>NC_141876.1:415956594-420956594 GCF_056163025.1 Triticum urartu | reverse complement strand
CGTTCGCAACGTGCAGGTGTGCTAAGGGCGATGGGCCCAGACCCCTGGGCGCTTAGGTTTAGACCGGCGTGCTGACCTCTCTGTTGGTCTAGGTGGGGCTGCGACGTGTTGATCTTCCGAGGCCGGTCATGACCCAGGAAAGTGTGTCCGGCCAAATGGGATCGAGCGTGTTGGGGTATGTGGTGCACCCCTGCAGGGAAGTTAATCTATTCGAATAGCCGTGATCTTCGGTAACAGGACGATTTGGAGTTGTACCTTGACCTTATGACAACTAGAACCGAATACTTAATAAAACACACCCTTCCAAGTGCCAGATACAACCGGTGATCGCTCTCTCACAGGGCGACGAGGGGAGGATCAACGGTTAGGGTTATGCTATGCGATGCTACTTGGAGGTCTTCAGTCTACTCTCTTCTACATGCTGCAAGACGGAGGCTGCCAGAAGCGTAGTCTTCGAAAGGACTAGCTATCCCCCTCTTATTCCGGCTTTCTGCAGTTCAGTCCACATATGATAGCCTCATTCCATTTGATACCAATGCATACATATGTAGTGTAGCTCCTTGCTTGCGAGTACTTTGGATGAGTACTCACGGTTGCTTTCTCCCTCCTTTCCCCCTTTCCTTCTTCTTGGTTGTCGCAACTAGATGTTGGAGCCCAGGATCCAGACGCCACCGTCGACGATGACTCCTACTACACCGTAGGTGCCTACTACTACGTGATGCCCGCTGACGACGACCAGGAGTAGTTAGGAGGATCCCAGGCAGGAGGCCTGCGCCTCTTTCGATCTGTATCCCAGTTTGTGCTAGCCTTCTTAAGGCAAACTTGTTTAACTTATGTCTGTACTCAGATATTGTTGCTTCCGCTGACTCGTCTATGATCGAGATCTTGTATTCGAGCCCTCGAGGCCCCTGGCTTGTAATATGATGCTTGTATGACTTAATTTAATTGTAGAGTTGTGTTGTGATATCTTCCCGTGAGTCCTTGATCTTGATCGTACACATTTGCGTGCATGATTAGTGTATGGTCAAATCGGGGGCGTCACAATGGAGCACTACAAGATTAACAAAACATCCTTACTGATCATCCTCAAAAGAGGCACGGATCACTAGGAAACAACATGAACATGTGGCCATATGAAATAAACAGTCCAAGGACTTAGTGGAATTGCTAAGTCCCTGAAATCAGCATTACCAAGTGCCTCACTTAGCAAGCTTGTGCTAGTCACCACACACATCACAAAAATACATGGGTTGCACCTCTGGAAAGATGGCAAAACCCTTAACAAAACATATGTAGAGCTCAAGGGCATATCATGCACACAATAATCATGGCAAAAATGACAAATATGCAAAATGGAGTAGCAGATCTGACATATAACTCAAGTAGCCCTATTCTAACAGAATTTTGGGCATCAAGATGAACTCAAATGAAAATGATGCAATGGAATGAAATGATGTACTCTCTGAGACGAACATTTTGATATGCTATATGCCCAAATCGGAGCTACGGATGCAAAGTTATGATGCGATGAACAGGAGCACATGGATTAGGGTTTCGGGCAAAAAGTCAACCGTCTCAGATCTAGATCTAGATCCAGCCGGAGTTACTGTTCATGCACGGACTTCGAGGATGGCCGGAGGGGCTTGAAGCTCGCCGGAGTTGGTGGTGGTGGCCGGAGCTCACCGAGGCGGCGCGGGAGAGGAGGGTGGCGGCGCCGGGCGCGGCGGCGAAGGCGGCCGGCGGCGAGGGCGCGCGGGGTGGCCGGAGCGGGCGGCGAAGGCGGGCGGCGATGGCGCAGGGCGGCACGGGCTGCCGGGGTCGGGCGCGGGAGGCACGGGCACCCAGGCGGCGGGGTGAGTCGATGGGCCTCGGGGGCCCCGGCCGGGCCGAGCAGGCCGACGGGACTGAGGCGGCGATGTGGGGCGGCTCGGCCGCGTGGCGGCAGCGGGGTGATCCGGACACGTCCGGCTCGGTCGGACGTTGTCCGGCGGCGGCGGAGATCCGTTTTTTAGGGTTGGACGGGGAGAGATCCGGATTTGGGAATGGGGGAGGTATATATAGGCATAGATGGAGCTAGGAGAGTCCAAATGAGGTGCAGTTTTCGGCCACGTGATCGTGATCGAACGCTCTAGATGATGGAGAGGGTTTTGGTGGGTTTTTGGGCCAAATTGGAGGGGTGTTGGGCTGCAACACACACGAGGCCTTTTCGGTCCCTCGGTTAACCGTTGGAGTATCAAACGAAGTCCAAATGATACGAAACTTGACAGGCGGTCTACCGGTAGTAAAGCAAGGCCGCTTGGCAAGTTTCGGTCCAATCCGGAAATGTTTAATCCCCACACGCGAAAGAAAGCTAGAAATGACCACCGGAGGAGAACGAAGCGCCGGAATGCAAAACGGACAACGGGAAAAAATGCTCGAATGCATGAGATGAACACGTATGCAAATGCAATGCACATGATGACATGCTAAGAGATGCATGACAACGATAACAACACACGGAGACAAAAACTCGAACCCGAGAAAATAAAATAACTTAACGCCGGAAACGGCAAGAGTTGGAGTACAAATTGGGAAAGTCATATCCGGGGTGTTACAACACTCCACCACTACGAAAGGATCTCGTCCCGAGATCTAGGACTGAAAGAACGCTGGGTACTTAGAACGGAGGTGATCCTCGCGTTCCCAGGTAGCTTCACGGTCGGAATGGTGTGACCACTTGACTTTGAGGAATTTGATTGACTTATTGCGAGTCTTGCGTTCAGTCTCTTCAAGAATAGCAACTGGGTGCTCACGATAGGAGAGATCTTCTTGGAGCTCAATGTCCTCGAAGTTGACGGTGCGGTCAGGAGTCTTGAAGCACTTTCGGAGCTGAGAGACATGGAACACATCATGAACATTTGCAAAGTTTGAAGGAAGCTCGAGTTGATAGGCGAGATCGCCTCTCTTGCTGACAATCTTGAAAGGTCCCACGTATCTAGGGGCAAGCTTCCCTTTGATACCGAAGCGACGAGTACCTTTCATAGGAGAGACGTGGAGGTAAACATGATCTCCGATCTCGAAAGCCAAATCACGGTGCTTACTATCATAGTAGCTCTTTTGACGGGATTGGGCTGCTTTGAGGTTATCTCGAATGACTTTGCACATTTCCTCTGCCTCTGTGATTAAGTCATTTCCGAGAAGCTGACGTTCACCGGTTTCAGACCAGTTGAGAGGGGTACGGCACTTCCTGCCATACCGAATTTCAAATGGGGCCTTGCCCGAACTTGCTTGAAAACTGTTGTTGTAGGAGAATTCAGCATAAGGAAGACAATCCTCCCACGATAAGAGATGCATGACAATGATAACAACACACGGAGAAAAAAACCCGAACCCGAGAAAATAAAATAACTTAACGCCGGAAACGGCAAGAGTTGGAGTACAAATTGGGAAAGTCATATCTGGGGTGTTACATGCTCATATACTCTTTGCATGCTTGCTTGAATTGTGTTAAGATTGCTTGACTTGTCCAAAGTTGCTAAAATCTGCCGAGAACTAAAATTGGGAAAAGGATAAGTTTTTATTTGGTCAAGTAGTCTAATCACCCCCCTCTAGACATAATTTTGATCCTACACATAATCAATTTGCCGACATTGGTTTCTCACAGAAAAATATTGTGAAGAATAATTTATTTGATTCAGCTCCCAATGCTTAACAAAAAATATTGGTGTTGAAATACCCATTTGATTTTTAGCTGGCTTAAAGATGTAGAATTTGCCGGTTTATCATTGCCAAAATTGCCGGTTTGTAAATATTGATGGCACCGGGTCATAATTGTTGCTAACATCAAACTTGAAAATGTACCTCCCTTATATGCATATCACTTGTAGCCCCCAAGCCTTAAGAAGGGAGCATAGTAACAGCTTAAGACTTGCTTCAATATAAATGTTGCAACCTTGAAGAAATCCAGATTGTTCATCTCAATCACTAGTCAAAACTGAATATTCCACATATGTAGCCCCCAAGTGCCGGGTTGTCATGCTTGCAGCAACCTGGGACTTGTAATTTCCCTATGCTCATAAAAACTTCTACCAGTGTAGCCCCCAAGGGCTGGGTCATTATGCAATAATGAGCAGGGACTTTAGAGATATGATCATGTAGACTTGAACAACAACGTGTAGCCCCCAAGGGCCGGCTCAGTAAGATAATACTGAGCTGGGATTTTATATATACTTCATTGAAAATAACATCATATGATGTAACCTCCATCACAGGGCTTGAACCCACGTCCACAAGGTTAAGAGCTTTGTGCTTTACCAACTGAGCAATGGACCCTTCAATATAATGGATTTAACTTGTGTACCTTGAATTTTTAATAGGAGCAATTAGTAGCCCCCAAGGGCCGGCTCATTACGATGTGATGAGTCGGGTCTTCAATGAGGCAAGTAAGAAAGGACCTTGCATTAGCCCCCAAGTGCCATGGTGCATGCTGGCAGTGACATGGGACTTGCACATTTGATGTAATCTCAACTTGAATAATGGAGCCCCCAAGTGCCGGGTCGTAAGCCTGCAGTGACTCGAGACTATTCCTTTCATTGCAGAATAAATCATATCCATTGATAAAGAAATAATAGCCATTGTGCTAGAGCGACTTTGAAAACCTCAATTATCAACACTTATCTGTTGACAAGTAAATCCGGAGTTAAATACCCGGCGGCTCTTGGCCGATGGCGACTTAATGCGCATTCATTTTAAGCCGGAATTTTTATAACCCGACGGCTTATAGCCTTTGAGAAAATCCAGAACGGATAACCCTTTTGAAACATCAATTTTGATGATGATCTTGAACTTAATCATTTATGGAAGCCATAGCTCTGCATGTTCTGCACAAAGTTTAAACAACATATGCCCTGGCGACTTAACATCCAAAACCAGGGCGGGTAACAACCCAAACATAATATAGTCTTATGCAATGATGGAAAAGCTAGCATCAAGTCCATTCAAGCCTAAACATACTAGCAACTTAAAGTTAAAAGTCAGGGCGGGGTATCAAACCTCGCATATTCATATAACCAGGAAAACATACCTATAGGATTGATTTATATTGCCGGCTTACATTGTCATCTCAGTGAAGGTAACAATCCAATGATTTATAAGCGCATGATTCCAATGGCGCAACCCAAAATATACTGGTGACTTAACGTCAAAACCAGGGCGGGTTATCAAACCTCAGATAATAAACATAAATATCATACCTGTGATACTTATGAACATTGCCGGCTTATCATGCCAGTAAGGGTAATAACCCTGAAGATATAGAGCACAACGCCCTGTTCACTTTAGTCACGCCACCGACTTATCACGCCATATGCAGCAAGGGGTAATATCCCAAAGCTTAGAGCCAGTAGTCAAAGCACATATCCATCATGCACTGGCTACTTAACGTCCCAAGCCAGACTGGGTTAATAACCTCCAGATAGATTCATATATGAACCATAAGGCATCATAACTCTCATCGGTTTTTAACCGTGTATTAACATGTCACAAGAGATGAACCTCAAAAAATATTCAAATCAAATAACAAAAAATCAAGGCTTTCATAGGCGTCCAAGCCTAAAAAATCAAGTGCTTTCAAGGGCCGCACAACCACTTAGTTAAACCTTCATACAAACCTTATAAGCCGGACCTCACATAGCCAATCGTCGTTTTAACTTTGACAAGTTCAAGGTCTGTATAAGATTGACTTGTCAAAAGTACGGCGGGTCGTTTCAGGATTACCTGGGCGGAGTGGCAGACTTAAAAAGGTAGGATAACCGGGTTTTTAGGTGAATACACCTGGCTTTTAAGCCTATTACAAGGGTCATAAAAACTCTTGTCCGTTAAACAAAGAGCCCCCAAGTAACATTTTATTTCAGGCATATAAGCCGGATCAACAAGGGTAGTCATAGCTATGCTCGATGAGCAAGAAGCCCCCAAGTGATATATTTCTGAGCTGTGCTCGCCGGGTACCTATGTTTGAGTTGCGCTGTGCAACAAACTCTCTTTGGTCCCTGTAACTTGGGCATCAAGCCTCCAAGTGATTTGTAATAAGGCGTGTAAGCCGGAGCAAGAGGGTAAGCACAACTATGCTCATTGAGCAGGAAGCCCCCCAGTGACCAATAAGATAAGCCAATAAGGCAGGATACCCATGTTTGAACCGCGTATCATGGCAGCAAGCTCTCTTTGGCATCCTTTAATTTTTCTGAGAACTCGAACTTGCGAGAAATGGATTCTTTTTGAACCTGTAACGCCTGGATAATCATGCTACAGTCATCCCACGTTAACGGTGCTACGTCACCCCTGTTACTGTTGCTAATCTCGCGTTGGATCAAAACATTTCAAATTCAAAAGTTTAAATAAATGTCAGACATCAAACTTTTCTAAAGTTAAAACAAAAATGTTCGGGAGGTGCCATATTTTGCTTATGTAAATATGGTATAATAAACACATGTTTAGAAAATGCATAAATATTTTAAATTGAATTAAAACAGAAAAGAAAAATAAATAAAAAGAAAAGAAAACACAAAAAACAGAAAAGAAAACTAACAAAAAAGGAAGAAACCCCCCTCTCCCTGGGCCGAATGGCCCAGCTAACCAGCTGGGCACCAGCCCAACTGGCCCAGCCGGCCGGCCCATCCACCCCACTCCCTCTCCACGACCCCTCCCCACTCCACCGGTCAACCCACCGACACCCCACACTCCCCCGAAAATATCACCCCCTCTTCCCCCCCGATTGGATCGGGATCGAGAGGAGGAGGCCGCCGCTCGGATCGCTCGTCGCCGGCCATCGCCGCCCGAAGCCCCCCTCGCCGGCCTGCTTCCTCTACGCCGCATCATCTCCGCCCTCCTCCCCGTGCCCCACTGCCATTTTCCCTATGGCCCCAGTGAGCCTCCGCCTCCCCCTCTCCTCCTGGCTCATCGTGCTCGCGCTCATGGCCGCGGCCTCGTCCCACGCGCGCTCGCGCCGTCCCGCATGCGCACGCTGCCCGCGCACCGCGGCCCCTCCCCGCGCTCGCCCGCGGCCACGCCCCTGCGACTGCTCCTCTGGCGCCGCTCGCCCGCGAGCCTCCCCTGCCGTCCGCTCGCGCATGGCACGCACTGCCCGCGCCCGTTGGCCTCCATCCCCCACTGCCCTCGCGCTCACCACGCCCCACGTCGCCCCCCACTGTTGCTGCTACCCAGCGTCGTCCCGCTCGCCGTGCCCCTCGCCGCGCGCACGCCCACCACCGTGCCAGCCCCCAGACCGCGCTCGCCGCCCGCCCCTGACCTCCGCCCCGCGCCCACCCCGCGGTTGCCACGGCCCGCGCCTCCCGCCTGCTGCTGTTCTGCCGCTGCTGCAGCCAGCCCCCCCGCGTGCCCCACTTTCCTCCCTCCCGCGCGTGCACGACCGCAGCGGCCGTCGTACCTGCCTGCCTTCGCATCGCCGCCGCTGTTGCGGCAGCTGCTGCCTCGGCCGCAGGCCCCCCGCTACCAAGCATCGCTGGCGCCGCCCCATTTCGGCGAACCACCCTGTCGTACCCCGCCGGCCTTGCCCGCTGCGCTCGTTCGGGCCTTGCCCATGCCCGCACGCCCGTTCACCCGTTAGGGCCCCTGGCCCAATGACAGCCGGGGCCCACCCCTATAACGTTTTTGTAAAAAAATAAAATAAAACAATAATTAATTAATTAATTAATTAAAGAATTAATTAACTTAATTAATTATGATTAATTAAACTAAACAACTAATTAAACTAATTAATCATGATTAGTTAGTATAGTCAATGACGAACGGGACCCACACATCAGTTTGACCAATCAACACCTCTGTTGACTGCTGACGTCAGCAAACACTATTCTGGATAATGTTGAATTAAAATAATTAAATAAATGCTAAAAATGATTTAAATATTTTAAAATTAATACAAAATAAACCGTAGCTCGGATGGAAAAACTTTGTACATGAAAGTTGCTCATAACGACGAGACGAATCCGGATATGCAGCCCGTTCGCCCGTCACGCATCCATAGCATAGAGAACACGCAACTTTCCCCCCGATTCATTTGTCCGAAAACGCGAGACATCGAGGACATTTTCCCGGATGTTTCCCCCCTTCACCGGTATCACCTCATACCGCGTTAGGGCACACCTAGCACCGCTACTTGTCATGTCATGCATCGTTATGCATCTGTTTGCATTGTATTCATTGTTTCTTCCCCCTCTTCTCTCCGGTAGACTACGAGACTGACGCCGCTGCTGGTGCCCCGGTCGACTACGTTGTTGACGACCCCTACTTGCCAGAGCAACCAGCCAAGCCCCCCTTGATCACCAGATATCGCCTATTCTTCTCTCTACTACTTGCATTAGAGTAGTGTAGCATGTTACTGCTTTCCGTTAATCCTAGCCTGATGCATAGCCTGTCATTGTTGCTACAGTTATTGATACCTTACCTGCAATCCTAAATGCTTAGTATAGGATGCTAGTTTATCATCAGTGGCCCTACATTCTTGTCCGTCTGCCATGCTATACTATCGGGCCGTGCTCACTCAGGAAGTGATCACGGGTATATACTTATACATATTATATGATACCTGTGGTGACTAAAGTCAGGTCGGCTTGTAGAGTACCCGTGAGTGATTCATGGATTGGGTCCGAAAGGACGTTTGTCCCGACGGCTCTCTGAGTGGATCTTTGTGGCGGAGCGATAGGGTAGGTTGAGACCACCTAGGAGAGAGGTGGGCCTGGCCCTGGTCGGCGTCCGTGGTTACTTCAAAATAACACGCTTAACGAGATCTAGGCATTTGATCTGAGTCTGGCCATTGGCCTATATGCACTAACCAACTACGCGGGAACAGTTATGGGCACTCGACGTCGTGGTATCAGCCGAAGCCTTCGAGATGTCAGCGACTAAGCGGCGCGCGCCGGGTTGGACTGGAACACCTGCTCTTGTATAAGGGAGGCTAGGTCTGCTCGCCGACCACGTATGCAACGTGCAGGTGTGCAATGGGTGATGGGCCCAGACCCCTGCGCCATAGGATTTAGACCGGCGTGCTGACCTCTCTGTTGTGCCTAGGTAGGGCTGCGACGTGTTGATCTTCCGAGGCCGGGCATGACCTAGAAAAGTGTGTCCGGACAAAGGGGATCGAGCGTGTTGGGAAATGTGGTGCACCCCTACAGGGAAGTTGATCTATTCGAATAGCCGTGTCCCTCGGTAAAAGGATGACCCGGAGTTGTACCTTGACCTTATGACAACTAGAACCGGATACTTAATAAAACACACCCTTCCAAGTGCCAGATAAAACCGGTGATAGCTCTCTCACAGGGCGACGAGGGGAGGATCACCGGGTAGGATTATGCTATGCGATGATACTTGGTGAACTTACCATCTACTCTCTTCTACATGTTGCAAGATGGAGGTTGCCAGAAGCGTAGTCTTCGATAGGACTAGCTATCCCCCTCTTATTCCGGCATTCTGCAGTTCAGTCCACATATGCTACCCCTTTTCCATTTGATACCAATGCATACATATGTAGTGTAGCTCCTTACTTGCGAGTACTTTGGATGAGTACTCACAGTTGCCTTGCTCTCCCTTTTACCCCTTTCTATACCCGATTGTTGCAACCAGATGATGGAGTCCAGGAGCCAGACGCCACCATTGACAACGACTCCTACTACACTGGAGGTGCCTTCTACTACGTGCAGGCCGCTGACGACGACCAGGAGTAGTTTAGGAGGATCCCAGGCAGGAGGCCCGCGCCTCTTTCGATATGTATCCCAGTTTGTGCTAGCCTTATTAAGGCAGATTTGTTTATTTATGTCTGTACTCAGATATTGTTGCTTCCGCTGACTCATCTATGATCGAGCTCTTGTATTCGAGCCCTCGAGGCCCCTGGCTTGTAATATGATGCTTGTATGACTTATTTTATTTGTGGAGTTGTGTTGTGATATCTTCCCGTGAGTCCCTGATCTTGATCTTGATCCTTATGCTGCTCTGACACGTCTTCATGGAGAGTATTGATACGTCTCCAATGTATCTATAATTTTGATTGTTCCATGCTATTATATTATCAACCTTGGATGTTTTATATGCATTTATATGCTATTTTATATGATTTTTTGGGACTAACCTATTAACCTAGAGCCTAGTGCCAGTTTCTGTTTTTTCCTTGTTTTAGAGTATCGCAGAAAAGGAAAATCAAATGGAGTCCAATTGACCTGAAACTTCATGGACCTTATTTTTGGAACGAAAGCAACCCGGGAGACTTGGAGTCCACGTCAAGGGAGCTTTGAGGAAGCCACGAGGTAGGGGGGCGCGCCCATGGAGTCCACGTCAAGGGAGCTTTGAGGAAGCCATGAGGTAGGGGGGCGCGCCCACCCCCCTGGGCGCGCCCTCCACCCTCGTGGGCCCCTCGGGGCTCCCCTGACGTACTTCTTCCGCCTATATATCTCCATATACCCTAAAACGACCAGGGAGCACAATAGATCGGGAGTTCCGCCGCCAGAAGCCTCCGTAGCCACCGAAAGCCAATCTAGACCCGTTCCGGCACCCTGCCGGAGGGCGAAATCCCTCTCCGGTGGCCATCTTCATCATCTCGGTGCTCTCCATGACGAGGAGGGAGTAGTTCTCCCTTGGGGCTGAGGGTATGTACCAGTAGCTATGTGTTTGATCTCTCTCTCTCTCTCTCTCTCGTGTTCTTGAGGTGTTACGATCTTGATGTATCGCGAGCTTTGCTATTATAGTTGGATCTTATGATGTTTTCTCCCCCTCTACTCTCTTGTAATGGATTGAGTTTAACCTTTGAAGTTATCTTATCGGATTGAGTCTTTAAAGATTTGAGAACATTTGATGTATGTCTTGCCGTGCGTATCTGTGGTGACAATGGGATACCACGTGATTCACTTGATGTATGTTTTGGTGATCAACTTGCGGGTTCCGCCCATGAACCTATGCATAGGGGTGGCACACGTTTTCGTCGTGATTCTCCGGTAGAAACTTTGGGGCACTCTTTGAGGTTCTATGTGTTGGTTGAATAGATGAATCTGAGATTGTGTGATGCATATCGTATAATCATACCCACGGATACTTGATTGGAGTATCTAGGTGACATTAGGGTTTTGGTTGATTTGCGTCTTAAGGTGTTATTCTAGTACGAACTCTAGGGCTGTTTGTGACACTTATAGGAATAGCCCAACGGATTGATTGGAAAGAATAACTTTGAGGTGGTTTCGTACCCTACCATAATCTCTTCGTTTGCTCTCCGCTATTAGTGACTTTGGAGTGACTCTTTGTTGCATGTTGAGGGATAGTTATGTGATCCAATTATGTTATTATTGTTGAGAGGACTTGCACTAGTGAAAGTATGAACCCTAGGCCCTTTTTACTAGCATTGCAATACCGTTTACGCTCACTTTTATCATTAGTTACCTTGCTGTTTTTATATTTTCAGATTACAAAAACCATTATCTACTATCCATATACCACTTGTATCACCATCTCTTCGCCGAACTAGTGCACCTATACAATTTACCATTGTATTGGTTGTGTTGGGGACACAAGAGACTCTTTGTTATTTGGTTGCAGGGTTGCTTGAGAGAGACCATCTTCATCCTACGCCTCCTACGGATTGGTAAACCTTAGGTCATCCACTTGAGGGAAATTTGCTATTGTCCTACAAACCTCTACACTTGGAGGCCCAACAACGTCTACAAGAAGAAGGTTGTGTAGTAGATATCAAGCTCTTTTCTGGCGCCGTTGCCGGGGAGGTGAGTGCTTGAAGGTATATCTTTAGATCATGCAATCGAATCTTTTAGTTTATTGTTTTATCGCTAGTTTAGTTTATAAAAGAAAACTATAAAAAATGGAATTGAGTTTACCTTATACGCTTCATCTTTTTAATATCTTTCGTGAGTATGATGGAAAGGAAAATTGTGCCAAAGTGTTAGAAGAAGAATGCATTAAAATGTTTGGCACTAAGTCTTTGAATGATGAGCATGATTGCAATGTTGTTAGTATGAACTCCTTGAATATCCATAGTACTAATGATGATTGCACTAGTTATGATGAAAATGTCTCCTATAAACATGTCAATTTTTGTGGAGTACATTGGGTTTGCAAGTACACACCAAATAGGGAAGATAGATATTGCAAGAGGCATATGCATTTAGAAACTAAATGGTTGCAAGAAAGGCTAGATGCGTGTGCTGAAAATTTAAACTTTCTTAGCCATACTTGTGAACTCTGCAATGAACATGATCATTTCAGTACCCCCATTGTAGCGACCAGACCTCAAACAGTCTGATCTCTGTGCTCCGGTGTCATCCCTGGATCAGTAATGCTGACACCACACAGTACTCGGAGGATTTATAGCAGAGTAGCAATCACACACTTATTACATCGAGTGTCTCAAAAGAGAACTTATTACAATAAATATGGCTTAAGGCCATCTAATAACGATAACAGCGGAAGGCTTGGAAGATAAGTGAGTCCATCAACTCCAACGACATCACTGAGTATAGAACCACGACCTAAAAACTCCTTAATCGTCGTCTGAAAAGTTTGCAACATTAACGTTGCAGCCCGAAAATGGGTCAGCACATGGAATATGCTGGCAAGGTAACACATAGAGAGTAATGGAATGCAATAGCTATACTATATGCATATTTGGCTGGTGGAAAGCTCTATGGTTACAGTTTTTGCGTAAAGCCAATTTTTCCCTACTTCAAAGGAATAATTTTATTTAACTATCATGGTAGTTGTTAAACATTGAGAATGGTTGACAGCATTCTCAATCCCAATTAAGCATCATCATTAAACATAACCCAACAAAATTAATTTAGAGTAACATGTTGAGATTCACATGATAATCCAAGTACTAGATACTCAAGATGTCCATAACCGGGGACACGGCTAATCATGATTAGTTTGTTACACTCTGCAGAGGTTTGCGCACTTTTCCCCACAAGACTCGATCGCCTCCGTTTGGTTTTCTCGCACTACTGGGTGTTTGAGAAGACGGATGACCGAGACATAGTCTTTCAGAAGCGCTAGCACCTTACGACGGGTAGACCGTACCACCTACATCCCCTACATCTGCTAGTCTACCACTGTAAGAGTTCGCACGACTTAGTCAACTATGCTAGAGCCCATAATAGCTTGTGGCTGCACACGGAAGTTTCTAGTATGAATAGTCTTATGATCCCTTTGAGCCTGGGTGGCGGTCCAAAAGAAAACAGGCAAGTCCTGGAATACCCAGGTGCCTCAATCCACCCAGATGTGTGTTTAAGTTGCCACCTTAGATAAACCATTAATTAACAATCTCACATCTGTCAATGGATTTCACTCACCCAATCCACGTTTACTAGCATAGCATGGCATAATAAGCAAACGTAGAAGTAACTCCCAAAGGTTTGATAATAAATAGGTAATAGGTACTACCTCAACTACTTCCCATCCCACAATTTAATTGGATCCTAATCATGCAATGTGTGAGGATTGATCTAACGCAATAAAACTGGGTAGTAGAGAAGGTATGATCAAGGTGTTACTTGCCTTGCTGATGATCCGGGAAACCTAGCGATTCGAAGTAACAGGCGGCGCACTCTGGATATTCTATCGCAAACAAACAAACGAGCATACAATAAGTACTCATCTAATGCACAGGTAAAACTCAAATAAGAGATCTAACCAGAAGGTTCAACTTAAGAACTCCGGTTGGCCAAAGAATCAAATCGAACGAAGCAACGAAAGACAAACAGCGAAAGAAAACAACTTCGTTCTAGCAATCTGGATCTAGGGCAAATTTTACAGTAGCAAAACCTTGTTTAAGTTGGTTAAACGGATAGAGGGTTTCGGGACGAATCCCTAGGCGCTTGAATCGCCTGATTCCGATAAACGAGCGGAAAGTTAAACTAAAACGAAAATCGGATCTGAAAATGCGATCAGAAAAATCGCGGATTTAATCCGAGAAAAGAGAAAACGAAGAACAGATTAACGAACGAACGTTCGTTATCTGAAACTAAACGATGAAACGCATTCATTAAAACGAATGAATCGGTGAACGTTCACTAATTAAATAAACCAGTGAAAAAAATAAACCGATCTAGGGTTTCGAAAAAAAACCGAGGCGTTTTTTTTAAAACCGAATGGCGAACGGCGGCGGCTATACCTCCGGCGAGGTACTCCGGCGGGCGGGGCGGGGCTCCGGCGGCGGCGGCGGCTAGGCAGCACAGCAGCGGCAGCGGCGTGCGGCGCACGGCGACGGAGGCAGCACCGCAGGTGGCGGGGCGGCTTTGCGGGGCGGCGGGGCGGGGTGAGGTGAGGGGCGGCGGGGCGGCTCGGTATTTAAGAGAGGGAGGGGGGGTGCTGCCTTGGGGGAGGGGGCACGGCGGCGGCCCCAAGCCGGACTCAGGCGGCGGCGCGGCTTCGGTCTCCTGGAGGGAGACGCAGGCGGCGGGGTGGGCCGTCGGCTGGGCCTTGGCCCAGCCGGCGCGCGGCGTGTTTTTTTTAATATTCCGCTCGGAAGAAAAGAAAAAAGAAATACTAAACGGACTCCAAAATTTCCGAAATGAATTTTCACGGGCTTCTAAAATCAAGCCTCACAAGGTGAACATTTATTTGGGACCTAAATGCAATTTTGAAAAAACGCATTTTTCCTAATTCAAATAAAACACCGAAAAACTCCGAAATAAAATCTTATTTGATTTTATTATTAAATCCTCAATATTTCTTTATTTTGGGAAATTCATTTTATTCCCTCTCTCATATTTTTGTAATAGAAATAATTGATGATAAAATAAATAAAATCAAATGATCCTATTCTCAAAATTTGAGAGAACTCAAATATGAAAATATCGAAATCCCCAACTCTCTCCGTGGGTCATTGAGTTGCGTAGAATTTCTAGGATCAACCAAAATGCAAAAGAAATATGATATGCATTGATGATCTAATGTATAACATTCCAAATTGAAAATTTGGGATGTTACAAACCTACCCCCCTTAAGATGAATCTCGCCCTCGAGATTCGGGTTGGCTAGAAAATAGGTGAGGGTGGTCCTTGAGTAAATCTTCCTCACGCTCCCAGGTGGCTTCATCCTCTGAGTGGTGGCTCCACTGAACTTTGCAAAACTTGATAACCTTGCTGCGAGTAACTCGGTTGGCAAACTCTAGGATCTTAACTGGCTTCTCCTCGTAGGTCAAATCGTTATCCAATTGAATGGTTTCCAAAGGCACTGTATCTCTCAACGGTATGTCAGCCATCTCCGCGTGACACTTCTTCAGCTGAGAAACATGGAACACATCATGTACTCCTGACAATCCTTCGGGCAATTCCAACTTGTAGGCTACTTCCCCCATACGTTCCAATACTCGATATGGTCCTACAAATCGTGGTGCTAACTTCCCTTTAACTCCAAAATGCTTTGTTCCCCGAAGTGGAGATACTCGAAGATAAGCTCTATCTCCAACTTCGTAAACTGTCTCCTTGCATTTAGAATCCGCATAACTCTTCTGTCTGGACTGGGCTATCTTGAGCCTATCGCAAATCAACTTCACCTTCTGTTCAGACTCTTTAATCAAGTCAGGACCAAACAACTGACGGTCTCCAACTTCGTCCCATGACAACGGTGTCCTGCACCTCCTTCCGTACAAGGCTTCGAAAGGGGCCATCTTTAAACTGGTTTGGTAACTGTTGTTGTAAGAGAACTCTGCATATGGCAAATTGTTGTCCCAACTAGATCCATAATCTAGCGCACAAGCTCTCAGCATATCCTCCAAAATCTGATTTACCCTCTCGGTCTGTCCATCTGTCTGTGGATGAAAAGCTGTACTGAATTCTAGCCTGGTACCCAAAGTTTCGTGCAACTGCTTCCAGAACTTTGAGGTAAACTGGGTTCCTCTATCTGATACGATACTCCTTGGAACTCCATGCAGACATACGATCCTGGTCATGTATATCTTTGCCAACTTAGCACTGGTGTAAGTGGTCTTTACTGGGATGAAATGAGCTACTTTCGTCAATCGATCAACTACAACCCAAATTGAGTCATAGCCTGAACGAGTCCTGGGCAATCCCGTGATAAAATCCATGCCTAGCTTATCCCACTTCCATTCGGGTATCGGCAATGGTTGTAACAATCCTGCTGGCTTCTGATGCTCTGCCTTTACTCTCTGGCATACATCACAAACTGCTACATACTCCGCAATATCCTTCTTCATTCCGGTCCACCAGAAAATATCCTTCAAATCCAAATACATCTTGGTGTTTCCTGGGTGAATCGAATATGGTTAGTCGTGTGCCTCTTGCAGTATCAACTTCCTGATCTCCGGGTCATTGGGCACGTAAACACGGTCTTCAAACCATAGGGTATCGTGCTCATCCTCACGAAATCTTTTAGCTTTTCCTTTGCTCAGTTTCTCCTTTATAACGGCAATCTCTTTGTCAGCTTTCTGAGCTTCTCTGATTCTATCCATCAAAGTTGACTGAATCTCCAATGCTGCTACGTAGCCTCTCGGAACTATTTCCAAACATAGTTCACGAAGATTTTCTGCTAACTCCTTGGGTATTTCTCCCGTCATTAATGTATTGACATGGCTCTTGCGGCTTAATGCGTCAGCTACTACATTAGCCTTTCCGGGGTGATAATGCAATTTCATATCATAATCCTTGATAAGCTCCAACCATCTCCTTTGTGTGAGATTCAACTCCTTCTGGGTGAAAATGTACTTCAAACTCTTATGATCCGTGTACGCCTCACAATGATTACAATGAGAAAATGTCTCCATGTTTTCAACGCATGCACTACGGCTGCTAACTCCAAATCATGCGTGGCATAATTCAACTCATGAGGCTTCAGTTGTCTTGAGGCATATGAAACAACTCTCCCTTCCTGCATAAGCACTGCTCCAAGTCCTCGACGTGAAGCGTCGCAGTACACCTCATAATCTTTGGTCTGGTCTGGCAAAATCAACACTGTTGAGGTAACCAAACGTTTCTTCAACTCCTGGAAACTAGCCTCACACTCCTCTGTCCATATGAACTTGGTATCCTTATTCAACAATTCAGTCATAGGCTTCACAATCTTTGAGAAATTCTTAATAAATCTCCGGTAGTATCCTGCGAGTCCAAGAAAACTCCGGATCTCTCCAACTGTTGTTGGGGCTTCCCACGTGGTCACGGTTTCAACTTTAGCGGGATCTACTACTATACCTTCACCAGATATAACATGTCCGAGGAATCCTACTTCCTTTAACCAAAACTCACATTTGCTGAACTTGGCATATAGTTGATGTTCTCTGAGTTTTCCAAGTACCAAGCGCAAATGCTCCTTATGTTCCTCTTCATTCTTCGAATAAACCAGGATATCATCAATGAACACTACGACGAACTTATCCAAGAACTCCATAAACACTTTGTTCATCATGTTCATAAAATAGGCAGGTGCGTTAGTCAGACCAAATGACATAACGGTATACTCATACAGCCCATATCTGGTAGTAAAAGCTGTCTTCGGAATATCCTGTTCTCGAATCTTCAACTGGTGGTATCCTGATCGCAGATCGATCTTAGAAAATACCTTAGCTCCTTGCAATCGATCAAACAGATCGTTGATCATTGGTAGTGGGTACTTGTTCTTGATCGTTACTTCATTCAATCCTCGATAATCAACAACCATCCTTAACGATCCATCCTTCTTCTCCACTAGAAGTACTGGCGATCCCCAAGGTGAAGAACTTGGGCGAATATATCCCTTATCCAGTAACTCCTTAATCTGCTTCTTAATTTCCACCAAATCCTTTGCTGGCATCCTATATGGTCTCTTTGATATTGGCCCTATGCCTGGCAATAGCTCAATCAAAAACTCAATATCTCTATCCGGTGGCATGCCTGGCAACTCTTCTGGAAATACATCAGGGAAATCTCTTACCACTGGTACTTCCTCCTGCACAACTCCTGTTAGGCAATTTACTTGAGTCCTATTTGGCACATGCCGGGATACATACTTGATCCTTCTCCCTTCTGGGGTAGTAAGCAAAATTGACTTACTAGCACACTCAATATTCCCTTCATATTTTGATAACCAATCCATGCCTAATATCACATCCAATCCTTGAGATTCCGATACTATTAGGTCTGAGGGGAAAACATAGTTACCAATCCTTAATGGTAACCGATCACACCATAGACTAGCCACATATTCTGCTCCGGGCGAGGTTACTAACATGGGTGACCTAAGGGCTTGGGTTGGTAGGTTATAGTTATCCACAAATCCCCTTGAGATGTATGGATACGATGCACCAGTATCAAAAAGAACTAGTGTAGTAAATGACTTAACCAAAAACTTACCTATTACTGCATCGGGCTGAGCTTCAACCTCCTCCACGCTAACGTGGTTCACCTGTCCCCTGTTGAAAGGGTTCGGCTTCTTCCCTGAACTTCCATTGCCATTTTGGCCTTCAGGAAATTCATTGGCATAATGTCCGGTCTTCGAACACTTATAGCAAGTGACTTGGCTCTTGGCTGGGGTTGAGGGGTTGGTGCGGTTCTGGCCGTTGCTTCCTCCATTGCCATTACCATTCTTGGTGCCATTGTGATTGTGCGAGCTACCTCCTCCATGGGTATGCTGAAAATGTCCTCCTGGTCTAGGGGTAAAACGTGGCTTCTGCTGAGCTCCTGAATTGTACTTTCCTTGTCCATACTTCCTCTTGCGATTCTCAATTTGCTGCTGCTTCCCTTCAATCATAAGAGCACGATCTACCAACTCTTGGTAGTTGTTGAAGGTGGCTACCATCAACTGCATGCTCAACTCATCATTCAGTCCTTCCAGAAACTTCTCTTGCTTAGCTGCATCCGTAGAGACGTCATCTGGGGCATAACGTGCTAACTTACTAAATTCCTCCACATACTGGCCAACTGTCCGTCCTCCTTGGCGCAAGTTACGAAACTCACGCTTCTTCATGGCCATAGCTCCTGCTGAAACATGGGCAGTACGGAAAGCCTGCTAAAACTGGTCCCATGTGACAGTGTCGACTGGGAAAGTGGCTGTGAAATTTTCCCACCATGATGTTGCGGGTCCTTCTAGCTGATGTGCGGCAAACTTCACCTTCTCTGCATCTGTGCATCCTGCTGTGGTCAACTCCCTAGCTGTCTTGTGGAGCCAATCATCTGCTACTATCGGCTCAGTGCTACTGGAAAACACCGACGGATTCAGCCTAAGAAAGCGGGCTAAGTGGTCAACAGGTGGTGGTGGTGGGTTGTTGTTGTTGTTGTTGTTGTTGTTCCCCTGATTCTGATTCTGGACTAGCAACTGCATCAATGTGTTCTGCTGCTGGATCAACTGGGTGAGCTTCGGTGGAAATGCAAATCCGGGGTCACGTCTCGGAGGCATCTAAGGGTTTAGAAAAGATGAGATGTAAGAATAGAGGGGGTCTAAAGAGAAAACACTACCCGTATGCACATGAGGCAAAAGCAAACAATTCACTTCATTCAATCAAACAAGGGCATACAATCGATCTAACTATCGCAAAAGTGCTCGGGCTACTATATTTACATGGTGGACTACTACTACTGAGGAGGTGGTCTACTAGAAATATTCTTCAGTTGTTGACTCCATGATATTTGCTCCAGCTTCACCAACATAGTCATCATCGCTACTGTCTGGTTCCGAGTCGGTGCCGTCGATGATGATGTAGTCTTCTGGGTTAATTTCCTTGGGTTCTTCGTCTTCATCTACTGGTGTCAGGCCTCCCATAAATATTCCAATCTTCTTGATCAGGCCATCATTCTTCTCCACCAATACTTCAATTTCTTCTTCATAATCTTCACGTGTAGCCTTGAGTTCTTCCTCTAGTTCCTTGATTCTAGTCTTAGCCTTCTTCAGATCTATCATGTCGGCACACATCTGGTTCTCCTGGCGTCGAATGTGCTGGTTTAATTCCTGGATAAAAGCTGCGATTGATCTATCCTTCCTGGTGCTGATCATCTCCCAGTGTTCATCTCGGCGCCCACAAATCTGGTAGATAGTATCCTTGAGATCCTTGCGGTAGACTTCTCCAGTGCGTCCCATGGCGATGTGAGCTGCCATGCTCTTTCCTAGACTCCAAGTTGGTGCATCAAATGAAAACTCTATGGGCTCAGTGACTGGCATGAACGTCCTTCCTGGAACTTGAACTTGAATCATCCAGCGCTCTTCTTCAGGTAAAGTGGCGTTGTAGGTTCCCGTGAAGCTTGGTACTCCTATGTTCAGGTATCTAGTGACTTCCTTCAAGTGTCGTCCAAAGGGTGTATCTTCATCCGGTTGTGTGAACTTGTTCCTTGCATCCGCCATCCTAAAGAGTAGAAAATATGAGGAGTCACAGAAGAAGAGAGTGAATAGTGATCTCGGTCTTTTAGCTTAGTGGTCGTGTCCTACAGTCAGCGTGTGCTCTGATACCATCTCTGTAGCGACCAGACCTCAAACAGTCTGATCTCTGTGCTCCGGTGTCATCCCTGGATCAGTAATGCTGACACCACACAGTACTCAGAGGATTTACAGCAGAGTAGCAATCACACACTTATTACATCGAGTGTCTCAAAAGAGAACTTATTACAATAAATATGGCTTAAGGCCATCTAATAACGATAACAGCGGAAGGCTTGGAAGATAAGTGAGTCCATCAACTCCAACGGCATCACTGAGTATAGAACCACGACCTAAAAACTCCTTAATCGTCGTCTGAAAAGTCTGCAACATTAACGTTGCAGCCCGAAAACGGGTCAGCACATGGAATATGCTGGCAAGGTAACACATAGAGAGTAATGGAATGCAACAGCTATACTATATGCATATTTGGCTGGTGGAAAGCTCTATGGTTACAGTTTTTGCGTAAAGCCAATTTTTCCCTACTTCAAAGGAATAATTTTATTTAACTATCACGGTAGTTGTTAAACATTGAGAATGGTTGACAGCAATCTCAATCCCAATTAAGCATCATCATTAAACATAACCCAACAAAATTAATTTAGAGTAACATGTTGAGATTCACATGATAATCCAAGTACTAGATACTCAAGATGTCCATAACCGGGGACACGACTCGATCGCCTCCGTTTGGTTTTCTCGCACTACTGGGTGTTTGAGAAGACGGATGACCGAGACATAGTCTTTCAGAAGCACTAGCACCTTACGATGGGTAGACCGTACCACCTACATCCCCTACATCTGCTAGTCTACTACTGTAAGAGTTCGCACGACTTAGTCAACTATGCTAGAGCCCATAATAGCTTGTGGCTGCACACGGAAGTTTCTAGTATGAATAGTCTTATGATCCCTTTGAGCCTGGGTGGCGGTCCAAAAGAAAACAGGCAAGTCCTGGAATACCCAGGTGCCTCAATCCACCCAGATGTGTGTTTAAGTTGCCACCTTAGATAAACCATTAATTAACAATCTCACATCTGTCAATGGATTTCACTCACCCAATCCACGTTTACTAGCATAGCATGGCATAATAAGCAAACGTAGAAGTAACTCCCAAAGGTTTGATAATAAACAGGTAATAGGTACTACCTCAACTACTTCCCATCCCACAATTTAATTGGATCCTAATCATGCAATGTGTGAGGATTGATCTAATGCAATAAAACTGGGTAATAGAGAAGGTATGATCAAGGTGTTACTTGCCTTGCTGATGATCCGGGAAACCTAGCGATTCGAAGTAACAGGCGGCGCACTCTGGATATTCTATCGCAAACAAACAAACGAGCATACAATAAGTACTCATCTAATGCACAGGTAAAACTCAAATAAGAGATCTAACCAGAAGGTTCAACTTAAGAACTCCGGTTGGCCAAAGAATCAAATCGAACGAAGCAACGAAAGACAAACAGCGAAAGAAAACAACTTCGTTCTAGCAATCTTGATCTAGGGCAAATTTTACAGTAGCAAAACCTTGTTTAAGTTGGTTAAACGGATAGAGGGTTTCGAGACGAATCCCTAGGCGCTTGAATCGCCTGATTCCGATAAACGAGCGAAAAGTTAAACTAAAACGAAAATCGGATCTGAAAACGTGATCAGAAAAATCGCGGATTTAATCCGAGAAAAGAAAAAAATGAAGAACAGATTAATGAACGAACGTTCGTTATCTGAAAGTAAACGATGAAACGCGTTCGTTAAAACGAACGAATCGGTGAACGTTCACTAATTAAATAAACCAGTAAAAAAAATAAACCGATCTAGGGTTTCGAAAAAAACCGAGGCGGTTTTTTTTTAAAAAAAACCGAACGACGAACGGCGGCGGCTATACCTCCGGCGAGGTACTCCGGCGGGCGGGGCGGGGCTCCGGCGGCGGTGGCTATGCGGGGCGGCGGGGCAGCGCAGTAGCGGCAGCGGTGGCGGAGGCGCAGCAGCGGCAGCGGCGACGGCGGCGTGCGGCGCGCGACGGCGGCAGCAGCGCAGGTGGTGGGGCGGCTATGCGGGGCGGCAGGGCGGGGTGAGGGGCGGCGGGGCGGCTCGGTATTTAAGAGAGGGAGGCGGGGTGCTGCCTTGGGGGAGGGGGCACGGCGGCGGCCCCGAGCCGGACTCGGGCGGCGGCGCGGCTTCGGTCTCCTGGAGGGAGACGCAGGCGGCGGGGTGGGCCGTCGGCTGGGCCTTGGCCCAGCCGGCGCGCGGCGTGTTTTTTTTTAATATTCCGCTCGGAAGAAAAGAAAAAAGAAATACTAAACGGACTCCAAAATTTCCGAAATAAATTTTCACGGGCTTCTAAAATCAAGCCTCACAAGGTGAACATTTATTTGGGACCTAAATGCAATTTTGAAAAAACGCATTTTTCCTAATTCAAATAAAACACCGAAAAACTCTGAAATAAAATCTTATTTGATTTTATTATTAAATCCTCAATATTTCTTTATTTTGGGAAAGTCATTTTATTCCCTCTCTCATATTTTTGTAATAGAAATAATTGATGATAAAATAAATAAAATCAAATGATCCTATTCTCAAAATTTGAGAGAACTCAAATATGAAAATATCGAAATCCCCAACTCTCTTCGTGGGTCATTGAGTTGCGTAGAATTTCTAGGATCAACCAAAATGCAAAAGAAATATGATATGCATTGATGATCTAATGTATAACATTCCAAATTGAAAATTTGGGATGTTACACCCATGCAAATTGTTTCATGATCGTATCGTGTCCAAAAATTGTGATGACTTGATTTCCCTTGCACATCATAATGAACTTAGTTTGCTCTTGGGTTATGAAGAAATGAAACGTATAACTAAGGATATTCCAAAATTTTCCCTTGATAGAGTTCTTCATTTTGATCTAGAGGAAATTTATATGTATTGTGAAGTGAATTGCATTGAAAATCCTTATATTGCCAATTACATAAAGAAAAGAAAACAAATAGAAGATGAAGAGAATACTAATGAAAGGGAAGAGACTTCCCAACATCCTCCTATTATTTCTTATGATGAATCAGGTAACGAGGAGGAGCCTTCTATTCAACCAATCTCATCAATAAGGAGCTCCAAAAAGAGGATTGAACCCACACATGATGTGGTGAAGAAGAAGAAAAGAAAAAGGAAGAGAGGTAAAAAGATATCTCTCCCAAATAATGCTGCTCCTATTACTATTGTGCATCATGAAAATATAATTGTGGAAGATAATGATACTTCTTATGATCTTGAAAATCTTTTTGGCACTTGCTTGGAAGAATATGATAATTGCTATACTATTGGTGCTATCCATACTATTAATGATGAGAGTGATTATGCTTATGATATGAAAAGGACCAAGCTTGGGGATGCTATGTTTGATGAAGATGATGTTTTTGAGAATATATTTGCTGCAATTAATGTTTGTCCCAATCTTGGGGATGCTACGTTTAATGAAGATGATATTTTTAGTCTCCCAAGTTTTGATATGCAAATTTATAATGATGATAGCAAGCCTCCTACCTATGATGATTATTGTGATGATACTTATGCTATAAAAAGTAGTGATTATATTTATAAAACTTCTCATGATTATGAGTACCCTTTCTCTGAACATTACTCCTTTAATGTGGAATCAATTTATAGTATTCGAATCTCTTATGGTACTCCCACTATTCCGAATGAGAAGAATCTTGCTTATGTGGAGAGTAGTAAATTTTCTATGCTTGTAGATCATGAAAAGAATGCTTTAGGTGCTGGTTATATTGTTGAATTCATTCATGATGCTACTGAAAATTATTATGAGGGAGGAATATATGCTTGTAGGAATTGCAATAAAATCAAGTTTCCTCTCTATGTGCTTAAAATTTTGAAGTTATGCTTGTTTTACCTTCCTATGCAAGTTGATTGTTGTTCCCACAAGTTGTTTGCTCACAAAATCCCTATGCATAGGAAGTGGATTATACTTAAAGGTTCTAGTCATATTCTTCATGATGCTCTCTTTATGTTTCAGTTCTTATCTTTTATGTGAGCATCATTGAAATCATCATGCCTAGCTAGGGGCGTTAAACGTTAGTGCTTGTTGGGAGGCAACCCAACTTTATTTTTGTTCCTTGATTTTTGCTCCTGTTTAGTAATAAATAATTTATCTAGCCTCTGCTATTAATGAGGTTTTATGTTTTAATTAGATTTTGTGCCTTGTAGAACCTTTGGGAAGACTTGGGGAAAGTCTTTGCGATCATGCTGTAAAAACAGAAACTCTAGCGCTCACGAGAATTGCTGCCAGTTTTTATTGGAAAGTGATATTTAGTTAACTATTTTTTAAGATGATTAATAGATAAATTCCTCAGGTCCAAAAATTTATTTTAGAATTTTATGAGTTCCAGAAGTGGTCGAAACCTACAGATTACTACAGACTGTTCTGTTTTTGACAGATTCTGTTTTCGATGTGTTGTTTGCTTATTTCGATGAATCTATGAGTAGTATCGGAGGGTATGAACCATAGATAAGTTGGAATACAGTAGGTTTAACACCAATATAAATAAATAATGAGTTAATTACAGTACCTTGAAGTGGTGTTTTGTTTTCTTTCGCTAACGGGGCTTACGAGTTTTCTGTTAAGTTTTGTATTGTGAAGTTTTCAAGTTTTGGATAACGATTCGATGGACTATGGAATAAGGAGTGGCAAGAGCCTAAGCTTGGGGATTCCCAAGGCACCCCAAGGTAATATTCAAGGACAACCAAAAGCCTAAGCTTGGGGATGCCCCGGAAGGGATCCCCTCTTTCGTCTTCGTTCATCGGTAACTTTACTTGGAGCTATATTTTTATTCGCCACATGATATGTGTTTTGCTTGGAGCGTGATTTTATTTTCTTTTGTTTTGCTTGCTATTTGAATAAAATACCAAGATATTAAATAATTAAATGTTAGAGAGTCTTCACATAGTTGCATAATTATTCGACTATTCATTGATCTTCACTTATATCTTTCGGAGTAGTTTGTCATTTGCTCTAGTGCTTCACTTATATCCTTTTAGAGCACGATGGTGATTTTATTTTATAGAAATAGATGAACTCTCATGCTTCACTTATATTATTTTGAGAGTCCTAAACAGCATGGTAATTTGCTTTGGTTATGAAACTAGTCCTAATATGATGGGCATCCAAGAGGGATATAATAAAAACTTTCATATAAGTGCATTGAATACTAAGAGAAGTTTGATACTTGATAATTTTTTTGAGATATGAGGATGGTAATATTAGAGTCATGCTAGTGGGTAGTTGTGAATTTGAGAAATACTTGTGCTAAAGTTTGTGATTCCCGTAGCATGCACGTATGGTGAACTGTTATGTGATGAAGTCGGAGCATGATTTATTTATTGATTGTCTTCCTTATGAGTGGCGGTCGGGGACAAGCAATGGTATTTTCCTACCAATCTATCCCCCTAGGAGCATGCACTTAGTACTTTGTCTCGATAACTAATAGATTTTTGCAATAAGTATGTGAGTTCTTTATGACTAATGTTGAGTCCATGGATCATACGCACTCTCACCCTTCCACCATTGCTAGCCTCTTTAGTACTGCACAACTTTCGCCGGTACCATAAACCCACCATATACTTTCCTCAAAACAGCCACCATACCTACCTATTATGGCATTTCCATAGCCATTCCGAGATATATTGCCATGCAACTTTCCACCGTCCCGTTATTATGACACGCTCCATCATTGTCATATTGCTTTGCATGATCATGTAGTTGACATCGTATTTGTGGCAAAGCCACCGTTCATAATTCTTTCATACATGTCACTCATGAGTCATTGCCCATCCCGGTACACCGCCGAAGGCATTCATATAGAGTCATATCTTGTTCTAAGTATCGAGTTGTAATTCTTGAGTTGTAAGTAAATAAAAGTGTGATGATCATCATTATTAGAGCATTGTCCTAGTGAGGAAAGGATGATGGAGACTATGATTCCCCACAAGTCGGGATGAGACTCCGGATGAAAATAAAAAAATAAAAGAGGCCAAAGAATCCCAAATAAAAAAAAGAAGAGAAAAGAGGCCATAAAAAAAGAGAAGGCCCAAATAAAAAAATAAAAAAATAAAAATGAGAGAAAAAGAGAGAAGGGGCAATGCTACTATCCTTTTACCACACTTGTGCTTCAAAGTAGCACCATAATCTTCATGATAGAGAGTCTCCTATGTTGTCACTTTCATATACTAGTGGGAATCTTTCATTATAGAACTTGGCTTGTATATTCCAATGATGGGCTTCCTCAAAATGCCCTAGGTCTTTGTGAGCAAGCGAGTTGGATGCACACCCACTTAGTTCTTTTTGTTGAGCTTTCATATACTTATAGCTCTAGTGCATCCATTGCATGGCAATCCCTACTCACTCACATTGATATCTATTGATGGGCATCTCCATATCCCGTTGGTATGCCTAGTTGATGTGAGACTATCTTCTCCCTTTTTGTCTTCTCCACAACCACCATTCTATTCTACCTATAGTGCTATGTCCATGGCTCATGCTCATGTATTGCGTGAAGATTGAAAAGGTTTGAGAACATCAAAAGTATGAAACAAGTGCTTGGCTTGTCATCGAGGTTGTGCATGATTTAAATATTTTGTGTGGTGAAGATAGAGCATAGTCAGACTATATGATTTTGTAGGGATAACTTTCTTTGGCCATGTTATTTTGAGAAGACATGATTGCTTTGTTGGTATGCTTGAAGTATTATTATTTTTATGTCAATATTAAAATTTTGTCTTGAATCTTATGGATCTGAATATTCTTGCCACAATAAAGAGAACTACATGGATAAATATGTTAGGTAGCATTCCACATCAAAAATTCTGTTTTTATCATTTACCTACTCGAGGACGAGCAGGAATTAAGCTTGGGGATGCTGATACGTCTCCAACATATCTATAATTTTTGATTGTTCCATGCTATTATATTATCAACCTTGGATGTTTTATATGCATTATATGCTATTTTATATGATTTTTGGGACTAACCTATTAATGCAGAGCCCAGTGCCAGTTTCTGTTTTTTCCTTGTTTTAGAGTATCGCAGAAAAGGAAAATCAAACGGAGTCCAATTGACCTGAAACTTCATGGAACTTATTTTTGGAAGGAAAGCAACCCGGGAGACTTGGAGTCCACGTCAAGGGATCTTCGAGGAAGCCACGAGGTAGGGGGCGCGCCCTCCACCCTCGTGGGCCCCTCGTGGCTCCCCTGACGTACTTCTTCCGCCTATATATCTCCATATACCCTAAAACGATCGGGGAGCATAATAGATCGGGAGTTCCACTGCCAGAAGCCTCCGTAGCCACCGAAAGCCAATCTAGACCCGTTCCGGCACCCTTCCGGAGGGGGTAATCCCTCTCCGGTGGCCATCTTGATCATCCTAGTGCTCTCCATGACGAGGAGGGAGTAGTTCTCCCTCGGGGCTGAGGGTATGTACCAGTAGCTATGTGTTTGATCTCTCTCTCTCTCTCTCGTGTTCTCGAGGTGGTACGATCTTGATGTATCGCGAGCTTTGCTATTATTGTTGGATCTTATGATGTTTTCTCCCCCCTCTACTCTCTTGTAATGGACTGAGTTTCCCCTTCGAAGTTATCTTATCTGATTGAGTCTTTAAAGATTTGAGAACATTTGATGTATGTCTTGCCGTGCGTATCTGTGGTGACAATGGGATACCACGTGATTCACTTGATGTATGTTTTGGTGATCAACTTGCGGATTCCGCCCATGAACCTATGCATAGGGGTTGGCACACGTTTTCATCGTGATTCTCCGGTAGAAACTTTGGGGCACTCTTTGAGTTTCTATGTGTTGGTTGAATAGATGAATCTGAGATTGTGTGATGCATATCATATAATCATACCCACGGATACTTGAGGTGACATTGGAGTATCTAGGTGACATTAGGGTTTTAGTTGATTTGCGTCTTAAGGTGTTATTCTAGTATGAACTCTAGGGCTGTTTGTGACACTTATAGGAATAGCCCAACGGATTGATTGGAAAGAATAACTTTGAGGTGGTTTCGTACACTACCATAATCTCTTCGTTTGATCTCCGCTATTAGTGACTTTGGAGTGACTCTTTGTTGCATGTTGAGGGATAGTTATGTGATCCAATTATGTTATTATTTTTTAGAGGACTTGCACTAGTGAAAGTATGAACCCTAGGCCTTGTTTACTAGCATTGCAATACCATTTACGCTCACTTTTATCATTAGTTACCTTGCTGTTTTTATATTTTCAGATTACAAAAACCATTATCTACTATCCATATACCACTTGTATCACCATCTCTTCACCGAACTAGTGCACCTATACAATTTACCATTGTATTGGGTGTGTTGGGGACACAAGAGACTCTTTATTATTTGGTTGTAGGGTTGCTTGAGAGAGACCATCTTCATCCTATGCCTCCTATGGATTGATAAACCTTAGGTCATCCACTTGAGGGAAATTTGCTACTGTCCTACAAACCTCTGCACTTGGAGGCCCAACAACGTCTGCAAGAAGAAGGGTGTGTAGTAGATATCAAGTATCGGGAGTTGGACACCTCCCCTTTCAGGCACATTGCTATCGCATCCGATGTTGGTGCGGAGGGGTACTACACTGCTGCCTACTCCACTGTCACCCGAGAGCCCTTCTACCATCAGAACCTGGTTCTGCATGCTGATGGGGTGGATAGAGCTAATCGAGCTCTTCGCCACGAGTTGTATACCACCCGTCAGCACTTGTGCCACACTCTGACGTTGTTGCACCCCCTTGTCTGATCTGGTGATCTGTCGCGTTCTGAGATCTACCCTGCCAGGACCGTGATGCCCCAAGGTGTCGGCTGGCCAGATGTGGGAGGCTACTCTCCCACACTTGGTCCTCTTCTGCCACCCGCGCATTGGGTTCTGCACCAGAGTATCCGCGGACCCCAGTCTACTGACGTGGAGGACTTCCCGTCGCGTCACTACCAGCTGTCAGGCTACACCTACCTCCACAGTTCCTCCTGGGACTGATGTAGGCTTGCTTATTAGTATTAAGGCATCTCCAGCCGCGCCCCCAGGAAGGCCTCCCCAGGCGATTTTTTCGCACCGGCGCCAAAAAAACGGCCCAGTCGCGCCCCCAGGAGCCCGATTTTCGCCGGCCTGGGCCGAAAACAGCGCCGGCGGACCCAGGCCGAACCCGGCGCGCTGGGGCGAACTGTTTTGGCGCGAAACAGCCGTGGGCCCGCCGCGTCAGCGACACGGCGCCTCGTCTTCCCCCAACGGCCTCGATTCACGCGGGGAATCAATGGCAAGGATGTCGCCGGTCAGCCTTGCCATTGATTCCTCACGGGCGGCGCGTCATGGGACGACGCGCCGTCGCCTCCCCTCCCTCGCACGCGTACACACGGGTGCGGCGTGGCTATATAGCCGGTCGCCTGCACTCGCCTGTGCCCACACCAGCCCCGCCCCTCGCCGCCGCCTAGCTCCTCCCTCTCCCTACCTCTCCCGAGCGCCACCGCCCAGCCCCTCCCTCTATCTCTCTACCTCTCCCGAGCCCGTCGCCATGGCGGAACGCTACCCCGGAGACGAGGCGGCGGCCAACGGCTTCGGCCGCCGTTCGCTCCGCGAACAGGAGTCCTGGCTCCTGTTCTAGGCGAACATCCCGGCGCCGCTGGACATGCGCGCCGGGCCGACGGGGTGGAGGCTCAGCGCCGGGGGAGTGCCCATTCCCCCATTGCCCGACGCCGTGGCGAAGCCGAAGTACTTCATCGAGGAAGTCGAGGTCGTGCACGCCTCCCTCACCGACGCCCAACTCTCCCTCCCCAGTACGCCGCCGACAACCACGCGGCTTGCGCGGCGTATTTCGAGCGCCGCCAGCAGCAGCGCTTGGCATCCACCAACGGCGCGCCGGTGGTCGGCGGCCGGCAGAACAGCGAGGGGCGCCACCTGTGGTGGGGCGTCCCCGGCCGCACACTCGAGGGCGTGCTGACGTACCTCGAGGGTGGAAACGACCCACCGTTGGCTTACCCGGCGAGGGCGGCCGCCCCAGCGCAGCACCGATGCGCCGGGCCATGGGCGCCAAGGAGGTTCGGGTCCTCCTCCTCTTCTTCCTCCTCCCGATCTTCATCGCACTCCTCTGGCACTCCGGCCCTGCTCGGTGTCAAGGCCGAGCCCGCGGCGGAGAGGCCGCTCGGCCGGCGCACTCGCAGCGCCGGCATCGTCATCAATGAGGGCGGCCGGCGCGCCTACTCGTCGGCTCCTCCTCCGCGCTTCGTCAAGCCAAAGACGGAGCCGGGGCTCGCGCCGGTGAAGAAGGAGCCGGCCGCGCCGGTGACGACGGAGCTCGACGACGACGACGCGGCCCTGGAATGGGCGCACAGGGACTCCATAGCGATGGAGAAGGAGCGCCTGGAGAAGGCGAAGGAGCGCCAGTGCGCCGCCCTGCTTCGCTTCGCGGAGCGCCGACGCGGCCGCGACGAAGGCGGAGTCGTCGTCATCTGCGACAGCGATGACGACGACGACGATGCGCCGCCACCAGTCCGCCATGGAGACGCCGGGCAGGGGTCCAGCAGGGGCGCCCGCGTCAAGGAGGAGAAGGCCGACGACGATGATGGCGGCGACGGCGGCGACTTCAGCCAGTTTTTCCTTTAGATTAGTTTATGTATATGTGCTATGTAATGAAAATCTGCGAACTTCGCCAAAATGTGCCGAATTTATCGTGTTTGGCCGAAATTTATCGTGTTTGGCCGAATTTTATCGTGTTTAAGCCGAACTTCGCCGAACTTCTTTTATTTTAAAACATGCCTGGGGGCGGCCCTGGGGCCGGCGGCTGGGGACCAACTCGCCCCCAGGCCCAATTTTTGCGCCGGCTCACCCCCAGGCAGCGATTTTAGGCGCCCCCTGGGGGGCAAACGGCTGGAGATGCCCTTAGATGCATTCGCCGCGAGCCTGCATGCCGCCTATGATGTTCTTAGCCTATGTACTGAACTCTGTGTACCGAACTCTATGCATGATCTCTTTTGTAAGATATGCCAACCACTATGTAGTATCTATCGTGTTCCTTTCATTATGCATGTTTCATCATGAATGATTCTTGTCCTTGCAATTTCTCAATGCTGAACTACCCATGTTATATATTAGCAGGATGGTTAGACCAGGTGGTCGTGGTCGTGGTGGCAATCCCCCCCCACCGCCTGAGTACATGGCTGGTATGATGCAACAGTTTGAGCTGAATCGCCAGTTCATGGAGAATATTATGGCTCAGTTTCCTCGCCCAAATATGAACCATCAGCCAGCCCAAGTGACTCTGCAGGATTTCATGCGCCTCAACCCAACTATGTACCGCAGCTCAACTCAGCCTCTGGATGCTGATGACTGGCTCCGTGACATCACCTATGAGATGGAATCTGCTGATGTAGCCCCTGCCAGCTATGTCACCTTTGCTTCCTTCTTCCTAAAAGGACCTGCCGCTCAATGGTGGGACAGCCACAGGCGTACTCTGCCGGTAGGAACAATCATCACCTGGCCAGACTTCCAAGCTGCTTTCCGTGCCCGCTTCATTCCTCAGGGAGTCATGGACCGTAAGAAGCGCGAGTTCCGCAACCTCACCCAGGGTAACAAAACTGTGGAAGCTTATCAGCGGGAGTTTCTGGACTTGTCCCGCTATGCTGAAGAAGACATTACAACTGATGCACGCAGACAGGAGAAGTTTGTGATGGCCTTCGAGCTGACATCAAGCTCACACTTCTAGTGCATGACTTTGCTGATTTCGCCACCTTGGTGAACAAGTCCATCAATGTAGAAACTGGTCTGCAGGAACAATAGAGCTCTCACAGGAGCAACCGTGACACGGTCTCATCTTCGGGCCCGTCTTCGCAGAAGTGTAGGATATGGATTCCCAACAGCATGTACCAGCCAACTGCACCTGCTCCAAGGCAGTCCTATGCTGCACCGCGTCTGCCTCCCCCACCAACTAGGCAGCCAAGACTTCCAGCTCCACCACCCCGAGCTCCTGTCCCCGCTCCCAATAATGGTCTGTGCTTCAGGTGTGGTCAACCAGGACACCGTGCTAGGGAATGCAACCAGAACCAGAATCAACTGGCCCTTCCCGCAACTGGCCGTGGAAGCAACCATCCCCGCAACACCAATGTCAGGTCTTATGGTCGTGTTCATGCCAACCACGTTGATCTCAATGAAGCTCAAGACCAGCCTGCTACTGTGATGGGTACACTCCTCGTAAATTCAGTACCTGCATCTGTTTTATTCGATTCAGGAGCATCACATTCATTCATGTCAGAAGATTTTGCATACAAGCACGACGTTAAATGTGAGGAGATGAACACTTCGGTAGTGGTAAAAAACCCCGTGGGACAATGTCAAACCTCACTGGTTGGCATCAACGTCCCCGTGGAAATCAAAGGGCTGGAATTCTATGCCTCTCCCATTATCCTGAAGTCGTCTAACATCGACCTCATTCTGGGGATGGATTGGTTGAAAGCGCATACTGCTTCTATAGTTTGCGCCACTAAGACCGTCCATCTGCTACACCCTTCTGATGAGATAGTTACTTACCAGGCTCATCTGGTTCAAAACGCCGAGGCACAACTTTATGCATTGAACGCTGCACCACTCGAGGGCATTGAAAACATTCCCGTCGTTCGCGAATTCTAAGATGTCTTTCCGAAAGAACTTCCAGGGATTCCTCCTGCTAGAGCTGTCGAATTCATCATTGACTTGAAACCAGGCACCACCCCTATAGCCAAACGACCCTACAAGATGCTGCCGCATGAACTCATTGAGCTTAAGGAGGAAATCGACAAATCTCTTAGCAAAGGTTGCATTTGCCCTAGTTGCTCTCCTTGGGGAGCACCTTGTCTCTTTGTTAAGAAGAAGGATGGGACGAACCGATTAGTCCAAGACTATCGACCTATTAACCAAGCACTATTCAGAACAAATATCCCCTCCCTCGGATCAGTGATCTTTATGATCAACTGGCTGGTTTATCAGTGTTCTCCAAACTCGACTTGAGGTTGGGTTACCACCAGATCCATGTTCGTGAAGAGGATATCCCAAAGACCGCCTTCTTAACTCGGTATGGATCATACGAGTACACCGGCATGTCATTCGGCTTGACGAATGCTCCCGCCACCTTCTCTCGTCTGATGAACTATATATTCATGGATTACCTCGACAAGTTCTTCGTGGTTTATCTGGATGATATCCTTGTATTTTCCAAGAACAAATAAGAACATGCTGAACATCTTCGTCTTGTGTTGGAAAAGCTTCGAGAGCATCAACTCTACACTGAGTATTCCAAGTGTGAATTCTAGCTACCCGAAGTAACCTATCTTGGGCATGTCATCTCCAAGGATGGTATTGCCGTCAACCCTGAACGAGTTCAGGCTATTCTCGATTGGACTCCTCCGAAGAATGTCAAGCAAGTCCGAAGTTTTCTCGGTCTCGCCAGCTATTGACGTCGATTGGTCGAGAACTTCTCCAAGATCGCTAGGCCTCTGACTAACCTGTTGCATAAGGGCGTCAAGTTCCAATGGACTGAAAAGTGCCAGGAAAGTTTCCAGGCGCTCAAAGACAAGTTGACTTCTGCCCCAGTGCTAGCTCCACCAGATACTAAGAAGGACTTCGTCATTTACTGTGACGCTTCCCGTCAAGGATTAGGCTGTGTCCTAATGCAAGAGCGCAGAGTGATTGCTTATGCCTCTCGTCAACTGCGCCCTCACGAAGAAAACTACCTAGTTCACGAGCTCTAGCTTGCTGCTGTCATTCATGCTCTGAAGCAGTGGCGACATTACCTTCTCGGTAATCATTGCGAGATCTTCACCGACCACGAAAGTCTGAAGTATCTGTTTACTCAACCATACTTGAACCTCCGTCAGCATAGATGGATGGAGACTGTTGCAGACTTTGATGTGGGTATATCCTATACCCCAGGCAAGGCTAATGTAATGGCTGATGCCTTGAGCCGCAAGTCTTACTGCAACCACCTCCAGGTTCACAAAGTTCAGCCCTCGCTTGTCGAAGAATTTAGAAAGCCGAACCTTCATATTGTTCCCCTTGGTGCACTCTCTCCCTCTCCCCCAGAGTTCCAAAAGATGAATCTTCGTGTTGTTACTAAGGGTTCTCTAAATACCCTGGCTGTCGTACCAGATCTCGTAGATGGTATAAAGACTATTCAAGGTTATGACTCTAAAGTCCATAAGATTAAATGCCATCTCGCAGAAGGAAAGCCCTCATTCTTCACTATCGCCGATGATGGCGCCCTGTACCTCAAAGGCCGCCTAGTGGTACCATGTTCGAGGAAAAACCTGGATCAGACAAAAAAGGTTATGAAAGAAGCTCATGATACGCCTCTGTCCATCCATCCTGGTAGTACAAAGATGTACCAAGACATCCGCCAGAGATTCTGGTGGTCTAATATGAAGCAAGGCATTGCACGATATGTTGCTGAGTGTGACGTTTGCCGTCGTATCAAAGCAGAGCATCAAAGGCCTGCTGGAACTTTGCAACCTATCTCTATTCCTGAATGGAAATGGGACCATGTTGAAATGGACTTCGTTACTGGGTTTCCCAAATCGCAGAAAGGTAATGATGCTATTCTTGTCGTCATTGACCGGCTTTCTAAAGTTGCACATTTTCTGGCGGTTAAAGAAACAATCACTGCTAGTCAGCTTGCAACTCTCTACATGTCCAGAATTGTTTCACTTCACGGTATTCCACTGGTTATCAGTTCGGACCGTGGCAGCTTATTCACTTCAAGATTCTGGGCAAGTTTCCAAGAAACTATGGGAACTCATCTGTCGTTCAGTACTGCGTTTCATCCCCAGTCGCAAGGAGAAGTTGAACGTGTCACGGGTATATACTTATACATATTATATGATACCTGTGGTGACCAAAGTCGGGTCGGCTCGTAGAGTACCCGCGAGTGATTCACGGATTGGGTCCGAAAGGACGTTTGTCCCGACGGCCCTGTGAGTGGATCTTTGTGGCGGAGCGACAGGGTAGGTTGAGACCGCCTAGCAGAGAGGTGGGCCTGGCCCTGGTCGGCGTCCGTGGTTATTTCAAAATAACACGCTTAACGAGATCTGGGTATTTGATCTGAGTCTGGCCATTGGCCTATACGCACTAACCAACTACGCGGGAACAGTTATGGGCACTCGACGTCGTGGTATCAGCCAAAGCCTTCATGATGTCAGCGACTGAGTGGCGCGTGCCGGGTTGGACTGGAACGCCTGCTCTTGTATAAGGGAGGCTAGGTCTGCTCGCCGACCGCGTACGCAACATGCAGGTGTGCAATGGGCAATGGGCCCAGACCACTGCGCCATAGGATTTAGACCGGCGTGCTGACCTCTCTGTTGTGCCTAGGTAGGGCTGCGACGATTGATCTTCCGAGGCCGGGCATGACCCCAAAAAGTGTGTCCGGACAAAGGGGATCGAGCGTGTTGGGAAATGTGGTGCACCCCTACAGGGAAGTTGATCTATTCCAATAGTCGTGTGATACATCCATTTTGCATCATGCTTTTATATCAATATTTATTGCATTATGGGCTGCTATTACACATTATGTCACAATACTTATGCCTATTCTCTCTTATTTTACAAGGTTTACATAAAGAGGGAGAATGCCGACAACTGGGATTCTGGGCTGGAAAAGGAGCAAATATTAGAGACCTATTCTGCATATCTCCAAAAGTCCTGAAGCTTCACGGAAGATGTTTTCCAAATATATAAAAAATATTGAGAGCAAGAACTTCACCAGGTGGGCACACCCTGCCCACGAGGGTGGGGGGCGCGCCCTACCCCCCTGGGCGCGCCCCCTACCTCGTGGGCCCCCTGGTGGCCCTCCGGTGGCCATCTTCTGCTATATGGAGTCTTTCGATGGAAAAAAGTTCATAAGCCAACTTCTCAGACGAAACTCCGCCGCCACAAGGCGGAACCTTGGCGGATCCAATCTAGGGCTCTGGCAGAGCTGTTCTGCCGGGGAAACTTCCCTCCCGGAGGGGGAAATCATCGCCATCGTCATCACCAACGCTCCTCTCATCGGGAGAGGGCAATCTCCATCAACATCTTCATCAGCACCATCTCATCTCAAAACCCTAGTTCATCTCTTGTATCCAATTCTTGTCTCCAAGTCCGGGATTGGTGCTAGTAGGTTGCTAGTAGTGTTAATTACTCCTTGTAGTTGATGCTAGTTGGTTTAATTGGTGGAAGATCATATGTTTAGATCCTATATGCATATTAATACCCCTCTGATTATGAACATGTTTATGCTTTGTGAGTAGTTACTTTTGTTCCTGAGGACATGGGAGAAGTCTTGCTATTAGTAGTCATGTGAATTTGGTATTCGTTCGATATTTTGATGAGATGTATGTTGTCTCTCTTCTAGTGGTGTTATGTGAACGTCGACTACATGACACTTCACCATTATTTGGGCCGAGAGGAAGGCATTGGGGAGTACTCAAAACCCTAGTTCATCTCTTGTATCCAATTCTTGTCTCCAAGTCTAGGATTGGTGATAGTAGGTTGCTAATAGTGTTAATTACTCCTTGTAGTTGATGCTAGTTGGTTTAATTGGTGAAAGATCATATGTTCAGATCCTATATGCATATTAATACCCCTCTGATTATGAACATGTTTATGCTTTGTGAGTAGTTACTTTTGTTCCTGAGGACATGGGAGAAGTCTTGCTATTAGTAGTCATGTGAATTTGGTATTCGTTCGATATTTTGATGAGATGTATGTTGTCTCTCTTCTAGTGGTGTTATGTGAACGTCGACTACATGACACTTCACCATTATTTGGGCCGAGAGGAAGGCATTGGGGAGTAATAAGTAGATGATGGGTTGGTAGAGTGACAGAAGCTTAAACCCTAGTTTTTTTGCGTTGCTTCGTAAGGGGCTGATTTGGATCCATATGTTTCATGCTATGGTTAGGTTTACCTTAATACTTTTGTTGTATTTGCGAATGCTTGCAATAGAGGTTAATCATAAGTGGGATGCTTGTCCAAGTAAGGGCAGCACCCAAGCACTGGTCCACCCACATACCAAATTATCAAAGTACCGAACGCGAATCATATGAACGTGATGAAAAGTAGCTTGACGATATTCCCATGTGTCCTCGGAAGCGCTTTACATCATATAAGAGTTTGTCCAGGATTTTCCTTTGCTACAAAAGGATTGGGCCACCTTGCTGCACCTTATTTACTTTTGTTACTTGTTGCTCGTTACTAATTATCTTATCACAAAACTATCTGTTACCACTTATTTCAGAACTTACAGAGAATACCTTGCTGGAAACCGCTTATCATTTCCTTCCGCTCCTCATTGGGTTCGACACTCTTACTTATCGAAAGGACTATGATAGATCCCCTATACTTGTGGGTCATCAAGACTCTTTTCTGGCGCCATTGCCGGGGAGTGAAGCACCTTTGGTAGGTGGAATTTGGTAAGGAAAAATTTATATAGTGTGCTGAAATTTACTGTCACTTATTACTATGGAAAGTAATCCTCTAAGGGGCTTGTTCGGGGTATCTTCACCCTGACCAGTAGAGCAAAGAGGTGCTCCTCAACCTACTGAACCTACTGAAAATGAAAATGCTTGCTTTGAAGTTCCTTCGAGTATGATAGAAAAACCGCTAGCTAATCCTTTTCTAGGAGATGGAACAAAACATCCTGATGAACATCTGATATATGTGGATCAAGTTTGTGGATTATTTAAGCTTGCAGGTGTACCCGGAGATGTTGTTAAGAAGAAGGTCTTCCCCTTATCTTTGAGGGGATATGCATCGACATGGTATAGGCTATGTGATGATATGAGGTCTTGGAATTACAAACGATTGAAATTGGAATTTCATCAGAAGTTTTATCCTATGCATCTTGTTCATCGTGATCGTAATTATATATATAATTTTTGGCCTCGCGAAGGAGAAAGCATCGCTCAATCTTGGGGGAGGCTTAAATCAATGTTATATTCATGCCCCAATCACGAGCTCTCAAGAGAAATGATTATTCAAAATTTTTATGCTCAGCTTTCTGGTAACAATCGCACCATGCTTGATACTTCTTGTGCTCGCTCTTTTATGATGAAGACTATTGAATTCAAATGGGATTTATTGGAAAGAATTAAACGCAACTCTGAAGATTGGGACCTCGACAATGGTAAGGAGTCAGGTATGACACCTAGTTTTGATTGTGTTAAATATTTTATGGATACCGATATTTTTCGTAAATTTAGCACTAAATATGGACTTGACTCTGAGATAGTAGCTTCTTTTTGTGAATCTTTTGCTTCTTATGTTGATCTCCCCAAGGAGAAGTGGTTTAAATATCATCCTCCCATAGAAGTAAAAGTAGCTGCACCTATTAAAGGTGAAGAAAAGACTATCACTTATAATGATCCTATTGTTCCTACTTCTTATGTTGAGAAGCCACCTTTCCCTGTTAAGATAAAGGATCATGCTAAAGCTTCAACTGTGGTTTGTAAAAGCAATATCAAAACATATACCCCTCCTGAGCAAGTTAAAGTTGAACCTAATATTGCTATTGTTAAACATCTCTTGTCTGATAATATAGATGGGCATGTTATTTATTTCTGTAATGAAACTGCTAGAATTGCTAAACCCCGTGATAAAGATAAACCTAGACCTGTGGTAGGCATGCCTGTTATTTCTGTTAAAATAGGAGATGATTGTTATCATGGCTTGTGTGATATGGGTGCTAGTGCTATTGCAATACCTTATTCCTTATACAAAGAAGTTATGCATGATATTGCACCTGCTGAGATGGAAGATATTGATGTCACAATTAAACTTGCCAATAGAGATACTATTTCACCAATGGGAATTGTTAGAGATGTTGAAGTCTTGTGTGGGAAAACTAAATATCCCGCCGATTTTCTTGTTCTTTTTTTAGGGAAGGCCATCATGGCTAGCTTTATTACGGAGCAAAAGGACTTACATCATCTACTAGTTTTTAGACGAGATAGATTGGAGCCTCATTTGTCCAACTACTAGAAAGCTTATTACAAAAACTGTGACTAGCTAGCACATGCGCCGCTTGATTACATAAACGCACACAATGTTTAAACTTGACCTTCCCAATGAGCGAATCCACATCCACACACTCCGCAAAGATAGCAGCTGCCGAGTCCCCCCATCTATTCTGTCCAGTGCAGTATTCTATAACTGACAAAGAATCAGACTCTGCTTCCACCTGAGGGAATCCTAATGAGTTTGCAAACATCAGGACATCTCTCATGGCTAGAGCTTCGGCTGTGACAACATCAGCAACATGGGGAATGTAAGAGCAATGAGCTGCAAGGAAATTTCCTTTATTATCTCTTAATACTGCCGCTGTAGCACCTGCTCCTTCATCCGAGTGAAAGGCCGCATCTACATTAAGTTTCACGAATCTCGATTCTGGCTTGATACATCTCTACTCTTGGGCATTCTGCTTTTTCATATTTGCTTCCTGGTAATTGTTAGCTATTGCCAGGACAGATATCGGCCATCTCGTGGGTGGTGGGGGTTTACCATCATGTGTAAATTGGCGCCTGAGCCACCACAAATACCAACCTCCCACTGCAATGACTTGCTTCACGTCTAAGTTTGGTTTTATAGGGACCGGTCTATCTCCAGCTAGAAAAAGATGTTCCAGCACCACCGATCCTGATCGGCTAACCTCCCTAGCATCGTCCACAAATTGTGCCACACCAAGGTAACTCCAGATTGCTCTTGCATGTGTACATTCGAATAGTAGATGCTTAATATCCTCTGTGGATTGATGGCAGATCGAACATGCACTATTACCTCCCACATGTCTGTTTATCATAATAGACTTTAGCGGCAATATACCATGAAGAGCTCTCCAGCAAAAAATAGTGACTTTACGTGGGATCTGGAGTTTCCATAGTGTAGCCCATATTTTTGGCTCATCTGATCCACTCGGCCTTTGGTGCTGATTTGCACGTGCCTGAACAGTTTGCATCCATTGTACTCTGTATGCTGAGTGAACAGAGAATATACCCTTTCGCTCTGGGTGCCATGCAATGAAATCATCAAATGCATTCAGATTCAGTGGGATTTGTAATATTCTTCCAACATCAACCGGATTAAAAACTGTTTGGAGTAGCCCTTCATCCCACTGCCCCGTACTTGGGTCAATGAGGTCACTCACTAACTAATGTGAGCACAGTATGTCCACGGGGTGATATAACTCTTCTGTCCGGGCTTGCTGGCACCCAAGGATCAGACCATATGTTAATTCTTTCGCCCGTTCCAATCCTCCAAATGTATCCCAATTTAAAGGTCTCCAGGCCTTTCATTATACTTTGCCAAGTAAACGAAGCACCATTTTTAAGAGTGGCTTGGAGCAGACTGGAATTTGGAAAATATTTTGCCTTGAGGACCCGCGAACATAATGATTCTGGATTTGTAATAAGGCGCCAACACAGTTTTGAGAGCATTGCTGATTTTCTTGTTCTTGGTTCCCCACAAGATAGCTTTTGTCCCATTATATTTGGTAGACCCTTCTTAAACACAGTTTTGATAGCTCTTGATGATCTTAAGGGCATTAGTCCCACTCTATGTCAACATAAAGTTAATTTGGAAGAAGACGCTAAGCCAGTTTGTGATCACCAACGCCGGCTGAATCCTAAAATGAAAGAAGTGGTAAGAAAGGAGATTCTAAAGCTCCTTGAGGCATGTATAATTTATCCCGTTGCTGATAGTCAATGGGTAAGCCTGTTGGAAATATGCCCTAGAGGCAATAATAAAATGATTATTATTATATTTCCTTGTTCATGATAATTGACTGTTATTCATGCTATAGTTGTGTTATCCGGAAATCATAATACATGTGTGAATACATAGACCATAACATGTCCCTAGCGAGCTTCTAGTTAACTAGCTCGTTGATCAACAGATAGCCATGGTTTCCTGACTATGGACATTGGATGTCATTGATAACGGGATCACATCATTAGGAGAATGATGTGATGGACAACACCCAATCCTAAGCATAGCACAAGATCGTGTAGTTCGTTTGCTAGAGCTTTTCTAATATCAAGTATCATTTCCTTGGACCATGAGATCGTGTAACTCCCGGATGCCGTAGGAGTGCTTTGGGTGTACCAAACGTCACAACGTAACTGGGTGACTATAAAGGTATACTACAGGTATCCCCGAAAGTATCTGTTGCGTTGACACGGATCGAGACTGGGATTTGTCACTCCGTATGACGGAGAGGTATCTCTGGGCCCACTCGGTAATGCATCATCACAATGAGCTCAATGTGACCAAGTGTTTGGTCACGGGATCATGCATTAAGGTACGAACAAAGTGACTTGCCGGTAACGAGATTGAATGAGGTATTGGGATACCGACGATCGAATCTCGGGCATGTCACGTATCGATTGACAAATGGAATTGAATACGGGATTGATTGAATCCTTGACATCGTGGTTCATCCGATGAGATCATCGTGGAACATGTGGGAGCCAACATGGGTATCCAGATCCTGCTGTTGGTTATTGACCAGAGATTCGTCTCGGCCATGGCTGCGTGTTTCCCGAACCCGTGGGGTCTACACACTTAAGGTTCGATGACGCTAGGGTTGTAGAGATATTAGTATGCGGTAACCCAAAAGTTGTTTGAAGTCCCGGATGAGATCCCGGACGTCACGAGGAGTTCCGGAATGGTCAGGAGGTGAAGATTTATATATAGGAAGTCCAGTTTCGGCCATCGGGAAAGTTTCGAGGGAAATCGGTATTGTACCGGGACCACCGGAAGGGTCCCGGGGGTCCACCGGGTGGGGCCACCTATCACGGAGGGCCCCATGGGCAGAAGTGGGAGGGGAACCAGCCCCTGGTGGGCTGGTGCGCCCCCCATGGGCCTCCCCCTGCGCCTAGGGTTGGAAACCCTAGGGGTGGGGGGCGCCCCACTTGGCTTGGGGGGCAAGTCCCCCTTGGCCGGCGCCCCCCCTTGGAGATCCCATCTCCTAGGGCCGGCTCCCCCCTAGGGGCCCTATATATAGTGGGGGGGGGGAGGGAGGGCAGCCGTACCCAAGCCCTTGGCGCCTCCCTCTCCCCTCGTAACACCTCTCTCTCTCTCTCGTTGGAGCTTGGCGAAGCCCTGCCGAGATCACCGCTGCTTCCACCACCACGCCGTCGTGCTGCTGGATCTCCGTCAACCTCTCCTTCCCCTTGCTGGATCAAGAAGGAGGAGACGTCTTCCCAACCGTACGTGTGTTGAACGCGGAGGTGACGTCCGTTTGGCACTTGGTCATCGGTGATTTGGATCACGACGAGTACGACTCCATCAACCCCGTTCTCTTGAACGCTTCCGCTCGTGATCTACAAGGGTATGTAGATGCACTCCCCTTTCCCTCGTTGCTAGATGACTCCATAGATTGATCTTGGTGATGCGTAGAAAATTTTAAAATTCTGCTACATTCCCCAACAGTGGCATCATGAGCTAGGTCTATGCGTAGTTTCTATGCACGAGTAGAACACAAGTTGTTGTGGGTGTTGATTTTATCAATTTACTTGCGGTTACTAGTATTATCTTGATTCGGCGGCATCGTGGGATGAAGCGGCCCGGACTGACCTTACACGTACGCTTACGTGAGACTGGTTCCACCGACTGACATGCACTAGTTGCATAAGATGGCTAGCGGGTGTCTGCCTGTCCCACTTTAGTCGATTGGATTCGACGAAAAGGGTCCTTATGAAGGGTAAATAGAAATTGGCATATCACGTTGTGGTTTTGGCGTAGGTAAGAAACGTTCTTGCTGGAAACCTATAGCAGCCACGTAAAAAAACTTGCAACAACAATTAGAGGACGTCTAACTTGTTTTTGTAGCATGTGCCATGTGATGTGATATGGCCAAAAGGATGTGATGAATGATATATGTGATGTATGAGATTGATCATGTTCTTGTAATAGGAATCACGACTTGCATGTCGATGAGTATGACAACCAGCAGGAGCCATAGGAGTTGTCTTAATTTATTTATGACCTGCGTGTCAACATAAACGTCATGTAATTACTTTACTTTATTGCTAAACCGTTAGCCATAGTAGTATAAGTAATAGATGACGAGACAACTTCATGAAGACACGATGATGGAGATCATGATGATGGAGATCATGGTGTCATGCCGGTGACGATGATGATCATGGCGCCCCGAAGATGGAGATCAAAAGGAGCAAATGATATTGGCCATATCATGTCACTATTTGATTGCATGTGATGTTTATCATGTTTTTGCTTCTTATTTGCTTAGAACGACGGTAGTAAATAAGATGATCCCTCACAATAATTTTAAGAAAGTGTTCCCCCTAACTGTGCGCCATTGCGAAAGTTTGTTGTCTCGAAGCACCACGTGATAATCGGGTGTGATAGATTCTAACGTTCGAATACAACGGGTGTAAGCCAGATTTACACACGCAATACACTTAGGTTGACTTGACGAGCCTAGCATGTACAGACATGGCCTCGGAACACGGAAGACCGAAAGGTCGAACATGAGTCGTATAGAAGATACGATCAACATGAAGATGTTCACCGATGATGACTAGTCCGTCTCACGTGATGATCGGACATGGCCTAGTTGACTCGGATCATGTATCACTTAGATGACAAGAGGGATGTCTGTCTGAGTGGGAGTTCATTAAATAATTTGATTAGATGAACTTAATTATCATGAACTTAGTCTAAAAATCTTTGCAAAATGTCTTGTAGATCAAATGGCCAACGCTCATGTCAACCTCAACTTCAGCGCGTTCCTAGAGAAAACCAAGCTGAAAGATGATGGCAACAACTATACGGACTGGGTCCGGAACCTGAGGATCATCCTCATAGCTGCCAAGAAAGCATATGTCCTAGAAGCACCGCTAGGTGATGCGCCCATCCTAGAGAACCAAGATGTTATGAACGCTTGGCAGTCACGTGCTGATGATTACTCCCTCGTTTAGTGCGGCATGCTTTACAGCTTAGAACCGGGGCTCCAAAAGCATTTTGAGCGACACGGAGCATATGAGACGTTCGAAGAGCTGAAAATTGTTTTCCAAGCTCATGCGCGAGTCGAGAGATATGAAGTCTCTGACAAGTTCTATAGTTGTAAGATGGAGGAAAATAGTTCTGTCAGTGAGCACATACTCAAATTGTCTGGGTTGCACAATTGCTTGTCCCAGCTGGACATTAACCTCCCGGACGAGGCGTTCATTGTCAGAATCCTTCAGTCGCTCCCACCTAGCTATAAGAGCTTTGTGATGAACTACAATATGCAGGGGATGGTGAAAACTATTCCTGAAGTATTTTCAATGCTGAAATCAGCGGAGGTGGAAATCAAAAAGGAACATCAAGTGTTAATGGTCAATAAAACCAGTAGTTTCAAGAAACGCAAGGGTAAGAAGAACTTCAAGAAGGACGGCAAGGGAATTTCCGCGCCCGGTAAACCAGTTGCGGGGAAGAAGTCAAAGAATGGACCCAAACCTGAGACTGAGTGCTTTTATTGCAAGGGAAAGGGACACTGGAAGCGGAACTGCCCCAAATACTTAGCCGACAAGAAGGCCGGCAACACTAAAGGTATATGTAATATACATGTAATTAATGTGTACCTTACCAGTACTCATAGTAGCTCCTGGGTATTTGATACCGGTGCGGTTGCTCATATTTGTAACTCAAAACAGGAGCTACGGAATAAGCGGAGACTGGCGAAGGACGAGGTGACGATGCGCGTCGGGAATGGTTCCAAGGTCGATGTGATCGCCGTCGGCACGCTACCTCTACATTTACCTACGGGATTAGTTTTAAACCTCAATAATTGTTATTTAGTGCCAGCTTTGAGCATGAACATTGTATCTGGATCTCATTTAATACGAGATGGCTACTCATTTAAATCCGAGAATAATGGTTGTTCTATTTATATGAGAGATATGTTTTATGGTCATGCCCCGCTGGTCAATGGTTTATTCTTAATGAATCTCGAACGTGATGTTACACATATTCATAGTGTGAATACCAAAAGATGTAAGATTGATAATGATAGTCCCACATATCTGTGGCACTGCCGCCTTGGTCACATCGGTGTCAAACGCATGAAGAAGCTCCATACAGATGGACTTTTGGAGTCTCTTGATTTCGTATCATTTGACACGTGCGAACCATGCCTCATGGGTAAAATGACCAAGACTCCGTTCTCTGGAACAATGGAGCGAGCAACCAACTTATTGGAAATTATACATACTGATGTGTGCGGTCCAATGAGCGTTGAGGCTCGCGGTGGCTATCGTTATGTTCTCACTCTCACTGATGACTTAAGTAGATATGGGTATGTCTATTTGATGAAACACAAGTCTGAGACCTTTGAAAAGTTCAAGGAATTTCAGAATGAGGTAGAGAATCAACGTGACCGAAAGATAAAATTCTTACGATCAGATCGTGGGGGAGAATATTGAAGTCACGAATTTGGTACGCACTTAAGGAAATGTGGAATCGTTTCACAACTCATGCCGCCTAGAACACCTCAGTGTAACGGTGTGTCCGAACGTCGTAATCGCACTCTATTGGATATGGTGCGATCTATGATGTCACTCACTGATTTACCGCTATCATTTTGGGGATACGCTCTAGAGACAGCTACATTCACTTTAAATAGGGCACCGTCTAAATCCGTTGAGACAACACCGTATGAATTATGGTTTGGGAAGAAACCTAAGCTGTCGTTTCTAAAAGTTTGGGGATGCGATGCTTATGTCAAGAAACTTCAACCTGAAAAGCTCGAACCCAAGTTGGAAAAATGCGTCTTCATAGGATACCCTAAGGAAACCATTGGGTATACCTTCTACCTCAGATCTGAAGGCAAGATCTTTGTTGCCAAGAACGGTCCTTTCTGGAGAAAGAGTTTCTCTAGAGAGAAGTAAGTGGGAGGAAAGTAGAACTCGATGCAGTACTGCCTCTTGAACCGGAAAGTAGCGCAACTCAGGAAGATGTTCCTGTGGTGCCTGCACCGACTAGAGAGGAAGTTAATGATGATGATCAAGGTACTTCGGATCAAGTTGCTACTGAACTTCGAAGGTCCACAAGGACACGTTCCACACCAGAATGGTACGGCAACCCTGTCCTGGAAATCATGTTGTTAGACAACGGTGAACCTTCGAACTATGAAGAAGCAATGGCGGGCCCAGATTCCAACAAATGGCTTGAAGCCATGCAATCCGAGATAGGATCCATGTATGAAAACAAAGTATGGACTTTGACAGACTTGCCCGATGATCGGCGAGCGATAGAGAATAAATGGATCTTTAAGAAGAAGACGGACGCGGATGGTAATGTTACCATCTATAAGGCTCGACTTGTCGCTAAGGGTTATCGACAAGTTCAAGGGGTTGACTAGATGAGACCTTCTCACCCGTAGCGAAGCTGAAGTCCGTCCGAATCATGTTAGCAATTGCCACATACTATGATTATGAGATATGGCAAATGGACGTCAAAACGGCATTCCTTAACGGCTTTCTTAAGGAAGAATTGTATATGATGCAGCCGGAAGGTTTTGTCGATCCTAAGAATGCTAACAAGGTATGCAAGCTCCAGCGCTCCATCTATGGGCTGGTCCAAGCATCTCGGAGTTGGAACGTTCGCTTTGATGAAATGATCAAAGCGTTTGGGTTTATGCAGACTTATGGAGAAGCCTGCGTTTACAAGAAAGTGAGTGGGAGCTCTGTAGCATTTCTCATATTATATGTGGATGGCATACTTTTTATGGGAAATGATATAGAACTTTTGGACAGTATTAAGGCCTACTTGAATAAGTGTTTTTCAATGAAGGACCTTTGAGAAGCTGCTTACATATTAGGCATCAAGATCTATAGAGATAGATCAAGACGCCTCATAGGTCTTTCACAAAGCACATACCTTGATAAGATATTGAAGAAGTTCAATATGGATCAGTCCAAGAAGGGGTTCTTTCCTATGTTGCAAGGTGTGAAATTGAGCTCAGCTCAATGTCCGACCACGGCAGAAGATAGAGAAAAGATGAGTGTCGTCCCCTATGCCTCAGCCATAGGGTCTATCATGTATGCCATGCTGTGTACCAGACCTGATGTAAACCTTGCCGTAAGTTTGGTAGGAAGGTACCAAAGTAATCCCGGCATGGAACACTAGACAGCGGTCAAGAACATCCTGAAGTACCTGAAAAGGACTAAGGATATGTTTCTCGTATATGGAGGTGACGAGGAGCTCGTCGTAAAGGGTTACGTCGACGCTAGCTTCGATACAGATCTGGATGACTCTAAGTCACAAACCGGATACGTGTATATTTTGAATGGTGGGGCAGTAAGCTGGTGCAGTTGCAAGCAAAGCGTCGTGGCGGGATCTACATGTGAAGCGGAGTACATGGCAGCCTCGGAGGCAGCGCATGAAGCAATCTGGATGAAGGAGTTCATCACCGACCTAGGAGTCATACCCAATGCGTCGGGGCCGATCACTCTCTTCTGTGACAACACTGGAGCTATTGCCCTTGCCAAGGAGCCCAGGTTTCACAAGAAGACCAGGCACATCAAGCGTCGCTTCAACTCCATTCATGAAAATGTTCAAGATGGAGACATAGATATTTGCAAAGTACATACGGATCTGAATGTCGCAGATCCGTTGACTAAACCTCTTCCGCGAGCAAAACATGATCAACACCAGAACTCTATGGGTGTTCGATTCATCACAATGTAACTAGATTTTTGACTCTAGTGCAAGTGGGAAACTGTTGGAAATATGCCCTAGAGGCAATAATAAAATGATTATTATTATATTTCCTTGTTCATGATAATTGTCTGTTATTCATGCTATAATTGTGTTATCCGGAAATCATAATACATGTGTGAATACATAGACCATAACATGTCCCTAGTGAGCCTCTAGTTAACTAGCTCGTTGATCAATAGATAGTCATGGTTTCCTGACTATGGATATTGGATGTCATTGATAACGGGATCACATCATTAGGAGAATGATGTGATGGACAAGACCCAATCCTAAGCATAGCACAAGATCGTGTAGTTCGTTTGCTAGAGCTTTTCCAATGTCAAGTATCATTTCCTTGGACCATGAGATCGTGTAACTCCGGGATGCCGTAGGAGTGCTTTGGGTGTACCAAACGTCACAACGTAACTGGGTGACTATAAAGGTATACTACAGGTATCCCCAAAAGTATCTGTTGGGTTGACACGGATCGAGACTGGGATTTGTCACTCTGTATGATGGAGAGGTATCTCTGGGCCCACTCGGTAATGCATCATCACAATGAGCTCAATGTGACCAAGTGTTTGGTCACGGGATCATGCATTACGGTACGAGTAAAGTGACTTGCCGGTAACAAGATTGAACGAGGTATTCGGATACCGACGATCGAATCTCGGGCAAGTATCGTACCGATTGACAAAGGGAATTGAATACGGGATTGATTGAATCCTTGACATCGTGGTTCATCCGATGAGATCATCGTGGAACATGTGGGAGCCAACATGGGTATCCAGATCCTGCTGTTGGTTATTGACCGGAGAGTCATCTCGGTCATGTCTGCGTGTCTCCCGAACCCGTGGGGTCTACACACTTAAGGTTCGGTGACGCTAGGGTTATAGAGATATTAGTATGCGGTAACCCGAAAGTTGTTCGGAGTCCCGAATGAGATCCTGAATGTCACGAGGAGTTCCGGAATGGTCCGGAGGTGAAGATTTATATATAGGAAGTCCAGTTTCGGCCATCGAGAAAATTTCGGGGGTAATCGGTATTGTAACGGGACCACCGGAAGGGTCCCGGGGGTCCACCGGGTGGGGACACCTATCCCGGAGGGCCCCATGGGCTGAACTGGGAGGGGAACCAGCCCCTGGTGGGCTGGTGCACCCCCCATGGGCCTCCCCCTGCGCCTAGGGTTGGAAACCCTAGGGGTGGGGGCGCCCCACTTGGCTTGGGGGGCAAGTCCCCCTTGGCCACCGCCCCCTTGGAGATCCCATCTCCTAGGGCCAGCGCCCCCCTAGGGGCCCTATAGATAGTGGGGGGAGGGAGGGCAGCCGTACCCAAGCCCTTGGCGCCTCCCTCTCCCCTCGTAACACCTCTCTCTCTCTCTCTCTCGTTGGAGCTTGGTGAAGCCCTGCCGAGATCACCGCTGCTTCCACCACTACGCCGTCGTGCTGCTGGATCTCCATCAACCTCTCCTTCCCCTTGCTGGATCAAGAAGGAGGAGACGTCTTCCCAACCATACGTGTGTTGAACGCGGAGGTGCCGTCCGTTCGGCACTTGGTCATCGGTGATTTGGATCACGACGAGTACGACTCCATCAACCCCGTTCTCTTGAACGCTTCCGCTCGCGATCTACAAGGGTATTTAGATGCACTCCCCTTTCCCTCGTTTCTAGATGACTCCATAGATTGATCTTGGTGATGCGTTGAAAATTTTAAAATTCTGCTACGTTCCCCAACAAGGCCCTGTCCATTGTGTCCCTAAGAAGGGAGGTATTGCTGTTGTTCCTAATGATAAAGCTGAATTGATTCCTCAAAGAATTATTACAGGTTATAGGTTGGTAATTGATTTCCGCAAATTAAATAAGGCTACTAAAAAGATCATTATCCCGTACCTTTTATCGATCAAATGCTAGAAATATTATCTAAACATACACATTTTTGCTTTGTAGATGGTTATTCTGGTTTCTCTCATATACCTGTGTCAGCCAAAGATCAATCAAATACTACTTTTACATGCCCTTTTGGTACTTTTTCTTATAGACGTATGCCTTTTGGTTTATGTAATGCATGTGCTACCTTTCAAAGATGCATGATGGCTATATTCTCTGACTTTTGTGAAAAGATTTGTGAGGTTTTCATGGACGACTTTTCCGTATATGGATCTTCTTTTGATGATTGCTTGAGCAACCTTGATTGAGTTTTGCAGAGATGTGAAGAAACTAATCTTGTCTTGAATTGGGAAAAGTGCCACTTTATGGTTAATGAAGGTATTGTCCTGGGGCATAAAGTTTCTGAAAGAGGTATTGAAGTAGATAAAGCCAAGGTTGATGCTATTGAAAAGATGCCATGTCCAAAGGACATCAAAGGTATAAGAAGTTTCCTTGGTCATGCCGGTTTTTATAGGAGGTTCATTAAGGACTTCTCAAAAATTTCCCGGCCTCTGACTACTTTATTACAAAAAGATATACCATTTGTCTTTGATGATGATTGTGTAGAAGCATTTGAAATACTTAAGAAAGCATTGATCTCTGCACCTATTGTTCACCACCTGATTGGAATTTACCCTGTACTTCAAAGGCCGCCTAGTGGTACCATGTTCGAGGAAAAACCTGGATCAGACGAAAAAGGTTATGAAAGAAGCTCATGATACGCCTCTGTCCATCCATCCCGGTAGTACAAAGATGTACCGAGACATCCGCCAGAGATCTGGTGGTCTAATATGAAGCAAGACATTGCACGATATGTTGCTGAGTGTGACATTTGCCGTCGTACCAAAGCAGAGCATCAAAGGCCTGTTGGAACTCTGCAACCTATCTCTATTCCTGAATGGAAATGGGACCATGTTGAAATGGACTTCGTTACTGGGTTTACCAAATCGCAGAAAGGTAATGATGCTATTCTTGTCGTCATTGACCGGCTTTCTAAAGTTGCACATTTTCTGGCGGTCAAAGAAACAATCACTGCTAGTCAGCTTGCAACTCTCTACACGTCCAGAATTGTTTCACTTCACGGTATTCCACTGGTTATTAGTTCGGACTGTGGCAGCTTATTCACTTCAAGATTCTGGGCAAGTTTCCAAGAAGCTATGGGAACTCATCTGTCGTTCAGTACTGCGTTCCATCCTCAGTCGCAAGGACAAGTTGAACGTGTCACGGGTATATACTTATACATATTATATGATACCTGTGGTGACTAAAGTTGGGTCGGCTCGTAGACTACCCGCGAGTGATTCACGGATTGGGTCCGAAAGGACGTTTGCCCGACGGCCCTGTGAGTGGATCTTTGTGGCGGAGCGACAGGGTAGGTTGAGACCGCCTAGCAAAGAGGTGGGCCTGGCCCTGGTCAGCGTCCGTGGTTATTTCAAAATAACACGCTTAACAAGATCTGGGTATTTGATCTGAGTCTGGCCATTGGCCTATACGCACTAACCAACTATGCGGGAACAGTTATGGGCACTCGACATTGTGGTATCAGCCAAAGCCTTTGTGACGTCAGCGACTGAGCGACGTGTGCCGGGTTGGACTGGAATGCCTGCTCTTGTATAAGGGAGGCTAGGTCTGCTCGCTGGCCGCGTACACAACGTGCAGGTGTGCAATGGGTGATGGGTCCAAACCCCTGCGCCATAGGATTTAGACCGGCGTGCTGACCTCTCTGTTGTGCCTAGGTAGGGCTACGACGGTTGATCTTCCGAGGCCGGGCATGACCCAAAAAAGTGTGTCCGAACAAAGGGGATCGAGCGTGTTGGGAAATGTGGTGCACCCCTACAGGGAAGTTGATCTATTCGAATAGCCGTGTGATACGTCCATTTTGCATCATGCTTTTATATCAATATTTATTGCATTATGGGCTGTTATTACACATTATATCACAATACTTATGCATATTCTCTCTTATTTTACAAGGTTTACATAAAGAGGGAGAATGCCGACAACTGGGATTCTGGGCTGGAAAAGGAGCAAATATTAGAGACCTATTCTGCACAGCTCCAAAAGTCCTGAAACTTCACGGAAGATGTTTTCCAAATATATAAAAAATATTCAAAGCAAGAACTTCACCAGGGGGCCACACCCTGCCCACGAGGGTGGGGAGCGCGCCCTACCCCCTGGGCACACCCCCTACCTCGTGGGCCCCCTGGTGGCCCTCCGGTGGCCATCTTCTACTATATGGAGTCTTTCGATGGGAAAAAATCATAAGCCATCTTCTCGGACGAAACTCCGCCGCCACGAGGCGGAACCTTGGCGGAACCAATCTAGGGCTCTGGTGGAGCTGTTCTGCCGGGGAAACTTCCCTCCCGGAGGGGGAAATCATCACCATCGTCATCACCAACGCTCCTCTCATCGGGAGAGGGCAATCTCCATCAACATCTTCATCAGCACCATCTCATCTCAAAACCCTAGTTCATCTCTTGTATCCAATTCTTGTCTCCAAGTCCGGGATTGGTGCTAGTAGGTTGCTAGTAGTGTTAATTACTCCTTGTAGTTGATGCTAGTTGGTTTAATTGGTGGAATATCATATGTTCAGATACTATATGCATATTAATACCCCTCTGATTCTTAACATGTTTATGCTTTTTGAGTAGTTACTTTTGTTCCCGAGGACATGTGAGAAGTCTTGCTATTAGTAGTCATGTGAATTTGGTATTCGTTCGATCTTTTGATGAGATGTATGTTGTCTTTCCTCTAGTGGTGTTATGTGAACGTCGACTACATGACACTTCACCATTATTTGGGCCTAGAGGAAGGCATTGGGGAGTAATAAGTAGATGATGGGTTGCTAGAGTGACAGAAGCTTAAACCCTAGTTTATGCGTTTCTTCGTAAGGGGCTGATTTGGATCCATATGTTTCATGCTATGGTTAGGTTTACCTTAATACTTTCGTTGTATTTGTGGATGCTTGCAATAGGGGTTAATCATAAGTGGGATGCTTGTCCAAGTAAGGGCAGCACCCAAGCACTGGTCCACCCACATACCAAATTATCAAAGTACCGAACACGAATCATATGAACGTGATGAAAACTAGCTTGACGATATTCCCATGTGTCCTCGGGAGCGCTTTACATCATATAAGAGTTTGTCCACTATTGTCCTTTGCTACAAAAAGGATTGGGCCACCTTGATGCACCTTATTTACTTTTGTTACTTGTTGCTCGTTACAAATTATCTTATCACAAAACTATCTGTTACCACTTATTTCAGTACTTGCAGAGAATACCTTGCTGGAAACCGCTTATCATTTCCGTCTGCTCCTCGTTGGGTTCGACACTCTTACTTATCGAAAGGACTACGATAGATCCCCTATACTTGTGGGTCATCAAGACTCTTTTCTAGCGCCGTTGCCGGGGAGTGAAGCGCCTTTGGTAGGTGGAATTTGGTAAGGAAAAATTTATATAGCGTGCTGAAATTTACTGTCACTTATTACTATGGAAAGTAATCCTTCGAGGGGCTTGTTCGGGGTATCTTCACCCCGACCAGTAGAGCAAAGAGTTGCTCCTCAACCTACTGAACCTACTGAAAATGAAAATGAAAATGCTTGCTTTGAAGTTCCTTTGGGTATGATAGAAAAACTGCTAGCTAATCCTTTTCTAGGAGATGGAACAAAACATCCCGATGAACACCTGATATATGTGGATCAAGTTTGTGGATTATTTAAGCTTGCAGGTGTAGCCGGAGATGTTGTTAATAAGAAGGTCTTCCCCTTATCTTTGAGGGGAGATGCATCGACATGGTATAGGCTATGTGATGATATGAGGTCTTGGAATTACAAACGATTGAAATTGGAATTTCATCAGAAGTTTTATCCTATGCATCTTGTTCATCGTGATCATAATTATATATATAATTTTTGGCCTCGCAAAGGAGAAAGCATTGCTCAAGCTTGGGGGAGGCTTAAATCAATGTTATATTCAAGCCCCAATCATGAGCTCTCAAGAGAAATGATTATTAAAAAATTTTATGATCGGCTTTCTGGTAACAATCGCACCATGCTTGATACTTCTTGTGCTCGCTCTTTTATGATGAAGACTATTGAATTCAAATGGGATTTATTGGAAAGAATTAAACGCAAATCTAAAGATTTGGACCTCGACAATGGTAAGGAGTCAGGTATGACACCTAGTTTTGATTGTGTTAAATCTTTTATGGATACCGATATTTTTCATAAATTTAGCACTAAATATGGACTTGACTCTGAGGTAGTAGCTTCTTTCTGTGAATCTTTTGCTGCTTATGTTGATTTCCCCAAGGAGAAGTGGTTTAAATATCATCCTCCCATAGAAGTAAAAGTAGCTGCACCTATTAAAGTTGAAGAAAAGACTATCACTTATAATGATCCTATTGTTCCTACTTCTTATGTTGAGAAACCACCTTTCCCTGTTAAGATAAAGGATCATGCTAAAGCTTCAACTGTGGTTCGTAAAAGCAATATCAAAACGTATACCCCTCCTGAGCAATTTAAAGTTGAACCTAATATTGCTATTGTTAAAGATCTCTTGTCTGATAATATAGATGGGCATGTTATTTATTTCTATAATGAAACTGCTAGAATTGCTAAACCCCGTGATGAAGATAAACCTAGACCTGTGGTAGGCATGCCTGTTATTTCTATTAAAATAGGAGATCATTGTTATCATGGCTTATGTGATATGGGTGCTAGTGCTATTGCAATACCTTATTCCTTATACAAAGAAGTTATGCATGATATTGCACCTGCTGAGATGGAAGATATTGATGTCACAATTAAACTTGCCAATAGAGATACTATTTCACCAATGGGAATTGTTAGAGATGTTGAAGTCTTGTGTGGGAAAACTAAATATCCTGCTGATTTTCTTGTTCTTGGTTCCCCACAAGATAGCTTGTGTCCCATTATATTTGGTAGACCCTTCTTAAATACTATTAATGCTACCATAGATTGCAAAAGGGATGTTGTTACTATCGGTTTAGATGATATGACTCATGAATTTAATTCTTATAAATTTAGTAGACAACACCGTGAAGAAGAATTACCTAGTAAGGATAAAATTATTGGGTCTTGCTTCTATTGCTGTACCTCCTAGTGATCCTTTAGAACAATACTTGCTAGACCATGAAAATGATATGTTTATGAATGAAAGAAGGGAATTAGATGAAGTATTCTTTAATCAGGAACCTATTCTGAAAAACAATTTACCTGTTGAAATCCTAGGGGATCCTCCTCCACCCAAGGGTGATCCCGTGTTTGAGCTTAAACCGTTACCTGATACTCTTAAATATGTGTATCTTGATGAGAAAAATATATATCCTGTTATTATTAGTGCTAACCTTTCAGAGCATGATGAAGAGAGATTATTGAAAACGCTGAAGAAGCACCGTGCTGCTATTGGGTATACTCTTGATGATCTTAAGGGCATTAGTCCCACTCTATGTCAACATAAAATTAATTTGGAAGAAGATGCTAAACCAGTTTGTGATCATCAACGCCGGCTGAATCCTAAAATGAAAGAAGTGGTAAGAAAGGAGATTCTAAAGCTCCTTGAGGCAGGTATAATTTATCCCGTTGCTGATAGTTAATGGGTAAGCCCTATCCATTGTCTCCCTAAGAAGGGAGGTATTACTATAGTTCCTAATGATAAAGATGAATTGATTCCTCAAAGAATTATTAGAGGTTATAGGATGGTAATTGATTTCCGCAAATTAAATAAGGCTACTAAAAAGATCATTATCCCTTACCTTTTATCGATCAAATGCTAGAAAGATTATCTAAACATACACATTTTTGCTTTCTAGATGGTTATTCCGGTTTCTCTCAAATACATGTGTCAGCCAAAGATCAATCAAAGACTACTTTTACATGCCCTTTTGGTACTTTTTCTTATAGACGTATGCCTTTTGGTTTATGTAATGCACCTGCTACCTTTCAAAGATGCATGATGGCTATATTCTCTGACTTTTGTGAAAAGATTTGTGAGGTTTTCATGGACGACTTTTCCGTCTATGGATCTTCTTTTGATGACTGCTTGAGCAACCTTGATCGAGTTTTGCAGATATGTGAAGAAACTAATCTTGTCTTGAATTGGGAAAAGTGCCACTTTATGGTTAATGAAGGTATTTTCTTGGGGCATAAAGTTTCTGAAAGAGGTATTGAAGTTGATAAAGCCAAGGTTGATGCTATTGAAAAGATGCCATGTCCCAAGGACATCAAAGGTATAATAAGTTTCCTTGGTCATGCCGGTTTTTATAGGAGGTTCATTAAGGACTTCTCAATAATTTCTCGGCCTCTGACTACTTTATTACAGAAGATATACCATTTGTCTTTGATGATGATTTTGTAGAAGCATTTGAAATACTTAAGAAAGCATTGATCTCTGCACCTATTGTTCAGCCACCTGATTGGAATTTACCCTTTGAAATTATGTGTGATGCTAGTGATTATGCTGTAGGTGCTGTTCTAGGACAAAGAGTTGATAAGAAACTAAATGTTATTCAATATGCTAGTAAAACTCTAGACAATGCTCAAAGAAATTATGCTACTACTGAAAAGGAATTCTTAGCAGTTGTATTTGCTTGCGATAAGTTTAGACCTTATATTGTTGATTCTAAAGTAACTATTCACACTGATCATGCTGCTATTAAATATCTTATGGAAAATAAAGATGCTAAACCTAGACTTATTAGATGGGTTCTCTTGCAACAAGAATTTGATTTGCATATTGTTGATAGAAAAGGAGCTGAGAACCCCGTTGCAGACAACTTGTCTAGGTTAGAAAATGTGCTTGATGACCCACTACCTATTGATGATAGCTTTCCCGATGAGCAATTAGATGTCATGAATGCCTCTCATACTGCTCCATGGTATGCTGATTATGCTAACTACATTGTTGCTAAGTTTATACCACCTAGTTTCACATACCAGCAAAAGAAAAAGTTCTTCTATGATTTGAGGCATTACTTTTGGGATGACCCACATCTTTATAAAGAAGGAGTAGATGGTGTTATTAGACGTTATGTACCTGAGCATGAACAGGAACAGATCCTACGCAAGTGTCACTCCGAAGCTTATGGAGGACACCATGCTGGAGATAGAACTGCACATAAGGTACTGCAATCTGGTTTTTATTGGCCTACTCTCTTCAAGGATGCCCGTAAGTTTGTCTTATCTTGTGATGAATGTCAAAGAATTGGTAATATTAGTAGACATCAAGAAATTCCTATGAATTATTCACTTGTTATTGAACCATTTGATGTTTGGGGCTTTGACTATATGGGACCTTTTCCTTCCTCTAATGGTTATGCACATATTTTAGTTGCTGTTGATTACGTTACTAAGTGGGTAGAAGCTATTCCAACTAGTAGTGCTGATCATAACACCTATATTAAGATGCTTAAAGAAGTTATTTTTCCAAGATTTGGAGTCCCTAGATATTTAATGACTGATGGTGGTTCACATTTTATTCATGGTGCTTTCCATAAAATGCTTGCTAAATATGATGTTAATCATAGAATTGCATCTCCTTATCACCCTCAGTCTAGTGGTCAAGTAGAATTGAGTAATAGAGAACTCAAATTAATTTTGCAAAAGCCTATTAATAGGTCAAGAAAGAATTGGTCCAAGAAACTTGATGATGCATTATGGGCCTATATGTAACGCCCCGAGACCGATGTGCCAGTTGTCCTCCAGTTATTCGCTGTTGTTGTGTTGTCGTTGCTTGCGTGTCATGCATTGCATATCATGTCATCATGTGTATTACATCATCATGTTTTCAAAACTTGCATCCGTCCGGGTTCTCCCCGTTCCTTTCGTTGTCCGTTTTGAGTCCAGACACACTCGCACGCGCCCGCGACATGTCCGAAATAGTATTTTATAAGTGGCCGGGAGATGTTCTCGGAATGGGACGAGAGTTGACGTGTGGTCTTATTTTAGTGTAGCTAGACCGCCTGTCAAGTTTCATCGCATTCGGAGTTCGTTTGATAGCCCAACCGTTAAACTATAGTGGCAATATAGTCGGTCAAATTGTCGGACGTTTTCGGTCTCCGGAAATAGTCGCCGGGCCTCCTTCTCTTCTCTTCTCTCAGCTCGAGACCATCTACACAGCTCACTACCTACCGCCAGGCCTAACCTAGGCTCTCTCGTCAGTCCGCTATCAACCACCAGGCCCCGAAACCCTCTCTGCACAGTGCATCGAACCTCTCGCGCGCGTCCGAAAATTGTCCCGAACCCGACCCGGACAGTCATTACCGCTGGGTCCGGAACATCCCCAAACATCTACAAAATATCATTGTTTTATTTATTGGACTCCCTAGACTATTTATTCTCGTCCGTGTGTTTTCGATCGGAAGGTCCAAACTCTCTCCTTTCCCTATATAAATAGTCCACCCACATGCCTATTTGGACAAACCCTAGCCCCTAGCTGTACCATCCACCCATTCCGCACGCCGCCGCCGCCTGGTCGCTCCCCTCGGGACCCCCCCTCGATCCCGCTGCCTCTGGCAAAATTCCTCGATCCAGATCCACCAACCACGCCGCGCCCCAATCCATCCATTCCATCCTGCCTCCGACCATCTTCCTCAATTTCAGCACCACCCAACCAGACTCCACCCAAGCCCATCGTTCCAACCCTCCTCGCTCTCCTCATCAACCAGGGGGATGAGCTCCTCCCGAGACCGGTCCCTCCTCGGCCTTGCCGTCGTCGTCGCCTAGCCAGGAGTCCAGGAGGCCACCCGATCTGGATGCCCGCACTCGACCCTCTGCTGCCTCTGCTCTGCCTGAACCGCGCCCCTGCTTCGTCTCGAACAGCTGCAGCGTCGTCCCGCTCCTCTGCTTCGACAGCCAGGCGCCTGAGGCCATGCACTCCTCCCCTCGCGCAACACCTCGTTGCCGTCCCGAGCCTCCTCAAGCCGGAGCTCGCCAGCCGCTTCGATCTGCCGCGAGCAGCGACACCAGCAGATGAGCTCCACTCCCGTTCTCTCGTTCCTCCATCTCCCTGTTCCTCCCCCTTTTCTCTGCTCACACTCCGGTCTCTGTCTCCCTTCTAAGCAGGAGCAGCCATGGACGTTTTTCCTCAAGCAGCAGCCGCGCCGTTCACCTCCTGCCGTCGCCCGGATCCGCGCCGCTTCATCTCCGGCCCCTGCCCGCCGGCCTGTGCCCCGCAGCCCCGCCGCGTCGCGCCTCTGCTTCGTTCTAGACGCGAGCGCCAGGTCGTGTTGACTTCGCTCGACCGCTGCGGCTGCTCGCACGCGTTGACCATGCGTGGCCCTCCTCTTGCCTCGCAAGGCCCAGCGCCCACCTCTGCCTCCCCTTCAACTGGCCTCCCTCTCCACAGTTCTGGGCCTCAGCCCGAAGTGAGCAGCCCCCGCCCCTGTTGCTTGTTGGGCCGGCCTCTATTTTGGCCCATTCATGTTTTTTTCCAGATCTATGAATTTCCTAATTATTCCAGTAAAATAGTTTTGCAGAAAACCCCTTCATGACCATGCATATAATAACTCTCCAACCATGCATCATATGTAAAAACTTTATATATGAAACTTGCTTAGAATTTCATCTAGTTTAATAATATCCAACTTTCATATATGTTTAAAATGTTTAGAATGTTGTTTGTTTAAATTTGCTTAAATAACTCGTTAAAATGTTTAATTCATAACTAAATAACCGTAGCTTGGTTTTAAATAAACTTTATATGTAAATGGGGTAGAAAAGTGCCTATTTTAACACGGTGGCCTTACTTTGCATGTTTAATAACTCTAAAATTGTGTTTAGGGCAGAATAGTACCAAACCTAATAAATTCATACGAGGATTTTCCGGAAGTGTTGTTCGTTGTTTCCAGCCTCATTTAAACTTGACTAGATAGGTAGTTTTACTTTGCTTCACCCTCTTGCCATGTTTAACAACATTTAATATTGTTGGGTACATAAACGAGATCGAACTAAATAACTTGAATGAGGTGTTTCGTCATTATGCAATGGAGTTGCATGTTGAGCTCCACTTAATTTGTAGGATTGTTTGTGCATTTTGCCATGCCATGCCTCATTAAACCGGAAATGCATCATACTTGTTTGTGCATCGTGCCATGCTTATGTGATGATTGTTCACTATGTTGTTTGCTTTCTTTCCGGTGTACTTCTTCTCGGTAATCCGGTAGCGTTGCGCTTGTGAGGATACGTTGTCTACGTCCGTTTGTCTTCTTCATGGACTCGTTCTTCTTCCTTGCGGGATTTCAGGCAAGATGACCATACCCTCGAAATCACTTCTATCTTTGCTTGCTAGATGCTCGCTCTTTTGCTATGACTATGCTGCGATACCTACCACTTGCTTATCATGCCTCCCATATTGTTAAGCCAAGCCTCTAACCCACCTTGTCCTAGCAAACCGTTGTTTGGCTATGTTACCGCTTTGCTCAGCCCCTCTTATAGCGTTGTTAGTTGCAGGTGAAGATGAAGTTTGTACCTTGTTGGTACATGGTTATGTTGTTCCTTGTTGGAACATGTTTACTTGTTGGGATATCACAATATATCTTATGTAATTAATGCATCTATATAATTGGTAAAGGGTGGAAGGCTCGGCCTTATGCCTGGTGTTTTGTTCCACTCTTGCCGCCCTAGTTTCCATCATATCGGTGTTATGTTCCCGGATTTTGCGTTCCTTACGCAGTTGGGTTATAATGGGAACCCCTTGACAGTTTGCCTTGAATAAAACTCCTCCAGCAATGCCCAACATTGGTATTACCATTCGCCACCTAGCCTTTTCTTTTCCCTTGGGAGTCGCGCTCTTGAGGGTCATCATTATTTTACCCCCCCGGGCCAGTGCTCCTCCGAGTGTTGGTCCAAACTAGAGCCCTGTGCAGCGCCCCCTCGGGGAAACTCGAGGTTTGGTTTTAGTTGTATGGAGCGCTCATCTGAGTGTGCCCTGAGAACGAGATATGTGCAGCTCTTATCGGGATTTGTCGGCACATTCGGGCGGTGTTGCTGGACTTGTTTTACCATTGTCGAAATGTCTTGTAACCGGGATTCCGAGTCTGATCGGGTCTTCCCGCTAGAAGGAATATCCTTCGTTGACCGTGAGAGCTTGTGATGGGCTAAGTTGGGACAACCCTGCAGGGATATGATCTTTCGTAAGCCATGCCCGCGGTTATGGGCAGATGGGAATTTGTTAATGTCCGGTTGTAGAAAACCTGAAGTTGAACTTAATTAAAATACATCAACCGCGTGTGTAACCGTGATGGTCTCTTCTCGGCGGAGTCCGGGAAGTGAACACGGTGTTGGAGTTATGCTTGACGTAGGTTGTTCTAGGATCACTTCTTGATCATACTTTTATCGACCGTGCTGTGCCTTCTCTTCTCGCTCTCATTTGCGTATGTTAGCCACCATATATGCTAGTCGTTTGCTGCAGCTACACCTCATACCTTTTACCCTTCCTATAAGCTTAAATAGTCTTGATCGCGAGGGTGTGAGATTGCTGAGTCCCCATGATTCACAGATACTTCCAAAACCAGTTTGCAGGTGCCGATGTTACCGAGCAGGTGACGCAACCAAGCTCAAGGAGGAGCTCGATGAAGATCTTGTCCTTTGTGTTGTTCCGTTCTAGTTGATCAGTAGTGGAGCCCAGTTGGGGTCGATCGGGGATCTGTGTAGCATTTGGGGTAGTCTTCTTTTATTTTGGTTCCGTAGTCGGACCTTGATTGTATCTGGATGATGTAATGTTATATTCATGTATTGTGTGAAGTGGCGATTGTAAGCCAACTTTGTATCTCTTTCCCTTTATGTATTACATGGGTTGTTTGTGAAGATTACCTCACTTGCGACATTGCTTTCAATGCGGTTATGCCTCTAAGTCATGCTTCGACACGTGGGAGATATAGCCGCATCGAGGGCATTACAATATAGAACTGCATATAAAAATCCTATGGGTATGTCTCCGTATAAAATGGTCTATGGAAAAGCATGTCATTTACCTCTCGAACTAGAACACAAGGCTTATTGGGGTATTAAAGAACTTAATTATGATTTTAAACTTGCCGGTGAGAAGAGGTTATTTGATATTAGCTCACTTGATGAATGGAGAACCCAAGCCTACGAAAATGCCAAGTTGTTTAAAGAAAAAGTTAAAAGATGGCATGCCAAAAAGATACAAAAGCGTGAGTTTAATGTAGGTGACTATGTATTGTTATACAACTCTCATTTAAGATTTTTTGCAGGAAAACTTCTCTCTAAATGGGAAGGTCCTTACGTTATCGAGGAGGTTTACCATTCCGGTGCCATAAAAATCAACAACTTCGAAGGCACAAATCCGAAGGTGGTGAACGGTCAAAGAATCAAACACTATATCTCAGGTAATCCCATAAATGTTGAAACCAATGTTATCGAAACCGTAACCCCGGAGGAATACATAAGGGACACTTTCCGGAATGTTTCAGACTCCGAAAAGGAATAGGTATGTGGTACGGTAAGTAAACCGACTCAAAAACAGTTTTTAAGGCAATATTTCTCCGTTTTGGAATATTTAGAAAAATAGAAAAATAAGCAGCAGTCCGGGAAGTACACGAGGGCTCCACGAGGGTGGAGGGCGCACCCTACCCTACTGGGCGTGCCCCCTACCTCGTGGGCACCTCGTGTGCTCTCCGGACTCCGTTTTCGTACATGACACGTATTTTGGTCGTAAAAAATCATTATATAATTCCTGGGGTTTTTGACTCCCGTATCACGCAAAAATCTCCTTCTTTGTTTCGAGCTGTTTTCTGTCAGGGTTGTCAAGGCCAGGCACTATGTCATCTCCCTCCTCCTCCAACCATGAGGGCAACGATGCTTGGATAATGAAGATAGAAGTGAAGAGAGAAGAACCCATGGAGATCAACAAGGATGAAGGGATCAAGAAGGCCATGGAGGACCAAGTTCCGGCAGCAGAAGACACCCTTCAACTGGATCACAATCTTCTTAGTCCAACAGAAATCGAAGCTTTCAAGATGATTGAGTTAGCTCGTATACAAAATCAGTATCTCACACGTGAAAATATTTTGTTGAAGGAGCATATCATCGCACTCAAGGGCATTATCCGCAAGTTAGAAGACCTACTATGCTGGATGTGCGACTATCCATCATCAACATCTCCACCTTCTTCACCAACAAAAGGAGACATAATCACATGGGTATGGGCACTCCACTTGGCAACTGCCAAGCTTGGGGGAGTGCCCCGGTATCGTATCACCATCACTTTTATCTTTACCATTTTTCTTAGTTCGATCCTTTTGGTAATATCTTGATCTAGTAGAATAAAAGTTCTTAGTGTGATCTAGCTGTGTGTTTTGCTTTATTATCCTTTTGTGTAATCGAGTCTGTGAGCTATATAATAAAGATTAGTGTTGAGTCAAGGGCTTGATTATTTTTCCATGATCCTAAAGGAATAAAAGAAAACAGAAAGAAATAAAAAGAAACAAAGAGATCATATGAGTCTTATGGAGAGTAATGAGCTCACATAGAAAGAGTATGATGAATAAAAGTTGTTGAGAGTTGATAAACATAGTTTTGGTCATCGTTGCAATTAATAGGAAGTAATAAAGAAAGAGAGGTCTTCACATATAAATATACTATCTTGGACATCTTTTATGATTGTGAGCACTCATTAAAATATGACATGCTAAAGAGTTGACATTAGACAAGGAAGTCAACGTAATGGGTTATGTTTTCTTACATCTGAGATAAATTATATTGTCTTGGATCTTCCAACATGATGAGCTTGCCTTTCCCCCTCATGCTAGCCAAATTCATTGCATCAAGTAGAGATACTACTTGTGCTTCCAAATACCCTTAAACCAGTCTTGCCATAAGAGTCCACCATATCTACCTGTGGGTTGAGTAAGATCCATCAAGTAAGTTGTCATCGGTGCAAGCAATAAAAAATTGCTCTCTAAATATGTATGATTGATTGGTGTGGAGGAAATAAGCTTTATACGAGCGTGTGATATGGAAGTAATAAAAGTGACAGACTGCATAATAAAGGTCCATATCACAAGTGGCAATATAAAGTGACGTTCTTTCGCATTAAGATTTTGTGCATCCAACCATAAAAGCGCATGATAACCTCTCCTTCCCTACGCGAAGGGCCTATCTTTTACTTTTATCTCCTACATTGCATAAGAGTCAAGGTGATCTTCACCCTTCCTTTTTGCATTTTATCCTTTGGCAAGCACAATATGTTGGAAAGATCATGGTATATATGGCTAATTGGATGTGAGTTTTCATGAACTATTACTGTTGACATTACCCTTGAGGTAAAACATTGGGAGGCAAAACTATAAGCCCCTATCTTTCTCTGTGTCCGATTAAAACTCCATACCCATAAGTATTGCATGAGTGTCAACAATTGTGAAAGATTATATGATAGTTGAGTATGTGGACTTGCTGAAAAGCTCTTATACATTGACTCTTTCCTATGTTATGATAAATTGCAATTGCTTCATTGACTGAGATTGTAGTTTGTTAGTTTTCAATGAAGTTTACGATTCATACTTGATATTTTGATTGAATTATTACTCTAGCATTAGATATTATATGACAAATAATTATATAAGTTGCTGTTCTAAGAATGATCATGATGCTCTCATGTCCATATTTTATTTTTATCGACACCTCTATCTCTAAACATGTGGACATATTTTTCGATTTCGGCTTTTCGCTTGAGGACAAGCGAGGTCTAAGCTTGGGGGAGTTGATACGTCCATTTTGCATCATGCTTTTATATCAATATTTATTGCATTATGGGATGTTATTACACATTATGTCACAATACTTATGCCTATTCTCTCTTATTTTACAAGGTTTACATAAAGAGGGAGAATGCCGGCAGCTGGGATTCTGGGCTGGAAAAGGAGCAAATATTAGAGACCTATTCTGCACAGCTCCAAAATTCCTGAAACTTCACGAAAGATGTTTTCCAAATATATAAAAAATATTGAGAGCAAGAACTTCACCAGGGGGCCACACCCTGCCCACGAGGGTGGGGGGCGCGCCCAGGGCGCGCCCCCTACCTCGTGGGCCCCCTGGTGGCCCTCTGGTGGCCATCTTCTGCTATATGGACTCTTTCGATGGGAAAAAAATCATAAGTCATCTTCTCGGATGAAACTCCGCCACCACGAGGCGGAACCTTGGCGGAACCAATCTAGGGCTCTGGCGGAGCTGTTCTGCCGGGGAAACTTCCCTCCCGGAGGGGGAAATCATCGCCATCGTCATCACCAACGCTCCTCTCATCGGGAGAGGGCAATCTCCATCAACATCTTCATCAGCACCATCTCATCTCAAAACCCTAGTTCATCTGTTGTATCCAATTCTTGTCTCCAAGTCCGGGATTGGTGCTAGTAGGTTGCTAGTAGTGTTAATTACTCCTTGTAGTTGATGCTAGTTGGTTTAATTGGTGGAAGATCATATGTTTAGATCCTATATGCATATTAATACCCCTCTGATTATGAACATGTTTATGCTTTGTGAGTAGTTACTTTTGTTCCTGAGGACATGGGAGAAGTCTTGCTATTAGTAGTCATGTGAATTTGGTATTCGTTCGATATTTTGATGAGATGTACGTTGTCTCTCCTCTAGTGGTGTTATGTGAACGTCGACTACATGACACTTCACCATTATTTGGGCCTAGAGGAAGGCATTGGGGAGTAATAAGTAGATGATGGGTTGCTAGAGTGACAGAAGCTTAAACCCTAGTTTATGTGTTGCTTCGTAAGGGGCTGATTTGGATCCATATGTTTCATGCTATGGTTAGGTTTACCTTAATACTTTTGTTGTATTTGCGGATGCTTGCAATAGAGTTAGTCATAAGTGGGATGCTTGTCCAAGTAAGGGCAGCACCCAAGCACCGGTCCACCCACATACCAAATTATCAAAGTACCGAACACGAATCATATGAACGTGATGAAAACTAGCTTGACGATATTCCCATGTTTCCTCAGGAGCGCTTTACATCATATAAGAGTTTGTCCAGGCATGTCCTTTGCTACAAAAAGGATTGGGCCACCTTGCTGCACCTTATTTACTTTTGTTACTTGTTGCTCGTTACAAATTATCTTATCACAAAACTATCTGTTACCACTTATTTCAGTACTTGCACAGAATACCTTGCTGGAAACCGCTTATCATTTCCTTCTGCTCCTCGTTGGGTTCGACACTCTTACTTATCAAAAGGACTACGATAGATCCCCTATACTTGTGGGTCATCACCGTGTCCCTCGGTAAAAGGACGACCCGGTGTTGTACCTTGACCTCATGACAACTAGAACCGGATAATTAATAAAACACACCCTTCCAAGTGCCAGATACAACCGGTGATTGCTCTCTCACAGGGCGACGAGGGGAGGATCACCGGGTAGGATTATGCTATGCGATGATACTTGGTGAACTTACCATCTACTCTCTTCTACATGCTGCAAGATGGAGGTTGCGAGAAGCGTAGTCTTTGATAGGACTAGCTACCCCCCTCTTATTCTGGCATTCTGCAGTTCAGTCCACATATGCTACCCCTTTTCCATTTGATACCAATGCATACATATGTAGTGTAGCTCCTTGCTTGCGAGTACTTTGGATGAGTACTCATGGTTGCCTTGCTCCCCCTTTCCCCCCTTTCTATATCCGATTGTTGCGACCAGACGATGGAGTCCAGGAGCCAGACGCCACCGTTGATGACGACTCCTACTACACTGGAGGTGCCTACTACTACGTGCAGGCCGCTGACGACGACCAGGAGTAGTTTAGGAGGATCCCAGGCAGGAGGTCTGCGCCTCTTGTGATCTGTATCCCAGTTTGTGCTAGCCTTCTTAAGGCATATTTGTTTATTTATGTCTGTACTCAGATATTGTTGCTTGCGCTGACTCGCCTATGATTGAGTGTCGGCGTTCTGGGAACGGGGGTCCCCAGACTTGCCTGCATGTGGCCTGCGGCGTGGCTCAAAAGGGGGCCCAACACGGCCTATCTTCACCAACACAAACCCAAGACCCTCGCGAGGGGCCAAGCCTCGCGGGGCGGACGACACGAAGCTTCCTCAGGCACGGCCTCGTCAGACTGGCTCACGAGGAGGCGGAGAGATCAAGGCGGGGTACCTCACGAGGTGCCCATGACGCAAGCCGTGACAACTCAGGGCGCCAGGCGGGTGCCAGCCCGCGCAGCATCCTCCTTTCCTCTTTGGTGCAAAGGGGGCAAGCGCAGCCACGGAGTACCGAGGCATCAGGCAAAGGTTGCCATTTCGGTGCAACGAGACCAAGACCAGGAGGACTACGAGACGGAGGTCACCGTGGAGCCCAAGACGGCGTCATCACCAGAGCTTTGCGCAGGCGAAGACTACTTTTGTCAGGATAGCTTATACTTGCTGTCCCCCTTCAAATTAGCCCGCCATTGTTGGCTCCCTTCCCGCTCAATATTTGGGAAGAGGACCAGGGCCTCTATAAATAGGACCAGCCACCTATACAGCAAAGAGGTCGATCGATCGGAGCAGAGAGAGAGAGAGAGAGAAAGAAAGGTCACTGTCATAAAGCGTCCTCAGTGAGGAGCGAGCCTTCACCTCCAACTCCGTGAAGGCCGCGCGGTCCTCGGCAAGAACCAGGGCCTTGCCGTCCAGCTCGGCCTTCCTCGCCCCCAACTCCTGCTCCAGCGCACCTAGGCGGTCGTGGCGCTTCCTGAGCTTGGCCTCCTGGCCCTCGACGGCTGCCTCGCGAGCCTTCATGCCTTCTTCCTGCTCTTGGCGAAGGCGGACCTCTTCCGCGAGCCGATCCCGTAGGCCTTGCAGCTCGTCCTCCAGCGCCTTGCAGCGACTGCGGACGTCGACCACCTCTCCCAAGGCTGCATCGCGGGCAGCCTTCGCCTCCAGGACGGCCTGCTTCTCCTCGTCGCATGCCGTCGAGGCCTGGACCAGCACCGCCCGAATCGAGGCGTCGGAGCGAACCCATCCAGAAGCCAGCTCCAAACGCCCGGCCACCAAGCGGGGGTCGGCGCCAAGAAGATCCTGCCGCAGTCGGTCCAGCTCAGCAACAGCACGATCCAGAACGGCAGAAGGAGTCGGAGAGATAGCGGCCGGTGGAGTAGGAGGAGAAGGCGGCAGCGCAGCCGCAGCATCCTGAGGCGGAGTCTGCCGCGCCCCGACAGCTGTAGTGGCGGCGGCAGGCAAGAGCACCTCGGGAGCCACTTGGGCCGCGGGGGCTGAGCTCGCCCCAGCGGGCTCAGCCAGACCTCGCGAGGACGACCGGGCAGGAGAAGCCTGTGCGTCGCGGTCACCTTCCTTCGCGGGCAGAAGTGCCGCCACGGATGGAACCTCGGGAGCCCCCTTCGGCTTCTTTGCTGAGGGCGCCAACCTATCCAAAGATGCGGACGTCAAGCCTCCGAAGCAGAGCAAGAGATAAAGACAAGAATTGAATGCTTACGGGTCGTCGTTAGTGAGCACAAGCGGCCTCCGGCCAAATTTGAAGCCTGAAAGCCGGCTGGAAGGGTCAACCTCGGGAAGCTTGGAGGCGGAAGGTGCGTCTGCGGTTCGCCCCGGGGCCGGGGGAGACCCGCGGGAGATCAGCCCGGTCCTGTCCTTCTTCGGGATCGGGGGCGAGCTCCCGCCGCCCTGCTCATCGTCGTCTTTGTCGTCATCCTCGTCGTCATCATTCGGAGAGAGGCGGAGAACGCGGGACCTGCGCCGGGGGAGGGGAGCCCTCGACTCTCCATCAGTCGCCTTGGAGTCAGGCCCTTTTCCGTGCTCCCCACCCTCTTCCTCTTTGCTGGAGTCGCCGGATGGCACGTCCACCGGTTCCTCGGGAGCTTCCAGGGGCACTGGCCCATCCCCGTTGAAGATGGGCATGGACTTCACCACCCGCTCCCAGTCGTTGCGGAGGAACAAGGGCGTAGGAGCGCCCTCCAGCCTCACCACATTGCCCCCGACCAGAGATTGGAGAACTGCAGCCAGGTCCCCGGCGGCCAAGGCCGTGGGGTTCGGACGAGGCCTCCACATTGGAAGCGAGTACTGCCGAAGCGGAGCCAGCCGGTGCTCCAGGAACTCCCTCAGCAGCGACACGCCGGTCAGCTTCGCCGCCGCCATGTCGGTCGGCCTCAGATCCGCGTCCATCCTCTCCAACACCATCTTCGTGCGGGGATCCGTGAGCTCCGCTCGACCCCAGTCGCTGGAGCTCGTGGGCTGCTCCGTGGGCAGGATCAGCCGAGGGTGGATGCGCCCAGCATCCACCAAGATCCACTTGCTCCTGAAGCCCTCAATCCTCTTCCCAGAGTTCGAGATGGCAATGGCGCCGCCGGACGCGACAAAGCTTGCGCACGCGGAAGCGGTCCCCCGAGAGGTCCAGAGGTAGAAGTAGTGGCGCAGCAAGGCCACTGAGGGCTGCACCCCAACATGTGCTTCGCAATAATAAGCAAAGATTGCCAGGAGGAGGACGGAGTTGGGATGGAGATGTAGAGCCTGTAGCTTGTAATGGCGGAGGACAGAGAAGAAGAACTCGGAGAAGGGAGGCACCAGGCCAGCAACGATGGCACTTATGAAGAGCGGATAGAAGGTGCTCCTTTTACCCTCAGGGGTGGCGGAGCCGGCCTTGAACACCTTCTCCCCGTCGATGCCCCACGCCGTCGCCATCCGGCGCAACCGGGCAAGGCCCGCCTCTGACACGTTCGGCGAGTCCAGGGCAGACGAGTACCAAGCTGCGGCCGGGGGCTGACGAGGCGCCATGGCTCCCTAGGCCGCGCGGCCAGAGCAGATCTGGAAATCCCGGAGGAAGGAAGGAGAGGCGCAAGAAAGGGGATCTGAGCAGCAACCGGAGAAAGCAAGAAGCAGGGCCTAGGCGGATGCCACTCCTTTATCAAATCGCGCGGTTGATGAGACGCCCACGTCCAATCAACCGCCACGCGGTGCCCAAGGCCGCAGGCTGTTAGAGCCCGTGGCGCTTCGCTCTTGCCCTTCCGCCTCCCTGCACGGCCAAGTCCGGGAGCGCCTTGGGCCCGGGGGCTACTGTCGGCGTTCTGGGAACGGGGGTCCCCAGACTTGCCTGCCTGCGGCCTGCGGCGTGGCTCAAAAGGGGGCCCAGCACGGCCCATCTTCACCAACACAAACCCAAGACCCTCGCGAGGGGCCAAGCCTCGCGGGGCGGACGACATGAAGCTTCCTCAGGCACGGCCTCGTCAGGCTGGCTCACGAGGAGGCGGAGAGATCAAGGCGGGGTACCTCACGAGGTGCCCATGACGCAAGCCGTGAAAACTCAGGGCGCCAGGCGGGTGCCAGCCCGCGCAGCATCCTCCTTTCCTCTTTGGTGCAAAGGGGGCAAGCGCAGCCGCGGAGTACCGAGGCATCAGGCAAAGGTTGCCATTTCGGTGCAACGAGACCAAGACCAGGAGGACTACGAGACGGAGGTCACCGTGGAGCCCAAGACGGCGTCATCACCAGAGCTTTGCGCAGGCGAAGACTACTTTTGTCAGGATAGCTTATACTTGCTGTCCCCCTTCAAATTAGCCCGCCATTGTTGGCTCCCTTCCCGCTCAATATTTGGGAAGAGGACCAGGGCCTCTATAAATAGGACCAACCACCCATACAGCAAAGAGGTCGATCGGTCGGAGCAGAGAGAGAGAGAGAGAGAGAAAGAAAGGTGGCTGAACTCCTCCCAGCAGTTCATCGCCTCATCCAAGAACAGACCCTCACGAGGCTGTTCTTCCTTGTATTGTTCATCATCATCAGCCCAAGAGGCAATCCACCACACCACACACTGGAGTAGGGTATTACACCACAACGGTGGCCCGAACCAGTATAAACCCTGTGTCTCTTGTGTTGTTCTTTCCTTAGTTTAGATCCTAGCATGGCGGAGGGGTGCAGGTAGGTAGGAGGAAAAATCTCCGTGCGCACCCCAGTGTTCGAACCTCAAGGGTCTGCCGGAACCCGAAATCCGACATTGAGCTCTTGTATTCGAGCCCTTGAGGCCCCTGGCTTGTAATATGATGCTTGTATGACTTATTTTATTTGTAGAGTTGTATTGTGATATCTTCTCGTGAGTCCCTGATCTTGATCATACACGTTTGCGTGTATAATTAGTGTACGATTGAATCGGGGGCGTCACAGAACCGGATGTTAAACTGGATATTGAGAGCTTCAAAGATTTATGGGAGAGAGATGTCTCTTGAGCCAGATTTTAAACCGGAATCTTCATTTTGAGCCGGAAATTTTCTAATGACCTTTAAATTTTCATCAATATGGCAGCATCCTCCGGGACCGGGTTATCTTCCCCTTCAACGTCCTGGGGTTTTTGAATTTGCTGAAACTGGTAAGACTTTGCTGAGTCATATAATTGTAGCCCCCGAGTCTTAATATGACTCGAGGAGTTGGCTTGAGACTCTCCATACTTGACCGTGATATGAGCCGGCATATATTTGAACAGCAGATTGCTGGACTATGTTGAATCTCGGCGGGTTATGAATGACCCTGTCCATTGATCCATCCGGTGTAGGAAAGGGCCATAACTTGATGGTCGCTTTTGTAATGATGAATTGTTCTGCATAAGAAATTTCACATGCGAGAGTAATTGTTCTGGAAGAAAATAAAAATATATCAATAGAAACTTGATAGGATGGATTTCACCTGATATGTTTTATCGAGAATTATCAGCTGTAGGGTCGTAGCAACGATGCCAGAGGTGGCGGCTTAAAGCGCAGCACCGGGCGGCTCAGAAGGGATCTTCCGGGTCATGTTTGACCATTGAATTTTTTCTTTGAATAATGATTGTTCAGGAATACCATGCTGGGTCAACCTCCCTTTCTTTCTTTACTTTCTTTTCTCTTCTGGCCAGTACTAACTACTGGAGCAGTGGGGAGCCCTTCAACATATCTGAAAATCTCTGAACTCAAATCACCCGTCGGAAAACCCACATCAAGTACGTTTTTGTATTCGCCGAAACTGAAGCTTGTGTTTCTTCAGTGGTCAATTGAGTTGAAGCAGAGTGTTTGCAAACGTCAATATTAGGATTCCCCACATCGACAAACAACATCTGGCTCACGGGGCGCAGGTCGCGCGAGCGGACCCGGGTCAGGGCGCCTTGGAGCCGAGCTGTCGTTGTAACTTTTTCCAAAGGTCCACTGAAGTTTTGATTTGCATCGTAAATTCCATTTTGATCTTTGGTACAGTGCAACTCTGAAACTTAGGTTCCATGGACGAAATCCTTTGCACTCCCCCGGCTATGCTGAAGTAGATTTTGATGTTAATAATAACTCCATCGCGGTTCGAGCTGTGACGACAGTGAAACTGACCGGACCTTGCAATGTACGGCACCACTGTAGGTGCGAGCTCCACTGTTACGATAGCCTTGACCATTTACAAAACCAAGTAATAGCACATGCTACTCCCAGCTACCAAGAAGTACTACCAATCGCATCCAAGATGTGCATACATGCACCACCTCCCTTTTTCCCCCTTTTTTGCTCTGGTAAACAGCTGCAGCAGGAGCGCCCAAAGACGGCTTGTGCGGAGAATTCAGACGCGGGCACGGCGGCTCAGTGGAGGCAAGCGGGGACGGAGTCCGACGCAGCAGGCAGCGAGGCTGGCTCTGCGCAGAGGAGGCCGGTTTGCGGATGGAGCCACGGGTCGCGACCCGGCGATGCAGAATCGTGCCCCAGGTGGATCACAGGTGGTGGGGTTGATGACAGTGGTCCAGAAGCGACGCCGGCGAAAGAAAGCAGCGTGACGATACCGGGTCACAGCCAGCGGGCGGTTCAACGGCGACCGCGGGGAGGCCCGATGGCGACTAGTAGAGGAGGCCCGAGGCCACGGCGTTGGAGGCGGCGGCTCGGAACGGGGCCGCTCGTAGCAGTAGGAGCAACCCGCAGCGGCTGTTTTGAAGGCGGCCGGTAGTGGAAGCAACCCACGGCAGCTCGCGCCGAGGGCAGTTCATCCTGGCACAGGCAACGTCTTGGTGGTGATGTTGTAAGAGGCGGCGGTGCGGGGCGCGAGGCCACAACAGAGGTGGCTGCGAGGCCGGGTGGCTCAGGAGGTCGCGGCACACAGAGGCGGTGAATGCTGCTGAGGCGAGCGCCGAACCGGCGAGGGCGTCTTATCACGGAGGCCAAGGATGATGGCTTGAAGTGGCGGCTCAAGACCGCGGTGGCGCGGTGGCTCAACGCAGGGGTGAGACGGAGGCGGCCGCGCCAAGCTTCGCATGCTCATGGAAGTGGCAGCGTGCTACCCGGCTGTCGCGGGATGCAGAGCAGAAAGAGCCGATTGCAGCCATTGGAGTATATTGCGGCCAAAGCAACGTCAGGTTATGGCGACTTTGGAGGCGGCGGCTCAGAGGGCCCCAGCAAGTCCGCGACGGAGGGGCGGACCGCGGCAGAGGACCGATGGTTTACCACAGGGGCGGCTCGACCGCAGCAGCGGGACTGGCTTGGCGCAGTCGTGCTGACAGAGGCGGCGGCTCGACGCGAGCTCGTGGAGAGGCAGCCGACTGCAGACGCGATGACGGCGACCGACGGTAAGTCAGATGCAGAGGGTGAGCCATGCAACGGAGGCTCAACATGGTACGAGGCAGACCGAGATGAGGGCTCGTGGCGACTCGGAGTTGTGGTAGAAACAAGTGGCGATTTGGCCGGCCAGCACGGAGATCTGCAGGCAGCAGGCCTGCGGGTGCGTAGAGAAGTGATAACCCACAAGTATAGGGAATCGCAACAGTTTTCGAGTGTAGAGAATTCAACCCAAATTTATTGATTCGACACAAGGGGAGCTAAAGAATATTCTCAAGTATTAACAGTTGAGTTTTCAATTCAACTGCACCTAAAAGACTTAATATCTGCAGCAAAGTATTTAGTAGCAAAGTAATATGGAAGTAACAGTAACAATAGAAAAAGTAACAGTATTGGTTTTGTAGTGATTGTAACAGTGGCAACGGAAAATTTACTAAGCAAAGATCAATATGTGAAAAGCTCATAGGCATTGGATCAGTGATGGATAATTATGTTGGATGCGATTCCTTATGGAACAGTTATAACATAGGGTGACACAGAACTAGCTCCAGTTCATCAATGTAATGTAGGCATGTATTCCGAATATAGTCATACATGCTTATGGAAAAGAAATTGCATGACATCTTTTGTCCTACCCTCTCGTGGCAGTGGGGTCCTATCGGAAACTAAGGGATATTAAGACCTCCTTTTAATAGAGTACCGGAACAAAGCATTAACACTTAGTGAATACATGAACTCCTCAAACTATAGTCACCACCGGTAATTGTCCCGATTATTGTCACCTCGGGGTTAACGGATCATAAAACATAGTAGGTGACTATTGACTTGCAAAATAGGATCAAGAACTCACATATATTCATGGAAACATAATAGGTTCAGATCTGAAATCATGGCATTCGGGCCCTAGTGACAAGCATTAAGCATAGCAAAGTCATAGCAACATCAATCTCAGAACATAATGGATACTAGGGATCAAACCCTAACAAAACTAACTCGATTACATGATAAATCTCATCCAACCCATCACCGTCCAGCAAGCCTATGATGGAATTACTCACGCACGGCGGTGAGCATCATGAAATTGGTGATGGAGGAAGGTTGATGATGACGATGGTGACGGATTCCCCTCTCCGGAGCCCCGAACGGACTCCAGATCAGCCCTCTCGAGAGAGATTAGGGCCTGGCGGTGACCCTAATAACCCACAAGTATAGGGGATCACAACAGTTTTCGAGGGTGGAGTATTCAACCCAAATTTATTGATTCGACACAAGGGGAGCCAAAGAATATTCTCAAGTATTAGCAGCTGAGTTGTCAATTCAACCACACCTGGAAACCTAATATATGCAACAAAGTGTTTAGTAGCAAAGTAATATGATAGTAGTGGTAACGGTAGCAAAGGGTAACGGTAGCAAAAGTAATGTTTTTGGTATTTTGTAGTGATGATAGCAATAGCAACGGAAAAGTAAATAAGCGAAGAACAGTATATGGAAAGCTCGTAGGCAATGGATCAGTGATAGAGAATTATGCCGGAGGCGGTTCATCATGTAACAGTCATAACCTAGGGTGACACAGAACTAGCTCCAATTCATCAATGTAATGTAGGCATGTATTCCGAATATAGTCATATGTGCTTATGGAAAAGAACTTGCATGCCATCTTTTGTCCTACCCTCCCGTGGCAGCGGGGTCCTAGTGGAAACTAAGGGATATTAAGGCCTCCTTTTAATAGAGTACCAGACCAAAGCATTAACACATAGTGAATACATGAACTCCTCAAACTACGGTCATCACCAGGAGTGGTCCCGATTATTGTCACTTCGGGGTTGCCGGATCATAACACATAGTAGGTGACTATAGACTTGCAAGATAGGATCAAGAACTCTCATATATTGATGAAAATATAATAGGTTTAGATTTGAAATCATGGCACTCGGGCCCTAGTGACAAGCATTAAGCATAGCAAAGTCATAGCAACATCAATCTCAGAACATAGTGGATACTAGGGATCAAACCCTAACAAAACTAACTCGATTACATGATAAATCTCAACCAACCCATCACCGTCCAACAAGCCTACGATGGAATTACTCACGCACGGCGGTGAGCATCATGAAATTGGTGATGGAGGAAGGTTGATGATGACGATGGCGACGGATTCCCCTCTCCGGAGCCCCGAACGGACTCCAGATCAGCCCTCCCGAGAGGTTTTAGGGCTTGGCGGCGGCTCCGTATCGTAAAACGCGATGAATCCTTCTCTCCAATTTTTTCCTCCCCGAAAGAAAATATATAGAGTTGGAGTTGAGGTCGGAGGAGCTCCAGGGGGCCCACGAGGTAGGGGCGCGTCCTAGGGGGGGGGGGCAGGCGCGCCCCCACCCTCGTGGCTAGGGTGTGGGCCCCCTGGTCTTCATATTTTGCAAGGAATTTTTATTATTTCCAAATAGACGTCCCGTGAAGTTTCAGGTCATTCCGAGAACTTTTGTTTCTGCACATAAATAACACCATGGTAATTCTGCTGAAAACAACGTTAGTCCGGGTTAGTTCCATTCAAATCATGCAAGTTAGAGTCCAAAACAAGGGCAAAAGTGTTTGGAAAAGTAGATACGACGGAGACGTATCAGGCCCCGTATCGTAAAATGTGATGAATCCTTCTCTCTTATTTCCCCCCCCCCCCGAACGTGAATATATAGAGTTGGAGTTGAGGTCGGTGGAGCATCAAAGGGCCAAGAGAGAGGGGGCGCCCCCCCACAAGACACTTCGACAGGTTAGAACAAGACCAGCAACACCGCCCGAATGTGCCGACAAATCCCGATAGGAGCTGCACATATCTCGTTCTCAAGGCACACTCAGATGAGCAAGACGTCGGGTAGGCCAGCCCAGAGTTGCCCCTGGTAGCCCCGGACATCGCTCGGTTGGATCAACACTCAGAGGAGCACTGGCCCAGGGGGGGGCTAAAATAAGATGACCCTCGGGCTCCGGAAACCCAAGGGAAAAGAGGCTAGGTGACAAATGGTAAAACCAAGGTTGGGCATTGCTGGAAAAGCTTTAATCAAGGCAAACTATCAAGGGGTTCCCATTATAACCCAACCGCGTAAGGAACGCAAAATCCGGGAACATAACACCGATATGACGGAAACTAGGGTGGCAAGAGTGGAACAAAACACTAGGCGAGAGGCCGAGCCTTCCACCCTTTACCAAGTATATAGATGCATTAAGATAACAAGATAATATAATGATATCCCAACAAGTAAATAAATGTTCCAACAAGGAACGCCTCCAATCTTCACCTGCAACTAGCAACGCTATAAGAGGGGCTGAGCAAAGCGGTAACATAGCCAAACAACGGTTTGCTAGGACAAGGTGGGTTAGAGGTTTGACATGGCAATTTGGGAGGCTTAAAAGCAAATGGTAGGCATCGTAGCATTGGCATAGCAAAAGAGCGAGCATCTAGCAAAGCAAAGATAGTAGTGATTTCGAGGGTATGATCATCTTGCCTGCAAAGTTGTCAGAGTTGACTGGATCCTCGAAAGCAAACTCAACGGGCTCCTCGTTAGCGAACTCGTCTCCCGGATCTACCCAAACAAGACAAACAAGCAACAAGGACACAATCAACCACGTGCAAAGCTCAAACAAGAAGATGCAAAGATGATATGCTATGCGGGATGCGATGCGGGATGCATATGCAAGAATTGACAAGGGATGCATGAACCTGGACTCAACTTGGAAATACAAGTGTTCCAATGGAAAGATGAGATGAAATCGCTTGAAAACGATATAAAGAACGCCGGAATCGGAGTTACGGTTTGGAAATGGCAAGCGATTCAAATATGACACCGGTCTGCGATTTACAGCAAGTAGCCATCTAAATGCAATGGGATTAACACGCTACAGCACCCAAACATGACAACAAAATACATGGCAGGGATGCACTCAAGATGCTTAACAAAATTCTAGCACTGAGCTACGGCCAAATCATCCATTAACAGGTTCAAACAAGCATGGCAAAAATGCATATGGCAAACAGATTTCAGACTTAGTGAAATTAACACTTGTCTGGAATCTCAGATCAGGTAGCACTCTTCGGAGTAACAAAACTACATGCTACAGGACCTGAACATGGAAAAGTAAAGCATGGCACAGAGCTACTCAAAGAGCTTAACAAAAGTCCCTTAGTGACCTTGAGCCAAAAGGGATCAGAAAATATAATTGCAAGCATGTGAACATGGCAAAAACATAATCAGTTCTCAGACTTAGTGAAAACTGGAGCATGCTGAAAACAGATATCAAGTAGGCATGTTTACGAGCTCGATGCACTCACTATGGAGCAAGTCATGGCAAACTAAGCATACACCCATCAAGAATACACAAAATGCAAGCTAGACATGGCAAGAACAATAGTATAGCATGCACGGATCAACTATAACATCCTCGGCAAAATCGCTAACAAGTAGACAATCTGCCCAGATTCACAAAGTAGCAAAAGTAGAGCTCGATTGACTCAAGATAGGGTGCTCCATAATTGCAAACAAAGACATGGATGGATGGAGCACTACAAGATTAACAAAACATCCTTACTGATCATCCTCAAAAGAGGCACGGATCACTAGGAAACAACATGAACATGTGGCCATATGAAATAAACAGTCCAAGGACTTAGTGGAATTGCTAAGTCCCTGAAATCAGCATTACCAAGTGCCTCACTTAGCAAGCTTGTGCTAGTCACCACACACATCACAAAAATACATGGGTTGCACATCTGGAAAGATGGCAAAACCCTTAACAAAACATATGTAGAGCTCAAGGGCATATCATGCACACAATAATCATGGCAAAAATGACAAATATGCAAAATGGAGTAGCAGATCTGACATATAACTCAAGTAGCCCTATTCTAACAGCATTTTGGGCATCAAGATGAACTCAAATGAAAATGATCCAATGGAATGAAATGATGTACTCTCTGAGACGAACATTTTGATATGCTATATGCCCAAATCGGAGCTACGGATGCAAAGTTATGATGCAATGAACAGGAGCACATGGATTAGGGTTTCGGGCAAAAAGTCAACCGTCTCAGATCTAGATCTTGATCCAGCCGGAGTTACTGTTCATGCACGGACTTCGAGGATGGCCGGAGGGGCTTGGAGCTCGCCGGAGTTGGTGGTGGTGGCCGGAGCTCACCGAGGCGGCGCGGGAGAGGAGGGTGGCGGCGCCGGGCGCGGCGGCGAAGGCGGCCGGCGGCGAGGGCGCGCGGGGCGGCCGGAGCGGGCGGCGAAGGCGGGCGGCGATGGCGCAGGGCGGCACGGGCTGCCGGGGTCGGGCGCGGGAGGCACGGGCACCCAGGCGGCGGGGTGAGTCGATGGGCCTCGGGGGCCCCGGCCGGGCCGAGCGGGCCGACGGGACTGAGGCGGCGATGTGGGGCGGCTCGGCCGCGTGGCGGCGGCGGGGTGATCCGGACACGTCCGGCTCGGTCGGACGTTGTCCCGCGGCGGCGGAGATCCGTTTTTTAGGGTTGGACGGGGAGAGATCCGGATTTGGGAATGGGGGAGGTATATATAGGCATAGATGGAGCTAGGAGAGTCCAAATGAGGTGCAGTTTTCGGCCACGTGATCGTGATCGAACGCTCTAGATGATGGAGAGGGTTTTGGTGGGTTTTTGGGCCAAATTGGAGGGGTGTTGGGCTGCAACACACACGAGGCCTTTTCGGTCCCTCGGTTAACCGTTGGAGTATCAAACGAAGTCCAAATGATACGAAACTTGACAGGCGGTCTACCGGTAGTAAAGCAAGGCCGCTTGGCAAGTTTCGGTCCAATCCGGAAATGTTTAATCCCCACACGCGAAAGAAAGCTAGAAATGACCACCGGAGGAGAATGAAGCGCCGGAATGCAAAACGGACAACGGGAAAAAATGCTCGAATGCATGAGATGAACACGTATGCAAATGCAATGCACATGATGACATGCTAAGAGATGCATGACAACGATAACAACACACGGAGACAAAAACCCGAACCCGAGAAAATAAAATAACTTAACGCCGGAAACGGCAAGAGTTGGAGTACAAATTGGGAAAGTCATATCCGGGGTGTTACAACACTCCACCACTACGAAAGGATCTCGTCCCGAGATCTAGGACTGAAAGAACGCTGGGTACTTAGAACGGAGGTGATCCTCGCGTTCCCAGGTAGCTTCACGGTCGGAATGGTGTGACCACTTGACTTTGAGGAATTTGATTGACTTATTGCGAGTTGCGTTCAGTCTCTTCAAGAATAGCAACTGGGTGCTCACGATAGGAGAGATCTTCTTGGAGCTCAATGTCCTCGAAGTTGACAGTGCGGTCAGGAGTCTTGAAGCACTTTCGGAGCTGAGAGACATGGAACACATCATGAACATTTTCAAAGTTTGAAGGAAGCTCGAGTTGATAGGCGAGATCGCCTCTCTTGCTGACAATCTTGAAAGGTCCCACGTATCTAGGGGCAAGCTTCCCTTTGATACCGAAGCGACGAGTACCTTTCATAGGAGAGACGTGGAGGTAAACATGATCTCCGATCTCGAAAGCCAAATCACGGTGCTTACTATCATAGTAGGTCTTCTGACGGGATTGGGCTGCTTTGAGGTTATCTCGAATGACTTTGCACATTTCCTCTGCCTCTGTGATTAAGTCATTTCCGAGAAGCTGACGTTCACCGGTTTCAGACCAGTTGAGAGGGGTACGGCACTTCCTGCCATACAGAATTTCAAATGGGGCCTTGCCCGAACTTGCTTGAAAACTGTTGTTGTAGGAGAATTCAGCATAAGGAAGACAATCCTCCCACGATAACAGATGCATGACAACGATAACAACACACGGAGAAAAAAACCCGAACCCGAGAAAATAAAATAACTTAACGCCGGAAACGGCAAGAGTTGGAGTACAAATTGGGAAAGTCATATCCGGGGTGTTACATGCTCATATACTCTTTGCATGCTTGCTTGAATTGTGTTAAGATTGCTTGACTTGTCCAAAGTTGCTAAAATCTGCCGAGAACTAAAATTGGGAAAAGGATAAGTTTTTATTTGGTCAAGTAGTCTAATCACCCCCCTCTAGACATAATTTCGATCCTACACATAATCAATTTGCCGACATTGGTTTCTCACAGAAAAATATTGTGAAGAATAATTTATTTGATTCAGCTCCCAATGCTTAACAAAAAATATTGGTGTTGAAATACCCATTTGATTTTTAGCCGGCTTAAAGATGTAGAATTTGCCGGTTTATCATTGCCAAAATTGCCGGTTTGTAAATATTGATGGCACCGGGTCATAATTGTTGCTAACATCAAACTTGAAAATGTACCTCCCTTATATGCATATCACTTGTAGCCCCCAAGCCTTAAGAAGGGATCATAGTAACAGCTTAAGACTTGCTTCAATATAAATGTTGCAACCTTGAAGAAATCCAGATTGTTCATCTCAATCACTAGTCAAAACTGAATATTCCACATATGTAGCCCCCAAGTGCCGGGTTGTCATGCTTGCAGCAACCTGGGACTTGTAATTGCCCTATGCTCATAAAAACTTCTACCAGTGTAGCCCCCAAGGGACGGGTCATTATGCAATAATGAGCAGGGACTTTAGAGATATGATCATGTAGACTTGAACAACAACGTGTAGCCCCCAAGGGCCGGCTCAGTAAGATAATACTGAGCTGGGATTTTATATATACTTCATTGAAAATAACATCATATGATGTAACCTCCATCACAGGGCTTGAACCCACGTCCACAAGGTTAAGAGCTTTGTGCTTTACCAACTGAGCAATGGACCCTTCAATATAATGGATTTAACTTGTGTACCTTGAATTTTTAATAGGAGCAATTAGTAGCCCCCAAGGGCCGGCTCATTACGATGTGATGAGTCGGGTCTTCAATGAGGCAAGTAAGAAAGGACCTTGCATTAGCCCCCAAGTGCCATGGTGCATGCTGGCAGTGACATGGGACTTGCACATTTGATGTAATCTCAACTTGAATAATGTAGCCCCCAAGTGCCGGGTCGTAAGCCTGCAGTGACTCGAGACTATTCCTTTCATTGCAGAATAAATCATATCCATTGATAAAGAAATAATAGCCATTGTGCTAGAGCGACTTTGAAAACCTCAATTATCAACACTTATCTGTTGACAAGTAAATCCGGAGCCCGGCGGCTCTTGGCCGATGGCGACTTAATGCGCATTCATTTTAAGCCAGAATTTTTATAACCCGACGGCTTATAGCCTTTGAGAAAATCCAGAACGGATAACCCTTTTGAAACATCAATTTTGATGATGATCTTGAACTTAATCATTTATGGAAGCCATAGCTCTGCATGTTCTGCACAAAGTTTAAACAACATATGCCCTGGCGACTTAACATCCAAAACCAGGGCGGGTAACAACCCAAACATAATATAGTCTTATGCAATGATGGAAAAGCTAGCATCAAGTCCATTCAAGCCTAAACATACTGGCAACTTAAAGTTAAAAGTCAGGGCGGGGTATCAAACCTCGCATATTCATATAACCAGGAAAACATACCTATAGGATTGATTTATATTGCCGGCTTACATTGTCATCTCAGTGAAGGTAACAATCCAATGATTTATAAGCGCATGATTCCAATGGCACAATCCAAAATATACTGGTGACTTAACGTCAAAACCAGGGCGGGTTATCAAACCTCAGATAATAAACATAAATATCATACCTGTGATACTTATGAACATTGCCGGCTTATCATGCCAGTAAGGGTAATAACCCTGAAGATATAGAGCACAACGCCCTGTTCACTTTAGTCACGCCGCCGACTTATCACGCCATATGCAGCAAGGGGTAATATCCCAAAGCTTAGAGCCAGTAGTCAAAGCACATATCCATCATGCACTGGCTACTTAACGTCCCAAGCCAGACTGGGTTAATAACCTCCAGATAGATTCATATATGAACCATAAGGCATCATAACCCTCATCGGTTTTTAACCGTGTATTAACATGTCACAAGAGATGAACCTCAAAAAATATTCAAATCAAATAACAAAAAATCAAGGCTTTCATAGGCGTCCAAGCCTAAAAAATCAAGTGCTTTCAAGGGCCGCACAACCACTTAGTTAAACCTTCATACAAACCTTATAAGCCGGACCTCACATAGCCAATCGTCGTTTTAACTTTGACAAGTTCAAGGTCTGTATAAGATTGACTTGTCAAAAGTACGGCGGGTCGTTTCAGGATTACCTGGGCGGAGTGGCAGACTTAAAAAGGTAGGATAACCGGGTTTTTAGGTGAATACACCTGGCTTTTAAGCCTATTACAAGGGTCATAAAAACTCTTGTCCGTTAAAAAAAGAGCCCCCAAGTAACATTTTATTTCAGGCATATAAGCCGGATCAACAAGGGTAATCATAGCTATGCTCGGTGAGCAAGAAGCCCCCAAGTGATATATTTCTGAGCTGTGCTCGCCGGGTACCTATGTTTGAGTTGCGCTGTGCAACAAACTCTCTTTGGTCCCTGTAACTCGGGCATCAAGCCTCCAAGTGATTTGTAATAAGGCGTGTAAGCCGGAGCAAGAGGGTAAGCACAACTATGCTCATTGAGCAGGAAGCCCCCCAGTGACCAATAAGATAAGCCAATAAGGCAGGATACCCATGTTTGAACCGCGTATCATGGCAGCAAGCTCTCTTTGGCATCCTTTAATTTTTCTGAGAACTCGAACTTGCGAGAAATGGATTCTTTTTGAACCTGTAACGCCTGGATAATCATGCTACAGTCATCCCACGTTAACGGTGCTACGTCACCCCGGTTACTCTTGCTAATCTCGCGTTGGATCAAAACATTTCAAATTCAAAAGTTTAAATAAATGTCAGACATCAAACTTTTCTAAAGTTAAAACAAAAATGTTCGGGAGGTGCCATATTTTGCTTATGTAAATATGGTATAATAAACACATGTTTAGAAAATGCATAAATATTTTAAATTGAATTAAAACAGAAAAGAAAAATAAATAAAAAGAAAAGAAAACACAAAAAACAGAAAAGAAAACTAACAAAAAAGGAAGAAACCCCCCTCTCCCTGGGCCGAATGGCCCAGCTAACCAGCTGGGCACCAGCCCAACTGGCCCAGCCGGCCGGCCCATCCACCCCACTCCCTCTCCACGACCCCTCCCCACTCCACCGGTCAACCCACCGACACCCCACACTCCCCCGAAAATATCACCCCCTCTTCCCCCCCAATTGGATCGGGATCGAGAGGAGGAGGCCACCGCTCGGATCGCCCGTCGCCGGCCATCACCGCCCGAAGCCCCCCTCGCCGGCCTGCTTCCTCTACGCCGCATCATCTCCGCCCTCCTCCCCGTGCCCCACTGCCATTTTCCCTACGGCCCCAGTGAGCCTCCGCCTCCCCCTCTCCTCCTGCCTCATCGTGCTCGCGCTCATGGCCGCGGCCTCGTCCCACGCGCGCCCGCGCCGTCCCGCATGCGCACGCTGCCCGCGCACCGCGGTCCTCCCCGCGCTCGCCCGCGGCCACGCCCCTGCGACTGCTCCTCTGGCGCCGCTCGCCCGCGAGCCTCCCCTGCCGTCCGCTCGCGCATGGCACGCACTGCCCACGCCCGTTGGCCTCCATCCCCCACTGCCCTCGCGCTCACCACGCCCCACGTCGCCCCCCACTGTTGCTGCTACCCAGCGTCGTCCCGCTCGCCGTGCCCCTCGCCGCGCGCACGCCCACCACCGTGCCAGCCCCCAGACCGCGCTCGCCGCCCGCCCCTGACCTCCGCCCCGCGCCCACCCCGCGGTTGCCACGGCCCGCGCCTCCCGCCTGCTGCTGTTCTGCCGCTGCTGCAGCCAGCCCCTCCCCCCGCGTGCCCCACTTTCCTCCCTCCTGCGCGTGCACGACCGCAGCGGCCGTCGTACCTGCCTGCCTTCGCATCGCCGCCGCTGTTGCGGCAGCTGCTGCCTCGGCCGCAGGCCCCCCCCCCCGCTACCAAGCATCGCTGGCGCCGCCCCATTTCGGCGAACCACCCTGTCGTACCCCGCCGGCCTTGCCCGCTGCGCCCGTTCGGGCCTTGCCCATGCCCGCACGCCCGTTCACCCGTTAGGGCCCCTGGCCCAATGACAGCCGGGGGCCACCCCTATAACGTTTTTGTAAAAAAATAAAATAAAACAATAATTAATTAATTAATTAATTAAAGAATTAATTAACTTAATTAATTATGATTAATTAAACTAAACAACTAATTAAACTAATTAATCATGATTAGTTAGTATAGTCAATGACGAACGGGACCCACACGTCAGTTTGACCAATCAACACCTCTGTTGACTGCTGACGTCAGCAAACACTATTCTGGATAATGTTGAATTAAAATAATTAAATAAATGCTAAAAATGATTTAAATATTTTAAAATTAATACAAAATAAACCGTAGCTCGGATGGAAAAACTTTGTACATGAAAGTTGCTCATAACGACGAGACGAATCCGGATATGCAGCCCGTTCGCCCGTCACGCATCCATAGCATAGAGAACACGCAACTTTCCCCTCGATTCATTTGTCCGAAAACGCGAGACATCGAGGACATTTTCCCGGATGTTTCCCCCCTTCACCGGTATCACCTCATACCGCGTTAGGGCACACCTAGCACCGCTACTTGTCATGTCATGCATCGTTATGCATCTGTTTGCATTGTATTCATTGTTTCTCCCCCCTCTTCTCTCCGGTAGACTACGAGACTGACGCCGCTGCTGGTGCCCCGGTCGACTATGTTGTTGACGACCCCTACTTGCCAGAGCAACCAGCCAAGCCCCCCTTGATCACCAGATATCGCCTATTCTTCTCTCTACTACTTGCATTAGAGTAGTGTAGCATGTTACTGCTTTCCGTTAATCCTAGCCTGATGCATAGCCTATCATTGTTGCTACAGTTATTGATACCTTACCTGCAATCCTAAATGCTTAGTATAGGATGCTAGTTTATCATCAGTGGCCCTACATTCTTGTCCGCTGCCATGCTATACTATCGGGCCGTGATCACTCAGGAAGTGATCACGGGTATATACTTATACATATTATATGATACCTGTGGTGACTAAAGTCAGGTCGGCTTGTAGAGTACCCATGAGTGATTCATGGATTGGGTCCGAAAGGACGTTTGTCCCGACGGCTCTCTGAGTGGATCTTTGTGGCGGAGCGATAGGGTAGGTTGAGACCACCTAGGAGAGAGGTGGGCCTGGCCCTGGTCGGCGTCCGTGGTTACTTCAAAATAACACGCTTAACGAGATCTAGGCATTTGATCTGAGTCTGGCCATTGGCCTATACGCACTAACCAACTACGCGGGAATAGTTATGGGCACTCGACGTCGTGGTATCAGCCGAAGCCTTCGAGATGTCAGCGACTAAGCGGCGCGCGCCGGGTTGGACTGGAACGCCTGCTCTTGTATAAGGGAGGCTAGGTCTGCTCGCCGACCACGTATGCAACGTGCAGGTGTGCAATGGGTGATGGGCCCAGACCCCTGCGCCATAGGATTTAGACCGGCGTGCTGACCTCTCTGTTGTGCCTAGGTAGGGCTGCGACGTGTTGATCTTCCGAGGCCAGGCATGACCTAGAAAAGTGTGTCCGGACAAAGGGGATCGAGCGTGTTGGGAAATGTGGTGCACCCCTACAGGGAAGTTGATCTATTCGAATAGCCGTGTCCCTCGGTAAAAGGATGACCCGGAGTTTTACCTTGACCTTATGACAACTAGAACCGGATACTTAATAAAACACACCCTTCCAAGTGCCAGATAAAACCGGTCATAGCTCTCTCACAGGGCGACGAGGGGAGGATCACCGGGTAGGATTATGCTATGCGATGATACTTGGTGAACTTACCATCTACTCTCTTCTACATGTTGCAAGATGGAGGTTGCCAGAAGCGTAGTCTTCGATAGGACTAGCTATCCCCCTCTTATTCCGGCATTCTGCAGTTCAGTCCACATATGCTACCCCTTTTCCATTTGATACCAATGCATACATATGTAGTGTAGCTCCTTGCTTGCGAGTACTTTGGATGAGTACTCACAGTTGCCTTGCTCTCCCTTTTACCCCTTTCTATACCCGATTGTTGGAACCAGATGATGGAGTCCAGGAGCCAGACGCCACCATTGACGACGACTCCTACTACACTGGAGGTGCCTTCTACTACGTGTAGGCCGCTGACGACGACCAGGAGCAGTTTAGGAGGATCCCAGGCAGGAGGCCCGCACCTCTTTCGATATGTATCCCAGTTTGTGCTAGCCTTATTAAGGCAGATTTGTTTATTTATGTCTGTACTCAGATATTGTTGCTTCCGCTGACTCATCTATGATCGAGCTCTTGTATTCGAGCCCTCGAGGCCCCTGGCTTGTAATATGATGCTTGTATGACTTATTTTATTTGTGGAGTTGTGTTGTGATATCTTCCCGTGAGTCCCTGATGTTGATCTTGATCCTTATGCTGCTCTGACACGTCTTCATGGAGAGTATTGATACGTCTCCAATGTATCTATAATTTTGATTGTTCCATGCTATTATATTATCAACCTTGGATGTTTTATATGCATTTATATGCTATTTTATATGATTTTTTGGGACTAACCTATTAACCTAGAGCCTAGTGCCAGTTTCTGTTTTTTCCTTGTTTTAGAGTATCGCAGAAAAGGAAAATCAAATGGAGTCCAATTGAGCTGAAACTTCACGGAACTTATTTTTGGAACGAAAGCAACCCGGGAGACTTGGAGTCCACGTCAAGGGAGCTTCGAGGAAGCCACGAGGTAGGGGGGCGCGCCCATGGAGTCCACGTCAAGGGAGCTTTGAGGAAGCCATGAGGTAGGGGCGCGCCCACCCCCCTGGGCACGCCCTCCACCCTCGTGGGCCCCTCGGGGCTCCCCTGACGTACTTCTTCCGCCTATATATCTCCATATACCCTAAAACGACCAGGGAGCACAATAGATCGGGAGTTCCACCGCCAGAAGCCTCCGTAGCCACCGAAAGCCAATCTAGACTTGTTCCGGCACCCTGCCGGAGGGCGAAATCCCTCTCCGGTGGCCATCTTCATCATCTCGGTGCTCTCCAGGACGAGGAGGGAGTAGTTCTCCCTTGGGGCTGAGGGTATGTACCAGTAGCTATGTGTTTGATCTCTCTCTCTCTCTCTCTCGTGTTCTTGAGGTGTTACGATCTTGATGTATCGCGAGCTTTGCTATTATAGTTGGATCTTATGATGTTTTCTCCCCCTCTACTCTCTTGTAATGGATTGAGTTTAACCTTTGAAGTTATCTTATCGGATTGAGTCTTTAAAGATTTGAGAACACTTGATGTATGTCTTGCCATGCGTATCTGTGGTGACAATGGGATACCACGTGATTCACTTGATGTATGTTTTGGTGATCAACTTGCGGGTTCCGCCCATGAACCTATGCATAGGGGTGGCACACGTTTTCGTCGTGATTCTCCTGTAGAAACTTTGGGGCACTCTTTGAGGTTCTATGTGTTGGTTGAATAGATGAATCTGAGATTGTGTGATGCATATCGTATAATCATACCCACGGATACTTGATTGGAGTATCTAGGTGACATTAGGGTTTTGGTTGATTTGCGTCTTAAGGTGTTATTCTAGTACGAACTCTAGGGCTGTTTGTGACACTTATAGGAATAGCCCAACGGATTGATTGGAAAGAATAACTTTGAGGTGGTTTTGTACCCTACCATAATCTCTTCGTTTGCTCTCCGCTATTAGTGACTTTGGAGTGACTCTTTGTTGCATGTTGAGGGATAGTTATGTGATCCAATTATGTTATTATTGTTGAGAGGACTTGCACTAGTGAAAGTATGAACCCTAGGCCCTTTTTACTAGCATTGCAATACCGTTTACGCTCACTTTTATCATTAGTTACCTTGCTGTTTTTATATTTTCAGATTACAAAAACCATTATCTACTATCCATATACCACTTGTATCACCATCTCTTCGCCGAACTAGTGCACCTATACAATTTACCATTGTATTGGTTGTGTTGGGGACACAAGAGACTCTTTGTTATTTGGTTGCAGGGTTGCTTGAGAGAGACCATCTTCATCCTACGCCTCCTACGGATTGGTAAACCTTAGGTCTTCCACTTGAGGGAAATTTGCTACTGTCCTACAAACCTCTACACTTGGAGGCCCAACAACGTCTACAAGAAGAAGGTTGTGTAGTAGATATCAAGCTCTTTTCTGGCGCCGTTGCCGGGGAGGTGAGTGCTTGAAGGTATATCTTTAGATCTTGCAATCGAATCTTTTAGTTTCTTGTTTTATCGCTAGTTTAGTTTATAAAAGAAAACTATAAAAAATGGAATTGAGTTTACCTTATACGCTTCATCTTTTTAATATCTTTCGTGAGTATGATGGAAAGGAAAATTGTGCCAAAGTGTTAGAAGAAGAATGCATTAAAATGTTTGGCACTAAGTCTTTGAATGATGAGCATGATTGCAATGTTGTTAGTATGAACTCCTTGAATATCCATAGTACTAATGATGATTGCACTAGTTATGATGAAAATGTCTCCTATAAACATGTCAATTTTTGTGGAGTACATTGGGTTTGCAAGTACACACCAAATAGGGAAGATAGATATTGCAAGAGGCATAAGCATTTAGAAACTAAATGGTTGCAAGAAAGGCTAGATGCGTGTGCTAAAAATTTAAACTTTCTTAGCCATACTTGTGAACTCTGCAATGAACATGATCATTTCAGTACCCCCATTGTAGCGACCAGACCTCAAACAGTCTGATCTCTGTGCTCTGGTGTCATCCCTGGATCAGTAATGCTGACACCACACAGTACTCGGAGGATTTATAGCAGAGTAGCAATCACACACTTATTACATCGAGTGTCTCAAAAGAGAACTTATTACAATAAATATGGCTTAAGGCCATCTAATAACGATAACAGCGGAAGGCTTGGAAGATAAGTGAGTCCATCAACTCCAACGGCATCACTGAGTATAGAACCACGACCTAAAAACTCCTTAATCGTCGTCTGAAAAGTCTGCAACATTAACGTTGCATCCCGAAAATGGGTCAGCACATGGAATATGCTGGCAAGGTAACACATAGAGAGTAATGGAATGCAACAGCTATACTATATGCATATTTGGCTGGTGGAAAGCTCTATGGTTACAGTTTTTGCGTAAAGCCAATTTTTCCCTACTTCAAAGGAATAATTTTATTTAACTATCATGGTAGTTGTTAAACATTGAGAATGGTTGACAGCAATCTCAATCCCAATTAAGCATCATCATTAAACATAACCCAACAAAATTAATTTAGAGTAACATGTTGAGATTCACATGATAATCCAAGTACTAGATACTCAAGATGTCCATAACCGGGGACACGACTAATCATGATTAGTTTGTTACACTCTGCAGAGGTTTGCGCACTTTTCCCCACAAGACTCGATCGCCTCCGTTTGGTTTTCTCGCACTACTGGGTGTTTGACAAGACGGATGACCGAGACATAGTGTGTCAGAAGCGCTAGCACCTTACGACGGGTAGACCGTACCACCTACATCCCCTACATCTGCTAGTCTACCACTGTAAGAGTTCGCACGACTTAGTCAACTATGCTAGAGCCCATAATAGCTTGTGGCTGCACACGGAAGTTTCTAGTATGAATAGTCTTATGATCCCTTTGAGCCTGGGTGGCGGTCCAAAAGAAAACAGGCAAGTCCTGGAATACCCAGGTGCCTCAATCCACCCAGATGTGTGTTTAAGTTGCCACCTTAGATAAACCATGAATTAACAATCTCACATCTGTCAATGGATTTCACTCACCCAATCCACGTTTACTAGCATAGCATGGCATAATAAGCAAACGTAGAAGTAACTCCCAAAGGTTTGATAATAAACAGGTAATAGGTACTACCTCAACTACTTCCCATCCCACAATTTAATTGGATCCTAATCATGCAATGTGTGAGGATTGATCTAATGCAATAAAACTGGGTAGTAGAGAAGGTATGATCAAGGTGTTACTTGCCTTGCTGATGATCCGGGAAACCTAGCGATTCGAAGTAACAGGCGGCGCACTCTGGATATTCTATCGCAAACAAACAAACGAGCATACAATAAGTACTCATCTAATGCACAGGTAAAACTCAAATAAGAGATCTAACCAGAAGGTTCAACTAAAGAACTCTGGTTGGCCAAAGAATCAAATCGAACGAAGCAACGAAAGACAAACAGCGAAAGAAAACAACTTCGTTCTAGCAATCTGGATCTAGGGCAAATTTTACAGTAGCAAAACCTTTTTTAAGTTGGTTAAACGGATAGAGGGTTTCGAGACGAATCCCTAGGCACTTGAATCGCCTGATTCCGATAAACGAGCGAAAAGTTAAACTAAAATGAAAATCGGATCTGAAAATGCGATCAGAAAAATCACGGATTTAATCCGAGAAAAGAGAAAACAAAGAACAGATTAACGAACGAACGTTCGTTATCTGAAACTAAACGATGAAACGCGTTCGTTAAAACGAATGAATCGGTGAACGTTCACTAATTAAATAAACCAGTGAAAAAAATAAACCGATCTAGGGTTTCGAAAAAAAACCGAGGCGTTTTTTTTAAAACCGAACGGCGAACGGCGGCGGCTATACCTCCGGCGAGGTACTCCGGCGGGCGGGGCGGGGCTCCGGCGGCGGCGGCGGCTAGGCAGCACAGCAGCGGCAGCGGCGTGCGGCGCGCGGCGACGGCGGCAGCACCGCAGGTGGCGGGGCGGCTATGCGGGGCGGCGGGGCGGGGTGAGGTGAGGGGCGGCGGGGCGGCTCGGTATTTAAGAGAGGGAGGGGGGGTGCTGCCTTGGGGGAGGGGGCACGGCGGCGGCCCCAAGCCGGACTCGGGCAGCGGCGCGGCTTCGGTCTCCTGGAGGGAGACGCAGGCGGCGGGGTGGGCCGTCGGCTAGGCCTTGGCCCAGCCGGCGCGCGGCGTGTTTTTTTTAATATTCCGCTCGGAAGAAAAGAAAAAAGAAATACTAAACGGACTCCAAAATTTCCGAAATGAATTTTCACGGGCTTCTAAAATCAAGCCTCACAAGGTGAACATTTATTTGGGACCTAAATGCAATTTTGAAAAAACGCATTTTTCCTAATTCAAATAAAACACCGAAAAACTCCGAAATAAAATCTTATTTGATTTTATTATTAAATCCTCAATATTTCTTTATTTTGGGAAAGTCATTTTATTCCCTCTCTCATATTTTTGTAATAGAAATAATTGATGATAAAATAAATAAAATCAAATGATCCTATTCTCAAAATTTGAGAGAACTCAAATATGAAAATATCGAAATCCCCAACTCTCTCCGTGGGTCATTGAGTTGCGTAGAATTTCTAGGATCAACCAAAATGCAAAAGAAATATGATCTGCATTGATGATCTAATGTATAACATTCCAAATTGAAAATTTGGGATGTTACAAACCTACCCCCCTTAAGATGAATCTCGCCCTCGAGATTCGGGTTGGCTAGAAAATAGGTGAGGGTGGTCCTTGAGTAAATCTTCCTCACGCTCCCAGGTGGCTTCATCCTCTGAGTGGTGGCTCCACTGAACTTTGCAAAACTTGATAACCTTGCTGCGAGTAACTCGGTTGGCAAACTCTAGGATCTTAACTGGCTTCTCCTCGTAGGTCAAATCGTTATCCAACTGAATGGTTTCCAAAGGCACTGTATCTCTCAACGGTATGTCAGCCATCTCCGCGTGACACTTCTTCAGCTGAGAAACATGGAACACATCATGTACTCCTGACAATCCTTCGGGCAATTCCAACTTGTAGGCTACTTCCCCCATACATTCCAATACTCGATATGGTCCTACAAATCATGGTGCTAACTTCCCTTTAACTCCAAAACGCTTTGTTCCCCGAAGTGGAGATACTCGAAGATAAGCTCTATCTCCAACTTCGTAAACTGTCTCCTTGCATTTAGAATCCGCATAACTCTTCTGTCTGGACTGGGCTATCTTGAGCCTATCGCGAATCAACTTCACCTTCTGTTCAGACTCTTTAATCAAGTCAGGACCAAACAACTGACGATCTCCAACTTCGTCCCATGACAACGGTCTCCTGCACCTCCTTCCGTACAAGGCTTCGAAAGGGGCCATCTTTAAACTGGTTTGGTAACTGTTGTTGTAAGAGAACTCTGCATATGGCAAATTGTCGTCCCAACTAGATCCATAATCTAGCGCACAAGCTCTCAGCATATCCTCCAAAATCTGATTTACCCTCTCGGTCTGTCCATCTGTCTGTGGATGAAAAGCTGTACTGAATTCTAGCCTGGTACCCAAAGTTTCGTGCAACTGCTTCCAGAACTTTGAGGTAAACTAGGTTCCTCTATCTGATACGATACTCCTTGGAACTCCATGCAGACATACGATCCTGGTCATGTATATCTTTGCCAACTTAGCACTGGTGTAAGTGGTCTTTACTGGGATGAAATGAGCTACTTTCGTCAATCGATCAACTACAACCCAAATTGAGTCATAGCCTGAATGAGTCCTGGGCAATCCCATGATAAAATCCATGCCTAGCTTATCCCACTTCCATTCGGGTATCGGCAATGGTTGTAACAATCCTGCTGGCTTCTGATGCTCTGCCTTTACTCTCTGGCATACATCACAAACTGCTACATACTCCGCAATATCCTTCTTCATTCCGGTCCACCAGAAAATATCCTTCAAATCCAAATACATCTTGGTGTTTCCTGGGTGAATCGAATATGGTTAGTCGTGTGCCTCTTGCAGTATCAACTTCCTGATCTCCGGGTCATTGGGCACGTAAACACGGTCTTCAAACCATAGGGTATCGTGCTCATCCTCACGAAATCTTTTAGCTTTTCCTTTGCTCAGTTTCTCCTTTATAACGGCAATCTTTTTGTCAGCTTTCTGAGCTTCTCTGATTCTATCCATCAAAGTTGAATGAATCTCCAATGCTGCTACGTAGCCTCTCGGAACTATTTCCAAACATAGTTCACGAAGATTTTCTGCTAACTCCTTGGGTATTTCTCCCGTCATTAATGTATTGACATGGCTCTTGCGGCTTAATGCGTCAGCTACTACATTAGCCTTTCCGGGGTGATAATGCAATTTCATATCATAATCCTTGATAAGCTCCAACCATCTCCTTTGTGTGAGATTCAACTCCTTCTGGGTGAAAATGTACTTCAAACTCTTATGATCCGTGTACACCTCACAATGATTACAATGAGAAAATGTCTCCATGTTTTCAACGCATGCACTATGGCTGCTAACTCCAAATCATGCGTGGCATAATTCAACTCATGAGGCTTCAGTTGTCTTGAGGCATATGAAACAACTCTCCCTTCCTGCATAAGCACTACTCCAAGTCCTCGACGTGAAGCGTCGCAGTACACCTCATAATCTTTGGTCTGGTCTGGCAAAATCAACACTGTTGAGGTAACCAAACGTTTCTTCAACTCCTGGAAACTAGCCTCACACTCCTCTGTCCATATGAACTTGGTATCCTTCTTCAACAATTCAGTCATAGGCTTCACAATCTTTGAGAAATTCTTAATAAATCTCCGGTAGTATCCTGCGAGTCCAAGAAAACTCCGGATCTCTCCAACTGTTGTTGGGGCTTCCCATGTGGTCACGGTTTCAACTTTAGCGGGATCTACTACTATACCTTCACCAGATATAACATGTCCGAGGAATCCTACTTCCTTTAACCAAAACTCACATTTGCTGAACTTGGCATATAGTTGATGTTCTCTGAGTTTTCCAAGTACCAAACGCAAATGCTCCTTATGTTCCTCTTCATTCTTCGAATAAACTAGGATATCATCAATGAACACTACGACGAACTTATCCAAGAACTCCATAAACACTTTGTTCATCATGTTCATAAAATAGGCAGGTGCATTAGTCAGACCAAATGACATAACGATATACTCATATAGCCCATATCTGGTAGTAAAAGCTGTCTTCGGAATATCCTGTTCTCGAATCTTCAACTGGTGGTATCCTGATCACAGATCGATCTTAGAAAATACCTTAGCTCCTTGCAATCGATCAAACAGATCGTTGATCATTGGTAGTGGGTACTTGTTCTTGATCGTTACTTCATTCAATCCTCGATAATCAACAACCATCCTTAACGATCCATCCTTCTTCTCCACTAGAAGTACTGGCGATCCCCAAGGTGAAGAACTTGGGCGAATATATCCCTTATCCAGTAACTCCTTAATCTGCTTCTTAATTTCCACCAAATCCTTTGCTGGCATCCTATATGGTCTCTTTGATATTGGCCCTATGCCTGGCAATAGCTCAATCAAAAACTCAATATCTCTATCCGGTGGCATGCCTGGCAACTCTTCTGGAAATACATTAGGGAAATCTCTTACCACTGGTACTTCCTCCTGCACAACTCCTGTTAGGCAATTTACTTGAGTCCTATTTGGCACATGCCGGGATACATACTTGATCCTTCTCCCTTCTGGGGTAGTAAGCAAAATTGACTTACTAGCACACTCAATATTCCCTTCATATTTTGATAACCAATCCATGCCTAATATCACATCCAATCCTTGAGATTCCAATACTATTAGGTCTGAGGGGAAAACATAGTTACCAATCCTTAATGGTAACCGATCACACCATAGACTAGCCACATATTCTGCTCCGGGCGAGGTTACTAACATGGGTGACCTAAGGGCTTGGGTTGGTAGGTTATAGTTATCCACAAATCCCCTTGAGATGCATGGATACGATGCACCAGTATCAAAAAGAACTAGTGTAGTAAATGACTTAACCAAAAACTTACCTATTACTGCATCGGGCTGAGCTTCAACCTCCTCCACGCTAACGTGGTTCACCTGTCCCCTGTTGAAAGGGTTCGGCTTCTTCCCAGAACTTCCATTGCCATTTTGGCCTTCAGGAAATTCATTGGCATAATGTCCGGTCTTCGAACACTTATAGCAAGTGACTTGGCTCTTGGCTGGGGTTGAGGGGTTGGTGCAGTTCTGGCCGTTGCTTCCTCCATTGCCATTACCATTCTTGGTGCCATTGTGATTGTGCGAGCTACCTCCTCCATGGGTATGCTGAAAATGTCCTCCTGGTCTAGGGGTAAAACGTGGCTTCTGCTGAGCTCCTGAATTGTACTTTCCTTGTCCATACTTCCTCTTGCGATTCTCAATTTGCTGCTGCTTCCCTTCAATCATAAGAGCACGATCTACCAACTCCTGGTAGTTGTTGAAGGTGGCTACCATCAACTGCATGCTCAACTCATCATTCAGTCCTTCCAGAAACTTCTCTTGCTTAGCTGCATCCGTAGAGACGTCATCTGGGGAATAACGTGCTAACTTACTAAATTCCTCCACATACTGGCCAACTGTCCGTCCTCCTTGGCGCAAGTTACGAAACTCACGCTTCTTCATGGCCATAGCTCCTGCTGAAACATGGGCAGTACGGAAAGCCTGCTAAAACTGGTCCCATGTGACAGTGTCGACTGGGAAAGTGGCTGTGAAATTTTCCCACCATGATGTTGCGGGTCCTTCTAGCTGATGTGCGGCAAACTTCACCTTCTCTGCATTTGTGCATCCTGCTGTGGTCAACTCCCTAGCTGTCTTGTGGAGCCAATCATCTGCTACTATCGGCTCAGTGCTACTGGAAAACACCGACGGATTCAGCCTAAGAAAGCGGGCTAAGTGGTCAACAGGTGGTGGTGGTGGGTTGTTGTTGTTGTTGTTGTTCCCCTGATTCTGATTCTGGACTAGCAACTGCATCAATGTGTTCTGCTGCTGGATCAACTGGGTGAGCTCCGGTGGAAATGCAAATCCGGGATCACGTCTCGGAGGCATCTGAGGGTTTAGAAAAGATGAGATGTAAGAATAGAGGGGGTCTAAAGATAAAACACTACCCGTATGCACATGAGGCAAAAGCAAACAATTCACTTCATTCAATCAAACAAGGGCATACAATCGATCTAACTATCGCAAAAGTGCTCGGGCTACTATATTTACATGGTGGACTACTACTACTGAGGAGGTGGTCTACTAGAAATATTCTTCAGTTGTTGACTCCATGATATCTGCTCCAGCTTCACCAACATAGTCATCATCGCTACTGTCTGGTTCCGAGTCGGTGCCGTCGATGATGATGTAGTCTTCTGGGTTAATTTCCTTGGGTTCTTCGTCTTCATCTACTGGTGTCAGGCCTCCCATAAATATTCCAATCTTCTTGATCAGGCCATCATTCTTCTCCACCAATACTTCAATTTCTTCTTCATAATCTTCACGTGTAGCCTTGAGTTCTTCCTCTAGTTCCTTGATTCTAGTCTTAGCCTTCTTCAGATCTATCATGTCGGCACACATCTGGTTCTCCTGGCGTCGAATGTGCTGGTTTAATTCCTGGATAAAAGCTGCGATTGATCTATCCTTCCTGGTGCTGATCATCTCCCAGTGTTCATCTCGGCGCCCACAAATCTGGTAGATAGTATCCTTGAGATCCTTGCGGTAGACTTCTCCAGTGCGTCCCATGGCGATGTGAGCTGCCATGCTCTTTCCTAGACTCCAAGTTGGTGCATCAAATGAAAACTCTATGGCCTCAGTGACTGGCATGAACGTCCTTCCTGGAACTTGAACTTGAATCATCCAGCGCTCTTCTTCAGGTAAAGTGGCGTTGTAGGTTCCCGTGAAGCTTGGTACTCCTATGTTCAGGTATCTAGTGACTTCCTTCAAGTGTCGTCCAAAGGGTGTATCTTCATCCGGTTGTGTGAACTTGTTCCTTGCATCCGCCATCCTAAAGAGTAGAAAATATGAGGAGTCACAGAAGAAGAGAGTGAATAGTGATCTCGGTCTTTTAGCTTAGTGGTCGTGTCCTACAGTCAGCATGTGCTCTGATACCATCTCTGTAGCGACCAGACCTCAAACAGTCTGATCTCTGTGCTCCGGTGTCATCCCTGGATCAGTAATGCTGACACCACACAGTACTCAGAGGATTTACAGCAGAGTAGCAATCACACACTTATTACATCGAGTGTCTCAAAAGAGAACTTATTACAATAAATATGGCTTAAGGCCATCTAATAACGATAACAGCGAAAGGCTTGGAAGATAAGTGAGTCCATCAACTCCAACGGCATCACTGAGTATAGAACCACGACCTAAAAACTCCTTAATCGTCGTCTGAAAAGTCTGCAACATTAACGTTGCAGCCCGAAAACGGGTCAGCACATGGAATATGCTGGCAAGGTAACACATAGAGAGTAATGGAATGCAACAGCTATACTATATGCATATTTGGCTGGTGGAAAGCTCTATGGTTACAGTTTTTGCGTAAAGCCAATTTTTCCCTACTTCAAAGGAATAATTTTATTTAGCTATCATGTTAGTTGTTAAACATTGAGAATGGTTGACAGCAATCTCAATCCCAATTAAGCATCATCATTAAACATAACCGAACAAAATTAATTTAGAGTAACATGTTGAGATTCACATGATAATCCAAGTACTAGATACTCAAGATGTCCATAACCGGGGACACGACTAATCATGATTAGTTTGTTACACTCTGCAGAGGTTTGCGCACTTTTCCCCACAAGACTCGATCGCCTCCGTTTGGTTTTCTCGCACTACTGGGTGTTTGAGAAGACGGATGACCGAGACATAGTGTTTCAGAAGCGCTAGCACCTTACGATGGGTAGACCGTACCACCTACATCCCCTACATCTGCTAGTCTACTACTGTAAGAGTTCGCACGACTTAGTCAACTATGCTAGAGCCCATAATAGCTTGTGGCTGCACACGGAAGTTTCTAGTATGAATAGTCTTATGATCCCTTTGAGCCTGGGTGGCGGTCCAAAAGAAAACAGGCAAGTCCTGGAATACCCAGGTGCCTCAATCCACCCAGATGTGTGTTTAAGTTGCCACCTTAGATAAACCATTAATTAACAATCTCACATCTGTCAATAGATTTCACTCACCCAATCCACGTTTACTAGCATAGCATGGCATAATAAGCAAACGTAGAAGGAACTCCCAAAGGTTTGATAATAAACAGGTAATAGGTACTACCTCAACTACTTCCCATCCCACAATTTAATTGGATCCTAATCATGCAATGTGTGAGGATTGATCTAATGCAATAAAACTGGGTAATAGAGAAGGTATGATCAAGGTGTTACTTGCCTTGCTGATGATCCGGGAAACCTAGCGATTCGAAGTAACAGGCGGCGCACTCTGGATATTCTATCGCAAACAAACAAACGAGCATACAATAAGTACTCATCTAATGCACAGGTAAAACTCAAATAAGAGATCTAACCAGAAGGTTCAACTTAAGAACTCCGGTTGGCCAAAGAATCAAATCGAACGAAGCAACGAAAGACAAACAGCGAAAGAAAACAACTTCGTTCTAGCAATCTTGATCTAGGGCAAATTTTACAGTAGCAAAACCTTGTTTAAGTTGGTTAAACGGATAGAGGGTTTCGAGACGAATCCCTAGGCGCTTGAATCGCCTGATTCCGATAAACGAGCGAAAAGTTAAACTAAAACGAAAATCGGATCTGAAAACGTGATCAGAAAAATCGCGGATTTAATCCGAGAAAAGAAAAAAATGAAGAACAGATTAATGAACGAACGTTCGTTATCTGAAACTAAACGATGAAACGCGTTCGTTAAAACGAACGAATCGGTGAACGTTCACTAATTAAATAAACCAGTGAAAAAAAATAAACCGATCTAGGGTTTCGAAAAAAACCGAGGCGGTTTTTTTAAAAAAAACCGAACGGCGAACGGCGGCGGCTATACCTCCGGCGAGGTACTCCGGCGGGCGGGGCGGGGCTCCGACGGCGGTGGCTATGTGGGGCGGCGGGGCAGCGCAGTAGCGGCAGCGGTGGCGGAGGCGCAGCAGCGGCAGCGGCGACGGCGGCGTGCGTCGCGCGACGGCGGCAGCAGCGCAGGTGGTGGGGCGGCTATGCGGGGCGGCAGGGCGGGGTGAGGGGCGGCGGGGCGGCTCGGTATTTAAGAGAGGGAGGCGGGGTGCTGCCTTGGGGAGGGGGCACGGCGGCGGCCCCGAGCCGGACTCGGGCGGCGGCGCGGCTTCGGTCTCCTGGAGGGAGACGCAGGCGGCGGGCTGGGCCGTCGGCTGGGCCTTGGCCCAGCCGGCGCGCGGCGTGTTTTTTTTTAATATTCCGCTCGGAAGAAAAGAAAAAAGAAATACTAAACGGACTCCAAAATTTCCGAAATAAATTTTCACGGGCTTCTAAAATCAAGCCTCACAAGGTGAACATTTATTTGGGACCTAAATGCAATTTTGAAAAAACGCATTTTTCCTAATTCAAATAAAACACCGAAAAACTCCGAAATAAAAGCTTATTTGATTTTATTATTAAATCCTCAATATTTCTTTATTTTGGGAAAGTCATTTTATTCCCTCTCTCATATTTTTGTAATAGAAATAATTGATGATAAAATAAATAAAATCAAATGATCCTATTCTCAATATTTGAGAGAACTCAAATATGAAAATATCGAAATCCCCAACTCTCTTCGTGGGTCATTGAGTTGCGTAGAATTTCTAGGATCAACCAAAATGCAAAAGAAATATGATATGCATTGATGATCTAATGTATAACATTCCAAATTGAAAATTTGGGATGTTACACCCATGCAAATTGTTTCATGATCGTATCGTGTCCAAAAATTGTGATGACTTGATTTCCCTTGCACATCATAATGAACTTAGTTTGCTCTTGGGTTATGAAGAAATCAAACGTATAACTAAGGATATTCCAAAATTTTCCCTTGATAGAGTTCTTCATTTTGATCTAGAGGAAATTTATATGTATTGTGAAGTGAATTGCATTGAAAATCCTTATATTGCCAATTACATAAAGAAAAGAAAACGTATAGAAGATGAAGAGAATACTAATGAAAGGGAAGAGACTTCCCAACATCCTCCTATTATTTCTTATGATGAATCAGGTAACGAGGAGGAGCCTTCTATTCAACCAATCTCATCAATAAGGAGCTCCAAAAAGAGGATTGAACCCACACATGATGTGGTGAAGAAGAAGAAAAGAAAAAGGAAGAGAGGTAAAAAGATATCTCTCCCAAATAATGCTGCTCCTATTACTATTGTGCATCATGAAAATATAATTGTGGAAGATAATGATACTTCTTATGATCTTGAAAATCTTTTTGGCACTTGCTTGGAAGAATATGATAATTGCTATACTATTGGTGCTATCCATACTATTAATGATGAGAGTGATTATGCTTATGATATGAAAAGGACCAAGCTTGGGGATGCTATGTTTGATGAAGATGGTGTTTTTGAAAATATATTTGCTGCAATTAATGTTTGTCCCAATCTTGGGGATGCTACGTTTAATGAAGATGATATTTTTGGTCTCCCAAGTTTTGATATGCAAATTTATAATGATGATAGCAAGCCTCCTACCTATGATGATTATTGTGATGATACTTATGCTATAAAAAGTAGTGATTATATTTATAAAACTTCTCATGATTATGAGTACCCTTTCTCTGAACATTACTCCTTTAATGTGGAATCAATTTATAGTATTCGAATCTCTTATGGTACTCCCACTATTCCGAATGAGAAGAATCTTGCTTATGTGGAGAGTAGTAAATTTTCTATGCTTGTAGATCATGAAAAGAATGCTTTAGGTGCTGGTTATATTGTTGAATTCATTCATGATGCTACTGAAAATTATTATGAGGGAGGAATATATGCTTGTAGGAATTGCAATAAAATCAAGTTTCCTCTCTATGTGCTTAAAATTTTGAAGTTATGCTTGTTTTACCTTCCTATGCAAGTTGATTGTTGTTCCCACAAGTTGTTTGCTCACAAAATCCCTATGCATAGGAAGTGGATTATACTTAAAGGTTCTAGTCATATTCTTCATGATGCTCTCTTTATGTTTCAATTCTTATCTTTTATGTGAGCATCATTGAAATCATCATGCCTAGCTAGGGGCGTTAAACGTTAGTGCTTGTTGGGAGGCAACCCAACTTTATTTTTGTTCCTTGATTTTTGCTCCTGTTTAGTAATAAATAATTTATCTAGCCTCTGTTATTAATGAGGTTTTATGTTTTAATTAGAGTTTGTGCCTTGTAGAACCTTTGGGAAGACTTGGGGAAAGTCTTTGCGATCATGCTGTAAAAACAGAAACTCTAGCGCTCACGAGAATTGCTGCCAGTTTTTATTGGAAAGTGATATTTAGTTAAATATTTTTTAAGATGATTAATAGATAAATTCCTCAGGTCCAAAAATTTATTTGAGAATTTTATGAGTTCCAGAAGTGGTCGAAACCTACAGATTACTACAGACTGTTCTGTTTTTGACAGATTCTGTTTTCGATGTGTTGTTTGCTTATTTCGATGAATCTATGAGTAGTATCGGAGGGTATGAACCATAGATAAGTTGGAATACAGTAGGTTTAACACCAATATAAATAAATAATGAGTTAATTACAGTACCTTGAAGTGGTGTTTTGTTTTCTTTCGCTAACGGAGCTTACGAATTTTCTGTTAAGTTTTGTATTGTGAAGTTTTCAAGTTTTGGATAACGATTCGATGGACTATGGAATAAGGAGTGGCAAGAGCCTAAGCTTGGGGATTCCCAAGGCACCCCAAGGTAATATTCAAGGACAACCAAAAGCCTAAGCTTGGGGATGCCCCGGAAGGGATCCCCTCTTTCGTCTTCGTTCATCGGTAACTTTACTTGGAGCTATATTTTTATTTGCCACATGATATGTGTTTTGCTTGGAGCGTGATTTTATTTTATTTTGTTTTGCTTGCTATTTGAATAAAATACCAAGATATGAAATAATTAAATGTTAGAGAGTCTTCACATAGTTGCATAATTATTCGACTATTCATTGATCTTCACTTATATCTTTCGGAGTAGTTTGTCATTTGCTCTAGTGCTTCACTTATATCCTTTTAGAGCACGATGGTGGTTTTATTTTATAGAAATAGATGAACTCTCATGCTTCACTTATATTATTTTGAGAGTCCTAAACAGCATGGTAATTTGCTTTGGTTATGAAACTAGTCCTAATATGATGGGCATCCAAGAGGGGTATAATAAAAACTTTCATATAAGTGCATTGAATACTAAGAGAAGTTTGATACTTGATAATTTTTTTGAGATATGAGGATGGTAATATTAGAGTCATGCTAGTGGGTAGTTGTGAATTTGAGAAATACTTGTGCTAAAGTTTGTGATTCCCGTAGCATGCACGTATGGTGAACTGTTATGTGATGAAGTCGGAGCATGATTTATTTATTGATTGTCTTCCTTATGAGTGGCGGTCGGGGACGAGCGATGGTATTTTCCTACCAATCTATCCCCCTAGGAGCATGCACTTAGTACTTTGTCTCGATAACTAATAGATTTTTGCAATAAGTATGTGAGTTCTTTATGACTAATGTTGAGTCCATGGATTATACGCACTCTCACCCTTCCACCATTGCTAGCCTCTTTAGTACTGCACAACTTTCGCCGGTACCATAAACCCACCATATACTTTCCTCAAAACAGCCACCATACCTACCTATTATGGCATTTCCATAGCCATTCCGAGATATATTGCCATGCAACTTTCCACCGTCCCGTTATTATGACACGCTCCATCATTGTCATATTGCTTTGCATGATCATGTAGTTGACATCGTATTTGTGGCAAAGCCACCGTTCATAATTCTTTCATACATGTCACTCATGAGTCATTGCCCATCCCGGTACACCGCCGGAGGCATTCATATAGAGTCATATCTTGTTCTAAGTATCGAGTTGTAATTCTTGAGTTGTAAGTAAATAAAAGTGTGATGATCATCATTATTAGAGCATTGTCCTAGTGAGGAAAGGATGATGGAGACTATGATTCCCCACAAGTCGGGATGAGACTCTGGATGAAAATAAAAAAATAAAAGAGGCCAAAGAAGCCCAAATAAAAAAAGAAGAGAAAAGAGGCCATAAAAAAAGAGAAGGCCCAAATAAAAAAATAAAAAAATAAAAATGAGAGAAAAAGAGAGAAGGGGCAATGCTACTATCCTTTTACCACACTTGTGCTTCAAAGTAGCACCATAATCTTCATGATAGAGAGTCTCCTATGTTGTCACTTTCATATACTAGTGGGAATCTTTCATTATAGAACTTGGCTTGTATATTCCAATGATGGGCTTCCTCAAAATGCCCTAGGTCTTTGTGAGCAAGCGAGTTGGATGCACACCCACTTAGTTCTTTTTGTTGAGCTTTCATATACTTATAGCTCTAGTGCATCCGTTGCATGGCAATCCCTACTCACTCACATTGATATCTATTGATGGGCATCTCCATATCCCGTTGGTATGCCTAGTTGATGTGAGACTATCTTCTCCCTTTTTGTCTTCTCCACAACCACCATTCTATTCTACCTATAGTGCTATGTCCATGGCTCATGCTCATGTATTGCGTGAAGATTGAAAAGGTTTGAGAACATCAAAAGTATGAAACAAGTGCTTGGCTTGTCATCGAGGTTGTGCATGATTTAAATATTTTGTGTGGTGAAGATAGGGCATAGTCAGAATATATGATTTTGTAGGGATAACTTTCTTTGGCCATGTTATTTTGAGAAGACATGATTGCTTTGTTGGTATGCTTGAAGTATTATTATTTTTATGTCAATATTAAAATTTTGTCTTGAATCTTATGGATCTGAATATTCTTGCCACAATAAAGATAACTACATGGATAAATATGTTAGGTAGCATTCCACATCAAAAATTCTGTTTTTATCATTTACCTACTCGAGGACGAGCAGGAATTAAGCTTGGGGATGCTGATACGTCTCCAACATATCTATAATTTTTGATTGTTCCATGCTATTATATTATCAACCTTGGATGTTTTATATGCATTATATGCTATTTTATATGATTTTTGGGACTAACCTATTAACGTAGAGCCCAGTGCCAGTTTCTGTTTTTTCCTTGTTTTAGAGTATCACAGAAAAGGAAAATCAAACGGAGTCCAATTGACCTGAAACTTCACGGAACTTATTTTTGGAAGGAAAGCAACCCGGGAGACTTGGAGTCCACGTCAAGGGAGCTTCGAGGAAGCCACGAGGTAGGGGGGCGCGCCCTCCACCCTCGTGGGCCCCTCGTGGCTCCCCTGACGTACTTCTTCCGCCTATATATCTCCATATACCCTAAAACGATCGGGGAGCATAATAGATCGGGAGTTCCACTGCCAGAAGCCTCCGTAGCCACCGAAAGCCAATCTAGACCCGTTCCGGCACCCTTCCGGAGGGGGTAATCCCTCTCCGGTGGCCATCTTCATCATCCTAGTGCTCTCCATGACGAGGAGGGAGTAGTTCTCCCTCGGGGCTGAGGGTATGTACCAGTAGCTATGTGTTTGATCTCTCTCTCTCTCTCTCTCTCTCTCTCTCTCGTGTTCTTGAGGTCGTACGATCTTGATGTATCGCGAGCTTTGCTATTATTGTTGGATCTTATGATGTTTTCTCCCCCCTCTACTCTCTTGTAATGGACTGAGTTTCCCCTTCGAAGTTATCTTATCTGATTGAGTCTTTAAATATTTGAGAACACTTGATGTATGTCTTGCCGTGCGTATCTGTGGTGACAATGGGATACCACGTGATTCACTTGATGTATGTTTTGGTGATCAACTTGCGGATTCCGCCCATGAACCTATGCATAGGGGTTGGCACACGTTTTCGTCGTGATCCTCCGGTAGAAACTTTGGGGCACTCTTTGAGTTTCTATGTGTTGGTTGAATAGATGAATCTGAGATTGTGTGATGCATATCATATAATCATACCCACGGATACTTGAGGTGACATTGGAGTATCTAGGTGACATTAGGGTTTTAGTTGATTTGCGTCTTAAGGTGTTATTCTAGTATGAACTCTAGGGCTGTTTGTGACACTTATAGGAATAGCCCAACGGATTGATTGGAAAGAATAACTTTGAGGTGGTTTCGTACACTACCATAATCTCTTCGTTTGATCTCCGCTATTAGTGACTTTGGAGTGACTCTTTGTTGCATGTTGAGGGATAGTTATGTGATCCAATTATGTTATTATTTTTTAGAGGACTTGCACTAGTGAAAGTATGAACCCTAGGCCTTGTTTACTAGCATTGCAATACCATTTACGCTCACTTTTATCATTAGTTACCTTGCTGTTTTTATATTTTCAGATTACAAAAACCATTATCTACTATCCATATACCACTTGTATCACCATCTCTTCGCCGAACTAGTGCACCTATACAATTTACCATTGTATTGGGTGTGTTGGGGACACAAGAGACTCTTTATTATTTGGTTGCAGGGTTGCTTGAGAGAGACCATCTTCATCCTACGCCTCCTATGGATTGATAAACCTTAGGTCATCCACTTGAGGGAAATTTGCTACTATCCTACAAACCTCTGCACTTGGAGGCCCAACAACGTCTACAAGAAGAAGGGTGTGTAGTAGATATCAAGTATCGGGAGTTGGACACCTCCCCTTTCAGGCACATTACTATCGCATCCGATGTTGGTGCGGAGGGGTACTACACTGCTGCCTACTCCACTGTCACCCGAGAGCCCTTCTACCATCAGAACCTGGTTCTGCATGCTGATGGGGTGGATAGAGCTAATCGAGCTCTTCGCCACGAGTTGTATACCACCCGTCAGCACTTGTGCCACACTCTGACGCTGTTGCACCCCCTTGTCTGATCTAGTGATCTGTCGCGTTCTGAGATCTACCCTGCCAGGACCGTGATGCCCCAGGGTGTCGGCTGGCCAGATGTGGGAGGCTACTCTCCCACACTTGGTCCTCTTCTGCCACCCGCGCATTGGGTTCTGCACCAGAGTATCCGCGGACCCCAGTCTACTGACGTGGAGGACTTCCCGTCGCGTCACTACCAGCTGTCAGGCTACACCTACCTCCACAGTTCCTCCTGGGACAGATGTAGGCTTGCTTATTAGTATTAAGGCATCTCCAGCCGCGCCCCCAGGAAGGCCTCCCCAGGCGATTTTTTCGCACCGGCGCCAAAAAACGGCCCAGTCGCGCCCCCAGGAGCCCGATTTTCGCCGGCCTGGGCCGAAAACAGCGCCGGCGGACCCAGGCCGAACCTGGCGCGCTGGGGCGAACTGTTTTGGCGCGAAACAGCCGTGGGCCCGCCGCGTCAGCGACACGGCGCCTCGTCTTCCCCCAACAGCTTCGGTTCGCGCGGGGAATCAATGGCAAGGATGTCGCCGGTCAGCCTTGCCATTGATTCCTCACGGGCGGCGCGTCATGGGACGACGCGCCGTCGCCTCCCCTCCCTCGCACGCGTACACACGGGTGCGGCGTGGCTATATAGCCGGTCGCCTGCACTCGCCTGTGCCCACACCAGCCCCGCCCCTCGCCGCCGCCTAGCTCCTCCCTCTCCCTACCTCTCCCGAGCGCCACCGCCCAGCCCCTCCCTCTATCTCTCTACCTCTCCCGAGCCCGTCGCCATGGCGGAACGCTACCCCGAAGACGAGGCGGCGGCCAACGGCTTCGGCCGCCGTTCGCTCCGCGAACAGGAGTCCTGGCTCCGGTTCTAGGCGAACATCCCGGCGCCGCTGGACATGCGCGCCGGGCCGACGGGGTGGAGGCTCAGCGCCGGGGGAGTGCCCATTCCCCCGTTGCCCGACGCCGTGGCGAAGCCGAAGTACTTCATCGAGGAAGTCGAGGTCGTGCACGCCTCCCTCACCGACGCCCAACTCTCCCTCCCCAGTACGCCGCCGACAACCACGCGGCTTGGGCGGCGTATTTCGAGCGCCGCCAGCAGCAGCGCTTGGCATCCACCAACGGCGCGCCGGTGGTCGGCGGCCGGCAGAACAGCGAGGGGCGCCACCTGTGGTGGGGCGTCCCCGGCCGCACACTCGAGGGCGTGCTGACGTACCTCGAGGGCGGCAACGACCCGCCGTTGGCATACCCGGCGAGGGCGGCCGCCCCGGCGCAGCACCGACGCGCCGGGCCATGGGCGCCAAGGAGGTTCGGGTCCTCCTCCTCTTCTTCCTCCTCCCGATCTTCATCGCACTCCTCTGGCACTCCGGCCCTGCTCGGTGTCAAGGCCGAGCCCGTGGCGGAGACGCCGCTCGGCCGGCGCACTCGCAGCGCCGGCATCGTCATCAACGAGGGCGGCCGGCGCGCCTACTCGTCGGCTCCTCCTCCGCGCTTCGTCAAGCCAAAGACGGAGCCGGGGCTCGCGCCGGTGAAGGAGCCGGCCGCGCCGGTGACGACGGAGCTCGACGACGACGACGCGGCCCTGGAATGGGCGCGCAGGGACTCCATAGCGATGGAGAAGGAGCGCCTGGAGAAGGCGAAGGAGCGCCAGCGCGCCGCCCTGCTTCGCTTCGCGGAGCACCGACGCAGCCGCGACGAAGGCGGAGTCGTCGTCATCTGCGACAGCGATGACGACGATGACGATGCGCCGCCACCAGTCCGCCATGGCGACGCCGGGCAGGGGTCCAGCAGGGGCGCCCGCGTCAAGGAGGAGAAGGCCGACGACGACGATGGCGGCGACGGCGGCGACTTCAGCCAGTTTTTCCTTTAGATTAGTTTATGTATATGTGCTATGTAATGAAAATCCGCAAACTTCGCCAAAATGTGCCGAATTTATCGTGTTTGGCCGAAATTTATCGTGTTTGGCCAAATTTTATCGTGTTTAAGCCGAACTTCGCCGAACTTCTTTTATTTTAAAACATGCCTGGGGGCGGCCCTGGGGCCGGCGGCTGGGGACCAACTCGCCCCCAGGCCCAATTTTTGCGCCGGCTCACCCCCAGGCGGCGATTTTAGGCGCCCCCTGGGGGGCAAACGGCTGGAGATGACCTTAGATGCATTCGCCGCGAGCCTGCGTGCCGCCTATGATGTCCTTAGCCTATGTACTGAACTCTGTGTACCGAACTCTATGCATGATCTCTTTTGTAAGATATGCCAACCACTATGTAGTATCTATCGTGTTCCTTTCATTATGCATGTTTCATCATGAATGATTCTTGTCCTTGCAATTTCTCAATGCTGAACTACCCATGTTATATATTAGCAGGATGGTTAGACCAGGTGGTCGTGGTCATGGTGGCAATCCCCCCCCACCGCCTGAGTACATGGCTGGTATGATGCAACAGTTTGAGCTGAATCGCCAGTTCATGGAGAATATTATGGCTCAGTTTCCTCATCCAAATATGAACCATCAGCCAGCCCAAGTGACTCTGCAGGATTTCATGCGCCTCAACCCAACTATGTACCGCAGCTCAACTCAGCCTCTGGATGCTGATGACTGGCTCCGTGACATCACCTATGAGATGGAATCTGCTGATGTAGCCCCTGCCAGCTATGTCACCTTTCCTTCCTTCTTCCTAAAAGGACCTGCCGCTCAATGGTGGGACAGCCACAGGCGTACTCTACCGGTAGGAACAATCATCACCTGGCCAGACTTCCAAGCTGCTTTCCGTGCCCGCTTCATTCCTCAGGGAGTCATGGACCGTAAGAAGCGCGAGTTCCGCAACCTCACCCAGGGTAACAAAACTGTGGAAGCTTATCAGCGGGAGTTTCTGGACTTGTCCCGCTATGCTGAAGAAGACATTACAACTGATGCACGCAGACAGGAGAAGTTTGTGATGGCCTTCAAGCTGACATCAAGCTCACACTTCTAGTGCATGACTTTGCTGATTTCGCCACCTTGGTGAACAAGGCCATCAATGTAGAAACTGGTCTGCAGGAACAACAGAGCTCTCACAGGAGCAACCGTGACACGGTCTCATCTTCGGGCCCGTCTTCGCAGAAGTGTAGGATATGGATTCCCAACAGCATGTACCAGCCAACTGCACCTGCTCCAAGGCAGTCCTATGCTGCACCGCGTCTGCCTCCCCCACCAACTAGGCAGCCAAGACTTCCAGCTCCACCACCCCGAGCTCCTGTCCCCGCTCCCAATAATGGTCTATGCTTCAGGTGTGGTCAACCAGGACACCGTGCTAGGGAATGCAACCAGAACCAGAATCAACTGGCCCTTCCCGCAACTGGCCGTGGAAGCAACCATCCCCGCAACACCAATGTCAGGTCTTATGGTCGTGTTCATGCCAACCACGTTGATCTCAATGAAGCTCAAGACCAGCCTGCTACTGTGATGGGTACACTCCTCGTAAATTCAGTACCTGCATCTGTTTTATTCGATTCAGGAGCATCACATTCATTCATGTCAGAAGATTTTGCATACAAGCACGACGTTAAATGTGAGGAGATGAACACTTCGGTAGTGGTAAAAAACCCCGTGGGACAATGTCAAACCTCACTGGTTGGCATCAACGTCCCCGTGGAAATCAAAGGGCTGGAATTCTATGCCTCTCCCATTATCCCGAAGTCGTCTAACATCAACCTCATTCTGGGGATGGATTGGTTGAAAGCGCATACTGCTTCTATAGTTTGCGCCACTAAGACCGTCCATCTGCTACACCCTTCTGATGAGATAGTTACTTACCAGGCTCATCTGGTTCAAAACGCCGAGGCACAGCTTTATGCATTGAACGCTGCACCACTCGAGGGCATTGAAAACATTCCCGTCGTTCACGAATTCTAAGATGTCTTTCCGGAAGAACTTCCAGGGATTCCTCCTGCTAGAGCTGTCGAATTCATCATTGACTTGAAACCAGGCACCACCCCTATAGCCAAACGACCCTACAAGATGCCGCCGCATGAACTCACTGAGCTTAAGGAGGAAATTGACAAATCTCTTAGCAAAGGTTGCATTTGCCCTAGTTGCTCTCCTTGGGGAGCACCTTGTCTCTTTGTTAAGAAGAAGGATGGGACGAACCGATTAGTCCAAGACTATCGACCTATTAACCAAGCACTATTCAGAACAAATATCCCCTCCCTCGGATCAGTGATCTTTATGATCAACTGGCTGGTTTATCAGTGTTCTCCAAACTCGACTTGAGGTTGGGTTACCACCAGATCCATGTTCGTGAAGAGGATATCCCAAAGACCGCCTTCTTAACTCGGTATGGATCATACGAGTACACCGGCATGTCATTCGGCTTGACGAATGCTCCCGCCACCTTCTCTCGTCTGATGAACTATATATTCATGGATTACCTCGACAAGTTCTTCGTGGTTTATCTGGATGATATCCTTGTATTTTCCAAGAACAAATAAGAACATGCTGAACATCTTCGTCTTGTGTTGGAAAAGCTTCGAGAGCATCAACTCTACACTAAGTATTCCAAGTGTGAATTCTGGCTACCCGAAGTAACCTATCTTGGGCATGTCATCTCCAAGGATGGTATTGCCGTCAACCCTGAACGAGTTCAGGCTATTCTCGATTGGACTCCTCCGAAGAATGTCAAGCAAGTCCGAAGTTTTCTCGGTCTCGCCAGCTATTGACGTCGATTGGTCGAGAACTTCTCCAAGATCGCTAGGCCTCTAACTAACCTGTTGCATAAGGGCGTCAAGTTCCAATGGACTGAAAAGTGCCAGGAAAGTTTCCAGGCGCTCAAAGACAAGTTGACTTCTGCCCCAGTGCTAGCTCCACCAGATACTAAGAAGGACTTCGTCATTTACTGTGACGCTTCCCGTCAAGGATTAGGCTGTGTCCTAATTTAGGAGCACAGAGTGATTGCTTATGCCTCTCGTCAACTGCGCCCTCACGAAGAAAACTACCTAGTTCACGAGCTCTAGCTTGCTGCTGTCATTCATGCTCTGAAGCAGTGGCGACATTACCTTCTCGGTAATCATTGCGAGATCTTCACCGACCACGAAAGTCTGAAGTATCTGTTTACTCAACCAGACTTGAACCTCCGTCAGCATAGATGGATGGAGACTATTGCAGACTTTGACGTGGGCATATCCTATACCCCAGGCAAGGCTAATGTAATGGCTAATGCCTTCAGCCGCAAGTCTTACTGCAACCACCTCCAGGTTCACAAAGTTCAGCCCTCGCTTGTCGAAGAATTTAGAAAGCCGAACCTTCATATTGTTCCCCTTGGTGCACTCTCTCCCTCTCCCCCAGAGTTCCAAAAGATGAATCTTCGTGTTGTTACTAAGGGTTCTCTAAATACCCTGGCTGTCGTATCAGATCTCGTAGATGGTATAAAGACTATTCAAGGTTATGACTTTGAAGTCCATAAGATTAAATGCCATCTCGCAGAAGGAAAGCCCTCATTCTTCACTATCACCGATGATGGCGCCCTGTACCTCAAAGGCCGCCTAGTGGTACCATGTTCGAGGAAAAACCTGGATCAGACAAAAAAGGTTATGAAAGAAGCTCATGATACGCCTCTGTCCATCCATCCTGGTAGTACAAAGATGTACCAAGACATCCGCCAGAGATTCTGGTGGTCTAATATGAAGCAAGGCATTGCACGATATGTTGCTGAGTGTGACGTTTGCCGTCGTATCAAAGCAGAGCATCAAAGGCCTGCTTGAACTCTGCAACCTATCTCTATTCCTGAATGGAAATGGGACCATGTTGAAATGGACTTCGTTACTGGGTTTCCCAAATCGCAGAAAGGTAATGATGCTATTCTTGTCGTCATTGACCGGCTTTCTAAAGTTGCACATTTTCTGGCGGTTAAAGAAACAATCACTGCTAGTCAGCTTGCAACTCTCTACATGTCCAGAATTGTTTCACTTCATGGTATTCCACTGGTTATCAGTTCGGACCGTGGCAGCTTATTCACTTCAAGATTCTGGGCAAGTTTCCAAGAAACTATGGGAACTCATCTGTCGTTCAGTACTGCGTTTCATCCCCAGTCGCAAGGACAAGTTGAACGTGTCACGGGTATATACTTATACATATTATATGATACCTGTGGTGACCAAAGTCGGGTCGGCTCGTAGAGTACCCGCGAGTGATTCACGGATTGGGTCCGAAAGGACGTTTGTCCCGACGGCCCTGTGAGTGGATCTTTGTGGCGGAGCGACAGGGTAGGTTGAGACCGCCTAGCAGAGAGGTGGGCCTGGCCCTGGTCGGTGTCCGTGGTTATTTCAAAATAACACGCTTAACGAGATCTGGGTATTTGATCTGAGTCTGGCCATTGGCCTATACGCACTAACCAACTACGCGGGAACAGTTATGGGCACTCGACGTCGTGGTATCAGCCAAAAGCTTCGTGACGTCAGCGACTGAGTGGCGCGTGCCGGGTTGGACTGGAACGCCTGCTCTTGTATAAGGGAGGCTAGGTCTGCTCGCCGACCGCGTACGCAACATGCAGGTGTGCAATGGGCAATGGGCCCAGACCACTGCGCCATAGGATTTAGACCGGCGTGCTGACCTCTCTGTTGTGCCTAGGTAGGGCTGCGACGGTTGATCTTCCGAGGCCGGGCATGACCCAAAAAAGTGTGTCCGGACAAAGGGGATCGAGCGTGTTGGGAAATGTGGTGCACCCCTACAGGGAAGTTGATCTATTCCAATAGTCGTGTGATACGTCCATTTTGCATCATGCTTTTATATCAATATTTATTGCATTATGGGCTGCTATTACACATTATGTCACAATACTTGTGCCTATTCTCTCTTATTTTACAAGGTTTACATAAAGAGGGAGAATGCCGACAACTGGGATTCTGGGCTGGAAAAGGAGCAAATATTAGAGACCTATTCTGCATATCTCCAAAAGTCCTGAAACTTCACGGAAGATGTTTTCCAAATATATAAAAAATATTGAGAGCAAGAACTTCACCAGGGGGGCACATCCTGCCACGAGGGTGGGGGGCGCGCCCTACCCCCCTGGGCGCGCCCCCCTACGTCGTGGGCCCCCTGGTGGCCCTCCGGTGGCCATCTTCTGCTATATGGAGTCTTTCGATGGAAAAAAGTTCATAAGCCATCTTCTCGGACGAAACTCCGCCGCCACAAGGCGGAACCTTGGAGGAACCAATCTAGGGCTCTGGCAGAGCTGTTCTGCCGGGGAAACTTCCCTCCCGGAGGGGGAAATCATCGCCATCGTCATCACCAACGCTCCTCTCATCGGGAGAGGGCAATCTCCATCAACATCCTCATCAGCACCATCTCATCTCAAAACCCTAGTTCATCTCTTGTATCCAATTCTTGTCTCCAAGTCTAGGATTGGTGATAGTAGGTTGCTAATAGTGTTAATTACTCCTTGTAGTTGATGCTAGTTGGTTTAATTGGTGAAAGATCATATGTTCAGATCCTATATGCATATTAATACCCCTCTGATTATGAACATGTTTATGCTTTGTGAGTAGTTACTTTTGTTCCTGAGGACATGGGAGAAGTCTTGCTATTAGTAGTCATGTGAATTTGGTATTCGTTCGATATTTTGATGAGATGTATGTTGTCTCTCTTCTAGTGGTGTTATGTGAACGTCGACTACATGACACTTCACCATTATTTGGGCCGAGAGGAAGGCATTGGGGAGTACTCAAAACCCTAGTTCATCTCTTGTATCCAATTCTTGTCTCCAAGTCTAGGATTGGTGATAGTAGGTTGCTAATAGTGTTAATTACTCCTTGTAGTTGATGCTAGTTGGTTTAATTGGTGAAAGATCATATGTTCAGATCCTATATGCATATTAATACCCCTCTGATTATGAACATGTTTATGCTTTGTGAGTAGTTACTTTTGTTCCTGAGGACATGGGAGAAGTCTTGCTATTAGTAGTCATGTGAATTTGGTATTCGTTCGATATTTTGATGAGATGTATGTTGTCTCTCTTCTAGTGGTGTTATGTGAACGTCGACTACATGACACTTCACCATTATTTGGGCCGAGAGGAAGGCATTGGGGAGTAATAAGTAGATGATGGGTTGGTCGAGTGACAGAAGCTTAAACCCTAGTTTTTTTGCGTTGCTTCGTAAGGGGCTGATTTGGATCCATATGTTTCATGCTATGGTTAGGTTTACCTTAATACTTTTGTTGTATTTGCGAATGCTTGCAATAGAGGTTAATCATAAGTGGGATGCTTGTCCAAGTAAGGGCAGCACCCAAGCACTGGTCCACCCACATACCAAATTATCAAAGTACCGAACGCGAATCATATGAACGTGATGAAAAGTAGCTTGACGATATTCCCATGTGTCCTCGGAAGCGCTTTACATCATATAAGAGTTTGTCCAGGCTTTTCCTTTGCTACAAAAGGATTGGGCCACCTTGCTGCACCTTATTTACTTTTGTTACTTGTTGCTCGTTACTAATTATCTTATCACAAAACTATCTGTTACCACTTATTTCAGAACTTACAGAGAATACCTTGCTGGAAACCGCTTATCATTTCCTTCCGCTCCTCATTGGGTTCGACACTCTTACTTATCGAAAGGACTATGATAGATCCCCTATACTTGTGGGTCATCAAGACTCTTTTCTGGCGCCATTGCCGGGGAGTGAAGCACCTTTGGTAGGTGGAATTTGGTAAGGAAAAATTTATATAGTGTGCTGAAATTTACTGTCACTTGTTACTATGGAAAGTAATCCTCTAAGGGGCTTGTTCGGGGTATCTTCACCCTGACCAGTAGAGCAAAGAGGTGCTCCTCAACCTACTGAACCTACTGAAAATGAAAATGCTTGCTTTGAAGTTCCTTCGAGTATGATAGAAAAACCGCTAGCTAATCCTTTTCTAGGAGATGGAACAAAACATCCTGATGAACATCTGATATATGTGGATCAAGTTTGTGGATTATTTAAGCTTGCAGGTGTACCCGGAGATGTTGTTAAGAAGAAGGTCTTCCCCTTATCTTTGAGGGGATATGCATCGACATGGTATAGGCTATGTGATGATATGAGGTCTTGGAATTACAAACGATTGAAATTGGAATTTCATCAGAAGTTTTATCCTATGCATCTTGTTCATCGTGATCATAATTATATATATAATTTTTGGCCTCGCGAAGGAGAAAGCATCGATCAAGCTTGGGGGAGGCTTAAATCAATGTTATATTCATGCCCCAATCACGAGCTCTCAAGAGAAATGATTATTCAAAAATTTTATGCTCGGCTTTCTGGTAACAATCGCACCATGCTTGATACTTCTTGTGCTCGCTCTTTTATGATGAAGACTATTGAATTCAAATGGGATTTATTGGAAAGAATTAAACGCAACTCTGAATATTGGGACCTCGACAATGGTAAGGAGTCAGGTATGACACCTAGTTTTGATTGTGTTAAATCTTTTATGGATACCGATATTTTTCGTAAATTTAGCACTAAATATGGACTTGACTCTGAGATAGTAGCTTCTTTTTGTGAATCTTTTGCTTCTTATGTTGATCTCCCCAAGGAGAAGTGGTTTAAATATCATCCTCCCATAGAAGTAAAAGTAGCTGCACCTATTAAAGGTGAAGAAAAGACTATCACTTATAATGATCCTATTGTTCCTAATTCTTATGTTGAGAAGCCACCTTTCCCTGTTAAGATAAAGGATCATGCTAAAGCTTCAACTGTGGTTTGTAAAAGCAATATCAAAACATATACCCCTCCTGAGCAAGTTAAAGTTGAACCTAATATTGCTATTGTTAAAGATCTCTTGTCTGATAATATAGATGGGCATGTTATTTATTTCTGTAATGAAACTGCTAGAATTGCTAAACCCTGTGATAAAGATAAACCTAGACCTGTGGTAGGCATGCCTGTTATTTCTGTTAAAATAGGAGATGATTGTTATCATGGCTTGTGTGATATGGGTGCTAGTGCTATTGCAATACCTTATTCCTTATACAAAGAAGTTATGCATGATATTGCACCTGCTGAGATGGAAGATATTGATGTCACAATTAAACTTGCCAATAGAGATACTATTTCACCAATGGGAATTGTTAGAGATGTTGAAGTCTTGTGTGGGAAAACTAAATATCCCGCTGATTTTCTTGTTCTTTTTTTAGGGAAGGCCATCATGGCTAGCTTTATTACGGAGCAAAACGACTTACATCATCTACTAGTTTTTAGACGAGATAGATTGGAGCCTCATCCTGTCCAACTACTAGAAAGCTTATTACAAAAACTGTGACTAGCTAGCACATGCGCCGCTTGATTACATAAACGCACACAATGTTTAAACTTGACCTTCCCAATGAGCGAAGCCACATCCACACACTCCGCAAAGATAGCAGCTGCCGAGTCCCCCCATCTATTCTGTCCAGTGCAGTATTCTATAACTGACAAAGAATCAGACTCTGCTTCCACCTGAGGGAATCCTAATGAGTTTGCAAACATCAGGACATCTCTCATGGCTAGAGCTTCGGCTGTGACAACATCAGCAACATGGGGAATGTAAGAGCAATGAGCTGCAAGGAAATTTCCTTTATTATCTCTTAATACTGCCGCTGTAGCACCTGCTCCTTCATCCGAGTGAAAGGCCGCATCTACATTAAGTTTCACGAATCTCGGTTCTGGCTTGATACATCTCTACTCTTGGGCATTCTGCTTTTTCATATTTGCTTCCTGGTAATTGTTAGCTATTGCCAGGACAGATATCAGCCATCTCGTGGGTGGTGGGGGTTTACCATCATGTGTAAATTGGCGCCTGAGCCACCACAAATACCAACCTCCCACTGCAATGACTTGCTTCACGTCTAAGTTTGGTTTTATAGGGACCGGTCTATCTCCAGCTAGAAAAAGATGTTCCAGCACCACCGATCCTGATCGGCTAACCTCCCTAGCATCATCCACAAATTGTGCCACACCAAGGTAACTCCAGATTGCTCTTGCATGTGTACATTCGAATAGTAGATGCTTAATATCCTCTGTGGATTGATGGCAGATCGAACATGCACTATTACCTCCCACATGTCAGTTTGTCATAATAGACTTTAGCGGCAATATACCATGAAGAGCTCTCCAGCAAAAAATAGTGACTTTACGTGGGATCTGGAGTTTCCATAGTGTAGCCCATATTTTTGGCTCATCTGATCCACTCGGCCTTTGGTGCCCGAACAGTTTGCATCCATTGTACTCTGTATGCTGAGCGAACAGAGAATATACCCTTTCGCTCTGGGTGCCATGCAATGAAATCATCAAATGCATTCGGATTCAGTGGGATCTGTAATATTCTTCCAACATCAACCGGATTAAAAACTGTTTGGAGTAGCCCTTCATCCCATTGCCCCGTACTTGGGTCAATGAGGTCACTAACTAATGTGAGCACAGTATGTCCACGGGGTGATATAACTCTTCTGTCCGGGCTTGCTGGCACCCAAGGATCAGACCATATGTTAATTCTTTCGCCCGTTCCAATCCTCCAAATGTATCCCAATTTAAAGGTCTCCAGGCCTTTCATTATACTTTGCCAAGTAAATGAAGCACCATTTTTAAGAGTGGCTTGGAGCAGACTGGAATTTGGAAAATATTTTGCCTTGAGGACCCGCGAACATAATGATTCTGGATTTGTAATAAGGCGCCAACACAGTTTTGAGAGCATTGCTGATTTTCTTGTTCTTGGTTCCCCACAAGATAGCTTTTGTCCCATTATATTTGGTAGACCCTTCTTAAATACTGTTAATGCTACTATAGATTGCAAAAGGGATGTTGTTACTATCGGTTTAGATGATATGACTCATGAATTTAATTTTTCTAAATTTAGTAGACAACACCGTGAAGAAGAATTACCTAGTAAGGATGAAATTATTGGTCTTGCTTCTATTGCCGTACCTTCTAGTGATCCTTTAGAACAATACTTGCTAGACCATGAAAATGATATGTTTATGAATGAAAGAAGGGAATTAGACGAAGTATTCTTTAAACAGGAACCTATTCTGAAAAACAATTTACCTGTTGAAATCCTAGGGGATCCTCCTCTACCCAAGGGTGATCTCGTGTTTGAGCTTAAACCGTTACCCGATACTCTTAAATATGCGTATCTTGATGAGAAAAAGATATATCTTGTTATTATTAGTGCTAACCTTTCAGAGCATGAGGAAGAGAGATTATTGAAAACTTTGAAGAAGCACCGTGCTGCTATTGGGTACACTCTTGATGATCTTAAGGGCATTAGTCCCACTCTATGTCAACATAAAGTTAATTTGGAAGAAGACGCTAAGCCAGTTTGTGATCACCAACGCCGGCTGAATCCTAAAATGAAAGAAGTGGTAAGAAAGGAGATTCTAAAGCTCCTTGAGGCATGTATAATTTATCCCGTTGCTGATAGTCAATGGGTAAGCCTGTTGGAAATATGCCCTAGAGGCAATAATAAAATGATTATTATTATATTTCCTTGTTCATGATAATTGACTGTTATTCATGCTATAGTTGTGTTATCCGGAAATCATAATACATGTGTGAATACATAGACCATAACATGTCCCTAGCGAGCTTCTAGTTAACTAGCTCGTTGATCAACAGATAGTCATGGTTTCCTGACTATGGACATTGGATGTCATTGATAACGGGTCACATCATTAGGAGAATGATGTGATGGACAAGACCCAATCCTAAGCATAGCACAAGATTGTGTAGTTCGTTTGCTAGAGCTTTTCTAATATCAAGTATCATTTCCTTGGACCATGAGATCGTGTAACTCCCGGATGCCGTAGGAGTGCTTTGGGTGTACCAAACGTCACAACGTAACTGGGTGACTATAAAGGTATACTACAGGTATCCCTGAAAGTATCTGTTGGGTTGACACGGATCGAGACTGGGATTTGTCACTCCGTATGACGGAGAGGTATCTCTGGGCCCACTCGGTAATGCATCATCACAATGAGCTCAATGTGACCAAGTGTTTGGTCACGGGATCATGCATTAAGGTACGAGCAAAGTGACTTGCCGGTAACGAGATTGAATGAGGTATTGGGATACCGACGATCGAATCTCGGGCATGTCACGTATCGATTGACAAATGGAATTGAATACGGGATTGATTGAATCCTTGACATCGTGGTTCATCCGATGAGATCATCGTGGAACATGTGGGAGACAACATGGGTATCCAGATCCTGCTGTTGGTTATTGACCAGAGAGTCGTCTCGGCCATGGCTGCGTGTTTCCCGAACCCGTGGGGTCTACACACTTAAGGTTCGATGACGCTAGGGTTGTAGAGATATTAGTATGTGGTAACCCAAAAGTTGTTCGAAGTCCTGGATGAGATCCCGGATGTCACGAGGAGTTCCGGAATGGTCAGGAGGTGAAGATTTATATATAGGAAGTCCAGTTTCGGCCATCGGGAAAGTTTCGAGGGAAATCGGTATTGTACCGGGACCACCGGAAGGGTCCCGGGGGTCCACCGGGTGGGGCCACCTATCACGGAGGGCCCCATGGGCAGAAGTGGGAGGGGAACCAGCCCCTGGTGGGCTGGTGCGCCCCCCATGGGCCTCCCCCTGCGCCTAGGGTTGGAAACCCTAGGGGTGGGGGGCGCCGCACTTGGCTTGGGGGGCAAGTCCCCCTTGGCCGGTGCCCCCCCTTGGAGATCCCATCTCCTAGGGCCGGCTCCCCCCTAGGGGCCCTATATATAGTGGGGGGGGAGGGAGGGCAGCTGTACCCAAGCCCTTGGCGCCTCCCTCTCCCCTCGTAACACCTCTCTCTCTCTCTCTCTCGTTGGAGCTTGGCGAAGCCCTGCTGAGATCACCGCTGCTTCCACCACCACGCCGTCGTGCTGCTGGATCTCCATCAACCTCTCCTTCCCCTTGCTGGATCAGGAAGGAGGAGACGTCTTCCCAACCGTACGTGTGTTGAACGCGGAGGTGACGTCCGTTCGGCACTTGGTCATCGGTGATTTGGATCACGACGAGTACGACTCCATCAACCCCGTTCTCTTGAACGCTTCCACTCGTGATCTACAAGGGTATGTAGATGCACTCCCCTTTCCCTCGTTGCTAGATGACTCCATAGATTGATCTTGGTGATGCATAGAAAATTTTAAAATTCTGCTACATTCCCCAACAGTGGCATCATGAGCTAGGTCTATGCGTAGTTTCTATGCACGAGTAGAACACAAGTTGTTGTGGGTGTTGATTTTATCAATTTACTTGCCGTTACTAGTATTATCTTGATTCGGCGGCATCGTGGGATGAAGCGGCCCGGACCGACCTTACACGTACGCTTACGTGAGACTGGTTCCACCGACTGACATGCACTAGTTGCATAAGATGGCCAGCGGGTGTCTGTCTGTCCCACTTTAGTCAGATCGGATTCGACGAAAAGGGTCCTTATGAAGGGTAAATAGAAATTGGCATATCACGTTGTGGTTTTGGCGTAGGTAAGAAACGTTCTTGCTGGAAACCTATAGCAGCCACGTAAAAAAACTTGCAACAACAATTAGAGGACATCTAACTTGTTTTTTTAGCATGTGCAATGTGATGTGATATGGCCAAAAGGATGTGATGAATGATATATGTGATGTATGAGATTGATCATGTTCTTGTAATAGGAATCACGACTTGCATGTCGATGAGTATGACAACCGGCAGGAGCCATAGGAGTTGTCTTAATTTATTTATGACCTGCGTGTCAACATAAATGTCATGTAATTACTTTACTTTATTGCTAAACCGTTAGCCATAGTAGTAGAAGTAATAGATGACGAGACAACTTCATGAAGACACGATGATGGAGATCATGGTGTCATGCCGGTGACGATGATGATCATGGCGCCCCGAAGATGGAGATCAAAAGGAGCAAATGATATTGGCCATATCATGTCACTATTTGATTGCATGTGATGTTTATCATGTTTTTGCTTCTTATTTGCTTAGAACGACGGTAGTAAATAAGATGATCCCTCACAATAATTTGAAGAAAGTGTTCCCCCTAACTGTGTGCTGTTGCGAAAGTTTGTTGTCTCGAAGCACCATGTGATAATTGGGTGTGATAGATTCTAACGTTCGAATACAACGGGTGTAAGCCAGATTTACACACGCAATACACTTAGGTTGACTTGACGAGCCTAGCATGTACAGACATGGCCTCGGAACACGGAAGACCGAAAGGTCGAACATGAGTCGTATAGAAGATATGATCAACATGAAGATGTTCACCGATGATGACTAGTCTGTCTCATGTGATGATCGGACATGGCCTAGTTGACTCGGATCATGTATCACTTAGATGACAAGAGGGATGTCTGTCTGAGTGGGAGTTCATTAAATAATTTGATTAGATGAACTTAATTATCATGAACTTAGTCTAAAAATCTTTGCAAAATGTCTTGTAGATCAAATGGCCAACGCTCATGTCAACCTCAACTTCAGCGCGTTCCTAGAGAAAACCAAGCTGAAAGATGATGGCAGCAACTATACGAACTGGGTCCGGAACCTGAGGATCATCCTCATAGCTGCCAAGAAAGCATATATCCTAGAAGCACCGCTAGGTGATGCGCCCATCCCAGAGAACCAAGATGTTATGAACGCTTGGCAGTCACGTGCTGATGATTACTCCCTCGTTCAGTGCGGCATGCTTTACAGCTTAGAACCGGGGCTCCAAAAGCATTTTGAGCGACACGGAGCATATGAGATGTTCGAAGAGCTGAAAATGGTTTTCCAAGCTCATTCCTGAGTCGAGAGATATGAAGTCTCTGACAAGTTCTATAGTTGTAAGATGGAGGAAAATAGTTCTGTCAGTGAGCACATACTCAAATTGTCTGGGTTGCACAATTGCTTGTCCCAGCTGGACATTAACCTCCCGGACGAGGCGTTCATTGACAGAATCCTTCAGTCGCTCCCACCTAGCTATAAGAGCTTTGTGATGAACTACAATATGCAGGGGATGGTGAAAACTATTCCTGAAGTATTTTCAATGCTGAAATCAGCGGAGGTGGAAATCAAAAAGGAACATCAAGTGTTAATGGTCAATAAAACCACTAGTTTCAAGAAAGGCAAGGGTAAGAAGAACTTCAAGAAGGACGGCAAGGGAGTTTCCGCGCCCGGTAAACCAGTTGCGGGGAAGAAGTCAAAGAATGGACCCAAACCTGAGACTGAGTGCTTTTATTGCAAGGGAAAGGGACACTGGAAGCGGAACTGCCCCAAATACTTAGCGGACAAGAAGGCCGGCAACACTAAAGGTATATGTAATATACATGTAATTAATGTGTACCTTACCAGTACTCATAGTAGCTCCTGGGTATTTGATACCGGTGCGGTTGCTCATATTTGTAACTCAAAACAGGAGCTACGGAATAAGCGGAGACTGGCAAAGGACGAGGTGACGATGCGCGTCGGGAATGGTTCCAAGGTCGATGTGATCGCCGTCGGCACGCTACCTCTACATTTACCTACGGGATTAGTTTTAAACCTCAATAATTGTTATTTAGTGCCAGCTTTGAGCATGAACATTGTATCTGGATCTCATTTAATACGAGATGGCTACTCATTTAAATCCGAGAATAATGGTTGTTCTATTTATATGAGAGATATGTTTTATGGTCATGCCCCGCTGGTCAATGGTTTATTCTTAATGAATCTCGAACGTGATGTTACACATATTCATAGTGTGAATACCAAAAGATGTAAGATTGATAATGATAGTCCCACATATCTGTGGCACTGCCGCCTTGGTCACATCGGTGTCAAACGCATGAAGAAGCTCCATACAGATGGACTTTTGGAGTCTCTTGATTTCGTATCATTTGACACGTGCGAACCATGCCTCATGGGTAAAATGACCAAGACTCCGTTCTCTGGAACAATGGAGCGAGCAACCAACTTATTGGAAATTATACATACTGATGTGTGCGGTCCAATGAGCGTTGAGGCTCGCGGTGGCTATCGTTATGTTCTCACTCTCACTGATGACTTAAGTAGATATGGGTATGTCTATTTGATGAAACACAAGTCTGAGACCTTTGAAAAGTTCAAGGAATTTCAGAATGAGGTAGAGAATCAACGTGACCGAAAGATAAAATTCTTACGATCAGATCGTGGGGGAGAATATTTAAGTCACGAATTTGGTACGCACTTAAGGAAATGTGGAATCGTTTCACAACTCATGCCGCCTGGAACACCTCAGCGTAACGGGGTGTCCGAACGTCGTAATCGCACTCTATTGGATATGGTGCGATCTATGATGTCACTCACTGATTTACCATTATCATTTTGGGGATGCGCTCTAGAGACAGCTACATTCACTTTAAATAGGGCACCGTCTAAATCCGTTGAGACAACACCGTATGAATTATGGTTTGGGAAGAAACCTAAGCTGTCGTTTCTAAAAGTTTGGGGATGCGATGCTTATGTCAAGAAATTTCAACCTAAAAAGCTCGAACCCAAGTTGGAAAAATGCGTCTTCATAGGATACCCTAAGGAAACCATTGGGTATACCTTCTACCTCAGATCTGAAGGCAAGATCTTTGTTGCCAAGAACGGTCCTTTCTGGAGAAAGAGTTTCTCTCGAGAGAAGTAAGTGGGAGGAAAGTAGAACTCGATGCAGTACTGCCTCTTGAACCGGAAAGTAGCGCAACTCAGGAAGATGTTCCTGTGGTGCCTGCACCGACTAGAGAGGAAGTTAATGATGATGATCAAGGTACTTCCGATCAAGTTGCTACTGAACTTCGAAGGTCCACAAGGACACGTTCCACACCAGAATGGTACGGCAACCCTGTCCTGGAAATCATGTTGTTAGACAACGGTGAACCTTCGAACTATGAAGAAGCAATGGCGGGCCCAGATTCCAACAAATGGCTTGAAGCCATGTAATCCGAGATAGGATCCATGTATGAAAACAAAGTATGGACTTTGACAGACTTGCCCGATGATCGGCGAGCGATAGAGAATAAATGGATCTTTAAGAAGAAGACGGACGCGGATGGTAATGTTACCATCTATAAGGCTCGACTTGTCGCTAAGGGTTATCGACAAGTTCAAGGGGTTGACTAGATGAGACCTTCTCACCCGTAGCGAAGCTGAAGTCCGTCCGAATCATGTTAGCAATTGCCACATACTATGATTATGAGATATGGCAAATGGACGTCAAAACGGCATTCCTTAACGGCTTTCTTAAGGAAGAATTGTATATGATGCAGCCGGAAGGTTTTGTCGATCCTAAGAATGCTAACAAGGTATGCAAGCTCCAGCGCTCCATCTATGGGCTGGTGCAAGCATCTAGGAGTTGGAACGTTCGCTTTGATGAAATGATCAAAGCGTTTGGGTTTATGCAGACTTATGGAGAAGCCTGCGTTTACAAGAAAGTGAGTGGGAGCTCTGTAGCATTTCTCATATTATATGTGGATGGCATACTTTTTATGGGAAATGATATAGAACTTTTGGACAGTATTAAGGCCTACTTGAATAAGTGTTTTTCAATGAAGGACCTTTGAGAAGCTGCTTACATATTAGGCATCAAGATCTATAGAGATAGATCAAGACGCCTCATAGGTCTTTCACAAAGCACATACCTTGATAAGATATTGAAGAAGTTCAATATGGATCAGTCCAAGAAGGGGTTCTTTCCTATGTTGCAAGGTGTGAAATTGAGCTCAGCTCAATGTCCGACCACGGCAGAAGATAGAGAAAGGATGAGTGTCGTCCCCTATGCCTCAGCCATAGGGTCTATCATGTATGCCATGCTGTGTACCAGACCTGATGTAAACCTTGCCGTAAGTTTGGTAGGAAGGTACCAAAGTAATCCCGGCATGGAACACTAGACAGCGGTCAAGAACATCCTGAAGTACCTGAAAAGGACTAAGGATATGTTTCTCGTATATGGAGGTGACGAGGAGCTCGTCGTAAAGGGTTACGTCAACGCTAGCTTCGATACAGATCTGGATGACTCTAAGTCACAAACCGGATACGTGTATATTTTGAATGGTGGGGCAGTAAGCTGGTGCAGTTGCAAGCAAAGCGTCGTGGCGGGATCTACATGTGAAGCGGAGTACATGGCAGCCTCGGAGGCAGCGCATGAAGCAATCTGGATGAAGGAGTTCATCACCGACCTAGGAGTCGTACCCAATGCGTCGGGGCCGATCACTCTCTTCTGTGACAACACTGGAGCTATTGCCCTTGCCAAGGAGCCCAGGTTTCACAAGAAGACCAGGCACATCAAGCGTCGCTTCAACTCCATTCATGAAAATGTTCAAGATGGAGACATAGATATTTGCAAAGTACATACGGATCTGAATGTCGCAGATCCGTTGACTAAACCTCTTCCGCGAGGAAAACATGATCAACACCAGAACTCTATGGGTGTTCGATTCATCACAATGTAACTAGATTTTTGACTCTAGTGCAAGTGGGAGACTGTTGGAAATATGCCCTAGAGGCAATAATAAAATGATTATTATTATATTTCCTTGTTCATGATAATTGTCTGTTATTCATGCTATAATTGTGTTATCCGGAAATCATAATACATGTGTGAATACATAGACCATAACATGTCCCTAGTGAGCCTCTAGTTAACTAGCTCGTTGATCAACAGATAGTCATGGTTTCCTGACTATGGACATTGGATGTCATTGATAACGGGATCACATCATTAGGAGAATGATGTGATGGACAAGACCCAATCCTAAGCATAGCACAAGATCGTGTAGTTCGTTTGCTAGAGCTTTTCCAATGTCAAGTATCATTTCCTTGGACCATGAGATCGTGTAACTCTGGGATGCCGTAGGAGTGCTTTGGGTGTACCAAACGTCACAACGTAACTGGGTGACTATAAAGGTATACTACAGGTATCCCCAAAAGTATCTGTTGGGTTGACACGGATCGAGACTGGGATTTGTCACTTTGTATGATGGAGAGGTATCTCTGGGCCCACTCGGTAATGCATCATCACAATGAGCTCAATGTGACCAAGTGTTTGGTCACGGGATCATGCATTACGGTACGAGTAAAGTGACTTGCCGGTAACGAGATTGAACGAGGTATTGGGATACCGACGATCGAATCTCGGGCAAGTAACATACCGATTGACAAAGGGAATTGAATACGGGATTGATTGAATCCTCGACATCGTTGTTCATCCGATGAGATCATCGTGGAACATGTGGGAGCCAACATGGGTATCCAGATCCTGCTGTTGGTTATTGACCGGAGAGTCATCTCGGTCATGTCTGCGTGTCTCCCGAACCCGTGGGGTCTACACACTTAAGGTTCGGTGACGCTAGGGTTGTAGAGATATTAGTATGCGGTAACCTGAAAGTTGTTCGGAGTCCCGAATGAGATCCCGAACGTCACGAGGAGTTCCGGAATGGTCCGGAGGTGAAGATTTATATATAGGAAGTCCAGTTTCGGCCATCGAGAAAATTTCGGGGGTAATCGGTATTGTAACGGGACCACCGGAAGGGTCCCGGGGGTCCACCGGGTGGGGACACCTATCCCGGAGGGCCCCATGGGCTGAACTAGGAGGGGAACCAGCCCCTGGTGGGCTGGTGCACCCCCCATGGGCCTCCCCCTGCGCCTAGGGTTGGAAACCCTAGGGGTGGGGGCGCCCCACTTGGCTTGGGGGGCAAGTCCCCCTTGGCCACCGCCCCCTTGGAGATCCCATCTCCTAGGGCCAGCGCCCCCCTAGGGGCCCTATAGATAGTGGGGGAGGGAGGGCAGCTGTACCCAAGCCCTTGGCGCCTCCCTCTCCCCTCGTAACACCTCTCTCTCTCTCTCTCGTTGGAGCTTGGTGAAGCCCTGCTGAGATCACCGCTGCTTCCACCACTACGCCGTCGTGCTGCTGGATCTCCATCAACCTCTCCTTCCCCTTGCTGGATCAAGAAGGAGGAGACGTCTTCCCAACCATACGTGTGTTGAACGCGAAGGTGCCGTCCGTTCGGCACTTGGTCATCGGTGATTTGGATCACGACGAGTACGACTCCATCAACCCCGTTCTCTTGAACGCTTCCGCTCGCGATCTACAAGGGTATTTAGATGCACTCCCCTTTCCCTCGTTTCTAGATGACTCCATAGATTGATCTTGGTGATGCGTTGAAAATTTTAAAATTCTGCTACGTTCCCCAACAAAGCCCTGTCCATTGTGTCCCTAAGAAGGGAGGTATTGCTGTTGTTCCTAATGATAAAGCTGAGTTGATTCCTCAAAGAATTATTACAGGTTATAGGTTGGTAATTGATTTCCGCAAATTAAATAAGGCTACTAAAAAGATCATTATCCCGTACCTTTTATCGATCAAATGCTAGAAAGATTATCTAAACATACACATTTTTGCTTTCTAGATGGTTATTCTGGTTTTTCTCATATACCTGTGTCAGCCAAAGATCAATCAAATACTACTTTTACATGCCCTTTTGGTACTTTTTCTTATAGACGTATGCCTTTTGGTTTATGTAATGCATGTGCTACCTTTCAAAGATGCATGATGGCTATATTCTCTGACTTTTGTGAAAAGATTTGTGAGGTTTTCATGGACGACTTTTCCGTCTATGGATCTTCTTTTGATGATTGCTTGAGCAACCTGATCGAGTTTTGCAGAGATGTGAAGAAACTAATCTTGTCTTGAATTGGGAAAAGTGCCACTTTATGGTTAATGAAGGTATTGTCCTGGGGCATAAAGTTTCTGAAAGAGGTATTGAAGTAGATAAAGCCAAGGTTGATGCTATTGAAAAGATGCCATGTCCAAAGGACATCAAAGGTATAAGAAGTTTCCTTGGTCATGCCGGTTTTTATAGGAGGTTCATTAAGGACTTCTCAAAAATTTCCTGGCCTCTGACTACTTTATTACAAAAAGATATACCATTTGTCTTTGATGATGATTGTGTAGAAGCATTTGAAATACTTAAGAAAGCATTGATCTCTGCACCTATTGTTCAGCCACCTGATTGGAATTTACCCTGTACTTCAAAGGCCCCCTAGTGGTACCATGTTCGAGGAAAATCCTGGATCAGACAAAAAAGGTTATGAAAGAAGCTCATGATACGCCTCTGTCCATCCATCCTGGTAGTACAAAGATGTACCGAGACATCCGCCAGAGATCTGGTGGTCTAATATGAAGCAAGACATTGCACGATATGTTGCTGAGTGTGACATTTGCCGTCGTACCAAAGCAGAGCATCAAAGGCCTGTTGGAACTCTGCAACCTATCTCTATTCCTGAATGGAAATGGGACCATGTTGAAATGGACTTCGTTACTGGGTTTACCAAATCGCAGAAAGGTAATGATGCTATTCTTGTCGTCATTGACCGGCTTTCTAAAGTTGCACATTTTCTGGCGGTCAAAGAAACAATCACTGCTAGTCAGCTTGCAACTCTCTACATGTCCAGAATTGTTTCACTTCACGGTATTCCACTGGTTATTAGTTCGGACTGTGGCAGCTTATTCACTTCAAGATTCTGGGCAAGTTTCCAAGAAGCTATGGGAACTCATCTGTCGTTCAGTACTGCGTTCCATCCTCAGTCGCAAGGACAAGTTGAACGTGTCACGGGTATATACTTATACATATTATATGATACCTGTGGTGACTAAAGTTGGGTCGGCTCGTAGACTACCCACGAGTGATTCACGGATTGGGTCCGAAAGGACGTTTGCCCGACGGCCCTGTGAGTGGATCTTTGTGGCGGAGCGACAGGGTAGGTTGAGACCGCCTAGCAAAGAGGTGGGCCTGGCCCTGGTCAGCGTCCGTGGTTATTTCAAAATAACACGCTTAACAAGACCTGGGTATTTGATCTGAGTCTGGCCATTGGCCTATACGCACTAACCAACTATGCGGGAACAGTTATGGGCACTCGACATTGTGGTATCAGCCAAAGCCTTTGTGACGTCAGCGACTGAGCGACGTGCGCCGGGTTGGACTGGAATGCCTGCTCTTGTATAAGGGAGGCTAGGTCTGCTCGCTAGCCGCGTACACAACGTGCAGGTGTGCAATGGGTGATGGGTCCAGACCCCTGCGCCATAGGATTTAGACCGGCGTGCTGACCTCTCTGTTGTGCCTAGGTAGGGCTACGACGGTTGATCTTCCGAGGTCGGGCATGACCCAAAAAAGTGTGTCCGAACAAAGGGGATCGAGCGTGTTGGGAAATGTGGTGCACCCCTACAGGGAAGTTGATCTATTCGAATAGCCGAGTGATACGTCCATTTTGCATCATGCTTTTATATCAATATTTATTGCATTATGGGCTGTTATTACACATTATATCACAATACTTATGCATATTCTCTCTTATTTTACAAGGTTTACATAAAGAGGGAGAATGCCGACAACTGGGATTCTGGGCTGGAAAAGGAGCAAATATTAGAGACCTATTCTGCACAGCTCCAAAAGTCCTGAAACTTCACGGAAGATGTTTTCCAAATATATAAAAAATATTCAGAGCAAGAACTTCACCAGGGGGGCACACCCTGCCCACGAGGGTGGGGAGCGCGCCCTACCCCCTGGGCGCACCCCCTACCTCATGGGCCCCCTGGTGGCCCTCCGGTGGCCATCTTCTACTATATGGAGTCTTTCGATGGGAAAAAATCATAAGCCATCTTCTCGGACGAAACTCCGCCTCCACGAGTCGGAACCTTAGCGGAACCAATCTAGGGCTCTGGCGGAGCTGCTCTGCCGGGGAAACTTCCCTCCCAGAGGGGGAAATCATCGCCATCGTCATCACCAACGCTCCTCTCATCGGGAGAGGGCAATCTCCATCAACATCTTCATCAGCACCATCTCATCTCAAAACCCTAGTTCATCTCTTGTATCCAATTCTTGTCTCCAAGTCCGGGATTGGTGCTAGTAGGTTGCTAGTAGTGTTAATTACTCCTTGTAGTTGTTGCTAGTTGGTTTAATTGGTGGAATATCATATGTTCAGATAATATATGCATATTAATACCCCTCTGATTCTTAACATGTTTATGCTTTTTGAGTAGTTACTTTTGTTCCTGAGGACATGGGAGAAGTCTTGCTATTAGTAGTCATGTGAATTTGGTATTCGTTCGATCTTTTGATGAGATGTATGTTGTCTTTCCTCTAGTGGTGTTATGTGAACGTCGACTACATGACACTTCACCATTATTTGGGCCTAGAGGAAGGCATTGGGGAGTAATAAGTAGATGATGGGTTGCTAGAGTGACAAAAGCTTAAACCCTAGTTTATGCGTTTCTTCGTAAGGGGCTGATTTGGATCCATATGTTTCATGCTATGGTTAGGTTTACCTTAATACTTTCGTTGTATTTGTGGATGCTTGCAATAGGGGTTAATCATAAGTGGGATGCTTGTCCAAGTAAGGGCAGCACCCAAGCACCGGTCCACCCACCTACCAAATTATCAAAGTACCGAACACGAATCATATGAACGTGATGAAAACTAGCTTGACGATATTCCCATGTGTCCTCGGGAGCGCTTTACATCATATAAGAGTTTGTCCACTATTGTCCTTTGCTACAAAAAGGATTGGGCCACCTTGATGCACCTTATTTACTTTTGTTACTTGTTGCTCGTTACAAATTATCTTATCACAAAACTATCTATTACCACTTATTTCAGTACTTGCAGAGAATACCTTGCTCGAAACCGCTTATCATTTCTGTCTGCTCCTCGTTTGGTTCGACACTCTTACTTATCGAAAGGACTACGATAGATCCCCTATACTTGTGGGTCATCAAGACTCTTTTCTGGCGCCGTTGCCGGGGAGTGAAGCGCCTTTGGTAGGTGGAATTTGGTAAGGAAAAATTTATATAGCGTGCTGAAATTTACTGTCACTTGTTACTATGGAAAGTAATCCTCCGAGGGGCTTGTTCGGGGTATCTTCACCCCGACCAGTAGAGCAAAGAGTTGCTCCTCAACCTACTGAACCTACTGAAAATGAAAATCAAAATGCTTGCTTTGAAGTTCCTTTGGGTATGATAGAAAAACTGCTAGCTAATCCTTTTCTAGGAGATGGAACAAAACATCCCGATGAACATCTGATATATGTGGATCAAGTTTGTGGATTATTTAAGCTTGCAGGTGTAGCCGGAGATGTTGTTAAGAAGAAGGTTTTCCCCTTATCTTTGAGGGGAGATGCATCGACATGGTATAGGCTATGTGATGATATGAGGTCTTGGAATTACAAACGATTGAAATTGGAATTTCATCAGAAGTTTTATCCTATGCATCTTGTTCATCGTGATCGTAATTATATACATAATTTTTGGCCTCACAAAGGAGAAAGCATTGCTCAAGCTTGGGGGAGGCTTAAATCAATGTTATATTCATGCCCCAATCATGATCTCTCAAGAGAAATGATTATTCAAAATTTTTATGATCGGCTTTCTGGTAACAATCGCACCATGCTTGATACTTCTTGTGCTCGCTCTTTTATGATGAAGACTATTGAATTCAAATGGGATTTATTGGAAAGAATTAAATGCAACTCTAAAGATTTGGACCTCGACAATGGTAAGGAGTCAGGTATGACACCTAGTTTTGATTGTGTTAAATCTTTTATGGATACCGATTTTTCATAAATTTAGCACTAAATATGGACTTGACTCTGAGATAGTAGCTTCTTTCTGTGAATCTTTTGCTGCTTATGTTGATTTCCCCAAGGAGAAGTGGTTTAAATATCATCCTCCCATAGAAGTAAAAGTAGCTGCACCTATTAAAGTTGAAGAAAAGACTATCACTTATAATGATCCTATTGTTCCTACTTCTTATGTTGAGAAACCACCTTTCCCTGTTAAGATAAAGGATCATGCTAAAGCTTCAACTGTGGTTCGTAAAAGCAATATCAAAACGTATACCCCTCCTGAGCAAGTTAAAGTTGAACCTAATATTGCTATTGTTAAAGATCTCTTGTCTGATAATATAGATGGGCATGTTATTTATTTCTATAATGAAACTGCTAGAATTGCTAAACCCCGTGATGAAGATAAACCTAGACCTGTGGTAGGCATGCCTGTTATTTCTATTAAAATAGGACATCATTGTTACCATGGCTTATGTGATATGGGTGCTAGTGCTAGTGCAATACCTTATTCCTTATACAAAGAAGTTATGCATGATATTGCACCTGCTGAGATGGAAGATATTGATGTCACAATTAAACTTGCCAATAGAGATACTATTTCACCAATGGGAATTGTTAGAGATGTTGAAGTCTTGTGTGGGAAAACTAAATATCCTGCTGATTTTCTTGTTCTTGGTTCCCCACAAGATAGCTTGTGTCCCATTATATTTGGTAGACCCTTCTTAAATACTATTAATGCTACCATAGATTGCAAAAGGGATGTTGTTACTATCGGTTTAGATGATATGACTCATGAATTTAATTCTTCTAAATTTAGTAGACAACACCGTGAAGAAGAATTACCTAGTAAGGATAAAATTATTGGGTCTTGCTTCTATTGCCGTACCTCCTAGTGATCCTTTAGAACAATACTTGCTAGACCATGAAAATGATATGTTTATGAATGAAAGAAGGGAATTAGATGAAGTATTCTTTAATCAGGAACCTATTCTGAAAAACAATTTACCTGTTGAAATCCTAGGGGATCCTCCTCCACCCAAGGGTGATCCCGTGTTTGAGCTTAAACCGTTACCTGATACTCTTAAATATGTGTATCTTGATGAGAAAAATATATATCCTGTTATTATTAGTGCTAACCTTTCAGAGCATGATGAAGAGAGATTATTGAAAACGCTGAAGAAGCACCGTGCTGCTATTGGGTATACTCTTGATGATCTTAAGGGCATTAGTCCCACTCTATGTCAACATAAAATTAATTTGGAAGAAGATGCTAAACCAGTTTGTGATCATCAACGCCGGCTGAATCCTAAAATGAAAGAAGTGGTAAGAAAGGAGATTCTAAAGCTCCTTGAGGCAGGTATAATTTATCCCGTTGCTGATAGTTAATGGGTAAGCCCTATCCATTGTCTCCCTAAGAAGGGAGGTATTACTATAGTTCCTAATGATAAAGATGAATTGATTCCTCAAAGAATTATTAGAGGTTATAGGATGGTAATTGATTTCCGCAAATTAAATAAGGCTACTAAAAAGATCATTATCCCTTACCTTTTATCGATCAAATGCTAGAAAGATTATCTAAACATACACATTTTTGCTTTCTAGATGGTTATTCCGGTTTCTCTCAAATACATGTGTCAGCCAAAGATCAATCAAAGACTACTTTTACATGCCCTTTTGGTACTTTTGCTTATAGACGTATGCCTTTTGGTTTATGTAATGCACCTGCTACCTTTCAAAGATGCATGATGGCTATATTCTCTGACTTTTGTGAAAAGATTTGTGAGGTTTTCATGGACGACTTTTCCGTCTATGGATCTTCTTTTGATGACTGCTTGAGCAACCTTGATCGAGTTTTGCAGATATGTGAAGAAACTAATCTTGTCTTGAATTGGGAAAAGTGCCACTTTATGGTTAATGAAGGTATTTTCTTGGGGCATAAAGTTTCTGAAAGAGGTATTGAAGTTGATAAAGCCAAGGTTGATGCTATTGAAAAGATGCCATGTCCCAAGGACATCAAAGGTATAATAAGTTTCCTTGGTCATGCCGGTTTTTATAGGAGGTTCATTAAGGACTTCTCAATAATTTCTCGGCCTCTGACTACTTTATTACAGAAGATATACCATTTGTCTTTGATGATGATTTTGTAGAAGCATTTGAAATACTTAAGAAAGCATTGATCTCTGCACCTATTGTTCAGCCACCTGATTGGAATTTACCCTTTGAAATTATGTGTGATGCTAGTGATTATGCTGTAGGTGCTGTTCTAGGACAAAGAGTTGATAAGAAACTAAATGTTATTCAATATGCTAGTAAAACTCTAGACAATGCTCAAAGAAATTATGCTACTACTGAAAAGGAATTCTTAGCAGTTGTATTTGCTTGCGATAAGTTTAGACCTTATATTGTTGATTCTAAAGTAACTATTCACACTGATCATGCTGCTATTAAATATCTTATGGAAAATAAAGATGCTAAACCTAGACTTATTAGATGGGTTCTCTTGCAACAAGAATTTGATTTGCATATTGTTGATAGAAAAGGAGTTGAGAACCCCGTTGCAGACAACTTGTCTAGGTTAGAAAATGTGCTTGATGACCCACTACCTATTGATGATAGCTTTCCCGATGAGCAATTAGATGTCATGTATGCCTCTCATACTGCTCCATGGTATGCTGATTATGCTAACTACATTGTTGCTAAGTTTATACCACCTAGTTTCACATACCAGCAAAAGAAAAAGTTCTTCTATGATTTGAGGCATTACTTTTGGGATGACCCACATCTTTATAAAGAAGGAGTAGATGGTGTTATTAGACGTTATGTACCTGAGCATGAACAGGAACAGATCCTACGCAAGTGTCACTCCGAAGCTTATGGAGGACACCATGCTGGAGATAGAACTGCACATAAGGTACTGCAATCTGGTTTTTATTGGCCTACTCTCTTCAAGGATGCCCGTAAGTTTGTCTTATCTTGTGATGAATGTCAAAGAATTGGTAATATTAGTAGACATCAAGAAATTCCTATGAATTATTCACTTGTTATTGAACCATTTGATGTTTGGGGCTTCGACTATATGGGACCTTTTCCTTCCTCTAATGGTTATGCACATATTTTAGTTGCTGTTGATTACGTTACTAAGTGGGTAGAAGCTATTCCAACTAGTAGTGCTGATCATAACACCTATATTAAGATGCTTAAAGAAGTTATTTTTCCAAGATTTGGAGTCCCTAGATATTTAATGACTGATGGTGGTTCACATTTTATTCATGGTGCTTTCCATAAAATGCTTGCTAAATATGATGTTAATCATAGAATTGCATCTCCTTATCACCCTCAGTCTAGTGGTCAAGTAGAATTGAGTAATAGAGAACTCAAATTAATTTTGCAAAAGCCTATTAATAGGTCAAGAAAGAATTGGTCCAAGAAACTTGATGATGCATTATGGGCCTATATGTAACGCCCCGAGACCGATGTGCCAGTTGTCCTCCAGTTATTCGCTATTGTTGTGTTGTCGTTGCTTGCGTGTCATGCATTGCATATCATGTCATCATGTGTATTACATCATCATGTTTTCAAAACTTGCATCCGTCCGGGTTCTCCCCGTTCCTTTCGTTGTCCGTTTTGAGTCCAGACACACTCGCACGCGCCCGCGACATGTCCGAAATAGTATTTTATAAGTGGCCGGGAGATGTTCTCGGAATGGGATGAGAGTTGACGTGTGGTCTTATTTTAGTGTAGCTAGACCGCCTGTCAAGTTTCATCGCATTTGGAGTTCGTTTCATAGCCCAACCGTTAAACTATAGTGGCAATATAGTCGGTCAAATCGTCGGACGTTTTCGGTCTCCGGAAATAGTCGCCGGGCCTCCTTCTCTTCTCTTCTCTCAGCTCGAGACCATCTACACAGCTCACTACCTACCGCCAGGCCTAACCTAGGCTCTCTCGTCAGTCCGCTATCAACCACCAGGCCCCAAAACCCTCTCTGCACAGTGCATCGAACCTCTCGCGTGCGTCCGAAAATTGTGCTGAACCCAACCCGGACAGTCATTACCGCTGGGTCCGGAACATCCCCAAACATCTACAAAATATCATTGTTTTATTTATTGGACTCCCTAGACTATTTATTCTCGTCCGTGTGTTTTTGATCGGAAGTTCCAAACTCTCTCCTTCCCTATATAAATAGTCCACCCACATGCCTATTTGGACAAACCCTAGCCCCTAGCTGTACCATCCACCCATTCCGCACGCCGCCGCCGCCTGGTCGCTCCCCTCGGGACCCCCCCCCCCTCGATCCCGCTGCCTCTGGCAAAATTCCTCGATCCAGATCCACCAACCACGCCGCGCCCCAATCCATCCATTCCATCCTGCCTCCGACCATCTTCCTCAATTTCAGCACCACCCAACCGGACTCCACCCAAGCCCATCGTTCCAACCCTCCTCGCTCTCCTCATCAACCAGGGGGACGAGCTCCTCCCGAGACCGGTCCCTGCTCGGCCTTGCCGTCGTCGTCGCCTAGCCAGGAGTCCAGGAGGCCACCCGATCTGGATGCCCGCACTCGACCCTCTGCTGCCTCTGCTCTGCCTGAACCGCGCCCCTGCTTCGTCTCGAACAGCTGTAGCGTCGTCCCGCTCCTCTGCTTCGACAGCCAGGCGCCTGAGGCCATGCACTCCTCCCCTCGCGCAATACCTCGTCGCCGTCCCGAGCCTCCTTAAGCCGGAGCTCGCCAGCCGCTTCGATCTGCCGCGAGCAGCGACACCAGCAGATGAGCTCCGCTCCCGTTCTCTCGTTCCTCCATCTCCCTGTTCCTCCCCCTTTTCTCTGCTCACACTCTGGTCTCGGTCTCCCTTCTAAGCAGGAGCAGCCATGGACGTTTTTCCTCAAGCAGCAGCCGCGCCGTTCACCTCCTGCCGTCGCCCGGATCCGCGCCGCTTCATCTCCGGCCCCTGCCCGCCGGCCTGTGCCCCGCAGCCCCGCCGCGTCGCGCCTCTGCTTCGTTCCAGACGCGAGCGCCAGGTCGTGTTGACTTCGCTCGACCGCTGTGGCTGCTCGCACGCGTTGACCACGCGTGGCCCTCCTCTTGCCTCGCAAGGCCCAGCGCCCACCTCTGCCTCCCCTTCAACTGGCCTCCCTCTCCACAGTTCTGGGCCTCAGCCCGAAGTGAGCAGCCCCCGCCCCTGTTGCTTGTTGGGCCGGCCTCTATTTTGGCCCATTCATGTTTTTTTCCAGATCTATGAATTTCCTAATTATTCCAGTAAAATAGTTTTGCAGAAAACCCCTTCATGACCATGCATATAATAACTCTCCAACCATGCATCATATGTAAAAACTTTATATATGAAACTTGCTTAGAATTTCATCTAGTTTAATAATATCCAACTTTCATATATGTTTAAAATGTTTAGAATGTTGTTTGTTTAAATTTGCTTAAATAACTCGTTAAAATGTATAATTCATAACTAAATAACCGTAGCTCGGTTTTAAATAAACTTTATATGTAAATGGGGTAGAAAAGTGCCTATTTTAACACGGTGGCCTTACTTTGCATGTTTAATAACTCTAAAATTGTGTTTAGGGCAGAACAGTACCAAACCTAATAAATTCATACGAGGATTTTCCGGAAGTGTTGTTCGTTGTTTCCAGCCTCATTTAAACTTGACTAGATAGGTAGTTTTACTTTGCTTCACCCTCTTGCCATGTTTAACAACATTTAATATTGTTGGGTACATAAACGAGATCGAACTAAATAACTTGAATGAGGTGTTTCGTCATTATGCAATGGAGTTGCATGTTGAGCTCCACTTAATTTGTAGGATTGTTTGTGCATTTTGCCATGCCATGCCTCATTAAACCGGAAATGCATCATACTTGTTTGTGCATCGTGCCATGCTTATGTGATGATTGTTCACTATGTTGTTTGCTTTCTTTCCGGTGTACTTCTTCTCGGTAATCCGGTAGCGTTGCGCTTGTGAGGATACGTTGTCTATGTCCGTTTGTCTTCTTCATGGACTCGTTCTTCTTCCTTGCGGGATTTCAGGCAAGATGACCATACACTCGAAATCACTTCTATCTTTGCTTGCTAGATGCTCGCTCTTTTTCTATGCCTATGCTGCGATACCTACCACTTGCTTATCATGCCTCCCATATTGTTAAGCCAAGCCTCTAACCCACCTTGTCCTAGCAAACCGTTGTTTGGCTATGTTACCGCTTTGCTCAGCCCCTCTTATAGCATTGTTAGTTGCAGGTGAAGATGAAGTTTGTACCTTGTTGGTACATGGTTATGTTGTTCCTTGTTGGAACATGTTTACTTGTTGGGATATCACAATATATCTTATGTAATTAATGCATCTATATAATTGGTAAAGGGTGGAAGGCTCGGCCTTATGCCTGGTGTTTTGTTCCACTCTTGCCGCCCTAGTTTCCATCATATCGGTGTTATGTTCCCAGATTTTGCGTTCCTTACGCAGTTGGGTTATAATGGGAACCCCTTGACAGTTTGCCTTGAATAAAACTCCTCCAGCAATGCCCAACATTGGTATTACCATTCGCCACCTAGCCTTTTCTTTTCCCTTGGGAGTCGCGCTCTTGAGGGTCATCATTATTTTACCCCCCGGGCCAGTGCTCCTCCGAGTGTTGGTCCAAACTAGAGCCCTGTGCAGCGCCCCCTCGGGGAAACTCGAGGTTTGGTTTTAGTTGTATGGAGCGCTCATCTGAGTGTGCCCTGAGAACGAGATATGTGCAGCTCTTATCGGGATTTGTCGGCACATTCGGGCGGTGTTGCTGGACTTGTTTTACCATTGTCGAAATGTCTTGTAACCGGGATTCCGAGTCTGATCGGGTCTTCCCGCTAGAAGGAATATCCTTCGTTGACCGTGAGAGCTTGTGATGGGCTAAGTTGGGACACCCCTGCAGGGATATGATCTTTCGAAAGCCGTGCCCACGGTTATGGGCAGATGGGAATTTGTTAATGTCCGGTTGTAGAAAACCTGAAGTTGAACTTAATTAAAATACATCAACCGCGTGTGTAACCGTGATGGTCTCTTCTCGGCGGAGTCCGGGAAGTGAACACGGTGTTGGAGTTATGCTTGACGTAGGTTATTCTAGGATCACTTCTTGATCAAACTTTTATCGACCGTGTTGTGCCTTCTCTTCTCGCTCTCATTTGCGTATGTTAGCCACCATATATGCTAGTCGTTTGCTGCAGCTACACCTCATACCTTTTACCCTTCCTATAAGCTTAAATAGTCTTGATCGCGAGGGTGTAAGATTGCTGAGTCCCCGTGATTCACAGATACTTCCAAAACCAGTTTGCAGGTGCCGATGTTACCGAGCAGGTGACGCAACCAAGCTCAAGGAGGAGCTCGATGAAGATCTTCTCCTTTGTGTTGTTCCGTTCTAGTTGATCAGTAGTGGAGCCCAGTTGGGGTCGATCGGGGATCTGTGTAGCATTTGGGGTAGTCTTCTTTTATTTTGGTTCCGTAGTCGGACCTTGATTGTATCTGGATGATGTAATGTTATATTCATGTATTGTGTGAAGTGGCGATTGTAAGCCAACTTTGTATCTCTTTCCCTTTATGTATTACATGGGTTGTTTGTGAAGATTACCTCACTTGCGACATTGCTTTCAATGCGGTTATGCCTCTAAGTCATGCTTCGACACGTGGGAGATATAGCCGCATCGAAGGCATTACAATATAGAACTGCATATAAAAATCCTATGGGTATGTCTCCGTATAAAATGGTCTATGGAAAAGCATGTCATTTACCTCTTGAACTAGAACACAAGGCTTATTGGGGTATTAAAGAACTTAATTATGATTTTAAACTTGCCGGTGAGAAGAGGTTATTTGATATTAGCTCACTTGATGAATGGAGAACCCAAGCCTACGAAAATGCCAAGTTGTTTAAAGAAAAAGTTAAAAGATGGCATGCCAAAAAGATACAAAAGCGTGAGTTTAATGTAGGTGACTATGTATTGTTATACAACTCTCATTTAAGATTTTTTGCAAGAAAACTTCTCTCTAAATGGGAAGGTCCTTACGTTATCGAGGAGGTTTACCATTCCGGTGCCATAAAAATCAACAACTTCGAAGGCACAAATCCGAAGGTGGTGAACGGTCAAAGAATCAAACACTATATCTCAGGTAATCCCATAAATGTTGAAACCAATGTTATCGAAACCGTAACCCCGGAGGAATACATAAGGGACACTTTCCGGAATGTTTCAGACTCCGAAAAGGAATAGGTATGTGGTACGGTAAGTAAACCGACTCCAAAACAGTTTTTAAGGCAATATTTATCCGTTTTGGAATATTTAGAAAAATAGAAAAATAAGCAGCAGTCCGGGAAGTACACGAGGGCTCCACGAGGGTGGAGGGCGCGCCCTACCCTACTAGGCGTGCCCCCTACCTCGTGGGCACCTCGTGTGCTCTCCGGACTCCGTTTTCATACATGACTCGTATTTTGGTCGTAAAAAATCATTATATAATTCCCGGGGTTTTTGACTCCCGTATCACGCAAAAATCTCCTTCTTTGTTTCGAGTTGTTTTCTGTCAGGGTTGTCAAGGCCAGGCACTATGTCGTCTCCCTCCTCCTCCAACCATGAGGGCAACGATGCTTGGCTAATGAAGATAGAAGTGAAGAGAGAAGAACCCATGGAGATCAACAAGGATGAAGGGATCAAGAAGGCCATGGAGGACCAAGTTCCGGCAGTAGAAGACACCCTTCAACTGGATCACAATCTTCTTAGTCCAACAGAAATCGAAGCTTTCAAGATGATTGAGTTAGCTCGTATACAAAATAAGTATCTCACACGTGAAAATATTTTGTTGAAGGAGCATATCATCGCACTCAAGGGCATTATCCGCAAGTTAGAAGACCTACTACGCTCGATGTGCGACTATCCATCATCAACATCCCCACCTTCTTCACCAACAAAAGGAGACATAATCACATGGGTATGGGCACTCCACTTGGCAACTGCCAAGCTTGGGGGAGTGCCCCGGTATCGTATCACCATCACTTTTATCTTTACCGTTTTTCTTAGTTCGATCCTTTTGGTAATATCTTGATCTAGTAGAATAAAAGTTCTTAGTGTGATCTAGCTGTGTGTTTTGCTTTATTATCCTTCTGTGTAATCGAGTCCGTGAGCTATATAATAAAGATTAGTGTTGAGTCAAGGGCTTGATTATTTTTCCATGATCCTAAAGGAATAAAAGAAAACAGAAAGAAATAAAAAGAAACAAAGAGATCATATGAGTCTTATGGAGAGTAATGAGCTCACATGGAAAGAGTATGATGAATAAAAGTTGTTGAGAGTTGATAAACATAGTTTTGGTCATCGTTGCAATTAATAGGAAGTAATAAAGAAAGAGAGGTCTTCACATATAAATATACTATCTTGGACATCTTTTATGATTGTGAGCACTCATTAAAATATGACATGCTAAAGAGTTGACATTGGACAAGGAAGACAACGTAATGGGTTATGTTTTCTTACATTTGAGATAAATTATATTGTCTGGGATCTTCCAACATGATGAGCTTGCCTTTCCCCCTCATGCTAGCCAAATTCATTGCACCAAGTAGAGATACTACTTGTGCTTCCAAATACCCTTAAACCAGTCTTGCCATAAGAGTCCACCATATCTACCTATGGGTTGAGTAAGATCCATCAAGTAAGTTGTCATCGGTGCAAGCAATAAAAAATTGCTCTCTAAATATGTATGATTGATTGGTGTGGAGGAAATAAGCTTTATACGAGCGTGTGATATGGAAGTAATAAAAGCGACAGACTGCATAATAAAGGTCCATATCACAAGTGGCAATATAAAGTGACGTTCTTTCGCATTAAGATTTTGTGCATCCAACCATAAAAGCGCATGATAACCTCTCCTTCCCTCCGCGAAGGGCCTATCTTTTACTTTTATCTCCTACATTGCATAAGAGTCAAGGTGATCTTCACCCTTCCTTTTTGCATTTTATCCTTTGGCAAGCACAATATGTTGGAAAGATCCTGGTATATATGGCTAATTGGATGTGAGTTTTCATGAACTATTACTGTTGACATTACCCTTGAGGTAAAACATTGGGAGGCAAAACTATAAGCCCCTATCTTTCTCTGTGTCCGATTAAAACTCCATACCCATAAGTATTGCATGAGTGTCAGCAATTGTGAAAGATTATATGATAGTTGAGTATGTGGACTTGCTGAAAAGCTCTTATACATTGACTCTTTCCTATGTTATGATAAATTGCAATTGCTTCATTGACTGAGATTGTAGTTTGTTAGTTTTCAATGAAGTTTACGATTCATACTTGATATTGTGATTGAATTATTACTCTAGCATTAGATATTATATGACAAAGAATTATATAAGTTGCTGTTCTAAGAATGATCATGATGCTCTCATGTCCATATTTTATTTTTATCGACACCTCTATCTCTAAACATGTGGACATATTTTTCGATTTCGGCTTTTCGCTTGAGGACAAGCGAGGTCTAAGCTTGGGGGAGTTGATACGTCCATTTTGCATCATGCTTTTATATCAATATTTATTGCATTATGCGATGTTATTACACATTATGTCACAATACTTATGCCTATTCTCTCTTATTTTACAAGGTTTACATAAAGAGGGAGAATGCCGGTAGCTGGGATTCTGGGCTGGAAAAGGAGCAAATATTAGAGACCTATTCTGCACAGCTCCAAAATTCCTGAAACTTCACGAAAGATGTTTTCCAAATATATAAAAAATATTGAGAGCAAGAACTTCACCAAGGGGGCCACACCCTGCCCATGAGGGTGGGGGGCGCGCCCCCTACCTCGTGGGCCCCCTGGTGGCCATCTTCTGCTATATGGAGTCTTTCGATGGGAAAAAAATCATAAGTCATCTTCTCGGACGAAACTCCGCCACCACGAGGCGGAACCTTGGCGGAACCAATCTAGGGCTCTGGCGGAGCTGTTCTGCCGGGGAAACTTCCCTCCCGGAGGGGGAAATCATCGCCATCGTCATCACCAACGCTCCTCTCATCGGGAGAGGGCAATCTCCATCAACATCTTCATCAGCACCATCTCATCTCAAAACCCTAGTTCATCTCTTGTATCCAATTCTTGTCTCCAAGTCCGGGATTGGTGCTAGTAGGTTGCTAGTAGTGTTAATTACTCCTTGTAGTTGATGCTAGTTGGTTTAATTGGTGGAAGATCATATGTTTAGATCCTATATGCATATTAATACCCCTCTGATTATGAACATGTTTATGCTTTGTGAGTAGTTACTTTTGTTCCTGAGGACATGGGAGAAGTCTTGCTATTAGTAGTCATGTGAATTTGGTATTCGTTCGATATTTTGATGAGATGTATGTTGTCTCTCCTCTAGTGGTGTTATGTGAACGTCAACTACATGACACTTCACCATTATTTGGGCCTAGAGGAAGGCATTGGGGAGTAATAAGTAGATGATGGGTTGCTAGAGTGACAGAAGCTTAAACCCTAGTTTATGCGTTGCTTCGTAAGGGGCTGATTTGGATCCATATGTTTCATGCTATGGTTAGGTTTACCTTAATACTTTTGTTGTATTTGCGGATGCTTGCAATAGAGTTAGTCATAAGTGGGATGCTTGTCCAAGTAAGGGCAGCACCCAAGCACCGGTCCACCCACATACCAAATTATCAAAGTACCGAACCTGAATCATATGAACGTGATGAAAACTAGCTTGACGATATTCCCATGTGTCCTCAGGAGCGCTTTACATCATATAAGAGTTTGTCCAGGCATGTCCTTTGCTACAAAAAGGATTGGGCCACCTTGCTGCACCTTATTTACTTTTGTTACTTGTTGCTCGTTACAAATTATCTTATCACAAAACTATCTGTTATCACTTATTTCAGTACTTGCACAGAATACCTTGCTGGAAACCGCTTATCATTTCCTTCTGCTCCTCGTTGGGTTCGACACTCTTACTTATCGAAAGGACTACGATAGATCCCCTATACTTGTGGGTCATCACCGTGTCCCTCGGTAAAAGGACGACCCGGTGTTGTACCTTGACCTCATGACAACTAGAACCGGATAATTAATAAAACACACCCTTCCAAGTGCCAGATACAACCGGTGATTGCTCTCTCACAGGGCGACGAGGGGAGGATCACCGGGTAGGATTATGCTATGCGATGATACTTGGTGAACTTACCATCTACTCTCTTCTACATGCTGCAAGATGGAGGTTGCGAGAAGCGTAGTCTTTGATAGGACTAGCTACCCCCCTCTTATTCTGGCATTCTGCAGTTCAGTCCACATATGCTACCCCTTTTCCATTTGATACCAATGCATACATATGTAGTGTAGCTCCTTGCTTGCGAGTACTTTGGATGAGTACTCATGGTTGCCTTGCTCCCCCTTTCCCCCCTTTCTATATCCGATTGTTGCGACCAGACGATGGAGTCCAGGAGCCAGACGCCACCGTTGATGACGACTCCTACTACACTGGAGGTGCCTACTACTACGTGTAGGCCGCTGACGACGACCAGGAGTAGTTTAGGAGGATCCCAGGCAGGAGGTCTGCGCCTCTTGTGATCTGTATCCCAGTTTGTGCTAGCCTTCTTAAGGCATATTTGTTTATTTATGTCTGTACTCAGATATTGTTGCTTGCGCTGACTCGCCTATGATTGAGTGTCGGCATTCTGGGAACGGGGGTCCCCAGACTTGCCTGCATGCGGCCTGCGGCGTGGCTCAAAAGGGGGCCCAGCACGGCCTATCTTCACCAACACAAACCCAAGACCCTCGCGAGGGGCCAAGCCTCGCGGGGCGGACGACACGAAGCTTCCTCGGGCACGGCCTCGTCAGACTGGCTCACGAGGAGGCGGAGAGATCAAGGCGGGGTACCTCACGAGGTGCCCATGACGCAAGCCGTGACAACTCAGGGCGCCAGGCGGGTGCCAGCCCGCGCAGCATCCTCCTTTCCTCTTTGGTGCAAAGGGGGCAAGCGCAGCCATGGAGTACCGAGGCATCAGGCAAAGGTTGCCATTTCGGTGCAACGAGACCAAGACCAGGAGGACTACAAGACGGAGGTCACCGTGGAGCCCAAGACGGCATCATCACCAGAGCTTTGCGCAGGCGAAGACTACTTTTGTCAGGATAGCTTATACTTGCTGTCCCCCTTCAAATTAGCCCGCCATTGTTGGCTCCCTTCCCGCTCAATATTTGGGAAGAGGACCAGGGCCTCTATAAATAGGACCAGCCACCTATACAGCAAAGAGGTCGATCAGTCGGAGCAGAGAGAGAGAGAGAGAGAAAGAAAGGTCACTGTCATAAAGCGTCCTCAGTGAGGAGCGAGCCTTCACCTCCAACTCCGTGAAGGCCGCGCGGTCCTCGGCAAGAACCAGGGCCTTGCCGTCCAGCTCGGCCTTCCTCGACCCCAACTCCTGCTCCAGCGCACCTAGGCGGTCGTGGCGCTTCCTGAGCTTGGCCTCCTGGCCCTCGACGGCTGCCTCGCGAGCCTTCATGCCTTCTTCCTGCTCTTGGCGAAGGCGGACCTCTTCCGCGAGCCGATCCCGCAGGCCTTGTAGCTCGTCCTCCAGCGCCTTGCAGCGACTGAGGATGTCGACCACCTCCCCCAAGGCTGCATCGCGGGCAGCCTTCGCCTCCAGGACGGCCTGCTTCTCCACGTCGCATGCCGTCGAGGCCTGGACCAGCGCCGCCCGAATCGAGGCGTCAGAGCGAACCCACCCAGAAGCCAGCTCCAAACGCCCGGCCACCAAGCGGGGGTCGGCGCCAAGAAGATCCTGCCGCAGTCGGTCTAGCTCAGCAACAGCACGATCCAGAACGGCAGAAGGAGTCGGAGAGATAGCGGCCGGTGGAGTAGGAGGAGAAGGCGGCAGCGCAGCCGCAGCATCCTGAGGCGGAGTCTGCCTCGCCCCGACAGCTGTAGTGGCGGCGGCAGGCAAGAGCACCTCGGGAGCCACTTGGGCCACGGGGGCTGAGCTCGCCCCAGCCGGCTCAGCCAGACCTCGCGAGGACGACCGGGCAGGAGAAGCCTGTGCGTCGCGGTCACCTTCCTTCGCGGGCAGAAGCGCCGCCACGGATGGAACCTCGGTAGCCCCCTTCGGCTTCTTTGCTGAGGGCGCCAACCTATCCAAAGATGCGGACGTCAAGCCTCCGAAGCAGAGCAAGAGATAAAGACAAGAATTGAATGCTTACGGGTCGTCGCTAGTGAGCTCAAGCGGCCTCCGGCCAAATTTCAAGCCTGAAAGCCGGCTGGAAGGGTCAACCTCGGGAAGCTTGGAGGCAGAAGGTGCGTCTGCGGTTCGCCCCGGGGCCGGGGGAGACCCGCGGGAGATCAGCCCGGTCCTGTCCTTCTTCGGGATCGGGGGCGAGCTCCCGCCGCCCTGCTCGTCGTCGTCTTCGTCGTCATCCTCGTCGTCATCATTCGGAGAGAGGCGGAGAACGCGGGACCTGCGCCGGGGGAGGGGAGCCCTCGACTCTCCGTCAGTCGCCTCGGAGTCAGGCCCTTTTCCGTGCTCCCCACCCTCTTCCTCTTTGCTGGAGTCGCCGGAGGGCACGTCCACCGGTTCCTCGGGAGCTTCCAGGGGCACTGGCCCATCCCCGTTGAAGATGGGCATGGACTTCACCACCCGCTCCCAGTCGTTGCGAAGGAACAAGGGCGTAGGAGCGCCCTCCAGCCTCGCCACATTGCCCCCGACCAGAGATTGGAGAACTGCAGCCAGGTCCCCGGCGGCCAAGGCCGTGGGGTTCGGACGAGGCCTCCACATTGGAAGCGAGTACTGCCGAAGCGGAGCCAACCGGTGCTCCAGGAACTCCCTCAGCAGCGACGCGCCGGTCAGCTTCGCCGCCGCCATGTCGGTCGGCCTCAGATCCGCGTCCATCCTCTCCAACACCATCTTCGCGCGGGGATCCATGAGCTCCGCTCGACCCCAGTCGCTGGAGCTCGTGGGCTGCTTCGTGGGCAGGATCAGCCGAGGGTGGATGCGCCCAGCATCCACCAAGATCCACTTGCTCCTGAAGCCCTCAATCCTCTTCCCAGAGTTCAAGATGGCAATGGCGCCGCCGGACGCGACAAAGCTCGCGCACGCGGAAGCAGTCCCCCGAGAGGTCCTGAGGTAGAAGTAGTGGCGCAGCAAGGCCACTGAGGGCTGCACCCCAACATGTGCTTCGCAATAATAAGCAAAGATTGCCAGGAGGAGGACGGAGTTGGGATGGAGATGTAGAGCCTGTAGCTTGTAATGGCGGAGGACAGAGAAGAAGAACTCGGAGAAGGGAGGCACCAGGCCAGCAACAATGGCACTTACGAAGAGCGGATAGAAGGTGCTCCTTTTACCCTCAGGGGTGGCGGAGCCGGCCTTGAACACCTTCTCCCCGTCGATGCCCCACGCCGTCGCCATCCGGCGCAACCGGGCAAGGCCCGCCTCTGACACGTTCGGCGAGTCCAGGGCAGACGAGTACCAAGCTGCGGTCGGGGGCTGACGAGGCGCCATGGCTCCCTAGGCCGCGCGGCCAGAGAAGATCTGGAAATCCCAGAGGAAGGAAGGAGAGGCGCAAGAAATGGGATCTGAGCAGCAACCGGAGAAAGCAAGAAGCAGGGCCTAGGAGCATGCCACTCCTTTATCAACTCGCGCGGTTGATGAGACGCCCACGTCCAATCAACCGCCACGTGGCGCCCAAGGCCGCAGGCTGTTAGAGCCCGTGGCGCTTCGCTCTTGCCCTTCCGCCTCCCTGCACGGCCAAGTCCGGGAGCGCCTTGGGCCCGGGGGCTACTGTCGGCGTTCTGGGAACGGGGGTCCCCAGACTTACCTTCCTGCGGCCTGCGGCGTGGCTCAAAAGGGGGCCCAGCACGGCCCATCTTCACCAACACAAACCCAAGACCCTCGCGAGGGGCCAAGCCTCGCGGGGCGGACGACACGAAGCTTCCTCAGGCACGGCCTCATCAGGCTGGCTCACAAGGAGGCGGAGAGATCAAGGCGGGGTACCTCACGAGGTGCCCATGACGCAAGCCGTGAAAACTCAGGGCGCCAGGCGGGTGCCAGCCCGCGCAGCGTCCTCCTTTCCTCTTTGGTGCAAAGGGGGCAAGCGTAGCCGCGGAGTACCGAGGCATCAGGCAAAGGTTGCCATTTCGGTGCAATGAGACCAAGACCAGGAGGACTACGAGACGGAGGTCACCGTGGAGCCCAAGACGGCGTCATCACCAGAGCTTTGCGCAGGCGAAGACTACTTTTGTCAGGATAGCTTATACTTGCTGTCCCCCTTCAAATTAGCCCGCCATTGTTGGCTCCCTTCCCGCTCAATATTTGGGAAGAGGACCAGGGCCTCTATAAATAGGACCAGCCACCTATACAGCAAAGAGGTCGATCAATCGGAGCAGAGAGAGAGAGAGAGAGAAAGAAAGGTCACTGTCATAAAGCGTCCTCAGTGAGGAGCGAGCCTTCACCTCCAACTCCGTGAAGGCCGCGCGGTCCTCGGCAAGAACCAGGGCCTTGCCGTCCAGCTCGGCCTTCCTCGACCCCAACTCCTGCTCCAGCGCACCTAGGCGGTCGTGGCGCTTCCTGAGCTTGGCCTCCTGGCCCTCGACGGCTGCCTCGCGAGCCTTCATGCCTTCTTCCTGCTCTTGGCAAAGGCGGACCTCTTCCGTGAGCCGATCCCGTAGGCCTTGTAGCTCGTCCTCCAGCGCCTTGCAGCGACTGAGGATGTCGACCACCTCCCCCAAGGCCGCATCGCGGGCAGCCTTCGCCTCCAGGACGGCCTGCTTCTCCTCGTGCATGCCGTCGAGGCCTGGACCAGCGCCGCCCGAATCGAGGCGTCAGAGCGAACCCACCCAGAAGCCAGCTCCAAACGCCCGGCCACCAAGCGGGGGTCGGCGCCAAGAAGATCCTGCCGCAGTCGGTCTAGCTCAGCAACAGCACGATCCAGAACGGCAGAAGGAGTCGGAGAGATAGCGGCCGGTGGAGTAGGAGGAGAAGGCGGCAGCGCAGCCGCAGCATCCTGAGGCGGAGTCTGCCTCGCCCCGACAGCTGTAGTGGCGGCGGCAGGCAAGAGCACCTCGGGAGCCACTTGGGCCGCGGGGGCTGAGCTCGCCCCAGCCGGCTCAGCCAGACCTCGCGAGGACGACCGGGCAGGAGAAGCCTGTGCGTCGCGGTCACCTTCCTTCGCGGGCAGAAGCGCCGCCACGGATGGAACCTCGGTAGCCCCCTTTGGCTTCTTTGCTGAGGGCGCCAACCTATCCAAAGATGCGGACGTCAAGCCTCCGAAGCAGAGCAAGAGATAAAGACAAGAATTGAATGCTTACGGGTCGTCGCTAGTGAGCTCAAGCGGCCTCCGGCCAAATTTCAAGCCTGAAAGCCGGCTGGAAGGGTCAACCTCGGGAAGCTTGGAGGCAGAAGGTGCGTCTGTGGTTCGCCCCGGGGCCGGGGGAGACCCGCGGGAGATCAGCCCGGTCCTGTCCTTCTTCGGGATCGGGGGCGAGCTCCCGCCGCCCTGCTCGTCGTCGTCTTCGTCGTCATCCTCGTCGTCATCATTCGGAGAGAGGCGGAGAACGCGGGACCTGCGCCGGGGGAGGGGAGCCCTCGACTCTCCGTCAGTCGCCTCGGAGTCAGGCCCTTTTCCGTGCTCCCCACCCTCTTCCTCTTTGCTGGAGTCGCCGGAGGGCACGTCCACCGGTTCCTCGGGAGCTTCCAGGGGCACTGGCCCATCCCCGTTGAAGATGGGCATGGACTTCACCACCCGCTCCCAGTCGTTGCGAAGGAACAAGGGCGTAGGAGCGCCCTCCAGCCTCGCCACATTGCCCCCGACCAGAGATTGGAGAACTGCAGCCAGGTCCCCGGCGGCCAAGGCCGTGGGGTTCGGACGAGGCCTCCACATTGGAAGCGAGTACTGCCGAAGCGGAGCCAACCGGTGCTCCAGGAACTCCCTCAGCAGCGACGCGCCGGTCAGCTTCGCCGCCGCCATGTCGGTCGGCCTCAGATCCGCGTCCATCCTCTCCAACACCATCTTCGCGCGGGGATCCATGAGCTCCGCTCGACCCCAGTCGCTGGAGCTCGTGGGCTGCTTCGTGGGCAGGATCAGCCGAGGGTGGATGCGCCCAGCATCCACCAAGATCCACTTGCTCCTGAAGCCCTCAATCCTCTTCCCAGAGTTCAAGATGGCAATGGCGCCGCCGGACGCGACAAAGCTCGCGCACGCGGAAGCAGTCCCCCGAGAGGTCCTGAGGTAGAAGTAGTGGCGCAGCAAGGCCACTGAGGGCTGCACCCCAACATGTGCTTCGCAATAATAAGCAAAGATTGCCAGGAGGAGGACGGAGTTGGGATGGAGATGTAGAGCCTGTAGCTTGTAATGGCGGAGGACAGAGAAGAAGAACTCGGAGAAGGGAGGCACCAGGCCAGCAACAATGGCACTTACGAAGAGCGGATAGAAGGTGCTCCTTTTACCCTCAGGGGTGGCGGAGCCGGCCTTGAACACCTTCTCCCCGTCGATGCCCCACGCCGTCGCCATCCGGCGCAACCGGGCAAGGCCCGCCTCTGACACGTTCGGCGAGTCCAGGGCAGACGAGTACCAAGCTGCGGCCGGGGGCTGACGAGGCGCCATGGCTCCCTAGGCCGCGCGGCCAGAGCAGATCTGGAAATCCCAGAGGAAGGAAGGAGAGGCGCAAGAAATGGGATCTGAGCAGCAACCGGAGAAAGCAAGAAGCAGGGCCTAGGAGCATGCCACTCCTTTATCAACTCGGGCGGTTGATGAGACGCCCACGTCCAATCAACCGCCACGTGGCGCCCAAGGCCGCAGGCTGTTAGAGCCCGTGGCGCTTCGCTCTTGCCCTTCCGCCTCCCTGCACGGCCAAGTCCGGGAGCGCCTTGGGCCCGGGGGCTACTGTCGGCGTTCTGGGAACGGGGGTCCCCAGACTTACCTTCCTGCGGCCTGCGGCGTGGCTCAAAAGGGGGCCCAGCACGGCCCATCTTCACCAACACAAACCCAAGACCCTCGCGAGGGGCCAAGCCTCGCGGGGCAGACGACACGAAGCTTCCTCAGGCACGGCCTCATCAGGCTGGCTCACGAGGAGGCGGAGAGATCAAGGCAGGGTACCTCACGAGGTGCCCATGACGCAAGCCGTGAAAACTCAGGGCGCCAGGCGGGTGCCAGCCCGCGCAGCATCCTACTTTCCTCTTTGGTGCAAAGGGGGCAAGCGTAGCCGCGGAGTACCGAGGCATCAGGCAAAGGTTGCCATTTCGGTGCAATGAGACCAAGACCAGGAGGACTACGAGACGGAGGTCACCGTGGAGCCCAAGACGACGTCATCACCAGAGCTTTGCGCAGGCGAAGACTACTTTTGTCAGGATAGCTTATACTTGCTGTCCCCCTTCAAATTAGCCCGCCATTGTTGGCTCCCTTCCCGCTCAATATTTGGGAAGAGGACCAGGGCCTCTATAAATAGGACCAACCACCCATACAGCAAAGAGGTCGATCGGTCGGAGCAGAGAGAGAGAGAGAGAAAGAAAGGTGGCTGAACTCCTCCCAGCAGTTCATCGCCTCATCCAAGAACAGACCCTCACGAGGCTATTCTTCCTTGTATTGTTCATCATCATCAGCCCAAGAGGCAATCCACCACACCACACACTGGAGTAGGGTATTACACCACAATGGTGGCCCAAACCAGTATAAACCCTGTGTCTCTTGTGTTGTTCTTTCCTTAGTTTAGATCCTAGCATGGCGGAGGGGTGCAGGTAGGTAGGAGGCAAAATCTCGGCGCGCACCCCAGTGTTCGAACCTCAAGGGTCTGCCGGAACCCGAAATCCAACACTTGTATTCGAGCCCTCGAGGCCCCTGGCTTGTAATATGATGCTTGTATGACTTATTTTATTTGTAGAGTTGTATTGTGATATCTTCTCGTGAGTCCCTGATCTTGATCATACACGTTTGCGTGTATGATTAGTGTACGATTGAATCGGGAGCGTCACAGAACCGGATGTTAAACTGGATATTGAGAGCTTCAAAGATTTATGGGAGAGAGATGTCTCTTGAGCCAGATTTTAAACCGGAATCTTCATTTTGAGCCGGAAATTTTCTAATGACCTTTAAATTTTCATCAATATGGCAGCATCCTCTGGGACCGGGTTATCTTCCCCTTCAACGTCCTGGGGTTTTTGAATTTGCTGAAACTGGTAAGACTTTGCTAAGTCATATCATTGTAGCCCCCGAGTCTTAATATGACTCGAGGAGTTGGCTTGAGACTCTCCATACTTGACCATGATATGAGCCGGCATATATTTGAACAGCAGATTGCTGGACTATGTTGAATCTCGGCGGGTTATGAATGACCCTGTCCATTGATCCATCCAGTGTAGGAAAGGGCCATAACTTGATGGTCGCTTTTGTAATGATGAATTGTTCTGCATAAGAAATTTCACATGCGAGAGTAATTGTTCTGGAAGAAAATAAAAATATATCAATAGAAACTTGATAGGATGGATTTCACCTGATATGTTTTATCGAGAATTATCAGCTGTAGGGTCGTAGCAACGATGCCAGAGGTGGCGGCTTAAAGCGCAGCACCGGGCGGCTCAGAAGGGATCTTCCGGGTCATGTTTGACCATTGAATTTTTTCTTTGAATAATGATTTTTCAGGAATACCATGCCGGGTCAACCTCCCTTTCTTTCTTTACTTTCTTTTCTCTTCTGGCCAGTACTAACTACTGGAGCAGCGGGGAGCCCTTCAACATATCTGTAAATCTCTGAACTCAAATCACCCGTCGGAAAACCCACATCAAGTACGTTTTTGTATCCGCCGAAACTGAAGCTTGTGTTTCTTCAGTGGTCAATTGAGTTGAAGCAGAGTGTTTGCAAACGTCAATATTAGGATTCCCCACATCGACAAACAACATCCGGCTCACGGGGCGCAGGTCGCGCGAGCGGACCCGGGTCAGGGCGCCTTGGAGCCGAGCTGTCGTTGTAACTTTTTCCAAAGGTCCACTGAAGTTTTGATTTGCATCGTAAATTCCATTTTGATCTTTGGTACAGTGCAACTCTGAAACTTAGGTTCCATGGACGAAATCCTTTGCACTCCCCCGGCTATGCTGAAGTAGATTTTGATGTTAATAATAACTCCATCGCGGTTCGAGCTGTGACGACAGTGAAACTGACCGGACCTTGCAATGTACGGCACCACTGCAGGTGCGAGCTCCACTGTTACGATAGCCTTGACCATTTACAAAACCAAGTAATAGCACATGCTACTCCCAGCTACCAAGAAGTACTACCAATCGCATCCAAGATGTGCATACATGCACCACCTCCCTTTTTTTCCCTTTTTTGCTCTGGTAAACAGCTGCAGCAGGAGCGCCCAAAGACGGCTTGTGCGGAGAATTCAGACGCGGGCACGGCGGCTCAGCGGAGGCAAGCGGGGACGGAGTCCGACGCAGCAGGCAGCGAGGCTGGCTCTGCGCAGAGGAGGCCGGTTTGTGGATGGAGCCACGGGTCGCGACCCAGTGATGCAGAACCGCGCCCCAGGCGGATCACAGGTGGTGGGGTTGATGACAGTGGTCCAGAAGCGACGCCGGCGAAAGAAAGCAGCGTGACAATACCGGGTCACAACCAGCGGGCGGTTCAACAGCGACCGCGGGGAGGCCCGATGGCGACTAGTAGAGGAGGCCCGAGGCCACGGCGTTGGAGGCGGCGGCTCGGAACGGGGCCGCTCGTAACAGTAGGAGCAACCCGCAGCGGCTGTTTTGAAGGCGGCCGGTAGTGGAAGCAACCCACGGCAGCTCGCGCCGAGGGCAGTTCATCCTGGCACAGGCAACGTCTTGGTGGTGATGTTGTCAGAGGCGGCGGTGCGGGGCGCGAGGCCACAACAGAGGTGGCTGCGAGGCCGGGCGGCTCAGGAGGTCGCGGCACACAGAGGCGGTGAATGCTGCTGAGGCGAGCGCCGCACTGGCGAGGGCGTCTTATCACGGAGGCCAAGGATGACGGCTTGAAGTGGCGGCTCAAGACCGCGGTGGCGCGGTGGCTCAACGCAAGGGTGAGACGGAGGCGACCGTGCCAAGCTTCGCAGGCTCATGGAAGTGGCAGCGTGCTACCCGGCTGTCGCGGGATGCAGAGTAGAAAGAGCTGATCGCGGCCATTGGAGTATATTGCGGCCAAAGCAACGTCAGGTTATGGCGACTTTGGAGGCGGCGGCTCAGAGGGCCCCAGCAAGTCCGCGACGGAGGGGCGGACCGCGGCAGAGGACCGATGGTTTACCACAGGGGCGGCTCGACCACAGCAGCGGGACTGGCTTGGCGCAGTCGTGCTGACAGAGGCGGCGGCTCGACGAGAGCTCGTGGAGAGGCAGCCGACTGCAGACGCGATGACGGCGACCGACGGTAAGTCGGATGCAGAGGGTGAGCCATGCAACGGAGGCTCAACATGGTACGAGGCAGGCCGAGATGAGGGCTCGTGGCGACTCGGAGTTGTGGTAGAAACAAGTGGCGACTTGGCCGGCCAGCACGGAGATCTGCAGGCAGCAGGCCTGTGGGTGCGTAGAGAAGTGATAACCCACAAGTATAGGGAATCGCAACAGTTTTCGAGTGTAGAGCATTCAACCCAAATTTATTAATTCGACACAAGGGGAGCCAAAGAATATTCTCAAGTATTAACAGTTGAGTTTTCAATTCAACTGCACCTAAAAGACTTAATATCTGCAGCAAAGTATTTAGTAGCAAAGTAATATGGAAGTAACAGTAACAATAGAAAAAGTAACAGTATTGGTTTTGTAGTGATTGTAACAGTGGCAACAAAAAATTTACTAAGCAAAGATCAATATGTGAAAAGCTCGTAGGCATTGGATCAGTGATGGATAATTATGTTGGATGCGATTCCTTATGGAACAGTTATAACATAGGGTAACACAGAACTAGCTCCAGTTCATCAATGTAATGTAGGCATGTATTCCGAATATAGTCATATATGCTTATGGAAAAGAAATTGCATGACATCTTTTGTCCTACCCTCTTGTGGCAGTGGGGTCCTATCGGAAACTAAGGGATATTAAGACCTCCTTTTAATAGAGTACCGGAACAAAGCATTAACACTTAGTGAATACATGAACTCCTCAAACTATAGTCACCACCGGTAATTGTCCCGATTATTGTCACCTCGGGGTTAACGGATCATAAAACATAGTAGGTGACTATTGACTTGCAAAATAGGATCAAGAACTCACATATATTCATGGAAACATAATAGGTTCAGATCTGAAATCATGGCATTCGGGCCCTAGTGACAAGCATTAAGCATAGCAAAGTCATAGCAACATCAATCTCAGAACATAATGGATACTAGGGATCAAACCCTAACAAAACTAACTCGATTACATGATAAATCTCATCCAACCCATCACCGTCCAGCAAGCCTATGATGGAATTACTCACGCACGGCGGTGAGCATCATGAAATTGGTGATGGAGGAAGGTTGATGATGACGATGGTGACGGATTCCCCTCTCCGGAGCCCTGAACGGACTCCAGATCAGCCCTCTCGAGAGAGATTAGGGCTTGGCGGTGACCCTAATAACCCACAAGTATAGGGGATCACAACAGTTTTCGAGGGTGGAGTATTCAACCCAAATTTATTGATTCGACACAAGGGGAGCCAAAGAATATTCTCAAGTATTAGCAGCTGAGTTGTCAATTCAACCACACCTGGAAACCTAATATATGCAACAAAGTGTTTAGTAGCAAAGTAATATGATAGTAGTGGTAACGGTAGCAAAGGGTAACGGTAGCAAAAGTAATGTTTTTGGTATTTTGTAGTGATGATAGCAATAGCAACGGAAAAGTAAATAAGCGAAGAACAATATATGGAAAGCTCGTAGGCAATGGATCAGTGATAGAGAATTATGCCGGAGGTGGTTCATCATGTAACAGTCATAACCTAGGGTGACACAGAACTAGCTCCAATTCATCAATGTAATGTAGGCATGTATTCCGAATATAGTCATATGTGCTTATGGAAAAGAACTTGCATGCCATCTTTTGTCCTACCCTCCCGTGGCAGCGGGGTCCTAGTGGAAACTAAGGGATATTAAGGCCTCCTTTTAATAGAGTACCAGACCAAAGCATTAACACATAGTGAATACATGAACTCCTCAAACTACGGTCATCACCGGGAGTGGTCCCGATTATTGTCACTTCGGGGTTGCCGGATCATAACACATAGTAGGTGACTATAGACTTGCAAGATAGGATCAAGAACTATCATATATTGATGAAAATATAATAGGTTTAGATTTGAAATCATGGCACTCGGGCCCTAGTGACAAGCATTAAGCATAGCAAAGTCATAGCAACATCAATCTCAGAACATAGTGGATACTAGGGATCAAACCCTAACAAAACTAACTCGATTACATGATAAATCTCATCCAACCCATCACCGTCCAACAAGCCTACGATGGAATTACTCACGCACGGCGGTGAGCATCATGAAATTGGTGATGGAGGAAGGTTGATGATGACGATGGCGACGGATTCCCCTCTCCGGAGCCCCGAACGGACTCCAGATCAGCCCTCCCGAGAGGTTTTAGGGCTTGGCGGCGGCTCCGTATCGTAAAACGCGATGAATCCTTCCCTCCAATTTTTTCCTCCCCGAAAGCAAATATATAGAGTTGGAGTTGAGGTCGGAGGAGCTCCAGGGGGCCCACGAGGTAGGGGGCGCGTCCTAGGGGGGGGCAGGCGCGCCCCCACCCTCGTGGCTAGGGTGTGGGCCCCCTGGTCTTCATCTTTTGCAAGGAATTTTTATTATTTCCAAATAGACGTCCCGTGAAGTTTCAGGTCATTCCGAGAACTTTTGTTTCTGCACATAAATAACACCATGGTAGTCAGTCCGGGTTAGTTCCATTCAAATCATGCAAGTTAGAGTCCAAAACAAGGGCAAAAGTGTTTGGAAAAGTAGATACGACAGAGACGTATTAGGCCCCGTATCGTAAAACGTTATGAATCCTTCTCTCTTATTTCCCCCCCGAACGTGAATATATAGAGTTGGAGTTGAGGTCGGTGGAGCATCAAAGGGCCAAGAGAGAGGGGGCGCCCCCCCACCCTCGTGGACAGGGTGTGGGCCCCCTGACATTGATTATTTCGCCACTATTTTTTATATATTCCAAAAATATTCTCCATGAAGTTTCAGGTCATTCCGAGAACTTTTATTTCTGCACAAAAATAACACCATGGCAATTCTGTTGAAAACAGCATCAGTCCGGGCTAGTTCCATTCAAATCATGCAAGTTAGAGTCCAAAACTAGGTCAAAACTGTTTGGAAAAGTAGATCGATGGAGACGTATCAAGGAGCAGCGCGGGGGCGGCTCGGAGTGGAAGGTGAAGGCGCCGCGGCACGACAAGCGCATGTAAGTAAGGGCCGCGATGGCTCTGCTTGAGGCATCGCCGGTGTGGTATGACGGTGACAACGGAAAGCTAACGGCTCAAGGGCGGAACAACTCATGTCCGGGTCATGGCCGGCCCTGTTTCCGGGTTGTAGTTGACTTGGCGGCCCAAGGCGGGTCAGGTTACACAAAGCTGTCTCAAGGTATGCCTACAGCAGCGGCAGGACAAAGCAACGTGAGGCCGGCTCGAGGTGGCTTATTTACACGGCCGGCAAAGGCAGTCCGCTCCTCCGGCCAAACGCGACAGCCGATGTGATTTGAGGTTGCGATAGTGGCTCGGAGGCGGAAAATGCTCGGAGACGACCTAGAACGAGGATGACTCGGAGCTGATATGAGGTTATGGAATGATTCGGAGTCTGCCGGTAGAGGTGATGACGGCGCCCGGCGGTTTCAAGGCGAGACCGAGCGAAGGCGGCGGCTCACGACAGTTGAAGTGGTGATGTAAACCGGCTGCTTGAAACGAAGCAGCGGTGAGCCGTTTGACATTTGCTGACGAATTGCCGAGTCTGACCCACTTGATGCCTCATGTATTGCACTGATTTTGGCTTCATGTAGGATACTGATGAAACACAAGTTAATACTTCTGTTGATCTCGGCGACTTGCGGCAAAAACGGATCACAACCCTAATTTTTCCTTGAACTTTAAACCTCCCTGGTCGTAAATCTGAACCGATGAACTCAAAGCTGAGGCAGATCCTTTCAAGCCGACTCTTCTTCATCTGGAAACTTGTGAACTTCTCGATCCCTGAGAGATCCCTTCAAGAATTCAACACCACCCTGCGCATGCCCCACGGTGGGCGCCAACTGTTGTGGATTTGTCACGGTATATGTCCTTAGTGTCAGGACTTAGTCGCGAGGCCAACGCATCTATGTGGTAGCTTGAGAGGGGTTGAGTGGGACAAGAGATGCGAGGTTTTTACCCAGGTTCGGCCCCACACGGTGGAGGTAAAATCCTACATCTTGCTTCATTTATATTGATGATGATGATCACGATTACAGGGGTGCTCTATCTCGAGAGCTATTGACTTGTCTGTCTCTCTAGACTTATGAAACTTGTCCCCCTTGGGGTGCCCTGCCCCTCCTTATATATGTTGAAGGGGCGGCTTACATAAAGAGTCCTAGTAGGATTAGGATTACTCTATTACAAGTGGAGTCCTAGTCTTCCTTCCTTTGTAAGGGAATATTCCTTATGCTTTCCTCTTAAGCCATCCCATCATAACACAAGCCGGTCTTCCATGAACCACCTTCTGGGCCTCTCGGTCTTGTTGCTCCTCTGACCCGCCTGCCGGGTCACCAATGAGTCACCTGGCTTGGCCGGGTCACCAGTGAGTGGAGAGATTCGGGCGGGTCACTTAGTAAGTCGCCAAGTCAGGGAGGGTCACCTGTGAGTCGTCAAGCCCGACCTGGTCATACTTCCGGCCGAGTCATACTGCGGGATATATCACCGACACCAGCGTTGTTGGGGTCGTGTGGTGCAGAGGGACCAGCCGCAGTGTCTTCAACAACTTCATTTTTGTCAGTTATGCACGATGAAGACTCTGAACTTGGCATGAGAGGAGGAACTTGGGTTTTCTTGAACTTCTTCCTTGGCGGTTCAACCCAGTCAAAGTTCATCTGGAATTCCATAGAAGCAAGTTCATCATCGGTTTTGAGGTGTGAGAGGATGGCCCAACTGTGATCAAAGATCTCATGGAGATAGTATATGTTCTTGCGGACGGCGTTATGTGTCACTGTCATATTTGCTTGAATAGTGGCAAATTGACGCTTAACCCATCGATGATGCTTGTCCACTTGTTGATGAATAATTATCAACAACTCATGGTCAGTCATGACACGAGGTGCTTCAGAGGTTTCTTTGAGGCTTTTGCAGCAGTATCCTGGCTGGCCGTTTCATCAGCAATGGAGCTGGCAATAGGCTAGCGAAATTGTCCATCAAGAGGACGAATTCCTTAATCAATGACAGTCTTGCCTTTGCCAGGTTGTAACATCCCAAATTTGCAATTTGGAATGTTATACACTAGATCATCATGCATATCATATTTTCATGCATTTTGGTTGATCCTAGAAATTTCACGCAACTCAAGGACCCACGGAGAGAGTTGGAGATTTCGTTATTTTCATATGTGAGTTCTCTCAAATTTTGGAAAAGAGGATCATTTGATTTATTTATTTCATCTTCAATTATTTTTCCAATATCAAAAAAAATGAGAGAGGGAATAATATGACTTTCCCAAAGTTAGGAAAAATGAAGATTTAATGAATAAGTCAAGTTTTGGTTTTGCCGGAGTTCTTTTGCGTTTTTTTTGGATAGGGAAAAATGCGCGTTTTCAAAAAATTGCATTTTAGGCCCGGAGAAAAGTTCATTTTGTTCGACTCATTTTTAGGAGTCGGGGAAAATTTACTTTAGATTTTTCGGAGTTCGTTTAGATAGTTTTTATTTTGTTTTTCTGCGCGCGAAACCGATTTAAAAAAAAAGGAGCAGCTCCCGCGCGCCAGGCCAGCCGGGCCAAGGCCCAGCCAGCCGCCACCGCCCCCAGCCCCTCGCGCGAAGCCGAGTCCCAGCGGGACTCTAGGCCGCCGCCCCCCCTTTACCCCTTGGCCAAGTCACACCCCCCCTCCTAGTATATATACTCACCCCCCTCTCTTTTCCTCCACCACCCAAGCCCGCCGCCCCTCTCCTCCTTGCGCCGCCGCCGCCGCCTTAAGCCGCCTTAAGCCGCCGCCGCCGCCCTAAGCCGCCGCCCGGAGCCCCGCCTCTCCAGGTAGCCGCGCTGCCTCTTCTTTTCCTCGGTTCGGTTTTTCTTCTAGAAAACCGTTCCGGTTCTTCTCTTTTTTTTCTTTCGGTTTTTCTTCCGGCTTTGTTTCGGTTTTCTTCCGAAACCCTAGATCGGTTTTCATTCTTCTTTTGGACCGTTCGTCTCAAGAACGTGATCACCGATTTTTCTCGGTTAACGACGCCCGTTCGTTTAACCGTTCATCTCTTTCTTTTCGTCGGATTTATTCCGCGATCGCGATCTCAGATCCGATCTTCGTTCTAGTCTTTCTTCCCGCTCGTTTATCGGAATCAAGTGATTCAAGTGCCTGGAGTTTCGTCTCGAAACCGCCGTTCCGTCTAATCAACTTGAACAAGCCTTTGCTACAGTAAAATTTGACCTAGTTTCAACTTGCTAGAACCGAGTTGTTTTCTTCCGCCGTTTGTTTTTCCCTCGTCTGTTCGGTTCTTTCTTTCTTTGCAACCGGAGTTCTTAAGTTGAACTTTCTGGTTCGTTCTCTTGTTCGAGTCTTACCTGTGCATTAGATGAGTACTTATTGTGTGCTTGTTGTTTGTCTGCGATAGATCACCCGGATTGCGCCACTTGTTACTTCGAAACCCTAGGTCTCGCGGATCATCAGCAAGGCAAGTAACACTTTGATCATATCTTTTCTACAACCTAGTTTTATTGCATTAGATCAATCCTCTCACATTGCATGATTAGGATCTAATTAAATTGTGGGATGGGAGGTAGATGAGGTAGTACCTATCACCTGTATTATTATGAAACCTTTGGGAGTTACTTCTACGTTTGCTTATTATGCCATGCTATGCTAGTAGACGTGGATTGGGTGAGTGATATCCATGACAGATGTGAGTTTGTTAATTTTAATGGTTTACTTAAGGTGGCAACTTAAATACACATCTGGGTGGATTGAGGCACCTGATGACTATCGGGACTTGCCTGTTTTTATTTCGGACCGCCACCCAGGCTCAAAGGGATCATAAGATCATTCATGCCAGTAAACTTCCGTGTGCAGCCACAAGCCATTATGGGCTCTGGCATAGTTGATTAAGTCGTGCGAACTCTTACAGGGTAGACTAGCAGATGTAGGGGAAAGTAGGTGTACCGGTCTATCCAACGTAAGGTGCTAGCGCTTCTGAAAGACTATGTCTCGGTCATCCGTTTCTCAAACACCATGTAGTGCGAGAATCCAAACGGAGGCGATCGAGTCTTGTGGGGAAAAGTGCGCAAACCTCTGCAGAGTGTACAAACTAATCATGATTAGCCGTGTCCCCAGTTATGGACAACTTGAGTATCTAGTACTTGAATATCATGTGAATCTCAACATGTTACTCTAATTAATATTAATGGGTTTTAATTACTTAATTGGGATCGGAATGCTGTCAACCATTCTCGATGTTTAACAACTACCATGATAGTTAAATAAATTTATTCCTTTGCAGTAGGGAAAAATTGGCTTTACGCAAAACTGTAACCATAGAGCTTTCCACCAGCCATATATGCATGTAGTATAGCTGTTTCATTCCATTACTCTCTATGTGTTACATTGCCAGCATATTCCATGTGCTGACCCGTTTTCGGGCTGCAACGTTAATGTTGCAGACTTTTCAGACGATGAGTAAGGTGCTTTTAGGTCGTGGTTCTATACTCAATGATGCCATTGGAGTTGATGGACCCATTTATCTTCCGAGTCTTCCGCTGTTATCGTTATTAGATGGCCTTAAGCCATATTTATTGTAATAAGTTCTCTTTGAGACATCGATGTAATAAGTGTGTGATTGCAACTCTGCTATAAATCCTTCGATGTACTGTGTGGTGTCAGCATTACTGATCCAGGGATGACACCGGAGCACAGTAGACTTGATCCATTCGGGACGGGTCGCTACAGAGATGGTATCAGAGCACACGCTGACTGTAGGACACGACCACTAAGTTAAAGCCATAGATCACCATTCTCTTCTCATTTTATAACTCCTCATCTTTTCTACTCTTTTAGGATGACGAACGCGAAGATTAAGTACGCTCAACCGGATGAAGGCACACCATTTGGATTTCACCTGAAGGAAGTCACCAAGTACCTGAACATTGGATTACCAAGCTTCACGGGAACCTTCAACGCCACTCTGCCTGAAGAGGAGCGCTGGAAGATTCAAGCTCACGTTCCGGGAAGGACATTCGCGCCAATCACGAAGCCTATAGATAGTGTTTTCAATGCACCAACCTAGAGTCTGGGAAGGAGCATGGTAGCTCATATCACCATGGGACGCATTGGAAAAGTTTATCAAGAAGACATCAAGGACACTATCTACCAGATTTGCGGACGCTGAGATGAACAATGGGAGTTAGTCAGCACCAAGAAGGATAGATCCATTGCATCTTTCATCCAGGAGTTAAACCAGCACATTCGATGCCACGAGAACCAGATGTGCAATGATATGATAGAGTTGAAGAATGCGAAGGCAAGGATCATCGAGCTAGAAGGAGAACTGAAGTCTACACGCAAGGACTACATGGACGAGATCGTAGCTCTAGCGAGACACAACGGCGATCTTAAGTAGGAGATTGAAGAACTCAAGAGGAAGTTAGCATCCAAGGAGGAAGACGAGTACATCGCCTGTCCGGACAACTAAATCATCATCAACGACACCGATTCGGATCCAAGTGAACCCGACTTTGAAGACGAAGCTGGAGCAGATATCATGGAGTCTTCCACCGGTTCAAATTTCTAGATGACCACCAGATAGTAGTAGCATTTCCCCCCTGTAAACATTATAGTCGAGCACTTTTGCGATAGTTTTAGACCGATTGTAAGCCCTTGTTTGATTGAATGAAGTGATTTTGTGTGCATTTGCTCATGTGCATTGGGGTAGTGTTTTCCCTTTAGACCTCACTCTATTCTTAATTCTCGTCTTTTCTAAACCCTCAGATGCCTCCAAGACGTGACAATGGATTCCCACCGGAGCTCACTCAGTTGATCCAGCAGCAGAATCAATTGATGCAGATGTTAGTCCAGAACTAGCAAAACAACAACAACAACCCACCACCACCTGTTGACCACTTAGCCCGTTTCCTTAGGCTGAATCCGCCGGTGTTTTCCAGTAGCACCGAGCCAATAGTAGCAGACGATTGGCTCCGCAAGATAGGAAGGGAGTTGACCACTGCAGGATGCACGGATGGTGAGAAAGTGAAGTTTGCCGCTCACCAGCTTGACGGACCCGCGGCAGCATGGTGGGAGAATTTCACAGCCACTTACCCAGTTGACACTGTCACATGGGATTAGTTTCAGCAAGCTTTCCACACTGCCCATGTTTCAGCAGGAGCTATGGCCTTGAAGAAGCGTGAGTTTCGCAACTTACGCCAAGGAGGAAGGACAGTTGGCCAGTACGTTGACGATTTCAGCAAGTTAGCACGTTATGCCCAGATGATGTTGCTACGGATGCAGCTAAGTAGGAGAAGTTTCTGGAAGGACTGAATGATGAACTAAGCATGCAGTTGATGGTAGCGAGTTTCAACAACTACCAGGAGTTGGTAGATCGTGCCATCATGATTGAAGGGAAGCAACAGCAGATTGAGAACCGCAAGAGGAAATATGGACAGGGGAAGTATAACTCTGGAGCCCAGTAGAAGCCCCGTTTTGCCCCTAAACCGGGATTTCAGTTTCAGCACACCCATGGAGGAGGTAGCTCACACAACCATAATGGCCACAAGGATGGTAATGGGAATGGAGGAAGCAACGGCCAGAACCGGACCACCCCATCGACCCCAACCAAGAGAGACCTGAGTCAAGTCACCTGTTTCAAGTGTTCCAAGACCGGACATTATGCCAATGAATGTCCTGAAGGCCAGAATGGAAATGGCAATGGAAGCTCTGGGAAAAAGCCGAACCCTTTCAATAGGGGACAGGTGAACCACGTTAATGTGGAGGAGGTTGAAGATCAGCCCGATGCAGTAATCGGTAAGTTTTTGGTTAAGTCATTTACCGCACTCGTTCTTTTTGATACTGGTGCATCACATTCATACATATCAAGGGGATTTGTGGAAAAGTATAGCCTGCCCACTAGGATTCTTAAAACACCTATGCTAATAAGCTCACCAGGAGCGGAGTACATGGCCAGTCAAGGATGTTTTCAAGTGCCATTAAGTATAGGAAGGCATGTTTTCCCAACGGATTTAATTATTCTAGAATCCCAAGGTCTGGATGTGATTCTTGGTATGGATTGACTGTCGATGTATGGAGGAAACATCGATTGCGCCAGTAAGACAATTTTGCTTACCACACCAGAAGGAAGAAGGATCAAGTATGTATCCCGGCATGTGCCAAACAGGACACAAGTAAACTGCCTAACAGGAGTTGTGCAAGAAGAAGTACCAGTGGTAAAGGATTTTCCTGATGTATTTCCTGAGGAATTACCAGGCATGCCACCGGATAGAGACATTGAGTTTTTGATTGAGTTATTGCCAGGTACAGGCCCAATATCGAAGCAACCGTACCGGATGCCAGCAAAGGATTTGGTGGAAATTAAGAATCAGATTAAGGAGTTATTGGATAAAGGTTACATTCGCCCAAGTTCTTCGCCTTGGGGATCACCCGTACTTCTAGTGGAAAAGAAGGATGGATCATTAAGGATGGTTGTAGATTATCGGGGATTGAATGAAGTAACCATCAAGAACAAGTACCCACTGCCAATGATCAACAATCTGTTTGATCGGTTGCAAGGAGCTAAAGTGTTTTCCAAGATCGATTTGCGATCAGGGTACCATCAATTGAAGATTCGGGAGCAGGACATACCTAAGACAGCATTCACCATGAGATATGGACTGTATGAGTATACCGTTATGTCATTGGGATTGACTAACGCACCTGCCTATTTTATGAACCTGATGAACAAAGTGTTTATGGAGTTTTTGGATAAGTTCGTCGTAGTGTTCATTGATGACATCCTGGTTTATTCAAAGAATGAAGAGGAGCATAAGGAACATTTGCGTTTGGTTTTGGAGAAACTAAGGGAACATCAGTTATACGCCAAATTCAGCAAATGTGAGTTTTGGTTGAAGGAAGTTTGATTCCTCGGACACGTTATATCCAGAGAAGGTATAGCAGTTGACCCCACTAAGGTTGAGACCATAACCGAATGGGAATCACCAACGACAGTTGGAGAGATCCGGAGTTTTCTTGGACTCGCAGGATACTACCGGAGGTTCATTGAGAACTTTTCAAAGATTGCAAAGCCTATGACTGAATTGTTGAAGAAGGATACTAAGTTCAATTGGACTGAGGAATGTGAGGCTAGTTTCCAGGAGTTGAAGAAATGCTTGGTTACCTCACCAGTATTGATTTTGCCAGATCAGACCAAGGATTATGAGGTGTATTGCGACGCTTCACGTCGAGGACTTGGAGCAGTGCTTATGCAGGAAGGGAGAGTTTTTTCGTATGCTTCACGGCAACTGAAGCCTCATGAGTTGAATTATGCCACGCATGATTTGGAGTTAGCAGCCTTAGTGCATGCATTGAAAACATGGAGACATTTCCTCATTGGAAATCATTGTGAGGTGTACACGGATCACAAGAGTTTGAAGTACATTTTCACGCAGAAGGAGTTGAACCTCAGACAAAGAAGATGGTTGGAGCTCATCAAGGATTATGACATGAGATTGCATTACCATCCCGGAAAAGCTAATGTGGTAGCTGACGCATTGAGCCGTAAGAGCCATGTCAACACCCTAGTGACGGGAGAAGTACCAAAGGAGTTAGCAGAAAACCTTCGTGAGCTATGTTTGGAAATAGTCCCGAGAGGCTATGTAGCAACATTGGAGATTCAGTCAACATTGATGGATAAGATAAGAGAAGCTCAGAAATCTGACAAGGAGATTGCTGCTATAAAAGAGAAATTGAGCGAAGGAAAAGCAAAGGGATTTCGTGAGGATGAGCACGATACCTTATGGTTTGAGGACCGTGTTTATGTGCCAAAGGACCCGGAGATCAGGAAGTTGATTTTGCAAGAGGCACATGATTCACTGTATTCGATTCACCCAGGGAATACCAAGATGTATTTGGATTTGAAGGAAACATTCTGGTGGACCGGAATGAAGAAGGATATTGCAGCATATGTAGCAGTTTGTGACGTATGTCAGAGAGTAAAGGCAGAGCATCAGAAGCCAGCAGGATTGTTACAACCATTGCCGATACCCGAATGGAAGTGGGATATGATAGGCATGGATTTTATCACAGGACTACCCAGGACGAAAGCAGGCTATGAATCGATATGGGTAGTAGTTGATCGTTTGACAAAGGTAGCACATTTCATTCCAGTTAAGACCACTTACACCAGTGCTAAGTTGGCAAAGATATACATGACTAGGATCATTTGTTTGCATGGAGTTCCGAGGAGTATCATATCAGATAGAGGAACTCAATTTACCTCAAAATTTTGGAATCAGTTGCATGAAACTTTAGGAACCAGACTAGAGTTCAGCACAGCTTTTCATCCGCAGACAGATGGACAGACCGAGAGAGTCAATCAGATTTTGGAAGATATGTTGAGAGCTTGTGCACTAGATTATGGATCTAGCTGGGACGATAACTTGCCGTATGCGGAGTTTTTTTATAACAACAGTTACCAAACCAGTTTGAAGATGGCACCTTTCGAAGCTTTATACGGAAGGAGGTGCAGGACACCGTTGTCATGGGACGAAGTTGGAGACCGTCAATTCTTTGGACCAGATTTGATTAAGGAGTCTGAACGGAAAGTTAAGTTGATTCGCGATAGGCTCAAGGTAGCCCAGTCCAGGCAGAAGAGCTACGCAGATTCTAAACGCAAGGAGACAGTCTACGAAACCGGAGACAGAGTTTATCTCCGAGTATCCCCACTTCGAGGAGTTAAGCGCTTTGGAGTTAAGGGAAAGTTAGCACCGTGTTTCGTTGGACCGTATAAGATCTTGCAACGTATGGGAGAAGTCGCTTATAAGTTGGAATTCCATGTTCTCAGCTAAAGAAATGTCACGCCGAGATGGCGGAGGTACCGCTAAGAGATACAGTATCGCTTGAAGCGATTCAGTTGGAGGATGATTTAACATATGAGGAGAAGCGAGTCAAGATTCTCGATTATGCCAGCAGAGTTACCCACAGCAAGGTTATCAAGTTTTGCAAAGTTCAGTGGAACCACCACTCAGAGGATGAAGCCACCTGGGAAAGAGAAGAAGATTTGCTCAAGGACCACCCTCACCTATTTTCTAGCCAACCCGAATCTCGAGGGCGAGATTCATCTTAAGGGGGGTAGGTTTGTAACATCCCAAATTTGCAATTTGGAATGTTATACACTAGATCATCATGCATATCATATTTTCATGCATTTTGGTTGATCCTAGAAATTTCACGCAACTCAAGGACCCACGGAGAGAGTTGGAGATTTCGTTATTTTCATATTTGAGTTCTCTCAAATTTTGGAAAAGAGGATCATTTGATTTATTTATTTCATCTTCAATTATTTTTCCAATATCAAAAAAATGAGAGAGGGAATAATATGACTTTCCCAAAGTTAGGAAAAATGAAGATTTAATGAATAAGTCAAGTTTTGGTTTTGCCGGAGTTCTTTTGCGTTTTTTTTGGATAGGGAAAATGCGCGTTTTCAAAAAATTGCATTTTAGGCCCGGAGAAAAGTTCATTTTGTTCGACTCATTTTTAGGAGTCGGGGAAAATTTACTTTAGATTTTTCGGAGTTCGTTTAGATAGTTTTTCTTTTGTTTTTCTGCGCGTGAAACCGATTTAAAAAAAAAGGAGCAGCTCCCACGTGCCAGGCCAGCCGGGCCAAGGCCCAGCCAGCCGCCACCGCCCCCAGCCCCTCGCGCGAAGCCGAGTCCCAGCGGGACTCTAGGCCGCCGGCCCCCCCTTTACCCCTTGGCCAAGTCACACCCCCCTCCTAGTATATATACTCACCCCCCCTCTCTTTTCCTCCACCACCCAAGCCCGCCGCCCCTCTCCTCCTTGCGCCGCCGCCGCCTTAAGCCGCCTTAAGCCGCCGCCGCCGCCCTAAGCCGCCGCCCGGAGCCCCGCCTCTCCAGGTAGCCGCGCCGCCTCTTCTTTTCCTCGGTTCGGTTTTTCTTCTAGAAAACCGTTCCGGTTCTTCTCTTTTTTTTCTTCCGGTTTTTCTTCCGGCTTTGTTTCGGTTTTCTTCCGAAACCCTAGATCGGTTTTCATTCTTCTTTCGGACCGTTCGTCTCAACGAACGTGATCACCGATTTTTCCCGGTTAACGACGCCCGTTCGTTTAACCGTTCATCTCTTTCTTTTCGTCGGATTTATTCCGCGATCGCGATCTCAGATCCGATCTTCGTTCTAGTCTTTCTTCCTGCTCGTTTATCGGAATCAGGTGATTCAAGCGCCTGGAGTTTTGTCTCGAAACCGCCGTTCCGTCTAGTCAACTTGAACAAGCCTTTGCTATAGTAAAATTTTACCTAGTTTCAACTTGCTAGAACCGAGTTGTTTTCTTTCGCCGTTTGTTTTTCTGTCGTCTGTTCGGTTCTTTCTTTCTTTTCAACCGGAGTTCTTAAGTTGAACTTTCTGGTTCGTTCTCTTGTTCGAGTCTTACCTGTGCATTAGATGAGTACTTATTGTGTGCTTGTTGTTTGTCTGCGATAGATCACCCGGATTGCACCGCTTGTTACTTCGAAACCCTAGGTCTCGCGGATCATCAGCAAGGCAAGTAACACTTTGATCATATCTTTTCTACAACCCAGTTTTATTGCATTAGATCAATCCTCTCACATTGCATGATTAGGATCTAATTAAATTGTGGGATGGGAGGTAGATGAGGTAGTACCTATCACCTGTATTATTATGAAACCTTTGGGAGTTACTTCTACGTTTGCTTATTATGCCATGCTATGCTAGTAGACGTGGATTGGGTGAGTGATATCCATGACAGATGTGAGTTTGTTAATTTTAATGGTTTACTTAAGGTGGCAACTTAAATACACATCTGGGTGGATTGAGGCACCTGATGTCTATCGGGACTTGCCTATTTTTATTTCGGACCGCCACCCAGGCTCAAAGGGATCATAAGATCATTCATGCTAGTAAACTTCCGTGTGCAGCCACAAGCCATTATGGGCTCTGGCATAGTTGATTAAGTCATGCGAACTCTTACAGGGTAGACTAGCAGATGTAGGGGAAAGTAGGTGTACCGGTCTATCCAACGTAAGGTGCTAGCGCTTCTGAAAGACTATGTCTCGGTCATCTGTTTCTCAAACACCATGTAGTGCGAGAATCCAAACGGAGGCGATCGAGTCTTGTGGGGAAAAGTGCGCAAACCTCTGTAGAGTGTACAAACTAATCATGATTAGCCGTGTCCTCGGTTATGGACAACTTGAGTATCTAGTACTTGAATATCATGTGAATCTCAACATGTTACTCTAATTAATATTAATGGGTTTTAATTACTTAATTGGGATCGGAATGCTGTCAACCATTCTCGATGTTTAACAACTACCATGATAGTTAAATAAATTTATTCCTTTGCAGTAGGGAAAAACTGGCTTTACGCAAAACTGTAACCATAGAGCTTTCCACCAGCCATATATGCATGTAGTATAGCTGTTTCATTCCATTACTCTCTATGTGTTACATTGCCAGCATATTCCATGTGCTGACCCGTTTTCGGGCTGCAACGTTAATGTTGCAGACTTTTCAGACGACGAGTAAGGTGCTTTTAGGTCGTGGTTCTATACTCAGTGATGCCATTGGAGTTGATGGACCCATTTATCTTCCGAGTCTTCCGCTGTTATCGTTATTAGATGGCCTTAAGCCATATTTATTGTAATAAGTTCTCTTTGAGACATCGATGTAATATGTGTGTGATTGCAACTCTGCTATAAATCCTTCGATGTACTGTGTGGTGTCAGCATTACTGATCCAGGGATGACACCGGAGCACAGTAGACTTGATCCATTCGGGTCGGGTCGCTACACAGGTACACCAGTCAGAGTGCCTTTAAGAACTTCAACAACTGGCATATAGCTTAGGTGATTCTGACGACCAGCCTTGTAATGAATTGAAGACCGGGATCTGATGAATCTCATAATTCAGGGTGCATACGGCTTCAAATCAAATGGAGACTGTGCCACAGTGACCAAAGTCCTCAGGAAGAAATCATGAATGTTGATGGGAGTTCCATGAATGATGTGAAACAGCAAGTTCTTCATAACCCCCACAACTTCTTCAGTGTTGGAGTTGTGGCCTGTGATCGAACTGAGGGTCTTTGCCAAAATGCGATAGACGGTCTTCGACACACAGAGCAAATCCCTCACTAGGAAGGTTGTCCGTGGAGCATTTTCTTCAGCCATTGGCTTCATTAGCACTTGCATCAGATGATTGGGCAGCTCAGGTTCTTCATAAATTTTCTTTGCATCTTCTTGGGGTAGATCGACTAGTAGAGCATGAAGAAGTTCATCAATAGGTGCTTTGTAGTGAGTGTCTTCACTCATCCAGTCCAGAGCCCAAGTTGCAGCATCGTCAGCATTACCAAAGAAATGCACAGTTGCATAGAACTGAAGAATGAGTTCTTCATTCCAATCATAGACGTCAGAGCAAAAGCTGAGCAGTCCAGCATCATAAAGAACAGCCAAAACTAGTCGGAAGCAGGGAATTGACTCCATATCAATATGAGGGATATGGCGATGTGGGGAAACTTTGTTCTTGTCAAATAGCAGTGCAGCATAAAAGTTCATTTGAGTCCTTTTCGAGAACCTCAAACGCCTGAGTTTGGTCGAGTCATAGGGTGACTCGCCTGTTGGGAATCATTGCATGGAAAAAAAATCCTACCCTCACACAAGATATATCTAGGAGATGCATAGCAATGAGAGGGGGAGAGTGTGTCTACGTACCCTCGTAGACCGAAAGTGGAAGCGTTTGACAATGCGGTTGATGTAGTCGAACTTCTTCTAGCTCCGACCCATCAAGCACCGAACGTATAACACCTCCGTGTTCTGCACACGTTCAGCGCGGTGACATCCCCCGCCTTTGTGATCCATCAAGGTGTTGAGGAAGTAGATGAGTTCCACCAGCACGACAGTGTGGTGATGGTGAAGTGATTCTTGCAGGGCTTCGCCTAAGCACCGCAAAACTATGACCGGGGTGTAAACTGTGGAGGGGGGCGTCACACACGGCTGACGATTGTTGTTGCTGTGTGTTCTAGGCGCCCCCTCCTCACATATATATAGGTGGGAGGGGGAGGGTAGCAGCAAGGGTGTGCCCAAGTAGGAGGAATCCTACTTGGGCTCCTCCCCAATTCAGCCTCCCCCTTCCATATTTTTGGAGGGGGAAATGGGAAGAGGAATGAGAGAAGGATGGGGGGGACCCCTCTTTCCCTTCTCCCACTCGACCTCCTTCCTTGGGTGGGGCGCGCCACCCCTTGTGGCTGGTGTACTCCCCTCCTATGGCCCACATGGCCCATATCTCTCCCCCCGGGATTTCGGTAACCCCCCGGTACTCCGATAAATACCCGATACACTCAGGAACACTATCGGTGTCCGAATACTATCATCATATATATCAATCTTTACCTCTCGACCATTTCGAGACTCCTTGTCATGTTCATGATCTCATCTGGGACTCCGAACAACATTCAGTCACCAAATCAGATAACTCATATAATACTAAATCGTTATCCAACGTTAAGCGTGCGGACCCTATGGGTTCGAGAACTATGTAGACATGACCGAGACACCTCTCCGGTCAATAACCAATAGCGGAACCTGGATGCTCATATTGGCTCCTACATATTCTAAGAAAATCTTTATTGGTCGAACCATTATGACAACATATGTAATTCCCTTTGTCATCGGTATGTTATTTGCTCGAGATTCGATCATCGGTATCTTCATACCTAGTTCAATCTCGTTACCGGCAAGTCTCTTTACTCGTTCCGTAATACATCATCTTGTAACTAACCCATTAGTCACTTTTCTTGCAAGGCTTCTTATGATGTGTATTACCGAGAGGACCCAGAGATACCTCTCAGATACTCGGAGTGACAAATCCTAATCTCGATCTATGCCAACCCAACAAACACCTTCGAAGATACCTGTAGAGCATGTTTATAATCACCCAGTTATGTTATGACGTTTGATAGCACACAAGGTATTCCTTCGGTATCCGGGAGTTGCATAGTCTCATAGTCGAAGGAATATGTACTTGACATGAAGAAAGCAATAGCAATAAAACCGAACGATCAATATGCTAAGCTAACGGATGGGTCTTGTCCATCACATCATTCTCCTAATGATGTGATCTTGTTATCAAATGACAACTCATGTCCATGGTTAGGAAACCTTAACCATCTTTGATCAACGAGCTAGTCAAGTAGAGGCTCACAAACACATTGTTTTTCTATGTAGTCACACATGTATTTAGGTTTCTAATAACCCACAAGTATAGGGGATCGCAACGGTATTCGAGGGTAGAGATTCAACCCAAATTTATTGATTCGACACAAGGGGAGCTAGAGAATATTTCCAAGTATTAACAGTTGAGTTGTCAATTCAACCGCACCAGAAAGACTTAATATCTGCAGCAAAGTAATATGGAAGTAACGGTAGCAGTGGCAAAAGTAATAATATTGGTTTTGTAGTGATTGTAATAGTAGCAACGGTAAAGTAACTAAGCAAAGATCAATATGTGAAAAGCTCGTAGGCAACGGATCAGCGATGGATAATTATGTCGGATGCGATTCCTCATGTAACAGTTATAACATAGGGTGACACAGAACTAGCTCCAGTTCATCAATGTAATGTAGGCATGTATTCCGAATATAGTCATGCGTGCTTATGGAAAAGAACTTGCATGACATCTTTTGTCCTACCCTCCCATGGCAGCGGGGTCCTATTGGAAACTAAGGGATATTAAGCCTCCTTTTAATAGAGTACCGGAACAAAGCATTAACACTTAGTGAGTACATGAACTCCTCAAACTATAGTCATCATCGGGAGTGGTCCCCATTATTGTCACTTCGGGGTTACCGGATCATAACACATAGTAGGTGACTATTGACTTGCAGAATAGGATCAAGAACTCACATATATTCATGGAAACATAATAGGTTCAGATCTAAAATCATGGCACTCGGGCCCTAGTGACAAGCATTAAGCATAGCAAAGTCATAGCAACATCAATCTCAGAACATAATGGATACTAGGGATCAAACCGTAACAAAACTAACTCGGTTACATGATAAATCTCATCTAACCCATCACCGTCCAGCAAGCCTATGATGGAATTACTCACGCACAACGGTGAGCATTATGAAATTGGTGATGGAGGAAGGTTGATGATGACGATGGCGATGGATTCCCCTCTCGGGAGCCCCGAACGGACTCTAGATCAGCCCTCACGAGAGAGATTAGGGTTTGGTTGCGGCTCCGTATCATAAAACGTGATGAATCCTTCTCCCTGTTTTTTTCTCCCCGAACGTGAATATATAGAGTTGGAGTTGAGGTCGGTGGAGCATCAGGGGGCCCACAAGACAGGGGGCACGCCCAGGGGGGTGGGCGTGCCCCCACCCTCGTGGACAGGGTGTGGGCCCCTAACGTTGATTCTTTCGCCAATATTTTTTATATATTCCAAAAATATTCTCCGTGAAGTTTTAGGTCATTCCGAGAACTTTTGTTTCTGCACAAAAATAACACCATGGCAATTCTGCTGAAAACATCATCAGTCCGGGTTAGTTCCATTCAAATCATGCAGGTTAGAGTTGAAAACAAGGTGAAAAGTGTTTGGAAAAGTAGATACGATGGAGATGTTTCAACTCCCCCAAGCTTAAACCTTTGCTTGTCCTCAAGCAATTCAGTTGACAAACTGAAAGTGATAAGAAAAACTTTTATTAACTCTGTTTGATCTTGTTGTTGTAAATATGTAAAGCCAACATTCGAGTTTTTAGCAAAGATTATGAAGTAACCATATTCACAATAACATTTAGGTCTCATGTTTACTCATATCAATGGCATAATCAACTAGCGATCAATAATAATAAATCTCGAATGACAACACTTTCTCAAAACAATCATAATATGATATAACAAGATGGTATCTCGCTAGCCCTTTTTGAGACCGCAAAACGTAAATGCAGAACACCTTTGAAGATCAAGGACTGACTAAACATTGTAATTCATGGTAAAAGAGATCCAGTCATACTCAATGTAAACTAATAGTAATGCATGCAAATGACAGCAGTGCTCTCCAACTGGTGCTTTTTAATAAGAGGATGATGACTCAACATAAAAGTAAATAGATAGGCCCTTCTCAGAGGGAAGCATGGATTAGTAGAGGTGCCAGACCTCAGTTTTGAAATAGAGGTAAATAATATTTTGAGCGGTATACTTTCATTGTCAACATAACAACCGAGAAATCTTGATATCTTCCATGCTACACACATTATAGGAGGTTCCCAAACAGAATGGTAAAGTTTATACTCCCCCTACCACCAACAAACATCAATCCATGGCTTGTCTGAAACAACGGGTGCCTCCAACTAACAACAATCCTGGGGGAGTTTTGTTTGCAATTATTTTAATTTAAGCATGGGACTGGGCACCCGGTTACCAGCCATTTTCTCGTGAATGAGGAGCGGAGTCCACTCCTCTTGAGAATAACCCGCCTAGCTTGGAAGATATAGATAGCCCTAGTTGATACATGAGCTATTCGAGCATACGAAGCCGAATTTCATTTGAAGGTTTAGAGTTTGGCACATACAAATTTACTTGGAACTGCAGGTAGATACCGCATATAGGAAGGTATGCTGGACTCATATGGAATAACTTTTGGGGTTTATGGAAATGGATGCACAAGCAGTATTCCCGCTTAGTACAAGTGAAGGCTATAAAGAGACTGGGAAGCGACCAGCTAGAGAGCGAAAACAATCATGAACATGCATTAAAATTAATCAACACTGAGTGCAAGCATGAGTAGGATATAATTCACCATTAACATAAATATCGTGGAGGCTATGTTGATTTTGTTTTAACTACATGCGTGAACATGTGCCAAGTCAAGCCACTCGAATCATTCAAAGGAGGATACCACCCTATAATACCACATCACAACCATTTTAATAGCATGTTGGCACGCAAGGTAAACCATTATAAACTCCTAGCTAATTAAGCATGGCATGAGCAACTATAATCTCTAATTGTCATTGCAAACATGTTTCATTCATAATAGGCTGAATCAGGAATGATGAACTAATCATATTTACAAAAACAAGATAGGTCGAGTTCATACCAGCTTCTCTCATCTCAATCAGTCCATCATATATCGTCATTATTGCCTTTCACTTGCACGATCGAACGGTGTGGATAATAATAATAGTGCACGTGCATTGGACTAAGCTGGAATCTGCAAGCATTTAATACAAGGGAGAAGACAAGGTAATGCTCTTGGTTAAATCAACAATAATGCATATGAGAGCCACTCAACATTTTCATCATGGTCTTCTCCTCTCGACCCCCAAAGAAAAGAAAGGAAATAAAACTATCTACATGGGAAAGCTCCCAACAAGCAAAAGAAGAGCGAGAAATCTTTTGGGGTTTTCTTTTTAATTACTACTACAGGCATGGAAAGTAAACTAGCTAAAAGCTACAACTATTTTTTTTTGGTTTTCTTAAGGTTTTTCAAACACACAAGAAGAATGCTGGAAAAGAAAATAACCTAGCATGGATAGTACAATCAAAAAGTATGAGCACCGACAACTAGCATGAGTGTGTGAACATGAATGTAATGTCGGTGAGAAATACGTACTCCCCCAATCTTAGGCTTTTGGCCTAAGTTGGTCTATGGCCACGGCTGGCCTGGTGGATATCCAAAGTTGTAGCTGGGGTCGTACTGAGATGCAGCGGCTACTGCCTGACGAGCTGCAGCTTGGAGGCGAGCTGCCTCCATCCTCCTCTCGTACTCGTTCGCCTCCTCCCTGGTTATAACATATCTCCTTTTTGCCTGAAAGTCAAAGAAAGTAGGAGTAGGGAGAGCAACATGGACGGTGCGCTGTCTGTCAAAGATTAGTCGGTACTAGAGGAACTGATCGTTCCTCTCAACAAACTGATGGCGAACCTTGGCATTATAATCTAAGTAAGCAGGAGGCAACTCAATATCACTTCCACTTATGGGTATATCAAGATAGTTAGCTACACGAGTTGCATAAATTCCACCAAACAAATCTCCACTTATACTGTTGTGATGCAACCTACGTGCAACAATAGCCCCCAAGTTATATTGTTTATCACCTAATACCGCACTCTTGAGGACACTAAGATCTGGAACACACATGTGACAAGCCTCATCTTTACCGTTAATGCATCTACCAATGAAGAGAGCGAAATAATGTATGGAAGGTAAATGAATGCTCCCTACGGTAGGTTGTGTGATCTCCCTAGATTCCCCCACAGTAATACTAGCAAGAAAGTCTTTATATTCAGATTTCCGAGGTTCACTAACATTGCCCCAGTGCGGGAGTACAAGCAGTATTAAAATCTTCTAGGTCCATGGTATATGATTTATCATAAAGATCAAATAGGACAGTGTGAGAATTGCGCGAGGATGTAAATTTAAACCTTCTCACAAATGAATCAGTAAGATAGAGGTATTGCCGACACTTATCTGACACGAAGCTCTCAAGATCAGCGTTACGTACATATGCGTCAAATTCATCCTTGATGCCTTCCTGGGCCATGAACCGGCCATTCACAAGGCCACACTTGAGCTTCCCTTGGTAGTTCATTGTCCGGCTCACGTATCGCGAGCCTTGGGCCTTGATTCCTTGAGGACCCACCCCGGTACATTTTCCTAAACATATTTCTTCGTCTGAAAAATTTCTGAAATTTTTAGTGACTCAAAATAAAAGTGAATCAATCTCAACAAGATTGATAGCAACTACTCTTATAAGTGCCTAGAGGCTATATCATGCATTAAAACTACTTTTGACCACATAAATTTGACATGCAAGCTCAAGAATAGGGTTACCTAAGCAGCAAAAATTTGCAACAAATAAAGCACTAGAACAAAAATTAATTGGACCATTGGAGGAGTCACATACCGAAGAACAATCCCCCAAAGCAGTTTTGTGAATGGAGCTTTGATCTAGGAGATCGAAAATGGCAGCAAGATGAGCTAGAACACGGGTTTGAGATGTGGGATGATTTTTTCTGGAGGAAGACGAAGTGTGTGGGTGCTGGAATAAGTGGAGGGGGCCCACGTGGGGTCCACGAGGCAGGGGGCGCGCCCTGGACCCTCGTGGCTAGGTGGTGTGCCCCCTGGTGTGTTCTCAGTGCCAATCATTCTTAAATATTCTAGAAAAAATCATATAAATTTTTAGGACATTTGGAGAACTTTTATTTTTGGGGTATTTTTTTATTGCAAGGACAATTCAGAAAATAGACAGGAAATACTATTTTTTTCTTTATTTAATCTAAATAACAGAAAGTAAAAGGAGGGTACAGAGAGTTGTGCTTTCTAACTTCATCCATCTCATGCTCATCAAAAGGAATCCGCTAACAAGGTTGATCAAGTCTTGTTAACAAACTCTTTCCGAATCGCATGAATCCGGAGAATTTTCAAATAACGCTAGGTTACCGCAACGGGGATATGCATGTCCCCAACAACAAGAATATCATATTTCTTCTTGATAGTAGGAAGAGGAAATTCAAAACCTCCAATAGTACGTTGAAGTTTTTCCAATAGAATTAATACTGTGGACTTGAGGTTGTTTCCTCGGAAAGTGTACCGTATGCTCATTACCATTAACATGAAAAGTGACATTGCCTTTGTTGCAATCAATAACAGCCCCTGCAGTATTCAAAAAGGGTCTACCAAGAATAATAGACATACTATCGTCCTCGGGAATATCAAGAATAACAAAGTCCGTTAAAATAGTAACGTTTGCAACCACAACATGCACATCCTCGCAAATACCAACAGGTATAGCAGTTGATTTATCAGCCATTTGCAAAGATATTTCAGTAGGTGTCAACTTATTCAAATCAAGTCTACAATATAAAGAGAGAGGCATAACACTAACACCGGCTCCAAGATCACATAAAGCAGTTTTAACATAGTTTCTTTTAATGGAGCATGGTACAGTTGGTACTCCTAGATCTCCAAGTTTCTTTGGTATTCCACCCTTAAAAGTATAATTAGCAAGCACGGTGGAAATTTCAGCTTCCGGTATCTTTCTTTTATGCGTGACAATATCTTTCATGTACTTAGCATAAGGATTCATTTTAAGGATATCAGTCAAGCGCATACGCAAAAAGATAGGTCTAATCATTTCGGCAAAGCGCTCAAAATCCTCATCATCCTTTTTCTTGGATGGTTTAGGAGGAAAATGCATGGGTTCCTGAGCCCATGGTTCTCTTTCTTTACCGTGCTTCCTAGCAACGAAGTCTCTCTTATCATAACGTTGGTTCTTTGATTGTGGGTTATCAAGATCAACAACAGGTTCAATCTCTACATCATTGTTATTGCTAGGCTGAGAATCAACATGAACATCATCATTAACATTATCACTAGGTTCATGTTCATTACCAGATTGTGTTTCAGCATCATAAATAGAAATATCATTGGGATTCTCAGGTGTGACAACAACAGGTTCACTAGAAGCATGCAAAGTCCTATCATTTTTCTTTTTCTTCTTGTTAGAAGAACTAGGTGCATCAACATTAGTTCTCTGAGAATATTGCCCAATTCTCTTAGGGTGGAATACAAAGGTTCCTGAGTCATTTTACCCCCTCTTTCACAACTCTAACAACATTATCATTTTTCTTATTATCTAATTCATTGAGCAGATCATTCTGAGATTTAAGTACTTGTTCTACTTAAGTGGTAACCATAGAAGCATGTTTACTAATAAGTTTAAGCTCACCTTTAACTGTAGACATATAATCACTCAAGTGTTCAATCATATAAGCATTACGTTTCAATTTTCTACCAACATAAGCATTGAAGTTTTCTTGTTTAACAATAAAATTATCAAACTCATCTAAGCATTGGCTAGCAGACTTATTACGAGGAATATCACCTTCATCAAATCTATAGAGAGAATTCACCTTTACTACTTATGTTGGGTTATCAAGACCATGCATTTCTTCAATAGGTGGTAAATTCTTAGCATCTTCAGCTTTAATACCTTTTTCTTTCATAGATTTCTTTGCCTCTTGCATATCTTCAGGACTGAGAAATAGAATACCCCTTTTCTTCGGAGTTGGCTTAGGAGTTGGTTCAAGAAGTTTCCAATCATTTTCATTACTCAGCATATTATTCAATAGCAATTCAGCTTGATCAACAGTTCTTTCCCTGAAAACACAACCAACACAACTATCCAGGTGGTCTCTGGAAGCATCAGTTAGTCCATTATAAAGATATCAAGTATTTGATTTTTCTTGAGAGGATGATCAGGCAAAGCATTAAGTAATCGGAGAAACCTACCCCAAGCTTGTGGGAGACTCTCTTCTTCAATTTGCACAAAATTATATATTTCCCTTAAGGCAGTTGTTTCTTATGAGCGGGGAAATATTCAGCAGAGAAGTAATAAATCATATCCTGGGGACTACACACACAACCAGGATCAAGAGAATTAAACCATGTTTTAGCATCACCCTTTAATGATAACAGAAACAACTTAAGGATAAAGTAATAGCGAGTTTTCTCATCATTAGTGAACAGGGTGGCTATATCATTTAATTTAGTAAGATGTGCCACAACAGATTCAGATTCATAGCCATAAACAGGATCAAATTCAACCAAAGTAATTAACTTAGGATCGACAGAGAAATCATAATCCTTATCGGAAATACAGATAGGTGAAGTAGCAAAAGCAGGGTCATGTTTCATTCTAGCATTCAAAGACTATTCTTTCAGCTTAGCTAACAGTTTCTTAAGATCATATCTATCATTGCAAGCTAAAAAGTCTCTAGCAGTTTCTTCATCTATAACATAACCCTCAGGCACAACAGGCAATTCATATCTAGGGGGAGAATCTTCATCATCACTTTCATCAATATTATCAGTTTCAATAATTTCATTCTCGCTAACCCTAGCAAGTTGTTCATCAAGAAATTCACCTAATGGCACAATATTATCAAGCATAGAAGTAGATTCATCATAAGTATCATGCAAAGCAGAAGTGGCATCATCAATAACATGCGACATATCAGAATGAATAGCAGGTGTAGGTGTCGCAAGTTTACTCAAAACAGAAGGTGAATCAAGTGCAGAGCTAGATGGCAGTTGTAACACCACGGAAGTAACTTGCCATATTTGTACTCCGACTCTTGCCATTTTCGGCTTTATGTTATGAGATTCCCTTTGTGGTTGGGTTTTGTCTTTAAGTTTGCATTTTGTTCATGTCATGCATTTCATATCATGTCATCATATGCATCGCATTTGCATTCGTGTTCGTCTCATGCATCCGAGCATTTTCCTCGTTGTCCGTTTCGCAATCCGACACTCCCACATGCACCCGGCGCACCCATCATGTCTCTTTCATGAGAGGGATAAAAACGTTCTCGGAATGGGTCGAGATTGGTCAAGTGGCCTTGGTACATCACCGGTAGACCACCTGTCAAATTTTGTTCCATTTGGAGGTCGTTTGATGCCCCAACGGTTAACCGGGCAACCGCGAAAGCCTCTTTTGTGTTGCAGCCCAAACACCCCTCCAAAACAGCCCAATAACCCATCTAAACCACATCCATGTTCTCCTCTGTTGGATCACGATCGTGTGGGTGAAAATCGCACCTCATTTGGACACTCCTATCTCCATCTACCTATAAATATGTGCATCCCCTCCAAAATCCGGGTCCAAACCCTAAAAATTTATCCCCCGCTGCCACCGGACACGTCCACCCCTCGCCGGATGAAATGGCTGGTGCGTCCGCGCCAATCCCGGGCCGCCACGTGGCACCCCGGAGCCGACGCCACCTCCGGCCCGCGGGCCCCGTAGCCGGCCCGCGAGGCCCGCGCGCCGCCCATCGCCTTCACGCACCGCCGCCGCCCGTCCCCGCCGCCTGCGCCGCTGCACGCCTTCTGCCGACGCCGCCACCAGTCCCCGCCGCCGCCTCCACCGTCGTGCGCCGCGCTCCGCCCCGCCTCCCGTCGTCCGCCTCCCGCTGCCGGCGCCGGATCTGCCCCCACGGCCGTAGCCGCCACCGGAGCTCACCGCCGCCGCCTCGTGCCCGACTAGCTTCCTCGACCCGATCAGCCACTGCCTCGGGATCCGTGGCGCCCGAAACCCTAGATCTAGGCGAGGTCAAATTCTTTTAATTCTTTTCTGCACTTATTTTTTATGCCATCCTCATCATGTCGTATCTTCGTGCTCGGTGCTCCAAATCATGCATATGATATGTAGAAATGTTCGTCTCGTTGAGCTATTCATGTTAGAAGCATTTCCATGCATGTCACTATCCATTATGATGCCATTTTCATCGTTGCAAGAGTGCTATAAAATGTTAACTGCTGGTTCTTAACAGAACATGGTGATTTGTCATTTTTGTTGCATTTGATGTGTGCATCCTATGAGCATGAGGTCTACATGTGTTTTGAACTACAACATGACATCTTTACAGGGGTGCAAGTCTTGTATTTTTGTGATCTTGTGGTGACTAGAACAAGCATGCAAAGTAGGCTCCATAATGTTGCTGTTTTCAGGGACTTAGGATTTTGCCAAGTCCTTTTCCTGCTGTTATTTTGATGCCATGTAAACTTGATGCTACCATGCGATCCATGCTTATTTTGAGATACTTCAGTAAGGATGTTTTGAACATGTTGTTATGCTCTATCCATTAATTCCCATGGTTGAAATTATGGAGTGCTCTAGCATGTAATTTTCTTGCTCTACTTTTGCTATACATTGTTCTTGGCAGAATATTAACATGTTAATCAATATTGTCATGTGTTTTGCTAGTGATTCATGCATCCTATGGACTTTATCTTGCCATGTTTAGCTTCATGAACATGTCTTCTTACTATTCTTAAGCTTGTGTTGTCATGCAATGCTTTGTGGTGAGTGGCATGAGCTCGCAAAGTTGCTATGATGAATCTGTTTATGTCATGCTCTGTTTTTCTTCTAAGTATGAAACTGTTAATAAAACTTGCTACGTTTACATGGGTGCCATCATATCTGCTGTGCCTTTTTGGCCCATGATCAGTACGGGAGATATGTTCTATGCATTTAGTAGAGGCATGCCATGCCTTTGTTTACCATGATATGTTCCTGTAGCATGTTGTTTGCTTGCTCAAACTATGCTTCCTGATGTTGTTTTGACATGTTACTATTTTCACTAAGTCTGTGAAGCTGGTATCTTTTGCACTTTTGCCATGCTTGTTTGAACCTGTTCTAGTGTGATTTAGCCGTAGCTCAGTGTTCATGTTTTGTCAAGCATCTCTTTTAGATCACTGCCATATGCTTTGTTGATATGTTGGAGTGCCGTAGCCTAGTTTCTTGTTGCATTATAAGTGCTATCATGTTGTAAATCACAGTTTTGCGTCATTCTTGTTTTGCTTGCCATTTGCAAACCGTGCATCTATTCCCGGTGATCCTTATATCGATTTCGACCGAAATCACCTCATATTTCCAGCGGCAGACTTGGTTTGCCAAGTTGATGCCTTGATCATTCTTTCCCTTCCGGAGCACGCATATGCATTGCATATCATATCCTGCATATCATGCCATGTATTGCACCATCTTGCTTGTGCTTTGCACCGTGATTGATTGTTGTTCCATTGCTTGTGTTCTTGCTTTGGGTAGAGCCGGGAGACGAGTACGTGAACGAGGAACCTGTTGAGTACGCTAACGAGGATCAAGCTTTCGACAACTCTGAGAACATTGCACGCAAGATGACCATACCCTCGATATCACTTCTATCTTTGCTTGCTAGTTGTTCGTTCTATCGCTATGTCGCGCTACCTACCACTTGTTATATCATGCCTCCCATATTTCCATGTCAAGCCTCTAACCCACCTTCCTAGCAAACCATTGTTTGGCTATGTTACCGCTTTTGCTCAGCCCCCCTTATAGCGTTGTTAGTTGCAGGTGAAGTTGAAGTTTTGTTCCATGTTGGAACATGGATATTGTTGGGATATCATTATTATCTCTTATTTACTTTAATGCATCTATATACTTGATAAAGGGTGGAAGGCTCGGCATTTTGCCTGGTGTTTTGTTCCACTCTTGCTGCCCTAGTTTCTGTCATACCGGTGTTATGTTCCTTGATTTTGCGTTCCTTACGCGGTTGGGGTTATGGGACCCCCTTGAAATTCGCTTTGAATAAAACTACTCCGACAAGGCCCAACCTTGGTTTTAACATTTTCCACCTAAGCCTTTTCCCTTGGGTTCTGTAGACTCAAGGGTCATCTTTATTTTAACCCCCAGGCCAGTGCTCCTCTGAGTGTTGGTCCAAAACAGAGCCACTTGCGGTGCGGCCCCTAGGCAACTTGGGGTATCTTCGGTTGTCGTACATAGTGTTCATTTGGTGTGCCCTGAGAACGAGATACGTGCGACTCCTACTGGGATTTGTCGGCACATCGGGTGGCTTTGCTGGTCTTGTTTTACCTTTGTCGAAATGTCTTGTAACCGGGATTCCGAGACTGATCGGGTCTTTCCGGGAGAAGGAATATCCTTCATTAACCGTGAGAGCTTGTGATGGGCTAAGTTGGGACACCCCTGCAGGGTATAAACTTTAGAGAGCCGTGCCCACGGTTATGTGGCAGATGGGAATTTGTTAATATCCGGTTGTAGAGTACTTAACACTTGACTTAATTAAAATGAATCAACCATGTGCGTAGCCGTGATGGTCTCTTTTCGGCGGAGTCCGGGAAGTGAACACGGTCTTGGGTTATGTTTGAACGTAAGTAGTTTCAGGATCACTTCTAACCTCTCGACCATTGCGTTGCTTCTCTTCTCGCTCTTATTTGCGTATGTTAGCCACCATATATGCTTAGTGCTTGCTGCAGCTCCACCTCACTACCTTCTCCCACACATAAGCTTAAATAGTCTTGATCTTGCGGGTGTGAGATTGCTGGTAACCCACAAGTATAGGGGATCGCAACAGTTTTCGATAAGTAAGAGTGTCGAACCCAACGAGGAGCTAAAGATAGAACAAATATTCCCTCAAGTTCTATCGACCACCGATACAACTCTACGCACGCTTGACGTTCGCTTTACCTAGAACAAGTATGAAACTAGAAGTACTTTGTAGGTGTTGTTGGATAGGTTTGCAAGATAATAAAGAGTACGTAAATAAAAAGTAGGGACTGTTTAGATAAAGAAACAATCAATTAAATATAGCGAGTGTGGAAAAGTGGTGGTAGGAGTTGCGAAATTGCCCCTTAAGCAATTGACTACTTTACTAGACCGATAGCAAGTATTATGTGGGAGAGGCCACTGCTAGCATGTCATCCCTGACTTGGAATCCTATGCACTTATGATTGGAACTATTAGCAAGCATCCGCAACTACTAATGTTCATTAAGGTAAAACCCAACCATAGCATTAAGATATATTGGTCCCCCTTCAATCCCGTATGCATCAATTTCTATGCTAGGTTGAAGCTTCTGTCACTCTTGCCCTCCAATATATAGTCCTATCAACATACAACTAACCCTAGGGTGTGATCCACGCACGCAATCATATGATGGGCACCAAAGGACAGCAACATAACCACAAGCAAATTAAATCAATCATAGCAATTCATCAACCACCGATAGGACAACGAAAATCTACTCAGACATCATAGGATGGCAACACATCATTGGATAATAATATGAAGCATAAAGCACCATGTTCAAGTAGAGGGTACAGCGGATTGCGGGAGAGTGGACCGCTGTAGATAGAGGGGGGAAGGTGATGGAGATGTTGGTGAAGATGGCGGAGGTGTTGGTGTAGATCGCGGTGATGATGATGGCCCCCGGTGGCACTCCGGTGCCACCGGAAGCGAGGGGGAAAGAGCCCCCTCCTTCTTCTTCCTTGACCTCCTCCCTAGATGGGAGAAGGGTTTCCCCTCTGGTCCATGGCCTCCATGGCATGGGAGGGGCGAGAGCCCCTCCGAGATTGGATCTGTCTCTCTATCTCTCTCTGTTTCTGCGTTCTCAGATCCTTCCCTTTCACCGTTTCTTATATTCTCGGAGATTCATAACTCTGATTGGGCTGAAATTTTAACACGATCTCTTTTCGGATATTAGCTTTCTTGCGGCGAAATAAGGGCTCCAACCGCCTTACGGGGTGGCCACGAGGGTCAGGGGCGCGCCTGACACCCTGGGGCACGCCCCTACCTCGTGCCCCCTCGGGCACCGTCTCGCGATGATTCCACTTCCCAAAATTCATAAATATTCCAAAATAAATCTCCGTCAGTTTTTATTCCGTTTGGATTCCTTTTGGTATGAGTTTTCTGCGAAACAAAAAACATGCAACAAACAGGAACTGGCACTGGGCACTGGATCAATATGTTAGTCCCAAAAATAGTATAAAAAGTTGCCAAAAGTATATGAAAGTTGTAGAATATTGGCATGGAACAATCAAAAATTATAGATATGATGGAGACGTATCAATTGCTGAGTCCTCGTGACTCACGGATACTTCCAAACAGTTGCAGGTGCCGAGGATACCAGTGCAGGTGATGCTACCGAACTCAAGTGGGAGTTCGACGAGGATCTGGGTCGTTACTACGTTTCATTTCTTGATGAACAGTAGTGGAGCCCAGTTGGGACGATCGGGGATCTAGCATTTGGGGTTTATCTTCCTTTTTTGTTGGATTTGACCGTCGTCGGTCTATGATTGTATTTGGATGATGTATGATTTATTTATGTATTGTGTGAAGTGGCGATTGTAAGCCAATATCCCTTTCTTATTCAATACATGGGATTGTGTGAAGATTACCCCTCTTGCGACAAAACTACCATGCGGCTATGCCTCTAAGTCGTGCCCCGGCACGTAGGAGATATAGCCGCATTGTGGGTGTTATAAGTTGGTAATCAGAGCCATCCCCGACTTAGGAGCCCCCTGCTTGATCGAATCGCTGACGTTGTTGAGTCTAGAACAAAATGTTTTGAGTCTTAGGATTATATATATATCGGAGAGTAGGATTCTTTTTTACTCCTCAGTCCCTTCATCGCTCTGGTGAGGCCTCCTGACGTAGAAGTTTTGACTTTTCTCTCCTCAAATTTCACGATTTTTTTAGGATCACGCGAGTATCTTGGAATCGTTCCGATAGTCTTGTGACGAGAACATTGTTCTTGGTGCCTTCTGACATTTAGGGGTTGTGGCAGTGTCCTGGGGAGTTGAGCTCCGAGGTGTTGTCGTCACAATTTTATCGTTGCAGTTCTGGAATACCTGAGTTCGCCGACATCAGAAATCTCTTTTATGCAGTTGTTGGTGAGATAACCTCGATGCCACCTAGTACTGGGGCGGGAGTTCAGGAGTATTGCCATAACTCGTATAACGGATGCTTTTTAAAGGTTGAGGTACATGATTTCCGAAGGTTTCTTGGTTATGTGTTGAAGGATGGATAAAACTAGATGTAGGAATTGTTAGTTTGGGTGAGATATTATGCTTCCCCTGTATCCCCAACACCTGATTGCATAACCACAAAGTTTCAAGAGTTTTATAGGTGGGAATTCAAGTAGCTCTAGTATTTCTTCCCGCAGATATTTGGTTTGTGATTGGGTAATCCTTACCACTTATTTGTTCATATTCGTACCTTGTTGCTTTATTCATCTACCTTTATCTAAGTGGCTTCTCAACTTAATGGACATGTGATGATTTACTTTGGAATTCCTTCGTTCATCCTTGTTCGAATGTTTATTGTGAAGACTATATGTTGCGATTTCTATCCATTGATTTAGCTTGTCTATCTGTCTATCAAGATTCTAACGGATGTCACCCTCTTCAGGATGGCTCCTCCAACACGTCTGAATCCGGACCGCAATGATGGGGATCAGTCGAACCCTCCGCCACCACCTCCACCTCCAGAGGCATGGCAAGCTGTCATGGTAGCCACCAACGCCAACACTCAGATGCTTTTGCAACTCTTGCAAGAGTGCAACCAAGGTCAAGGCTACCAAGGAAATCAAGGCCAAGGGAATTTCAACAATCAGCCTCAGTTTGCTACTCTCAACCAGTTCCTTGCAAACCAGCCGAAGTCTTTCAGCAACTGTGTCGAGGCCGCAGACGCCAACGATTGGCTCATGGACATCTGCAAGCATTTTGAATGTAGCAATGTTAGGCCTGAGGACTTTGTCAAGTTTGCTTCGTTTCAACTCAAGGACCAAGCTGCTGAGTGGTATCAACAATACAGAGATTCCAGAGGAGGTCGTGTGATTACGTGGGATGATTCCCGCCGAGACTTCAAAGCTCATCATATTCCATCAAGTGTTGTTGAGAGCAAGCATGAGGAGTTCCGCAATCTCAAGCAAGGCATCATGTCCGTGTACCAATACAATATCCAGTTTCAGAAACTTACTCGCTTCGCTAAACAAGACATTCCTGATGAAAAGAGTATGATCTATCAATTCAGAGGTAGCCTCAGAGACGATCTGCAGTTAGCTCTCGTGCTTCTTGAGCTGACTAAGTTCGATCGATTCTATAACATGGCACTCAAGCAAGAAGCTACTCAGCTCAAGTGTGAGGCTTCTAAGAAGAGAGTCAGGGATGCAGTTCAGTCTTCTTCCTCACAAGTGGCAGCTAAGCAACAGAAGTTCTGGCTGCCTCCTCCTCCGTTTCGTCATCCCTACCAGTAGAAGAGCAAAGGTGGCCATGGATCTTCCCACCCACCCAACCTAGGCTATTAGAACAAAGCTCAGTCTCAAGCTCCAAGGTCAAGTTCTCCTTATCATCGTCCGCTCTCAGAGGTGACTTGCAAGAAGTGTCAACAGAAAGGGCACTATGCAAACAAGTGCTTCAACCAAAGGCACCTTCTGCCTCCTCCTCCTGTGAGATCTTCCAGCAATGCAGTGGTCAAGCATAATCCCAAGCATGCTAAGGTGAACATGATGAACGCAGCTCAGGCAGAGGATTCTTCAGATGTAATCATGAGTAACCTTCCAGTTAACTCCTTTCCTGCAAAAGTATTGTTTGATACTGGTGCATCACTTTCTTTCATTTCAAGACCTTTTGTTGCCAAGCATGAGTTTGTGACCAAAAAGATTCCTTTCCCGTTGAAGATTGTGTCCCTGGGTAAGCAAATGACATCTAATAATTGCGTCCCGGATGTGTCTATCAAGATGGGAAATTATAAATTTCTATCTTCTCCAATTGTTCCCGGCGAATCGGATATTGATCTAATTCTCGGGATGGACTGGCTTTCTAAGCACAAGGCTCAACTTGATTGTGCTTCCAGAGAAATTCAATTGACACACTCTTCTGATGATGTGATCATCTATGCCGATTGGGACGAAACCATTTGACTATTTTCTCTAAATGAGAAAGGCAAGTTGAATGCCATCTCTCAGATTCCAATCGTTTGTGAATACCAAGACATCTTTCCAGAAGAGCTTCCGGGAATGCCTCCTCAGCGGCCAGTTGAATTCATTATTGATCTTGAGCGTGGCATGGAACCCGTTTGCAAGCGTCCTTAAAAGCTTGGACCAGAGGAGTTGAAGGAATTGAAGAAAAAACTCGATGAACAAGAGCGTCTAGGTATGATCAGACCGAGTTCATCTCCATGGGGTTGTGGTGTTCTTTTTGCCCGAAAGAAGGATGGAACAGACCGACTCTGCATCGACTACCGTCCATTGAACAAGAAGACAATTAAGAACAAGTATCCACTTCCTAACATCAATGAGCTATTCGAGCAACTTAAAGGTGCCAAAGTATTCTCCAAGATTGACCTCCGTATGGGTTATCATCAGATTCGCATTCGTGAAGAAGATATCCCCAATACAGCATTCAGAACAAGCTATGGTTCTTATGAATATACTGTCATGTCTTTCGGCCTTGTCAATGCTCCTCCAACATTCTCTCGCATGATGAACTTCATCTTCAACCCTTACACAAATGATTTCTTCCTGGTGTATCTCAATGATATCTTGGTCTTCTCCAAGAATAAGGAGGATCATGCCAAGCATTTGAGGTTGGTGCTCGACAAGCTCAGAGAGCATCGATTCTATGTGAAGTTTTCCAAGTGTGAGTTTTGGCTTGATGAGGTTCTTTACCTTGGTCATATCATCTCCGCCAAGGGCATCGCTGTTAATCCCGAGAAGGTGTCTGCAATTGTGAATTGGGAACCTCCTCAAAATGTCAAGCAGCTCCGTAGTTTCCTTGGACTTGCAAGCTATTGTCGAAGATTCGTTGAGAATTTCTCTAAGATTGCAAAGCCTCTTTCCAACCTCCTTCAAAAGCATGTCAAGTATGTCTGGACGCCTGAATGTGACGTTGCTTTCAACACCCTCAAAGAGAAGCTAGTCACAGCTCCTGTCTTAAGTCCTCCTGATGAATCCAAGCCATTTGAAGTTTTCTGTGATGCCTCCTTGCAAGGTCTCGGCGTTGTGTTAATGCAAGAGAAGGAAGTTGTGTCTTATACCTCTCGCCAGTTGAAGCCCAACGAAAGGAACTACCCCACTCACGATCTTGAGTTGGCGGCAGTTGTTCATGCATTATTAACATGGAGACATCTCTTGTTGGGAAGGAAAGTGGACATTTTCACAGATCATAAGAGCCTCAAGTACATCTTCACTCAACCCAACCTCAACCTCAGGCAGACTCGATGGGTCGAAATGATTCAAGAGTACAATCGGAGTATTGAATATACTCCAGGCAAGGCCAATGTCATTGCAGACGCTTTGAGCAGGAAGGCTTACTGCAACAGCTTAATTCTCAAGCCCTTCCAACCGGACCTTTGTGAAGCTTTCCGCAAACTCAATCTCCAAGTTGTTCCTCAAGGCTTTCTTGCCAATCTTCAAGTCTCTCCAACTTTGTAAGACTAAATTCGTGAGGCACAACTCCTGGATACCATGGTGAAGAAGGTGAAACATGGGATTGCCAAGAGCCAACCCAAATACAAGTGCTATCGCATTGATGACAAAGACACTCTATTATTCGAGGACCGGATTGTGGTTCCTAAAGGTGATCTAAGGAAGGTTATAATGAACGAGGCGCACAATTCTCTTCTTTCCATTCATCCTGGAAGCACGAAGATGTACCATGACCTCAAGAAGTCGTATTGGTGGACTCAAATGAAGCGAGAGATTGCTCAGTTCGTGAATGAATGTGATGTCTGCTGAAGGGTGAAAGCAGAACACCAATGACTACCTGGTCTCCTCCAACCTCTTGCTATTCCAGAATGGAAGTTTGATCATATCGAGATGGACTTCGTTACTGGATTTCCCAAGTCCAAGCGTGGGAATGATGCTATTTTCGTTGTCATCGACAAGCTTATAAAAGTGGCTTATTTCCTTCCAATCAAAGAATCTATCACAGCAGCTCAGCTGGCAGAGCTATACACCTCCAGGATTGTCTCCTTGCATGGCATTCCATAATTGATATCTTCAGATCGTGGAAGCATTTTCACTTCTAAGTTCTGGGACCCCTTCCAGAAGGCTATGGGCACCAACATTCGCTTCAGCATAGCTTTCCATCCTCAAACTAGTGGCCAAGTCGAGCGAGTAAATCAAATCCTTGAAGATATGCTCAGGGCTTGTGTCATTTCCTTCGGTATGAAGTGGGAGGATTGTCTTCCATATGCCGAGTTCTCATACAACAACAACTTCCAAGCGAGTTTGGGCAAGGCCCCATTCGAAATTCTCTATGGCAGGAAGTGTCGTACTCCTCTTAATTGGTCAGAGACCGGTGAACGCCAACTTCTTGGCAATGACTTGATCACAGAAGCTGAAGAAATGTGTAAAGTCATTCGTGAAAATCTCAAAGCCGCGCAATCGCGCCAGAAGAGTTACTATGATAGCAAGCACCGTGACTTGGCTTTCGAGATCAGAGACCATGTCTACCTCCGCGTCTCTCCAATGAAAGGTACTCGTCACTTTGGTATCAAAGGGAAGCTTGCCCCGAGATACGTGGGTCCTTTCAAGATCATTGGCAAAAGAGGCGACCTCGCCTATCAACTTGAGCTTCCGTCCAAGTTCGCAAATGTGCACGATGTGTTTCACGTGTCACAACTTCGCAAGTGCTTCAAGACTCCTGAGCGCACTATCAACTTCGAAGAGATTGACCTCCAAGAAGATCTGTCTTATCATGAGCATCCCATTGCTATTCTTGAAGAAACTGAGCGCAAGACTTGCAACAAGTCAATCAAATTCCTGAAAGTGAAGTGGTCACACCATTCCGACCGAGAAGCCACCTGGGAGCGCGAGGATCACCTCCGTTCCGAATATCCAGAGTTCTTTCAGTCCTAGATCTCAGGACGAGATCCTCTTATAGTGGTGGAGTGTTGTAACACCCCGGATGTAACTTGCCATATTTGTACTCCGACTCTTGCCATTTTTGGCTTTATGTTATGAGATTCCCTTCGTGGTTGGGTTTTGTCTTTCGTTTTGCATTTTGTTCATGTCATGCATTTCATATCATGTCATCATATGCATCGCATTTGCATTCATGTTCATCTCATGCATCCAAGCATTTTCCCCGTTGTCCGTTTCGCAATCCGACACTCCCACATGCACCCGGCACACCCCTCTTGTCTCTTTCGTGAGCGGGATAAAAACATTCTCGGAATTGGTCGAGATTTGTCAAGTGGCCTTGGTACATCACCCGTAGACCGCCTGTCGTGGAATTGTCACGGCAGGTGTCCTAGTGTGAGGACTTAGTCGTGAGGTCAACGCATCTATGTAGTAGCTTCATAGGGGTTGATCGGGACGAGAGACACCGGGTGGATCAATGCACAAGACAAGGGTTTTAGACAGCTTCAGGCCCCGGGAAACATCATCCGGTAATAACCCTACATGTTGTTTGTGGCTAGGTCTCATTATGCTCATGAGGGAGTCGCCGCATAAGCCGGCTCTCCTAATTGTGTCTAGCCTTAGAGATTATTTTTCTCTCTCTCTCTCTATCCCTCTTGGGGTGCCCTGCCCCTTCTTATATATGTTGAAGGGGCGGGTTACATCACTAGTCCTATTAGGATTAGGATTAGGATTACTCTATTACAAGTGGAGTCCTAGTCTTGCTTCCTTTGTAGGAGAACATTCCTTATGCCTTTCCTCTTAATCTGACCCATCATAACATGAACCGGCCTTCTGGACCTTGGGCCTTGTCATCCATCTGAAACACCCGTTGGGTCACCAATGAGTCTTCAGGCTCGTGAGTCGTCACACCAGTGAACTGCCAGACACGTGAGTCGCCAATCCTCTTGCGGGTTACCAATGAAACGCCAAGTCCGTCCGGGTCATATATCGGGCCGGGTCATACCGCGGGGTATATCCCCAACATTAGCCCCCAGTTTAATTTGGATTTATCCATGTTAAACTGATCTGCAACATAAACACAAGAACAAATTTGACAGGTTGTACTCCGGGCTAAATATTCTTGTAAGCCGGCACCTGATCATCCTTAAGTCCTTGTTATTTTCTTCTTCTAGAAAATTCGGGTCATTAGGCCAGCTTCATAATCAATTTGCTTGTATAAGAAACATTGATAATAAAGAATCCATTTGAGTCGGCCTTCAATGCTCTGACTTGACAAAAATATTGGTCTTTGAAATATTCAACTGATATCCAGCCGGCTTGAAAATGTAGAACTTGCCGAGTTGTGATTTCCAAAAATCGCCGGGTCATAAAAAATTGATGATTCCGGGTCATGACTGTTTATAGACGCCGGGTCATGATTGTTGCCAATGCCGGGTCACACAATTGATGTTCCTGGTTTGCTCAAAACTGAGAATTTTAAGATATTCCTCCTTTATATGCATATCACCCGTAGCCCCCAAGTCTTAAGAAGGAAGCATAGTAACAGCTTAAGACTTACTTCAATATAAATGTTACAACCTTTGAAGAAATCCAGGTTATTCATCTCAATCACTAGTCAAAATTGAATATTCCACATATGTAGCCCCCAGTGCCGGGTTGTCATGCTTGCATCAACCTGGGACTTGTAATTGTCCTATGCTCACAAAAACTTCAACCGGTGTAGTCCCCAAGGGCCGGGTCATTATGTAATAATGAGGAGGGGCTTTGTAGATGTAGACTTGAGCAACAACGTGTAGCCCCCAAGGACCGGCTTAGTAAGATAATACTGAGCTGGGACTTTATATATACTTCATTGACAACAATATCATACGACGTAATCCTATCCATGGGGCTCGAACCCACGTCCATAAGGTTAAGAGCTTTGTACTCTTCCAACTAAGTAGTAGACCTTTCAATATAATGGATTTAAGATTTGTGTACCTTGAATTGTTGATAGGAGCAATTGGTAGCCCCCAAGGGCTGGCTCATTACAATGTGATGAGTCGGGTCTTCAATAACGTGAGCAAAAAATGACTTTGCATTAGCCCCCAAGTGTCATGGTGCATGCTTGTAGCGACATGAGACTTGCATATTTGGTGTAATCTCAACTTGAATAATGTAGCCCCCAAGTGCCGGGTCATAAGCCTGTAGCGACTCGGGACTATTCCTTTCATTGTAGAATAAATCATATCCATTGATAAATGATAGACATTGCACTGAAGCGACTTTGAAAACTTTAATCATAATAGTGGTTATTGATAACCATAATAAAAATCCAGCCATGTTGGCTATTTGAATAATATAACCTGTTTTCAAAACCGGTTCCTGCAATATAAACCAGTATATCCATGCATATATGATGCATGCTATGATGATGCAATGATAATGCAATGTATGATGATGCAATGTATGTGTATGATAACATAATACTTCAATGAAACTAGCATGATAGCCACTGGAGTATCCTCACTTTCTGTAAGCCGGCTCTCTCACATGACCCAATCGATGTTTGAACCTGGATAAGTTCAGATATGACTTATGAGAGTACACGAGGTCGGAGTAGCATCAAGCAAACAGGTAGGTTTAACCAAGTTTCAATGAAGGTGGCTTAGTAGCCTAGGTTTATCCTCGCTATCTGTAAGCCGTGCCCTCACACGACAATCCAGCGTTTTAACCTTAACGAGTTCAGATATGACTGATAAGAGTTCGATGGGTCAATCAGGATTACCTGATGGAGAAGCAGCGGACCTATTGGTAGGATGACCCGGGGTTTTAGGTGAATACACCTGGCTTCCAAGCCTGGCTTTTATAGCCTATTACAAGGGTTATAAAAACTCTTTGTTCTTTAGAACAAGGAGCCCCCAAGCAATATTTTTGAGCTGTGCTCAATGGGCGCCTATGTTTGAGTTGTGCTTTTGCAACATACTCTCTTTGGTCCCTGTTAACCTGGGTAGCAAGCCCCCAAGCGTTTTTTGTAAGCATGGCGTATAAGCCGGATCAAAGGGTAATCATAGCTTAGGTCAATAAGCTGGAAGCCCCCAAGTGATATATTTCTGAGCTGTGCTCGCCGGGTGCCTATGTTTTAGTTGTGCTGTGCAACAAACTCTCTTTGGTTCCTGTAATTTTTCTGAGAACTCGAACTTGCGAGAGATTAATTCTTTTAAACCGAGACGTTAAACCGGATATTGAGAGCTTTCAAAGCTTTGTGGGAGATAGATTTCTCTGGAGCCGTATTTTAAACCGGAATCTTCATTTTGAGCCGGAATTTTTTGACAGCCTTTAAATTTTCATCAATATGGAAGCAGCCTTCGGGACCGGGTTATTTTTCCCTCCAATGACCCGGAGTTCTTGATTTCACTGAAAACGGCCAATTCTATCAAGTCATGTCATTGTAGCCCCCGAGTCTCAAGACGACTCGAGGAGTTGGCTTGAGATTCTCCATATTTAACCGTGATATAAACTAGTATGAGTCATTCAACAACTCAGTGATATAATAGTCCCTTTTGCAGTAAACATCTTGTCCTGCATTAAAGAACTTGCAAGCCAGAGTAATTGCTCTTTTAAAAGAATGCAATATGTAATATAAAAATATACTGGATGAATTTCACCTGATATGTTAGATCAGAAATTATCCACCGCGGAGTTGATGATCACCACGGTGAAGCTAAAATTAACCATGGCCGAGTCCGCCACGGTGTTGTAAGCCGGTGCGAACGGGGAGAGTCGGCAGCGGTGTTGTAAGCCGGTGCGGACGAGAGAGTCGGCTGCGGTGTTGGAAACGGCACAGACGCAGGCAAGTCGGCCATGGGCACGGACAATGAGTCGGTCGCGTGTGTTGATGTAGCGGGGGTGGCAACTTGCACAGGACGAGCTCTAGTGCAAAAATAATATTTGCTCACGCCCTTTTTACGACACCTTTTTGTAAGGAATAATGGTCCTGTGAAAAAATATCATAGACCAAGTAATTGTTCTTTAATGAAAATAATATGTGTCAATAAAATAAATTTGGATGGACATCATCTGATTTGTCGGCACGACGGATGATTCGTACAAGGCGCCCGTAGATAATCTAGTAATGTTGCAGCCTTCCCATAATTATCAATTTCCAGGACTGTTTTTTCTTCTGGTAGATTTTTCTCCAAAAGTTTCCAATCATGTCGAATTTTCTTTGCCCATTCTTTGCTTGTCTTAGCTGTAACTCCTGAAATCAAAGGACAGTAACCTCCACACATTTACACATGTGCTAGATGAACTCCAAACCGCCACTCCCATCACTCAGCAAAGATGAAGCAGTCGGAGGCCACGGGGTCAGAGGCGCGACGTGTCAGCGACGCGGTGAAAACCGCATGCCCAGACGGCCCGACAGCGGCCGACGGCTTGCAGTGGCAGCGAAAACTGCAACGGGCGGCTCATGGGCAGCGCGAGGGTGGCTCAACGCCCGACGACGGAGCAACGTGCCGGCAGCTTGCGATGACGGCGCACGGCAGGGGCAGAGGACCGCGTAGGCAGCGAGCCGGCAGACGGCTGGAGTGCGGGAGGCGGCAAGAGTGGTGAGGCGGTGGCAGGGGCCAGCGGGCAGAGCAGAGGCAGAAGCACGCAGGGCGGCTCACCGCGGCGGTGGCAAAAATCGGCTCGGCGCGGCAGAGTGCGACTCGCAGCAAAAGGCAAGGCGGCGCTCTTGGCACGGGCGCGGTCGCGGCGGCTTGAGGCGGCAAGGCTAGCTCAACCCGGCGGCAGAGGGGCGCCGGCGTGGCAAGGCCGGGCCTGCGGCGGAGGAGGCCCATGACGGCGAGCCCGGGGCGGCTTTAGCGCGGCTTGGCAGAGGGGCGCTGGAGGCGGCGACTCGGAGCCGATCCCAAGCGGCTCGGCGTAGCGCAGACGATGGAGGCGCAGTGACTGCAACTCGGCCGTGGCTGAGTTGGATGTGGCACAATGAAGATCAGACGGAGGCAGGCACAGCTTGGTGACCGTGCAACGTGGAGACGACCCAACAACAGTTTGATGGAGGCAGAGGCATAGAACGGCGGACTGGCGCCGGCGAGGCAAGCGTCAGTAGAGCCGCAGCAGGAAACATGCCGGCTCGTGAGGAAATTCGGCCGCGGTGTAACCGGGTTGTAGCCATATCCGCATCCTGGTCATAGCATTTTTTGGCAGCAGATTGTAGACCTGCAGTTCAACTTGTGGGGTAGACGGATTAGGATTGGACAAGATGCGTAGTCTGTCCGATTACAGATTGGAGTCAACCGAACCATCAAAATTACTGCAAGCGGAGTTGCCTTTTTGCTTGGTGTGATTTTGCACGGCGTGTGGCTCTGAGAATCCGTGTATGCACTAGTAGTTTTTCCAAATAATGAATACTAGCACACCTTTTGGTTGGTTTGACCTTCACAAGTAGATCAGCAGCCATAGCAGATGTATTTTTCTTCTCAGAAACTCGGTCCTGCTTGTATTGACAGTAGCAAGATATCTTCTCGATCTCACACTCGGCGGACTACCACGGCGCGTAAGGCGGCCGTACATCATGTATCCCTAAAACAGTCTCAATCTCACATCTGCCGTCGCAGAACACTTCGTCAATATTGATTGATGAGCTTATAGCTGATGTGAATTTAGCACGCCAGCTCTTGTTTGAGCCGGAAAATTGCGAAGTTCCCGAACCTTAAAAAAGATCCCTCCAAAAACTCAACACCACCATGCGCGAACCTCACGGTGGGCGCCAACTATCATAAAATTGTCACGGCAGATGTCCTAGTGTGAGGACTTAGTCGTGAGGCCAACACATCTATATAGTAGCTTGAGAGGGGTTGGTCGAGACGAGAGACGCCGGGCGGATCAATGCACAAGACAAGTGTTTTAGACAACCTCGGGCCCCGGGAAACATCATCCGGTAATAACCCTACATACTGTTTGTGGCTAGGTCTCATTATGCTCATGAGGGAGTCGCCGCATAAGCCGGCTCTCCTAATTGTGTCTAGCCTTAGAGATTATTTTTTTCTCCCTCTCTCTAGTAGTAGATGCAGGCAGGAGTCGGTCTACTAATCTTGAATGTGATGCCTATATAATGATCATTGACTGGATATCATCATAATTATTTAAAGTTTTATCAATTGCCCAACAGTAATTTGTTTACCCACCGATTCTATTTTTTCGAGAGAAGCCACTAGTGAAACCTACGGCCCCCGGGTCTTCTTTCTCATTTATTTGACTTTGTGATCTATTTTTATTTGCTTTTATTTTCAGATCTATTAATCCGAAAACCCAAAAATACTTTGCTGCACTTTATTTTATTTGTGATCTATTTATTAAATCTATTACAACTTTCTCCCGTCAAGCACCAATTTCTGACACCGTTACCCGAAAGGGATTGACAACCCCTTTAACACGTCGGGTTGCGAGGATTTGTTATCTATGTGCAGGGGCTGTTTATGTTGTGTTGCTTGGTTCTCCTACTGGTTCGATAACCTTGGTTTCATATCTGAGGGAAATACTACTGTTGCCGTGCTGCATCATCCCTTCCTCTTTGGGGAAATACCGACGTAGCTTCAAGCGACATCAAAAGGAATTTCTGGCGCCGTTGCCGGGGAGCATCTTCAACATATACCAGGCTCCTAATCAAAAATCTCATCTCCTCGCAATTTACATTATTTTTCATTTTCCTCTCGTTTTCCTCTCACCCACTTCACAAAAAATTGTCGTTTTATTCGCCTCTCTTTTCGTTTGCCGTTTTCTTGCCGGATCTATTTTTGAGTGCAATCTTGTTGTGTAGTCATCATGACTCAAGAGAACACCAAATTATGTGATTTCTCAAATACCAAAAACAATGATTTTATTGGCATTCCGATTGCTCCTCCCGCTGCTAGTGTGGAGTCTTGTGATATTAATACTGCTTTGTTGAATCTTGTTATGAAAGACCAATTTTCTGGTACTCCTAATGAGGATGCCGCGTCCCATCTTAATACCTTCATGGAATTATGCGATATGCAAGAGAAAAAAGATGTGGTCAAGATAAAATTATTTCCGTTTTCCTTGTGTGATTCTAAAAAAAATTGGTTCTCTTCTTTGCCTCGCAATAGTATTGATTCTTGGAATAAGTGCAAAGATGCTTTTATCACTAAGTATTTTCCTCCCGCAAAAATTATTTTCCTTAGAACCCAGATCATGAATTTCAAGCAACTTGAACATGAGCATGTTGCACAATCTTGGGAAAGGATGAAAATGATGCAAGGAATTGCCCAACTCATGGGTTAAATCTTTGGATAATCATACAAAAAATTTATGCGGGGTTGAATTTTGTTTCTCATAATCTTTTAGATTCCATCGCGGGTGGTACTTTTATGGAAATTACTTTGGGTGAAGCCACCAAATTGCTTGATAATATTATGGCAAATTATTCGCAATGGCATACCGAAAGAGCTCCTACTAGTAAAAAAGTTAATTCGGTTGAAGAAATTTCTTTTTTGAGTGAAAAAATTGATGCTCTTGTGAAATTGGTTGCTAGTAGAAGTGCTCCTATTGATCTTAATGATATTCCTTTGTCTACTTTGATTGAGCAAAATAGTGATGCCATAGATGTGAATTTTATCTCTCGAAATAATTTCAACAACAATGCTTATAGAGGTAATTTTAATCCTAGGCCTTTTCCTAGTAATTCCTCTAATAATTGTGGTAATTCCTATGGAAATCAATCTTATAATAATAATAGGAACACCTCTAATCTTGAGAATAATATTGAATAATTTATCAACACTCAAAAAGTTTTCAACACTTCCATAGAAGAAAAGTTGAGTAAGATTGATGATTTGTCTAGAAGTGTTGATAGAATTGCTCGTGATGTGGAAAATCTCAAGATGAAAATTTTTGTGGCTAAAGTAGATGAATCAATTAAAGCTCTTTATGTTTCTATGGATGAAAGTAAGAAAAGAACCGCTATGCTTAGAGCTAAAAGATAATTTTTAGAAAAAGCGTTTTCTAGTGATTTCTTTCGCAAAAGTGATGAAGATCTTAAAATGATTGGTGTTTCTTCTATTGATTCTTTGTTTAATAAAGTTAATATTGATGAAAAAGGGACTGGATAAGAGTCAACTTTAGGTAGAAGGCGTCCCAATGTTTCAAAGGGTGAAAATCTTGTTAAGAAAATTGATGAAAGTGGGCTTGGAGAGGTCAAAACCTTAGCTAGTGATGTGCCCTATCTTTTGGATTACAAAGACTTTAATTATCATAGTTGCTCTTTGATTGATTGTATTTCTTTGTTGCAATCCATGATAAATTCACCCCATGCTTATGAACAAAATAAAGCTTTTACTAAACATATTGTTGATGCTATGATGAAAGCTCTTGAAGAAAAATTGGAATTAGAAGTTTCAATTCCTAGAAAATTGCATGATGAATGGGAACCTACTACCAAAGTCAAGATTACAAAATTATGAGTGTTTTGCTTTGTGTGACTTGAGTGCTAGTGTTTCTACAATTCTGAAATCTTTATGTGATGTGCTTGGTCTTACTAATCTTGAATAATGTTCTTTGAATTTGCATTTGGCGGATTCTACTATTAAAAAGCCTATGGGAAGAATTAATAATTTTCTTATTCTTGCAAATAGGAATTATGTGCCCATATGTAACATCCCAAATTTGCAATTTGGAATGTTATACACTAGATCATCATGCATATCATATTTTCTTGCATTTTGGTTGATCCTAGAAATTTCACGCAACTCAAGGACCCACGGAGAGTTGGAGATTTCGTTATTTTCATATTTGAGAGTTTTCTCAAATTTTGAAAAGAGGATCATTTGATTTATTTATTTCATCTTCAATTATTTTTCCTATATCAAAAATGAGAGAGGGAATAATATGACTTTCCCAAAATTGAGGAAAAATGAAGATTAATAAATAGATCAAGTTTTGGTTTTGCCGGAGTTTTATTTGCATTTTATTTGGATAGGGAAAAATGCGTGTATTCGAAAATTGCATTTTAGGCCCGGAGAAAAGTTCATTTTGTTCGACTCATTTTTAGGAGTCGGGGAAAATTTACTTTAGTAATTTTGCAGCTCGTTTAGATTTTCTTTTCTGTGTTTTTCTGCGCGCGAAACCGTTTAAAAAAAACCCGCAGGCCAGCCGGGACAAAGGCCCAGCCAGCCGGCCGGCCACCCCAGCCGCGCGCGCGCCAGCGCCAGGCGCAGCCAGGCCGCCTCGCCTCGCTCTAAGCCGAGTCCGGCTTGGACTCTAGGTTAGCCCCTCCCCTTTTCCTTTGTTTCGTTTTCCTATTCCTACTCTATTTCTTGTCCCCTACCCCAAGTCTCCTCTCCCCTCCCCAATATAAATACCCCAACACCCCCCCTCTAAACCCATCAAATCAAACCCCAAGCCCTCCACCGCACCCCAACCCGCGCCCTACACCGCCGCCGTGCCACCCCACACCCGCGCCGCCGCCGCACCTTGCCCACGCCGCCGGAGCCCCTCGCCGGAGGTTGCCCCGCGTCTCTTTTCCTCGGATCGTTTTCTTCTAATCGTTCCGATTCTTTTCTTCTCTTCCGATTCGTTTTCTAGATCGCTTTTTCATTTCGGTTTTCTTCTCCGAAACCCTAGATCGGATTCGTTTTCTTTTCCGATTTAGTTGCCTTTGGACCGTTCGCCGGACCGTTCGTCCTAACGAACGTGATCACCGGATTTTTCCCGGTTAACGACGCCCGTTCGTTTAACCGTTCTTATTTTTCTTCTCGTCGGATTTATTCCGCGATCGCGATCTCAGATCCGATCTTCGTTCTAGTTTATCTTCTCGCTCGTTTATCGGAATCAGGTGATTCAAGCGCCTGGAGTTTTGTTTCGAAACCGCCGTTCCGTCTAATCAACTTAAACAAGTTTTTGCCCCGGTAAAATTTGACCTAGTTTCAACTTGCTAGAACCGAGTTGTTTTCTTCCGCCTTTTGTTTTCTGTTTCTTTGTTCGGTTCGTTCTTTCTTTGCAACCGGAGTTCTTAAGTTGAACTTTCTGGTTCGTTCTCTTGTTCAAGTTTTACCTGTGCATTAGTTGAGTACTTATTGTATGCTTGTTGTTTGTCTGTGATAGATCACCCGGATTGCGCCGCCTGTTACTTCGAAACCCTAGGTCTCGCGGATCATCAGCAAGGCAAGTAACACTTTGATCATACCTTTTCTACAACCCATGTTTTATTGCATTAGATCAATCCTCTCACATTGCATGATTAGGATCTAATTAAATTGTGGGATGGGAAGTAGATGAGGTAGTACCTATTACCTGTTTATTATGAAACCTTTGGGAGTTACTTCTCGTTTGCTTATTATGCCATGCTATGCTAGTAGACGTGGATTGGGTGAGTGATTTTCCATGACAGATGTGAGTTGATAATTTTAATGGTTTATCTAAGGTGGCAACTTAAACACACATCTGGGTGGATTGAGGCACCTGATGTCTATCAGGACTTGCCTGTTTTATTTTGGACCGCCACCCAGGCTCAAAGGGATCATAAGATCTTTCATGCTAGAAACTTCCGTGTGCAGCCACAAGCCATTATGGGCTCTGGCATAGTTGACTAAGTTGTGCGAACTCTTACAGTGGTAGACTAGCAGATGTAGGGGATGTAGGTGTCCGGTCTACCCGATCGTAAGGTGCTAGCGCTTCTGAAAGACTATGTCTCGGTCATCCGTCTTCTCAAACACCCTGTAGTGCGAGAAACCAAACGGAGGCGATCGAGTCTTGTGGGGAAAAGTGCGCAAACCTCTACAGAGTGTACAAACTAATCATGATTAGCCGTGTCCCCGGTCATGGACATCTTGAGTATCTAGTACTTGAATATCATGTGAATCTCAACATGTTACTTCTAATTAATGTTGTTGGGTTTTAATTGTTCACTTAATTGGGATCGGAATGCTGTCAACCATTCTCGATGTTTCACAACTACCATGATAGTTAAATAAATTTATTCCTTTGCAGTAGGGAAAAATTGGCTTTACGCAAAACTGTAACCATAGAGCTTTCCACCAGCCATATATGCATATAGTATAGCTGTTTCATTTCATTACTCTCTATGTGTTACATTGCCAGCATATTCCATGTGCTGACCCGTTTTCGGGCTGCAACTTCTCATGTTGCAGACTTTTCAGACGACGATTGAGGTGTTTTAGGTCGTGGTTCTATACTCAGTGATGCCGTTGGAGTTGATGGACCCGTTTATCTTCCGAGTCTTCCGCTGTTATCGTTATTAGACGGCCTTAAGCCATATTTATTGTAATAAGTTCTCTTTGAGACAACGATGTAATAAGTGTGTGATTGCCACTCTGCTATAAATCCTTCGATGTACTGTGTGGTGTCAGCATTACTGATCCAGGGATGACATCCGAGCACAGTAGACTTGATCCATTCGGGTCGCCACAGAGATGGTATCAGAGCACACGCTGACTGTAGGACATGACCACTAAGTTAAAGCCATAGATCACCATTCTCTTCTCATTTTCTAACTCCTCATCTTTTCTACTCTTTTAGGATGACGCACGCGAAGATTAAGTACGCTCAACCGGATGAAGGCACACCATTTGGATTTCACCTGAAGGAAGTCACCAAGTACCTGAACATTGCATTACCAAGCCTCACGGGAACCTTCAACGCCACTCTGCCTGAAGAGGAGCGCTGGAAGATTCAAGCTCACATTCCGGGAAGGACATTCGCGCCAATCACGAAGCCTATAGATAGTGTTTTCAATGCACCAACCTGGAGTCTGGGAAGGAGCATGGCAGCTCATATCACCATAGGACGCATTGGAGAAGTTTACCAAGAAGACCTCAAGGACACTATCTACCAGATTTGCGGACGCCGAGATGAACAATGGGAGTTAGTCAGCACCAAGAAGGATAGATCCATTGCATCTTTCATCTAGGAGTTAAACCAGCACATTCGACGCCACGAGAACCAGATGTGCAATGATATGATAGAGTTGAAGAATGCAAAGGCAAGGATCATCAAGCTAGAAGGAGTACTGAAGTCTACACGCAAGGACTACATGGACGAGATCGTAGCTCTAGCAAGGCACAATGGCGATCTTAAGCAGGAGATTGAAGAACTCAAGAGGAAGTTAGCATCCGAGGAGGACGACGAGTACGTCGCATGTCCGGACAACTACATCATCATCGATGACACCGATTCGGATCCAAGTGAACCCGACTTTGAAGACGAAGCTGGAGGAGATATCATGGAGTCTTCCACCGGTTCAAATTTCTAGACGACCACCAGATAGTAGTAGTATTTCCCCATGTAAACATTATAGTCGAGCACTTTTGCGATAGTTTTAGACCGATTGTAAGCCCTTGTTTGATTGAATGAAGTGATTTTGTGTGCATTTGCTCATGTGCATTGGGGTAGTGTTTTCCCTTTAGACCTCACTCTATTCTTAATTCTCGTCTTTTCTAAACCCTCAGATGCCTCCGAGACGTGACAATGGATTTCCACCGGAGCTCACTCAGTTGATCCAGCAGCAGAATCAATTGATGCAGATGTTAGTTCAGAACCAGCAGAACAACAACAACAACCCACCACCACCACCTGTTGACCACTTAGCCCGTTTCCTTAGACTAAATCCGCCGGTGTTTTCTAGTAGCACCGAGCCGATAGTAGCAGATGATTGGCTCCGCAAGATAGGAAGGGATTTGACCACTGCAGGATGCACGGATGGTGAGAAAGTGAAGTTTGCCGCTCACCAGCTTGACGGACCCGCGGCAGCATGGTGGGAGAATTTCACAGCCACTTACCCAGTTGACACTGTCACATGGGATCAGTTTCAGCAAGCTTTCCGCACTGCCCATGTTTCAGCAGGAGCTATGGCCATGAAGAAGCGTGAGTTTCGCAACTTACGCCAAGGAGGAAGGACAGTTGGCCAGTACGTTGACGACTTCAGCAAGTTAGCACGTTATGCCCCAGATGACGTTGCTACGGATGCAGCTAAGCAGGAGAAGTTTCTGGAGGGACTGAATGATGAACTAAGCATGCAGTTGATGGTAGCAAGTTTCAACAACTACCAGGAGTTGGTAGATCGTGCCATCATGATTGAAGGAAATCAACAGCAGATTGAGAACCGTAAGAGGAAGTAAGGACAGGGGAAGTATAACCCTGGAGCCCAGCAGAAGCCCCGTTTTGCCCCTAAACCGGGATTTCAGTTTCAGCACACCCATGGAGGAGGTAGCTCGCACAACCATAATGGCCACAAGAATGGTAATGGGAATGGAGGAAGCAACGGCCAGAACCGGACCACCCCATCCACCCCATCCAAAAAGGACTTAAGCCACGTCACTTGCTATAAGTGTTCGAAGCCAGGGCATTATGCAAATGAATGTCCTGAAGGCCAGAATGGGAATGGCAATGGAAGCTCTGGGAAGAAGCCGAACCCTTTCAATAGGGGACAGGTGAACCACATTAATGTGGAGGAGGTTGAAGATCAGCCCGATGCAGTAATAGGTATGTTTTTGGTTAAGTCATTTACTGCACTCGTTCTTTTTGATACTGGTGCATCGCATTCATACATATCAAGGGGATTTGTGGAAAAGTATAGCCTGCCCACTAGGATTCTTAAAACACCTATGCTAGTAAGCTCGCCAGGAGCAGAGTACATGGCCAGACAAGGATGTTTCCAAGTGCCATTAAGTATAGGAAGGCATGTTTTCCCAACGGATTTAATTATTCTGGAATCCCAAGGTCTGGATGTGATTCTTGGTATGGATTGGCTGTCGATGTATGGAGGAAACATCGATTGCGCCACTAAGACAATTTTGCTTACCACACCAGAAGGAAGAAGGATCAAGTATGTATCCCGGCATGTGCCAAACAGGACACAAGTAAATTCCTTATCAGGAGTTGTGCAGGAGGAAGTACCAGTGGTAAAGGATTTTCCTGATGTATTTCCTGAGGAATTGCCAGGAATGCCACCGGATAGAGACATTGAGTTTTTGATTGAGTTATTACCAGGTACAGGCCCAATATCGAAGAGACCGTACCGGATGCCAGCAAAGGATTTGGTGGAAATTAAAAATCAGATTAAGGATTTACTGGAGAAAGGTTACATTCGCCCAAGTTCTTCGCCTTGGGGATCCCCCGTACTTCTAGTGGAAAAGAAGGATGGATCATTAAGGATGGTTGTAGATTATCGGGGATTGAATGAAGTAACCATCAAGAATAAGTACCCACTGCCAATGATCAACGATCTGTTCGATCGGTTGCAAGGAGCTAAAGTGTTTTCCAAGATCGATTTGCGATCAGGGTACCATCAGTTGAAGATTCGAGAGCAGGACATACCTAAGACAGCATTCACCACAAGATATGGACTGTATGAGTATACCGTTATGTCATTTGGATTGACTAACGCACCTTCCTATTTTATGAACCCGATGAATAAAGTGTTTTTGGAGTTTTTGGATAAGTTCGTCGTAGTGTTCATTGATGACATCCTGGTTTATTCAAAGAATGAAGAGGAGCATAAGGAACATTTGCGTTTGGTTTTGGAGAAACTAAGGGAACATCAGTTATACGCCAAATTCAGCAAATGTGAGTTTTGGTTGAAGGAAGTTGGATTCCTCGGACACGTTATATCCGGAGAAGGTATAGCAGTTGACCCCACTAAGGTTGAGACCGTAACCGAATGGGAAGCACCAACAACAGTTGGAGAGATCCGGAGTTTTCTTGGACTCGCAGGATACTACCGGAGATTCATTGAGAATTTCTCAAAGATTGCGAAGCCTATGACGGAGTTGTTGAAGAAGGATACTAAGTTCAAATGGACTGAGGAGTGTGAGGCTAGTTTCCAGGAGTTGAAGAAACGCTTGGTTACCTCACAAGTATTGATTTTGCCAGATCAGACCAAGGATTATGAGGTGTATTGCGACGCTTCACGTCGAGGACTTGGAGCAGTGCTTATGCGGGAAGGAAGAGTTGTTTCGTATGCTTCACGACAACTGAAGCCTCATGAGTTGAATTATGCCACGCATGATTTGGAGTTAGCAGCCGTAGTGCATGCATTGAAGACGTGGAGACATTTCCTCATTGGAAATCATTGTGAGGTGTACACGGATCACAAGAGTTTGAAGTACATTTTCACGCAGAAGGAGTTGAACCTCAGACAAAGGAGATGGTTGGAGCTCATCAAGGATTATGACATGAGATTGCATTACCATCCCGGAAAAGCTAATGTAGTAGCTGATGCATTGAGCCGCAAGAGCCATGTCAATACTCTAATGACGGGGAAAATACCCAAGGAGTTAGCAGAAAACCTTCGTGAGCTATGTTTGGAAATAGTTCCGAGAGGCTATGTAGCAGCATTGGAGATTCAGTCAACATTGATGGATAAGATAAGAGAAGCCCAGAAATCTGACAAGGAGATTGCTGCTATAAAAGAGAAATTGAGCGAAGGAAAAGCAAAGGGATTTCGTGAGGATGAGCACGATACCTTATGGTTTGAGGACCGTGTTTATGTGCCCAATGACCCGGAGATCAGGAAATTGATTTTGCAAGAGGCACATGATTCACCGTATTCGATTCACCCAGGGAATACCAAGATGTATTTGGATTTGAAGGAAACATTCTGGTGGACCGGAATGAAGAAGGATATTGCAGCATATGTAGCAGTTTGTGACATATGTCAGAGAGTAAAGGCAGAGCATCAGAAGCCAGCAGGATTGTTACAACCATTGCCGATACCCAAATGGAAGTGGGATAAGATAGGCATGGATTTTATCACAGGACTACCCAGGACGAAAGCAGGCTACGACTCGATATGGGTAGTAGTTGATCGTTTGACAAAGGTAGCACATTTTATTCCAGTTAAGACCACTTACACCAGTGCTAAGTTGGCAAAGATATACATGACTAGGATCATTTGTTTGCATGGAGTTCCGAGGAGTATCGTATCAGATAGAGGAACCCAATTTACCTCAAAGTTTTGGAATCAGTTGCATGAAACTTTAGGGACCAGACTAGAGTTCAGCACAGCTTTTCACCCGCAGACAGATGGACAGACCGAGAGAGTCAATCAGATTTTGGAAGATATGGTGAGATCTTGTGCACTAGATTATGGATCTAGTTGGGACGATAACTTGTCGTATGCGGAGTTTTCCTACAACAATAGCTATCAAACCAGTTTGAAGATGGCACCTTTCGAAGCTTTATACGGAAGGAGGTGCAGGACACCGTTGTCATGGGACGAAGTTGGAGACCGTCAGTTCTTTGGACCAGATTTAATTAAGGAGTCTGAACGGAAAGTTAAGTTGATTCGCGATAGGCTCAAGGTAGCCCAGTCCAGGCAGAAGAGCTACGTAGATTCTAAACGCAAGGAGACAGTTTACGAAACCGGAGACAGAGTTTATCTCCGAGTATCCCCACTTCGAGGAGTTAAGTGCTTTGGAGTTAAGGGAAAGTTAGCACCACGTTTTGTTGGACCATATAAGATCTTGCAACGTATGGGAGAAGTCGCTTATAAGTTGGAATTACCAGAGGAACTGTCAGGAGTTCATGATGTATTCCATGTTTCTCAGCTGAAGAAATGTCACGCCGAGATGGCAGAGGTACTGCTATGAGATACCGTCCCACTCGAAGCGATTCAGTTGAAGGACGACTTAACGTATGAGGAGAAACCAGTCAAGATTCTCGAGTATGCCAGCAGAGTTACTCGCAGCAAGGTTATCAAGTTTTGCAAAGTTCAGTGGAACCACCATTCAGAGGATGAAGCCACCTGGGAAAGAGAAGAAGATTTGCTCAAGGACCACCCTCACCTATTTTCTAGCCAACCCGAATCTCGAGGGCGAGATTCATCTTAAGGGGGGTAGGTTTGTAACATCCCAAATTTGCAATTTGGAATGTTATACACTAGATCATCATGCATATCATATTTTCTTGCATTTTGGTTGATCCTAGAAATTTCACGCAACTCAAGGACCCACGGAGAGAGTTGGAGATTTCGTTATTTTCATATTTGAGAGTTTTCTCAAATTTTGAAAAGAGGATCATTTGATTTATTTATTTCATCTTCAATTATTTTTCCTATATCAAAAATGAGAGAGGGAATAATATGACTTTCCCAAAATTGAGGAAAAATGAAGATTAATAAATAGATCAAGTTTTGGTTTTGCCGGAGTTTTATTTGCATTTTATTTGGATAGGGGAAAATGCGTGTTTTCGAAAATTGCATTTTAGGCCCGGAGAAAAGTTCATTTTGTTCGAATCATTTTTAAGAGTCGGGGAAAATTTACTTTAGTAATTTTGCAGCTCGTTTAGATTTTCTTTTCTGTGTTTTTCTGCGCGCGAAACCGTTTAAAAAAAAACCCGCAGGCCAGCCGGGCCAAAGGCCCAGCCAGCCGGCCGGCCACCCCAGCCGTGCGCGCGCCAGCACCAGGCGTAGCCAGGCTGCCTCGCCTCGCTCTAAGCCGAGTCCGGCTTGGACTCTAGGTTAGCCCCTCCCCTTTTCCTTTGTTTCATTTTCCTATTCCTACTCTATTTCTTGTCCCCTACCCCAAGTCTCCTCTCCCCTCCCCAATATAAATACCCCAACACCCCCCTCTAAACCCATCAAATCAAACCCCAAGCCCTCCACCGCACCCCACCCCGCGCCCTACACCACCGTCGCGCCACCCCACACCCGCGCTACCGCCGCACCTTGCCCATGCCGCCGGAGCCCCTCGCCGGAGACCTCGCCGGAGGTTGTCCCGCGTCTCTTTTCCTCGGATCGTTTTCTTCTAATCGTTCCGATTCTTTTCTTCTCTTCCGATTCGTTTTCTAGATCGGTTTTTCGTTTCGGTTTTCTTCTCCGAAACCCTAGATCGGATTCGTTTTCTTTTCCGATTTAGTTGCCTTTGGACCGTTCGTCCTAACGAACGTGATCACCGGATTTTTCCCGGTTAACGACGCCCGTTCGTTTAACCGTTCTTCTTTTTCTTCTCGTCGGATTTATTCCGCGATCGCGATCTCAGATCCGATCTTCGTTCTAGTTTATCTTCTCGCTCGTTTATCGGAATCAGGTGATTCAAGCGCCTGGAGTTTCGTTTCGAAACCGCCGCTCCGTCTAATCAACTTAAACAAGTTTTTTCCCTGGTAAAATTTGACCTAGTTTCAACTTGCTAGAACCGAGTTGTTTTCTTCCGCCTTTTGTTTTCCGTTTCTCTGTTCGGTTCGTTCTTTCTTTACAACCGGAGTTCTTAAGTTGAACTTTCTGGTTCGTTCTCTTGTTCGAGTTTTACCTGTGCATTAGTTGAGTACTTATTGTATGCTTGTTGTTTGTCTGCGATAGATCACCCGGATTGCGCCGCCTGTTACTTCAAAACCCTAGGTCTCGCGGATCATCAGCAAGGCAAGTAACACTTTGATCATACCTTTTCTACAACCCATGTTTTATTGCATTAGATCAATCCTCTCACATTGCATGATTAGGATCTAATTAAATTGTGGGATGGGAAGTAGATGAGGTAGTACCTATTACCTGTTTATTATGAAACCTTTGGGAGTTACTTCTACGTTTGCTTATTATGCCATGCTATGCTAGTAGACGTGGATTGGGTGAGTGATTTTCCATGACAGATGTGAGTTGATAATTTTAATGGTTTATCTAAGGTGGCAACTTAAACACACATCTGGGTGGATTGAGGCACCTGATGTCTATCAGGACTTGCCTATTTTATTTTGGACCGCCACCCAGGCTCAAAGGGATCATAAGATCTTTCATGCTAGAAACTTCCGTGTGCAGCCACAAGCCATTATGGGCTCTGGCATAGTTGACTAAGTTTTGCAAACTCTTACAGTGGTAGACTAGCAGATGTAGGGGATGTAGGTGTACCGGTCTACCCGATCGTAAGGTGCTAGCGCTTCTGAAAGACTATGTCTCGGTCGTCCGTCTTCTCAAACACCCTGTAGTGCGAGAAACCAAATGGAGGCGATCGAGTCTTGTGGAGAAAAGTGCGCAAACCTCTGCAGAGTGTACAAACTAATCATGATTAGCCGTGTCCCCGGTCATGGACATCTTGAGTATCTAGTACTTGAATATCATGTGAATCTCAACATGTTACTTCTAATTAATGTTGTTGGGTTTTAATTGTTCACTTAATTGGGATCGGAATGCTGTCAACCATTCTCGATGTTTCACAACTACCATGATAGTTAAATAAATTTATTCCTTTGCAGTAGGGAAAAACTGGCTTTACGCAAAACTATAACCATAGAGCTTTCCACCAGCCATATATGCATATAGTATAGCTGTTTCATTTCATTACTCTCTATGTGTTACATTGCCAGCATATTCCATGTGCTGACCCATTTTCGGGCTGCAACTTCTCATGTTGCAGACTTTTCAGACGACGATTGAGGTGTTTTAGGTCGTGGTTCTATACTCAGTGATGCCGTTGGAGTTGATGGACCCGTTTATCTTCCGAGTCTTCCGCTGTTATCGTTATTAGATGGCCTTAAGCCATATTTATTGTAATAAGTTCTCTTTGAGACAACGATGTAATAAGTGTGTGATTGCCACTCTGCTATAAATCCTTCAATGTATTGTGTGGTGTCAGCATTACTGATCCAAGGATGACACCCGAGCACAGTAGACTTGATCCATTCGGGTCGGGTCGCCACACCATAGATTTTATTATTCTTGATATTGATCGCAATCCGTCTTGTCCAATTATTCTAGGTAGACCGTTTGTACGCACTATTGATGCCGTGATTGATTTGAAAGAAGGCAATATTAAGTTCCAATTCCCTTTGAGGAAGGGTATGGAACACTTTCCTAGAACTAGAATTAAGCCACCTAATGAATCAATCATGATGGCATCTTTTGGATCTTGAACCAAAGATGACAAAACTTAGATCCTTGCTTTATGCCTAGCTAAGAGCGTAAAACTATAGTGCTTGTTGGGTGGCAACCCAACGAATAAAATTTATTTTTGCCTTTTGCTTCCTGTTTTTGAGTGTTAGCACAATTATGCTACTGTTATGATTGTGGTTTTTATGTTTTAATTAGTGTTTGTGCCAAGTAAAGCCTTTAGGATCTTCTTGGGTGATAGTTGTTTGATCTTGCTGAAAAAACAGAAACTTTTGTGCTCGCGAAAATAATTCTCAATTTTAGCCAGAGAGCGATAAAATACCCATTCCTCTTGTAGTAGATCAATATAAAAATTGCTCAGGTCATCCTAATTTGTCAGAATTTTTGGAGTTACAAAAGTACTCATAATAGTCAGATTGCTACAGACTGTTCTGTTTTGACAGATTCTGTTTTCTTTGTGTTGTGTGCTTATTTTGATGGCTCTATGGTTTTCTTTGATGAGTTTTTGCCATAGAAAAGTTGGAATACAGTAGATATAATACAAAAACAAAATATGAATTGGTTTGATACAATACTTATAGTAGTGATTTATTATTCTTATACTAACGGATCTCACGAAGGTTTTGTTGAGTTTTGTGTGATTGAAGTTTTTCAAGTTTTGGGTTATCTTACAATGGATGAAGGAAGGATGGAAGAGTCTAAGCTTGGGGATGCCCCGACATCCCAAGCTATTATCCAAAAATGAGCAACCAACTAAGCTTGGGGATGCCCCCGAGTGGCATCCCCGCTTTCTTCCAACGACCATCGGTATTTTACTCGAAACTATATTTTTATTCGTCACATGATATGTGTTTTGCTTGGAGCGTCTTGTATGATATGAGTCTTTGCTTGTTTCATTTTGTGTTTCGATAACTAATAGATTTTTTCAATAAGTATGTGAGTTCTGTATGACTAATGTTGAGTCCATGGATTATGCGCACTCTCACCCTTCCACCATTGCTAGCCTCTCTAGTATTGCGCAATTTTCGCCGGTACCATAAACCCACCATATACCTTCCTCAAAACAGCCGCCATACCTACCTATTATGGCATTTCCATAGCAATTCCGAGATATATTGCCATGTAACTTTCCACCGTTCCGTTTATTATGACACACATCATCATTGTCATATTGCTTTGCATGATCATGTAGTTGACATCGTATTTTTGGCAAAGCCACCATTCATAATTCTTTCATACATGTCACTCTTGATTCATTGCACATCCCGGTACATGGCTGGAGGCATTCATATAGAGTCATATTTTGTTCTAAGTATCAAGTTGTAATTCTTGAGTTGTAAGTACATAAAAGTGTGATGATGTTCATTATTAGAGCATTGTCCCAAGTGAAGAAATGATGATGGAGACTATGATTCCCCCACAAGTTGGGATGAGACTCCAGACGAAAAAAGAGGCCAAAAAAATGAGAAAAGGCCCAAATAAAAAATGAGAGAAAAGTGAGAAGGGGCAAAGTTACTATCATTTTACCACACTTGTGCTTCAAAGTAGCACCATGATATTCATGATAGAGAGTCTCCTATATTATCACTTTCATATACTAGTGGGAATTTTCATTAGAGAACTTGGCTTGTATATTCCAATGATGGGCTTCCTCAAATTGCCCTAGGTCTTCGTGAGTAAGCGAGTTGGATGCACACCCACTTAGTTCCTTTTTGAGCTTTCATAAACTTATAGCTCTAGTGCATCTGTTGCATGGCAATCCCTACTCACTCATATTGATATCTATTGATGGGCATCTCCATAGCCCGTTGATACGCCTAGTTGATGTGAGACTATCTCCTTTTTGTCTTCTCCACAACCACCTTCTATTCCACCTATAGTGCTATGTCCATGGCTCACGCTCATGTATTGCATGAAAGTTGAAATTTTTTGAGAACATCAAAAGTATGAAACAATTGCTTAGCTTATCATCGGGGTTGTGCATGATTTAAATATTTTGTGAGATGAAGGTGGAGCATAGCCAGACTATATGATTTTGTAGGGATATGCTTTCTTTAGCCATGTTATTTTGAGAAGACATAATTGCCTTGTTAGTATGCTTGAAGTATTATTGTTTTATGTCAATATTAAACTTTTCTTTTGAATCATACGGATCTGAACATTCATGCCACAATAAAGAAGTATTACATGGATAAATATGTTAGGTAGCATTCCACATAAGAAATTATGTTTCTATCATTTACCTACTCGAGGACTGTGAAGGGATTGACAACCCCTTTATCGCGTTGGATGCAAGTTGTTTGATTGTTTGTGCAGGTATTCAGTGACCTGTGCGTTGTCTCCTACTGGATTGATACCTTGGTTCTCAAATTGAGGGAAATACTTATCTCTACTTTGCTGCATCACCCTTTCCTCTTCAAGGGGAAAACCAATGCAAGCTCAAGAAGTAGCACTTTGGAGGAGGCCTTCGCCGCGCTGGACCGGCTCCGGACTGATATTTAGGGCGCCGACCGGCGCGTGGTGACGGGGCATTTGGGGATGATCTCGGGTGGCTCTAGGCTGACTCGTCCGTCATGGCGGCCTGGGGCCAAGCCGAGGCTGCCGTCGCGGAGGGCAGGAAGGAGGCCGGCAAGGCCACAACAACGCGTCGACATAGCGTCTGCTAAGGAGCGCTGCCGCATGGTGGAGGCCGAGCTGAAGGCCCTCCGCGATGAGCAGGCCGCCCGCACCCGTCGGCTTGAGGAGCAGGAGGAGGAGCTCAAAGCCTTGGAGACTGCCCTCGCCGATCATACGTCTCCATCGTATCTACTTTTCCACACACTTTTGACCTTGTTTGGACTCTAACTTGCATGATTTGAATGGAACTAACCCGGACTGACGCTGTTTTCAGCAGAATTGCCATGGTGTTATTTTTGTGTAGAAATAAAAGTTCTCAGAATGACCTGAAACTTCACGGAGAATATTTTTGGAATTTATAAAAAATACTGGCGAAATAATCAACACCAGGGGCCCCACCCCCCTGGGGCACGCCCCCTGTCTCGTGGGCCCCCTGAGGCTCCACCGACCTCAACTCCAACTCTACATATTCATGTTCGGGGAGAAAAAAATCAGGGAGAAGGATTCATTATGATACGGAGCCGCCGCCAAGCCCCAATCTCTCTCAGGAGGGCTGATTTGGAGTCCGTTCGGGGCTCAGGAGAGGGGAATCTGTCGCCATCGTCATCATCAACCTTCCTCCATCACCAATTTCATGATGCTCACCGCCGTGCATGAGAAATTCCATCGTAGGCTTGCTGGACGGTGATGGTTTGGATGAGATTTATCATGTAATCGAGTTAGTTTTGTTAGGGTTTGATCCCTAGTATCCATTATGTTCTGAGATAGATGTTGCTATGACTTTGCTATGCTTAATGCTTGTCACTAGGGCCCGAGTTCCATGATTTCAGATCTGAACCTATTATGTTTCCATGAATATATGTGAGTTCTTGATCCTATTTTGCAAGTCAATAATCACCTACTATGTGTCATGATCCGGTAACCCAAAAGTGACAATAATCGGTACCACTCCCGGTGATGACCGTAGTTTGAGGAGTTCATATATTCACTAAGTGTTAATGCTTTGTTCCGGTACTCTATTAAAAGGAGGCCTTAATATCCCTTAGTTTTTGATAGGACCCTGCTGCCACAGGAGGGTAGGACAAAAGATGTCATGCAAGTTCTTTTCCATAAGCACGTATGACTATATTCGGAATACATGCCTACATTACATTGATGAACTGGAGCTAGTTCTGTGTCACCCTATGTTATAACTGTTGCATGAGGAATTGCATCCGACATAATTATCCATCACTGATCCATTGCCTACGAGCTTTTCACATATTGATCTTTGCTTAGTTACTTTTCCGTTGCCACTGTTACAATCACTACAAAAACTATTACTATTACCTTTGCCACCGTTACCGTTACTTCCATATTACTTTGCTACTAAATACTTTACTGCGGATATTAAGTCTTTTAGGTGCAGTTGAATTGACAACTCAACTGTTAATACTTGAGAATATTCTTTGGCTCCCCTTGTGTCGAATCAATAAATTTGGGTTGAATACTCTACCCTCAAAAATTGTTGCAATCCCCAATACTTGTGGGTTATCAAGACTATTTTCTGGCGCCGTTGCTGGGGAGCATAGCTCTATTCTTGGAGTCACTTGGTTTTTATATCTGTTGATCACTATGAGGAACTTGAAAGATGAAAGAACCAAGATTTTTCCCTCGACTACGAGGGGAGGTAAGGAACTGCCATCTAGCTCTACACTTGATTCACCTTTTGTTTTGAGTAAACTTGTGACACCCACTCCTGCTATTCATTCTGATATGTCGCATGTTATTGATGATGCCACTTCTGCTATGCATGATGCTTATGATGAAACTATTTCTATGCTTGATAATACTGTGCCATTAGGTGAATTTCTTGATGAACAACTTGCTAGGGTTAGAGAGAATGAAATTATTGAAACGGATAATATTGATGAAAGTTATGATGAAGATTCTCCCCCTAGATATGAATTGCTTGTTGTGCCTGAGGGTTATGTTATGGATGAAGAAACTGCTGGAGACTTTTTAGCTTGCAATCATAGATATGATCTTAAGAAGCTCTTAGCTAAGCTGAAAGAAAAGTCTTTGAATGCTAGAAGGAAATATGACCCTGCTTTTGCTACTTCACCTATCTGTATTCCGGATAAGGATTATGATTTCTCTGTCAATCCTGAGTTAATTAATTTGGTTGAATTTGATCCTTTTTATGGCTATGAATCTGAAACTGTTGTGGCACATCTTACTAAATTAAATGATATAGCCACCCTGTTCACTAATGATGAGAAAACTCGCTATTACTTTATCCTTAAGTTATTTCCGTTTTCATTAAATGATGATGCTAAAACATGGTTTAATTCTCTTGATCCTGGTTGTGCGCGTAGTCCCCAAGATATGATTTATTACTTCTATGCTAAATATTTCCCTACTCATAAGAAACAAGCTTCCTTAAGGGAAATATATAATTTTGTGCAAATTGAAGAAGAGAGTCTCCCACAAGCTTGGGGGAGGCTTCTCCGATTACTTAATGCTTTGCCTGATCATCCTCTCAAGAAAAATGAAATACTTGATATCTTTTATAATGGACTAACCGATGCTTCTAGAGACCACCTGGATAGTTGTGCTGGTTGTATTTTCAGGGAAAGAACTGTTGATCAAGCTGAATTGCTATTGAATAATATGTTGAGTAATGAAAATGATTGGACACTTCCTGAGCCAATTCCTAAGCCAACTCTGAAGAAAAGGGGTATTCTATTTCTCAGTCCTGAAGAAATGCAAGAGGCAAAGAAATCTATGAAAGAAAAGGGTATTAAAGCTGAAGATGTTAAGAATTTAGCGCCTATTGAAGAAATACATGGTCTTCATAACCCTAACAGGTAGTAAAGGTAGATTCTCTCTATAGATTTGATGAAGGTGATATTCCTCGTTATAAGTCTGCTAGCCAATGCTTAGATGAGTTTGATAATTCTATTGTTAAACAAGAAAACTTCAATGCTTATGTTGGTAGACAATCGAAACGTAACGCTTATATGATTGAACACTTGAGTGATTATACGTCTAGAGTTAAAGGTGAACTTAAACTTATTAGTAAACATGCTTCTATGGTTACCACTCAAGTAGAACAAGTGATTAAAGCTCAGAATGATGTGATCAATGAATTAGATAATAAGAAAAATGATAATGTTGTTAGAGTTGTGACTAGAGGGGGTAAAATGACTCAGGAACCTTTGTATCCTGAGGGCCACCCTAAAGAATTGAGCAAGATTCTCAGAGAACTAATGTTGATACACCTAGTTCTTCTAAGAAGAAGAAAAAGAAAAATGATAGGACTTTGCATGCTTCTAGTGGACCTGTTGTTGACACACCTGTGAATCCCAATGATATTTCTATTTCTGATGCTGAAACACAATCTGGTAATGAACATGAACCTAGTGATAATGTTAATGATGATGTTCATGTTGATGCTCAACCTAGCAATAACAATGATGTAGAGATTGAACCTGCTATTGATCTTGATAACCCACAATCAAAGAATCAACGTTATGATAAGAGATACTTCGTTGCTAGGAAGCACGGTAAAGAAAGAGAACCATGGGTTTAGAAACCCAGGCCTTTTCCTCCTAAACCATCCAAGAAAAAGGGTGATGAGGATTTTGAGCGCTTTGCTGAAATGATTAGGCCTATCTTTTTGCGTATGCGTTTGACTGATAGGCTTAAAATGAATCATTATGCTAAGTATATGAAAGATATTGTTACAAATAAAAGAAAGATATCGGAAGCTGAAATTTCCACCATGCTTGGTAATTATACTTTTAAGGGTGGAATACCAAAGAAACTTGGAGATCCAGGAGTACCAACTATACCATGCTCCATTAAAAAATATGTTAAAACTGCCTTATGTGATCTTGGAGCCGGTGTTAGTGTTATGCCTCTCTCTTTATATCGTAGACTTGATTTGAATAAGTTGACACCTACTGAAATATCTGTAGCGACCAGACCTCAAACGGTCTGATCTCTGTGCTCCGGTGTCATCCCTGGATCAGTAATGCTGACACCACACAGTACTCGAAGGATTTATAACAGAGTAGCAATCACACACTTATTACATCGAGTGTCTCAATAGAGAACTTATTATAATAAATATGGCTTAAGGCCATCTAATAACGATAACAACGAAAGGCTTGGAAGATAAGTGAGTCCATCAAATCCAACAGCATCACTGAGTATAGAACCACGACCTAAAAACTCCTTAATCGTCGTCTGAAAAGTCTGCAACATTAACGTTGCAGCCCGAAACGGGTCAGCACATGGAATATGCTGGCAAGGTAACACATAGAGGGTAATCGATTGAAACAGCTATACTATATGCATATTTGGCTGGTGGAAAGCTCTATGGTTACAGTTTTGCGTAAAGCCAATTTTTCCCTACTACAAAGGAATAAATTTATTTAACTATCATGGTGGTTGTTAAACATTGAGAATGGTTGATAGCATCCTCAATCCCAATTAAACATCATCATTACAAAACCCAACAAAATTAATTTAGAGTAACATGTTGAGATTCACATGATAATCCAGGCACTAGATACTCAAGATGTCCATAACCGGGGACACGGCTAACCATGATTAGTTTATTACACTCTATAGAGGTTTGCGCACTTTTCCCCACAAGACTCGATCGCCTCCGTTTGGTTTCTTGCACTACATGGTGTTTGAGAAGACGGATGACCGAGACATAGTCTTTCAGAAGCGCTAGCACCTTACGATGGATAGACCGTTACACCTACTTTCCCCTACATCTGCTAGTCTACCCTGTAAGAGTTCGCACGACTTAATCAACTATGTCAGAGCCCATAATGGCTTGTGGCTGCACACGGAAGTTTCTAGTATGAATAATCTCATGATCCCTTTGAGCCTGGGTGGCGGTCCAAAAGAAACAGGCAATCCTGGAATACCCAAGTACCTCAATCCACCCAGATGTGTGTTTAAGTTGCCACCTTAGATAAACCATTAATTAACAAACTCACAACTGTCATGGATATCACTCACCCAATCCACGTCTACTAGCATAGCATAGCATAATGGCAAACGTAGAAGTAACTCCCAAAGGTTTGATAATAAAACAGGTAATAGGTACTACCTCAGCTACTTCCCATCCCACAATTTAATTAGATCCTAATCATGCAATGTGTGAGGATTGATCTAATGCAAAAAAATTGGGTAGTAGAAAAGGTATGATCAAAGTGTTACTTGCCTTGCCGATGATCCGCGAAACCTAGAGATTCGAAGTAACAGGCAGTGCACTCCGGGTATTCTATCGTAGACAAACAAACAAGCATACAATAAGTACTCATCTAATGCACAGGTAAAAGTCAAATAAGATATCTAACCAGAAAGTTCAACTTAAGAACTCCTGTTAGCAAAAAGAATCAAATCAAACGAAGCAACGAAAGTCAAACGGCGAAAGAAAACAACTTCGTTCTACTAATCTGGATCTAGGTCAAATTTTACAGTAGCAAAAACTGGTTTAAGTTGGTTAAACGGATAGAGGGTTTCGAGACGAAACTCCAGGCGCTTGAATCGCCTGATTCCGATAAACGAGCGAAAAGTTATACTAAAAAGAAAATCGGATCAGAAATCGTGATCAGAAAAATCGCGAATTTAATCCGAGAAAAAGAAAAACGACGAACGTTCGCTAGAACGAACGAATGGACGAACGCTCTCTCGCTAATTAAATAAATCAGAAAAACCGATCTATTTAAAAAAACCCAAAACTAAAAAAACGACGAAAAACCGACGGAAAAACCGAACGGTTTTTTGAAAAAAAACGTCGGCGCGAATTTCGAGGCGAGGCGGACCTCGGGCGGCGCGTCGGCGGCGGCGGCGTCCGGCTCCGGTGACGGCGGGCGTCGGCGGCGGGCGGCGTCGGCGGGGCGGCGGCGGCGCGAGCGGACGGTGACGGGGCGGGGCTGGGGTTAGGGTTTCGGCCCGGGGGGGTGGGCCGGCTTATAAAGGTTAGTCGGGCCGGAGTCCTAGTCGGACACGGCCCGTAGGTCGGTTCGTTTTTTTAAATAATTACGCAGAAGAAAAATAAAAAGAAATACTAAATGGACTCCAAAAATTCTGAAATAAATTTTCCCGGGCTTCTAAAATCAAGCCGCACAAGGTGAACTTTTATTTGGGGCCTAAATGCAATTTTAAAAAACGCACATTTTTCCTACATTCAAATAAAATAACGAAAAAACTCCGAAATAAAATCTTATTTGATTTTATTATTAAATCCTCAATATTTCTTTATTTTGGGAAAGTCATTTTATTCCCTCTCTCATATTTTTGTAATAGAAATAATTGATGATAAAATAATTAAAATCAAATGATCCTATTCTCAAAATTTGAGAAAGCTCAAATATGAAAAATAATGAATTTCCCAACTCTCTCCGTGGGTCCTTGAGTTGCGTAGAAATTTCTAGGATCAAAACCAAAAGCAAATAAAATATGATATGCAATGATGATCTAATGTATAACATTCCAAATTGAAAATTTGGGATGTTACAAACCTACCCCCCTTAAGATGAATCTCGCCCTCGAGATTCGGATTGGCTAGAAAATAGGTGAGGGTGGTCATTGAGCAAATCTTCCTCTCGTTCCCAGGTGGCTTCATCCTCCGTGTGGTGGCTCCGCTGAACTTTGCAAAACTTGATAACCTTGCTGCGAGTGACTCGGCTGGCAAACTCGAGAATCTTAATTGGTTTCTGCTCATAGGTCAAACCGTTATCCAACTGAATTGCTTCCAATGGCACTGTGTCTCTCAAGGGTATGTCAGCCATCTCCGCGTGGCACTTCTTCAACTGAGAAACGTGGAACACATCATGAACTCCTGACAATCCTTCGGGCAATTCCAACTTGTATGCCACTTCTCCCATACGCTCCAAAACTCGATATGGTCCTACAAATCGTGGCGCTAACTTTCCCTTAACACCAAAATGCTTTGTTCCCCGAAGTGGTGATACTCGAAGATAAGCTCTATCTCCGACTTCATAAACTGTCTCCTTGCGTTTAGAATCTGCATAACTCTTCTGCCTGGACTGGGCTATCTTGAGCCTATCGCGAATCAACTTCACCTTCTGTTCAGATTCTTTAATCAAATCAGGCCCAAACAACTGGCGATCTCCAACTTCGTCCCATGACAACGGTGTCCTGCACCTCCTTCCATACAAAGCTTCGAAAGGGGCCATCTTTAAACTGGTTTGGTAACTGTTGTTGTAAGAGAACTCTGCATATGGAAAATTGTCGTCCCAACTAGATCCGTAATCTAGCGCACAAGCTCTCAGCATATCCTCCAAAATCTGATTGACTCTCTCGGTCTATCCATCTGTCTGTGGATGAAAAGTTGTACTGAATTCTAGCCTGGTACCCAAAGTTTCATGCAACTGTTTCCAGAACTTTGAGGTAAATTGGGTTCCTCTATCTGATATGATACTCCTAGGAACTCCATGCAAACATACGATTCTGGTCATGTATATCTTTGCCAACTTAGCACTTGTGTACGTGGTCTTTACTGGGATGAAATGAGCTACTTTCGTCAACTGATCGACTATAACCCAAATTGAGTCATAGCTTGAACGAGTCCTGGGTAATCCTGTGATAAAATCCATGCCTAACTTATCCCACTTCCATTCGGGTATCGACAATGGTTGTAACAATCCTGCTGGCTTCTGATGCTCTGCCTTTACTCTCTGACATACATCACAAACTGCTACATACTCCGCAATATCCTTCTTCATTCCGGTCCACCAGAAAATATCCTTCAAATCCAAATACATCTTGGTATTTCCTAGGTGAATCGAATATGGTGAATCGTGTGCCTCTTGCAGAATTAGCTTCCTAATCTCCGAGTCATTGGGCACATAAACACGGTCTTCAAACCATAGGGTGTCGTGCTTATCCCCACGAAATTCTTTAGCCTTTCCTTCGCTTATTTTCTACTTTATAGAGGCAATCTCCTTGTCAGTCCTCTGAGCTTCTCTGATTCTATCCATCAAAGTTGACTGAATTTCCAATGCTGCTACATAGCCTCTCGGAACTATTTCTAAACATAGTTCACGAAGATTTTCTGCTAACTCCATTGGTATTTCTCCCGTCATTAATGTATTGACATGGCTCTTACGGCTTAATGTGTCAGCTACTACATTAGCCTTTCCGGGCTGATAATTCAATCTCATATCATAATCCTTGATGAGCTCCAACCATCTCCTTTGTCTGAGGTTTAACTCCTTCTGCATGAAAATGTACTTCAAACTCTTATGATCCGTGTACACCTCACAATGGTTTCCAATCAGAAAATGTCTCCAAGTCTTCAATGCATGCACTACGGCTGCTAATTCCAAATCATGCGTAGCATAATTCAACTCATGAGGTTTCAGTTGTCTTGAGGCATATGAAACAACTCTCCCTTCCTACATAAGCACTGCTCCAAGTCCTCGACGTGAAACGTCGTAGTACACCTCATAATATTTGGTCTGATCTGGCAAAATCAACACTGGTGAAGTAACCAAGCGTTTCTTCAACTCCTGGAAACTAACCTCACATTCCTCAGTCCATTTGAACTTGGTATCCTTCTTCAATAACTCTGTCATAGGCTTTGCAATCTTGGAGAAATTCTCAATGAATCTCCGGTAGTATCCTGCGAGTCCAAGAAAACTCCGTATCTCTCCAACCGTGGTTGGTGCTTCCCACTTGGTCACGGTATCAACTTTAGTGGGATCAACTGCTATTCCTTCTCCGGATATAACGTGTCCGAGGAATCTTACTTTCTTCACGAAAACTCACATTTGCTGAACTTGGCATACAACTGATGTTCTCTGAGCTTACCAAGTACCAAACGCAAATGCTCTTTATGCTCCTCTTCATTTTTCGAGTAAACCAGGATATCATCAATGAACACCATGACGAACTTATCCAAGAACTCCATAAACACTTTGTTCATCATGTTCATAAAGTATGCAGGTGCGTTAGTCAGGCCAAATGACATAACGGTATACTCATACAGCCCATACCTGGTGGTAAAAGATGTCTTAGGAATATCCTATTCTCGAATCTTCAACTGGTGGTATCCTGATTGCAGATCGATCTTGGAAAATACCTTAGCTCCTTGCAATCGATCAAACAGATCATTGATCATTGGTAGTGGGTACTTGTTCTTGATCGTTACTTCATTCAATCCTCGATAATCGACAACCATCCTTAACGATCCATCCTTCTTCTCCACTAGAAGTACTGGTGATCCCCAAGGCGAAGAACTTGGGCGAATATATCCTTTATCCAGTAACTCCTTACTCTGCTTCTTAATTTCCACCAAATCCTTTGCAGGCATCCTGTATGGTCTCTTTGATATTGGCCCTGTGCCTGGCAATAGCTCAATCAAAAACTCAATATCTCTATCCGGAGGCATGCCTGGTAACTCCTCTGGAAATACTTCAGGGAAATCCCTTACCACTGGTACTTCCTCCTGCACGACTCCTGTTAAACAATTTACTTGAGTCCCTTTTGGCACATGTCGGGATACGTACTTGATCCTTCTCCCTTCTGGGGTAGTAAGCAAAATTGTCTTACTGGCGCAATCGATGTTTCCTCCGTTCATCGACAGCCAATCCATACCCAGAATTACATCCAATCCTTGTGATTCCAAAATGATTAAATCCGAGGGAAACACATGCCTACCAATGCTCAATGGCATTTGAAAACATCCTTGACTGGCCATATACTCCGTTCCTGGTGAGCTTACTAGAATAGGTGTTCTAAGAACCTTAGTGGGCAAGTTATACTTATCCACAAATCCCCTTGAGATGTATGAATGCGATGCACCAGTATAAAAAAGAACGAGTGCAGTAAATGACTTAACCAAAAACTTACCGATTACGGCATCCGGCTGCTCTTCAACCTCCTCCACATACTGGCCAACTGTCCGTCCTCCTTGGCGCAAGTTGCAAAACTCACGCTTCTTCATGGCCATAGCTCCTGCTGAAACATGGGCAGTACGAAAAGCCTGCTGAAACTGGTCCCATGTGACAGTGTCGACAGGGAAAGTGGCTGTGAAATTCTCCCACCATGATGCTGCGGGTCCTTCAAGCTGATGTGCGGTAAACTTCACCTTCTCTGCATCCGTGCATCCTGCTGTGGTCAACTCTCTAGCTGTCTTGCGGAGCCAATCATCTGCTACTATCGGCTCGGTGCTACTGGAAAACACCGGCGGATTCAGCCTAAGAAAACGGGCTAAGTGATCAACAGGTGGTGGTGGTGGGTTGTTGTTGTTGTTGTTCCCCTGGTTCTGATTCTGGACTAGCAACTGCATCAATGTGTTCTGCTGCTGGATCAACTGGGTGAGCTCCGGTGGAAAGGTAAATCCGGGGTCACGTCTCGGAGGCATCTTAGGTTTTAGAAAAGATGAGATGTAATAATAGAGGGGGTCTAAAGAGAAAACACTACCCATATGCACATGAGGCAAAGCAAACAATTCACTTCATTCAATCAAACAAGGGCATACAATCGATCTAATTATCACAAAAGTGCTCGGACTACTATATTTACATGGTGGACTACTACTACTGATGAGGTGGTCTACTAGAAATATTCTTCGGTTGCAGACTCCATGATATCTGCTCCAGCTTCATCAACATAGTCATCATCGCTATCATCTGGGTCCGAGTCGGTGTCGTCGATGATGATGTAGTCTTCCGGGCGAATCTCCTTGGGTTCTTCGTCTTCATCTACTGGTGTAGGGCCTCCCATAAATATTGCTAGCTTCATTGTTAGGTCGGCATTCTTATCCACTAGTACTTCAATTTCCTCTTCATAATCTTCACGTGTAGCCTTGAGTTCTTCCTCCAGTTCCTTGATTCTTGTCCTTGCCTTCTTCAGATCTAGCTTCATTGTTACATCTGGTTCTCCTGACGTCGAATGGGCTGGTTTAATTCCTGAATAAAAGCTGCAATGGACCTATCCTTTCTGGTGCTGATCATCTCCCAGTGCGCATCTCGGCGCCCACAAATCTGGTAGATAGTATCCTTGAGATCACTGTGGTAGACTTCTCCAATGCGTCCCATGGCGATGTGAGCTGCCATGCTCTTTCCTAGACTCCAAGTTGGTGCATCAAAAGAAAACTCTATGGGCTCAGTGACTGGCATGAACGTCCTTCCTGGAACTTGAACTTGAATCATCCAGCGTTCTTCTTCAGGTAAAGTGGCATTGTAGGTTCCGGTGAAGCTTGGTACTCCTATGTTCAGGTATCTAGTGACTTCCTTCAGGTGACGTCCAAAGGGTGTATCTTCATCTGGTTGCGTGAACTTGTTCCTTGCATCCGCCATCCTAAAGAGTAGAAAAGATGAGAGGTCAGAAAAGAAGAGAATGAATAGTGATCTAGGTCTTTAGCTTAGTGGTCGTGTCCTACAGTCAGCATGTGCTCTGATACCATCTCTGTAGCGACCAGACCTCAAACGGTCTGATCTCTGTGCTCCGGTGTCATCCCTGGATCAGTAATGCTGACACCAGACAGTACTCGGAGGATTTATAACAGAGTAGCAATCACACACTTATTACATCGAGTGTCTCAATAGAGAACTTATTACAATAAATATGGCTTAAGCCCATCTAATAACGATAACAGCGGAAGGCTTGGAAGATAAGGGAGTCCATCAACTCCAACGGCATCACTGAGTATAGAACCACGACCTAAAAACTCCTTAATCGTCGTCTGAAAAGTCTGCAACATTAACGTTGCAGCCCGAAATGGGTCAGCACATGGAATATGCTGGCAAGGTAACACATAGAGAGTAATGGAATGAAACAGCTATACTATATGCATATTTGGCTGGTGGAAAGCTCTATGGTTACAGTTTTGCGTAAAGCTAATTTTTCCCTACTACAAAGGAATAAATTTATTTAACTATCATGGTGGTTGTTAAACATTGAGAATGGTTGATAGCATCCTCAATCCCAATTAAACATCATCATTACAAAACCCAACAAAATTAATTTAGAGTAACATGTTGAGATTCACATGATAATCCAGGCACTAGATACTCAAGATGTCCATAACCGGGGACACGGCTAACCATGATTAGTTTATTACACTCTATAGAGGTTTGCGCACTTTTCCCCACAAGACTCGATCGCCTCCGTTTGGTTTCTTGCACTACATGGTGTTTGAGAAGACGGATGACCGAGACATAGTCTTTCAGAAGCGCTAGCACCTTACGATGGATAGACCGTTACACCTACTTTCCCCTACATCTGCTAGTCTACCCTGTAAGAGTTCGCACGACTTAATCAACTATGTCAGAGCCCATAATGGCTTGTGGCTGCACACGGAAGTTTCTAGTATGAATAATCTCATGATCCCTTTGAGCCTGGGTGGCGGTCCAAAAGAAACAGGCAATCCTGGAATACCCAAGTACCTCAATCCACCCAGATGTGTGTTTAAGTTGCCACCTTAGATAAACCATTAATTAACAAACTCACAACTGTCATGGATATCACTCACCCAATCCACGTCTACTAGCATAGCATAGCATAATGGCAAACATAGAAGTAACTCCCAAAGGTTTGATAATAAAACAGGTAATAGGTACTACCTCAGCTACTTCCCATCCCACAATTTAATTAGATCCTAATCATGCAATGTGTGAGGATTGATCTAATGCAAAAAAGATTGGGTAGTAGAAAAGGTATGATCAAAGTGTTACTTGCCTTGCTGATGATCCGCGAAACCTAGAGATTCGAAGTAACAGGCGGCGCACTCCGGGTATTCTATCGCAGACAAACAAACAAGCATACAATAAGTACTCATCTAATGCACAGGTAAAAGTCAAATAAGAGATCTAACCAGAAATTTCAACTTATGAACTCCTGTTTGCAAAAAAATCAAATCAAACGAAGCAACGAAAGTCAAACGGCGAATGAAAACAACTTCGTTCTACTAATCTGGATCTAGGTCAAATTTTACAGTAGCAAAAACTGGTTTAAGTTGGTTAAACGGATAGAGGGTTTCGAGACGAAACTCCAGGCGCTTGAATCGCCTGATTCCGATAAACGAGCGAAAAGTTATACTAAAAAGAAAATTGGATCAGAAATCGCGATCAGAAAAATCGCGGATTTAATCCGAGAAAAAGAAAAACGACGAACGTTCGCTAGAACGAACGAACGGACGAACGCTCGCTAATTAAATAAATCAGAAAAACTGATCTATTTAAAAAAACCAAAACTAAAACGGTGGCGCAGATTTCGAGGCGAGCAGACCTCGGGCGGCGGGTCGGCAGCGGTGGCGTCCGGCTCCGGCGACGGCGGGCAGCGGCGGTGGCTGGCGGCACGGCGGGGCGGCGCGAGTGGGCGGCGGTGGGGCGGGGCTGGGGTTAGGGTTTCGGCCCGGGAGGGGGGGTGGGCCGGCTTATAAAGGCTAGTCGGGCCGGAGTCCTAGTCGGACACGGCCCGTAGGTCGGTTCGTTTTTTTAAATAATTACGCCCAGAAGAAAAATAAAAAGAAATACTAAACGGACTCGAAAAATTCCGAAATAAATTTTCCTGGGCTTCTAAAATCAAGCCGCACAAGGTGAACATTTATTTGGGGCCTAAATGCAATTTTGAAAAACGCACATTTTTCCTAAATTCAAATAAAATAACGAAAAACTCTGAAATAAAATCTTATTTGATTTTATTATTAAATCCACAATATTTCTTTATTTTGGGAAAGTCATTTTATTCCCTCTCTCATATTTTTGTAATAGAAATAATTGATGATAAAATAATTAAAATCAAATGATCCTATTCTCAAAATTTGAGAAAGCTCAAATATGAAAAATAATGAATTTCCCAACTCTCTCTGTGGGTCCTTGAGTTGTGTAGAAATTTCTAGGATCAAAACCAAAAGCAAATAAAATATGATATGCAATGATGATCTAATGTATAACATTCCAAATTGAAAATTTGGGATGTTACAATATCTTTGCAAATGTCTGATAAATCAACTGCTATACCTGTCGGTATTTGTGAGGATGTGCCTGTTGTGGTTGCAAACGTTACTATTTTAACAGACTTTGTTATTGTTGATATTCCCGAGGACAATAGTATGTCTATTATTCTTGGTAGAACCTTTTTGAATACTGCAGGGGCTGTTATTGATTGCAACAAAGGCAATGTCACTTTTCATATTAATGGTAAGGAGCATACGGTACACTTTCCGAGGAAACAACCTCAAGTCCACAGTATTAATTCTATTGGAAAATTCCAACGATTACTATTGGAGGCTTTGAATTCCCTCTTCCTACTGTCAAGAAGAAATATGATATTATTATTGTTGGGGACATGCATATCCCCATTGAGGTAACTTAGTGTTATTCGAAAATTCTCCGGTTTCATATTATTCGGAAAGAGTTTGTTAACAAGACGTGATCAACCTTGTTAGTGGATTCCTTATGATGAGCATGAGATGGATGAAGTTAGAAAGCACAACTCTCTGTACACTCCTTTTACTTTCTATTATTTAGATTAAATAAAGCAAAAATAGTATTTTCTGTCTATTTTATGACTTATCCTTACAATAAAAAATACCCCAAAAATAAAAGTTTTGCAAATGTCCTGAAAATTTTATATGATTTTTCTAGAATATTTAAGAATTATTGGCACTGGGAACACACCTGGGGGCCACACCACCTGGCCATGAGGGTCCAGGGCACGCCCACCCCGAGGGGCGCACCCCTGCCTCCACTACAAAAAAAGACACATCCGTGACATTTTGGGCCGAACGAACTTTTTTTCTGTCATACTTATGACACTTCTATGACAATAATTGTGACAAAACACGGTATCATCATAGATGTGGTGGGGTCCTACTTCTATGACAAAAATCATGACAGAAAATGGGTTTTCGTCCTGGGCGGGCCGAAGACGCAGCTGCATGACATTCTTTGGGCCCTCCATGATGGAAAAAACCATGGTAGAAGCGAGGGCGAGGAAAATATCGGGGTGTTCCCGATTACAGTGGGTGGTCGGGGCCGAGCGATGCGTGTTTCTCTCGTACACGCACGCGCGTGGGTGCGAGGCGTTGGGCTCTAAGTAAACCCGAGTGAGGCGTTGGGCTCTAATTGAACCCGAGCGATTGCACTGCAAGCTACGCGTTACTAAACCCGAGCGATCGATCGATGGCTGTTAACTGAACCCGATCGAGCGATTCCTTCGCTACAGCTGCTAACTGAAGTCGATCGATGCTGCCTCTAGATGAACAGTGAGCGTTGCTGGGGGGTTGGATGAACAGTTCCCGATGGGGGTGGATGAACATGACCCCGTGGTGTTGCCTCTGGATGAACAGGACCCCGATCAATCGAGCTGGTTGGGGCTGGATGAACAGGACCCCGTGGAGGGCTGGATGAACAGGACCACCCCGTGGAGGGCAGGATGAACAGTAGACGATGGAGGGATGGATGAACAGTAGCCCATGGAGGGGTGGTTGAATAGGAGCCCATGGAGAGGGCTGGTTGAACAGTAGCCGATGGAGTAGCGCGCGGTGGAGGCTGGATGAACAGGAGCCCGTGGATGAACAGTCGCAGGTGGAGGCTGGAGGAGGTCGAAGATGGATGAACATTAGCCCCGTGGAGGCTGGAGGGGGTCGATGGTGGAGATGAACAGTATCCCGTGGAGTCCCGTTTTGCGGTACGCCACACCCCTCCCGATGAACAGGACCCCCGTTTCGACTGTAGCGCTCCAACACAAGTCCGTTTCCTCCATTTTGCGGTACGCCACACTCCTCCCGATCAACAGGACCCCCGTTTCAACCGTAGGAGGTCCGTTTCCTGCATTTTGCGGTACGCCAGACCCCTCTCGATGAACATGATCCCATTTCGAACGTGGACGGTCGAACACAAGGCCGTTTCCTCCATTCTGGGGTACGCCGGGCCTCGTTTCCATCGGCTATTCCGTCCAAGCCATCCTGATGAACACGACTACGCATTCCGCTCCGACCCAGCTGGTTGGCTCCCCATGAACACGGCGATGATGCAGTTTCTCCGTTCCGACCCAGCCATGTATACGAGCCCTAGCCGTACGTATGCGCGAGTAGGCATTCAAGACCCTGCCCGTATGTACGTGGCCGTATTTTCTTTCTTGCACACTGGCTGTTGTACGTACGTGTACATGTTGCCTCTACATCGACCAGTATGTACGTACACGTTCGCGACCAGAATGACAACGCTATGTACGCTTCGACCAGGTGGGTCCCGACTATCAGGCACTTCCTTACATGCGAAGATGTAGCTGGTGGGTCCCAGCAGTCAGGGGGAGAATCATTTTTTTTGCCCGGACGCACTTCCTTGCGTGCGAAGATGTAGCTGGTGGTCCCAGCAGTTAGGGGGAAACATTTTTTTCGTGAAATACGGTGGCCCGTCCGGTGGGTCCCCGCTGTCAGGTGGAGGAATAATTATTTTGCGCGTAATAAGGAGGCACTTCCTTGCTGCGGCCGTGGACCCAGCTGCCAGCCTCTCCACATACAGTCCACGTCCGATGGAAGCCGTTCCTTGACCATGTTGACCATGCCGCACCGAGAGCACCAGGGCAGTGGACGATGGCGAGGCCTATGAAGGGGACGACGCGGAGCAGGGGAAGACGCGGTAGTGGAAGCCCGCGCGGAGAGGGGTACGAGGGTTCACTGGTTCGGCTGCGGTGTGAGGCTGCCGTCGCCGCAGGGCCTGGCCAGCAGTGGGAATAGTAGGGGGCGATGAGGCCTCCACGGCAGCACAGCCGGCCACGGGAGGCAGGAGCATGCGGCACGACCGGTGCTACTTTGGGCGGCTGGAGCAAGAAGACCAGAGGTTGAAGAAGCACTACGGCCGTTGGACGGACATCGTATGGTCACTGGAGCTAGAATCGTTCATATCGACTAAGTTGACAAAGCACTCCGTCCCCGTCAACTTAGTAGGCCCACAAGTCAGCCTCCCACCAAGGTGGGTCCCGACCAGCAGGGGGAGTATTCATTTTTTTGTGCGTAACAAGGAGGCACTTCCGGTGGGTCCGAGCTGACAGCGGGGGGAACGTTTTTTTTCACGCAATATGATGGCCCGTCCGATGGGTCCCAGCAGTCAGGGGGGAAACGTTTTTCTCGCGAAATACGGTGGCCCGTCCGGTGGGTCCCTACAGTCAGGTGGAGGAATCATTATTTTCCGCGTAATAAGGAGGCACTTCCTTGCTGCCGTCGTGGACCCAGCTGTCAGCCTCTCCACATACAGTCCATGTCCGATGGAAGCCGTTCCTTGACCATGTTGACCACGCCGCGCCGAGAGCACCAGGGCGGTGGACGACGGTGAGGCCTAGGAAGGGGACGACACGGAGCCGGGGAAGACGCGACAGTGGAAGCCCGTACAGAGAGGAGTACGAGGGTTCACTGGTTCGGCTGCGGTGTGAGGCTGCCGTCGCCGCAGAATAACAGGGGGTGTGGGTGAGTAGAGGGATGGCCTGGCCAACGGTGGGAGTAGTAGGGGGCGGTGAGGCCTCTGCGGCATCACAGCCGGCCACGGGAGGCAGGAGCACGCGGCACGACCGACGCTGCTTTGGGAGGCTGGAGCAAGAAGACCAGAGGTTGAAGAAGCACTACGGCCGTTGGATGGACATCGTACGGTCACTGCAGCTAGAATCGTTTATATTGACTAAGTTGACAAAGCCCTTGGTACGCGTCAACTTTGTAGGCCCACAGGTCAGCCTCCGAAACGGTGCGCCCAGATGTCAGGGGGAGGAATCATTTTTTGGGCGGCTGAAGCAAGAATATCCGAGATTGAAGAAGAAGCACGACATCCGTTGGATGGACATCCAATGGCCACAGCTGCCAGAATCGTGTGTTGTTGACAAAGCCTTGCATACGCATCAACTTAGTTTTTTAGGGGACGCGTCAACTTGAAGGCCCACAAGTGTGTGGCAGAGAACATATAGCCTATTTGCGATTTATAAGAATGTACAACCCATTTTTTAATTCTAATGGAATTTTACTACAACCCATTTACAGTTTGTTAAAAGTACATCCCATTTTCTAGCTAGGACAACGATTAATAATTTCAACCAACCGCTCAAAACAGAATTGAAAAAAAAAATTCCCACATTTTTATGGGATCCGAAATATTTTTATCCGAAATTTCTAGTCAGATTAAATATAGTTTCAAAATAAAGTTGTATTACGTTAAAATCCAACGAAATATTGCGCGCGCAACAAGTAATGAAATTAAAATTTTCAAATTCCAAAAATAATATATATTTTAAACTAATTACGCGTTTGGTGCATTTTTTATAGTTACTGCTCAGTTATTATAAGTACATCCCATTTATTATTTCTTAAAGTCCATTTTCTTGTTAAGCCTAATGCATACCTCCTAGGAAAGTTTGCAGCCCAACGGGGCGGAGAATAACAAGTTGACCCGAATATTGTGTACAACTGTCGGCCCAGTTGCATTGCTGATGTTGAAGAAAAGGCACGTGTAGTACAGTACAACCTAACATGGCTACTCAGCCCACATTCAGCGACGCCAGAAAGGCCCAAACAAGGCTTCTGTACAACTTTTTGAAGTCACTGAGCTCAATTAATAACTTAAGAAAAAAGTTAGATTACAGTGGAACCTAATTAAAAGCTGTCATGAGCAAAGAAATAATTCAACGGGTCCCACTTGTGCGTGTGTGTGCGTGTGTGTGTGAGAGAGAGAGAGACCCATCGGTCGATGCTCATAAATACATCTTTCAGCCGTATGCATTGCTGATGCTCAGTAAAAACCTATATAGTTGACACAATCATATAGAACATCATAGCACACTGAACTTGCATACAAAAATTTCACGCGGGCGGCACAATCAGGATGGAAGCAGTGGATCGCTACGGGTAGGGCTATGTTGAAACCAACGAACTCGTACATAACGGTTCATCCCTTGAATGTCGTGCAAAGAAAACAGACAGACAACACAAAAAGTTCTGCTAGCACATTAAGTTGACGTACAACCCTTTCTAAAAAAAGTTCAGGTACAAAATTAGAACAGGTCACAATCAAATGTACTTCACACCCATAGCTCGGATTTAACTAGTATCTGACAAGATTCAATCGTTTCCTCAAATTAGAGCACATCCAGGCAGCCAGCCCTGCCTCTTCTCCCAAAGAAGCAGCGGCCTCCACTGCGCGATGGAGTAGGCCCTATGCCATCCATCGTTCCGAGAAACACGGGGAAAGTCTGACGTTGACTCCTGTAATGGACGTCGTCGACGGACCCTGGCACCAGTGGCGGGGCAGGACTTCAATTGATGGATTGACCACTTCTTCGACATGCACGAACACTCGATATAGGTACATCCCTAACGTGGTCCACAGCGGACTTGGTGGTGACGAATAGTACGACCCCGGTTCCTGCACCGTTATCTCAACACCAATCACCTTCGATATGGTGGACGGCTTCTTCATCCATGCCATAACCGTCAGAGCCCAGCTGTTTGGAGGAAGAAACATACTTACAAGCTCACCTCCAAGGTCGTTGATGAGCTCATTCATGGACTCGCTGTTCCAAGCACGTCGAGGCATGCCGTGGAAGGTAAGCTTTGTTAAAAACTCAAGCTCAAAGGGCACCGAGCCCCATCCCGGGTGCCACCGATCAAAGCTCACCAGCGCGCCATTGCAGAACAAACGCCAGGAAGGTTCGAACACACGACTGCAGTCGAAAGTTTTTCGGAACCTGACGAAGAAATCAACCGGTGGCGGACAGACTTCGACGAGCAAGTCACTTATTTGGATGCCGTGCGCAATTGGTCGTCCGGCGAGACGGGAGGCCGGTCGCCGTTGATGGTTACCATCAGCACTTTGCCGGCAAACTGGTCGTCAAGCGCCGCCATGCCACTGTTGAGTGACAGCACGCATCGACCGAAGGCAGGACGGACCTCAGGATCTCCGGCTCGGAGATCCGCGTTAACCGGCGACATGATAGTGAGCTTGAGTATAGGGAGTACAGGAGGGGGATTTGGGGGAACTGGAGTAGGAATCAAGATTCCAGAGGTGGGGGAGGGGCGGGAGATTGGGGATGAAAAGGTAGCTTGAATTTCGAACATGTGCCAATATGCTCTCGGCGCGCAAGCGCATGAAAACACCGGTGGCACCCACATGTTGGCCTAAGAGTCCTTATTCTTTCTTTTTTGGAGAGCCCAACCTTTTTTTGAGGATCTTTGGAGAGCCCGGCCTGAGAGTCATAATTGACCTGTTTGGCATTGCGTTACTACTCGGACCATATTCAACGACACCTCACTGGCCCAAACGAGTGTACATAATCGAAAAGACACTGAGCTCAAATTGTATAACTTGAAAAAAGGAGATACACTCTGAAACTGGAGAATGGTGATGCCCTCATTTAGCCCACCAGTAGTTCGAGACAATAAACAGTTCTAAACAACGATATATACAACATTCAAACACTGACTAGTGACTACTACTGACATAAACAACAAGACATGATAATTCATAAGAAGTCTTGCTACACCACCAAAACGCACCCATCTGCAGCACTCAGATTCTCGTGATCCATATGAGAATGACATTCTAAACAGAGGCAACTCTTACATAGTAAGAGTGACATAGACGAGGATGACCAAATGACAAGGAATATGCATAACAAAAGAAAGAACTACCCATCCAGAACAAGTAGCAAAGACAACAAAGTCATTCGAAGAGATGATCCAACACCATCATAATTTGCAGCCCCGCTTCAGCGACCAATGAACTGGAGACACCAGTACTCCACCCTTTCGACGCAACAACCCAATTACCTATCAACCTGAAGGCTTGAACCACATCACTACCTATTGTAATTGAGACATCCAAGGATCAAAGTTAATCCGGATTCCTTTGTCATTCTCACCTTCTTTTGGCTGCAGGCTGTATCATTGACAATCAGGGGAGTTTGCTCCCGAACTCCTAGGGTTCGCCGTGTAGACACAATTTTCCATAGCAAACAGAGCTTCTCTGCCATCAAGGTCCTTGCCAACGGTGATCTCCTGTTTAATCGTATAATTGAGTCCGAGAAACAGAGAGTGTGAACCAAGGCTGTTTACCCGCCTCCAACTAAAAAATCCTGAACGCTCCAACAAGCTGGTATCCTTCTCATAGACGTAACAACCATTGTCCGGATACTCACGTATTTCATGGTGCTTGCATACAGTGGGTTTTTTGCAATATAACTTTTCCGGCTCGTGTGTCTGAATGATAATCAGTCTTTTGCCGTCGTCTGATCGAGCGAGGAACCAGTTGTGCTTGCCTGTTTTTGGCAAAGGTGGTGTGATTACAAAGGGCAGTGACTGTAGGGACACTGCATCATATCAAAAAGGACAGTCATTGTTAATGTAAGATCAGCATTGTTCAGAGTATGAGTAGGATAATGCAAGAAACATCATTGATATGTCCATGTTGGAACTGGGAGGAAAATACAGGGAAATGTATACTGGGTTCGAAAATATAGAAGTGCCATGCATGGTTATACTCATGTTATCTCACAATCGATTCTTCACAGGAAACTACCATGTCATGCATGTTATGGAATCATGTTCTGTCCTCACAAACAAATTCTTCAAGGTAACTAACATACCATGCATTGTTATCTACTCGTGTTCTGTGGGCAAAATTTTTGTGAGGACATTATTGTAGACATTGATTGCTGAAGGGCGAATATAGGTATGTACACATGGTAAGCATTACAGGATTTCACTACTTCCAAATATAGAGTTCTCCATATGCACAGTTACTTCCCTAATGTATAGTTAGATGAAACCAACAGTGTGGTGCATGTTTCTACATCATGAAAATGAGGAAACCAACATGGCCATTGATACACACTCATATTTAGTAGTAGTATATAGATTACTGTAAAATAAGGAGAATATCCATATATTCCTAACCGTTTGATTATTCAGGGGTACAAATTGGTTGTAATGACATGATCACAATCGCATGAATTAACTCATTCCAAATATAGCTGATTTCCAGCGTCTCTAATACATTGCCATAGTTCTACTCAAATTCTGCTCAAACAGGGATATGCCAATCATCACAAAAAGTTCAAACAGTGTCGTCATCATTAACATGAGACGGAAACAACTTACACGCGACGTCCCAGCAATACGTGGTGCCATATGCTTTGTCGATCGCGTAGATGATGCCATTGTGTTCAATAGCATCACAGCTTTGCCGATGATCCACTCCGAGCTGAGTTGTCTCCAGCTAAAGAAGGCACCGGCGTAAAGATAGGCGAGTCCACGGTCGAACAAGGTAATTAGCTTGAAGTCTGCGTAATTCGCATGTCGTGTGGGCACTTGGTAGATTACAATCTTCTGCAAAACAAGGTCCGTCCAACTGACATGGTAATCTAAATGACTAGGACCGTGATGGTAAAACTCTATATAATCCAATGGAGGAAGGATAATCTCATGGGAGGTCTAGAAATTCATGAGCACCAACTTTTTACCGTCTTCTCTGAAGGCAGCCATCCAGTGGGAGTTCATGCCTACCCAATACATACCTGCCAAGAAGTTTCGGGCGATGGTGATCGGATCGAAGTCGAGGGAAATGATGTACGGCGACCCACTACATACCTGCAAAGAAGTTTCGGCTAATGGAGATCGGATTGAAGTCGAGGGGCATCATGTACACCTCCATATCATGGTGAGCCAATCTCGCAAGACCAGATAGCAACAAGCAGGGTGTCTTGAAAAGCTTTGGCCTCGCTTGGATGATGGCAGTGTGCATGCCCCTCGAGCATGCAGCCAGCCGCAGGGCGCTCAACATATCCATACACGAACAACAGAGGTCGAGGACGTCACTGGGGAGATTGCTCCAATCGCGACTCATATGGATCCTATGCGGTTCGCGTTTGGCCATGGTGGAGTTTGGAAGGTGGGGCTTTGGGGGGCTTGATTTACGAGGGATAAGGCTGTCAGTGCTGGAGCGGCTAGCGAGGGAATAGTGGTATTGGGGGAGGCGAGCGAGGCGAGGGTATGTGGGGGCACAGTGAGATAGTGAAGAGTGACCTCAGGATCTCCAGCGAGACGGAGATGGAGATGGAGTGGTGCTAGGGGAGAGGGAGACGAGTCGAGGCATGCTATACAACAGCGGTGACAGTGACTGCACAGTGCACAAGGTGAGGCTGACTTTGGTAACCCGGACACGCCTCCTGGACTGGTGTCACCTTGGGCGCAGGGTCTTGTCACTTCACTATGAGGACCGAATGAATAATAGTATTTTGACCATCAAGTGTACCACAGTTGTACTACTGCTACTAGTAGGAGTAGTAGGAACATGAGTACACCCCCGTGCTAGCATGCCTCTGGGTTCACTTCATCCTCCAGCTATCATCCATATTGCGAGCAGAACCAAATTCTCGTGCATGCGGAAGCGCGAAGAAGGACTTTTCTTTTTTGAGGATAACCGCATATTCCTTAACCGTAGTAGGAACATGAGTAGTACTCCCTCCGGTCCTCTTTTGTCTGCGCATAACTTTTTTCAGTATTTCTCTAATTAGTCTGCGTATATACCCTTTTGCATGCGCCCATTTCCCTCCATGCCCCGCATTCACAACATTAATTAGCATACGCATGAGCAGCTGCAGCCAGACTCCAGCCAATAAACTGCAGCATACGAGTGGGCCATTCTGTTCGCGTGGGAGAGAGAAACGGCAACCGAAGAGCCTGTCCAATCCATTGCATGCAGCAGTCAAACCACTGCAGCTCTCCTCATGCATGCGCATAACTTCTCCCATTTACTTCTCCATCGGGAACCGATTTTCCTCGGCTTTTTCACTGCTCCTTGATCTTCGTTTGCATCCAAACCACACTGCATTCACATAGTTTTAACCTCTTCACATCCTCCTGGAGTAATTCCGAAGCCCCTATAAATAATCATCTTCTTCATTTAGACTAGCCATCTAATCCTAATTCTCCAAACAATAGCCCTCCAGTCCAGTGGTTGCAAATGGCGAAAGAGACCGAGATGCACGTTTTTAGCGTCTAACATGTCCTCGTCAAAGGCTCGTTAAGCATAGTTGCCATAGTCACCGACCACCCAAGGGTTGTTCGGAAGTGGATCAACAATGTATCCAACTCCCTCCAAAAGGTGGAGATGAATGTCATCGGTCTCGGCGCAGAGTACACGGAGCGTGCCACTGGGAAGATCCAACGCGCCGCTATCCTTCAGCTGTGCCTCGAAGATGATGTTTTTGTGTACCACATCATACACGCGCCCTCCATACCAGGTGAGCTTCACGATTTCTTGTCTCGGGAGGACATATACTTCTGTGGGGCAGCCATCGCAGGGGACAAACAGAAGTTGGAGCCGTACAACCTTGATTTGAAAAGCATCGCTGACCTACAAACCAAAATAAAAATTCCTGTAGAAGATTGTGGTAAACCGACACCATCCCTATTTGACGTAGCAAATTTTGTGCTTGGAACAAATCTTCAGAAGGGTGACGAGACGCTGGCATTAAGGTCGTCTGGATGGGAGAATTATCCCTTGACGTATGAGCGGATAAAATGTGCTGCCCTTGATGACTGTGTGAGTTTCGAGATAGCTGCAAGGTCCAAAGAGCTTGTTGCGAAGCCATCTCCCACATAAAATGAGAACAAGAAGAAGTAGAAGAAGATGTTGCACCAGCAACAGAGCATTATGGATGAATGAACTATTTCCTCTCTTGTAAAAAAATATTCCCTCTCTATGTGCATGTCTTTGGAATAAGTAGTAGCGTGGGTCCGCTTGACTATAAGGAACTATTTATCCGCTTAGCTTTCTCTACTACTCCTTCCAGTGATTGGTATGCAATGCATGTGTCCGTAGACATGACAGCTTGACCATGGAAGTTCAACTACGGCGACCATCACGTTTCATCCACTGCCACTCGCGATTCCCACAACACCGCTCCAACCCACGGCACCACGTCCCCCGACGTGCGCCTCACCCCTCTCAGCCGCACCACCCCTCTGCCTTTGTGTGCATGACATGTGGGCCACCTTAAATGTGGCGAGCATCAAGTTTCTACCACAGCCACACGCGATTCCCACGATGCTGCACGAACCCATGACACCACACGTCCCCCGACCTGCGGCTCACCCCTCTCGGCCCCACTGCCCCTCTAAAGTTGTATTTGAAACTTATAAAATGAAAAGATTCAAAACAAATAAACTAGGAGAGAGGGAGTATATCGTAGGATGTGTTCCATACAAAACAAGTCCCCTGGTTTGTCACCACGGAACATCAAGATGCATTTGTATGAGTAGTTTATCTTGTGAGAGAAAAGGATGAATGAGGGAAGGCCTCTAGAGATAGAGATAGACACTACTACTACCAATGTGTTGGCCCGTGCGTTGCAATGGATCCAAAGTAGTAGAATAATACTTGTTTACGTGCTTGAAATATAAACACTCTAGTTTTGATATACATGTGTCAGCAGACATGACAGCTTGTCCATGGAAGTTGAACCACGACGACCATCATGTTTCTTGTTTCTACCACTGCCACACCCACACGCAATTCCCACGACGCCGCTCCAACCCTACCTGTAAGCACGACGCCCCACGACGTGGACATGGATCCTCTGACGTGGCTATCACTGCCTTACCCCGACTTTCCTTCACTGACTGGTGGGACCCACACTTGCGGGTCCCACATGTCAGTGATAGAATGGTAGGATTGTTCACGTCAGGGGATCCTCATCCCCCTGATGTGCGCCTCATCCCTCTCGGCCCCACCGCTCCTCTGCCTTTGTGTGCATGACATGCGGGTCAGCTGAACTGCGGCGACCATCAACTTTCTACCATAGCCACACCCGATTGGACGCGGTTTGCCTGCTCCGCTGCTCTGCTCCAATTCGTACTCCCGCACCATCGAATTTTCATCCAGCGGCTGTGACACATTTCGTCCCGGGCATCAATCCTCAACTGGAGTACTTCGATACTACAGGTAGTACCTGTCGGTGTGGCCATCTACGCCTCGTAACGCCCCAACGCCTAGCTGTGGCACCCTCGCCACAGCCACGCCACCACCGGCCGGTTCATCTTGAACGAGTGAGTCGCGAACCACACCGCCACCATGAGAATGACATGTGGGCCAGCCGCATTTAAGGTCCGCATGTCATTGACTCATATGTCGGGCACTAAGCCACTGAAGTTTGGTCCCGTGGGCCCCAAGAGGGAAATGTAACTCCTACGGCAGGCCTTGTAGTGCTCCCGCAGTACGAGCTCGTGCCAAGCCCGGAATTTGTTTCTTACTACTACCAACTACTAGTAAGGTACATGTGAATTGCACGCATGAGATTCTGGTGGTTTGTGCATTATGCTTCTACATGTGGAGTCTTCTAGATTCTACATGTGGCAAAATCTGGTGGAACGTAGATGATATCCAATGGCCAGTAGTGCTCAGATTTGCCATCTTTTTACCATCGGATTGGCTTCATCGAACGACCAACTTTCAAAGTTATGGTTTTGTTTGCAGCCTAAGGTTGCCACGCCTGAGCTTAGGCGTGCCACAAGTGTGTTTGGTTGCGTTCTCATCTCAGCATAGTTGTTCCCTCTTCATGCATGCTCAACTCAACACCCCTCTTCATGTATGCTCTCTTCATGCATGCTTCTAGTGTATTTGTGCTAATCTAGTGTGGACTCATGCACCCTCCATACACTCTACCAAACACCCAAAAGTGGGTCGAGAAGGGAACTCTTGGGATCATGCACCCTTCATACACTACCAAACACAGCAGGCATGTGTTTGGTTCATTGCTACACTTGTGGCTTGCCACACTTTTCTAGCTACATGGTCCACATGTCATAGACTCAACTTCTTGCCAAATCTTGCCACACTTGTGGTGGCCATTTTGTTAGCCACATTTTTTGTGGCAGACACACTTTGCCTAAGCTTAGTTGTGGCAAAGTTAGTCATGAATGAAGTTCAACCATGGAGTCTTCTAGATTCTACATGTGGCAGAATCTGGTGGAATGCAGATGATATCCAACAGCCAGTAGTGCTCGGATTTGCCATCTTTGTACCGTCGGATTGGCTTCATCCAACGACCAACTTTCAAAGTTATTCACACACTATATAGGGGTATAGATATAGATGTGCCGGCCCATTGCAATGGATCCAAAGTATATCTGTTTAGTGGAGTGCACTCTAAACACATTATCTATTTATTTTTCTCTAACCTTTCGTAGCCATGCAACCAAGCTACATAAGCTTCATGGGTGCCCCCACATCATATTATTCATACTCCCTCTGTTCCATAATGTAGTGCCTATAGATTTTTTTAAAAGTCAAACCCCACAAACTTTGACCAAGTTTGTGGAGAAAAATATTTACATCTAGAGTGCGAAACATATATCACTAGATTCATCATAAGATGTAGTTTCACATTATATATTTTTGGTATTGTAAATATAAATATTTTTCTCTACAAACTTGATCAAAGTTTGTAAAGTTTGACTTCTCAAAAAATCTATAGACACTACATTATGGAACGGAGGGAGTACTACGTTGACTGAAAAAAAGATAAATCACCCAAAACAAGATCTTCCCGTTTTTTGTTCCTATGATGCTGTGTCGTGCACGTACCTACTAGTTGTATAGTGGTAGTACTAGTTGTATAGTACTACAAACTTGGTACTAGTAGGAGTAGAGTAGTACGGAATGCTCCTACTCTATCAACGAGCCCCATCTGACACCAAATTTCTTGGCTTCCGTGCTATAGCTAGATCTTCCCCTCGTTTCTGTTTTCCAACCCGGCGGCGGGCGGGGTGCAGTTTGCCAATAGTCGGTTTGCTCAATGGCGGTCCCACATCAAAGTGAAAATGCTAGGCAACACGCCTTCCCTAAGCTATGTGTCGTGCTGAAAGGATCGAGAAGTGGAGTCTAGAGGGGGGTGAATAGACTTTAATTAAGAAAAGTTGCATTTTTTAATTTCTTTAGGTTTAAGTAGAGTTTTGGCACAAGTTTAAACATTCACAATACATATCAAGCAAGCATGACAAGAGTATATGAGCAGCGGAAAGTAAAGCATGCAAGTTGCAAGAATGTAAGGGGATGGGATTGGAGTGTGCAAACGCAATTGGAGACATGGAGATTTTTGGCGTGGTTCCGATAGGTGGTGCTATCATACATCCACGTCGATGGAGACTTCAACCCATGAAGGGTAAAGGTTGCGCGAGTCCACGAAGGGCTCCACCCATGAAGGGTCCACGAAGAAGAAACCTTGTCTATCCCACCATGGCCGTCGCCCACAAAGGAATTGCCTCACTCGGGTAGATCTTCACGAAGTAGGCGATCTCCTTGCCCTTACAAACTCCTTGGTTCAACTCCACAATCTTGACAGAGGCTCCCAAGTGACACCTAACCAATCTAGGAGACACCACTCTCCAAGAGGTAATAGATGGTGTGTTGATGATGAACTCCTTGCTCTTGTGCTTCAAATGATAGTCTCCCCAACACTCAACTCTCTCTCACAGGATTTGGATTTGGTGGAAAGAAGATTTGAGTGGAAAGCAACTTGGGGAAGGCTAGAGATCAAGATTTATGTAGTTGGAATGGAATATCTTGACCTCAACACAAGTGTAGGTGCTTCTATCTCAGAAAATGTATGTTGGAAGTGTAGGCATGTTCTGATGGCTCTCTCCACGAATGAAGAGTGGGTGGAGGGGTATAAATAGCCTCCACTCAAAATCTAACCGTTACACACAAATCACCAAACTCGGTGGGACCGAATCATGAAACTCGATCAGACCGATTTAGTTCAAAATGTGAACGTTAGGATTTTTGGTGGGACCGATATAATCGACTCGGTGGGACCCATGTGCTAGGGTTAGGGTAAAGCCTCATCTCGGTTTGACCAATTACACAAACTCGGTGGGACCGATTTGGGTAATAAGCAAAACAGAGAGTTGGCCAAGCAAACTTGGTGGGATCGATTGCATGTCTCAGTGGGACAGAAATTATTGCAATAGGCAACAGCGAGTTTGCAAGCCCATCTCGATGAGACCAAGATCCCATCGGTGAGACTGAATTGATTAGGGTTTCTGGCAGTGGCTATGTCAACTGAACTCGGTGGCGCCGGATAGAAAGTTTCGGTGGGGCCGAGTTTGACTTTTGGTTTGGGACATATGTGGATATGAGAAAGTAGTTGAGGTCTTTTGGAGCATATCACTAAGCACTTTGAGCAAGCAAACCATTAAGCAACACCTCATCCCCTCTTAATAGTATTGGCTTTCCTATGGACTCAATGTGATCTTGGATCACTAAAATAAAATGTAGAGTCCTGAGCTTTGAGCTTGAGACAATCCTTTGTCCTCAGCATCTTGAAGGGGTTCCACATCCTCTAGTCCTTGCCACTCCATTGTTGAACTTATCTGAACCATACTAGGTAGAAGCATTAGTCCAACAAGAGATATGTTGACATTAATTACCAAAATCACCCAGGGAGCACTTGTGCTTTCACGTGCCGGACGGGCCGTGGAGTACTCCTGATTCCCGGGCATGTGTGGGGGAGTGCGACGCGAACACGGCAGGCCTTTTCCTTTTACTAGCAATGTGCCCGTGCGTTGCGATGGATCCAAAGTAGTAGAATAGTAGTACTTGTTCAAAAACTTGAAAGAAATCACTCTTGTTTTGATATACTCCCAATATATTACTCCCTCCGTTCCTAAATATTTGTCTTTTTAGAGATTTCAAATGGACTATCACGTATGGATTATATAGACATATTTTTGAAGTGTAGATTCACTCATTTTGCTCCGTATGTAGTCACTTATTGAAATCTCTAGAAAGAAAAATATTTAGGAACCGAGGGAGTACTTTTCACTCAAAATATATTTCTTAGGCTGTTTTGATGAGGTGTGGGAGGGATGTGGTTGCTTTCAAGATAATAAGGGGTTTTCTGCAAATTGGAGCAGAGAAGTGGGCTATTGTTGCAAAAATGCCACAACTTACCTCACAGCCATGCGGATCTAATGGTCAGGAATGACGGATGGCAGACACGCCACCATCACCAACTGAGTCTTTTATAGGAGGATATATTTCTCAGGCAGTTTTGAGGAGGTGAGGGAGGGATGTGGTTGCTTTCAAGATAATAAGGGGTTTTCTGCAAATTGGAGCAGAGAAGTGGGCTATTGTTGCAAAAATGCCACAACTTACCTCACAGCCGTTAGATGCAGATCTAATGGTCAGAAACGACAGATGGCAGACACACAACCATCACCAACTGAGTCTTTTATAGGAGTAGGAGTAGAGAAACATGTATAAATTGTAACATTTTGGTTCTGCTCCTTGGCACGATCGATAGATAGAAATAACGATTGGAAATGCTAGGGCGGGGCTATTTCCGCCAGATAAGCAGGGTACGTAGTAGCTAGGTTGGCGCATCGTCGGTTTGGTCACACGCGGTCCGACATGTTCTAGTGTTTCTAGCAAGATGCCCGCGCGTTGCACGAAGTTGATGGAAAAGGTAAGCACAACTTATAAATTGATGGATGGAGTACTAGTTATAGTGATGCATATAATTAAGCAAAGGGATCGCACATGTCGGTATTGACTGGAACGAGAATGCAACAACAAAATAAGAATTGAGGCCACGATGATGATGCGAACGCAATGGTGGTTACAGAAGGCAACAAGAAAGATGCGTCCATCAACGTACGACCTCCTCCTCCTCAACTTAGTGCGGCGGGCCACCGACCGGCGGCTAAGGAGCGGCGGCTTTTGTGGCGAGGTTGAGGTGCTTCTCAGCAAAGGCATCCAAGGCTTCAAGCCGGTTGAGGAAGGCCAACGTCGTAGCGTCCTCATTGGCCTTGTAGATACCTATGTACATGATTTGCTCATACACGTGGATGTGTAGGTCGACGAATTCTTGCGGGGTGAGGCGCCTCGCGGCGAGTGTGACCTTCAGGTGGACATTCTTCGTGGCGTGGGCGGGCAGTCACAGGGCCACCAGTGCTTGAAAGAGGTTCCGGCCATGGAGGCCGATTAGGGTGGCAGGCAATGAGGAGCCCGGGCACGCGGGCTAGAGGAGTACGGCGATGTCTTCTGCGAGCTTCTTGAGGACGGTGAACTTGTTGGTGGTGGCAACGATCATCTGGTCCAACTGAGAGTCGTAGTTGGCATCGATGGTGGCCATCCACCAGCCGGTCTCCAACACCATCTGGAGACGATCCTCGGCGCCATGCCACAGGCCGACGTCGTGGACCATCTGGCACAGCCGCTGGCCACTCGCGCGCATCGTCGCCATGGGTCTGGAGTGAGCTCTTTTGCGCTTAGTGTAGGTGCTTAGGCAAATGCTTAGGTGCGTACGATGTGGTAGATGCTTTGGAATGGAGGGGCACCTTTATATGAGGGCAAACTGTGTTGCATTCACATAGTGCAGCCTCTTTTCCCGGTCCTCCTCCCATTACTTCCCTCATGCATTAATTGAAGGAGGATGCATTGGCCGTCCAACATTTCAGGAACCGATACTCCCTCCCTCGTCTGCATTAAATCCGTATCGGGAACTGCGCTGCCCGCTGTCAAATCGAATAGTACTGCGCCGCCCGTTGCACGCCCGGCTGAACACGCCTCCTCGCCTCCATCGAACCCCTCTGTTAAACCCGCATGCAAACCGAGAAACCTACTCCGGTCACACGTCCGTTCATGAGCGGGCCTGAATTAAACACAACACCGGCCGAGCTCCTCCCGTCTTCCCTCAGTTTAAACGAGGCCAAACGTTGTCCAAGCTCCTACCGTCCTCCCTCCATTTACACGAGGCCAGACAGACAGCGGGCACGAATCGCACCCCTCCGCCGCTCCCCCATCTCCTCCTTCACCATTTTCTCCACTCTTCCGATGGCTTCCGAGGAGCCGTTCTCCAGCATATTACTTGGCTGGGTGGCCCGCCAAGCCCTCCGGATACGGGCAAGGCCGCCCGGTGCTTCACCAACCTCGCTTGGCCCGACGGAGCCAGTTGCCTCCCCAAGCAGGCATGTGGTTCAGCAACTCGCAGCTCTAGTTCAGCTCGATGAGGAGTGGCGAGTTGCTCCACACTGGCATGGAGGCGAGCACACCGGTACGGGCGTCATCACTGTTGCGTCGAACCGCGCCACCAGTGTCTGCGGTGTCGCGCCTCCCGTGTCTGTGGGCGCGTCTCCTGTGCCCGCGGCAGCGCCATGCAGGCAGAGACAGAAGCTGGGTGCATGGAGAGCGACGAGTCGGTGGCCAGCTTCTCCGTGTCCACCACCATCATCGAGGAGAAGTAGAACACGGGAGGCCACCGCCACTTGGGTCCCATGAAGGCCACCACCGAGGCGACGACTGCGCATTCATGTTGTTTCTTTGCTTCTTCGTCTCTTCTGAGGACCTTCATCGACCCCGCAAAGTGTCTGCCGGACATGAGGAAGACAAAGGGATCCACGGGCGTCCATTTAGATTATGTACTCCCTCTCCAGCTGGCGAAATTTTTGTTCTAAGAATGGATAAATTGTATGTATTAATACGTCCATTTTGCATCATGCTTTTATATCAATATCTATTGCATTATGGGATTTTATTACACATTATGTCACAATACTTATGCCTATTCTCTCTTATTTTACAAGGTTTACATAAAGAGGGAGAATGCCGGCAGCCGGGATTCTGGGCTGGAAAAGGAGCAAATATTAGAGACCTATTCTGCACAGCTCCAAAAGTCCTAAAACTTCACAAATGATGTTTTCCAAATATATAAAAAATACTGAGCGCAAGAACCTCACCAGGGGGGCCACACCCTTCCCACGAGGGTGGGGGCGCGCCCTACCCCCCAGGGCGTGCCCCCCTACCTCGTGGGCCCCCTGGTGGCCATCTTATGCTATATGGAGTCTTTCGATGGAAAAAAAATCATAAGCCATCTTCTCGGACGAAACTCCGCCGCCACGAGGCGAACCTTGGCGGGATCAATCTAGGGCTCTGGCGGAGCTGTTCTGCGGGAGAAACTTCCCTCTCGGAGGGCGAAATCATCGCCATCTTCATCACCAACGCTCCTCTCATCGGGAGAGGGCAATCTCCATCAACATCTTCATCAGCACCATCTCATCTCAAAACCCTAGTTCATCTCTTGTATCCAATTCTTGTCTCCAAGTCCGGGATTGGTGCTAGTAGGTTGCTAGTAGTGTTAATTACTCCTTGTAGTTGATGCTAGTTGGTTTAATTGGTGGAAGATCATATGTTCAGATCCTATATGCATATTAATACCCCTCTAATTATGAACATGTTTATGCTTTGTGAGTAGTTACTTTTGTTCCTGAGGACATGGGAGAAGTCTTGCTATTAGTAGTCATGTGAATTTGGTATTCGTACGATATTTTGATGAGATGTATGTTGTCTCTCCTCTAGTGGTGTTATGTGAACGTCGACTACATGACACTTCACCATTATTTGGGCCTAGAGGAAGGCATTGGGAAGTAATAAGTAGATGACGGGTTGCTAGAGTGACAGAAGCTTAAACCCTAGTTTATGCGTTGCTTCGTAAGGGGCTGATTTGGATCCATATGTTTCATGCCATGGTTAGGTTTACCTTAATACTTTTCTTGTATTTGTGGATGCTTGCAATAGAGGTTAATCATAAGTGGGATGTTTGTCCAAGTAAGGACAACACCCAAGCACCGGTCCACCCACATACCAAATTATCAAAGTACCGAACGCGAATCATATGAACGTGATGAAAACTAGCTTGACGATATTCCCATGTGTCCTCGGGAGCGCTTTACATCATATAAGAGTTTGTCCAGGCTTGTCCTTTGTTACAAAAGGATTGGGCCACCTTGCTGCACTTTATTTACTTTTGTTACTTGTTGCTGGTTACAAATTATCCTATCACAAAACTATCTGTTACCACTTATTTCAGTACTTGCAGAGAATATCTTGCTGGAAACCGCTTATCATTTCCTTCTGCTCCTCGTTGGTTCGACACTCTTACTTACCGAAAGGACTACGATAGATCCCCTATACTTGTGGGTCATCAAGACTCTTTTCTGGCGCCATTGCCGGGGAGTGAAGCGCCTTTGGTAGGTGGAATTTGGGAAGGAAAAATTTATATAGTGTGCTGAAATTTACTGTCACTTGTTACCATGGAAGGTAATCCTCTGAGGGGCTTGTTCGGGGTATCTTCACCCTGACCAGTAGAGCAAAGAGTTGCTCCTCAACCTACTGAACCTACTGAAAATGAAAATGAAAATGCTTGCTTTGAAGTTCCTTCGGGTATGATAGAAAAACTGCTAGCTAATCCTTTTCTAGGAGATGGAACAAAACATCCTGATGAACATCTGATATATGTGGATCAAGTTTGTGGATTATTTAAGCTTGCAGGTGTACCCGGAGATGTTGTTAAGAAGAAGGTCTTTCCCTTATCTTTGAGGGGAGATGCATCGACATGGTATAGGCTATGTGACGATATGAGGTCTTGGAATTACAAACGATTGAAATTGGAATTTCATCAGAAGTTTTATCCTATGCATCTTGTTCATCGTGATCGCAATTATATATATAATTTTTGGCCTCGTGAAGGAGAAAGCATCGCTCAAGCTTGGGGGAGGCTTAAATCAATGTTATATTCATGCCCCAATCATGAGCTCTCAAGAGAAATGATTATTCAAATTTTTTATGCTCGGCTTTCTGGTAACAATCGCACCACGCTTGATACTTCTTCTAATGGATCTTTTATGATGAAGACTATTGAATTCAAATGGGATTTATTGGAAAGAATTAAACGCATCTCTGAATATTGGGACCTCGACAATGGTAAGGAGTCAGGTATGACACCTAGTTTTGATTGTGTTAAATCTTTTATGGATACCGATATTTTTCGTAAATTTAGCAGTAAATATGGACTTGACTCTGAGATAGTAGCTTCTTTCTGTGAATCTTTTGCTACTTATGTTGATCTCCCCAAGGAGAAGTGGTTTAAATATCATCCTCCCATAGAAGTAAAAATAGCTGCACCTATTAAAGTTGAAGAAAAGACTATTACTTATAATGATCCTATTGGTCCTACTTCTTATGTTGAGAAACCACCTTTCCCTGTTAGGATAAAGGATCATGCTAAAGCTTCAACTGTGGTTCGTAAAAGCAATATTAAAACATATACACCTCCCGAGCAAGTTAAAGTTCAACCTAATATTGCTATTGTTAAAGATCTCTTGTCTGATAATATTGATGGGCATGTTATTTATTTCTGTAATGAAACTGCTAGAATTGCTAAACCCCGTGATAAAGATAAACCTAGACCTATAGTAGGCATGCATGTTATTTCTGTTAAAATAGGAGATCATTGTTATCATGGCTTATGTGGTATGGGTGCTAGTGCTAGTGCAATACCTTATTCCTTATACAAAGAAGTTATGCATGATATTGCACCTGCTGAGATGGAAGATATTGATGTCACAATTAAACTTGCCAATAGAGATACTATTTCACCAATGGGAATTGTTAGAGATGTTGAAGTCTTGTGTGGGAAAACTAAATATCCTGCTGATTTTCTTGTTCTTGGTTCCCCACAAGATAGCTTTTGTCCCATTATATTTGGTAGACCCTTCTTAAATACTGTTAATGCTACCGTAGATTGCAAAAGAGATGTTGTTACTGTCGGTTTAGATGATATGACTCATGAATTTATTTTTTCTAAATTTAATAGACAACATCGTGAATAAGAATTAGCTAGTAAGGATGAAACTATTGGTCTTGCTTCTATTGCCGTACCTCCTAGTGATCCTTTAGAACAATATTTGCTAGACCATGAAAACTATATGTTTATGAATGAAAGAAGGGAATTAGATGAAGTATTCTTTAAACAGGAATCTATTCTGAAAAATAATTTACCTATTGAAATCCTAGGGGATCCTCCTCCACCCAAGGGTGATCCCGTGTTTGAGCTTAAACCGTTACCTGATACCCTTAAATATGCTTATCTTGATGAGAAAAAGATATATCCTGTTATTATTAGTGCTAACCTTTCACAGCATGAAGAAGAGAGATTATTGAAAACTCTGAAGAAGCACCGTGCTGCTATTGGGTATACTCTTGATGATCTTAAGGGCATTAGTCCCACTCTATGTCAACATAAAATTAATTTGGAATAAGATGCTAAACCGGTTTGTGATCATCAACGCCGGCTAAATCCTAAAATGAAAGAAGTGGTAAGAAAGGAGATACTAAAGCTCCTTGAGGCAGGTATAATTTATCCCGTTGCTGATAGTCAGTGGGTAAGCCTTGTCCATTGTGTCCCTAAGAAGGGAGGTATTACTGTTGTTCCTAATGATAAAGATGAATTGATTTCTCAAGGAATTATTATAGGTTATAGGATGGTAATTGATTTCCGCAATTTAAATAAGGCTACTAAAAAAGATCATTACCCCTTAGCTTTTATCAATCAAATTCTAGAAAGATTATCTAAACATACAAATTTTTGCTTTCTAGATGGTTATTCTGGTTTCTCTCAAATACCTGTGTCAGCCAAAGATCAATCAAAGACTACTTTTACATGCCCTTTTGGTACTTTTGCTTATAGACGTATGCCTTTTGGTTTATGTAATGCACCTGCTACCTTTCAAAGATGCATGATGGCTATATTCTCTGACTTTTGTGAAAAGATTTGTGAGGTTTTGATGGACGACTTTTTCATCTATGGATCTTCTTTTGATGACTGCTTGAGCCACCTTGATCGAGTTTTGCAGAGATGTGAAGAAACTAATCTTGTCTTGAATTGGGAAAAGTGCCACTTTATGGTTAATGAAGGTATTGTCTTGGGGCATAAAGTTTCTGAAAGAGGTATTGAAGTTGATAAAGCTAAGGTTGATGCTATTGAAAAGATGCCATGTCCCAAGGACATCGAAGGTATAAGAAGTTTCCTTGGTCACGCCGGATTTTATAGGAGGTTCATTAAGGACTTCTCAAAAATCTTTCGGCCTCTGACTAATTTATTACAAAAAGATATACCATTTGTCTTTGATGATGATTGTGTAGAAGCATTTGAAATACTTAAGAAAGCATTGATCTCTGCACCTATTGTTCAGCCACCTGATTGGAATTTACCCTTTGAAATTATGTGTGATGCTAGTGTTTATGCTGTAGGTGCTGTTCTAGGACAAAGAGTTGATAAGAAACTAAATTTTATTCAATATGCTAGTAAAACTCTAGACAATGCTCAAAGAAACTGTGCTACTACTGAAAAAGAATTCTTAGCAGTTGTATTTGCTTGTGATAAGTTTAGACCTTATATTGTTGATTCTAAAGTAACTATTCACACTGATCATGCTGCTATTAAATATCTTATGGAAAAGAAAGATGCTAAACCTAGACTTATTAGATGGGTTCTCTTGCTACAAGAATTTGATTTGCATATTGTTGATAGAAAAGGAGCTGAGAACCCCGTTGTAGACAACTTGTCTAGGTTAGAAAATGTGCTTGATGACCCACTACCTATTGATGATAGTTTTCCTGATGAGCAATTAAATGTCATAAATGCTTCTCATACTGCTCCATGGTATGCTGATTATGCTAATTACATTGTTCCTAAGTTTATACCACCTAGTTTCACATACCAGCAAAAGAAAAAGTTCTTCTATGATTTGAGGCATTACTTTTGGGATGACCCACATCTTTATAAAAAAGGAGTAGATGGTGTTATTAGACGTTGTGTACCTGAGCATGAACAGGAACAGATCCTACGCAAGTGTCACTCCGAAGCTTATGGAGGACACCATGCTGGAGATAGAACTGCACATAAGGTACTGCAATCTGGTTTTTATTGGCCTACTCTCTTCAAGGATGCCCGTAAGTTTGTCTTATCTTGTGATGAATGTCAAAGAATTGGTAATATTAGTAGACGTCAAGAAATTCCCATGAATTATTCACTTGTTATTGAACCATTTGATGTTTGGGGCTTTGACTATATGAGACCTTTTCCTTCCTCTAATGGTTATACACATATTTTAGTTGCTGCTGATTATGTTACTAAGTGGGTAGAAGCTATTCCAACTAGTAGTGCTGATCATAACACTTCTATTAAAATGCTTAAAGAAGTTATTTTTCCAAGATTTGGAGTCCCTAGATATTTAATGACTAATGGTGGTTCACATTTTATTCATGGCGCCTTCCGTAAAATGCTTGCTAAATATGATGTTAATCATAGAATTGCATCTCCTTATCACCCTCAGTCTAGTGGTCAAGTAGAATTGAGTAATAGAGAGCTCAAATTAATTTTGCAAAAGACTGTTAATAGGTCTAGAAAGAATTGGTCCAAAAAACTTGATGATGCATTATGGGCCTATAGAACTGCATATAAAAATCCTATGGGTATGTCTCCGTATAAAATGGTCTATGGAAAAGCATGTCACTTGCCTCTCGAACTAGAACACAAGGCTTATTGGGCTATTAAAGAACACAATTATGATTTTAAACTTGCCGGTGAGAAGAGGTTATTTGATATTAGCTCACTTGATGAATAGAGAACCCAAGCCTATGAAAATGCCAAGTTGTTTAAAGAAAAAGTTAAGAGATGGCATGACAAAAGGATACAAAAGCGTGAGTTTAATGTAGGTGACTATGTATTGTTATACAACTCTCATTTAAGATTTTTTGCTGGAAAACTCCTCTCTAAATGGGAAGGCCCTTACGTTATCGAGGAGGTCTACCGTTCCGGTGCCATAAAAATCAACAACTTCGAAGGCACCAATCCGAAGGTGGTGACCGGTCAAAGAATCAAACACTATATCTCAGGTAATCCCATAAATGTTGAAACCAATGTTATCGAAACCATAACCCCGGAGGAATACATAAAGGACACTTTCCGGAACATTTCAGACTCCGAAAAGGAATAGGTATGTGGTACGGTAAGTAAACCGACTAAAAACAGTCTTTAAGCCAATATTTCTCCGTTTTGGAATTTTTAGAAAAATAGAAAAATAAGAAGCAGTCCGGGAAGGACACGAGGCCTCCACGAGGGTGAAGGGCGCGCCCTACCCCACTGGGCGCGCCCCCTACCTCGTGGGCACCTCGTGTGCTCTCCGGACTCCGTTTTCGTACACGACACATATTTTGGTCGGTAAAAATTCATTATATAATCTCCCGGAGGTTTTGACTCCCGTATCACGCAATTATCTCCTGTTTTTGTTTCGAGCTGTTTTTTCTGACAGATCTAGGTTATCATGACGTCTCCAAGTGCCACCAAGGACAAGTTCTTCGAGAAGGTCATCAACCCTTACCTCGTGGAGGTGTAGCGACACCCTCAAACCATTGAGATGCGTGATGGGTCGCTGCACATCCGTGATGCTGAGGGACCAAAGGGGACCGGAAGCGTGGAGACAAGGCTTGAAGCAATGGAGCAACAAGTTTTCAAGTGTCAGGGGATGGTGGAGCGTGGACTCAACTCCAACTACATGATGATCGCAGAATTCACCAACAAACACAAGATGGATGCCGACAACATCGGGGAGACCATCTTCAAGCTTCACGAGAAAATCGAGCACCTTCAAGCTCAAATCTATGACCTGCAAAACCAAAATTGTGAGTATGAATATATATTCAAAAGGATGAGTTTGGCTGCAGATTTGAGGATCCCGGAGACTCGGTCATCCTTCTATGATGGTGAGCCTATGCCTTGGAAGGAGGATGACAAGACTACGCCATCAACAAAATCACCACCGTCTCCACCAACAAAGAAGAATTGAGTATCTGGTATGGGCACTCCACTTGGCAACTGCCAAGCTTGGGGGAGTGCCCCGGTATCGTATCACCATCACTCTATCTTTACCGTTTTCTTAGTTCGATCCTTTTGGTAATATCTTGATCTAGTAGAATAAAAGTTCTTAGTATGATCTACTTGTGAGTTTTGCTTTATTATCCTTCTATGTAACCGAGTCCGTGAGTTATATAATAAAGATTAGTGTTGAGTCAAGGGCATGATTATTTTGCCATGATCCTAAAGGAATAAAAGATAAGATAAAGAAATAAAAATAAACAAAGAGATCATACGAGTCTTATGGAGAGTAATGAGCTCACATAGAAAGAGTGTGATGAATAAAAGTTATTGAGGGTTAGCAAACACAGTTTTGGTCATCGTTGCAATTAATAGGAAGTAATAAAGAAAGAGAGGTCTTCACATATAAATATACTATCTTGGACATCTTTTATGATTGTGAGCACTCATTAAAATATGACATGCTAAAGAGTTGACATTGGACAAGGAAGACAACATAATGGGTTATGTTTTCTTACATCTGAGATAAATTATATTGTCTTGGATCTTCCAACATGATGAGCTTGCCTTTCCCCCTCATGCTAGCCAAATTCATTGCACCAAGTAGAGATACTACTTGTGCTTCCAAACACCCTTAAACCAGTCTTGCCATAAGAGTCCACCATATCTACCTATGGATTGAGTAAGATCCATCAAGTAAGTTGTCATCGGTGCAAGCAATAAAAATTTCTCTCTAAATATGTATGATTGATTGGTGTGGAGGAAATAAGCTTTATATGAGCGTGTGATATGGAAGTAATAAAAGCGACAGATTGCATAATGAAGGTCCATATCACAAGTGACAATATAAAGTGACGTTCTTTAGCATTAAGATTTTGTGCATCCAGCCCATAAAAGCGCATGACAACCTCTGCTTCCCTCTACGAAGGGCCTATCTTTTACTTTTGTCTCCTACATTGCATAAGAGTCATGGTGATCTTCACCCTTCCTTTTTACATTTTATCCTTTGGCAAGCACAATATGTTGGAAAGATCCTGGTATATATGGCTAATTGGATGTGAGTTTTCATGAACTATTACTGTTGACATTACGCTTGAGGTAAAATGTTGGGAGGCAAAACTATAAGCCCCTATCTTTCTCTGTGTCCGATTAAAACTCCATACCCATAAGTATTGCGTGAGTGTCAGCAATTGTGAAAGATTATATGATAGTTGAGTATGTGGACTTGCTGAAAAGCTCTTATACATTGACTCTTTCCTATGTTATGATAAATTGCAATTGCTTCAATGGCCGAGATTGTAGTTTGTTAGTTTTCAATGAAGTTTACGATTCATACTTGATATTGTGATTTAATTATTACTCTAGCATCAGATATTATATGATAAAGAATTATGTAAGTTGTTGTTCTAAGAATGATCATGATGCCCTCATGTCCATATTTTATTTTTATCGACACCTCTATCTCTAAACATGTGAACATATTTTTCGATTTCGGCTTTTCGCTTGAGGACAAGCAAAGTCTAAGCTTGGGGGAGTTGATACGTCCATTTTGCATCATGCTTTTATATCAATATTTATTGCATTATGGGTTGTTATTACACATTATGTCAAAATACTTATGCCTATTCTCTCTTATTTTACAAGGTTTACATAAAGAGGGAGAATGTCGGCAGCTGGGATTCTAGGCTGGAAAAGGAGCAAATATTAGAGACCTATTCTGCATAGCTCCAAAAGTCCTGAAACTTCACGGATGATGTTTTCCAAATATATAAAAAATACTGAGCGCAAGAACCTCACCAGGGGGGCCACGCCCTTCCCACGAGGGTGGGGGGCGCACCCTACCCCCCAGGGCGCGCCCCCTACCTCGTGGGCCCCCTGGTGGCCCTCCGGTGGCCATCTTATGCTATATGGAGTCTTTCGATGGAAAAAAATCATAAGCCATCTTCTCGAACGAAACTCCGCCGCCACGAGGCGGAACCTTGGCGGAATCAATCTAGGGCTCTGGCGGAGCTGTTCTGCCGGAGAAACTTCCCTTCCTGAGGGGGAAATCATTGCCATCGTCATCACCAACGCTCCTCTCATCGGGAGAGGGCAATCTCCATCAACATCTTCATCAGCACCATCTCATCTCAAAACCCTAGTTCATCACTTGTATCCAATTCTTGTCTCCAAGTCGGGGATTGGTGCTAGTAGGTTGCTAGTAGTGTTAATTACTCCTTGTAGTTGATGCTAGTTGGTTTAATTGGTGGAAGATCATATGTTCAGATCCTATATGCATATTAATACCCCTCTGATTATGAACATGTTTATGCTTTGTGAGTAGTTACTCTTGTTCCCGAGGACATGGGAGAAGTCTTGCTATTAGTAGTCATGTGAATTTGGTATTCGTTCGATATTTTGATGAGATGTATGTTGTCTCTCCTCTAGTGGTGTTATGTGAACGTCGACTACATGACACTTCACCATTATTTGGGCCTAGAGGAAGGCATTGGGAAGTAATAAGTAGATGATGGGTTGCTAGAGTGACATAAGCTTAAACCCTAGTTTATGCGTTGCTTCGTAAGGGGCTGATTTGGATCCATATGTTTCATGCTATGGTTAGGTTTACCTTAATACTTTTGTTGTATTTGCAGATGCTTGCAATAGAGGTTAATCATAAGTGGGATTTTTGTCCAAGTAAGGACATCACCCAAGCACCAGTCCACCCACATACCAAATTATCAAAGTACCGAACGCGAATCATATGAACGTGATGAAAACTAGCTTGACGATATTCCCATGTGTCCTCGGGAGCGCTTTACATCATATAAGAGTTTGTCCAGGCTTGTCCTTTGTTACAAAAGGATTGGGCCACCTTGCTGCACTTTATTTACTTTTGTTACTTGTTGTTGGTTACAAATTATCCTATCACAAAACTATCTGTTACCACTTATTTCAGTACTTGCAGAGAATATCTTGCTGGAAACCGCTTATCATTTCCTTCTCCTCCTCGTTGGGTTCGACACTCTTACTTATCGAAAGGACTACGATAGACCCCCTATACTTGTGAGTCATCATGTATCTATAACTAAAATAATTCTAGATACATCCATTTCTAGGACAAGTATTTCCGGACGGAGGGAGTATTAATTATACCAAGAGAGCCGAATTGGCACTGCTTAGTTCATGTTAATGTAATGAAATCCATCATGTTTATATGAAGATCCAGCTTTTTTATATGAAATCCTTCATGCTTATATGAAATCAGTTCATGTTTGCACGAATTTCATCTGGTTGGTTAGAGTTGTGAAAATGTATGCCACTGGCGTTTGATGTCGTCCTCCACGGAAGGAAGCAGGAGGAAATTTGCCGGCTGCCGTTGGAGATGCTCTTATGCTGGAAATAATAGAGTGACATCCAATCCATTTGAGTTAATTACGTGTATGATTGTCCCTCTATAAAAAGTTAATTGCATGTATAGTGTACACGTGACTTGCAGGGTGGCTACAGCTTCGTACAGAAAGTTAAAAAGAAACAAGTCCATCCTTAATCTTGTATTCTAAGTACTCTGTGGGTTCCACTGTCAATACAGTAGAAAAAGAAGTATATATTAAATAAGTAATATATAATATAAAAATCTAAAATTAAAGACATAATTCGAACTCATGTCATCCCGTTGCGAGCATCGGACACTAATCAGTCCAGCACATTTTTGTTGTAGACCATGCTGGATATATATCTCCATGTCTACTCTTATACTCCATCCGTTCCTAAATATTTGTCTTTTTCAGATTTCAAATGGACTACCACATACGGATGTGTATGTAGACATATTTTAGAGTGTAGATTCATTCATTTTGCTCCATATGCAGTCACTTGTTGAAATCTCTAAAAATACAAATATTTAGGAACGGAGGGAGTAGAAAACAGAGTTGGTGATGATGGTGTGCCTGCCATCCTGCAATATAGGCCGTCGGATTTATATCTAACGGATAGGAAGAAAACTATGGCAATTTTGCAAAAATATACCCACACCCCTCTCCACGTTCGCAAATACGGCCTTCCCTCGTTCATCATTTTCTCTCACAAGATAAACTACTCATACAAATGCATCTTGATGTTCCGTGCAACACACGGGCATCTAGCTAGTTTCTTTTAAAATAGTTACTGCAATAATTGGGTTGAAGTGATATATTTTATGTCTGCCCCGAATGATTTCAGATTCACTAGTAGTAACAAATAAAAGGTTGCCTTGTTAATTAATAGAAAACAGGGTGAAAACTATCACATGAGGCCGGTAAAAACGAGGCACACTGGGTTCAGCGTCATCGTCACTACAGTTGTGCACGTGCGAGAAGTCTACATATCAAGGGGGCTACTAAGCAAGGCACATAGACACAATGTTCGAGAGAGAGAAACCAATTGAGAGATTACGATTATATCGAGTTGTCACCCTTCTGCTTTCATTGTTGGGGTGGGGGGGGAGGGAGAGAAAGATGTATCGAGAGTGTGCGCGGTAGGCACAGAGGCACAACTAGCGAGTGTGTGTGTGTGTGTTTGAAAGAGGAGTAGATAGATTACTATCAAGATCGAGGTGCTGCCCTACTCCTTCGGTGTCGGGTAGTGTGTGTGTGTGTGTGTTTGAGAGAGAAGCCAGTCGATAGATTAGTATCAAGATCGAGGTGTCACCGACTCCTTCGGTGTTGGGAAGTGTGTGTGTGTGTGGTGTGGGTGTGGGTGTGTGTGTCGGGGGGGGGGGCAGTGACACTTACATATCCCTACTCTTATAAAAAACAAAGTTGCTGATGATGGTGTTCCTGCCATCCTGCAATATAGGCCATCCGATTTATACCCGACGGATAGGAAGGAAACTGTGGTAATTTTGCAAAAAGATACCCACACCCCTCTCTGCATTTGCAAATAAGGCATTCCGTCGTTCATCCTTTTCTCCCACAAGATAAACTACTCATACAAATGCATCTTGATGTTTGGTGCAACACATGGGCATCTTGCTAGTAGGGAGAAGGAGTTTGTGTGACACATATCTGGCTATATTAAGGGATTGGTAGATAGCATTTGTGTGAGGCATACTTAAAGCATCACGAAGATAAACAAAATTGTGTGCATGCAAGTGCCGGAAAAAAAATGAAGCGAGAAACAATGTGTGTGTGCACACGCGTGAGAGAGAGAGAGCGAAATCTCAAAACAAAAGGTGCTCTGCTGGAATCCCATTGTATGTATTCATATGGTCCCGGAACTCGAGTTAACCTTAGGCATATGTGTGAGAGACATTATTATACTTTGAGACATTAGTGGTTGTGGGTGGGCGGAATTAAAGGGGTGGGCCTGTTCGACAGAGAGAGCGTGTGTGTTTCTGTGTGAGACTTGTAGGACGGGGTAGAAAGACGAATTCTAACCTTGACGGAGGGAGAGAAATACACGAAGTGCGCGTGTGTGATTTCGATGCCCACAGGGAAATGAGATATGTATGCGTGTGAGAGAGATTGCACAATTCATTCATGTATCACTATCTACGATCGTGGACGTGCATCGCTTGAACATAAATCAATATCTACTTTGTATCATGTCCAAAGGTACAACATCGATTCAACGCTATAAAGATTGGACACTCACGTATCACATTTTTTTCTATTTAAATAAACCTTTTCAGTTGTGCATGCCAAAGTTAGAGTGATGTTTCTTCAAACAACCAATGTAGCTATCATGTACATGCACCATTGTTACTGTTGCATTCAAAATCATTAGTCTTGGATGATTTAAGGTTCTATTATGAAGTAATATATGTAATATTCATATATGAATTCAAAGGGTACCAATTTATGAAATGGAAGCTATGTAATCATATGAGGTAACACTTTTAAGTAGCGGACTACAATATCCATTTCTTTTTGTGCACCTCTACACTAACACATCAATGCATTATGTTTAAAGTAAATAACCAATTGCACTAATTATCTATTTACACGAGAAATACATAGGCTGAGCGTTTGATCCCTTTTTTGTGAACGTGCCACTACACCCGTACAATTGGTCGTGTCGTGTGAACGTCCAAGTTATCGGCGCATCATCCCGAGTTATTGTCTTTTTTTCTGGGGTGGGCTTCACACCAGTTATTAACTGCTGACGCATGCCCCGTGTACACAGTCTCGCATGACTTTCCAGCTAGCATGGTCCAAAATTAGTTGAAACTGGATACAAACGATCCCGCGGGCGGCAAAATCTCTCGTCTCCTTCTAAAATTTCCGCCACCTTAGTCTTTAGCATGCGAAATTCCCCTTTTGTCCTTGGTGCACGGAAACCAACAGTTACAATACCGCCCTCATCTACATAATAGGTCGGGGCTGCTTTGGTAACTTCCGGTTCCCCCCACTACACGGCACCCCCATTTCCTTTCCCCCTCCCGCAAAAACGACTAACTCCACAACACCAGAGAATCTCACATCACGCCGTCCGTACTTCATCGGCCTTTCTCCCCTCCCCTCTCGAAACCCTAGACCGCTCATCCACCGGCGTACCAGAGCCCATTCACTGCCAGCGGCGTCCACCTCGCCGGATCTGCTTCTGCGGCCGCATCTAACCCTCGCACCTCCCCTAGAAACAAGTAGACTTCTCATCCACCACTGTACCACAGCCCATTCAGTGCCGGCCTTGTCCATGGCGCCAGATCTGCTTCGTCGGTACTCTCATCAACCGCAGCGCATCTGCAGCGGCTCGTTTGTACTCCCCACCGGAGACGCTTCGTCCACCCCCCGGAGCCGCCCCACCGACGCCCCTGTCGATGGCCTCTGATCCTCTTCGTCGACACCTTCCTCAACCCTACCGGAGCCACTTCGCCGACACCATCGTCAACCCCACCAGAGTAGCTTCGCCTATACCATTTTCAACCCTACCTGGGCCGCTTTGCCAACTCACAAGTCCACGGCCTCAGATCCGCTTCCTCGCACCCTCATGCAACCTAACGGAGCAGCTTCTGACGCCCCGTCCACGGCCGCAGATCCGCATCATCGACACCATCCTTAACCCAACCACCAGAGCAGCTTCACCTACGCCCTCGTCCACGACCACAGATCCGCTTCACCCACACCGTAGTCCACCCTACCGGAGCAGCTTCACCTACGCCCTCGTCCACGGCCACAGATCCGCTTCACCCACATCGTAGTCCACCCTACCTGAGCAGCTTCACCTACGCCCTCGTCCACGACCACAGATCCGCTTCACCCACACCGTAGTCCACCCTACCGGAGCAGCTTCACCTACGCCCTCGTCCACGGCCACAGATCCGCTTCACCCACATCGTAGTCCACCCTGCCTGAGCAGCTTCACCTACGCCCTCGTCCACGGCCACAGATCCTCTTCGCCCACACCGTAGTCCACCCTACTGGAGGCGCTCCACAAACACCCTACTCCATGGTTCTAGATCTCCTTAGTAGACCCCGAAAGCCAGTGCAACGTCATCACCCTTGAAGTTTCTAACCTGATTCCCGCCGTCTGGCAAGATGCCAAGCACCCGCCACATCCTAGGTACTTGTCACCTTTAAACCCGTCCATCATCACCTGCCCGATGTACTTCAAATATACTAACAAGTCGTTGTTACCTGTTATGCAGCTGGCAAAAACTACAAGGATGATGTTTCTTATGGATCTAACAGCTTGGCCAACCAAGATCCTGGACTGAGGCATTGCTATGATCTTGTAAGCGTGTCTCTCTCTCTTGTATTGTTCTGTGCCTGCCAGCGTGCTTTGCTAGGATTTTCGAGCAGTAATCCCTTTGTGCAGACAATGATTTCTACTACTGGCTGATAAATTAGATATGTAGATGTCATACATGATACTACCTCGTACCTCCATTCCTAAATGTAAGTCTTTCTAGAGATTCCACTATAGGCTACATACGGAGCAAAATGAGTGACTCTATACTCGAAAATGCATCTATATACATCTGTATGTGGTCCATACTGGAATCTCTACGTAGACATATATTTAGGAACAGAGGTAGTACATTACACAAAATCGTAGGTGGCATGTAGGAATTCCAGTACACTACATTAGGCTCCCTTAGAGTGCCTACTAGTCCAGCACACAGAGTCATGGCTAGTTTATGCTACGCACACAATCATTAATTGCTGGTTTAAATATGCGCAAGGGATATGCAATGTATTATCATGTAGAGATGTCTGAAATTAGCCGTGTCAACTTGCAGATAGGGTTACACAATGAAAAAGTACAAGATGTATGTGGCAATTTCATGGAAAATCGCAAAAAAGGAGAGCCAGCGGTGAGCCTATACAGTGTGCTATGGTACGTCACTCCTCCATTGCAATCATCGTGACATGTTATTTGTATGTCAGTTCTATCGGCCAAGTTTCTTAGGGACAGTTATTACGAGTTATCCTAAGAAAATAAGCACCTGTGAATATAAGTTCCATGTAATAAGCCAACCAGTTCTTTTCATTGTGTTTTCAACTTATCTTTGGTATGATCAGTGAAAAGTCTAGATTGCATTATATTTTTTCATTTTGCTGCCCATATGAAAATTAATTTGACTTGTAAACATCACAAATTGAACCCAGTGTAGTAATTAATATCATAGGAAAATAGACCTTCACTATTTTCTCAAAATGCAAATACAAAGATACCATCTACTTGTCACAATCTACTTTGGTCAATGTTTTCCATAGAGATCCCATTGCCTAATTTAAACGAAAAACACATGACCCACATTTAAATGAAGAACAATTATTTATTGAAATTCGATGGTTCAAGTGGCTGGTTATTATCATATAGCAGCACCACCTGAAAGCATCATATAGCAGCAGCAGCAGCTCATAGCAACTCATCATACAGCAGCAGCAACAGCAGCAACAACAGTGTGCAATTCATCATATACCAGCAGCAGCTCATAGCAATTCATCATATAGCAGCAGGAGGAGTAGCTCATAGCGATTCATCATATAGCAGCAGCAGGAGCAGCTCATAGCAATTCATCATATAGCAGCAGCAGGAGCAGCTCATAGCAATTCATCATATAGCATCAGCAGGAGCAACTCATAGCAATTCATCATACAACAGCAGCAGGAGCAGCTTATAGCAACTCATCATATAGCAGCAGCTCATAGCAATTCATCATATAACAGCAACAGCAGCTCATAACAATTCATCATATAGCAGCAGCAGCTCATAGCAATTCATCATATAGCAGCAGCAGGAGCAGCTCATAGCAATGCATCATATAGCAGCAGCAGAAGCAGCTCATAGCAATTCATTGTATGGTGGATCAGAATGAAAATTTGGCAAAAAATCAGAGGAGATCCTCACCTTGTTGGATGAGCTCATCCTTCAACAGCACCTAAAGGCCAAGACCTGGGAGGTGGGGAGGGGGAATAAGGTGCCTTCTGCCGCAGTGTGGCATCAGCCGTAGTTGTGCAGCGCCTGCCGGAGTAGTGCGTTGGACGAACCACAATGGAGCAGCTGCTGGAGACCATGAGAATGAGGGGCGGCACCAGAGGGAGGAGCAGCCAGGGAGATTTACCCCTACCCATCGGCCATGTAGCCTAGATGGACAGAGCATCGTCGAGGACCAGGCCAGATGGGACCAGTGGCGACGGCTTGCTGGAGGAACCCTAGTGCTACAAGCAGGGTATCGAGGTAGAGGGAAATGGGAGAGGAGATGCAAGCGGGCAGGGCAATGAACGCTTGCCTGCTTGTTTTTACTTGAGGGTGAGGTGTGACGTGGGCGTCACCAGTTGCATTTTGAGTGTAATATAGGCAGACAATAGAGTCATTTCACTATTCCCCTTCCCTTCAATTTTTAGTGAGGTTCTACCCGAAACACCCCCTCCAAAGCGAAATTAGTTAAGCCCAAGCCCATAACTCAAAAATGACTTCTTTACATCTTTTATGGCTTATTTTCACAATAATCCCTAAAAAGGCAGAATAGAACTGGCCCTTAACCTGCAATTCAATTGTGCGTGGAATGATGAATCACTCCTGCCTGCTATAGTGTACATTTAGGCATCACCATGCATGGCATAACCTAATACATGTGCATTCCATTGTAGAATCTGGAATATGCAATGTTTATGTTAGTTCATACATTGCACATGATGTTTAAATGCCCCTTAAATCTGGTCAGTCAAGTGATGGTCTTTAAGCCTCCTTCTTTGCTTCTTTTCTTGATATGTAAGATTTGCTCACACATCTGTTCAATTGCTTGTTTGCATCAGCCAGCCATACTAGGACTGTTTGCTTTGATTACTTGTTGTTCTTGACCTAACACTCTAACAGAGCTTGTCAACGATTTAAACACTAAGGGATGCTGTAGTGGGGCCTTTTCTAACTCATAGGTGACATAAAGGTTTGGTTGTACACTAAAGTAGGCTCTCCAAGAGTACCTGAAGATCCAGTTCGAAGGCATGCCTAGTTCTTACATAGTGCAGACATAGTAAATTCTCATTTCATTGTGTGCAAGTGCAATAGATGCGGCATGTTTCATTATGTGGTGTTGTTGTGTTATAATCTCATCCTTTTGTGTTCACAGACTGGAAAGTATGCATATTTATCTTCCAAGGAGACGAGTAACAAGTTTGTGTCACCTTGCAGAGGGGGTGCAATGAAGATAAGATTGAGGATTTCCAAGTACAAGATGTTAGGAAGGAGCCTTGCAAGAGAAGTAGGAGCTGCGCTGAGCCTCTTCAACCTGTTAAGGTAAGTCACTGTATCCAACTCAACAGTTCAATTCCTTGTTTGTTTCAGGCATAGTTAATTTGCTCTTTTCAATTTCTTTATTTGTCCTCAGTTAATGAGATGCCCAAAGAATGATGCCTGATGTTGGGTACCTATATAACTATTGGTTGACATAATTAAAGGCCTTACCATTTAATTACTCTACAGAAGTGTGCCTGAAGCTTTGAAGTCTATTAACCAACTATTATTGAATGAGGCTCACAATCTAGTTTATACTAGGCTAATGATTGGATAGTTTTGCTTGCTGTAGTATGTTTGTATGAAATCCTTTGCTGTTCATTATGCTCCCCAAGACTTTAATTGAGCTACAGAATGGCCAACTGCTTGCTTACTTCTATGCAACGTGCTGTCTAAATTTGTAACTTGTCTGTGTTTTGGATTGGGCCCCAACATCATGCTCCTCTGGTGATCTAAGAGAGATTTCTGTATGCAGGCTGCACAGACTACCTTTTTTATAATTCTAAAAATATCACCTGCTTATGCTTCATGACGTTTAACATTATTGTTAGTCCTGTTTTGCCATGTACAAAATAGGCTGTCTTGCTCGCTTCACTGTTGTAACTATATTTTTGCCCTAGTCATGTGTACTTACAAAAACATTTCAGGATGAAGTGACATCAACACAAAGATCTGCGAGCAGTGCGGCATGGCTGTTACCGAATGATTATGGATTGGAATTGGAATGTGCTGATGTTCTCGAGCATCAACTAGAGGTGGCAAGATAACGTGTACATGATTTTGAACGTACAATCAACAAGTTGAGACTGGACATGCAGGTATTAGATGCAGGAGTCAAAAAAATGAAACAAGACACTGAGGTAACAACGAAGGAATTGGAGATTTTGCAGACTGAAATTTGTGCTATCTAAATCCGGCCAATCCTATTTTCTGAAGAGATTATAGTTCAAATGGTAAGTTATGTTGATGCGCGTCCATGATGTATGAGCTATATTTGCCCAGTGTATGTAATTTTCTAATTGTGTATGCTTTATTATCACTGCTGCTGAACCGTAATGCCCAGTGGGTATAATCGGCTGTAATCTCTTTATTGTATAGTGTAGGATTATTCTATGTTTCTTTGCCTTAGTCTCTTTATTGTATAGCGTATGTGTTTTAGAGGTGATAGTATAGAGTAGGATAATTCTTTGAATATGCTATGTCATTCAAATGGGGGCCAACTCGCCCAAACGTTGTAATGACCATGGCCGTCCACAGGCTGTACGATCCATGGGCCATCTACATGACGGACGATCCATGGCCTTCTATGGGCCGTCGGATCCATGGGCCTTCTATGGGCCGTCGAATCAATGGGCCTTCTATGGGCCGTCGGGTCAATGGGCCTTCTACGTCCCGTAGGATCCATGGGCCTTCTACGGGCCGTCTCATCTATGGGCCTTGTATGGGCCGTATAAGGGGCCGTAAACGGGCTAGAGTTGAAATCGTCCATTCATGGGCCGACCATAACGGGCCGTCGTTAATCAGCCGTATTTGATGATGCTATGAAAACGGTCCAACGTATTAACGGCCACAAACGGGCCGATTGTAACCATGGGCTGAATTTGGCCCACAAGCAGAAAATGATAGTAATGGGCCGAAAGTAAACGAATGCTGGAAATGAGCCCAAGAATAAATGGGCCCTGAGAAGGCTGAAAGATAACATGAGCTGGAAACGGCCCAACGGAATAATGGGTCGTTAATGGGTATAAAGTGATACACTATTCATTACAGGCCAGTTTTACCACGGGCCGTTAAAGGGCCGAGGGTTACTAAGGGCCTCATATGGGCCGAAAGACGTCATGGGCCATACATGGGCCGGAAGTTAAAACGGGCTAGAATTATATTGGACGGCCCAGATGACGCTACTGGGCCTAATTCGGATAGGCCATAAACGGGCCCTGGGTTAGCAGGCTGTAAATGGGCTATATGCGAACATGCCGTTAACAGGCTTGCCGTGGGCCGGCCCGCCACCTTTTGACCAAGTCAAACAGGCCGGCCTTTTCATAGGAATGGGCCTCTGTTAGGCCGTGCCATGTGTCGACGTATCATAGGCGCTTTGGGTCCAATGAGTGGATGACATCTGTCCCAACGGCGAGCCGACATGTGTTCCCTCCAGCCAATGATGATTTTACACATGGAAAATCCCCATTGGTCGGGGCTATTAATGGGTTATCAGATCCAATACCGGACCCGGTAGCTTAACGGCGTTCCGTTACGGTGGATGCCACGTATCGGTCACCCTTGATGAAAGCACTTCTGTGACGCGTGATTTATCGTCATGGAAGTGGACACTTCCATGATGATAATTTTGGTAATGTCATGGAACACTTCTACGACAGCACAAGTATGACTATCTTGATTCTGTCATAAAATTTTCATGGATGTACATGCATGACAGAAAACATGACCTACTGTGACAAACACATATCATCACGGAAGTGTTATTTTTTGTAGTGCTCGTGGACCCCACATGGGCACCCCTCCACTTATTCTTGCACCCACACACTTTGTCTTTCTCCAGAAAAATCCTCCACCAGCTCAAACCCGAGTCCTAGCTCATCTTGCTGCCATTTTCGATCTCCTTGCTCAAAGCTCCATTCACAAAACTGCTTTGGGGGATTGTTCTTCGGTATGTGACACCTCCAATGGTCCAATTAGTTTTTGTTCTAGTGCTCTATTTATTGCAAAATTTTGTTGCTTAGGTGACCCTGTTCTTGAGCTTGCATGTCAAATTTATGTGGTCAAAAGTAGTTTTAATGCATGATATGGCCTATAGGCACTTGTAGGAGTAGTTGCTATCAATCTTGTTGAGTTTGGTTCACTTTTATTTTGAGTCACTAAAAATTTCAGAAATTTTTTAGAGGAAGAAAAATGTTTAGAAAAATGTACCAAGGTAGTTCCTCAAGGAAGCAAGGCCCAAGACTCGCGATACATGAGCCGGACAATGAACTACCAAGGGAAGCTCAAGTGCGGCCTTGTGAATGGCCATCAGAGGAGTTCATGGTCCAGGCAGGCATCGAGGATAAATTTGACGCATATGTGTGCAACGCTGATCTTGAGAGCTTCGTGTCAGATAAGTGCTGGCAATACCTCTATCTAACTGATTCATTTGGGAGAAGGTTTAAATTTACATCCTCGCGCAATTCTCACACTGTTTTATTTGATCTTTATGATAAATCATATACCATGGACCTAGAAGATTTTAATACTGCTTGTATACTCCCGCACTGGGGCAATGTTCACTACTAGCAAAAGGGCTATAGATAATATGGACACTAATGGTGCACCAGACATGTGTTGCGCCACTACTATATAGCAGTGGCGCACCATGTGTTGGTGTGCCATTAGTGTGATAGACACTAATGGCGCACCACATCCATGGTGCGCCACTACTAACATATTTTTTTCCAAAAATACTAATGGCGCACCAGGGCACAGTGCGCCATTACTAGTTTTAACTAGTAATGGCGCACCACTCACCCCGTGCGCCACTACTATCATTTTTTTCTTCTGTTCTAGTGTCCTCATGAATATTTATTTATGTTTATTATGGTATTGAATTTCTAATTCACAAAAAGTATTGAATTTTTTAATATTTTTTGAACTCATGAATATTTTTAAATTTAATCCATGGGCATTTTTTGAATTCATGAATATTTTTTTTCAAATTTGATGATATTTTTTCATATTGAATATGAAAAAATATTGAATATTCATGAGGACACTCGATCTCGATCCCCCTCCATCTCGATCGCTATCCCCCCTCGCCACCGAGCACCCCCCGCACCCTCCCCCCTCCACCACCGCCGCCGACCCCCCGCACCCTCCCCCGCTCCGCCGCCGCCGCCGACCCCCCGCACCCTCCCCCGCTCCACCGCCGCCGACGACCCCCCGCACCCTCTCCCGCTCCACCGCCGCCGCCGACCCCCCGCACCCTCCCCTGTCTCCTCGCTCGGTTCCCCTAAACGGAATCGGCCAAGCGCACCACCCACCCCTCCCTCCCCCCGAGTGAGACCTAGGGTTCAAGATGCCGCTCCCGGCCCTCCGCTAGGCAACAAAAAATCCTAATTTTTTTTACTAATGGCGCACCGCTAGGGGGTGCGCCATTGCTATCCAAAAAAAAGATTACTAATGGCGCACCTCTAGGGGATGCGCCATTGCTATCCAAAAAAAGATTACTAATGGCGCACCGCCTGGTGGTGTGCCATTGCTATAAAAAAATTACTAATGGCGCACCGCTAGGTGGTGCGCCATTGCTAACCCTCCCCCCACTAAAATCTACAGTCCCCTTTCTATCTTCCCCAATCGATCACATCTCACGTGCCCACTGCCCCGACCCGTACTGCACTGCCGCCCCCGCGCCCCGCCGCCTCCCCCGCACCCGATGACCCCCGCGCCTGCTCCGCCGCCGGAGTCGCCGCCGGAGCACCGGGAGGAGGAGGCCCGCGTCCACCAGGAGGAGGAGGCCCGTCGGAGCACGTCTTCTTCCTCCGACCGACCCCATCTCGCCGTCGCCACCGTCTTCTGTTTCGCCGAGCGGCTTCGCCTCCGCCGTCCGTCGCCCGTGCAACCTCGCCGCCGTCCGTCACTACCGGGCCCCTGCGCAGGTGCCCCTCCCCTCTGTCTTCCCCTTCCTTCGCCCCATGCCTGATTGAGCCAACACGCCAAGTACTAGGTTATGTTCTGAATTTTGGGGCGGTAGTGTGTGTAAGCGAGTGAGCAGTGTTATGCATCGGCGTCTGATGCTTCCTGGTTAGACTTGGGAGTTTGCATTTGCTAACATTTATATATAAGCAAAGTTGTCTTCTGTTCTTGTTTGCATTATCTAACACAATACACAGTCATGGATTGTCTAAGGTGAATATTTTAAGTACAACTTGCTGCAAAACCTGGAGTGCATTGGCATGTTCCTTACTTTATGCCATTCCTGTAGTCTGTTTGCTCGGCATTTACAAGGGTGCAATTAGTCAACCTCAAAACTCAACTGAATTGTATCGGTTTGTCTAGTTCTGAAGGGAGTGGTGTTTTTATTTAGTTGTTTGAGCCTGCTTTTTTGTTTGCTTAAGTAGTTGTAACTCTCAATATTGGTCGTCCTACTTGGTCTCCAGCCACACTGCCGTCCTCTTATTATACATAAGCTTGACAATGGCGATTATGCCCATGTGTTGTGATGTTGTGAGGAAGAGGAAGGTGATCTGATTTTTATTTACTATCCTTGTAATATGATCCTGCTTTGCTTGAAAAACCAATTACACTTGCCTATACTTATCATTGTTTTGGTATTTTTTCCGCATCTCTCATGCTGATACTGTAGGAGTAAAATCCATGCTGATACTATAGGAGTAAAATCCATGCGAAACTGTTTGTTATTTTTTCCGTATCTCCCATGCTGATACTGTAGGAGTAAAATACATGCCCTGTTAACAATGTATTACAAGAATTGTTTTCTTTTGTGTGTTTTCCCTGAAATATTGTGTTATAATAGAACTGTTCCTGGATGTGGTCATGGGAGATAAATTTGTCATCAGTTTGTAGGTTGTCGAATCAGCAACTCGTAGTTGAATTGATTAGAGTTGGCCCCAAGGATGCTACTCGTAGTTGAAACTTGTAGAATGCTACCTGAATTTCACTGGGATATCAGATTCAAATTGGATGAAACTGTTTCTGCTGTTGCTTGCCACAAGTTTTGTTTGTAGTACTGTTTGGCAGTGACTGATTTTTGTCCATATGAAAGCAGAGGACCATATGGTCTGTGGCCTTTTCATCCATATGAAAGTAGAGGCACATTGTGGTGCTAGTTTGCTGGGTTTTTTCTCCGACCATCATGTCGTGATGATTTTGCAGGTACCCCGAGAGGCCCTTGAGTTTGCCGGAATGTCGATTAACTTCCGTTCCGGCAAATTCGGGTACTCCATAATGTCCTATTTTCAGCAAAGGTCATGCTAAAATTTTCCGTGAATTTTAGCATGACTTTGCTAAAAATAGGACATATGGGGTACTTGCGACTAATGCATGGGCCGGGGTATCTTAGTACTTAATTAAGTAGGATCAACTGCCTCTTGTGTTATACATATAGAAGTGTGATATCAACTCATAGTTATTACTAATGTCAGTTGCTCGTCATCGATAAACCCTAATCTGGTAGGATGACCTACTAAAAAAGCCCATACCACATATTCTATTTGGATGGCCCTGCTAACCCTTGACCATAAATACTTGAGATGGATGTAGCAGGCTTAAAGAAAGAAATGTTTTTAGGCCAACTCCACTGGGCCTGGCTGAAAATGCACAAGTGTGCATGACTAACAATATTCTATTGTAAAGCTAAATAGGAAAGAGGAACCACTCATTCTAACCATTTGCTCTCAAAATTACCACTTCACTTCTTACTACTGAAAATCTTAGACCATCTCCATTCACCAATAGCTCAAACCAGTTCGAAGGGCGTGTTTTCACCACACTGTGGATTATCTTATTGGACCCAACGCAAGAGATGATGTAGTTTTGAATTATGAACGTAGGAAATGTCGTCATCGGATGACAAAAGTCTCCCGGGGGAGGGCGGCTGGTGCCATGATGATCGAGGTCTGTGCGACAAGCCTCACCTGGACGATGATTGGCGCTTCAGCATTAAGCTCGAGGAGACCTTCGAAGTTGAAACGGTACACAACGACGACAAGTGTTATTTTCATAATTAAGCATGACTTCAACTATTTCAACGTGTAATTTTCATCTTTTACAATTCGAGTATAGCTTATCCCATGCCATGCAAGATGCTATGTCTTGGAGAGGATGGATTTTGAAGACCATGAAAATTCTAAAACAAAGAAAATTCACCTAAGGACTCATCACGATGTGGATTTTGAAGTAAATCTGTATAATTCTGGGAGCATAACCCATTTTGGTTGCAAAAATTGGGAAGCATTTTGCAAGATGTATGGTTTTGATGAGGGTATGCTTGTCACCATGGATCTTGGTGGTCCTGACATCGACCAAGACAATATGGACATTTGGGTCCTTGTTGATACGCCTCCAGTTCTACCGCTATGTGAGTTTCTCAAACATAGTTAATTACTAACTAATTTATACTGTTCATTTCAAAATAGTTGACAACTTATTTCCATTGACAGCTTATGTTCATTCTTCAAAGAATGTGCGGGAGATGGTAGACAAAACCCACTACACCGATGGCTCCGAATTAACTTACAAGGAGAAAAATTATCTGGTCGGATTTTGTACTGACATTGAGAACTACAATATCTACAATCAAACTCCTCAACATTATGGTCAATATGTGCCACTAGTGCATGTGCTGAACTACGGTAACTACCATGGAGATACCCTGGTAAATTTTTTTACTATTACGACATCCGTGCATCTTTTGCATACTTCTAAAACTAATACATCATTGCTAAATATGAAGTTATCACTATGTTTTTCAACAGATAATCCCAGAGAATTGTGCGCCTCATTTGATGTATCAGAAAGGTAGCCTTAATGTTTTGAACATACAGCCAGGTCATCCTACGAATCTCAACTGTCCATACCAGATTTCTAAAAGAAGTGGAGACATGCAAATCAAAGGATGGAAAAAATATATGGACAGTCGTAAGGAGGTTCTTGGAAGCAAAAGGAAGCAAAGCGCAAGAATTGGAGACAGGATGATCTCCATTCTCCATAATGGAGAGTTAGGGTCTATTTTGTTTTATGCTATTTTACCTTAAATAGGGTATTTAGGTCATGTTTAGGCATAACAGTAGCAGTAGCACGGAGATAAGAGAGGACACATCTCTCAAATATCTCTAAATGCAGCATTACTTTCGACAAACTCGCTACTCGCGGTCTCGAGACTTGTAATGTTCTAACTTTGTTCGGTATTTTAAATTCGGAGACTAATATGATGAATTGTATTCGGAGACTAATCTTCTACTATATTCGATAAATCTGTTGTTTATATGTTGTGCTCTCTATATTCTGTGCAGTAATATGTTTTGTAACCTGTGCAAATATTAAAAAAGAAAAAAATCCCTAATATTCATACTAGTGGCGCACCACTCAGCACTTTAGTGGCGCACTGCAAAAACCACACTAGTGGCGCATCATCAACTAGTGTGCCATTAGTAAGCCAGATATCACGCCCTCGATGCGGCTATATCTCCCACGTGTCGAAGCACGACTTAGAGGCATAACCGCATTGAAAGCAATGTCGCAAGTGAGGTAATCTTCACACAACCCATGTAATACATAAGGGAAAGAGATACATAGTTGGCTTACAATCGCCACTTCACACAATTACATGAATAAAGCATTACATCAAACAGATACAATCAAGGTCCGACTATGGAACCAAAATAAAAGAAGACTACCCCAAAAGCTACACAGATCCCCGATCGACCCCAACTGGGCCCCACTACTGATCTACTAGAACAAAACAACACAAAGGACAAGATCTTCATAGAGCTCCTCCTTGAGCTCGGTTGCGTCATCTGCACAGTTCAACGGCACCTGCAAGCTGGTTCTGGAAGTATCTGTGAGTCACGGGGACTCAGCAATCTCACACCCTCACGATCAAGACTGTTTAAGCTTATAGGAAGGGTAAAAGGAATGATGTGGAGCTGCAGCAACCAACTAGCATGTATGGTGGCTAACATACGCAAATGAGAGCGAGAAGATAAGGCAAAAGCACGGTCGAACAACTATGATCAAGAAGTGATCCTAGAACAACCTACGTCAAGCATTACTCCAACACCGTGTTCACTTTCCGGACTCCGCCGAGAAGAGACCATCACGGTTACCCACGCGGTTGATGTATTTTAATTAAGATCAACTTCAGGTTTCTACAACCGGACATTAACAAATTCCCATCTGCCCATAACCGCGGGCACGACTTTTGAAAGTTCACATCCCTGCAGGGGTGTCCCAACTTAGCCCATCACAAGCTCTCACGGTCAACAAAGGATATTCCTTCTAGCGGAAAGACCCGATCAGGCTCGGAATCCCGGTTACAAGACATCCTCGACAATGGTAAAACAAGTCCAGCAAGACCACCCGATGAGCCGACATCCCGATAGGAGCTGCACATATCTCATTCTCAGGGCAACACCAGATAAGCAATCCGTACAACTAAAACCAGCCCTCGAGTTTCCCCGAGGTGGCGCTGCAAGGGGCTCTAGTTTGGACCAACACTTAGACAAGCACTGGCCCGAGGGGGGTTAAAATAAAGATGACCCTCGGGATGCGCGACTCCCAAGGGAAAAAGGCTAGGTGGTGAATGGTAAAACCAAGGTTGGGCCTTGCTGGAGGAGTTTTATTCAAGGCGAACTGTCAAGGGGTTCCATTATAACCCAACCGCGTGAGGAACGCAAAATCCGGGAACATAACATCGATATGACGGAAACTAGGGTGGCAAGAGTGGAACAAAACACCAGGCATAAGGCCGAGCCTTCCACCCTTTACCAAGTATATAGATGCATTAATTAAATAAGAGATATTGTGATATCCCAACAAACTATCCATGATCCAAACATGGAACAAACTCCAATCTTCACCTGCAACTAACAACGTTATAAGAGGGGTTGAGCAAAGCGGTAACATAGCCAAACAACAGTTTGCTAGGACAAGGTGGGTTAGAGGCTTGGATCAACAATATGGGAGGCATGATAAGCAAGTGGTTGGTATCGCAGCATAGGCATAGCAAAAGAGCGAGCAACTAGCAAGCAAAGATAGAAGTGATTTCGAGGGTATGGTCATCTTGCCTGAGATCCCGCAAGAAAGAAAAACGAGTCCATGAAGAAGATAAACAGACATAGTCGAACGAATCCTCACAACACGATGTTAACGGAACCAACCTGAAGAAGCAACACCGGAAAGAAGCAAGCAATCATGGTAAACAACCATCACAAAAACATGGCATGATGCACAATCAAGCATGATGCATGTCCGGTTTAATGAAGCATGGCATGGCAAAGTGCACAAGCAATCCTACAAATTAAGTGAAGCTCAATATACAACTCCGTTGCATATTGATGGAACACCACATCAATTATTTAGTTCACTCTCGGTTAGGTACTCAACAATATTAAATGTTGGTTAACATGGCAAGAGGTGAAGCATAACAAAACTATACCATGTAAACAATTTAAATGGGGCCAGATATAACAAACAACAAATCCGGTAAATCCCCATATGTCTTAGTAATTTAATGCAACAACAATTTTAAACATTTTAGATGTTGTTATCATGATGCGGATGACATGTGCAAGTTTTTTGCAGATTTTATGAAAATGTTAACAAGAGCATTATGAAGCATTTGTCATCGTGGCAGAAACGAAAAGGGTGCCACGGCAACGAATCCAAAAATGATGCCACAACAACTTTCCGGTTCCGGTAACTCGATTGAGATACCGGTGCAAAAGAGAGTGTGACGGAAGCATCTCATGCAAGGATGGTGGGGTGATCCCGGTAAACGAGTGTCCCACGAGACGACGGTATGGCAACGGGGAACATGCAAGAAAACATTTCGGGCACGGTGCAAATGCGAGCATTTCATACAACACACATGCGTTCATTCACGGGCGTCGTCTCGATGGTTATACCTTCGAAGCGCGCGTTATTGGAGGGGTTCAAGTTCGATGCGGTGTACGGGAAGTAGATGTTCTCGGGACGTTCGGTAGTGGAAGTAGGGGTACATGACGACGGTAGAGGTACTCGTGATCTTGGTGGCGGTAGTCGTTCACGTTCTTAGTTGCACAATTTTCCGTAGATGTTCGAGATCATGGCGAGGGACTTGACGTCCACGGAGGCTTCGAGGGTCGACGATAGTTGTTCTCGTATCATCGTGGAAGTAGTCATACTCGGCGATAGTGGTACTTGGCGTTTCGTTCGGTACTCGTTCGAGCATCCAAGGTCTTCGACGCTACGGTAGTCGTTCATGTTTCGTAGACGTTCAAGTCACCGGTAAAGGAACTTGGCGGTCCAGAGAGAGTACTTGTCGGGTCCACAACACTGTAACCGTTCGTGGCAGAGGAGCTTGATGTTCGCGGGTCTCCAAAGGCGTCGTGGTACTTGGCGACATCCGATACATAGAGGTACTTGGCAGTTTGTGTAGAAGGGCTTGCGGTGGTTTTGGACCAGGTGATCTTGACGTATCCGACAGCGAAAGATACACAGCCCGCGGTCGGTGGAGCTTGCGGGCACACAGAGGAAGGTAGGCGAGGACTTGAAGCGGCAAAGCGCTCCAGCGAAGCAGCAGGGGCGTCGGGCAACGCGCGGTACCACGGCGAGGATTCGAGGGAGAGGAGCGGCGCAAGGTGGCGTCCTCCTGGTGGTTGCCGACGGCGGCGGGGAACGCGGGAGGCAGCGGAACTGGACGGCGAAGCAGCAGCAGCGAGGCAGTGGTGAGCTCGTAGGGCGAGGACGACGACGAGCTTGGCGCGCCGAAGGTAGGGACGAGGCCCTGCCGGCGGGCAGGAGGTGCAGTGATGGAAGGGACACGGACGAAGGAGACGAGGCGCGGGGTCGTCCTTGTAGAGGAGGTCGAGGCAGGCCGGCGAGCAGAGGACGGGGTCGCCGGAGAAGGGGCTCACCGGCGGGCGAGGCAAGGTGGCTCCGGCGAGGTCACCGGTGCAGGCGCAAGGACGAGGCGCGGTGGTGGAGGATACAGAGGCAGGGACGGGGCCCTGCTGGCGGGATCCGGCCGGGAACGGGCAAAGGCGGCGGAGGCCGGCCGGATTGGGTGGTGGAGATGAGGAACTCCGGCAGGGGCGGCGTTGGGGAAACGGGCGGTGGAGCTCTCTTGCGTGCGTTGGTGGCGGCGCTATCGGGAGAGAGATGGGGAGCGACCGAGCGAGGGAGAGAAAGGGGTCGAGCAGAGTGCGGGCTAGGGTTACGGGCGCTGGCGCTGGGCCTAAGTGGCCTGCGGCTATAGGAGGTGTTTAGGTGGGCCGGTTGCTAGGAAGCCCAAGTGGCCAGAGGCCTGGCTAGGCTCCCTTCCTCTTCTCTCACTCCTCTTTCTTCTGATTTACCTTTATTTGTCTTTACTATTTATTGCATAAACGGAAATAGAAAGAAAGTACAGAGGGTTTGGAATGGATGTGAGGAGAGAGGGACATATTTCTGGAAACCATGAAATATGCCCGATTTAATAAAAGTGGTTTGGGAATTTTTAAGGACAGAAAAATAATTCAAGTTTCAATTAAAATTCAAACTTGAACCATTTTTGAACCCAACCAAAACAACTTCAAATGATCTGAAATTTTACAGAGGGGTTAAAAGAAAGGTGTAAGATTTATAGGAGAAGAATGAACATTTATGGATGACAGAAAATGGCATTTGCAAAAATGAAAGGAATAAGAAGGAAGAAGGCGGTGAAGACACATGGGAAGATTTGAGAGAGATGGGAAGGGGTTGATACAAATGACAAGAATAGAGCAAGGCAACATCATGAAGAATGCGATGCACATGGTGATTATGATGAAATGCAAAAATGGCAAGAGGCACGATGCAATGCAAACAATGATGACATGGCAAGATGCAACATGCAAGCGAATGACATGTCAAAGACAACGAATAACTGGAAAACACCTGGTGCAACAGTCTCGGGGCGTCACAACACTCCACCACTACAAGAGGATCTCGTCCCGAGATCTAGAATGGCACCGGAGGGAAAACGGAAGAGAAAGAGAAGAGGTAAAAAACTAAGTTGCTTCTTTGCCAAACGAGTGACACCAAAGAACCTTGAAAGGTTGAACAAATGAAAGAAAAAAAGCAACGGAGATGAACAAAGTTGAAAACACTCCGTTAAGAAAGAGGAATAAGAAAGAACCGATTCGGGTAGCACTTCGGTTGAAAAGAGATGAAAGACTTGATAAAATGAAAGATCTTGAGCAAAAGGACACAACACTCCGGTTAAATGGATAAACCAAGAAAAGAACACGATCCTGACAAAATGAAAAGATGGGTTGAAGAGAGCAACAACACAAAGCCTCCGTAACAAGAGTAAGAATGGAATGGAATGAACGAAGGGAAAACAAGATCTTGAGGGAGCACGCTTACAACAAATGCTAGAACGGAGTTGTTGGAAAACCAACAACGAAAAGAATAAGTTTGATATGGTCTTATGGAATGCATCTCAAATTATGAGGTGACAACCTGCCACTCATGGAAAAACGTTGGATTGATATGAACAAGAAGACGAGGAACTTGTTCACCAGAAGGATAAAAGAAGAACTTGGGTCCTTTAAGAGCACCATAAATAGTAACAATCCTTAGGGAAGGTTTTAGGTGATATATAACCAAAGATAACTCCAACGAAGAGGTTGATGGATTTAAAATACCTCATTCTTAACAACATGTGAATCATGAAACATGAACTCAAATTATCAAGAATGACATAATACCACCTACAATGGTATGGTAGAAAGAATTGCACTCCGGATTGCAAAATGAAGAATGATTGAGCTCCTCTGGAAAGAATCTTGATGAACGCTTCGAGAAGGAAATAAATCCTTGATGAACCATCATGTAGAACCTCCATGAAGAACTCCAGTAAACAAAGGAATGTTCAAACGAAAAGAACGATGAGAAGAGTAAGGTTGAAGCTTTGCAATGATTAGATGAAGCTTTGCGACGAGATAAAGAGAAAACTTGGAACTCCGGAAAAGAAAGATGAACAAATGGAAACAAGAATTTGATGAGCCTCCGGAATAGGGAATTGAATTCACTCGATGAAACAAGAATAAGAATTACATTATGCTTATCCTTCACCAATTAAATTGATGACAATCAGCGGATTTGACATATTACTTATTCTCGTAGAAAAGATTAAGAGAGATATAACATAAACTTGAGAATGTCTTCAACGAACCACCGGTAGGATTGGAACATCGAATAAATTGATAAGTAAGAGAACTCTTGAACGAACCACCATTAGAATTAAAATAAATGAAGTAAAGGGATGAATCACCGGTAAGAATTAGAGAACGAATGATGATACTTGAGGGGATTTAGATACATAAGAATGAAGAGGTCATGAGCTGACAAGAGAATACTTGAATGATGTATTGGTAAGATTTGGAGAACGAGAGCTGAAGGCTGAGAATGAATAAACCTGAAATGATGGACTCCGGATAATCAAACTGAGAAGACTCTTGAATTGCTTCGGATGGGTGAAAAGAATTGTCACAATTGAAAACAATTATGAGAGGATGGCAACAAACTAGAATCACGAATCATCGAGAGAATGGACAAGATTGAGAGAGAGAAAATCTTCTTCGGCCTTCAAATGTTGAGAATGACGACGAGAAACACCACCACGAATTATTTAGACACTCCGGAAGAATCAAAATGAAGAGGTTGAGCAAACGATGAAAAGAATGTGAACGATCTTGGAGGAGGCATTTGACTGATGATAATTCATTCTTACGTCAAACTTTAAAGATTTGGGAATAACTCCGGGAGAATAAGAAGAGTCAGGTAAGATCCTGGGAAAAGACCTGTGGATTAGGGCTCACTGAAAAGAAACACCGTTGAATGATTGCATGAAAAGAGAGATTGCACCGGTTGAATTAAATGGCCAGTATGAGATAACAACCTCGAAAGAGCTTGAAAGGATTACGAGAGCAGAGTGGAAACACGAATCTTCGAGATATCTTGAGCACTCCGGAACAATAGAATAACGAGCGTGGAATGACTGAATATAAGGTGCACCGGCATGAGAAGGCATTGAAACGAGGAACAAGGGATTTGAGATCAACACCGAAAGCTTGATTTGAATCCACCGGAGAAGAAAAGAATGAAGAATGACGATCTTGAAGCTCTGTTAAAATCTTCATGAGAAACACCGGGTAAGAACATTGACGGAAAAGGAATGGAGAGACTTCACAAGAATAAAAGGATACTTGATTAAGACATCTGAGTCCTTGAGGAAAAAGGGGTGGGCGGGCGGGAAAAACAAAGGCAGCTTGGAACGAATGAAACAAACATCGTTGAGAGGAACTGATAATTGATCTTGCCAACGTTGAAGTGATCGGATCCACTTGAAGAGAAACACACCGGTTGAGAAGAGGATTGACATGACAATATCGATTATCATGAAGGATTGGTATTCACATAGGAATATGAGAACACCGCTTAGGAAAAGGTATGGAATCAACATTTGACTTCGAAGCAACTCGAATACCACAGCTCAAAAACAAAACAAAGGATTGGCTTGCAGAATAAGCCAGAACAAACATATGATAGAGATTTTGTCCGAAGTTTCTGTGGTGGGGTCTACACGGGCTCGATCATACAGCACCATCATGTACAAGGCAGTGCACATGACATACGAAGCGTCCCCGAGTCGGCATAGCCAAGGACTCTTTAAGACACAACGAGACCACTGTAAAACCAACTGTGGATAGGCGGACCACTAGACGTCGAACCCCAATTTCATATCATACATCTATCGGAAAGATATCCTAAGAGCTACTTGAATTCCCACTTATAAACTCCCGAAACTTTCCGGTTATGCAATCAGGTGTTGGGGATACAGGGGAAGCATAATATCTCACCCAAAACTAACAAATCCTACATCCAGCTGTATCCATCCTTCAACACATAACCAAGAAACCTTCGGAAATCGTTTACCTCAACCTTCGAAAAGCATCCGTTATACAAGTTATGGCAATACTCCCGAACTCCCGCCCCAGTACTGGGTGGCGTCGAGGTTATCTCACCAACAACTGCATAAAAGAGATTTTCGATGTCGGCGAAAACTAAACTCAGGTATTCCAGAACTGCAATGATAAAATTGTGACGACAACACCTCGGAGCTCAACTCCCCGGGACACTGCCACAACCCCTAAATGTCAGGAGGCACCAAGAACAATGTTCTCGTCACAAAACCATCGGAACGATTCCAAGATACCCGCGTGATCCTAAATTTTTTAGTGAAATTTGAGAAGAGAAGAGTCAAAACTCTACGTCAGGATGCCTCACCAGAGCGACGAAGGGACTCAGGAGTACAAAGAAGTCCTAACTCTCCGATATATATAATTCCTAAATGACTCAAAACATTTCTAGACTCAATAACGCCAGCGATTCGATCAAGCAGGGGGGTCCTAAGGTCGGGGAAGGCTCTGATACCAACTTGTCACGCCCTCGATGCGGCTATATCTCCCACGTGTCGAAGCACGACTTAGAGGCATAACCACATTGAAAGCAATGTCGCAAGTGAGGTAATCTTCACACAATCCATGTAATACATAAGGGAAAGAGACACATAGTTGGCTTACAATCGCCACTTCACACAATTACATGAATAAAGCATTACATCAAACAGATACAATCAATGTCCGACTACGGAACCAAAATAAAAGAAGACTACCCCAAAAGCTACACAGATCCCCGATCGACCCCAACTGGGCCCCACTACTGATCGACTAGAACAAAACAACACAAAGGACAAGATCTTCATAGAGCTCCTCCTTGAGCTCGGTTGCGTCATCTGCACAGTTCAACGGCACCTGCAAGCTGGTTCTGGAAGTATCTGTGAGTCACGGGGACTCAGCAATCTCACACCCTCACGATCAAGACTGTTTAAGCTTATAGGAAGGGTAAAAGGAATGATGTGGAGCTGCAGCAACCAACTAGCATGTATGGTGGCTAACATACGCAAATGAGAGCGAGAAGATAAGGCAAAAGCACGGTCGAACAACTATGATCAAGAAGTGATCCTAGAACAACCTACGTCAAGCATTACTCCAACACCGTGTTCACTTCTCGGACTCCGCCGAGAAGAGACCATCACGGTTACACACGCGATTGATGTATTTTAATTAAGATCAACTTCAGGTTTTCTACAACCGGACATTAACAAATTCCCATCTGCCCATAACCGCGGGCACGACTTTTGAAAGTTCACATCCCTGCAGGGGTGTCCCAACTTAGCCCATCACAAGCTCTCACGGTCAACAAAGGATATTCCTTCCAGCGGGAAGACCCGATCAGGCTCGGAATCCCGGTTACAAGACATCCTCGACAATGGTAAAACAAGTCCAACAAGACCACCCGATGAGCCGACATCTCGATAGGAGCTGCACATATCTCGTTCTCAGGGCAACACCAGATAAGTAATCCGTACAACTAAAACCAGCCCTCGAGTTTCCCCGAGGTGGCGCTGCAAGGGGCTCTAGTTTGGACCAACACTTAGACAAGCACTGGCCCTGGGGGTGGGGTTAAAATAAAGATGACCCTCGGGATGCGTGACTCCCAAGGGAAAAAGGCTAGGTGGCGAATGGTAAAACCAAGGTTGGGCCTTGCTGGAGGAGTTTTATTCAAGGCGAACTGTCAAGGGGTTCCATTATAACCCAACCGCGTGAGGAACGCAAAATCCGGGAACATAACACCGATATGACGAAAACTAGGGCGGCAAGAATGGAACAAAACACCAGGCATAAGGCCGAGCCTTCCACCCTTTACCAAGTATATAGATGCATTAATTAAATAAGAGATATTGTGATATCCCAACAAACTATCCATGATCCAAACATGGAACAAACTCCAATCTTCACCTGCAACTAACAACGCTATAAGAGGGACTGAGCAAAGCGGTAACATAGCCAAACAACGGTTTGCTAGGACAAGGTGGGTTAGAGGCTTGGCTCAACAATATGGGAGGCATGATAAGAAAGTGGTAGCTATCGCAGCATAGGCATAGAAAAAGAGCGAGCAACTAGCAAGCAAAGATAGAAGTGATTTCGAGGGTATGGTCATCTTGCCTGAGATCCCGCAAGGAAGAAGAATGAGTCCATGAAGAAGATAAACGGACGTAGTCGAACGAACCCTCACAACACGACGTTATCGGAACCAACCCGAAGAAGCAACACCGGAAAGAAGCAAGCAATCATGGTAAACAACCATCACAAAAACATGGCATGATGCACAATCAAGTATGATGCATGTCCGGTTTAATGAAGCATGGCATGGCAAAGTGCACAAGCAATCCTACAAATTAAGTGGAGCTCAATATACAACTCCGTTGCATATTGACGGAACACCACATCAATTATTTAGTTCACTCTCGGTTAGGTACTCAACAATATTAAATGTTGGTTAACATGGCAAGAGGTGAAGTATAACAAAACTATACCATTTAAACAATTTAAATGGGGCCGGATATAACAAACAACAAATCCGGTAAATCCCCATATGTCTTAGTAATTTAATGCAACAATAATTTTAAACATTTTAGATGTTGTTATCATGATGCGGATGACATGTGCAAGTTTTTTGCAGGTTTTATGAAAATTTTAACAAGAGCATTATGAAGCATTTGTCATCGTGGCGGAAATGAAAAGGGTGCCACGGCAATGAATCCGAAAATGATGCCACGACAACTTTCCGGATCCGGTAACTCGATTGAGATGCCGGTGCAAAAGAGAGTGTGACGGGAGCATGTCATGCAAGGATGGTGGGGTGACCCCAGCAAACGAGTGTCCCACGAGACGATGGTATGGCAACGTGGAACATGCAAGAAAACATGTCGGGCACGGTGCAAACACGAGCATTTCATACAACACACATGCGTTCATTCACGGGCGTCGTCTCGATGGTTATACCTTCGAAGCGTGCGTTATCGGAGGGGTTCAAGTTCGATGCGGTGTAGGGGAAGTAGACATTCTCGGGACGTTCGGTAGTGGAAGTAGGGGTACATGACGACGGTAGAGGTACTCGTGATCTTGGTGGCGGTAGTCGTTCACGTTCTTAGTTGCACAATTTTCCGTAGATGTTCGAGATCACGGCGAGGGACTTGACGTCCACGGAGGCTTCAAGGGTCGACGGTAGTTGTTCTCGTATCATCGTAGAAGTAGTCGTACTCGACGATAGTGGTACTTGGCGTTTCGTTCGGTACTCGTTCGAGCATCCAAGGTCTTCGGCGCTACGGTAGTCGTTCACGTTTCGTAGACGTTCGAGTCACCGGTAAAGGAACTTGGCAGTCTAGAGAGGGTACTTGTCGGGTCCACAACACTGTAACCGTTCGTGGCAGAGGAGCTTGATGTTCACGGGTCTCCCAAAGGCGTCGTGGTACTTGGCGACATCCGAGACGTAGAGGTACTTGGCAGTTTGTGTAGAAGGGCTTGCGGTGGTTTTGGACCAGGTGATCTTGACGTATCCTCCAGCGAAAGATACACAGCCCACGGTCAGTGGAGCTTGCGGGCACACAGAGGAAGGTCGGCGAGGACTTGAAGCGGCAAAGCGCTCTAGCGAAGCAGCAAGGGCATCGGGCAACGCGCGGTACCACGACGAGGATTCGAGGGAGAGGAGCGGCGCAAGGCGGCGTCCTCCTGGTGGTCGCCGACGACGGCGGGGAACGCGGGAGGCAGCGGAACTGGACGACGAAGCAGCAGCAGCAGCGAGGCAGTGGTGAGCTCGTAGGGCAAGGAAGACGACGAGCTTGGCACGCCGGAGGTAGGGACGAGGCCCTGCCGGCGGGCAGGAGGTGCAGTGATGGAAGGGACACGGACGAAGGAGACGAGGCGCGGGGTCGTCCTTGTAGAGGAGGTCGAGGCAGGCCGTCGAGCAGAGGACGGGGTCGCCGGAGAAGGGGCTCACCGGCGGGCGAGGCAAGGTGGCTCCGGCGAGGTCACTTGTGCAGGCGCAAGGACGAGGCGCGATGGTGGAGGATACAGAGGCGGGGACGGGGCCCTGCTGGCGGGATCCGGCCGGGAACGGGCAAAGGCGGCGGAGGCTGGCCGGATCGGGTGGAGGAGATGAGGAACTCCGGCAGGGGCGGCATTGGGGAAACGGGCGGTGGAGCTCTCTTGCATGCGTTGGTGGCGGCGCTATTGGGAGAGAGATGGGGAGCGACCGAGCGAGGGAGAGAAAGGGGTCGAGCAAAGTGCGGGCTAGGGTTACGGGCACTGGCGCTGGGCCTAAGTGGCCTGCGGCTATAGGAGGTGTTTAGGTGGGCCGGTTGCTAGGAAGCCCAAGTGGCCAGAGGCCTGGCTAGGCTCCCTTCCTCTTCTCTCACTCCTCTTTCTTCTGATTTACCTTTATTTGTCTTTACTATTTATTGCATAAACGGAAATAGAAAGAGAGTACAGAGGGTTTGGAATGGATGTGAGGAGAGAGGGACATATTTCTGGAAACCATGAAATATGCCCGATTTAATAAAAGTGGTTTGGGAATTTTTAAGGACAGAAAAATAATTCAAGTTTCAATTAAAATTCAAACTTGAACCATTTTTGAACCCAACCAAAACAACTTCAAATGATCTGAAATTTTACAGAGGGGTTAAAAGAAAGGTGTAAGATTTATAGGAGAAGAATGAACATTTATGGATGACAGAAAATGGCACTTGCAAAAATGAAAGGAATAAGAAGGAAGAAGGCGGTGAAGACACATGGGAAGATTTGAGAGAGATGGGAAGGGGTTGATACAAATGACAAGAATAGAGCAAGGCAACATCATGAAGAATGCGATGCACATGGTGATTATGATGAAATGCAAAAATGGCAAGAGGCACGATGCAATGCAAACAATGATGACATGGCAAGATGCAACATGCAAGCGAATGACATGTCAAAGACAACGAATAACTGGAAAACACCTGGCGCAACGGTCTCGGGGCGTCACACCGGAGCACATGGGTAAATATGCCCCCCTGGGAGGCATAGTAATGGCGCACCGTGGGATATACTAATGGCGCACTGCGTGGTGCGCCATTAGTATACCAGAGTGCGCCATTAGTAAAAAATTCTAATGGCGCGATGCTAGTGGTGCACCTGTAGTGCGCCATTAGTAGCCAAAACAGGTGCGCCACTAGCAGGCCTTTTCCTAGTAGTGGTTAGTGAACCTCAAAAATCTGAATATAAAGACTTTCTTGATAGTATCATTATGGGGGAATCTAGGGAAATCACACAAGCTACCATAGGAAGTATTAATTTCCCTTCCACACATTATTTTGCTCCCTTCATTGGTAGATGCAATAACGGTAAAGATGAGGCTTGTCACATGTGTGTTCCAGATCTTAGTGTCCTCAAGAGTGCAATATTAGGTGATAAACAATATAACTTGGGGGCTATTGTTGCACGTAGGTTGCATCACAACAGTATAAGTGGAGATTTGTTTGGTGGAATTTATGCAACTCGTGTAGCTAACTATCTTGATATACCCATACGTGGAAATGATATTGAGTTGCCTCCTGCTTATATAGATTATGATGCTATGGTTCGCCACCAGTTTGTGGAGAGGAATGAACAATTCCTCCAGTACCGACTAATCTTTGACAGACGGCACACCATCTATGTTGCTCTCCCTACTCCTACTTTCTTTGACTTTCAGGCAAAAAGGAGATATGTTATAACGAGGGAGGAGGCGAACGAGTACGAGAGGAGCACGGAGGCAGCTCTCCTCCAAGCTGCAGCTCGTCAGGCAGTAGCTGCTGCATCTCAGTACGACCCCAGCTACAACTTTGGATATCCACCAGGCCAGCCGTGGCCCTAGACCAATGTAGGCCAGAAGCCTAAGCTTTGGGGGAGTATGTATTTCTCACCGACATTACATTCATGTTCACACACTCATGCTAGTTGTCAGTGCTCATACTTTTTCATTGTACTATCCATGCTAGTTTATTTTCTTTTCCAGCATTCTTCTTGTGTGTTTGAAAAACCTTAAGAAAAAACCAAAAAATTAGTTGTAGCTTTTAGCTAGTTTACTTTCCATGCTTGTAGTTGTAGTAATTAAAAAGAAAACCCAAAAACATTTCTCGTTCTTCTTTTGCTTGTTGGGAGCTTTCCCGTGTAAATAGTTTTGTTTCTTTTCTTTTCTTTGGGGTTGAGAGGAGAAGACCATGATGAAAATGTTGAGTGGCTCTCATATGCATTATTGTTGATCTAACAAAGAGCCCATATTACTTTGTCTTCTCTTGTGTATTAAATGCTTACAGATTCCAGCTTAGTCCAATGCACGTGCACTATTATTATTATACACACCGTTCGGTCATGCAAGTGAAAGGCAATAATGACGATATATGATGAACTGATTGAGATGGGAAAAGCTTATATGAACTCGACCTATCTTGTTTTTGTAAATATGATTAATTCATCATTCCTGATTCATCCTATTATGAATGAAACATGTTTGCAATGACAATTAGATATTATAGTTGCTCATGCTATGCTTAATTAGCTAGGAGTTTATAATGGTTTACCTTGCATGCCAACATGCTATTAAAATGGTTGTGATGTGGTATGATAGGGTGGTATCCTCCTTTGAACGATTCAAGTGGCTTGACTTGGCACATGTTCACGCATGTAGTCGAAACAAAATCAACATAGCCTCCACGATATTTATGTTCATGGTGAATTATATCCTACTCATGCTTGCACTCAGTGTTGATTAATTTTAATGCATGTTCATGACTATTGTCGCTCTCTAGCTGGTCGCTTCCCAATCTCTTTCTAGCCTTCATTTGTACTAAGCGGGAATACTGCTTGTGCATCCACTTCCATAAACCCCAAAAGTTATTCCATATGAGTCCACCATACCTTCCTATATGCGGTATCTACCTGCTGTTCCAAGTAAATTTGTATGTGCCAAAATATAAACCTTCAAATGAAATTATGTTTTGTATGCTTGAATAGATCATGTATCAACTAGGGTTGTCTATATCTTCCATGCTAGGTGGGTTATTCTCAAGAGGAGTGGACTCTGCTCCTCATTCACAAGAAATGGCTGCTAGCCGGGATGCCCAGTCCCTTGCTTAAAATTAAAATAATTGCAAACAAAAATCCCTCAGGATTGTTGTTGGTTGGAGGCACCCGTTGTTTGGGACAGGCCATGGATTGATGTTTGTTGGTGGTGGGGGAGTATAAACTTTACCATTCTGTTTGGGAACCGCCTATAATGTGTGTAGCATGGAAGATATCAAGATCTCTCGGTTGTTATGTTGACAATGAAAGTATATCACTCAAAATATTATTTATCTCTATTTCAAACTCGAGCTCTGGCACCTCTACAAATCCCTGCTTCCCTCTGCAAAGGGCGTATCTATTTACTTTTATGTTGAGTCATCATCCTCTTATTAAATAGCACCAGTTGGAGAGCACCGCTGTCATTTGCATGCATTACTATTAGTTTACATTGAGTATGACTGTGACTGGATCTCTTTTACCATGAATTACAATGTTTAGTCAGTCCTTGAGCTTCAGAGGTGCTCTAGATTTATGTTTTGCGGTCTCAGAAAGGGCTAGTGAGATACCAACTTGTTATATCATATTATGATTGTTTTGAGAAAGTGTTATCATCCGAGATTTATTATTATTGGTCGCTAGTTGATTATGCCACTGATATGAGTAAACATGAGACCTAAATGTTATTGTGAATATGGTTAGTTCATAATCTTTGCTGAAAACTTGAATGCTGGCTTTACATATTTACAACAACAAGATCAAACATAGTTTCTAAAAGTTTTTCTTTATCACTTTCAGTTTGTCAACTGAATTGCTTGAGGACAAGCAAAGGTTTAAGCTTGGGGGATTTAATACGTCTCCATCGTATCTACGTTTCCAAACACTTTTGACCTTGTTTTGGACTCTAACTTGCATGATTTGAATGGAACTAACCCGGACTGACGTTGTTTTCAGCAGAATTGCCATGGTGTTATTTTTGTGCAGAAATAAAAGTTTTCTCGGAATGACCTGAAACTTCACGGAGAATATTTTTGGAATTTATAAAAAATACTAGCGAAAGAATCAACACCAGGGGGCCCACACCCTGTCCACGAGGGTGGGCGGCGCGCCCACCCCCTTGGGGCGCGCCCCCTGTCTCATGGGCCCCATGAGGCTCCACCGACCTCAACTCCAACTCTATATATTCATGTTCGGGGAGAAAAACTCAGGGAGAAGGGTTCATCGCGTTTTACGATACGGAGCCGTCGCCAAGCCCTAATCTCTCTCAGGAGGGCTGATATGGAGTCCGTTCGAGGCTCCGGAGAGGGGAATCCATCGCCATCGTCATCATCAACCTTCCTCCATCACCAATTTCATGATGCTCATCGCCGTGCATGAGTAATTCCATCGTAGGCTTGTTGGACGGTGATGGGTTGGATGAGATTTATCATGTAATCGAGTTAGTTTTGTTAGGGTTTGATCCCTAGTATCCATTATGCTCTAAGATTGATGTTGCTATGACTTTACTATGCCTAATGCTTGTCACTAGGGCCCGAGTGCCATGATTTCAGATCTGAACCTATTATGTTTCCATGAATATATCTGAGTTCTTGATCCTATTTTGCAAGTCAATAGTCACCTACTATGTGTTATGATCCGGTAACCCCGAAGTGACAATAATCGGGACCACTCCCGGTGATGACCGTAGTTTGAGGAGTTCATGTATTCCCTAAGTGTTAATGCTTTATTCCGGTACTCTATTAAAAGGAGGCCTTAATATCCCTTAGTTTCCGATAGGACCCTGCTGCCACGGGAGGGTAGGACAAAAGATGTCATGCAAGTTCTTTTCCATAAGCACGTATGACTATATTTGGAATACATACCTACATTACATTGATGAACTGGAGCTAGTTCTGTGTCACCCTATGTTATAACTGTTGCATGAGGAATCGCATCCGACATAATTATCCATCACTAATCCATTGCCTACGAGCTTTTCACATATTGATCTTTGCTTAGTTACTTTTCCGTTGCCACTATTACAATCACTACAAAAACTATTACTATTACCTTTGCCACCGTTACCGTTACTTCCATATTACTTTGCTACTAAATACTTTGCTGCAGATATTAAGTCTTTCAGGTGCGGTTGAATTGACAACTCAACTGTTAATACTTGAGAATATTCTTTGGCTCCCCTTGTGTCGAATCAATAAATTTTGGTTGAATACTCTACCCTCGAAAATTGTTGCAATCCCCTATACTTGTGGGTTATCAGCCAACCGCGACACCAAGCTGGAGCAGGAAGCCCAGGAACAGGCCGCGGAGCAGAGCCGCCTGGGGAAGCTGAAGGAGGAGACGAAGACGGACCAGGCGTCCCATGCCAAGCTTGTCTCCGAGGAGAAGGCCGAGCTGGATGCCAGGAGAAGTCCCTCGCCGCGGCTGAGAAGGCGGCCGCCGCGGGGCGTGACGCCTTCATCTCCCTCGAGCTGAGGTCCCGCACGGCACTGCGGACCCTTTATGGGGAAGGGTACGAGGAACCGCTGGCTAGTCCAGAGGAGGGCCTCGCCGGGCTGCTCCCCAAGCTCGCCACGTCGCTCGAGGGCATCGTCAACGGCGTGGGCACCATGGTGGAGTGGGAGAGCCACGCGCTTTTTACCTCAGCCGCGATGTGCATCTTCAGCCACCTCCACCTTCGGGACCCGAGCTTCGACTTTGGCGCGCTGCTCGAACCTGTGGCCCCAGAGTTCCACGATGCTACCGCCGAGGCCATGGAGAAGCAGGTGGATGCCCTGCTGCATAAGTTCCTTGGTGTTGACCCCATGACCGGGGCTAGTGGCGAGGATGGCGGCGACGTTGTCAACGATGCACCCCCCCTGGTGAGCGACGGTGGTGTCCAAGGATGAAGAAGAGATCCGAAGGCGGAGCTTCCTCCCGTTTTAACCACACAACATTTACCATGCCTCGTGGATGGGTGAGAACTTCTTTTTTGAACCTTAAGACACAATATGTTCTGTAATAATTTTCTAGGACTCCGCGATTTCCTTTCTGTTTGCTTTTAGTGTTCTGCGTCGATAGGGCCCGGCCCCGCGCATACCTTATCCGCCGTTGGGGCGTACGGATCACCAGGATGAGACCAAGGGTGAGGGGCTATGTGACTAGTGAGGCCCCTGAGTCGCGATGCTCAGGGGTCCCCCTTGACGTACGAACAGCTCTCAGGAAGGAGACATGAGCGTCGTTTTTAGCGTTCTGCAACGGCAGGGCCCGGCCCCGCGCATACCTCAGCCGCCGTTGGGGCGTCCGGATCACCAGGACAAGACCAAGGGGTGAGGGGCTACGTGACCAATGAGGCGTCTGAGTCGTGATGCTCAGGGGTCCCCCTTGACGTACGAACAACCCTCAGGAAGGAGACACGAGCGCCGTTTTTAGCGTTCTGCTAGAACTACGTCGGTATTTCCCCAAAGAGGAAGGGATGATGTAGCACAACCACCGTAGGTATTTCCCTCAGTGATGAGACCAAGGTTATCGAACCAGTAGGAGAACCAAGCAACACTACGTAAACAACACCTGCACATAAATAACAAATACTCGCAACCCGACGTGTTAAAGGGGTTGTTGATCCCTTTCAGGTAACGGTGCCACAAATTAGCAAACTGACGTGAGAAAAATATGATAGACGGGATAAATAGATCTCGAATAGAATAAATTGCAGCAAGGTATTTTTATTTTTGGTTGAATATATCTGAAAATAAAAGCAAAGGAAAATAGATCTCAAAGGAAAATATATTAAGGAAGAGACCCGGGGGCCGTAGTTTTCACTAGTGGTTTCTCTCGAGAAAAATAGCAAATGGTGGGTGAACAAATTACTGTTGGGCAACTGATAGAACTTGAAATAATCATGATGATATCTAGGCAATGATCATTATATAGGCATCACGTACAAGATTAGTAGACCGACTCCTGCCTGCATCTACTACTATTACCCACACATCGACCGCTATCTAGCATGCATCTAGTGTATTAAGTTCATGGAGAAACGGAGTAATGCAATAAGAACAATGACATGATGTAGACAAGATCTATTTATGTAGAAATAGATTCCATCTTGTTATCCTTAATGGCAACGATACATACGTGTCGGTTCCCCTTCTGTCACTGGGATCAAGCACCGTAAGATCGAACCCATCACAAAGCACCTCTTACCATTGCAAGATAAATTGATCAAGTTGGCCAAACAAAACCCAAATATCAGAGAAGAAATATGAGGCTATAATCAATCATGCATATAAGAGATCAAAGAAGACTCAAATAACTTTCATGGACAAAAGGAGATAAATCTGATCATAAACTCAAAGTTCATCGGATCCAACAAACACACCGCAAAAGTATTACATCATATGGATCTCCAAGAGACCATTATATTGAGAAACAAACGAGAGAGAGGAAGCCATCTATCTACTAACTACGGACCCGAAGGTCTACAAAAGACTGCTCACGCATCATCGGAGAGGCACCAATGGACATGATGAACCCCTCCCAGATGGTGTCTGGATTGGATCTAGTGTTTCTGGAACTTGCAGCGGCTGGAATTGATTTTTGTTGACTCCCCTAGGATTTCTGGAATATTGGGGTATTTATAGAGTAAAGAGGCGGTCCGGGGGGCACCCGAGGTGTGCACAACCCACTAGGGCGTGCCTGGGCCTCCAGGTGCGCCCTGGTGGGTTGTGCCCCCCCCGCAGGCGCTTCTCCGGCCCATTGGATGGCTTCTGGTCCAAAAAAATCCACAAAAAGTTTCGCTGTGTTTGGACTCCATTTGATATTGATTACGTGTCATGTAAAAAACATGCAAAATAGCAACTGGCACTTGGCACTATGTCAATAGGTTAGTACCAAAAAATGATATAAAATGATTACAAAACATCCAATAATGATAATATAACAACATGGAACAATCAAAAATTATAGATATGTTGGAGACGTTTCAGCATCCCCAAGCTTAATTCCTGCTCGTCCTCGAGTAGGTAAATGATAAAAACAGATTTTTTGATGCGGAATGCTGCCTAACATGTCATCTCATATTCTTTTCTTAATAGCATGGACATTTGCACTTTTATATGGTTCGAAGCAATAGTCTAGTTTTGACACGAGACTTAAATACTCAAGCATATCAACAAGCAACCATGCCTTTCAAAATATCAACACTAAAATAAGTTATCCCTAGCCCATCATGCTCAATCATTGATCCATTCATGAAACACACTCGCATATTAGCTACACCGAATGCTCAAGTACGATCATAGTGCCCCTTAGTTGGTGCTTTATAAGAGAAGATGGAGACTCAAATGAAAAATAAAAATTGCATAAAGTAAAAGAAAGGCCCTTCGCGGAGGGAAGTAGGGATTTGTAGAGGTGCCACAGCTCAATGCGAAAATTGAGAGATAAAAACATTTTGAGAGGCATACTTTTCCCACCAACGAAAACGACTTAGAGTTCCCCACACTTTCCATGCTAGATATATCATAGGCCATTCCCAAATAGAAAATAAAGTTTATTCCTTTTTCCACCATACTTTCACTTTCCATGGCTAGCCGTATCCACGGGTGCCTTCCATACCAACACTTTCCAAGGAATTTATTATTTGACAACATAAAGTAAATTCATTTTTATTTCAGGATTGGGCATCCCTAATACCTTTGCCTTACTCTCGTGCAATGATAAGTGAATAAACACTCATCGTGAGAATAACACATCTCGCGAGCGGTACGAGAACACAAAAGAGAAATTCACTACAAAAAAATACACTTCCGTGATGATACGTGTTTGTCACAATAGGTCACTTTTTTTGTCATGCATGTACATCCATGACAAATTTATGACAGAATCAAGATAGTCATACCTGTGCTGTCGTAGAAGTGTTCCATGACATTACCAAAATTATCATCATGGAAGTGTCCACTTCCATGACGATAAATCGCGTGTCATAGGAGTGCTTTCGTCAAGGGTGACCGACACGTGGCATCCACCGTAACGGAATGCCGTTAAGCTTTCGGGTTGGGTTTTGGATCCGATAACCCGTTAACAGCCCCGACCAATGGGAAATTTCCACGTGTAAAATTCTTATTGGCCGGACGAAACACGTGTCAGCTCGTCAGTGGGTCAGATAGGCGCCTATGATACGTCGACACGTGGCACAGCCCAACAGAGGCCCATTCCTGTGAAAAGGCTGGCCCGTTTGACTTGGTCAAAAGCTGGCGGGGCGGCCCATGGGAAGCCTGTTAACGGCCTGTTCGCATATAGCCCATTTACAGCCCGCTAACCCAAGGCCCGTTACGCCCTATCCGAATTAGGCCTAGTAGCGTCATCTGGGCCATCCAATATGATTCCAGCCCGTTTTCAGTTCTGGCCCATGTATGGCCCATGACGTCTTTCGGCCCATATGAGGCCCTATGTAACTCTTGGCCTATTAACGGGCCGTGGTGAAACTGGCCCGTAATGAACAGTGTATCACTTTACACCCATTAATGGCCCGTGGTGAAACTGGCCCGTAATGAACAGTGTATCACTTTATACCCATTAACGGCTCGTTATTCCATTGGGCTGTTTCCAGCCCATGTTATCTTTCGGCCTTCTCAGAGCCCATTTATTCTTGGGCTCATTTCCAGCATTCGTTTACTTACGGCCCGTTACTGTCATTTTCTGCTTGTGGTCCAAATTCAGCCCGTGGTTACAATCGGCCCATTTGTGGTCCGTTAATACGTTGGGCCGTTTTCATAGCGTCATCAAATACGGCCTATTAACGATGGCCCATTACGGTCGGCCCATGAACGGACGATTCCAACTCTAGACCGTTTACGACCATAATGCGGCCTGTTCTTGGCCCATGTTTGGCCAATTGATCATACGGCCCGTATAAGGCCCATTGATGATACGACCCGTAGAAGGCCTACTGTTTCTATGGCCCGTAAAAGGCCCACTGTTTCTACGGCCCGTAGGAGGCCCAGTGTCACTACAGTAAATATTAGCCCATGGTTATTGTGGCCTAGTTTTAAAAAATAGGTTATTGCAGCCACTAGTTAACCGCGGAAAAAGAACTGCAATGACTACAAGCAAACAAATAAACAAGACAACAAGGAAATAAATAAGCAAGCAACTAACGCTAGGCTATCACGGCTATTACACATATTACATCCACTGGGCATCAAAGTTCGTCACCAGTGCAAATATAGGGAACAAAGCAGCATATCATATACACTGGCCGTCAAAATTGGCCACCAGTGCAAATAAACACGGCAGCAAAACAAGAGCATAACTGAAACAACTTCAGAAGAGCTCAAGAAACGTTATCCTGGGTATCCACCATGCTGGCAATAAGCTTAGCAAGCTGATTAGCTTTGTCCTGTTTGGCGCTAAAATCCTCCAACGCTTGCTGTTGCACCAGAAAGTATGCATCTGAATGCTCCAGGGACTTCCGCAGTCCTTCTGCTTCTTGTCGCAGCACAGCTGATCGATGTCTTTTAGCTTGTAGCTGAGACTCAAGAAACCGAACTGATTCAGACAGTGAGTTTGAATAGCTTGTGCAAGCGGTAGTGGCCAGTAACTCCAACAATAAACCAAGACAGGATGTGTCACTATCCTGAACCTTATCTGCATTACTTCCTTTACCATTGCTTAATAAGGCACTCTTCCTCAATATTCTGTCAGCATTCTAAAAGAAGAAACAAGCAGACACATAACAAGTTTAGCATGTACTACTATATGAAACTCATTTCGATGAACCAGTTCATTAGTAAGGTGGACAGGATTAAACTACCAAGTCTTCTATTGCCAAGTACTAGTACATAATAAAAGCATCAAACAAACATATAGCTATGTCCTATGGTAGCAATGGAATCTTAAATTAGAACAGTTGTTCTTCAGGTTTAGGCACTTGTTCTACATGAACAGAGTACAGTGAAACACAAGAATATAATACTTAAAAATAGAAAATGAGCTCATAGACCTTACCACATTCTTGGTTCGGGACCAGTACAGAACAAGGCGTTCCCAGTCATCGTCCAGTAAATGTGTCTTAGGAGAACGTAAGGGAATTTGATGAGTTTCTTTGCCGGTGAAGTACGTTTCCACCAAGCATTCTTGAAGATAGCAGAGGTATTAGCACAGGTTACCTCATCCTGAGTTTCCAAATCGGTCCTTCTCTATAGAGAAAAATGGGAAAATTTGCTGTATTATAACCATCATGGAGGTAGGATGTATGGGACGAAGCAAAGTAATTGCCATGAATAACATTACTTACACATAACTCCTGGACAAACACTTGCAACTGGCATTTCCTTCATCTTCAGTATAATATTTCCAAGATGGGAAGATACGCATATACGATTTAACAACATCAAATGCGATAGATGCTAAACTACGACTAGCTGGTTGTGCTTCCTCCACAGGAATGGGCGTACTAACTGGTGGAGTTGGGGTTCACCGTGATAGTACTTGCCCTTTGGGCACTGGAGCTGCCTTACTAACAGCTCTTGTTTGGGAGCTCTATGGTGGAGATGGTGCTGTGTCAATAGGAACTGGGTTACTATCGGCTGGGGTTGAGGTTAGATTGGGTGAAGCTGGTTCTCTGTCCATTGTAGTAGGGGTACAATCTGCGAGAGTTTGGGTTATGCGTGGTAGGGCTGGTTCTTGTGCATGTACAACCGGGGTGCTATCTCCACCAAGAGGTAGCACTGTTTTATTTGAAGACCGTGTTTTTAGTCCGCTAGATACTGACATCACCCGCTCCAATTCAAATGGCTGGTAAACAGGAAACATAGTTGAATGTACAGACATTGTATGAGAGACAGATGCAATAGATAGTGTGGAAAAAAGAGGGCATGAAATAGTTGACATGTATATTGTTTAACTAAAACGGATAGCATGACATAATTTCACATATATGATGTCTATCTAAACTGGATAGCATAGCACAACATAATTCAAAGATATGAGGAATAACTAAACAGGATCGCATGACATAATTCACCTACATGTTATCTAAGTAATCAGGATCACATCATTTAATTCACATATGTGATTTATATGCTAAACAGAGGGCATTCGATATGATGTCTGAACTAAGAACATGGTGTTGAATATTGTGTATATGATGTCTAAACTATGCAATGCAAGACACTGTATGCATGATATGAACAGTATAACCGTGCCAAGTTAGAGCATACACCTTAGTGGGGGAATAGGACTGGTCATCTATCTCTGAATCCATCTCCGAGGAGCTATCGGGACCCAACAAGAGATCTGCTTCGACAGGTAGCACTGTCTGCTCTGGAGGCCTTGTTTTCACTCCAGATTTTTCCATCTCCCACCCAAATGGCTGATTCACAGGAAGAGTAGTTTAATGTACAAACATTGTCGACAAATGGAAATGTAATGAAGCAAAGGAAGGGCAAGATATCATTCAAATATATGATGCCTGGTTAAACAGGATGGCATTACACATTTCACATATATTATGGCTGGCTAAAAGACATGAGAGTGCATAATTCCCATATATGATATAGAAACTAAACAGGTGGCATTACAGAACATGTCTAAACTAAGCAGATGACATATATGATGTCAAAAGTAGGCACTGCAAGGCAACATATGCATGATATGACTAACATCATCATGCCAAGGTAGAGCAAACACCTTGGGGGGTAAATAGGAGTGGTCAGCGGCGTCCGAATCCGCCTCAGAACAGATATCTTTCTCTGGATTACAATCTGGAGAGGGGTGGGGAGGGTTTGCCATTGAACCCACCATGGAGCGATGTTTGCATGACATTGTATTACCGCGCAAAACTCTTCTCTTTTTCTCTACATGTTCAGCATGACTGCGTACAATATCTGACATGCATACGAAAAAAATATGGTGAGATTATGTAAGGAGAGCATGCAGAAATTTAGAGTGATGGTAACAACCAGTGGATCGATGTTTTTCCGTTGAACCAAAATAGCCCTAATGGATCGACGTGAATGTATAGTAATAAGTGATGCAACAAGTGTACAACCTCTTTGCCATAGCCGTGTTGACCTCAGCATCATTGGGTTGGTCGCTGAAGCAGTTGAGGAAGAGGTGGCTGTCGGAGGTGTGGAGGAAGATCTAAGGTATCTGTAGACGGCGTCTAGGGCACTGCTCTGTTGTGATGGATTGTTCTGTCGTTGGAGCAGCTCCGGTGAGCCGTAAGACGTCAAGGCTGAAGCAGCACAAGACAGACATCGTCAATCTCAAGTGGGATTCTAATAGCATCTCCAATAGATGATGTAAAATGGATGTAAAATCAACATCACCAAAAACCACCTGACTACAACAGATGAGGTAAAAACTGTTGACTCTGAACTTAACTGTCGAAACTGAAATTTACTGTGGAATCTGAATGCTACTGTCGAAACTGAACGCAATGGTAGCAGAGAGGCACTTGACATGTAGTTTAGGGAGGCCCTGCAGTTCATCTTCAACCTGCACCCCCCTGAGCCGCCAGCCACCACCGGCCGAACCGCCAGCCCCAGCGCCGCCTCGCCGCCCCAAAACAACTCGCCACCGCCGCCCCGGCCAACCCTCTAGGCCCCCCGCCCCCACCCTGAACCCTAAGATAGATAGTGGGGTACCTCTCCGGTGAGCCCCCGTCCCCACTGCGGGTGGTTCTTCCTTAACTCCGGCGAGCCCCCCAACCCCTAAAAATCGACTGACCCAAAAGTCGATTCAGTCGACTGAAGTGTGGCTTAATCGATGCAGAGCAGCAGCACGAGCGAGGGGGAGAGCAGCAGCAGCAGCAGCTGGGCGAGCGAGCGATCGAGCAAGAGCCGGAGCATCAGCAACAGATCCAGCTGGTATGGACGCCATCGCCGAAGGGGCCTCGCACTGGGGGAGAGCCGCCGTGGAGATGTCCCCCGCGGCACCGGCTTCAAGGTAGCCACTCCATGGGGGTGCGGGATGGAGCACCGTCGGCGCTGGGAGGTCGAGTTAAGGAGAAGGTGCGATGCGATGAGTGTACAACCTCTTTGGTGGCACCGAGTAGGCCTCGGCTTCGTCCGAGGAGTCGGTGAGGATGCTGCGGTTCCGGTGGAGCAGGTTAAGGCGGCGCTGTGGGGATGGAGCAGCCGCGATAGACGAGGCGATCGTCGGAGCAGCTCCTTGGAGGTGGAGGACAGGGCGGCTGAACCGGCGGGACGACGAGATGGACGACGGATCCTCATCCAGGCAGGTGGACGAGGGACGTCGAGCTGTTGCGGTGGACGACGTCGTCTGGGAAGAGGCTCCGGCTGGGCAGTGGTGACGTGGCGGGCGGAGGAGGGTGGGGTTTCACAGCTAGAGCGGAGAGGTTATGGCGGCCTGGGATTTCGAATGGCGAAAAGGGGGTGATGGGAGGGGGTGAAGCACGACTTAGGAATGCGCTTGTCCAAAATGTAGGGTGTGTTACAAAAGTACCCCCCACCGATTTGAACTAGCAGCGCTTTCAGCTCAGGGTTAGAAGGGGGATTTCGCGTGTCGGGATTTGGCAGCTGGAGGGAGTTTTCGCGCACGTTGTAATTTCGGGATAGCAAGGCGCGGGTTGTGAAGGCGCCAGTGTTGGGAGCACGATATCTGAATTTTCGGGATATAACAAGATGTTGGTTGAATTTCAGGGACAAGCCTAACGTGTCATAATATTGTACTTGTACGTACCAAATCAATTCGCACTTCCCTCAACCAAAAAGAAAACGAAAAAATAAAACTATTCACACCACACAAAGAGAGAGTCTTGCCCCGTTTTACTATACAAATGCTATTCAAAGCTACTGCCTCCTTCCATCTATATAGGGCCTAATGCGTTTTTCGATGCTAACTTTGACCAAATATTAGAGCAATGATATATGACATGCAACTTACACAAAGCACACCGTTAAATTCGTCTGTGAAAGGTTCTTTCAATGATATAATTTTCACATTGTGCATGTCATGTACTATTAATCTTGTGAATAGTCAAAGGCGGTCTTAAAAATCTCATTACGCCCTATGTAGATGGAAGGAGGGAGTATGAATCCATGTTATGTCCGATTAAATTTTTTCGCTTGCTGTATAATGCATGTAACCTACTCATACCAGCATTTTAGTGCATTCCAAATGTCTATACTACCGCTGCAATTCGAACTAAATTTGAATTCATTTCTCTATTTCAATAAGAATCTACAATCATGATTGTTGCCAACTTCAACCATCAAAGTTTCCTTGCTATCCGCCAGATATAAATCAGACAACCTATAATGCAGGATGGCGGGCACACCATCATCAACAACTCCGTTTTTTATAAGAGTAGAGATAAAATATATTAAATGTAGTATACCATGTTCATAACCACACTATGTTTATCACCGTTATATATATTCACACATCCATCGGTTTTAAACACTATGATAAATTCTTCAAATATCCGAATTTGCTTTTTATAATGAAGTATATATGATCTCTATTCGTCTTTTACACCCACACAACCCTCTTATCTTTGTAGCTAGCGCTAACTTTCTCTTGTGCATGCACACCCCCGCATCCCTCTCACCCTCCCTCAGCATTCTCTAGCTCCATCGCGCAAATTCGTGTTTTCACTTTAGGTTGTTCACCCACGGTGTGTGTAGGCCCCCCAGCTCCTTATTTACAGCACACATCGATCGATATGCCTCTCTAGCCAGGTGTGCCTAGCACAAACACAAGCTTCCCCTCTTATCTTGTCACCGTCCATGCCTCACTCCCACCACTCTTTTCATCGTTCTCGTACTCGCACACTCCTCCCCCTCGATATAGTATGCCTCTCGCACCACCTCCTACATGCATCCCTCTCTCTCTATCCTTCTCCTCATGCCTCATTTGCTTCTAACACACACATGCATGTATACCGATCGATCTCCCAACATATACCTAGATCGACTTTAACTACCCCCCCATCGATCGATGTACCTCACAAGTTATGTCTCTCCTTTCTCTTACAAAGGGCGATTGATCTTCCTATGTAGTTACATCTGGTTACCACAGCCACATCGTCCCCCCTCATCATTCGTGCATGCCTCCTGACCCGTCTCTCACACGCACGTGCACAGACAACAAGCAGCCATCTCCTCTCTTATTGATATTGCGGGCGTGCCCTCCGTTTGTCTAGCAAGCCTATCCCACCATTTGTTAGAAGCAACTCCACTACCACCCCCTCCAACACTCTAGCTCTGTCTCTCTCCCAACCTTATTCATCTCCTGCACATATGCATGGATGCCGATCGATCTCCCTTAATACATGAGGCAGATCGATCTCCTTAATACATGAGGTAGGCCTCTCTCCTCCTCCACATATACCAGCCATTGTACCTCTATAGTTAATTGGGCCTCCCTCTTCCCCCACCACACACCGATAGTCGAGCGCTGCAGGTAGGTATCCATGCCACAGAGACAAACTGCACATGTCCCATCTCACATTCCAGTAGGCCAGCCACTCTATATCTTTAACGTGGGCACACACAAATTTGATGGCACTCTTTATCGATCGCGCGCGCGCACACACACACACATCATCCCTCTCTTCGATTCTATAGACACCTCAAGCCGATGATACCTCCACTCTCTTCTCGTGGATCGCCCCTCTATATATATGTTATATCCAGGACTCTATTTCACACACATTGCATATGTTAAATTTTTTGATTAACCCCCCCCCAAAAAAAACTCTCAAGAACCCACACACTATATCTCTCTAGGTTTGTATCTCTCTCACACAACCCCACGTAGGTGGTGTACATATACAAGAAGAGAATAGGTGCACCGTGCACGTACTCACGCTTCGTGCACAGCCACACCCGCGCGGGTACACGGTGGAGCTCATTTCTTTACGAAATGGCAGCCCACGTGCTAATTTGAATGCATGTAGCGGTTGTTTACCTAGGGAGGTCGTGTACCACGCGTGCATGAAACAAAGTTCGACTTGACGCGTTGCTGCGTTATTTTTAAATAAAGTTATAGCGCTCAATGGCACGTACACAGAATATAAAACGATTTTTATGGAGGAAAAGGTAGCCGCTCTTGAGAGTATCTCACACAAGGCTCCGGTGGCCTCTCTCTCTCTCTCTCTCACCATTGGTCACTGATCCGGCCGCATCCCGTCCGCCGGGGGAAAGGGAGTGTGGTGGCCTCTCTCTCTCACCGCTGGTCACTGATCCGGCCACATCCCGTCCGCCGGGGGAAAGGGAGTGCGGTGGCCTCTCTCTCTCTCACCGTTGGTCACTGATTCGGCCGCATCCCGTTCGTCGGGGGAAAGGAAGGAAGTGCATCGTTTCTCCATTCTACGGCGCCGAGGCAGCACGTCCCGATCTGCGGTACACGTCGTTCTCTCTGACCAAGCTCCGGCGCGGCAGGGCCTACGCCACCTGCTCACAGATTCCGCCTGCCGCCTCTCACCTAGTTACATCCCGACGACCTCCAGGTATCCCCTCCGGCCTTGCTCCACTGCCCGTTTTCCCACGTCGCTGCATGTGGATCTTCCATTGTTCTTTGCCCAAAACATAGCTCGTCCGACGTACTTTCCATATTGCATTCTCGTCCTCACACCGTTTTAGACAAACACAACCGTGTTGTTATCTTCCCTTAGGACAAGGAATATGCTTGTTTTTTGTCGTCGCATGTGTCATCAACTGTTATTGGCCAGTAATTGTTTCCTTTCTACCTCTTTTTTGCAAACAGGGCTATCCATTTCACCTCGTTGCTATTGCGACCTTTTGGTGAACTGCACAAATCACTTTTTTCTTAAGAGTGTTTTGGGTAGTTGTACTAAAATGTCACACGGGCAACGTCTCTACATTTCAGCGCGACTGCACAAAGGGAGATTGGTTTTGCTCTATCCTCGTCATCCAACTCTGAACCTAATCTTCTCCAACTAGTTAGTCTTAAGAGAGACCGCAAAGGTGACCGGCTTCTATTTGTGTGTTTATTGTTTCATCAGCAGTCCTCTATTATCGTAATCACACTTGATATCTTTGGAACAGGGACGCTCGGCTCTATTTTAGTGGAACTGCACAAAATGATCGGAATGTTTCATGCTCCAGACAGCTACTTTTTTCCCAACATGCCTTGTTGATTTAGACAGAGCTGGGGGGACGTTGCTGCCAATGAAAGCATGGATCAATTTTAATTTAACACCTTCGCACAACTTTGTCTTCAGTTGTGATGTAATTATTAGCTCTGATCTGCTAATAATTGACATGCATTAGCAAGGAAGTTAGTTTTTTATTGTTTCCGAAAGAGCATCGATGGCAAGACACGCGAAACAAAAGCTGAAAGCTCACACCATTGTACAATTTCATGTCACTGGAAAATTATTTGTATAGTACGTCAATTATGTAAACAAATGATGGAAGCTTGATGGCATTGCCAGAAGCCTCTTCATCATCCGAGTCCATGTGCCATGCACGAAATTATACTCCTTCGTTCCTAAATATTTGTCTTTTTACAAATTTCAAATGGGCATATTTTAGAGTGTAGATTCACTCATTTTTCTTCGTATGTGTACTCCCTCCATTCCTAAATATTATATTCGTCTTAACAGAGATTTCAACATATTTTAGAAAGACAAATACTCCGGAGTATATTTAAGAATCGAGGGGGTAGTGCACAACCGCATGGGGACTCAGCCCGGTCGTTGTGCCGCATTAATAGTGAGTAATGAGCAGTCAAATCATAAGCCCCACCTTTCCCACTGTAAGTTGCTCTGAAGAAGCCACCATCAATACGCTCTTCTTTGAATCCTCTCATACTACTCCATCCATCACTGTTTATACAGCGCGCTTCAGAAAAAAGAAAAAAAATCTGTGGGACCAAGGCGACTAGCGATCGGCCTGAAAAATAGCATTGGTAGTTATAGCACGGCGTCTATTACTAGAGGGAATATTGCGTACAGACATGCATGCAGTGCTTCCACCCCGGGTACACACATGCATGCACTCCGTAGTAGTACAGTACATGGAGAGAAAATTGTGGACTTGATTGCGGTTACCACGCCCTAATTAATCGAGCATTAAACCAAACACGTCTAAAGTCTCTCTAGTGGTGGAAATGCATTGAGAGAAATGCATCATAATGAAGCGTGCCCTGTAAACTGTGACGGAGGGTGGAGTAGTATGAAGTTGCAAAAGCAAGTACGCGTACTAGTACTGCGCTTGGCTCTTCGCCCCTTCGTGAAGTCGAACAATGATGGTACTCCGCATGTTGGGTACTACAGTGTATGCCTCTGACAATCTGACACCGAATGGACTGATGCATGTCCACCGAGGGTAGGTTGCATTAGTCAAAAGGCGTAACCGTGCTTCACCTTGTCCTGCAAGCTTCTCCTCGTTCTGCGAGTTGACGGGACACACCAAAAAGTAGTGCTAGTCCATACTCCCTCCTTTCCGGTTAATATGGCTTAATCTTTTTTGCGGGTAAATGAGAGAGCTTTATTCATATATAAGCATTCTTAGAACGATCAGCCAAGACACTGGTCACTAGGAAGCCAATAAAAGAAGTAGGAAGTGAGGTGTTTCATCAAGCCAGCTCTCGGCCACATTCAAAGTGCAGCAAGCACGGTTCGCACGAAGATGCGCCGCAAGGTTTGCTGACCTGTTTACATGCTGAATAACAAAAAAGAGGAAATATTACTGAGCGCTACTATTTGTAACAGGATATGAGCCAGAATTAAGCGAGAATTGTGGCGAGTGTTCCATGCAATCAACTTCCATTATCACATGCGAGAACCCTCGAAGAGAACCAAATGTGTTGAAGGTTGCTTTATCACGTTTTAAAATTATAATAACAGTGCAGACGCTCCTCCATCCGGTTCCTAGTAGTATAGTGTAGTATGCTTCTGGCAATCTGACACCGAATTAACTGTTGCACGTCCACATCCTGAGCGAGGGAGAGCTTGCATTAGTCAAACGTTTCTCCTTGTCCTGCGAGCCACCGCGCACAAGCTTCTCCCTTCCTACAACCTTCTCCTCGTTCGGCAAGTTGACGGGACACAACAAAGTAATGCTAGTCCATGTTGCCTCCTCTCCGGTTAACATGGCTTAATTTCAAACGAGACAAATACACTGTCTGTCACTGTATATTTGTAAAAATACGGTCAGTGGACTTCATAATACGCTCATTGCACTCAATATATATATTTTCTGGTGTTCATACGGTCACCAGCTCACCCTGACTGAGTATGTGTGTGCATGCACGTGTAGGTTGAGCACTTGAGCGTCACCGTGTGTGTTCCGTCGTGTGCTCGGACATGCATGCATTAGGGCGTCGTGCGCGCTTTTGCGTCCATGTGTATGTGTGACTGTTGCATACACGTAGGGGGAGTACGTGTAGGGGCCACTAAGGAGCAGTCAAATCACACAGTAAGTTAGTCGGAAGAAGCAACCATCATTTCACTCTTGAATGACACGTACGCAATATAAAATGGTTGATATGGAGAGAAAAAGAAAACCACTATATATACACTAGCAGGAGCCTAAGCTACAAGCCTGCTTGCTTAGGTTGCTCTCTTCACAAGCATAGAACGACGGGCCTGATCCCGCAGCTGGGGGAAGGGAACAATGTTCTGCGTAGACGCGGTCGACATCGGCGAGGGAGAAAACCCACAGTCGGTGCGTCCCAATCGGGGGTCACCGCGGTATGGGCCGATGCCGCGTCCCAGCCGCCCTTCTAGCTATAGCCCAACGTCCCAGGTAGTCCATCTTCCTTTTGGAGCCGGCTTGCTCCACTGCCGTATCTCCATCTCCATGTCGATCTTTCTCTACTTCTACCGGCTTCTACTTGTGATGAGTTTATGTCTCATGAACTAGTGCCAGTATTATTATTCTAATCACACTTCTTCAATATCTTTGCCATCAGGGATGCTCAGGTCGATTTTAGTGGAACTGCACAAAAGCATCGTATGATCCGAGGGTGCCAGCCGTCTTTCCTTTGACAGGTTCTACCTGGCCAGGAAATTAAATCATGTTTATGGTTTAGGGTTTAAGTCATAGTGACCCCATCAGTAGTTTTTCTTTCATACACGCTCTCACAACTTTTTTCTTTAGTTGTGAAGTAAATATTGGCTATGATCTGTGAATCATTGAGATGCATCAGCATGAGTGTTAGTTTTCCTTTGTATTTGATGGAATGTTGTAACGGGGCAACCTTGGAATAGGAATGAAAATGGAGTGGAAAAGTTTCCGTTTTTCCGGAGAAAAAATGGAAACGGAGAGAAACCAACGTTTCGTTTCGTTGGATCGCGCCATCGAGCAAAACCAACGTTTAAATCACGTCTGTCGTGTTCGTGTCTCACACGGTCTCTCGGCATGCCACTCACCACAAACCGAGTAGTATACCATAACTTTCCCGCCTGCTTGTCGATGGATCGCGCCATGGAGTACTAGCACTACTGGAAGAGATTGACGAGTTGGGTAAGGACAGCTAGTTGTAGCACAGACTCCCAAGAACTTTTTACATGCATGTTGTAGCAAATTGCGACCTTTGAACACGGAGCAGCGCGTGCACCCGGAAGCGGCGCGCGCGACGCTCTCTCGCCGGAGCGCCACTTCAATGCCGGCGCCAGTGAGAGGTCGCGTCCGCTCTGGCCGGGCATGAATGCGGCACTGACTGTTTCGGGCGGGAAGCACGTGCGGGTGATGAAGAGGGTTCGGGTTGGTCAGGACCGGCCGTGGCAGCGGTCCGGACGTGCGCAAACAAGAGATGTTGTACGTTAATATTGCTGCATATATAATTAACAAAGTAAATAATGTGCCAGTTGGACAAATATGATTGGAGATGGAGATATATAAGCGGGAGCCTCAACGCTTGTTTGCTAGGGTTTGCACTCTCCACACGCTCGCTGCACTGCATATATATTACATGCTGGAGGCTCAGCGTTCATTTGCTAGGGTTTGCTATATTCACAGTCTCTCACCCTCTCTTCACCAGATCTAGACAAGATTGTGTTGGCCTCTTGTCTCTCTCCCCCCTCACAACTGGTGAAGGAGGCGTCCGTATCCCGTCGCACCGGGAAGGGGAGGAGGTGCAACGTTCACTCTATCGCCTTCGGCGAGGGAGGCAATCCACTGCCGGCTGCGCTGTTCACTTTCACCCAGCGCCTGTGCGGGAGGGCCACCGACCCCTTCTTCCTCGCTGTCGTACGTAGTGTGGGCAGATCTGGCCTCCCGCCGCACGCCTTGCCACATCCCGATGACCCTAAGGTATAAGTTTCTTTGAAACCGTCGTTGCTCTAGCTGCATGTGGATCTTTTTCAATCTATAGTCGAATCTAGGTCTTGGTTCAAAGAGGAAAGAAGGATGCGGTGGGCTGGAGCAAGAATCTAGGACGTGGTTCAATGAGGAAAGGAGGGGCGGAAAGTAGTATAGACTGGCTATCCAGCCGCTTTGTAGGTCGAAAATGGAAAAAGGGGGTAACCCAGTACACACATCTGCAAGGAACCGATCTCTTTGTTGAAAAGGGTAAGAAACTAGGGGGTCGGGTAGTTTGTGCACGACTAGATTTGTAGGAAGAAGGTTCAAAGAGAACAAATATGGGACCAGCGCATATATGCTGCTTGGCTACATACTCTGCATCACCCATTTATACGTGTGGATGCACATGGTGCTGGCATGTCCCATGTAGCTATTTTGCTATTGTTAATCTAAGAATGCCGCCGGAAAATTGAAACAATGCCACTGTTAAAAGTAAATTACATTTTTTAACGAATGTTGTTTCAAGAGAATGTCTCTGTTATATGAATCAATGCAACCGTTTTAAATAAATGATGAATTGAAGCTATTGTATTGCTGTCTTTTCCCATTAAGTAGTGAACAAAAATGGGACCAACCCAGACATGATGCTTGTTGCTTTGTTACAACAAATTCAGCATCACCCCCTTTATAAGCCAGTAATTGATGCCACTCTCAGAATTAACTACTGATCTGTTTTAAGAGAGTTTCTCTATTAACTTGAATCAATGCAACCGTTTTAGAAATGCTACTGTCCTATACTTTGTTTTCCATAAAGATAAGGTAGGTGCTTCTTTTTGTGGCCGCATGTTTCATCCTCCTTTATTGGCCAGTAATTGTTTTCTTTTTTGCCTCTTAAAACAGGGATATCTATTCAACTTGTTGCTATAGAAAACTTAAATGTCACACCGGCAACTTTGCTTGATTTCAGTGCAACTGCACAAAACTTCATTGGATTTCCTATTCGTGTTGGTAGATTCGTATTTTATCTTGGTCGTCTCATGAAAGGTCAGTACAGGCCTTCATCCACATGATTGTGCAGTGTGCTTTGAGATGCTGTGCTACTTGTATTGGTATTGTTTTAAATAAATGATGAATTGAAGCTATTGTATTGCTGTCTTTTCCCATTAAGTAGTGAACAAAAATGGGACCAACCTAGACATGATGCTTGTTGCTTTGTTACAACAAATTCAGCATCACCGCCTTTATAAGCCAGTAATTGATGCCACTCTCAGAATTAACTACTAATCTGTTTTAAGAGAATTTCTCTGTTAATATGAATCAATGCAACCGTTTTAGAAATGCTACTGTCCTATACTTTGTTTTCCATCAAGATAAGGTAGATGCTTCTTTTTGTGGCTGCATGTTTCATCCTCCTTTATTGGCTAGTAATTGTTTTCTTTTTTGCCTCTTAAAACAGGGATATCTATTCAACTTGTTGCTATAGAAAACTTAAATGTCACACCGGCAACTTTGCTTGATTTTAGTGCAACTGCACAAAACTTGATTGGATTTCCTATTCGTGTTGGTAGATTCGTATTTTATCTTGGTCGTGTCATGAAAGGTCAGTACAGGCCTTCATCCACATGATTGTGCAGTGTGCTTTGAGATGCTATGCTACTTGTATTGGTACTATTTTAAATAAATGATGAATTGAAGCTATTTTATTGCTGTCTTTTCCCATTAAGTAGTGAACAAAAATGGGACCAACCCAGACATGATGCTTGTTGCTTTGTTACAACAAATTCAGCATCACCCCCTTTATAAGCAAGTAATGGATGCCACTCTCAGAATTAACTACTGAATCTTACTTCAACACTGCAACACTTGTTAGGGATTGGCGGGATTACCATTTTTGTGGCCGCATGTTTCATCCTCCTTTATTAGCCAGTAATTGATTCCTTTTTTGCTTCTGTTTAAACAGGGATATCTATTCAACTTCTTGCTATTGCGACATTTTTCTTGGCTACGCAAAACACTTTGCTTGATTTCAGTGAAACTGCACAAAACGAGATTGGATTTCCTATTCGTGTTGGCAGATTCGTATTTTATCGTTGTTGGTCTCATGAAAGGTCAGTACAGGCCTTCATCCACATGATTGTGCAGTGTGCTTTGAGATGTTGTGCTACTTGTATTGGTACTGTTTTAAATAAATGTTGAACTGAAGCTATTGTATTGCTGTATTTTCCCATTAAGTAGTGAACAAAAATGGGACCAACCTAGACATGATGCTTGTTGCTTTGTTACAACAAATTCAGCATCACCCCCTTTATAAGCCAGTAATTGATGCCACTCTCAGAATTAACTACTGGATCTTATTTCAAAACTGCAACACTGGTTAGGGATTGGCTGGATTACCATTTTTGTGGCTGCATGTTTCATCCTCCTTTATTGGCCAGTAATTGATTCCTTTTTTGCCTCTGTTAAAACAGGGATCTTTTCAACTTGCTGCTATTGCAACATTTTGCTTCGCTTAATTTTGGTGGAACTGCACAAAATGAGACCGGATTTCCATATATGTGTTGAGATCTCTGTGAGATCTTCCTCACGAGTTGTTTCAAATCTTGGTCTTGAATGGTCAGTACCGTCCTTCCTCCGAATTTAGTACTGAATCTTAGTTCAAAACTGCAAACACTTGTTAGGGATCGGCAGGAGTACCATTTCTGTTAGGGATCGGCCGGAGTACATGTTTAAGAAATGTATTGTTCAGATAATGTCTCTGTTATTATATATCAGTTACAAACTTACAATGTTTTACAAATGGTACTATCCTTCTTTGTAGTTCTTTCTACATGTTTAACCAAGGTATTGTTAAGATAATGTCTCTGTTAAAATGAATCAGTCGCATTGTTTTAGGAATGATACTTTTCTGCTTTTTCGTTCTTTATACATCTTGAAACAAGGCATTGTTAAGATAATGTCTCAGTTAATATGAATGAATCACACTGATTGAGAATTGCTACTCTCCTGCTTTGTTTCCCTTTAAGATAAGGTAGATCAGTAGATGTTTTTCTTCTAGGAGTACAAGTCATCAACCGTTATTTCTCAGTAATTATTTCCCTTATACCTTTTGTTGCTTACAGGGATATCAAAATTAAAGCTCGGTTTTATTCCGACTTCGATTTTAGTTCAACTGCACAAAAGGAGCCAATATGTCCAAGGCAAACTGCTCTATTACTGGGTCTAGTTGGTCGTTCCACTTTGCAGAAAGAAGCAGTCACTGCTTACGCTACATTACAGAAGGAATGACCGAGAAGCTTTACAGAGTATTATTAGACACCGGTGACATGACTAGTCTGCAGAGACCATTGGCAATTTAACAACACGTGGAGTGCCTCCATGATCATAGGCATTACATATTGTGAATGGGAAAAGCTTGTCAAAGTTTAATCATTGATGTTAGCAAGAAGCGACAGGACTGCACGATCATAGGCATTACATATTTTGAATGGGAAAGGCTTGTCAAAGTTTAATCATTGATGTTAGCAAGAAGCAACAGGACTCCATGATCATAGGCATTACATATTTTGAATGGGAAAAGCTTGTCAAAGTTTAATCATTGATGTTAGCAAGAAGACGTTAGTTAAATATATTGGAATTGGAAAACCTTGTCAAAATTTTCTCATTGATGTTAGCCAGAAGCGTTGAGTGTTTTTTCCTATTCCTATGTTCAGTTTAGAAGTAGATAGTTACTCTGCTGAGATATTCCTGTGTTAAGAGTTTGTTCTGAATATTGTCTATGTAATGCCAGGCCTTGTGTTTGATTGCAAAGTTGAGCTTGGAATGTTGTGGCATGCAGCATCACGAGCTATTCACCGTGCCTCCTGAGAATAATTCTTCGTATTGTTTTGCATGTCGATCTAATGCCAGTGATTTGCTTGTTAAGAAGATCATCCTCTTCTGTTGTTTTCGTGCTTAAGAAGTTCATCGTCTGATGTTTCATTCATAGCCTATGCGACAAGTTGGGTTGGTTAGACGTGAAGCCATATGATCTTCCGACCAACTCATGATATTAGGCCATGATTGGATTGTCGTTTTCCAACCAAAACCGCTTGTAAAACTGACGCTTGTAAATTAAAGCAGATGGTCTCGGGCGAAGGCGCTTGGTTGGTCGATTTCGACTAGTAAAATATCGGAAGTACTTGACACACGATAAAAACGCTGAACGACACTCGGACGATTGCTGATCCAGTCGTTAGCTGCTGTTTCACCCTTGCCCATGGATGGCATGATATGCACGTCGTGCATGTATCGTCTGGTAATGTCGTCCATATAGCAGTGCTCATAAAATATACACTGGTCTCTCAAATTACACGGTAACCCGCCGGTTTTACTTACAAACCTCGGGCCCTCGGTTTCATTACGCCTGTATTTTATGCGTTGTTTTCGATGACGAGTAAATTACACTTGTATGTTAATACATGTTTGAAATAAACCAGAGCTCCCAAGCGCGACCTTACCGTTTCATGCCGTCTCAGTTTCTCAAAGGTGCTCATAGGTGTCCGATGATCCTGGCTTCCTGAATGAGTAGCGGCCACTGTATCAGACCATCCGTAGGGCCCGCGAGGCCCTCTCCATTGTCCTTCGAGTTGTTGCGCTCGCCGTGGCGCCGAGCATTGTTAACATCGTCAATGGACATGAGGATTCAGGAGATGACTTTATTTTGACTGGATGACACTAGGGACCCACTAGGGCCATAGCCGTACGTATGCAAGTGCCTCCTTATTATGTACAACTTTATTTTTTGCTTTCTCCTGGTTTCCTGACATCACGGTCCCACACCATTGTCAACCTATGTAGTCAGTATAAACGAGAGAATTGCACATGGTGTGGCCGACAGCTGGGACCAAGCAGCTCGAGCAGCATTGAGGAGAGCAGGGTATTAACTGGGCGGGCTGTGGCCCGTCTAGCCCAAGCCATATATACAGCCCAGATACTAATTTTTTCAAGCTGAAAATGGCTAGCCCAGCTATACGTCTTTTTGAGGAATACCCGCTGGGCTGCAGATCTTTCCTAGGAGGGATGCATTAGGCTTAACAGGAAAATGGGCTTTAAAAAATAATAAATGGGATGTAATTATAAAAACTGGGCAGTAACTATAAAAAAATGCACCAAACACGAAATTAGTTTATAAAATATTATTTATGGATTTTGAAAATCTTAAATTTTCATTGTAGCGCGCTCAATGTTTCATTAGATTTTTATGTAATAAAAATTTATATTTAATCTGACTAGAAATTTCGGGATAAAAATATTTCGAAGCCCATCAAAATGTGGGAAATTTTATTGAATTCTGTCTTCAACGGTTGGTTGAAATTATTAATCATTGTCCTAGCTAGAAAATGGGTTGTACTTTTAACAAACTGTAAATGGGCTGTTGTAAATTCCATTAGAATTCCCAAATGGGCTGTACATTCTTACAAAACGTAAATGGGCTATAAGTTCTCTGCCACACACTTGTGGGCCTACTAAGTGACGCGTCCCCTAAAAAAAATAAGTTGACGAGTATGCAAGGCTTTGCCAACTTATTATAGTCAACACACGGTTCTAGCAGCAGTGGCTGTTGGATGTCTATCCAACGGATGTCGTGCTTCTTCTTCAATTTCGGATATTCTTAGCTTTGGCCGCCCAAAAAATGATTCCTCCCCCTCACATCTGGGGCGCACCGTTTCAGAGGCTGACCTGTGGGCCTACTAAGTTGGAGTGTACCAAGGGCTTTGTCAACTTAGTCAATAATACACGTTTCTAGCTTCAGTGATAGTACGATGTCCATCCAACGGTCGTAGTGCTTCCTCAACCTCTGGTCTTCTTGGTCCAGCCGCCTAAAGCAGTGCCAGTCGTGCCGCCTGCTCCTGCCTCCCATGGCCGGCTGTGCTGCCGCGGAGGCCTCACCGCCCCCATACTACTCCCACCGCTGGCCAGGCCATCCCTCCACTCACCCACACCCCCTGTTATTCTGCGTTGACGGCAGCCTCACACCACAACCGAACCAGTGAACCCTCATACTCCTCTCCACGCGGGCTTCCACTGCTGCGTCTTCCCCGGCTCCGCGTCGTCCCCTTCCTAGGCCTCGCCGTCGTCCAGACCACCGCCCTGGTGCTCTCGGCGCGGTGTGGTCAACATGGTCAATGACCGACTTCCATCAGAAGAGTACTATACGTGAAGAGGCTGATAGCTGGGTCCAGGCGGCCACAAGGAAGTGCCTCCTTATTACGTGCAAAATAATTATTCCTCCACCTTGCAGCAGGGACCCACCGGACGGGCCACCTTATTTCCTGAAAAAAATGTTGCCCCCTGACTGCTCGGACCCACCGAACGGGCCAGCGTATTTCGCAAAAAAACGTTCCCCCCGCTGTCAGCTCGGACCCACCAGAAGAGCCTCCTTATTACGCACAAAAAAATGAATACCCCCCTGCTAGCTGGGACCCACCATGGTGGGAGGCTGACTTGTGGGCCTACTAAGTTGACTGGGACGGGGGCCTTTGTCAACTTTAGTCAATACGAACGATTCTAGCTCTAGTGACCGTACGATGTGCATCCAACGGCCGTAGTGCTTCTTCAACCTCTGTTCTTCTTGCTCCAGCCGCCCAAAGCAGCGCCGGTCGTGCCGCATGCTCCTGCCTCCCGTGGCCGGCTGTGATGCCGCAGAGGCCTCACCGCCTTGTACTACTCCCACCGCTGGCCAGGCCATCCCTCTACTCACCCACACCCCCTGTTATTATGCGGCGACGGCAGCCTTACACCGCAGACGAACCAGTGAACCCTCGTACTCCTCTCCGCGTGGGCTTCCACTGCTGCGTCTTCCCCGGCTCCGCGTCGTCCCCTTCCTAGGCCTCGCCGTCGTCCACTGCCCTGGTGCTCTCGGCGCGGCATGGTTAACGTGGTCAAGGAACGACTTCCATCGGACATGGACTGTACGTGGAGAGGCTGACAACTGGGTCCACGGCCGCAGCAAGGAAGTGCCTCCTTATTACAAGGAAAATAATGTTTCCTCCACCTGACAGCAGGGACCCACCGGACGGGCCACCGTATTTCGTGAAAAAAATGTTTCCCCCATGACTACTGGGACCCACCAGCTACACCTTCGCATGCAAGGAAGTGCCTGACAGTCGGGACCCACCTGGTCGAAGCGTACGTAGCGTTGTCATTCTGGTCGCGAACGTGTACGTACATATATACTGGTGGATGTAGAGGTGCACACGTGTCATAGTAGAGGCGCGCACGTGTTGTAGTAGACGCGCGCACGTAGCATGTACACGTATGTACAGCAGCCAGGGTGCAAGAAAGAAAATACGGCCACGTATGTGTACATATGGGCGGGGTCTCGAACGCCTACTCGCGCGTACGTACGGCGAGGGCTCGTGTACATGGCTGGGTCAGAACGGAGAAACAGCGTCGTCGTCGTGTTCATGGGTCGGAACGGAATGCGTGGTCGTGTTCATCGGGATGGCTTGGACGGAAGAGGCGATGGAAACGAGGCCTGGCGTACCGCACAACGGAGGAAACGGACCTCCTACGGTCGAAACGGGGGTACTGTTGATCGGGAGGGGTGTGGCGTACCGCAAAACGGAGGAAATGGACCTTCTACGGTCGAAACGGGGGTCCTGTTGATCGGGAGGGGTGTGGCGTACCGCAAAACAGAGGAAACGGACCTCCTACGGTCGAAACGGGGGTCCTGTTGATCGGGAGGGGTGTGGCGTACCGCAAAACGGAGGAAACGGACTTGTGTTGGAGTGCTACGGTCGAAACGGGGGTCCTGTTCATCGGGAGGGGTGTGGTGTACCGCAAAATGGGACTCCACGGGATACTGTTCATCTCCATCGTCGACCCCCTCCAGCCTCCACGAGCTACTGTTCATCCACCGTTGACCCCCTCCAGCCTCCACGGGCTCCTGTTCATCCAGCCTCCACCGCGCGCTACTCCACCGGCTACTGTTCAACCACCCCTCCATCGTCTACTGTTCATCCAGCCCTCCACACCACGGGGTCCTGTTCAACCACCCCTCCATGGGCACCCCTTCACCGTCTACTGTTCATCCTGCCCTCCACACCACGGGGTCCTGTTCATCCACCCCTCCACGGGCACACCTCCACCGTCTACTGTTCATCCAGCCCTCCACCACACCACGGGGTCCTGTTCATCCAGAGGCAACACCACCGCTCACTGTTCATCCAACCCCCCCGCCCCGCAACGCTCACTCTTCATCCCATCGATCGGCTTCAGTTAGCAGCAGTAGCCAAGGAATCGCTCGATCGGGTTCAGTTAACAGCCATCGATCGATTGCTCGGGTTCAGTAATGCGTAGCCTGCAGTGCAATCGCTTGGGTTCAGTTAGAGCCCAATGCCTCGCTCGGGTTCAGTTAGAGCCAACGCCTCGCACACACGCGCGTACGTGTACGAGGGAAACGCGCATCGCTCGGCCCCCGACCTCCCACCGTAACCGGGAACTCCCCGAAATTTTCCTCCCCCTCGCTTCTACCATGGTTTTTCCGTCATGGACGGCCCAAAGAATGTCATGCAGCTGCGTCTCCGGCCCGTCCAGGACGAAAAGCCCATTTTCTGTCATGATTTTTTGTCATAGAAGTAGGAGTCCACCACATCTATGATGATACCAGGTTTTGTCACAATTATCGTCATAGAAGTGTCATATGTATGACAGAATTTTTTTTCGTTCTGCCCAAAATGTCACAGATGTGTCTTTTTTTGTAGTGATTTATGTTGAAAATTAGATATGGCACATACAAATTTGCTTAGAACGGCGAAAGAATACCGCATATAGGTAGGTATAGTGGACTCATGTGGCAAAACTGGTTTAAAGGATTTTGGATGCACAATTAGTGATCATACTTAGTGCAAAATGAAGGCTAGCAAAAGATTGAGAAGCGACCAACCAAGAAACGAATAATCTCATAAGCGAGCATTAAGCATAATTTACACCGAATAATGCACCACGCACAACTATTGACTTTCGTGCTTGCATAGGGAATCACAAACCTTAAAACCAATATTCTTACTAAGGCATAATTACTCATCAACATGACTCACATATCACATCATCATATCTCAAAACTATTACAAGGAATCAAGTTTATTTTGTCCAATGATCTTCATGAAAGTTTTTATTACATCCTTCTTGGATATCTGTCACTTTGGGACTAATTTTTATGTGTTGATTTTGATAACCTCAACAAATATAATTGAAGATCATGAGCATAATATTTATTTCTCTCAAATTAATTTAAGTGGAGCAAGAGAGAATTTCTTAAAAAATACTAACTCTCAAATAAATCTAAGTGAAGCAAGAGAGAATTTCTTCAAAAATACTAAAGCACACCATGCTCAAAAAGATATAAGTGAAGCACTAGAGAAATTCCATAGCTCATAAAGATTTTAAGTGAAGCATAGAGAGCAATTCTAACAAGTCATGGCATAATTTTTGGTCTCTCGAATAGGTGTGTCCAGCAAGGATTCAACACTTAAAACACAAAGAAAAACAAGGAAAGACTCATTTTATACAAGACGCTCCAAGCAAAACTCATAGTATGTGACGAATAAAAATATAGTTTTGAGTAAAATACCGATGGTTGTTAGAAGAAAGAGGGGATGCCACTCGGGGCATCCCCAAGCTTAGTTGCTTGCTTCTCTTTGGATAATAGCTTGGGATGCCATGGGCATCCCCAAGCTTAGGCTCTTCCTACACCTTATTCCTTCATCCATCGTAACATCACCCAAAACTTGAAATTCAATCACACAAAACTCAACAAAACCTTCGTGACATCCGTTAGTATAAGAAAACAAATCACTACTACAAGTGTTGTTGCAAACCAATTCATATTTTATTCTTGCATTATATCTACTGTATTCCAACTTTTCTATGGCAAAAACTATTCAAAGAAAACCATAGAATCATCAAAACAAGCACACAACACAAAGAAAACAGAATCTATGAAAAACAGAACAGTATGTAGCAATGTGGGTATTTGGGATACTTATGTAAATCCAAAAAAATGAAAAATTAGGGCGACCTAAGAAATTTGTATATTAATCTTCTGCAAAGAGCGGTATTTTATCACGTTGTGGTTAAAAACAAAAAAAATCATGAGCGCAAAAGTTTTTGTTTTTCAGCAAGATCAAGTCAACTTTCACCCAAGAAGATCCTAAAGGCTTTACTTGGAACAAACACTAATTAGAACACAAAAAGCACAATCACAATAGTAGCATTATTGTGCTAACACTCAATAACAGGAAGCAAAAGACAAAAATAAATTTTATTCATTGGGTTGCCTCCCAACAAGCGCTATTGTTTCACGCCCCTAGCTAAGCATATAGCAAGGATCTAAGTTTTGTCATCCTTGTTCTCCAACTCTTCAATCAAGCACTTAGAATTCTTCAAAGATTTAGCATAAAGATTTTCAATGATAATACTCCTAGGAACAAATTTAGAGAATTCATTCTTGCCCAAGGGATCTCTTATAATTTCAACAAAATCCGGGTGAATACTAATCATCTTAAGATCCTCTTTACCGTTATTACTAGAAGTTGCACCCCTGTTCTTACTAACTTGAGTAATCTTGCCAATCTTTATGGGAGTTTTCTCAATAGTTTTAGCGGAAGCAAAGGCCGTGCTTAGATTACTAAAGATCTCTTCCAGTTTATCAATCCGAGATAGGCTTTCTTCAATTCTTTCATGGATTACGGTTCCCTTTTCTTTTAACAACTTAAAAACTTCTCCCGCTTTTGACCCAATTTTAGTAGCAAAATTATTCATCTTTTATCCAAATTTTCAAAATGTTCTTCAGTAAGCATTTTCTTTTCAATAGCGTCTAATCTTTCCATGACATGCTCAAGAGTCAAAGTTGTTTCATTAATCATAAGAGGTGCTGAGCCTACTAAATTTCCCATAGCATAAAAGCATCAAGAGAGGGACACATCAAGAAATTTTCACCGGTAACTATATCAAGGATGAATCTATACCAAGTGGTGATGCCCACATAACAACAGCGAAGAAGAACAACGGTAGATTGCTTACGGATAGATCTATTATGAGCATTACAAATCCTATACCAAGCATCTTTTAGATTTTCTCCTCCCCTTTGTTTAAAGTTGAGAACTTCGTTCTCGGGAGTGCACGCAACAGAGGAAGAACTATCCATAACTACAAGAATAGCAAACAAGATTGCACACAAAAACAGATCCGACAAGAAATTGCGAACAAGAAAGAGGGCGGATAAAACGACAAATTTTTGTGAAGTGGGGGAGAGGAAAACGAGAGGCAGATGGCAAATAATGTAAATTGTGAGGAGATGAGATTTTGTGATTAGGAACTTGGTAGATGTTGATGATGTCTTCCCCGCAACGGCGCCAGAAATTGGCACATGGCCGGGAGACTATCTTGACGTGATCCTCCCCGGCAACGGCGCCAGAAATTGGCACGTGGCCGAGAGACTATCTTGACGTGATCCTCCCCGGCAACGGTGCCAGAAATTCCTTTTGATGTCTGCTACTACTACGTCGGTATTTCCCCAAAGAGGAAGGGATGAGGTAGCACAATGAAGGTAGGTATTTCCCTCAGTGATGAGACCAAGGTTATCGAACCAGTAGGAGAACCAAGCAACTCTACGTAAACAACACCTGCACACAGATAACAAATACTCGCAACTCAACGTGTTAAAGGGGTTGTCAATCCTTTTCGGGTAACGGTGCCACAAATTGGCAAACTGACGTGATAAAAATATGATAGATGGGACAAATAGATCTTGAATAGAATAAATTGCAGCAAGGTATTTTTGTATTTTTGGTTTAATAGACCTGAAAATAAAAACAAAGGAAAATAGACCGCAAAGGCAAATATATTAAGGTAGAGACCCGGGGGCCGTAGTTTTCACTAGTGGCTTCTCTCGGAAAAATAGCAAACGGTGGGTGAACAAATTACTGTTGGGCAATTGATAGAACTTCAACTAATTATGACTATATCCTGGCAATGATCATTACATAGGCATCACGTACAAGATTAGTAGACCGACTCTTGCCTGCATCTACTACTATTACTCCACACATTGACCGCTATCTAGCATGCATCTAGTGTATTCAGTTCATGGAGAAACGGAGTAATGCAATAAGAACGATGAGATGATGTAGACAAGATTTATTTATGGAGAAATAGACCCCATCTTGTTATCCTTAATGGCACCGATACATATGTGTCGGTTCCCCTACTGTCACTGGGATCAAGCACCGTAAGATCAAACCCATCACAAAGCACCTCTTCCATTGCAAGATAAATAGATCAAGTTGGCCAAATAAAACCCAAATATTAGAGAAGAAATATGAGGCTATAAATGCATATAAGAGATCAAAGAAGACTCAAATAACTTTCATGGGAGATAGATCCAATCATAAACTCAAAGTTCATTGGATCCCAACAAACACACCGCAAAAGAATTACATCATATGGATCTCCAAGAGACCATTGCATTGAGAATAATACGAGAGACAGAGAAAGCCATCTAGCTACTAACTACGGACCCGAAGGTCTACAAAAGACTACTCACGCATCATCAGAGAGGCACCAATGGACATGATGAGCCCCTCCTTGATGGTGTCTAGATTGGATCTAGTGTTTCTGGAACTTGTGGCGGCTAGAATTGATTTTCGTCGACTCCCCTAGGGTTTCTGGAATATTGGGGTATTTATAGAGTAAAGAGGCAGTCCGGGGGCAGCCGAGGTGGGCGCAACCCACCAGGGCGCGCCTAGGCCTCTAGGCGCACCCTGGTGGGTTATGCTCCCCTCGGATCACCCCCCGGGCGCTTCTCCGACCCATTTGATGTCTTCTGGTCCCAAAAAAATCCAAAAAAAGTTTCGCTGCATTTGGACTCCGTTTCATATTGATTACCTGCAATGTAAAAAACATGCAAAGCAACTGGCACTTGACACTTTGTCAATAGGTTAGTACCAAAAAATGATATAAAATGACTATAAAACTATTATAAAACATCCATGAATGATACTATAATAGCATGGAACAATCAAAAATTATAGATACATTGGAGACGTATCAGCATCTCCAAGCTTAATTCCTGCTCGTCCTCGAGTAAGTAAATGATAAAAACAGAATTTTTGATGTGGAATGCTGCCTAACATGTCATCTCATATTCTTTTCTTAATAGCATGGATATTTGGACTTTTATATGGTTCAAAGCAATAGTCTAGTTTTGACATGAGACTTAAATACTCAAGCATATCAACAAGCAACCATGTCTTTCAAAATATCAATGCTAAAATAAGTTATCCCTAGCCCATCATGCTCAATCAATGATCCATTCATGAAACACACTCGCATATTAGCTACATCCAATGCTCAAGTACGATCATAGTGCCCCCTAGTTGGTGCTTTATAAGAGAAGATGGAGAGTCAAATTAAATATAAAAATTGCATAAAGTAAAAGAAAGGCCCTTCGCGAAGGGAAGTAGGGATTTGTAGAGGTGCCATATCTCAAAGCGAAAATTGAGAGATAAAAACATTTTGAGAGGCATCCTTTTCCCACCAACGAAAATGACTTAGAGTTCCAAACACTTTCCATTATAGATATATCACAGGCGGTTCCCAAACAGAAAATAAAGTTTATTCCTTTTTCCACCATACTTTCACTTTCCATGGCTAGCCGTATCCATGGGTGCCTTCCGTACCAACACTTTCCAAGGAATTTATTATTTTACAACACGAAGTAAATTCATTTTTCATTTCGGGACTAGGCATCCCTAATACCTTTGCCTTACTCTCGTGCAATGACAAGTGTATAAATACTCATCGTGAGAATAACACATCTAGCATGGAAAGTATTGGCCACCCCTCAACGCCTCGCAAGCAGTACAAGAACACAAAAGAGAAATTTATTTTGAAAATTAGAGACGGCACATACAAATTTGCTTAGAACGGCAACAGATTAATACCGCATATATGTAGGTATAGTGGACTCATATGGAAAAACTGGTTTAAAGGATTTTGGATGCACAAGTAGTGATCGTACTTAGTGCAAAATGAAGGCTAGCAAAAGATTGAGAAGCGACGAACCAAGAAACAAATAATCTCATAAGTGAGCATTAAGCATAATTAACACCGAATAATGCACCAAAAGTAGGATGTAATTTCATTGCACAACTATTGACTTTCGTGCTTGCATAGGGAATCACAAACCTTAACACCAATATTCTTACGAAAGCATAATTACTCATTAACATGACTCACATATCACATCATTATATCTCAAACTATTACAAGGAATCAAGTTTATTTTGTCCAATGATATTCATGAAAGTTTTTATTATATCCTTCTTGGGTATCTATCACTTTGGGACTAATTTTTATGTCCTGCTTTTGATAAGCTCAAACAAATATAATTGAAGATCATGAGAATACTATTTCTTTCTCTCAAATTAATTTAAGTGGAGCAAGAGCAAATTTCTTAAAAATTTACTAACTCTCAAATAAATCTAAGTGAAGCAAGAGAGCATTTCTTCAAAAATACTAAAGCACACCGTGCGCAAAAAGATATAAGTGAAGCACTAGAGCAATTCCATAGCTCATAAAGATTTTAAGTGAAGCATAGAGAGCAATTCTAACAAGTCATGGCATAATTTTGGCTCTCTCAAATAGGTGTGTCCAGCAAGGATTCAAGAATTAAAACACAAAGATAAACAAGCAAAGACTCATATTATACAAGATGCTCCAAGCAAAACTCATAGTATGTGATGAATAAAAATATAGTTTTGAGTAAAATACCGATGGTTGTTAGAAGAAAGAGGGCACGCCACTCGAGGCATCCGCAAGCTTAGTTGCTTGCTTCTCTTTGGATAATAGCCATGGATGCCATGGGCATCCCCAAGCTTAGGATCTTCTTACTCTTTATTCCTTCATCCATCGTAACATCACCCAAAACTTGAAAACTTCAATCACACAAAACTCAACAAAACCTTCGTGACATCCGTTAGTATAAGAAAACAAAAACGATGCGTACCGCAGGGACGGACCCATATGCCTTGGGTATAATGTAGCCCGTGGGGCGCCCTCAATTGAACAAACCAAAAAGTTTCACCTGGAACCGCTGCTGAAGAAGTGTTTGGGTAGCTGAGCGTGCCGCAGAAGCCGTTCCTCACGAGTGGTCTAGCTCCTGAGCCTTGCGAGGCTCCGAAGGCCTGGGGGACTCGCGAGGGTCTGTCACCTCCTCCGTCTGGACCGCCTTGCGCCTGGCCTCGTGAGCCTCCAGGATGGCCCGCATGTGGCACTACTGCGCAGCAGCTGTGCTCGGCAGACCGAAAGGCATGTGAACATAGCTGTGCGGGGGGCCCTCGCACCAGCCAATGTGGGACGGCCAGAAGAGCTCCTGAGATGCGGCTCTATTGAGCCCTGGGATACTGATGCAGACGTGCAGCTTGCTGCCCTCACCAGGGGAGGGAGCTGCGCTGGGTGGGGTGAGGCGATGCTCGCCTCGCACGGCTCTCGCCTCCTAAAGCTCCTCGATCGCCTTGGTGATGAACTCCTGAGCGCCTGGCGCCTCGCGTCCTGCGCTCTTCTCACGGAAGTGTGCGTTGAAGCACGCCTCCACATGGTGCCCAAACTCCTCCCTCACGACGCTGGACGGGTCGGAGGCCCTCTAGAGGAGAGCCCCCGAGCCCAACCTAAGAGGGGGCCGGGCACGCCTTCCTATGCGAGAGGGGAAGGTGCCCCATCAGTGGGCATGAGGCCAGAGGCACGATCGTCAGACATCCCATCCTCCTAAGATCCTCGACGGAGCAGCTACTTCTTCATCTTGGGGATGACCTCCAGGGGTAGACGGCGCCTTCGTCGTCCGGGTTCTCGACCGCTATAGCCTGGTAGGTGTTCTCGAGGGAGCACACCACATCCTTTTCATCGCAGGCGACTGTGATGATGCCGCTTCTCCCTGGCATCTTGATGACATTGTGGCCATGGTGAGTCGCGGCCATGAACTTGGCCAGAGCTGGATATCCAAGTATGGCACTATACGGGAGGCGAATGTGGGCAACGTCGAAGTCTATGAGCTTAGTGTGGTAATGGTTGCGCTTGCCGAAAGTGACGGGGAGGCAGATCTGCCCTATGGGGACGGTGGAGCCGTCGGTCACCCCCAAGAAGGTCCTAGTAGACTGAAGCTGGTCGTACGTCACCTGGAGCGTGTCGAACGTCTCGATAGAGAGGACATTGAGCCCCGCACCGCCATCGATAAGTGTCTTGGCGACGAGGACGTTGCTGATGGAGGGCGAGCAGAGCTTCGGCAGCGCGCTGGCAGTGGCCGCGCACTTGAGCTGGTCAGCGGAGTCGAAGGTGATGGCGTACTTGGACCACCTGAGCAGAAGCGATGCCTCAAGCTTGGGGAGGGCCGCTTTCACATCGCAAGCGAACTGCTTGAAGATGTGATGGGAGGCGGGTGCCTGAGCACCGCCTAGGATGCAAGCAATGGAACGGGGCTCTTGGAAGTCCCCAGCTCCATCATCTTGGTGGTGGTCGTGATTCCTCCTTGGTGGTGGCGCCAGCTGAGGGAGTTCCGGATTAGGGGGTCCTCGGACAGCCGGACTATCTACTTTGGCCGGACTGTTGGACTATGAAGATACAAGATTGAAGACTTCGTCCCGTGTCCGGATGGGACTCTCCTTTGCGTGGAAGGCAAGCTTGACGATTCGGATATGTAGATCTCCTCCCTTGTAACTGACTCTGTGTAACCCTAGCCCCTCCGGTTTCTATATAAACCAGAGGGTTTTAGTCCGTAGGACAACAACAATCATACCATAGGCTAGCTTCTAGGGTTTAGCATCTCCGATCTCGTGGTAGATCAACTCTTGTAATACTCATATCATCAAGATCAATCAAGCAGGATTTAGGGTATTACCTCCATCGTGAGGGCCCGAACCTGGGTAAACATTGTGTCCCCCTGCCTCCTGTTACCATCGGCCTCAGACGCACAGTTCGGGACCCCCTACCCAAGATCCGCCGGTTTTGACACCGACATTGGTGCTTTCGTTGAGAGTTCCACTGTGCCGTCACGATAAGGCCTGATGGCTTGCCTTGTTGTCAGGGACAACGTTACCTCTGGGGGAGCCCTGGCTGTAGGCCAAACTCTCCAATTAGGCGGCTTCGTCGTGACCGCCCCGTTGGCCGTCGCGCCGATGACTTCTCGGGTCATCAAAAACTGCCTCCACGTCGGCTCGGGATTCACCGAGCAGATGGATCCAATGGAGCTCTCTTCTCTGAACGAGCTCTTGGATCGCATCGCCGCCTTGGGAGTCGCTACGGACTATGATCAGATCGGGCTTAAACCCGACCAAAGGGAGATTAACTCTCTGCCAGTTACCCATTAGATAGTGGTGGTGGAGGAGCGATGCAGTGATTATTCCTCTATTTTGAGGACAAACTATGTCCGGATTCCCGAGCTCTCCGAGCCGGATACCCGTCTATGGGAGGACAGGGAGCAAGCTTCGAACCTGGAATCGAACAGCGAGCCAGTACTGTGGGGCAACGTCCCAGAGCCCGAACTACCAAGCTAGGAAACTCCTTTGGGTCTCAGACCGGGCCAGGGTTTGGACTTAAATCTACCCACCCACCCTCACATAAGTGATATTTCCCATATTAGACAAGAGCCCCAAGAGACAGTACATCACTATTGGGCCAGATTCCTCCTTGCATTTAACAAGGCGAAGGACTGTCGCGAGGAAGACGCAATTTCATTCTTTTGCAAAAAATGCACGGACAAGGGAATCCTCAACGCCATAAGTCGCCGTGATATAACACACTTCGCTAACTTGGCATCGATAGTATAGAAGTACTGTGCGATGGAAAGCACTTGGAAAACCCAAGCACAATTCTGGGATCCTCTGGCTCTAACTAAACCCTCTGTCCGAACTAAAAGGGTGTACTCTCGTAATTCACCCAATCCAATTACTAAGAAGCCAAAACCCACTATAGGGCGCGAAACCGTATTGGAGGGATGGCTCAATGGGCCATGCAAAATTCATAGTACATAGGATACCATGCCAACACACAGCCTTAGAGCATGTTGGATACTCCGGCAGGTGGCCAGGAGCGGCGAGGATCTCCTCGTCAACAATACAGCAGAGCACCCTCCCGCAGAAAATAACAATACAGTATTGATAGTCTTTGAGACTTTCGCCTCAAAAAATAGGCTCAAGCGGGCACTTCACAGCCTCGCCGAAGTCTGCCATGTCGCAACGATAAATCCATGGAACAACACGGCCATAACCTTCAATGCCAGTGACGAACCTCAATTCCGCACAACCCGAGTTCCAGCCGCTTTGGTCCTTAGTCCAACTGTGGACGGCTTTCAGCTTACTAAAGTACTCATGGACGGTGGCAGCGGATTAAACCTCATCTATGAGGAGACTCTTAGAAAAATGGAAATAGACAAGAACCGCATTGAGCAAAGCAGCACAACCTTCAGAGGAATCATCCCTTGTCGGGAGGCATGATGTGCGGGAAAATCACACTAGATGTGGTATTCGGCACGCCGGAGAATTACATGTCCGAAGAAATCACATTCCAAGTGGCCCTGTTTAGTAGCGGATACCACGCCCTTCTAGGGCGAGAGGCATTCACGATCTTCCAAGCTATACCCCATTATGGGTACATGAAGCTCAAGATGCCCGGACCTAATGGAATCATCACTCTAGCTAGTGATCCGGACATAGCACTCCATGCCGCAAATAAAACCGCCGCACTGGCCCTCGAAGCATTATTCGAAGCCCTCGCGGCCGAAGAACTAACTGCGCTGCGCTCTACAGTGGACAGGGACGACGTGATACTCGACAAAAGACCCAAGTCCACCTCTTTTAAACCAGTGGACGAAATAGTCAAATTCCAGGTCCACCCAACGGACCCTACAAAAACAGCATCCATTGGGGCACAACTGAACCCCACAACAGACGCCGCACTGCGGGAGTTCTTATGCGAGAATTGGGACATCTTCGCTTGGAATCCTTCAGATATGCCAGGCATCCCACGCAGGCTGGCCGAGCATAGCCTAAACATTCTAAAGGGATACAAGCCGGTCAAGCAAACTCTTCGGCGTTTCTCCAAACCCAAGCGACAAGCCATGGGAGAAGAACTAGCCAAGTTACTCGAGGCCGGATTCATTAGAGAAATAAAACATCCGGACTGGCTAGCAAACTTGGTGATGGTACCAAAGAAGGACAAATCCTGGCGCCTATGTGTCGATTTTAACGACCTTAACAAGGCTTGCCCCAAGGATCCCTTCCCCCTCCCCCGCATTGATCAAATTATCGATGCTACCGCGGGACACGACTCGTTGTGTTTCCTCAACGCATACTCCAAATACCATCAAATCAAGATGGCGGAGCCCGATCAAGCCGCAACGGCATTCATTACTCCATACGGTCCCTTCTGTTTCAACACTATGCCTTTCGGGCTCAAAAATGTCGGTGCGACCTATCAACGCATGATTCAGACATGCCTGGAAGCACAAATCGGCAAAACAGTGGAGGCATACGTAGACGATGTGGTAATTAAAACCAGACACGTCGAATCTTTGATAGACAACTTGAGGCTCATGTTTGACAATCTCCGAACATATGACATTAAGCTCAATCCGGAAAAATGCGTTTTCGGCGTACCCGCCGGAAAGCTCTTGGGCTTCATCATTTCCAACAGAGGAATTGAAGCGAATCCGGCTAAAATACAAGCTCTGTCACAGTTGGCTATCCCAACAAACCTCAAGAAAATTCAGAAATTAACTGGATGCATGGCTGCCTTAAGCCGCTTTATCTCCTGACTGGGAGAAAAGGCATTACCTCTTTATCGCCTTCTTCGGCACACCGAACACTTCGAGTGGACGCACACGACTACGGCTGGATTAGAAGAAATAAAAGCCGCCTTGGCCAGCAACCCAATCTTGGCCGCACAAAATATTGGCGAACCAATGCTGTTATATATAGCGGCAACACACCAGGTTGTAAGCGCAGTGCTCATCGTCGAACGAGATACGGCCGGACATAAGTTCCTGCTTCAAAAGCCGGTATACTACGTATCTACTGTCCTCACTCCATGCAAATCCCGGTACCCAGATTATCAAAAGATAGCATATGCGGTCTTCATGGCATCCCGAAAACTACAACACTACTTTCAAGAGTGTTCAATTACGGTGGCCTCCGAGGTTCCACTCAACGTCATTATAAACAACCGCGATGCCACGGGCCGGATTGCTAAATGGACTAGTGAGATCCTCCCGTTCGACATATCATACAAACCACGACGCGTACTCCAATTGGATCATGCACTTCGACGGCTCTAAAATGCTGGCGGGTCTGGGAGCAGGCGTCGTCCTGACATCCCCAACCGGAGATACAGTCCAATACGTACTCCAAATATTATACACAAACTCCAACAACGCAGCCGAATATGAGGCCCTGTTGCATGGTCTCCGGATGGCAGTCTCCATGGGCATTCAACACCAAGAAGTGCATGGGGATTCGAACCTCGCAATATCTCAAATAAATGGAGATTTTGATGCCAAGGACCCAAAAATGGTGGCTTATCACAATGTCGTCCTCAAAATGTCATCTCGATTCGAGGGGCGCGAATTCCACCATGTGGTCCGAGAAAACAATCAAGCGGCGGATATCCTCGCCCGAATCGGCACTAAGCGCGACCCTGTCCCACCTAATATCTTCTTGGAAAGGCTGTTTAAGCCATCCGTGGTGTGGGAAGGGGAGACCAGCAACAATAGTCCGGATCCGGCCACAACACCAGACCCCGAACACTCTGACGTAATCGGAGGCTCCACCACCGAGATAACACCTTCGGCCCACGTAATTATGGCTGTCATCGCCCCGTGGACAGAACCCTTCTTGGCTTACCTAAATAGGCAAGAACTCCGTGAGGACCAAAACAAGGCACGCTGCATTGTGCGGCGGTCTAAAGCCTAAAAGGTCCACGAGGGAGAGCTTTATAAGAAAAGCGCTACCGGAGTACTGCAAAGGTGCATTTCCAAGGAGGAAGGACGAAAACTTTTGGCAAAAATTCATGCTGGACTCGACGGCCATCACGCAGCAGCTCGGGCCCTTGTAAGTAAGGCCTTCCGTACAGATTTCTACTGGCCACAACTCGAGCAGACGCACAGGACCTCGTCCAACATTGTGTCGGTTGCCAGCTCTTTGCAAACCAAAGCCATATGCCACCTACCACCCTCCAAACAATACCCATTACTTGGCCCTTCGCGGTCTGGGGGCTTGATATGGTCGGACCCCTTAAAGGAGGAAGCCATAAGAAAAAGTACCTATTGGTCATGGTGGATAAATTCACCAAATGGATAGAGTCCAAACCAGTTAAAATGGCCGAATCCGGACCAGTGATAGATTTCATATCCGGGGTTGTACACTGCTACAGTGTCCCCCACAGTATCATCACCGATAACGGCTCAAACTTTACAGCCGATGAGGTAAAAACATGGTGCAACAAAATGGGCATTAAGCTTGATTATGCATCCGTCTACCACCCTCAAACTAATGGTCAAGTCGAACGAGCAAATGGTCTTATAATGAGGGCATTAAACCTAGACTAGTGCGGTCCTTGAAGGAATCAGATATGCACTGGGTTGAGGAGCTCGACTCCGTACTATGGGGGCTGCGGACCACGCCAAATCGCACTACCTGATACACACCTTTCTTTATGGTGTACGGCGCAGAGGTGGTACTGCCCTGCGACATCATTCATGACTCACGTCGCGTGCGCATGTATGAAGAAAAGAAGCCAAGTTAGATCAGCATGACAGTTTGGACGCCCTGGAGGAGGAGCGTGACGTGGCAAAAGCCCGATCCGCATTCTATCAACAACAGGCTCGACGATATCAAAGCAGAGAAGTACGGGCCAAAACTTATAATGTTGGCGAACTCGTTCTACGCCTACAGAGAAGAAAAAGGACAACCTCAAACCCAAATGGGAAAGTCCCTTTGTTATTGACAAAGTTCTGACCGGTGGAGCGTACCGTTGCTACCTCTTGAGCACTTGCGTTGGTTTTCCCTTGAAGAGGAAAGGGTGGTGCAGCAAAGTAGCGTAAGTATTTCCCTCAGTTTTTGAGAACCAATGTATCAATCCAGTAGGAGGCTATGCGCCAGTCCCTCGCACCTACACAAAACAAATAAATCCTCGCAACCAACGTGATAAGGGGTTGTAAATCCCTACACGGTCACTTATAAGAGTGAGATCTAATAGATATGATAAGATAATATTTTTGGTATTTTTATGATAAAGATGCAAAGTAAAATAAAAGCAAAGTAAAAAAGCAAAGGAAATCACTAAGTGTTGGAAGATTAACATGATGAAGATAGACCCGGGGGCCATAGGTTTCAATAGTGGCTTCTCTCAAGAGCATAAGTATTTTACGGTGGGTGAACAAATTACTGTTGAGCAATTGACAGAATTGAGCATAGTTATGAGAATATCTAGGTATGATCATGTATATAGACATCACGTCCGAGACAAGTAGACCAACTCCTTCCTGCATCTACTACTATTACTCCACACATCGACCGCTATCCAGCATGCATCTAGAGTATTAAGTTCAATAGAACAGAGTAACGCTTTAAGCAAGATGACATGATGTATAGGGATAAATTCATGCAATATGATAAAAAAACCATCTTGTTATGCTCGATGGCAACAATACAATACGTGCCTTGCTGCCCCTACTGTCACTGGGAAAGGACACCGCAAGATTGAACCCAAAGCTAAGCACTTCTCCCATTGCAAGAAAGATCAATCTAGTAGGCCAAACCAAACTGATAATTCGAAGAGACTTGCAAAGATAACCAATCATACATAAAAGAATTCAGAGAAGATTCAAATATTGTTCATACATAAACTTGATCATAAACCCACAATTCATCGGTCTCAACAAACACGCTGCAAAAGAAGATAACATCGAATAGATCTCCACAAGAGAGGGGGAGAACTTTGTATTGAGATCCAAAAAAGAGAGAAGAAGCCATATAGCTAATAACTATGGACCTGAAGGTCTGAGGTAAACTACTCACACTTCACCGGAGAGGCTATGGTGTTGATGTACAAGCCCTCTGTGATCGATGCCCCCTCCGGTGGAGCTCCGGAACAGGCCCCAAGATGGGATCTTGTGGATACAGAAAGTTACGGCAGTGGAATTAGGGTTTTGCCTCCGTATCTGATCGTTTGGGGGTACGTAGGTATATATTGGAGGAAGGAGTATGTCGGTGGAGCAACAAGGGGCCCACGAGGGTGGAGGGCGCGCCTGGGGGGTAGGCGTGCCCCCCTACCTCGTGGCTTCCCTGTTGGTTGCTTGACGTAGGGTCCAAGTCTCCTGGATCTTGTTCGTTCCAAAAATCACGTTCCCGAAGGTTTCATTCCGTTTGGACTCCATTCGATATTCCTTTTCTTCGAAACCCTAAAATAGGCAAAAAACAGGAATTCTGGGCTGGGCCTCCTGTTAATAGGTTAGTCCCAAAAATAATATAAAAGTGAATAATAAAGCCCAATAATGTCCAAAATAGAAGATAATATAGCATGGAGCAATCAAAAATTATAGATACGTTGGAGGCGTATCAAGCATCCCCAAGCTTAATTCGTGCTCGTCCTCGAGTAGGTAAATGATAAAAACAGAATTTTTGATGTGGAATGCTACTTGGCATATTTTCAATGTAATTCTTCTTAATTGTGGTATGAATATTCAGATCTAAAAGATTCAAGACAAAAGTTTAATATTGACATAGAAATAATAATACTTCAAGCATACTAACTAAGCAATTATGTCTTCTCAAAATAACATGGCCAAAGAAAGTTATCCCTACAAAATCATATAGTCTGGCTATGCTCTATCTTCACCACACAAAGTATTTAAATCATGCACAACCCCGATGACAAGCCAAGCAATTGTTTCATACTTTTGGTGTTTTCAAACTTTTTCAATTTTCACGCAATACATGAGCGTGATCCATGGACATAGCACTTTAGGTGGAATAGAATGGTGGTTGTGGAGAAGACAAAAGGGAGAAGATAGTCTCACATCAACTAGGCGTATCAACGGGCTATGGAGATGCCCATCAATAGATATCAATGTGAGTGAGTAGGGATTGCCATGCAACAGATGCACTAGAGCTATAAGTATATGAAAGCTCAAAAATAAACTAAGTGGGTGTGCATCCAACTTGCTTGCTCATGAAGACCTAGGGCATTTTGAGGAAGCCCCTCATTGGAATATGCAAGCCAAGTTCTATAATGAAAAATTCCCACTAGTATATGAAAGTGATATCATAGGAGACTCTCTATCATGAAGATCATGGTGCTACTTTGAAGCAAAAGTGTGGTAAAAGGATAGTAGCATTGTCCCTTCTCTCTTTTTCTCTCATTTTTTTATTTGGGCCTTTTCTCTTTCTTTTTTTATGGCCTCTTTTTTTTTGTCCGGAGTCTCATCCCGACTTGTGGGGGAATCATAGTCTCCATCATCCTTTCCTCACTTGGGACAATGCTCTAAAATGATGATCATCACACTTTTATTTACTTACAACTCAACAATTACAACTCGATACTTAGAACAAAATATGACTCTATGTGAATGCCTCCGGCGGTGTTCCGAGATATGCAATGAATCAAGAGTGACATGTATGAAAGAATTATGAACGGTGGCTTTGCCACAAATACAATGTCAACTACAGGATCATGCAAAGCAATATGATAATAATGGAGTGTGTCATAGTAAACGGAACGGTGGAAAGTTGCATGGCAATATATTTCGGAATGGCTATGGAAATGTCATGATATGTATGTATGGTGGCTGTTTTGAGGAAGGTATATGGTGGGTGTATGATACCGGCGAAAGGTGCGCGGTATTAGAGAGGCTAGCAATGGTGGAAGGGTGAGAAAAGTGTGTATGATCCATGGACTCAACATTAGTCATAAAGAACTCATATACTTATTGCAAAAATCTACAAGTTATCAAAGCAAAGTATTACGCGCATGCTCCTAGGGGGATAGATTGGTAGGAAAAGACCATCGCTCGTCCCCGACCGCCACTCATAAGGAAGGCAATCAATAAATAAATCATGCTCCGACTTCATCACATAATGGTTCACCATACGTGCATGCTACGGGAATCACAAACTTTAACACAAGTATTTCTCAAATTCACAACTACTCAACTAGCATGACTGTAATATCACCATCTCCATATCTCAAAACAATTATCAAGTATCGAACGTCTCATAGTATTCAACACACTCATAAGAGAATTTTATTATTAATCTTGTATACCTAGCATATTAGGATTATTTAGGCAAATTACCATGCTATTTAAGGCTCTCAAAATAATCTAAGTGAAGCATGAGAGATCAATAGTTTCTATAAAACAAATCCACCATCGTGATCTAAAAGATATAAGTGAAGCACTAGAGCAAAACTATATAACTCAAAAGATATAAGTGAAGCACATAGGGTATTCTAATAATTTTCGAATCATGTGTGTCTCTCACAAAAGGTGTGTACATCAAAGATGATTGTGGTAAACTAAAAAGCAAAGACTCAAATCATACAAGACACTTGTCGGCGTTCTGGGAACGGGGGTTCCCAGACTTGCCGGCCTACGGCGTGGCTCAAAGGGGGGCCCAGCGCGGCCCATCTTCACCAACACAAACCCAAGACCCTCGCGAGGGGCCAAGCCTCGTGGGGCGGATGACGCGGAGCTTCCTCAGGCGCGGCCTCATCAGGCTGGCTCACGAGGAGGTGGAGAGATCAAGGCGGGGTACCTCACGAGGTGCCCGTGAAGCAAGCCATGACGACCGGGGGCGCCAGGCGGGTGCCAGCCCGCGCAGCGTCCTCCCTTCCTCTTTGGTGCAAAGGGGGCAAGCGCAGCCGCGGAGTACCGAGGCATCAGGCAAAGGTTGCCATTTCGGTGCAACGAGACCAAGACCAGGAGGACTACAAGACGGAGGTCACCGTGGAGCCCAAGACGGCGTCATCACCAGAGCTTTGCGCAGGCGAAGACTACTTTTGTCAGGATAGCTAGTACTAGCTGTCCCCCTTCAAATTAGCCCGCCATTGTTGGCTCCCTTCCCGCTCGATATTTGGGAAGAGGACCAGGGCCCCTATAAATAGGATCAGCCACCCGCTAGACAGAGGGGAGGACGGTCGGAGAAAAAGAGAGAGAGAGAGAGAAGGGTGACTGAGCTCCTCCTAGCAGTTCATCGCCCCGACCAAGAACAGACCCTCGCGAGGCTGTTCTTCCTTGTATTGTTCATCATCATCAGCCCAAGAGGCAATCCACCACACCACACACTGGAGTAGCGTATTACACCACAACGGTGGCCCGAACCAGTATAAACCCTGCGTCTCTTGTGTTGTTCTTTCCTTAGTTTAGATCTTGGCGAGGCGGAGGGGTGCAGGCAGGTAGGAGGCGAAATCTCCACGCGCACCCCAGTGTTCGAACCTCAAGGGTCTGCCGGAACCCGAAATCCTACATTTGGCGCGCCAGGTAGGGGTCCGCCGGGATTCGTCGTCCACCACCCCGTTCTCCTTCGACCATCACGCCCATGTCTGACGCTTGTCGGGCCCGCGCCGAGCGCCGGGCCACGCTTGCTTCCCGCGTCGCCCAGACGGCCCCTGTCGATGGGCGCCCTCGCCGTTCCCCTCACCTGCCGTCAACGCCGCCACCGGCTCGGTGGGGGACGAGCGGCAAGCATCGTCCCAGCATCTGTCTGTGCGGCAAGGCGGCCGCACCGCAACTCCCTCGCTCACCCCAGCTGGTTCTTCGTCCCGCGCGCTCCGCGCGCCCATGGAGCCTCGCAACCTGTCCCCCGCCCATCGCGGTGCACCAACACCCCCGGTCGTCGCGACCCTCTTGGGCGGCTCGCAGGCGCCGCCTACAAGTCACCACGTCAAGCCATTCATCCGCCGGGTCACCGCTGCTTCCACGCGGCAGGGGGCTCCCCTGGACCGGGCGGCGCCCTAGACCGGCCTGACCTTCAGCTCGGAGGACCACCCCTCCAACTCGGCCTGCTCGGGTGCGCTTCCAATGCTGTGCACCCCCACCATCTGCCAGGTGGCCGTCACCAGGACCCTCATTGATGGCGGCGCGGGCCTCAGCATGCTCTCGGTCGAGGCTTTCAACCTCCTCTGCATACCCCTGGAACGGCTGCAACCCAGCCAGCCCTTCTCAGGCGTTGGGGGCGAGTCGTCCAGCTCCTTGGGACAGATCCGGCTCCCAGTAACCTTCGGCACCCACGACAACTTCCGCACGGAGCTGGTCGACTTCGACATCGCCCCCTTCGGCCTCCCCTACAACGCCATCCTCGGCTACCCAGCGCTGGCCCAGTTCATGGCCGCGACGCACCCGGCGTACAACCTCATGAAGATGCCTGGGAGCAGCGGTGTCCTCACTGTGCATGGGGACACCGGAGGCGCGCTGCGGGCGCTCAAGCTCGCCTTCAAGACGGCGGCGTCGGCACAGCCCGCCGACTTGGAGACCCCCGGGCCCAAGGGTGCTGCACCCGCCAAGAAGAAACAGTAGTTCACCCAAGACAAGGCAGAAACCAAGCAGATACCCGTCGATGAGGACGGGTCCACCAACGCCACCTTCACCATAGGCGCCCACCTCAAACCCGAGCAGGAGAAGGCCCTGGTCGGGTTCTTGCGTGCAAACAAGAAGGTATTCGCTTGGGAGCCTGACCAGTTGGCAGGGATCCCTAGGGGTGTAATCGAGCATCACCTCAACGTATGCCCCAATGTGCGCCCTGTGAAGCAGAAGGCCAGGCGGCAGTCAACAGAAAAGCAGGCCTTCATCGTCCAAGAGACCCGCAAATTAGAAGCCGCTGGGGTCATTCACGAGGTCCGATACCCGGATTGGCTGGCCAACCCTGTCGTTGTGCCAAAGAAGGGAGGGAAGGAGCGCATGTGTGTCGACTTCACCAACCTCAACAAAGCATGCCCGCAAGATCCGTTCCCGCTCCCCTGCATCGACCAGATCGTCGATTCCACTGCGGAATGCGACCTGTTATGCTTCTTGGATGCATTCTCTGGGTATCACCAGATCAAGATGGCGGTAGAAGACGTCGAGAAGACAGCCTTCCTAACCCCGTGTGGAGTGTACTGCTACACATGCATGCCATTTGGGCTGCGTAACATAGGGGCGACTTTCCAGCGGCTGATGCACATCACCTTGGGCCCGTAGCTCGGGAAGAATGTTGAGGCTTACGTCGATGACATTGTGGTAAAGTCTCGGAAGGCCAGGACCTTGATACAAGACTTGGAGGAAACCTTCGCGAGCCTCAACGCAGTGAACCTACGACTCAACCCAGAGAAGTGTGTGTTCGGAGTCCCCTCAGGCAAGCTCTTGGGTTTCCTCGTGTCCCACCGAGGCATCGAGGCTAACCCGGAGAAGGTCAAAGCGGTGGAAGACATGAGCCCGCCAAAGACCCTCAGAGAAATGCAGAAGCTCACGGGGCGCGTGACCGCGCTAGGGCGCTTCATCTCCAAGTTGGGGGAACGAGCACTGCCTTTCTTCCAGCTAATGAAGAAAAAGGGGCCCTTCGAGTGGACTGAAGAGGCTGACAAGGCGTTCCAGGATCTCAAGAGATACCTGACCAGCCCACCGGTCATGGTGGCTCCGCGCCCTCAAGAGCCCCTGGTGCTTTACCTCGCCGCCACTCCCTACTCCGCCAGCGCAGCCTTGGTGGCAGTCAGAGAGGAGCGCCGAATCAAAACCACGGTTGCAGCCCGGGACAAGGCAGAACAGGGACAAGGAAGGCCCGCAGAAACTGCCACCGCGGCTAAGGAGGATCAGCCGCCGCAGAGGGACACACCAGAGGCGGAAGAGGCCCCTCTTCCAGATGGCCAGCCTCAGGAGGCCTCATTGCCTCAAGAGGCGCCACAGTCTCCGAAGGGAGCCACCAGCACTGACGCACTCCACCTCGTTGAGCACCCAGTGTACTTCGTCAGCACGGTGCTGCGGCAAGGGCACGGCACCCCATGCCTCAGAAACTTCTCCTCGCGCTACTGATGGCCTCGCGCAAGCTGCGGCACTATTTTCAGGGTCACCCCATCAATGTCGTCTTGTCGTACCCCTAGAGAGAGTACTCAGGAGCCCTAATTCAGCTGGAAGGGTCGCTGAGTGGAACATAGAACTGCAAGTGTTTCAGCTCGAATTCAGCACGACCAGAGTCATCAAGGGAGCAGCGTTGGCGGATTTTGTGGCAGAATGGACGGAGGCGCCGGGCCTCAAGGCCGACAAGGATCGGTCCCTGTCCCCGGGAAGCGAGGCGCCAGAAGGCTGGGTCATGTACTTCGATGGGGCGTTCTCCAGGCATGGCGCTGGGGCTGGAGGGGTGCTTATATCCCCTGCTCAGGACAAGCTCTATTACGCCGTGCAGCTCTGTTTCCAGAAAGGTGAAAAGGTCTCCGACAACATAGCAGAGTATGAAGGTTTAATAGCAGGCTTGAAGGCCGCGGCTGCCCTGGGGGTGAAACGCCTCACCATCAAGGGCGATTCGCAGCTCCTTGTCAATTTCTCCAATAAGGTGTACGAGCCGAAGGATGAGCACATGGAAGCCTACCTAGCGAAGGTCCGCAAGATGGAGAAGCAGTTCTGGGGGTTGGAGTTGCAGCATGTGCCCCGTGGCACCAATCAAGAGGCCGACGACATCGCCAAACGGGCGTCCAAGCGGTTACCTCAGGAGCCTGGCGTTTTCGAGGAGTGGCTCTTCAAGCCATCAGCCCTGCCGTCATTATCAAACACGGCTCAGCCCCGGGAGGAGCTCCCCCAGCCACCTGCCTCAGGGGCTCCGGCCTGTGGCCCGGCCTCAGGAGCACGTCTGCTCCTGACGATGGAACCTCAGGAGGGATGTTGGATCGCGGAGCTCCGGAGTTACCTAACACAAGGGACCCTGCCGGAGAAGGAGGAGGAAGCGGAGCGAGTGGCACGCCAGGCCACGGCATACTGCATCAAGGATGGAGAGCTCTACCGGAAGCGGCCAAATGATGTATCCCTGCGCTGCATCTCCAGGGAGCAAGGGAAGGAACTGCTGGAAGATATACACGGCGGAGATTGTGGACATCATTCATCATCACGGACCCTCGTCGGCAAGGCGTTCCGCAGTGGGTTTTATTGGCCCACCGCGCTCAATGACGTCGTCGAACTAGTGAAAGCTTGTGAGGCCTGCCAGTTCCACGCCAAGCAGATCCATCAACCAGCAGGAGGCTTGCAGACTATACCCCTTTCGTGGCCATTCGCAGTCTGGGGGCTGGATATCTTGGGCCCATTTCCTCGGGCGCCTGGGGGCTACCGCTACCTCTACGTCGTCGTAGACAAGTTCACCAAGTGGGCTGAAGTAGAGGCTGTCCGCACCATTCCCGCGGGTTCCGCGGTCAAGTTCATCAAGGGCATCGTGAGCCGGTTCGGGGTGCCGAATCGCATCATCACGGACAACGGTTCGCAGTTCACCAGTAACCTCTTCAAAACATACTGTGCTAACCTCGGAACGCAGATATGCTACGCTTCGGTGGCGCACCCCCGAAGCAATGGCCAGGCCGAGCGAGCCAACACGGAGGTCCTGAGGGGCCTCAAGACCAGGACGTTCAAGAAGAAGCTGGAGGCCTGCGGCAGAGGTTGGTACGACGAGCTTCAGTCCATGTTGTGGTCCATCCGCACAACCGCGACCAAGCCGACTAGAGAGACCCCGTTCTTCCTGGTCTACGGAGCCGAAGCGGTCCTCCCTCACGAGGTTAGACATCGCTCCGCGCGGGTCTTGGCGTTTGACGAGGCGCAGCAGGACGCCATGCGGGGGATGGACCTCGTGCTGGGGGAGGAACGTCGCCGAGAAGCCGCGCTACGAGCGGCGAGGCACCAACAAGCACTGCGGCGATATCACTGCCGCAACATCCGCCCCAGAACTCTCGAGGTAGGAGACCTCGTGCTCAGGCGGGTTCTCTCCAGGGAGGGGCTGCACAAGCTCTCTCCCATGTGGGAGGGCCCGTTCAAAGTTGTTCATGTTTCCAGGCCCGGCTCCGTGCGCTTGGAGACTCAGGAGGGGATGCCAGTCCAGAACGCATGGAACATCCAGCACCTCCGGAGGTTCTACCCCTAAAAAGGCCCGGAGCCTGTGAAGAAAGCGAATGCCTGTGAAGCTATCGCGTTTTGGAAAAGGCCCGGAGCCTGTGAAGAAGGCGAATGCCTGTGAAGCTATCGTGTTTTGGAAAAGGCCCGGAGCCTGTGAAGAAGGCGAATGCCTGTGAAGCTATCGCGTTTTGGAAAAGGCCCGAAGCCTATGAAGAAGGCGAATGCCTATGAAGCTATCGCGTTTTGGAAAAGGCCCGGAGCCTGTGAAGAAGGCGAATGCCTGTGAAGCTATCGCGTTTTGGAAAAGGCCCGGAGCCTGTGAAGAAGGCCAACGCCTGTGAAGCTCGCCGCCCGTGACACTCTCACATAATAATGAGTTGGGGCTGTACACGCCCCGGAGTCTTAGGAGCGCCGGCCTCAGGCCCTGGGGCTCCCTCCCACGCCCAGTGGAAGCACTTAGCTCCACGCTGGTGAGAAGACGTCGAAGACTAGATTAGGTGCCGGACGCGGCTTTTCATTTGCTTTCCGCGGTTGGCTCGTTCCTTCTCATTCGAAGTTTTATTGAAGTTGTTGCCGTCTTTGGCTTGCGGTTCTCCGACTTTTCGCTCTCCTACCTCGATTTCTCTTGTGAAAGGCCTCGCGAGGGGGGGCAGCCGAGCGCCCTCGTGAGTGTTCCTACCCTGGTCATTCAAAGGGTCCGCGACCTGGGCCCATCACAGGAGCACCCCTCCAGTCCGTGCCCCACGGGCACCGCGACACAAACAAAGGTCCTGGGTCGGTCGCCCCCCACGGCCGGGGCCGGGAATTATCCACGTGCGGGCATGTAGCCGGAAGGTACAATAACGAAAGCAAAACGATGATTAACAGCAATAACCCAAACACGCCCCCGTGGGGCTCCACGCTACTGTCTTTGTTAGGCAGGAAAAAGGAAAAGAAAGGACAAATCTGGTGCAGCCCGCCTCGCACCGGCCCACAGGGAAGGTCCGAGCTGCCTCCGGAGCTCAGGCGGACTCCCTCTCGCGCTTCACCAGGGCGCGACGGCGGGCGGACATGTTGCCACCTCCCAAGAAGATACGACGGCGTGGAGGCTGACCGCGGCCACCGCTAGAAGAGTCGCCGCCTGAAGAAGAACCGGAGAAGCTTGAGGAACCCCGAGCGCCGCCAGCCGCGCGGGCGCTGCCCTCTCCATCATCGCCGGAGCTGGGTTCCCAGCCGCGGTCGTCACCCTCGGGGCAACACCCTGCGCGGCGACCATCTTCCCCAAACACCCTCACGTAGAGGGTGGCATCGCCGACGAACCTGAAGTGTAGGGTGCACCGATGGCTCAGGCCACGCGCGCGGGCAAACGTCTGCCAACCGCGGGCGAGGGACAGGCTCCCGGCCGCGGAGACCTCCAGTGAGACCCATTAGGCCGGCTGCAGCAGCCGTCGGCCTGGAGCCAAAGGCCGCATGGGGCGCCGGCCGGGAGCTCGCCAAGGAGCAAGCAAGGAAGTGGAAGCCGGGTGCTAGTCGGCTCCGCCGACCACACGACGAACTCCGGAAGCACTTCAGCAGCGCGAGAGCGCGACCTAGGGGGATGCGCAGCCGGAGCGCGCTCCCCGGCCGCAGCAATCCGCCCGTCGCTGTACTGAAGATCGCCTCCGCGGCCGCGGGGAGCCACCGTGGTGGCCACGGGATTTTTGCGAGGGCGCCCTCGGCCGCGCTTGGGCGGGGAAGAGGCAGGCTCAACCTGGTGAGCCTTCCCCTTCTCGGCGGCCGAGAACCTCCTTGACGGGGCCATGAAGAAAGGGAGAAGCGAGGAGGGATGAACTGGAAGGGCGCGCGCCAGTCCATACTTATAACTGGCGATGGCCAACCAACGGCCCCCACGATCGCAGGTAATTATGACCCGCTTTGCATGTAGGGACTTGTCCAAACCGTGCAGTTGCCGAGGCGCCATGGGGAAATGGAGAAGCCCACGTCCAATCAACCACCACGCGGCGCCCAAGGCCGCAGGCTGTTAGGGCCCGCGGCGCTTCGCTCTTGCCCTTCCGCCTCCCTGCACGGCCAAGTCCGAGCGCGCCTTGGGCCCGGGGGCTACTGTCGGCGTTCTGGGAACGGGGGTCCCCAGACTTGCCGGCCTGCGGCCTGCGGCGTGGCTCAAAGGGGGGCCCAGCGCGGCCCATCTTCACCAACACAAACCCAAGACCCTCGCGAGGGGCCAAGCCTCGCGGGGCGGACGACGCAGAGCTTCCTCAGGCGCGGCCTCGTCAGGCTGGCTCACGAGGAGGCGGAGAGATCAAGGCGGGTTACCTCACGAGGTGCCCGTGACGCAAGCCATGACGACCGGGGGCGCCAGGCGGGTGCCAGCCCGCGCAGCGTCCTCCCTTCCTCTTTGGTGCAAAGGGGGCAAGCGCAGCCGTGGAGTACCAAGGCATCAGGCAAAGGTTGCCATTTCGGTGCAACGAGACCAAGAGCAGGAGGACTACGAGACGGAGGTCACCGTGGAGCCCAAGACGGCGTCATCACCAGAGCTTTGCGCAGGCGAAGACTACTTTTGTCAGGATAGCTAGTACTAGCTGTCCCCCTTCAAATGAGCCCGCCATTGTTGGCTCCCTTCCCGCTTGATATCTGGGAAGAGGACCAGGGCCCCTATAAATAGGATCAGCCACCTGCTAGACAGATGGGAGGACGGTCGGAGAAAAAGAGAGAGAGAGAGAAGGGTGACTGAGCTCCTCCTAGCAGTTCATCGCCCCGACCAAGAACAAACTCTCGTGAGGCTGTTCTTCCTTGTATTGTTCATCATCATCAGCCCAAGAGGCAATCCACCACACCACACACTGGAGTAGGGTATTACACCACAACGGTGGCCTGAACCAGTATAAACCCCGCGTCTCTTGTGTTGTTCTTTCCTTAGTTTAGATCTTGGCGAGGCGGAGGGGTGCAGGCAGGTAGGAGGCGAAATCTCTGCGCGCACCCCAGTGTTCGAACCTCAAGGGTCTGCCGGAACCCGAAATCCGACAACGCTCCAAGCAAAACACATATCATGTGGTGAATAAAAATATAGCTCCAAGTAAAGTTACCGATAGAAGTAGACGAAAGAGGGGATGCCTTCCAGGGCATCCCCAAGCCTTGACTTTTAGGTGTCCTTATATTATCTTGGGGGTTCCATGGGCATCCCCTATCTTAGGCTCTTGCCACTCCTTGTTCCATAATCCATCAAATCCTTACCCAAAACTTGAAAACTTCACAACACAAAACTTAAAGTAGAAAATCTTGTGAGCTCCGTTAGCGAAAGAAAACAAAAGACCACTTCAAGGTACTGTAATGAAATCATTATTTATTTATATTGGTGTTAAACCTACTGTATTCCAACTTCTCTATGGTTTATAAACTATTTTACTAGCCATAGATTCATCAAAATAAGCAAACAACACACGAAAAACAGAATCTGTCAAAAACAGAACAGTCTGTAGTAATCTGTAGCTAGCGCAAGATCTGGAACCCCAAAAATTCTAAAATAAATTTCTGGACGTGAGGAATTTATCTATTAATCATATTAAAAAATAATTAACTAAATATCACTTTCCAAATAAAAATGGCAGCAGTTCTCGTGAGCGCTAAAGTTTCTGGTTTTTACAGCAAGATTAACAAGACTTTCCCCAAGTCTTCCCAATGGTTCTACTTGGCACAAACACTAATTAAACACAAAAAACACAACAAAACAGAGGATAGATAAATTATTTATTACTAAACAGGAGCAAAAAGCATGGGATAAAAATAAAATTGGGTTGCCTCCCAACAAGCGCTATCGTTTAACGCCCCTAGCTAGGCATAAAAAGCAAGGATAGATCTAGGTGTTGCCATCTTTGGTAGGCAATCCATAAGTGGCTCTCATAATAGATTCATAAGGTAATTTAATATTCTTTCTAGGAAAGTGTTCCATGCCTTTCCTTAATGGAAATTGGAATCTAATATTTCCTTCCTTCATATCAATAATTGCATCAATCGTTCTAAGAAAAGGTCTACCAAGAATAATAGGACATGAAGGATTGCAATCTATGTCAAGAACAATAAAATCTACGGGCACATAGTTCCTATTTGCAACAATAAGAACATCATTAATTCTTCCCATAGGTTTCTTAATAGTGGAATCCGCAAGGTGCAAGTTTAAAGAACAATCATCAAAATCGCAGAAACCTAATAAATCACACAAAGTCTTTGGAATCGTGGAAACACTAGCACCCAAATCACAAAAAGCATAGAATTCATGATCTTTAATTTTAATTTAGTTAGTAGGTTTCCACTCATCATAAATTTTTCTAGGGATAGAAACTTCCAACTCAAGTTTTTCTTCATAAGATTGCATCAAAGCATCAACGATATGTTTGGTAAAAGCTTTATTTTGACTATAAGCATGAGGAGAATTTAGCACGGATTGCAACAAGGAAATAAAATCTATCAAAGATCAATTATCATAATTAAATTCCTTAAAATCCAAAATAGTAGGTTCATTAACATCTAGAGTTTTGATCTCTTCAATCCCACTTTTACCAAATTTAGCATCAAGATCTAAAAACTCCGAATTTTTGGAACGCCTTCTAGGTAAAGGTGGATCATATTCAGTCCCATCATTATAAAGATTCATATTGCAAAATAAAGATTTAATAGGGGACACATCAATAACTTTTAGATCTTCATCTTTATTATCATGGAAACTAGAAGAACATGCTCTTATAAAGGAATCTTTCTTAGCACACATCCTAGTGGTTCTTTCTTTGCACTCATCAATGGAAATTCTCATGGCTTTGAGAGACTCATTGATATCATGCTTAGGTGGAATAGATCTAAGTTTCAAAGAATCAACATCAAGAGAAATTCTATCAACGTTCCTAGCCAACTCATCAATCTTAAGCAATTTTTCTTCAATCAAAGCATTGAAATTCTTTTGCGAAGTAATAAATTCTTTAATATTAGATTCAAAATCAGAGGGCATCTTATTATAATTTCCATAAGAATTGTTGTAGGAATTACCATAATTATTAGAGGAATTGCTAGGATAAGGCCTAAGATTAAAGTTTCCTCTATACGTGTTGTTACCAAAATTATTCCTACCAACAAAATTCACATCCATAGATTCATTATTATTCTCAATCAAAGTAGACAAAGGCATATCATTAGGATCAGAAGAAACACTCTTAGTAGCAAATAATTTCATAAGTTCATCCAACTTTCCACTCAAAACATTAATTTCTTCTATCACATGCACTTTTTATTAGTAGATCTTTCAGTGTGCCATTGGGAATAATTAACCATAATATTATCTAGGAGTTTAGTAGCTTCTACTAAAGTGATTTCCATAAAAGTGCCTCCCGCGGCCGAATCTAAAATGATTTCTAGAAGCAAAATTCAATCCGGCATACAAAATTTGTATAATCTTCCACAAATTCAAACCATGTGTTGAGAAATTACGTATCATTAATTTCATCCTCTCCCAAGATTGTGCAACACGTTCATGATCAAGTTGCTTAAAATTCATAATATCGTTTCTAAGAGAGATGATCTTAGCGAGAGGAAAATACTTAGAGATAAAAGCATCTTTGCACTTATTCCAAGAATCAATACTATTTTTAGGCAAAGACAAAAACCAAGCTTTCGCACGATCTCTAAGATAAAAAGTAAATAGCTTCAATTTAACAATATCATTGTCCACATCTTTCTTCTTTTGCATATCACACAAATCAACGAAGCTATTTAGATTGGTAGCGGCATATTCACTAGGAAGGCCGGAAAACGGATCTTTCATGACAAGATTCAGCAAGGCAGCATTTATTTCACAAGATTCAACATCGGTAAGAGGAGAAACCGGAGTGCTAATAAAATCATTGTTGTTGGTATTGGTAAAGTCACACAATTTAGTGTCATCTTGAGCCATCATGACAAGCAAGCAATCCAACACACAAGCAAAAGAGGAACGGGCAAAAAAGAGGCAAATAGAGAAAGAGAGGGAGAATAGAGAGAGAGGGCGAGTAAAACAGCAAGGGTGAAGTGGGGGAGAGGAAAACGAGAGGCAAATGGCAAATAATGTAATGCGGGAGATAAGGGTTTGTGATGGGTACTTGGTATGTTGACTTTTGTGTAGACCTCCCCGGCAACAGCGCCAGAAATCCTTCTTGCTACCTCTTGAGCACTTGTGTTGGTTTTCCCTTGAAGAAGAAAGGGTGGTGCAGCAAAGTAGTGTAAGTATTTCCCTCAGTTTTTGAGAACCAAGGTATCAATCCAGTAGGAGGCTACACGCCAGTCCCTCGCACCTACACAAAACAAACAAATCCTCGCAACCAACGCGATAAGGGGTTGTCAATCCCTACACAGTCACTTACGAGAGTGAGATCTGATAGATATGATAAGATAATATTTTTGGTATTTTTATGATAAATATGCAAAGTAAAATAAAAGCAAAGTAAAAAAAGCAAAGGAAATAACTAAGTGTTGGAAGATTAATATGATGAAGATAGACCCGGGGGCCATAGGTTTCACTAGTGGCTTCTCTCAAGAGCATAAGTATTTTACGGTGGGTGAACAAATTACTGTTGAGCAATTGACAGAATTGAGCATAGTTATGAGAATATCTAGGTATGATCATGTATATAGGCATCACGTCCAAGACAAGTGAACTGACTCCTGCCTGCATCTACTACTCTTACTCCACACATCGACCGCTATCCAGCATGCATCTAGAGTATTAAGTTCAAGAGAACAGAGTAATGCTTTAAGCAAGATGACATGATGTAGAGGGATAAATTCATGCAATATGATAAAAACCCCATCTTGTTATCCTCGATGGCAACAATACAATACGTGCCTTGCTGCCCCTACTGTCACTGGGAAAGGACACCGCAAGATTGAACCCAAAGCTAAGCACTTCTCCCATTGCAAGAAAGATCAATCTAGTAGGCCAAACCAAACTGATAATTCGAAGAGACTTGCAAAGATAACCAATCATACATAAAAGAATTCAGAGAAGATTCAAATATTGTTCATAGATAAACTTGATCATAAACCCACAATTCATCGGTCTCAACAAACACATTGCAAAAGAAGATTACATCTGTCAGATGTGGGGTTCCGGCAAACCCTTAAGGTTCGAACACTGGGGTGCGCGCGAAGTCGTTCCTTCCCACCAACCTACGCCCTAGCTCGCAAAGATCTCGCGGACGAATTCGACGAACTCGCAACGCAGAAAGACACAAGATTTATACTAGTTCGGGCCACCACTGTGGTGTAATACACTACTCAAGTGTGGTGGTGGTGGATTGCCTCTAGGGCTGAAGATGAAGAGTACAAGGGAAGAACAGCCTCCTGAGGTTGAGGTGTTCTTGTGAGTAGGCTCTTGATCGGGTTGGATCAAGCTTGGATCGGATGCCTCTACTATGGTGGCTAGCTCTACTTATATAGGCCCTGGTCCTCTTCCCAAATATCGAGCGGGAAGGGAGCCAACAACGGCGGGCTAATTCGAAGGGGGACAACTAGTACAAGCTATCCTAACAAAAGTGGTCTTCGCCTGCCAAAGCAGTCTTCCCAAATATCGAGCGGGAAGGGAGCCAACAACGCCGTCCTGGGCTCCACGATGACCTCCGTCTTGCCGTCCTCCTGGTCTTGGTCTCTTTGCACCAATATAGCAACCTTTGCTTGATGCCTCGGTACGCTTCGCCTGCGCTGGCCTCCTTAGCACCGAAGAGGAAACAAGGACGTTGTGCGCTGGCGCCCGCCTGGCGCCCGCTTGGTGCAGTGCGTCATGGCTCACGTCACGAGGGTCTCATGAGGTTTGCCCCACCTCGATATCTCCGCTCCTCGTGAGCCTGCCTGGCTAGGCTACTCCAGAGGAGGTCTTGCGTTGTCCTCCTCGCGAGGCTTGGACCCTCGCGAGGGTCTTTGATGATTTGTTGGTGAAGATGGGCCGCATGGCCTACTGGCTCAGCCACGCCGTGGGCCGCAGGCAGGCAAGTCTGGGGACCCCCGTTCCCAGGACGCCGACAGTAGCCCCCGGACCCAAGGTGCGCTCGGGCTTGGCTTCACGGCGAAGCCAAGGGCCAAGTTCGGAGCACCGCGGGCCCCAAAAACCTGCGGCCTTGATTGACGCGTGGCAGTTGATTGGACGTGGGCGTCTCCGCTTCCCCACGTTGTCTCGGCAACTGCTCGACTTGTCACGTCCCCGCGACATGCAAGGAAAACCATCATTACCTACGATCGTGGGAGACGCCGGTTGGCCTTCCCTTGCTATAAATGGGGAGGGGGGCGGAGCCCCTATTGCCCATCTCTTCCTTACTTGCTTGCTCCTTCCTCCTCGCTCCATCCCTTGCAGTGACACCCATGGCACCACGAAGGAAGTTCTCCACTGCCGAGAAGGGGAAAGCCCCTCGCGAGGGACCCGGCTCCCCGGCGCCCAAGTGCGGCCGCGGCCGCCCGCATAAACATGTCGCGACCCCCGCCATGGCCCATTGTCGAGACAGCACCACGGCACGTGGAGTGGGTCACCCCAACCATGGTGGTCCAGTTGATGAGGGGAGGCGTGCCATGGTGGCGCGGCCTCCTCGTCCGCGCTTCCACACGACGGAGGTGTCGCTGGAGTTCGTCGTCTGGTCAGAGAACCCGGCCGGCAACTGGCTCCAACTCCCGTGCTTCTTCGCCGGCGAACTGCTGGCCTCTGGTCCGAGCAGACTCTGGCTACAGGCAGATGGCTGCTGTAGCAAGGCCTCTTCGGTTGCGGTCGAGACTTCCGCTGCGAGCAACATAGCCCTGTCCTGCGGCTGGCAGACATTCGCCCGCGCGCGCGGCCTGGGCAGGCGGTGCACGCTCCACTTCAGGTACGATGGTGGGTCGACCCTTTATGTGAGGGTGTTTGGGGAAGATGGTCGCCGCGCCGGGTGCTGCCCCGAGGCGAACGACGGTGAGGAGGTACTCGGCCTTGGGGACGGTCGCGACGAGGACGAGGGCGAGCCCGCCTTCGTCGGCGATCGTGTCTCGTCCAGCTACGATGGCTCTTCCTCTGGCTACAGCTCCAGCAGTGGCGGCTATGCCCAGCCGCCACGCCGTCGCGCCCGTCTTGAAGGCGGCGGTGGGTCGTCTCGTCGCCGCACCTCCGTGAAGCGTGAGGAAGGATCTGGCTAGGCCTGGGGTAGTGCTAGGTGCCTGTCCTCGCAGATCGCCGCAGTGCTACTTTTGTTTCGCTCTTTTCCTGCATCAAGAATGAAACCAGCATGGGCCCAGGGGGCGTGTATCGAACTATGGTTCCTTGTTTATATCAGTATGCGTGCTGTTCTCGTGCTGTGTCGTTATTTTGCACAAAGATAACTTAACCCGGTATACTTAGGACACCCTCTCCCTCGCGAAGCGTTTATTTCCTCGCATTCATCTTGCCTCGGTGGCCTGCATTCGCTCAGGAACTGCAAAAAACTCGTTAGGAAGTGTGTTAAAAGATTTGCCATTCATCTTGGCCATGACCTAGCGCTTTGTGTCGTGGTACCCGAGGGGCACGGACTAGGAGAGGTGCACCAACCTTTGGGCTCGAACGAGGGTGGCTCGCGAGAATGCAGAAAGGAGAAAAAAATGCTCGCGAGGGCACCTGCCTAGCCCCCTTGTGAGGCATGCGAGAGAGAGAGAGAACACGAGCAAATTCAAGCCGGAAAAGTGCAGTGAGAGGCGAGGGAATCAAATCGGTAAGGAACGCCAAAGGCAAACTTTGATTGAGGAAAAGCGAGTCAACTACGAAAAGCAAATGAAAAGCCGCGTCTGACACCTAATCTAGTCTTCAAGTCTTCTCACCAGCGCGGAGCTAAGTGCTGTCCACTAGGCGTGGAAGGGAGCCCCAGGGCCTGAGGCCGGCTCTCCTGAGACTCCGGGGCGTGTACAGCCCCACTCATTATTACGTGAGAGTGTCACGGAAGGCGATTCTTCACAGGCACCGGGCTTTCTTCACAGGCTCTGGGCCTTTCTTCTCAGGCTCTGGGCCTTGCTTCTCAGGCTCTGGGCCTTGCTTCTCAGGCTCTAGGCCTTCCTTCATGGATAGAACTTCCGGAGGTGCTGGATGTTCCAGGCATTCTGGACAGGTATCCCGTCCTGCGTCTCCAGGCGCGCTGCACCCGGCCTAGAGACTTGGACGACCCTGGACGGGCCCTCCCACATGGGCGAGAGCTTGTGCAGTCCTTCCCTGGAGAGGACCCGCCTCAGGACGAGATCGCCCACCTCGAGCGTCCTGGAGCGGATGTTGTGGCAGTGGTATCACCGCAGCGCTTGTTTGTACCTTGCTGCCCTCAGCGCGGCTTCGCGACGGCGTTCCTCCCCCAGTACGAGATCCATCCCCCGCATGGCATCCTGCTGCGTTTCATCGAACGCTAGGACCCGTGCGGAGCGATGCTTGACCTCGTGAGGGAGGACTACTTCAGCTCCATAGACGAGGAAGAATGGGGTCTCACTCGTTGGCTTGGTGACGGTGGTTCGGATGGACCACAACACAGACTGGAGCTCGTCGTGCCAGCCCCTGCCGCAGGCCTCCAGCTTCTTCTTCAAGGTCCTGGTCTTGAGGCCCCTCAGGACCTCCGCGTTAACGCGCTCGGCCTGACCGTTACTCTTGGGGTGGGCCACCAAAGCGTAGCAGATCTGCGTTCCAAGGTTAGCACAATAGGTTTTGAAGAGGTTGCTAGTAAACTGCGAACTGTTATCTGTGATGATGCGGTTGGGGACTCCAAAGCGGCTCATGAGGCCCTTGATGAACTTGACAGCAAAGCCGACTGGAATGGTACGGACGGCTTCCACTTCCGCCCACTTGGTGAACTTGTCGATGGCGACGTAGAGATAGCGGTAGCCCCCTGGAGCCCGGGAAAACGGGCCTAGGATGCCCAGCCCCCAAACCGCAAACGGCCATGTGAGCGGGATGGTTTGGAGGCCCTGAGCAGGCTGATGGATTTGCTTGGCATGGAATTGGCAAGCTTCATAGGACTTCACCAGCTCGGTCGCGTCGTTGAGTGCTGTAGGCCAATAGAACCCATTGCAGAACACCTTGCCGATGAGGGTCCGTGATGACGAGTGGTGTCCGCAATCACTGCTGTGTATGTCAATCAGCAACTCCCTTCCTTGATCGCTGGAGATGCAGCGTACCGTCACATCGTTCGCTCGTTTCCTGTATAACTCGCCGTCTTGGATACGGTATGCCGTGGCCTGCCGGGCCACGCGCTCCTCATCCTCTTCCTTCTCCGGCAGCGTCCCGCGCATCAGGTACTCCTTGAATTCCAGGATCCAGCACTCCTCCTGGGGCTCGAGCGCCAAGAGCAACCGAGCTCCTGAGGTCGGGCCGCAGGCTGGGGCTCCCGTGGCCGGGGGCTGCGGGAGTTCCTCCTGAGGCTGAGTCATGCTTGAAAGAGGTGGCGAAGCTGATGGCTTGAAGAGCCGCTCTTCGAAGACGCTGGGCTCTTGCGGTTGTCGCTTGGATGCTCTCCTGGCGATGTCATCGGCTTCCTTGTTGGTGCCTCGGGGCATGTGCTGCAGCTTCAGGCCCGAGAACTGCTTTTCCATTTTGCGCACCTCCGTGAGGTAGGCCTCCATGTGCTTGTCCTTCGGCTCGTATACCTTCTTGGAAAAGTTGACGAGGAGCTGCGAGTCACCTTTGACGGTGAGGCGCTTCACTCCTAGAGCCACAACAGCCCTCAGGCCAGCTATGAGGCCTTCGTATTCTGCGATGTTGTTGGAGACCTTCTTGCTGTTCTGAAAACAGAGTTGCACGGCGTAGTAGAGCTTGTCCTGAGTGGGTGAGATGAGCACTGCTCCAGCCCCCGTGCCCTAATGCGCGAAGGCACCATCGAAATACATGACCTAGCCGTCTAGTGCCTCGCTTCCTAGGGAGGTGGACCGATCTTCTCCTTCTTCAAGAGCCGGGGCATCTGTCCATTCTGCCACAAATTCAACGAGCGCGGCTCCCTTGATGACCCTGGTAGTGCTGAACTCCAGCTGGAATGCTTGCAACTCGATGTTCACTCAGCAACCCTTCCGGCTGAGTTAGGGCTCCTGAGCACCCTCTCCAAGGGGTAGGCTGAGACGACCTTGATGGGGTGACCCTGGAAGTAGTGCCGCAGCTTGCGCGAAGCCACCAGGAGTGCGAGCAGGAGCTTTTGCGACATAGGATAGCACGCCCTCGCGTCCCGCAGTACGGTGCTGACGAAGTACACCGGATGCTCGATGAGAGCTGGCACATTGTCGAGGCTCGGGTCCCGCGGAGATTGCGGCATATCCTGAGGTGGTGGGTTTCCTGAGACCTGGCCGTCCTCAGGAGCTTCTGCGATGTTGCCTTGTTGAGCTTGGTCCTCCGCCGCTGATGGCTTTGCCGCACCTTTATGACCCCGTGCTGCATCAGCTCTGGCTTGGCGCGGCACACCCTTGCCTTGGCGCTCCTCCCGAACTGCCACCAGCGCCGCGCTAGCGGAATACGGGGTGGTGGCAAGGTAGAGCACCAGAGGCTCGAGAGGCCGTGGTGCCACCATCACTGGGGGGCTGGTGAGGTATTTCTTCAGGTCTTGGAAGGCCCGGTCGGCCTCCGGGGTCCACTCGAACGGGCCCTTCTTCTTCATGAGCTTAAAGAAGGGTAAGGTGCGCTCACCTAGCTTGGAGATGAAACGCCCTAACACGGTCACCCGCCCTACTAGCTTTTGCATTTCCTTGAGGGTCTGCGGTGGGCTCATGTCTTCAATGGCCTTGATCTTCTCCGGGTTCGCCTCGATCCCTCTGTGGGATACGAGGAACCCCAGTAGCTTGCCGGAGGGGACACCAAACATGCACTTCTCTGGGTTAAGCCTCAAGTTCACTTGGCGCTAGCTCTCGAAGGTCTCCCCCAGGTCTTGAATCAACGTCCTCGCCTCGCGAGATTTGACGACTATATCATCAATGTAGGCCTTTGTGTTTATGCCAAGCTGCCACCCCAAGGCGATTTGCATCAACCGTTGGAAGGTTGCGCCCGCGTTGCGCAGCCCAAAGGGCATGCAGGTGTAGCAGTACACCCCGCATGGTGCCAGGAAGGCTATCTTCTCCACATCCTCCACCGCCATCTTGATTTGGTGGTATCCTGATAATGCATCTAGGAAACATAGCAAGTCGCACTCGGCTGTGGAGTTGATGATTTGGTCGATGCGTGGAAGCGGGAATGGATCCTGGGGGCACGCTTTGTTAAGGTTGGTGAAGTCGACGCACATTCGTTCCTTCCCGCCTTTCTTCAGTACTATGACGGGGTTCGCCAGCCATTCGGGGTATTGAACTTCTCGGATGGTACCTGCCGCCTCTAGCTTGCGTGTCTCTTGGACGATGAAGGCTTGCTTCTCTGTGGACTGCCGTCTTGCTCATTGCTTCACGAGGCGTATGTTGGGGCATACCCTCAGATGATGCTGGATTACCTCTCTCGGGACCCCTACCAGCTGATTGGGCTCCCCCGCGAATATCTCCTTGTTCATGCGCAAAAACCTCACCAAAGCTTCTTCTTGTCCCAAGTCAAGGCCGGTTCCTATGGTGAAGGTGGCTCTTGAAGACTCGTCCTCATCGACCGGCATCTGCTTGGTCTCCGCCTTATCTTGAGTGAATAGCTGCTTCTTCTTGGTGGGTGCGGTTTTCTTGGCCTCGGGTGTACCGACACCGGCTGGCTGTGCTGCTGCCGCGGTCTTGAAGGCGAGCCTGAGCGCCGCCACGGCCTCCTTAGCATCCCCCTTGATGGTGAGGATGCCCTTGCTCCCTGGCATCTTCATGAGGTTGTAGGCCGGGTGAGTCGCCGCCATGAATTGAGTGAGAGCCGGGTACCCGAGGATGGCATTGTACGAGAGACTGATACGGGCGATGTCAAAGTCCGCCAGCTCAGTGCGATAGTTGTCTCGCGTGCCAAAGGTGACAAAGAGGCGGATCTGCCCCAGAGGGTGAGCAGCTCCACCACCCACTCCTATGAAGGGCTTGCTGAGGCCGAGCCGTTCGAGCGGCACATGAAGAAGGCTGAAGGCTTCCACGGAGAGCAAGTTGAGGCCGGCGCCGCCGTCGATGAGGGTCTTGGTGACGGCCCGTTGCAGATGGTGGGCGTGCAGAGCATCAGGAGCATCCCGGAGCTGGCGGTGGAGCCGGGGTGGTCTTCTGAGTCAAAGGTGAGGTCGGCCTCCGGCGCAGCCCAACCCACGGAGCCCACGGGCGCTTGCAGGCTGCCCCAATCTGACGGAAGAAAGGCTTGATGTGGCGATCTGAAGGAGGTGCTTGGGAGCCCAGCAGTGCTGCGACTGCATGGTGTGCTGGCGCCGCGTGGCGCGCAGTGAAGAGGTCACAGAGTTCCCCTAGGATGTCACCGTGGATCCCGAGAGGTTGAGTAGCCAGGCGCGTGGCTCGCCGGCGAGGGCCAGGGGGAACAAGTTTGCCATGGTCTTGTCGTCGCCTCTAGCTTCGAGGACGGCCTCCTCGTATGCTAGCAGGAACGGCACTGAGTCTGCCACGCCATCGTAACGCGGCGGCATCTCCGGCCTGAACTTGGCCGGCCACTGCACTCGCCATAGAGCGGGGGCTAGGGCTTGGTACCCAGACTCCCTGCTGCTGGTGCTGGCCGAAGAGGTTGGTGGTGGAGCACTTGCCATGGGAGCATAGTGCGGCAATACGGGGTGCTGGTTGGTGGAGAGAAGCCCTGGCGCACCCCTACTTGGCACGCCAAATGTCGGATGTGGGGTTCCGGCAAACCCTTAAGGTTCAAACACTGGGGTGCGCGCGAAGTCTTTCCGTCCCACCAATCTACGCCCTAGCTCGCAAAGATCTCGCGGACGAACTCGACGAACTCGCAACGCAGAAAGACACAAGATTTATACTGGTTCGGGCCACCATTGTGGTGTAATACCCTACTCCAGTGTGGTGGTGGTGGATTGCCTCTAGGGCTGATGATGAATAATACAAGGGAAGAACAGCCTCCTGAGGTTGAGGTGTTCTTGTGAGTAGGCTCTCGATCGGGTTGGATCAAGCTTGGATCGGATGCCTCTACTATGGTGTCTAGCTCTACTTATATAGGCCCTGGTCCTCTTCCCAAATATCGAGCGGGAAGGGAGCCAACAACGGTGGGCTAATTCGATGGGGGACAGCTAGTACAAGCAATCCTGACAAAAGCGGTCTTCGCCTGCCAAAGGCTCTGGTGGTGACGCCGTCCTAGGCTCCACGATGACCTCTGTCTTGCCATCCTCCTGGTCTTGGTCTCGTTGCACCAATATAGCAACCTTTGCCTAATGCCTCGGTACTCTTCGCCTGCGCTGGCCTCCTTAGCACCGAAGAGGAAACAAGGACGCTACGCGCACTGGTGCCCGCCTGGTGCCGTGCATCATGGCTCACGTCACGAGGGTATCGTGAGGTTTGCCCCGCCTTGATATCTCCGCTCCTCGTGAGCCTGCCTGTCTAGGCTACTCCAGATGAGGTCTTGCATCGTCCGCCTCACGAGGCTTGGACCCACGCGAGGGTCTTGGATGCTTTGTTGCTGAAGATGGGTCGTATGACCTGCTGGCTCAGCCACGCCGCGGGCTGCAGTCAGGCAAGTCTGGGGACCCCCGTTCCCAGGACGCCGACAACATCGAATAGATCTCCACAAGAGAGGGGGAGAACTTTGTATTGAGATCCAAAAAGAGAGAAGAAGCCATCTAGCTAATAACTATGGACCCAAAGGTCTGAGGTAAACTACTCACACTTCATCGGAGATGCTATGGTGTTGATGTAGAAGCCCTCCGTGATCGATGCCCCCTCGGGCGGAGCTCTGGAATAGGCCCCAAGATGGGCTCTCGTGGATACAGAAAGTTACAGCGGTGGAATTAGGGTTTTGGCTCCGTATCTGATCGTTTGGGGGTACGTAGGTATATATAGGAGGAAGGAGTACGTCGGTGGAGAAACAAGGGGCCCACGAGGGTGGAGGGCGCGCCGGGGGAGGGGGGGAGGGTAGGCGCGCCCCTACCTCGTGGCTTCCGTGTTGGTTGCTTGACATAGGGTCCAAGTCTCCTGGATCTTGTTCGTTCCAAAAATCATGTTCCCGAAGGTTTCATTCCGTTTGGAGTCCATTTGATATTCCTTTTCTTCGAAACCCTAAAATAGGCAAAAACAACAACAATTCTGGGCTAGGCCTCGGGTTAATAGGCTAGTCCCAAAAATAATATAAAAGTGAATAATAAAGCCCAATAATGTCCAAAACAGAAGATAATATAGCATGGAGCAATCAAAAATTATAGATACGTTGGAGACGTATCAACCGTCTGCGGGATGCATCGGACAATCGACTTGAGCCAAACCCATGGAACGCGGCCAGACTCCGAAGATTCTACGCCTAGCGCCGGACTCTGTGTTCGTCTCCTTACCTCCGTCAATTTTTCATATATTCGCTATCTATATTTTTCTGTCTTTCTTCCTTTCTCTTCGCGGCCTTCAAAGGTTAAAATGTGTCTTGACTGCACAATTTGTACGCGCTAAGCATGCTCATTATACCTGGGGGCTTCTTATAGAGAAGCTTAATATAATTATGATCCGGGCTCTATGCCTGCCGCACATGTGTTATTTTTACACATGCACCTTTTATTTGCCATTATATGCATCGGTATGACTTAAGTTTTGGCCAAGCTGGGTTGCCTGGCTCTTGTGTTTATGCCCTACGTTCCCGTTAATTTGGCTAGGGCATAAGGGGAGCACCACTGCGATTGTTACTGCCGGGTCAGCCGGACGTGTACCTCAAACTGGGTGAAGCCGAAAGCTAGTGTTCTTAAGGGAATATTCGGTCGGCGAACAAAGGATGACTTTTTTACTTATTAGAATACATACCCCCAGATGTTTATATCCTACGTTTCTTGTCACAGTTCGGACATGCACATTAATGCATGCGCACCGAGGGAAAGGAACCCTTAACGAAACTATTCTCCCTGGAAGATGTTTCTTACTATCCATGTAATATAACATAACTAGTTGGGTACGTGTCTGTTCAAGCACTTATGACCCCTACACCTGGTTTCCACGCGTACCCCAGTTTTACTTAACTGAGTGGGTATTCGGATACACTCCGGACTATCGGGTTCGGAGGTCGAAGCGAAAAGGTCCGCCATGACAAATGAATTAAAATCCGGCTAGGCACAATATATGTCACTCGAAGTACGCAGTCACTTAGACTGACTAAATTCTTCTTCTATACCATCCAACAGGCTGTCTAGCCTACAATCCTATTGGGAATACTTTGCGGCTAATTGCACCTGGTCATACACCAAGCTGACGGGGATCTCTTTCCCATTAGGCCCTACAGGTCCGACCTCGGCCATATAGTTCGGGTCAGCCTTGGTATATCGGGTCTTCACCATGGCCTAGGCTTCCCTTGCACCTTGTCGACAGGCAGATATCTTCCATAGTTGGAAGCGCCGCTGCGCTCCCTTGAATATCTCAACAAGCTCCCCCATGCCTCCTGGCAGGGAGGCGGAGGGCCACAAGGCCTGGGCAAGGTCCTGCATCACCTGCCAAACATGTTCGTGCAGCTGTGAGAGCTCTGGCAGAAGATCTCCCGTAGACCGGGGCATCTCCTCTCCTGGATGGCCTGTCAGCATACCTACAGATATACCTCTGTTAGCTGGTTTCTTCGCCGAACTCTATAGAAGTTCGCTCAAGCACTTACTGAAAATGCCGCGTCGAAGCCTTTTATTCTCCTTTACGGAGTCAGCCAGCTGGGCTCGAACATCTTTTAGCTCAACATCCAGTCGGGTATTGGCATCTTGGAGATCGTTTTTCTCCCGCCTTACTTGTGTAAGCATGCGCTCGCCAGCCTTCAGCTGTCGTTGAGCATGTTGCTCCTCCGGATTCACTCCGGGATCGTCTGCAGAATCTATTGATTAGGTTATCATGCAAGCCAAATATTAACTGGTACATCTCGTTCTTTTCGATAGGAACAAGTGTTACCAGATGGGGCCTTCTGGGACTCCTCCATTTTCGCAACTGCGGCCCGTAGCTGGGCTTTGCACTCCTCCAGCTCTTGAGATAACTGGGTATTCTTCTCAGTAAGAACCTATGCAAATAATGATCCTTAAATCAGTTGTGCCAACTGTTTCAAGTCTCAGGGGCTACTGGTATATATATAATTATCAGATTTTCTTACCCGTATATCCTTTACATACTAGTCCGTGGCTCTGGCAAGACCATTCTGAGAAGCTCGGATGTACGCGTCCCCTGAGTTGAAGGCATCAAACGCCTCTTCAGAAAAACCGGGGTCACGGAGTACGGCCCGGCGACGCCTGTGCTTCATGGCACTCTCCACTTCAGAATTTGTGGCGGACAGCCTATCCGCATCCTCGGTAGGAGGAATATCCGGCGTTGTCCCCACGTTAGCATCTGCCTCCAAGTCCGGCTCTGGAGCTCGGCTAGTGGAGGCATGGCCGGCAGGCTCTCCGGATACGGTCCGGCGAGCGTTTTTCCTGGTTTTAACCACGGACGTTATTATATTTTGAAGACAATAACCACGGAGCGGGGTTCTTTTTCATACCTCTGCGATAGCATCTCAGTCCTGACCGCCTTCCTTTTAAGCCTACCCGGTTTCGGTGCCCCTTGTTGGTGAGTCACTGCGGGTCTGGCATGGCGTCCTGAGGGCCTTCCCTGCAAGACACCATATGTGTGCGGTGGGTGAAGTGCGAAAAAGGGGATCCTTCTCGGAAGTTGGGACTCCAGTTTTACTTACATGCGATGCAGGGAGCAGTCCGGGATAATCGGCGGTGATGGCCACCAAGGCACCGTCATAGCTTAACTGATAAAACGTCCCGTCGATGAGCTCCACGAATATGTCTGGATCTTCTTTGAGTCCTGGATCGAGGGCTCGATCAGGGTCCTCCGGCTGTGGAGACGGGCTGTGAATCTCCCTCACAGCTTTTCATAGTTCCTGCTATGAAATAGCAAGGTAAATATTTATGACAAAGAAAGTGGGAAGGTTTGGAGTAAAAAGCAGCAGCTCACCCAATTTGGGGGGTTGTACATGGAGAATCCATCTCGTAGCATAATACGGATGAACTCCTCTTCCTCTCCCTTATATAAATCGGATAGTATTTTCGCCAGAGCGGCGGCAGAGTCTGGACCTTTACGCCGCAGCGGGTGGCATTGTCTTCTCCATTGAAGTGCCACATGGGTTGTCCCCGATATTGAAGTGGCTGCGCCCCCGCATTATACATATTGACATAACCTCGATTATTGTCAGTCATGATTCGGCCAGTGTCTTTATCCGGCTCATCAGGTAAAGGATCTCTCTATTATCTTCCTCCTGGGGGGCTCCGAGGGCGCCAGCTACGATGTTTCTTCAAAGGGGTATTGTTGAACTCAGGAAGGCCCATCCGAATAGGGTCCGGGAGAGGAACATTGTAGGATCGGAAGTATGTCTAGAGGGGGGTGATTAGACTACTTGACCAAATAAAACTTATCCTTTTCCCAATTTTAGTTCTTGGAAGATTTTAGCAACTTTGTACAAGTCAAGCAATCTTAACATAATTCAAGCAAGCATGCAAAGAGTATATGAGCAGAGGAAAGTAAAGCATGCAACTTGCAAGAATGTAAAGGGAAGGGTTTGGAGGATTCAAACACAATAGGAGACACGGATGTTTTTGTCGTGGTTTCGATAGGTGGTGCTATCGTACATCCACGTTAATGGAGACTTCAACCCACGAAGGGTAACGGCTGTGCGAGTCCACGGAGGGCTCCACCCACGAAGGGTCCACGAAGAAGCAACCTTGTCTATCCCACCATGGCCGTCGCCCACGAAGGACTTGCCTCACTAGGGTAGATCTTCACGAAGTAGGCGATCTCCTTGCCCTAACAAACTCCTTGGTTCAACTCCACAATCTTGTCGGAGGCTCCCAAGTGACACCTAGCCAATCTAGGAGACACCACTCTCCAAGAAGTAACAAATGGTGTGTTGATGATGAACTCCTTGCTCTTGTGCTTCAAATGATAGTCTCCCCAACACTCAACTCTCCCTCACAGGATATGGATTTGGTGGAAAGAAGATTTGAGTGGAAAGCAACTTGGGACGGCTAGAGATCAAGATTCATATGGTAAGAATGGAATATCTTGGCCTCAACACACGTGTTGGTGGTTCTCTCTCAGAAAAGGTAAGTTGGAAGTGTAGGTTCATTCTGATAGCTCTCTTCACGAATGAAGAGGAGGTGGAGGGGTATATATAGCCTCCACACAAAATCTATCCGTTACACACAACTTGCCAATCTCGGTCGGACCCAATTGATAAACTTGGTCGGACCGATTCAGCAAATCTAGTGACCGTTAGGATTTTCAGTGGGACCGACATGCAACTTGGTAGGACCGATATGGTCAGCGTTAGGGCATAACATAATCTCGGTGAGACCGATTACACAAACTCGGTGAGACCAATTTTGGTAATAAGCTAACCAGAGAGTTGGTCAGGTAAATTCGGTGGGACCGATTTGCTCATTTCGGTGAGACCAAAATGTTACGAAAGGGAAATAGAGAGTTTACATTGCAATCTCGGTGGGACCGATCGCTCATCTCGGTGGGACCGAAACGTTATGAAGGGAAACAGAGAGATTACAATCCCATCTCAGTGAGACCGAGATCCCTATCGGTGAGACCGATTTGCCTAGGGTTTGTGGCAGTGTCTAGGACATCTGAACTCGGTGGCGCCAGATAGAAAGAATCGATGGGGCCGAGTTTGACTTTTGGTTTAGGTCATATGTGGATGTGAGAAAGTAGTTGAGGGCTTTGGAGCATATCACTAAGCATTTTGAGAAAAGAGCCTCATTAAGCAACACCTCATCCCTCCTTGATAGTATTGGCTTTTCCTATAGACTCAATGTGATCTTGGATCACTAAAATAGAAAATGTAGAGTCTTGAGCTTTGAGCTTGAGCCAATCCTTTTGTCCTTAGAATTTTGAGGGGTCCACTTTTCTCATCCATGCCATGCCAATCATTGAGCTTTCTTGAAATATTAATCTTGAAATAGCATTAGCACAATGAGCTATATGTTGTTAGGAATTACCAAAACCACCTAGGGATAGTTGCACTTTTAATCTCCCCCTTTTTGGTAATTGATGACAACATATAGATCAAAGCTTCAACAAATGATAATAAGAGTGAAAAACATTGTTGCTTTGAGAAGTATGTGAAAAGCAAGAGCTCCCCCTAAATTTGTGCGTAGTTTAATATTTGCTTTGGACTGCAAATGCACAATGAGTTAGGATCATGGGTTACTCTTCCATGTCACATACATCTTGGTGGAGTGCTCAAAATGATAATATTGAAATACATGCACTCATTACCAAGCAAAGTGAATGATCATATGGGGATATAAAAGGATAATGTCATCCAACAAGCATTAAGGTAGCATATGATCAAACACATGATCATCCAAGTATCACACAAAAGCATAAAGTATCTCAAACAAGCAAATAACAAAGTTCGACCACTAAACAACAAGAGAGAACAAAGAGAAACACTCTCTCTCGAAGCCTATGATCTATACATTTTATCCCCCTTTGGCAACAAGTTACCAAAAATTTCATAGAAAATGCATAGTGCTAGAACGACTCTCAGGCTTGGTCTTCAGGTGGTGATGTAGATAAAACTCCAAGGACGAAGGCATCGGTTGATGTAGATGGAGCTGGTGGAGTGGGTGCTGGAGCTGGTGGCACTGAAGCTGTATCTGGTGCAGATGAAGTTGCTCTGGTGTCTGTAACTGGCACTGCAGCAGATCTCTGTCCTCTGGGCACTCTAGCAAAAGCATCAGTGGTAGACTTGCCCTTCTTCTCTTGCACTTCATCTTGAAGTTGCTCAACAACTGACTGTATCTCAGTGACCTTCACATCTAAATCATAGAACTTCTGCTCCATGATCCTCTCCAAGCTCTCCTGGTTTTGAGTCAGGGTGGCCAATCCCTTCTCAATCCTCAGAGTGGAGGCAATCAAGTAGCCAAGCTGATCTTGCTTGCTCTTCAGAAGATACTGAGATGCCTCATCAATGGTTGGCATCTTTGCAGCCTTTTCAGTCCTTGCCTTCTCCCTCTTTGCTTGTGCTTGCACAGAAGATGGTTCATTCTCATCCATCACCACAGTGTTGTCCTCAAAGTCTGGGTAGATGGGCATATGATCCTTGACACAGCTATGTGCCAGTGACCATCTTGGAGTTGATTAGCTCCTGGATCTGTGGGGCATACCCACAACTTCTCTTCTGATATGCAGCTGTTCTCTTTATAGTTTCCACAATTAGGCTCATGACTTTAAACTTTTGAGGCACATCAAATATGTGAAGCAGGTTAATTGCATGGCCTCTAATCATCTTGTGATCACCTGACTTTGGCAATAGAGTGTGTCTGAGGATCCAGTTGATTGTTGGCAAACCTGACAGAAGGTAATGTACTGATCCAAATTTGTGTGTCTCAAGAGTAGCATCTGGGATCTCTCTGTACATATGTGCCATGGTGTTGTGATCCTTCTTCTTCTTGGCATACACATCCAAGTCATCTTCATTCTCCTTAGGAGCATTGATCAATTTTGCCCATTCTTCAACCGTTGACTGGTACCTAGTACCTTCAGACATCCAGACAATCCTTCCATCTGGGTAGAAATAAACTGTGGAGTAGAACTGCATAATAAGCTCATCATTCCACTTTGTGAGCTTCTGCCCACCAAAGTCCTCTACTCCACAACACTTGAAACTATCATAGACTCCAGGATAGTGTTCTTCATTTTCCCTGATGTACTCCCAGTCCACCCATCTCATATCACAGACTATAGGTTTCTTGTCAAGCAACACTGTCTCATAGAAGTCTTGTTGTTCCTTTGTATGGAACCTGTAGTCCACAGCTGTCGGCGTTCTGGGAACGGGGGTCCCCAGACTTGCCTGCCTGCGGCCTGCGGCGTGGCTCAAAGGGGGGCCCAGCGTGGCCCATCTTCACCAGCACAAACCCAAGACCCTCGCGAGGGGCCAAGCCTCGTGGGGCGGATGACGCGGAGCTTCCTCAGGCGTGGCCTCGACAGCCTGGTTCACGAGGAGGCGGAGAGATCAAGGCGGGGTACCTCACGAGGTGCCCGTGACGCAAACCATGACGACCGGGGGCGCCAGGTGGGTGCCAGCCCGCACAGTGTCCTCCCTTCCTCTTTGGTGCAAACGGGGCAAGCGCAGCCGCGGAGTACCGAGGTATCAGGAAAACGTTGCCATTTCGGTGCAACGAGACCAAGACCAGGAGGACTACGAGACGGAGGTCACCGTGGAGCCCAAGACGGCGTCATCACCAGAGCTTTGCGCAGGCAAAGACTACTTTTGTCAGGATAGCTAGTACTAGTTGTCCCCCTTCAAATTAGCCCGCCATTGTTGGCTCCCTTCCCGCTCGATATTTGGGAAGAGGACCAGGGCCTCTATAAATAGGACCAGCCACCCACAGAGCAAAGGGGGTAGAGAGGGAGAGACGGAAAAGAGAGAGAGAGAGAAAGGTGACTGAGCTCCTCCCAGCAGTTCATCACCCCAGCCAAGAACAGACCCTCGCGAGGTTGTTCTTCCTTATATTGTTCATCATCATCAGCCCAAGAGGCAATCCACCATACCACACACTGGAGTAGGGTATTACACCACAACGGTGGCCCGAACCAGTATAAACCCTGCGTCTCTTGTGTTGTTCTTTCCATAGTTTAGATCCTAGCAAGGCGGAGGGGTGCAGGTAGGTAGGAGGCAAAATCTCCGTGCGCACCCCAGTGTTCGAACCTCAAGGGTCTGCCGGAACCCGAAATCCGACATTTGGCGCGCCAGGTAGGGGTGCGCCGGAATCCATGTTCTACCGCTTCACGCCCCGTCGCTTCGTCATGACCATGTCCGGCGACCAGGCGGGCAACTCAGATCCGTGGGCGGCGTGGCCCGCCCGTGCAGAGCCGCTTGCCTCGGGCGACCCCGTGCCCCAGGCAGCTCGTGGTCCGCAGGGCGCTGCGGGCCGTGGGCGATGCGGACAGTCTCCGACAGCTCTCACACCACGGCAGGCGCGGTCGGCAGCAAGGGCCTCCAATCACGCCGCGACCACAACACCGTACACCCACAGGGAGCAGGCGAGCTCGAAGGCCGCGCTCACAATGGCCCGAGAGCTGCTGTAGTGCAGGCTACTGGAGGGCGGACACGACGTACTGCTGGAGCGGGTGGCGGAGCTCCTGGGCTTCGCCGCCTCGGGGGCTCACTCCTTCTCCACCCAGCTCCCATCTCGGGGGCTCTGCTCGCGCCCGCGGGCTCCAAGGCTACTCCAACGCCAGCGAAGATGTCAGCGCCGGACCGGCGGCGGCGCTGCCCCCGCTCCCGGTCCGCGAAGAAGAAGGACTCGATGCGACCCACAACCCCAGTGGACATCCGCGCTGCCACCCCACGGTGGGTGCGTCAGGCAGGACCGCGTGGCATGCGGGGCATTACGGTGTGGCATTCGGGATGACGGCGCCGGAGGAATACGTGCCCCTCATGATGGACCGAGGACACCCACATGAGAGCGAACAAGGCTCGCTCCTCAGCCCAAGCTGGGGGGATGAGGCGCCAGAAGCTGAGCCTTTCCGGGAGCCCCAGGACGGTCCCACTGGCCACGATGGCGCCAACGATTATCGGGTACCGCTAATTTTTCAGGAGCAGGCATACGCTAACCATGGATCGCAGGAGGTGCAGGTCACCACAGCGAGCCGCTGCCCCACTCCCATAGTCTCCTGCCCCTCGGGAGGAGGGCGCGGGGGGCTGCAGGAGAGGGGCCGGGATCCGAAATCACCACCGCGGCGTTCGGAGCAAGGTGCTCTCAGGAGGTAGGCCCTCCGCTAGGGAGGTGCCTCAGGGCCTGCCCCCGGCGGAGGACCCGTGGTCGTCGGGGGAACCGCTGGCGACCGCTCTACCCCATCGGCGGTGTCCTGGTTTCCAGTCGTCGTTGATGGCACTAGAGTATGGCGCAAGGCGGGGCCCTCATCTGGCGATATGAAGCAAGGCCAGTACCTGTGAAGAAGGCCCAGTGCCTGTGAAGCTCGCTGCCCCGTGACACTCTCACGTAATAATGAGTGGGGATGTACACGCCCCAGAGTCTCGGGGGTGCTGGCCTCAGGCCCTGGGGCTCCCTCCCACGCCCAGTGGCAGCACTTAGCTCCGCTCTGGTGAGAAGACGTCCAAGATTAGACTAGGTGCCAGACGTGGCCTTTTGTTTGCTTTCGTCGCTTTGCCCTTTGGTTGCCGCTTTCCCTCGCTGGATTCAAGTTGGATTCGAATTTGAGATTTGCGTGTGTTCGGGGAAGGGGTGCTTAGTCTCGTTCGAGCAATTTCTCGCGTTTTGGTTACCGCATCGCCTCAGCTTCCTCCCCTCGTGAGCCCCTCACAAGCCGGGTCAGGCCTAGCTTGCGCGCAACCCAGACTGCCGCCGACGTGACCTCTCAGGAGGGTGTTTTACTGCAGATCCTACGAACCCAATCAGGGAACACTCGAAACACCACAACCCCCCGCGGGCTGCCTCAGGGCCAGCACGGGACAAAGGTAAATTAGCCGATCAGCGCGTCGCTTGGGCCAACCACTTGACGCGGGCGCATGGGCGATGTAGCGTCTACTAATGTGATGAACACAAGTTTTACATAAGGGGCTCCCCCTCCAAAATGCTCTCACTGCAATTAGGCCAAAACCTGAGTTCTATTCATGCAGGGTAAGGAAGTAGGAGCGATGCACAATTAGTCGGATGAATCCCCCAATGCGTTCTCAAGAGCACCACCCGAGCCGTTGCTGGCGTCGCTGAACTCGCCATCGCTGTCCGCGCCGCCGCCAGCGGCGTCAGGGCCGTTCATCACGCCGCCCTCGTCGGCCGCCACGATCGCGTCGTCGTTGTCTGAAGCGAAGGCCCTGATAAGAGCGTCCACGTTGTCCTCCACCCAGTGCGCCAGGTCACCTCGGACGGCCTGGGGGACTGGGGCGATGGCGGCGTCAAAATCGAAGTGGGTATCCATGTCCTGGAGGTGCCTGAAGACGCGAGAAAAGGCGCGCCCAAGCAGGCCGCGGCTCCTCTCCTCCACCAACCTGTCAGCCCTGACCGACCGCGCCTCCAGCTGCGTCACTACGTCGGTGAAGAACTGAAGATTGCCAGCATAGTTGACTGCGTGCGGCTCGCCAACAGCCGCCTCGCAGATGTTGCCCAAGGTTGCGTTGGCTCTCTCCCGGAGCATGGCAAGCATGGGGCCGTGCTCATGCTCCAGGATCCGCCGCTGACGGATCTCGTCCATGTTCTGGCCTGCGACAACATCAGCCTCTTCCACCTGCTGGCGGAGAAGGAGCACCTCGGCCTGAGAAGCGGTTAACTCACCTTGCACCACCTCAAGAGCAGCCCGGAAAGCGTCGGCCCGCCGCGTCGCCTCCTCCAGCTTGGCCCTCAAGGCAGCAGTCCTGCCTTCAGCTTCAGCCCGAATCAACCCCAGCTTCTCGTTGAACTCGTGCTCGAGGTTCAAATGCGCCATCGCCACTCGGCGTGCGACCTCCTCCAGAACGTGGGCTTCCCGTGCAGCAACATCATCCTTCGCCTGCGTCACCAATCACTCCCTCGTCTCCAGACGCTCGTACTCACGGGTGCGTTCGGTGGCTTCCAGCGTCAGCGCCTCCTCATGCTTCCGGAGCTCTACTGAGTCGCCGGAGGCCACCTTCATCGACGCGAGAGCTGCCTCGCGCAGCTCCACCTGCTCCTCCAGTGAGTGGCACCAGGCCAGGAGCTCCCGAGCCTGCTCCTCCGCCGCCGCTCGCCGCTGGTCAGCTTCCCGAGCCTCCTCAGCGGCCCAAGATCGGGCCTCACGAGAGGCCACCAGCGACGCCTTGGCCTCTGCGTCATCAAGATCGCGCTGACGACGCACAAGGGCGATGGCGCCCTCCAGCTCGGGCCTCTCTGCAGCCAGGCGCAGGCCCTCGGCCTCAAGATGCGCGTCTTCATCGGCAAGCTCCTCTCCAAGCAGGCTTACCGCGTCAGCCGCCCTTCGAAGGAATCCTTGGCAGAGGGCGTGACGCTCCCGAGCACGCTCGAGCACGTCCTCCACACCATCATCTGCCCCAAGCAAGCGTCGGGGGCCGCGAGCCAGCACTCCCCCTCCGGGCTGGGGGCTGGGGGCTGGCACCCTCGCGACGGCCGGGCACGCCGTGTCAGAAGCCCGGCCGGGCGCCAGCCCGTCCCCAGGTGAAGAGCGTAGGAAGCGCCTCAGCCGATCGCAGTCCACGACCAGGCGAGAAGCCCACGGCAGGCTGTCTATGCCACGAGAAGGCCCGTGAAGGATTGCGAGGTGCACGGGGCCACGATACGCCTCAGGACGGTTCGCCTCGTCAGTCGCCCTCACCACAAGGGCTCCACTGCTTGGAGCGCTTGAGGATGGTGGAGGGGGCAAAGCCAAGAGGGACGGCTCCTCAGCCGTCTCCGCTAGCTTGGCTGGAAGGGGCCTGCGGAGCAAGAGTCAGTAGGAGCAACAAATGGATCGGGAGCTGGGAAAGGAGAAGGCTTACTCATCAATGGCGAAGTACTTCCTACGCTTCAGCAGGCGACAAGGGTAATCGTCGCCCAGGGCCTCCCTTCTCTTCCGGAGGGCCTGAAAGTCCACGCAGAAGCGGCCTAAGAGTCGGGCGCAGGGATCAACCTGCGACAAAGATGGAGCGGCAAGGCGATCCGCGTCAGGGACGCCTGCCTGGCATGCGCCGCCAATCGCCTCGCCAAGAGAAGCCGCCGGAGCCTCGGTGGCCTCGGTCGAAGGCGCAGAGGGCAGCTTCTTTTCACCCTCAGCCTCGGCGGCACGGGCCCCGATAACTGCTTCCTCACGATCCTCGCCCGGCGCTGTCACCCCGTCGGGAGCCCCCTCGGCCTCTGGCGCCTCGTGCCTCCCTGCTCCGCCACTTGAGGAAGAGTCGCCTGGGCTGACTGGAAGGGTAGTCACCACCACTGGGTTCTCACGAGGCCCCTGAAGGCTGGCGGGGCACGGCCCCCACTCATCGAAGATAGGCATCTGCCTCACAAAATCGCCCCCGCTCTGGCAGAGGTACAACAAGGCCCCTCCCTGCTAGATACTGCCAGGGTTGGGGTCCCCCGTCAGGGTCAAGAGCGCCATCCTCAGCACTTCAGGCGTCAGGTCCTCTTCCTGGAGCCTCATACGATCATCGCGCCCGCTGAAGGCCCACATCCGGCGGGAGTGGCGCTGGAGAGGAGCGACGCGGCGTAGCAGGAACTCCTTCACCACCTTGGGCGTTGTCGCGCCAAGCGACCTCAAGAACGCGAAGCGGTGCCAGACGAAGACGAGCTGGGGGCTCTCAAGCGTCTCCTGGCCCCAGCCCGAATTGGGGATAGCAGGCGAAGTTGGCTCTGATAGCAGGGGGCTGGGCACCCCAGCATCCACATACAGCCACTGCTCGCGGAACCCAGCCGCGGGCGGAGGGAGCTTGAAGTCAATCCCAGAGGCCGCCGTCTCAGGCGCGGCAACGAAGCTCACACACGCCCAGCATTGGGTAGGGTCAACAAGGCGCAACGAGAAGAAGTGGCGCAGCAAGGCAACCGAAGGAAGGATGCCCATCATAGCCTCGCAAACAAAGGCGAAGACCGAAAGGAGAGTGATGGATTCAGGACCCAGATGCATCATGTGGATCTGATAATGGGAGAGCACGGCATTGAAGAAATTAGAAAAGGGAGGAACCAGACCCGCCCACAGGGCGTCGGCAAAATACGGGACCTCAGTGGCTATCCTGCCGATGGAGAAGTGGGGCGCGGGCCAGGCCGTCGTCCTCCGGCATTCATTGAAGATGGTGGCCAGAGCCAAGATGACCTTGCCCAAGCCCTCGGCGGGGGCCGCCAACGGCGGCGGGCAAGGCGGAGACACGGGTTTCTCCCCTCTTCCCTTCTTCGTCGGAGCCATGGCGATGGGAGGGGGGAAAGGTTCAAGATCGAATTGAAAACAGAAACCAGAGTTTGAGCGGAAGAAGGACAGAGGGCGCTCGAGCAACCAAACAGGGGAACGACTGTGTACAACTACGGGTCTGCCTAGCATGGCGCAAAATAAGGAGGGCGTGGGGGAACAGTGCCGCCCACGTCCAATCAACCGCCACGCGGCGCCCGAGGCCGTAGGCTGTTAGGGCCCGCGGCGCTTCGCTCTTGCCCTTCCGCCTCCCTACACGGCCAAGTCCGGGCGCACCTTGGGCCCGAGGGCTACTGTCGGCGTTCTGGGAACGGGGGTCCCCAGACTTGCGTGCCTGCGGCCTGCGGCGTGGCTCAAAGGGGGGCCCAGTGTGGCCCATCTTCACCAGCACAAACCCAAGACCCTCGCGAGGGGCCAAGCCTCGCGGGGCGGACGACGCGGAGCTTCCTCAGGCGCGGCCTCGTCAGGCTGGCTCATGAGGAGGCGGAGAGATCAAGGCGGGGTACCTCACGAGGTGCCCGTGACGCAAACCATGACGACCGGGGGCGCCAGGCGGGTGCCAGCCTGCGCAGTGTCCTCCCTTCCTCTTTGGTGCAAAGGGGGCAAGCGCAGCCGCGGAGTACCGAGGCATCAGGCAAAGGTTGCCATTTCGGTGCAATGAGACCAAGACCAGGAGGACTACGAGACGGAGGTCACCGTGGAGCTCAAGACGGCATCATCACCAAAGCTTTGCGCAGGCGAAGACTACTTTTGTCAGGATAGCTAGTACTAGCTGTCCCCCTTCAAATTAGCCCGCCATTGTTGGCTCCCTTCCCGCTCGATATTTGGGAAGAGGACCAGGGCCTCTATAAATAGGACCAGCCACCCACAGAGCAAAGGGGGCAGAGAGGGAGAGAGGGAAAAGAGAGAGAGAGAAAGGTGACTAAGCTCCTCCCAGCAGTTCATCGCCCCAGCCAAGAACAGACCCTCACAAGGCTGTTCTTCCTTGTATTGTTCATCATCATCATCCCAAGAGGCAATCCACCATACCACACACTCGAGTAGGGTATTACACCACAACGGTGGCCTGAACCAGTATAAACCCTGCGTCTCTTGTGTTGTTCTTTCCATAGTTTAGACCCTAGCAAGGCGGAGGGGTGCAGGTAGGTAGGAGGCGAAATCTCCGCGCGCACCCCACTGTTCGAACCTCAAGGGTCTGCCGGAACCCGAAATCCGACAACAACAGTTCTTCTCCTGACTGCATAGGGTCAGTCAATCTCCACTGTCTGAGTCCTGCATCCTTCCTGAGCTTCATGTCCTCAGCTACTGGATGAGCATCATTGTGATCTGGAATTTTGGGCTTCAACTTCCTCAAGACATGTGATTCATCATCTTCTTCTTCTATAGCAGCTTCAGGCACTGGGGCCTTGTTCTTCTCTGCAGCTGGAATATTCCTTGTACACCTCTTGGGTGCAGCTTTGGGTTTTGGAGCAGCTGCCTTGGGAGCTTCTTTGGGCTTAGATGGAGCAGCCCCTGATCTTATAGCATCTCCCATAAGCTTTTGAGCTTTAGGTGCTGGTGCAGCAACCTCTTCCTCTTCATCTTCCATCATTGAGGGCTTCCCAATTACTCTAGCAGTGGTCTTGTTGACCCTTTCTTTCCTCTTCTTACCATCTCCAGTTTCCTTGGGTTCAAGAGTGAACTCCATTGTTTCTCCTGTGGCAACTTTCCTTGCCTTAGACATGGGCTGTCTTCTTGCTGGCATCTTAGTCTTCAGACCTGGCTTAGTTGCAGCAGCTGTGCCATATTCCTTTTTCAGGACTTTCCTCTTTGAGGTGGCCTCTTCCTCAATAGCCACATAGTCCTCATCCTCAGAATCTGAGGTTCTCTTCTTTCTGGTCCTGGTGGCTACCTTAGGCAAGTTATTGGGTGTACTCCTGCTTCCATCATCATAGCTGCTAGAGGGACTAGTGCCCTCACTCATGTGAACTTTCTCCTCAGACTTGTTCTGACTGTTACTCTGATATGACATGATGAAAACACTGACAGCAAACACTGTGAATAGATATAGATGAAATAGATTGGATGAGCATCACAAAGTGCAGAGGTTTTTGCAAAAGAATGAGTCAAAAAAAATAGTTTTAGTTTTCCACAGAAAGCATTTTGGATCTACCGATTTGAAAACTCGGTGATACCGAAGCAGCTGTTGGAACCTAAACTAGTGAACTCGGTCAGACCGAGTCACAGTTCGGTGGCACCGAGACAGCTAGGGTTTCACAAAGAATTGAACTCGGTCACACCGATTTGCAATTCTTGGTCAGACCGAGAATCACATGTGCAATGGCCTTAGCCAAATCGGTGGAACCGATTTCAACAACTCGGTTGGTCCGAGAAGATTTCGGCAGAAACCTAACCCTAAATTTTCAATCCACAACTAAACTACAGAGTGATTTCGCTGGATAGAGTGATCTCAATCGTGGCAAGATACATGGAAAAACAATGTGCTAGGAATAGGAGTGAGATTAGCACAAGGAACAAGTCCATACCCTAAGTGCAGTGATGGACCTGCTACGGCGGCAATGACGGAGACGATTTCCATTGACGGTGGCGGAGATCAGCGGCGGGAGGCATCTGGCGATGAGAAGGATGATCCGGAGACCCAGGGAGGCAGAGCAGGCTGAGCGCGGGTGAAGGGGTTCAGAGAATTTTCCAAATTTTGGCTCGGGGATATATATAGCCTGACCCTGTCGGTGTGACCGAGTGGAACAACTCGGTTGCACCGAGATTGAAAACCTAGATCGACTTAGTGATCTCGGTATGACCGAAATGGATGAATCGGTCAGACCGAAACGCACAAAGAAGTTTTGGAAGTTTAAGTCTATGACGAATCGGGGACTCCGAGTGCTCCTCACACGGAGTGGTTCAAATCTGACTTGATCAAACTTTGTGATGTAGCATGAATAGAGTTTGAGACGAGAAAAGCATAGATAGCTAGAGAAGGTTCTTAGGCATTCTTGTCCATCCACTTGGCAAAAGAAAAAGGAACCAAACAATCAAAACAACAAGTGGATGTCCTCGAATGAGTAAATTATGCAACCAACTTGCTCACACAATAAAATGACAAATGAAATATGTGGCAAAGCATGCACAGCCAATTATAGCATCTATCAAGCAATTGGCGATGACTAGGTCATCTATATATGAGTATATTGGCTTAGGAGTCAAATGAGAACATTTGATCATAGGTCATACTCATCGTTTAAGCACAAGTGGGGTTACCACTTTTACATAAAGTGTTGTTGTGTTCACACCATTAGAGTTGCTTTAGCTCAATTCTTAGAGTAAAGATCCCCCTAGATGTGAGATCCCCCCTAAGAGGGATGAACTAACCTTGGGTTTTGTCAATGATGACTTCATGTAAGTGTTGAAGATGTGGATGCTCAATGTCGATGTAGATCATTTGGAGCAATCCTTTGGAGTGAGTTGCACTATCAATACCTACACGGGTTAGTCCCACAAGGAACAAACAAGGATATCCATAGACATAGAGTGATGCACACACAAGATGATGTCTATGAAAGAATTAGGTTACCATGTCCCTTGTCTTACCAATAAGAGGGTTTGTGACTCCTTGAACTAGTGCAAGATGTGGAAGTTGATTTCACTTGTTCTTGCCAAAATGATAAGAGTGAAGTATGTTGGCGGAGTCACCCTCGGGAATTCTCCAGTTCTTCTTCTTCGGGATCCATATCATCTTGATGGGGATCCTTGGAGTTGTAGTCGTACTTGATGAAGTAGAACTTGATATAGTCTTGGGAACCCACTTGACCAAGGCCTTAGGAGCTTCTTGAAATGCATTAATCTCCTCTTGAAGCTTATCCTTGCCTTTTTGCTTGTGGTCTTGTGGTGGAAGATCATCTTGAGCTTGTGTCCCTTTGAAGGAAGTAGGATCATACTTATTTTGTTGAGGAACAAACTTTGTCTTGGGGTATTGATCTTCTTCCCACTCAACTCCATTGGCATTGAACTTCCGTTCAAAACCAACACCTTGGTTCTTCCGGTGTCTTCCTTGCTTGCGTACAATTTCCTCGAATTGCTTACTCCCGGCAAGGCTCTTGTAAACACCTTTCTCTATAATTCCCTTCAATAAGCTATTTTCTTGCTCAAGTGTAACTTGTCTAAGAGAATAATTAGGGGAATCAAGAGAACTACTAGAAGCAACAACATTGGATTTAGCATGATTATTGTTACTACTAGAGGAAGAATCTTTCTTGTTCTTGTTACTAGACTTGACTTGAGGCATGTAAGTGGATAAGAGTAAACGCTTGGCAATGTAAGAAGAACTTTTCTTGCGAAGATCATCATTGATTGCTTTTGAGAACTCATGCTCTTGCTCAAGGTTGAGCTTTTCAAAACGTAATTTCTCACGAGTGCTTAAAAGTTCTAGATGATCTCCTAAGATAGTTTCATGAGCTAACTTAAGAGTGCTTAGTTCTTTAATTGGAAACTCAATCTTCTCCTTATCATTGCCATTCGTTTTATCTTGATTAGCATGATTAATTGACGTTTCATCATAGTATTCATCACTAGAGTTGTCAACAAGTAAATCATCATCACTTAACAAGTCCTCTTCATCACTATTGAAATCAACATACTCGGGGTGTGATACCTTTGGGCCTTTAGCCATGAAGCATCTTCCAAGTCCTTCATTTGGTGAATCAAATATGTCATAGGAGTTGGTTGACACAAGTGCTAGACCGGCAACACCTTCATCTTAAGTATATTCGGAGTCGGAGTGATAGCTTCTCTCTGAGTGATTATCGGAGTCGGAGCCCGATACCCATTCACTAACATGAGCTTGATGTCTTCGTTTTGTGTAGCTCCTTGATGACTTGTCCTTCCTTTCTGAATCCTTGCTTCTCCAGGATGTTCTTTGTTCATAATGATCATCTCTACTCCTTCTCTCTCTTGATGGTGATTCTTCTCTTCTACTTCTTCTTTTTGGAGAATCTTCTCTTCTCTTGTAGGGTGCCGTACACTCATTGGAATAGTGTCCGGGTCTTCCACAATTGTAGCAATTTCGCTCTCAACTAGAAGATCTTTTGTCATTGTAGGACCTTGACTTGGAACTTCTCTCTTTGCTTCTACTCTTGTAGAACTTGTTGAAGTTCTTCACCATTAGGCTCAATTCTTCATTGAAGGTTTGTTTCTCACTTGATGATGTGGGAGCTTCACATGAGGCTTTGTAAGCACCACTTGACTTGTTATGGAGCTCCTCCTTATCCTTGAGTGACATCTCATGAGCAACAATTCTTCCAATGACTTCCGTTGGCTTGAGATCTTTGTAATTGGGCATCATTTGGATCAATGTGCATACGGTATCATATTTTCCGTCCAAAGCTCTTAGGATCTTCTTGATGATGAATTTGTCGGTCATCTCTTCACTTCCTAAGCCGGCGATCTCATTTGTGATAAGAGCAAACCTAGAGTACATTTCAGCGACACCTTCACCATCCTTCATTTTGAACTTGCCAAGATGACTTTGAAGCACATCCAACTTGGATTCCTTGATGGAGTCTGTACCTTCATGCATATCAATCAAAGTATCCCAAATTTCCTTTGCATTCTCAAGACAGCTGATTTTGTTGAATTTTTCGGGGCACAATCCGTCGAAGAGGATATCACAAGCTTGAGCATTGTATTGCAGCATCTTCAACTCTTACGCGGTAGCTTCACGGTTCGGTTCTCTCCCATCAAAGAATTCACCTTGCAAGCCAATACACACAATAGCCCATACGGCGGGGTTATGTCCAAGAATATGCATTTTCATCTTATGCTTCCAACTAGCAAAATTAGTACCATCAAAGTAAGGACCTCTACGGTGGTAATTTCCCTCGCTAGACGCCATACTCTCCTAGGTTGTGGAACCAAGGCTATGACTACCAAAAGCTATGGAAATCAAAGGAAATGGAGACCAAGGCTCTGATACCACTTGTAGGATCGAAAGTATGTCTAGAGGGGGGGGGGTGATTAGACTACTTGACCAAATAAAACTTATCCTTTTCCCAATTTTAGTTTTGGCAGATTTTAGCAACTTTGGACAAGTCAAGCAATCTTAACAAAATTCAAGCAAGCATGCAAAGAGTATATGAGCAGCGGAAAGTAAAGCATGCAACTTGCAAGAATGTAAAGAGAAGGGTTTGGAGGGTTCAAACGCAATAGGAGACACGGATGTTTTTGTCGTGGTTCCGATAGGTGGTGCTATCGTACATCCACGTTGATGGAGACTTCAACCCACGAAGGGTAACGGCTGCGCGAGTCCATGGAGGGCTCCACCCACGAAGGGTCCACGAAGAAGCAACCTTGTCTATCCCACCATGGCCGTCGCCCACGAATGACTTGCTTCACTAGGGTAGATCTTCACGAAGTAGGTGATCTCCTTGCCCTTACAAACTCCTTGGTTCAACTTCACAATCTTGTTGGAGGCTCCCAAGTGACACCTAGCCAATCTAGGAGACACCACTCTCCAAGAAGTAACAAATGGTGTGTTGATGATGAACTCCTTGCTCTTCTGCTTCAGATGATAGTCTCCCCAACACTCAACTCTCTCTCACAGGATATGGATTTAGCGGAAAGAAGATTTGAGTGGAAAGCAACTTGCGAAGGATAGAGATCAAGATTCATATGGTAAGAATGGAATATCTTGGCCTCAGCACAAGTTTAGGTGGTTCTCTCTCAGAAAAGGTAAGTTGGAAGTGTAGGTTCATTCTGATGGCTCTCTTCACGAATGCAGAGGAGGTGGAGGGGTATATATAGCCTCCACACAAAATCTAACCGTTACACACAACTTGCCAATCTCGGTGGGACCGAATTGATAAACTCGGCTGGACCGATTCAGCAAATCTAGTGACCATTAGGATTTTCGGTGGGACGGACATGCAACTCGGTAGGACCGATATGGTTAGGGTTAGGGCATAACGTAATCTCGGTGAGACCGATTACACAAACTCGGTGAGACCGATTTTGGTAATAAGCTAACCAGAGAGTTGGTCAGGTAAACTCGGTGGGACCGATTCGCTCATTTCGGTGAGATCAAAATGTTACGAAAGGGAAACAGAGAGTTTACATTGCAATCTCGGTGGGACCAATTGCTCATCTCGGTGGGACCGAAACGTTACGAAGGGAAACAGAGAGATTACAATCCCATCTCGGTGAGACCGAGATCCCTATCGGTGAGACCGATTTGCCTAGGGTTTGTGGCAGTGGCTATGACATCTGAACTCGGTGGCGCCGGATAGAAAGAATCGGTGGAGCCGAGTTTGACTTTTGGTTTAGGTCATATGTGCATGTGAGAAAGTAGTTGAGGGCTTTGTAGCATATCACTAAGCATTTTGAGCAAGAGCCTCATTAAGCAACACCTCATCCCTCCTTGATAGTATTGGCTTTTCCTATGGACTCAATGTGATCTTGGATCACTAAAATAGAAAATGTAGAGTCTTGAGCTTTTAGCTTGAGCCAATCCTTTTGTCCTTAGCATTTTGAGGGGTCCACTTTTCTCATCCATGCCATGCCAATCATTGAGCTTTCCTGAATTATTAATCTTGAAATAGCATTAGCTCAATGAGCTATATGTTGTTAGGAATTACCAAAACCACCTAGGGATAGTTGCACTTTCAAACGTCCTCCATATAAAACCACTCCGAAGGCCAGTCTTCGGATGTCTTCTTCGGAGTACCGAACAGGTATCCGGTCCTAGTGATGCGCCATATTTCGGCTCCGCCCACTTGAAATATCGACCCCTTCTGTGTACAGGGCACGAGGCAGAATAGCCTCTTCCATAGCTCGAAATGAGCTTCGCAGCCCAGAAACAGCTCGCAAAGGGCAACGTAGCCTGCGATGTGTAATATGGAGGCGGGAGTAAAGTTATGCAGCTGGAGGCCATAGAACTCCAGGAGCCCGCAGAGGAATGGATGGATTGGAAATATGAGTCCCCTCAATAAATAAGGGACGAGGCATACCTGCTCTCCTGTGGATGGGTTGGGAAAGCTTTCCGCTTGCTCCCCACCATTATAAGTGGCTAGTCCGGCTCGGACGGGGACCATGTACGCAGGAGGGAGAAACCCCTGGGTCTGCAACTCTAGTAGTTGTCTATGGGGAACAGAACACTTCTCCCAACTACCTGGCTTAGGGCTACGGGGGCGAGAGGAGGAGCTGCGGTGGCCGGCCATGATGGGATGGATTTTTCCGGGCACGCTCCGATGGATACTCGCTGTGGGAAGGTGGTGTGATCTGGATCTGAAGATCCCCAACTGTTTAAATAGATGATTCATCTACCTGGTTAGGGTGGTAAATGTAAAAACACCCCGACCTCTCGCATTCGCTCGACACGTGGAAGATAGCCATTATTAAGGCACAGAAGCCGAGGAGTGCAACATTCATGGGAGGCCGGACACAACTCGTTACGATAGGTACTCAGGATTTGGAGAACCCGCCTTGCAATGCCGAACACAATCTGCGCGCCGGACTCATCGTCATTGAAGCCTGGTTTGGGGGCTACTGAGGGAGTCCTGGATTAGGGGGTCCTCGAACAGCCAGACTATATACTTTGGCCGGACTGTTGGACCATGAAGATACAAGATTGAAGACTTCGTCCCGTGTCCGTATGGGACTCTCCTTTGCGTGGAAGGCAAGCTTGACGATTCAGATATGTAGATCTCCTCCCGTGTAACTGACTCTATGTAACCCTAGCCCCTCCTGTTTCTATATAAACCGGAGGGTTTTAGTCCGTAGGACAAAAAAAATCATACCACAGGCTAGCTTCTAGGGTTTAGCCTCTCCGATCTCGTGGTAGATCAACTCTTGTAATACTCATATCATCAAGATCAATCAAGCAGGAAGTAGGGTATTACCTCCATCGCGAGTGCCCGAACCTGGGTAAACAATGTGTCCCCTGCCTCCTGTTTCCATCCGCCTTAGACGCACAGTTCGGGACCCCCTACCCGAGATCCGCCGGTTTTGACACCGACACCAGCATTTCCCTAAGGACGGTCCTCACGAGGCTGATCCCTCGAGGGGCCCTTGCGAGGCTGGCCTTGCCAGCGATCCTCACGAGGCTGATCACGCCAGTCCGGGCGGGGGTCGCGGTTGTCCCAACGTCCCCCACCTCGGCCTCCTCCATGGCCTTAGCCGCGGTCGTTGCGCTCGGGGCACCGACCAAGGCACCCGTCTCGGATGGCCCTGAGCTCTTGGCAGTCATTGGTGTTGTAGCTGTGCACATTGTGGAAGACGCAGAATGGGCGGCTGCCCATGGAAGACTTCGGGTGATCACAGTCGCGCTTCATCTCAGGTTCGGCCATGAGCACAGCTGGGCCCTTGCTCTTCACATCCTTGGCCTTGGCCTTCTTATCTTCTGGATCGGCCTCTAGGAGCCCAAGGAGGGAGAGGCGGCCTTCCTCGTCACTCGTGCATCTGGTTGCCATGTTGAACATCTCCAGAGCCGAGCACAGGTCCTCATGTATGGCGAGCTCTTCCTTCATCTTGATATCCCGGATGCCATCACTGGACACTGAAATGATGGCCTCATCCGACACCTTGGGAATCTTGAGGCGAACGTTGGTGAAGCGCTGAATGTATTTGTGCAAGGTCTCCCCTAGCTGCTACTTGTTGCACCGCAGGTCACCCGCAGCAGGGGCGCGTTCACGAGTGCCTTGGAAGTTGGCGATGAAGTGCTCTCGCATTTCATCCCAGGAGGAGATCGATCCCGCGGGGATGTTCAGGAGCCATGAGCGCGCGCCATCCTTGAGGGCCATGGGAAACCAGTTCGCAATGACCTTCTCGTTGCCGTTGGCCACCTAGATGCTCAGCTCGTAGAGCTGGAGGAACTCGGCAGGGTTAGGAGTGCCGTTATAGTGTGGAGGCAGGTCTGGCTTGAACTTCCTAGCCAGACAATGCAACGCAGCTCCGGGGTGAACGTGCGGCAGCCCACCGTGCTCACGAGAGCCCACTGTAGAGGGGGAGCCTGGTCTTGGCGCTCGCGCACCGCTGCCTCGGGCAGCACACGGTCTTGACGTGGCAGTGCTAGGAGCGCACGCGCCTCTCCTTGGGGCCGTTGCACCACTTGGCAGCTTTCTTTGTCGCGCACCGGTGCCCTGCACGGCGGGTCATGCCGAGGGGGCTCACGCCTTGGCTCGAGGACGACATCTTGCCTGGGAGGTGGAGGAGGCGCACCATGGGCCATGTCGCCCTCAAGAGGCGGCGGGGGAGGCATCGAGCGAGACGGCACAGGGGCCTCCCCAGCGGCACTGACAAGCTCGGCGATGCGGTCCAGCCAGTCCTCGTAGAGGTCATCGGTTGGGCGATAAAGCAGAAGCTCGTGTGCCATGAGCAACACAGCCCGTGTGTTCGCCGGCCCGTGACGAGCATGAGAAGACGAAGCAGCCGCCGAAGTCAGTGATGGAGTGGCGGTGCGTCCATCACGCTGCACAGAAGGCTGGAACGACAAAGCGTGCTGCTCATGGGCCGCGGGGCCAGTGGTGGCGTTGGCCGCAGGCGATGGGAATGACGGGGGGCGCCGTCGCTCGCAGGTGCTGTCTGGGTGACGCAGGCGGTGAGGGCAGCCCGACACTCAGTACGGACTCGACGAGCGTCGGCCATGAGGACGACGGAACGGTGGAGAATTGGAAGGTGCGAGAGAGGCTCCGACGCAACCCTACCTGGCATGCCAAATGTCAGATTCGGGGCTCCGCAGACCCAAGAAAGAGTCAAACTATGGGGTGCGTGCGAATAACTCAATCTCCCCATCCTACCAACTCGACACTCCCATAGCCTAGCTCAATGAACGGGAAAGGGAAGGGACACGACAGTTTACCCAGGTTGGGGCCACCTTGCGGTGTAAGACCCTACTCCTGCTTTGTGGTGGATTAGCCTCACGGTGGGCTGAGGATGACCTAATACAGATGAAGAACAACCTCAGGAAGTATGTTGTGTTGGTTTGACCTGGTAAGGGTTCGGATCGATCCATCGCCTTGGTCCTCGCGGTGGCTAACTTATATTCATAGTGACCTTGATCCTCTTCCCCCAAAATGAAGGCGGGAAGGGATCCCACAATGGCCAAGTTTGAAGGGAGACAAATAGTACATCTTATCCTAACGAAAGGTGGTCTTCGCCTGCAAAGCTTCTGGTCGTGACGTCGTGGTGGGCTCAGCGATGACCTCCGTCCCGCCATCCTGGTGGTCTTCGTCTTGTAGCACAAAAATGGAAACCTTTGGCTGATTCCTCGGGACTCCGCGCCTGCACTTTCCTCCTTAGAACCAAAGAGGAAACATGCTATACTACGCCCGCTGGCACCCGCCTGGCCGTGGTCGTCATCGCTTACATCATCCGAACCTCTTGAGATGGACACTTGCATAGGAATCTCCGCTCCTCAGGAGCCAACCAAGGGAGGTCGCTCCCTCTGGAGGTCTTTGCATCGTCCGCCTAACGAGGCTTGGCCCCCCACGAGGGTCTTGTGTTGTCGATGCTGAAGATGGGCCGTACCAGGCCGTTGACGGAGCCACGCCGTGGGCCGCAGGCAGGCAAGTCTGGGTACCCTGGTTCCCAGAACACCAACATAGTGATGATGTGCCATCTTCGGCCTTCATCCACGACGACGGCGACGAGATGGTTGAGCTTGAGATTTTCCCTTCGATCATGGTGACATATGATGACTTGAGTGACTTGTTCCACCATATTGAGAGTGAGAGTGACTTCACCACTAGCCCCATATATGACGAGTTGCCCCATTTCCCATGTGAGGAGAGCCACAACCCCCACCACTTGAGTGAGATGAGTGACTCCACCATATGTGAGTTTGAGTGCACCTACTTTAAGGGAGTGAGTAAGCCACCACATAGAGAGAGTGTGATAGTTGATAGGTCATGTGAGGACATTTTGAACTATAACGACTTAACCTCTACCTCTATTGTGTCTTCTTATTTGGTGCTAGGTCCCATATATGATGACGCGCCGATACTCGACGACTTCGTCCTACCTTTGGACAAGACGATGGCCATGGTGGAATATGATGCACCACACACATGGTTCCATCAAGTTGATCATGATGACCACCATTTGGTCTTTGCCACCTCACCTACACCACATGAGTGGAATGACAAAGGTAACATAGGTGAAGGTGATGATCTAGTCCCACTAGTGGACATGCTTGACATTGATTGCTTGCATGATGTCGATCCCCCTATTGACATGCTTCATGCTAGTATGATTTCCCCATGTGATGATTTACCCATTTATGATGAGTTTGATGATTGCTACGTCTTGAGCTTGCGTTGGTTTTCCCCGAAGAGGAAGGGATGATGCAGCAGAGTAGCGTAAGTATTTCCCTGAGTTTTTGAGAACCAAGGAATCAATCCAGTAGGAGGCCACGCTCAAGTCCCTCGTACCTGCACAAAACGATAGCTACTCGCAACCAACATGATTAGCGGTTGTCAATCCCTTCACGGTGACTTACGAGAGTGAGATCTGATAGATATAATATTTTTGGTATTTTTGGTATAATGATGTAAAGTAAAAAGTAAAGGCAAAGTAAAAAAGCAAAGCAAGATTAAAGTGATGGAGATTGATATGATGAGAATAGACCCAGGGGCCATAGGTTTCACTAGTGGCTTCTCTCAAGAGCATAAGTATTCTACGGTGGGTGAACAAATTACTGTTGAGCAATTGAAAGAACTGAGCATAGTTATGAGAATATCTAGGCATGATCATGTATATAGGCATCACGTCCGTGACAAGTAGATCGAAACGATTCTGCATCTACTACTATTACTCCACTCATCGACTGCTATCCAGCATGCATCTAGAGTATTAAGTTAAAAACAGAGTAACGCCTTAAGCAAGATGACCTAATGTAGAGAGATAAATTCATGCAATATGAAATAAACCCCATCTTGTTATCCTCGATGGCAACGATGCAATACGTGCCTTGCTGCCCCTTCTATCACTGGGTAAGGACACCACAAGATCAAACCCAAAGCTAAGCACTTCTCCCATGGCAAGAACTACCAATCTAGTTGGCCAAACCAAACGGATAATTCGAAGAGACTTGCAAAGATAACCAATCATACATAAAAGAATTCAAAGAAGATTCAAATATTATTCATAGATAGACTTGATCATAAACCCACAATTCATCGGTCTCAACAAACACACCGCAAAAAGAAGATTACATCGAATAGATCTCCACAAGAGAGGGGGAGAACTTTGTATTGAGATTCAAAAAGAGAGAAGAAGCCATCTAGCTACTAACTATGGACCCGAAGGTCTGAGGTAAACTACTCACACTTCATCGGAGAGGCTATGATGATGTAGAAGCCCTCCATGATGACGGCCCTCTTCCGGCGAAGCTCCGGAACAGGCCCCAAGATGGGATCTCGTGGATACAGAAAGTTGCGGCGGTGGAATTAGGTTTTTGGCTCCTCTTCTGATCGTTTGGGGGTACGTGTGTATATATAGGAGGAATAAGTATGCCGGAGGAGCAACGAGGGGCCCACGAGGTAAGGGCGCGCCCTAGGGGGGCGCCCCCACCCTCGTGACCGCCTCTTTTGTTCCTTGGAGTAGGGTCCAAGTCGCCTGGATCACGTTCAGTGAGAAAATCACGTTCCCAAAGATTTTATTCCGTTTGGACTCCGTTTGATATTTCGTTTCTTTGAAACACTGAAATAGGCAAAAAACAGCAATTCTGGGCTGGGCCTTCGGTTAATAGGTTAGTCCCAAAAATAATATAAAAGTGGAAAATAAAGCCCAATATAGTCCAAAACAGTAGATAATATAGCATGGAGCAATCAAAAATTATAGATACGTTGGAGACGTATCAGGCATCCCCAAGCCTAATTCCTGCTCGTCCCTCATGTAGGTAAATGATAAAAAGAGAATTTTTGATGCGAAGTGCTACTTGGCATAATTTCAATGCAAATCTTCTTAATTGTGGTATGAATATTCAGATTATAAAGATTCAAGACAAAAGTTTATATTGACATAAAAAATAATACTTCAAGCATACTAATAAAGCAATTATGTCTTCTTAAAATAACATGGCCAAAGAAAGTTATCCCTACAAAATCATATAGTCTGGCTATGTTCTATCTTCACCACACAAAATATTTAAATCATGCACAACCCCGATGACAAGCCAAGAAATTGTTTCATACTCTAACTTTTTCAAAACTTTTTCAATCTTCACGCAATACATGAGCGTGAGCCATGGATATAGCACTATAGGTGGAATAGAATGGTGGTTGTGGAGAAGACAAAAAGGAGAAGATAGTCTCACATCAACTAGGCGTATCAACGGGCTATGGAGATGCCCATCAATATATATCAATGTGAGTGAGTAGGGATTGCCATGCAACGGATGCACTAGAGCTATAAGTATAGGAAAGCTCAAAAAGAAACTAAGTGGGTGTCATCCAACTTGCTTGCTCATGAAGGCCTAGGGCAATTTGAGGAAGCCCATCAGTGGAATATACAAGCCAAGTTCTATATAATGTAAAATTCCCACTAGTATATGAATGTGATGACATGAGAGACTCTCTACTATGAAGATCATGGTGCTACTTTGAAGCACAAGTGTGGTAAAAGGATAGTAGCATTGTCCCTTCTCTCTTTTTCTCTCATTATTTTTTTTATTTTTTTTGGGCCTTTTCTCTTTTTTTATGGCCTCTTTTTATTTGGGCTTCTTTGGCCTCTTTTATTTATTTTTCGTCCGGAGTCTCATCCCGAGTTATGGGGAAATCATAGTCTCCATCATTCTTTCCTCACTTGGGACAATGCTCTAATAATGATGATCATCACACTTTTATTTTTCTTACAACTCAACAATTACAACTCAATACTTAGAACAAAATATGACTCTATGTGAATGCATCCGGCGGTGTACTCGGATATGCAATATGACAATGATGGAGTGTGTCATGATGAACTAGATGGTGGAAAGTTGCATGGCAATATATCTCGGAATGGCTATGGAAATGCCATAATAGGTAGGTATGGTGGCTGTTTTGAGGAAGGTATATGGTAGGTGTATGATACCGGCGAAATGTGCGCAGTATTAGAGAAGCTAGCAAAGGTGGAAGGGTGAGAGTGCGTATGATCCATGGGCTCAACATTAGTCATAAAGAACTCATATACTTATTGCAAAAATCTAGAAGTTATCAAAGCAAAGTATTATGCGCATGCTCCTAGGGGGATAGATTGGTAGGAAAAGACCATCGCTCGTCCCCGACCGCCACTCATAAGGAAGACAATCAATAAATAAATCATGCTCCGACTTCATCACATAATGGTTCACCATACGTGCATGCTACGGGAATCACAAACTTTAACACAAGTATTCTTTAAATTCACAACTACTCCACTAGCATGACTTTAATATTATCACCTCCATATCTCAAAACAATTATCATGCTTCAATCTTTTCTTAGTATTCAACACACTCAAAAGAAAGTTTCACAAATCTTGAATACCAAGCATATTATTATTAAGCAAATTACCATGCTATTAAGAGACTCTCAAAATAATTTAAGTGAAGCATGAGAGATCAATAGTTTCTTTAAAACAAATCCACCACCGTGCTCTAAAAGGTCTAAGTGAAGCACATAGAGCAGAATTATAACGCTCAAAAGATATAAGTGAAGCACATAGAGCAAAATTATCTAGCTCAAAAGATATAAGTGAAGCACATAGAGCAAAACTACTTAGCTCAAAATATATAAGTGAAGCACATAGATATTCTATCAAATTTTAATTCATGTATGGCTCTCTCAAAAGGTGTGTACGGCAAGGATGATTGTGGCATACTAAGACACAAAGACACAAATAGTAGAAGACGCTCCAAGCAAAACACATATCATGTTGGTGAATAAAAATATAGCTCCAAGTAAATTACCGATGGAAGTGGACGAAAGAGGGGATGCCTTCCAGGGCATCCCCAAGCTTTGTATTTTTGGTGTCCTTGGATTATATTGGGGGTGCCATGGGCATCCCCAAGCTTAGGCTCTTTCCACTCCTTGTTCCATGATCCATCAAAAGAATTCACCCAAATCTTGAAAACTTCACAACACAAAACTCAAAATAGAAAACTCGTGAGCTCCGTTAGTGAAAGAAAACAAAAGACCACTTCAAGTTACTGTAATGAACTCATTATTTATTTATATTGGTGTTAAACCTACTGTATTCCAACTTCTCTATGGATTATAAACTATTTTACTAGCCATAGATTCATCAAAATAAGCAAACAACACACGAAAAACAGAATCTGTCAAAAACAGAACAGTCTGTAGTAATCTGTAGCTAGCGCAAGATCTGGAACCCCAAAAATTCTAAAATAAATTGCTGGACGTGAGGAATTTATCTATTAATAATCTGAAAAAATAATTAACTAAATATAACTCTTAAAATAAAAATGACAGCAGTTCTCGTGAGCGCTAAAGTTTCTGTTGTTTTACAGCAAGTTCAACAAGACTTTCCCCAAGTCTTCCCAACGGTTCTACTTGGCACAAACACTAATTAAACACAAAAAACACAACCAAAACAGAGGCTAAATAATTTATTTATTACTAATCAGGAGCCAAAATTAAGGAATAAAAATAAAATTGGGTTGCCTCCCAACAAGCGCTATCGTTTAACGCCCCTAGCTAGGCATAAAAGCGAGGATAGATCTAGGTATTGCCATCTTTGGTTTTGGAGAAAAAGAGAGCAAACTTGTTATCTATGGAATTAATCTTTCTATTTTGACAGAGCACATGTCCATTAATGATAGAAGAAAGATTAAGAATGTTGCGGAAATTGGCATCTAGGCTAGCTTTTATCTCTTTAATAGATTCGTTTTGGTAAGAGAGCAAGAGAGATGTAATTTCAGTTTTCTCATTAATGGGGTGCCCAAATATAGTTTTCATCCTCTCATAGGTATCTATGGAATCTCCTTCAAGAAAACCCCCCTCGAAAATAGAATCTAAGACTTGTTTGAACGAAGCGGGTAGCCCAACATAAAAGCTTTTTAAGTAAACCTCAATTTGATATTGGGGTACATAGCTAGCCTGGATCCTTAACAGCCTATCCCAAGCATCTTTCAAAGATTCATCAAGTAAATAACGAAAAATTCCAGAATCATCTTCATCAAAATTACTAAGGTTCTCGTTGATAACTCCGTCAAGTTGTTCTTTAGCATTCCGATTCATGAGTTTAGATAAGATAGCAGGATTGTCTAAAGCACTAGAACTTGGGAGAGAACCCCCAACTCTTTTTGGTTCTGACATGGCAAGGGAAAAGAGGCATATAGAGAGGGAGGATAGAGAGAGAGGGCGAATAAAACAGCAAGGGTGAATTGGGGGGGAGAGGAAAATGAGAGGCAAATGGCAAATAATGTAATGCGAGAGATAGGGATTGTGATGGGTACTTGGTATGTTGACTTTTAGCGTAGACTCCCCGGCAACGGCGCCAGAAATCCTTCTTGCTACGTCTTGAGCTTGCGTTGGTTTTCCCCGAAGAGGAAGGGATGATGCAGCAGAGTAGCGTAAGTATTTCCCTCAGTTTTTGAGAACCAAGGTATCAATCCAGTAGGACGCCACGCACAAGTCCCTCGTACCTGCACAAAATGATAGCTACTCGCAACCAACGCGATTAAGGGTTGTCAATCCCTTCACGGTCACTTACGAGAGTGAGATCTGATAGATATAATATTTTTGGTATAAAGATGCAAAGTAAAAAGTAAAGGCAAAGTAAAAAGCAAAGCAAGATTAAAGTGATGGAGATTGATATGATGAGAATAGACCCGGGGGCCATAGATTTCACTAGTGGCTTCTCTCAAGAGCATAAGTATTCTACGGTGGGTGAACAAATTACTGTTGAGCAATTGACAGAATTGAGCATAGTTATGAGAATATCTAGGCATGGTCATGTATATAGGCATCACGTCCGTGACAAGTAGATCGAAACGATTCTGCATCTACTACTATTACTCCACTCATCGACCGCTATCCAGCATGCATCTAGAGTATTAAGTTAAAAACAGAGTAACGCCTTAAGCAAGATGACATGATGTAGAGAGATAAATTCATGCAATATGAAATAAACCCCATCTTGTTATCCTCGATGGCAACGATGCAATACATGCCTTGCTCCCCCTTCTGTCACTGGGTAAGGACAGTGCAAGATCGAACCCAAAGCTAAGCACTTCTCCCATGGCAAGAACTACCAATCTAGATGGCCAAACCAAACGGATAATTCGAAGAGACTTGCAAAGATAACCAATCATACATAAAAGAATTCAAAGAAGATTCAAATATTATTCATAGATAGACTTGATCATAAACCCACAATTCATCGGTCTCAACAAACACACCGCAAAAAGAAGATTACATCGAATAGATCTCCACAAGAGAGGGGGAGAACTTTGTATTGAGATTCAAAGAGAGAGAAGAAGCCATCTAGCTACTAACTATGGACCCGAAGGTCTGAGGTAAAATACTCACACTTCATCGGAGAGGCTATGATGATGTAGAAGCCCTCCGTGATGACGGCCCTCTTCCGACGGAGCTCCGGAACAGGCCCCAAGATGGGATCTCGTGGATACAGAAAGTTGCGGCGGTGGAATTAGGTTTTTGGCTCCTCTTCTGATCGTTTGGGGGTATGTGTGTATATATAGGAGGAAGAAGTACGCTGTAGGAGCAACGAGGGGCCCACGAGGCAGGGGGCGCGCCCTAGGGGGGGGGCGCCCCCCACCCTCGTGACCGCCTCTTTTGTTCCTTGGAGCAGGGTCCAAGTATCCTGGATCACGTTCGGTGAGAAAATCACGTTCCCGAAGATTTTATTCCGGTTGGACTCCGTTTGATATTCCGTTTCTTCGAAACACTTAAATAGGCAAAAAACAACAATTCTGGGCTGGGCCTTCGGTTAATAGGTTAGTCCCAAAAATAATATAAAAGTGGAAAATAAAGCCCAATATAGTCCAAAACAGTAGATAATATAGCATGGAGCAATCAAAAATTATAGATACGTTGGAGACGTATCAATGATTGCCGTGTGGAGTCTATTAGTTGTGATGCCATGTTACATCGGATTTCTTATGATAATTCTCTCAGTCCCATCATGTTTAACAATCTGATTGACTTGTCATATGCTATGTATGAGATCAACCTGAAGGAAATATGCCCTAGAGGCAATAATAAAGTTGTTATTTTATATTTCCTTATTCATGATAAAGGTTTATTATTCATGCTAGAATTGTATTGATCGGAAACCTAAATACATGTGTGAATACATAAACAAACACCGTGTCCCTAGTGAGCCTCTACTTGACTAGCTCGTTGATCAAAGATGGTTAAGGTTTCCTAACCATGCACATGAGTTGTCATTTGATAACGGTATCACATCATTAGGAGAGTGATGTGATGGACAAGACCCATCCGTTTTCTTAGCATAATGATCATTCAGTTTTATTGCTATTGCTTTATTCATGTCAAATACATATTCCTTCGACTATGAGATTATGCAACTCCCGGATACCGCAGGAAATCCTTGTGTGCTATCAAACATCACAACATAACTAGGTGATTATAAAGATGCTCTACAGGTATCTCCTAAGGTGTTTGTTGAGTTGTCATAGATTGAGATTAGGATTTGTCACTCTGAGTATCGGAGAGGTATCTCTGGGCCCTCTCGGTAATACACATCATAAGAAGCCTTGCAAGCAAAGTAACTAATGACTTTGTTGCAGGATGATGTATTACGAAACGAGTAAAGAGACTTGCGGTAACGAGATTGAACTAGGTATGAAGATACCGACGATCCAATCTCGGGCAAATAACATACTGGCAGACAAAGGGAATAGCGTATGTTGTCATAACGGTTTGACCGATAAAGATCTTCATGGAATATGTAGGAGTCAATATGGGCATACAGGTTCCGCTATTGGTTATTGACCAGAGAGGTGTCTCGGTCATGTCTACATAGTTCTCGAACCTGTAGGGTCCGCACGCTTAACGTTCGATGATGATATTGTATTATATGAGTTATGTGATTTGGTGACCGAATGTTGTTCGGAGTCTCGGATGAGATCACGGACATGACGAGGAGTCTTGAAATGGTCGAGAGGTAAAGATTGATATATAGGACGATAGTACTAGGACACCAGAAGTGTTCCGGAGGGTACCAGGTAGATATCGGGTCACTGGATGGGGTTCCAGGCACCCCCGGCAAAAGATACAAGCATAATGGGCCAAGAGGGGAAACGCACCAGCCACCAGGGGCTGGTGCGCCCCCCATATGGGTCGAATCAGAGGAGAAGGAAAGAGGGGAAGGGAGAAGGAAAGGGGAGGGATTCGGCCTCCCCCTTCCTTCCCTCCTCCCTCCTCTTTTCTCCCCCTCCGACAAATAAGGAAGGGGGCGCCGGCCATGGGGAGATCCCAAGTAGGATTCGGCTTACTTGGGCTCCTCCTTGGCTGCCTTCCCTCTCCCTCCCACCTATATATATGTGAGGGGGGCGATCCTGGCACACCCCAGACAATTGTTAGCCGTGTGCAGCGCCCCTCTCTGCCGTTTACTCCCACGGTCATATCTTTGTAGTGCTTAGGCGAAGCCCTGCAAGGATCACTTCAACATCACCGTCTTCATGCTGTCGTGCTGATGGAAATCATCTACTACCTCGACAACTTGCTGGATCAAGAAGGCGAGGGACGTCACCGAGCTGAACGTGTGCAAAACACGGAGGTGCCGTGTGTTTGGTTCTTGATCGGTTGAAGCGCGAAGAAGTTCGACTACATCAACTGCGTTGAGAAACGCTTCCACTTACGATCTACAAGGGTATGTAGACACACTCTCCCCCTCGTTGCTATGCATCTCCATGGACACATCATTGTGTGTGCATAGAATATTTTGTTTCTTTTCCATGCAACGTTTCCCAACAGTGGCATCATGAGCCAAGTCTATGCGTAGATGATATGCACGAGTAGAACACAAAGAGTTGTGGGCGGTGATAGTCATACTTCTTACCACCAACGTCTTATTTTGATTTGGCGGTATTGTGGTATGAAGCGGCCTGGACCAACCTTACATGTCCACGCACATGAGACCAGTTCCACTGACTAACATGCAACTAGTTTTCCATAAAGGTGGCTGGCGGTTCTTTGTTTCTCTTACTTTAGTTGAATCGGATTTGACTACGGCCGGTCCTTGAAGAAGGTTAAAACAGCAAACTTGATGAAACACCATTGTGGTTTTTATGCGTAGGTAAGAACGGTTCTTGCTAGAAGCCCTTGGCAGCCACGTAAAACTTGCAACAACAAAGAAGAGGACATCTAACTTGTTTTTGCAGGGCATGTTGTGATGTGATATGGTCAAGACATGATGTGATAAACATTATTATATGAGATGACCATGTTTTGTAAGTTATCGGCAACCAGTAGGAGCCTTATGGTTGTCTCTTTATTGTATGAAATGCAAACGTCATGTAATTGATTTACTTTATCACTATGCATTAGCGGTAGTTGTAGAAGCATTAGTTGGTGAGATGACCACGACACAATGAAGGAGATCAAGGTGTCGAGCCGGTGATGATGGAGATCATGACGATGCTTTGGAGATGGAGATCAAAAGCAGAAGATGATGATGGCCATATCATGTCACATATTTTGTTTGCATGTGATGTTTATCTTTTATGCTTCTTATTTTTCTTAGAACGGCAGTAGCATTATAAGATGATCCCTTCACTAAATTTCAAGGTAAAAGTGTTCTCCCCGAGTATCCACTGTTTCTATAGTTCGTCATGTTGAGACACCACGTGATGATCGGATGTGATAGAATCTATATTCACACGCAATGGGTGCTAGACAGTTTTTGCACATGCGGAATACTTGGGTTAAAGTTGACGAGCCTAGCATGTACATACATGGCCTCAAAACACTGGAGACTGAAATGTCAAACGTGAATCATATAGTAGATATGATCAACATAGAGATGTTAACCATTGATGACTACCCCATCTCACGTGATGATCGGACATGGGTTAGTTGATTTGGATCACGTATCACTTAGATGACTTGAGGGATGTCTATTTAAGTGGGAGTTCTTTAGTAATATGATTAATTGAACTTGATTTATCATGAACTTAGTCTTAATAGTTTTTGCATATCTATGTTGTAGATCAATAGCTCGCGATATAGCTCCCACGTATTTTTTGATATGTTCCTACAGAAAACTAAGTTGAAAGATGATAGTAGAAATAATGCGGATTGTGTCTGTGATCTGAGGATTATCCTCATTGCTGCACAGAAGAATTATGTCCTTGATGCACCGCTAGGTGACAAACCTGTTGCAGGAGCAGATGCAGATGTTATGAACATGTTGCAAGCTCGATATGATAACTACTTGATAGTTTAGTGCGCCATACTTTAAGGCTTATAAGCGGGACTTCAAAAATGTTTTGAACACCACGGAGCATATGAGATGCTCCAAGAAGCTAAAAATTGATATTTCAGATTCATCCCCGTGTCGAGAGGTATGAGACCTCTGACAAGTACTTTGCCTACAATATGGAGTAGAATAGCTCAGCCGGTGAGCATGTACTCTGGATGTCTGCATACTACAATAGATTGAATCAATTGGGAGTTAATCTTCCAAATAATATAGTGATTGATAGAGTTCTCTAGTCACTATCACCAAGCTACAAGAACTTCGTGATGAACTATAATATGCAAGGGATGACGAAAAATGATTCCCGAGCTCTTTGCGATGCTGAAATCGGCGAAGGTAGAAATCAAGTAGGAGCATCAAGTGTTGATGGTAAACAAGACCACTAGTTTCAAAAAGAAGGGCAAGGGAAAGAAAGGGAACTTTAAGAAGAATGGCAAGTAAGTTGCCACTCCCGTGAAGAAGCCCAAAGCCAGACCCAAGCCTGAAACTGAGTGTTTCTACTGCGAAGGAAATGGTCACTGGAAACAGAGCTGCCCCAAACACTTGGCGGATAAGAAGGATGGTAAAGTGAACAAAGGTATATTTGATATACATGTTATTGATGTGTACTTTACTAGTGTTCATAGTAGCCCCCTGGGGTATTTGATATCGGTTCAGTTGCTAAGATTAGTAACTCGAAACAGGAGTTGCAAAATGAACAGAGACTAGTTAAGGGCGAGGTGACGATGTGTGTTGGAAGTGATTCCAAGGTTGATTAGATCACCATCACACAATCCCTCCACCATCGGGATTAGTATTGAACCTAAATAAATGTTATTTGGTGTTTGCATTGAGCATGAATATGATTAGATCATGATTACTGCATTACATTTATTCATTTAAGTTAGAGAATAATTGTTGTTCTGTTTACATGAATAAAACCTTCTATGGTCATACACCCAATGTGAATGGTTTATTGAATCTCGATCGTAGTAATACACATATTCATAATTTTGATGCCAAAAGATGCAAAGTTGATAATGGTAGTGCAACATATTTGTGGTACTGCCGTTTAGGTCATATTGGTGTAAAGCGCATGAAGAAACTCCATGCTGATGGACTTTTTGGAATCACTTGATTATGAATCATTTGATACTTGCGAACCATGCCTCATGGGCAAGATGACTAAAACTCCGTTCTCCAGAACAATGGAGCGAGCTAATGACTTGTTGGAAATAATACATACCGATGTATGCAGTCCGATGAGTGTTGAAGCACGTGGCGGGTATCATTATTTCTGACCTTCACAGATGATTTGAGTAAGTATGAGTATATCTACTTGATGAAACACAAGTCTGAAACATTTGGAAAGCACAAAGAATTTCAGAGTGAAGTGGAGAATCATCGTAACAAGAAAATAAAGTTTCTACGATCTGACCGCGGAGGCGGATATTTGAGTTATGAGTTTGGCCTTCATTTAAAACAATGTGGAATTGTTTCACAACTCACGCCACCTGGAACACCACAACATAATGGTGTATCCGAACATCGTAACCGTACTTTATTAGATATGGTGCGATCTATGATGTCTCTTGCCAATTTACCACTATCCTTTTGGGGTTATGCATGAGAGACAGTTGCATTCACGTTAAATAGGGCACCATCTAAATCCGTTGAGACGACAACGTATGAACTATGGTTTGGCAAGAAACCTAAAGCTGTCGTTTCTTAAAGTTTGGGGTTGCGACACTTACGTCAAAAGGCTTCAGCCTGATAAGCTCGAACCCAAATCAAAGAAGTGCGTCATCATAGGATACCCTAAGGAAACAAATAGGTACACCTTCTACCACAGATCCAAAAGGCAAGATCTTTGTTGCCAAAAATGGATCCTTTCTAGAGAAGGAGTTTTCTCTCGAAAGAAGTGATTGGGAGGAAAGTAGAACTTGATGAGGTAATTGTACCTTCTCTTTGTTTGGAAAGTAGCACATTAGAGAAATCTGTTCCTGTGATGCCTACACTAATTAGAGAGGAAGCTAATGATGATGATCATGAAACTTCAGATCAAGTTGCTACTGGACCTTGTAGGTCGAACAGAGCATGTTCCACACCAGAGTGGTATGCTAATCCTATCCTGGAAGTCATGTTACTAGACCATGACAAAACTACGAACTATGAAGAAGCTATGATGAGCCCAGATTCTGATAAATGGCTTGAGGCCTTGAAATCAGATAGCATCCATGTATGAGAACAAAGTGTGGACTTTGGTGGACTTGCCCGATGATAGGCAAGCCATTGAGAATAAATGGATCTTCAAGAAGAAGACAGACGCTGATGGTAATGTCACCATCTACAAAGCTCGACTTGTCGCGAAAGGTTTTCGATAAGTTCAAGGGGTTGACTACGATGAGACCTTCTCACCTGTAGCGATGCTTAAGTCAGTCCGAATCATGTTAGCAATTGCCGCATTTTATAATTATGAAATTTGGCAAATGGACGTCAAAACTGCATTCCTTATTGGATTTCTTAAAGAAGAGTTGTATATGATGCAACCAAAAGTTTTTGTCGATCCTAAAGGTGCTAACAAAGTGTGCAAGCTCCAGTGATCCATCTATGGACTGGTGCAAGCATCTCGGAGTTCGAATATATGCTTTGATGAGGTGATCGAAGCATACAGTTTTATACAGAATTACGATGAAGTCTGTATTTACAAGAAAGTGAGTGGGAGCTCTGTAGCATTTATGATATTATATGTGGATGACATATTGTTGATTGGAAATGATTTAAAATTTCTGGATATCATAAAAGGATACTTGAATAAGAATTTTTCAATGAAAGACCTCGGTGAAGCTGCTTATATATTGGGCATCAAGATCTATAGAGATAGATCAAGCCGCTTCATAGGACTTTCACAAAGCACATACCTTGATAAAGTTTTGAAGAAGTTCGAAATGGATCAGTCAAATAAAGGGTTCTTGCGTGTGTTACGAGGTGCGAAGTTGAGTAAGAGTCAAAACCTGACCACGGCAGAATATAGAGAGAGAATGAAAGTCATTCCCAATGCCTCAGTCATAGGTTCTATAAAGTATGCCATGTTGTGTACTAGACCTGTTGTGTGCCTTGCCATGAGTTTGGCAAGGGACTACAATAGTGATCCAGGAGTAGATCACTAGACAGCGGTCAAAATTATCCTAAAGAGGACCAAGGAAATGTTTCTCGGTTATGGAAGTGATAAAGAGTTCATGGTAAAGAGTTACGTCGATGCAAGCTTTGACACCGATCTGGATGACTCAGAGTCTCGATCTGGATACATATTGAAAGTGGGAGCAATTAGCTAGATTAGCTCCATGCAGAGCATTGTAGACCTAGAAATTTGCAATATACACACAGATCCGAATGTGACAGACCCGTTGACTAAACCTCTATCACAAGCAAAACATGATCGCACCTTAGTACTCTTTGGGTTTTTATCACATGGCGATGTGAACTAGATTATTGACTCTAGTAAACTCTTTGGTTGTTGGTCACATGGCGATGTGAACTATGGGTGTTAAATCACATGGTGATGTGAACTAGATTATTGACTCTAGTGCAAGTGGGAGATTGAAGGAAATATGCCCTAGAGGCAATAATAAAGTTGTTATTTTATATTTCCTTATTCATGATAACGTTTTATTATTCATGCTAGAATTGTATTGATCAGAAAGCTAAATACATGTATGAATACATAAACAAACACCGTGTCCCTAGTGAGCCTCTACTTGTCTAGCTCGTTGGTCAAAGATGGTTAAGGTTTCCTAACCATGGACATGGATTGTCATTTGATAACGGGATCGCATCATTAGGAGAATGATGTGATGGGAAAGACCCATCCGTTAGCTTAGCATAATGACCGTTCAATTTTATTGGTATTGCTTTCTTCAAGTCAAATACATATTCATTCGACTATGAGATTACACAACTCCTGGATATCGGAGGAATGCCTTGTGTGCTATCAAACGTCACAACATAACTGGGTGATTGTAAAGATGCTCTATAGGTATCTCCGAAGGTGTTTGTTGAGTTGGCATAGATCGAGATTAGGATTTATCACTCTAAGTATCGGAGAGGTATCTCTGGGCCCTCTCGGTAATACACATCATAAGAAGCCTTGCAAGAAAAGTGACTAATGAGTTAGTTGCAGGATGATGTATTATGGAACGAGTAAAGAGACTTGCCGGTAACGATATTGAACTAGGTATGAAGATACCGACGATCCAATCTTGGGAAAGTAACATACCAATAGACAAAGGGAATAACGTATGTTGTCATAACGGTTCGGCCGATAAAAATCTTCATAGAATATGTAGGAGCCAATATGGGCATCCAGGTTCCGCTATTAGTTATTGACCGGAGAGGTGTCTCGGTCATGTCGACATAGTTCTCGAACCCGTAGGGTCCGCACGCTTAACGTTCGATGACGATATTGTATTATATGAGTCACTGTTCAAGATATCTTCCAATATTCTGATAAATCGGCTGATTTATCGCTTACCGTTGTCTGGCCGATAAGATAAATCGGCCGATAAATCAACATATATGGTGATAAATTAACCGATATGCCGATAAACTTGCCTATTTACCCCATATCATGGGTAGACCGATAAGTTCCCGATAAGCGATATGCCCAACATTGATATGAGTTATGTGATTTGGAGACCGAATGTTGTTCGGAGTCTCGAATGAGATCACAGACATGACGAGGAGTCTCGAAATGGTCGAGAGATAAAGATTGATATATAGGACGATAGTATTCGGACACCGGAAGTGTTCCGGAGGGTACCGGGTATATATCGGGTCATCGGAAGGGGTTCCGGGCACCCCCGGCAAAATATATGGCCCTATTGGGCCAAGAGGGGAAATGCTCCAGCCACCAGGGGCTGGTGCACCCCTGATGGCAGCTGAAACTACGTCGGTATTTCCCCGGAGAGGGAGGGATGATGTAGCACAACGACCGTATGTATTTCCATCAGTTATGAAACCAAGGTATCAAACCAGTAGGAGAACCAAGCAACACAACATAAACAGCACCTGCACAAAAATAACAACACCTCGCAACCCGACGAGTTAAAGGGGTTGTCAATCCCTTCTGGGGTACGGCACCTCAAGATAGGCAAACGGACGTGAGGTAAATTGTAGTAGATTGATAGATCGAACGCCAAATAAAAAAATAAAGATAAAATGAGAAAGGTATTTTTGTATTTTTTGGCTTAATATATCTAAATAAAAATGCAAAGGAAAAGTAGATCGCAAGGCAAATATATGAGGAAGAAGACCCAGTGGCCGTAGGTTTCACTAATGGCTTCTCTTGAGAAAAATAGCAAACGGTGGGTAAACAAATTACTGTTGGGCAATTCATAGAACTTCAAATAATTATGATGATATCCAGGAAATGATCATTATATAGGCATCACGTCCAAGATTAGTAGCCCGACTCCTTCCTGCATCTACTACTATTACTCCACACATCGACCACTATCTAGCATGCATCTAGTGTGTTAAGTTCATGGAAAAACGAAGTAATGCAATAAGAATGATGACATGATGTAGAAAAGATCGGTTTATCTATATGGCAGTAGATATAGATCTCGTCTTTTTTTATCCTTAGTAGCAACGATACATACATGTCGTTTCCCTTTCTGTCACTGGGATCGAGAACCGTAAGATCGAACCCACTACCAGGCACCTCTTCCCATTGCAAGATAAATAGATCAAGTTGGCCAAACAAAACCCAAATATCGGAGAAGAAATACGAGGATATAAGCGATCAAAGAAACTCAAATAACTTTCATGGATATAAAAAGATATGACTGATCATAAACTCAAAGTTCATTAGATCCCAAGAAACACACCGCAAAAGAGTTACATCATATGGATCTCCAAGAGACCATTGTATTGAGAATTCAGCGAGAGAGAGAGAGAGAGAAAGCCATCTACATACTAACTACGGACCCGAAGGTCTACAAAGAAATAATCACGCATCATCGGAGAGGCACCAATGGAAGTGGTGAACCCCTCCGTGATGGTGTCTAGATTGGATCTGGTGGTTCTGGACTCTGCGGCGGTTGGATGAATATTTCGTCGACTCCCCTAGGGTTCTGGTATTTTTGGGGTATTTATAGAGCAAAGAGGCGGTCCGTGGGGTGCCTGAGGTGGGCACAACCCACCAGGGTGCGCCTGGACCTCGTGGCGCGCCCTGGTGGGATGTGCCCCCCGGGGCACCCCCAGGTGCAACAAGGGCCAATTGCCTTCCTTTTGGCCGATAAAAAATCTCCGTAAAGTTTTGTGGCATTTGGACTCTGTTTGATATTGATTTTCTATGATGTAAAAAACATGGAAAAGATAGCAACTAGCACTTGGCACTATGTCAATAGGTTAGTACCAAAAAATGATATAAAATGATTATAAAACATCCAAGATTGATAATAAAATAGCATGGCACAATAAAAAATTATAGATACATTGGAGATGTATCAGCATCCCCAAGCTTAACTCCTACTCATCCTTGAGTAGGTAAGTGATAAAAACAGAATTTTTGATGTGAAGTGTTGTTCATCAAGTCATATAATATTCTTTTCTTCATAGCATGGACATTTGGACTTTTATGTGATTCAAAGCAATAGTCTAGTTTTGACATAATAATTTAGATACTCAAGCATATCAACAAGCAACCATGTCTTTCAAAATATCAATGCTAAAACAAGTTATCCCTCGCCCATCATGCTCAAACATTGATCCATTCATGAAACACACTCGAATATTAACTACACCCAATACTTGAGCATGATCATATTGCCTCCTAGTTGGTGCTTTTATGAGAGAAGATGGAGACTCAAATTACAAAATAAAAATTGTATAAAGTAAAAGAAAGACCCTTCGCAGAGGGAAGTAGGGATTTGTAGAGGTGCCAGAGCTCAAAGCAAAAAATTAGAGATAAAAACATTTTGGGAGGTATATCCATCCCACCAACAAAAATGAATTAGAGTTCCTAATACTTTCCATGCATAGATATATCATAGGAGGTTCCCAAACAGAAAATAAAGTTTATTCCTTTTTCCACCATAACATTCACTTTCCATGGCTAACCGTATCCACGGGTGCCCTCCATACCAACACTTTCCAAGGAATTTATTATTTGACAACATAAAGTAAATTAATTTCTTTTTGCATTTCGGGACTGGGCATCCCTAATACCTTTGCCTTACTCTCGTGCAATGACAAGTGAATAAACACTCATCTTGAGAATAACACATCTAGCATGGAAAATATTAGCCACCCCTCACCGCTCCGCGAGCGAAACAAACACACAAAATAGAAGTTTATTTTGAAAATTAGAGATGGCACATGCAAATTTGCTTAGAATGGCAAAAGAATACAACATATAGGTAGATATAGTGGACTCATGTGGCAAAACTGGTTTAAAGGATTTTGGATGCACAAGTAGAGATCATACTTAGTGCAAAATGAAGGCTAGAAAAAGATTGGGAAGCGACCAACCAAGAAACAAATAATCTCATAAGCAAGCATTAAGCATAATTAACACCGAATAATGCACCACAAGTAGGATATAATTTTCATTGCATGATTATTGACTTTCGTGCATGCATAGGGAATCACAAACCTTAACACCAATATTCTTACTAGAGCACAATTACTCATCAACATGACTCACATATCACATCATCATATCTCAAAACTATTACTAAGAATCAAGTTTATTTTGTCCAATGATCTTCATGACATTTTTTCTTTATCCTTCTTGGATATCTATCACTTTGGGACTAATTTTCATGTGTTGCTTTTCATAAGCTCAAACAAATATAGGTAAAGATCATGAGCATAACAAATTTTCTTTCTCTCAAAATAATTTAAGTGAAGCAAGAGAGAATTTCTTCAAAATTTTACTAACTCTCAAATAAATCTAAGTGAAGCAAGAGAGAATTTCTTCAAAAATAACAAAGCATACCGTGTTCAAAAAGATATAAGTGAAGCACTAGAGCAAGTCCTAGCTCATAAAAGATTTAAGTGAAGCATAGAGAGCAATTCTAACAAGTCATGATATAATTTTAGCTCTATCAAATTGGTGTGTCCAGCAGGGATTGATGACTTAAAGCAAAAAATAAAACAAGCAAAGACACATATCATACAAGACGCTCCAAGCAAAACACAAATCATGTGACGAATAAAAATAGTCTCGAGTAAAATATCGACAGTTGTTGGAACAAAGCGGGGATGCCACTCGGGGGCATCCCCAAGCTTAGTTGGTTGCTCATTCTTGGATAAAAGCTTGGGATGCCGGGGTATCCCCAAGCTTAGGCTCTTACATCCTTCCTTCATCCATCGTAAGATAACACAAAACTTGAAAACTTCAATCACACAAAACTCAACAAAGCCTTCATGAGATCTGTTAGTATAAGAATAATAAATCACTACTATAAGTGTTGTATCAAACCAATTCATATTTCCTTTTTGTATTATATCTACTGTATTCCAACTTTTCTATGGCAAAAACTCATCAAAGAAAACCATAGAGCCATCAAAATAAGCACACAACACAAAGAAAACAGAATCTGTCAAAACAGAACAGTCTGTAGCAATCTGACTTTTTCGAATACTTCGGTAACTCAAAAAACTCTAAAAATTTAGGACGACCTGAGAAATTTGCCTATTGATTTACTGAAATTGTAGTGGGTATTTTATCTCTCTCTGGTAAAAAATGAAAATTAATTTCATGAGCGTATTTCTGTTTTTTCAGCAAGATCAAACAACTATTGCCCAAGAAGATCCTAAAGGCTTTACTTGGCACAAATAGTAACTAAAACACAAAAAGCACAATCATAAAAGTAGCATAATTGTGTAAACACACAAGAACAGAGAGCAAAAAGAAAAAATAAATTTTATTCATTGGGTTGCCTCCCAACAAGCGCTATAGTTTTACGCCCTTAGCTAGGCATATAGCAAGGATCTAAGTTTTTTCATCCTAGTTCTTATTAATTTTCTTGGGGACATTTTTATCAGGGGGTTTTGTAAACACAACATAAAACATATTATCCATAGATACTTTAGCATTCCTTAGTTGATTTTCATCATAACCCCTTTGATTTCCCGTTACAATCCAGGAATAGTGTTGATGAACATTATTAAAAACTTGTTGGATTATATCTAGAATGGGGACCTCCTTTTTAAGATTCTCATCAAAGATCTTATTGTCCCCAAGCAAATGCCTTAGTGCATAGTCACTATTGTAAAGAATTTCATCAATCACGGGTTTTTCATGATTCATACCATAAAAGTCAAAGATTTCCCTAGCTTCCCGAATTATGTAGTCAAACTCGTTCATAAGAACGAGAGTGGCCAAATTTTTAGCCCTAGGATTCTTTATATCGGGGAGCTCAAAAAACAATCTTTGCAAAGTATGATGAGTGCGGATAAATTTCATTTCAAGTTTTGGAAATAGTGCTGAAATAGAATCCGCATAAGATCTAGTAGTTTTAAGTATAGGAGCATCATCAAGACTTAGATTCCCAACATAATTAAAAAATTCTTGGATACGTTCTTTCCCATAACGTTCCCTTGCCCCAAGATAAAAGTTTTAGCATCCAGATTGCCTGTACATCCCATCTTAGGAGTCAGGCCGTCATCTGTTGGTGCCATACTGAAATCACTCATGATTGCAAGCAAAGAATAGATCTGACGAGAAAACGGTGGACGGAAAAAGAGAGGTGAATACAACGGCAAAATTTTGTGAAGTGGGGGGAGGAAAACGAGAGGCAAATGACAAATCATGTAAATTGCAAGGAGATGAGATTTGTGATTAGGAACCTGGTTATGATGAAGATCCTCCCCGGCAACGGCGCTAGAAATTCTCCTTGATGGCAGCTGGAACTACGTCGGTATTTCTCCGGAGAGGGAGGGATGATGTAGCACAGCGATGGTAGGTATTTCCCTCAGTTATGAAACCAAGGTATCAAACCAACAGGAGAACCAAGCAACACAACGTAAACAACACCTGCACACAAATAACAACACCTCGCAACCCGATGAGTTAAAGGGGTTGTCAATCCCTTCCAGGGTACGGCGCCTCAAGATAGGCAAACGGGCGTGAGGTAAATTGTAGTAGATTGATATATCGGACGCCAAATAAAATAAATAAAGATAAAATGCAGCAACGTATTTTTGTATTTTTTGGTTTAATAGATCTGAATAAAAATGCAAAGTAAAAGTATATCGCAAGGTAAATATATGAGGAAGAAGACCCGGGGGCCGTAGGTTTCACTAGTGGCTTCTCTCGAGAAAAATAGCAAACAGTGGGTAAACAAATTACTGTTGGGCAATTGATAGAACTTCAAATAATTATGAAGCTATCCAGGCAATGATCATTACATAGGCATCACGTCCAAGATTAGTAGATCGACTCCTGCCTACATCTACTACTATTACTCCACACATCGACCGCTATCCAGCATGCATCTAGTGTATTAAGTTCATGGAAAAACGGAGTAATGCAATAAGAATGATGACATGATGTAGACAAGATCCATTTATCTATATGGCGGTAAATATAGATCTCGTCTTTTGTCCTTAGTAGCAAAAATACATACGTGTCGTTTCCCTTTCTGTCACTGGGATCGAGCACCGTAAGATCGAACCCACTACCGGGCACCTCTTCCCATTGCAAGATAAATAGATCAAGTTGGCCAAACAAAACCCAAATATGGGAGAAGAAATACGAGGCTATAAGAGATCATGCATATAAGAGATCAAAGAAACTTAAATAAATTTCATGGATATAAAAAGATATGACTGATCATAAACTCGAAGCTCATCACATCCCAACAAACACACCGCAGAAGAGTTACATCATATGGATCTCCAAGAGACCATTGTATTGAGAATTCAGCGAGAGAGAGAGAGAGAGAGAAAGCCATCTAGCTACTAACTATGGACCCGAAGGTCTATAAAGAAGTACTAACGCATCATCGGAGAGGCACCAATGGAAGTGGTGAACCCCTCCGTGACGGTGTCTAGATTGGATCTGGTGGTTCTGGACTCTGCAGCGGCTGGATGAATATTTCGTCGACTCCCCTAAGGTTCTAGTATTTTTGGAGTATTTATAGAGCAAAGAGGCGGTCCGAGGGTTACCCAAGGTGGGCACTGCCCACCAGGGCACGCCTGGGCCTCCTGGAGTGCCTTGGTGGGTTGTGCCCCCTGGGGCACCTCGCAGGTGCAAGCAGGGCCCATTGCCTTCCTTCTGGCCCATAAAAAATCTACATAAAGTTTCATGGCATTTGGACTCCATTTGATATTGATTTTCTGTGATGTAAAAAACATGGAAAAACAACAACTGACACTTGGCACTATGTCAATAGGTTAGTATCAAAAAATGATATAAGATGATTATAAAACATCCAAGATTGATAACAAAAATAGCATGGAACAATCAAAAATTATAGATACGTTGGAGACGTATCACCCGCCATATGGGCCGAAGCAGAGGAGAAGGAAAGAGGGAAAGGGAGAAGGAATCCTCCCCTTCCTTCCCTCCTCCCTCCTCTTTCGTTCCCCCTCCGGCAGATAAGGAAGGGGGCGCCGGCCATGGGGAGATCCCAAGTAGGATTCGGCCTACTTGGGCGCCTCCTTGGCTGCCTCCCCTCTCCCTCCCACATATATATAGGAGCCGCGATTCCGAACTCCACCGAACAAAAAAAACAACCATGTGTCCAGCGCCTTCCGCGCCTCGATCCCCACCTGCCTTGCCTCGATCCCCAACCCCCACCCACCCACCCACCGGTGACCCCCTCCTCCACCCGCCGCCAGTGCTCCGCCCCGCCCCGGACCCCACCCCCGCCGTAGAGGAAAGGAAGGAAAATCACTTCTCTAGAGGATGTAGTCCGGGCCTCCCCGCGACTTCGTCGGCAGACGTCTCCCATGCTCATTCGTCCTCCGCTGGAGGACATCTCTTGCTGGGTGCCAAGCTCATGCACGGTGGAGGCATGCACCCATGTTCCCTTCGCTCCCTTGCCACCACGGTATGCTTGCATGCATTGAGACAGACAAAGAGGCAGTGTCGTTGTGTCAGCTCTATGTTAGGATGTGTGTTGTACGGTTATGTCAACTGTATGCTAGGATTTTGAAAGTTCAGCTACAGGAACAATGACAGGTCGGCTTCGTATATACTCCCTCCGTTCCAAAATAGGAGTATAAAGTGCACTAAATAGAATATATGACTACTATTGCTCCGCATTAAAAGATTCTGGTAGATAAGCCTGATCTGGACGATGTACTAGTAACTCGTCTGTACATAGGGTTGTTTTGTTCAGTGAATCTGCTACTGTCTGTTGTTTCGCTAGCTTTTCCCATCGCTGCTACATCACATGGAAGCAATGAAGAAAAAATGGATAAAAGAGAGGTGATGTTGTGGTTAGAAAATGCAATGGGCGAGTATGAGAGCAAACGTGTGGTGGAAAACACACGACATTCACAGCTATATAAAAATGGCCAAAAAATGGTTACCTTTCACAAACATGGACTACCGTCATTTGTAGGTAGCTGTATAAGTGCAGGTTTAACACGTACATTGTGTAGGCTCCATATCTCTCTATCTCTTTGAGTAGTACAACTTACAGAGAAGACTGTGACAAGTTATAAAATAATACAAAATGTTCACTTAGAATAGAAATAGAGAGGAGTGTTGCAACTTACCTCTGGAGCTGTTCGATGTTTAACACTTCTAGGTTTTTCGGTGTTATTTAAATTCTTTCTTTTGCATCCATTTTTCCTGAAAGAAAGTGAACACCTGAAGTTCAAATATTGAAGGCAAGGCAGAAAAAAGTGAAAAAAGGTCTATTGGTCAAAATAAAATAAAACCTACCAAGTAAAAAAATCATTATATAAAAATCCAAAAGTTGAAAAGAAAATAAGCAAACACTTTGATCTTAAAAATTGAAAAGCCACTAAACCATTGAGGGTTCGGCCAAAAAGAATGGATCGATGTTTATTTAAGAAGTAGTGGATTTCCCCCATTTAAAAAAACTAGAGGTTCAAATTTTAAAATAGAGAAGTTCAATGTTTATGACAAAATCAAGGAGGTCAATTTTTTCTAAAAGAAACTTAGAAGTTCAAGTTTAAAATAACGACGAAGGTAAAAAACCCTAGATTTTCAAATTTTAAAAGCAGAGCGGTTAGATGTTTATTACAAAACTCAGATTTCTCCAACTACTAAAGAATAAACCAAAAAGTTAAAATTAAAATAAGAGATAGCTCAATCTTCATATACCAAGAAAAAAAACAAGCATCGTCTAGAAAATGTTAGCTCTCGAAGTTTATATTAATAAAATGGAGAGTTCAAAGAAAATGTTATGCGTGTACAAAGAAAAGTTCTCATGTATTTCCCGCTATTGACAAAAAAGATAACAAAAAACAGAAAGTAAAATAACAGGGTCGTTCAAAATTTGTAACAAAAAACATATTTTTCATGTTTTTAAATAACACGAAAAAGGTCAAATGGAAATAACCGTACAATTCAACTAGTTTATAAAAAAAGATTTTCTTCATTTATTGGAAAATCTTAGAAGTTAAAATTTGAGTAACAAAGCGATTCAATGTTTATTACAAAAAATTTAACCGTATAAGATAAAGTTGCATCTTTTCAACAAGTTTCTAAAAAGGTATATCATTTGTGTAACTCCAAATGAATGGGTGAGAAACTACGAACAAAAATATGTGACATAAATTCAAAGTGAAAATAGCGGGAAGTACTACTACTACACAAAATGCATTTCAGATGAGAATAAAAAGTTAGAGCAGATCGATGTCTATAAAAACTCAGATTTTTTTACGATACTAAAGCGAAACAGAGAGAAGTTTGAATTGATAACAACCAGAAGTTCACGTGCTGCATGGTGAGCATTTCGTATGAGAAAAAAATGAATAAAAAGGCCAAGGCTAAAATTTTTGTTGCTAGAAGTTCAAGTGCTCAGACCGAGAAAGTTAAAAATTCTTGTGAGTGAGGTTGAACAAAATACATGACAGAAGTCCAAGGTAAAAATAGCGGGAAGTTCAACTACTAGACGCAATGCGTTTTAGAAGAGAATAAAATAATACAAAACTAAAAGCCTAAAAAGTTTGCTGCAAGAAGTTCACGTGCTCCACCCTGCACGGTTCAAAAAATATATTACGAGACGTCCGTTGTTAATTTACATGTTGTTTTAAAAGGCAAAACAATGTTTGCCATTTTAAAAACTGCTCTCAAAAGACAACGAATTTGTAACACATGTCTACATGAAAAACTTGCTGCGATTCATAAGCTTTCCACCGGGTATATTACATGCCACATTTTGATGAACGGTTTAAAATTTTCATGTATACCAATTAAAACACGTTTTTATGTATTCAAATAATTCTTACCCGTTGAAAGAAGTTCATAGTGAAAACAACGAGAAATTCAAGTACCACAAGGAATGCATTTCACGGGAGAAAAACGTATAGAAAAATAAAACCTTAAAAGGTTTGTTGAAAGAATTTCAAGTGCTCTGTCCGGAGAAGTTCAAAAATTCTTGCGAGAGAGTTTCACCTTGTATTTCCATGTTCGATTTTTTCTGTATAAAAATCGAATACAATTCTTTACTCAAAAATATAAAAAGGTGACGTTCAAATTGAAATAACAGAGAAGTTCGGAGTTTATTAAAACCTAGGATTTACCTGTTCAAAAAATAAAAAAACACAACTCCTTCTTTTGCACTTTTAAAAACAACTCATAAATGAAAAAAAATGGTTGCTAGAAGTTCAAGTGCTCGGCGAGGAAAAGTTCAAAAATTCTTGTGAGAGAGGTTCATCGAGGCTCACAGTGCATCGCATGGATGGGTCGGCAGCTCGGGGGAGGCTCTGGAGACGACGGAGTGGCGACGGTGATCGCCGGAGTCCGAGGAAGAAGACAGAGCGGATGGCGGTGTTGTAGGGGCTCCCGCGGGGCATGGCTCGGTGAGGAGGAAGAGGGGGTCGAGGCAGAGCCTCTGAGTGCACCGGCGAGGTGAGGCAGTGGCTATGGCCACGGCGGTGCTCGTCGGCGGCGATGGCTGCGCTCGGGTGGGTGCGTGTGAGAGGGACAGGGGAGGGGATGAGCATGGGGGGAGGAGTGAGAGGGCCTGGGGGGTGCGTGGCGATTCCAGGGGGGTCGTTGCACATGCAGGCAGCCTGGAGGTGGCCGGCGTGTGGCCACGCGCGGCGGGCACGCGCCTGCATCCTTCTGGCGCAAGGAGGACGACGACTGGCAGCTGGGCTCTGGTGGGCTGGCTGCTGCTGGGCCTCTCAGGTAAGGCCAGGTAGGTTTGTGTTCTGTTTTATTTTTTTGTTCTCTTTTCTATTTTTTTGTAATTGTTTTTGACTTAAATAAAATGCTAAGGCATTTTCCAAAACCCTGAAAATAATTGTGGGCACTCTTGAAAATATTTACAATAGCCCTCAACCACTTTTAGAATTATTTGGGCATTTTAATTATTTATAGCAATTGAATGCCCAAATTCAAATACTTTATGAATTCATTCAAAAATACAAAGTGACCTAGGAAAATGGGCACCATTTTTGGCAGAGGTTCTAGACCAATTCAAAAATGATGAACTTTTCCAAAGGAATTTTGGGATCATTGAAAATGATATTTTTTTATTTGAACCTAGTTGGATTCATCTGTGCTAGGGTTTCAACAGTCCCCAATTCAAATTCATAAGAATTTAAACATGATGCAACACATGACTAGCTATCTCAGAGCATACTAGAACTAGGGATGTGACAACTCACCTCCACTAAAACAAGAATCTCGTCCCGAGATTCAAGAAGTGAAGTAAGAAGACAGAGGGGTCACAAAATTATCACAGTCTTCTCGATCCAACTGCCCTTCTCGAAGATACCAATATATAGCGTCACATTGATCTTGACGTCTTGCTTTGAGAACTAAATCCAACATGACAACGAGAAGAAAGGGAAAAATTTAGAAGAATCTATCTTCTTGTGGTTCGAGCAAGTTAGGATCATCTTGATGATCACAAGATCAACTCACGGGATGAGACATAGAAACATCTCTGGAGCTGAGAGGCAAAACTTGCATCAGGAGCGATAGAAGAAACAATTTGACGAGGGTTTCAAAGTAGCGAGGGAAATTTCCATGATTCCGAAAAGGGGCACCTCGGGGAAGGTGACTTGAAGAACTATTCCCTTAAGTGGCAAAAAGAATTACTTTTGATCCATAGATCATTCAAACTCTCTATACCAGCCTAAGGCAATTCTCAATCGATCGTCTGGAAGAGTTCGAAGGAGTGGCATACTCAGACTAGGATGGATGATGTGGATTACCTTGTTGAAGACAACGCAATGGATGATTTTTCTTATCATCGGAAATGGATGGGACCCATGGTATGCCCACTTTGAAGGTGATCCTGACCAGGAATTACCGAGAAGGGTAGTCCAAGGTTGAATGGCACAATGGCGGTGCAAGCTGGGAACAAAATGCAAATGCTGGGAATGATTCTGGTAACTGGGAATAACTCAACGAGAGTGATTCCACCATTTGGATGCTTATAGCATAATCGAAGAAACTGGGATTACAAGGATTCCTAAGGAACAACTTCTATAATAAGTCGCACGAAATCCTCATGGAAAAATGGGCAAGATACTATAATGACAGATCTTCCGGCTAGGTGTGTCGGCCAGAACATCAACCCTGTCGGGACCTACATCATAGATCCTGGAAAAGTTCCAACCATCATATCTGCCTGAGATTCAGATCTGGTTGGTAATAGGATATTTCAGACAACATGTCTGGAAAAGAAAGTTTGCAACACAAACCGACGAGATGACGTTGCGAGATTCTCAAAAAATGAACTACGATAGTATGCTCCAAAACATGAGCTGGTTTTGCTACAAACATGTGAACACGCTGTCCCAGACAAGCATGACCACATAGTAGTCTTATAATAAAACACTACCGAGTCCAAATGGGGAACCATCATCGAGGATATCGAAGTCCTTGCGTAAGTCTAGCTCTTAAGGAGAAACTTCTTCTCCTTGAACAAATCAATCAGTGGCTTGGTGTGCTAGGGATTCATATAGAATGAAGGTTGCAAGTGTCCAGACCACTGAATACTTCGCACGTATGCATGACTGACTTGGGATGATTCCAGAGGAAGCGAAACAAACTTTCCCAAATTCATGGCGGCAACTTGCTTCAAATGCACGTGAACTAGAGGAAGTCACTTCTTATACCAAACATATGCTTCATGAGCTAGCATGAAGAAATGCTTTCAAAGTTTCCAGCACTAGCTTAATGTTCAACATGAATCATGGATAAGATGGAAATATTGTCGATGGGCTCAACAACAGGTCATCCAGATTTCCGTGAAGATTGAATTCCATAATTATGTGAACAAGGTGATAGCATTGGTCAAACCCAAAAGATATAACGGTGTATGCTCGAGGAAACAACCACGAGTAAGACAACATTATGAACATCGTTGGTTCTGATTTGACTTGACGATAGTCCATACTCAAGTCAAAGTTTTGACAAGGCAATAGATCCAACAACTGATCACGAGGACCAATCGATGGAGATATCATGTTTCTTCAACACACACACACACACAAAAAGATATCCTTTAACATGAACTAAGTCAGACAATCTTTATCTTCCAACTCTCCAAGTTGTTGTTTAGATCAACCAACTAGCTCAGGGATATCCCACACAGATTCTTGGAGAAGGAGTGATTTATAAGAAAACCCATTTAATCACGAACTCAACATACCGGTCAGGTGACAACCAGGTAATACTTCCAAGAAGATCTTCGGAAAATCACGAACCACCGATATGTTACTAAACTCGAGAACATTCTTGCTTTTTGGGGCAAGACGATGGGACCAAGAGAGTGATGGATTGCCACAATCCTATCTCATTGATCGAAGAGTGCACCGAAAATAAGGACTAGGTAGCATGATCCATCTTAGGATGATGATTCAATAACCAACATGCTAAGAATGAAATTATTGTCCATTAGCTACCAAGCAACGGGGTTGCTAGTAGTATTGATTTCACACATCATGGTTCACTTGTCGGCGTTCCGGTTGCGACAACACTGGACCAAGGAATGAAACAATGATAGCGAGAAGTATCAATGTGTCAAGAATTCATAAGAGATGGTGCAATTCTCATGACAATCCTGACATAAAGGGGGTAATACTCCAGGGTAGAATAGAGCAAAAGCTGGATTGCATTTTGATATGCAGAATACAACTGCTTTGACCCAATCCTGGATATGGATGAGGTACTGGAGTTTGTTTCTCCTAGTCATTCTGAAATTGAACGGCTTGACGAACCACAAGAATACTAGGCATCGATGAAAACGAATGCACACGTACTCTTGGCTATCAACTGATAGAGGATGGTCGGGATACAACTGAAGAGGAACCACTCAAGGAACATATAATTTTCTGGGTTGTGGGCTCATATATTAGTATGTCAAACAAGTTCAACAGGTTTCTTCTGGATAATCCATGCAGAAAGGTAGGACTGGCAAATTCACAATTCTTGAATGGAGAACCCATTAAGAGCACTCTTATTGTGATCTTTTGGTTCAAAGAACTTCTGCCTTAATGGTTCATGGTATTTGGAAGAAGGAAATACCACGGACCTCGAGGACTGTCGCAAGGTTACTAATATCCTAAAGGAACTAGCAACACTATCAACACGAGATAAGTAGAGTGAATCTTGGGCCAAGAACCCAGGAATAGAATGCCTACTAACTAAACGGCATCACGGGATGCTTTCGAGAATGGTGGCCAGAATCATCACACTGGGGATGCAATGCATTGCTAGATTACCAGGTGATACTCTAGACACCTAGGGTCATAATAATAGCTCCAACATAAATGCCGAGGCAGCGGAGTACCTCAACAGACGGATTAGTGTGCTTAAACTGGCCCAAAAGGACACCGGGAACTGGGAGGAAGCATTTGCAAATGCATCAGATTGTTTAGAAACCTGGGATGACTCGGACAGCATAACGGCTGTAAATGCTCAAAATGATTTGAGACATCCTGCAAAATGGTGGCATAACCACTCAGAAGCATAATATCAAGGTTCCGAGACCAACTATGAACACACAGAAGTAGTAGAGACTGAACTGGGCTTGAATCCATCAATCTTATAAGTCTATGGATTAGTAACACGTCATCCTGATAGATAGATGAGAAGGCCTAGTTCTTAATCCCCGTAGAAAAGAAGAGGTTGACTCAGATCAGAAGGCATGAGGTAAGGAATAGAAAGAGCCTTACATTCCCTTTCCACAATCAATTCCCTTACATAACTAAAGCATTTCTAGACACAATTTCGACCGATTTGGCTTGGTAATCCTACTGTCGGCGTTCTGGGAACGGGGGTCCCTAGACTTGCCTACCTGTGGCCCACGGTGTGGCTCAAAAGGGGGCCCAGCGTAGCCCATCTTCATCAACACAGACCCTCGCGAGGGGCCAAGCCTCGCGGGGCGGACGACACGGAGCTTCCTCAGGCACGGCCTCATCAGGCTGGCTCACGAGGAGGCGGAGAGATCAAGGCGGGGTACCTCACGAGGTGCCCATGACGCAAGCCATGACGACCAAAGGCGCCAGGCGGGCGCCAACCGCGCAGTGTCCTCCTTTCCTATTTGGTGCAAAGGGAGCAAGCGCAGGCGAGAGCATCAAGCAAAAGCACCCGTTTCGGTGCAACGAGACCAAGACCAATCCAACGGCAGGGAGGAAGTCATTGTGGAGCCCAAGCCAGCGTCACTACCAGAGCCTTTGGCAGGCGAGGACCAATTTTAGTCAGGATAAGTGTACCAGATGTTCCCCTTCAAAATGGCCAATTGTTGGCGCCCTTCCCGCTCAATATTTGGGAAGAGGCCCAGGGTCTTTGCCTATAAATAGGACTAGCCACCCACAGGGTAGAGGGAGATTGGAGATCGGATCGAAATCAGAGAGAGAATCGAGAAGAGAGAGAGAGAAGGGGGACTGAACTCCTCCTAGCAGTTCATCCCCCCAACCAAGAACAGACCCTCGCGAGGCTGTTCTTCCTTGTATTGCTCATCATCATCAGCCCAAGAGGCAATCCACCACACCACACACTGGAGTAGGGTATTACACCACAACGGTGGCCCGAACCAGTATAAACCATGTGTCTCTTGTGCTGTTCTTTCCATAGCCTAGATCTTAGCGAGGCGGAGGGGTGCAGGTAGGTAGAAGGCGAAATCCCCGCGCGCACCCCAGTGTTCGAACCTCAAGGGTCTGCCGGAACCCGAAATCCGACATTTGGCGCGCCAGGTAGGGGTGCACCAGAATTCGTCTTCCACCACCCCGTTCTCCTCCGACCATCGCGTCCATGTCTGACGCTCGTCGGGCCCGCGCCGAGCGCCGGGCCGCTCTTGCTTCCCGCGTCGCCCAGACGGCTCCTGTCGGCGGGCGTCCTCGTCGTTCCCCGTCACCTGCCGTCAACGCCGCCACCGGCCCGGCAAGGGACGAGCAGCAAGCGTCGTCTCAGCATCCGTCCGTGCGGCAAGACGGCAGCACCGCTACTCCCTCGCTCATCCCAGCTGGTTCTTCGTCCCGCGCGCTCCGCGCACCCATGGAGGCTCGAGCTGCGCTGATCGCGGCAAACGAGCTCCTGCGCTACCGTCCCGTCGATGACGTCTATGAAGAATGGCTCGACCGCATCGCCGAGCTTGTCCGCGCCGCAGGGGGCTCTCCTGCGCTGTCCGTTCCGCTGCACCGCACCCCGCCCCGTGCAGGTGACGAAGCTCCGGGGGTGCCCTAGCCGCCTCCTCCTCAAGAAGGCACCATGGCTCCAAGGCGCGTGGCCCCTGGGCGGAACCCGCTCCGTCAGGTGCCAGCGCGGCAAGAGCAGAGCTGCCAAGAAGTCCCTTGCCCGCAAGAAGCTGCCCGGGCGCTCCCTGCTCCAGCACGTCGTGATCATGCTCCCGCTCCCGCATGTCAAGACCCCGCGCTGCTCCCAGCTGCAGCGCGTGGGGACATGCAAGACCAAGCTCTCCGTCACCCAAGGCCTCCTGTGGCCACAGCAGGCTGTCGTGCCTTCACCACCGAGCTACGCAGCATCGCGTGGCCCGGCAAGTTCAAGTCAGACCTGCCTCCTCGTTACGACGGCACGGCCGACCCTGCAGAGTTCCTCCAGCTCTATGAGCTGGGCATCGAAGCTGCCAACGGAGACGAGAAGGTCATGGCAAACTGGTTTCCCATGGCGCTCAAGGACGGGGCCCGCACCTGGCTCCTGAACCTGGCTCCAGGCACGATCTCCTCCTGGGACGAGATGCGCACCCGCTTCATCGCCAACTTCCAAGGTACTCACGACCGGCCACCCGCCGTGAGTGACATGCGCCGCATCAAGCGACAACCCGGAGAGACCCTGCAGAAGTACATCCAGCGCTTCAACAACGCACGCCTCAAGATTCCCAAGGTGACCGAGGAGGCCATCATCTCAGCCTTCTCCGACGGCGTGCGCGACGTCAAGATGAAGGAGGAGCTGGCGATGCATGAAGACCTGTGCACTTCCTTGGAGTTGTTCAACTTGGCAACCAAGTGCGCCAGGGCTGAAGAAGGGCGTCTCTCCCTCCTCGAGCTGCCTGCCGTGGACCCAGAAGAGAAGAAGCCCAAGGCCAAGGATGTGAAGCGCAAGGGGGCTGCCGTGCTCGCGACAGAACCAGACACCAAGCGGGGCAGAGATCAGCCCGAATATTCTAAGGGCAGTCGGTACTGTGTGTACCACGACCTCCACACCCACAACACCAACGAATGTCAAGAGCTCCAAGCCATGCGAGAAGGAAGGATCGGCCGTCGCCCCGACCGCGGTGACCGGGGCTACGGTCGATTAGGAGGAAGGAACGTAGGACGCTGGGAAGACCGCTTCCCGCGCCACGGGTGGCGCGATCGACCTCGCGAGGATCGCTGGCAAGACCCGCCTCGCGAGGGAGACTGGAGGGATCAGCCTCGCGAGGATCACCCGCCAGGCAATGCAGGCCTCCCTCCGCTGCCGCCGCAGCCAAGGAGAAACGAGGACCGCCATCAGGACGAGGGGGCTGGGGGCTTCCAGGAGCCGCGCGCGATCGCCTGCATCCTGGGCGGGGCTCAAGCCCCAGCCTCTCAACGCATCTTCAAGTAGTTCGCCCGCGAAGTGAATGCAGTCCTTCCCAAGCTCGAAGCCACGCGCCCTCTCAGGTGGTCGGCGTGCGCCATCACGTTCAGCTCAGCAGATCAGCTCAAGTGTGTGGCCACAGCTGGAGTCCTCCCGATGCTTTGTTCCCCAATCATCAGCAACGTGCTGGTCACCAGGACCCTCATCGATGGTGGGGCAGGGCTCAACGTCCTGTCCATGGAAACATTAAACAATCTCCAATTGCCCTACAACCAGCTTCAGCCAACCAAGCCTTTCTCCGGAGTCACCGACGGCTCCACGGTCCCGATTGGGCTGGTCCGCCTCCCTATCACCTTCGGGGCACGCGACAACTACCGCACCGAGCTCATCAACTTCGACGTCGCTCACATTCGCCTGCCGTACAACGCCATCCTTGGGTACCCAGCGCTGGCCAAGTTCATGGCCGTAACTCACCACGGCTACAACGTCCTCAAGATGCCAGGAAGTGGCGGAGTCATCACGGTGCCCTGTGAAGAGAAGGACGCGGTGTGTTCCCTGGAATGAGCCTTTCAGGCCGCATCGCTGGAAGACCCGGATCACGGAAGCAGGAGGCTTGCCGAGACCGCCCCCAAGAAGAAGAAGACATCATCCGGCCCGGCCCCTCAGGAGGCAGGCCCCTCAGGGCCCGCGCCTGCCCAGGAGGAACCTCCTTCCATCGCATAGGAAAGCGCGCCCGGCGCCCTCCTCAGGCAGGGCTCGGGGGCTCTCCCCTGGAGGGCCACCGACCTGGCTAAGGTCACGAGGGAGGCGCTTGGGCACCACATGGAGGCGTGTTTCAAATCACGTTTCCCTCAAGAAGGAGTAAGGCGAGGAGGGCCAGACCCTCAGGAGTTCGTCAGCAAGGCCATTCAGGAGCTACAGGAGTCAAGAGTCATGAGAGGCGGCCGCCGCCTACCAGCTGTGGCTCCCCATCCAGGCGAGGATGGTGGGCTGCGCGTCTGCATCGACATACCAGGGCTCAATCGAGTCGCCTCTCTGGAGCGCCTCTGGCCCTCGCGAGTGGGGCGCTGCAAAGGTCCACCCCACAGCTACGTTCGCATGCCTTACGGCTTGCCGAACGCGGCTGCCACGTACCAGCGCCTCATGAGGGGCATCATGGAGGCTCAAGAGGCCAGGCGTTCCGCAGCCCTGGCGGAGATGGAGATGGTTCACGAAGAGCCACCAGCGCCTCTGGAGCCTCCCGAGGCCCCTGGGCCTGGGGGCTCGTGAGGATCGGCTTCCGTAGCCCACCGAGTCTTCTACGCCAACACTCCTTCGTCCTCAACATCATCAGGTGACATCTTTCAAGTTTCATTTCCAGCTGGGAGCGCCCCCCAGGGCTGCATTATTCCCAGGCCGTGTGGGTCCGTCCCTACGGCATCTATCCCTTTTATTTTATGTTGTTAGCTTACCTTGTTGGGGGCGCCCCTCGGGCTGCATCATCCCCCAAGTCGCTCGGGCCAGACCCAGCGGCATGTATCCCCTTTTGCGTTTATTTCTCGGTATGCGTTCGACCCACCATGCTTGATTATTTGATGCCTGTCCACGGCACCTCTTCTTCTCCATGTCGACCACTTGCACGTTAAAGGGGGGGGTACCTGAGCATCGCGACTCAGGGCTCTTACTGGCTCTCCAGCCCTCACCCTCTGGCCTTGTCCACGGCATCGCGACCTGGCATACCAGCGACGGCTGAGACCAGCTCGAGGGCCGGGACCCGAGGACGTAGAGTGCCGGCATCTAACCAAAATTTCAGGGACACATCACAAGATAAGGCCAAGTGCCAGGCGCAACCCGCCTAGAGGTAGGGCCCCGTGAGTCCCGCACTGGCTCACGGGTGCCCAGATACACCTCGCCAGGCCCTACCGTGCCAGCCACATGTCAGGGCGGGACTGTACACGCCCCGGGGGCTCCTCCTGGAGGGGAGCCCCCTCCCACATACCAGTGGAAGCACCATGCTCCGCGCTGGCTGACGACACTGCCGAGGAGCGGCTATGCCCGTACACATACGGAAGCGCTATGCTCCGCGCTAGTGATAAACAACTGAGGGCGGCCCCCGGGCCGCATCAACCTTAGGGAGCCCAGAGCTCAGTGTCTAGCCTCATCGTAACGCCTCCCCTCGGGAGTGCCGCGCGAGGGGGCTGGGCACGGGGGCTGCGCTTGGGCCACGCCCAGACACACGCCACCCAGCCAGGCCCCCCCAGGCCTGGTTCGTCGAGCGTCTCTCCCCGAGCGGAGCCAAGGTACGAAGGCCATTTGAGCGTCAAGGGGGACTCGTGAGCATCGCGACTCAGGAGCCTAACTAGTCACGTAGCCCCTCACTCCTTAGTTCCGAAAGGCTAACGGCGGTTGAGGTATGCACGCGGCCGGGCTCTACAGACATAGAACGGTAGATCCACCCACATCAGACCTCCCTACTTGCTGTTCGTGCGCCAAGGGGGACTCCTGAACATCGCGACTCAGGAGCCAACATTTTGGAGCCGTCGAAGTGCATGATCCAGTTTGAATATGTGTCGTACTCTTTAGGGAGTTCGGCTTCCGTCCATTCAGCGACGAGGTCAGCCAAAACTTGCGATTTAATAGCTCGCCGTGGCTTGTAAGTTATGTCAAACGGGAGGAGCTCAATGGCCCATTTGGCAATCCGGCCCGTCGCGTCGCGGTTGTTTATAATATCGTTAAGTGGTACTTCCGAGGCTACCGTTATCGAACACTCTTGAAAGTAGTGTCGCAGCTTCCGGGATGCCATAAATACTGCGTACGCTATCTTTTGATAATGCGGGTACCGTGATTTGCATGGAGTAAGTATAGTGGACACGTAGTAAACCGGCTTTTGAAGGGGAAATTTGTGTCCGTCCACTTCTCGCTCAACGACAAGCACTGCGCTTGCTACTTGATGAGTTGCCGCAATGTATAATAGCATTGGTTCGCCAATGTTTGGCGCGGCCAGGACTGGGTTTGTTGCCAATATGGCTTTTATTTCGTTGAGTGCGGCCGTGGCGGCGTCCGTCCACTCGAAGTGTTCGATGCGCCGGAGGAGGCGATAAAGGTGTAATGCCTTTTCTCCCAAGCGGGAGATAAAGCGACTTAGAGCCGCCACGCATCTAGTCAATTTTTGTATTTGTTTGAGGTCTATTGGGGTAGCCAACTATGACAACGCTCGGATTTTGGCCGGATTAGCTTCAATACCTCTACTGGAGACAATGAATCCCAGGAGCTTTCCTGCTGGTACGCCGAAAGCGCATTTTTCCGAATTGAGCTTGATGTCATATGTTCAGAGGTTGTCGAATGTGAGCCTCAAGTCGTCTACTAGAGTTTCGACATGCTTGGTTTTAACGACCACGTCATCCACGTATGCCTCCACTGTTTTGCCGATCTAGTTTGCCAGGCATGTCTGAATCATGCGCTGATATGTTGCACCGGCGTTTTTTAGCCCGAAGGGCATTGTGTTGTAGCAGAATGGGCCGTATGGTGTGATGAATGCCGTTGCGGCTTGGTCTGGCTCTGCCATTTTGATTTGGTGGTAGCCGGAGTATGCGTCGAGGAAACACAATGAATCATGTCCTGCGGTAGCATCGATGATTTGATCGATGCGGGGGAGGGGGAAGGGATCCTTTGGGCAGGCCTTGTTAAGGTCCTTAAAATCGACACACAAGCGCCAGGATTTGTCCTTCTTGGGTACCATCACCAGGTTTGCTAGCCAGTCCAGATGTTTTATGTCTCTGATGAATCCGGCCCCCAATAGCTTGGCTAGTTCCTCTCCCATGGCTTGTCTTTTAGGCTCAGAGAAACGTCGAAGAGCCTGCTTGACTGGCTTGAATCCTTTTAGGATATTTAGGCTGTGTTCAGCCAGCCTGCGTGGGATTCCTGGCATGTCTGAAGGGTGCCAGGCAAAAATGTCCCAGTTCTCGCATAGGAACTCTCGCAGTGCGACATTGACATCAGGTTTTAATTGTGCCCCGATGGAAGCTGTTTTTGTAGGGTCCGTTGGATGGACTTGGAATTTGACTATTTCATCCGCCGGCTTAAAGGAGGTGGACTTGGATCTTTTATCGAGTATCACGTTGTCCCTGTTCACCATGGAGCGCAGCGCTGTTAGTTCTTCAGCCGCTAGGGCTTCGGATAGTGCCTCAAGGGCCAATCCAGCTGTCTTATTTTCGGCGCGGAGTGCTATGTCCGGATCACTAACAATAGTGATGATTCCGTTGGGCCCGGGCATTTTGAGCTTCATGTACCCGTAATGGGTTATGGCTTGGAAGATTGTAAACGCCTCCCGCCCTAATAGAGCGTGGTATCCGCTACTGAACGGGGCCACTTGGAATGTAATTTCTTCGGACCTGTAATTATCCGGCGTGCCGAATACCACGTCTAGTGTGATTTTTCCAGCGCAGCGTGCTTCCCGACTGGGGATGATTCCTCTAAAGGTTGTGCTGCTTTGCTTAATGCGGCTCCAGTCTATTTCCATCTTTTGAAGAGTTTCCTCATAGATGAGGTTTAATCCGCTACCGCCGTCCATGAGTACCTTGGTGAGTCGAAAGCCGTCCACGATTGGACTGAGGACCAGTGCGGCTGGTACTCAGGCTATTCGGAATTTAGGTTCGTCACTGGCATTGAAGGAAATAGCCGTGTTGCTCCAAGGATTTATTTCTGCTCTGTGGCAGATTTCGGACATGCTGCGGAGTGTTCTCTTCCGTCTATTATTTTACGCGAAGGTCTCAAAGACCGTTAAGACCGTATTATTGTCCTCGTGGTGGTGCTCTGTTGTTTTTGGGAGGAGTAAATCCTCACCACTTTTGGCCACCTACCGGAGTATCTAGCATGCTCTAAGGCTGTGCGTTGGTATCGCATCCGCTGTACTATGAATTTTGCAGGGTCCGTTGAGCCATCCCTCCAGTACGGTTCCTTGCCCTGTAGAGGGCTTTTGCTTTTTGGTAGTTAACCCAGGTCTATTGTGATAATGCACCCTTTTATTTCGGACTGGGTTTGTATTCAGGGCCGGATTATCCCAAAATTTTATTTCGGTTTTCCAGGCGCTTTCCATCGCACAGTACTTTCGTACTATGGACACCAAGTCGGCAAAGCGTGTAATTTCGCGATGACTTATGGCGTTGAGGATTCCCTTGTCTGTGCAATTATTGCAGAAGAATGAAATTGCGTCTTCCTCGCGGCAATCCTTTATCTTGTTCTTGACCAGGAGGAATCTGGCCCAGTAATGGTGTACTGTTTCTTAGGGCCCTTGCCTAATTTGGGATAGATCGCGCATGTTTGGGTGGGTGGGTGGAATTGAATCCGAATCCTCACCCAATCTGAGGCTCAGTGGCCAAGGAGTTTCCGAACTTGAAAGTTTGGATTCTTGGATGTTTTCCGGTAAATCTAGACCGCTGCCTGATTCTGGGTTCAGGCTTTGAGTGACATCCTCCCCTCCGCGGGTATCCATCTTGGAGGGATCGGGAATCCGGACGTAGCTAGTCCTTAAGATAGATGAAGAGTTGCCGCATTGTTCTTCCACCACTGCAACGTGATGGGTGACCTGGGGAGAGTTAATTTCTCTCATATCGGGTTTAGGCCCAATCTGATCGTAGTCTGTAGCGACTCCCAGGGCGGCGATGCGATCCAAGAGCTCGTTCAGGGAAGAGAGCTCCATTGGATCTAACTGCTCGGTGAGTTCCGAGTTGACGTGAAGATTGCTTTCGAGGACCTAAGAAGTCATCGTCGGCGCAGCGGCCGAACAGGCGGTCATAAGGAAACCACCTAGCCGGAGAGTTTGGCCGATAGCCAGAGCTCCCTCAACGATAGTGCCATCTTTAAAGACGAGACGAGACATCCTTCCTGGTGGCGACGACACAGCGGAACTCTCAATGAAAGCACCAATGTCGGTGTCAAAACCGATGGATCTCGTGTAGGGGGTCCCGAACTGTGCGTCTAGGCCGGATGGTAACAGGAGGCAGGGGACACGATGTTTTACCCAGGTTCGGGCCCTCTTGATGGAGGTAAAACCCTACGTCCTGCTTGATTAATATTGAAGATATGTGTAGTACAAGAGTAGATCTACCACGAGATCAGAGAGGCTAAACCCTAGAAGCTAGCCTATGGTATGATTGTATGTTGTGATTGTTGTCCTACGGACTAAAACCCTTCGGTTTACATAGACACCGGAGAGAGTTAGGGTTACACAAGGTCGGTTACAAAGGAGGAGATATCCATATACGTATTGCCTAGCTTGCCTTCCACGCCAAGTAGAGTCCCATCCGGACACGAGACGAAGTCTTCAATCTTGTATCTTCATAGTCTAACAGTCCGGCCAACGGAGATAGTCCGGCTATCCGGAGACCCCCTAATCCAGGACTCCCTCAGCCACCCTCTTCTTCTTCTTCTTATCCTCGAGAGGAGGGTTGTTTTCCTCCTCCTCTTCCTCGTAGTTGTCCTCAGGGACAGAGGAATGGGCCTCGTCATCTTCGGACGTCGCGTCCGAAGTGCCCTTGTGACGGGGGCCACTCTTGGCCCCTTGCCTTTCTTCTTAGCCTTCTTTTCCGGCACCGTATATGGCGCCGGTACCAGCATCTCCGCCAAGCGTGGGATGACTGGTTCTTCGAGCAACGGAGCCGGACACTGGATCCGCTTCGCCCTCTCCACCCAGTCCTGAGAGAGCAATACTAAGATCTCAGACATCATCCTCGAAACATTTAAGTTGGGAATATGTCAAAAGTAACACACCTCACTGGTGGAGCGGTTACAATTGTGACCACGGTCTGAGTCCATGGCCGGTGGCTTCTCATTGCCCTTAAAGAGCAACTTCCAGGCCCCTTCATGAGAAGTATCGAAGAGCCTTTTTAGGGTCTGGTGCTTCTTTGAATTGAACTCCCACAAAGGGCGGCTTCGGCACTAGCACGGAAGAATCCAGCGGACCAGCATCACCTGGATAACGTCAACGAGCTTGACGTCCTTGGTCACCATGCTTTGAACGTGCGTCTGTAGCGCTATCAGCTCGTCAGGTGAACACCAGTCCGGACTCTTCTCGACCCAGGAGGTGAGTCGCATGGGAGCACTGGAGCGGAATTCGGCAGCTGCAGCCCAGGTGGTGCCGCGAGGTTCTGTGATGTAGAACCACTGTTTCTTCCATTCCTTTCCTGTCTCTACAAAGGTGCCTTTGGGCCAGGAGACGTTGGATAGCTTGCTCACCATGGCCCCTCCACACTCTGCGTGCTAGCCGTCCACCACCTTAGGCTTCACGTTGAAGACTTTGAGCCACAGCCCGAAGTGGGGATGGATGCGGAGGAAGGCCTCGCACATGACGTTAAATGCCGAGATGTTGAGGAAGGAATTCGGGGACAGATCATGAAAATCTATCCCGTAACATTACATCAGCCCGCGGACGAAAGGGTGGAGCGGAAACCCTAGCCCGGGGAAGAAATGGGGGATGAGTACTACCCTCTCTGTGGGCTCTGGCATGGGGACGACTTGTCCCTCGGCTGGCAGATGGTGGGCGATCTCCTTCGCCAAATATCCGGCCGCCCAGAGCTTAGTAATGTCCTCCTCCTTGACAGAGGAGACCATCCACTTGCCCTGACCACCAGATTCGGACATGGTTGCTTGAGTGGAAAGGAGATGAGAACTTGGGCGCTGGAGCTTGAGATTGAAAAGGCGGAGACGGAGAGAGAGCGTGAGGAGAGGAAGAGGGAATACTTATCCCCTTATAAAGGCAGCAAATATTGAATGCCTCCTCACTCGCCTTAGGATTCGCCTGTTCCCTAGGGCTGTATAAACCGCACAGTTGAGTTACCCATGCCCGCATTGATGAGAATCCCATAATAAGGGGGCACAATATCTGTTTCGACAAGACGTGCTGATGCAACCGCGTCTCGAAGCGTGGAATGGCAGAAGAAAAACGGTTCGAAATTATAACCGGACATACATGATGTTGTGTTGGAAAAAAGATTTCAACAAATTAGATTTGTGCAAACATTATATTCTCTCTGCGGTTGTGTATGGTGTGCGTAATAGGTCCAGATACTATCATTGCATCCGAAGACTATCTTGGAGTTCGGAGAAAGGGGAACCCGCCTTGCAATTCCGAAGACGATCTGCACACCGGACTCCTCGTCATTGAAATCTAGGTTCAGGGGCTACTGAGGGAGTCCTGGACTAAGGGGTCCTCGGGCGTCCGGCCTGTTATCCATGGGCCGAACTGATGGGCTGTGAAGACATGAAGGCCGAAGAATGCACCATGTCCGGCTTGGACTCTACTTGGCGTGGAAGGCAAGCTTGGCGACCGAAGATTCCTTCTTATGTAACCGACTCCATGTAAACCCTAGATCCCCTCGGTGTCTATATAAACCGAAGGGGATATTCCGAAAAGGACACCACATATACTCATTACCATACCCACATAGGGTAGGCTTCTAGGGTTTAGCCATTACGATCTCATGGTAGATCAACTCTTGTAATACTCATATTCATCAAGATCAATCAAGCAGGAAGTAGGGTATTGCCTCCATAGAGAGGGCCCAAACCTGGGTAAACTTCATTTCCCCTGTCTCCTGTTACCATCGATCCTAGACGCACAGTTCGGGACCCCCTACCCGAGATCCGTCGGTTTTGACACCGACAGTCCCCTTTCGAATTGGCCGTTGTTGGCTCCCTTCCCGCTCAATATTCTGGGAGAGGACCAGGGCCTCTATATATAGGACTAGCCACCATAGTCGGAAGGGGATCCGACGGATGGAGATCTAGGAAGAGAGAGACCAGAACATCCACAAGTTCACCGAGCACAAGAACCCCTCTCCTCAGGAGGCAGTTCTTCCCCTTGTACTGTTCATCCTCATCCCAAGAGGCAATGCACCACACCACACTGGAGTAGGGTATTACACCACAATGGTGGCCCGAACCAGTATAAATCATGTGTCCCTTGTGTTGCGAGTTCGTAGAGTTAGCCCTTAAGATCTTAGCCAAGCTAGGACGTGGATCGGTAGGGGGAGATCTTCGCGCGCAACCTTGAGGGTTTTGCTGGAACCTGTGATCCGACACAGTCCATTTGAAGTCTCTAAAAAGACTAATATTTAGGAACGAAGGGAGTAAAATATAAGACATGCATGGTCCTCAATTCAATATTTAAAATGAACATGAAATTGAAACATGAATATTAAGTCTAGTACTACAGTACATGCAAATGTTGTGTTAAATTAGGTGGAGCTATGATTGTCGGGGGTCAACCCCTCGACCTTAGATAAAATTGTGAAGATCTGTTTAGGGTTGTTTAGATTATATTTGTCCCCACCCTCCTAACCACCGATTGGTTGTGCACCCCACTCCTCCTCCCCAGGAGAATATCATGTGCCCCCATACCTTAGATGCTATATGCCGATACGAGTTGCTTGGACCTTGTAGATCTAAGATATAGCAGCTCACATGATGTCTTAATATTTTACAGGAAACCTTGATGAGTTTGAGAATTGCACACAATTTGTACAAAAACTACTCAGATGCCCTTGGATCCCATATCCAACGACCTCGAAACTCGTATCACCATAGCATCTAAGATGAAGGAGGACATCATATTCTCCTGTATGTAAGAATATCATGTGCTACCACACCTTAGATGCTTTGGTGATACAAGCTCTTCGGAGCCGTTGGATTTGTGACCCAACACCTCCTCGGTGGTTCGAATGGTTTTTTGCAGAAAACCCCCCAAAGAGTTCGGCCACTGCTTACAAGCACAAAGACTGCTCAGATGCCATTGGATCTCAAATCAAACGACCTCGAAGCTCGTATCACCATAGCGTCCAAGCTACGAGAGCACCTTATGTTTTCTCGCATGGGAGAATATGAGGTGCTCCCGCACCATAGATTCTATGGTGATACGAGTTCACGGAGCTCTAACGGCCCATAGTAGGAGGTTTGAATGTTTTTGCAATATACGGCTGAGAGAGTTTGGGAATTGCGTAGAAAGTACAAGTATTATGCATGTGCCATCTGATCACTGATCATACGACCTAGATGCTCATATCACCGTAGCGGGTAATTAAGCTACGGGGAGCACCTAATATGAGCAACGGGGAGCCGTTGGATCCAAGATGCAGCGGCACACACGAGACCTGAATGTTTTATTTGCAAAAAAGAAACCTTTGGAGAGTTTGGAAATTGTGCATAATTACAAAGACTACTCCCAAGCCATTGGATCTCACTTCCAACGGTGTAAAAACTAGTATCACCATAGCATCTAAGCTGCGGGGTGGATGTGATATTCTATGCCGCTATCATTTTTGTTCGTAAACTTGCAAAATATGTGTAACTCGTGCCGTTACTTGTCTAACCGCGCAAAGTATTTTTTCAAAAAAAACCATCCTACACTGAAATACCGGACACAACACATGGGGGTCCCACTTGTCATTAATCAAATTTGGACCTAAAACTAACAAATCTGAAAGACGAGATTCGAACTGGCAACCTGGACTACAAAGTGTAAGTCGATAGCCTGAAAGAACAACGGTTGTTGGCTTTGTCCCATAACTTGATTTTATACAGTATTACATTGAGTAGAGTAGAGGGAGTGCTTCGTCAACACGTGCATGACCGTTGACTCACTTACTGGTGGGTCCCAGGTCTGCGATCTCTCTCTTCTCTCCATCGTCTAACCTTTACACGGGCACACACAAAGAGCGGCGCTAGCTTGCCGTGGTGTTATTACAACTAAAAAAAGCTTGGAAAATAGAAAAATCGCCTAGAACAAGAGACGTTGTGGCTGGTCAAGACGGAGGTAACCACACCTATCCTCTGTGCCATGTTAGCATGATGAAGCTGTGTGGCTAGTGGGGAGTTTTCGACCGACTGGCTGGGTCCCGAGGTCGAACCATAGGTACTACGTCTGATACAGTATATTTTTATACGCACATTTTTCCTCCGTGCCGAGACATGGCACACCCTACCGCGCGGTTTTGGGGTCCTCCCGGGTGGTGCACGCATATATTCTTCCTGACGTGGGACGCCCTACCGCATGTTTTCACCGAAGCAAGTAAATGAGTCGTCAAATCATGAAAGACCACCTTCCCCGCCGAGTACATTAGTGAAACACGGTGGCTAGCTAGTTGGGCTAGTTCGACTGATTAGCTAGGCCGCCGGCACATTTGTTTTTTCACCCCTTTTTTATCTACTTGCCGGCAGGTAAATTTAAATATCCACCGCGGCATTGCTCTGGTGATTGGGTGCGGCAGGATTTTTAATTTTTTGATTGACGGGAGCAGGCGTGGCAGCAATTAGTCATGATGACTCCGCCTGTAAAACCCACTGCTCCCTGATGTGAGAAGTCGTCGACTGGTGTTTTACCATGGTGAAAACCAAAAGATTCCCCGCTCCTCGGCTGGCTCCCTCCGCCTTCCCGTAGATTGCATTGCCTTTTAGCCGTTTCGCTCCCTACATCACCAACGTCGTGCGCCTCGAGAAGCAGGGGGACTTCGGTGGTGTTTAGGCGCCCTCTGCGAGGCATGTCCATGTCTCGGCGCAACATGACCATTGGATCAAACTTTGACGGTGCAGATCAGTCACTGTAGCACAAAGCGTGTGGGTGTGTTTGGTTGCATTCTCATCTCAATATAGTTGTTTCCTCTTCGTGTATTTGTGTTAACCTACTAGTGTGGACTCATGCACCCTTCATGCACTCTGCCAAACACCCAAAAGTGGGTCGAGAAGGGAACTTTTGCTCCCAGCCCGTGCACCCTTCATACACCCTGCCTAACACTATTCGTGCTTCATATGTTCATGTTTCATGGAGTACTGTAGCACCGTACTCTCCGTGCGATGTAGACCTAGTTCTGTTAACATTGATCTCACCGTTCATTCTTGACCGGACAGTCGAAAAAGCGGTACTATGTTACTACATTACTGTTCATATAGTTGACATGCGCACACCATCATTTGTTGTCGTCATATCTTACTACACTAGCAACAAGATTATGTAGTACTGACGTATGAACAACTGTACATGCCTAGTAGTAGGAGCACTGTGTATGCTCAAGTGGCTGCCGTGTTTCGCACTCCTCCGTCATAACAGTGGAAACGCTTGCTGTAATCATTTTTTTCTTCAGAAAAACAATGGACACGCTCTACTGTGTGGATCCTCCTCCAGCCATGCACTAAATTAGTCGCTTTCGCCGACGTGTGGGAGAGCCAGCATCGGGGTCCACCAGCCATGCACTAAATTACTCTGTAGTAGAGTGATGGTAGACTACCCCGATCGAAGCGCCGCAGTAATGCCCAATGAGCCGTCAAATCACAAAACCCCCTGCTTTCCAGCAGTAAGTTGGACAGATGAAGCAACCATCATTTCACTCTTCTCTCTCAGCTTCCTCTCTACCTAACTTGCTTCTCCCTCATCTTGTTCCTCATTTCTTCAAGAAAACCCCGACCTGCTTCTGCCATTATTCTTCTCTCCCAAAGAAGGAAAGGGGAGCGCATCAATGGTGTTGATTCTGGCCAAGGCCCGGTCTTGCAACCCCGAGACTGATCCTATAACTCCCTCTCTGTTCTTCTTTTGGGTTTGTGATTATGGTTTCTTTTCTTTTATTTCTATTTAACAGTTTCTTGATGGACGCTGGAGCACCGGCCGAAGTGATGACTATGGCTCTGGCCAAAACTGTCGAGGCTCATGGTACGAAGAAGCGCAAGCACCCCGCCGAGACTACCGCAGACAAGCTCAAAGCCATCGCCCTGTCCAAGCCCCCCTCTCTGGGATCCCTCATTAAGAAAGTCCAGGTAATATCTCTTCTTGACGATCTTTTTCTCGATCTTGATCGTGTTTTTCATCTAACACGTAGTACTAGTACTAGTAGTACAACTTTTTGGGTGATCTTGCATGTGATTTTTGTGCGCCAAATTACGGTTCTAAATTCCTCTTTTAAGCAAAACATGCGAGAGGTTGACACTGATTTCTTATAGATTACTTTCAACTACTCCCTCGGTCCCAAATTTCTTGTCTTAGATTTGTCTAGATATGGATGTATCTAATACTAAAATGTGACTTGATACATCCGTATCTAGACAAATCTAAGACAAGAATTTTGGGACGGAGGTAGTACTTTATGAACATCAATGCTACCTTTGAAAAGGGTATATTTGCCTCAGTAACTTGTGTTATGGATGTTGCAAGTAATCCCTCTGCTCTCATGCCTTTGAAGACATGTTCTAGTGTCTTTGTTCACTCATTTCTGTGCGTATATGTAGTCATATATCGAGTATAATATCAAAAATCATCTTATATTTCTGAACAGAGGTAGTAATAAAATATGGTTTCTGTTTGAATTAGAACCGGGTCCGTGGTGGAGATGAAGTTCTCAAAGTCATGCCATGTGAACTGGAAGACCTGAGGATGAGTTCTACTGCTAAACTATCCAGCTGCTGTGTCCTTGTCGCCACGTGTCCTGAACTAGTGTTTTCATGTAGCATTGTTGTCAGGCGTGTTCTCGAGGTTGTACTTGACCACAACAATTTCCTGGTTGTGCCTTTGATTACGAAGGGTGTGGTTCTTGTAAAGCTTCCCAACAAATCTGATGCGGCCTGTCTTCATCATCATGTTTATGAGTGGAAAGACCACTCTATTAGGTTCTCCAAGGTTGACGAGATGGTGATGGTGCATGTAGACATCTCCCACGAAGTCCATGGCCTAGTCAGTTATGCAGAGTTTAATTAGTGCAACTTTGCTTGTCTGTAGTAAGTACTATTGTTCAGTACTTGATTTGTGTTTGTGAACCCTGTATTGTTTATTAGTACTGCCGCTTTTGGTGTGTGGTCAGTCCTGAGAACGGTCTATGTTAATGTTTTTCCACTCAATTCAGTCTGTATATTTTGAAGTATACATATCATATTTTTTGTGAGGACAGTTTATCAATTATGATTACACTCCAATATCTGTATGCATTGCAGGGTTTATCGCACCCACCAGGATTTCCAATCCCATGGATGTTCGGTCCATACGATTTGTCACGACCTTTGGACTGTCCTGCTTGTGGGAGTAGGCGGGGCCCCTACATGCCACCCGTAGTTGGACGATCAATCTTCTGTTTAGTACTTCAACATAGTGATTTCCTGGTAAGGATTCACTCATGTCCCATCAAGTAAATCTTATTGATTTACTGTCTAAATCTTATTGATTTAATGTCATGTTTTCTTTCTTTTCCTGTAATTTTACGATGTAGGTTTTGCCATGTGCCATTCATCACAGAATAAACCATTTGGTTTGCTCTACGATGGCTATTTTTTGCAGGTTTCACTTCTTATGTCGTGTCGGTAACGAAGGCACTGTCCATCACTTATATTATTGGAAAAAATTGGATCAGTCTGTTGTCTGAGTACAAGCTGAATCCCTATGATGAACTGCAATTAGGTTTAACAAAAATGCCACAATTAGTCCTTCTCTTGTTTAAAAGAAATGAAGAAAAAACTAGATCACGGTCACGGAGCCTAGTCAAGTTAGAAAGCTGATCATAGCAGACCAGACACGATCGCCATTGTCTCGCACATCGGTACCACCTTCAACAACGGATCAAGCACCGGCAGTTGCTCTAGCACTGAAAACGGCAGCAGCTCAGTCTGATCCAACTGAGGATTGGGCACCGACCGCGTTAGCGGATCAGGCTGATCTACCGGAGGATCGGGCATCGACACCGGCACCTGCTCTGACATCGGCACCAACTCTACAAGGAGCACCATCTCCGGCAGCAGCTGCGACTTCGGCACCTGCACCAACACTTGCACTTGCATCTGCTTCGGCCCGTGCAGCGGCAACCGAACAAGCAGTTGCACCAGCAATAGACTGGGCTGCAGTTCGCACTTCATATACGAAAGTCCTTACAAAAACCGACATGTCCACCTTCTTGGTAAGCATTGGCCGCCCAAGTTCTTCGTTCTTTTTTCTTTCCATGTTGTTTCACATGATTCACTGTGTTGATCTAACTGTTTGGGTATGTCTTCTTTTTTGCAAACAGAGAATTCCTAGAGCAACGAGGGAGTCATTCAACAATTCAGGCGACAGCGGCCAAGTTTCTCTTACCATGCGCAACCTTGGTGTGAATGAACCTGCTCAATATACCGTAAGTACAAAGGATGGTTTCATGAGGATTGATGCTAAAGGATGGTCAAGGTTCAAATCTAAATCATATCTTGCGGTAGGGGATGATCTCAAAATTGAACTTTCTCGGCAAGGAGAGCTTGTCCAAATCAACTTTGAAATTCTTCAGTAGCAGCACGCAACTGCCGAACTGATCTATCCTCCGAGATATTTTGATGTAATAATCTGGCATGGTGAAACAGGTGTCCTATGTGTATAATTAATATGACAGTATTATCTATCACATGGTATATCGTTGATAGAATTGCAACTCTCATTGCTGGTTAGGAACTGTCGTTCGATTTCATTCCAACAGCTGCCGTGCTTTATTCAATTTTGTGTATTTGCCTTGCGACAGCATCTAAAACCAGCGTCGTACCGATCGCTTGCAGTATGAAAAGCGCTGAGGTAGAACACATGGGCCCCCAAACATGCAGGGTGGGCCTGCGGCCCAAAGTCCAGAACCGTGAGCCTGTCTAAGTATTATATTCTCAGCTGAACCCCCATAATGCCCGTGCATTGCACGTAACATCAAGATGCATTTGTATGAGTATTTTATCTTGTGAGAGAAAAGGATGAACAAGGGAAGGCCTTATTTGCAAATGTGGAGAGGTGTGTGGGTACCTTTTTGCAAAATTGCCATAGTTTCCTTCCTATCTGTCAGATATAAATCGGACGGCCTATATTGCAGGATGGCAGGCACACCATCATCACCAACTCGTCTATACTGTGTTAAAAACAACTCTGTTTTTTATAATTATATATGTTATATATATTCCCCTAGATTTTTCTTATGTATAAAGTTGTGATATAAAAGATTTGTATATTTCTTTACAGAGGGAGTATCTCTCTGTCAAAAATATATTTATGTGTAACTAGTTACTCCTGTCTTTCTACTTCCTTTCGCTGATATGTGGGGCATCCGACAATGGGGTCCACGTGCCATATGCACAAATTAGAGTGCACAACTGCATGGTAGACACCCCCCGGTCGTAGCACCGCAGTAATGCCCAATGAGCCATCAAATCACAACCCCCCTTTCCAGCTTTAGCAGTAAGCTGGACAGACGAAGCAGCAATATTTCACTAGGCCTGAATCCCCTTCTCCCTCGTCTGCTTGTTCAGAGAAAACCCCCTCTCGGCGATTGCATAGAGTTTTCTCATGGAGAACTAGGTACAAATTCTTCATCCGTCACCAATAAATCCAAGTCCCTTGGTCGCGGGTAATCCTAGGATGGCAGCCGCCGCCATTGATGCATTTTTCTTCCTACTAAATCTAGTGTGTTTCATTTGCAGTGCCCAAAGTGCGAGGACCCTACAGGTTTCTGCGCCCTCAGCGAGACGCCACACTTGTTCCTTCTCATCCTAACACAGGATTTTAAAGCGCGCACAATATGTTCCTAGAATCCTCTTTTCTATCCGGGAGGGTGGGGTTTTTTTGAACATGTTGTCGACTAATTTGGAAATTTGGATTGCTATATTTGGATAGAAGGTACTACGAGTACGATGGTCAACACTAACGTGAAGGAGGAAGTTATTTCTAGATTTGGATAGGGAATACATTGTGTTCTCATATTATTTTTCCTGCAGTGCATTATTTGCTCTGCCAGAACACATGTACTCAAGATGCTCGGCCTTGCCATAACTGAATACACCATTTTAATGGTCATAGTGAATACAATCCATGGATAAGTTCCGAGTTGGGTTCATGAACCAAGAAGATCGCTGCTTTTTTATGGCCGAACTTGGATAAACTTTCTCAAGTGTTACGGACTGAAAGTTGGCGCATGAATGTTGATGGAAATAGCAGAATCCGGTCTCATCTTCACTGCGATCTTCCACTCCGACGTCGTTCCAATTGTTCATCCATGTTAGTTTTGTATCTGGTTCTTGCTTGTTGCCTCGATTACTTCTTAATCCACCTATTCTGTCTAAGTAATCACAATTTAACTTTAGAAGTAGCAATGAATCTCTCACGAAGATGCTACTTCTAACTAATAATTTCTTATAATTGGTGGCACATGTAGGTTTTTTCAGAGTTAAGCAGGCTGCCCGTTTGTTATTCTGTAACATCTCGGCTGTTACTGATGGCACTGAAGTTGACTGGGATGACATCCACAAGTTCCTACACTTTATTGATCGTCTTGAGGTCCTTGTGGGGCGTTTCAATGGTGGAAAGCCACGTGGGATATGTGTGCCACTGCTGCACTCATTGAACAGGTCCAACTGTGTCGAGAAACTTATGGTATGAGTTGTTTTCTGTTATATATGGTGTTCATAAACTATTGCTTATACACAGTTTTACAGTTGTGATCTTCTTGAAACAGAAACTGCGCAGTTCTATTATTCCTATACAGATGCCTGACCATGGTCGGGTCAGACTTGCGCTTGGTCACAACATGATGTTTATGTCGACCTACTCCATTCCCCTTGGAGGTGAAAAGATACTTATTCATGGGTGGTCTCAAATAATGAAGGCCCGTCCATCTTGGAGAATAGGATAGAAGATTATGTTCCTGCTTTTCCATGCTCTAAAGCGAATATCCTGTTTATTGAACACATTGCAAGATGAAGCCACTTTCAGAAGGTTGTGGGTGCGCGGGGTGGTGCCTAGGCCTTGTCCTGGGGCTTAGCGGCCTCACCCTTGGTTAACTGTAGGCAAAGTACCACTGTTCGAGGCGTGCTTTGTACGGTTGAACCTGTATAAGTAATCATACTGCTTTCAGCTATGGTTGTTAAGTGCCCCTGTAGGTTTAGGTTAAGGTTGTTAAGTACTCATGTTGCTTTTGCACAGTCTGTCGTGTTTCTTCATTCCTGTCTTCCTCCAGCCGCCAAAACCAAACCAGCACCGGCGGGGCCGCCTACTTCTGCCTCCCACGGCTAGCTGCGCCCCAACGCATGCATCGCCGCCCCACCGTCTCCTAAATTGTTAACGCTGACGTCGAGGCCTCACCCTCGTCCTCCGCGCTCTTCGGTGTGCTCGCCGCGGCGCCACCCTCTCGCGTTGTTAACAAGGTCAACAAACAACAGGAATCGGCAGAAGTACGTGGAGAGGATGACAGTAGGGGCCCAACATGTCAGAGTATGGAAAAATAAAATGCTTCCAACTAGTGTTTTCATGACATCTGGGACTGATACGTCTCCATCGTATCTATAATTTTTGATTGTTCCATGCCAATATTCTACAACTTTCATATACTTTTGGCAAATTTTTATACTATTTTTGGGACTAACATATTGATCCAGTGCCAGTTCCTGTCTGTTGCATGTTTTTGGTCTCGCAGAATATCCATATCAAATGGAATCCAAATGGGATAAAACGAACGAACAATTATGTTGGAATATTTGTGATTTTTGGGAAGAAAATCAACGCGAGATGGTGCCCGAGGTGGCCACGAGGGTGGGGCCCACGACCACTACAGGCAGGCGCCCCCCCACCCTCGTGGGCGACCCGTAAGGCGGTTGATGCTCTACTTTGGCCGCAAGAAAGCTAATTTTTGGAAAAGATCTGGGAAAAGGTTTCAATCCAATCAGAGTTACGGATCTCCGGATATAAAATAAACGATGAAAGGGCAGCAGAACAGAATGCAAAAACAGAGAGAGACAGAGAGACAGATCCAATCTCAGAGGGGCTCTCCCCCCTCCCACGCCATGGAGGCCAAGGACCAGAGGGGAAACCCTTCTGCCATCTAGGGAGGAGGTCAAGGAAGAAGAAGACGAAGGGGCCCCCCTCCCCTTCTCTTCTGGTGGCATCGGAACGCTGCCATGGCCATCATCATCACCGCAATCTTCACCAACAACTTCACCGCCATCATCACCAACTCTTCCCCCCTCTATGCAGCGGTGTAACCTCTCTCTTACCCGCTGTAATCTCTACTTAAACGTGGTGCTCAACGCTATATATTATTTCCCAATGATGTATGGCTATCCTATGATGTTTGAGTAGATCCGTTTTGTCCTATGGGCTATTTGATGATCAAGATTGGTTTGAGTTGCATGTTTTATTATTGGTGCTTTCCTATGGTGCTCTCCGTGTCGCGCAAGCGTGAGGGATCCCCGCTGTAGGGTGTTGCAATATGTTCATGATTCGCTTATAGTGGGTGGCGTGAGTGACAGAAGCACATACCCAAGTAAGTAAGTTGTTTGCATATGGGATAAAGAGGATTTGATACTTTAATGCTATGGTTGTGTTTTACCTTAATGATCTTTAGTAGTTGCGGATGCTTGCTAGAGTTCCAATCATAAGTGCATATGATCCAAGTAGAGAAAGTATGTTAGCTTATGCCTCTCCCTCAAATAAAATTACAATAATGATTACCGGTCTAGTTATCGATTGCCTAGGGACAAATAACTTTCTCGTAACAAAAAGATCTTTACTAAAACTACTTAGTTGTGTCTTTACCTAAACAGCCCCTACTTTTTGTTTATGAAATCTTTATTATCTTGCAAACCTATCCAACAACACCTACAAAGTACTTCTAGTTTCATACTTGTTTTAGGTAAAGCGAAAGTCAAGCGTGCGTAGAGTTGTATCAGTGGTCGATAGAACTTGAGGGAATATTAGTTCTACCTTTAGCTCCTCGTTGGGTTCGACACTCTTACTTATCGAAAACTGTTGCGATCCCGTATACTTGTGGGTTATCAAGACCTTTTTCTGGCGCCGTTGCCGGGGAGCAATAGCATGGGGTGAATATTCTCATGCGTGCTTGTTTGCTTTATCACTAAGTAATTTTTATTTGCTGTTCTTAGTTGTTCTTTATCTTTAGTTATGGATATGGAATACGAAATACCAAAAAAATTAGGTTTACTTGCTGTTCATGGAGATGGGGAACCTCCTAAAACCCTCGATGCTGGTTATGTGAAAGATATTATGTACTGCTTTAATAATCCTGAGAAAACCCCATTCAATTATGTAATGGGAGTAACGTTGGATCAACGTGAATACTTTAGGGATTACCGCTTGACAGAAAAAGGGAAACTATTATGGGATCAAATTCATATATTGAATTGGTATGGTAGGCAACTATGCTTGAGATATGATTATACTTGTTGCTCTTGGATGAAGGCTCCACACCTTCCCTTTTTATGCGAATTTAATGATAATAAAACCTTAGCTTTTTATGCTAATGGTATATATGATTACTATGATGTGGAACAAATAGAAGAATTTGTTGCTTTTATGGGTGCTTATGAAATTGAATCTATGTTTAAAGAGTTTGAAGATTTTGATGATCCGGTTTATAGACCTGAAAATTTAGCTATCCTTAAATATTGCTATGAGAATTATGAATACAATTCCGATATTAATGCACTTATTGAGAAAGTCTCCGCTGTCCAAGAAGAGACTAATATTTTGCAAGAATCTATGGAAGAAGAAGTTGATGAAACTATGAGCTCATTGGATGAAAAAGATGAGGAGGAGAGCGAAGAACAAAAGGAGGAAGAGCAGATTGATCACCCGTGCCCGCCTTCTAATGAGAGTAACTCTTCAACTCATACATTGTTTAATTTCCCTTCATGCTTACCGAAGGATGAATGCTATGACAATTGCTATGATCCCGTTGATTCTTTTGAAATATCCCTTTTTGATGATGCTTGCTATGCTTGTGGCCAAGATGCCAATATTAATTAATCTTATGGAGATGAACTTGATATAGTTCCTTATGTTAAACATGAAATTTTTGCTATTGCACCCATGCATGATAGTCCTATTGTCTTTTTGAATTCTCCCAACTACACTATATCGGAGAAGTTTACACTTATTAATGATTATATTGATGGGTTGCCTTTTACCGTTACACATGATGATTTTGATAGATATAATATGCATGTGCTTTCTGCTCCTACTTTCAATTATTATGAGAGAGGAACTATATCTCCACCTCTCTATGTTTCCAACACGATAAAATTGCAAGAAACTATTTATACTATGCATTGGCCTTTACTATGTGTTTATGAATTGTTCTTTTATGACATGCCTATGCATAGGAAGAGAGTTAGACTTCGTCATTACATTATATATGTTACGTTGTGCTCACTACTAAATTATAAATCATTGTTAATTAAAATTGGCTTTGATATACCTTGGGATCCGGGTGGATTCACTACTTGAGCACTATATGCCTAGGTTAATGGCTTTAAAGAAAGCGCTGCTAGGGAGACAACCCGGAAGTTTTAGAGAGTCATTTATTGCTGTTGAGTGCTTTTATATAGTTTAAAAACAACAAAAATAAATATGGGAACCCAAAACTTTTTCAAAAAGGAAAGTGAAAGTGAGAGAGACAAGCATTGTTGAAGTGGGAGAGCTCCTTGAACTTTGTTCATGCTCACGGAAACTTTGTGAATCTTGATTACAGAAACTTTTCAACAAAAATAATTATCCTCTTGTTCAATTCCATTGTATTATAAAAATAGTGTGCCAAGGTTTGCCTTTAGGATGTTTACATTTGCTTGATGGTTTGTACAGTGTAGGACAGAAACTTTGGTGGTAGTGCGCGATTTACATTTTTAGATGGAACGTCAAATGGTTCTGATTCTTTTTGCACTGTCTTTCTATGCAAATTGTTTATTTTTCCTAATTTTGGTAGAATTTTTCAAGTATCAGAAGTATGGTGAATGTTCATATTTCTACAAACGGTTCTGTTTTAGACAGATTCTGTTTTTGACGCATAGTTTGCTTGTTTTGATGAAACTACCAATTTATATCAGTGGATTAAGCCATGAAAAGGTTATTATAGTAGACACAATGCAAAAACAAAATATGAATTGGTTTGCAACAGTACTTAGAGTAGTGATTTGCTTTATTATACTAACGGATCTTACCGAGTTTTCTATTGAAGTTTTGTGTGGATGAAGTGTTTGGTGATCGAGAAGGTGTCGATGTGAGAAGAAGGAAGAGAGGCAAGAGCTCAAGCTTGGGGATGCCCGAGGCACCCCAAGTAAATATTCAAGGAGACTCAAGCGTCTAAGATTGGGGATGCCCCGGAAGGCACCCCCTCTTTCTTCAACAAGTATCAGTATGTTTTCGGATTCGTTTCGTTCATGCGATATGTGCAATCTTGGAGCGTCTTTCGCATTTAGTTTTCATTTTTCGTTTATGCACCATGCTGGTATGAGATAGTCCTTGGTTGATTTATAGAATGCTCATTGCACTTCACTTATATCTTTTGAGTATGGCTTTATAGAATGCTTCGTGTGCTTCACTTATATCATTTGAAGTTTGGATTGCCTGTTTCTCTTTACATAGAAAACCACCATTTTTAGAATGCTCTTTTGCTTCACTTATATTTTTTAGAGCGTGGTCATATCTTTTGTAGAAAGAATTAAACTCTCTTGCTTCACTTATATCTATTTAGAGAGATGACAGGAACTGGTCATTCACATGGTTAGTCATAAAATCCTACATAAAACTTGTAGATCACTGAATATGATATGTTTGATTCTTTGCAATAGTTTCGCGATATAAAGATGGTGATATTAGAGTCATCCTAGTGGGTAGTTGTGAATTAGTAGAAATACTTGTGTTGAGGTTTGTGATTCCCGTAGCATGCACGTATGGTGAACCGTTATGTAACGAAGTCGGAGCATGAGGTATTTATTGATTGTCTTCCTTATGAGTGGCGGCCGGGGATGAGCGATGGTCTTTTCCTAACAATCTATCCCCCTAGGGGCATGCGTAGTAGTACTTTGCTTCGAGGGCTAATAAACTTTTGCAATAAGTATGTGAGTTCTCTATGACTAATGTTGAGTCCATGGATAATACACACTCTCACCCTTCCACCATTGCTAGCCTCTCTAGTATCGCGCAACTTTCGCCGGTACCATAAACCCACCATATACCTTCCTCAAAACAGCCACCATACCTACCTATCATTGCATTTCCATAGCCATTCCGAGATATATTGCCATGCAACTTCCATCATCGTCATATACATGACTTGAGCATTCATTGTCATATTGCTTTGCATGATCGTAAGATAGCTAGCATGATGTTTTCATGGCTTGTCCGTTTTTTGACATCATTGCTACGCTAGATCATTGCACATCCCGGTACACCGCCGGAGGCATTCATATAGAGTCATATCTTTGTTCTAGTATCGAGTTGTAATATTGAGTTGTAAGTAAAAAAAGTGTGATGATCATCATTATTACAGCATTGCCCCAGTGAGGAAAGGATGATGGAGACTATGATTCCCCCACAAGTTAGGATGAGACTCCGAACGAAAAAAAAGAGAAAGGCCAAAAAAAGAGATTGCCCAAAAGAAGAAGAAAAAAACAAAAAAATGAGAGAAAAAGAGAGAAGGGGCAATGTTACTATCCTTTTACCACACTTGTGCCCCAAAGTAGCACCATGTTCTTCATATAGAGAGTCTCTTGAGTTATCACTTTCATATACTAGTGGGAATTTTTCATTATAGAACTTGGCTTGTATATTCCAGCGATGGGCTTCCTCAAATGCCCTAGGTCTTCATGAGCAAGCAAGTTGGATGCACACCCACTTAGTTTCAGTTTGAGCTTTCATATACTTATAGCTCTAGTGCATCCGTTGCATGGCAATCCCTACTTACTCACATTGATATCTATTGATGGGCATCTCCATAGCCCGTTGATACGCCTAGTTGATGTGAGACTATCTTCTCCTTTTTGTCTTCTCCACATCCACCATTCTATTCCACCTATAGTGCTATGTCCATGGCTCACGCTCATGTATTGCATGAAAGTGGAAAAGGTTTGAGAACGTCAAAAGTATGAAACAATTGCTTGGCTTGTCATCAGGGTTGTGCATGATGTGAATATTTTGTGTGGTGAAGATGGAGCATAGCCAGACTATATGATTTTGTATGGATAACTTTCTTTGCCATGTTATTTTGAAAAGACATGATTGCTTTATTAGTAGGATTGAAGTATTATTGTTTTATGTCAAATGATAGACTATTGCTTTGAATCACTTGTGTCTTAATATTCATGCCATGATTAGATATGTGATCAAGATTATGCTAGGTAGCATTCCACATCAAAAATTATCTTTTTTATCATTTACCTACTCGAGGACGAGTAGGAATTAAGCTTGGGGATGATGATATGTCTCTATCCTATCTATAATTTTTGATTGTTCCATGCCAATATTCTACAACTTTCATATACTTTTGGCAAATTTTTATACTATTTTTGGGACTAACATATTGATCGAGTGCCTAGTGCCAGTTCCTTTTTGCATGTTTTTGGTTTCGCAGAATATCCATATAAAACAGAATCCAAACGGGATAAAAATGGATGGAGAATTATTTTGGAATATTTGTGATTTTTGGGAAGAAAATCAACGCGAGACGGTGCCCGAGGTGGCCACGAGGGTGGGGCCCACGGCCACTACAGGTAGGCACGCCCCCACCCTTGTGGGTCACCCGTAAGGCGGTTGATGCTCTACTTTGGCTGCAAGAATGCTAATTTTTGGAAAAAGATCTAGGCGAAGGTTTCAATCCAATCGGATTTACGGATCTCCGGATATAAAAGAAACGGTGAAAGGGCAGCAGAACAGAACGCAAAAACAGAGAGACAGATCCAATCTCGGAGGGGCTCTCGCCCCTCCCACGCCATGGAGGCCAAGGACGAGAGGGGAAACCCTTCTCCCATCTAGGGAGGAGGTCAAGGAAGAACAAGACGAAGGGGCCCCCTCTCCCCTTCTCTTCCGGTGGCACCGGAGCGCTGCCGTGGCCATCATCATCAACGCAATCTTCACCAACAACTTCACCACCACCATCACCAACTCTTCCCCCCCTTTGTGCAGTGGTGTAACCTCTCTCTTAACCGCTGTAATCTCTACTTAAACATGGTGCTCAACGCTATATATTATTTCCCAATGATGTATGGCTATCCTATGATGTTTGAGTAGATCCGTTTTGTCCTATGGGCTATTTGATGATCAAGATTGGTTTGAGTTGCATGTTTTATTATTGGTGATGTCCTGTGGTGCTCTCCGTGTCGCGCAAGCGTGAGGGTTCCCCACAGTAGGGTGTTGCAATATGTTCATGATTCGCTTATAGTGGGTGGCGTGAGTGACAGAAGCACAGACCCGAGTAAGTAAGTTGTTTGCGTATGGGATAAAGAGGACTTGATACTTTAATGCTATGGTTGGGTTTTACCTTAATGATCTTTAGTAGTTGCCGATGCTTGCTAGAGTTCCAATCATAAGTGCATATGATCCAAGTAGAGAAAGTATGTTAGCTTATGCCTCTCCCTCAAATAAAATTGCAATAATGATTACAGGTCTAGTTATTGATTGCCTAGGGACAAATAACTTTCTCATAACAAAAAGTTCTTTACTAAAACTAACTTAGTTGTGTCTTTACCTAAACGGCCCTACTTTTTATTTACGTAATCTTTATTATCTTGCAAACCTGTCCAACAACACCTACAAAGTACTTCTAGTCTCATAATTGTTTTAGGTAAACCGAAAGTCAAGCGTGCGTAGAGTTGTATCGGTGGTCGATAGAACTTGAGGGAATATTTATTCTACCTTTAGCTCCTCGTTGGGTTCGACACTCTTACTTATCGAAAATTGTTGCGATCCCCTATACTTGTGGGTTATCAGGGACCCACGACATTGTGAGCGTATATAGTCATTGGACAAGAGAAGAACACAAGATCGGCTGACACCTGGGACGTAGCTGCTGGAGCAGTATTTTTTTGGTTCTTTTTGAGACGGAGCAGGGTTTGAACTGGGTTGTGGCCCGTCTAGCCCAGGCTTATATTTTATGTTCACCAAGTGACCAGCCCCGCTATTTTTTCTTTGTGAAAATAAGCCCAGTTTATTTTTTCTGAAGAATACCCAATCCAGGCCTACTTATTTTTCTACGCCCTGATGGGCTGCAACTCTTTCATGACGCCTGCAAATCTTGAAAGTAATATGAAATGGGTTGTAAATATAAAAACAGATGACAAATTGGCAATTACTTTATAATTTCTGAATTTTTTCACATTTTCAGATTCCTATTTCACTGGGCATTAACCTAATTTAAATATATCTTCAAAGTACTTTAAATCTGGCTCGACATTTCAGTATTAAAAATAGTTTGGAACCCACAGAAATATGCGAAATTGGCCCTGGCCAACCAAAAAACAGACTGCAATAAATTGCATAAGAAGTTGCAATGAGCTATATATAAATTATTAAAAAAATAGGGAATGGTCTAACTTGTAGGAATATTAAGTTGATGCGTATGCAAGATTTTTTTAGTTATTATATACGTCAACAAACGATTCTAGCAGACGTAACCGTTGGATGTCAATCCAACTGCCGTCGTGTTTCTTCAATCTATGATCTTCTTGCTCTAGCCGCCAAATCCAGTGCCGACGGGACTGCCTGCTACCGCCTCCTGTCGACGGCTGTGCTGCCGCACAGGCCTCACCGCCCCCTACTACTCCTACCTTTGGCCAGGGCATCCCTCTACTCACCCACACACCCTGTTATTCTGCGGCGATGGCAGCCTCACACCGCAGCCGAACCAGTGAACCCTCGTACTCCTCTCCGCGTGGGCATCCACTGTCGTGTCTTCCCCGGCTCCGCGTCGTCCCCTTCATAGGCCTCGCCATCGTCCACCGCCCTGGTGCTCTCGGCGCGGCGTGGTCAAAGTGGTCAAGAAATGACTTCCATCGAAAGAGTACTGTAGGTGGAGAGGCTGACAGCTGGGTCCACGACGGCCACAAGGAAGTGCCTCCTTATTACGCGCAAAATAATTATTCCTCCACTTGACAGCAGGGACCCACCGGACGGGGCACCGTATTTCGTGAAAAAAATGTTTCCCCCTGACTGCTGGGACCCACCAGCTACATCTTCGCATGCAAGGAAGTGCGTCCGGGCAAAAAAACGATTCGCCCCCCTAACTGCTGGGACCCACCAGCTACATCTTCACACGCAAGGAAGTGCCTAACAGTCGGGACCCACCTGGTCGAAGCGTACGTAGTGTTGTCATTCTGGTCGCGAACGTGTACGTACATACTGGTCGATGTAGACGTGCACGTGTCATGGTAGAGGCGCGCACGTAGCATGTACACGTACGTATAGCGGCCAGGGTGCAAGAAAGAAAATACGGCCACGTACGTACATACGGGCGGGGTCTCGAACGCCTACTCACGCATACGTACGGCCAGGGCTCGTGTACATGGCTGGGTCGGAACGGAGAAACTACGTCGTCGTCGTGTTCATGGGGAGGCAACAAAATGCGTCGTGTTCATCGGGAGGCAATGGAACCTGTGTGAGCCAACCGTCTTGGACGGAATAGCCGATGGAAACGAGGCCTGGCGTACCGCACAATGGAGGAAACAGCCTTGTGTTCGACCGGCCATGTTCGAAACGGGATCCTGTTCATCGGGAGGGGTTTGGCGTACCGCAAAGGAGGAAACGGACCTCTTACAGTCAAAACGGGGTCCTGTTGATCGAGGGGTGTGGCATACCGCAAAACGGAGGAAATGGACTTGTGTTGGAGCGCTACGGTCGAAACAGGGGTCCTGTTCATCGAGAAGGGTGTGGCGTACCGCAAAACGGGACTCCACGGGATACTGTTCATCTCCACCGTCGACCCCCTCCAGCCTCCACGGGCTACTGTTCATCCATCGTCGACCTCCTCCAGCCTCACCTGCAACTGTTCATCCACGGGCTCCTGTTCATCCAACCTCCACCGCGCGCTACTCCACCGACTACTGTTCAACCAGTCCTCTCCACGGGCTCCTGTTTAACCACCCCTCCACGGGCTATTGTTCATCCAGCCCTCCATCGTCTACTGTTCATCCAGCCCTCCATGGGGTGGTCCTGTTCATCCAGCCCTCCACGGGGTCCTATTCATCCAGCCCCAACCGGCTCGATCTATCGGGGTCCTGTTCATCCACCCCCACCGGGAACTGTTCATCCAAACCCCCAGCAACACTCACTGTTCATCCTGAGGCACCATCGACCGGCTTCAGTTAACAGCCATCGATCGATCGCTCGGGTTCAGTAACGCGTAGCCTACAGTGCAATCGCTCGGGTTCAGTAGGCGAATGCATCGCTCGGGTTAAGTTAGAGCCCAACGCCTCGCACCCACACACATGCGTGTATGAGAGAAACGTGCAAACCTCTGTGCATCGCTCGGCCCCGACCACCCACCGTAACCGGGAACACCCCGATATTTTCCTCACCCTCGCTTCCACCATGGTTTTTTCTGTCATGGATGGCCCAAAAAATGTCATGCAGTTGCGTCTCCGGCCCGCCCAGGACGAAAAGCCCATTTTCTGTCATGATTTTTTGTCATAGAAGTAGGGGCCCACCACATCTATGATGATACCGGGTTTTGTCACAATTATCGTCATAGAAGTGTCATAAGTATGACAGAAAAAAATTCGTTCGGCCCAAAATGTCACAGATGTGTCTTTTTTTGTAGTGTCTTCTTCTCCGGCATCCTCATCCATACAGTCGATGTCGTCGGAGCCGTAATCGAGCATGTCAGTTAAGCATTCGACAGTGGCTACAAAGTGGGCGGTGGGTGGGAAGCGAAATTCTCCGCCATCAGCCTCTGGTTCGAACCGGATACAATTCAGCTGTGCCCCCCGCTAAGGATAGTGCTCTTAACGAGTTTAACACGTCGCCCAAGGGCGAGTGTCGGAAGATGTCCGCGGAGCTGAATTCGACGATCGATGACCGATCAAGCTCGACGTACGCGGGCGCACGAGGTTCGGAACCTGTATCCAGAGACGAGTCCATGGTTCCGGTGAGATAGATGCCACTTGAAGCTAAGTCTGTGCGCAGCTCCAATGCCGTTGCGTCTGCGGCTTCCGTGGAGGGGTTGAGCTTCCCGTCTTCGGATGGCGTGATCTGCTCCGGCTCTAGGGCCAGAGCAGCTACAGGTACTATCTCCTGCGTATGGACCGGTGACAGATTTACGTCACGTTCATCGTGGTGGCAGGGAGCGGCTGCCGTGGTCTCGAATCCGTCGAAGATCAAGTCTCCACGGATATCTGCGACGTAGTTCAAGCTTCCAAATCTGACCTGGTGGACAGGGGCATAGCTTTCGACCAGCTCCAGATGGCCAAGCTAGTTGGCCCGCAGTGCGAAGCCGCCGAACACGAAGATCTGTCCGGGGAGGAAGACTTCCCCTTGGACAGCATCGTTGTAGGTGATTGAAGGATCCATCGAACCTTTTGACGACGACATAGTGGAACTCCCAATGAAAGCACCAATGTCGGTGTCAAAACCGGTGGATCTCGGGTAGGGGGTCCCAAACTGTGCGTCTAAGGTCGATGGTAACAGGAGACGGGGGACACAATGTTTACCCAGGTTTGGACCCTCTCTATGGAGGTAATACCCTACTTCCTGCTTGATTGATCGTGATGAATATGAGTATTACAAGAGTTGATCTACCACGAGATCGTAATGGATAAAACCCTAAAAGTGTAGCCTGTCTAACTATGATCATGAGGATCTATCTACGGACCTAGCCCTCCGGTTTATATAGACACATGAGGGATCTAGGGTTACATAAGGTCAGTTACAGAGAAAGGAATCTTCATATTTGGTCGCCAAGCTTGCCTTCCACGCCAAGGAGAGTCCCATCTAGACACGGGTAGAGTCTTCGGTCTTCGTATCTTCACAGCCCATCAGTCCGGCCCATGTCTAATAGGTCGGACGCCCGAGGACCCCTTAGTCCAGGACTCCCTCATGGCTCTCAAGGATGGCGCTCGCTCGTGGCTCCTGAACCTGCCTCCAGGCTCGATCTCCTCCTGTGGTGAGATGCGCGACTGCTTCATTGCCAACTTCCAGGGCACTCGCGACTGCCCTCCGGCCGCGGGTGACCTGCACCGCATGATGCAACAGCCGGGAGAGACCCTGCAGAAGTACATCTAGTGCTTCAACAGCGTGTGTCTCAAGATCCCCAAGGTGACAGACGAGGCCATCATCTCAGCATTTTCTGATGGCGTCCACGACATCAAGATGAAGGAGGAGCTCTCCATCCACGAGGAGCTATGCACGACTCTGGAGCTGTTCAAAATAGCGACCAAATGCGCAAGAGCTGAGGAAGGGCATATTTCCCTCCTCGAGCTCCCTATTGCCAACCCAGGAGGCCTGCCGAGTGTGGCAGTCGCCTTCTAGTGCAATCTACGGAGCATCCTGGCGACCCAGGAGGCCAGGCATCACGCGGTCTTGGCGGCTCATGAGGAGCGATTTCTTCAGCGCGCGCTTTCAGCTACCCCAACGCTCCTTCGTCAACAAAACCAGGTGACATTTTCCAAGTTCATTCAACTGGGAGTGCCCCTCAGGCTGCATTATTCCCAGGTCGCATGGGCATGTCCCTGCGGCGGGTATCCTCTTACATCTTTAGCTTACCCTGCTGGGGGTGCCCCTCGGGCTGCATCATCCCCATGCCGCTCGGGTCTGACCCAGTGACATGTATCGTTCTTGCATTTACCCAAGCTAGTTTGCTTTCCATGCATATGCTATCTATGATCGTGACCTGCTTGATTATCACCCACCACGGGAGCCGCACGCCGATCGTCTTTCTTCAGGACGCTTTGCATAAAAAGGCTAGGCACGGTGTCTGTGCTCGGGTCCGTCCCTGAAGGATCGATAAATCCAATGGCTGAGCTCTGTCTAGCGGGCCGGTCCCGTTCACGTCACCTCCTGGGGTCGTTGGTGCTTGGCCTTCTCGTGCGATAATCACAAGAGATTTGTTAGACGCAGGTTGTCTAACCATCTCGCAGGACCACCGCAGTCAGCAAGAACCAAGACCAGGCGCAACCCGCCTTGAGGTAGGGCCTCGTGAGTCCTGTGCTGGCTCACGAGTGCCTAGACACACCTCGTCTAGCCCTGTCGTGCAAGCCACGTGTCAGGGCAGGGCTGTACATGCCCCGGGGGCTCCACTCAGAGGGAGCCCTCACCCACGCACCAGTGGAAGCACCATGCTCTGCGCTGGCAGTCGACACTACCCGAGGAGCGGCTATGCCCGTGCAAGTGCGGAAGCGCTATGCTCCGCGCTGGTGATAAACAACTGAGGGCAGCCTCATGGCCGTATCAACCTCAGGGAGCCTCCGAGCTCAATGTCTAGCCTCATCGCAACACCTCCCCTCGAGAGAGTCACGCGAGGGGGTTGGGCACGAGGGCTGCGCTCAGGTCACGCCCAAGCGTACGCCACCCTGCCAGGTCCCTCGGACCTGGTCGTCACGCGCCCTCCCAAGCGGAGCCAAGGTATGAAGGTCATTTGAATGTCAAGGGGGACTCCTGAGCATCGCGACTCAGGAGCCTAAGTAACCACGTAGCCCCTCACTCCTTGGTCCGTCCTGGTGATCCAGACGGTCCAATGACGGCTGAGGTATGCGCGGGGTCGGGCCCTGCCGACGTAGAACACTAGGCCTACTCCGGAATCTCCTTTCTATAAGTTGTTTGCGCGTCAAGGGGGACTCCTGAGCATCGCGACTCAGGAGCCTAATTGGCCATGTAGCCCCTCACTCCTTGGTCCGTCCTCGTGATCTGGACGGTCCAATGGCGGCTGAGGTATGCGCGGGGTCGGGCCCTGCCGACGTAGAACGTAAAGCAAATGGGAAGGAAATCGCAAAATTTCAAGCAAATATTACAAGACAAATTGTTCTTCCGATACCAAATGCAAGTTTAAACGCCTCCACGAGGCATGGTGCATATCACAGGAGCTAAACAGGAAAGGAGCCGCCGGCAGGTCATCTCGTCATCCCCGGACGCCGCCATCATCCGCAAGGGATGCTTCTCCCATAGCGGCGTCGCCCTCACCTACACCACCCACCGGAGTTGCAGGATCAACAGCACCACCAGTTGAGGGTGCGATATCGAAGGCGCGAAACCTCTTCAGCAGGGCCTCCACCTGACCCTTCGCGACTTTGGCAGCAGCTGTGCAGCGCTCAGTGTCCATAGGCTCTAGCAGCTCATCGAGGTGGGCGGCAGGATCACGAAGATGGAGGTGGCTAAAGACGCGCCTCAACGCGGCTGAGGAAAGGATGTGGGCTTCTGCCTCTACCAAGGGGCCGATACCGCTCACGACTTCCTCAAGTGCCTCGACCAGATAAGGAAGCAGCTGGGTGGGGCCCTCGTCGTCGGTAGCCAGCGGCTCCTCCAAGCCCTTCTTGTAGAGTGACCGCAGCACCGAGTGAGACCTCTCCTTGAGGGACTTGAAGGCCATGCAGTCTTCGGTCAGGACCTGTGCCTTGGCTTCCAGCTCGGCCTTCTCTGCCTCCACCTTCTGCTCCAGCTTCTCCAGCCGGCTGCGCTCTGTAGCCTGCACCTCCCACCAACCGCTCTAACTCGGCGTCGCGACACCTGACGGCGTCCTCCCGGGCCTTCGTCTTCTCCTCCTCCGCCCTGCTGCCCCGAGCTTCGTCCACACACTCACTACGCATGGTCTTTAGTTCGGCCTCCAACAGCTGGCTGCGATCTTGGGCGGCTACACCATCCTTCAGCGCCGCCTCGCGGGCAGCCATAGCTTGGGTGACGGCCTGATTGTCCTTCTCGGAGTCCATCGTAGCCTTGCTCAGTGCCGCCCGGACGACCACGTCGGAGTGGAGCCAGGCAGAGATCAGCTCCAGGCGCCTGGCCACCAGGCGACGGTCAGTGCCTTGAAGATCCTTCCGCAGCAAGGTCAGTGCAGAAAGAGTGCGCTCCAGGATGTCGGGGGAGGCGGAAGAATCTGAGGACAGCAGAGCGGCGGAGGAAGGAAAAGGCAACATCGTCACGATGGCCTGGGAGGCTAAGGGCTCCTGAGCTTTGGGGACCTCAGCATCCGAGCCGGACGCCAGCGCCTTTGGTGCCAACGGGGCCATGGGGGCTGCCTCCTCCAGAGGATGGTCCCCCAAGTTTCGCGAGGATGATCGGGCCGGGGAAGCGCGAGCACTGCCACCATCCTTCCCTGCGTAGGAGGGAGCGGCCGTTGCAGGCGATTTGGTCCCGAGCAATACAACCATGTCCTCCTTCCTCCTCTTCCCCGCGGGCGTTGGCCTAATCAAGCAACAGAAGGCGTCAAGAATCAGCAGCGGAAGCAGGAACAAGGCAAGACAAGGACACTTACTGGTCCACCGCGGCGTAGTCCCTCTGCTTCCTGAGCTTGAAGCCTGAGATCCTCCCAGCCCGAGGCACGGGCGCAAGTGCTCTAGGCACAAAAGAGGGGACAACAGGCAAGTTGGAAGAAGCTTCAGGCAGCGACAGAACAGGGGCGTCGTCTCGGGAGACCAGCGCCAACCTTCCTCTCATCGGAATCCCGACCGGTGACTTCCCCCAGGGACTGACCTTGGACCTCGAGGAGCCCATTGCAGTACGCAGCTCCTTCCTTTCCAGGGGGACATCGGCCTCATCATCATTAGGCAGGGTGCGGAGGATGTCGGCCTTGTGCAAGGGGGAGGTCTCCCCCGCCCCTTCGCGAGTCGCCTCCGAGTCGTGCTCCTCCTCTCCCTCTTCTTCCTCCTCTCCCTCCTCGCGAGACTCGTCGGAAGACACGACCATCAGAGTTGTCGCAACCGGGATGTTGGTGGGTGCAGGCGGCACGAGCCCACGCTCGTTGAAGACAGGCAGAGCAGCGACAACCTTCGCCCCATCCGGGCGGTGGTACATGGGAACGAAGGAGTCCGGTAGGTACCCTTGGTCGTCCCCAACCAAGGAGTGGAGGGCCGAGCGCAGCTCCTCGTCAGAAAGGGCCTCCGAGCACAGGCGGAGGTCATCCCCTTTGTCTCCAAGCTTCCACAAGGGGTGCGGCACGACTGGAGGGGAGCCACGTGCCGCTTCATGAATTCTTTGACGATCATGGCTCCCGTCAACTTTGCCGCCCTTGAATCACCAGGCCTCAGGTTGGCGGTCATCCTCTCCAACACCTGCGCCGCCCGGGAGTCAGTAAGCTTCGCGCGAAGTCACCACTTGTGGGACACATGCATCTTCGACGGCAGCACCAGCCGAGGGTGGGCGCGCTTGGCGTCCATCAGGACCCGCTTGCTCCTGAAGCCCTCAGCCTTCTTCCCAGCCTTCAAGATGGCTTGGTCTTGTTGGCCGCGACAAAGCCAATGCACCCTGAGCATGGGCCTTCCTTAAGGCGAAGAAAGAATAAGTGACGCAGTAGTGCCACGGACGGTGTCACTCTGACGTACGCCTCGCAGTAGAAGGCGAAGATCAACAGGAGAAGGATGGAGTTTGCATGAAGATGGAGGGCGTGGATCTTATAGTGACTGAGGACGGAGTAGAAGAAGTCGGAGAAGGGGGGAACCAACCCGGTGGCGATGCTACTCGTGAAGAAGGGGTAGAAAGTGCTGCCAGGGGCCTCAGGCTCGGTGGAGCCGACCCGGAGCACAGTCTTCCTCTTCTCGTCACCCTCCACTGTCATCAAGCGCACGGCGGCAAGGTTCTTCTCCGACATGCTCGGCACATCGAGCGCGGGCTCGTACCAGGATGACGAAGGAGTAGCCCAGGCTTTCTTGGGCGCCATCGATGGCAAGCTCGAAGGAGGATCTAGGTGCATCTGGAGTCTCTATAAGCGAAGGGCAAGAAAGGGGATCTGGAGCAAAACAAAGGAAGGTAATGAAGGAAAATATAGCCCGTGTCAGCCTTTTGTCAGTCGGGCAGTTGCCGAGGCAGCGTGGGGAAGCGGAGACGCCCACGACCAATCAATCGCCACGCGTCAAGCGAGGCCGTAGGCTGTTGGGGCTCGTGGCGCTCAACACTTGCCCCTTGGCTTCGACTCAAAGCCAAGTCCGAGCGCGCCTTGGGCCCGGGGGCTATTGTCGGCGTCCTGGGAACGGGGGTCCCCAGACTTGCCTGCCTGTGGTCCACGGTGTGGCTCCACCAGCGGCCCTGTACGGCCCATCTTCACCAGCAAATACTCAAGACCCTCGCGAGGGGCCAAGCCTTGCGAGGTGGACGACGCAAGACCTCCTCGGGGGAGGCCTCACCAGGCTAGCTCGCGAGGGGCGGAGAGATCAAGGCAAGGGGCACCTCGCGAGGTTCCTGTGACGCAAGCCATGACGACCAAGGCCAGACGGGCACCAGGCGGGTGCTAGCGCGCAGTGTCCTCGTTTCCTCTTTGGTGCTAAAGAGTTAAGAGCAAGCACGGAGTCCCAAGGCATCAAACAAAGGTTTTCATATTGGTGCAACAAGATCAAGACCAGCAGGACGGCAGGGCGGAGATCACCGTGGAGCCCAAGACGGCGTCATCACTAGAGCATTTGGCAGGCGAAGACCATCTTTTCTCAGGATAGCTTGTACTAGATGTCCCCCTTCAAATTGGCCATTGTGGGATCCCTTCCCTCCTAATATTTGGGAAGAGGACCCGGGCCTCTATATATAGGACTAGCCATCATCGTAGGGAGGGGGATCTCATCTTGGACCGGATCCATTCCACCAAGGCAACCACACAAACTCACCAAGCACAAGAGCACCTCTCCTCAGGAGGCTGTTCTTCCCTAGTAACTGTTCATCCTCAGCCTGAGAGGCAATCCACCACACCACACTGGAGCTGGGTATTACACCACATTGGTGGCCCGAACGAGTATAAATCTTGCATCGCTTTATCCTCCGAGTTTGACGCGCTAAGCCTTGAGATTGCGGTGAGGGCGTGAGCTAGAGGGAGGAGAGATCTTCGTGCACACCCCAGTGTTCGAACCTCAAGGGTTTTGCTGAAACCCGAAATCCGATAATAGATTTTTCTTTTTCTGTTTATTTTCGGCTAGGGACCCATCCGTAATTATTTTTCATCACATATTAGTCCGTGATCTTTAAGCCCTCGCTAGTTTTTTCTCGTTTATCCAAATCCAATGAAACCAATGCCAATTTCTTCATTATGATCCCCTCTATTTAGATAATCAACTTGAACATGTTTTTGAAAGTTTAAAATTTGTTTTCAAACAGATATGAATTTGAACTTCTTTTGATCATAACTTGAGTTTCGTATCTCCGATTTGAATGATTCTTTTGCAAATTGAAGCTCTTCACTTGAACTTTATGTTTAGGTCTTTTTATTTGATTTTACCTTTGCATCTTATGCTGGAGTGCTTATGTATGCTACTGTTTGTTTACGATAGAGTATCCGGAGTGTGAAGCTTGCTACTACGAATCTCTAGGGTTTTCCGATCATCGGCAAGGCAAGTTACACTTTGATCATATCCCTTTATTACCCAGTTTTATGCATTAGTCTCAACCCTCAAACATTGAATGAGTAGGATTGTGAACATGTGGTTTTGGTTAAGTAGTTGATGAGGTAGGAACCTATTGTCTTTTTATCAACCCCGGGAATATACGTTTGTTACATATTGCTTAGTCATGCTCGTAGACGGGATTGGTATGTGAGATTCATGCAAGTTGTGAGAGTTTATAACTAAGGAAAACTTAAGGTGGCTACTTTAATACACATCTGGGTGGATTGGTTGCGGGCACCTGGAGCAATCCAGTGTTGTCCTAGGATATCCCGGAGTACCCGTGTGATTATCCTATGGAATGCCACCCAGGCTCAAAGGGATCATAATATTATTCATGCTTAGAAACTTTCATGTGCAGCCACAAGCCATTATGGGCTCTGGCATAATTGAGTAAGTTGTGTGACCTCTTTCAGTGGTAGGCTAGCAGATGTAGGGGAAAGTAGGATGGTACTGTCTACCCAGAGTAAGAGTTAATGCTTCAGAAAGACAATGTCTCGATCATCCGATCATGGATGTGGTTGAGTCTTGTGGGGAAAAGTGTGCAAACCTCTTTAGAGTATATAAACTAATCATGGTTAGCTATGTCCCCGGTTATGGACATCTTGAGTATCTGGTATTTGAATTATTGATTGATCTCATCACTTTATGTAAGTGCATCTAGTGCCCCTTAGTGATTTTGGTGTATTGAAGACTTATAGGTTAAGGGACTAATGCGTTTATGAGTGTACACAGGTCTATAAGTCTTTGAGGATTTTGATATTTACAGAGAAAGTCAACCCCTAAAAATGAAGTTCTTCGACTGAAGACTTTAAATCTCTGAAGACTTTTTGAAGACTTTGAAAGTGAAGAAATTGGTGTGACCTTGAAGACTTGGTATTCATACGAGGAACACGAAGCGTGAAGACTTCTGTTTTCGTAGTTTCATTTTCTCTTTCTTGAGTCATAGGAAACACCGTAGTGTTAAAGGGGGTCGAGGAAATACTAAGGAAAAATTTCCATGTGATGCTCAACTCAAAATCCTACACCTACCAATCCCTTCGAGTGAAGCCATTGGAAATCTCATACAGTCTAGTCATATTCTTGAGCGACAGAGACGAAGTTCTTCTGGTCTCTGAGGAATTTGTTCTGCCTGAGGATTTAGGAATTCGCCAGTGCGGATTTCCTACACAGTGAGGAACATGATAGCCCTGAGGATTTTGCTACTCAAAATTCTGACCGTTGCTGTGCTATGCGCCAGCTGTCCCAAAATATCTATCCACCTAACGGTCATATCATTGAAGGGCATCTATGTCTTATCATGTTGAGCTGCTCCCTAGGCTATAAATAGCCGCCCCTACAACCACTAGCTGGTTGGCTGCTCCGAGAGAAACTGACACTTGTCATTTGAGGGCAACCCATCCTCCGAGGACTTTGAGCGAAAATCATCAAGTGAGGAAAAACCCAAAACCCAAACACCTACAAACCCCAAGTGATTGAGCATCACTAAAGAGATTGATCCTGCGTGGATCCGACACTTTTTACCTTTGAAGACTGTGCTTCTTCCAGACGGTTAGGCGTCATGGTCTAGAGCATCCAAGAGGAATTGTGGATCGCCGAGTGACCAAGTTTGTGAAGGTTCGGAAGTCACTTGAAGACTTACCATGAGTGATTGGACGAGGTCTGTGTGACCTTAGTTCAAGGAGAATACGGTGAGGACTGGGTGTCCTGAGCTGCGTGTTCAGGACTGGGTGTTCGGGACTGTGTGTCCTCGAGTTTAAATACTCAGCCGCTCCAACCAGACGTACAACTGAGACAGCAGTTGGAACTGGTCTACCAAATCATTGTCTTCACCAAGCTTACTGGTTCTACTTCCTCAACTGTTTCATTTCCTCATAACTGTGTTGTGTGCTTGTTCATATATGTGTTTGAAGACTTCGACTGAAGAGTTTCTCAATTTCCTCAGTTCAATTTCTTCAGTCTGTTTGTCTTCATCATGTGTTATCCTGTGCTTACGCTACCTATACTCTGTGCCTGTCTTCATTTCATCATGATGACCATGCTTGTATTCTGTTATGTTTACTTTTGAGTACTTATTCCGCTGCTAGTAGTTCTTCGCTAAGGAATTTCCTCACCGGCAAATTCCTCAGTGAAGAATTTCATGAAAATCGCCTATTCACCCCCCTCTAGTCGATATAATGCACTTTCACTTTACTTAATGAATTTTGTTGGGTTATTAATATTATTTTGGGATTGAGTTGGAGGAACCTTCTCAATAATGACATAAACTTGGTAGTTAAATAAAATCTATTCCTTTTGTTGTAGGCAAAAATTAGCTTTATGCAAATGTTAACCTAGAGCCTCCACCAGCCAAATATGCATGTAGTGATAGTTATTATTGCATCATTTTCTCTATAGTGTGATCTTGCCAGCATATTCCATGTGCTGACATACACGGCTGCAACGTATCATGTTGTAGGATTTTTAGAGGAAGAGTAAGGTGTGATAGGTCGTTGTCATGCACTCAGTTTTACCGTGGAGTTGGATGGACTCATTTATCTTTGATGCTTCCGCAAGTTATTTAGATGGCCTTCAGCCATATTATTGTAATAAGTACTCTTTTGAGACACTCGATGTAATAAGTGTGTGACTGAACTCTGTTATAAATCCTCGAGTATTGTGTGTGTCAGCAATACCGATCCAGGGATGACACTTAAGCACAGAGACTACAGTCCATTGGGATCGGGTCGCTACAAGATGGTATCAGAGCACACACTGACTATAGGACGCGACCACTAGGAAAAGCCACAAGATACTCTTCTCTACTCATTTCTAACTCTTCTCTATTTCTACACTATAGATGTCGGACCCAAGGAACAAGTTCACTCAACCGGATGACGACACCCCTTTTGGACGACACTTGAAGGAAGTCACTAGGTACCTGAACATCGGCATACCAAGCTTCACCGGAACCTTGACCGCCACTTTACCAGAAGAGGAGCGCTGGATGATTCAAGTTCGTGTTCCAGGAAGGAATTTTGCACCAACTACCGAGCCCATTGAGTTTTCCTTTGATGCACCAACCTGGAGTTTAGGAAAGAGCATGGCCGCCCATATCGCCATTGGACACATAGGCAAGGTGTACAACAAGGATCTTAAAGACACCACCTACCAGATATGTGGACGCCAAGATGAGCAATGGGAGATGATTCGCACCAGGAAGGATAAATCTATTACATCCTACATACAGGAGTTGAACCAACACATTCGTCATTATGAGAACCAGATGCGCGCTAACATGATAGATACGAAGAAGGTGATGACCCACAACATGGCGCTAGAATAGAAACTCAAGGCTAGGCATGATGTATATGAAGAAGAAATTGTTATGCTACTGGAGCAGAATGAAGACGTGAGGAAGAAGCTAGGAATACCCATGTTGAAGCCCGTGTCTAGAGTGGGCATTCGTTCTAAAGACTACATCATACTAGGTGACACAAACTCCAACCCCGACAACGATGATGATTATGAAGACGAAGCTGGAGCAGATATTATGGAATCCACCACCGATCAAAATTTTTAGTCGACCACTGTATCATTATTAGTATTCTTCCAAATAGTTAGAAATCATTGCGAGATCTTGTAATAGTAGCTAGGTAAATTATACGGAACTTGTTTAAATAGAGTGGTGTGAATTGAACATGCTTGTCTCATGTGCATATGGGTAATGAAATATCTCTTTTGACCCTACTCTATTCTGTTCTCACCCCTCTAAACCTATCAGATGCTTCCGAGACGTGACCCCGGATTCATTTTCCCGCCGGAACTCACTCGGTTGATCCAACAGTAGAATGCCTTGATGCAGTTGCTAGTCCAGAACCAAGGCAACAACAACAACAACCCACCACTACCACCCATAGTTGACAACTTAGCTCGTTTTCTAAGATTGAATCCGCCGGTCTTCTCTAGCAGCACCGAGTCAATTGTTGCTAATGACTGGCTCTGTAAGATTGGAAGGGAGCTGACCACCGCAGGTTGCACAGATGCTGAGAAGGTGCGCTTTGTCGCACATCAACTGGATGGACCCGCAGCCTCATGGTGGGAGAACTACACCGCCACTTTCCCCGTGGCCAATGTCACTTGGGATCAGTATCAACAAGCATTCCGCACTGCACATGTCTCAACTAGATCCATGAGTATGAAGAAGTGTGAGTTCCGCAACTTACGTGTGACGCGCCCAATTCAATCGTACACTAATCATACAAGCAAATGTGTACGATCAAGATCAGGGACTCACAAGAACATATCACAACACAACTCTAGACACAAATTAAAATAATATAAGCTTTATATTACAAGCCATGGGCCTCAAGGGCTCGAATACATAAGCTCGAAAACAAACTAGTCAGCAGAAGCAACAGTATCAGAGTACAGACAACAGTTAGACAAGTCTGCCTTAAGAAGGCTAGCACAAAAGCAACAACGATTGAAAAGGCAAGGCCTCCTGCCTAGGAGCCTCCTAACTACTCCAGGTCGTCAGCGGCCGTCATGTAGTAGTAGGCACCCTCGGGGTAGTAGTAATCATCAGTGGTGTCGTCCGGCTCCTGGGATCCGTCATCTGGTCATAACAATCCGGTATGGGGGAAAAGAGGTAGCAAAGCAGCCGTGAGTACTCATCCAAAGTACTCGCAAGACTTACATCAAACTAAACTAAATATGCATCTGTATCAAAGGAATGGGCTGTATTTGTGGACTAAACTACAGAATTCCAGAAGAGAAGGGGAAAGCCTAGCCTATCAAAGACTAGCATCTTCAAGTAGCTCCAAGCATCTTGCAACATCAGAAGAGATAAGAGTGGCATATTATAATATTAGTAACTTTGTTGCAACAGTGCCCAGAGATCACTTCCTCGACTCCCCGCGAGGAAACAATCCTGGAACCATCATATCCATTACATGCCTCAGCATCCAGTATCCAGTTCTAGTTGTATCGATCGAGATACAACTCCGAGCGTCCGTTACCATAGGATAGGCTATTGATAGATGTTTTCTTCCCTGCAAGGGTGCACCAACTTACCCACCATGCTTGCTTAACTCCGGACGGACACACTTTACTGGGTCAAGCCCGGCCTCGGCCAAACAATACGCCGCAACCCGACCTAGGCTGAATAGAGAGGTCAGCACGCCGAACTAAACCTATGCCCTCAGGGGTCTTGGGCCATCGCCCCGAGAACTCCTACATGTTGCGTGGGCGGCCAGTGAGCAGACCTATAGCTACCTCCTTAAAAAGGAAGGTGCTTACGCAGTCCAACCCGGCGTGCGCCGCTCAGTCGCATGACGTCTATTAAGCTTCGGCTGATGCATACAACGCAGAACGCCCATACTATGCCCACGTGATGGTTAGTGCTATCAAGCCAGAGGCCCCTCGGATCAAATATCTAAACCGTTAGTGTGTTGGTAGTGCGGTCACGTGTAGAGACTCACGAAATATGTGGCCCCGTCACCCCATCTCGAGGACTTGCGGCAAGGGCTTAGAGTGCCCGACCATGCCTCGTATTCAACTCTCGGGTACCCTCCAGGTCAACCCGTCTCCACATCACCCACGGGTACCCCTCAGGGTCGACCCGCCTTTCCAAGTAACAGTTGTAAAGTCCAAGTATCCGTGTGTCCAAACATCAAGGGGAAAATCCGAGGAATCACACTCGGTGAATTCCACTCGATGTAATCATCAAGGTGAACGTAAGAGGAACCACCCTCGAGGTTCACACTTGAGGGGTTGCACGACAGAGTTGTATCGGGAGTGGTTAAGGAGGAATCACCCTTGATGACCACGACCAAATAGCTACACTACAGGGTTAACATCAGAAGTGCTGTCGAGGTACCACCCTCGGCACTCGATAGTAACTCTGCAAAGTCATACAACTAAGGGGGTGATGTGCGGTGTCGGGGCCTAGATGTCGATCACGTTGATCAAGTCATCGAACATAAAGCGGGGCAACTGGGACAAGGTGGGGGTCACTGATGGATCTCTAACCAACCTATACTAAGCAGTTTAGAATAAGCAGGTAACAAAAATAGGCTATGCATCAGAATAGGATCATACAAAAAGCAGTAGCAGTTCTAATGCGAGCATGAGAGGGAAATAAATGGGCGATATCAGAATGCTCAAGGGGGGTTTGCTTGCCTGGAAGCTCTGCTAAAAAGGAAGAAGTGTCGTCGACGTAGTCGATCACCCGGGCATCATCGGCCTCGGGGTCTACCGGAGAGAAGAGGAGGAAGAAACAGTAAATATAAGCAAGCAGATGCAACACTAAGCATGACATGACGATATGCAGAACTAGGGGGTGTTCAAACGCAGTACGACACGTTGCAGACGGAGGGGAAAAACATCTGAGGAAGAATTCCCGGCGTTAAACGGATTCCGGACAAGTGGAAGAGAGGGGACGGTTCCATGTTCAACATGCTAGGGGCATGTGACAGGTGAACGGACCGCGTATTTGGATTCGTTGTATTTTTCTGAGCAACTTTCATATATAAAACTTTTTTCACCAAGTTATGGATTAATTTATATGAATTTTCAAAGATTAAAGTATTTTCTGGAATTAATTAAATTAACAGAAAGGAATTACTACGTCAACATGACATCATTGCGATGTCAGCAATCAATAGGACGGTTGACCAGGTCAAACTGACTAGTGGGTCCCACCTATCATAGACAGAGGGGCTAACCGAGTTTTTTAACTAAGCAGAGTTAATTAGCTATTGGAACCCACCTGTCAGTGACTCCTTAACTAACTAATTAATTATAATTATAAAAACGTTTTAGTTAAACTAATTATGCGGCGGGGACTGCATGTCAGTGGCACAGAGGGGTGCCCAGTCAGCAGTTGACTAGGTCAAACCAGTCCATAGGACCCACCGGGCCCACACGTCAGCCTCGCAGGGGAGGCCACGTGGCGCCACGTTGGAAGCCGGCGACGGAGCGGCTCCGACGACCAAAGCAACGGCGGCGCCTCGCCGAAGTTGGCCGGAGCCGCGCTATAGGGGGCCTCCGGACCTGCTGCTTGGACCTACGGGTGCGGCCCGATGTTGCGCACACGATGGTGATGATGACCGGCGTCGGGGACGACCGGAGCATCGCCAGTGGCGAGCGGAGGCGGCAACGGCGTTAGGGAGCGTGCTAGGAAAAGCCTACGTGGCGCCAAATCGGCCACGGCTGGTCGCATTCGAACGGGTGTGTAACGCCCTCGATGCGGCTATATCTCCCACGTGTCGAAGCACGACTTAGAGGCATAACTGCATTGAAAGCAATGTCGCAAGTGAGGTAATCTTCACACAACCCATGTAATACATAAGGGAAAAAATACATAGTTGGCTTACAATCGCCACTTCACACAATACATAAATAAAGCATTACATCATCCAGATACAAACAAGGTCCAACTATGGAACCAAAATAAAAGAAGAACCACAAAAGCGACAAGGTCCCCGATCGATCCCAACTGGGCTCCACTATTGATCAACTAGAACGAAACAACACAAAGGACAAGATCTTCATTGAGCTCCTCCTTGAGCTTGGTTGCGTCACCTGCACGGTTCAACGGCACCTGCAAGCTGGTTTTGGAAGTATCTGTGAGCCACAGGGACTCAGCAATCTCGCACCCTCGCGATCAAGACTATTTAAGCTTATGGGTAAGGTAAAGGTATGAGGTGGAGCTGCAGCAAGCGACTAGCATATATGGTGGCTAACATACGCAAATGAGAGCGAGAAGAGAAGGCAAAGCACGGTCGATAAAAGTATGATCAAGAAGTGATCCTAGAACAACCTACGTCAAGCATAACTCCAACACCGTGTTCACTTCCCGGACTCCGCCGGAAAGAGACCATCACGGTTACACACGCAGTTGATGTATTTTAATTAAGGTCAACTTCAGGTTTTCTACAACCGGACATTAACAAATTCCCATCTGCCCATAACCGTGGGCACGGCTTTCGAAAGTTCAAATCCTTGCAGGGGTGTCCCAACTTAGCCCATCACAAGCTCTCACGGTCAACAAAGGAATATACCTCCTCCCGAGACATTTCGATCAGACTCGGTATCCCGGTTCTACAAGACATCCTCGACAATGGTAAAACAAGTCCAGCAAGACCACCCGTTGTGCCGACAAATCCCGATAGGAGCTGCACATATCTCGTTCTCAGGGCACACCGGATAAGCTAAGCATACAGGAGCCGACGTAACCCAAGTTGCCAAGGGATGGCCCTGCACGGTGCTCTGGGTTGGACCAACACTCAGAGGAGCACTGGCCTGGGGGTTTAATAAAGATGACCCTTGAGCCGGCCGACTCAAGGGAAAGAAAAGGCTAGGTGGCAAATGGTCAAACCAATGTTGGGCCTTGCTGGAGGAGTTTTATTCAAGGCGAACTGTCAAGGGGTTCCATTATAACCCAACCGCGTAAGGAACGCAAAATCCGGGAACATAACACCGATATGACGGAAACTAGGGCGGCAAGAGTGGAACAAAACACCAGGCATAAGGCCGAGCTTTCCACCCTTTACCAAGTATATAGATGCATTAATTAAATAAGATATATTGTGATATCCCAACAAGTAAACATGTTCCAACAAGGAACAACATCTCCATGTTCCAACAAGGAACAAACTTCAATCTTCACCTGCAACTAACAACGCTATAAGAGGGGCTGAGCAAAGCGGTAACATAGCCAATCAACAGTTTGCTAGGACAAGGTGGTTAGAGGCTTGGCTTAACAATATGGGAGGCATGATAAGCAAGTGGTAGGTATTGCAGCATAGGCATAGCAAAAGAGCGAGCAACTAGCAAAGCAAAGATAGTAGTGATTTCAAGGGTATGATCATCTTGCCTGAAATCCCGCAAGGAAGAAGAACGAGTCCATGAGGAAGACAAACAGATGTAGATGAACGGATCCTCACAACACGACGTTACCGGAATCAACCCGAAGAAGCAACACCGGAAAGAAGCAAACAATCATAGTAAACAACCACCACATAAATATGGCATGATGCACAATCAAGTATGATGCATGTCCAGTTTAATGAAGCATGGCATGGCAAAGTGCACAAACAATCCTACAAATTAAGTGGAGCTCAATATGTAACTCCATTGCATATTGACGAAACACCACATTCAAGTTATTTAGTTCTCTCTCGTTTAGGTACCCAACAATATTAAATGGTGATTAACATGGCAAGGGGGTGAAGCAAATGAAAACTACGTATCTAGGCAAGTTTAAATGAGGCTGGAACAACAACAACAAGTCCGGAAACTCCTCATGTGCCTATATTAGATTTGGTACTGTTCTGCCCTAAACATTATTTTAGAGTTGTTAAACATGCAAAGTAAGGCCACCATGTTAAACTAGGCATTTTTCTACCCCATTTACATATAAAGTTTGTTAAATTTGGAGCTACGGTTAATTAGTTATGAATTAAAACATTTTTGCATATTCATAGAGCAAAATTTAAACAAACAATATTTTAAACATTTTAAACATGGATGAAGATGACATATTATGAAACTAGATGCAATTCTAAGCATTTTTCATATTAAGTTATTTACATGTGATGCACGGTTTAGAAGTTATTAAATGCATGATCCCAAAGGGGTTTTCTATAAAACTGCAAAACCTGGGATAAATGCTAAAAACGCAGCACACGAAAAAAACATACTATGGGCCAAAACTGGGCGTACAAAGCATGGCCCAACAACAGGGAAGAAAAAAAAGGCGCTCAGGGGGGGGGTGGCCTCACCCAGTGGGCTTCAGCCCAGGTTGGAGGAGCGGTGGGCCGGCTCGGCGCTGCATGCGGCCCACGCGGCCAACGTGTCTGTCGTCGTCCTTCTCCTCGATCCAGAGGGGATCGAGGGAAGGTAGGGCGGCGCGGCCTTTGGGAGCCGGCGAGGCGAGGGGCACGGGAACGGCGCCGGAGGTCGGATCCGGGGCCGACGGGCGAGCTCCAGCCGGCTCCAGGACGAGGATGGCGACTCCTACCAGATTGGTGGTGGCGAAGCTCATGCAGCTGCACTCATGGCGATGAGGCATGACGAGAGAGAGAGGAAAGAAAGGAAGGGAGAAGGAGGTGGAGAACGGCAGTTGACCTGACTGGTCGCCGGCGACGGCGGACTCCGGTGACCCGCTGGAGCAGCGAACGACGGTGGGAGGCGTCACGCGAGGGTTGGTGGCGAAGGAGCTCGAGGGCAGCGAGGCTCTTGCGGTTGCGGGCAGCGATGCGGCTCGTCCGGGCCCAGATGGGCTCGAGCAGGCCCCGACCTGGGTCGGGCGGGCCGGCGCGAGGTGGGAGGAGGGAGGCGCTGGCAGGGGCACGTGGCGTGCTGCCACTGGCCCTAGGCGGCGGCGAGGGCGGGTTCAGGTGGCGGCTCGCCCGCTGGGGCAGCGCCAAGTGGCGGCGGCGGGTTAGGCCGGTGCGGAATGCGAGGTGGAGGTGGGAGGAGGCTGGCGGCGTGCTGATTTTGAGGAGGGAGTTGTCTGCTGCCCAAAATGGAAGGGGAGGCTTCCTTTTATAGACAGGGTTAGGGTTTGAGGGGTTAGGAGGGGTTTCTGGACCGTGCGATCGCCATCGGATGGCTCCGGACGCAAGAAGGGGTAGGTTGAGTCTAGTGGGCTATGTAGACGGCCATGGACTGAGAGGAGAGGAGAGAATTATAGCCCGACAACAGTTTCCGAAGACTGAAAATGTCCGACGAAAAGACCGGCTATACTGCCGCTATAGTTAATCATTGGGGCGTCAAACGAACTCCGAATGCGACAAAAATTGACAGGCGGCCTACCTACAACATGAAAACACCGCACGCCAACTTTCATCCCATTCTGAGAACATTTTCTAGCCACTTATAAAATAATATTTCGGGCATGTCGCAGGCGCGTGCAAGTGTATTTGGGTTCAGAACGGACAACGGAGAGAACCAGGAGACCGGGACGGATGCAAGTTTTGAAAACATGATGATGCAATGCACATGATGACATGGCAAGATGCGACACGCAAGCAAATGACATGGCAACAACAACGAATAACTGGACGACAACTGGCACATCGGTCTCGGGGCGTCACAGGGCGTTCGACGCCGCATCCATCTACGGTGGCGGCGCGGCCCCATAATGGGATGGAACGATGACGGCAAGAGTCGGGCGGACGCCGGCGTTCGGCCATGGTTGGAGACGAGGCTAGAGGGTTCGGCTAGCGGTGAAGTCGGGCGCGTTCGAACTGTGGGGATACGCTGAGCACATTCCCGCACTCGGACGGCCATGGCATCGACGGAAGCAATGACGATGAGCGGCACGGCGGAGTTGAGCTCGGCCGTCCATGGCAGTGAAATTATGTGCAGCAGAACGAGGGGGAGTCAGGGGGAGGACATGCGGTGCTCACCGTGCGGGCGCAAGGAGGCCCCGTGAGTTAACGGGAGCGCAGAGGGAGGCCGCAGTCGACGGGAATCACCGGCGGCCGAGGCGGAAGGGGACGAGGTGGATCCGGCACTGTGGTGCTTCCCGGCTCCAACGGTGGGCATTTCTCGACGTTGAGGACGATGGCGGACGCCTACGGCATGTCGGCAATGCTGGGCGATGACGGTCGCCGCGGGGACGATGGAGAACGGCGGCGATGGCACTCGGAGGTGGATGGGGAACGAGGGGGAGAGGCGAGGAGCGGGCGGAGAGGGCAAGGGGAAGCTGGGAGGTGAGTGGAGGGAGGCGAGGGGGAGCCTGAGGCGTTGGGGCCTTATCCCCTCGTCGGGCGTCGCCGGCGAGGTGGCTGGACGTAGACGGATGCGTGTTCTCCCGCCCGATCAGAGGAATAGGAAGCGACCGGGGAGGGGGAGTGGGCCGGCCTGCTGGGATGGGCCGAGGCCCATGGGCAGGACAGGGGCTCCCTCATCCCTCTGCTTTTCCTTCTATTTTTTCCCTTCTTTTTCAGCAGCTTTTGCTTTTTTTTCTTTTAGCCACAATTTGACTTTGCAAAAATACGCCACTGGCCAAAACAATTTCAAAGAATTATTGTGCACTGCCACAAAAAGATTATGAAGCTTTTGAAAAAGGTTGCAATTTTTATAAATTAAACAGGCATTTAATCTATTGTTTTAGCCACTACTCTAATTGGTATAGGCCATTTAAACACCTTGCAAAAATGTTTGTTCACCACCAGTATTATTTATGGATTATTTGGCACATGATGAACATTTTAGTTTTCATGTTTGACCATTTTTGAATTTCACTCATAATTTTAAATTGAATCCAACTGGAATTTGAAATGAGAGAGATCCAAGGATGATCAAACACTTGTTTAGCAAAATGATTAACTTAACCCCAGGGGTTACTGTAGAATCATTACACAGGGGTGTTGCAACTAAGAAATTCTCGCTCCGAGAATTAAGAGGTAGAGGGGAAAAGATCGGGATATCAGCATGGAGGTTATCTCCGCATTCCCCAAGTGGCTTCATCTTTAGTATGATTCGACCATTGTACCTTGAGGAACTTGGTAACCTTCTTGCGGGTTCGACTTTAGCTTCTTCAAGAATGCAGATCGGGTGCTCTTTACAAGTGAGATCATCTTGAACTTCAATCAATTCCAGATCCACTTCACATTCTGGGTCCATGAAGCAACGACGAAGTTGTGACATGTGGAAGATGTCATGGACGTGAGAGAACTGAGGTGGCAACTCCAGTTGATAAGCCACCATTCCACGACGGACCAGAATACGGAAAGGACCAATGTAGCGCGAAGCTAGCTTGCCCTTGACTTTGAACCGATGGGTGCCTCTCAAAGGAGTGACACGCAGATAAGCTTGTTCACCAGGTTGATAAGTTGAACCCCAGTGTTTTCGGGCATAGTTTCTCTTCTAATAGGACTGGGCCGCCTTGAGATTATCCCGAACAATGCGAACCTGCTCTTCATCTTATTGAATAATGTCTGGACCAATGAGCGTCCGTTCCCCAGTTTCTTACCAATTTAGAGGGGTTCCGCACTTATGTCCATAAAGCACTTCGAATGGTTCCATCTTCAAGCTGGCTTGATAACTATTGTTATAAGAGAACCCCGCACAAGGGAGAGATTCTTCCCACTTCTTGCCAAAAGAAATAGCACAATCCCGAAGCATGTCTTCAAGAATTTGATTGACTCGCTCGACTTGGCCTTGGGATTGAGGATGATAAGTAGTGCTCCAGGTAATATGAGTTCCCATTGCCTCTTGGAAACTATCCCAGAACTTCGAAGTGAATATACTACCACGGTCTGAACTGATCTCCTTCAGAATGCCGTGGAGTGACACAATTCTGGAGATATACAAGTTTGCTAATTGACTAGCAGTGATTGTCTCCTTGACTGGCAGAAAGTGAGCAACCTTTGAGAATTGGTCGATGACGACAAAGATAGCATCGTTACCTTTCTAAGACTTGGGAAGGCTAGTGACGAAGTCCATTTGGATCTTATCCCACTTCCATTCAGGAATCAGAAGCGGTTATAGAAGTCCAGCCGGTTTCTGATGTTCTGCTTTGACGCGACGGCAAACGTCACATTCTTTGATATATCGAGCAATGTCTTGCTTCATCTTGGACCACCAATACTTCTGACGAATGTCTAAGTACATCTTGGTACTTCCCGGATGAATAGAGAGAGGGGTTTCATGTGCTTCTTTCATCACCTTCTCTATCATAAGCTCCAACAGGGGCACTACAATGCGATCTCTGATGTATAAGGTTCCATCTTCACCAAGTGAGAAATCTCTAGATTTCTCTAATGCAAGATCCTTCTTTATCAAATAAACGTGAGCATCTTTGGCTTGTGCAGACTTAATAGCTTTGAGAAGAGTTGGTTCTAGGACAATGTTATTCAGAGAACCCTGTGGAACTAGTTGAAGGTTCAGCTTGCAAAGTTCTTCATAAAGGCGTGGCTGAGCTTTATGAACCATGTGGTTATTGCAATAAGACTTGCGGCTCAGGGCATCAGCCATTACATTAGCCTTACCGGTGGTATAGGATATACCGCAGTTGTAGTCTGCAATAGCTTCCATCCATCGCTGCTAACGGAGGTTCAGATTTGGCTGAGTAAACAAATACTTCAGACTCTGATGATCGGTGAAGATCTCACAACGATTACCGAGAAGGTACTGTCGCCATAGCTTCAGTGCATAGATAACTGTAGCAAGCTCAAGGTCATGAACTGGGTAGTTCTCTTCGTAAGGACGCACTTTACGGGAAATCACTATGCGCTCTTGCATTAGGACACAGCCTAATCCTTGACGTGAAGTGTCGCAATAGATGACAAAGTCCTTGCGAGAATCAGGGGGAGCAAGCACTGGGGCAGAAGTCAGCTTGTCATTGAGTGTCTGGAAACTTTCCTGACATTTGTTTGTCCAATCGAACTTAATGCCCTTATGAAGCAGATTAGTCAGGGGCTTGGCGATCTTGGAGAAGTTCTCAACAAAACGGCGGCAATAGCTGGCGAGCCCGAGAAAGCTTCTGACTTGCTTGACAGTCTTCGGAGGGGTCCAGTCAAGAATAGCCTGAACGCGCTCTGGGTTGACGGCAATACCATCCTTGGAGATGACATGACCAAGGTAGGTGACTTCGGGTATAGGGGATCAATTGTAGCCTCTTTCGATAAGTAAGAGTGTCGAACCCAACGAGGAGCTAAAGGTAGAACAAATATTCCCTCAAGTTTTATCGACCACCGATACAACTCTATGCACGCTTGACGTTCGCTTTACCTAGAACAAGTATAAAACTAGAAGTACTTTGTAGGTGTAACGGGATAGGTTTGCAAGAATATAAAGAGCACGTAAATAAAAACTAGGGGCTGTTTTAGGTAAAGAAGCAATAAAGTTAGTATAGCAAGTGTGGAAAAGTGGTGGTAGGAGTTGCGAAATTGTCCCTAAGAAATTGACTACTTCACTAGACCGATAGCAAGTTTTATGTGGGAGAGGCCACTGCTAGCATGTCATCCCTGACATGGAATTCTATGCACTTATGATTGGAACTATTAGCAAGCATTCGCAACTACTAACGTTCATTACGGTAAAACCCAACCATAGCATTAAGATATATTGATCCCCCTTCAATCCCGTATGCATCAATTTCTATGCTAGGTTGAAGCTTTTGTCACTCTTGCCCTCCAATACATAGTCCTATCAACATACAACTAACCCTATGGTGTGATCCACGAGCACGCTCATCTGATGGGCACCAAAGGACAACAACATAACCACAAGCAAATTAAACCAATCATAGCAATTCACCAACTACCGATAGGACAACAAAAATCTACTCAGACATCATAGGATGGCAACACATCATTGGATACAGCGCGTCGCGGGAGAGTGGACCGCTGTAGATAGATGGGGGAAGGTGATGAAGATGTTTGTGAAGATGACAGAGATGTTGGTGTAGATCGCTGTCACACGATGATGGCCCCGGTGGTGTTCCGGTGCCGCCAGGAGAGAGGGGGAGAGGGCCCCCTTCTTATTCTTCTTGACCTTCTCCCTAGATGGGAGAAGGGTTTACTCCCTGGTCCATGGCTTCCATGGAGGGGGAGGGGCGAGAGCCCCTCCGAGATTGGATCTGTCTCTCTAACTCTCTCTGTTTCTATGTTCCAGATTCTGTCCTTTTGTGACGCCCCGAGACCGACGCGCCAGGTGTCTTCTAGTTACTCGTTGTTGTTGCCTTGTCATTTGCTTGCGTGTCGCATCTTGTCATGTCATCATGTGATTTGCATCATCATGTTTTCAAAACTTGCATTCGTCTGGGTTCCCCTAGTTCCGTCCGTTGTCCGTCCTGAGCCCAGACACACTTGCACGCGCCCGCGGCATGTCCGTAATAGTATTTTATAAGTGGCTGGAAAAGGTTCTCAGATTGGGTTGAAAGTTGGCGTGCGGTCTTATTATAGTGTAGGTAGGCCGCCTGCCAAGTTTCATCGCATTCGGAGTCTGTTTGACGCCCCAACGGATAACTATAGCGGCATTATAGTCGGTCAAAACGTCGGATTTTTTCGGTCTCCGGAAACAGTCGCCGGGCCTTTCTCTCTTCTCTTTTCGCAGCCTGGGGCCTTCTGCACATTCCACTACCTACCGCCAGGCCCAACCTAACCTCTCTCGTCAGCCCGCAGCCCTCCTCACGCGCGCGTTCGAAAAGCTTCCCGGACCTGACCCGGAATGTTGCCCCCGTTGTGTCCAGATCATCCCCAAACATCTACAAAACATCTCCATTTTGTTAATTGGGCCACTAACCTATTTATCCGGGATCGTCCGATTACGATCGGACAAACCGAATAGCCCCTAAACTTAATCCCACCGCCATATATAATGGGCAACCCTAGAAATTAGGGATCCTATCCCATCCTTCCTTCCATCCAATCCCTCACCCGCCGCCGCCAGCCAACCACTCACTCGCCTCCCACCTCGGAATCCTCCCAGATCCAAACCCGCAGCCGACCACCTTCCTGGTTTTCAGCGCCGAGCCAACCCAGTCCCTTCGATCCATCCATCCGTCGGTCCGGCCGCATCCTCGTCCTTCCTGATCCACCGGCCAGCCTCCCCTGGTCTCCCTCTCCTTCCATGCCCGTCCAATTAGCAGGCCCGCTGACGCCATCGTCTTCCCGGAGCTTCGCGTCGCCGGAGTCCCGCACAAGGCGCCAAGTTCCTGCCGCCGCCGGCAACAACAGCATCACAAACAACCAGGCCGACCCCGTGCTCTCTCCCTGTTCCTCCTCCCTCAATTTTCCCTCCCGTGGCTTCCTCTGCCTCTCATCCATCCTCTCTCTTCTCTGTACAGGTGCTCTCCAGGCCATGGAAGCCACCGCAGGACTCCACCTCGACCACCGCCGCCATGGAGCAGCCCCATGCCCGAGCGTCCCTGCTCGCTGTCATCTCGTCCCTACCAGATCCTCCTCAGCCGGCGCTCGATCCAGTTTGGGATCAAGGCCACAGCCTCGCTGCGCCCGAGGGAAGGAGCTCCTAGCGCCCACTCCTTCCATATGCCCCTCACTGACGCCTGCACCTCGCTGACACCACAGGACACGCCCCCCCCCCGGCGACCCCGCCTTCTGCGACAACAACCAGGACTGACCTCCTCCGCCGCTGCAAGTCCCTCACCGCGCCGCGCGTCGTTGGCTGCATTGGCCCGAACCGGCCTCCTCAAGTCCGGTCCACCCTGCCGCCTCCGCTCGCGGTTCCGGCGAGTGCCAGTCGTATTGCGCCGCCTCCGCTCCTCCCCGTCGTCACCTGGCGCCACCAAGTCCCCCTGCCTCGCCTGCAAGCCCCATGGCACTGCGTCCTCTGCTTCCATCGAGAGAGAGGACGACCACGTTGACTTTTCCCCGATCGAACCCAGCAGCCCAGCCCAGCGCACCCTGTCGGCCACTCCCTCTCCGCAAACTGGGCCTGGCCCATGGGTGAGGCACACCCCAGCGCCCCTGTTGTTATCCTCCTGTTGGGCCAGATCTTAGATGCGGCCCGAATCTTGTTTTTTCCCGTGGAACGAATTTAGCTATTATTCCTGAGACGGTTGTTTTGCAGAAAAGTCCCTAGAGTTCATGCATATCATATCTCACAAACCGTGCATCGGAATTAAACAAACTTAACATGAAAGTTGCTTAGAATTTTTTCTAGTTTAATAATATTCAACTTTCATGCATGTTTAAAATGTCGTTTGTCTAAATTTGTTCATATGCCATGCTAAAATGCTTTCTTTCATAACTTAAGAACCGTAGCTTGGTTTTTAATAAACTTTATATGTAAATGGGGTAGAAAAATGCATAGTTTAACATGGTTGACTTGCTTTGCATGTTTAACAACTCTAAAATTGTGTTTAGGGCAGATCAATACCAAACCTAAAATATGCACATGAGGAGTTTCCGGACTTGTTGTTTTGTTGTTCCGGCCTCATTTAAACTTGCCTAGATACATTGTTTCATTATGCTTCACCCCTTGCCATGCTTAACAACATTTAATATTGTTGGGTAAATAAACAAGAGTGAACTAAATAAGTCATGTGGTGTTTTCGGCAATATGCAAGCTCCACTTGATTTGTAGGATTGCTTGTGCACTTTGCCATGCCATGCATATTTAAACCGGACATGCATCATATTTGGTTGTGCACCATGCCATGCTTATGTGGTGGTTGTTTTACTATGTTGTTTGCTTCTTTCCGGGTTGTTTCCCTCATTAGCTTCGGTTCCGTTCCGGAGTTGTGAGGATCTGTTCGACTACGTCCGTTTGTCTTCTTCATGGACTCGTTCTTCTTCCTTGCGGGATTTCAGGAAAGATGACCATACCCTCAAAATCACTTCTATCTTAGCTTGCTAGTTTCTCACTCTATTGCTATGCCTATGCCGCGATACCTACCACATGCTTTATCATGCCTCCCATATTGCCATGTCAAACCTCTAACCCACCTTGTCCTAGCAAACCGTTGTTTGGCTATGTTACCGCTTTGCTCAGCCCCTCTTATAGCGTTGTTAGTTGCAGGTGAAGATGGAGTTTGTTCCTTGTTGGAACATGATTATTGTTGGGATATCACAATATATCTTATTTATATTAATGCATCTACACACTTGGTAAAGGGTGGAAGGCTCGGCCTTTTGCCTGGTGTTTTGTTCCACTCTTGCCGCCCTAGTTTCCGTCATACCGGTGTTATGTTCCTTGATTTTGCGTTCCTTACACGGTTGGGTTATAATGGGAACCCCTTGATAGTTCGCCTTGAATAAAACTCCTCCAGCAAGGCCCAACCATGGTTTTACCATTTTCCACCTAAGCCTTTTTCCCTTGGGTTCTGCAGACTCAAGGGTCATCTTTATTTTAAACCCCCGGGCCAGTGCTCCTCTGAGCGTTTGGCCAACCTGTCAGCCGCTGGTGGCCACCAGGGGCAACTCTGGGCTGGCCTACCGGAAGTTTGGACAATCTGGTGTGCCCTGAGAACGAGATATGTGCAGCTCCTATCGGGATTTGTCGGCACATTCGGGTGGCTTTGCTGGTCTTGTTTTACCATTGTCGAAATGTCTTGTAGCCGGGATTCCGAGTCTGATCGGGCCGTCCTGGGAGAAGGAATATCCTTCATTGACCGTGAGAGCTTGTGATGGGCTAAGTTGGGACACCCCTGCATGGTTTTGAACTTCCAAAAGCCGTGCCCGCGGTTATGGGCAGATGGGAATTTGTTAATGTCCGGTTGTAGAGAACCTGAAATTTAACTTAATTAAAATGGATCAACAGCGTGTTTAACCGTGATGGTCTCTTTTCGGCAGAGTCCGGAAAGAGAACACGGGCTTGTGTTATGCTTGAACGTAGGTTGTTCTAGGATCACTTCTTGATCATAGATTCTCGACCGTGCCTTGCCTTCTCTTCTCGCTCTCTTTTGTGTATGTTAGCCACCATATATGCTAGCGCTTGTTGCAGCTCCACCTCACATACCTTTTCCTACCCATAAGCTTAAATAGTTTTGATCGCGAGGGTGTGAGATTGCTGAGTCCCCGTGACTCACAGATACTTCCAAAACCAGCTTGCAGGTGCCGATGATATCATGCAGGTGACGCAACCGAGCTCAAGGAGGTGCTCAAGGAAGACCTTGTTCGTTGTGATGTTTCATTTCCAGTTGATCAGTAGTGGAGCCCAGTCGGGGCGATCGGGGATCTGTAGCATTAGGGGTGGTCTTCTTTTATTTTGGTTCCGTAGTCGGACCTTGATTGTATCTGAATGATGTAATGCTTTATTCATGTATTGTGTGAAGTGGCGATTGTAAGCCAACTCCGTACCTCTTTCTTATTCAGTACATGGGATGTGTAAAGATTACCCCTCTTGCCACATGCCTACAATGCGGTTATGCCTCTAAGTTGTGCTCCGACACGTGGGAGATATAGCTGCATCGTGGGTGTTACAAGTTGGTATCAGAGTCTTCCCCGACTTAGGAGCCGCCTGCTTGATCGAATCCCTGGCGTTGTTGAGTATAGAAACAAAATGTTTTGAGTCTTATAGGATTATATATATCGAAGAGTAGGATTCTTTTTACTCCTCAGTCCCTTCGTCGCTCTAGTGAGGCCTCCTGATGTAGAGTTTTGACTCTTCTCTTCTCAAATTTCACTAAATGTTTTTTAGGATCACGTGGGTATCTTGGAACCGTTTCGATGGTTTTGTGGCGAGAACATTGTTCTTGCTGCCTCCTGACATTTAGGGGTTGTGGCACTGTCCCGGGGAGTTGAGCTTCGAGGTGTTGTCGTCACAATTTTATCGTTGCAGTTCTGGAAAAGCTGAGTTCGCCGACATCGAAAATCTCTTTTATGCAGTTGTTGGTGAGATAACCTCGACGCCACCCAGTACTGGGGCGGGAGTTTGGGAGTATTGCCATAACTCGTATAACGGATGCTTTTCGAAGGTTGAGGTAAATGATTTCCGAAGATTTCTTGGTTATGTGTTGAAGGATGGATACAGCTGGATGTAGGATTTGCTAGTTTTGGGTGAGATATTATGCTTCCCCTGTATCCCTAACACCTGATTGCATAACCGGAAAGTTTCGGGAGTTTATAAGTGGGAATTCAAGTAGCTCTTAGGATATCTTTCCGACAGATGTATGATATGAAATTGGGGTTCGACGTCTAGTGGTCCGCCTATCCACGGTTGGTTTTATAGTGGTCTCGTTGTGTCTTAAAGAGTCCTTGGCTATGCTGACTCGGGGACGCTTCGTATGTCATGTGCACTGCCTTGTACATGATGGTGTTGTACGATCGAGCCCGTGTGGGCCCCACCACGAAAACTTCGGACGAAATCTCTATCATATGTTTGTTCCGGCTTATTCTGCAAGCCAATCCTTTGTTTTGTTTTCAGTTGTGGTATTCGAGTTGCTTCAACATCAAGTGTTGATTCCATACCTTTCCTAAGCGGTGCTCTCATATATCTATGCGAATACTAATCCTTCTCGATCATCGAGTTTGTCATGTCAATCCTTGTCAACCGGTGCGATTCTCTTCAAGATGATCCTATCATTTGTCTCATACGCAAGATCAACTCCAAGTCTTCTCAACAGTGTTTGTTTCGCCCGTCTCCAAATTGTCTTTGTTTTCCCACCCTCCCACCCTTTTTCTTTGAGGACTCGGATTTCTTAATCAAATATCCATTTTATTCTTGTGAAGTCTCTCCACTCTTTTCCGTCAATGTTCTTACCCGGTGATTCTCATGAAGATCCTAACGGAACCTCAAGTTCATCGGTATTCATTCTCTTTCTTCTCCGGTGGATGAAATTCAAGCTTTGTCGAGCATATCCTCTCCTCATTTCAAATGTTTTCACATGCCGGTGCACCGCTTAATCATCCACTTCTCGCTATTCATTTGTTCGGGAGCGCTGAAGATATCTCACAAGGCTCGTCATGTCATTCATGATCCGCTCAACCTATTTCGAGGTTGTTATCTTATTCAAGCCATTTAATTCAACCGGTGCAATCTCCTTTTCAAGTAATCGTTCAATGGTGTTTTTCTCTCGAGTGGGCCCTAACCCACAGGTCTTTTCCCAGGATCTTACCCGACTCTTCTAATTTTCACCCGAGCTATTCCCAAATCATTCCAAGTTTGACGTAAGAATGAGTTATCATCAGTCAAATGCCTTTCTCCAAGATCTTTCAAATTCTTTTCATCGTTGGCTCAACCTCTTCGCTTTTGATTCTTCGGGAGTGTCTAAATAATTCATGGTGGTGTTTCTCGTCGACATTCTCGGATTTGAAGACCGAAGAAGAGTTTTTCCTCCATATCTTATCCGTTCTCTCAAGGATTAGTGATTCTAACTTGTTGCCTTCCTCTCATAATTGTTTCCGATTATGAGCATTCTTTTCACCCATCCAGAGCAATTCAGGAGTCCTTCAGTTTGTCTCTCCGGACGCTATCATTTCAGAAGATTTATTCATTCCAGATCTCAGCTCTCATCCTCCAAATCATACCGGTGCATCATTCAAGTATTTCGCTAATCAGCTCGTGATCTCTTCGTTCTCATATATTTATATTACCTCAAGTATCTTCATTCGTTCTCCAATTCTTCCTGGTGAATTGTGCCTTTGATACTTTCATTTTCAACTCTTACGGTGGTTCGTTCAAGATTTCTATTCCTTCATTATCATATCAATTTATTCGTTGGTTAAATCCTATCGGTGGTCCATTGAGTTTATGCCATATATTTCTTAATCCTTTGCAACTGGAATAAGTAGTATGCCAAATCCGTTTCTTTTCATCAATTTAAATTGGTGAAGGATACGCATAATGTAATTCTTATTCTTGTTTCGTCGAGTGAATTCAATTCCTTATTCCGGAGGTTCATCAAAATTCTTTATTTCATTGCTCCATCCTTTTTTTCCTGGAGTTCCAAGCTCTATCAATTATATCGTCGCGAAGATCCATCTAAATCATTGCAAGGATTCACCTTGTGTTTTGAACTTCTCTTTCTTTTTATCATCTTTTTATTATCGGAGTTCTTCATGGAGGCTCTACATGGTGGTTCATCAAGGATTTAATTCCTTCTCGAAGTGTTCATCGAGTTTCTTTTTAGAGGAGCTCAAGTATTCTTCATCTTGCATTCCGAAGTGCAATTCTTTTACATTATCTTTTGGGGTGGTGTTATGTCATTTGTGACAATTTTCTTCATGTTTAATGATTCAAAAGTTGTCAGGAATGAGATATTTAAACCCATCATTTTCTTCCTTGGAGTTATCTTGGTATAGATTTCTCATATAGCCTTCCCTAAGGATTGTTTCTATTTATGGTGCTTATCAATAATACAAGTGTCCTCCTATTCTCCCGATGAAAGAAGTTTTCATCTCTTCATTACTCTCAAGCAAACATTTAATTCCGTTAGTGGCAGAATGTCACCTCAGTTTTGAGATGTTTTCCATAAGCCCACTACAAGCTTATTCATTCCGTTGTTGGTTTTCCAACAACCCCGTTCAACCTTTTTCTTCATAAGCATGCTCTTTCAATTTTATTTGCGAGAGTTGTAATTCTTCTTCTCCGTTCTTTTCTTTCCAACCATCTAGTTTTCCACTCATTTGTTCTGGAGGCATGGTGATGTTGCTCTCTTCGTCCTATCATCTCGTTTTGCCAAGATCATGCTCTTTCCTTTGTCTATCCATTCAACCGGAGTGTCGTGTCCTTCATTCAAGTTCTCTCAGCTTATCAAGTTTTGCCTCCCTTCTCAACCGGAGTGCTGTCTGAAATCATTCTTACCCATTGTGCCATTCTTTCAATAGTTCCGGAGGCAGTGTGTTGTTGATTTCATCAAGTATCATCCAATCTTCTCAAGTTCATGTTGAATTCTTTCCATTTACAGCTGGAGTGCTGTCCAAATTATATCATCCTTATTCCTTCTCTATCTTGTTTTAACCGGAGTGTTGTGTCTATCATTTGTCTTCTAATCCGGAGTCTCATCCAAGTGTTTCATTTTAGCCAAGTTCATATTACTGCCCTCTTTTTTTTTCAAACTGGAGTGTTGTCGTAATTGATCCTTAACATTCCTTGTGCATCTCGTTTCTACCGAGGTGCTTGCGTCTACTTCTTGTCCATTGCAACCCTTTTCTTATGTCTTTCGACCCACAAGGTTCCCGTAATGTTCCTTGTTCCTCTTTTTCTAACGGAGTGTTTTCGACTTTGTTCATCTTCATTGTATTCTTTCTTTTAAACTGTTTAACCTCTCAAGGTTCATTGGTTTCACTCTTTTGTCTAGAAGCAACTTAGTTTTACCTCTCTTCTTCCTCTTCCTTTTCTCTTTGGTGCCATCCTAGATCTCGGGACGAGATCCTCTCGTAGTGGTGGAGTGTTGTGATGCCCCGAGACCGACGCGCCAGGTGTCTTCTAGTTACTCGTTGTTGTTGCCTTGTCATTTGCTTGCGTGTCGCATCTTGTCATGTCATCATGTGCTTTTCATCATCATGTTTTCAAAACTTGCATTCGTCCGGGTTCCCCTAGTTCCGTCCGTTGTCCGTCCTGAGCCCAGACAAAATTGCACGCGCCCGCGGCATGTCCGAAATAGTATTTTATAAGTGGCTGGAAAATGTTCTCGGATTGGGTTGAAAGTTGGCGTGCGGTCTTATTATAGTGTAGGTAGGCCGCCTGCCAAGTTTCATCGCATTCGGAGTCCGTTTAACGCCCCAACAGATAACTGTAGCGGCATTATAGTCGGTCAAAACGTCGGACATTTTCGGTCTCCAGAAACAGTCGTCGGGCCTTTCTCTCTTCTCTTTTCTTAGCCTGAGGCCTTCTGCACAGTCCACTACCTACCGCCAGGCCCAACCTAACCTCTCTCGTCAGCCCGCGGCCCTCCTCGCGCGCGCGTCCGAAAAGCTTCCCGGACCCAACCCGGACTGTTGCCCCCGTTGTGTCCGGATCATCCCCAAACATCTACAAAACTCTCCGTTTTGTTAATTGGGCCCCTATCCTATTTATCCGGGATCGTCCAATTACGATCGGATGGACCGAATAGCCCCTAAACTTAATTCCACCGCCATATATAATGGGCAACCCTAGAAATTAGGGATCATGTCCCATCCTTCTTTCCATCCAATCCCTCACCCGCAGCCGCCAGCCAAGCACTCACTCGCCTCCCACCTCGGAATCCTCCCAGATCCAAACCCGCAGCTGACCACCTTCCTGGTTTTCAGCGCCGAGCCAACCCAGTCCCTTCGATCCATCCATCCATCGGTTCGGCCGCAGCCTCGTCCTTGCTGATCCACCGGCCAGCCGCCCCTGGTCTCCCTCGCCTTCCATGACCGTCCAATCAGCAGGCCCGCTGCCGCCATCATCTTCCCGGAGCTTCGCGTCGCCGGAGTCCCACGCAAGGCGCCAAGTTCCTGCCGCCGCCGGCAACAACAGCATCGCAAACAACCAAGGCGACCCCGTGCTCTCTCCCAGTTCCTCCTCCCTCCATTTTCCCTCCCGTGGCTTCCTCTGCCTCTCATCCATCCTCTCTCTTCTCTGTGTAGGTGCTCTCCACGCCATGGAAGCCACCGCAGGCCTCCACCTCGACCACCGCCGCCATGGAGTAGCCCCACGCCCGAGTGTCCCTGCTCGTTGTCATCTCGTCCCTGCCAGATCCTCCTTAGCCGGTGCTCGATCCAGTTTGGGATCGAGGCCACCGCCTCGCTGCGCCCGCGGGAAGGAGCTCCTCGCGCCCACTCCTTCCATATGCCCCTCACCGACACCTGCACCTCGCCGACACCACAGGACACGCCCGCCCCCCCCCCCCCCGGCGACCCCGTCTTCTACGACAACAACCAGGACCGACCTCCTCCGCCGCTGCAAGTCCCTCACCGCGCCGCGCGCCATTGTCTGCATCGGCCCAAACCGGCCTCCTCAAGTCCGGTCCGCCCCGCCGCATCCGCTTGCGGTTCCGGCGAGTGCCAGTCGTATTGCGCTGCCTCCGCTCCTCCCCGTCGTCGCCTGGCGCCGCCAAGTACCCCTGCCTCGCCTGCAAGCCCCATGGCGCTGCGTTCTCTTCTTCCATCGAGAGAGAGGACGACCATGTTGACTTTTCCCTGATCGAACCCAGCAGGCCGGCCCAGCGTGCCCTACCGGCCACTGCCTCTCCGCAAACTGGGCCTGGCCCATGGGTGAGGCACACCCCAACACCCCTGTTTTTATCCTCCTGTTGGGCCAGATCTAAGATGCGGCCCGAATCTTGTTTTTTTTCCCGTGGAACAAATTTAGCTATTATTCCTGAGATGGTTGTTTTGCAGAAAAGTCCCTAGAGTTCATGCATATCATATCTCACAAACCGTGCATCGGAATTAAACAAACTTAACATGAAAGTTGCTTAGAATTTTGTCTAGTTTAATAATATTCAACTTTCATGCATGTTTAAAATGTTTAAAATGCTATTTGTCTAAATTTGTTCATATGCCATGCTAAAATGCTTTATTTCATAACTTAATAACTGTAGCTCGGTTTTTAATAAACTTTATATGTAAATGGGGTAGAAAAATGCATAGTTTAACATGGTGTACTTGCTTTGCATGTTTAAAAACTCTAAAATTGTTTTTAGGGCAGATCAGTACCAAACCTAAAATATGCACATGAGGAGTTTCCAGAGTTGTTTTGTTGTTCCGGCCTCATTTGAACTTGCCTAGATACATTGTTTCATTATGCTTCACCCCTTGCCATGCTTAACAACATTTAATATTGTTGGGTAAATAAACAAGAGTGAACTAAATAAGTCATGTGGTGTTTTCGGCAATATGCAAGCTCCACTCAATTTGTAGGATTGCTTGTGCACTTTGCCATGCCATGCATATTTAAACCGGACATGCATCATATTTGGTTGTGCACCATGCCATGCTTATGTGGTGGTTGTTTTACTATGTTGTTTGCTTCTTTCCGGGTTGTTTCCCTCATTAGCTTCGGTTCCGTTCCGGAGTTGTGAGGATCTGTTCGACTACGTCCGTTTGTCTTCTTCATGGACTCGTTCTTCTTCCTTGCGGGATTTCAGGAAAGATGACCATACCCTCAAAATCACTTCTATCTTAGCTTGCTAGTTTCTCACTCTATTGCTATGCCTATGCCGCGATACCTACCACATGCTTTATCATGCCTCCCATATTGCCATGTCAAACCTCTAACCCACCTTGTCCCAGCAAACCGTTGTTTGGCTATGTTACCGCTTTGCTCAGCCCCTCTTATAGCGTTGTTAGTTGCAGGTGAAGATGGAGTTTGTTCCTTGTTGGAACATGATTATTGTTGGGATATCACAATATATCTTATTTATATTAATGCATCTACACACTTGGTAAAGGGTGGAAGGCTCGGCCTTTTGCCTGGTGTTTTGTTCCACTCTTGCCGCCCTAGTTTCCGTCATACCGGTGTTATGTTCCTTGATTTTGCGTTCCTTACACGGTTGGGTTATAATGGGAACCCCTTGATAGTTCGCCTTGAATAAAACTCCTCCAGCAAGGCCCAACCATGGTTTTACCATTTTCCACCTAAGCCTTTTTCCCTTGGGTTCTGCAGACTCAAGGGTCATCTTTATTTTAAACCCCCGGGCCAGTGCTCCTCTGAGCGTTTGGCCAACCTGTCAGCCGCTGGTGGCCACCAGGGGCAACTCTGGGCTGGCCTACCGGAAGTTTGGACAATCTGGTGTGCCCTGAGAACGAGATATGTGCAGCTCCTATCGGGATTTGTCGGCACATTCGGGTGGCTTTGCTGGTCTTGTTTTACCATTGTCGAAATGTCTTGTAGCCGGGATTCCGAGTCTGATCGGGCCGTCCTGGGAGAAGGAATATCCTTCATTGACCGTGAGAGCTTGTGATGGGCTAAGTTGGGACACCCCTGCATGGTTTTGAACTTCCAAAAGCCGTGCCCGCGGTTATGGGCAGATGGGAATTTGTTAATGTCCGGTTGTAGAGAACCTGAAATTTAACTTAATTAAAATGGATCAACAGCGTGTTTAACCGTGATGGTCTCTTTTCGGCAGAGTCCGGAAAGAGAACACGGGCTTGTGTTATGCTTGAACGTAGGTTGTTCTAGGATCACTTCTTGATCATAGATTCTCGACCGTGCCTTGCCTTCTCTTCTCGCTCTCTTTTGTGTATGTTAGCCACCATATATGCTAGCGCTTGTTGCAGCTCCACCTCACATACCTTTTCCTACCCATAAGCTTAAATAGTTTTGATCGCGAGGGTGTGAGATTGCTGAGTCCCCGTGACTCACAGATACTTCCAAAACCAGCTTGCAGGTGCCGATGATATCATGCAGGTGACGCAACCGAGCTCAAGGAGGTGCTCAAGGAAGACCTTGTTCGTTGTGATGTTTCATTTCCAGTTGATCAGTAGTGGAGCCCAGTCGGGGCGATCGGGGATCTGTAGCATTAGGGGTGGTCTTCTTTTATTTTGGTTCCGTAGTCGGACCTTGATTGTATCTGAATGATGTAATGCTTTATTCATGTATTGTGTGAAGTGGCGATTGTAAGCCAACTCTATACCTCTTTCTTATTCAGTACATGGGATGTGTAAAGATTACCCCTCTTGCGACATGCCTACAATGCGATTATGCCTCTAAGTCGTGCTCTGACACGTGGGCGATATAGCCGCATCGTGGGTGTTACACCTTTCACCGTTTCTTATATTCCCGGAGATCCTTAACTCCGATTGGGCAGAAATTTTAACACGATTTCTATCCGGATATTGGCTTTCTTGCAGCGAAAGAAGGGCACCAACCGCCTTACGGGTGGCCACTAGGGTCAGGGGCGCGCCCACCCCCTGGGGCGCGCCCCCTGCCTCGTGCCCCCCTCGGGCATCGTCTCGCATTGATTCTTCTTCCCAAAAACCACATATATTCCAAAAAAATCTCCGTAAGTTTTTATCCCATTTGGACTCCATTTGATATGGATTTTCTGCGAAACAAAAAACATGCAACAAACATGCATTGGAACAATATGTTAGTCCCAAAAATAGTATAAAAAGTTGCCAAAAGTATTAAGTTGTATAATATTGGCATGGAACAATCAAAAATTATAGATACGATGGAGATGTATCAGCATCCCCAAGCTTAATTCCTGCTTGTCCTCGAGTAGGTAAATGATAAAAAAAGATAATTTTTGATGTGGAATGCTACCTAGCATAATCTTGATCATGTAATCTGATCATGGCATGAATATTAAGACATGAGTGATTTAAAGCAATAGTCTATCATTTGACTTTAAGACAATAATACTTCAAGCATACTAATAAAGTAATCATGTCTTCTCAAAATAACATGGCCAAAGAAAGTTCATACCTACGAAATCATATAGTTTGGCTATGCTCCATCATCGTCACACAAAATGTTCAAATCATGCACAACCCCGATGACAAGCCAAGGAATTGTTTCATACTTTAGTATTCTCAAACTTTTTCAACCTTCACGCAATGCATGAGCATGAGCCATTGACATAGCACTATAGGTGGAATAGAATATGATGGTGGAGGTGGTGTGGAGAAGACAAAAAGGGAGAAAGTCTCACATCGACGTGGCTAATCAATGGGCTATGGAGATGCCCATCAATTGATGTCAATGCGAGGAGTAGGGATTGCCATGCAACAGATGCCCTAGAGCTATAAGTGTATGAAAGCTCATACTAAAACTAAGTGGGTGTGCATCCAACTTGCTTGCTCATGAAGACCTCGGGCATTTGAGGAAGCCCATCATCGGAATATACAAGCCAAGTTCTATAATGAAAATTCCCACTAGTATATGAAAGTGATAACTCAAGAGACTATCTATATGAAGAACATGGTGCTACTCTGAAACACAAGTGTGGTAAAAGGATAGTAACATTGTCCCTTCTCTCTTTTCTCTCATTTTTTGTAGGCTTCTTTGGCCTCTCTATCTTTTTTGGGGGGCTTATTTGGCCACTTTTATTTTGATAACCTCACATGGGTCAATGTTCAAATAATGATGATCATCACACTTTTACTTAATTACAACTCAATATTACAACTTGATATCTAGAACAGAGTATGACTCTATATGAATGCCTCTGGCGGTGTACCGGGATGTGCAATGATCTAGCGTAGCAATAACATAAAAAAACGGACAAGCCATGAAAACACCATGCTAGCTATCTTACGATCATGCAAAGCATATGATAGTAAATGATCAAGTCATATGATGATGATGGACGTTGCATGGCAATATATCTCCGAATGGCTATGGAAATGCCATGATAGGTAGGTATGGTGGCTGTTTTGAGGAAGATATAAGGAGGCTTATGTGTGATAGAGCGTATCGTATCACAGGATTTGGATGCACCGGCGAAGTTTGCACCAACTCTCGAGGTGAGAAAGGGAAATGCGCGGTACCGAAGAGGCTAGCAATGATGGAAGGGTGAGAGTGCTATAATCCATGGACTCAACATTAGTCATAAAGAACTCACATACTTATTGCTAAAATCTACAAGTCATCAAAACCAAGCACTACGCGCATGCTCCTAGGGGGGTAGATTGATAGGAAAAGTCCATCGCTCGTCCCGGACCGCCACTCATAAGGAAGACAATCAAAAGAAACACCTCATGCTTCAAATTTGTTACGCAATGGTTACCATACGTGCATGCTACGGGACATGCAAACCTCAACACAAGTATTTCTCAAATTCACAGTTACCCACTAGCATGACTCTAATATCACCATCTTTATATCGCAAAACTATTGCAAGGAATCAAACATATCATATTCAGTGATCTACAAGTTTTATGTAGGATTTTATGACTAACCATGTAAATGACCAATTCCTATCATCTCTATAAATAGATATAAGTGAAGCAAGAGAGTTTAATTCTTTCTACAAAATATATGCCCACGCTCTAACAAATATAAGTGAAGCAAAAGAGCATTCTACAAATGGCGGTTTTCTATGTGAAGGGAAACAGGCAATCCAAACTTCAAATGATATAAGTGAAGCACATGAAGCATTCTATAAAGCCATACTCAAAAGATATAAGTGAAGTACAAAGAGCATTCTATAAATCAACCATGGACTATCTTATACCAGCATGGTGCATCAAAGAAAAGTGAAAACTAAATGCAAAATACGCTCCAAGATTTGCACATATCAAATGAACGAAACGAAACCGAAAACATACTGATACTTGTTGAAGAAAGATGGGATGCCTTCCGGGGCATCCCCAAGCTTAGACGCTTGAGTCTCCTTGAATATTTACTTGGGGTGCCTTGGGAATCCCCAAGCATGATCTATTGCCTCTCCTCCTTCTCCTCATATCGAGACCTCCTCGATCTTTGATCACTTCATCCACACAAAACTCAACAAAAAGCTCGGTAAGATCCATTAGTATAATGAAGCAAATCACTACTCTAAGTACTGTTGCAAACCAATTCAATTTTTTTTGCATTGTAGCTACTGCAATATAAATTTTTCATGGCTTAATCCACTGATAGAAATCAATAGTTTCATCAAAACAAGCAAACTATGCATCAAAAACAGAATATGTCTTAAACAGGACAGTCTGTAGTAATCTGAACATTCACCATACTTCTGGTACTCCAAAAATTCTGAAACAAATAAGAAAAATAAACAATTTTTTAGAAAGACAGTGCAAAATGTTTCAAAACCATTTGACGTTCTAGTAAAAAAATGTAAAATTGCGCACTACAGCCAAAGTTTCTGTTTTATACCGCATGAACCAACAAGCAATGTAAACATCCTAAAGGCAAATCTTGGCATTTTTATAATACAATGGATTTGTACTTTATAAAAGCACACAACAGAAATAAATGACTCTCTAAAACTTCCGGGTTGTCTCCCTGGCAGCGCTTTCTTTAAAGTCATTAAGCTAGGCATATAATGCTCAAGTAATGGATCCACCCGGATCCCAAGGTATATCAAAGCCAATTTTAATTAACAATAATTTGTGATTTAGTAGTGAGCACAAAGTAACATATATCATGTAATGACGAATTCTAACTCTCTTCCTATGCATCGGCATGTCATAAAATAACACTTCATGCACACATAGTAAAGGCCAATGCATAGTATAAACAGTTTCTTGCAATTTTATCGTGTGGGAAACATAGAGAGGTGGAGATATAATTCCTCTCTCATAATAATTGCAAGTAGGAGTAGTAAGAACTTGCATATTATATCTATCAAAATCATCGTGTGTAGTAGTAAAACGCAACCCATCAATATAATCCTTAATAAGGGCAAACTTCCTCCGATATAGTGTAGTCGGGAGAATTCAAAAAGATAATAGGACTATCATGCATGGTTGCAATAGAAACAATTTCATGTTTAACATAAGGAACTATAGCAAGTTCATCTCCATAAGCATAATTCATATTGGCATCTTGGCCACAAGCATAGCAAGCATCATCAAAAAGGGATATTTCAAAAGAATCAACGGGATCATAACAATCATCATAGCATTCATCCTTTGGTAAATTCGAAGGGAAATTAAACAATGTATGGGATAAAGAGTTACTCTCATTAGATGGTTGGAACAGGTGATCAATCCGCTCTTCCTCTTTTTGTTCTTCGCTCTCCTCCTCATCTTTTTCATCCAATGAGCTCACAATGTCATTAAGTTCTTATTCCATAGACTCCTGCAAAATATTAGTCTCTTCTTGGACAGCGGAGGAGTCCTCGATATATGGTTTAATATAAGGATTAGAAGCATAATTATCATAGCAATATTTAAGTATGGCCAAATTTTCAGATTTGTAGAGAGTAGTATCACACTCTTCAATAAAAGAAGCAACTTCACAAGTACCCCTAAAAGCAAAAAAAATTCAATTTGTTGAACATCATTGTAATTATATACACCCTTAGTATATGAAGATATGATTCTATTATCACTAAACTCACATTAGTAAGGAAGGTGTTTCTTAGGGTCTTTAGAACAACAAGTACAATCATATATTTCACATAAATTCCAAGCATAGCACTGCAAACGCTGAATTTGATCCAGTAAAAGTTTCCCTTTTTCAGATATGCAGTGTCGCACATAACAAGCATGCTCATCTAAAGATTTTACCTCAACTAAGCTAGTTGGGGTTTCAGCCCGAGCACATAGGGATCGAAGATGATCCAAGTAAAAAGCTTCAGTAGTGTGATAGAGTTTGAGTGGTTCTTCAACCATTGGTTCAGTAGGTACCACTAATCTTTTTGGTATTTTGCGTTTCCTACCCATAACTAAAGACAGAAAACAAGAGCACAAAATAAACACTACTTAGTGATAAAGAAAACAAACACACACGAGAATATTCACCCCACGCTATAACACCCCGACAACGGCACCAAAAAAAGGTCTTGATAACCTACAAGTATAGGGGATCAATTGTAGCCTCTTTCGATAAGTAAGAGTGTCGAACCCAATGAGGAGCTAAAGGTAGAACAAATATTCCCTCAAGTTTTATCGACCACTAATACAACTCTATGCATGCGTGGCGTTCACTTTACCTAGAACAAGTATAAAACTAGAAGTACTTTGTAGGTGTAACAGGATAGTCAAAGTGCAACTATCCCTGGGTGGTTTTGGTAATTCCTAACAACATATAACTCATTGAGGTAATGCTACTTAAAGATAAACATTTCAGGAAAGCTCAATGATTGGCATGGCATGGATGAGAAAAGTGGATCCCTCAAAATTCTAAGGCCAAGAATTGGCTCAAGCTCAAAGCTCAGGACTCTACATCTTTTCATTTTAAGTGATCCAAGATCACATTGAGTCCATAGGAAAAGCCAATACTATTAAGAGGGGGTGAGGTGTTGCCTAATGGCTTTCTTGATCAAAATGCTTAGTGATATGCTCCAAAAGACCTCAACTACTTTCTCACATCCACATATGTCCCAAACCAAAATTCAAACTCAACCCCATCGAAACTTTCTATCCAGCGCCACCGAGTTTCATGATTCGGTCCCACCTAGTTTGGTGATTTGGGTGTAACGGTTAGATTTTGTGTGGAGGCTATTTATACCCCTCCACCCACTCTTCATTTATGGGGAGAGCCATCAGAACATGCCTACACTTCCAACATACATTTTCTGAGAGAGAACCACCTACACTTGTGTTGAGGTCAAGATATTCCACTCCAACCACATAAATCTTGATCTCTAGCCTTCCCCAAGTTGATTTCCACTCAAATCTTCTTTCTACCAAATCCAAATCCTGTGAGAGAGAGTTGAGTGTTGGGGAGACTATCATTTGAAGCACAAGAGAAAGGAGTTCATCATCAACACACCATTTGTTACCTCTTGGAGAGTGGTGTCTCCTAGATTGGTTAGGTGTCACTTGGGAGCCTCCGTCAAGATTGTGGAGTTGAACCAAGGAGTTTGTAAGGGCAAGGAGATCGCCTACTTCGTGAAGATCTACCCGAGTGAGGCAACTCCTTCGTGGGTGATGGTGGGATAGACAAAGGTTGCTTCTTCGTGGACCCTTCGTGGGTGGAGCCCTCCGTGGACTTGCGCAACTGTTACCCTTCGTGGGTTGAAGTCTCCATCAACATGGATGTACGATAGCACCACCTATCGGAACCACGCCAAAAATCTTCGTGTCTCCAATTGCGTTTGCACACTCCAAACTCCTCCCTTTACCTTCATATGCAATTGTTTTACTTTCCGCTGCTATACTATTAGAATTGCATGTGTAGGTTGATTGCTTGACTTGTGCTAAGTTGTTAAAATCTGCCTAGAACTAAAATTGGGAAAAGGCTAGATTTTTATTTGGTCAAGTAGTCTAATCACCCCTCTCTAGACATACTTTCGATCCTACAGGTGGTATTAGAGCTTTGGTCTCCATTTGCTTTGATTTCCATAGATTTTGGTGGTCATAGCCTTGGTTTCACAACCTAGGAGAGTATGGCGTTTAGCGAGGGAAATTAGCACCGTAGAGGTCCTTACTTTGATGGTACAAATTTTGCTAGTTGGAAGCATAAGATGAAAATGCACATTCTTGGACATAACCCCACCGTTTGGGCTATTGTGTGTGTTGGCTTGCAAGGTGAATTCTTCGATGGGAGAGAACCAAACCGTGAAGCTACCACGGAAGAGTTGAAGATGCTACAATACAATGCTCAAGCTTGTGATATTCTCTTCAACGGATTATGCCCCGAAGAATTCAAAAAAAATCAGTCGTCTTGAGAATGCAAAGGAAATTTGGGATACTTTGATCGATATGCACGAAGGTACCGAATCTGTCAAGGAATCCAAATTGGACGTGCTTCAAAGTCAACTTGACAAGTTCAAAATGAAGGATGGTGAAGGCGTCGCTGAAATGTACTCTAGGCTTGCTCTCATCACAAATGAGATTGCCGGCTTAGGAAGTGAAGAGATGACCGATAGATTCATCATCAAGAAGATCCTAAGAGACTTGGATGGAAAATATGATACCGTGTGCACGTTGATCCAAATGATGCCCAATTACAAAGATCTCAAGCCAACAGAAGTTATTCGAAGAATTGTTGCTCATGAGATGTCACTCAAGGATAAGGAAGAGCTTCACAACAAGTCAAGTGGTGCTTACAAAGCCTCGTGTGATGCTCCCACATCATCAAGTGAGAAGCAAACCTTCTATGAAGAATTGAGTCTAATGGTGAAGAACTTCAACAAGTTCTACAAGAGTAGAAGCAAGGAAAGAAGTTCCAAGTCAAGGTCCTACAATGACAAAAGATCTTCTAGTCGTGAGCGTAATTGCTACAATTGTGGAAGACCCGGACACTACTCCAATGAATGTACGGCCCCCCTACAAAAGAAGAGAATATTCTCCCAAAAGAAGGAGTAGAAGAGAAGAATCACCATCAAGAGAGAGAATGAGTAGAGATGATCGTTATGAACGAAGACCCTCTTGGAGAAGCAAGGAATCGGGAAGGAAGGACAATTCATAAAGGAGCTACACAAAAAGAAGACATCAAGCTCATGTTGGTGAATGGGTATCCGGTTCCGACTCTGACAATCACTCTGAAAGAAGTTATCACTCCGACTCTGAATATACTCAAGATGAAGGTGTTGCCGGACTAGCACTTGTGACAACCAACTCCTTCGACATATTTTACTCACCAAATGAAGGAATTGGGAGATGCTTCATGGCTAAAGGTCCAAAGGTAACACACCCCGAGTATGTTGATTTCAATAGTGATGAAGATGATTTGCTAGGAGATGATGATTTACTTGTTGACAACTCTAGTTATGAAAACTATGATGTGCTTGATATTAATCATGATAATCAATATAAAACGAATGACGATGATAAGAAGGAGATTGAGCGCCTAACTAAAGAACAAAACACTCTTATGTTAGCTCATGAAACTACCTTGGAAGATCATCGAGAACTTTTAAAGACTCATGATAAGCTACGCTTTGAAAAGCTCAACCTTGAGCAAGAACATGAGTTTTTAAAGGCAATCAATGATGATCTTCGCAAGAAAAGTTCTTCTTACATTGCCAATCGTTTACTCTTGTCTACTTACATGCCACAAGTTAAATCTAGCAACAAGAACAAGAAAGATTTTTCATCTAGTAGTAACAACAATCATGCTAAATCCAACGTTGTTGCTTCTAGTAGCTCTCTTGATTCCACTAATGATTCTCTTAGCCAAGTTACACTTGAGCAAGAAAATAGCTTATTGAAGGGAATTATAGAGAAAGGTGTTTACAAGAGCCTTGCCGGAAGTAAGCAATTTGAGGAAATTGTACGCAAGCAAGGAAGACACCGGAAGAATCAAGGTGTTGGTTTTGAACGAAAGTTCAATGCCAATGGAGTTGAGTGGGAAGAAGATCAATACCCCAAGACGAAGTTTGTTCCTCAACAAGAGAAGTATGATCCTACTTCTTTCAAAGGAGCACAATCTCAAGATGATCTTGCACCACAAGACCATAAGCAAAAAGGCAAGGACAAGCTTCAAGAAGAGATTGATGCATTCGAGGAAGAACCCAAGGCCTTGGTCAAATGGATTCCCAAGACTACATCAAGTTCTACTTCAAGTACGACTACAACCCCAAGGATTCCCATCAAGATGGTGTGGATCCCGAAGAACAAGAACTAGAGAGTTCTTGAGGGTGACTCCGCCAACCTACTTCACTCATATCATTTTGGCTAGGACAAGTGCAAGCAACTTCCATATCTTGCACTAGTTCAAGGAGTCACAAACCCTCTTGTTTGTAAGACAAGGGACAAGGTAACCTAATGCTTCCATGGACATCATCTTGTGTACACATCACTCTATGTCTATGGATATCCTTGTTTGTTCCTTGTGGGTCCTTCAACTCCCTAGCTGTTTTGCGGAGCCAATCATCTGCTACTATCGGCTCGGTGCTACTAGAGAACACTGGCGGATTCAGCCTAAGAAAACGGGCTAAGTGATCAACAGGTGGTGGTGGTGGTGGGTTGTTGTTGTTGTTCCCCTGATTCTGATTCTGGACTAGCAACTGCATCAATGTGTTCTGCTACTGGATCAACTGAGTGAGCTCTGGTGGGAAGGTAAATCCGTGGTCACGTCTCGGAGGCATCTGAGGGTTTAGAAAAGATGAGATTAAGAATAGAGAGAGGTTTAGAGAGAAAACACTACCCATATGCACATGAGGCAAAAGCAAACAATTCACTTCATTCAATCAAACAAGGGCATACAATCGATCTAACTATCGTAAAAGTGCTCGGACTACTATATTTACATGGTGGACTACTACTACTGTTGGGGTGGTCTACTAGAAATATTCTTCGGTTGCAGACTCCATGATATCTGCTCCAGCTTCATCAACATAGTCATCATCACTATCATCTGGATCCGAGTCGGTGTCGTCGATGATGATGTAGTCTTTAGGTCAAATCTCCTTGGGTTCTTCGTCTTCTTCTACTGGTGTAGGGCCTCCCATAAATATTCCGATCTTCTAGATCAAGTCGTCATTCTTCTCCACTAGTACTTCAATTTCCTCTTCATAATCTTCACGTGTAGCCTTGAGTTCTTCCTCCAGTTCCTTGATTCTTTTCCTTGCCTTCTTCAGATCTATCATGTCGGCGCACATCTGGTTCTCCTGACGTCAAATGTGCTGGTTTAACTCCTAGATAAAAGCTGCAATTGATCTATCCTTCTTGGTGTTGATCATCTCCTAGTGCTCATCTCGGCGCCCACAATCTGGTAGATAGTATCCTTGAGATCATTGCGGTAAACTTCTCCAATACATCCCATGGCGATGTGAGCTGCCATGCTCTTTCCTAGACTCTAGGTTGGTGCATCAAAGGAAAACTCTATGGGCTCAGTGACTGGCACGAACGTCCTTCCTGGAACTTGAACTTGTATCATCCAGCGCTCCTCCTCCGGTAAAGCGGCGTTGTAGGTTCTGGTGAAGCTTGATACTCCGATGTTCAGGTACTTAGTGACTTCCTTCAGGTGACGTCCAAAGGGTGTATCTTCATCTGGCTGGGTGAACTTGTTCCTTGCATCTGCCATCCTAAAAGAGTAGAAAAGATAAGGAGTCAGAATGAGAAGAGTGAGTAGTGATCTAGGGCTTTAGCTTAGTGGTCGTGTCCTACAGTCAGCGTGTGCTCTGATACCATCTTGTAGCGACCAGACCTCAACCAGTCTGGTCTCTGTGCTCCGATGTCATCCCTGGATCAGTAATGCTGACACCACACAGTACTTGAAGGATTTATAACAGAGTAGCAATCACACACTTACTACAACGAGTGTCTCCAAAAGAGGACTTATTACAATAAATATGGCTTCAGGCCATCTAATAACAATAACAGCGGAAGGCTTGGAAGATAAGTGAGTCCATCAACTCCAACGGCATCACTGAGTACAGAACCATGACCTAAAAACACCTTACTCGTCGTCTGAAAAGTCTGCAACATGAACGTTGTAGCCCGAAACGGGTCAGCACATGGAATATGCTGGGAAAGTAACACATAGAGAGCAATGAAAGAATAAGGCTATACTACATGCATATTTGGCTGGTGGAAAGCTCTATGGTTACAGTTTTGCGTAAAGCCAATTTTTCCCTACTGCAAAGGAATACATTTTATTTAACTATCATGGTATTTGTTAAACATTGAGAGTGTAGACACCCTCTCTCAATCCCAATTAAGCATCATCATTAAAACCCAACAAAATTAATTTAGAGTAACATGATGAGATTCACATGATAATCCAAGTACTAGATACTCAAGATGTCCATAACCGGGGACACGGCTAACCATGATTAGTTTATACACTCTGCAGAGGTTTGCGCACTTTTCCCCACAAGACTCGATCTCCTCCGTTGGGATTCTCGCACTACATGGTGTTTGAGAAACGGATGACTGAGACAAAGTCTTTCAGAAGCGCTAGCACCTTACGAACGGGTAGACCGCACCAACCTACATCCCCTACATCTGCTAGTCTACCACTGTAAGAGTTTGCACGACTTAGTCAACTATGCTAGAGCCCATAGCAGCTTGTGGTTGCACACTGAAGTTTCTAGTATGAATAATCTCATGATCCCTTTGAGCCTGGGTGGCGGTCCAAAAGAAAAAACAGGCAATCGCTGGAATACCCAGGTGCCTCAATCCACCCAGATGTGTGTTTAAGTTGCCACCTTAGATAAACCATTAATTTAAGAATCTCACATCTGTCATGGATACACTCACCCAATCCACGTCTACTAGCAGAGCATGGCATAACAAGCAAACGTAGAAGTAACTCCCAAAGGTTTGATAATAAATCAGGTAATAGGTACTACCTCATCTACTTCCCAAACCCACAATTTAATTAGATCCTAATCATGCAATGGTGTGAGGGTTGATCTAATGCAATAAAAACTGGGTAGTAGGAGGTATGATCAAAGTGTTACTTGCCTTGCTGATGATCTGCAAAACCTAGCAATTCGAAGTAGCAAGCGGCGCACTCCAGGTACTCTATCGCAAATAAACAAGCATACAATAAGTACTCATCTAATGCACAGGTAAAACTCGAATAAGAGATCTAACCAGATAGTTCAACTTAAGAACTCCGGTTGGCAAAAAGAATCAAATCAAACGAAGCAACGAAGACAAACTGCGAAAGAAACAAGCTTCATTTACTATTCTGGATCTAGGTCAAATTTTACAGAGGCAAAAACTTGTTTGAGTTGGTTAAACAGAAAGAGGGTTTCGAGACAAAACTCCAGGTGCTTGAATCGCCTGATTCCGATAAACGAGCGAAAAGTTAAACTAGAACGAAAATCGGATCAGGAATCGTGATCAGAAATAATCGCGGAATAATCCGAGAAAAAGGAAAACGATGAACAGAATAACGAACGAACGTTCGTTTTCTGGAACTAAACGATGAACGCGTTCATTAAAACGAATGGACGAGCGAACGCTCGCTAAATAAATAAACCGGAAAAAAACCGATCTATTAAAAAAACAAAAACTAGGGTTTAAAAAAACGAATCGGTTTTTCTCAGAAAACCGGGCGGCGGGGCGGCTACCTCGGCTCGGTCTAGTGGGGCTTCCGAATGGGCTTCCGGGCGGCGGCGATGGGCAGCAGCGGCGGCGAGGCGGCGGCGGCGGGGCTGCGTGGCGACTCGGGGCTCCCAGGGGCCCCAGTGCGGCTATTTAAGGAGGGGGAGGAAGGCGGCGGTGATCCTAAATGCAATTTTTTGAAAATGTGCAATTTTTCCTAAATTCAAATAAAACCACGAAAAACTCCAGAATAAAACCTTATTTGATTTTTTATTAAATCCTCAATATTTCTTTATTTTGGGAAAGTCATTTTATTCCCTCTCTCATATTTTGATAACAGAAATAATTGAAGACAAAATAAATAAAATCAAATGATCCTATTTGCAAAATTTGAGAAAACTCAAATATGAAAATAACGAAATCCCCAACTCTCTCCGAGGGTCCTTGAGTTGCGTAGAATTTCTAGGATCAACCGAAAAAGAAAAATAAATATGATATGCAGTGATGATCTATTGTATAACATTCCAAATTGAAAATTTGGGATGTTACACATTAGGGTTTTGATTGATTTGTGTCTTAAGGTGTTATTCTAGTATGAACTCTAGGATAGATTGAACGGAAAGAATAGCTTCATGTTATTTTACTATGGACTCTTGAATAGATCGATCAGAAAGGATAACTTTGAGGTGGTTTCGTACCCTACCATAATCTCTTCGTTTGTTCTCCGCTATTAGTAACTTTGGAGTGACTCTTTATTGCATGTTGAGGGATAGTTATATGATCCAATTATGTTATTATTGTTGAGGGAACTTGCACTAGCGAAAGTATGAACCCTAGGCCTTGTTTCAACGCATTGCAATACCGTTTGTGCTCACTTTTATCATTAGTTACCTTGCTGTTTTTATATTTTCAGATTACAAAAACCTTTATCTACCATCCATATACCACTTGTATCACCATCTCTTCGCCGAACTAGTGCACCTATACAATTTACCATTGTATTGGGTGTGTTGGGGACACAAGAGACTCTTCGTTATTTGGTTGCAGGGTTGCTTGAGAGAGACCATCTTCATCCTACGCCTCCCACGGACTGATAAACCTTAGGTCATCCATTTGAGGGAAATTTGCTACTGTCCTACAGACCTCTGCACTTGGAGGCCCAACAACGTCTACAAGAAGAAGGTTGTGTAGTAGACATCAAGCTCTTTTCTGGCGCCGTTGCGGGGGAGGTTAGTGCTTGAAGGTAACGAGGAGGAGCCTCCTATTCAACCAATCTCATTAATAAGGAGCTCCAAAAAGAGGATTGAACCCACACATGATGTGGTGAAGAAGAAGAAAAGAAAAAGGAAGAGAGGTAAAAAGATATCTCTCCCAAATAATGCTGCTCCTATTACTATTGTGCCTCATGAAAATATAATTGTGGAAGATAATGATACTTCTTATGATCTTGAAAATCTTTTTGGCACTTGCTTGAAAGAATATGATAATTGCTATACTATTGGCGCTATCCATCCTATTAATGATGAAAGTGATTATGCTTATGATATGAAAAGGCCCAAGCTTGGGGATGCTATGTTTGATGAAGATGATGTTTTTGAGAATATATTTGCTGCAATTAATGTCAGTCCCAAGCTTGGGGAAGCTATGTTTAATGAAGATGATATTTGTATTATCCCAAGTTTTGATATGCAAATTTATTGTGATGAAAGCATGCCTCCTATTTATGATGATTATATTGATGAAAGTGGATTTGGACAGGTCATGACTTTATTTTGTGATGAATCCACTATTCCGGAAGAGGTTTCAATTGATTATGAGAACAAAGTTGCTATCTATGATGCTTATTGTGATGACTTGTATGCTATAAAGAATAATGATATCCATGAAACTTGTCATCATGATTTTAGTTTTCAATTGGATTATGCCTCACATGATAATTATTTTGTTGAGTTTGCTCCCACTATTATTCATGAGAAGAATTTTGCTTGTGTGGAGAGTAATAAAATTTCTATGCTTGTAGATTATGAAAAGAATGCTTTAGGTGCTGGTTATATTGTTGAATTCATTCATGATGCTACTGAAAATTATTATGAGGGAGGAATATATGCTTGCAGGAATTGCAATAATATCAAGTTTCCTCTCTATGTGCTTAAAGTTTTGAAGTTATGCTTGTTTTGCCTTCCTATGCTAGTTGATTATTGTTCTTATAAGTTGTTTGCTCACAAAATCCCTATGCATAGGAAGTGGGTTAGACTTAAATTTGCTAGTCATATTCTTCATGATGCTCTCTTTATGTTACAATTCTTATCTTTTATGTGAGCATCATTGAAATCGTCATGCCTAGCTAGGGGCGTTAAACGATAGCGCTTGTTGGGAGGCAACCCAACTTTATTTTTCACTACAAAAAAATATACTTCCGTGATGATACGTGTTTGTCACAGTAGGTTGCTTTTTTGTCATGCATGTACATCCATGACAAATTTATGACAGAATCAAGATAGTCATACCTGTGTTGTCGTAGAAGTATTCCATGACATTACCAAAATTATCATCACGGAAGTGTCCACTTCCATGACGATAAATCGCGCGCCACAGAAGTGCTTTCGTCAAGGGTGACCGACATGTGGCATCCACCGTAACGGAACGCCGTTAAGCTATCGGGTCGGGTTTTGGATCCGATAACCCGTTAACAGCCCCGACCAATGGGGATTTTCCACATGTAAAATCATCATTGGCTAGAGGAAACACGTGTCGGATCATCGTCGGGACACATGTCATCCACTCACTGGACAGAATGCGCCTATGATATGTCGACATGTGGCACGGCCCAACAAGTTTAAATGGGCCGGCCCACCTAAAGGCCCACAAGATTTTGCAGACCATAATGGGTCGGCCCAGCTAAAGGACCACGAGATTTTGCGGACCATAATGGGCTGGCCCAGCTAAAGGCCCACAAGATTTCGCGGGCCATAATGGGCCGGCCCAGGTAAAGGCCCACAAGATTTCCGTGTGCCATAATAGGCCGGCCCAGGTAAAGGCCCACAAAATTCTTGCGGATCATAATGGGCCGGCCCAGCTAAAGGCCCACGAGATTTCGCCGACATTAATGGGCCGGCCCAGCTGTAGGCCCACAAGATTTTGAGGACCCTAGTAGGCCAGACCGTTAACTGGCTGCCATGTTTTGGGCCAAATGCCGGCGCATATTTGATCTAGTATATTAATGGCCTGCCACGCTCCGGGCCTAATAGTGGCCCATATGAGATCCGGCCCGTTAAAAGCCTACCACGTTCTGGGCCAAATTACGGCCCAGATCGGGTCCAGCCCTTTAAGAGGTTTTGGGCCTAATTATGGCCCATATCGGATTCGGCCCGTCAACTGGACACTATGATTTTGGGCCCACTTGCTAAAGGTCCACTTAGTAATTCGGCCTGATATTAGTTTTGGCCTGTTAAGGGCCCATTTAACATTTCGGCCCTATATTAATTTCAGCCTGTTAAAAACCCGTCATATAGTTGGGCCTAACTATGGCCCCGTTTGCATCCGGCCTGCTCGCAACCGATATCTGATTGGGCCAAACAAGGGCCGAGACAATTTTTCGGCCTGTTAAAAGCCCGTGATTTGATTCGCACAATCATGGGTCGGGGTTCATTTCGGGCTGCTGCCGGCCCGTGAGCTGATCGGCACATTTCAGGCCCAACCTTCATCGTGATTGCATGACGGCCGGATTGTGTACCGTAATTTTACGGTTTGGCCGGTTTACTACGAAGACAGGATATATACAGTAAAATAACTGCAGCGTCGTGAATAAGAAGAAACCTATACTATACAATAAATAAATTACGGCATGTTACATCCACTGAGCATCAAAGTTCGCCACTATGATAATTAAGCACAAGCAGACAGCAGATTACATACACTGGGCATCAAAGATCGCCACCAGTGCAAATAAACACGCCGACAAAATAATATACAAAACTGACAGCACTTCAATAGAGTTTAAGAAAGGTTAGCGCTGCTGGGGAGCTGCAGCGCAAGCAGCTGACCAAGATGATGAGATTGCGCTTGTTCAACACTTATATCTTCCTCACTCTGAAAGATAAACAAGCAGACAGATGACAGGTTTTGCACATAAAAGTATCAGTGCTAACAATTCAGCACATTTCTTACTGACGAATAAAGTGACACAGTTTAAATTTGCATTAACACAATATGGTATTGTTCAGGTCAAGACATGGCAGGAAATGACATTGTGAAGGAGTTGGCAGCTTCACGACACCACTGGATTACAGATCAAGAACTCATAAGTATCAATGGTTAGTGTGCTGTCAATTTATACCATTTCAGATTGGCAAATAAAGAGACGGTTTAAATAATAGTAGAATGATATGACATTGTTCATAGTTAAGACATTACAGAATATGACATTGTGCTGTGGTGGGTAGGTTCACCACACCACTAGATTACGGATGAAGAACAGAAGCATACAAGCAGTGCAAAAGAAGATCACTTGCTCTGTATAGTTTAAGTTACATGGTATGAAGAAGGAAGTTGGTTGTACAATTGAAAACTTAAATTGAGAAAGGACAAACTTTTGTTTATGAACTACATAATAAACTTTAAACAAGCAATTTGATGCAAAGACCAAAAATAAACAGTTGTTGCAGTCATGCCTAACCAAATATATACAACAAAGTTTAAAGGCTTGAGATGGACAAACTTACATTATTGGTGAAGACAGGCTCTATAAAGGCCTTGTCCATGCTGATGGGGGGGGGGCAATTCAATAAGTTTACCACAAAATCTTCTTCAAAAGCATTGCCTTTATTCTACATTTTGTTAAGAGTAAATATAGATGTGATAATATATGAAAAAATGGAGAATATTTAAGATAAGATGAAGAGTGATGCTACATAACCAAGTAGCTATAAATGTAAGTGCAGCGATACAGGCAAAAGGTACAGCCAAGAGCAATGCACAGCTAAACTTCTTCAGTACCAACCTTATGGTAAGAGTAAATATAGATCTGATGTGTAGAAAATGGAGGGCAAAGGAAAATAAGTTGGAGAGGATGGTACAAGAACAACTACCTGTCATTATAAGTACACTGCTAAAGGATAACATGTACTTACAAGAACAATGCAGAGCTAAAAACATTGGCATTGGATATATTCTACACTAATGTAACCGTTCATACAGATCAGATAATTTGGAGCGAACAATTGATAAGCAAGCTATCATGCATACTGTTGTCACATTATGAACTAGGTATGTATGCAAGTACAGTGATACAGGACAACAGGTACTAACAATAGCAAAGTAGCGGGCATCATATTTGCGATATCCTGTCGTTCTTGTCAAACCGGAATTCTTCTTCGAGCAGATTTCCTGCAAAAAAGATCTGTAAGGCACATGCGGAAAAGTAGAAGTTCAAATTGTCATGTGATTTCATAGACAGTACCTCATCCCGGGAACGAGACCAGTGCATAAAAAGGTTTTTCCATTCAATGTCTTCTAAATTTAGCACATGAGACTTCACCAGAAATTCGTTTATAGACTTGCCATCAAAGTGTGATTTCCTCAGGTATCACCGATACTGCTGCAATGCTTCCTTGAAAAGCACAAGCAAGCTTTTCTCGTCATGACTATCCAGATTGACCCTCACCTAGTTACAACAATGTAATGTAAATCATTCATGTGTTCAATCAGCAGAAAACAGGAAAATAATAACCATGAATAATAGCACTTACACGTAAGTTGGACAGGAAGATGTGAAAATGGTGTTTGTCTTCACAATAATCTTCCCATGATGGGAATATATGCACGTAGACCCTAACAACATTGAAAGCATTGTCTTTTAAACTGGGAATAAATGGAATGGGGTTCCAATCTGCAGGAATTGGCCGTCTCTGCAGTTGGGATAGGTCTTCGGCCAGTGGACTTGCTGTACTTTTTGCTGGAGTGGGATTTTTCTATGGTACAGCTAGTGTTATGGCAAATGAAATCGGTATACCTTTTGCTAGAGTGCAGGTCCTGTGTGGTGGGACTAGTGGTGTGGCCAGTGAAGTATGGGTACAGCCTGTTGGAGTCGGTCCTATGTTTTGTGTCCCTGGTTGTACAGCCAATATAAGTGGGGTGCTGTCTGATTTCTCCAGCACCACCATGTTTTTCAAGGACTTTGCTGGTGCTCCTTCAGGTTCGGCAATCACCCTCTTCCTTTTTGATTTCTGATGCACAAGAACAGCATTTGAGTAGAAAAACATGGTATGATGATAGATGGAATATGTATTGATAATGGATGGGCATGGCATCTCGACATATATGATGAGTAAACTAAGCAGATGGTGGTGCAACAAAGTAGAATAAATGCAAGACAACATATGCAAGATACCCGCAATCAATAAAACATTGCCAAATTAGAACAGGCACCTTGATGGGTGAACAGGACAGGCCATCTGCCTTTGACTCCTCGAGGTTAGAATAGTCATTAGGATGATATTCTGAACAAGAATCAACAGGTGGGGAGCGTATGAGTTTCATTGCATCCAGAATGGCACTCAATGCCTTAGTGCCAATTTTGTAAGTCATTGCAGTGTTTAGCTTCAAGAGTGGACTGCTGCTAGTGCGACACAAAGCAGCTACAGAGATCATAGTGTAGATATAACAGGAAAACCTTAGCATCAGAGTAAAATCAGCAAAGTGGAACTTGCTGGAATATATGTGCTAGTATTGCCGGTACGGCTAGAAAGGCTTCGGATACCGGCTCTCTTCAAGTGAAGGTGCGGTACTATTAATATCAATGTAACTCTCAAAGGCGACACAGCTCCCCGCATTTCCTTGCTATTCTTATAGGATTCAAGTGGGCAGGCCACTACAAATCATATTCCTATGTTTACAAGATCCTACGAATCAAAGAGGCTCAAAGTGTCCATCACAACCGACCGTATAGACCTCTACACTGCAAATGTCCCTGCTCATCTTTAGTACAAGGAACATACTGTACTACTATCATACTCCCTCCGTTCCAAAATATAAGTCTTGGTAGAGATTTCCACTATGGATCACATACAGATGTATCCAGGTACATTTTAGAGTGTAGATTCACTCATTTTGCTCCATATGTAGTCCATGGTGGAATCTATAGAAAGACTTGTATTTAGGAACGGAGAGAGTACATATTAAAGAAGAACGGAAGAGGAACATGGTAAAGAAGAGCAAGCAGATTTTGGATAATAAAATGTTGGTTGCGCAGTGCCCACACATGATGAACCAGAGCGCATTAAGAATGCAACTCCTAGCTGTCTCTCGACCATTTCAGGCGGTTGGATGAAGATCCTATGTCTCCTAACCCTTCTTCTTCCTTGTTTCTGATTCTTCCCATACAGAACACCGCACGGGCCGCCGGCCGGACCATTGGCCCCCACCACCTGTGTTCCTCCGCCACCCCCACCCCCACCCCAACCCCCACCCACGTCGAGTTTTCTTCGTTCGGCGAGGCCCCACAACCACCCGAGCCCCTTCGATCGCACCGGCGAACTCCGGCGAGCTCTGAAAAATCGACTGACCCAATTTTGAAATTTAGTCTACTGTGATTTAACTAGTGTGGAATATAAAAGGGGAAAACCATAAGCATTGCGAGTATGGTGTTGAACGTGCCATGGCGGATCTGAAGGTGCAAACCAGACAAAGGCAACTTCGCAACCAAGACAAGAAATCAGAGTAAAGCAATGGCGATCTATTTTCTTGCTGCGATAAATAAGTTGAGCAGATATGAAAGAGTACCGCCTCTGGTGCGGCGCCGTGTGCGCATCTGCTGAGAATTTGACGATGCTGCGGTAGTGATGGCTGTCGGCGGCGTGGAAGCAGATCTAGGAGGGTAGAAGGTAGCGGCGGGGCGCGGTGGACGAGACGATCGTAGGAGCGGCGCCGGCAAGGTGGACGACAACGGGGATGAAGCGGGAGGACGGGATGCAAGGATCCCGGTCCGAAGCCGTGAATGAGAGAGGTCGATCTCTTATAATGGACGGCAGCGTCGGGGTATCAGCTCCGGCACGGTGGAGGAGGACGGCGGTGGATGGGGTGGCGGACGGAGGAGGATGGGGTGGAGAGTGTGTTTTGGCGCCCACGGAGTACGAATGGGGAAAAGCGAGGTAGAGAGGAAGGGGGAACCATGTATTCAGGGCGCGCTTGTCTCAAATGCGAGGAAATTTACAAACTTAGCCCCCATTTCAAATTTCTACTACATCACAGCAACACTAGTCGGTCGGGGATATGACGGTAATCTCGCATACACCGAATATTTCCTGACGAGAGTTTGTTTTTGGCGCCCACCGTGTATGAATATGAATCGGGGAGGGGGTCGATTTTGGCCGAGGACACACTGTGTTTTGGTGCCCACCATGTATGAATCCGGGTGAGAGGCGGTTACGTCACGTTTGGGTGAAATTACAAACCTACCCCTATCGAAACCTATAGAAATCCAGCATATAGGCTTTGCGTGGCAGGGATAGGCAGCAGTGATTTCCATCTCGCAGATTTTGGTTCCGGGCGGTTACTGCGACTTTCCCCGCTTCGTTCAAATTTTGCAGAGTGCACATTTACCATGCCAACTCAATTCAAATCCCGTTTGTATTCTATTTTTTTCGGGCGGGATCCATTTTGTCACAGCCCTAGCTTTGGCCTTGCTTGTCATTGCATCATCATCTTGCATCATGTTTAATTTTCTCAGAAACTTGAAATGGGGATGATCAAACCCTAGCAGCAAATGGAATTCAAATAGGTTCAACTAAAATAAATTCCAAGAACCCAAAATGGTCTTAGAAAAATGTTCATGATTTTTGCAGATGCTGGAAACAGCAACCAGAGGTGATGCACATTTTTCCTAGCCGTCTTGGATTTTACCTCAACACATATTGTATTTGATTGGGGCTCCAAAACATTGCTATAAATATTTTGACAGCTCCAAATATTGTGAGAAATGTTGAGGGACACTGGATTAATTCAGAGAGTTCCCAAAAAAATATTTTCAGAATTATATAAAAATGATTTGGTGTTAAACTAAATCAAAACAGAGGCAAACAAATAAAAAATAGAAACAAATAAAAGGAGAGCAAACTTACCTGGCGCTTACCTAAAGCCCAGAGGCTCAGCACTATGCGGCCCAGGAGCTGGCCCAGCCCACCACCAGTGCCAGTCGTCTTCAACCCAGCGCCAGAAGGACGCTGGGCGCGTGCTCGTCGCGCGCTGGCCACGCGTCGGGCCACTTCCTGCTACCCGTTGCTGCCTCGACGCCCTAGACGATGCCACGTTTTCCCCTGGATTGCCTTGTCCTCTCCCGTGCCTCTCTTCTCCTCTGCTCTCCTTCTCCGGCTGCTGCCGAGTGCCTCGCAGCGCACCGACGACCTCCACTGCGGCCACCGGCCACCCCATGCCTCGCCGACACGCCAAGAAGCTCCGCCTCGTTTCCCTCTTCCTCCTCACCGAGCCACATGTTGCCTGAAGCCCCTGGATGCCGCAAACACCGCCGTTCCCCTCGTCGGTCGCCGTGGATCCTCGCCATCGGCAGGCGGGCCCCACCGCATAATTAACCACAGGGTTATTTCCCTGCATAAATTAAGCTAATGCTTTGACCCCGCCACGTCAGCTTTGACCGGGTCCCACATGTTAGCCTCTGTAGCTGACTATGTGTCACTGACTAGTGGGCCCTACTGGTCAGGTTTGACCTGGAGGTGCCCAGTTGACTAGCTGACGTCACAGTGACGCAATGCTGACGCAGTTAACATTTTCTGGATTTAAAATAGTTCAGAAAATTGCAGAAAATATCCAAAACTTAAAAAAGTCATAGTAATTCAACCGTAACTCCAAATTAGACAAATTATATATGAAAAATGATCAGGAAAATCTAATCTATCCATGTGTACTGTTTTCATGCATGTTTGAGCAAGTTAACCTCACTGTTTAGGATGAGACATGATTAGGACAAATTAGACAAATTATATATGAAAAATGATCAGGAAATGTAGTGTTGTGCTTCCATGAGCCATAGTAGTCCGCTACAGCCCGGTTCACCGGAGTCCTGCTAGCCCAGCACTACTGCTCCAGAACACTTGACTGGCCGGCATGTGATTCACTTTGTTCCTGTGTCTGTCCCTTCGGGGGAATGTCACGCGGTGACATTCGGAGTCCTGCCTATCCTGCTACAGCCCGGTTCACCGGAGTCCTGTTATCCCAGTGCTACAGCCCGGATTCGCACGCTGCTAACCGAAGGGCTCGATGTTGATTCATGTATGCCTGACCCCGTAAGTTCGTGCCACTTTGGGTTCACGACTAGTCATGTCGGCCCGGGTTCTCTGTCATATGGATGCTAGCGACACTATCATATACGTGAGCCAAAAGGCGCAAATGGTCCCGGGCCATGGTAAGGCAACACCCGTGGGAACACCGTGCGTGAGGCCGCAAAGTGATATGAGGTGTTACCTGCTAGATCGAAGTGACTTGGAATCGGGGTCCTGACAGCTTTGGTATCAGAGCCTGACTGCCTGTAGGATTACCAAGCCAAGCTGGTCGAAGTCGTGTCTAGAAATGCTTTAGTTATATAAGGGAATTGATTGTGGATGGGAACGTAAGGCTCTTTTTACTACTTATCCTCATGACCTTCTGATCTGAGTCATCTTATCTTTTCTACGGGGTTAAGAACTAGGTTTCTCTTCTATCTCTCAGGATGACGTGTTACTAAACCGTAGTTGCCTAGGATTGTTGAGTTCAAGCCTCAGTTCAGTTCCTACTACTTCCATATGTTCATAGCTGGCCTCAGAACCTTGATATTGCGATGTTGAGTGGTTATGCCACCATCTTTGCAGGATGTCTCAAATCATTTTGAGCATTTACAGCCGTTATGTTGTCCGAGTCATCCCAGGTTTCTAAATAGTCTGATGCATTTGCAAATCCCTCCTTTCCAATCCCGATATCCTTTGGGGCCAGATTAACCACACTAATTGCTGAGTTGAGGTACTCCATTGCCTCAACATATATGTTGAAGCCATTATTATGACCCTAGGCGTCTTAGGGAACCACCTAGTAATTTTGCAATGCTTTATATTCCTAGTGTGATGATTCTGGCCATCATTATCGAAAGCATCCCGTGATGTTATTTAGTTAGTAGGCATTCTATTTCTGGGTTTTTGAGCCCAAGTTTCACCCTACTTCATGTTGTTAGTATTTGCTAGTTCCCTTAAGATATTAGTAACCTTTGCGATAGTCCTCGAGGTCCATGGTATCTCATTCTTCCAATACCATGAACCATCATGGCAGAAGTTCTTTTGAACGAAAAGATCACAATCAGGGTGCTCTTGAGGAGTACTCCATTCATATTGTGACTCTGCCAGTTCTATCATTCTGCATGGGTTATCCGGAAGAAATATGTTGAACTCGTTTGATATACTAACCCATGAATCCACAACTCAAAAAGTTATATGTTCCTTGAGTTGTTCTCTTTAGTTGTATTCTGACCCCCGTCTATCAGTTGATAGTCAAGAGTATGTGTGCATTCATGTTTATCGATGCCTATTATTTTTGTGATCCGTCAAGCCATTCTATTCCAGAATGACTAGGAGAAACAAACTCCAGTACCTTGTCCATTTCTTGGATTGGGTCAAAGCAGTTGTAATCCGCAAATCAAATGCCCATCTAGCTTTTGATTCTGTTCTACCCTGAAGTATTGCTCTCTTTATGTCAGGAATATCATAGGAATTGCACAACCTCCTATGAACTTTTGATACAGTGATACTTCTTGCCATCATTATTCATCCCTCGGTCCCCGTGTTATTGTAACCGGATCACCGACAAGTGAACCGTGATGCGTGAAATCTACACTCCTAGCAACTCCGTTGCTTGGTAGTTAAATGGACAACACCTCATTCTTAGCGTGTTGATTTCTGAATCATCACCCTAAGGTTGATCGTGTTACCTAGTCCATTTTCCCTGGTGCACTCCTCGATCAATGAGATAGGATTGTGTCAATCCATCACTCTCTTGATCACATCGTCTTGCCCTGAAAAGAAAGATTGTTCTCGAGCTTAGTAACATATCGGTGGTTCGTGACTTTCCGATTATCTTCTCGGAAGTGTTACCAGGTTGTCACCTGACCGTTATGTTGAGCTTGTGATCAAGCTGATTTCTTGTAAACCACCCCTTCTCCAAGAATCTGTGTTGGATACCCTTGAGCTAGTTGTTAAGCTAAACAACAACTTGGAGAGTTGGAAGATAAAAGCTTGCCTAACTTAGTTCATTTTAAAGGGATATCTTTTGTGTGTGTGTGTGTGTGTTGAAGAAAGATGATATCTTCATCGACTGGTCCTCATGATTAGTTGTTGGATCTATTATCTTATCAAAATTTCGACTTGAGTATGGGCTATCATCAAGTCAAATTAGAACCAACGATGTTCGTAATGTTGTCTTACTCGTGGTTCATCCCCCGAGCATACACCATTACATCTTTTGGTCTGACCAATGTTATCACCATGTTCACATGATGGTGGAAGTCCAGTGATATGGAAATTCCGATGAGTTGCTATTGATACCATCAATAGCATTTTGTCTCCCCCGTGATTCATGCTGAACATCAACCTAGTGTTGAAAACTTGTGTTAGCATTTTCTTCATGCCCCATTCATGAAGTATATGTTTGGATAAAAGAAGTGACTTCGTCTCATTCATGTGCATTCGATGCAAGTTGCCGCTGTGAATGTGAGAGAGTTAGTTTTGCTTCCTCTGGAATTGTCCCAAGTCAGTCATGCATGTGCAAAGTATACTATGGTTTGGTAGATTAATTACCTCCACCCCATATGTATTCCCTAGCACTCCAAGCCACCGATTGATTTGCTCAAGGAAAAGGAATTTGTTGTGTTAATTCTATATCATGCACAAGACTCCGATACCATCGATGATGGTTCCCAACCAGAATTCGATAGTGTTTTATTGTAAGACTACTACATGGTCATGTTTGTCTCGGACAACGTGTTCACACGTATGTAGCAGAACCAAGTCATGTTTTGGAGCTTACTATCGTAGTTCATTTCCCGAGAATCTTGCAACGTCATCTCGCCGATTTGTGTTGCAAACTTTCATTTTTTCCATCCAGACATGCTGTCTGAAATATTCTGTTACCATCCAGATCCGAATCTCAGGCAGATATGATGGTTGGAACTTTTCCAAGATCTATGATGTAGGTCTTGACAAGGTTGATGTTCTGGCCGACACACCTAGCCGGAAGATCTATTATTGTAGTATCTTGAATGAGCAATTTGGCCACCTCCCCATAAGGATTTCGTAGGATTTACTTCCGTAATTGTTCCTTCTGGATTCTTGTGCTCCCGAAGTCTGACCTTTTACTTGATGTTCTAGATACCAAACCATATCAATAAATGGGTTACGTTAGCACATCAAGGAGAACATTAGAAGGGGAGTGCTAAATGTCTCTGGTCGATCATCCAGATTTTGTTTCCTTGGCCTCGCTAAGGTGAAATCTGAGAAGGTGTTACCTTCCTTTGCATCTGCATCGTCCATCACTATTCATCATGGTAGTATGTTGTGTTGCCACGATCCTTGACACGGATGTTGGTAAAACCTTGATAAATATGGAAATGCTCAAGTTCTTCAAAGAACGCTCAGTCACTAGGTTATATCCTTGGTATCAACTGGAATGTGCCTTCCATTTGCCGAGTTGTTCTATAACCGTAGTTTCCTTTCCAAACTGAGTATGCCATCCTCTTGAATTCTTTCAAACGATCAATTGTGATTTGCCTTAGGATGGTATGAAGAGTTTCAATGATCTATGGATCAAAAGTAATTCTTTTTGCCACTTAAGGTAATAATTTTACGAGTCACCTCCCCCAAGGTGCCCCGTTGTGGAATCATGGCAATCAATCTCCTTGCTACTTTGAAACCATGCACCATCCTACTCCAGCGTGGAATTTTTGCCTACCAAATTAAACCTTCGTCAATTTTTTTCTTCCCTTCCTCTTGATGTGTGTTTTGTGTCTCAACTCAAGAGATATTTCAACATCTCGCTCCATGAGTTGATCTTGAGTTACCCGATCTTTGAGAAGATAGTTTTTTGTAGAGTTTCTTCCTATCGTCATCGTGTTGGTTGAAGATCTCGTAAGCAAAGATGTCAAGATTAATTTGAAGCAATAAATCAACATCTTTGAGGAGGACAGTCGGATCGTGAAGGTCGTGTTAGCTTTGTGTCCCCTCTGTCTTCTTACTCCACGTCTTGAATCTCGGGACGAGATTCTTGTTTAGTGGGGGTGAGTTGTCACAGCCCTAGCTTTGGCCTTGCTTGTCATTGCATCATCATCTTGCATCATGTTTAATTTTCTCAAAAACTTGAAATGGGGATTATCAAACCCTAGCAGCAAATGGAATTCAAATAGGTTCAACTAAAATAAATTCCAAGAACCCAAAATGGTCTTAGAAAAATGTTCATGATTTTTGCAGATGCTGGAAACAGCAACCAGAGGTGATGCACATTTTTCCTAGCCATCTTGGATTTTACCTCAACACATATTGTATTTGATTGGGGCTCCAAAACATTGCTATAAATATTTTTACAGCTCCAAATATTCTGAGAAATGTTGAGGGACACTAGATTAATTCAGAGAGTTCCCAAAAAAATATTTTCAGAATTATATAAAAATGATTTGGTGTTAAACTAAATCAAAATAGAGGCAAACAAATAAAAAATAGAAACAAATAAAAGGAGAGCAAACTTACCTGGCGCTTACCTAAAGCCCAGAGGCTCAGCACTATGCAGCCCAGGAGCTGGCCCAGCCCACCACCAGTGCCAGTCGTCTTCAACCCAGCGCCAGAAGGACGCTAGGCGCGTGCTCGTCGCGCGCTGGCCACGCATCGGGCCACCTCCTGCTACCCGTTGCTGCCTCGACGCCCTGGACGATGCCACGTTTTCCCCTGGACCGCCTTGTCCTCTCCCGTGCCTCTCTTCTCCTCTGCTCTCCTTCTCCCGCTACTGCCGAGCGCCTCGCAGCACACCGACGACCTCCATTGCGGCCACCGGCCACCCCATGCCTCGCCGACACGCCAAGAAGCTCCGCCTCGTTTCCCTCTTCCTCCTCACCGAACCACATGTTGCCTTAAGCCCCTGGACGCCACCAACACTGCCGTTCCCCTTGTCGGTCACCGTGGATCCTCGCCGTCGATTCGGGCGCTACCGGGCGTCCCCGACCTCGCCCTCGCGCTCGTTGGACTCGCTGTGAGCCTCTGCACCGAACCCTCCTCTCCCCGATGCCGATTTCTTCCTCTAACCGCGGGCTCTGTCGAGCCTGAGAGCTCATCGCCACCGGCCACGAGGTCGCCATGACTAGAGCCCACACACGTGGTGTCCGAGCACGCTGTAGTCCTCAGCGCGTTCCCAGGAACCCAGAGCACCTACCCACTCTTCCTCCCGTGCACCGTAGCGCCCTGTCCATCTTCACCGAACTTCGGCCGCCGCGCAAGTTGCCGCCGTCGACCTAGGCCACCGGAGCTGCTGCTGCGTGTACCACCCGACGCGGACGAGCCTCCTCGTCGCGTAGACGCACTTCGCCGCCCATATGGTCGCCGGAAAGCAAAACCCGAGCATCGCCGCCGTCTCTGGACGTCGCCGGCGGCTTAACTCCGGCCGTGCTGATGTGGCACCGTCATTAGTGGCTAATGACGGTACTAATGAACCCCCTAGTTACATTGACAGCCGGGCCCCACCGCATAATTAACCACTGGGTTATTTCCCTACTTAAGTTAAGCTAATGCTTTGACCCCGCCACGTCAGCTTTGACCGGGTCCCACATGTCAGCCTCTGTAGCTGACTATGTGTCACTGACTAGTGGGCCCTACTGGTCAGGTTTGACCTGGAGGCACCCAGTTGACCAGCTGACGTCACAGTGATGCAATGCTGACGCAGTTAACATTTTCTGGATTTAAAATAATTCAAAAAATTGCAGAAAATATCCAAAACTTCAAATTAATAGTAATTCAAACGTAACTCCAAATCAGACAAATTATATATGAAAAATGATCAGAAAAATCTAATCTATCCATCTGTACTGTTTTCATGCATGTTTGAGCAAGTTAACCTCACTGTTTAGGATGAAACATGATTAGGACAAATTCAATAATAGATTTGGAGTTGGAATTTGATCTAGCTTTGAATTCCACCTCAATTAAAATGACTTTTTGTTGCATTACCCCAAATCACAGCATATTGCCATGTCATGATCATGCATCATACTGTGCATTGCATTGATTGCGTTCTTCTCTATTGCCGGTGCTTGTCCCCTCTCGGTAGGCGTATCCCGACGATGAGTTCGATGACACCGATGAAGAGCTATAACATCTTCAGAAGTGCCAGGCAAGCAAAACCCCCTTGTTCATTCTGATACAATCCCACTCTCTCGCTCCTGCTCTCCTTTACTACATTAGGACAACAATGATTCAACTGTTAGATGCTGCGGTAGTTGAACCCCTTTCCTTTGCATGACCTGTCATTACCACAGTAAATAGATGAAACCCACTAGCATGAGTAGGAGTTGTTTGAGCCCTGGTGTGCCTACTCATCCATGCTTGTTTGTCATGCCTGCTATTGCTTAGAGTTGAGTCAGGTCTGATTCATCGGGAATGAATTGGAATGATGAACATGTAGGAGTACATGGTGGGTTGTCTCATTGCAGCCGTCCTCAGGAACTGAGTTCTGTGTTTGTGATCCATGAATAGTTATTACCACACATTGGGTTCCGATAACTCGACCCCTCTCGACTTATTAATCAACTCGATCTCTGTCCAGGACTTGCAACTAGTTTTTGGTGTTTGTAGGTAGTGTTAGTAGTCTACCAAGTGGCACCCGGTACAGGTGGGCTTGGGACAGACTAGGCACAGTGGCACGGTGTACCAAGTGGCACCCGGATGGTGGGCTTGGGAACCCTGCACACATCATTTGGGGCCGTGAGTGACACCCCGGCCAGATCTCCTTGCGGATGGAACCTGAATAGGCGATAAACCTGGACTAGAGACTTGTTGGTTAGTCAGGTCGTGGCCGAATCCCTCACCGGGCTTCCGCTTGAAGGTTGACGAGATACACGACGTGTACATGGTGGTAAGTGGCGAGAGCGTGTGTGAAGAAGTACACCCCTGCAGGGTTATCATCATCTATTCAAATAGCCGGATTCCTCGGATATGGAAACTTGGACCCCTTGCATAGTTCATAGACAAGTGAAAGTGGATACTCTAAAACTCGCAAGATAAGCGTGAGTGCTATGGATGGCGTTCTCGTAGGGAGACAGGAGCGGATCCATAGTGGTGTATTGGTATGGTGAATATGTGGACTCGTGTGCGCCACCTCAAAAGAGTTGCTTGAAGTCGTAGTTCAGGTTAGCCACTGAGTCAAAGCTGGCTTGCAGCAGTTAAACTCCACCACCCCTTTGTCGATACTGATGCATACGTAGATAGTTCTGATGTAAGTCTTGCTGGGTACATTTGTACACACGTTTGCTTATTTTATGTTTTGCACAGAGACGTCGGTCTCGCTGGTAGTTCCATGTGGACTTCGACGTTTAGCTTGTTACCTCAGCTACGATCTTGTGCCCTCAGCAGGATCTGGTAGATAGTCAGGCTTCTCAGCCTTTTTCATTTGTAGAAGTCTATACTCAGACATGTTAAGCTTTTGCATGTGCTTTGACTTGTATGCTCTGAATGTTGGGTCATGAGACCCATGTTTGTATTATCTGGCTCTTCGAAGCCTAAAGAATAAATACTTTGAGTCATAGAGTTTTGTTGTGATGCCATGTTGTATTTACACATATCGAGCATATTGTGTGTATGATTGAAATGCTTGGTATGTGTGGGATCCGACAACCTAGTTGTTTATCCTTGGTAGCCTCTCTTATGGGGAAATGTAGTCTTGTGCTTCCATGAGCCATAGTAGTCCGCTATAGCCCGGTTCACCGGAGTCCTGCTAGCCCAGCACTACTGCTCCGGAACACTTGACTGGCCGGTATGTGATTCACTTCGTTCCTGTGTCTGTCCCTTCGGGGAAATGTCACGCGGTGACATCCGGAGTCCTACCTAGCCTGCTACAGCCCGGTTCACCGGTGTCCTGTTAGCCTAGTGCTACAGCCCGGATTCGCACGCTGCTGACCGACATGCTCGATGTTGATTCATGTATGCCTGTCCCCGTAAGTTCATGCCACTTTGCGTTCACGACTAGTCATGTTGGCCCGGGTTCTCTATCATATGGATGCTAGCGACACTATCATATACGTGAGCCAAAAGGCGCAAACGGTCCCGGGCCATGGTAAGGCGACACCCGTGGGAACACCGTGCGTGAGGCCGCAAAGTGATATGAGGTGTTACCGGCTAGATCGATGTGACTTGGAATCGGGGTCCTGACACATTTTCAATTGGAATTACATTCTATATACATCATTTTTTATATATACTTTCAAAAGCACAACACCATTTATACATAAATATGGTTTCAAATGGCATGATCTCAGATTCATAAGGTTGTATCCATCAATTTGGATTTTCAAATATTTGAAACCACTTTATGTTGAAATCCAATGTATGCATTCCTCGCTAACTGTCTCCAATTAATGTGTGTTTCATGCGGGTTTTTTTACTTCTCAAACATGTATAATGTGTTTCACACACGCAACATATAGTGTAATCCCGTTTAGACATTAATTGCATATAAACCATGCATTGTTTGTAATTGAAGAATCTATGGATCACCAATATTGATAAACTATATAACATTACACGTGTGCCCAAATTCAAATGAATATGCATGTTTGATACACCAATTTGCATTATGATATTATCGATGTCGTGATCTCCAGTTTAAATATTTGAATCCCCTTTAATCTAGATATTCGTCTCATATAGCTATCACTCATGCTTATATAGGACTATCTCTTTGGACCTATACGCGTTCATCATCTCTCAGGTATCTCTTGTGCTACCTGTATGTCGACAATGATCTTTTATCTTCCTAACACACTGACGGTACTATCTCCCACGACCTTCATCACTCTATCTCTCTCTAAGTATATCTCTCTCCCTGCTATGTGTCTCTAACTATGATTCTCCATGTGGAATCTCTTTCTCTCACACAAACACAAAACTTTGTCTCTCGGAGTCTCATTTCTCTCTACTATTCCCATGTGTGCCACTCGCACACCCCTCATACAGAGATGTCTTTCGCTCCTTAGATATGAGAACCTATGACTCTTCCTCATCAATATCTCTTTCTCACACACAAACACAAACTCTGTCTCCCAAGGTCTCATATTTCTCCATTGTTCTCTTGTATATCGCTCACACACACCCTCTCTCCCTAGAGATATCTTGCGTTCCCTCGTATGTCTCTCTAGCTATCACTCTCGTTGTGAAATATCTTTCTCTCTCGCAGACACACAACACTCCATCTCTCTAGATCTCATTTCTCTCTGATATATGTTTGTATGTGACTCACACGCACCCTCTCTCTATCTCTCTCACACCCACACACATAACCCAGCCTTCCGATCCACTCGACTTCTATCTCTAACGCACACTAGCTAGCATCTTTATCTTTCTATTTATCTGTTTCTCCATCAACCTTCTTTCTCGCCCTCACTCTTGATTCCTATCACGCACACTACATATGTTTCTCTCTACATGCAGTCAAGTGCCCTCTCACACACATATATAAATTCACCCTTTGAACCACCCGACGGTCATCTCCAACACCCAAACTAGCGGATGTCCCTCTAGCTAGCATCACCATCTCTGTATCTATCTGTAGTTTCTCCGTCAACATTTCTTTCTCACACGGAGTCTTGCTTCCTATCACCCACACTATATATGTCTCTCCATACATATGCATTTATAGGTTGGTCTCTTTTGCACAATCGTTGCGCCTCACTCCCTCTGCTCGCCATAGATGCATGCTCTAGCCCACGCCACTATCTCTTAAAGACAAAAACACATGCTCAATTGTCGGGACTTCTTCCATGCATTCTCACATGCATGCATATTGTCATACTGATCCGTCTCTCCCATGTCGTTGATCTTATGACTTATGTCTTCTTTCTTTTATCTCGATCATGCGCGCGCACAAACACACACATCCCACGTATACATGTATACCTCTCACACATGCACGTTCAAGGTCTGTATGTCTCCATACGTATTTAATTACGCTCAATCCTAACGCCACATCGAATCGTTCTCCTCTTTTGTGCACATAACTTCCACCTAGATGGGTAAAACACACACTCACACTTAACAATCTCCTTCTAGCTACCCCCCCCGCCTCTCACTCTTCCCCTATATCCCCGAAACCAATAAGACCATCCCTTAGTTTAATTCCCGCCTACATGCACCATCAATATATAGTGGTCTTGCTCGGTGTCTCTCGAACAAACACGTTCTCTCGAAGTCGACTCCTCTCATGCATATAGGTCCTAATGCGTTTTTCGAGGCTAAATTTGACCAAACATTAGAGCAATAATATATGACATGCAACTTACACAAAGCATACCTTCAATTTTGTATGTCAAAGGAGCTTCCAATAATATAATTTGCATAGTATACATCTCATGTGCTATTAATCTTGTCAATAGTCAAAGGCTGTCTTGAAAAACACATTAGGCCCTATATAGATGGAAGGAGGGAGTAGGTCCCATGCAAAAAATGAGAATAAAATTCAAACATCTGGGCATCGTGGCTCGGTCGATAACATTGAGAAACTTGGTTTTAAAATCATGAAACTTGGCATGGTGTCATGTCATGGTAGTACCATGCCGTGGTAAAAAAAATTGGCCGAATAGGAACACATTTTGGTATAAGCTTCTTGCAAGTCGGAGCTTCTCTCAAGAAGGCTCGTGGTTCTGGGAGGGAATGTGTCACCTTTGTGTGCATAATTCAAATTTGAAATACAAGCACATGTTCCAGTGCACCAAAGTTGGTTGAAAAATCACATGTGTGTCCTCGGGTAAATTTCTAGGTTCCATGCAAGAAATGGGAATGAAATTCAAAATTCTGGGCGTCGTGGCTGGGTTGGAAACATTGAGAAACTTAGTTTTTTAATTCCTGTAAATCCAAAACACGCATGAAAATAATGAAACTTGGCTTGGTGCCATGACATGGCACCAACATGCTGTGGTAAATTTGCAGTCTGATTTGCGAAGGCGCACACATTAACAATCAACAAAGTCATTTTGGAAGAAGTGTTGTCACGTTACAATCGGAAACACAAGTATTATTGAAACCATGGGTGTTCTACTTACTAGTACCATTTACGTGCCGCCACGCATCCCCTTTTTTATTAGCTAGGAGGCGACGTGCAGGGTAGCTATTTGAGTATGAGAGGCGTGCGATCAGACCCTTGCAAGTGCTTATCGGGAGGAGAGCCCTTTGACCTCCATCTGCCGTCCACCTCTCTCCCAAGGTCTCCATTAATGGTGCCCAAGCCTCTGTTTAATGGCGTGGCTATGTCTCACTCGATTGAGATTTAAGAGAGAAAAAAGAAAATCTGAAAGCATAGATCTTGATGTAAGATCCGACGGACCTACATAGCATCTACTGCGACTTATAGCAAGACTGATGAATATATAAGGATGATTAATTTTTTTGATCAAAGAAGGTCTTGCCCCTTCCGATTTTCATTACTGAAAACCACCACAATTCACAAGAAGTTCAGCACAACTCCAGCCTAACACGAAGGACTAAAAGCTACCGGATTGAGATCGCAACATCCCAAGAGGCCAACAAAGGCCAAACATCCATGCTAGAACCCAATATTTCACAACCGACGACACAATCCACATCCTAAACCGATTATTACATCAAAAGAAACCAGGAAACTAGTCTCTGCGGTGAGCGGCAATGAGCTCTTTCGTGTTGTAATGCCCTCGATGCGGCTATAGCTCCCACGTGTCGAGGCATGACTTAGAGGCATAACCGCATTGAAAGCAATGTCGCAAGTTAGGCAATCATCACAACATCCCATATAGATAATAAAAGGGGAGATACATAGTTGGCTTACACTCGCCATGTCAATCAAAGTATAAATAGCATTACAACATTCAAACACTCATGGCCCGACTACGGCGCCAAAATAAAAGAACAACCCAACATGCGACACGATCCTGATCACCCCAACTGGGCACCACTACTGATGATCAGGGAAAGACACGTAGTATCGGCGTGAGTCCTCGTCGAACTCCCACTTGAGCTCAAGCGCGTCATCTGGAACGGAATCATCAGGCCCTGCATCTGGTTTGGAAGTAATCTTTGAGCCACAGGGACTCAGCAATCTCGCACCCTCGCGATCAAGACTATATAAGCTTATAGGTAAGGCAAGGCAAATATGTGGAGCTGCAGCAAGCGACTAGCATATATGGTGGCTAACCTATTCGCAAAAGAGAGCGAGAAGAGGAGGCAAAGCACGCACGAATAACTAGGGGAAACCTGCGGCAAGCATTACTCCAACACCGTGTTCACTTCCAGGACTCCGCCGAGAAGAGACTATCATGGTAACTCACACAGTTGATTCATTTTAATTAAGTTAAGGTTCAAGTTATCTACAACCGGACATTAACAAATTCCCATCTGCCCATAACCGCAGGCACGGCTTTTGAAAGTTCAAATCCCTGCAGGGGAGTCCCAACTTAGCCCATGACAAGCTCTCATGGTCAACGAAGGAATAGACCTTCTCCCGAGACATTCCGATCAGACTCGGTATCCCGGTTCTACAAGACAACTCCGACAATGGTATAACAAGTCCAGCAACACCACCCGCTGTGCCGACAAATCCCGATAGGAGCTACACATATCTCGTTCTCAGGGCACACCAGATAAGCTAAGCATACGGGAGCCAACGTAACCCAAGTTGCCAAGGGACGGCCCCGCACGGTGCTCTAGGTTGGACCAACGCTCAGAGGAGCACTGGCCCGGGGTTTAAAATAAGATGACCCTTGAGTCCGCGAAACCCAAGGGAAAAGGCTAGGTGGCAAATGGTAAAACCAAGGTTGGGCATTGCTGGAGGAGTTTTATTCAAGGCGGACTGTCAAGGGGTTCCCATTATAACCCAACCGCGTAAGGAACGCAAAATCCGGGAACATAACACCGATATGACGGAAACTAGGGCGGCAAGAGTGGAACAAAACACTTGGTGAGAGGCCGAGCCTTCCACCCTTTACCAAGTATATAGATGCATTAAGATAACAAGATAATATAATGATATCCCAACAAGTAAATAATGTTCCAACAAGGAACGGTCTCCAATCTTCACCTGCAACTAGCAACGCTATAAGAGGGGCTGAGCAAAGCGGTAACATAGCCAATCAACAGTTTGCTAGGACATGGTGGGTTAGAGGTTTGACATGGCAATTTGGGAGGCATGATAAGCAAGTGGTAGGCATCGTAGCATAGGCATGGCAAAAGAGCGAGCATCTAGCAAAGCAAAGATAGTAGTGATTTCGAGGGTATGATCATCTTGCCTGCAAAGTTGTCAGAGTTGACTGGATCCTCAAAAGCAAACTCAACGGGCTCCTCGTTAGCGAACTCGTCTCCCGGCTCTACCCAAACAAGACAAACAAGCAACAAGGACACAATCAACCACGTGCAAAGCTCAAACAACATGATGCAAAGATGGTATGCTATGCGGGATGTAGTATGCGATGCATATGCAAGATTTGACAAGGAATGCATGAACCTGGCCTCAACTTGGAAATACAAGTGTTCCACTGGAAAGATGAGATGAAATCGCTTGAAAACGATATAAAGAATGCTGGAATCGGAGTTACGGTTAGGAAATGGCAAGCAATTCAAATATGACCACGTTCTGCGATTTACAGCAAGTAGCCATCTAAATGCAACAAGATGAACATGCTAGAGCACCCAAACATGGCATCAAAATACATGGCAGGGATCCATTCATGATGCTTAACAAAAGACTGGCATTGTGCTACGGCCAATTCATCCATTAACAGGTCCAAACAAGCATGGCAAAAATGCATTTGGTAACCAGATTTCAGACTTAGTGAAATTAACACTTGTCTGGAATTTCAGATCAGATAGCACTCTTTGGAGCATGAAAACAATATGCTATAGGATCTGAACATGGCAAATGAAAGCATGGCATGGAGCTACTCAACGAGCTTAACAAAAATCCCTTAGTGACCTTGAGCCAAAAGGGAGCAGAAAATACATTTGCAAGCATGTGAACATGGCAAAAACATAATCAGTTCTCAGACTTTGTGAAAACTGGAGCATGCTGAAACAGATATCAAGTAGGCATGTTTACGAGCTCGATGCACTCACTACAGGGTAAGTCATGACAAACTAAGCATGCACCCATCAAGAATACACAAAATACAAGCTATACATGGCAAGAACAATAACATAGCATGCACGGATCAACTACAACATCCTCGGCAAAATTGCTAACAAGTAGACAATCTGCCGAGATTCACGAAATGACAAAAGTAGAGCTCGATTGACTCAAGCTAGGGTGCTCCATAATTGCAAACAAAGACATGGATGGATAGAGCACTACAATATTAACAAAACACCTTTACTGATCACCCTCAAAAGAGGCACGGATCACTAGGAAACAACATGAACATATGGCATAATGAGATAAACAGTCCAAGGACTTAGTGGAAATGCTGTCCCTGAAATCAGCATTAACGAATGCTCCACTTTGCAAGCTTGTGCTAGTCACCACACACATCACAAAAATACATGGGTTGCACCTATGGATAGATGGAAAAACATGTAACAAAACTCATGAAGAGCTCAGGGGCATATCATGCCCACAATAATCATGGCAAAAATGACAAATATCTAACTGGAGGAGCAGATCTGACAATTATCTCAAATAGCACTCTTCTAACAGCATTTCGGGCATCAAGATGAACTCAAATGAAAATGATGCAATGATATGAAATGATGTGCTCTCTGAGATGAACATTTTGATATGCTATATGCCCAAAACGGAGCTACGGATGCAAAGTTACGATGCGATGAACATAGCCAAAATATTAGGGTTTCGGGCAAAAAGTCAACCCGATCCAAAATTTCAGATCTAGATCCGGCCGGCGCGGTTAACGAGGTTCGCTGGAAAATCATCGGGGAAGCGGGAGCCGAGGTCGCCGGACTTGTTCTTGTGGCCGAGGATGGAGGAGGACGGCGCGCGGCGACGAGGAGGCGGCGGCGTGGGCGCGGAAGCCGGAGCGTCGTCGGCGCGGCTGCCGAAGTGCGGATCCGGCGGCGACCGGCAATGGCGGGCGGCGGCGCCGGCCGGGTGAGGCGGCTCGGCCGCAGGGAAGACGCGACGCGGGGCTCGGGGGCTCGGGGGCTCGGGGCCCGGTCGGGCCGAGGAGAGGGCCGGCCTCGGGCCCTCGCGGGCCGGCGGCTGCGGGCGGCGAAGCAGTCCCCTCGGGGACACGTGGCAGCTGCTGGTAGGTCGGCGGCGGCGGGCGGACGCGTCCGGCGCCGTCCGGACGTGTCCGGTGGCATCGGAGATGTTTTTTTAGGGTTTGGAAGGGGAGATCCGGAATTTGGAGGAGGGGGTCTATATATAGAGGTAGAGGGAGCTAGGAGTGTCCAAATGAGGTGCGGTTTTCGGCCACGCGATCGTGATCGAACGCTCTAGATGATGGAGAGGGTTTTGGTGGGTTTTGGGCCAACTTGGAGGGGTGTTGGGATGCAACACACACGAGGCCTTTTCGGTCCCTCGGTTAACCGTTGGGGGCATCAAACGAAGTCCAAATGGTACGAAACTTGACACGCGGTCTACCGGTAGTAAACCAAGGGCGCTTGGCAAGTATCGGTCCAATCCAGAAGTGTTTAGTCCCCACACACAAAAGAAAGGTAGAAATGACCACCGGAGGAGAAGGGAGCACCGTAATGCAAAACGGACAACGGGGAAAATGCTCAGATGCATGAGACGAACACGTATGCAAATGCAATGCACATGATGACATGATATGAGATGCATGACAACGATAACAACACACGGAGACAAGAACCTGAACCCGAGAAAATAAAATAACTTAAGGCTGGAAACGGCAAGAGTTGGAGTACATATTGGGTAAATCACATCCGGGGTGTTACAACACTCCACCACTACGAAAGGATCTCGTCCCGAGATCTAGGACTGAAAGAATGCCGGGTATTCAGAACGGAGGTGATCCTCGCCTTCCCAGGTAGCTCCACGGTCGGAATGGTGTGACCACTTGACTTTGAGTAATTTGATTGACTTGTTGCGAGTCTTGCGTTCAGTCTCTTCAAGAATAGCAACGGGGTGCTCATGATAAGAGAGATCTTCTTGGAGCTCAATGTCCTCGAAGTTGATGGTGCGGTTAGGAGTCTTGAAGCACTTTCGGAGTTGAGAGACATGGAACACGTCATGCACATTTGCAAAGTTTGAAGGAAGCTCGAGTTGATAGGCGAGATCGCCTCTCTTGCTGACAATCTTGAAAGGTCCCACGTATCTAGGGGCAAGCTTCCCTTTGGTACCGAAGCGACAAGTACCTTTCATAGGAGAGACGCGGAGGTAAACATGATCTCCGATATCGAAAGCCAATTCACGGTGCTTACTATCATAGTAGCTCTTCTGGCAGGATTGGGCTGCTTTGAGGTTATCTCGAATGACTTTGCACATTTCCTCTGCCTCTGTGATTAAGTCATTACCCAAAAACTGACGTTCACCGGTTTCAGACCAGTTGAGAGGGGTACGACACTTCCTGCCATACAGAATTTCAAATGGGGCCTTGCCCGAACTTGCTTGAAAACTGTTGTTGTAGGAGAATTCAGCATATGGAAGACAATCCTCCCACTTCATGCCGAAGGAGATCACACAAGCCCTGAGAATATCTTCAAGAATCTGATTGACACACTCGACTTGACCGCTAGTTTGAGGATGGAAAGCTGTGCTGAAGCAGATGTTGGTGCCCATGGCCTTCTGAAAAGAATCCCAAAACTTGGAGGTAAAGATGCTGCCACGGTCTGAAGATATCACTTCAGGAATACCGTGCAGAGAGACAATTCGAGAGGTATAGAGTTCCGCCAATTGAGCTGCAGTGATTGACTCTTTGATAGGCAGAAAGTGAGCCACTTTAGTGAGTTTGTCGATGACAACGAATATAACATCATTGCCACGCTTGGACTTTGGAAACCCAGTCACAAAGTCCATTTCAAAGTGGTCAAACTTCCATTCTGGAATGGCAAGAGGTTGGAGGAGACCAGCTGGCCTTTGGTGTTCTGCCTTCACTCTTCTGCAGACATCACATTCATTCACGAACTGAGCAATCTCGCGCTTCATTTGAGTCCACCAATAAGCCTGCTTGAGGTCCTGATACATCTTTGTGCTCCCAGGGTGGATGGAGAGGAGAGAATTGTGAGCCTCATTCATGATCACTTTACGGAGGTCACCTTTGGGCGCAACAATACGATCCTCGAAGAAGAGAGTATCCTTGTCATCAAGGCGGTAGCACTTGTACTTGGGTTGACTCTTGGCAATCCCAATCTTCACCTTTTTCACCATAGCATCGAGAAGCTGAGCTTGGCGAATCTGGTCTTCCAAAGTAGGAGAGACTTGAAGGTTGGTGAGGAAACCTTGAGGAACAACTTGCAGATTGAGTTTGCGGAAAGCTTCACAAAGCTCGGGTTGATAAGGCTTGAGAATCAGACTGTTCCAATAAGCCTTCCTGCTCAATGCATCAACAATCACATTGGCCTTGCCTGGAGTATACTCGATACTCGGATTATACTCTTGAATCATTTCGACCCATCGAGTTTGCCTGAGGTTGAGGTTAGGCTGAGTGAAGATGTACTTGAGACTCTTGTGGTCAGTGAAAATGTCCACTTTTCTTCCCAATAAGAGATGTCTCCAAGTCAAAAGAGCATGCACTACTGCCGCCAACTCGAGATCATGAGTGGGGTAGTTCTTCTCGTTGGGCTTCAACTGGCGAGAGGTATAAGCCACAACTTTTTTCTCTTGCATCAACACTGTGCCAAGACCTTGGAGAGAGGCATCACAAAAGACCTCGTACGGCTTGGATTCATCAGGCGGAGTCAGAACTGGAGCAGTGACCAATTTCTGTTTCAAAGTGTTGAAAGCAATGTCACACTCCGGAGACCAAACGTACTTGACGTGCTTCTGGAGAAGATTTGAGAGAGGCTTCGCGATCTTAGAAAAGTTTTTAACGAATCTTCAACAGTAGCTTGCGAGACCGAGGAAGCTACGGAGTTGCTTCACGTTCTGAGGTGGTTCCCAATTCACAATTGCAGACACCTTCTCAGGATTCACCGCAATGCCCTTGGCAGAGAACCTCATCGAGCCAAAATTCGCACTTGGAGAACTTGGCGTAGAACTTGTGTTCCCTCAGCTTATCGAGTACCAAACGCAAGTGCTTGGCATGATCTTCCTTGTTCTTTGAAAAGACCAGAATGTCGTCGAGAAAGACCAAAACGAAGTCATTGGTGTTGGCGTTGAAGATGAAGTTCATCATGCGAGAGAACGTCGGAGGAGCGTTGACGAGGCCAAAAGACATGATAGTGTATTCATATGAACCAAAGCTTGTCCTGAAAGCCGTCTTGGGAATATCTTGCTCACGGATTCGAATCTGATGATAACCCATACGGAGATCAAGCTTGGAGAATACTTGGGCACCTTTGAGTTGTTCGAACAGCTCATTGATGTTGGGAAGTGGGTATTTGTTCTTGATAGTCTTCTTGTTCAATGGACGGTAATCAACACAAAGTCGGCCCGTTCCATCCTTCTTCTTCACAAAAAGAACACCACAACCCCACGGAGAAGAACTAGGCCGGATGAGACCCATTCTCTCTTGAACATCGAGTTGCTTCTTCAGCTCCTTCAACTCTTCAGGTCCGAGCTTGTAAGGACGCTTTCACACCGGTTCCGTGCCGGGCTCAAGATCAATGACGAATTCAACTGGCCGGTGCGGAGGCATTCCTGGAAGCTCTTCTGGAAAGATGTCTTGATATTCGCAAACGACTGGAATTTGCGAGATGGCATCCAGTTCACCCTTCTCATTAAGAGAGAACAAACGGATGGTATCATCATTAGCGGCAAAGACAATTACATCCTCAGACGAATGAGTCAATTGAATCTGCCTGGCTGCACAATCAAGCTGAGCCTTGTGCTTAGAAAGCCAATCCATCCCGAGAATAAGATCAATATCCGAGTTACCAAGAACCATTGGAGAAGCCAGAAACTTGAAATCACCCATCATGATAGAAACATCCGGGACTATTGAAGTAGCCCTCATAGACTTAGCCAGAGAAACCACTCCCATAGGTTTACCCAACATTTGCGAAACGAAGTCATGCTTGGAAACAAATGATCTTGACATGAAACAATGCGATGCACCAGTGTCAAAAGAACTTTTGCGGGAAAAGAGTTAACTGGAAAGTTACCCATGATGACATCTGACGAGTCCTCTGCCTGAGCTGCATTCAGCAAGTTGACCTTGGTGTGCTTGGGGTTAAGCTTGACCACAACTGTACTTGCCGATCTCACAGGAGGAGGAGGAGGGAGACGCCTCTGATTGAAGCATTTGTTGGCATAGTGACCCTTCTGTTGGCACTTGTTGCACGTGACCTCTGAAAGCAGACGGTGATACGGAGCACTCGATCTTGGAGCTTGAGATGAAGTCTTGTTCTGAAAGCCAGGGTTGGGTGGGTGGGAAGATCCACTGCCACCTTTGCTCTTCTGATACGACTGACGGAACGGAGGAGGAGGAAGCCAATACTTCTACTGCTTGGCCACTTGAGTAGAGGAAGGAGTAGCATCTCTGACTCGCTTCTTGGAAGCATCACACCTTAGTTGAGCGGCCTCTTGCTTCATTGGCATGTTGTAGAACTCAACGTATCTCAAGGGCTCAAAGAGAACAAGTGCTAGCTGAATTTCTTCCTTGAGACCACCCCTGAACTGGTATATCATGCTCTTCTCGTCGGGGACGTCCTGCTTAGCAAAGCGGGCGAGCTTCTAAAACAACTTGTTGTAGTCATAGACAGACAAAGAGCCTTGCTTCAGGTTGCGGAATTCCTCACGCTTGCTTTCAACAACGCTCTGAGGAATATGATGAGCTTTGATGTCTTGACGGAATTCATCCCAGGTAATCGCACGGCCTCCTCTGGAATCCTTGTACCGCTGGAACCATTCTGCATCTTGGTCTTTGAGTTGGAAGGAAGCGAACTTGACGAAGTCCTCAGGCCTGACGTTACTGCACTCGAAATGCTTGCACAGATCCACAAGCCAATCATCAGCATCAGTTGCCTCAACACAATTGCTGAAAGTCTTTGGCCCGTTAGCAAGGAACTGGTTTAGTGTACCAAAGTGATTCTGATTGTTGCCTTGGTTGCCTTGGTTCGCTTGATTGCGCTCTTGAAGAATTTGCATGATCAACTGTGTGTTTGCATTGGTTGCGGCCATCACAGCTTGCCATGCCTCCGGAGGAGGAGGAGGTGGTGGCAGATCCTGATTTTGATTCTGATTGGTGCTCTTAGCGGGAGCCATCCTGAAGAGGTTGACCACCGTTAGCACATTGACAGATAAAATGAAGCTGGATCCAACGGAATGAAAATTGCAACATAAAGTCTTCACATCCGAACATAAGAACGAATGCATTCCTCTTGAAATGGTCACATATCCATAAATTGAGAAGCCACTTAGAATTTAGGTAGAGAAATAAATCAACAAGGTACGGATCAAGAACGAATACTCGGTAAGAAATTCCAATCTCAAACCAAATATCCATGGAAGAAGAACTAGAGCTACAAGAATTCCCACCTATGAAACTCCCGAACCTTTCCGGTTATGCAATCAGGTGTTGGGGATACAGGGGAAGCATAATATCTCACCCAAATCTAGCAAATCCTACATCCAGCTGTATCCATCCTTTAACACATAACCGAGAAAACTTCGGAAACCATCTACCTCAACCTTCGAAAAGCATCCGTTATACAAGTTATGGCGATACTCCCGAACTCCCGCCCCAGTACTGGGTGGCGTCGAGGTTATCTCACCAACGAATTGCATAAAAGAGATTTTCGATGTCGGCATACGAAACTCAGGTATTCCAGAATTGCAACGATAAAATTGTGACGACAACACCTCGGAGCTCAACTCCCCGGGACACTGCCACAACCCCTAAAGACAGGAGGCACCAAGAACAATGTTCTCGTCACAAAACCATCGGAATGATTCCAAGATACCCGCGTGATCCTAATTTTTTTTGTGAAATTTGAGAAGAGAAGAGTAAAAACTCTATGTCGGGATGCCTTACCAGAGCGATGAGGAGACTGGGAAGTAAAAAGAATTCCTAAACTCTCCGATATATAATTCCTAAATGACTCAAAACATTTTTCTAGACACAACTCGGCCGCTAAAAACGATCAAGCAATGGGGCTCCTAAGGTCGGGGAAGGATCTGATTAACAACTTGTAATGCCCTCGATGCGGCTATAGCTCCCACGTGTCGAGGCACGACTTAGAGGCATAACCGCATTGAAAGCAATGTCGCCACTTAGGCAATCATCACAACATCCCATATAGATAATAAAAGGGGAGATACATAGTTGGCTTACACTCGCCACGTCAATCAAAGTACATAAATAGCATTACAACATTCAAACACTCATGGCCCAACTACGGCGCCAAAATAAAAGAACAACCCAACATGCGACATGGTCCCGATCACCCCAACTGGGCACCACTACTGATCATCAGGGAAAGACACGTAGTATCGGCGTGAGTCCTTATCGAACTCCCACTTGAGCTCAAGCGCGTCATCTGAAACGGAATCATCAGGCCCTGCATCTGGTTTGGAAGTAATCTTTGAGCGACAAGGACTCAGCAATCTCGCACCCTCACGATCAAGACTATATAAGCTTATAGGTAAGGCAAGGTAAATATGTGGAGCTGCAGCAAGCGACTAGCATATATGGTGGCTAACCTGTTCGAAAAAGAGAGCGAGAAGAGGAGGCAAAGGGCGCACGAATAACTAGGGGCAACCTGCAGCAAGCATTACTCCAACACCGTGTTCACTTCCCGGACTCCGCCGAGAAGAGACTATCACGGTAACTCACACAGTTGATTCATTTTAATTAAGTTAAGGTTCAAGTTATCTACAACCGGACATTAACAAATTCCCATCTGCCCATAACCGCGGGCACGGCTTTCAAAAGTTCAAATCCCTGCAGGGGAGTCCCAACTTAGCCCATGACAAGCTCTCACGGTCAATGAAGGAATAGACCTTCTCTCGAGACATTCCGATTAGACTCGATATCCCGGTTCTACAAGACAACTCCGACAATGGTAAAACAAGTCCAGCAACACCACCCGCTGTGCCGAATCCCGATAGGAGCTGCACATATCTTGTTCTCAGGGCACACTGGATAAGCTAAGCGTACGGGAGCCAACGTAACCCAAGTTGCCAAGGGACGGCCCCGCACGGTGCTCTAGGTTGGACCACCGCTCAGAGGAGCACTGGCCCGGGGGTTTAAAATAAGATGACCGTTGAGTCTGCGAAACCCAAGGGAAAAGGCTAGGTGGCAAATGGTAAAACCAAGGTTGGGCATTGTTGGAGGAGTTTTATTCAAGGCACACTGTCAAGGGGTTCCCATTATAACCCAACCGCGTAAGGAACGCAAAATCCGGGAACATAACACTGATATGACGGAAACTAGGGCGGCAAGAGTGGAACAAAACACTAGGCGAGAGGCTGAGCCTTCCACCCTTTACCAAGTATATAGATGCATTAAGATAACAAGATAATATAATGATATCCCAACAAGTAAATAATGTTCCAACAAGGAACGGTCTCCAATCTTCACCTGCAACTAGCAACACTATAAGAGGGGCTGAGCAAAGCGGTAACATAGCCAATCAATGGTTTGCTAGGACATAGTGGGTTAGAGGTTTGACATGGCAATTTGGGAGGCATGATAATCAAGTGGTAGGCATCGTAGCATAGGCATGGCAAAAGAGCGAGCATCTAGCAAAGCAAAGATAGTAGTGATTTCGAGGGTATGATCATCCTGCCTGCAAAGTTGTCAGAGTTGACTGGATCCTCGAAAGCAAACTCAACGGGCTCCTCGTTAGCGAACTCGTCTCCCGACTCTACCCAAACAAGACAAACAAGCAACAAAGACACAATCAACCACGTGCAAACCTCAAACAACATGATGCAAAGATGGTATGCTATGCGGGATGCAATATGCGATGCATATGCAAGATTTGACAAGGAAAATGCATGAACCTGGCCTCAACTTGGAAATCCAAGTGTTCCACTGGAAAGATGAGATGAAATCGCTTGAAAATGATATAAAGAATGCCGGAATCGGAGTTACGGTTAGGAAATAGCAAGCAATTCAAATATGACCACGTTCTGCGATTTACAGCAAGTAGCCATCTAAATGCAACAAGATGAACATGCTACAGCACCCAAACATGGCATCAAAATACATGGCAGGGATCCATTCATGGTGCTTAACAAAAGACTGGCACTGTGCTACGGCCAATTCATCCATTAACAGGTCCAAACAAGCATGGCAAAAATGCATTTGGTAACCAGATTTCAGACTTAGTGAAATTAACACTTGTCTGGAATTTCAGATCAGATAGCACTCTTTGGAGCATGAAAACAATATGCTACAGGATCTGAACATGGCAAAGTAAAGCATGTCGTGGAGCTACTCAACGAGCTTAACAAAAATCCCTTAGTGACCTTGAGCCAAAAGGGAGCAGAAAATACATTTGCAAGCATGTGAACATGGCAAAAACATAATCAGTTCTCAGACTTAGTGAAAAGTGGAGCATGCTGAAACAGATATCAAGTAGGCATGTTTACGAGCTCGATGCACTCCCTACAGGGCAAGTCATGACAAACTAAGCATGCACCCATAAAAATACACAAAATACAAGCTATACATGGCAAGAACAATAACATAGCATGCACGGATCAACTACAACATCCTCGGCAAAATTGCTAACAAGTAGACAATCTGCCGAGATTCACGAAATGACAAAAGTAGAGCTCGATTGACTCAAGCTAGGGTGCTCCATAATTGCAAACAAAGACATGGATGGATATAGCACTACAAGATTAACAAAACATCCTTAATGATCATCCTCAAAAGAGGCACGAAACACTAGGAAACAACATGAACATATGGCATAATGAGATAAACAGTCCAAGGACTTAGTGGAAATGCTAAGTCCCTGAAATCAACATTAACGAATGCTCCACTTTGCAAGCTTGTGCTAGTCACCATACACATCACAAAAATACATGGGTTGCACCTCTCGATAGATGGCAAAACATATAACAAAACTCGTGAAGAGCTCAGGGGCATATCATGCCCACAATAATCATGGCAAAAATGACAAATATCTAATTGGAGCAGCAGATTTGACAATTATCTCAAATAGCACTCTTCTAATAGCATTTCGGGCATCAAGATGAACTCAAATGAAAATGATGCAGTGAGATGAAATGATGTGCTCTCTCAGATGAACATTTTGATATGCTATATGCCCAAAACGGAGCTACGGATGCAAAGTTATGATGCGATGAACATAGCCAAAATATTAGGGTTTCAGCAAAAAGTCAACCCGATCCAAAATTTCAGATCTAGATCTGGCCGGCGCGGTTAACGAGGTTCGCCAGAAAATCGTCGTGGAAGTGGGAGCCGAGGTCGCCAGACTTGTTCCTGTGGCCGAGGATGGAGGAGGACGGCGCGCGGCGACGAGGAGGCGGCGACGTGGGCGCGGAAGCCGGAGCGGCGTCGGCGCGGCTGCCGGAGTGCGGATCCGGCGGCGACCGGCAATGGCGGGCGGCGGCGCCGGCCGGGTGAGGCGGCTCGTCCGCGGGGAAGACGCGACGCGGGGCGAGGGGGCTCGGGGCCCGGTCGGGCGGAGGAGAGGGCCGGCCTCGGGCCCTCGTGGGCCGGCGGCTGCGGGTGGCGAAGCGGTCCCCTCGGGGACACGTGGCAGCTGCTGGTAGGTCGGCGGCGGCGGGCGGACGCGTCCGGCGCCGTCCGGACGTGTCCGGTGGCGGCGGAGATGTTTTTTTTAGGGTTTGGAAGGGGAGATCCGGAATTTGGAGGAGGGGGTCTATATATACAGGTAGAGGGAGCTAGGAGTGTCCAAATGAGGTGCGGTTTTCGGCCACGCGATCGTAATCGAACGCTCTAGATGATGGAGATGGTTTTGGTGGGTTTTGGGCCAACTTGGAGGGGTGTTGGGCTGCAACACACACGAGGCCTTTTCGGTCCCTCGGTTAACCGTTAGAGCATCAAACGAAGTCCAAATGGTACGAAACTTGACAGGCGGTCTACCGGTAGTAAACCAAGGCCGCTTGGCAAGTCTCGGTCCAATCCGGAAGTGTTTAATCCCCACACATGAAAGAAAGGTAGAAATGACCACCGGAGGAGAACGGAGCGCCGGAATGCAAAACGGACAACGGGGAAAATGCCCGGATGCATGAGACGAACACGTATTCAAATGCAATGCACATGATGACATGATATGAGATGCATGACAATGATAACAACACACGGAGACAAGAACCCGAACCCGAGAAAATAAAATAACTTAACGCCGGAAACGGCAAGAGTTGGAGTACATATTGGGTAAATCACATCCGGGGTGTTACACGTGTCCTCAAGACGCTGCTTGAGAACATCCACGGATTCCTCCACCAGCCTTTGGCGCTCGTTGTGGAGCATGTCATTCGCGTCCATAAGTTTCTTCAACAAGGCACTAGTCTCCTCCTACAGGTGTGCACTTCGGACGATCTTCTCCCTCAGCAGGTCGCGCTCGGCCCGGAGCCTCTCATTGCCCTCCCTTAGTTGTCGGATGACGCCGGTAGCCTGTTCAAACGAGGCTATCATGTCGTCCAGCAACCTCGCCGAGGGGGAGATCTGATCCGTCTGGCTATGGATGATCGCATGCATGCGCCTGTAACAGTCGTCGCGTGCCCGCGAGAAATTTTCCCAGGCCGCCGCGGCGCGGCGGGACATCTCTACTGCATTTGTGGTGCGGCGGGACATCTTTGCTGCTTCCGCAGCGCGGCCGGACCAGTCTGCTGCATCGACGGTGTGGCGGGACCTCCGTGCTGCTTCAGCGGCACGGCGGGACCTCTGTGCTGCTACTTCCGCACGGCGGGACATGTCGGCTGCTCTTGCAGCGAGGCGGGACATCTCTCGTGCTTCCGCTTCCATGCTCGCCTCTCCCTGGTGGCAATCTCTCGACCCAGAACTCACGCTGGCCATGGCAGATGCAAGGGAAGGATGCTGAATGACTTGTTTGTTTTTTTGGATGAGGAGTTGAGGAGGAATGTGCAGTCATCTTGGCATACTAGTATTTATAACCGAGTACTAATACGCTCCTAAGTGGGAAACCGTTTAGGTTGTGATCGGTGTGAACAGGTTTGCAATTCAATATAGCGTGGAGTAATTTGGAATGTGACGAGACGCAAGCTCAAAATTTATTGACGGTTCTAGTTTCGGAGTGCGGCACTATTCCCGGATGGAGTACTTCTTTTTCTACTCCCTCCTTTCCGGTTTTATAGGGCTTATCTCAAAATTTTAGTTTTTCCATTTTATAAGGCTCAATTTGGTTGTCCCCAACACATGTTCAGATTCCAAGGTGCATTAAATCATTGCATGCAAGTATTAAGAGAAAATTGACCAATGCATGTACTTTATGCATGCATGCATTGCAATTAATGCATTAAACCTATCTCTCGGGACTTCTCGCATGAACCATCGTGCCACCCACAAAAACTTGTACTCTGAGTTTAGTAGTACGTCATACAGGAAGAGAAGAGGTGCACGCACACACTCGTCCTCTCACACACGCGTCTATTTTTTTCTCGAAAAGGAGGATGATGACCCCGGCCTCTGCATCTGGGAGTCACACACGCAAATTATTGAAATATATCGAGTGCAGTGCTTTGATGTGTCGCGTCAACTCATACATCAACGAGAAGTTTGATTATCCTCTCCCTCGCGGACTTAACTGCACATGCCTTTGGCTGTATGAGAGATTGGCCACACACCTGTAGGGCCCACCTATCATACACGCAAAGGCAGGAGCGTCCCTCCCTCACCCATGAGCGTGGTGGCTGGCAAGACTAGGAGAAGCTTTCGCTACACGCTCTCCCTCCCGCATGCGGTGGACATGCAGCAGTTCAATCGGTGTCAGATGGCCAGAAGGGTACTGTAGTACTCCTCCAGTGCAGTAGTATTCCATCATTGTTCGACTTCCGGAAGAGGCGAAGAGCCAAGCGCAGCCCGGATGCTCGTGTGGTAGTTTCATGTGTATAGTAGTCTAGGATACCGTGTACCGTGCCTGTAAGCTTAAAATCGTTGGGGTTGGCTCCATGCTATGTGGCCGCCTCGAAGTTTTTTAAAAAAATTTAAAATAGTCTTCTGGCCCTACCCAAAAACTGCCGCGTGTACTGCCCGGGAAAAGCCCCGCCCTCTACTTTTAACTACGCGAAAACAGTTCGAGCTTGTTCGTTCTATATAAATACAGTACTTACTGTATGTTTATTCGCCTGTGGGGTTGTTCAATGAATGGAGGGGCGGGGAGCACAAGTGAACAATACTGTAGTACTACTAGTAGTAAGTAGGAGTCGTACAGTAGTCACCTTAAATAGAGAGTTTCTTTTATTTAATGCCACGTACACAAATTGAGACGCTTGTTGTGGAGAGAAAAAAGATAATCACTCCACTATATATAGACGCAGGGGCCTGAGCACTTGCTTTACTAGGGTTGCTCTCTTCATTCTCTCATCCTCTCCAGATATAAACAAGACAGCGGTAGCGACATTTTCTCTCTGCTCACCACTGGTCACAGATCCGGTCGGATCCCTTCGGCCGGTGTGTGTAGAGGACTAAAAGGTGCATCGTTCATGTGGTCATCACCGCCGAGGGAGGAAACCCACAGCTGTCGGAGGGGCCCGATCCTCTGCCCGTGTCGTTCTCTCCAACACATGGTCGGCTCGGGAGGTCCTCCGACCCTTCTTCCTCCATGTCGTATTGTCCGCAGATCCGACCTGCCACCGCCGACATCCCGGCGACCCTCAGGTATAAGTTCTTCGAAAGCGGCCTTGCTCTACTGCCCCAGCTCCCCACGTGTCTGCATGTGCATCTTTTTCTACTCCCATCAGCTCTTCCAAAGCCACCTAAAATTTTAGTATTATTAGAGGTAAAGCTACTTCATGCATTCGAATCTAGGGCTTTGTTCAAACAACGAAGAAAGGGGGGAAAGTTGTAGCATGAATCTAGGACTTGATTCAAAGAGGAAATAATATGGTGAAAGTAGTAGAGACCGGATACCCAACTGGTCTCTTGGTTAAAAAGGGAAATAATGGGAAAACGCAGTACAAACTGGATAAGGAACAGATCTATTATTGGTTGAAAAAGGGATAGAAAGTGGCGGTTGGTGGACAAGTCAATAGAGTATGTCCAGGATTAGATTTGCTGCCATCACATAGTAAAAGGTCTCTAGGATTAGATTTGCTGCCCTCACATAGTAAAAGGTCTCCAGGATTAGATTTGCTGCCCTCACATAGTAAAAGGTCTCCAGGATTAGATTTGCTTCCCTCACACAGTACAATGGCACTCCTGTTGTTTTCCCTAGTATGATAAGTAAGTTGCTCCTTTATGCTGCTGAGTGTCCTGGTGTCCCCACGGTCCCATACCCTTAAACCAACTCTTTAGCTGCTGTTGATTTACTGTGTCTGGTAAACAAGCAATGCCACCATTAAAGTAATCCCATATTTGAGGAATCTCATTGTTGATCGTAATGCTTCTGGTAACATGAAGCATCGCTGATGTTTTAAAATTTCTATTGTCCTTGCGTGATTGCCATGAACATAATTAAGATGCTTCTTTTCATTTTGTATATGTTTCGTATATTCTTATTGACCAACAACTGTTTACTTTCTATCTTTTTGTGAAGATAGGGATATCCATTTCACCTTGTTGCTATTGTGACCTTTTGGTAAACTGCAGAAAACACTTTTTTGGAATGAGTGTCTTGTGCAGTTCAACTAAAATGTCACGTGGGCAACATCTCTCAATTTTGGTGGATCTGCACAAAATGGTGATTGGAGTTTCCAAAATCTCCGTCAAGATCTGCTAGTAATCTCATGCAACATTTTATTAGCCTTTGCAAGATGGAGCCGTCACTGTCACCACAATGGCACTTTATTTTAGTGGAACTGCACAAAAGGATAAGAAAATTATAGTTGCACCTTACATGAGCCGGACAGCCAACCTTAATGTTCCTCAATTTTAGTGAAACTACTAAAGAAGAACCTGCGAGCTCACAAGAGCAAGTACTTCTTGCTAGCTGAATGATGCAATCTTTGCTTCATTTCAGGTGAACTGCAGAAAAAGGCGCATGAATTGAATCATGGAACTCCAGGAAGACCTCATCCTAGTAGAGCTGGAGGTTGAGTTCAAGGAGGCCGTTATTAAAGCGAAATCATGCTCTCCTCTCTCCTTGTTTGTGCTGTGCAAACATGTTGTGCAAACAGGAATACTCAACTACAGATGTTGTGACGGTCAAGAGCATTCGCCAAGTTCTTCGATTGTATGACATGGCTAGCCAAGATGGATTTAATCCCGATATTCACTTTATCAAAAGGCTCTAATGGGTTGGTTCTGAATCTTGCAAGCTGGGAATCAGTGAGATGTGTAGGCATCTTTGTTGTACTTATTATTTGGATCTTATTTGTTGGTTCTGAATCTTGCAAGCTGGGAATCAATGAGACGTGTAGGCATCTTTGTTGTACTTATTATTTGGATCTTACTTGTTCGTTCTGAATCTTGCAAGCTGGGAAACACGGCATGATGATGCAGAGGACAACAACCATAACAAACAGTTCAAAGTCGGTAGTATTATCTTTTGTGAAAGTGCGACAAATGTGATGATCGTGTGCTTCCTGAGAATAATAATTCTAATTGCTGTGCATGTTGATCCTGTGGCACTGATAGAACGAGCGAATGCATTGCTTGTTTTAAGTACAAATTTCTATTAAAGCTAATTAAATTTAAGTAAAGTGACCACTAACTCCTGTTATTACAGTACCAATACAGACCCGCTCGTGAACCGACGTGTGGCCGAGGGTGCATCTTCTGTCGGGCGTGCAGGCGGATGAGGGAGGGGTAGTAACTGTTGTCGCTTGTACACACTCAGCTTACTGTTGAATCTAGTTCCCCAAGAGCTGAAAAACGAACTGCTGCCGCCGCCTACACACTCGTTCACTCGAAGAGACTCCAATGGCGATCCGAGGGGTGAGCCTGCTGGATATGGACTTCAGCAAGGAGTTCCCCTTTGAGTTCGCCGTTCAATCCTATGGCCGCACCAAGTTGAATGTGATGTGCACCAACGATACGGACTCGATGAAGCTCGGCCTCGCCTCAGTCCTATGGCTGCACCAGGTTCTGGAGCATTCACCCGTTTCATCGGCAGCGCCGACTGCACCTTCGCTACGGTGCAGAGAAGGAAGAACGCGACGATTCGGCCATCTGGTGCAACAAGCTTGTCGACATCCAAAAGCAATACAAGATCATCAGCAACGGGCAGGAGAAGGACTCCGTGGTTGACCTCGCTGAGACCATCATCGACCCCTGATACACCAACATGAAAGAAGACGGCCTGAACACGTGGGAGGTACCTCTGACTCTAGCCTAGATAACCTACGTGGCCAAGGGCGCATACGCATGCTACGACATGTACATGCAGATCTTGGACATGAGGGCGTGTCTGCTTCCCGTAACCGACGAGTACACGGACAGCCGCAGCCTCATGATCAAGCGTGCCAGGAAGGTCTAGATGTTGTACTTTATCTGTTTATAAGCACCTTTATCATGTGAGTGTTTCATGCATTAGCCTATGTGTCGTAATTATCTGTTTTGTTCGAAATATTTCTTTTAAGAACCCATTAACCTGATTGCTTTTTTAGTGGCAATTTGCTTATGTATGTAAACTAGTTCACTTGTCCGTGAAAAAACTAGTTCACTTGGCTGCCTTGCTTTGAATCTCCTTCCTCCCAACATATTCCCCTCCTCAGGTGGACCCAGCAGGTCTCTGAATTTTCTCCCACTTTCTTTTTCGATGTTAACTGAGTTTTCTCCCAGTACTTTCCCCTAGAACCAACTCAACTGCCCCACGTCTAGCCTAAAAAATAATAATACCCCACGTACTATTAACTCATCAAATTAAAATGATATTTTATTTCGTAAGTTGAAAGTTCTTACAAAATAATAATAATAATTGTTTATATATAACTTGGCAAGTTAACTCCTAGTGATTGCGTGCATAAGCTTGCAAAGATTTTACTGACGTGCAATCATGTGTTTATGTTTTTATAACATTTCTCCATCTAGCCCAACATGATATTTTCACCCAGCCCAGCAAGTCCATGGATTTAGAGAAAAATGCAAATGGGATTTAAATGGGCTGCATAGATGCTACATCATTGTTTCACCCAGCCCACCAAATGGACTAAGAAAACAAATGGACTGACAGCTGGGTCCACGGCCACAACCCAGTTTTTTTGTGATTTGCCAAGTAAGTCGCTTTGTCAGGCCTGTTGGGCTGCAAATCTTTCAGAACGAGGAGAGCTTTCATTCGGCTGGCCGAGAAAATGGCCCATCAGTAAGGAGAAATGGGTTGTACATTTTTAAAACACATCAAACCGACAATTAGTTTCAAATATCTTTTTTTTCATTTCGAGATTTTAAATTACATTAATTTTTATGCGTGGAGAATTTGTTGGATTTTATATTGATATACATTTATTTTTAAAATCAGTTTGAATGTGAGTCGAAATTTCGGGATTAAAAATAGTTCGGACCGCACCGAAATATGCAAAATTTCGTATATTTTTTTAACCGTGGCCACAATATGGGTTGTAATGCTAACAAAAAAATATGGGCTCCAAAAAAACCTTAAGAATTAGCAAATGAGATGTATGTTGTTTTCCACAGATTTGAGGCTTTCCTAAAAAAAGGTTGACGCAGAAGCAGTGACTGTTGGATGGCCATCCAACGGCCGTCGTGCTTCTTCAATCTTTGCTCTTCCTGCTCCAGCCGCTCAAACAGGCACCAGCGGGACTGCCTGCTCCCCGCGGCCGGCTCTGCTGCCGCGCAGGCCTCACCGCCCCACCGTACTCACATCGCTGGCCTAGCCATCCCTCTACTCACCCACACCTGCTGTTATTCTCCGGCGATGGCAGACGAACCAGTAAACCCTCGTACAGTCGTACTCCCCTCCGCGTGGGAAACAACTGCCGAGTCTTCCCTGCCTCCATGTCGTTCCCTTCCTAGGCCTCGCCGTCATCAACCGCCCTGGTGCTCTCGGCGCGGCCTGGTCAACGTGGTCGACGATCGACATGCATCTGAAGTGGACTTTACGTGGAGAGGCTGACAGCTGGGTCCACGGCCGCACGCGAGGAAATGCCTCCTTATTGCAAGCAAAATAATGATTCCTCCACCTAACATCAGGGACCCACCGAAAGGGCCTCTGTATTTCGCGAAAAAAATGTTACCGCCGCTGACAGCTCGGACCCACCAGCTATATCTTCGCACGCAAGGAAGTGCCTCCTTATTACGCACAAAAAAATGAATACTCCCCCTGTTAGCTGGGACCCAGTATAGTGGCAGGCTGACTTGTGGGCCTACTAAGTTGACGGGGACGAAGGGCTTTGTCAACTTAGTCAATATGCATGATTCTAACTCCATTGACCGTACGATGTCCATCCACCGGCCGTAGTGCTTCTTCAACCTCTGGTCTTCTTGCTCCAGCCGCCCAAACCAGCGTCGGTCGTGCCTCGTGCTCCTGCCTCTCGTGGCCGGCTGCGATGCAGCGGAGGCCTCACTGCCCCCTACATCTCCCACCGCTGGCCAGGCCATCCCTCTACTCACCCACACCCCTGTTATTCTACGGCGACGGCAGCCTCACACCGTAGCGAACCAGTGAACGCTCGTACTCTTCTACGCGTGGGCATCCACTGCCGCATCTTCCCCGGCTCCGCGTCGTCCCCTTCCTAGGCCTCGCCGTCGTCCACCGCCCTGGTGCTCTCGGCGCGGCGTGGTCAACGTGGTCAAGGAACGGCTTCCATCGGACGTGGACTGTACGTGGAGAGGCTGACGGCTGGGTCCACGGCCGCAGCAAGGAAGTGCCTCCTTATTACGTGCAAAATAATTATTCCTCCACCTGACAGCGGGACCCACCGGACGGGCCACCGTATTTCGCGAAAAAAATGTTTCCCCCAGACTATTGGGACCCACTAGCTACATCTTCGCACGCAAGGAAGTGCGTCCGGGCAAAAAAACGATTCGCCCCCTGACTGCTGGGACCCACTAGCTACATCTTCGCAGGCAAGGAAGTGCCTGACAGTCGAGACCCACCTGGTCGAAGCGTACATAGCGTTGTCATTTTGGTCGCGAACATGTACGTACATACTGGTCGATGTAGAGGCCCGCACATGTCGTAGTAGAGGCACGCAAGTGTCGTAGTAGAGGCGCGCACGTAGCATTTACACGTACGTACAGCGGCCAGGGTGCAAGAAAGAAAATACGGCCACGTATGTGTACATACGGGCGGGGGCTCGAATGCCTACTCGCGCATACGTACGGCGAGGGCTCGTGTACATGGCTGGGTCGGAACGGAGAAACAACTCCGTCGTTGTGTTCATGGGGAGGCAACGGAATGCGTCGTGTTCATCGGGAGGCAACAGAATGCATCGTGTTCATCGGGAGGGCTTGGAAGGAACATGCGATGGAAACGAGGCCTGGCGTACCGCAGAACGGAGGAAACGGCCTTGTGCTCGACCGGCCACGTTCGAAACGGGATCCTGTTCATCGGGAGGGGTCTGGCGTACCGCAAAACGGAGGAAACGGACCTCCTACGGTCGAAACGGGGGTCCTGTTGAGCGGGAGGGGTGTGGCGTACCGCAAAACGGTGGAAACGGACTTGTGTTGGAGTGCTACGGTCAAAACCGAGGTCCTGTTCATCGGGAGGGGTGTGGCATACCGCAAAACGGGACTCCACGAGATACTTTTCATCTCCACCGTCGACCTCTTCCAACCTCCACGGGCTCCTATTCATCCAGCCTCCACCGCGAGCTACTCCACCGGCTACTGTTCAACCACCCATCCACCGTCTACTGTTCATCCAGCCCTCCACACCACGGGGTCCTGTTCAACCACCCCTCCACGGGCACCCCTCCACCGACTACTGTTCATCCAGCCCTCCACACCACGGGGTCCTGTTCAACCACCCCTCCACCGTCTACTGTTCATCCAGCCCTCCACACCACGGGGTCCTGTTCATCCACCCCTCCACGGGCACCCCTCCACCGTCTACTATTCATCCAGCCCTCCACCACACCACGGGGTCCTGTTCATGCAGAGGCAACGCCACCGCTCACTGTTCATCCAACCCCCCCACCCCCCGCAACGCTCACTGTTCATCCCATCGATCGACTTCAGTTAGCAGCAGTAGTGAAGGAATCGCTCGATCGGGTTCAGTTAACAACCATCGATCAATTGCTCGGGTTCAGTAACGCGTAGCCTGCAGTGCAATCGCTCGGGTTCAGTTAGATCCCAACGCCTCGCTCGGGTTCAGTTAGAGCCAACGCCTCGCACGCACGCTCGTACATGTATGAGAGAAACGCGCATCGCTCGGCCCCCGACCTCCCACCGTAACCGGGAACTCCCCGAAATTTTCCTCCCCCACGCTTCTACCACGGTTTTTTCCGTCATGGACGGCCCAAAGAATGTCATGCAGCTGCGTCTCCGGCCCGCCCAGGACGAAAATCCCATTTTCTGTCATGATTTTTTGTCATAGGAGTAGGAGCCCACCACATCTATGATGATACCAAGTTTTGTCACAATTATCGTCATAGAAGTGTCATATGTATGACAGAAAAAAATTCGTTCGGCCCAAAATGTCACGGATGTGTCTTTTTTTGTAGTGTTTGTTCCTTGAATTTTGCTCCTGTTTATCAATAAATAATTTATCTAGCCTCTTTTATGATTGATTTTTTATGTTTTAATTAGTGTTTGTGCCAAGTAGAACCGTTGGGAAGACTTGGGGAAAGTCTTTTTAATCTTGCTGTAAAAAACAGAAACTTTAGTGCTCACGAGAACTGCCGCCATTTTTATTTGGAAAGTGCTATTTAGTTAATTATTTTTTCAGATGATTAATAGATAAATTCCTCACGTCCATCAATTTATTTTAGAATTTTTGGGGTTCCAGAAGTATACGTTTGATCTAGATTACTGCAGACTGTTCTGTTTTTGACATATTCTGCTTTTCGTGTGTTGTTTGCTTACTTTAATGAATCTATGGCTAGTAAAAGAGTTTATAAACCATAGAGAAGTTGGAATACAGTAGGTTTAACACCAATATAAATAAATAATGAGTTCCTTAGAGTACCTTGAAGTGGTGTTTTGTTTTCTTTCGCTAACGGAGCTTACGAGTTTTCTGTTAAGTTTTGTGTTGTGAAGTTTTCAAGTTTTGGGTAAAGATTCAATGGACTATGGAATAAGGAGTGGCAAGAGCCTAAGCTTGGGTATGCCCAAGGCACCCCAAGGTAATATTCAAGGACAACCAAAATCCTAAGCTTGGGGATGCCCCGGAAGGCATCCCCTCTTTCGGCTTTGTTCATCGGTAACTTTACTTGGAGCTATATTTTTATTCGCCACATGATACGTGTTTTGCTTCGAGCGTCAATTTATTCTGTTAGGATTTGCTTGCTGTTTGAATAAAGTACCAAGATCTGAAATTCTTTAATGTTAGAGAGTCTTCATATAGTTGCATGATTATTCGACTACTCATTGATCTTCACTTATATCTTTCGGAGTAGTTTGTCATTTGCTCTAGTGCTTCACTTATATCCTTTTAGAGCACGGTGTTGGTTTTATTTTATAGAAATAGATGAACTCTCATGCTTCACTTATATTATTTTGAGAGTCCTAAACAGCATGGTAATTTGCTTTGGTTATGAATTTAGTCCTAATATGATGGGCATCCAAGAGGGATATAATAAAAACTTTCATATGAAGTGCATTGAATACTAAGAGAAGTTTGATAATTGTTTTGAGATATGGAGATGGTGATATTAGATCATGCTAGTTGAGTAGTTGTGAATTTGAGAAATAATTTTTTTGAAGTTTGTGATTCCCGTAGCATGCACATATAGTGAACCGTTATGTGACCAAGTCGGAGCATAATGTATTTATTGATTGTCCTCCGTGTGAGTGGCGGTCGGGGACGAGCGATGGTCTTTTCCTACCAATATATCCCCCTAGGAGCATGCGCGTAGTACTTTGCTTCGATAACTAATAGATTTTTGCAATAAGTATGTGAGTTCTTTATGACTAATGTTGAGTCCATGGATTATACGCACTCTCACCCTTCCACCATTGCTAGCCTCTCTAATACGGCGCACCTTTTGCCGGTATCATATACCCACCATATACCTTCCTCAAAACAGCCACCATACCTACCTATTATGGCATTTCCATAGCCATTCCGAGATATATTGCCATGCAAATTTCCACTGTTTTGTTTATTATGACACGCTCCATCATTGTCATATTGCTTTGCATGATCATGTAGTTGACATCGTATTTGTGGCAAAGCCACCATACATAATTTATCATACATGTCACTCCTGATTCATTGCACATCCCGGTACACTGCCAGAGGCATTCATATAGAGTCATACTTTGTTCTAATATCAAGTTGTGATCTTTGAGTTGTAAATAAATAGAAGTGTGATGATCATCATTAATAGAGCATTGTCCCAAAAAAAGGGGAAAGGCCCCAAAAAAGAGAAAGGCCAAATAAAAAAATAAAAGGGACAATGCTACTATCCTTTTTCCACACTTGTGCTTCAAAGTAGCACCATGATATTCATGATAGAGAGTCTCTTATGCTGTCACTTTCATATACTAGTGGGAATTTTCATTATAGAACTTAGCTTGTGTATTCCAACAATGGGCCTCCTCAAGTGCCCTAGGTCTTCGTGAGCAAGCAAGTTGGATGCACACCCACTTAGTTTCTTTTGTTGAGCTTTCATACATTTATAGCTCTAATGCATCCATTGCATGGCAATCCCTACTCACTCACATTTATATCTATTGATGGGCATCTCCATAGCCCGTTGATATGCCTAGTTGATGTGATACTATCTTCTGCTTTTTGTCTTCTCCACAACCACCCTTCTATTCCACATATAGTGCTATATCCATGGCTCACGCTCATATATTGCGTGAAGATTGAAAATGTTTGAGAACATCAAAAGTATAAACAATTGCTTGGCTTGTCATTGGGGTTGTGCATGATTTAAATATTTTGTGTGGTGAAGATGGAGCATAGCTAGACTATATGATTTTGTAGGGATAGCTTTCTTTGGCCATGTTATTTTGAGAAGACATGATTACTTGGTTAGTATGCTTGAAGTATTATTATTTTTATGAAAATATTAAACTTTTGTCTTGAATCTTATGGATCTGAATATTCTTGCTACAATAAAGAGAAATACATGGATAAATATGTTAGGTAGCATTCCACATCAAAAATTCTGTTTTTATCATTTACCTGCTCGAGGACGAGCAGGAATTAAGCTTGGGGATGCTGATACGTCTCCAACATATCTATAATTTTTGATTGTTCCATGCTATTATATTATCTGTTTTGGATATTTATGGGCTTTATTATACACTTTTATATTATTTTTGGGACTAACCTATTAACCCAAAGCCCAATGCCAGTTTTTGTTTTTTCCTTGTTTTAGAGTATCGCGGAAAAGGAAAATCAAACGGAGTCCAATTGACCTGAAACTTCACGGAACTTATTTTTGGACCAGAAGAAGCCCACGGAGTATCGGAGATGGACCAGGAGAGTCCCGGGCTGCCCACGAGGGTGGGGGCGCCCCCACCCCCCTGGGCGCACCCCCTGCCTCGTGGACAGCCCGGAGGTCCACCGACGTACTTCTTCCTCCCATATATACCCATATACCCTAAAAACTTCAAAGAGTAGAATAGATCGGGAGTTCCACCGCCAAAAGCCTCCGTAGCCACCGAAAGCCAATCTAGACCCGTTCCGGCACCCTGCCGGAGGGGGAAATCCCTCTCCGGTGGCCATCTTCATCATCCCGGTGCTCTCCATGACAAGGAGGGAGTAGTTCTCCCTTGGGGCAGAGGGTATGTACCAGTAGCTATGTGTTTGATCTCTCTCTCTCTTGTGTTCGTGAGGTGGTACGATCTTGATGTATCGCGAGCTTTGCTATTATAGTTGGATCTTATGATTTTTCTCCCCCCTCTACTCTCTTGTAATGGATTGAGTTTTCCCTCTGAAGTTATCTTATCGGATTGAGTCTTTAAGGATTTGAGAACACTTGATGTATGTCTTGCATGGGATACCCGTGGTGACAATGGGGTATTCTATTGATCCACTTGATGTATGTTTTGGTGATCAACTTGCAGGTTTTGTGACCTTGGGAATCTATGCATAGGGGTTGGCACACGTTTTCGTCTTGACTCTTCGGTAGAAACTTTGGGGCACTCTTTGAGGTTCTATGTGTTGGTTGAATAGATGAATCTGAGATTGTGTGATGCATATCGTATAATCATACCCACGGATACTTGAGGTGACATTGGAGTATCTAGTTGACATTAGGGTTTTTATTGATTTGTGTCTGAAGGTGTTATTCTAGTACGAACTCTAGCATAGATTGAACGGAAAGAATAGCTTCATGTTATTTTACTACGAACTCTTGAATAGATCGATCAGAAAGGATAACTTTGAGGTGGTTTCGTACCCTACCATAATCTCTTCGTTTGTTCTCCGCTATTAGTGACTTTGGAGTGACTCTTTGTTGCATGTTGAGGGATAGTTATATGATCCAATTATGTTATTATTGTTGAGGGAACTTGCACTAGCGAAAGTATGAACCCTAGGCCTTGTTTCAACGCATTGCAATACCGTTTGTGCTCACTTTTATCATTAGTTACCTTGCTGTTTTTATATTTTCAGATTACAAAAACCTTTATCTACCATCCATATACCACTTGTATCACCATCTCTTCGCCGAACTAGTGCACCTATACAATTTACCATTGTATTGGGTGTGTTGGGGCACAAGAGACTCTTTGTTATTTGGTTGCAGGGTTGCTTGAGAGAGACCATCTTCATCCTACGCCTCCCACGGATTGATAAACCTTAGGTCATCCACTTGAGGGAAATTTTCTACTGTCCTACAAACCTCTGCACTTGGAGGCCCAACAACGTCTACAAGAAGAAGGTTGTGCAGTATACATCAGTATTGAAAGTGCAACTCAGTCTAAGGGATTGCTCCAAATGATCTACATCAACATTGAGCATCCACATCTTCAACACGTATATGAAGTCATCATCGACAAAACCCAAGGTTAGTTGATCCCTCTTAGGGGGGATATCACATCTAGGGGGAGCTTTACTCTAACCAATTGAGTTAAAGCAACTCTAATGGTGTGAGTACAACAATGCTCTATGTAAAAGTGGTAACCCCACTTGTGCTTAAATGATGAGTATGACCTATGGTCAAATCTCTCATTTGACTCCTAAGTCAATATACTCATATATAGATGACCTAGTCATCGCCAGTTGCTTGATAGATGCTAGAGTGATTGTGCATGCTTCGTCACATATTTCATTTGCCATTTTAATTGTGTGAGCATGTTGAATGCATATTTTTTTCATTTGAGGACATCCATTTGTTGCTTTGATTGTTTGGTTTTTTCTCTTTTGCCAAATGGATGGACAAGAATGCCTAAGAACTCCCTCTAGCTATCTATGCTTTTCTCATCTCAAACTCTATTCATGCTGCATCACAAAGTTCGATCAAGTCAGATTCGAACCACTCTGTGTGAGGAGCACTCGGAGTTCCCGGTTCATCATAGACTTGAACTTCCAAAACCTCTTTGTGCATTTCGTCCTGACCGATTCATCCTTTTCGGTCCTACCAAGATCACTTAGTTGATCTAGGTTTTCAATCTCGGTGCAACCGATTAGAACCGTTTAGTCACACCGAGTTGCAGTAACTGCCTATAGTTTTGCATCTCGGTGCCACCGAGTTGTTCCACTCGGTCACACCGACAGGGTCAGGTTATATATACTGACGGGCCAAATTTTGGATAATTTTCCGAAACCCCTTCGCCCGCACATAACCTACTCTGCCTCTTTGGGTCTTCGGATTGTCTTCTCGCCACCAGCGACCTCCCGCCGTTGGTCTCCGCCACCGTCAACGGCAATCTGCTACGCCGTTGCCGCCGTAGCGAACACTCGCCGCATTAGTGTAAGTGTTTGATCCCTTGTGCTGTCCTTTTCACTCCCATTCCTAGCACAAGGTCAATGCCATGTTTCTGGCCACGATTGAGATTCATCCATCCAGCTAAAACTTCCTTAGGTCTAGATTGATTCGAAAATTTTAGGGTTAGCTCTCTACAGAACTCATCTCGGACCGACCGAACTGTAGAAATCGGTCTCACCGATTCGGCCTTAGCCATTGCACATGCGCTCTTCGGTCTGACCGAAATGCGCAAATCGGTGTGACCGAGTTCAGGACTCCGTGAAACCCTAGCAATCTCGGTGCCACCGAACTGTGACTCGACCCTACCGATTTCACCAGTTTAGGTTCCAAGTGTTGCTTCGGTATCACCGAGTTCCTATGTCTAAGGCCAGAGCATCCACTGTTGAAACCTCGAAGCCAACTCAAGAGGCAATTGGAGAAGGGAAGAAAAGGAAGGAAAGGGTCAAGAAGACCACTGCCAGAGTGCTTGGCAGATCATCAGTAATGAGAGGCTTAGATGAAGAGGAAGAGGATGCTGCACCAGCACCCAAAGCACAAAAGCTCATGGGAGATGCAATCAAATTAGGGGCTGCTCCATCTAAGCCCAAAGCTGCTCCCAAGGCTACTGCTTCAACTCAGAAGCCTAAACCCAAGAGAAGCACTAGAAACATTCCTGTTGAGGAGAAAAACAAGGCCCCAGTGCCTGAAGCTGCTGAAGAATAGGATGATGAATCCCATGTTTTGCGGAAGTTGAAGCCCAAAATTCCTGACCATAAACATGCTCATCCAGTCGCTGAGGACATGCACATCAGGAAGGATGCAGGACTGAGGTTATGGAGACAGTCTGATCCATATGCTGTCAGGAGGAGGACTGCTGTGGACTACAGGTTTCACACCAAGGAATAGCAAGACTTTTATGAGACAATCCTGCTTGACAAGAAGCCCATTGTGTGTGACATGAGATGGGTTGACTGGGAGTACATCAAGGAGAATGAGGATCACTATCCAGGTGTCTATGACAGCTTCAGGGCATGTGGAGTTGATACCTTTGTGGCCCAGAAGCTCACCAAGTGGATGATGAATTGATCATGCAATTCTACTCCACTACCCATTTCTATCCAGATGGGAAGATCGTTTGGATGTCTGAGGGTACCAGTTACCAATCTTCTGTTGATGAATGGGCTCAGTTGATCAATGCCCCTGAAGAGCATGAAGATGACTTGGATGTATATGCTGAGAAGAAGAAAGACCACAACACAATGGCCAACATGTGCAAAGAAATCCCAGATGCTGCTTTGGATACTCACAAGTTAGGATCTGTCCACTACTTGTTGTCTGGTCTGCCTACTATAAATTGGATCCTCAGACACACATTGCTGTTGGGGAACGTAGTAATTTCAAAATTTTCCTACGCACACACAGGATCATGGTGATGCATAGCAACGAGAGGGGAGAGTGTTGTCCACGTACCGTCGTAGACCGTTAAGTGGAAGCGTTATGACAACGCGGTTGATGTAGTCGTACGTCTTCACGATCGACCGATCCTCAGTACCGAACGTACGATACCTCCGCGTTTAGCACACGTTTAGCTCGATGACGTCCCACGAACTCACGATCCAGTAGAGCTCGGGGAAGAGTTTCGTCAGCACGACGGCGTGGTGACGATGTTGATGAAGTTATTGCAGCAGTGCTTTGCCTAAACACCACTACAGTATGACCGAGGTGGATTATGGTGGAGGGGGGCACCGCACACGGCTGGGAGAGATCTTTGTGATCAACTTGTGTGTCTAGAGGTGCCCATGCCCCTGTATATAAAGGAGCAAGGGGGAGGCCGGCCGGCCCTTGTTCGCGCGCCTAGGAGGAGGAATCCTCCTCCTTGTAGGAGTAGGATTCCCCCCCCCCTTTCCTACTCCTACTAGGAGGGGGAAAGGCAGGGAGAGAAAGAGAAGGAAAGGGGGGCGCCGCCCCCCCTTCTCCTAGTCCAATTTGGATAGGGGGAAGGGGGCACGCTGCCTGCCCTAGGACGGCCCCTCTCTCTTTCCCTTATGGCCCAACAAGGCCCATTAGTCCCCCCGGGGGTTCCGGCAACCCCTTTGGTACTCCGGCAAAATCCCGATTTCACACGGAACTATTCTGATGTCCAAATGTAGGCTTCCAATATATCAATCTTTATGTCTCAACCATTTCGAGACTCCTCGTCATGTCCGTGATCAAATCCGGGACTCCGAACTACCTTCGGTACATCAAACCATATAAACTCATAAAACCGATCGTCACACAACTTTAAGCATGCGGACCCTACGGGTTTGAGAACTATGTAGACATGACCGAGACACGTCTCTGGTCAATAACCAATAGCGGAACCTGCATGCTCATATTGGTTCCTACATATTCTACGAAGATCTTTATCGGTCAAACCGCACAACACTATATGTTATTCTCTTTGTCATCGGTGTGTTACTTGCCCGAGATTCGATCGTCAGTATCCCAATACCTAGTTCAATATCGTTACTGACAAGTCTCTTTACTCGTTACGTAATACATCATCCTGTAACTAACTCATTAGTTATCATGCTTGCAAGGCCTATAGTGATGTGTATTACCGATAGGGCCCAGAGATACCTCTCCGACAATCGGAGTGACAAATCCTAATCTTGATCTATGCCAACTCAACAAGTACCATCGGAGACACCTGTAGAGCACCTTTATAATCACCCACTTATGTTGTGACGTTTGGTAGCACACAAAGTGTTCCTCTGGTATTCGGGAGTTGCATAATCTCATAGTCATAAGAACATGTATAAGTCATGAAGAAAGCAATAGCAGTAAACAAACGATCAAGTGCTAAGCTAACGGAATGGGTCAAGTCCATCACATCATTCTCCTAATGATGTGATCCCATTGATAAAATAACAAATCATGTCTATGGTTAGGAAACTTAACCATGTTTGATCAATGAGCTAGTCAAATAGAGGCATACTAGTGACACTATGTTTGTCTATGTATTCACACATGTATTATGTTTCTGGTTAATACAATTCTAGCATGAATAATAAACATTTATCATGAAATAAGGAAATAAATAATAACTTTATTATTGCCTCTAGGGCATATTTCCTTCAGTCTCCCACTTGCACTAGAGTCAATAATCTAGATTACACAGTAATGATTTTAACACCCATGGAGCCTTGGTGCTGATCATGTTTTGCTCGTGGAAGAGGCTTAGTCAATGGGTCTGCAACATTTAGATCCATATGTATCTTGCAAATCTCTATGTCTCCCACCTGGACTTGATCCCGAATGGAGTTGAAGTGTCTCTTGATGTGCTTGGTTCTCTTGTGAAATCTGGATTCTTTTGCCAAGGCAATTGCACCAGTATTGTCACAAAATATTTTCATTGGACCCTGTGGGAGTCCTGGATTAGGGGGTCTCTGGACAGCCGGACTATATCCATTGGCCGGACTGTTAGACTATGAAGATACAAGATTGAAGACTTCGTCTCGTGTCCGGATGGGACTCTACTTGGCGTGGAAGGCAAGCTAGGCAATACGGATATGTGTATCTCCTCCTTTGTAACCGACCTTGTGTAACCCTAACCTCTCCGGTGTCTATATAAACCGGAAGGTTTTAGTCCGTAGGACAACATACAATCATACCATAGGCTAGCTTCTAGGGTTTAGCCTCTCTGATCTCGTGGTAGATCTACTCTTGTACTACCCATATCATCAATATCAATCAAGCAGGACATAGGGTTTTACCTCCATCAAGAGGGCCCGAACCTGGGTAAAACATTGTGTCCCCTGCCTCCTGTTACCATCCGCCTTAGACGCACAGTTCGGGGCCCCCTACCCGAGATCCGCCGGTTTTGACACCGACATTGGTGCTTTCATTGAGAGTTCCTCTGTGTCGTCGCCGTTAGGCTTGATGGCTCCTACTATCATCGATAACGATGTAGTCCAGGGTGAGACTTTTCTCCCCGGACAGATCTTCGTGTTCGGCGGCTTTGCACTGCGGGCCAATTCTCTTGGCCATCTGGAGCAGATTGAAAGTTACACCCCTGGCCACCAGGTCAGGTTTGGAAGCTTAAACTACACGGCCGATATCCATGGAGACTTGATCTTCGATGGATTCGAGCCTCTGCCTTGTGCGTCATGCGGTCACGATGAGTACGATTTAGCTCTACCATCGGACAGTGTTTAGGAGATCGCACAGGCAGCCGCTCCGACCCTCAATTCGGAGCCAGTTGCGCCGTCCATGTACGGGTGGATGGACCCCGCCACGGAGGCCTTACCCTCAGCGGCGATCGATCCAAACATCGACCTTACCTTGCACGAGAGCCGTGTTGTTAAACTACCGGATCCTTCTCCAGCCACGGACTCCGAACCGCCTGCGCCCGTTCCTATCGAATCCGATTGGGCGCCGATCATGGAGTTTACCTCCGCGGATATTTTTCAGCACTCGCCCTTTGGCGACATACTGAACTCATTAAGGTCTCTCTCCTTGTCAGGAGGATCCTGGCCGAACTATGTCCGGCAGGACTGGGATGCGGACGACGAAGAAATTCGCGGCCCACCCACCACCCACCTAGTAGCCACTGTCGATGACTTAACCGACATGCTCGACTTCGACTCCGAAGACATCGACGGTATGAACGACGATGCGGGAGACGAAGAGGAACCACTGCCCACAGGGCACTGGACAGCCACCTCATCATACGATATATACATGGTGGATACACCGAAAGAAGGCAATGGTGACGAGATAGCGGAGGATGACCCCTCCAAGAAGCAACCCAAGCACCGACGTCAGCGGCGCCGCTCTAAGTCCTGCCAAAGAAAAGTGGTGATACCGGCACAGGAGATAATAACACTCTGGATAGTGCCGAAGACAACAACAATCCCCTCCAACAAGATTTAGAGCAGGAGGATGGAGGAGCCAGCCCCCCTGAGAGAGCGGCAGATGGAGAGGCGAAGGATGATAATTACATGCCCCCCTCCGAAGATGACGCAAGCCTCGGCGACAAAGAATTCGCCGTGCCATAGGATCCCGTCGAACAAAGAGCGCTTCAAACGCCGGCTTATAGCCATGGCAAATAGCCTTAAGAAAAAGCAGCAGCAGCTTCAAGCTGATCCAGATCTGCTAGCTGACAGATGGACTGAAGTCCTCGTGGCCGAGGAATATAAACTCGAGCGCCCCTACAAGAGTTACCCAAAATGCAGGTTGATACCCCGACTGGAGGAAGAAGCGTATGATGCGGCTGATCGGCCACCTGTGGCCGCGATAGAGAGGCATTCCAGCCAAAAACTCAGCCTGCACCCCGACGCCATTCAAATAAAAAGGCATGGGGAGATACGCCAGACCTGTGAGACATATTGGAGGAAAAAGCAAAGCATGCAAGATCGATCTACGGATCACGAGGGCGCGCCACTATGCGAGACCATAAACGTCACGCCGGATACAATAAATGTAAATCCGGCCGGGCCGAACACAGCGGGCAAGATCCATTCGAGCTGCGTCGCGATATAGCCCAATACAGAGGCGCCGCACACCCCTTATGCTTCACAGATGAAGTAATGGATCATCAAATCCCAGAAGGTTTCAAACCTGTAAATATTGAATCATACGACGGCACAACAGATCCCGCGGTATGGATCGAGTATTTCCTCCTCCACACCCACATGGCCCGCGGTGATGACTTATACGCCATCAAATACCTCCCACTAAAGCTCAAGGGACCAGCGCGGCATTGGCTTAATAGCTTGCCAGCAGAGTCCATTAGCCGTTGGGAAGATCTGGAAGCCGCATTCCTCGACAACTTTTAGGGCACTTATGTGCGGCCACCAGATGCCGATGACTTGAGCCACATAATTCAGCAGCAAGAAGAATCGGCCAGGCAATTCTGGACTCGGTTCCTAACAAAGAAAAATCAAATCATCGATTGTCCGGATGCAGAGGCCCTAGCAGCTTTCAAACACAACATCTGCGACGAATGGCTAGCCTGGCACCTTGGTCAGGAAAAGCCGAAAACTATGGCAGCCCTCACGGCACTCATGACCCGCTTTTGTGCGGGAGAAGACATCTGGCTGGCTCGCAGTAATAACATATCAAAGAACCATGGTACTTCGGATACCAAGGACGGCAATAGCAGGTCACGTCGCAACAAACATAAGCTCCGCATTAACAGCGATAATACCGAGGATACGACAGTCAATGCCGGATTCAAAGGCTCTAAACCCGGTCAATGGAAAAAGCCATTCAAAAAAAGTACGCCGGGTCCGTCCAGCTTGGACCGTATACTCGATCGCTCGTGTCAAATACACGGCACCCCAGAAAAGCCAGCCAATCACACCAACAGGGATTGTTGGGTGTTCAAGCAGGCCAGCAAGCTAATTGCCGAAAACAAGGACAAGGGGCCACATAGCGATGACGAGGAGGAGCCCCGGAAGCCACACACCGAAGGACATAAGAGGTTTCCCCCACAAGTGCGGACGGTGAACATGATATACGCAACCCACATCCCGAAGAGGAAGCGGAAGCGTGCGCTCAGGGACGTATATGCATTGGAGCCAGTCGCCCCGAAGTTCAACCCATGGTCCTCCTATCCGATCACTTTCGATCACAGGGACCATCCCACTAGTATCCGTCATGGCGGATTCGCCACGCTGGTTCTGGACCCAATCATTGACGGATTTCACCTCACTCGAGTCCTTATGGATGGTGGCAGCAGCTTGAACCTGCTTTATCAGGACACAGTGCGCAAAATGGGTATAGACCCCTCAAGGATCAAACCCACAAAAACGACCTTTAAAGGCATCATTCCAGGCGTAGAGGCCCACTGCACAGGCTCAATTACACTGGAAGTGGTCTTTGGATCCCCGGATAACTTCCGAAGCGAAGAGTTAATCTTCGATATAGTCCTATTCCGCAGTGGTTATCATGCACTGCTCGGGCGAACCGCATTTGCGAGATTCAATGTGGTACCGCATTATGCATACCTCAAGCTCAAGATGCCAGGACCTCACGGGGTTATTACAGTCAATGGAAACATAGAGTGCTCTCTCCGAACGGAGGAGCACACCGCGGCCCTCGCAGCAGAAGCGCAAAGCAGCCTCTCAAGGCAATCCACCAGTTCGGCGTTTCAAGACCCGGACACCTTCAAGCGCGCTTGGAGCAATCAGCAACTAGACCGCCTGGCGCGATCTGAGCTCGCGTAGCAATGTGGCCCCCACCCCAATCCCAGTCAAACGGCGAAACTCGTGCCACCCGTACATAATTATGCATTAAAAATACCATGGGCATAGGTGGGGAGGGGGGCACAACTGCGGCACGCCCCAAGACGCGGCTTAAACCGCACTAGGGGCTTCCCGTTTGGTTATTTTCCTATTTTTCAGGACCTTAATCTCTGGAAACACTGTTCGGCAGCACTATTGCCGAACACATGATGCAGCAACCAAGGAGGCAGAAAGCTACGTCACACCACGGAATTCCCAGGTGGATTACAATAACGAGCGAAATATTTGATTTAATACTATTCCTCAGGTTGCCCTTGGAAGGGACATAGTCCTACTCTTTGCTCATCGCACCATCGGTATCATTCAGCTTTGACGCACCTTTTTGAATAAACAACGCATAACATTACGACTATTATTGCATTCTTGTTATATATATATATATATGTGTGTGTGTGTGTGTTCATTAATGACGCCTTGCAACCGTACACTTTGGTACGACCAATACACCAGGGGCTTACGTACCCCATAATATGGTGTGAAAAGTCCGAACACTTTCACAAGTGCGGCACCCCGAACTTATAGCATTATATGCATCATCTCCGAATCATGTCTTTGGTCAAATGTTGGGTTTGCCCGACTCCTATGTTTTGGTACCTTACGTTCCGCTCTATCGGCTAAGGCAGCGCTAGGATAACTACTGTGATTTTGCCCCGGTTCTGCTGGGCTAAAGCACCTCAGTAGAGAAAGCCAAAACTGACTGTCATGATAAGGCGAGAGACTGGTCGCTGTTCGGCGAGGTTTTCGAGTCCCTAAAGACTTATGCCGCATAGAGCGAGGGGCCGGCCCTGTCCGGCTTAAAGGTGTGTATCGCGCCCCGAATTCGGCCTTCCGAATACCAGGGGCTTCGCCGAAATTTAAAATTATAGAATTCTATGGCTAAGTGAGAGTGATAAAGCATTATTAGTCTAGTTGCCTTGTTCGTTGTGCTGAGCACCTCCCTCGAAGGACCCAAACATGGGAACAAGAGTGCTCAGGTTTATCCCGAACACCCCAGCACTCGTGGCATGGGGGCAGAAGCCGAGGACTAGCCATCTCTTAGATTGGATAAACAGCCAAACATAAGGTAATATTTTAAATTCACACAAGTGTTGCATAGCGCATATGAAACAAGTTTTCATCATACAGGGTCACATGAGCAAGTTTACTCAAATATTACATCCTTTGAACATTTGTTCGCTACAAGACGGGCACCCTTCAGGACACCCTCATAATAAATTTCGGGGGTGCGATGCTCCTTGCCCTGCGGCGGCCCTTCCTTGATCAACTTCACGGCGTCTAGCTTGGCTCACTGCACCTTCACACGGGCGAAAGCCCGGTGTGCACCTTCGGTGCAGACGGACCGCTTGACAACCTGCAGCCTTGGGCAGGCATCCACAAGCCGCCTCACCAGGCTGAAGTAGCTGTTCGGAAGGGCGTCGCCAGGCCATAGCCGGACTATAAGGCCCTTCATGGCCTGTTCGGCCGCCTTGTGCAGCTCGACCAGCTGCTTTAGCTGGTCGGTCAGAGGCATCGGGTGTTCGGTCCCAGTATACTGAGACCAAAACAGCTTCTCCATTGAGCTTCCCTCCTCGGCCTGGTAAAACTGTGCGGCATCCGACACGCTGCGGGGCAAATCTGCGAATGCTCCTGGAGAGCTCCGAATTCGGGTAAGTAATCGGTAATTTACTTTTACATGCTTGCTCTGCATATAGAATGCCTTACCCGCCACTATCTTATTCATTGCGTCGATCTCCTGGAGGGCCTTTTGGGCTTCGGCCTTGGCACTTTTTGCGCTCTCGAGGGCCGCGGCAAGCTCAGACTCTCGCGTCTCCGAGTCAAGCTCCAACGCCTCGTGCTTCGTCACAAGAGCCTGGAGCTCTTGCTGCACCTCGCCCACCCGGGCCTCTTGCTTTTCTCGCTCGGTGCGCTCCTTGGCCGCTCTATCTTCGGCCTCGGACAGCGCTTTCTTTAGGGTCGCCACTTCGGTCGTGGCCCCTGGCAAATTCATCATGATCCTGTCATTTTGCAATTGCACTCTTTTTATACATATCCACAGACTAGGTACTACTTACCTTTGTTATCCTCGAGCTGCCTCTTGGCAAGGCCGAGCTCGTCCTTGGACCCTTTAAGGTCTTGCTTCAGTACGGCGACCTCCGCAGTCAGTGCGGCGGACGCCAGCAGCGAAGCCTGCATATGCATATTGACATACTCATATTAGACTCATGCGATATTGTTTGATCCTCTGTTCGGCTTTTCTTTGTGAACACCGAACAGAGCATCAGAGGCTACTGTCTATGCGGTAATATTTTCCTATATTTTAAACACTTACCTCAAAGCCTGTTAGAAGGCTGGCACAGGCTTCAGTCAATCCACTCTTGGCGGACTGAACCTTCTGGATCACCGCACTCATGATAGTGCGGTGCTCCTTTTCGATGGAAGCGTTGCGAAGCGCTTCCAGCAGATTGACCGGCGCCTCTAGATGGACAGATGTCACCGGTACAGGCGTCTCGCCCCTCTTAGAAGGAGGCCGCCTGCCCAAGTCCGGAACCACTGGAGGTTCCGGCGTGGTGTTCGGCTGAGGGCCGAACTCGGAGCTCTCAGGGGCATTGTCCCCTCGGCTCCCGGAGTCCGAGAGGCTGCCTTGAGGCACCTCCGGGACCGTCTCCCCTCGACCGGGTGCCTCGTGAGACAGGACCTCGGCGTCGTCCGCAGGATGAGGGGAGGTGGCGGTCGAGACTGGATCGCTATCCATACCCGACGAGCCCAGGGAGCCGTCCGATGATACATCAATACGGGCTCGGGGCGGCCTGCATAATCATATTTCAGCATTAGGTGAAGTAGTGCGACAAAGGAATACTATGAGTTACTCTGGTATCCGAATACTTACGACTTCCCCAGGGGCTTGGCCCTGGGCAGCCACTCGTCTTCACCGTCGTCGGCGGTGGTAGAGCTATCCGGAAGGAGAGTCCTCCCCTTCTTGGACCCTTCGGCCTCCCCAGTTGCGGCGGCCTTCCTTTTATTGTCTCCCTCGTCTGGAGGGGGAGCATCTTCTTCTGCCTCCTCGTCTTCGGGGGAGGATTGCGCCATAGAGTCCTCGGACGGTGAGTCCGATGACGCCTGGCATTGGGAACTCTTTCGGGTTCCCTTGGCCTTCTTGGTCTTCTCCGGCACCGTATAAGGAGCCGGAATTAGCATCTTCGCTAGGAGAGCATCTGCTGGGCCTTCAAGCAAAGGAGCCGGACAGCCGATCTGTCCGGCCGTCTCCTGCCAGTCCTGTCAAAGGTACAGGAGTTTAGATCCCGCATGGAGTCAATTTATGAAAAATAAGTATCCTGTAAGAGGTAAAGCAGCTTACCGCACTGGCTTGGCGCTTCGTGCTGAATCCGCGATCCTCAGTAATGGGAGGGGGGACCTCGGCGCTCTTGAACAGCACCCTCCAGACATCTTCATGAGTTGTGTCGAAGAGCCTGTTCAGAGTTCGGTGCTACGCCGGGTCGAACTCCCACAAGTTGAAGGCCCGTTGTTGGCACGGGAGGATCCGGTGGTGGAGCATGACCTGGACTACATTGACAAGTTTGAGCTTCTTGTTCACCATGTTTTGAATACATGTTTGGAGTCCGGTCAGCTCTCCTGAACTACCCCAGGACAGGCCCTTCTCTTTCCAGGAGGTAAGCCATGTGGGGAAGCCAAATCGGAACTCGGGGGCCGCTACCCATGTAGGGTCACGCGGCTCGGTGATGTAGAACCACCCCGATTGCCACCCCTTTATGGTCTCCACGAAGGAGCCCTCGAGCCATGTGATGTTGGGCATCTTGCCCACCATGGCGCCTCCGCACTCCGCCTGGCGGCCGCTCACTACCTTCGGCTTGACATTGAAAGTCTTCAGCCATAAGCCGAAGTGGGGCTTGATGCGGAGGAAAGCCTCGCACACGACGATAAACGCCGAGATGTTGAGGATGAAGTTCGGGGCCAGATCGTGGAAATCTAGGCCGTAGTAGAACATGAGCCCCCGGACAAATGGGTGGAGAGGAAATCCCAGTCCGCGGAGGAAATGGGTGAGGAACACTACCCTCTCATGGGGCCTGGGGGTGGGGATGAGCTGCCCCTCCTCTGGGAGCCGGTGCGCGATGTCGTCGGGCAAGTATCCGGCTCTCCTCAGCTTCTTGACGTGTCCCTCCATGATGGAGGAGACCATCCACCTGCCTCCCGCTCCGGACATGGTTGGAGAAGGTCGAGGTGGGAAGTGCGAACTTGGGCACTGGAGCTTGAGTGTGCGAAGGTGGATGAGCAAAGGAGGAAGAAGGCGTGGATGAAAAGGTAAATCCTTATCCCTTTATATGGGCGGATGAAACTATGCGTCCCCACTAGCCTGGTAAAACTCGCTTCTCCCCCAAGCGCCGTAATCGATGGCACGGTTGGGTTAACCACACCCGTATTGATGAGAATCCCGTGATAAGGGGACACAATATTTGCTTTGACAAGACGTGTCAAAAAACTGCCTCGCGTTATGTGCGGTGCTAGTTAAAGGAAACGGTTCGAATAATCACCGGGCCGTGACATAATGTCGTGTTGCCAAAACAAGTCAGCAAATTGGATTTGTAGAAATATTATTCTCTCTACGATGGTATGTGGAACTTATTTTGCAGGGTCGGACGCTATCCTTATATTCAAATTCTTCCGTGGTATATTCGGAGGAGGAACCCGCCTTGCAATGCGAAGACAATACTGCGCACCAGACTCATCGTCATTGAAAGCCTGGTTCAGGGGCTACTGTGGGAGTCCAGGATTAGGAGGTCTCCAGACAGCCAGACTATATCCATTGGCCGGACTGTGAGACTATGAGGATACAAGATTGAAGACTTCGTCTCATGTCCGGATGGGACTCTACTTGGCGTGGAAGGCAAGCTAGGCAATACGTATATGTGTATCTCCTCCTTTGTAACCGACCTTGTGTAACCCTAACCTCTCCGGTGTCTATATAAACCGGAGGGTTTTAGTCCGTAGGACAACATACAATCATACCATAGGCTAGCTTCTAGGGTTTAGCCTCTCTGATCTCGTGGTAGATCTACTCTTGTACTACCCATATCATCAATATTAATCAAGCAGGACGTAGGGTTTTACCTCCATCAAGAGGGCCCGAACCTGGGTAAAACATTGTGTCCCCTGCCTCCTGTTACCATCCGCCTTAGACGCATAGTTCGGAACCCCCTACCCGAGATCCGCCGGTTTTGACACAGACAGACATGATGCACTAGGTATGACACCTAGATCGGATATGAACTCCTTCATCCAGACTCCTTCATTCGCTGCTTCCGAAGCAGCAATGTACTCCGCTTCACATGTAGATCCCGCCACGACGCTCTGTTTAGAACTGCTCCAACTGACAGCTCCACCGTTTAATATAAACACGTATCCGGTTTGCGATTTAGAATCGTCTGGATCAGTGTCAAAGCTTGCATCAATGTAAGCATTTACGATGAGCTCTTTGTCACCTCCATAAATGAGAAACATATCCTTGGTCCTTTTCAGGTACTTCAGGATGTTCTTGACCGCTGTCTAGTGATCCACTCCTGGATTACTTTGGTACCTCCCTGCTAGGCAAATAGCAAGGCACACATCAGGTCTGGTACATAGCATTGCATACATGATAGAGCCTATGGCTGAAGCATAGGGAACACTTTTCATTTTCTCTCTATCTTCTGAAGTGGTCGGGCATTGAGTCTTACTCAACTTCACACCTTGTAACACAGGCAAGAACCCTTTCTTAGCTTGATCCATTTTGAACTTCTTCAAAACTTTATCAAGGTATGTGCTTTGTGAAAGTCCAATTAAGCATCTTGATCTATCTCTATAGATCTTGATGCCCAATATATAAGCAGCTTCACCGAGGTCTTTCATTGAAAAACTTTTATTCAAGTATCCTTTTATGCTATCCAGAAATTCTATATCATTTCCAATCAACAATATGTCATCCACATATAATATTAGAAATGCTACAGAGCTCCCACTCACTTTCTTGTAAATACAGGCTTCTCCAAAAGTCTGTATTAAACCATATGCTTTTATCACACTATCAAAACATTTATTCCAACTCCGAGAGGCTTGCACCTGTCCATAAATGGATCGCTGGAGCTTGCACACTTTGTTAGCTCCCTTTGGATCGATAAAACCTTCAGATTGCATCATATACAACTCTTCTTCCAGAAATCCATTCAGGAATGCAGTCTTTACATCCATTTTCCAAATTTCATAATCATAAAATGCGGCAATAGCTAACATGATTCGGACGGACTTAAGCATCGCTATGGGTGAGAAGGTCTCATCGTAGTCAACTCCTTGAACTTGTCGAAAACCTTTTGCAACAAGTCGAGCTTTGTAGACAGTAACATTACCGTCAGCATCTGTCTTCTTCTTGAAGATCCATTTGTTCTCGATGGCTTGTCGATCATCGGGCAAGTCAACCAAAGTCCACACTTTGTTCTCATACATGGATCCCATCTCAGATTTCATGGCCTCAAGCCATTTTGCAGAATCTGGGCTCATCATCGCTTCCTCATAGTTCATAGGTTCGTCATGGTCAAGTAACATGACCTCCACTGGATTACCATACCACTCTGGTGCGGATCTTGTTCTGGTTGAACTACGAGGTTTGGTGGTAACTTGATCTGAAGTTTCATGATCATCATTAGCTTCCTCACTAATTGGTGGAGATGTCATAGAAACCGGTTTCTGTGATGAACTACTTTCCAATAAGGGAGCAGGTACAGTTACCTCATCAAGTTCTACTTTCCTCCCACTCACTTCTTTCAAGAGAAACTCCTTCTCTAGAAAGGATCCATTCTTAGCAACGAATATCTTGCCTTCAGGTCTGTGATAGAAGGTGTACCCTATAGTTTCTTTTGGGTATCCTATGAAGACACATTTCTCCGATTTGGGTTCGAGCTTATTAGGTTGAAGCTTTTTCACATAAGCATCGCAGCCCCAAACTTTAAGAAATGACAACTTTGGTTTCTTGCCAAACCATAGTTCATAAGGCATCGTCTCAACGGATTTTGATGGTGCCCTATTTAACGTGAATGCAGCCATCTCTAAAGCTAGCATAACCCCAAAACGATAGCGGTAAATCAGTAAGAGACATCATAGATCGCACCATATCTAGTAACGTACGATTACGACGTTCGGACACACCATTACGCTGTGGTGTTCCGGGTGGCGTGAGTTGCGAAACTATTCCGCATTGTTTCAAATGTATGCCAAACTCGTAACTCAAATATTCTCCTCCATGATCAGATCGTAGGAACTTTATTTTCTTGTTACGATGATTTTCCACTTCACTCTGAAATTCTTTGAACTTTTCAAATGTTTCAGACTTATGTTTCATTAAGTAGATATGCCCATATCTGCTTAAATCATCTGTAAAGGTGAGAAAATAACGATACCCGCTGCGAGCCTCAATATTCATTGGACCACATACATCAGTATGTATGATTTCCAACAAATCTATTGCTCGCTCCATAGTTCCGGAGAACGGCGTTTTATTCATCTTGCCCATAAGGCATGGTTTGCAAGTACCAAGTGATTCATAATCAAGTGATTCCAAAAGTCCATCAGTATGGAGTTTCTTCATGCGCTTTATACCAATATGACCCAAACGGCAGTGCCACAAATAAGTTGCATTATCATTATCAACTCTGCATCTTTTGGCTTCAACATTATGAATATGTGTATCACTACTATCGAGATTCAACAAGAATAGACCACTCTTTAAGGGTGCATGACCATAAAAGATATTACTCATATAAATAGAACAACCATTATTCTCAGATTTAAATGAATAACCGTCTCGCATCAAACAAGATCCAGATATAATGTTCATGCTTAACGCTGGCACCAAATAACAATTATTTAGGTCTAAAACTAATCCCGAAGGTAGAGGTAGCGACCCGACGGCGATCACATCGACTTTGGAACCATTTCCGACGTGCAGCGTCACCTCATCCTTAGCCAGTCTTCACTTAATCTGCAGTCACTGTTTTGAGTTGCAAATATTAGCAACAGAACCAGTATCAAATACCCAGGTGCTACTGCGAGCTCAGGTAAAGTACACATCAATAACATGTATATCACATATACCTTTGTTCACCTTGCCATCCTTCTTATCCGCCAAATACTTGGGGCAGTACCGCTTCCAGTGACCAGTCTGTTTGCAGTAGAAGCACTCAATCTTAGGCTTAGGTACAGACTTGGGTTTCTTCTCCTGAGCAGCAACTTGTTTGCCGTTCTTCTTGAAGTTCCCCTTCTTCTTCCCTTTGCCCTTTTTCTTGAAACTGGTGGTTTTATTGACCATCAACACTTGATGCTCCTTCTTGATTTCTACCTCCGCAGCCTTTAGCATCGCGAAGAGCTCGGGAATTGTCTTATTCATCCCTTGCATATTATAGTTCATCACAAAGCTTTTGTAGCTTGGTGGCAGTGATTGAAGAACTCTGTCAATGACACTATCAATAGGAAGATTAACTCCCAGTTGAGTCAAGTGATTATGAAACCTAGACATTTTGAGTATATGCTCGCTGACAGTACTATTCTCCTCCATCTTGCAGCTATAGAACTTATTGGAGACTTCATATCTCTCAATCCGGGCATTTGCTTGAAATATTAACTTCAACTCCTGGAACATCTCATATGCTCCATGACGTTCAAAACATCGTTGAAGTCACGGTTCTAAGCCGTAAAGCATGGCACAATGAACTATCGAGTAGTCATCAGCTTTACTCTGCCAAACGTTCTTAACGTTGGCAGCAGCATCTGCAGGAGGCCTGGCACCCAGTGGTGCTTCCAAGATGTAATTCTTCTGTGCAGCAATGAGGATAATCCTCAAGTTACGGACCCAGTCTGTGTAATTGCTACCATCATCTTTCAACTTTGCTTTCTCAAGGAACGCATTAAAATTCAACGGAACAACAGCACGGGCCATCTATGTGACGCCCCTGATTTGACCGTACACTAATCATACACGCAATTGTGTACGATCAAGATCAAGGACTCACGGGAAGATATCACAACACAACTCTAGACACAAATTAAAATAATACAAGCCTTATATTACAAGCCAGGGGCCTCGAGGGCTCGAATACATAAGCTCGAAAACAAAAGAGTCAGCGGAAGCAACATTATCTGAGTACAGACATGAGTTAAACAAGTTTACCTTTAGAAGGCTAGCACAAAAACAAAAACGATCGAAAAGGAAAGGCTTCCTTCCTGGGAGCCTCCTAACTACTCCAAATCATCAGCGGCCGTCACGTAGTAGTTGGCACCCTCGGGATAGTAGTAATCATCAGTGGTGACATCTGGCTCCTGGGATCCATCATCTGGTCACAACAATCGGGTATGGGAGAAAAGAGGTAGCAAAGCAACCGTGAGTACTTATCCAAAGTACTCGCAAGACTTACATCAGATATAAACTAAGTATGCATCTGTATCAAAGGAATGGGTTGTCGTAGTGGACTAAACTGCAGAATGCCAGAAGGGAAGGGGAAAAGCCTGGCATATCGAAGACTAGCATCTTCAAGCATCTTGCAGCATATAAGAGAGTATAGATCAACATAATGTAAAGTAGTAGTAGTGTTATCAACCTCGGCCAGAGATTCTTTCTCGACTCCCTGTGAGAAAGCAATCCAGGAGTCCTACTATCCATTTCTCATATCCATGTCACATCTCAAGTATCCAGTTCTAGTTGTATCGATCGGGATACAACTCCAAGTGTCTGTTACCGTAGGACAGGCTATTGATAGATGTTTTCTTCCCTGCAGGGGTGCACCAACTTAGCCACCATGCTCGATTAACTCCGGCCGTACACACTTTCCTGGGTCATGCCCGGCCTCGGCCAAACAATACGCACGCGGCAACCCGACCTAGGCTTAATAGAGAGGCCAACACGCCGGACTAAACCTATGCCCCCAGGGGTCATGGGCCATCGCCCCAGGAACTCCTGCACGCTGTGTGGGCGGCCGGTGAGCAGACCTAGCTACCTCCTTCAAAAAGGCAGGTGCTTATGCAGTCCAACCCGGCGCGCGCCGCTCAGTCGCTGACGTCTATTAAGCTTCGGCTGATGTATATGACACAGAACGCCCATACAATGCCCATGTGATGGTTAGTGCTATCAGGACAGAGGCCCCTCGGATCAAATATCCAAACCATCAGTGTGTTGGCAGTGCGGTCACGAGCAGAGACTCACGAAAGATGTGACCCCGTCGCCCTGTCTCGAGTACTTGCGGCAAGGGCTAAGAATGCCTGACCACGCCTCGTAAGTATCTTGCGGCCACCTTCCAGGTCAACCCGACTCCACATCACTCGCTATTAAGCTCGTGCGGGTACCCCTTAGGGCCGACGCATCTTTAGTAACATGGCTCAGTGCAAAGTCATAGTAACCATAGTAATTGTGTGTCTAACACCAAGGGGAAAACCCGAGGAATCACCCCCGGTGAATTCCACTCGATGTTGTCATCAAGGTGAACGTAAGAGGATCCACCCTCGAGGTTCACACTTGAGGGGTTGCACGACAGAGCCGTAACGGAAGTGGTTAAGGAGGAAATCACCCTCGATGATCACGACCGAATAGCTACACTACAGAGATCTCATCAGGAGTGATGTATGAGGTTCACCCTCGGCACTCGATAGTAACTCTGTAGTGTCGTACAAATAGGGGGTGATGTGTGGTGTTGGGGCCTAGACATCGATCAGGTTGATCGAGTCATCGAACATAAAGCAAGGCAACTGGGACAAGGTGGGGGTCACTGATGGATCTCTAACCAACCTATACTAAGCAGTTTAGGATAAGCAGGTAAGGTATGAAAGAAGGTAACAAAAACAGGCTATGCATTAGAGTAGGATCATACATAAAGCAGTAGCAGTTCTAATGCAAGCATGAGAGGGAAAGAAATGGGTGATATCGGAATGCTCAAGGGGGGTTTGCTTGCCTGGAAGCTCTGTTGAAAAGGAAGAAGTGTTGTCGACGTAGTCGATCACAGGGGCATCAGCAGCGGTCTCGGGGTCTACCGGAGAGAAGAGGGGGAAGAAAGAGTAAATACAGAGCAAACAGATGCATCACTAAGCATTACATGATGACGGGCAGAGCTAGGGATGTCCTAACGTAGTACTACACGTTGCAGACGGAGGGGATAAACATCCGAGGATGAATTCCCGGCGTTAGGCGAATTCCGGACAGATGGAAGAGAGGCGACAGTTCCATGTTCAGCATGCTAGGGGCATGTGACAGGTGAATGGACCACGCATTCGGATTCGTTGGATTTTTCTGAGCAACTTTCATGTAGAAAACATTTTCATCGGAGTTACGGTTTATTTTCTGTGATTTTCTAAAGATTTAAACAATATTCTAGAATTATTAAATTAACAGAAAAGAGAAATATGACGTCATCATGACATCACTATGACGTCAGCAGTCAACAGGATGGCTGACCAGGTCAAACTGACCAGTGGGTCCTACATGTCATAGACAGTGGGCTAACTGTGGGTTATTTTAATTAAACGTGGTTAATTAGCAGTTGGGCCCCATGTGTTTGTGACTATTTAGCTAAATTAATTAGTTTTAATTATGAAACAATTTAACTAGAGGATTAAGCGGTGGGGCCCGCACGTCAGTTGCTGGGGCCTGCCCAGTCAGCACAGTTGACCAGGTCAACTAGTCAACAGGGGACCAGGGGCCCCACTGGCAGTGACCCAAGGGGTGGCCCCAGGTGTGCCACGTCGGCGGCCAGCGCCGGAGTGGCTCCGACGAGCCGAAACCATGGCAGAGCGGCCAGGAGAGCGTCGGGATTCGCCTACGGGCGTCCGTTTTTCGCGTGACTTGGCGCGCTCGAACGGGAAGATGACGCCGCGTCCAACCGGAGTGGTTACGAGGCCAGAGGTGGACGGAGGTGACGGCGGCGAGCTCGGGAACCTCACCGAAGTTCGACCACGATCGGGAATGACGCTACGGGGCACGACAAGCGACGCGGAGAGCGCAGATGGGCTCCTACGAGCCCCAGGAGCTCAACTACGAGCTCGGGCGCGAGCTCGGGCCAGGGTGGCCACAACGGTGAGGTGAACGGCGGCGATGAGCTCACAGTAACGGCAACGAGCTAGCCAGGGAGAAACACGCGATGCGAGGAGACGAATGGGGGGAGGGAGGAGCGCACCGAGCGGCTACGAAAAGCTCGCGACAACTTAGGAGCGCAGAGGTGTCCGGAGACGACGACGGTCACCGGCGACAAGGAAGATGGGGAAGAGCTCAATCCCGACCGTGCGGTCGTCTCCAAGCTCGATGGTGAGGCCTAGTTGAGGTAGAGGTCGACGGCGCGTCTCGTGGACGTGCTGGCGAGGCGCGGGGTGGCCGGTGACCGCGTGGTCGACGGAGAATGGCGACGATGGCGCTCGGCAGAGGGGGAGAGGAGCGAGCGTGCGAGAGAGACGGAGGATAGCGGGGTGGACCTGGGAGGCGAGACAGGGGAGTAGAAGAGGGGATCGAGGAGGCGGGGAGGCCTTATCTGCCGTCGTCGCCGGCGAGGTGGTTCGGCGGGAGCCAGCTCCTGTAGCGCCGCGCGACCGAGGAACAGGAAGGGGGGCGCGGTGCGGGGAGCTGGGTCGGCTGGGCCTGCCAGGCTGGTTGAGGCCCAGGGGGCTGGGGGGCTCTCTCTCTCTCCCCCTACTTTTCCTTTACTTTTAGTTTTTCTTTTTTTATTTTCAGCAGCCTTTGCATTTTCCTTTTAGCCAAAAAATGACTTTGCAAAATTATGCCACTAGCCAAAACAAATTCCTAGAAATAATGTGCACTGCCACAAAAAGGTTGGGAGGCTTTTGGATTAGTTGCCAATTTTATAAATTAAAAAGGGCATTTAATTTAGAGCTTAGGTCACTGTTTTAAGTAGTTTAGGCCACTTAAACCCTTTGCAAAAATGTTGGTCCACCACCAATATTAGTTGTGGAATATATGGCACATGATGAACATTTTAGTTTTCATGTTTGAGCATTTTGAATTTCACTCATAATTTGAAAATGAATTCAACTGGAATTTGAAAGAGAGAGGAGACAATGACGATCAAACACTTGTTTAGCATAATGATTAACTTAACCCCAGGGGTTACTATAGCATCATTACACCGGGGTGTTACAATCTATCTACAACAACATAGATAAGCAAAATACTATCAGGTACTAAGTTCATGATAAATTTAAGTTCAATTAATCATATTACTTAAGAACTCCCACTTAGATAGACATCCCTCTATTCATCTAAGTGATCACGTGGTCCATATGAACTAAACCATAACCGATCATCACGTGAAATGGAGTAGTTTTCAATGGTGAACATCACTATGTTGATCATATCTACTATATGATTCACGCTCGACCTTTCGGTCTCAGTGTTCCGAGGCCATATCTGCACATGCTAGGCTCGTCAAGTTTAACCCGAGTATTCTGCGTGTACAAAACTGGCTTGCACCCGTTGTAGATGGACGTAGAGCTTATCACACCCGATCATCACGTGGTGTCTCGGCACAACAAACTTTGGCAACGGTGCATACTCAGGGAGAACAATTTTATCTTGAAATTTAGTGAGAGATCAGCTTATAATGCTACCGTCAAACAAAGCAGAATAAGAGGCATAAAGGATAAACATCACACGCAATCAATATAAGTGATATGCTATGGCCATCATCATCTTGTGCTTGTGATCTCCATCTCCAAAGCACCGTCATGATCACCATCATCACCGGCGCGACACCTTGATCTCCATCATAGCATCGTTGTCGTCTCGCCAACTATTGCTTCTACGACTAAAGTAAAGCAATTACAGGGCGATTGCATTGCATACAATAAAGCGACAACCATATGGCTCCTGCCAGTTGCTGATAACTCCGTTACAAAACATGATCATCTCATAGAATAAATATAGCATCATGTCCTGACCATATCACATCACAACATGCCCTACAAAAACAAGTTAGACGTCCTCTACTTTGTTGTTGCAAGTTTTACGTGGCTGCTACGGGCTGAGCAAGAACCATTCTTATCTACGCATCAAAACCACAACGATAGTTCATCAAGTTGGTGCTGTTTTAACCTTCTCAAGGACCGGGCATAGCCACACTCGGTTCAACTAAAGTTGGAGAAACTGACACCCGCCAGCCACCTGTGTGCAAAAGCACGTCGGTAGAACCAGTCTCGCGTAAGCGTACGTGTCGGTGTCAAAACCGGCGGATCTCGGGTAGGGGGTCCCAAACTGTGCGTCTAAGGCGGATGGTAACAGGAGGCAGGGGACACGATGTTTTACCTAGGTTCGGGCCCTCTTGATGGAGGTAAAACCCTACGTCCTGCTTGATTATTCTTGATAATATGAGTAGTACAAGAGTTTATCTACCACGAGATCGGAGAGGCTAAACCCTAGAAGCTAGCCTATGGTATGATTGTATGTTGTCGTACGGACTAAAACCCTTCGGTTTATATAGACACTGGAGGGCGCTAGGGTTACACAAGGTCGGTTACAAAGGAGGAGATATACATATCCGTATTGCCTAGCTTGCCTTCCACGCCAAGTAGAGTCCCATCCGGACACGGGAAGAAGTCTTCAATCTTGTATCTTCATAGTCCAACAGTCCGGCCAAAGGATATAGTCCGGCTGTCCAGAGACCCCCTAATCCAGGACTCCCTCAGGAGCCCCTGAACCAGGCTTCAATGACGATGAGTCCGGCGCACAGTGTTGTCTTCGGCATTGCAAGGCGGGTTCCTCCTCCGAATACACCACAGAAGAGTTTGAATACAAGGATAGTGTTCGACCCTGCAAAATAAGTTCCACATACCACCGTAGAGAGAATAGTATTTACAAAAATCTAATCTGCTGACACATTTTGGCAGCATGACATCACGCCACGGCCCGGTAATTATTTGAACTGTTTTTCTTTAACCAGCCCCGCACATAACGCGAGGCGGTTTCTTGACACGTCTTGTCAATGTAGAGATCGTGTTCCCCTTATTACGGGATTCTCATCAATACGGACGTGGGTAACCCAACCGCGCCATCAATTACGGCGCTTGGTGGACAAGCGAGTTTTACCAGGCTAGTGGAGCCGCATAGTTTAGTCCGCCCTTATAAAGGGATAAGATCTCACCTTTTTCTACCCACGCCTTCTTCCTCCTTGCTCATCCATTCTCGCGCACTCGAGCTCCAGTGCCCAAGTCCACATCCTCCTCCTCAACTCTCTCCAAACATGTCTAGAGTGGGAGGCAAGTGGATGGCCTCCTCCGTCATGGAGGGGCACATCAAAAAGTTACGCGGAGCCGGATACTTAGCCGCGGATATCGCGCACTGGCTGCCAGCCGCGGGGCAGGTCATCCCTACCCCAGAACCCCACGAGAGGGTGGTCTTCCTCCACCACTTCGTCCGCGGACTGGGGTTTCCCCTCCATCCATTTGTCCGCGGCCTCATGTTCTACTATGGGCTGGACTTTCATGATCTGGCCCCGAACATCATCCTCAACATCTCGGCGTTCATCGTCGTGTGTGAGGCCTTCCTCCGCATCCGGCCCCACTTCGGCCTGTGGCTGAAGACCTTCAATATCAAGCCGAAGGTGGTGGGTGGCCAACAGGCAGAATGCGGCGGAGCCATGGTGGGCAAGACGCCCAATGTTACATGGCTCGAGGGCTCCTTCATGGAGACCATAAAGGGGCGGCAGTCGGGGTGGTTCTACATCACCGAGCCGCGCGACACCAACTGGGCGGCGGCCCCCGAGTTTCGATCCGGAATCCCCACGAGGCTCACTTCCTGGAAGGAGAAGGGCCTGTCCTGGGGTTCATCGGTGGAGCTGGACGGACTCCAAAAATGTATCCGAAACATGACAAGCAAGAAACTTAAGCTTTTCAACATAGTCCAAGTCATGCTCTTCCGCCGGATCCTCCCGTGTCAGCAACGGGATTTCAGCTTATGGGAGTTCGACCCGGCCCGGCACCAGACTCTAAGCGAGCTCTTCGACACGACGCACAAAGACGTCTGGAGGGTGATGTTCAAGGGCGCCGAGGTCCCTCCCTCTCTCACCGAGGACTGCGGGCTAAGCGTGAAGCGCCCTGCGAATCCGGTAAGTTCTGTACATTTGGCAGGATATTTATTTCCCATAGCTTAACCCTGTGCGGGGTCTGAGCTCTCATGCCTTTAACAGGACTAGATGGAGGCATCGGAGCAGATCGACTGTCCAGCCCCTCTGCCCGAAGACACTGCGGGCGCTCTCCTGACGGAGATGCTGACTCCAGCTCCTTATAATGTGCCGGAGAAGACCAAGAAGAAGGCCAAGGGAACCCGAAAGAGTTCCCGGCGCCAGGTGGTATCGGACTCATCGTCCGATAACTCCGCGATGCACTCCTCCCATGAAGATGAGGAGGAGGAAGATGAAGATGCTCCCCCTACAGCTGGGGGAGACAAGAAAAGGAAGGCCGCCCCAACCGGGGAGGCCGAAGGGTCCAAGAAAGGAAGGACTCTCCTTTCGGACTGCTCCACCACCGCCGCCGAAGGCGAAGACGAGTGGCTGCTCAGGGCCAAGCCCCTGGCGAAGTCGTAAGTATTCGGATACCAGAGTAACTCATAGCATTCCTTTGTCGCACTGCTTCTCCTAACGCCGGATATGATTATGCAGACCGCCCCAAGCCCGTATCGACGTATCCTCGTCTGACGGCTCCTTGGATTCGTCGTATATCGATAGCGATCCACTTCCGACCGCCTCCTCCCCTTTCCCTACGGACAATGCTGAGGTGTTGTCACAAGGTGCACCGAGTCGGGGGGAGACAGTCCCGGAGGCACCTCAAGGCGACCTTCCGGACTCCAGGAGCAAAGGGAGCAAGGCTCCCGGGGGCTCCAAGCTCGGCTCTCAGCCGAACACCGCGCCGGAACCTCCAGTGGTTCCGGACTCGGGCAGGCGGCCCCCTTCCAGAAGGGGTAAGACGCCCGTGCCAGTGACCTCTGTCCATCCAGAGGCACCGGACAACCTGCTGGGAGCGCATCACGGCGCTTCCATCGACGAAGAGCACTGCACTATTATGAGTGCGGTGATCAAGAAGGTTCAGTCCGCCAAGGGCGGACTGACTGAAGCCTGTGCCAGCCTTCTGACAGGCTTTGAGGTAAGTATTTAAAATATAGGAAAAATATTACCGCATAGACAGTAGCCCCTGATGCTCTGTTTGGTGTTCACAAAGAAAAGCCGAATAGAGGATCGAATAATATCTGTAGGAGTCTAACATAAGTATGTCTATATGTGTATGCAGGCTTCGCTGCTGACCTCTGCCGCACTCACTGCGGAGGTCGCCGCACTGAAGCAGGACCTCGAGGGGTCCGAGAGAGAGCTCGGCCTTGCTAAGAGGCAGCTCGAGGAGCACAAGGGTAAGTAATACCTAGTCTCTCTCTCTCTCTCTATATATATATATATAAGATGCGACTGCAAAATGACGGGATCATCATGAATTTGCCAGGGGCCACGACCGAAGTGGTGATAACCTACAAGTATAGGGGATCGCAACAGTTTTCGATAAGTAAGAGTGTCGAACCCAACGAGGAGCTAAAGGTAGAACAAATATTCCCTCAAGTTCTATCGACCACCGATACAACTCTACGCACGCTTGACGTTCGCTTTACCTAGAACAAGTATGAAACTAGAAGTACTTTGTAGGTGTTTTCGGAAAGGCTTGCACGAAAGTAAAGAGCACAAATATAAAACTAGGGGCTGTTAAGGTAAAGAAACAACTAAAGTAAATATAGCGAGTGTGGAAAAGTGGTGGTAGGAGTTGCGAAATTGCCCCTAAGCAATTGACTACTTTACTAGACCGATAGCAAGTATTATGTGGGAGAGGCCACTGCTAGCATGTCATCCCTGACTTGGAATTCTATGCACTTATGATTGGAACTATTAGAAAGCATCCGCAACTACTAATGTTCATTAAGGTAAAACCCAACCATAGCATTAAGATATATTGGTCCCCCTTCAATCCCGTATGCATCAATTTCTATGCTAGGTTGAAGCTTCTGTCACTTTGCCCTCCAATACATAGTCCTATCAACATACAACTAACCCTAGGGTGTGATCCACGAGCGCAATCATATGATGGGCACCAAAGGACAGCAACATAACCACAAGCAAATTAAATCAATCATAGCAATTCATCAACCACCGATAGGACAACGAAAATCTACTCAGACATCATAGGATGGCAACACATAATATGAAGCATAAAGCACCATATTCAAGTAGAGGGTACAGCGGGTTGTGGGAGAGTGGACCGCTGTAGATAGAGGGGGCAAGGTGATGGATATGTTGGTGAAGATGGCGGAGGTGTTGGTGTAGATCGCGGTGATGATGATGGCCCCGGTGGCACTCCGGTGCCACCGGAAGCGAGGGGGAGAGAGCCCCCCCCCCCTCCTTCTTCTTCTTCCTTGACCTCCTCCCTAGATGGGAGAAGGGTTTCCCGTCTGGTCCATGGCCTCCATGGCACGGGAGGGGCGAGAGCCCCTCCGAGATTGGACATGTCTCTCTGTCTCTCTCTGTTTCTGCGTTCTCTTCTGGCTCTGTTTCACCGTTTCGTATATATATGGAGATCCGTAACTCCGATTGGCCTGAAACCTTCGCCGTGATTTTTTTCCGAATATTAGCTTTCTTGCGGCAAAAGAAGAGCGTCAACCGCCTTACGGTGGGCTCACGAGGGTAGGGGCGCGCCCTAGGGGGGGTGCCCCCTGCCTCGTGACCACCGCGGGCACTGGTTCGCGTTGATTTTCCTTCCGAATTTTCCATAATTTCCAAAAATAAGCTCTGTCCGTTTTTCTCCCGTTTGGACTCTGTTTGATATGGATATTCTGCGAAAACAAAAACATGCAACATACAGGAACTGGCACTGGGCACTGGATCAATATGTTAGTCCCAAAAATAATATAAAAAGTTGCCAAAAAGTATATGAAAGTTGAATAATATTGGCATGGAACAATCAAAAATTATAGATACGACGGAGACGTATCAGCATCCCCAAGCTTAATTCCTGCTCGTCCTCGAGTAGGTAAATGATAAAAAAGATAATTTTTGATGTGGAATGCTACCTAGCATAATCTTGATCATGTAATCTAATCATGGCATGAATATTAACATAGGAGTGATTCAAAGCAATAGTCTATCATTTGACATAAAAACGATAATACTTAAAGCCCACTAATAAAGAAATCAGGTCTTTTCAAAATAACATGGCCAAAGAAAGTTATCCCTACAAAATCATATAGTCTGGCTATGCTCCATCTTCACCACACAAAATATTCACATCATGCACAACCCCGATGACAAGCCAAGCAATTGTTTCATACTTTTGACGTTCTCAAACCTTTTCAACTTTCACGCAATACATGAGCGTGGGCCATGGACATAGCACTATATGTGGAATAGAATATGATGGTGGAGAAGACAAAAAGGAGAAGATAGTCTCACATCAACTACGCGTATCAACGGGTTATGGAGATGCCCATCAATAGATATCAATGTGAGTGAGTAGGGATTGCCATGCAACTGATGCACTAGAGCTGTAAGTGTATGAAAGCTCTAACTGAAACTAAGTGGGTGTGCATCCAACTTGCTTGTTCATGAAGACCTTGGGCATTTGAGGAAGCCCATCATCGGAATATAGAAGCCAAGTTCTATAATGAAAATTCCCACTAGTATATGAAAGTGATAACTCAAGAGACTCTCTATATGAAGAACATGGTGCTACTTTGAAGCACAAGTGTGGAAAAAGGATAGTAGTACTGCCCCTTCTCTCTTTTTCCCTCATTTTTTTGTTTTTTGTTTTTTTTATTTTTTTTGGTGGGCTTCTTTGGCCTCTTTTTTATTTGGGCTTCTTTGGCCTCTTTTATTTTTTTTAAAGTCCAGAGTCTCATCCCAACTTATGGGGGAATCATAGTCTCCATCATCCTTTCCTCACTGGGGCAATGCTCTAATAATGATGATCATCACACTTTTATTTACTTACAACTCAATATTACAACTCAATATCTAGAACAAAGATATGACTCTATATGAATGCCTCCGGCAGTGTACCGGGATGTGCAATGATCTAGCGTAGCAATGACATCAAAAAACGGACAAGCCATGAAAACATCATGCTAGCTATCTTACGATCATGCAAAGCAATATGACAATGAATGCTCAAGTCATGTATATGATGATGATGAAAGTTGCATGGCAATATATCTCGGAATGGCTATGGAAATGCCATGATAGGTAGGTATGGTGGCTGTTTTGAGGAAGGTATATGGTGGGTTTATGGTACCGGCGAAAGTTCGCAGTACTAGAGAGGCTAGCAATGGTGGAAGGGTGAGAGTGCGTATAATCCATGGACTCAACATTAGTCATAAAGAACTCACGTACTTATTGCAAAAATCTATTAGTTATCGAAACAAAGTACTACGCGCATGCTCCTAGGGGGATAGATTGGTAGGAAAAGACCATGGCTCGTCCCCGACTGCCACTCATAAGGAAGACAATCAATAAATATATCATGCTCCGACTTCATCACATAATGGTTCACCATACGTGCATGCTACGGGAATCACAAACTTCAACACAAGTATTTCTACAATCCACAACTACTCACTAGCATGACTCTAATATCACCATCTTTATATCGCAAAACTATTGCAAGGAATCAAACATATCATATTCAGTGATCTACAAGTTTTATGTAGGATTTTATGACTAACCATGTGAATGACCAATTCCTGTCATCTCTCTAAACAGATATAAGTGAAGCAAGAGAGTTTAATTCTTTCTACAAAAGATATGCCCACGCTCTAACAAATATAAGTGAAGCAAAAGAGCATTCTACAAATGGTGGTTGTCTAAGTGAAGAGAAACAGGCAATCCAAACTTCAAATGATATAAGTGAAGCACATGAAGCATTCTATAAAGCCATACTCAAAAGATATAAGTGAAGTGCAATGAGCATTCTATAAAGCCATACTAAAAAGATATAAGTGAAGTGCAAAGAGCATTCTATAAATCAACCGAGGACTATCTCATACCAGCATGGTGCATAAAAAGAAAAAGAAAAACCTAAATGCAAAAGACACTCCAAGACTTGCACATATCGCATGAACGAAACAAATCCGAAAACATACTGATATTTGTTGAAGAAAGAGGGGATGCCTCCCAGCATCCCCAAGCTTAGACGCTTGAGTCTCCTTGAATATTTACTTGGGGTGCCTCGAGAATCCCCAAGATTGAGTTCTTGCCTCTCTTCCTTCTTCTCACATCGAGACCTTCTCAATCATCGAACACTTCATCCACACAAAACTTCAACAGAAAACTCGGTAAGACCCTTAGTATAATAAAGCAAATCACTACTCTAAGTACTGTTGAAAACCAATTCATATTTTGTTTTCTCATTGTGTCTAATGTAATATAACTTTTTCATGGCTTAATCCACTGATATAAATTGATAGTTTCATCAAAACAAGTAAACTATGCATCAAAAACAGAATCTGTCTAAAACAGAACAGTTTGTAGCAATCTGAACATTCACCATACTTCTGATACTTGAAACATTCTGACAAAATTAGGAAAATGGACTATTTGTATAGGAAGACAGTGCAAAAAGAATCAGAACCGTTTGACGTTCCAGATAAAAATGTAAAATCGCGCACTACAGCCAAAGTTTTTGTCCTGCACCGTACAAACCATCAAGCAAATGTAAACATCCTAAAGTCAAACCTTGGCACATTATTTTTATAATACAATGGAATTCTACAAGGGGATAATTATTTTTGTTGAAAAGTTTCTGTAATCAAGATTCACAAAGTTTCCGTGAGCATGAACAAAGTTCAAGGTTAGCTCCCACTTCAACAATGCTTGTCTCTATCACTTTCACTTTCCTTTTTGAAAAAGTTTTGGCTTCCCCTCTTTATTTTTGTTGTTTTTACACTATATAAAAGCACTCAACAGAAATAAATGACTCTCTAAAACTTCCGGGTTGTCTCCCTGGCAGCGCTTTCTTTAAAGCCATTAAGCTAGGCATATAGTGCTCAAGTAGTGTCCACCCGGATCCCAAGGTATATCAAAGCCAATTTTAATTAACAATGATTTGTAATTTAGTAGTGAGCACAAAGCAACATATATCAAGCAATGACGAAGTCTAACTCTCTTCCTATGCATCGGCATGTCATAAAAGAACAATTCATGCACACCTAGTAAAGGCCAATGCATAGTATAAACAGTTTCTTGCAATTTTATCATGTGGGAAGCATAGAGAGGTGGAGATATAGTTCCTATCTCATAATAATTGCAAGTAGGAGCAGCAAGCACATGCATATTATATTCATTAAAATCATCATGTGTAACAGTAAAAGGCAACCCATCAATATAATCCTTAATAAGGGCAAACTTCTCCGGTATAGTGTAGTCGGGAGAATTCAAAAAGATAATAGGACTATCATGCGTGGGTGCAATAGCAACAATTTCATGTTTAACATAAGGAACTATAGCATGTTCATCTCCATAAGAATAATTCATATTGGCATTTTGGCCACAAGCATAGAAAGCATCATCAAAAAGGGATATTTCAAAAGAATCAATGGGATCATAACAGTCATCATAGAAATCATCCTTCGGTAAGCACGAAGGGGAATTAAACAATGTATGAGTTGAAGAGTTACTCTCATTAGAAGGTGGGCACGGGTGATCAATCCGCTCTTCCTCCTTTTGTTATTCGCTCTCCTCATCATCTTTTTCATCCAATGAGCTCACAGTTTCATCAATTTCTTCTTCCATAGATTCCTGCAAAATATTAGTCTCTTCTTGGACAGCGGAGCAGTACTCAATATATGGTTCAACATAGGCATTAGAAGCATAATTATCATAGCAATATTTAAATATGGCAAAATTTTCAGATTTGTAAAGAGTAGCATCATACTTTTCAATCAAAGAATCAATTTCAAAAGCACCCTTAAAAGCAACAAATTCTTCAATTTGTTGAACATCATAGTAATTATAAACACCCTTAGCATAAGAAGATAAGATTCCATTATCAATAAACTCACATTGGTAGGGAAGGTGTTTCTTAGGGTTTTCAGAGCAACAAGTAAAATCATATATTTCACATAAATTCCAAGCATAGCATTGCAAACGTTGAATTTGACCCCATAATAGTTTCCCTTTTTCAGATATACGGTGTCGCACATAACAAGCATGCTCATCTAAAGATTTGCCCTCAACTAAGCTAGTTGGGGTTTCGGCACGAGCACAAAGGGATCGAAGATGATCCAAGTAATAAGCTTCAGTAGTGTGATAGATTTTGAGTGGTTCTTCAACCATTGGTTCAGTAGGTACAACTAATTTTGTTAGTATTTTGTGTTTCCTACCCATAACTAAAGATAGAAAACAACTAAGAACGGCAAATAAAAATTACTTAGTGATAAAGCAAACAAGCACACACGAGAATATTCACCCCACGCTATTGCTCCCCGGCAACGGCGCCAGAAAAAGGTCTTGATAACCCACAAGTATAGGGGATCGCAACAGTTTTTGAAATTGCCCCTAAGCAATTGACTACTTTACTAGACCGATAGCAAGTATTATGTGGGAGAGGCCACTGCTAGCATGTCATCCCTGACTTGGAATTCTATGCACTTATGATTGGAACTATTAGCAAGCATCCGCAACTACTAATGTTCACTAAGGTAAAACTCAACCATAGCATTAAGATATATTGGTCCCCCTTCAATCCCGTATGCGTCAATTTCTATGCTAGGTTGAAGCTTCTGTCACTCTTGCCCTCCAATACATAGTCCTATCAACATACAACTAACCCTAGGATGTGATCCACGCGCGCAATCATATGATGGGCACCAAAGGACAGCAGCATAACCACAAGCAAATTAAATCAATCATAGCAATTCATCAACCACCGATAGGACAACGAAAATCTACTCAAACATCATAGGATGGCAACACATCATTGGATAATAATATGAAGCATAAAGCACCATGTTCAAGTAGAGGGTACAGCGGGTTGCGGGAGAGTGGACCGCTGTAGATAGAGGGGGGAAGGTGATGGAGATGTTGGTGAAGATGGCGGAGGTGTTGGTGTAGATCGCGGTGATGATGATGGCCCCCGGTGGCACTCCGGTGCCACCGGAAGCGAGGGGGAGAGAGCCCCCTCCTTATTCTTCTTCCTTGACCTCCTCCCTAGATGGGAGAAGGGTTTCCCCTCTGGTCCATGGCCTCCATGGCATGGGAGGGGTGAGATCCACTCCGAGATTTGATCTGTCTCTCTGTCTCTCTCTGTTTCTGCGTTCTCTTCTTGCTCTGTTTCACCGTTTCGTATATATATGGAGATCCGTACCTCCGGTTGGCCTGAAACCTTCGTTGTGATTTTTCCAAATATTAGCTTTCTTGCGGCAAAAGAAGAGCGTCAACCACCTTACGGTGGGCTCACGAGGGTAGGGGCGCACCCTAGGGGGGGCGCCCCTGCCTCGTGACCACCTCGGGCACTGGTTCACGTTGATTTTCCTTCCGAATTTTCCATATTTTCCAAAAATAAGCTCCGTCCGTTTTTATCCCGTTTGGACTCCGTTTGATATGGATATTCTGCGAAACCAAAAACATGCAACAGACAGGAACTGGCACTGGGCACTGGATCAATATGTTAGTCCCAAAAATAATATAAAAAGTTTCCAAAAAGTATATGAAAGTTGAATAATATTGGCATGGAACAATCAAAAATTATAGATACGACGGAGACGTATCAAGTGGCGACCCTGAAGCAAGCGTTGTCTGAGGCTGAAAACAAAGCGGCCTAGGAGCGCACCGAGCGGGAAAAGCAGGAGGCACGGGCGGGCGAGGTGCAGCAAGAGCTCCAAGATCTCGTGACGAAGCACGAGGCATTGGAGCTTGACTCGAAGACACGAGAGTCTAAGCTTGCCGCGGCCCTTGAGAGCGTAAAGAATGCCAAGGCTGAAGCCCACAAGGCCCTCCAGGAGATTGAGGCGATGAGGAAGATAGCGGCGGGTAAGGCATTCAATATGAAAAGTAAGCATGTGAAAGTAAATTACTTGTTACTTACCTGAGTCCGGATCTCTCCAGGAGCATTCGCAGATTTGCCCCGCAGCGTGTCGGATGCCGCTAAGTTTTACCAGGCCGAGGAGGGAAGCTCGACGAAGAAGCTATTTTGGTCTCAGTATATTGGGACCGAACACCCGATGCCTATGAGCGACCAGCTGAAGCAACTGGTCGAGCTGCACAAGGCAGCCGAACAGGCCATGAAGGGCTTTATAGTCCGGATGTGGCCTGGCGACGCCCTTCCCAACAGCTACTTTGTCCTGGTGAGGCGGCTTGTGGATGCCTGCCCACGGCTGGAAGTCATCAAGCGGTCCGTCTGCATCGAAGGTGCACGCCGGGCTTTCGCCCGTGCGAAGGTGCACTGGGCCAAGATGGACACCGTGAAGCTAGTGAAGGAGGGGCCGCCGCAGGGCAAGGAGCATCGCCACCCCGAGGTGTATTATGAGGGTGTCCTAAAGGGTGCCCGTCTTGTAGCAGACGAGTGTGCGAAAGATATAATATTTGACTGAACTTGCTCGTGTGATCCTGTATTATGAAAACTTGTTCATATGCGCTATGCAACGCTTGTTTGAATTTGAAATATTACCTTTTGTTCGGCTGTTTATCAAGTCTGAGAGATGGCTAGTCATCGACTTCTGCCCCCATGCCACGAGTGCTGGGGTGTTTGGGATAAACCTGAGCACTCTTGTTCACATTTTTGGGTCCTTCGAGGGAGGTGCTCAGCATAACGAACAATGCAATCGGACTATAATGCTTTATCACTCTCACTTAGCCATAGAATTCTATAATTTTAAATTTTGGTGAAGCCCCTAGTATTCGGAAGGCCGAATTCGGGGCGCTATACACGCCTTAAGCCGGACAAAGCCGACTCCTCGCTCTAAGCGGCATAAGTCTTTAGGGACTCGAAACCTCTCGAACAGTGACCAGTCTCTCGCCTTATCATGACAGTCAGTTTTAGCTTTCTCTACTGAGGTGCTTAGCCCAGCAGAACTGGGGCACAATCGCAGTAGTTCTCCCAGTGCTACCTTAGCCGATATAGCGGAACGTAAGGTACCAAAACATGGGAGCCGGGCAAACCCAACTATTGACCCAAGACATGATTCGGAGCTGATGCATATAGTGCTATAAGTTCAGGGTGCCGCACTGTCGAAAGTGTTCGGACTTCTCATGCCGTATTATGGGGTATGCTTAAGCCCCTAGCCTATTGGCCATACCAGAACGCAATAATAGTCTTAGTGTTATGCATTGTTTATTCAAAAAGGTGCGTTAAAGCTGAATGATACAAGTAGTGCGATAAGCAAAAAGTAGGACTATTTGACATGTCCCTTCCAAGGGCAAGCTGGGGAATAGTATTAAAGCAAGTATTTCACTCGTTATCGTAATCCACCTGGGAGTTCTGCGGTGCGACGTAGCTTTCTGCCTCCTTGGTTGCTGCATCATGTGTCCGGCAATCATACTGCTGGACAGGATTTCCAGAGATTAAAGTCCTGAAAGAGAAAAATAAGAGAGCAGGAAGCCCCTAGTGCGGTTGAGCCACGTCTTGGGGCGTGCCGTAGTCGTGCCCCCTCCCCACCTGTGCCCATGGTATTTTTAATGCGTAATTATGTACGTGTGGCACGGATTTCGCCGTTTGGCTGGGACCGGGGTGGGGGCCGCATTGCTATGCGAGCTCAGAACGTGCCAGGCGGTCTTATTGCCGATTACTCTGGGCGCGCTTGAAGGTGTCCGGGTCCTTAATCACCAAACTAGTGGATTGCCTTAAGAGGCTGCTTTGCGCTTCTGCTGCGAGGGCCGCAGTGTGCTCCTCCGTGCAGAGAGAGCGCTCTGTGTTTCCATTAACTGTGATGACCCCCCGAGGTCCTGGCATCTTGAGCTTGAGGTATGCATAATGCGGTACCGCATTGAATCTCGCAAATGCGGTTCGCCCGAGCAGTGCATGATAGCCACTGCGGAACGGGACTATATCGAAGATTAACTCTTCGCTTCGGAAGTTATCCGGGGATCCGAAGACCACTTCCAGTGTGACTGAGCCTGTGCAATGGGCCTCTACACCTGGTATGACGCCTTTGAAGGTCGTTTTTGTGGGTTTGATCCTTGATGGGTCTATACCCATTTTGCGCACTGTGTCCTGGTAAAGTAGGTTCAGGCTGCTGCCGCCATCCGTAAGGACTCGAGTGAGGTGAAATCTGTCAATGATTGGGTCTAGGACCAGTGCAGCGAATCCGCCATGACGGATACTAGTGGGGTGGTCCCTGCGATCGAAGGTGATCGGACAAGAGGACCATGGGTTGAACTTTGGGGCGACTGGCTCCAACGCATACGTATATCATGTTCACTGTCCGCACTTGTGGGGTGAACCTCTTCTATCCTCCGGTGTTCGGCTGCTGGGGCTCCTCCTCGTCATCGCTACGTGACCCCTTATCTTTGTTTTTGGTATTCAACTTGCCGGCCTGCTTGAACACCCAACAATCCCTGTTGGTGTGGTTGGCTGGCTTGTCGGGGGTGCCGTGTATTTGACATGAGCAGTCGAGTATACGATCCAAACTGGACGGGCCCGGAGTGCTTCTTTTGAATGGCTTTTTCCGCTGACCGGGTTTAGAGCCTTTGAATCCGGCATTGACTGCCGTATCCTCGGTATTGTCGCTGTTAATGCGGCGCTTATGTTTGTTGCGACGTGACCTGCCATTGCCATCCTTGGTATCCGAAGTACCATGGTTCTTTGATATGTTATTGCTGCGAGCCAGCCAGCTGTCTTCTCCCGCACAAAAGCGGGTCATGAGTGTCGTGAGGGCTGCCATAGATTTCGGCTTTTCCTAGCCAAGGTGCCGGGCGAGCCACTCGTCGCGGATGTTATGCTTAAAAGCTGCTAGGGCTTCTGCATCTGGACAGTCGACGATTTGATTCTTCTTTGTTAGGAACCGTGTCCATAATTTCCTGGCCGACTCCTCTGGATGCTGAATTATGTGGCACAAGTCATCGGCATCCGGCGGTCGCACATAAGTGCCCTAGAAGTTGTCGAGGAATGCGGCTTCCAGATCTTCCCAACAGCCAATGGACTCTGCTGGCAAGCTGTTGAGCCAATGCCGAGCTGGTCCTTTGAGCTTGAGTGGGAGGTATTTGATGGCGTGTAGATCATCACCGCGGGCCATGTGGATGTGCAGGAGGAAATCCTCGATCCATACCGCGGGATCTGTTATGCCATCATATGATTCGATATTTACGGGTTTGAAACCCTCTGGGATTTGGTGATCCATTACTTCGTCTGTGAAGCATAGGGGGTGTGCGGCGCCTCTGTACTGGGCTATATCACGATGCAGCTCAAATGAGTCTTGCCCGCTGTGTTCGGCCCGGCCGTATTTACTTTTAATGTATCCGGCGTGACAGTTATTGTTTTGCATAGTGGCGCACCCTCGTGATCCGTAGATCGATCTTGCATGTTTTGCTTTGTCCTCCAATATGTCTCGCAGATCTAGCATGTTTCCCCGTGTCTTGTAATTTTTATTTGAGTGGTGTCGGGGTGCGGGCTGGGTTTTTGGCTGAAATGCCTCTTTGTCGCGGCCACGAGGTGGCCGGTCAGCCGCATCATATGCTGGAGATGTAGGTCTAAGTTCTTCGTCCTCCAGTCGGGGTAGCAACCTACGCTTTGGGTAACTCTTGGAGGGGCGTTCGAGTTTATATTCCTCGGCCGCGAGGACTTCAGTCCATCTGTCAGCTAGCAAATCTTGATCAACTTGAAGCTGCTATTGCTTTTTCTTAAGGCTATTTGTCGTGGCTATAAGCGGGCGCTTGAAGCTCTCTTGTTCGACGGGATCCTCAGGCACGACGAATTCGTCATCGTCGAGGCTTGCCTCGTCTTCGGAGGGAGGCATGTAATTATCATCCTCCGCCTCTCCATCTGCCGCTCTCTCTGGAGGGCTGTCTTCTCCATCCTCCTGCCCTAAATCTTGCTGGAGGGGATTGTTGTCGTCTTCGGCACTGTCCGGAGTGCTATTATCTCCTGTGCCAGGGTCACCGCTTTTGCTTTGGCGAGACTTAGAGCGGCGCCGCTGACGCCGGCGCTTGGGTTGCTTTTTGGAGGGGTCATCCTCCGTTGTCTCATCGCCATTGCCGTCTTTGGGTGTGTCCACCATGTATATATCATATGATGAGGTGGCTGTCCAGTGCCCGGTGGGCAGTGGTTCCTCTTCGCCTCCCGCATCGTCGTCCATGCCGTTGATGTCTTCAAAGTCGAAGTGGAGCATGTCGGTTAAGTCATCGACAGTGGCTACTAAGTGGGTGGTGGGTGGGCGGCGAGTTTCTACGTCATCCGCATCCCAATCCTGCCGGACATACTTCGGCCAGGACTCTCCTGACAAGGAGAGAGACCTTAATGAGTTTAGTATGTCGCCGAAGAGCGAGTGCTGAAAGATATCCGCAAAGGTAAACTCCATGATCGGCGCCCAATCGGATTTGATAGGCACGGGCGCAGGCGGTTGGGAGTCCATGGCCGGGGAGGAATCCGGTAGTTCGGCATCACGGCTCTCATGAAGGGTAAGGTCGATACTCAGCTCGATCGCCGATGAGAGTGCGGCCTCCATGGTGGGGTCTATCCACCCGCCCATGGAAGGCGCAGCTGGCTCCGAATTGAGGGTCGGAGCGGTTGCCGGTGCGATCTCCTGGACACTGTCCGATGGCAGAGCTAGATCATGCTCATCGTGGCCGTGTGGCGCACTAGGCAAGGGCTCTAATCCATCGAAGATCAAGTCTCCGCGGATATCGGTCGTGTAGTTTAAGCTTCCAAACCTGACCTGATGGCCAGGGGCGTAACTCTCGATCTGCTCCAGATGGCCAAGCGAGTTGACCCGCAGTGCGAAGCCGCCGAATACAAAGATCTGTCCTGGGAGAAAAGTCTCACCCTGGACTGCATCGCTATCGATGATCAAAGGAGCCATCAAGCCTAACGGCGACGACACAGAGGAACTCTCAATGAAAGCACCAATGTCGGTGTCAAAACCGGCGGATCTCGGGTAGGGGGTCCCAAACTGTGAGTCTAAGGCGGATGGTAACAGGAGGCAGGGGACACGATGTTTTACCCAGGTTCGGGCCCTCTTGATGGAGGTAAAACCCTATGTCTTGCTTGATTATTCTTGATAATATGAGTAGTACAAGAATTGATCTACCATGAGATCAGAGAGGCTACACCCTAGAAGCTAGCCTATGGTATGATCGTATGTTGTCCTACGGACTAAAACCCTCTGGTTTATATAGACACCGGAGGGGGCTAGGGTTACACAAGGTCGGTTACAAAGGAGGAGATATACATATCTGTATTGCCTAGCTTGCCTTCCACGCCAAGTAGAGTCCCATCCGGACACGGGACGAAGTCTTCAATCTTGTATCTTCATAGTCCAACAGTTTGGCCAAAGGATATAGTCCGGCTGTCCGGGGACCCCCTAATCCAGGACTCCCTCTGTACGCGTAATGCCGGTCCGGGCCGCTTCATCCAACAATACCGCCGAACCAAAGTATGACATGCTGGTAAGCAGTATGACTTGTATCGCCCACAACTCACTTGTGTTCTACTCATGCATATAACATCTATGCATAAAACCTGGCTTGGATGCCACTATTGGGGAACGTAGTAATTTCAAAATTTTCCTATGCACACACAGGATTATGGTGATGCATAGCAACGAGAGGGGAGAGTGTTCTCCACGTACCCTCGTAGACCGTTAAGCAGAAGCGTTATGACAACGTGGTTGTAGTCGTACATCTTCACGATCGACCGATCCTCAGTACCGAACGTACGGCACCTCCGCGTTCAGCACACGTTCAGCTCGGTGACGTCCCATGAACTCACGATCCAGTAGAGCTCGGGGAAGAGTTTCGTCGGCACGACGGCGTGGTGACGATGTTGATGAAGTTACTGCAGCAGGGCTTTGCCTAAACACCACTACAGTATGACCGAGGTGGATTATGGTGGAGGGGGGCACCGCACACGGCTGGGAGAGATCTTTGTGATCAACTTGTGTGTCTAGAGGTGCCCCCATGCCCCAGTATATAAAGGAGCAAGGGGGAGGCCGGCCGGCCCTTGTTGGCGCGCCTAGGAGGAGGAATCCTCCTCCTAGTAGGAGTAGGATTCCCCCCTTTCCTACTCCTACTAGGAAGGGGAAAGGCAGGGAGAGAAAGAGAAGGAAAGGGGGGCGCCCCCCCACCTTCTCCTAGTCCAATTCGGACAGGGGGAAGGGGGCGCGCTGCCTGCCCTAGGCCGGCCCCTCTCTCTTTCCCTTATGGCCCAAGAAGGCCCATTAGTCCCCGGGGGGTTCCGGTAACCCCTCCGGTACTCCAGTAAAATCCCAATTTCACCCGGAACTATTCCGATGTCCAAATGTAGGCTTCCAATATATCAATCTTTATGTCTTGACCATTTCGAGACTCCTCGTCATGTCCGTGATCAAATCCGGGACTCCAAACTACCTTCGGTACATCAAAACATATAAACTCATAAAACCGATCGTCACAGAACTTTAAGCGTGCGGACCCTACGGGTTCGAGAACTATGTAGACATGACCAAGACACGTCTCCGCTCAATAACCAATAGCAGAACCTGCATGCTCATATTGGTTCCTACATATTCTACGAAGATCTTTATCGGTCAAACCGCACAACACTATACGTTATTCTATTTGTCATCGGTATGTTACTTGCCCGAGATTCAATCATCGGTATCCCAATACCTAGTTCAAACTCGTTACCGACAAGTCTCTTTACTCGTTCCGTAATACATCATCCTATAACTAACTCATTAGTTATCATGCTTGCAAGGCTTATAGTGATGTGTATTACCGAGAGGGCCCAGAGATACCTCTCCGACAATCGGAGTGACAAATCCTAATCTTGATCTATGCCACTCAACAAGTACCACTAGAGACACTTGTAGAGCACCTTTATAATCACCCAGTTACATTGTGACGTTTGGTAGCACACAAAGTGTTCCTCTGGTATTCGGGAGTTGCATAATCTCATAGTCATAAGAACATGTATAAGTCATGAAGAAAGCAATAACAGTAAACAAACGATCAAGTGCTAAGCTAACAGAATGGGTCAAGTCAATCACATCATTCTCCTAATGATGTGATCCCATTGGTCAAATAACAACTCATGTCTATGGTTAGGAAACTTAACCATCTTTGATCAATGACCTAGTCAAGTAGAGGCATACTAGTGACACTATGTTTGTCTATGTATTCACGCATGTATTATGTTTCAGGCTAATACAATTCTAGCATGAATAATAAACATTTATCATGAAATAAGGAAATAAATAATAACTTTATTATTGCCTCTAGGGCATATTTCCTTCAATTGCTACCCAAGTCAGGTGATCACAAGATGATCAGAGGACATGCCATCAACTTGCTACATTTGTTTGATGTGCCTCAAAAATTCAAAGTCATGAGTCTGATTGTGGAGACTATCAAAAGGATAGCAGCTGATCAGAAGAGGAGTTGTGGGTATTCCCCACAAATTTAGGAGCTCATCAACTCAAAGATGGGCACAGGCAAGTATCTTTTGGATAAGGAGCACCTGCCCATCTACCCTGATTTTGAAGACAATATTGTTATAATGACTGAGGAAGACCCATCATTTGTGCAAGAACATGAGAAGAGAGAGAAGGCAAGGGCAGAGAAAGCTGCATGGATGCCAACTGCTGAAGAGGCATCTCATGTTTTCCTGAAGAGCAAGCAAGATCAGCTTGGATATCTGATTCAAGCTACACTGGGATTGAGAAGGGCTTCGCCACCCTGACTCGGAATCAGGAGAGCCTGGAGAGGATTGTGGAAACAAAATTCTATGATCTTGATCTGAAGGTGCCTAAGATTCAGACTGTAGTTGAGTAGCTTCAGGAGGAAGCGGAGGAGAAGAAGGGCAAATCAACTACTGATGCTTTCAAGCATGTGCCACGAGGTCCAAGGTCTGCTGCAGTGCCAGTCTCAGATGCTCGAGCTTCAGTGTCAGCACCAGCAGCCACAGCTCCAGTGCCACCTCCAGCAGCCACTCCATCTGCTCCAACTACTTCATCGGAAGCCTTCGTCCTTGGAGTTCTCTCTACACCACCTCTCGAAGATCAAGCCTGAGAGTCGTTTAGCACTATGCATTTTTGAACTTTTTGGTAACTTGTTGCCAAAGGGGGAGAAAAGATGTATAGATCATAGGCTTCGAGACAGAGTGTCGTTCTTTTTATCTCTCTTGCCATTTTGGTTGAACTTCTTTATTGAGTGCTTGTGTGAGATACTTGTTGATCATGTGTTTGATCATATGCTACCCTTAATGCTTGTTGGATGATATCATCTCTTATATCCTATATGATCATTCACTAGCTTGGAGATGAGTGCATGCTTTTCATCTCTATCATTTTGAGCGCTCCACCAAGATGTATGTGACATGGAAGAGTAACCCAAGATCATAATCAATTGTGCATTGGCATTCAAAAGCAAATTTTAAATAATGCACAAATTTAGGGGGAGCTCTTGCTTATCACATACTTCTCAAAGCGACGATGTTCTTTCAATCTTATTTATCATTTGTCGAAGCTTTGATCTATATGTTGTCATCAATTACCAAAAAGGGGGAGATTGAAAGTGCAACTATCCCTGGGTGGTTTTGGTAATTCCTAAAAACATATAACTCATTGAGCTAATGCTACTTAAAGATAAACATTTCAGGAAAGCTCAATGATTGGCATGGCATGGATGAGAAAAGTGGATCCCTCAAAATTCTAAGGACAAAGAATTGGCTCAAGCTCAAAGCTCAGGACTCTACATATTTTCATTTTAAGTGATCCAAGATCACATTGAGTCCATAGGAAAAGCCAATACTATTAAGAGGGGATGAGGTGTTGCCTAATGGATTTCTTGCTCAAAATGCTTAGTGATATGCTCCAAAAGCCCTCAACTACTTTCTCACATCCACATATGTCCCAAACCAAAAGTCAAACTCGGCCCCACCGAAACTTTCTATCCGGCGCCACCGCGTTCAGTTGACATAGCCACTGCGAGAAACCCTAGACTTTTTGGTCTCACCGATAGGGATCTTGGTCTCATCGAGATGGGATTGTAATCTCTCTGTTTCCCTTCGTAACGTTTCGGTCAAACCGAGATGAGCGATCGGTCCCACCAAGATTACAATGAAAACTCTCTGTTTCCCTTTCGTAACGTTTCGGTCCAACCGAGATGAGCGAATCGGTCCCATCGAGTTTGCCTAACCAACTCTCTGTTAGTCCATTACCAAAATCGGTCTCACCGAGATTACGTTATGCCCTAACCCTAACAAAATCGGTCCCATCGAGTTGACATGTCGGTCCCACCGAAAATCCTAACGTTCACATTTTAAACTAAATCGGTCTGACCGAGTTTCATGATTCGGTCCCACCGAGTTTGGTGATTTGTGTGTAACGGTTAGATTTTGTGTGGAGACTATTTATACCCCTCCACCCACTCTTCATTTATAGAGAGAGCCATCAGAACATGCCTACACTTCCAACATACATTTTCTAAGAGAGAACCACCTACACTTGTGTTGAGGTCAAGATATTCCACTCCAACCACATAAATCTTGATCTCTAGCCTTCCCCAAGTTGCTTTCCACTCAAATCATCTTTCTACCAAATCCAAATCCTATGAGAGAGAGTTGAGTGTTGGGGAGACTATCATTTGAAGCACAAGAGCAAGGAGTTCATCATCAACACACCATTTGTTACCTCTTGGAGAGTGGTGTCTCCTAGATTGGTTAGGTGTCACTTGGGAGCCTCAATCAAGATTGTGGAGTTGAACCAAGGAGTTTCTAAGGGCAAGGAGATCGCCTACTTCGTGAAGATCTACCCAAGTGAGGCAAGTCCTTCATGGGCGACGGCCATGGTGGGATAGACAAGGTTGCTTCTTCGTGGACCCTTCGTGGGTGGAGCCCTCCGTGGACTCGCGCAACCGTTACCCTTCGTGGGTTGAAGTCTCCATCAACGTGGATGTATGATAGCACCAACTATCGGAACCATGCCAAAAATCTCCGTGTCTCCAATTATGTTTGCACACTCCAAAGTCATCCCTTTACCTGCATATGCAATTGTTTTACTTTCCGCTGCTATACTCTTAGAATTGCATGTGTAGGTTGATTGGTTAACTTGTGCGAAGTTGCTAAAATCTGCCTATAACTAAAATTGGGAAAAGGCTAGATTTTTATTTGGTCAAGTAGTCTAATCACCCCCCCCTCTAGACATACTTTCGATCCTACATATAGGTTTGCAAGAATATAAAGAGCATGTAAATAAAAACTAGGGGCTGTTTTACGTAAATAAGCAATAAAGTTAGTATAGCGAGTGTGGAGAAGTGGTGGTAGGAGTTGTGAAATTGTCCCTAAGAAATTGACTACTTTACTAGACCGATAGCAAGTTTTATGTGGGAGAGGCCACTACTAGAATGTCATCCCTAACTTGGAATTCTATGCACTTATGATTGGAACTATTAGCAAGCATCCGCAACTACTAATGTTCATTAAGGTAAAACCCAACCATAGCATTAAGATATATTGGTCCCCCTTCAATCCCGTATGCATCAATTTCTATGCTAGGTTGAAGCTTATGTCACTCTTCCCCTCCAATACATAGTCCTATCAACATACAACTAACCCTATGGTGTGATCCACGCACGCGCTCATATGATGAGCACCAAATGATAGCAACATAACCACAAGCAAATTAAACCAATCATAGCAATTCACCAATTACCGATAGGACAACGAAAATCTACTCAGACATCATAGGATGGCAACACATCATTGGATAATAATATGAAGCATAAAGCGCCATGTTCAAGTAGAGGGTACAGCGGGTTGCGGGAGAGTGGACCGCTGTAGATAGATGGGGGAAGGTGATGAAGATGTTGGTGAAGATGGCGGAGGTGTTGGTGTAGATTGTCGTCACACGATGATGGCCCCGGCGGCATTCTGGCGCCACCGGGAGAGAGGGGGAGATGGACCCCCTTCTTCTTCTTCAATGACCTTATCCCTTGATGGGAGAAGGGTTTACCCCCTGGTCCATGGCTTCGATGGCGGCGGAGGGGTGAGAGCCCCTCCGAGATTGGATCTGTCTCTCTGTCTCTCTCTGTTTCTGCATTCCAGATTCTGTCCTTTCACCATTTCTCATATTCCCGGACATCTGTAACTCCAATTGGGATGAAATTTTAACACGATTTGTATCCAGATATTGGCTTTCTTGCAGCAAAAGAAGGGCACTAACCGCCTTACGAGGTGGCCATGAGGGTCAGTGGTGCGCGCCCCTACCTCATGGCCCCCTCGGGCATCGTCTCGCGTTGATTCTTCTTCCCAAAAATCACATATATTCCGAAAAAAATATCCGTAAGTTTTTATCCTGTTTGAACTCTGTTTGATATGGATTTTCTGCAAAACAAAAAACATGCAACAAACAGGAACTGGCACTAGGCACTGGATCAATATGTTAGTCCCAAAAATAGTATAAAAAGTTGCCAAAAGTATATTAAAGTTGTATAATATTGGCATGGAACAATCAAAAATTATAGATATGATGGAGACGTATCAGAATACTTGGCATAAAGTTGATGTTCTCGAAGCTTCTCTAGAACAAGTCGAAGATGTTCAGCATGTTCTTCTTTGTTCTTTGAATATACCAGGATATCATCCAGATGGACTACGACGAACTTGGCAAGGTAATCCATGAATATGTAGTTCATCAGACGGGAGAGTGTGGCTGGAGCATTGGTCAAGCCAAAACACATGACGGTGTACTCGTAAGAACCATAACGAGTGACGAATGAGGTCTTTGGAATATCGTCTTCACGAGCATGGATCTGGTGGTAACCCAACCTCAAGTCGAGTTTAGAGAATATTGATGAACCAGCTAGTTGATCATATAGATCATTGATCCGAGGAAGGGGATATTTGTTCTGAATTGTAGTTTGGTTGATAGGATGGTAGTCTTGGACCAAACGGTTCGTTCTGTCCTTCTTCTTGACGAAGAGAGAAGGTGCTCCTCAATCGGAGCAACTTGGACGAATGAAACCCTTGTGAAGAGATTTGTCAATTTCCTCCTTAAGTTCAAGGAGCTCATGAGGTGGCATATTGTAGGGTCGTTTGGCGATAGGAACAGTGCCTGGTTTCAAGTCGATGACAAACTTGACAGCCCGAGCAAGGGGTATTCCTAGAAGTTCTTCTGGAAAGACGTCTAGGAAGTCACGAACAACTGGAATCTTTTCAATTCCCTCAAGAGGTGCTGCGGTCAACGCATTCAAGACATAAAGCCGTGCTTCGGCATTTTGAACAATCTGAGCATGGCAGCTTACTATGTCATTGGAAGGATGTAGGAGATGAACGACTTTGGTGGCGCAAACGATAGAGGCAGTATGTGCTTTCAACCATTCCATTCCCAGAATGAGATCAATGTTGGAAGCCTCCGGAATAATGGGAGGAACATGAAATTCCAACCCTTCGATTTCAACGGGGACGTCGCAACCAATCATGGTAGTTCGACACTGACCTGCAGGGGTGCGTACCACAATCGGAGTGTTCATGGGCTCGCATAGAATGTCGTGTGCGTATGTGATACGTCTCCAATGTATCTATAATTTTTGATTGCTCCATGCTATATTATCTACTGTTTTGGACTATATTGGGCTTTATTTTCCACTTTTATATTATTTTTGGGACTAACCTATTAACCGGAGGCCTAGCCTAGAATTGTTGTTTTTTGCCTATTTCAGTGTTTCGGATAAACAGAATATCAAACGGAGTCCAAATGGAATAAAATCTTCGGGAACGTGATTTTCTCACCAAATGTGATCCAAGAGACTTGGACCCTACTGCAAGGGATCAAAGAGGAGGTCACGAGGGTGGGTCCCCTCCCCACCTAGGGCGCGCCCCCTGCCTCATGGGCCCCTCGGTGCTCCACCGACGTACTCCTTCCTCCTATATATACACACGTACCCCCAAATGATCAGAACAGGAGCCAAAAACCTAATTCCACCGCCGCAACTTTCTGTATCCACAAGATCCCATCTAGGGGCCTGTTCCGGAGCTCCGCCGGAAGAGGGCCGTCATCATGGAGGGCTTCTACATCATCCTAGCCCCTCCAATGAAGTGTGAGTAGTTTACCTTAGACCTTCGGGTCCATAATTAGTAGCTAGATGGCTTCTTCTCTCTCTTTGAATATCAATACAAAGTTCTCCCCCTCTCTTGTGGAGATCTATTCGATGTAATCTTCTTTTTACGGTGTGTTTGTTGAGACCGATGAATTGTGGGTTTATGATCAAGTCTATCTATGAATAATATTTGAATCTTCGCTGAATTCTTTTATGTATGATTGGTTATCTTTGCAAGTCTCTTCGAATTATCTGTTTGGTTTGGCCAACTAGATTGGTAGTTCTTTCCATGGGAGAAGTGCTTAGCTTTGGGTTCGATCTTGCGGTGTCCTTACCCAGTGACAGAAGGGGCAGCAAGGCACGTATTGTATCGTTGCCATCGAGGATAACAAGATGGGGTTTATTTCATATTGCATGAATTTATCTCTCTACATCATGTCATCTTGCTTAAGGCGTTACTCTGTTTTTAACTTAATACTCTAGAGGCATGCTGGATAGCGGCCGATGAGTGGAGTAATAGTAGTAGATGCAGAATCGTTTCGATCTACTTGTCACGGACGTGATTCCTATATACATGATCATACCTATATATTCTCATAATTATGCTCAATTCTATCAATTGCTCAACAGTAATTTGTTCACCCACCGTAGAATACTTATGCTCTTGAGAGAAGCCACTAGTGAAACCTATGGCCCCTGGGTCTATTCTCATCATATCAATCTCCATCACTTTAATATTGTTTTGCTTTTTTACTTTGCTTTTACTTTTTACTTTGCATCTTTATATCAAAAATACCAAAAATATTATATCTATCAGATCTCACTCTCGTAAGTGACCGTGAAGGGCTTGACAACCCCTAATCGCGTTGGTTACGAGTAGCTATCGCTTTGTGCAGGTACGAGGGACTTGAGCGTGGGCTCCAACTGGATTGATACCTTGGTTCTCAAAAACTGAGGGAAATACTTACGCTACTCTGCTGCATCATCCCTTCCTCTTCGGGGAAAACCAACACAAGCTCAAGATGTAGCAAGAAGGATTTCTGGCGCCGTTGCCGGGGAGTCTACGCAAAAAGTCAATATACCAAGTACCCATCACAATCCCAATCTCTCTCATTACATTATTTGCCATTTGCCTCTCGTTTTCCTCTCCCCCTAATTCACCCTTGTCGTTTTATTCGCCCTCTCTCTCTATCCTCCCTCTCTATTTGCCTCTTTTTGCCCGTTTGCTTTTGTTTGCTCGTGTGTTAGATTGTTTGTTTGTCGCGATGGCTCAAGATACTAGTAAATTGTGTGACTTCACCAATACCAATAATAATGATTTCCTTAGCACTCCGATTGCTCCTCTTACCGATGTTGTATCTTGTGAAATTAATACTGCGTTGTTGAATCTTGTTATGAAAGATCAATTCGCTGCCTTCCTAGCGAAGATGCCGCTACTCATCTGAATAGCTTTGTTGATTTATGTGATATGCAAAATAAAAAAGATGTCAACAATGATGTCGTTAAATTGAAGCTATTTCCTTTTTAGCTTAGAGATCGTGCTAAAGCTTGGTTTTCGTCTTTGCCTAAGAATAGTATTGATTCATGGAACAAGTGAAAGATGCTTTTATCTCTAAGTATTTTCCTCCCGCTAAAATCATCTCTCTTAGAAACGGTATAATGAACTTTAAACAACTTGATCATGAACATGTTGCACAAGCTTGGGAGAGAATGAAATTAATGATACATAATTGCCCTAATCATGGTTTGAATTTGTGGATGATTATACAAAAATTTTATGCCAAATTGAATTTTGCTTCTAGAAATCTTTTAGATTCGGCCGCGGGAGGCACTTTTATGGAAATCACTTTAGGAGATGCTACTAAACCCCTAGATAATATTATGGTTAATTATTCTCAATGGCATACTGAAAGAACTTCTAATAAAAAAAGTGCATGCGATAGAAGAAATTAATGTGTTGAGTGGAAAGATGGATGAACTTATGAAATTATTTGCTACTAAGAGTGTTTCTTCTGATCCTAATGATATGCCTTTGTCTACTTTGATTGAGAATAACAATGAATCTATGGATGTGAATTTTGTTGGTAGGAATAATTTTGGTAACAATGCTTATAGAGGGAATTTTAATCCTAGGCCATATCCTAGTAATCCTTCTAATAATTATGGGAATTCCTACAACAACTCTTATGGAAATTATAATAAGATGCCCTCTGATTTTGAATCTGATATTAAAGAATTTATTTCTTCGCAAAAGAATTTTAATGCTATGATTGAAGAAAAATTGCTTAAGATTGATGATTTGGCTAGGAACGTTGATAGAATTGATCTTGATGTTGATGCTTTGAAACTTAGATCTATCCCACCTAAGCATGATATCAATGAGTCTCTAAAAGCCATGAGAATTTCAATTGATGAGTGTAAAGAAAGAACCGCTAGGGTGCGTGCTTCCAAAATGCCTTTATTAAAGCGTGTTCTTCCAATTCCTATGAAAATCAAGACGGAGATCTAAAAGTTATTGATGTGTCTCCAATTAAATATTTATTTTGCAATATGAATCTTGATGAAACTGAATATGATCTTCCTTTACCTAGAAGGCGTTCTAAAAATTCGGAGTATTTAGATCTTAATGATGAAATTGATGAACGTGGGATTGAAAGAAATAAAAATCTAGATGTTGCTAAACCCACTATATTGGATTTCAAGGAATTTAATTATGAAAGATGTTCTTTGATTGATTGTATTTCCTTGTTGCAATCCATGCTAAATTCTCCACATGCTTATAGTCAAAATAAAGCCTTCACCGAACATATTGTTGATGCCTTGATGCAATCTTATGAAGAAAAACTTGAGTTGAAAGTTTCTATCCCTAGAAACTCTATCATGAGTTTTATGCTTTGTGTGATTTGGGTGCTAGTGTCTCTACTATTCCCAAGACTTTGTGTGATTTACTAGATTTCCGTAATTTTGATGATTGCTCTCTAAACTTGCATCTTGCAGATTCCACTATTAAGAAACCTATGGGAAGAATTAATGATGTTCTTATTGTTGCAAATAGGAATTATGTGCCCATAGATTTCATTGTTCTTGATATAGATTGCAATCCTTCTTGCCCTATTATTCTTGGTAGACCTTTCCTTAGAACGGTTGGTGCGATTATTGATATGAAGGAAGGGAATATTAGATTTCAATTTCCATTCAAAAAGGGCATGGAACACTTTCCAAGAAAGAAAATAAAATTACCATATGAAACTATCATGAGAGCCACTTATGGATTGCCTACCAAAGATGGCAACACTTAGATCTATCCTTGCTTGTTATGCCTAGCTAGGGGCGTTAAACGATAGCGCTTGTTGGGAGGCAACCCAATTTTATTTTTATTCCTTGATTTTTGCTCCTGTTTATTAATAAATAAATTATTTAGCCTCTGTTTTGGTTGTGTTTTTTGTGTTTAATTAGTGTTTGTGCCAAGTAGAACCGTTGGGAAGACTTGGGGAAAGTCTTGTTGAACTTGCTGTAAAAAACAGAAACTTTAGCACTCACGGGAAATGCTGTCATTTTTATTTTAAGAGTGCTATTTAGTTAATTCTTTTTTCAGATGATATATAGATAAATTCCTCACGTCCAGCAATTTATTTTAGAATATTTGGGGTTCCAGATCTTGCGCTAGCTACAGATTACTACAGACTGTTCTGTTTTTGACAGATTCTGTTTTTCTTGTGTTGTTTGCTTATTTTGATGAATCTATGGCTAGTAAAATAGTTTATAATCCATAGAGAAGTTGGAATACAGTAGTTTTAACACCAATATAAATAAAGAATGAGTTCATTACAGTACCTTGAAGTGGTCTTTTGTTTTCTTTCGCTAACGGAGCTCACGAGTTTTCTATTTTGAGTTTTGTGTTGTGAAGTTTTCAAGTTTTGGGTGAATTCTTTTGATGGATCATGGAACAAGGAGTGGAAAGAGCCTAAGCTAGGGGATGCCCATGGCATCCCCAAGATAATCCAAGGACACCAAAAAGTCAAAGCTTGGGGATGCCCTGGAAGGCATCCCCTCTTTTCGTCCACTTCCATCGGTAATTTACTTGGAGCTATATTTTTATTCACCAACATGATATGTGTTTTGCTTGGAGCGTCTTGTATTATGTGTGTCTTTGTTTGTTAGTATGCCACAATCATTCTTGCTGTACACACCTTTTGAGAGAGCCATACATGAATTAAAATTTGATAGAATACTCTATGTGCTTCATTTATATCTTTTGAGCGTAGTAATTTTGCTCTATGTTCTTCACTTATATCCTTTGAGCTAGATAATTTTGCTCTATGTGCTTCACTTATATATTTTGAGCTAGGTAATTTTTCTCAATGCGCTTCACTTAAATCATTTAGAGAACGGTGGTGGATTCGTTTTAAAGAAACTATTGATCTCTCATGCTTCACTTAAATTAATTTGAGAGTCTCTTAATAGCATGGTAATTTGCTTAATAATAATATGCTTGGTATTCAAGATGTCTGAAACTTTCTTTTGAGTGTGTTGAATACTAAGAAAGGATTGAAGCATGATAATTGTTTTGAGATATGGAGGTGATAATATTAAAGTCATGCTAGTTGAGTAGTTGTGAATTTAAAGAATATTTGTGTTGAAGTTTGTGATTCCTGTAGCATGCACGTATGGTGAACCGTTATGTGATGAAGTCGGAGCATGATTTATTTATTGATTCTCTTCCTTATGAGTGGAGGTCGGGGACGAGCGATGGCCTTTTCCTACCAATCTATCCCCCTAGGAGCATGCACGTAATACTTTGCTTTCATAACTTCTAGATTTTTGCAATAAGTATATGAGTTCTTTATGACTAATGTTGAGTCCATGGATCATACGCACTCCCACCCTTCCACCCTTGCTAGCCTCTCTAATACCGCGCAACTTTCGTCGGTATCATACACCTACCATATACCTTCCTCAAAACAGCCACCATACATACCTATTATGGCATTTCCATAGCCATTCCGAGATATATTGCCATGCAACTTTCCACCATCTAGTTCATCATGACACATCCATCATTGTCATATTGCTTAGCATGATCATGTAGTTGACATAGTACTTGTGGCAAAGCCACCTTCATAATTCTTTCATACTTGTCACTCTTGATTCATTGCATATCCCGGTACACAGCCGGAGGCATTCATATAGAGTCATACTTTGTTTTAGTATCGAGTTGTAATCATTGAGTTGTAAATAAATAGAAGTGTGATGATCATCATTCAATAGAGCATTGTCCCAAAAAAGAGAAAGGCCAAAAAAAAGAAGGCCCAAAAAAAGGGGGCAATGCTACTATCCTTTTTTCCACACTTGTGCTTCAAAGTAGCACCATGATATAGCGAGTCTCATATATTGTGCTTCAAAGTAGCACCATGTTCTTCATATAGAGAGTCTCATATGTTGTCACTTTCATATACTAGTGGGAATTTTATGTTATGGAACTTGGCTTGTATATTCCAATGATGGGCTTCCTCAAATTTCCCTAGGTCTTCATGAGCAAGCAAGTTGGATGCACACCCACTAGTTTCTTTTGTTGAGCTTTCATACATTTATAGCTCTAGTGCATCCGTTGCATGGCAATCCCTACTCACTCACATTGATATCTATTGATGGGCATCTCCATAGCCCGTTGATACGCCTAGTTGATGTGAGACTATCTTCTCCTTTTTGTCTTCTCCACAACCACCATTCTATTCCACCTATAGTGCTATATCCATGGCTCACGCTCATGTATTGCGTGAAGATTGAAAAAGTTTTGAAAAAATTAGAGTATGAAACAATTGCTTGGCTTGTCATCGGGGTTGTGCAAATACTTTGTGTGGGGAAGATGGAGCATAGCCATACTATATGATTTTGTAGGGATAAATTTCTTTGGCCATGTTATGTTGAGAAGACATAATTGCTTTGTTAGTATGCTTGAAGTATTATTATTTTATATGTCAATATAAACTTTTGTCTGGAATCTTTCTAATCTGAATATTCATACCACAATTAAGAAGATCTAAATTGAAATTATGCCAAGTAGCACTCCGCATCAAAAATTCTCTTTTTATCATTTACCTACTCGAGGACAAGCAAGAATTAAGCTTGGGGATGCCTGATATGTCTCCAACGTATCTATAATTTTTGATTGCTCCATGCTATATTATCTACTGTTTTGGACAATATTGGGATTTATTTTCCACTTTTATATTATTTTTGTGACTAACCTATTAACCGGAGGCCCAGCCCAGAATTGTTGTTTTTTGCCTATTTCAGTGTTTCGGATAAACAGAATATCAAACGGAGTCCAAACGGAATAAAATCTTCGGGAACGTGATTTTCTCACCAAACGTGATCAAGGAGACTTAGACCCTACTGCAAGGGATCAAAGAGGAGGTCATGAGGGTGGGGGCGCCCCCCCCCCCTAGGGCGTGCCCCCTGCCTCGTGGGCCCCTCGGTGCTCCACCGACGTACTCCTTCCTCCTATATATATACACACGTACCCCCAAACGATCAGAGCAGGAACCAAAAACCTAATTCCACCGCTGCAACTTTCTGTATCCATGAGATCCCATCTCGGGGCCTGTTCCGGAGCTCCGCCGGAAGAGGGCCGTCATCATGGAGGGCTTCTACATCATCCTAGCCCCTCCGATGAAGTGTGAGTAGTTTACCTCAGACCTTCGGGTCCATAGTTAGTAGCTAGATGGCTTCTTCTCTCTCTTTGAGTCTCAATATAAAGTTCTCCCCCTCTCTTCTGGAGATCTATTCGATGTAATCTTCTTTTTGCGGTGTGTTTGTTGAGACCGATGAATTGTGGGTTTATGATCAAGTCTATCTATGAATAATATTTGAATCTTCTCTGAATTTTTTTATGTATGATTGGTTATCTTTGCAAGTCTCTTCGAATTATCCGTTTGGTTTGGCCAACTAGATTGGTAGTTCTTGCCATGGGAGAAGTGCTTAGCTTTGGGTTCGATCTTGCGGTGTCCTTACCCAGTGACAGAAGGGGCAGCAAGGCACATATTGTATCGTTGCCATCGAGGATAACAAGATGGGGTTTATTTCATATTGCATGAATTTATTTCTCTACATCATGTCATCTTGCTTAAGGCGTTACTCTGTTTTTAACATAATACTCTAGATGCATGCTGGATAGCGGTCGATGAGTGGAGTAATAGTAGTAGATGCAGAATCGTTTCGATCTACTTATCACGGAAGTGATGCCTATATACATGATCATTCCTAGATATTCTCATAATTATGCTCAATTCTATCAATTGCTCAACAGTAATTTGTTCACCCACCGTAGAATACTTATGCTCTTGAGAGAAGCCACTAGTGAAACATGTGGCCCCGGGGTCTATTCTCATCATATCAATCTCCATCACTTTAATATTGTTTTGCTTTTTTACTTTGCTTTTACTTTTTACTTTGCATCTTTATATCAAAAATACCAAAAATATTATATCTATCAGATCTCACTCTCGTAAGTGACTGTGAAGGGCTTGACAATCCCTAATCGCGTTGGTTGCGAGTAGCTATCGCTTTGTGCAGGTACGAGGGACTTGAGCGTGGGCTCCTACTGGATTGATACCTTGGTTCTCAAAAACTGAGGGAAATACTTACGCTACTCTGCTGCATCATCCCTTCCTCTTCAGGGAAAACCAACGCAAGCTCAAGACGTAGCAGTATGCAAAATTTTCTGACATGAATGAATGCGATGCTCCTGAATCAAACAAAACAGATAATGGTACTGAATTAACAAGGAGAGTACCCATCACAGTGGCAGGCTGGTCTTGAGCTTCATTCAGATCAACATGATTAGCCTGACCACGACCATAAGTTCTGGCATTGTTGTTGCAGGGTTGATTGATACCAGGAGCATTAGAAGACAGAGCCAGCTAATTCTGATTCTGAGGGCAGTTCCTGGAACGGTGACCTAGAAGGCCACACTTGAAGCACAGACCATCATTGGGATTGGGAGCAGGAGCTTGGGGTGGTGCAGTCCGAAGAGGCTGCCTCGTTGGTGGAGGAGGCAGACACGGAGCAGCATAGGACTGTCTTGGTGTAGGTGCAGTTGGACGATACATGCTGTGGGGAATCCATATCCGACGCTTCTGCGCTGACGGGCCCAAAGATGAGCCAGCATCACGGATGCGCCTGAGGGATCCCTGGTGTTCCTGAACACCAGTATCAACCTGAATAGCCTTGTTCACCAGGTGGCAAAGTTGGCAAAGTCATGAACAAGCAGTGCTAGCTTGATATTAGGGTGAAGTCCATCACGAAACTTTTCTTGCCTACGAGCATTAGTTGCAATGTATTCTTCAGCATAACGAGACAAGTCCAAAAATTCCCGCAGATAAGCATCTACAGTCTTGTTGCCTTGGGTGAGGTTGTGGAACTTGTGCTTCTTCTTGTCCATGATTCCCTAAGGAATGAAGCAGGCACAGAAAGCAGCTTGGAAATCCAACCAAGTGATGATTGTTCCAGCCGGCAGAGTACGCCTGTGGCTGTCCCACCATTGAGCAGCGGGACCCTTGAGGAAGAAGGATGCGAAGGTGACATAGCTTGTAGGGGCTACATCAGCAGACTCCATTTCATATGTGATGTCGTGGAGCTAGTCATCAGCATCAAGGGGTTGAGTTGAGCTGCGGTAAATAGTTGGTTTGAGGTGCATGAAGTCCTGCAGAGTTATTGCGGTTGGCTGTTGATTCATGTTCGGATGAGGAAACTGAGCCATCATTCCTTCCATGAACTGGCGATACAGCTCAAACTATTGCATCATTCCGGCCATGAATTCAGGCGGCGGTGGAGCGTGGCCACCACGGCCACGACCAGCAGGTCTAACCATCCTGCTAAGATGTAACAGGGGGTAGTTCAGCAATGAGCATTTGCAAAGACAAGGATCATTCATGATGAAACATGCATAATGAAAGAGGTACGTTGGATACCACATAGTAGTCAAGACGACAGTGTGTGTACTATTCAAAATACTATTCTCAGGAATAACTATGGTTTATCCAACTTTGGGGTGAATGTGGTCATGGGATCCTAATGTTAGAGTTAGTAAATTCGTTTAACCCGAATGGAAGAGAGATTAGAATCCCAGAGTATAGACGGGGAGTAAAATATCCTAATACCACCCAATGGCGACATGGGCCCGTAAGACACACATCCATGTTAGTAAAAGTTTTTTAGTGACTAGACTCAACTTCGGCCAAGGAGTTGGAAAGGGGTCTACCTACAGGCAGTCGGCTCTAATACCAACTTGTGATACCCCCGATTCAATCATACACTAATCATACACGCAAATGTGTACGATCAAGATCAGGGACTCACGGGAAGATATCATGACACAGCTCTAGACACAAATTAAAATAACACAAGGTTTATACTACAAGCCATGGGCCTCGAGGGCTCAAATACATAAGCTCAAAAACAAACTAGTCAGCGAAAGCAACAATATCAGAGTACGGACATAATTTAGACAAGTTTGCCTTAAGAAGGCTAGCACAAAAGCAATAACGATCGAAAAGGCAAGGCCTCCTGCCTGGGAGCCTCCTAACTACTCCAGGTCGTCAGTGGCCGTCATGTAGTAGTAGGCACCCTCGGGGTAGTAGTAATCATCAGTGGTGTCGTCTGGCTCCCGGGATCCGTCATCTGGTCGCAACAATCGCGTATGGGGGAAAGAGGTAGCAAAGCAGCCGTGAGTACTCATCCAAAGTACTCGCAAGACTTACATCAGATCTAAACTAAATATGCATCTATATCAAAGGAATGGGCTGTATTTGTGGACTAAACTGCAGAATGCTAGAAGAGAAGGGGAAAGCCTAGCCTATCAAAGACTAGCATCTTCAAGCAGCTCCAAGCATCTTGCAGCATCCGAAGAGATAAGAGTGGCATATTATAATATTAGTAGGTTTGTTGTAACATTGCACAGAGATCACTTCCTCGACTCCCTGCGAGGAAACAATCCCAAAGCCATCATATCCATTACATGCCTCAGCATCCAGTATCCAGTTCTAGTTGTATCGATCGGGATACAACTCCGAGCGTCCGTTACCATAGGACAAGCTATCGATAGATGTTTTCTTCCCTACAGGGGTGTGCCAACTTACCCACCACGTTCGCTTAACTCCAGGCGGACACACTTTACTGGGTCATGCTCGGCCTCGGCCAAACAATACGCTGCAACCCGACCTAGGCTTAATAGAGAGGTCAGCATGCCGGACAAAACCTATGCCCCGAGGGGTCTTGGGCCATCGCCCCGGGAACTCCTGCACGTTGCGTGGGCGGCCGGTGAGCAGACCTAGCTACCTCCTTAAAAAGGAAGGTGCTTACGCAGTACAACCCGGCGCGCGCCGCTTAGTCGCATGACGTCTATTAAGCTTCGGCTGATGCATACAATGCAGAATGCCCATACTATGCCCACGTGATGGTTAGTGCTATCAGGCCAGAGGCCCCTCGGATCAAATATCCAAACCATTAGTGTGTTGGTGGTGCGGTCACGAGCATAGACTCATGAAAGATGTGACCCCGTCGCCCCGTCTCGAGGACTTGCGACAAGGGCTAAGAGTGCCCGACCACGCCTCGTATTCAACTCTCGGGTACCCTCCAGGTCAACCCGTCTCCACATCACTCGTGGGTACCCCTCAGGGTCGACCCACCTTTCCAAGTAACAGTTGTAAAGTCCAAGTATCCGTGTGTCCAAACATCAAGGGGAAAACCCAAGGAATCACCCTCGATGAATTCCACTCGATGTAACAATCAAGGTGAACGTAAGAGGAACCACCCTCGAGGTTCACATTTGAGGGGTTCCACGACAGAGTCATATCGGGAGTGGTTAAGAAGGAATCACCCTCGGTGACCACGACCAAATAGCTACACTACAGGGTTAACATCAGAAGTGTTGTCGAGGTACCACCCACGGCACTCAATAGTAACTCTGCAGAGTCGTACAACTAAGGGGGGTGATGTGTGGTGTCGGGGCCTAGACGTCGATCACGTTGATCGAGTCATCGAACATTAAGCAGGGAAACGGGGACAAGGTGGGGGTCACTGATGGATCTCTAACCAACCTATACTAAGTAGTTTAGCATAAGCAAGTAAGGTATGAAAGCAAGTAACAACAATAGGATATGCATCAGAATAGGATCATACAAAAAGCAGTAGCAGTTCTAATGCAAGCATGAGAGGGAAATAAATGGGCGATATCGGAATGCTCAAGGGGGGTTTGCTTGCCTGGAAGCTCTGCTGAAAAGGAAGAAGTGTCGTCGACGTAGTCCATCACCGGGGTATCATCGGCCTCGGGGTCTATCAAAGAGAACAGGGGGAAGAAACAGTAAATATAAGCAAACAGATGCAACACTAAGCATGACATGACGATATGCAGAACTAGGGGGTGTTCTAACGCAGTACTACACGTTGCAGACGGAGGGGAAAAACATCCGAGGATGAATTCTCGGCGTTAGACGGATTCTGGACAGGTGGAAGAGAATGGACGGTTCCATGTTCAGCATGCTAGGCGCATGTGACAGGTGAACGGACCGTGTATTCGGATTTGTTGGATTTTTCTGAGCAACTTTCATATATAAAACTTTTTCATCCGAGTTGCAGATTAATTTATATGAATTTTCAAAGATTAAAGTACTTACTGAAATTAATTAAATTAACAGAAAGGAATTACTCTGTCAGCATGACATCATTGCGACGTCAGCAGTCAACAGGACGGCTGACCAGGTCAAACTAACCAGTGGGTCCCACCTGTCATAGACAACGGGGCTAACAGAGTTTTATTTTAACTAAGCAGCGTTCACTACTTCAGGATGCTGCTAATGCGACACTACGATCAGAGACCCTTCGACGAAACTGTGTGCGATGCAATAATCGCAAACGGTGGTGTAAAAACCGTCAAAAAGGTGCAAAACATTTGCGATGATGGATGCATAAAACATGGTTCAGATTTTAGTTGCATGTGCAATTCAGGGCATACGGTTCAGTTCAATTAACCGTTTTCGATGAGGAGGAACAAAAGAAACGAGCAGCCAGACGAAGGTGTGTGCGATGTACAGCATACGGTTCACTCGGATGAACTGTTTGTGATTAGGTAACACAAAAGAAACGGTTAGCCAAATCAAGGTGTGTGCTATGTACAGCATACAGTTCACTCGGATGAACTGTTTGTGATTAGGCAACACAAAAGAAACGGTCAGCCAGATCAAGGTGTGTGCAATGTATGACATGTGGTTCACCCGGATGAAGTGTTTGCATTAAGACAAGAGAACAGAAACGGTTCAATATAACAAATACAATAAATATTGCAAGGTTCAAATTCAAAGATTACATCGCCCAAATTCAAACATTGCAAGCTGTGTCATTTCTGAAAAGGGATCAGCCGCTGACAAGTCATGTATGGGTTTGACACAATAACTTCCAATTGCTTTGCCATATGCTCTTCCAATACGAAGTTTGGCATTTTTGGAGGCACTTCCATTCTGCGGTACCTGCCGGCTCTGATAATCATACCATTGATCTTTCCTAATTAAATGTGTGTTCAACCTCAGTACCCTCAGCACCTTTGCTCTGGCAAGAAAGAACCTAGCGAGTGTAATCTCCGGTGGGGTCCCTCGGTAGGAGTTCAGAGTAATATTTGAGAGATGCAGATCCAGGCATCCGATGTGATTGTCGTTATAAACATCTTCCAGCGGGCCTAATATGCACTGCAAAAGAAGAGAACGTGTTAGTGCCTACATGTAGTTTTGAACACTGCTGCACACCCATTTGGTTTGCAGGATTTGTAAAATGCACCAATGTGCCATCTTCGATCTGGCATGATTTACATGGGCATTTGATTACAATCTAGAAACATGTAGCCTTCTTCACAAGAGGTTGGATTGGACGAAAAATTCCCTAAGAAAACTAGTACATATGAATCCAAAGGAGAAATGCTTATGGACGATTCTAACCATATGAATGAAGCAACCAATATCGGGTGGGGGTGTATGTCCTAAAATCCTCCAGAATTCCTTCAGAAATCGTAGTACATTGTCATTGTAAACTTGGGAAAAGGTGCAAAAAATTGAACTCCCTTATGGTTAACATTTAACAGGAAAGGAACATCACCTCGATATACAGCTTCTTCACACATGGAAAGCATCTCAGGCAACTAAAAACTTGGTCCAGGTTGGGGACGACAGATTCTAGTGCCAAGACCTTCACTGTGTCCAGAGTCTGGGTGAAGCTTCGCTGGATGACAGATGAACATACATCTTCAAAACTAAAAATAACATTGATATCAAGAAGGAGAGGTATATAAGGTGATTGTTGTACCTGAAAGTTGTAGTATTTGACAAACGAGTAGCCCACCACTTTCAATTTCGGCGCAGAAATGACATTGATTCTTGTTGGACCTTGTTGATCAACTACAAGTAATCTCACAAGTGAAGGTGTGTCCTGGATGACCATACTGTGGTCCACCTTTTGTGATCTCTTGTTGCAGCACCAGCAACACACATAAATAGTCCGGAGAGTCCTGGAGGTGATGTGCAAGGCACTCGACCAATTCATCCCCTGAAGACGAAGGAACTCGAGTGCAGTACAGCTACGGAGCAGACGCTCCATGTCATCCTTCGGGATGCGGACGGCGACGAGCTCGAGGTGCTTTAGTCGTGGTAGAAAAAGAGTGGGCGCGTCATTAAGGGGGGGTGGCAGTTCATGAACTTGGCGAGGCGTAGCGTGGGCGCGAAGCAGAGCGCGGACGTTGGCAGCAAGCGCATATGCCCATCATTATAACTTAGCTTCTCGAGCTGATCTATGGCGCGGGATCGGAACCACTCGTCAAGCTTGGCTCATTCCTTGCCATTGGAACGGAACTTGCCCGCGATAAGGCCTTTGATTGGGCCATCATGACTGCTGAGGATCTGGGAGAATGCACCCAAGCTTTGGCGATAGCCATGGCAGAGCTTGTGTGTGTCGAGGAGGTCGACAGGGGTGCGGAGCCATAGGGAGCGCCACCGCCGGGAAAGGGCGGATGCCCTCGCCCGATATTTGATTGGGAGGAGGGATATGATGACTATAAACATATCATCGCGGAGGTTGTTGATGAAGTCTAGGCCTGCTGGAGTCACTTGCGGCTCTTTCTCGACCCACCTCCGCTTGTTGGCAGCCTCGTACTCCACCTCATCGGCGGGGACGGAAACCTCTGTCTCCATATTCACGTCGTGCTCTGGTGCTTCAGCAGCCCCGGCGTCGCCACTCCCTCAGATAGGGTGCTTCGACGGCATCCTCGTACACTGACGGTTTTGAGGACTCAGAGCAGCGTCGAGGATGCGGGCGGAGAGAGAGGAATTGTGTGTGTGGCAAGGATGGGGGGTGCGGCCGCTCGGCGGTGCCATTAATATAGACTAGTGGGAGCGAGGCGGGCGGCGGTCCAAGGCTGTCTCGCTTCCCGCTAAGAACGACTGCTTAATCTCTAGTATAAATGAAATCTATGCTTAATCCCGGTGAGAACTATTAATTTTTAGCTGCATATTTTGACAAATCGCAGTGTCTCTTGGCTTAGCGCCGAAGTCTGGCTTTAATTTGCATACCGTAATCTGAACCGTTTGCATTGAAGAGATGCACAGATCCTGCGCTGAACAGCTTGTACGCTTCCCAGTGAGCCTACGCATTGGACTGCGCTCGCACGCCTCCCGTTCAGTCAAGCAGCTGTCCACACGGCACCTCCTATAGCCATTAAAACCAAGACACGTGGCGTCACGTGAATGGTAAACCGAACGCACACGGTTTGAATTATACAAACGTTCGAGATATTAAAGTGGCAGTTATTTTTTTTCAAAATGCTTTTGTTAGCTGTCATTATTCGAGTGTGCCTTCTCTAAAAATGGACACAAAAATTACCACAGCATGTCGGGTGCCATTCCATGACAGCATGCCAAGTTTCATGAATTTCAGACGAGTTTTAGATTTACTAGAATTTAAAAACAAAGTATCTCAATGTTTTGTCGGCAATCAACGGCGCCCTGGTGTTTGAAATTCATTATCATTTCTTGCATGGGACCTAATCATGCACCCAAGGACACAGATTTGATTTTTCAACCAATTTATATGCAGTGGAGCATGCGCATGTAGCTCAAATTTTAATTATGCACATAAATGCATTGAAAAATCACATAATGCATAAAAATGTCCAAACGAACCCCGAAAAATAACAAAAATTCACACAACACTCCTGTTGTTCTATGTTGACACGAGAAAAAAATTGAAACCAATAAGAAGAAAAAAATTGAAAGCAATAAGAGGCAATGGATTCCTTTTTTGTCCCCAAAGGTGGGGCGTTCCCTATCGAAAACCATCATGCTTGTTGTGAGAAGCTCCGATTTGTGAGAAGCATATACCCAAACCTGCCCCAAATAGGACAAAAAATTTACCACGGCAAGTTGATGCCGCTCCATGATAACATGGCAAGTTTCATGAATTTCAGACGAGTTTTGGATTTACTATAATTTAAAAACCAGGCATCTCAATGTTTTGTCAGCAATCAACGGTGCCCGGGTGTTTGAAATTAATTCCCATTTCTTGCATGGGACCTAAGCATGCACCCAAGGACACAGATTTGATTTTTCAACCAATTTATATGCACTGGAGCATGCGCATGTAGCTCAAATTTGAATTATGCACATAAATGCATTGAAAACTAAGATAATGCATAAGAATGTCCAAACGAACCCCGAAAAATCACAAAGATTCCCACAACACTCATGTTGTTCTATGTTGACATGAGAAAAAAAATTGAAAACAATAAGAGGCAATGGATATCGTTCCGTCCCCAAAGGTGGGGCGTTCCCTACCAAAAACCATCATGCTTGTTGTGAGAAGCTCCGGTTTGTGAGAAACATATAACCAAACCTGCCCCAAATGGGACAAAAACTTTACCACGGCATGTTGATGCCGCTCCATGATAGCATGCCAAGTTTCATGAATTCCAGACGAGTTTTGGATTTACTGGAATTTAAAAATCAGGCATCTCAATGTTTTGCCGGCAATCAGCGATGCCCTGATGTTTCAAATTCATTCCCATTTCTTGCATGGGACCTAAGCATGCACCCAAGGACACAGATTTGATTTTTCAACCAATTTATATGCACTAGAGCATGCGCATGTAGCTCAAATTTGAATTATGCAAATAAATGCATTGAAAACTCAGGTAATGCATAAGAATGTCCAAACGAACCCCGAAAAATCACAAAAAAACACACAACACTCATGTTGTTCTATGTTGACACGAGAAAAAAATTGAAACCAATAAGAGGCAATGGATATCGTTCCGTCCCGAAAGGTGGGGCGTTCCCTACCAAAAACCATCATGCTTGTTGTGAGAAGCTCCGGTTTGTGAGAAGCATATATCCAAACCTGCCCCAAATGGGACAAAAAATTTACCACGACATGTTGATGTCGCTCCATGATAGCATGCCAAGTTTCACGAATTTCAGACGAGTTTTGGATTTACTAGAATTGAAAAACCAGGCATCTCAATGTTTTGCCGACAATCAACGGTGCCCTGGTGTTTGAAATTCATTCCCATTTCTTGCATGGGACCTAAGCATGCACCCAAGGACACATATTTGATTTTTCAACCAATTTATATGCACTGGAGCATGCACATGTAGTTCAAATTTGAATTATGCACATAAATGTATTGAAAACTAAGATAATGCATAAAAATGTCCAAACGAACCCTGAAAAATCACAAAATTCAAACAACACTCATGTTGTTCCATGCTGACACGAGAAAAAAATTGAAAGGAATAAGATGCAATGGACATCGTTCCGTCCACAAAGGTGGGGCGTTCCCTACCGAAAACCATCATGCTTGTTATGAAAAGCTCGGTTTGTGAGAAGCATATACCCAAACCTGCCCCAAATGGGACAAAAATTTTACCACAGCATGTTGATGATGCTCCATGATAGCATGCCCAGTTTCATGAATTTCAGACGAGTTTTGGATTTACTAGAATTTGAAAACCAGGCATCTCAATGTTCTGCCGGCAACGGTGCCCTGGTGTTCGAAATTTATACCCATTTCTTGCATGGGACCTAAGCATGCACCCAAGGACACGGATTTGATTTTTCGACCATTTTATCTGCACTGGAGCATGGGCATGTAGCTCAAATTTGAATTATGCACATAAATGCTTTGAAAACTCACATAATGCATAAAAATATCCAAACAAACCCCGAAAAATCACAAAAATTCACACAACACTCCTGTTATTCTATGTTGACATGAGAACAAAATTTGAAAGCAATAAGAGGTAATGGATATCGTTCTGTCCCCAAAGGTGGGGCGTTCCCTACCGAAAACCATGATGCTTGTTGTGACAAGCTCCGGTTTGTGAGAAGCATATACCCAAACCTTCCCCAAATGGGACAAAAATTTTACCACGGCATGTTGGTGCCGCTCCATGATAGCATGCCAAGTTTAATGAAGTTCAGACGAGTTTTAGATTTACTAGAATTTAAAAACCAAGCATCTCAATGTTTTGCCGGCAATCAACGGTGCCCTGGTGTTTGAAATCCATTCCCATTTCTTCCATGAGACCTAAACATGCACCCAGGGACACATATTTGATTTTTCAACCAATTTATATGCACTGGAGCATGCGCATGTAGCTCAAATTTGAATTATGCACATAAATGCATTGAAAACTCACATAATGCATAAAAATGTCCAAACGAACCCCGAAAAATCACAAAAATCCACACAACACTCCTATTGTTCTATGTTGACAAGAGAACAAAATTTGAAAGCAATAAGAGGCAATGGATATCGTTCCATCCCCAAAGGTGGGGCGTTCCCTACCGAAAACCATCATGCTTGTTGTGACAAGCTCCTGTTTGTGAGAAGCATATATCCAAACCTGCCCCAAATGGGACAAAACTTTTACCACAGCATGTTGATGCCGCTCCATGATAGCATGAAGTTTCATGAATTTCAGACGAGTTTTGGATTTACTAGAATTTAAAAATCAGGCATCTCAATGTTTTCCGGTAATCAACGGTGCCCTGGTGTTTGAAATTCATAACCCATTTCCTGCATGGGACCTAAGCATGCACCCAAGGACACAGATTTGTTTTTTCAACCAATTTATATGCACTGGAGCATGCGCATGTAGCTCAAATTTGAATTATGCACATAAATGCATTGAAAACTCACATAATGCATAGAAGTGTCCAAACAAACCCCGAAAAATCACAAAAATTCACACAACACTCCTGTTGTTCTATGTTGACAAGAGAGAAAAAATTGAAAGCAATAAGAGGCAATGGATATCGTTTCATCCTGAAAGGTGGGGCGTTCCCTACCGAAAACCATCATGCTTGTTGTGAGAAGCTCCAGTTTGTGAGAAGCATATACCCAAACCTGCCCCAAATGGGACAAAAAATTTACTAGAATTTAAAAACCAGGCATCTCAATGTTTTGCCGGCAACGGTGCTCTGGTGTTTGATATTCTTTCCCATTTCATGCATGGGACATAGGCATGCACCCAAGGACACAGATTTTATTTTTTTTCAACCAATTTATATGCACTGGAGCATGCGCATATAGCTCAAATTTGAATTATGCACATAAATGCATTGAAAATTGAGATAATGCATAAAAATGTCCAAACGAACCCCGAAAAATCACAAAAATTCACACAACACTCCTGTTGTTCTATGTTGACACGAGAAAAAAATTGAAAGCAATAAGAGGCAATGGATATCGTTCTGTCCCCAAAGGTGAGGCGTTCCCTACCGAGAAACCATCATGCTTGTTGTGACAAGCTCCGGTTTGTGAGAAGCATATACCCAAACCTGCCCTAAATGGGACAAAACATTTACCACGGCATGTTGATGCCGCTCCATGATAGCATGCCAAGTTTCATGAATTTCAGACGAGTTTTGGATTTACTTGAATTTAAAAACCAGACATCTCATTGTTTTGCCGGCAATCAGCGGTGCCCTGGTGTTTCAAATGCATTCCCATTTCTTGCATGGGACCTAAGCATGCACCCAAGGACACATATTTGATTTTTTTCAACCAATGTATATGCACTGGAGCATGCGCATGTAGCTCAAATTTGAATTCTGCACATAAATGCATTGAAAAGTCAGATAATGCATAGAAATATCCAAACGAACCCTGAAAAATCACAAAAATTTGCACAACACTCCTGTTGTTCTATGTTGACACGAGAAAAAAATTGAAAGCAATAAGAGGCAATGGATATCGTTTCGTCCCCAAAGGTGGGGCGTTCCCTACCAAAAACCATCATGCTTGTTGTGAGAAGCTCCGGTTTGTGAGAAGCATGTATCCAAACCTGCCCCAAATGGGACAAAAATTTTACCACGGCATGTTGATGCCGCTCCATGATAGCATGCCAAGTTTCATGAATTTCATAGAAGTTCTGGATTTACTAGAATTCAAAAACCAGGCATCTCAATGTTTTGCCGACAATCAACGGTGCCCTGGTGTTTGAAATTCATTCCCGTTTCTTGCATGGGACCTAAGCATGCACCCAAGGACACAAATTTGATTTTTCAACCAATTTATATGCAATGGAGCATGCGCATGTAGCTTAAATTTGAATTATGCACATAAATGCATTGAAAACTCACATAATGCATGAAAATGTCCAAATGAACCCCGAAAAATCACAAAAATTCACACAACACTCCTGTTGTTCTTTGTTGACACGAGAAAGAAAATTGAAAGGAATAAGATGCAATGGACATCGTTCCGTCCCCAAAGGTGGGACGTTCCCTACCGAAAACCATCATGCTTGTTGTGAGAAGCTCCGGTTTGTGAGAAGCATATACCCAAACCTGCCCCTAATGGGACAAAAATTTTACCATGACATGTTGATGTCGCTCCATGATAGCATGCTAAGTTTCATGAATTTCAGACGAGTTTTGGATTTAGTAGAGTTTAAAAATCAGGCAGCTCAATGTTTTGCCGGCAATCAACGGTGCCCTGGTGTTTCAAGTTCATTCACATTTCTTGCATGGGACCAAAGCATGCACCCAAGGACACAGATTTGATTTTTCAACCAATTTACACGAACTGGAGCATGCGCATGTAGTTCAAATTGATTTATGCACATAAATGCATTGAAATCTCAAATATTGCATAAAAATGTCCAAACGAACCCTGAAAAATCACAAAAATTCACACAACACTCTTGTTGTTCTAGGTTGACACGAGAAAAAAATTGAAAGCAATATGAGGCAATGGATATCTTTTTGTCCCCAAAGGTGGGGCATTCCCTACCGAGAAACCATCATGCTTGTTGTGAGAAGCTCCGGTTAGTGAGAAGCATATACCCAAACCTGCCCAAATGGGACAAAAAATTACCATGGCATGTTATGATGCTCCTTGATAGCACGCCAAGTTTCATGAATTTCAGACGAGTTTTGGATTTACTAGAATTTAAAAATCAGGCATCTCAATGTTTTGCCGGCAATCAACGGTGCCCTGGTGTTTCAAATTCATTCCCATTTCTTGCATGGGTCCTAAGCATGCACCCAAGGATAGAGATTTGATTTTTCAACCAATTTATATGCACTGGAGCATGCACATGTAGTTCAAATTGAATTATGCACATAAATGCATTGAAAACTCAGATAATGCATAAAAATGTCCAAACAAACCCCAAAAAATCACAAAAATTCACACAACACTCCTGTTTTTCTATGTTGACACGAGAAAAAAATGAAAACAATAAGAGGCAATGGATATCGTTCTGTCCCCAAATGTGGGGCGTTCCCTACCGAAAACCATCATGCTTGTTGTGAGAAGCCCGTTTTGTGAGAAGCATATACCCAAACCTGCCCTAAATGGGACAAAATTTTTACCACAGCATGTTGATGCTGCTCCATGATAGCATGCCAAGTTTCATGAATTTCAGACGAGTTTTGGATTTACTAGAATTTGAAAACCAGGCATCTCAATGTTTTGCCGGCAACGGTGCCTGGTGTTTGATATTCATTCCCATTTCTTGCATAGGACATAAGCATGCACCCATGGACACAGATTTGATTTTTTTCAACCAATTTATATGCACTAGAGCATGTGCATGTAGCTCAAATTTGAATTATGCACATAAATGCATTGAAAACTCAGATAATGCTTAAAAATCTCCAAACGAACCCCAAAAAATCACAAAAATTCACACAACACTCCTCTTGTTCTATGTTGACACGACAAAAAAATTGAAAGCAATAAGATACAATGGATATCGTTCCGTCCCCAAAGGTTGGGCGTTCCCTACCGAGAAACCGTCATGCTTGTTGTGAGAAGCTCCAGTTTGTGAGAAGCATATACCCAAACCTGCCCCAAATGGGACAAAAAATTTACCACAGCATGTTGGTGCAGCTCCATGATAGCATGCCAAGTTTCATGAATTTCAGACGAGTTTTGGATTTCCTAGAATTTAAAAACCAAGCATCTCAATGTTTTGCCGGCAATCAATGGTGCCCTGGTGTTTGAAATTCATTCCCATTTCTTGCATGAGACCTAAGCATGCTCCCAAGGACACAGAATTGATTTTTCAACCAATTTATATGCACTGGAGCATGCACATGTATTTCAAATTTGAATTATGCACATAAATGCATTGAAAACATAGATAATGCATAAAAATGTCCAAACGAACCCCGAAAAATCACAAGAATTCACAGAACACTCCTGTTGTTCTATGTTGACACGAGAACAAAATTTGAAATCAATAAGAGGCAATGGATATCGTTCTGTCCCCAAAGGTGGGGCGTTCCCTACCGAAAACCATCATGCTTGTTTTGAGAACCTCCGGTTTGTGAGAAGCATATACCCAAACCTGCCCCAAATGGGACAAAAAATTTACCACAGCATATTGATGCTGCTCCATGGTAGCATGCCAAGTTTCATGAATTTCAGATGAGTTTTCGACTTACTAGAATTTAAAAACCAGGCATAACCGTGTTTTGCCGGCAATCAATGGTGCCCTGGTGCTTGAAATTCATTCCCATTTCTTGCATGGGACCTAAGCATGCACCCAAGGACATATATTTGATTTTTCAACCAATTTATATGCAATGGAGCATGCGCACGTAGCTCAAATTTGAATTATGCACATAAATGCATTGAAAACTCAGATAATGCATAATAATGTCCAAACGAACCTCGAAAAATCACAAAAAATCACACAACACTCCTGTTGTTCTATGTTGACATGAGAAAAAAAAATTGGAAGGAATAAGAGGCAACGGACGTCGTTTCGTCCCCAAAGGTGGGGCGTTCCCTACTAAAAACCACCATGCTTGTTGTGAGAAGCTCCAGTTTGTGAGAAGTATATACCCAAACCTGCCCCAAATGGGACAAAAATTTTACCACGGCATGTTGACGCCGCTCCATGCTAGCATGCCACGTTTCATGAATTTCAGACGAGCTTTGGATTTACTAGAATTTAAAAATCAGGCATCTCAATGTTTGGCCGACAATCAACGGTGCCCTGGTGTTTCAAATTCATTCCCATTTCTTGCATGGGACCTAAGCATGCACCCAAGGACACAGATTTGATTTTTCAACCAATTTATATGCACTAGAGCATGCGCATGTAGTTCAAATTGAATTATGCACATAAATGCAATGAAAACTCAGATAATGCATAAAAATGTCCAAACGAACCCCAAAAATCACAAAAATTCACACAACACTCATGTTGTTCTATGTTGACACGAGAAAAAAACTAAAAGCAATAAGAGGCAATGGATATTGTTTTGTCCCCAAAGGTGCGGCGTTTCTTGCCGAAAACCATCATGCTTGTTGTGAGAAGCTCCGGTTTGTGAGAAGCATATACCCAAACCTGCCCCAAATGGGACAAAAATTTTACCACGGCGTGTTGATGCCGCTCCATGATAGCATGCCAAGTTTCATGAATTTTAGACGAGTTTTGGATTTACTAGAATTTAAGAACCAGGCATCTCAATGTTTGCGGCCGAGTGATGGTGGCAGGGTGTTTGACATTCATTCCCATTTCTTTCATGGGACCTAAGCATGCACCCAAGGACAAAGATTTGATTTTTCTACCAATTTATATGCACTGGAGCATGTGCATGTAGTTCAAATTTGAATTATGCATATAAATGCATTGAAAACTCACTTAATGCATAAAAATGTCCAAACGAACCTTGAATAATTCCAAATTTTTATGACGACACACCTAGAGTTGCATGTTCACTGCAGATAAAAGTTCTAGCAATTGAAACACCATCCATGGCCGTTGTGACCCCATTATGTAATTCAAATTAAGATGAAAAATCAAGTAGATCCCACACAGTTTATTATAACTAACCATGTGAGATGCAGCACCAAATATCTTTGGACCATGTCTGAATAAGGGACCGTGTCTGATGACACTTTGCGCACCAGTTTTTTTGGCTGAAGCGATTCCAAATTTTCGGCTTCCGCGAAAATATATACCTCCCCGCCCCTCCCCCTTACCAATAGCCACATTTCCCCTGTTTCCGCCTTCTTTTCCAAGTTGAAACCTTCACTCCTTGCTTGCAGCGCCGCCGCCTCCTCGCCAACGACCCTCCTTCATGCTGCTCGGCCTCGCCTATCCAGGCAGGTAATCCACACCCGACCCCCATCCTCCTCCTCCTTCCACATCCCACATGCCCCGACCGCTGGCACGAGCGCGACACCTTCCACCCAAATCACCGACCCCTCCACCAAATAAGCGGCGGCCTAAGCCATGGTGCATGCAGTATAGCCAGGACCTCAAGGAGCATTTGGCAGCGGAGAAGCAAATCGTGGCCGCACGCACGGATGAGGTCGCGATGGTTTCCATTCATGTCGACCCCTAGATCTTGGAGGAGCACCTTGCCGTTGAGGCCACCATTGACGCCTCCCGCACCGACGCCGCGACAAGGTTGGCTGCTTTAAACGACAGTTCGTGGCCTTTTCTCGAGACCACCGTCGGTGCCTTCGACGAAGACTATGATGTGTTTTCTCATCGTGCACATGCTTACCTCATCTCGAGAGCCAGCAGGTTGGTGCCCGGAGTGGCTCAGGCAACTCACCACTACAACGAGGGCACCCACGATGCGGAGGCCTCGCCCTCTTCCATGTACAATGAGCCAATCGTCATCGATATCTCCGACAATGAGGAGTAGATTGTCTTATTAGCTCACTATAAGGACCCATGTCCAGTTTGCTAGCTACTGCCTTTCCTTAACAAATTCTAGTGAATTGTGCTATCTACTTTTACCATGCAATCTTTTGCTATAGTGTATATGTTCTATATGTCGTGCAATGTGGTGTTCAATTAACTGCTTGGTTCAATTCTGCAAATGTGATATTCAAATCTTCAGGGTGCAATATTTCCAAGTTGCTAAGCATGGTTGGTTTGGTTAACTGTCTGATCTTCTATTAGGAGTATGTTATATTGTTCAATTGGTGTCTAGTTAACTGCTTGGTTCATTTGTTGTGGCTTGGTTCACTTGTTGTGGTGTTTATTTAACTACTTGGTTCAATTCTGCAATGCGATGTTCAATTGTTGTGGCTGCATTTTGTTATTGTATACCATGTGAGGAATAAATCGAATTTGGCTGTACTATATACATGAGGAACAAATACAATTGCTATATTTCCAAGTTGTTAAGCATGCTTGGTTTGGTTAACTGTCTGATCTTCTATTAGGAGTATGTTATATTGTGCAATGTGGTGCTCAGTTAACGTTTGGTTCATTTGTTGTGGTGTTTAGTTAACTGCTTGGTTCAATTCTGCAATGCGATGTTCAATTGTTGTGGCTGCATTCTCTTATTGTATACCATGTGGGGAATAAATCGAATTGGGCTGCACTTAATTGTGATACGTCTCCAACGTATCTATAATTTTTGATTGCTCCATGGTAATATATTATCTATTTTGGATGTTAATGGGCTTATTTTTACACTTTTATTATATTTTTGGGACTAACCTATTAACCGGAGGCCCAGCCCAAATTGTTGTTTTTTTGCCTATTTTAGAGTTTCTCCGAAAAGGAATATCAAACAGAGTCCAAACGGAATGAAACCTTCGGGAGCGTTATTTTTGGAACAAATGTGATCCAGGAGACTTGGAGTGGACGTCAAGCAATCAACAAGGCGGCTACGAGGCAGGGGGTGCATCCACCCCCCTGGGCACGCCCTCCACCGTCATGGGCCCCTCATTGCTCCACCGACGTACTTCTTCCTCCTATATATATCCATATACCCCGCAAACATCCAGGAGCACCACGAAACCCTATTTCCACCGCCGCAACCTTCTGTACCCAAGAGATCCCATCTTGGGGCCTTTACTGGAGCTCCGCCGGAGGGGGCATTGATCACGGAGGGCCTCTACATCAACTCCACGGCCCCTCCGATGATGTGTGAGTAGTTTACTTCAGACCTTCGGGTGCATAGCTAGTAGCTAGATGGCTTCTTCTCCCTCTTTGGATCTCAATACAAAGTTCTCCTTGATAACCCACAAGTATAGGGGATCGCAACAGTTTTCGATAAGTAAGAGTGTCGAACCCAACGAGGAGCTAAAGGTAGAACAAATATCCCCTCAAGTTCTATCGACCACCGATACAACTCTACGCACGCTTGACGTTCGCTTTACTTAGAACAAGTATGAAACTAGAAGTACTTTGTAGGTGTTGTTGGATAGGTTTGCAAGATAATAAATAGTACGTAAATAAAAAGTAGGGGATGTTTAGATAAAGAAACAATAAAGTAAATATAGCGAGTGTGGAAAAGTGGTGGTAGGAGTTGCGAAATTTCCCCTAAGCAATTAACTACTTTACTAGACCGATAGCAAGTATTATGTGGGAGAGGCCACTGCTAGCATGTCATCCCTGACTTGGAATTCTATGCACTTATGATTGGAACTATTAGCAAGCATCCGCAACTACTAACGTTCATTAAGGTAAAACCCAACCATAGCATTAAGATATATTGGTCCCCCTTCAATCCCGTATGCATCAATTTCTACGCTAGGTTGAAGCTTCTGTCACTCTTGCCCTCCAATACATAGTCCTATCAACATACAACTAACCCTAGGGTGTGATCCACGCGTGCAATCATATGATGGGCACCAAAGGACTGCAACATAACCACAAGCAAATTAAATCAATCATAGCAATTCATCAACCACCGATAGGACAACGAAAATCTACTCAGACATCATAGGATGGCAACACATCATTGGATAATAATATGAAGCATAAAGCACCATGTTCAAGTAGAGGGTACAGCGGGTTGTGGGAGAGTGGGCTACTATAGATAGAGGGGGGGAAGGTGATGGAGATGTTGGTGAAGATGGCGGAGGTGTTGGTGTAGATCGCGGTGATGATGATGATGGCCACGGCAGCGTTCCAGCGCCAGCGGAAGAGAAGGGGAGAGGGGGCCCCTTCGTCTTCTTCTTCCTTGACCTCCTACCTAGATGGGAGAAGGGTTTCCCCTCTGGTCCTTGGCCTCCATGGCATGGGAGGGGCGAGGGCCCCTCCTAGATTGGATCTGTCTCTCTGTCTCTCTCTGTTTCTGCGTTCCCCGATTCTACCCTTTCACCGTTTCTTATATTCCCATAGATCCGTAACTCCAATTGGGCTGAAATTTTGACATGATCTCTACCCGGAAATTAGCTTTCTTGCGGCGAAAGAAGGGGACCAACCGCCTTACGGGTGGCCCACGAGGGTCAGGGGCGCTCCCCCTGCCTCGTGGCCACCTTGGGCACCGTCTCGCGTGGATTTTCCTTCCCAAAAATCATATATATTCCAAAAAAAATCTCCATCATTTTTATTCCGTTTGGACTCCGTTTGATATGGATATTCTGTGAAACAAAAAAATGCAACAAACAGGAACTGGCATTGGGCACTGGATCAATATGTTAGTCCCAAAAATAGTATAAAAAGTTGCCAAAAGTATATGTAAGTTGTAGAATATTGGCACGGAACAATCAAAAATTATAGATACGATGGAGACATATCAGCATCCCCAAGCTTAATTCCTGCTCGTCCTCGAGTAGGTAAATGATAAAAAAGATAATTTTTGATGTGGAATGCTACCTAGCATAATCTTGATCACATATCTAATTATGGCATGAATATTAAGATACGAGTGATTCAAAGCAATAGTCTATCATTTGACATAAAAACAATAATACTTCAAGCCTACTAATAAAGCAATCATGTCTTTTCAAAATAACATGGCCAAAGAAAGTTATCCCTAAAAAATCATATAGTCTGGCTATGCTCCATCTTCACTACACAAAATATTCACATCATGCACAACCCCGATGACAAGCCAAGCAATTGTTTCATACTTTTGACGTTCTCAAACCTTTTCAACTTTCACGCAGTACATGAGCATGAGCCATGGACATAGCACTATAGGTGGAATAGAATATGATGGTGGAGAAGACAAAAAGGAGAAGATAGTCTCACATCAACTAGGCATATCAACGGGCTATGGAGATGCCCATCAATAGATATCAATGTGAGTGAGTAGGGATTTCCATGCAACGGATGCACTAGAGCTATAAGTGTATGAAAGCTCCAACTGAAACTAAGTGGGTGTGCATCCAACTTGCTTGCTCATGAAGACCTCGGGCATTTGAGGAAGCCCATCATCGGAATATACAAGCCAAGTTCTATAATGAAAATTCCCACTAGTATATGAAAGTGATAACTCAAGAGACTCTCTATATGAAGAACATGGAGCTACTTTGAAGCACAAGTTTGGAAAAAGGATAGTAGCACTGCCCCTTCTCTCTTTTTCTCTCTTTTTTTGTTTTTTTTTTGTTTTTTTTGGTGGGCTTATTTGGCCTCTTTTTTTATTTGGGATTCTTTGGCCTCTCTTTTTTTGTAAAGTCTGGAGTCCCATCCCGAATGGGGGAATCATAGTCTCCATCATACTTTCCTCAGTGGGGCAATGCTCTAATAATGATGATCATCCCACTTTTATTTACTTACAACTCAATATTAGAACTCAATGTCTAGAACAAAGTATGACTCTATATGGATGCCTCCGACGGTGTGCCGGGATGTGCAATGATCTAGCGTAGCAATGACATCAAAAACGGACAAGCCATGAAAACATCTTGCTAGCTATCTTATGATCATGCAAAGCAATATGACAATGAATGCTCAAGTCATGTATATGATGATGATGGAAGTTGCATGGCAATATATCTCGAAATGGCTATGGAAATGACATGATAGGTAGGTATGGTGGCTATTTTGAGTAAGGTAGGTAGTGGGTTTATGGTACCGGCTAAAGTTGCGTGGTACTAGAGAGGCTAGCAATGGTGGAAGGGTGAGAGTGCGTATAATCCATGGACTCAACATTAGTCATAAAGAACTCACATACTTATTGCAAAAATCTATTAGTCATCGAAACAAAGTACTATGCGCATGCTCCTAGGGGGATAGATTGGTAGGAAAAGACCATCGCTCGTCCCCGACCGCCACTCATAAGGAAGATAATCAATAAATAAATCATGCTCCGACTTCGTTACATAACGGTTCACCATATGTGCATGCTACGGGAATCACAAACCTCAACACAAGTATTTCTATAATCCACAACTACCCACTAGCATGACTCTAATATCACCTTCTCTATATCACAGAACTATTGCAAGGAATCAAACATATCATATTCAGTGATCTACAAGTTTTATGTAGGATTTTATGACTAACCATGTGAATGACCAATTCCTGTCATCTCTCTCTATATATATAAGTGAAGCAAGAGAGTTTAATTCTTTCTACAAAAGATATTCCCACGCTCTAACAAATATAAGTGAAGCAAAAGAGCATTCTACAAATGGCGGTTTTCTATGTAAAGAGAAACAGGCAATCCAAACTTCAAATGATATAAGCGAAGCACATGAAGCATTCTATAAAGCCATACTCAATAGATATAAGTGAAGTGCATAGAGAATTCTACAAATCAACCAAGGAATACCTCATACCAGCATGGTGCATAAAAAATGAAAACTAAATGCAAAAGACGCTCCAAGATTGCACATATCGCATGAACGAAACGAATCCGAAAACATACCGATACTTGTTGAAGAAAGAGGGGATGCCTTCCGGGGCATCCCCAAGATTAGACGCTTGAGTCTCCTTTAATATTTACTTGGGGTGCCTCGGGCATCCCCAAGCTTGAGCTCTTGCCTCTCTTCCTTCTTCTCACATCGAGACCTTCTCGATCATCGAACACTTCATCCACACAAAACTTCAACAGAAAACTCGCTAAGATCCGTTAGTATAATAAAGCAAATCACTACTCTAAGTACTGTTGCAAACCAATTCATATTTTGTTCTTGCATTGTGTCTACTGTAATATAACTTTTTCATGGCTTAATCCACTGATATGAATCGATAGTTTCATCAAAACAAGCAAACTATGCATCAAAATAGAATCTGTCTAAAACAAAACAGTCTGTAATAATCTGAACATTCACCATACTTCTGAGACTTGAAAAATTCTACCAAAATTAGGAAAAATAAAAAAATTATAGGAAGACAGTGCAAAAAGAATCAGAACCATTTGACGTTCCAGCTAAAAATGTAAAATCATGCACTATAGCCAAAGTTTCTGTCCTGCACCGTACAGACCATCAAGCAAATATAAACATCCTAAAGGCAAACCTTGCCACATTATTTTTATAATACAATGGAATTTTACAAGGGGATAATTATTTTTGTTGAAAAGTTTCTGTAATCAAGATTCACGAAGTTTCTGTGAGCATGAACAAAGTTCAAGGCTAGCTCCCACTTCAACGATGCTTGTCTCTCTCACTTTCGCTTTCCTTTTTGAAAAAGTTTTGGGTTCCCCTCTTTATTTTTGATGTTTTTAAACTATATAAAAGCACTCAACAGAAATAAATGACTCTCTAAAACTTCCGAGTTGTCTCCCTGGCAACGCTTTCTTTAAAGCCATTAAGCTAGGCATATAGTGCTCAAGTAATGGATCCACCCGGATCCCAAGGTATGTCAAAGCCAATTTTAATTAGCAATGATTTGTAATTTAGTGGTGAGCACAAGGTAACATATATCATGTAATGACGAAGTCTAACTCTCTTCCTATGCATTGGCATGTCATAAAAGAACAATTCATGCACACAAAGTAAAGGCCAATGCATAGTATAAACAGTTTCTTGCAATTTTATCGTGTTGGAAACATAGAGAGGTGGAGATATAGCTCCTCTCTCATAATAATTGCAAGTAGGAGCAGCAAGCACATGCATATTATATTCATCAAAATCATCATGTGCAACGGTAAAAGGCAACCCATCATTATAATCCTTAATAAGTGCAAACTTTTCCGATATAGTGTAGTCGGGAGAATTCAAAAAGATAATAGGACTATCATGTGTGGGTGCAATAGCAACAATTTCATGTTTAACATAAGGAACTATAGCAAGTTCATCTCCATAAGAATAATTCATATTGGCATCTTGGCCACAAGCATAGCAAGCATCATCAAAACGGGATATTTCAAAAGAATCAATGGGATCATAACAATCATCATAGCAATCATCCTCCGGTAAGCACGAAGGGAAATTAAACAATGTATGAGTTGAAGAGTTACTCTCATTAGAAGGTGGGCACGGTTAGCTAATCCGCTCTTCCTCCTTTTGTTCTTCGCTCTCCTCATCATCTTTTTCATCCAATGAGCTCACAGTTTCATCAATTTCTTCTTCCATAGACTCCTGCAAAATATTAGTCTCTTCTTGGACAGCGGAGACTTTCTCAATAGGTGCATTAATTTCGTAATTGTATTCATAATTCTCATAACAATATTTGAGGATAGCTAAATTTTTAGGTCTATAAACCGAATCATCAAAATCTTCAAATTCTTTAAACATAGATTCAATTTCATAAGCACCCATAAAAGCAACAAATTCTTCTATTTGTTCCACATCATAGTAATCATATATACCATTAGCATAAGAAGCTAAGGTTTTATTATCATTAAATTTGCATAAAAAGGGAAGGTGTGGAGCCTTCATCCTCGAGCAACAAGTATAATCATATCTCAAGCATAGTTGCCTAGCATACCAATTCAGTATATGAATTTGATCCCATAATAGTTTCCCTTTTTGTGTCAAGCGGTAATCCCTAAAGTATTCATGTTGATCCAACGTTACTCCCATTGCATAATTGAATGGGGTTTTCTCAGGATTATTAAAGTAGTACATAATATTTTTCACATAACCAGCATCGAGGGTTTTAGGAGGTTCCCCATCTCGATGAGCAGAAAGTACACCTAATTTTTTTGGTATTTCATGTTCCATATCCATAACTAAAGATAAAGAACAACTAAGAACAGCAAATAAAAATTACTTAGTGATAAAGCAAACAAGCACACACGAGAATATTCACCCCACGCTATTGCTCCCCAGCAACGGCACCAGAAAATGGTCTTGATAACCCACAAGTATAGGGGATCGCAATAGTTTTCGATAAGTAAGAGTGTCGAACCCAACGAGGAGCTAAAGGTAGAACAAATATCCCCTCAAGTTCTATCGACCACCGATACAACTCTACGCACGCTTGACGTTCGCTTTACTTAGAACAAGTATGAAACTAGAAGTACTATGTAGGTGTTGTTGGATAGGTTTGCAAGATAATAAATAGTACGTAAATAAAAAGTAGGGGATGTTTAGATAAAGAAACAATAAAGTAAATATAGCGAGTGTGGAAAAGTGGTGGTAGGAGTTGCGAAATTTCCCCTAAGCAATTAACTACTTTACTAGACCGATAGCAAGTATTATGTGGGAGAGGCCATTGCTAGCATGTCATCCCTGACTTGGAATTCTATGCACTTATGATTGGAACTATTAGCAAGCATCCGCAACTACTAACGTTCATTAAGGTAAAACCCAACCATAGCATTAAGATATATTGGTCCCCCTTCAATCCCGTATGCATCAATTTCTATGCTAGGTTGAAGCTTCTGTCACTCTTGCCCTCAAATACATAGTCCTATCAACATACAACTAACCCTAGGGTGTGATCCACGTGCGCAATCATATGATGGGCACCAAAGGACAGCAACATAAACACAAGCAAATTAAATCAATCATAGCAATTCATCAACCACCGATAGGACAACGAAAATCTATTCAGACATCGTAGGATGGCAACACATCATTGGATAATAATATGAAGCATAAAGCACCATGTTCAAGTAGAGGGTACAGCGGTGTGACGCCCCCAATTCAATCGTACACTAATCATACACGCAAACATGTACGATCAAGATCAGGGACTCACGGGAAGATATCACAACACAACTCTACAAATAAAATAAGTCATACAAGCATCATATTACAAGCCAGGGGCCTCGAAGGCTTGAATACAAGAACTCGATCATAGACGAGTCAGCGGAAGCAACAATATCTGAGTACAGACATAAGTTCAACAAGTTTGCCTTAAGAAGGCTGGCACAAACTGGGATACAGATCGAAAGAGGCGTAGCCCTCCTGCTTGGGATCCTCCTAAACTACTCCTGGTCGTCGTCAGCAGCCTGCACGTAGTAGTAGGCACCTCTAGTGTAGTAGGAGTCGTCGTCGATGGTGTCGTCTGGCTCCTGGACTCCAACGTCTGGTCGCAGCAATCGGGTATAGGAAAGGGGGAAAGGGGGAGCAAAGCAACCGTGAGTACTCATCCAAAGTACTCGCAAGCAAGGAGCTACAGTACATATGTATGCATTGGTATCAAATGGAAAAGGGGTATCATATGTGGACTGAACTGCAGAATGCCGGAATAAGAGGGGGATAGCTAGTCCTATCGAAGACTACGCTTCTGGCCACCTCCATCTTGCAGCTTGTAGAAGAGAGCAGAAGGTAAGTTCACCAAGTAGCATCGTGTAGCATAATCCTACCCGGCGATCCTCTCCTCGTCTCCCTGTTAGAGAGCGACCACTGGGTTGTATCTGGCACTTGGAAGGGTGTGTTTTATTAAGTATCCGGTTCTAGTTGTCATAAGGTCAAGGTGCAACTCCAAGTCGTCCTGTTACCGAAGATCACGACTATTCGAATAGATTAACTTCCCTGCAGGGGTGCACCACATAACCCAACATGCTCGATCCCATTTGGTCGGACACACTTTCCTGGGTCATGCCCTGCCTCGGAAGATCAACACGTCGCAGCCCTACCTAGGCACAACAGAGAGGTCAGCACGCTGGTCTAAATCCTATGGCGCAGGGGTCTGGGCCCATCGCCCATTGCACACCTGCATGTTGCAAGGGCGGCCGAAAGCAGACCTAGCCTAGCAGGCGTTCCAGTCCAATCCGGCGTGCGCCGCTCAGTCGCTGACGTCACGAAGGCTTCGGCTGATACCACGACTTCGAGTGCCCATAACTGTCCCCGCGTAGATGGTTAGTGCGTATAGGCCAGTGGCCAGACTCAGATCAAATACCCAGATCTCGTTAAGCATGTTATTTTGAAGTAACCGCGAACGCCGACCAGGGCCAGACCCACCTCTCTCCTAGGTGGTCTCAACCTGCCCTGTCGCTTCGCCACAAAGATCCACACAGAGGGCCGTCAGGAAAGTATGTCCTTCCAGCCCCCAATTCGTGAATCAACCGTGGGTACTCCTCGAGCCAACCCGACTTTAGTCATCAGATGTATCATGTATAAAGTATATAGTATATACTTGTGATCACCTCTCGAGTGATCACGGCCCGATAGTATAGCATGTAGACGGACAAGAATGTAGGGCCACTGATGATAAACTAGCATCCTATACTAAGCATTAGGATTGCAGGTAAAGGTAACAACAGTAGTAGCAAGGACAGGCTATGAATCAGGATAGGATTAACGGAAAGCAGTAACATGCTACACTACTCTAATGCAAGCAGTAGAGAGAAGAATAGGCGATATCTGGTGATCAAAGGGGGGGCTTGCCTGGTTGCTCTGGCAAGGAGGGGTCGTTAACACCGTAGTCGATCGGGGGTACCGGCAGCGGTCTCGTGGTCTACCGGAAAGAAGTAACGGAGGGGAACACAATAAATAACAGAGCAAACAAAGCAACACAAAGCGTAACATGGCAATACGCGGTCTAGAGGTGACCTAAGGCAGTAACAGGTGATACTGGTGAAGTGGGAAAAACATCCGGGAAAGTATTCCCGGTGTTTGACATTTTCGGACAAGTGAAACGGAGGGGTATTGTTGCATGTTTGCTATGCTAGGGACGTGTGGCAGACGAACGGACTGCGTATTCGGATTCGCCTCGTTGTTTTGAGCAACTTTCATGTACAAGGTATTTTCAACCGAGCTACGGATTATTTTATATTAATTTTCAAAGTTTTAAATGATTTTCTAATTTTTGGATTTAATTTAATTCGAAAAATAATAAATACTTAATTGCCATGGATATATAGAGAAGTGTACCCAGGGATGTCCTAGTGAGGCAGACAGTGGGCCTGGTCAACTGCTGACTCAGCATTGACTGTTGACTTGGTCAAATAGTGAACAGTGTTTGTGGGACCCGCATGTCATTGACTGGGTTATCACAGTCAGCGGTTTGACTGGTCAATGGGGCCAGTGGGACCCATGTGTCATAGGTACACATGTTAACAGGGTTTTTTTAATAGTTTTAGTTAAATTTGTTAACTAGCAAGCCCAGAGGTCAGTGAGTGCTTAAGGTTGTGATTTAGCACTAAGCAAGTTTAGGCCCAAACTAATAAGCAACATGGGCCCACGCGTCGGTGCCACACCTGGTGGTTCGAACACCGGTGATGCGAACAGAGAGTGGAGGTGCTCGCTTGCCGGCCATCTCCGGCGACGACTGGATCTATGGGTGGGTTCGGCAGACGCAACGCGACGAGGCGCTCCAGAGGATGGCCGTGGGGTTGTCGGAGGTGGGCTGCAGAGGCGCCGGCGTCGAGTGGAGCAGCGTCGGGGATCGGCCTCGTAGCGCGTGCGGCGAGGACGGCAGGGTGCGGCCGTCAGCGTGCGGCGTAGACGAGCGCGGGGGTGGCGGGCGCGTTCACGAGGAGGGGCAAGCAAAGGCGGGAGCGCCGTCACGCGCGCAGTCGACGCGGGCGGCGGGCGACGCACAGGGGCGGCAGAGGCGAGGGCCGCCGCGGTAAGGCACTAGGGGGGAAGGAGGACCTGGGTCCTCACCGTGCTTTGGAGGGAGGGGGCGTCGAGGCGCGGTGAAGCCTTTGGGGAGGAGGACGGGGACGCGTCGTCGGCGAGGAGGAGACGACGAGGACGAGGCGAAGGGCGGTGGCGAGGTCCGGTGAGAAGGAGTTCATGGCACGGGGCGAGGGAGGGGGGTCGTCACCGGCGGGCGGCTCGTCCACCGTAGCAGGGTCGCCGGGCGGTGCGGGGCTCGAGCACGGCGCCCTGCGGAGCCAGGGCGGCGGTGGGGCGCAGGGCGAGGCGCGGGCACCAGGGACGATGGGGTCGGGGCGGTTGAGGCCGGGGAAGCGATCCGGTGAAGTCCGGCGGCGTCGTGGCGGCTCGGGTCAGGGGCGACGGGATCGGGCGACGGTTTCCCCCGATCCAAATCCATTCGTGGGGGGGGAGGAGCGAGGAGATCATGCGGGTGGGGGGAGGAGTGGACCGAGAGGGGGTTACGGTTACTGGTGGGGGGGCTAGTAGGCCAGGTGTGCGGGGGTGGGCCAGCAGGCCACACGGCCAATGGGCCAAGGCCCAGTCGAGGGGGGTGACGTTGTTTTCTTTTTCCTTTTTTTATTTTTTTGAATTTTTCTTTATTGTTTTATCTTTATGCTCATTTAATTTTGTTTTACAAAATATATACAAAATCACCTAAATTAGTGTGACTGGTTTTACCACTGCCACAAAAAGTTCACACCTGATTAAAATAGTTTAATATTCTATACATTATAAAAGGCATTTATTTATTTGTTTAAGCTACTGTTTCGTTTATTTTAGAGCCTTTAAACACTTTATCAAAGTTTGGTTTCTCCACCACAATTAACAATGATTTACCTGACACCATTGGAACATTTTAGTTTTAAAGTTTTGAAAATTTTGATGTTTGCCTTTTATTCAATTTTGAATTTGAATTGGTTTTTGAACTAACGCGGGATTATCAACAATAAGTGCGGCGACGTGGCATCATTAACGAGGGATTACTGTAGCCTAATTATCCGGGCGTCACAATTCTCCTCTACTACAAGAAATCTCGTCCCGAGATTTAAGAGGTGAAGTAAGGGGGAAGTTCTGGTTACGAAAATCTATCGAGTCTTCTCGGTCCTGGTTGCTCTTCCCGAAGTAGTTGATCCCTTTTGGTGATGTCTTCATTTCTCTGCTCCAGGTCATCATGATGAAGTGGCCATCCTTCCTCCGGAGTCTTCATCATACTAATGAAAGAATAAGGGGGTATACCGGAAGAATGGACCTCTACAGGGTAGACTATCTGGTAGACAACAACGAGGAAGGTGGCGGAAAGTAACTCTCGAATTGAAATTTAAGACAATATCGAGAGCAAAGTAAGAAGGTGCAAAATAGAAGTTTCAAGCGCATAGGCGATCGTTCGTTGCTTCAAACGAAGTGTGAAAGGGGTTCGGAGCAATGGGAATAAGTATTGCGTATGATACCAGATTTGATGATCTCATCGGAAGGTGGCTCGTGAATTACACACGAGGCCACGCGTGAGGAATAACTTTGGGAACAGGGGGTGTACATGAGAGCCAGGTTTTGATCCTGTGGAACTGTGGGTTATGGTCCCACCATGTGGGTTAAAAGTAGGAAGGGCGTTGACATCTGGCACGGTGATGATAGCAAGGCATGTCAGAGAATAACCGGTCAGTTAGGTTGACTGCATCGTTGGTACCAAGGGCGAGGGACAAAGAGAACCATTTTCCTGCTCGTTGAACGAGGTGGACCATTAGGCAAAGTTCTCGTCCATTGATGGCTACCAGAATGTCATCAACAATAGTAACACGGTCTTACTGACAGAGTTGTACACCGAGGTGTTTACATAAGCAGTGAATTATTACTGCTTAGATCATATAGATCACAAGAAAGGTTAAACCAAACAATGGAAAGGAAAATATGGTTATCAGATTAAACAGAACAATGGAAAGGAAAATGTGTTTAAACACATATTTCAAGAGTATATCCTTCCCAAGGACAAGCAGAGCACGATATCCATGACAGGATATAATGTAGAAAACCCTTTAGGTAAGGGGAGAGAATTTTCAGGACATTACACATACAACGATATTTGGATAATTGAACAGGAAACATTTAACATTGGGCTTCAAATGTTCTTGTTGAAAATTGGAGTACCATAGACATGCTTCGAGATAGCATTGACATGGTCAACGGGCAAAGGTTGGACTTTGGAAACAAAAAGGATCCATCAGGGACAACTTATAGAATAAGTCTTACAATTTCCTCACGGAAGAATGACTAACCTTGCCAAAAAGGAAACTATAACTATAACAATAGGTCCTCCGGCCAGGTGTGCTAGGCATGATATCATCTTATCGGGTCTTATATAGATCAATGCTATAACTCTTGGAAAAATGTTCCAACCATCATATCTGACCGAGATTCAGATCTGATCAGTGTTAGGATACCTCAGACTCGGGATGCCTGAGAAGAAAAGGTGCAAAACAAATTGACGAGACGACATTGTAAGATTCTTGGGAAATTTACTACGGAAGCGAGTTCCGAAATAAGAGCTCATCATTAAACCAATGAAGGGATAAGGTGGTAGCTGATGAACTCAGCGACAATTCATCGAGACTTCCAAAAGATGGGTTTCCACAATTATGTGAACAAGGAGATAACATTAGTCAGATCAATGATATAATGATGTATGCTCGAGGAAAACATACACAATTAAACATTGGTTGAAAGGTGCACCCAAAATATGGGCTTAAGTAGCATGATCACCGTTAGAATGGTGGTTCGATAACCAATGGTCTAAGAATGAAATATCGACCATTAACGTCGAAGCAATAGGGTTTCTAGAAGTTTTGAAGTCGCACATCATAGTTTGATTGTCGGTTTTCCGGTTAGAAATAACACGGGGACCAAGGAATGAACGGATATGGCAAAAGGTATCACATGTATCAAGAATTCTTAAGAGGTGGTGAAATTCTCACGACATTCTTGACATAAAAGATGGTGATACTTCAAGGTAGAGCATAATACGAGCTGGATTGCAAGTTGCATCCATAGCATGTATAAGTTTGTGTTGGGGGAAGGCAAGAATGTTATCGATGATAACACAATCATCGAGGGGAAAGGATGGTATTTCCCATCATGAATTTGATTGATATCCTGGAAGAGCTCAAAATGTTGATGATGATCACGACAATTTGTCAAGAGATTTCATGAAGATGTACTCGATCGGCGATGACATCAAGTTCAAGCAATGATGAAGCGAAAGGTTATTGGAACCAGGGGTACGACACAAATTCGAAATCAAGTTTGCTGTTCAAGGAGACAATATATGACGAGGAAGATCGACGTGAGCTTAGCTCATCGTCGAAAATTTGTGCTCCGAAAAGAAGGACCAGATAGCACAGTTAAAATTTTAGCACAATAATGATATAGCCGATCAGGCTAGGAATGACTTGAAGGATTATTAAACTCATAAGCAACGAAGATTACTTGGAGTTATCGAACCAGAGTGCGGAATTGGTTCACTTACCGGTGTTCTTGAGCGACTAACAACTCAGAACCCATGAAAAATTGGAATCAGTGAGAAATAATAGCTGATGAAGACTCATAAGATGCAACATAGTTCTTAGATATTCTCGAGATACCAGAGGTTAATAATCGATGATAGATCAAGGTAGAGGTTGGACCAGTGTATTGACTTGCAAAAGACAAGTGCTTTAACTTGTTCGAGAGATGGGATCAAAGAGAAAATATGGTCGGAACCACGATTGCATAGGATCAATTCACAGATACCAGATGATATTATATCAACGAAAAAGTTATTATTACAAGAAGCTTCTATGGTAGGATCTACATCGTGTCCATGGGCATGAACACAAAGTTCAAGGTCGACTCCCACTTCTTCAATGTATAACCTTGCATTCACCTCTCGCGTTTGATGAAGTTGCAGTGTTGAAATTTTATCTGGCAAAATACCAGAAGAGTATGACTCATGAAAACTTTCGAGTTCACACATATTATGGAAGGCATAGGTTCAACCCATCGGGGGATCGTGGAAACATATACCACAAGCTTCAATAGTAAATATCACCAGCTCGAAAGCAGAGCATGGTTGGCCAAATCAAGGAATATGATTTACCAAAGGCATTATGTATCAGGGAAAGAACTTCCAAAGTGATTGAATATGAAGGACGTTATCGGATAAAATCCAACAATGTTCTGATGGTCCATAAAGGATCTGATGTGAGTATCGGCTCACAACCAGAGGAAGAATCAATGCAAAGACATTGGATTATAGAAACAACTGACTAATTCAAATCTCACATGTAAAGGAATTGTGATTTCCAAGTCAAAGGGTCAAAAGCAATCGCTCTAATTAAGGATGGATAAGTTGAGTAAGCTTAGGGGTAAAATCGACAATAATTTGATTGGTCGAGATCCAACTAATGTTTTAAAATGACGTATGAGCCGAAAGGACGAATACTAGGATCTGACTGAGGATTGCGAGCATTCGCAACATATTGAATCAATGGACCCAAAATGATAGTGACAAAGACTGCCGATAAGATTACGAGATTTTTGGGATTAACCATAATGTAAGAAAGCAAGAATTTCAAGAGCAATAGGCTACTCAGGAGTTTCGGAAGACCGAATGGTATTTCGAAGACTTTTGCGACCCACATAAACAACTAGGAATAAGCAGATGCTCGATAAGTGCGAGGAATTATCCGTAGGGGTATTCCTGCGGCAAGGAACTACAAGGCAGTAGCACAAGGTATTCTCGGGGTATCTTGTAATAACAAGATCAACTGGGAATAGAATCAAGAACGACAGGTGAAAGAATTTATCCATAGGGATATTTCGATGGTAGGGAATTGCAAAAGCAACGGCACAACATCTCGACAGAATATCAGGGAGTATCTTCGAAATCTTCTAGTGCAGACGGCGATCATCTGGACAGAAGGGGCTCTCCGGAAAAATTATTTTCGAGAACCTAAAGTTAGATTTTAGTAAACTCATTAAACCCGAATAGAACAGAGTTCAGAATCCCAGAGTAAAGGTCGAGGAATAAAGGATCCAAATACCACCCAATGGCGACGTGGGCCCAGGGGCCGCACAGCCAAGTTAGTAAAACAATTTTCATCGACTAGACTCAACTTCGGCCAAGAAGTGTGGAAGGGGAATTCCTATAGGCAGTCGTCTCTGATACCAACTTGTGACGCCCCCAATTCAATTGTACACTAATCATACACGCAAACGTGTACGATCAAGATCAGGGACTCACGGGAAGATATCACAACACAACTCTACAAATAAAATAAGTCATACAAGCACCATATTAGAAGCCAGGGGCCTCGAAGGCTCGAATACAAGAACTCGATCATAGACGAGTCAGCGGAAGCAACAATATCTGAGTACAGACATAAGTTAAACAAGTTTGCCTTAAGAAGGCTAGCACAAACTGGGATACAGATCGAAAGAGGCGCAACCCTCCTGCCTGGGATCCTCCTAAACTACTCCTGGTCGTCGTCAGCGGCCTGCACGTAGTAGTAGGCACCTCCAGTGTAGTAGGAGTCGTCGTCGACGGTGCCGTCTGGCTCCTGGACTCCAATGTCTGGTCGTAGCAATTGGGTATAGGAAAGGGGGAAAGGGGGAGCAAAGCAACCGTGAGCACTCATCCAAAGTACTCGCAAGCAAGGAGCTACACTACATATGTATGCATTGGTATCAAATGGAAAAGGGGTATCATATGTGGACTGAACTGCAGAATGCCGGAATAAGAGGGGGATAGCTAGTCCTATCGAAGACTACGCTTCTGGCCACCTCCATCTTGCGGCATGTAGAAGAGAGCAGAAGGTAAGTTCACCAAGTAGCATCGTGTAGCATAATCCTACCCGGCGATCCTCTCCTCGTCTCCCTGTTAGAGAGCGACCGCCGGGTTGTATCTGGCACTTGGAAGGGTGTGTTTTATTAAGTATCCAGTTCTAGTTGTCATAAGGTCAAGGTACAACTCCAAGTCATCCTGTTACCGAAGATCACGTCTATTCGAATAGATTAACTTCCCTGCAGGGGTGCACCACATAACCCAACACGCTCGATCCCATTTGGTGGACACACTTTCCTGGGTCATGCCCTGCCTCAGAAGATCAACACGTCGTAGCCCTACCTAGGCACAACAGAGAGGTCAGCACGCCGGTCTAAATCCTATGGCGCAGGGGTCTGGGCCCATCGCCCATTACACACCTGCATGTTGCGAGGGCGGCCGGAAGCAGACCTAGCCTAGCAGGCGTTCCAGTCCAATTCGGCGCGCGCCGCTCAGTCGCTGACGTCACGAAGGCTTCGGCTGATACCACGACGTCGAGTGCCCATAACTGTCCCCGCGTAGATGGTTAGTGCGTATAGGCCAGTGGCCAGACTCAGATCAAATACCCAGATCTCGTTAAGCGTGTTATTTTGAAGTAACCGCGAACGCCGACCAGGGCCAGGCCCACCTCTCTCCTAGGTGGTCTCAACCTGCCCTGTCGCTTCGCCACAAAGATCCACACAGAGGGCCGTCGGGAAAGTATGTCCTTCCAGCCCCCAATTCGTGAATCAACCACGGGTACTCCTCGAGCCAACCCGACTTTAGTCATCACATGTATCATATATAAAGTATATAGTATATACTCGTGATCACCTCACGAGTGATCACGGCCCGATAGTATAGCATGCAGACGGACAAGAATGTAGGGCCACTGATGATAAACTAGCATCCTATACTAAGCATTAGGATTGCAGGTAAAGGTAACAAAAGTAGTAGCAAGGACAGGCTATGCATCAGGATAGGATTAATGGAAAGCAGTAACATGCTACACTACTCTAATGCAAGCAGTAGAGAGAAGAATAGGCGATATCTGGTGATCAAAGGGGGGGGGCTTGCCTGGTTGCTCTGGCAAGGAGGTGTCGTCAACACCGTAGTCGATCGGGGGTACCGGCACCGGTCTCGGGGTCTACCGGAAAGAAGTAATAGAGGGGGAACACAATAAATAACAGAGCAAACAAAGCAACACAAAGCGTAACATGGCAATATGCGGTCTAGAGGTGACCTAACGCAGTAACAGGTGATACTGGTGAAGTGGGAAAAACATCCGGGAAAGTATTCCCGGTGTTTGACATTTTCAGACAGATGAAACGGAGGGGGATTGTTGCATGTTTGCTATGCTAGGGACGTGTGGCGGACGAACGGACTGCGTATTCGGATTCGCCTCGTTGTTCTGAGCAACTTTCATGTACAAGGTATTTTCAACCAAGCTATGGATTATTTTATATTAATTTTCAAAGTTTTAAATGATTTTCTAATTTCTGGATTTAATTTAATTCGAAAAATAATAAATACTTAATTGCCATGGATACATAGAGAAGTGTACCCACGGATGTCCTAGTGAGGTAGACAGTGGGCCTGGTCAACTGCTGACTCAGCATTGACTGTTGACTTGGTCAAATAGTGAACAGTGTTTGTGGGACCCGCATTTCATTGACTGTGTTATCACAGTCAGCGGTTTGACTGGTCAATGGGGCCAGTGGGACCCATGTGTCATAGGTACACATGTTAACAGGGTTTTTTAATAGTTTTAGTCAAATTTGTTAACTAGCAGGCCCAGAGGTCAGTGAGTACTTAAGGTTGTGATTTAGCACTAAACAAGTTTAGGCCCAAACTAATACGCAACATGGGCCCACGCTTCGGTGCCACACCTGGTGGTTCGAACGCCGGCGATGCGAACAGAGAGCGGAGGTGCTCGCCTGCCGGCCATCTCCGGCGACGGCTGGATCTATGGGTGGGTTCGGCAGACGCAACGCGACGAGGCGCTCCGGAGGATGGGCGTGGGGTTGTCGGAGGTGGGCTGCAGAGGCGCCAGCGTCGAGTGGAGCAGCGTTGGGGCCCGGCCTCGCAGCATGTGCGGCGAGGACGGCACAGTGCGGCCGTCAGCGTGCAGCGTAGCCGAGCGCGGGGGTGGCGGGCGCGTTCACGAGGAGGGGCAAGAAAAGGCGGGAGCGCCGTCACGCGCGCAATCGACGCGGGCGGCGGGAGACGCACAAGGGCGGCAGAGGCAAGGGCCGCCGCGGTAAGGCACTAGGCGGGGGAAGGAGGACTGGGGTCCTCACCGTCCGTTGGAGGGAAGGGGGGCGTCGAGGCGCGGTAAAGCCTTTGGGGAGAAGGACGGGGATGCGTCGCCGGCGAGGAGGAGACGAGGAGGACGAGGCGAATGGCGGTGGCAAGGTCCGGTGAGAAGGAGGCCGTGGCACGGGCGCGAGGGAGGGGGGTCGTCACCGGCGGGCGGCTCGTCCACCGCGGCAAGGTCGTCGGGCGGTGCGGGGCTCGAGCACGGCGCCCTGCGGAGCCAGGGCGGCGGCGGGGTTCAGGGCGAGGCGCGGGCACCAGGGACGATGGGGTCGAGGCGGTTGAGGCCGGGGAAGCGATCCGACAAAGTCCGGCGGCGTCGTGGCGGCTCGGGTCGGGGGCGACGGGATCGGGCGACAGTTGCCCCCGATCCAGATCCGTTCGTGGGGGGGCGAGGAGCGAGGAGATCATGCGGGTGGGGGAGGAGTGGACCGAGAGGGGGTTACGGTTACTTGTGGGGGGGGCTAGTAGGCGAGGGGGTGTGGGGGTGGGCCGGCAGGCCACTCGGCCACACGGCCAACTGGGCCAAGGCCCAGTCGGGGGGGTGACGTTGTTTTCTTTTTTTCCTTTTTTTATTTTTTTTGTAATTTTGCTTTATTTTTTTATCTTTATGCTCATTTAATTTTGTTTTACAAAATATATACAAAATCACCTAAATTAGTGTGACTGGTTTTACCACTGCCACAAAAAGTTCACACCTAATTAAAATAGTTTAATATTCTATACATTATAAAAGGCATTCATTTATTTGTTTAAGCTACTGTTTCATTTATTTTAGAGCCTTTAAACACTTTATCAAAGTTTGGTTTCTCCACCACAATTAACAATGATTTACCTAACACCATTGGAACATTTTAGTTTTAAAGTTTTGAAAATTTTGATGTTTGCCTTTTATTCAATTTTGAATTTGAATTGGTTTTTGAACTAACGCGGGATTATCAACAGTAACTGTGGCGACGTGGCATCATTAACGAGGGATTATTGTAGCCTAATTATCCGGGCGTCACAATCGAGTTGCAGGAGAGTGGACCACTGTAGATAGAGGGGGGAAGGTGATGGAGATGTTGGTGAAGATGGCGGAGGTGTTGGGTAGATCTCGGTGATGATGATGATGGCCATGGCAGCGTTCCGGCGCCACCGGAAGAGAAGGGGAGAGGGGGGCCCTTCGTCTTCTTCTCCCTTGACCTCCTCCCTAGATGGGAGAAGGGTTTCCCCTCTGGTCCTTGGCCTCCATGGCATGGGAGGGGCGAGAGCCCCTCCGAGATTGGATCTGTCTCTCTGTCTCTCTTTGTTTCTGCGTTCCCCAATTCTACCCTTTCACCGTTTCTTATATTCCCGGAGATCCGTAACTCCGATTGGGCTGAAATTTTGACACGATCTCTATCCAGAAATTAGCTTTCTTGCGGCGGAAGAAGGGCACCAACCACCTTACGGGTGGCCCACGAGGGTCAGGGGCGCGCCCAGGGGGGCAGGCGCGCCCCCCTGCCTCGTGGCCACCTCGGGCACCTTTTCGCGTGGATTTTTCTTCCCAAAAATCATATATATTCCAAAAAAATCTCTATCAGTTTTTATTCCGTTTGGACTCCGTTTGATATGGATATTCTGCGAAACAAAAAACATGCAAAAAACAGGAACTGGCACTGGGCACTGGATCAATATGTTAGTCCCAAAAATAGTATAAAAAGTTGCCAAAAGTATATAAAAGTTGTAGAATATTGGCATGGAACAATCAAAAATTATAGATACGACGGAGATGTATCACTCCTCGATTCTCTTGGAGATTTATTCGATGTAATCTTCTTTTGCGGTGTGTTTGTCGAGATCCGATGAATTGTGGGTTTATGATCAAGTCTATCTATGAACAATATTTGAATATTCTCTGAATTTTTTTATGTATGATTGGTTTATCTTTGCAAGTCTCTTCGAATTATCAGTTTGGTTTGGCCTACTAGATTGATCTTTCTTGCAATGGGAGAAGTGCTTAGCTTTGGGTTCAATCTTGTGGTGCTCGATCCCAATGACAGAAAGGGAACCGACAAGTATTGTTTTGTTGCCATCGAGAATAAAAAGATGGGGTTTACATCATATTGCATGAGTTTATCCCTCTACATCATGTCATCTTGCTTAAGGCGTTACTCTGTTCTTATGAACTTAATACTCTAGATGCATGCTGGATAGTGGTCGATGTGTGGAGTAATAGTAGTAGATGCAGAATCGTTTCGGTCTACTTGTCATGGACGTGATGCCTATATACATGATCATGCCTAGATATTCTCATAATTATTTGCTTTTCTATCAATTGCTCGACACTAATTTGTTCACCCACTGTAATACTTATGCTATCTTGAGTGAAGCCACTAGTGAAACCTATGGCCCCGGGTCTATTCTCCATCATACAAGTTTCCCATCTACTTTATTTTGCAATCTTTACTTTCAATCTATATCATAAAAATACAAAAATATCTATCTTATTATTATTATCTCTATCAGATCTCACTCTTGCAAGTGGCCGTGAAGGGATTGACAACCCCTCTATCGCGTTGGTTGCGAGGTTCTTATTTGTTTGTGTAGGTACGAGGTGACTCGCGCGTGGTCTCCTACTGGATTGATACCTTGGTTCTCAAAAACTGAGGGAAATACTTATGGTGCTTTACTACATCACCCTTTCCTCTTCAAGGGAAAACTAACGCGGTGCTCAAGAGGTAGCAAGAAGGATTTTTGGCGCCGTTGCCGGGGAGATCTACGCCAAGTCAAGACATACCAAGTACCCATCACAACTCTTATCCTTCACATTACATTATTTGCCATTTGCCTCTCGTTTTCCTCTCCCCCACTTCACCTTTGCCTTTTCCTTTTCTTCGCCCTTTTCCCGTATGTCTTTTTGTTTGTGTTTCCATGTGCCTTCTATTTGCTTGCATCTTTGCTTGCTAAAAATCTATTGATATGGATCCACTTAAAGTGTTCTACTTGGATCATCTTCGATCCTTATGCGCTTGTGCTGAAACCCCAACTAGCCTAGTTGATGGGAAATCTTTAGATGAGCATGCTCATTTTGTGTGTCACCATTTGTCCGAAAAAGGGAGACTCTTATGGGATCAAATAAATAGATTGCTATGTTACTCTTGGAATCTTTGTGAAATTTGTGATCTTACTTGTTGCTCTAAGAACCCTAAAAACACCTCCCCTACCTATGTGAGTTTAATGATAATGAATCTTATCTTCTTATGCAAAGGGTGTTTATAGTTACTACGATATCGAACAAATTGAAGAATTTGTTGCTTTTAAGGGTGCTTATGAAGTTGCTTCTTTGATTGAAAAGTATGATATTACTCTCTATGAATCTGAAAATTTTGACATACTTAAATATTGCTATGAAAACTATGCTCATAATGTCTATGTCAAAGAATTTATTGAAAGAATGACTGTTGCTTCGAAAGAAAATAATGATATGCATGAATCTATAGATAATTATGATTCTGATGATTTGATTGAAATATCCCTTGATGAACATGATGCTTCCTATTCTTGTGGCCATGATGCCAATATTTATAAAAATGAATTTGCCATAGTTCCTTATGTTAAACATGAGATCGTTGCTATTGCACCCATTCTTGATAGTTCCTTCGATGAAAAGCATGATTGCAATGATGTTATTATAAATCTTATATTTACTAATTGAAAGCACCATCTGAGTCACCATGTTAATTCTCACAAACTAATCAAATTTTCCGGCTGATCCCCTAATTAACTATCTACAGCCGTACAATGATTTCCATCAAAGAGTCCTGACCGGATGTCCCACGTGCATGTCTCTTAGAAAAAAAACATCTCCCTCATGTACCTCTTCCTCCACCGAGCTGCATTAATTAATTTAAAAAAGGTATCCATCCAATATGTCCTCGATCATCCCCTTTTCTTGGAATCTGAGCCCTAAACCATGATGCAGCTTCTCCTTTGAAGTCAATCTCAGCTCCAAAGTGTTTGATCTAGAAAAACATGGTATGATTTTATCCATCATCTCTTTGTATCCTAATTCTTTCATCTACAACCTAGCATAGTAGCATTGAGTCTCCTCCCATCCATATTCTGTTCATGGTAAAATCTAGCATCTAATTTCGTCCTGTAGACGAAACCATCTCAGAAGTCACGATGGTGGGTGCAGAGGAAGTCAAGGTGCAAGTGGACATGTTCGTGGGGTGTCCATCATTAGCCGCACCATCCACAAGGGCTAATGACGGAATTAATTAGCAGGTGCCCACGTACCAGAGTGTTTGTGTGGCCGCAACACCGACGCATGCTACGAGGACACATGCGGACACACAACTTGAAAAGTTGAGCACCGGACAACTACTACCAGGGCAATAGATGGCGACTAGCAGTGCTGCGATGGGCAGGGAAGAGGTGCAACAATGACGAAACAGTGGCATGGAGGGTGTGGCGAGGAATAGTGGCTAGTGGTGGACGATGCTATAAATAGGCACAACAACGCCAGGTTAGGGCATGTCCGAGTAACATACATATATCTACTATGTCCTGTTTTTGCTTAGCGTCTATATATCTATCTTTGCGTTAAAGCAAGAAAATAGTGCATTAAAAAAGATGAGTTTCAGCAGCACCAAAAGCAATCTTTGAGGAATTGTTAGCCCTTCTTTCCATGTCCAAATTGTCCGATGCATTATTGATCTCCGAGTTTGTTTATCACAAAAAATGCACTGGGATGATAAAAAGCATAGGAGCTAAAGAGCTTTACATAATGATGCGTTAGTCTTAGTTCTTATGAAGTTCTTGATTTTCTTGAATTGAATATATCACTTTGTCTTTGTTTGTTACAGTACTGTTCAGTTATCAACAAACCACTTCTTTTTCTTCAGATACGCTGTTAATATATCATCAGGAATCAAGGCCAATAATTCACGTTGCTAGATTTTTATTTATGCATCTAAACACTAGAGAACAACAATAGTCGCATCGATACTTCTTATAATTAAAGCAACAATGTTTTTGCTCCAGTTCATTATATTTCATTTACTAAAAAATTGTATTACTCCTCCGTTTCACAATTGAATAGCACACAGAGGATCCTATTAATTGTATTACACATGTATACTGCCGGATAAACTGAACTTTCGTGTAAAGTGAAAAAAAGTGACAACTTAATTTTGATGCATTTCAAAGGAAAAACTTCATTGAGATAATTACAAAATTAGAATGGTGTCTATATTTGTCAATGTTAATTTTTGTTGGACGTATGGTCCTACTTTAGTTTGAGCTTTCACTAAAGATCTGCCGTCAAGTTAAATTCCTATTTTGTAATTTTAAATTTTCTTTACAACTTTGTAGGTCGCTAATTTATGATATGGAATAGCTATAACCGTGCTTTCTTCCACCGTTTTTAACTACTTTTGTACGTGCATATTCAATTATAAGAATACCATTCTTTTCGTCGTATGTGGATGTCCATAGCGTATTATTCACCTAAAGTGGTGTTTTCTATAATTAGCAGACACTATAACCAGTATGTATGTCTTTAATTCCATATGCGTACGTGTTACAAACTTCGCATTGAGTATAATTGCATCATCCGAGAGCCTAATCATGTGTTACAACAATATACCCATGTGTATTCAATTAAATCTGGAGAACCTAACCAGTTGAAACCAAGTGAAGGTTAAATATGTATGTGACAGTTTAAACAGTGAAAAATATTTTTAAAATACAATATGGTAGGAGATTGATTCCTACTAACGTGTAAAGTTTCAGTCATATTAGTTTGAGTGGTACTTACACAATTAACTAATAAATGATGTTTAAAAGAATCTAATGCGAGAACTAAAACACTTATTCAACTAAGCAAAAATCACTTATCGAATCATTGATCTATAGCAAGAGAAATTATACAAAACAAATCTAAGTGAGGGAGCATATAGAAAATGAAGGGGATGTGTGGTATACAGCTAAAAAAACATATATGCATTTAGAAGAGCATATAAGGAAAGTGCATAATATTAAAATAATATTTTGGTTTTACCCCTGAAGTTATCATGGAAAATCATATTACATTGCTTTTTAGTAGCAATCAAAACAATATCTCATTGTTTTTTCTACATTTGATGCCGTGGTTCAAATATTATAAACAATACTTCAATAATTTTTCACTATTACTGTTTACGGTTTCTCAAAATGACTAGCCCGTGCAGATGCACGGGTTCTTGACTAGTTCTTTTAATGTAAATTGTGTTAATGATATGCAAAACCTCAAGCTTGGGGATGCTAGTTTTGCTATGACTACTATTTGTTGCAATGATCATGATTGGGGTGATTCTTCTTTTGATCTTGAAAATTTATTTAAGCCCCATGATGAATATGAGATTGATAATAGTGTTTGCAATATTATTGAAAGTGGGTTTGGAAGAGTGTCAACTTTAGATCCCACATATTTGGAGCATGTTCAATCTTATGATAAAAGTGGGTTTGGAGAGGTCATGACTTTAGTTAATTTTAATCCCACTATTTTGGAAGAGTGTCAACTTTGCATACATGTGGATCGTGTTAAGAATATGCTTTGTGATAGCTATATTGTTGAATTTGCTTATGATCCTACATGTAATTATTATGAGAGAGGAAAATATGGTTGTGGAAATTTTCTTGTTACTAAATTACCTTTCGTTATGTTGAGATTGCTATTGTTTCTTTCCGCTTCCTTGCATATGCTAGTTTTTGCTTGCCTTGATAATTTGTTTGCCTATAAGATGCCTATGCATATGAAGTATGTTAGACTTACATGTGTTTATCACGTGTTTTATGATGCTCCCTGTGGCACCCCGGCTCAGAGAAACCGGAACGCCCCATATTCCAGCCCAGAGATCGAGGAGAAGTCTCTGGAATACGGCACTGCTTGACATAGAACAAATCAGCTCTTATTACAAGAATAATAATACAAGGGTCTGATGTTACAAAGAAGCACATCAGCATGGCGACACTACGCCTGCGATACTACACTTGCTCTATGCTGGCAGCGAAACAACTCGTAGCAGCAGAACAACGATGAAGGTGGTGAACTCCACTCCGCAGGGACTTTGGCTGGGACACGATCTAGCTCGCACGCACGGCAACCATCGACAAGCAAACAAGCAATCATGGCATCACCTGCAATCTGGCATGACACGCCAGGTCAGTACATTGAATGTACTTGCAAGCTCACAACAACCATAAACATCAAGGCAAGACAATAACATAGCATTTAACAGGTTAATTAAATTAACAACTATTATGATGAAACCACTACTAACCATGGTATGAAACTGATACAATACTAATGAATCACCATCTCAGATCTCCATAACCATATCACTCTTGGCTAACCGGCCAAGCAATATACCATCTCGATCACCTCGTGATCCAAACCAAACGGTGATCATTCCGGCGATCACTACCATGACCAACACTTGGTCTCAAACGTGATCCTTCCGGCGATCACTACCACGACCAACACTTGGTCTCAAATGTGATCTTTCCGGCGATCACTACCATGACCAACACTTGGTCTCCAACATCATCATCAACATCCTGCCAATCTGTACTGCTCAACATATCAACATATAAATCACCTATAAGTCATTCCGTCATGTGAGTGTTGATCGAACAGTGTGACCTAGTACGAACCCTTGCCCATGACCGAGGATGCAGCTATCGATAGATTTAAATACACTCTCTGCAGAGGTAGCGCACTTTACCCACACCACGGAACCCATGGCCTCGCACTCCCATTTGGGTGCACCAACAGAATTCCGACAGAACCAATCTACTGCCAAGACACTCTCCCGGCCACCCGACTCACTCCCCACTGGGCTAGTCCTGGGTGACCCCGTGTCTACCAAAGACACAACAACCACCGTCGTGGACAAAACGTCCCTCAGGGGGACCGAATCCATAATAACAACAACGGGCACACAAGGTTATGTCTGCTTACCGGGCCAGGGTACCGCACGCCCATAACCTTCCCTCGTTGGACGCACCGGCGAGAGGCACGACAATAGACAGCATTAGTGCCCTCCCATAGAGGCAAATGTGGTTGCACTGGAAAAGCCCGCTTCGGTGGCACCTGACCAACTTAATGACGGAATTTTATACCCAAAATATACTAGTAATGACTGATACTCCGATATCATCTATCAACCTATAGTCCAATTCATGGCACTATCCAACAATTAATCCAAAGCTTAATGTCGCCATATCAACATACCCCGAGGACAGTCTAACATTACTATCCTGATGAATCCAAGAATGATAAGACTACTACTCAAATATCAAGAACTAACTATTCAACTATGATCCACATGCAAGCATCATTTCCATTATCATACTCCAAAACATAATATCATCTAGCATCATGATGAAACTAATACCAGTCACTAATAATCCAAAGGCAAAATGATATCCAAAGTAATACACCAAAATAATACCAGATGTCATCATGAAACTAATCACAATTGCCACTAAGAATCCAAAAGCAACATGATATCCAAAGTAATACTCCAAAGCATAATACCATCATCGACATAATCATCATAACTACTAAGAATGCAAAGGCACATGATATCCACATAATCATCAAAACATAATTCCTAGAACCCCGGGCAATATCATGGCAATATGAAGATCAAAACAATACTCCGAGAAATGCCATGAACACATCATACATAGCTAATGCAATATTTTAAACAAGTTCAAATAACTTAAACCATGTCATTGCATTGCAATCATGCAAATGGAGGGTGTGGCTTAAACCATGAAGAATACTCCAGGAAGAAATGGGGTGAAGCTGCGGAAAGAATCGCCGAAAAACGTTCTCTCTCGAAAGGGGCTGATTTAGTGCAAGGGAAAATGGTCATTTTCAGAATATCGAAACATGGTGAAAATGATTCTATCGGAACAGGCTCGACGAAACAAAGAAGTGGGCTTTCGATTCACCTCATTTGGAATTGTGGTTGAAAAGTTATAAAGTGTTTTCTGCCAGGGACCTATCTGTGAAAAGTATTCTACAAACAAGCCCCTGACTGAGAAAACCGAAAACGTATTCGGGCAGAGTACGCTTTATGCAAAAGGAAACGAACTTTCAGCCGTAGTTCAACGGGAATGCGCTTTCTGACCAGGAAAACGAACTTCACGCAGTACGTTTCCACTTACCACGTCATCCGGGCCGGGTCAACGCACGGAGAGGCTGACGGGTGGGGTCACGCACGGAGGTGGGGCCCGTCTGGCCAGGTGGGCAGGGCGGCTTCATCTTCCTCGCGCCCGCCCGCGAGGTAGGGAGGCCGCCGGCGTCGGGCGACGCTAGCAGGCGCCACAGAGGGCCTCCGGCGACGCTCCGCCTACCAATGGGCTCAGTGCGGAGAGCTGCGTCGGCCTGAGCTAGTGGCACACGCCGAAGAGGATGGGGTCGGGCAGGGTTTGCACGGTGGCGGACAGAGGCGTCGGGCGCTGGCGGGGCTCGTTGCCAGAAGCCACCGGAGGAGTATGAGAAGGGCGGAGGGGCTTGGGTGGACTGCGGGAGTTGCTCTGGTGGAGGGAGGGAGTGGAGTGGGCCTGGGCTTCGAGCCAATTTAGGAGGAGACCCGAGGCGGCCATGGAGGTCAAGGAGGGGCTCTGGTGCTTGGGGAAGGGGCTCGGGGGAACTAGGGGAGAGGAGTGAGGCTACTGGTGAAGAGAAACGCGCTCGGGGTAGGCTTATATATCCGCGGGGAGGGGGAGCCATGCTCGCGTCACCGCGGACGCGTGGCCAGCACCACGGACGTGTGCGCACGCGCATGAGCTTGCGGGTAGATGACAGGGGAGGAGCAGTGGAGGTTCTCATGGGGTAGAGGAGCCAAGGGAGCACAGGGAGGAAGGCGACGGCGACGAACCGATCCAAGATGCCACTGTACGTCCGTGGGCATGCGGCGGCTTGCGTCGATGAGGAACCGGATGGAGGGGAGAGGGGTCCAGGGGAACAGCGACGATGAGATGCAGCCACTAGACATGCTCACGAGCTCTAAGACGACGAGAGTGGAGCATACGAAGCAGAAACGGCGCCCTGGACGCAGGCACTGCGCACAGAGCGCACGCACATGCTTTCCATCGTCGTAGTCACCATGTGAACCGGGGCATTCAATGCTCTACATCACCCAAAATGTTGTCTAGCTACTAGTCCATCGAGGGAAGGTTGCAACTGCGGTGGTAGATCAGTGAAAAGAGGTCTGGTTAAAAGGTAATCGTCGTCTGAAGTTTACTGCAGTAAACTTGACTAAGCACTGTTGATCCACGGAGATTTGATTGGGTCAAATGGAGTTGTCTACGATGATTAACTAAGGAAGGACTATGATCCTGGAGGTTTTGGGGCATAATGGAGCACAAACTAATATAGTTGCTTTGTAACTCACATTATGGGTCCAGAATCAAGATCAAGATGGTTCACTCACATAGTGTAACCACTTAAGGTAAAATTTGGCAGGGCTTAGTGATTTGGCCAGATAAAGGTGCTGTAAAAATGTCATACCAATTGGTTTTACCAAAATGGTACTTTCTTCATAGCTATTCCCTGTGTTCAGAATCTTGCAAAAAAATTAGAGAAATATTGGCTAGGTGAAATGGTGCCAAATTTGGTGGAGAGAAGTTATTTGGGTAGGAGAATGCTCTGGTAAATTTTCAGGCAAAATGAAGCAATATAAAATATACTTGCTTCACAACCTGGAAATATTGATAGAATCAAAGATTTGATGTTGTGCTTGTCGGCGTTCTGGGAACGGGGGTCCCCAGACTTGCCTGCCTGTGGCCCGCGGCGTGGCTAAGCCAACAGGCCATACGGCCCATCTTCATCAATAAGGAATCCAAGACCCTCGCGAAGGTCCAAGCCTCATGAGGCGGACGACGCAAGACCTCCTCTGGAGTAGCCTAGCCAGGCAGGCTCACGAGGAGCAGAGATATCAAGGCGGGCAAACCTCACGAGACCCTTGTGACGTGAGCCATGACGCACGACACCAGGCGGGTGCCAGGCGGGTGCCAGCGCTCGCAGCGTCCTTGTTTCCTCTTTGGTGCTAAGGAGACCAGCGCAGGCGAAGAGTACCGAGGCATCAGGCAAAGGTTGCTATATTGGTGCAATGAGACCAAGACCAGGAGGACGGCAAGATGGAGGTCATCGTGGAGCCCAAGACGGCGTCACCACCAGAGCCTTTGGCAGGCGAAGACCACTTTTGTCGGGATAGCTTGTACTAGTTGTCCCCCTTCAAATTGGCCCACCATTGTTGGCTCCCTTCCCGCTCGATATTTGGGGAGAGGACCAGGGCCAACATAAATAGGACTAGCCACCACCTTAGTAAGGGACGGATCATTCAGACCATCCACACACACACAAGCTCACCGAGCTCAAGAACACCTCAACCTCAGGAGGTTGTTCTTCCCTTGTACTGTTCATCATCAGCCCTAGAGGCAATCCACCACCACCACACTGGAGTAGGGTATTACACCACAACGGTGGCCCGAACCAGTATAAACCTTGTGTCTTTCTGTGTTGCGAGTTCGACGAGTTCGTCTGCGAGATCTTAGTGAGCTAGGTCGTAGATCGGTGGGAGGAAAAGACTTCGCGCACACCCCAGTGTTCGAACCTTAAAGGTTTGTCGGAACCCCACATCCGACATTTGGCACGCCAGTTAGGGGTGCGCCGTAGCCTCCCTTCCATCAGTTCGTCACTCCGTCGCTCCGTCGTCTCCATGTCGGACGCTCGCCGTGCTCGTGCTGAGCATCGGGTTGCCCTGACCGCCTGCGTCGCTCAGACGACTCCCGTCGGCGGGCCACATCGTCGTTCTCCATCCCCCGCTGCCAATGCTGCCACCGGCCCGGTGGGGAACGAGCAGCAGGCGTCCTCGCTGCATCCTTTGGTGTGGCAGGACGGCCGCACCGCCACTCCATCGCTGACCCCTGTCGGTTCTTCGTCTCACGCACACCGTGCTCCCATGGAGGCACGGGCCGTGCTTCTCGCAGCGAACGAACTCCTGCGCTACCGCCCCATCGACGACCTCTATGAGGAGTGGCTCGAATGCATCGTCGAGCTCGTCCGCGCCGCGGGGGGGGGGGGCTCTCCGGTGCCGTCCCACTCTCTGCCTCCCCCTCATCCAGCCGCGGGCGACGGGGCTCATGGCGCACCTCCACCACCTCAGCCCCAAGACGGCGCCTTGGCACTAAGGCGCGCGGCTCTGCGGCATGATCCGCCGCACCCGACGCCCGCGCGCGAAGAGAGAAGCTGCCAAGAAATTCTGCAGCCGCGAGAAGCTGCACCTACGCTCCCCGCGCCACCTCGTCAACACCGCACACCGCCCGTAGCGGTGCAGCGCGGACCTCGTCAAGACCAAGCTCCACCTCCAAAGCAGGCCCCGGCAACCATGGCTGGCTGTCGCGCCTTCACCCCCGACCTGTGTAGCGTCGCCTGGCCGGGCAAGTTCAAGCCGGATCTGCCTCCTCGCTACGACAGTACCGCCGACCCCGTGGAGTTCCTGCAGCTCTATGAGCTGAGCATCGAAGCGGCCAAAGGCGACGAAAAGGTCATGGCGAACTGGTTTCCCATGGCTCTCAACTATGGAGCTCGCTCCTGGATCCTGAACCTGCAGCACGGCTCGATCTCCTCCTGGGACGAGATGCGCGACCGCTTCGTCGCCAACTTCCAGGGCACTCGTGACCGCCCACTGGCCACGGGTGATCTACGCCGCATCAAGCAGCAGCCAGGAGAGACCCTTCAGAAGTACATCCAGCGCTTCAACAACACCCGCCTCAAGATCCCCAAGGTCACGGATGAGGCCATCATCTCCGTGTTCTCCGATGGCGTATGTGACGTCAAGACGAAGGAAGAGCTCGCCATCCACGAGGAGCTCTGCACATCTCAAGAGCTGTTCAACCTGGCGACCAAGTGCGCAAGAGCTGAGGAGGGGCGCCTCTCTCTCCTTGAGCCGCCAGCCATGGGCACGGAGGAGAAGAAGGCCAAGGCCAAAGACGTGAAGCGCAAGGAGGTAGCTATGCTCGCAGCGGAGCCTGACATCAAGCGGGGCAGAGATCAGCCCGAGTCATCCAAGAACGGCTGACAATTCTGCACCTTCCACAACCTGAACACCCACAACACCAGCGACTGTCAAGAGCTCAGAGCCATACGCGAGGGGCGCTATGGTCGACGCCCCGAGCGCAACGACCGGGGCTACGGCCGCGGAGGAGGACGTGGAGGCGGACGCTGGGACGACCGTGGCCCACGCCAAGAGTGACGCGATCGACCTCGTGAGGACCGCTGGCAGGACCAACCTCGTGAGGGCGCCTGGAGGGACCCGCTGCGTGAGGATCGCCCCCAGGGTAACGCCGGTCTTCCCCTGCTGCCGCCACCAAGAAGGAACGACGACCACCACCAGGACGAGGGGGCTGGGGCTTCCAGGAGCCGCGTGCGATCGCCTGCATCTTGGGCGGCGCCCATGCCCCAGCCTCTCAGTGCATCTTCAAGCAGTTTGCTCGCGAGGTGAACGCGACGCTCCCCAAGCTCGAGGCCACGCACCCGCTCAGGTGGTCCCAATGCGCCATCACTTTCAACTCGGCGGATTAGCTCAAGTGTGCGGCCACCGCTGGCACCCTCCCTATGCTATGTTCCCCAGTCATCGGCAATGTGCAGGCCACCAAGACCCTCATCGACGGCAGCGCAGGGCTCAACATCCTGTCCGTCGACACGTTCGACAGCCTCCAAGTGCCATATGAGCAGCTCCTGCCCACCAAGCCTTTCTCAGGAGTGACCGACGGCTCCAACACACCGATAGCGTAGGTCCGCCTGCCTGTCACCTTCGGGGAGTGTAAGAACTAACGCACCGAGCTCATCGACTTCGACGTCGCGCACATCCGCCTGCCGTATAATGCCATCCTTGGGTATCCGGCCCTGGCCAAGTTCATGGCAGTCACTCATCATGGCTACAATGTTCTCAAGATGCCAGGAAGCGGAGGAATCATCACGGTCCCGTGTGAAGAGAGAGATGCGGTGTGCTCCCTTGAGCGTGCCTTTCAAGCCGAAGCAATCGACGACCTCGACAGCAGAAATGAAGGCCCTCTAGAGGCCATCCCCAAGAAGAAGCAGCCTCGCTATGCAGGACCTCAGGAGGATGGCGTCGCGGCAGAAGCCACGTCAGGACCAGTGCCCGCTCCAGGGGTGCCTCCCTCCATCGCATAGGAAGGCGCGCCCAGTGCCCTCCTCAGGCAGGGCTCGGGGGCTCTCTTCTGGAGGGCCTCAGACCTTGCCAACCTCATGAGGGAGGCGCTTGGGCACCACTTGGAGGCATGCTTCACGGCACGCGACCCTCAGGAGAGCATAGGGCAAGGAGTGTCCACCACCCAGGAGTTCATCACCAAGACCACCCAGGAACTACAAGAAGCAAGAGCCATGCGCGGCGACAGCCGCCCACGAGGCGCAGCTCCGCATCCTGGCAAGGATGCTGGGCTGCGTGTCTGCATCAACGTCCCAGGGCTCAATAAGGCCGCATCTCAGGAGCATTTCTGGCCTTCGCGTGTGGGCCGCTGCGAGGGCCCACCGCATAGCTACGTTTGTATGCCTTTTCGCTTGCCGAGCGTGGCGTCGGCCTATCAGCGCAACATGCGACGTGTCCTAGCGGCTCAGGAAGCCAGGTACCACGTCGTTCTGGAGGAGATGGAGATGGTCTTCAGGGAACCTCCCGAACCCTCAGAGCCTCCCGAGGCTCAGGGTTCTGGCGGCTCATGAGGAGTCATTTCTTCAATGCACGCCTTCAGCTGCACCAACTCTACTTCGTCTACAGAACCAGGTGACATCTTCCAAGCTCGTTTAGCTGGGAGCGCCCCACGGGCTACATTATTCCCAGGCCGCGTGGGTCCGTCCCTGCGGCATGTATCCCTTTTGCTTATGTCTTCAGCTTACCTTGTTGGGGGCGCCCCTCGGGCTGCATCATCCCCAAGCCGCTCCGGCCGGACCCGGTGGCATGTATCTTCCGGCATTTATCCAAGTTGACCTCCTCTCCATGCTCAACCTGCCAACTGCTGTCACCTGCTCGATTGCTGCCCACCACGGGTTTGTTCATCCTATGCAATTCGCTTGCACGTTAAAAGGGGGCTCCTGAGCATCGCAACTCAGGAGCTCTTACTGGCTCTCCATCCCTCACCCCCTGGCCTTGACCACGGCATCGCGACCTGGCATACCAGCGGCGGCTGAGCTCGCTCGAGGGCTGGGACCTGAGGACGTAGAGTTCTTGCATCTAACCGCCTTGCAGGGACATACAGTCACCAAGACTCAAGACCAGGAGCAACCCGCCTTGAGGTAGGGCCTCGTGAGTCCCGCGCTAGCTCACGAGTGCCCAGATACACCTTGCAGCCCTGCCGTGTAAGCCACGTGTCAGGGCAGGGTTGTACACGCCCCGGGGGCTCCTCCGGGAGGGGGCCCCCCATCCCACGCCCAAGTGGAAGCACCATGCTCCGCGCTAGTTGACGACACTGTGGAGGAGCGGCTATGCCCGTGCATAAGCGGAAGCACTATGCTCCGTGCTGGTCATAAACAACTGAGGGTGGCCCTACGGTCGTACCAACCTCAAGGAGCCCAAAGCTCAGCGCCCAGCCTCACCACAATGCCTCCCCTCGAGAGAGCCGCACGAGGGGGCTGGGCACGGGGGCTGCACTCGGGTCACACCCAAGCGCACGCCACCCAACTAGGTCCCCCGGACCTGGGCGTCGTGCGCCCCTCCCGAGGCCTCGGCGAGGGCAGGTATGGAAATTGTTTGCACATCAAGGGGGACTCCTGAGCATCACGACTCAGGAGCCTAATCGGTCACGTAGCCCCTCACTCCTTGGTCCGTCCTGGACTCCGGTCGGCCCAATGGCAGTTGAGGTATGCGCGTGGCCAGGCTCTGCCGACGTAGAACATTAATCTATCCTCACAAACTCTCCCTATATGATGTTTGTGCGTCAAGGGGGACTCCTGAGCATCGCGACTCAGGAGCCTAACTGGTCACGTAGCCCCTCACTACTTGGTCCGTCCTGGTCTCCGGTCGGCCCAATGGCAGTTGAGGTATGCATGGGGCCGGGCTCTGCCGACGCAGAACGTAAAGCAAATAGGAAGGAAATCGCCAAATCTCGAAGCAAATATTACAAGCATATTGTTCTCACAATACCAAATGAAAAGTGTAAATGCCTCCATGAGGCCTGATACATGTCGCGGGAACGAAACGGGAAGAGTAGCCGCAGGTCACCCCTGGATATCGCCATCGCCCGCGGAAGGGGCTCCCTCGCGGGCAACGATGTTCTCACCTTCACCACCAGTCGTAGGACCCGCGGCGTCGCCAGATAGAGGATCAGAAACAAAGCCACGGAACCTCCCCAGCAAGGCCTCCACTTGACCTTGTACAGCCGCGGTGGCGGTTTCGCAGTGATCTTCAGCCACAGGCTCCAGCAGCTCGTCAAGGCGAGCGCTAGGGTCGCGGAGGTGCAGATGGCTGAAGACGCGAGTCAGTGTGGCTGAAGACAGGACGCGAGCTTCTGCCTCCGCCATGGGACCAAGGCCATCAACGACCTCCTCAAGCGCCTTCACCGCGAGAGGAAGCAGCTAGGCAGGGCCGTCCTCGTCGGTGTCCAGCGGCCTCTCCAGGCCGTGCTCGTAGAGTGTCTTTAGCGCTTTGCGAGACCTTTTCTCGAGATCGGTGAAGGCCACACGGTCTTCGGCTAGGACTCGCGCCTTGGCATCAAGATCGGCCTCCCTCGTCCCCATCTTCCGCTCCAACTCTTCCAACCGGTTGTGCTCGGCGACCTGCTTCCTCCCCAGCTCCACCAGCTCAGCATCACGGTTCTTGATGGCTTCCTCCCCGGCCTTCATCCCCTCCTCCTTCACTTGGCGGCAGCGTACCTCTTCGGCGTGCTTGTCGCGCAGGCTTTGCAACTCGCCCTCCAGCACTTGGCAGTGGTCACGATCGGCTGCAGCGCTAGGGGCTCCTCGCTTCTCCTCCTCGGAAGCCGCAGTAGCCTGGCTCAGCACTGCGCGAACCGCCAGGTCGGAGTGAAGCCAGCCAGAGGCCAGCTCTAGACGCCCGGCCACCAGGCGCGGGTCCGCGCTCAGGAGATCCACCTACAGCCGGACCATCTCCGTAAGGGTGCGCTCCAAGACAGTAGCAGGAGCAGAGGAACCAGGGAGTGGAGGTGTTGCGGAGGGAGGAAGCGGCACCGTCACCAAGGCTCGGGAGACCGCGGGTTCCGGATCAGCTGGGATCTCGTCAGCCGCGCCAAGTGCCGGCGCCTCCGGAGCCAGCGGGGCCATGGGGGCTGACTCCACGCGGCGATGTTCTTCTTGGCCCCGCGAGGACGACCGGGCTAGGGAGATGCGGGCGCTGCTACCTCCTTTCTCAGCGAAGGGAGGCACGGCCGTTGTACCCTCCTTCCTCTTCTTCGTCGAAGATGCCAGCCTGATCAACCAAGGGCGAGCGTCAGGAAATAACAAGTACTGGCAGGGATAAAGTGAAGCTCGAAACACCTATCGGTCCACCGTGAAGTACCCCACCTTTCGCTTGTGAAGCTTGAGGCCTGACAGCATCGGGACCTGAGGGGCAGGCGTTCGGGCTCCGGCGGCGCCAGGAGGTGCGGAGGCGGAACCGGATCCAGCCCCAGGAGGCGCCGGGGTGGAGGCGGCACCACGGACCACCAGCGATGACCTACCATTCGTTAGGATGAGGGGTTCCTCCCTCTCCCCTTGGTAGGCGTCAGCTTCGGCATCATCAGGAAGGGCGCGGAGAATCTCGGCCTTGCTCAGAGGGGAGGTCTCCCCCACCTCGTCAGGGGTCTTCTCCGAGTCCATCTCCTCCTCCCCCTCTTCGCGAGACTCGCCAGAAGACACCCCCATCGGTTTCTGCGCCATAGGAGCTCCCGAAAACACCGGCGGCACCAGCCCGCGCGCATCAAAAGTCGGCCTGGAGGCGACGAATTCCTCCCAGTCTCTGCGTTGGAACAGGGGAATGAAGGCGCTAGGCGGGTACTCCTGGTTGTCTCCAACTATGAGACGCAGGACGGTGTCCAGTTCATCGTCAGGCAGGTCCCCCGGCCTCAGGCGGGCCTTGTTTTCCCCTCCTTCAAGGTCCCAGAAGGGGCGCGCGCCTAGAGTGGGGCAACCCGCAGCGTCAAGAACTCCCTCAGGAGCATCGCTCCCGTTATTTTGGCCGCCCTCGCATTGCCCGGCCTCAGGTCAGTCATCATCTGTCCCAGCATTGATGATGCCCGCTCGTCGACAAGCTCCGCCCTGGGCCACTCCTTGCCCTGCCGGGGCGCCTCCGTCGGCAACATCAGGCGCGGATGGGCGAGCTTGGCATCCATCATCACCCATTTGGATCAAATATTGTCGGCCCTCTTCCCGGTGATCGAGATCGAGTTGGCCTTGCCGGACGCAACGAAGTTGGCCCATCCGGAGATGTGACCCTCGCTGACGCAGAGGAAGAAGAAATGGCGCAGGAGCACCACGGACGGCATCATGCCCAGGTACGCCTCACAGTAGTAGGCGAAGATGGACAGGAGGAGGACAGAGTTGGGATGGAGGTGCAACGCCTACAACCCGTAGTGGTCGAGGACTTCATAAAAGAAATCAGAGAAGGGAGGAACCAACCCAACAGTGACGCTGCTCGAGAAGAAGGGGAAGAAGGTGCTCCCCTCGGGCTCCGACTCATCGGACACAAGCCGGAGCTCCGCCTTCCCCCACTCGTTACTCTCCCCCGCTGTCAGCAGGCGCACGGAGGCGAGGCTCTTCTCCGTGACGGTGGGCGCCTCGAGAGCGGGCTCGTACCAAGCCAGGGCCAATATAAATAGGACTAGCCACCACCTTAGTAAGGGACGGGTCATTCAGACCATCCACACACACACAAGCTCACCGAGCTCAAGAACACCTCAACCTCAGGAGGTTGTTCTTCGCTTGTACTGTTCATCATCAGCCCTAGAGGCAATCCACCACCACCACACTGGAGTAGGGTATTACACCAAAACGGTGGCCCGAACCAGTATAAACCTCATGTCTTTCTGTGTTGCGAGTTCGAGGAGTTCGTCCGCGAGATCTTAGCAAGCTAGGGCGTAGATCGGTGGGAGGAAAAGACTTCACGCGCACCCCAGTGTTCGAACCTTAAGGGTTTGCCGGGACCCCACATCCGACAGTGCTCACATAGATCAAGGGATGGAGCTTAAATTTGTAGGAGTGAGATAATATGAGCACAAGAAGAGGCATGCAAAATTTCAACTCATTTTGATAACCCTAGCTAGCACTTCCTTCACAAAGGCTTCCCTCAGACAGGAAATTTGAGAAATCACTGAGGAAGTTTGGCTAGGCAAATAAAGTTGAATTTTGGCATACATCAATTATTTGGATGATATATCATGCCCAAAAAGTTTGGGGGCAAATGGGCAAAGATAAATAGCACTTGCTTCACAATGTGCCATTTAGGACAGAATAGGAAATGAATTTATTGAGCATGATGGGAAATATGGCCAAAGAAATATTTTGCCATATTTGAGGAAGATATGACCCAAAATATTTATAAGAATTATTTGGGGATTTTTGGATGGATAGAAATATAGGTTGCTTCACAACCTAGAGCAGACAGGGTTATTCCTTTAACAAAAAAAGGAATATTTCCTAGAAAAAGAAATTAGGGTTTGGTCAAGCAGTGGAGTGACATGGTCTTGGCAAGGTTTTCAGGATGGTGAGCCACTTGGGAGAGGAAATGAAGATGATTTCCCAGGTGACAAGGCCACAGAACCACTCCAAAAAGAAAAACAGAGCAAATACCAATATATCAAAAAGAAAAAGAAAAGGGCCAAAATCCAGGCTATTACAACTCTTACCCCCTTAAAGAAATCTCGTCCTCGATATTTAGTTGCTCAGGGAACAAGTATGACTTTAGGACACCGTTTCCAACTCGGGTATCCTTTTCCTTTATTTATTGTTGCCTCAAGAATTTTAGATGATTTGATTACCTTTGCTCGGGGTGGTTTGCTTCACCCTTCCCCAAATCCTGACAGGTCTTTGCTTATATACCAATTTATTTTTACTGACGTTGATTCTTTCATATCTGCGGTGATATCCAATGGATCTGAGCATAAATTTCCATTTTTCATGAAAACCTTAATACTTCTGTCATGGGGTTGCTTCAAATAAATGCACACCTTATGGTTTCAGTAAATGCTGAGAATTAATCATGGCAATCTTCTGACAGGATCTGAATGCTCATAGGTGGTACTGATGTTGATTTATTTCTTTGGCTCGAGCATGAGATATGTACCAAAGATTTGACTGCCTTTTGTCAGGAGCAATATAACAATGTATGGAGTTATAGACGTGTCATACCTCACATATTTACATGTTGAGACTGGCCTGACAGGGGCTGACGGACAATTGCTTTTTCCTGACAGACTGACCATGTACTTGATTCCGTTGGTGAGTATATCGGGTCTAAGATGATTGTTCGGCTTTTGACTTTCTCATTTTGTCGGTATACCTATTTGGATTTTCCATATTAACCATTCCCAGTGGGTCAGCGGGATATGAGATCCTTGTAAAACAGAGTAGGCCGCTGAGAGTATGCCTTTGTGGATCCATATGGAATTATGGCCTCCAACTGATTAGGGTATCCGGACCCTGATGGTCGTGCAAAAATCATCATACCTTTGTTGTCAGTCTCACCCTTTAATGGTCATGATTTTCTTTGTCGAGATACCTTACTGAAATAACTTGGCCACACATGTCCTTGATTCTTCATATGACCATGGACGTGATTAGTGCAATATTTTTGACATTATTCCTTGTGCCTGTTTTTCTGACTTGTGTCCGCACATATATGACATATACTCGGGGTTTGTAGTTGTACAGAGCTCTTTGTTGAGGCCAACCATATAGGAAGGTGACAAGAGTTCATATATCACCTTGTCAGGTGCGGGAATAATTGCCTTGATGACCATTGTCAAGACTGTGGACTCTGCATTATTATCTTCATATCTTGTCGATCCTTGTATTATATGAAATATATCTTTGTTTATATTCATTTTCGTGATTCATGAGGTTGTGGGATCCATACTTTCCTTTAGGTATATCTGTTGGATCCTTGACGTACCTCGTATGAGTGACTGATATGGTTGGGGATGCACGCTCACCATATGTATAAGAAGAATATGCCTCCGAACACTCGATCCTTGCGGTAGGCATATGTTTTGACTGCATTGTACCTCTGAAAAAATTATTGCAAATTTGATCCTTGAACTGTAGAGAGAAGCCATCTGGGTAGCTTGCTAAGGAAGGCTCGTTAGCTTCTGCTCGAAGCTTTTGTTTGGGTAGCGTGCAGAAGAAGCCTCGATAGCTTACACACGAAGCTTGACATGAGTATTGTGCAGGAGAAGCCGGGTTTCCATACTTGAGAAGCTTCTCCTCGGGTTTGCTTGTTGAGAAAAATTAATTTCCGTTTGTCAGAAGCTTTTACCAAGGTATCTTGCTGAGAAAGACCGGATTTCTTGGACCGGAAATTGTGCACATATCATGCTGAGGAAAATTGAGTAGCCTTGCATTATAAATTTCTTCTGATAACGTGTGGAAGAAGATTGAGTTTCTTACATCCAGATCGTCATACTAATATGCAGACTGAAATATACACACATGGCCAAAATATTCTGTAGCTGATTATTTGCATGAGAAAATTTGTTTGACTATCTTCCTTGAGCATATCACATGCTGACTTTATTTTGGATAATAACATATTTCAAGCATCATGCATCGCTGAGCCAAGATGTTGTATATGATCCATACCTTTGACTGAAAATATTCCGTTGAGCTTGTACCTGACTTGTCTTGCTGCTGACTTGATCATTACTGTTGTGAGGATTTGGTACTGATGGGGACTTGATTTATCAGTACTGTTGTGAGGATTTGGTACTGATGGGGTCTTGATTGATTAGTACTGTTGTGAGGAGTGCACACTAATACAAAATTGATTATCAGCCTCAAAATCAGATATTCCCCATTTCACTACAGTCGGCTGAGAATTCCATTCCATTTAGCTGAGTTTCCAAATATTTGAACTCCTTGCTGATTCTTCGGGTGTGGTGTCGGTTGATGAGCAACTCTTTATAGGGGAAAAATAATGTAACACCGGGGCCCAAAAGAAAGAAGCAAAAGAAAACTAAAGCACACAACAACAATCAATTCACACAGAACCAATGTCAGATATTACTGCTAGTCACACAATATGCAGGCCTACTTAAGCACACAAATCTCACGGGATCTCCGGTTCCATGACCTAGCATGCTGTGATGATGTGCACGAGGATGAATAAATGTGTGGAAGAATTGGTGTAAACAACGCTACACCAAGTGCTAGCTTAGTCAGGTAGCAACCTGGACTAGCTCGGAGGCGAGGACGTACTTGGTAGCCATGTAGCGGGACACAAATGTCGTTGCCACATTATTATCAAGCGGACGGAAAATATCCGTACTCGTCCAAGAAATAAGGATAGCGGGGAAACTGAGTCTGCTGGCATTGCCCTTTCTTGATTACTAAGACCATTAAGGGTTACCAACACGACAAGAAAAAAGGACGGTCCGGGGTAGAAGCATGTCCACCACCGAAACAAAACGGGGCTGAAGGAAGGAATTTAGCACGATACCTGAGCACCATTTTTGCCAACAGTGTCGGGATCCCTTGGCATCACTCTGCTGGGACAGAAATGACACCAAACACCGAAAGAAAAAGGAACTAGAGAAATGCAGAGGCTGAGCTGTAGTGGATCCGAACCGATGCCGGCTACACTCACCAGATAAACCTGTTAGCAACAAATACTAAGGCTATATGCATGCTATGCAACAAACAAATGCAGCAACCAAATGCAACAAACACGCTGGAATTATTTCTACCACTTGCGCTGACTAGGGCGTCCTACAGCCAGACCTGCTCTGATACCAAGCATGTGGCACCCCAGCTCTGAGAAACCGGAACGCCCTGTATTCCAGCCCAGAGATCGAGGAGAAGTCTCTGGAATATGGCACTGCTTGACATAGAACAAATCAGCTCTTATTACAAAAATAATAATACAAGGGTCTGATGTTACAAAGAAGCACATTAGCACGGTGACACTACGCCTGCGATACGACACTTGCTCTATGCTGGCAGCGAAACAACTCGTAGCAGCAGAACAACGACGAAGGTGGTGAACTCCACTCCGCGGGGACTCTGGCTGGGACACGATCTAGCTCGCACGCACGACAACCATCGACAAGCAAACAAGCAATCATGGCATCACCTGCAATCTGGCATGACACGCCAGGTCAGTACATTGAATGTACTTGCAAGCTCACAACAACCATAAACATCAAGGCAAGACAAAAGCATAGCATTTAATAGGTTAATTAAATTAACAACTATTATGATGAAACCACTACTAAGCATGGTATGAAACTGATACAATACTAATGAATCACCATCTCAGATCTCCATAATCATATCACTCTTGGCTAACCGGCCAAGCAATATACCATCTCGATCACCTCATGATCCAATCCAAACGGTAATCATTCCGGCGATCACTACCACGACCAACACTTGGTCTCAAACGTGATCCTTCTGGCGATCACTACCATGACCAACACTTGGTCTCAAACGTGATCTTTCCGGCTATCACTACCATGACCAACACTTGGTCTCCAACATCATCATTAACATCCTGCCAATCTGTACTGCTCAACATATCAACATATAAATCACCTATAAGTCATTCCGTCATGTGAGTGTTGATTGAACGGTGTGACCTAGTACGAACCCTTGCCCATGACCGAGGACGTGGCTATCGATAGATTTAAATACACTCTCTGCAGAGGTAGCACACTTTACCCACACCACAGAACCCATGGCCTCGCACTCCCATTCGGGTGGACCAATGGCGTTTCAACAAAACTGATCTACTGCCATGACACTCTCCCGGCCACTCCGACTCACTCCCCACTGGGCTAGTCCTGGGTGGCCCGTGTCTACCAAAGACACAACGACCACCGTCGTGGCCAAAACGTCCCTCACGGGGACCGGATCCATAATAAAAACAACGAACACACAAGGTTATGTCTGCTTACCCGGTTAGGGTACCGCACGCCCATAACCTTCCCTCATTGGAGGCACCGGCGAGAGGCATGACAATAGACCGCGTTAGGGCCTTCCCATAAAGGCAAATGTGGTTGCACTGGAAAAGCCCGCTTTGGTGGCACCTGACCAACTTAATGACAGAATTTTATCCCCAAAATATACTAGTAATGATTGATACTCCGATATCATCTATCAACCTATAGTCCAAGTTATGGCACTATCCAACAATTAATCCAAAGCTTAATATCGCCATATCAACATACTCCGAGGACAGTCTAACATTACTATCCTGATGAATCCAAGAATGATAAGACTACTACTCAAATATCAAGAACTAACTATCCAACTATGATCCACACGCAAGCATCATTTCCATCATCATACTCCAAAACATAATATCATCTAGCATCATGATGAAACTAATACTAGTCACTAATAATCCAAGGGCAACATGATATCCAAAGTAATACTCCAAAATAATACCAGATATCATCATGAAACTAATCATAATTGCCACTAAGAATCCAAACGCAACATGATATCCAAAGTAATACTCCAAAGCATAATACCATCATGGACATAATCAAATAGCCACTAAGAATCCAAAGGCACATGATATCCACATAATCATCAAAACATAAGTCCTAGAACTCCAGGCAATATCATGGCAATATCAAGATCAAAACAATACTCCGAGAAATGCCATGAACACATCATACATAGCTAATGCAATATTTTAAACAAGTTCAAATAACTTAAACCATGTCACTACATCACAATCATGCAAATGGAGGGTGTGGCTTGCCTGGATGAAGAATACTCTGGGAAGAAATGCGGTGAAGCCGCGGAAAGAATCGCCAGAAAACATTCTCTCTCGAAAGGGGCTGATTTAGTGCAAGGGCAAAATGGTCATTTTAAGTATGTCAAAACATGGTGAAAATGATTCCATCGGAACGGGCTCAACGAAATGAAGAAGTGGGCTTTGGATTCACCTCAATTGGAGTTGTGGTTGAAAACTTATAAAGTGTTTTCTGCTAGGGACATATCTATGAAAAGTTTTCTACAAACAAGACCCTGACTGAGAAAACCGAAAACGTATTCGGGCAGAGTACGCTTTCTTCAAAAGGAAACGAACTTTCAGCCGTAGTTCACGGGAATGCGCTTTCTGACCAGGAGAACGAACTTCAGGCAGTACGTTTCCACTTACCACGTCATCCGGGCCGGGTCAACGCATGGAGAGGCTGACGGGTGGGGTCGCACGCGGAGGCGGGGCCCGTCTGGCCAGCTGGGCGGGGCAGCTTCATCTTCCTCGCGCCCGCCCGCGAGGCAGGGGGCCGCCAGCGTCGGGCGACGCTAGCAGGCGCCACAGAGGGCCTCCGACGACGCTCTGCCTACCGACGAGCTCAGCGCGGAGAGCTGTGTCGGCCTGAGCCAGTGGCGCACGCCAAAGAGGATGGGGTCAGGCAAGGTTTGCACGGTGGTGGACAGAGGCGTCGGGCGCTGGCGGGGCTCGCGTCCAGAAGCCACCGGAGGAGTAGGAGAAGGGCGGAGGGGCTTGGGTGGACTGCGGGAGTTGCTCTGGTGGAGGAAGGGAGTGGAGTGAGGCTCGGCTTCGAGCCAATTTAGGAGGAGACCCGAGGCGTCCATGGAGGTCGAGGAGGGGCTCTAGTGCTCGGGGAAGGGGCTCAGGGGAACTAGGGGAGAGGAGTGAGGCTACTGGTGAAGAGAAACGCGCTCGGGGTGGGCTTATATAGCCGCGGGGAGGGGGAGCCATGCTCGCCTCGCCGCGGACGCGTGGCCGGCTCCATGGACGCATGTGCACGCGCATGAGCTCGCGGGTAGACGATGGGGGAGGATCAGTGGAGGTTCTCACGGGGTAGAGGAGCCAAGGGAGCACAGGGAGGAAGGCAACGGTGATGAATCAAGCCAAGACGCCACTGTAAATCCGTGGGCACGCGGCGGCTTGCATCGGTGAGGAACCAGACGAAGGGGGAGAGGGGTCCAGGGGAACGGCGACGATGAGATGCAGCCACTGGACATGCTCACGAGCTCTAAGACGACGAGAGTGGAGCTGACGAAGCAGAACGGCGCCCTGGACGCGGCCACTACGCACAGAGCGTGCGCACAGGCTTGCCATCGTCATAGTCACCATGTGAACTGGGGCATTCAATGCTCTACAGCACGCAAAACATGGTCTAGCTGCTAGTTCATCCAGGGGAGGTTGCAACTGTGGTGGTACATCAGTGATAAGAGGTCTGGTTAAAAGGTAATCGTCGTCTGAAGTTTACTGCAGTAAACTTGACTAAGCACTGCTGATCCATAGAGATTTGATTGGGTCAAATGGAGTTGTCTACGATGATTAACTAAGGAAGGACTATGATCCTGGAGGTTTTGGGCCATAATGGAGCACAAACTAATATAGTTGCTTTGTAACTCACATTATGGGTCCAGAATCATGATCAAGATGGTTCACTCACATAGAGTAACCACTTGAGGAAAAATGTGGCAGGGCTTAGTGATTTTGCCAAATAATGGTGCTGTAAAAATTTCATGTTGGTTTTACCAAAATGGTAGTTTCTTCACAGTTATTCCCTGTGTCCAGAATCTTGCAAAAATATTAGAGAAATATTGGCTAGGTTAAATGGTGCCAAATTTGGTGGAGAGAAGTTATTTGGGTAGGAGAATGCTCTGGTAAATTTTCAGGAAAAATGAAGCAATATAAAATATACTTGCTTCACAACCTGAAAATATTGACAGAATCAAAGATTTGATGTTGTGCTCACATAGATCAAGGGATGGAGCTGAAATTTGTAGGAGTGAGATAATATGAGCACAAGAAGAGTCATGCAAAATTTCAACTCATTTGAATAACCCTAGCTAGCACTTCCTTCACAAAGGCTTCCCTCAGACGTGAACTTTGAAAAATCACCGAGGAAGTTTGGCTAGGCAAATAAAGTTGAATTTTGGCACAGGTCAATTATTTGGATGATATATAATGCCCAAAACGTTTGGGGGCAAAGATAAATAGCAGTTGCTTCACAATGTGCCATTTAGGACAGAATAGGAAATGAATTTATTGAGCATGATGGGAAATATGGCCAAAGAAATATTTTGCCATATTTGAGGAAGACATGACCCAAACAATTTATAAGAATTATTTGGGGATTTTTTTATGGACAGAAATATAGGTTGCTTCACAACCTAGAGCAGACAAGGTTATTCCTTTAACAGAAAAAGGAATATTTCCTAGAAAAAGAAATTAGGGTTTGGTCAAGCACTGGAGTGACATGGTCTTGGCAAGGTTTTCAGGATGGTGAGCCACTTGGGAGAGGAAATGAAGATGATTTCCCAGGTGACAAGGCCACAGAACCACTCCAAAAAGAAAAGCAGAGCAAAAACCAATAAATCAAAAAGAAAAAGAAAAGGGCCAAAATCCAGGCTGTTACACTCCCTTTGTGATTCAATTCTTGTCTTTCATGTGAGCATCATTCAAATCTTTATGCCTGGCTAGGGGCGTCAAACGATAGCGCTTGTTGGGAGGCAACCCAATTTTATTTTTGTTTCTTGATTTTTGGTTCTGTTTAGTAATAAATAATTTATCTAGCCTCTGTTTAGATGTGGTTTTATGCTTTAATTTAGTGTTTGTGCCAAGTAGAACCGTTGGGAAGACTTGGGGAAAGTCTTTTTGATCTTGTTGTAAAAAACAGAAACTTTAGCGCTCACGAGAATTGCTGCCATTTTTTATTGGAGAGTGCTATTTAGTTAATTCTTTTTGAAGATGATTAATAGATAAATTTCTCACGTCCAGCAATTTATTTTAGAATTCTTGAGCTTCCAGAAGTTTGCGTTAGTTACAGATTACTACAGACTGTTCTGTTTTTGACAGATTCTATTTTTCGTGTGTTGTTTGCTTATTTTGATGAATCTATGGCTAGTAAAAGAGTTTATAAACCATAGAGAAGTTGGAATACAGTAGGTATAACACCAATATAAATAAAGAATGAGTTCATTACAGTACCTTGAAGTGGTGTTTTGTTTTCTTTCGCTAACGGAGCTCACGAGATTTTTCTGTTAAGTTTTGTGTTGTGAAGTTTTCAAGTTTTGGGTAAAGATTTGATGGATTATGGAACAAGGAGTGGAAAGAGCCTAAGTTTGGGGATGCCCAAGGCACCCCAAGGTAAATCCAAGGATACCAAAAAGCCTAAGCTTGGGGATGCCCCAGAAGGCATCCCCTCTTTACTTGGAGCAATATTTTTATTCGCCACATGATATGTGTTTTGCTTGGAGTGTCTTGGATGATTTGAGTCTTTGCTTTTTAGTTTACCAAAATCATCTTTGTTGTACACACCTTTCGAGAGAGACACACCTGAATCGGAATTTATTAGAATACTCTATGTGCTTCACTTATATCTTTTGAGCTATATAATTTTTGCTCTAGTGCTTCACTTATATCTTTTAGAGCACGGTTGTGGTTCTATTTTATAGAAATAATTGATCTCTCATGCTTCACTTATATTATTTTGAGAGTCCTTCAGAACAACATGGCAATTTGCTTTTAGGCATAATAAAAACTTTCATATAAGTGCATTGAATACTAAGAGAAGTTTGATACTTGATGATTGTTTTGAGATATGGAGATGGTGATATTAGAGTCATGCTAGTTGAGTAGTTGTGAATTTGAGAAATACTTGTGTTGAAGTTTGTGATTCCCGTAACATGCACGTATGGTGAACCGTTATGTGATGAAGTCGGAGCATGATTTATTTATTGATTGCCTTCCTTATGAGTGGTGGTCGGGGACGAGCGATTTCCTACCAATCTATCCCCCTAGGAGCTTGCGCGTAGTACTTTGTTTCGATAACTAATAGATTTTTGCAATAAGTATGTGAGTTCTTTATGACTAATGTTGAGTCCATGGATTATACGCACCCTCACCCTTCCACATTTGCTAGCCTCTCTAGTACCGCGCAACTTTTGCCGGTACCACAAACCCACCATATACCTTCCTCAAAACAGCCACCATACCTACCTATTATGGCATTTCCATAGCCATTCCAAGATATATTGCCATGCAAATTTCCATCGTTCTGTTGTTATGACATGCTTCATCATTGTCATATTGCTTTGCATGATCATGTAGTTGACATCGTATTTGTGGCAAAGCCACCGTTCATAATTCTTTCATACATGTCACTCTTGATTCATTGCATATCCCGATACACCGCCGGAGGCATTCACATAGAGTCATATTTTGTTCTAAGTATTGAGTTGTCATTCTTGAGTTGTAAGTAAAAAAGAAGTGTGATGATCATCATTATTAGAGCATTGTCCCTGTGAGGAAAGGATGATGGATACTATGATTCCCCCACAAGTCGGGATGAGACTCCGGACAAAAAAAAAGAGGCCAAAAGAAAAAAAGAAAGAAGGCCCAAAGAAAAAAATGAGAGAAAAAGAGAGAAGGGACAATGTTACTATCCTTTTTCCACACTTGTGCTTCAAAGTAGCACCATGATCTTCATGATAGAGAGTCTCCTATGTTGTCACTTTCATAAACTAGTGGGAATTTTACATTATAGAACTTGGCTTGCATATTCCAATGATGGGCTTCCTCAAATTGCCCTAGGTCTTCATGAGCAAGCAAGTTGGATGCACACCCACTTAGTTTCTTTCGTTGAGCTTTCATACACTTATAGCTCTAGTGCATCCGTTGCATGGCAATCCCTACTCACTCACATTGATATCTATTAATGGGCATCTCCATAGCCCGTTGATACGCCTAGTTGATGTGAGACTATCTTCTCCTTTTTGTCTTCTCCACAACCACCATTCTATTCCACCATAGTGCTATATCCATGGCTCACGCTCATATATTGAGTGAAGATTGAAAAAGTTTGAGAACATCAAAAGTATGAAGCAATTGCTTGGCTTGTCATCGGGGTTGTGCATGATTTAACTTTTTGTGTGATGAAGATAGAGCATAGCCAGACTATATGATTTTGTAGGGATAACTTTCTTTGGCCATGTTATTTTGAGAAGACATAATTGCTTAATTAGTATGCTTGAAGTATTATTATTTCTATGTCAATATTAAACTTTTATCTTGAATCTTTTGGATCTGAACATTCATGCCACACTAAAGAAAAAATTACATTGAGAAATATGTTAGGAAGCATTCCACATCAAAAATTCTTTTTTTATCATTTACCTACTCGAGGACGAGCAGGAATTAAGCTTGGGGATGCTTGATACGTCTCCAACGTATCTATAATTTTTGATTGCTCCGTGCTATTATATTATCTATTTTGGATGTTAATGGGCTTATTTTTACACTTTTATTATATTTTTGGGACTAACCTATTAACCGGAGACCCAGCCCAAATTGCTGTTTTTTGCCTATTTTAGAGTTTCGCCGAAAAGGAATATCAAATGGAGTCCAAACGAAATGAAACCTTTTGTAGCGTTATTTTTGGAACAAGCGTGATCCAGGAGACTTGGAGTGGACATCAAGAAATCAACGAGGCGGCCACGAGGCAGGGGGCGCGCCCACCTCCCTGGGCGCGCCCTCCACCCTCGTGGGCCCCTCGTTGCTCCACCGACGTACTTCTTCCTCCTACATATATCCATATACCCCGCAAACATCCAGGAGCACCACGAAACCCTATTTCCACTGCTGCAACCTTCTGTACCCAAGAGAAGCCATCTTGGGGCCTTTTCCGGAGCTCTGCCGGAGGGGGCATTGATCACGGAGGGCCTCTACATCAACTCCATGGCCCCTCCGATGATGTGAGAGTAGTTTACTTCAGACCTTCGGGTCCATAGCTAGTAGCTAGATGGCTTATTCTCTCTCTTTGGATCTCAATACAAAGTTCTCCTCGATTCTCTTGGAGATCTATTCGATGTAATCTTCTTTTGTGGTGTGTTTGTCGAGATCCGATGAATTGTGGGTTTATAATCAAGTCTATCTATGAAGAATATTTGAATCTTCTCTGAATTCTTTTATGTATGATTGGTTTATCTTTGCAAGTCTCTTCGAATTATTAGTTTGGTTTGGCCTACTAGATTGATCTTTCTTGCAATAGGAGAAGTGCTTAGCTTTGGGTTCAATCTTGCGGTGCTCGATCCCAGTGACAGAAAGGGAACTGACACGTATTGTATTGTTGCCATCGAGGATAAAAATATGGGGTTTACATCATATTGCATGAGTTTATCCCTCTACATCATGTCATCTTGCTTAAGGCGTTACTCTGTTCTTATGAACTTAATACTGTAGATGCATGCTGGATAGCGGTCGATGTGTGGAGTAATAGTAGTAGATGCAGAATCATTTCGGTCTACTTGTCACGGACGTGATGCCTATATACATGATCATGCCTAGATATTCTCATAATTATTCGCTTTTCTATCAATTGCTCGACAGTAATTTGTTCACCCACCATAATACTTATGCTATCTTGAGAGAAGCCACTAGTGAAACCTATGGCTCCCGGGTCTATTCTCCATCATACAAGTTTCCCAGCTACTTTATTTTGCAATCTTTACTTTCAAACTATATCATAAAAATACAAAAATATTTATCTTATTATTATTATCTCTATCAAATCTCACTCTTGCAAGTGGCCGTGAAGGGATTGACAACCCCTTTATCGCGTTGGTTGCGAGGTTCTTATTTGTTTGTGTAGGTACAAGGTGACTCGCGCTGGTCTCCTACTGGATTGATACCTTGGTTCTAAAAAACTAAGGGGAATACTTACGCTGCTTTACTGTATCACCCTTTCCTCTTCAAGGGAAAACCAACGCAGTGCTCAAGAGGTAGCAATGTGGAGGACGATGGCGGACGCCTATGGCATGTCGGCAATGCAGGACGATGACGGTGGCCACGGGGACGATGGAGAACGATGGCGATGGCACTCGAAGGTGGATGGGGAATGAGGGGGAGAGGCGAGGAGCGGGCGGAGAGGGCGAGGGGAAGCTGGGAGGTGAGTGGAGGGAGGCGAGGGGGAGCCCGAGGCGTTGGGGCCTTATCCCCTCGTCCAGCATCGCCGGCGAGGTGGCTGGACGGCGACGGGCGCGCGCTGTCCCACCCGATCGGAGGAACGGGAAGCGACCGGGGAGGGGGAGTGGGCCAGCCTGCTGGGATGGGCCAAGGCCCATGGGCAGGCCAGGGGCTCCCTCATCCCTCTGATTTTCCTTTTCTTTTTTCCTTTCTTTTTAGCAGCTTTTGCTTTTTTTTCTTTTAGCCACAATTTGACTTTGCAAAAATATGCCACTGGCCAAAACAATTTCAAAGAATTATTGTGCACTGCCACAAAAAGATTATGAGGCTTTTGAAAAAGGTTACAATTTTTATAAATTAAAAAGGCATTTAATATATTGTTTTAGCCACTGCTCTAATTGGTTTAGGCCATTTAAACACCTTGCAAAAATGTTGGTTCACCACCAATATTAATTATGGATTATTTGGCACATGATGAACATTTTAGTTTTCATGTTTGAGCATTTTTGAATTTCACTCATAATTCGAAATTTAATTCAACTGGAATTTGAAATGAGAGAGATCCAAGGATGATCAAACACTTGTTTAGAAAAATGATTAACTTAACCCCAGGGGTTACTGTAGCATCATTACACCGGGGTGTTACATTACGCCAGGGGAACCGTACTGTGGCGCGGTACGTGGATGAGTTCAGCAAGTTAGCACGCTACGCCCCAGATGATGTGGCCACAGATGCTGCAAAGCAGGAGAAGTTTCTTGAGGGGCTGAATGATGAGCTGAGTATGCAGTTGATGGTGGCAACATTCACCAACTACCAGGAGTTGGTAGACAGGGCCCTCATGATTGAAGGCAAGCAGCGGCAGATAGAGAACCGCAAACAAAAGTATGGATAGGGGAAGTACAACTCTGGAGTTCAGCAGAAGCCTCGCTTTACCCCGTACTTGGTAGGACACACCCATCATAACCATGGAGGCCATTCTCACAATGGAGGAAGTTCACACAACCACAGTGGCCCTAGGAATGGTAATGGGAATGGAGGGAACAACAGTCAGAGCCGTTCCAACCCCGCTACACCCGCCAAGAAGGATCTGAGTCACATTACTTGTTTCAAGTGCGGGAAGACTGGACACTACGCCACCGAGTGTCCTGGAGCAAAGAATGGTAATGGCAATGGAAGCTCAGGGAAGAAGCCGAAACCCTTCACCAAAGGTCAGGTGAACCACATCAACGTGGAGGAAGTTGAAGAGCAGCCTGACGCAGTGATTGGTAAGTTTTTGATTAAGTCATTTACCGCCTTTTTTCTTTTTGACACTGGTGCATCGCATTCATACATATCAAGGGGATTTGTGGATAAGTTTTAATTGACAACCTTAGCCCTTAGGTCACCCATGTTAGTGAGCTCACCAGGAGCAGAATATATGGCTAGCCGATGGTGTGATCGGTTGCCATTGACCATTGGTAATCATGTTTTCCCCTCAGACCTCATTATTTTGGAATCACAAGGATTGGATATAATACTAGGCATGGATTGGCTATCGAAGTATGGAGGAAACATCAATTGTGCTAGTAGGTCAATTCTTCTCACCACCCCAGAAGGTAAACGGATCAAGTATGGAGTCTAGGCATGCGCCGAGGAGGACTCAAGTAAATTCACTCTCAGGAGTTGTGCAAGAGGAAGTGCCAGTTGTGAAGGATTATCCAGATGTGTTCCCGGAGGAATTACCAAGCATGCCACCAGACCAAGACATAGAGTTTTTGATCAAGATGTTGCCAGGCACCGGACCAATATCTAAGAGACCATATCGGATGCATCTGGAGGAAATAAAGAAGCAGATTAAGGAGTTATTGGAGAAAGGCTATATTCGACCAAGTTCATCACCTTGGGGAGCCCCGGTGCTCTTAGTTGAGAAGAATGATGGATCCTTGAGAATGGTTGTTGATTATTGTGCGTTGAATGAGGTGACGATCAAGAACAAATACCCTCTACCGATGATCAATGATTTGTTTGACCAGCTGTAGAGAGCTAAAGTATTCTCCAAGATCGATCTTCGATCAGGATATCACCAGTTGAAGATCCGAGAGCAGGATATACCCAAGACAGCTTTTACCACAAGGTATGGGCTATATGAGTACACAGTCATGTCATTTGGTTTGACTAATGCCCCTGCCTACTTTATGAGTATGATGAATAAGGTGTTCATGGAGTTCTTGGATAAGTTTGTTGTGGTGTTCATTGATGATATATTGGTGTACTCAAAGAATGAAGAAGAACACAAGGAACATTTGCGCTTGGTTCTCAAGAAGCTCAGGGAACATCAGCTATATGCCAAGTTTAGCAAATGTGAGTTTTGGTTGAAGGAAGTCGGATTTCTAGGCCATGTTATATCTGGAGAAGGTATAGCAGTGGACCCTTCAAAGGTTCAGTCTATCACAGAGTGGTTGGCACCAACCTCAGTTGGAGAGATACGCAGTTTCCTTGGACTCGCAGGATATTATTGGAGATTCATTGAGAATTTTTCCAAGATTGAGAAGCCCATGACGGAGTTATTGAAGAAGGACACCAAGTTCAAATGGACCGAGGAGTGTGAGGCCAGTTTTCAGGAATTGAAGAAACGTTTGGTTACAGCCCCAGTGCTAATCCTTCCGAATATACGCAAGGATTTCCAAGTCTATTGCGACGCTTCACGACAGGTACTTGGAGGCGTTCTTATGCAAGAAGGAAGAGTTGTTTCATATGCCTCACAACAGCTCCGACCTCATGAGTTGAATTATGCCATGCATGAATTGGAGTTAGCAGTTGTAGTGCATGTGCTCAAGACCTGGAGACATTTTCTTATTGGAAATTGTTGTGATGTTTACACGGATCACAATAGTTTGAAGTATATCTTCACGCAGCAGGAGTTGAACCTCAGGCAGAGGAGATGGTTGGAGCTCATAAAGGATTATGACATGAAACTGCATTATCATCCAGGAAAGGCCAATGTTGTAGCAGACGCGTTGAGCCGCAAGAGTTATGTCAACACCATCATAACTGGAGGATTACCTTAGGAGTTAGCCGGCGATCTCAGAGAACTTCGAATGGAGATAGTTCCGAGAGTTTTGTTGCAGTGTTGGAAGTTCAGTCCATGTTGTTGGCAAAGATTCATGAAGCTCAGAAGACTGATAAGGAGATTGTGGAGATAAAGGAAAAGATGAGTAAAGGAAAGGCCAAAGGTTTTCGTGAGGATGAACACGGAACTTTATGGTTTGAGGATCGTATCTATGTGCCAAATGACCCAGAGATCAGGAAGTTAATTCTTTAGGAAGCTCATGATTCGCCATACTCGATTCACCCAGGGAACACCAAGATGTATTTGGATTTGAAGGAACATTTCTGGTGGACAGGTATGAAGAAGGATATTGCTGAGTACATAGTAGTATGTGATGTATGTCAGAGAGTTAAGGCAGAGCATTAGAAGCCAGCGGGATTACTTCAGCCTTTGCCGATACCTGAATGGAAGTGGGATAAGCTTGGCATGGATTTCATCACCGGATTACCCAGGACACGATCAGGATATGACACCATTTGGGTAGTAGTTGATCGCTTGACCAAAGTGGCTCACTTTATCCCCGTGAAAACCACTTATACGAGTGTGAAGTTGGCCAAGATATATATGACCAGGATCGTATGTCTGCATGGAGTTCTGAGGACCATCGTATCAGATAGAGGAACATAGTTTACCTCGAAGTTTTGGAATCAGTTACACTAGACTTTGGGTACCAGGCTAGAGTTCAGTACAGCCTTTCATCTGCAGACAGATGGACAGACCGATAGAGTCAACCAGATTCTGGAGGACATGTTGAGAGCTTGTGCGCTAGATTATGGATCTAGTTGGGATGATAATTTTCCTTACGCAGAGCTCTCGTACAACAATAGCTACCAAGCCAGTTTGAAGATGGCCCCTTTCGAAGCCTTGTATGGATGGAGGTGCAGGACACCATTGATGTGGGATGAAGTTGGAGACTGACAATTGTTTGGGCCATATTTAATCAGAGAGTCTGAAGATAAGGTCAAGTTGATTCGTGATAGACTCAAGGTAGCTCAGTCCAGGCAGAAGAGTTATGCCGATGCTAAACGCAAGGAGGTAGCCTATGAAATCGGAGACAGAGCATATCTTCGTGTGTCACCACTTCGAGGAGTTAAACGATTTGGAGTCAAAGGAAAGTTAGCACCACGATTTGTAGGACCATACCGAGTTTTGGAACGTATGGGTGAAGTTGCCTACAAGTTGGAGTTACCCGAAGGTTTGTCAAGAGTTCATGATGTGTTTTATGTTTCCCAGTTGAAGAAGTGCCATGCAGAGATGGCCGATATTCCTTTGAGAGATACAGTGCTCCTGGAAGCAATTTAGTTGCAGAGTGACCTAACTTACGAGGAGAAACCCATCAATATTCTTGAGTTCGCCAACCGAGCTACGCGCAGCAAGGTCATCAAGTTCTGCAAAGTTTAGTGGAGCCACCATATCGAGGAAGAAGCCACCTGGGAGTGAGAAGAAGATCTCCGGAAAGACCACCCACACCTTTTTGCTAGCCAACCCGAATCTCGGGGGCGAGATTCATCTTAAGGGGGGTAGGTTTGTAACATCCCAATTTTCAATTTGGATGTTATTCATTAGGTCATCATATGCATCCATAATTTGTGCATTTCTGAATTTGTTTTATTTGGAATTTTGATCCTAGAAACCTTAAAACTCAAGGACCAATTGAGAGAGTTGGAGGTTTTCACAAAAATCCATTTTTGAATTTTTCGAAATTAGTAAAATGGATCAAAGAGATTTTATTCGAAATTATTTTTCCAATTATTTCAATTAAATAAAATAATGAGAGAAGATAATACGACTTCTTCAAAACAACTAGGAAATATTGAAAATTTAATTTTGAATAAAAATATATTTATTTGACTTTTATTTGAATTTTTATTCAGTTGAATTTTATTAAATTGGGGAAAAAGTTGCATTTTTAAAAATTGCATTTAGCCCAAAAAAATGTTCATGTTGTCCCAAATATTAGGAGGGGATGGTGAAAATTATTTCTCGTATTTTAGGATTTTTATTTTATTTTATTTTGGATTTTATTCGCGGTGTTATTTAAAAAAAACTTTCCGGACTGACTAGGCCGAAGCCCAGCCGGCCCAGCGCCGTGCCTTCCCCGCGACCGACTCCCGTCGGAGTCCGGCCGCCACACGCCTACGCCGCTGCCCAAGTCCGGCTAGGACTCCACCCCGCCGCCTTTGCCCCTCCTCCAAGCACCCCGCCCCCCGGCCTTTACAAGGAGCCGGCCCGACCCCCTCCTCCTCATCAATCACCGCCGCCGCAAGCCGCGCCTCCCACCGCCAAGCCGAGCCACCGCTGTGCCGCCATACGCCGTTGCCGCCATTGCCGCCGCCACCCGTGCCGCCGTAGCCCGCCCGCCGCCCACGCCGCCGACACGCCATCGCTGGAGCCCGCCCCACCGCCACCGATTTTCTCCGCCCGAACTGGTATAAACCGAACTGCCCGACCCGGTTTATTCTTTTGGTTAGTTTAGTTAGCGAACGTTCGTTTGTTCAAATCTGTCAATGAACGTTTCCGTTCGTTAGTCTCTGTTAGCGGACGTTCGATCGATAGACTTTTCTTTTTCTGTTTATTTTCGGCCAGGGACCTATCCGTAATTATTTTTCATCACATATTAGTCCCTGATCTTTAAGTCCTCACTACTTTTTGCTCATTTATCCAAATTCAACGAAACCAATGCTAATTTCTTCATTACGATCCCCTCTGTTCAGATAATCAACTTGAACATGTTTTTGAAAGTTTAAAATTTGTTTTCAAACAGATTTGAATTTGAACTTCTTTTGATCGTAACTTGAGTTTCGTATCTCTGATTTGAATGATTCTTTTGCAAATCGAACCTCTTCACTTGAACTTTCTGTTTAGATCTTTTTATTTGGTTTTACCTTTGCATCTTATGCTGGAGTGCTTATGTATACTATTGTTTGTTTATGATAGAGTATCCGGAGTGCGAACTACGAATCTCTAGGGTTTTCCGATCGTCAGCAAGGCAAGTTACACTTTGATCATATCCCTTTATTACCCAGCTTTTATGCATTAGTATCAACCCTCAAACATTGCATGAGTAGGATTGTGAACATGTGGTTTTGGTTAAGTAGTTGATGAGGTAGGAACCTATTGTCTTTTTATCAACCCTGGGAATATACGTTTGTTACATATTGCTTAGCCATGCTCGTAGATGGGATTGGTATGTGAGATTCATGCAAGTTGTGAGAGTTTATAATTAAGGCAAACTTAAGGTGGCTACTTTAATACACATCTGGGTGGATTGGTTGCGGGCACCTGGAGCAATCCAGTGTTATCCTAGGATATCCCGGAGTACCCGTGTGATTATCCTATGAAATGCCACCCAGGCTCAAAGGGATCATAATATTATTCATGCTCAGAAACTTCCGTGTGCAGCCACAAGCCATTATGGGCTCTGGCATAGTTGAGTAAGTTGTGTGACCTCTTTCAGTGGTAGGCTAGCAGATGTAGGGGAAAGTAGGATGGTACTGTCTACCCAGAGTAAAGAGTTAATGCTTTAGAAAGACTATGTCTCGATAATCCGATCATGGATGTGGTCGAGTCTTGTGGGGAAAAGTGCACAAACCTTTGCAGAGTGTATAAACTAATCATGGTTAGCCGTGTCCCCCGTTATGGACATCTTGAGTATCTGGTATTTGAATTATTAATTGATCTCATCGCTTTACTAAATGAATTTTGTCGGGTTATTAATATTATTTTGGGGTTGAGTTGGAGGAACCTTCTCAATAATGACATAAACTTGGTTGTTAAATAAAATCTATTCCTTTTGTTGTAGGGAAAATTTGCTTTATGCAAATGTTAACCTAGAGCCTCCACCAGCCAAATATGCATGTAGTGATAGTTATTGTTGCATCATTTTCTCTATAGTGTGATATTGCCAGTATATTCCATGTGCTGACCTACACGGCTGCAACGTATCATCTTGCAGAATTTTCAGATGAAGAGTAAGGTGTGATAGGTCATTGTCATGCACTCAGTTTTGTCGTGGAGTTGGATGGCCTCATTTATCTTCGATGCTTCCGCAAGTTATTTAGATGGCCTTCATCCATATTATTGTAATAAGTACTCTTTTGAGACACTCGATGTAATAAGTGTGTGATTGAACTCTGTTATGAATCCTCGACTACTGTGTGTGTCAGCAATACTAATCCATGGGATGACACTTAAGCACAGAGACTATGGTCCATTGGGATCGGGTCGCTACAAGATGGTATCAGAGCACTCGCTGACTGTAGGACGCGACCACTAGGAAAAGCCACGGGATACTCTTCTCTAGTCATTTCTAACTCTTCTATATTTCTACATTATAGATGTCGGACCCAAGGAACAAGTTCACTCAACCGGATGACGATGCCCCTTTCGAACGACACTTGAAGGAAGTCACTAGGTACCTGAACATCGGCATACCAAGCTTCACTGGAACCTTCACCGCCACTTTACCAGAAGAGGAGCGCTGGACGATTCAAGTTCGTGTTCCAGGAAGGACTTTTGCACCAATTACCGAGCCCATCGAGTTTTCCTTTGATGCGCCAACCTGGAGTTTAGGAAAGAGCATGGCCGTCCACATCGTCATTGGACGCATAGGAGAGGTGTCCAACAAGGATCTTAAAGACACCACCTACCAGATATGTGGATGCCGAGATGAGCAATGGGAGATGATTCGCACCAGGAAGGATAAATCTATTACAGCCTACATACAGGAGTTGAACCAGCACATTCGTCGTTATGAGAACCAGATGTGTGCTAACATGATAGATACGAAGAAGGTGATGACCCGGAACATGGAGCTAGAAGAGAAACTCAAGGCTACACGTGATGGATATGAAGAAGAAATTGTTGTGCTACTGGAGCAGAATGAAGACCTGAGGAAGAAGCTAGGAATACCCATGTTGAAGCCCGAGCCTAGAGTAGCATCTTTCTTGTAGGAGATTTTGGAAGAACATGTCAAAACCATCATGATCTATGTTTTGGAGATTTCCCCCATAGGATCTTCACAAGAAATATGTCAAAATCTCCAACATAGCATGCTTCTCATCTTGTAGGCATATGTTGGAGATTTTGACATATTTCTTGTGAAGGATGCTTGTCTTACCTCTTTGCACCATATACCTAGTGCCATGACTATAGCCATTGTTGCATCATATTATTCGTGCACTTGTGCTTCTAATGGTTATGTGCAAGACAAGAGAACCATCATGATGGATGATGTGTTTATCTACCATGCGCATACATTCTTTGCTTTGTTTTGTGCCTGTGTAGGGTACTTTTACTTTGTGTCGACTTCCACTTCACGTGACTTGACCATTTGAGCTCTTGAGAGCGAGCCTCATACATTCCACCACGACTCGCTTCTACACCGCTTTTTCTTGTGTTTCGGCATTGTGAAGGACGCACAAGGACATGCTTTCAAGGTGATATCTTTCTCTTTGGAGAACCCACAAACCATGAGCATGGATACTATGGATCATACTACTTGTGTTGCTTGCCCCATGAGACTTATTGTTCATCTTGGACCACTTGATTGCACACATGTTAGAGATCTTGCTTCGACTTGTCATTTTCACCATTCCATGCATCATGATATATATGCCTTGTGTGTTGCATCCGACTTGTGGATTAGTTGCTCCTATCATATGTTTGGTTACACCAATATCATTTCTTCACATATGCCATGTCCCATTGCTTGTCACATGATTGACTTGATTGCCTCACACATGATGCACAATTGCTCTTTCTGTTGTGTTGAGTGCCACACTATTTTCACTACACACTATGCACGTTATGCTTGGATTGTCTTACACTTGACCCATGTGTTTAGACATCTCATCTTATTTGGTGTTGTGAATGCTTCTTATGCCTACTATTGACCATTTGTCGATTGCTTTATGCATGATTGCTATGAAATTGAGGTAGATGCTTATTCTCTTATCACACATATTTGCATCACTACCTCCCAATTGCATACTTGTCCCCATGATAGATTTTTCTTGTGCTCGATTGATATGCTTACATGCCATGTCACAATTCTTTGTCACACCATATGCTTTGCATGATGACGACACTTGTTTGGTGAATCACCTCTTGAATGCTTGGTTTTGCACTAGCGCTAACCACATTTTTTTTGCCAAGTGTTTGTTGTCCTTACTCCTTTTGAAGGAATCACTAGACGGTGTGACATTGGAGAGTGCCCATTTCGAGTTTCAAGATGACGAGTACTTGGTGAACGTCCACTTCTACACGGCGAAGCAATCTCTTTCCCATGGTGATTTGGTTTTCGATCCGAGGTCGGATCTTCCCCAAGGGGGGAGATGATGCAGAGCATCCTACGGACATCACCATGTCAAGAGTCCGTTTGGCGAGTGACACGTGCGACATCTACTTCACATACCCAAAGGTGAATCATCTCCTTTACACGTGCTCACTTGACCCCTTCGAAGATGGTATACTACTTGACACTTCTCCCGTGTGCATGCATAGGTATTATCAGAGCTTCACGGATGTTGAGGAGGAGTGCAAGTGCCAAGGAACAACTACACCACCCGCGAGGGAAGCGTGGAAGCGACGACGGAAGAAGACGGAGTTGCTGAAGCTACAACGGCCGAACATCCGGCGCCTGGGCAGCCGCGCAGGAGCTGCCCCAACAGACGGCCAACAGCATCAGCGGCCGGACATCCGGCGCCAGCCCCGGACATCCAGTGCCTCAGCAACGCCCGGACATCCGGCACCCGTCCTGGAAATCCGGCAAAGGAGTATCTAGAGAAGACTGGAATGGCCTGTTTCAGGCCAGACATCTGGCCTCTCGCGAACGGCCGGACATCCGGCCCCCAGCCCGGACATCCGATGCCTGCCTGCGTGCATGGATAGGGCCCGAGGCCCATGTATCCTCCCTCTCAGTTACCCCTTCGTGGACTTTCCTATATATACTCCTTCCCCTTCCTCTAGCTAGGTTTAGCAAATATGATAGCTCATTTGTATGTGAGCTTTGCTCCTACCTACCTCTACTCTTGAGAGATATAGATAGATAGAGAAAGAGAGAGAGAGAGAGGGGGGGGAGGGGGAGGGAGAGGGAGGGAGAGAGACTACCACTCCCATGGAGTTCAAGACCTCCATGTGAGAAGATCCTGCAGGATATCGTCAAGCCCCCTCACGGGAAGATCCGTCTAGGATATCATCAAGACCTCCTCATGGAGATGAACTCCACCTTGTATCTTTCCTTTTGTTGTTCATGTACCTTGTGGATCTTGTGTGTTTGATTGTCTAGTGGATGTGTGATTGGACTTGTTCTTGAGTGTTTCCCCTTGTGATTTCTCTCTGTTCTTCCCCATGTTCATCATGTTCTTCGTGTTCTTTGAGGGAATCCACTCCAATCATGAAAGAACGGCCTACACCGGGTTAGCCCCGTATCAAGTTTGCTTTCGATGCATTCCATTCGTGTAATTTACTTCGATGCTTGCTCTAGTTTCCCTTCGGCTCTCTGTCTGTTGTAGTTCATCTTAGCTTGTTTATCGTCTATTCCACTGCTGGGTTCTGAGAGATTTAAGTTTTCCGAAGAAAATTTAAAACTCCCATTCACCCCCCCCCCCTCTGGTAGACATGCTTCGTTCCTACTAGAGGCCTGATAAATGTTTCTATTATTAACTAGAGATATCAATTTATGTTCTCTTGGATATTTTTCTGAGCATCTATATTGTTATAAAACATGTCATATGGTTCGCCTTAGGCAGATACTAACTCTTCTCTTTTTTGGCTTATATAATTTAGAAACTATTAGTTAATCATACAAACTCTTTGGATCAAGTAACAATAGTGACTAGGACAAGAGAGAGGCAGCAAATACAGTTTGTCTTAGATACATGCTGGTCCTTCTCTTCTTTTGCTCTTTTTGATAGAGGGACTACCGAAGGAAATTATCTTGCGGAAAATAATAGATATTCTGAATTTCAAAAGACAACATTGTATTTTAAAATGCATGGTTACATGTCTTCATATCCTTTCCACAATATTTCTCTTAGTTTTGTTTTATTACTCTTAAGTTTCTAAAACTGTAATGCAAATCTTTGAGTTTTCATGTACATTAACTGATCATGTTTCTTGCTTTGTTTATACACTACATCGACATAAATGACCAAAGAGTATAAGAACTTCTATGCGACCAGCTCGACCTCAAACACACTATCATCCCTTCTTTTATTTTAAAATAAAAAAGAAAAATAATACCAATCACATAATGAAAAACTCCACTAGTCGCATTAGCCTTACAAGCCGCCGCCTCCTCCTCCAAAAAAGGCTAGGGTTCCTACCTCTCGCCGGCACCGCTGCAGGTCCGCCTTGTCTCTGGTGGCCCTAGGTCCATGGGGCATGGTGGGTCCTGGCAACGGCAGGCGGGAGGGCTTTGATTTTTGTCGTTTCTTTCTGTTTTGTTAAGGTTTGTGTCCTTCCCGGGAAGATGAGACGGTGACGGCTCCCTAAAGATGGAATAAAGGTCTCGCCGCCTAGTCCCCATTCCGGCGGTGCGTCTACCATCGTTAGCGGGTGTGTGGAGGTGTGTCTCCGGTGGATCTATCTTTGGTGGATTTGCTCGGATCTCATTGTTGTTCGTCTACGTTCGTGTGTCTTTGGGTTGGATCCTTCTGATCTACTTTATTCTTCATTGGCGGCGGTTGTTGTGCTGGTGCGCTAGTCCTATGAGGCCTTAGCACGACGACCTTCCGACTATCTACTACAACAAGTTGTGCCCGACTCCGGCGATGGAGGGGCGATGGCGGCGGCGTGCCTTCGGCTCGCTTCAGTCCTTATAGTCGTCGCTATGTGGTCTGATACGTCCATTTTGCATCATGATTTTATATCAATATTTATTGCATTATGGGCTGTTATTACACATTATGTCACAATACTTATGCATATTCTCTCTTATTTTACAAGGTTTACATAAAGAGGGAGAATGCCGGCAGCTGGGATTCTGGGCTGGAAAAGGAGCAAATATTAGAGACCTGTCTTGCACAGCTCCAAAAGTCATGAAACTTCATGGAAGATGTTTTCCAAATATATAAAAAATATTGAGAGCAAGAACTTCACCAGGGGGGGCACACCCTGCCCACGAGGGTGGGGGTGCGCCCTACCCCCTGGGCGTGCCCCCCTACCTCGTGGGCCCCCTGGTGGCCCTCCGGTGGCCATCTTATGCTATATGGAGTCTTTCGATGGAAAAAATCATAAGCCATCTTCTCGGACGAAACTCCGCCACCACGAGGCGGAACCTTGGCGAAACCAATCTAGGGCTCAGGCGGAGCTGTTCTGCCGGGGAAACATCCCTCCCGGAGGGGGAAATCATCGCCATCATCATCACCAACGCTCCTCTCATCGGGAGAGGGCAATCTCCATCAACATCTTCATCAGCACCATCTCATCTCAAAACCCTAGTTCATCTCTTGTATCCAATTCTTGTCTCCAAGTCCGGGATTGGTGCTAGTAGGTTGCTAGTAGTGTTAATTACTCCTTGTAGTTGATGCTAGTTGGTTTAATTGGTGGAAGATCATATGTTCAGATCCTATATGCATATTAATACCCCTCTGATTATGAACATGTTTATGCTTTGTGAGTAGTTAATTTTGTTCCTGAGGACATGGGAGAAGTCTTGCTATTAGTAGCCTTGTGAATTTGGTATTCGTTCGATATTTTGATGAGATGTGTGTTGTCTCCCCTCTAGTGGTGTTATGTGAACGTCGACTACATGACACTTCACCATTATTTGGGCCTAGAGGAAGGCATTGGGAAGTAATAAGTAGATGATGGGTTGCTAGAGTGACAGAAGCTTAAACCCTAGTTTATGCATTGCTTCGTAAGGGGCTGATTTGGATCCATATGTTTCATGCTATGGTTACTTAATACTTTTGTTGTATTTGCGGATGCTTGCAATAGAGGTTAATCATAAGTGGGATGCTTGTCCAAGTAAGGACAGTACCCAAGCACCGGTCCACCCACATACCAAATTATCAAAGTACTGAACGCGAATCATATGAACGTGATGAAAACTAGCTTGACGATATTCCCATGTGTCCTCGGGAGCGCTTTACCATCATATAAGAGTTTGTCCAGGCTTGTCCTTTGCTAAAAAAAGGATTGGGCCACCTTGCTGCACGTTATTTACTTTTGTTACTTGTTGCTCGTTACAAATTATCCTACCACAAAACTATCTGTTACCACTTATTTCAGTACTTGCAGAGAATACCTTGCTGGAAACCGCTTATCATTTCCTTCTGCTCCACGTTGGGTTCGACACTCTTACTTATCGAAAGGACTACGATAGATCCCCTATACTTGTGGGTCATCAAGACTCTTTTCTGGCGCCATTGCCCGGGAGTGAAGCGCCTTTGGTAGGTGGAATTTGGTAAGGAAAAATTTATATAGTGTGCTGAAATTTACTGTCACTTATTACCATGGAAGGTAATCCTCTGAGGGGCTTGTTCGGGGTATCTTCACCCCGACCAGTAGAGCAAAGATTTGCTCCTCAACCTACTGAACCTACTGAAAATGAAAATGAAAATGAAAATGCTTGCTTTGAAGTTCCTTCGGGTATGATAGAAAAATTGCTAGCTAATCCTTTTTTAGGAGATGGAACAAAACATCCTGATGAACAACTGATATATGTGGATGAAGTTTGTGGATTATTTATGCTTGCAGGTGTACCCGGAGATGTTGTTAAGAAGAAGGTCTTCCCCTTATCTTTGAGGGGAGATGCATCGACATGGTATATGCTATGTGATGATATGAGGTCTTGGAATTACAAACGATTGAAATTGGAATTTCATCAGAAGTTTTATCCTATGCATCTTGTTCATCGTGATCGCAATTATATATATATATATAATTTTTGGCCTCGCGAAGGAGAAAGCATCGCTCAAGCTTGGGGGAGGCTTAAATCAATGTTATATTCATGCCCCAATCATGAGCTCTCAAGAGAAATGATTATTCAAAATTTTTATGCTCGGATTTCTAGTAACAATCGCACCATGCTTGATACTTCTTGTGCTAGCTCTTTTATGATGAAGACTATTGAATTCAAATGGGATTTATTGGAAAGAATTAAACGCAACTCTGAAGATTGGGACCTCGACAATGGTAAGGAGTCAGGTATGACACCTAGTTTTGATTGTGTTAAATCTTTTATGGATACAGATATTTTTCGTAAATTTAGCACTAAATATGGACTTGACTCTGAGATAGTAGCTTCTTTCTGTGAATCTTTTGCTGCTTATGTTGATCCCCCCAAGGAGAAGTGGTTTAAATATCATCCTCCCATAGAAGTAAAAGTAGCTGCACCTATTAAAGTTGAAGAAAAGACTATCACTTATAATGATCCTATTGTTCCTACTTCTTATGTTGAGAAGCCACCTTTCCCTGTTAGGATAAATGATCATGCTAAAGCTTCAACTGTGGTTCATAAAAGCAATATTAAAACATATACACCTCCTGAGCAAGTTAAAATTGAACCTAATATTGCTATTGTTAAAGATCTCTTGTCTGATAATGTAGATGGGCATGTTATTTATTTCTGTAATGAAACTGCTAGAATTGCTAAACCCCGGGATAAAGATAAACCTAGACCTGTGGTAGGAATGCCTGTTATTTCTGTTAAAATAGGAGATCATTGTTATCATGGCTTATGTGATATCGGTGCTAGTGCTAGTGCAATACCTTATTCCTTATACAAAGAAGTTATGCATGATATTGCACCTGCTGAGATGGAAGATATTGATGTCACAATTAAACTTGTCAATAGAGAAACTATTTCACCAATGGGAATTGTTAGAGTTTGAAGTCTTGTGTGGGAAAGCTAAATATCCTTCTGATTTTCTTGTTCTTGGTTCCCCACAAGATAGCTTTTGTCCCATTATATTTGGTAGACCCTTCTTAAATACTGTTAATGCTACCATAGATTGCAAAAGAGATGTTGTTACTATCGGTTTAGATGATATGACTCATGAATTTAATTTTTCTAAATTTAGTAGACAACACCGTGAAGAAGAATTACCTAGTAAGGATGAAATTATTGGTCTTCCTTCTATTGTCGTACCTCCTAGTGATCCTTTAGAACAATATTTGCTAGACCATGAAAATGACATGTTTATGAATGAAAGAAGGGAATTAGATGAAGTATTCTTTAAACAGGAACATATTCTAAAAAACAGTTTACCTGTTGAAATCCTAGGGGATCCTCCTCCACCCAAGGGTGATCCCGTGTTTGATCTTAAACAGTTACCTGATACTCTTAAATATGCTTATCTTGATGAGAAAAAGATATATCATGTTATTATTAGTGCTAACCTTTCAGAACATGAAGAAGAGAGATTATTGAAAACTCTGAAGAAGAACCGTGCTGCTACTGGGTATACTCTTGATGATCTTAAGGGCATTAGTCCCACTCTATGTCAACATAAAATTAATTTGGAAGGAGATGCTAAACCAGTTCGTGATCATCAAGGCCGGATGAATCCTAAAATGAAAGAAGTGGTAAGAAAGGAGATACTAAAGATCCTTGAGGCAGGTATAATTTATCCCATTGCTGATAGTCAATGGGTAAGCCCTGTCCATTGTGTCCCTAAGAAGGGAGGTATTACTGTTGTTCCTAATGATAAAGATGAATTGATTCCTCAAAGAATTATTATAGGTTATAGGATGGTAATTGATTTCCGCAAATTAAATAAGGCTACTAAAAAAGATCATTACCCCTTACCTTTTATCGATCAAATGCTAGAAAGATTATCTAAACATACACATTTTTGCTTTCTAGATGGTTATTCTGGTTTCTCTCAAATACCTGTGTCAGCCAAAGATCAATCAAAGACTACTTTTACATGCCCTTTTGGTACTTTTGCTTATAGAGGTATGCCTTTTGGTTTATGTAATGCACCTGCTACCTTTCAAAGATGCATGATGGCTATATTCTCTGACTTTTGTGAAAAGATTTGTGAGGTTTTCATGGACGACTTTTCCGTCTATGGATCTTCTTTTGATGATTGCTTGAGCAACCTTGATCGAGTTTTGCAGAGATGTGAAGAAACTAATCAAAAGTGTCACTTTATGGTTAATGAAGGTATTGTCTTGGGGCATAAAGTTTTTGAAAGAGGTATTGAAGTTGATAAAGCCAAGGTTGATGCTATTGAAAAGATGCCATGTCCCAAGGACATCAAAGGTATAAGAAGTTTCCTTGGTCATCCCGGTTTTTATAGGAGGTTCATTAAAGACTTCTCAAAAATTTCTCGGCCTCTGTCTAATTTATTACAAAAAGATATACCATTTGTCTTTGATGATGATTGTGTAGAAGCATTTGAAATACTTAAGAAAGCATTGATTTCTGAACCTATTGTCCAGCCACCTGATTGGAATTTACCCTTTGAAATTATGTGTAATGCTAGTGATCATGCTGTAGGTGCTGTTCTAGGACAAAGAGTTGATAAGAAACTAAATGTTATTCAATATGCTAGTAAAACTCTAGACAATGCTCAAAGAAATTATGCTACTACTGAAAAAGAATTCTTAGCAGTTGTATTTGCTTGTGATAAGTTAAGACCTTATATTGTTGATTCTAAAGTAACTATTCACACTGATCATGCTGCTATTAAATATCTTATGGAAAAGAAAGATGCTAAACCTAGACTTATTAGATGGGTTCTCTTGCTACAAGAATTTGATTTGCATATTGTTGATAGAAAAGGAGCTGAGAACCCCGTTGCAGACAACTTGTCTAGGTTAGAAAATGTGCTTGATGACCCACTACCTATTGATGATAGCTTTCCTGATGAGCAATTAAATGTCATAAATGCTTATCATACTGCTCCATGGTATGTTGATTATGCTAATTACATTGTTGCTAAGTTTATACCACCTAGTTTCACATACCAGCAAAAGAAAAAGTTCTTCTATGATTTGAGGCATTACTTCTGGGATAACCCACATCTGTATAAAGAAGGAGTAGATGGTGTTATTAGACATTGTGTACCTGAGCATGAACAGGAACAGATCCTACGCAAGTGTCACTCCGAAGCTTATGGAGGACACCATGCTGGAGACAGGACTGCACATAAGGTACTGCAATCTGGTTTTTATTGGCCTACTCTCTTCAAGGATGCCCATAAGTTTGTCTTATCTTGTGATGAATGTCAAAGAATTGGTAATATTAGTAGACGTCAAGAAATGCCTATGAATTATATATTCACTTGTTATTGAACCATTTGATGTTTGGGGCTTTGACTATATGGGACCTTTCCCTTCCTCTAATGGTTATACACATATTTTAGTTGTTGTTGATTACGTTACTAAGTGGGTAGAAGCTATTCCAACTAGTAGTGCTGATCATAACACTTCTATTAAAATGCTTAAAGAAGTTATTTTTCCAAGGTTTGGAGTCCTAGATATTTAATGACTGATGGTGGTTCACATTTTATCCATGGTGCTTTCCGTAAAATGCTTGTTAAATATGATGTTAATCATAGAATTGCATCTCCTTATCACCCTCAGTCTAGTGGTCAAGTAGAATTGAGTAATATATAACTCATTTTTTTTCCAAAAGACTGTTAATAGGTCTAGAAAGAATTGGTCCAAGAAACTTGATGATGCATTATGGGCCTATAGAACTGCATATAAAAATCCTATGGGTATGTCTCCGTATAAAATGGTCTATGGAAAAAGCATGTCACTTACCTCTCAAACTAGAACACAAGGCTTATTGGGCTATTAAAGAACTTAATTATGATTTTAAACTTGCCTGTGAGAATAGGTTATTTGATATTAGCTCACTTGATGAATGGAGAACCCAAGCCTACGAAAATGCCAAGTTATTTAAAGAAAAAGTTAAAAGATGGCATGACAAAAGGATACAAAAGCGTGAGTTTAATGTAGGTGAATATGTATATCTATACAACTATCGTTTAAGATTTTTTGCAGGAAAACTTCTCTCTAAATGGGAAGGTCCGTACGTTATCGAAGAGGTCTACCGTTTCGGTGCCATAAAAATCAACAACTTCGAAGGCACAAATCCGAAGGTGGTGAACGGTCAAAGAATCAAACACTATATCTCAGGTAATCCCATAAATGTCGAAACCAATGTTATTGAAACCGTAACCCCGGAGGAATACATAAGGAACACTTTCCGGAATGTTTCAGACTCCGAAAAGGAATAGGTATGTGGTACGGTAAGTAAACCGACTCCAAAACAGTTTTTAAGGCAATATTTCTCTGTTTTGGAATATTTAGAAAAATAGAAAAATAAGCAGCAGTCCGGGAAGGACACGAGGGCTCCACGAGGGTGGAGGGCGCGCCCTACCCTACTGGGTGCGCCCCCTACCTCGTGGGCACCTCGTGTGCTCTCCGGACTCCATTTTCGTACACAACACGTATTTTGGTCGGTAAAAATTCATTATATAATCTCCCTGGGGTTTTGACTCCCGTATCACGCAAAAATCTCCTGTCTTTGTTTCGAGCTGTTTTTCTAACAGATCTAGATTATCATGACGTCTCCAAGTGCCACCAAGGACAAGTTCTTCGAGAAGGTCATCAACCCTTACCTCGCGGAGGTGCAGCGACACCCTCAAACCATTGAGATGCGTGATGGGTTGCCGCACATCCGTGATGCTGAGGGACCAAAGGGGACCAGAAGCGTGGAGGCGAGGCTCAAAGCAATGGAGCAACAAGTTTTCAAGTGTCAGGGGATGGTGGAGCGTGGACTCAACTCCAACCACATGATGATCACAGAATTCACCAACAAACACAAGCTGGATGCCGACAACATCGGGGAGACCATCTTCAAGCTTCACGACAAAATTGAGCACCTTCAAGCTCAAATCTATGACCTACAAAACCAAAACTGTGAGTATGAATATAGATTCAAAAGGATGAGTTTGGCTGCAGATTTGAGGATCCCGGAGACTCGGTCATCTTTCTATGATGATGAGCCTATGCCTTGGAAGAAGGACGACAAGCCTACGCCATCAACAAAATCACCACCGTCTCCACCAACAAAGAAGAATTGAGTATCTGGTATGGGCACTCCACTTGGCAACTGCCAAGCTTGGGGGAGTGCCCCGGTATCATATCACCATCACTTTTATCTTTACCGTTTTTCTTAGTTCGATCCTTTTGGTAATATCTTGATCTAGTAGAATAAAAGTTCTTAGTATGATCTAGTTGTGAGTTTTGCTTTATTATCCTTCTATGTAATCGAGTCTGTGAGCTATATAATAAAGATTGGTGTTGAGTCAAGGGCTTGATTATTTTGCCATGATCCTAAGTGAACAAAAAAAAGAGAAAGAAATAAAAAGAAACAAAGAGATCATATGAGTCTTATGGAGAGTAATGAGCTCACATGGAAAGAGTATGATGAATAAAAGTTGTTGAGAGTTGACAAACACAGTTTTGGTCATCGTTGCAATTAATAGGAAGTAATAAAGAAAGAGAGGTCTTCACATATAAATATACTATATTGGACATCTTTTATGATTGTGAGCACTCATTAAAATATGACATGCTAAAAAGTTGACATTGGACAAGGAAGACAACGTAATGGGTTATGTTTTCTTACATCTGAGATAAATTATATTGTCTTGGATCTTCCAACATGATGAGCTTGCCTTTCCCCCTCATGCTAGCCAAATTCATTGCACCAAGTAGAGATACTACTTGTGCTTCCAAATACCCTTAAACCAGTCTTGCCATAAGAGTCCACCATATCTACCTATGGATTGAGTAAGATCCATCAAGTAAGTTGTCATCGGTGCAAGCAATAAAAATTGCTCTCTAAATATGTATGATTGATTGGTGTGGAGGAAATAAGCTTTATACGAGCGTGTGATATGGAAGTAATAAAAGCGACAGACTGCATAATAAAGGTCCATATCATAAGTGGCAATATAAAGTGACATTCTTTCGCATTAAGATTGTGTGCATCCAACCATAAAAGCGCATGACAACCTCTGCTTCCCTCTACGAAGGGCCTATCTTTTACTTTTATCTCCTACATTGCATAAGAGTCATGGTGATCTTCACCCTTCCTTTTTACATTTTATCCTTTGGCAAGCACAATATGTTGGAAAGATCCTGGTATATATGGCTAATTGGATGTGAGTTTTCATGAACTATTACTGTTGACATTACCCTTGAGGTAAAACGTTGGGAGGCAAAACTATAAGCCTCTATCTTTCTCTGTGTCCGATTAAAACTCCATACCCATAAGTATTGCGTGAGTGTCACCAATTGTGAAAGATTATATGATAGTTGAGTATGTGGACTTGCTGAAAAGCTCTTATACATTGACTCTTTCCTATGTTATGATAAATTGCAATTGCTTCAATGACTGAGATTGTAGTTTGTTAGTTTTCAATGAAGTTTATGATTCATACTTGATATTGTGATTGAATTATTACTCTAGCATTAGAGATCATATGACAAGAATTATATAAGTTGTTGTTCTAAGAATGATCATGATGCCCTCATGTCCGTATTTTATTTTTATCGACACCTCTATCTCTAAACATGTGGACATATTTTTTCGATTTCGGCTTTTCGCTTGAGGACAAGCGAGGTCTAAGCTTGGGGGAGTTGATACGTCCATTTTGCATCATGCTTTTATATCAATATTTATTGCATTATGGGATGTTATTACATATTATGTCACAATACTTATGCCTATTCTCTCTTATTTTACAAGGTTTACATAAAGAGGGAGAATGCCGGTAGCTGGGATTCTGGACTGGAAAAGGAGCAAATATTAGAGACCTATCTTGCACAGCTCCAAAAGTCCTGAAACTTCACGGAAGATGTTTTCCAAATATATAAAAAATATTGAGAGCAAGAACTTCACCAGGGGGACCACACCCTGCCCACGAGGGTGGGGGCGCGCCCTACCCCCTGGGCGTGCCCCCTACCTCGTGGGCCCCCTGGTGGCCCTCCGGTGGCCTTCTTCTGCTATATGGAGTCTTTCGATGGGAAAAAATCATAAGCCATCTTCTCGGAAGAAACTCCGCCGCCACGAGGCGGAACCAATCTAGGGCTCCAGCGGAGCTGTTCTGCTGGGGAAACTTCCCTCACGGAGGGGAAATCATCGCCATCGTCATCACCAACGCTCCTCTCATCGGGAGAGGGCAATCTCCATCAACATCTTCATCAGCACCATCTCATCTCAAAACCCTAGTTCATCTCTTGTATCCAATTCTTGTCTCCAAGTCCGGGATTGGTGCTAGTAGGTTGCTAGTAGTGTCAATTACTCCTTGTAGTTGATGCTAGTTGGTTTAATTGGTGGAAGATCATATGTTCAGATCCTATATGCATATTAATACCCCTCTGATTATGAACATGTTTATGCTTTGTGAGTAGTTACTTTTGTTCCTGAGGACATGGGAGAAGTCTTGCTATTAGTAGTCATGTGAATTTGGTATTCGTCCGATATTTTGATGAGATGTATGTTGTCTCCCCTCTAGTGGTGTTATGTGAACATCGACTACATGACACTTCACCATTATTTGGGCCTAGAGGAAGGCATTGGGAAATAATAAGTAGATGATGGGTTGCTAGAGTGACAGAAGCTTAATCCCTAGTTTATGCGTTGCTTCGTAAGGGGCTGATTTGGATCCATATGTTTCATGCTATGGTTAGGTTTACCTTAATACTTTTGTTGTATTTGCGGATGCTTGCAATAGAGGTTAATCATAAGTGGGATGCTTGTCCAAGTAAGGACAGTACCCAAGCACCGGTCCACCCACATACCAAATTATCAAAGTACCGAACATGAATCATATGAACGTGATGAAAACTAGCTTGACGATATTCCCATGTGTCCTCGGGAGTGCTTTACCATCATATAAGAGTTTGTCCAGGCTTGTCCTTTGCTACAAAAAGGATCGGGCCACCTTGCCGCACCTTATTTACTTTTGTTACTTGTTGCTCGTTACAAATTATCCTATCACAAAACTATCTGTTACCACTTATTTCAGTACTTGCAGAGAATACCTTGCTGGAAACCGCTTATCATTTCCTTCTGCTCCTCGTTGGGTTCGACACTCTTACTTATCGAAAGGACTATGATAGATCCCCTATACTTGTGGGTCATCATGGTCTATGAATCTGGATGTAATTTTTATTATTTTTGATGTTCATTGTACTATCATTTTTTAAACACATTCATTATACTATTATGATTGAAGATGAATAGATTGGAAGTTTTCTCCAAAAAAAGCACGCACAAGCTCTACCACGGGCGCGGGGTGCCGCGGCGCCTCCGCCTGCTAGTCACCTAATATTCACGCCTACTAAGTACATAGAGCAACAACAATCCAAATAAGGTAGATTCCCCTCTTGTTAGGGTTTCGTTCTCCTCTGGCGGCGCCATCGTCGAGAGTCTATTCCTACAGTCCGCTACCGCTAATCCCCACCCGATCTCCGCCTCTTCCCGGTCCTGATCCTTGGGAAGTTTATGTGGAGGTGTGCGGTGGGTTTCGCCCTTCTGATCCTGGCCCGACTCAAGGCTAGGGTTTAGCGCTTGTAGTCGCCATGGCGACACAGGATGAACGAAGCAGGACACGCCGGGGCAAGGAACCGGTGGAAGATCTCTTGGGCCGCTTGGAACTCCAAGAGGATGAGGAGGAACAATTTGTCTGGGAAGAAGAATTTAAGGAAGAGAAGATTGAAGCCAAGTGGCTGGCGATAGCGAAGGTGCACACCAACAAGGGGTTCAGCCCCTCTGCTCTCTATGCTGATATGAGATCGGCGTGGAACCCAGCCAGGGAGGTCCGTTGGCGCAGAGTAGATGAGAACCTGTTTGCGGTGCAGTTCGGATGTTTGGGTGATTGGAACACTGCGATTAACAAGGGGCCTTGGCTGTTTAGGAACCAATGAGTCTTGATAGAGGAATATGACGGATTCAAAAACCCAGAATCACTAGTTTTGGACAAATTGGTGGTATGGGCAAGGATTCTGAAACTCCTGGATAACTATCTGTTTCCAACAGCGACAAAGGGCATGTGTCGTAAGATGGGTAAGGTGTTGGAGGTCCAAACAACCCTACCGGCCGGCTTTGTAGGTGAATTTGTAAGGGTCAGAGTGGAGCTTACTGTCTCGAAGAAACTTATCAGAGTTTCAATCACAAAGAATAATGAGACAGACTGGTACCAAGTCCAGTATGAAAAGCTGCCGGATTTCTGTGACAATTGTGGTCTTTTGGGGCACTGGTATGAGGAGTGTGGCACTGGAGAGCATGATGTAACCAAGCTGGAGTGGGGTGATTTCCTCCTGGTTGATGGAGGTAGAAGTAATGGCAGAGGCCGTGGAGCGAGGAGGAACCCTGGACGAGGAAGAGGTGAGAATGTAAGGGAAGATCCACCTTTTGGCCCAGGTCGTGGTCGAGGAAATCCTCCCCATGGCTCTGTTGGAAGGGGGACAGTGCAAAGCTGGCGCCACAATGCGCTGTATAATCCAGGGGATACAGAGATGGAAACAGACCAAGGGTCAGAACAGGAGATGAGTAATCAGGATGTTCGTCAGACCAATGTCCTTGGTAAGAGAACTACAACGGATACACAACAAGCTTTTCCAGGGGGATCTAACATGTTGGCGATCATTCCCAATATGTCCACAACATCAAAAGTGGCAGCGATTGTGTATCAGCTCGAAGGAGAGACTTTGCCAGGGATCACCTCGGAGGCGGCTAGCACACCTCAGAAAAGTGCCAACAGAAAGAAGTACAAAGGAGTGGATGGTGAGGCCGTGGACAGCTCGGAAGGCCAGCAAACAAATGAGATATCGGCGTCCTCCCACGATGAGGATGGCCGGACGCAATGAAAATACTAGCCTGGAACTGCCGGGGCCTTGGGAACGCACCGGCAGTACGTGCTTTGTTGGATGTCCAACGAAGTTGCAACCCCGAGGTGATGTTTTTACCGGAGACGCACCTCGATAGTTATCTGACAGAATGTCTGCGTAAGAGATTGAAGATGGATTAAAAACTAGTTAGTTCGAGCAATGGTAGAAGTGGAGGCTTAGTTCTTTTCTGGAATAATAATGTCAATGTTCAGAGATTATCTCTAGATCCCATGTTCATTGATGTAAAGATAGTGGATAACAATAATAATAATTCTGGTTGACATTTGACTGGGATCTATGGAGAGTTCAGGTGGGAAAACAAACACTTAACTTGGTCGTGTATGAGGCAACTGCATTAAGCGCATACTTTACCCTGTCTCCTGGTGGGAGATCTCAATGAGATCATGTACTTGCATGAGAAGGAGGGTGGCAATCCACGACCACCCCAATATATGCAAGTGTTTCAGGATATTGTAGAAGAATGTGCCTTGCACGACCTTGGATACATTGGTGACCAGTACACTTGGCGTCGAGGAAGAATACGGGAAAGACTTGATAGAGGCCTTGTAAATTATATGTGGACCTCCCAATTCCCTCATGCGGCATTGAGGTGGAGTTTAATCATTCGGATCACAGACCTCTTCTGGTGGACACTGACTTCTATGTATAGCCACCAAGCGGCACAAATACACATGTCAAAAGATTTGAAGCTAGATGGCTGAGAGAGAAGTTATTCAATGAGAAAGTGATGGAAGCATGGACAGAGGCTGCAGCCGACCCAAATGTAACAAGCATACATGAGAAACTCAATAAGATGCATGCTAGCTTCCATGATTGGGATCAGAGGGTTCTCAAAAAACAAAAAAAACGGTTACATAAAGCTTAAAGGGAGCTGGAGAGAGTCATGGCTGGCCCTATGTCAGATGAGAATGGTGAAAAGAGGAAAGAGCTGACAGAACTGATTGAATATATGTTAGAGCTGGAGGAGATCCAAGTTATGCAGCGATCTCGAGCGACTTGGCTGACGAGCGGAGACCGCAATACAGGGTTCTTCCAAGCATATGCATCAGCGAGGAGAAAGAGAAATTTTGTGAAGAGATTAAAGGATGATGGAGGTAATTGGCTTGAAGGTATGCCAGAACTGAATTCACATGTTTTGAACTACTTTACGCAACTTTTCTCGTCTGAGATGCAGCACACAAATCTAGAAATCTTATAGAAGGTTCAACATAAGGTAACTGACCAAATGAATAGCTTCTTGATGGCACCTTATTCAGCCGAAGATGTTAGGAAGGCAGTGTTCAGTATTGGAGATATAAAGGCCCCGGGACCTGATGGCCTTCATGCCATATTTTTTTTAAATACTGGCATATTCTAGGAGATGAGATCACAAAGGAGGTTCTTCATGCAATTAATTATAGGGTAATCCTAGCTGATTGGAATGAAACCACGATTGTCATGATACCAAAAACTGATGGTCCTGAACTGGTAACACAATTCCGCCCTATAAGTCTTTGCAATGTTTTATATAAGATTATTTCTAAAATGTTAGCCTTCCAGCTAAAGAGTATTTTGCCGGAGATCATTTCCCCTACGCAAAGTGTCTTTTTCCCAGGAAGAATGATCACTAACAATATCTTGATAGCATATGAGTGTGTGCATAAAATCAAGAACAAAAGGGCTGGTCAGACAGGATTATGCGCTGTAAAATTGGACATGCATAAAGCATACGATAGGGTGGGATGGTCCTTCCTCCATGATATGATGATGGCACTGGGTTTTAATGAGTAGTGGATTGAGCTTATGATGGCGTGTGTAAGCTCTGTTTCTTATAAAGTCAGATTCAATTCTCAGGAGACAGACAACTTTAGTCCAACAAGGGGTATAAGGCAAGGGGATCCCCTCTCCCCATATCTTTTCCTTCTCTGTGCAGAAGGCCTTTCCAGTTTACTGCAGTATGAAGAAGCAGCTGGTGGCATAGAAGGAGTTAGAGTGTGCAGAAATGCACCATCAGTATCACACCTACTTTTTGCTGGCGATTCTCTAATTCTAATCACAGCGGATGTTTTAAATGCAGCTTCCTTACAACATGTTCTGGAAACCTACTGCCAAAGTTCGGACAGTTGGTGAGTTTATCAAAATCTAGTGTGTGTTTTTTAGTCCAAATACAGCTTCAAGAGCTGAAATTTGCCAAGAACTGAATATTGATATGGAAGCACTCTCTGATAAATATCTTGGGTTGCCTGCTATGGTGGGCGCAGACAGGAGTGATTGTTTTAAACACTTTGTTGAAAGAATCAGAGAGAGGCTCAAAGGGTGGATGGAAAAGATCCTCTCAATTGGTGGCAAGGAAATCCTTATTAAGGCAGTGGCACAAGCCATCCCAGTATTTGCCATGTCTGTGTTCAGTATACCTAAGGGCATTTGCAAAGAGATCACAGACTTAATATCCCAATATTGGTGGGGAGATGATGAGGAACGCAAAATAATGCACTGGTTTTCTTGGTGTAAATTATGATGCCCTAAAAGTGATGGAGGGATGGGCTTTAGAGACCTATACTCCTTCAACTTGGCAATGTTATCAAAACAATGTTGGAGACTGATCACTCAATCGGACTCACTGTGTGCTAGAATTCTGAAAGCAAAATACTATCCAAATTGTACCCTTCTACAAGCCACTTTAAAAAATGGTTCATCTTTTACTTGGCAAAGTATCATGAAGGGCCTAGAGACCTTCAAATTGGGATACATTTGGAGAATTGGCACGGGTGAAAATGTAAACATTTGGTCTGACCCATGGATCCCTGCCAGTCCGGATAGAAAGGTGATCTCTATACAAGGTCACTCTATCCTTACTTTTGTTGCGGAGCTCATCGATCCAATTTCTGGCACTTGGGATGAAGATATCCTCCGTTCAAATCTTAGTCCGGTTGATGTCAACAGGATTCTGCAAATACCGTTGAACACCAGCTCCTTTGAGGATTTTATAGCATGGCACCTAGATCGGCGAGGAAGTTTTTCTGTCCATACAGCATACAAAGTTCAACGGACTCGATCTTTTGGGCCCCATGCAACTGCCCTGGCACAGCCGGGCAGGTTGTGCTCCCCGGCAATATGGAGTATCTTATGGAAGCTACTTATCCCACGTAAAATTCAGATATTTTTTTGGAGAACTCTTCATGGAATCCTGCCGCTAAAGTCTATACTCACTAATAGACATATCGGTTCAGTGGGAGCATGTCCTATCTGCCATAGAGAAGCTGAGGATATTAAGCATCTAATTTTCGATTGCTTTCATGCAAGAGAACTCTGGAATCGATTGGGCATCATGGAAATTGTTGAGGAGGCAATGGTGCTAGACCGGTCCGGTTCGGTCGTCCTTGAAAATCTTTTCTTAGCTGATCCGAGACCACTGCCATTAAAACCGAACCTGGACATCAAGCAAGTTTTAGCGGTGGGAAGCTGGTATCTATGGTGGATCCGTCGGCCATATACCCATAATGGTACACCTCCCCCGGTCTTTAAATGGCCTCTATCGGTTCTTGCTATTACTAATAATTTTCACCAGGCTAATGAGAAGAGAAGGAGTACTCCTGAGGAGAGATGGGCCAGACCAGATATCAAATTCATTAAGTTGAATGTGGACGCAGCCTACTATATAGATGAAGGTGTGGGCGCGACGGCTGCAATGATTAGGGATGAGAAGGGCATTTTCTTGGCGGCACAATGCATCTTCATTCCCCATGCAGCTAGCGCAGTCTCCACCGAGGCAAGGGCAATGAGAGATGGTCTGGCGTTTGCAAATTCCTTGGGCTTTCCTCGGGTTGAAACAGAATCGGATTCCTCAACTGTGATTGAATCATGTACGGGTCAAACGATATGGTGGGATGAAGCAGCAGCAACTTTCACCGAGTGTGTGGATCTATTTTCATTGATTGGGAAGGTCAATTTTAAACATTGTTCACGCTCTTGTAGCCAAGCAGCACATGTGCTAGCTAAGTTTAGTTATTGTATAATAAGTTTTTTTTAGTTGGATGGACGAGCCTCGTTTTCGCGTTTGTGAATGATGTTATTCCTTCTTTTAATCAATAAAGCTATCCATGATAGCTTTCTCTAAAAGAAAATCGACTGACAAATAGCGTACGCGCAAAAAAAAAGTTCGAACCTGCAGCTGGTGGCGTTGCTTCCCCTTTGCCGCCGTAGCGCCGGCCATGCTCACGGTGTCTCTCCTAGACGCGCAACTCGCTCGGTGCTCCTCCGCGCGCCATCTCCTCCAGATTCACGGCCAGTTCATCGCCTCCGGCCTCCTCGCCGATGCCTTCGCCGCCAGCCGCCTCCTCCTCTTCACCTCCGCCACCCGCCTCCTCCCGCTCCCCATCCACCATTCGTTCCGCCTCCTCCGACTCGTCCGCTGTCCCAACGCCTTCTCCTGCAACACGCTCCTCAAGGCGGCCCTGCTCGCCGGGACGCCGCACGTCTGCCTACCACTCTACACCTCCCTGCCAGCGTCCCCCGACGCCTACACCCACCCCATCCTCGCCGCCGCCTGCGCCGCCAGGAGGGACGTGAATGAAGGCAGGCAGGTGCACTCACACGCTATCAAGCACGGGTTCGGTGATGATTTGTACCTCAGGAACGGCCTGATGCATATGTACTCTGTTTGCGGCTGCCTCTGGGACGCACGCAGGGTGTTTGACGCAGGTCCCGTGTGGGACGCTGTTTCGTGGAACACCATCCTGGCTGCGTACGTGCATGCTGGGGATGTCGATCAGGCGGTTGGGGTGTTCGCACGGATGCCAAAGCGGAATGCCACAGCGGTGAGCTCCATGGTGTCATTGTTTGGGAGGAGGGGTATGGTGGACGAGGCAAGAGGGGTGTTTGACGAGGCCGATTGCAGGGATATTTTCACGTGGACTGCCATGATTTCTTGCTTTGAGCGGAACAGCATGTTTGCAGAGGCGTTGCACATGTTCTCCTGCATGCGTCGAGAGATGTGGCCTGTGGACGAGGCGCTGATGGTCAGCGTGGTGTCCGCTTGTGCACAGTCGGAGGTGATTCGAAATGGGGAACTATGCCATGGACTGGTTATCAGGGCTGGCCTTTGTTCGCTGCTAAATATTCAGAATGTGCTGATCCACATGTACTCATGTTGCCTGGATGTTGTTGCAGCACGGAGGTTGTTTGACAGCGGTGACTGCTTGGACCAGTTCTCCTGGAACTCGATGATAGCAGGCTATCTAAAGAATGGTCATGTCGAAAATGCAATGACATTGTTCAATGCAATGTCTGACAAGGACAATGTTTCTTGGAGTACAATGATTTCTGGTTGTGTGCAGAATAACCAATCGTCAGATGCACTCGCTGTCTTCGATAACATGCGAGCCCAGGGAGTCAGGCCGGATGAGGTTACTGTTGTTAGTGTTATATCTGCATGCACTAATCTGTCTGCTCTGGAGAAAGGAAAGTCGGTGCATGATTATGTAAGGCAAAACAAATGTTACATCAGTCTTGTACTTGGGACTAGCCTCATTGACATGTACATGAAGTGTGGATACTTGGAAGCTGCAATGGATGTTTTCAACATAATGGAAGAAAAAGGAGCACCTTGCTGGAATGCTGTAATTGTGGGGTTGGCGATGAACGGCCTTGTGACAAAATCCCTTGAGATGTTCTCAGAGATGGAAGCATCCGGCACTGCCATCCCGAATGAGATAACTTTCATCGGAGTTTTGAGTGCTTGCAGACATGCTGGCCTAGTTGAGGAGGGCCGCCACTTCTTCAAGTTGATGCAGCACAAGTACCGAATTGTGCCAAACATCAGACACTATGGATGCATGGTTGATCTTCTTGGACGTGCTGGATATGTTAAGGAGGCTGAGGATCTGATTGAGAGCATGCCCATGTTACCTGATGTTCCAGCATGGGGTGCATTGCTTAGTGCCTGCTGGAAGCATGGTGAAAATGAGGTTGGAGAAAGGGTGGGCAGGAAGCTTGTCAATCTGGATCCTCGCCATGACGGATTTCACACTATGTTATCTAACATATATGCTAAAGAGGGGATGTGGCAATCAGTAAATGACCTAAGGGACTCCATGAAGCAACGACATGTCTCAAAAGTTTCAGGATATAGTGTCGTTGAAATGTCTCATTCTTGAGATTCTAGCAGTTGATCGCACCTCAAATGAAAATCTTAGATAGGTCCAAGTTGAAGCCTTACAAGGTCATGAATGGATCTTTACTTATCTGCGATTTGTGCTTCTGACTTTCTATCATCGTGTGTATTTTGATAAGCCTGTTGTTCACTTCATGTTTCCTCTATCTATGCTTGCAGATTCAAATAAAAAATTCACATGGCATCAGCGACCAAATTATTTATCTTTTAAACTTTTACCAGAGGTCAGGCAGAACTTCCTTTCTTTCCTTATTTCTTTCCATGATATCCATCCATCTGGAATACTGAACAGGGAACAACACATGCCATGGTCAGGGTTTCCTTATTTTTTATTTTTTGTTAGTCGTGAACCATGGTGCAAGCAAATGAATATCTTTCTCAAATGTCAAATGCAATGCTAAACTTACCAGGGTAAGTATAAAAAGAAGATATAACTGGGATCATGATGATGGAAAAAGAAAGGAAGAGCAAGGGTAAATTAACTATGGGGTGGAAAGGTGATACAGAAAAAAGGCTTGTAATTCTTTTATCGTCTGAACAACATGTATTGGAAATGCTCAGAAAAAGATTTGTGGGTATTTTTTTCTTCATATAAAGGCCATATCTAGGCTAATTCCTTTCCAAGCTACACATATGTTTATTAGGAAAATATGTTTTCTTCACCATGTTCAGAATTGTTACGAAAATGTGATACCATACTGAACATATCTTATTTGTGTTAGAGGAATACAATTCCATTTGGTACCAAGAATATTTGATTAGGAAGGGAGGCAGAATAAAAGTTATTGGGTATGCAGGTTCTAGTGGTTCTAGTTGAGGTTTACTAATTTCACATAGCTATGGTTACTAATTTCACATAACTATGGTTAATTTAATAAAGTAATTTCTTAGAACCTTGTAGTTGTAAAGGGAAATGAATTAGAGTCTTATTGACTGATAAAACAAATGTGAGAAGACAATTCACATGTATTGACTTAAAAAATTCTCATATGCTTGTTGCGAGATCATGTGAGTTGCGAGATACACCTAGACAGAGTCACATTGGACCTACTAAATTATAATTGTAAGACTTGAGGGGACATCAATAAATGGACTAAGTGACCGATCTTTTTACTGTTGGGGGTTTCCCTACAGTTTTCTGGTGAAAAAGTGGACTGACTGGTCTGCTTTTAAACCAACTGAAAATATTGCTGGATACCCACTGTGAGTTCCTGGCACATTACTAGAAAATATGGAACAATTCTGTTTTTTCATATGAGAAGAGATATTATGAAGTAAGCATCACAGTCGAGCATGATTTTTCTTTACTTTGATCAAGTCCTAGGCTCCCAGGTAGTTAGTTACCGTCAGTCTATACTAAAGGGAAAAGAATAAGTCTCTTTGACCGATATAAACAAATGGGGATAGTACTATTCATGTTTGTTGGCTTCACAAAAATATCACATGCTTGTTACAAGAACTAACATGAACCATGGAAATTGTGAGATCCACACTCACAGTAGACCTGTCTCGAGGGGATATCTGTGCACGACTAAGTATTTTTGTTTATGAAAAGGAGGGCAGGCCCCCAGCCTCTCCGTCGATCGATGCAATCTGTACATGACCAGCTGATCGGTCAAATTTAACCGGAAGTGCCGCTGGATATCGACTGACGGTTCCTTTTACGTGGCTAGCTTTTTAAGATGAGAAGAGAAAATATGAAACAAGCTTCACATTTCAGCATTTTTTTTTTGTTTGCTTTGTTGAAGTTCTGGCTAATCAAGGTAATATATGCTAATGGGAAAAATAGTTTCATTGAACAATAACAGAACAAATGTTTGAAGATGAGGATCGTTTGAGTGGGAGAAATTGCATTATGATGACAGATCTATTTACACGGCCAAAATAATATCATTATGATGCTGATCCACGTGTATGGTGCAAGTTGTTAGGAATATGCAACTTGTATTCCCATGAGGCCATAGGCCGATATATATATACATGTACAGGTGTGGAACATATGCAGAAAACCCCTTATACAACGGGATAAATACAAAGGGGTACATGACTTATATTATAACTCTAACACCCCCCCTCAAACTCATGGTGGATGAACAACACTGAGTTTGGAGAGATAAAAGCCATGTTGTGCTCTAGTCTGAGCCTTCGTCAGGAAATCCGCCAACTGTAACTCGGAAGGCACATACTGAAGAGCAATAACCTGATCCTGCACAGCAGCGCGCACATAGAACGCATCAACACCAATATGCTTGGTGAGCTCATGCTTCACAGGATCGCGTGCAATGCTGATAGCACCTGTACTGTCAGATAAAAGCAGAGTCGGTGTAGTGACAGAAACACCAAAATCCTGAAGTAACCACCGTAACCAAGTCACCTCTGCCGTCAAAAGAGCCATTGCTCGCAACTCAGCCTCGGCACTCGAACGGGAAACTGCAAGCTGTTTCTTCGTCTTCCAGGCAATGAGAGAACCACCAAGAAAAACACAGTAAGCAGAAAGTGAACGGCGATCGGAAGGATCACTAGCCCACGTAGCATCCGAATAGGCCTGGAGCTGTAAAGAACTGGAGCGAGGAAAGAATAGACGGTGAGAGATCGTGCCTCGAAGATATCGAAGAACACGAAGGAGATGACTATAGTGAACCGAGGTGGGGGCAGAGACAAACTGACTCAGAATATGAACCGGATAAGAGATGTCCGGACGAGTGACAGCTAGATAGACAAGACTGCCAACAAGATGACGATAACGCATCGGATCAGGGAGAGGATCACCATCAGTAGCACGGAGGTGAACATTGAGCTCCATAGGAGTCTCAACAACGCGCTCGTCAGTAAGAGCAGCACGAGCAAGAAGATCCTGGATATACTTTTCCTGGGAGATAAAAAAGCCATCAGAGGTAGAAGAGACTTCAATCCCAAGAAAGTAGCGAAGAGGTCCAAGATCAGACATAAGAAACTGCTCACTAAGACGGGCCTTTACAAAGGCAATATACTCGGGGTCATCCCCCGTGATGATCATGTCATCAACATAAAGAAGAAGAAGAGTCCGTCCACGAGAAGAAAGATGAATAAACAATGCTGGATCATGAGCACTGGCTAAAAAACCAGCAGCAGTGATCACAGAGGCAAAGCGCTCAAACCAGGCGCGGGGGGCTTGCTTAAGGCCATAGAGAGAGCGACGAAGACGACATACCATGCCATCAGGAACAGAATACCCAGGTGGTGGCTGCATGTACACCTCCTCACGCAGCTCACCATTAAGAAAGGCATTCTTAACATCAAGCTGAGATATAGACCAGTGGCGTGCAGAGGCAACGGCAAGAAGTGTACGAACAGTGGTCATATGAGCCACAGGAGCAAAAGTCTCGTCATAATCACGACCATGCTCCTGCTGAAAACCACGAGCCACAAGACGAGCTTTGTGACGCTCAAGAGAACCATCGGAGCGAGTCTTAACCTTGTAGACCCACTTACAAGTGATCGGACGGACTCCGGGAGGAAGAGAAACAAGATCCCAGGTACCAGTGCGTTCAAGAGCAGCAATCTCCTCTGCCATCGCAAACTGCCATTCAGGATGAACAACAGCCTGACGGTAAGAAGTCGGCTCAAGAACAGCAGCACCAGCGGTGGGAAATCCAAAGCGATCAACAGGTGGACGAGGACGAGAACGCAAGCCATAAGTAGGCTGAGAGGAAGATGACGACCCATCCACAGAGGCATCAACTGGTCGTGGACGACGAGTGTAATGCTGAGGAAAAGATGGAATAATAGAAGGAGGAATCGGCAAGGTAGAAGCAGGGGGTGGCGACGAAGAAGTCACCGGAGATGAAGGTGTAGAATCCGGTGACAGGCTGGGAGAGGAGACCGGGGAGGAAGTCACCGGAGATGAAGGTGGAGACCCCGGTGACACGCGAGGCGAGGAGACCGGGGATGATGGTGGCTGCAAATCAACGAGATGTGGAGAAGGAGAGGAAGTGAAACGGATAGGTACAGTCTTGGCGGGAGTGATAGGTGAGTCAGGAAAAGTGAGGAAAGAGATATCCTGCACCGAAAAAGTCGAGGAAGATGGGCGTGGGTAGAAGGGACGAGATTCTTCAAAAGTCACATCTCGAGAGATACGCATCCGACGACCAATAGGATCCCAACAACGATAGCCCTTATGCTCATCACTGTAGCCTAAGAAGACACACTCAACAGACTGAGCGGTCAGTTTGGTGCGTTCGCGAGGGGCAAGAAGAACATAGCAAACACAACCAAACGAGCGAAGCATCGAATAATCGGGAGAACGATCAAAAAGTCGCTCGAAAGGAACACCACCCTGTAGAGCAGCGGAAGGCTGTATATTGATAAGATAGGTGGATGTGGAGACGGCCTCAGCCCAAAAATGAGGCGGGAGAGAGGCAGCAATCATCAATGCACGAGCCGTCTCAAGAAGATGTCGATGCTTTCGCTCAGCCACACCATTCTGAGCATGAGCACCAGGACAAGAGAACTGAGAGAGAGTCCCGTGCTCAGCAAGAACACCACGCAACATCTTAAGAGATATACTCGCCAGCGGAGTCAGCACGAAAAACACGAATGGGTGAAGAGAACTGAGTATGAACCATGGCAGCAAAACGCTTATAAATAGACAACACCTCAGAACGAGAAGTCATGAAATAAAGCCATGTGTAACGAGAGAAATCATCTATGAAAATAATATAGTATTTATGACCACCTTTCGAAGCGAAAGGGGCCGGACCCCATACATCAGAATGGACTAAATTGAAAGGACGCTTAGACACTGACTCACTATGTGAATATGGTAACTGAATCTGCTTGCCAAGATGACAACCCTGACACTCTAAAGAGACATCTCCTGAGACAGACCCTAGAAGGCCTCGACGAACTAAAGAAGACAACCGAGAACCACACAGATAACCAAGTCGATGATGCCACTGCTGGAAAGAACCAGTGACGGAGGCGACAGAAGCGGAAGAACTGGCGATGGTGGTGGCAGCAGAAGGAACATGAAGCCAGTCCAACTCCCAAAGACCCTGAGAATCACGGCGGCGAGGGCCAGCCCCAACCAGAGTGTGCGTGTGACGGTCCTGGACAGAACAAGAGTCAACGTCAAGGATGACGCGACAACCAGAATCCGTAAGTTGACCAGCAGAAAACAAATTCATGGTAAGTCGAGGAACATGAGCAACATCAGGAACAGAATAAGGAGTAGTAAGATTGCCTCTACTAGCAACAGAAAGAGGAGTACCATCAGCAGTGAAGACATGAATAGGAGAATCCAGTGATCGAAGAGAGGACAAAGTGGAAGAATGAGAAGACATATGAAAAGAAGCTCCAGAGTCCAGAACCCAGGGGGATGTACCTGACTGTGTAGAGGGTGATTGCTCAGTGCGGGAAGCATCAGTCACAGAACCGGCAGTACCCGTCGAGGAAGAACCTGAAGCCGCGAGCAGACGCTTAAGTCTCAGAATATCCTGCTCAGTCAAAGCAATGGCTGAAGCTGTCGAGGTAGATGACGAAGTCCCGGAAGATGATGATCGAGCCTTGCGCAGGTGTTTCTTCTTCGTGTAGCACTGAGACTCAAGATGACCATCATTGTTGCAATAGGCGCAATGTGGACGGGGGCGACCTGAGCCTCCAGAAGGAGTGGGCAAGAGCGGCGAAGCACTGGAGCGAGAAGGGGTCGGTGGAGCAAGTGGCGTAGGAGCACGAGTCGCGAGCATCGAGGGAACCTCCAGCAAACCAGCACCACGTAAGCGAGTCTCCTCAGCACGAATCTCAGAAAGCGCCTCCATGAGAGAAATACGGCCACGAGCAAACAACTGAGCACGCCGGGGCTCAAACTCCTTACGGAGCCGAGACAAGAACTCATAGACGCGATGAAACTCCAAATTGGCCTGGACAGCCTGGCAACAGGGGCAGGTACGACACCCAGCACTACGAAGAGAATCAAGCTGGCGCCAGATAGCAGAACTCTGTGCATAGAAATCATCAACAGTAGAGTCACCCTGCTGAAGAGCATGCTCCTGACGGATCACAGAGAGGTATAAGGCATCACCAGAGGGCTGATAGCGCTCACGAAGACGGGTCCACATCTCAAAGACAGTAGAAAGACCCAGAAATTCAGAAGCAAACTGAGGCAGAACACTAGCAGTGAGAACAGCTGCAGCACGGGCATCATCATCAAGCCACTGGGTGTAAACAGACAGAGCACCATGATACGTCTGAAGAGCCTCCTCATAAGCCAAAACTCTCTCATCATAAGCACGATCAGCAGCCTCATCAGCAACCTTAGCCGCATCCTTGGCGGCCTGATTAGCATCCGTAGGAAGAACCGATGGAGTTGGCGGAGTAGGGGCCACCGGAGGAACTGGACGTGGCGGACAGCAGACCTCGCCAGAAAGAACACCCCAAAGACGGATGCCACGCATGTGAATGCGCATGAAGCCAGTAAACTCGGTGTAGTTAGTACCATCAAAAATCACCGGACAGCGAGGGACAGCAACATAGCCCGATGCAGCAGACATTTTTTTTTAAGAACCGACGAGAGACTGGAGAATCAGGACACCCCGCCCCGACGCGCCGGCAGGGGCACCAGACCGCAGCCCAGGAGCCCGACGACGCAGTCCCCACCCGCCGGAGACGCAACCTTGAAGATCCCAGCCACCGAAGCCTCCACAGCGCTAGCGACGGGATCCTTCGAGAGCGCTAGCGACGGGATCCGTCGAGCGGGACCGGCTGGGAGAGGGCTGGCTGGGGAGATCCGATCGTCGGGGGCTTCGATCGGGAGACTCAGGAGCGGGACCGGCTGGGAGTTCGATCGAGAGGGCTGGCTGGGGAGATCCGATCGGGAGGGCCGGCTGGAGATCTTCGATCGGGAGACTCAGGAGATCGAGGACGGGGGCTTCGATCAAGAGGGGATGAGACAGGCGGCTGGGAATCGGTAGCACGAGTTGCAACGTGCTGACAAAATTAACCTAGCTCTGATACCATGTTAGGAATATGCAACTTGTATTCCCATGAGGCCATAGGCCGATATATATATACATGTACAGGTGTGGAACATATGCAGAAAACCCCTTATACAACGGGATAAATACAAAGGGATACATGACTTATATTATAACTCTAACACAAGTCAACTCTGCCTGCCAGACGTAGAGATCTAAGCCGAAAAATTGGACGATATTCAGTGCCTTGGAAATACATATAAAAAATCTCCAACTTGGAGAAACAGAAAACAAGATCTTAGTTGATGCGATGCATGGATATGCTGGCAATGGCATCAAAGAATCTTGAAAGGGTGTCACAAAACAGGACACTATATCATGGCATGCAATCCATCGCTTTCGGCCAGCCACGCGGCTTTGAAGCCACAACTGCTCACAAAGGGAAAATTCAATAATGCGTTGCCCTCCACAATCCAGACGGTAAGAAATTACCACTGCAGTCTTGTTTCAATTATTTCATGAGTCCTCTAGTCCATTGAATGTGAATATTGTTTCTCTTGACATGATGATTTTTTTTGTATACCTCTGAAGATGACAATTATATATTTACATTCGTACAGGGACAGAACTTTTTTTCTGATCAACAAGAGATGGAGGAGACAACAAATACAAGAATCTATACATAATGGACGCAGAAGCCGGGGAGAACGCTGGTGAAGCGGAACAGATAACAGATGGCGATTGGACTGGCACACACACACTGCCAATGATCTCGGAACAGAGACTGGATCGTGTGTTCTCATCAAACCATGACAGGCCTGCAGATGCGCCGGAGCGCGACCATGGCCTAGACCCCGGGTACTTCGTTGTTACTTGGTAAACACAATCGACCGCTCTGTGGTGAGGGTAATCCAGAGTGGGTATGATTTCTCCAGGCACGTGAACCATCCAGTCTTCAGTCCAGATGGGCAGAGCATCGCGGTGACATCGGACCTTGCTGCGGTGTCCACTAACCCAATGTCGCCTCCAATCTTCTTGCACTCGGTGAGGCCCTATTGTGACATCTTCACCGTTGATATCGACCCTGACGACATGGAGGAGAACCAGGATGTGGAGAAGTTTGCCCGTGTCACGCATAACAGATACGAGAACTCTACTCCTGCCTGGTCCGTGTTCTCGACTCATGACCCGCATGCACAGTGGAACCTCCTTGTCATGGAGGAAAGTTACACCCCGTCGTGCCCGTATGCAAATTGACGGAGGTGAAAGTTGGCACATGACAGGCCAGATAGCGTCCTGAAAAAGTTCTGTTTCTTGCTCGTTTGGGATTCATTGTTTGAGATGTATCTGGAATTTCTGTTTGGATTGCTGTTGAACATTTGCATTTTACACATTTCATCTTGATGTAATGAGACTTCAGAGTTTTATACGAGGATTCTGAATTGAGTACTCAGACAAGTTTCAGAGAAGTGTTCGTTTTCATCACACAAGTACAAGTGGCCGTAATGATTTATTTACATAGAAAGGGGTTCAGGTTTTCGCGGGGGTGATTTTCTGGGGTTTGTGGCTCTGGTAGGAGCCAGCAACCATGGATCCTCCCCTTCCTAGGACGTAAGATTATCTGGACGTCAAAGAAGCGGGAGGGATGCTTGGTTTTCAGTACACATTTTGTCTTGTTTTCTGTTCTGGTTAGTGTGGTAACAGCGATCTGAGGAAGTACCTGATCTGAGAAAGAAGTTGCCTGCTCTGGAAGCAGGATCCAGTTTGGCTGGGGTTCAAGGATTATTTTTGTTTGTTTGTTTGCATAAGGGGCTACCGATAATTTAATTGTCATTTTACAACATTTAATTTTCAAAAATTTAAGCAAAGGCCAACAAAACCAGTAGAGAAATACAAAATGTAGTAATCCATCCGATCATATTACTTTAATGCAACTTTCGTACAAACTTGTACTAAAGCTGCGATAATTAATTTGGATTGGAGAAAGTACAATTTTACCGCTATCGGTCGACCTCAGTTAAGTTACAGAGCTAAGAATTGCATGCAGAAAGTATACACTAAGAATTCAATGAGTCCTTCCTGACCAGAACTACGACAGGTGATAGGTACACTAGCAGGTAGTATGGGGCGGCACGCCGCGCCTCACTGGCTCGTCTGGGAATTGTCGAGTACAGCATCGCGTGATTTTTTGTTGAACACAACAAATATTGAGTAAGTTTGGCAATACAAAGCACAAGAGAGAAAAGGGAGTGAAATATAGAAACTATTGATAAAAGCTAGATTTCAAGGAAACCCATGGGAATTTGGTTTACTTGACTATATGAAATCCAAACAACTATCAGTAAAAGCAATATTTTAGAGATAACATATGAGAATTCGTTGTACTCAATTGAAGCAAAAACTTGCAAGAGGAAATTTGATGTAAGCAACAACAATTGTAACACATGGTAACATAGTCACCAAAGTATTTAGAATACAAAATCGGAAGTCATGAATAGAAATAAAAACTAATTACAGATACATCTGGTGCGACATGTAGATTCCAATTTTTGAAGACACAAGTCAAGTTTTATGTGCTCTAACATGTACAACGTAAACTTGTAGATGAACAGATCCTATGATAGAGATAAATTGGCCCAATTATTATGTGAAATACAAACTGAAATTTTTGAAATTTGGAGAGTAATATGAAACATGAAAGTTTAAGTTGTACAAAGGACAAATATCTAACGCAAAATGCTTGTTAATATCTATTGCTAATTATTACCATCACTGCCGGAGTATATGGCAGGGTAACAGGATACCATACTGGAAAGGAATTGAGGATGATTTTTTTTTTTATGATTTTGAAGATCATTCAGAGAGCATTCTTTGGAATCAATAACAGGGCATGCCAGCCCACTTTTGATCATAGTCTGGAAATAATATCATGCCTATATTGTGCAAAACTGCTTATAGATGGATCTAGATCATATAACCTTCTCTAGTACCTATATCAACAATGACACCCTTCTCATCTGATATGCTTCGTTAGGTATTATCTATAGTCTTGTAACAAAATAAGCAGCTATATCTCAACAAATTGAATGAGTAGTCAAACCAAGTCAACTATTTTGGCCAGTTAAAAAAATAGCAAGCCAACAAAAGATATGTTGAATTTCTTTCAGGATTTTTTTTCATATTCTGAGAGCAACAAAGAATGAATAGAAAAGACCTCAGAATGAACATGAAATTCAAATCCCAATTGTGAATCTGCCAGGGCTGGCTTGATCTGGCCATCTTTGCTTGAGTCAACTTGGAGTCCAGCCAGCCGCTTGCCATTGTGGATCATGGAGGTTCTGATGCTTCGGTCACCCAGTCGCAGGTGACAGTTGGGCAGGTTTCTGTGCGTGACAAGGTCAACGAGATTCTCTTTGAGTTGGAGATTCACAGCTTGCTCGCATGTTTGGAGAGGGCTAGCCCTGGATTTGGCAAGAAGATTGTGGAGGAGGCTCTCCAGAGCAAGAGCAAGAAGAGTAGCGCCACGGAAAAGGCGTCCGCAGCTTCTTGATGGTTGGTCACCAGTCTCTTGGGTTGTCCTTATGGCTTGGCTTGTCTCCGTGGATTTGGTGGTGCCTATGGTCTTCGTTGAGGGTTTCTTTGCGATGTAGCAGTGTGGGGAGTGGTGGTCGTTATGTGTTGGGTATGATTGTTGGGTCGATCATGTGCTTATGGGGTTGCATTCTCTGTGAGTAGTCCGCACGTGATTTGTTTGTATCGGTTTTTGCCCGGTTTTCCGTAAATTAACTGGACAATTCTCTTCTACTTAATTAATCGATGAGGCAAATCTTTTGCCTCCGTTTTAAAAAAAAACTTTGAGCCAAATCAAGGCAACGTGAACTTCAGCACCCCTCTTGGCAAGAAATACTATGGAACATGGAAGGAAAGGCGATGATTTGCAATGTACAGACGCATGCAAACAGTTTTTTTAGCATTTCTATTTATAGTACAGGCTGGGAAGATGCATCTCCAATTCAATCACTCACAATCTCATGGCTTTTTTTTCCCACAAAAATAATCCATGAGATTTGAACTCAGAGAAGATATACAATTCAAAACATCAGAATTGTTTAGCACGTAACATCCAGCTCATCTTAATTGCAAAAATATATGTTAATGCCAATGAGTGCACTGGACACTTAGGGAGGAAAATATGTAAAGTAATAACCAGTATTAAAAATAATCATGCAACATCAGAGTCCAAGTATTTGATCCAAATTTACAGGCAACAACCTAAATGAAGACAATCCAACCGCAACGATAAATGATTTTTGTACACTCCCAGTACAGGCACAACTTGTGTTGCGATGAAAGGAGCTACTCAATGGCACACTTTGCTGCTAACTGGAAAAAATAATAATATTTATTGGTCAACCTTATAACATCCTTTCAATCATCAGCAGTTGAAGAGAAGCTCTATTGGAGTATCTATTAATACTTCACATTTGACAGTAGTATATTGTCTTCACAAAACTGTTATACCAATACACTGCAGAAGGACTAATGCATGGAGAAAGAAAGAAACCAAGCTAAACTGAAAAGATAAACACAGCGAAACCATTTATCATGTGGAGACCCAATCGCTTTGGGCATGCGGATCAGATTCTCTAGTAATCCTTATAATAGAAAAAAGACGAGCAAATTGGTGAGATACATCACACTGCATATGTATACTTACTCCTCAATTCATATTATTTCTTAGGGCATGTACAATAGTTGATAAGATAGTCTTATCTTAAGTTTTGTATGTAAATTAGAGATGGCAAAAAAACATATCTACAATGGGCCATCTCTTAGCCTTATCTTCAATAATTAGTTGTTCCTAAGAACATGGTGAGACAAATTGTGTTAAAAGATCATCTCTTGTCTTCTCTTAAATAAGATAAGACAAGCCTTCTCTTATGATTTCTCTCTTCTCCACCTCATCAATTATCCTACATGGCCCTCTTAAGATAGAACCATTGTACATGCCCTTATGATTAATCCCTATACTTTTTCCTCATAAGCCTGCATTTGAAAATTCTCAATAGCTACTCTTGGCGAGTGGCCTTCCAAGATTTAAATTGCCTACATTCATGCCAAAAAAATTCCCAATGTTGAATCTGTCATATTATGAGAAGATCTTTTTTTAATACATTGGAGAAGACCAAAAAAACTAGTCAGCCTCTTAGTTTAATATAAGGGGGCACAATTTTTTTTTATCAAAGATATGATGAACTTTTTCCCTCCCCTCAAAAAAGAAGGAAGAAGATGAACTTGTCCCTAATTCAGGCGATCCTTTCTTTCTCTGTGGAACTGATTGTTCCACAAAATTATAAAGCCTGTACTGATGCACACACAACCTAAGGAGGTCTATAATGAAGTTGAAATAACATGCTCGGAAATTTGATCAATCACAACGTGAGATCTTTAATTAAAATGCTAGGTCTACTAAGACATAGGGAACTCCCTACAAAAATGCCAATCTTTGTTCAGGCACCATATGGTCATACAGGTTGGGTATCAAAGTGTTTCATCATCTGCAACCATGATGTGTTGAAACATGGTGGTGCTCTCTTCAGTGTCCAGTCCAGCGTAGTCACTGCTGCATCCTTCCGGGTACATACCAGCAGTCTGCAGAAGCTACGGCACCGAGGCGATCAAGGCAGCAGAGGGAGAGAAGCACCAGGATCAGGAGTACCGTCATGAGGTGTAGTTTTCGCGCTCTCCTCATCCGTCCTGGTCACCTCACGAATGTCGACGCCCACGACGTCAGCCTTCCCCTCCATCCTGCTGGCCTTCCCACCTTCCCGGATTGATCTGTCGGCTCCATCGGACCACTGCCGGGTGGCCACCTTGGCATGAATGCCGAGGCGCTCAGGACCCTGTGGTGTCAACGCCAGTGGCAGTGCCCTGGGAGTATATATCTACATTGCAGCGTTTCAAACAACGCATAGAAAATGTGATCTGAATATTCTGAAAAAAAGAGAGCAAAGCACAACATAGACGTAGCATAATTCCTATTTACCAGTATTAAGTTATGTTGTTAAAGTTAGATGCCATATGTAGCAATAATCTACAGTGTACTTTTGAAAGGGAAATACAGAGCACGTGGGATTAAAATATAAGGTTCAGTTTCACATGTATCCCAAGAACAAATCCCCAATATTTTACAGTGAGCATAAAAGGTAAACTGAACCAAGTAGTCCCCAGTATTCTGCAGTAACTAATAAGTAATAACCCATGATTTGCAAACACAGTATTACTACTTCAGATGGGCACTAAACTCACCATAGCAATAGTATTTATGTTTTTAGGACAAAAAGAGAATGTTTGTCAGTTAACAATCAAATAACCAAACAGGCAAAAACACATAAATGATAGCTGAATAGTCTAAAAAGGCATGTGTTTGGAGTCATTACATATGACTGAATAACCAATTTGCGATGTTGCAATTGTGCCGGTCAAGGAAAATGGTGAGATGGAATGGAACATGACATTGACAAACTATACTGCAGCCAGCAACACATTTACAATTATATCCAAAAGTATTGCAACCCACAAACTTATTTCAGTAGCACTTAATCTAAGGAAAAAAGTATATAGTGCCTTATCAGCGGGCTTGACCATGCAGAAGCAGCTGACCACAATTTATCATATTATCCATGCATAAGTATGAGTAGATTGTCCATGCAAGAGTCAAAAATAACCAGTTATATTGATATTTGTAGTGGAAGTCAAATGATGACAGTAAAAATCCTTCTTAGAATAGCATATGTATCTCAGAAATAAATTGGTACTGCAGAACATCATCGTGTTCATGTGCCATCCTAAAATGAGGAGAATTGGGAGAAAGAACAAACTGGATGAGTACTCTTTTTTTGAGAGCACGACAACACTTTCATTCAAACAGAAGCAACAGTACAAATATTTCTCCCAAATACAGTCTGGGATTACACATGATAAACCTGATTAACAGAGTGTTCACAGCTACAAGCTGGATTGTGCGCTGAAACATTGAGCAAACGACCAACATGAATAACAGAACAAGAGTAAATAAAGGGTCTGGTGTCTTCGTGCCGAACTTGAGCATAGACCATCGGGTGATGCGACTTGACGATGCTTGTCATTTATAAAGGGTCTGCTTTTTCGGTAAAAAAAAACTTTTTCTGTAAAGGGTCTGTGATAAACCATATGACAAGATGACCTTGATTCACAACCAAGATATCAGTAACTCTATGCATCGCCAATCAGGCCCCTTAATTGGTCAAGGCAGTCATTAAGTGATTTATACTCCTCCGTACCTGAGAAGTCCGTTGCCTGTTTCAAGGAGCTTTTAAGATGCATCTCAGCTGACAATAATTCTCGTCTGCTTCCAGTCGTGGAGGAAATCTCGATATAGACCTTGCAAAGTTGCAGAGAAGCTTGAGCATACTGAGTGAACTTCTTCTGATCATGCCATAATCCAGAACCCTGGAGGGATCGAACTTGCTTCAACAAAGCTTCCGAGCATGCCATGAGGTTGCCCTTGCTTTTATGCCATCTTGCATATAATCCCCAAAACTCTGCATTGCTAGCCCCACTCCGTACAATCTGCTGAAGGATATCACCAATTATATCTACTAATTGATTTGGTAGCCTGGTCTCTTTGTTTGCATCATCTGAAGCGTTGCTTATGGATTTAGCTTCTTGAGTAAGTTGTGTACCTTGTTCTTCGACAGAGGCCATCACCTTATCCAATAAATCAACATTGAAGCGCTTGTTCTTGGACAGATTTAATACCATTTTGACAGCTTCAAGTGTCAGTCGCATGTTGCATGTGTCCAAAGCAACCTTACTGTAATTTTCCCAAACTTCCCAGCTGTTCCTCTTGAACTTTACAGCTTCCTTGAATGCCTGGACTGCCGCCTGGCTCTTTCCTCTAATCATGTGCAGGCAGGCTATGTTGTTCCACGCTTCTCCGTTTTCAGGATCTATCTGCACAGCACGACTAAAAGCATCCACTGCCTTCTCAAGATCTTTATCCTTCCATGCAGCTGTACCATAGGCAAACCAGCCATCTGGATACAAAGAATTCAATGCCAATGCAGATCCCCAAAGAATTTTGGATGTATGGAAATCATTCTTGTTGTATGCACTGCGAGCCAGAGAGCGCAGAGCTCGAGCAGATTTGTTATTTGAGACTTCCAGGGCTTTCTTATAATGGTCATCATTATTAGTAGCATCGCCAAGTGAACACCATAGCCTTGGGTCATTTGGTGTAACAGAGAGCCGGGTATTTATTAGACTAACAGCATCAGCGACTTTACCCGATAATCGATAGCAATAGATTAGATTATCCCACAATTCGAGTTCTTTGAAGACACTAAGAGCTTCACCAAGTAAACCACAACTTATCAAAAGTTCACCATACTCTTTCCTTAATGCAGGGATAGATGGCATATGAACTCCAAAAACCAGTTTGGCTCTTTGTGAAACTACAGGAAATTCTTTGGCAATATCTTCAACCAAATTCTCCATCATTAACAGTGCCCGCTGTTTTGTCCGACTGCGGGTGGACTCCCACCTAATACGCAGAACATCACACAAGCTCCTGACCACAAAGTATGACTTGTCTTGAGAATCAATTGACTCTATGTATGGTGCCATCTCCCACCCAGACATTTCATCACTCCGACTACTCCGACTCACATGTAAACATTGTGCAAGTACAGCGGCCTGCTGGATAGCAGATAGCGATATCTGTGTGTTTGCAGATGTCATACTCTCACTGCTCGAGTCATTCCCATTTTCATCCAGTCTTGGTGTTCTTAGTATATCACAAAATTCATCACTTTCATCTGGAACAGAGCTCGTCGCTTTTCTGGAAGCCACACCATCACTCTGAGGTCCTGCTAGCTCTGTTGATTGGCCATCGTCAGCTGCTGGTTTAGAAGTCTTCGCAACTAGAACCATTTGGGACTTGGCGTCCACCTGGTGTATTGTTCGAAAACCAAGAATCCCTGTGAGAGAGAGATGAATCCCACATGCCTCTTGAGCACTATCCAGATGCAGCCTTGAAGCATCAACTCGACCATATTTATACTCCACGATTCCAGCTTCCAGAAAAGCAGCCGAGACAAAAGAACGGCCTTCTCCATCACATAACAAAGAACCCCAGTAGCTAGAGACCTTTTCAAGTTCACCAAAGTGGGTCAGCATTTGTTTCTTGTACACTTGTACTTGATCAAACAAAGAGGACGATAGCTCATCTAAAATATTTTGCTGGGACAAGGATGTTCTGCACAACCACCATGACACACTGCAACAATCAGAGGAGTCCAGACCCTTTATGCTTGTGAAGAGTAGTTCTGCAAAGACAATGAAGGGCAAGATGGCGAATTTCCCATGAACATGGGAACCAAAAGAAGCTAACTGATCCGAAGCCCAATCAACCCATTTGCTTCCAGGATCACTATGCCCCCCTTCATCCAAAGGTGAAGACTGGAAAGGGAAGGGTGAACACTTCCCCGACGGTCCCGTCACGTTCTGCTGCGTGAATGCGAGCAGCGCGGCCACCGCTGCGGAGAGAACAAGCGCGCACCTGCACTGGAACCCCTCGCCCGCGGCCCCTCCGCCATCCCCCCGGAGGAACGCCTCGGCAGCGGCAGTGAGGTCGGCGTAAACTTGCGCTGGGGAGCCATGGGCAACCTCGGCAAAGGCGGAGGAGTGGAAGATGTGGGGGACGGCGGAGGCGATAGCAGCCGCGTAGTCCCCGGCCTCGACGGCGGCGAGGGCGGAGGCCGCGACAGGACCGAGCGGGTGAGCTGGGGGAGGTGAGGGGGGAGCTGGTTGGGAGATCGGGGAGGGGAGGGTGCAGCGAAGGAGGCGGAGCTCGGTCGCACGGAGGAAGGCGGGGGTAGCGGTGGCGGCCGCCATGGCCGTGGCCGGTGGCGAGGTTTAGGGTTTTCGCCTATTCCTTTCTCTGGTCCCTGTGTATGCCCGGCTGCGCGAGCGCTCAGGCTATCACATGGCGTTCGAGGCCGCTGCCTTTTGAGCCCACATGGCGTTTCTTGCATTTGCCTGGGCTCGTGCTCTTTTCTTGGGCTGGGTGGTGGTCCTGTCTACGTTCGGGCGTCTGGCCAGTGGTTATTCGCCTATCCCTTTTATTTGGTGCATGTTACGATATTTGGCGCATGTTCGTTGTTGCTGCCTTTGGCCCCCCTGATTGCGGCTGCCTCTTCTGTACTGTTCTATTCCGGTGGAAGGAATTTTAAGAAATGAGCAATGGAGTTGTCCTACTCGAGAATGTAACCATCATGCACAGCATTGGATCCACTCTTACTCAAATTAGCTTGATAAAAAAATCAAGATACAAGGAATTTGATGAACTGTAAGGAACGCAGATTACAAACTGCTAGGCAAGAGGTATGTGTTTGATCTTGGCACCACAAGGATCAAGCTCACCTAATTTGACCAATAAACTGCGCTTCTCTAGCCGGGCATGGCATAGCGAGACAATCCATCTACTCTAGTTGGGTGAACAGAGGAGATAGGCTGTCTTTTTTTCTTTTTGAACATCAGTACAGACACAAACGCTCATATACACGCGCATACACTTATCCCATGAACGCACACACGTACATCCTACCCTTATGAGCATCTCCGAAAGACTGAGCCGGCATATCATTTTGAGATTTATGAAGTCATCATAGGCGCCTCGTCGTCGACGGAAACGTCTCCTCCCACTAAATGCGCATCATCGAAAATCCTGAAATAAATCCAGAAATAAATGTGAACACCGGGATTTAAACCCTGATGGGTTGGGGATACCATAGTCCCTCTAACCATTCAAGCACATGTTGGTTCGCAGGCTGTCTTCCTTGGAAGATAGGGTGAACAAACAGGCTGTTTTACCGCTGAATGGGTTGTTGCATGGATTTGCACCACTCAAAGTGGCCGGAGCATTAGACCGGATACAAATTTGATGATAAAACATAATGGTAGAAGATCAAAGTAATTTTGGACCGCAAAACGCAGCCTGTCAGCCGGCTTGGAGGGAATTTGAGAAAAGTTCATGAAATTCAAAAGAGTTCACGAATTGAGGAAAAAAATCCATATATTAAAAAATCATGAATTCGAAATAGTTCATGAATTTGGATTTTTTATGACTATGAAATAAACATTAATTTGAAAAAAGTTCATGAATAAAAAGGTTCGCAAATTTGGAAAAATGTTCGCGCATTTGAAAAGTTGACGAATTAAAAAATCATTTGAAAAGAGGTCCATGATTTGAAAAATCTCATGGATTTAAAAAACTTAACAAATTTGAAAAAAGATTGCGTATTTGAAAAAGTTTACACCTTTGGAAAAAGTTCGTCCATTAGAAAAAAGGTTTGCCAATTTTAAAACTTTCATCAACTTAAAAATAATAAATTTTTAAAAATTTCAACGATTTGTAGAAAAATCATGAATTTGACGAAAAAAGTTCATGGATTTAAAGAATGATAAAATGAAAACAAAACACAAGAGAAGAAGAGAAAGAAAAAAAATAAAAAATAAAAATGGAAAAACCCGAAAAGAAAAATAAAAACCAAATTGGGAAGCATCTGGAAGTTTCCAAAATCGGAATAGCACTGACGGCTTGTGCGCACTGCGTCGAGCAAAATGCTAATAAGAAGAGAAAAGAGTTAAATGGGCTGAGCACAGGACGGAGAGAGTATGTGCCAACTAACAAAAACAGTACAGTAAGAAGCATCACGTAGCTAATTTGCACCCGGGCTCAAATAAACCCGGGAATAAACAGCAAAATCACAAAAAATAGTTAAAAAAACTGTTTTTTAGTGCAAGATGTTCCTGTTAATGATGTCCGTGCAAAAATGTAACACCCCCAGTGCCATGCTATAGTAACCTCACACTAATGATGTCATGTCATCATGTTTGACCAAGTCAAATTGCCCTTGATAAAGATCCAAGTCAAATCCAAAATTCAAATTTAAAGTTTCACAAACATGTCTGAAAAATAGTTCATGTTTTAGTGAAAACCACCACACTTGTTTACTCATTTGGGAGCTATCATCCAAAACAGTACCACTTTCAGCCTCATTTATTCCTTTTGAATTAAACAAAAATCAAATGAATTCCTTTAACTCTCAAACTTTTTGTAGCAGTGCCAAATACTATAGAGAATTTAAGCGTCCTAGTATCACTTTTTTCAAAGTCTTTTGGTAGCCCAAACTTCTCCCTAGTTGTCTCTGTTTTAAATAAATTGGGAAAACAGAAAAAAGCAGAAAGAGAAAGGACCTACCTGGCATCTGTTGGGTAACGTAGTAATTTCAAAAAAATTCCTACGCACATGCAAGATCATGGTGATGCATAGCAATGAGACGGGAGCGTGTCGTCTACTGTAACACCCACGATGTGGCTATATCTCTCACATGTCGGAGCACGACTTAGAGGCATAACCGCATAGTAGGCATGTCGCAAGAGGGGTAATCTTTACACATCCCATGTACTGAATAAGAGAGAGAATAAAGAGTTGGCTTACAATCGCCACTTCACACAATACATAAATATAGCATTACATCATCCAGAATACAATCAAGGTCCGACTACGGAACCAATATAAAGACAACCCCAAATGCATAAGATCCCCGATCGCCCCAACTGGGCTCCACTACTGGTCGTCTGGAAAGGAAACATAGTAACGTCCTGAATCCTCGTCGAACTCCCACTTGAGTTCGGTCGCATCCCCTGCACTGGCATCATCGGCACCTGCATCTGGTTTTCGAAGTAATCTGTGACTCACAGGGACTCAGCAATCTCACACCCTTGCGATCAAGACTATTTAAGCTTATGGGTAGGAAAGGTAGTGAGGTAGCAAGCACTAGCATATATGGTGGCTAACTTACGCAAATGAGAGCGAGAAGAGAAGCAAAGCACGGTCGAGAAGCTATAAAGATCAAGAAGTGATCCTCAAACTACTTACGTTCAAGCAAAACACGAGACAGTGTTCTCTTCCCAGACTCCGCCGAAAAGAGACCATCACGGCTACACACGCTGTTGATTCATTTTAATTAATTTAAGTGTCAGGTTTTCTACAACCGGATATTAACAAATTCCCGTCGGCCCATAACCGCGGGCACGGCTCTCGAAAGTTCAAAAACCTGCATGGGTGTCCCAACTTAGCCCATCACAAGCTCTCACGGTCAACGAAGGATATTCCTTCTCCCAGGACGACCCGATCAGACTCAGAATCCCGGTTACAAGACATTTTGACAATGGTAAAACAAAACCAGCAAAGCCACCCGAATATGCCGACAAATCCCGATAGGAGCTGAACATATCTCGTTCTCAGGGCACACCGAATTGTCCAAACTTCCGGTGGGCCAACCCAGAGTTGCCCCTGGTGGCCACCGGCGGCTGACAAGTTGGACCAACACTCAGAGGAGCACTGGCCCGGGGGTTTAAAATAAATATGACCCTTGAGTCCGCGGAACCCAAGGGAAAAAGGCTTAGGTGGCAAATGGTAAAACCAAGGTTGGGCCTTGCTGGAGGAGTTTTATTCAAGGCGAACTGTCAAGGGGTTCCCGTTATAACCCAACCGCGTAAGGAACACAAAATCAAGGAACATAACACCGGTATGACGGAAACTAGGGCGGCAAGAGTGGAACAAAACACCAGGCATAAGGTCGAGCCTTCCATCCTTTACCAAGTATATAGGTGCATTAAAGTAAACAAGATATAATAGTAATGATATCCCAACAATAATCATGTTCCAACAAGGAACAAACTTCATCTCCACCTGCAACTAGCAACGCTATAAGAGGGGTTGAGCAAAGCGGTAACATAGCCAAACAACGGTTTGCTAGGACAAGGTGGGTTAGAGGCTTGACATGGCAATATGGGAGGCGGGATATAGCAAGTGGTAGGTATCGCAGCATAGCAATAGAGCGAGCAACTAGCAAGCAAAGATAGAAGTGATTTCGAGGGTATGGTCATCTTGCCTGCAAAGTTCTCCGAGTTGACGTAAGCTTGATCCTCGTAAGCGTACTCAACGGGTTCCTCGATCACGAACTCGTCTCCCGGTTCTACCCAAGGCAAGAACACAAGCAAAGGAAACCATAATCAACCACGGTGCAATGCGCAAGCAACATGATGCAAAACATGTCATGATATGCGGGATGTGATATGCAATGCATATGCGTGCTCCGGAAGGAAAAGATTGAATCATGCCTCAACTTGGCAAACCAAGTGTGCCGCTGGAAAGATGAGTCGATTTCGGTCGAAATCGATATAAAGATCACTGGAATCGGATGCACGGTTTGCAAATGGCAAGCAAAACAAGAATGGCACAACTCTGCGATTGACAGCACGATGCCACCTAGAATGCAACAAGAAACTAAGCTACTGCACTCCAACATAGCAACAAAGCACATGGCAGTGATCTACTCAAGATGCTTGACAAAAGATGAACACTGAGCTATGGCTAAATCACACAAGAGCAGGTTCAAACAAGCATGGCAAAAGTGCAAAAAATATCAGCTTCACAGACTTAGTGAAAATACTAACATGCCAGGAATTAACATCAGGAAGCAATGTTTAGAGAAAGTTAACAACATGCTACAGGAACAGAACATAGAAAACAAAGGCATGGCATGAATCTACTCAAAGCATATAACAAAAGTCCCTTACTGACCATAAGCCAAAAAGGATTAGAAAATATGATGGCACCCATGTAAACATAGCAAGTATCGTTAACAGATTCGGACTTACCAGAAAACTGGACATGGCAAAAACAGAGTTATGAAGGCATGTTTGCGAGCTCGATGCACTCAACACAAGGCATTGCATGAAAAACTAAGCATACTCCCAGCAAGAAGACATGATCAAGAAGCTAACCATGGCAAGAACAACCTAATAGCATGCATGGATCAACTACAACAACCTTGGCAAAATTGATTAACATGTAAACAACCTTCTAGGAACATTTTATAGCAAAAGTAGAGCAAGATTGACTCATGCTAGGGTACTCCATAAATGCAAACAAGGAAATGGATGGATAGAGCACAACCATATGCCCAAATCATCCTTACTGAACATACTCAAAAGAAGCATGGATCACTCTGTAGCAACATGAAAACATGGCATACAAATAACAATAGGGAAATGACTTAGTGAAATTCTAAGTCCCTGAAATCAGCAACATCACGAGAGCTACTTTGCATGCTTGTGCTAGTCACCACATTGATCACAAAAATACAAGGCATACACCCCTGTAAAGATGGCATGTCATAGCCCAAAACACATGTAGAGCTCATGCCCATATGTAGCACACAATAATCATGGCAAAAAAGATAAATGCCCATAAACTGATAAGAATCAGGGACTAGCATTTTATAGCACTCTTGCAACAGTCATTAGGGCATCAAGATGGACTCAAACAAGCATGGTGCAATGGAACAAAATGAAGAGGACATCATGATGAACATTTTGATATATGACACGCCCAAAACGGAGCTACGAATGTAGAGTTATGACATGATGAAAAGTGCTTGAAAAAGATACAGGAAAAAGACTCAGAGAGAATTCGAAGTCAACCCTAGGGTTCTCTGGATCTGGATCTGAGCGGCGCAGTGCATGAGGTTAGCCGGAGTTTGACGCCGCGGTGGCCGGAGTTGCGCCGGAGGAGAGGAAGAAGCTGGGGCGACGAGGTGGCTGGATCCGGTGGTGGACGGCGGCCTTGGGCGGCGGAGGCGGCGGCGGGGCGGAGATCGGTGGTCGGCGGCGGCGGAAGAGCTCGGCAGCGGCCGGAGGGCCAGGTGGCGGCAAGCGGCGAGGGCTCGGGCGGCGGGGTCGGGCGCAAGCGGCGGAAGACGACGCGGGGGCGGTGGGCCCGATCTGGGCTCCCTCGGGCCGCGGCGGCGGGGGGGAGAGAGGAGGTCCGACGGGACACGTGGCGAGGTGGGATTGGCTGGTGGCGGCGGTGTCGGATCTAGAAGTAGATGTGTCTAAAGGGGGGGTGATTAGACACTTAGTGCTAAAGTTGCAATTTTTAAGCCTTTTCGGTTTAAGTGGGGTTTAGGCACAATTTCAACACACACAATACATATGAAGCAAGCATGGAAAGAGTATATGAGCAGCGGAATGTAAAGCATGCAACTTGCACGAATGTAAAGGGAAGGGTTTGGAGAGATCAAACGCAATTGGAGACACGGATGTTTTTCCCGTGGTTCGGATAGGTGGTGCTATCCTACATCCACGTTGATGGAGACTTCAACCCACGAAGGGGAACGGTTGCGCGAGTCCACACAGGGCTCCACCCAAGGGCAACGGTTGCGCGAGTCCACACAGGGCTCCACCCACAAAGGGTCCACGAAGAAGCAACCACCCACAAAGGGTCCACGAAGAAGCAACCTTGTCTATCCCACCATGGCCATCGCCCACGAAGGACTTGCCTCACTAGCGGTAGATCTTCACGAAGTAGGCGATCTCCTTGCCCTTACAAACTTTTTGTTTCAACTCCACAATCTTGTCGGAGACTCCCAAGTGACACCTAGCCAATCTAGAAGACACCACTCTCCAAGAAGTAACAAATGGTGTGTAGGTAATGAACTCCTTGCTCTTGTGCTTCAAATGATAGTCTCCCCAACACTCAACTCTCTCTCATAGGATTTGGATTTGGTGGAAAGAAGATTTGAGTGGAAAGCAACTTGGGAAGGCTAGAGATCAAGATTCATATGATAGGAATGGAATGTCTTGGTCTCAACACATGAGTAGGTGGTTCTCTCTCAGAACAAATGAGTTGGAATGGTGTGTGTGTTCTAATAGCTCTCTCATCGAATGAGAAGGAGGTGGAGGGGTATATATAGCCTCCACACAAAATCCAACCGTTACACAGTTTTCCAATCTCGGTGGGACCGAATCAATAAACTCGGTCGGACCGAAAATGTAAACCTAGTGACCGTTAGTGATTTTGGTGGGACCGACTGGATCAACTCGGTGGGACCGATGTGCTAGGGTTAGGGTAAATCCAAAACTCGGTTTGACCGATTACTCAAACTCGGTGGGACCGATTTGGGTAATAAGTGAAACTGAGATTTGGTCAAGCAAACTCGGTGGGACCGATTGCATATCTCGGTGGGACCGAGAATATTGCAATGGGTAACAGAGAGTTTGCAAGCCCATCTCGGTGAGACCGAGATCCCATCGGTGAGACCGAGCTGATTAGGGTTTGGCAGTGGCTTATGACAAGTGAAACTCGATGGCGCCGGATAGGAAGAATCGGTAGGACCGAGTTTGGCTTAGGGTTTAGGTCATATGTGGATATGGGAAAGTAGTTAAGGATTTTGGAGCATATCATTAAGCACATGAAGCAAGAGGCTCATTAAGCAACACCTCATCCCTCCTTAATAGTATTGGCTTTTCCTATGGACTCAATGTGATCTTGGATCACTAAAATGTAAAAGTGAAGAGTCTTGAGCTTGAAGCTTTAGCCAATCCCTTGTCCTTAGCATCTTGAAGGAGTTCCCACAACCTTTAGTCCATGCCACTCCATTGTTGAACTTATCTGAAACATGCTAGATAGAAGTGTTAGTCCAACAAGAGATATGTTGTCATCAATTATCAAAACCACCTAGGGAGCACTTGTGCTTTCAATCTCCCCCTTTTTGGTAATTGATGGCAACATACATCAAAGCTTTAGATAAAGATATAAAGAACAGCAAGTAAAGCTTTGGAAGAACATGTAGCAAGCATAGGCTCCCCCTACATGTATGCACTCATGTAAATATGAAATATAGAGGCATGTGGGAGCATAACCATGACAGAGTAGCCAATGTGTTACACGTATCTTGGCCATATGCATCAGAGCAAAAGATTATCAAGGAAAATACCTTCATGCTCATGAGTCCTTCTTGCAAACAGTATGTACATAAGCAAGAACTCCTCATACTCATGATTTTGATGCATATACTTACCTTGTGGTCTCGAGTTGGCTTAGGATGGAATAAACCTGCACAAACAAGGTTAGATAACACAGGTACGTCCACTAGCCAGAGCAAACAAAAGAAACCACAAGAATACCAAGACTGGGATGACATGTAGAGAGTGAGTACAAGGTATCACATTGGATTCAACATGTCCCCAAGAATAAAGATATGCAATGAATTTGGCTGATTTCTTTTCCCTTAGGTGTCTTGCTCCCCCTGAATCTTACATGGGATATTGGGAGAAGATAGGAAACAGAAAATCAGAGCTGAAGGATATGAATAGAACTTAATTCAAATGAGTTTATATGAACATGTCTTTCCCCCAAAAAGACATGTGGCATCTCTCCTCTTGAACATCAAGCATCTGGAATCCTCGAGTATTTTCTCTCCCTGGAAATCTCTCTCTCCCCCTTAACAACATCTGGGATCCTTGAGACTTTCTCTCCCCCTTGAGGTCTCTCTTTCCCCCTTAATACTTTCTCTCTTGTAGGTTTGGTCCTTGAGACTGTTTTTCTCCCTTGATGTGATCTCTCTCTCCTACAAGCTTTGATGTGATCTCTCTCTCCTACAAGCTTTGATGTGATCTCTCTCTCTCCCCCTTTGACATCAATTTCCAAGAAGGTTTTTTCCTGGAATCCGTCGAATAGGTTTGGTCCTTGAGATTCAGCACAAAGCAGAGGATAAAATTGTGATGCTTGTGGAGGACAAGATTCATTGAGTGGAGCTGGATCAGAAGAAATGTAGAACAAGTGGCAAATTGGTTTTCTGATTGCAAAGTCGGTGGCACCGAGTGGCATATTTCGGTGGTACCGAAAAGATTCGGTTGGACCGAAATTTGCAAGTCGGTGAAACCGAGTTTACACAGAGAAAAACACTTGTCACCTCAGCTCACTAGTCAAGTAAGATCTCACAAAGATTTGCAATGAATTAGCTGAAGGATTTGCAAGGAATTTGATGCAGAAATATGCAGAACAAAAAGGAAAAAAAGGTGAAAGTTTCTAGATGAAGTTTTTTTTGTTTGAGAGAGAAGTAAACAAATATGCAAGGAACAAATGCAATAACTCAGAAAAGGACACAAGAGAACTTCATCTAGAATTGGGCGGTGACATAGTCACCTATGTTAAAGTATATTGACTTAGGAGTCAAGTGAGGACACTTGATCATAGGTCATACTCATCGTTTAAGCTCAAAATGGGGTTACCATTTTTCGTTTAAGCATCTTGATGTATTCACATCTTGTTGAGTTGATTTGACTCATGTCTTGGAGTAAAACTTCTCTAAGATGGAATGACATACCTTGGGTGGTGATGTGGTTCTTGCTCATGTAGTTGAACTTGTGTGGGTGCTTAGGGTTGATGTAGTTCATCAAGAGTTGGGAGCACCACTTGGAGTTTGAGTTCATCTACCTACATGGGTTAGTTCTTGCAAGGAAGAGCACTTGTGTATCCAAAAATGACAATCATGAAGCTTAACATAGAATTTGTCAAAGGATATGTTTGAATGGTTTTGTGCTTCCTTGTCTTCAACCACTATTGTGTAGAGTCTTGGTCTTGTAGAGATTGCTCAAGATGTGAGTGAGTCGCAATCTCATGGAATTAGATTCAACCAAGCACCTACATGGGTTAGATAACATGCAAGGTGCAAATATATCCAAGACATAAGATAGTTATCATAAGAGATACACCATGGATTAGTTATAAGCTCATGTCTTGCATGTATCCAATGGAGTTTCTACTCCAAGTTCGAAGCATCAATGATGTTCAATTCTCCTCTCAACGTGCAAAACACTTTCTCATCAAGCGGTTTAGTGAATATATCCGCTAATTGCTTATCGGTGCGAACGTGCTTAAGATTGATGTCACCCTTAGCAACATGATCTCGAATGAAATGATGAAGAACTTCAATATGCTTAGTTCGAGAATGTTGTATAGGATTATGACCAATTTTGATAGCACTTTCATTGTCACAAAGTAGTGGAACATGTTTCACATAAATCCCATAATCTTTAAGAGTTTGGGTCATCCAAAGTAATTGAGCACAACATGAACCAGCGGCAATGTATTCCGCTTCGGCGGTGGATAAGGATACCGAGTTTTGTTTCTTGGAAGACCAAGACACAAGAGATCTACCAAGAAATTGACAAGTACCCGAAGTGGACTTTCTATCAACCTTGTCTCCGGCATAATCTGAGTCGGAATAGCCAACAAGATCAAAAGAAGACCTCTTAGGATACCAAATGCCAAAATTTGGTGTATGGATTAAATATCTCACTATCCTTTTCACAGCCTTAAGATGACAATCTTTAGGAGCAGCTTGATATCGTGCACACATGCACACACTTAGCATAATATCGGGACATGAAGCACATAGGTATAACAATGAACCAATCATAGAGCGATAAACCTTTTGATCAACAGGTTCACCATCTTTGGTCAAATCATTATGTCCACTAGTAGGCATGGGTGTATACATACCTTTGCATTCTTGCATATTGAACTTCTTGAATAAGTCCTTGGTGTACTTTGTTTGAGAGACAAATGTACCTTCCTTAGTTTGCTTGATTTGCAACCCGAGAAAGAATTTGAGTTCACTCATCATAGACATCTCAAACTTCTCTGACATTAGCTTTCCAAACTTTTCACTAAAGAGAGGGTTAGTTGAACCAAATATGATGTCATCAACATAAATTTGGCATACAAATAGTTCTCCATTAACCCTTTTAGTAAAAAGAGTAGAATCAATTTTACCAATTTCAAAACCACTTGTAGTAAGGAACTTGGTTAAGCATTTATACCATGCTCTAGGAGCTTGTTTAAGACCATAAAGAGCTCTGTGAAGTTTGTAAACATGATTTGGTTTCTTAAGATTGACAAAGCCGGGAGGTTGTTTGACATAAACTTCCTCCTCTATTTCTCCATTTAGAAAAGCACTTTTAATGTCCATTTGGGACAAGGTGATATTATGGTGATTAGCATAGGCAAGTAAGATGCGAATGGACTCAAGTCTAGCAACGGGAGCATACGTCTCACCATAGTCCATACCTTCGACTTGTGTGTATCCTTGGGCAACGAGACGTGCTTTGTTGCGGACCACTTGTCCATCTTCATCTTGCTTGTTGCGAAACACCCATTTGGTACCAATGATGTTGTGGTTGTTGTCGGGCTTCTCAACCAATGTCCAAACTTGGTTTCTCTCAAAATTATGTAGTTCTTCATGCATAGCGTTTATCCAATCCGGATCTTCCAATGCTTCTTCAACCTTCATTGGTTCAATGCTAGAGATGAATGAATAGTTTTCACAAAAGTTAGCTAAACGAGTTTTTGAGCGAGTGATTCTCCCGGTTTGTATATCATTGAGGATTTGCTCGACGGGATGATCTTTGGCAATTCTTGCTCGAACTCGTGAAAGCTTTTGCTTGGGTCTTCGTTGAACATCTTCTTCATCTTGTTCTTCTTCTTGGCCTTCTTCATTGTTGACGTCGTCGTTCTCTTGTCATGGTGGAGAAGGAGGTTGTTGATGTTCATCTTGACGTACTTCCTCGTTTTCTTCATCTTGGTGTGTCCCACTTGTGGATGCTTCCGTGTCGATTCTTGGTTCACCTTGTTGTGAAGTAGAAGCTTCCACTTGGACGGATGAAGTACTCTCCTTCACCTCTGTTGGACGAATTTTGCCAATGGACAAGTCTTGAATTGCTTCTGAAGGATCTTTGTCTCCTACATCAATTGGCAATTGCTCTACTTGCGAGCCATTAGATTCATCAAACTTCACATCTACCGTCTCTTCAACCTTTCGGGTGAAATTGTTGTAGACACGGTAAGTGTGAGAGTTTGATCCCTAACCAAGTAGAAAACCTTCATGAGATTTAGGAGCAAACTTTGAACGACGATGCTTATCAAGAATGTACCACTTTGAGCCGAATACTCGAAAGTATCCAACTTGAGGCTTGTTACCGGTGAGGAGCTCGTATGCCGTCTTGCCGAGTAGCTTGTGAAGATATAAGCGATTTTTTGCGTGACAAGCTGTCTCAACCGCTTCTGCCCAAAAGTGCTTTGGCGTCTTGTATTCATCAAGCATTGTTCTTGCCATTTCGATGAGCGTCCGGTTCTTCCTCTCAACAACTCCATTTTGTTGAGGTGTGTATGTAGCCGAGAACTCGTGTGAAATCCCTTCTTCGTCAAGAAAGGTGTCCACATTTGCGTTCTTGAACTCCGTTCCGTTGTCACTCTGAACCTTCTTGATCTTCACATCAAACTGATTTTGGGCTTTCCTAGCGAAGTTTCTGAAGATCTTCTGGACCTGCGACTTGTCATTAAGAAAGAACACCCACGTAAATCTTGAAAAATCATCAACTATAACTAGACCAAAAGAATTTCCACCGAGACTCTTGTAGGCATTGGGACCAAAAAGATCCATGTGAAGCAGCTCGAGTGGCCTCCTTGTGGTCATGATGTTCTTCACGGGATGTCTTCCTCCAACCTGTTTACCTGCTTGACAAGCACTGCAAAGTCTATCCTTATCAAATATGACATCATTAACTCCAAGGATATGATTTCCTTTAATAAGCTTGTCAAGGTTTCTCATGCCAACGTGACCTAGTCGTCTATGCCACAACCAGCCTTTTGAGGATTTAGCAACAAAGCAAGTTTTAGGTTGTGCCTTTTTAGAGAAATTGACAATGTAAAGATCACCTCTACGCATACCTGTAAAGACCATTTTATGATTGTCTCGACGAAATACTTGGCAATCTACCTCAGTAAATAGGACATTCAAACCGAAATCAGCAAGTCTAGATACTGAAAGTAAGTTGTAGCCAAGAGATTCAACGAGCATGACATTTTGAATGGAACTATCATGTGAGATGGCCACCTTACCAAGGCCAACCACTTTACCCTTTGAATTATCACCAAATGTGACATATTTTCGAGGGCCGTTGTTTTCAGCAAGTTCACGGAACATCTCTTAATCTCCGGTCATATGATCAGTGCATCCACTATCAAGAACCCATTCCTTTCCTCCTGATTCATATCCCCGAAGATTTGCCATAAGACCAAAATGTCTCATTGCATTATCAAGATCGGAGTCACTATCATCATCATCATCATCATCATAATATTCATGTTCATCATGATCTTGTGACTCATCATTTCCTAAAGAGGGTAATTCATTAGATAAATGATCAAAGTGGTTACTTTTATGAATTCTTATAGCTTTGAGTATGATATCATTAATGATTCCAATATCTCCTTTAGCATGCTTAAGATTGGCAAGTTCAAGAAGACATTTACCAAAACTAGGATCACTAGAGTTCATCTTACTCAAGGCAATAGATTTATGGAGAATTTCATCCAAAGTTTTCAAGGAGTGATTGGGAAACCGTTCCTCAAGAAATTTCCATATAGTATAGGCGCAATTTTGAGTAGGCAAACTAGCAATCAAATCTTTGGGCAATCCTCTAATGATGAGCTCAATAGTTCTAAGATTGCGAATCATGTCAATATCTTCATCTAGGGTAGGATGCAAGGGTTCAATATGGGGTGCACAAGGGCTAGCAATATACTTGTTCAAATGATATTGATTGAAGATTACAAGCATCTCATTTTTCCACTCATGAAAATACTTACCATCAAGAATGGGCACTCTATGTCTAAGACTCCCTAGAGTAGACACATCCATCTTCCTCCAATGGTGATTAAACCAAGGCAATGGAGACCAAAGCTCTGATACCACTTGTAGGATCTAGAAGTAGATGTGTCTAAAGGGGGGGTGATTAGACACTTAGTGCTAAAGTTGCAATTTTTAAGCCTTTTCGGTTTAAGTGGGGTTTAGGCACAATTTCAACACACACAATACATATGAAGCAAGCATGGAAAGAGTATATGAGCAGCGGAATGTAAAGCATGCAACTTGCACGGATGTAAAGGGAAGGGTTTGGAGAGATCAAACGCAATTGGAGACACGGATGTTTTTCCCATGGTTCGGATAGGTGGTGCTATCCTACATCCATGTTGAGGGAGACTTCAACCCACGAAGGGTAACGGTTGCGCGAGTCCACACAGGGCTCCACCCAAGGGCAACGGTTGCGCGAGTCCACACAGGGCTCCACCCACAAGGGGTCCACGAAGAAGCAACCACCCACAAAGGGTCCACGAAGAAGCAACCTTGTCTATCCCACCATGGCCATCGCCCACGAAGGACTTGCCTCACTAGCGGTAGATCTTCACGAAGTAGGCGATCTCCTTGCCCTTACAAACTCCTTGGTTCAACTCCACAATCTTGTCGGAGGCTCCCAAGTGACACCTAGCCAATCTAGGAGACACCACTCTCCAAGAAGTAACAAATGGTGTGTAGGTAATGAACTCCTTGCTCTTGTGCTTCAAATGATAGTCTCCCCAACACTCAACTCTCTCTCATAGGATTTGGATTTGGTGGAAAGAAGATTTGAGTGGAAAGCAACTTGGGAAGGCTAGAGATCAAGATTCATATGATAGGAATGGAATGTCTTGGTCTCAACACATGAGTAGGTGGTTCTCTCTCAGAACAAATGAGTTGGAATGGTGTGTGTGTTCTGATAGCTCTCTCATCGAATGAGAAGGAGGTGGAGGGGTCTATATAGCCTCCACACAAAATCCAACCGTTACACAGTTTTCCAATCTCGGTGGGACCGAATCAATAAACTCGGTCGGACCGAAAATGTAAACCTAGTGACCGTTAGTGATTTCGGTGGGACCGACTGGATCAACTCGGTGGGACCGATGTGCTAGGGTTAGGGTAAATCCAAAACTCGGTTTGACCGATTACTCAAACTCGGTGGGACCGATTTGGGTAATAAGTGAAACTGAGATTTGGTCAAGCAAACTCGGGGGGACCGATTGCATATCTCGGTGGGACCGAGAATATTGCAATGGGTAACAGAGAGTTTGCAAGCCCATCTCGGTGAGACCGAGATCCCATCGGTGAGACCGAGCTGATTAGGGTTTGGCAGTGGCTTATGACAAGTGAAACTCGGTGGCGCCGGATAGGAAGAATCGGTAGGACCGAGTTTGGCTTAGGGTTTAGGTCATATGTGGATATGGGAAAGTAGTTGAGGATTTTGGAGCATATCATTAAGCACATGAAGCAAGAGGCTCATTAAGCAACACATCATCCCTCCTTGATAGTATTGGCTTTTCCTATGGACTCAATGTGATCTTGGATCACTAAAATGTAAAAGTGAAGAGTCTTGAGCTTGAAGCTTTAACCAATCCCTTGTCCTTAGCATCTTGAAGGAGTTCCCACAACCTTTAGTCCATGCCACTCCATTGTTGAACTTATCTGAAACATGCTAGATAGAAGTGTTAGTCCAACAAGAGATATGTTGTCATCAATTATCAAAACCACCTAGGGAGCACTTGTGCTTTCAGGCGGCGCAGACGCGTCCGACGGCGGCCGGACGTGTCCGGTGGCGGCGGGAGGAGGTTAGGGTAGGTTTTGACCGCGAATTTCGGCGGGGGAGGTCTATTTATAGGTAGAGGGAGTTAGGAGAGTCCAAATGGAGTGCGGTTTTCGGCCACATGATTGTGATCGAACGACCGAGAGGATGGAGGTGGTTTTGGATGGGTTTTGGGCCACTTTGGAGGGGTGTTGGGCTGCAACACACACGAGGCCTTTACGGTTCCTCGGTTAACCGTTGGGGTATCAAATGGACTCCAAATGGCACGAAACTTGACAGGCGGTCTATTGGTGGCGTACCAAGGCCACTTGGCAAATCTCGGTCCATTTCGAGAATGTTTAACACCCGCACACGAAAAGAGGCAAAAGGGGGCGCCGAAGGACGTAGGAGCGCCGGATTGCAAAACGGACAACGGGGAAAATGCTCGGATGCATGAGACAAACACGTATGCAAATGCGATGCACATGATGACATGATATGCAATGCATGACATGGACAAAATGCAAAACGAAGACAAAACCCAACCACGAGGGAATATCATAACTTAGAGCCGAAAATGGCAAGAGTTGGAATACAAATATGGCAAGTTACATACGGGGCGTTACAATACTCCACCACTACGAAAGGATCTCGTCCCGAGATCTAGGACTGAAAGAACTCCGGATATTCGGAACAGAGGTGGTCCTCGCGTTCCCAGGTGGCTTCTCGGTTGGAATGATGTGACCACTTCACTTTCAGAAATTTGATAGACTTGTTGCGAGTCTTGCGCTCAGTTTCTTCAAGAATAGCAACGGGATGCTCATGATAAGACATGTCTTCTTGGAGATCAATCTCTTCGAAGTTGATGGTGCGGTCAGGAGTCTTGAAACACCTGCGAAGCTATGACACGTGAAACATGTCGTGCACGTTTATAAAGTTGGACGGAAGCTCAAGTTGATAGGCGAGATCGCCTCTTTTGCCAATGATCTTGAAAGGACCCACGTATCGAGGGGCAAACTTCCCTTTGATACCGAAGCGACGAGTACCTTTCATTGGAGAGACGCGGAGGTAGACATGGTCTCCGATCTCGAAAGCCAAGTCATGATGCTTGCTATCATAGTAACTCTTCTAGCGCGATTGCGCGGCTTTGAGATTTTCACGAATGACTTTGCACATTTCTTGAGCCTTTGTGATCAAGTCATTGCCAAGAAGTTGGCGTTCACCAGTCTCTGACCAGTTAAGAGGAGTACGACACTTTCTGCCATAGAGAATCTCGAATGGGGCCTTGCCCGAACTCGCTTGGAAGCTGTTGTTGTAGGAGAACTCGGCATATGAAAGACAATCTTCCCACTTCATACCGAAGGAAATGACACAAGCCCTGAGCATATCTTCAAGAATTTGATTTGCTCGCTCGACTTGTCCACTAGTTTGAGGATGAAAGGCTGTGCTGAAGCGAATGTTGGTGCCCATGGACTTCTGGAAGGAGTCCTAGAATTTAGAAGTAAAGATGCTTCCATGATCTGAAGATATCAACTGCGGAATGCCGTCCAAGGAGACAATCCTGGAGGTATATAGCTCTGCCAACTGAGCTGCTGTGATAGACTCTTTGATAGGAAGAAAATGAGCCACTTTAGTAAGCTTGTCGATGACAACAAAGATAGCATCATTTCCGCGCTTGGACTTGGGAAATCCAGTCACGAAGTCCATCTCAATATGGTCAAACTTCCATTCCGGAATAGCAAGAGGTTGAAGGACACCAGCTGGTCGTTGGTGTTCTGCCTTCACCCTTCTGCAGACATCACATTCATTCACGAACTGAGCAATCTTGCGCTTCATTCGAGTCCACCAATACGACTGCTTGAGGTCATGGTACATCTTTGTACTTCCAGGGTGAATAGAAAGGAGTGAATTGTGAGCCTTGTTCATAATGACTTTACGAAGGTTTCCTTTAGGAACAACAATTCGATCCTCGAAGAATAGAGTATCTTTGTCATCAAGGCGATAGCACTTGTACTTGGGTTGGCTCTTGGCAATCCCATTCTTCACCTTCTTCACCATTGCATCAAGAAGTTGTGCCTCACGAATCTGATCTTCCAAAGTAGGAGAGACTTGGAGGTTGGCAAGGAATCCTTGAGGAACAACTTGGAGATTAAGTTTGCGGAAAGCTTCACAAAGATCCGGTTGGAAGGGCTTGAGAATTAAACTGTTGTAGTAAGCCTTCCTGCTCAAAGCGTCAGCAATGACATTGGCCTTGCCTGGAGTATATTCAATACTTAGATTATACTCTTGAATCATCTTGACCCAATGAGTCTGCCTGAGGTTGAGGTTGGGCTGAGTGAAGATGTACTTGAGACTCTTATGATCAGTGAAGATGTCCACTTTCCTTCCCAACAAGAGATGTCTCCATGTTAAAAGAGCATGGATAACTGTCGCTAACTCGAGGTCATGAGTAGGGTAGTTCTTTTGTTGGGCTTCAACTGGCGGGAGGTATAGGCCACAACTTTCTTCTCTTGCATTAACACAGCACCGAGACCTTGAACAGAAGCATCACAGAAAACCTCGAATGGTTTAGATTCATCAGGAGGAGTCAGAACTGGAGCTGTGACTAACTTCTCTTTGAGGGTGTTGAAGGCAATATCACATCCAGGCGTCCAGACATACTTCACATGCTTCTGGTGGAGGTTGGAAAGAGGCTTCGCGATCTTAGAGAAATTCTTAACGAATCTTTGACAATAGCTTGCAAGCCCAAGGAAACTGCGGAGTTGCTTCACATTCTGAGGCGGTTCCCAATTCACAATTGCAGACACCTTCTCAGGATTAACAGCTATGGCCTTGGTGGAGATGATATGGCCAAGGTAGAGAACCTCATTGAGCCAAAACTCGCACTTTGAAAACTCCGCATAGAATTTATGTTCTCTAAGTTTGTCCAGCACTAATCTCAAATGCTTGGCATGATCCTCTTTGTTCTTGGAAAAGACCAAAATGTCATCGAGATAGACCAAGACGAAGTCATTTGTGTAAGGGTTGAAGATGAAGTTCATCATGCGAGAGAACGTTGGAGGAGCATTGACAAGGCCGAAAGACATGACAGTGTATTCATATGAACCATAGCTTGTCCTGAATGTTGTCTTGGGGATATATTGTTCACGAATGCGAATCTGATGATAGCCCATATGGAGGTCAAGCTTGGAGAAAACTTGAGCACCTTTGGGTTGTTCGAAAAGCTCATTGATGTTGGGAAGTGGGTACTTGTTTTTTATGGTCTTCTTGTTCAATGGGCGGTAGTCGACACAAAGTCGGTTCGTGCCATCTTTCTTCTTGACAAAAAGAACACCACAACCCCAAGGAGAAGAACTCGGTCGGATCAGACCCATACGCTCTTGTATATCGAGTTGTTTCTTCAGCTCCTTCAACTCTTCTGGTCCAAGTTTCTAAGGACGTTTGCAAACAGGTTTCATGTCAGGCTCAAGATCAATGATGAATTCAACTGGCCGGTGAGGAGGCATTCTTGAAAGCTCTTCTGGAAAGACGTCTTGATATTCACAGATGACTGGAATTTGAGAGATGGCATTCAACTCGCCCTTCTCATTGAGAGAAAACGGTCGAATGGTATCATCACGAGTGGCATAGATGATCACATCCTCAGACGAGTGTGTCAATTGAATCTGCCTGGCAGCACAATCAAGCTGAGCCTTGTGCTTAGAAAGCCATTCCATGCCGAGAATGAGATCAATATCCGAGTCACCAAGAACAATAGGAGAAGACAGAAACTTATAGTCACCCATCTTGATAGAAACATCTGGAACCATGTAGCTTGCATACAAGCATTTACCCGGTGAGACAACTGCTAACGGACTAGGCAAATCTTGGAAACCCACTCATGCTTAGATGCAAATGGTCTTGAGATGAAACTAAGTGATGCACCAGTATCAAAAAGAACTTTTGCAGGAATATCATTAACATGAAGGTTACCCATGATCACTTCTGAAGAGTCCTCTGCTTGAGCTGCGTTCATCATGTTGACCTTTGCAAACTTGAAATTATGCTTGACCACTGCATTGCTGGCAGATCTCACAGGAGGAGGAGGCGGAAGGCGCCTCTGGTTGAAGCATTTGTTTGCATAGTGGCCCTTCTGCTGACATTTGTTGCACGTAACCTCTGAGAGCGGACGGTGATAAGGAGCACTTGACCTTGGAGCATGAGACGGAGCTTTGTTCTGAAAGTCTGGGTTGGGTGGGTGGGAAGATCCATTGCCACCTTTGCTCTTCTGCTGATAAGGCTGACGGAACGGAGGAGGAGGAGGCAACCAGAACTTTTGCTGCTTAGCTGCCACTTGAGTTGAAGAATAAGGAGGAGTTGTATCCCTGACTCTCTTCTTAGAAGCATCGCACTTGAACTGACCAGCCTCTTGCTTTAGTGCCATGTTGTAGAACTCACCATACTGTTTCGGCTCAAAAAGCACGAGAGCTAGTTGCAGATCTTCTCTGAGGCCACCTCTGAATTGATAAATCATGCTCTTCTTGTCAGGGACGTCTTGTTTGGCGAAGCGAGCGAGCCTCGGGAACAGGATGTTGTATTGGTAAACAGACAAGCCAACTTGCTTCAGATTGCGGAACTCCTCACGCTTACTCTCAACAACACTTTGAGGAATGTGGTGAGCTTTGAAGTCTCAGCGGAAATCATCCCAGGTAATCACACGACCTCCTCTGAAATCTTTGTATTGTTGATACCACTCAGCAGCTTGGTCTTTGAGTTGGAACGAAGCAAACTTAACAAAATCCTCAGGCCTGACGTTGCTACACTCAAAATGTTTGCAGATATCCACGAGCCAATCGTCAGCGTCTGTGGCCTCGACACAATTACTGAAGGACTTTGGCTGGTTTGCGAGGAACTGGTTGAGGGTAGCAAACTGAGCTTGATTGTTGCCATGGCCTTGATTTCCTTGATTGCGCTCTTGCAAGAGTTGCATAAACTTCTACGTGTTGGCGCTGGTAGCGGCCATGACAGCTTGCCATGCCTCCGGAGGTGGAGGAGGTGGCGGAGGTTCCGAATTCTGACGCGTTGGAGGAGCCATCCTGAAGAGGTTGACATCCGTTAGCATCTTGACAGACATATATTCAAGCTGAATCAATGGATTGAAATTGCAACATATTGCCTTAATATTTGAACAAGAATGAATGAATGAATTCCAAAGTAAATCATCACACCTCCATAAGTTGAGAAGCCACTTAGATAAAGGTAGAAGAATAAAATCAACAAGGTACGGATATGAACAAATACTTGGTAAGGATTACCCAATCACAAATCAAATATCTGCGGAAAGAAATACTAGAGCTACATGAATTCCCACCTATGAAACTTCCGAAATTTTCTGGTTATGCAATGAGGTGTTGGGGATACAGGGGAAGCATAATATCTCACCCAAAACTAGCAAATCCTACATCCAGCTATATCCATCCTTCAACACATAACCAAGAAACCTTCGAAAATCATTTACCTGAACCTTCGAAAAGCATCCGTCATACGAGTTATGGCAATACTCCTGAACTCCCGCCCCGGTACTGGGTAGCGTCGAGGTTATCTCACCAACAACTGCATAAAAGAGATTTTCGATGTCGGCGAAACTCAGGTATTCCAGAACTGTAATGATAAAATTGTGACGACAACACCTCGGAGCTCAACTCCCCGGGACACTGTCACAACCCTCTAAATGTCAGGAGGCACCAAGAACAATGTTCTTGTCACAAAACCATCGGAACGTGTTGGAGATATTACTATCAGTTGAGACCCGCCCAGGAGGGGCCGGGTCAGCTTCAATGGCGGTGGCGGGTTACGCAAGAAGTCCAGTAAACATCCAAGTTTGTAATTTATTAAATCTTATAGAAGGCCTAAAGGCCTGGGGCCGGCTTAAGGCCCGATATTGTAAACCGCCACATGTAAGTAAATACTTGTACAGAAAGACATGTAAAGAAAGTCACCGAGCCGGACATGATTATGAGCCGGCCGGGACTCTGTAGACCACCTGGCGTCAACCCGTGTATATAAGGGGACGACCCGGTGACGGATTGGGGGCAGGAAACAACCAAGTCGATAACCCAGCCAGCGAATTGAGCCTCTTGAAAGTCGAAACCTCAGCAATACTAATCCCAACTAGACGTAGCCTTTTACCTTCATCGTAAGGGGCCGAACTAATATAGAACTCTCTCGTGTCCTTTGTCCCGATTAACCCCTTTAAGCTTTCTAATGCGATGGCCCTACAACTAAGTCCTTGCTCTAGGACATCTGCTGTGTCAACTCCACGACAGTTGGGGCGCCCACCGTGAGGTTACATGCGTGTGGATTCAGATTTTGATGGGTCAAATCTTCATCAACGATGCTGGCTTCATCATCATCAAGGTTAACCGACAATGTTCCGTGTGCGGACGGTTTGGAAATTCATCGACCGTAGCAGAAGTTGTTTTCGTCTACGTTGTTAGCAATCCTATCAGAACAACAAGTACAAGAAGTTCAAATTCCAAGATAGCCTGAGCCGGAAAGCAGTCTGGATCCGTATAGCACGCCAGCGGATTACTCCATCTAAATACCCTGCAGCATCACGTGTCTGACTCTGGATCGGTGTAGTTACACTGCTGCTGAGTTTGAATCACATAAGGTCCTAGCTGGCTATCACGTGATGTTATCTCATGCCCTAAAGAAATAAAAAGAAGAGGCGAACCATGCATGAGGAGAGACAGAACGGAAGTTCTGATCGGACCAGCAGCTGACCACTGCTACCAATGCAGAAAAGGAGGTAAAAGGCTAACAGCCTTGTGTGCGCTGCGCGCAGCGGCTCAAAGGAAAAGGCAAAAAATTGGACAAACCGAGTAGTACTAGTACTGTGCTTTCAAGCATCGATTAGTCCGGACTCGCACGTGGATCGAGGAAGAATAATAAAGGAAGCAACAAGGAATCTACGGCTCGTGCATGTGCAGACCTCACAGAAAAAAAACACGCAAGCAGTTTGCATTGCTAGCTTACCACAACGTTGCAACTGGCAAGTGGATATTACGTGATCAACAGAAGAAAAAAAAAATGGATCGATCCGGCTGCTAGCTTAGATGCTACCTTGCAAATACAAAGAGAATACGTACCACATCAAGCTGCTTGGATGTCTTCTTCTACATACATATCCGTTAGATGGAGCACGCAAGGGCAAGCCGGATTCCGGGCCAGGAGGACCTCGTGTTATCATCTCGAGCTTCGCCAACCCGACTTGTACAGCGGCGTTTCCGGTTCCACGGTTTTGGATTGCGGCGATTTCAAAATTCTGACTTCCGCCGCCGGGTCGTGCCGTCAGCCGGCTTATCGACCTGCATGCAAATGTGCCAAGGGCAAATCAGCGAGACAACAGCCAGGTCATGAGGACTCGGCCGACCTCGCCTCTACCACGGCCGGCTTCAACAATAACTTCGACATCCAGTGTTGACAAATTTCGGATTCCATCACACCCGGCTTCACCAACATCGTGATCTTCTCCGACTCGAGCTAAGCCGGCTCGGATCATGCCACCTCCGGTTCGGCAATCTCGTGCTGCGACGTCTTGAAAATTCTGGCTCTCGCCGCTGCCTCGAGCCGTCAATCCGTTTACCTACTTACGATTCTTGCTGGACCATCTCCGACTTTGCCGTCCTCATAAAAACAAGCTAAATCACTTTTATATTTAATTTCTTTTTTTCCAGTCAATTAAATATATCCGACACCTTTGAGTTAATCTCAGGGGCTATCGTTTCTTCCCATAAAGTTGAGTCGTAAGGTTATCAAAGAGGACTATTTGCCACGATGCAGAGTTCAAACATGGATGCCCTACAAATCAGCGAAATAATTTTACGTTCGTTCTTTACTAAGTTAGATGCAACTCGTAACCGACCAAGTAGTGTGTACGGTATTGTCAATCGACTCGGATGCCTATCATGGACTTTGTCGACCCTGAACATATCATATTCCATGAAAAAAGTCCACACGAAAGCCTACTTAGTCGAGTCGAACGATTAATAACTTGAACACAAGTTGACAAAGTCATCCAAATTATTATTTAATTTTGTATTATACATCACGAAAAGTGTAATGCATTCATGTGTTTTATTTCAGGAACAAAGAGCCTCAAGATGACTCCTCGAGTCGCCTCGAGCCTTGGGGGCTATGAAGCCAGAATTTGTGAAAAACGGACTTTGTTCGTTACCAAAACACAAGTTCACAATCCCCCGGGTTGTTAAAGGCCTAAACAAACCCGACACTCAGGGGCTATAGATGATATACATGCTATTGGAGTTGGAAAAAAATTGGAAAGACCTGGCTAGGGAAGACCCGGCTTGGAGACAGGGCCTGGGAGGACAACCCGGCAACATCAACGTCGTCGCTTCATGACCCGGCAATCTGTTTATCCACATTTCGGCATCCATTACGTTAACGACACGGCAAAAAGCTCCACGTTTAAGGAAGACAAAAGCATCAACAAAATCAAGACCTTCCCCCGACTCTTTGAGTCACCCGAAAGCTCGGGGGCTACTGTCGTGGATATGGGACACGGGTATTCTCATGGAGGTAGGCCGCGGCCCATCATGGGAGGTGGCCCAGCAGGCCGACTTAAACAGTTTGAATAAGACCTGGATTGCTATTCGTCTTGTGATAGAAAAGAGACTAGTCCTAATCCTACTAGGACTCTACATGTAAGCCGGCCCCTTCAATTTATATAAGGAGGGGCAAGGCTCTTCAAGAGGGCCAGCGCACGGTGGATTTGAGTTCTTAAAGGGAAACTTCGAAGGGCTCAAGGGATACGCTATGGGCCGGATGACCAAGAGTCGTCGCGGCAAGATCTACATCGACGATGAAGGCTGGGGCCCTGAGGCCGTCTCAATCAAGTACGGGTACCGGGTCCCCTTCGGCAGAATTCACGTCTTAATTGGCCGGATCGGCGAGTCAGAGCCTGAGCCGGATGTCCACACCGACCTCATCGAAACGGCTTAGCGCGCCGGGTCCACCCGTGTTCAATCTGACGTGAAGCATGCCTTCATAGGCTGCATCCGTGGCGGTGAATACTCCGAAGGATCAATGGAAGGCGGGGAGACGGCCATCTGCTCTGATACGACATCATCAACAGGGGAGACGGACTCGTTGTACCAAATGCAAGACGGCTTGCTCGGGGGCTGTTCCGATGACAGCACTATTCCGGACCCCCTTGAGCCGCCAAATTGGGCCGGAGTCTTCATGGCAGGGACGCAGCCCGGGCAGAACTCCACCGCAGCAACAACAGCAGCCACCGGGTCGGCAGCTACCTGCGCGCCCCCCGGCTCAGATTCTCATGGACTTCATGGATAAACTAACGACTCTGTTAACCGCTGTGGTAGAGCCGGTGGATAAAGCCCAGCATGACGCGGAAGTGGCACGCGTGCGGGAGGAGATTGTGCAAGCTAAGGAAAATTTGGCCGCGGAGGAAACCCGGATGGCAGCAGAACAAGCAGCTTTGGATGCTCGTGCTCAGCAGCTTCAAGCAGAAACCTTCCGGCTCTCCGTGGATCTTAATGCATCAAACGGAGTCATGAGGAGGAGGCGTCAGAAAAATCGGTCGCGTCTGCCTCTAACGATGGATCCGAGGAATCTGTTCCATACACCCGGAGCTGGAGGGGGCAACCCGCCGGAGACAAACCGGGTCGAGACGCCCGGTGCACCAGTTCAGCCACGCACCATGGAGCCGCCGTGCATGAATACAGCTCCTCCTCGTTATATATCAACACCCACGGGTCACTTTTCCAACCCCATGGAGAACCTCATTGCGGCGTCGGCTCGATTGGCAGCTCTCCCGATGGAAGGCGACTCGCCAGCAGCAATTGAAACCCGGAGGGTAAGAGAACTACTTCAGACAGCTTTGGCCCAGCAGGATGCATACTCCTACAGTCAAGACAGAATTCACTCAACTCCTCGCCCAAGCCGGAGCCCGAGTTACAGTAGGCACATGGAATCTGCAGAAATGTCAAGTAATGCTCAACGTCACAACCGGCCATATAGGTATGAGCCGGTGCGGGCTGGAGCTCTTAACTTGGCGGATCAGGAGAGGATTCGTCAAGAGGCGGAACGGGCGGCTCAGGTAGCAGCAGAGCAGGCGGCTCACCAAGCCTTTCCGGCTTATCCAGCAACCTCGGTTGAGGCAGGAGTGGCTACAAGAACCGGAGGCGTACCTTGCCTGGTCCCAGCCATACGCAATGAGCGGTTACCCAAGGAGAGCAGGCGGCTCACCAAGCCTTTCCGGCTTATCCAGCAACCTCGGTTGAGGCAGGAGTGGCTACAAGAACCGGAGGCGTACCTTGCCTGGTCCCAGCCATATGCAATGAGCGGTTACCCAAGGATTTCAAGGGACCTCGTAAGGTGCCTAACTACACGGATGACTTACAGCCAGGGGCTTAGGTTGAGAGTTATGAGATGGCTATGGAGCTGTTGGAGGTTAGTGATGCTGCAATGGCCAAATATTTTACCATGATGTTGGATGGAACGGCTCGGACCTGGTCGAAAGGATTACCACCCAATTCCATCGGCTCATGGACAGAGTTGAAGTCACGGTTCATTCAGAACTTTAAAGACATGTGTAAGCAGCCAATGTTGATTGTGGATATGACCAATTGCAAGCAAGAGGATGGAGAATCTACAACCCATTGGGTGCGCCGGGTCAAGGAAATAATACATTCATCTGATAAGATGAATGCCGGCTCAGCAGTTTTGATGTTGGAGAAGAATTGCGGTTTTGAACCTCTGAAGCAGAAGTTGGGGCGGCTTAAACGTGACTGTAATGACATGGGAACGTTGATGACGACTCTTGTCAAGTATGCCGACTCCGATACCACCAAAGACCCGGCATCTGATGAAGAAAAACCAACAAAGGGAAAGAAGAACGGCAATGGCAAGGGTCACCAGCATAACCCGGTGAATCAAGGAGGTAATAAGCGTAAGGCTGATGAGTTTGTTGCTAATACTAATGCGCAGGGTGGTAATCAGCGGCGCAAGGGCAGACAACCCCCTCGATCGGGCGGGTCAGGCCTCACCCTTGAGCAGTTGTTGAATGAACCTTGTCCAAAGCACGACACCCGGAAGAAGCCAGCCACCCACTTGTGGAAGGATTGCACGATCATGAAGGCGTTTAAAAATTCAAACGCATTTGATGGGGGTCACAACTCGGGTGGCGGCTCAGGTGGAGGCGGATTTCAGGGCCCGGGCGCCGGTTCAAGCAGAGGAGGTTTTCATGGTCAGGGACATCCCTGTCACCAGGGAGGTTATAATCAGCAACACAACCAAGGGAATCAACAGCAGCAACAATCCGGCTATCAGAGCAACCCGAAGCAGTTGAGTAGCGGACAGTATCATGTCTTTACTACCAGTTTATGTAAGAGAGACCAGAAACTCCACAAGAGGGCCGTCAATGCCGTTGAACCAGCAATCCCACGTTATATACGTTGGTCGGAGCAGCCTATTGTGTGGAGCAGAGAGGATCACCCGCCCCGGGTTGATAATCCGGGTCACTTGGCTTTGGTAGTGGCACCTTAGGTTGGTGGGTACAAGTTTACTAAGGTACTCATGGATGGAGGCAGCAGCATCAACATCCTTTACTATGAGACGTTCCGCCGGATGGGATTGACGGATAAAAATCTTAAACAATCCAACACTATTTTTCATGGTGTAGTACCCGGTAAGTCGGCATACCCAGTTGGTAAGATCGAGCTGGAGGTAGCCTTTGGGGATGAGTATGACTCCAGGGCAGAAAAATTAACCTTTGAAGTGGTTAGGATCAAAAGTCCATATCATGCTCTGTTTGGGCGACCGGCTTATGCCAAGTTCATGGCTCGGCCGTGTTACGTGTATTTGCAGCTCAAGATGCCGGGTCACAAGGGCACCATTACATTCCATGGGAGCCGGAAGATCGCCTTGGAATGTGAAGAGGAGGATGCTGCTCATGCTGAATCTGTTTATGCAACAGAGGAGTTGAAATTCTACAAGGATCATGTTGACCCGGAGGACATGACGTCATTAAAGAAACCAACAACAGAGCATGAGCTGGAGTTAAAGTTCAAATCAGCTGATGACACTAAGATGGTTGAATTTGTGCCTGGTGATTCATCCAAACAGTTCATCATCAGCGCAAACTTGGATCCGAAATAGGAAAGCGCGCTCATCGAGTTCATCCGTGAGAATCAGGACATCTTTGCATGGAAACCTTCAGACATGCCGGGTGTCCCGAGGAAACTCGCTGAGCACACTCTTAATATCGATCCAAAGTTCAAACCTGTCAGACAGTTTCTTCGCCGGTTCAATGAAGAAAGGCGCAAAGCCATTGGAGAAGAGGTGGCCCAGCTCTTGGCGGCCGGGTTCATTGTGGAGGTCTTCCACCCAGAATGGTTAGCTAACCCGGTGCTCGTGCTCAAAAAGAATGGCACCTGGCGTATGTGTGTGGATTACACAGATTTAAACAAAGCCTGTCCAGCTGATCCTTTTGCTCTTCCCCGTATTGATCAGATTATTGATGCTATGGCGGGTTGTGCACAGTTGAGTTTCTTAGATGCTTACTCCGGGTATAATCAGATTAAGATGGCAGTCAAGGATCAAGAGAAGGCAACGTTTACAACTCCTTTTGGGGCTTTCTGCTATGTGTCTATGCCTTTTGGGCTTAAGAGTGCTCAGGCGACCTACCAACGGTGTGTGCAGAATTATCTTCATGATCAAATTGGGCGCAATGTTTATGCCTATGTGGATGATATAGTAGTGAAGTCCAAGGAAGAGGAAACCTTGGTCACAGACTTGAAAGAGACTTTTGATAATCTTCGGATTTACAAGATGATGCTTAACCTGGTCAAGTGTGTTTTTGGAGTGCCAGCCGGCAAGCTTTTGGGTTTTCTGGTGTCTAACCGAGGTATTGAAGCTAACCCGGAGAAGATCAAGGCAATTACATCCCTGGCCAAACCAACCTGCGTCAATGATGTTCAACGACTAGCGGGTCGTGTGGCTGCTTTGAGCCGGTTCATAAGCCGGTTAGGGGAAAAGGCTATGCCTCTGTATCAGTTGATGAAGAAAACAGATGTGTTTGTTTGGAGCGATGCTGCGAACGCCGCTTTTTAGGATCTGAAGGCATAATTGGCTGAGCCGCCGGTCTTAGCCGCTCCAATTGAGAAAGAGCCGCTATTGTTATACGTAGCTGCCAACTCACGGGCTGTTAGTGTGGCTATGGTGGTAGAGCGCAAGGAGGCTGGCAAAGAGCATCCGGTTCAGCGGCCGGTTTATTATATTAGTGAAGTGCTAATTGAGTCTAAGCAACGATATCCACATTGGCAGAAGCTTGTTTATGGGGTGTTCATGGCAAGTCGGAAGCTTAAGCATTACTTTCAGGGACATCCAATCACTGTAGTTAGCTCTGCTCCTTTGGGAGACATTATTCAAAACAGAGAAGCTACAGGGCGAGTGGCCAAGTGGGCAATTGAGCTTGGGTCTCATGGGCTGAAGTATGTTCCACGCACTGCGATTAAGTCTCAAGCCCTGGTTGACTTCATCAATGACTGGACAGAGATGCAGATGCCAGAAGAAAAGCCAGACAACACATATTGGACTATTCATTTTGATGGGTCTAGACAATTGGAGGGCTCGAGGGCTGGAGTTGTATTAACTTCCCCATGAGGTGATAAATTTTGTTATGTGTTACGATTGATGTTTCCGCGCACTAACAACGCAGCAGAGTATGAAGCATTGCTCCATGGTCTTCGAGTGGCGAAGGAGATGAGCTTGAGCCGGGTCAGATGTTTTGGTGATTTAGATCTAGTGGCTCAGCAGGTGTCCGGCAAGTGGGATTCCAAAGACCCTCTCATGGCGGCTTATCGCCGAGAGGTCGATGCTATTGCAGGGTATTTTAAAGGTTATCAGGTGGAACACATTGACCGTCGAAAAAACGAAGCAACTGATGCTTTGAGCCGGCTGGGGTCTCAACGTAAGCCGGTACCACCCAATACCTTTTTAGATGTATTGCATAACCCCTCTGTCAAGTTGCCCACAGAAGAAGATTTAGTTGTTCCTGACCCGGAGGCGCAGTTGGTGGCGACTCTTCATGTCATCCCAGATTGGACGGTGCCGTTCTTGGCTTACATGACCCGGGGAGAATTGCCAACAGATGAGACTCTGGCTCGACAGATAACCCGGCGGTCTAAGTCCATGAAAATTTTGGATGGAGAGTTATTTCATCGCAGTGTTTCCGGAGCGTTTCAACGGTGTGTTTCCCCCGAAGAAGGTCAAGAAATCCTTCGTGAGATCCATGAAGGCGATTGTGGTCATCACACCGGGTCAAAATCTTTAGTGGCCAAGGCGTTTCGTCACGGTTTTTACTGGTTGACGGCTCACGCTGATGCAGAAGATTTGGTCAGTATATGTGATGGGTGTCAGAAATTTGCACAACGAGCGCATGTGCCGGCTCAAGAGCTCCGGATGATTCCAATCACTTGGACGTTTGCAGTCTGGGGGCTTGACATGGTGGGACCTTTCAAAAGGTCAAAGGACAAGAAGACACATCTCCTGGTGGCTGTTGATAAGTTCACTAAATGGGTTGAGGCGGAGCCTGTGAGTAAGTGTGATGCAGCCACAATGGTTCAGTTCATGAAGAAAATAATCTTTCGTTTCGGTTTTCCACACAATATTATCACAGACAATGGCACTAATCTGTCCCAAGGGGCTATGGAAGAGTTTTGTCAGTGAGAGCACATCCGGCTTGATGTTTCTTCTGTAGCTCATCCTCAATCCAATGGTCAAGCTGAGAGAGCCAATCGGAAAATTCTGAAAGGGCTAAAACCCCGGCTTATGGTTCCTTTACAGCGAACACCGGGTTGTTGGGTAGAGGAGTTACCTTCAGTGTTATGGAGCATCAATACTACACCCAACAGGTCTACGGGTTACACACCCTTCTTCATGGTTTATGGGGCAGAAGCAGTATTGCCTAGTGACATCCGTCATGACTCGCCCCGCGTGGCGGCTTATGTTGAAGCTAACAATGAAAAAGCTAGACAGGATGCGCTTGACTTATTGGATGAAGAAAGAGACTTAGCAGCAGCATGGTCAGCAATCTATCAACAGGACCTCCGTCGTTATCACAGCCGCCGGGTTAAGACCAGGACTTTTCAGGAAGGCGACTTGGTGCTCCGGCTCATCCAAGATCTTTCAGATGCACACAAGCTATCCCCACCTTGGGAAGGACCCTTTGTGGTCAGCAAAAATTTAAACAACGGGTCTTACTACCTCATTGACGTTCGAGAGCACGCAGACTCACGTAAGTCAGAAGAGGAGACCCGCCGGCCGTGGAACATTGCTCAACTTCGGCCATATTATACCTGAGCCACCGGCTCTCATCATGTACATACGTTCACGTTGTATATACGATGATAAGCAATAAAGTAATACCATCGGTCTCTTTTTTTTTCAAAGATTATGCATTTTTATTATATTTTCACAAATGACTATTAAGGAGCTGATCATATTTGAATCAAGTTTAACCTTTTCTAGTCCGGCTTATGATCGTATCCGAATCTAGCTGTAAATCTTATGGTCACCTGGGGGCTTCCTGTTCAAACATAGGGCGTATGCGAACCAAAGAGAACATAGCTGTCGTAACCCTCTTGATCGGCTCAAGGCCAAACTCACTTGGGGGCTTCTTGATCGTATCCGAATCATAGCTTAACCCCTTTTGAGCCGACTTGGATCGTATTCGAAGCAGGGTCGTTAAAAACCTCTCAAGGTCATTTGGGGGCTTCCTGTTCAAACATAGGTCGTATTTGAACCAAAGAGAACATAGCTGTCGGTACCCTCTTGATCGGTGCAACGCCAAAGCCACTGGGGGCTATATGGTCATATTCGAACCTTAGATTAACCCTTTTGGTCTGGTTTACTGATCGTATTCGAATCAGAAACCCCCAATCTTTTGAATACAGTTAAAATTATGTTTGTTGCTTGCCTTTGAGTTTTTCCTGTTTCAATATTACAAATGAGTTAGCCTGGTTTTATTCGCCGGCTCAATTATTAGACAGCACAGCCGCCCGGGTGTTCAAACCGGTGGTCTAAGGATCTAAAGGTACGAGCAACTGCGATATGATTATTGAATATTCAAGGATTATTAAGTTTCATACATATTGAATTATCAAGTTCGTCACCCATGTTATTTGAGCCAGCAGCCTAAGAATCAACAAGGACAAGGTATAATTCTTATTTACACGCGCTTACCGGCTGCGTTAATTTAAGAGTTAGTATTAAACCTTATCCTTTATTTATATTTGTCTCTGTTCTTTGAGGTGGAGATACAAGTTGTAAAAGAGGTGTTTAAACCCAGTTGTTTCTAGACCGCCTTGCCAGGTCTTTCTTTTTTCCTTGTGTTCACAGGAACAGAGTTTAAACATTGCAGAGACAAGCATTAAACGAGGCATAAGAAAAGCATTAAAACATTGGCACCCGGAAGCACAGATTCACATAGAAGTGTTTTATGTGTGATGGCATAAGCAAACATACGGTGTTTTAACAACTAAGCTATTACAAGGCTTTCTAAAGCCCATGAAGATGATCATTGTCCTTCCCTCACCAGCTCAACATCTTGAATCTGCTGGAAGTTGGGTTTTGACCAGTCATAGCCGTTTATGGCGACAAATTCAGCTTCGTCATCAATCAGGCCAACCGGATCAACCTCCGGGGCAAATGTGTCTTCTCTCACTGGTGGGATCAAGTCGGTTACTTTATAGGAAGGAGGGGCCATCTTCTTATTCTCATTATCAAAACCCGGTTGATACTTGTCCACATTGGTATCATCTCCAAGGCTAGTCTCCTAAGGCCGGACTTCACGGACGCAGGCTATAAAGTCATCCTGATTAAAAGGAGACCCGTCCTCCTTCACGGTAGGATAACCCCTTGCCACGTCTGCCGGGTCTAGATCTGGTACCCAAGCCTTGGAGCGGCTTAGGGCAGTCAATGCTCCGGCTCGCGCGCAGGAGTGTTTCACCTCTTGGAATCTGGCAGGGAGAATGGAAAACTTCTTCAAGACGTCACTGATCCGGTTAGACCCTTGATTAGTAGGAGAGATGGCAGCCAGAGCTCGTTGTGCGCCGATATACAATTGTGCAGTTAAAGTGTACATGGCTTTCATCTTAATCAACGGGTCTTGGTTTAGATTCTTACTTCGCAGACCTACATGCATTTTTCACAGTCAGTTGACGGATCATATTCCGGTTTGACAAGAAACACATATGAAAGATCAAATCAAGAAGCTTACCAAAGATAGCAGCGACCATCTGAGACACCCGGCCTTTTAAACCGTTTAGTTCGGTTGAAATTTCCTTCAAAGCTGTTTCGGCTGTCTCAGCTCGCCGGGTCAGAAGTATCTTCTCATCTGCCCATGTTTTCTCTTTGATAGCAAAGTCGGTCTTCAACTTCTCCATTTCAGAAAGGCTTATTTGTAGTTGGGAGGTGGAAGACTTAATTTCTGATTCCTGGTTCGCTAGCCGGGTCTTTGTATCAATCAATTGGGAGTTCAGTTCAGACAATGCATTCTGTGAAAACATTCAGATAAATCAAGACTTGGTTTCAAATTCCAGTATCCAATTTCAAGACTCAAGTCTCAAGTACTTTATGAATAAACCACTTGACACTTGGGGGCTAATGTATGTCAAATCAAATTTTTATGACTCTACCAACATATTTAAAGTCCCAAGTCCTTTACAAAGTAACAACACTTGGCACTTGGGGGCTAATGCACGCAGTTCAACAAGTTTTTCAAGTTTAAACCGGAGTGTTAAGTATTTCGAAGTTGGTTCTCATTCTAAAAGTACCGATTCATTAATGCTCAAAATAAACCGGTCCTTGGGGACTATGGGTCAAGTTTTGTTTCTATCAGGCAATGATTCAGAGGTAAAAGTCTCGGCCTATATTTTAAGTCCACACGTTATTCCGTTTCTCTCATAAAGCTGAAGACTTGGGGGCTGAGGGAATATTGGTAAACCGGAAGTAACATACCTCATACTTCAACTGAAGTTGCTTGACCATCTCGATCTCAGACTCACGACTGGAGTGGACATGGCTGAGATAGCCGTATAAGATATCACTGGCATTGAGACGGTCATAGTTGGCGATATCAAAGTGAACCTTCTGCCGTTCCAATGCTTCTTGCTTTGCTGTGCACCGAGCCAACACTGTTGGATTCCCCGGCTTAACAAAGCGTCTCCCAGTAATTTGAACATCTGGAGCATGTGGAGATGGCGGGTCGGTTGTGTTTGACGGTCCGTTTGTAGAAGGATTGATAGTGGTGTTATCAAGAGACGGCTCCGGAGGATTTGCTTCACCGATAATTGGCTGGTCTTCTATGGCATCAGTTAATGGAGAAGGCGGCCTAGTGTGACGCCCCAAGACCGGAGCTTCAGATGCCTTCCAGGGTTTCCTGGTTTCGTCATGTGATTTATTTGGTTCATTGCATTCATCATTGCATCATGTGCATTGCATCATGTCATCATGCCATCATCTCATAAATCTTCTACATCTCAACTAAATAAATTGTGTGGATCTTCGATCCATTTAAATTGAGGGAAGAGTGACTTCTCTTTATAACATATCCTCCCAATATTAGGGAGCTATATTAAATATCCCATTAACTTGGAATCACCCATCACACAATTGCATTACTCTTCAACTCTTCTTCTATCCGACTTAACTTCATATATTTTCCTTGTCATCTCTCTCTCAAGCCATACCCATGCATCATCCCTCCCACTTCCTTCGTTTTTCATGTCTTTGCAAGTGACCTTATTCCTCCTCCATTAATGTTCATCTTTTCCCTATAAATCTTGCCTTTTTCCTACACCCTCTCCGTCAGATTTCATCCCATTCGAAGTTGTTTTGGTCAGGTTCAAAAATGATTGAAGTTTGAAAATAATTCAAACTCTAATTATTTTTCTACCTTCTAAAAATGCCAGAGCAATTTATTCAAACCCTACATAAATCCAGGGTTCCAGATATATTTTTATATATCTCATATTCCTAACCAAAAACCCCTAGAGTTTCCCCTTTGTTGGTTGTTTATTTATATAAACAATAGATTAAGAAAGGGAGGATTTTGGAAAGGAGAGGGAGCTCAGCCCAGCCGCGCAGCCCAGTTGCACCGAGGCCCAGCCGGCCCAGCTATTCCTAACCCTAGGCTAGCGAGGCCCAGCCGCAGTCCTCCCTCTCCTCTCGATCCTTCTCCTCCTCATTCCCTTCCACCGCTGCCACACAGACATCACTCAGCAGCGGAGAGACCCACACCCCGATCCCTATCTCCCTTGATCTGTCCCGCACGCTCGCCGCCTCTCCTTCCCCTGCGACCAGCACCACGCCTCTTCTGTTGATGCCTTGCCCGGATCCTCGTCACCTCCCCGCCATGGCGCCCGCGCCGACGACCTCGCAGGTCATTGCCTCGCACCATCTTCGTCCTCCCAGAGCCCATTCCCCACCTCTGCCTTTGTCGTCATTAGCCGGTGCAGCAGCTCCGCCGCAGCTCCGCCCCGACCTCCACAGCCAGGCGCCTCTGCCTCTCCTCTGCTCCCGGCCAACAGCACCGAGCCCCTCCACGTTGTGGCGTCCTCGTCGTCCTCAAACAGCAGCAGCTCCAGCCTCCACTCGGTCCTCCTCGAGCTCCTCGGCTCCCTCCAGCGGAGCCGGCCAACTCCGACTACCTCCTTTGCCTCGCACCCAGGGACGAGCACGCGTGGTCGTTGACCATGCTCGGGTCTGCCTCTACCCGTCCAGCGCGCGTGGCCGAGCTGCCCTGCCTCGACGTACGACTACGCGATGACGCACCAAGTTCCGTTTCAAATGTTCAATTACATTCATTGAGGATTTCGACAAGTACCACGACGCTCGGAGTCCTCGGATCCGTCTAGTTCCACTATGAGATGTACAACTATCGTCAACCTCGAAGACCTCGGATTCACCAAGTTCCCACGACGACGAGTGTGACCCTTCGGATGCGCCAAGTTCATCTACACAATAATGCCAAGTACCACTCATGTCGGCAAGACCCGCAAGTCGGACCCCGAACGATCGACGTCTCGTGGACCGTGTACCACTACCGTCGCTCCGAAGACGTTGGAGTCATCAAGTACCTCTCCGAACGAACGTGAACGACTACCGTCGCAAGAATGGGACCGGAAAGTCCGAAGACCCCAAGTACCACGACACCGATGACATGAACGTCTACGGAAACTCGTGCAACGATAAACATGTACCACTACCGTCGCTGAGATCGCGAGAACTTCTACCGTCGACCCTAGAGCATGCGAGAACGACCACCTCCACTACCGCCGTCACGAGAACTGTCCCGCTTGCACGCTTCGAAGGTATAACCCAGAGACGACGTCCGTGAACGAATGCTTGCGATGTTTGAGATGCTCGTGTTTGCACCGTGTCCAAATTTGTCACTCGTTTTCCTTGTCGCCAACTCGTGGGACACCCGGAATCCGGGAGCGCCCCACCATCTTTTGCACGCACCCGCGCACTTCTCCTTTGCATCGGTATCTCAATCGAGTTACCGGAACCGGGACGTTGCCGTGGCACCATTTCGTTATCATTGCCGTGGCACCCCTTTTCATTTCCGCCATGATGACAAATGCTTCTTAATATGCTCTTATCAACTTATTCATAAAAATTGCATAAACTTGTTCATGTCATCCGCATCATGATAACAACAATTAAAATGTTTAAATTGTTGTTGCAATAAATTACTAAGGCATATGGGGAGCTACCAGATTCGTTATTTGTTATATCCGGCCCCATTTAAATTGCTTAGATTGTGTAGTTTACTTTGCTTCACCTCTTGCCATGGTTAACAACATTTAATATTGTTGGGTACATAAACAAGATCGATCTAAATAAGTCATGTGGTGTTTTCTTCAATATGAAACTCTGTTGCATATTGAGCTCCACTTAATTTGTAGGATTGCTTGTGCATTTTGCCATGTCATGCCCTCTTTAAACCGGACATGCATCATACTTGGTTGTGCATCGTGCCATGCTTATGTGATGTTTGTTTACTATGTTGTTTGCTTCTTTCCGGGTTTTCTTCTCGCGTTAGCTTCGGTTTCGTTCCGGAGTTGTGAGGATCCGTTCGACTACGTCCGTTTGTCGTCTTCATGGACTCGTTCTTCTTCCTTGCGGGATCTCAGGCAAGATGACCATACCCTCGAAATCACTTCTATCTTTGCTTGCTAGTTGCTCGCTCTTTTGCTATGCCTATGCTACGATACCTACCACTTGCTTATCATGCCTCCTATATTGTTGAACCAAGCCTCTAACCCACCTTGTCCTAGCAAACCGTTGTTTGGCTATGTTACCGCTTTGCTCAGCCCCTCTTACAGCGTTGTTAGTTGCAGGTGAAGATTGAAGTTTGTTCCTTGTTGGAACATGGAGATGTTGTTCCTTGTTGGAACATGTTTACTTGTTGGGATATCACAATATACCTTATTTAATTAATGCATCTATATACTTGGTAAAGGGTGGAAGGCTCGGCCTTATGCCTGGTGTTTTGTTCCACTCTTGCCGCCCTAGTTTCCTTCATATCGGTGTTATGTTCCCGGATTTTGCGTTCCTTACGCGGTTGGGCTATAATGGGAACCCCTTGACAGTTCGCCTTGAATAAAACTCTTCTAGCAATGCCCAACATTGGTTTTACCATTCGCCACCTAGCCTCTTTTTCCCTTGGGTTCCGCGGACTCAAGGGTCATCTTATTTTAAACCCCCTGGGCCAGTGCTCCTCTGAGTGTTGGTCCGACTGAGCTGCCTGCGGGGCCACCTCGGGGCAACTTGAGGTTTGATTTTACTCGTAGCTAGTCTCATCTGAGTGTGCCCTGAGAACGAGATATGTGCAGCTCCTATCAGGATTTGTCGGCACATTCGGGCGGTGTTGCTGGACTTGTTTTATCTTTGTCGAAGTGTCTTGTAGAACCGGGATGCCGAGTCTGATCGGAATGTCTCGGGAGAAGGTTTATCCTTCGTTGACCGTGAGAGCTTGTCATGTGCTAAGTTGGGACACCCCTGCAGGGTTATGAACTTTCAAAAGCCGTGCCCGCGGTTATGGGCAGATGGAAATTTGTTAATGTCCGGTTGTAGAAAACCTGAAGTTGATCCTAATTAAAATACATCAACCGCGTGTGTAACCGTGATGGTCTCTTTCCGGCGGAGTCCGGGAAGTGAACACGGTGTTGGATTTATGCTTGACGTAGGTTGTTCTAGGATCTCTTCTTGATCATAGTTTCTCGTTCGTGCTTTGCCTTCTCTTCTCGCTCTCATTTGCGTATGTTAGCCACCATATATGCTAGTCGCTTGCTGCAGCTCCACCTCATACCTTTTACCCTACCTATAAGCTTAAATAGTCTTGATCGCGAGGGTGTGAGATTGCTGAGTCCCCGTGACTCGCATATACTTCCAAAACCAGCTTGCAGGTGCTAATGAGATCGTGCAGGTGACGCAACCAAGCTCAAGGAGGAGCTCGATGAAGATCTTGTTCTTTGTGTTGTTCCGTTTTCAGTTGATCAGTAGTGGAGCCCAGTCGGGACGATCGGGGATCTGTGTAGCTTTTGGGGTAGTCTTCTTTTATTTTGGTTCCGTAGTCGGACCTTGATTGTATCTGGTTGTTGTAATGCTTTATTCATGTAATTGTGTGAAGTGGCGATTGTAAGCCAACTATGTATCTCTTTCCCTTATGTATTACATGGGTTGTGTGAAGATTACCTCACTTGCGACATTGCTTTCAATGCGGTTATGCCTCTAAGTTGTGCGTCGACACGTGGGAGATATAACCGCATCGAGGGCATTATAAGTTGGTAATCAGAGCCTTCCCCGACCTTAGGAGCCCCCACTGCTTGATTGAATTAGCTGACGAGTTGAGTCTAGAAAAAAGTTTTGAGCCATTTAGGATTTATATATATCAGAGAGTTAGGAATTCTTTTTACTCCCCAGTCCCTTCATCGCTCTGGTAAGGCATCCTGACGTAGAGTTTTGACTCTTCTCTTCTCAAATTTCACTTAAATTTTTTTTAGGATCACGCGGGTATCTTGGAATTGTTCCGATCGATTTGTGACGAGAACATTGTTCTTGGTGCCTCCTGTCATTTAGGGGTTGTGGCAGTGTCCCGGGGAGTTGAGCTCCTAGGTGTTGTCGTCACAATTTTATCGTTGCAGTTCTGGAATACCTGAGTTTAGTTTCACCGACATCGAAAATCTCTTTTATGCAGTTGTTGGTGAGATAACCTCGACGCCACCCAGTACTGGGGCGGGAGTTCGGCAGTATTGCCATAACTTGTATAACGGATGCTTTTCGAAGGTTGAGGTAGATGATTTCCGAAGGTTTCTTGGTTATGTGTTGAAGGATGGATATAACTGGATGTAGGATTTGTTAGTTTTGGGTGAGATATTATGCTTCCCCTGTATCCCCAACACCTGATTGCATAACCGGAAAGGTTCGGGAGTTTATAAGTGGGAATTCAAGTAGCTCTTAGGATATCTTTCCGACAGATGTATGATATGAAATTGGGGTTCGACGTCTAGTGGTCCGCCTATTCACGGTTGGTTTTATAGTGGTCTCGTTGTGTCTTAAAGAGTCCTTGGCTATGCCGACTCAGGGACGCTTCGTATGTCATGTGCACTGCCTTGTACATGATGGTGCTGTACGATCGAGCCCGTGTAGGCCCCACCACGAAAACTTCGGATGAAATCTCTATCATATGTTTGTTCCGGCTTATTCTGCAAGCCAATCCTTTGTTTTTGTTTTTGAGTTGTGGTATTCGAGTTGCTTCAAAGTCAAGTGTGATTCCATACCTTTCCTAAACGGTGTTCTCATATTCCTATGTGGATACTAATCCTTCTCGATAATCGAGTGTGTCATATCACTCCTTTCAACCGGGGTGTTTCTCTTCAAGTGAATCCGATCGTTTTCAACATCCGCAAGATCAATTATCAGTTCTTTTCAACGGTGTTCATCTCATCCGCCCCAAGCTTGCCTTTGTTTTCCCGCCCACCCACCCTTTTCTCGAAGGACTAAGATTTCTTTATCAAGTATCCTTTTATTCTTGTGAAGTCTCTCCATTCTTTTCCGTCAGTGTTCTTATCCGGTGATTCTCATGAAGATCCTAACGGAACCTCAAGTTCATCATTCTTCATTCTTTTCATCTCCAGTGGTTTCAAGTCAAGCTGTGTTGATCACATCCTTTTCCTCGTTTCAAATGTGTTCTTATGCCGGTGCACCTCTTAATCTTCCCCGCTTGCTATTCTATTGTTCCGGAGTGCTCAAGATATCTCAAAAGGCTCGTCTTGTCATTCAAGATCCGTTAATCCTATTTTGAGGATGTTTATCTCATTCAAGCCTTTTAATTCAACCGTTGCATTCTCTCTTTTAAATCGTTCAACGGTGTTTCTTTCGAGTGGGCCCTAACCCACAGGTCTTTTCCCAGGATCTTACCTGACTCTTCTTATTTTCCTGGAGTTATCCTCAAATTTTCTTTTCGAAGTTTGACGTAAGAATGATTTGTCTCTAGTCAAATGTCTTTCTCCAAGATCTTTCAAATTCTTTTCATCGTTGGTTCAACCTTTTTATTCTTCATTCCGGAGTGCCTCAATAATTCATGGTGATGTATCTCATCGTCATTCTCAGATTTTGAAGACCGAAGAGGACTTTTCTCTCAATCTTGCTCCACTCTCTTCAAGATTCGTGGTTCTAGCTTGATGCCATCCTTTCATAATTGTTTTTCGACTATGAGAATTCTTTTCACCTATCCGGAGCAATTCAAGATTCTTTTCAGTTTGATTTGTCCAAAGCCCATCATTTCAGAAGATTTATTCATTCCAGCTTTCAGCTCTCATACTCTAAATCATACCGGTGCTTAGATCAAGGATCCTCTAATCAGATCGTGATTTATTCATTCTCTTGTATCTAAATTCCTTCAAGTATCTTCTTTCGTTTTCCAAGTCTTCCCGGTGAATTTGTGCTCTTGCTATTTTTATGATCAATTCCTATGGTGTTTCTTCTAAGTTTCTCCTTCCTTCGTTTATCATATGAATGCATTCATGTTTTCCAAATTCTACCGGTGGATCATTGAAGACCTTCTCAAGCTCAAGTTATACCTCTCTTTAATCCTTTCCACGAGAATAAGTAATATGCCAAATCCGTTGGTTGTTATCAATTTAATTGGTGAAGGATAAGCATAATGTAATTCTTATTCTTGTTTCATCCATATGTTAATCTTTTCTTCTAGAGTTTGTTCACGATGATTAAATTCTTGGTTTCAAGTGCTCATCTTTCTTTTCCCGGAGTTCCAAGCTCTCTCAATTATCTCGTCGCATAGTTCCATCTAAATCATTGCTAGGATTTCACCTTGTGTTTTCGACCTCTCTTTCCTTCCGTTTGATCATTTCTTTTGTTACCGGAGTTCTTCATGAAGGTTCTTTCATGATGGTTCATCAAGGATTTATATTCCTTTTTGAAGTGTTCATCTACATTCTTTTATAAGGAGCTTAAGTTTCTTCATCTTGCAATCCGGAGTGCAATTCCTTTCTTCCATATCATTGGAGGTGGTATTATGTCATTCTTGATAATTTGAGTTCATGTTTCATGATTCACATGTTGTTAAGAATGAGGTATTTTAAATCCATCAACCTCTTCGTTGGAGTTATCTTGGGTTATATTTCAGCTAAAACCTTCCCTAAGGAATGTTGGTATTTATGGTGTTTATCGATGATCCAAGTTTCCTCCTATTCTCGCGAGGAAAGATGTTTTCATCTCTCCCTCGCTCTCAAGCAAGCAATTGTTTACGTTTGTGGCAGGTTTTCACCTCAAGTTCTCGAGATGTTTTCCATAAGCCCTCAACAAGCCTGTTCTTTTCGTTGTTGATTTCCCAACAACTCCGTTCAATCCTTCTTTTTAAGGATGCTCTCTCAAATTCATTTGAGGTAGAACATGTTGTTTTTATTCTCCGTTTTTTTCTTTGCATTCTTTCATTTCTTCCGGAGGCTTTGTATTGTTGCTATATTCACCCATCATCTCGTTTTGTCAAATATCCATGTTCTTTTCGTGCTTGTCCATTTAACCGGAGTATCGTGCCCTCTTTTCAAGTTCTCTCATCTTATCAAGTTTTGCCTCACTTTTCAACTGGAGTGCTGTCTGAGATTTTTCTTACCCCTTGTTCCATTCATTCAATAGTTCCGGAGGCAGTATGTTGTGATTTCATCAAGTATCTTCTCATCTTACCAAGTTCTTATGCAACTCCTTTTTCTTTTCAATCAGAGTGCTGCCCGAAGTTGTTCTTCCTTGTTCCTCTTTTCTAACGGAGAGTTATCAACTTCGTTCGTCTCAGTTGTATTCGTTTCTTGAAATGGCTTAACCTTTCAAGGTTCTTTGGTTTCACTCGCTTGTCAAAGAAGCAACTTAGTTTTACCTCTTCTCTTCCTCTTCTTTTTCCCTCCGGTGCCATCCTAGATCTCGGGACGAGATCCACTCGTAGTGGTGGAGTGTTGTGACGCCCCAAGACCAGAGCTTCAGATGCCTTCCAGGGTTTCCGGGTTTCGTCATGTGATTTATTTGGTTCATTGCATTCATCATTGCATCATGTGCATTGCATCATGTCATCATGCCATCATCTCATAAATCTTTTGCATCTCAACTAAATAAATTGTGTGGATCTTCGATCCATTTAAATTGAGGGAAGAGTGACTTCTCTTTATAACATATCCTCCCAATATTAGGGAGCTATATTAAATATCCCATTAACTTGGAATCACCCATCACACAATTGCATTACTCTTCAACTCTTCTTCTATCCGACTTAACTTCATATATTTTCCTTGTCATCTCTCTCTCAAGCCATACCCATGCATCATCCCTCCCACTTCCTTCGTTTTTCATGTCTTTGCAAGCGACCTTATTCCTCCTCCATTAATGTTCATCTTTTCCCTATAAATCTTGCCTTTTTCCTACACCCTCTCCGTCAGATTTCATCCCATTCGAAGTTGTTTTGGTCAGGTTCAAAAATGATTGAAGTTTGAAAATAATTCAAACTCTAATTATTTTTCTACCTTCTAAAAATGCCAGAGCAATTTATTCAAACCCTACATAAATCCAGGGTTCCAGATATATTTTTATATATCTCATATTCCTAACCAAAAACCCCTGGATTTTCCCCTTTGTTGGTTGTTTATTTATATAAACAATAGATTAAGAAAGGGAGGATTTTGGAAAGGAGAGGGAGCTCAGCCCAGCCGCGCAGCCCAGTTGCACCGAGGCCCAGCCGGCCCAGCTATTCCTAACCCTAGGCTAGCGAGGCCCAGCCGCAATCCTCCCTCTCCTCTCGATCCTTCTCCTCCTCATTCCCTTCCACCGCCGCCACACAGGCATCACTCAGCAGCGGAGAGACCCACACCCCGATCCCTATCTCCCTTGGTCTGTCCCGCACGCTCGCCGCCTCTCCCTCCCCTGCGACCAGCACCACGCCTCTTCTGTTGATGCCTTGCCCGGATCCTCGTCACCTCCCCGCCATGGCGCCCGCGCCGACGACCTCGCAGGTCATTGCCTCGCACCATCTTCGTCCTCCCAGAGCCCGTTCCCCACCTCTGCCTTTGTCGTCATTAGCTGGTGCAGCAGCTCCGCCGCAGCTCCGTCCCGACCTCCACAGCCAGGCGACTCTGCCTCTCCTCTGCTCCCGGCCAGCTGCACCGAGCCCCTCCGCGTTGTGGCGTCCTCGTCCTCAAATAGCAGCAGCTCCAGCTGAAAGTGCAACTATCCCTAGGTGGTTTTGGTAATTCATAACAACATATAGCTCATTGAGCTAATGCTATTCCAAGATGATTATTTCAGGAAAGCTCAATGATTGTCATGTCATGGATGTGAAAGTGGAACCCTCAAAATGCTAAGGACAAAGGATTGGCTCAAGATAAAAAGCTCAAGACTCTTCATTTTATATTTTAGTGATCCAAGATCACATTGAGTCTTTAGGAAAAGCCAATACTATTAAGGAGGGATGAGGTGTTGCTTAATGAGCCTCTTGCTTCATGTGCTTAGTGATATGCTCCAAAACCCTCAACTACTTTCCCATATCCACATATGACCTAGACCCTAAGCCAAACTCGGTCCTACCGATTCTTCCTATCCGGCGCCACCGAGTTTCACTTGTCATAAGCCACTGCCAAACCCTAGCAATTCGGTTCTACCGATAAGGATCTCGGTCTCACCGAGATGGGGTTGCAAACTCTCTGTTTCCCTTTCGTAACTTTTCGGTCCCACCGAAAGAGCGAATCGGTCCCACCGAGATTGCAATGTAAACTCAGTGTTTCCCCTTTGTAACTTTTCGGTCTCACCGAGTTCCACTCGGTCTCACCGAAAGAGCAAATCGGTCCCACCGAGTTTGCCTGACCAACTCTCTGGTTAGCTAATTACCAAATTCGGTCTCACCGAGTTTGTGTAATCGGTCTCACCGAGATTACGTTATGCCCAAACCCTAACCGAATCGGTTCTACCGAGTTGCATGTCAGTCCCACCGAAATTCCTAACGGTCACTAGGTTTACTATTTCGGTCAGACCGAGTTTTCTGATTCGGTCCCACCGAGATTGGTACATTGTGTGTAACGGTTGGATTTTGTGTGGAGGCTATATATACCCCTCCACCTTCTTCTCATTAAGTGAGATAGCCATCAGAACACACACATCATTCCGACTCATATGTTCTGAGAGAGAACCACCTACTCATGTGTTGAGACCAAGACATTCCATTCCTACCATATGAATCTTGATCTCTAGCCTTCCCAAGTTGCTTTCCACTCAAATCTTCTTTCCACCAAATCCAAATCCTATGAGAGAGAGTTGAGTGTTGGGGAGACTATCATTTGAAGCACAAGAGCAAGGAGTTCATTACCTACACACCATTTGTTACTTCTTGGAGAGTGGTGTCTCCTAGATTGGCTAGGTGTCACTTGGGAGCCTCCGACAAGATTGTGGAGTTGAACCAAGGAGTTTGTAAGGGCAAGGAGATCGCCTACTTCGTGAAGATCTACCGCTAGTGAGGCAAGTCCTTCATGGGCGATGGCCATGGTGGGATAGACAAGGTTGCTTCTTCGTGGACCCTTTGTGGGTGGTTGCTTCTTCGTGGACCCCTTGTGGGTGGAGCCCTGTGTGGACTCGCGCAACCGTTGCCCTTGGGTGGAGCCCTGTGTGGACTCGCGCAACCGTTACCCTTCGTGGGTTGAAGTCTCCATCAACGTGGATGTAGGATAGCACCACCTATCCAAACCACGGGAAAAACATCCGTGTCTCCAATAGCGTTTGAATTCTCCAAACCCTTCCCTTTACATTCTTGCAAGTTGCATGCTTTACTTTCCGCTGCCAATATACTCTTTGCATGCTTGCTTGAATTGTGTGATGATTGCTTGACTTGTCCTAAAATAGCTAAAATCTGCCAAGAACTAAAATTGGGAAAAGGTTAAGTTTTTATTTGGTCAAGTAGTCTAATCACCCCCCCTCTAGACATACTTTCGATCCTACAAGTGGTATCAGAGCTTTGGTCTCCATTTTCTTGATCTCCATAGCTTTTGGTGGTCATAGCCTTGGTTTCACAACCTAGGAGAGTATGGCGTCTAGCGAGGGAAATTATCACCGTAGAGGTCCTTACTTTGATGGTACTAATTTTGCTAGTTGGAAGCATAAAATGAAAATGCATATTCTTGGACATAACCCCGCTGTTTGGGCTATTGTGTGTGTTGGTTTGCAAGGTGACTTCTTTGACGGGAGATAACCAAACCGTGAAGCTACCTCGGATGAGTTGAAGATGTTGCAATACAATGCTCAAGCTTGTGATATTCTCTTCAACGGATTGTGCCCCGAAGAATTCAACAAAATCAGCCGCCTTGAGAATGCAAAGGAAATTTGGGACACTTTGATTGATATGCACGAAGGTTCCGACTCCGTCAAGGAATCCAAGTTGGATGTGCTTCAAAGCCAACTTGACAAGTTCAAGATGAAGGATGGTGAAGGTGTCGCTGAAATGTACTCTAGGCTTGCTCTCATCACAAATGAGATTGCCGGCTTAGGAAGTGAAGAGATGACCGATAGATTCATCATCAAGAAGATCCTAAGAGCCTTGGATGGAAAATATGATACCGTGTGCACATTGATACAAATGATGCCCAATTACAAAGATCTCAAGCCAACGGAGGTGATTGGAAGAATTGTTGCTCATGAGATGTCACTTAAGGATAAAGAGGAACTTCACAACAAATCAAGTGGTGCCTATAAAGCCTCATGTGAAGCCCCTACATCATCAAGTGAGAAACAAGACTTCAATGAAGAATTGAGCTTAATGGTGAAGAACTTCAACAAGTTCTACAAGAGTAGAAGCAAAGATAGAAGCTCCAAGTCAAGGTCCTACAATGACAAAAGATCTTCTAGTCGAGAGCGAAACTGTTACAACTGTGGAAGACCCGGACACTATTCCAATGAGTGTACGGCTCCCTACAAGAGAAGAGAAGATTCTCCAAAAAGAAGAAGCAAAGGATCACCACCAAGAGAGAGAAGGAGTAGAGATGATCGTTATGAACGAAGATACTCACGGAGAAGCAAGGATTCGGAAAGGAAGGAAAAATCATCAAGGAGCTACACAAGACGAAGACATCAAGCTCATGTTGGTGAATGGGTATCCGGCTCCGACTCCGACAGCCACTCCGAGAGAAGTTATCACTCCGACTCCGAAGATACTCAAGATGAAGGTGTTGCCGGTCTAGCACTTGTGTCAACCAACTCCTACGACATATTTGACTCACCAAATGAAGGAATTGGAAGATGCTTCATGGCCAAAGGTCCTAAGGTAACACACCCCGAGTATGTTGATTTCAATAGTGATGAAGATGACTTGTTAAGTGATGATTTGCTTGGTGACAAATCTAGTGATGAATACTATGATGAAAGACCAATTAATCATGCTAATCAAGAGAAAACGAGTGACAATGATAAGGAGAAGATTGAGGCTCTAACTAAAGAACTGAAAACTCTTAAGTTAGCTCATGACACTATCTTCGAAGATCATCGAGAACTTTTAAGAGCTCATGAGAAACTACGCTTTGAAAAGCTCAATCTTGAGCAAGAGCATGAGTTCTTAAAGGCAATCAATGATGATCTCCGCAAGAAAAGTTCTTCTTACATCGCCAAGCGTTTACTCTTATCCACTTACATGCCTCAAGTCAAGTCTAACAAGAAAGATTCTTCCTCTAGTAGTAACAATGATCATGCTAAATTCAATATTGTTGCTTCTAGTAGTTCTCTTGATTCCACTAATGATTCTCTTAGCCAAGTTACACTTGAGCAAGAAAATAGCTTATTGAAGGGAATTATAGAGAAAAGAGTGTAAAAAAGCCTTGCCGTGAGTAAGCAATTCGAGGAAATTGTGCGCAAGCAAGGAATGCACCGGAAGAATCAAGGTGTTGGTTTTGAACGAAAGTTCAATGCCAATGGAGTTGAATGGGAAGAAGATCAATACCCCAAGACAAAGTTTGTCCCTCAACAAGAGAAGTATACTTCTTTCAAGGGGACACAAGCTCAAGATGATCTTCCATCACAAGACTACGAGCAAAAATGCAAGGACAAGCTTCAAGAGGAAATTGATGCATTTGAAGAAGCTCCTAAGACCTTAGTTAAGTGGATTCCCAAGACTACTTCAAGTTCCACTTCATCAAGTACGACTACAACTCCAAGGATTCCCATCAAGATGATGTGGATCCAAAAGAAGAAGAACTAGAGAGTTCTTGAGGGTGACTTCGCCAACATACTTCACTCTTATCATTTTGGCAAGAACAAGTGCAATCAACTTCCACATCTTGCACTAGTTCAAGGAGTCACAAACCCTCTTTTTGGTAAGGCAAGGGACAAGGTAACCTAAAAGTTTTCATGGACATCATCTTTTGTGTGCATCACTCTATGTCTATGGATACCCTTGTTTGTTCCTTGTGGGACTAACCCATGTAGGTATCGAAAGTGCAATTCACTCAAATGGATAGCTCCAAGAGATCTACATCAACATTGAGCATCCACATCTTCAATATCTACATGAAGTCATCATCGACAAAACCCAAGGTTAGTTCATCCCTCTTAGGGGGGATATCACATCTAGGGGGAGCTTTACTCTAAGACTTGAGCTAAAGCAACTCTAAAGATGTGAACACAACAATGCTTTATGTAAAAGTGGTAACCCCACTTGAGCTTAAACGATGAGTATGACCTATGATCAAGTGTTCTCACTTGACTCCTAAGTCAATATACTCATATATAGATGACCTAGTCATCGCAAATTGCTTGATAGATGCTAGAATTGGTTGTGCATGCCTTGCCACATATTTCATTTGCCATCTTATTGTGTGAGCATGCTGGTCGCATATTTTACTCATTCGAGGACATCCACTTGTTGTGTTTGATTGTTCGGCTTTATTTCTTTTTGCCAAGTGGATGGACAAGAATACCTAAGAACCTCCTCTAGCTATCTATGCTTTTCTCGTCTCAAACTCTATTCATGCTGCATCACAAAATTTGATCAAGTCAGATTCGAACCACTCTGTGTGAGGAGCGCTCGGAGTCCCCGATTCGTCATAGACTTAAACTTCCAAAACCTCTTTATGATTCTCGGTCTGACCGATACTCCACTTCGGTCCTACCAAGATCATTAAGTTGATCTAGGTTTTCGATCTCGGTGCAACCGATTTGAACCTTTCGGTCACACCGAGTTTCACTAACTGCACGCAGTTATGAATCTCGGTGCCACCGAGTTGTTCCACTCGGTCACGCCGACAGGGTCGGGCTATATATAGTCACAGGCAAAATTTGGAAATTTCTCCGAACCCCTTCGCCCGCGCGATAGCCTTCTCTGCCCTCGAGGTCTCCGGATCGTCTTCTCGCCGCCAGCAGCCTCCTGTCGCTGGTCTCCGTCGCCGTCAACGGGATTTCTTCCCCGCCGTTGCCGCCGTAGCAAGTCCCCGCCGAACTAGGGTATGGACTTGATCTTTGTGCTATTCCTCAATCTGATTCCTAGCACATTGTGATCATATTGTTTCTAGCCACGTTTGATAAACTTCTATCCAGTCAAAACGCTCATAGATTAGGTTTGATTCGAAAATTCTAGGTTTAGGTTTCCGCCGAAACCATCTCGGACCCACCGAGTTGAAAAACTTGGTCCCACCGATTTGGCTTATGCCATTGCACAAGTGAGACTCGGTCTGACCGAGAATTACTTATCGGTGTGACCGATTTTTGAACTCAGTGAAACCCTAGCAGTCTCGGTGCCACCGAACTGTGACTCGGTCCTACCGAGTTCACTAGTTTAGGTTCCAAAACTGCTTCGGTATCACCGAGTTTGAAAATCGGTAGATCCGAGATGATTTCAGTGGGAAACTAAAACTAAGTTTTTGAATTATTCTTTTGCAAAAATCTCTGCATTTTGTGATGCTCATCCACTCTATCTCCTCTATAATCTATTCACAGGGTCAGCAGTCAGTTTGCATCATGTCAGACCAGAGCGACAGCCAAAACTTGTCAGAGCAGCAAGTGCAGTTGAGTGAGGGCACTAGCCCCTCAAGTTCCTCAGATGATGGCAGCAGGAGCACACCCAGCAACCTGCCTAAAGCTGCCACTAGACAAAGGAAGAGGAGAACCTCAGATTCTGAAGATGAGGACTATGTGGCAGAGGATGAGGACTATGTGGGAGAGAAGCAGATCCATACGCTTCTAGGAGAAGGACTGCAGTGGACTACAGGTTTCATACCAAGGAGCAGCAGGATTTCTATGAGACAGTGTTACTTGACAAGAAGCCAATCGTATGTGACATGAGATGGGTCGACTGGACCTACATCAAGGACAATGAAGAGTACTACCCTGGAGTATTTGACAGCTTTAGTGCGTGTGGAGTTGCAGACTTTGTTGGGCAGAAGCTTACAAAGTGGAACGAGGAGCTGATCATGCAATTCTACTCCACAGCACACTTTTATCCGGATGGCAGGATCACATGGATGTCAGAAGGTACAAGGTACAACTCTACTGTTGAGGAATGGGCGAAGCTAATCAATGCCCCAGAGGAGCAAGCAGATGACTTGGACTTTTATGCCAAGAAAAAGATGGACCACAACTCCATGTCCAACATGTACAAGGAGATTCCGAATGAAGCACTTGACACGTTCAAGTTTGGCTCAGTGCATTATCTGTTATCAGGATTGCCTACGATCAACTGGATCCTTAGGCACACCCTTCTGCCCAAGTCTGGAGATCACAAGATGATCAGAGGTCACGCGATCAATTTGCTTCATGTCTTTGACGTGCCTCAAAAATTCAAAGTCATGAGCCTCATAGTGGAAACAATCAAAAGGACTGCGGCAGATCAGAAGAGGAGCTGTGGATATGCCCCTCAGATTCAGGAGCTCATCAACTCCAAGATGGGCACGGGCGTATATTTGTTGGATAAGGAACACCTGCCCATCCGTCCAGATTTTGAGAACAATGAAGTTGTTATGACTGAGAATGAACCATCATCTGCCCATGCACAAGCTCAGAAGGAGAAGGCGAAGAAGGAGAAAGCTGCCAGGATGCCTACTCAAGCGGAGGCATCTGATTACTTCCTGAAAACCAAACAAGAGCAGCTTGGTTACCTGATTGCGTCCACCCTGCGGATTGAGCAGAGTATAGCCACCCTGACTCAGAACCAGGCGAGTTTAGAGAGGATCATGGAACAGAGGTTCTACGACTTGGACATCAAGGTGACAGAGATACAGACTGCCGTGGAGCAGCTCCAGGAGGACGTGAATGAGAGGAGAGGCAGGACCACGACTGATGCTTTTGCGAGGGTGCCACGAGGTCCGAGGTCGTCTGCATTGCCAGTTGCTGACACCAGAGCTACAACGTCTGCACCAGCCACAGCCTCAGTTCCACCAGCTCCGGCATCCACTTCAGCCTCGACTCCGACCACGTCTACCGAAGGCTTCGTCCTTGGAGTGCTCCGGACTCCACCACCACCTGAAGATCAAGCCCGAGCGTCGACTTAGCACTATGCATTTTCTAGGAACTTTTTGGTAACTTGTTGCCAAAGGGGGAGAAAATGTATAGATCATAGGCTTCGAGAGAGAGTGTTGCTTTTATTCTCTCTTGTTTTATTTGGTGGTTTTTCGAACTTATCTGCTTTTGTGTGAGATACTATGTCCTTGCTCGTGAGACATTGATGATCATGTGTTTGATCATAAGCTACACTTAATGATTGTTTAATGCTTGCTTAAATATTATCATTCTATCTATCGTTTGTGATCATTCATTACTCTTGGTGATGAGTGCATATATTTCATTCTTATCATTTTTGAGCGCTCCACCAAGATGTATGTGACATGGAAGAGTAACCCATAATTCTAATTCTTTGTGCATTTGCAGCCCAACGCAAATTTTAGATATGCACAAATTTAGGGGGAGCTCTTACTTATCACATACTTCTCAAAGCGACGATATATTTCATGATTATTATCTTTTGTCGAAGCTTTGATCTATATGTTGTCATCAATTACCAAAAAGGGGGAGATTGAAAGTGCAACTATCCCTAGGTGGTTTTGGTAATTCATAAGAACATATAGCTCATTGAGCTAATGCTATTCCAAGATGATTATTTCAGGAAAGCTCAATGATTGGCATGGCATGGATGTGAAAGTGGAACCCTCAAAATGCTAAGGACAAAGGATTGGCTCAAGCTCAAAAGCTCAAGACTCTTCATTTTATATTTTAGTGATCCAAGATCACATTGAGTCTTTAGGAAAAGCCAATACTATTAAGGAGGGATGAGGTGTTGCTTAATGAGCCTCTTGCTTCATGTGCTTAGTGATATGCTCCAAAACCCTCAACTACTTTCCCATATCCACATATGACCTAGACCCTAAGCCAAACTCGGTCCTACCGATTCTTCCTATCCGGCGCCATCGAGTTTCACTTGTCATAAGCCACTGCCAAACCCTAGCAATTCGGTTCTACCGATAAGGATCTCGGTCTCACCGAGATGGGGTTGCAAACTCTCTGTTTCCCTTTCGTAACTTTTCGGTCCCACCGAAAGAGCAAATCGGTCCCACCGAGATTGCAATGTAAACTCAGTGTTTCCCCTTTGTAACTTTTCGGTCTCACCGAGTTCCACTCGGTCTCACCGAAAGAGCAAATCGGTCCCACCGAGTTTGCCTGACCAACTCTCTGGTTAGCTAATTACCAAATTCGGTCTCACCGAGTTTGTGTAATCGGTCTCACCGAGATTACGTTATGCCCAAACCCTAACCGAATCGGTTCTACCGAGTTGCATGTCAGTCCCACCGAAATTCCTAACGGTCACTAGGTTTACTATTTCGGTCAGACCGAGTTTTCTGATTCGGTCCCACCGAGATTGGTAAATTGTGTGTAACGGTTGGATTTTGTGTGGAGGCTATATATACCCCTCCACCTTCTTCTCATTAAGTGAGAGAGCCATCAGAACACACACATCATTCCAACTCATATGTTCTGAGAGAGAACCACCTACTCATGTGTTGAGACCAAGACATTCCATTCCTACCATATGAATCTTGATCTCTAGCCTTCCCAAGTTGCTTTCCACTCAAATCTTCTTTCCACCAAATCCAAATCCTATGAGAGAGAGTTGAGTGTTGGGGAGACTATCATTTGAATCACAAGAGCAAGGAGTTCATTACCTACACACCATTTGTTACTTCTTGGAGAGTGGTGTCTCCTAGATTGGCTAGGTGTCACTTGGGAGCCTCCGACAAGATTGTGGAGTTGAACCAAGGAGTTTGTAAGGGCAAGGAGATCGCCTACTTCGTGAAGATCTACCGCTAGTGAGGCAAGTCCTTCGTGGGCGATGGCCATGGTGGGATAGACAAGGTTGCTTCTTCGTGGACCCTTTGTGGGTGGTTGCTTCTTCGTGGACCCCTTGTGGGTGGAGCCCTGTGTGGACTCGCGCAACCGTTGCCCTTGGGTGGAGCCCTGTGTGGACTCACGCAACCGTTACCCTTCGTGGGTTGAAGTCTCCATCAACGTGGATGTAGGATAGCACCACCTATCCGAACCAAGGGAAAAACATCCGTGTCTCCAATAGCGTTTGAATTCTCCAAACCCTTCCCTTTACATTCTTGCAAGTTGCATGCTTTACTTTCCGCTGCCAATATACTCTTTGCATGCTTGCTTGAATTGTGTGATGATTGCTTGACTTGTCCTAAAATAGCTAAAATCTGCCAAGAAATAAAATTGGGAAAAGGTTAAGTTTTTATTTGGTCAAGTAGTCTAATCACCCCCCCTCTAGACATACTTTCGATCCTACACCAGCCTCCACTTGGTCCTCCTCGAGCTCCTCGGCTCCCTCCACCGGAGCCGGCCAACTCCGACTACCTCCTTTGCCTCGCACCCAGGGACGAGCGCGTGTGGTCGTTGACCATGCTCGGGTCTGCCTCTACCCGTCCAGCGCGCGTGGCCGAGCTGCCCTGCCTCGACGTACGACTACGCGATGACGCACCAAGTTCCGTTTCAAATGTTCAATTACATTCAATGAGGATTTCGACAAGTACCACGACGCTCGGAGTCCTCGGATCCGTCTAGTTCCACTATGAGATGTACAACTACCGTCGACCTCGAAGACCTCGGATTCACCAAGTTCCCACGACGACGAGTGTGACCCTTCGGATGCGCCAAGTTCATCTACACAATAATGCCAAGTACCACTCATGTCGGCAAGACCCGCAAGTCGGACCCCGAACGATCGACGTCTCGTGGACCGTGTACCACTACCGTCGCTCCGAAGACGTTGGAGTCATCAAGTACCTCTCCGAACGAACGTGAACGACTACCGTCGCAAGAATGGGACCGGAAAGTCCGAAGACCCCAAGTACCACGACACCGATGACATGAACGTCTACGGAAACTCGTGCAACGATAAACATGTACCACTACCGTCGCCGAGATTGCGAGAACTTCTACCGTCGACCCTAGAGCATGCGAGAACGACTACCTCCACTACCGCCGTCACGAGAACTGTCCCGCTTGCACGCTTCGAAGGTATAACCCCGAGACGACGTCCGTGAACGAATTCTTGCAATGTTTGAGATGCTCGTGTTTGCACCGTGTCCAAATTTGTCACTCGTTTTCCTTTGCATCGGTATCTCAATCGAGTTACCGGAACCGGGACGTTGCCGTGGCACCATTTCGTTATCATTGCCGTGGCACCCCTTTTCATTTCCGCCATGATGACAAATGCTTCTTAATATGCTCTTATCAACTTATTCATAAAAATTGCATAAACTTGTTCATGTCATCCGCATCATGATAACAACAATTAAAATGTTTAAATTGTTGTTGCAATAAATTACTAAGGCATATGGGGAGCTACCAGATTCGTTATTTGTTATATCCGGCCCCATTTAAATTGCTTAGATTGTGTAGTTTACTTTGCTTCACCTCTTGCCATGGTTAACAACATTTAATATTGTTGGGTACATAAACAAGATCGATCTAAATAAGTCATGTGGTGTTTTCTTCAATATGAAACTCTGTTGCATATTGAGCTCCACTTAATTTGTAGGATTGCTTGTGCATTTTGCCATGTCATGCCCTCTTTAAACCGGACATGCATCATACTTGGTTGTGCATCGTGCCATGCTTATGTGATGTTTGTTTACTATGTTGTTTGCTTCTTTCCGGGTTTGCTTCTCGCGTTAGCTTCGGTTTCGTTCCGGAGTTGTGAGGATCCGTTCGACTACGTCCGTTTGTCGTCTTCATGGACTCGTTCTTCTTCCTTGCGGGATCTCAGGCAAGATGACCATACCCTCGAAATCACTTCTATCTTTGCTTGCTAGTTGCTCGCTCTTTTGCTATGCCTATGCTACGATACCTACCACTTGCTTATCATGCCTCCTATATTGTTGAACCAAGCCTCTAACCCACCTTGTCCTAGCAAACCATTGTTTGGCTATGTTACCGCTTTGCTCAGCCCCTCTTACAGCGTTGTTAGTTGCAGGTGAAGATTGAAGTTTGTTCCTTGTTGGAACATGGAGATGTTGTTCCTTGTTGGAACATGTTTACTTGTTGGGATATCACAATATACCTTATTTAATTAATGCATCTATATACTTGGTAAAGGGTGGAAGGCTCGGCCTTATGCCTGGTGTTTTGTTCCACTCTTGCCGCCCTAGTTTCCTTCATATCGGTGTTATGTTCCCGGATTTTGCGTTCCTTACGCGGTTGGGCTATAATGGGAACCCCTTGACAGTTCGCCTTGAATAAAACTTTTCTAGCAATGCCCAACATTGGTTTTACCATTCGCCACCTAGCCTCTTTTTCCCTTGGGTTCCGCGGACTCAAGGGTCATCTTATTTTAAACCCCCCTGGGCCAGTGCTCCTCTGAGTGTTGGTCCGACTGAGCTGCCTGCGGGGCCACCTCGGGGCAACTTGAGGTTTGGTTTTACTCGTAGCTAGTCTCATCTGAGTGTGCCCTGAGAACGAGATATGTGCAGCTCCTATCGGGATTTGTCGGCACATTCGGGCGGTGTTGCTGGACTTGTTTTATCTTTGTCGAAGTGTCTTGTAGAACCGGGATGCCGAGTCTGATCGGAATGTCTCGGGAGAAGGTTTATCCTTCGTTGACCGTGAGAGCTTGTCATGGGCTAAGTTGGGACACCCCTACAGGGTTATGAACTTTCAAAAGCCGTGCCGGCGGTTATGGGCAGATGGGAATTTGTTAATGTCCGGTTGTAGAAAACCTGAAGTTGATCCTAATTAAAATACATCAACCGCGTGTGTAACCGTGATGGTCTCTTTCCGGCGGAGTCCGGGAAGTGAACACGGTGTTGGAGTTATGCTTGACGTAGGTTGTTCTAGGATCTCTTCTTGATCATAGTTTCTCGATCGTGCTTTGCCTTCTCTTCTCGCTCTCATTTGCGTATGTTAGCCACCATATATGCTAGTCGCTTGCTGCAGCTCCACCTCATACCTTTTACCCTACCTATAAGCTTAAATAGTCTTGATCGCGAGGGTGTGAGATTGCTGAGTCCCCGTGACTCCCAGATACTTCCAAAACCAGCTTGCAGGTGCTGATGAGATCGTGCAGGTGACGCAACCAAGCTCAAGGAGGAGCTCGATGAAGATCTCGTTCTTTGTGTTGTTCCGTTTTCAGTTGATCAGTAGTGGAGCTCCTATCAGGGATCTGTGTAGCTTTTGGGGTAGTCTTCTTTTATTTTGGGTTCCATAGTTGGACCTTGATTGTATCTGGTTGATGTAATGCTTTATTCATGTAATTGTGTGAAGTGGCGATTGTAAGCCAACTATGTATCTCTTTCCCTTATGTATTACATGGGTTATGTGAAGATTACCTCACTTGCGACATTGCTTTCAATGCGGTTATGCCTCTAAGTCGTGCTTCAATACGTGGGAGATATAGCCGCATCGAGGGCGTTATACCTAGCCGGGTCAGATGCTAGTACTGGCGGGTCTTCCGCTGGTTTTGTTACCCTCGCTTTCTTGGACTTAGCCTGACCGCTAAAGAAAAAAAATGTATATATATATTACAGACAGTCAGCATCAAAGGTACAATTGATCAACCCGGAAGAAAAAAGGATCTCTGATTACCCAGGAGCAGTCTTGAAAGCTGGAAATTGTGTTTGTGATGAATCGCCCGAAGAGCGAGACACCTCCTGAGAAAGTAAAAGAAAGGAGTTAAAAGGAATACAATGAGCAGGATTCATCAAAGCCAGTTAAGGGCAGTAATAAGTAAACCTCGTTCGGACGTTTCCGAGGGGTTTGTTCAGGGACGACAGTCGGCTCATCTTCAATCTCAACTTCACGACGGCTTTCATGCTGCTGCTTTTTCAAATGAAAGTTGGGATCCAAGTAAGCTAAGGGGTTAGAAAACCTTACTTTACGGATCACTCCTCGAACTTTGTGTCTTGGTAAGGGCTCTGAGTCGGAGGAAATGATAGTTACCTCTGCTTCCCCGGCTTGGCTAGCCCCAGTGTCATCCTGATAAGGATCAGTATCAATAAGATTGTTAAAAAGTTGGCCAAGGGAATCAAGGGCTACCTCCGAGTCAGACGAGTCATCAAGCTTCATTAAATCCTCAGCAGTAGTTTTCTTCTTCTTCTTTGATTTCCGGGTTGTCTTCTTGGTGTTCATAGCGGCGGCTTTCGCCTTCTTGGCAGCTTCGTGGTCATATTTCGCCTTCCAGAAGTCAGAATTGGCCTGTAAAGACAAGAAGAAAGATCAGTATTAAGTACTAATAGCTGGGCAAAACACGAAGAAAAAGAGATCAGAATGTACTTACTTCCGGTGCCGGATTAATCTTGCAGAAGGGACTCAACCAAACAATACTGCAATCCTCGTACTTCCCATTTACCAAAAGGGTTGACATCGAAACAATATCTTCTTCGGTGAGATCAACTGAGCTGTGACGAAGAGAGTTGTCCGGGCTTCCGTCATATTCATACATCAGTTTGGATCGACGGCCTAATGGAGTAACCCGCCATGAGATCTAGCAGCGGGTCAGATCTACGCCGGTTAAACCATTGCCCAACAAAGCATTGATTCTTCTGATGGAGGGAAGTAGCCTTTTGCGTTCAGCAATGGTGAGCTTATCCGGAAGGGTAAACTTGGAGTCAAGACGACCGGGGCGGTAACCCGGCAGAGGCTTCTCGTTTGCTGGAGAAATATCCTGACAATAAAACCAAGTTTGGTTCAGTCTTTTGGGTGACTTGGTAAGACGATAAGAGGGAAAACAGCACCCTGGCGGCGCTGAATTGAGATGCCTCCAAGTTCTAAGCTAGGACCATTGGTGCATTCGTTCTGCCGGTTTAGGTAAAAGTACTCCCTAAACAGCTCTATGGTGGGCTCTTGCTGAAGATACATCTCACAGAGTACTTGGAAGTTGCAAATGTTGGAAATGGAATTGGGTCCAAGGTCCTGAGGGTGGAGTTTGAAAAAAATGAAGGACCTCTCTGAAGAATTTTGAACCGGGCGGTGAGAAGCCATGATTCATGTGATCAGTGAAGACAATCACTTCTTTGTCTTTTGGACTGGGGCGTTCTTCCTCCGGGTCAGGAGCACGATAAGACATGACATTCTTCGAAGGCAGAAACCCAATGATGAAGAACTCTTTTAACCGTTCCTGAGTTATGGACGAAGGGACCCAGTTACAGACGGTGGGTGTCTTTGACGGCATGATGTGCAGAGAACTGAAAAATAGATAACAACATGCCGGCCCAGCCTACGGTCAGTTATAAAACAAGTAATGGTGGTTTAACTAAGGGCTAATGACATATAAGGAAAAGAGAGCCGGTGCGGTAAACCGCCATGACTATAGATTCTTTCAGAAAGTGGATTCAGCTAAGTGTTGGGACAAACAAGTTTCTCAAAGTGATTGATATTATTTCAGATCAGAAGGCTGTTTCAAAAAGGAAAATATTCTAGACCTAAAAACCTAGTACAGATGAGTTCGACGATTATAAAGAAACATCTATACAGGTAAACGGGATCTACTGATATTAAAAATGAATGCCAAACAGCTACCGCGCGAGTTATATCTCTTCTTTGGATCAAAAGAAGTTGCAGAAAAGATCTACAGATGATCCATGGCGAACAGGTGAAGAACACTGAAGAACTTGCAAACCTAGAACAGATCTGGGTGTGTGAGGGAAGAAAATTTACGAGATGCAGGCCTACAGCGAAGAGTCGCCGCGTCCTCTGGTCGGACTCAGGGTAATGCAGCGGCCAAGCTTGACGACGACGATGAGAGTTGCAGCGGCGGCGGAGCTCGAGCAGCGGGAGAGGTTGCGAGAGGAAGAATATGAGGAAGAAAGGAGAATGGGAAGGACCGGCCGCGTGCTTATTTATAAGGGCAGATGCGAACAGGCGGGCGCGAAAATCAAGGAGACCCAATAATAATTATCCAACTGAACAGACGCCTCGATTCTCGGAAGGCATTAAAAAATGAAAGATCCGTTGTAAGATGACGTCATGAAGGTTTTTTGTGTTTTCAAAAGATGACGTCACGGCAGGTTACATAATTTTTCAGACAGAGGATGGATTCTGACTAAGTATTGAAGATTGACAAAGAACAAAGTTTAAAGTCAACCTGGGGCCTAATGTTGGAGATATTTCTATCAGTTGAGACCCGCCCAGGAGGGGCTGGGTCAGCTTCAATGGCGGGTTACACAAGAAGTTCAGTAAACATCCAAGTTTGTAATTTATTAAGTCTTATAGAAGGCCTAAAGGCCTGGGGCCGGCTTAAGGCCCGATATTGTAAACCGCCACATGTAAGGAAATACTTGTACAGAAAGACATGTAAAGAAAGTCACCGAGCCGGACACGATTATGAGCCGGCTGGGACTCTGTAGACCACCTGGCGTCAACCCGTGTATATAAGGGGACGACCCGGTGGCAAACTGGGGGCAGGAAACAACCAAGTCGATAACCAAGCCGGTGAATTGAGCCTCTTGGAAGTCGAAACCTCAGCAATACCAATCCCAACTAGACGTAGGCTTTTACCTTCACCGTAAGGGGCCGAACTAGTATAAAACTCTCTCGTGTCCTTTGTCCCGATTAATCCCTTTAAGCTTCCTAGTGCGATGGCCCTACGACTAAGTCCTTGCTCTAGGACATCTGCCGTGTTAACTCCACGACCAAACGATTCCAAGATACCCGGTTGATCCTATTTTTTTTCATGAAATTGGAGAAGGGAAGAGTCAAAACTCTACGTCAGGAAGCCTCACCAGAGCGACGAAGGGACTGAGGAGTAAAAAGAATCCTACTCTCCGATATATATAATTCTGTAAGACTCAAAACATTTTTCTAGACTCAACAACGCCAGCGATTCGATCAAGCAGGGGCTCCTAAGTCGGGGAAGGCTCTGATTACCAACTTGTAACACCCACGATGCGGCTATATCTCCCACGTGTCGGAGCACGACTTAGAGGCATAACCGCATAGTAGGCATGTCGCAAGAGGGGTAATCTTTACACATCCCATGTACTGAATAAGAGAGAGAATAAAGAGTTGGCTTACAATCGCCACTTCACACAATACATAAATATAGCATTACATCATCCAGAATACAATCAAGGTCCGACTGCGGAACCAAAATAATGACAACCCCAAATGCATAAGATCCCCGATCGCCCCAACTGGGCTCCACTACTGATCGTCTGGAAAGGAAACATAGTAACGTCTTGAATCCTCGTCGAACTCCCACTTGAGTTTGGTCGCATACCCTGCACTGGCATCATCCGCACCTGCATCTGGTTTTGGAAGTAATCTGTGACTCACGGGGACTCAACAATCTCACACCCTCGCGATCAAGACTATTTAAGCTTATGGGTAGGAAAGGTAGTGAGTTGGAGCTGCAGCAAGCACTAGCATATATGGTGGCTAACTTACGCAAATGAGAGCGAGAAGAGAAGCAAAGCACGGTCGAGAAGCTATAAAGATCAAGAAGTGATCCAAAAACTACTTACGTTCAAGCAAAACACGAGACCGTGTTCTCTTCTCGTACTCCGCCGAAAAGAGACCATCACGGCTACACACGCTGTTGATTCATTTTAATTAATTTAAGTGTCATGTTTTCTACAACTAGATATTAACAAATTCCCATCTGCCCATAGCCGCGGGCACGACTTTCGAAAGTTCAAAACCCTGCAGGGGTGTCCCAACTTAGCCCATCACAAGCTCTCACGGTCAACGAAGGATATTCCTTCTCCCAGGACAACCCGATCAGACTCAGAATCCCGGTTACAAGACATTTCGACAATGGTAAAACAAGACCAGCAAAGCCACCCGAATGTGCCGACAAATCCCGATAGGAGCTGCACATATCTCATTCTCAGGGCACACCGGATTGTCCAAACTTCCGGTAGGCCAACCCAGAGTTGCCCCTGGTGGCCACCGGCGGCTGACAAGTTGGACCAACACTCAGAGGAGCACTGGCCCGGGGGTTTAAAATAAAGATGATCCTTGAGTCCGCGGAACCCAAGGGAAAAAGGCTTAGGTGGCAAATGGTAAAACCAAGGTTGGGCCTTGCTGGAGGAGTTTTATTCAAGGCAAACTGTTAAGGGGTTCCCATTATAACCCAACCGCGTAAGGAGCGCAAAATCAGGGAACATAACACCGGTATGACGGAAACTAGGGCGGCAAGAGTGGAACAAAACACCAGGCATAAGGCCGAGCCTTCCACCCTTTACCAAGTATATAGGTGCATTAAAGTAAACAAGATATAATAGTAATGATATCCCAACAATAATCATGTTCCAACAAGGAACAAACTTCATCTCCACCTGCAACTAGCAACGCTATAAGAGGGGCTAAGCAAAGCGGTAACATAGCCAAACAACGGTTTGCTAGGACAAGGTGGGTTAGAGGCTTGACATGGAAATATGGGAGGCGGGATATAGCAAGTGGTAGGTATCGCAGCATAGCAATAGAGAGAGCAACTAGCAAGCAAAGATAGAAGTGATTTCGAGGGTATGGTCATCTTGCCTGCAAAGTTCTCCGAGTTGATGTAAGCTTGATCCTCGTAAGCGTACTCAACGGGTTCCTCGATCACGAACTCGTCTCTCGGTTCTACCCAAGGCAAGAACACAAGCAAAGGAAACCACAATCAACCACGGTGCAATGCGCAAGCAACATGATGCAAAACATGTCATGATATGCGGGATGTGATATGCAATGCATATGCGTGCTCCGGAAGGAAAAGATTGAATCATGCCTCAACTTGGCAAACCAAGTGTGCCGCTGGAAAGATGAGTCGATTTCGGTCGAAATCAATATAAAGATCACTGGAATCGGATGCACGGTTTGCAAATGGCAAGCAAAACAAGAATGGCACAACTGTGCGATTGACAACACGATGCCATCTAGAATGCAACAAGAAACTAAGCTACTGCACTCCAACATAGCAACAAAGCACATGGCAGTGATCTACTCAAGATGCTTGACAAAAGATGAACACTGAGCTATGGCTAAATCACACAAGAGCAGGTTCAAACAAGCATGGCAAAAGTGCAAAAGATATCAGCTTCACAGACTTAGTGAAAATACTAACATGCCAGGAATTAACATCAGGAAGCAATGTTTAGAGCAAGTTAACAACATGCTACAGGAACATAACATAGAAAACAAAGGCATGGCATAAATCTACTCAAAGCATATAACAAAAGTCCCTTACTGACCATAAGCCAAAAAGGATCAGAAAATATGATGGCACCCATGTAAACATAGCAACTATCGTTAACAGATTCAGACTTAGCAGAAAACTGGACATGGCAAAAACAGAGTTATGAAGGCATGTTTGCGAGCTCGATGCACTCAACACAAGGCATTGCATGACAAACTAAGCATACTCCCAGCAAGAAGACGTGATCAAGAAGCTAACCATGGCAAGAACAACCTAATAGCATGCATGGATCAACTACAACAACCTTGGCAAAATTGATTAACACGTAAACAACCTTCTAGGAACATTTTATAGCAAAAGTAGAGCAAGATTGACTCATGCTAGGGTACTCCATAAATGCAAACAAGGACATGGATGGATAGAGCACAACCATATGCCCAAATCATCCTTACTGAACATACTCAAAAGAAGCATGGATCACTCTGTAGCAACATGAAAACATGGCATACAAATAACAACAGGGAAATGACTTAGTGAAATTCTAAGTCCCTGAAATCAGCAACATCACGAGAGCTACTTTGCATGCTTGTGCTAGTCACCACATAGATCACAAAAATACAAGGCATACACCCCTGTAAAGATGGCATGGCATAGCCCAGAACACATGTAGAGCTGATGCCCATATGTAGCACACAATAATCATGGCAAAAATGACAAATGCTCATAAACTGATAAGAATCAGGGACTAACATTTGATAGCACTCTTGCAACACTCATTAGGGCATCAAGATGGACTCAAACAATCATGGTGCAATTGAACAAAATGAAGAGGACATCATGATGAACATTTTGATATATGGCACGCCCAAAACGGAACTACGGATGCAGAGTTATGACATGATGAAAAGTGCTTGAAAAAGATACAGGAAAAAGACTCAGAGAGAATTCGAAGTCAACCCTAGGGTTCTCTGGATCTGGATCTGAGCGGCGCGGTGCCCGAGGTTCGCCGGAGTTTGACACCACGGTAGCTGGAGTTCCACCGGAGGAGAGGAAGAAGCCGGGGCGACGAGGTGGCCGGATCCGGTGGTGGATGGCGGCCTTGGGCGGCAGAGGCGGCGCGGCGGTGGCGGGGCGGAGATCGGTGGTCGACGGCGGTGGAAGAGCTTGGCGGCAGCCGGAGGGCGAGGCGGCGGCGAGGGCTCGGGCGGCGGGGTCGGGAGCAAGCGGCGGAAGACGACGCGGGGGCGGCGGTGTAACGCCCCGAGACCGATGTGCCAGGTGTCTTCCAGTTATTCGCTGCTGTTGCCATGTCTTTTGCTTGCGTGTTGCATTTCATCATGTCATCATGTGCATTGCATCATCATGTTTTTGAAACCTGCATCCGTCCGGGTTTCTCCCCCAGTTCCGTCCGTTGTCCGTTCTGAGCCCAACCACACTTGCACGCGCCCGTGGCATGTCCGAAATATTATTTTATAAGTGGCTGGAAAATGTTCTCGGATTGGGTTGAAATTTGGCGTGCGGTCTTATTATAGTGTAGATAGACCGCCTGTCAAATTTCATCACATTCGGAGTTCGTTTGACGCCCCAACGGATAACTATAGCGGCATTATAGTCGGTCTAACGTCGGACGTTTTCGGTCTCCAGAAACAGATGTCGGGCCCTCTCTCTCCCTCCTCCCCCTCGCAGTCTCGCCACAGCCCACCTAGTCCATCCTCCTTCCCCTCTTCACTTTCGGAGTTGTTCGATGCGACCGCACGGTCCGAAACCCTCTCTGCATAGTGCATCGAACCCCTCACGTGAGCGTCCGAAAGTTGTCCCGGACCCGACCCGGGCTGTCGCCACCGTTGTGTCCGGATCATCCCCAAACGTCTACAAAACGTCACCATTTTCTTATTCGGACTTCCTAGCTATTTTATTCGCGATCGTTCGATTGTGATCGGAGGGACGATATACCCCTAAGTCTAACCCACCTACCTGCTATATAACCAGACCAAACCCTAAAATCTAGGGAGATGTCCCATCCATTCCATCACCGCCGCCACTGTTCTCTCGGGATCTATCCCGCATCCACCTCTCTGTCAGCCTCCCACCAACCAGAGCGGTGCCTGTTCCATCGACCCATCCATCCATCGATCCCCAACAACGCCCACTCCTCCTCAGTTTCCACGCCCCACCAATCGCCTCGGATCCGGCTGGTACAAGCTCGATCCCTCCCGCCGCTTCACCCCCTCGATCCCGCTGCTGCCTGATTTGCTTGATTGAGTAGGCCATCCCCATCGCCCCTTTCTCTCTTCTTCTCCTTTTCCCTCCTCCACTCCCTCGTTTCTCATGCCCCCCCCTCATTGTTCCAGGAGGAAACCAGGAGCGCCACGGTTGCCCGCAGCTCCCTCGTCGCCGGGAACGAGTTCCGCCGCCTCCAGCAGAACCAGAGGCCCCTGCCTCGCGCCCTCCCTCTTGTCGTACTTCGTCGCCTGGAGTCGCCGGGAGCCCACGCCAAGTCCCGCCGCCACGCCCTTGTTCCTCTGTCGTGGCCCGCGTCATCCCCGGCGAGCAAACGCCAGCAGCTCCCCTCGCGCCTCGCGGACCTCGCCGGAGTGTCGTTCCCCGTCGCTGCCAGGGACCTCCTCCGCGCCCTGTTGACCCACGCCTGTCCGCCTCGGAGCCAGCCTCCTCTGCATCTGCATCGCGCCGCCCGTGTCCGAGCCCCTGGCGCTGCATCCTCTGCTTCCTTCGAGAGAGCGAACGTCTCGCCCGCGTTGACTTCGCTTGGGCCGGCCTCACCTCGGCCTGCATCGGCTCCCGCTGGATCTCCACCTCGCCCGCGCCTGGGCCTCCTTGCACAAGGCCCAGCGAGCCTCCTCAGCCTGCAGCGACCGGCCCAGCCGCCTACCGCATCCAGTCCAGCACCGAACCGGGCCAAGGCCCATGGTGAGCCTCCAGCGCCCTGCTCCTGTTGGCCCAGCCAGTTTCGGCCTGGTGTAGCTTTTTTTCAGATCTGTGAATTTGTCTATTTTCCAGCGAATTACAGATTTGCAGAAAAACCCCTAAGCTCCATGCATATCATAGCTCACCAACCGTGCATCTTTTGTAAAAACATTATATATGTAAAATGCTTAGTTTTTCATCTAGTTTCATTATATGCCATTTCCATCTATGTTTAAAATGCTTAAAATGTTTTTTGTTTAAATTTGTTTAAATAACTTGCTAAAATGCTTTATTTCATAACTATATAACCGTAGCTCGGAATTTAATAAACTTTATATGTAAATGGGGTAGAAAAATGTCTAGTTTAACTTGGTGGCATCACTTTGCATGTTTAACAACTCTAAAATTGTGTTTAGGGCAGAACAGTACCAAACCTAATAAATGCATATGGGGATTTTTCGGAAGTGTTGTTCGTTGCTTCCGGCCTCATTTAAACATGACTAGATAGGTAGTTTTACTTTGCTTCACCCTCTTGCCATGTTTAACAACATTTAATATTGTTGGGTACATAAACGAGATCGAACTAAATAACTTGATGTGGTGTTTCGTCAATATGCAACCCGCTGCATATTGAGCCCCACTTAATTTGTAGGGTTGTTTGTGCACTTTACCATGCCATGCTTCATTAAACCGGACATGCATCATACTTGATTGTGCATCATGCCATGTCTATGTGTTGGTTGTTTACTATGGTGCTTGCTTCTTTCCGGTGTTGCTTCTTCGGGTTGGTTCCGATAACGTCGCGTTTGTGAGGACCCGTTCGTCTACGTCCATTTGTCTTCTTCATGGACTCGTTCTTCTCCCTTGCGGGATCTCAGGCAAGATGACCATACCCTCAAAATCACTTCCACTACTGGAATCATCTACTTTGCCATCTGCCAGCAGACGGCAAAGAAGCTCTTTGCCATCAGCTACCCGAAAGCAGACGGCAAAGAACTGGCTGATGGCAAAGAAAGCCTTTGCCATCAGCCAGTTCTTTGCCGTCCGCTAGCTGACGGCAAAGATTCTTTGCCGTCGGCTAGCAGACGGAAAAGAGGGAGGGGCCCCACTGACGAGCTGCTTAAAAAAAACTTAACGGGCCCCCCTCTTTGCCGTCTACTAGCAGACGACAAAGAGCAAATAAGCGGATGGCAAAGGGGGGCGGACGACAAAGATTTAACACATCTAACGGCGCGCCCCCCACCCCGCCTCTCTCTCTTTGTTTCTCTCCCCTGCTCCCACACGCGCGCCGCCGCCACCACCACTCGCCGCCGCCGTGCCCCGGCCCCCCCGCGCCCCACCGCCCCGGGCCCGGCGCCGCCGCCCCGCCCCCCCTCCTCCACCGGCCCCCCGCCTCATCGCCACTGCCGCCCGGCGCCGTCGCCCCACCGGCCCCCCGCCCCGTCGCCCCCGCCGCCCTGCCGTCTCAGCGCCGCCGCGCCCCGGCCCCCCGCCCCCCGCGCCCCACCGCCCTGGGCCCGGCGCCGCCGCCCCAGGCCGCCCCGCCCCCCTCCTCCACCGGCCCAGGTGAGCTCTACCTCTCCTCTGTTTTTCCTTTTTTTTGTTTTTTTAGTTTTAGGTTTATGTTTAGTTTAGATTTAGTTTTAGTTTTAGGTTTAGTTTTAGGTTTAGGTTTAGTCTTAGTTTAGTTTTAGGTTTAGATTTAGTTTTTTTCCTTTTTTTTCTGTTTTTTTAGTTTTAGGTTTATGTTTAGATTAGATTTAGGTTTAGTTCAGTTTTAGGAAAGAAAAAGAAGAAAGAAGGAAAAAACAGGAGAGGAGGAGAAGAAGAAGAGGAAAAAGGAAAGGAGGAAGAAGAAGAGGAGGAGGAGAAGAAAAAAGAAGAAGAGGAAGAAGAAGAAGAAGAAAAAAACAGGAGAGGAGGAGAAGAAGAAGAGGAGGAGGAGAAGAAAAAAGAAGAAGAGGAAGAAGAAGAAGAAAACAGGAGAGGAGGAGAAGAAGAAGAGGAAAAAGGAAAGGAGGAAGAAGAAGAAGAAGGAAAAAAGGAAGAAAAGGAAGAAGAGGAAGAAGAAGAAAAGGAAAAAGACCCCAACCTGGCACCCCGACACGACACCCCGACCCCGAGACCCCGACCCCGACCCCGACACCCCGAGCCCGACCCCGACCCCGACACCCCGACCCCGACACCCCGACCCCGACCCCGACACCCCGACCCCCCGAGCCTGACCCGACACCCCGACCCCGAGCCTGACCCGACACCCTGACCCCGACACCACACCCCGACCCCGAAACAACACCCCGACACCGACACGGCACTACCCTGACATCGACACGACACCCCGACCCCCCGACCCCGAAACAGCACCCCGACCCCGACACGGCACCCCGACACCGACAGGACACCCCGACCACCAACACCTCCCGAAAAGGTGTTCTTTGGCCTTCCAAAGGCCGACGGGGTCATATATTTGTGAATTATTAGTTAGGTCATATATTTTTCGATTTTGTTATGAAAAACATCATATATAATTGTGTTGATCATGTAGTTTTAAATGTGCAGTTGTTTCATCGCTGCGAGGTTTGGTGTTCGACGACCTCGCCGTGCGTTTGACGAGCTATGCCCCTTCGTTCGTGGGTGAGCACAAATGACAAGTCCTCCTCCCCCATTAATTATTTGATCTATTCCGATGAAACTTGATAGCTAGATATATATATGTCTTGAATCATCAGTATGCGTAACCAATATGTGTCTCCCATTCGAAAGCGTCATAGTTATAAATATGCATGCATTTGCATATTTATAACCTTGATTCTTTCGAATTGTCCAACGCTATCCATGGACAGCCCGAGTATGTGTAGATTGGGTTCATTTTCCCATATGCTTTGCTCCGGATCCGATGCATATATTTCGTCAGTGCCTCCCCTGTTGTTCTCCGGGTACACATCCTCTCTGTTTATTGCAGAGACGTGTATCAGGAGAACAGCGGGGAGGTGCTGCCGAAATTTTGCGTCGGATCCGGAGCATAGCATGGGAAAATGAACCCAATCTACACATACACGGGTGGGATTAGGACCTATCATTACCTATTAGAGTGTAGGTTGCATGGACGTAATAAAATTGACAAAGTAGATCAACTAATGAATATATACATGGTGAATTACATATATAATTGTTGTGTGTCCAGTAGCTCTGAAAGTCAAGATGAGTGACCGTGCTTGGATGTATACCGGTCACACTGGTCAGAACAAATGGAGCGCTGAATGGTTCACAAAAACTAAGGGGTTTGTGCAAGCCGCATTTGCAAATGGCCAAAAGAAAACCTGGTGCCCCTGTTTCCGGTGCGGCAATTGGGAAAAGAAGACAGAGGCTGAAATGGGCAAACACCTGCAGAAGAGTGGTTTTACGCCCGATTATACGGTGTGGACATTTCATGGTGAGTCTGCCCAACGTGACCGAGCTGAGGTGGATCGTCGTCGCACCGACGAGCATGGTACCGGGATGGAAAACATGGTGCAAGGCTATGATGATGCTCGGGATTCGGACGAGGAGATGGAGGAATCTGCAAAGGCCTTCAATGAAATGTTGGATTCTTCGAAACGTCCGCTCCACGAGCACACTGAGCTTTGTCAGTTGGATGCCATCTCACAAGTAATGGCTCTGAAGGCTCAGTTCAACTTGGGCAGAGAATGCTATGACGCAATTATGACAGTATTTGGACGCTTTCTACCCAAAGGCGATGTAATGCCTGCAAACCTGTACCAGTCGGACAAAATCCTCCGTGCACTGAAGATGCCCTATGAGAAGATACATGCCTGTGAGAAAGGATGTGCCTTATTTAGGCTTGACTATGCGGACTTGAACTATTGTCCCATTTGCAAGTCTTCCAGGTATATTGTGGTAGACAACGGTATGGGTGAGAAGACACAGACCAAAATCCCCGTTAGTGTTCTTCGGTATATGCCAACCGTACCAAGACTTCAACGTCTTTTCATGGTCGAAGAGATGGCCAGACAGATGACATGGCACAAAACAGGCAAAAGAACCGAACTAGATGCAGATGGGAATCTGATGATGGTACACACATCGGATGGTGTTGCGTGGAAAAAGTTTGATGAATTACATGCTGACAAAGCGGCAGATCCGAGGCATCCTCGAGTCGGCATCAGCACGAATGGGTTCAGTGTGTTTGGTATGACGGCAGCCCAATACAGTTGTTGGCCCGTATTTGTCTTTCCACTCAATCTCCCCCCCGGACAGATTATGCAAAGAAAGAACATTTTCCTGACGTTGATAATTCCAGGACCCAACTATCCGGGTAAAAATATGAATGTGTACATGCAGCCGCTTAAGGACGAATTGCAAGAAGCCTGGGATAATGGGTTCAAGACATACGACGCCTTTAGCAAACGGAACTTCATAATGCGTGTCTGGTACATGTACTCGACGCATGACTTGCCGGCGTATGCGCTATTCGTTGGCTGGTGTGTGCATGGAAGGTTCCCGTGCCCCACATGCAAGGGAGCTCTTGAGTTTCGTTGGCTTCAGGCCGGTCGCAAGTTTTCTTGCTTCGACATGCATAGACAGTTCCTGGATCCTCGCCATAAGTTCAGGAAAGACAAGAAGAACTTCATCAGGGGTAGAGTTGTCAAAAACTCTGCACCACCTGCATTGACAGGCCAACAGACCCTGGATCAGTTAAACGCTCTCGAGCCAGATCCACAACGTCCAGGGTACTTCAAGGGGTATAATACTAAGCACATGTGGACTCACAAAACATGCTTATGGGATCTTCCTTACTTCAAAGACCTCCTTTGCCCACACAACATCGACGTGATGCACACTGAGAAGAATATCGCCGAGGCACTTTTTGGTACATTGTTCGGCATAGATGGGAAGTCAAAGGATAATACTAAGGCTAGAGTCGATCTGGAGGCGCTATGTGATAGGCCATTACAAAACATGAAAGAACCGAAAGGAAAGCAGAACTGGACGAAGCCAAAGGCATGGTTCAATCTTGGAAGGCCAGCTATGAGGGAAATTCTCTTGTGGGTGCAACAGCAGTTGATGTTCCCCGATGGGTATGCAACGAATCTAAAGAGGGGAGCGAATCTTGATAAACTGAAGATATTTGGTCTCAAGAGTCATGATTGGCACATATGGATTGAGCGGGTAATGCCGGTGATGTTGCGTGGCTTCATCCCTGAGGATGAATGGCTAGTACTGGCAGAACTCAGCTATTTCTTCTGTGTTCTTTGTGCGAAAGAACTATCGCCTGGCGTGCTAGAAGAAATGGAAGAGTTGGCGCCGGAGTTGATCTGCAAGTTAGAGAAGATCTTTCCACCGGGCTTCTTTAATCCAATGCAGCATTTGATTTTGCATCTCCCGACCGAGGCAAGATTGGGGGGGCCCGTGCAAAATCGTTGGTGCTACCCAACTGAGAGGATGCAGAAGACGCTTCGAGAAAAATGTAAAAATAAACGTAGAATTGAAGCATCGATGGCTGAGGCATTCATCACAGAGGAGGCGGCAAACTTTGTAACAGCGCACTACGAAGCCAAAAATCGTCAGTTGCATAATCCGAAGCCTCAGTACAATGCTGACGAGCCTAAAAAGGGTGGATCCAACCTCAGCCTATTTAAAGGGAATCTCGCACCAGCTAGTGTTTCACATCCAGTATCTTTGGATAAGAAGAATGGCGGACCATTTCATTGTATATCTTCAACAACCTGATAGAAGTGCGGCCGTACATCGAGTAAGTTCTCGATACATTGTTTCGCAACTTCTATTTCCTTTGAACTACTCTTATTCCTGGATATGTCATACAGTCGATACGTCGCCATATTCTCGTATGGAGTGGAGATCCAAAAGGATTCCGTCGAAGAGTATGAGCTTCTCGCAAAGCAAGGAGGTGGCTATCCCGGTTTCATCTCTTGGTTCAAACAAACGGTAATTTCTATTAGACAATTTCATTTCATTCACTAATTTGTGCATAATGCAACAATCCTTTCATATTAAACTTGTAGGCTAATTCAGAGTCTATGGACGCCGAATTGAGACAAGTCGCTAATGGTTTTGACTATAAGGTACGTTCATTTGACAAGTACGACATCAACGGGTATCACTTTCGTACCTATGGCAAAGAGCTATCTATGGCCGACCGAAAGTCTACAAATTGTTGTGTATCTGCTATCGGCGAAGGAGGTACCGAGTATTATGGGAGAGTTGAAGCAATTTATGAACTTCTGTTCTATGGTGAAAACCCACCGAATGTCGTAGTCTTCAAATGTTATTGGTTTCAGCCGAAGGAGACTAGAAGGACTCATGAACATATAGGGCTAGTTGAAATCAACCAAAGCACTCATTTAGATGTTCCTGATGTCTATATTATGGCTCAACAGGCGACCCAAGTATTCTATCTACCGTGGGCCTGCCAAACTAATCCAAATCTGAAAGGTTGGGATGTCGTTTATGAAGTGCCGCCACGTGCTAGACTTTCTCCCCCAAAGGAAGATGATTATGAACCTCACATTAACCCAGACACATATGAAGGAGAATTCTTCCAAGAGACACGTCTTTCCAAAAAGCGTTTCAAGAACCGCTATACTTCACCCCAAAACATTGAAGTAGACAGCGACAATGAATCCGACATCACCCCAGAGGAGGAACAAGAAGAGCCGGAACAAGAAGAGGTTACTGCTGCGGATGACCTGTCAATGCTTGACCGATTACGTCAAGGTGGCCTTGCACATGTTGATGCCAATGAACCCTATGAGCCCATCATTGATTATAGTGATGATGATGATGATTATGCATTTATTGATGATACTGATCGAGATTATTAGTAGTGTCAGGTATTCAATTTTTTTATGTTGTACTTGATGATGATACACTTAAGTGATATACATATTATTATTCATGTCGGTACTTTTTTTATGTTGTACTAATTTCGTTTATTCTTTGTCATGGCAGGTGTTGAAAGATGGTGGGCGCTGGTCGGGAGCACGCCGAGGCCCCTTCTTCGTTGGCGCGTGGTGCGAGGTCTTCCATTCCACACGCACCTCTCCGCCGAGCGTTGCTGGACAGTATGGCGACACCGCCGGGTCCTTCTTCGTCGACCGCGGTGCCCAGCAGAGGACGAGGTAAGAAGAAGAGAGGAGCTGGAGCACATGGTCGCGGGAGAGGACGTACGGTGACTGCTAGGCGCCTTCCTCGCCGCCACCCCCAGCTGTTTCACCCGAGCACGTGACTGCTAGGGTGGACTCGTCTGAGGAGGAGGCTGCACGGACTCCGGTCCACGAGCCTCCGGTCCACGAGCCTCGGGGCGACGGGCCTTCGGCCCACGAGACTTGGGCCCACGAGACCCCGGAGGAGCACACGTCTGGATGGGGTACCTGGCCGGGTCAGCCTGAGCATGGCGGGGAGCCGAGTGGCCATGCTAATGATGGCGGGGAGCCGACTGATGAGGAGGGGGAGGAGGGGGCAACGTCTACCAGCGTGGTGCTACACGGCTCCCGTCCGTGCCGGTGACCCGCGAGCAGAGGTGGTTGATTTTCCCTGATGGGGAGAGGTACGTAAGTGCATTTAATATTTTTGTACCTTCTGCATTCACGTTTCTTCAAATAACTAATGCGTTGGCGTTGTCATGCTGCAGGGGTTGGGAACACCATCATAGTGTCCGCCGGCCCAACTCCGTCCTTGGAGTTCTTTGCCGGCAAAACTTCCCGGGGTTTGTCACGTTGCCTGGTGAGGGTCGGCTTCCAGAGCTTGGATTGAGCTGGGAGCACTACGTGGCTGCCCCGGCCCCGCCGGATGAGATTATCGACGGTGTCGTGTGCGACACGAGGGCAGACATGGTGATCAGAAAGTTCTGGGTAATTTCTCCTTTACACATTTAAAAATCTTCAACTAGCTAGTTATTAATTGTACTAATAAATATTGTCTCATTTGATTGCAGACATTCTACAGGTGTGAGGAGGGATACGAGGAGGACGCGGCACATGTTATCGAGAACGTCTGCAAGCGCCTACTCCAGAACTTACGGCACGAGGCTCGGGTGCAGGCTGTTCGAGACTACTACGCCTTGCGTGGTATCAAGAAGACCAAGCCGGCGTGCCGCGATAAGTTCCTGAGTAAGGAGCAGTACATGAAGGTAATTCTTAAGGCCTTCTCTACTTAAGTTCCTTCATTTAGTAATTCTTAGCCGTAGCGCTCAAGTTTCTATTTGCTAACTTAGGCGCCTCCAAGATGGTGTGCGGATCGGATGGATTGTTGGGAGGTGTTGTTCGATGAGTGGTGCTCAAAACAATGGCTAGCCCTCCAAAACGAGGCCAAGGACAAACGTGCCCAAATGGAAGGTGTGCCACACCATCAAGGCAGCTCCAACTTATATCAGTTCGGGCGCAACTGGGTATGTGGTTTGCTTCATGATTCATGCAATTCATTCATCATGCTAGCTTGAGCCCTTTAATTACTAATTTTCATTGTTTCTCTCTTTCAGGCACGCTACAATAAGGCGGATAAGGTGCCAGAGGTGTACGACCTGTATGCCATGGCCCACACTGCCTCTTTCAAGAAAGTCAAGGCTTTCTCTCAGTCTGACCTCGATGATGCAAACAACTTCACCAACATCTCCTCCCACAACAAGCTCGTGAGATATAGAGATGAGGGGAAGGCGAGGAAAGGGGAGGACTTTAACCCGAGCCAGGGTCCCATTGATCCAGAGCTGGTGATGATATCTGGTGGCGGGAGGTCCCATGGCTCCATAGCCATTGGAGATGGACTTATCCATTGTCCTAGCACTCTCCCGGAGATCAAGGCGCGCCAGTCGAGCTCCGCTCCTGAGATAAGGCCTCGTGAACGGCCAGTGCAACTCGCCATCAAGGTTAGTGATACGTACTCAGTTATCTTTCTCCATTAATTACATTGTGTGTGCTTCCATCAATGATTACAAATGGTCATGTGAGTGGTGTTGCAGGCTGCTATACAGAGTGAGAGAGATAGAACGGAGAAACTTCTGGCGGAGGCGGCGGAGAGGCAGCGGGAGTTGGAGGAGAGGACGACAAAGATGATGGAGGAGGAGAGGGCACGGAATGACATGCAGGCAAGGGCCATGTACGAGCTCCTTGTGGTAAGTTTCTTCTACAGATTAGCCAAAACATTCATGTAGTGTTTGTCTCATTACTAACTAGTATATATGACTGAGTCGTCAAAACCAAATGTGCAGTCTGTGTGCGAGAAGACAGGTCAGACCGCTCCGCCGATGCCAGTGATTGCTCCTGGGACCACGGTGAGTTTTATTTGAATGGACATTACTTGCTAGTCTTAACATTTGAGTGTCATCATGCTAACAAGACATTGGAAATGATCTTTGGTGCAGTGTAACTCCAGACAAGCATCGCACGATCCTTCTCCATCTACCGACACGAGCCACCCCGCTCCTACACCTCCTGGATCTTGGTAAGTTTATCTAGTGTTTTGCTTAGCACATGCATAAAGACCTAGACTTAGCTTTATTTCCTCCAATGCTTACCATAATGACCTAGACTTAGCTTCTACTCCTCCAAAATGACTTAATAAGCTTACTGACCTCCAAAACCATCCATTTTACCTAAGTTAGCTCTAAAACGATCTGTACTTAGCTTACTTATGTCAAAAATTGCATAATTAGCTTAGTTAGCTCATAGACGATCCATTTTACCTAAGTTAGCTCTAAAATGACCCATTTTACCTAGGTTAGCTTATAAATGATCCAGTTCATCCAAGTTAGCTAAAAAATGACCCATTTTACCTAGATTAGCTCCTAAATGATCCATTTTACCTACGTTAGCTTTAAAATGACCCATTTCACCTAGGTTAACTCCAAAATGACCCATCTTACCTAGGTTATCTCATAAACGATCCATTTCAACTAATTTAGCTCATAAACGATCCATTTCACCAAGTTAGCTAAAAAACGATCCATTTCACCTAAATTAGCTCTTAAATGATCCATTTCACCTAAGTTAGCTCAAAAAGATCCATTTCAACTAAATTAGCTCATGAATGATCCATTTCACCTAAGTTAGCTCAAAAACGATCCATTTCAACTAAGTTAGCTCATAAATGATCCATTTCACCTAAGTTAGCTAAAAAACGATCCATTTCACCGTAGTTACCTCAAAAACGATCCATTTGACCTTAGTTAGCTCATAAACGACCCATTTCAACTAAGTTAGCTCATAAATGATCCATTTCACCTTAGCTAGCTCATAAACGACCCATTTCAACTTAGTTAGCTCATATATGATCCATTTCACGTAAGTTAGCTCATAAATGACATACTCTTCTTGTTCTAGTCTTCTTCTTGTTCTACTCTTCTTGTTCTAGTCTTCTTCTCGTTCTACTCTTCTTCTTGTTCTACTCTTCTTGTTCTAACTTTCTTATTTTTCATTTTGCAGATTTCATTCACTTGACGAAAGCTTGCATAGATGGAGTGCTCCTTATCCCTTTCTTTGTTTCTTTTGTATCGTTGAACTATGCATGTATCGTTGGATGAAACTATTGTAATATATATGGTTGGATGCCTCTATGTTGAACTTGTTATGTATGATGGAACTATGCATGTAATATATATGGTTGGATGATGAAGTTATGTGTTGGATATCTTATATGTTTGCTCTGTAATGGCCTTTTGAAATATATCTATATATGTCATATATATATATATTTGTGATGAAAATTGTTGGATTTAATAAAAAACAGATAAAAGAGCCAACATGGCAGGCTCTTTGCCGTCTGCCACCGACGGCAACGGGCTCTTTGCCGTCTGCCGCGGACGGCAAAGAAGACACGTGGCATCCAGCTGTGCTTCCTGGGAGCTGACCCATTTGGTCAGTTTGCCTACAGTGGCAGACGGCAAAGACTTTGCCATCAGTGGCAGACGGCAAAGAACCTGCCATGTAGTGACGTGTAGATGACATCATACGGCGGACGACAAAGACACTAGAAATTTTGCCGTCAGCGGCGGACGGCAAAGGCCTGCCGTTAGCCACTTAACGGACTGACAGCGCAATTATTGCCGTCCGCTCTCTTTGCCGTCCGCCGCAGACGGCAAAGGGCCTTTGCCGTCAGCCGCCAGGAAGCAGACGTCAAAGTAGCTGTTTACCGTAGCCTACTTTGCCAGAGCCTTTTGCCGTCCGCGGCTGACGGCAAAGGCCTTTGCCGTCCGCCATGGCAGACGGAAAAATAGCTGATTCCTGTAGTGTTTTGTTCCACTCTTGCCGCCCTAGTTTCTGTCATATCGGTGTTATGTTCCCGGATTTTGCGTTCCTTACGCGGTTGGATAATAATGGAACCCCTTGATAGTTCGCCTTGAATAAAACTCCTCCAGCAATGCCCAACCTTGGTTTTACCATTTGCACTAACAACCTACCACCTTCCCTTGGGTTTTGCAGACTCAAGGGTCATCTTTATTCTAACCTGCCCGGGCCAGTGCTCCTCTGAGTGTTGGTCCGACCGAGCAGATTGCGGGGCCACCTCGGGGCAACTTGAGGTTTGGTTTTACTCGTAGGATGTCTCATCTGAGTGTGCCCTGAGAACGAGATATGTGCAGCTCCTACCGGGATTTGTCGGCACATTCAGGCGGTGTTGCTGGATTTGTTTTAACTTGTCGAAGTGTCTTGTAGAACTGGGATACCGAGTCTGATCGGAATGTCTCGGGAGAAGGTATATCCTTCGTTGACCGTGAGAGCTTGTCATGGGCTAAGTTGGGACACCCCTGCAGGGATTTGAACTTTCGAAAGCCGTGCCCGCGGTTATGGGCAGATGGGAATTTGTTAATGTCCGGTTGTAGAAAACCTGAAGTTGACCTTAATTAAAATGCATCAACCGCGTGTGTAACCGTGATGGTCTCTTTTCGGCGGAGTCCAGGAAGTGAACACGGTGTTGGAGTTATGCTTGACGTAGGTTGTTCTAGGATCACTTCATGATCATAGTTTCTCGACCGTGCTTTGCCTTCTCTTCTTGCTCTCTTTTGCGTATATGTTAGCCACCAAATATGCTAGTCGCTTGCTGCAGCTCCACCTCATACCCTTACTTTACCCATAAGCTTAAATAGTCTTGATCGCGAGGGTGTGAGATCATTGAGTCCCCGTGACTCACAGATACTTCCAAAACTAGTTTGCAGGTGCCGACGTAACCGAGCAGGTGACGCAACCGAGCTCAAGGAGGAGCTCGAGGAAGATCTTGTCCTTTATGTTGTTTCGTTCTAGTTGATTAGTAGTGGAGCCCAGTTGGGGTCGATCGGGGATCTGTGTAGCATTTGGGGTAGTCTTCTTTTATTTTGGCTCCGTAGTTGGTCCCTGATTGTATCTGGATGTTGTAATGCTTTATTCATGTAATTGTGTGAAGTGGTGATTGTAAGCCAACTATGTATCTTTTCCCCCTATTGTATTACATGGGTTGTTTGCGAAGATTACCTCACTTGCGACATTGCTTTCAATGCGGTTATGCCTGTAAGTCGTGCTTCGACACGTGGGAGATATAGCCGCATCGAGGGCGTGACAAGTTGGTAATCAGATCCTTCCCCGACCTTAGGAGCCCCCACTGCTTGATCAAATTAGTTGACGAGTTGAGTCTATAAAAATGTTTTGAGTCAATTAGGAATTATATATCGGAGAGTTTAGGAATTCTTTTTACTCCCCAGTCCCTTCATCGCTCTGGTGAGGCATCCTGACATAGAGTTTTGTCTCTTCTCTCCCAAAATTCACTAAATTGTTTTTAGGATCACGCGGGTATCTTGGAATCGTTCCGATGGTTTTGTGATGAGAACATTGTTCTTGGCGCCTCCTGTCATTTAGGGGTTGTGGCAGTGTCCCGGGGAGTTGAGCTCCGAGGTGTTGTCGTCACAATTTTATCGTTGCAGTTCTGGAATACCTGAGTTTAGTTTCGCCGACATCGAAAATCTCTTTTATGCAGTTGTTGGTGAGATAACCTCGACGCCACCCAGTACTAGGGTGGGAGTTCGGGAGTATTGCCATAACTTGTATAACGGATGCTTTTCGAAGTTTGAGGTAAACGATTTCCGAAGGTTTCTTGGTTATGTGTTGAAGAATGGATACAGCTGGATGTAGGATTTGCTAGTTTTGGGTGAGATATTATGCTTCCCCTGTATCCCCAACACCTGATTGCATAATTGGAAAATTTTGGGAGTTTATAGGTGGGAATTCAAGTAGCTCTTAGGATATCTTTCCGACAGATGTATGATATGAAATTGGGGTTCGACGTCTAGTGGTCCGCCTATCCACGGTCGGTTTTACAGTGGTCTCGTTGTGTCTTAAAGAGTCCTTGGCTATGCCGACTTGGGGACACTTCGTATGTCATGTGCACTGCCTTGTACATGCTGGTGCTGTACGATCGAGCCCGTGTAGGCCCCACCACGAAAACTTCGGACGAAATCTCTATCATATGTTTGTTCCGGCTTATTCCGCAAGCCAATCCTTTGTTTTGTTTTGAGTTGTGGTATTCGAGTTGCTTCGAAGTCAAATGTTGATTCCATACCTTTCCTAAATGGTGTTCTCATATTTCTATGTGGATGCTAATCCTTCATGATAATCGATATTGCCATGTCAATCCTTTTCATCGGCGTGTTTTCTCTTCAAGTGGATCCGATCATTTCAACATCAGCAAGATCAATTATCATTTCTTCTCAACGGTGTTCGTTTCATTCTCAACAGTGTTTTCCCACCCTCCCACCCTTGTGTTCTTGAAGGATTCAGATTTCTTATTCAAGTATCCATCGTATGGATGTCAAGCCTTTCCATTCTTTTATCTAATATTCTTATCCGGTGATTCTCAAGAAGATTCTAACGGAGCTTCAAGTTCATCACTCTTCACTCATTTTCTTCTCCGGTGGATCCAATTAAAGCTTTCGATGTTGATCATATTCTTTTCCGTATTTCAAATACCCTCTCATGCCGGTGCACCTCATTATCATTCCACTTCTCGCTATTTATTATTCCGGAGTGCTGAAGATATCTTGAAGATTCGCGTTTCCACTCTACATTCGTTCTAGCTCTTTCGAGGATGTTCCCTCATTCAAGTCATTTAATTCAACCGGTGTTTTCTCTCTTTTGAATCGTTCTACGATGTTTCTTTTGAGTGGGCCCTAACCCACAGGTCCTTTCCCAGGATCTTACCTGACTCTTCTTATTTTACCGGAGCTATTCTCAAATCTTTCAAAGTTTGATGTAAGAATGATTTATTATCAGTCAAATGTCTTTCTCCAAGATCGGTTAAATTCTTTTCATCGTTGGCTCTACCTCTTCGCTTTTGATTCTTTCGGAGTATCTCAACAATTCATGGTGGTGTTTCTCATCGTCATTCTCAGAATTTGAAGACCGAAGAAGAGTTTCTCTTTAATCTTGTTCCATTCTCTTCAAAATTCATGATTCTAGTTTGTTGCCATCCTCTCGTAATTGTTTTGATCGCGAAAAATTCTTTTCACCTATCCGAAGCAATTCAAGAGTCTTCTTAGTTTGTTATCCGGAGTCCATCAATTCAGGTTTATTCATTCTCAGCTGTCAGTTATCATTCTCCTATCTTACCGGTGCTTCGTTCAAGTAATCTCTAATTAGTTCGTGATCCCTATGTTCTCTTGTATCTAAATTCTCTCAAGCACCTTCGTTCATTTGCTAATTCTTACCGGTGATTCACCCCTACTTCGATCATTTTCAATTCTTACGGTGGTTCATTCAAGAGTTCCTCTTCCTTCGTTTATCATATTAATTCATTCGTTGTTTCAATCCTACCGGTGGTTCATTGAAGACGTTCTCAAGTTATGTTATATCTATCTTAATCCTTTCTACGAGAATAAGTAGTTTGCCAATTCCGTTGATTGTCATCAATTTAATTGGTGAAGGATACACATAACGTAATTCTTATTTCATCCAAGTGATTAATTCCTTATTCCGGAGGTTCATCAAATTCTCGATTCAAGTTGTCCATCTTTCTTTTCCGGAGCTCAAAGTTATTTCAATTATCATTCCAAAGATCCATTAAATCATTGCAAGGATTCACCTTGTGTTTTCGACCTCTCTTCCCTTTCGTTTGATCATTCTTTTCTTACCGGAGTTCTTCATGGAGACTCTACATGATGGTTCATAAAGGATTTAATTCCTTATCGAAGCGTTCATCAACATTCTTTTCTGAGGAGCTCATGCTTTCTTCATCGTGTAATCCGGAGTGCAATTCCTTCTACCATATCATTGGAGGTGGTATTATGTCATTCTTCATAATTTGAGTTCATGTTCATGATTCACATGTTGTTAAGAATGAGATATTTTAAATCCATCAACCTCTTCGTTGGAGTTATCTTGGGTTAATTTTCACCTAAAGCCTTCCCTAAGGATTGTTGCTATTTATGGTGCTTATAAAGGACCCAAGTTCTTTATCCTCCCGGTGAAATAAGTTTCTCGTCTCCTTGTTGATATCAATCCAATCTTGGTTTCCGTTAGTGGCAGAATTTCACCTCATAGTTTTGAGATGTTCTCCATAAGCCCACTACAACCTTGTTCTTTTCGTTGTTGGTTTTCCAACAACTCCGTTCGACCTTTCTCCTAAGGATGCCTTCTCAACCTCTTTTGTGGCAGAAGTTGGCATTTTCTTCTCCAATCTCCTACTTCAATTATCCAACTTCTATTCTTTCATTCCGGAGACATTGTGATGTTGCTCTCTTCAACCCATCATCTTGTTTGTCAAGATCATGTTCAATTTCTTCCATTTACAGTCGAAGTGATGCCCAAACTATATCAGTCTTATTCCTCCTCTATCTTGTTTAACCGGAGTGTTGTGACCTTTTGCTCAAGTCCTTTTCTTCCTATCAAATCTTGCATCTCTTTTCAATCGGAGTGCTGCCCGAAGTTGTTCTTCCTTGTTCCTCTTTGCTAACGGAGTGTTTTCAACTTCATTCATCTTCGTTGTATTCTTTTCTCGAAATGGTGTAACCTTTCAAGGTTCTTTGGTTTCACTCATTGGTCAAAGGAGCAACTTAGTTTTACCTCTTCTCTTTCTCTTCCCTTTTCCCTCTGGTGCCATTCTAGATCTCGGGACGAGATCCTCTTGTAGTGGTGGAGTGTTGTAACGCCCCGAGACCGATGTGCCAGGTGTCTTCCAGTTATTCGCTGCTGTTGCCATGTCTTTTGCTTGCGTGTTGCATTTCATCATGCCATCATGTGCATTGCATCATCATGTTTTTGAAACCTGCATCCGTCTGGGTTTCTCCCCCAGTTCCGTCCGTTGTCCTTTCTGAGCGCAACCACACTTGCACGCGCCCGCGGCATGTCCGAAATATTATTTTATAAGTGGCCGGAAAATGTTCTCGGATTGGGTTGAAATTTGGCATGCGGTCTTATTATAGTGTAGATAGACCGCCTGTCAAATTTCATCGCATTCAGAGTTCATTTGACGCCCCAACGGATAACTATAGCGGCATTATAGCCGGTCTAACGTCGGACGTTTTCGGTCTCCGGAAACAGATGCCGGGCCCTCTCTCTCCCTCCTCCCCCTCGCAGTCTCGCCACAGCCCACCTAGTCCATCCTCCTTCCCCTATTCGCTTCCGGAGTTGTCCGATGCGACCGCACGGTCCGAAACCCTCTCTGCACAGTGCATCGAACCCCTCACGTGAGCATCCGAAAGTTGTCTCGGACCCGACCCGGGCTGTCGCCACCGTTGTGTCCGGATCATCCCCAAACGTCTACAAAACGTCACCGTTTTCTTATTCGGACTTGCTAGCTATTTTATTCGCGATCGTTCGATTGTGATCGGAGGGACGATATACCCCTAAGTCTAACCCACCTACCTGCTATATAACCAGACCAAACCCTAAAATCTAGGGAGATGTCCCATCCATTCCATCACCGCCGCCACTATTCTCTCGGGATCTATCCCGCATCCACCTCGCTTTCATCCTCCCACCAACCAGAGCACTGCCTGTTCCATCGACCCATCCATCCATCGATCCCCAACAACGCCCACTCCTCCTCAGTTTCCACGCCCGACCAATCGCCTCGGATCCGGCCGGTACAAGCTCGATCCCTCCCGCTGCTTCACCCCCTCGATCCCGCTGCTGCCTGATTTGCTTGATTGAGCAGGCCATCCCCGTCGCCCCTTTCTCTCTTCTTCTCCTTCTCCCTCCTCCACTCCCTCGTTTCTCATGCCTCCCCCTCATTGTTCCAGGAGGAAACCAGGAGCGCCACAGTTGCCCGCAGCTCCCTCGTCGCCGGGAACGAGTTCCGCCGCCTCCAGCAGAACCAGAGGCCCCTGCCTCGCGCCCTCCCCCTTGTCGTACTTCGTCGCCTGGAGTCGCCGGGAGCCCGCGCCAAGTCCCGCCGCCACGCCCTTGTTCCTCTGTCGTGGCCCGCGTCATCCCCGGTGAGCAAACGCCAGCAGCTCCCCTCGCGCCTCGCGGACCTCGCCGGAGTGCCGTTCCCCGTCGCTGCCAGGGACCTCCTCCGCGCCCTGTTGACCCGCGCCTGTCCGCCTCGGAGCCAGCCTCCTCTGCATCTGCATCGCGCCGCCCGTGTCCGAGCCCCTGGCGCTGCATCCTCTGCTTCCTTCGAGAGAGCGAACGTCTCGCCCGCGTTGACTTCGCTTGGGCCGGCCTCACCTCGGCCTGCATCGGCTCCCGCTGGATCTCCACCTCGCCCGCGCCTGGGCCTCCTTGCACAAGGCCCAGCGAGCCTCCTCAGCCTGCAGCGACCGGCCCAGCCGCCTACCGCATCCAGTCCAGCACCGAACCGGGCCAAGGCCCATGGTGAGCCTCCAGCGCCCTGCTCCTGTTGGCCCAGCCAGTTTCGGCCTGGTGTAGCTTTTTTTCAGATCTGTGAATTTGTCTATTTTCCAGCGAATTACAGATTTGCAGAAAAACCCCTAAGCTCCATGCATATCATAGCTCACCAACCGTGCATCTTTTGTAAAAACATTATATATGTAAAATGCTTAGTTTTTCATCTAGTTTCATTATATGCCATTTCCATCTATGTTTAAAATGCTTAAAATGTTTTTTGTTTAAATTTGTTTAAATAACTTGCTAAAATGCTTTATTTCATAACTATATAACCGTAGCTCGGAATTTAATAAACTTTATATGTAAATGGGGTAGAAAAATGTCTAGTTTAACTTGGTGGCATCACTTTGCATGTTTAACAACTCTAAAATTGTGTTTAGGGCAGAACAGTACCAAACCTAATAAATGCATATGGGGATTTTTCGGAAGTGTTGTTCGTTGCTTCCGGCCTCATTTAAACATGACTAGATAGGTAGTTTTACTTTGCTTCACCCTCTTGCCATGTTTAACAACATTTAATATTGTTGGGTACATAAACGAGATCGAACTAAATAACTTGATGTGGTGTTTCGTCAATATGCAACCCGCTGCATATTGAGCCCCACTTAATTTGTAGGGTTGTTTGTGCACTTTACCATGCCATGCTTCATTAAACCGGACATGCATCATACTTGATTGTGCATCATGCCATGTCTATGTGTTGGTTGTTTACTATGGTGCTTGCTTCTTTCCGGTGTTGCTTCTTCGGGTTGGTTCCGATAACGTCGCGTTTGTGAGGACCCGTTCGTCTACGTCCATTTGTCTTCTTCATGGACTCGTTCTTCTCCCTTGCGGGATCTCAGGCAAGATGACCATACCCTCAAAATCACTTCTATCTTTGCTTGCTAGTTGCTCGCTCTTTTGCTATGCATATGCTATGATGCCTACAACTCGCTTATCATGCCTCCCATATTGTTGAACCAAGCCTCCAACCCACCTTGTCCTAGCAAACCGTTGTTTGGCTATGTTACCACTTTGCTCAACCCTTCTTATAGCGTTGTTAGTTGCAGGTGAAGATTGAAGTTTGTTCCTTGTTGGAACATGGAGATCGTTCCTTGTTGGAACATGTTTATGTGTTGGGGTATCACAATATCTCTTATTTAATTAATGCATCTATATACTTGGTAAAGGGTGGAAGGCTCGGCCTTTTGCCTAGTGTTTTGTTCCACTCTTGCCGCCCTAGTTTCTGTCATATCGGTGTTATGTTCCCGGATTTTGCATTCCTTACGCGGTTGGGTAATAATGGGAACCCCTTGACAGTTTGCCTTGAATAAAACTCCTCCAGCAATGCCCAACCTTGGTTTTACCATTTGCACTAACAACCTACCACCTTCCCTTGGGTTCTGCAGACTCAAGGGTCATCTTTATTCTAACCCCCCCGGGCCAGTGCTCCTCTGAGTGTTGGTCCGAACGAGCAGACTGCGGGGCCACCTCGGGGCAACTTGAGGTTTGGTTTTACTCGTAGGATGTCTCATCTGAGTGTGCCCCGAGAACGAGATATGTGCAGCTCCTATCGAGATTTGTCGGCACATTCAGGCGCTGTTGCTGGATTTGTTTTAACTTGTCAAAGTGTCTTGTAGAACCAGGATACCGAGTCTGATCGGAATGTCTCGGGAGAAGGTATATCCTTCGTTGACCGTGAGAGCTTGTCATGGGCTAAGTTGGGACACCCCTGCAGGGTTTGAACTTTCGAAAGCCGTGCCCGCGGTTATGGGCAGATGGGAATTTGTTAATGTACGGTTGTAGAAAACCTGAAGTTGACCTTAATTAAAATGCATCAACCGCGTGTGTAACCGTGATGGTCTCTTTCCGGCGGAGTCCGGGAAGTGAACACGGTGTTGGAGTTATTCTTGACGTAGGTTGTTCTAGGATCACTTCTTGATCATAGTTTCTCGACCGTGCTTTGCCTTCTCTTCTTGCTCTCTTTTGCGTATATGTTAGCCACCAAATATGCTAGTCGCTTGCTGCAGCTCCACCTCATACCCTTACTTTACCCATAAGCTTAAATAGTCTTGATCGCGAGGGTGTGAGATCATTGAGTCCCCGTGACTCACAGATACTTCCAAAACTAGTTTGCAGGTGCCGACGTAACCGAGCAGGTGACGCAACCGAGCTCAAGGAGGAGCTCGAGGAAGATCTTGTCCTTTATGTTGTTTCGTTCTAGTTGATTAGTAGTGGAGCCCAGTTGGGGTCGATCGGGGATCTGTGTAGCATTTGGGGTAGTCTTCTTTTATTTTGGCTCCGTAGTTGGTCCCTGATTGTATCTGGATGTTGTAATGCTTTATTCATGTAATTGTGTGAAGTGGTGATTGTAAGCCAACTATGTATCTTTTCCCCCTATTGTATTACATGGGTTGTTTGCGAAGATTACCTCACTTGCGACATTGCTTTCAATGCGGTTATGCCTCTAAGTCGTGCTTCGAGACGTGGGAGATATAGCCGCATCGAGGGCGTGACAGGCGGGCCGATCTGGGCTCCCTCGGGCCGCGGCGGTGGGGAGGAGAGAGGAGGTCTGGCGGGACATGTGGCGAGGTGGGATTGGGTGGTGCCGGCGGCGCAGACGCGTCCGACGGCGGCCGGACGTGTCCGGTGGCGGCAGGAGGAGGTTAGGGTAGGTTTTGACCGCGAATTTCGGCGGGGGAGGTCTATTTATAGGTAGAGGGAGTTAGGAGAGTCCAAATGGAGTGCGGTTTTCGGGCACGCGATCGTGATCGAACGGCCGAGAGGATGGAGCGGGTTTTGGATGGGTTTTGGGCCACTTTGGAGGGGTGTTGGGCTGCAACACACACAAGGCCTCTATGGTTCCTCGGTTAACTATTGGGGTATCAAACGGACTCCAAATGGCATGAAACTTGACAGGCGGTCTACCGGTGACGTACCAAGGCCACTTGGGAAATCTCGGTACATTTCGAGAATGTTTAACACCCGCACACGAAAAGAGGCAAAAGGGGGCGCCGGAGGACGTAGGAGCGCCGGATTGCAAAACGGACAACGGGGAAAATGCTCGGATGCATGAGATGAACACATATGCAAATGCGATGCACATGATGACATGATATGCAATGCATGACATGGAAAAAATGCAAAACGAAGACAAAACCCAACCACGAGTGAATATCATAACTTAGAGCCGAAAATGGCAAGAGTTGGAATACAAATATGGCAAGTTACATACGGGGTGTTACATCTACGTACCCTCGTAGACCGTAAGCGGAAGCATTATGACAACACGGTTGATGTAGTCGTACGTCTTCACGATCGACCAATTCTCAGTACCGAACGTATGACACCTCCGCGTTCAGCACACATTCAGCTCGGTGACATCCCGCGAACTCACGATCCAGTAGAGCTTCCGAGAAGAGCTTCGTCAGCACGATGGCGTGGTGACGGTGTTGATGAAGCTACCGACGCAGGGCTTCGCCTAAGCACCGCTACGATATGACCGAGGTGGATTATGGTGGAGGGGGCACCGCACACGGCTAAAAAGATCAATGATCAATTGTTGTGTCTCCAAGGGGTGCCCCCCTCCCCGTATATAAAGGAGTGGAGGAGGGGGAGGGGGCTGGCCTCCTATGGCGCGCCCCATGAGGAGTCCTACTCCCATCGAGAGTAGGACTCCCCCCTTCCAAGTAGGAGTAGGAGTAGAAGAGGAAGGGAGAGAAGAAGAGAAGGAAAGGGGGGCGCCCCCCCTCCTCCTTGTCCAATTCGGACTAGAGGGGGAGGGGGCGCGCGGCTACCCTGGCCGCCCCTCCTCTTCTCCCACTAAGGCCCATTAGGCCCAATATACTCCCTGGGGGTTTCCGGGGTAACCCCCCGGTACTCCGATATATGTCTGAAACCTCCCGAAACACTTCCGGTGTCCGAACATAGTCATCCAATATATCAATCTTTACGTCTCGACCATTTCGAGACTCCTCATTGTGTCCGTGATCATATCCGGGACTCCGAACTACCTTCGGTACATCAAAACACAAAAACTCATAATACCGATCGTCACCGAACTTTAAGCGTGCGAACCCTACGAGTTCGAGAACTATGTAGACATGACCGAGACACGTCTCCGGTCAATAACCAATAGCGGAACCAGGATGCTCATATTGGTTCCTACATATTCTACGAAGATCTTTATCGGTCAAACCGCATAACAACATGCGTTGTTCCCTTTGTCATCGATATGTTACTTGCCCGAGATTCGATCGTCGGTATCTCAATACCTAGTTCAATCTCGTTACCGGCAAGTCTCTTTACTCGTTCCGCAATGCATCTTCCCGTAACTAACTCATTAGTCACATTTCTTGCAAGGCTTGTAGTGATGTGCATTACTGAGAGGGCCCAGAGATACCTTTCCGACAATCGGAGTGACAAATCCAATTCTCGATCTATGCCAACTCAACGAACACCATCAGAGACACCTGTATACCACCTTTATAATCACCCAGTTATGTTGTGACGTTTGGTAGCACACAAAGTGTTCTTCCGGTATTCGAGAGTTGCATAATCTCATAGTCATAGGAACATGTATAAGTCATGAAGAAAGCAATAGCAGTAAACTAAACGATCAAGTGCTAAGCTAACGGAGTGGGTCATGTCAATCACATCATTCTCCTAATGATGTGATCCCGTTGATCAAATGACAACTCATGTCTATGGCTAGGAAACTCAACCATCTTTGATCAACAAGCTAGTCAAGTAGAGGCATACTAGTGACACTATGTTTGTATATGTATTCGCACATGTATTATTTTTCTGGTTAATACAATTCTAGCATGAATAATAAACATATATCATGATATGAGGAAATAAATAATAACTTTATTATTGCCTCTAGGGAATATTTCCTTCAGCCTCTGGCCTAAGGCCCATCGCGGCCCAGTCCAACCTCACCTCGCTCCCTTCCTACTGCTCATCCTAGCATGTTGGCCGCACGCCCGCCGGCCGTGGTCGCGGATGGCCACATGCCGGCCATCCAGCGGCTCCCGGGCGACTTCAAGATGCCGGCGACGCCCTGTTGCGAACCCTAAACCCCCCACTTGTCCCCCTCTCCTCGCCCTCTCGCCCATCGTCCCTCAGATCCGCCACAGCCAACGCTCCATCGCCATGGCCACCATCGCCCTCACGCTCCCTGTCGCCCCCGAGCCCCACTAGCGTCCAGGTCCTCCGCCGCGTTCCGCTGTGTCATCTGTGATGAAGAACACGAGCCAGGACCCCCTTCTTCTTCGGATCCGCACCACCTTCGTCTGCCTCGGTCGCCGCCAACCACCGTCACCTCAGCCACACGGCTGCTACTAAGCTCTCGCAGGGCCTCCTTGCGCCTCCCCGGTGAGCTCCGCCTCATCTCCCCTCTTCCTTCTCGACTTGCCGCGTCCGTAGCCATCGTGCTCATCGGGGCCGAACTCGCTGCTGTAGACGTGCTCGTCGCCGTCGATGTCATCGCCGTCAAGTTCGACTGAGCTCGTAGGCGTGCTCAGCGCAGCCATAGGACCCCAACGCGCTAACCCATGCGCATCGCCGTGCCCGCAAACACCGGATCCGTCGAGCTCCCGTACGGGTCGCGGTCGTTCGCGCTCTGGCCGCCCCTGCCCATGACCGACCCTGTACCCCTCGCGCGCCGCCGGTGACCCTGTCGCGGCCTAGCCGCGCCCGCCAGCACCCTACCGTGCGCGGTGCTCTAGTCATGATGAAGCTATGTACCTAGGGTAGGGTCATCAACCTGACCCAGACATCCTACCCTAGGACAGCACCCTAAAGCCAGGATCATTCAAAGAGTACCATCATCCACTCGACCATAGACGTTCCAATCGGAAGAGTCAATGTCACTCGACCGTCACAAAAGTCACTCGACGGGCAGAAGAGCTAAAGTCACTCTACACGAACAACGGTCGAGCATTTACTTGTAGGCTTAATTGTCATTTATAGCACCTAAATACAGGCGTTACCAGTAACGTCTCCATCTTTATGTACCTTAAACCCTTTGTAACTGAGGGCGAGAGGGGTGTGGCGAACTCTATATAAGCCACCCCCTCCTCGGGGACAAGGGTTCGCACCCCCTGTAACTCACACGCATATAATCCAGTCGACCGCCTCCGGGCTCTGAGACGTAGGGTTGTTACTTCCTCCGAGAAGGGCCTGAACTCGTAAAACTTGCGTGTACAACTCCTCCATATCTAAGATCTTTGCCTCTACATCCCTACCCCCTATCTTACTGTTAGACTTAGAACCACGACAGTTGGCACCCACCGTGGGGCAGGTGTCTTAGCGACTTGTTGGAGAAGTTGTAATTTTTCCGATCCCCATCAACATGGTTTCGGGCGGAGGTTTGGCCGAGGGCCGCGAGATCCATCTCGGTGCGCTCGTATTCGTCGCCGACGACCCCGCTTGGCTCCAAGAAGCACCACTTGACGTCGAGGCGCTCCCCGTCCGTGGGGCAACGCACTTTCGCACGTGCATCCGTGGCGTCCTCCTACGACAGCCGTCGACTCAGTATCGGTCGGCTCCTGTGCTGACCTCCCTCCCTGCAGCCCGCCGGAGCAAGCGTTCCGGTCGATCGAGGCTTCAACGGTGGGTGAAGCATGCGGTGGCTCGCCAGTCGGCCACCCCCAAGTCGCGGCAATCGAGCCCGACGAAACTCTCTACGGCCTGTTCGACTGGCTCCGTAGAGACTTCATCCGAGTGCAATAGCAGCGACCCCGCGGCGGAAGTTTTGATGGTCAATGGACCACGTAGTCCTCCTGGCTTCACCCGTGAGGACGGAGGCGATGGTGGTGGCGATCCGTCATGTGTCCACGAAGTGTACTGACCCGAACACCTCTCTTCGCAGAGGAGGGAGGAACTTCGCCGCCGGAACATGGATGCACTTCACACTCCTCTCGTTGGAGAAACCCCTGAGGCCCAGTCCTTGGGGGAGGCGCGCCTGGCCAACTTGGATGAGCGCACTCGACTGGAGAACCTCCAGCGCACACTCGACGAGCGTGCTCGGCAGCGTGCTCCCGAATCCAGTCGACATCAACTTTTTACACCTCCAACTCAGGTATACTGAACTCCAATCAAGAATCTCGCAGCTACGGCCCGAATAGCGGAGTCAATTCAACCTTCCCAGTCGGAAGCTGGTCGAGGTTTGGTGCAGATCCGCGCTTTGCTCCGGGCCGCAGGAGAGCAGAATACAGTAGTATCTCAGTCGCGGAATAGGATTCACAACAGATCCGTGGTAGCAGACACAGTCCAGTCGGCTCACAGCCCAAGATTGCCCCCGAGGCGTGAGGGACGTGGAGACCGACGAGATCAGTACAGAAACCATGAGCAGTATGATCACCGACTCGATCACGATGATCGTCGTCGAGTGCCCACACCTCCCCCAAGGAGTGGATCATACGTGCCTTGGCAGCAGGATGACAGACGTCCTCATAGTGGTGGGCGAAGGATTCCAGTCGACCCCAGGGAACCGGGCTTTGATGCAAGATCTATTCTCGTTCAGGGTCTGGTCGACAGAAACAGAGCTCACAGAGAAGGCCCCGACAGAGATTTTCCAACCAGCAGCAGAGTGCATGTCTCAGGTCCAGAGTGCTTCAGCAGAGCCATCAGGGCTGCGGTGATTGCTCCCAACTTCAGGTTGGCGACTGGAGTCAGTAAGTTCACTGGTGAGTCCAAGCCTGACACTTGGCTTGAGGATTACCGAGTGGCTGTGCAGATTGGTGGTGGCAATGATGAAGTGGCCATGAAGCACCTTCCTTTGATGTTAGAGGGCTCGGCCAGGGCGTGGCTGAATCAGTTAGCTCCTGGTAGTATTTATACTTGGGAAGATCTTGCTCGAGTATTTGTCAGAACATTTGAAGGTAGTTGCAAGCGGCCAGCAGGGTTGACAGAATTACAATGTTGCGTTTAGAAACCGAATGAAACTTTGAGGGATTATATCCAGAGGTGGATCACGTTGCACCACATGGTGGAGAATGTGTCAGATCACCAAGCAATTTGTGCCTTCAAAGAAGGCGTTAAGTATCGGGAGTTGAATCTGAAATTCGGTCGGACAGGAGATATGACTCTGACTTGGATGATGGAGATTGCCACCAAGTACGCTAATGGTGAAGAAGAAGACCGACTCTGGAGTGGCAAGCACAAAACAGTCGCCCATGAAACCGGAGGAGGGAACTCCAGTCGGAAGCAGAAGCGCAAAGCTGAGCCAGCTGCTCTTGGAGAAGCCTTGGCCGTAACTCAAGGGAAGTTCAAGGGGAAACCCAAAGGACCGTGGAACCCCAAGAAAGTAAATGATCAGGATGGAAATGATGTACTAGATTTACCATGCCACATTCACACCAAGAAAGATGAAGAGGGAAATTTCATTTACCCAAAGCATACCACTCGACAGTGTCGACTCCTAATTCAGCAATTCCAAGGGAAACAACCCAAGGAAAAGGAGAAGGAAGCGGACAAAGTTGAGGACAAGGAAGGGGATGATGATGGTTACCCCCACGTCAATTCCACTCTGATGATTTTCGCTGATGTTGAGAGTAAGAGTCGACTAAAAGTCATCAACAGAGAGGTGAACATGGTCGCCCCGGTGACACCCAGTTATTTGAAGTGGTCTCAGACTGCCATTACATTCGACCAGTCCGATCACCCGGCGCATATAGCCACCCCTGGGAGGCAAGCGCTGGTGGTCGATCCAGTAGTCGAAGGCACTCGATTGACTAAAGTTTTGATGGATGTTGGTAGTGGTCTGAATATACTGTATGCAGAGACATTGAAAGGAATGAGCATTCTGATGTCCAGACTCAGTGAAAGCAATATGAGTTTCCATGGAGTCATTCCTGGCAAGAAGGCTGCATCACTCGGCCCGATCGCCCTTGATGTAGTATTCAGAGATTCCAAGAATTATCGCAAAGAAAAGTTGACATTTGAAGTTGTGGATTTCCAGAGTGCTTATCATGCTATTCTGGGCAGGCCAGCTTATGCATGTTTTATGGCTCGACCATGTTACGTGTACCTCAAATTGAAGATGCCTGGTCCCAAAGGGGTGAGCACTATCACTGGCAATCGAAAGAAGGCAGAAGAGTGCTTCCAGAAAGGCTCAAAGATCGCCGATGCACAGATGGCAGTAGTAGAATTGCAGGAATATAAAAAAATGCAGATCCGAGTGATTTGTTGTGAGCTAAGAAGCCTGTCACGGATTCAGCATTCCAGTCGTCTGGCGAAACAAAGTCGATTCACATTCACCCGACAGATCCCAATGCTGCACCGACTCACATTTCAACAACACTCGACTCCAAATAGGAAGAAGCGCTCATCCAATTCCTCCGTGAGAACTGGGACATTTTTGCATGGAAACCTTCTGACATGCCAGGTGTTCCTAGGGGACTGGCTGAGCATCGTTTGCGAGTCAGCCCAAAAGTGAAACTAGTCAAAGAACATCTTCGACGGTCCGCCGTACAAAAGAGGAAGGCAATCGGTGAAGAAGTGGCTCGACTTCTAGAAGCTGAGTTCATCCGAGAAATTTACCACTCCGAGTGGTTAGCTAATGTTGTCATGGTCCCAAAGAAGGACGACTCGCTTCACATGTGCATTGACTTCAAACATATCAATCGGGCCTGCCCGAAAGATCACTTTCCTCTCCCTCGCATCGACCAAATAGTTGACTCAACCGTGGGGTGTGAGCGTTTGTCCTTTTTGGATGCTTATTCCGGGTATCATCAGATCCGTCTGTATGGACCCGATGAGCTAAAAACAGCTTTCATCACCCCATTTGGGTGCTTATGTTATGTCACTATGCCATTCGGTTTGAAGAACGCCGGAGCACATTCATGCGGATGATTCAGAAGTGTTTGCTCAATCAGATCAGTCGGAATGTGGAAGCATACATGGATGACATTGTGGTCAAGTCATGTAAAGGTTCTGACCTACTAGCTGACCTTGCTGAAACCTTTGCCAACCTCAGAAGGTATGATATCAAGCTTAATTCATCAAAATGCACATTTGGAGTTCCAGGCGAAAAATTACTCGGTTTTCTCATTTCCGAACGAGGGATCGACGCTAACCCAGAGAAAGTGGGTGCCATACTCCGGATGAAACGCCCTGTGCATGTGCATGATGTCTAGAAGCTTACTGGTTGTTTGGCCGCCCTAAGTCGATTCATTTTTCGCCTCGGTGAAAAGGCGCTGCCTCTTTACCGACTGATGAAGAAGTCAGATAAGTTCGAATGGACTCCTGAAGCTGATGCAGCATTTGCAGAGCTTAAAGCCCTGCTTTCCACCCAGCCGGTGCTTGCTGCTCCAATCAACAAAGAGACTTTACTGCTTTACATTGCAGCCACTGGACAAGTAGTCAGTACAGTACTTACGGTCGAGCGGGAAGAAGGAAAATCCTACAAAGTTCAGCGCCCAGTATACTATGTCTCTGAAGTTTTGACTCCATCAAAGCAAAGATATCCACATAATCAGAAGCTTGTTTATGGGATTTATATGACCACGAAGAAGTTTGCACATTACTTCTCTGATCACTCCATTACAGTTGTCAGCGACGCTCCATTGTCAGAGATTCTGAACAACAGAGATGCAACTGGTCGAGTGGCAAAGTGGGCAATTGAACTCCTTCCTTTAGATATCAAGTTTGAGGCAAAGAAAGCTATCAAGTCCCAAGCAATAGCAGATTTCCTCGCCGAGTGGATCGAACAACAACTACCGACTCAAGTTCACTCAGAACACTGGACCATGTTCTCCAAGATGCTGAATGGTTCCGGTGCTGGGGTGGTACTGGTGTCCCCCTGATGAGACAAGCTCAGATATGTCCTTCAGATTCACTTTGATTCCTCCAATAACGAAGCAGAATATGAAGCACTCTTGTTTGGGTTGCATATGGCCATCTCACTCGGCGTCCGCCGCCTCATGGTCTATGGCGACTCAGATTTGGTAGTCAATCAAGTGATGAAGGAGTGGGACGTCAGAAGCCCAGCCATGACTGGTTACTGCAACGCGGTGAGGAAGTTGGAAAAGAAGTTTGAGGGGTTAGAGCTCCATCATATACCCTGACTGAAAAATCAAGCAGCAGATGATTTAGCAAAGATAGGCTCCAAGAGAGAAGCCATTCCTAGTAATGTGTTCCTGGAGCATATTCATGCACCTTCAGTTCAAGAAGATCCCTTCACTGAACAACCCCCGCAGCCTAAGAGTGGCACAGATCCGACTGAAGTCGAGGTCCCATCCGTGGTCGACTTGATCATGGAGGTGTTGGTCATCATTCCTGACTGCACAGTGCCATACATTGCATATATCCTTAGGAAAGAGCTCCCAGAGGATGAAGAAGAGGCTTGACAGATCGTCCGTCGATCCAAGGCCTTTACTGTAATAAGAGGACAACTGTTTAGAGAAAGTGTAACCGGGGTCAGCCAGAAATGCATAACGCCAGAAGAAGGTCGAGTGATCCTCCACGACATCCGTTCGGGGACCTGTGGTCACCATGCGTCCTCTCTGACCATTGTGGCTAAAGCATACCGAGCTGGATTTTATTGGCCACGAGTAAATGAAATGGCGAAAGATATAGTCGACATATGCGAAGGCTGCCAGTTCTACTCCAATATGTCGCACAAACCTGCATCAGCCCTGAAGACCATTCCACTCGTCTGGCCCTTTGCTGTTTGGGGACTAAAGACTGGTAAGAGTGGCTTTACTCATGTTCTTGTAGCATTCGACAAGTTTCCCAAATGGATCGAAGCCAAGCCTATTAAGAATCTTGAAGGTAGTACTGCTGTCAGCTTCATCAGAGAGTTGATATTCAGATATGGGGTTCCGCACAGCATCATCACTGACAATGGATCGAACTTCGATTCTGATGAGTTCAGAACCTTCTGCGCCTCACAAGGCACACGAGTCGACTATGCTTCAGTCTCCCATCCCCAGTCGAATGGACAAGCAGAAAGAGCAAATGTCCTGATTCTCAAAGGGCTGAAACCCCGACTGATGCGAGATCTCAAGCACGTAGCGGGTGCCTGGGTTGATGAACTTCCATCAGTTCTTTGGGGATTGAGGACAACCCCCAATCGATCGACTGGCCGAACTCCATTCTTCTTGGTCTATGGGGCTGAAGCTGTTTTACCGAGTGACTTGCTTCATAATGCAGCACGAGTTGAGCTCTTCTCTGAAGATGAAGCAGAACAAACTCGGCAAGACGCAGTCGACCTCCTAGAGGAGGAAAAAGAGATGGCCTCGATCCAATCGACCATTTATCAGCAAGACTTGCGTCGATTCCACGCTAGACACGTGAAGAGTCGGGCCTTTCAAGAGGTGACTTGGTTCTTCGAGTGGATCAGCAGAAACCACACAATCTTGCCCCAGCTTTGGAAGGTCCCTTGTAACGCCCTCGACGCGGCTATACCTCCTACATGTCGAAGCATGACTTAGAGGCATAACCGCATTGAAAGCAATGTCGCAAGTAAGGTAATCTTCACAACAACCCATGTAAATAAATAAAGGGGAAAAGATACATAGTTGGCTTACACTCGCCATATCACACAAATACATGAATAACATTACAATCATTCAACACACTCATGGTCCGACTACGGTACCAAAATAAAGATCAACCCCCACATGCGACAAAGTCCCCGATCGCCCCAACTGGGCACCACTACTGATCATCTGGGAAAGACACGTAGTAACGGCGAGAGTCTTCATCAAACTCCCACTTGAGCTCAAGCGCATCGTCTGGAGCGGTATCATCGGTCCCTGCATCTGGTTTGGAAGTAATCTATGAGTCACGGGGACTCGGCAATCTCGCACCCTCGCGATCAAGACTATTTAAGCTTATAGGTAAGGCAAGGTATGATGTGGAGCTGCAGCAAGTGACTAGCATATATGGTGGCTAACATACACAAAAGAGAGCGAGAAGAGAAGGCAAAGCACGGACGAGTAACCGTGACCAAGAAGTGATCCTAAAACAACCTACGTCAAACATTACTCCAACACCGTGTTCACTTCCCGGACTCCGCCGAGAAGAGACCATCACGGTTACACACGCGGTTGATTCATTTTAATTAAGTTAAGTTTCACGTTATCTACAACCGGACATTAACAAATTCCCATCTGCCCATAACCGCGAGCACAGCTTTTGAAAGTTCAAATCCCTGCAGGGGAGTCCCAACTTAGCCCATCACAAGCTCTCACGATCAACGAAGGATATTCCTTCTCTCGAGACATTCCGATTAGGCTCGGCATCCCGGTTACAAGACATCCTCGATAATGGTAAAACAAGTCCAGCAACACCGCCCGAATGTGCCGACAAATCCCGATAGGAGCTGCACATATCTCGTTCTCAGGGAACGCTCAGATGAGCGCTCCATACAACTAAAACCAAACCTTGAGTTTCCCCGAGGAGGTGCTGAACATGGCTCTAGTTTGGACCAACACTCGGAGGAGCACTAGCCCGGGGGGGTTTAAATAAAGATGACCGTCGGGCTCCGGAAACCCAAGGGAAAAAGAGGCTAGGTGGAAAATGGTAAAACCAAGGTTGGGCATTGCTGGAGGAGTTTTATTCAAGGCGAACTGTCAAGGGGTTCCCATTATAACCCAACTGCGTAAGGAACGCAAAATCCGGGAACATAACACCGATATGACGGAAACTAGGACCGCAAGAGTGGAACAAAACACTAGGCAAAAGGCCGAGCCTTCCACCCTTTACCAAGTATATAGGTGCATTAAGATAACAAGATAATAAGGTGATATCCCAACAATAAACAATGTTCCAACAAGGAACGATCTCCAATCATCACCTGCAACTAGCAACGCTATAAGAGGGGCTGAGCAAAGCGGTAACATAGCCAAACAACGGTTTGCTAGGACATGGTGGGTTAGAGGTTTGACATGGCAATTAGGGAGACATGATAAGCAAGTGGTAGGTATCGTATCATATGCATAGCAAAAGAGCGAGCATCTAGCAAGCAAAGATAGAAGTGATTTCGAGGGTATGATCATCTTGCCTGCAAAGTTGTCAGAGTTGACTTGATCCTCGTAAGAGAACTCAACGGGCTCCTCATTCACGAACTCGTCTCTCAGCTCTACCCAAACAAGAACAACAAGCAAACGGAACACAATCAACCACGTGCAATGCTCAAACAACGTGATGCAAACATGGTATGATATGCGGGATGCGGTATGTGATGCATATGCAAGATTTGACAAGGAATGATTGAATCTGGCCTCAAATTGGAAATCCAAGAGTGCCACTGGAAAGGTGAGGTGATTTTGGTTGAAATCAATATAAAGATCATCGGAATCGGATGCACGGTTTGGAAATGGCAAGCAAAACAAATATGGCACCGGTCTGCGATAATCAGCAAGTGACCAACTAAATGCATCAAGATAAATATGCTACAACACTCAAACATGACCACAAAATACATGGCAGGGATCCACTCATGATGCTTGACAAAAGATGAACACTGAGCTATGGCTAATTCATCCATTAACAGTTTCAAACAAGCATGGCAAAAGTGTAAATGATAACAGGTTTCAGACTTAGTGAAATTAACACAAGTCTGGAATTTATCATCAGGAAGCACACTTTAGAGCATGAAAACTACATGCTACAGGAACTTAACATGGCAAAGCAAGGCATGGCATGAAGCTACTCAAAGCACTTAATAAAAGTCCCTTAGTGACCTTGAGCCAAAAGGGATCATAAAATACAATTGCAAGTATGTGAACATGGCAAAAACATAAACAGTTTCAGACTTTGTGAAAAACAGGAGCATGCAAAACAGTTAACGAGTAGGCATGTTTACGAGCTTGATGCACTCACTACAGAGCATGGCATGACAAACTAAGCATACACCCATCAAGAAGACATAGCATAGAAGCTAGACATGGCAAGAACAACAACATAGCATGCACGGATCAATAGCAACATCCTCGGCAAAATCGCTAAACATGTCAACAATCTGCCAGGATCATTTTATAGCAAAAGTAGAGCTCGATTGACTCAAGCTAGGGTGCTCCATAAATGCAAACAAAGACATGGATGGATAGAACACCACAATGTTAACAAAACATCCTTACTGATCATGCTCAAAAGAGGCACGGATCACTAGGAAACAACATGAACATAAGGCATAACAATAAAATCAGGACAAGGACTTGAAGAAATTCTAAGTCCCTGAAATCAGCATTACCGATTACTCTAGTTTGCAAGCTTGTGCTAGTCACCACAAATATCACAAAAATACATGGCAAGCACCTCTGTAAAGATGGCATGGCATATAACAAAACACATGTAGAGCTCAGGGTCATAGCATGCACACATTAATCATGGCAAAAATGACAAAAAGCTATTTGATGAAACAGATCTGACAAATTCATCACATAGCCCTCTTCCAACAGCATTTCGGGCATCAAGATGAGCTCAAATGAAAATGATGCAATGAGATGAAATGATATACTCGTCGAGACGAACATTTTTATATGCTACACGCACAAATCGGTGCTACGATGAGGGAGTTATGACATGCCAAAGTTTGCAAAAAATTAGGGTTCGGGGATGAAAAAGTCAACCGAGGGGATTTGACCAGATCTGGATCCGGCCCGAGCACTGTAGCAGTACGCAACCCGACGTTCGGCGGAGATGGCCGCGGCGGTGGTCGGACTTGCCGAGGGAGGCCGGAGTTGGGGGCGTCGCCGGCGACGAGGTAGTGCAGGGCGGTGGAGGTGGCCGACGTGGTGGCGCGCGTCGACCAGCGCGGGAGGAGGCGGCGGCGCATGGGCGGAGCACGGCGTCAGCGGGACGGCGCGGTTGGTGAGGAGGCTCGCTGCGGGGAGCTCGCCGGCGGTAGGGTCGAGCGGCGACGCGGCGGGGCACCCGGGCGGCGCAGAGAGGATGGAGGGCGGCGGCAGGCGCGGGCTCTCGGGGGCCCTCCCTGGTCCAGGCGGGCCGGCGCGGCGGGGAGGCCCGGCGGGACACGTGGCGGCCCCCGGTTGGCCGGGCGCGGCGGCGCGGGGCGTGTCCGGCGGGAGCGGACACGTCCGGCGGAGGAGGAGACGAAAATTTAGGGTTAGGGTGGTTTTGGATCCGGAATTTTCGGGGAAGAGACCATTTTATAGGTAGGAGGAGCTAGGAGGCTCCAAATTGAGCACGGTTTTCGGCCACGCGATCGTGATCGAACGCTCTAGGTGATGGAGAGGGTTTAGGTGGGTTTTGGGCTAAATTGGAAGGGTGTTGGGCTGCAACATAAACGAGGCCTTTTCGGTCCCTCGGTTAACCGTTGGAGTATCAAACGAAGTCCAAATGGCAGGAAACTTGACAGGCGGTCTACCGGTAGTAAACCAAGGCCGCATGACAAGTCTCGGTCCAATCCGTATATGTTTAACCCCCACACACGAAAAGAGGTAGAAAGGACCACCGGAGGACATAGGAGCGCCGGAATGCAAAACGGACAACGGGGAAAATGCTCGGATGCATGAGACGAACACGTATGCAAATGCAATGCACAGGATGACATGATATGAGATGCATGACAAAGGCAACAACACACGGAGACAAAAACCTGACACCGAGGAAAATAAAATAACTGAGGCCGGAAACGGCATGAGTTGTAGTACAGATAAGGTAAATTACATCCGGGGTGTTACATCCCTTCATTGTCACCAGAGTGCTCCACAATGGAGCATACCACCTTTACAGTGTCGAGCATAAGAAGGACGAGCCACGGGCTTGGAATACGGAGCTGCTCTGCCCCTTTGATACTGAAGTACCGTTCGAATAAAATGTAATAAGAAATACCTTTGTGATTTGTTTATCAAAGACAAGAGCTTTACAGTCCTCTTAAACGATTGTTGTTGCTTTTGTTTGCGTCTGAAATCCCCCAGTGGGTGACTTAGCTACGAATCTGTTTCGCCTAAGTTCAAAAGAAAATCCTACCGAGTGGTGAGCAAGCCTCTCACTCGGGGGCTTAGCTGCGAATCCGTTTCTCCTAAGTTTAAAAAAAATCCTACCGAGTGGTGAGCAAGCCTCTCACTCGGGGGCTTAGCTGCAGTCCAGTACTCGCCTAAGTTTGTAAATTCCTACCGAGTGGTGAGCAAGCCTCTCACTCGGGGGCTTAGCTGCAGTCCAGTACTCGCCCAAGTTTGAAAAATCCTATCAAGTGGTGAGCAAGCCTCTCACTCGGGGCTTAGCTACAGTCCAGTACTCACCTAAGTTTGAAAAATCCTACCGAGTGGTGAGCAACCCTCCCACTCGGGGGCTTAGCTGCAGTCCAGTACTCGCCTAAGTTAGAAAAATCCTACCGAGTGGTGAGCAACCCTTTCACTCGCGGGCTTAGCTATAGTCCAGTACTCGCCTAAGTTTGTAAAGTCCTACCGAGTGGTGAGCAACCCTCTCACTCGGGGGCTTAGCCGCAGTCCAGTACTCGCCTAAGTTTGTAAATTCTACCGAGTGGTGAGCAAGCCTCTCACTTGGGGGCTTAGCCGCAGTCCAGTACTTGCCTAAGTTTAAAAAATCCTACCGACTGGTGAGCAAGCCTCTCACTCGGGGGCTTAGCTGCAGTCCAGTACTCGCCTAAGTTTGAAAAATCCTACCGAGTGGTGAGCAACCCTCCCACTCGGAGGCTTAGCTGCAGTCCAGTACTCGCCTAAGTTTTAAAAATCCTACCGAGTGGTGAGCAACCCTCTCACTCGGGGGCTTAGCCGCAGTCCAGTACCCGCCTAAGTTTAAAAAATCCTACCGAGTGGTGAGCAAGCCTCTCACTCGGGGGCTTAGCTGCAGTCCAGTAATCGCCTAAGTTTGAAAAATCCTACCGAGTGGTGAGCAACCCTCCCAGTCGGAGGCTTAGCTGCAGTCCAGTACTCGCCTAAGTTTGAAAAATCCTACCGAGTGGTGAGAAACCCTCTCACTCGAGGGCTTAGCTGTACTCCAGTACTCGCCTAAGTTTGTAAAATCCTACCGAGTGGTGAGCAACCCTCTCACTCGGGGGCTGTTGGGGATATTACTACTGGGCATAAACCGGCCTTTCTGGGCCGGGTTAACTTCGTCAGTAGTTAAGTATGTTAAAGCCCAAGAAGACAGAGGAGGGTCAAGGCCCATGGTCAGTTCAAGGCCTGTAGACGTAAACCGGCGTTAGTAGCTAACCTGTATTTTAAGTTAGGAATAAGCAGAGACCAAACCGGACACATCTATGAGCCGGTATTGGGACTCCGTAAGCCGACGGGAGTCACCCGTGTATATAAGGGGACGACCCAGCGGCGGTTCAAGGACAACAGAAAAACAACTCGAGACATAGGCGAAGCTTGTTTGCTCCCTAGTCATCGAAACCCCATCAATTCCATAACAACTAGACGTAGGCTTTTACCTTCATCGAAGGGGCCGAACTAGTATAAACTCTCTTGCGACCTTGTGTCCGCTTTAACCCCTTCAAGCTAACCCGTCGCGATGGCTCCATGACTAAGTCCTTTCTCTAGGACATCTGCCGTGACAAAACCACGACAGTTGGCGCCCACCGTGGGGCCGTCGACGATGGTTTCCGGTTCTTGGAGGGCCGCTTTGAAGGACTCAAGGGCTACGTTGTAGGCCGGATGACTAAGAGTCGTCGCGGTAAGCTCTACATCGACGACGCAGGCTGGGGCCCCGAGGCCGGCTCAATTGAGTATGGGTACCAAGTCCCCTTTGGTAGCATTCATGTTTTCATTGGCAAGATCGGTGAACCGGGCCCTGAGCCGGACATCTGCACCGACCTCGTCGAGACGGCTCATCGTGCGCGATCCGCCCGGGTTAAACCGGCCATGAAGCGTGCCTTCGTGGGAGTCATCCATGGAGGAAGTTATGAGGGCGGATCGGAATTTCGCGGCGTGACCGTCGTTTATTCCGGTGACGAATCTTCGACTGGAGAAACCGAATCTCTTTATTAGCTACAAGATGGCCGGATTGGGAGTTGTTCCGATGGCGATAGTATTCCGGACCCCTCTGATCTGCCCAACCGGGTTGGAATATTCATGGTCGGAACACAAGCAGCGCTTCATTCTTCGACAGCTGCGGCAACGATCTCCGGTTCAGCAGCGGTGACGACTGCCGGGGCAGGAGGCCCTGTGCGCCCGCCGGCTCAGGTTCTATCAGAACTATTTGATGTGTTGGCTATGCTTATGGCGGAAGTTAATCCGCCGGATCAGGACATTCACAACACGGAGATTGCAAAGGTAAAGGAACAGATCACCCAGGCCAAGGCGGATCTGGCGGCTGAGGACACCAGGATGGCCGCAGAGCGGGCCGCTTTAGATGCACAGGCCTACAAGCTTATGTTGGACCATAGCGCGTCGCATGAAGTCATGAGGAGAAAGCACCGATCCCGCTTACCTCCGGTTTTCGAGGCCAGAGACCTTTTCAACACTCCAGGACCAAGAGCCGGCAATCGGCTGGAGGGAAACCGGGCAGAAGCCCCTGGGATCGGTGCACCGGTTCAGCCTCGTCAGATGGACCCGCCTCGTCAAAACACCGTCGTACCTCAGGCTGCTTTAACACCTCCGGGTCACTACTCCAACCCAATGGATAATCTTGTTGCCGCTGCTGCACGGCTGGAGGCCATTCCAATTATAGGTGACTCGCCACAGGCAGTGGAGACGCGATGGGTCAAGGAACTTCTGAGGACAGCTTTGGCCCAACAGGAAGCATACTCGTACAGCCGCGACCGGATCCACTCGACCCCCCGTCCAAGCCGGAGCTATAGCAGACACATGGATGAACCAGCAGTGTCGAGTAATGAACGACGTGGGGCACCCCGTGACAACAACCCGGCGGGGGGTGCTGATGACGCTCAGGGAGTGGTGGACCGGGCCCGTGCGCGCAGGGAGGCCGACTTAGCCACACAGCATCAGGCTCGGCAGCTCACGCCGGTTCGTCCAACCACCTTGACTGAACCTGGTGTTACTTCTAGTTCTTTGGGGGTGCCTTGCCTTATCCCCGCTTTACGCAACGTGCGCCTGCCCAAGGATTTCAAAGGCCCGCGTAAGGTACCAAATTACACGGCGGATCAACCTCCAGAGACATGGGTGGAGAGCTATGAGATGGCCATGGAGATGCTTGATGTGGATGATGCGGCGTGTGTGAAATACTTCACCATGATGCTCGAAGGAACGGCCCGTACTTGGTTAAAAAGCTTGTCGGCTAATTCTATCAGTTCATGGGCCCAATTACGAGCCCGGTTTATCAGCAATTTCAAAGATACCTGTAAACAGCCTATGTCGATAGTGGACTTAGCTGCATGCGTCCAGGAGGAAGGAGAGTCAACGACTCATTGGGTGCGCCGGGTTTCACAAGTGTTGCACTCCTCAGACCACATCAACGCTGACACCGCAGTATTAACCCTAGAAGGCAACTGCCGGTTTGGACCCCTGAAGCTGAAGTTGGGACGGATGAAGCGTCATTGCACCGACATGTGGACCCTCATGGCCGCTTTGGTGAAGTATGCTGATTCTGATAGCACCAAGGATCCTGAATCTGATGATGACAAGACAGGGAAGGGGAAGAAGAACAGCAGCTCCAAAGGTCAGCAGCATCACTGGGCAGGCAATGGTGGAGGAGGCAAGCGTAAAGCGGATGGTAACATGGACTTTGTGGCTAATGCCAACGCACAGGACAATGGCCAGCGACGCAAGGGTAGTCCGAAAAATCGTAATGGAGCGCCCAACCCTAACCCAAACCGCCTGAACTATCTGCTAAGCTAGCCCTATCCAAGACATGGGACGAAGGAGGCGCCGGCAAACCACCTTTGGAAAGATTGCTTTATTATGCAGGAGTTCAAGAATTCTAATAATTTCCGATATGATCACGAATCTGGCGGTGGCTCGGGATCCGGGCCGGGTTACGGAGGAGGAAGTTCCGGTTCAGGATTCAATGGTAATCCGGGCGGACATAATGGTCAAAATAGTCAGAACAACCAGGGTGGTTACAACCAACAGCAGCAACAGTCAGGTTACCAGAGCAACCCAAAGCAGTTGAGTAATGGGCAGTACCATGTCTTCACCACTAGCTTGGACAAGCGAGACCGGAAAGTTCAGAGGCAGGCGGTCAACTCTGTTGAACCGGCCATACCCCGTTATCTACGTTGGTCTGAACAGCCAATCATATGGAGCAGAGAAGATCACCCTCCCCAGGTCGATAATCCGGGTCAGTTGGCTTTGGTGGTGGCGCCTCAGGTGGGAGGTTACAAGTTCACCAAGGTGCTCATGGATGGAGGGAGCAGCATTAACATCCTGTACTATGAGACCTTCCGTCGTATGGGACTAACAGATAAGAATCTCAAACCGTCTAATATAGTATTCCACGGTGTAGTGCCTTGCAGATCAGCATATCCCATTGGTAAGATAGCTCTGGAAGTGGCTTTTGGGGATGATCATGATTCCAGGTCAGAGATATTGACGTTTGAAGTGGTGAAAATCCAAAGTCCATATCATGCCCTGTTTGGGCGACCGGCCTACGCCAAGTTTATGGCTCGGCCCTGTTATGTGTATTTGCAGCTCAAGATGCCGGGTCACAAGGGGACAATAACGGTTCACGAAAGCCGCAAAATCGCTTTGGAATGCGAGGAAGGAGATGCGGCTTATGCAGAGTTGGTTTGTGCCACCGAGGAGTTGAAGTACTATAAAGACAATGTTGATCCGGCGAACATGACTCCATTGAAGAAGCCAACTACGGAGCATGATCCATCCCTGAAGTTCAAATCGGCAGCAGAAACTAAGCTTGTTGACTTCGCACCTGGTGATTCATCCAAGCAGTTCAGCATCAGTTCCAACTTGGATCCGAAATAGGAAAGCGCGCTCATCGAGTTCATCCGTGAGAATCAGGACATTTTTGCATGGAAGCCCTCTGACATGCCAGGTGTACCGAGGCAACTCGCTGAGCACACACTTAATGTGGATCCTAAATATAAACCGGTGAAACAGTTCCTCCGCCGGTTTAACGAAGAAAGACGCAAGGCAATTGGAGAATAGGTAGCCAGGCTCTTAGCAGCTGGCTTTATTGTTGAAGTTTTTCACCCTGAGTGGCTTGCCAATCCGGTGCTGGTCCTCAAGAAAAACGGCACCTGGCGCATGTGTGTGGATTACACAGATCTTAATAAGGCTTGTCCAGCAGATCCTTTTGCTCTCCCCCGTATTGATCAAATTATTGATGCTACGGCGGGCTGTGAGCGTTTAAGTTTTTTGGATGCGTATTCTGGCTATCATCAGATCAAAATGGCAGTTAAGGACCAGGAGAAGACGGCATTTATAACTCCCTTTGGAGCCTTCTGCTATGTGTCTATGCCCTTCGGGCTCAAGAGTGCCCAAGCGACTTACCAACGGTGTGTACAGAATTGTCTTCACAAGCAGATTGGCCATAATGTACATGCTTATGTGGATGATATCGTGGTTAAGTCCAGGGAGAAGGAGACTTTGATTGATGATTTGAAGGAAACCTTTGATAACCTGAGGACATACAAGATGATGCTTAATCCGGACAAGTGTGTCTTTGGTGTACCGGCGGGCAGGTTATTAGGCTTCTTGGTGTCCAATAGGGGAATTGAGGCTAATCTGGAGTGTATCAATGATGTTCAGCGCCTGGCAGGTCGGATTGCTGCGTTAAGCCAGTTTATCAGTCGCCTCGGTGAGAAGGAAATCCCTTTGTATCAGATGTTGAAAAAGACGGATCAGTTTGTCTGGAGTTCTGTTGCTGATGAAGCATTTGAGGACTTAAAACGGCAATTGGCCAATCCGCCTATGCTCGCTGCTCCCATTGACAAGGAGCCGTTGCTGCTATATGTTGCTGCTAATGCTCGGGCGGTCAGCGTGGCTATTGTGGTAGAGCGAAAGGAGGCAGGTAAGGAGCATCCGGTTCAACGTCCGGTCTATTATATCAGCGAGGTGCTCATTGAGTCCAAGCAAAGGTATCCGCATTGGCAGAAGCTGGTGTATGGAGTTTTTATGGCAAGCCGGAAGCTTAAACAATACTTCCAAGGGCATCCAATTACAGTGGTCAGTTCTGCTCCTTTGGGAGATATCATCCAGAACTGGGAAGCAACTGGCCGGATTGCAAAGTGGGCTATAGAGCTGGGTCCGTACGGTTTGAAGTATGTGCCTCGGACAGCGTTTAAGTCTCAAGCACTTGTTGATTTCATCAATGATTGGACGGAAATGCAAGCACCTGAAGAAAAGCCGGATCATACGTATTGGACCATCCATTTCGACGGATCCAGGCAATTGGAAGGCTCGGGGGCTGGAGTCATATTAACATCCCCACGAGGTGATAAGTTTTGTTATGTTCTCCGCTTAATGTTCCCTTGTACTAACAATGCAGCTGAGTATGAAGCCTTGCTCCATGGTCTCCGGATTGCTAAGGAGATGAATCTAAGTCGAGTTAAGTGCTTCGGTGACTCGGACCTTGTGGCTCAGCAGGTGTCTGGCACTTGGGACTCCAAGGACCCACTCATGGCAGCATATTGTCGTGAGGTGGACATTGTTGCAGGTTATTTCAGAGGCTATCAGGTGGACCACGTGGACCGGCGGAAAAATGAAGCGGCGGATGCTTTAAGCCGGTTGGGCTCTCAGCGCAAACCGGTCCCGCCCAATGTTTTTCTGGATGTGCTGCACAACCCGTCGGTGAAGATCCCTGGTGAAGAGGATTTGGCTATTCCTGATCCGGAGGCTCAATTGGTGGCAGCTCTTCATGTTATTCCGGATTGGACGCTTCCTTACCTGGCGTACAAGAACCGGGGCGAGTTGCCAGAGGATGAGATTCTGGCCCGGCAGATAATCCGGCGATCCAAGTCCATGGCTATCATCAATGGCGAGTTGCATCATTGCAGTGTATCAGGAGCTTTTCAATGTTGCGTGTCCCCTGAAGAAGGCCGTGAAATTTTGAGTGAGATCCACGAAGGAGATTGTGGTCACCACGCCGGTTCAAAGTCTCTGGTGGCTAAAGCGTTTCGCCATGGCTTCTATTGGTTAACTGCTCATGCTGATGCGGAGGGTCTGGTCAGACGATGTGATGGTTGCCAAAGGTTTTCAAGACGTGCTCATGTACCGGCTCAAGAATTGAGAATGATTCCAATTACTTGACCGTTTGCGACTTGGGGGCTGGATATGGTTGGGCCTTTCAAAAGGTCCAAAGATAAGAAGACCCACCTCCTGGTGGCGGTTGACAAGTTTACAAAGTGGGTGGAGGCAGAACCTGTTAGCAAGTGTGATGCGGCCATGGCGGTTCAGTTCATCAAAAAGGTGATTTTCCGGTTTGGTTTTCCGCACAGTATTATCACAGATAATGGTACCAATTTGTCCAAAGGTGCTATGAAGGAGTTCTGCGAACGGGAGCACATCCGGCTCGACGTTTCATCAGTGGCACATCCACAGTCCAATGGTCAAGCAGAAAGAGCTAATCAAGAGATCCTGAGAGGCATCAAGCCCCGGCTCATGGTTCCTTTGCAAAGAATGCCGGGTTGTTGGGTAGAAGAATTACCATCTGTGCTATGGAGCATCAATACAACACCCAACAGATCAACATGATACACACCGTTCTTCATTGTTTATGGAGCGGAGGCGGTTCTCCCCAGTGATATCTGTCATGATTCACCTCGTGTAACGCCTTATATTGAAGCGGACGACGAGACAACATGGCAAGATGCTTTGGACCGGTTGGATGAAGAGCGTGACATCGCAGCCGCCCGATCGGCGATTTACCAGCAGGATCTTCGTCGTTATCACAGTCGTCGGGTCAGAACCAGAACCTTTCAGGAGGGAGATTTGGTGCTTCGGCTCATCCAAGATCAGACTGGTATGCATAAGTTATCCCCACCTTGGGAGGGGCCTTTCGTGGTCAGCAAGAATCTACACAACGGGTCATACTATCTGATCGATATTCGAGAACATAAGGACTCACGCACATCAGAGGAGGAGACCAACAGGCCGTGGAACATAGCTCATCTTCGGCCTTATTATACCTGAGCCATTGGTTCTACTTATGTACATATTACAGCGATGTATATATTAACTATAATAAATCGGAACCTCAGCTAAAGCGGGGTATCTGTTCTTTTACATCATGTGTGGTTACATGGAGTTGTTTTAAAGCGGCATCCGGTTTACCCCTTGAGTTCGCTTTGCTAAAAGCATCGTGTTATATCACTTGGAGGATTGGTCGTGTCCTAACCAATACCATGCCTCTTGATAGGCGAAAGCCACCAGATCACTTGGGGAGTTGGTCATGTCTGAACCAGTCATGCCTCTTGATCGGCCTAAGGCCACAGAATCACTTGGGGGCTTGGTCGAACCCGAACCATGACCATGCCATTTGGTCGGCATAAATGCCACGGTTTCATTTGGGGACCTGGCTGACTAGAACCATAGTTACACCTAACGGGAGCTTGGTCATGTTTGGCCATGGTAACGCCATTTGATCAGCTTAAATAAACCTTTTTTGGCAAACGGTTTTGTCATTGCTTTTGCTTCACACTTTTCTTTGAAGGGGTTTTTTTGCTTTTTATTGCGTTTTTTTTAACCGATAAAGTTTTTTAACCAATCAATTGACGGAACACAGTTCACGTCAATCTGGAGACTATTTGCCCAGTATGATCCTTGTTGTTAACATCCTCTTATGGAGTAACGCGGTGTTTATTATAACCTGGCACGGTTTACATGGTAAACCAGCGTCATATATATATACAGGAGCTGTTATCTCCTCCAACAGTGTGGGTTTGCAAAACTCCGCTTCAAGATTGGCCAAGCCAACTTCACACTCAACGATGGCAGGTATTATGTATCTCAAAAATTTGATCATATACTTAAAATTTTGTTTTGGATGTTTTGATTTCATATATACAGACATCATATTCCGCCTGACGGTACAACCGCGGTGGCACTTGACGAATTTCTCATTTCAGAAAGTGTTTTGGAAAGTTCATTACCACAGTAAGACCAAAATTATGCACGAAGGCATATCAACATCAAAGGTATTAGCTAGCCTATTACAAGGCAACATGGTGCCCATAATAATATAATTGTTTTTCACAAAGGAGAGGCAGTTTTAAAACCGGCTTCCGGTTCAAGCTTGGTCACCAGCTTGGCCTGATGGTTGTGGGTCATCCTGCGCCGCTTCAGCCTCCGTTTCTCTACCAAGTGGCTGGAAATCCACAGTTGTCCAGTCGATTCCCATTAATGCTTGAAAAACAGCTTCGTCATGGATCAGCAATGACGGGTCAATATCAGGAGCGTAAGTATGCTTACGGATTGGAGGGATCAGATTTTCCGATTCATGGATTGGTGCAGCTATTCGCTTGTTCTTCTTGTCATATTGCGCTTGATAATGAGACAAGTCTACTTCTTCAGCCAACTGACAAGCTAGCGGACGTACCTCCCGGTTTATTGCTCGCAGATCCGCTTCACCAAATTCTGACCTGTCTTCCTTCAAGCTGGGATAGCCCTAAGCCGCTTCAATAGGATCAAAATCTGGCACCCAGGCTTTTGCCCGGATTAAGGCATTGATTGCACCGGTTCGAGCAGCAGATTTCTTCAGCTCTTCAACCCGGGCAGGAAGAACTGACAGTTTCATCAGAGTATCTTGAATCAAAGTGGGTGCCGGTTTGTTATGAGACGCGGTACAGATGATCCGCTGGGCACCAGTATACAATTGTTCAACCAATGTATAGGCGGCTTTCAATTTCTTCCGCACATCTGACCCCAAGTGACCAATGCGTGTCCCTGAAATACCATAAAGGGTTAATAAACTGACGACTCTGTAAGAAGGCAGAGCCAATTCAGAAGGCAAGCTGGCTTACCATAGATAGCAGTGGTCATGGCATGCACGTGCCGCTTTATGCTGGTCAGTTCATCCGTCACTGGTTTTAGTGCAGCCTCGGCATCCTCTGCTCGTTTGATCAAAGCGGACTTTTCAGTGGCCCAATCCGCCCGTTTCTTCTTGAAGTTCTCCTTAAGTTGTTCCATGGCGCTTAAAGCGCTGGCCAATTCCTCTTTTGCTTTGGAAGTTTCAGCCTGTTGGGTTTTCAGGTTTTCTTGAAGATCGATGACTTGGTTTTCTTTCGTCTTCAGCTCCGCCTGCATACATACAGATATATGCTTCAACAAATCGGTATAAGGATTCAAGTACCAACCACATAACAAGTTATGCGCTTAGCACTTGGGGGCTAATGCATATTCGATCTTCATCTTTCAATTGTTTACAAAGTCCCAAGATCAATACAAGTATTTAGCTTGGCACTTGGGGGCTAATGGCTATTTGATCATATATATTCTAATGCGGCAGTTTCAATTACTTAAAGTACCGGTTTAACTACGCTAAGTTGGACCGGCCCTTGGGGGCTACATCAGCGAATTTCAAAGCATCAAGATTTATATTATTAAGTCCTGGTTTGAAAGAATATTTCAAACCGGCCCTTGGGGGCTAGGAGAGTCAGCAAGAATGGAAGCGTACAAGCAGGAAGGAGCATATGGAAGTTACCTCATATTTATCTTTCATCATATTAACCAGACCGGCTTCATAGTCACGACTGGTATACAGCCGGTTCAGATAGCCGGAATGGATATCTTGGGCGTTCAGAGCAGCGTAAGTCGTCAGATCGGCGTTCCACTTGCCTTTGCCAAAGGCAGCAAATTCTTCCTTGGCAGAATGTTTGGATAAAGCGACAGGATTGCTTGGCTCAGTATGGCCAGTGCCAGTAATGACAACCTCATCATCCTTGGTACCGCCGGTTTGCACTGGAGCTGTTGGCTTGTCAGTAGGTTTTGCTGGACCGGTGGAGCTTTCAATCCAGATGGAACCTGTGGGCTGATGGATAGGACCTGAGGTATCAGTAGGTCTCTCTTCAGCAGTAAGATCATCATCTTGCTGCGGTGGATCGTTGGGAATATCCTCAGGAATAGCCGCTTCAGCATTGGGTGTCTTGCCTGCTTCAAGAACGACATCTTCTTCGGCCGTTTTGTCCAGGCGGGCCTTCTTGCTTGGCCTAGGTTTGGCCCTGAGAAGAATAATAAAATCAAATACAACATATGTTCTAAGGCGATGTACTGCAAACATCACAATAAGTATAGCTTACCCAAGCACCGTTTTAAGCGGTGGGAGCTGAGTAGCCGATGACTTGCCAGAAGATGAGTGGGAAGTAACCTGGTAATCGGGGTCAGACGGATTAAGAGGTTGACGAAAGCAGCCCACTTTAGGACAAGCACTGACAAGCAAATTAGAGACCTCTGAATGGCGTTTCCGAACCGGAGTATTCGGTAAACCGGCGGAGGTAACTAGCTGGCCGTTGTGCCGGGTTGTGCGATGAGCTTCGTGTTGTTGGGTCTTCATAAGAAATTTAGGATCCAAATAAGAAAGAGGATGAGAAAATTTAACTTTCCGTTTTTCCTGGCGGATTTTTTGTGAAGGCAAAGTTTCTGAATCGGAAGAGAGAATAATTACCTCTGCAACATCCGCGTGGCTGGCTTCGGCATCATCCTGACAAATATCATCATCAATAAGACGCATGAAAAATAAACCAAGTGAGTCAAGCTCTACCTCAAAGTCCGGATTATCCACATCATCATCAGGGGCCGGATTAGAAGATGCAGTGGTTCTTTTCCTGTGGGCAGTCTTCTTCACAGCTTTAGTATTTTGCCGGGTTGCTCTTTCCGGTTTGTTTGGTTTTTCTGGTTTCTCCTGCGGCAGTTTTTTGCTCCAAAACGGATCATTGCCCTGATTATGCAGACACTGATATTAAACAATGACCAGACATATCAATAACAGATTCAGCAAAGAGAAAAATCAAAGTCTTACAGCTGGCGGTTTATTGGTGGCACGAAAGGGAAGCAGGCCGGTTATAGCGCAGACGTGTTCCGGTTCATTCAGCATCTTATTCACAGTCTCTGTGATTTCTTCATTGGAGAGCTGGATTTTTGAATGTCGCAGTGGGTCATCAACACTGTCAGTATACTCGCACATCAAACCGGAGCGCTGACTAAGGGGCAGTATGCTCCATGATATCCAACAGCGAGCGAGATCAACCCCTGTTAAACCGTTGGCCATAAAGGCTATGAGCTTTGACAGTTGGGGAGCATATTTTCTTCTCTCCTGGGCAGTCAATCTTTGATGAAAAGGGTGTGTATTGCTGAGCCGCTCCGGACGAAAGCCAGGCAAGGGATTCTCACCAGCAGGGGAGGTGTCTTTGCAGTAGAACCATGTCTGATTCCACTGCTTGGGGTGACTGTGCAGCTTGGCGTGAGGGTATGTGACCTCTTTCCTTTTCAGAATCGCCATGCCACCCAACTCTGTATTAGAGCCATCAGTAAACTCAGTACGGCGGTTTAGATGGAAAAGGTCTCTGAACAATTCCACTGTGGGCTCCTCTTGAAAGAACACCTCACAAAGCACTTGGAAGTGACACATATTTGTAACAGAGTTGGGGCCAGTGTCTTGCGGATGGAGTTGGAAATCGGCTAAAACATCCCGGTAAAATTTAGAACCGGGCGGCTTAAAGCCCCGGGCTAAGTGATCTACGAAAACAACAACCTCTCCTTCTCGAGGTGTGGGAGGGCATTCTTTGCCAGGAGCCCTCCAATGGATGCTATCTTTGCTGCCTAAAGCGCCAATCAGGACTAAATCGTCCAGTTGATCCTCTGTGACACGAGAAGGAACCCAATTGCACTCATATACTTGCTTGGCCATGATGGAATCTGCAAGGTAGAAGATCCCGGTTCAAAATGCATTTGATCAAGGTATGTTGGTATGTGCACTGTTAAACCGGAGACAGAACTATCTGGACCGGAGTTTCATGAAGCAACCAACATCTGGCGGTTTAACAAGGGGACTAATGGCATATACCGGTTTGGAAAATTTTCCATAAGGTTAAACCGCCTGATCTAAGCATTGAAAAGCTGAGATTGCGGATGGACAAGTACACGGAAACAGGTTTCACAAGATTTCTTTACAGCATTGGATCTGAAGCAAGTTCAGAAAAGAGATAAATGCTTAGAGGTTCAAAGGAGCAGTACCGAACCAATGAGCAAAGCGTTCATATAGATCTATGGTTTGAGATGCATAAGTGAAGGCGAAGGTCAAACAACTATTGTTGCACAGAGTAAAGATTTGCGGATTCATCTAAAGATCTATCGTATGAGCAAGATGCAGACGATGAACACTGAAGAACTACGAAACCCTAGGCCAGATCTGCGGGGGAAAGGATAGAAGATTTACCGGAGCTGAGAAAGATGCGGAAGGCTGCCGCGATGTTCTGGTGCGCTCAGGTTGATGCAGCGGCCAAGGATGAGGCAGAGGTCGGCGGCGGCGGCGGAGCTCCGAGGCTGGCGACGCGAGGAAGACGAAGAAGGCACGGAAGGAGAAAAGAAATGACCCTTCAGTCCTATTTGTAAGGCGAAAGAACATGAGTTAGGTGCGACAATCAAGGGGCCACAAAATGGAGCTGCCGCCTCGATTTCCGCCGATCTATTAAACAAAGAAGCATAATGGATAGCTTCGTTATGACAGGTGACGTCACTCCAATTTACATCAATCAGAGAAGATGACATCATGGCGGTTTACCAATTTATAAAAAGATGTTGAAGATGAAGCTTTTATTAAAGGATTGACATGACCCGTTCAAATCAATCTAGGGCCTAATGTTGGGGATATTACTACTGGGCATAAACCGGCCTATCTGGGCCGGGTTAACTTCGTTAGTAGTTAAGTATGTTAAAGCCCAAGAAGACAGAGGAGGGCTCAAGGCCCATGGTCGGTTCAAGGCCTGTAGCCGTAAACCAACGTTAGTAGTTAACCTGTATTGTAAGTTAGGAATAAGCAGAGACCAAACCGGACACATCTATGAGCCGGTATTAGGACTCCGTAAGCCGACGGGAGTCACCCGTGTATATAAGGGGACGACCCGGCGGCGGTTCAAGGACAACAGAAAAACAACTCGAGACATAGGCGAAGCTTGTTTGCTCCCTAGTCATCGAAACCCCATCAATTCCATAACAACTAGACGTAGGCTTTTACCTTCATCGAAGGGGCCGAACTAGTATAAACTCTCTTGCGTCCTTGTGTCCGCTTTAACCCCTTCAAGCTAACCCGTCGCGATGGCTCCACGACTAAGTCCTTTCTCTAGGACATCTGCCGTGACAAAACCACGACAGGGGCTTAGCCCAGTCCAATACTCGCCTAAGTTTAAAAGATCCTACCAAGTGGTGATCAACCCTCCCACTCGAAGGCTTAGCTGCAGTGCAGTATTTGCCTAAGGTTTAAAATATGTCCCCATCCGCAAGGACGACGAAGTGCAGGTCGATCGCGGCCTTCTACTCCGAGCTACGCCACAAGTACAACGTACGCTCCATCCCCATCCGCAAGGACGATGAGGTGCAGGTCGACCGCGGACTTCTTCTCCGAGCTACGCCACAAGTACAACGTACGCTCCATCCCCATCTGCAAGGAAGACAAGGTGCAGGTCGACCGCGGCCTTCTTCTCTGAGCTACGCCACAAATACAACGTGCGCCCCAACCCTACCCGCACGGACGACGAGGTGCAGGTCGACCGCGGCCTTCTTCTTCGAGCTACGCCACAAATACAACATGTGCCCCAACCTAGCCCGCAGGGACGACGAGACGCAGGTCGATTGGACTTTCCACTTCAGGGCTACATCCCAAAGAGCAAATTCCATACGAAGGCAAATACAAACATATTCAGAAATAAACCAAGTTCAGATAGATCCTAAAAATTCCAGGCGACGGATCAAAAGTATTCGAGCATCAAGCCCGAAGGATTTTAATGGTTACAGCAATCACTCGGCATCCCGAGGCAAATTTAAGGCAAGTTTAGATCTCAAAGTTTGTTCATTCGGCAGGAGGAGGGCTGGCAGGTTCAACGAATTCGTCCAAGTCGATTCCATCTGCAATCCGAGTGGCGGCAGCTATGAAAGTCTCCATAAAGGACTGGAAATCGTGCCTTTTGGTGTTGGCGACCTTGATCGCCACTAGCTTGTTTTCGCGAGCTTCCTTGCAGTGGACTCTTATCAAGGACAACGCCACATCAGCACCACACCGGGCAGAGGACTTCTTCCACTCTTGCACTCGACCAGGAACCTCATTGAGCCGAGTCATCAGAGATTCGAGGTCATTTTGAAGCGTCGCCCTTGGCCAGAGTGATGAGTCGATTCGTGAAACTGCCACCTTCAGACGAGCGAGGTAACTTGTTACACTGGCGACACGGGATTCCACTCGAAGCACATTCATGGCAGCCTCGTCGCCGACTAGAGAAGCAATAGGGTCCAAACCCGTCTCAATCCGTCCAGTTTCGTCCTCAAAGTTTTGGCAGAATTCTGTAGTCAAGGAGTTAGTGAATCAACTGGAGTGGACTAACTCACAAGTAGTAGAGCAGTCGGATTAAAAGGAGTACCTTCCAGCATAAGAAAGAGCTTCTTGGCAAGAGTTCTCAGATAAGCTTCCACGTCATTTCTCTTACGAGTCGCAGATTCCAGCTTCTCATTCAGAGCCATCTTATCCTTGTTCAGACGAGTTACCTCTTGGTTGGATTCAGTGAGACAGAACTTCAGCTTGCTTACTTCTTCTTCCAGCACTCCGACCGAAGCCAACTTCTGGTCTGCAAGGGCAGTCTTATCTTGAGCTTCCTTCTGCGCAGCTGCAAGGTCCGAGTCCTTCTTCTCCAGAGCCAACCTCATTTTCTCTGCAAAATAAGCAATCGGATCAAACAAGAGATCGAAGAAATATTTTAAAAAGGACGATTGTAGGATCGAAAGTATGTCTAGAGGGGGGGTGATTAGACTACTTGACCAAATAAAACTTAACCTTTTCCCAATTTTAGTTCTTGGCATATTTTAGCTAATTTAGGACAAGTCAAGCAATCATAACATAATTCAAGCAAGCATGCAAAGAGTTTATAGGCAGCGGAAAGTAAAGCATGCAACTTGCGAGAATGTAAAGGGAAGGGTTTGGAGAATTCAAACGCTATTGGAGACACGGATGTTTTTCCCGTGGTTCGGATAGGTGGTGCTATCCTACATCCACGTTGATGGAGACTTCAACCCACGAAGGGTAACGGTTGCGCGAGTCCACACAGGGCTCCACCCAAGGGCAACGGTTGCGCGAGTCCACACAGGGCTCCACCCACGAAGGGTCCACGAAGAAGGAACCACCCACAAAGGGTTCACGAAGAAGCAACCTTGTCTATCCCACCATGGCCATCGCCCACACAGGACTTGCCTCACTAGTGGTAGATCTTCACGAAGTAGGCGATCTCCTTGCCCTTACAAACTCCTTGGTTCAACTCCACAATCTTGTCGGAGGCTCCCAAGTGACACCTAGCCAATCTAGGAGACACCACTCTCCAAGAAGTAACAAATGGTGTGTAGGTAATGAACTCCTTGCTCTTGTGCTTCAAATGATAGTCTCCCCAACACTCAACTCTCTCTCATAGGATTTGGATTTGGTGGAAAGAAGATTTGAGTGGAAAGCAACTTGGGAAGGCTAGAGATCAAGATTCATATGATAGGAATGGAATGTCTTGGTCTCAACACATGAGTAGGTGGTTCTCTCTCAGAACATATGAGTTGGAATGATGTGTGTGTTCTGATGGCTCTCTCACCGAATGAGAAAGAGGTGGAGGGGTATATATAGCCTCCACACAAAATCCAACCGTTACATACAATTTACCAATCTCGGTGGGACCGAATCAGAAAACTCGGTCTGACCGAAATAGTAAACCTAGTGACCGTTAGGAATTTCGATGGGACTGACATGCAACTCGGTAGGACCGATATGGTTAGGGTTTGGGCATAACGTAATCTCGGTGAGACCGATTACACAAACTCGGTGAGACCGAATTTGGTAATTAGCTAACCAGAGAGTTGGTCAGGCAAACTCAGTGGGACCGATTTGCTCTTTCGGTGAGACCGAAAAGTTACAAAGGGGAAACACTGAGTTTACATTGCAATCTGTTGGAAATATGCCCTAGAGGCAATAATAAAAGCATTATTATTATATTTCCTTGTTCATGATAATTGTCTTTATTCATGCTATAATTGTGTTATCCGGAAATCGTAATACATGTGTGAATAACATACACTAACATGTCCCTAGTAAGCCTCTAGTTGACTGGCTCGTTGATCAACAGATAGTCATGGTTTCCTGACTATGGACATTAGATGTCATTGATAGCGAGATCACATCATTAGGAGAATGATGTGATGGACAAGACCCAATCCTAAACATAGCACAAGATCGTATAGTTCGGTTGCTAGAGTTTTCCAATGTCAAGTATCTTTTCCTTAGACCATGAGATCGTGTAACTCCCGGATACCGTAGGAGTGCTTTGGGTATACCAAACGTCACAACGTAACTGGGTGACTATAAAGGTATACTACAGGTACCTCCGAAAGTGTCTGTTGGGTTGACATGGATCAAGACTGGGATTTGTCACTCGGTATGACGGAGAGGTATCACCGGGCCCACTCGGTAATGCATCATCATAATGAGCTCAAAGTGACCAAGTGTCTGGTCACGGGATCATGCATTACGGTACGAGTAAAGTGACTTGCTGGTAACGAGATTGAACGAGGTATTGGGATACCGACGATCGAATCTCGGGCAAGTAACATATCGATTGACAAAGGGAATTGCATACGGGGTTGATTGAATCCTCGACATCGTGGTTCATCCGATGAGATCATCGTGGAGCATGTGGGAGCCAACATGGGTATCCAGATCCCGCTGTTGGTTATTGACCGGAGAGTCGTCTCGGTCATGTCTGCTTGTCTCCCGAACCCGTAGGGTCTACACACTTAAGGTTCGGTGACGCTAGGGTTGTGAAGATATGTATATGCAGTAACCCGAATGTTGTTCGGAGTCCCGGATGAGATCCCGGACGTCACGAGGAGTTCCGGAATGGTCCGGAGGTAAAGAATTATATATAGGAAGTGCTGTTTCGGCCATCAGGACAAGTTTCGGGGTCACCGGTATTGTATCGGGACCACCGGGAGGGTCCCGGGGGTCCACCGGGTGGGGCCACCTATCCCGGAGGGCCCCATGGGCTGAAGTGGGAAGGGACCCAGCCCAAAGTGGGCTGGGGCGCCACCCCCAAGGGCCCATGCGCCTAGGGTTGGGGGGAAACCCTAAGGGGGGCGCCCCCTTGCTTGGGGGGCAAGCCCCCCACCCCTTGGCCGCCGCCCCCCCTTGTAGATTCCATCTACTAGGGCCGCCCCCCCCCTTTGGCACCCCTATATATAATTGAGGAGAGGAGGGACTTCATACCTTAGCCTTGGCGCCTCCCTCTCTCCCCGTTACTTCTCTCTCTCGTAGTATAGGCGAAGCCCTGCTGCTGTGACGCCCTGCATCCACCACCACGCCGTCGTGTTGCTAGATCTTCATCGACCTCTCCTTCCCCCTTGCTGGATCAAGAAGGAGGAGACGTTCCCCGTCCCGTACGTGTGTTGAACGCGGAGGTGCCGTCCGTTCGGCGCTTGGTCATCGGTGATTTGGATCACGTCGTGTTCGACTACATCATCACCGTTCTTTGAACGCTTCCGTGCGCGATCTACAAAGGTATGTAGATGCATCCGATGACTCGTTGCTAGATGAACTCCTAGACGGATCTTGGTGAGACGAGTAGGAAAATTTTTGTTTTCTGCAACGTTCCCCAACAGTGGCATCATGAGCTAGGTCTATGCGTAGTTCTTCTTGCGCGAGTAGAACACAATTTGTTCTGGGCGTAGATTTGTCAACTTTCTTGCCGCTACTAGTCTTTTCTTGCTTCAGCGGTATTGTGGGATGAAGCGGCCCGGACCAACCTTACACGTACGCTTACGTGAGACCGGTTCCACCGACTAACATGCACTAGTTGCATAAGGTGGCTGGCGGGTGTCTGTCTCTCCCACTTTAGTTGGAGCGGATTCGATGAACAGGGTCCTTATGAAGGGTAAATAGAAGTTGACAAATCACGTTGTGGCTTTAACGTAGGTAAGAAGACGTTCTTGCTAGAACCCTATTTCAGCCACGTAAAACTTGCAACAACAATTAGAGGACGTCTAACTTGTTTTTGCAGCAAGTGGTTTGTGATATGATATGGCCAAAGTTGTGATGAATGATGAATGATCTATATGTGATGTATGAGATGTTCATGCTATTGTAATAGGAATCACGACTTGCATGTCGATGAGTATGACAACCGGCAGGAGCCATAGGAGTTGTCTTTATTCTTTTATATGACCTGCGTGTCATTGAGAAACGCCATGTAAATTACTTTACTTTATTGCTAAACGCGTTAGCCATAGTAGTAGAGGTAATAGTTGGCGAGCAACTTCATGGAGACACGATGATGGAGATCATGATGATGGATATCATGGTGTCAAGCCGGTGACAAGATGATCATGGAGCCCCAAGATGGAGATCAAAGGAGCTATGTGATATTGGCCATATCATGTCACGTTTATTATTTGATTGCATGTGATGTTTATCATTTTTTGCATCTTGTTTACTTAGAACGACGGTAGTAAATAAGATGATCCCTCATAATAATTTCAAGAAGTGTTCCCCCTAACTGTGCACCGTTGCGACAGTTCGCTGTTTCAAAACACCACGTGATGATCGGGTGTTTTATTCAGACGTTCACATACAACGGGTGTAAGACAGATTTACACATGCAAACACTTAGGTTGACTTGACGAGCCTAGCATGTACAGACATGGCCTCGGAACACAGAAGACCGAAAGGTCGAGCATGAGTCGTATAGAAGATACGATCAACATGAAGATGTTCACCGATGTTGACTAGTCCGTCTCACGTGATGATCGGACACGGCCTAGTTAACTCGGATCATGTAATACTTAGATGACTAGAGGGATGTCTAATCTAAGTGGGAGTTCATTAATTATTTGATTAGATGAACTTAATTATCATGAACTTAGTCTAAAACATTTACAATATGTCTTGTAGATCAAATGGCCAACGTAGTCCTCAACTTCAACGCGTTCCTAGAGAAAACCAAGCTGAAAGACGATGGCAGCAACTATACGGACTGGGTCCGGAACCTGAGGATCATCCTCATAGCTGCCAAGAAAGATTATGTCCTACAAGCACTGCTAGGTGAAGCTCCCGTCCCACAGAACCAAGACGTTATGAACGCTTGGCAGACATGTGTTGACGACTACTCCCTTGTTCAGTGCGGCATGCTTTACAGCTTAGAGCCGGGACTCCAAAAGCGTTTTGAGAGACATGGAGCATACGAGATGTTCGAAGAGCTGAAAATGGTTTTCTAAGCTCATGCCCGGACCGAGAGATATGAAGTCTCCGATAAGTTCTTCAGCTGTAAGATGGAGGAAAATAGTTCTGTCAGTGAGCACATACTCACTATGTCTGGGTTACATAACCGCTTGTCTCAGCTGGGAGTTAATCTCCCGGATGATGCGGTCATTGACAGAATCCTCCAGTCGCTTCCACCAAGCTACAAGAGCTTTGTGATGAACTTCAACATGCAGGGGATGCAAAAGACCATTCCTGAGTTGTTCTCAATGCTGAAATCAGCGGAGGTAGAAGTCAAGAAGGAACATCAAGTGTTGATGGTCAATAAAACCACTAAGTTCAAGAAAGGCAAGGGTAAAAAGAACTTCAAGAAAGACGGCAAGGAGGTTGCCGCGCCCGGCAAGCAAGCTGCCGGGAAGAAGCCAAAGAATGGACCCAAGCCCGAGACTGAGTGCTTTTATTGCAAGGGAAGCGGTCACTGGAAGCGGAACTGCCCTAAATACTTAGCAGACAAGAAGGCCGGCAAAACAAAAGGTATATGTGATATACATGTAATTGATGTGTACCTTACTAGTGTCCGTAGTAGCTCCTGGGTATTTGATACCGGTGCAGTTGCTCACATTTGTAACTCAAAGCAGGGGCTGCGGAATAAGCGGAAACTGGCAAAGGACGAGGTGACGATGCGCGTCGAGAATGGTTCCAAGGTCAATGTGATCGCCGTCGGCACGCTACCTCTATATCTACCTTCAGGATTAGTTTTAAACCTTAATAATTGTTATTTAGTGCCAGCTTTGAGCATGAACATTGTATCGGGATCTCGTTTAATTCGAGATGGCTACTCATTTAAATCCGAGAATAATGGTTGTTCTATTTATATGAGAGATATGTTTTATGGTCATGCTCCTATGGTGAATGGTTTATTCTTTATGAATCTCGAACGTAATACTACACATGTTCATAATGTGAGTGCCAAAAGATGTAAGGTTGATAATGATAGTCCCACATACTTGTGGCACTGCCGCCTTGGTCACATAGGTGTCAAACGCATGAAGAAGCTCCATGCAGATGGACTTTTAGAGTCTCTTGATTATGAATCATTTGACACGTGCGAACCATGCCTCATGGGTAAGATGACCAAGACTCTGTTCTCAGGAACAATGGAGCGAGCAACCAACTTATTGGAAATCATACATACTGATGTGTGCAGTCCAATGAGTGTTGAGGCTCGCGGTGGCTATCGTTATGTTCTCACACTCACTGATGATTTAAGTAGATATGGGTATATCTACTTAATGAAACACAAGTCTGAAACCTTTGAAAAGTTCAAGGAATTTCAGAGTGAGGTTGAGAATCAACGTGACAGGAAAATCAAGTTTCTACGATCAGATCGTGGAGGAGAATACTTGAGTCACGAATTTGGCACACATTTAAGAAAATGTGGAATAGTTTCACAACTCACGCCGCCTGGAACACCTCAGCGTAACGGTGTGTCCGAACGTCGTAATCGCACTCTATTAGATATGGTGCGATCTATGATGTCTCTTACCGATTTACCGCTATCTTTTTGGGGCTATGCTTTAGAGACTGCCGCATTCACTTTAAATAGGGCTCCGTCGAAATCCGTTGAGACTACACCGTATGAATTATGGTTTGGGAAGAAACCTAAGCTGTCGTTTCTAAAAGTTTGGGGATGCGATGCTTATGTCAAGAAACTTCAACCTGAAAAGCTCGAACCCAAGTCGGAAAAATGCGTCTTCATAGGATACCCAAAAGAAACTATTGGGTACACCTTCTACCTCAGATCCGAAGGCAAGATCTTTGTTGCCAAGAATGGGTCCTTTCTAGAGAAAGAGTTTCTCTCGAAAGAAGTAAGTGGGAGGAAAGTAGAGCTTGATGAAGTATTACCTCTTGAACCGGAAAATGGCGCAACTCAAGAAAATGTTCCTGAGGTGCCTGCACCGACTAGAGAGGAAGTTAATGATAATGATCAAGATACTTCTGATCAAGCTCCTACTGAAATTCGAAGGTCCACAAGGACACGTTCCGCACCAGAGTGGTACGGCAAACCTATCTTGGAAATCATGTTGTTAGACAACGGTGAACCTTTGAACTATGAAGAAGCGATGGCGGGCCCGGATTCCGACAAATGGCTAGAAGCCATGAAATCCGAGATAGGATCCATGTATGAAAACGAAGTATGGACTTTGACTGACTTGCCCGTTGAACGGCGAGCCATAGAAAATAAATGGATCTTTAAGAAGAAGACAGACGCGGATGGTAATGTGACCATCTATAAAGCTCGACTTATCGCTAAGGGTTATCGACAAGTTCAAGGGGTTGACTACGATGAGACTTTCTCACCAGTAGCGAAGCTAAAGTCCGTCCGAATCATGTTAGCAATTGCCGCATTCTACGATTATGAGATATGGCAAATGGACGTCAAAACGGCATTCCTTAATGGTTTCCTTAAGGAAGAATTGTATATGATGCAGCCGGAAGGTTTTGTCGATCCTAAGAATGCTGACAAGGTGTGCAAGCTCCAACACTCGATTTATGGGCTGGTGCAAGCATCTCGGAGTTGGAACATTCGCTTTGATGAGATGATCAAAGCGTTTGGGTTTACGCAGACTTATGGAGAAGCCTGCGTTTACAAGAAAGTGAGTGGGAGCTCTGCAGCATTTCTCATATTATATGTAGATGGCATACTTTTGATGGGAAATGATATAGAACTCTTGGACAGCATCAAGGCCTACTTGAATAAGAGTTTTTCAATGAAGGACCTTGGAGAAGCTGCTTATATATTAGGCATCAAAATCTATAGAGATAGATCGAGACGCCTCATAGGTCTTTCACAAAGCACATACCTTGATAAGATATTGAAGAAGTTCAATATGGATCAATCTAAGAAGGGGTTCTTGCCTGTGTTACAAGGTATGAAATTGAGCTCAGCTCAATGTCCGACCACGGCAGAAGATATAGAAGAGATGAGCGTCATCCCCTATGCATCAGCCATAGGTTCTATTATGTATGCCATGCTATGTACCAGACCTGATGTAAACCTTGCCGTAAGTTTGGTAGGAAGGTACCAAAGTAATCCCAGCAAGGAACACTGGACAGCGGTCAAGAATATCTTGAAATACCTGAAAAGGACTAAGGAAATGTTTCTCGTTTATGGAGGTGACGAAGAGCTCGTCGTAAAGGGTTACGTCGACGCTAGCTTCGACACAGATCTGGATGACTCTAAGTCACAAACCGGATACGTGTATATTTTGAATGGTGGGGCAGTAAGCTGGTGCAGTTGCAAGCAAAGCGTCGTGGCGGGATCTACATGTGAAGCGGAGTACATGGCAGCCTCGGAGGCAGCACATGAAGCAATATGGGTGAAGGAGTTCATCACCGACCTAGGAGTCATACCCAATGCGTCGGGGCCGATCAAGCTCTTCTGTGACAACACTGGAGCTATTGCTCTTGCCAAGGAGCCCAGGTTTCACAAGAAGACAAGGCACATCAAGCGTCGCTTCAACTCCATTCGTGAAAATGTTCAAGATGGAGACATAGAAATTTGTAAAGTACATACGGACCTGAATGTAGCGGATCCGTTGACTAAACCTCTCCCTAGAGCAAAACATGATCAACACCAGAATTCCATGGGTGTTCGATTCATCACAATGTAACTAGATTATTGACTCTAGTGCAAGTGGGAGACAGTTGGAAATATGCCCTAGAGGAAATAATAAAAGCATTATTATTATATTTCCTTGTTCATGATAATTGTCTTTATTCATGCTATAATTGTGTTATCCGGAAATCGTAATACATGTGTGAATAACAGACACCAACATGTCCCTAGTAAGCCTCTAGTTGACTGGCTCGTTGATCAACAGATAGTCATGGTTTCCTGACTATGGACATTAGATGTCATTGATAGCGAGATCACATCATTAGGAGAATGATGTGATGGACAAGACCCAATCCTAAACATAGCACAAGATCGTATAGTTCGGTTGCTAGAGTTTTCCAATGTCAAGTATCTTTTCCTTAGACCATGAGATCGTGTAACTCCCGGATACCGTAGGAGTGCTTTGGGTATACCAAACGTCACAACGTAACTGGGTGACTATAAAGGTATACTACGGGTACCTCCGAAAGTGTCTGTTGGGTTGACATGGATCAAGACTGGGATTTGTCACTCGGTATGACGGAGAGGTATCACCGGGCCCACTCGGTAATGCATCATCATAATGAGCTCAAAGTGACCAAGTGTCTGGTCACGGGATCATGCATTACGGTACGAGTAAAGTGACTTGCTGGTAACGAGATTGAACGAGGTATTGGGATACCGACGATCGAATCTCGGGCAAGTAACATATCGATTGACAAAGGGAATTGCATACGGGGTTGATTGAATCCTCGACATCGTGGTTCATCCGATGAGATCATCGTGGAGCATGTGGGAGCCAACATGGGTATCCAGATCCCGCTGTTGGTTATTGACCGGAGAGTCGTCTCGGTCATGTCTGCTTGTCTCCCGAACTCGTAGGGTCTACACACTTAAGGTTCGGTGACGCTAGGGTTGTGAAGATATGTATATGCAGTAACCCGAATGTTGTTCGGAGTCCCGGATGAGATCCCCGACGGAGTTCCGGAATGGTCCGGAGGTAAAGAATTATATATAGGAAGTGTTGTTTCGGCCATCAGGACAAGTTTCGGGGTCACCGGTATTGTACCGGGACCACCGGGAGGGTCCCGGGGTCCACCGGGTGGGGCCACCTATCCCGGAGGGCCCCATGGGCTGATGTGGGAAGGGACCCAGCCCAAAGTGGGCTGGGGCGCCACCCCCCAAGGGCCCATGCGCCTAGGGTTGGGGGGAAACCCTAAGGGGGGCGCCCCCTTGCTTGGGGGGCAAGCCCCCCACCCCTTGGCCGCCGCCCCCCCTAGTAGATTCCATCTACTAGGGCCGACGCCCCCCCCCCTTTGGCACCCCTATATATAGTTGAGGAGAGGAGGGACTTCATACCTTAGCCTTGGCGCCTCCCTCTCTCCCCGTTACTTCTCTCTCTCGTAGTATAGGCGAAGCCCTGCTACTGTGACGCCCTGCATCCACCACCACGCCGTCGTGCTGCTGGATCTTCATCGACCTCTCCTTCCCCCTTGCTGTATCAAGAAGGAGGAGACGTTCCCCGTCCCGTACGTGTGTTGAACGCGGAGGTGCCGTCCGTTCGGCGCTTGGTCATCGGTGATTTGGATCACGTCGTGTTCGACTATATCATCACCATTCTTTGAACGCTTCCGTGCGCGATCTACAAAGGTATGTAGATGCATCCGATGACTCGTTGCTAGATGAACTCCTAGACGGATCTTGGTGAGACGAGTAGGAAATTTTTTGTTTTCTGCAACGTTCCCCAACACAATCTCGGTGGGACCGATTCGCTCTTTCCGTGGGACCGAAAAGTTACGAAAGGGAAACAGAGAGTTTGCAACCCCATCTCGGTGAGACCGAGATCCTTATCGATAGAACCGAATTGCTAGGGTTTGGCAGTGGCTAATGACAAGTGAAACTCGGTGGCGCCGGATAGGAAGAATCGGTAGGACTGAGTTTGGCTTAGGGTTTAGGTCATATGTGGATATGGGAAAGTAGTTGAGGATTTTGGAGCATATCATTAAGCACATGAAGCAAGAGGCTCATTAAGCAACACCTCATCCCTCCTTAATAGTATTGGCTTTTCCTAAAGACTCAATGTGATCTTGGATCACTAAAATATAAAATGAAGAGTCTTGAGCTTTTGAGCTTGAGCCAATCCTTTGTCCTTAGCATTTTGAGTGTTCCACTTTCACATCCATGCCATGCCAATCATTGAGCTTTCCTGAAATAATTATCTTGGAATAGTATTAGCTCAATGAGCTATATGTTGTTACGAATTACCAAAACCACCTAGGGATAGTTGCACTTTCAATGATCGACGCGAACAGTCGACAGGTAGTTACCTTCCATACCAGCAGCTTCATCTTGAGCTTTCTTCAACTTTTGTTGGGCCAGCTCCAAGTCAAGGTTGAGTTGCCTCTGCTTCTCCTCAAATTCGGCGAATTTAGAAATGAGAGTACAAGATTTCTGCAGAAGGTAAAAGACATATCAATCGACAAGATCAAAGATTATTTACTTCCGAGTGAATACAACTTTAAAGTTGACTCAGACCCCAGCCGACTGCCCACAGTCGACTGTGGTCTCGAGGACTACACCCAGTGGGTGCACTTGACGTGCCCCCACTGGTTTAGATCCCACTCAGCCAGTCCGCCCAAAAAAATAAAAAGAAAAAAAGAACTATTCAGACCCCGACCGACTGCCAGCAGTCAACCGCGGTCTCGGGGACTACACCAAGTGGGTGCACTTGGCGTGCCCCCACTGGTTCAGATCTCACTCGGCCGGTCCGCCCGGGTCGAGTAGAAGAAAGGAAAGGGAAAAGTTTTCAGACCCCAGCCGCAGTCGACTGCGGTCTCGGGGACTACACCCTGTGGGTGCACTTAGCGTGCCCCCACCGGTTCAGATCCCACTCGCCCAGGCCGAGTGGAAGAGCGCAAATGCTAAAGACAACAAAACACCCAGTGGGTGTACAGATTCGATGCAAACAATAAGAGATTGTATGAAAGAAAATATTTCAGGTAGCATATCCTAATAGAACAAGGTCAATTGAAAGCCTACTTACCTGGACATTGGCCCGAAGGGCCGCGCTGGCATCGTAAGCAGCCTGGCTATTCTCGTGCACCGTCTTCATCCGCTCCATCATCACGTTATCCTGATGGATGGCCTCCGCAGCCGCGTCCGACTGTCTTTCCGGAACATGGTAGTTGGTGAAGAAGGGGGCAGACGACCCAGGTGCAGCAGCTTGGAGCTCCGAAGCATGAGGTTGGACGACTGAAGGAAACACCGGTACAATCGACGGTGCAGGGCGCTCACTCGACAATGGGTCAACAAAAGTTATAGAGGCCCCACCTACGTCTTCAGATTGTTGGACGTTTGGTGTTGTCATCGGCCCCTGCTGAGACGTCTTGCCAGCTGCTACTTTTTTGTTCTTTCTGGGCCTAGGGGCCACATCTTCATCATCATCTAGAAGCTCGATGACGTTGGGTGGGGCTGCAAATAAATCAGTCGACCCCAAGTGAATCGCCAGAATTTAATCGACCAAATAATCAAGAATAAGATCATGAGAGTTTTACCTGGGTTGGAGGTAACCGCGTCTTCCATTTCCTCATCTCGGTATTGGTAGGAAGAAGTTCCAGATGTAGCAGCACTGCAAATGTCAACATTCAGTCGGTTATATTCTGTTGCTCAAGTCGACCAAAAGATCGGGTCAGATAATTACCCGAAGATGGTGGGGATGGTCACTTTGATTCTGGGCAAAGCCTTCGGTGGTTTGGAGGATGTGGCCTTCAATGCTTTCGGCGCAGGAGGCGGCGCAGTCTTGAGCTGTTTCGATACCTTGTCAGTCGGCACTGGAGAAGACGTCCGAGGGCACTTCGAAGATTGCCCAATCGGTGCGGTCGCCAGGTCAGGGGTGCTCGCCGGGTCGTGAGCGTGTTTGGACCTCCTTTCTTTGCGAGGAGGCGAGTCGACCTCTTCTTCATCACTTGGGTCGTCGCTCTCCTCGTCCTCCTCTGCATCTGAGTGCCACTCGCCACTCTCGCCCCCGCTCGCCTCTCCCTCAACATTTTGCTCCTGCACTCCATTGGGCATCGAGTACATATCAATAAGAGCCTGAAAAGACAATGAACAAAAGAAAGACAGTCGACCGTCAACAAGATGTTACATAGTAAATCAAGAAGACACTCGACAGAATCATACCTGTTCCGGCTGGCGCAAATGGTCGAATGGAACCACCCTCCTGGACCCCCGGGGGTTATCCTTGTTGCTGGTAATACCCCTCAGCCACTTCTCCACTGTGTCCTCACTAACATCCTCCGGGTGGATCCGAGTGGAATCCTCGAGTCCCGAGTACATCCACATTGGATGGTCACGAGCTTGGAGTGGTTGGATGCGTCGACTGAGGAAAACCTCCGGCAGGTCCATACCAGTCACTCCATCATGGACAAGTTGGACGACCCGTTCGACCAACACCTTCACACGCGCCTTCTCTTCTGGGATCAATCTCAAGGAGGAGGGCTTCTCCACTCGAGCCATGGAAAAGGGGGGAAGTCCAGTCGACTGACCCAGGGTCGGCTGGTCCTTGCAGTAAAACCAGGTCGACTGCCAGCCCCGGACCGAGTCGGGAAGGATCATAGCTGGGAAGGTGCTCTTGTTCCTCATTTGAATTCCAAGCCCTCCGCACATCTGTATCACGTGCGTCCTCTCGTCACTCGGATTGACCTTCTTGACCGTCTGGGAGCGACATGTGAATATGTGCTTGAAGAGACCCCAGTGCGGTCGGCAGCCCAAGAAATTCTCGCACATGCATGGACACGAAAGCAACAAGGTACACGATGGTGTTTGGAGTAAAGTGGTGGAGTTGAGCCCCGAAGAAGTTCAATAAACCACGAAAGAAAGGGTGGGGAGGCAAAGAAAATCCACGGTCGACATGAGTGGCGAGGAGAACACACTCACCCTCCTGCGGTCGCGGCTCAGTCTCGTTCCCCGGGAGCCGTGCCGATTCGTGGGGGATCAGTCTCCATTAGAACTACGGAACAATAGTTATAGCCTTTGAAAAACAGCTAAGTGGTGTTAAAACTGAATAATTCTTAGACTTGGCCGATTTTCAGGGATTTCCAAATAACTATTTATATCTTCGGAAATTCGTAAAAATTCATCCGTAGCTTGTATGGAAAAACTTTGTACATAAAAGTTGCTTAGAACGACGAGACGAATCCGGATACGTAGCCCGTTCGTCCGCCACACATCCCTAGCATAGCGAACACACAACTTTCCCCCTTCGGTTCATCTGTCCGAAAACGCGAAACACCGGGGATACTTTCCTGGATGTTTTCCCCTTCGCCGGTATCACCTCCTACTGCGCTAGGGTACACCTAGCACCGTTACTTGTCATGTCATGCATCAATATGCATCTGTTTGCATTGTATTCATTGTTTCTCCCCCTCTTCTCTCCGGTAGACTACGAGACTGACGCTGCTGTTGGTGCCCTGATCGACTACGTTGTTGACGACCCCTCCTTGCCAGAGCAACCAGACAAGCCCCCCCCTTGATCACCAGATATCGCATATTCTTCTCTCTACTGCTTGCATTAGAGTTGTGTAGCATATTACTGCTTTCTGTTAATCCTATCCTGATGCATAGCCTGCCATTGTTGCTACAATTGTTATACCTTTACCTGCAATCCTAAATGCTTAGTATAGGATACTAGTTTATCATCCGTGACCCTACACTCTTATCCGTCTGCAATGCTATATTACTGGGATGTGATCACTCGGGAGGTGATCACGGATATACACTATACTATACTATTACATTACTTATGTTACTGTTCGGGGGCATGTGGTTCCATCCAGGTAGTGATGGGCCTGGGTTCCCGACAGCCCCCTGATGGTTACTTTGTGGCGGAGCGACAGGGCAGGTTGAGACCACCTAGAAGAGAGGTGGGCCTGGCCCTGGTCGTGTCCGCGATTACTTCAAAATAACACGCCTAACGAGATCTTGGTATTTGACCTGAGTCTGGCCACTGGCCAATATGCACCAACCAACTATACGGGAACAGTTATGGGCACTCGACGACGTGGTATCAGCCGAAGCCTTCTTGATGTCAGCGACTGAGCGGCGCGCGCCGGGTTGGACCGCATAACGCAACTTCCTTTGTAATGGAAGTTGCTAGGTCTGCTCGTCGGTCGCCCAGCAACGTGCAGGTGTGCAATGGGCGATGGGCCCAGACCCCTGCTCGTATAGGATTTAGACCGGCGTGCTGACCTCTCTATCGTGCCTAGGTGGGGCTGCGACGTGTTGATCTTCCGAGGTCGGGCATGACCCAGAAAAGTGTGTCCGGCCAGAGGGATCGAGCGTGTTGGGTTATGTGGTGCACCCCTGCAGGGAAGTTTATCTATTCGAATAGTTGCATCCCTCGGTAGAAGGACGACCCGGAGTTGTACCTTGACCTTATGACAACTAGAACCGGATACTTAATAAAACACACCCTTTCAAGTGCCAGATACAACCCGGTGACTGCTCTCTCACGGGGGGGGGGGGCAAGGAGAGGATCGCCGGGTAGGATTTATTCTATGCGGTGATACTTGGTTAACTTACCATCTACTCTCTTCTATTGCTTCAAGACGGAGGCTGCCAGAAGCGTAGTCCTCGATAGGACTAGCCATCTCCCTCTTATTCTGACATTCTACAGTTCAGTCCACAGATATTACCCTTTTCATTGATACCAATGCATATGTAGTATAGATCCTTGCTTGCGAGTACTTTGGATGAGTACTCACGGTTGCTTTGCTACTTCTTTTTTCCCCTTTCCCGGTTATTGCGATCATATGATGGAGTGCAGGAGCCAGAGGATCCCAAGGATGATTCTACATGGAGTTCGGCTTCGAGGAGTAATTAGGAGGTCCCAGGCAGGAGGCCTCGTCTTTTCGATCATTGCTACTTTTGTGCTATCCGTCTTAAGGCAAACTTGTTTAACTTATGTCTGTACTCACACATTGTTGCTTCCGCTGACTCGTTTGTATTCGAGCTGATGTATTCAAGCCCTCGAGGCCCCTAACTTGTAATATAAAGCTTGTATTATTTTAATTTATGTCTAGAGTTGTGTTGTTATATCTTCTTCTGAGTCCCTGATCTTGATCGTACACATTTGCGTGTATGATTAGTGTACGGTCAAATCGGGGGCATCATAAAAAATTAATGAAATTTAGTATTCGAGGAGTTCGTGACAAAAAAGACAATCGAATGTTCAAGCACCTCAAAATTTTGCGCGATCGTCACACATTTGAGCATCTTATAGATGACAAAAGAAATCAGGTTTACTTTAAAATTTTATGATTTTTTACAGTTCACCAAATGAAGATAAGCCTGGTCATCAAATTGAATTATCGCGCTATAAGCGCGAAACAGGAACCTGTAACGTTTTACGAAAGAGAAAACGGAGTAAAATATCTCCTGGAGTCTGGTAGTACTGATCTTTGCCCCTGACTCCTTCAGCAAAGGGATACACGACCACACACGGCAAACAATGGAGGCGTCGCTGACCGCGGCCGCCGCCGCTACCTCGTCGTTTCCGCCGCAAATCCGTCGCCGAATCATCAAATTCAACCCGCTCGTGCTCCCTAGGCGACCCCAATTCGGGGACTCCAAGATCCGGACCGCCAACTTCCGGGGACACCTGGCTGCGGCCTCGGCATCCACGCCGCCGCCGCCGGGAGGCGGCCTGTACTCGGCGGCGACGTACGAACTGACGCCGGATAACGTCGACCGCGTCCTCGACGACGTGCGCCCCTACCTCATCTCCGACGGCGGCGACGTCGCCGTCGTGTCCGTAGAGGACGGCGTCGTCTCCCTTAGGCTTGAAGGTAAACTGGATTTGTCGCCTTGCGTCCATACAGAAATTCACGGCCAAGATTCCATCGGGGCATCAAATCTTACCGTGCTTACTGACTGTGGTCTTGTCACCACAATCCAGGGGCGTGCAGCAGTTGTCCCAGCTCGACGACGACGATGAACATGGGCATCGAGCGAGTGCTCAAGGAGAAGTTCGGTGACGCCATCAAGGACATCCGCCAGGTGTTCGACGGGGACCAGCAGCCGGAGGAGACGACGCCTGAGGTCGAGGAGCTGCCACCACCAGAGCAATATCAATCTCGTAGTATTTTTTGCCTTGAAAGACTTGAGAAACAGTGTGATCTTACAGCGTTCCTTGGATGGATGTTGCTTGCAGGCGGTGAACCGGCACCTGGACATACTGCGGCCGGCGATCGCGAACTACGGCGGGAGTGTTGAGGTGCTTGCCGTTGACGGCGAGGACTGCCTGGTTAAGTATGACGGCCCAGAGTCCATCGGGAGTGGAGTGAAGGCAGCCATCAAGGAGAAGTTCCCGGACATCACGAATGTGGTGTTCACCCAGTGATCTACAGGTAGGCTGGCCGGCTTGATGCCATCCCAGTGCAGTAAGTGGCGACATGTACGAAATGCAGCGAGATTCTGTATCGTCTAGACAAGAGTTTCGATGTTTCGTTTGGGTAGAAAAAGTTGCAGCACACACAAACACTACGATGGGAAATGAAATGGAATAATTTTTGCCTTTTGGATATGCGAGATGAAAATATATCTGTTTTACTGAACTGAAGCTGAATCCGGCCTTGGGTCGAGCCTCGATTACCGCACGCTTGGTTGAGCTTTGCGCGTCCAATTGTAGTTAGTTTTTTGCTTTGCGCCTAGTAGCTCAAACGATAGAGATACTAGTAAACATGATGTCCCCTCCGAAGAGAGGAATACTGAACTGTGCCTTTATTCAGCACAATGACTGATGTCTGCACATTTCCTTCATTGCGTCACATTCTCGACTACTAAGTTTCCATCTTATTCTTCAAGCATGGAATGCTTTCCTTCTCAATTAAGGTGTTAATATATGATCTGAAGTCTTATGGTGAGGGCACGGGTGTTGCTTATGGGGCATGTTTGGTTGGTTGCATCATTTTGGGGTATTTGCATTTGTGACCGAGTTAGGCCTAGCTGAGTAAATACAGGGCAAAAAACATGTTCTGCACATAGTTTGGCAGACTGCATGCTGCATTAGAGAAGCAAATTTTCCCTGTTGTTCGGTGGCCTTCGTTGAGCTGGGCTCATGCATTACATGGTGTTTGGTTGCATGCACTCGACTCGAATAAGAGTTAACAGCTTAACATGACACACAGAGTTAGAATAGAGTAGATAGGCATAGGTCTATTCGCCTCGGCAAGTGGGGTGAACGGTGGCCGCGGCGCCGGGTCTGATGCGATGTGCACGGAGTCGCAGGCGAGCGATCCCGGCAGCGACGGGGCGAACCAGTTGCTAGCGGCGGCGTCCCATGGGAAGTTCGCGAGAAGGGAAGAGGAGGAGGGCATCGAGGTGAAGGACGGGGAGAAGAAGTGGAGGGCGCTCGCGATGGTGGCGTAAGTGTAATAGGTTGCGCGCGAGGAGGCCGAGAGGTAAGAGGAACTAGGCATGACATGTCGCCCATGCGGCAAGGTTGACGATGATCAGTGAGGCGTTCGTGAGGCAAGGTTGACGATGATCAGTGAGGCGTTCGTGAGGCAAGGTTGACGATGATCAGTGAGAACAGAAAGAAGCTACTCTGAATTTTGTATAAACCATTACATGAACACCTTAAACAGTACAATAGGGAGATACATATACACTCGACCGTTGAAACATAGAAACTAGAAACATAAGGTCGTGTGAAATAGTGAGATGAAGCTACTAGTCAAAGAAAAATTTAAACTATTGACTGTGCACAATGTGTTTGACAAAAGTTATCCAAAATAGCTCACGGACACGAACTTGAACATTTACAATCAACGAAACTGAAACTACATGTCAATCGTCTAAACGGAACCACAATATCGATGTGCATATTTTTCATCCACAACTTATCTCGAATCAAAACATCATAGTGTAGATTAGAAGGGACTAAGTGAAGAAGATTAATGAGTGTCACTAAACCAGACCATACATCTCTACTATTAAAGGGGAACCTGTTGTTGTTGTCGTGATGGTTCGACCTCCCCTCGTATGCCCTCCCCGAACAAGAAAAATCGCAGAAAAAAGATCCCGCATTCGATGCCAGGGACCGAAGCGACCCGCATGTTCTCCACTTCTCCATCCTCAGATCTTTCTCCTCGAACAAAAACCTCCTCACCACCCCGACGCCTCCTTGTTGTTTTTTAAAAGGGAATACATTAATATCGCGAAGATACCAATTACACCCAGCCTCTGCACCTATAAGATGTCACAAAGACATCGAGGATGCACACAGCCAAAGAAGAAAATAAAAAGAAAGGAAAAAAGAAAAGATCCCGCCATAGGGAACGACTCCTCTCAACAGCAACACACATACCATCACCTAACACAACACCCGGAAAACATAAAAGGTCTCCAAAGGCAACACCTCCAAGAAGGGAACACCGCACAAGCGCCGTCGTTGCCCGATCCAAGATCTTAGGTTTTCATCCTGGAGAAAGTCCGCGCTCTCAAAACAACGCCTTTAGCAAGGCAATCGCCAGACACAACCAATGAAGGTCAGACATTAGGTTTTCACCCTGAAAGTCATGACTCGGCACCCAAGTACCACCAAAAATGAAATCCACTAGTGTTGCCGCCCTCACTCATCATTGCTGCTCCTGAGAGTTATCAGACACTAGGCTGACTCCATCGCCACCAAGGCTCCGCCCGACTAACTGATCCTCCTATCTCTGCCACCATGACCTTCTCCATCGTTGTCTCCACCATGGAAATCGAGAATCCGACATGTCCCAAGGTGTCATCAACCAACAGAGCTTCGCGCCACGCCCTCAAAACCTCGTAGGCCGATATGGACATGCGCGACCGAAATCAAACCGATCCAGTATCCTCAGCTTCCCTGGCTTCCATTCCGGAACACGTCGATGACCAGATCGAGGAGAACCGATCATGCAGGCAGAAGCCGTGATGCGACAAGAGCACGAGGACCGCCACCTTAATCATCACGGCAGCAGGCCCCCACGTCGCCCCGATCCAGCCTGCCGCCGCCAGGCCGGGTGCCGGCACCACCACGGTGCCTAGCAGCCAGCGTCGTCAGGCACCACCGAGCTCCCACCATGACGTTGATCTAACCTAGGAGGAGCAGAGCCCACACCAGGGACAACCACCGCAGCTGGCGATGAGCCCCGGGACAGCAGTGTTGGGGAACGTAGTATTTCAAAAAAATTCCTACGATCACGCAAGATCTATCTAGGAGATGCATAGCAACGAGAGGGGAGAGTGTGTCCACGTACCCTCGTAGACCGAAAGCGGAAGCGTTTAGTAACGCGGTTGATGTAGTCGAACGTCTTCGCGATCCAACCGATCCTAGCACCGAATGTACGGCACCTCCGTGTCCAGCACACGTTCAGCACGATGACGTCCCTCGAGCTCTTGGTCCAGTTGAGGACGAGGGAGAGTTCCGTCAGCACGACAGCGTCTTGACGGTGATGATGAAGTTACTGGCGCAGGGCTTCGCCTAAGCACTACGACGATATGACCGAGGTGTGTAACTGTGGAGGGGACACCGCACACGGCTAAGATAAGACTTGGTGTGCCTTTGGGCTGCCCATCCCACGTATATAAAGGAGGGGGGAAGAGGAGGCCAGCCCAGGGGGGGCACCAAAGGGGGGAGTCCTACTTGGACTCCGGTCCAAGTAGGATTCTGAAGGAAATATGCCCTAGAGGCAATAATAAATTTGTTATTTATATTTCCTTATATCACGATAAATGTTTATTATTCATGCTATAATTGTATTAACCGGAAACTTAGTGCATGTGTGAATACATAGACAAACTGAGTGTCACTAGTATGCCTCTACTTGACTAGCTCGTTAATCAAAGATGGTTAAGTTTCCTAACCATAGACATGAGTTGTCATTTGATTAACGGGATCACATCATTAGAGAATGAAGTGATTGAATTGACCCATCCGTTAGCTTAGCACGATGATCGTTTAGTTTGCTGCTATTGCTTTCTCCATAACTTATACATGTTCCTATGACTTGAGATTATGCAACTCCCCAATACCGGAGGAACACTTACTGTGCTATCAAACGTCACAACATAACTGGGTGACTATAAAGATGCTCTACAGGTGTCTCCAATGGTGTTTGTTGAGTTAGCATAGATCGAGATTAGGATTTGTCACTCCGTGTATCGGAGAGGTATCTCTGGGCCCTCTTGGTAATGCACATCACTATGAGCCTTGCAAGCAATGTGACTAATGAGTTAGTTACAGGACGTAGCATTACGGAACGAGTAAAGAGACTTGCCGGTAATGAGATTGAACTAGGTATTGAGATACCTACGATCAAATCTCAGGCAAGTAACATACCGATGACAAAGGGAACAACATATGTTGTTATGCGGTTTGACCGATGAAGATCTTCGTAGAATATGTAGGAACCAATATGAGCATCCAGGTTCCGCTATTGGTTATTGACCGGAGATGAATCTCAGTCATGTCTACATAGTTCTCGAACCCGTAGGGTCCGCACACTTAACGTTCGGTGATGATTGGTATTATGAGTTTATGTGTTTTGATGTACCGAAGGTAGTTCGGAGTCCCGGATATGATCACGGACATGACGAGGAGTCTCAGAATGGTCGAGACATAAAGATCGATATATTGGAAGGCTATGTTTGGACATCGGAATGGTTCCAGGTGAGTTCGGGTTACCGGAACCCCCCGGGAGCATATGGGCCTTAATGGGCCTTAGTGGAAGAGAAGAGAGGGTAGCCTAGGAGGGGCGCCCCCAAGCCCCCCCTTTCCTTTCTCCTTCCCCCTCTTCCTTCTATTCCTAGTCGGACACTTGGACTAGGAAAGGGGGGAGTCCTACACCTACTAGGAGGAGGACTCCTCCCCCTTGGTGCGCCTAGAGAGGTCGGCCAGCCTCCCCTCTCCCTCCTTTATAATGTGGGGAGGGGGCAGCCTAGAACACACAAGTTGATCTCTTAGCCGTGTGCGGTGCCCCCTCTTCACAGATTTCCACCTCGGTCATATCGTTGTAGTGCTTAGGCGAAGCCCTGCGTCGGTAACTTCATCATCACCGTCATCACGCCATCGTGCTGACGAAGCTCTCCCCAGACACTCCGCTGGATCTAGAGTTCGTGGGACGTCACCAAGCTGAACGTGTGCAGACCGTGGAGGTGCTGTACCTTCGGTGCTAGGATCGGTTGGATCGTGAAGACGTACGACTACATCAACCGCGTTGTCATAACGCTTCCGCTTACGGTCTACAAGGGTACGTAGACAACACTCTTCCCCTCTCGTTGCTATGCATCACCTAGATGGATCTTGCATGTGCATTGGAAAATTTTGAAATTACTATGTTCCCCAATAGTGGCATCCGAGCCAGGTCTTTGCGTAGATGTTATATGCACGAGTAGAACACAAAGGAGTTGTGGGCGTGAGTATATACATATTGCTTGCCGTCACTGGTTGATTCTTGATTCAACGGTATTGTTGGATGAAGCGGCTCAGACCGACATTACGCGTACGCTTACACGAGACTTGTTCTACCGACGTGCTTCACACACAGGTGGCTGGTGGGTGTCAGTTTCTCCAACTTTAGTTGAATCGGATTCAATGAACAGGGTTCTTTCTAAAGATCAAAAAGCAATCACTATACCGTGTTGTGGCTTTTTATGTGTAGGTAAGAACGGTTCTTGCTCAGCCCATAGCAGCCACGTAAAACTTGCAACAACAAAGTAGAGGACGTCTAACTTGTTTTTGCAGGGCATTTTGTGATGTGATATGGTCAAGACATGATGCTAAATTTTATTGTATGGGATGATCATGTTCTGTAACGGAGTTATCGGCAACTGGCAGGAGCCATATGGTTGTCGCTTTATTGTATGAAATGCAGTCGCCATGTAATTGCTTTACTTTATCACTAAGCGGTAGCAATAGTCATAGAAGCAATAGTTGGCGAGACGACAATGATGCTTCGATGAAGATCAAGGTGTCAAGCCGGTGACGATGGTGATCATGACGGTGCTTTGGAGATGGAGATCAAAGGCACATGATGATGATGGCCATATCATATCACTTATATTGATTGCATGTGATGTTTATCCTTTATGCATCTTATTTTTCTTAGTTTGGCGGTAGCATTATAAGATGATCTCTCACTAAATTTCAAGGTACAAGTGTTCTCCCTGAGTATGCACCGTTGCTATAGTTTGTCGTGCCAAGACACCACGTGATGATCGGGTGTGATAAGCTCTATGTTCACATACAACGGATGCAAGCTAGTTTTGCACACGCGGAATACTCGGGTTAACGTGACGAGCCTAGCATATGCAGATATGGCCTCGGAACATTGAGACCAAAAGGTCAAGCGTGAATCATATAGTAGATATGATCAACATAGTGGTGTTCACCATTGAAAACTACTCCATCTCACGTGATGATCGGGCATGGTTTAGTTGATATGGATCACGTGATCACTTAAATGATTAGAGGGATGTCTATCTAAGTGGGAGTTCTTTAAGTAATATGATTAATTGAACTTTAATTTATCATGAACTTAGTACCTGATAGTATTTTGCATGTCTATGTTGTTGTAGATAGATGGCCCGTGCTGTTGTTCTATTGAATTTTAATGTGTTCCTAGAGAAAGCTAAGTTGAAAGATGATAGTAGCAATTACACGGACTGGGTCTGTAACTTGAGGATTATCATCATTGCTGCATAGAAGAATTATGTCCTGGAAGCACCGCTAGGTGACAAACCCGCTGCAGGAGCAACGCCAGATGTTGTGAACACCTGACAGAGCAAAGCTGATGACTACTTAATAGTTCAGTGTGCCATGCTTTAGGGCTTAGAACCGGGACTTCAACGACTTTTTGAACGTCATGGAGCATATGAGATGTTCCAGGAGTTGAAGTTAATATTTCAAGAAAATGGCCGGATTGAGAGATATGAAGTCTCCAATAAGTTCTACAGTTGCAAAATGGAGGAGAATAGTTCTGTCAGTGAACATATACTCAGAATGTCTGGGTACCACAACCACTTGACTCAGCTGGGAGTTAATCTTCCTGATGATAGTGTCATTGATAGAGTTCTTCAATCATTGCCACCAAGCTACAAGAGCTTCGTGATGAACTATAATATGCAAGGGATGGATAAGACAATTCCCGAGCTCTTCGCAATGCTAAAGACTGCGGAGGTAGAAATCAAGAAGGAGCATCAAGTGTTGATGGTCAACAAGACCACCAGTTTCAAGAAAAGGGGTAAAGAGAAGAAGCGGAACTTCAAGAAGAACGGCAAGCAAGTTGCTGCTCAAGTGAAGAAGCCCAAGTCTAGACCTAAGCCTGAGACTGAGTGCTTCTACTGCAAAGGGACTAGTCACTGGAAGCGGAACTGCCCCAAGTATTTGGCAGAGAAGAAGGATGACAAAGTGAAAGGTATATTTGATATACATGTTATTGATGTGTACCTTACTAATGCTCGTAGTAGCGCCTGAGTATTTGATACTAGTTCCGTTGCTAATATTTGCAACTCGAAACAGGGGCTAAGGATTAAGCAAAGATTGGCTAAGGACGAGGTGATGATGCGTGTGGGAAATGGTTCCAAGGTCGATGCTATCACCGTTGGCACGCTGCCTCTACATCTACCTTCGGGATTAGTTTTAGACCTAAATAATTGTTATTTGGTGCCAGCGTTGAGCATGAACATTATATATGGATCTTGTTTGATGCGAGACGGTTATTCATTTAAATCAGAGAATAATGGTTGTTCTATTTATATGAATAATATCTTTTATGGTCATGCACCCTTGATGAGTGGTCTGTTTTTACTAAATCTTGATAGTAGTGATACACATGTTCATAGTATTGAAGCCAAAAGATATAAGTTTAATAATGAAAGTGCAACTTATTTGTGGCACTGCTATTTAGGTCATATTGGTGTAAAGCGCCTGAAGAAACTCCATGCTGATGGACTTTTGGAATCACTTGATGCTTGCGAACCATGCCTCATGGGCAAGATGACTAAGACTCCGTTCTCCGGAACAATGGAGCGAGCAACAGACTTGTTGGAAATAATACATACTGATGTATGTGGTCCGATGAGTGTTGATGCTCGCGGTGGGTATCATTATTTTCTTACCTTCACAGATGATTTGAGCAGATATGGGTATATCTACTTGATGAAACATAAGTCTGAAACATTTGGAAAGTTCAAAGAATTTCAGAGTGAAGTGGAAAATCATCGTAACAAGAAAATTAAGTTTCTACGATCTGATTGTGGAGGTGAATATTTGAGTTATGAGTTTGGTCTTCATTTGAAACAATGAGGAATAGTTTCACAACTCGCGCCACCTGTAACACCACAGCGTAATGGTGTGTCCGAACATCGTAACCGCACTTTATTAGATATGGTGCGATCTATGATGTCTATCTCTGATTTACCACTATCGTTTTGGGGTTATGCTTTAGATACGGCTGCATTCACGTTAAATAGGGCACCATCAAAATCCATTGATACGACACCTTATGAACTATGGTTTGGCAAGAAACCCAAGTTGTCATTTCTTAAAGTTTGGGGCTGTGATGGTTATGTGAAAAAGCTTCAACCTGATAAGCTCAAACCCAAATCGGAGAAATGTGTCTTCATAGGATACCCAAAGGAAATTGTTGGGTACACCTTCTATCACAGATCCGAAGGCAAGATATTTGTTGCTAAGAATGGATCCTTTCTAGAGAAGGAGTTTATCTCAAAAGAAGTGAGTGGGAGGAAAGTAGAACTTGATGAGGTAATTGTACCTGCTCCCTTATTGGAAAGTAGTTCATCACAGAAATCAGTTCCAGTGATTCCTACACCAGTAAGTGAGGAAGCTAATGATGATGATCATGAAACTTCTGATCAAGTTACTACCGAACCTCGTAGGTCAACTAGAGTAAGATCCCCACCAGAGTGGTACGGTAATCCTATTCGGGAAGTCATGTTACTTGACCATGACAAACCTACGAACTATGAGGAAGCGATGATGATCCAAAATTTCACAAAATGGCTTGAAGCCATGAAATCTGAGATGGGATCCATGTATGAGAACGAATTATGGACTTTGGTTGACTTGCCCAATGATTGGCAGGCCATAGAGAATAAATGAATCTTCAAGAAGAAGACTGACGCTGACGGTAATGTTATTGTCTACAAAGCTCGACTTGTTGCAAAAGGTTTTCGACAAGTTCAAGGAGTTGACTACGATGAGACCTTCTCACCCGCAGCGATACTTAAGTCTGTCCGAATCATGTTAGCAATTGCCGTATTTTATGATTATGAAATTTGGCAAATGGATGTCAAAACTGCATTCCTTAATGGATATATTAAAGAAGAGTTATATATGATGCAGCCAGAAGGTTTTGTCGATCCAAAAGGTGCTAACAAAGTGTGCAAGCTCCAGCGATCCATTTATGGACTGGTGCAAGCCTCTTGGAGTTGGAATATACGCTTTGATAGTGTGATCAAAGCATGTGGTTTTATACAGACTTTTGGAGAAGCCTGTATTTAGAAGAAAGTGAGTGGGAGCTCTATAGCATTTCTGATATTATATGTGGATGACATATTGTGGATCGGAAATGATACTGAATTTCTGAATATCATAAAAGGATACTTGAATAATAATTTTTCCATGAAAGACCTCGGTGAAGCTGCTTATATATTGGGCATCAAGATCTATAAAGATAGATCAAGACGCTTAATTGGACTTTCACAAAGCACATACCTTGATAAAGTTTTGAAGAAGTTCAAAATGGATCAAGCAAAGAAAGGGTTTCTTGCGTGTGTTACAAGGTGTGAAGTTGAGTCGGACTCAATGCCCGACCACTACAGAAGATAGAGAGAAAATGAAAGTCATTCTCTATGCTTCAGCCATAGGTTCTATCATGTATGCAATGCAGTGTACCAGACCTGATGTGTGCCTTGCTATCAGTTTAGCAGGGAGGTACCAAAGTAATCCAGGAGTGTATCACTGGATAGTGGTCAAGAACATCCTGAAATACCTAAAAAGGACTAAGGATATGTTTCTCGTTTATGGAGGTGACAAAGAGCTCGTCATAAATGGTTACGTTGATGCAAGCTTTGACACTGATCCGGATGACTCTAAGTCACAAATCGGATACGTATTTTTATTAAATGGTGGAGCTGTCAGTTGGTGCAGTTCCAAGCAGAGCGTCGTGGCGGGATCTACATGTGAAGCGGAGTACATAGCTGCTTCAGAAGCAGCAAACGAAGGAGTCTGGATGAAGGAGTTCATATCCGATCTAGGTGTCATACCTAGTGCATCATGTCCAATGAAAATCCATTGTGACAATACTGGTGCAATTGCCTTGGCAAAGGAATCCAGATTTCACAAGAGAACCAAGCACATCAAGAGACGCTTCAATTCCATCTGCGATCAAGTGAAGGAGGGAGACATAGCGATTTGCAAGATACATACGGATCTGAATGTTGCCGACCCGTTGACTAAGCCTCTCTCACGAGCAAAACATGATCAGCACCAAGACTCCATGGGTGTTAGAATCATTACTATGTAATCTAGATTATTGACTCTAGTGCAAGTGGGAGACTGAAGGAAATAGGCCCTAGAGGCAATAATAAAGTTGTTATTTATATTTACTTATATCATGATAAGTGTTTATTATTCATGCTAGAATTGTATTATCCGGAAACTTAGTACATGTGTGAATACATAGACAAACAGAGTGTCACTAGTATGCCTCTACTTGACTAGCTCGTTAATCAAAGATGGTTAAGTTTCATAACCAGAGACATGAGTTGTCATTTGATTAATGGGATCACATCATTAGAGAATGATGTGATTGACTTGACCCATCCGTTAGCTTAGCATGATGATCGTTTAGTTTGCTGCTATTGCTTTCTCCATAACTTATACATGTTCCTATGACTATGAGATGATGCAACTCCCAAATACCGTAGGAACACTTAGTGTGCTATCAAACGTCACAACATAACTGGGTGACTATCAAGATGCTCTACAAGTGTCTCCGATGGTGTTTGTTGAGTTGGCATAGATCGAGATTAGGATTTGTCACTCCGTGTATCGGAGAGGTATATCTGGGCCCTCTCGATAATGCACATCACTATGAGCCTTGCAAGTAATATGAATGATGAGTTAGTTACGAGATGTAGCATTATAGAACGAGTAAAGAGACTTGCTGGTAATGAGATTGAACTAGGTATTGAGATACCGACGATCGAATCTCGGGCAAGTAACATACCGATGACAAAGGGAACAACGTATGTTGTTATGCGGTTTGGCCGATGAAGATCTTCGTAGAACATGTGGGAACCAATATGAGCATCCAGGTTCCACTATTCGTTATTGACCGAAGATGAGTCTCGGTCATGTCTACATAGTTCTCGAACCCGTAGGGTCCGCACGCTTAACGTTCGATGATGAACGGTATTATGATTTTATGTGTTTTGATGTACCGAAGGTAGTTCGGAGTCTCGGATATGATCACAGACATGACAAGGAGTCTCAGAATGGTCGAGACATAAAGATCGATATATTGGAAGGCTATGTTTGGACATTAGAATGGTTCCGGGTGAGTTCGGGTTACCGGAACCCCCTGGGGAGCATATGGGCCTTAATGTGCCTTAGTGGAAGAGAAGAGAGGGCAGCCTCGGAGGGGGCGTGCCCCCCCCCAAGCCCAATCCGAATTGGGTGGGGTGGCCAGCCCCCCTTTCCTTTCTCGTTCCCCTCTCCCTTCTATTCTTAGTTGGACTAGGAAAGGGGGAGTCCTACTCCTACTAGGAGGAGGACTCCTCCCCTTTGGCGCGCCTAGAGAGGCCGGCCGGCCTCCCGTCTCCCTCCTTTATATACGTGGGGAGGGGTCACCCTGGAAGACACAAGTTGATGTCTTAGCCGTGTGCGGTGCCCCCCTCCACAGATTTCCACCTCGGTCATATCGTTGTAGTGCTTACGCGAAGCCCTGCCTCGGTAACTTCATCATCACTGTCATCACGCCGTCGTGCTGACGGAGCTCTCCCCCGACACTCAGCTGGATCTAGAGTTCATGGGACGTCACCGAGTTGAACGTGTGCAGATCACGGAGGTGCCGTACCTTTGGTGCTAGGATCATCGGATCGTGAAGACGTACGACTACATCAACCGCGTTGTCATAACGCTTCCGCTTACGGTCTACGAGGGTACGTAGACAATAGTCTTCCCCTCTTGTTTCTATGCATCACCTAGATGGATCTTGCATGTACGTAGGAAAATTTTGAAATTACTGTGTTCCCCAACAGATTCGCCCCCCTTATGTATTCCAACAAGGAGAAGGAGGGAAGGAGGAAGAGGGGAGAAGGAAAGAGGGAGGCGCCGCCCCCTTCTAGTCCAATTCAGACCAGCCATGGGGGGGCGGCCATGATAACCCACTAGTATAGGGGATCACAATAGTTTTTGATAAGTAAGAGTGTCGAACCCAACGAGGAGCTAAAGGTAGAACAAATATTCCCTCAAGTTCTATCGACCACCGATACAACTCTACGCACGCTTAGCGTTCGCTTTACCTAGAACAAGTATGAAACTAGAAGTACTTTGTAGGTGTTGTTGGATAGGTTTGCAAGATAATAAAGAGCAAGTAAATAAAAAGTAGGGGCTGTTTAGATAAAGACACAACTAAGTTAGGTTTAGTAAAGAGCTTGTTGTTACGAGAAAGTTATTTGTGCCTAGGCAATCGATAACTAGACCGGTAATCATTATTGCAATTTTATATTAGGGAGAGGCATAAGCTAACATACTTTCTCTACTTGGATCATATGCACTTATGATTGGAACTCTAGCAAGCATCCGCAACTACTAAAGATCATTAAGGTAAAACCCAACAATAGCATTAAAGCATCAAGTCCTCTTTACCCATACGCAACAACCCCCTTACTCAGGTTTGTGTTTCAGTCACTCACGCAACCCACTATAAGCGAATCATGAACGTATTGCAAAACCCTACAGCGGGGATCCCTCACGCTTGTGCGACATGGAGAGCACCATAGGACAGCACCAATAATAAAACATGCAACTCAAACCAATCTTGATCATCAAATAGCCCGTAGGACAAAACAAATCTACTCAAACATCATAGGATAGCCACACATCATTGAGAAATAATATATAGCATTGAGCACCATGTTTAAGTAAAGATTACAGCGGGTAAGAGATAGGTTACACCGCTGCATAGAGGGGGGAAGAGTTGGTGATGATGGCGGTGAAGTTGTTGGTGAAGATTGCGGTGATGATGATGGCCCCCGGTGGCGCTCTGGCGCCACCGGAAGCGAGGGGGAGAGAGCCCCCTTCTTATTATTTTTCCTTGACCTTCCCCCTAGATGGGAGAAGGGTTTTCGCTCTGGTCCAGGGCCTCCATGGCACGGGAGGGGCGAGAGCCCCTCCGATATTGGATCTGTCTCTTTGTCTCTCTCTGTTTCTGCGTTCTCAGATTCTACCCCTCCACCGTTTTATATATTCCCGGAGATCCGTAACTCCGATTGGGCTAAAATTTTAACACGATCTCTATCCAGATATTAGCTTTCTTGAGGCGAAAGAAGGGCATCAACCGCCTTATGGGGTGGCCACGAGGGTCAGGGGCGCGCCCCCTGCCTCGTGGCCCCCTCAGGCATCATCTCGTGTGAATTTTTCTTCCCAAAAATCATATATATTCCAAAAAAATCTCTGTCAGTTTTTATCCCGTTTGGATTCCGTTTGATATGGATATTCTGCGAAACAAAAAACATGCAACTAACAGGAACTGGCAGTGGGCACTGGATCAATATGTTAGTCCCAAAAATAGTATAAAAAGTTGCCAAAAGTAAATGAAAGTTGTAGAATATTGGCATGGAACAATCAAAAATTATAGATACGACGGAGAAGTATCAGCATCCCCAAGCTTAATTCCTGCTCGTCCTCGAGTAGGTAAATGATAAAAAAGATAATTTTTGATGTGGAATGCTACCTAGCATAATCTTGATCACATATCTAATCATGGCATGAATATTAAGACACGAGTGATTCAAAGCAATAGTCTATCATTTGACATAAAAACAATAATAGTTCAAGCCCACTAATAAAGCAATCATGTATTTTCAAAATAACAAGGCCAAAGAAAGTTATCCCTACAAAATCATATAGTCTCGCTACGCTCCGTCTTCACCACACAAAATATTCACATCATGCACAACCCCGATGACAAGCCGAGCAATTGGTTCATACTTTTTAACGCGCTTCAGGAATTTCAACCCTAACGCAATACATGAGTGTGAGCCATGGATATAGCACTATAGGTGGAATAGAATGGTGGTTGTGGAGAAGACAAAAAGGAGAAGATAGTCTCACATCAACTAGGCGTATCAACGGGCTATGGAGATGCCCATCAATAGATATCAATGTGAGTGAGTAGGGATTGCCATGCAACGGATGCACTAGAGCTATAAGTATATGAAAGATCAAACTCAAACTAAGTGGGTGTGCATCCAACTTGCTTGCTCATGAAGACCTAGGGCATTTGAGGAAGCCCATCGTTGGAATATACAAGCCAAGTTCTATAATGAAAATTCCCACTAGTATATGAAAGTGATAACTCAAGAGACTCTCTATATGAAGAACATGGTGCTACTTTTAAGCACAAGTGTGGTAAAAGAATAGTAACATTGCCCCTTTTATTTATTTTTATTTTTTTATTTGGCCTTCCCCCTTTTTTGCCTTTCTTTTTTATTTGGCCTTTTCTTTTTTTGGCTTTTTTGGGACAATGCTCTATTAATGATGATCATCACACTTTATTTACTTACAACACAATATTACAACTCGATACTAGAACAAAGATATGACTCTATATGAATGCCTCCGGCGGTGTACTGGGATGTGCAATGATCTAGCGTAGCAATGACATCAAAAAACGGACAAGCCATGAAAACATCATGCTAGCTATCTTACGATCATGCAAAGCAATATGACAATTATGCTCAAGACATGTATATGATAATGATGGAAGTTGCATGGAAATATATCTCGGAATGGCTATGGAAATGCCATGTTAGGTAGGTATAGTGGTTGTTTTGAGGAAGGTATATGGTGGGTTTATGGTACCGGCGAAAGTTGCGCGATACTAGAGAGGCTAGCAATGATGGAAGGGTGAGAGTGCGTATAATCCATGGACTCAACATTAGTCATAAAGAACTCACATACTTATTGCAAAAGTTTATTAGCCCTCGAAGCAAAGTACTACTACGCATGCCCCTAGGGGGGTAGATTGGTAGGAAAAGACCATCGCTCGTCCCTGACCGCCACTCATAAGGAAGACAATCAATAAATACCTCATGCTCAGACTTCATTACATAATGGTTCACCATACGTGCATGCTACGGGAATCACAAACCTCAACACAAGTATTTCTACTAATCCACAACTACCCACTAGCATGACTCTAATATCACCATCTTTATATCGCAAAACTATTGCAAGGAATCAAACATATCATATTCAGTGATCTACAAGTTTTATGTAGGATTTTATGACTAACCATGTGAATGACCAGTTCCTGTCATCTCTCTAAATAGATATAAGTGAAGCAAGAGAGTTTAATTCTTTCTACAGAAGATATGCCCACGCTCTAACAAATATAAGTGAAGCAAAAGAGCATTCTACAAATGGCAGTTTTCTACGTAAAGAGAAACAGGCAATCCAAACTTCAAATGATATAAGTGAAGCACATGAAGCATTCTATAAAGCCATACTCAAAAGATATAAATGAAGTGCAATGAGCATTCTATAAATCAACCAAGGACTATCTCATACCAGCATGGTGCATAAAAGAAAAATGAAAACTAAATGCAAAAGACGCTCCAAGATTGCACATATCACATGAACGAAACGAATCCGAAAACATACTGATACTTGTTGAAGAAAGAGGGGATGCCTTCCGGGGCATCCCCAAGCTTAGTCGCTTGAGTATCCTAGAATATTTACTTGGGGCGCCTCGGGCATCCCCAAGCTTGAGCTCTTTCCTGTCTTCCTTCTTCTCACATTGAGACCTTCTCGATCATCGAACACTTCATCCACACAAAACTTCAACAGAAAACTCGGTAAGATCCGTTAGCATAATAAAACAAATCACTACTCTAAGTACTATTGCAAACCCATTCATATTTTGTTTTTGCATTTTTTCTACTGTAATATAACTTTTTCATGGCTTAATCCACTGATATGAATCGATAGTTTCATCAAAACAAGCAAACTATGCATCAAAAACAGAATCTGTCTAAAACAGAACAGTCTGTAATAATCTGAACATTAACCATACTTCTGATACTTGAAAAATTCTACGAAAATTAGGAAAAATAAAACATTTGTATAGAAATACAGTGCAAAAAGAATCAGAACCATTTGACATTCCAGCTAAAAATTTAAAATCGTGCACTACAGCCAAAGTTTCTGTCCTGCACCGTACAAACCATCAAGCAAATGTAAACATCCTAAAGGCAAACCTTGGCACATTATTTTTATAATACAATGGAATTGTTCAAGGGGATAATTATTTTTGTTGAAAAATTTCTGTAATCAAGATTCACAAAGTTGCCGTGAGCATGAACAAAGTTCAAGGAGCTCTCCCACTTCAACAATGCTTGTCTTTCTCACTTTCACTTTCCTTTTTGAAAAAGTTTTGGGTTCCCCTCTTTATTTTTGTTGTTTTTAAACTATATGAAAGCACTCGACAGAAATAAATGACTCTCTAAAACTTCCGGGTTGTCTCCCTGGCAGCGCTTTCTTTAAAGCCATTAAGCTAGGCATATAGTGCTCAAGTAGTGAATCCACCCGGATCCCAAGGTATATCAAAGCCAATTTTAATTAACAATGATTTTTAATTTAGTAGTGAGCACAAAGTAACATATATCATGTAACAATGAAGTCTAACTCTCTTCCTATGCATAGGCATGTCATAAAAGAACAATTCATGCACACAAAGTAAAGGCCAATGCATAGTATAACCAGTTTCTTGCAATTTTGTTGTATTGGAAACATAAAGAGGCGGAGATGTAGTTCATCTCTCATAATAATTGCAATTAGGAGCAGCAAGCACATGCATATTATATCTATCAAAATCAACATGTGTAGTAGTAAAAGACAACCCATCAATATAATCCTTAATAAGCACAAACTTCTCTGATATAGTGTAGTTTGGAGAATTCAAAAAGATAATAGGACTATCATGTGTGGGTGCAACAACAACAATTTCATTTTTAACATAAGGAACTATAGCAAGTTCATCTCCATAAGCATAATTCATATTGGCATCTTGGCCACAAGCATAGCAAGCATCATCAAAAAGGGATATTTCAAGAGAATCAACGGGATCATAACAATCATCATAACAATCATCCTTCGGTAAGCACGAAGGGAAATTAAACAATGTATGAGTTGAAGAGTTACTCTCATAAGAAGGTGGGCACGGGTAGCTAATCCGCTCTTCCTCCTTTTGTTCTTCGCTCTCCTCCTCATCTTTTTCATCCAATGAGCTCACAGTTTCATCAATTTCTTCTTCCATAGACTCCTGCAAAATATTAGTCTCTTCTTGGACAGCGGGGTAGTCCTCAATATATGGTTCAACATAGGCATTAGAAGCATAATTATCATAGCAATATTTAAGTATGTCAAAATTTTCATATTTGTAAAGAGTAGCATCATACGTTTCAATCAAAGAAGCAATTTCATAAGCACCCTTAAAAGCAACAAATTCTTCAATTTGTTGAACATCATAGTAAATATAAACACCCTTATCATACGAAGATACAATTCCATTATCACTAAACTCACAATGATAGGGAAGGTGTTTCTTAGGGTTTTCAGAACAACAAGTAATATCATATATTTCGCATAAATTCCAAGCATAGCATTGCAAATGTTGAATTTGACCCAGTAAAATTTTCCCTTTTTCAGATATTCGGTATCGCACATAACAAGCATGCTCATCTAAAGATTTTTCCTCAACTAAGCTAGTTGGGGTTTCAGCACGAGCACATAGGGATCGAAGATGATCCAAGTAATAAGCTTCAACAGTGTGATAGATTTTGAGTGGTTCTTCAACCATTGGTTTAGTAGGTATGACAAGTTTTTTTGGTATTTTGCGTTTCCTACCCATAACTAAAGATAGAAAACAAATAAAAACAGCAAATAAAAATTACTTAGTGATAAAGCAACCAAGCACACACGAGAATATTCACCCCACGCTATTGCTCCCCGGCAACGGCGCCAGAAAAAGGTCTTGATAACCCACAAGTATAGGGGATCGCAACAGTTTTTGATAAGTAAGAGTGTCGAACCCAACGAGGAGCTAAAGGTAGAACAAATATTCCCTCAAGTTCTATCGACCACCGATACAACTCTACGCACGCTTAGCGTTCGCTTTACCTAGAACAAGTATGAAACTAGAAGTACTTTGTAGGTGTTGTTGGATAGGTTTGCAAGATAATAAAGAGCAAGTACATAAAAAGTAGGGGCTGTTTAGATAAAGACACAACTAAGTTAGGTTTAGTAAAGAGCTTGTTGTTACGAGAAAGTTATTTGTCCCTAGGCAATCGATAACTAGACCGGTAATCATTATTGCAATTTTATATTAGGGAGAGGCATAAGCTAACATACTTTCTCTACTTGGATCATATGCACTTATGATTGGAACTCTAGCAAGCATCCGCAACTACTAAAGATCATTAAGGTAAAACCCAACCATAGCATTAAAGCATCAAGTCCTCTTTATCCCATACGCAACAACCCCCTTACTCGGGTGTGTGTTTCAGTCACTCACGCAACCCACTATAAGCGAATCATGAATGTATTGCAACACCCTACAGCGGGGATCCCTCACGCTTGCGCGACATGGAGAGCACCATAGGACATCACCAATAATAAAACATGCAACTCAAACCAATCTTGATCATCAAATAGCCCATAGGACAAAATGGATCTACTCAAACATCATAGGATAGCCACACATCATTGGGAAATAATATATAGCATTGAGCACCATGTTTACGTAGAGATTACAGCGGGTAAGAGAGAGGTTACACCACTTCATAGAGGGGGGAAGAGTTGGTGATGATGGCGGTGAAGTTATTGGTGAAGATTGCGGTGATGATGATGGCCCCCGGTGGCACTCCGGCGCCACCGGAAGCGAGGGGGAGAGAGCCCCCCTTCTTCTTCTTCTTCTTCCTTGAACTTCCCCCTAGATGGGAGAAGGGTTTCCCCTCTGGTCCATGGCCTCCATGGCACAGGAGGGGCGAGAGCCCTTCCGAGATTGGATTTGTCTCTTTGTCTCTCTCTATTTCTGCGTTCTCAGATTCTACCCCTTCACCGTTTTATATATTCCCGGAGATCCGTAACTCCGTTTGGGCTTAAATTTTAACACGATCTCTATCCGGATATTAGCTTTCTTGCGGCGAAAGAAAGGCATCAACCGCCTTACAGGGTGGCCACGAGGGTCAGGGGCGCGCCCCCTGCCTGATGGCCCCCTCGGGCATCGTCTCGCATGGATTTTTCTTCCCAAAAATCATATATATTCCAAAAAAATCTCTGTCAGTTTTTATCCCGTTTGGACTCTGTTTGATATGGATATTCTGCGAAACAAAAAACATGCACCAAACAGGAACTGGCAGTGGGCACTCGATCAATATGTTAGTCCCAAAAATAGTATAAAAAGTTGCCAAAAGTATATCAAAGTTGTAGAATATTGGCATGGAACAATCAAAAATTATAGATATGACGGAGACGTATCAGGCCAGCCCTTGAGGCCCTTCTCTCCTTTCCACTAAAGCCCATTAAGGCCCACTACTTCCCCAGGGGGTTCCGGTAACCTCCCGGTACTCCGAAAAATACCTGAAACACTTCGGAACCATTCCGGTGTCCGAATATAACCTTTCAATATATCGATCTTTACCTCTTGACCATTCCGAGACTCCTCGTCATGTCTGTGATCTCATTCGGGACTCCGAACAAACTTCGGTCATCAAATAACATAACTCATAACACAAATCGTCATCGAACGTTAAGCGTGCGGACCCTACGGGTTCGAGAACTATGTATACACAACCGAGACACATCTTCGGTCAATAACCAATAACAGAACCTGGATGCTCATATTGGTTCCTACATATTTTACGAAGATCTTTATCGGTCAAACTGCATAACAACATACATTGTTCCCTTTGTCATCGGTATGTTACTTACCCGAGATTCAATCATCGGTATCTTCATACCTAGTTCAATATCGTTATTGGCAAGTCTCTTTACTCGTTCCGTAATGCATCATCTCGTAACTAACTCATTAGTCACATTGCTTGCAAGGCTCAGAGTGATGTGCATTATCGAGAGGGCCCAGAGATACCTCTCCGATACACGGAGTGACAAATCCTAATCTCGATCTATGCCAACTCAACAAACACCATTGGAGACACCTATAGAGCATCTTTATAATCACCCAGTTACGTTGTGACGTTTGATAGCACACAAGGTGTTCCTTCGGTATTCGGGAGTTGCATAATCTCGTAGTTAGAGGAACATGTATAAGTCATGAAGAAGGCAATAGCAATAAAACTAAACGATCACTATGCTAAGCTAACGGATGGGTCTTGTCCATCACATCATTCTCTAATGATGTGATCTCGTTCATCAAATGACAACACATGTCTTTGGTTAGGAAACTTAACCATCTTTGATTAATGAGCTAGTTAAGTAGAGGCATACTAGGGACACTCTGTTTGTCTATGTATTCACACATGTACTAAGTTTCAGGTTAATACAATTCTAGCATGAATAATAAACATTTATCGTGATAGAAGAAAATATAAATAACAACTTTATCATTGCCTCTAGGGCATATTTCCTTCAGCTCCCACTTGCACTAGGGTCAATAATCTAGATTACATAGTAATGATTCTAACACCCATGGAGTCTTGGTGCTGATCATGTTTCGCTCATGAGAGAGGCTTAGTCAACGGGTCTGCAACATTCAGATCCGTATGTATCTTGCAAATCTCTATGTCTCCCTCCTTGACTTGATCACGGATGCAATTGAAGCGTCTCTTGATGTGTTTGGTTCTCTTGTGAAATCTGGATTCCTTCGCCAAGGCAATTTCTCCAGTATTGTCACAAAATATTTTCATTGGACCCGATGCACTAGGTATGACACCTAGATCGGATATGAACTCCTTCATCCAGACTCCTTCATTTGCTGCTTCTGAAGCAGCTATGTACTCTGCTTCACATGTAGATCCCGCCACAACGCTCTGCTTGGAACTGCACCAACTGACAGCTCCACCATTTAATAAAAATACGTATCCGGTTTGTGACTTAGAGTCATCCGGATCAGTGTCAAAGCTTGCATCGACGTAACCGTTTACGACGAGCTCTTTGTCACCTCCATAAACGAGAAACATATCCTTAGTCCTTTTTAGGTATTTCAGGATGTTCTTGACCGTTGTCCAGTGATACACTCCTGGATTACTTTGGTACCTCCCTGCTAAACTGAAAGACACACATCAGGTCTGGTACACTGCATTGCATACATGATAGAACCTATGGCTGAAGCATAGAGAATGACTTTCATTTCCTCTCTATCTTCTGCAGTGGTCGAGCATTGAGTCTGACTCAACTTCACACCTTGTAGCAAGGCAAGAACCCTTTCTTTGACTGATCCATTTTGAACTTCTTCAAAACTTTGTCAAGGTAAGTGCTTTGTGAAAGTCCAATTAAGTGTCTTGATCTATCTCTATAGATCTTGATGCCCAATATATAAGCAGCTTCACCGAGGTCTTTCATTGAAAAATTCTTATTCAAGTATCCTTTTATGATATTCGGAAATTCAGTATCATTTCCGATCAGCAATATGTCATCCACATATAATATCAGAAATGCTACAGAGCTCCCACTCACTTTCTTGTAAATACAGGCTTCTCCAAAAGTCTGTATAAAACCATATGCTTTGATCACACTATCAAAGCGTATATTCCAACTCCGAGAGGCTTGCACCAGTCCATCAATGGATCGCTTGAGCTTGCACACTTGTTAGCACCTTTTGGATCGACAAAACCTTCTGGTTGCATCATATACAACTCTTCTTTAAGATATCCATTAAGGAATACAATTTTGCATCCATTTGCCAAATTTCATAATCATAAAATGCGGCAATTGCTAACATGATTTGGACAGACTTAAGCATCTCTAAGGGTGAGAAGGTCTCATCATAGTCAACCCCTTGAACTTGTCGAAAACCTTTCGCAACAAGTCAAACTTTATAGATAATAACATTATAGTCAGCGTCAGTCTTCTTCTTGAAGATCCATTTATTCTCTATGGCTTGCCGATCATTGGGAAAGTCAACCAAAGTCCACACTTTGTTCTCAGACATGGACCCCATCTCAGATTTCATGGCCTCAAGCCATTTCGCGGAATCTGGGCTCATCATCGCTTCCTTATAGTTCGTAGGTTCGTCATGGTCAAGTAACATGACCTCCAGAACACGATTACCGTACCACTCTGGTGCGGATCTACTCTGGTTGACCTACGAGGTTCGGTAGTAACTTGATCCAAAGTTTCATGATCATCATCATTAGCTTCCTCACTAATTGGTGTAGGAATCACTAGAACTGATTTCCGTGATGAACTACTTTCCAATAAGGGAGCAGGTACAATTACCTCATCAAGTTCTACTTTCCTCCCACTCACTTCTTTCGAGAGAAGCTCCTTCTCTAGAAAGGATCCATTCTTAACAATGAATATCTTGCCTTCGGATCTGTGATAGAAGGTGCACCCAACAGTTTCCTTTGGTATCCTATGAAGACACATTTCTCTGATTTGGGTTCGAGCTTATCAGGTTGAACCTTTTTCACATAAGCATCGCAGCCCCAAACTTTAAGACACAACAACTTTGGTTTCTTGCCAAACCACAGTCTCAACGGATTTAGATGGTGCCTATTTAACGTGAATGCAGTCGTCTCTAAAGCATAACCCTAAAATGATAGCGGTAAATCAGTAAGAGACATCATAGATTGCACCATATCTAATAAAGTACGGTTACGATGTTCGGACACACCATTACGCTGTGGTGTTCCAGGTGGTGTGAGTTGCGAAACTATTCCACATTGTTTCAAATGAAGACCAAACTCCTAACTCAAAAATTCACCTCCACGATCAGATCGTAGAAACTTTATTTTCTTGTTACGATGATTTTCCACTTCACTCTGAAATTCTTTGAACTTTTCAAATGTTTCAGACTTATGTTTCATCAAGTAGACATACCCATATCTGCTCAAATCATCTATGAAGTTCAGAAAATAACGATACCCGCCACGAGCCTCAACACTCATTGGACCGCATACATCAGTATGTATTATTTACAATAAGTCAGTTGCTCGCTCCATTGTTCCGGAGAACGGAGTATTAGTCATCTTGCCCATAAGGCATGGTTTGCAAGCATCAAGTGATTCATAATCAAGTGATTCCAAAAGCCCATTAGCATGGAGTTTCTTCATGCACTTTACACCAATATGACCTAAACGGCAGTGCCACAAATAAGTTGCACTATCATTATTAACCTTTCATCTTTTGGCTTCAATATTATGAATATGTGTATCACTACAATCAAGATTCAAAAAAAATAGACCACTCATCAAGGGTGCATGACCATAAAAGATATTACTCATATAAATAGAACAACCATTATTATCTGATTTAAATGAATAACCGTCTCGCATCAAACAACATCCAGATATAATGTTCATGCTCAACGCTGGCACCAAATAACAATTATTTAGGTCTAAAACTAATCCCGAAGGTAGATGTAGAGGTAGCGTGCCGACGGCTATCACATCGACTTTGGAACCATTTGCCACGCGCATCGTCACCTCGTCCTTAGACAATCTTCCTTTAATCCATAGCCCCTATTTTGAGCTACAAATATGAGCAACAAAACCAGTATCAAATACCCAGGCGCTACTACGAGCATTAGTAAGGTACACATCAATAACATGTATATCATATATACCTTTCACTTTGCCATCCTTCTTATCCGCCAAATACTTGGGGCAGTTCCGCTTCCAGTGACCAGTCCCTTTGCAGTAGAAGCACCCAGTCTCAGGCTTAGGTCCAGACTTGGGCTTCTTCACTTGAGCAGCAACTTGCTTGTTGTTCTTCTTGAAGTTCCCCTTCTTCCCCTTGCCCTTTTTCTTGAAACTAGTGGTCTTGTAACCATCAACACTTGATGCTCCTTCTTGATTTCTACCTCCGCAACCTTTAGCATTGCGAAAAGCTCAGGAATTGTCTTATCTATACCTTGCATATTATAGTTCATCACGAAGCTTTTGTAGCTTGGTGGCAGTGATTGAAGAACTCTATTAATGACACACTACTGCGGGATGCTACTACGCGACACTACGATCAGAGACCCTTCGAGAAACTGTGTGCGATGCAATAATCGCAAACGGTGATATATGAAAACCATCAGAAATGTGTAAATTGTTTGCGATGACGGATGCATCAAACATGGTTCAGGTTTTAGTTGCGTGTGCGATGAAGGGCATACGGTTCAGTTCAACAATGAGGAGGAACAAAAGAAACGGGCAGCTAGATGAAGGCGTGTGCGATACACATCATACGGTTCACTCGGATGAATTGTTTGTGATTAGGCAACACAAAAGAAATGGGCAGCCAGATGAAGGTGTGTGCGATATATGGCATGCGGTTCACTCGGATGAACTGTTTGCGTTGATACATGAGAACAGAAAGGTTTCAACTTAACGAGATGTGTGTGATACGCGACAAACAGGTCTGTAATCAGAAATGTGTGTGAAGACCGATAATAACACAGACGGTTGCTACTAATAAGACGTGTGTGTTGTGCGATGGGATTGCATATAGAACATACCTGATTCCTACAAATGTAAATCTTTCCAGTTTGACAAATGGCAACATACCCAATATGACAGATGCAAATCTTACCAAATTGTTTGTACATGGTTGCACACGGGTCATCCAAAACAACCGTTTGCGTTGAAGGGATGAACAAATCCTGCGCTGCTCTCACTTTGCATACGGGTATTCTATCTAAATCGTTTGCGATCAAGAGCTGCAGAAATCCTGCTCGGCACATTTTCTCTTGGCTTCCTAGGGAAGCTGTCGGTTTGCATACGGGTGTTCTAACTAAAACATTTGCGATGAGTGTTTTATATTTAAAAAGTGAATTAAACTGTGGCTTGTGCACCATTAATGGAGAGGGTGCGAGCAAGGCGGGCGACCATGGAAGTCAAAGGGCTCGCTTTCCCAGTGAGCCTACGCAGCATACAGCTCGCACGCTTCCCGGTGAGCTTGGGTACTCGAGGACTGCTTGCATGCCTCTCGGTTAGCCTGCGCACCGGACGGCGCTCGCACGCCTCCCGTTCAGTCAAGGTCAAGCAGCTATCCGTACGGCACATCCTACAGCCATTAAAACCAAGACACGTGGCGTCACGTGAATGGTTAACAAAATTTTGGATTTACTAGAATTTAAAAACCAGGCATATCAATATTTTGCCGGCAATCAACGGTGCCCTGGTGTTTGAAATTCATTCCCATTTCTTGCATGGGACCTAAGCATGCACCCAAGGACACATATTTGATTTTTAAACCAATTTATATGCACTGGAGCATGTGCATGTAGTTCAAATTTGAATTATGCATATAAATGCATTGAAAACTCAGTTAATGCATAAATATGTCCAAACGAACCCCGAAAAATCACAAATATTCACACAACACTCTTGTTGTTCTATATTGACACAAGAAAAAAAATTGAAAGCAATAAGAGGCAATGGATATCGTTTCGTCCCCAAAGGTGGGATGTTCCCTACCGAAAACCATCATGTTTGCTGTGAGAAACTCCGGTTTGTGAGAAGCATATTGATACATCTCTGATGACCCACAAGTGTAGGGGATCTATCATAGCTTTTCGATAAGTAAGAGTGTTGAACCCAACGAGGAGCAGAAGGAAATGATAAGCAGTTTTCAGTAAGGTATTCTCTGCAAGCACTGAAATTATCGGTAACAGATAGTTTTGTGATAAGGTAATTTGTAACGAGTAGCAAGTAATAAAGGTAAATAAGGTGCAGAAAGATGGCCCAATCCTTTTTGTAGCAAAGGACAAGCCTGGACAAACTCTTATATGAAGGAAAGCGCTCCCGAGGACACATGGGAATTATCGTCAAGCTAGTTTTCATCACGCTGATATGATTCGCGTTCGGTACTTTGATAATTTGATATGTGGGTGGACCGGTGCTTGGGTGCTGTCCTTACTTGGACAAGCATCCCACTTATGATTAACCCCTATTGCAAGCATCCACAACTATAACAGAAGTATTAAGGTAAACCTAACCATAGCATGAAACATATGGATCCAAATCAGCCCCTTACGAAGAAACGCATAAATTAGGGTTTAAGCTTCTGTCACTCTAGCAACCCATCATCTACTTATTACTTCCCAATGCCTTCCTCTAGGCCCAAACAATGGTGAAGTGTCATGTAGTTGACGTTCACATGACACCACTAGAGGGATGACAACATACATCTCATCAAAATATCGAACGGATACCAAATTCACATGACTACTTATAGCAAGACTTCTCCCATGTCCTCAGGAACAAACGTAACTACTCACAAAGCATATTCATGTTCATAATCAGAGGGGTATTAATATGCATAATGGATCTGAACATATGATCTTCCACCAAGTAAACCAACTAGCATCAACTACAAGGAGTAATCAACACTACTAGCAACCCACAGGTACCAATATGAGGTTTGGATACAAAGATCGGATACAAGAGATGAACTAGGGTTTGCGATGAGATGGTGCTGGTGAAGATGTTGATGGAGATTGACCCCCTCCCGATGAGAGGATCGTTGGTGAAGACGATGGCGATGATTTCCCCCTCCCGGAGGGAAGTTTCCCCGGCAAAACAGCTCTGCCGGAGCCCTAGATTGGTTCCGCCATTCCGCCTCGTGGCAGCGGAGTTTCTTCCCGAAAGCTTGCTTATGATTTTTTTCTCGGACAAAAGACTCCATATAGCCAAAGATGGGCATCGGAGGGCCACCAGGGGGCCCACGATGCAGGGGGCGTGCCCAGGGGGTAGGGCGCGCCCCCCACCCTCGTGGATGGTGGGTGGCCCCCCCTGGTACTTCTTGCACCCAATATTTTTTATATATTCTGAAAAGTGCTGCCGTGGAGTTTCAGGACTTTTGGAGATGAGCAGAATAGGCCTCTAATATTTGCTCCTTTTCCAGCCCAGAATTCCAGCTGCCGGCATTCCTCCTCTTCATGTAGACCTTGTAAAATAAGGGAGAATTGGCATATGTATTGTGACATAATGTGTAATAACAGCCCATAATGCAATAAATATCGATATAAAAGCATGATGCAAAATGGACGTATCAACTCCCCCAAGCTTAGACCTCGCTTGTCCTCGAGCGAAAGCCAAAATCGAAAAATATGCCCACATGTTTAGAGATAGAGGTGTCGATAAAAATAAAATACGGACATGAGGGCATCATGATCATTCTTAGAACAACAACATATATATTGTCATATGATCTCTTATGCTAAAGTAACTATTCAATCACAATTTCAAGTATGAATCATAAACTTCATTGAAAACTAACAAACTCTAATCTCAGTCATTGAGGCAACTGCAATTTATCATAACATAGGAAAGGGTCAATATAGGAGCTTTTCAGCAAGTCCACATACTCAACTATCATTTAGTCTTTCACAACTGCTAACACTCATGCAATATTTATGGGTATGGAGTTTTAATTGGACACAGAGAAAGATAGGGGATTATAGTTTTGCCTCCCAACGTTTTACCTCAAGGGTAATGTCAACAATAATAGCTCATGCAGACTCACACCCAATTAGCTATATCTATCTGGATCTTTCCAACACATTGTGCTTGCCAAAGGATAAAATGTAAAAAGGAAAGGTGAAGATCACCATGACTCTTATGTAAGGTAGAAGATAAAAGTAAAAGATACGCCCTTCGCAGAGGGAAGCAGAGGTTGTCATGCGCTTTTATGGTTGGATGCACAAAATCTTAATGCAAAAGAATGTCACTTTATATTGCCACTTGTGATATGGACCTTTATTATGCAGTCCGCCACTTTTATTTCTTCCATATCACAAGATCGTATAGAGCTTATTTTCTCCACATTAATAAGTCATACATATTTAGAAGGCAATTTTTATTGCATGCACCGATGACAACTTACTTGAAGGATCTTACTCAATCCATAGGTAGGTATGGTGGACTCTCATGGCAAAATTGGGTTTAGGGATATTTGGAAGCACAAGTAGTATTTCTACTTGGTGCAAAGAACTTGGCTAGCATGAGAGGGAAAGGCAAGCTCAACATGTTGGATGATCCATGACAATATAATTTATTTCAGATGTAAGAAAACATAACCCATTACGTTGTCTTCCTTGTCCAACGTCAACTCTTTAGCATATCATATTTTAATGAGTGCTCACAATCATAAAATATGTCCAAGATAGTGTATTTATATGTGAAGGCCTCTCTTTCTTTATTACTTCCTCTTAATTGCAACGATGACCAAAACTATGTTTGTCAACTCTCAACAACTTTTATTCATCATACTCTTTATATGTGAGCTCATTACTCTCCATAAGATCCATATGATCTCTTTATTTCTTTTTATTCCTTCTCTTTTATTTTATTCCCTCAAGATCATAGCAAGATAATCAAGCCCTTGACTCAACACTAATCTTTATTATATATAGCTCATGGACTCGATTACATAGAAGGATCATAAAGCAAAACTCACAACTAGATCATACTAAAACTTTTTCTACTAGATCAAGATATTATCAAAAGGATCAAACTAAGAAAAAACGGTAAAGATAAAAGTGATGGTGATACGATACTGGGGCACTCCCCCAAGCTTGGCAGTTGTCAAGGGGAGTGCCCATACCCATGTGATTATGTCTCTTTTGCCGGTGAAGGAGATGGAGTTGTTGATGATGTAGGCTTGTCGTCCCTCTTCCAAGGCATAGGCTCACCATCATAGAAGGATGATCGAGTCTCTGGGATCCTTAAATCTGCAGCTAAACTCATCCTCTTGAATCTATATTCATACTCACAATTTTGATTTTGCAGGTCATAGATCTGGGCTTGGAGGTGCTCGTTTTTCTGATGAAGCTTGAAGATGGCCTCCCCAATGTCCTTGACGTCCAGCTTGTGGTTGTTGGTGAACTCCGTGATCATTATGTGATTGGAGTCGAGTCCACGCTCCACCATCTCCTGGCACTTGAAAATTGTTGCTCCATTGCCTCAAGCCTTGTCTTCACGCTTCCGGTCCTCCTTGGTCCCTCAACATCACGAATGTGCAACAACCCCTCACGCATCTCAATGGTTTGAGGGTGTTGCAGCACCTCCGTGAGGTAGGGGTTGATGACCTTATCGAAGAACTTATCCTTGGGGGCACTAGAAGACGACATGGCGACCTAGATATGTCTGAAAAACATCTCGAAACAAAGACAAGAGATATTTGCGTGATACGGTGGTCAAAACCTTCAGGAGATTATATAATGAATTTTTACCGACCAAAAGAAGTATCGTGCAAGAAAATAGAGTTCGGAGAGCACACGAGGTGCCCACGAGGCAGGGGGCGTGCCCTCCACCCTCGTGGAAGCCTCGTGTCCTTTCCGGTCTGCTTCTTATTTTCATATTTTCTTAAATATTCCAAAACGGAGAAAAATTGCCATTAGAACTGTTTTGGAGTCGGTTTACTTACCGTACCACGTACCTATTCCTTTTTGGAGTTTGAAACGTTCCAGAAAGTGTCCCTTATGTATTCCTCTAGGGTTACGGTTTCAATAATATTAGTTTCAACATTTATAGGATTACCTGAGATATAATGTTTGATTCTTTGACCGTTCACCACCTTCGGATTTGTGCCTTCGAAGTTGTTGATTTTTATGGCACCGGAACGATAGACCTCCTCGATAACGTAAGGACCTTCCCATTTAGAGAGAAGTTTGCCTGCAAAAAATCTTAAATGAGAGTTGTATAACAATACATAATCACCTACATTGAACTCACGCTTTTGTATCCTTTTATCATGCCATCTTTTAACTTTTTCTTTAAACAGCTTGGCATTTTCATAAGCCTGGGTTCTCCATTCATCAAGTGAGCTAATGTCAAAAAGCCTCTTCTCACTAGCAAGTTTGAAGTCATAGTTGAGCTCTTTAATAGCCCAATATGCCTTATGTTCTAATTCAAGAGGTAAGTGACATGCTTTACCATAAACCATTTTATATGGAGACATACCCATAGGATTTTTGTATGCAGTTCTATAAGCCCATAATGCATCATCAAGTTTCTTGGACCAATTCTTTCTAGATCTATTAACAGTCTTTTGCAAAATTAATTTGAGCTCTCTATTACTCAATTCTACTTGACCACTAGACCGTGGATGATATGGGGATGCAATTCTATGATTAACATCATACTTAGCAAGCATTTTACGAAAGGCACCATGAATAAAATGTGAACCACCATCAGTCATTAAATATCTAGGGACTCCATTCCTCAGAAAAATAACTTCTTTAAGCATATTAATAGAGGTGTTATGATCAGCACTACTAGTTGGAATAGCTTCTACCCACTTAGTAACGTAATCAACAGCAACTAAAATATGTTTATACCCATTAGAAGAAGGAAAAGGTCCCATATAATCAAAGCCCCAAATATCAAATGGTTCAATAACAAGTGAATAATTCATAGGCATTTCTTGATGTCTACTAATATTACCAATTCTTTGACATTCATCACAAGATAAGACAAACTTACGGGCATCCTTGAAGAGAGTAGGCCAATAAAAAACGGATTGCAATACCTTGTGTGCAGTTCTATCTCCAGCGTGGTGTCCTCCATAAGCCTCGGAGTGAAACTTGCGTAGGATTTGTTCCTGTTCATGCTCAGGTACACAATGTCTAATAACACCATCTACTCCTTCTTTATAGAGGTGTGGGTCATCCCGGAAATAATGTCTTAAATCATAGAAGAACTTTTTCTTTTGCTGGTATGTGAAACTAGGTGGTATAAATTTAGCAACAATATAATTTGCATAATCAGCATACCATGGAGCAGTATGAGAAGCATTTATGATAGCTAATTGTTCATCAGGAAAGCTATCATCAATAGGTAGTGGCTCATCAAGAACATTCTGTAACCTAGACAAGTTGTCTGCAACGGGGTTCTCAGCTCCCTTTCTATCAATAATATGCAAATCAAATTCTTGTAGCAAGAGAACCCATCTAATAAGTCTAGGTTTAGCATCTTTCTTTTCCATAAGGTATTTAATAGCAGCATGATCAGTGTGAATAGTTACTTTAGAATCAACAATATAAGGTCTGAACTTATCACAAGAAAAAACAACTGCTAAAAATTCTTTTTCAGTAGTAGCATAATTTCTCTGGGCACTATCTAGAGTTTTACTAGCATATTGGATAACATTTAGTTTCTTATCAACTCTTTGCCCTAGAACAGCACCTACAGCATAATCACTAGCATCACACATAATTTCAAAAGGTAAATTCCAATCAGGTGGCTGAACAATAGGTGCAGAAATCAAAGCTTTCTTAAGTACTTCGAATGCTCCTACACAATCATCATCAAAGACAAAAGGAACATCTTTTTGTAATAGATTAGTCAAAGGCCGGGAAATTTTTGAGAAGTCCTTAATGAACCTCCTATAAAAACCGGCATGACCAAGGAAACTTCTTATACCTTTGATGTCCTTGGGACACGACATCTTTTCAATAGCATCAACTTTAGCTTTACCAACTTCAATACCTCTTTCAGAAATTTTATGCCCCAAGACAATACCTTCATTAACCATAAAGTGGCACTTCTCCCAGTTCAAGACAAGATTAGTTTCTTCACATCTCTGCAAAACTCGATCAAGGTTGCTCATGTAATCATCAAAAGAGGATCCATAAACAGAGAAATCATCCATGAAAACCTCACAAATCTTTTCACAAAAGTCAGAGAATATAGCCATCATGCATCTTTGAAAGGTAGCAGGTGCATTACAAAAACCAAAAGGCATACGTCTATAAGCAAAGGTACCGAAAGGGAAAGTAAAAGTAGTCTTTTCTTGATCATCAGCTGATACAGGTATTTGAGAGAAGCCAGAGTAACCATCTAGAAAGCAAAAATGTGTATGTTTGGATAATCTTTCTAGCATTTGATCAATGAAAGGCAAAGGGTAATGATCTCTTTAGTAGCTTTATTTAATTTGCGGAAATCAATTACCATCCTATAACTTGTAATAATTCTTTGCGGGATCAATTTATCTTTATCATTAGGAACGAAAGTAATACCTCCCTTCTTAGGGACACAATGGACAGGACTTACCCACTAACTATCAGCAACGGGATAAATTATACCTGCCTTAAGGAGCTTTAATATTTCCTTTCTTACCACTTCTTTCATCTTAGGATTCAGCCGTCGTTGGTGATCAATAACTGGTTTGGCGTCTTTCTCCAAATTTATTTTGTGTTGACATAGAGTGGGACTAATGCCCTTAAGAGCATCAAGATTATATCCAATAGCAGCACGGTGCTTCTTCAGAGTTTTCAATAATCTCTCTTCTTCATGCTCTGAAAGGTTAGCACTAATAATAACAGGATATATCTCCTTTTCATCAAGATAAGCATATTTAAGAGTATCAGGTAATGGTTTAAGCTCAAACACAGGATCACCGTTGGGTGGAGGAGGATCCCCTAGGATTTCAACAAGCAAGTTGTGTTTCAGAATAGGTCCCTGTTTAAATAATACTTCGTCTATTTCCCTTCTTTCATTCATAAACATATCATTTTCATGGTCTAGTAAATATTGTTCTGTAGCGACCTGACCCGAATGGATCAAGTATCTGTGCTTAAGTGTCATCCCTGGATCGGTATGCTGACACACACAGTACTCGAAGGATTTATAACAGAGGTAAATCACATGTATAAAGTAACGTAAATACTATTACCTCAATCCATATAGCGGAAGCAACAAGGTTGTGGATTCCCATCAACACCAACGGCAAAGTTGAGTGTAGAAATCGTAACCCTAACGTATCACTTACTCGTCGTAAGAAACCTGCAACATGAGACGTTGCAGCCCGAAACGGGTCAGTACATTGAATGTACTGGCAAATTCACACCATAGAGAATGATGAATAAAGACTATCACTACATGCATATTTGGCTGGTGGAAAAGCTCTATGGTTATAAGGTTTTTGCGTAAAGCCAATTTTTCCCTACTGCAAAGGAATAAATTTATTTAACTATCATGGTGGTTGTTGAACATTGAGAATGGTTGACAGCATTCTCAATCCCAATTAAGTAACATCATTAAACCCAACAATATTCATTTAAAGTAACGTGATGAGATCAATAGGATAATCCAAGAACTAGATACTCAAGATGTCCATAACCGGGGACACGGCTAATCATGATTAGTTTGTACACTCTGCAGAGGTTTGCGCACTTTTCCCCACAAGACTCGATCGCCTCCGTTTGGATTCTCGCACTACATGGTGTTTGAGAAACGGATGACCGAGACACAGTCTTTCAGAAGCGCTAGCACCTTACATGTGGGTAGACCGGTACACCTACTTTCCCCTACATCTGCTAGTCTACCCGTAAGAGTTCGCACAACTTAATCAACTATGCCAGAGCCCATAATGGCTTGTGGCTGCACATGGAAGTTTCTAGTATGAAAAATCTCATGATCCCTTTGAGCCTGGGTGGCGGTCCGAAATAAAAACAGGCAAGTCCCGATAGACATCAGGTGCCTCAATCCACCCAGATGTGTATTTAAGTTGCCACCTTAAGTAAACCATTAAAATTAACAAACTCACATCTGTCATGGATATCACTCACCCAATCCACGTCTACTAGCATAGCATGGCATAGTAAGCAAACGTAGAAGTAACTCCCAAAGGTTTGATAATAAACAGGTAATAGGTACTACCTCATCTACTTCCCATCCCACAATTTAATTAGATCCTAATCATGCAATGTGTGAGGATTGATCTAATGCAATAAAACTGGGTTGTAGAAAAGGTATGATCAAAGTGTGAACTTGCCTGCAATGTTGATGAAGATGATTCGCACTCAAAATCTTGATAGATCTACTCGTCACACTCCAGTCAATCTATCATAAGCAAGCAATAGTAACCACACATAAGCAATCACTCAAAAGATCAGAAAGAACGAAGAAGACGATTCGGAAACATCAAAACCAAGCAAATAACTCTTGCAACATAAAACAATTTCTAACAGTACCAAAATTATGTGAATTTGGCCTTATTAGAATGTTTAGGTCAAGAGCTTCGATTTGCAAAAAGAATCAACTCAAACGCAGTTACGGAACTCAAGTTATGATCAAACGAAGTTTGAATTCAAATCTGATCTAATTCAAATTTTAAACTTTTCAAAAACATGTTTGAGTTGGATTAATGGATAGAGGGGATCGTAACAAAGACGTGGGCATTGGTTTCGTTGGATTTGGACTAACGAGTAAAAAGTTGTGCTTGTTTGAAGTATAGGGACTATTCTGTAAATAAAGTATTCACATCTAAGTCCCTGGCCGAAGTTACAGAAAAAAGAAAAAAACTAAAAGGTGAACTAAAAGGCGCTGGGCCGGCTGGGCCGTGGCCTGGCGACTAGCTGGGCCGGCCCAGTTCGGCGGAGAGCTCTTTTTTTAATAAACCTTTCTTTTTTTTAGAGAACTTAAAATAATAAAAACTAAAAATATTATATAGGCATATAATATATCAAAATTTTCAGAAAATTATTTTCTACGACATGAACATTTTCCTAGCATTAAATAAAATTCACACAAATTCAGATAATTCAAAGAGTGCTACTGGTCTATTAAAATCCAACAAAAATCATTTTAAAAATACAAAAATGATTTCAAATTAATTTTTCTCCAAGTTTCTATTGTAGGGAATCATGTTACCCTAATTTCCATATACTTTATTTTTGGAGAAAAATAATTTGAATAAAACTCAAATAAATCCAAATTGAAAATAAATTCAAAAGAACTTTGAATTTAATTCTTTGAAACTCCCAACTCATATTTCATATAATTTGAAGAAGTCATTTTATCTTCTCTCGTGAAAATCATTGAGTTGCATAAAGTTCCAGAATCGGAAATATTTTCAAATGAAATTCAAATATTTTCAACACCCCTTGTCATTTAAATAAATGGAAGAAGTCATGTCATCTTCTCTCCGGGGTTTTGTGTTTGAAAAGAATTTGAATTCATGGAGATCAGAAAGCAAATATGAAAGTTTGGGAAAGTCCTTTTATTCCCTCTCATTTTACTTTCAAAGAGTTTCGAATTCACTCACTTTCAGTCAATCAATCAATCAAATCTATCTATTTATTATAACATTCCAAAATTTAGAATTTTGGGATGTTACATGTTCTAATGGATCAGTAGGAGGCACGGCAATGGAAGCAAGACCAATAATTTCATATTTACTAGGCAATTCCTCATCACGGGGTTGTCTATGAAACTTAACAAAATTAAACTCATGAGACATATCCCCTAAACCAACAGAAACAATATCCTTATTACGGTCTATCTTAGCATTAACAGTATTCAAGAAGGGTCTACCAAATATAATGGGACAAAAGCTATCTTGTGGGGAACCAAGAACAAGAAAATCAGCAGGATATTTAACCTTCCCACACAAGACTTCAACATCTCTAACAATCCCAATTGGTGAAATAGTATCTCTATTGGCAAGCTTAATGGTAACATCGATAGCTTCTATCTCAGCAGGTGCAATATCATGCATAATTTCTTTGTATAAGGAATGAGGTATTGCACTTGCACTAGCACCCATATCACATAAGCCATGATAGCAATGATCTCCTATTTTAACAGAAATAACAGGCATGCCTACAACAGGTCTATATTTATTTTTAGTATCAGGTCTAGCAATTCTAGCAGTCTCATCACAGAAGTAAATAACATGCCCATCAATACTATCGACCAATAGATCTTTAACCATAGCAATATTAGGTTCAACTTTAACTTGCTCAGGGGGTTTGTGTGTCCTAATATTACTTTTGTTTACTACAGTTGAAACTTTAGCATGATCCTTTATTCTAACAGGGAAAGGTGGTTTCTCAACATAAGCAGTAGGAACAACAGGATCATTATAAGTGATAATCTTTTTTTCAACTTTAATAGGTGCAACTACTTTTACTTCAATGGGAGGATTATATTTAAACCACTTATCCTTAGGGAGATCAACATGAGTAGCAAATGATTCACCGAAAGAAGCTACTATCTCAGAGTGAAGTCCATATTTAGTGCTAAATTCATGAAATGCATCGGTATCCATAAAAGATTTAACACAATCAAACTTAGGTGTTATACCTGACTCCTTACCTTCGTCGAGGTCCCAATCTTCAGAGTTGCATTTAATTCTCTCCAATAAATCCCATTTGAATTCAATAGTCTTCATCATAAAAGATCTAGTACAAGAAGTATCGAGCATGGAGCAATTACTGAGAGAAAGTCGAGCATAAAATTTTTGAATAATCATTTCTCTTGTGAGCTCATGATTGGGGCATGAATATAACATTGACTTAAGCCTCCTCCAAGCTTGAGCGATGCTTTCTCCTTCGCGAGGCCAAAAGTTACATATATAATTACGATCACGATGAACAAGATGCATAGGATAAAACTTCTGGTGAAATTCCAATTTCAATCGCTTGTAGTAGCATGATCCCATATCATCACATAGCCTATACCATGTTAATGCATCTCCCTTCACAGATAAAGGGAAAACCTTCTTCTTGATAACATCCTCGGGCATACCTGCAAGCTTAAATAATCCACAAACTTCATCCACATAGATTAAGTGTAAATCGGGATGCAATGTTCCATCTCCTACAAAAGGATTAGCTAGCAGTTTCTCTATCATACTTGAAGGAATTTCAAAGTAAACATTTTCAGTAGGTTCAGTAGGTTGAGGGGCAACTCTTTGCTCTACTGGTCAGGGTGAAGATACCCCGAACAAGCCCCTCAAAGGATTATGTTCCATAGTAACAAGCGATAGTAAATTTCAGCACACTATATAAATTTTTTCCTTACCAAATTCCACCTACCAAAGGCGCTTCACTCCCCGGCAAGGCGCAGAAAAGAGTCTTGATGACCCACAAGTGTAGGGGATCTATCGTAGATTTTTGATAAGTAAGAGTGTCGAACCCAACGAGGAGCAGAAGGAAATGATAAGCAGTTTTCAGTAAGGTATTCTCTATAAGCACTGAAATTATCGGTAACAGATAGTTTTGTGATAAGGTAATTTGTAACGAGTAGCAAGTAATAAAGGTAAATAAGGTGCATCAAGATGGCCCAATCCTTTTGTAGTAAAGGACAAGCCTGGAAAAACTCTTATATGAAGGAAAGCGCTCCCGAGGACACATGGGAATTATCGTCAAGCTAGTTTTCATCACGCTCATATGAGTCGCGTTCGGTACTTTGATAATTTGATATGTGGGTGGACTGGTGCTTGGGTGCTTTCCTTACTTGTACAAGCATCCCACTTATGATTAACCCCTATTGCAAGCATCCGCAACTACAACAGAAGTATTAAGGTAAACCTAACCATAGCATGAAACATATGGATCCAAATCAGCCCCTTACGATGCAACGCATAAACTAGGGTTTAAGCTTCTGTCACTCTAGCAACCCATCATCTACTTATTACTTCCCAATGCCTTCCTCTAGGCCCAAACAATGGTGAAGTGTCATGTAGTCGACGTTCACATGACACCACTAGAGGGTTGACAACATACATCTCATCAAAATACCGAACGAATACCAAATTCACATGACTACTTATAGAAAGACTTCTCACATGTCCTCATGAACAAACGTAACTACTCACAAAGCATATTCATGTTCATAATCAGAGGGGTATTAATATGCATAATGGATCTGAACACATGATCTTCCACCAAGTAAACCAACTAGCATCAACTACAAGGAGTAATCAACACTACTAGCAACCCACAGGTACCAATCTGAGGTTTGGATACAAAGATTGGATACAAGAGATGAACTAGGGTTTGAGATGAGATGGTGCTGGTGAAGATGTTGATAGATATTGACCCCCTCCCGATGAGAGGATCGTTGGTGATGATGATGGCGATGATTTCCCCCTCCCGGAGGGAAGTTTCCCCGGCAGAATAGCTTTGCCGGAGCCCTAGATTGGTTCCGCCTCGTGGCGGCGGAGTTTCTTCCGAGAAGATGGCTTATGATTTTTTCTCGGACGAAAGACTCCATATAGCCAAAGATTGGCATCGGAGGGCCACCAGGGGGCCCACGAGGCAGGGGGCGCGCCCAGGGGGTAGGGTGCGCCCCCACCCTCGTGGCTGGTGGGTGGCCCCCCTCTGGTACTTCTTACGCCCAATATTTTTTTATATTCTGAAAAGTGCTCCCATGGAGTTTCAGGACTTTTGGAGATGTGCAGAATAGGTCTCTAATATTTGCTCCTTTTCCAGCCCAGAATTCCAGCTGCCGGCATTCCCCCTCTTCATGTAAACCTTGTAAAATAAGAGAGAATAGGCATAAGTATTGTGACATAATGTGTAATAACAGCCCATAATGCAATAAATATCGATATAAAAGCATGATGCAAAATGGACATATCAGTCTCCAACGTATCTATAATTTATGAAGTATTCATGCCATGTTTACAATAGTTTTATATGATTTTGGTATGATTTGATTAGAACTAACCCGGACAGACATTGCTTTCAGCAGAACTACCATGGTGTTGTTCTTGTGTAGAAATAAAAGTTCTCAGAATGCGATGAAAATCAACGGAGAATTTTTCTGGAAAATATAAAAAATACTGGCACAAAAATCTACCGGAGGGCAGTCCCATGGGCCCCGCAAGGGTGGGGTGCGCCCCTGTGCCTCGTGGACTTCCCGTGGGCCCCCCTGACTTTTTCTCGATGCCAACCTCTCCTATAAATTCCCAAACCTCTAGAAAATAACCTAGATCATAAGTTCCGCCACCGCAAGCCTCTGTAACCACGAGAAATCAGTCTAGGCCCTCTCTGGCACCCTGCCGAAGGGGACCATCATCACCGAAGGCTATGGAGGAGGATCCAGGAGGGGCCATCATCACCATGAAGGCCAAGGACCAGAGGGAGAAGCTCTTCCCATCCAGGGGGAGGCCATGGAGGAGGAAGCACAAGGGGGAGTACTTCTCCTTCTCTCTCTCGGTGGCACCGGAGTGCCATCGGGAGGGGAATCATCCCCGCGGTGATCATCATCATCAACATCACCATCATCATCACCATCCTCATCTCTTTTACACGGTCCACTCTCCCGCACCCTGCTGTAATCCCTACTTGAACATGGTGCTTTATGCCACATATTATGATCCAATGATGTGTGTGCCATCCTATGATGTTTTGAGTAGATATCCTTTGTCTTGGGTTGATTGATGATCTAGATTGGTATGAGTTGTATGTTTTATTTTGGTGCTGTCCTATTGTGACCTCCATGTCACGCAAACATGAGGGATTCCCGCTGTAGGGTGTTGCAATACGTTCATGATTCGCTTATAGTGGGTTGCTTGAGTGACAGAAGCATAAACCCGAGTAAGGGGGTTGTTGCGTATGGATAAAGGGGACTTGATGCTTTAATATGGTTGGGTTTTACCTTAATGACATTGAGTAGTTGTGGATGCTTGCTAGAGTTCCAATCATAAGTGCATATGATCCAAGAAGAGAAAGTATGTTAGCTTATGCATCTCCCTCATATGAAATTACAATGACGACTACCGGTCTTGTTAACAATTGCCTAAGACAATTCAGCACACCAACCCATCATTATTCCACACTCGCTATTTATAATATTTAGTAATATATTCTAACTATATGATAACAACACCTACTTCTATATTTTAGCTCTCTGGCATCATGCAAAGTTATCCTCTTCATACCCACAATGTAGTTTTATTTCTCGTTTCTAGTTGGAAGCAAACACTCGGTGTACGTAGAGTCGTATCAGTGGCAGATAGGACTTGAGAGAATATTGATCTTACCTTTAGCTCCTTGTGGGTTAGACACTCCATACTTATCACTTCCACCTTTGGGAATTTCTACGATGATTCCCTGCACTTGGGGATTATCAAGCTCTTTTCTGGCGCCGTTGCCGGGGAGCAATAGCATGGGGTTGATATTCTCGTGTGTGCTTGTTTGATTTCTTCACTAAGTAGATTTTGTTTTTCCTTTTTTGTTTCTGTTTAGTTGTGGGTGAAACATAAAAAAATAAAAATATAAAAAATATACTTGCCTCTCATACCTAAAAGGTTTTTCAATAAGAGAAGTGATTGGAAGATTATGCATTGAAGAAATGAGGGTCGACCTTGAGCACTTGTGTTCGTGATCATGGAAACAATGTAAATTTTTTCATGGAAGCTTCTCTGAAAATAATTACCCCATGTAAATATCCATTGTATTATAAAAATAATGTGCCAACCTTCGGTTTTAGGATGATTAGATTGCTTGTTTACTATGTACAGTACAAAAACAGAAACTTTGGCTGTAGCGCGTGATTTTACATTTTTTACTGGAAAGTCAAATGGGTCTGAAACTTTTTGCACATTAATTATGTATAAATTGTTTAAAGTTTCATATTATTTTTAGAATTTTTTTGAGTTACAGAAGTTTACTAAACTTCCAGATTACTACAAACTATCCTGTTTTTGACAGATTCTGTTTTCTATGAGTTGTTCGCTTATTTTGATGAATTTATGGGTAGTATCGGGGGGTATGAACCATGGTGAAGTTGGAATACAGTAGATATAGTTCTAATATGAAATTGGAATAAGTTTTCAACAGCACCTAAAGGTAGTGATTTGCTTTATTACACTAACGGATCTCACAAAGTTATTGTTAAAGTTTTGTGTGGATGAAGTGTTCGAAGATCGATGAGCTATCAATATGAGAAGAATAAAGAGAGGCAAGAACTCAAGATTGGGGATTCCCAAGGAACCCCAAGTAAATATTTCAAGGATACTCAAGCATCTAAGCTTGGGGATGCCCCAGTTGGCATCCCATCCTTCTTCTTCAACAATTATCGGTATACCTCGGTTTTTGTTTTGTTCACATAATTTGTGTCATTTGTGTTTTTTTTTCCTTTAAGAACCATGCTAGTATGAGATAGACCTTTATTGATTTATATAATACGTCATGTGCTTCACTTATATCTTTTAAGTATGATCTTATAGAATTGCTCTTTGTGCTTCACTTAAATCTTTTGAGTATGGTTTTATAGAATGCTTCGTGTGCTTCACTTATATATTTTGAGCTTGGATATTGGTTAGTCTATATTAATTGTAGAATGCTCCATGAACTTAACTTATATCTTTTGGAGTATGAATAATACTATCATCTAAAGTGGATTTAGAACAAGTTTGCTCCCACTATTCCGAATGAGGAGAATTTTGCTTATGTGGAGAGTAGTAAAATTTCTATGCTCGTAGATCATGAAAAGAATGCTTTATGTGCTGGTTATATTGTTTAACTCATTCATGAGTCTACCTAAAATCATTATGAGGGAGGAATACATGCTTGTAAGAGTTGCAATAATATCAAGTTTCCTCTCTATGTGCTTTAAGTTCTGAAGTTATACTTGTTTTGCCTTCCTATGTTAGTTGTTCTTGTTCCTATAAATTGTGTTCTCACAAAATTTCTAGGCATAGGAAGTGGGTTAGGTTAGATGTTCTATTAATATTCTTCATGATGCTCTCTTTATGTTTCAATTCTTATCTTTTATGTGAGCATCATTGAAACCATCATGCCTAGCTAAAAGGCATTAAAGAAAAGCACTTGTTGGGAGACAACCCAATATTTACCCTTACTGTTTTTGTGTGTTCTCATGATTAAGCTACTGTATTAATCATGTATTATAGCTTTTGTTTCGATAAAGTGCCAAGTAAGACCTTTGGGAAGACTTGGGTGAAAGTTAATGTGATCTCGCTGTAAAAAACAGAAACTTTGCGCTCACGAGATTATCTGCCATTTTTTTACAGAAGAGTGCGATTGAGTTGATTATTTTTTCAGAAGATTAATAGACAAATTCCTCACGTCCACCAATTTATCAGAATTTTTGGAGTAGCAGAAGTATGGTTGGTGTTCAGATCATTACAAACTGTTCTGTTTCTGACATATTTTGTTTTCGTTACATAGTTTGCTTGTTTTCTAGTTTCTATGGCTTATATTTCTCAATATAAATTGTAGAAATGATATGGTATAGTAGGCATTGTGTGAGAATAATTATGAACCTTGTCTTTGACAGTACCAAAGTGAATGGTTTACTCTTTATCATAAATAACCTATCTCACGAAGTTTCGTTAAGTTTTGTGTGATTGAAGTTTATAAGCTTTGGGCGAGATATCGATATGAGGAGAATAAGGAGTGGAAAGACCCTAAGATTGGGGATGCCCAAGGCACCCCAAGTTAATATTCAAGGAAGACTCAAGCGCCTAAGCTTGGGGATGCCCCGGAAGGTATCCCCTCTTTCGTCTTCAAAACTATCGGTATACCTTACTCGGAGCTATATTTTTATTCGTCACATGATATGTGTTTTGCTTGGAGCGTATTTTCAATTTTACTTGCTGTTTGAATAAAATATTTGGATCTGAAATCTTGAATGAAAAAGAATCCTCCCATGGCTATTTAATTATTTGACTACTCAGTATTCTTCACTTATATCTTTTTGGAGTAGTTTGTCATTTACTCACGTGCTTCACATATATCCTATGAGTAAATGGTTGAATGAATTGAATATCATAAATCTGAATTTATATACATTTCATATGCTTACAACATGGGGAGTAATGACTTCACACATAATAAGTATATGTAGTGAACTTATTGGAAGTTAGCAAACGTAGAATTGGTCACTTGAACAATTCATGAAAGAATATTGAAGGAAGAGAGATTTCACATATAAATATACTATCTTGGACATCTTTTGCAATTGTGAGCACTCATTACAATATGACATGCTAAAAGGTTCATGTTGGACAAGGAAGACAACTTAATGGGTTATGTTTCCCTATATCCGAAACGTTGTATTGTCTTGTATCATCCAACATGTTGAGCTTGCCTTTCCCTCTCTTGCTAGCCAAATTCTTTGCACCAAGTAGAGATACTACTTGTGCTTCCAAACATTCCTTAAACCAGTTTTGTCATGAGAGTCCACCATACCTACCTATGGATTGAGTAAGATCCTTCAAGTAAGTTGTCATCGGTGCATGCATTAAAAATTGCTCTCTAAATATGTATGATCTATTAGTGCGAAGAAAATAAGCTTTATAAGAACTTGTGATAGGGAAGAAATAAAAGCGACGGACTGCATAATAAAGGTCTTTATCACAAGAGGCAATATAAAGTGACGTTCTTTTGCATTAAGATTTTATGCATTCAACCATAAAAGCGCATGACAACCTCTGCTTCCCTCTGCAAAGGGCCTATCTTTTACTTTTACCTTCAACCCTTAATACAAGAGTCACGGTGATCATCACCTTTCCTTTTTACACTTTTTTCCTTTGGCAAGCACTTTGTGTTGGAGCGATCCGGATATATATATATATATATCCACTTGGATGTAGGTTTTCATAAATTATTATTGTTGACATTACCCTTGAGGTAAAAGGTTGGGAGGCAAAAATATAAGCCCCTGTCTTTCTCTGTGTCCGATTAAAACTTTGAACCCATTAATATCACATGAGTATTAGCAATTATGAAAGATTAAATGATAGTTGAGTATGTGGAGTTTGCTGAATCAAAGCTCTTACATAAACTCTTCCCGAAAATAAGATGAATTGCAATTGTTTGATGACTAAGAGGACAGTTTGTTAGTTCTCAAGAAAGTTTATGATCTATACTTTAACATGTGAATAGCTTGTTACTTGATCATGAGAAGTTTTATGAGTTGAGCTACTATTATGATATATAATGATGCTATAAGAAGTGATTGGAACTATCATTGATCAAATTTATGCACTTGCTAGCATTCACACTTCATACATTATTTCTTTTATCATTTACCTACTTGAGGATGAGCAGGAATTAAGCTTGCGGATGCTGATACATCTCCAATGTATCTACAATTTGTGAAGTATTCGTGCCACGTTTACAATAGTTTTATATGATTTTGGTATGATTTGATTAGAACTAACCCGGACTGATGTTGTTTTCAGCAGAATTACCGTGGCATTGTTTTTGTGCATAAATAAAATTTGTAGGAATGCGAGGAAAATCAACGGAGAATTTTTATGGAAAATATAAAAAATACTGGAACAAAAATCTACCGGAGGGGAGTCCCATGGGCCCCATGAGGGTGGGGGCGCACCCACCCCCTGGGCGCGCCCCTGTGCCTCGTGGAGTTCCCGTGGGCCCCCCTGACTTGTTCTCGACGCCAACCTCTCCTATAAATGCCCAAACCTCCAGAAAATAACATAGATCGGAAGTTTCGCCGCCGCAAGCCTCTGTAGCCACGAGAAAAATCAATTTAGGCCCTCTTTCGCACCCTGCTGGAGGGGCCATCATCACCAGAGGCTATGGAGGAGGATCCTGGAGGGGCCATCATCATCATGAAGGCCGAGGACCAGAGGGAGAACCTCTCCCCATCCAGGGGGAGGCCATGGAGTAGGAAGCACAAGGGGGAGAACCTCTCCTCTCTCTTGGTGGCACCGGAGTGCCATCAGGAGGGGAATCATCGCCGCAGTGATCGTCATCATCAATATCACCATCATCATCACCAGCCTCATCTGTTTTACGCGTTCGACTCTCCCGCACCCCTCTGTAATCCCTACTTGAACATGGTGCTTTATGCCACATATTATGATCCAATGATGTGTTGCCATCCTATGATGTTTTGAGTAGATATCCTTTTTATTTGGGTTGATTGATGATCTAGATTGGTACGAGTTGTATGTTTTATTTTGGTGCTGTCCTATTGTGACCTATGTGTCGCGCAAGCGTGAGGGATTCCCGCTGTAGGGTGTTGCAATACGTTCATGATTCACTTATAGTGGGTTGCTTGAGTGACAGAAGCATAAACCCGAGTAAGGGGGTTGTTGCGTATGGGATAAAGGGGACTTGATGCTTTAATGCTATGGTTGGGCTTTACCTTAATGATCTTTAGTAGATGCGAATGCTTGCTAGAGTTCCAATCATAAGTGCATATGATCCAAGAAGAGAAACTATGTTAGCTTATGCCTCTCCCTCATATGAAATTGAAATTACGACTACCGGTCTTGTTAACAATTGCCTAAGACAATTCCGCACATCGACCCATCATTATTCCACACTCGCTATTTATAATATTTAGTAATATATTCTAACTTTATGATAACAACACCTACTTTTATAGTTTAGCTCTCCGATATCATGCAAAGTTATCCTCTCCATACCCACAACGTAGTTTTATTTCTCGTTTCTAGTTGGAAGCAAATGCTCGGTGTACGTAGAGTCGTATCAGTGGGAGATAGGACTTGAGAGAATATTGATCTTACCTTTAGCTCCTTGTGGGTTCGACACTCCATACTTATCACTTCCACCTTTGGGAATTTCTACAATGATTCCCTGCACTTAGGGATTATCGCATATACCCAAACCTGCCCCAAATGGGGCAAAATTTGTACCACGGCATGTTGATGCCGCTCCATGATAACATGCCAAGTTTCATGAATTTCAGATGAGTTTTGGATTTACTAGAATTTAAAAACCAGGCATCTCAATGTTTTGCCGGCAATCAACGGTGCCCTAGTGTTTGAAATTCATTCCCATTTCTTGCATGGGACCTAAGCATGCACCCAAGGACACAGATTTGATTTTTCGACCAATTTATATGCACTGGAGCATGTGCATGTAGTTCAAATTTGAATTGTGCACATAAATGCATTGAAAACTCAGCTAATGCATAAAAATGTCTAAACGAACCCCGAAAAAGCACAAAAATGCACAAAACACTCATGTTGTTCTATGTTGACACGAGAAAAAAATTTGAAAGCAATAAGAGGCAATGGATATCGTTTCGTCCCCAAAGGTAGGACGTTCCCTACCGAAAACCATCATGCTTGTTGTGAGAAGCTCCGGTTTGTGAGAAGCATATACCCAAACCTGCCCAAATGGGACAAAATTTGTACCACAACATGTTGATGCCGCTCCATGATAGCATGCCAAGTTTCATGAATTTCAAATGAGTTTTGGATTTACTACAATTTAAAAACCAGGCATCTCAATGTTTTGCCGGCAATCAACGGTGCCCTAGTGTTTGAAATTCATTCCCATTTCTTGATGGGACCTAAGCATGCACCCAAGGACACAGATTTGATTTTTCAACCAATTTATATGCACTGGAGCATGCGCATGTAGTTCAAATTTGAATTATGCACATAAATGCATTGAAAACTCACTTAATGCATAAAAATGTCCAAACGAACCCCAAAAATCACAAAATTTAACACAACACTTCTGTTGTTCTATGTTGACACGAGAAAAAAATTTTGAAAGCAATAAGAGGCAATGGATATTGTTTTGTCCCCAAAGGTGGGACGTTCCCTACCGAAAACCATCATGCTTGTTGTGAGAAGCTCCAGTTTGTGAGAAGCATATACCCAAACATGCCCCAATTGGGACAAAAAATTTACCACGGCATGTTGATGCCGCTCCATGATAGCAGGCCAAGTTTCATGAATTTCAGACGAGTTTTGGATTTACTAGAATTTAAAAACCAGGCATCTCAATGTTTTGCCGGCAATCAATGGTGCCATGGTGTTTGAAAATTCATTCCCATTTCTTGCATGGGACCTAAGCATACACCCAAGAACAAAGATTTGATTTTTCAAAGAATTTGTATGCACTGGAGCATGTGCATGTAGTTCAAATTTGAATTATGCACATAAATGCATTGAAAACTCACTTAATGCATAAAAATGTCCAAACGAACCCTGAATAATTCCAATTCTTTTATGATCACTGCAGATAAAAGGTCTAGCAATTCAAACACTGTCCAATGGCTGCTGTGACCGCATTATGTAATTCAAATCAAGACGAAAAATCAAGTAGATCCAACACAGTTTATTATAACCGACCATGTGAGATGCAGCACAAAATATCTTCGGACCGTGTCTGAATAAGGGACCGTGTCCGATGACACTTTGCGTGGCAGTTTTTTGGCTGAAGCGATTCCAAATTTTCGGCTTTCCCAGAAATATCTACCTCCCTGCCCCCTCCCCCTTACCAAAAGCCACATTTCCCCTCTTTCCGCCTTCCTTTCCAAGTTGAAACCTTCACTCCTTGCTTGCAGCGTTGCCGCCTCCTCGCCGACGACCCTCCTTCATGCTCCTCGGCCTCGCCTAACTAGGCAGGTAATCCACACCCGACCCCCATCATCCTCCTCCTTCCACATCCCACATGCCCCTACCATCGGCGCGAGCACGACACCTTCCACCCAAATCATCGACCCCTCCACCAAAAAAGCGCCGGCCTAAGACATGGTGCACGCAGTATAGCCAGGACCTCAAGGAGCATTTGGCAGCGGAGAAGCAAATCGCGGCCCCATGCACAGATGAGGTCGCGATGGCTGCTATTTGTGCCGACCCCCAGATCTTGAAGGAGCACCTTACCATTTGCTAGCTACGCCGGTTAAGCATGCTCGGTTTACCCGTTGGGTGTGCTGCTCCTGCCTTTCCTTCACAAATTCTAGTGAATTGTGCTATCTAATTTTACCATGCAATCTGTTGCTCTAGTGTATATGTTCTATATATCGTGCAGTGTGGTGCTCACTTATTAACTGTTTTGTTAATTAGTTGTCGTCTTCAGTTAACTGTTTGGTTCGATTCTGCAAATGTGATGTTCAATTCTTCAGGCTACAATTTTGTATTATCTTCCATGTGAGAAATAAATCGAGTTTATCTTTACAAAATTGTGGGTGCATTCTGTTATTGTATGCCATGTGAGGAATAAATTGAATTTGGCTGTAGTAAATACATGAGAAACAAATACAATTGCTACAATTGGCTGCAGTTAACTGTTTGGTTAACTTTCTGATCTTCTATTAGGAGTATGTTATATTGTGCAATGTGGTGCTTAGTTAATGTTTGGTTCATTTGTTGTGGTGTTTAGTTAACTGCTTGGTTCAATTCTGCAATGCGATGTCCAATTGTCATGGGTAGAATTTTGTATTGTTGTGCATGTGAGGAATAAATCGAATTTGGCTGCACTTAATACATGAGAAACATATACATGTGCTATATTTCCTAGTTCTTAATCATGATTAGTTTGGATAAATGGGTTTTCCGTATGGCTTCAATTAATCTGATGAATCTGCAGTGTGATTATTTTTCATCAACATATTTTACTGATAGCATGTGAACCCTTAAACTGATGACTAACTACCTTATATGTGTTGTAGGGAAACAATGGGAAGCACTGAGGTTTACAATCGAGGTTAGCACGTGCATGGTCCGTTGTCTAATAGCACATTATTGTGCAATTGCAGGAACCATTCTAATATTTAGGTTTTTAAAAATTTGGTCTTGCACATGTAGGTCCTGCTGTCAAAGGTTTTGACCCATTGTTCGACCCTTTTTGCATATGGGGAAATGAGTTGTCCATGAATATCAGTCAAGTCAAGAAACTCAGAAAGATTGTTAGGATAAAGAAATTAGCGACAAGAAACAACAAGATCTTTGTCTGCACAATGAAGAAGACATCAGTTCACTACATGATGGTACTAATTATTATACCTTGCCTTTTTTATTCCTTTGCCCCATTTCCAACATAGAGAAGATATTTATGCACATCCTTGTTTTCAGGCCTTTCCAAAGCAGTTCACTAATGATTACCTCTCAAACCACCTGTATGGTCAGGAGGCGAGGAAGGTATTCATACAACACCCACGGTTCAATATTGAAGTGTTCCTGAAGAGGACGAAGGATGGACGGTCAATCATCCACAGGCACTGGCCTAAAGTTACAAAGACCTTCAACATCAATGAAGGCTCAATATTCGCCTTCTGTTTCAGCAGTTTTCCAGATGAGATACATCTGTCTATGTACCGTCTATGATGCTAATTTCGAAAGGTTATAGATGTTGCATGTGAAACTTGGTCCTGGTGTAGTTGTGTAATGGGGTAGCTGAGTGCTGAAGCTATATGATGTTGTACTCTGATGTATTTCAATTATGAAAATGAAATATATTGTGTGCTTAATTTGAACTGTCAATTAGATTAATAAATGGATTATGAATAATCGGATAATTAGCCTGCTAATTGGGTTTTGCTATTGCAAATGGTTGTTGAAAAAATACCAAGGGCGATGACCTCAGGCAATGCACACAGTTTCTAGGAATAAACCGTGTTGGATCAATGAACAATCACACACGACTTTCTCTTGAAAACTGTTTGCGTTAGGCCACCTTGCGCAAATGTTTACCACATGAAAACTGTGTGTGATAGACAGCCTTTGCCACACAGCTTCTTCCATGGACCGTGTGTGATATATTCAATAACGCAAGTGATTTAACGGGAAAAATTGTGTGCAACGTACCTGTGAACAGAAACGTTTTCCTTGGAGCGACTGTGTGGGATGTACATACGAAAGGAAACGTTTAGCAGGGACTGACTGTGTGGGATGTACTTGCGACCGGAAACAATTTCGCCGTATAATTGTATTTTTTAGCTCTACTGTACGTATTTCCATATTTGAGCGCTCGCCGGTCGCACACGACCTCATTTTGCCGAACGTGTGTGCCAGGAGGGCATATCCCCGATGGTTTCTGGGTCATGTGGGAAGGACCCCCCTATCGTCCACACTCACTTGGCGATGGCTCCAAAAGCCGTCGCGGAAAGGGGTTAAAAACCGTTTGTTTAGGAGCTCGTTGTACTAGTGACACTATCATCAGAAAGACTAACTCCCGGTTGAGTCAAGTGGTTGTGGTACCCAGACATTCTGAGTATATGTTCACTGAAAGAACAATTCCCCTCCATTTTGCAGCTATAGAACTTATTGGAGACTTCATATCTCTCAATTCGGGCATTTGCTTTAAATATTAACTTCAACTCCTGGAACATCTCATATGCTCCATGACGTTCAAAACGCTTTTGAAGTCCCGATTCTAAGCCGTAAAGCATGACACACTGAACTATCGAGTAGTCATCAACTTTGCTCTGCCAGACATTCACAACGTCCGGCGTTGCTACTGCAGCGGGTCTTGCAGCTAGCGGTGCTTCCAGGACCTAATTCTTCTATGCAGCAATGAGGATAATCCTCAAGTTATGGACCCAGTCCGTGTAGTTGCTACCATCATGTTTCAACTTAGATTTCTCTAAGAACGCATTAAAATTCAAGGGAACGGTAGCACGGGCCATTGATCTACAACAACATAGACATGGAAATACTATCAGGTACTAAGCTCATGATAAATTAAAGTTTAATTAATCTTATTACTTAAGAACTCCCACTTAGATAGACATCCCTCTAGTCATCTAAATGATCATGTGATCCATATCAACTAAACCATGTCTGATCATCACGTGAGATGGAGTAGTTTTCAATGGTGAACATCTGATCATATCTACTATATGATTCCCGTTCGACCTTTCGGTCTCAGTGTTCTGAGGCCATATCTGCATATGCTAGGCTCGTCAAGTTTAACCCGAGTATTCTGCATGTGCAAAACTGGCTTGCACCCGTTGTATGTGAACGTAGAGCTTATCACACTCGATCATCATGTGGTGTCTCGGCACAACGAACTGTAGCAACGGTGCATACTCAGGGAGAACACTTGTACCTTGAAATTTAATGAGATATCATCTTATAGTGCTACCGCCATTCTAAGCAAAATAAGATGCATAAAGGATGAACATCACATGTAATCAAAATATGTGACATGATATGTCCACCATCATCTTGTGCCTTTGATCTCCATCTCCAAAGCACCGTCATGATCTCCAACTTCACCGGCTTGACACCTTGATCTCCATCATAGCATCGTTGTCGTCTCACCAACTATTGCTTCTACGACTATTGCTACCGCTTAGTGATAAAGTAAAGCAATTACATGGCGATTGCATTTCATACAATAAAGCGACAACCATAAGGCTCCTACCACTTGCCGATAACTTTTACAAAACATGATCATCTCATACAACAATTTATATCTCATCATGTCTTAACCATATAACATCACAACATGCCCTGCAAAAACAAGTTAGACGTCCTCTACTTTGTTGTTGCAAGTTTTAAGTGGCTGCTACGGGCTTCTAGCAAGAACCGTTCTGACGTACGCATCAAAACCACAACGATTTTTCGTCAAGTGTGTTGTTTTAACCTTCAACAAGGATTGACCGTAGTAAAACTCGGTTCAACTAAAGTTGGAGAAAAAGACACCCGCTAGCCACCTGTGTGCGAAGCACGTCGGTAGAACCAGTCTCATGAACGCGGTCATGTAATGTCGGTCCAAGCCGCTTCATCCAACAATACCACCGAATCAAAGTAAGACATTGGTGGTAAGCAGTATGACTATTATCGCCCACAACTCTTTGTGTTCTACTCGTGCATATAACTGATAATCCACAAGTATGTGGGGTCAATTTTAGCCTCTTTCGATAAGTAAGAGTGTCAAACCCAACGAGGAGCTAAAGGTAGAACAAATATTCCCTCAAGTTTTATCGACCACTGATACAACTCTACGCACGCTTGACGTTCGCTTTACCTAGAACAAGTATAAAACTAGAAGTACTTTGTAGGTGTAACGGGATAGGTTTGCAAGAATATAAAGAGCACATAAATAAAAACTAGGGTCTGTTTTAGGTAAAGAAGCAATAAAGTTAGTATAGCGAGTGTGGAAAAGTGGTGGTAGGAGTTGCGAAATTGTCCCTAAGAAATTGACTACTCTACTAGACCGACAACAAGTTTTATGTGGGAGAGGCCACTGCTAGCATGTCATCCCTGACTTGGAATTCTATGCACTTATGATTGGAACTATTAGCAAGCATCCACAACTACTAATGTTCATTAAGGTAAAACCCCACCATACATTAAGATATATTGGTCCCCCTTCTATCCCGTATGCATCAATTTCTATGCTAGGTTGAAGCTTCTGTCAGTCTTGCCCTCCAATACATAGTCCTATCAACATACAACTAACCCTATGGTGTGATCCACGTGCGCGCTCATATGATGGGAACAAAAGGACAACAACATAACCACAAGCAAATTAAACCAATCATAGCAATTCACCAATTACCGATAGGACAACGAAAATCTACTCAGACATCATAGGATGGCAACACATCATTGGATAATAATATGAAGCATAAAGCACCATGTTCAAGTAGAGGGTACAGCGGGTTGCGGGAGAGTGGACCACTATAGATAGATGGGGGAAGGTGATGAAGATGTTGGTGAAGATGATGGAGGTGTTGGTGTAGATCGTCGTCACATGATGATGGCCTCGGCGGCGTTCCGGGGCCACCGGGAGAGAGGGGGAGAGAGCCCCCTTCTTCTTCTTATTCCTTGACCTTCTCCCTAGATGGGAGAAGGGTTTACCCCCTGGTCCATGGCTTCCATGGCGGCGGAGGGGCGAGAGCCCCTCCGAGATTGGATATGTCTCTCTGTCTCTCTCTATTTCTGCGCTCTAGATTCTGGCCTTTCACCATTTCTTATATTTTCGGAGATCCGTAACTCTGATTGGGATGAAATTTTAACACGATTTGTATATGGATATTGGCTTTCTTGCGGGAAAGAAGGGTACCAACCACCTTACGGGGTGTCCACGAGGGTCAGGGGCGCGCCCACCCCTAGGGCGCGCCCCCTGTCTCGTGGCCCCCTCGAGCATCATCCCGCGTTGATTCTTCTTCCCAAAAATCACATATATTCCAAAAAAATCTCTGTAAGTTTTTATCCTGTTTGGACTCTGTTTGATATGGATTTTCTGCAAAACAAAAAACATGCAACAAACTAGAACTGACACTGGGCACTGGATCAAAAGTTGCCAAGAGTATATGAAAGTTGTATAATATTGGCATGGAACAATCAATAATTATAGATACGACGGAGACGTATCAGCATCCCCAAGCTTAATTCATGCTCGTCCTCAAGTAGGTAAATAATAAAAAGATAATTTTTGATGTGGAATGCTACCTAGCATAATCTTAATCATGTAATCTAATCATGGCATGAATATTAAGACAGGAGTGATTCAAAGCAATAGTCTATCATTTGACATTAAGACAATAATAATTCAAGCATACTAATAAAGCAATCATGTCTTTTCAAAATAACATGTCCAAAGAAAGTTATCCCTACAAAATCATATGGTCTGGCTATGCTTCATCTTCACCACACAAAGTATTCAAATCAGGCACAACCCCGATGACAAGCCAAGCAATTGTTTCCTACTTTTGATGTTCTCAAACCTTTTCAACTTTCACGCAATACATGAGTGTGAGCCATGGATATAACACTATAGGTGGAATAGAATATGATGGTGGAGGTTGTGTGGAGAAGACAAAAAGGAAGAAAGTCTCACATCAGCGCGACTAATCAATGGGCTATGGAGATGCCTATCAATTGATGTCAATGTGAGGAGTAGGGATTGCCATGCAACGGATGCACTAGAGCTATAAGTGTATGAAAGCTCAAACTGAAACTAAGTGGGTGTGCATCCAACTTGTTTGCTCATGAAGACCTAGTGCACTTGAGGAAGCCCATCGTTGGAATATACAAGCCAAGTTCTATAATGAAAATTCCCACTAGTATATGAAAGTGAGAACTCAAGAGACTCTCTATATGAAGAACATGGTGCTACTCTGAAGCACAAGTGTGGTAAAAGGATAGTAACATTGTCCCTTCTCTCTTTTCTCTCATTTTTTGGTGGGCTTCTTTGGCCTCTTTTTTTGTAAAGTTCGGAGACTCATCCAAACTTGTGAGGTAATCATAGCTTCCATTATCCTTTACTCACATGGGACAATGCTCTAATAATGATGATCATCACACTTTTATTTACTTACAACTCAATATTGCAACTTGATACTAGAACAAAAATATGACTCTATATGAATGCCTCCGGCGGTGTATCGGGATGTGCAATGATCTAGCATAGCAATGAAATAAAAAAATGGACAAGCCATGAAAACATCATGCTAGCTATCGTACGATCATGCAAAGCAATATGACAGTAAATGCTAAAGTCATGTATATGATGATGATGGAAGTTGCATGGCAATATATCTCAGAATGGTTATGGAAATGGCATGATAGGTAGGTATGGTGGCTGTTTTGAGGAATATATAAGGAGTCTTATGTGTGATAGAGCGTATCATATCACGGGGTTTGGATGCACCGGCGAAGTTTGCACCGACTCTCAAGGTGAGAAAGGGCAATGCACGGTACCGAAGAGGCTAGCAATGATGGAAGGGTGAGAGTGCATATAATCCATGGACTCAACATTAGTCATAAAGAACTCACATACTTATTGCAAAAAGCTATTAGTCATCGAAACAAAGTACTACGCGCATGCTCCTAGGGGGATAGATTGGTAGGAAAAGACCATCGCTCATCCCTGACCGCCACTCATAAGGAAGACAATCAATAAATACATCATGCTCCAACTTCGTTACATAACGGTTCACCATACTTGCATGCTACGGGAATCATAAACTTCAACACAAGTATTTCTACAATCCACAATTACCCACTAGCCTGACTCTAATATCACCATCTTTATATCGCAAAACTATTGCAAGGAATCAAACATATCATATTCAGCGATCTACAAGATTTATGTAGGATTTTATGACTAACCATGCAAATGACAAATTCCTGTCCTCTCTCTAAATAGATATAAGTGAAGCAAGAGTGTTTAATTCTTTCTATAAAAGATAAGCCCATGCTCTAACAGATATAAGTGAAGCAAAAGATCATTCTACAAATGGCGATTTTCTATGTGTAGGGAAACAGGCAATCCAAACTTCAAAAGATATAAGTGAAGCACATGAAGCATTCTATAAAGCCATACTCAAAAGATATAAGTGAAGTGCAAATAGCATTCTATAAATCAATCATGTACTATCTCATACCAGCATGGTGCATCAAAGAAAAGTGAAAACTAAATGCAAAAGACGCTCCAAGATTTGCACATATCACATGAACGAAACGAATCCGAAAACATACCAATACTTGTTGAAGAAAGCTTAGACACTTGAGTTTCCTTGAATATTTACTTGGGGTGCCTTGGGAATCCCCAAGCTTGAGCTCTTGCCTCTCCTCCTTCTCCTCATATCAAGACCTCCTCGATCTTTGATCACTTCATCCACACAAAACTCAACAGAAAGCTCGGTAAGATCCGTTAGTATAATAAAGCAAATCACTACTCTAAGTACTATTGCAAACCAATTCATATTTTGTTTTGGCATTTTATCTACTGTAATATAAATTTTCCATGGCTTAATCCACTGATAGAAATCGATAGTTTCATCAAAACAAGCAAACGATGCATTAAAAACAGAATCTGTCTTAAACAGGACAGTCTGTAGTAATCTGAACATTCACCATACTTATGGTACTCAAACAATTCTGAAAAATTCAGGAAAAATAAACAATTTGTATAGAAAGACAGTGTAAAAAGTTTCAGAACCGTTTGACGATCCAGTAAAAAATGTAAAATCACGCACTACAGCCAAAGTTTCTGTTTTGCACCGCATAAACCAACAAGCAATGTAAACATCCTAAAGGCAAATCTGGGCACATTATTTTTATGATACAATGGATTTGTACAAGGGGATAATTGTTGAAATGTTTCTGTAATCAAGGGTCACAAAGTTTCCATGGGCATGAACAAAGTTCAAGGCTAGCTCCCACTTTAACAATGCTCGTCTTTCTCACTTTCGCTTTTCTTTTTGTAAAAGTTTTAGGTTCCCCTCTTTATTTTATTTTGTTTTAAAACTTTATAAAAGCACACAATAGAAATAAATTACTCCCTAAAACTTGCGGGTTGTCTCCCTGGCAGCGCTTTCTTTAAAGCCATTAAGCTAGGCATATAGTGCTCAAGTAATGGATCCACCCGGATCCCAAGGTATATCAAAGCCAATTTTAATTAACATTGATTTGTGATTTAGTAGTGAGCACAAAGTAACATATATCATGCAACAACAAAGTCTAACTCTCTTCCTATGCATTGGCATGTCATAAAAGAACAATTCATGCACACATAGTAAAGGCCAATGCATAGTATAAACAGTTTCTTGCAATTTTATCATATTTGAAACATGGAGAGGCAGAGATGTAGTTCCTCTCTCATTATAATTGCAAGTAGGAGCAGCAAGCACATGCATATTATATCTATCAAAATCATCATGTGTGGTAGTGAAATGAAACCCATCAATGTAATCCTTAATAACGGCAATCTTCTCCGATATAGTGTAGTCGGGAGAATTCAAAAAGATAATATGACTATCATGCGTGGGTGCAATAGCAACAATTTCATGTTTAACGTAAGGAACTATAGCAAGTTCATATCCATAAGCATAATTCATATTGGCATCTTGGCGACAAGCATAGCAAGCATAATCAAAAACGGATATTTCAAAAGAATCAATGGGATGATAACAATCATCATAGCATTCATCCTTCGGTAAATTGAAGGGAAATTAAACAAGGTATGGGATAAAGAGTTACTCTCATTAGATGGTGGGAACGGGTGATCAATCCGCTCTTCCTCCTTTTGTTCTTCGCTCTCCTTCTCATCTTTTTCATACAATGAGCTCACAATGTCATTAATTTCTTCTTCCATAGACTCCTGCAAAATATTAGTCTCTTCTTGGACAGCGGAGGAGTCCTCAATATATGGTTTAATATAAGGATTAGAAGCATAATTATCATAGCAATATTTAACTATGGCCAAATTTTTAGATTTGTAGAGAGTAGTATCACACTCTTCAATAAAAGAAGCAATTTCACAAGTACCCCTAAAAGCAACAAATTCTTCAATTTGTTGAACATCATAGTAATTATAAACACCCTTAGTATACGAAGATACGATTCCATTATCACAAAACTCACGTTGGTAAGGAAGGTGTTTCTTAGGGTCTTTAGAACAACTAGTACAATCATATATTTCACATAAATTCCAAGCATAGCACTACAAACGATGAATTTGATCTAGTAAAAGTTTCCCTTTTTCAGATATGCGGTGTCGCACATAACAAGCATGCTCATCTAAAGATTTGCCCTCAACAAAGCTAGTTGGGGTTTCAGCCTGAGCACATAGGGATGAAGATGATCCAAGTAAAAAGCTTCAGTAGTGTGATAGATTTTGAGTGGTTCTTCAACCATTGGTTCAGTAGGTACCACTAATTTTTTTTGGTATTTTGCGTTTCCTACCCATAACTAAAGATAGAAAACAAGAGAACAAAATAAAAAAATACTTAGTGATAAAGCAAACAAGCACACACGAGAATATTCACCCCACGTTATAACTCCCCGGCAACGGCGCCAGAAAAAGGTCTTGATAACCCACAAGTATAGGGGATCAATTGTAGCCTCTTTCGATAAGTAAGAGTGTCGAACCCAACAAGGAGCTAAAGCTAGAACAAATATTCCCTCAAGTTTTATCGACCACCGATACAACTCTATGCACGCTTTACGTTCTCTTTACCTAGAACAAGTATAAAACTAGAAGTACTTTGTAGGTTTAACGGGATAGGTTTGGAAGAATATAAAGAGCACGTAAATAAAAACTAGGGGCTGTTTTAGGTAAACAAGCAATAAAGTTAGTATAGCGAGTGTGGAAAAGTGGTGGTAGGAGTTGCGAAATTGTCCCTAAGAAATTGACTACTCTACTAGACCGATAGCAAGTTTTATGTGGGAGAGGCCACTGCTACCATGTCATCCCCGACTTGGAATTCTATGCACTTATGATTGGAACTATTGGCAAGCATCCGCAACTATTAACATTTATTAAGGTAAAACCCAACCATAGAATTAAGATATATTGGTCCCCCTTCAATCCCGTATGCATCAATTTCTATGCTAGGTTGAAGCTTTTGTCACTCTTGCCCTCCAATACATAGTCCTATCAACATACAACTAACCCTATGGTGTGATCCACGCACACGCTCATATGATGGGCACCAAAGGACAGCAACACAACCACAAGAAAATTAAACCAATCATAGCAATTCACCAATTACCGACAGAACAACGAAAATCTACTCAGACATCATAGGATGGCAACACATCATTGGATAATAATATGAAGCATAAAGCACCATGTTCAAGTAGAGGGTACAACGGGTTGCGGGAGAGTGGACCGCTGTAGATAGATGGGGGAAGGTGATGAAGATTTTGGTGAAGATGACCGAGGTGTTAGTGTAGATCGCCGTCACACGATGATGGCCCCGGCGGCGTTCCGGCGCCACCGGGAGAGAGGGGGAGAGAGCCCCCCTTCTTCTTCTTGTTCCTTGACCCTCTCCCTAGATGGGAGAAGGTTTTACCCCCTGGTCCATGGCTTGCATGGCGGCGGAGGGGCGAGAGCCCCTCCGAGATTGGATCTCTCTCTGTGTGTGTGTGTGTGTGTGTGTGTGTTTCTGCGCTCTAGATTCTGGCCTTTCACCGTTTCTTATATTCCCGGAGATCCGTAACTCCGACTGGGCTGAAATTTTAACACGATTTGTATCCGGATATTGGCTTTCTTCCAGCGAAACAAGGGCACCAACTACCTTATGGGGTGGCCATGAGGGTCAGGGGCGCGCCCCCTGCCTCATGCCCCCCTCGGGCATCGTCTCACGTTGATTATTCTTCCCAAAAATCACATATATTCTAAAAAAATCTCCGTAAGTTTTAATCCCGTTTGGACTCCGTTTGATATGGATTTTCTGCGGAACAAAAAACATGCAACAAACAGGAACTGGCACTGGGCACTGGATCAATATGTTAGTCCCAAAAATAGTATAAAAAGTTGCCAAAAGTATATGAAAGTTGTATAATATTGGCATGGAACAATCAAAAATTATAGATACAAGAGACGTATCAATAACATCTACGCATAGACCTGGCTTGGATGCCACTGTTGGGGAACATAGTATTTCAAAAAAAAATCCTACGATCATGCAAGATCTATCTAGGAGATTCATAGCAACGAGAGGGGAGACTGTGTCCACGTACCCTCGTAAACCGAAAGCGGAAGCGTTTAGTAACACGGTTGATGTAGTCGAACGTCTTCACAATCCAACCGATCCTAGCACCAAATGTACGACTCCTCCATGTTCAGCACACATTCAGTATGATGACGTCCCTCGAGCTCTTGATCCAGTTGAGGACGAGGGAGATTTCTGTTAGCACGATGGTGTGTTGACGGTGATGATGAAGTTACCGGCGCAGGGCTTCGCCTAAGCACTACGATGATATGACCGAGGTGTGTAACTATGGAGGGGGGCACCACGCATGGCTAAGAGAAGACTTGGTATGCCTTTGGGGTGCCCCCCTCCCATGTATATAAAGGAGGGGGAAGAGGAGGCCGACCCAAGGGGGGGCGCACCAAAGGGGGGAATCCTACTTGGACTCCCGGTCCAAGTAGGATCCCCCCCTTCCTATTCCAACAAGGAGAAGGAGGGAAGGAGGAAGAGGGGAGAAGGAAAGAGGGGGCCGTCGCCCCCTCCTAGTCCAATTAGGACCAGCCATGGGGGGGCGCGACAACCCCTTGAGGCCCTTCTCTCATTTCCACTAAAGCCCATTAAGGCCCACTACTTCCCCGGGGGGTTCCGGTATCCTCTCGGTACTCCGAAAAATACCTGAAACACTTCAGAACCATTCCGGTGTCCGAATATAACCTTCCAATATATCAATCTTTACCTCTTGACCATTTAGAGACTCCTCGTCATGTCCATGATCTCATCCGGGACATCGAACAAACTTCGGTCATCAAATCACATAACTCATAATACAAATCTTCATCGAACATTAAGCGTGCGGACCCTACGGGTTCGAGAACTATGTAGACATGACTGAGACACATCTTCGGTCAATAACCAATAGCGGAACCTGGATGCTCATATAGGTTCCTACATATTCTATGAAGATCTTTATCAGTCAAACCGCATAACAACATATTGATACATATCCAACGTATCTATAATTTTTTATTGTTCCATGCTCTTATATTATCAATCTTGGATGTTTTATAATCATTTTATAGTCATTCTATATCATTTTTTGGTACAAACCGATTGACATAGTGCCAAGTGTCAGTTGCTGTTTTTTCATGTTTTTTAAATCGCAGAAAATCAACATCAGACGGAGTCAAAATGCCCCGAAACTTTACAGAGAATTTTTATGGGCCAGAAGGAACACAACGGGCCCTGGCTGCGCCAGGGGGTGCCCCGAGGGGGGCACAACCCACCAGGGCGCGCCAGGAGGCCCAGGCGTGCCCTAGTGGGTTGTGCCCACCTCAGGTGCCCCCTGGACCGCCTCTTTCCTATATAAATACCCCAATATTCCAGAAACCCTTGAGGCGTCGACAAAATATTCATCCAGCCACCGTAGAGTCCAGAACCACCAGATCCAATCTAGACACCATCTCAGATGGGGTTCACCAGCTCCATTGGTGCCTCTCCAATGATGCATGAGTATTTCTTTGTAGACCTTCAGGTCCGTAGTTAGTAGCTAGATGGCTTCATCTCTCTCTCTTGATTCTCAATACAATGGTCTCTTGGAGATCCATATGATGTAACTCTTTTTGCGGTGTGTTTGTTGGGATCTGATGAGCTTTGAGTTTATGATCAGTTATATCTTTTTATATCCGAGAAAGTTATTTGAGTTTATTTGATCTCTTATATGCATGATTGCTTATAGCCTCGTATTTCTTCTCCGATATTTGGGTTTTGTTTGGCCAACTTGATCTATTTATCTTGCAATGGGAAGAGGTGCTTTGTAGTGCGTTCGATCTTACGGTGCTTGATCCCAGTGACAGAAAGGGAAACGACATGTATGTATGGTTTCTACTAAGGATAAAACGACGGGGTCTATCTCTACATAGATAAATATTGTCTATATCATGTCATTGTTCTTATTGCATTACTCCATTTCTCCATGAACTTAATACACTAGATGCATGCTGGATAGCGGTCGATGTGTGGAGTAATAGTAGTAGATGCAGGCAAGAGTCGGTCTACTAATCTTTGACGTGATGCCAATATAATGATCATTGACTGGATATCATCATAATTATCTGAATTTCTATCAATTGCCCAACAGTAATTTGTTTACCCACCATTTGCTATTTTTCTCGAGAGAAGCCACTAGTGAAACAGACGGCCCTCGGGTCTTCTTTCTCATATATTTGCCTTTGCGATCTACTTTTCTCTTGCATTTATTTTCAGATCTATTAAACCAAAAATACAAAAATACCTTGTTGCAATTTTTCTTTATTTTATTTAGCGTTCGATCTATCAATTTACTACAAATTTATCTCACATCTGTTTGCCACTTGAGGCGTCGCATCCCGAAAGGGATTGACAACCCCTTTAACACGTCGGGTTGCGAGGATTTGTTATCTGTGTAGCGGCTGTTTACGTTGTGTTGCTTGGTTCTCCTACTGGTTCGATAACCTTGGTTTCATATCTGAGGGAAATACCTACCGCCGTTGTGTTGCATCATCCCTTTCTCTTTGGGGAAATACCAATGTAGCTTCAAGCGACATCAAAAGGAATTTTTGGCGCCGTTTCCAGGGAGGATCTTCAACATATACCAGGTTCCTAATCACAAATCTCATCTCCTCGCAATTTACATTATTTTCCATTTGCCTCTCATTTTCCTATCCCTCACTTCACAAATATTTGCCGTTTTATTCGCCTCCCTTCTTTGTTCGCCATTTTCTCGCCATGTCCGATCTTAGAAGAGCTAAGGATTTTCTCCCGAGTCTTAATACTTTGGATAGCCCCTCTGTCCTCTCTAAGCTCATAAACAATCATGCTATGGAAGGATCTACCATGGTGGTTAAGGAAAATCTTAACCAATGTGATGAAGATGATTCCAGAATTTTTCATTATTTACTTGATGAATCTTTGAAAGATGCTTGGGACAGGTTGTTGAGAATTCGATCTAGCTATGTGCCCCAATATCAAATAGAGATATACTTGAAAAGTTTTTATGTTGGTTTACCTTCTTCCTTCAAGCAAGTTTTAGACTCTATATTTGAAAATGATTTTCTTGAAGGGGATGTCGTTGATACTTATGAGAAGATGAAAACCATATTTGGGAACCCGAAAGGAGAAAATGTTGAATCAACTACTCTTATGAGCTTTTATCGAAACGAAAAAATTAAAGAGATGAAGGCTAGTTTAGATACGAATTTTTGCAACATGCTTAATCTTTCTTCTGCTATCAATGGCCATGTGATTTCACATAATAGAAAATTAAATGCCATTGATAGGAAATTTTCCCTTTTCTTTCCAAAGAACAAGGATGACAAAACTTAGATCCTTGGTTTATGCCTAGTTAAGGGCGTAAAACTATAGCGCTTGTTGGGAGGCAACCCAATGAATAATTTTTCTTTTTGCGTTTTGCTTTCTGTTCTTGAGTGTTAGCACAATTATGCTACTGTTATGATTGTGGTTTTTATGTTTTAATTAGTGTATGTTCCAAGTAAAGCCTTTAGGATCTTCTTGGGTGATAGTGAAGGAAATATGCCCTAGAGGCAATAATAATGTTATTATTTTATTTCCTTATATCATGATAAATGTTTATTATTCATGCTAGAATTGTATTATCCGAAAACATAATACTTGTGTGAATACATAGACAAACTAAACGTCACTAGTATGCCTCTGCTTGACTAGCTCGTTAATCAAAGATGGTTATGTTTCCTAACCATAGACATGTGTTGTCATTTGATTAACGGGATCACATCATTAGTTGAATGATCTGATTGACATGACCCATTCCATTAGCTTAGCACCCGATCGTTTAGTATGTTGCTATTGCTTTCTTCATGACTTATACATGTTCCTATGACTATGAGATTATGCAACTCCCGTTTACCGGAGGAACACTTTGTGTGCTACCAAACGTCACAATGTAACTGGGTGATTATAAAGGAGCTCTACAGGTGTCTCCAAAGGTAAATGTTGGGTTGGCGTATTTCGAGATTAGGATTTGTCACTCCGATTGTCGGAGAGGTATCTCTGGGCCCTCTCGGTAATGCACATCACATAAGCCTTGCAAGCATTGCAACTAATGAGTTAGTTGCGAGATGATATATTACGAAACGAGTAAAGAGACTTGCCGGTAACGAGATTCAACTAGGTATTGAGATACCGACGATCGAATCTCGGGCAAGTAACATACCGATGACAAAGGGAACAACGTATGTTGTTATGCGGTCTGACCGATAAAGATCTTCATAGAATATGTGGGAGCCAATATGAGCATCCAGGTTCCGCTATTTATTGACCGGAGACATGTCTCAGTCATGTGTACATTGTTCTCGAACCCGTAGGGTCCACACGCTTAAGGTTTCGATGACAGTTATATTATGAGTTTATGAGTTTTGATGTACCAAAGTTAGTTCGGAGTCCCGGATGTGATCACGGACATAACGAGGAGTCTCGAAATGGTCGAGACATAAAGATTGATATATTGGACGGCTATATTCGGACACCGGAAGTGTTCCGGGTGATTTCGGAGAAAACCGGAGTACCGGAGGGTTACCGGAACCCCCCCGGGAGAAGTAATGGGCCATATGGGCCTTAGTGGAGAGAGAGAAGGGCAGCCAGGGTGGGCCGCGCGCCTCCTCCCCCCTGGTCCAAATTGGACTAGGAGAGGGGGGGCGGTGCCCCCCTTTCCTTCTCCCTCCCCACTTCCTTCCCCCTCCTATTAGGAGTCCTATTCCTACTAGGAGGAGGACTCCTCCTTGGCGCGCCTATAGGGCCGGCCGGCCTCCTCCCCTTGCTCCTTTATATACGGGGGCAGGGGCACCCCTAGACACACAAGTTGATCCACGTGATCGTTTTCTTAGCCGTGTGCGGTGCCCCCTTCCACCATAATCCTTGATAATATTGTAGCGGTGCTTAGGCGAAGCCCTGCGACGGTAGAACATCAAGATCATCACCACACCGTCGTGCTGACAGAACTCTTCCCCGACACTTTGCTGGATCGGAGTCCGGGAATCGTCATCGAGCTGAACGTGTGCTAAAACTCGGAGGTGCCGTAGTTTCGGTGCTTGATCGGTCGGGCCGTGAAGACGTACGACTACATCAACCGCGTTGTGATAACGCTTCCGCTGTCGGTCTACAAGGGTACGTATATCACACTCTCCCCTCTCGTTGCTATGCATCACCATGATCTTGCGTGTGTGTAGGAAATTTTTTGAAATTACTACGTTCCCCTACAGTGGTATCAGAGCCTAGGTTTTATGTGTTGATGTTATATGCACGAGTAGAACACAAGTGAGTTGTGGGCGATATAAGTCATACTGCTTACCAGCATGTCATACTTTGGTTCGGCGGTATTGTTGGACGAAGCGACCCGGACCGACATTATGCGTACGCTTACGCGAGACCGGTTCTCCCGACGTGCTTTGCACAAAGGTGGCTAGCGGGTGTCAGTTTCTCCAACTTTAGTTGAACCAAGTGTGGCTACACCCGGTCCTTGCGAAGGTTAAAACAGCACCAACTTGACAAACTATCATTGTGGTTTTGATGCGTAGGTAAGATTGGTTCTTGCTTAAGCCCGTAGCAGCCACGTAAAACTTGCAACAACAAAGTAGAGGACATCTAACTTGTTTTTGCAGAGCATGTTGTGATGTGATATGGTCAAGACATGATGCTAAATTTTATTGCATGAGATGATCATGTTTTGTAACCAAGTTATCGGCAACTGGCAGGAGCCATATGGTTGTTGCTTTATTGTATGCAATGCAATTGCGCTGTAATGCTTTACTTTATCACTAAGCGGTAGCGATAGTCGTGGAAGCATAAGATTGGCGAGATGACAACAATGCTACGATGGTGATCAAGGTGTCGCGCCGGTGGCGATGGTGATCACGACGGTGCTTCGAAGATGGAGATCACAAGCACAAGATGATGATGGCCATATCATATCACTTATATTGATTGCATGTGATGTTCATCTTTTATGCATCTTATCTTGCTTTGATTGACGTTAGCATTTTAAGATGATCTCTCACTAATTATCAAGAAGTGTTCTCCCTGAGTATGCACCATTGTGAAAGTTCTTCGTGCTGAGACACCACGTGATGATCGGGTGTGATAGGCTCTACGTTCAAATACAACAAGTGCAAAACAGTTGCACACGCGGAATACTCAGGTTATACTTGATGAGCCAAGCATATACAGATATGGCCTCGGAACACGGAGACCGAAAGGTCGAGCGTGAATCATTTAGTAGATATGATCAACATAGTGATGTTCACCAATGAAAGTACTCCATCTCACGTGATAATCGGACATGGTTTAGTTCATTTGGATCACGTAATCACTTAGAGGATTAGAGGGATGTCTGTCTAAGTGGGAGTTCTTTAGTAATATGATTAATTGAACCTAAATTTATCATGAACTTAGTACCTGATAGTATCTTGCTTGTTTATGTTTGATTGTAGATAGATGGCCCGTGCTGTTGTTCCGTTGAATTTTAATGCGTTCCTTGAGAAAGCAAAGTTGAAAGATGATGGTAGCAATTACACGGACTGGGTCCGTAACTTGAGGATTATCCTCATTGCTGCACAGAAGAATTACGTCCTGGAAGCACCGCTGGGTGCTAGGCCTGCTGCTGGAGCAACACCAGGTGTTATGAACGTCTGGCAGAGCAAAGCTGATGACTACTCGATAGTTCAGTGTGCCATGCTTTACGGCTTAGAATCGGGACTTCAACGACATTTTGAACGTCATGGAGCATATGAGATGTTCGAGGAGTTGAAGTTAATATTTCAAGCAAATGCCCAGATTGAGAGATATGAAGTCTCCAATAAGTTCTATAGCTCCAAGATGGAGGAGAACAGTTCTGTCAGTGAGCATATACTCAAAATGTCTGGGTATAATAATCACTTGATTCAATTGGGAGTTAATCTTCCAGATGGTTGCGTCATTGACAGAATTCTCCAATCACTACCACCAAGCTACAAGATCTTCGTGATGAACTATAATATGTAAGGGATGAATAAGACCATTCCCGAGCTCTTCGCAATGCTGAAAGCTGCGGAGGTAGAAATCAAGAAGGAGCATCAAGTGTTGATGGTCAACAAGACCACTAGATTCAAGAAAAAGGGCAAAGGAAAGAAGAAGGGGAACTTCAAAAAGAACAGCAAGCAAGTTGCTACTCAAGATAAGAAACCCAAACCTGGACCTAAGCCTGAAACTGAGTGCTTCTACTGCAAGCAGACTGGTCACTGGAAGCGGAACTGCCCCAAGTATTTGGCGGATAAGAAGGATGGCAAGGTGAACAAAGGTATATGTGATATACATGTTATTGATGTGTACCTTACTAATGCTCGCAGTAGCACCTGGGTATTTGATATTGGTTCTGTTGCTAACATTTGCAACTCGAAACAGGGACTATGGATTAAGCGAAGATTGGCTAAGGACGAGGTGACGATGCGCGTGGGAAATGGTTCCAAAGTCGATGTGATCACGGTCGGCACGCTACCTCTACATCTACCTTCGGGATTAGTATTAGACCTAAATAATTGTTATTTGGTGCCAGTGTTAAGCATGAACATTATATCTGGATCTTGTTTGATGCGAGACGGTTATTCATTTAAATCAGAGAATAATGGTTGTTCTATTTATATGAGTAATATCTTTTATGGTCATGCACCCTTAAAGAGTGGTCTATTCTTATTAAATCTCGATAGTAGTGACACACATATTCATAATGTTGAAGCCAAAAGATGCAGAGTTGATAATGATAGTGCATCTTATTTGTGGCACTGCCGTTTGGGTCATCTCGGTGTAAAGCGCATGAAGAAACTCCATACTGATGGATTTTTGGAACCACTTGATTATGAATCACTTGGTACTTGCGAACCGTGCCTTATGGGTAAGATGACAAAAACACCGTTCTCCGGTACTATGGAGAGAGCAACAGATTTGTTGGAAATCATACATACAGATGTATGTGGTCCGATGAATGTTGAGGCTCGTGGCGGATATCGTTATTTTCTCACCTTCACAGATGACTTAAGCAGATATGGGTATATCTACTTAATGAAACATAAGTCTGAAACGTTTGAAAAGTTCAAAGAATTTCAGAGTGAAGTTGAAAATCATCGTAACAAGAAAATAAAATTCCTACAATCTGATCGAGGAGGAGAATATTTGAGTTACGAGTTTGGTGTACATTTGAAACAATGCGGAATAGTTTCGCAACTCACGCCACCCGGAACACCACAGCGTAATGGTGTGTCCGAACGTCGTAATCGTACTTTACTAGATATGGTGCGATCTATGATGTCTCTTACTGATTTACCGCCATCGTTTTGGGGATATGCTCTAGAGACAGCCACATTCACGTTAAATAGGGCACCATCAAAATCCGTTGAGACGACGCCTTATGAACTGTGGTTTGGCAAGAAACCAAAGTTGTCGTTTCTGAAAGTTTGGGGCTGCGATGCTTATGTGAAAAAGCTTCAACCTGATAAGCTCGAACCCAAATCGGAGAAATGTGTCTTCATAGGATATCCAAAGGAAACTATTGGATACACCTTCTATCACAGATCCAAAGGCAAGACTTTTGTTGCCAAATTCAAAAACTTTCTAGAGGAGTTTCTCTCGAAAGAAGTGAGTGGGAGGAAAGTAGAACTTGATGAGGTAACTGTACCTGCTCCCTTATTGGAAAGTAGTACATCACAGAAACCAGTTTCAGTGACACCTACACCAATTAGTGAGGAAGCTAATGATGATGATCATGAAACTTCAGAACAAGATACTACTGAACCTCGTAGATCAACCAGAGTAAGATCCGCACCAGAGTGGTACGGTAATCCTGTTCTGGAAGTCATGCTACTAGATCATGATGAACCTATGAACTATGAAGAAGCGATGGTGAGCCCAGATTCCGCAAAATGGCTTGAACCCATGAAATCTGAGATGGGATCCATGTATGAGAACAAAGTATGGACTTTGGTTGACTTGCCCAATGATCGGCAAGCAATTGAGAATAAATGGATCTTCAAGAAGAAGACTGACGCTGACGGTAATATTACTGTCTACAAAGCTCGACTTGTCGCAAAAGGTTTTCGACAAGTTCAAGGGATTGACTACGATGAGACCTTCTCACCCGTAGAGATGCTTAAGTCCGTCCGAATCATGTTAGCAATTGCCGCATTTTATAATTATGAAATTTGGCAAATGGATGTCAAAACTGCATTCATGAATGGATTTCTGGAAGAAGAGTTGTATATGATGCAACCGGAAGGTTTTGTCGATCCAAAGGGAGCTAACAAAGTATGCAAGCTCCAGTGATCCATTTATGGACTGGTGCAAGCTTCTCGGAGTTGGAATAAATGCTTTGACAGTGTGATCAAAGCATTTGGTTTTGTACAGACTTTTGGAGAAGCCTGTATTTACAAGAAAGTGAGTGGGAGCTCTGTAGCATTTCTAATATTATATGTAGATGACATATTACTAATCGGAAATGATATAGAATTTCTGGATAGCATAAAGGGATACTTGAATAAGAGTTTTTCAATGAAAGGCCTTGGTGAAGCTGCTTACATATTGGGCATTAAGATCTATAGAGACAGATCAAGACGCTTAATTGGACTTTCACAAAGCACATACCTTGACAAAATTTTGAAGAAGTTCAAAATGGATCAAGCAAAGAAAGGATTCTTGCCTGTGTTACAAGGTGTGAAATTGAGTAAGACTCAATGCCCGACCAATGCAGAAGATAGAGAGAAAATGAAAGATGTTCCCTATGCTTCAGCCATAGGCTCTATCATGTATGCAATGCTGTGTACCAGACCTGATGTGTGTCTTGCTATAAGTCTAGCAGGGAGGTACCAAAGTAATCCAGGAATGGATCACTGGACAGCGGTCAAGAACATCCTGAAATACCTGAAAAGGACTAAGGATATGTTTCTCATATATGGAGGTGACAAAGAGCTCATCGTAAATGGTTACGTTGATGCAAGCTTTGACACTGATCTGGACAATTCTAAATCGCAAACCAGATACGTGTTTACATTAAATGGTGGAGCTGTCAGTTGGTGCAGTTCTAAACAAAGCATTGTGGCGGGATCTACATGTGAAGTGGAGTACATAGATGCTTCGGAAGCAGCAAACGAAGGAGTCTGGATGAAGGAGTTCATATCCGATCTAGGTGTCATAGCTAGTGCATCGGGTCCAATGAAAATCTTTTGTGACAATACTGGTGCAATTGCCTTGGCAAAGGAATCCAGATTTCACAAGAGAACCAAGCACATCAAGAGACGCTTCAATTCCATCCGGGATCTAGTCCAGGTGGGAGACATAGAGATTTGCAAGATACATACGGATCTGAATGTTGCAGACCCGTTGACTAAGCCTCTTCCACGAGCAAAACATGATCAGCACCAAAGCTCCATGGGTGTTAGAATCATTACTGTGTAATCTAGATTATTGACTCTAGTGCAAGTGGGAGACTGAAGGAAATATGCCCTAGAGGCAATAATAATGTTATTATTTTATTTCCTTATATCATGATAAATGTTTATTATTCATGCTAGAATTGTATTATCCGGAAACATAATACTTGTGTGAATACATAGACAAACTAAACGTCACTAGTATGCCTCTACTTGACTAGCTCGTTAATCAAAGATGGTTATGTTTCCTAACCATAGACATGTGTTGTCATTTGATTAACGGGATCACATTATTAGGAGAATGATGTGATTGACATGACCCATTCCATTAGCTTAGCTGCCGATCGTTTAGTATGTTGCTATTACTTTCTTCATGACTTATACATGTTCCTATGACTATGAGATTATGCAACTCCCGTTTACCGGAGGAACACTTTGTGTGCTACCAAACGTCACAACGTAACTGGGTGATTATAGAGGAGCTCTACAGGTGTCTCCAAAGGTAAATGTTGGGTTGGCGTATTTCGAGATTAGGATTTGTCACTCCGATTGTCGGAGAGGTATCTTTGGGCCCTCTCGGTAATGCACATCACATAAGCCTTGCAAGCATTGCAACTAATGAGTTAGTTGCGAGATGATGTATTATGAAACGAGTAAAGAGACTTGCCGGTAACGAGATTGAACTAGGTATTGAGATACCGACGATCGAATCTCGGGCAAGTAACATACCGATGACAAAGGGAACAACGTATGTTGTTATGCGGTCTAACTGATAAAGATCTTCGTAGAATATGTGGGAGCCAATATGAGCATCCAGGTTCTGCTATTGGTTATTGACCGGAGACATGTCTCGGTCATGTCTACATTGTTCTCGAACCCGTAGGGTCCGCACGCTTAAGGTTTCGATGACAGTTATATTATGAGTTTATGAGTTTTACCGAAGTTAGTTCGGAGTCCCGGATGTGCTCACGGACATAACGAGGAGTCTCAAAATGGTCGAGACATAAAGATTGATATATTGGACGGCTATATTCGGACACCGGAAGTGTTCCGGGTGATTTCGGAGAAAACCGGAGTACCGGAGGGTTACCGAACCCCCCCGGAGAAGTAATGGGCCATATGGGCCTTAGTGGAGAGAGAGAAGGGCAGCCAGGGTGGGCCGCGCACCTCCTCCCCCCTGGTCCGAATTGGACTAGGAGAGGGAGGGCGGCGCCCCCCTTTCCTTCTCCCTCCCCACTTCCTTCCCCCTCCTAGTAGGAGCCTTCCCCCTCCTAGTAGGAGTCCTACTCCTACTAGGAGGAGGACTCCTCCTTGGCACGCCTATAGGGCCGGCCGGCCTCCTCCCCTTGCTCCTTTATATACGGGGGCAGGGGGCACCCCTAGACACACAAGTTGATCCACGTGATCGTTTTCTTAGCCGTGTGCGGTGCCCCCTTCCACCATAGTCCTCGATAATATTGTAGCGGTGCTTAGGCGAAGCCCTACGACGGTAGAACATCAAGATCGTCACCACACCGTCGTGCTAACGGAACTCTTCCCCGACACTTTGCTGGATCGGAGTCCGGGGATCGTCATCGAGCTGAACGTGTGCTAAAACTCGGAGGTGTCGTAGTTTCGGTGCTTGATCGGTCGGGCCGTGAAGACGTACGACTACATCAAACGCGTTGTGATAACGCTTCCGCTGTCGGTCTACAAGGGTACGTAGATCACACTCTCCCCTCTCGTTGCTATGCATCACCATGATCTTGCGTGTGCGTAGGAAATTTTTTGAAATTACTACGTTCCCCAACAAATAGTTGTTTGATCTTGCTGAAAAAACAAAAACTTTTACGCTCACGAAATTAATTTTCAATTTTTACCAGAGACTGATAAAATACCCATTCCCCTTGCAGTAGATCAAAATCTAAATTTCTCTGGTCTTCCTAATTTTTTAGAATTTTCGAAGTTATAGAAGTATTCAGAATAGTCAGATTGCTACAGACTGTTCTGTTTTGACAGATTCTGTTTTCTTTGTGTTGTGTGCTTATTTTGATGGCTCTATGGTTTTCTTTGATGAGTTTTTGCCATAGAAAAGTTGGAATACATTAGATATAATACAAAAACAAAATATTAATTGGTTTGATACAGTACTTATAGTAGTGGTTTGCTTTCTTATACTAACGGATCTCACGAAGGTTTTGTTGAGTTTTGTGTGATTGAAGTTTTCAAGTTTTGGGATATCTTGCTATGGATGAAGGAAGGATGGAAGATCCTAAGCTTGGGGATGCCCCGGCAACCCAAGCTATTATCCAAGAATGAGCAATCAACTAAGCTTGGGGATGCCCCCGAGTGGCATCCCCGCTTTCTTCCAACGACCATCGGTATTTTACTCGAAACTATATTTTTATTCGTCACATGATATGTGTTTTGCTTGGAGTGTCTTGTATGATATGAGTCTTTGATTGTTTTATTTTGTGTTTTAAGTCATCAATCCTTGCTGGACACACCTATTTGAGAGAGCCAAAATTATGTCATGACTTGTTAGAATTGCTCTCTATGCTTCACTTAAATTTTTATGAGCAATGGACTTGCTCTAGTGCTTCACTTGTATCTTTTTTAGCACGATGTGCTTTAGTATTTTTCAAGAAATTCTCTCTTGCTTCACTTAAATTAATTTGAGAAAATAAAAATTTATTATGGTCATGATCTTTACTTATATTTGTTGGAGCTTGTCAAAAGCAACACATGAAAATTAGTCCCAAAGTGATAGATATCCAAGAAGGATATAATAAAAACTTTCATGAAGATCATTGGACAAAATAAACTCAATTCTTAGTAATAGTTTTGAGGTATGATGATGTGATATGTTAGTTATGTTGGTGAGTAATTATGCTTTAGTAAGAATATTGGTGTTAAGGCTTGTGATTCCCTATGCAAGTACGAAAGTCAATAGTCATGCAATGAAATTATATCCTACTTGTGGTGCATTATTCGGTGTTATTTATGCTTAATGCTTGCTTATGAGATTATCTGTTTCTTGGTTGGTCGCTCCTCAATCTTTTGCTAGCCTTCCTTTTGCACTAAGTATGATCACTACTTGTGCATCCAAAACCTTTAAACCAGTTTTGCAATTTTTCTTTATTTTATTTAGAGTTCGATCTATCAATTTACTACAAATTTATCTCATGTCTGTTTGCCACTTGAGGCGTCGTACCCCGAAAGGGATTGACAACTGATGTCTACTACACAACCTTCTTCCTGTAAACGTTGTTGGGCCTCCAAGTGCAGAGGTTTGTAGGACAGTAGCAAATTTCCCTCAAGTGGATGACCTAAGGTTTATCAATCCGTAGGAGGCGTAGGATGAAGATAGTCTCTCTCAAGCAACCCTGCAATCAAATAACAAAGAGTCTCTTGTGTCCCCAACACACCCAATACAATGGTAAATTGTATAGGTGCACTAGTTCGGCGGAGAGATGGTGATACAATTGGTATATGGATAGTAGATAATAGTTTTTGTAATCTGAAAATATAAAAACAGCAAGGTAACGAATGATAAAAGTGAGTGTAAACGGTATTGCAATTTGTTGAAACAAGGCCTAGGGTTCATACTTTCGCTAGTGCAAGTTCCCTCAACAATGATAACATAATTGGATCACATAACTATCCCTCAACATGCAACAAAGAGTCGCTCCAAAGTCACTAATAGCGGAGAACAAACGAAGAGATCATGGTAGGGTACGAAACCACCTCAAAGTTATTCTTTCCAATCAATCCGTTGGGCTATTCCTATAAGTGTCACAAACAGCCCTAGAGTTCGTACTAGAATAACACCTTAAGACACAAATCAACCAAAACCCTAATGTCACCTAGATACTCCAATGTCACCTCAAGTATCCGTGGGCATGATTATACGATATGCATCACACAATCTCAGATTCATCTATTCAACCAACACAAAGGACCTCAAAGAGTGCCCCAAAGTTTCTACCGAAGAATCACGACGAAAACATGTGCCAACCCCTATGCATAGGTTCATGGGCGGAACCCGCAAGTTGATCACCAAAACATACATCAAGTGAATCACGTGGTATCCCATTGTCACCACAGATACGCACGGCAAGACATACATCAAGTGTTCTCAAATCTTTAAAGACTCAATCTGATAAGATAAGTTCAAAGGGGATACTCAATTCATTACAAGAGAGTAGAGGGGGAGGAGAAACATAAGATCCAACTATAATAGCAAAGCTCGCGATACATTAAGATCGTATCATCTCAAGAACACGAGAGAGAGAGAGAGATCAAACACATAGCTACTGGTACATACCCTCAGCCCCGAGGGAGAACTACTCCCTCCTCATCATGGAGAGCACCGGGATGATGAAGATGGCCAACGGAGAGGGATTGCCCCCTCCGGCAGGGTGCCGGAACGGGTCTAGATTGGCTTTCAGTGGCTACGGAGGCTTCAGGCGGCGGAACTCCCGATCTATTATGCTCTCGGATGTTTTTAGGGTATATGGAGATATATAGGCGGAAGAAGTACGTCGGGGGAGCCACGAGGGGCCCATGAGGGTGGAGGGCGCGCCCTAGGGGGGTGGGCGCGCCCCCTACCTCGTGGCCTCCTCGAAGCTTCCCTTACATGCACTTCAAGTCTTTTGGGCTTCTTTCCTTCCAAAAATGTGTTCCGTGAAGTTTCAGGTCAATTGGACTCCGTTTGATTTTCCTTTTCTTCGAAACCCTAAAACAAGCTAAAAACAGAAACTGGCACTGGGCTCTAGGTTAATAGGTTAGTCCCAAAAATGATATAAAAGTGTATAATAAAGCCCATAAACATCCAAAACAGTAGATAATATAGCATGGAGCAATCAAAAATTATAGATACGTTGGAGACGTATCAGCATTCCCAAGCTTAAATCCTGCTCGTCCTCGAGTAGGTAAATGATAAAAACAGAATTTTTGATGTGGAATGCTACCTAACATATTTCTCTAAGTAATTCTCTTCATTTTGGCATGAATATTCAGATCCATAAGATTCAAGACAAAAGTTTAATATTGACATGAAAACAATAATACTTCAAGCATACTAACAAAGCAATCATGTCTTCTCAAAATAACATGGCCAAAGAAAGCTATCCCTACAAAATCATATAGTCTGGCTATGGTCCATCTTCACCACACAAAGTATTTAAATCATGCACAACCCCGATGACGAGCCAAGCAATTGTTTTATACTTTTGATGTTCTCAAACTTTTTCAATCTTCACGCAGTACATGAGCGTGAGCCATGGATATAGCACTATAGGTGGAATAGAAGGGTGGTTGTGGAGAAGACAAAAAGGAGAAGATAGTCTCACATCAACTAGGCGTATCAACGGGCTATGGAGATGCCCATCAATAGATATCAATGTGAGTGAGTAGGGATTGCCATGCAACGGATGCACTAGAGTTATAAGTGTATGAAAGCTCAACAAAAGAAACTACGTGGGTGTGCATCCAACTCGCTTTCTCACGAAGACCTAGGGAATTTTGAGGAAGCCCATCATTGGAATATACAAGCCAAGTTCTATAATGTTAAATTCCCACTAGTATATGAAAGTGACAACATAGGAGACTCTCTATCATGAAGATCATGGTGCTACTTTGAAGCACAAGTGTGGTAAAAGGATAGTAGCATTGCCCCTTCTCTCTTTTTCTCTCATTTTTTGGGCCTTCTCGCTTTTTTATGGCCTCTTTTCTCTCTCTTTTCATTTGGGCTTCTTTGGCCTCTTTTATTTATTTATTTTCGTCCGGAGTCTCATCCCGACTTGTGGAGGAATCATAGTCTCCATCGTCCTTTCCTCACTGGGACAATGCTCTAATAATGATGATCATCACACTTTTATTTACTTACAACTCAAGAATTACAACTCGATTCTTAGAACAAAATATGACTCTATATGAATGCCTCCGGCGGTGTACCGGGATGTGCAATGACTCATGAGTGACATGTATGAAAGAATTATGAATTGTGGCTTTGCCACAAATACGATGTCAACTACATGATCATGCAAAGAAATATGACAATGATGAAGCGTGTCATAATAAACAGAACGGTGGAAAGTTGCATGGCAATATATCTCGGAATGGCTATGGAAATACCATAATAGGTAGGTATGGTGGCTGTTTTGAGGAAGGTATATGGTGGGTTTATGGTACCGGCAAAATTTGGACGGTACTAGAGAGGCTAGCAATGGTGGAAGGGTGAGAGTGCGTATAATCCATGGACTCAACATTAGTCATAAATAACTCACATACTTATTGCAAAAATCTATTAGTTATCGAAACAAAGTACTACGCGCATGCTCCTAGGGGGATAGATTGGTAGGAAAAGACCATATCTCGTCCCCGACCGCCACTCATAAGGAAGACAATCAATAAATAAATCATGCTCCGACTTCATCACATAACGGTTCACCATACGTGCATGCTACGGGAATCACAAACTTCAACACAAGTATTTCTCAAATTCACAACTGCTCAACTAGCATGACTCTAATATCACCATCTCCATATCTCAAAACAATTATCAAGTATCAAACTTCTCTTAGTATTAAATGCACTTTATATGAAAGTTTTTATTATATCCCTCTTGGATGCCCATCATATTAGGACTAAATTCATAACCAAAGAAAACTACCATGCTATTTAGAGACTCTCAAAATGATATAAGTGAAGCGTGAGAGTTCATATATTTCTTGAAAATAAAACTACCACCATGCTCTAAAAAGATATAAGTGAAGCACTAGAGCAACAAAAAACTAGTCCGAAAGATATAAGTGAAGATCAATGAGTAGTCAAATAATTATGCAGCTATGTGAAGACTCTCTAACATTTAATAATTTCAGATCTTGATATTTTATTCAAACATCAAGCACAACAAAAGTAAATAAAATGACGCTCCAAGCAAAACACATATCATGCTATGTGAAGACTCTCTAACATTTAATAATTTCAGATCTTGATATATTATTCAAACATCAAGCACAACAAAAGTAAATAAAATGACGCTCCAAGCAAAACACATATCATGTGGCGAATAAAAATATAGCTCCAAGTAAAGTTACCGATGAACGAAGACCAAAGAGGGGATGCCTTCCGGGGCATCCCCAAGCTTAGGCTCTTGGCTATCCTTGAATATTACCTTGGGGTGCCTTGGGCATACCCAAGCTTAGGATCTTTCCACTCCTTATTCCATAGTCCATCGAATCATTACCCAAAACTTGAAAACTTCACAACACAAAACTTAACAGAAAACTCGTAAGCTCCGTTAGTATAAGAAAATAAACCACCACTTCAAGGTACTGTAATGAACTCATTCTTTATTTATATTGGTGTTAAACCTACTGTATTCCAACTTCTCTATGGTTTATAAACTCTTTTACTAGCCATAGATTCATCAAAATAAGTAAACAACACATGAAAACAGAATCTGTCAAAAACAGAACAGTCTGTAGTAATCTGAATCAAACGTATACTTCTGGAACTCATAAAATTATCAAATAAATTGATGAACCTGAGTAATTTGTATATTAATAATCTGCAAAAAGAATTAACTAAATATCACTTTCCAAATAAAAATGGCAGAAATTCTCGTGAGCGCTAAAGTTTCTGTTTTTTTACAGCAAGTTCAACAAGACTTTCCGCAAGTCTTCCCAACGGTTCTACTTGGCACAAACACTAATTAAACACAGAAAACACAACCAAAACAGAGTATAGATAAATTATTTATTACTAAACAGGAGCAAAAATCAAGGAATAAAAATAAAATTGGGTTGCCTCCCAACAGGCGCTATCGTTTAACGCCCCTAGCTAGGCATGATGGTTTCAATGATGCTCACATAAAGGGTAAGAATTGAAACATATAGAGAGCATCATGAAGAATATGACTAACACATTTAAGTATAACTCACTTCCTATGCATAGGGATTTTGTGAGCAAACAACTTATGTGAACAATAATCAACTAGCATAGGAAGGCAAAACAAACATAACTTTAAAATTTTAAGCACATAGAGAGGAAACTTGATAATATTGAAATTCCTACAAGCATATGTTCCCCCCTCATAATAATTTTCAGTAGCATCATGAATGAATTCAACAATATAACCAGTACCTAAATCATTCTTTTCATGATCTACAAGCATAGAATTTTTATTACTCTCCACATAAGCAAAGTTCTTCTCATTCGGAATAGTGGGAGTATCATAAGAGACTCGAATACTATAAATTGTTTCCATATTAAAATAGTAATGTTCAGAAAAGGGGTAACCATAATCATGACAAGTTTTATAAATATAATCACTAATTTTTATAGCATAAGTATCATCACAATAATCATCATAGGTAGGAGGCATGCTACCATCATTATAAATTTGCATATCAAAACTTGGGAGACTAAAAGTATCATCTTCATTAAACATAGCATCCCCAAGCTTGGGACAAACATTAATTGCAGCAAATATATTCTCAAAAACATCATCTTCATAAAACATAACATCCCCAAGCTTGGGCCTTTTCATATCATAAGCATAATCACTCTCATCATTAATAGTATGGATAGCACCAATAGTATAGCAATTATCATATTCTTCCAAGCAAGTGCCAAAAAGATTTTCAAGATCATAAGAAGTATCATTATCTTCCACAATTATATTTTCATGAGGCATAATAGTAATAGGAGCAGCATTATTTGTGAGATATATCTTTTTACCTCTCTTCCTTTTTCTTTTCTTCTTCTTCACCACATCATGTGTGGGTTCAATCCTCTTTTTGGAGCTCCTTATTAACGAGATTGGTTGAATAGGAGGATCCTCCTCGTTATCTGATTCATCATAAGAAATAATAGGAGGATATTGGGAAGTCTCTTCCCTTTCATTAGTATTCTCTCCATCTTCTATTTTTTTCTTTTCTTTATGTAATTGGCAATATAAGGATTTTCAATGCAATTCACCGCACAATACATATAAATTTCCTCTAGATCAAAGCCAAGAAGTTTGTAACGGGCAAATTCCGGAAGATGATTAGTTATACGTTTCATTTCTTCATAACCCATAAGCAAACTAAGTTCATTATGATGTGCAAGGAAAATCAAGTAATCACAATTTTTGGACACGATACGATCATGAAACAATTTGCATCGGGTACTGAAATGATCATGTTCATTGCAAAGCTCACAAGTATGTCCAATATAATTTAAATTTTTAGCACATTCATCTAGCCTTTCTTGCAACAATTTAGTTTCTAAGTACTTATGCCTCTTACAATATCTATCTTCTCTATTTGGTGTGTACTTACAAACCCAATGTACTCCACAAAAATTGACATGTTTATAGGAGACATCATAACTAGTGCAATCATCATTAGTATCATGGATATTCAAAGAATTCGTACTAACAACATTGCAATCATGCTCATCATTCAAAGATTTAGTGCCAAACATTTTATAGACTTCTTCCTCTAGAACTTGAGCACAATTTTCCTTTCCATCATACTCACGAAAGATATTTTGAAAAGATGAAGTGTATGAGACAAACTTAATTCCATATTTTTGTAGTTTTATTTTATAAACTAAACTAGTGCTAAAACAAGAAACGAAAAGATTCGATTGCAAGATCTAAAGATATACCTTCAAGCGCTAACCTCCCCGGCAACGACGCCAGAAAAGAGCTTGATGTCTACTACACAACCTTCTTCTTGTAGACGTTGTTGGGCCTCCAAGTGCAGAGGTTTGTAGGACAGTAGAAAATTTCCCTCAAGTGGATGACCTAAGGTTTATCAATCCGTAGGAGGCGTAGGATGAAGATGGTCTTCCTCAAGCAACCCTGCAACCAAATAACAAAGAGTCTCTTGTGTCCGCAACACACCCAATACAATGGTAAATTGTATAGGTGCACTAATTCGGCGAAGAGATGGTGATACAAGTGGTATATGGATAGTAGATAATAGTTTTTGTAATCTGAAAATATAAAAACAGCATGGTAACGAATGATAAAAGTGAGCGTAAACGGTATTGCAATGTGTTGAAGCAAGGCCTAGGATTCATACTTTCGCTAGTGCAAGTTCCCTCAACAATGATAACATAATTGGATCACATAAATATCCCTCAACATGCAACAAAGAGTCACTCCAAAGTCACTAATAGCGGAGAACGAACGAAGAGATCATGGTAGGGTATGAAACCACCTCAAATTTTCTTTCCAATTAATCCATTGGGCTATTCCTATAAGTGTCACAAACAGCCCTAGAGTTCGTACTAGAATAACACCATAAGACACAAATCAACCAAAACCCTAATGTCACCTAGATACTCCAATGTCACCTCAAGTATCCGTGGGCATGATTATACGATATGCATCACACAATCTCAGATTCATCTATTCAACCAACACAAAGGACCTCAAAGAGTGCCCCAAAGTTTCTACCGAAGAATCACGACGAAAACATGTGCCAACCCCTATGCATAGGTTCATGGGCGGAACCCGCAAGTTGATCACCAAAACATACATCAAGTGAATCACGTGGTATCCCATTGTCACCACAGATACGCACGGCAAGACATACATCAAGTGTTCTCAAATCTTTAAAGACTCAATCCGATAAGATAACTTCAAAGGGGAAACTCAATTCATTACAAGAGAGTAGAGGGAGAGGAGAAACATAATATCCAACTATAATAGCAAAGCTCGCGATACATCAAGATCGTATCATCTCAAGAACACGAGAGAGAGAGATCAAACACATAGCTACTGGTACATACCCTCAGCCCCGAGGGAGAACTACTCCCTCCTCGTCATGGAGAGCACCGGGATGATGAAGATGGCCACCGCAGAGGGATTGCCCCCTCCGGCAGGGTGTCAGAACGGGTCTAGATTGGCTTTCGGTGGCTATGGAGGCTTCTGGCGGCGAAACTCACGATCTATTGTGCTCTCGGATGTATTTAGGGTATATGGAGATATATAGGCGGAAGAAGTACGCCAGGGGAGCCACGAGGGTCCCACGAGGGTGGAGGGCGCGCCCTAGGGGGGTGGGCACGCACCCCCTATCTTGTGGCCTCCTCGAAGCTTCCCTTATGTGCACTTCAAGTCTTTTGGGCTTCTTTCCTTCCAAAAATGTGTTCCGTGAAGTTTCAGGTCAATTGGACTCCGTTTGATTTTCCTTTTCTTCGAAACCCTAAAATAAGGTAAAAACAGAAACTGGCACTGGGCTCTGGGTTAATAGGTTAGTCCAAAAAATGATATAAAAGTGTATAATAAAGCCCATAAACATCCAAAACAATAGATAATATAGCATGGAGCAATCAAAAATTATAGATGCGTTGGAGACGTATCAACAACCCCTTTAACACGTCGCGTTGCGAGGATTTGTTATCTGTGTGCAGGGGATGTTTACGTTGTGTTGCTTGGTTCTCCTACTGGTTCAATAACCTTGGTTTCATATCTGAGGAAAATACCTATCGCCGATGTGCTGCATCATCCCTTCCTCTTTGGGGAAATATCAACGTAGCTTCAAGCGACATCACATACGTTGTTCCCTTTGTCATCGGTATGTTACTTGCCCGAGATACGATCGTCGGTATCTTCATAGCTAGTTCAATCTCATTACCGGCAAGTCTCTTTACTCTTTCCATAATGCATCATCCTGTAACTAACTCATTAGTCACATTGCTTGCAAGGCTCATAGTGATGTGCATTACCGAGAGGGCCCAGAGATACCTCTCCGATACATGGAGTGACAAATCCTAATCTCGATCTATGCCAACTCAACAAACACCATTGGAGACACCTGTAGAGCATCTTTATAATCACCCAGTTACGTTGTGACGTTTGATAGTACATAAGGTGTTCCTCCGGTATTCGGGAGTTGCATAATCTCATAGTCAGAGGAACATGTATAAGTCATGAAGAAAGCAATAGCAATAAAACTAAACGATCATTATGCTAAGCTAACGGATGGGTCTTGTCCATCACATCATTCTCTAATGATGTTATCTCGTTCATCAAATGACAACACATGTCTATGGTTAGGAAACTTAACCATCTTTGATTAACGAGCTAGTCAAGTAGAGGCATACTAGGGACACTTTGTTTGTCTATGTATTCGCACATGTACTAAGTTTCCGGTTAATAAAATTCTAGCATGAATAATAATCATTTATCATGATATAAGTAAATATAAATATAAAATTTATTATTGCCTCTAGGGCATATTTCCTTCAAGCAGTAGGGAGAAAAGGCCATGTCACCCACCAACCAACCAACCATCGCTGGAGGATGCCGCTTGCGCCCCTGCTCCTCGGAGAACTCTCGTCGGCCAGATCTGAGATAACCTTCTCCATCCTTGCGTGCACCGCCCAACCAGGCTTCACAGGCACCGATGTTAGAATGCCGGAATCGCCTCCCCGCAGCCATCGCGACCCAGGCGCACCACCGCGCCACCAGCGCAGCCGCGCGCCGCGCCACCGTCAGGCCCCACGTTACAGCCTGACGCCCCGCCTAGGAGCCACAGCCCGCACAGCAACCCACTTGGAGAGGGGAGGAGAGATCCCCGCTGCCGCCGATGCCGGCCGGCCTTTGACCGGGGCGGCCCAAGGCGGCGGCGAGGGGCGGGGACGCGAGTTTGGCCGAGCAAGACGGTAGCTAGGTATTCGCCCGGCCTCTCGCGGGAGAGGCGCGAGACGAATCACGCGGAGGTTACAAACTAGATGGTCCTCTCCCTCTCGACGCCTCCTTGTACGTTGAAGGACGCCCTCGGTGCCGCCTCCCAGTCCATCGGACGGCCCCCTCTCCGCGGCCACCAATGCCTCCCTCTATCCACATCGATTTTGTGCTGCCACGACCATGGTCAAGACTGACACCACACCTGGATGGGGTGGTATGACCACGAACCAATGCGATGGAGGGGTGGGGGTCATAGTGGTCCGAGGCTTCGAGCCACGGGGGTGGATACACGCGATCATAAACCTATCAAGTCCAGATTTAGAGCACAACACATGTGCTTTTGGGACTATTTCTCTACAGAAAATGTGAACACTCATAAATAGATATGATGTTGTTAGTAATAAAGCGACCGGGAACAAAGCAAACTACTCATTGGATATAATTTTGGGAAGAATTTTCTTCGGATTATCGACACCTTTGAAGCAATCCTGTACAGAACATTACATAAGCTAACTAGGCGGAATTGGGAGAGCTTGGTATGATTCAATACCTTGGGAATTAACACTAGAATAGTTAAAATCCCACATCATAATGGACGCTCCCGGAAATTACGCTCCCCCTCAGGAGGCGATCCCCGGGCGACCGACCGCCGGTGCTCCCTCGCTACCGTTGGAACCCACTACCACTCCTCCAACCAAGAGAGAGAGAAAACCTACACCCCTGCAGCACCGCGATCCTATTAAGGAGGACCCGATGGGTATCCATGAGATCCGGAAGAAGATGGGAGTAGCGATCCGCTCGCTGGCTCATCGGAAGATGAGGGGGGCAATATCTTTGGCAGGATCGAAGGGATGTAAAGATCCGCAAGAGTTATTGGGACGCATCCATGAAGGGATGGATCGATTCGCAGATCCATGGAATGAAACATATCAAGGCCAATGACAGCTGACACCGGAATGGATTGGAGCCCGGGTGGACGCGATCTGGTAAGTAAATTTTCAACCCTGTCGATCAAGACTATTTTGACGACTGCCAGTACCCCACAGGCTTGCGAATCCATAGTTGTTGGGAATGGATCAGATTCAGAAGCGAGGTTTGTGGGTGAACTGGGGAAAGAATTGATTTGCAAGGATAAATATTCTGCACCAGCCCAAAAAAGGGGAAACAGACAGATAGTGCATCTGAATGATCATGGGGGGAGCAAGTGCAAGGAAATAGTTCTCGATGCCAATGAAAGTATCATGGCGAGTGATCCTGAAACGACCATAGGGGTATTCTTTTAGAAACGTATCATTGCTTCCCAAACTGGAGATCCACCTGACAGATATGCAAGGCCCAAATCAACCAAGATTGATTCCTCGCCTTATGCACACCACAGCTGCGGGTACATAAGCATCTGCATAGGAAGGGATATCACCACACAACATTCGCAAGAAATCCAAACACCCACATCTGTACAAGGCATGGAGAACACCTCTGACCGCAAGATGAAGCAGGCGGCCACAGAGAGCAAGCTCGTGGCCATCCCTGCAAACGACGACGAGTGTAAGGACAGGAGGATGGAGCGAGGATCTACGTCGCATGGTGGGAGGAGGGGCAATGCCCTGCCGCTCCCCCTCCTAGGCCAAATAGCAACGCCAACTAAACGGCGTGGCTCTCCAATGATGAACTCCATCTGTCAAGGGCAAGGGCTTCCATGAGTACCCGCCGGCTTGCGGTGGGGTACTTCTTCTCCGTTCTCCCCTTCAGCACGACGGGGTTGTTTGGTGAACTGAAGAGAAAGTGGGGGCTGCGTGGATGACTTGACTACACACCCCTTCGCAACAATCGCTTCATGCTCGAATTCGAGCGTGAGGGTGATCGTCGGCACGTCCTGGAGAACGGCCCATGGACAGGGCAAGGCGGCGGATGTGTCGGTGAATGTCATGCCAATCTGGGCTTGCATCTATGATGTACCATCGCTCATGTTGTCAGAAGAAATCAGATGGATGTTGGGCGACCTCTTGGGGAATGTATTGAGGGTAGATAATGATAAGTTTGGGAACATTTTCTCTGAGTTTTTTCGTGTAAGAGTTGAACATAATGTAAACACTCCTCTCCTGCGTGAGATCAGTACTAGAGAGTTAGGGGTGGATAAGCACATGGACCTAGAGGTCAAGTATGAGAGAGCCCCACGATTTTGTATGTACTGTGGGCATATAGGTCGTGGGGAAAGGGACTGCAGGCTGCCGACGGATGATCAAGCAGTGAGGTTCACAGGCGCAATGAGGGCGTCGCCCTACAAATCAAGCAAGAACAAGGGAGGCTTCATGGCTCCGGATACTTGCAGCGCGAGGCGCTTCTTGCATTTTGGCTCAGAGTTGGACGGGGTGGCATGGACAGCCCCGGCCAAGTTAGCCTGGGAGAAGCTAGGAAGAGACAAGAAGGTGATGCATGCCTGACCACATGAGATGGGAAGGTGTAGGAATATTCCTGATAATGTGCTGCTGGATCCGGCTGTACAAGCAGCCATCGTAGCAGTCAGCGCGCTCAGGGTGAGCGAGGGGCCGGCCCAGGAAGACACAAGGAAGACAAGCATCAGCGAGAATACTGTGATGGCCACGACAAAATCTGTGCTGCCCATGGCTTCTGCACCAACCATAGCCTTGGGTGGCGCGGGCACTTCACCATCAACACCGCCGAGTTCTGGGGCGGGGGTTGACATCGACAAAACCCCGCTCGCACACAACATCAAGGATGCAGTGACCCCTCCTTACCCTCCAGGGTTCGGACCGGATGCTGCCAAGGCTACTCCTGACGCTGCTGCCTCTCCCTCCCTAGCAGCGATGGAAGTGATAACGGGGAAGATGCAGGCCTCCGTTGAAGTAGCCAAGGTGGGTGACTCGGCTGGCCAGGAGGAGGAGCCTGCATCCCAGATCAGCAGCCCAGCGAAGACTCAGGCAATAGAGCTTGCCAAGACAAAAAGGTATACTAGTCAGTTTAAGGGAAGGAAAGTTACAGGAGAGAAGGATTCGGTGCTTGGTAAGAGATCCATAGGCAACAAGGCTGCACCCAGGTTAGATACAGTTAGCAGTCCTGATGTAATCTCGGACATGTATAAGAAACAAAGAGGGGCTGAGAGGGAAGAGGATGAGAGAAGTGTAGGTGAGCCAGGTGGTAAGGAAGCTACCGGTGTAGGAGCTACCGAGGAACTGGTGGGCACGACTAAGAGCACCCTCAGGAGGAATGACGATCCTCTGCTGGAACTGTCGGGGTTTGGGCCACCCCGGTACAGTTCGAGAACTGGTGTGCCTAGTGCGCACATACATCCCCACTGTCGTGTTCATCTCTGAGACGCGACAGTGCGAAGAGAGCGTGAGAAGAATAAGAGAAAGAATAGGCCTCAAACATTGTATCACCCATGATGGGGTGGGCAAAGGTGCCGGCATCGCCCTATTTTGGGATGATAGCGTTGAAATAAACATGCTCTCTTATGTATCATGTTACATTGATGTTCATATCCGGTATGATCAGAACAGCCCCTTGTGTAGGGGTACTTTTGTGTACGGAGAACCAAAAGCACATGAGAGGCATCATATGTGGAGTTTGCTCAAAAGAATTAAACATAGATCGAGTGAACTGTGGTTGATGATGGGTGATTTTAATGAAACAATGTGGCAAGGAGAGCATTTCTCGGTCGCAAAAAGGTCTGAACGAAACATGGGTAATTTCAGAGAATGCTTGGGGTGATGCGGACTGTACGATCTTGGGTATAAAGGCCCGGAGTACCTACGATAATAAACAGAGCGGGAGGAATGATGTGAGAGCAAGGTTAGACATAGTGTTGGGGATATTACTACTGGAGGTAAACCGGCCTTATGTAGCCGGGTTGACTCCTTGAAGATTAGAAGCCCATAAAGATACAAGGATTATGGCGCTTCATGGAGGCCCAAGGCCCGAAGGCGGGTTAAAGCCTGTAAATGTAAACCGGCTTAGTCGTGTAACTTGTATTGTAAGATAGGAAGGATAGAGACTGAACTGGATACGTTTATGATCCGGCTTCGGGACTCTGTAAGCCGGCGGGCGTCAACCTATGTATATAAAGGGACGACCCGGCAGCGGTTTAGGGACAGACAACAACTCGAGAGCCAGACAAAGCGGATTCGCTCCCTGGCCTTCGAAACCCTAGCAATACCAATCACAACTAGACGTAGGCTTTTACCTTCCTCGAAGGGGCCGAACTAGTATAAAATTCCTCGTGTCCCCTTGTCTGGTTTAACCCCTTAAAGCTAACCCATAGCGATGGCTCCACGACTAAGTCCTTTCACAAGGACATCTACCATGGCAAACCCACGACAGTTGGCGCCCACCGTGGGGCTATCGCATGATGGTTTTGAGTTCTTGAAGGGCAGCTTCGATGGACTTAAGGGATACGCTATGGGCCGGATGACGAAGAGTCGTCGCGGCAAACTCTACATCGACAACGCAGGATGGGGTCCCGAGGCTGATTCAATCAAATACGGGTATCGGGTCCCCTTTGGTGGGATTCACATCTTCATTGGCAAGATCGGCGAACCGGCCCCTGAGCCGGACATGTACACCGACATCATCGAAACGGCTCGGCGTGCAAGTTCTTCGCCGGTTCAGCCCGAGGCAAGGCATGTTTTCGTGGGTGTCATCCATGGATCGAGGTACGAGGAGGGACCGGTGTCCGATGGAGAGACCGTGGTCTGTTCTGATGACGAGTCTTCTGGAGAGACCGAGTCACTTTACCAGTTTTAGGACGGCCGGATTGATGGAGGATCCGAGGGCAACAGTATTCCGGATTCCCCCGATCTACCAAACCGGGCCGCCATCTTCATGGCCGGCACACAATCGGCGCCTCATTCATCTACCGCTGCAGCAATGCTCTCCGGTTCAACAACGGCCACACCAGCAGGGGCAGGAAGCTCGGCGCCGCCTCCGGCCCAAGTCTTGTCTGATTTGTTCGACACTTTGTCAACGTTGATGGCCGCGGAGGTGGATGCAGCAGCCAGGGATCAGCACAATGCGGAGATTGCAAAGGTAAAGGATCAAATAGCCTAGGCTAAAGCGGACCTGGCAACAGAGAATGCTAGGATGGCTACAGAGCGGGCTGAATTGGAAGCACAGTCCTACCGGATTAGGCTAGATCAGAATGCTTCAAAGGAAGTCATGAGAAGAAGGTATCGATCACGTCTCCCGTCGGTTTATGAGCCGCAGAATCTCTTTAACACACCAGGAGCAGGAGCTGGTAGCCAACCCACACTAAACCGGGCGGGGCGCCGGGAACAGGAGCGTTGGTTCAACCGCGCACGACGGACCCGCCTCGCCAGAACATCGTTGTGCCACAGTATGTACCAACACCGCCCGGGCATTATTCCAACCCGTTGGACAACATTGTGGCCGCCGCTTCACGCCTGGTGGCCCTCCCAACCAACAGCGAGTCACCAGTTGAAGTGGAAGCATGTCAGGCCAGGGATCTCCTTCAAACAGCACTAAATCAACAGCAGGCGTATTCACACAGTCGTGGGAGGATTCATTCCACTCCCCGTCCAAGCCGGAGCTATAGCAGACGCGTGGAGGACGCACCGGCCGTGTCCAGTAGTGCACGTCGCCAAAATTCACCACGAGGGAACAACCCGGCCGGGGGAGGCGCTAATGTGCAAGATGTTGTGTACCATGGCCGCGCACGTCGGGAGGCCGAGTTGGCGGCTCGGCACGGAGCACGACAGCATACTCCGGTTCACCCCACGGCCTCCGTTGAGCCAGGAGTGATGTTCAGTTCCTTAGGGGTGCCGTGTCTAACCCCCGCTTTGCGTAATGTGAGACTGCCTAAGGATTTCAAGGGACCTCATAAGGTACCAAATTACACCACCGATTTGCAACCAGAAGCGTGGGTGGATAGCTATGAGATGGCAATGGAGATGTTAGATGTGGATGAGGCAGTGTGTGCTAAATATTTCACCATGATGTTGGAAGGAACGGCTCGCACTTGGTTGAAGAGCTTGCCGACCAACTCTGTTGGATCATGGGCCGAATTGAAGCACCGGTTTATCCAGAACTTCAAGGATACGTGTAAGCAGCGATGTCAATCGTGGATCTGGCAGCTTGTGTCCAAGAGGAAGGGGAGTCTATGACCCATTGGGTTTGAAAGTGCGTTATATCGACTAGAGGGGGGGTGAATAGGCGATTTTTATGAAAGTCTTCAAAACGAGGAAGTTATGAAGACAAACGATAGAAATAAACCTATTACCATGCAGCGGAAGGTAGACTACACTAGGCAAGCCATAGTCAAGTGTTCAATGAAGTGAAAGCATAATGACTTAATAGCAGCAATGTAGTAAGGATCAGGTAGGAAGATATTATGAAGCCATACAGAGCATGCAGTCACTCAGTGAAGACAAAAGATAGGGCAAACATACAATGACTTCACAAGGAGCAACAGTAAGTAAAGGGAAGGGAAGATGAAACCAGTGACTCGTTGAAGACAATGATTTGTTGGACCAGTTCCAGTTGCTGTGACAACTGTACGTCTGGTTGGGGCGGCTAGGTATTTAAACCTTAGGACACACAGTCCCGGACACCCAGTCCTGAACACGCAGCTCAGGACACCCAGTCCTCACCGTAATCCCCTTGAGCTAAGGTCACACAGACCTCGCCCAATCACTCTGGTAAGTCTTCAAGGTAGACTCCCAAACCTTCACAGACTTCGTTCACCGGCAATCCACAATGTCTCTTGGATGCTCAGAACGCGATGCCTAACCGGCTGGAGGATGCACAGTCCTCAAGTGTAATAAGTCTTCAGATCACACAGACAAGAAGACTTAAGTGATGCCCAATTCTCTCTGGCTCTGGGTGGTTAGGGCTTTATCCTCGCAAGGAATTCTCTCTCAAAGGCTTCGAGGTGGGTTGCTCTCAAACGACAAAAGCCGTATTCTCAATCTGAGCAGCCAACCGTTTATGGTTGTGGGGGGTGGGCTATTTATAGCCACTTGGCAACCCGACCTGATTTGTCCGAAATGACCCTGGGTCACTAAGGAACTGACACGTGTTCCAACGGTCAGATTTCAAACTCACACGGCAACTTTACTTGGGCTACAAGCAAAACTAACTTGTCCGACTCTGGACAAGATTCGCTCTCATAGTCTTCACTCGAAGACATAGGTTTTTGTTTAGGCATCACTTCAGTCATTCTGACTGGTTCTCTTGGACCCCACTTAACAGTACGGTGGTTCCTATGACTCAACACAAAATAAAAAGAACTACGAAAGATCTAAGTCTTCGAGCTCCATAGGCTTCATGTGGTGTCTTCTCTTGTCATAGTCTTCAATGTGAATATCTTCATTTACCACCTTTGACTTCAATGTCTTCATAAATTTTTAGGGGTCATCTCTGGTAGGAAAACCGAATCAATGAGGGACTTCTACCTGTGTTATCCTGCAATTCTCACAAACACATTAGTCCCTCAACTAGGTTTGTCATCAATACTCCAAAACCAACTAGGGGTGGCACTAGATGCACTTACAGGGTCAAACGGGTCTCAGTAATTTTGCATTCATCAGATCATATCAATGCAGACACTGCAGTGTTAACATTAGAGGGCAATTGTCGTTTCAAACCACTAAAACAGAAATTGGGAAGGCTCAAACGTTACTGCAATGATATGTCAACACTCATGGCCGCTTTGGTTAAATACGCCGATTCAGATAATACCAAGGATCCGGATTCAGAGGAGGACAAACCGGAGAAAGGTAAGAAGAACAACAATGCCAAAGGTCAACAGCATAATCCGGCAGGCCATGGAAACGGTAGTAAGCGCAAGGCCGAAGGCCGACAGTCGCTTGGACTTTGTTGCAAATACCAACACGCAGGAGAATGGCCAGCGCCGTAAGGGCAAGCAGCCCCAGAGGGGTGGAGGTTCAGGCTCCAATTTGGAGCGCTTGTTAAATCAGCCCTGTCCAAAGCTTGGATCGAAGGAGAAGCCGGCATCACATCTTTGGAAGGACTGTTATATCATGCGGGATTTCAAGAATTCCAATATGTTCCAATATGACAACGGCCCACCCGGCGGTTCAGGAGGAGGTTTCCACGGGCCGGGTTACGGAGGTGGTGGTTCCGGTTCAGGGTTTCCAGGCAACCAAACCGGACACGTCAATCAAGGGCACCAAGGCAACCAGGGAGGTTACAACCATCAAGGGAGTCAGCAACAGCAGCAGTCGGGTTATCAGAGCAATCCCAAACAGCTGAACAGTGGGCAATATCATGTCTTCACTACTAGTTTGTGCAAACGTGATCAGAAGCTTCACAAAAGGGTAGTAAACTCTGTTGAGCCGGCAGTACCTCAGTATTTACGCTGGTCTGAGCAACCTATTTTGTGGAGTAGAGATGATCACCCACCCCGGGTTGATAATCCGGGTCACTTGGCCCTGGTGGTAGCCCCTCAAGTTGGGGGATACAAGCTCACTAAAGTGCTCATGGATGGGGGAAGTAGTATCAATATTTTGTATTATGATACATTCAGCCATATGGGGTTGACAGATAAGGATCTTAAACCATCAAATACGGTCTTTCATGGGGTGGTACCTGGTAAGTCTGCATATCCTGTTGGCAAGATAGCTTTGGAGGTAGCTTTTGGAGATGACTATGATTCAAGGTCAGAAACATTGACATTTGAGGTGGTAAAGATCAAAAGTCCGTAGCACGCTTTGTTTGGGCGGCCGGCTTATGCTAAGTTTATGGCAAGGCCATGTTATGTTTATCTACAGCTTAAAATGCCAGGTCATAAAGGGACCATCACAGTACATGGAAGTCGAAAGATTGCTTTGGAGTGTGAGGAAGGTGATGCGGCTTATGCCGAGTCGCCTTGTGCCACGAAAGAGTTGAAATTCTATAAGGAGCAAGTTGATCCGGCAGACATGACTTCTTTGAAAAAGCCAACTACGGAGCATGATCCGGCGTTGAAGTTCAAATCGGCTACAGACACTAAGAAGGTTGACTTTGTTCCTGGCGATTCATCCAAACAGTTCAGCATCAGCGCTAACCTGGATCCCAAATAGGAAAGCGCGCTCATCGAGTTCATCCGTGAGAATCGGGACACCTTTGCATGGAAACCTTCTGACATGCCAGGTGTACCGAGGGAACTCGCTGAGCACACACTCAACATTGATCCTAAGTTTAAACCAGTCCGGCAGTTCCTCCGCCATTTCAATGAAGAGATACGTAAGGCTATAGGTGAAGATGTAGTCCGTCTGTTGGTCGCTGGGTTTATTGTCGAAGTTTTTCATCCAGAGTGGTTAGCCAATCCGGTGCTGGTTCTTAAGAAAAATGGCACTTGGCGCATGTGTGTGGACTACACAGATTTAAACAAGGCTTGCCCTGCAGACCCCTTTACTCTCCCTCGCATTGATCAGATAATTGATGCTACGGCGGGTTGTGACCGTTTGTGTTTTCTGGATGCTTACTTTGGTTATAATCAGATCAAAATGACGGTTAAGGACCAGGAGAAGACAGCCTTCATAACTCCCTTTGGAGCCTTCTGCTATGTTTCCATGCCCTTTGGACTCAAGAGTGCTCAGGCGACTTACCAGCGATGTGTTCAGAATTGCCTTCATAAACAAATTGGGCGCAATGTTAATGCATATGTGGATGATATTGTGGTCAAGTCCAGAAAGGAGGAGACATTGATAGATGATCTACGAGAAACCTTTGACAATCTCCGGGTTTACAAGATGATGCTCAATCCGGAGAAGTGTGTCTTCGGTGTCCCGGCAGGCAAGCTCTTAGGCTTTCTGGTATCAAACAGAGGCATTGAGGCTAATCCGGAAAAGATTGCAGCAATTACATCCTTGGCTAAATCGGCGTGTATTAACGATGTTCAACATCTGGCCGGCCGGATTACAGCCTTGAGCCAGTTTATCAGTCGCCTTGGAGAGAAGGCCATCCCCTTATATCAGATGCTCAAGAAAACAAATAACTTTGTCTGGAGTGAGGCAGCTGATAAGGCGTCCGAGGATCTGAAGAGGCAGCTAGCTGAACCGCCCGTGCTTGCAGCGCCGATCGATAAAGAGCCATTATTATTATATGTGGCTGCTAATGCCCGGGCTGTTAGCGTAGCCATTGTGGTAGAGCGCAAGGAGCTTGGAAAGGAATGTCCGGTTCAACGGCCGGTTAATTATATCAGTGAGGTGCTCATTGAGTCCAAGCAAAGGTACCCGCATTGGAAGAAGCTGGTATATGGGGTGTTTATGGCGAGCCGGAAGCTTAAACATTATTTTCAGGGCCATCCTATCACAGTGCTCAGTTCAGCTCCTCTGGGCGACATCATTCAAAACAGAGAAGCAACTGGCCGGATTGCCAAGTGGGCCATTGAGCTTGGACCTCATGGGCTCAAATATATACCCCGCACAGCGATCAAGTCCCAGGCACTCGTGGATTTCATCAACGATTGGACGGAGTTACAGGCACCTGAAGAGAAACTAGATAATACATATTGGACTATTCATTTTGATGGATCCAGACAGTTGGAGGGCTCGGGGGCTGGAGTCATACTAACTTCCCCACGAGGTGACAAGTTTTGTTATGTCCTCCGTTTAATGTTCCCTTGTACTAACAATGCAGCTGAATATGAGGCTTTGTTCCACGGTCTTAGGATGGCTAAGGAGATAAATTTGAGCTGGGTTAAGTGCTTCGGAGATTCAGATCTAGTGGCTCAGCAGGTGTCTAGCACTTGGGATTCTAAGGACCCACTCATGGCTGCATATCGGTGAGAGATGGACGCAGTGGCTGGTCACCTTAAAGGTTATCAGGTGGACCATATAGACCGGCAGAAGAATGAAGCGGCGGACACTTTAAGTCGTCTTGGTTCTTAGCGTAAACCGGTCCCTCCTAATGTCTTTCTTGATGAGTTGCATAATCCGTCAGTCAATGTGCCAACCGAAGAAGATTTGGCTGTTCCTGATCCGGGGGCTCAGTTGGTGGCAGCTCTGCATGCCATACCGGATTGGACGATCCCATATCTGGCTTACATGAACTGGGGCGAATTACCAAACGATGAAACGTTGGCTCGACAGATAATCTGGCGTTCCAAGTCCATGACCATACTCAACGGGGAGTTACATCGTTATAGTGTTTCAGGAGCAATTCAGCGTTGTGTTTCTCCTCAAGAAGGTTGTGAGATTTTGCGAGAAATCCATGAAGGGGATTGCGGTCACCACGCCGATTCAAATTCGCTTGTTGCCAAAGCTTTTCGCCACGGTTTTTACTGGTTGACGGCGCATGCTGATGCGGAGGATTTAGTCAAGAGATGTGATGGATGTCAAAAATTTGCCCGCCGTGCGCACGTTCCGGCTCAAGAATTGCGGATGATTCCAATTACGTGGCCGTTTGCAACCTGGGGGCTTGATATGGTTGGACCCTTCAAGCGCTCTACGGACAAAAAGACCCACATGTTAGTAGCAGTTGATAAATTCACTAAATGGGTGGAGGCAGAGCCAGTCAGCAAGTGTGATGCAGCCATGGCAGTTCAATTCATCAAGAAGGTGATATTCCGGTTTGGTTTTCCACACAGCATTATAATAGATAATGGTACTAATCTGTCAAAAGGGGAGATGGAAGAATTCTGTCAACGTGAGCACATCCGGCTTGATCTAGCATCGGTGGCTCACCCCCAATCTAATGGTCAAGCAGAAAGGGAAAATCAAGAAATTCTACGGGGTATCAAACCAAGGCTTATGGTTCCCTTAAAGCGGACGCCGTGTTGGTGGGTTGAGGAGCTACCTTCTGTGTTATGGAGCATCAATACCACACCCAATAGGTCTACGGGTTACACACCTTTCTTCATGGTCTATGGAGCGGAGGCGGTTCTTCCTAGTGACATCTGTCACGATTCGCCCCGTGTGGCAGCTTATGTTGAAGCTGATAATGAGAAGGCACATCAGGATTCACTGGACCTGTTGGATGAAGAGCGTGATCTTGCAGCAGCACGATCAGCGATTTATCAACAAGATCTCCGACGTTATCACAGCCGCCGGGTTAAAACCATAACCTTTCAAGAAGGTGATTTGGTGCTCCGGCTCATTCAGGATCAGACTGATATGCACAAGTTATCCCCACCTTGGGAAGGACCCTTTGTGGTCAGCAAAAATCTGCACAACGGATCTTACTACCTCATTGATGTTCGAGAGCATGAAGACTCACGTCAATCGGAGGAGGAGACCAAGCGGCCATGGAACATAGCTCTCCTTCGGCCTTACTATACTTGAAGCCATAGGCTCCTCATCTGTACATATTTGTGACAGTGTATATACATATAATAAACCGGAGCCTCCGTTATAAGCGGGGTATCTGTTCTCTTTATATCATGTGTGTGCTTTTACAAGTTAACTGACAAAGCGGAGTTTTTGTTAATCCGGCTTTAGCAGCTGCATAGATATAAAGAAAATCACTAGGGGGCTTGGTCATATTTGAACTACAGCTACACCTCTTGATCGGTTTTTAAACCACGAAGGGATATCACTAGGGGGCTTGGTTGTCCTTACACCATAGCTACACCTCTTGATAGGAATTTAAGCCCCAAAGGGAAAAAATTGTGGAGCCAAAGAGAGTGTTGTACACAGTACAGACTCAAACATGGGCACACACTGAGCATCGCTCAAAAAGTTACTTGGGGGCTCTTTTTGCAAAGCAACAAAGAGTTTGAAAGGACCCCCGTAATTGGGTATCAAGCCACGGCTTGGAAGCCTGGTGTATTCACCTAAAAACCCGGGTTAACCTGCCTTCATCAAGTAAGCCACTCCTGTCCAGGTAATCCTGCTATGACCCATCGAACGTTTTACAAGTCAATCTTTTACAGACCCTGAACTTGTCACAGTTAAAACGATGATTGGTTAATGGAGGCCCATCTTAAAAGGCTTTGTTAAATGGTTTAACTCAGAGGCCTGGCAGCCCATGAAAAGCCTCGATTTGGAGCCTGGTAGCTCGTAAAAAGCCTTGCATATTTTCCTGTTTGAATTTTGTTTGTTGAAAATCATAAGTATTTTTCGATAAACCGGCGTCCTTGACCCGGCTTGCTTCTCAACTACAAGTTGTGGGCACATGATCAATTATTAAACCGGTGTTCATTGACCTGGTCTGGTTTCATTAAATCGCCAGTGTTATAAAGAAAATCCGGTGGTTATCCCGGTCCGGTTTTATATATAGACCGGCATTATGAAGATGGAGTTATCAACGTTCCGGATTGGTATTAACACCTTTGCCGTATACACGTTTGGTCAACCAATGAGGTATGTTCTGTACATTACTTTTTGTACAAACACTTGATTATTCATCTAGGTACTATATACTTCTTGGACATCATGACACGTCTAGCGGTAAACCGCTAGATACTTTTAAGTTATTGTACCCAGGAACGCAATTCATCATGGGTTATGCATAAATATATCCCAAAGGGCGGCACAGAATGTCACAAAGTATTACGAAACATGCTCGATGGCATGGCAGATAACGGAGTTTCAGCTATCCTATTACATGAAGCTTCAAAGCAGCTCAAATAGTATCATTGTTTTTCACAGTAGCCATATAAACCGGCGACCGGATCAGGACTCTTCATCGCGACGGTTTGACGGTTGAGGGTCAGTTGGTGTAGGCACTTCTTCATCCCTCCCCAGACGCTGGAAATCATCCGTTGACCAATCGATTCAAGTTAACGCTTGGAACACTGCTTCCTCATGGATAATATTGGAAAGGTTAATATCAGGGGCGTAAGTGTGCTTACGAATCGGAGACACAAGTTCTTCGACTTCATGGATGTCGGCCGGCTATCTTTTCCCTTCTGCATCATAAAACGGTTGAAAATGGGACAAATCGGTATCATCAGCCAACTTGCTGGCTGCTGGCCGCATCTATTTGGTCAGCCGCCGAAGAACATCATTGTTGAAGTTTGAACCGTCTTCTTTAACGCATGGGTATCCTTTAATGATATCCTCCGCTTCAAGGTCTGGAATCCAGGCTTTGGCTCGAATAAGGGCGGTTAAAGCTCCTGCTCTGGCAGCTGCTCTCTTCAACTCGGCAATACGGGCTGGTAACATGCCCAGCTTCTCAAGGGTCTCCTTAATCAAAGTTGGAGCCGGTTTGTTATAAGCTGCCATGCTAATAACCCGTTGAGACCCAGAGTATAGTTGTTCAACCAATGTATATGCCGCTTTGAGCTTCATCCGCATATCTGTACGAAGATGAGCGATCCGAGTGCCTGCCAAAGATTTTATCAAAATTTTGGTCAGTTATAAGATTCATTAACCGGCGCAACACACATAAGCAGACACTTACCAAAGATAGCAGAGGTCATAGCATTGATTTGGTGTTTCAAACCGGCTAGTTCTTTAACCACTGGCTTCAGGGCTGCCTCGGCGTCTACAGCTCTTTTGGTTAAACCGGATTTCTCGGTTTCCCATTCAGCACGCTCTTGGTTGAAGGATTCTTTCAGCTTTTCCAATATGGCCAGGGCCTGGGTCACCTCCTCTTTGGCTTTTGCAGCCTCGGCTTATTGTGACTTCACATTCTCAAGTCAGAATTTCGGGCATCTTTGCTTCTCAGTTCAGTCTGCCACGTTGAAGGTATGTTAAACAAACAACATATATATGTGCTAAAGTACAAAGCGTATAACAAAGTTATGCACTTCATACTTGGGGGCTAATGCCTATTTGCTCTCAAGTACTACACTTTATACAAGTCTCCAGAACAATGCAAGCATTATCCTTGACACTTGGGGGCTAATGCGCGTCTATTCTAAAACGGATGTGTGGATTAAAAACCGGATTAACTTGCCAAGTTAAACCGGCCTTTGGGGGCTATGCTGCAGAAAGTTATCTAATTTTTTCAAGATGAGTCTTATCTATTTTTAGCGACCTGCCATTGCAAGGATCAATGATGAGATGCTTAAACTGTTACAAAGACCCGGTTTGTGATTAACAATCATAAAACGGCCCTTGGGGGCTACTTGGGATAGTGTTTCAGATATAAATCAGTATACAAAGGGAGAGGAATTTACCTCATATCGCTCTTTCATCAAGTTCACCAAACCGTCTTCATAATCCCAGTTTGAGTGCAGACGGTTCAAGAAGCCAGAATGAAGCTTATCAGCGCTAAGATGAGCATAGCTTGATAAGTCGCTGCTCCATTTACCTTTATCCCGGGCAGCCTGTTCTTCTTTGGCACTGTGCTGAGCTAAAATGACGGGATGGCCAGGAGAGTTGTGGCCTATTCCAGTAATAATAACATCATCACCTTGGCCTTCAGGACTTTTGGTTGATGATACCAGAATTTCAGTGTCTTTCACCGGACTAGCCCGGTTTGGTTCTGTCGGTTCAGTATCGGGTGCGGCAGGCTTAGCATCTGTTGGTTCATCGGTATGTTGGCCTTCAAGGGGTGGATCATCAAAAGTAGCTTCAAGATGGGGGCCTTCTGGTTCACCAGTCTGTTCCGGTTCACCTCTTGGTTCTTCTTCTTCGGCGACAGGGTCTTCTGGCGGATTGGTGACCCGAGCTTTCTTGCTGGGTCTGGCTTTGGCCCTGCAAACAGAATAAAAGAGGATTAACATCCTATTCAAAGGATTGATGGCGCATTGAAAGGAAAGGTTTTTACAACTCACCCGGCCACAGTTTTCAAAGGGGGGAGTTGAGTTGCTGTCGATTCACCAAAACATGAAGGAGGTGTCACCTGATAATTTGAATCGGACGGATTAAGAGGCTGTCTGAAATAACCTGCCTTGGGGTAGGAATGGTCAGAAGTAGGAGAGACCTCAGACCTGCGCTTCCGAACCGGAGTATCAGGTAAACCGGCTGAAGTGACCTGTTGGGCACTGTGCCGGGTTGTCCGGCGAGTTTCATGCTGCTGAGTCTTCAAAATAAATGTTGGATCCAAGTGAGCAAGAGGATGAGAAAAGCTTACTTTCCGGACTGCTTGGCGAGTTTTTTGTGTTGGCATAGAGTCTGAACCGGAGGAAAGGGTAATTACCTCTACGTCATCATCTTGACTAGCTTCTGCGTCCTCCTGAGGAAGATCATTGTTAATGAGATGCATGAAAAGAGAGCCAAGTGAGTCAAGTTCTACCTCAACTTCTGGATCATCAGTATCATCATCAAGCTCCATATTAATCTGGTCAGCCGTTTTCCGTTTTGACGTCCGTTTTACGGCTTTGGTGTTTGAGCGGGATGGCTTGACCGCCTTGTCTCCAGTCGGCTTTGCCGCTTTCTCTACGGTTTTCCGTTTCCAGAAGGGGTCATCACCCTATATATATAAAGAAGAAGGGTTACAGGTTGTATAAGTTAAAGATATTAGAGATGAAGAGGAAGTATAATGCTTACAGCAGGCGGTTTGTTCTTGGCATAGAAGGGACTCAGACCGGTTTGACTACAGATCAGTTCCGACTCATTCAGAATTTTCTTTACACCTTCAGTGACTTCTTCCTCAGATAATTGGATGTTGCAATGGCGTTGAGGGTCGTCAACCTCACCGGTATATTCACACATTAAACCGGGACACCGTCTTAGCGGCAAGATACTCCAGGATATCCAACAGCGTACAAAATCCACGCCTGTTAAACCGTTTGCCATAAAGGCCCAGAGTTTGGCGAGTTGAGGAGCGTATTTCGCCCTTTCTGAAGAGCTCAGGCGTTGTGGCATGGGGTGAGTATTGGATAGTCTGTGATCACGAAAGCCGAGGAGGGGATTTTCATCTTCAGGCGAAGTGTCTCTGCAATAAAACCAAGTTTGATTCCATTCCTTTGGGTGGCTATGATGTTTGGCATGAGGAAATTCAACTTCTTTCCGTTTTTGAATCGAGACACCACCAACTTTTGTGTTTGGGCCATTTACAAACTCTGTGCGCCAGTTTAAGTGAAAGAAATCCCGGAACAGTTCTGCAGTTGGTTCTTCTTGTAAATATACTTCACAGAATACCTAGAAGTTGCATAAATTGGAAACCGAGTTGGGACCAATATCTTGCGGATGAAGTTGGAAGCTAGCAAGCACATCTCGATAAAACTTTGACCCTGGCGGTTTGAAGCCACGGCCTATATGGTCAACAAAGACCACCACCTCGCCCTGCCTTGGGGTTGGAGGATTTTCTGTTCCTGGAACTCGCCATTTGATTTCAGTTTTCTTAGGCAGGGAGCCGATGCTAACCATCTCATTCAACTGAGTCTCAGTAACCCGGGAACGAGCCCAGTTGCAGGCAGTGAATTGTTTGGCCATTGTGAAACAAACAAGCTGAAAATGAAAGACCGGTTTATAAATTATGCATGATTATATGCAAGAGATAAGGGAGTAAGAAACATACTGATATGTGAAATGGTGTAAACTGGAGACTAATGCAATAAGGGAAAAAGGTAATACTAGCACATGATTACTTAGACACTGTTAAACCGGAGCATAATTATGAAGGTAAAATGCTCCTCCGGTTTATCAGAGGGCTAATGGCATAGACTACTTATACAAGGTTAAACCGCCTATGTTGGTGCAAGGAGAAACAAATCTCACAGTGACATATGAAATTTTCAGATCTAAGATAAGACAGAAAAGTAAAAATAATTGGATCTAGAAGGGGTGCAGAACCGAAGCAACTTATGAAGGACTAGATCAGTTCTTTGCGCATAAGGGTTTGTGGTGACAATGGAAGGTTAGCTACGACAAGGAGTACGTCAGATACAAAGTATTCACCTAAAGGCCATGAAAGAGCAACACTGAAAAGTTCTGCTGTGTTGGAAATATGCCCTAGAGGCAATAATAAAAGCATTATTATTATATTTCTTTGTTCATGATAATTGTCTTTATTCATGCTATAACTGTATTATCCGGAAATCGTAATACACGTGTGAATACATAGACCATAATATGTCCCTAGTAAGCCTCTAGTTGACTAGCTCGTTGATCAACAGATAGTCATGATTTCCTGGCTATGGACATTGGATGTCATTGATAACGGGATCACATCATTAGGAGAATGATGTGATGGACAAGACCCAATCCTAAGCATAGCACAAAGATCGTGTAGTTCGTTTGCTAGAGCTTTTCCAATGTCAAGTATCTTTTCCTTTGACCATGAGATCGTGTAACTCCCGGATACCGTAGGAGTGCTTTGGGTGTATCAAACGTCACAACGTAACTGGGTGACTATAAAGGTGCACTACAGGTATCTCCGAAAGTGTCTGTTGGGTTGACACGGATCGAGACTGGGATTTGTCACTCCATATAACGGAGAGGTATCACTGGGCCCACTCGGTAATGCATCATCATTATGAGCTCAAGGTGACCAAGTGGTTGATCACGGGATCATGCATTACGGTACGAGTAAAGTGACTTGCCGGTAACGAGATTGAACAAGGTATTGGGATACCGACGATCGAGTCTCGGGCAAGTAACATACCGATTGACAAAGGGAATTGTATACGGGGTTGATTAATCCTCGACATCATGGTTCATCCGATGAGATCATCGTGGAGCATGTGGGAGCCAACATGGGTATCCAGATCCCGCTGTTGGTTATTGACCGGAGAGTCGTCTCGGTCATGTCTGCTTGTCTCCCGAACCCGTAGGGTCTACACACTTAAGGTTCGGTGACGCTAGGGTTGTGAAGATATGTATATGCAGTAACCCGAATGTTGTTCGGAGTCCCGGATGAGATCCCGGACGTCACGAGGAGTTCTGGAATGGTCCGGAGGTAAAGAATTATATATAGGAAGTGCTGTTTCGGCCATCGGGACAAGTTTCGGGGTTATCGGTATTGTACCGGGACCACCGGAGAGGTCCCGGGGGCCCACCGGGTGGGGCCACCTGTCCCGGGGGGGCCACATGGGCTGTAGGGGGTGCGCCTTGGCCTACATGGGCCAAGGGCACCAGCCCCACTAGGCCCATGCGCCTAGGGTTTCCATGGGGGAGGAGTCCCACTAGTGGAAGGCACCCCTAGGTGCCTTGGGGGGGAGGGAAACCTCCCCTTGGCCGCCGCACCTAGGAGATTGGATCTCCTAGGCTGGCGCACCACCCCCCCTTGGCCCTCCTATATATAGTGGGGGAGAGGAGGGACTTCATACCTCAGCCTTTGGTGCTTCCTCTCTCCCCGTTACGTCTCTCTCTCGTAGTATAGGCGAAGCCCTGCTACTGTGACGCCCTGCATCCACCACCACGCCGTCGTGCTGCTGGATCTTCATCAACCTCTCTTCCCCCCTTGCTGGATCAAGAAAGGAGGAGACGTCATCCGTTCCGTACGTGTGTTGAACGCGGAGGCATCGTCTGTTCGGTGCTAAGATCTTCGGTGATTTGGATCACGTCGTGTTCGACTACATCATCCCCGTTCTTTGAACGCTTCCGCTCGCGATCTACAAGGTACGTAGATGCATCTAATCACTCGTTGTTAGATGAACTCCTAGATGGATCTTGGTGAAACCGTAGGAAAATTTTTGTTTTCTGCAACGTTCCCCAACAGTGGCATCATGAGCTAGGTCTATGCGTAGTTCTCTTGCACGAGTAGAACACAAAGTAGTTGTGGGCGTTGATTTTGTTCAATATGCTTGCCGTTACTAGTCTTATCTTGATTCGGAGGCATCGTGGGATGAAGCGGCCCGGACCGACCTTACACGTACTCTTACGTGAGACAGGTTCCACCGACTGACATGCACTAGTTGCATAAGGTGGCTAGCGGGTGTCTGTCTCTCCTACTTTAGTCGGATCGGATTCGATGAAAAGGGTCCTTATGAAGGGTAAATAGCAATTGGCATATCACGTTGTGGTCTTTGCGTAGGTAAGAAACGTTCTTGCTAGAAACCCATAGCAGCCACTAAAACATGCAAACAACAATTAGAGAACGTCTAACTTGTTTTTGCAGGGTATGCTATGTGATGTGATATGGCCAAAGTTGTGATGAATGATGAATGATCTATATGTGATGTATGAGATGTTCATGCTATTGTAATAGGAATCACAACTTACATGTCGATGAGTATGACGGTGACAGGATGATCATGGAGCCCCAAGATGGAGATCAAAGGAGCTATGTGATATTGGCCATATCATGTCACTATTATTATTTGATTGCATGTGATGTTTATCATGTTTTGCATCTTGTTTGCTTAGAACGACGGTAGTAAATAAGATGATCCCTCATAATAATTTCAAGAAAGTGTTCCCCCTAACTGTGCACCGTTGCTACAGTTCGTCGTTTCGAAGCACCACGTGATGATCGGGTGTGATAGATCCTTACGTTCACATACAACGGGTGTAAGACAGATTTACACACGCAATACACTTAGGTTGACTTGACGAACCTAGCATGTGCATAGACATGGCCTCGGAACACAGAAGACCGAAAGGTCGAGCATGAGTCGTATAGAAGATACGATCAACATGAAGATGTTCACCGACGTTGACTAGTCCGTGTCACGTGATGATCGGACACGGCCTAGCCAACTCGGATCATGTTATACTTAGATGACTAGAAGAGGGATGTCTATCTAAGTGGGAGTTCATTAATAATTTGATTAGATGAACTTAATTATCATGAACTTAGTCTAAAATCTTTACAATATGTCTTGTAGATCAAATGGCCAACGTTGTATTCAATTTCAACGCGTTCCTAGAGAAAACCAAGCTGAAAGACGATGGCAGCAACTATACGGACTGGGTCTAGAACCTGAGGATCATCCTCATAGCTGCCAAGAAAGATTATGTCCTACAAGCACCGCTAGGTGATCCCCCCGTCCCACAGAACCAAGACGTTATGAACGCTTGGCAGACACGTGCCGATGACTACTCCCTCGTTCAGTGCGGCATGCTTTACAGCCTAGAGCCGGGGCTCCAAAAGCGTTTTGAGAGACATGGAGCATATGAGATGTTCGAAGAGCTGAAAATGGTTTTCCAAGCTCATGCCCGGGTCGAGAGATATGAAGTCTCTGACAAATTCTTCAGCTGTAAGATGGAGGAAAATAGTTCTGTCAGTGAGCACATACTCACTATGTCTGGGTTACATAACCGCTTGACTCAGCTGGGAGTTAATCTCCCGGATGATGCGGTCATTGACAGAATCCTCCAGTCGCTTCCACCAAGCTACAAGAGCTTTGTGATGAACTTCAATATGCAGGGGATGGAAAAGACCATTCCTGAAGTATTTGCAATGCTGAAATCAGCAGAGGTAGAAGTCAAGAAGGAACATCAAGTGTTGATGGTCAATAAAACCACTAAGTTCAAGAAGGGCAAGGGTAAAAAGAACTTTGAGAAGGACGGCAAGGAAGTTGCCGCGCCCGGCAAGCAAGCTGCTGGGAAGAAGAAGTCAAAGTATGGACCCAAGCCTGAGACGGAGTGCTTTTATTGCAAAGGGAAGGGTCACTGGAAGCGGAACTGCCCCAAATACTTAGCGGACAAGAAGGCCGGCAAAACAAAAGGTATATGTGATATACATGTAATTGATGTGTACCTTACCAGTACTCGAAGTAACTCCTGGGTATTTGATACCGGTGCCGTTGCTCATATTTGTAACTCACAGCAGGAGCTGCAGAATAAACAGAGACTGGGGAAGGACGAGGTGACGATGCGCGTCGGGAATGGTTCCAAGGTCGATGTGATCGCCGTCGGCACGCTACCTCTACATTTACCTACGGGATTAGTTATAAACCTCAATAATTGTTATTTCGTACCAAGTTTGAGCATGAACATTGTATCAGGATCTCGTTTAATACGAGATGGCTACTCATTTAAATCTGAGAATAATGGTTGTTCTATTTATATGAGAGATATGTTTTATGGTCATGCTCCGATGGTCAATGGTTTATTCTTAATGAATCTCGAACGTAATATTACACATATTCATAGTGTGGATACCAAAAGATGTAAGGTTGATAATGATAGCCCCACATACTTGTGGCACTGCCGCCTTGGTCACATAGGTGTCAAACGCATGAAGAAGCTCCATGCAGATGGACTTTTGGAGTCTCTTGATTATGAATCATTTGACACGTGCGAACCATGCCTCATGGGTAAAATGACCAAGACTCCGTTCTCAGGAACAATGGAGCGAGCAACCAACTTATTGGAAATCATACATACTGATGTGTGCGGTCCAATGAGTGTTGAGGCTCGCGGTGGCTATCATTATGTTCTCACCCTCACTGATGACTTAAGTAGATATGGGTATGTCTACTTAATGAAACACAAGTCTGAAACCTTTGAAAAGTTCAAGGAATTTCAGAGTGAAGTTGAGAATCAACGTGACAGGAAAATCAAGTTTCTACGATCAGATCGTGGAGGAGAATACTTGAGTCACGAATTTGGCACAAACTTAAGAAAATGTGGAATAGTTTCACAACTCACGCCGCCTGGAACACCTCAGCGTAATGGTGTGTCCGAACGTCGTAATCGCACTCTATTAGATATGGTGCGATCTATGATGTCTCTTACCGATTTACCGCTATCTTTTTGGGGCTATGCTTTAGAGACTGCCGCATTCACTTTAAATAGGGCTCCGTCGAAATCCGTTGAGACGACACCGTTTGAATTATGGTTTGGGAAGAAACCTAAGCTGTCGTTTCTAAAAGTTTGGGGATGCAATGCTTATGTCAGGAAACTTCAACCTGAAAAGCTCGAACCCAAATCGGAAAAATGCGTCTTCATAGGATACCCTAAAGAAACCATTGGGTATATCTTCTACCTCAGATCCGAAGGCAAGATCTTTGTTGCCAAGAATGGATCCTTTCTGGAGAAAGAGTTTCTCTCGAAAGAAGTAAGTGGGAGGAAGGTAGAACTTGATGAAGTATTACCTCTTGAACCGGAAAATGGCGCAACTCAAGAAAATGTTCCTGAGGCGCCTGCACCGACTAGAGAGGAAGTTATTGATGATGATCAAGATACTTCTGATCAAGCTCCTACTGAAATTCGAAGGTCCACAAGGACACGTTCCGCACCAGAGTTGTACGGCAACCCTGTCTTGGAAATCATGTTGTAGACAACAGTGAACCTTCGAACTATGAAGAAGCGATGGCAGGCCCGGATTCCGACAAATGGCTAGAAGCCATGAAATCCGAGATAAGATCCATGTATGAAAACGAAGTATGGACTTTGACTGACTTGCCCGTTGAAGGGCGAGCCATAGAAAATAAATGGATCTTCAAGAAGAAGACAGACGCGGATGGTAATGTGACCATCTATAAAGCTCGGCTTGTCGCTAAGGGTTATCGACAAGTTCAAGGAATTGACTACGATGAGACTTTCTCACCGGTAGCGAAGCTAAAGTCCGTCCGAATCATGTTAGCGATTGCCGCATTCTACAATTATGAGATATGGCAAATGGACGTCAAAACGGCATTCCTTAATGGTTTCCTTAAGGAAGAGTTGTATATGATGCAGCCGGAAGGTTTTGTCGATCCTAAGAATGCTGACAAGGTGTGCAAGCTCCAACGCTCGATTTATGGGCTGGTGCAAGCATCTCGGAGTTGGAACATTCGCTTTGATGAGATGATCAAAGCGTTTGGGTTTACGCAGACTTATGGAGAAGCCTGCGTTTACAAGAAAGTGAGTGGGAGCTCTGTAGCATTTCTCATATTATATGTAGATGACATACTTTTGATGGGAAATGATATAGAACTCTTGGACAGCATCAAGGCCTACTTGAATAAGAGTTTTTCAATGAAGGACCTTGGAGAAGCTGCTTATATATTAGGCATCAAGATCTATAGGGATAGATCAAGACGCCTCATAGGTCTTTCACAAAGCACATACCTTGATAAGATTTTGAAGAAGTTCAAAATGGATCAGTCCAAGAAAGGGTTCTTGCCTGTTTTGCAAGGTGTGAGATTGAGCTCAGCTCAATGCCCGACCACGGCAGAAGAGATAGAAGAGATGAGTATCATCCCCTATGCCTCAGCCATAGGTTCTATTATGTATGCCATGCTGTGTACCAGACCTGATGTAAACCTTGCCGTAAGTTTGGTAGGAAGGTACCAAAGTAATCCCGGCAAGGAACACTGGACAGCGGTCAAGAATATCCTGAAGTACCTGAAAAGGACAAAGGACATGTTTCTCGTTTATGGAGGTGACGAAGAGCTCGTCGTAAAGGGTTACGTCGACGCTAGCTTCAACACAGATCTGGATGACTCTAAGTCACAAACCGGATACGTGTATATGTTGAATGGTGGAGCAGTGAGCTGGTGCAGTTGCAAACAGAGCGTCGTGGCAGGATCTACATGTGAAGCGGAGTACATGGCAGCCTCGGAGGCAGCACATGAAGCAATATGGGTGAAGGAGTTCATCACCGACCTAGGAGTCATACCCAATGCGTCGGGGCCAATCAAACTCTTTTGTGACAACACTGGAGCTATTGCACTTGCCAAGGAGCCTAGGTTTCACAAGAAGACAAGGCACATCAAGCGTCGCTTCAACTCCATTCGTGAAAATGTTCAAAATGGAGACATAGAGATTTTTAAAGTACATACGGACCTGAATGTAGCAGATCCGTTGACTAAACCTCTCCCTAGGGAAAAACATGATCAACACCAGAATTCCATGGGTGTTCGATTCATCACAATGTAACTAGATTATTGACTCTAGTGCAAGTGGGCGACTGTTGGAAATATGCCCTAGAGGCAATAATAAAAGCATTATTATTATATTTCTTTGTTCATGATAATTGTCTTTATTCATGCTATAACTGTATTATCCGGAAATCGTAATACACGTGTGAATACATAGACCATAATATGTCCCTAGTAAGCCTCTAGTTGACTAGCTCGTTGATCAACAGATAGTCATGATTTCCTGGCTATGGACATTGGATGTCATTGATAACGGGATCACATCATTAGGAGAATGATGTGATGGACAAGACCCAATCCTAAGCATAGCACAAAGATCGTGTAGTTCGTTTGCTAGAGCTTTTCCAATGTCAAGTATCTTTTCCTTTGACCATGAGATCGTGTAACTCCCGGATACCGTAGGAGTGCTTTGGGTGTATCAAACGTCACAACGTAACTGGGTGACTATAAAGGTGCACTACAGGTATCTCCGAAAGTGTCTGTTGGGTTGACACGGATCGAGACTGGGATTTGTCACTCCATATAACGGAGAGGTATCACTGGGCCCACTCGGTAATGCATCATCATTATGAGCTCAAGGTGACCAAGTGGTTGATCACGGGATCATGCATTACGGTACGAGTAAAGTGACTTGCCGGTAACGAGATTGAACAAGGTATTGGGATACCGACGATCGAGTCTCGGGCAAGTAACATACCGATTGACAAAGGGAATTGTATACGGGGTTGATTAATCCTCGACATCGTGGTTCATCTGATGAGATCATCGTGGAGCATGTGGGAGCCAACATGGGTATCCAGATCCCGCTGTTGGTTATTGACTGGAGAGTCGTCTCGGTCATGTCTGCTTGTCTCCCGAACCCGTAGGGTCTACACACTTAAGGTTCGGTGACGCTAGGGTTGTGAAGATATGTATATGCAGTAACCCGAATGTTGTTCGGAGTCCCGGATGAGATCCCGGACGTCATGAGGAGTTCCGGAATGGTCCGGAGGTAAAGAATTATATATAGGAAGTGCTGTTTCGGCCATCGGGACAAGTTTCGGGGTTATCGGTATTGTACCGGGACCACCGGAGAGGTCCCGGGGGCCCACCGGGTGGGGCCACCTGTCCCGGGGGGGCCACATGGGCTGTAGGGGGTGCGCCTTGGCCTACATGGGCCAAGGGCACCAGCCCCACTAGGCCCATGCGCCTAGGGTTTCCATGGGGGAGGAGTCCCACTAGTGGAAGGCACCCCTAGGTGCCTTGGGGGGGAGGGAAACCTCCCCTTGGCCGCCGCACCTAGGAGATTGGATCTCCTAGGCTGGCGCACCCCCCCCCTTGGCCCTCCTATATATAGTGGGGGAGAGGAGGGACTTCATACCTCAGCCTTTGGTGCTTCCTCTCTCCCCGTTACGTCTCTCTCTCGTAGTATAGGAGAAGCCCTGCTACTGTGACGCTCTGCATCCACCACCACGCCGTCGTGCTGCTGGATCTTCATCAACCTCTCTTCCCCCCTTGCTGGATCAAGAAAGGAGGAGACGTCATCCGTTCCGTACGTGTGTTGAACGCGGAGGCATCGTCTGTTCGGTGCTAAGATCTTCGGTGATTTGGATCACGTCGTGTTCGACTACATCATCCCCGTTCTTTGAACGCTTCCGCTCGCGATCTACAAGTTACGTAGATGCATCTAATCACTCGTTGTTAGATGAACTCCTAGATGGATCTTGGTGAAACCGTAGGAAAATTTTTGTTTTCTGCAACGTTCCCCAACATGATGAACCTCAAGAACAGAGAAGAACAAGGAAACCCTGATGGATCTAAGAAAGAAAGGGGAAAAGACTTACGGCGAAGGCGGAAGCAGCGGAAGGGCGCTGTGGAACTCTGGTGCAAACAGGTTGATGCAGCGGCCAACGACGGAGCAGAGGCGGAGTTCGAGGATGACGGCGGCGCTCGGGTGCGAGGTCGTTGAGAGGAAGAAGAAGAGATGAATGGGTAGTGGAAAGAAAAGAAAAGGGGCCCGCTGTCCCTATTTATAGGGCGAAGAGATAAAATGGCAAGTGCGGGAATCGAGGAGCCCAAAAATGGATAAGTTAATAAGGGTGTCGCCTCGATGGTTGAAGACATATTAAATGAAGGTAATCTTCAACATCAACCAGTGGATGATGTCAGGACGGTTTATCATAATCTTGAAGTATGACGTCACGGCGGTTTACAAGATCGAGGTGAAGATATGAGGGAAGAATTTTTATAATTATAGAAGATTGACATGAACGAGTTTAAACCAATCTGGGGCCTAATGTTGGGGATATTACTACTGGAGGTAAACCGGCCTTATGTAGCCGGGTTGACTCCTTGAAGATTAGAAGCCCATAAAGATACAAGGATGATGGCGCTTCATGGAGGCCCAAGGCCCGAAGGCGGGTTAAAGCCTGTAAATATAAACCGGCTTAGTCGTGTAACTTGTATTGTAAGATAGGAAGGATAGAGACCGAACTGGATATGTTTATGATCCGGCTTCGGGACTCTGTAAACCGGCGGGCGTCAACCTATGTATATAAAGGGACGACCCGGCAGCGGTTTAGGGACAGACAACAAATCGAGAGCCAGACAAAGCGGATTCGCTCCCTGGCCTTCGAAACCCTAGAAATACCAATCACAACTAGACGTAGGCTTTTACCTTCCTCGAAGGGGCCGAACTAGTATAAAATTCCCCGTATCCCCTTGTCCGGTTTAACCCCTTAAAGCTAACCCGTAGCAATGGCTCCACGACTAAGTCCTTTCACAAGGACATCTGTCGTGACAAACCCATGACACATAGGGGTAGCTTCAATTGCTTGGAGTGATTTGTTCCGACAAGCACAGATTCAACATGTGATCACCTCGAGATCAGATCACTTTCCCTGGTTTTGGCGATGGGTGTTGAGAAGCAAGGGTGCAAAAATAAGTATTTCAGGTATGAGATGATGTGGGAGAGAGTTCAGTCTCTGGGGACCATGGTTAGAGAAGCATAGGGTGACGATGGTGACGCAAAAAACTCGGAAGATGTATCAAAAACTCTTAAAAAGGTTCAGAAGTCACTAGTAGTGTGTCCAGGAAGGAGTTTGGAGCTGCCAATTCAAATATCAAACGGAAGAGACACCGGCTGAAGGTACTGACAGAAAACTGAAACCATCAAAACAACGAAGAACAAATTAAACAAACGGCTGCTGAACTAGATGAGCTGCTTGTTAGAGAGGAAGTAATGGGGCGTCAGCGCTCGCGGGCTACATGGATCAGGGAAGGGGAACAGAACACTCGATATTTCCACAGGAAAGCCACATGGCGGCAGAAGAAAAACACAATAAAGAAGTTACAGAATAAAGACGATGTTTGGATGGGAAAGAAGCATGAACTGGATAACATGGCCACGGAATTCTTTAAGGAGCTGTACACAAAGGAGGAGGGAGTATCTCCGCATGAGCTGATTGATATTCTTCCTACTAAGGTAAATGAGGCGATGAATAATAGTCTGATTAAGGTTTTCTCTGAAAAAGAGATTAGTGATGCCCTTTTTCAAATTGCACCCTTGAAAGCTCCAGGGCTGGACGGCTTCTCGGCCCGTTTTTTCCAACGGAATTGGGAAAACATGAAGAAAGATGTGATCGAGGCGGTTAAGGGATTATTTGAGAATGGAATCATGTCAGAAGGAATAAATGATACGTCCATTATCCTTATACCTAAAGGAAAGAACCCAAAGAGCTTAAAAGATTTTCGACCGATAAGCCTGTGCAATGTAATATATAAGGTGATCTCAAAATGCTTGGTTAACCGTTTGAGACCCCTACTTAATGAATTGATCTCTGAAACCTAGAGTGCTTTTATCCCTGGGAGGATGATAATGTATAACGCCATCATAGCGTTTGAATGTTTTCACAGGATCCAGCATAGCAAGAACCCTCACAATACACACTGTGCGTATAAATTGGATCTCGCCAAAGCATACGATAGGATGGATTGGGACTTCCTGGAGGGTGCAATGGAGAAGATGGGGTTTCATGCCATGTGGATTAATTGGATCATGAAATGCATAAAATTTGTCCGTTCCTCAGTTAAGCTGAATGGGGAAATGTTGGAACAATTTCAGCCGTCCAGAGGCCTCAGACAAGGTGATCCCCTTAGTCCATACTTATTTCTCCTTGTCGCTGATGGCCTCACTGCAATTTTCAACAGGGAAGTACAAGGTGGAAGTATATCCCCGGTCAAAGTAGCACGCAACAGCCCGGGTATCTCTAATCTTTTGTTTGCGGATGATAGCTTGGTATTTTTTAAAGCATCTAGGGACGAAGCCAGGGCGGTCAAGAGGGCTCTCACAATGTTCCAGCAGTGTACTGGCCAGTTGTTAAGCAGCAGCAAATGCTCGATCTTGTTTAGTGAGTACTGCCCCTCATCAGTTCAGGAGGAAATTAAAGATATCCATGCCTGTGAGGTCTCAACGTTCGAAAGTAAATACTTGGGGCTCCCAACCCCAGAGGGAAGAATGAAAGATGCAAATTTCCGACCCATTATGGATAGATTTTTAAAAAGATGCACAGACTGGACGGGTCGTCACATGTCTTTTGCTGCAAAGGAGGTTCATGTCAAGTCCATAGTTCAAGCTCTACCCACCTTTGCCATGGGGTTTTTCAATTTTTCAGTTGGTTTCTGTGACAAATATGAACGCCTTATAAGAGAAGTCTGGTGGGGGGAAGATGAAGGGCAACGGAAAGTGCATTGGATGTCTTGGGAGCGTATGATTAAACCCAAGAGAGCGGGTGGTATTGGATTTCTCGATATGCAGATTTTTAACTAAGCACTTCTTGCGAGGCAGGGTTGGCGGTTGCTTCAGAAACCAAACAGCCTGTGTGCTAGAGTCCTCAAGTCAAAATACTATCCTAAGGGAGACCTACTGGATACTGTGTTCGCTGCTGATGCTTCCCAAGCATGGAGGGGTATTGAACACGGCCTTGAGCTGCTGAAAAAAGGCCTAATTTGGAGGGTTGGTAATGGAAAGAGAATTCAGATTAGTAGAGATCAATGGGTTCCACGGAAGAGTGGACTAAAAACTATGGGGTTCAAGAGACGATCAAGATTGAGGTGGGTTAATCAACTTCTAAATGGAAACAGGAGAGAGTGGGACGAGGCACTCATACATCAACTGTTTCACCCCCATGATGTAGAGGAGATATGCAAGATTAAAATCCCTAGAAGCGAAGTGGAAGACTGCGTTGCATGGCATGAGGAGAAGTCTGGAGTGCATACAAGCTGGGTGCAAACCTCAAACAACAGAAAAATGCGCTGGCGTTGAATTCGATAAATGATGCAGATGATAGAAGTATTTGGGATCTCATATGAAAGATGAAGGTACCAGAAAAAGTAAGGATCTTTGCATGGCGAGTGGCGACAAATACGCTTCCAACAAAAGAAAATAAATGGAAAAGAACTCTGGAGCTAGACAATACCTGCAGTATTTGTGGGTGCGAGGGTGAGAATGAATTCCATGCGACAGTAAACTGTATAAAATCTAGGGCACTTCGTAAGGAAATGAGACCACATTGGGTCTTACCAGAGGAGGAGCAATTTCGGTTTACTGGAGTAGATTGGCTCCAGAACCTGCTGGCAAAATATGATGCAGAAACCAGGAGAAGGACACTGCTACTGCTGTGGCGCGCCTGATGGTTGCGTGACGACTGCATTCATGCTAAAGGGAATGCGAGGATTGACCAATCAGCGAGTTTCCTTGTTAAGTATGCTGAGGAGACAAGAATGGGAGGTGCAGACTGTATGATACAGGAGATAGATACCCACCTGGCTGACCATCAAGTGCTGGATCCAACAGAACGGCGACAAGCAGAAATAAAAGATGGAAAGAAAACACAGGAGCTGGGCTGTACGAGCAACCACAAAAACAACGCTCCTGATGGAATACATGAAAGCCAATTAGTACGGGTGACAATGGAACCCAAGCAGACTGAGCGAAGCAAATGGGAACCGCCTAAGGAAGGGTGGTGGAAACTCAATACTAACGCTTCCTTTCTAATCAACACGGGTGACACAACGGCTGGCTCCATCGTCAGAACACACCAGGGTGTGGTGGCTTTGGCTTGTGGTCAGCGCCTGCAGTCTTGTAAGGACTCGGAAGAAGCCGAATTATCAGCTGTTTTGTATGGGCTCTCTACCCTGAGTAAGTACTATAGGGGGCCGGTGTGCGTGGAATCAGATTGTGCATCAATCATCACAACCCTAAACAATAGGGCGACAAACCACTCGGCGCTTTTTCCACTGGTTACAGATATCTGGCACCTCGAGGAGATGTTCAAGGAGGTGTCTTTCAGGGCCACAAGAAGACCCAGCAACAAGATGGCACACGAGCTCGCAGCTCTCGTTAGAAAAGAAGGAGACTATTTCAAGCTAGCAGACGTCCCCCCTGAGTTGAAAAGTATCCTTTGGGAGGACTGTAATTGCTCTAGTTCCTTGGTCGTTTTATAATTTGTGGCTGGGCTGATCCTAAAAAAAATAGTTAAAATCAGGCTCGCATCAAGCGAGTAGATTAGCATGCAAGGTTGAGTGAACATAGGGCCATCTACAAACTCAAACCCTAGCCCAGGCTCACACAAACTACATGTGGTCAAACCTCATAAAATGACGGTCCAGGTCAGTAATCCCTATAAACACTATTCACCTAAAGAAAGCCAGCCAATTGAGTCACTAATTTCTACGTAAGGTGGTACGATGAAAGTTCTTGCGTTTATGACTTTTTTGTTATTTCTTTTGGTTGGTTTTCCCGGGACTTTTGTTTATTTTTTCATTTTTTGCGGAAACCTTTTCCATTATTTCTTTACACAAACAAACACACATGAAATTGTCTGAATACACAATGAGCATTTTACAATACACAATGATCATTTTTAAAATATATGATCACCTTTTTATAATACACACCTTTTCAAATATACTATGAATATTTTCTAATATCTGATGAACGTTTTTTCAGATACATGAGATTTTTTTAATACATGGTGTAATTATTGAAAAATAATAATTTAAATCACAAGGACATTTTCTTAAAACATATGAATATTTATAAAATTGTATTAAAAATATATATAACAATATGAACACTTTTCATAATTATATAAATATTTTTTAAATCCATAGTGTTTAAAAAAACCACGTGAACAATTTTGTAAACGTAATTTTTTTTCTAAAATTACATGAATTTTTTTCAAAAATGCGATAAAACCTTTTTCAAAATATATGAACATTTGTTATGTACATACAAACGTTTTTAAACAAGTTTTTCTATTGCGAACTAACTTGTGGTTGGATGAAGGACAGTGGTACCCCCAGCCCACCGGGCTTCAAGTCATACGCTTGACACAGGTGCTCGCATTTTTCCTGCATTTATTTCAGACTTTCGATGATGTTCCTTCGGAGTTGTTCCCGTCGACTACAAAGATGGCGTTTGTGGCTACTTCGCCAATCTCAAGATTATGTGCTGAATTAGTCTCTCAGAGTTGCTCATTAGGGTAGAATGTCCATGTGTGTATTTTATGGGTAAGTGTATGTCTGTATATATAAGTGTCTCCCTGTGTACTATGTTATTTTTTTTCATTTTAATAACTTAGGAAAAAATAAAAACCATCCAAAAACGAAAGAGAATCTTTTCTTGAACCGAAAACGAAAGAGAAACTGAAAGACCAAAATAAGAAAGAAAAACACTGAAAACGCTTAGCTGGCGCTGCAAGCATCACATATACATAGGAGGAGTCGCCCTAGTCTTGGGAGCAACTAATCAAGGGGTACCCCTTGCGGGCACCCCCCAAGGGTCATTTTAGTGGACTCAGCCGGCGCCATGTGTTGCATGCAGAGCGCTCCCTCAGGATTTAATTTTTCTATAGGCATTTTTGGATTTTAGATGTATTTCTATATATTTTGCGGTTTTTTGGTTTCTCATAGGCTTTGCAGAAAAAATGACACAAAAAATGTTATTTTTACTTTCATGTGAGGCACAAATTTACTACGCGAGGGGCATAGTTGTGCCTCTTGGAAAACAAAAAAGTGTTTTTTTTGCTTCCACGGGAGGCACATGTTTGCTTTCGTGTCGTGCCTCTCAAAAAGAAAAGAAAAATACTTCAATGGGAGGCATAAATTTGATTCCGCGAGATGTTGTGCCTCTCGGAAAGGGGAAGAAATTGAAAAGAAATGTCCTCCCGGCTCGGGTTTCTTCTTTTGATGTTGTCGTGAAAAAAAAAGTTCATCAAAACCCATTCACATGGGTTATAGTTCCGAAGATCTCGACGCGAGAAATTCAACAGTAAAAATGGTTCAAAATGGGAAACTTCTAGGTGCAACAAATGACGCACATGCATCACGTCACTTGTTAACTTGAAAAAGGTGGGAGTGACATTTGCAAGGGTACCCTTAATTAGTGATCTCGCCTAGTCTTGAGGGAAGTAGAACCTATTCGCCGTCTGGGGCGACAGAAGCGGCTTCACTAGAAGCGCCCGCGGGTGGGCTGGCCCAGTTTGGGGCAGCCCGTGTTGTGCATTCGCTGCTTCATTTTTTACATTCTTTTTTCTGTTGCCTTTTTGTTTTTTTTCTTTTCATTTTCTTTTTGTTCTTTCTTTCATGATTTTTCTAGTTTTTTGTTGATTTGGCCTTTTATTCCAGTTTTTTCTTTCCTTTTCTTTCCTTTTCTTTTTTTTTCTTTTATTATTTTGGTTTTTCTTTCATTAATACATGATGAATAATATTTTAATACATGGTGAACAATTTGTTAATACAACACTGAACGTTGTTTTGGTTGGTGTTTTAATACACGGTGAACAATTCATTGATGACTGTATATTACAAAAAATCTGTGTTTTCAGAAAAAGTTCAGTGTGTATTTAAAAGAAGTTCACTATGCATTAGAAAAAGCTTTACCATGTGTTATAAAAATGTTCATCTTATATTAAGAAAATATTCAACATATATTACAAAAAAGTTCATCATGCATTACAAAAAAATATCCATCATATATTAAGAAAATGTTAACTGGTATTACAAAAATATTCAATGTATATTTTAAAAAAATTCAACGCATACTACAAAAAGTTCATAAAAAGTTCATTGTATTAAAAAAATGATCACCGTATACTAAACATTGTTCTAGCGTGCAGCTACCTTGATTAGTTATGAATCTGCAACATACTTCCTTCGGTCCTTTTTACTTCGCGTATTAAATTTGTGTCAAGTCAGACATTGTAAAATTTGATCAAAATTATATTAAAAAATATCTACATCTACAATACCAAATATATATATACTAAGAAACTACATTTCGTAACGAATTTAACAATATTGATTTGCCATTGTGCTTTTCTATAATTTGATTAAAATAGAGATACTTTGACTTCGGATAAAATTTATATGCAAACTAAAAAGGACGTGAGGAGTATATTTTTCCTCCGGTTTCACTCACTTTTTTGGAATGTTGGTAGTTTGACTACCAAATTCATTGATCAGTGGGGAAAAAGAGCAGAACGAGCTACAGGGAGTACCTAAGGTGGGTTCGCGCCAGATATGCTCAAGCAACGAGGAAGACAAAAGGAGAAGGGAAACAAAAAGACCTCAGACTAATCTACTCAAGCTCAGCCAGGGTCAAATGGAATGCCCGCTCCAGCCATATTCCAAAGTTGGATCTTGTCTCTTACTTTAGCGATAAACATCTCCTTCTGTAGAAGTTCCTTCTTGAAGATTCGCCTATTTCTCTCCCCCCATAATTCCCAGGATATGAGTTGGATGAGGGAAAGTGTTCCTTTTCTCTTGTCCGTCGTTGCATTGCCATGGCAGCTCGCCAACCAGCCTCTGATGCTGGTCCGGTCAGTCCAGGATGAAGGGAGCAGGGCAGTCATATTTGTTAAGTTTGCGATCTTTTCCCAAACATATCGCGACCAAGGGCATTCAATGAGCAGGTGTGATGGGGTTTCTAGACTCCGCTCACACAGGGGGCAAAAATAATTGTTGTCCCATCCCCGTGGTAGCAAGGCGTCGGCGGTGAGAATCCTTCCCAATATGGCCGTCCATAAGAAGAAACGGCATTTCCCTGGTGCCCATGTTGCCCAGATCAGGTTATACCCTTCCATGTGTGTGGCACCTTCGAATTGCAGAAGGTATGCTGAACGGGCAGAGTACTCGTGTGATGGAGTGAAGTGCCAAGTGATGGTGTCTGCTTGCCCATCATGCAACACCACATCGTCCAGCAGTGCCGCTAGAGCAGTAAGCTCCGGAACCATATCTTCTGAGAGTCCCTTTGCAAGATCCGACAGCCAAGTTTCATTCCGCATCGCATCTTTTACGGTTTGGTTTTTTCGTATGGAGATTTTGAACAATGTTGGGGCAATAACCTTTGGGCTTTGTCCACTCAACCAGCGATCATGCCAGAAGTTGGCTTTACCACCATCACCAATTGTTATATCAGTAGCCATGGCGAACATCGTCATCGTCGCATGGCAGCGACGACCCCTTCCATGGCCGAGGTGGGTCTTGCCAGACCATCCAAAGCCATCTAAGTCGCAGAGCAGTTCCAAATTTGGCCAAGTCTAGCACTCCCAGGCCGCCAAGGTGTTTCGGGCAGCAAACCATGTTCCATCCAATCCGACATTTTCCCCATGTACATGTGTTCTCTCCACTCCATAACCAAGCGCGGCATAGTTGCACCAAACGCTTCAGGACCCAAACCGGTAGTTTGTGCACCGTCATCATATAGATGGCGAGCGAAGTTAGGCCAGACTTGAGGAGCACTAGGCGTCCAGTCTTAGCCATGAGACCACCCTTCCAGGAGGCAGTCTTGTTGCCAAACTTGAGCAGTAACGGGTCAAGGTCCACCTTGGTTAGGTTCCTGAGAGACAGAGGCATGCCAAGGTATGTGATCGGAAACTGCTTGAGAGGGATGCCAAGGGGCGCCATGATATTGTTTAAGTTGGCTGCGCCACATCTGATCGGGAGAGCCGTGCTCTTGTTAGCATTTACTTGGAGTTCCAGGGCTTTAGCAAAACAGTCAAGAAGCATTTTGATCATCCTCGCGTCGCTTTCCTTCGGGTTCATGAATATAGCCACATCATCCGCATAGAAGGAGCAGCGCATCAGCGGTTTTCGTCCGGGCAGTTTCGTAAGAACACCGCAAGATGTGGCCCTGGTCATCATCCTTTGAAGAGGGTCCATGGCAAGGATGAATAGGAAAGGTGAGATCGGATCCCCTTGCCTAAGACCTTGCCGGTGTTGGATGGCATCGGATAGCTGGCCGTTAATCATCACACGAGAGGTGGATGTCCGGAGCAGCATGGCAATCCATTCACGCCAACGCGCGCCGAAACCTCGCGCTTCTAACATATCCATCAGGTATGCCCATGGAAGCGAGTCGAAGGCCTTGGCAATATCAAGTTTCAGAAGGATTGATGGTGTCTTTGTCTTGTGTAGCCTCTTAATAGTGTTCTGAATGTACAAGAAATTTTCTTGGATGCTGCGTTTTTTGATAAACGCACTTTGACATTGATCGACCAGATCACCTAGCTTAGGGGCCAGCCTACTCGCTAGGATTTTAGAGAAGATTTTGATCAGACTGTGAAGGAGTGAGATTGGCATGAACTCTTGTAGCGTGTCCGCCCCCTGTTTCTTAGGAATGAGCACCAGGATAGCAGTGTTAATACGCGCTAGACCTCGACTGTCCATTCTGTATAATTGCTTGAGGGCGTCTAGCAGATCTTGCTTGATGGTTTCCCAGCATTGTTTGAAAAATCCCCCCGAGAAGCCATCCGGCCCCGGCGCTTTGTCTGCTGGCATTTCGTCGATTGCTCTCTTCACTTCCTCTAGGGTGATATCTCCCTCAAGGCCCAACAAATCCACATGCTCAAGATCGAGCTCATCCCAATTTAGTGCAACGGATCGTGGATGGTCAGAGCCAAATATGTTTTGGAAGTGTTGATGAGCTAAATTGCTCATCTCGTCCGAGGAAGAACATATTCCATTTGGCCCCTGAAGCACATGAATGGTGTTCCTTTTATGCCTAGCATTGGCTTTCGGAAAAAATTTGTGTTGGCGTCCCCAGCTTTCAGCCAAAGGACTCTACTTCTCTGTCTAAGTTTAATTTTCAGGAGAACAGCCGAGCCTAGGGATCTCGACTTGAGCTTGGATTGCAGTTCTCTTTCTTCAGCAGAGAGCAGTCTGAAATCTTGTGCCGTATCAAGCTGAAGGATTATTTCATTCACTGTCATGAGTTGCTTCTGAATGTCTCCGACAAGTGTTCTACTCCATACTTGCAGAGCTTTGCTAAGTCTGTGTAATTTGTCGCTTAGTCTAGTGATAGGACATGCGTTCCCGGTAGGCATATGCCAAGATTGATTCACCACATCATGGAAGCCCTCGATGAATTGCCGGTACGCCTCGAAGCGAAACCTTCTGTTTGTTTTGGTGATCACATCATTAACTAGGAGGAGGGGACAGTGGTCCGAAATTGAGGATGATTGCGGCAGAAGTTTTGCGCCAGGGAAGACAAGTTCCCAGTCGACATTGCAAAAGGCACGATCCAACCTCACGAGCGTTGGTGTGCTTTGTTCATTACTCCATGTGAACCGCCGGCCGATCAACTGTATCTCATGCAAGCATGATCTGTTAAGTGTGCATCGAAAGTTATTCATCCATCAGCGACAGATTCTGTTGTTGCTTTTGTCCTTTGGATCTGTGATGAGATTAAAATCTCCAATCACAATCCACGGCCCTCCCATGGAATTATGGATTGTGGCTAGCTCATTGAGAAACGCCAGCTTGCGGCGATCATCATGTGGCCCATACACCGTTGACAGCGACCAAGCAACCCCTCCTCCGACCGGCGTAAAACATACATTGATGGAAAAATCTCTCACAACGATGTTGCTGGCATTGAAGCAATCTGATCGCCAGCACAACAGAACACCTCCGCGAGTGCCCTCAGCGTCTAAAGACGAGTGCCTGTCGAAACACGATGCAACAATCTCCACGCGATCCGCGTCAGAAACAGCAGAGAGTTTGGACTCCTGTAAGCACACAATCGAGCAGTTCAGACGCTCAAACATTGCGCAGATGGCCGCGCGCCGTGCCCTGTCATTTAGGCCCCTCACATTCCAGGTGATAAGAGACAAACATTCATTCATAAGGAAACACATATAGCTGCAGGGTTCAGAACCAGGCACTGATTGCCATGATCCACAGGATACAGAACAGAGAGATAGTTTGCAAGGCAGCCACAACGGCGCACATGACTAACATGACACAAGTTCAGATAATAGCTAATCATATGGAAACTTGAAGAAACTGCAGGTGACGCGTTCAGCTGCAGACGCGTTAGGCAGCTCGAACAACAAGCTCGTCCAGGATCACCTGGAGCTCAGTATCTGGTAGGCGGAGCTGGGATGGGGACTTCAGACCGGCGATCTCTGCTAACTTGGCCACATTCTCTGGTGGCATTGGGTTGCGGAAGAAGTTCAGGTACTCGAGGAGCGTGTCATCCGTGAAATCCTCCGCCCGCCTAATGAAGCCCAACTTGACGCTTATCGCCGCTTGTGATCGCCTCGAAGAGGAGTAGTTGGAGCCGAGACGAAGCAGCCGGGTGCTCTGCCTGGATGCCTTCATGACACATAGCAGGCGCTGCTTGATGGGGCGAGAAGCGGAGGCGGGAGGGGCCGGCGCGCCCAGGATTGATGTAGACAGCAGCGCAGCGATTTTGCTTATGAAAGCACGTTGCTCGTCAATGTGCAACTCCGAGACTTTTGCCGTGATCGCCGTCAGAAGCCCGGGCCCTGACAGATTGGCTTCCGCCAGGGCGCGACTCGCTCGAGTCTCCTCCCGTGATTGGACATTGGGTTGGTTCAGCTCCTGCTCCGGTGGTGTGGGCCGTGTGGATGCATCGGGCCCAAAAACCACTTCCGGGCCTGTAGCCCAGCTTGGTTCCAGCACATGCTTGTGAACTGGCCTACCTCCCAGCTCGGCAGCCAGTAGGGCCCTGTCGGCAGGGTAGGCTGTTCCCAGCCGAACCGCCTCTGCGTGGCGGCAAGAGAGGAGGCCTCATCCCATATGCTTGGTCCGCCTGGCCCCAAGGATTGTGGCAGCGGGGGTAGCTCATAGCTGTTGGTGTTATGGTTCTGACTGAAGTGAGAGGTCATCGCAGCAGCTGTGATGAAGGTTGCATCCTGTATGTTCTAACTAGGCTAGGGCAGGGTGATGTCGAAGAGCTGTAGATGCTGTCGTGGTGGAGAGTACAGTGGCATGATATCAACAGGGGTCGGCTCCCAGCCCACCGCGTCAGCATGGACAAGGTCTCGGGCAGACAGTTCTGCCGATGGCAGAACAGGAGTTCTCATCACCTTGTCAAAGGTGTCCATGTCAACCGCTGCCCCAGCCATGCTCTGCATGTCGCTGCACTCATCATCGTCTAGCTGCAGCTTTTCCTCAAAGCCTTGTTGCATCTCTTGTTCCCGTGACCCAGCAGAGGGCATACCTGGACCAGCTGCAGAGACGGGGTGACGAACACGCGGTCCTGGCTCCTCGATGCATGCATGCCCGGCTGAGCAGTCGGTCCCGCAGCACCAGCATTCTCAACCACAACCGCACCCGAAGCCTGCCCTTGGGCTCTTGGTGCATCTCTAGGCCCCACATCACACCGGCGATACCGGCGAGGCTCCGGTGCACGAGCCGCCGTGTCACGGCACTGCGCGCGCTCACGCACCCCAAGCCAAAAACGCGAGTGCGCCCCGCCACGCTTGCCACGCCGTCTGCCATTGCCGTTGTCCCCATCATCGCGATCATCATCGGAATGGCGGCCCGCATGGAAAGAGCTGGCCGAGGCCAACGCCCGTGCCCGGCCCTCACCATCCTTGATGCCCATGCACCAATCCTTGTGCCTGTAGATGCGTGGCCACTCCAGCTCCTCGTCGTGATCCGTCGGCGGAAGGGGCGTGTAGTCCTTAACCACATCCAAGTGAATCAGGACTGGGAAATGTGGCCCCTCGACGCCCTGCTCCGCCGGCTCGCCTTCCAGAAGCGAGTACTAGATGCAAGCTACATATATATACATAGTGTTGTTTTGGTTTCACTCACTAAAAAGGATGTGAGGGAGTATATTTATCCTTCGGTTTCACTCACTTGACTTGTATCCAACTAAGCCTAGTTGTAGTGGAGAGTATTATATACTAGTATCATGCACATGATACTAGTGTATGATACTATATCCATAGTGCATAGTATCATATGTTAATATTATAAATGATTTTATTTATTGTCATGCATGACACATAGTAGCACATCATTTAATATGATACGGTACCATGATATGACACTCAACATTCTTCATTTAGTCATATACCATCTCATCAAAATTGTCTAGTTGATATGCATGATACTACCTATGATATCGACGAAATAGGATCCCCCCCCGCTTTGTATTACAAAGCAAACATCACCGATACAATCAGATAGGTGATGAGGCGGAAGCAGCACAGACACACCCAAAAGAAACGAAAGAGAAAAAGAAAAGAAACAAATACCGACATCGGTGGATCAACAAAAACGAAGAAGCTTCGCGGTCGCCGTGCCCACCAGGGATCCTCCACTAAGCCCCTATACTCCGAGTGCCGGTACCAATCAACACCTTCAAGAAGGGACGCGACGATGATGACGCTGCTGCCAAGGGTTTCCCCTGGTATGCAACGAGAGAGGAAGGGTACCTCTGACGCCCTCCAGGAAGGTTCGGCGGCACTCTCAGGCACCACCGCGTCGGAGTCGGCTCGGCCGACAGGGATTTCTCCCGATCCCAACCTTCACCTCGGGCGATCCGGAGCACGCCACCAAACAAACCACCACCCTACGCCAAAACGGTCTTGAAGCTTCTGCACCGTCTCACCACGGCACCGCGAAAGGGGCCTGCTCCACGAAGAAGAGGAGTCGGGACTCGGGATAACAGCATTGTCGGCACGCAGGAGGGCCCAACCCCCACCATCAACGACGGTAACCGACCGGACATGATAGGAGGAGCATACCGGTCCCATGGGCCCATAGGTCCGGTCGGGTCCTCAAATGCCCATAAAGCTCCAGCCTTCACGCTGCAGAAGGCATGCCGTAGGCGCCACACAGAGGACATCGAAGCCACGCCAATGGCCAGCCCGCTAGGACCCAGATGGGGCCGGGAGGGCCTAGATCTGGGTCGAGGGTGCGCCGCCGGCCATCGCACGTCACCACGCCGCCCTGCCGCCAAGGGCAGCACCGTCACCTCGCCCACCGCCGGCGACCGCCGTCGGGTCGCCGGCCGCCGCCCAGCCGAGCAGCACCGCTGCCGTCACCTGCCCCGGGAAGGGGACGAGCGCGCGGGAACAGTAGGGGGCATGCCACCCCGGCCACCTCCAGGGGAGGCAGCGCAGGGGCGGGAGGGAGGGGGGAAGAGGGGGCGGGATGAGCCGGGGCGCACGTGCTGGTGGCCGGCAATGGTGGGAGGGGGCTAGGGCGCCGCCGGGCGCGGCGAAAACCCTAGCGGGAGGGAGCGGGTCGGGAGCAGGAGGGCACGCCAAAAAAGATTCTCTCTAGCACTCACAGTACTACCTATGATACTGCCATTATGAGAAAAATAACTTGACTTGTATAGTATCAGACTGGTGTGACTGTGCATCACGAGCGGTGATTCTGAATCAACTAGTAAGAAAATAAAGTTGCTACCATCTCCATAGAGCCCAGCATTAGTTGACCAGCTGCTATCGACTGTAGTGTGCTGACCCAATCCAACCAGGAGCAATCCATTTTTTGTTGATCATCAGGAGTAATCTTGGCTCAAAGGGAAAAAGGAAAGAAAACGAGCACCTCACCAACATGTACAAGTGACAACACTCGAGTGGTGTTGCGGCACTGCGTCTGCATACCAACAGTGTTACTACTCCAGCTCCACGCTCAACGAATTCTCAGGAATCGCGAACTGTGCAATGAATGGTACGGGGCATTGGTTGGTAGACCAGTAGTACTCCATCTTTCAGGGGAGTGAAGTCTATTTTAAACTTTAAGATTGTAAAGCGCGACGCAAATGAACCTTAACGTGTAAATCCCTGAAATATGTACTTTGACCTTACTTATCCCGATTGTTTTTTACCTTCAAGCCATATCCAAACGGGGGATTCCTACGTGGCTCGAAAAAAGACCAGGTTGTATGAGTCATACAACACTTGTTTGTGGGACCCACCTATCAGTTGAAGTAATAAATAGCAAAGTAGGATAAAAATGGAAACAGTTCAAACCACATGCCTATAATTAGACCGCGACACCTACTTTTTTTGAACCAGGCATTACCCTTTTCCATTACTGAAGAACGGAAATACAGACCAGTTCAAGTTGACAGGAGGAGGGAAAGAGGGGTAAAGTAAGTTCAAGCATTACCAGAAAACCCACCACATCCGCTCGCCATCGAAACGGATGCCATGGGGCGAAAACATGGTAACACTATCACATTAAGTCTATTACAATCATAGCCAGCCAAAGAACGGCCAAACAGACACAACCAAAACAGCGGACTACCCAAACTCGCATGGCTAGGCAAAAGTATTAGACGCTAAAGGCTAACAAGAGAGGCCGCCTTCTACTCCTTTTTCGGGATGCATGGATCTTGAAGCGCCATGCCGAGATCTCCATGATCTTCACGAGCTCTGGATCGGTTTCTTGGCAGTGTTACATAGCTTCATCAACTGCATCATACTGGTCTTGATCATCTCTTCACCAGCGCGTAGCTCTCCAGCCGCCTCTCTTTTTTGCAATCTTGTCCAGTATAATAGAAATGAACAAAGAGAGAAAACAATCTCAAAAGGAGTCTTAATTTGTTTTTTTCTCGAATGTGGCCCGATTACGTGCCAGCCAGATGGCCCAACAGGTAGCAGCTAAACCCACAGTGTAAAAAACTTATTTACCAGGGAGAAACTTATTGCACCAAACAAAATATTCCAATAGTTGTTGGGGCATTTGTCAGTGCCCAACACTACCCCAATAGACCTCCAGACCACCCTAGCAACCGGACAGGTAAAGAAAAGATGTTTAGAGGCTTCAACCTCCCTGCATAAGGAACAACAAGGATTCCTTGTCCAATCCCTTTTCCTCATCACTTGTCTTGTGAGCACCGCATCTTGGGATAGCTGCCATAAGAAGATTTTAATCTTAAGGGGGATTTTGGCTTTCCACACCCACTTATAGTTACACCCAGCAAGGGGTTTTTCCAGCAGTTTGTACACAAATTTAGTAGTAAACTTGCCATTCTGGTTAAGGCCCCAGAAGATCTTGTCACCATCACCTTCCTTTGCAAGGGGGGTGTTTTCTATTATAGACCGCAGTTCTTCCCACTGCTTAAGCAGATCAGGGGTAAGCCTGCGTCTAAAGAACGAACTGGTGTCGTCACCGTTCATTTTGTTCAAGGTGCAGCCAGGGAAGTTACAAATATCAAACAGTCAAGGGTATTGCTCCTGGAGAGCACGTAGCCCATTAATCGAGTCTTTCCACAACCTAGTAATGTCCCCCACTTTAGTATCAATCTTCCTTCCCATCATATATATATATATATATCTTTGACTTTAAGCAGTGCTTTCCAGCAAGGTGAGTCAGAAAACCTGGCAGTGACATCCGCAACAGTTTTGTTGCGAAGGTATCTGGCACGGACAATATCCTGCCAAAGCCCTTTTTGTCTTTCAAGCTTCCACCACCATTTGACCAGCAAGCTTATGTTTTGTTTCTGGAGGTCTTTGATTCCCAAACCCCCTTTTTCCTTGGATCTACATATTCTGCTCCATTTCACAAGGTGGTATCTCTTTTTCTTATTACAACCTTGCCAAAAGAATCTCCTCGACATATGATACAGAGAAATCTGTGTGACCACAGAATCTAACAGAGTATGTCTCCCCCCCCCCATCGAGGCCGCATTACCCATCCAGGCCTCAAACCTCTTTAGGTACTTGCTCACAATGAACTCCCAATCAGAGTTTTTCAGGTTTGTATAGCTCACGGGCATGCCTACATATTTAATGAGGAAACTGTCTATCTCACAATTAAACAGCTCCGCGTACTTTTTGACAACATTCTCATCCCCCCACCCCCCCCCCCCACGGTAAGGATCTCACTTTTCTGGAAGTTAACTTTTAGCCCAGACATCATTTCGAACAAATAAAGCAGTAACTTCAGGTTAACTGCTTTATCAACATCATCCTCTAGGCAAATGATGGTGTCGTCTGCGTACTGCAAGACAGCTACCCCATCAGGGATGAGATCAGACGCTAAACCCATGATCAGACTATTTTTCTGGGCGTTTTCAATCATTTTGGTAAGACATTCAACATCGAGGTTGAATAGGAACGGGGAGTGGGGGTCCCCTTGGTGAACTCCCTTGGCACTTTGAAAGTAGGGACCTGCACAGTTATTCATCTTGATACTAACTGTCCCATCATACATGATTTATTTAATCCATCCACACCAAGTTTCATTGAAGCCTCGCATTTTGTGACACTTGATAAGGAAATCCCAATTTACTTTGTCGTAGGCTTTTTCAAAATCTAGTTTAAGAACAATCCCCACTCTCTTCTTGACATGTGTGTAATTGAGTATATCATGGAGTGAGAGCACTCCATCCATGATGTTCCTCCCTTTTACAAAGGCATTTAGGCTAATTAGCTTATCTTCATATACAGCAACTCTCCGGTCGAGCACCTTAGTTATGAGCTTGTAGGGGCATCTAAGTAGGCAGATCGACCTGAATTGCTGGATTCTCTCAGCACTCGACACTTTTGGCAGAAGGTTAATGATCCCATAATTGAGGCGTTTAACATCAAGTTTCCCTCAATGGAAATGATCAAACAGGGCCATGATATCATCTTTAACGATCTCCCAACAGACCTGATAAAATTCAACGGGAATATTGTCAGGTCCGGGGGCTCTGTTTGGGGCCATATCAAACAAAGCAGTTTTAACTTCTAGCTCTGTAAACTATCGATAGAGATCAATATTATCCTTCGTAGAAAGCTTCTCATCATGAGTCCACGTCTCAGGGTTAAGATGGAACTGGTTGCCAGGAGCTGGGCCAAACAAATCTTTGCAAAAGTTAGTGGCATGAGCAATCAGACTATCCGTGCCCTCAATTGTTACCCCCTCACCCACCTTAAGTGAATGGATGGTATTTTTGCGTTTTCACCCATTGGAAATCTTATGATAATAATCTGTGTTTAAATCCCCTTTAAGGAGCCAACGCTCATGGGATTGTTGTAACCAGAAGATCTCCTCATTGACAAGTAGTTCATGCAGCTCGAAGTTGGCATCCATCTTCCTGCTGTAAAGCTCAGGAGGAAGTGGTCCATCTTCTTCAAGTTCTTCGAGCATGGACTACTCTAGTCTGAGATTTTCCTTTTTGTTCTTATCATGGCCATATCTATCAGACCCCCAACCCTTGAAATAGGTTTTAAATCTTTTAAGCTTAATGTTCAAGATAGCTATAGGATCAAATGATTTAACTCTCCCAGTCTAGATCTGTCTGACTAGCGGCAGGAATCTATCATCTTTAATCCAGGATAGATCAAAACGAAATTCCCTTGGTTTGGGGGCATCTCGCCCCTCCTCCCCCATAGACAGCAATAGGGGATTGTGATGAGAGATCTCTCGGACCAGCTTCCGAACAGAGACAAGTGGGTACATATTTTCCCACTCTTCATACATGAGGATACGATCCAGTTTTTCTAGTGTGGGATGGGCCTGTTGATTAGTCCAAGTATATTTCCCTCCATTAATATGGATCTTACGTGGAGCTAAAGTACTAATGATAGAATTAAACAGATCAGTAGATTTATGACTGTTGTGTTTCTTGTTCTTCTCTCCAGAGTGTCTAAGGATATTAAAGTCGCCCCCAACAATGTAAGGCACTTGCATCCCATTGCAGGTGGCAGCCAGCTCAATCAAAAACTCTCCCTTCAACTCTTCATGAGCTGGTCCATATACTACAAGCAAGCCCCACTTAAGCTTATTTTGTCTGTTCTGCAGTACCAATTGTAGTATATGTTTACCTTTAGAATAGGAGACTATCTCTAGTTTATCACTCCTAACACCACACAGAATGCCACCAGATTTCTCAACAGAGGAAATCCAATTCCATTGAAAGGTGCCAAAGGGGTCAATTCTCCTCAAGCATTTAGGGGAGAAATCTTTTTGCATAGTTTCTTGTAAGCCCAGGAAATCAAGGGAGTGGTCACTGATCATGTCTGAGAGGCAGGTGGCCATCCCTTTCTTGCCTACCCCATGGCAGTTCCAAATGAGGCCTCTCATTTGGAACATTTCTTATGAAACTTGGAACGAGTAACCCTACCATGAGACAATGTAGGGTTACAGATCAGATCTGTCTCTAAGATAGTACTCTTTTGACTCCTAGTCACTGGCCTAGAAGTCTTAATACTAACTTTCCTTTGTTTTTTCTTTTTAGATTTACTAGAAGAGATCTATTCGAACACATGTTCCTCCTGGTCAAGCCATTCTAGGTCGACAAGGTTGCTCCTGCCCAGCCCATCAACTACAATAATATCCTAACCCCCCCCCCTAAGTAAGGGATTCAGTTTTGCTCTTGATATCTAACTCACCCCTGACATGCTCTAATTCTCTGATAACGTCCACAAAAGTGAACATATCATCAGGTATATCCACCCCCATTTTATTGGCTCTACTAATCAACTCATAATTGGAAAAAACTTCAAAAGAGTTTTTACAAGCAGGCTTGCAGTTACCTTCAGGGTCTTTCGTGTAAGCCAGCTTCACGGCCATGTCTTCCACCTTGTCCTGTATTCTTGAGGCGTTACACTTGCTGAATTTGAGTGTAGCTTCAGGTGCTAGTGGGGGAGTAAGAACAATCTCCTCAAAGTGATCCGGGGATGGGAGTTGTACCACATAATCACTTGAAGTTTTTAAGCCAGGATCTATTTCACCCACCACCTCCACAACCTTAACATCTTGTGAACACGCCCCAAAGTCAACAGTTTCCATGGGGACGATCCACTTGGAGGAGTTCAGTTTCTCCTTACCAGCAGATTCATCTATTTCTTTCTGCATTGTTTCAATAAGCAAGGAAGTATCTGCTCCACTTTCAGATGAGACATCCTCCTCTTTTTCTTCATTCTCAGTAGGCAGAAGACGACATGCCTTACCCACATGATAAGAATTGTCAAGTTTCCCAGATCAATGTTTAGCAGGTGGACTCTCTTTTTTCTCCTGATCAGTATGGTTCCTTTTATGGGTGTACTCAAGCTTGGCTTTGTCATCAGCAACAGGATCAACAACTTCTTCCTCAACATAATTTTTAACTAGAATTTCTTCAATCTCATAAGTAAACTTATAGAAACGCCCCCCTAAAACTCCTTCAGCAGTAGCAGGTAGTTGGGCCACAGATCTGCACCCAATTCTGGCTCTGACAGAAGAGGGGCAATTGATGGTCGACATGTCCACTTCCAGAGTGATCCCAACCAGCCCCCCCACATAAGCTACAACCTTACCAGATCTCTTATTGGGGGGAATTTTACCAATTCTAACCCACACAACTTCCAGGAGCCCCTCAGAGTCGATGTCCTCACACCAGGGAGAGAATTTAACACTAACTCCACTCTCCCCCGCTCCCTCCCGCTCTCCCTCACTCCCTCCCACCGTGCGCCACTCCGGCGTCGGCGTCCACCGCGCTCAGGCGCTCTCGCCGCAGCCACTCCGACCGCAGCGACCACCACTCTCGCCGCCGCCGGTCTCTCCTCCCGGCTCTGGTTCCCATTCCCCATGTCCGCTAGCCCCAGATCTGTGACCTCGTCGTTCCGCCCATAGGGAGAGCGCCCGGTGGTGTCGGGGCTGGGGATCTCATCCAGCTCCGAGGGCTCGGACGCCCACGACCCGGACGCGGCGGTGGACGGCGCTCTTGCCCCTAGGCCGGTGCAAGCCCCATGGGTGCGTCCGCCTCCCTCCAAGAAAAAGCTCTGGAGGATGAGGCACTCCCCTGACGGTCTGAGCGGTCGTGCGAGGGCCCCCGCACGACCTGCGTCGCCGGTCGTTGAGGTCTTGCCGAAGATGAGAGATAAATGCTTCAAGTGTTTAGAGAAGGGCCACTACAAGAACGAGTGCACCAACCAAATCGTCTGCTTTAGATGCGGCCTGCCCGGCCACGGCTCCAAGGACTGCAAGCGGCCGGGAAGCCCCTCGTCGGTGGATGATCTGCACAGGGAGGCGGTGGCCAAGGTTGCACGTCACTCTGCTCCATCCCTACGGCCGGCGCTCGTGGCGGTGCCTAACGGCTCTGGCTAATTCACGGCACCACAGGCTGCGGCTCTGGGTGTTGATTCGGCATGGCCACCCCTGGCGCCGCCGCGGCTTCAATTGGAGGCCAGGGCCGTCGAGGCATCCGCGGAGCTATGCGTCGTCAGGCGCACCGCGATGGTGTCTGATCTGGAGCGTCGCCTTCAGTTCGCCGTGGTGGCCTACGTGGGTGGCCAAAGGAGGGTGCTTGCACCGGCGCGTGTGAAAGAGATCCTTGTCGGGAAGCTGGACATCGCCCCAAAGCTCGTGTCAGTGCATTGCTATAGGCCAAAGGATTTTCTGGTGGTTTTTGCTTCGGCGGAGGTGCGGAACAGAGTGGCGGATTGCCCCTCGATGGAGTTCAAAGGAGACAGACTGCTCTTCATGCCGTGGAATAGGCAATCGTAGGCAGTTCATTCGGTGTTTGGTTTCAAGGTGTGGCTAGAAATTGAGGGCATCCCCCCATGCTTGGGATCGCTCAGTGGTGGAAGGGCTGCTCGGGTCGTCTTGCAAGGTTGAGGCGGTGGCACCAGAGACGGCTTCCCGCTCCGACTTATCCTCGTTCAAGCTCACGGCATGGACGGCGAGCCCACAAGACATCCCCACACTCCGGTGGTTGGCTATGCCGGAGCCGGGCATGGAGGCGCCACCCGCCCTTCTGCAGTATAAGGTACTCATTCACATTGACATGATCATGGACTTGAGGGAGGCCGGTGAGCCGTGGTTCTTCGGGAGCTCTTCGGACAATGGTCAAAGTGGCCTTCCAGACAACGATGATGGTGATCTCGCGGGCGGCGGACTGAGGCCGCGTAGGCTGGCATGGCAGTTCGGTGTTCTGGATGTCCGTGTCAGCGGTCACGGCGTCGTTGTCGCCGGAGAAGGGGGTGGGGCCTGGTCCAGACCAGAGGGACACGACTAGCGCCTCCCCCCATGGAGTCCCCACCTGTCGCTGCGATGGAAGCCCCAGTTGTCCCTATCCCAAGCAGGCTGACGCGGCACCTGTCTGCTTTCAAGCGCTTGACTGTTCAAGCCAATCGGGATGCTTCGAACAACAAGGCTGTCGAGATATCAAACGAGACATGAGAAAGATTGGTCGCGCAATTGGTGGTGGCCTCAAAGCAAGTGGAGGAGGGAAGAACGTTGGCGTAGAACCCGAGGGAAATTCTCCCTCCCCGGCTGCTAGGGCGCGTGGCGACAGGCCAATGGGAGGAAGTGGTGGGCACATGCACGATGGCCGTCCAGTCTGGTTCGTTGCTGGGGGCGCGCAGGTGACAGCTCCAGGTCGCCTTGGAAAAGGTAGGGCCAATCCTCGAGCCGATGGCAATCGATGTGGGGGAGCTGGGATCCCAAGGAAGAGAGTCGATTGGGCATTCGATCGGCGCAGACAATCTTCATGTGGCACCGCGGGGGGGTCCGTCCAATCCGGTGATGGGCGCGTCGCTTGTGGATAAGCAAGTTGCAGCGGATCCAAGGCATGATAACGCGATGGAGGTGCATGTAGTGGTGCCACCTGGCGTGGCCATGGTAGTGGAGGCCATGCAGCCAGCGGATGGTCACACGTCGGTAGGGCCCACCCTGATGGGATTCATGCAAGCTTTGCATGTGACTCTGTTCACGTAGCCGCACCATCGGATGTGCATGAAGAAAAAGAGATGCCTGCCGAGAGGCCTGTGGAAGAGGGCGCCAAAGAGAGGTGCTTAGAGATTGTAGTGACCAACGACCCAGCCAATGGACTGACATCCAAGGAGGTGGAGATGTACGCGAAGCTCAAGGCTTTCTGCTCATGCATTGTGGAGAAGCTAGCACAACCAATTCTCAGGGAAGTCCAGGCTTCCACCTTGTGGCTTGAGGCAGAACCATTCACCCCCAAAAGAACCACTCGGGCAACCAAGAAATCGGCTCCGCAGAACACGCAAAGAGCCACACCTGCGGAGAATGTGCTCCTGCGCATGCTGGGAATTGTGCCGGAAGATCTGGAGGTTACGGACACGGCTGTGCAAGAGCTCAAGTTGCTCTTCTACTGTCCTCTACGCGAGCAGCATGTACGGGTGATTGCAGCCCTGTTCGGCAAGGCTTTGCCTGGGCAGCTTTCTGGAGCTAGTACTGGAGCGGCGGAGGAAATCGGCGCACACTGAGCGTGCTCCGAGATGGGTGGGGGTGCAAATCTGTTCCATGGATTTAAACCCATCGGTGACATGCTGGAACGTTCGAGGATTGAACAACCCAGCGAAGAGGCAAGCGGTCAAAGACTTCCTAGTTTCGGTGCGGCCTAACCTAGTGTGCTTACAAGAAACAAAGCTCGATGTAGTCGGTAACTTTCTCTTAATGCAATGATGTGGACCGTCCTTAGACGGCTTTGCTTATTTATCGGCGATCGATACGAGAGGCGAGATCATTCTTGCCTGGGATACCACCGTGATGCTAGTTGATCACATCTCGCGTGACACGAACTCCATCACTGGACTGGTACACCCCAAGTCAGGAGAGGATTGGTGGGTTACGGTGGTCTATGGGCCACAAGGAGACGACCTCAAGACACTATTCCTTGAGGAGATGACGGCGAGGCGAGCGGCTTGCCTGGGGCCATGGATGGTCCTGGACGATTTCAACTTAATCCTTAGAGCCTCGGAGAAAAAAAAATTGAACCTTAACAAGGTCATGATGAACAAGTTTAGGAGCTTCATCAACAATAATGAACTTAAAGATCTCTACATGCATGGGCGTCATTTTACGTGGTCGAACGAGGGAGATGCCCTGACAATGACAAAAATCGACAGGATCCTCGTCTCGGTGGTTGGGAATTGGCGCGGCCAGACTACCTATTGCAAGCACTCTCGACTAGCGTTTCCGATCATGCCCCACTCCATCTTTCGATAAATGCTACTTACTGGCCGAGGAAAAGATTTTGCTTTGAGAGCTTTTGGGTCAAGCTAGAGGGCTTTGAGCAGGCGGTGAAGGATGCATGGGTTTGTGATCAGGCCCTCGTGGATCCTTTCAAGAGACTCGATGCACTCTTCCGGAACGCAGCGGCGGCACTTCAAGCATGGGGACAGAGGAAAAGTAGGGAATATTAAACTTCAGATGGTGATTGCCACGACGGTGATCTACCGCCTGGATCAAGCGATGGAAACTAGAGGGCTCACCGAGTTGGAGACGTGGCTAAGAAGAATGCTTAAGTTAGCTCTCCTAGGGCTTGCATCGCTCGAGCGCACGATCGAGAGGCAAAGATCGAGACACATATGGCTCCGTGAGGGAGATGCCAACACCAAGTTTTTTCAGCTGGTCGCCAACGGGAGGAGAGCAAAGAACTTCATACCCCATGTTAGGCAAGGTGAGGAGATCGCCACTGATCAGAGCCGCAAGGAAGAAATTTTCACAGAGGCCTTTCATAACTTGCTTGGCACGGCACAGGCAAGAGCGCACACGCTAAACCTACAATCGCTGAGCATGAACATGCTAGATCTGGGCTGTCTGGATGTGTTGTTCACGGACGAGGAGGTTTGGTCAGTTGTCAAGGAGATGGCCCCGGATCGGGCTCCTGGACCAGATGGATTTACTACCGAGTTCTACCAAAGAGCTTGGCCTATTATCAAGGACGATGTTATGGCAGCGCTACTCAAGCTTTGCGTCGGAGATGTCCGTGGATTTGCGAGGTTAAATCATGCGCTGATTGTGCTAATACCTAAGAAGTCGGATGCCCTAGAAGTGGGTGATTATCGACCGATCAGTTTGCCACATAGTTTCTCCAAGCTGTTCGCCAAACTCCTGGCTAACCGAATCCGACCGTGCATGAAGGACCTTGTGGCCACCAACCAGTCGGCTTTCATTCGTGGCAGAAATCTGCATGATAACTATCTGTTAGTGAAGCAAGTGGCCAGGAAAATACACGCCAGAAAGAACAAAGGTGTTTTTCTCAAGTTGGATATCTCCCGTGCCTTTGACTCCTTGTCTTGACCTTTCTTATTTGGAAGTCGATGTCTCAGATGGTTGGCGGTGCTGCTGCAATCCTCGAGCACCAGAGTGCTGGTTAACGGAGTATCGGGAAGGATAATTTGGCATGCAAAAGGACTACGACAAGGGGACCCGGCCCCTCTACTTTTCGTTATCGCCATGGAGGCCCTCACGGCCATGATCTCTAAAGCCATGTGTCATGGTTTTGTCACGGCAGATGTCCTAGAGAAAGGACTTAGTCGTGGAGCCATCGTGACGGGTTAGCTTGAAGGGGTTAAAGCGGACACAGGGATGCAAGAGAGTTTATACTAGTTCGGCCCCTTCGATGAAGGTAAAAGCCTACGTCTAGTTGTGATGGAATTGATGGGGTTTCGATGACTAGGGAGCAAACAAGCTTCGCCTATGTCTCGAGTTGTTGTCTGTTGTCCCTGAACCGCCGCCGGGTCGTCCCCTTATATACACGGGTGACACCCGTCGGTTCACAGAGTCCCAATACCGGCTCATAGATGTGTCCGGTTTGGTCTCTACTTATTCCTAACTTACAATACAAGTTAACTACCAACGCCGGTTTACGGCTATAGGCCTTGAACCGACCATGGGCCTTGAGCCCTCATCTGCGTTCTTGGGTTTTAACATACTTAACTACTGACGAAGTTAACCCGGCGCAGATAGGCCGGTTTACGCCCAATAGTAATATCCCCAACATTAGGCCCCAGATTGATTTGAACATGTTCATGTCAATCCTTTAGCAAAAATCATCATCTTCAATATCTTCTTGTAGTTTGTTGAACCGCCGTGATGTCATCTTCTCTGGTTGTTGTAAACCGCCGTGACATCACCTGTTATAAAGGACCTTAATAGGTCTGCGACAATTAATGCGACATCTTCGTTTCCAAACCCTCGGTCCCTTGATTTTCACGCTGACTCCTGTCCCTTGCCTTATAAATAGGACCGAAGGGTCATTTCTTTTTCCCCTCCGTGCCCTTATGCTTCGTCTTCCTCGCGTCGCCCAGCTTCGGAGCTCCGCCGCCACTGTCAACCTCTGCATCAACCTTGGCCGCTGCATCAACCTGGGCGCACCAGAGTACCGCGGCAACCTTCCACGTTCTTCTCATCTCAAGTAAGTCTTCTGTTCTTTTCAACACAGATCTGTTCTAGGGTTTTATGTTCTTCTAGTGTTCATCGCCTGTTTCGTGTTCATACGATAGCTCCTAGATGCATCTGTGAATCCTTGCTCTGTGTAGCGGTAGGTTTTAGCATCCGCCTTGAGTTTCATGCCTCAAGACCATAGATCTATTGTATCTCTGCCCATTGATTCAGTACTGTTCTTTTTTTTAACCTTGAATATTTTCCTTCTTTTCTGAACTTGCTTCAGATCCGTTGCTGTAGAGAAGTCTTGTGAAATCTGTTTCTGTAAACTTACTCATCTGCTTCAATGTTTAGACCAGGCGGTTTAACTTTGTAGAAAAAATTGCCAAACCGGTATATACCATTAGTCCCCTTGTTGAACCGCCAGATGTTGTTGCTTCATAAAACTCCGGTTTAGATAGATCTGTCTCCGGTTTAACATTGCACATACCAATGTACCTTAATCAATGCATTTTTGAACCGGGATCATCTACTTTGTAGATTTCATCATGGCCAAGCAAGTATATGAGTGCAACTGGGTTCCTTCTCGCGTCACAGAGGCTCAACTGGACGATTTAGTCCTGATCGGCGCCTTAGGCAGCAAAGATACCATCCATTGGAGGGCTCCTGGCAAAGAATGCCCTCCCACACCTCAAGAAGGAGAGGTTGTCGTTTTCGTAGATCACTTAGCCCGGGGCTTTAAGCCGCTCGGTTCTAAATTTTACCGGGATGTTTTAGCCGATTTTCAACTCCATCCACAAGATACTGGCCCCAACTCTGTTACAAACATGTGTCACTTCCAAGTGCTCTGTGAGGCGTTCTTTCAAGAGGAGCCCACAGTGGAATTGTTCAGAGACTGTTTCCATCTAAACCGCCATACTGAGTTTACTGACGGCTCCAATACGGAGTTGGGTGGCGTGGTGATTCAGAAAAGGAAAGAGGTTACATACCCTCATGCCAAACTGCACAGCCACCCCAAAGAGTGGAATCAAACATGGTTCTATTGCAAAGACACCTCCCCTGCTGGTGAAAATCCCTTGCCTGGCTTTCGTCCGGAGCGGCTCAGCAATACACACCCCTTTCCACAAAGGTTGACTGCCCAGGAGAGAAGCAAATATGCTCCTCAACTGTCGAAGCTCAGAGCCTTTATGGCCAACGGTTTAACAGGGGTTGATCTCGCCCGCTGTTGGATATCATGGAGCATACTGCCCCTTAGTCAGCGCTCCGGTTTGATGTGCGAGTATACTGGCAGTGTTGATGACCCACTGCGACATTCCAACATCCAGCTCACTGACGAAGAAATCACAGAGGCTGTGAATAAGATGCTGAATGAACCGGAATACATCTGTGCTAAAACCGGCCTGCTTCCCTTCTGTGCCACCAACAAACCGCCAGCTGTAAGAGTTTAATTTTTTCTTTTTGCTAAATCTGCTATTGATATATCTGGTCATTGTTTAATATCAGTGTCTGTGTAACTAGGGCAATGATCCGTTTTGGAGCAAGAAACTGCCGCAGGAGAAACCAGAAAAACCAGACAAACCGGAAAGAGCAACCCGGCAAAAGACTAAAGCTGTGAAGAAGACTGCCCACAGGAAAAGAACCACTGCATCCTCTAATCCGGCCCCTGATGATGATGTGGATAATCCGGACCTTGAGGTAGGGCTTGACTCACTTGGCTTATTTTTCATGCGTCTTATTGATGATGATATTTGTCAGGATGATGCCGAAGCCAGCCATGCTGATGCTGCAGAGGTAATTATTCTCTCTTCCGATTCAGAACCTTTGCCTTCACTAAAAATCCGTCAGGCAAACCAGAAAGTTAAATTTTCTCATCCTCTTGTTTATTTGGATCCCAAATTTCTTATGAAGACCCATTAGCACGAAGCTCGTCGCACAAACCGGCACAGCGGCCAGGTAGTTACCTCTGCCGGTTTACCGAACAGCCCGGTTCAGAAACGCCGTTCAGAGGTCTCTAATTTGCTTGTCAGTGCTTGTCCTAAAGCGGGCTGCTTTCGTCAACCTCTTAATCCATCTGACTCTGATTACCAGGTTACTTCCCACTCATCCTCTGGTGAGTCATCGGGTACTCAGCTGCCACCGCTCAAAACGGTGCTTGGGTAAGCTATACTTATCATAATATTTGCAGCACATCACCTTGGAACATATGATGTATTTGATTTTTTTATTCCTTTCAGGGCCAAGCCTAGGCCAAGCAAGAAGGCTCGTCTAGACAAAGTGGCCGAAGAGGAAGACGTCCTTTAATCGGGCAAAACACCAGATCTTGAAGCGGCTATTCCTGAGGATATACCCAATGATCCACCGCAGCAAGACGACGATCTGATTGCTGAAGAGAGACCTATTGATACTTCAAGTCCTGTCAATCAGCCCACAAGCTCCATCCGGATTGAGAAATCCACCGGTCCAACAAAGCCTACTGACAAGCCAACAGCCCCAGTGCAAACCGGCGATACCAAGGATGATGAGGTTGTCATTACTGGCATTGACCATATAGAGCCAAGCAATCCCGTCGCTTTGTCCAAACATTCTTCCAAGGAAGAATGTGCTGCCTTTGGCAAAGGCAAGTGGAATGCTGATCTGGCGACTTACGCTACTCTAAACGCCCAAGATATCCATTCCGGCTACCTGAACCGGCTGTATACCAGTCGTGACTATGAAGCCGGTCTGGTTAATATGATGAAAGATAAATATGAGGTAACTCCCATATGCTCTTTCCTGCTTGTATATTTCAATTCTTGTTGACGCTCCTAGCCCCCGAGGGCCGGTTTGTAATCTTCTTTCAAACCGGGACTTACTAATATAAATCTTAACGCTTTGAAATTCGTTGATGTAGTCCCCAAAGGGCGGTTCAACTTAGCGTAGTTAAACCGGGACTTTAAGTAATTGAGATCGCTGCATCAGAATATATACGAGCAGATAGCCATTAGCCCCCAAGTGCCAAGTTGAATACTTGTATTGATCTTGGGACTTTGTAAGCAATTGAAAGATGAAGATCGAACATGCATTTGCCCCCAAGTTCCAAGTGCATAACTTGTTATGTGGTTGGTACTTCAATCCTTGTACCGTTTTGCTGAATCATATAATTGTCTGCATGCAGGCTGAGCTGAAGACGAAAGAAAGCCAAGTCGCCGATCTCCAAGATAATCTGAAATCCCAACAAGCTGAAACCTCCAAAGCAAAAGAGGAATTAACCGGCGCTTTAAGCTCCATGGAACAGCTTAAGGAGAGCTTCAAGAAGAAGCGGGCGGATTGGGCCACTGAAAAATCCGCTTTAATCAAACGAGTAGAAGATGCCAAGGCTGCACTAAAACCGGTGGCGGATGAACTGACCAGCATAAAGCGGCATGTGCATGCCATGACCACTGCTATCTTTGGTAAGCCAGTTTGACTTCTGAATTGATTCCTCCGTCTTACAAAGCTGCCAGTTTGTTAACCCTTTATGATATTTCAGGGACACACATTGGTCACTTGGGGTCAGATGTGCGGAAGAAATTGAAAGCCGCCTACATGTTGGTCGAACAACTGTACACTGGTGCACAGCGGATCATCTGTACTGCATCCCACAACAAGCCGGCGCCCACTTTGATTCAGGACACTCTGATGAAACTGTCGGTGCTTCCTGCCCAGGTTAAAGAGCTGAAGAAATCTGCTGCTCGAACCGGTGCGATCAATGCCTTAATCCGGGAAAAAGCTTGGGTGCCGGATTTTGATCCTATTGAAGCGGCTCAGGGCTATCCCAGCTTGAAGGAAGACGGGTCAGAGTTTAGTGAAGCGGATCTGCGAGCAATAAACCGGGAGGTGCGTCCGCTAGCTTGTCAATTGGCTGAAGAAGCAGACTTGTCTCATTATCAAGCCCAATATGACAATCAAAACAAGCGAATAGCCGCACAATTCATGAAGCGGAAAATCTTATCCCTCCAATCCGTAAGCATACTTACGCTCCCGACATTGACCCATCGTTGCTGATCCATGATGAAGCTGTCTTTCAAGCATTAATGGGAATCGACTGGACAACTGTTGATTTCCAGCCGCTGGGTAGAGAAACTGAAGCTGAAGCGGCGCAGGATGATCCACAACCATCAGGCCAGGCTGGTGACCAAGCTTGAACCGAAAGCCGGCTTAAAACTGCTTCTCCCTTGCGAAAAACAATGATCTTATTGTAGGCACCGTGTTGCCTTGTAATAGGCTAGCTGATACTTTTGATGTTGATATGCCTTCGTGCATAATTACTGCAACTTGCTCTTCCTTTGGGTGATGAACTTTCCAAAGTACTTTCTGCAATAAAAAATCTTAAAGTGCCACCGCGGTTGTACCGTCAGGCGGAATATGATGTCTGCATACATGAAATCAAAACATCCGAAATTTTTAAGTATGTGACCAAATTTTTGAGATGCATAATACCTGCCATCGTTGAGCGTGAAGTTGGCTTGGCCAATCTTGAAGCGGAGTTTTATAAACCCACACTGTTGGAGGAGATAGCAGCTCCTATATATATATGATGCCGGTTTACCATGTAAACCGTGCTGGGTTATAATAAAGACTGTGTTACTCCATAATAGGATGTTAACAACAAAAAAAATCAAACCGGGCAAATAGTCTCCGGATTAAAATGAACCGTGTTCCGTCAATTGACAGTTTAAACCGGCTTAAAACTTTGTCGGTTTAAAAAACGCAATAAAAAGAAAGAAATATCTTTCAAAGAAAAATGTGAAGCAAAGGCAATGACAAAACCGTTTGCAAAAAGAGGCTTATTTGAGCTGATCAGATGGCGTTACCATGGTCCAACACGACCAAGCTCCCGATAGGTGTAGCTGTGGTTCAAGTCAGCCAGGTCCCCAAATGAAACCGTGGCATTTATGCGGATCAAGTGGCATGGCAATGGTTCGGGTTCGACCAAGCCCCCAAGTGATTCTGTGGCCTTAGGCCGATCAAGAGGCATGACTGGTTCAGATGTGACCAAGTCCCCAAGTGATCCGGTGGCTCTCGCCTATCAAGAGGTATTGCATTGGTTCGGACACGACCAAGCCCCCAAGTGATATAACATGACGCTTTTGAAAAGCTAACTCAAGGGGTAAATCGAAGGCCGCTTTAGAACAACTCCGTGTAACCACACATGATGTAAAAGAACAGATACCCCGCTTTAGCTGAGGTTCCGGTTTATTATATTTAATCATAATATATACATCGTCATGATATGTACATAAGTAGAGCCAATGGCTCAGGTATAGTAAGGCCGAAGATGAGCTATGTTCCACGGCCTGTTGGTCTCCTCCTCTGATGTACGTGAGTCTTTATGCTCTCGAATATCGATCAGATAGTATGACTCGTTGTGCAGATTCTTGCTGACCACGAAAGGCCCCTCCCAAGGTGGGGATAGCTTATGCATATCAGTCTGATCTTGGATGAGCCGAAGCACCAAATCTCCTTCCTGAAAGGTTCTGGTTCTGACTCGGCGACTGTGATAACAACGAAGATCCTGTTGGTAAATCGCCGAGCGGGCAGCTGCTATGTCACGTTCTTCATCCAACAGGTCCAAAGCGTCTTGCCGTGCTGTCTCATTGTCCGCTTCAACATAAGCCACCACACGGGGTGAATCATGACGGATATCACTGGGGAGAATCGCCTCCGCTCCATAAACCATGAAGAACGGTGTGTATCCTGTTGATCTGTTGGGTGTAGTATTGATGCTCCATAACATAGATGGTAACTCTTCTACCCAACAACCCGGTGTTCTCTGCAAAGGAACCATAAGCCGGGGCTTGATGCCTCTCAAGATCTCTTGATTAGCCCTTTCTGCTTCACCATTGGACTGTGGGTGTGCCACCGATGAAATGTCGAGCCGGATGTGCTCCCGTTCGCAGAACTCCTCCATGGCACCTTTGGACAAATTGGTACCATTATCTGTGATGATACTGTGTGGAAAGCCAAACCGGAAAATCACTTTTTTGATGAACTGAACCGCCGTGGCCGCATCACACTTGCTAACAGTTTCTGCCTCCACCCACTTTGTAAACTTGTCAACCGCCACCAGGAGGTGGGTCTTCTTATCTTTGGACCTTTTGAAAGGCCCAACCATATCCAGCCCCCAAGTCGCAAACGACCAAGTAATTGGAGTCATTATCAATTCTTGAGCCGGCACATGAGCACGTCTTGAAAACTTTTGGCAACCATCACATCGTCTGACCAGATCCTCCGCATCAGCATGAGCAGTTAACCAATAGAAGCCATAGCGAAACGCCTTAGCCACCAGAGATTTTGAACCGACGTGGTGACCACATCTCCTTCATGGATCTCACGCAAAATTTGACGGCCTTCTTCAGGAGACACACAGCGTTGAAACGCCCCTGACACACTGCAATGATGCAACTCGCCGTTGATAATGGTCATAGACTTGGACCGCCGTATTATCTGTCGGGCCAGAGTCTCATCCTCTGGTAACTCGCCCCGGTTCTTGTACGCCAGGTAAGGAAGCGTCCAATCTGGAATAACATGAAGAGCTGCCACCAATTGAGCCTCCGGATCAGGAATAGCCAAATCTGCTTCACCAGGGATCTTGACCGACGGGTTGCGCAGCATATCCAGAAAAACATTGGGCGGGACCGGTTTGCGCTGAGAGCCCAGTCGGCTTAAAGCGTCCGCCGCTTCATTCTTCCGCCGGTCCACGTGGTCCAGCTGATAGCCTTTAAAGTGACCTGCAACAATATCCACCTCACGACGATATGCTGCCATGAGTGGGTCCTTGGAGTCCCAAGTGCCAGACACTTGTTGAGCCACAAGGTCCGAGTCACCGAAGCACTTAACTCGACTTAGATTCATCTCCTTAGCCATCTGGAGACCGTGGAGATGGCTTCATACTCAGCTGAATTGTTAGTACAAGGGAACATTAAGCGGAGAACGTAACAAAACTTATCACCTCGTGGGGAAGTTAATACGACTCCAGACCCCGAGCCTTCCAATTGCCTGGATCCGTCAAAATGGATGGTCCAATATGTGTGATCCAGCTTTTCTTCAGGTGCTTGCATTTTCGTCCAATCATTGATGAAATCAACAAGTGCTTGAGACTTAACCGCCGTCCGAGGCACATACTTCAAACCGTGCGGCCCAAGCTCTATAGCCCACTTGGCAATCCGGCCAGTTGCTTCCCGGTTCTGGATGATATCCCCTAAAGGAGCAGATCTGACCACCGTAATTGGGTGCCCTTGGAAGTATTGTTTAATCTTCTGGCTTGCCATAAAAACTCCATACACCAGCTTCTGCCAATGCGGATATCTTTGCTTGGACTCAATGAGTACCTCGCTGATATAATAGACCGGATGTTGAACCGGATGCTCCTTACCTGCCTCCTTTCGCTCCACCACAATAGCCACACTGACCGCACAAGCATTAGCAGCAACATATAGCAGTAACGGCTCCTTGTCAATGGGAGCGGCGAGCACAGGCGGATTGGCCAATTGCCGCTTTAAGTCCTCAAATGCTTCATCAGCGGCGGAACTCCAGACAAACTGATCTGTCTTCTTCAACATCTGATACAAAGGGATTGCCTTCTCACCAAGGCGACTGATAAAACGGCTTAACGCGGCAATCCGTCCTGCCAGGCGTTGAACATCATTGATACACTTTGGTTTAGCCAGGGAGGTGATGGCTGTGATCTTCTCCGGATTAGCCTCAATTCCCCTGTTGGACACCAGAAAACCCAATAACTTGCCCGCAGGTACACCAAAGACACACTTGTCCGGATTAAGCATCATCTTGTATGTCCTCAGGTTATCAAAGGTTTCCTTCAAATCATCAATTAGAGTCTCCTTCTCCCTGGACTTAACCACGATATCATCCACGTAAGCATGTACATTACGGCCAATCTGCTTGTGAAGACAATTTTGCACACACCGTTGATAAGTTGCCTGGGCACTCTTGAGCCCAAAGGGCATAGACACATAGCAGAAGGCTCCAAAGGGAGTTATGAATGCCATCTTCTCCTGGTCCTTAACTGCCATTTTGATCTGATGATAGCCAGAATATGCATCCAAAAAACTTAAACGCTCACAACCCGCCGTAGCATCAATAATTTGATCAATACGAGGGAGGGCAAAAGGATCTGCTGGACAAGCCTTATTAAGATCTGTGTAATCCACGCACATGCGCCAGGTGCCGTTTTTCTTAAGGACCAGCACCGGATTGGCAAGCCACCCAAGGTGAAAAACTTCAACAATAAAGTCAGCTGCTAAGAGCCTGGCTACCTCTTCTCCAATCGCCTTGCGTCTTTCTTCGTTAAACCGGCGGAGGAACTGTTTCACCGGTTTGTATTTAGGATCCACATTAAGGGTGTGCTCAGCGAGTTGCCTCGGTACACCTGGCATGTCAGAGGGCTTCCATGCAAAAATGTCCCGATTCTCAAGGATGAACTCGATGAGCGCGCTTTCCTATTTCGGATCCAAGTTGGCACTGATGCTGAACTGCTTGGACGAATCGCCAGGTACGGAGTCAACAAGCTTAGTTTCTGCTGCCGATTTAAACTTCAGGGCCGGATCATGCTCCGTAGTTGGCCTTTTCAATGGAGTCATGTCCGCCGGATCAACATTGCCCTTATAATACTTCAGCTCCTCGGTGGCACAAACCGACTCTGCATAGGCCGCATCTCCTTCCTCGCACTCCAAAGTGATTTTGCGGCTTCCGTGAACCGTTATTGTCCCCTTGTGACCCGGCATCTTGAGTTGCAAATACACATAACAGGGTCGTGCCATAAACTTGGCGTAGGCCGGTCGCCCAAACAGGGCGTGATATGGACTCTGGATTTTCACCACTTCAAACGTCAATGTCTCCGACCTGGAATCATGATCATCCCCAAAGGCCACTTCCAGAGCTATCTTACCAACAGGATATGCTGATTTGCCAGGTACCACACCGTGGAACACCGTATTAGACGGTTTAGGATTTTTATCTGTTAGTCCCATACGACGGAAGGTCTCATAGTACAAGATATTAATGCTGCTCCCTCCATCCTTGAGCACTTTGGTGAACTCGTAACCTCCCACCTGAGGCGCCACCACCAGAGCCAACTGACCCGGATTATCAACCTGGGGAGGGTGGTCCTCTCTGCTCCATATGATTGGCTGTTCAGACCAGCATAGATAACGAGGCATGGCTGTCGTGGTTCTAACTCTGACAGTGATGTAGGGGGTATGTATGGAGAGGCTAGATCTTAGCTATGGAGGAGTTGTAAGCACACGAGGATTACGAGTTCAGGCCCTTCTCGGAGGAAGTAACAGCCCTACGTCTCGGTGCCCGGAGGCGGTCGACTGAATTATGTGTGTATGAATAACAGGGGTGCCAACCCTTGATACTGAGGAGGGGGGTGGCTTATATAGAGTTCGCCAGGCCCCTCCAGCCCTCAGTAATGCAAGGTTTAAAGTACATTAAGATTGGGGGTTACTGGTAACGCCCCTAATAAAGTGCTATGATGTCCATAAAAGCTACTTAATGACCGGTCGTTTGCGTGCAGGGTGACTTTAGATCCCCTGGCAGTCGAGTGGTTGGACTTTGGTCGAGTGATTGCTTCGTGGTCGAGTGTCTTGAATCTGTCGAGTGGGATACCTCCAAGTCGATTGAAAGGTGACTTCTTCTAGGGATGTCCTTGGGTAGGGTACTTAGGACAGGTCCATGCCCCTATCCTAGGTACATAGCTTCAGCATTAGCCCCCAAATGGATCGAGGTTCGAGTGGGGAAGGAGTTGGGGATCTTTCTGACTGGTTCTTCATGTTATATGAACGTCTTGTTTTGGATCAATTGTCACGGATGACGTCATCAACTTCTTTCAGTCGCCTTGATCCATTCTTGGCCTCTTGTCGAGTGAATTTCTTTACTTGTGAAGTTCCAAGTGACGGTGTGAAAGGGATCTTCTGTTTGATGAGTTGTTCTGTGGCCCGCGGATTTTGCGGGATTTGAATTTCGGGAAGCGCGCGGGACTGGGGCGGCCGAAGTAATCGGATGGGATAGGATGGAAGCTCCTCGATCCCCGCGCCACCTTTTTTGCCACGTATCGCGCGCGCCTGTTGCGGGATTTGACGGGATTGCCTGGGCCTACCAGTCAGCCACTCAGAAGTGACCTCTTATAAGCTGCCGGCTCGGGACCCCCGAACAGTGCGCCTTCACTTTCCCCCTTCCTTCACAAGATCCTCCGCCACCTCCACTCCCACCTTGGTGTCGTAGGTCTGTTCGAGCTTCGCCGGCGACGATGGTGAAGGAGAAGACGTCGGCTCTGGAGCGCGCGAAGAAGGCGGCGGTGCAGAGGAAGGGGAAGAAGTCCGCTCGGGGCGGATCTTCCTCGAGGACTGCTCTGCCCAAGGATTGGATCCAGGGCGATTGGATGTCGTCGGTGATTCGGCAGGATGATCTCGATGATCTGGTCGAGGGGGGATTCATTCCCCACGAATCTGCGCGCCTCCCGGGGAAAGAAGTCGAACCCCAGCCTCTTGATGGTGAGTGCGATCTCCTCGCCACCCATATCGATCGTGGATTCTCTCTGCCTCCTCATCCTTTTTTCCGGAGCTTCTTGAACTTCTTCGGAGCACAGCTCCATCACTTTACTCCCAATTCTATTGTGTATCTTGCTGCTTTTGTTTCCTTGTGTGAAAACTTCTTGGGTTGCCGCCCCCATTGGGGACTCTTCAAGCACATCTTCACTTGCCGCTCTCAGTCGGTCAATAAGACCAAGTCGAGTGACGAACGGACGCAGGTGATCCAGCTGTGCGGGGGCCTGGCGATCCAGATGAGGGGAAAAAGTTCCTTTCCGTCTATCACTTTTCCCGAGTCAGTCCGTGGGTGGCAGTCGACTTGGTTTTACTGTAAAGACCAGGTGACCCCAGGACAGTCGACTAGGCTTCCCCCTTTTTCTCTGAATCAAGCACAAAAACCTGCCTCTCTGAAAGTGACGCCGGAGGAAAAGGCGCAAGTCAAGGTGCTGGTCGGTCGAGTGGTTCAGCTTGTCCGCGAGGGTGTGACTGGCATAGACTTGTTGGAAGTCTTCCTTCGGAGGCGCATCCAACCGCTTCAGGCTCGTGACCACCCGATGTGGCTGTACTCGGGTCTCGAAGACACCACTCGGATTCACCTAGAGGAGGTCACTGACGAGATGTTGGAAGGGTGGCTGTCGAGTATCACAGGGAACAAGGACAACCCCCGAGGAGCCAGGAGGATTCCTCCACTCGACCAAACATACGAAGTGGACAAGGTCTGACCTTGCGTTTCCGACTGTGATCTTGCTTTCTTTATTTGTTCTTTTTGGATCAGTCGATTGACTTTTGTCTCATTTGTTGTCCTCTAGGCCACTACTGAGATGTACTCGACACCCAATGGAGCACAGGAGCAGGTCGAGGAAGGAGAGGCGAGCGGAGGCGAAAGTGGAGACGAGGGAGAAGAGTGGGAATCTGACGGCGAAGGAGAGGGGGATGACGACGACGACTCCAGTGAAGAGGAGGAGGAAGAAGTCGAACCTCCCCGCTCGAAACAGCGATCCAAGCTTACACACGACCCTGCGTGGGAACGTGGTAAGGCGACTGTCCCTGTTGGGCAGTCGTCGAAGCGGCCCCGGACCTCATCTCCAGCGCCGACAGAAAAAGCTCCCAAGCACCCACGCGCGACACCGTCCAAGCCGCCCAAGGCTCTGCCCAAGATGAAGATGGCTGTCCCCACCATTTCTGGGTAATAGTAGAATTTGTTTTCCTTTGTCGAACGTGACGGACTCTTGGTCGACTCATTGAATAAGCTGACTGACTTTCGAAATTTGCAGTGCTGCCACCTCGGAGATCTCCGCCAAGGACGATGATCAAGAGATGGAAGACGCTGTTACCTCCAACCCTGGTATGATTACTGATGCTCTGCTTTTAGTCGACTGACGATTTCTTATAATTCTGGTCGATTGGATTTTTCTTGTAGCTCCTCCTCATGTCATTGACCTCCCTGATGATGACGACGAAGTGCCGCTGAGGGCGCGAAGGAACAGGAGGGCGCCGGCTGGCAAGACCCCACAAACTACTCCGGCGCCTGAGGCCGCAGTCCGGGAGGGTGGTGATACCACTCGGGTTTCTGTGACCTTCGCTGAACCTCTGACGAGTGTACGGCCTTCGACGTCGACTGCAAATCCGCCTTCGCTTTTTGCCACACACCACGTCCCTGAGGACCAAGTGGGTGCTGCTAAAGAGGCTATACGCCAGGCGGGGATGATGATGGAGCAAGTGAAGGTGGTTCGGCAAGCCAGCCAAGCAGCTTATGACGCGAGCTCAGCTCTTCAGAGCAATGTCCAGGTCAGTCGATTCACCGCTTGTTCTGTTAGGATATGCTATCTGAAGAATCTTTTTTCCAAAGATCTTTATATCTGTACGCCCACTGGGTGTGTCTATTAATCTTTTTGACGAGTGGGGGCACGCTAAGTGCACCCACTGGGTGTAGTCCCCGAGACTATGGTGGACTGCTGGCAGTCGACTGTAGTCTTTATATTGTGTTGCTTTAGCTGAACTTCTTCACTCGGTTTGGTCAGGCCTTGAATTTTTTTTGGTCGAACCAGTGGGGGCACGCTGAGTGCACCCACTGGGTGTAGTCCCCGAGACTACTGTCGAATGTTTTTGATTTGGCTGTAGTCTTAGAAACGCCATCATTGTCTCTTGGTTACTCGGAAGCAACTTATCTTGGATGTCTGTCGACTGATTTTTTGCAGAAATCCTGCTATCTTGTGGCTCGCTACACTGAGTTGGAGAACAAACAGATCCAGCTGAACCTTGACTTGAAGCTTGCTCAGGAGAACTTGCAGAAGGCGAGGGACGAAGCAAAAGGTATGGCTGGTGAGCTTTTGTCGACTGTGCTTTCTTTCTGGCCGTCCTCGATGTTGATCTCACTTGCTGTTTCGCAGACAAAATGGAGGAGGCTCTGAAGAAGAAGGATCAAGATCTTGCCGAAGCGCAGAAGGAGGCCCTGAACAAAACGAAGCTTGCTGAAGAAAAACTGGCTTCAGTCGGTACTCTTGAAAAGGAAAACTCCAGGCTGAAAACTGCTATCGACGCGGCTAATCGAGAGGTCAGCCGTCTAAAGAATGGAAATATAGCTCTGAATGACAAGGCAAGTGAACTGGCGGGGAAGAGGAACGATCTGGAGGCTTATCTCGGTGGACTCGCCAAGCTATTCGTCATGCTCGAGGGTAATTACTCCGGCCCGACTGACTTGCAGTTACCAAATATGCGTAGAGCCACTGACTTATCCTTGAATTGTGTTTACAGAATTCGGCCAGAACTTCGAAGAGGAGACCAGTCGAGTGGAGACAGACTTGGACCCCATCAATTCTCCAGTGAAGGACGAGGCTGCTATGAACGTGCTCCGACTGGAATCTCGTGTTGCCGGCGTTGTTGACTATCTTGCTCGGTTGAAGGTTGCGATGTCACGGATCGACACGTCGCTCTGGCCTAGGACGACGCTTCATAATGACCTTGAGTCCCTGATGACTCGACTGAATGAAGTCCCAGGTCGAGTGGCGGAATGGAAGAAATCTTCTGCTAGATGTGGCGCTGACGTCGCTCTGTCTCTGGTCCGCGTCCACTGCAAGGAGGCGCGAGAAGAAAAGTTGGCCGCCATCCAAGTTGCCAATACCAGGAAGCACAACTTTCAAGACTTCATGGAGACTTTCATTGTTGCTGCCACTCGCATTGCAGACGGGATCGACTTGGACGAGTTCGTCGCCCCTTCCGGTCCTCCGCATGAGGAATAAAAACTTTTATGCTTCACTTTAAATTTGCCTCGGAATGCCGAGTGGATTTTGTAACCGTTAAACTCTGTCGAGCTGGAGGCTCGAGTACTTTGATCTGCGGTCTAGAACCTTTGGATCTTATCTGAACTTGATTTATCGTTGAATATCTTCATGAATTATCTGTCGAGTGGAACTTGTTCTTCACTCGAAATAACTTTGTATTTGTGGTGCAACTCCGAAGGAGAAGGTAGCAGTCGATTTGCACCTCGTCGTCCTTGCAGATTGGGATGTGTTCCGTACTTAGGCGAGCACTGGGCTGCAGCTAAGCCTCCGAGTGGAAGGTCTGCTCTCCACTCAGTAGGATTTTAAGAACTTAGGCGAGTACTGGACTGCAGCTAAGCCCCCGAGTGGGAGGTCTACTTTCCACTTGGTAGGATTTTTTCAAACTTAGGCGAGTACTGGACTGCAGCTAAGCCCCCGAGTGGGAGGTCTGCTCTCCACTCGGTAGGATTTTTTCAAACTTAGGCGAGTACTGGACTGCAGCTAAGCCCCCGAGTGGGAGGTCTGCTCTCCACTCGGTAGGATTTCTTCAAACTTAGGCGAGTACTGGACTGCAGCTAAGCCCCCCGAGTGGGAGGTCTGCTCACCACTCGGTAGGATTTTTAAATACTTAGGCGAGCACTGGACTGCAGCTAAGCCCCCGAGTGGGAGGTCTGCTCTCCACTCGGTAGGATTTTTTCAAACTTAGGCGAGTACTGGACTGCAGCTAAGCCCCCCGAGTGGGAGGTCTGCTCACCACTCGGTAGGATTTTTAAATACTTAGGCGAGCACTGGACTGCAGCTAAGCCCCCGAGTGGGAGGTCTGCTCTCCACTCGGTAGGATTTTTTCAAACTTAGGCGAGTACTGGACTGCAGCTAAGCCCCCGAGTGGGAGGTCTGCTCTCCACTCGGTAGGATTTTTTCAAACTTAGGTGAGTACTGGACTGCAGCTAAGCCCCCCGAGTGGGAGGTCTGCTCACCACTCGGTAGGATTTTTAAATACTTAGGTGAGCACTCGGCTGCAGCTAAGCCTCCGAGTGGGAGGTTTGCTCTCCACTCGATAGGATTTTTAAACACTTAGGCGAGCACTGGGCTGCAGCTAAGCCTCCGAGTGGGAGTCTGGCTCACCACTCGGCAGGATTTTTAAACACTTAGGCGAGCATTGGGCTGCAGCTAAGCCTCCGAGTGGGAGTCTGGCTCACCACTCGGTAGGATTTTTAAACACTTGGGCGAGCACTGGGCTGCAGCTAAGCCTCCGAGTGGGAGGTTTGCTCTCCACTCGGTAGGATTTTTAAACACTTAGGCGAGCACTGGGCTGCAGCTAAGCCTCCGAGTGGGAGGTTTGCTCTCCACTCGGTAGGATTTTTAAACACTTAGGCGAGCACTGGGCTGCAGCTAAGCCTCCGAGTGGGAGTCTGGCTCACCACTCGGTAGGATTTTTAAACACTTAGGCGAGCACTGGGCTGCAGCTAAGCCTCCGAGTGGGAGTCTGGCTCGCCACTCGGTAGGATTTTTAAACACTTAGGCGAGCACTGAGCTGCGGCTAAGCCTCCGAGTGGGAGTCTGGCTCACCACTCGGTAGGATTTTTTTTACAAACTTAGGCGAAACGGATTCGCAGCTAAGCCACCCACTGGGGAATTTCACACGCAAACAAAAGCAACAACAATTATAGGAAAATTTGTAACACTCTTGTCTTTGATAAATAGACTACAGAAGTTTTTCTTATTACATCTCATCCGAGTGAGAATTCAAGTGTGAAAGGGGCGGAGCAGTTCTGCATTCCAAGCTCGTGGCTCATCGATCTGGCGATCGACATTGTAAAGGTGATACGCTCCATTATGGAGGACTCTGGTGACGATGAAGGGACCTTCCCAAGTAGGAGCGAGCTTGTGTGGTTTCTGTTGATCCACTCGGAGGACCAAATCTCCTTCTTGGAAGGCTCGACTCTTCACATTTCTGGCATGGAATCGACGCAAGTCTTGCTGATAAATGGTCGATCGGATCGTAGCCATTTCTCTTTCTTCTTACAGGAGGTCGACTGCATCTTGCCGGGCTTGTTCTGCTTCATCTTCGGTATAAAGCTCGACTTGGGGTGCATTGTGAAGTAGATCACTTGGCAGGACTGCTTCCGCTCCGTAAACCAGAAAGAACGTAGTTCTTCCAGTCAACCGATTCGGGGTGGTCCTCAATCCCCACAGAACTGACGGAAGCTCGTCGACCCAAGCGCCTGCTGCGTGCTTGAGATCACGCATCAGCCGAGGCTTTAGTCCTTTGAGAATCAGACCATTTGCCCTTTCTGCTTGTCCATTCGACTGGGGGTGGGCGACCGATGCGTAGTCGACTTGTGTGCCTTGAGAGGCGCAAAAAGCTCTGAACTTGTCTGAATCAAAGTTTGACCCATTGTCGGTGATGATGCTATGCGGGACTCCATATCTGAATGTTAACTCTCTGACGAAACTGATAGCAGTGCAAGCATCAAGATTCTTGATAGGCTTAGCTTCAATCCATTTGGTAAACTTGTCGACTGCCACAAGCACATGTGTGAAACCGCTCCTGCCTGTTCTCAATGGGCCAACCATGTCCAGTCCCCAAACAGCAAAGGGCCAGACGAGTGGAATGGTCTTCAGGGCTGATGCAGGCTTGTGCGACATGTTGGAGTAGAACTGGCACCCTTCACACTTGTCGACTATCTCTTTTGCCATTTCATTCGCTCTTGGCCAATAAAATCCCGCTCGGTATGCTTTAGCCACAATGGTCCGAGAGGACGCATGATGACCAAAGGTCCCCGAGTGGATGTCATCAAGGATTATCTGACCTTCTTCTGGTGTTATACACTTCTGACCGACTCCAGTCGCGCTTTCTCTATACAACTGTCCCTTTATGACTGTAAAGGCCTTGGATCGACGGACAATCTATCGAGCCTCTTCTTCGTCCTCCTGGAGTTCCTTTCTCAGGATATACGCGATGTACGGTATCGTCCAGTCAGGGGTGATTGCTAAAACTTCCATGATTAGGTCGACCACTGCCGGAATTTCAACTTCAGTCGGATCTGTGGCACTCTTTGGCTGCGGGGCTTCATCTGTAAAAGGATCTTCTTGGACTGATGGCGAGTGGATGTGCTCCAAAAACACATTGCTGGGGATGGCCTCTCTCTTGGAGCCTATCTTTGCCAAATCATCAGCCGCTTGATTTTTCAGTCAGGGGATGTGATGAAGCTCTAACCCCTCGAATTTCTTCTCTAACTTTCTCACTGCATTGCAATAACCAGTCATAGCTGGACTTCTGACGTCCCATTCTTTCATCACCTGATTAACCACCAAATCTGAGTCGCCATAGACCATGAGGCGACGGACGCCGAGTGAAATGGCCATGCGCAACCCATACAAAAGTGCTTCATATTCTGCTTCGTTATTGGAGGAATCAAAGTGAATCTGGAGAACATATCTGAGCTTATCTCCTCGGGGGGAAACCAATACTACCCTAGCATCGGAACCATTCAGCATCTTAGATCCATCGAAGAACATGGTCCAGTGCTCCGAGTGAACTTGAGTCGGAAGTTGCTGTTCGATCCACTCGATGACGAAATCTGCAATTGCTTGGGACTTGATAGCTTTCTTTGCCTCAAAATTGATATCTAGGGGAAGAAGTTTAATCTCCCATTTGTCCACTCGACCAGTTGCATCTCTGTTGTGCAAAATCTCTGATAGTGGAGCGTCGCTGACGACTGTAATGGAATGATCAGAGAAGTAATGTGCAACCTTCTTCGTGGTCATATAATTCCCATATACAAGCTTCTGGTAATGAGGATATCTTTGCTTTGAAGGAGTCAAAAATTCAGAAACATAATATACTGGGCGCTGAACTTTGAAGGCCTTTCCTTCTTCTTCCTGCTCGACCGTAAGTACTGTACTGACAACTTGTCCTGTGGCTGCAATGTAAATCAGCAAAGGCTCCTTGCTGATTGGGGCAGCAAGCACCGGCTGGGTGGAGAGCAGAGCTTTGAGCTCTGTAAACGCTGCATCAGCTTCTGGAGTCCACTCGAACTTGTCGGACTTCTTCATCAGTCGGTAAAGAGGCAATGCCTTTTCACTGAGGCGAGAGATGAATCGACTTAAAGTGGCCAAGCATCCTGTAAGCTTCTGGACGTCATGCACACGCAGAGGACGTTTCATCCGGAGTATAGTACCAATTTTTTCAGGATTGGTGTCGATTCCCCGTTCGGAAACGAGAAAACCGAGTAAGTTCCCACCTGGAACTCCGAACGTGCACTTTGACAGATTGAGCTTGATATCATACCTCCTGAGGTTGGCAAAGGTTTCAGCAAGGTCAGTCAGCAGGTCGGAACCCTTCTGTGACTTGACCACAGTATCATCCATGTATGCCTCCACATTCCGACTGATTTGAGTGAGCAAACACTTCTGAATCATCCTCATGAACGTGGCTCCGGCATTCTTGAGGCCAAACGGCATGGTGACATAACAGAAGCACCCGAATGGAGTGATGAAAGATGTTTTGATCTCGTTGGGCCCGTATAGATGGATCTGATGGTACCCGGAATAGGCGTCTAGGAAAGACAAACGCTCACATCCCGCAGTCGAGTCGACTATCTGGTCAATGCGGGGGAGAGGAAAATGATCTTTCGGGCAGGCCCGATTGATTTGCTTGAAATCAATGCACATGCGGAGTGACTTGTCCTTCTTGGGGACCATGACAACATTGGCGAGCCACTTGGAGTGGTAAATTTCTCGGATGAACTCCGCTGCTAAGAGCCGAGCCACCTCCTCGCCAATGGCCTTCCTCTTCTGGACGATGGACCGTCGAAGATGTTCTTTCACAGGTTTAAATTTTGGGTCGACTCGTAGACGGTGCTCAGCCAGCCCCCTGGGAACTCCAGGCATGTCAGCAGGCTTCCATGCGAAGATGTCCCAGTTCTCACGGAGGAACTGGATGAGCGCTTCTTCCTATTTGGAGTCGACCGTCGTTGAGATGTGAGTCGGAGCAGCGTTTGGATCGGTCGGGTGAATGTGAACTGCCTTCGTTTCACCGGACGACTGAAAAGCTGATTCTGAAGCAGGCTTCTTAGCTCGTAGCAACTCACTCGGATCTGCAGTCTTCTGGTACTCTTGCAGCTCGACCACCGCCATCTGAGCGTCAGCAATCTTTGAGCCTTTCTGAAAACACTCTTCTGCTTTCTTCCGATTGCCTGTAATAGTGATCACACCTTTGGGACCAGGCATCTTCAATTTGAGATACACATAACATGGTCGAGCCATGAAGCGTGCATAAGCTGGCCTGCCCAAAATAGCGTGATAAGCACTTTGGAAATCCACAACTTCGAATGTCAACTTTTCCTTGCGGTAATTCTTGGAATCACCGAAAACCACATCAAGAGCAATTTGGCCGAGTGACTCGGCTTTCTTCCCAGGAATGACTCCATGGAAACTCATGTTACTGGTGCTGAGCCTGGACATCGGAATGCCCATCCCTTTCAATGTTTCTGCATACAGTATGTTCAAACCACTGCCTCCATCCATCAGGACTTTGGTCAGTCGAGTGCCTTCGACAACTGGGTCGACCACCAGAGCTTGCCTCCCAGGGGTGGCAATGTGCGTAGGGTGATCAGACTGGTCAAATGTGATGGCAGTCTGTGACCACTTCAGATAATTGGGTGTTGCCGGAGCAACCATATTTACCTCACGGTTAATAACCTTTAGTCGACTTTTGCTCTCAACATCAGCAAAAATCATCAGGGTGGAATTGACCTGGGGGTACCCATCGTCACTATCTTCCTTGTCCTCAACTTTGTCCGACTCCTTTTCCTTATCTTTGGACTGCTTGCCCTGAAACTGCTGGATCAGAAGCCGACACTGTCGAGTGGTATGCTTTGGGTAAATGAGTTTACCCTCTTCATCTTTCTTGGTGTGGATGTGACACGGTAGATCCAAAACATCATTTCCATCTTGGTCTTTAACTTTCTTGGGGTTCCAAGGTCCTTTGGGTTTTCCCTTAAATTTTCCCTGGGTTACGGCCAGGGCCTCCCCAGGAGCAGCTGGCTCGGCTTTCCGCTTCTGTTTCCGACTGGAATTTCCTCCGGTTTCCTGGGTGACTGCTTTATGCTTGCCACTCCGGAGTCGATCCTCATCTTCACCATTAGCGTATTTGGTGGCAATCTCCATCATCCGATTCAGAGACATCTCTCCGGTTCGACTGAACTTCAGATTCAATTCTCTGTACTTAACGCCTTCTTTAAAGGCACAAACTGCTTGATGAACTGGTACATTTTCAACTGTGTGATGCAATGTGATCCACCTCTGGATGTAATCCCTCAGAGTTTCATTCGGTTTCTGCACGCAAGACCGCAATTCCGTAAGGCCTGCAGGTCGCTTGCATGTTCCTTCAAATGTGGTGACAAACACTCGGGAGAGATCCTCCCAAGTGTAAATGCTGCTGGGTGCTAACTGATTCAGCCACGCTCTGGCCGAGCCTTCTAACATGAGAGGCAGGTGCTTCATGGCTACCTCATCGTTCCCAACGCCAATCTGGACAGCCACTCGGTAATCTTCGAGCCAAGTATCGGGCTTGGACTCACCGGTGAACTTACTAACTCCAGTTGCCAACCTGAAGTTGGGAGGAATTACAGCGACTCTGATGGCTCGACTGAAACACTCCGGCCCTGAAACATGTACTCTGCTACTGGTAGGCGCATCTCTGTCGTGGCCTTCTCGGTGAGCTCTATTCCTATCGACCAAACCTTGAACGAGAATGGATCTTGCATCAAAGCCTGGTTCCCTGGGGTCGACTGGAATTCTCCGCCCAACACTATGAGGGCGTCTGTCAACCTGCTATCGAGGCACATATGATCCACTCCTCGGGGAGGGGTTGGCACTCGACGTCGATCATCACGATCGAATCGGTGATCATACTGCTCATTCCTTCTGTACTGATCACGCCGGTCTCCACATCCCTCACGCCTCAGAGGCGATCTTGGGCTGTGAGCCGACTGGACTGTATCCGCTGCAACGGATCGACTGTGGATCCTGTTCCGCGACTGAGAAACAGCGGAATTCTGGTCTCCCGCTTCCTAGAGCAACGCTCTGATTTGCAACAAGCCTCTGCCAGCCTCTGAATGGGAGGGCTGAATCGACTCTGCTATATGGGCCGCAGCCGCCAAATTCTGAATCGGAGTACGATATAGCTGCGGGGGCGGAAAGAGTTGACGTCGACTGGATTATGGAGCCCGTTGACGCGCTCGCTCGTCGAGTATTCGCTGGAGATTCTCCAGTCGAGTGCGCTCGGCCAAGTTAGCCAAGCGCGCGTCCTCCAAGGCTCGGGCCTCGGGGGTTTCTCCAATGATAGGAGTGTGGAGTGCATCCATGTTCCAGCGGCGAAGCTCCTCCCGCTGCAACGACGTGAGAGGCTCGGGAAGATACTCCTCGTGAGGACGCGACGAGTCGCCCCCATCCGCGCCTCCGTCAGCGCGGGGGAAACCGGGAGGACTGTGTGGCCCATCGATCACCAGAACCTTTGCAGCTGGGTCACTGCTGTCGCATTCGGATGCGGTCTCTGCGGAGCCAGTCGACAGGTCGAACAGGCCGTAGAGGAATTCGTCGGGCTCGATTGCCGCGACTTGTGGGGTGGCCGACTGGCAGGCCACCGCATGCCTCACCCACCTCTGAAGCCTCGACCGACTGGAGCGCTTGCGCCGGCGAGAAACAGGGCGGGGAGATGCCACGGGAGCCGACCGATACTGGGTCGACGGCTGCCGCAGGAGGACACCACGGACGCATGCGCGAAAGTGCGTCGCCCCACGGACGGGGAGCGCGTCGACGTCGAGTGGAGCCTCCTGAAGCCAAGCGGAGTCGTCGGCGATGAACGTGAGCGCGCCGAGACAGATCTCGCGGCCCTCCACCAAAGCTCCGCCCGAAACCATGATCAAGGGGATCGGAAAAAAATCGCAACTTCTCAAACTAGGCGCTAAGACTCCTAGCCCCAAGGTGGGCGCCAACTGTCGTGGTTCTAACTCTGACAGTGATGTAGGGGGGTATGTTTGGAGAGGCTAGATCTTAGCTATGGAGGAGTTGTAAGCACACGAGGATTACGAGTTCAGGCCCTTCTTGGAGGAAGTAACAGCCCTACGTCTCGGTGCCCGGAGGCGGTCGACTGAATTATGTGTGTATGAATAACAGGGGTGCCAACCCTTGATACTGAGGAGGGGGGTGGCTTATATAGAGTTCGCCAGGCCCCTCCAGCCCTCAGTAATGCAAGGTTTAAAGTACATTAAGATTGGGGGTTACTGGTAACGCCCCTAATAAAGTGCTATGATGACCATAAAAGCTACTTAATGACTGACCGTTTGCGTGCAGGGTGACTTTAGATCCCCTGGCAGTCGAGTGGCTGGACTTTGGTCGAGTGATTGCTTCGTGGTCGAGTGTCTTGAATCTATCGAGTGGGATACCTCCAAGTCGATTGAAAGGTGACTTCTTCTAGGGATGTCCTTGGGTAGGGTACTTAGGACAGGCCCATGCCCCTATCCTAGGTACATAGCTTCATCAATGGCCGGTTCAACAAAGTTGACTGCCCGCCTCTGAACCTTCCGGTCTCGCTTGTCCAACCTAGTGGTGAAAACATGGTACTGCCACTACTCAACTGCTTTGGGTTGCTCTGGTAACCTGACTGTTGCTGCTGTTGGTTGTAACCACCCTGGTTGTTCTGACTATTTTGATTATTATGTCCGCCCGGATTACCATTAAATCCTGAACCGGAATTTCCTCCACCGTAACCCGGCCCGGATCCTGAGCCACCGTCGGAGCCGTGATCATACCGGAAAGCATTAGAATTTTTGAACTCCTGCATAATGAAGCAATCCTTCCAAAGGTGGTTTGCTGGCGCCTCCTTCGTCCCATGTCTTGGACAAGGCTGGCTTAGTAGATAGTTTAGGCGGTCCGGGTTAGGGTTGGGTGCCCCACTGCGATTTTTCGGTTTACCCTTGCGTCGCTGGCCATTGTCCTGCGCGTTGGTATTAGCCACAAAGTCCATGTTACCATCCGCTTTACGCTTGCCTCCACCACCATTGCCTGCCCAGTGATGCTGCTGACCTTTGGAGTTGTTGTTCCTCTTTCCCTTCCCTGCCTTGTCATCATCAGATTCGGGATCCTTGGTACTATCAGAATCAGCATACTTTACCAAAGCAGCCATGAGGGTCCCCATGTCAGTACAATGACGCTTCATCCATCCCAACTTCAGCTTTAGGGGCCCAAACCGGCAGTTGCCTTCTAGGGTTAATAGTGCGGTGTCAGCGTTGATGCGGTCTGATGAATGCAACACTTGTGAAACCCGGCGCACCCAATGAGTCGTCGATTCTCCTTCCTCCTGGACCCAGGCAGCTAGGTCCACTATCGACATAGGCTGTTTACATGTATCCTTGAAATTGTTGATAAACCGGGCTCGTAATTGGGCCCATGAACTGATAGAATTAGCTGGCAAGCTTTTTAACCAAGTACGGGCCGTTCCTTCAAGCATCATGGTGAAGTATTTCGCACACGCCGCGTCATCCACATCAAGCATCTCCATGGCCATCTCATAGCTCTCCACCCATGTTTCTGGAGGTTGATCCGCCGTGTAATTTGGTACTTTGTGCGGGCCTTTGAAATCCTTGGGTAGGCGCACATTGCGTAAAGCGGGGACAAGGAAAGGCACCCCCAAAGAACTAGAAGTAACACCAGGTTCGATCAAGATAGTTGGACGAACCGGCGTGAGCTGTCGAGCCTGATGCTGTATGGCTAACTCGGCCTCCCTGCGCGCTCGGGCCCGGTCCACCACTTCCCGAGCGTTATCAGCACCACCCGCCGGGTTGTTGCCATGGGGTGCTCCACGTCGTTCATTACTCGACACTGCCGGTTCATCCATATGTCTGCTATAGCTCCGGCTTGGACGGGGGGGTCGAGTGGATCCGGTCGCGGCTATACGAGTATGCTTCCTGTTGGACCAAAGCTGTCCTCAGAAGCTCCTTGACCCATCGCGTCTCTACTGCCTGCGGCGAATCACCTTCAATTGGAATGGCCTCCAGCCATGCAGCAGCGGCAATGAGATTGTCCATCGGGTTGGAGTAGTGACCCGGAGGTGTCGAAACAGCCTGAGGTATAACAGTATTTTGATGAGGCAGATCCATCCGACGGGGCTGAACCGGCGCGCCGGTCGCAGGGGCTTCCGTCCGATTTACCTCCAGCGGATTACTGGTTCCTGCTCCTGGGGTGTTGAAAAGGTCTCTGGCTTCGAAAACCGAAGGCAAACGGGATCGGTACTTCCTCTTCATGACTTCATGCGACGCGTTCTGATCCAACATGAGCCTGTAGGCTTGTGCGTCTAAAGCGGCCCGCTCTACGGTCATCCTGGCATCCTCAGCTGCCAGGTCCGCCTTGGCCTGGGTGATCTGTTCCTTCACCTTTGCAATCTTCGCGTTGTGGACTTCCTGATCCGTCGGATTAGCCTCTGCCATAAGCGCAGCCAATGCATCAAATAGATCTGATAGAACTTGAGCCGGCGGGTGCGCAGAGCTCCCTACCCCAGCAGCTGTCGCTGCTGCTGAACCGGAGGTTATTGGCGCAGCAGTCGAAGAATGAAGTGCTTCTTGTGTGCCAGCCATGAATATTCCAACTCGGTTGGGTAGATCAGAGGGGTCCGGAATACTGTCACCATCAGAACAGCCCCCGATCCGGCCATCTTGTAGCTGATAAAGAGATTCGGTTTCTCCGGATGACTCGTCACCGTAGTAAATGACGGTCTCGCCGCCAGATCCTGATCCGTCCTCATGACCTCCTCCATGGATGACTCCCACGAAGGCACGCTTCATGGCCGGTTTAACCCGGGCAGATCGCGCACGCTGAGCCATTTCGACGAGGTCGGTGCAGATATCCGGCTCAGGGCCCGGTTCTCCGATCTTGCCGATGAAAACGTGTATGCCACCAAAGGGGACCCGGTACCCATACTCAACTGAGCCGGCCTCGGGGCCCCAGCCTGCATCATCGATGTAGAGCTTGCCACGACGACTCTTAGTCATCCGGCCCACGACGTAGCCCTTGAGTCCTTCAAAGCGGCCCTGCAAGAACTTGAAACCATCATGCGATAGCCCCACGGTGGGCGCCAACTGTCGTGGTTTTGTCACGGCAGATGTCCTAGAGAAAGGACTTAGTCATGGAGCCATCGCGACGGGTTAGCTTGAAGGGGTTAAAGCGGACACAGGGACGCAAGAGAGTTTATACTAGTTCGGCCCCTTCGATGAAGGTAAAAGCCTACGTCTAGTTGTGATGGAATTGATGGGGTTTCGATGACTAGGGAGCAAACAAGCTTCGCCTATGTCTCGAGTTGTTGTCTGCTGTCCCTGAACCGCCGCCGGGTCGTCCCCTTATATACACGGCTGACGCCCGTCGGTTCACAAAGTCCCAATACCGGCTCATAGATGTGTCCGGTTTGGTCTCTACTTATTCCTAACTTATAATACAAGTTAACTACCAACGCCGGTTTATGGCTACAGGCCTTGAACCGACCATGGGCCTTGAGCCCTCATCTGCCTTCTTGGGTTTTAACATACTTAACTACTGACGAAGTTAACCCGGCCTAGATAGGCTGGTTTACGCCCAATAGTAATATCCCCAACACCATGTCTGATGGTGTTTTGAGCTCCTTCACCGGAATTATGGCGACGCATCGCCTATCCATATATGCGGACGATGTGGCACTATTCGTCAAACCTACACCCCAGGATCTCCTATTTGTTTGAGTCGCGCTGTAGCTATTTGGAGAAGCCTCGGGTCTGACAGTAAACTACAGGAAATCCTCGGCGATCTTGATCTCTCAGGATCAGGAAGACAAAGCAAGAGTCGAGCAGATACTGCAGTGCCCCATTGGGGAATTCCTGTGCAAGTATCTTGGGCTGTAGCTGGCCATCAAGCATCTCACCAAGGCGCAATGGCAGCCTCTCTTAGATCAAGTTCGGTAGTGCCTTCCGTCTTGGCAGAGAGGTTTATTGCAGAGATCAAGTCGGCTTCTGCTTGTCAAGTCGGTGCTTGAGGCGAGACCAGTGCATCAATTGCTCGTAATGAAGGCCCCAGGTTGGGTTTTGGAGGACATCGATGGCTGGATGTGCGTGTTTTTATGGGCAGGAAAAGATCGAGTTAACGCAGGCCAATGCCTAGTGGCATGGAGTTCAATCTGTAAGCCAACCTGTTTCGGTGGTCTTGGGGTGAAAAACCTAAGTCTGCAAGCGCTGGCACTCAGGGTGCGTTGGGAATGGTTGCGGCGTACGGACCCGTAAAGGCCGTGTCATGGATTGGAGCTTATGGTGGACAACTATGCTAGACAAGTCTTTGACAGTTTGGTACAAATCACGGTGGGCAAAGGAAATAAGGTACTTTTTGAAGGAAATATGCCCTAGAGGCAATAATAAAGTTATTATTTATTTCCTTATATCATGATAAATGTTTATTATTCATGCTAGAATTGTATTAACCGGAAACATAATACATGTGTGAATACATAGACAAACAGAGTGTCACTAGTATGCCTCTACTTGACTAGCTCATTGATCAAAGATGGTTATGTTTCCTAACCATAGACATGAGTTGTCATTTGATTAACGGGATCACATCATTAGGAGAATGATGTGATTGACTTGACCCATTCCATTAGCATAGCACTTGATCGTTTAGTTTGTTGCTATTACTTTCTTCATGACTTATACATGTTCCTATGACTATGAGATTATGAAACTCCCGTTTACTGGAGGAACACTTTGTGTGCCACCAAACGTCACAACGTAACTGGGTGATTATAAAGGTGCTCTACAGGTTTCTCCGAAGGTACTTGTTGGGTTGGCGTATTTCGAGATTAGGATTTGTCACTCTGATTGTCGGAGAGGTATCTCTCGGCCCTCTCGGTAATGCACATCACTTAAGCCTTGCAAGCATTGCAACTAATGAGTTAGTTGCAGGGTGATGTATTACGGAACGAGTAAAGAGACTTGCCGGTAACGAGATTGAACTAGGTATTGAGATACCGACGATCGAATCTTGGGCAAGTAACATACCGATGACAAAGGGAACAACGTATGTTGTTATGCGGTCTGATCGATAAAGATCTTCGTAGAATATGTGGGAGCCAATATGAGCATCTAGGTTCCGCTATTGGTTATTGACCGGAGACGTGTCTCAGTCATGTCTACATTGTTCTCGAACCCGTAGGGTCCGCACGCTTAAGGTTTCGATGACAGTTATATTATGAGTTTATGAGTTTTGATGTACCAAAGGAGTTCGGAGTCCCGGATGAGATCGGGGACATGATGAGAAGTCTTGAAATGGTCGAGACGAAAAGATTGATATATTGGATGACTATATTCGGACATCGGAAAGGTTCCGAGTGATTCGGGTATTTTTCGGAGTACCAGAGAGTTACGGGAATACGTATTGGGCCTTATTGGGCCATACGGGAAAGAAGGAAAAGGGCCTCAAGGGTGGCCGCACCCCTCCCCTGGTCCGAATTGGACTAGGGAAGGGGGGCGCCCCCTTCCTTCCTTCTCCTTTTCCCTTCCTCTTTTCCTATTCCATATGGGAGGTGGAATCCTACTAGGACTAGGGAGTCCTAGTAGGACTCCACACTTGGCGCGCCCCCTCCTAGGGCCGGCCTCCTCCTCCCTTGCTCCTTTATATACGGGTGTAGGGGGGCACCCCAAAGACACAACAATTGATCCTTGAGATCTATTAGCTGTGTGCGGTGCCCTCCTCCACCATAATCCTCGATAATATTGTAGCGGTGCTTAGGCGATGCCCTGCGACGGTAGAACATCAAGATCGTCACCACGCCATCGTGCTGACGGAACTCTTCCCCGACACTTTGCTGGATCGGAGTCCGGGGATCGTCATCGAGCTGAACGTGTGCTAGAACTCGGAGGTGCCGTAGTTTCGGTGCTTGATCGGTCGGGCCGTGAAGACGTACGACTACATCAACCGCGTTGTGCTAACGCTTCCGCTTCCGGTCTACGAGGGTACATAGACAACACTCTCCCCTCTCGTTGCTATGCATCACCATGATCTTGCGTGTGCGTAGGAATTTTTTTGAAATTACTACGTTACCCAATGATGGCATCCGAGCCTAGGTTTTATGCGTTGATGTTATATGCACGAGTAGAACACAAGTGAGTTGTGGGCGATATAAGTCATACTGCTTACCAGCATGTCACACTTTGGTTCGGCGGTATTGTTGGATGAAGCGGCCCGGACCGACATTACGCGTACGCTTACGCGAGACTGGTTCTACCGACGTGCTTTGCACACAGGTGGCTAGCGGGTGTTAGTTTCTCCAACTTTAGTTGAACCGAGTGTGGCTACGCCCGGTCCTTGCGAAGGTTAAAACAACACCAACTTGACAAACTATCGTTGTGGTTTTGATGCGTAGGTAAGAACGGTTCTTGCTCAACCCGTAGCAGCCACGTAAAACTTGCAACAACAAAGTAGAGGACGTCTAACTTGTTTTTGCAGGGCATGTTGTGATGTGATATGGTCAAGACGTGATGAGATATAAGTTGTTGTATAAGATGATCATGTTTTTTTGAAGTTATCGACAACTGGCAGAAACCTTATGGTTGTCTCTTTATTGCATAAGATGCAAGCGCCAAATAATTGCTTTACTTTATTGCTATGCGATAGCAATAGTTGCAAGAGCAATAGTTGACGAGACGACCATGTGACGACACATTGATATAGATCAAGATGATGGAGATCATGGTGTCATGCCGGTGACGATGGAGATCATGGCAGTACTTTGGAGATGGAGATCAAAGGCGCAAGATGATCATGGCCATATCATGTCACATATTATGATTGCATATGATGTTTATCTTTTATGCATCTTATTTTGCTTAGTTCGACGGTAGCTTTATAAGATGATCTCTCACTAAATTTCAAGATAAAAGTGTTCTCCCTGAGTATGCACCGTTGCCAAAGTTCGTCGTGCCCAGACACCACGTGATGATCGGGTGTGATAAGCTCTACGTCCATCTACAACGGGTGCAAGCCAGTTTTGCACATGCAGAATACTCAGGTTAAACTTGACGAGCCTAGCATATGCAGATATGGCCTCAGAACACTAAGACCGAAAGGTCGAGCGTGAATCATATAGTAGATATGATCAACATAATGATGTTCACCATTGAAAGCTACTCCATTTCACGTGACGATCGGTTATGGTTTAGTTGATTTGGATCACGTGATCACTTAGATGATTAGAGGGATGTCTATCTAAGTGGGAGTTCTTAAGTAATATGATTAATTGAACTTTAATTTATCATGAACTTAGTCCTGGTAGTATTAGCATATCTATGTTGTAGATCAATAGCTCGCGATGTTGCTCCCCGCTTAATTTTTATATGTTCCTAGAGAAAACTAAGTTGAAAAATGTTAGTAGCAATGATGCGGATTGGATCCGTGATCTGAGGTTTATCCTTATTGCTGCACAGAAGAATTATGTTCTTGATGCACCGCTAGGTGACTGACCTATTGCACGAGCAGATGCAGACGTTATGAACGTTTGGCTAGCTCAATATGATGACTACTTGATAAGTTTAGTGCACCATGCTTAACAGCTTAGGATCGGGATTTCAAAGACGTTTTGAACATCATGGACAATATGAGATGTTCCAGGAGTTGAAGTTAATATTTCAAGTAAATACCCAAGTTGAGAGATATGAAGTCTCCAACAAGTTCTATAGATAAAAGATGGAGGAGAATAGCTCAAGCAGTGAGCATGTGCTCAGATTGTCTGGGTACTACAATCGCTTGAATCAAGTGGGAGTTAATCTTCCAGATAAAATAGTGATTGACAGAATTCTCTAGTCACCATCACCAAGTTAGTAGAACTTCTTGATAAACTATGATATGCAAGGGATAACGGAAACGATTCCCAAGCACTTCGTAATGTTGAAATCGACGAAGGTAGAAATCAAGAAAAATATCAAGTGTTGATGGTAGACAAGGCCACTAGTTTCAAGAAAAGGGCAAAGGGAAGAAGGGGAACTTCAACAAGAACGGCAAGCAAGTTGCTGCTCAAGTGAAGAAGCCCAAGTCTGATCCTAAGCCTGAGACTAAGTGCTTCTACTGCAAAGGGACTGGTCACTGGAAGCGGAACTGCCCCAAGTATTTGGCGGATAAGAAGGATGGCAAAGTGAACAAAGGTATATTTGATATACAGATTATTGATGTGTATTTTACTAGTGTTCGTAGCAACCCCTCGGTATTTGATACTGGTTCAGTTGCTAAGAGTAGTAACTCGAAACGGGAGTTGCAGAAAGAACAGAGACTAGTTAAGGGTGAAGTGACGATGTGTGTTGGAAGTGGTTCCAAGATTGATATGATCATCATCGCACACTCCCTATACTTTCGGGATTAGTGTTAAACCTAAATAAGTGTTATTTGGTGTTTGCATTGAGCATGAATATGATTTGATCATGTTTATTGCAATACGGTTATTCATTTAAGTAAGAGAATAAATTGTTATTCTGTTTACATATATGGTTACACACCCAATGAAAATGGTTCATTGGATCTCGATCGTAGTGATACACATATTCATAATATTGAAACCAAAAGATGCAAAGTTAATAATGATAGTGCAACTTATTTGTGGCACTGCCGTTTAGGTCATATTGGTGTAAAGCGCATGAAGAAACTCCATGCTGATGGACTTTTGGAATCACTTGATTATGAATCAGTTGATGCTTGCGAACCATGCCTCATGGGCAAGATGACTAAGACTCCGTTCTCCGGAACAATGCAGCAAGCAACAGATTTGTTGAAAATCATGCATACTGATGTATGTGGTCTGATGAATATTGAAGCTCGCGGCAGGTATCATTATTTCCTGATCTCCACAGATGATTTGAGCAGATATGAGTATATATACTTGATGAAACACAAGTCTGAAACATTTGAAAAGTTCAAAGAATTTCAGAGTGAAGTGGAGAATCATCGTAACAAAAATAAAAGTTTCTACGATATGATCGTAGAAGTAAAATATTTGAGTTACGAGTTTGGCCTTCAGTTAAAAACAATGTGAAATAGTTTCACTACTCACACCACCTGGAACACCACAACATAATGATGTGTCCGAACGTCATAACCGTACTTTATTAGATATGGTGCGATCTATGATGTCTCTTACCGATCTACCACTATAGTTTTGGGGTTATGCATTAGAGACAGCTGCATTCACGTTAAATAGGGCACCATCTAAATCCGTTGATATGACACCGTATGAACTATGGTTTGGCAAGAAACCTAAGTTGTCGTTTCTTAAAGTTTGAGGTTGCAATGCTTATGTGAAAAAGTTTCAACCTGATAAGCTCTAACCCAAATCAGAGAAGTGCGTCTTCATAGGATACCCAAAAAAAATGTTGGGTACACCTTCTATCACAATCCGAAGGCAATATATTCGTTGCTTTGAATGGATCCTTTCTAGAAAAGGAGTTTCTCTCGAAAGAAGTGAGTGGGAGGAAAGTAGAACTTGATGAGGTAAATATACCTTCTCCTTTATTGGAAAGTAGTTCATCACAGAAATCTGTTCCTGTGATTACTACACCAATTAGTGAGGAAGCTAATGATGATGATCATGTAACTTCAGATCAAGTTACTACCGAACCTCGTAGGTAAACTAGAGTGAGATCCGCACCAGAGTGGTACGGTAATCCTGTTCTGGGGGTCATGTTACTTGACCATGACGAGCCTACGAACTATGAGGAAGCGATGATGAGCCTAGATTCCGCGAAATGGCTTGAGGCCATGAAATCTGAGATGAGATCCATGTATGAGAACAAAGTATGGACTTTGATTGACTTGCCCATTGATCGGCGAGCCATTGATATTAAATGGATTTTCAAGAGGAAGACGGACGCTGATAGTAGTGTCACTATCTACAAAAGATAGAATTGTCGCAAAAAGGTTTTCGACAAGTTCAAGGTGTTGACTACGATAAGAGTTTCTCACTCGTATCTATGCTTAAGTCTGTCCGAATCATGTTAGCAATTGCCGCATTTTATGAAATCTGGCATGTGGATAAACAAAACTGCATTCCTTAATAGATTTATTAAAGAAAAGTTGTATATGATGCAACAAGAAAGTTTTGTCAATCCTAAAGGTGCTAACAAAATATGCAAGCTCCAGCGATCCATCTTTGGACTGGTGCAAGCATCTCGGAGTTGGAATATACGCTTTGATAAGTTGATCAAAGCATATAGTTTTATACAGACTTGCAGTGAAGCCTGTATTTACAAGAAAGTGAGTGGGAGCACTACAACATTTCTGATAAGTATATGTGAATAACATATTGTTGATCGAAGATAATGTAGAATTATTCTGCAAAGCATAAAGGAGTGTTTGAAAGGAGTTTTTCAAAGAAAGGCCTCGGTGAAGCTGCTTACATATTGAGCATCAAGATCTATAGAGATAGCGCAAGACGCTTGATAAGTTTTTCAATGAGTACATACCTTGACAAGATTTTGAAGTAGTTCAAAATAGAACAGTCAAAGAAAGAGTTCTTGCATGTGTTACAAGGTGTGAAGTTGAGTAAGACTCAAAACCCGACCACGGCAGAAGATAGAGAGAGAATGAAAGTCATTCCCTATGCCTTGGCCATAGGTTCTATAAAATATGCCATGTTGTGTACCAGATCTATTGTATACCCTACACTGTTTTTGGCAAGGGAGTACAATAGTGATCTAGGAGTAGATCACTGGACATCGGTCAAATTATCCTTAGTGAAATAAGGATATGTTTCTCGATTATGGAGGTGACAAAAAGGTTCATCGTAAAGGGTTACGTCGATGCAAATTTTGACACTGGTCCAGATGACTCTAAATCTCAATCTGGATACATATTGAAAGTGGGAGCAATTAGCTAGAATAGCTCCGTGCAGAGCATTGTTGACATAGAAATTTGCAAAATACTTACGAATCTGAATGTGGCAGACCCGTTGACTAAACTTCTCTCACAAGCAAAATATGATCACACCTTAGTACTCTTTCGGTGTTAATCACATAGCGATGTGAACTAGATTATTGACTCTAGTAAACCCTTAGGGTGTTGGTCACATGACGATGTGAACTATGGGTGTTAATCACATGGTGATGTGAACTATTGGTGTTAAATCACATGGCGATGTGAACTAGATTATTGACTCTAGTGCAAGTGGGAGACTGAAGGAAATATGCCCTAGAGGCAATAATAAAGTTATTATTTATTTCCTTATATCATGATAAATGTTTATTATTCATGCTAGAATTGTATTAACCGGAAACATAATACACGTGTGAATACATAGACAAACAGAGTGTCACTAGTATGCCTCTACTTGACTAGCTCGTTGATCAAAGATGGTTATGTTTCCTAACCATAGACATGAGTTGTCATTTGATTAATGGGATCACATCATTAGGAGAATGATGTGATTGACTTGACCCATTCCGTTAGCATAGCACTTGATCGTTTAGTTTGTTGCTATTACTTTCTTCATGACTTATACATGTTCCCGTGACTATGAGATTATGCAACTCCCGTTTACCGGAGGAACACTTTGTGTGCCACCAAACGTCACAACGTAACTGGATGATTATAAAGGTGCTCTACAGGTGTCTCCGAAGGTACTTGTTGGGTTGGCGTATTTCGAGATTAGGATTTGTCACTCCGATTGTCGGAGAGGTATCTCTGGGCCCTCTCGGTAATGCACATCACTTAAGCCTTGCAAGCATTGCAACTAATGAGTTAGTTGCAGGATGATGTATTACGGAACGAGTAAAAAGACTTGCCGATAACGACATTGAACTAGGTATTGAGATACCGACGATCGAATCTTGGGCAAGTAACATACCGATGACAAAGGGAACAACGTATGTTGTTATGCGGTCTGACCGATAAAGATCTTCATAGAATATGTGGGAGCCAATATGAGCATCCAGGTTCCGCTATTGGTTATTGACTGGAGACGTGTCTCAGTCATGTCTACATTGTTCTCGAACCTGTAGGGTCCGCACGCTTAAGGTTTCGATGACAGTTATATTATGAGTTTATGAGTTTTGATGTACCGAAGGAGTTCGGAGTCCCGGATGAGATCGGGGACATGACGAGGAGTCTCGAAATGGTCGAGACGTAAAGATCGATATATTGAACAACTATATTCGGACATCGGAAAGGTTCTGAGTGATTCGGTTATTTTTCGGAGTACCAAAGAGTTACGGGAATACGTATTGGGCCTTATTGGGCCATACGGGAAATAAGAAAAAGGGCCTCAAGGGTGGCCGCACCCCTCCCCTTGGTCTGGTCCGAATTGGACTAGGGAAAGGGGACGCCCCCTTCCTTCCTTCTCCTTTTCGCTTCCTCTTTTCCTATTCCATATGGGAGGTGAAATCCTACTAGGACTAGGGAGTCCTAGTAGGACTCCACACTTGGCGCGCCCCTTCCTAGGGCCGGCCTCCTCCTCCCTTGCTCCTTTATATACCGGTGCAGGGGGCACCCCAAAGACACAACAATTGATCCTTGAGATCTATTAGCCGTGTGCGGTGCCCTCCTCCACCATAATCCTCGATAATAAGCCCTGCGACGGTAGAACATCAAGATCGTCACCACGCCGTCGAGCTGACAGAACTCTTCCCCGACACTTTGCTGGATCGGAGTCCGGGGATCGTCATCGAGCTGGACGTGTGCTAGAACTCGGAGGTGTTGTAGTTTCGGTGCTTGATCGGTCGGGTCGTGAAGACGTACGACTACATCAACCGCGTTGTGCTAACGCTTCCGCTTCCGGTCTACGAGGGTACGTAGACAACACTCTCCCCTCTCGTTGCTATGCATCACCATGATCTTGCGTGTGCGTAGGATTTTTTTTAAAATTACTACGTTACCCAACACTTTTCTGGAGAGATAGATGGATCCACGGCTTCTCCGTCAGAGATATTGCGCCCATGCTGGTGGCCGGTGTGGAAACGAGGATCAGGAATTCCCGTACGGTTGCTCGGGCCTTGGAAGATGAGAGATGGGCACTCGATGTCCAACCACATGCTTCTTTTGGGGCACTTCTACAAACTGTCCACCTGACGCATGCAGTCGTCACAGTTCAACGAGATGTGCACATGGAGGATATCTTTGCTTGGCCGCATGACCCTTCGGGCATGTATACAGCGAGATCCACCTACGCCAAACTTAATCAGGGCGCGATCAGATCACCTACTGCTGCTGCGATTTGGCGTAGCTGGGCACCGCTAAAGTGTAAGATCTTTGCTTGGCTCGCTGTGCAACACCGGATTTGGACATCCGACAGACGGACGCGACAGGGTTGCAAGACAACACCTCGCCTTGCTACACTTGCTTGCAGGAGGAGGATACAGTTGAGCACATTGTTGTGCAGTATGTTTACGCTCGCCAGGTGTGGCACATATGTTTGGACTCCCTACAAATCAATGTCCTTCTTCCCAATAGCACAGACACACTTGTGGAGTGGTGGCTTAGGGCTTGCTCTGGTTTCCAAGGGAAGCACAAGCGAAGTTTTGACTCGGTCGTCATCGGCGCGGCTTGGATGCTGTGGAAGCAAAGGAACGCCAAGGTGTTCAATCGGCTGGAGCAAGTTAAAGACTATAGTGAGCTAACTAGAACTATCCTTGAGGAAATCCGCGAGTGGTATAATGCAGGTGTGGGTGCGGGTGGATTAGACCGTTTTGTGAGAGATTACACTTGATTTTCTTGTAGGTGGGTGTGAGTGGGTGCTCGGGCGATGGATGTTCGCATCAATCGCACGAATCTCCCTTCTATAAAGATACGATACATTATTGGTGTATTCTTGAAAAAAAAATACTCCACATTTTTTAAGTCTAGCATGTTCAACAAAAAGAGCTCAAGACCGCGGCACCTGCTAACCACCCCATCGAACAAACTTTCGTGTAAACATAACAGCCATGGGTGTATGTATATAGTATAGACAAGACGCACGCACAAGAAAAGAGAAGTGCGCACGCTCGCTCGCTGGCGAGGACCATGACCGTCTTAATCCACGCGCGCACTGTCTCAGATGGAAGCCGGCGGCGTCTATCTCCACGGGGCTGCTTTGGATCCAGGGCACGCGGCCACCATGTCCTGTCCATGTCCAACACATCACAGCCCGCACATGGCGAAGCACGTGTCGTCAAACGCTGGCGCGCTCGCGGCCGACGCCGGCGACTACATATACATATGCCTCTTCGAACTCCGCTGCAGCAGCCAAGCTGCTGGATCGATGCATGCACGTACGCACCACTGCTGAATCGATGCAGTCCGCCGAGACGCAAGTACCCATACAAATGAAAAGAACAAGACATACGTACAACGGTACAAGCTAGCTTCAAACCTACAGTACGTGTTGATTCATTCCGGCTGGATACGAAAGCAACGGGAGAAACTAGTGCATCGAGGACTGCTACGTCGTCACCAGCGACTACATGGCGATCTAGAACGGCTGGATAAGTACCAGCATCGCCATGGCCATGCTATCCCTCCTTCCATCTATATAAGTTCTAATACATTTTTTGAGGCTAATTTTGATCAAACATTAGAGCAATAATATATGACATGCAACTTACACATACTTTCAATTTTGCATGTCAAAGGAGTTTCCAACAATATAATTTTCATAGTATACATCTCATGTGCTATTAATTTTGTCAATAGTCAAAGGCTGTCTTAAAAAACACATTAGGCCCTATATAATGAAAGGAGGAAGTACTAATAAAGTAGCTATCGCTTCTGGTCACCAGTTATTAAAATTATCTTTCAAGTTGATAAAAATTACCCACTAATACCACCATAAGTGCCAAAACGATTCGGTTTTTTCTTAAGTCCCCGGCAATAGAGTTTGGTTTTTCTACTGAATGCCCTTACACAACACAAGCAAACAAACCACCCTACTGGCTTAGACGTTTCTCTGCCATCCAGGAGACCTGGATCGTCCCCATTTTTGCAGCCTTTTTTTGCGAATTTCAGTTGGTGTAATATAGAGTTACCTTGCCAAGTGTCGCTTAATAGATGATCTAGACAGCACAATTACGGCCAAAATATTCTCTTTTTAACATTTTCTTTTGCAGATTCAAGTATTTTTTAAATATTCATATCTTTCAAATTCCAAGTCCAAATTTAGCATGCTATATATGGAAATCGCCGAGAAAAATTTGCAGATTCTAAATATAATGTTATCTTGCATGTTAATTATTTTTAAAATTATTTTCATGTTGCACCCTTAATTAGTATTTTTCTTTATCTATTAAAGGCACAGACGTTTCTTACTCCCGTTTTTTGTATGTCGCTTATTACCAGTTTTCATCCGTCATTTTGTTTGTCCATTTGCACATAAAATAAAAAAGAAAATAATTTTTTCACAATTTTAAAATATGTTTGCAAATAGTATAAAATGTTCGTGAATTCAAAAAATGTTCTTAATTTTAGAAAATGTTCAAAAAAAAATTAAAAGTGTTCAAAATTTAAAACAAAATGTTCATGATTTCAAATATGTGCATGAGTTTTAAAAAATGTTCATGATTTCATGAACTTGAGAGTGATAGTGTATCTCGATGATGCAACAAAATATGGTCATGGCCATTGAAGATCATGAAAAAATCTCCCGTTGCAACGCAGGGCCCCTTTTGCTACTATGAAATACAAATATATCTTCCGACAGATAGAGTAGGATAGTCTGGCGGTCAGCTCGGTTTGCTGCTCGAACCCTCGTCGGTGACTTTTATTTTCCTGAAACCTTCCAGCATTTCTTTCTCCAACACACTGACAAGAAAGGACTCACATATGTGTACACCGACATGGCAATAATTAATTTGGTCAAAGTCAACAATCCCGGATTCCCGGTGCCACGTCACCAAATCCCCTTCTAAAATGGAGTGAAGCTTCATTTAGAGCGGGATCAGAAAGAACATGGTACAAACTTCAGGAATTTAAACGTGAGGGTTCATTTTAAACGTGCTTTACAATTTCAAGGTTTAATCAGACTTTGCTCCTTCCAGGGTCACTCACTGTGATGTGAGAGAACGGCAGGCCGCAAAATAGAGTACTGGTACTACTCCCGCCGGTCATTTTTACTTCGCGTATTAGATTTTTATCAAGTCAAATGTTGCAACGTTTAACCAATTTATATTAAAAATACCAACATCCACAATATCAAATATATACACTACAAAACTATATTTTACAATGGATCTAACAACATTGATTTGGCATTGTAAATATTGATAATTTTTTCTATAAGTTTGATCAATGTAGGGATATTTTGATTTTAGACGAAATTTATATGCAGACTAAAAATGACATGAGGGAGTACGTTTCATCCTGCGTTCCTGGCCGCGTCGCATCATCCATCCATGGAGGTGGTGGAGATCACACATGATCCATCCATCGCATGACACGGATATGGGACATGCATGTTCATGCGCATATGCTCCTCCCTTCTCAAGTCTCTCATCTCCTATTGCTCATCAACCTAATTCTTCCGCTGATCCGGCCGAATAACAAATACCAAAGCTAGAACAGAAAAAAGAAAAGCACTACTAGTGTCTAGTAGTACTACGTCTTGGGGCATGGGGCGAAAGCAAGTCAACCAAGGCGGTTCCGTTCTCGGAGCCTAGAAGGCCGCGACGGTCGCTACACGGCTTTACGCACCCACGCAATCCGGCGCGCGCCACACCCGAACCCGATGCCTAGTTTATGGGCGCGCATGTACGTCCGGCTGCGCCTGCACGTGAAGCCCCAATGCACGGTTTGGGGATTCCAACAAAATATTTCCTGGGAATGCCGCTCGGATCCGCTCATTTACGCCAGCCAAACAGCCGCTTTAGCTTCCATTGGACGCCGGGCTCGCCGATGGAACAGGTGGGAGTTGGGGTGGCGGCACGACGGGACGTTTTTACAGCGCCACCGCATTTATTTCGGTCTCAGTCCAAAGCATCTGCAGTTACTACCAGGAAATAGTACTACTCCTCACCATGCAGGTTCTTGGAGGTGACCTGACCACGTCGCCGTGAGGTTTCATGCTCGGAATAGTGTCGTATAGCCGGCATGCGCACACGCTTGCGTCTCATTTGCAACAATTTCTTTAGACGTGGTTCGAGTTTTGCAAGTGCCAAGTAGTGAGCTTGCAAGTGAATTTAGGCTAGACATAGTAGAAAGTATCATATAGTAGTATCATGCTTATGATATTACGTTTTTTTGTTTTTTTAGACAAGGAGATTGATATTCGACCCCTGCATCAATCGATGCATGCAGCCATATTATTAAAAAAGGTAACAAGGTCTTAGGTTTTAAGGAAGCTCATAAACCGAGCCAAGAGAAAAAATAAATCTGTAAAGTGCCACATCCGGCAATAAGCATAGATCATAGTGCATAATAGTACATAATACTATCTTCATAGTGCATAGTATCATATAAATGGTCTTATTTATTGCCATACATGACACATAGAGACAGACAAGTGGGCTCATTCGGTTTGGAGGAAATCTAGACGTAGGGATTTGGAGTGGTATAGGAATTTGATAGGATGACACTTGCCACCCTAAGAAATTGACTTGCCTCGTTCCTACGCGCAAAATGAGCTTTGAGTGGATGTGTAGTTTTCTCCAAAAGCATAGGAAATGAATAGTATTCCTACGAAATTCTTTTACATATTTCCTACAAACCGAATGCATATATAGGAAATTTTCCTCTGGAATCCTTGTTCCCATGTTTTTTCTGTAAAAATCCTCCAAACCGAATGAGGTCGTATCTTGGCATGTGCAACCGGAGCGGTTGCACAGGGCCTCCAAATTTCAGGGGCCCAAAATCAGCAATTACTACTAATGATCAACTGATTAGGTACGTATTAAAAAATTGATTAGGTACTAATGAATGCGCTTAGTGCTAAATGAAAAGGACTCACCCTCACCATCGGAAACCCCTTCAGGCCAACCTCACCCCCTCTCCCTCTCTCGGTATTTGCGTTTCTCATTTTCACTGCACGTTGAGCGATCCAACTCATGCATTACCACATCATGGTCTCCAACCTTTCTCCACACTAATTAGTTTCTTGTAGACAAGTATATATTTTTCTTTTTCTAATTTATTTCTTTTTTTGGTAACAAGTAAGTTATTTTTAAAAAATGTGAATTCTTTGAGAAAAAGTTGTATCATCACAATAGTTAATGCATAGTATTTTAATTGATATTTTTTACATATAGACCTAAACTTGATTTCGCATTGGGCCCCCGATTTGAAAGGTACGACCCTGCATATAGGAGTACTAGTAGCATAGTATTTATTATGATACTATGATATATAATTTTACTCTAATCCTCTCTCTTCTTTTTAATTGTCTGCCACATTAGCGTGTCTGCTAATGCCGAGTGCATGGTACTTCACTATTGTCGGCCTTACTGATGTTAGAAAGAGTCATGTACAAGGTATACGGTATTGTAAACTGTATACAGTAGAGAGGTAGGTAGATTGCGTGCGTTGTAATCTAGGTGGTTAGGTTGTTAGGGTTTATCCTTATCTCTTGTATAGTTTTCTTGAGGATCAGTCCACAACCTAACTGCCGCATGATGTAATCTGCATTGCCTATATAACATGTACGCGTCCCTGCTCAAAGGCATACGCTTCCACGCAATCTTTCATGGTATCAGAGCCTAGTTCCTCTACCGCATCCAAACCTAGCAGCTCGCATCAAACCTAGTAGCCATGGCCAGCTCTAGCTCCGCCGCCGTCGCCGCTCCATATGCCCTCATTCCCATCGCTGAAAAGCTCCACCGCGGCAACTACCTAGTGTGGCGTGCACAGGCCTTAGCTACCATCCGCGGAGCCCGACTGATCGACCACCTCAACCCCGATCACCCGTTCCCGGAGCCCAAGCTTGTCGACAAGGACGGCAAGCCCACCGATGTGCCGAAACATCTCACCGCGTTGGCGCAAGACTCCCAGGTGCTCAGCTTCATCTTCAATTCAATCTCTGCTCCTGTGATGATCCAAGTCGCCCACTGCACCAAGGCCGCCGTGGCATGGACTGCAATCAGAGAGATGTTTCTCTCCCAGACGCAGGCCAACATCGTCAACATGCGGATCGCCCTCTCCACCACCAAAAAGGGCACCGCGACCATCGCCGAGTACATCGGGCGCATGAAAGCGCTAGGCGACGAGATGGCTTCAGCAGGGAAGCCGCTCGACGATGACGACATGGTCTCCTACATCCTCGCCGGACTCGACTTCGACTACATCTCCTTTGTCTCGTCCATCTGCACTGTGAGGACTGAGCCCATCAAGGTAGCTGAACTTTATTCTCAGCTGATTCGTTTTGAAAAGCGTCTTGCCATGTTTGAAGGGGGAAATCAGTCCTCTCAATCCTCGGCCAACGCCGTGTCTCGTGGCCGTGGTGGTTTCGGTCGCGGAGGCGGGCGTGGAGGCCGTGGAAACGGAGGAGGCCGCGGCAATGGAGGCCGTGGCAATGGAGGCGGTGGCCGCGGCAATGGAGGCCGTGGCAACGGCAATGGAGGAGGCAACGATCTCCCTGAGGTTGTTTGCCTGATTTGCAAGAAGCCAAACCACACCGCCATCGAGTGCTACCGCCGCTTCGACATCTCCTTCACCAAGAACGAGAAAAGTGCAGGCTCGGCCACCACCTCGTCCTATGGAGTGGACACAAACTGGTACCTGGACACGGGGGCCACGGACCACATCACCAGCGAGCTCGACAAGTTGACCGTCCGCAACAAGTACAACGGCAACGAGCAAGTCCATACTGCAAACGGGGAAGGTATGGAAATTTGTCATATTGGTCAATCCACTGTTCAAACCCCCACTCGTGATCTTCATCTCAAAAATATATTGCATGTACCCGATGCCACCAAAAATCTTGTCTCAGCTCATCGTTTATCCACTGACAACAATACCTTTCTTGAAATTCACCCACGTTTATTTTTCGTTAAGGAACAGGGAACGAGGAGAACCCTTCTCCAAGGCAGGTGTAAACGTGGTCTTTACCCCCTATCATCGGCTCCGGTGACCTCCAGCAAACAGGCGTTTGGTGTCAATAAAGTGTCCACGGACAGGTGGCACAGTCGGCTAGGGCATCCTTCTTCAACCATAGTTCGTCATGTCCTTAGCCACAACAACATTCCTTTTTCAAGTAGTGAGTTGAATAAAGAAGGTGTTTGTGACGCTTGTCAATTAGGCAAGAGCCACCAACTGTCGTATCCTAGTTCGATCAGTGTATCTAAAGCTCCTTTAGAGCAAATTTTCTCCGATGTATGGGGGCCTGCCCGTGATTCTATCAATAGGAAAAACTATTATGTGTCCTTTATTGATGATTATAGCAAATTCACATGGATCTATCTTCTCAAGCATAAGTCTGAAGTCTTCAAAATCTTTCATGAATTTCAAGCATTAGTTGAAAGGTTGTTCAATAGGAAAATTATCACCATGCAAACTGACTGGGGTGGTGAATATGAACGTTTAAATTCCTTCTTTCGCCAACTAGGAATCACCCACCATATCTCCTGTCCTCATGCTCATCAGCAGAACGGATCAGCTGAAAGAAAACATCGTCACGTTGTCGACGTGGGTCTTTCTCTCTTGGCTCATGCCTCCATGCCTTTAAAATTTTGGGATGAGGCTTTTCTCTCTACCACATATCTCATAAATCGCACCCCTAGTAAAGTGATCAACTATGAAACCCCCCCTGGGTCGTCTGTTTCATGAACAACCAAACTATCATTCCCTTCGAGTTTTTGGATGTGCCTGTTGGCCAAACCTCCGTCCCTATAATTCCAAAAAAATAGAATTTCAATCCAAACAATGTGTTTTTCTCGGATACAGCAATCTTCACAAAGGTTTTAAATGCCTTGATGTTGCTGTTGGCCGAGTCTACATATCTAGGGATGTCATCTTTGATGAGATGGTTTTTCCTTTCAAAGCTTTAAACCCTAATGCAGGCACTCCCCTTCGATCTGAGATCTTATTGCTACCTGAAACTACCCTGTCTGAGCCTATTGATCATGGGGGTGAACGAGTGCTTGATCAACATGCAAATTTTCCTGCTAATTCTGGTGAAAATCCAGCCCCTGTGCGTCATTTTATGCAGGCAGTACAAGACAAAAACGGCGCAGAGCACGATGGAGATTCAGGTGCTGCTGCCGCTGATTCCGAGGATGACAGCGCAGGTGCAGACGACAGCCCAGGGGAATCCACCTCGGATCGCACCCCTCCTAGGGGGCGCGTGTGCGCGTCAGGTGCTGCCTCCCCAGGTGGGCCAGGAGGGCGCGTGGGCGTGTCGGGCGTTGGCTCCCCAGGTGGGCCAACTTCTGAGCTGACCGGTCCCTCGCGTCGGGCGCTGCCTCACGATGACCGCCAGGTGGACCAACCTGGTGTGGGCGCGTCAGCCAATGCCGATGTGACAAGGCGGGATGTCGGATCCCCGGGCACTGACGATGGGATCGACATGGGATCTCGTGCAACTGATGGCAGGATCGACGTGGGATCCCGCGCGGCTGTGATTCCCTCGGCCGGATCTTCTGCGGCGTAGCCTCATGCAGCTCCTGATATGTCGCCTCGCAGGACAAGATCACAACACGGTATTGTAAAACCACAAATTCGTACAGATGGTACGGTCAGGTATGACAAGCTCAAACCTCGGTTTGGAGGCTTAACAACTACTGGTGAGCCAAGTAGTTTGCATGAAGCTCTAAGTGACACAAAATGGAAAATGGCTATGAATGATGAGTATGGTGCTCTTATTAAAAATAAGACGTGGCATCTAGTTCTACCAACACGAAACAAGAATATCATTGATTGTAAATGGGTTTATAGAATTAAAAGGAAAGCAGATGGTCAAGTTGATAGGTATAAGGCAAGATTAGTAGCCAAAGGTTTTAAACAGAGATATGGTATAGATTATGAAGATACCTTTAGTCCTGTTGTAAAGGCAGCTACTATCAGACTTGTTCTCTCTGTTGCAGTATCAAGGAATTGGAGCCTAAGGCAATTGGATGTTCAGAATGCGTTTCTTCATGCGTTCTAGAGGAAGAAGTCTATATGAGACAACCACCTGGTTATGAGGTAAAAGGAAAGGAGAATTATCTATGCAAACTTGATAAAGCTCTGTATGGACTAAAACAAGCACCTAGGGCTTGGTACTCCAAGTTAAGTGAAAAACTTCAAATACTTGGTTTCAAATCATCCAAGGGCGATACTTCTTTGTTCTTCTACAGAAAGGGAAATATCACTATTTTTATGTTGGTTTATGTTGATGATATTATTGTTGCTAGCTCATCACAAGATGCAACTGTAGCATTGCTAGAAGATCTTAAGAAGGATTTTGCCTTGAAAGATTTAAACCCTAATGCAGGCACCCCCTTCGATCTGAGATCTTATTGCTACCTGAAACTACCCTGTCTGAGCCTATTGATCATGTGGAAGCGTATGCCTTTGAGCAGGGACGCGTACGTGTTATATAGGCAATGCAGATTACATCATGCAGCAGTTAGGTTGTGGATTGATCCTCAAGAAAACTATACAAGAGATAAGGATAAACCCTAACAACCTAACCACCTAGATTACAATGCACACAATCTACCTACCTCTCTACGGTATACGGTTTACAATACCGTATACCTTGTACATGACTCTTTCTAACACGCCCCCTCAATCACAGCTTCACCAAGTTGAGATTTCCCTTGAAGTCTTCTAACTTCTTCCATGACAAAGCTTTGGTAAACCCATCTGCAACTTGATCACCTGTGGGAATAAAACGGATATCTAGTAGTTTGTTAGCTACTCTCTCTCGAACAAAATGATAGTCCACTTCTATGTGTTTTGTCCTTGCATGAAACACTGGATTTGCTGACAGATATGTGGCACCAATATTATCACACCAGAGACGTGCAACTGGTGAGTGCATAACTCCAAGTTCACGTAGCAAAGTTTGAACCCAAATAATCTGGTAAGAATTTCCCCTCTTATGCTTAATCCATATTTTTTGATATCTACTTGTGATCTGCTCAATCTTCACAGGCTGATGATCCATTTTGGAAGAGGACAACACAGGATAAACCGGCCAAGCCGACTCATGTGAAAACCAAGGCTCACAAGAAGCCCACCAAGAAGAAAACTACCGAGTCCGCTGACTTAAACATTGATAATGATGATGATGATGATGATCATGAGTCAGAGGTAGAATTTGATTCTCTTGGCTCCTTTTTTATACATCTCATTGACAATGATTGTTGCCAGGATGACACAGAAGCTAGCCGTGCAGGCGACGCAGAGGTAATTATTCTTTCTTCCAGCTCAGAACCTCTGCCAACACAAAAAACCCGACAAGCAAGCCGGAAAGTAAGCTTTTCTCACCCTCTAGCTCACTTGGATCCAAACTTTCTTTTGAAGAAACAACAACATGAAGCTCGCCGCACGACCCAGCTTAGCGGCAATGTGATTACTTCTGCCGGCTTACCAAACACTCCGCTTCGCAAATGCTGTCCAGAGGTCTTACATATTTCTGACATACTTTACCCCGAGGCGGGTTATTTTCAGCAACCTCTTAACCCGTCTAATTCAAACTATTAGGGGACTTCTCATTCCTCCTCTGGCGAGTCAACATGAACACAAATTCCAGCTTTCAAGACCGTACCTGGGTAAGATCATTTTCAATTAATCCGACCTTATGCTTGATCATCACCTTGACTTCATTTTACTTCTTATTTTTCAGGGGCCAAGTTAAGCCCAGCAAGAAGGCCAGGCTAGCTAAGCCGGCTGATGATATTAATATGTCTGAATTGGAGAAGCAGCCAGAGTCTCCTCATCCTCAACAAACTGCAGAAGCCACAATATATAACTCTCCTCCGGAAGATCGTGAAGCTTCCATGGACCATGTGGATGTTGAACCGACTACCTCTAAGCCGCCAAGCCCAACCAAACCTTCCAAGGAGAAGATTGATTATGTTGTTGTCACTGGTGTTGGATTCACAGCTCCGGGTCAACCTAACGTCTTATCCAAGCACAACGCTAAGGAGGAAATTGCTGCTGAAGATAAAGGCAAGTGGAAAACAGACTTGGAGAGCTATACTCATTTTAGCGCCCAAGATCTCCATTCTGGCTTTTTAAATCGCCTGTACACAAGCCATGACTTTGAAGCCGGCTTAGTAAATTTAATGAAGGAGCGCTATGAGGTAAACACTACAATCCCTTGTTACATGAATATCCTTCCCCTTAGATGCCAAGTTTATTGACCATGATAGAATAACATGTGATGTAAACTTCAATAATTGCATATATCAACTCCTTGTAGCCCTCAAGGGCCAGCTTAATAAATATATTGAGTCGGAACTTCTTAACCCAACAAGAATTAACATTGCGTCCGTAGCCCCCAAGGGTCGGCTTAACAAAATATGTTACGTCGAGACTAAGCATCTTCCAGAAATCTAGCAAGAGTTAACATTGTGTCCGTAGACCCCAAGGGTCGGCTTAACAAAATATGTTAAGTCAAGACTAATCATCTTCCAGAAATCCAGCAGGAGTTAACATTGCGTCCGTAGCCCCCAAGGGCCGGCTTAAAAAAATATGTTAAGTCGAGACTAATCATCTTCCAGAAATCCATGATTCCAGTCATAGCCTTCGAAAACCGAATCATCCTCCTTTATCTGGGGTCAGCAAATAAAGTCATGTTTGAAGAGCAATATGCATTAGCCCCCAAGTGCCAAGTATAATACTTGTAGTGTGCTTGGGACTTCAGAATGTTTGCAGAAGCAATAGACATTAGCCCCCAAGTGTCAAGTATAATACTTGTATTGTACTTGGGACTTCAAATAAATTCATTGCCATCTTATTTACTGTTTACCTTTGTAGTCTGAGCTTAACAGTAAATAATCCTAAGTCACCGACCTCCAAGAAAATATCAAGTCACAACAAGCAGAAACATCCAAGGCCAAGGATGAACTAACTAGTGCCTTAGCAACTATGGAAAAAAATGAAGGAAAGCTTCAAGGCGGAACAAACAGGTTGGGAGACAGAAAGGGCAGCTCTGCTGAAAAGGGCTGAAGATGCTGAAGCGGCCCTTGAGCCGGTATCTTCAGAGCTTGCCGGCTTACAACAGCAAATAAATGCCATGACTGCTGCTGTATTTGGTAAATTAATTTCCTCTTACTCTTTGAACATTTCTTTATCCATCATGCTCCTGGCTTACAAACATCCTTAATACCGCAGGATCCCGGGTTAACCATCTAGGCTCAGATATGCGGAAGAAGCTGAAAGCTGCTTATACACTCATAGAGCAGCTCTATATTGGCGCACAACGAGCCATCTGCACAACCGCCCACAACATACCAGCTCCAACCCTTATCAAGGATACGTTGGACAAACTATCCATGCTGCCTGAACGGATTGGGGAATTAAAAAAATCAGCTACCAGAGCCGGTGCCCTTGCCGCACTAACCCGGGCCAAAGCGTGGCTAGTTGATCTTGAGCCGGCAGACTTGGCCAACGGCTGCCCAAGCATAAAAGAAGATGGATCACCCTTTACTGCAGACGACTTAGCCACTCTTACTAGGGAAATGTGTACTTTGGCTAGCAAACTGGCTGAAGAAACTGATCTGACCCATTATCAACCGCTTTTATGATGCCAATAATAAGAAGGTGAAGGTGCCGACTCATGATGCTCCGGACCTGACTCCTCCAATCTGTAAGCACACTTATGCCTCTAATGTTGATCCATCCACACTTATAAGTGATGAAGCTGTATTCAGAGCATTAATGGGGATCGACTGGTCAACCACTAACTTCCAGCCATTGGGTGAATAGGAGGTAGATGAACAGGGGATGGACGAGCCGCAACCTTCAACACAACAAGATCAGGAGTCGTAAGCCGTTGGCTGGCTTAACATCTGCTTTCTGTGAGAACTGCTAAAACAATTATTCCTGTGGGGCACTTGGTGCCGTTGTAATAGGCTGTAATTAAATCCTTGATTTGCCATGCCATCGTGCATGTGTTGCCTTGCTTGATACTATTTCTACCTCTTGAGCACTTGCGTTGGTTTTCCCTTGAAGAGGAAAGGGTGATGCAACAGAGTAGCATAAGTATTTCCCTCAGTTTTTGAGAACCAAGGTATCAATCCAGTAGGAGGCTACGCGCGAGTCCCTCGCACCTACACAAAACAAATAAATCCTCGCAACCAACGCGATAAGGGGTTGTCAATCCCTACACGGTCACTTACGAGAGTGAGATCTGATAGATATGATAAGATAATATTTTTGGTATTTTTATGATAAAGATGCAAAGTAAAATAAAAGGCAATGAAAATAGCTAAGTGTTGGAAGATTAATATGATGGAAAATAGACCCGGGGGCCATAGGTTTCACTAGTGGTTTCTCTCAAGAGCATAAGTATTTTATGGTGGGTGAACAAATTACTGTTGAGCAATTGACAGAATTGAGCATAGTTATGAGAATATCTAGGTATGATCATGTATATAGGCATCATGTCCGAGACAAGTAGACCGACTCCTGCCTACATCTACTACTATTACTCCACACATCGACCGCTATCCAGCATGCATCTAGAGTATTAAGTTCATAAGAACAGAGTAACGCTTTAAGCAAGATGACATGATGTAGAGGGATAAATTCATGCAATATGATAAAACCCCATCTTGTTATCCTCGATGGCAACAATACAATACGTGCCTTGCTGCCCCTACTGTCACTGGGAAAGGACATCGCAAGATTGAACCCAAAGCTAAGCACTTCTCCCATTGCAAGAAAGATCAATCTAGTAGGCCAAACCAAACTGGTAATTCGAAGAGACTTGCAAAGATAACCAATCATACATAAAAGAATTCAGAGAAGATTCAAATATTGTTCATAGATAAACTTGATCATAAACCCACAATTCATCGGTCTCAACAAACACACCACAAAAGAAGATTACATCGAATAGATCTCCACAAGAGAGGGGGAGAACTTTGTTTTGAGATCCAAAAAGAGAGAAGAAGCCATCTAGCTAATAACTATGGACCCGAAGGTCTGAGATAAACTACTCACACATCATCGGAGAGGCTATGGTGTTGATGTAGAAGCCCTCCGTGATCGATGCCCCCTCCGGCGGAGCTCCGGAATAGGCCCCAAGATGGATCTCGTGGATACAGAAAGTTACGGCGGTGAAATTAGGGTTTTGGCTCCGTATCTGATCGTTTGGGGGTACGTAGGTATATATAGGAGGAAGGAGTACGACGGTGGAGCAACAGGGGGCCCACGAGGGTGGAGGGCGCGCTTGGGGGGGGGAGGCGCGCCCCCTACCTCGTGGCTGCCCTGTTGGTTGCTTGACGTAGGGTCCAAGTCCTTTGGATCATGTTCGTTCCGAAAATCACGTTCTCAAAGGTTTCATTCCGTTTGGACTCCGTTTGATATTCTTTTTATGCGAAACCCTAAAATAGGCAAAAAACAACAATTCTGGGCTGGGCCTCCGGTTAATAGGTTAGTCCCGAAAATAATATAAAAGTGTATAATAAAGCCCAATAATGTCCAAAACAGAATATAATATAGCATGGAACAATAAAAAATTATAGATACGTTGGAGACGTATCAAGCATCCCCAAGCTTAATTCCTGCTCGTCCTCAAGTAGGTAAATGATAAAAACATAATTTTTGATGTGGAATGCCACTTGGCATAATTTCAATGTAATTCTCTTAATTGTGGTATGAATATTCAGATCCGAAAGATTCAAGACAAAAGTTTAATATTGACATAGAAATAATAATACCTCAAGCATACTAACTAAGCAATTATGTCTCTTCAAAATAACATGGCCAAAGAAAGTTATCCCTACAAAATCATATAGTCTGGCTATGCTCCATCTTCACCACACAAAGTATTCAAATCATGCACAACCCCGATGACAAGCCAAGCAATTGTTTCATACTTTTAATGTTCTCAAACTTTTTCAATCTTCACGCAATACATGAGCGTGAGCCATGGTCATAGCACTATAGGTGGAATAGAATGGTGGTTGTGGAGGAGACAAAAAGGGAGAAGATAGTCTCACATCAACTAGGCGTATCAATGGGCTATGGAGATGCCCATCAATAGATATCAATGTGAGTGAGTAGGGATTTCCATGCAACGGATGCACTAGATCTATAAGTATATGAAAGCTCAACAAAAGGAACTAAGTGGGTGTGCATCCAACTCACTTGCTCACGAAGACCTAGGGCATTTTGAGGAAGCCCATCATTGGAATATACAAGCCAAGTTCTATAATGAAAATTTCCCACTAGTATATGAAAGTGATAACATAGGAGACTCTCTATTATGAAGATCATGGTGCTACTTTGAAGCACAAGTGTGGTAAAAGGATAGTAGCATTGTCCCTTCTCTCTTTTTCTCTCATATTTTTTTATTTGGGCCTTTTCTCTTTTTTTATGGCCTCCTTTTTTTTGTCCGGAGTCTCATCCCGACTTGTGGGGGAATCATAGTCTCCATCATCCTTTCCTCACTTGGGACAATGCTCTAAAAATGATGATCATCACACTTTTATTTACTTACAACTCAACAATTACAACTCAATACTTATAACAAAATATGACTCTATGTGAATGCCTCCGGCGGTGTACCGGGATATGCAATGAATCAAGAGTGACATGTATGAAAGAATTATGAACGGTGGCCTTGCCACAAATACAATGTCAACTACATGATCATGCAAAGCAATATGACAATGATGGAGCGTGTCATAGTAAACGGAACGGTGGAAAGTTGCATGGCAATATATCTCGGAATGGCTATGGAAATGCCATGATAGGTAGGTTTGGTGGCTGTTTTGAGGAAGGTATATGGTGGGTGTATGATACCGGCGAAAGGTGCGCGGTATTAGAGAGGCTAGCAATGGTGGAAGGGTGAGAGTGCATATAATCCATGGACTCAACATTAGTCATAAAGAACTCACATACTTATTGCAAAAATCTATTAGTTATCTAAGCAAAGTACTACGCGCATGCTCCTAGGGGGATAGATTGGTAGGAAAATACCATCGCTCGTCCCCGACCACCACTCATAAGGAGGACAATCAATAAATACATCATGCTCCGACTTCTTAACATAATGGTTCACCATACGTGCATGCTACGGGAATCACAAACTTCAACACAAGCATTTCTCAAATTCACAACTACTCAACTAGCATGACTCTAATATCACCATCTCCATATCTCAAAACAATTATCAAGTTTCAAACTTCTCATAGTATTCAATACACACATAAGAAAATTTTATTATTAATCTTGAATGCCTCAAATAATTAAAGCAAATTACCATGCTGTTTTGTAGGACTCTCAAAATAATCTAAGTGAAGCATGAGAGGACAATGGTTTCTATAAAACAAATCCACCGATGTGCTCTAAGAGATATAAGTGAAGCACTAGAGCAAAAACTATATAACTCAAAAGATATAAGTGAAGCACATAGAGTATTCTAATAATTTCCGAATCATGTATGTCTCTCTCAAAAAGGTGTGTGCAGCAAGGATGATTGTGGAAAACTAACAAATTAAAACTCAAATAATATAAGACGCTCCAAGCAAAACACATATCATGTGGTAAATAAAAATATAGCTCCAAGTAAAGTTACCGATAGAAGTAGACGAAAGAGGGGATGCCTTCCGGGGCATCCCCAAGCTTTGGCTTTTAGGTGTCCTTAGATTATCTTGGGGGTGCCATGGGCATCCCCAAGCTTAGGCTCTTGCCACTCCTTGTTCCATAATCCATCAAATCTTTACCCAAAACTTGAAAACTTCACAACACAAAACTTAAACTAGAAAGTCTCGCGAGCTCCGTTAGCGAAAGAAAACAAAACACCACTTCAAGGTACTGTAATGAACTCATTATTTATTTAAATTGGTGTTAAACCTACTTTATTACAACTTCTCTATGGTTTATAAACTATTTCACTAGCCATAGATTCATCAAAATAAGCAAACAACACACGAAAAACAGAATCTGTCAAAAACAGAACAGTCTGTAGTAATCTGTAGCTAGCGCAAGATCTGGAACCCCCAAAACTCCAAAATAAATTCCTGGACGTGAGGAATTTATCTATTAATCATATTAAAAAATAATTAAGTAAATATCACTTGCCAAATAAAAATGGAAGCAGTTCTCGTGAGCGCTAAAGTTTCTGTTTTTTACAGCAAGATTAACAAGACTTTTCCCAAGTCTTCCCAATGGTTCTACTTGGCACAAACACTAATTAAACACAAAAAACACAACCAAAACAGAGGCTAGATAATTTATTTATTACTAAACAGGAGAAAAAAATCAAGGAATAAAAATAAAATTGGGTTGCCTCCCAACAAGCGCTATCGTTTAACGCCCCTAGCTAGGCATAAAAAGCAAGGATAGATCTAGGTATTGCCATCTTTGGTAGGCAATCCATAAGTGGATCTCATAATAGATTCGTAAGGTAATTTAATTTTATTTCTAGGAAAGTGTTCCATGCCTTTCCTTAACGGAAATTGGAATCTAATATTTCCTTCCTTCATATCAATAATTGCACCAATCGTTCTAAGGAAAGGTCTACCAAGAATAATAGGACATGAAGGATTGCAATCTATGTCAAGAACAATAAAATCTATGGGCACATAGTTCCTATTTGCAATAATAAGAACATAATTAATTCTTCCCATAGGTTTCTTAATAGTGTTATCCGCAAGGTGCAAGTTTAAAGAGCAATCATCAAAATCACGGAAACCTAACAAATCACACAAAGTCTTTGGAATCGTGGAAACAATAGCACCCAAATCACACAAAGCATAGCATTCATGATATTTAATTTTAATTTTAATAGTTGGTTCCCACTCATCATAAAGTTTTCTAGGGATAGAAACTTCCAACTCAAGTTTTTCTTCATAAGATTGCATCAAAGCATCAACGATATGTTTAGTAAAAGCTTTATTTTGGCTATAAGCATGAGGAGAATTTAGCATGGATTGCAACAAGGAAGTACAATCAATAAAAGAGCAGCTATCATAATTAAATTCCTTGAAATCCAAAATAGTAGGTTCATTAACATCTAGAGTTTTGATCTCTTCAATCCCACTTTTATCAAATTTAGCATCAAGATCTAAAAACTCCGAATTTTTGGAACGCCTTCTAGGTAAAGGTGGATCATATTCAGTCCCATCATTATCAAGATTCATATTGCAAAACAAAGATTTAATAGGGGACACATCAATAACTTTTAGATCTTCATCTTTATTATCATGGAAACTAGAAGAACACACTCTTATAAAGGAATCTTTCTTAGCACGCATCCTAGCGGTTCTTTCTTTGCACTCATCAATGGAAATTCTCATGGCTTTGAGAGACTCATTGATATCATGCTTAGGAGGAATGGATCTAAGTTTCAAAGAATCAATATCAAGAGAAATTCTATCAACGTTCCTAGCCAACTCATCAATCTTAAGCAATTTTTCTTCAATCAAAGCATTGAAATTCTTTTGCGAAGTAATAAATTCTTTAATATTGGATTCAAAATAAGAGGGAATCTTATTATAATTTCCATAAGAATTGTTGTAGGAATTACCATAATTATTGGAGGAATTACTAGGATACGACCTAGGATTAAAGTTTCCACTATACGCGTTGTTACCAAAATTATTCCTACCAACAAAATTCACATCCATAGATTCGTTATTATTCTCAATCAAAGTAGACAAAGGCATATCATTCGGATCAGAAGAAACACTTTTATTAGCAAATAATTTCATAAGTTCATCCATCTTTCCACTCAAAACATTAATTTCTTCTATCGCGTGCACTTTCTTATTAGTAGATCTTTCAGTGTGCCATTGAGAATAATTAACCATAATATTATCTAGGAGTTTAGTAGCTTCTCCTAAAGTGATTTCCATAAAATTGCCTCCCACGGCCGATTCTAAAAGATTTCTAGAAGCAAAATTCAATCCGGCATAATTTTTTTGTATAATCATCCACAAATTCAAACCATGTGTTGGGCAATTACGTATCATTAATTTCATCCTCTCCCAAGCTTGCGCAACATGTTCATGATCAAGTTGCTTAAAATTCATAATATCGTTTCTAAGAGATATAATCTTAGCGGGAGGAAAATACTTAGAGATAAAAGCATCTTTGCACTTATTCCACGAATCAATACTATTTTTAGGCAAAGACGAAAACCAAGCTTTAGCACGATCTCTAAGCGAAAAAGGAAATAGCTTCAATTTAACAATATCATTGTCCACATCTTTCTTCTTTTGCATATCACACAAATCAATGAAGCTATTTAGATGGGTAGCGGCATCTTCACTAGGAAGGCCAGAAAATGGATCTTTCATGACAAGATTCAGCAAGGCAACATTAATTTCACAAGATTCAGCATCGGTAAGAGGAGCAATCGGAGTGCTAATAAAATTGTTGTTGTTGGTATTGGTAAATTCACACAATTTAGTGTTATCTTGAGCCATCGTGACAAGCAAGAAATCCAACACACAAGCAAGCGAGGAACGGGCAAAAAAGGAAAATAGAGAAAGAGAGGGAGAATAGAGAGAGAGAGAGGGTGAATAAAACGGCAAGGGTGAAGTGGGGGAGAGGAAAACGAGAGGCAAATGGCAAATAATGTAATGCGGGAGATAAGGGTTTGTGATGGGTACTTGGTATGTTGACTTTTGCATAGTCCTCCCCGGCAACGGCGTCAGAAATCCTTCTTGCTACCTCTTGAGCACTTGCGTTGGTTTTCCCTTGAAGAGGAAAGGGTGATGCAGCAGAGTAGCGTAAGTATTTCCCTCAGTTTTTGAGAACCAAGGTATCAATCCAGTAGGAGGCTACGCGCGAGTCCCTCGCACCTACACAAAACAAATAAATCCTCGCAACCAACGCGATAAGGGGTTGTCAATCCCTACATGGTCACTTACGAGAGTGAGATCTGATAGATATGATAAGATAATATTTTTGGTATTTTTATGATAAATATGCAAAGTAAAATAAAAGGCAATGAAAATAGCTAAGTTTTGGAAGATTAATATGATGGAAAATAGACCCGGGGGCCATAGGTTTCACTAGTGGCTTCTCTCAAGAGCATAAGTATTTTACGATGGGTGAACAAATTACTATTGAGCAATTGAAAAAATTGAGCATAGTTATGAGAATATCTAGGTGTGATCATGTATATAGGCATCACGTCCGAGACAAGTAGACCGACTCCTGCCTGCATCTACTACTATTACTCCACACATCGACCGCTGCCTCACACAACCCGGCGTCCTTTGTAAAGGAACCATAAGCCGGGGCTTGATGCCTCTTAGGATCTCTTGATTAGCTCTCTCAGCTTGACCATTAGACTGGGGGTGAGCCACTGATGATACATCAAGCCGTATATGCTCACGTTGACAAAAATCTTCCATAGCACCCTTGGATAGATTAGTGACATTATCAGTTATTATACTACGGGGAAAGCCAAAACAGAAAATCTCCTTTTTGATGAATTGAACCGCTGTCGCTGCATCACATTTGCTAACTGGCTCTGCTTCAACCCACTTTGTAAATTTGTCAACTGCCACCAGAAGGTGTGTCTTTTTATCTTTGGACCTCTTGAAAGGCCCAACCATATCAAGCCCCCAGACTGCAAACGGAAGTGATTGGACTCATCCTCAATTCTTGAGATGGTACGTGAGCTCGGCGTGAAAACTTCTGACACCAGTCACACTTACCGACCAGATCTTCAGCATCGGCGTGAGCTGTCAGCCAATAAAACCCGTGACGGAAAGCCTTGGATACAAGAGACTTAGAGCCGGCGTGGTGACCACAATCTCCTTCATGAATCTCTCGCAGAATCTCATGACCTTCTTTAGGAGAAACACAACGTTGGAATGCCCTTGTAACACTGCGACGATGCAACTCTCCATTGACAATAGTCATTGACTTAGACCGTCGGGTTATCTGCCTGGATAAAGTTTCATCCTCAGGTAAGTCGCCCAGGGTCATATAAGCCAAATATGGAACTGTCCAATCAGGAATAGCGTGGAGAGTTGCCACTAGTTGTGCTTCCGGGTCAGGAATTGCAAGATCCTCCTCTGTGGGCAATTTCACATAAGGGTTATGCAGAATATCCAGGAAAGTATTAGGTGGCACCGGCTTACGCTAAGACCCTAACAGGCTTAAAGTATCAGCCTCCTCATTTTTCCTGCGATTAGCATGTTCAACCTGATAACCATTAAAGTGACCTGCAATAGTGATAACCCACAAGTATAGGGGATCACAACAGCTTTCGAGGGTAGAGTATTCAACCTAAATTTATTGATTCGACACAAGGGGAGCCAAAGAATATTCTCAAGTATTAGCAGCTGAGTTGTCAATTCAACCACACCTGGAAACTTAGTATCTGTAGCAAAGTGTTTAGTAGCAAAGTAATATGATAGTGATGGTAACGGTAACAAAAGAGTAACGAAAGCAAAGTAATGTTTTTGGTATTTTTTAGTGACTGTAACAATAGCAACGGGAAAGTAAATAAGCGTAAACCAGTATATGGAAAGCTCGTAGGCATCAGATCAATGATGGATAATTATGCCGGATGCGGTTCATCATGTAACAGTCATAACATAGGGTGACACAGAACTAGCTCCAATTCATCAATGTAATGTAGGCATGTATTCCGAATATAGTCATACGTGCTTATGGAAAAGAACTTGCATGACATCTTTTGTCCTACCCTCCCATGGCAGTGGGGTCCTAATGGAAACTAAGGGATATTAAGGCCTCATTTTAATAGAGAACCGGAACAAAGCATTAGCATATAGTGAATACATGAACTCCTCATACTACTGTCATCACCGGTAAGTATCCCGATTATTGTCACTTCAGGGTTAACGGATCATAACACATAATAGGTGACTATAGACTTGCAAGATAGGATCAAGAACTCTCATATATTGATGAAAACATAATGGGTTCAGATCTGAAATCATGGCACTCGGGCCATAGTGACAAGCATTAAGCATAACAAAGTCATAGCAACATCAATCTCAGAACATAGTGGATACTAGGGATCAAACCCTAACAAAACTAACTCGATTACATGGTAAATCTCATCCAACCCATCACCGTCCAGCAAGCCTATGATGGAATTACTCACGCACGGCGGTGAGCATCATGAAATTAGTGATGGAGGATGGTTGATGATGACGACGACGACGAATCCCCCTCTCCGAAGCCCCGAAAGGACTCCAGATCAGCCCTCCTAAGAGGTTTTAGGGCTTGGTGACGGCTCCGTATCGTAAAACGCGATGATTTCTTCTCTCCTATTTTTTTCTCCCCGAAAGCAAATATATAGAGTTGGAGTTGGAGTCGGGAGGTCTCCAGGGGGCCCACGAGGTAGGGGGGCGCGCCCTAGGGGGGGGGCACCCCCACCCTCGTGGATAGGGTGTGGGCCCCCTGGTCTTCATCTTTGGCGATGATTTTTTATTATTTATTGTAAGATATTCCGTGGAGTTTCAGGTCATTCCGAGAACTTTTGTTTTCTGCACATAAAACAACATCATGGCAATTCTGCTAAAAACAACGTCAGTCCGTGTTAGTTCCATTGAAATCATACAAGTTAGAGTCCAAAACAAGGGCAAAAGCGTTTGGAAAAGTAGATACGACGGAGACATATCAACTCCCCCAAGCTTAAACCCTTACTTGTCCTCAAGCAATTCAGTTGACAAACTGAAAGAAATAAAGAAAAACTTTTACAAACTCTATTTGCTCTTGTTGTTATAAATATGTCAAGCTAGCATTCAAGTTTTCAGCAAAGATTATAACTAACCACATTTGCAATAATTCTCAGGTCTCATGATTACCCATATCAATAGCATAATCAACTAGCAAGCCATAACAATAAATCTCGGATGACAACACTTTCTCAAAACAATCATAATATGATATAACAAGATGGTATCTCGCTAGCGCTTTCTGGGACTACAAAACATAAATGCAGAGCACCTTTAAAGATCAAGGACTGACTAGACATTGTAATTCATGGTAAAAGAGATCCAATCATAGTCACACCCAATATAAATTAACAGTGATGAATGCAAATGACAGCTGCGCTCTCCAGCTAGTGCTTTTAATAAGAGGGTGATGACTCAACATAAAAGTAAATAGATATGCCCTTCGCAGAGGGAAGCAGGGATTTGTAGAGGTGCCAGAGCTCGGTTTTGAAATAGAGGTGAATAATATTTTGAGCGGTATACTTTCATTGTCAACATAACAACCAAGAGATGGCGATATCTTCCATGCTACACACATTATAGGCGGTTCCCAAATAGAATGGTAAAGTTTATACTCCCCCTCCACCAACAAACATCAATCCATGGCTTGCTCGAAACAACGAGTGCCTCCAACTAACAGCAGTCCTAGGGGGAGTTTTGTTTTGCAATTATTTTGATTTAGTTTGCATAAAGCATGGGACTGGGCATCCCGGTGACCAACCATTTTCTCGTGAGTGAGGAGCGGAGTCCACTCCTCTTGAGAATAACCCGCCTAGCATGGAAGATACAGGCAGCCCTAGTTGATACATGAGCTATTCGAGCATACAAAATAGGATGATTATTTGAAGGTTTAGAGTTTGGCACATACAAATTTACTTGGAACGGCAGGTAGATACCGCATAAAGGAAGGTATAGTGGACTCATCTAGAATAACTTTGGGATTTAAGGGATTGGATGCACAAGCAGTATTCCCGCTTAGTACAGGTGAAGGCTAGCAAAAGACTGGGAAGCGACCAACTAGAGAGCGACAACAGCCATGTACATGCATTAAAATTAATAAACATTGGATGCAAGCATGAGTAGGATATAATCCACCATGAACATAAATATCGTGAAGGCTATGTTGATTTGTTTCAACTACATGCGTGAACATGTGCCAAGTCAAGTCACTTAAATCATTCAAAGGATGATACCACCCCATCATACCACATCATAACCATCTCAATAGCATGTTGGCACGCAAGGTAAACCATTATAACTCATAGTTAATCAAGCATGGCACAAGCAATTATGATCTCTAATTGTCATTGCGAACATGTTTATTCATAACAAGCTGAATCAAGAACGATGAACTCACCATATTTACAAAAACAAAAGAGGTCGAGTTCGTACCAGCTTTTCTCATCTCAGTCAGTCCATCATATATCATCATAATTGCCTTTCACTTGCATGACCGAATGATGTGAATAATAATAAGAGTGCACGTGCATTGGACTAAGCTGGAATCTGCGAGCATTCAATAAATAGGAGAAGACAAAGCAATATGGGCTCTTGGTTAAATCAACAATAAAGCATATAAGAGCCACTTCAACAATTTAATCATGGTCTTCTCCTACTGACCCCCAAAGAAAAGAAAAGAAATAAAACTATTTACACGGGAAAGCTCCCAACAAGCAAAAGAAGAACGGGAAATATTTTTGGGTTTTCTTTTTAATTACTACTACAAGCATGGAAATTAAACTGATTAAAAGTTACAACTAATTTTTTGGTTTTTCTTAAGGTTTATTAAACACACAAGAAGAAAGCATAAAAGGAAATAAACTAGCATGGATGATACAATGAAAAAGTATGAACATCGACATCTAGCAATGAGTGTGTGTGAACATAAATGTAATGTCGGTGAGAAATACGTACTCCCCCAAGCTTAGGCTTTTGGCCTAAGTTGGTCTATGGCCACGGCTGGCCTGGCTGATATCCATAATAATAGTTGTTGGGGTCGTACTGTGATGCAGCGGCTATCGCCTCCTGAGCTGCAGTGTGGCGACAAGCGGCCTCCGCCCTCCTCTCGTACTCATCTGCCTCCTCTCTGGTAATAGTATATACTCCTCTTGCCTGATAATCAAAGAAAGCAGGAGCAGGGAGAGTAATACGGACAGCACGACATCTGTCAAAGATTAGTCGGTACTGGAGAGGTGATTTGTTCCTCTCGACAAAATGGTGGTGAACCATAGCATTAAAATCTAGATAGGCAGGATGTAATTCAATATCATCTTCGCGTACATCTATACCAAGAAAATTAGCTACGCGAGTTGCATAAATTCCACCAAAGAAATCTCCATTAAGTCTATTAAGATGCAACCTACGTGCAACAATGGCTCCCAAATTATATGATTTGTCTCCTAACACAGCACTCCTAAGAATACTGAGGTCAGGGACACACACGTGACATGCCTCATCTTTATCATTTATGCATCTACCTATGAAGAGAGCAAAATAATGTATAGCAAGAAAGTGGATGCTCCCTATGGTAGCTTGTGTAATATCTCTAGATTCTCCCACAGTTATATTAGCAAGAAAATCTCTAAATTCAGATTTGCGACGATCCCTTATACTACCCCATTGTGGAAGTTTGCATGCAGTGGTAAAATCCTCTAAGTCCATGGTATAAGATTTATCATAAAGATCAAACAAGACAGTTGGAGAATTACGTGAAGTGGAAAATTCAAACCTCCTCACAAAGGAACTAGTGAGGTTATGATACTGACCGCACTTCTCTTCCTCGAAGCTCACAAGATCAGTGTTACGAAAATTTGCATTGAATTCTTCTTTTATTCCCGCTCGATCCATAAAATTTTCAGAAGGCCACTCACAAGGACACACTGGAGCGTCTCTTGGTGGCTCTTCGTCAGCATCACGCATTGCAAGCCTGGGTCCTTGCTTCTTTGAAGAACCACCTTGGAACATCTTCCTAAGCATTTTTCTTCCTCTGAAAAAATCTAAATTTTTTAGTAACTTCAAAATAAAAGTAAACCAAACTCAATAATATTGATAGCAACCACTCCTACAAGTGCCTAGAGCCTATATCATGCATCAAAACTACTTTTGACCATATAAATTTGTCATGCAAGCTCAAGAACAGGGTCACCTAAGCAGCAAAAAATTGCAATGAATAAAGCACTAGAACAAAAACTAATTGGACCAACGAAGGAGTCACATACCAAGGAACAATCTCCCCAAGCAGTTTTGTGAGAGGTGCTTTGAGCAAGGAGATCAAAAATGGCAGCAAAGAGGGCTGGAACTCGTGCTTGAGTTGGTTTTTCGTGTTTGTGGGAGGAAGAAGAGGATGGGTGCAAGAATAAGTGGAGGAGGGCCACCGTGGGCCCACGAGGCAGGGGGCGCGCCCTAGGAGGGTAGGCGCGCCCTCCACCCTCGTGGCAAGGTGGTTTCCCCCTGGTGTGTTCTTTGATCCATAAATCCTCAAATATTCTAGAAAAAATCATATTTAATTTTCAGGGCATTTGGAGAACTTTTATTTTCGAGGTATTTTTATATTGTATGGATAATCAGATAACAGACAGAAAATTATTTATTTTTACTTTATTTCAACTAAATAACAGAAAGTATAGAGAGGGTACAGAAGGTTGTGCTTCTAGTTTCATCCATCTCATGCTCATCAAAAGGAATCCACTAACAAGGTTGATCAAGTCTTGTTAACAAACTCATTCCGATTAACATGAAACCAGAGAAATTTCGAATAACACTAGGTTACCTCAACGGGGATATGCACATCCCCAATAATAAGTATATCATATTTCTTCTTGACAGTAGGAAGAGGAAATTCAAAACCTCCAAATATAATCGATGGAATTTTTCCGATAGAATTGATACTATGAACTTGAGGTTGTTTCCTCGGAAAATGTACCGTATGCTCATTACCATTAACATGAAAAGTGACATTGCCTTTGTTGCAATCAATAACAGCCCCTGTAGTATTAAGAAAAGGTCTTCCAAGAATAATAGACATACTATCGTCCTCGGGAATATCAAGAATAACAAAGTCCGTTAAAATAGTAATGCTAGCAACCACAACAGACACATCCTCACAAATACCGACAGGTATAGCAGTTGATTTATTAGCCATTTGCAAAGATATTTCAGTAGGTGTCAACTTATTCAAGTCAAGTCTACGATATAAATAGAGAGGCATAACACTAACACCGGCTCCAAGATCACATAAAGTATTTTTAACATAGTTTCTTTTAATGGAGCATGGTATAGTAGGTACTCCTGGATCTCCAAGTTTCTTTGGTATTCCACCCTTAAAAGTATAATTAGCAAGCATGGTGGAAATTTCAGCTTCTGGTATCTTTCTTTTATTTGTAACAATATCTTTCATGTACTTAGCATAAGGATTCATTTTGAGCATATCAGTCAATCGCATACGCAAAAAGATAGGTCTAATCATTTCAGCAAAGCGCTCAAAATCCTCATCATCCTTTTTCTTGGATGGTTTGGGAGGAAAAGGCATGGGTTTCTGAACCTAAGGCTCTCTTTCTTTACCATGTTTCCTAGCAACAAAGTCTTTCTTATCATAATGTTGATTCTTTGATTGTGGGTTATCAAGATCAACAGCAGGTTCAATTTCTACATCATTATCATTACTAGGTTGAGCATCATTATGAACATCATCATTAACATTTTCATTAGGTTCATGTTCATTGCCAGATTGTGTTTCAGCATCATACATAGAGATATCATTTGGATTATCAGGTGGTTCAGCAATAGGTTAACTAGAAGTTTGCACAGTTCTATCATTTTTCTTTTTCTTCCTTTTAGAAGAACTAGGTGCATCAATATTATTTCTGTGAGAATCTTGCTCAATTCTCTTAGGGTGGCCTTCAAGATACAAAGGTTCCTGAGTCATTCTACCAGTTCTAGTAGCCACTTTAACAGCATAATTATTTTTCTTACTATTCATCTCATCGAGCAATTCCTTTTGAGCTTTAAGTACTTGTTCTACTTGAGTGGTAACCATAGAAGCATGTTTGCTAACAAGTTTAAGTTCACCTCTAATATTAGCCATATAATCGCCCAAGTATTTAATCATATCAGCATCTTGTTTTAATTGTCTACCAAAATAAGTATTGAAGTCTTCTTGCTTAAACATAAAATTATCAAACTCATCCAAGCACTGACTAGCAATTTTAGCAGGAGGGGTTTCAACTTTATCATATCTATAGAGAGAATTTACCTTTACTACCTGTGTCGGGTTATCGAGGTCTGGAGGTTCTTCAATAAGTAAAGGATCAAGATCATATGTTTCTTCAATAGGCGGTAAATTAAGACCATGTATTTCTTCAATAGGAGGTAAATTCTTAACATCTTCAGCTTTAATACCTTTTTCTTTCATAGATTTCTTTGCCTCTTGCATATCTTCGGGACTGAGAAATAGAACACCTCTCTTCTTCAGAGTTGGTTTAGGAATAGGATCATTAATTGGAGAAGGAGCAGGCTCAGGAGCTCGCTCAGGAGGTGCCCAATTATTTTCATTTGTCAACATATTATTCAATAAGATTTCAGCTTCATTCGGTGTTCTTTCCCTGAAAAGAGAACCAACACAACTATCCAGGTAATCTCTGGAAGCATCGGTTAGTCCATTATGAAAGATATCAAGTATTTGATTTTTCTTAAGAGGATGATCAGGCAAAGCATTAAGTAACTTGAGAAGCCTCCCCCAAGCTTGTGCGAGACTCTCTTCTTTAATTTGCACAAAGTTGTATATTTCCTTTAAAGCAGCTTGTTTCTTATGAGCAGGGAAATATTTACCAGAGAAGTAATAGATCATATCCTGGGGACTACGCACACAACTAGGATCAAGAGAATTAAACCATATTTTAGCATCACCCTTTAATGAGAACGGAAATATTTTGAGGATATAAAAGTAGCGAGATCTCTCATCATTAGTGAACAGGGTGGCTATATCATTTAATTTAGTAAGATGTGCCACAACAGTTTCAGATTCATAGACATGAAAAGGATCAGATTCAACCAAAGTAATTATATCAGGATCAACAGAGAATTCATAATCCTTATCAGTAACACAGATAGGTGAAGTAGCAAAAGCAGGGTCAGGTTTCATCCTAGCATTTAGAGATTGCTTATTCCATTTAGCTAATAACCTTTTGAGTTCATATCTATCTTTGCAAGCTAAAATAGCTAAAGAATCTTCTTGATCAAATAAATAACCCTCAGGAATAACAAGTGATTCTTCATCATCACTTTCATCATCATAATCAGATTCAATATTTTCAATCTCTCTAGCCCTAGCAAGTCATTCCCCGAGAAAATCACCAAGTGGCACAGTAGTATCAAGCATAGAAGTAGTTTCATCATAAGTATCATGTATAGCAGAAGTAGCATCATCAATAACATGCGACATATCGGAACGAATAGCAGAAGCAGGTTTAGGTGTCACAAGCTTACTCATAACAGAAGGTGAATCAAGTGCAGAGCTAGATGGCAGTTCCTTACCTCCCCTCGTAGTTGAGGGATAAATTGTTGTCTTAGCGTCTTTCAAATTCTTCATAGTGTCCAGCAGATATAAATCCCAAGTGACTCAAAGAATAGAGCTATGCTCCACGGCAATGACGCCATAAATTAGTCTTGATAACCCACAAGTATAGGGGATCGCAATAGCTTTCGATGGTAGAGTATTCAAGCCAAATTTATTGATTCGACACAAGGGGAGCCAAAGAATATTCTCAAGTATTAGCAGCTGAGTTGTCAGTTCAACCACACCTGGAAACTTAGTATCTGCAGCAAAGTGTTTAGTAGCAAAGTAATATGATAGTGATGGTAACGTTAACAAAAGAGTAATGAAAGCAAAGTAATATTTTTGTTATTTTGTAGTGATTGTAACAGTAGCAACGGGAAAGTAAATAAGCGTAAACCAGTATATGGAAAGCTCGTAGGCATCAGATCAATGATGGATAATTATGCCGGATGCGGTTCGTCATGTAACAGTCATAACATAGGGTGACACAGAACTAGCTCCAATTCATCAATGTAATGTAGGCATGTATTCCGAATATAGTCATACGTGCTTATGGAAAAGAACTTGCATGACATCTTTTGTCCTACCCTCCCGTGGCAGCGGGGTCCTAATGGAAACTAAGGGATATTAAGGCCTCCATTTAATAGAGGACCGGAACAAAGCATTAGCACATAGTGAATACATGAACTCCTCAAACTACGGTCATCACCGGTAAGTATCCCGATTATTGTCACTTTGGGGTTAACGGATCATAACACATAATAGGTGACTATAGACTTGCAAGATAGGATCAAGAACTCTCATATATTGATGAAAACATAATAGGTTCAGATCTGAAATCATGGCACTCGGTCCCTAGTGACAAGCATTAAGCATAGCAAAGTCATAGCAACATCAATCTCAGAACATAGTGGATACTAGGGATCAAACCCTAACTAAACTAACTCGATTACATGGTAAATCTCATCCAACCCATCACCGTCCAGCAAGCCTACGATGGAATTACTCACGCACGGTGGAGAGCATCATGAAATTGGTGATGGAGGATGGTTGATGATGACCACGGCGACGAATCCCCCTCTCCGGAGCCCCGAACGGACTCCAGATCAGCCCTCCCGAGAGGTTTTAGGGCTTGGCGGCGGCTCCGTATCATAAAACACGATGATTTCTTCTCTCCTATTTTTTCTCCCTGAAAGCAAATATATAGAGTTGGAGTCGGGAGGTCTCCAGGGGGCCCACGAGGTAGGGGGACGCGCCCTAGGGGGGGGGGGCACCCTCGTGGACAGGGTGTGGGCCCCCTGGTCTTCATCTTTGGTGAGGAGTTCTTATTATTTATTGTAAGATATTCCGTGGAGTTTCAGGTCATTCCGAGAACTTTTGTTTTCTGCACATAAAACAGCATCATGGCAATTCTGGTGAAAACAGCGTCAGTCCAGGTTAGTTCCATTGAAATCATACAAGTTAGAGTCCAAAACAAGGGCAAAAGTGTTTGGAAAAGTAGATACGACGGAGACGTATCAAATAGCATCAACCTCTCGATGATGAGGCGCCATGAGTGGATCCTTAGAATCCCAAGTGCCAGAAACTTGCTGAGCTACCAGATCTGAGTCGCGAAACACCTCACTAGGCTTAAGCTCATCTCCTTAGCCATCCGAAGACCATGGAGCAAGGCCTCATACTCTGCTGCATTGTTAGTATAGGGGAACATCAGCCGGAGAACATAAGAAAACTTATCACCTCGTGGGGAAGTTAACACAACTCCAGCCACCGAGCCTTCCAACTGTCTAGATCCATCGAAGTGAATAGTCCAATACGTGTTGTCCGGCTTCTCCTCAGGCGTCTGCAACTCTTTCCAATCATTGATAAAATCCACCAGTGCTTGAGACTTGATAGCTGTACGGGGCACATACTTTACTCATGAGGCCTAAGCTCAATGGCCCACTTGGCTACCCGCCACGTGGCTTCTCTTTTGAATGATATCCCCTAAGGGGTCAGAACTAACCACAGTGACAGGATGACCCAGAAAATAGTGTTTAAGCTTCCGGTTAGCCATAAAAATCCCACACACCAACTTCTGCCAATGTGGATACCTCTGTTTGGATTCAATAAGGACCTCACTAATGTAGTAAACCGGCCGTTGAACCGGATATTCTTTGCCAGCTTCCTTCATTTCGACTACAATGGCAACACCGACAGCTCGGCTATTGGCAGCCACATATAACAGCAAGGGCTCCTTGTCGAATGGGAGCAGCAAGAACTGGCGGCTCAGCCAATTGTTTCTTCAAGGCCTCGAATGCCTGATCAGCAACATCACTCCAGCAAAAGTGATCTGTCTTCTTCATCATCTGGTATAGAGGAGTAGCTTTCTCACCCAACCGGCATATAAACTGGCTTAAGGCTGCAATACGACCCGCCACACGCTGAACATCATTAACACACGCCGGCTTAGCCAGAGAGGTGATTGCTTTTATCTTCTCCGGGTTAGCCTCAATACCCCATTCTGAAACTAGGAAACCCAATAGTTTGCCGGCTGGCACACCAAAAAGAAACTTGGCCAGGTTTAGCATCATCTTATAAACCCAAAGATTGTCAAAGGTCTCCTTTAAATCATCAATCAAGGTTTCCTTCTTTTTGGATTTCACCACAATGTAATCCACATAGGCAGGCACATTACGATCGATTTGATTGTGGAGGCAATTTTGCACACACCATTGGTAAGTCGCCTGGGCGCTCTTGAGCCCAAAAGGCATAGACACATAGCAGAAGGCTCCAAACGGAGTGATAAAAGTCGTTTTCTCCTGGTCCTTAACTGCCATTTTGATCTGATGATAACCAGAATAAGCATCCAAAAAGCTGAAACGCTCACAACCCGCCGTAGCATCTATAATCTGATCAATACAAGGGAGAGCAAAGGGATCAGCTGGACAAGCCTTGTTTAAGTCCGTGTAATCCACACACATACGCCACATGCCGTTCTTCTTAAGTACCAGCACTGGGTTAGCCAACCACTCAGGGTGAAGAACTTCAACAATGAAACCAGCCACTAAGAGCCGAGCCACCTCTTTGAAGGAAATATGCCCTAGAGGCAATAATAAAGTTGTTATTTATATTTCCTTATATCATGATAAATGTTTATTATTCATGCTATAATTGTATTAACCGGAAACTTAGTACATGTGTGAATACATAGACAAATAGAGTGTCACTAGTTTTCCTCTACTTGACTAGCTCGTTGAATCAATGATGGTTATGTTTCCTAACCATACACATGAGTTGTCAGTTGATTAACGGGATCACATCATTAGAGAATGATGTGATTGACTTGACCCATCCGTTAGCTTAGCACGATGATCGTTTAGTTTGTTGCTATTGCTTTCTTCATGACTTATACATGTTCCTATGACTATGAGATTATGCAACTCCCGAGTACCGGAGGAACACTTTGTGTGCTACCAAACGTCACAACGTAACTGGGTGATTGAGGGAGTCCTACACTAAGGGGTCCTCGGGCATTCGGGCTGTTAGCCATGGGCCGGACTGATGGGCTATGAAGATACGAAGACTGAAGACTGCACCTGTGTCCGGAGGGGACTCTCCTTGGCGTGGAAGGCAAGCTTGGTGATCAAATAAGTAGATTCCTTTATTTGTAACTGACCTTGTGTAACCCTAGATCCTCCCGGTGTCTATATAAACCGAAGGACTTAGTCCGGAGAAAAGGACAATCATTAACATAGTCATACAGGCTAGGCTTTTAGGGTTTAGCCATCTCGATCTCGTGGTAGATCAACTCTTGTAATACTCATATTCATCAAGATCAATCAAGCAGGAAGTAGGGTATTACCTCCATGGAGAGGACCCGAACCTGGGTAAATGTCGTGTCCCCTATCTCCTGTTGCCATCGACCTTAGACGCATAGTTCGGGACCCCCTACCTGAGATCCGCCGATTTTGACACCGACATTGGTGCTTTCATTGAGATTTCCATTGTGCCATACTCAAAAGGTTTGATGGCTCCTTCAATCATCTACAACGACGCTGTCCAAGGGAAGGTCTTCCTCCCCGGACAGATCTTCGTGTTCGGCGGCTTCGCACTGCGGGCCAACTCGCTTGGCCATCTGGAGCAGATCGACAGCTACACCCCTAGCCGGCAGGTCAGATTCGGGAGCTTGAACTACGTCGCGAATATCCATGGAGACTTGATCTTCGACAGATTCGATAACACGGCAATCGCTCCCCGCCACCTCGATGAACATGACTTAGATCTGTTATCGGGCCATACCCAGGAAATTGCACCTGTAACCGCTCTGGCCTTAGATCTGGAGCAGGTCGCGCCATCCGAGGACAGGAAGCTTAACCCTGCCACGGAAGCAGTAGACTCCACGGCGTTGGAGCCGCACACATACCTAACCTATGGTAATGCCTGTGTCACCAGAACCTCAGGCTCGTTTCCGGTTAAAAGTTCCGAACTATGTGTGTCCGCACATGTCGAGCATGATCGGTTATCGATCGCCGAATTCAGCGCCGCGAACATCTTCCGGCCCTCACCCTTGGGCGATGTGCTGAATTCATTAAAAATCTATCCCTAGCGGGAGATTCACAATTGAACTATATCCGGTTCAAACTAGAAGCTGATGATAGGGAATTTTGCTTCCCACCCACCACCCACTTCATAGCCACGGTCGAGGATTTAACCGACACGCTTGATTACGGCTCCGAAGACATCGACGGTATGGACGACGATGCTGATGAGGAGCAAAACCCAAATCCACCATTTACTGGACGCTGGACGGCCACTTCTTCGTACGATGTGTACATGGTGGACACACCCAAAACAAACAACAACGATGACAAAGAAAATCCAGTCGAGAATAAACCTCCTGAGACACAGCAAAAACACCGGCGTCCTCGGCGCCACTCTAAGGCACGTCGTTCAAAACACAGCAATGCTGGTGTCGGAGAAAATAATACTCCGGACGACGCCGAAAACAATGAAGACCTTGCTGAGGTAACATCCGAATAGGAGGAGCAAGAAAACAGGCAAGCCAACCCCGACGAACAGGCCAGGCCCAACTACTCAGAGGACGGTAGTTATCATCCTCTCTCTGAGGATGAGGAAAGCCTCGGCAACGAAGATTTCATCATGCCTAAGGAACCTCTCGAGCAGGAGCGCTTCAAGGTGACCAAGATTTGCTCGTCGACATGTGGACTGATGTTCTGGCAGCCGAAGAATACGGCCTCAGACGTCCAGCCAAGAGTTACCCGAAGCCAAGGTTGCTACCTCAGTTCGATGAAGAGGCCCGAAGCCCATACCTCCATCACGTAATGCGGCCAATCGACCACTACGCGGTCGGGACATTGCGACGGACCGACCACCGCATGGTCGGGATAGAGCGGCAACTCAGGCCAAACAGCAGCCTGCCCCACCGCCACGTAAAGATAGAGACAAAACAGTTCGGGGTCATACATATGACCTCCGGCAGACCCTAGATAGTAGAGCAGGATATACCCGATCGATTTACGGATCGCGAGGACGTTTCTCGACACGTGATGATGGCTACCTATTCGGACGTGATAAACCTAGTCATGACCGAACCGACAACCGCAGACGGACTCCATCGGAGCTACGTCGTGATGTGGCCAGGTATAGAGGCGCCGCACACCCTCTTTGCTTCATTGATGAAGTAATGGATCACGAATTCCCCGGAGGGTTCAAACCCGTGAATATTGAATCATACGACAGGACAACTGATCCCGCGGTATGGATCGAGGACTTTATCCTCTACATCCACATGTCCCGCGGAGATGACCTCCATGCTCTCAAATACCTCCCACTAAAGCTTAAAGGACCAGCTCGGCACTGGTTAAACAGCCTGCAAGAAAATTCTATCGGCAACTGGGAGGAGTTGGAAGAAGCCTTCCTCGACAATTTCCAAGGTACATATGTCCGGCCACCAGACGCCGATGACTTAAGCCACATAGTTCAACAACCTGGAGAGTCAGCCAGGAAATTCTGTACTAGGTTCCTAACCAAAAAGAACCAGATCGTCGACTGTCCGGATGCCGAAGCCCTAGCGGCCTTTAAACACAGCATCCGTGACGAATGGCTCGCCCTCCACCTCGGCCATGAAAAGCCAAAATCTATGGCAGCCCTTATGGCACTCATGACCCGCTTTTGCGTGGGTGAGGATAGTTGGCTAGCTCATAGCAAAAACACAGCCAGCGAGGCAGGCCCCTCCAAGGTCAAAAACAGCAATGGGAAGCTCCGACGTAACAGACGCAAACGCTGAAGCAATGGTGATAATACCGGTGACACTACAGTCAACGCCGGATTCAGCTTGATCCAAGTCCAGCCAGCGGAAGAAACCATACAAAAGAAACAATCAGGGACCATCTAGCCTGGACCGCATACTCGATCGCCCGTGCCAGATACATGGCACCCCACACAAACCAGCCAATCATACCAACAGAGATTGTTGGGTTTTCAAACAAGCCGGCAAATTAAACGCCGAGAACAGGGAAAAGGGATCACAAAGCAAGGACGACGACGAGGAGCCCGGACAACCGAACACAGGGGGACAGAAGAAGTTTCCCCCTCAAGTCAAAACAGTGAACATGATATATGCTACACACATCCCCAAAAGGGAGCGCAAGCGCACACTAAGGGACGTCTACGCGATAGAGCCAATCATCCCAAAATTCAACCCATGGTCGTCATTCCCGATCACCTTTGATTGTCGGGATCATCCGACTACTATCCGTCATGGCGGCTTAGCCGCGCTAGTCCTCGACCCTATCATTGACGGATTTCACCTGACACGCGTCCTTATGGATGGGGATAGCAGCCTCAATCTGCTCTATCAGGACATGATACGTCTCCAACGTATCTATAATATTTTATTGTTCCATGCTATTATATTATCCATCTTGGACATTATTGGGCTTTATTATAAACTTTTATATTACTTTTGGGACTAACCTATTGACCTAGAGCCCAGTGCCAGTTCCTATTTTTCCCTTGTTTCAGTGTTTCGAAAAAAAGGAATATCAAACGGAGTCGAAACGGAATGAAACCTTCTGGATAAGTTATTTTTGGAAGGAAAGCTACCCGATAGACTTGGAGTGCACGTCAGGAAAGAAACGAGGGAGCCACGAGGCAGGGGGGCGCGCCCACCCCCCTAGGGCGCGCCCTCCACCCTCGTGGGCCCCTCGTGGCTCCCCTGACGTATTTCTTCCGCCTATATATATATCCATATACCCTAAAACGATTGAGGAGCAGAATAGATCGGGAGTTCCGCCGCCAGAAGCCTCCGTAGCCACCGAAAACCAATCTAGACCCATTCTGGCACCCTGCCGGAGGGGGAATCCCTCTCCGGTGGCCATCTTCATCATCCCGGTGCTCTCCATGATGAGGAGGGAGTAGTTCTCCCTCTGGGCCGAGGGTATTTTCCAGTAGCTGTTTTTGATCTCTCTCTCTCTCTCTCTCGTGTTCTTGATTTGGCACGATCTTGATGTATCGCGAGCTTTGCTATTATAGTTGGATCTTATGTTTCTTCTCCCCCTCTAATCTCTTGTAATGGATTGAGTTTTCCCTTTGAAGTTATCTTTTCGGATTGAGTCTTTAAGGATTTGAGAACACTTGATGTATGTCTTGCGTGGGATACCTGTGGTGACAATGGGGTATTCTACTGATCCACTTGATGTATGTTTTGGTGATCAACTTGCGGGTTCCGCCCATGAACCTATGCATAGGGGTTGGCACACGTTTTCGTCTTGACTCTCTGGTAGAAACTTTGGGGCACTCTTTGAGGTCCTATGTGTTGGTTTAATAGATGAATCTGAGATTGTGTGATGCATATCGTATAATCATACCCACGGATACTTGAGGTGACATTGGAGTATCTAGGTGACATTAGGGTTTTGGTTTGTTTTGTGTCTTAAGGTGTTATTCTAGTACGAACTCTAGGTCTGTTTGTGACACTTATAGGAATAGCCCAACGGATTGATTGGAAAGAATAACTTTGAGGTGGTTTCGTACCCTACCATAATCTCTTTGTTCATTCTCCGCTATTAGTGACTTTGGAGTGACTCTTTGTTGCATGTTGATGGATAGTTATGTGATCCAATTATGTTATTATTGTTGAGAGAACTTGCACTAGTGAAAGTATGAACCCTAGGCCTTGTTTCAACACATTGCAATACCGTTTGTGCTCACTTTTATCATTAGTTACCTTGCTGTTTTATATTTTCATATTACAAAAACCTTTATCTACCATCCATATACCACTTGTATCACCATCTCTTCGCCGAACTAGTGCACCTATACAATTTACCATTGTATTGGGTCTGTTGGGGACACAAGAGACTCTTTGTTATTTGGTTGCAGGGTTGCTTGAGAGAGACCATCTTCATCCTATGCCTCCTACGGATTGATAAACCTTAGGTCATCCACTTGAGGGAAATTTGCTACTGTCCTACAAACCTCTGCACTTGGAGGCCCAACAACGTCTAGAAGAAGAAGGTTGTGTAGTAGACATCAAGCTCTTTTTTGGCGCCGTTGCCGGGGAGGTTAGCGCTTGAAGGTATATCTTTAGATCTTGCAATCGAATCTTTTTGTTTCTTGTTTTATCACTAGTTTAGTTTATAAAAGAAAATTATAAAAAAATGGAATTAAGGGTACCTCATATGCTTCATCTTTTTAATATCTATCATGAAAATAAGGATTCTGATAATTGTGCTCAAGTGCTAGAAGAAGAATGCATTAGAATGTTTTGAATGATGAGCATGATTGCAATGCTGTTAGTATGAATTCCTTATCCATGATGCTAAAGATATGCAAAGCCACAAGCTTGAGGAAGCTATGTTTGATGAAGATGATATTTTTTATCCCCCAAGTTTTGATGAGAAAATTTATTATGATGAAAGCATGCCTCCTATTTATGATGATTATATTGATGAAAGTGGATGTGGAGAGGTCATGACTTTATTTTGTGATGAATCCACTATTCCGGAAGAGGTTCCAATTGATTATGAGAACAAAGTTGCTATCTATGATGATTATTGTGATGACTTGTATGCTATAAAGAATAATGATATCCATGAAACTTGTCATCATGATTTTAGTTTTCAATTGGATTATGCCTCACATGATAATTATTTTGTTGAGTTTACTCCCACTATTCCGAATGAGAAGAATTTTGCTTGTGTGGAGAGTAATAAAATTTCTATGCTTGTAGATCATGAAAAGAATGCTTTAGGTGATGGTTATATTTTTGAATTCATTCATGATGCTACTGAAAATTATTATGAGGGAGGAATATATGCTTGTAGGAATTGCAATAATATCAAGTTTCCTCTCTATGTGCTTAAAGTTTTGAAGTTATGCTTGTTTTACCTTCCTATGCAAGTTGATGCTTGTTCCCACAAGTTTTTTGCTCACAAATGTGCTTGTCATATTCTTCATGATGCTCTCTTTATGTTTCAATCCTTATCTTTTATGTGAGCATCATTGAAATCGTCATGCCTAGCTAGGGCGTTAAACGATAGCGCTTGTTGGGAGGCAACCCAACTTTATTTTTGTTCCTTGCTTTTTGCTCCTGTTTAGTAATAAATAATTTATCTATCCTCTGTTATGATTGAGTTTATATGTTTTAATTAGTGTTTGTGCCAAGTAGAACCGTTGGGAAGACTTGGGGAAAGTCTTGTTAATCTTGCTGTAAAAAACAGAAACTTTAGCGCTCACGAGAATTGCTGCCATTTTTATTTGGATAGTGATATTTAGTTAATTATTTTTGAAGATGATTAATAGATAAATTCCTCACGTCCAGAAATTTATTTTAGAATTTTTGGTGTTCCAGAAGTTTGCGTTAGTTACAGATTACTACAGACTGTTCTGTTTTTGACAGATTCTGTTTTTCGTGTGTTGTTTGCTTATTTTAATGAATCTATGAGTAGTATCGGAGGGTATGAACCATAGATGAGTTGGAATACAGTAGATATTACACCAATATAAATAAAGAATGAGTTCATTACAGTACCTTGAAGTGGTTTTTTTGTTTTCTTTCGCTAACGGAGCTCACGAGTTTTCTACTTTAAGTTTTGTGTTGTGCAGTTTTCAAGTTTTGGGTAAAGATTCAATGGACTATGGAACAAGGAGTGGCAAGAGCCTAAGCTTGGGGATTCCCAAGGAACCCCAAGGTAATATTCAAGGACAACCAAGAGCCTAAGCTTGGGGATTCCCCAGAAGGCATCCCCTCGTTCGTCTTTGTTCATCGGTAACTTTACTTGGAACTATATTTTTATTCACCACATGATATGTGTTTTGCTTGGAGCGTCATGCCATTTTATTTTGCTTTGATTTCTGTTTGAATAAAGTATCAATATCTGAAATTATTGAATGAGAGAGAGAGTCTTCATATAGCCATAATTATTTAACTACTCATTGATCTTCACTTATATCTTTTGGAGTAGTTTGTTGTTTGCTCTATTGCTTCACTTATATCTTTTAGAGCACGGCGGTGGATTTATTTTGAAGAAATAGATGAACTCTCATGTTTCACTTATATTATTTTTAGAGTCTTAAACATCATTGTAATTTTCTTAAACCTAATATGCTAGGTATTCAAGATTAGTAAAAACTTTCTTATGAGTGTTTTGAATACTAAGAGAAGTTTGATGCTTGATGATTGTTTTGAGATATGGAGGTAGTGATATTAAAGTTGTGCTAGTTGAGTAGTTGTGAAATTGAGAAATACTTGTGTTGAAGTTTGCAAGTCCCGTAGCATCCACGTATGGTAAACGTTATGTAACAAATTTGAAACATGAGGTGTTCTTTGATTGTCCTCCTTATGAGTGGCGGTCGGGGACGAGTGATGGTCTTTTCCTACCAATCTACCCCCCTAGGAGCATGCGCGTAATGCTTGGTTTTTGATGACTTGTAGATTTTTGCAATAAGTATGTGAGTTCTTTATGACTAATGTTGAGTCCATGGATTATACGCACTCTCACCCTTCCATCATTGCTAGCCTCTTCGGTACCGTGCATTGCCCTTTCTCACCTTGAGAGTTGGTGCAAATTTCGCCGGTGCATCCAAACCCGTGATATGATACGCTCTTTCACTCATAAACCTCCTTATATCTTCCTCAAAACAGCCACCATACCTACCTATTATGGCATTTCCATAGCCATTCCGAGATATATTGCCATGCAACTTTCCACCATTCCGTTTATCATGACACGTTCATCATTGTCATATTGCTTAGCATGATCATGTAGTTGACATAGTATTTGTGGCAAAGCCACTGTTCATAATTCTTTCATACATGTCACTCTTGGTTCATTGCATATCCCGGTACACCGCCGGAGGCATTCATATAGAGTCATACTTTGTTCTAGTATCAAGTTGTAATCATTGAGTTGTAAATAAATAGAAGTGTGATGATCATCATTTTCTAGAGCATTGTCCCAAGTGAGGAATAAAAAAAAGAGAAAGGCCATAAAAAAGAGAAGGCCCAAAAAAAGGCCATAAAAAAAGAGAAGGCCCAAAAAAATGAGAGAAAAAGAGAGAAGGGACAATGTTACTATCCTTTTACCACACTTGTGCTTCAAAGTAGCACCATAATCTTCAAGATAGAGAGTCTCTTGTTTTGTCACTTCCATATACTAGTGGGAATTTTTCATTATAGAACTTGGCTTGTATATTCCAACAATGGGCCTCCTCAAGTGCCCTAGGTCTTTGTGAGCAAGCAAGTTGGATGCACACCCACTTAGTTTCTTTTGTTGAACTTTCATACATTTATAGCTCTAGTGCATCCGTTGCATGGCAATTCCTACTCCTTGCATTAACATCAATCGATGGGCATCTCCATAGCTCATTGATTAGCCTCGTTGTTGTGAGACTTTCTCCATTTTTGTCTTCTCCACATAACCCCCATCATTATATTCTATTCCACCCATAGTGCTATATCCATGGCTCACGCTCATGTATTGCGTGAAGGTTGAAAAAGTTTGAGATTACTAAAGTATGAAACAATTGCTTGGCTTGTCATCGGGGTTGTGCATGGTGAGAGCATTCTTGTGTGACAAAAATGGAGCATGAATAAACTATATGATTTCGTAGGGATGAACTTTCGTTGGCCATGTTATTTTGAGAGGACATGATTGCTTAGTTAGTATGCTTGAAGTATTATCACTTTTATGTCAATATGAACTTTTATCTTGAATCTTTCGGATCTGAATATCCATACCACAATTAAGAAGAATTACATTGAAATTATGCCAAGTAGCATTCCACATAAAAAATTCTATTTTTATCATTTACCTACTCGAGGACGAGCAGGAATTAAGCTTGCGGATGCTGATACATCTCCAACGTATCTATAATTTTTGATTGTTCCATGCTATTATATTATCCATCTTGGATATTATTGGGCTTTATTATACACTTTTATATTACTTTTGGGACTAACCTATTGACCCAGAGCCCAGTGCCAGTTCCTGTTTTTTCCCTTGTTTCAGTGTTTCGAAGAAAAGGAATATCAAATGGAGTCAAAACGGAGTGAAACCTTCTGGAGAAGTTATTTTTGGAAGGAAAGCTACCCGATAGACTTGGAGTGCACGTCAGGAAAGAAACGAGGGAGCCACGAGGCAGTGGGGAGCGCCCACCCCCCTAGGGCGCGCCCTCCACCCTTGTGGGTCCCTCGTGGCTCCCCTGACGTATTTCTTCTGCCTATATATATATATATCCATATACCCTAAAACGATCGGGGAGCAGAATAGATCGGGAGTTCCGCCGCCAGAAGCCTCCGTAGCCACCGAGAACCAGTCTAGACCCGTTCCGGCACCCTGCTGGAGGGGAATCCCTCTCTGTTGGCCATCTTCATCATCCCGGTGCTCTCCATGACGAGGAGGGAGTAGTTCTCCCTCGGGGCTGAGGGTATGTACCAATAGCTATGTGTTTGATCTCTCTCTCTCTCTCTCTCGTGTTCTTGATTTGGGACGATCTTGATGTATCACGAGCTTTGATATTATAGTTGGATCTTATGTTTCTTCTCCCCCTCTACTCTCTTGTAATGGATTGAGTTTTCCCTTTGAAGTTATCTTATCGGATTGAGTCTTTAAGGATTTGAGAACACTTGATGTATGTCTTGCGTGGGATACCTGTGGTGACAATGGGGTATTCTATTGATCCACTTGATGTATGTTTTGGTGATCAACTTGCGGGTTCCGCCCATGAATCTATGCATAGGGGTTGGCACACGTTTTCGTCTTGACTCTCCGATAGAAACTTTGGGGCACTCTTTGAGGTCCTATGTGTTGGTTTAATAGATGCATCTGAGATTGTGTGATGCATATCGTATAATCATACCCATGGATACTTGAGGTGACATTGGAGTATCTAGGTGACATTAGGGTTTTGGTTGGTTTGTGTCTTAAGGTGTTATTCTAGTACTAACTCTAGGTCTGTTTGTGACACTTATAGGAATAGCCCAACGGATTGATTGGAAAGAATAACTTTGAGGTGGTTTCGTACCCTACCATAATCTCTTTGTTCGTTCTCCGCTATTAGTGACTTTGGAGTGACTCTTTGTTGCATGTTGAGGGATAGTTATGTGATCCAATTATGTTATTACTGTTGAGAGAACTTGCACTAGTGAAAGTATGAACCCTAGGCCTTGTTTCAACACATTGCAATACCGTTTGTGCTCACTTTTATCATTAGTTACCTTGCTGTTTTATATTTTCATATTACAAAAACCTTTATCTACCATCCATATACCACTTGTATCACCATCTCTTCGTCGAACTAGTGCACATATACAATTTACCATTGTATTGGGTCTGTTGGGGACACAAGAGACTCTTTGTTATTTGGTTGCAGGGTTTCTTGAGAGAGACCATCTTCATCCTACGCCTCCTACGGATTGATAAATCTTAGGTCATCCACTTGAGGGAAATTTGCTACTGTCCTACAAACCTCTGCACTTGGAGGCCCAACAATGTCTACAAGCAGAAGGTTGTGTAGTAGACATCAGGACACAGTGCGCAAAATGGGCATTAATGCATCACGGATCAAACCCACAAAGACTACCTTCAAAGGAGTCATACTAGGTGTAGAGGCCCGCTGTACGGGCTCAATCACGCTCGAGGTTGTCTTCGGATCTCCAGACAATTTCGACATAGTCCCATTTCGCAGCGGCTATCACACACTACTCAGACGGACCACATTCACCCGATTCAACGCAGTGCCACACTATGCTTATCTCAAGCTCAAGATGCCCAGTCCACGTGGCGTCATAACAGTCAATGGAAATACGAAACACTCCCTCCACATAGAAGAGCACACAGGTGCCTTGGCAGCAGAAGTATAGAGCGACATTCTCAAGCAGAACCCTCATTCGTCTGCCGAGCCCACGGACACCGTCAAGAGGGTCTGAACTACCCTACAGCAAGACAGCTCGGCTCGTCAGGAGCTAGACTAGCAATTCGGCCTCCGTCACAGTCCTGGTCAAGTAGTGGCATTCGCACCACACGTACATAACTACGCACTCAAAATTCCATGGGCATCGAAAGAGGCATAGCTAGTTTGTGATCCACAATACGGCTCAATCGACACCGGATACACACATAATTTCACTTTTATTCGTTTCCTTTTCAGGTTTCAATCCTGATGGCCTGATCACAAGTCCCCTTGAAGGATAAACACACCAAGACGGCGAGAAACGCAAACGTATGGGGGAATTTCAAGGTGGTTTCGTTAGTAATCACTCTACCTGTTTTTCAGGACCCAAATGCAGCTCTCCTTTGCTTTTCGGCATGCTAAATAGCCTGTTGCTTATCGCACTACTTGTATCAATGCACCTCGACGTATTAATCAAATTACAATGAAAACAGTTCGCGGCTGGAGCTTGAGGGCCCCAGCTCATCACCTTTGCACCCTTTATGTTTTCTTTCTTTTTTCTCTCTTCTTCTCCCCTGTGGGTAACCCTATGAGGTAGCACCCATACACTTTGGTACGTTTGATGGTTGCCAGGGGCTTCATAGAACCCTACACTATGGCAAAAAAGTCCGAACACTTTTTATAGTATAATTCGGCACCCCGAATTTAGCACTATATGCATTGGCTCCGAATCATGTCTTTGGTCAATAGTTGGGTTGCCCGGCTCCTGTGCTTGCTACCTTATGTTTCGCTATATCGGCTAAGGTAGTAAAGGGAGAACTACTGCGATTGTGCCTTGGTTTATCCAAAGGAGCACCTCAGTAGAGAAAAGCCGAAAACTGACTGTCATGATGCGGCGAGAGCCGGTCAGCTCTTCGGAGGTCGCAAATCATTGGAGATTTCTTCCGCATTACGCGAAGGATCGGTACTTCCCGATCAGATGCCTATAGCACTCTGGTCCGGATACTAGGGGCTGCGCCCATGTTTTTATTGTCAAACTCCTATGGCTAAGTGAGGGCGTTAAAGCCGCATAGTCTGATTGCCTGGTTCGTTGCGCTAAACAACTCCTTCAAGGACCATATAATTGGATCAAGTTTGTTTAGATTCCATCTCGAACACCTCCGTACTACCTACGTGGGGGCAGAAGCCGACGACTGGCCAACCCTCAGATTTCATACAACACGGCCGCACAGGAGGTAAAATTTAAAACATAACAAGCATTATATTACAAACCCACTTTGTTTTATCATACAAGGTAGAAGGAACTTGAATACATTCAGTCAAAGATAATGTCCTGCGAACACTGCGTCGCTATAATACGAGACCCCTCCAGGACGTCGCCAAAATACCTCTCAGGTGTACGGTGCTCCTTGCCCTCGGGAGGCCCCTCGGTCACAAGCTTGATGGCGTCCATCTTCGCCCAACAGACCTTGACGCGGGCAAAGGCCATACGTGCGCCCTCGATGCAGACGGACCGCTTGACGGCGTCCAGCCTAGGACAAGCATCCACCAGCTGCTTCACGAGGCCGAAGTAACTGCCGGGTATAGCTCCGGCTGGCCACAGATAGATTATTAAATCCTTCATGGCCAGTTCGGCCACCCTGTGCAGCTCGACCAGCTGTTTTATCTGATCGCTGAAGGGCACCGGATGTTCTGGCGCAAGATATTGCGATCAGTACAGTTTCTCCGTGGAGCTCCCTTCTTCGGCTCGGAAGAACTCCGCGGCGTCGGACACACTACATGGCAGATCAGCAAAAGCCCGTGGAGAACTCCGAATCTGGGTTAGTAAAAGATACTTCCTCTTCACATACTTGCTTTACATACAAAATGCCTTACCCGCCGCGATCGTCCTAGCCTCCTGGATCTCTCGGAGGGTGCCCTGGGCCTCCCTCCGGGCCGTCTCCGCACTCTGACGAGCCTTGGCGAGTTCGATCTCTTGAGCCGACGCATCGCGCTCCAAAGTCTCGCACTTCCTCACCGCGTCCTGGAGCTCTTGTTGGACCTCGTTGAACCGGGCCTTGAGCTTCTTACGGACGTCCTGCTCCTTGATGGCCTTCCCCTCGGCTTCGACCAGGGCCTTTCTCAGGGCCTCGACCTCGGTCGTCGCTTCTATACATATCATGACACTTCGGTCAATGCATATCATTTTACTTTTTTCGAATACGTAACGGGTTATTACATACCTTGTTTTTCTTGGAGCTACCTCCTCACCTGGCCGAGCTCCTCCTCGGCCTACTCCAGTCTCCGCTTCAGTCCGAAGACCTCATCAGTATGCGAGGTTGCGGCCAACAGCGACGCCTGCGTATTCATTTCAGAAAAATGTAGTTAGTTTCCTGCAATAAAAGATTGATCCTCTGTCTGGCTTTTTTCTTTCCGAACACCGGACAGTGTCTCAGGGGCTATTGTTTATATTGGGATTTTCTCTTTCTTGCATTGCTTACCTCAAAAACTGTCAGCAGGTTGCTGCAAGCTTCGGTTAGTCCGCTCTTGGCAGACTAAAGCCTTTCAATTACCATGCCCATAAGAACACGGTGCTCATCCACAATGGAAGCACCTCGCAGCGCTTCCAGCAGATTATCCGATGCCCCTGGTTGGACAGGGGTCACCGGCGGAATAGGCATACCCCCTTCTTTCGAAGGAGGTTGCGCGCCGGATTCCGGAGCCGTATCGGTCTCCGGAATCAAATACGACTATGGGACGAACTGAATACGGCCCTCACCACTAGTCTCCATGGGGACTGGCTCCCCTGGTGTCCAGCAACGGAGGCCTCGCCCTCTGGTGCCTCCTGAGCCTCCCCCCGGCCTGGGAAAGTCCTTCAGGAGAGCACCTCTACGTCGCCCTTGGCCTTGGGGGAGTAAGCGGTCGGCGGTGACTCGCTGGCCATTGCCCTTGAATCAAATGAACCTCGTGACGAGGATCGCTGGGAGCTGTCGTGGGCCGGACTCCAATGACATAATTAAACCATCTAAAATACCATAAGATGGAAGGGCCGGATAATTGGACGTGTACGGGTTCTTAGCACTCACGATGCGGCTAGGGGCTTGTTCCGGGGGCGTCGCTCTGGACTACTGTCGACGTCCCATGCGGAGCTGCCCACCTTTCCCCTTCTTGGGCGCCTCCGCCTCCAGAATTGTGGAGGTCGCCCTCTTCTTCCTCCCCCCATCAGGGGGAGAACCGCTTTCCTCCTCCTCCTCATTGTCGTCGTCTTCGGTGGTGGAGGAGCGGGTCTTGTCTTCGGACGTCGCGTCCGAAGCTCCCTTGCGGCAGGGGCCACTCCGTACCCCCTTGGCCTTCCCCTTGGCCTTCTTCTCCGGCGCCTTATAGGGCGCCGGCACCAGCATCTTCGCTAAACGCGGGATGACTGGTTCTTCAGGCAGCGGAGCCGGACACTGGATCCGGTTCGCCCTCTCCATCCAGTCCCGAAGAAGCAATGTTAATAAAAGCTTAGATATCATCCTTGAAACAAGCAAGTAGGGGATGCGTTAAAAATAACATACCTCGTTGGTGAGGTGGTTAATGTCGTGCCCGCAGTCCGAATCTGTGGCCAACGGTGTCTCGTTGCCCTTGAAGAGCAACTTCCAGGCGTCTTCGTGAGTGGTTTCGAAGAGCTTCTTCAGGGTATGGTGCTTCTTTGGATTGAACTCCCATAGAGGGCGGCTTCGGTTTTAGCACGGGAGAATCCGGCGAACTAGCATCACCTGGATTACATCGACAAGTTTGATATCTTTGTCCACCATGCTTTGAATGTGCGTCTGCAGTGTTATCAGCTCATCTGGCGAACACCAGTTCGGGCTCTTCTCGACCCAGGAGGTGAGTCACATGGGAGCGCCGGAGCTGAATTCGGCAGCTGCGGCCCAGCTGGCGCCGCGGGGTTCTGTGATGTAGAACCACTGTTTCTGCCATTCCTTTACAGTCTCCACGAAAGTGCCTTTTGGCCAGGAGACATTGGTCAGCTTGCTCACCATGGCGCCTCCGCACTCTGCATGCTGGCCATCCACCACCTTCGGCTTCACGTTGAAGACCTTGAGCCACAACTCGAAGTGGGCTTGGATGTGGAGGAAGGCCTCACACACGATGATGAATGACGAGATGTTGAGGAAGGAGTTCGGGGATAGATCATGGAAGTCTAGCCCGTAATAGAACATCAGCCCACAGACGAAGGGGTGGAGTGGAAACCCTAGCCCACGGAGGAAGTGAGGGATGAATACCACCCTCTCACTGGGCTTCGGTGTGGGGACGACTTGCCCCTGGGATGGAAGACGGTGGGCATTTCCTTCGCCAGGTACCCGGCCGCCCGAAGCTTGGCAATGTCCTTCTCCTTGACGGAGGAGGCCATCCACTTGCCTTGACCTCCGGATCCGGACATGGTTGAGTGCTTGCTCGAGTGGGAAAAAGATGAGAACTTGGGCGCTGGAGCTCAAGAGTGGAAGGGCAGATGAAGAGAGAAGGCGTGGGTGAAGAAAGGGGATTCTTATCTCCTTATAAAGGCAGTGAATATTGAACGCCTCTCCACTCGCCTTAGAACTCGCCTATTCCCAAGGGCTGTGTGAACTGCACGGTTGGGTTACCCACGCCCGTATTGATGAGAATCCCGCAATAAGGGGACATGATATCTGCTTTGACAAGACGTGCCAATGGCAACCGCATCTCGAAACGTGGAGCAACAGACGAAAAACAGTTCGAAATTATGACCGAGCGGACATGATGTCATGTTGCGAAAAGTTGCCAGCAGATTGGACTCGTGGATTATTATATTCTCTGCGGTGGTGTGTGGTGTGTGTGTGTGTTACAGGTCCGGACACGACCATTACGTCCGAAGACCGCCTTAGAGTTCGGAAGGAGGAACCTGCCTTGCAATGCCAAAGACATATCTACGCATTGAAGCCAGGTTTAGGGGCTACTGAGGGAGTCCTGGACTAAGGGGTCCTCGGGCGTCCGGGCTGTTAGCCATGTGCCGGACTGATGGGCTGTGAAGATACGAAGACTGAAGACTGCACCCGTGTCCGGAGGGAACTCTCCTTGGCATTGAAGGCAAGCTTGGCGATCAAATAAGTAGATTCCTTTCTTTGTAACTGACCTTGTGTAACCCTAGATCCTCCCGGTGTCTATATAAACCAGAGGACTTAGTCCGGAGAAAAGGACAATCATTACCATAGTCATACAGGCTAGGATTTTAGGGTTTAGCCATCTCGATCTCGTGGTAGATCAACTCTTGTAATACCCATATTCATCAAGATCAATCAAGCAGGAAGTAGGGTATTACCTCCACAGAGAGAGCCTGAACCTGGGTAAACATCGTGTCCCCTGTCTCCTATTACCATCGACCTTAGACGCACAGTTCGGGACCCCCTACCCGAGATCCGCTGGTTTTGACACCGACAATGATTATAAAGGTGCTCTACAGGTGTCTCCGATGGTACTTGTTGAGTTGGCATAGATCGAGATTAGGATTTGTCACTCCGATTGTCGAAGAGGTATCTCTGGGCCCTCTCGGTAATGCACATCACTATAAGCCTTGCAAGCATTGTGACTAATGAGTTAGTTGCGGAATGATGCATTACGGAATGAGTAAAGAGACTTGCCTGTAACGAGATTGAGCTAGGTATGAGGATACCGACGATCGAATCTCGGATAAGTAACATACCGATGACAAAGGGTACAACGTATGTTGTTATGCGGTTTGACTGATAAAGATCTTCATAGAATATGTAGGAACCAATATGAGCATCCAGGTTCCGCTATTGGTTATTGACCGAAGACGAGTCTCGGTCATGTCTACATAGTTCTCGAACCTATAGGGTCCGCATGCTTAAAGTTCGGTGACGATCGGTAATATGAGTTTATGTGTTTTGATGTACCGAAGGTAGTTTAGAGTCCCAGATATGATCACAGACATGACGAGGAGTCTTGAAATGGTCGAGACATAAAGATTAATATATTGGAAGCCTACATTTGGACATTGGAATGGTTTCGGGTGAAATCGGGATTTTACTGGAGTGTCAGGGGGGGGGGGGGTTACCGGAACCCCCCGGGGGTTAATGGGCCTTGTTGGGCCCTAGTGGAGAGAGAGGGGCCGGCCAGGGCAGGCCACGCGTCCCCTCCCCTTGAGTCTGAATAGGACAAGGAAGGGGGGCCCTTGCCTTTCCCCCCTCTCCCACTCCTTCCTTCCCCCCTCCTAGTGGGACTAGGAAAGGGGAGTCCTACTCCCACTAGGAGGAGGACTCCTCCTCGTGGCGTGCCCTGCTAGAGCCGGCCGGCCTCCCCCTTGCTCCTTTATATACGGGGGTAGGGGGCACCCCAAGACACAAGTTGATCTTTTAGCCATGTGGGGTGCCCCCTCCACCATAATCCACCTCGGTCATATCGTAGCGGTGCTTAGGCAAAGCCCTGCGTCGGTAGAATCATCATCACCGTCATCACGCTGTCATGCTGACGGAACTCTCCCTCGAAGCTCTATTGGATCGGAGTTCGTGGGACGTCACCGAGCTGAACGTGTGTTGAACTCTGAGGTGCCGTACGTTCGGTAGTTGGATCGATCGGATCGTGAAGACGTACGACTACATCAACCGCGTTCTCATAACGCTTTCGCTTACGGTCTACGAGGGTACATGGATGACACTCTCCCCTCTCGTTGCTATGCTTCACCATGATCTTGCGCGTGCGTAGGATTTTTTTTGAAATTACTATGTTCCCCAACAATGGCATCCGAGCTAGGTTTATGCGTAGATGTTATATGCACGAGTAGAACACAAAGGAGTTGTGGGCATGGGTATATACATATTGCTTGCCGTCACTAGTTGATTTTTGATTCAGCGGCATTGTTGGATGAAGTGGCCTAGACCGACATTACGCGTACGCTTACGCGAGACTGGTTCTACCGATGTGCTTCGCACACAGGTGGCTAGTGGGTGTCTGTTTCTCCAGCTTTAGTTGAATCGGATCCAATGAATAGGGTTCTTTCTAAAGATCAAAAAGCAATCACTATACCGCGTTGTGGTTTTTGATGCGTAGGTAAGAACTGTTCTTGCTCAACCCGTAGCAGCCACGTAAAACTTGCAACAACAAAGTAGAGGACGTCTAACTTGTTTTTCCAGGGCATGTTGTGATGTGATATGGTCAAGACATGATGCTAAATTTTATTGTATGAGATGATCATGTTTTGTAACACAGTTATCGGCAACTGGCAGGAGCCATATGGTTGTCGCTTTATTGTATGAAATGCAATCGCCATGTAATTTCTTTACTTTATCACTAAGCGGTAGCGATAGTCGTGGAGGGAATAGTTGGCGTGACGACAACGATGGTTTGATGGAGTTCAAGGTGTCAAGCCAGTGAGGAGTGTGATCATGATGGTGCTTTGGAGATGAAGATCACAGGCACAAGATGATGATGGCCATATCATATCACTTATATTGATTGCATGTGATGTTTATCTTATATGCATCTTATTTTGCTTAGATCAACGGTAGCATTATAAGATGATCTCTCAGTAAATCTCAAGGTAGAAGTGTTCTCTCTTAGTATGCACCATTGCGAAAGTTCGTCGTGCTGAGACACCATGCGATGATCGGGTGTGATAAGCTCTACGTTCACATACAATGGGTGCAAGCCAGTTTTGCACACGCAGAATACTCGGGTTAAACTTGACGAGCCTAGCATATGCAGATATGGCCTCAAAACACTAAGACCGAAAGGTCGAGCGTGAATCATATAGTAGATATGATCAACATAGTGATGTTCGCCATTGAAAACTACTCCATCTCACGTGATGATCGGACATGGTTCAGTTGATATGGATCGCGTGATCACTTAGATGATTAGAGGGATGTGTGTCTAAGTGGGAGTTCTTAAATAATATGATTAATTGAACTTTAATTTATCATGAACTTAGTACCTGATAGTATTTTGCATGTCTATGTTGTTGTAGATAGATGGCCCATGCTGTTGTTCCATTGAATTTTAATGCATTCCTAGAGAAAGCAAAGTTGAAAGATGATGGTAGCAATTACACGGACTGGGTCCGTAACTTGAGGATTATCCTCATTGCTGCACAGAAGAATTACGTCCTAGAAGCACCGCTAGGTGCCAAACCCGCTGCAGGAGCAACGCCAGATGTTATGAACGTCTGGCAGAGCAAAGTTGATGACTACTCGATAGTTCAGTCTGCCATGCTTTACGACTTAGAACCGGGACTTCAACGACGTTTTGAACATCATGGAGCATATGAGATGTTCCAAGAGTTGAAGTTAATATTTCAAGCAAATGCCCGAATTGAGAGATATGAAGTCTCCAATAAGTTCTACAGCTGCAAGATGGAGGTGAATAGTTCTGTCAGTGAACATATACTCAGAATGTCTGGGTACCACAACCACTTGACTCAACTTGGAGTTAATCTTCCTGATGATAGTGTCATTGACAGAGTTCTTCAATCACTGCCACCAAGCTACAAGAGCTTTGTGATGAACTATAATATGCAAGGGATGGATAAGATGATTCCCGAGCTCTTCGCAATGCTAAAGGCTGCGGAGGTAGAAATCAAGAAGGAGCATCAAGTGTTGATGGTCAACAAGACCACCAGTTTCAAGAAAAAGGGTAAAGGGAAGATGGGGAACTTCAAGAAGAGCAGCAAGCCAGTTGCTGCTCAAGTGAAGAAACCCCAATTCTGGACCTAAGCCTGAGACTGAGTGCTTCTACTGCAAAGGGATTGGTCACTGGAAGCGGAACTGCCCCAAGTATTTGGTGGATAAGAAGGATGGCAAGGTGAACAGAGGTATATGTGATATACATGTTATTGATGTGTACCTTACTAATGCTCGCAGTAGCACCTGTGTATTTGATATTGGTTCTGTTGCTAATATTTGCAACTCGAAACAGGGGCTATGGATTTAGCAAAGATTGGCTAGGGACGAGGTGATGATGCACGTGGGAAATGGTTCCAAAGTCGATGTGATCGCGGTTGTCATGCTACCTCTACATCTACCTTCGGGATTAATTTGGTGCTAGTGTTGAGCATGAACATTATAACTGGATCTTGTTTGATGCGAGACAGTTATTCATTTAAATTTGAGAATAATGGTTGTTCTATTTATATGAGTAATATCTTTTATGGTCATGCACCCTTGAAGAGTGGTCTATTTTTGATGAATCTCGATAGTAGTGATACACATATTCATAATATTGAAGCTAAAAGATACATAGTTGATAATGATAGTGCAACTTATTTGTGGCACTGCCGTTTAGGTCATATTTTCTGATGGACTTTTGGAATCACTTGATTATAAATCACTTGGTACTTGCGAACCATGCCTCATGGGCAAGATGACTAAAACGCCGTTCTCCGGAACTATCGTGCGAGCAATAGATTTGCTGGAAATCATACATACTGATGTGTGTGGTCCGATGAATGTTGAGGCTCGCGGCGGGTATCGTTATTTTCTCACCTTCATAGATGATTTAAGCAGATATGGGTATATCTACTTGATGAAACATAAGTCTGAAACATTTGAAAAGTTCAAAGAATTTCAGAGTGAAGTGGAAAATCATCGTAACAAGAAAATAAAGTTTCTACAATCTGATCGTGGAGGAGAATATTTGAGTTATGAGTTTGGTCTTCATTTGAAACAATGTGGAATAGTTTCGCAACTCACGCCACCCGGAATACCACAGCGTAATGGTGTGTCCGAACATCGTAATCGTACTTTACTAGATATGGCACGATCTATGATGTCTCTTACTGATTTACCGCTATCATTTTGGGGTTATGCTTTTGAGACGGCTGCATTCGCATTAAATAGGGCACCATCTAAATTTGGTGAGACGACGCCTTATGAACTGTGGTTTGGCAAGAAACCAAAGTTGTCATTTCTTAAAGTTTGGGGCTGCGATGCTTATGTGAAAAAGCTTCAACCTGATAAGCTCGAACCCAAATCGGAGAAATGTGTCTTCATAGGATACCCAAAGGAGACTGTTGGGTACACCTTCTATCACAGATCTAAAGGCAAGACATTCGTTGCTAAGAATGGATCCTTTCTAGAGAAGGAGTTTGTCTCGAAAGAAGTGAGTGGGTGGAAAGTAGAACTTGATGAGGTAACTATACCTGCTCCCTTATTGGAAAGTAGTTCATCACAGAAATCTGTTCCTGTGACTCCTACACCAATTAGTGAGGAAGCTATTGATGAAGATCATGTAACTTCAGATGAAGTTACTATCGAACCTCATAGGTCAACCAGAGTAAGATCTGCACCAGAGTGGTTCGGTAATCCTGTTCTGGAAGTCATGTTACTTGACCATGACGAACCTACGAACTATGAGGAAGCGATGATGAGCCCAGATTTCGCAAAATGGCTTGAGGCCATGAAATCTGAGATGGGATCCATGTATGAGAACAAAGTGTGGACTTTGGTTGACTTGCCGATGATCGGCAAGCCATCGAGAATAAATGGATCTTCAAGAAGAAGGCTGATGCTGACGGTAATGTTACTGTCTACAAAGCTCGAGTTGCTGCGAAAGGTTTTCGACAAGTTCAAGGAGTTGACTACGATGAGACCTTCTCACCCGTAGCGATGCTTAAGTCTGTCCGAATCATGTTAGCAATTGCCGCATTTTATGATTATGAAATTTGGCAAATGGATGTGAAGACTGCATTCCTGAATGGATTTCTAGAAGAAGAGTTGGATATGATGCAACCTGAAGGTTTTATCGATCCAAAGGGTGCTAACAAAATGTGCAAACTCCAGCGATCCATCTATGGACTGGTGCAAGCATCTCAGAGTTGGAATAAACATTTTGATAGTGTGATCAAAGCATATGGTTTTATACAGACTTTGGGAGAAGCCTGTATTTACAAGAAAGTGAGTGGGAGCTCTGTAGCATTTCTAATATTATATGTGGATGACATATGTTGATTGGAAATGATATAGAATTTCTGGATAGCATAAAGGGATACTTGAATAAGATTTTTTCAATGAAAGACCTCGGTGCAACTGCTTATATATTGGGCATCAAGATCTATAGAGATAGATCGAGGCGCTTAATTGGACTTTCACAAAGCACATACCTTGATAATGTTTTGAAGAAGTTCAAAATGGATCAAGCAAAGAAAGGGTTCTTGCCTGTGTTACAAGGTGTGAAGTTGAGTTAGACTCAATGCCCGACCACTGCAGAAGATAGAGAGAAAATGAAAGATGTTCCCTATGCTTCAGCCATAGGCTCTATCATGTATGCAATGCTGTGTACCAGACCTGATGTGTGCCTTGCTATAAGTTTAGCAGGGAGGTACCAAAGTAATCCAGGAGTGGATCACTGGACAACGGTCAAGAACATCCTGAAATACCTGAAACGGACTAAGGGTATGTTTCTCATTTATGGAGGTGACAAAGAGCTCGTCGTAAATGGTTACTTCAATTCAAGCTTTGACACTGATCCGGATGACTCTAAGTCACAAACCGGATACGTGTTTTTATTGAACGGTGGAGCTGTGAGTTGGTGCAGTTCTAAGCAAAGCGTCGTGGCGGGATCTACGTGTGAAGCGGAGTACATAGCTGCTTCGGAAGCAGCAAATGAAGGAGTCTAGATGAAGGAGTTCATATCCGATCTAGGTGTCATTCCTAGTCCATCGGGTCCAATGAAAATCTTTTGTGACAATACTGGTGCAATTTCCTTGGCAAAGGAATCCATATTTCACAAAAGAACCAAGCACATCAAGAGACGCTTCAATTCCATCCATGATCAAGTCAAGGAGGGAGACATAGAGATTTGCAAGATACATACGGATCTAAATGTTGCAGACCCGTTGACTAAGACTCTCTCACGAGCAAAACATGATCAGCACGAAGACTCCATGGGTGTTAGAACCATTACTGTGTAATCTAGATTATTGACTCTAGTGCAAGTGGGAGACTGAAGGAAATATGCCCTAGAGGCAATAATAAAGTTGTTATTTATATTTCCTTATATCATGATAAATGTTTATTATTCATGCTAGAATTGTATTAACCGGAAACTTAGTACATGTGTGAATACATAGACAAACAGAGTGTCACTAGTTTGCCTATACCGGACTAGCTCGTTGAATCTATGATGGTTATGTTTCCTAACCATAGACATGAGTTGTCATTTGATTAACGGGATCACATCATTAGAGAATGATGTGATTGACCTGACCCATCCGTTAGCTTAGCATGATGATCGTTTAGTTTGTTGCTATTGCTTTCTTCATGACTTATACATGTTCCGTGACTATGAGATTATGCAACTCCCGAGTACCGGAGGAACACTTTGTGTGCTACCAAACGTCACAACGTAACTGGGTGATTATAAAGGTGCTCTACAGGTATCTCCGATGGTACTTGTTGAGTCGGCATAGATCGAGATTAGGATTTGTCACTCCGATTGTGGGAGAGGTATCTCCGGGCCCTCTCGGTAATGCACATCACTATAAGCCTTGCAAGCATTGTGACTAATGACTTAGTTGCGGAATGATGCATTACGGAACAAGTAAAGAGACTTGCCGGTAACGAGATTGAACTAGGTATGAGGATACTATGGCACCCCGGCTCAGAGCAACCGGTTTACCATGCATTGCCAGCCCAGAGACCATGTCTTCTGGCAACACACAACATCTTGGTATAGAAAACAACTGCTTTATTGATGCTAGCGGATCAAAGTTTATATTACAACAGGTAGCAAGGCGAAGCGGCACACACGGTGTGGCTGAACAATATGTACATTATTTAGTGAACATAAAGGCCTCGATCATAACAACTACGCGGCAGCGGAACAACGTCGTAGCGGAACTCCATAGCACAGGGACACCAATGTGGACACGATCTAGACTTGGACAACACTCCTTTCCAACAAGGCTTTCCTGAAATCTGGCATGACATGCCAGGTCAGTACATTGAATGTACTTGCAAGCTCACAACAGACATAAACATAATGACAAGCAATATCATGATAATTAACCAATTATTAATAATGCAACAATAGAACCAACATGCTGTGATCATGCTCTTGTGAGAAAAATCCCTCTTACCAACGGTGATCACTTCTTGGATCACAACCGTATCAACCTCAAAATCTTAACTATGAATATCTCATGATCTTTCTGGCAATCACAACCACGACCCATATTTGGTCTAAAACGATGATCCTTCCGGCGATCACAATCACGACCAACACTTGGTCTCGTCCAACCTGACGGACTTCCCGCCATAATCGACAGTGCAGTGTTCATTACTTAGTGTGCAAGATTTATTAAATGTTGACCCATTGTGTGACCTACTTTTGAGCGTGTCCGTAACCGTGGACTCGGCTATCGATAGATTAATACACTCCGCAGAGGTAGCGCACTGTACCCACACCATGGAACCAATGGCCTCGCACTCCCATTCGGGTGGACCAACGGCATTGCCATGACACTCTCCCGGCCACTCTGACTCACTCCCCACTGGGCTAGTCCTGGGTGGCCCGTGTCTACCAAAGACACACGACCGCCATCGTGGCCAACACATAAACTATCCCACACGGGGACACGGTACCAAAAATCTCAACAACAGGAACACAAGGTTATGTCTGCTTACCGGGCCAGGGTACCGCACACCCATAACCTTCCCTCGTTGGAAGAACCGGCCAGAGGCATGACAACAGACCGAATAAAGGCCTTCCCATAAACGCAAATGTGGTTGCACTGGAAAAACTCGATTCAGTGGCACCATGGCCCGGTCAACAATATATTCAAGTTGAGTTATTATAAGGTTTAACTTAAAGTGAAAATAACCGGTGCCCTAATATGCCATGAAATGCACCACTAACATATGCATCACATATCAACGGAAATGACTGAGTCAACTATCCGCACACCAAGCATAACCTCAACAACTCAAGACACTTCTCTGGTTAGGATTAAACCTTACTTTAAACAGAACATTTTCTAGCAAATTTATCATTTTTCTCATGCAAGAAAATAACTCCATATAATTACTTATATCCATAACTATATTACTCTTTCATAACAAAATTTAATTCTAGTTTCTTTACCAACCTAGTTAGCTGTAAACTTTTTGTAAATCCAGCATATTAACTTAAACAAGCAACTAACAGAATATAAATAACATAATAGTTATCTAAATGCATGGATTAAATCATTCATTCAAGTAGGAAAATCACAAATATTGTAGTGGCCCCATGAAAATGTGTTGTGGCTTGCCATAGTGCAGATGAGGTTCACAAGACTCCTGGTGATCCTCAAGACAAGCCTCACCCTCTGAAAATAATTATAAACACAAAAAGAAAACATCAAGAACCCTTCTAAAATTCACCAGAAAATCTAGACAGCAGGGGAAAATCCCATTTTTGGTGAGCTGCTAGATTTATTTACAAAGAACACGGTGCAAAAAGAATCAATTCATTTGGATTTATGGTTAAAGAGTTTTGGCTGTTTGAAGCTCTCTAAAAAAATATGAAATTTGAATTTAATTAGAAACAGACTGGGGGGAGGGGGGTGACGTCGAAGGCGTAAAGCCTCGGGGCGCCACCACTCATACCGCTTCGCGCGTGTACTGAGTGGCTGACTAGCGGGCCCCGCTAGTCAGGTGAGGGGAGAGGGGGAAAGAAACAAGGGACGACACGACTTCCACTACAAAAAAATACACTTCCGTGATGATACGTGTTTGTCACAGTAGGTCACGCTTTCTGTCATGCATGTACATCCATGACAATTTTGTCACAGTAGAAGTGTTCCATGACATTACCAAAATTATCATCATGGAAGTGTCCACTTCCATGACGATAAATCGCGCGTCACAGAAGTGCTTTCGTGAAGGATGACCAACACGTGGCATCCACCGTAACGGAACGCCTTAAGCGATCAGGTCCGGTTTTGGATCTGATAACCCGTTAACAGCCCCGACCAATAGGGATTTTCCACGTGTAAAATCATCATTGGCTGGAGGAAACACGTGTCGGCTCACCGTTGGGACAGATGTCATCCACTCATCGGACCCAAAGCACCTATGATACGTTGACAGGTGGCACGGCCCAACAGAGGCCCATTCTTGTGAAAAGGCTGGCCCGTTTCACTTGGTCAAAAGGTGGCGGGCCGGCCCACAGCAAGCCTGTTAATGGCCTGTTCGCATATAGCCCATTTACTGCCCGCTAACCCAGGCCCCGTTTACGGCCTATCCGAATTAGGCCCAGTAGCGTCATCTGGGCCGTCCAATATAATTCCAGCCCATTTTAACTTCCGGCCCATGTATGGCCCATGACGTCTTTTGACCCATATGAGGCCCTTAGTAACCCTCGGCCCATTAACAACCCGTGGTAAAACTGGCCCGTAATGAACAGTGTATCGCTTTATACCCATTAACGACCCATTATTCCATTGGGCCGTTTCCAGCCCATGTTATCTTTCGGCCTTCTCAGGGCCCATCTATTCTTGGGCTCATTTCCAGCATTCAGTTACTTACGGCCCGTTACTGTCATTTTCTGCTTGTGGGCCAAATTCAGCCCGTGCTTACAGTCGGCCCGTTAATATGTTGGGCTGTTTTCATAGCGTCATCAAATACCGATTAACGATGGCCCAATATGGTCGGCCCATGAACGGACGATTCCAACTCTAGCCCGTTTATGGCCATAAAGCGGTATATTATTGGCCCATGTTTGGGCGATCGATCATACTGCCCGTATAAGGCCCATTGATGATACGGCCCGTAGAAGGCCCATTGTTTCTACGCCCCGTAGAAGGCCCATTGTTTCTACGGCCCGTAGAAGGCCCAGTATCACTACAATAAATATGTAGCCCATGGTTATTGTAGCCTAGATTTAAAAAATAGGTTATTGCGGCCACTAGCAAACCGCGGAAAAAGAACAACACTGACTACAAGCAAACAAATAAACAAGACAACAAGGAAATAAATAAGCAAGCAACTTATGCTAGGCTATCACGGCTATTACACATATTACATCCACCAGGCATCAAAGTTCGCCACCCGTGCAAATATAGGGAACAAAGCAGCATATCATATACACAGGTTGTCAAAGTTGGCGACCAATGCAAATAAACGCCGCAGCAAAACAAGTCCAGAACTGAAACCACTTCAGAAGATCTCAAGAAACAATATCCTGGAAACTGGTGAATGTATACGGTCCTTGTCAAGGTGAACAAAGATCCACATATACACAATGGCTTTTTGACCTGCACATACCCTCGACAGAGGATTGGCTCATTCTGGGTGATTTTAATTACATACGCTCACGGAAAATCGTAATAAACCTGAAGGAGACATCCACGATATGTTCACTTTCAACGACTTTATTCGAGAATAAAATCTCACTGAGCTACCTATAAAGGGCAGAAAATATACGTGCTCCAACCTGCAGCATAACCCTCTATTGGAACAGCTCGACTGGTTTTTCACATCCTTAAACTGGACTGCCATGTTTCCAAACACCACGGTGACCCCCCTTGCTAAGCCAGTATCCGATCATGTCCCCTGCTCTGTGGCCATTCAGACCTCCATACCACGAAGTAAGATTTTCAGGTTTGAAACTTACTGGATCGCACACCCAGGGTTTATGGATGTGGTGTCCCTAGCCTGGAATAAACCGATCAAATATAACAAGAAGTCCAATGCTGCATCCCGTCTATGTCAAAAACTGAAGGCAGTCCGGCATGCTCTCAAACATTGGAGCCGCCATATCTCTCGACTGAAGATTGCAATTGAGAACACCAAAAAAGCTCTGGTTGTACTCGACAATATTGCTGATCGGCGATCCCTCACTTTGCCTGAAGGTAACTTTAGAGATATACTCAAAAACATTTGCTTCGCCAGTTACAATACCAAAAAGAACATTGGAAAAAACATTGCACCATCCGATGGATTCAATTTGGTGATGAGAATTCAAAAAAATTTCAATCTGTGGCCACTGAAAGATACAGAAAAAACTTTATAAAAACCTTGCAAGACCACAATGGAGTTGAAGTGGAGGACCACACAGCGAAAGAGGCGATCCTGTTTGACACATACAAAGAAAGACTAGGATCTTACAACCCACAACCGATGAAGTTCAACCTCTCACAAATGCTCCGACAAGAGCTTGATTTTCACAGCCTGATTACCCCATTTACACATGCAGAAATCGACGCGGTAGTCAAAGAAATGCCACCAGATAGGGCCCCAGGACCGGATGGGTTTAACGGGGCTTTCATTAAAGCTTGCTGGCCTATTATAAAAAATGACACTTATCAGCTGTGTGAAGAGTTCCATGAGGGAAATTTCAATCTGGAGAGTATCAACTATGGGCATATCACTTTAATACCTAAGAATGATGCTCCTGTGACAGTCAATGATTTTCGCCCGATCACACTTTTGAACAGTTGCCTCAAGCTTATAACCAAGATTCTTGCCAATCGACTTCAGAAAATTATTTTAAAGATTGTCCATCGCAACCAATATGGCTTCCTCCGTGGTCGATCCATTCACGACTGCCTTGCCTGGGCCTTTGAGTATATTCATCAGTGCCAAACGTCCAAACGGGAGATTGTACTACTGAAACTAGACTTCGCGAAGGACTTTGATACGATCCAACACCCTCCGATGCTGCAAATTATGAAACACATGGGGTTTCCAACTCAATGGCTAAACTGGATGGAGCATATCTCTCATCGGGCAAATCCTTTGTGCTTCTCAACGGAGTGCCAGGTTGACAATTTCTCTGCATCTGAATTCTGCAAGGACTTCCTCAGTCCTTCAGCTTCCTGTCGCAACACATGTGATCGATGTCTTTCAACTTGAAGCTGAGACTCAAGAAGACGAACTGATTCAGGCAGCGAGTTCGAAGAGCTTGTGCCAGCAATAGTGGCCAGTAACTCGAACACTACATCAAGGCATGACTTCTGGGTTCTCTCACTATCGTCAAGGTAGTTTTTATCAGCTTTCTTGGAGACCAACAAGGATGTCTCACTATCTTGAACCTTATCTGCATTACTTCCTTCACCATTGCATAACGGGGTATTGATCTCAAATATTTTGTCCGCATTCTAAAAGAGAAACAAGTAGACACGTCACAGGTTTACCATGTTGTATATGAAACTCATTTTGGTAAATCAGTTCAGTAGTAAAGTGCACAGGATAACAACATGAAACAAACATATATCTATGTACCATGGTCACTTTATGGTCTATATCATTCTAGTTTTTGTTGCCAAATCAAGATAGAGACACAGTTCAAATAATATTTGTTCAAGACAAAGCAGAATAGACAGAATATAAGTGTGGGAAACTATAGAGACACTTGTAATATGTATGACATGAGAACATAACTATTTATTCAATTGAAACTGAAATCAATATAGAGCAAGTTACAACAACAAACCAGTTAAAGAAACAAGTTTAAAACATAGCTGTTGCGCCATTGGAGTTTCAATTCCATCCTTCAAATTTGAAAATAGTTGGCCAGAGTAAATACAATGATGCAAGAGCGAAGGAGTATGAACCATAGCTACAGAACCGGACCTGAGAACAATTCTTCTTCTCCTTTAAGCGTTGAGTTGGGATTTAGAGCAGTGGTCCTCGTGCTTTGGGCACTGCAGTTCCCTTACTAACTGCTCGTGTTTGGGTGCTCTGTGGTGGAGATGGTGCTATGTCAACTGGAACTGGGTTACTATCTGCTGGGGTTGGGGTTAGAAGGGGTGTAGCTGGTTCTCTGTCCAACTGGGTAGGGGTACAATCTGCGAGAGTCTGGGTTATGTGTGGTGGGGCTGGTTCTTGGGCAAGTACAACCGTGGTTCTATCTGCATCAACTGGTAGCACTATCTTTTCTGAAGACTGTGTTGTTACTCCCTTAGATACTGCCATCACCCTCTCCAATTCAAATGGCTGATAAACAAGAAAAGTAATTGAATGTACATACATTGTATGATAGACAGGTGTAATGGATAGTGGGGAATAAAAGAGGGCATGAAATAATTCACATTTATGTTTTCTAACCAAACATGATAGCATGACACAATTTGACATATATGATGGCTAACTAAACAGGATAGCATGATACAATTTCACATTATGATGGCTAACTAAAAAAGATGGAAAGACATAGTTCAAAATATGATGACTATGTAAACAGGATGACATGATATAACTATATAATGTGTTTATTAAATAGGTTTGCATGCCATAATTCACATACATGCCGCCTATGGAAACATGATAGCATGATATAATTCCCGGATAGAATGACATAATTCAAAATATGATGACTGTAAATACTAAAAGGATGAGATGATATAACTATATGATGTCTTTATTAAATGGGTTTCCATGCCATAATTCAAATAGATGTTGTGTATGTAAACATGATGGCATGATATAATTCAAATATATGATTTATATAGTAAGCAAGTAAGCAGATGGCAATCCATATATGATGTAAAACTACGCAATGCAAGACAACATGCATGACATGGGTTATATAACCCTGCCAAGTTTGAGCATAGACCTCAGGGGGGAAATAGGACTGTTCATCAGTCTCTGAATCCTCCTCTGAGGAGCTCTTTGTATCCAGCAAGATGTCTGCTTCAGCAGGTAGCATCATCCGCTCTAAATACCTTGTTTTCACTCCAGATACTTCCATCACCGCTTCAAATGGCTGATGCACAGGAAGAGTAGTTGAATATACAAACGTTGTCGACAAATGGAACACGTAATACAAAAAAATGATAGCATGATATACTCCACATACATGATGATTGGCTCAACAGCATGGCATTGCATAATTCACATATATAATGCCTTTGCAACAAGATAACATTGCATAATTCACATATATAATGTCTTGCAACAAGATGGCAATGCATAATTCACATATATGGTAATTAGGCACTAAACAGGTGGCATTCACACAAAGCATGTCTAAACTAATCAAATGACATCGCAATGCAAGACACCATATGCACGATATGAGCAACACAACCCTGCTAAGTTAATTAGAGCATACACCTCGGGGGGGGATAGGACTGGTCATATGTCTTTGAATCCTCCTCTGAGGAGCTATTCGTAACCAGCGAGATATGCGCTTCATCAGATAGCATAGTCTGCTCTGAAGACCTTGTTTCACTCCAGAATTTTCCATCACCGTGTCAAATGGCTGATGCACACGAAGAGTAGTTGAATGTACTAATATTGTTGACAAATGTAATACGCAACGAAAAAAAAGATGGCCTGATATAATTCACATATAAGATGACTGGCTAAGCAGGTTGGCATTGCAAAATTCACATATATGATTCCTGGCTAAACAAGATGGCATTTCATAATTCACATAAATGATGAATAAACTAAATAGATGGCATTCACACAAAGCATGTCTAAACTAAGTAGTTGACATATTTGATGTATAAAGTAAGCACTGCAAGGCACCATATGCATGATATAACCAACATCAGCATGCCAAGTTAGAGCGAAGACCTCATGGGGTAAATAGGAGTGGTCTTCTGCTTTTGAATCCCCCTCAGAACAGTTATTTTCCTCTTGAGTATGATCTGAAATGGGTGGAGGGGGGCTGCCTTTGCGCCCACCATGGAGCGACGTCTGCATGAAATTTTATTGCCACGCAAGGCCGTCTCTTTTGCTCTACATGTTCAGTTCCATTGTGTACAATAACTGACATGCATCGGAATAAAACATAGTGAGATTATGTAAGGAGTGCATGCACAAATCCAGAGTGATGGTAGCAAACTGTGGATAGACCCAAAACCAATGATAGCAGGAAGATAATAGCTTTAGTTAAAAAATACAGATCATGGCTCCTTTAATGTTTGTTTGCACCCAACATGAAACTCATAGTAGACACCCGAGATTAACCAGATAGTAGACAAATAGTACTGATTGCTGCCCTAATATGTACCCCACAACCATTTAAAAACTCAAGTTTCAGCATAAGTTTGGACCTGACTCGGAGTCTAATAGGTGAACACGATGATAAAGTAGCATGTCATCATAACAAGCGATGCATAACATAAGCAGACACGGAAGAGTGCGACCTCTCTTGCAGACCCATGTAGTCCTCAAGGTCATCTGCTCAGTTGATGATGGTAATGCAGTTGTCATGGCTATCGGCGACGGGGAAGAAGATCTGAGGCGGCGACAGATAGTCTGGAGAGCGGATCCCTGCTGTGGTGAACCCTTCCGTCGTTGGAGCAGCTGAGCGGGGGTGGAACACAGCACCGTAGGAGCAGGACAAACCACACAAGGTTTTCTTTGACACATATCTGTAATATAAGTAATTGTGTAAGGGCTTGTTTGAATTTGAGGATTCTAACAATGCAGGGATAGGAAATAGACAGGAATAGGATAGGAATGCATGTGCAAAACAGAGAATTTAAAAACAGAGGATTTCTGCCAATCTGGGTGTTTAGTTCATAAGAATTGGAAGATCACAGGATGCAAAGAAGCATGGTGAGATTAAGTCAAACCACAAGAAAATGTAGCGTTATAATGCTATTATGCTACTATCTCTTAGTCTTGTGCTTCATGAATAGGAATTTAAAAAGGAGGACAAGTGGAAATTAAAATTCCTACGGGTTTTCTTTCAAGGAGACACTAAAGGAACAAATCCTATAGTTTTCCTTTGCTCCATTCCTTTGCACCAAATTCATGAAAAGTAGTACCATACGATACTTTCCAATTCCTATGCTTTTCATTCACTTGTCCTTTCAAGCACTGGCGATTCCAGTAGGCAGGCTTGAGCAAGGAAAAGCCTACACTAAAAAAATGTTTTTGTGCTACTTCTATTACTTTGGACCCAGGCCACTGCACTACTAGCTCAACTCCCAGGGCCATCATCAAATGCACAGCTCTAACACGCAGAGATAAATACTGATGGCGTTCAAGAGAGTCCATCGCAGATAGCTAAGTTGCCTGGTACCTCACTGCTTGTCATATAGTAGGATAAAATGATCGTATTTCTCGTTACTCCATGTGCTTAGTGGATAATATATATAACATGTAGAGTAAAAAAGATATGCAACAAGTGTACAACCTCTTTGGCGAAGCCATGTCGATCTCAGAGTGATTGGGTTGGCCGGTGAGGATGCTCCGGCTGACTTGGCTGTCGGAGGAGGGGAAGAAGATCTTAGGCGTCTGGAGATGGAGCCCGAGGTACTGCTCCGCTGTGATGGAGGGTTCCGTCGTTGGAGCAGCTCCGGTGAGTTGTATGACGCCGAGGCTAAAGCAGGACAAGAGAGACAACGTTAACCTGAGTGGAATTCTAATAGCATGTCCAATAGATGACGTAAAATACATAACCACAAAGTGCTAGATGTATACATCGGCCGCTCATCTCTGAACTTAACTGTCGAATCTGAATTTAACTGTCGAAACTGAACTTAACCGTCAAAACTGAATTTTGCTGTTGAAACTGAATTTTACCGTCGAAACTGAACGCACTAGAGGTGAGGCTACACGTCAGTTGACTGACTTTTTCCTCTCTGGTCAGTCGATTTTGCAGCCGTTGGATACGAATTCAAGGGCCTGCAGTTCATTTTCAACCTCCACCCCCTGAGCCGCCAGCCACCACCGGCCAAACAACCGCCCCCGCCGCCCGCGGCCGGCGGTGCGTCGCCCCGCCCGCCCTGAAAACACTGCCCACCGCCGGTCCGCCGCCGCCCCGGCCATCCCTGTAGGGCCCCCCGTGCCGAGCTTTTTCTCGGCGATCCCCACGCCACCGCCCCACCACCACTGACGACCACCGACCCCACCCTGAACCCTAAGATAGATAGTGGGGTACCTCTCCGGTGAGCCCCGTCCCCGCTGCGGCTGGTTCTTCCTTAACTCCGGCGAGCCCCCCGACCCCCTGAAAATTGACTGACCCAAAAGTCGATTCAATCGACTGAAGTGTAGCTAAATTGGAGCAGCATCACAAGCAAGAGAAAGAGCGAGAGCAGCAGCGCGAGCAAGAGCAAGAGCAAGAGAAGACCAGGCAGGGGACCGAGATCAAGAGCAGAGCAGCAGCAGCTCATACTGATGTGGACGCTGCCGCTGAGGGAGGGACGCCGTGGAGGAAGTGGCCGGCGATGCCGCCGTGGATGGAGCCGCACCGTGTCGGCTCGTAACCGAGCGCCGGCAGCACCGTGAGATCGAATCAAGAAGAAAATGCGACGATTAGTGTACAACCTCTTTGGTGGCGCCGATTAGGCCACAGTTTCATTCGAGGAAACGGTGATGATGATGCTCTTCCGGTGGTGCAGGTGAAGACGGCAGTGTTGGAATGGAGGTGGCGCGAAAGACGAGGGGAACATCGGGGCAACTCCTTGGAGGTGGAGGACAGGGTGGCTGAACCGGCGGGACGACCAGATCGACGATGGATCCTCATCCGGTACGGTGGATGAGGGACGTCGAGGTGTTGCTGTGGACGATGTCATCGGGGAAGAGGCTCCGGCTGGGTGGCGGACGGAGGAGGGTGTGGGGCTTCGCGGGTTTTCCCGGCCTTGGTGTACGAATGGGTGGGCGTATGGGATGGGAGTGGGTAACCATGGCTTAGGGACGCGCTTGTCCGAAATGTGGGGTAAGTTATGAAAGTACCCCCACCGATTTGAGGCGGTTCTTTCGGTTCAGGGGTATCACGTGTATTTCGCGTGTCGGGATTTCACAGGAGGTGGGAGTTTTCACGCGCATTGTAATTTTGGAATAGCAAGGCGCGGGTTGAGATGGAGGGAGTTGTCGGAGCACAACGAGACAAAGATATATCTTAAATATTTCGGGCTAACAAGGCGCGGGTTGAAATTTCTGGACAAGCCTAACGTGTACTGTACCAAATCAATTCGCACTACAAATGTCATTCAAAACTTTGAATTCATGTTATGTTCAATTAAAATATTTCGCTACGTGTATAATGCATGCAACCTAGTACTCAAATGAACGTTTTAGTGCATTCCAAACGTATATACTACCGCTTCAATATGAACTAAATTTGAATTTGTTTCTCTATTTGAATAAGATCTACAATAATGATTGTTGTGAAGTCTAAGCATTTGAATTCGTTTCTCTGTTTTAATAAGATCTACAATCGTCATTATTGTCAAGTTAAACCATAGTTTGTGTATTATCTTCACAGCACACCACATGATTAGTCTCGAGTTACATATGAACTATGTGTTCTATATGAACTCGAACTCGATTTTTTGAATCCACTTTATGTTGATTTCAAATCATTGTACATTTCAAGCTCTAGCTAGAACTTCACAAACTAAACCATGTCTCATATGTAAAATGTGTTTATCACATTATGTATGGTGCCCCGCCCCCTATGCTGATAAGTATTTAGATGTGAGTTGAAAACACCACACGTTACCACAAATTCAAATAAAATGTGAGAATGTTCGATATATAATATTGTTTAGATTGTTCGATATTTAGTTGTAAGCTGCAAATGCCACACATTACCACAAATTCAAATAAAATGTGAGATTGTTCGATGTATAGTGTGGTTTAGATTGTTCGACATTTAGCTGTGAGTTGCAAACGCCATGCATTATCACATTATGGTATAACATGTGCAAAACCACAACACACGTATCACCGCTATATTCATGCATGCATATGTTTAAAACACTATGATCTCTTGTTCAAATATATGAGTCCACTTTCATATCAAATTATGATCTTTGTTAGTCCCTTACAACCACACAATCCTCTAACCTTTGTAGCCACCACTAACTTTCTCTCGTGCATGCACATGCCCTCCTCGCCCTCCCCCTCCCTCAACATTCTATCCATCGTGCACATTCATTTTTTTCTTTAGGTAGTTCTCCCACAGTCTCCACAAGTCCTTTCCGACACACACCGATCGATAAACCTCTCCAGCAATGTCTACCTACAACATACACACGCACCTTCAATCTCCTCCTTTATGTGTCCTTGCCTCGTGTCTCTCATACGGTCCCACACATGTGTAAACTCTCCCCCTCTTTTCATCGATCTCACAACCGCACACTCCTCCCCCTATCTAGCTAGTAGCTGGGCCTCTCGCACCACCTCCTAGCTCCATTCTCTCCATCTATCCGTCTCGCCGGGCCTTATTTGCCTCTAAAAAATGGATGTACACCGACCGATCTCCCGCTATACATATAGCTAGCTAGGTCCTTATAACTCGTTTCCCCACGTGTCGATCGATCTACCTCATTAGTTGTGTCTCTCCCTTCCTCCGACAAACAACAATTGATCTACCAATCTAGTTAGGTTTGCTTACCAAACACATGGTTCCCCTTCATCATCCATGGATGTGTCCCGACAGATCTATCACGCATAGGCACACACAGAAACACATCCCCACTCTTATTGATAATATTGCAGTTCCACCCTCAGTTTGTCTAGTAGGCCTCTCCCACCATCTTCGAGAAGCAACTACATCACCCATCCAACACTCTACCCTTCTCCCTCCCCCTCTCTCCTCTCTCTGTCCCATCCTATTTCCCGTCCTTCAGTTATGTATGGACGTCGACCGATCTCCCTCAAGACATAGCTGGGTCTTTCCTTCTCAACACATATACGAGTCGTTCTAGCTCTATAGTTAGGCCTCTGCCTACCCCTCCCCCACCCCCTCGCACACACACACACACACACACACCGATACATCGAGTGCTCTACTCATGTCTCCCTGCCACACACAAACTTGACATGTGCCCTCTGACGTTCCGATAGCTAGGTCAGTCGCCCTATATCTTTGACTTGCACACGCACACAATTTCGATGGCTCTCTTCATCGATCTCGCACCCACCCACTTGATCCTCTCTTCGACTCTATCAATATCTATGACCCCTCCCTCTCTTCTCGTGGATCACCCGACCCTCTATATATGATATGGATAGGCCTCCATTTCATACACATTGCATGCAAAATTTTGTTTGAGATGTCATCAACACATATTGCCACAAATACATTCACAAACGCACAAGCCATTTGTATAGGTTTGTATCTCTCACACACACCCACGTAGGTGGGGGACGTGCACGAAGAGAAGAGGTGCACGCACGGCGCACGTACTCTCGTCTCTTTCCCAACCACACCCGCGCGGGTACACAATGGAGCTCATTTCTGTACGAAAAGGTAGCGCACATGGTAACTTGACACGTGTACTGGTTGTCCACTAGATGGAGGGAGGATCGTCTACCACAGGTGAACAAACAAATTGCGACTTGACGCGTTATGTTAAAAAAGAGGCAAACCATATGGGGCCTACCTTAGAGGCAAGGCTATATACACTGGAGTACTTTTGATGTGTCCCGTCAACTCGCAGAACAAGGAGAAGCTTGCTTAGTACGCCCGCTCCCTCGCCCATGCGCGCGGTGGCTCGCAGGACGAGGAGAAATTTTTACTAGTACTCCCTCCGTTTACTCCTCGTCCCTACCTTGGTTAGAGAGATTATCATATTGTTTGGAATATATGTCCTTTAGTAGATTTCAATATGAACTACTAGTACATACTCCAAACACTGATGTATATAGACGCATTTTAGAGTGCAGATTCACTCATTTTGCTCCGTATGTAGTCCATATTGAAACGGAGATAATAGTACGCACTCGCCCTCGCCCCTCGACCCTCGCCATGTGGTGGACGTGCAGCAATTGATTCGGCCTCATATAGCCAGAACGAAATATAATGCAGTACCATTATTGCTCGACTTCCCGAAGAGGCAAAGAGCCAATCGCAAGGTTAATAGTTTGGAGAAGCCAAGCGCAAGGTTTATAGGAGAACGAGTAGTAGGTGCCACGTCATTTATAAATAAAGTTTTTTTTTCTTCAGTGGAACGTATGCAATATAAATAGGTTCATATGGAGAGGAAAGGAAACCGCTCCAGTATATACATAGGCAGGGCGAGCCTACACGGTTGCTTGCTGGGGTTGCTCTCTTCAGTTTTCACACTCTCTCGCACAAAACCACTGTGGCCAGATCTCTAACATCCCGGCGGATCACGTCCGCCGGGGAACGGGTGGATGCTTAGTGTAGATGCGGTCGCCATCGCCGATGGCGAAAACCCACTGTCGGCACGTCTCGATCAGGGGTCCCTGCCATTCTCTCTCACAAAGCCGGTGAGATTGCCTTCGTCCATTGCTCACTGTCGCGACGTGGGTAGTTGCCTCCTCCCGCCGCCCTCCTCTAGGTTGAGCTACGTCCCGACATCCCTCGGGTACAACGCCCTTTACAGCCGGCTTGCACCACTGCTCCAGCTGCCCACATCACTCCATGTGGATATTTCCCTACTTCTTTGCCCAGCACATACCTCTACTGGCTTCACGTACTGTATTTGTGATGATTTTATGTCTCATCAACTAGTCCCAGTAATCTTGAATCACACATACCACATTGTACTATCTCGCTGATAAATTACAGTACATACTATACAAGTACTTCCTCCGTTCCTAAATATAAGTCTTTGTAGAGATTTCACCATGAACCACATACGGATGTATATAGATGCATTTTAAGTGTAGATTCATTCGTTTGTTCCGTATGTAGTCCACCTAGTGGAATCTCTACAAAGACTTATATTTAGGAACGGAGGGAGTACTATGTAAAGAGTTAGGTGTCACACGGTGTCCAAAAAATATGGTGATAGTGTGAGGTGGGCCATGTAATCACTGAGCCTGCGTGTTTTAACTGCTCTTGCACTCCTCCACCGTAAGAATGGAGAAAATTGTAATCTATTAGTACCTCCTTTCGCCGAAAGCGTGGGACATCCAGCAGTCCAACCACCTCAGTAATAATGACCAACGAGCCATCAAATCACATAGACCCAGCAGTAAGTTGGACGGACGAAGCAACCATCACTCTTGAATCCGCTTCTCCCTTCAACGCAGGCGCCAGTGAGAGGTCGCGTCCGCTCTGCCCGGGCATGAATGCGGCACTGACCGTTTTGGGCGGGAAGCGTGCGCGAGCAATGGAGGGGCTTTGGGTGGGCCAGGCTGGTCAAGAGCGGGTGTGGCAGTTGTCCGCCTGTCCCTACCGGACGCCCGGAAACGAGAGGATGCACCGACTCTGGCGGCTAAAATCGTACACTACACACCATCTCTCTGTAGGAGTAGGTCGATCTATCGCTCTCACTAACACACACATGCTGTTAAACACACACACGCACACGCATACATAGGATCATAGAATAGGAAAATCGTGCGAGTGCGAAGCCATAGGAAGTGAGATACAAATGGAGTACGTACAAGAAGAGAAGAGGTGATGAATATTCCATCAAACCTGGACTGAGGAGTTGTACTCCCTCCGTCTAGGTGTTAAGTCATCCTACGAAAATCAGATATTCCCAAAATGTTTAAACGTCGTCCATTAACTTCGCATCTCAATCCCCTTGTGGCCTCGTTGCTAGCGAGCGTTGTTACTTAGGGAGCATTTGGATCCTTAGCAAGAATAACTTGTAGCATAGCCAGGCAAGGTTAGGCGTTTGTAACTGTTAAAATATGTTAGCTTTTGTGGGCCAGCTAGCTTGGGTGGGCTAGAAAAACCTTGCTAGCTCAGGTGGGCCAGATCGGCTCGCTTCCGACGGCAAACTTCATGTAGTAGTAACATAGACTAGTAACATATGCATGTTGTACTAGTTCAAGTTACTCACCACTATGACCAACCTAAGCAATGTAACAAAACGCTCCTTACTCTGCTTTGTTATCTCCCCCGGAAACCCAATGCATGGAGCGTAACTACGCGTTGATCAGTCAAGAAATCAAAGTCAGTTTGCATGCGAGTTAATATGTGGCCCTACATGGTAGCTAAAACAACATCTCTTAGTTGTTTAGATTAATTGTTGCGTTTAGACACAGAAATCAGGGCTTTGATTGGAGGAATGACCGGTCAAGTTTCTCCTTCTCCTCCAATCTGCTTGCACCTTGGTCCCGCTGCACCTTCTAATGTGACTTATTACACCTAGACGGAGGGAGTAGTACGAGATACGGTGGCGCACTGACTTAGGTCGAATACATGTGACCAAAATTGTGTGCATGTTATAATAAGGATTCACTTAAAATAGTACGTGAGCGAACAGAGGCATCAATTGGATAGTGTTCCCGAGCAATAGCGAGATGTGTGAGGTAAGATACACCGCTAGCGCTTTTAATTTTTCTTATTAATTTGTTTGTTTCACCCTTTGACTAGTGGGACCCAACGTACTACGTGGAGAGAGGTAACGTACTATTGGTAAAAATGGATGGATATGGAGCTATACGATCTCGTAGTGACCGTATAATCACCTCATCACGTATAAGCTGCAGCCTCGATGCTTGTTTTCTAGGGTTTGCACTCTTCACACTCTCTCCAGTATATATATACACGCTGGAGCCTCAGCGCTTGTAGTTGCTCTCTTCACACTCTCTCACCCTCTCCAGATCTAAACAAGACTTCATTGGCCTCTCTCTCTCCCCTCACTGCTGGTCAAAGAGCCCGCCGAATCCGTCCACCGGGAAGGGAAGGAGGCTTAACGTTGTCGCCGTCGGCGAGGGAGGAAGGAATCCACTACCAGCGCAGCTGTTCACTTTCACCCAGCGGCGGCGCGGGAGGGCCTCCGACCCCTTCTTCTTCGCCGCTGTACATAGTGTGGGTCGAACGGCCTCCGGTTGCCCACCGAACCACACCCCAAGAACCTTAAGGTATAATTTACTTATTCCACATGCATTGCTCTAGCTGCATGTGGGCTTTTTTCGCTTCCGCACTCGAATCTAGGTGTTGGATCAAATAGGAAAGTAGTGGGGAAAGTTCTATACCATGAATCTAGGACATGGTTCAAAGAGGAAAGGAATGGGGGAAAGTAGTGGGAAAAGTTGTATAGCATGAATCTAGGACGTGGTTCAAAAAGGAAAGGGAGGGGGAAAGTAGTGGGGAAAGTTGTATCGCATGAATCTAAGATGTGGTTCATAGAGGACAGGAATGGGGGAAAGTAGTGGGGAACGTTGTATAGAATAAATCTAGGACGTGGTTCGCAGAGGAAAGGAAGTGGGGAAAGTACTAGTACAGACTGGCTATCCAGCACCTACGTTGGTCGAAAAGGGAAAGCAATGAGAAATGCAGTACGCACATATGTAACGAACTGATCTTTTGTTTTGGGGGACAAGGCTGTAGAGTTTGAGCAGTACTAGATTTTCTGCGCTCACATAGGGAAAGGTGTCTAAGAAAATAAAACTGGACCAACACAAATATGCTCCTTGGTTGTTTGTTCTTTATTGTAACAGACTGTGCATCACCCCAGTATATCGGTAGGTGCACATGGTGCTGGTGCGTCCACTGTCCCGTGCAACTCTTTAGATGTTGTTAATCTAAGGCCCTGTTTGGTTAAAAACTCCCTAGTCCCTACCTGCTTGGTTCCAGGGACTAAACATGGACTAGAGGTTATTAAATGACATGCTAAAAGACCATGTTACCCCTAGTACTGAACTAATAGAGACAAGGTGCGATGCGTGGCAGGGGTAACTGTTGGAAAAAGTCCCAAAAAGACTCTCCCTTGGGGTCTTCTTTCTTTAGTCCCAAATGCCCACTTTTAGTCCCTAAAAGTCCCTCCTGTTTGGTTTAGATGGGACTGACACGGAGTTTTTTTAGTCCCTCCACCAAAATGTCCCTGTAAACAAGCACCCTCTAATAATGCCACTGGAAAATTGATGCAATGCCATAGTTAAAAGCAAATTACATGTTTAACAAATTTTATTGTTAATATAATCTCTTTATTAATATTAATCAATGCCACCGTTTGAGAAATGCTACTGTCTTGCTTTCTTTCCCATTTACGTAAGGTAGATGCTTCTTTTTGTTGGCTTCTGTGTCATCCACCGTTATTTACCACTAGTTATTTCCTTTGCACCTCCGTGTGTCGGAGTAATTGGACACAGATACCCCGAAGACAGCGAGACAATAAATCAAGACATTGGGGCTAGCAAAGCCCCTTAGTCCAACCGCCTGGCCGCTCCTGCCGGCTCCCCGTCCGACTGCTTTGCCCGGCCGGCTGCCGACTGCGTCAATCAACCGGCTACCGACTGCTGCCCGAAGTCAACCGCCGACACCGACAAGACACCGACGAGACGGCCATACCGCAACATCATCTACAGTGTATCTGTCCCTGGGCACTGTTTTATAAAGTACACCAGGGACAAGGAGGCATGCACGTCACATACACATCTCTCATGGGCATGGTGTCCCATGCCCACTTGCCCCCCACGCCACTACCTAGCTTAGGTAGTAAGCTAGCTCACCTATATATAAGGCACCCATCCATCCATCCACCACACACATAGCCATGCCACATGCACTTGGCCGGCCACAAGGCCACTCACGCATGCATGCTCAGGCACATGCAGCCACTAGCTCATATGCATATATACCAAGTCAGATGCCTATGGCACTGACTCCAGATACAGCTCCAGGAGCACTTTGTACTGACCGATGTACAACCCAGATATACATCCAGACATGCAGGAGTAGGGGTATTATCTCTCCGGAGAGCCCTGAACCTGGGTAAACTAGCGCGTGCTACTCGCATACCCATCCCTGGATATTCCGGCAGCAGTCTTGCCCTCACACGAAGCCACATTGTGGCATATGTCGTCTTGCACCCCCCGTGAGAATACCACGACATTTGGCGCCCACCGTGGGGCGGTACTATGCTACCGCGCTGCTGCTGGTTTCGCAGTCCGGGCGGGACCATTTTCGTCATCACTGTGGCGTCACCGCCGTCTCTCCGATAGCGCTCGGGGGCCCGACGTCGACGCGCCCTCGGAGCGGCTGCGAGGGGCGGCGCGTCCTCGCCGTCGGCCTCTTCGTTTTCATCATCACGGCGTCACGCCGTCTCTCCGATAGCGGTCGGGAGCCTGACATCGACACGCCCCCGGAGTGGCCGTGAGGGGCAGCGCGCCCTCGTCGTCGGCCTCACCCTCTTCATCACCACCGCTGCGACGCCGGCCGTCTGACCACGCGCGCGGCGCGCGCGGGGCCTTTCTTCGGTTGGCCGCACCCATCCACGCACCGTTCGCGTCCACTCCCCTCCATGTTGCGCTTTGCTCCGGCCGGAACGGGCGTTCGCTACTCCATATATCATCTATGCTAGCTAGCTAGATGCTAGTCAATAATGGTCAAACCATTAGCCATACCACTACACAGATACTACCCCGTACATGCCCCACATAAGGCAAATTTTAACATGGTCCCTCTTACCTCCTTTTTTTACATGTGAGGTAAGAAGGTAAGAGTCAATCAAGCCATTCATTGATGAGATCTTCGGCTAAGATCTATTTTATACTCTTACCTCTCATGTGAAAAGAGGGGGTAAGAGGGACCATGTTAAAACTGCTCCCAGATAATGGCCATGTGGTGCGTGTACACCCACCGTACGCTCCTCACCACACACGTCGTCACCGCTCATGTCCCTGCAAGTTGATGTGCTCGTGTCCTTTGCTGGGTCCGTTGCTGCCTTCGCCAGCAGTGCTGCTGCACGCCTGTCTTCCGCCCGCGCCGCTATGCCTTGCACGCCCGCAGGCCTCTGCACTCATCACCAACCACGCGCCCAGCCCCGTGCTGCTGCCTGCGACAGCTCCACGGCTCGCGGCCGTCGTCAGCTCCCCGCGCCGGCGCTGCTCCTCGCTGCCGCGCTCGCGCCGGTGCCGGACCGCATCCCAGAAGCAGCTGCCGCCGCCGCACCTGCCTGCTGCTTCGCCCGGCTTCACACCAGCGCCGACCCTGGTCCTCCGCCTCCCGCGCTGCTCTGTCGGGCTCCGAGCCACTGGCCGGCTGCTCCCCTCCGCCTCGCGGTCGCCTCCGCCTGCGCCCGGCCCTCGTGTCGTCATGCTGCTCCGCCCCCGCGCGCGCGGCCCCGCGCCGGCCATCTCCGCGTCACCCGTGCGCCCGCTAGGCATGGGCCGGCTGCGGCTCCAATCCTCGCCTCCGCTCCGCGCATGCACGCGCGACCGACTCCTCCAGCCTCCACCACGCCATCCGCCTCGTCCCGCACCGTCTGGCTGCGTGGCTCCCGCTCTGCCTCACGCGCGCCCGCAGACGGTCGCTCCGCCTCACGCGCGCCGGCAGTCGGTCGCTCCGCCTCGCGCGCACCCGCAGTCGGCCACGCCGGCTTCGCCTGCATCTGTGGCGCCTCGTCCGCGCTTCGCAGCTCCGCGCGCCACGCCTCCTGGCTGGCTTCCACCAAGTCCGCGCGCCCCACGCCGATTTAGGCCCCCTCCCATGTCGCCCGGCTCCACCAGCTTCGCCCTGGCCGCATCCGACGCCGCTGACCGGCACCCGGCCACCTCCGTGGCCCCGGCTGCTGTTGTGCCGCCTCCGCCCTCTGGCCTGCGCCGGCTGGTCGGCTCCCCCCAGACTCCGTGCTGGCTGCTGCCGCGTCCCGACCGCCCGATGGGCGCGCCAGCCGGCCCTCCACGTCACCAACTCGCCGCTAGCCGGCCACGCCGCTCCGGCCGCCTGCTGGCTCCGCTTCCCTCTGCTACAGCCCTCTCCTATGGCCGACTGTTCGTCGAAAGCGAAGTGTGCGACGACTGCTCGTGTGTAGCCAACGAACAAAGGTCAAGGTCTGGCTGCTCCCGCGGAGACGGAGAAAGAGAAGAGTCGGGCCGACTGCTAGCAAAAGAAACAAAAAAAGAGTCAGAAGCCGACTGCCCACAGCCGACTGGCAAAAAAATAATAATAGAGAGAGAAAAAGAAATGCGGTCGGGTGGAGAGATGCTGGCTGTCAAAGCCGGCAGAGGAAAGAAGGGTCCGGCTCCTCGCGTGGAGTCGGACAGAAGGAGAAAAAAATGAGAGAGATGTGCGTTCGACTCCACGCAACCGGTTGGAATATGCGTCCGACTGCCAGATGTGCGTCTGACCGCTGACTGCCTGGCCGGCTGCAAAGAGCCCGACTGCTGTGCCGGAGTCCGTCTGCCTAGCCGGCTGAAGAAGAAAAAAGCACAAACTTTAAAAAAGAAGACAAAGTAGTTGCCGGGAGATCCAGCCCGACTGCTCAGCAGTCAGCCCGAATCTCGGGGGCTACACCCAGCGGGTGCGCTGACGTGCCACCGCAAGAAAGAAGACAAAGTAGTTGTCGGGAGATCCGGCCCGACCGCTCAGCTGTCGGCCCGAATCTCAGGGGCTACACCCAGTGGGTGCGCTGACGCGCCCCCGCGAAGAAGAAGACAAAGTAGTCGCCGGGAGATCTGGCCCGACTGCTCAGCAGTCGTCCCGAATCTCGGGGGCTACACCCAGTGGGTGCGCTGACGCGCCCCCGCGAAGTTTGCAGACAAAAGAAGAGTTTTGTCCGGCTTCCAGCAGCCGGCAGAAGAGAACAAGAAGAAAAAAGGTGCTGCAAGACGCCTCACCGCCTGTCCGGTCGAGCCTGACCGGCCGGGACCCCCTTCGAGCACCCGGGGGCTCGAAGGCTACACCCAGCGGGTGCACCGGTGCACTTCGCGAGCGCCGAGCCGCGCCGGCTGTCTTCGGGAAACTCCGCCTCGGCTACACGAAAACCAATGTGAACTCCTCACCCGCATATTTTTTGCACCACGCAAGCATGGATAACCCCGAGCGAAGCTCGGGGCCTGTCTCCGCGTTTTATTACAGTAGCATCACTGTTCGCCCCGGCGCCAACCAGAGTTGGCCCGGGGGCTGGCCGTTTGGCTTGAGACGTTAGTTCCCGCAAACGGCTTAGTAGCGTGCACGGTACCAAAAGCCCACTCTTAGTCACAGACCATAGAGCGGCTGTTCGACTAGCAAGAGTGATCGCTGGAGGCCACCCACGCGAAAAACGTTCGGGTAGAAAAACGGTTCGGGCGACCCAGCCATTTCCTTTACAAGTATCTGCTCGGTCGAATCTGCTCCCAGACTTTGAGTACTGTACATTCCACTTCGCGGCCCACAATCAGCCACAGACCGCAGAGCGGTTGTCCGGCGAGCGAGAGCACAAGCCAAAAAGCAGAGGGAACACGAAAAAGATTAAGGGGGCTTCGACGAAACCGAGTCGGCACCCTCCATATAAAACTTGCAATGCAAAAAGCAAACATTTGATATATCTGCGCAGACTAACTTTGTCTTTTTCATGATCATTTCCATGAACACTCACCAAAAAACCTCCGCCCAACTTTGCCAAGTTGCCCGGAGTCTTGGGGGCTATTGTCGGAGTAATTGGACACGGATACCCCGAAGACAGCGAGATAATAAATCAAGACATCGGGTCTAGCAAAGCCCCTCAGTCCGACCGCCCGGCCGCTCCTGCCGGCTCCCTGTCCGACTGCTCTTCCCGGCCGGCTGCCGACTGCGTCAACCAGCCGGCTGGCGACTGCGCCATCCAAACGGCTACCAACTACTGCCCAAAGTCAACCGCCGACACCGGCAAGACACCGACGAGACGGCCATACCGCAACGTCATCTAAAGTGTATCTGTCCCTAGGCACTGTTTTATAAAGTACACCAGGGACAAGGAGGCATGCACTTCACATACACATCTCTCATGGGCATGGTGTCCCATGCCCACTTGCCCCCCACGCCACTACCTAGCTTAGGTAGTAAGCTAGCTCACCTATATATAAGGCACCCATCCATCCATCCACCACACACATAGCCATGCCACATGCACTTGGCCGGCCACAAGGCCACTCACGCATGCATGCTCAGGCACATGCAGCCACTAGCTGATATGCATATATACCAAGTCAGATGCCTATGGCACTGACTCCAGATACAGCTCCAGGAGCACTTTGTACTGCCCGATGTACAACCCAGATATATATCCAGACATGCAGGAGTAGGGGTATTATCTCTCCGGAGAGCCCTGAACCTGGGTAAACTAGCGGGTGCTACTCGCATACCCGTCCCTGGATATTTCGGCAGCAGTCTTGCCCTCACACGAAGCCACCTTGTGGCATATGTCGTCTTGCACCCCCCGTGAGAATACCACGAGACTGTGTAAACATTGTTATCTACTTCACCTCGTTGCCATTGTGACCTTTTGTTGCACTACACAAAACACTATTGTTTTAAGAGTGTTTTGTGCAGTTCAACCAAAATGTCACACTGACAATGTTGGTTTATTTCTTGATCTTAGTGGAACTGCACAAGAGGAGATCTTACTTCCTATCCGTGTTGGCAAATTTGGTTCAGGTCTTCTTCTTGTGAGTTGTTTGAATTCCACGTCATCTGAGGTCAGTACTAGCTTTCTTTCACATGATTTTGCAGTGCGCTTTCATATGTTGTGCTACTTGTACGGTAAAGTTGCTTGATTTTAGTGAATTGCACAAATGGAGACAAGACTTCGAATCCATACGTGCACCGCAATGTCTCATTGAGGTAAGATAAGGATATTTCACAACTGTTGGCCTGTATTTTGCCACTTTCATCAGAAAATTAATGTCATTGTTTAGTGCTATACTTGTGCAACCTAATTGACATGCGAAATCTTACATTGAAGGCGAAGCTTGTCTGTTATTGAACCAAGTGATGAAGGGGAAGAACAAGTGGAAGAAAAACAAAAATCAACTCCTGGTGCTGTAATGAAGCACTGGAACTATGATGACACAAGTAATGATATAGTTTTGCATCTTAATTTATTGCTATGGCTGGAACAGTCAATTGTTTTGCCACTGATTTGATGTCACTCTTAATGTAATACATAATTATCTCTACTTGTGCAAACATGGATCTTCTTTGAAGATACCATATATTTTAGTGGAACTGCACAAGAAGATGTTGGAAACATTAATCTAATCAAGGAGTATATAGTAAGCATGGCCACCACAGTAGATAGCAACAGATGGTTCCGGAGAAGTGCTTCATTTGTATGCTCTACACAATAAGCCTCCTGACAAGGTACTTGCCCACTGATTTCATCCATATGATTGAGCTTTGTTATCTCTATTGGTGTTGTGCTACTGTTTAGATACTGTTATCAAAAAGTGGTATTGTCCTTGAGAAGTGCTTCATCTGTGCTATTTTAAATATTTCCTTTCCTTTTTTCGAGCAAACAGGGATGCTAGCATTTAGTTATCCTCTTGTCTTTGCACAACAGGATCATCCTCCTCTGAAGAAGAATATGGAGTACGTGAAGTGACTAGTTCCGATTATGCCAGGATCAAGAAGCCATGTCTATCTTCTCATCAGAAGGAGCAGTTGAAGGATGGTTACATTACCCCCCACCAGACCAAACTAACTTCAGCTCAGAAGGACTGACAAATCCCCATTTTCTTGCTGTGATGCGTGAGTACGATGTTGTTCTACGATTCTTTCCGGTGAGTTCCATTTTTCGAAAAGTGTGCTCTACATGGACCATGTCAGTGCCTGTTTAAACTGTCAATTCATAGTACAGTTTGCTTTATACAAATCACTTTTTTGTATTTGTGCAAACAGGGTGCTCAGCTTGATTTCAATGGGAACTACACAAAATGTTCATGAATACATCAAATCATTCATTTCCACCACTAGAAAGGAGGTGCCGATAAGTTCAAGGTGTTGCAACATATAAGGGCGAAATCATACAAGCTACGCGCGAGTTTGGTTGATTTTGGTGTAACTTCACAAAAAGAACAGCTGGTTTATTTAGCATGAGGTGCCATGTCAATGTCCGAACTGATGGCAAACCCTGCCCATTCCACAAGTAGGCATTTGATATTTTGAAATGGGAAAACCTTGTCAAATTTTGCTCATTGATTTTAGCAAGAAGACATGCATTTCATATTTTCGAATGGGACGCCCTTTGCTGTCAGCAGCGTTGATCCATTTTTTCTTTATTCTTTAGTTGTGAAGTAAATATTGGCTCTGACATGTGAATCGCTGTGATGCATAATCATCGATTGTTTTGAATGTTCTCTATGAATTGCCAGGCCTGTGTGTTTGATTGCAATGTACAGGAATGCTAAAAAGCTGCTCAAACTCTTTGTACTCCTTCTGTTCCTTTTTACTTCTTACATTGTGAAAGTGCATACTTTTTCTATAAGATTGGTCAAAGTAGAGATACTTTGACTGCAGACAAAACTTGTATGCAGACTAGAAAGGACCGGGGGAGTACATGTGAAACTGCTGCAAACGAGGTGATCACCCTGGGAATAATGCTAGTACATATTGTTTTGCATGTTCATCCAATGCCAGTGATACAAGAATTCGAACTAATCGAAATTAATTCATTCATACACGGTCGGATTTCATATAAACATGCCGGATTTCATTACATTTCATACATTCTTCAACTAAAAAGGGGTGCGCTTGAGGTATAATTAATTAACCGAAGCTACCCACCTGTGTCCTGCTGAGCCGAATAGAAGCTTCGGTGACTTAACTGCAGGTGCAGTTGCGTATTTGACATGTGCCCCAGATGCCTGTTGGGCCCACATGTCACTCAGCCAACTGCACCAGCAGTTAAGTAGAAGCAGCGTCCTTCTCCAACATAGCTCTCCGACTCCATGTCGCCGCCAAGAAGCTAACCGGCTGTCAGTGGTCAACCCGCCTAGCTTGGCTTCAACCGAGGGTAGCAGCGGTGGCCTTACTTGGACCCGAGCGGCGGCGACCTACCGTGTTCTACTCTTCCTCATTTTCTGTGTGGCGCGGCCTCGCTGGCAGCGGCGCGGGGCCTCGACGGAGCCGGCGATGCCCTTTGTGTCGTTGCCGGCGGGCGGCGCCTCGGCGGAGCGGGGGAAATCCTCCCCCTCATTGCCGGCAGGGTGGGGCCTCGGCGGAGCCGGCGGTGTCCTCTGCCTCATTGTTGGCGCCGCGGGGCCTCGTCGACGCCAGTGGAGGGGACTCGTCGGAGCCGGCATTGTCCTCTGCCTCGTCCTCGGTCTTGCCAAACAGCGCCTCGCCCGCTTCATCGCACTCTTTGTAGGCGGCCGCAGCCTCCGCCACCCGCATGTGGTACCGCCAGTGCTCGAGGCGGCCCTCGCGGGCGAAGCGGTACGTGTCGAGCAGCGCCTCCTGCTCCGCTCGCTCCGCGGCGATCTGCTCCTCCGCCTGCAGGTGCTCCTGGAGGAGATGGTGGTTGTAGGCGGCGTCGGCCTGTGCCTCCTGGAACTGCTCCTCATGCTTCTGCCTCACCGTGTCCATATATTGGGCACGAGCCTCGCCGATGGTCATGGTGCAATGCACCGGCGAGGATGGCGCGGAGGAAGGGGTTGGCGCCGGATCGTCGACTACCATGTTCTCCATTGGGACGTCGTTGTCCGCCAGCTGCCTGCCGGCCAGCCAGTCGGCAGCAATGACTGCCATCTCCTTGTGGTCCGTCGTCCGCCCTTCCTGAAGAGCGCTGGAACACGAGGAAGCCATGGTGGGCAGTAGTGGTGTGGACAGGAGAATAGGAACATATGTGAATGAATGCGGCTATGGCCGGCGCAGCAGTTTATATAGCAATGGTGGGCGGCGGAGGGACGGACGTGTGGCGCCGGAGTAGCCACCTCGGCAACCGCCTATCATTAATGTGGGTGGCAGAAGGACAGACGGACGACACTTGTGTCATTTGAAGGCGGAGCAATCGCATGCACCGGGAAGCGGGGCGGGCTGCGCTGACCGTTTCAGGCGGAAAGCGCGCGCGGGCGAGGGAGGCGGTCTGGGTGGGCCAGGGTAGTCCAACTCGGTCCAGCATCCGGACATGCTGGCTCACCAGCTACCTCGCCGAGCTGAGCGACGACAATCAGACGATGGACATAGCTTCTGACCAGGAGCCGGCGCCACTGTCCAAGCCGGTTCATGCCGTGTTCACCATAGAGCAGGTGTGGCCGCACTTTGACGCCCTAATGGCGGAAGAGCTACCAGCGCAGGAGGACATGTGCTGCAACCTCCGTCTCCTCAACAAGCACCGGTGAACAAGCGAACGACAATACCATCGCGGACATGTGGCCCTATGATCCTGGCTTCCCGAATGAGCATCGGGTGCTGTATCAGACCATCCGTAGGGCCCGCGAGGCCCTCTTCGTCGTCCTTCGAGTTGTTGCGCTCGTCGTGGCGCCGCCGTCTCGCGTTGTCAACATGGTCAATGGACATGAGGATGAGGAGATGACTTTACTTGGAGAGGATGACAGTGGGGACCCACCAGGGCCATAGCCGCACGTACACAGTGGGGACAACAACGAAAACATCGCTACAACTATTAACTTGGCGGACTATGGCCCATCTAGCCCAAGCCAGATATCCAGCCCGGATATTAATTTTTTTCAAGCTGAAAATGGCTAGCCCAGCTATTTTTTTAGGAATACCCAGGCAAGGTCAAGTTGTTATTCTCCGCCCTGCTGGGCTGCAAATCTTTTCTAGGAGGGATGCATTAGGCTTAACAAGAAAAAGGGCTTTAAGGAATAATAAATGGGATGTAATTATAAAAACTGGGCAGTAACTATAAAAAATGCACCAAACATGTAATTACTTTATAAAATATTATTTTTGGATATTGAAAAATTTAATTTCATTAATTGTTGCGAGCGCAATGTTTCGTTGGATTTTTACGTAATATAAATTTATATTTAAATTGTATTTAATCTGACTAGAAATTTCGGGATAAAAATATTTCGGATCCCATCAAAATGTGGGAAATTTTATTGAATTCTGTTTTGAACGGTTGGTTGAAATGGGCTGTACTTTTAACAAACTATAAATGAGCTGTAGTAAATTCCATTAGAATTCAAAAATTGGCCGCACATTCTTACAAATCTCAAATGGGCTATAAGTTCTCCGCCACACACTTGTGGCCTTACTAAGTTGACGCATCCCTTAGAAAAAGAGAGTTGACGCGTATGCAAGGCTTTGTCAACTTATAGTCAACACACGCTTCTAGCAGCAGTGGCCGTTGGATGTCCATCCAACGGATGCCGTGCTTCTTCTTCAATCTCGGATATTCTAACTTCACCCGCCCAAAAAATGATTCCTCCACCTGACATCTGGGGCGCACCGTTTCAGAAGCTGACCTGTGGGCCTACTAAGTTGACGCATACCAAGGGCTTTGTCAACTTAGTCAATAGAAACGATTCTAGCTGCAGTGACCGTACGATGTCCATCCAACGGCCATCGTGCTTCTTCAACCTCTGGTCTTCTTGCTCCAGCCGCCCAAAGCAGCGCCGGTCGTGCCGCCTGCTCCTGCCTCCCGTGGCCGGCTGTGCTGCCGCGCAGGCCTCACCGCCCCCTACTACTCCCACCGCTGGCCAGGGCATCCATCCACTCACACACACCCCCTGTTATTCTGTGGCGACGACAGCCTCACACCGCAGCCGAACCAGTGAACACTCGTACTCCTCTCCGCGTGGGCATCCACTGCCGCGTCTTCCCCGGCTCCGCGTCGTCCCCTTCCTAGGACTCGCCGTCGTCCACCGCCCTATAGCTCTCGGCGCGGCGTGGTCAACGTGGTCAAGGAACAACTTCCATCGGAAGAGTACTGTACGTGGAAAGGCTGACAACTAGGTCCACGGCAGCCGCAAGGAAGTGCCTCCTTATTACGCAGAAAATAATTATTCCTCAACCTGACAGCGGGGACCCATCGGACGGGCCACCGTATTTGGCGAAAAAACATTTTGCCCCAGACTGCTGGGACCCACCGAACGGGCCAACGTATTTTGCGAAAAAATGTTCCCCCTGTTGTCAGCTCGGACCCATCGGAGTTGCCTCCTTATTACGCATAAAAAATGAATACCCCCTGCTAGTTGGGACCCACCTTGGTGGGAGGCTGACTTGTGGGCCTACTAAGTTGACGAGGACGGAATGCTTTGTCAACTTAGTCAATATGAACGATTCTAGCTCCAGTGACCGTACGATGTCCATTCAACGGCCGTAGTGTTTCTTCAATCTCTGGTCTTCTTGCTCCAGCCGCCCAAAGCAGCGTCGGTCGTGTCGCATGCTCCTGCATCCCGTGGCTGGCTGTGCTGCTGCGGAGGCCTCATCGCCCCCTACTATTCCTACCGCAGGCCAGGCCCTGCAGCGACGGCAGCCTCACACCACAACCGAACCAGTGAACCTCATACTCCTCTCCGCGCGGGCTTCCACTACCGCATCTTCCCCGGCTCCGCATCGTCCCCTTCCTAGGCCTCTCCGTCGTCCACCGCCCTGGTGCTCTCAGCGCGGCGTGATCAACATGGTCAAGGAACGGCTTCCATCGGACGTGGACTATACGTGGAGAGGCTGACAGATGGGTCCATGGCCGCAGCAAGGAAGTGCCTCCTTATTACGCGCAAAATAATTATTCCTCCACCTAACAGCAGGGACCCACCGGACGGGCCACCATATTTCGCGAAAAAAATGTTTCCCCCTGACTGCTGGGACCCACCAGCTACATCTTCGCATGCAAGGAAGTGCGCCCGAAAAAAAATGATTCGCCCCTGACTGCTGGGACCCACCAGCTACATTTTCGCATGCAAGGAAGTGCCTGACAGTCAGGACCCGCCTGGTTGAAGCGTACGTAGCATTGTCATTCTGGTCGCCAACGTGTACGTACATACTGGTCGATGTAGAGGCGCGCACGTGTCGTAGTAGAGGCGCACACGTAGCATGTACACGTACGTACAGCGGCCAGTGTGCAAGAAAGAAAATATGGCCACGTACGTACATACGGGCAGGGTCTCGAGTGCCTACTCACACATACGTACGGCCAGGGCTCGTGTACATGGATGGGTCGGAACAGAGAAAAATCTTCGTCGTCGTGTTCATGGGGAGCCAACCGGCTGGATCGGAACGGAATACATCGTCGTGTTCATCGGGAGGGCTTGGACGGAACAGCCGATGGAAACGAGGCCTGGCGTACCGCAGAACATAGGAAACGTCCTTGTGTTCGACCGGCCACGTTCGAAACGGGATCCTGTTCATCGGCAGGGGTCTGGCGTACCGCAAAATGGAGGAAACAGACCTCCTACAGTCGAAACAGGGGTCTTGTTGATAGGGAGGGGTGTGGCGTACCGCAAAACGGAGTAAACGGACTTGTGTTGGAGCGCTACGGTCGAAACGGGGGTCATGTTCATCTCCCCCGTTGTAACGCCCTGGATACAACTTTCCATATTTGTAACTCCGACTCTTGCCTTTTCGGGAGGTGCGATATGAGATTTCCCTTCATGCTTGGGTATTGTCTTCGTTTTGCATTTTGTACATGTCATGATTTTCATATCATGTCATCATGTGCATCGCATTTGCATTCATGTTTGTCTCATGCATCCGAGCATTTTCCCCGTTGTCCGTTTTTCTATCCGAGACTCCTACATGCACCCGACGCACCCCTCTTGTCTCTTTTCGTGAGCGGGTGTTAAACGTTCTCGGAATGGACTGACATTTTCCAAGTGGTCTTGGTACACTACTGGTAGACCGCCTGTCAAAATTCGTCCCATTTGGAGTTTGATTGATGCTCCAACGGTTAACCGGGTAACCGCAAAAGCCTCTTTTGTGTTGCTGCCCAACACCCCTCCAAAACGGCCCACTAACCCATCCAAACCTCTTCCATGTCCTCCGTCGTCGGATCACGATCGTGTGGGCGAAAACTACACCTCATTTGGACACTCCAAACTCCTCCTACCTATAAATTAGTCTCCTCCCCCGAAATTTCGCGGTACAAACCCTAACTTCCACCTCCCTCCGCGCCGCCGGACATGTCCGCCCGCCGAAGGACGCGTCCACCGCCGCTGCCACACGTTTCAGCCAATCAAGGCGCGCCACGTCATCGCGCCGCCCTCGGGAGCCAGTCCCACGCCGCCACATCGCCTTGCCGGCCTCCCCATCCCGCGCAGCCCGCCGTGGCCCGCAACCGGCCCGCCCGGGGACCGACTGCGTCGAACTGTCGCCCGAGCGAGCCCGCGCCTCTGCCGCCTGGCTCCCGCTACATCGCCGACGCGCACCATCAAGCCCGCCGCCGTCCTTCCATCGCCACCACCCGCTCCGTTCCTCCACCCCGTGCCGCTCCGCCGCGCGCATCTCGCCGCCCAGCGCCGCCCACCGGGGCTCCGGCCTCGCCTCCCCGCCGCCGACCCTCACCAGATCTGGCCGGGGACGAGGTCCTAGCACCGGATCCGCCCATCCCGCGCTGGTCATTGCCTCCATCGCCGCCCCGCACCCCGAGGACCGTCGCCCGCGTCGATCTGTATGGCAACAACCCTGAACGGCCGCGTCCCCCGATCCAAATGCCGCGCCCTCCGTCCAGGTTCCCTCCGTCCCGGATATCTTCGTCCACCCGTTGACTTTTCGGAGAGGTTGTTTTTCTCTAAGTCCTTGAGATCCCTTTATTTTATGCCCCTGTTCATTGCATCATAACTCCATGACCGTAGCTCTGTTTCATGCATATAAGATATCAAAATGTTCATTGTGAGATGCTCTTCATTTCATTCCATTGTGGAATGCTTGTTTGAGTTCATCTTGATGCCCTAATCATTGATGCAAGAGTGCTATAAAATGTTTATTGCTGCTACTTATCAGATTATGATGATTTGTCATTTTTATCACAATTGATGTGTGCATCATATGGGCATGAGCTCTACATGTGTTTTGATCTATGTCATGCCATCTTTAAATAGGTGCTTGCCATGTATTTTTGTGATCAATGTGGTGACTAGCACAAGCATGCAAAGTAGTCTTCGTGATATTGCTGATTTCAGGGACTTAGGATTTTACTGTCGTTTTTCCTGCTGTTATTTTTATGCCATGTGAACTTGATGCTACCGTGAGATCCATGCTTGTTTTGAGTTGCTTCGGTAAGGATGTTTTGGACATTTGGTTATGTTCTATCCAGCCATGCCCCTGTTTGAAATTATGGAGTGACCTAGCATGTCTTAATCTTGCTCTACTTTTGCTATAAAATGTTCCTGGCAGATTATTTACATGTTAATCAATTTTGCCATGGTTGTTGTTAGTGATCCATGCTTGCTATGAACTTTATCTTTCCATGGTTAGCTTCATGAACATGTCGTCATGCTTTTAGTATGCTTATCTTGTCATGCAATGCTTTGTGGTGAGTGGTTTGAGCTCGCAAAGATGCCTTCATAACTCTGTTTATGCCATGCTCTGTTTTTCTGCTAAGTCTGAAACTGTTAATAAAACTTGCTATGTTTACATGGGTGCCATCATATCTACTATGCCTTTTTGGCTCATGATCAGCAAGGGACTTTTGTTCTATGTGTGTATTAGATTCATTCCATGCCTTTGTTTGCTATGATATGTTCCTGTGGATTGTTGTTTGCTTGCTCTAAACATTGCTTCCTGATGTTATTTCTGGCATGTTAGTATTTTCACCAAGTCTGTGAAGCTGATATCTTTTGCACTTTTGCCATGCTTGTTTGAACCTGCTCTTGTGTGATTTAGCCGTAGCTCAGCGTTCATGTTTTGTCAAGCATCTTGTGTACATCACTGCCATATACTTTGTTGCCATGTTGGAGGGCAGTAGCTTAGTTTCTTGTTGCATGCTTGATGGCATCGTGCTGTTAATCACAGAGTAGCACCATCATTGTTTTGCTTGCCATTTGTGAACCGTGCATCCATTTCCGGTGATCTTTATGTCGATTTCAACCAACATCATCTCATCTTTCCATCGGCACACTTGGTTTGCCAAGTTGACGCCTTGTTCATTCTTTCCCTTTCGAAGGACGCATATGCATTGCATATCATGTCTTGCATATCATTCCATGTTTTGCATCATGTTGCTTGTGCATTGCACCGTGATTGATTGTCGTTCCATTGCTTGTGTTCTTGCTTTGGGTAGTGCCGGGAGACGAGTACGTGATTGAGGAACCTGTTGAGAACGCTTTCGAGGATCAAGCTTTCGGCAACTCTGTGAACTTTGCAGGCAAGATGACCATACCCTCGAAATCACTTCTATCTTTGCTTTGCTAGTTGTTCGCTCTATTGCTATGCCGCGCTACCTATCAGTTTCTATATCATGCCTCCCATATTGCCATGTCAAGCCTCTAACCCACCTTTCCTAGCAAACCGTTTTTTGGCTATGTTACCGCTTTTGCTCAGCCCCTCTTATAATGTTGCTAGTTGCAGGTGAAGATGAAGTTTGTTCCATGTTGGAACATGGATTTTTGTTGGGATATCATTATTATCTCTTATTTACTTTAATGCATCTATATACTTGGTAAAGGGTGGAAGGCTCGGTCTTATGCCTGGTGTTTTGTTCCACTCTTGCCGCCCTAGTTTCTGTCATACCGGTGTTATGTTCCTTGATTTTGCGTCCCTTACGCGGTTGGGTGTTATGGGAACCCCTTGACAGTTCGCTTTGAATAAAACTCCTCGAGCAAGTCCCAACCTTTGTTTTACATTTGCCTAAAAACCTACACCTTTCCCTTGGGAGTAATTAACCCGAGGGTCATCTTTATTTTAACCCTCCGGGCCAGTGCTTGTCTAAATGTTGGTCCGAACCGAGTAGACTGCGGGGCCACCTCGGGGAAACTTGAGGTTTGGTTTTACTCGTAGGATGTCTCATCCGGTGTTGCACTGAGAACGAGATATGTGCAGCTCCTATCGGGATGTCGGCGCATCAGGCGGTCTTGCTGGTGTTGTTTTACCATTGTCGAAATGTCTTGTAACCGGGATTCCGAGTCTGATCGGGTCTTCCTGGGAGAAGGAATATCCTTCGTTGACCGTGAGAGCTTGTGATGGGCTCAGTTCGGACACCCCTGCAGGGTTTGAACTTTTGAAAGACGTGCCCGCGGTTATGTGGTAGATGGGAATTTGTTAATATCCGTTTGTAGAGAACTTGACACTTAACTTAATTAAAATGAATCAACCGCGTGTGTAGCCGTGATGGTCTCTTTTCGGCGGAGTCCGGGAAGAGAACACGGTCTTGTGTTATGCTTGAACATAAGTAGTTTCAGCATCACTTCTTGATCACCTATAGTTTCTCGACCGTGCATTGCTTCTCTTCTCGCTCTCATTTGCGTAAGTTAGCCACCATATACGCTTAGTGCTGCTGCTGCTCCACCTCACTACCCTTTCCTACCCTTAAGCTTAAATAGTCTTGATCTCGCAGGTGTGAGATAGCTGAGTCCCCGTGACTCACAAATACTTCCAAACAGATGCAGGTGCCGATGATACCAGTGTAGGTGACGCACCCAGCTCAAGTGGGAGCTCGATGAAGATCTTATTCGTTGTTTTGCGTCTTTCCGGTTGATCAGTAGTGGAGCCCAGTTGGGACGATCGGGGATCTAGCATTTTGGGGTTGTCTTCTTTTATTTTGGTTTCGTAGTCGAACCTTGATTGTATTCTGGATGATGTATGAGTTATTTATGTATTGTGTGAAGTGGCGATTGTAAGCCAACTCTTTATCCCTTTCTTATTCAGTACATGGGATGTGTAAAGATTACCCCTCTTGCGACATGCCTACCATGAGGCTATGCCTCTAAGTCGTGCCCCGACACATGAGAGATATAGCTGCATTGTGGGTGTTACAAGTTGGTATCAGAGCCTTCCCCGACTTAGGAGCCCCCTGCTTGATCGAATCGCTGACGTTGTTGAGTCTAGAACAAAATGTTTTGAGTCTTAGGATTATATATATCGAAGAGTAGGATTCTTTTTACTCCTCAGCCCCTTCATCGCTCTGGTGAGGCCTCCTGACATAGAAGTTTTGACTCTTCTCTCCTCAAATTTCACTAATTTTTTTAGGATGACGCAGGTATCTTGGAATCGTTCCGATGGTTTTGTGACGAGAACATAGTTCTTGGTGCCTCCTGACATTTAGGGGTTGTGGCAGTGTCCCGGGGAGTTGAGCTCTGAGGTGTTGTCGTCATAATTTTATCGTTGTAGTTCTGGAATACCTAAGTTCGCCGACATTGAAAATCTCTTTTATGCACATGTTGGTGAGATAACCTCGACGCCACCCAGTACTGGGGTGGGAGTTCGGGAGTATTGCCATAACTCGTATAACGGATGCTTTTCGAAGTTCGAGGTACACGATTTCCGAAGGTTTATTGGTTATGTGTTGAAGGATGGATACAGCTGGATATAGGGATTGTTAGTTTGGGTGAGATATCCCTTGTATCCCCAACACCTGATTTTATAACCAGAAAGTTTCGGGAGTTTATAACTGGGAATTCAAGTATCACGTAGGATATCCTTCCAACAGACACATGATACGATATGGGATCTATCATATGTTTGTTCCGGCTTATTCTGCAAGCCAATCCTTTGGTTTTGTTTTGGTTTGTGGTGTTCGAGTTGCTTTGAAGTCAAATGTGGATTCCATACCTTTCTTAAGCAGAGTTTCATATTTCCATGTGAATACCAATCCCTATTGATCATCGAGGTTGTCTTTTCAATTCTTTCCAACCAGTGTGTGTTTCATCCGTCCCCAAGTCACCTTTGTTTTCCCCGCCCTCCCACCCCTTTTCCTTCAAGGAATCGGATTGCTTAATCAAGTATCCATTTTTATTCACATGAAGTCTCTTCATTGTTTTCCTTCAATGTTCTCACCCGGTGGTTCTTCTTGAAGATACTAACGAAACTTCGAGTTTATCATTCTTCATCCTCTTTTCTTCTCCGGTGGATTGAATTCAAACTTTCGGTGTTGACCATACCTTTTTCCCTGATTCAAATGCTTTCCCATGCCGGTACATCCCTGAATCATTCACTTCTCGCTACTCATTTGTTCTAGAGTGCTGAAGATATCTCAGAAGGCTCGTCTTTTCATTCAAGATCCGTTCAACCTATTTCGAGGTTGTCATCTCATTCAAGCCATTTAATTCAACCAGCGCAATCTCTCTTTTAAATCATTTCAACGGTGTTTCTTTTGAGTGGGCCCTAACCCACAGGTCTTTTCCCAGGATCTTACCTGACTCTTCTATTTTTCCGGAGTTATTCTCAAATTCATTGCAAAGCTTGAAGTAAGAATGAATTGTCATCAGTCAGAGGCCCTTCTCCAAGATCTTTCAAAATCTTTTCATTGTTTGGTTCAACCTTTCTAATTTTCATCCCGAAATATCTCAACAATTCATGGTGGTGTTTCTCATCGTCATTCTCAACACTTGAAGACCGAAGAAGAGTTTCTCTCAAATCTTGGTCCGTTCTCTCGAAGATGCGTAGTTTAAGCTTGATGCCATCCTCTCATAATTGTTTTCGATTGTGAGAATTATTTTCACCCATCTGGAGCAATTCAAGAGTCTTTTTAGTTTGATTCTCCAGAGCCCATCATCTCATAATTATTCATTCCAGCTTTCAGCTCTCGTTCTCCAAATCTTACCGGTGCATCGTTCAAGTATTCCCTAATCAACTTGGGATCTCTTCGTTCACTTGTACCTAAATCCCCTCAAGTATCTTCATTCGTTCTTCATATTCTTCCCGGTGAATTGTGCCTCTGCTACTTTCATTTTCAATTCTTACGGTGGTTCATTCAAGATTCCTCTTCTCTTGGTATCATATCGATTCATTCGTTGTTTCAAACCCGTCCGGTGATTCGTTGAAGACCTTTCTCAAGTTTGCACTATATCTATCTTAATCGTTTTCTATGAGAATAAGTAGTATGCCAAATCCGTTGCTTGTCAAAAATTTAAATTGGTGAAGGATAAGCATAATATAATTCTTATTCTTGTTTCATCCAAGTGATCAATTCCTTATTCCGGAGGTTCATAAAAAAATGTTGGTTTCAATTGTTTCATCTTTTCTTCCCCGGAGTTCCAACCTCTCTAAATTATATCATTGAGAAGCTCCATCTAATCATTGCAAGGCTTCAACCTTGTTCGCTTCAAACTTCAATTCTTTTATGTTATCATTTCCTATCCGGAGTTCTTCATGGAGGCTCAACATGGTGGTTCAACAAGGATTCTTTTCAATCTTCAATTGTTCTTCAATATTTCTCTCGAAATTTTGATCAGCTAAGCTATACTCTTAAATAAACATGGTGTTTGACACATGCCTTGTTTTGAGGAGTTCAAGCATTCTCCATCTTGCATTCCAAAATGCAATTCTTTCTACCTTATCTTTTGCGGTGGTGTTATGTCATTTTTGACAATTTCTGTGTGTTTCATGATTCACAAGTTCAGGAATGAGATATTTAAACCCATCAATCTCTTCTTTGGAGTTATCTTGGGTTATATTTCACCTAAAGTTTTCCCTAAGGATTGTTACTATTTATGGTGCTTATAAATGATCCAAATTCTTCATTTATCCTCCCGGTGAAATAAGTTTCTCGTCTCATTGATCATATCAATTCAATCTATCGTTTCCGTTAGTGGAAAAATTTCACCTCAGTTTTGAGATGTTTTTCATAAGCCCACAACAAGCGTACTATTTTCATTGTTGGTTCTCCAATAACTCCGTTCAACCCTTCTCCTAAGGATGCCTTTTCAAGCTCTTTTGTGGAAAAAGTGAGCATTTTCTTCTCCATTCTTTCATTCCAATGATCTGTCTTCTATTCTCTCTTCCGGAGGCATTGGGATGTTTCTCTCTTCACTCATCATCTCGAATTGTGAGGATCGTGTTCTTTTCATGCTTATCCATTTAACCGGAGTGTTGTGTCCTCTGCTCAAGTTCTTTTCAACTTATCAAGTCTTGCATCTCCTTTCAACCGGAGTGCTGTCCGAATTTGTTCTTCCTTGTTCCTCTTTTCTAACGGAGTGTTTTCAATTTCAATCATCTCCGTTGTATTCTTTTCTCGAAATGGTTTAACCTCTCAAGGTTCTTTGGTTTCACTCGTTTGTCAAAGAAGCAACTTAGTTTTACCTCTTCTCTTCCTCTTCTGTTTTCCCTCCAATGCCATCCTAGATCTCGGGACGAGATCCTGTCGTAGTGCTGGTGTGTTGTAGCGCCCCGGATACAACTTTCCATATTTGTAACAACGACTCTTGCCTTTTCCGGAGATGCGATATGAGATTTCCCTTCGTGGTTGGGTTTTGTCTTCATTTTGCATTTTGTTCATGTCATGCTTTTAATATCATGTCATCATGTGCATCGCATTTGCATTCATGTTCGTCTCATGCATCCGAGCATTTTCCCCGTTGTCCGTTTTGCTATCTGACACTCCTACATGCACCCGGCGCATCCCTCTTGTCTCTTTTCGTGAGCGGGTGTTAAACGTTCTCGGAATGGACCAAGATTTGCCAAGTGGCCTTGGTACACTACCAGTAGACCGCGTGTCAAATTTCGTCCCGTTTGGAGTTCGTTTGATGCTCCAATGGTTAACCGGGTAACACAAAAGTCTCTTTTGTGTTGCAGCCCAACACCCCTTCAAAACGGCCCACTAACCCATCCAAACCTCTTCCATGTCCTCCGTCATCGGATCACGATCGTGTGGGCGAAAACTACACCTCATTTGGACACTCCAAACTCCTCCTACCTATAAATTAGTCTCCTTCCCCGAAATTTCGCGGTACAAACCCTAACTTCCACCTCCCTCCGCGCCGCCGGAAATGTCGGCCCGCCAGCGGACGCGTCCACCGCCGCTGCCACACGTTTCAGCCAATCAAGGCGCGCCACGTCATCGTGCCGCCCTCGGGAGCCAGTCCCACACCGCCACGTCGCCCTACCGGCCTCCCCATCCCGCGCGGCCCGCCGTGGCCCGCAGCCGGCCCGCCCGGGGCCCGACTACGCCGAGCCGTCGCCCGACCGAGCCCGCGCCTCCACCGCCTGGCTCCCGCTACCTCGCCGGTGGGCGCCACCGAGCCCGCCGCCGTCCTTACATCGCTATAGCCACCGCCCGCTCCGCTCCTCCACCCCGTGCCGCTCCGTCGCGCGCATCTTGCCGCCCAACGCCACCCGCTGGGGCTCCGGCGTCGCCTCCCCCACCGCCGACCCTCGCCAGATCTGGCCGGGGACGAGATCCTAGCGCCAGATCCGCCCGTCCCCGCGCCGGTCATCGCCTCCATCGCCGCCCCGCACCTCGAGGACCGTCGCCCGCGTCGATCTGCATGGCAACAACCCTGAACGGCCGCGTCCCCCGATCCAAATGCCGCGCCCTTCGTCCGGGTTCCCTCCGTCCCGGATATCTTCGTCCACCCGTTGACTTTTCGGAGAGGTTGTTTTTCTCTAAGTCCTTGAGATCCCTTTATTTTATGCCCCTGTTCATTGCATCATAACTCCATGACCGTAGCTCTGTTTCATGCATATAAGATATCAAAATGTTCATTGTGAGATGCTCTTCATTTCATTCCATTGTGGAATGCTTGTTTGAGTTCATCTTGATGCCCTAATCATTGATGCAAGAGTGCTATAAAATGTTTATTGCTGCTACTTATCAGATTATGATGATTTGTCATTTTTGTCACAATTGATGTGTGCATCATATGGGCATGAGCTCTACATGTGTTTTGATCTATGTCATGCCATCTTTAAATAGGTGCCTGCCATGTATTTTTGTGATCAATGTGGTGACTAGCACAAGCATGCAAAGTAGTCTTCGTGATATTGCTGATTTCAGGGACTTAGGATTTTACTGTCGTTTTTCCTGCTGTTATTTTTATGCCATGTAAACTTGATGCTACCGTGAGATCCATGCTTGTTTTGAGTTGCTTCGGTAAGGATGTTTTGGACATTTGGTTATGTTCTATCCAGCCATGCCCCTGTTTGAAATTATGGAGTGACCTAGCATGTCTTAATCTTGCTCTACTTTTGCTATAAAATGTTCCTGGCAGATTATTTACATGTTAATCAATTTTGCCATGGTTGTTGTTAGTGATCCATGCTTGCTATGAACTTTATCTTGCCATGGTTAGATTCATGAACATGTCGTCGTGCTTTTAGTATGCTTATCTTGTCATGCAATGCTTTGTGGTGAGTGGTTTGAGCTCGCAAAGATGCCTTCATAACTCTGTTTATGCCATGCTCTGTTTTTCTGCTAAGTCTGAAACTGTTAATAAAACTTGCTATGTTTACATGGGTGCCATCATATCTACTATGCCTTTTTGGCTCATGATCAGCAAGGGACTTTTGTTCTATGTGTGTATTAGATTCATTCCATGCCTTTGTTTGCTATGATATGTTCCTGTGGATTGTTTTTTGCTTGCTCTAAACATTGCTTCCTGATGTTATTTCTGGCATGTTAGTATTTTCACCAAGTCTGTGAAGCTGATATCTTTTGCACTTTTGCCATGCTTGTTTGAACCTGCTCTTGTGTGATTTAGCCGTAGCTTGATAACCCACAAGTATAGGGGATCGCAATAGCTTTCGAGGGTAGAGTATTCAACCCAAATTTATTGATTCGACACAAGGGGAGCCAAAGAATATTCTCAAGTATTAGCAGCTAAGTTGTCAATTCAACCACACCTGGAAGCTTAGTATCTGCAGTAGAGTGTTTAGTAGCATAGTAATACAATAGTGGTGGTAACGGTTACAAAAGAGTAATGAAAGCAAAGTAATATTTTTAGTATTATGTAGTGATTGTAACAATAGCAACAGGAAAGTAAATAAGCGTAAACCAGTATATGGAAAGCTCGTAGGCATCGGATCAATGATGGATAATTATGCCAGATGATGTTCATCATGTGACAGTCATAACATAGGGTGACACAGAACTAGCTCCAATTCGTCAATGTAATGTAGGCATGTATTCCGAATATAGTCACACGTGCTTATGGAAAAGAACTTGCATGACATCTTTTGTCCTACCCTCCCGTGGCAGCGGGGTCCTAATGGAAACTAAGGGATATTAAGGCCTCCTTTTAATAGAGAACCGGAACAAAGCATTAGCACATAGTGAATACATGAACTCCTCAAACTACGGTCATCACCGGTAAGTATCCCGATTATTGTCACTTCGGGGTTAACGGATCATAACACATAATAGGTGACTATAGACTTGCAAGATAGGATCAAGAACTCTCATATATTGATGAAAACATAATAGGTTCAGATCTGAAATCATGGCACTCGGGCCCTAGTGACGAGCATTAAGCATAGCAAAGTCATAGCAACATCAATCTCAGAACATAGTGGACACTACGGATCAAACCCTAACAAAACTAACTCGTTTACATGATAAATCTCATCCAACCCATCACCGTCCAGCAAGCCTACGATGGAGTTACTCACGCACGGCGGTGAGCATCATGAAATTGGTGATGGAGGATGGTTAATGATGATGACGGCAACAGATTCCCCTCTCCGGAGCCCCGAACAGACTCCAGATCAGCCCTCCCGAGAGGTTTCAGGGCTTGGCGGCAGCTCCGTATCGTAAAACGCAATGATTTCTTCTCTTCTATTTTTTTTCTCCCTGAAAGCAGATATATAGAGTTGGAGTTGGAGTCGGGGGGTCTCCAAGGGGCCCACGAGGTAGGGGGGCGTGCCCTAGGAGGGGGGCCCACCCTCGTGGAAAGGGTGTGGGCCCCCTGGTCTTCATCTTTGGCGAGGATTTTTTATTATTTATTGTAAGATATTCTGTGGAGTTTTAGGTCATTTCGAGAACTTTTGTTTTCTGCGCATAAAACAACACCATGGCAATTCTGCTGAAAACAGCGTCAGTCTAGGTTAGTTCCATTCAAATCATACAAGTTAGAGTCCAAAACAAGGGCAAAAGTTTTTGGAAAAGTAGATACGACGGAGACGTATCAACTCCCCCAAGCTTAAACCCTTGCTTGTCCTCAAGCAATACAGTTGACAAACTGAAAGAAATAAAGAAAAACTTTTACAAACTCTGTTTGCTCTTGTTGTTATAAATATGTCAAGCTAGCATTCAATTTTTCAGCAAAGATTATAACTAACCATATTTGCAATAATTCTCAGGTCTCATGATTACCCATATCACTAGCATAATCAACTAGCAAGCCATAATAATAAATCTCGGATGACAACACTTTCTCAAAACAATCATAATATGATATAACAAGATGGTATCTTGCTAGCCCTTTCTGAGACCGCAAAACATAAATGCAGAGCACCTTTAAAGATCAAGGACTGACTAGACATTGTAATTCATGGTAAAAGAGATCCAATCATAGTCACACCCAATATAAATTAACTGTGATGAATGCAAATGACAGTTGCGCTCTCCAGCTAGTGCTTTTAATAAGAGGGTGATGACTCAGCATAAAAGTAAATAGATAGGCCCTTCGCAGAGGGAAGCAGGGATTTGTAGAGGTGCCAGAGCTCGGTTTTGAAATAGAGGTGAATAATATTTTGAGCAGTATACTTTCATTGTCAACATAACAACCAAGAGATGGCCATATCTTCCACGCTACACACATTATAGGCGGTTCCCAAACAGAATGGTAAAGTTTATACTCCCCCTCCACCAACAAACATCAATCCATGGCTTGCTCGAAACAACGAGTGCCTCCAATATACATCGGGTCACAGGGGGAGTTTTGTTTTGCAATTATTTTTGATTTAGTTTGCATAAAGCATGGGACTGGGCATCCCGGTGACCAGCCATTTTCTCGTGAGTGAGGAGCGGAGTCCACTCCTCTTGAGAATAACCCGCCTAGAATGGAAGATACAGGCAGCCCTAGTTGATACATGAGCTATTCGAGCATTCAAAACAGGATGATTATTTGAAGGTTTAGAGTTTGGCACATACAAATTTACTTGGAACAGCAGGTAGATACCGCATATAGGAAGGTATAGAGGACTCATATGGAATAACTTTGGGGTTTAAGGGATTGGATGCACAAGCAGTATTCCCGCTTAGTACAGGTGAAGGCTAGCAAAAGACAGGGAAGCGACCAACTAGAGAGCGACAACAGCCATGTACATGCATTAAAATTAATAAACATTGGATGCAAGCATGAGTAGGATATAATCCACCATGAACATAAATATCGTGAAGGCTATGTTGATTTGTTTCAACTGCATGCATGAACATGTGCCAAGTCAAGTCACTTAAATCATTCAGAAGAGGATACCACCCTATCATACCACATCGTAACCATTTTAATAGCATGATGGCACGCAAGGTAAACCATTATAACTCATAGCTAATCAAGCATGGCACAAGCAACTATGATCTCTAATTGTCATTGCAAACATCTTTATTCATAACAAGCTGAATCAAGAACGATGAACTCATCATATTTACAAAAACAAAAGAGGTCGAGTTCGTACCAGCTTTTCTCATCTCAGTCAGTCCATTATATATCATCATAATTGCCTTTCACTTGCACGACCGAACGATGTGAATAATAATAAGAGTGCACGTGCATTGGACTAAGCTGGAATCTGCGAGCATTCAATAAATAGGAGAAGACAAAGCAATATGGGCTCTTGGTTAAATCAACAATAAAGCATATAAGAGCCACTTCAACAATTTAATCAATATCTTCTCCTACTGACCCCCAAAGAAAAGAAAAGAAATAAAACAATTTACACGGGAAAGCTCCCAACAAGAAAAAGAAGAACAAGAAATATTTTTGGGTTTTCTTTTTAATTACTACTACAAGCATGGAAAGTAAATTAATTAAAAGCTACAACTAATTTTTTTTGGTTTTTCTTAAGGTTTATTAAACACACAAAAAGAAAGCATAAAAAGAAATAAACTAGCATGGATGATACAATGAAAAAGTATGAGCACCGACATCTAGCAATGAGTGTGTGTGAACATAAATGTAATGTCGGTGAGAAATACGTACTCCCCCAAGCTTAGGCTTTTGGCCAAAGTTGGTTTATGGCCACGGTTGGCCTGGCTGATATCCATAATAGTTGGGGTCGTACTGCGATGCAGCGGCTATCGCCTCCTGAGCTGCAGTGTGGCAACGAGCGGCCTCCGCTCTCCTCTCGTACTCATCTGCCTCCTCTCTGCTAATAGTATATCCTCCTCTTGCCTGATAATCAAAGAAAGCAAGAGCAGGGAGAGTAATACGGACAACACGGCGTCTGTCAAAGATTAGTCGGTACTGGAGAGGCGATTCGTTCCTCTCAACAAAATGGTGAGAAACCATAGAATCAAAATCTAAATAAGCAGGAGGCAACTCCATGTCTCCTTCATGAACGTCTATCTCAAGAAATTTAGTTAAGCGGGTTGCATAAATTCCTCCAAAGAAATCTCCATTATATCTATTATGATGCAACCTATGAGCTACAATGGCTCCCATATGATAAGATTGGTCTCCTGACACAGCACTCCTGAGAATGCTAAGGTCAGGGACACACATGTGACATGCTTCATCCTTAGCATTTATGCACCTACCTATGAAGAGAGCAAAATAATGTATAGCAGGAAAGTGAATGCTCCCTATGATAGCTTGCGTTATATCTCTAGATTCCCCTACAGTTATACTAGCAAGAATGTTTCTAAATTCAGATTTAGGGGGATCCCTAACACTACCCCATTGTGGAAGTTTGCAAGCAAAAGTGAAATCCTCTAAGTCCATGGTATAAGATTTGTCATAAAGATCAAACATGACTGAAGTAGAATTATGCGAAGATGAATACTCAAACCTCCTCACAAAAGAGCTTGTGAGATCATGATACTGGGGGCATTTGTCTGCCTCAAAGTCCTCAAGACCGGCATTACACAAATATGCGTTAAATTCTTCTTTAATTCCCGCTCGATCCATAAAATTTTCAGAAGGCCACTCACAAGGACGCACTGGAGCGTCTCTTGGTGGCTCTTCATCAGCATCACGCATTGCAAGCCTGGGTCCTTGCTTCCTTGAAGAACCACCTTGGAACATTTTCCTAAGCATATTTCTTCCTCTGAAAAATTCTGAAAATTTTTAGTGACTTCAAAATAAAAGTAAACCAAACTCAATAATATTGATAGCAACCACTCCTACAAGTGCCTAGGGCCTATATCATGCATCAAAACTACTTTTGACCATATAAATTTGACATGCAAGCTCAAGAACAGGGTCACGTAAGCAGCAAAAATTTGCAATGAATAAAGAACTAGAACAAAAACTAATTGGGCCAATGGAGGAGTCACATACCAAGGAACAATCTCCCCAAGCAGTTTTGTGAGAGGTGCTTTGAGCAAGGAGATCAAAAATGACAGCAAAGAGGGTTGGAATTCGTCCTTTAGTTGGTTTTTCGTGTTTGTGGGAGGAAGAAGAAGAGGATGGGTGCAGGAATAAGGGGAGGAGGGCCACCGTGGGCCCACGAGGCAGGGGGCGCGCCCTCCACCCTCGTGGCAAGGTGGTTGGCCCCCCTGGTGTGTTCTTTGTTCCATAAATCCTCAAATATTCTATAAAAAATCATATTTAATTTTCAGGGCATTTGGAGAACTTTTATTTTCGAGATATTTTTATATTGCACGGAAAATCAGATAACAGACAGAAAATTATTTATTTTTAGTTTATTTCAACTAAATAACAGAAAGTATAGAGAGGGTATAGAAGGTTGTGTTTCTAGTTTCATCCATCTCATGCTCATCAAAAGGAATCCACTAACAAGGTTGATCAAGTCTTGTTAACAAACTCATTCCTATTAACATGAAACCGGAGAAATTTCAAATAACACTAGGTTACCTCAACGGGGATATGCACATCCCCAATAATAAGTATATCATATTTCTTCTTGACAGTAGGAAGAGGAAATTCAAAACCTCCAAATATAATCGATGGAATTTTTTCGATAGAATTGATACTATGAACTTGAGGTTGTTTCCTCGGAAAGTGTACCGTATGCTCATTACCATTAACATGAAACGTGATATTTCCTTTGTTGCAATCAATAACAGCCCCTGCAGTATTGAGAAAAGGTCTTCCAAGAATAATAGACATACTGTCGTCCTCGGGAATATCAAGAATAACAAAGTCCGTTAAAATAGTAACGTTTGCAACCACAATGGGTACACCCTCACAAATGCCGACAGGTATAGCAGTTGGTTTATCAGCCATTTGCAAAGATATTTCAGTAGGTGTCAACTTATTCAAGTCAAGTCTACGATATAAAGAGAGAGGCATAACACTAACACCGGCTCCAAGATCACATAAAGCAGTTTTAACATAGTTTCTTTTAATGGAGCATGGTATAGTAGGTACTCCTCGATCTCCAAGTTTCTTTGGTATTCCACCCTTAAAAGTATAATTAGCAAGCATGGTAGAAATTTCAGCTTCTGGTATCTTTCTTTTATTTGTAACAATATCTTTCATGTACTTAGCATAAGGATTCATTTTGAGCATATCAGTCAATAGCATACGCAAAAACATAGGTCTAATCATTTCAGCAAAGCGCTCAAAATCCTCATCATCCTTTTTCTTGGATGGTTTGGGAGGAAAAGGCATGGGTTTCTGAACCCAAGGCTCTCTTTCTTTACCATGTTTCCTAGCAACAAAGTATTTCTTATCATAACGTTGATTCTTTGATTGTGGGTTATCAAGATCAACAGCAGGTTCAATTTCTACATCATTATCATTGCTAGGTTGAGCATCATTATGAACATCATCATTAACATTTTCATTAGGTTCATGTTCATTGCCAGATTATGTTTCAGCATCAGACATAGAGATATCATTTGGATTATCAGGTGGTTCAACAATAGGTTCACTAGAAGTTTGCACAGTTCTATCATTTTTTTCTTCCTTTTAAAAGAACTAGGTGAGTCAATATTATTTCTCTGAGAATCTTGCTCAATTCTCTTAGGGTGACTGAGGGAGTCCTGGATTAGGGGGTGTCCGGATGGCTGGACTATACCTTAAGCCGGACTCCTGGACTATGAAGATACAAGATTGAAGACTTCGTCCCGTGTCCGGATGGGACTTTCCTTGGCGTGGAAGGCAAGCTTGGCGATGCAGATATTCAAGATCTCCTACCATTGTAACCGACTCTATGTAACCCTAACCCTATCCGGTGTCTATATAAACCGGAGGGTTGTAGTCCGTAGGCAATCAACTCCATACACAACAATCATACCATAGGCTAGCTTCTAGGGTTTAGCCTCCTTGATCTCGTGGTAGATCTACTCTTGTACTACCCATATCATCAATATTAATCAAGCAGGAGTAGGGTATTACCTCCATCGAGAGGGCCCGAACCTGGGTAAAAAACATCGTGTCCCTTGTCTCCTGTTACCATCCGGCCTAGACGCACAGTTCGGGACCCCCTACCCGAGATCCGCCGGTTTTGACACCGACATTGGTGATTTCATTGAGAGTTCCTCTGTGTCGTCGCCTTTAGGCCTGATGGCTCCTTTGATCATCAACAACGATGCAGTCCAGGGTGAGACTTTGTTCCCCGGACAGATCTTCGTCTTCGGCGGCTTCGCTCTGCGGGCCAATTCGCTCGGCCACCTGGAGCAGATCGAAAGCTACGCCCCTGGCCATCAGGTCAGGTTTGGAAGCCTAAACTACACGGCTGACATCCACGGGGACTTGATCTTCGATGGATTCGAGCCACAGCCAAGTGCGCCGCACTGTCTCGATGGGCATGATATAGCTCTGCCGCCGAACAGCGCCTTGGAGGCCGCATACGCATCGGTTTCGACCATTGATTCGGAGCATACTGCGCTGATCGAGGATCAGCGGTTGGACGCTGCCTAAGGGGCTTCGATCTCAGAGGCGATCGAGCCGAACGCTAGCCCCGCACTCTGCACTACCCGTGACTCCGAGGATCCGGACTCCTCCCCGGACTCCGAAGCCCCCGCGCCCCTGCCAATCGAATCCGATTGGGCGCCGATAATGGAGTTCACCGCCGCAGACATTTTTCAGCATTCGCCTTTTGGCGACATCCTGAATTCTCTTAAGTCTCTCTCTTTATCAGGAGAGCCCTGGCCGGACTACGGTCAGCAAGGGTGGAATACGGACGATGAGGAAATTCAAAGCCCACCCACCACCCACTTTGTAGCCACCGTCGATGATCTAACCGACATGCTTGACTTCAGCTCCGAAGACATCGACGGCAAGGACGACGATTTAGGAGACGAACAGGAACCAGCACCTGTAGGGCACTGGAAGGCCACCTCGTCATATGACATATATATGGTGGACACTCCAAAAGATTGAGATGGTGATGGAACAGTGGGGGATGACGCCCCCAAGAAACAGCCAAAGCGCCGGCGTCAGCGGCGCAGCTCTAAATCCCGCCAAAGCAAAAACGGTGATTCTGGCACGGGAGATAATACTACCCCGGATAGCGCCAAAGAACACCCACCTCAGCAAGATTCGGCACAGGAAGATGGAGAAGCCAGCCCTCATGAGAGAGCGGCAGACCGAGAGGTCGAGGATGATAACTATACGCCTCCCTCCGAAGACGAGGCAAGCCTCGATGACGACGAATTCGTCATACCATCAGACCCCGCCGAACAAGAGCGTTTTAAACGCAGGCTTTTAGCCACGGCAAGCAGCCTCAAGAAAAAGCAGCAACAGCTTAAAGCTGCCAAGATTTGCTAGCTGACAGATGGACTGAAGTCCTTACGGCCGAAGAGTATGAACTCGAACGCCCCTCCAAGAGTTACCCGAAGCGCAGGCCGCTACCCCGATCAGAGGAGGAAGCACCTACATCACCAGCGCATGACATGGCAGACCGGCCACCTCGCGGCTGCGACAGAGAGGCCTCTCGGCCCTCCACCCAAGCCATGCCCCGACGCCGCTCAACTAAGGCACGGGAAAATGCGCCCGACCTGCGAGACATACTGGAGGATAAGGCAAGACAAACAAGATCGATCTACGGATCGCGCAGGCGCCCTACGACATGTGACAATGATCTTCACTCCGGATACAACAAATCCGGCCGGGTCGAACACAACAGACATAGCTCTTCCGAGCTACGTCGTGATATAGCCCAGTACAGAGGCGCCGCACACCCGCTATGCTTCACGAATGAAGTAATGGATCATAAAATCCCAGAGGGTTTCAAACCCGTAAACATCGAATCATACGATGGCACAACAGATCCGGCGGTATGGATCGAGGACTATCTCCTTCACATCCACATGGCACGCGGCGATGATCTACACGCCATCAAATACCCCCCGCTCAAACTTAAAGGACCGGCCCGACATTGGCTTAACAGCTTGCCGGCAGACTCAATCGGTTCTTGGGAGGACCTGGAAGCTGCATTCCTCGACAACTTCCAGGGCACTTATGTGCGACCGCCGGATGCCGACGACTTAAGCCACATAATTCAGCAGCCAGAAGAATCGGCCAGACAATTCTGGACACGGTTCCTGACAAAGAAAAACCAGATAGTCGACTGTCCGGACGCAGAGGCCCTAGCAGCCTTCAAACATAACATCCGCGGCGAGTGGCTTGCCCGGCACCTGGGACAGGAAAAGCCGAAATCCATGGCAGCCCTCACGACACTCATGACCCGCTTTTGCGCGGGAGAAGACAGCTGGCTAGCTCGCAGTAACAACTTATCCAAGAACCCTGGTAATTCGGGTACCAAAGACAAAAGTGGCAGGACACGTCGGAATAAGCAAAAACGCCGCGTTAACAGCGACAGCAATGAAGACACGGCAATCAATGCCGGATTCAAAGGCCATAAATCCGGTAAACGGAAAAAGCCATTCAAAAAGAATACTCAGGGCCCGTCCAGTTTGGACCGGATACTCGATCGCTTGTGCCAGATATATGGCACCCCCGAAAGGCCAGCCAATCACACTAACAGGGATTGTTGGGTGTTCAAGCAGGCAGGCAAGTTAAGGGCCGAAAACAGAGACAAGGGGCTGCACAGCGACGACGAGGAGCCCAAGCCGCCGAACAACAATGGACAGAAGGGCTTTCCCCACAAGTGCGGACGGTGAACATGATATACGCAACCCACATTCCCAAGCGGGAGCGGAAGCGTGCACTACGGGACGTATACGCGATAGAGCCAGTCGCCCCAAACTTCAACCCATGGTCCTCCTGCCCAATCACTTTTGATCGAAGGGACCATCCCACTAGCATCCGTCATGGCAGCTTCGCTGCATTGGTTCTCGACCCAATCATCGACGGATTTCATCTCACAAGAGTCCTCATGGACGGCGGCAGTAGCCTGAACCTGCTTTATCAGGATACAGTGCGGAAAATGGGCATAGATCCCTCAAGGATTAAGCCCACAAGAACGACCTTTAAAGGCGTTATACCAGGTGTAGAGGCCAATTGTACAGGCTCAGTAACACTTGACATGGTCTTCGGATCCCCGGACAATTTCCGAAGCGAAGAGTTAATCTTCGATATAGTCCCGTTTCGCAGTGGCTATCACCCCTGCTCGGACGAACCGCATTCGCAAAGTTCAATGCGGTGCCGCACTACGCATATCTCAAGCTCAAGATGCCAGGCCCTCGAGGAGTAATTACGGTCAACGAAAACACCGAACGCTCCCTCCGTACGGAGGAGCATACGGCGGCTCTCGCAGCGGAGGTACAAAGTAGCCTTCTCAGGCAATTCTCCAGTCCGGCCATTAAAAAGCCAAACACTGCCAAGCGCGCCCGGAGTAACCCATAGCAGGACCACCTGGCACACTCTGAGCAAGCGTAGCAATGCGGCCTCAACCCCAGCTTTCGCGACATAGCGAAACTAGTACCTCGCGTACATAACTACGCCCTTGAAATACCATGGGCACAGGGGAAGGGGCACAATAACGGCACGCCCAAAATACGGCTTAAAACGTACTAGGGGCTGCCGAATTCTTTTCTTAATTTTTTCTTACTTTCGGGACTCCATACTTCGGACGACCTGTTCGGTAATTCGACTGCCGCACAAACGATGCAAGATCCAGGGAGGCAGACAAGCCATGCCGCATTATGGAACTCCCAGGTGGTCTCTGTTACGAGCGGTATACCTATTTTAATTACAATTCCGTGACCTGCCCCTGGTCAGGACATACTGAATAGTCCAATATCTTTTGCTTACCGCACTATTTGTATCGTTCGGCTTTGATAAATAGCCTCTCTATAAACAATGCATAGTTTTTTGTCTATTTTTTTGCATTATCCTCTTTTCATATATATGTTTATTAAATGACATGTTGCACCCATACACTGTGGTACGGCAAGTACGCCGGGGGTTCAGTACCCTTTAATATGGTGTGGGAAGTCCGTACACTTTCACAAGTGCGGCACCCCAAACTTATAGCACTATATGCATCAGCTCCGAATCATGATTTGGGTCAATAGTTGGGTTTGCCCGGCTCCTATGTTTTGGTGCCTAACGTTCCACTATATCAGATAAGGTAGCACTAGGAGAACCACTGCGATTGTGCCCCGGTTGAGCTGGGTTAAGCACCTCAGTGGAGAAAGCTAAAACTGACTGCCATGATGAGGCGAGAGACCGGTCGCTATTCGAGAGGTTTTTCGAGACCCTAAAGACTTATGCCGCTTCGAGCGAGGAGCCGGATTTGTCCGGCCAAGGCGTGGATAGCACCCCGAACTCAGTCTTCCGAACTAGGGGCTTCACCGAAATTTAAAATTATAAAGTTCTATGGCTAAGTGAGAGTGTTCAAGCATTATAGTCTGATTCCCTGGTTCGTTGTGCTGAGCGCCTCCCTCGAAGGACCCAACTATGGGAAAAAGAGCGCTCAGGTTTATCCCGAACACCCCAGCACTAGTGGCATGGGGGCAGAAGCCGACGACTGGCCATCTCTCAATTTTTTGATAAATGGCCGCACAGAAAATAATATTTTAAATTCAATAAGCATTGCTTAAGCGCCTATGAACAAGTTTTCAGCGCACAGGATAAAAACGAGCGAGTTTATTCAAAAATTACATCCTTGGTACATTCATCCGCCACAAGGCGGGCACCCGTAAGAACATCCTTGTAATAGTTCTCGGGCTTGTGATGCTCCTTCCCCGGCGGCGGCCCGTCCTTCACAAGCTTCTCACCGTCCAACTTACCCCAGTGCACCTTTGCACGGGCAAGGGCCCGACGGGCACCTTCGATGCAAACGGAGCGCTTGATGACCTCGAGCCTTGGACAGGCCTCCACCAGCCGCCGCACCAGCCTGAAGTAGCTCCCAGGCAGGGCCTCTCCGGGCCACAGCCGAACTATGAAGCCCTTCATGGCCTGTTCGGCCGCCTTGTGGAGCTCGACCAGCTATTTCAGCTGGTCGCTCAAGGGCACAGGGTGTCCGGCCTCAGCATACTGAGACCAGAACACCTTCTCCGTCGAGCTGCCCTCTTCAGCTCAGTAGAATGTGGCAGCGTTGGATACGCTACGGGGAAGATCTGCGAATGCCCCTGGAGAACTCCAGATTCGGGTAATTAACAAGTAGTTTACTTTTATATTTCTGCTTTGCATAAAGAATGCCTTACCCGCTGCTATCTTCTTCATCTCCTCCAACTCTTGGAGGGCCTTTTGGGCTTCGGCCTTGGCAGACTTGGCAGTCTCAAGGGCCGCCGCGAGCTCGGACGCTCGGGTCTTTGACTCAAGCTCGAAACTCTCATGTTTTTTCATGAGAGCCTGAAGCTCTTGTTGCACCTCACCGACCTGAGCCCCAAGTTTCTCTCGCTCGGTGCGCTCCGCGGCCGTTTTCTTTTCGGCCTCGGACAGCGCCTGCTTGAGGGTCGCCACCTCAGTCGTGGCCCCTATAATAAGCAGTGCAATCCTGTTATTTTTTGCAATCACGCCTCTCTATAGGCACTTTTTCTGTAAGGTATTTCCTACCTTCTTTTTCCTCGAGATGCCGCTTGGCAAGGCCGAGCTCTTACTCGGTCCGCTTGAGGTCCTGTTTCAGGACACCCACCTCCGCAGTCAGTGCGGCGGTGGATAGCAGCGAAGCCTGCACACACATATTGACCCTTTATTGTTAGACTCCTGCGAAATTTACTAGATCCTCTATTCGGCTTTTCTTTCCGAACGCCAAACAGAGCATCAGGGGCTACTGTCTATGCGGTACTATTTTTATATATTTTTACTTACCTCGAAGCCTGTTAGAAGGCTAGCGCAAGCTTCAGTCAGTCCGCTCTTGGCAGACTGAACCTTCTGGATCACCGTACTCATAATAGTACGATGCTCCTCGTCGATGGAGGCGCCGTCAAGCACCTCAAGCAGATTGTCCGCCACCTCCGGTTGAACGGAGGCCACCGGCTCAGAAGGCTTGCTCCTCTTGGAAGGAGTTCGCCTACCATGGTCCGGAACTGTCGAAGATTCCGGCGCGGTGTCCGCCACAAAGCCGGACTTGGAGCCCTGGGGGGTCTTGTTCCCTTTACTCCTGGGGTCCGGGAGGTCGCCTTGCGGCTCCTCCAGGACCACCTCCTCCTGCCCCGGAGCTCATTGCGACGCCACTTCGGCGTCGTCCGCAGTGCGGGGGGAGACAGCGGGCGGAACTGAGTTCACGTCCGATGAATCCAGGGAGCCGCTCGACGACTCGTTGAGTTCGGCCCGGGGCGGACTACATAATTACATTCGACATTAGGGAAAGCTATGCAACAAAGGAACATCATGAGTTATTCTGATATCTGAACTTATGATTTCGCCGGACGCTTGGCCCTGTTTGGCCACTCCTCTCTGCCCTCTTCGGCGTTGGGGGCGTAGTCCGGCGGAGGGATCTTCCTTTTCCTAGACCCCTCGGCCTCCCCCGTTGGGGCGGCCTTCCTCTTCTCTCCTCCCTCCGCTGGGGGGGGGAGAGTTTTTTCCTTCCTCCTCCTCGTTTTCGCGGGAGGAGGGCGTCTCGGACTCGTCAGATGACGAGTCCGACACCACCGCATTACGGGCACTCTTTCGAGTCCCCGTGGCCTTCTTCTCCTTGGCCTTCTTCTCTGGCACCACATAAGGCGCCGGAACCAGCAGCTTCGCTAGTAGAGCAGGGGCTGGGTCTTCGGGCAAGGGAGCCGAACAGTTAATCGATCCGGACTTCGCCCGCCAAGCCTGTCAAAGGTAAGGGAGTTTAGATCCCGCATAGAGTCAAACTATGAAAAAACTTAACATCCTGTAAAAGGTGAGAATAGCTTACCTCTCTAGCGTGACGCTGCGAGCTGTATCCGTGGTCCTCGGAAGCGGATGCGGGAGCCTCGGGGCCTTTGATTAGCGCCTTCCAGACGTCTTCATACATCGTGCCGAAGAGCCTGTTAAGGGTTCGGTGCAGTGCCGGGTCGAACTCCCACAGAGTAAAGTCCCGTTGTTGACACGGGAGGATTCGGCGAACGAGCATGGCCTAGACTACATTTACAAGCCTGATTGGCTTGTTTACCAGGGACTGGATGCATGTCTTCAGTCCGGTCACCTCTTCCTCGTTACCCCATGATAGGCCCGTCTCTTTCCAGGACATGAGCCGTGTGGGGGGTCCGGATCGGAACTTGGGGGCTGCGATCCATTTCGGATCGCGTGGCTCGGTGATGTAAAACCACCCAGCTTGCTACCCCTTTAGGGTCTCTACGAAGGAGCCCTCGGACCACAGGACGTTGGCAATCTTGCCCACCATGGCGCCTCCGCACTCCGCCTGGCTACCGCGCACCACCTTGGGCTTGACGTTGAACGTCTTGAGCCAGAGGCCGAAATGGGGGCGGATGCGAATGAAAGCCTCGCACACGAGGTAAACGCCAAGATGTTGAGGACGAAGTTCGGGGCCAGATCGTGGAAATCCAGGCCATAGTAAAACATGAGCCCCCGGACAAATGGGTGGAGTGGAAAACCCAGTCCGCGGAGGAAGTGGGGAAGGAATACTACCCTCTCATGGGGCCTTGGGATGGGGAGAAGCTGCGCCTCCTCAGGAAGCCGGTGCACGATGTCTTTGGACAAGTATCCGGCCTTCCTTAGCTTTTTGACATGGCCCTCCATGACGGAGGAGACCATCCACTTGCGTCCCGCTCCGGACATTGCTGGAGAAGGTTGAGGTGGGAAGTGCGGGCTTGGGCGCTGGAGCTCGGGTGCGCAGGAGATGGATAGGCAAGGGAGGAAGAAGGCGTAGGTAAAAAGGTGGATCCTTGTCCCCTTATATGGGCGGATGCGGTTGTGCGTCCCCACCTGCCTAGTAAAACTCGCTTGCCTCCCAAGCACCGTGATAAGTGGCGCGGTTGAGTTACCCACGTCCGTATTGATGAGAATCCCGTAAAGGGGGGTACACGATCTCTGCCTTGACAAGACGTGCCAAGGAAACATCCTCGCAAAACATGCGGAGGTGAAAAAGTAAAAACGATTCGAGTAAAGGACTTGGCTGTAGTGTGATGACGCACTGCGGAATACGTCAGCAGATTTGATTTGTGTTAGTATTATTCGCTCTATGGCAATATGTGGAAGCTTATTTTGCAGAGCCGGACACTACTCTTGGTGTTTACAATCTTCTATGAAGGACTTGGAGGAGGAACCCGCCTTGCAATGCCGAAGACAATTTGCGCGCCGGACTCGTCGCCATTGAAGCCTGGTTCAGGGGCTACTGAGGGAGTCCTGGATTAGGGGGTGTCCGGATGGCTGGACTATACCTTCAGCCGGACTCCTGGACTATGAAGATACAAGATTGAAGACTTTGTCTCGTGTCCGGATGGGACTTTCCTTGGCGTGGAAGGCAAGCTTGGCGATGCGGATATTCAAGATCTCCTACCATTGTAACCGACTGAAAGTGCAACTATCCCTAGGTGGTTTTGGTAATTCATAACAACATATAGCTCATTGAGCTAATGCTATTCCAAGATGACTATTTCAGGAAAGCTCAATGATTGGCATGGCATGGATGTGAAAGTGGAACCCTCAAAATGCTAAGGACAAAGGATTGGCTCAAGCTCAAAAGCTCAAGACTCTTCATTTTATATTTTAGTGATCCAAGATCACATTGAGTCTTTAGGAAAAGCCAATACTATCAAGGAGGGATGAGGTGTTGCTTAATGAGCCTCTTGCTTCATGTGCTTAGTGATATGCTCCAAAACCCTCAACTACTTTCCCATATCCACATATGACCTAAACCCTAAGCCAAACTCGGTCCTACCGATTCTTTCTATCCGGCGCCACCGAGTTTCACTTGTCATAAGCCACTGCCAAACCCTAGCAATTCGGTTCTACCAATAGGGATCTCGGTCTCACCGAGATGGGATTGCAAACTCTCTGTTTCCCTTTCGTAACTTTTCAGTCTCACCGAAAGAGCGAATCGGTCCCACCGAGATTGCAATGTAAACTCTTTGTTTCCCTTTTGTAACTTTTCGGTCTCACCGAAAGAGCAAATCGGTCCCACCGAGTTTGCCTGACCAACTCTCTGGTTAGCTTATTACCAAACTCGGTCTCACCGAGTTTGTGTAATCGGTCTCACCGAGATTACGTTATGCCCAAACCCTAACCATATCAGTCCTACCGAGTTGCATGTCAGTCCCACCGAAAATCTCTAACGGTCACTAGGTTTACCTTTTCGGTCCGACCGAGTTTGTTGATTCGGTCCCACCGAGATTGGAAAACTGTGTGTAACGGTTGGATTTTGTGTGGAGGCTATATATACCCCTCCACCTCCTCTTCATTCGTGGAGAGAGCCATCAGAACACATACACAATTCCAACTCATATGTTCTGAGAGAGAACCACCTACTCATGTGTTGAGACCAAGATATTCCATTCCTACCATATGAATCTTGATCTCTAGCCTTCCCCAAGTTGCTTTCCACTCAAATCTTCTTTCCACAAAATCCAAATCCTATGAGAGAGAGTTGAGTGTTGGGGAGACTATCATTTGAAGCACAAGAGCAAGGAGTTCATCATCAACACACCATTTGTTACTTCTTGGAGAGTGGTGTCTCCTAGATTGGCTAGGTGTCACTTGGGAGCCTCCGACAAGATTGTGGAGTTGAACCAAGGAGTTTGTAAGGGCAAGGAGATCGCCTACTTCATGAAGATCTACCGCTAGTGAGGCAAGTCCTTCATGGGCGATGGCCATCGTGGGATAGACAAGGTTGCTTCTTCGTGGACCCTTCGTGGGTGGTTGCTTCTTCGTGGACCCTTCATGGGTGGAGCCCTCCGTGGACTCGCGCAACCATTACCCTTCGTGGGTGGAGCCCTCCGTGCACTCGCGCAAGCGTTACCCTTCGTGGGTTGAAGTCTCCATCAACGTGGATGTAGGATAGCACCACCTATCCGAACCACGGGAAAAACATCCGTGTCTCCAATTGCGTTTGAATTCTCCAAACCCCTCCCTTTATATTCTTGCAAGTTGCATGCTTTACTTTCCGCTGCCAATATACTCTTTGCATGCTTGCTTGAATTGTGTGATGATTGCTTGACTTGTCCTACAATAGCTAAAATCTGCCAAGAACTAAAATTGGGAAAAGGTTATGTTTTTATTTGGTCAAGTAGTCTAATCACCCCCCCCCCCTCTAGACATACTTTCGATCCTACAAGTGGTATCAGAGCTTTGGTCTCCATTTGCTTTGATCTCCATAGCTTTTGATGGTCATAGCCTTGGTTTCACAACCTAGGAGAGTATGGCGTCTAGCGAGGGAAATTATCACCGTAGAGGTCCTTACTTTGATGGTACTAATTTTGCTAGTTGGAAGCATAAAATGAAAATGCATATTCTTGCACATAACCCCGCCGTTTGGGCTATTGTGTGTGTTGGTTTGCAAGGTGACTTCTTTGATGGGAAAGAACCAAACCGTGAAGCTACCGCGGATGAGTTGAAGATGTTGCAATACAATGCTCAAGCTTGTGATATTCTCTTCAACGGATTGTGCCCCGAAGAATTCAACAAAATCAGCCGTCTTGAGAATGCAAAGGAAATTTAGGACACTTTGATTGATATGCACGAAGGTACCGACTCTGTCAAGGAATCCAAGTTGGATGTGCTTCAAAGTCAACTTGACAAGTTCAAAATGAAGGATGGTGAAGGTGTCGGTGAAATGTACTCTAGGCTTGCTCTCATCACAAATGAGATTGCCGGCTTAGGAAGTGAAGAGATGACCGATAGATTCATCATCAAGAAGATTCTAAGAGCCTTGGATGGAAAATATGATACCGTGTGCACATTGATCCAAATGATGCCCAATTACAAAGATCTCAAGCCAACGGAGGTGATTGGAAGAATTGTGTCTCATGAGATGTCACTTAAGGATAAAGAGGAACTTCACAACAAATCAAGTGGTGCCTACAAAGCCTCATGTGAAGCCCCTACATCATCAAGTGAGAAACAAAACTTCAATGAAGAATTGAGCTTAATGGTGAAGAATTTCAACAAGTTCTAGAAGAGTAGAAGCAAACATAGAAGCTTCAAGTCAAGGTCCTACAATGACAAAAGATCTTCTAGTCGAGAGCGAAACTGTTACAGTTGTGGAAGACCCGGACACTATTCCAATGAGTGTACGGCTCCCTACAAGAGAAGAGAAGATTCTCCAAAAAGAAGAAGCAAAGAATCACCACCAAGAGAGAGAAGGAGTAGAGATGATCGTTATGAACGAAGATACTCACAGAGAAGCAAGGATTCGGAAAGGAAGGAAAAATCATCAAGGAGCTACACAAAACAAAGACATCAAGCTCATGTTGGTGAATGGGTATCCGGCTCCGACTCCGACAGCCACTCCGAGAGAAGTTATCACTCCGACTCCGAAGATACTCAAGATGAAGGTGTTGCCGGTCTAGCACTTGTGTCAACCAACTCCTACGACATATTTGACTCACCAAATGAAGGAATTGGAAGATGCTTCATGGCCAAAGGTCCTAAGGTAACACACCCCGAGTATGTTGATTTCAATAGTGATGAAGATGACTTGTTAGGTGATGGTTTGCTTGTTGACAACTCTAGTGATGAATACTATGATGAAACGTCAATTAATCATGCTAATCAAGATAAAATGAATGACAATGATAAGGAGAAGATTGAGGCTCTAACTAAAGAACTAAACACTCTTAAGTTAGCTCATGAAACTATCTTCGAAGATCATCGAGAACTTTTAAGAGCTCATGAGAAATTACGCCTTGAAAAGCTCAATCTTGAGCAAGAGCATGAGTTCTTAAAAGCAATCAATGATGACCTCCGCAAGAAAAGTTCTTCTTACATTGCCAAGCGTTTACTCTTATCCACTTACATGCCTCAAGTCAAGTCTAGTAACAAGAACAAGAAAGATTCTTCCTCTAGTAGTAACAATGATCATGCTAAATCCAATATTGTTGCTTCTAGTAGTTCTCTTGATTCCACTAATGATTCTCTTAGCCAAGTTACACTTGAGCAAGAAAATAGCTTATTGAAGGGAATTATAGAGAAAGGAGTGTACAAAAGCCTTGCCGGGAGTAAGCAATTCGAGGAAATTGTGCGCAAGCAAGGAATGCACTGGAAGAATCAAGGTGTTGGTTTTGAACGAAAGTTCAATGCCAATGGAGTTGAGTGGGAAGAAGATCAATACCCCAAGACGAAGTTTGTTCCTCAACAAGAGAAGTATGATCCTACTTCTTTCAAAGGAACACAAGCTCAAGATGATCTTCCACCACAAGACCACAAGCAAAAAGGAAAGGACAAGCTTCAAGAGGAAATTGATGCATTTGAAGAAGCTCCTAAGGCCTTGGTCAAGTGGGTTCCCAAGACTACATCAAGTTCCACTTCATCAAGTACAACTACAACTCCAAGGATTCCCATCAAGATGGTGTGGATCCCGAAGAAGAAGAACTAGAGAGTTCTTGAGGGTGACTCCACCAACATATTTCACTCTTATCATTTTGGCAAGAATGAGTGCAATCAACTTCCACATCTTGCACTAGTTCAAGGAGTCACAAACCCTCTTGTTGGTAAGACAAGGGACAAGGTAACCTAAAGTTTTCATAGACATCATCTTGTGTGTGCATCACTCTATGTCTATGGATATCCTTGTTTGTTCCTTGTAGGACTAACCCGTGTAGGTATTGAAAGTGCAACTCACTCCAAAGGATAGCTCCAAATGATCTACATCAACATTGAGCATCCACATCTTCAACATCTACATGAAGTCATCATCGACAAAACCCAAGGTTAGTTCATCCCTCTTAGGGGGGATCCCGCATCTAGGGGGGCTTTACTCTAACAATTGAGTTAAAGCAATACTAATGGTGTGAACACAACAACGCTTTATGTAAAAGTGGTAACCCCACTTGTTCTTAAACGATGAGTATGACCTATGGTCAAATGTTCTCATTTGACTCCTAAGTCAATATACTCATATATAGATGACCTAGTCATCGCCAGTTGCTTGATAGATGCTAGAATTGTTTGTGCATGCTTTGTCACATATTTCATTTGTCAATACCCCAAGACAAAGTTTGTTCCTCAACAAGAGAAGTATGATACTTCTTTCAAGGGGACACAAGCTCAAGATGATCTTCCACCACAAGACTACAAGCAAAAAGGCAAGGACAAGCTTCAAGAGGAAATTGATGCATTTGAAGAAGCTCCTAAGACCTTAGTCAAGTGGATTCCCAAGACTACTTCAAGTTCCACTTCATCAAGTACGACTACAACTCCAAGGATTCCCATCAAGATGGTGTGGATCCAGAAGAAGAAGAACTAGAGAGTTCTTGAGGGTGACTCCGCCAACATACTTCACTCTTATCATTTTGGCAAGAACAAGTGCAATCAACTTCCACATCTTGCACTAGTTCAAGGAGTCACAAACCCTCTTGTTGGTAAGACAAGGGACAAGATAACCTAAAAGTTTTCATGGACATCATCTTGTGTGTGCATCATTCTATGTCTATGGATATCCTTGTTTGTTCCTTGTGGGACTAACACATGTAGGTATTGAAAGTGCAATTCACTCAAATGGATAGCTCCAAGTGATCTACATCAACATTGAGCATCCACATCTTCAACATCTACATGAAGTCATCATCGACAAAACCCGAGGTTAGTTCATCCCTCGAAGGGGGGATATCACATCTAGGGGGAGCTTTACTCTAAGACTTGAGCTAAAGCAACTCTAAAGATGTGAACACAACAATGCTTTATGTAAAAGTGGTAACCCCACTTGAGCTTAAACGATGAGTATGACCTATGATCAAGTGTTCTCACTTGACTCCTAAGTCAATATACTCATATATAGATGACCTTGTCATTGCAAATTGCTTGATAGATGCTAGAATTGGTTGTGCATGCCTTGTCACATATTTCATTTGCCATCTTATTGTGTGAGCATGTTGGTTGCATATTTTACTCATTCGAGGACATCCACTTGTTGTTTTGATTGTTTGGTTTTATTTCCTTTTGCCAAGTGGATGGACAAGAATGCCTAAGAACCTCCTCTAGCTATCTATGCTTTTCTCGTCTCAAACTCTATTCATGCTACATCACAAAATTTGATCAAGTCAGATTCGAACCACTCTGTGTGAGGAGCGCTCGGAGTCCCCGATTCGTCATAGACTTAAACTTCCAAAACCTCTTTATGATTCTCGGTCTGACCGATACCCTACTTTCGGTCCTACCGAGATCATTAAGTTGATCTAGGTTTTCGATCTCGGTGCAACCGATTTGAACCATTCGGTCACACCGAGTTACAACAACTGTATACAGTTTTGCATCTCGGTGCCACCGAGTTGTTCCACTCGGTCACACCGACAGGGTCGGGCTATATATAGTCACGGGCAAAAATTTGGAAATTTCTCCGAACTCCTTCGCCCGCGCAATAGCCTGCTTTGCCAACTTGGTCTCCGGATCGTCTCCTCGCCGCCAGCCGCCTCCAGTCGCTGGTCTTCGTCGCCGTCAACGGAAATTCAACCCCGCCGTTGCCGCCGTAGCGAGTCTCCGCTGAACTAGGGTATGGACTCGATCTTTGTGCTATTCCCCAATCCGATTCTTAGCACATTGTGATCATCATGATTCTTGCCACGTTTGTTAAACTTCTATCCAGTCAATGAACTCGTAGATTAGGTTTAATTCGAAAATTTTAGGGTTAGGTTTCCGCCGAAACCATCTCGGACCCACCGAGTTGAAAAACTCGGTCCCACCGATTTGGCTTATGCCATTGCACAAGTCAGACTCGGTCTGATCGAGAATTACTTATCGGTGTGACCGATTTTGGAACTCTGTGAAACCCTAGCAGTCTCGGTGCCACCGAACTGTGACTCGGTCTGACCGAGTTCACTAGTTTAGGTGCCAAAACTGCTTCGGTATCACCGAGTTTAGAAATCGGTAGATCCGAGATGCTTTCAGTGGGAAACTAAAACTAAGTTTTTGAATTATTCTTTTGCAAAAATCTCTGCATTTTGTGATGCTTATCCACTCTATCTCATCTATAACCTATTCACAGGGTCAGCAGTCAGAGTTTGCATCATGTCAGACCAAAGTGATAGCCAGAACTTGTCAGAGCAGCAAGTGCAGATGAGTGAGGGCACTAGTCCCTCAAGTTCCTCAGATGATGGCAGCAGGAGCACCCCTAGCAATCTGCCTAAAGCTGCCACAAGACAGAGAAAGAAGAGAACCTCAGACTCAGAAGATGAGGATTATGTGGCAGAAGAGGAAGCAACTTCCAAGAGAGTTGAGCCAGCACAGGGCATAAAACAAGGGATGAAGATCAAAAGGCCAGCAGGTAGGCAGCCTATGTCAAAGGCCAGAGCTTCAACTGAGAAGCCCACTCCCATTGAGCCAGTTGCTGCTGAAGGCAAGAAGAGGAAAGAAAGGGTGAAGAAAATTGTAGCCAGAGTGCTTGGCAAGGCTTCCATCATGGAAGATGAGGAGGAAGAAGAAGAGGTAGCTGCACCAGCACCTAAGGCACCCAAGCTGATGGGTGATGCCATAAGAACAGGGGCAGCTGCTTCCAAGTCCAAGCCAGCTCCAAAGCCAAAGCCAAAGAGGAACACAAGAAGCATCCCAGCTACTGAGAAGAACAAGGCCCCAGTGCCTGAAGCTGCAGAAGAAGAAGAAGAGAATGTTCTTAGAAAGCTCAAGCCCAAGATCCCAGACCACAACGATGCTCATCCTGTGGCTGAGGATATGAAACTCAGGAGAGATTCAAGGCTCCGGAAGTGGAGAGAAGCAGACCCATATGCTTCAAGGAGAAGGACTGCAGTTGACTACAGGTTTCACACCAAGGAGCAGCAAGACTTTTATGAGACAGTGTTGCTAGACAAGAAGCCAATTGTCTGTGATATGAGATGGGTTGATTGGCAATACATCAAGGACAACGAAGAGTACTACCCTGGAGTGCAGGACAGCTTCAAGGCATGTGGAGTAGAGGACTTTGTTGGGCAGAAGCTCACAAAGTGGAACGAGGAACTCATCATGCAGTTCTACTCCACAGCCCATTTCTATCCAGATGGCAGGATTGTATGGATGTCAGAGGGTACGAGGTACCAGTCTACAATTGCTGAATGGGCTCAGCTGATTAATGCCCCAGAAGAGCATGACGATGACTTGGACATTTATGCCAAGAAGAAGATGGACCACAACTCAATGTCAAACATGTACAAGGAGATTCCAAATGAAGCACTTGATACGTTCAAGTTTGGCTCAGTACACTATCTTCTATCAGGGCTGCCAACCATCAACTGGATTCTTAGGCACACCCTATTTCCCAAGTCTGGAGATCACAAGATGATCAGGGGCCACGCGATCAACTTGCTTCATATCTTTGACGTGCCACAGAAATTCAAAGTCATGAGCCTTATGATTGAAACAATCAAGAGGACAGCAGCAGACCAGAAGAGGAGCTGTGGATATGCCCCACAGATTCAGGAGCTCATCAACTCTAAGATGGGCACGGGCATATACTTATTGGACAAGGAACACCTGCCCATCCGTCCAGACTTTGAAGATAATCAAGTGGTCATGACTGAGAATGAGCCATCATATGCCCAAGCACAAGCCAAGAAGGAGAAGGCGAGGAAGGAGAAAGCTGCCAAGATGCCTACTCAAGAGGAGGCATCTGAATATTTCCTGAAAACCAAACAAGGTCAGCTTGGTTACTTGATTGCATCCACCCTGCGGATTGAGCAAGGACTAGCCACCCTAACTCAGAACCAGGCAAGCTTAGAGAGGATCATGGAACAAAAGTTCTATGACTTGGATGTCAAAGTGACAGAGATTCAGACTGCAGTGGAGCAGCTCCAAGATGACATGCAGGAAAGGAAAGGGAAGACAACCACTGATGCCTTTGCCAGAGTGCCACGAGGTCCGAGGTTGTCTGCAGTGCCAGTTCCTGACACAAGAGCAACTGCCTCAGCTCTAGCCGTAGCACCAGCCCAACCTGCTCCAGCATCTACTTCAGCTCCAACTCCAACGTCTACTTCAGCGTCTACGGAAGCCTTCGTTCTTGGAGTGATCCGGACTCCACCACCACCTGAAGATCAAGCCTGAGTGTCGTTTTAGCACTATGCATTTTCTAGGAACTTTTTGGTAACTTGTTGCCAAAGGGGGAGAAAATGTATAGATCATAGGCTTCGAGAGAGAGAGTGCTGCTTTTCTCTCTTGTTTTATTTGGTGGTTTTTCGAACTTTGTTTGCTTTTGCTTGAGATACTATGTCATTGCTCGTGAGACATTGATGATCATGTGTTTGATCATAAGCTACACTTAATGTTTGCTTAATATTATCATCTTATCTATCTTATGTGATCATTCACTATTCTTGGTGATGAGTGCATGTATTTCATTCTTATCATTTTAAGCGCTCCACCAAGATGTATGTGACATGGAAGAGTAACCCATGACTCTAACTCTTTGTGCATTTGCAGTCCAAAGCAAATTTTAAATATGCACAAATTTAGGGGGAGCTCTTACTTGTCACATACTTCTCAAAGCAACGATATATTTCATGCTTATTATCATTTGTCGAAGCTTTGATCTATATGTTGTCATCAATTACCAAAAAGGGGGAGATTGAAAGTGCAACTATCCCTAGGTGGTTTTGGTAATTCATAACAACATATAGCTCATTGAGCTAATGCTATTCCAAGATGACTATTTCAGGAAAGCTCAATGATTGGCATGGCATGGATGTGAAAGTGGAACCCTCAAAATGCTAAGGACAAAGGATTGGCTCAAGCTCAAAAGCTCAAGACTCTTCATTTTATATTTTAGTGATCCAAGATCACATTGAGTCTTTAGGAAAATCCAATACTATCAAGGAGGGATGAGGTGTTGCTTAATGAGCCTCTTGCTTCATGTGCTTATTGATATGCTCCAAAACCCTCAACTACTTTCCCATATCCACATATGACCTAAACCCTAAGCCAAACTCGGTCCTACCGATTCTTCCTATCCGGCGCCACCGAGTTTCACTTGTCATAAGCCACTGCCAAACCCTAGCAATTCGGTTCTACCGATAGGGATCTCGGTCTCACCGAGATGGGATTGCAAACTCTCTGTTTCCCTTTCGTAACTTTTTGGTCTCACCGAAAGAGCGAATCGGTCCCACCGAGATTGCAATGTAAACTCTTTGCTTCCCTTTTGTAACTTTTCGGTCTCGCCGAAAGAGCAAATCGGTCCCACCGAGTTTGCCTGACCAACTCTCTGGTTAGCTTATTACCAAACTCGGTCTCACCGAGTTTTTGTAGTCGGTCTCACCGAGATTACGTTATGCCCAAACCCTAACCATATCGGTCCTACCGAGTTGCATGTCAGTCCCACCGAAAATCTCTAACGGTCACTAGGTTTACCTTTTCGGTCCGACCGAGTTTGTTTATTCGGTCCCACCGAGATTGGAAAACTGTGTGTAACGGTTGGATTTTGTGTGGAGGCTATATATACCCCTCCACCTCCTCTTCATTCATGGAGAGAGCCATCAGAACACATACACAATTCCAACTCATATGTTCTGAGAGAGAACCACCTACTCATGTGTTGAGACCAAGATATTCCATTCCTACCATATGAATCTTGATCTCTAGCCTTCCCCAAGTTGCTTTCCACTCAAATATTCTTTCCACAAAATCCAAATCCTATGAGAGAGAGTTGAGTGTTGGGGAGACTATCATTTGAAGCACAAGAGCAAGGAGTTCATCATCAACACACCATTTGTTACTTCTTGGAGAGTGGTGTCTCCTAGATTGGCTAGGTGTCACTTGGGAGCCTCCGACAAGATTGTGGAGTTGAACCAAGGAGTTTGTAAGGGCAAGGAGATCGCCTACTTCGTGAAGATCTACCGCTAGTGAGGCAAGTCCTTCGTGGGCGATGGCCATGGTGGGATAGACAAGGTTGCTTCTTCGTGGACCCTTCGTGGGTGGTTGCTTCTTCGTGGACCCTTCGTGGGTGGAGCCCTCCATGGACTCGCGCAACCATTACCCTTCGTGGGTGGAGCCCTCCGTGGACTCGCGCAACCGTTACCCTTCGTGGGTTGAAGTCTCCATCAACGTGGATGTAGGATAGCACCACCTATCCGAACCACGGGAAAAACATCCGTGTCTCCAATTGCGTTTGAATTCTCCAAACCCCTCCCTTTACATTCTTGCAAGTTGCATGCTTTACTTTCTGCTGCCAATATACTCTTTGCATGCTTGCTTGAATTGTGTGATGATTGCTTGACTTGTCCTACAATAGCTAAAATCTGCCAAGAACTAAAATTGGGAAAAGGTTAAGTTTTTATTTGGTCAAGTAGTCTAATCACCCCCCCCTCTAGACATACTTTCGATCCTACACCGACTCTATGTAACCCTGACCCTATCTGGTGTCTATATAAACCGGAGGGTTGTAGTCCGTAGGCAATCAACTCCATACACAACAATCATACCATAGGCTAGCTTCTAGGGTTTAGCCTCCTTGATCTCGTGGTAGATCTACTCTTGTACTACCCATATCATCAATATTAATCAAGCAGGAGTAGGGTATTACCTCCATCGAGAGGGCCCGAACCTGGGTAAAAAACATCGTGTCCCTTGTCTCCTGTTACCATCCGGCCTAGACACACAGTTCGGGACCCCCTACCCGAGATCCGCCGGTTTTGACACCGACAGTGACCTTCAGGATACAAAGGTTCCTGAGTCATTCTACCAGTTCTAGTAGCCACTTTAACAGCATAATCATTTTTCTTACTATTCATCTCATTGAGCAATTCCTTTTGAGCTTTAAGTACTTGTTCTACTTGAGTGGTAACCATAGAAGCATGTTTGCTAACAAGTTTAAGTTCACCTCTAATATTAGCCATATAATCACCTAAATATTTAATCATATCAGCATCTTGTTTTAATTGTCTACCAAAATAAGCATTGAAGTTTTCTTGCTTAAACATAAAATTATCAAACTCATCCAAGCATTGACTAGCAATTTTAGCAGGAGGGATTTCAGCTTTATCATATCTATAGAGAGAATTTACCTTTACTACCTGTGTCGGGTTATCGAGGTCTGGAGGTTCTTCAATAAGTAAAGGATCAAGATCATATGTTTCTTCGGCAGGCGGTAAATTAAGACCATGTATTTCTTCAATAGGAGGTAAATTCTTAACATCTTCAGCTTTAATACCTTTTTCTTTCATAGATTTCTTTGCCTCTTGCATATCTTCGGGACTGAGAAATAGAACACCTCTCTTCTTCGGAGTTGGTTTAGGAATAGGATCATTAATTGGAGCAGGAGCTGGCTCCGGAGCTGGCTCAGGAGGTGCCCAATTATTTTCATTTGTCAACATATTATTTAATAAGATTTCAGCTTCATCCGGTGTTCTTTCCCTGAAAAGAGAATCAGCACAACTATCCAGGTAATCTCTGGAAGCATTGGTTAGTCCATTGTAAAAGATATCAAGTATTTCATTTTTCTTAAGAGGATGATCAGGCAAAGCATTAAGTAACTTGAGAAGCCTCCCCCAAGCTTGTGGGAGACTCTCTTCTTTAATTTGCACAAAGTTGTATATTTCCTTTAAAGCAGCTTGTTTCTTATGAGGAGGGAAATATTTAGCAGAGAAGTAATAGATCGTATCCTAGGGACTACGCACACAACCAGGATCAAGAGAATTAAACCATATTTTAGCATCACCCTTTAATGAGAACGGAAATATTTTAAGGATATAAAAGTAGCGAGATCTCTCATCATTAGTGAACAGGGTGGCTATATCATTTAATTTAGTAAGATGTGCTAGAACAGTTTTAGATTCATAGCCATGAAAAGGATCAGATTCAACTAAAGTAATTATATCAGGATCAACAGAGAATTCATAATCCTTATCAGTAACAAAGATAGGTGAAGTAGCAAAAGCAGGGTCAGGTTTCATCCTAGCATTTAGAGGTTGCTTGTTCCATTTAGCTAATAACCTTTTGAATTCATAGCTATCTTTGCAAGCTAAAATAGCTAAATAAGCTTCTTGATCAAATAAATAACCCTCATGAATAACAAGTGATTATTCATCATCACTTTCATCATCATAATCAGATTCAATATTTTCAATCTCTCTAGCCCTAGCAAGTCGTTCCTCGAGAAAATCACCAAGTGATACAGTAGTATCAAGCATAGAAGTAGTTTCATCATAAGTATCATGTATAGCAGAAGTAGCATCATCAATAACATGCGACATATCAGAACGAATAGCAGAAGCAGGTTTAGGTGTCGCAAGCTTACTCATAACAGAAGGTGAATCAAGCGCAGAGCTAGATGGCAGTTCCTTACCTCCCCTCGTAGTTGAGGGATAAATTATTGTCTTAGCATCTTTCAAATTCTTCATAGTGTCCAGCAGATATAAATCCCAAGTGACTCAAAGAATAGAGCTATGCTCCCTGGCAATGGCGCCAGAAATTAGTCTCGATAACCCACAAGTATAGGGGATCGCAACAGCTTTCGAGGGTAGAGTATTCAACCCAAATTTATTGATTCGACACAAGGGGAGCCAAAGAATATTCTCAAGTATTAGCAGCTGAGTTGTCAATTCAAACACACCTGGAAACTTAGTATCTGCAGCAGAGTGTTTAGTAGCAAAGTAATACGATAGTGGTGGTAACGGTAACAAAAGAGTAATGAAAGCAAAGTAATATTTTTGGTATTATGTAGTGATTGTAACAATAGCAACGGGAAAGTAAATAAGCGTAAACCAGTATATGGAAAGCTCGTAGGCATCGGATCAATGATGGATAATTATGCCGGATGCGGTTCATCATGTAACAGTCATAACATAGGGTGACACAGAACTAGCTCCAATTCGTCAATGTAATGTAGGCATGTATTCCGAATATAGTCACACGTGCTTATGGAAAAGAACTTGCATGACATCTTTTTTCCTACCCTCCCGTGGCAGCGGGGTCCTAATGGAAACTAAGGGATATTAAGGCCTCCTTTTAATAGAGAACCGGAACAAAGCATTAGCACATAGTGAATACATGAACTCCTCAAACTACGGTCATCACCGGTAAGTATCCCGATTATTGTCACTTCGGGGTTAACGGATCATAACACATAATAGGTGACTATAGACTTGCAAGATAGGATCAAGAACTCTCATATATTGATGAAAACATAATAGGTTCAGATCTGAAATCATGGCACTCGGGCCCTAGTGACAAGCATTAAGCATAGCAAAGTCATAGCAACATCAATCTCAGAACATAGTGGACACTAGGGATCAAACCCTAACAAAACTAACTCGATTACATGATAAATCTCATCCAACCCATCACCGTCCAGCAAGCCTACGATGGAATTACTCACGCACGGCGGTGGGCATCATGAAATTGGTGATGGAGGATGGTTAATGATGATGACGGCGACGGATTCCCCTCTCCGGAGCCCCGAACGGACTCGAGATCAGCCCTTCCGAGAGGTTTTAGGGCTTGGCGGCGGCTTCGTATCGTAAAACGCGATGATTTCTTCTCTCCTATTTTTTTCTCCCCGAAAGCAGATATATAGAGTTGGAGTTGGAGTCGGGGGGTCTCCAGGGGGCCCACGAGGTAGGGGGCGCACCCTAGGGGGGCACGCCCCCCACCCTCGTGGAAAGGGTGTGGGCCCCCTGGTCTTCATCTTTGGCGAGGATTTTTTATTATTTATTGTAAGATATTCCGTGGAGTTTCAGGTCATTCCGAGAACTTTTGTTTTCTGCACATAAAACAACATCATGGCAATTCTGCTGAAAACAACGTCAGTCCGGGTTAGTTCCATTCAAATCATACAAGTTAGAGTCCAAAACAAGGGCAAAAGTGTTTGGAAAAGTAGATACTACAGAGACGTATCATAGCTCAGTGTTCATGTTTTGTCAAGCATCTTGTGTACATCACTACCATATACTTTGTTGCCATGTTGGAGTGCATCAGCTTAGTTTCTTGTTGCATGCTAGATGGCATCGTGCTGTTAATCGCGGAATAGCACCATCCTTGTTTTGCTTGCCATTTGTGAACCGTGCATCCGTTTCCAGTGATCTTTATGTTGATTTCAACCTAAATCATCTCAACTTTCCAGCAGCACACTTGGTTTGCCAAGTTGATGCCTTGTTCATTCTTTCCTTTCCGAAGCACGCATATGCATTGCATATCATGTCTTGCATATCATGCCATGTTTTGCATCATGTTGCTTGTGCGTTGCACCGTGATTGATTGTCGTTCCATTGCTTGTGTTCTTGTTTTGGGTAGAGCCGGGAGACGAGTACGTGATTGAGGAACCTGTTGAGAACGCTTTCGAGGATCAAGCTTTCGGCAACTCTGAGAACTTTGCAGGCAAGATGACCATACCCTCGAAATCACTTCTATCTTTGATTTGCTAGTTGTTCGCTATATTGCTATGCCGCGCTACCTAATACTTGCTATATCATGCCTCCCATATTGCCATGTCAAGCCTCTAACCCACCTTTCCTAGCAAACCGTTGTTTGGCTATGTTACCGCTTTTGCTCAACCCCTCTTATGACGTTGCTAGTTGCAGGTGAAGATGAATTTTGTTCCATGTTGGAACATGGATTTTGTTGGGATATCATTATTATCTCTTATTTACTTTAATGCATCTATATACTTGGTAAAGGGTGGAAGGCTCGACCTTATGCCTGGTGTTTTGTTCCACTCTTGCCGCCCTAGTTTCCGTCATACCCGTGTTATGTTCCTCGATTTTGCGTCCCTTACGCGATTGGGTGTTATGGGAACCCCTTGACAGTTCGCTTTGAATAAATCTCCTCCAGCAAGGCCCAACCTTGGTTTTACATTTTCCTAACAACCTACACCTTTCCCTTGGGAGTAATTAACCCAAGTGTCGTGGATTTGTCACGGCAGATGTCCTAGTGTGAGGACTTAGTCGTGAGGCCAACACATCTTTGTAGTAGCTTGAGTGGGGTTGAGCGGAATCGAGAGACGCAACACAAGACAAAGATTTAGACAGCTTCGGGCCCCGGGAAACATCATCCGGTAATAGCCCTACATGTTGTTTGTGGCTAGATCTCATTATGCTCATGAGAGAGCCGCCGCATAAGCCGGCTCCCCCTTTGTGTCTAGCCCTAGAGATTGTTTCTTCTTGCTTCTCCCTCTTTGGGGAGCCCTGCCCCTCCTTATATATGTTGAAGGGGCGAGTTACATGACTAGTCCTAGTAGGATTAGGATTAACCTATTACAAGTGGAGTCCTAGTCTTGCTTCCTTTGTAGGAGAATATTCCTTATGCCTTTCCTCTTAAACTGGCTCATCATAAACGTGAGCCGGCCTTCTGGGCCTTGGGCCTAGTCTTCTATCTGACCCACCGTTAGGGCCATCCGTGAGTCGCCAGGTTTGTGAGTCGCCACTCCGGCGGGTTACCTATGAAAACGCGAAGCCCGGCCAGGTCATACCGTGGGGTATATCCCCAACATTCCCCAACATTAGACCCCAGTTTAATTTGGATTTATCCATGTTAAACTGATCATGTAAAATAAACACAAGAACAAACTTGATAGGTTGTGCGCCGGGTTAAAATATTTTCCTGAACCGGCACCTGATCATCTTTAAGTCCTTGTCATTTTCTCCTGGATGCATACTCAAGATCTTATAGCAAATCTCTTTTAACAGATATGTCCAAACCATGCCTATGCAAAAATAAAAGGGCCAATTCCAGTTCTGCCCCTAACTCGAACCCACTACTCAGTTTTGCCCATAATTTTCAGGTATGCTCAGTTTTGCCCCTCCGCCGTTAGTGTCACTTATAGAAATGCCCTTTTGCGCCGTTACCGTCCGGTCAAAGTACTTTGACCATCCAGAAAAAATAGCAAAAAAATCAAAAAAATATGAAATTTCGTGGGATCGAAGATAGTCATGTCCGCAAGGCGCGTGCACATTTTTGTGTTGGTTGGACACTCCGGGAGCTCGTGGCAAAGGAAAACAAAAATAATTTATGCCTATGAACAGTAAATTCGAAAAAAATAGCAAAAAAGTTCAAAAAAATTGAATTTATTTGGCGTCAAAGAGGCTTGAGTGCACAAAGTGCTTGCAAGTTTTGGTGATCAAATGACGTACGGGGCGCTCTAGAGAAAAAAAACAAAATAGTGCATTTTTTCAAAGTTTTTTTGAGCTAAAATTTGTTTTTTTTCTCCACGAGCTCCTACAATGTCCAAACACAACAAAAACGTGCACACATCTTGCGCACCTGAATATCTTGAGTCCCACGAAATTTCATATTTTTTTGAATTTTTTTTCTATTTTTTTTCAATTTACTGCTCGCATGCGTAAAAAATTTATGTTTTCCTTTGACACGAGCTCCCGGAGTGTCCGAACGGCATGAAAATGTGCACGCACCTTGCGAACATGACTATCTTCGATCCCACCAAATTTCATATTTTTTTGATTTTTTTTACTATTTTTTCAGGACGGTCAAAGACCTTTGACCAGACGGTAACGGCAGAGAAGGGCATTTCTATAAGTGAAACTAACGGCGGAGGGGCAAAACTGAGCATACCTAAAAATTAGGGGCAAAACTGAGTAGTGGGTTCGAGTTAAGGGCATAGATGTAAATGTCCCAAAATAAAATCCATGCACTTCTTCTAAAAAATCCAGGTCAATAGGCCAGCTTCATAACCAATTTGCTGACATTGGCTCTTGTAGAGAAATATTATAAGAAATAATCCATTGAGTCGGCCTTCAATGCTCTGACTTGACCAAAATATTGGTCTTGAAATATTCAACTGATATTCAGCCGGCTTAAAGATGTAGATCTTGCCGATTTATGATTGCCAAAATTGTTGGGTTATAAACAAATGATGTCGGGTCATGATTGTTGCACACACCGGGTTAATCTGAGAATTTGAAGATTTTTTCTCCCTTATATGCATATCACCTGTAGCCCCCAAGTGTCAGGTTGTCATGCTTGCAGCAACCTGGGATTTGTAATTGCCTTATGCTTATAAAAACTTCAACTAGTTTAGCCCCCAAGGGCCGGGTCATTATGCAATAATGAGCAGAGACTTTGTAGATATAACCATGTAAACTTGAACAACAACATGCAGCCCCCAAGGGCCGGCGCCGTAAGATAATATTGAGCTGGGACTTTATATATACTTCATTGAAAATAACATCATATGATGTAACCCCCATCATGGGGCTTGAACCCACGTCCACAAGGTTAAGAGCTTTGTGCTTTACCAACTGAGAAATAAACCTTTCAATATAATGGATTAAAGTTTGTGTACCTTGAAAATTTTGACCGAAGCAATTGGTAGCCCCCAAGGGTCGGCTCATTACAATGTGATGGGTCGGGTCTTCAATAAAGCGAGCAAAAAATGGCTTTACATTAGCCCCCAAGTGCCATGGTGCAGGCTGGCAGTGACATGGGACTTGCATATTTGATATAATCTCAATTTAAATAATGTAGCCCCCAAGTGTTGGGTCGTAAGCCTGCAGCGACTCGGGACTATTCCTTCCATTGTATGATAAATCATATCCATTGATAAAATAATAGCCATTGCGCCAAAGCGACTTTGAATACCTCATCTGTTGATAAGTAAATCCGGAGTTTAAATACCCGGCGGCTCTTGCCCGATGGCAATTTAATACGCCTTCATTGTAAGCCGGAATTTTTATAACCTGGCGGCTTATAGCCTTTGAGAAAATCAAGAATTGATAACCCTAATAAAAATCCAGCCATGTTGGCTATTAAAGATTTGAATAATATAACCCGGTTTAAAAAACCGGTTCCTGTGATATTGAATCGTACTGCTGATTTAGGATACCTGTGCAGTAAGGGTGATAACTCAATCTTTAGAAGCCAAAAACTTCCAAATGTTTATGATTGTCATATAGCGACTTATCATCCAAAGTCAAGCCGGGTTAATCGAAGCACATATATGCTTCAGATACGAACAAAAAGTCTCAAGACAAACCCAAATTAAAGACTGTTTTCAAAAAACTTTAAGCAAAATAGAAAGAAGAATTTGAGGCTTCTGATTCGAATACGATCAGTAAACCGGACCAAAGGGGTTAAGCTAGGATTCAAATACGATCATGTAGCCCCCAATGGCTTTGGCGTTGCGCCGATCAAGAGGGTACAAACAGCTATGTTCTCTTTGGTTCGAATACGACCTATGTTTGAACAGGAAGCTCCCAAATGACCTTGAGATGTTTTTAACGACCCTGATTCGAATACAATCCAAGTCAGACCCAAAAGGGGTTAAGCTATTATTCGAATACGATCAAGAAGCCCCCTAGTGAGTTTGGCATTGCGCCGATCAAGAGGGTACTGACAGCTATGTTCTCTTTGGTTCGAATACGACCTATGTTTGAACAGGAAGCCCCCAAATGAACTGTAACTGTGGCTATGAGCTGTATCAAAGGGTAATCATAGTTTAGCTCAATAAACCAGAAGCCCCCAAGTGATATATTTCTGAGCTGTGCTCGCCGGGTGCCTATGTTTGAGTTGTGCTATAAAAAAAACTCTCTTTGGTTCCTATAATTTTTTCTAAAAACTCGAACTTGCGAGAGATGAATTCTTTTTAAACCGGAATTTCAAACCGGATATTAAGAGCTTCAAAGCTTTGTGGGAGACAGGTTTACCTTGAGCCGGATTTTAGACCGGATATTGAGAGCTTTAGCGCTTTGTGCGAGACAAATTCCCTTGAACCGGAATCCTTCTTTTTAAGCCGAAATTTTTTTTGACGGCCTTTAAATATTCGCCAATAAGGTAGTAGCCTCCGGGGCCGGGTTATTTTTCTCTCCAATGACCCAGAGTTCTTGAATCTGTTTTGAACCGGCAATCATTTACTGAGTCATGTCATCGTAGCCCCCGAGTCTCAAGGCGACTCAAGGAGTTGGCTTTGAGATTCTCCATATTGACCATGATATAAACCGATATGAGTCAGTCAGCAGCTCAATGATATAACTTGTCCTGCATTGGTGAACTTGCAAGATAGAGTAATTGCTCTTTTAAAGAAAACCAATATATAATATAAAAATATACTAGATGGATTTCACCAGATATGTTAAGTCAGAAATTATCCACCGCGGAGTTGATGATCACCGCGGCGACGCTGAAATTAATCACGACCGAGTCGGCCGCGGCGTTGTAAGCTGGTGTGGACGAGAGAGTCAATCGCAGGCACGGTCCCGGCAAGTTGATATAAACCGGGCCGTAAGGGCGGCATCTTGCACGCATCCATTCACCGTGTAATATGGCATAGACGAACACCGGGCAGGACGTTGCCAGCGCATGCTCCGTACCCATGGTATAAACCACGTTTATAATGAATAATTGTACTACATATCAAAATATACGGATCAAAGTAACTGTTTCCTTGATAAAAACAATATATACCAAGAAAATAGATCTAGATGGATATCACCTGATTTGTTCGGACGTTTGGATAATCCGTTTTATGAAATAACTTCCAGTACTTATAATGGCAATTTTAGCCACTCTCCCCTGAACTTGCAAAAGGACATCAACCACAGCAAGGGGAACCATAACGGCTGAGAACAAGGCCGGTCGGGTTGGCTCAACACGAGGTTACAATGACGACGGCGGAAGCAGCGACTTGAAGCTCGACCACAGCACAACCAGAGCTGGATGATCTGAACGGACCCTCCGGGTCAACGTTGAATTGTTGGTCTTCCGAAGTATTAACCAAAGCTGTACTATTGGTCTCTTTTTTGTACAATCATGGCAAATAGCAGCAGCGCAATCATGATGCCCATCCAGACATCCAATAACTTCACGGACGCCCAACCATTTATCCACATACATGCAAGCAGTATCCAGCCACACCATTCCTTGTGTTGACCCCAGCCCCACGTCTACCTTATCCTCATATATAAATGGCCAAACAGCAAGGCGGCTCAAAGGCAACAAACGGAGGGGGCAGACCATAGTAGCGATTCAGCGGCAACGGCACGCCTGGTCCAGCGCGGGCGGCTCGTCAGAGGAAGAAAGGCGATTCAGCGGAGGCGAGATGGAGGCGTGGTGCAGGTGACTCAAAGGTACGCCAGTGAACGGAACAGTAGCAGCAGAAATGGAAGCAGCACGTGAGGCGCGGTGTACCTGACGCAGCCGCAGATCGAAGCAGTGGAGGCGGGTCGGCCGGTGTGGCGGCTCACTGGGAGGTGAGGCAGTTCAACGACGCCGGATTAAAGCCAAGCGCGGCGACAGAGGTCAGCTCGATACGGCCAAGGTCAGCTCGGGCGGCAGAAAAAACGGCGATAGGAATCGAGAAAGCGACGACGACGAGGGTACCCAGCAAAAAGTGAAGGCAGCTTGCAGCAGGGGCTTGATCCGGCGACAGCCCGACAATTTCAGAGAGGCGAGGCTGTTGAGGGGAGCCGGAGACGAACCATGGCCGGACTCAGCGACTTGGCACGAGGCTACGCAGGCTGCCCACTTGGTAGCGGCTCGAGGCAGCATCCTGAGGTGGACGCACGACCACTTGAGGTACGGCGGCTCTCCGGCGGCGGCTCAACACGAGGAGACCCTCTGGTGGCGGGTCAAGACGGGACAGCCCAGACGCGGCGAGGGTGGCTCAGGTCCGGCCACAGCGGAGCAACGTGGAGGCGGAGCGTCGAGGCGGCAGCGGCTGCAGAGGCGGCGATGGCGGCCAGCTGCAGGGCCATGAAGACAGCGGGTCGACGGTGGCCGACTTGCGGGTGATGCCGCAGGTGTAGGGGCGGAGGTCGTGGCCGGTTCTCTGCAGGTGGAAGTGGAGAGCGACGGCGGGAAGGTGCCAGCAAAGCAAGGCCGCGACAGCAGGAAGCAGAGGCGCATCGAACTCCTACCCCGGGTCGTGGTCGGTCTAATCAATCCTCATCCGGGTCTTCCTCCAGCTCTCGGTCCCCATACATTTTTTTCAGCCCAATCCAGATCGTCTTTGATTCCCTTTAGGTAATGAGTAGTACCACTAATTGGTCCGACACCATCATGACTTGCTACAACGCTGGATCTTCTTGAGGCTTGAGTAGGCAAGTTTAACCTCGCCTCGGTTGATTGAATTGAAAATTCTGACTTGACGGTAGTTTATAGAACCAAACTTGATATGCCGGCGAAATAAACTGCAGCAGGAAAAACGAGGCCCTCGGCGACTTGTAATTCGACCGCCCGCTCTGACAAACAGCGGTTGACATATCTTGAACTAAAAAAAATCAGTGAACCGTTGTATGGCAACCGAGAACTCAAGAAATCGGCGAACTTAATGAATCCGTTTGCGGCTCATTCGTAAATTGCAAACTTCTCGATCCCTGAGATAGAGCCCTTCAAGAACTCAACACCACCGTGCGCATGCCCCACGGTGAGCCCCAACTATCGTGGATTTGTCATGGCAGATGTTAGTGTGAGGACTTAGTCGTGAGGCCAACGCATCTTTGTAGTAGCTTGAGAGGGTTGGGTGGAATCGAGAGACGCAACACAAGACAAAGATTTAGACAGCTTCAGACCCCGGGAAACATCATCCGGTAATAGCCCTACATGTTGTTTGTGGCTAGATCTCATTATGCTCATGAGAGAGCCGCCGCATAATCCGACTCCCCCATTGTGTCTAGCCCTAGAGATTGTTTTTTCTCGCTTCTCCCTCTTTGGGTAGCCCTGCCCCTCCTTATATATATTGAAGGGGCGGGTTACATGACTAGTCCTAGTAGGATTAGGATTAACCTATTACAAGTGGAGTCCTAGTCTTGCTTCCTTTGTAGGAGAATATTCCTTATGCCTTTCCTCTTAAACTGGCCCATCATAAACATGAGCAGGCCTTCTGGGCCTTGGGCCTAGTCTTCTATCTGACCCATCGTTAGGGCCATCCGTGAGTCGCCAGGTTCGTGAGTCGCCACTCCGGCGGGTTACCAATGAAAAAGCCAAGCCCGGCCGGGTCATACTTCCGGCCAGGTCATACCATGGGGTATATCCCCGACACCAAGGGTCATCTTTATTTTAACCCCCCTGGGCCAGTGCTTGTCTAAGTGTTGGTCCGAACCGAGTAGACTGCGGGGCCACCTCGGGGAAACTTGAGGTTTGGTTTTACTCGTAGGATGTCTCATCCGGTGTTGCCCTGAGAACGAGATATGTGCAGCTCCTATCGGGATGTCGGCGCATCGGGTGGTCTTGTTTGTCTTGTTTTACCATTGTCGAAATGTCTTGTAACCGGGATTCCGAGTCTGATCGGGTCTTCCTGGGAGAAGGAATGTCCTTCGTTGATCGTGAGAGCTTGTGATGGGCTCAGTTGGGACACCCTGCAGGGTTTGAACTTTCGAAAGCCGTGCCCGCGGTTATGTGGCAGATGGGAATTTGTTAATATCCGCTTGTAGAGAACTTGACACTTAACTTAATTAAAATGAATCAACCGCGTGTGTAGCCGTGATGGTCTCTTTTCGGCTGAGTCCGGGAAGATAACACAGTCTTGTGTTATGCTTGAACGTAAGTAGTTTCAGCATCACTTCTTGATCACCTATAGTTTCTCGACCGTGCATTACTTCTCTTCTCACTCTCATTTGCGTAAGTTAGCCACCATATACGCTTAGTGCTGCTGCGGCTCCACCTCACTACCCATTCCCACCCTTAAGCTTAAATAGTCTTGATCTCACAGATACTTCCAAACAGATGCAGGTGCTGATGATACCAGTGCAGGTGACGCACCCAGCTCAAGTGGGAGCTCGATGAAGATCTTGTTCGTTGTTTTTTGTCCTTCCGGTTGATCAGTAGTGGAGCCTAGTTGGGACGATCAGGGATCTAGCATTTGGGGTTGTCTTCTTTTATTTTGGTTCCGTAGTCGGACCTTGATTGTATTATGGATGATGTATGAGTTATTTATGTATTGTGTGAAGTAGCGATTGTAAGCACTACAAAAAATACACTTCCGTGATGATACGTGTTTGTCACAGTAGGTCGCTTTTTTGTCATGCATGTACATCCATGACAAATTTATGACAGAATCAAGATAGTCATATCTGTGCTGTCGTAGAAGTGTTCCATAACATTACCAAAATTATCATCATGGAAGTGTCCACTTCCATGACGATAAATCGCACGTCACAGAAGTGCTTTCGTCAAGGGTGACTGACACGTGGCATCCACCGTAGCGGAACGCCGTTAAGCTACCGGGTCGGGTTTTGGATCCGATAACCCGTTAACAGCCCCGACCAATGGGGATTTTCCACGTGTAAAATCATCATTGGCTAGAGGAAACACGTATCGGCTCATCGTCGGGACAGATGTCATCCACTCACTGAACAGAAGGCGCCTATGATACGTTGACACATGGCACGGCCCAACAAGTTTAAATGGGCCAGCCCAACTAAAGGCACACAAGATTTTGCGGACCATAATGGGCCGGCCCAGCTAAAGGCCCACGAGATTTTGCGGACCATAATGGGCTGGCCCAGCTAAAGGCCCACAAGATTTCACGGGCCATAATGGGCCGACCCAGGTAAAGGCCCACAAGATTTTCGTGTGCCATAATAGGCCGGACCAGGTAAAGGCCCACAAAATTCTTGCGGATCATAATGGGCCGGCCCAGCTAAAGGCCCACGAGATTTCGTCGACATTAATGGGTCGGCCCAGCTGTAGGCCCACAAGATTTTGAGGACCCTAGTAGGCCGGCCCGTTAATTGGCTGCCCTGTTTTGGGCCAAATGCCGGCCCATATTTGATCCGGTCTATTAATGGCCCGCCACGCTCCGGGCATAATAGTGGCCCATATGAGATCCGGCCCGTTAAAAGCCTACCATGTTCTGGGCCAAATTACGGCCCAGATCAGGTCCAGCCCTTTAAGAGGTTTTGGGCCTAATTATGGCCCATATCAGATTCGGCCCGTCAACTGGACACTATGCTTTTGGGCCCACTTACTAAAGGCCCACTTAGTAATTCGGCCTGATATTAGTTTTGGCCTGTTAAGGGCCCGTTTAACATTTCGGCCCTATATTAATTTCAGCCTGTTAAAAGCCCGTCATATAGTTGGGCCTAACTACGGCCCGGTTTGCATCCGGCCTACTCGCAGCCGATATCTAATTGGGCCAAACAAGGACCGAGACAATTTTTCGGCCTGTTAAAAGCCCGTAATTTGAATCGCACAATCATGGGCCGAGGTTCATTTCGGGCTGCTGCCGACCCGTGAGCTGATCGGCATGTTTCAGGCCCAACCTACATCGTGATTGCATGACGGCCCGATTATGTGCCGTAATTTTATGGTTTGGCCGGTTTACTGCGAAGACATGATATATATACAGTAAAATAACTGCAACTCGTGAATAAGAAAAAACCTATACTATACAATAAAGAAATTACGGCATATTACATCCACTGGGCACCAAAGTTCGCCACTATGATAATAAAGCACAAGCAGACAACAGATTACATACACTGGGCATCAAAGATCGCCACTAGTGCAAATAAACACGCCGACAAAATAATATACAAAAGCTACAACACTTCAATAGAGTTCAAGAAAGGTTAGCCCTGCTGGGGAGCTGCAGCGCAAGCAGCTGAACAAGATGATGAGACTATGCTTGTTCAACACTTATATCTTCCTCACTCCGAAAGATAAACAAGCAGACAGATGACAGGTTTTGCATATAAAAGTATCAGTGCTGACAATTCATCACATTTCTTACTGACGAATAAAGTGACACAGTTTAAATTTGCATTAACACAATATGGTATTGTTCAGGTCAAGACATGGCAGGAAATGACATTGTGAAGGAGTTGGCAGCTTCACGACACCATTGGATTACAGATCAAGAACTCATAAGTATCAATGGTTAGTGTGTTGTCAATTTATACCATTTCAGATTGGCAAATAAAGAGACGGTTTAAATAATAGTAGAATGATATGACATTGTTCATAGTTAAGACATTGCAGAATATGACATTGTGCTGTAGTGGGTAGGTTCACCACACCACTGGATTATGGATGAAGAACAGAAGCATACATGCAGTGCAAAAGAAGATCACTTGCTCTGTATAGTTTAAATTACATGGTATGAAGAAGGAAGTTGGTTGTACAACTGAAAACTTAAATTGAGAAAGGACAAACTTTTGTTTATGAACTACATAATAAACTTTAAACAAACAATTTGATGCAAACACCAAAAATAAACAGCTGTTGCAGTCATGCCTAACCAAATATACACAACAAAGTTTGAAGGCTTGAGATGGACAAACTTATATTATTGGTGAAGACATGCTCTATAAAGGCCTTGTCCATGCTGATGGGGGGGCAATTCAAGAAGTTTACCACAGAATCTCCTTCAAAAGCATTGCCTTTATTCTACATTTTGTTAAGAGTAAATATAGATGTGATAATATACGAAAAAAATAGAGAATATTTAAGATAAGATGAAGAGTGATGCTACATAACCAAGTAGCTATAAATGTAAGTGCAGCGATACAGGCAAAAGCTACAGCCACAAGCAATGCACAGCTAAACTTCTTCAGTACCAACCTTATGGTAAGAGTAAATATAGATCTGATGTGTAGAAAATGTAGGGCAAAGAAAAATAAGCTGCAGAGTGATGGTACATGAACAACTACCTGTCATTATAAGTACACTGATAAAGGACAGCATGTACTTACAAGAACAATGCAGAGCTAAAAAACATTAGCATTGGATATATTCTACACTAATGTAACCATTCATACAGATCAGATAATTTGGAGCGAACAATTGATAAGCAAGCTATCATGCATACTGCTATCACATAATGAACCAGGTATGTATGCAAGTACAGTGATACAGGACAACAGGTACTAACAAGAGCAAAGCAGCGGGCAGCATATTTGCGATATCCTGTCGTTCTTGTCAAACCGTATTTCTTCTTCGAGCAGATTTCCTGCAAAAAAGATCCGTAAGGCACATGCGGAAAAGTAGAAGTTGAAATTGTCATGTGATTTCATAGACAGTACCTCATCCTGGGAACGAGACCAGTGCATAAAAAGGTTTTTCCATTCAATGTCTTCTAAATTTAGCACAAGAGACTTCGCCGGAAATTCGTTTATATACTTGCCATCAAAGTGTGATTTCCTCAGGTAACACCGATACTGCTGCAATGCTTCCTTGAAAAGCACAAGCAAGCTTTGCTCGTCATGACTATCCAGATTGACCTCCGCCTAGTTACAACAATGTAATGTAAATCATTCATGTGTTCAATCAGCAGAAAACAGGAAAATAATAACCATGAATAATAGCACTTACAGGAAGTTGGACAGGAAGATGTGAAAATGGTGTTTGTCTTCACAATAATCTTCCCATGATGGGAATATATGCACGTAGTCCCTAACAACATTGAAAGCATTGTCTTCTAAACTAGGAATAAATGGAATGGGGTTCCAGTCTGCAGGAATTGGCCGTCTCTGCAGTTGGGATAGGTCTTCGGCCAGTGGACTTGCTGTACTTTTTGCTGGAGTAGGATTTTTCTATGGTACAGCTAGTGCTATGGCAAATGAAATCGGTATACCTTTTGCTGGAGTGCAGGTCCTGTGTGGTGGGGCTAGTGGTGTGGCCAGTGAAGTATGGGTACAGTCTGCTGGAGTCGGTCCTACGTTTTGTGTCACTAGTTGTACAGCCAATATAAGTGGGGTGCTGTTTGATTTCTTCGGCACCACCATGTTTTTCAACGACTTTGCTGGTGCTCCTTCAGGTTCGGCAATCACCCTCTTCCTTTTTGATGTATGATGCACAAGAACAACATTTGAGTGGAACAACATGGTATGATGACAGATGGAATATGTATTGATAATGGATGGGCATGCCATCTCGACATATATGATGAGTAAACTAAGCAGATGGTGGTGCAACAAAGTAGAAAAAATGCAAGACAACATATGCAAGATACCAGCAATCAATAAAACATTCCCAAATTAGAACAGGCACCTTGATGGGTGAACAGGACATGCCATCTGCCTTTGACTCCTCGAGGTTAGAATAGTCATTAGGATCATATTCTGAACAAGAATCAACAGGTGGGGAGCGTATGAGTTTGATTGCATCCAGAATGGCACTCAATGCCTTGGTGCCAATTTTGTAAGTCATTGCAGTGTTTAGCTTCAAGAGTGGACTGCTGCTAGTGCGACACAAAGCAGCTACACAGATCATAGTGTAGATATAATGGGAAAACCTTAAGCATCAGAGTAAAATCAGCAAAGTGGAACTTGCTGGAATATATGTGCTAGTATTGCCGGTACGGCTAGAAAGGCTTCGGATACCAGCTCTCTTCAAGTGAAGGTGCGGTACTGTTAATATCAATGTAACTCTCAAAGGCGACACAGCTCCTCGCATTTCCTTGCTATTCTTATAGGATTCAAGTGGGCAGGCCACTACAAATCCTATTCATATGTTTACAAGATCCTATGAATCAAAGAGGCTCAAAGTGTCCATCACAACCAACCGTATAAACCTCTACACTGCAAATGTCCCTGCTCATTTTCAGTACAAGGAACATACTGTACTACTATCATACTCCCTCCGTTCCAAAATATAAGTCTTGGTAGAGATTTCCACTATGGATCACATACAGATGTATCCAGGTACATTTTAGAGTGTAGATTCACTCATTTTGCTCCATATGTAGTACATGGTGGAATCTATACAAAGACTTGTATTTAGGAACGGAGAGAGTACATATTAAAGAAGAACGGAAGAGGAACAAGGTAAAGAAGAGCAAGCAGATTTTGGATAATAAAATGTTGGTTGCGCAATGCCCACATATGATGAACCAGAGCGCATTAAGAATGCAACTCCTAGCTGTCTCTCGACCATTTCAGGCGGTTGGATGAAGATCCTACGTCTCCTAACCCTTCTTCTTCCTCGTCTCTGATTCTTCCCATATAGAACATCGCACGGGCCGCCGGCCGGACCACCGGCCCCCATCGCCGGTGTTCCTCCGCCACCCCCACCCCCACCCCAACCCCCACCCGCATTGAGTTTTCTTCGTTCGGCGAGGCCCCACAACCACCCGAGCCCCTTCGATCGCACCGGCGAACTCCGGCGAGCTCTGAAAAATCGACTGACCCAATTTTAAAATTTAGTCTACTGTGATTTAACTAGTGTGGAATATAAAAGGGGAAAACCATAAGCATTGCGAGTATGGTGTTGAGAGTGCCATGGCGGATCTGAATGTGCAAACCAAACAAAGGAAACTTCGCAACCAAGACAAGAAATCAGAGTAAAGCAGTGGCGATCTATTTTCTTGCTGCGATAAATAAGTTGAGCAGATACGAAAGAGTACCGCCTCTGGTGCGGCACTGTGTACGCATCTGCTGAGAATTTGACGGTGCTGCAGTAGCGATGGCTGTCGGCGGCGTGGAAGCAGATCTAGGAGGGTAGACGGTGGCGGCGGGGCGCGGTGGACTAGACGGTCGTAGGAGCGGCGCCGGCAAGGTGGACGACGGCGGGGATGAAGCGAGAGGACGAGATGCAAGGATCCCGGTCCGAAGCCGTGGATGAGAGAGGTCGATTTATTGTAATGGACGACGGCGTCGGGGTATCAGCTCCGGCATGGTGGAGGAGGATGGCGGTGGATGGGGTGGCAGACGGCGGCGGACGGAGGAGGGTGGGGTGGAGAGGGTGTTTTGGCGCCCACGGAGTACGAATGGGGAAAAGGGAGGTAGAGAGGAAGGGGGGAACCATGTATTCAGGGCGCGCTTGTCTCAAATGCGAGAAAATTTACAAACTTAGCCCCCGTTTCAAATTTCTACTACATCACAACAACACTAGTCGGTTGGGGATAGGACGGTAATCTCGCATACACCGAATATTTGCCGACCAGAGTTTGTTTTTGGCGCCCACCGTGTATGAATATGAATCAGGGAGGGAGTCGATTTCGGCCGAGGACACACTGTGTTTTGGCGCCCACCGTGTATGAATCCGGGTGAGAGGCGGTTACGTCACGTTTGGGTGAAATTACAAACCTACCCCTATCAAAACCTATAGAAATCCAGCATATAGGCTTTGCGTGGCAGGGATAGGCAGTAGTGATTTCCATCTCGCAGATTTTAGTTTCGGGCGGTTACTGCGACTTTCCCTGCTTCGTTCAAATTTTGCAGAGTGCACGTTTACCGTGCCAACTCAATTCGAATCCCGTTTGTATTCTATTTTTTTCGGGCAGGATCCATTTTCAATTGGAGTTACATTTTATATACATCATTTTTTATATATACTTTCAAAAGCACAACACCATGTATACATAAATATGGTTTACAAATGGCATGATCTCAGATTCATAAGGTTGTATCCATCAATTTGGATTTTCAAATATTTGAAACCACTTTATGTTGAAATCCAATGTATGCATTCCTCGCTAACTGTCTCCAATTAATGTGTGTTTCATGCGGTTTTTTTACTTCTCAAACATGTAAAATGTGTTTCACACACGCACCATATAGTGTAATCCCATTTAGACATTAATTGCATATAAACCATGCATTGTTTGTAATTGAAGAATCTATGGATCACCAATATTGATAAACTATATAACATTACACATGTGACCAAATTCAAATGAATATGCATGTTTGATACACCAATTTGCGTTATGATATTATCGATGTCGTGATCTCCAGTTTAAATATTTGAATCCCCTTTAATCCAGATATTCATCTCATATAGCTATCACTCATGCTTATATAGGACTATCTCTCTGGACCTATACGAGTTCATCGTCTCTCAGGTATCTCTCATGCTACTTGTATGTCGACAATGATCTTTTATCTTCGTAACACACTGACGGTACTCTCTCCCTCGTCCTTCGTCACTCTATCTCTCTCTAAGTATATCTCGCTCCCTGCTATGTGTCTCTAACTATGATTCTCCTTGTGGAATTTCTTTCTCTCACACAAACACAAAACTTTGCCTCCCGGGGTCTCATTTCTCTCTACTATTCCCATGTGTGCCACTCGCACACCCCTCATATAGAGATGTCTTTCGCTCCTTAGATATGAGAACCTACGACTCTTCCTCTTCAATATCTCTTTCTCACACACAAACACAAACTCTGTCTTCCAGGGTCTCATATTTCTCCACTGTTCTCTTGTATGTCGCTCACACACACCCTCTCTCCCTAGAGATATCTTGCGTTCCCTCGTATGTCTCTCTAGCTATCACTCTCATTGTGAAATATCTTTCTCTCTTGCTGACACAAAACTCTGTCTCTCTGGATCTCATTTCTCTCTGATATCTGTTTGTATGTGATTCACACGCACCCTCTCTCTATCTCTCTCACACCCACACACATAACCTAGCCTTCTGATCCACTCAACTCCTATCTCTAACGCACACTAGCTAGCATCTTTATCGTTCTATTTATCTGTTTCTCCATCAACCTTCTTTCTCGCCCTCACTCTTGATTCCTATCACGCACACTACATATGTTTCTCTCTACATGCAGTCAAGTGCCCTCTCACACACATATATAACTTCACCCTTTGAAGCACCCGACGGTCATCCAACACCCAAACTAGCGGATGTCCCTCTAGCTAGCATCTCCATCTCTGTATCTATCTGTAGTTTCTCCGTCAAAATTTCTTTCTCGCACGGAGTCTTGCTTCCTATCACCCACACTATATATGTCTCTCCATACATATGCATTTATATGTTGGTCTCTTTTGCACAATCGTTGCGCCTCACTCCCTCTGCTCGCCATAGATGCATGCTCCAGCCCACGCCCCTATCTCTTAAAGACAAAAACACATGCTCAATTGTCGGGACTTCTTCCATGCATTCTCACATGCATGCATATTGTCATACTGATCCGTCTCTCCCATGTCGTTGATCTTATGACTTATGTCTTCTTTCTTTTATCTCGATCATGTGCGCGCACACACACACACATCCCACGTATACATGTATACCTCTCACACATGCACGTTCAAGGTCTCTATGTCTCCATACGTAGTTAATTACCCTCAATCCTAACGCCACATCGAATCGTTCTCCTCTTTTGTGCACATAACTTCCGCCTGGATGGGTAAAACACACACTCACACTTAACAATCTCCTTCTAGCTACCCCCCGCCTCTCACTCTTCCCCCTATATCCCTGAAACCAATAAGACCATCCCTTAGTTTAATTCCCGCCTACATGCACCATCGATATATAGTAGTCTTCCTCGGTGTCTCTCGAACAAACACGTTCTCTCGAAGTCGACTCCTCTCATGCATATAGGTCCTAATGCGTTTTTCGAGGCTAACTTTGACCAAACGTTAGAGCAATAATATATGACATGCAACTTACACAAAGCATACCTTCAATTTTGTATGTCAAAGGAGCTTCCAATAATATAATTTGCATAGTATACATCTCATGCGCTATTAATCTTGTCAATAGTCAAAGGTTGTCTTGAAAAACATATTAGGCCCTATATATATGGAAGGAGGGAGTAGGTCCCATGCAAAAAATGAGAATAAAATTCAAACATCTAGGCATCGTGGCTCGATCGATAACATTGAGAAACTTGGTTTTAAAATCATGGAACTTGGCATGGTGTCATGTCATGGTAGTACCATGCCGTGGTAAAAAAAATGGCCGAATAGGAACAAATTTTGGTATAAGCTTCTTGCAAATTGGAGCTTCTCTCAAGAAGGCTCGTGGTTCTGGGAGGGAACGTGTCACCTTTGTGTGCATAATTCAAATTTGAAATACAAGCACATGTTCCCGTGCACCAAAGTTGATTGAAAAGTCACATGTGTGTCCTCGGGTAAATTTCTAGGTTCCATGCAAGAAATGGGAATGAAATTCAAAATTCTGGGCGTCGTGGCTGGGTTGGAAACATTGAAAAGCCTAGTTTTTTAATTCCTGTAAATCCAAAACACACATGAAAATAATGAAACTTGGCTTGGTGCCATGACATGGCACCAACATGTTGTGGTAAATTTGCAGTCCGATTTGCGAAGGCGCACACATTAACAAACAACAAAGTCATTTTGGAAGAAGTGATGTCACGTTACAATCGGAAACACAAGTATTATTGAAACCGTGGGCGTTCTACTTACTAGTACCATTTACGTGCCGCCACGCATCCCCTTTTTTATTAGCTAGGAGGCGACGTGCAGGGTAGCTATTTGAGTATGAGAGGCATGCGATCAGACCCTTGCGTGTGCTTATCGGGAGGAGAGCCCTTTGACCTCCATCTGCCGTCCACCTCTCTCCCAAGGTCTCCATTAATGGCACCCGAGCCTCTCTTTAATGGTGTGGCTATGTCTCAGTCGACTGAGATTTAAGAGAGAAAAAAGAAAATCTGAAAGCACGGATCTTGATGTAAGATCCAACAGACCTATATAGCATCTACTGCGGCTTATAGCAAGACTGATGAATATATAAGGATGATTAAATTTTTTTTATCAAAGAAGGGCTTGCCCCTTCCGATTTTCATTACTGAAAACCACCACAATTCACAAAAAGTTCAGCACAACTACAGCCTAACACAAAGGACTAAAAACTACCAGATTGAAATCGCAACACCCCAAGAGGCCAACAAAGGCCAAACATCCGCGCTAGAACCCAACATTTCACAACCGACGACACAATCCACATCCTAAACCGATTATTACATCAAAAGAAACCAGGAAACTAGTCTCCGCGGCGAGTGGCAATGAGCTCTTTCGTGTCCTCAAGACGCTGCTTGAGAACATCCACAGATTCCTCCACCAGCCTTTGGCGCTCGTTGCGGAGCATGTCATTCTCGTCCATAAGTTTCTTCAACAAGGCACTAGTATCCTCCTGCAGGTCTGCACTTCGGACGATCTTCTCCCTCAGCAGGTCGCGCTCGGCCCGGAGCCTCTCATTTCCCTCCCTTAGTTGCCGGATGACGCCAGTAGCCTATTCAAACGAGGCTATCATGTCGTCCTGCAACCTCGCCGAGCCGGAGATCTGATCCATCTAGCTATGGACGATCGCATGCATGCGCCTGTAACAGTCGTCGCGTGCCCGCGAGAAATTTTCCCAGGCCGCCGCGGCGCGGCGGGACATCTCTACTGCATTCGTGGTGCGGCGAGACATCTCTGTTGCTTCTACGGCGCGGTCGGACCAGTCTGCTGCATCGACGGCGCGGTGGGACCTCCGTGCTGCTTCAGCGGCACGGCGGGACCTCTGTGCTGCTACTTCCGTGCGACGGGACATGTCAGCTGCTCTCGCAGCGAGGCGGGACATCTCTCGTGCTCCGCTTCCATGCTCGCCTCTCCCTGGTGGCAATCTCTTGACCCAGAACTCACGCTGGCCATGGCAGACGCAAGGGAAGGATGCTGAATGACTTATTGTTTTTGTGGATGAGGAGTTGAGGAGGAATGTGCAGTCATCTTGGCATACTAGTATTTATAACCGAGTACTAATACGCTCCTAAGTGGGAAACCGTTTAGGTTGTGATCGGTGTGAACAGGTTTGCAATTCAATATAGCGTGGAGTAATTTGGAATGTGATGAGACACAAGCTCAAAATTTATTGACGGTTCTAGTTTCGAAGTGCGGCACTATTCCCGAATGGAGTACTTCTTTTTCTACTCCCTCCTTTCCGGTTTTATAGGGATTATCTCAAAACTTTAGTTTTTCCATTTTATAAGGCTCAATTTGGTTGTCCCCAACACATGTTCAGATTCCAAGGTGCATTAAATCATTGCATGCAAGTATTAAGAGAAAATTGACCAATACATGTACTTTATGCATGCATGCATTGCAATTAATACATTATACCTATCTCTCGGGACTTCTCGCACGCACCATCGTGCCACCCACAAAAACTTGTACTCTGAGTTTAGTAGTACGTTATACAGGAAGAGAAGAGGTGCACGCACGCACTCGTCCTCTCACACACGCGTCTATTTTTTTGTCAAAAAGGAGGATGATGACCCCCGGCCTCTGCATCTGGGAGTCACACACGCAAATTATTGAAATATATCGAGTGCAGTGCTTTGATGTGTCACGTCAACTCGTACATCAACGAGAAGTTTGATTATCCTCTCCCTCGCGAACTTAACTGCACATGCCTTTGGTTGTATGACAGGTTGGCCACACACCTGTAGGGCCCACCTGTCATACACGCAAAGGAAGGAGCGTCCCTCCCTCGCCCATGAGCGTGGTGGCTGGCAAGACTAGGAGAAGCTTTCGCTACACGCTCTCCCTCCCGCACGCGGTGGACATGCAGCAGTTCAATCGGTGTCAGATGGCCAGAAGTGTACTGTAGTACTCCTCCAGTGCAGTGGTATTCCATCATTGTTCGACTTCCCGAAGAGGCGAAGAGCCAAGCGCAGCCCAGACGCTCGTATGGCAGTTTCATGTGTATAGTAGTCTAGGATAGCGTGTACCATGCCTGTAAGCTTAAAATCATTGGGGTCGGCTCCATGCTATGTGGTCGTCTCGAAGTTTAAAAAAAATTAAAATAGTCTTCTGGCCCTACCCAAAAACTGCCGCGCGTACTGCCCGGGAAAAGCCCCGCCCTCAACTTTTAACTACGCGAAAACAGTTCGAGCTTGTTTGTTCTATATAAATATAGTACTTATTGTATGTTTATTCACCCGTGGGGTTGTTTAATGAATGGAGGGGCGGGGAGCACAAGTGAACAATACTGTAGTACTACTAGTAGTAAGTAGGAGTCATACAGTAGTCACCTTAAATAGAGAGTTTCTTTTCTTTAATGCCACGTACACAAATTGAAACGCTTGTTGTGGAGAGAAAAAAGATAATTACTCCACTAGGGTTGCTCTCTTCATTCTCTCATCTTCTCCAGATATAAACAAGACAGCGGTAGCGACATTTTCTCTCTGCTCACCGCTGGTCACAGATCCGGTCGGATCCCTTCGGCCAGTGTGTGTAGAGGACTAAAAGGTGCATCATTCACGCGGTCATCGCCACCGAGGGAGGAAACCCACAGCTGCCGGAGGGGCCCGATCCTCTGCCCGTGCCGTTCTCTCTGACACATGACCGGCTCGGGAGGTCCTCCGACCCTTCTTCCTCCCTGCCGTATTGTCCGCAGATCTGACCTGCCGCCGCCGACATCCCGGCGAACCTCAGGTATAAGTTCTTCGAAAGCGGAATTGCTCTACTGCCCCAGCTCCCCACGTGTCTGCATGTGCATCTTTTTCTACTCCCATCAACTCTTCAAAAGCCACCTAAATTTTTAGTATTATTAGAGGTAAAGCTACTTCATGCATTCAAATCTAGGGCTTTGTTCAAACAACGAAGAAAGGGGGGAAAGTTGTAGCATGAATCTAGGACTTGATTCAAAGAGGAAATAATATGGTGAAAGTAGTAGAGACCAGATACCCAATCGGTCTCTTGGTTGAAAAGGGAAATAATGGGAAAACGCAATACAAACTGGATAAGGAACAGATCTATTATTGGTTGAAAAAAGGATAGAAAGTGGCGACTGGTGGACAAGTCAACAGAGTATGTCGAGGATTAGATTTGCTGCCATCACATAGTAAAAGGTCTCCAGGATTAGATTTTCTACCCTCACATAGTAAAAGGTCTCATGATTAGATTTGCTGCCCTCACATAGTAAAAGGTCTCTAGGATTAGATTTGCTACCCTCACATAGTAAAAGGTCTCCAGGATTAGATTTGCTGCCCTCACATAGTACAATGGCACTCTTGCTGTTTTCCCCAGTATGATAAGTAAGTTGCTCCTTTACGCTGCTAAGCGTCCTGGTGTCCCCACGGTCCCATGCCCTTAAAACAACTCTTTAGCTGCTGTTGATTTACTGTGTCTGGTAAACAAGCAATGCCACCATTAAAGTAATCCCATATTTGAGGAATCTCATTGTTGATCGTAATGCTTCTGGTAACATGAAGCATCGCTGACGTTTTAAAATTTCTATTGTCCTTGCGTGATTGCCATGAACATAATTAAGATGCTTCTTTTCATTTTGTATATGTTTCGTATATTCTTATTGACCAGCAACTGTTTACTTTCTATCTTTTTGTGCAGATAGGGATATCCATTTCACCTTGTTGCTATTGTGACCTTTTGGTGAACTGCAGAAAACACTTTTTTTGGAATGAGTGTCTTGTGCAGTTCAACTAAAATGTCACGTGGGCAACATCTCTCAATTTTGGTGGAACTGCACAAAATGGTGATTGGAGTTTCCAAAATCTCCGTCAAGTTCTGCTGGTAATCTCGTGCAACATTTTATTAGCCTTTGCAAGATGGAGCCGTCACTGTCACCACAATGGCACTTTATTTTAGTGGAACTGCACAAAAGGATTAGAAAATTATAGTTGCACCTTGCATGAGCCGGTCAGCCAACTTTAATGTTCCTCAATTTTAGTGCAACTACTAAAGAAGAACCTGCCATCTCACAAGAGCAAGTACTTCTTGCTAGCTGAATGATGCAATCTTTGCTTCATTTCAGGTGAACTGCAGAAAAAGGCGCATGAATTGAATCATGGAACTCCGGGCAGACCTCATCCAAGTAGAGCTGGAGGTTGAGTTCAAGGAGGCCGCTATTAAAGCGAAATCATGCTCTCCTGTCTCCTTATTTCTGCTGTGCAAATAGGAATACTCAACTACAGGTGTTGTGATGGTCAAGAGCATTCGCCAAGTTCTTCGATTGTATGACATGGCTAGCCAAGATGGATTTAATCCCGATATTAACTTTATCAAAAGGCTCTAATGGGTTGGTTCTGAATCTTGCAAGCTGGGAATCAGTGAGATGTGTAGGCATCTTTGTTGTACTTATTATTTGGATCTTATTTGTTGGTTTTGAATCTTGCAAGCTGGGAATCAATGAGATGTGTAGGCATCTTTGTTGTACTTATTATTTGGATCTTATTTGTTGGTTCTGAATCTTGCAAGCTGGGAAACACGGCATGATGATGCAGAGGACAACAACCATAACAAACAGTTCAAACTCGGTAGTATTATCTTTGTGAAAGTGCGACAAATGTGATGATCATGTGCGTCCTGAGAATAATAATTCTAATTGTTGTGCATGTTGATCCTGTGGCACTGATAGAACGAGCGAATGCATTGCTTGTTTTAAGTACAAATTTCTATTATAGCTAATTAAATTTAAGTAAAGTGACCACTAACTCCTGTTATTACAGTACGAATACAGATCCGCTCGTGAACCGACGTGTGGCCGAGGGTGCATCTTCTGTCGGGCGTGCAGCGGAAGAGGGAGGGGTAGTAACTATTGTCTCCTGTACACACTCAGCTTACTGTTGAATCCAGTTCCCCAAGAGCTGAAAAACAAACTGCCGCCGCCGCCTACACACTCGTTCACTCGAAGAGACTCCAATGGCGATCCGAGGGGTGAGCCTGCTGGATATGGACTTCAGGAAGGAGTTCCCCTTTGAGTTCGCCGTTCAGTCCTATGGCTGCACCAAGTTGAATGTGACATACACCAACGATACGGACTCGGTGAAGCTCTGCCTCGCCTCAGTCCTATGGCTGCACCAGGTTCTAGAGCATTCGCCCGTTTCATTGGTAGCGCCGACTGCACCTTCGCTACGGTGGAGAGAAGGAAGAACGCGATGATTCGGCCATCTGGTGCAACAAGCTTGTTGACATCCAGAAGCAATACAAGATCATCAGCAACGGGCAGGAGGACTCCGTGGTTGACCTCGCTAAGACCAGCATCGACCCCTGATATGCCAACATGAAAGAAGACGACCTGAACACGTGGGAGGTACCTCTAAATCTAGCCTACATAACCTACGCGGCCAAGGGCGCATACGCATGCTACGACATGTACATGCAGATCTTGGACATGAGGGTGTGTCTGCTTCCCGTAAGCGACGAGTACACGGACAGCCGCATCGTCATGATCAAGCGTGCCAGGAAGGTCTAGATGTTGTACTTTATCTGTTTATAAGCACCTTTATCATGTGAGTGTTTCATGCATTAGCCTATGTGTCGTAATTATCTGTTTTGTCTGAAATATTTCTTTTAAGAACCCATTAACCTGATTGCTTTTTTTAGTGGCAATTTGCTTATGTATGTAAACTAGTTCACTTGTCCATAGAAAAACTAGTTCACTCGGCTGCCGTGCTTTGAATCTGCTTCCTCCCAACATATTCCCCTCCTCAGGTGGACCCAGTAGGTCTCTGAATTTTCTCCCACTTTCTTTTTTGATGTAAACTGAGTTTAATCCCAGTACTTTCCCCTAGAACCAACTCAACTGTCCCATGTCTAGCATAAAAAATAATAATACCCCACGTACTATTAACTCATCAAATTAAAATGATATTTTATTTCGTAAGTTGAAAATTCTTACAAAATAATAATAATAATTGTTTATATATAACTTGGCAAGTTAACTCCTAGTGATTGCGTACATAAGCTTGCAAAGATTTTACTGACGTGGAATCATGTGTTTATGTTTTTATAACATTTCTCCGTCTAGCCCAACATGATATTTTCACCCAGCCCAGCAAGTCTGCGGCTTTCGAGAAAAATGCAAATGGGATTTAAATGGGCTGCATAGATGCTACATCATTGTTTCACCTAGCCCACCAAATGGACTAAAAAACAAATGGACTGACAGCTGGGTCCACGGCCACAGCCCAGTTTTTTGTGATTTGCCAAGTAAGTCATTTTGTCAGGCCTGTTGGGCTGCAAATCTTTCAAGACGAGGAGAGCTTTCATTCGGCTGGTCGAGAAAATGGCCCATCAATAATGAGAAATGGGCTGTACATTTTTAAAACACATCAAACCGACAATTAGTTTCAAATATCTTTTTTTCATTTCGAGATTTTAAATTACATTAATTTTTATGCGTGGAGAATTTGTTGGATTTTATATTGATATACATTTATTTTTAAAATTAGTTTGAATGTGAGTCGAAATTTCGGGATTAAAAACAGTTCGGACCACACCGAAATATGCAAAAATTCGTATAATTTTTTAACTGTGGCCACAATATGGGCTGTAATGCTAACAAAAAGAATGTGGGCTCCAAAAAAACCTTAAGAATTAGCAAATGGGATGTATGCCGTTTTCCACAGATTTGAGGCTTTCCTAAAAAAAGGTTGACGCACAAGCAGTGACTGTTGGATGTCCATCCAACGGCCGTCGTGCTTCTTCAATCTCTGCTCTTCCTGCTGCAGCTGCTCAAACAGGCGCCGGCGGGACTGCCTGCTCCTTCCTTCCCGCGACCGGCTCTGCTGCCGCGCAGGCCTCACCGCCCCACCGTACTCCCATCGCTGGCCTAGCCATCCCTCTACTCACCCACACCTGCTGTTATTCTCCGGCGACGGCAGACGAACCAGTATACCCTCATACAGTCGTACTCCCCTCCGCGTTGGAAACAACTGCCGAGTCTTCCCTACCTCCGTGTCATTCCCTTCCTAGGCCTCACCGTCGTCCACCGCCCTGGTGCTCTCGGCGCGGCCTGGTCAACGTGGTCAACGACCGACATGCATCTGAAGTGGACTTTACGTGGAGAGGCCGACAGCGGGGTCCACGGCCGCACACAAGGAAATGCCTCCTTATTACGCGCAAAATAATGATTCCTCCACCTGACATCAAGGACCCACCAAAAGGGCCTCTGTATTTCGCGAAAAAAACATTACCGCCGCTGATAGCTCGGACCCACCAGCTATATCTTCGCAGGCAAGGAAGTGCCTCCTTATTACGCACAAAAAAAATGAATACTCCCCTTGTTAGCTGGGACCCAGTATAGTGGCAGGGTGACTTGTGGGCCTACTAAGTTGACGGGGACGGAGGGCTTTGTCAACTTAGTCAATATGCATGATTCTAGCTCTAGTGACCATACGATGTCCATCCAACGGCCGTAGTGCTTCTTCAACCTCTGGTCTTCTTGCTCTAGCCGCCCAAACTAGCGCCGGTCGTGCCTCGTGCTCCTACCTCCTGTGGCTGGCTGCGATGCGGCGAAGGCCTCACCGCCCCCTACTACTCCCACCGATGGCCAGGCCATCCCTCTACACACCCACACCCCCTGTTATTCTACGGGGACGACAGCCTCACACCGCAGCGAACCAGTCTTCCCCGGCTCCGTGTCGTCCCCTTCCTAGGCCTCGCTGTCGTCCACCGTCCTGGTGCTCTCGGCGCGGCGTGGTCAACGTGGTCAAGGAACGGCTTCCATCGGACGTGGACTGTGCATGGAGAGGCTAACAGCTGGGTCCACGGCCGCAGCAAGGAAGTGCCTCCTTATTACGTGCAAAATAATTATTATCCACCTGACAGCGGGACCCACCGGACGGGCCACAGTATTTCGCGAAAAATATGTTTCCCCCTGACTGCTGGGACCCACCAGCTACATCTTCGCACGCAAGGAAGTGCGTCCGGGAAAAAAACAATTCGCCCCCTGACTGCTGGGACCCACCAGCTACATCTTCGCAGGCAAGGAAGTGCCTGACAGTCGGGACCAACCTGGTGGAAGCGTACGTAGCGTTGTCATTCTGGTCGCGAACGTGTATGTACATACTGGTCGATGTAGAGGCGCGCACGTGTCGTAGTAGAGGCGCGCACATAGCATTTACACGTACGTACAGCGGTGAGGGTGCAAGAAAGAAAATACGGCCACGTATGTGTACATACGGGCGGGGTCTCGAACGCCTACTCGCGCATACGTACGGCCAGGGCTCGTGTACATGGCTGGGTCAGAACGGAGAAATAGCATCGTCGTCGTGTTCATGGGGAGGCAACGGAATGCGTCGTGTTCATGTGGAGGCAACGGAATGCGTCGTGTTCATGGGGAGGCAATGGAATGCGTCGTGTTCATCGGGAGGGCTTGGACGGAACAGGCGATGGAAACGAGGCCTGGCGTACCGCAGAATGGAGGAAACGGCCTTGTGTTCGACCGTCCACGTTCGAAACGGGATCCCGTTCATCGGGAGGGGCTGGCGTACCGCAAAACGGAGGAAACGGACCTCCTACGATCGAAACGGGGGTCCTGTTGATCGGGAGGGGTATGGCGTACCGCAAAACGGACGAAACGGGCTTGTGTTGGAGCGCTACGTTCGAAACGGGGGTCATGTTCATCGGGAGGGTTGTGGCGTACCACAAAACGGGACTCCACGGGATACTGTTCATCTCCACCGTCGACCCCCTCCAGCCTCCACGAGCTACTGTTCATCCACCGTCGACCTCCTCCAGCCTCCACCTGCGACTGTTCATCCACGGGCTCTTGTTCATCTAGCCTCCACCGTGCGCTACTCCACCGGCTACTGTTCAACCACCCCTCCACCGTCTACTGTTCATCCAGCCCTCCACACCACGGGGTCCTGTTCAACCACCCCTCCACGGGCACCCCTCCATCGTCTACTGTTCATCCAACCCTCCACACCACGGGGTCCTGTTCAACCACCCCTCCACCATCTACTGTTCATCCAGCCCTCCACACCACGGGGTCCTATTCATCCACCCCTCCACGGGCACCCCTCCCCCGTCTACTGTTTGTCCAGCCCTCCACCACACCACGGGGTCCTGTTCATCCAGAGGCAACGCCACCGCTCACTGTTCATCCAACCCCCCCCCCCCCACCGCAACGCTCACTGTTCATACCATCGCTCAGCTTCAGTTAGCAGCAGTAGAAGGAATCGCTCGATCGGGTTCAGTTAACAGCCATCGGTCGATCTCTCGGGTTCAGTAATGCGTAGCCTGCAGTGCAATCGCTCGGGTTCAGTTAGAGCCCAATGCCTTGCTCGGGTTCAGTTAGAGCCAACGCCTCGCACACACACGCGTACGTGTACGAGAGAAATGCGCATCGCTCGGCCCCCGACCTCCCACCGTAACCGGGAACTCCCCGAAATTTTCCTCGCCCTCGCTTCTACCACGGTTTTTTCCGTCATGGACGGCCCAAAGAATGTCATGCAACTGCGTCTCTGGCCCGCCCAGGACGAAAAGCCCATTTTCTGTCATGATTATTTGTCATAGAAGTAGGACCCCACCACATCTATGATGATACCGGGTTTTGTCACAATTATCGTCATAGAAGTGTCATAACTATGACAAAAAAAATCGTTCGGCCCAAAATGTCACGGATGTGTCTTTTTTTGTAGTGTTCACCGGAGCAAACGCCGGCAACGAGGGCTTCTTGGCCAAAATGAGAGGGGGTTGAGAGAGGAGACGGAGGCGCACCTGCCCGTACCCGTAGAGTAGCTAGGGGTGGTCAGACAGCGTCAGAATCAACCTCTCTAGCAGAGGTCGAGAGCGGAGGTCACCGGAGACGAAGACGACGGCGAACAGAGGCGACTCCAGGGGCTCCCACCAGGCGGAACAGCACCACCGGAGAGCAGCGGAGGCCCTGGAAGGGTTGCCCAGGCCTGGGAGGGGCTGGAGCTACGGAGACTACCCGAGGGGATCGTCGGCGAGCACGAGCTCGGGGACGGCGGCCCGCGGCCTGCCCGGCCAGCTATGGATATCTATGAGGTTGTGGAGTGTGTGGGAGTCATGGATGGTGCTCGAGGAGGCCGGGGAGGGCTCTATTTATAGCCGAGCGTCGAGGGGGGTTCAGGCTCCGCCGGTGGACACCTGGACACGGCGCCCGGCGACGAACGACATCAGTGAGAGGGGGAGAAGGAGACGCAGCTCACGCGGGGACTGTGGGCGAACGGGGACGATCACAGGGGCAGTGGGGTGACGACAAGCACAGTGCGCACCGCACTGTTACGTTGGATGGACCGCGCCCGTGCTCGCTGCGGCGAGCTCCGGCGTCGGCGAGCGCCAGGAGGGAGTTAATAGGGCTTGGACGAAGATTGTGGCGAGGTTTGGCTAGGCTAGGTAGTCGGGGAAGCGAGCACGCGAGCAACAGAGGCTCGGGCGCGACCTAGAGCGCATCGGCATGCAGGTTGGCATCGTGTACATGCGTGGTTACCGCGTGAACTCTGCCCTCCAGCCGACCTACGTCCAAATTTCATGTCTGGCTTGTTGTTCGTGGTAGTTTTGAAGATTACCACGCTTTGGTTTGGATCCAGACGCAGTAGGATAGATTTCAACCGCCTAGTAAGTTTCTAATCAGTAATTTTGAGAGCTTATTGTGGTCAAATGGCTAGGAGTTGGGAGCTAGGCTTTGGAGGTTAGCAATCATCTACTAAGGTGATGATGCACAAGGAAAATCAGCCCCAATGGAGCAAGTAAAATGGTAGTTGCTGTAGAAACCACCATTTATGTCCAGAACAGAAAATATTTTCTATAGCAAAAATATTCCAAAAAGTTATGCAATATTTTTGCTCAGGAAGGTGCCCTAGAGTTCAAAGAATATTTGTGAATTTTCTCAGATTTTTTTGGGCAAGAAAATTTGGGGTTGCTTTGGAGCACATTGAGCTGACTAGGGTTTAAGAGAGGAAAATGAATATTTTTCATTTAAGAAAAATATTCCAATAATTATTTTGAGATGAACTAGAGTGGGAATGATGGTTAGAGAGGGAAATGGGACACTTGGGTGAAAGCCAAGGGGTACCCAAGTGTTTAAGGCCATATGAAAAGATTCAAAACTCCAAATTTCAAATTCAAACCAACTAAAAAGTCAGGCAAAGAAAAGAGGGCAAAAACCAAGCTGTCACAAACCTCCCCCACTTAGAATGAATCTCGTCCTCGAGATTCGGTTGCTTGGGAAAACCATTTTGGATAATGTGCCTTTAGAAATTCTTCCCGTTCCCACGTTGATTCTGACTCTGTATGATGCTCCCACTGAACCTTGCAAAACTTTCTTACTTTGCTACGAGTGACCCTTTCCATCTGATCCAAAATTTTAACCAGTCTCTCTTCATATGTTAAGTCCTTTGCCAACTCTATTTCAGTCATAGCACCCTTTTTCTCAGGCGGCGATATGCATCGCCTCAACTGTGAAACATGAAACACGCTGTGCACGTCCGACAATTCAGGGGGTAGTTCCAACTGATATGCAACGGTGCCCACTCGTGACATAACTGGAAATGGACCAATAAATCTGGGTGCCAACTTTCCACAAGTCTGAAACCTCTTGATTCCTTTCATAGGAGTGACTCGGAGGTGTACGTGTTCTTCGGGTTCAAAGCTGATTTGACGGTGCTTTGCATCATAATAACTCTTCTGTCGGGATTTGGCCAATTGCAATATGTCTCTGATTTCCTTAACTTGTTTCTCAGCTTCCGTCATGAGATCTGTTCCGAAGATACGGCTATCTCCGGTTTGAGACCAATTTAATGGGGTGCGGCACTTACGGCCATACAAAGCCTCATATGGTGACATTTTTAGACTGGTCTGGAAGCTATTGTTGTAACAGAACTCGGCATATGGCAGGCGGTCCTCCCATTTAGGTCCTTGGGCCAAAGCGCATGCTCGCAGCATAAAGTGAGCAACCTTGGTTAGGGTATCCACTATGACCCAGATTGCATCATTGCCTGGATAAGTCTTGGGTAGTCCTGTGATGAAATCCATGCAGACATCCTCCCATTTCCATTGTGAAACTGGAAACGGTTGGAGAAGTCCGGCTGGCTTCTAATGCTCCGCCTTCACCTTGTTGCATATGTCGCAACAGGCCACAAAATAGGCAATGTCTTTCTTCATTCCACCCCACCAGAATATTTGTTGAAGGTCTTCATACATTTTTGTACCTCCAGGGTGAATGGAATATGAAGATTCATGTGCTTCTGACATGATTTTCTGCTTTAACTCCGTTTGATTGGGTACACAAATCCTTCCACGGAAATGGAGGGTACCAAATTGATCCTTCAAGAAATCTGAAGTCTGTCATGCCACCATATTCTTGGCATGCTTCTACAGGACGGTGTCAGCTGACTGTGCCTTGTGGGTCTCTTCCTCAAGTGTGGGGGCTACTTCCAAAATAATAGCAAGGCCGGCATCAACTATGACCAAGTTGAGCTGAGCAATTTCCTCTTGAAGTTTAGGAGGCAAGGATTTCAATATGACATTTAGGCTGACAGGCTTTCGACTGAGTGCATCGGCAACCATGTTGGCCTTACCCGGGTGGTAATTTATTCCAAGGTCATAATCCTTGACTAACTCAAGCCATCTTCGTTGACGAAGATTTAAATCTGGCTAAGTAAATATATACTTGAGAATTTTGTGATCGGTAAAAAATTGGCACCTCTTCCCGATGAGATAGTGTCTACAAATTTTTAGAGCATGAACCACCGCGGCCAATTCCAGATCATGAGTAGGATAATTTCCCTCGTGGGGTCGTAACTGTCGTGGTGTGTAGGCTACTACCTTGTTGTCTTGCATAAGTACGCATCCAAGTCCTTGTCTGGAGGCATCACAGTACACATTGAAACTGCGGTAGATATCAGGAAGAGTCAGCATCGGTGCAGTCGTCAGCCGTACCTTTAGCTCATTGAAACTTTTCTCACAGCCCTCAATCCATTCAAACTTCTTATCCTTTTTGAGCAGCTCTGTCATGGGTTTAGCAATCTTGGAAAACCCTTCAATGAAACGACAGTAGTAACCGGCTAATCCAAGAAAACTCTGAATCTGTGATATGGTTGTGGGTGGCAACCAATCGAGCACATCATTTACTTTGCTCGGGTCCACGGCTATACCTTCGGCGGATAGCACATGTCCAAGAAATCCAACCTTCTTGAGGCAAAATTTGCATTTACTAAATTTTGCGTATAGCTGATGGTCGAGGAGTCGTTGTAACACTGCTCGGAGGTGTTCTTTGTGATCTTCTTCACTTCTTGAGTAAATAAGTATGTCATCGATGAAGACTACCACGAGCTTATCGAGGAAGTCCATGAATACTGTGTTCATCGTATGCATGAAAAAGGCAGGGGCGTTAGTGAGACCAAAGGACATAACTGTAGATTCGTAAAGACCGTATCGGGTGGTAAATGCGGTCTTAGGAATATCTTGCTTTTTAATCTTGAGCTGATGATATCCTGTCCGTAAATCAACCTTGGAGAATACCTTGGCCCCACTAAGCTGATCAAATAAGTCATCAATCCTTGGCAACAGATATTTGTTTTTGATGGTGACATCATTCAGTTGACGGTAATCCACACACATGCAGAGGCTGCCATCCTTTTTGTCCACGAAGATAGCAGGTGATCCCCATGGTGAAGAGCTGGGATGGATATATTCTTTCTGGAGCATTTCATCAAGCTGTTTCTTTAGCTCCACTAATTCTGATGAGGGCATCCGGTAATACTTCTTGTATAACGGTGCGGTTCCGGGAACAAGATCTAATGCGAACTCAAGCTCTCAATCTGGTGGCATGCCTGGCAGCTCTTCTGGAAATACATCAGGAAATTCACTGACCACAGGAATCAATTCCAATTCAGCCACAGTGGTGAAGACCATTTATTTCTTGGGTATGCTTCTGTGAGCATAGAATTTGGTAGTCTGCCCCTTCTGACTGGTCAAAGTGACTTCTCGGGTCGCGCAATTTATGCATACTTGATATTGAGTCAGCTAATTCATACCCAAGATAACATCTAGCTTAGCAGACTCAATAAGTATCAAAGAAGTTGAAAAGCAGACTCCGTTGATATTGATTTCTAGATTACGGCAGACCAGATTGCTCTTGATTAAGGATCCTGGGGTTTGTACCAGCATATTGTTGCCCAAAAAGCAAACAATGAAATTTATTTTGGGAAACAAAACTCAGAGAGATAAAAGAGTGGGAAGCCCCAGAGTCAAATAAAATTACTGCAGGTATGTTATTAACAGGAAACATAACAATGACGACTTCGGGGTTTTCTTGGGCTTCATCTGCGGAGAGGTGATGAACGTGCCCAGTGATGTTTTGCTGGTTCGGGTATGATTCCATAAAGTTGACTTGTGGCCTCAATAGAGCATTTTCCTTGCTGTTCTTGGGACATTGTCTGGCATAATGTCCGGTTTGCCCACAACTGAAGCAAGAGTTGTTGCGCTGTCGCTCCTCATGCACTGGATTGGTCACGACATTCTTGACTTGAGTGGTGGTCTTGTTAACATTTTGTTGCCAATTGGGCTTGTATTCCACCTGAGTCTGCTGCCAGGTAAGGGCCTTTTGCACGGGTTTCCCATCCTTCTTTGGCTCAAACTTGTGATTGTGGTCGTTGCTAGCAGGCCTATTATCTGATACAAGCATGTGCTCCCTTTCAGCAATGAAAGCCTTGTTCACCAGAGTTTGGAAATCAGGGAAATCAAACATACTGAGAGTACACCGGAGTTGTGGGTTTAATCCACCAAGAAATCTGTCAATCTTTCTTTCTTCAGTGGCCACGTCATGAAGGGAGTAACGTGACAAATGATTGAATTTTTGCAAATATTCACCCACAGACTGATTTCCTTGGAGGAGCGCGAGAAATTCTTGCTACTTAGTCTTCACAATTCCAGTAGGGATATGATATTTCTGAAACTGATCCATGAATTTTGACCAGGTGATTTCTTCATCAGCAGGCCACATGGCTTTTATATTTTCCCACCATATGGCAGCAGCGCCTTCAAGATAATGAGTTGCAAATGGAACTTTATCACCTTCTTCAGTACGGGCAATCTCAAGTTTCCTCTCAATGGTTCGCAGCCAATCATCTCCTTCCAAGGGGTCAATAACCTGACTGAAACTGGGAGGCTTGGTCCTTTGAAAATCTGACGGCTTTGAATGATGACCATTCTGATTCCCATTCTGCCCAACCATAGCTTGCACACTTCTTAAAATTTCAATCAGATCATTATTCCATCTTTCCTCAAACATACGTAGAATTTGCTCGGTGGAGGGCGGATTTGGCGGTAGAGGCGGTGGTGGAACGTACGGCTCGGGGGAGTGTCCTCCCTGTCGTGCGGAACGACGAACATGAGTACCCTCGCGAACGTTGCTACTGCTACCTCCCCGCGACATCCTATTGTGGTTTTTCCCAAGACAACGCAACCTAGATGAGAAGCATTCCAAATAAATTGGGGAATCACCAGCAACAAGAGCCCGAGACAAACCGAAATGACGAAGAAAATATGGCGAATAAAATAGAGTCCCAACATAATTATACATAGACTCATACATGAAAGATACATAACATGCCAGGTTCAACTACTCTCATACATGAAACGAAACCTCATGACTCGTACGACTACACTCATACACTATCCCAACGACCGCGAATACTCAGAAGCTCTACTGCTCTGCTGGTGCTGCGGGGTCCTGTCCTGAAGCGGACTCGGATCCTATACTGACGAGGTTAACTGAGACCTCTGGGTTAAAGGTAACACGAAGACACTGCCTCGAGGGCTCTCCCTTAGGGCAGGGGTAGGGTGAAGCATCGGGGCTGCAGGAGTAGTGAGAAGTGAAACCCACTCAGCAGGGGTACTGAGAGGACTCACGGTCGCGGCGCCCGAGCTACTCGGAGGAGTAACCGGTGAAACAGGGGAACTAGATCTGGCTGGAATATAAGGAGTAAATCCCAGGGAGGATGGAGTAGTGGCAGATCTAGTAGAGACTAAAGCAGAGGCTAAAACAGTATGGGCACGAGTCAGCTCTCGAGCCATCTCGTGGATCATAAGATAGCTAGCGGTGATATAACGAGTAAGATGGCTAGCAACACTACCGGACTCCGGATCAATGATAGGGAAGCGGACACGACCATTGTCGTGCAGAGAAGGATAGTAGTAGAAACCTTGGTGGTTCTGCATTCGGACCTCGTTGTAACGAAGCTCGACAAGGACCTTGAATATAGCAAACTGGACATCCTGGGAAGCGGTAGAAGCGTAACCGCTCCGAGAGGTACGAGTGTAAGTGCTGGAGTCGGAGCTGGTGCGCATAGGGACCACTGCGTGATACTCATACACTGAGTCAGCTAGACGCTCCCGGTACACACAATAAATTGGATCATCACCAAGGGGGTACAGCCGACGCCACACATTACGAAGGAGATGCGGCGACCTGAACGACATCAGCTACAACTGGCACAGATACGGCACCAGAGCCATCTACACTCACAACCATTAATAGGTTAGCATAAAAATAAAACAAGTGCATGCATGCAACAACCAACTACCAATGCTACCGGCACTCAACTTAAACTCGTATCTACCATCCAGTTAACACGTCGTAGTCTAGCGTGGCCTATAGTCAGCGCGGCTCTGATACAAAGTGTTGTGGCACCCCGGCTAAGAGCAACCGGTTTACCATGCATTGCCAGCCCAGAGACCATGTCGTCTGGCAACACACAACATCTTGGTACAGAAAACAACCGCTTTATTGATGCTAGCGGATCAAAGTTTATATTACAACAGGTAGCGAGGCCAAGCGGCACACATGGTGCGGCTGAACAATATGTACACTATTTAGTGAACATAAAGGCCTCGATCATAACAACTACGCGGCAGCGGAACAACGTCGTAGCGGAACTCCGTAGCACAGGGACACCGATGTGGACACGATCTAGACTCGGACAGCACTCCTTTCCAACAAGGCTTTCCTGAAATCTGGCATGACACGCCAGGTCAGTACATTGATTGTACTTGCAAGCTCACAACAGACATAAACATAATTGCAAACAATATCATGATAATTAACCAATTATTAATAATGCAACAATATAACCAACATGCTGTGATCATGCTCTTGTGAGAAAAATCCCTACCAACGGTGATCACTTCTTGGATCACAACCGTACCAACCTCAAAATCTTAACTATGAATATCTCGTGATCTTTCCGGCGATCACAACCACGACCCATATTTGGTCTAAAACGATGATCCTTCCGGCGATCACAACCATGACCAACACTTGGTCTTGTCCAACCCGATGGCCTTCCCACCATCATCAACAGTGCAGAGTTCATAACTTAGTGTGCAAGATTTATTAAATGTTGACCCATGGTGTGACCTACTTTCGAGCATGTCCGTAAACATGGATTCGGCTATCGATAGATTAATACACTCTGCAGAGGTAGCGCACTGTACCCACACCATGGAACCCATGGCCTCGTATTCCCATTCGGGTGGCCAACGACATTCTAATGAAACCCCTCCATTGCCATGACACTCTCCCGGCCACTCCGACTCACTCCCCTCTGGGCTAGTCCTGGGTGGCCAACACATAAACTATCCCACACGGGGACACGGTACCAAAAATCTCAACAATGGGCACACAAGGTTATGTCTGCTTACCGGGCTAGGGTACTGCACGCCCATAACCTTCCCTCGTTGGAGGCACCGGCCAAAGGCATGACAACAGACCGAATAAAGGCCTTTTCATAAAGGAAAATGTGGTTGCACTGGAAAAACTCGATTCAGTGGCACCATGACCCGGTCAACGATATATTCAAGTTGAGTTATTACCAGGTTCAACTTAAAGTGAAAATAACCGGTGTCATAATATGCCATGAAATGCACCAGTAACATATGCATCACATATCAACGGAAATGACCGAGTCAACTATCCCCACACCAAGCATAACCTCAACAACTCAAGACACTTCTCTGGTTAGCATTAAACCTTACTTTAAACAGAACATTTTCTAGCAAATTTATCATTTTTCTCATGCAAGAAAATAACTCCATATAATTACTTATGTCCATAACTATATTACTCTTTCATAACAAAATTTAATTCTAGTTTCTTTACCAACCTAGTTAGCTATAAATTTTTGTAAATCCAGCATATTAACTTAAACAAGCAACTAACAGAATATAAATAACATAATAGTGATCTAAATGCATGGATTAAATCATTCATTCAAGTAGGAAAATCACAAATATTGTAATGGCACCATGAAAATGTTGATGTGGCTTGCCTTAGTGCAGATGAGGTTCACAAGCCTCCTGGTGATCCTCAAGACAAGCCTCACCCTCTGAAAATAATTATAAACACAAAAAGAAAACATCAAGAACACTTTTGAAATTCACCAAAAAATCTAGACAGCAGGGAAAAATCCCATTTTTGGTGAGCTGCTAGATTTCTTTACAAAGAACATAATGCAAAAAGAATCAATTCATTTGGACTTATGGTTAAAGAGTTTTGGCTGTTTGAAGCTCTCTAGAAAAATATGAAATTTGAATTTAATTAGAAGCAGACTGGGGGTGACGTTGAAGGCGTAAAGCCTCGGGGTGCCACCACTCGTAGCGCTTCGCGCGCGTACTGAGTGGCTGACTAGCGGGCCCCGCTAGTCAGGTGAGGGGGAGAGGGGGGAAGAAACAGGGGACGGCGCGGCTTCATTGGAGCAAACGCCGGCGACGAGGGCTTCTTGGCCAAAACGAGAGGGGGGATCGAGAGAGGAGATGGAGGCGCACCTGCCCGTACCCGTCGAGTAGCTAGGGGTAGTCGGACGGTGTCAGAATGAACCTCTTTAGTGGAGGCAGAGAGCGGAGGTCGCTGGAGACGAAGACGACGGCGAACAGAGGCGACTCCAGGGGCTCCCACCAGGCGGAACAGCACCACCGGAGAGCGGGGGAGGCCCTGGAAGGGTTGCCCAGTCCTAGGAGGGGGCAGAGCTATGGAAACGACCCGAGGGGATCGCCGGCGAGCTCGAGCTCGAGGACAGCGGCCCGCGGCCTTCCCGCCGGGCTACGGCTATCTATGAGGTTGTGGAGTGTGTGGGAGTCGTGGATGGTGCTCGAGGAGGCTGGGGAGGGCTCTATTTATAGCCGAGCGTCGAGGGGAGTTCGGGCTCCGCCGGTGGACACCTGGACACGGCACCCGGCGACGAACGGCGTCGGTGAGAGGGGGACAAGGAGACGTAGCTCACGCGGGGACTGTGGGCGAACGGGGACGAGCACAGGGGCACTGGGGTGACGACGAGCACAATGTGCACCATACTGTTACGTTGGCCGGACCGCGCCCGTGCTCGCTGCGGCGATCTCCGGCGCCGGTCAGCGCCAGGAGGGAGTTAAGAGGGCTTGGACGAATATTGTGGCAAGGTTTGGCAAGGTTAGGCAGTCGGGGAAGTGAGCACGCGAGCAACAGAGGCTCAGGCACGACCCAGAGCGCGTCGGCACGTAGGTTGGCATCGTGTACACGTGTGGTCACCGCGTGAACTCTGCCCTCAGGCCGACCTACGTCCAAATTTCATGTCTGGCTTGTTGTTCGTGGTAGTTTTGAAGATTACCACGCTTTGGTTTGAATCCAGAGGCAGTAGGATAGATTTCAACCGCCTAGTAAGTTTCTGATCAGTAACTTTGAGAGCTTACTGTGGTCAAACGGCTAGGAGTTGGGAGCTGGGATTTGGAGGTTAGCAATCATCTACTAAGGTGATGATGCACAAGAAAAATCAGCCACAATGGAGCAAGTAAAATGGTAGTTGCTGTAGAAACCACCATTTCTGTCAGAACAAAAAATATTTTCTCTAGCAAAAATATTCCAAAAAGTTATGCAATATTTTTGCTCAGGAAGGTGCCCTAGGGTTCAAAGAATATTTGTGAATTTTCTAGATTTTTGTGGACAAGAAAAATTGGGGTTGCTTTGGAGCACATTGAGCTGACTAGGGTTTAAGAGAGGAAAATGAATATTTTTCATTTAAGAAAAATATTCCAATAATTATTTTGAGATGAACCAGAGTGGGAATGATGGTTAGAGAGGGAAATGGGACACTTGGGTGAAAGCCAAGGGGTACCCAAGTGTTTAATTCCATATGAAAAGATTCTAAACACCAAATTTCAAATTCAAACCAACTAAAAAGTCAGGCAAAGAAAAGAGGGCAAAAACCAGGTTGTTGCAGATACCGACGATCGAATCTCGGACAAGTAACATACTGATGACAAAGGGAACAACGTATGTTGTTATGCGGTTTGACCGATAAAGATCTTCGTAGAGTATGTAGGAACCAATATGAGCATCCAGGTTCTGCTATTGGTTATTGACCGGAGACGAGTCTCGGTCATGTCTACATAGCTCTCGAACCTGTAGGGTCCGCACGCTTAAAGTTCGGTGACGATCGGTAATATGAGTTTATGTGTTTTGATGTACCGAAGGTAGTTCAGAGTCCCAGATATGATCACGGACATGACGAGGAGTGTCGAAATGGTCGAGACATAAAGATTGATATATTGGAAGCCTACATTTGGACATCGGAATGGTTCCGGGTGAAATCGGGATTTTACCGGAGTGTCGGGGGGGGGGGGGGGGGGTTACCGGAACCCCCCGGGGTTAATGGGCGTTGTTGGGCCCTAGTGGAGAGATAGAGGGGCCGGCCTGGGCAGGTCGCGCCCCCTCCCCTTGAGTCCGAATAGGACAAGGAAGGGGGGAAGGCGGTGCCCCCCTTGCCTTTCCTCCTCTCCCACTCCTTCCTTCCCCCTCCTAGTGGGACTAGGAAAGGGGAGTCCTACTCCCACTAGGAGGAGGACTCCTCCTCCTGGCGCGCCCTGCTAGGGCCGGCCAGCCACCCCTCTTGCTCCTTTATATACGGGGGCAGGGGCACTCCAAGACACAAGTTGATCAGTTGATCTTTTAGCCGTGTGCGGTGCCCCCCTCCACCATAATCCACCTCGGTCATATCATAGCGGTGCTTAGGTGAAGCCCTGCGTCAGTTGCATCATCATCACCGTCATCACACCGTCGTGCTGACGAAACTCTCCCTTGAAGCTCTGCCGGATCGGAGTTTGTGGGACATCACCGAGCTGAACGTGTGCTGAACTAGGAGGTGTCGTACATTCGGTACTTGGATCGGTCGGATCATGAAGACGTACGACTACATCAACTGCGTCCTCATGATGCTTTCGCTTACGGTCTATGAGTGTACGTGGACGACACTCTCCCCTCTCGTTGCTATGCATCACCATGATCTTGCATGCACGTAGGATTTTTTTTGAAATTACTACGTTCCCCATAACTCTTCACCAATGGCTTTACGCCTGTAACACCCCGGATATGATTTTCCCAATATGTACTCCAACTCTTGCCATTTCCGGCCTTAAGTTATTTTATTTTCTCGGGTTCGGGTTTTTGTCTCCATGTGTTGTTATTGTTGTCATGCATCTCATATCATGTCATCATGTGCATTGCATTTGAATTCGTGTTCGTCTCATGCATTCAAGCATTTTCCCCGGTGTCCGTTTTGCATTCCGGCACTTCGTTCTCCTCCGGTGGTCATTTCTACCTTTTTTTTGTGTGTGGGGATTAAACACTTCCGGATTGGACCGAGACTTGCCAAGCGGCCTTGGTTTACTACCGGTAGACCGCCTGTCAAGTTTTGTACCATTTGGACTTCGTTTGATGCTCCAACGGTTAACCGAGGGACCGTAAAGGCCTCGTGTGTGTTGCAGCCCAACACCCCTCCATTTTGGCCCAAACCCCACCAAAACCCTCTCCATCATCTAGAGCGTTCGATCACGATCGCGTGGCCGAAAACCGCACCTCATTTGGACACTCCTAGCTTCCTCTACCTCTATATATAGACCCCTCCTCCAAATTCCGGATCCCCTTCGTCCAAACCTAAAAACCGGCTCCCCTCGCCGCCGGACGTGTCCGAATCGGGCCGGACACGTCCGCCCGCCTCCGCTGACCAACCAGCCGCCGCCACGTGGCCGGGCGAGCCCCACATCATCGCCGCCGCCCGAGGCCCACGTCGCCCCGCCGCCTCCATCCCGCGTCGCCCCGCCTCTCCCTCGCGCCCGGCCGCCGGCGCCGCCACGCGCCATTGCCGGCAGCTCGCCGGCCTTTGCCGGAGCACCGCGACGCCGCCTCCTCGCCGGCTAGCGCGCCCCCGCCGGAGCCCCTCACCGCCGCCTCGCCCTAGCGCCGCCCCGGCCCGGATCCGGCGAGGTCCGGCCGGCCCCCGCTTCCCCTATGAACTCCGGCACCGGCCTCCCCATCGAACCTCGTAGAACGCGCCGCCGCTACAGTACCCCTCCAGATCCAGATCGGGATCGGGTTGACTTTTTTCCCGAAACCCTAATTTCTTTGCTATGTTCATCGCATCATAACTCCGCATCCGTAGCTCCGTTTTGGGCTTATAGCATATCAAAATGTTCGTCTCAGAGAGTACATCATTTCATCTCATTGCATCATTTTCATTTGAGTTCATCTTGATGCCCGAAATGCTGTTGGAAGAATGCTATTTGGGATAATTGTCAGATCTGCTGCTCCAATTAGACATTTGTCATTTTTGCCATGATTAATGTGTGCATGATATGCCCCTGAGCTCTGCATGTGTTTTGTTATATGTTTTGCCATCTTTCCAGAGGTGCAACCCATATATTTTTGTGATGTGTGTGGTGACTAGCACAAGCTTGCAAAGTGGTGCATTCGTTAATGCTGATTTCAGGGACTTAGCATTTCCACTAAGTCCTTGATCTGTTTATCTCAATATGCCATATGATCATGTTGTTTCCTATTGATTCATGCCTCTTTTGAGGATGATCAGTAAGGATGTTTTGTTAATCTTGTAGTGCTCTATCCATCCATGTCTTTGTTTGCAATTATGGAGCACCCTAGCTTGAGTCAATCGAGCTCTACTTTTGCCATTTCGTGAATCTGGGCAGATTGTCTACTTGTTAGCGATTTTGCCGAGGATGTTGTGGTTGATCCGTGCATGCTATGCTATTGTTATGGCCATGTCTAGCTTGTATAATGTGCTTTCTTGATGGGTGCATGCTTAGATTTTCATGACTTGCTCTGTAGTGAGTGCATCGAGCTCGTAAACATGCCTACTTGATATCTGATTTGCATGCTCCAGTAATTTCACTAAGTCTGTGATCTGATTATGTTTTTGCCATGTTCACATGCTTGCAAATGTATTTTATGATCCCTTTTGGCTCAAGATCACTAAGGGACTTTTGTTAAGCTCTTTGAGTAGCTCCACGCCATGCTTTACTTTGCCATGTTCACGTCATGTAGCATATAGTTTTCATGCTCCAAAGTGTGCTACCTGATCTGAAATTCCAGACAAGTGTTAATTTCACTAAGTCTGAAATCTGTTTACCAAATGCATTTTTGCCATGCTTGTTTGAACCTGTTAATGGATGAATTGGCTGTAGCTCAGTGTTCATCTTTTGTTAAGAATCATGAATGGATCCCTTCCATGTATTTTGTTGCCATGTTTGGGTGCTGTAGCATGTTCAACTTGTTGCATTTATATGGCTACTTGCTATAAATCGCAGACCGGTGCCATATTTGAATTGCTTGCCATTTCCAAACCGTAACTCCGATTCCGGGGATCTTTGTATCATTTTCAAGCGATTTCATCTCGCCTTTCCAGTGTAACACTTGGATTTCCAAGTTGAGGCCAGGTTCATGCATTCCTTGTCAAATCTTGCATATGCATCGCATATCGCATCCCGCATAGCATACCATGTTTGCATCATATTGTTTGAGCTTTGCACGTGGTTGATTGTGTCCTTGTTGCTTGTTTGTCTTGTTTGGGTAGAGCCGGGAGACGAGTTCGCTAACGAGGAGCCCGTTGAGTTTGCTTTCGAGGAACCAGTCAACTCTGACAACTTTGCAGGCAAGATGATCATACCCTCTGAATTACTACTATCTTTGCTTTGCTAGATGCTCGCTCTTTTGCTATGCCTATGCTACGATGCCTACCACTTGCTTATCATGCCTCCCAAATTGCCATGTCAAACCTCTAACCCACCATGTCCTAGCAAACCGTTGATTGGCTATGTTACCGCTTTGCTCAGCCCCTCTTATAGCGTTGCTAGTTGCAGGTGAAGATTGGAGACCGTTCCTTGTTGGAACATTATTTACTTGTTGGGATATCATTATATTGCCTTGTTATCTTAATGCATCTATATACTTGGTAAAGGGTGGAAGGCTCGGCCTCTCGCCTAGTGTTTTGTTCCACTCTTGCCGCCCTAGTTTCCGTCATATCGGTGTTATGTTCCCGGATTTTGCGTTCCTTACGCGGTTGGGTGATAATGGGAACCCCTTGATAGTTCGCCTTGATTAATGCTTTTCCAGCAATGCCCAACCTTGGTTTTACCATTTCCCACCTAGCCTCTTTTCCCTTGGGTTTCCGGAGCCCGAGGGTCATCTTATTTAACCCCCCTGGGCCAGTGCTCCTCTGAGTGTTGGTCCGACTGAGCTGCCTGCGGGGCCACCTCGGGGCAACTTGAGGGTTGGTTTTACTCGTAGCTAGTCTCATCTGAGTGTGCCCTGAGAATGAGATATGTGCAGCTCCTATCGGGATTTGTCGGCACATTCGGGCGGTGTTGCTGGATTTGTTTTAACTTGTCGAAGTGTCTTGTAGAACCGGGATACCGAGTCTGATCGGAATGTCTCGGGAGAAGGTCTATTCCTTCGTTGACCGTGAGAGCTTGTCATGGGCTAAGTTGAGACTCCCCTGCAGGGATTTCAACTTTCGAAAGCCATGCCCGCGGTTATGGGCAGATGGGAATTTGTTAATGTCCGGTTGTAGATAACTTGAACCTTAACTTAATTAAAATGAATCAACTGTGTGAGTTACCGTGATGGTCTCTTCTCGGCGAAGTCTGGGAAGTGAACACGGTGTTGGAGTAATGCTTGCCGCAGGTTGTTCTCTAGTTATTCGTTCGCGCCTTGCCTTCTCTTCTCGCTCTCTTTTGCGAACAGGTTAGCCACCATATATGCTAGTCGCTTGCTGCAGCTCCACATATTTACCTTGCCTTACCTATAAGCTTAAATAGTCTTGATCGCGAGGGTGCAAGATTGCTGAGTCCCTGTGGCTCACAGATTACTTCCAAACCAGATGCAGGACCTGATGACTCCGTTCCAGATGACGCGCTTGAGCTCAAGTGGGAGTTCGACGAGGACTCACGCCGTTACTATGTGTCTTTCCCTGATGATCAGTAGTGGTGCCCAGTTGGGACGATCGGGAATGTGTCGCATGTTGGGTTATCTTTATTTTGGCGTGTTTGAATGTTGTAATGCTATTTATGTACTTTGATTGACGTGGCGAGTGTAAGCCAACTATGTATCTCCCCTTTTATTATCTATATTACATGGGATGTTGTGAAGATTGCCTAACTTGCGACATTGCTTTCAATGCGGTTATGCCTCTAAGTCGTGCCTCGACACGTAGGAGATATAGCCGCATCGAGGGCACTACAACGCCTTTCTTCATTGAAATGACGAAGAAATTGTTTCACCAGTTTAAACTTTGGATCAATATTGAGAGTGTGCTAAGTGAGTTCCCTCGGTACACCTAGCATGTCAGAAGGTTTCCATGCAAAGATGTTCCGGTTCTCACGGATTAACTCGATGAGCGCGCTTTCCTATTTCGGATCCAGATTAGCATTGATGCTGAACTGTTTGGATGAATCGCTAGGAACGAAATCGACCAGCTTAGTATCATCTGCCGACTTAAACTTCAAGACCGGATCGTGCTCCGTAGTTGGCTTCTTCAGATATGTCATATCAGCCGGGTCAACATTATCTTTGTAAAACTTCAACTCCTCTGTTGGGCAGACAGACTCAGCGTAGGCTGCATCACCTTCCTCACACTCCAAAGCTATCTTCCGGCTTCCATGCACCATGATGGTCCCTTGTGACCCGGCATTTTGAGCTGCAGATAAACATAACAAGGCCTTGCCATAAACTTGACATAAGCCGGCCGTCCAAACAAAGCATGGTAAGGGCTCTTGATCTCTACCACTTCAAAGGTCAATGTCTCAGACCTGGAATCATAGCCATCTCCAAAAGCAACCTCCAAAGATATTTTACCAACCAGATATGCCGACTTACCTGGCACTACACCGTGAAAAACTTTATTCGACGGCTTAAGGTTTTTGACAGTCAGTCCCATGCGACGGAAAGTTTCATAATAAAGGATATTGATGTTGTTGCCTCCATCCATGAGTACTTTGGTGAATTTGTATCCTCCCACCTGAGGCGCCACCACCAAAGCCAAATGAACCGGATTATCAATCCGGGGTGGGTGATCCTCGGGACTCCACACAATGGGTTGCTCAGACCATAGCAGGTAATGAGGAACTGTCGGCTCAACGGCGTTTACTGCCCTCTTATGGAGCTTCCGATCCCGCTTGCATAAACTTGTGGTGAAAACATGGTACTGCCCACTGTTCAACTACTTTGGGTTACTCTGGTAACCGGACTGCTGTTTCTGATTCCCCTGATTGTTCTGTTGGCCGTAACTGCCCTGATTGCCTTGGTTTTGAAAGCCGGAATTAGAACCTCCACCACCATATATAACCCGGGCCATGAGAGCCGGAACCTGAGCCGCCACCTGGCCCATGATTGTTTTGAAAAAGATTGGAATTTCTGTACTCCTTCATAATGAAGCAATCCTTCCAGAGGTGAGTGGATGGCCTCTCCCGGGTACCATGCCTTGGGCAGGGCATGTTTAGCTGCCGATCAAGGTCAAAACCTGACCCTCCGATCCATGGAGGCGGCTTTCCCTTACGTTGTTTTCCATTATTCTGTGTATTGGTGTTAGTCACAAAATCCAAACTATTATCAGCTTTGTGCTTACCGTTGCCTCCCTGATTCGCCGAGTTATGCTGCTGCCCTGTGTTACCGCCGCTCTTCTTTCCCTTCCCCAGCTTCTCCTCAGACTCAGGGTCCTTGGTACCATCAGAGTCGGCATACTTACCGAGAGCCACCATCAGCTCCCCCATGTCATTGCAGTGACGCTTGAGCCGCCCTAACTTCTTCTTAAGGGACAGAAAATGACAATTCTTCTCTAACATCAAGACTGCTGAGCCAGCATTAATGTGATCCGACGAATGCAGGATAGTCAAGACACGGCGCACCCAATGGGTTGTTGACTCGCCTTCTTCTTGGATATAGGAATCTAAATCCACAATCGACATAGGCTGCTTGCATGTATCCTTAAAATTCTGGATGAACCGAGCTTTTAACTCGGCCCACGATCCAATGGAGTTAGCAGGTAGCCCTTTCAACCAATTGCGGGCTGTCCCCTCCAACATCATCGAGAAGTACTTAGCGCATGCAACATCATGAACATCCAACAGCTCCATTGCCATCTCATAACTCTCGACCCATGCTTCAGGGGGTAAGTCGGCTATGTGATACGTCCATTTTGCATCATGCTTTTATATTGATATTTATTGCATTATGGGTTGTTATTACACATTATGTCACAATAATTATGCCTATTCTCTCTTATTTTACAAGGTTTACATGAAGAGGGAGAATGCCGACAGCTGGAATTCTGGGCCGGAAAAGGAGCAAATATTAGAGACCTATTCTGCAGAACTCCAGAAGTCCTGAAACTTCACGGGAGCACGTTTCAGAATATATAAAAAATATTGGGCGAAAGAAGTACCAGAGGGGGGCCACCCAACGTCCACGAGAGTGGGGGCGCGCCCCCTGCCTCGTGGGCCCCCTGGTGGCCCTCTGATGCCCATCTTTGGCTATATGGAGTCTTTCGTTGAGGCAAAAAATCATAAGCAAGCTCACGGGACGAAACTCCGCCACCACGAGGCGGAACCTTGGCGGAACAAATCTAGGGCTCCGACGGAGCTGTTCTGCCGGGGAAACTTCCCTCCGGGAGGGGGAAATCATCACCATCGTCATCACCAACGATCCTCTCATCGGGAGGGGGTCAATCTCCATCAACATCTTCACCAGCACCATCTCATCTCAAACCCTATTTCATCTCTTGTATCCAATCTTTGTCCCAAAGCCTCAGATTGGTACCTGTTGGTTGCTAGTAGTGTTGATTACTCCTTGTAGTTGATGCTAGTTTGTTTACTTGGTGGAAGATCATATGTTCATATCCATTATGCATATTAATACCCCTCTGATTATGAACATGAACATGCTTTGTGAGTAGTTACGTTTATTCCTGAGGACATGTGAGAAGTCTTGCTATAAGTAGTCTTGTGAATTTGGTATTCGTTCGATATTTTGATGAGATGTATGTTGTCTTTCCTCTAGTGGTGTAATGTGAACGTCGACCACATGACACTTCACCATTGTTTGGGCCTAGAGGAAGGCATTAGGAAGTAATAAGTAGATGACGGGTTGCTAGATTGACAGAAGCTTAAACCCTAGTTTATGCGTTGCTTCGTAAGGGGCTGATTTGGATCCATATGTTTCATGCTATGGTTAGGTTTACCTTAATACTTCTATTGTATTTGCGGATGCTTGCAATAGGGGTTAATCATAAGTGGGATGCTTGTCCAAGGAAGGACAGTACCAAGCACCGGTCCACCCACATATCAAATTATCAAAGTACCGAACGCGAATCATATGAACGTGATGAAAACTAGCTTGACGATAATTCCCACGAGTCCTCGGGAGCGCTTTCCTTTATATAAGAGTTTGTCCAGGCTTTTCCTTTGCTACAAAAAGGATTGGGCCATCTTGATGCACCTTATTTACTTTTATTACTTGCTACTCGTTACAAATTACCTTATCACAAAACTATTTGTTACCGATAATTTCAGTGCTTGCAGATAATACCTTACTGAAAATTGCTTATCATTTCCTTCTGCTCCTCATTTGGTTCGACACTCTTACTTATCAAAAATGCTACAATAGATCCCCTACACTTGTGGGTCACCAAGACTCTTTTCTGGTGCCATTGCCGGGGAGTGAAGCGCCTCTGGTAGGTGGAATTCGGTAAGGAAAAATTTATATAGTGTGCTAAAATTTACTATCACTTGTTACTATGGAACATAATCCTTTGAGGGGCTTGTTCGGGGTATCTTCACCCCGACCAGTAGAGCAAAGAGTTGCTCCTCAACCTACTGAAAATGTTTACTTTGAAATTCCTTTGGGTTTGATTGAGAAACTGCTAGCTAATCCTTTTATAGGAGATGGAACATTGCATCCCGATTTGCAACTAATCTATGTGGATGAAGTTTGTGGATTATTTAAGCTTGCAGGTATGCCCGAGGATGTTATCAAGAAGAAGGTCTTACCTTTATCTTTCAAGGGAGAGGCATTGACATGGTTTAGGCTATGTGATGATATGGGATCATGGAACTACAACCGATTGAAACCGGAATTTCATCAGAAGTTTTATCCTATGCATCTTCTTCATCGTGATCGTAATTATATATATAATTTTTGGCCTCGCGAAGGAGAAAGCATCGCTGAAGTTTGGGGGAGGCTTAAGTCAATGTTATATTCATGCCCCAATCATGAGCTCTCAGAATAAATGATTATTCAAAAATTTTATGCTCGGCTTTCTCTCATTAATCGCTCCATGCTCGATACTTCTGGTACTAGATCTTTTATGATGAAGACTATTGAATTCAAATGGGATTTATCGGAAAGAATTAAATGCAACTCTAAAGATTGGGACCTCGACGAAGGTAAGGAGTCAGGTAGAACACCCAAGTTTGATTGTGTTAAATCTTTTATGGATACCGACGCTTTCTGTGAATTTAGCACTAAATATGGACTTGACTCTGAGATAGTAGCTTCTTTATGTGAATCCTTTGCTACTCAGGTTGATCTCCCTAAGGAGAGGTGGTTCAAATATAATCCTCCCATTGAAGTAAAAGTGGTTGCACCTATTAAAGTTGAAGAAAAGACTATCACTTATAATGATCCTGTTGTTCCCACTACTTATATTGAGAAACCACCGTTTTGTATTAGAATAAAGGATTATGCTAAAGCTTCAACTGTGGTTCGTAAGAGCAATACTAGAACACCTACTCCCTCTGAGCAAATTAAAGTTGAACCTAGTGTTGTTATGGTTAAAGATCTCTCGGCTGATAATATTGATGGGCATGTTATTTACTTCTGTAATGAAGCTGCTAGAATTGCTAGACCTGATACTAAAAATAAACATAGACCTGTTGTAGGCATGCCTGTTATTTCTGTTAAAATAGGAGATCATTTCTATCATGGCTTATGTGATATGGGCGCTAGTGCAAGTGCAATACCTCATTCCTTATACAAAGAAATTATGCATGATATTGCACCTCCTGAGTTAGAAGAAATTGATATTACAATTAAGCTTGCCAATAGAGACACTATTTCACCCATTGGGATTGTTAGAGACATTGAAGTCTTGTGTGGGAAAGTTAAATATCCTTCTGATTTTCTTGTTCTCGGTTCCCCACAAGATGACTTTTGTCCCATTATTTTTGGTAGACCCTTCTTGAATACTGATAATGCTAAGTTAGACTGCAATAAGGATATTGTTTCTGTTGGTTTAGGGGATATGTCTCATGAGTTTAATTTTGCTAAGTTTCGTAGACAACCCCATGATAAAGAATTGCCTAGTATATATGAAATTATTGGTCTTGCTTTTATTGCCGTGCCTCCTAATGATCCTTTAGAGCAATATTTGCTAGACCATGAAAATGATATGTTTATGAATGAAAGAAGGGAATTAGCTGAAGTATTCTTTAAACAGGGACCTATTTTGAAACACAACTTGCCTGTTGAAATCCTAGGGGATCCTCCTCCACCCAAGGGTGATCCCGTGTTTGAGTTTAAACCTTTACCTGATACTCTTAAATATGCTTATCTTGATGAGAAAGAGATATATCCTGTTATTATTAGTGCTAACCTTTGAGAGCATGAAGAAGAGAAATTATTGAAAACTCTGAAGAAGCACCGTGCTGCTATTGGATATACTCTTGATGATCTTAGGGGCATTAGTCCCACTCTCCGCTAGCACAAAATAAAATTGGAGAAAGACGCGAAACCGGTTGTTGATCACCAACGACGGTTAAATCCTAAGATGAAAGAAGTGGTAAGAAAAGAAATACTGAAGCTTCTAGAGGTAGGTATAATTTATCCCGTTCCTGATAGTCAGTGGGTAAGTCCTGTCCATTATGTCCCTAAGAAGGGAGGTATTACTGTTGTTCCTAATGATAAAGATGAATTGATCCCACAAAGAATTGTTACAGGTTATAGAATGGTAATTGATTTCTGCAAACTAAATAAAGCTACTAAAAAGGATCATTACCCTTTACCTTTTATTGATCAAATGCTAGAAAGACTATCCAAACATACACATTTTGCTTTCTAGATGGTTATTCTGGTTTCTCTCAAATACCTGTGTCAAAATAGGATCAAGAAAAGACAACTTTTACTTGTCCTTTCGGTACCTTTGCTTATAGATGTATGCCTTTTGGTTTATGCAATGCACCTACTACTTTTCAAAGATGTATGACTGCTATATTCTCTGACTTTTGTGAAAATATTGTTGAGGTTTTCATGGATGATTTCTCCGTTTACGGAACCTCCTTTGATGATTGCTTAAGCAACCTTGATCGAGTTTTGTAGAGATGTGAAGAAACTAATCTTGTCTTGAATTGGGAGAAGTGCCACTTTATGGTTAATGAAGGTATTGTCTTGGGGCATAAAATTTCTGAAAGAGGTATTGAAGTTAATAAATCTAAAGTTGAAGCTATTGAAAAGATGCCGTGTCCTAAGGACATTAAAGGTATAAGAAGCTTCCTTGGTCATGCTGGTTTTTATAGGAGGTTCATTAAGGACTTCTCTAAAATTTCTCGGCCTCTGACTAATCTCTTACAAAAAGATGTTCCTTTTGTCTTTGATGATGACTCTGTAGAAGCATTTGAAATACTTAAGAAAGCTTTGGTTTCTGCACCTATTGTTCAACCTCCTGATTGGAGTTTACCATTTGAAATTATGTGTGATGCTAGTGATTATGGTGTAGGGGCTATTCTAGGAAAAAGAGTTGGTAAGAAACTAAATGTTATTCAATATGCTAGTAAAACTCTAGACAGTGCCCAAAAAAACTATGCTACTACTGAAAAAGAATTTTTAGCAGTTGTATTTGCCTATGATAAATTCAGACCTTATATTGTTGATTCCAAAGTAACTGTTCACAGTGATCATGCTGCTATTAAATATCTTATGGAAAAGAAAGATGCTAAACCTAGACTTATTAGATGGGTTCTCTTGCTACAAGAATTTGAATTGCATATTATTGATAGAAAGGGAGCTGGGAACCCCGTTGCAGATAACTTGTCTAGGTTAGAAAATGTTCTTGATGACCCACTACCTATTGATGATAGCTTTCCTGATGAACAATTAGCTGTGATAAATGCTACTCGTACAGCTCCATGGTATGCTGATTATGCTAATTATATTGTTGCTAAATTTATACCGCCTACTTTCACATACCAACAAAAGAAAAAGTTCTTCTGTGATTTAAGACATTACTATTGGGATGACCCACATCTTTATAACGAAGGAGTAGCTGGTGTTATTAGACGTTGTGTACCTGAGCATGAACAGGAACAGATCCTACGCAAGTGTCACTCCGAGGCTTATGGAGGACACCATGCTGGAGACAGAACTGCACATAAGGTATTTCAACCCGGTTTTTATTGGCCTACTCTCTTGAAAGATGCACGTACGTTTGTGTTGTCTTGTGATGAATGTCAAAGAATTGGTAATATTAGTAGACGTCAAGAAATGCCTATGAATTATTCACCTTGTTATTGAACCGTTTGATGTCTGGGGCTTTGATTATATGGGACCGTTTCCTTCCTCTAATGGGTACACACATATTTTAGTTGCTGTCGATTACGTTACTAAGTGGGTAGAAGCTATCCCAACTAGTAGTGCTGATCATAACACCTCTATTAAGATGCTTAAAGAAGTTATTTTTCCGAGGTCTGGAGTCCCTAGATACTCAATGACTGATGGTGGTTCACATTTTATTCATGGTGATTTTCGTAAAATTCTTGCTAAGTATGTTGCTAATCATAGAATTGCATCTCCTTATCATCCACAATCCAGTGGTCAAGTAGAATTGAGTAACAGGGAGCTTAAATTAATTTTGCAAAAGACTGTTAATAGATCTAGAAAGAATTGGTCCAAGAAGCTTGATGATGCATTATGGGCTTATAGAACTGCGTATAAAAATCCTATGGGTATGTCTCCGTATAAGATGGTTTAAGGTAAAGCTTGTCACTTACCTCTTGAACTAGAACATAAGGCATATTGGGCCATTAGAGCTCAATTATGATTTCAAACTTGCCAGTGAGAAGAGGCCTTTTGACATTAGCTCACTTGATGAATGCAGAACCCATGCCTATGAGAATGCCAAACTGTTTAAAGAAAAAGTTAAAAGATGGCATGACAAAAGGATACAAAAACGTGAGTTTAATGTAGGTGACTATGTATTGTTATACAACTCCCGTTTAAGATTTTCTGCAGGCAAACTTCTCTCTAAATGGGAAGGTCCTTACGTTATCGAGGAGGTCTACCGTTCCGGTGCCATAAAAATCAACAACTTCAAAGGCACAAATCCGAGGGTGGTGAACGGTCAAAGAATCAAACATTATATCTCAGGTAATCCCATAAATGTTGAAACTAATGTTATTGAAACCGTAACCCTGGAGGAATACATAAGGGACACTTTCCGGGACATTTTAAACTCCAAATGGGAATAGGTATGTGGTACGGTAAGTAAACCGACTCCAAAATGGTTCTAATAGCAATTGTTCTCCGTTTTGGAATATTTAAGAAAATGGGAAAATAAGAAGCAGTCCGAGAAGGACACGAGGCGTCCACGAGGGTGGAGGGCGCGCCCTACCCCCCTGGGCGCGCCCCCTGCCTCGTGGGCACCTCGTGTGCTCTCCAGACTCTGTTTTCTTGCACGATACTTCTTTTGGTCGGTAAAAATTCATTATATAATCTCCCGAAGGTTTTGAGCTCCGTATCATGTAAATATCTCCCATTTTTGTTTCGAGCAGTTTTCTGCCAGGGTTGTCAAGGCCGGGCATCATGTCGTATCCCTCCTCCTCCAACAATGAGGGCAACGATTCTTGGCTAATGAAGATAGAGTTGAAGAGAGAAGAGCCCGGAGAAATCAACAAGGATGATGAGATCAAGAAGGCTATGGGGGACCAAGCTCCGGCTGTAGCAGAAGAAGACATCCTTCAACCTAACCACAATCTCTTTACCCCAACGGAGATTGAGGCTTTCAAGATGATTGAGTTAGCTCGTATTCAAAACAAGTGTCTCACAAGTGAAAATTTTTTGTTGAAGGAGCATATCATCGCACTCAAGGGCATCATCCGCAAATTGGAGGATCTCCTACGTTGGATGTGCAACTATCCATAATCGCCAACACCTTCTTCACCAACAAAGAAGAACCGAGTATTGGGTATGGGCACTCCTCGTGGCAACTGCCAAGCTTGGGGGAGTGCCCCAGTATCGTATCACCATCACTTTTATCTTTACAGTTTCTCTTAGTTCGATCGTTTTGGAAATATCTTGATCTAGTAGAATAAAGTTTTAGTATGATCTAGTTCTTTAGTTTTGCTTTATGATCCTTCTAGGTAATCGAGTCTGTGAGCTATATATAATAAAGATTAGTGTTGAGTCAAGGGCTTGATTATCTTACTATGATCTTGAGGGAATAAAATAAAAGAGAAGAAATAAAAAGACATAATGAGATCATATGGATCTTATGGAGAGTAATGACTTCACATAAAAAGAGTATGATGAATAAAAATTGTTGAGAGTTGACAAGCATAGTTTTGGTCATCGTTGCAATTAATAGGAAGTAATAAAGAAAGAGAGGTTTTCACATATAAATATACTATCTTGGACATCTTTTATGATTGTGAGCACTCAATAAAATATGACATGCTAAAGAGTTGAGGTTGGACAAGGAAGACAATGTAATGGGTTATGTTTCCTTACATCTGAAATAAATTATATTGTCATGGATCATCCAACATGTTGAGCTTGCCTTTCCCTCTCATGCTAGCCAAATTCTTTGCACCAAGTAGAGATACTACTTGTGCTTCCAAATATCTTCAAACCTAGTTTTGCCATGAGAGTCCACCATATCTACCTATGGATTGAGTAAGATCCTTCAAGTAAGTTGTCATCGTTGCAAGCAATAAAAATTGCTCTCTAAATATGTATGATTTATTAGTGTGGGGAAAATAAGCTTTATACGATCTTGTGATGTGGAAGAAATAAAAGCGACGGACTGCATAATAAAGGTCCATATCACAAGTGGCAATATAAAGTGACGTTCTTTCGCATTAAGATTTTGTGCATCCAACCATAAAAGCACATGACAACCTCTGCTTCCCTCTGGGAAGGGACTATCTTTTATTTTTGTCTTATACTTCACGCAAAGAGTCACGGTGATTTTCACCTTTCCTTTTTACATTTTATCCTTTGGCAAGCACAATGTGTTGGAAAGATCCTGATATATATAGCTAATTGGATGTGAGTTTTCATGAACTATTATTGTTGACATTACCCTTGAGGTAAAAGGTTGGGAGGCAAAACTATAAGCCACTATCTTTCTCTGTGTCCGATTAAAACTTAATAACCATAAATATCACATGAGTGTTAGCAATTGTAAAAGACTAAATGATGGTTGAGTATGTGGACTTGCTGAAAAGCTCTTATTAACTCTTTCTGATGTTATGATAAATTGTTATTGCCTCAATGACTGAGATTAGAGTTTGTTGGTTCTCAATCAAGTTTATGATTCATACTTGAAATTGTGATTGAATTGTTACTTTAGCATAAGAGATCATATGACAATATATATATATATTGTTGTTCTAAGAATGATCATGATGCCCTCATGTCCGTATTTTATTTTTATCGACACCTCTATATCTAAACTTGTGGACATATTTTTTTGATTTCGGCTTTTGCTTGAGGACAAGCAAGGTCTAGGCTTGGGGGAGTTGATACATCCATTTTGCATCATTCTTTTATATTGATATTTATTGCATTATGGGCTGTTATTACACATTATGTCACAATACTTATGCCTATTCTCTCTTATTTTACAAGGTTTACATGAAGAGGGAGAATGCCGGCAACTGGAATTCTGGGCTGGAAGAGGAGCAAATATTAGAGACCTATTCTGCACAACTCCAAAAGTCCTGAAACTTCACGGGAGCATGTTTCAGAATATATAAAAAATATTGGGCGAAAGAAGTACAAGAGGGGGGCCACCAACCGTCCATGAGGGTGGGAGGTGTGCCCTACCCCCTGGGTGCGCCCCCTACCTCGTGGGCCCCCTGGTGGCCCTCTGATGCCCATCTTTGGCTATATGGAGTCTTTCGTTGAGGAAAAAAATCATAAGCAACCTCACGGGACGAAACTCCGCCGCCACTAGGTGGAACCAATCTAGGGATCCCGCGGAGTTGTTCTACCAGGGAAGCTTCCCTTTGGGAGGGGGAAATCATCACCATCGTCATCACCAACGATCCTCTCATCGTGAGGGGGTCAATATCCATCAACATCTTGACCAGCACCATCTCATATCAAACCCTAGTTCATCTCTTGTATCCAATCTTTGTCCCAAAGCCTCAGATTGGTACCTGTGGGTTGCTAGTAGTGTTGATTACTCCTTGTAGTTGATGCTAGTTGGTTTACTTGGTGGAAGATCATAATTTCAGATCCATTATGCATATTAATACCCCTCTGATTATGACCATGAATATGCTTTATGAGTAGTTACGTCTGTTCCTGATGACATGTGAGAAGTCTTGCTATAAGTAGTCATGTGAATTTCGTATTCGTTCGATATTTTGATGAGATGTATGTTGTCTTTCCTCTGGTGGTGTCATGTGAACGTCTACTACATGACACTTCACCATTGTTTGGGCCTATAGGGAGGCATTGTGAAGTAATAAGTAGATGATGGGTTGCTAGAGTAACAGAAGCCTAAACCCTAGTTTATGCGTTGCTTCATAAGGGGCTGATTTGGATCCATATGTTTCATGCTATGGTTAGGTTTACCTTAATACTTCTGTTGTAGTTGCGGATGCTTGCAATAGGGGTTAATCATAAGTGGGATTGTTTTCCAAGGAAGGACATTACCCGAGCACCAGTCCACCCACATATCAAATTATCAAAGTACCGAATGCGAATCATATGAACGTGATGAAAACTAGCTTGACGATAATTCCCATGTGTCCTCGGGAGCGCTTTACTTTATATAAGAGTTTGTCCAGGCTTGTCCTTTCTACAAAAAGGATTGGGCCATCTTGCTGCACCTTACTTACTTTTATCACTTGCTACTCGTTACAAATTACCTTATCACAAAACTATCTGTTACCGATAATTTCAGTGCTTGCATAGAATACCTTGCTGAAAACTGCTTATCATTTCCTTCTGCTCCTCGTTGGGTTTGACACTCTTACTTATCGAAAAGGCTACGATAGATCCTCTACACTTATGGGTCATCACTGTGTAATTGGGCACCTTACGTGACGAGGACCTTTGAAATCCTTGGGCAAGTGTATGTTGCATAAAGCCGGCACCAAACATGGCACTCCCAAGGTTCTGGAGGTTACCCCCGTCTCCGCCGAAGTTGTCGGATAAACCGAGGAACGTTGATGAGCCCCTTGCTGAGCCGCCAGCTCAGCTTCCCGGCGTGCTCTGCCCTGATCTACCAAATCCTGAGCATTGGCACCACCGCACACCAGGTCGTGTACACGGGGCAGGTTACGATGTCTCTCACTGCTTGAAATGGCCGGTGAATCAATGTGTCTACTATAACTCCGGCTTGGGCGAGGGGTTGAATGAATCCTCTCACGACTATAGGAATAAGCCTCATGCTGTATCAATGCTGTCTGAAGAAGCTCCCTAGCCATCCGCATTTCAACCGCAGTTGGAGACTCGCCTTCCACCGGGAGAGCCGCCAATCGCGAGGCCGCAGCGATCATGTTATCCAAAGGGTTAGAGTAATGACCCGGTGGTGTTGGAACATAGTGCGGTAGAAAATTGTTCAGAAGAGGCAGATCCGTCACGCGTGGCTGAGTCAGCGCTCCAGGCCCAGGCGTGGTTACCTGTAACGCCCTCGATGCGGCTATATCTCCCACATGTCGAAGCACGACTTAGAGGCATAACCGCATTGAAAGCAATGTCGCAAGTGAGGTAATCTTCACACAACCCATGTAATACATAAGGGAAAGAGATACATAGTTGGCTTACAATCGCCACTTCACAAAATACATGAATAAAGCATTACATTCATCCAAATACACTCAAGGTCCGACTACGGAACCCAAATTAAAGATCAACCCCCAAATGCGACAAAGTCCCCGATCGACCCCAACTGGGCTCCACTACTGATCAACTGAAATGAAACAACACAAAGGACAAGATCTTCATCGAGATCCTCCTTGAGCTTGGTTGAGTCAGCTACACGGTATCATCGGCACCTGCAAACTGGTTTTGGAAGTATCTGCGAGTCACGGGGACTCAGAATCTCACACCCTCGCGATCAAGACTATTTAAGCTTATAGGAAGGGTAAAAGGTACGAGGTGGAGCTGCAGCAAGCAACTAGCGTATATGGTGGCTAACATACGCAAATGAGAGCGAGAAGAGAGGGCAAAGCACGTTCGAGAAATCTATGATCAAGAAGTGATCCTAGAACAACCAATGTCAAGCATAACTCCAACACCGTGTTCACTTCCCGGACACCGCCGGTAAGAGACCATCATGGTTACACACGCGGTTGATGTATTTTAATTAAGATCAACTTCAGGTTTTCTACAACTGGACATTAACAAATTCCCATCTGCCCATAACCGCGGGCACGGCTTTTGAAAGTTCAAAACCCTGCAGGGGTGTCCCAACTTAGCCCATCACAAGCTCTCACGGTCAACGAAGGATATTCCTTCTCCCAAGACGATCCGATCAGACTCGGCATCCCAGTTATAAGACATCCTCGACAATGGTAAAACAAGTCCAGCAAAGCCGCCCGAATGTGCCGACAAATCCCGATAGGAGCTGCACATATCTCGTTCTCAGGGCACACTCAAATGAGACTAGCTACGAGTAAAACCAACCCTCAAGTTTCCCCGAGGTGGCCCCGTAGGCAGCTCAGTTCGGACCAACACTAAGAGGAGCACTGGCCCGGGGGGTTAAATAAGGATGACCCTCGGGCTGGCCGACCCAAGGGAAAAAGAGGCTCGTGGCAAATGGTAAAACCAAGGTTGGGCCTTACTGGAGGAGTTTTATTCAAGGCGAACTGTCAAGGGGTTCCCATTATAACCCAACCGTGTAAGGAACGCAAAATCCAGGAACATAACACCGATATGACGGAAACTAGGGCGGCACGAGTGGAACAAAACACCAGGAATAAGGCTGAGCCTTCCACCCTTTACCAAGTATATAGATGCATTAATGAAATAAGAGATATTGTGATATCCCAACAAAATATCCATGTTCCAACAAGGAACAAACTCCAATCTTCACCTGCAACTAATAACGCTATAAAAGGGGCTGAGCAAAGCGGTAACATAGCCAAACAACGGTTTGCTAGGACAAGGTGGGTTAGAGGTTTGACATGGCAATATGGGAGGCATGATAAGTAAGTGGTAGGTATCGTAGCATAGGCATAGCAAAAGAGCGAGCATCTAGCAAGCAAAGATAGAAGTGATTTCGAGGGTATGGTCATCTTGCCTGTAATCCCGCAAGGAAGAAGAACGAGTCCATGAAGAAGACAAACGGACGTAGACGAACGGGTCCTCACAAACGCGACGTTATCGGAACCAACCCGAAGAAGCAACACCGGAAATAAGCAAACAACATAGTAAATGACCACGACATAGCATGGCACGATGCGCAAACAAGTATGATGCATGTCTGGTTTAATGAGGCATGGCATGGCAAAGTGCACAAACAACCCTACAAATTAAGTGGAGCTCAATATGCAACTCCGTTGCATATTGACGAAACACCACATTCAAGTTATTTAGTTCGATCTCGTTTATGTACCCAACAATATTAAATGTTGTTAAAACATGGCAAGAGGGTGAAGCAAAGTAAAACTACCTATCTAGTCAAGTTTAAATGAGGCCGGAACAACAAAACAACAAGTTCGGAAACTCCTCATGTGCATATTTTAGGTTTGGTACTGTTCTGCCCTAAACACAATCTTAGGGTTGTTAAACATGCAAAGTGAGTACACCATGTTAATCTGGGCATTTTTCTACCCCATTTACATATAAAGTTTATTTAAAATGGAGCTACGGTTATTTAGTTATGAATTAAACCGTGTTAGCATGTTATTTAAGCAAATTTGAAAAAAGAGCATATTAAACATTTTAAACATGGATGAAAAAGACATATTATGAAACTACACAAAATTCTAAGCAACTTTCATATTAAGTTTGGTTTTAATCCGATGCATGGTTCAACAGTTATTAAATGCATGATACTTGGGGGGTTTTCTGCAAAACTGCCAGCCTCTGGATAATTAGCAAATTCGCAGGTCAGGGAAAAAAATGCTATCGGGCCAAAACTGCAGGCTGGCCCAACAGTGGAAATAAAACAAAAGGAGGGGCGCTAGGGGTGGCCTCACCCATGGGCCAAGCCCAGATCGGGGGAGAGGCCAAGGTAGGCCGGCTCTAGAGGGGAAGCAGGCTGGGCCTACCGTGGGCTGAGTCCTCGCGTGGTCAACGAAGGCGGGCGAGTGCTCGTCTCTGCTCGAACGGAAACAAAGGAGCGGCGCTGGAACAGAAGTGCGGTGGCAAGGAAGAAACGATGGAGGGGCACGGCGAGGTTCCCTTGGCGCGAATCCATGACGGCGCTGGACGCCGGTGATGGGGCGCAGGGGTCCAGGACCCGTGACGAGGAGAGGGGCGACCATGGTATTCCTGGGACTTGGCCGGTTCGATGAAGACGAGCAGCAGCGGACAGGCGCGGCTCCTGCACACAGGGACTTGGCGTGAGGTCTTGGGGCTCAAGCGACCCGAGGAGGTCCGGCAACGACGAGGATGGCCAGGACCCAACGAATCTGGGCGATGGAGGACGACGAGGAGGAGTCAGGGAGCTCGGGGCCGGACGGCGCTGCTCCAGTTCTCCCTGAAGAAAGAGAGAGAGACCACGGGGTGAGGAAGAGAGAGGAAGCAGGGGAAGAAGGAAAAGAGAAGGAGAGGCAGGGTGTGGTGCGGGGACGGCCTGGTTCTGGTGCTCGTCTCCGGTGGTTTGAGGCAGAGAGCTCGGGCGAGCAACAGGAGGGGAAAAAATGGGTGGATTTTGGATCGGGAGGGGATCCCAAGGTGGGGATTAGAGTGTGGCGGCGGCGGCGGGGACAAGTGCCTAGAAGTTAGGGTTTGATCTGATTTGGGCAGGGGTTCGTCTATATATAGGTACAAAAGGATCTAGGGTTAGATTGATATTTATATCAGATCAATTTTAGGTTAGGGGCTAACTCGTCCCTCCGATCGCAATCGGACGATCGCGAATAAAATAGCTAGGGAGACCAAAAAGAAAAATGGAGATGTTTTATAGATGTTTGGGGATGTTCCGGACCCAACGGTGATGACTATCCGGGTCGGGTTCGGGACAGTTTCGGACACGCACGCGAGGGGTCAGTTGGAACTTGTGGGCTGTGCAGAAGGACTCAAGATGAGAGAAGAGAAGAGAGAGAGGCCCAACGACTGTTTCCGGAGACCGAAAACGTCCGACGTGTGCCCGGCTATAATGCCGCTATAGTTTAACGGTTGGGCTATCAAACGAACTCCGAATGCGATGAAACTTGACAGGCGGTCTATCTACACTATAATAAGACCACACGCCAACTCTCATCCCATTCCAAGAACATTTTCCCGGCCACTTATAAAATACTATTTCGGACATGCCACGGGCGCGTGCAAGTGTGTCTCGGCTCAGAACGGACAACGGACGGAACGAGGAGACCGGGACGGATGCAAGTTTTGAAAACATGATGATGCAATGCACATGATGACATGACAAGATGCGACGCGCAAGCAAAAGACATGGCAACAACAGCGAATAACCGCAAGACACCTGGCGCAACGGACTCGGGGCGTTACAACACTCCACCACTACGAGAGGATCTCGTCCCGAGATCTAGAATGGCATCGGAGAGAAACGAAGGAGGAAGAGAAGAGGTAAAACTAAGTTGCTTCTTTGAAAAACGAGTGAAACCAAGGAACCTTGAGAGGTTGAACAAATTGAAAGAAAGAAAAACGAGAAAGATGTTCAAAGTTGAAAACACCCCGTTAGAAAAGAGGAACAAGGAACATTATGGAAACCTTGTTGGTTGAAAGACACAAGAGAAAGGGTTGCAAAGGACAAGAAGTACATGCAAGCACTCCGGTTAAAACAAGATGTACAAGGAATGATAAAGTACACTGCCTCCAGAACTATTGAAAGGATGGCACAAGGGGTAAGAAAGATTTCAAACAGCACTCCGGCTGAGAAGTGAGGCAAAACATGACAGAATGGGAAGAACTTGAAAAGAGGGCACGACACTCCGGTTAAATGGATAAGCAGGAAAAGAACATGTTCTTTGACAAAACGAGATGATGGGTGATAATAGCAACAATACAATGCCTCCGGAATGAATGTAAGAATGGAATCAAAAGAACGGAGGAGAAGACCACATCTTCTACCTCAAATGAGTTTGGAAAAGCATCTTTAGGAGAAGGTTCGAACAGAGTTGTTGGAAAACCAACAACGAAAAGAGTAAGCTTACAGTGGGCTTATGGGAAACATCTCAAAACTATGAGGTGAAATTCTGCCACTATGGAAACAAAAGTTTGGATTGATATAACCAAGGAGACGAGAGACTATTTCCCCGGGAGGATAAATGAAGAACTTAGGTCATTCATGAGCACCATAAATAGCAAAATCCTTAGGGAAAATCTTTGGTGAAATATAACCCAAGATAACTCCAATGAAGAGATTGATGGATTTAAAATACCTCATTCTTAACAACATGTGAATCATGAAACATGAACTCAAATTATCAAGAATGACATAATACCACCTCCAATGATGGAAGAAAGAATTGCACTCCGGATTGCAAGATGAAGAAAGCTTGATCTCCTCTGAAAAGAATCTTGATGAACACTTCGAGAAGGAATTAAATCCTTTATGAACAATCATGCAGAACCTTCATGAAGAACTCTGGTAAACAAAAGAATGATCAAATGAAAGGAAAGAGAAGTTGAAAACACAAGGTGAATCCTTGTAACGATTTAGATGAATCTCTGTGGTGATATAATTGAAAGAGGTTGGAACTCGGGGAAAAGAGAAGATGAACAATTGACAACGAGAATTAGTCATTGTGAACGAACTCCGGAGGAACGAATCCATCATTTGGATGAAGCAAGAATAAGAATTATGTTATGCGTATCCTTCACCAATTTAAGCTGATGACAAGCAACGGATTTGGCATACTACTTATTCTCGTAGAAAGGATTAAGATAGATATATCGTCAACTTGGAAGGGTCTTCAACGAACCACCGGTAGGATTGAAACAACGAATGAATCTGTATGATAACGAAGGAAGAGAACTCTTGGACGAACCACCATAAGAATTGAACAACGAATGAAGTAAAAGGATGAATCACCGGTAAGAATTGTGAAATGAACAAAGATACTTGAGACAATCTAGATACATGAGAACGAAGGGATCACGAACTGATTAGAGATCACTTGAACGATGCACCGGTAAGATTGGAGAATGATAGCTGCAAGCTGAGAATGAATAATCCTGAAATGATGGGCTTTGGAGTAAAGAAATGGAAACATCTCATGAAATGCTCCGGATAGGTGAAAAGAATTCTCGCAACCAAAACAATTATGAGAGGATGGCATCAAGCTAGAACTTAGAATCTTCACGAGAACGGATATGATTGAAGAGAAATTATTCCTTGGTCTTCAAATGTTGAGAATGATGACGAGAACCACCACTGAAAATTTTTGAGGCTCTCCGGAAAGAAAATTGGAAAAGGTTGAGCCAACGATGAAAAGAATTTGAAAGATCTTGGAGAAAGGCATTTGACTGATGATAATTCATTCTTACATCAAACTTTGAGATGAATTTGAAAAACTCCGGGAAAATTAGAAGAGTCAGGTAAGATCCTGGGAAAAGACATGTGGGTTAAGGCCCATTCAAAAGAAACACCGTCGAAATGATTTAAAAGAGAGGTTGCAGCGGTTGAATTAAATGACTTGAATGAGATAACATCCTCAAAATAGTTTGAACGGAATAAGAGTGGAAACACGAATGTTCTGAGATATCTTGAGCACCCCGGAACAATTGAATAGTGAGAAGTGAATTATTATGAGGTGCACCGGTATGAGAAGGTATTTGAAACGAGGAAGAAGGGATATGAGATCAACACCGAAAGCTTGATTTGGATCCACCGGAGAAGAAAAGAATGGAGAATGATGAACTTGAAGCTCCGTTAGGATCTTCCTGAGAATCACTGGGTGAGGACATTGACGGAAAAAAATGGAGAGACTTCATAATCATAAGATAGATACTTGATAAAGAAATCTTAGTCCTTGAAGAAAAAGGGTGGGTGGGCGGGAAAAACAAAGGCAACTTGGAGACAGATGAAACAAACACCATTGAGAAGAACTGATAATTGATCTTGCGAATGTTGAAGTGATAGGATCCACTTGACGAGAGACACGCCGGTTGAAAAGGGATTGACATGACAATCTCGATTATCATGAAGGATTGGTATTTACATCGGAGTATGAGAACACCATTTGGGGAAGTTATGGAATCAACATTTGACTTCGAAGCAACTCGAATACCACAACTCAAAACAAAACAAAAGGATTGGCTTGCGGAATAAGCCGGAACAAACATATGATAGAGATTTTGTCCGAAGTTTTCGTGGTGAGGCCTACACGGGCTCGATCGTACAGCACCATAATGTACAAGGCAGTGCACATGACATATGAAGCGTCCCCGAGTCAGCATAGCCAAGGACTCTTTAAGACACAACGAGACCACTATAAAACCAACCGTGGATAGGCGGACCACTAGACATCGAACCCCAATTTCATATCATACATCTGTCGGAAAGATATCCTAAGAGCTACTTGAATTCCCACTCATAAACTCCCGAAATTTTCCGGTTATGCAATCAGGTATTGGGGATACAGGGGAAGCATAATATCTCACCCAAAACTAGCAATCCTACATCCAGCTGTATCCATCCTTCAACACATAACTAAGAAACCTTCGGAAATCGTTTACCTCAACCTTCGAAAAGCATCCGCTATACGAGTTATGGCAATACTCCCGAACTCCCGCCCCAGTACTGGGTGGCGTCGAGGTTATCTCACCAACAACTGCATAAAAGAGATTTTCAATGTCGGTGAACTCAGGTATTCCAGAACTTCAACGATAAAATTGTGACGACAACACCTCGGAGCTCAACTCCCCGGGACACTTCCACAACCCCTAAATGACAGGAGGCACCAAGAACAATGTTCTCGTCACAAAACCATCGGAACGATTCCAAGATACCCGCGTGATCCTAAATTTTTTTAGTGAAATTTGAGAAGAGAAGAGTCAAAACTCTACGTCAGGATGCCTCACCAGAGCGACGAAGGGACTAAGGAGTAAAAAGAATTCCTACTCTCCAATATATATAATCATAAATGACTCAAAACGTTTTTCTAGACTCAACAACACCAGCGATTCGATCAAGCAGGGGGCTCCTAAGTCGGGGAAGTCTCTGATTACCAACTTGTAACGCCCTCGATGCGGATATATCTCCCACGTGCCGAAGCACAACTTAGAGGCATAACCGCATTGAAAGCAATGTCGCAAGTGAGGTAATCTTCACACAACCCATGTAATACATAAGGGAAAGAGATACATAGTTCGCTTACAATCGCCACTTCACAAAATACATGAATAAAGCATTACATTCATCCAAATACACTCAAGGTCCGACTACGGAACCCAAAATAAAGATCAACCCCCAAATGCGATAAAGTCCCCGATCGACCCCAACTGGGCTCCACTACTGATAAACTGAAACGAAACAACACAAAGGACAAGATCTTCATCGAGCTCCTCCTTGAGCTTGGTTGAGTCACCTGCATGGTATCATCGGCACCTGCAAACTGGTTTTGGAAGTATCTGTGTGTCACAGGGACTCAACAATCTCACACCCTCGCGATCAAGACTATTTAAGCTTATAGGAAGGGTAAAAGGTATGGGGTGGAGCTGCAGCAATCCACTAGCATATATGGTGGCTAACATACGCAAATGAGAGCGAGAAGAGAGGGCAAAGCACGTTCGAGAAATCTATGATCAAGAAGTGATCCTAGAACAACCTACGTCACGCATAACTCCAACACCGTGTTCACTTCCCGGACACTGCCGGTAAGAGACCATCACGGTTACACACGCGGTTGATGTATTTTAATTAAGATCAACTTCAGGTTTTCTACAACCGGACATTAACAAATTCCCATCTGCCCATAATCGCGGGCACGGCTTTCAAAAGTTCAAAACCCTGCAGGGGTGTCCCAACTTAGCCCATCACAAGCTCTCACGGTCAACGAAGGATATTCCTTCTCCCAAGACAATTCGATCGGACTCGGCATCCCGGTTACAAGACATCCTCGACAATGGTAAAACAAGTCCAGCAAAGCCACCCGAATGTGCCGACAAATCCCGATAGGAGCTGCACATATCTCGTTCTCAGGGCACACTCAGATGAGACTAGCTACGAATAAAACCAACCCTCAAGTTTCCCTGAGGTGGCCCCGCAGGCAGCTCAGTTCGGACCAACACTAAGAGGAGCACTGGCCCGGGGGGTTAAATAAGGATGACCCTCGGGCTGGCCGACCCAAGGGAAAAAGAGGCTGGTGGCAAATGGTAAAACCAAGGTTGGGCCTTGCTGGAGGAGTTTTATTCAAGGCGAACTGTCAAGGGGTTCCCATTATAACCCAACCGTGTAAGGAACGCAAAATCCAGGAACATAACACCGATATGACGGAAACTAGGGCGGCACGAGTGGAACAAAACACCAGGAATAAGGCTGAGCCTTCCACCCTTTACCAAGTATATAGATGCATTAATGAAATAAGAGATATTGTGATATCCCAACAAAATATCCATGTTCCAACAAGGAACAAACTCCAATCTTCACCTGCAACTAACAACGCTATAAAAGGGGCTGAGCAAAGCGGTAACATAGCCAAACAACGGTTTGCTAGGACAAGGTGGGTTAGAGGTTTGACATGGCAATATGGGAGGCATGATAAGCAAGTGGTAGGTATCGTAGCATAGGCATAGCAAAAGAGTGAGCATCTAGCAAGCAAAGATAGAAGTGATTTCGAGGGTATGGTCATCTTGCCTGTAATCCCGCAAGGAAGAAGAACGAGTCCATGAAGAAGACAAACGGACGTAGACGAACGGGTCCTCACAAACGCGACGTTATCGGAACCAACCCGAAGAAGCAACACCGGAAATAAGCAAACAACATAGTAAACGACCACGACATAGCATGGCACGATGCGCAAACAAGTATGATGCATGTCCGTTTTAATGAGGCATGGCATGGCAAAGTGCACAAACAACCCTACAAATTAAGTGGAGCTCAATATGCAACTCCGTTGCATATTGACGAAACACCACATTCAAGTTATTTAGTTCGATCTCGTTTATGTACCCAATAATATTAAATGTTGTTAAAACATGTCAAGAGGGTGAAGCAAAGTAAAACTACCTATCTAGTCAAGTTTAAATGAGGCCGGAACAACAAAACAACAAGTCCGGAAACTCCTCATGTGCATATTTTAGGTTTGGTACTGTTCTGCCCTAAACACAATTTTAGGGTTGTTAAACATGCAAAGTGAGTACACCATGTTAAACTAGGCATTTTCTACCCCATTTACATATAAAGTTTATTTAAAATGGAGCTACGGTTATTTAGTTATGTATTAAACCGTTTTAGCACGTTATTTATGCAAATTTGAACAAACAGCATATTAAACATTTTAAACATGGATGAAAAAGACATATTATGAAACTACACAAAATTCTAAGCAACTTTCATATTAAGTTTGGTTTTAATCCGATGCACGGTTCAACAGTTATTAAATGCATGATACTTGGGGGGTTTTCTGCAAAACTGCCAGCCTCTGGATAATTAGCAAATTCGCAGGTCAGGGAAAAAATGCTATTGGGCCAAACTGCAGGCTGGCCCAACAGTGGAAATAAAACAAAAGGAGGGGCGCTGGGGGTGGCCTCACCCATGGGCCAAGCCCAGATCGGGGGAGAGGCCAAGGCAAGCCGGCTCTAGAGGGGAAGCAGGCTGGGCGTACCACGGGCTGAGTCCTCGCGTGGTCAATGAAGGCGGGCGAGCGCTCGTCTCTGCTCGAACGGAAACAGAGGAGCGGCGCTGGAACAGAAGTGCGGCGGCGAGGTTCCCTTGGCGCGAATCCATGACGGCGCTGGACGCCGGTGACGGGGCGCAGGGGTCCAGGACCCGTGACGAGGAGAGGGGCGACCATGGCATTCCTGGGACTTGGCCGGTTCGATGAAGACGAGCAGCAGCGGACAGGCGCGGCTCCTGCACACAGGGACTTGGCGTGAGGTCTTGGGGCTCAAGCGACCCGAGGAGGTCCGGCAACGACGAGGATGGCCAGGACCCAACGAATCTGGGCGATGGAGGACGACGAGGAGGAGTCAGGGAGCTCGGGGCCGGACGGCGCTGCTCCAGTTCTCCCTGAAGAAAGAGAGAGAGACCACGGGGTGAGGAAGAGAGAGGAAGCAGGGGAAGAAGGAAAAGAGAAGGAGAGGCAGGGTGTGGTGCGGGGACGGCCTGGTTCTGGTGCTCGTCTCCGGTGGTTTGAGGCAGAGAGCTCGGGTGAGCAACAGGAGGGGAAAAAATGGGTGGATTTTGGATCCGGAGGGGATCCCAAGGTGGGGATTAGAGTGTGGCGGCGGCGGCGGGGACAAGTGCCTAGAAGTTAGGGTTTGATCTGATTTGGGCAGGGGTTCGTCTATATATAGGTACAAAAGGATCTAGGGTTAGATTGATATTTATATCAGATCAATTTTAGGTTAGGGGCTAACTCGTCCCTCCGATCGCAATCGGACGATCGCGAATAAAATAGCTAGGGAGACCAAAAAGAAAAACGGAGATGTTTTATAGATGTTTGGGGATGTTCCGGACCCAACGGTGATGACTATCCGGGTCGGGTTCGGGACAGTTTCGGACACGCACGCGAGGGGTCGGTTGGAACTTGTGGGCTGTGCAGAAGGACTCAAGATGAGAGAAGAGAAGAGAGAGAGGCCCAACGACTGTTTCCAGAGACCGAAAACGTCCGACGTGTGCCCGGCTATAATGCCGCTATAGTTTAACGGTTGGGCTATCAAACGAACTCCGAATGCGATGAAACTTGACAGGCGGTCTATCTACACTATAATAAGACCACACGCAATCTCTCATCCCATTCCGAGAACATTTTCCCAGCCACTTATAAAATACTATTTCGGACATGCCATGGGCGCGTGCAAGTGTGTCTGGGCTCAGAACGGACAACGGACGGAACGAGGAGACCGGGACGGATGCAAGTTTTGAAAACATGATGATGCAATGCACATGATGACATGAAAAGATGCGACACACAAGCAAAATACATGGCAACAACAGCGAATAACCGCAAGACACCTGGCGCAACAGACTCGGGGCGTTACATTACCGCCCGGTTTACCTCTGGCGGGTCACTGGTCCCTGCACCAGGTGTGTTGAAGAGGTTTCTCGCCTCGTAGACCGGGGGCAGATGACTCCGGTGCCTTCTCCTCATGACGTTGTTTGAAGCGTTCTGATCCAGCGAGAGCCGGAAAGAATCAGCCTGGATCTGTTGCGCCTGAGCATCCAGAACAGCTCGTTCCGCCGTCATCCTCATGTCCTCAGTTGCCGAATCCTCCTTGGCTTGAACTATCTGATCCCGCAGTTTTGCAATTTCTGCGTTATGCTGATCCTGATCTGCCAGGTTGACTTCTGTTGTTACCAATGTTGTCAAGGTGTCCAGTAAGTCGGACAAGACCTAAGCCGGCGGGCGCGCGGGGCCTCCTGCCCCGGCCGACGTCACCGTTGCTCACCCGGAAATCATTGCTGCTGCCTTTGAAGAATTTTGCACTAGCTGTGTGCCGGCCAGGAAAATTGCGGCCCGGTTCGGCGACTCACAGGGGTCCAGAATATTGTCGCCATCTGAACAGCCCCAAGCCTGTCGTCCTGCAGTTAATACAACAAAGTGGTCTCACCCGTGGATGACTCACCATCAAAGTAGATCTCTGTCTCACCGCCAGACATAGATCCTTCTTCGAATTCAGCCCCATGGGTGAACCCAACGAAGGCGCGCTTCACAGCAGGTTGAACCCGGGCGGGTCGTGCTCGCTGAGCCGTCTTGACAATGTCAGTGTAGATGTCCGGCTCAGGGCCTGGTTCGCCGATCTTGCCGGTGAAGATGTGGATTCCGCCAAAGGGGACCCAGTACCCGTACTCGATTGACCCAGCCTCAGGGCCCCAGCCTGCAGCGTCGATGTAGAGTTTGCTGCGACGACTCTTGGTCATCCGGCCCACATCGTATCCTTTGATCCCTTCGAAGCTTCCCTGTAAGATCTCAAAACCACCGTGCACGGGCCCCACGGCGGGCGCCAACTGTCGTGGATTTGTCACGGCAGATGTCCTAGTGCGAGGACTTAGTCATGGAGCCATCACACTAGATTAACTTAAAGGGGTTAAACGGGACAAAGGACATAGGAATTTATACTGGTTCGGCCCCTTGCGGTGAAGGTAAAGGCCTACTCCAGTTGAGGTGGTATTGCTTAAGTCTCGATTACCAGGGAGCGAATACGCTTGACCTAGCTTTCGATCTCTTCTCTCTTCCCTAAGTCGCCGCCGGGTCGTCCCTTTATATACACAGGTTCACGCCCAGTGGTTTACAGAGTCCCGGCCGGCTCATAAATAATGTGTCCGGCTCGGTGACTAACTTCACATGCCTTATACTACAAGTTACATACATATGACGGTTTACAATTGTTTGGGCCTTAAGTCTCCCTCGGGCTCCGGGTTTTCTCATCTGCATAATAGACTACCGCCTTAAGCGTCTTCATGGGCCTTGTCTTGATAAACCGCCAGGGACTTAACCCGGCCCCTCCTGGGCGGGTTAATCCAATAGTCATATCCCCAACAATAACAATGGCACGGTCTGCCGCTGGGACGGGTAGCGCTTTATGTGGATGGTTTATCATGTGGCCAAGGCGTTTCAGTGGCTTCGGGTGATCTTGCGAGATGATTAGGGAGGCATAAGCTTGCTGCATATCGCCATATTTTCCACTACAACGAGGCTCTTAAAGTGGAGTTGCATGTGATCACGGAGGCAGTCAGTCTCACTATTCAACCATCAAATTTCCCGGCAAAGCTTCAATCTGATTGCGTGGTGGCACTGGCAACACTCGCTGATAAGTCCCTAGATAGAGCAGCTTTATGGTCATCTCATTGTTGGCATAAAAGGGTGATGAAGAATAGAGTTTTTATTCCATTAAAGATCCCTCATGAACAAAATAGGGTTTCACATTGCTTAGCGAATTATGGTCATAGCGGGGACAACACTGCGTGATGGCTTAACCAGTTCCCCCCTTTTATTACTGAACTCGCCGCTATGGATTGTTATCCCATGATTTTGGAAAAGATACCCTAAGTTTTCTCCGCACAAAAAGTGGTCCCATTTCTCAATTAGAAAAAAATATATTTTAAACCTTGAACTTGTGGAACTTGTTGGATTCGAATCCCGCCTCTAATCCCAAAAATCAATACCTTATACTTACTCATCTCGATCAATTTCAGCTCATGTCTGGTGCAGAGAAACAATGCTCACGTCGACTACACGAGGGAATGTGTAATAACTAAAAATATGCACACTCTCCCTCTGTTGTTCCACTTCAACGAAAAAGAATCAAAATGTGCCCTATGACAGCTTGATGACCTTGGCGGTTGTCTCGGACGCACAAAGTCATAAGCCTCGGGGACCCTGGCCTTTTACCCTAGAGCACAGCGTCACATAGGGTATCTCCAGTGGTTATTTGCTGTGAAGCATGACCATGAAATACTGAGGGAGTGGGAGCCTAATGTAGACCTCATTGATGTGCAACACATTGTAGACAATGAGCATCAAGCAGTCGTCGATGGTGGTAACCAAAGTCAGAAGCGGGCATGGAGTCAATGAAGTGATGAGCCAGTGACTGACCGATCGAATCAATGAGTGAGGCTGAGCCATTGTCCCCTATCCTCGTGAGGGCAAGAATGGAGATGCGGCCATACTACTTTTGGGTGCACATCGTCGTGGACATGGGCCACAAACCATAAGGGACATGAACTCTGAAAGTGGTTAATGGAAAACAAAGGTGGATGCAAGGGAATCGATGGCCATGGTGAGAGAGAGAGAGGGAGAGAGAGGGAGAGGGAGAGAGGAAGGGAGGGAGAGAGAGGGAGAGAGAGCGATAGAGAGAGGGGAGAGGGGTGGAAAGGGGATCTATTAGGGGTATATGTGTAAGAGGGAGATTTGGAAAGAGATGGATATGCGGTGTGACCCAGTATAGTCAGGGTAACAATTGATCCGGCCAAGATCGTCTGTTTCCCGATGCACCAAACATGTATTCAACCATGATTTAACGGATCAATGATACCTCTTTGGCATATCTATAATTTTTTTATTGTTTCATTCTATTATCTTATAAATATTGTATGCTTTATATACCATTTTATATCATTTTTGGGAACTAACCTATTAACTAACACTACTTCAGGATGCTGCTAACACGACACTATGATCAGAGACCCTTCGATGAAACTGTGTGCGATGCAATAATCACAAACGGTGGTGTAAAAACCCGTCAAAAAAGGTGCAAAATGTTTGCGATGACGGATGCATCAAACACGGTTCAGATTTTAGTTGCGTGTGCGATTCAGGGCATACGGTTCAGTTCAACTAACCGTTTTTGATGAGGAGGAACAAAAGAAATGGGCAGCCAGATGAAGGTGTGTGCGATGTAGAACATACGGTTCACTCGGATGAACTATTTGTGATTAGGCAACACAAAAGAAACGGTCAGCCAGATCAAGGTGTGTGCGATGTACATCATACAGTTCACTTGGATGAACTATTTGTGATTAGCAAACACAAAAGAAACGGTCAGCAAGATCAAGGTGTGTGCGATATACGACATGCGGTTCACTCGGATGAACTGTTTGCGTTGAGACAAGAGAACAGAAATGGTTCAATATAACAAATACCATAAATATTGCAAGGTTCAAATTCAAATATTACAACACCCAAATTCAAACATTGCAAGCTGCGTCATTTCTAAAAAGGGATCAGCCGCTGACAAGTCATGTATGGGTTTGACACAATGAATTCCAATTGCTTTGCCATATGCTCTCCCAATACGAAGTTTGGCATTTTTGGAGGCTCTTCCATTCCACAGTACCTGCCAGCTCTGATAATCATACCATTGATCTTTCCTAATTAAATGCGTGTTCAACCTCAGTACCCTCAGCAACTTTGCTCTAGCAAGAAAGAACCTGGCGAGTGTAATCTCCGGTAAGGTCCCTCGGTAGGAGTTCGAAGTAATATTTGAGAGATGCAGATCCAGACATTCGTTGTGATTGTCGTTATAAACATTATCCACCTCTGGTCCTATTATTATCTACAAAAGAAGAGAACATGTTAGTGCCTACATGCAGTATTGAACACTGCCACACACCTATTTGGTTTGCAGGATTTGTAAAATGCACCAACGTGTCATCTTCGATCCAGCATGGTTAACATGGGCATTTGATTACAATCTAGAAACATGTAGCCTTCTTCACAAGAGGTTGGATCAGATGAAAAATTCCCTAAGAAACCTAGTACAGATGAATCCAAAGGAGAAATGCTTATGGATGATTGTAACCATATGAATGAAACAACCAATATGGGGTGGGTGTATGTTCTAAAATCCTCCAAAATTCCTTTAGAAATCGTAGTACATTGTCATTGTAAACTTGGGAAAAGGTGCAAAAAATTGAACTCCCTTATGGTTAACATTTAACAGGAAAGGAACATCACCTCGATATACAGCTTCTTCAGGCACGGAAAGCCTCTCAGGCAACTGACAACTTGGTATAGGTTGGGGCCGACAAATTCTAGTGCCAAGACCTTCACTGTGCCCAGAGTCTGGGTGAAGCTTCGTAGGATGACAGACGAACATACATATTCAAAACTAGAAATAACATTGATATCAAGAAGGAGAGGTATATAAGGCGACTGTTGTACCTGCAAGTTGTAGTATTGGACAGACGAGTAGCCCACCACTTTCAATTTTGGCATAGAAATGACATTGATTCTTGTTGGACCTTGTTGATCAACTACAAGTAATCTCTCAAGTGAAGGTGTGTCCTGGATGACCATATTGTGGTCCACCTTTTGTGATCTCTCGTTGCAGCACCAGCAACACACATAAATAGTCCGGAGAGTCCTAGAGGTGATGTACAAGGTACTCGACCAATTCATCATCTGAAGATGAAGGAACTCGAGTGCAGTACAACTGCGGAGCAGGCGTTCCATGTCATCATTTGGGATGCGGATGGCGACGAGCTCGAGGTGCTTCAGTTGTGGTAGAAAAAGAGCGGGCGCGTCATTAAGGAGGGGGAATGGCAGTTCATGAACATGGCGAGGCGTAGCGTGGGCGGGAAGTAGAGTGCGGACGTTGGCAACAAGCACATATGCCCATCATTATAACTTAGCTTCTCGAGCTGATCTATGGCGGGGGATCGGAACCACTCGTCAAGCTTGGCTCGGTCCTTGCCATTGGAACGGAACTTGCCTGTGATAAGGCCTTTGATTGGGCCATCGTGACTGCCGAGGATTTGGGAGAACACATCCAAGCTTTGGCAATAGCCATGGCAGAGCTTGTGGGCGTCGAGGATGTCGACAGGGGTGCGGAGCCATAGGGGGCGCCACCGCTGGGAAAGGGGGCTGTCCTCGCCCGATATTTGATTGAGAGGAGGGATATGCACTACAAAAAAAGACACATCCGTGATATTTTGAGCCGATTTTTTTTTCTGTCATGCTTATGAAACTTCTATGACGATAATTGTGACAAAACCCGGTATCATCATAGATGTGGTGGGCTCCTACTTCTATGACAAAAAATCATGACAGAAAATGGGCTTTTCGTCCTGGGCGGGCCGGACACGCAGCTGCATGACATTCTTTGGGCCGTCAACCATGGTAGAAGCGAGGGCGAGGAAAATATCGGGGGAGTTCCCGATTACGGTGCATGGTCGGGGGCCGAGCGATGCGCGTTTCTCTCGTACATACGCGCGTGTGTGTGATGCGTTGCGCTCTAATTAAACCCGAGCGATTGCACTGCAGGCTACACATTACTGAACCCGAGCGATCGATCGATCCCTTGCTGTTAACTGAACTCGAATGATTCCTTCGCTACTTCTGCTATCTGAAGCCGATCGATGCTGCCTCTTGATGAACAGTGAGCGTTGTTGGGGGGTTTGGATGAACAGTTCCCGGTGGGGGGTTGGATGAACAGGACCCCGTGGTGGTAGAGGCCGTTGCCGCTGGATGAACAGGACCCCGATCAATCGAGCCGGTGGATGAACAGGACCCCATGGAGGGCTGGATGAACAGGACCCCGTCGAGAGCTGGATGAACAGTAGCCGACGGAGGGCTGGTTGAACAGTAACCGGTGGAGGGGTGGTTGAACAAGACCCCGTGGAGAGGGTTGGTTGAACAGTAGCCGGTGGAGGAGCGCGCGGTGGAGGATGGATGAACAGGAGGCCGTGGATGAACAGTCATAGGTGGAGGCTGAAGGAGGTCGACGGTGGATGAACAGTAGCCCATGGAGGCTGCAGGAGGTTGATGGTGGAGATGAACAATATCCTGTGGAGTCCCATTTTGCGGTACACCACACCCCTCACGATGAACAGGACCCCCGTTTCAACCATAGTGCTCCAACACAAGTACGTTTCCTCCGTTTTGCGATACACCACACCCCTCCCGATCAACAGGACCCCGTTTCCACCGTAGGCGGTCCATTTCCTCCGTTTTGCGGTACGCCAGACCCCTCCCAATGAACATGATCCCGTTTCCACCGTGGCCGGTCGAACACAAGGTCGTTTCCTCCGTTATGCGGTACGCCAGGCCTCGTTTCCATCGGTTGTTTCGTCCAAGCCGATTGGCTCCCGATGAACAGCACGCGTTCCGTTGCCTCCCGATGAACACGACGCATTCCGCTGCCTCCCCATGAACACGACGACAACACAGTTTCTCCGTTCTGACCCAGCCACAGCCATGTACACGAGCCCTGGCCATACATATGCGCGAGTAGGCGTTCGAGACCCCGCCCGTATGTACGTACGTGGCCGTATTTAATTTCTTGCACCCTGGCCGCTGTACGTACGTGTACATGCTACGCGCGTGCCTCTACTACGATACGTGCACGCCTCTACTACCACACGTGCCCTTCCTTACACGGCCACGGTTCACCGCTGCAGCCTGCAGACAGACCGATCAGCCAGTATGTACGTACACGTTCGCGACCAGAATGACAACGCTACGTACGCTTCGACCGGGTGGGTCCCAACTGTCAGGCACTTCCTTGCATGCGAAGATGTAGCTAGTGGGTCCCAGTAGTCAGGGGCGAATCATTTTTTTGCCCCTAATATGGACGCACTTCCTTGCGTGCGAAGATGTAGCTGGCGGGTCCCAGCAGTCAGGGGGAGAAAACATTATTTTCAGGGTAAAAAGGATGTAGTTGCTTGCATGCATCCATGGGCGTGGTGCGTCCCCACTGTCAGCCTCTATGTACAGTCATCTTCCGATGACTCTCGTTTGTTGACCACGTTGACCACACCATGCCAAGTGCACCAAGGCCAGTGGACGATGGCGAGGCCCCAGACTGGAATGACCCGGAGATGGGGAAGATGCGGCAGTGGAGTCGCGGATGGAGAGGAGTGGGAAACTTGACTTGTTCGGGTGCGCGGCAGCACTGCCACCCATGGGAGACAGCAGCAAGAACAGAGGTTGAAGAAGGAGCATGGCTGTTGGATTAACATCCAATGGTCCAGTTGCTAGAACCATTTGTTGATTAAGTTGACAAAGCCCTGCGTACATGTCCGCTTAGTAGGCCCACAAGTCAGCCACCAAATCTGACGGGTCCTAGCTATCAACGAGAGGAATAGTTTTTTCGCATAACAATGAGGCACTTCCTTCCGTGCGAAGATACAGCCGATGGGTCCCAACTGTCAGAGGGAGGAAACATTTTTTTAGCTTAATAAGGAGGAAATTTCCTTGCGTGCAACCATGGACCTCGTGGGTCCTAGCCGTCAAGCTCTCCATGTACAGTCCTCTTCCGATGACTCTCGTTTGTTGACCATGCTGCGCCAAGCGCAGCGAGGCAGTGGATGACGGCGAGGCCCCGGACAGGAACAGCCCAGAGATGGGAAGACGTGGCGGTGGAGTCGCAGATTGAGAGGAGTACAAGGGTTATAAGTGGTTCTGGTGTGGTGTGGGGCTGCAGTCGGTGGAGATTAACAGGAGGTGTGGAGGTGTGGAGGGATAGCCTGGCCGACGGTGGGGTAGCGCTTTGCAACGATGCGTGCTAAGCAGAGCCGCTAGCCGCCGGAGGCCGGACTAGGCGGTCCCGTCGACGCTGCAGGAAGAAGACAAGAGATTGAAGGTGCATGCCGGCCGTTGGATATAAATCCAATGGATGTGGATGTTATAATCATTTGTTGACCAAGTTGACAATGTCCTGCGTAGGCTTCGACCTATTGGCCCACATGTCAGCCTGCAAAAAAGTGGCATATATTTAACCCATATTTTCTTGTCTTTTCTTTTTGAACCCATGTTTTCTAGAATGTACAGTCTATTTGCTGGGCTGGGTGAACAAATAATTTCGCGTCAATGCAGCCCATTTAATATTTTCTAAGAAATCCCAGCCCATTTACACTTTCTTGAAATACACAAATTAGTTGGGCTCGTTCTATATACAGTATAATGTTAGGTTAGAAGGAGCAATTAAGATCAAAAAATAAAGCATTGCGACATATTTTCTATATATAAAATGAAAAAATTAGCGAGTTATTGCTCAAAATAAAAATGAACGCGTTATTATTACATTGGTCCTTAAAATCTTCGCAAACTTTTGTACGCAATCATCAGGATTTTCCTATCTGTGAGTCAAAAACAACCAGGATTTTCCTTACCAACTTCTGTTAAACATTTACTTTTATAAGTTAATAGCACGTGAGATGTTTTTATAATGTATATATAAGTGTGTATAAAATATATGATAATCTCTCCCTAATAATAAAGCACAAATTATCTTTGTTGGATTTATCGTCATAATACGCTTCTTCTCATGATTTTACGCTTTCAATTTAAATTTAAAACATATTTAAGGTGGTACTAAAAAGGCTATTGCTTCTTACCTTCTTAATTTCTGTTCACATTGACCGTGAAGTTTTGTATGTTGTCGTCCGTGTCGTACGTGGTGTGGAACTTCGTAAGTCTCATGGGTCAGAATTTAAGTTTCTGTTATGGGTCGCTACCAAAATAGTTGCTCCATGTGATAAAATTTTGTACTCCTTTTTTAATCAAAGTCCCACCTTGCTCTTTTAAATCATATCTTAGCAACTTAAATACGTTCTCAAATTGCATGAATCAAACAAGCCAAAGCAGGAAAAAATACGAGACCTGCAGCATATATGCATCATCAATCGAAAAACATCTCTGAGAAGGAAGGCTCACACATACATACATACATACATGCAGTCATGCAGAGACAGAGTGGCCGTCGGTGCTGAAGCTTGAGCGACAGAAAAAGGGGAGCGACGGCGACTTGGCAGATGAACGGGAGGGTGCGGGGGGGGGGGGGTGCCGAAGAGGAAGATCCTGACTGTGGTCGAGCTTGGTGGCAGGCGGCGGCTCCAGAGCAACGACGAAAATACTGAGGCTGGAGTCTGGTTTCTTATAGACCTGCTAACTCGGCGGCATGTTGACCTATGAAATGTCTGAGTCCATCACGAGGACGTCCACATATATGTGCATGTGTGTTCTCTGAACTATCTTTTGTTTTTTAAGGTTCAATTTGACTCGCCTAAAAAAGGTTTAATTTTACTATATATATGTTAGGGAAAAATTTATAATGGAAAAACTAAAAAGATAACAAAACATCATATATAGATGGATAAGGGCATCTCCAAAACGGACCCGCGTTCCTCCCGTATAAGCCCGGACCATGGTGTCCGGACTAGTTTTGCCATCCAATGGGAACCGTCCATGGAGCGTTCCGAATGTACGGATTCTGATATTTCTAAAACAAAAATAGGGGAGCTTTGTAAATCCGCTGACCAACGACAAATCACCACGTATCCACGTCCCCATGACTGCGCACCCGAGCTCGCGAGTCGTGCCGGTCATCGCCCGTGGCCGTCGCGTCGCGCATGGCCGTGTGCCCGAGCTCGCGAGCCATCCCGGTAGTCGCCCATGGCCGAGTGCCCGTGCTCGCGCGCCCGTGAGGCTGCGCCTGTCGTCGCGGCTGGCTCGTGGTCGTGCCTGATGCCCCTGTTCATGGCCGCACGTGTGTGGCCGCTTCCCGAGCTCCCCTACCTCCGTTGTCGCCACGCCCAACGCCCCTGTTGTCATGGTTATGCGCCCAAGCTCGCCTGCCTCCATCGTGGCCGCGCCCACCACCCCTGTCGTCGTGGTCGCGCGCCCGAGCTCGCTTGCCTCCGTGGCCGCGCGCGCGTGAATGGGCCCGAGCTTGCCGGCCTCCATCGCACGCCGCACAACAGGTGTTTGATTAAATGTATGAGAAACAAAGCCTGGCGTTTGCGACTAGCGTTGGATTGCATGCTTCCGTATCTATGTCCGGATCTCTTTCTGGATAGGAAAACGGACATTTGCCGCACATATATACAGGTTAGCGTTGGAGATGCCTTAAGAATTAGACAATGTTGGACTAACATATATACACAGATTAGGAGACACACGGTGAAAACATATATGCTTGCACGTCCATTAAAGTTAATAAAAATAAATTCTCTCTAGGCGCTATTAATTCTGGTTCATATAAATACATAATAAAACAATCAGTGTCAAAAACACAGACAATCAAGAAAGCGAAGGCGCTTCTGAGGTCGTCGTTTACCTGATAATCTAAATAATTAAGAGAAAAGAAAAATCATTAATTGTGTAGTTTTTGCTGATATACATTTTGAACTTGGCATGCGTTTCTATGTCACCGTTGGGTGGCACCTTTCGGATTCTGGCGTGCGGCATTGATGAACGTTTATAGACACATAAAATCTCTCTCCCATTGCAATGCACGGGCATATGTGCTAGTAGTAATTATATAAATATATAATGTGGTTAGAAGGGAAAACATAAATTGGACACAACATTAGTATTCTTATATATAGATAAATAGAACAGAGATCTGCGTTTTATTAAGAAAATACATTGGGCTTCCGATATTTAAGAAAAAGTAAAACCTAAGCTGGGAGGCCCATAGGCTGGTATGGACCTCAAAAAATAAGTTGAAACCACTGTCTCCGTATGTTGTGGGCTACGCATACCTAGGCCTAGCTGATACTTGTTCGCCCTCTGGAAAAAAATGATACCAGCTAGATCCCCAAGCGAACTGGATTAAAGAGGGGGCCGGCGGCGCGACTGAAGAAGCACATCAGACGCAATTTTTCTTCTTCAGTGGATGGCTCTCGATGGCGTTTTTTTACTTGCCTCTGCACCATACAAGTTGTATTTTTAGCCTCTCAGTCCGTGGTGGACCAGCAGCCCATTTGATGGGCGGCCAACCTACAGAAACCAGCACTCGATTTTTCATGAAGCCCCCATAACAACGCAGTACTATGCTTGTTTTGAGGCCGAAAACATTACGGCAGGGGTTGAGCGGGGGAGGGGGAAAGACAGAGCAAAAATATTAAAAAGAGCTGATGCGCCATTGCTACCCTAACAAAACAGGTGCAATTCTTCTCGGGAAGAAGGTGTGCCATTGGCACCCACACGTCACAAATCCCACAGTATACATACTAACAAGTTCACACACAAGTACAACAGAACAGATAAACATTTCTATCAAACTCAGGTTCACAGGACATGTTCATATTCATAGCCAACATTCATAATCAACAACTCAAAAGATTCATATATACACAAGTTCAGCATGTCTATATCCAAATGATTAATAGATCACACGAAAATATTCATACATAATCCACAAAAAAAATTCAGATATACACATGTTCAGTATGTTTATGCAACCAAATGATTGAGATCACAGCCAATATCATCCATGGACGAACTTTAATTACCTAGGGTACAGACTGGTAAATGGTGTTCAGTCGGAGATACTTCTTGCTAAAACTAATGCTTGTACGAGTAAACTTTCGAGTACATAAGATGCAGCACAGACAATCTGAACTTTGCTTGTAGGTTTATCCTCAAATAGTGGCTTCGTGCTGAGGGAGGTTTGAGCAACTTGGCCACTACTTTCATCCAACTAGTTTACCGGCTCATCTTGGTCCTGTAGCTCACCAAAATTCTACATTGCAGATAAGAAAGGAGGCGGTTGACAAAAAGAACCACCCAAATTTTTTGTGCAGTTCAACTGAAATGGAGCATCCCTAGCGTGCAGGTACTTCTTGCTAAAATTAATGCTTGTACGAGTAAACTTTCGAGTACATAAGAGGCAACATAGACAATCTGAACTTTGCTTGTAGGTTTATCCTCAAATAGTGGCCTCGTGCCGAAGGAGGTTTGAGCAACTTGGCCACTACTTTCATCCAACTAGTTTACTAGCTCATCTTGGTCCTGTAGCTCGCCAAAATTCTACATTGCAGACAAGAAAGGAGGCGGTTGAGAAAATGAACCAACCAAATTTTTTGTGCAGTTCAACTGAAATGGAGCATCCCTGGCGTGCAGACTGATTAAGTGCCAGATGAATATACGCCTCAACCAACTTGTCTGGAATCTTTAGACTCCATGCCATACAGTTTGCTACCATATGTGCCGATAACCAAAAGGCACAAGTTGGGACCAAAGACCGAACTGTGTTTTTCTGGGCTATGCACCAAGCAATATTTTTGGCATTCACTCTCCTAATACTTGGAGTTTGACAAATGGTTGACGCCGGTTGATACTCGAATGAATATAGTCACTTCTTCTTGTCAACATCGATGCTTGTCTGAGTAAACTTTGGAGTACATAGCAGCAGCATAAGTACCTGTGCATCTGATCTTTTTGTGCAGTTCTACTGAAATCACCCAATGTAATGATTTGCCTGCGAGTTCAGGCTCCAAGTTACTCCTTTATGAAATCGGCAAACAGTAGCACAATACCAAATTACCAATACATATGGCAGGCCCAATAATCAGGATAAAGACCAGTACCAACATGTGTGAGGTAGCATATCAATTACTATTTGCTTTGACTGGAAGCCGAGATAAGCCAAGCGACTGACAGCAAAGGAAGGAAGCAAGCCCAGATTAGCAACTGACAGGAAAGGAAGGAAATTGTCGAGGCAATGAAGCACCCAAAGTTTTTGTGCAATTCCACCAAAAGCAATCATCCCTGTTGGCACATATATTAAGAGAGTGAGATTACTGTAATAGTGGCACTAGTTGATGAAACATACACTAACAAATAGAAGCACCCTCATTATCTTAATGGGTAAAGTTAGCAACATAGTAGTCTTGCTTAAAGAGAGGTATTAGTTTATTTACTCAATGCCAATTAGCTCAACACTCAAAGCATTGCCATGTATCATAGGTTGCAAAACTTTAACGTGCAAAGATAAAGGAGTTTCTCATGACAGTAGCATGATACAAATAGAGATGACAACAAACTAATATGGATGAAGGCCTTAGGCTGGTACCAACCCGAGCAAAAAAGATTATTCATGTAGTCCCAGAAGAGATGATAAAGCACTCACTAGAATCATTCAATAGTATATATTTTTGTGCACTTCAAATGTATGGTTGAAATCACTCTTGTTTACAGTGCTGAGATTATATCGAAAGATTATCAAGAACTTCCAGTAGAGTTAAAGCACTAGCTGGGATACAGTTCATTGTATTGTCTTGTGTAGTTCCACTAAAATGTATGATTGGCACAACATGATCCCTGTTTGCACAAGTAGGAACAAGGTGAAACCTTCATTAGCTTAGTGATAAAGGATAGAAAGACATTAGCATATTACTCTAACAGTAGCATCAAATTCATCATGGACAATACGCAAAAGTGGAAGGGCTCCCTGGAGGATCGTCTCACATGTAAGGTAGACGTTGCCGGAGCCCTTGAATGGCCTTGACCGAGGCCTCGGCTTCAGCAATATCACCTTGGCACTGCTTACTCTTCTTCTTCTTCATGCTCTGTTTCTCTTTCTCCTCACCGGTTGGTGAAACCAAGTACATGATTGTCCTTCTATTTCAGAATTGGTTTTGTCAGTGAGGGAGTACAAGTGTACTATAGTAAACAATAGCATTATTTTCTCATGGAAGTCGCAAAATAGAGATGAACACATGCATTAAATATCATTCTTACCTAAAGGTCAGTTATGGTGCCAATATGGATGATGAGGATTGGAACACAGATCTCCCTTTGTGCAGTTCCACCGAAATGAACCAACTGTTCCATTCTGACATTCCAGTTAAACAGCACAAAAGTCACTTCTTTGAAGAAATTTTTTGTGCACTGCCCCAAAAGGTCACAACAGCAACCAGGTGAAATGGATATCCCTGTTTGCACAAATAGCTACAGAGGAAACAGACAAAGTCTCAAACAATTACAGGCAAAAACATTTGGCTAAACTTGTCATGGCTTATAACAGTGGCATGGCTTCATTTTACCAGGGCATTAGATTAAGAACAACTAAATATTTGGTATAAGGGCATGGGACAATGGGTGCAGCAGCAGTCCAGCACCATGGACCTAAACCAGGGCATAAAGTGGTGATTCAGAGTTTGTTGCCCCGAGAAACAAACATCCAAGAAACATACCTGGGTTGGTCCCATTTTTGTTCACTCTAGCCACCTACTCCTATGTTTTTTTGGAAATGGAGGCGTGCCCCGGCCTGCGCGTATGTATGAGCACTTGTGTCTGTACTGATGTTCAAAAAAATGATGCATGCAGCCATCTTATGTGTGGATAGCAAATCTAGTCCTGGTCATACACCACTGTGTACATCGCTTCCCCTATATTTCCCTTTTCGACCAAGAAACCGGTTGGAGGACCAATCTGTGCTACTTTCACCCCTATCCTTCCTGTTTGTACCAAGTCCGATGTACATACTAAATTCCCCCACCCCCAATTTATTTCTTGTTTGAACCAAGTACAAGATTCGACTCAATGAAGTAGCTTTACCTCTAACAATAGAAGAAAAAAATGTGTCGTTGGACCATCCAATCGAGAGGGGCTGAGAGGTAGAAAATGATGCACATGCAGCAATGTAGCGAGCTGGGGAAGTAGAGCTAGGGAGGTTTCGAAGGAAGATATACCTGAAGGTCGCCAGGATTTTGATAGGTGGGCAGCGGGAGGCCGGATCCGCCCACACTAGGGCAACGACGAAGGGTTTGGAGGACCTCCCGCATCGGCGCTCGGCCAGAGATAACGGTGGGCCGGCAGTGGGTCTCCTCCCTCGCTATCGACGACGGCCTAAACGCTGCCCCTCCTCCCCTTCACCGACGGAGGGGGATACGTCCAGATCTGTAACCAGTGGTGAGGATAGAAAGACAATGTTTTTTGAAGGGAGAAAGACAGTGTTACCACCGCTATCTTGTTTAGATCTGGAGATGATGAGAGCGTGTGAATCGAGCAACCCTAGCAAGCAAGCGCGGAGGCTCTGGCCTATATATACGTAGTGGGGTAGTTTTCCTTTTTTTACTCCATCAAAACAATCGTTTAAAATTGTGTACGTGCCAGGTCGCCATTTTTTTAAGTTGTTGATTTTTTTTTGAGATAGCTACCTGCTTATTCCAAGTTGTGTTAGGGTGTGCCAAGTCGCACTTTGTATCGTTCAAGTCTGGTACAAGACCCTCCATTAAATGAACAACCACCCCCTCATAAAATTTGTAAACAAGCCCACGGCTAAAATTATGACCCATTGTTCAAGTTCTTGCTGACCACAAAGGGTCCTTCCCAAGGTGGGGATAGCTTGTGTGCATCAGACTGATCCTGATGAGCCGGAGCACCAGGTCACCTTCTTGAAAGGTTCTGGACCTAACCCGGCGGCTGCGATGGGAATAAATTTCAAACACCAGGGTACCATTGATTGCCGACAAAACATTGAGATGCCTGGTTTTAAAATTCTAGTAAATCCAAAACTCGTCTGAAATCATGAAACTTGGCATGCTATCATGGAATGGCACCCGATATGATGTGGTACTTTTCGTGTCCATTTTGAGAGAAGGCGCACTCGAATAATGACAGCCAACAAAGGCATTTTGAAAAAAATAGCTGCCACTTTAATATCTCAAACGTTTGTATAATTCAAACCATGTGCGTTCTGTTAACCATTCATGTGATGTCACGTGTCTTGGTTTTAATGGTTGTAGGAGGTGTCGTGCGGACAGCTTCTTAACCTTGACTGAACGGGAGGCATGCAAGCGCAGTTCGGTGCGCAGGCTGACCGAGAGGCGTGCAAGATGTCCTCCAATGCGCAGGCTCACCGGAAAGCGTGCGAGCTATACGCTGCGTGGGCTCATTGAGAAGCGAGCCCTTTGACTTCCATGGCCGCCCGCCTTCATCTCCATTAATGGCGCACGAGCCGCTTTTTAATACGAGTGGCCTTACTGTTCACCTCCCATAACACTCCCCCCTCCCCCCGCGCAGACCTCCACCGCCATGGCGCAGAATGATCATCTGCCACTAGTCTTAAAGTTTTGTGAAGTCGACTCCTAGCCAGAGGAGATAGAAAATATGGAGGAATGGGGCCTCATGGACATGGCCCAGAATGAGCTGGTCACGGCGGTTGCTGCCCCCGCTCCTGTCCCAACTCCCATCCACGCGCTTGTGCCAGCGACCATCCTCGTAGCATTGACGGGCTGGTCGCCGAGCACTATCGCAGAGCTGGAAGCCGCGGGCGTCAGCAAGGTCTCCGCGGACCCGCGCAAGCTCGTGTACATGCCAGCGCCAGCGCCAGTGCCCGTGCGCGCGCCTCCACCCACCGTGGCGCCGGCCCCCGTGCGTTTGGCTGCAACTGCCGCGCCCCTCCACCCCACCGCGGCGCCGGTCCCCATGTGTTTGGATGCACCCGCCGCGCCCGTGCGCCCCCACCCCCTCAGCTGCATGGGATGCTGCCGTCGACCGCTACCTCTCAGCGGTGCCAGTTGCCGTCCTCCCGCACCCCGCCCGTCGATCGCAATACGACATGATGTTTGATTTACAAGTGAAGAACATGTTGTGCTGCCTTGAAGACTTCAACAACAGCGTCCCGGAGGACGACAACGACAACGACGGCGCGGCACGCCGCCTTCGCCGCCACCGGAAATAGTTTTCTTGGGGTTTAATACTGTATCTCGATTTCTCAATCATATGAATATAAATTCGCAGTGTGACTGAATGAAAGATATGGTTTGAATGAACTTGCATTTTTCTCTCTTAATGTACAGACTTATCAAATGATTTTATTTTTAAAAACATCAACTGTTTTTAAATATAAAACACTCATCGCAAACGTTTTAGTTAGAACACCCGTATGCAAACCGACAGCTTCCCCAAGAAGCTAAGGGAAAATGTGTCGAGCAGGATTTTTGCATCCCTTCAACGCAAACGGTTGTTTTGCATGACCCGTGTGCAACCACGTACAAACAATTGGGTAAGATTTGCATATCTGTCATTTTGGGTATGTTGCCATTTCTCAAACTGGAAAGATTGGCATTTGGTTATCTAGTAACATTGCCATTAGTCAACCTTGTAACACTGCGATTTGTCAAAATATGCAGCTACAAATCACTAGCACTATATAATTTTTGCAACTAAAATCACTAGCACTGTTCATATGGACACCACTAGCAGGCATGAGTTCATGGACGCATATGCAAATGTACCATTGATTACATACAACAAGTCATCAACCCACAACGACAACGAGGATACATGTTGGATTATAGATCAACAAAACATTCTAGTAAAGTTTTTCTCACACAACAAATAACAAAGCAATGAAATGAATTTCAGCTCAACCACTCGTCGGCGTCTGAAATGCTTGCTTTGAACCAGAATTGATTCTTTGGGAAGGGCCAGCTACTGTCAATCTCGAGACCAACGTGGGACTGATCATCCAGGCTGAAGCGGCCTATTTCAATACCCATATTGGGACGGTAGGGAAGCATAGTAATGTCTGAGGTATAGATACAGTTGCTTCTCATAAATGGTAGTAACGTTGTCTCAACAGCAGCTGGATCGCCTTCCACCATCATTGGATATTTTTTTCCAAGGAAGAGTGAGTTTCCTCCAAGACTTTCAATACTGAACCAGGGAGAAGGTGTTGGTGCTAGTACACTAGTATCCATCCTGAATACCCTGCAATGGATGTTGGAATAGGTCCGGAGAATGCGACCATACGAGACAACACCTGCTTCCTTAGTAACATCAGCAGTGTCCCGTATAAGGACAAGAAGAGGTGATCCATCGGAATAAGTTGCCAGGCGCCACTAAGTATATGGGTCCTGCTCATCCTCATGCTCGTGAAGAAAATTTTCAAGTATAGGTGGTGAAATGTTCACATGACCTTGGAAACACAAGAAGGTTAATTAGTAAAGGGAAACTAGCTAACCCGCATGCATGTGGATGAAACAATTATAATTACGGTGGAAGACAAACGTACCGAAATCATGAGGATTCCATGCAAAAACAGTGCCACGAGTGGTGGCAGCAAACACAAGACCCTCGTATTGAATTGCATCACAGTACTCATCCGTGTATAGAAACTGATTTTTGAGCAATATCCATCGAGTCGAACCATGAAGGACGGCAACAAGCTTGTCGAAGATAGCGACAACATAAGCATTCATATAACCCCAAGAGCGGTTGGGAACTCGGCAAATTGCTATCTTCCATAGACGACAATCAGCATGATCGTATTTGAACTCACGTAGAATACCAGTGTACTCAACCTCTGGGCAGTCGTCTGAGATTTTTTGAAGTGGAACCCGGTGACGAGTGTACACATTCACAAGTTCCCACTCGCAGTTGTACCCAATATAAACAACCCAATCTCCATTTGCGGCTGCCCAAGCCTTGCCCTCAAGCGATGGCATTTTAACATCATACGTATCATTATCAAGCAGCATCAACTTACACAAGGCGAGGCTTCCCTCGTCCCCGTGCCAGTCAGCAGGGTCACGGCAAAGAAGATAGGGGAGATCAAACTGCTCCTGAACCCTTGGGTTCCTTGTAATGATGTTATTAGTTGAGTCGAGAATGGTCTTGAACGAACCTGCCATGCTAGCCCAGGTGATGACGTCACACCGATCAATGAGTTCCTCCACCGCGTCATCATTCAGATCGGAGCAAGAATAACAGGGTCGTTTCTGGCTTGTTCCCTCCATGAAGAAGACGATTAGCCAATGGCAGAAGTAAGGGTGAAGGCAAATGGAGGAGGGAGGAAGAGCTAGCGTGCGACATCAATTCTAAATCGAGAGGGAAAGGCGAAGAGTCGGTGGACGGTTGCCACGGTACACGAAGAGGAACCTGTGGAGCGAACGGTTGCCACAGAGGTCACACACTGATGATGTGAACTAGATTATTGACTCTAGTACAAGTGGGAGACTGAAGAAAATATGCTCTAGAGGCAATAATAATGATAAATGTTTATTATTCATGCTCGAAATGTATTAACCAGAAACTTAGTACATGTGTGAATACATAGACAAGCAAAGTGTCCCTAGCATGCCTCTACTTGACTAGCTCGTTAATCAAAGATGGTTAAGTTTCCTAGCCATGGACATGTGTTGTCACTTGATGAACGGGAACACATCATTATATAATTATGTGATGGACTAGACCCATCCATTAGCTTAGCACTATGATCGTTTAGTTTATTGCTATTGCTTTCTTCATGACTTATACATGTTCCTATGACTATGAGATTATGCAACTCCCGAATACCGGAGGAACACTTAGTGTGCTATCAAACGTCACAATGTAACTGGGTGATTATAAAGATGCTCTACAGGTGTTTTTGATGGTGTTTGTTGAGTTGGCATAGATCGAGATTAGGATTTGTCACTCTGGTTGTCGGAGAGGTATCTCTGGGCTCTCTCGGTAATGCACATCACTATGAGCCTTGCAAGCAATGTGAGTAATGAGTTAGTTGCAGGATGATGCATTACGGAACGAGTAAAGAGACTTGCCGGTAACGAGATTCAGGGAGTCCTGGATTAAGGGGTCTCCGGACAGCCGGACTATATCCTTTGGCCGGACTGTTGGACTATGAAGATACAAGATTGAAGACTTCATCCCGTGTCCGGATGGGACTCTCCTTGGCTTGGAAGGCAAGCTAGGCAATACGGATATGTATATCTCCTCCTTTGTAACTGAACTTGTGTAAGCCTAGCCTCCTCTGGTGTCTATATAAACTGGAGGGTTTTAGTCCGTAGGAGAACATACAATCATACCATAGGCTAGCTTCTAGGGTTTAGCCTCTTTGATCTCGTGGTAGATCAACTCTTGTACTACTCATATCATCAAGAACAATCAAGCAGGATGTAGGGTATTACCTCCATGAAGAGGGCCCGAACCTGGGTAAACATCGTGTCCCCTGCCTCCTGTTACCATCCGCCTTAGACGCACAGTTCGGGACCCCCTACCCGAGATCCGCCGGTTTTGACACCAACATTGGTGCTTTCATTGAGAGTTCCATTGTGCCGTCACCATAAGGCTCGATGGCTCCTTCGATCATCGCTAGCGATGCGGTCTAGGGTGCGGTTTTTCTCCCCGGACAGATCTTCGTATCCGGCGGCTTCGCACTGCGGGCCAATTCGCTTGGCCATCTGGAGCAGATCGAGAGCTACGCCCCTGTCCATCAGGTCAGATTCGGAAACTTGAACTACACGGCCGACATCCGCGAAGACTTGATCTTCGACGGATTCGAGCCCATGTCGGACGCGTCGCACAGTCGCGACGAGCATGACGTAACTCTGTTGTCGGACAATGTTCGGGAGATCGCATTCGCAACCACTCCGGCCTTTAATCCGGAGCAAGTCGCGCCATCCGAGAGCGGAGGGATGGACCCCGCCATGGAGGCTGCACTATCAGTGGCGATAGAGCCGGATACTGACTTTACCCCTTACAAGAGCCGTGTCGCCGAACCACTGGATTCATCTCCGGCCACGGACTCCGAGCCGCTCACATCTGTGCCCGTCGAGTCCGACTGGGCGCCGATCATGGAGTTCACCTCCGCGGATATCTTTCAGCACTCACCTTTCGGAGATGTGCTAAATTCATTAAGGTCTCTCTCCCTGTCAGGAGAACCTTGGTCGAAATATGTCTGGCTAGAATGGGATGCGGACGACGAAGAAATTCGCTGCCCACCCACTACCCACTTAGTAGCCACTATCGACGACTTAACCGACATGCTCGACCTCGACTCCGAAGACTTCGACGGTATGGACGACGAAGCCGGAGATGAACAGGAACCACCGCCCTCAGGGCGCTGGACCGCTGAGGAGTCCTGGATTAGGGGGTCTCCGGACAGCCGGACTATCTCCATGGGCCGGACTGTTAGACTATGAAGATACAAGATTGAAGACTTCGTCTCGTGTCCGGGTGGGACTCTACTTGGCGTGGAAGGCAAGCTAGGCAATACGGATATGGATATCTCCTCCTTTGTAACCGACCTTGTGTAACCCTAACCCTCTCCGGTGTCTATATAAACCTAAGGGTTTTAGTCCGTAGGACAACAATCACAACATACAATCATACCATAGGCTAGCTTCTAGGGTTTAGCCTCTCTGATCTCGTGGTAGATCTACTCTTGTACTACCCATATCATCAATATTAATCAAGCAGGACGTAGGGTTTTACCTCCATCAAGAGGGCCCGAACCTGGGTAAAACATCGTGTCCCCTGCCTCCTGTTACCATCCGGCCTAAACGCACAGTTCGGGACCCCCTACCCGAGATCCGCCGGTTTTGACACCGACATTGGTGCTTTCATTGAGAGTTCCTCTGTGTCGTCGCCGTTAAGCTTGATGGCTCCTACTATCACCAATAGCGATACGGTCTAGGGTGAGACTTTTCTCCCCGGACAGATCTTTGTATTCGGCGGCTTTGCACTGCAGGCTAATTCACTTGGCCATCTGGAGCAGATTGAAAGCTATGCCCCTGGCCATCGGGTCAGATTTGGAAGTTTGAACTACACGGCCGACATCCGCGAAGACTTGATCTTCGACGGATTCGAGCCACAGCCGGGCGCGCCGCACTGTCGCGATGGGTATGACCTAGCTCTGCCGCCGAACAGTAACCCAGAAGCCGCGCCCGCATCAGCTCCGACCCTTAGTTCGGATCCAACTGCGCCAATCGAGGACAGGTGGTTAGACACCGCCTCAGGGGCTGCAGTCTCAACGGCGATCGAGCCGAACACCAGCCTAAACCTCTGCGCAGCCCGTCACTCCAAGGTGCAGGACTCTTTTCCGGACTCCGAACCATCCGCGCCCCTGCCAATCGAATCCGATTGGGCGCCAATCATGGAATTCACCGCCGCAGATATCTTTCAGCACTCGCCCCTTGGCGACATTCTGAATTCACTAAAGTCTCTCTCTTTGTCAGGAGAGCCCTAGCCGGATTATGGCCAACAGGATTGGGATGCGGACGACGAAGAAATTCGACGCCCACCCACCACCCACTTAATAGCCACTGTCGATGACTCACCCGACATGCTTGACTTCGACTCCGAGGACATCGACGGTATGGACGACGATGCGGGAGGCGAAGAGGAACCACCGCCCACAGGGCGCTGGACGTCCACCTCATCATATGACGTATACATGGTGGACACACCAAAAGAAGACGATGACGAGGAACGGAAGGACGCACCGAAGGCTTGTTCCCTCGAGAAGCAGTCAAAGCAGCGGCGCAAGCGCCACCCCAAATCCCGCCTCGGTAGAAATAACAATCATACAGACCCAACGTTGGAGCAGGGCGAACCACTGCCGGACTATGGCAATACGGAGAATCAAACCAAACAAACTAAATCTGTCAAAGATAATAGTCCGGACGACATAACGCCGGACAGGCACCCGGAGCAGCATAATGCCCGTTAAAGGCTTGTTTCCACCGCGAGGAGTCTGAAAAAGCAGAAGCAAAGGCTCAAGGCTGCGCAGGACACACTCCAAATCAGATGGAGTAAAGTACTCAACACAGCAGCAAAGTACGGCGACAATCACCCCACCAAGAGCTACCCAAAGCGGAAGTTGCTACCTTAATTCGATGAGGAGGCCCCAGACCGCCCACAACCAAAAATCAAAATAGCCACCTGGCCGGATAGACGACCTCACGGCCAACATCGAGCGGCAAACAACGCCGCTCACAAGCCAATACGCGATACACGCGAGGGCTCGCACCAAAAGGACGGCGCAACCAGATCCATCTATGGACCACGCAAATGCGCCCCAGCATACGATGTAACACAACAAACATCTGAGCAACGCGATACACCCAGATACAGGGGTGCCGCACACCCCCTATGTTTCACCGACGAGGTACTGGACCATGAATTTCCAGAGGGATTCAAACCCGTAAATATAGAGGCATACGATGGAACAACAGACCCTGGGGTCTGGATTGAGGACTATATCCTCCATATCCATATGGCTCGAGGAGATGATCTCCACGCCATCAAGTACTTACCCCTCAAGCTCAAAGGGCCAGCTCGTCTGTGGCTTAAAAGCCTCCCCGAAAACTCCATTGGAAGCTGGGAAGAGCTCGAGGACGCTTTTCGGACAAATTTTCAAGGGACTTATGTCCGACCTCCGGACGCGGACGATTTGAGTCATATAACTCAACAGCCCGCACTAGTAGAAAACAGGGCTTTGGTCACGGGGCAGTTTTCACATTAGTCCCGGTTCGGTCAAGAACCGGGACTAACGTAAGCATTTATCCCGGTTCGTGCGGCTAAGGCATTAGTCCCGGTTCACCTGGGCCCTTTAGTCCCGGTTCGTGCCACGAACCGGGACTAAAGGGTGCCATGCCCATTAGTCCCGGTTGGTGGCACCAACCGGGACTAAAGGTTAGACCTTTAGTACCGGTTGGTGCCACCAACCGGTACTAATGGGTTTTGAGGCATTAGTACCGGTTCATGGCACGAACCGGTACAAAAGGTCCCATTTCCAAACTCTCCCCCCTCGTGGACCGCCTTTTCAGTTTTAGAAAAAACAAAAGAAAATTATGGAAATGTCAAAAAAAAAAATAAGTTTCCCATGTGATATGTGGTCTACTTGTTGGGAAAATTTACAAATATGAATTTCGACTTTATTTGCAAAATCTCTCTGGAATTTGTAAAATGGGCATAACTTTTGCATACGAACTCGGATTAAAAAGTTTTTTATATGAAAAATCATCTACTCGAAAAGTTACATCCGAGTTTAAACGGGGGAACCCCGTTAAACATTTTCAAAATCCTCAAAAACCTAACAGAAAAAAGTTACGGGGCTTTTAAGATCTAGAGTGGAAAAAATCGAAAAAATTACTAGTCAAATCTGGTCAAACAGTGGTCAAACTGTCGTCAAACAATGGTCAAACTAATTATTCTAGAATATTAGTGTTACTAAATAATTATTTCAGTTATTTTGAATTTTGGTCAAATCTGGTCAAACTGTGGTCAAACAATGGTCAAACTAATTATTCAAGAAATATTAGTGTTACTAAATAATTATTGTTTTTTAAAACAATAGTTTCAAACTCAAACAGTGAAATGTGTCACTTCATGCTCAAGCAAAATTCATGAAGGTTAATAGGATTGACATCTTACTATTGTCAGGAAAACAACAAGTGCAGACTTGGAAACAAGAGAGAATAGAACCCGGAAGTTAAGCGTGCTCAGGCTGGGGGAGTGGGAGGATGGGTGACCGTTCGGGAAGTTAGATGATTTGGAATGATGAGGGGTGATTATAGGATAAATTGAGCAGTGATGAGGGGTGGTGATTACACACTAGAGGTTAAAATAATTCAGAAATTTGAAAATAAAAAAATCATAAAATTTCCTTTAGTCCCGGTTGGTGTTACCAACCGAGACTAAAGGTGGAGCTCCACGTGGCCGCGCCCTTTAGTCCCGGTTTGTGTAAGAACCGGGACTAAAGAGGAGAGGCATTAGTACCGACCCTTTAGTCCCGGTTCGAAAATCGGGACTAAAGGGGCCTTACCAACCGGGACAAAAGCCCCTTTTTTCTACTAGTGTCGGAGAGTCAGCTCGAAAACTTTGGAACATGTTTCTTACTAAAAAGAACCAAATTGTCGACTGTCCGGACGCCGGAGCCTTGGCAGCTTTTAAGCATAGCTTCCATGATGAATGGCTTGCCAGACACCTTGGCCAAGAAAAGCCGAGAACAATGGCAGCATTAACAAGCCTCATGAACCGCTTTTGTGCGGGCGAGGACAGCTGGCTAACCAGATGCAGCACCAGCGACCCCGGTACATCTGAAGTTAGAGATGGAAACGGGAAATCACGGCGCAACAGCAATAACAAACGCTGGAATAAAGACGACAGCACGAAGAGCACGGCAGTAAACGCCGGATTCAAAAGCTCTCGGCCGAGTCAGCAAAAGATGCCCTCTAAAGGCGCCAGAGACGAACTGTCCAGCCTAAACAAAATTCTGGACCAAATATGTCAGATCCATAGCACACCTGGTAAACCCGCTAATCATACCCACAGAGAATGTTGGGTCTTCAAGCATTCCGGCAAACTCAACGACACTGGGGAACACAAGGGGGAGGATACACCAAGCGAAGACGAGGATTAGCCTCTCAAGCAAGACACTGGGGAACAAAAGAAATTTCCACCAGAAGTCAAAACAGTAAACGTGTTACACGTGATCAAAGGAAGAAACAAAATGACACTCCTACAAAAATATATCCAAGGGCCTATCACCGCGGAGTCCTGCCACTGGTCGTTTCAACTGATCGCTTTCGACCATCGTGATTACTCAGCAAGTATCCGGCGTGCAGGATGGGCTGCCCTGGTATTAGGCCAAATAATTGACGGATACCACTTCACACGAGTCCTGATGGACGGTGGCAGCAGTCTAAACCTGATATACCAGGACACAATCCGCGAAATGGGGATAGACCCAACAAAAATTCGCCATAGCAATACTACCTTTAAAGGAGTAACGCCAGGCCCAGGGGCTCATTGTACAGGCTCCCTGCTACTAAAGGTTATATTCGGCTTCCCCGATAACTTCCGTAGCGAACATTTAACCTTCCACATCGCTCCGTTCCAAAGTGGCTATCAAGCACTACTCGGACGCGAAGCTTTCACTCGCTTTAATGCAACACCGCATTACGCTTCCCTCACGCTCAAGATGCCCGGTCCATGTGGCATCATTACAGTGAATGTAAATATTGAGCGATCTTTGCGCGCCGAAGAGAGTGCGGCGGCCTTGGCAGCCGCACACTAAAAACGGCCTAACCAACTAAAGCATTTAACAGGTCGTCAAGACCTCGGACACGGTTAGACGAGTCCGGCACAGCTATATGAATTCATACCGGATCAATGGTCGTACCCCTATTACAAATACAAGGGGCTCAACGCACGCAGACAAGTGGCAATTTTTACTCATCTTGAATTATACATGGTTTCTTTAAAAACTATCTTTTTGCACGACAACTTTTTCACATAAGTTCCTCTCTTTTACAGATGATCATCGTGCTACACCCGTCCAGGATACGGCACAATGGAGACACAGGAGCAGACGTGCAGTAGGGACCCGCTCCAAGGATTCTTTTTATATTAAGACCCTACGTAAACCTTTTTTAATGTCTCTTGTTGATACACATCCACTGAATTCTCAGCACAATTAAGAAGGATGCTGACGTCTTGGCATGTGGCCATGTCAGAATAATGCACGTACCTAGACACAAGGGGCTTCTTACAAAGGGCACTATTTAGGCCTGGTTTATACCATAAAGACCGAATACCTTAGGGAGTGTTCGGCGTCGCGAGTTTGGCCTTATATGCATCAGCTCCGAATCATTGTCTTTGGTCAAATGTTGGGTTTGCCCGGCTCCTGCGTTTTGGTCCCTTACGTTCCGCTTTACCGGCTAAGGCAGCACCAGGAGAACTACTGCGATTGTGCCCTGGTTCATCCGGACGAGCACCTCAGTAGAGAAAGCCGAAAACTGACTGTCATGATATAGCGTGAGACTGGTCAACCACTCGATGACCTATAGGGATGTTAGAATTCCTCCGCCTTAACGAAGGGCCGTTTCCTGGCTAGGCATGTACGCACCCCGAGATCGGGAGAGTGCGGAGCCACCAGGGGCTATCTAGTAGCCCCACTGTCAAACTCCTATGGCCAAGTGAAAGTGTTAAAGCATTATAGTCCGGTTGCCTCGTTCGCTATGCTATCACCTCCTTAATAGGACCAAGACGTTGGGTTAAGTGTGAACACGTGTTTTTTGCTAGCACCTCCGCATTATATGCGTGGGGGCTGAAGCCGACGACTGCAATCTTTCAGGTTATACACATGTATACATAAACGGCCGCACGGGAGGCATCATATTACTTTCGGGCAAAAGTATAAACACAGCCTTATAAAATTTCATAAAAACATTGTGTTTACAATGGGAATACATGTCACTCAAACATAATATTCTTCGAGCACTGGGCCTCTATCAAACGAGCACCCTCGAGAACCTCCTCGAAGTAGTGCTCGGCACCCACTCGGCCTATGGCCGAACCCTGCGCCGCAACAGTGGTAGCGTCCATCTCCGCCCAGTATGCTTTAACACGGGAAAGGGCCATCCGCGAGCCTTCTATGCACGCCGACCTCTTCATCGCATCAATGCGCTGCACCGCACCAAGGACCTGCTGCACTAAGCTAAAATAGCTATTCGGCTTTAGCCTTTCCGGCCATAGCTGATCCACGACAAACCTCATGGCGAGTCCGGACAACCTATTTAGTTCGGCCCATTCGGCTAGCTGATCAGTCAAAGGAAGCGGACGCTCTGGAACGTTGAATTGCGACCAGAACAGCTTGTCCACCCCACGATCTGCTTGACCTTGGAAGTATTTGGCCGCATCGGCAGCGCTCGCCGCCAAGTCCATATATGCATCTGCCGAACTCCACAGCCGATCCAGAGGGGCATACCGTGGATCTCCGAACTTCCGCCGTAGCATGAAGGGCTTCCCAACCGCAATATCCCCGGCTTCCCGCAGCTCCTCCTTCTTCGATCTCATAGCAGAGCGGGTGTCTTTGTCCGCCATCGCGGCCTTCTCAAGGTCTGTTGCCTTCGCTCAGTTTTCTTTTTCAAGAAGCCGGCAACGGTCGGCAGTGTCTTTTAATTCTATGGCCATCTTGGCCATCTTCTCTTTGCTCTCGCCATGTGCGGCCTTCTCGGCTTTCAACTCTTCGGCCGCCTTCAAAGCAGCCGCATTACTAATCCTCGCTTGTTCTTTGGCTCGGGCAAGTTCGTCCCGCAAGGTTTCCACGGTGGCAGCTCCATCTGCAGTCACAACATATTAAAGATACTGGCATCATGCTGCTTTTACTAGGTGGCATTCACTAGAAAATAACACTTACCCTATGCCTCGTCAAGCCGCTTGTTAACAAGCTCGATGTCGGCGTCCGCCGCATCCAGTTGCCGTTTTAATTCGGCAAACCCACTAGTCCGGCTAGCCACCGGAGCTTCCACCGCCTGCACATAAAGGCAGTCTGGTTATTGCCTGGGACTGTGATCCTCTATTCGCCTCCATTCTCGTCGACAACCAGAGTCTCAGGGGCTACTATCTGCACAGGGCACACCTAACATGTGTAGTACTATCACATATTATCTCACGTACCTCAAAGCCTGTCAGTAGACTCATAAAAGCTTCATGTAATCCTCTTTCGGGAGACGAGATTCTCTCCATCACCGTACTCATCAGCATACGGTGTTCTTCTGAGATGGCCGCTCGCCCCACCAACTCCCTCAGAACGTCCGACCGCACACCAGACGGTGCCGGACTCTTTTGTCTGCTCTCTTCGAGGGCCGGACACTGGGGACTTCGGGGGTCTATGGGATTATCTTCTGGCCTCACCGGATTCGGAGAGGCCCTCTGTGACGACACTTCGGGGTCACCCGCTTCTTGAGCGGAGGAGTCCGGGGGAGGCATTTCGCTCTCCATCATCTCTGGAAGAAGATCCACCAAAGACGAGCTCAACTGAGAGGGGCTAAGGCCCGAACTGCAAGATATATGCGGTGGTTATTTTCTCAGAAAAAAGATAGCATACCTTTACTATTAAAGTATTTTGGATCACTTACGACTCGTTGGAGGGCTGATCCCCCCGCGGACTTTGTGCGGCAAAAGCACCCCCCGAGGCAGGACCCTCTGTGGGAGGCTTCTTCTCCCGTTTGGAGGCTTCGGCTTCTGGATCCTCGGAAGCAGTCCTTTTCCTCCCCCGGTTGTCCTCCTTCGTGGAGACGCTCATTCCCTCGGTTGGAACGGGCAGCGACGGGGGCCCGCGTCCGCCCATATTATCCCCCCCGGTATCTTCCTTCGAGGGCTCCGGGCAAGGTGCGACCTCGAGCATCTTTTCCAATATTGGATTTTCCAAACCCTTAGGGAGGGGGGCCAAACACCGAATCATCTTCGCCTTTGTTAGCCAGTCCTGGTCAAAAGGTGAACTCTCAGAAAGAACTTCGTAACGAATAAAAGACAGTGTGTTCGGCCAGAGGATTTCTTACTTGTTCGGCGGCGCGGTTACTGCTCAGGCCCATGTCCTCAGTAATATCCGGACACTCTATTTGAGGTTCGAAGAATGACTTGTACATCTCCTCGTGCGTCAGGCCGAGGAAACTTTGAATGGCACGTGGTCCCTCTAGGTTGAACTCCCACAAATGAAGGGGCCGGCGTTTGCAAGGCTGGACTTGACGAACCAGCATAACTTGTATCACCGCAACCAAATTAAAATCTCCCTTGAAGAGATCTTGGATGCGGCTTTGCAGTATAGGCACGTCCTTGGCTGGACCCCAGCTTAGACCTCTGCTAATCCATGACATCAGTTGTGGTGGGGGGGCCGAGCGGAAAGCAGGGGCAGCCACCCACTTGGCACTTCTGGGAGCTGTGATGTAAAACCACTCCCGCTGCCATAATTCGGACACCTCTGGGAAGGAACCTTTCGGCCATGGAGCTCCTGCCATCTTGCCTGTTGATGCACCTCCGCACGCTGCATGTTGCCCCTCGATCATCTTCGGCTTCACTTCAAAGGTCTTGAGCCACAAGCCAAAGTGAGGGGTGATGCGGAGGAAGGCCTCGCACACGACAATAAATGTCGAGATGTGGAGAAAGGAGTCCGGAGCTAGATCATGGAAATCTAGCCCATAATAGAACATCAAACCCCTGACGAAGGGATCCAGAGTGAGGCCTAGACCTCGGAGGAAGTGGGATACGAACACGACGTTCTCGTTGGGTTCGGGAGTAGGGACGATCTGCCCTCGAGCAGGCAGCCGATGCGAAACCTCGGCGGTCAGGTATCTGGCCTCCCTCAACTTCTTAATGTCTTCTTCCGTAACAGAGGAGGGCATCCATCAGCCTTGAAGGTTGGATCCAGACATGATTGAAGATCCGAAGCACCTAAACCTGGGCTTTGGGTGTTAGAACTCGAGGCGGGGGAAGGGTTCGATTGAGCACGAGAGGGAAAAAGCGAAAACCTTGTCCCTTTATAAAGAGGGTGAATATCAAGCATCCTCTCCGTAGTCGTTTAGGACTTGCCTATAATCTAGGAGTCCTAGACACGGTTGGGTTACCCACGACCGCATTAATGAGAATCCTGTGGGCTAGCTTCTAGGGTTTAGCCTCTCTGATCTCGTGGTAGATCTACGCTTGTACTACCCATATCATCAATATTAATCAAGCAGGACGTAGGGTTTTACCTCCATCAAGAGGGCCCGAACCTGGGTAAAACATCGTGTCCCCTGCCTCCTGTTACCATCCGGCCTAGACGCACAGTTCGGGACCCCCTACCCGAGATCCGCCGGTTTTGACACCGACAACCGCCACCTCATCATATGATATATACATGGTCGACACCCCCAAAGAAGGCAATGGCGACGAGACAGCGGAGGATGACCCCTCCAAGAAGCAACCCAAGTGTCGACGTCAGCGGCGCCGCTCTAAGTCCCGCCACAGCAAGAGCAGTGATACCGGCACAGGAGATAATAACACTCCGGATAGCGCCAAAGACAACAACAATCCCCTCCAGCACGGTGTAGAGCTAGAGGACGAACAAGCTAGACCTCCAGAGTAGACAGCAGATGGAGAACTGGAGGAGGACAATTACATGCCTCCCTCCGTAGACGAGGTGAGCCTCGGCGACGACGAGTTTATCGTGCCTGAGGACCTCGTCGAGTAAGAGCGCTTCAAGCGTCGGCTTATGGCCACGACAAATAGCCTTAGGAAAAAACAGCAACAGCTTCAAGCTGATCAAGACCTGCTAGCAGACAGGTGGACCGAAGTCCTTGCGGCCGAGGAGCATGAACTCGAGCGCCCATCCAAGAGTTACCCAAAACGCAGGTTGCTACCTCACCTCGAGGAGGAAGCATTGAAACCTCATTCACCAGCGTACGATGCGGCTGACCGGCCACTACGCAGCCGAGCCAGAGAGGCGTTTCAGCCTAAAGTTCAGCCTGCACCCCGTCGCCACTCAGTAAAAAATACTAAGGCCCGGGGCAACACAGAGGACCTGCGAGACATATTGGGCAGTAAGACAAAAATTGCAAGGTCAATATATGGGACACGGTCACGTGCGCCCACACGGGACGATGATCGTTGCGCCGGATACACCAAGAGTAAATCCGGACGGGCCGAATACAGCAGACAAGACTCATACGAACTACATCAGGATATAGCCCGGCACAAAGGTGTCGCACACCCCCCTATGCTTCACTGATGAAGTTATGAATCATGAATTCTCGGAGGGTTTCAAACCTGTAAATATCGAATCATACGATGGCACAACAGATCCCGCTGTATGGATTGAGGATTTCCTCCTTCACATCCACATGGCTCGCGGTGATGATCTACATGCCATCAAGTACCTCCCACTAAAACTCAAAGGACCAGCTCGGCATTGGCTGAATAGCTTGCCAGTAGATTCCGTCGGCAGTTGGGAGGATCTGGAAAACACATTTCTTGACAACTTCCAGGGCACTTATGTGCGGCCACCGGATGCTGATGACCTGAGCCACATAACTCAGCAGCCAGGGAAATCGGCCATACAATTCTGGACACGGTTCCTGACTAAGAAAAATCAAATTGTAGACTGTCCGGATGCAGAGGCCCTAGCGGCATTCAAGCATAACATCCACGACGAATGGCTCACCCGCCACCTCGGCCAGGAGAAGCCGAAATGTATGGCAGCCCTCACAACACTCATGACCCGCTTTTGCGCGGGCGAGGACAGCTGGCTGGCTCGCAGCAACAACACATCAAAGAATCCAGATACCTCGGATACCAAAGATGCTAACGGTTGGCAGCGTCATAATAGACCAAAGCGCCGCAATAACAGCGATAACACCGAAGATACGACAGTCAATGCCGGATTCAGAGGCTCTAGATCCGGTCAGTGGAAAAAGCCATTCAAAAGAAATACTCCGGCTCCGTCCAGTCTGGATCGCATACTGGAGCGGTCGTGTCAAATCCACGGCACCCCCGACAAGCTAGCCAATCACACCAATAGAGAATGTTGGGTGTTCAAGCAGGCCGGCAAGTTAAATGCCGAAAACAAGGACAAGGGGCTGCATAGCGATGACGAGGAGGAGCCCCGGCCGCCGAACACGGGAGGACAGAAGGGGTTTCCCCCACAAGTGAAGACGGTGAACATGATATACGCAACCCACATTCCCAAGAGGGAGCGGAAGCATGCACTAAGGGACGTCTATGCGATGGAGCCCGTCGCCCCAAAGTTCAACCCATGGTCTGCTTGCCCAATCACCTTCGATCGCAGGGATCACCCCACTAGCATCCGTCATGGCAGATCTGCCGCACTGGTCCTAGACCCCATCATTGACGGATTTCACCTTACTCGAGTCCTTATGGACGACGGCAGTAGCCTGAACCTGCTTTATCAGGATACAGTGCGAAAAATGGGTATCGATCCCTCGAGGACAAACCCAGCAAAACCACCTTTAAAGGCATCATCCCAGGTGTTGAGGCCCATTGCACAGGCTCAATCACACTGGAAGTGGTCTTCGGATCACCGGATAACTTCCGAAGCAAAGAGTGAATCTTCGACATCGTCTCGTTTCGCAGTGGCTATCATGCACTGCTCGAACGGACAGCGTTTGCAAAATTCAATGCAGTGCCGCATTACGCATACCTCAAGCTCAAGATGCCAGGACCTCGCGGGGTCATAACAGTAAATGGAAACACAGAACGCTCGCTCCGTACGGAAGAGCACACTACGGCCCTTGCAGCAGAGGCACAAAGCAGCCTGTTCAGGCAGACCACTCATTCGGCGTCACGGCCCCTGGACACCTTCAAGCGAGTCCGGAACAAGCTGCAACAGGATCACCTGGCACGATCAGAGCTCGCCTAGCAATTCGGCCCCCGTCGCAGTCCCAGTGAAGCAACGAAATCTGTGCCGCACGTACATAACTAGGCATTAAAAATACCATGGACATAGGCGGGGGTACGACTAGGACACGCCCCACATTTTGGCTCAACCACACTAGGGGTTGTATACCTTTGACATTCCTTTTCTCTTTCAGGGCCTAACTCTCTGGAAGCCCTTTCCAGCAGTACGATTGATGGACACATTCCGGAAGCAACAACCAAGGCGGAAAGAAGCTAAGATGAACATGGGAACCGCCAGGTGGTCTCTAGTAATAATTGATATACCCGCTTTTCACTATTTTATGCGCAGCTTGCCCTGGGATAGGACATTTCAAATTGTCCTACTTTATTCTTATTGCACTACTTGTACCAAGTACACTTCGACGTATCATTTAAATAACAATGCATATCACTAATCTGTCATTGCATTATTTAAGTTTTTCTCTTTCGCTTATATGTCCATTTATGACAATCCGCACCCACACGTGCAGGTAAGGTCAGTTCACCAGGGGTCCTTGTTTACCCCATAATATGGTGCAAGAAGTCTGAACACTTTCGACAGTACGGCACCCCGAACTTATAGCATTATATGCATCAGCTCCGAATCATGTCTTTGGTCAAATGTTGGGTTGCCCGGCTCCCACGCTTTGGTAACTTACGTTCCGCTATATCGTCTAAGGTAGCGGTGGGAGAACTACTGCGATTGTGTCCCGGTTCTTCCGGACGAGCACCTCAGTAGAGAAAGACAAAAACTGACTGTCATGATAAGGCGAGAGACTGGTCGCTGTTCGAGAGGTCTCAAGTCCTTAAAGACTTTTTCCGCTTCGGGCGAGGAGTCGGCCTTGTCCGGCTTAGGCGTGTATAGAGCCTCAAATTCGGCCCTCTGAATACCAGGGGCTTCGCCAAAAATTTAAAATCATAGACTTCTATGGCTAAGTGAGAGTGATAAAGCATTATAGTCCGATTGTCTGGTTCGTTGCGCTGAACACCTCCCTTGAAGGACCCAAAATTGGGGTAAAGAGTGTTCAGATTTATCTCGAACACCCCAGTACTAGTTACATGGGGGTAGAAGCCGATGACTGGCCAACTCTCAGATTTTATAAACGGCCACACAAAAGGTAATATTTTAAATTAAGAAAGCGTCGCATGGCGCAAACAAACCTGTTTCATCTTACAGGATCACATGGGCATGTTCATTCAAAAATTACATCCTTGGCACACTCATCTGCCACTAAGCGGGAACCCTTCAGGACACTCTCATAATAAGTCTCGGGGCAGCGATTCTCCTTGCCTTCCGGCGGCCCCTCCTTCACCAGCTTCACGGCGTCCAGCTTCGCCCAGTGCACCTTCGCACGGGCAAAAGCCCTGCGTGCACCCTCGATGCAGACGGACCACTTGATGACTTCAAGTCATGGGCAGGCTTCCACTAGCCGCCTCACAAGGCCGAAGTAGCTGCCGGACAGGGGCTTGCCAGGCCACATCCGGACTATAAGGCCCCTCAAGGCTTGTTCCGTTGCCTTGTGAAGCTCGACCAACTGCTTCAGCTGGTCGCTCAAGGGCACGGGATGTTCGGTCCCAGTATACTGAGACCAGAACAACTTCTCCGTTAAGCTCCCCTCCTCGGCCCGGTAAAACTCCGCGACATCCAATACACTGCGGGGAAGATCTACAAACGCTCCTGGAGAGCTCCGAACTCGGGTAAGAAAAAGGAAAGTCTCCTTCACGTGCTTGCTTTGCATAATGAATGCCTTACCCGTCCTGGAGGGCCTTGTGGGCTTCGGCCTTGGCGCTCCGGACGCTTTCAAACGCCTGCGCGAGCTCAGACTCTCGCGTATTAGAATCAAGCTCCAAGGACTCGTGCTTTTTGGTGAGAGCCTCGAGCTCTTGCTGCACCTCGCCTACTCGGCTTCTTGTTTCTCCCGTTCAATGCATTCTTTGGCCGCTTTGTCATCGGCCTCGGACAACGCCTTCCTCAGGGTCTCCACGTTGGTCGTGGCCCTGAAAAATTCATGATGATCCTATTACTTTACACCCGAACTTCTTTTTAACTATATAGACAGGGGTATATCTTACCTTTGCTCTCTTCGAGCTGCCTCTTGGTAAGGCCAAGCTCGTCCTCGGACCGCTTCAGGTCCTGCTTCAGCGCAGAGACCTCCGTAGTACGTGCGGCAGCGGCCAGCAGTGAAGCATGCACATACACATAGACATACTATACTTAGACTCCTGAGTTATCATTTGATCCTCTATTGAGCTTTTCTTCGCGAACGCCGAACAGAGCATCAGGGGCTACTATCTATGCGGTACTATTTTCTTATATTTTAATTGCTTACCTCAAAGCCTGTTAGGAGGCTGGCGCAGGCTTCGGTCAGTCCGCTTTTGGCGGATTGAACCTTCTCGACCACCGCACTCATGATAGTGCAGTGCTCTTCTGCGATGGAAGCGCTGCGAAGCGCTTCCAGCGGGTTGTCCGGCGCCTCTGGTTGGACAGAGGACATGGGCACCGATGGTTGGCCCCCCTTGACGGGGGATCGCCTGCCGGAATTCGGAACCATCGAAGGTTCCGGCGCAGTGTCCGGCTGGGGCCCAAACTCGAAGCCCTTAGGAGCCTCGCTCCCTTGGTACCCAGGGTTCGGGAAGTCACCGCGAGGTGCCCCCAAGACCACCTCCCCTTGGCTCGGTGCCTTTTGAGACAACAGCTCGGCGTTGTCCGTAGGGCGAGGGGTGGAAGCGGTCGGATGAGAACCGTTGTTCATATCCGACGAGTCCAAAGAGCCGCTCGACGAGGATACGTCGAGATGACCTCGGGACGGACTGCATAATCATGTTCGGCACGAGGAAAGGGAGTGCAATAAAACATACCATGGAGTACTATGGTGTCTGGACACTTACGACTTCGCCAGGGGCTTGTCCCTGGGTAGCCACTCGTCGCCGCTGTCGGCGGCCGTCGTGGCACAGTCCGGAGGGAGGGTCCTTCCCTTCTTGGACCCTTCGGCCTCCCCGGATGGGTCGGCCTTCCTTTTCTTGTCTCCCCCGGCAGGGGGGAGAACTTTTCTCCTCCTCCTCCTCCTTGTTTGTGTGGGAGGAGTGCGCGTCGGAGTCATCGGACGATGAGTTCGATACAAACTTGCGCCGGAGACCCTTTCGGGTCCCCGTGGCCTTCTTCTTGGCCTTCTTTGTCGGCACCTCGTAAGGCGCCAGAGTCAGCATCTTCGATAGAAGAGCGTCTGCAGGATCTTCGGGCAGGGGGGCTGGACAATCAAGCTGCTCCGCTGTCTCTATCCAGTCCTGTTAATGACATGGAAGCTTAGATCCAGCACATAACTAAACTGGGGCAAATAAACACCATGAGAGATATAAAAGCCTACCGGATTGGCGCGGCGCTTTGCGCTGAGTCCGCGGTCCTCGGTGAGGGAGGGAGGCATCTCGGCGCTCTTGAACAGCACCCTCCAGACGTCCTCATGCGTCGTGTCATAGAGCTCTCGCAGCGTCTGGTGCTTGGCCGAGTCGAACTCCCACAAATTGAATGCCCGTTTTTGGCACGGAAGGATCCGGCGGAAGAGCATAACCTAGACCACATTGACAAGCTTGATTTTTCTGCTCGTCATGTTCTAGATGCAGGTCTGGAGTCCGGTCAACTCTACCGAAGAGCCCCAGGACAGGCCCTTCTTTTTCCAGGAGGTGAGCCGCGTGGGGATTCCGGATCAAAATTTGGGGGCCGCCACCCAGTTGGAGTCGCGCGGCTCGGTGATGTAGAACCACCCCGATTGCCACCCCTTTATGGTATCCACGTAGGTGCCCTCAAGCAAGGTGACATTAGGCATCTTGCCTGCCATGGCGCCCCCGCACTCTGCTTGTTGGCCACCCACTACCTTCGGTTTAACATTGACGGTTTTCAGCCATAAGCCGAAGTGGGGCCTGATGCGGAGGAAGGCCTCGCACGCGACGATAAACGCCAAGATGTTGAGGATGAAGTTGGGGGCCAGATCATGAAAAATCCAGCCCATAGTAGAACGTGAGCCCGTGGACGAACGGGTGGAGAGGAAATCCCAGTCCGCGGACAAAATGGGTAAGAAAACCTACCCTCTCATGGGGTTCGGGCATTGGGACGATTTGCCCCGCATTGGGCAGCCGGTGCACGATATCCGCAGCCAAGTATCCGGCTTCCCTTAACTCTTTGATGTTTTCCTCCGTGATGGAGGAGACCATCCACTTGCCTCCTGCTACAGACATGCTTGGAGCGGTTTGAGAAGAAGAACGCGAGCTTGGGCTCTCGAGCTCGAGTGTGCGGGAATGGGTAAGCGAGGAGCAAGAAGGCGTGGATGAAAAAAGTAAATCGTTGTCCCTTTATAAGGGCGGAAGAGGCGATGTGTCTCCCCACTTGCCTGGGAAAACCACTTATTCCCCAGCCGCCGTAATTGATGGCGCGGTTGGGTTACCCACGTCCAAATTGATGAGAATCCCATGATAAGGGGAACACGATCTCTGCTTTGATAGGACGTATCAAGAAAACCGCCTCGCTATATGTGCGGAGCTGGTTGAGAAAAGCGGTTCGAATAATAACCGGGCCATGGCATGATGTCATGCTATCAAAACGTGTCAACAGATTAGATTTGTGGATATATTATTCTCTCTATGGTGGTATGTGGAACTTATTTTGCAGGGTCGGACACTATCCTTGTATTCAAACTCATCAATGGTGTATTCGGAGGAGGAACCCGCCTTGCAATGCCGAAGACAACACTACGCGCCGGACTCATCGTCATTGAATCCTGGTTCAGGGGCTACTGAGGGAGTCCTGGATTAGGGGATCTCCGGACAGCCGGACTATATCCTTTGGATGGACTGTTGGACTATGAAGATACAAGATTGAAGACTTTGTCCCGTGTCCGGATGGGACTCTCCTTGGCGTGGAAGGCAAGCTAGGCAATACGGATATGTATTTCTCCTCCTTTGTAACCGACCTTGTGTAACCCTAGCCCCCTCTGGTGTCTATATAAACCAGAGGGTTTTAGTCCATAGGAGAACATACAATCATACCATAGGCTAGCTTCTAGGGTTTAGCCTCTTTGATCTCGTGGTACATCAACTCTTGTACTACTCATATCATCAAGAACAATCAAGCAGGACGTAGGGTATTACCTCCATCAAGAGGGCCTGAACCTGGGTAAACATCGTGTCCCCTGCCTCCTGTTACCATCCGCCTTAGACGCACAGTTTGGGACCCCCTACCCGAGATCCGCCGATTTTGACACCGACAGAGATTGAACTAGGTATGGTGATACCGACGATCGAATCTTGGGCAAGTGACATACCGATGACAAAGGGAACAACATATGTTGTTATGCGGTATGACCGATAAAGATCTTCATAGAATATGTAGGAGCCAATATGAGCATCTAGGTTCTGCTATTGGTTATTGATCGGAAATCTATCTCGGTCATGTCTACATAGTTCTCGAACCCGTAGGGTCCGCATGCTTAACGTTCGATGACGATCGGTATTATGAGTTTATGTGTTTTGATGTACCGAAGGTAGTTCAGAGTCCCGGATGTGATCACGGACATGACGAGGAGTCTCGAAATGGCCGAGACATAAAGATCGATATATTGGAAGGCTATGTTTGGACACGGGAATGGTTCCGTATGAGTTCGGGCATTTTCCAGAGTACCAGGAGGTTACCGGAATCCCCCGGGGAGTCAATGGGCCTTAATGGGCCCTAGTGGAGAAAGAGGGCAGCAGGCAAGTGGTGGGGCGCGCCCCCTAGGCCTAAACCGAATTGGTTTAGGGTTTGGGGGGCGGCCCCCCTTTCCTTCTCCTCTCCTCCTCCTTCTCCTCTCCTCCTCCTTCCTCCTTCTCCTAGTAGGGATAGGAAAGGGGGGGCAAACCTACTTGGAGTAGGATTGCCCCCCCTTGGGTGCGCCTCCTCCTAGACCGGCCCTCTCCTCCTCCCCTCCTTTATATACGAGGGAAGGGGCACCCCATAGACACACAAGTTGATTGTTTAGCCGTGTGCGGTGCCTCCCTCCACAGATTTCCACCTCGGTCATATCGTTGTAGTGCTTAGGCAAAGCCCTGCGTCAGTAACTTCATCATCACCGTCATCACGCCGTCGTGCTGACAAAACTCTCCCTCGACCTCAGCTGGATCTAGTGTTCGTGGGACGTCACCGAGCTGAACATGTGCAGATCGCGGAGGTGTCATACCTTCGGTGCTAGGATCGGTCGAATCATGAAGGCGTACGACTACATCAACCGCGTTGTCATAACGCTTCCGCTTACGGTCTATGAGGGTACGGAGACAACTCTATCCCCTCTCGTTGCTATGCATCACCTAGATGGATCTTGTGTGTGTATAGGATTTTTTTTGAAATTACTACGTTCCCCAACAATGAGTTGGTTTGACAGAAATTCACTAAGAGGTTTTGGAAGTCAGCCCTTGACGGATTGGTGGCTCTGAGTGCTCCTCACTCGAAGGGTCCGAAATGACTTGGTCAAATTTTGTGATGCGGCATGAATAGAATTTGAGAAGAGAAAAATCATAGATAGCTAGAGGGAGTACTCACGCATTCTTGTCCATCCATTTGGTCAATAAAAAACAAAGAATTAGAATTACAAATGGATGTCCTTGAATGGTTAAAATCATGCAACCAACATGCTCACACAATAAGATAGCAAATGCAACATGTGACAAAGCATGCACATACACTCTAGCATCTATCAAGCAATTGGCGATGACTAGGTCATCTACATATGAGTATATAGACCGAGGAGTCAAATGAGAACATTTGATCGTAGGTCATACTCATCGTTTAAGCACAAGTGGGGTTTCCAGTTTTACATAAAGCATTGTTGTGTTCACACCATTAGAGTTGCTTTTGCTCAATTTTTAGAGCAAAGCTCCCCCTAGATGTGATATCCCCCCTAAGAGGGATGAACTAACCTTGGGTTTTGTCGATGATGACTTCATGTAGATGTTGAAGATGTGGATTCTCAATGTTGATGTAGATCTTTTGGAGCAATCCATTGGAGTGTTGCACTTTCAATACCTACATGGGTTAGTCTCACAAGGAACATACAAGGATATCCATAGACATAGAGTGAATAATTCATGTGTGATGATGTCCATGAAAGCATTAGGTTACCTTGTCCCTTGTCTTACCAACAAGAGGGTTTGTGACTCCATGAACTAGTGCAAGATATGAAAGTTGATTGCACATGTCCTTGCCAAAATGAATATGAGTGAAGTACGTTGGCGGAGTCACCCTCAAGAACACCCTAGTTCTTATTCTTTTGGATCCGCATCAACTTGATGGGAATCCTTGGAGTTGTAGTCGTACTTGATGAAGTAGAACTTGGCGTAGTCTTTGGAACCCACTTGACCATGGCCTTAGGAGCTTCTTCAAATGAAAAAAAAATCTCTTCTTAAAGCTTGTTCTTGCCTTTTAGCTTGTGGTCTTATGGTGGAAGATCATCTTGAGCTTGTGTTCCCTTGAAAGAAGTCGGATCATACTTCTCTTGTTGAGGAACAAACTTCATCTTGGGGTATTGATCTTCTTCCCACTCAACTTCATTGGCATTGAACTTTCATTCAGAACAACACCTTGGTTCTTCCGGTGCCTTCCTTCCTTGCGTACAATTTCCTCAGATTGCTTACTTCCCGCAAGGCTCTTGTAAACACCTTTCTCTATAATTCCCTTCAAACAAGCTATTTTCTTGCTCAAGTGTAACTTGGCTAAGAGGATCATTAGTGGAATCAAGAGAACTACTAGAAGCAACAATATTGGATTTAGCATTGTTATTGTTACTACTAGACGAATAATCTTTCTTGTTCTTGTTGCTATATTTTACTTGTGGCATATAAGTAGACAAGAGGAGACGTTTGGCAAGATAAGAATAACTCTTCTTTAGAAGATCATCATTGATAGCTTTTAGGAACTCATGCTCTTGCTCTAAATTTAGCTTCTCGAAGCGTAGCTTCTCATGAGTTCTTTTGAGCTCTCTATGATCCTCTAGAGTTGTTTCATGAGCCAACTTAAGAGTGTTTAGTTCTTTACTTAGATGCTCAATCTCCTTCTTATCATTGTCATTTGTTTCATCTTGATTAGCATGATCATTAGCAAGTTCATCATAGTTTTCACCACTAGAATTGTCAACAAGTCATCATCACCTAGCAAATCATCTTCATCACCATTGAAATCAACATACTCGGGGTGCGATACCTTAGGGACTTTAGCCATGAAGCATCTTACAATTCCTTCATTTGGTGAGTCAAATATGTCGTAGGAGTTGGATGACACAAGTGCAAGTCCGGCAACACCTTCATCTTGAGTATATTCGGAGTCGGAGTGATAGCTTCTCTCGGAGTAGTTGTCGGAGTCGGAATCGGATACCCATTCACCAACGTGAGCTTGATGTCTTTGTCTTGTGTAGCTCTTTGATGACTTGTCCTTCCTTTCTAAATCCTTGCTTCTACGAGAGGGTCTTCGTTCATAATGATCATCTCTACTCCTTCTCTCTCTTGGAGGTGATTCATCTCTTCTACTCCTCCTTTTTGGCGAATCTTCTCTCTTCTTGTAGGGAGCCGTACACTCATTGGAGTAGTGTCTGGGTCTTTCACAATTGTAGCAATTACGATCACGACTAGAAGATCTTTTGTATAGGATCTTGACTTGGAGCTTCTCTCTTTGCTTCTATTCTTGTAGAACTTGTTGAAGTTCTTCACCATTAAGCTCAATTCTTCATTGGGGAAACTTGTTGAAAAAATAAAGAGCAAACTATGAGGCAGCTGCAGTTCAAATTTGACCCGCTTCCTACTGAATCAGCGGGAATTTGTCTTTTTCACCAGAGGTGGATCAATGCTTTTGACACCCAACCATTTGGTCAATTGTGAATCAAATATGGCCTAGTATTTTAGAAAAATGATTTGGTCCAATTTTGCAACAAATATATGGTAGGTCCTTCACAAAAAGAACTCAATTCGGGCACTCGGAAAATGGAAAATGAATTTTACGTGCAAAGAAAATAAAAAGTCCCTTAGGCAACATTGTTTGGAATTCCAATATGCACCCTTGTGCACAATATGAGATCATTTGAACAAACTATGCCATGAATGTGGCCATAAGATTGATCTTTTGACTTGAAAGTCATGAATCTTCATGCATGATAGCTCATTTCTGAGAACACTTTTTTTTAAAATAATTGCCGTATTACAAGTTTGTTATTTTTCCTGGAAACTTGGTCACATATAATGACACAATGCGAAGGTTTCCCAATTTTTTGATTTTTTTTGGAATTTTTATTCCCGTTTCGAAATGCGATGAAAACGGCAGGTTTGACCGTTCCTAGCTAGTGGTTGAATCTTGGAAAACTTTTGATGTTTCTCTGATTAAATAGATACTTATATACCTAGAAATGATTTTTTGAAAAAATAAAGAGCGAACTATGAGGCATCTGCAGTTCAAATTTGACATGCTTTCTGCTGAATCGGCGGGAATTTGTCTTTTTCACCAAAGGTGGATCAAGACTTTTGACACCCAACTATTTGGTCAATTGTGCACTAAATATGACCTAGTATTTTAGAAAATTGATTTGGTCCAATTTTGCAACAAATATATGGTAGGTCCTTCACACAAAAAACTCAATTCGGACACTCGGAAAATGGAAAATGAATTTTCTGTGCATAAAAAATGAAAACTCCCTTAGGCTACATTGTTTGGAATTCCAAGATGCACTCTTGTGCACAATATGAGATCATTTGAACAAACTATGCCATGAATGTGGCCATAAGATTGATCATTTCGCTTGAAAACCCTGAATCTTCACGCATGATAGCTCATTTCTGAGAACACTTTTTTAAAATAATTGCCGTATTACAAGTTTATTATTTTTCCTGGAAACTTGGTCACATATAATGATACAATGCGAAGGTTTTCCAATTTTTTTTGACTTTTTTTGAATTTTTTATGCCTGTTTCGAAAAGCGGTCAAAACGGTGGGCTTGACTGTTCCTACCTAGTGGTTGAATCTTGAAAAACTTTTGATATTTCTCTCATTAAATAGATAATTATGTACCTAGAAATGATTTTTGGAAAAAATAAAGAGCGAACTATGAGGTAGCTGCAGTTCAAATTTGACCCGCTTCCTACTGAATCGGCGGGAATTGTCTTTTTCACCAGAGGTGGATTAAGGATTTTGACACCCAACCATTTGGTCAATTGTGAATTAAATATGGCTTACTATTTTAGAAAATTGATTTTGTTCAATTTTGCAACAAATATATGGTAGGTCCTTCACAAAAAAACTCATATTGGGCACTCGAAAAAAGGAAAATGTTTTTTTTGCAAAAAACTCATTTTCCGATGACATCTTTTAAAGATATTTATCTTATTCCATGTTGTTATTTTTTCTAAAAACTTGTTCACATTTTGGTGACACAATGAGAAGGTTTTCCACTTTTTTTAGAATTTCTCAGATCATAAAGTAGCTTAAATGATTTTAACACATTATTTTAAGTCAACTACGACAAATTTAGATGGTCATAACATTGTACTGCATTCTGATTGGTTCTAGGACATATCACGCGGATCATACATCCAACACCGTCGGATGCTCGGGGATCCAACGGCTGTCCTGGACCCATCTACACCAACCCCGAAACCCTAGCTATGTCCTCCGGGTCAATTTCCATCCACCCCCCGCCTCCTTTCTTTCCCTCGCTCCCCGATCCCCTCCCTTCCTCACCTGCGCAAACCCTAGCTCCTCCCGATCCCGTCCCCTTCCTCCCCGCCAGCTCCCTTCTCCATCGTCGCCCACCCCCACCGCCGCCTACCCCCACCGTCGACGACCCTCACTGCTGACCCACGCCCAGACCCTTGCTGGATGCAGCAAGGATTCACTAGCGAGCTCCTATGCTCCAACCCCACCGGCGAGCGGCGACCTCCTACTCTCCCCCAACCTCACCTCCGGCTGCCCCTAGATCGGCTAGAGCTGCTCTTCTTGTGACCAGATCCAGCAGTAATCCCTCCCTCCCACCTCGTGCCTGAAACCCCGGCGCGGCCAACCTCCGTCTCTGGCCACGATCTCGCCAACTCCACTCCGACCACAACGCGGCGGGCGGATCCAGCCCGTGCTGGCGCGATGGCGGTCGGCTCCACAATGGCGAGGACATGCAGCGGTCCCCGCCGGCCAAATTAGGTTCGTCTCCTACCACAGTTGAGTCATTCTACCATCGATTTGCTTTGCACGTTCGCGACCTCTGATCCCTTCCCATTGATTTTCTCGGGCGGCCGCCTCTCCCACCATCGACGGCGCGTGCTGTCGCATGATCTATAGCCCGAGGTGTCTCCTCATCATCTGCCCGTCGCCCAGTCTGCAGCAGAGGATCCCCATCGCCCGCCACCAGTCTTCAGCAGAGGATCCCCACTCTGTTGGGCACAACACGAACACCCAAAATAGGTAAACAATTCGTAGCATGTACAGCATCATCTTTGTGTTCGATATGTGCCTTACCAGGTCTTGTTTGAACGAGTCCTTCATTCATACGATCTGTTGGTTACACAATTGTGAGCTGGAGTGAAATTGTGCTACTTGTTGGCTTCTGTCTCCAGTTTTGATGGAATGCAGTAGTAGATTTGGTAGGTTAAGTGTCTGCCTCAGATTCCACTTATCCGTAAACGCTGAGAACGGAACAAATAGTTATTAATGTGACTTGCTAATTGCGCGGAACCTGTATACAGCCTTGATAATTCATGTGACTTGCCATCTCCTACGTTCTCTTAGAAATGTGATGCACTCATTTTGTTGACCTGCTTGAGGGGTTTCTTTTCATAGCCTGAGCCACTTGCCGACAAAGTTTTGTAGTGCAATTGCTTAGGACTTCATAGTCTAGGATTCTCTCAGTGAACATACTCTTGCAATTTTGTGCAATTGAAGTTTTGTAGTGCAGTGACTTAAGGTTGCATAGTTTGGAAAGGATATGCTGCATTTTCTAGGCCAGCTCTTGCACTTTTGTGCAAGTTCCATCTTGCTAACTGCTGTTACTTCCCTATGAAGCTCGTATATTCTACAATCAATCTCTTTCCAATTTGCAAATAGCATATGTTAACTCCGTCCGCTGTATTGCTTTTCAAGTCACTGATGTTCTTTCAGTGGCATTTAGTCTGCTGTTGTATGGTTCAGAAGCTCGGATGGGATTGTGCAGACAATCTCTCTCCAATTACTTTGCGCACGTAGTACGGATTAAGTTCAAGAACTGCTTCTGTAGCATCATTGCTTTTCCCCGCGAGAGTGGAGTCCGCCGTGTTGTCTTGACCTTGGTTTTTATACTGATTTTTAGTACAGATTTTTTTTGGCAAATCTGCTCATTCACAATTTTTTTCCTGATTATTCTTACAGTATGGAATTACGGATTTCATAATTACTATACTTACATAACCATTATTTATTCAGTATATTCTCTGAAACTGCAAGTTTTGAAGTGTATCATTTTTTTGTGCAGTTAGAGAGCTGAACGGGGCGAGGCTGGAGGCATCGGTGAGGGCGTACGGTGGCGCCGGCCAGAGCAAGGTGTCCAACAAATGGCCCAGCCCCTACATGCTCATCTGCGGGGTGCTTCTGGTGGTCTCACTCTTCGAGCACTTCTAGAGGCTGCTCAAGTGGTTCGCCATGGCGGGGGCGGCCCCCGGCCTGCCGCCGATCGTGCTCAGGAGCGTCGCCGCGCTCCGGCGGTGCACCATGGACGTCAACATACTCATGCTCATCGCAGGTACGGCCAATACTTGCCACCTTCTGAACTATTCTGATGTTGATGTTCATTGTGGGCTATACTGAAGTTTCCACACGCACGCACGCAGCATGTATTTCATGTGACTTAGGCTTTGCCTTTTTTCTGACTAGATTCATAGTGTGCAATCAATATATCAATATTATGCAGCCATGGTGTTTATCCTTAAATCCATGAATCTTTTGGGTCACCCCACTAGCCTGGCTACTTGCAGAGGAAGCCAAGAATAATAAATCTCATCCATTTTCTGAAAATAAATAAACAAAAAATGTCGTGCTAGGTTCAGAGCATAAGGTGCCCTGCTTGGCTCGTGCTGAATCTAGTTAGGCAGAGGAATCCTTGCTAATTCTGGCAAGTTTTTTGCTTTCACATCCGAGTTAAAGAAAACTGGCATTGATCTTACAAGTGGCTCAAAACAAAAGACTGTCTGATTCCATTTTTAGGTTGTCACTAACCTGGTAGTTTTATATGGTGATGCAGTTTGTAAGTTAAAATGATACCCAGGGTTCAGGCCATGTGTGATTTCTCTTGACATAGGTGCTCCTCCCATGCTATGTCTCTATGTTCTTGGTAGGCTTTGCAAATAGGAACATGTTGTATCTCGTATATCTTTTTTGTGTGCGAAGGATGTATCTTGTATGTCTTAGGCCTAGGATCTGTTCACTACAAATTTATAAATGATCAACTAGCAGAATGAGGATAGACAAGCAGCCTCAAGTTGATGTTGCAACAACTTGAAACGATATGTCTAAATTATTGAGAATATGTTCTTTGATTCAGTGTTGATGCACAAAAACCTTCTCTGCAATATATTAGCTGGTCATATTCTACTTTTGTAGCTATACCTTCTCTGTGAGCCCGTGACTGCTCAAACAGTATATTTGGCAATTCAATTTCACATTGCATGTGGATCATTAACTTATACAGTATAAGCTTAGTTATTTACATATGTAAAATATGTTGACAAAGTGTTAAGTTGGATTACCGCCTCATGTTGATGGCCTTGTTTCTAAACATTTAATAATGTTTCTTTTTGGTGATCTAATGTCGTTCAGGTTGCTGCTGCTATGATGGAAGATCAGAAGAGGCATGGAGATGCGCACCACAGCTTTAGTTGATGTTGCACCATGTTTTGGTGCTTGTGTATCTGTTTTTGCTTGTAAGCACACTTGTATGTGCTTGTGTATCTGTTTTTACTTGTTTTAGTTGATGTTGGACGTGCAGACTTGTATGTGCTGTTGTGTGTATTTGGATGAATGATTTCTGAATTTAATCATTTAATTGAGAGAATTATTGAGTGTTTGTTGTTCAAATGTGTAAACTGAAAATCACTGAATAAAAGACCAAATGTTCTATTGGACCAAATGTTCTATTGGAACATTGTGCATTTCTGGAAAACCTGAACAAAAAGGCCTAATGAAATGGTTTGCAAAAGGGCCATGGCATAGAAAATTAGAAGTCCGAATTGTAGGGCGTGGCCCATGAAGCCGACCAGAATTAACAAGGAAAAAAAATACTAAATGGGCTGAATTGTTGGGCTCGGCCCATATAGACACCTAATCGGACCGGGCTGAATCTTATTAACGACCTTTTCAATTGGTCGTAATTTTGCCACGCCGGATCCAACGTGGCCTGGGTAGAGAGCTAGCGACCAAAACAAAAGGTCATAGAATCGACGACCTTTTGTTTTGGTCGTGGAATTCCATGAACTTCTCATGGAGAAGGTCGTTAATTTCAGTTTACGACCGCCAGCTTTTGACCTTCTGTTTTTGGTCACAAAAAGGTCACAGATGAAAAACAGTGACCTTTCAGTGACCAATAGTCAAGGTCACAAGTTGACATATTTCCTGTAGTGTTGTCAAGTTGACTTTGAAGTACATCCAATTTGGATTCCTTGACGGACTCGGTGAAGGAAATATGCCCTAGAGGCAATAATAAAGTTATTATTTATTTCCTTATATCATGATAAATGTTTATTATTCATGCTAGAATTGTATTAACCGGAAACTTGATACATGTGTGAATACATAGACAAACAGCGTCACTAGTATGCCTCTACTTGACTAGCTCGTTGATCAAAGATGGTTATGTTTCCTAGCCATAGTCATGAGTTGTCATTTGACTAACGGGATCATATCATTAGGAGAATGATGTGATTCACTTGACCCATTCTGTTAGCTTAGCACTTGATCGTTTAGTATGTTGCTATTGCTTTCTTCATGACTTATACATGTTCCTATGACTATTAGATTATGCAACTCCCATTTACCAGAGGAACACTTTGTGTGCTACCAAACGTCACAACATAACTGGGTGATTATAAAGGTGCTCTACAAGTGTCTCCGAAGGTACTTGTTGAGTTGGCGTATTTCGAGATTAGGATTTGTCACTCCGATTGTCGGAGAGGTATCTCTGGGCCCACTCGGTAATGCACATCACTATAAGCCTTGCAAGCATTGTAACTAATGAGTTAGTTGCGGGATGATGTATTATAGAATGAGTAAAGAGACTTATCGGTAACGAGATTGAACTAGGTATTGAGATACCGACGATCGAACCTCGGGCAAGTAACATACCGATGACAAAGGGAACAACGTGTGTTGTTATGCGGTTTGACCGATAAAGATCTTCGTAGAATATGTGGGAGCTAATATGAGCATCCAGGTTCCGCTATTGGTTATTGACCGGAGACGTGTCTCGGTCATGTCTACATAGTTCTCGAACCCGTAGGGTCCGCACGCTTAAAGTTCGGTGACGGTCGGTATTATGAGTTTTTGTGTTTTGATGTACCGAAGGTAGTTCGGAGTCCCGGATATGATCACGGACATGACGAGAAGTCTCTAAATGGTCGAGACGTAAAGATCGATATATTGGACGACTATGTTCGGACACCGGAAAGGTTCCGAAAGGTTTCAGACATATACCGGAGTACCGGGAGGTTACCGGAACCCCCCCGGGGGGCTTAATGGGCCTACATGGGCCTTAGTGGAAATAGAGAGCAACAAGGGAAAGTGTGGGGCGCGCCCCCAAGGCCCAAACCGAATTGGTTTAGGGCAAGGGGGTCGGCTCCCTCTTTCCTTCTCCTCCTCTCCCTTTCCTTCCCCTCTCCTACTCCTAGGAAAGGGAGGAGTCCTACTCCTAGTGGGAGTAGGACTCCCCCTCTTGGCGCGCCTCTCCCTGGCCAGCCGCCTCCTCCCCTTGCTCCTTTATATATGGGTGCAGGGGGCACCCCATAGACACAACAATTGATCATCGATCTCTTAGCCGTGTGCGGTGCCCCCCTCCACCATAATCCACCTCGATCATATCGTAGCGGTGCTTAGGCGAAGCCCTGCGTTGGTAGCATCATCATCACCGTCACCACGCCGTCGTGCTGACGAAACTCTCCTGTGAAGCTTTGTTGGATTGGAGCTCCCGGGACGTCATTGAGTTGAACATGTGCAGAACTCGGAGGTGCCGTGCGTTTGGTACTTGGATCGGTCGGATCGTGAAGACGTACGACTACATCAACCGCGTTGTGCTAAAACTTCCGCATTCGGTCTACGAGGGTACGTGGACACACTCTCCCCTCTCGTTGCTATGCATCACCATGATCCTGTGTGTGCGTAGGAATTTTTTTGAAATTACTACGTTCCCCAACAGTGGCATCCGAGCCAGGTTATTGCGTAGATGTTATATGCACGAGTAGAACACAAGTGAGTTGTGGGCGATACAAGTCATACTGTTTACCAGCATGTCATACTTTGGTTCGGCGATATTGTTGGATGAAGCAGCCCAAACCGACATTACGCGTACGCTTACGTGAGACTGGTTCTACCAACGTGCTTCGCACATAGGTGGCTGGCGGGTGTCAGTTTCTCCAACTTTAGTTGAACCAAGTATGGCTACGCCCGGCCCTTGCGAAGGTTAAAACAACACTAACTTGACGAACTATCGTTGTGGTTTTGATGCGTAGGTAAGAACGGTTCTTGCTCAACCCGTAGCAGCCACGTAAAACTTGCAACAACAAAGTAGAGGACGTCTAACTTATTTTTGCGGGGCATGTTGTGATGTGATATGGTCAAGACATGATGCTATATTTATTGTATGAGATGATCATGTTTTGTAACGGAGTTATCGGCAACTTGCAGGAGCCATATGGTTGTCGCTTTATTGTATGCAATGCAATCGCCCTGTAATTGCTTTACTTTATCACTAAGCGGTAACGATAGTCGTAGAAGCAATAGTTGGCGAGACGACAACGATGCTACGCTAGAGATCAAGGTGTCGTACCGGTGAGGATGGTGATCATGACGGTGCTTTGAAGATGGAGATCAAAGGCACAAGATGATGATGGCCATATCATATCACTTATATTGATTGCATGTGATGTTTATCCTTTATGCATCTTATTCTGCTTTGTTTGACAGTAGCATTATAAGATGATCTCTCACTAAATTTCAAGGTATTCTCCTTGAGTATGCACCATTGCCAAAGTTCATCGTGCCGAGACACCACGTGATGATCGGGTTCTAAGCTCAACGTTCATCTACAACGGGTGTAAGACAGTTTTACACACGCATAATACTCGGGTTAAACTTGACGAGCCTAGCATATGCATATATGGCCTCGGAACACTGAGACCGAAAGGTCAAGCGTGAATCATATAGTAGATATGATCAACATAGTGATGTTCACCATTGAAAACTACTCCATTTCACGTGATGATCGGTTATGGTTTAGTTGATATGAATCACGTGATCACTTAGATGATTAGAGGGATGTCTATCTAAGTGGGAGTTCTTAAGTAATATGATTAATTGAACTTAAATTTATCATGAACTTAGTACCTGATAGAATTTTGCTTGTCTATGTTATTGTAGATAGATGGCCCGTGTTGTTGTTCCATTGAATTTTAATGCGTTCCTTGAGAAAGCAAAGTTGAAATATGATGGTAGCAATTACACGGACTAGGTCCATAACTTGAGTATTATCCTCATTGCTGCACAGAAGAATTACGTCCTGGAAGCACCGTGTGTCGCCCTCGATTCAATCATACACTAATCATACACGCAAATGTGTACGATCAAGATCAAGGACTCACAGGAAGATATCACAACACAACTCTAGACACAAATTAAAATAATACAAACTTTATATTACAAGACAGGGGCCTCGAGGGCTCGAATACATAAGCTCGAATACACAAGAGTCAGCAGAAGCAACAATATCTGAGTACAGACATAAGTTAAACAAGTTTGCCTTAAGAAGGCTAGCACAAAAGCAACATCGATCGAAAAGGCAAGGCCTCCTGCCTAGGAGCCTCCTAACTACTCCAAGTCATCAGCGGTCGTCACGTAGTAGTAGGCACCCTCAGGGAAGCAGTAATCATTAGTGGTGTCGTCTGGCTCCTGGGATCCGTCATCTGGTCGCAATAATCGGGTATGGGGAAAAGGAGGTAGCAAAGCAGCTGTGAGTACTCATCCAAAGTACTCGCAAGACTTACATCAGATCTAAACTAAGTATGCATCTGTATCAAACGAATGGGTTGTATCTGTCGACTAAACTGCAAAATGCCAGAAGAGAAGGGGAAAGCCTAGCCTATCGAAGACTAGCATCTTCAAGCATCTTGCAGCATATAGAAGAGTACAGATCAATATAATGTAAAGTAGTAGTAGTAGTGTTATCAACCTCGGCCAAAGATCCTTTCTCGACTCCCTGCGAGAAAGAAATCCCAGAGCCATACTATCCATTTCTCTTTCACAATGCATTCATTTCTCATCACAAGTATCCAGTTCTAGTTGTATCGATCGGGATACAACTCCAAGTGTCCGTTACCGTAGGACAGGCTATCGATAGATGTTTTCTTCCCTGCAGGGGTGCACCAACTTACCCACCACGCTCGATTAACTCCGGCCGGACACACTTTCCTGGGTCATGCCCGGCCTTGGCCAAACAATACGCCGCAACCCGACCTAGGCTTAATAGAGAGGTCAGCACGCCGGACTAAGCCAATGCCCCAGGTGTCATGGGCCATCTCCCCGGGAACTCCTGCACGTTGCGTACGCGGCCGGTGAGCAGACTTACCTACCTCCTTCAAAAAGGCAGGTGCTTACCAGTCCAACCCGGCGCGCGCCGCTCAATCGCTGACGTCTATTAAGCTTCGGCTGATGCATACGACGCAGAACACCCATACTATGCCCACGTGATGGTTAGTGCTATCAGGCCAGAGGCCCCTCGGATCAAATATCCAAATCATAGTGGATTAGGAACGCGCGGTAACAAGCAGAGTGTCGGTGTCAAAACCGGCGGATCTCGGGTAGGGGGTCCCGAACTGTGCGCCTAGGCGGATGGCAACAGGAGACGGGAGACACGATGTTTTTACCCAGGTTCGGGCCCTCTCGATGGAGGTAAAACCCTACTCCTGCTTGATTGATCTTGATGGTATGACTATTACAAGAGTTGATCTACCATGAGATCGAAGAGGCTAAACCCTAGAAGCTAGCCGATGGTATGATTGTTGTTCTTGGTCCTACGGACTAAACCCTCCGGTTTATATAGACACTAGAGGGGGCTAGGGTTACACAGAGTCGGTTACAAGGAAGGAGATCTACATATCCGTATTGCCAAGCTTGCCTTCCACGCCAAGGAGAGTCCCATCCGGACACGACACTAAGTCTTCAATCTTATATCAGTCCGGCCAAAGGATATAATCCGGCTGTCCGGATACCCCCTAATCCAGGACTCCCTCAGTAGCCCCCGAACCAGGCTTCAATGACGATGAGTCCGGCGCGCAGATTGTCTTCGGCATTGCAAGGCGGGTTCTTCTTCAAACTCTGAGTACCTGTTAAATAGTGTCCAGCTTCTCGTAAATGTTGCGCTTCTTGGCTTCTGCGTCCAATAATGGCCATCTTCCACATGTCAAGCGAATGTGAGGAGCCAGGGTGTTTTTACTTTTACCACCACATCTATGTGAATGAACTGTCTATTAAAGAGACGAGGATCATCAGATCCAAATCACACCATCCTCCCTCAGCGAGCATTCATCGGAGCGCGCCCGAAAAAATCCATCCAACATGGCCGGCCAGCGCAGCTCCTCCTCTCGCTCCCGCAGCCCCAAGCCCGGAGACTGGGAGAAGTGTTCCGTCCCGCACAACCAATTAGTGAAGCTACAGACCCTGGGATTCCTCCCTCCAGCGTATATGGTCCCGGTTCGAGCCGGGCTCGCCACCTATAATGGCGGGGAGCAAGCGGAGAGCTTTCCCAACCCCTCTAAGAGAGAGCGGGTATGCCTTGTCCCTTATTTGTTAAGGGGACTCGGATTTCCAATCCATCCATTTCTCCGAGGGCTCCTGGAGTTCTACGACCTCTAGTTGCACAACCTCACCCCTGCCTCCATACTGCACATCACTGGTTACGTAGCCCTTTGCGAGCTGTTTCTGGGTTGCGAAGCTCATTCGCGCTGTGGAAGAAGTTGTTATGCCTTGTGCCCCGTAAATAGAGGGGATCAATATATCAAGTGGGCGGAGCCGAAGTATGGCGCATCACCGAGACCGGATACCTATCCGATACCCCGAAGAAGACGTCCGAGGACTGGCCTTCAGAGTGGTTTTATATGGAGGACGTTCCTCTCCCGGATCCTATCCGGATTGGTCTTCCTGAGTTCGACAATGCCCCTTTGAAGAAACGCCTAAGCTGGCGCCCACAGAGCCCACAAGAGGAAGATGATAGAGACGTATTTTATCTGATGGGCCGGATAAAGTTGTTGGCCAAATCAGGACTGACCGTAACCAAGGTTATCGCAATATGCGTTATGCGGGGGGTGCAGCCACTTCAATATCGAGGCCACCCCATGTGGCACTTCAACGGGGAAGATGATGCCACTCGCTGCAGGTGCAAGGGACCAGACTCAGTTGCTGCTCTAGCAAAAATTCTATTCGATCTGTATAAGGGGGAAGAAGAGGAGTTCCTCCGCATCAAGCCACGGGATGGATTCTCCATGAACAATCCTCGAAGTTGGGTGAGCTTCCGCTCTTTTTACTTCCATCCTACCCTTGTTTTCGTGATAAATATTTACCTTGCCGTTTCATCGCAGGAACTGCGTAAGGCGTTAGAGGAGATCAATAGCCCACCTCCACAACCGGAGGATCTTGAACGGGTCCTCGACCCCGGCCTGAAAGAGGATCCGGACATATTCATGGATCTGATTGATAGGATTTTCTATCAGCTAAGCTGTGATGACGCCATGGTGGCCATTATAGCCGACTACCCTGGGCTACTCCCAGCCTCGCAGGTAAATGAGACCGGAGTCCCAACCTTTGTAACAGATTTCCTTTTATGCACTTCACCTACCATATACAAACGGTGTTTTATAGGGAAGGCCCTCGGGACGCCATGCCGAGCCCGCGGCGACTCGCCAACAAGGGGTTTCAAAGCCGTACAGGCTAAAAAGGAAGGCGGTCCGGACGGAGACGCCGGTGCAGAGGTATGATGCAACACCTCACTCCGTGGTTGTCGTCTTTAAAAACATAATAAAACCCGTGTTTCCTAGAAGGAAGAACGCTCGCCGGACAATATCCGGAGAGGTCGCCGATCACGCCTCTACCAGTCGGGCTCCAGGGCCAGACACAGAGGCGGAAGCTAACACGAGGTACATGGCGGATGCTCCTTCTACAGAGGATGCAGATAAGATATCCGCTACGAATTCCGAAGTGGAGAGCGCCATGAATCACAGGCGTCGCCGAGCCGTACTCCGCGACGCTTGTTTCTCCCGAGAGGCGTTTGATGCATTCAACTCGGGAGATGCGTACATCCATGCTGCTCAAAATGGTCTAGCCAGAGCCATGGACCAATATGTAAAGGATGTACGGGTAAGAAAATTTGATGAGTATATATATCAGTAGCCCCTGAGACTTGAAACAGTTGGCACAACTGATTTATGGATCATTTATTGTGTAGGTTCTTACAGAGAAGAATGCTCGACTGTCACATGAGCTGGAGGAGTGCAAGACCCAACTTCAAGCCACCGTTGCTGCATTGAAGGAACCTGAAAAGTCCCCAGCTGGTAAAATTTGTTTCAAAGAATGATAGGTACCATATAGTGTGCGGCATGGCTGCAGATCTAACAATAGATATTGCAGATGACTCCAGAGAGAATCCGGAGGACCAGCATGTCGTACGACAGCTAAAGGCTGGCGAACGTGTGCTGACTAAGGTCATGCGGGAGAAAAACAATCTCCAAGACGCCAATACCAAGCTGAGCGTGGAACTGAAAGATGTTCGAGCCCAGCTTGCGGACTCCGTGAAGGAGAATAAGCGGCTTCGACGCGCCATTTTCAGTAAGTGCTTGAACGAACCCTTAAAAGAGTGCGGTGGAGAAGCCGGCTAACAGAGTTATGTCTGCAGGTATGCTGACGGGTCGTCCCGCAGAGGAGATGCCCGGGTCTACGGGTGATCTTCTACCCGAGCTCTCACAACCGCACGAACAAGTTCGGCAGGTGATGCAAGGTATTGCCCAGGCCTTGTGGCCATCCGTCTCCCTGCCAGCAGGCATTGGAGAGCTTGCGGAGAGGCTCAAGGGAGCCCGGCAACGCTTCCAATTATGGAAGGTATCGGCCTGCCGTCAAGGTGCCAGGGAAGCCTGGGCCACGGTGAAGACGCGGTATACCAAGGATGACCCAAACCACATGGCCGAGGTTGGACCTGTGGGGTCCGATGGGAAAGAGATCCCCGTTAGCTTAGTGTATGGGCAAGTAGAATTAGCCGCAAAGTATTCCCAACAGGATTGTAGGCTAGACAGCCTGTTGGATGGTATAGAAGAGGAATTTAGTCAGTCTACATGACTATGTAATTAAAGTGACATGTATAATGCCTTCTAGCCGGATTGTAAATCATTTGTCATGGCAGACCTTTTCGCTTCAACCTCGGGACCCGATAGTCCGGAGTGTATTCTAATACCCGCTTAGTTATATAAGAACCGGGGTATGCGTGGAAACCAGGCGTAGGGGTCATTAGTGCTTGAACAGACAAGTACCCAACTAGTTATGTAATATTACATGGGTAGTAAGAAACGTCTTCCAAGGAGAATAGTTCCATTAAGGGTTCCTTTCCCTGGGTACGCATGCCCTAAAGTGCATGTCCGGACTGCGAGAGGAGACGCAGGCGAAAACATCTGGGGGCACATATAGAAAATAAATAAAAATCATATTTTGTTCACCGACCGAATATTCCCTTAAGAACGCTAGCTTTCGGATTCACCCAATCTGAGGTACACATCCGACTGACCCAACAGTAACAATCGCAGAGGTGCTCCCCTTATGCCCTAGCCGAATTAACGGGAACGTAGGGCATAAATACAAGAGCCAGGCAACCCAGCTTGGCCAAAACTTAAGTCATATCGATGCATATAATGGCGAAGAAAAGGTACATGCGGAAAAATGACACATGTGCGGGGCATGAAGCCCAGATAAATAATTAAGCTTTTGTGTAAGAAGCTCCCAGGTATAATGAGCGCGGTTAGCGCGTCAATAGTGTGCAAGCAAGGCACAAGTTGGCCCTTGAAGGCCTTGAGAAAGAATAAAAGAAAGAAAGAGAAAAAAGACAGATAATGTATATGCAAAAAATGGACAGGGGAAGGAGACGAACATAGAGTCCGGCACTAGGCGTAGAATCTTCGGAGCCTGACTGCGTTCCATGGGTTTGGCTCAAGTCGATTATTCGATGCATCCCGCACACGGTACGCTCCACCGGTCAGAACTTGGTCAATAATGAAGGGACCTTCCCATTTGGGCTCGAGCTTGGTCTTTTTCTTCTCCGACAGGCGTAGAACTAGCTCGCCAACGTTATAAGTTTTGGCCCGTACTTCTCTGCTTTGGTATCTGCGAGCCTGTTGCTGATAGAATGCGGAATGGGCTTTTGCCACGTCGCGCTCCTCCTCCAGGGTGTCCAGACTGTCCTGCCAATCGAGCTCGGCTTCTCTTTCTTCGTACATGCACACTTGAAGTGAGTCATGAATTATGTCACAGGGCAGAACCGCCTCTGCGCCGTACACCATAAAGAAGGGTGTGTATCCGGTAGTATGATTCGGCGTGGTCCGCAGCCCCCAGAGTACGGAGTCGAGCTCCTCTACCCAGTGCGTGTTAGACTCCTTTAAGGACCGCACTAATCTGGGTTTGATGCCGCTCATGATAAGATCATTTGCTCGCTCAACTTGGCCGTTAGTTTGTGGGTGATAGACAGAGGCATAATCGAGCTTAATGCCCATGTTGCTGCACCAGAGTTTTACCTCGTCGGCCGTGAAGTTCGTGCCATTGTCAGTGATGATGCTGTGCGGGACGCCATAACGGTGTACAACCCCGGATATGAAGTCTATCACTGGTCCGGATTCGGCCGTTTTAACAGGTTTGGCTTCTATCCATTTGGTGAATTTATCCACCATGACCAGTAAGTATTTTTTTTCTTACGGGTTCCCCCTTTAAGGGGTCCAACCATGTCAAGCCCCCAGACCGCGAAGGGCCAGGTAATGGGGATTGTTTGGAGGGCGGTGGGTGGCATGTGGCTTTGGTTTGCAAAAAGCTGGCAACCGACGCAACGTTGGACCAATTCCTGTGCATCTACCCGGGTCGTCGACCAATAAAAACCTGTACGAAAGGCCTTGCTTACAAGGGCCCGGGCTCTGGCGTGGTGGCCGCCGAGTCCGGCGTGAATTTCTGCCAAAAGCTTCCGCCCTTCCTCTTAGGAGATGCACCTTTGAAGGACTCCGGTAGTGCTTTTTTTATACAGCTCTCCCTCATGGATCCTGTAGGCTTTAGATCGCCGCACTATGCAGCGTGCCTCATTTTGGTCCTCGGGAAGTTCCTGCCTAGTTAGGTAGGCCAAGAATGGTTCTGTCCACGGGGCGATGATGGCCATTATTACGTGGGCTGAAGGTGTTATTTCGGTGGCAGAGCCTCCGATTATGTCAGAGTGTTCGGTATCGGGCATTTTGGCCGGGTCCGTACTATTGTTACCGCTGTCCCCTTCCCATACCACAGATGGCTTAAACAACCTCTCCAAAAAGATGTTGGGGGGACTGCATCGTGTTTTGCGCCGATGCGGGCGAGGATATCCGCCGCCTGATTGTTTTCCCGAGCCACATGGTGAAATTCGAGCCCCTCGAACCGAGCTGACATCTTTTGGACGGCGTTGCGATAGGCCACCATCTTCGGATCCTTGGCATCGAAGTCTCCAATTGTTTGGGATATTGCGAGGTTCGAATCCCCACGCACCTCCAGGCGTTGAATGCCCATGGGAACTTCCATCCGAAGACCATGTAACAGGGCTTCGTATTCGGCTGCGTTGTTGGAGTTTGTATACAGTATCTGTAGTACATATTGAACTGTATCTCCGGTTGGGGACGTCAGGACGACGCCAGCCCCCAGACCAGCCAGCATTTTGGAGCCGTCGAAGTGCATGATCCAATTGGAGTATGCGTCGTACTCTTTAGGGAGTTCGGCTTCCGTCCATTCGGCGACAAAGTCGGCCAATACTTGCGATTTAATGGCTCGCCGGGGTTTGTATGTTATGTCAAATGGGAGGAGCTCAATGGCCCATTTGGCAATCCGGCCCGTGGCGTCGCGGTTGTTTATAATGTCATTAAGTGGCACTTCCGAGGCTACTGTAATTGAACACTCTTGAAAGTAGTGTCGTAGCTTCTGGGATGCCATGAATACCGCATAGGCTATCTTTTGCTAATGTGGGTACCGTGATTTGCATGAAGTGAGGACAGTGGATACATAATATACCGGCTTTTGAAGGGGGAATTTATGTCCGTCCATTTCTTGTTCGACGACGAGCACTGCGCTTACAACCTGATGAGTTGCCGCAATGTACAACAGCATTGGTTCACCGATGTTTGGCGCGGCCAGGATTGGGTTGGTTGCCAGTATGGATTTTATTTCTTCCAATCCGGTTGTGGCAGCGTCCGCCCACTCGAAGTGTTCGGTGCGCCGAAGGAGGCGATAAAGGGGTAATGCCTTTTCTCCTAAGCGGGAGATAAAGCGGCTTAGAGCCGCCACACATCCGGTTAATTTCTGGATTTGTTTGAGGTCCGTTGGGATAGCCAACTGTGACAGAGCTCGGATTTTGGCCGGATTTGCTTCAATTCCTCTACTGGAGATAATGAAACCCAGGAGCTTTCCGGCTGGTACACCAAAAACGCATTTTTCCGGATTGAGCTTGATGTCGTATGTTCGGAGGTGCTTTGTGGTACCTGGGATGAGAAGATCCTCACCACTTTTGGCCACCTGCCGGAGTACCCAACATGCTCTAAGGTTGTGTGTTGGTATGGTATCCGTTGTACTATAAATTTTGCAGGGTCCGTTGAGCCATCCCTCCAATACTGTTCCACGCCCTATAGAGGGTTTTTGCTTCTTTGTAATTAACTCGGGTGTCTTATGATAGTGCACCCTTTTACTTCGGACTGGGTGTATATTTGGAGCCGGATTATCCCAAAATTTTGTTTCGTTTTTCCAGGTGCTTTTCCATCGCATAGTACTTTCGTACTATGGACACCAAGTCAGCGAAGCGTGATATGTCACGACGGCTTATGGCGTTAAGGATTCCCTTGTCCGTGCAATTATTGCGGAAAAATGAGACTGCGTCTTCCTCGCGACAGTCCTTAACCTTGTTCATCACAAGGAGGAATCTGGCCCAATAATGATGTACTGTTTCTTGGGGCGCTTGCTTGATGTGGAAAAGATCGTTTATGTTTGGGTGGGTGGGTGGATTTGAGTCCGAACCCTTACCCAATCTGAGACCCAGGGGCCGAGGAGTTTCCAATCTTGAAAGTTCGGGTTCCGGGATGTTGCCCGATAAGTCTGGCCCGCCGCCTGACTCTAGGTTCGGGGCTTGGGTGATGTCCTCCCGTAAATGGGTATCCGGCTCGGAGAGCTTAGGAATCCGGACATAGTTAGTCCTCAAGATAGAGGAAGAATCACCGCATTGTTCCTCCACCACCGCAATATGATGGGTGACCGGTGGAGAGTTAATCTCCCTTTGATCTGGTTTAAGCCCAATCCGATCATAGTCCGTAGCGACTCCCAAGGCGGCGATGCGATCCAAGAGCTCGTTTAGGGATGAGAGCTCCATTGGATCCATCTGCTCGGCAAATTCCGAGCCGACATGGAGGTTGTTTCCGATGACCCGAGAAGTCATCGTCGGTGCAGCAGTCGAACGGGCGGTCATGATGAAACTACCTAGCCGAAGAGTTTGGCCGACAACCAGGGCTCCCCCGGCGGTAATGTTGTTTTTAACAACGAGACGAGGCATCCTTCCTTACGGTGATGGCACAGTGGAACTCTCAATGAAAGCACCAATGTCGGTGTCAAAACCGGCGGATCTCGGGTAGGGGGTTCCGAACTGTGCACCTAGGCGGATGGTAACAGGAGACGGGAGACACGATGTTTTTACCCAGGTTCGGGCCCTCTCGATGGAGGTAAAACACTACTCCTGCTTGATTGATCTTGATGATATGAGTATTACAAGAGTTGATCTACCACGAGATCGAAGAGGCTAAACCCTAGAAGCTAGCCTATGGTATGATTGTTGTTCTTGGTCCTACGGACTAAACCCTCCGGTTTATATAGACACCGGAGGGGGCTAGGGTTACACAGAGTCGGTTACAAGGAAGGAGATCTACATATCTGTATTGCCAAGCTTGCCCTCCACGCCAAGGAGAGTCCCATCCGGACACGCGACAAAGTCTTCAATCTTGTATCTTCATGGTCCAACAGTCTGGCCAAAGGATATAATCCGGTTGTCCGGATACCCCCTAATCCAGGACTCCCTCACAGAGACTCACGAAAGATGTGACCCTGTCGCCCCGTCTCGAGTTCTTGTGGCAAGGGCTAAGAATGCCCGGCCATGCCTCGTAAGTATCTCGCGTGCACCCTCCAGGTCAACCCGTCTCCTCATCACTCGCGGGAACCCCTCAAGGTCGACCCGCCTTTCCAAGTAACAGTTGTAAATTCCAAGTATCCGCGTGTCCAAACATCAAGGGGAAAACCCGAGGACTCACCCCCGGTGAATTTCACTCGATGTTATCATCAAGGTGAACGTAAGAGGATCCACCCTCGAGGTTCACACTTGAGGGGTTGCACAACAGAGCCGTAACGGAAGTGGTTAAGGAGGAAATCACCCTTGATGACCTCGACTGTATAGCTACACTACAGAGATCTCATCAGGAGTGATGTAAGAGGTTCCACCCTCGGCACTCGATGGTAACTCTGCAGAGTCGTACAACTAGGGGGGTGATGTGCGGTGTCGGGGCCTAGACATCGATCACGTTGATCGAGTCATCGATGATGAAGCAGGGGCAACAAGGACAAGGTGGGGGTCACTGATGGATCACTAACCAACCTATACTAAGAGGTTTAGGATAAGCAAGTAAGGTAACAATAAGCAGGTAACAAAATCAGGCTATGCGTCAGAGTAGGATTATACAGAAAGCAGTAGCCGTTCTAATGCAAGCATGAGAGGGAAAGAAATGGGCGATATCAGAATGCTCAAGGGGGGGTTTGCTTGCCTGGAAGCTCTGCTGTAAAGGAAGAAGTGTCGTCGACGTAGTCGATCACAGGGGCAACATCGGTCTCAGGGTCTACCGGAGAGAAGAGGGGAAAGAAACAGCAAATATAAAGAAAACATAGCATCACAAAGCATAACATGGCAAAAAGCGGTGCTAGGGGTGCTCCAACGCGGTGCTACACGATACCGGCGAAGGGGGATAGCATCCGGGAAAGTTTTCCCGGTTCTGGACCTGCGTCAGACAGATGATCGGAGGGGAAATGTTCCGTGTTTGCTATGCTAGGGACATGTGGCAGGCGAACGGACCGCGTATTCAGATTAGTCTCGTCGTTCTGAGCAACTTTCATGTAGAAAACATTTTCATCCAAGTTACGGTTTATTTTCTATGATTTTTCGAAGTTTTAAAATAATTTTGGAATTGACAGGATAAATTTAATTAGAAAGATAAACTGAATTTGCTAGGTGTACACAGGAAAGTGTACACAGCAGAGGGTTGTGAGGTTGACAGTGGGGCCAGGTCAACTGTTGACTCGGCAGTCAACAGTTGACTGGACAAATGAACAGTGCGGTGGGCCCCATGTGTCAATGTAACAAGTTTTAACAATTCAGTAAAATGGGGGGTAATTAGAGGAGTGGGGGCCACCTGTCATATTGTAATTAGAAAATATAGGAGGGGTTTTTTGTTAACAGGGGATTAGCCCCACTAACTAAAACATGGGGGGCGCACGTCAGTGGGGGTTAGGGGAAAATATCCCCCACCTAGTTAAGCCGGCCGGCCCAAGCGCTGGACACGCACGGGCACAGGGGCACCAGCGGCCAGGGCCGGTGGCAAGGCAGCGACGGGCGTGGCCGGTATCGGGCGACGGCGGCGCAGGTGAGTAGCAACGCAGCGGTAGGGCGCGGCCGGCAGCAAGCGGGCGTCGGCGGAAGAGGCCACGGCGAGCTGCGGGCGATCTGCATGGGCGCGGAGCCGCTGCGGGCAGCGCGGGAGGGGCTCGGCGGCGGCGCGAGGTGGCCAGTGGCCAGGGGCGGAGTGGAGCGGCGGCGGGATCACGGGACGGGGCCGGGGTGGCCGGTGCGCGGCTGGGCGACAGCGGGGCTGCAGCAGCAAGCAGAGCAGGCGGGGCGCGAGCTGGGGGGCGCCAGCCACAGCGCAGCATGCGGGGCGCGAGCTGGGGGGGCGTCAGCCACAGTGCTGCAGGCGGAGACGGGGCATGTCGCGGCAGCTGTGGCGGCGGCAGCGGTAGGTGGAGCAGCTCAAGGCAGAGGCGAGCGGGGCGACGCGGCTGGGCGCGCGCGTGTTGGGCGCGGCCTTGGCGCGGGACACGCGGGGTAGGGGCGGCCAGAGGGGCTCATGGGCAGCCAAGGGCACGAGGACGCGCGGCGAGCATGTGCTCGGGCGCGACGGGGGCGGCTCCGGGCAGGGGAGATGGGACAGCGACCTACGGCGTCTACCACGAGTGGAAGAAAGGCAAACGAAGGAGGGGAGTGGGATCTCACCCACGAGCTGGGGAACAGGGGCGGCGAGGCTCGACGAGGCCGGTCGGGGAGGAGACGGAGATGCGACGGCGGGGAACGGGGAGGACGAGGATGGATCGGGCACCGCGGGGATCTCCAGCTCGAACTACTCCTCCAAGACGACGTAGTCGACGACGGCGCTTCCGCGGGACAACTCCTCATAGCACGCGGGCAATGGTCTCCATGGCAGCGGTGGTTTGGGTCCTTCCAGATCGAGGAGAGGGAGCAGGGAGAGGGGCGAATGGGGATCTAGGGTTCGTCGACAAGGCCAGGACGGTCTTATACACGCGGGGCAAACGGGGTAGAGGCGCGGGATGGCCGCCACGGCAACGTACCGAGGCCGTGTTGGGCATCAGAGGCAACCACGGTTCCCCCCTCCCTGTAGCGAGGAAGAGGACAACGGGAGGGCAGCTGGGCCACATGGGCTTTGCTCCTGGTGGGCTACGCGCGGGTAAAACAGGGGGGTTTCCCTTTGTCTTTTTTTTACAGTTTTAGTTTTCTTTCATTTTTGAGTAGAAATCAGCTTTAAAAAATATGGGAACAACACCTAAATTAGTTTTACTAATTATATCACTGCCACATTTAGTTTGAGGTGCAAATAAAATAGTTTAGAAATGTTATAATTTAAAAAGCATTTAATAATTATTTTAGCCACTATTATAATCACAATAGAGCATTAAAATACTTTACAAAAGTGTTGGGTCACCACCATATTTATCTATGGAATATTTCCCACACTTTTAACATTTTATTTTGCGTGTTTGAGAAATTTGAAAACTAGGCTTTAATTTGAATTTGAGATCGAACTAAGATTTGGATCAAGCAAGGATTAGCAACAGAAATGTGATGACTTGGCATCATTCAAAGGGGATTACTGTAGCACGATTCTTGGGGTGTTACAAGTCTCCTCCACTACAAGAAATCTCGTCCCGAGATTTAAGTGCGGAAGTAAAGAGTAACTTCGGGAGAACTGACCCTTATAGGGTTAATTATCTGATGAACAATTCAGGGAATGAGGCAGAAGTATCTCTTGAGTTGAAACTTAATAAAACATCGAGAGCAAAGTATGAAGGTACAATAGGAACTATCAAGCGGATGGAAGAACGATTGATACATGAACCGAGTGTGAGAAAGGGGTTCAGAGCATCAGCAATAGATCATCTCTCGGATGGTGGCTCGTGACATGATACGAAGCCAAGCGTGAGAAATAACCTTAGAAACAGGGGGTACAGGAGAGTTAGGTTTCGATCATGTGGAACTGTGGGTTATGGGCCCACCATGTGGGTTAAAAGTAGGGAGGGTGCTGGCATCTTGCAGGGTTATGATAGCAAGGCATGTCAGAGGATAGTATGTCAGTTATGTCGGCAACAATGTTGGTACCAAGGATGAGGGATGAAGAGAACCATTTTCCTGCTTGTTGAACGAGGCGGACCAATAGGCAAAGTTCTCATCCATCGGTGGCTACCGGAATGTCAACAACAATAGTAACAGGGTCTTTACTGACAGAGTTGTACATTGAGGTGTTTACCTAAGCAGGAAATTATCTCTACCGAGATAAGTTAGTTTACCGGAAAGGTTAAACAAAAGAATGGAAAGGAAAAATATGGTTAGTATAATAATCAGAACAATGGAAAGGCAAATGTGTTTAAACACAATTATCAGGAGTATATCCTCCCCAAGGACAAGCAGAGCATGATATCCATGACAGGATAGAAGTATAAAACCATTTAGGTAAGGGGAAAGAAATTTCATGACATTACCCATACAACGGTGTTTGGATAATTGATAAAGAAAATTTAGTATCGTGCTTCAAATGTTCTTATTGGAGATTGGGTTACCATAGACATGCTTCGAGATAGCATTGACATGGTTTCAAGCAAAGGTCAGACTTTGGATACACCAAGGATCCATCGGAAACAACTTAGAAAATAAGTCATACAATTTTCGCAGGGAAAGATGAGGGTGTGGCCGACGGGCTCAGCCACAATCCATCAACATGCCAAAAAGGATGTATTTCCACAATTATATGACCAACTTTGTGTTGGGGAAGGCAAGAATGTTGTCAATGATAACATAAATCATCGAGGGGAAGGATTGTATTTCTCATCAGGAATTCGATTGATATCCTACAAAAGCTCAGAATGTTGATGATGACCACGACAGATTTGTCGAGAGATTTCATGAAGATGTAATCGATCGGTGATGACATCCAGTCAAAGGAATGATGAAGCAAAAGGTTATTGGAACCATGGGTACGACACAAACTCGAAATTAAGCTTACTGTTCAAGGCGAAATGATAAGATGAGGAAGATCGACGTAAGCTTAGCTCATCGTTGGAAGTTGCTCCGGGCATAGGGACCAGGTAGCACAGTTAAAAGTTGACACGATAAAAATATAGCCGATCAGGCTAGGAATGATGTGATGGGGTATAAAGCTTCCCAGTATCAAGTACTAGGTGTAATGCCAGAAGGTAAATCGGAGTAGAGGTTGGACGGGGGGAATGATTTGCAGAGGATAAGTAATTTTAACTTACCCAGTAAATGGGATCAAGGAGGAAATATGGTCGGGACCATAGCTGCAAGGGATCCAATTTACGATACTGGAAGAATTATTCAAATGATTAAATATCCTTGCAAGAAGCTTTCATGATAAGTTCCACACCGTGTCTGTGGGCATGAACACAAGGGTTCAGGGTCGACTCCCACTTCTACAATGCATAACCTTTCATTTTACTTCTCGCTCTTGATGAAGCTGTAGTATTGACATTTTATCTGACGAAAAGCCAGTAGAGTATAACCCGCATAACTTTCGAGTTCGCACACATTAGGTAAGGCATAGGTTCAACCCATCGGGGCATCTTAGAAACATATATCATAAATTTCAAGAATAAATAACACAAGCTCGGTAGTAGAGCATGCTTGAGAAAGCGGAGGATACAATTTACCAAAAGCATAATGTATCCGAGGAAAGGCTCACAAGCTTATTGAATATGAAGGACGTTGTCAGATAAAATCCAAAAAGGGGTCTGGTGGTCCACAAGGGATCTGATGTGAGCATCAATATTCAACCAGAGGAAGAAAGAATGCAAGGAGATCAGATTATAGAAACAACTGACTTACTCAAAGCTCAATTGCAAAGGAATTATGAATTCCAAGACAAGGGATCAGAAGCAATGCTCTGATTAGGGATGGATAGGTAGAATAGCCTTAGGGGTACAATCGATGGCGATTTGATTGATCGAGATTCAGCACATGTTAAAATGTCGTCTGAGCCGGAGGGATAAATTCTAGGATCTGATTGAGGGTTGCGAGCATTCGCCACAAATTGTATCAACGGACTCAAAATGATAATGGCAAAGGATGACAATAAGATTACTAGACTTATGGTATTAACCATAATGCAAGCAAGCAAGAAATTCAAGAACAATAGGCTGTTGAGGATTTTTCAGAAGAACAAATGGTATTACGAAGACTTTTGTGAAATACATGATCAACTAAGGATGAGCGGATACTCGATAGGTGCACAAAATTATCCGTAGGGGTATTCAGGTGACAAGGAACTGCAAGGCAGTAAGCTCAAAGGATTCTCAGAACAACGGAGAGCAGTTCAGGGCATCTTGTAATAACAAGATCAATGGGATTGAATGTAAGAATGGCAGGTGTAAGCAGTTATCAATAAGGATATAACAGTGGTAGGGAATTTGCAAAGGCGGTGGGTACAAGGGTCTCGGGAGAAGATCGTAGAGTAACCTCGGAATCTTCTGGTGCAGCAGACGATCATCGGTAATAAGGTGCTCTCCGGGTGAAAGTGATCATGAGATCCTAATGTTAGATTTAGCAAACTTCATTTAACCCGAATAGAAGAGAGATCAGAGTGCCAGAGTATATATGAGGAATAAAAGATCCTAATACCACCCAATTGGCGACGTGGGCCCGTAAGCCACACAGCCATGTTAGTAAAAGTTTTTCAGTGACTAGACTCAACTTCCGCCAAGGAGTTGGAAAGGGGGCTACCTACAGGCAGTCGGCTCTGATACCAACTTGTGACGCCCTCGATTCAATCGTACACTAACCATACACGCAAATGTGTATGATCAAGATCAGGGACTCACGGGAAGATATCACAACACAACTCTAGACACAAATTAAAATAATACAAACTTTATATTACAAGCCAGGGGCCTCGAGGGCTCGAATACATAAGCTCGAATACACAAGAGTCAGCGGAAGCAACAATATCTGAGTACAGACATAAGTTAAACAAGTTTGCCTTAAGAAGGCTAGCACAAAAGCAACATCGATCGAAAAGGCATGGCCTCCTGCCTGGGAGCCTCCTAACTACTCCAAGTCATCAGCGGTTGTCACGTAGTAGTAGGCACACTCGGGAAGCAGTAATCATCAGTGGTGTCGTCTGGCTCCTGGGATCCGTCATCTGGTCGCAACAATCGGGTATGGGGAAAAGGAGGTAGCAAAGCAGCCGTGAGTACTCATCCAAAGTACTCGCAAGACTTACATCAGATCTAAACTAAGTATGGATCTGTATCAAACGAATGGGTTGTATCTGTGGACTAAACTGCAGAATGCCAGAAGAGAAGGGGAAATCCTAGCCTATCGAAGACTAGCATCTTCAAGCATCTTGCAGTATATAGAAGAGTACAGATCAACATAATGTAAAGTAGTAGTAGTGTTATCAACCTCGGCCAGAGATCCTTTCTCGACTCCCTGCGAGAAAGCAATCCTAGAGCCATACCATCCATTTCTCATTCACAATGCATTCATTTCTCATCACAAGTACCCAGTTCTAGTTGTATCGATCGAGATACAACTCCAAGTGTTCGTTAACGTAGGACAGGCTATCGATAGATGTTTTATTCCCTGCAAGGGTGCACCCACTTACCCACCACGCTCGATTAACTCCGGCCGGACACACTTTCCTGGGTCATGCCCGGCCTCGGCCAAACAATACGCCGCAACCCGACCTAGGCTTAATAGAGAGGTCAGCACGCCGGACTAAGCCTATGCCCCAGGGGTCATGGGCCATCTCCCCGGGAACTCCTGCACGTTGCGTACGTGGCCGGTGAGCAGACTTAGCTACCTCCTTCAAAAAGGCAGGTGCTTACCAGTCCAACCCAGCACGCGCCGCTCAATCGCTGACATCTATTAAGCTTCGGCTGATGCATACGACGCAGAACACCCATACTATGCCCACATGATGCTTAGTGCTATCAGGCCAGAGGCCCCTCAGATCAAATATCCAAATCGTATTGGATTAGGAACGCGCGGTAACAAGCAAAGACTCACGAAAGATGTGACCCCGTTGCCCCATCTCGAGTACTTGCGGCAAGGGCTAAGAATGCCTGGCCACGCCTCGTAAGTATCTCGCGGGCACCCTCCAGGTCAACCCGTCTCCTCATCACTCGCGGGTACCCCTCAAGGGCGACCGGCCTTTCCAAGTAACAGTTGTAAAGTCCAAGTATCCGTGTGTCCAAACATCAAGGGGAAAACCCGAGGAACCACCCCCGGTGAATTTCACTCGATGTTATCATCAAGGTGAACGTAAGAGGATCCACCCTCGAGGTTCACACTTGAGGGGTTGCACGACAGAGCCGTAACGGAAGTGGTTAAGGAGGAAATCACCCTCGATGACCTCGACTGTATAGCTACACTACAGAGATCTCATCAGGAGTGATGTAAGAGGTTCCACCCTCGGCACTCGATGGTAACTCTGCAGAGTCGTACAACTAGGGGGGGTGATGTGCGGTGTCGGGGCATGGACGTCGATCACGTTGATCGAGTCATCAATGATGAAGTAGGGGCAACAAGTACAAGGTGCGGGTCACTGATGGATCACTAACCAACCTATACTAAGCAGTTTAGGATAAGCAGGTAACAAAATTAGGCTATGCATCAGAGTAGGATTATACAGAAAGCAGTAGCAGTTCTAATGTAAGCATGAGAGGGAAAGAAATGGGCGATATCGGAATGCTCAAGGGGGCGTTTGCTTGCCTGGAAGCTCTGCTGTAAAGGAAGAAGTGTCGTCGACGTAGTCAATCACAGGGGCAACATCGGTCTCAGGGTCTACCGGAGAGAAGAGGGGGAAGAAACAGTAAATATAAAGCAAACATAGCATCACAAAGCATAACATGGCAAAAAGTGGTGCTAGGGATGCTCGAACGCGGTGCTACACGATACCGGCGAAGGGGGATAGCATCCGGGAAAGTTTTCCCGGTTCCGGACCTACGTCAGACAGATGACCGGAGGGGAAATGTTCCATGTTCGCTATGCTAGGGACATGTGGCGGGCGAACGGACCACGCATTTGGATTCGTCTCGTCGTTCTGAGCAACTTTCATGTAGAAAACATTTTCATCCGAGTTACGGTTTATTTTTTATGATTTTTCAAAGTTTTAAAACAATTTTGGAATTAACATGATTAATTTAATTCGAAAGATAAACTGAATTTGCTAGGTGTACACAGGAAAGTGTACACAGCAGAGGGCTGTGAGGCTGACAGTGGGGCCAGGTCAACTGTTGACTCAGGAGTCAATAGTTGACTGGTCAAATGAATAGTGCGGTGGGCCCCGGGTGTCAATGTAACAAGTTTTAACAATTCAGTAAAAAGGGGGGTAATTAGAGGAGTGGGGGCCACCTGTCATATTGTAATTAGAAAATATAGGAGGGGTTTTTAGTTAACAGGGGATTAGCCCCACCAACTAAAACATGGGGGGCGCAGGTCAGTGGGGGTTAGGGGAAAATATCCCCCACCTAGTTAAGCCGGCCGGCCCAAGCGCTGGACACACACGGGCACAGGGGCACCGGCGACCAGGGCCGGAGGCAAGGCAGCGACGGGCGCGGCCGGTATCGGGCGACGGCAGCGCAGGTGAGTAGCAACGCAGCGGCAGGGCGCGGCCGGCAGCAGGCGGGCATCGGTGAAAGAGGCCACGGCGAGCGGCGGGCGGCCGGGACGCAGCCGGCGAGCGGTCTGCATGGGCGTGGAGCCGCTGCGGGCAATACGGGGGAGGCTCGGCGGCGGCGCGAGGTGGCCAGTGGCCAGGGGCGGAGTGGAGCGGCGGCGGGATCACGGGACGGGGCCGAGGTGTCCTGTGCACGGCTGGGCGACAGCGGGGCTGCAGCAGCAAGCGGAACAGGCGGGGCGCGAGCTGGGGGCGCCAGCCACAGCGCTGCAGGCGGGGCGCGAGCTGGGGGCGCCAGCCACAGCGCTGCAGGCGGGGCGCGAGCTGGGGGGCGCCAGCCACAGCGCTGCAGGCGGAGACGGTGCATGTCGCGACAGTTGTGGCGGCGACATCAGTAGGCGCAACAGCTCAAGGCAGAGGCGAGCGGGGCGACACGGGTGGGCGCGCGCGTTGGGCGCGGCCTGGGCGCGGGACACGCGGGGTAGGGGCGGCCAGAGGGGCTTGTGGGCAGCTAAGGGCACGAGGACATGCGGCGAGCATGTGCTCGGGCGCGACAGGCGCGGCTCTGGGCAGGGGAGATGGGACGGCGACCTACGACGTCTACCACGAGTGGAAGAAAGGCGAACGAAGGAGGGGAGGGGGAGCTCACCCACGAGCTGGGGAACAGGGGCGGCGAGGCTCGACGAGGCCGGTCGAGGAGGAGACAGAGACGCGACGGCGGGGAATGGGGAAGACGAGGATGGATCGGGCACCGCGGGGATCTCCAGCTCGAACGACTCTTCCAAGACGACGTAGTCGACGACGGCGCTTCCGCGGGACAACTTCTCACGGCACGCGGGCAATGGTCTCCATGGCGGCGGCGGTTTGGGTCCTTCCAAATCGAAGAGAGGGAGAGGGGCGAATGGGGATCTAGGGTTCGTCGACAAGGCCAGGACGGTCTTATACGCGTGGGGCAAACGGGGGAGAGGCGCGGGATGGCCGCCACGGCGACGTACCGAGGCCGTGTCAGGCATCAGAGGCAACCACGGTTCCCCCCCTCCCTGTAGCGAGGAAGAGGACAACGGGAGGGCAGCTGGGCCACGTGGGCTTTGCTCCTGGTGGGCTACGCGCGGGGAAAACAGGGGGGTTTTCCCTTTGTCTTTTTTTACAGTTTTAGTTTTCTTTCATTTTCGAATAGAAATCAGCTTTATAAAATATAGGAACAACAGCTAAATTAGTTTTACTAATTATACCTCTGCCACATTTAGTTTGAGGTGCAAATAAAATAGTTTGGAAATTTTATAATTTAAAAAGCATCTAATAATTATTTTAGCCACTGTTATAATCACAGTAGAGCATTAAAATACTTTACAAAACTGTTGGGTCACCACCATAATTATCTATGGAATATTTCCCACACTTTTAACATTTTATTTTGCGTGTGTTGAGAAATTTGAAAACTAGGCTTTAATTTGAATTTGAGATCGAACTAAGATTTGGATCAAGCAAGGATTAGCAACAGAAATGTGATGACTTGGCATCATTCGAAGGGGATTACTGTAGCACAATTCTCGAGGTGTTACACACCGCTGGGTGCCAGGCTTGCTACAGATGCTGCTGATGACGTTAAAAACATCTGGCAGAGTAAAGCTAATGACTACTCGATAGTTCAGTGTGCCATGCTTTACGGCTTAGAACGGGGACTTCAACGACGTTTTGAACGTCATGGAGCATATGAGATGTTCCAGGAGTTGAAGTTAATATTTCAAGCAAATGCCCGGATTGAGAGATATGAAGTCTCCAATAAGTTCTATAGCTGCAAGATGGAGGAGAATAGTTCTGTCAATGAACATATACTCAAAATGTCTGGGTATCATAATCACTTGACTCAACTGGGAGTTAATCTTCCTGTTGATAGTGTCATTGACAGAGTTCTTCAATCACTGCCACCAAGCTACAAGAGCTTCGTGATGAACTATAATATGCAAGGGATGAATAAGACAATTCCTGAGCTCTTCGCAATGCTAAAGGCAGGGGAGGTAGAAATCAAGAAGGAGCATCAAGTATTGATGGTTAACAAGACCACCTTCAAGAAAAAGGGTAAAGGGAAGAAGAAGGGGAACTTCAAGAAGAACAACAAACAAGTTGCTGCTCAGGAGAAGAAACCCAAGTCTGGACCTAAGCCTCAGACCGAGTGCTTCTATTGCAAATAGACTGGTCACTGGAAGCAGAACTGCCCCAAGTATTTGGCGGATAAGAAGGATGGCAAGGTGAACAAAGGTATATGTGATATACATGTTATTGATGTGTACCTTACCAGAGCTCGCAGTAGCACCTGGGTATTTGATACTGGTTCTGTTGCTAATATTTGCAACTCGAAACAGGGAATACAGAATAAGCGAAGACTGGCTAAGGACGAGGTGACGATGTGCGTGGGAAATGGTTCCAAAGTCGATGTGATCGCCGTCGGCACGCTACCTCTACATCTACCTTCGGGGTTAGTTTTAGACCTAAATAATTGTTATTTGGTGCCAGCGTTGAGCATGAACATTATATCTGGATCTTGTTTGATGCGAGACGGTTACTCATTTAAATCTGAGAATAATGGTTGTTCTATTTATATGAGTAATATCTTTTATGGTCATGCACCCTTGAAGAGTGGTCTATTTGTGTTAAATCTTGATAGTAGTGACACACATATTCATAATGTTGAAGCCAAAAGATGCAGAGTTGATAATGATAGTGTAACTTATTTGTGGCACTGCCGTTTAGGTCATATTGGTGTAAAGCGCATGAAGAAACTCCATGCCGATGGACTTCTGGAATCACTTGATTATGAATCACTTGGTACTTGCGAACCATGCCTCATGGGCAAGATGACTAAAATGTCGTTCTCCGAAACAATGGAGCGAGTAACAGATTTGTTGGAAATCATACATACTGATTGTCGGATTTTGGGTTCCGGCAGACCCTTGAGGTTCGAACACTAGGGTGCGCGCGGAGATCTCTCCCCTACCGATCTACGTCCAATCTCCTCGTGTGATTTGAGCTGGAAACAACGAACAACACAAGGGACACAAGGTTTATACTGGTTCGGGCCACCATTGTGGTGTAATACCCTACTCTAGTGTGTGGTGTGGTGGATTGCCTCAGGGGCTGATGATGAACAGTACAAGGGAAGAACAACCTCGCGAGAGGTGTTCTTGAGCTGGTGCGATGAACTACTGGGGTGAGTTCAGTCGCCTCTCTCTCTCTGCTGGGGTTCTACCCGATCTCTAGCCGTCCCTCTGGGTGTGTTGATCTCTCCGGGGGTCTCCCTCTACTCTGTGGTGGCTAGCTCTACTTATAGAGGCCCTGGGCCTCTCCCCAAATAATGAGCGGGAAGGGCGCCAACAATTGGCCATTTTGAAGGGGAACATCTAGTACAAGTTATCCTGACCAAAGGTGGTCTTCGGCTGCCAAAAGTACTAGTGATGACACCGTCTTGGGCTCCACAGTGACCTCCGTCCTGCCGCTCTGCTGGTCTTGGTCTCGTTGCACCGGAATGGTAACCTTTGCCCGGCGCCTTGGCATGTGCTTGCCCCTTTGCACCAAAGGGGAAACAAGGACACTGCGCAGGCCGGCGCCCGCCTGGCGCCCGCCTGGTCTCGATCGTCATGGCTTGCGTCACGGGCTCCTCGTGAGGTACCCCTGCCTTGATCTCTCCGCCTCCTCGCGAGCCTACCTGACGAGGCAGCCTCTGAGGAAGCTTTTTGTCGTCCGCCCTACGAGGCTTGGCCCCTCGCGAGGGTCTTGAGCTTGAGCTGATGAAGATGGGCCGCGCTGGGCCCCCACTTGAGCCACGCCGCAGGCCGCAGGCAGGCAAGTCTGGGGACCCCCGTTCCCAGAACGCCGACAATAGCCCCTGGGCCCAAGGCGCGCCCGGGCTTGGCCTAACAGGAAAGCGAAGGGGCAAGCGCAAAGCGCCGCGGGCCCTAACAGCCTGCGGCCTTGGGCGCCGCGTGGCGATTGATTGGATGTGGGCGTCTGCGCTTCCCCATGACGCCTCGGCAACCGCACGAGTTGACATGTCCCTGCATGCAGAGAAATCGGTCATGATTACCTGCGATCATGGTGCTCGACAGTTGGCCTCCTCCAGCTATAAGTACGGGGCTGCGCGAGTCCCTTCAGTCCATCCCTTGCTGCCGCTCCTTTCTTTCTTCTCCCTCGTTCTTGCTTCTCCTTACGCCAATGGCACCAATCCGCCGGTTTTCTTCAGAAGAGAAGGGAAAGGCCCCCCGAGAAGGTCCTGACCCACTTCCACCGAAGAAGCGGCTGGTCCTCTGCCACCGAGAAGAGAGTGCTCAGCAGGAGGCACCGAGGCCCTGGTACGAGCGGCCGCCGCCTGAGTATCCGCTACCCTTGTATGCCCGCGTCGTGGGTCCTGGGGGAGAAGGCATCGAGCGACATCGTCGGTGCCACCGTCGACGCCGATGAATCACGGTGGTGTGTGTCGTTCCTCCTGGAGTCCATGCCGAGCGCTCCTCTCGCGAGCTCGTGCTCCACGCCGCCATGCCTCCGAGCTCTTGGATTCGTCTTCCCCCCTCCTTCGCCTTCGAGATACCGCCGAGCGGGGCTCTGCAGCTCTGACTGCAGCACGCTGACTGCGGTACCCTTGCGACCGGAGCGGAGATCGCGGTCATCGCTCCGGGCAAGGTCTTCATGACCCGGGGCTGGGGCGAAATCGCCCGGGTCTGCCGGACGGTAGGTGCCCTCGTGATTCATCTTGAATACGACGGCATCTCCCTGATGTTCTTCAATGTCTTCGATGCTGAAGGACGCCGGCTGGAGTGCTGCCCCAAGGAGAGCAGCAGGGGCGACGAACCGGCGAGGACCTGGCCCGCCCATCGGCCCTCCAGCAGCTCCTCAGGAGGCAGCGGAGGAGCTGGGGAATCCAACGGCTCCCCCGAGCTCCTCGCGACTCCGGAGACGAGCGACGACAGCTACGAGCCCCCAAGCTCGCGCTGTGCTCGGGGCGGGGCTGCTGCGTCCAGCCGCCGACGCCACTGATCTGGATGGGGTTGGCGCTGGCGTTGGACAGCCCACTGTTGATGATGGCGTCTCTTGCGGAGGTGCGGGCGATTAGCGTTCCTTAGGATTAGTACCTTTGTTCCCTGCGAAGAATCGAAGCAACACCCCGTGGGGGTATGTAAGGCGCCTGCCATGTCTTTTGTGAACATTATATCCTTAATATGAATCAAAGCGAGGTGCTTGCTCTGTCCTGGCTCGGCTCCCCCTTTCTATCCTCGCGAGGACTCGACGCTCTACGCTGACAGGTCCCAGTCCCCAGGCAGGCTTCAGCCGTCGCTGGTATGCGAGGTCGCGATGCCGTGGTCAAGGCCAGGAGGTGAGCGGCCCAAGGTCCGGTAAGAGCCCCCGAGTCGTGATGCTCGGGAGGTCCCCTTTAGCGCTCAAGCAGCCCTCGCTGGGCGAGAAAGAAAGGCACCGTCGCCATGACAGAGCCGCACTGGGGAGGGTTTGGCGCTGCGTTGGTCCAACTCTTGTAAGGGCGTGACTTATCTCTTGAGTTTGGTGTAGTTCCTCGATGAAGCGCCCGGCCCTAGTGGCACCTGAGGCGCTACTGGGTTAGGTCCTCGCAAGCTCCTTCCCACTCCCCCGCACTTTCTTTAATGCTCTACGTCCTCAGGTCTCGGCCCTCGAGCGAGCTCAGCCGCCGCTGATATGACAGGTCGCGATGCCGTGGGTCAAGGCCAGGGGGTGAGGGCTGGAGAGCCAGTAGGAGCCCATGAGTCGCGATGCTCAGGTACCCCCCTTTTAACGTGCAAGCGGTCCGCGCCGGAGAGAGGGTGAGGTGGCTTGCGACGTCCCTGACGTTACTCCTGGAGTAGGTCCTGCACACCAATCATGAAGAGAAACAAGACATGTTGTTACGGTTGCCAGCCAACCTTCGGTCGCTCCAAGGGAGTGATTGGGGCACTGAGGGCCTGGTGAGGTGGTACCTTGCGGGGCTGCCGCAGCCAGAGCTCGACCACTTAGGTTTATCGGCGTTGCAGGGACGGACCCATGCGCAAATGTCGTGCCGGAGCGAGTAGCTCCATAGGTAGGCGTCAATCGAGCAGGCGATTAGGTCGGGTGTGTTAAGCACGCATGAGGAAATTCATTTAAATAGAAGCGAGAAAAGCAAACACCGCTGGGCCAGGCCCGAGCAGCTCGGGGATGATGCAGCCTGAGGGGCGCCCCCAACAAGGTAAGTAAAGAGCATAAGCAAAACGGATACATGCCGCAGGGATGGACCCACGCGGCATGGGAATGATGCGGCCCTGTGGGCGCTCCCAGCTAAGAATGGAACTTAGAAAGGTGTCACCTCATGTCGTTTGAAGATGGGGTGATGTTGAAGAAGCGAGCGATGCGCGGTGAAGACGCCGACCCTCACGAGCCCCCAGGCCCAGGAGCCTCGGGAGGCTCCGGGGGCACAGGTGGGTTCCCGAGGGCCATCTCCATCTCCGCCAGGACCGCACGATGCCTGACCTCCTGAGCCTCCAGAATGCTCCTTAGCAGGCGCTGATGAGCGGCGACCGCGTTCGGCAGGCCGAAAGGCATGCGAACGTAGCTGTGAGGTGGACCCTCGCAACGCCCCACGCGTGAAGGCCAGAGGCGCTCCTGAGATGCGGCTCGGTTGAGCCCTGGCACGTCGATGCAGACGCGCAGCCCACCATCCTCGCCTGGATGTGGGGCTACGGTGGGCAAGCGGCGGCTGCCGCGCATGACTCTTGACTCCTGTAGCTCCTGGAAGCACCCCTCCAAGTGGTGCCCGAGCGCCTCCCTCGTGACCTTGGCAAAGTTGGTGGCTCTCCAAGAAAGAGCCCCCGAGCCCTGCCTGAGGAGGGTGCCAAGCGCGCCTTCCTATGTGAGAGAGGGTGGCGCTCCCAGATTGGGCGCAGATCCTGACGCAACACCTCCGGAGGCGTCTGCCTCCTTATGGCTTGGGTCAGGAGAAACCTTCTTCTTCTTAAGGGTCGCCTCAGTAAGCCTTCCGTTCCTGTGGTCCGGGTTTTCGATTGCTGCGGCTTGGAACGCGCGCTCAAGTGAACACACTGCGTCCCTTTCTTCACAGGGTACGGTGATGACTCCACCGCTTCCTGGCATCTTGAGGACATTGTATCCATGGTGAGTCACTGCCATGAACTTGGCCAGGGCTGGGTACCCGAGGATGGCGTTGTATGGCAGACGGATGTGGGCGACGTCGAAGTCGATGAGATCGGTGCGGTAGTTGTTGCGCTGCACGAAGGTGACTGGAAGGCGAACCTGCCCTATCAGAACAGTGGAACCATCAGTGACTCCTGAGAAGGACTTGGTCGGTTGGAGCTGATCGTACGGCACTTGGAGATTGTCGAACGTCTCGACGAATAGGACGTTGAGTCCTGCTCCGCCGTCAATGAGGGTCCTGGTGACCCGCACATTGCTGATGACTGGGGAGCAACGCATCGGGAGGACTCTGGCCGTCTTCGCGCACTTGAGCTGATCCGCTGAGCTGAACGTGATAGCGCACGCAGACCACCTGAGAGGGCGCGTGGCCTCAAGCTTGGGGAGGACTTCATTCACCTCGCGAGCAAACTGCTTGAAAATGCGCTGTGAGGCTGGGGCCTGCGCGCCACCCAAGATGCAAGCGATTGTGCGCGGCTCCTGGAAGCCCCCAACCCCCTCGTCTTGATGTTGGTCTTCGTTCCTCCTTGGCGGTGGCGGTAGAGGAGGAAGGCCTGCGTTGCCATACGGGTGATCCTCACGAGGCTGATCTCTCCAGCCTCCCTCGCGAGGCTGGTCCTACCAGCGATCCTCGCGAGGTCGGTCACGCCACCCTTGGCGAGGGCCACGGTCTTCCCATCGTCCGCCACCTCTTCCTCCTCTCGGCCATAACCCCTGTCGTTGCGCTCGGGGCGTTGGCTGACACGTCCATCTCTCACGGCCTTGAGCTCTTGACATTCGTTGGTGTTGTGGGTGTGGAGGTCGTGGTACACGCAGTATCGGCTGCCCTTGGATGACTCAGGCTGATCCCTGCCTCGCTTGGTGTCTGGTTCCGCTGCAAGCACGGCAGCCCCCTTGCGCTTCACGTCCTTGGCCTTGGGCTTCTTCTCTTCTGGGTCGGCAGCCGGGAGTTCGAGGAGGGAAAGGCGCCCTTCCTTAGTCCTGGCGCACTTGGTCGCCAAGTTGAACAGCTCCAGGGATGTGCACGGGTCTTCATGGATTGCTAGCTCCTCCTTCATCTTGATGCTGCGTACGCCATCGGAGAAGGCCGAGATGATGGCTTATTCAGTCACCTTGGGGATCTTGAGGCGAGCGTTGTTGAAGCGCTGGATGTATTTTTGCAGGGTTTCCCCTTGCTGCTGCTTGATGCGGCGCAGATCGCTCACGGCCGGGGGCCGGTCACGAGTGCCCTGGAAGTTGGCGATGAAGCAAGTGCCCATTTCGTCCCAGGAGGAGATTGTGCCAGGAGCCAGGTTCAGGAGCCAGGTGCGGGCCCCGTCCTTGAGCGCCATGGGAAACCAGTTCGCCATGACCCTTTCATCTCCGTTGGCGGCTTCGATGCATAGCTCGTAGAGCTGTAGGAACTCTGCGGGGTCCGTCATGCCATCGTAGCGAGGGGGCAGGTCAGGCTTGAATTTGCCTGGCCATGCGACGCCGCATAGCTCGGGGGTGAGGGCGCGGCAGCCTGCCGTGGCCACCGGTGCCTTTTGCTGGTATTGGGCTTGCTCTTGGGGTTTACTGTTGGAAATATGCCCTAGAGGCAATAATAAAATGGTTATTATTATATTTCCTTGTCCATGATAATTGTCTATTGTTCATGCTATAATTGTGTTATCCGGAAATCGTGATACATGTGTGGATATATAGACCCCAACATGTCCCTAGTAAGCCTCTAATTGACTAGCTCGTTGATCAATAGATGGTTACGGTTTCCTGACCATGGACATTGGATGTCATTGATAACGGGATCACATCATTAGGAGAATGATGTGATGGACAAGACCCAATCCTAAGCATAGCACAAGATCGTGTAGTTCGTTTGCTAGAGCTTTTCTAAGTGTCAAGTATCATTTCCTTAGACCATGAGATTGTGTAACTCCCGGATACCGTAGGAGTGCTTTGGGTGTGCCAAACGTCACAACGTAACTGGGTGGCTATAAAGGTACACTACAGGTATCTCCGAAAGTGTCTGTTGGGTTGGCATGAATCGAGACTGGGATTTGTCACTCCGTATGACGGAGAGGTATCTCTGGGCCCACTCGGTAATGCATCATCATAATGAGCTCAGTGTGACTAAATAGTTGGTCACGGGATGATGTGTTACGGAACGAGTAAAGTGACTTGCCGGTAACGAGATTGAACAAGGTATTGGGATACCGACGATCGAATCTCGGGCAAGTAACGTACCGATTGACAAAGGGAATTGAATACGGGATTGATTGAATCCTTGACATCGTGGTTCATCCGATGAGATCATCGTGGAACATGTGGGAGCCAACATGGGTATCCAGATCCCGTTGTTGGTTAATCACCGGAGAGTCGTCTCGGTCATGTCTGCATGTCTCCCGAACCTGTAGGGTCTACACACTTAAGGTTCGGTGATGCTAGGGTTGTAGAGATATTAGTATGCGGTAACCCGAAAGTTGTTCGGAGTCCCGTATGAGATCCCGGACGTCACGAGGAGTTCTGGAATGGTCCGGAGGTGAAGATTTATACATAGGAAGTCCAGTTTCGGCCATCGGGAAGGTTTCGGGGGTAATCGGTATTGTACCGGGACCACCGGAAGGGTCCCGGGGGTCCACCGGGTGGGGCCACCTGTCCCGGAGGGCCCCATGGACTGAAGTGGGAGGGGAACCAGCCCCTGGTGGGCTGGTGCGCCACCCATGGGCCTCCCCCTGCGCCTAGGGTTGGAAACCCTAGGGGTGGGGGCGCCCCACTTGGCTTGGGGGGCAAGTCCCCCTTGGCCGCCCCCCCTTGGAGATCCCATCTCCTAGGGCCGGCGCCCCCCTAGGGGCCCTATATATAGTGGGGGGGAGGGAGGGCAGCCGCACCAAGTCCCTGGCCCCTCCCTCTCCCCTCATAACACCTCTCTCTCTCTCTCATTGGAGCTTGGCGAAGCCCTGCCGAGATCACCGCTGCTTCCACCACCACGCCGTCGTGCTGCTGGATCTCCATCAACCTCTCCTTCCCCTTGCGGGATCAAGAAGGAGGAGACGTCTTCCCAACCGTACGTGTGTTGAACGCGGAGGTGCCGTCCGTTCGGCACTTGGTCATCGGTGATTTGGATCACGACGAGTACGACTCCATCAACCCCATTCTCGAACGCTTCCGCTCGCGATCTACAAGGGTATGTAGATGCACTCCCCTTTCCCTCGTTGCTAGATGACTCCATAGATTGATCTTGGTGATGCGTAGAAATTTTTTAAAATTCTTCTACGTTCCCCAACAGTTACCGCGTGCCGCTGCTTGGAGCAGCGCGGGGTCTTGGCGTGGAGGTGCAGGGACGTGATCTTGGCGCGCCGGCACTGGGAGCGCGCGAGCACCTTCTTGGGGACGAGGATCTCTTGGCAGCTCCTTTCTTGCTGCGCAGGCGCTGGACGCGAAGGGTCTTGCCCTAGGGCTGCGCGCCTTGGAGCCAGGGCGCCTTCTTGGGGAGGAGGTGGTGGAGGCGCCTCCTGATCCCCGCCTCCTGCGCGGAATGGAGGGCGAGGCTGCGAGAGGGATGTCAAGGGGGAGCCCCCTGCGGTGCTGACGAGCTCGGTGATGCGGGCGAGCCAGTCCTCGTAGAGGTCGTCAACGGGGCGGTAGTGCAAGAGCTCTCTTGCTAGGAGCAGCGCAGCGTGAGCGTACGTGGGGGCGCGACGGGCGTGGGACGACGAAGTGGCTGGAGTCGGCGACGGTGTGGCGGTGCGGCCTTCCCGCCGTACCGAAGGATGCTGGGACGAGGCCTGCTGGTCGTTCCCCACCGGGCCGGTGGCGGCGTTGGCGGCAGGTGACGGGGAACGACAAGGGCGTCCACCGACGGGCGCCGTCTGGGCGACGCGGGTGGCGAGAGCAGCCCGGGGCTCGGCGCGAGCCCGACGAGCGTCAGCCATGGACACGACGGAAGATCACACGCGAGCAGCGAAAGAAAGATTCTGGCGCACCCCTACCTGGCGCGCCAAATGTCGGATTTCGGGTTCCGGCAGACCCTTGAGGTTCCAACACTGGGGTGTGCGCGGAGATCTCTCCTCTAACGATCTACGTCCAATCTCCTCGCGTGATTTGAGCTGGAAACAACGAACAACATAAGGGACACAAGGTTTATACTGGTACGGGCCACCGTTGTGGTGTAATACCCTACTCCAGTGTGTGGTGTGGTGGATTGCCTCGGGGGCTGATGATGAACAGTACAAGGGAAGAACAACCTCGCGGGAGGTGTTCTTGAGCTGGTGCGATTAACTGCTGGGGTGAGTTCAGTCGCCTCTCTCTCTGCTGGGGTTCTACCAGATCTCTAGTCGTCCCTCTGGGTGTGTTGATCTCTCCGGGGGTCTCCCTCTACTCTGTGGTGGCTAGCTCTACTTATAGAGGCCCTGGGCCTCTCCCCAAATAATGAGCGGGAAGGGCGCCAACAATTGGCCATTTTGAAGGGGAACATCTAGTACAAGTTATCCTGACCAAAGGTGGTCTTCGACCGCCAAAAGTACTGGCGATGACGCCGTCTTGGGCTCCACGGTGACCTCCGTCCTGCCACTCTGCTGGTCTTGGTCTCGTTGCGCCGGAATGGTAACCTTTGCCCGGTGCGTTGGCCTATGCTTGCCCCCTTTGCACCAAAGGGGAAATAAGGACACTGCGTAGGCCGGCGCCCGCCTGGCGCCTGCCTGGTCTCGATCGTCATGGCTTGCGTCATGGGCCCCTCGTGAGGTACCCCTGCCTTGATCTCTCCGCCTCCTCGCGAGCCTACCTGATGAGGCTGCCTCCGAGGAAGCTTTCTGTCATCCGCCCCGCGAGGCTTGGCCCCTCGCGAGGGTCTTGAGCTTGAGCTGATGAAGATGGGCCGCGCTGGGTCCCCACTTGAGCCACGCCACATGCCACAGGCAGGCAAGTCTGGGGACCCCCGTTCCCAGAACGCCGACACTGATGTATGTGGTCCAATGAATATTGAGGCTCGCGGTGGGTATCGTTATTTTCTCACCTTTCACAGATGATTTGAGCAGATATGGTTATATCTACTTAATAAAACATAAGTTTGAAACATTTGAAAAGTTTAAAGAATTTCAGATGAAGTGGAAAATCATCGTAACAAAAAAATAAAGTTTCTATGATCTGATCGTGGAGGAGAATATTTGAGTTACGAGTTTGGTCTACATTTGAAACAATGCGGAATAGTTTCGCAACTCACGCCACCCGGAACACCACAGCGTAATGGTGTATCTGAACGTCTTAATAGTACTTTACTAGATATGGTGCGATCTATGATGTCTCTTACTGATCTACCACTATCATTTTGGGGTTATGCTTTAGAGACGGTTGCATTCACGTTAAATAGGGCACCATCTAAATCCGTTGGACGACGCCTTATGAACTATGGTTTGGCAAGAAACCAAAGTTGTCGTTTCTTAAAGTTTGGGGCTGCGATGCTTATGTGAAAAAGCTTCAACCTGATAAGCTCGAACCCAAATCGGAGAAATGTGTCTTCATAGGATACCCAAAGGAAACTGTTGGGTACACCTTCTATCACTGATCCAAAGGCAAGACATTCGTTGCTAAGAATGGATCCTTTCTAGAGAAGGAGTTTCTCTCGAAAGAAGTGAGTGGGAGGAAAGTAGAACTTGATGAGGTAACTGTACATGCTCCCTTATTGGAAAGTAGTTCATCACAGAAACCAGTTCCTGTGACACCTACACCAATTAGTGAGGAAGCTAATGATGATGATCATGAAACTTCATATCAAGTTATTACCGAACCTCGTAGATCAACCAGAGTAAGATCCACACCAGAGTGGTACGGTAATCCTATTCTGGAGGTCATGTTGCTAGACCATGACGAACCTACGAACTATGAGGAAGCGATGATGAGCCCAGATTTCGCAAAATGGCTTGAGGACATGAAATCTGAGATGGGATCCATGTATGAGAACAAAGTGCGGACTTTGGTTGACTCGCCCTATAATCGACAAGCCATCGAGAATAAATGGATCTTCAAGAAGAAGACAGATGTTGATGGTAATGTTACTGTCTACAAAGCTCGACTTGTTGCGGAAGGTTTTCGACAAGTTCAAGGAGTTGACTACGATGAGACCTTCTCACCCGTAGCAATGCTTAAGTCCGTCCGAATCTTAAGACCTCCAGCGATCCATTTATGGACTGGTGCAAGCTTCTCGGAGTTGGAATAAACGCTTTGATAGTGTGATCAAAGCATATGGTTTTATACACTTTTGGAGAAGCCTGTATTTACAAGAAAGTGAGTGGGATCTCTGTAGCATTTCTAATATTATATGTGGATGACATATTATTGATTGAAAATGATATAGAATTTCTGGATAGCATAAAAGGATACTTGAATAAGAGTTTTTCAATGAAGGACCTCGGTGAAGCTGCTTACATATTGGGCATCAAGATCTATAGAGATAGATCAAGACGCTTAATTGGACTTTCACAAAGCACATACCTTGACAAAGTTTTGAAGAAGTTCAAAATGGATCAAGCAAAGAAAGGGTTCTTGCCTGTATTACAAGGTGTGAAGTTGAGTAAGACTCAATGCCCGGCCACTGCAGAAGATAGAGAGAAAATGAAAGATGTTCCCTATGCTTCAGCCATAGGCTCTATCATGTATCCAATGCTGTGTACCAGACCTGATGTGTGCCTTGCTATTAGTTTAGCAGGGAGGTACCAAAGTAATCCAGGAGTGGATCAGGATGGTCAAGAACATCCTGAACTACCTGAAAAGGACTAAGGATATGTTTCTCGTTTTTGGAGGTGACAAAGAGATCATCGTAAATGGTTACGTTGATGCAAGCTTTGACACTGATCCGGACGATTCTAAATCGCAAACCGGATACGTGTTTATATTGAACGGTGGAGCTGTCAGTTGGATCAGTTTTAAACAAAGCGTCGTGGCGGGATCTACATGTGAAGCTGAGTACATTGCTACTTCAGAAGCAGCAAATGAAGGAGTCTGGATGAAGGAGTTCATATCCGATCTAGGTGTCATACCTAGTGCATCGGGTCCAATGAAAATCTTTTGTGACAATACTGGTGCAATTGCCTTGGTAAAGAAATCCAGATTTCACAAGAGAACCAAGCACATCAAGAGACGCTTCAACTCCATCCGGGATCAAGTCCAGGTGGGAGACATAGAAATTTGCAAGATACATCTGACCTAAATGTTGCAGACCCTTTGACTAAGCCTCTTCCACGAGCAAAACATGATCAGCACCAAGGCTCCATGGGTGTTAGAATCATTACTGTGTAATCTAGATTATTGACTCTAGTGCAAGTGGGAGACTGAAGGAAATATGCCCTAGAGGCAATAATAAAGTTATTATTTATTTCCTTATATCATGATTAATGTTTATTATTCATGCTAGAATTGTATTAACCGGAAACATGATACATGTGTGAATACATAGACAAACAGAGTGTCACTAGTATGCTTCTACTTGACTAGCTCGTTGATCAAAGATGGTTATGTTTCCTAGCCATAGACATGAGTTGTCATTTGACTAACGGGATCATATCATTAGGAGAATGATGTGATTGACTTGACCCATTCCGTTAGTTTAGCACTTGATCGTTTAGTATGTTGCTATTGCTTTCTTCATGACTTATACATGTTCCTATGACTATGAGATTATGCAACTCCCGTTTACCGGAGGAACACTTTGTGCGCTACCAAACGTCACAACGTAACTGGGTGATTATAAAGGTGCTCTACAGGTGTCTCCGAAGGTACTTGTTGAGTTGGCGTATTTCGAGATTAGGATTTGTCACTCCGATTGTCGGAGAGGTATCTCTAGGCCCACTCGGTAATGCACATCACTATAAGCCTTGCAAGCATTGTAACTAATGAGTTAGTTGCGGGATGATGTATTACAGAACGAGTAAAGAGACTTACTGGTAACGAGATTGAACTAGGTATTGAGATACCGACAATCGAATCTTGGGAAAGTAACATACCGATGACAAAGGGAAAAACGTATGTTGTTATGCGATTTCACCGATAAAGATCTTCGTAGAATATGTGGGAGCCAATATGAGCATCCAGGTTCCGCTATTGGTTATTGACCGGAGACGTGTCTCGGTCATGTCTACATAGTTCTCGAACCCGTAGGGTCCGCACGCTTAAAGTTCGGTGACGGTCGGTATTACGAGTTTTTGTGTTTTAATGTACCGAAGGTAGTTCGGAGTCCCGGATATGATCACGGACATGACGAGGAGTCTCGAAATGGTCGAGACAAAGATCGATATATTGGACGACCATGTTCGGACACCGGAAAGGTTCCAGAATGTTTCGGACATATACCGGAGTACCGGGAGGTTACCGAAACCCCCCGAGGGGCTTAATGGGCCTACGTGGGCCTTAGTGGAAATAGAGGGCAGCATGGGAAGTGTGGGGCACGCCCCCCAAGGCCCAAACCGAATTGGTTTAGGGCAAGGGGGCCGGCCCCCTCTTTCCTTCTCCTCCTCTCCCTTTCCTTACCCCTCCTACTCCTACTAGGAAAGGGAGGAGTCCTACTCCTAGTGGGAGTAGGACTCCCCCTCTTGGCGCGCCTCTCCCTGGCCGGCCGCCTCCTCCCCTTGCTCCTTTATATACGGGGGTAGGGGCACCCCATAGACACAACAATTTATCATTGATCTCTTAGCCGTGTGCGGTGCCCCCTCCACCATAATCCACCTCGATCATATCGTAGCGGTGCTTAGGCGAAGCCCTGCGTCGGTAGCATCATCATCACCATCACCACGTCGTCGTGCTGACGAAACTCTCCTATGAAGCTTTGCTGGATCGGAGCTCGCGGGACGTCATCTAGTTGAACGTGTGCAGAACTCAAAGGTGTCGTGCGTTCGGTACTTGGATCGGTCGGATCATGAAGACATATGACTACATCAACCGTGTTGTGCTAACGCTTCCGCATTAGGTCTACGAGGGTACGTGGACACACTCTCCCCTCTCGTTGCTATGCATCACCATGATCCTGTGTGTGCGTAGGAATTTTTTTGAAATTACTACGTTCCCCAACACTCGGTACCTTCGTGCATATCAACCAAAGTATCCCAAATTTCCTTTGCATTCTCAAGGCGGCTGATTTTGTTGAATTCTTTGGGGCACATTCCATTGAAGAGAATATCGCAAGCTTGAGCATTGTATTGCAACATCTTCATTTCTTTCGTTGTCGCTTCACGATCCGGTTCTTATCCATCCTCGAAGAAATCACCTTGCAAGCCAATACGTACAACAGCCCAAACGGCGGGGTTATGACCAAGAATATGCATTTTCATCTTATGCTTCCAACTAGCAAAATTAGTACCATCAAAGTAAGGACCTCTACGGTGGTAATTTCCCTCACTAGGCGCCATACTCTCCTAGGTCGTGAAACCAAGGCTATGATCACCAAAGCTATGGAAATCAAGGCAAATGGATACCAAAAGCTCTGATACCACTTGTAGGATTGAAGTAGGTTTAGAGGGCGGTGATTGGACTACTTGACCAAATAAAAATCTAACATTTTCCCAATTTTAGTTCTGGGCAGATTTTAGCAATTAGCACAAGTCGAGCAATCAGCCTACACATACAATTCTAAGAGTGTAGCAGCGGAAAGTAAAACATTACATATGAAGGTAAAGGGAAGGGTTTGGAGAGTGCAAACACAATGGGGACATGAAGATTTTTGGCGAGGTTCCGATAGGTGGTGCTATCGTACGTCCACATTGATGGAGACTTCAACCCACGAAGGGTAACGGTTGCGCGAGTCCACGGAGGGCTCCACCCACGAAGGGTCCACGAAGAAGCAACCTTGTCTATCCCACCATGGCCATCGTCCATGAAGGACTTGCCTCACTCGGGTAGATCTTCACGAGGTAGGCGATCTCCTTGCCCTTACAAACTTCTTGGTTCAACTCCACAATCTTGACGGAGGCTCTCAAGTGACACTTGACCAATCTAGGAGACACCACTCTCCAAAAGGTAATAGATGGTGTGTTGATGATGAACTCCTTGCTCTTGTGCTTCAAATCATAATCTCCCCATCACTCAATTCTCTCTCGTAGATTTGGATATGGTGGAAAGATGGTTTGAGTGGAAAGAAACTTGGGGAAGGCTAGAAATCAAGAATCTTGTGGTAGGATTGGAATATCTTGATCTTAACACATGAGTAGGTGGTTCTCTCTCAGAAAATGTATGCTGAAAGTGTAGGCACGTTCTGATGGCTCTCTCACATATGGAGAAGGGGGTGGAGGGGTATATATAGCCTCCACACAAAATCCAACCGTTACACACATTTGACCCAACTCGGTCATACCGAATAGAAAAACTCGGTGAGACCGATTTAGTTCAAAATGTGAATGTTGAGAATCTCGGTGGGACCAATGTGCTAGGCCTTAGGGAAAACACCAACTCAGTGGCACCGATTGCGTCAACTCGGTGAGATCGAAGTGAAGCAATAAGGCAATAGAGAAAATGTCAAGCCAACTTGGTGAGATCGAAATAATTGCAACAGGCAACAGAAAATGACAAGGCCATCTCGGTGAGACCGAGATCCGTATTGGTGTGACCAAACTATTTAGGAGGCAGTGGCTATGTCATATGAACTCAGAGATGAACCGGTGGGGCGGAGTTGGAGTTTAGGGTTTTGACATATTTGGAATGAGAAATTGGTTGAGAGATTTCGAGCAATATCACTAAGCATTTGAGCAAGCAAGCCATTAAGCAACACCTCATCCCCTTTTAATAGTATTGGCTTTCCTATGGAGTCAATGTGATCTTGGATCACTAAAATAGAAATGAAGAGTCCTGAGTTTTTGCCAATATGTGTCCTTAGCATTTTGAGGGGTCCACATCTCTAGTCCATGTCATGCCATTCATTGAACTTTCTGAAATATTAAACTTGAATGGGTATTAGTTCAGTGAGCTATATGTTGTTATGAATTACCAAAACCACCCAGGGATTAGTTGCACTTTTAGCTACTGAGCCAATGTCTCGCCAATCCCTTGAGTTTCAACGGAAGGTACTTAATGGCATGGAGATATCCTCAAGCCATGTGAATGTGAAGAAGGAAATTTTCAATCCACATAGCCGGGTCAGTAGTTCCATAGTAAGCTTCGATGTTCCCGGGGTTAAACCCTTTGGGGAACTGGTGTTCCATGACCTCGTCTATAAAGCATATGGGTGCGCAGGCCCTCGAAAACGAGTCGCATCATGCCGGATATCAGTTGGCATCCGAGCATATGCTTGTTCCCGAGCCCTCCCATGCCTATCCAACCAGGCCTGGTAGTAGACCTGCCCAGCAGGCGTGTGTCGTCGTGATCCATAAATGGATCATGCTGGGACCGGATTTGCATTTAACTACGTTCGCAAATCATACGACTCGGGGTATTGGACCCAGTCCTTGCCTTCATGGCGTGGTATTGTGAGGGGATTTCTATTTTCTCCCGTTGGAATGTCTCGTCCCCGAGGAGGGAGGTCAAGTTGGTCAGCTCGACCCTACTTGAAAGGCACGTTGTCGGCGACTTTGTCATCGAATTCTGGGAGTAGACACCAACGTGGGTAAGATATAACTTGTCCCTCATGTCGTGCTTGTAGTTCTTGTTTAACTGCGAGGATCTCTACCCACTTGTCGTTTAGCGTGTTTCGATCTGCGTGAAGCTGCTGCTGCTTTTTCTTCATGCTCCAGATGGTTGCAACGAGGTGTCGCCGAAATCTTTCTTGCTCTTATGGGTCCTTAGGGACTATAAAGTCCTTGGGTCCGAGGCTGACATCCTCCCCGGACTCAGGGAGGTAGTTACCATCCTCCCCATCTTCGAGATCTTCAGGATTCTCATTATCCGACATCCCTGTGGGGCCATTAACCTGAGCCAGCATGGCGTTGTTGCCGTTGCCCTTGTTGTCGGCGTTATTTGGAGCGAAGCCGTCATTTGCGGCTCCCGTATTATTGGTCTGACTCTTGACCCCGCCAGCGCCTTTTGGTCGCCTGCGAGGGCGTCGGCTCCTGGGTGGATCTTTGGGTGTGTCGACCATGTAGACGTCGTAGGTAGATGTTGCGTCCCAATTGCATGTATGGGATACAGCCATAGGCGACGCCACTCCTGATGCGCGATTGACATCCTCATCCATGTTAGTTGCCTCCTCGGAGGCATGGTCTAATACGTCAGCTAAGTCTTCGGCCGTAGCGACTAGGTGGGTGGTGAGAGGGATATAAAGTTCCCTATCGTCGGCTTTACATCCGATTTGATCATAAACTGAGAATGCGATTGTCAGATTCTATATTCGATCTAGCATCTCTTTTAGCTACGAGAGATCCTCGATGTCCATGGCCCGACTGCAAGCCAGATTGATACGAAATATGCTTTGTGGTTTGCTTGGCGCAATTTCGGAGTCTTGGCTGGCCAGGGTTGACTCTTGGTCCGACGCTGAAGTGATCAGATCCAAGCTTATCGCCGCTCAGACTTGACTCAAGGTCAAGAGCCGATAAGACAGTGGTCGGGCACGTGCTTGGGGTTGGGTCCAACATGACGATGATCAGGTCCATACTCGAGGTTTGCTCTGATGCGAGATCTGATCTGAGGACCGGATCAGGGGTCGACTCCGGGGTCAAGGCCATGGTGTTTGAGCAATTCTCAAGCCGATCTGGCATCTAGCCATAGAGGGTGAGATCACTGCAAGAGTCGGCGGTGTATTCTAGACTCCCGAACGTAATGACTTGGTTTGGGAAGCTTTCGACACGGTCGAGCCGGCCAGTCGAATTGGCATGAAGAATGATGGTGCCGAACGCGAAAAGCTACCCGGGGATAAAGACGTCACTGCAGCCGATGTTGTTATCGATCTAAAGACGAGCCATCGACCCTTTTTTACCACACAGTGGGACCTGCATGGGCCATCAATGTCGGTACTAAAATCGACGGGTCTCGGGTAGGGGGTCCCGAGCTGTGGATCTAGGAACGACGGTGAACAGGAGACAAAGAGCACGATGTTTACCCAGGTTCGGGCCCTCTCGAAGAGGCAATACCCTATGCCCTGCTTTGTTTGTATTGATGATGGAGTATCGAGTACAGGATGATCTACCTCGAGATCGTATGTTGTGTTCAAGACCCTAAGGCTAGTATTCGTGATTGTGGCCCTACCGACTAAACCCTCTGGCTTATATAGGTGTCGGGGGGATCTAGGGTTACACATGGTCAGTTACCAACTTAAGAACATACACGCCGACAGCCGGAGTAGTCCTTGAAGTACACGCCAAGTCTTCGGTAAAGTCCATCTTGATCACGCTGGGGTTCGAGGCTTCAGGAGTCCTTACTTGTGAGATTGGCGGGCCATAAGCTCGGCCCATGGATGGTGGGACAACTAGGTTGGTACCCCTTAGTCCAGGACACCATCACTAGGGTTTACACATGGCCGGTTATAGTCTGGGGATAAACATGCCGATCATTCAAATATGCCTTGAAGTGTACACCAAGTCTCCGGAGAACTTCATCTTGATCACGCCGACGGCCACGACATGCGAGGCCATTCTTCGGTTGCTAGTGGGTCCCTAGCCCAGCCCATGAACTGTGGGCCGATGTGGTGTGCACCCCCTAATCCGAGACACCCTCAGCAGCCGCGGTAGCTTTGTCGGCAGACTGCTAGTCTTCAGGTCGGCTGCTCTCCTCCGCCAAGTAAGGGAGGGCGCGTTCCTCCCTTCCTGCTCCGTGGGTGTGTCCTCGCGTGAGCCAACGACACGCTGACCTTGGTGGCTTCTATTGTGGCGTAGCGGTGGTGGGATGCCAGATCTAGTCGGATTTGGCTGGTTGGCGACTGGCCAGCGGGGAGGTGTGCTGCTTGGTGGCTCTCTGGTGCTTCCGACGCGGTGGCTCTGCGAGAGGCGGGTGGGCCAGCAGAGGTGTTGTGCATGGGGGTACTGATGGTGTTGGATTGTTCCATGCGAAAGCTTGGTCGGTCTTACCAGCAGGCAGCGTCGGCGTCTATGGGCGTCGTTTAACCTCCTTGGAGGCGTCGTCATGGAGTCCCGCATCCCTCTACATCCTCCGATCTTGCTCTTTGAGTGAAAGCCTAAGACCCGGTTGGGTCAGGCGACGGCGTCGACATCGTCACTTCCCTCTTTGCGGTGTCGCCTTGAAGAGTTCTCGATCTAGTTTGTGCGCTCCATGGGCTGGACGCTCACGGCATTGTGTGCTCCATGGGCGATGGCGGCTTCGGTGGAGTCAGGTTTGTTGTTGTGCTCTGGTAGTCAGCCTCTTGTGGCGTGTTCGAGGGGTCGTCGTGCCTCACTTCTTGTATGTGGCAACTATGGTGGCTTCGGGCGAAGTCAGGGTTGTTGTTGTGCTCTGGTAGTCGGTCTCTTCCAGCGTGTTCGGGGGGTCGTCATGCCTCACTTCGTCTCTCTGAAGTAGGAGCTGTTGAGGATGACTTGGCGACGCTGACACGAGGCAAGTGGTCGATTTCAGCGATGGCTCGTGGCAAGCCCGATGCTTTTCTCCTGCAATGCTCGTCGACAAAGTCCAAACTGGCTGGTCACCGGCGCGTGCGGCTGAGTGTTTGGCATGGACCGGCGCGGGCCTTGACACTTGTTTGTGGTGAGGGCTTCGTTGGTGTTTGTCGATGGAGTCGGACTCGCCCTCGCGGAGGCGTGATGACGATGAGGCCGAGCTGCAACCTCGACGGCGCTTTTCTCCTCGTCGTGTGTGTGTTTTTGTGTGGATTGCCATGTCGCCCTGTGTACCTTATTTTTGCAGGCGTGATGTGACGGTCCTAGCCCGGTTTCTCGTTAATTAACCATACAATTCTCTTCTACCTTTTTTAATGAATCGGGCCTTAGGAACCGTGTTTCAATAAAAAAATGTCATTCTCGTCTTTGACGGTAATTTGTATGCATAGGCAATCGGGTAATTTTAGAGCATAGTTCACCTGCTTTACATTTTCCTTTCATTAGCTCATGAGCACAAATCCACCAGAGACGCCGAGGAAGCAATAGTTTTACCTTTGACGGTACTTTTTTACGGTGAAGATTGATTGCAAGACCAGAGACCCTGCTGTACATGGATGAAGAGGTTATGGTTGGGGCACGGTGGCGGGGTTCGTTTCGCAAATAGTCAATAGTAATGGGCGTGTTACAGCAAAAGTGGCCAAGGCAGAGCTGACCGCCTGGATCTGGACGGCACAGGAGAGATCGGACGGCGTCCGATGGCCAGAGTGCAGAGTACCTAGAGCTGGCCGAGTTCATATAAGACGCAGCAACCATGCCCGATCCCTTCCTCACTCCCTCTCCTACCCAAAGCTCCAGTGGGTTCCGATTCCATGCGGCTCTGAAATCTCCCATACATCCTGCGCCACCGCTACGCTCTGGAGCTGCCGCCCTGCTGTGGCTCGGCGTCGCCACCACCGCACCGCCTCTCGCCGGCCACCCCCGCGGTTCCCGTTGTACCTCATGGAGTCGCAGCTGCCTCCACCCCGACGGCGGTCTTGGACACTGGTATTCGAGGTACGAGCTCTCGGCCATCCAGTGATTGCTGCCTTAATCACGAAGCAATCTCCACATGTTTTGCCCCTGGCTTACAGCACCCTTCTCTTCTTTGTTGATTCTGTCTCCCATCATCAGATAGAGAGGACGAGCTGCAAGGCGGCCAAGCCTCGCGGGCAGGAGGAGTTGGACACACATGGAGAGTGCAGACCGAGAGGATTCTGGCCACGGGGAGCACCGTCGGCGCGGATTCACCCATAGCAAAAATATGGTGTTATCCTGATTGAGCTTTTCTTCTAGCCACCATCCTCCCCCTTCGCTTCCTCTTCTCACCCCGTTGTTTGGGTCTTCTTGACCTTGCAAGACCTTTTCTTGACCTTGTAAGACCCAACAATATCACGTTTTCTCCCACACTCTTCATCTTCTTGTTCCACCTTCTTTTCCTTGCCATGTTCCTTTCCACCCCTCTCTCTTCCATCTTTCTTTCATCTATCCCTCCTGAGCTATATTTTTTTATAGTTGCATTTCTTATATTCAAAGTATTGGGAACAAGATGATACATGGAGTGACAAGTGAAGGAGATTCTACCTCCTTTGTCATACGATGTGTGTAGATTCATCATTTCCACGTTGTATTTTCCTTCTTTTGTTTCGGTTGTAGAGAGTACAGTTGATGAGATACAAAAGCACAGTCCTTGTTGCCGTAATGCTCATGCACGTGGAGTAGGAGCCTACATGTAATTGAGCATGTTTATGTGTGCCAATGTTGTAATAAGTTTGCTATTCCTGCTTGAATAGAAACATTCTGATGCTGTGGTACTGTTGAGAAGAACTGTTCATTTTGGCAGCGCAGAGGCACCGCGGTATTTGTGTGTTGTCATTTCGTTTTGTTGCGCCGATCTACAGAAGTTCAGTTATGTCTCATCTTTGTAGCATCGTAACATTCGACCCTAGTCCATACTTATCACCTATGATGCATTTCAAGTTTTCAACATCGTACTTGTGATTTACGAACAACTTCAATACTACACTTTTCCCTGCAAAAAAAGAGAAGAAAAACAGCGCTGCATTTTGCTCTTTATTTATTCCATAGCCAGTCAGGTCTACTGATAATCCTGGACAAGCTAGCAGGATAGTTTCAGTTAAATAGTCTTGAAAAGTAGAGGAGAACAGTTCCAGTTAAGAAGAGTCTAAACAAAGAGGAACAGTTTCAAATAGAAGAGGAAGATCCAGGTTGGTATAGCCCTAGTATGAAAATCATTACAAGAGTCAATTCATAGCACTCAATGTATGGGAATTTATGGAGCTGCCAGCGTATTGAATCAAGTACTTCATCTCTAGCTCTCTCTCTTTCTGTGCACCTAGAAAACTCGTGACTTGAGATCTGGTCAGGTGTACATATGTCACAGAAACATGCTCCTGGATTGATCTCCAAAATTATGAATTTATAATATTACTAAGAATGATCCATGGTCAATTATTGGAGTGAAACAAAGAGGTTTAGAAATAATCCTTGGCGGGTAAGCAAGATACAAAAGCACTAGATGAACAAGATGTGGATAATTTAATTGAGGACAAGGAAGATAATAGGTCAGCAATTAGGGGACACACACTCACATCACTTTAGGAAAAGAAGGGGGAAAGGCAGTGACAAAGGTTGCTCCACAAGCCTCTCGAGTCAACTCACAAATCATACACACCTGTGACCTATACAGGAAACGGGAACGTAGAGCAAAATGCCAAAAAGCGCCTCTTACATGCCTGCTGACGATTTCAATTATCCCATCATTGGTTATTTACTTATCACTGCTGCCAGATTAGCATAATTACTTTTTCATCAACCTTGCAGCAGAAGTCCATCAAACAAACACTAGTAGTACCGTACTGCTCCATTGAAGCCTCGTATCATTTTTTATTATTATTGTTTTAAAAAGATGCCCCGTCCTTCGCATCTCCACAATGCATACAATCATTTTACTAATTATTCACAAAGACCTTACAAAGTGATACCTTGGCAACATCTATCGATACTTCTATCTGCTTGATGAAGGGGTCTTGATTGTCCGATCCGAATACCAAATAGGCCTCGCACCGAAGCCTGACATTTAAAGCCGGAGGCCCCAACCAAGCCTCTTGCCGGGTATGGGGCACACACGGTCTGGCACACTCTCAGAGGCCGCTGTCGACGTCTTCCACCGATCCATCTTCATAGCAAATACTGACACATCGACATTGCCAGGCTTGCCGTCGACGCCACCATGACGCCAGACAACACCTCCTCCCTTCACACGTCCTCATCATACATCCATCGCCGAGACCCTGTTGCACCACGCCGCCAAGACTCCACATCATCTATGCATGACATGAAACGCCGCTCCACCGCTAAAACCGTCCACCGGTCCCTCGAGCCAATGCACACCTCCAAGAATGACGCCCTCAAGGAGGAAACGACATAAAAGCGCCGCCATCATCCGATCAATTGATCGAGGGTTTCCCGCGGAGGTAGCGCTGGGGGGGGGGGAGCTTCACCTCAATGATGCCTTCATGAAGAAAACGATGCCAAGGGCGTCACCATCACCGGCTCTGGACGCCGGCCAAAGACCACATTTTCACTCAGATCTGTCCGAAGAATATCCAACCGACAACCTATGCATCTTCAAGACCACCTTCAAAACCCCGGAGCTGGCCGCCTAGATCTGGCGATCATCCACAACCGCACTGCCACCGTGGTGTATCCTGACGCTCCGGCCACTGCCAAAGGGCGCCACCAATGGAGCATGGAGGGAGCCCCCCCCCCCCCCCCCCCCCGGTCGCCGCCGCACCATGCCGGAAGAGCCGTTAGGATGAATCCCAAGCACGGTCTTCACCGTCTCTATACCGAACGAGGTCCGGGGTGAAATCCGTCGGACCGTCGGAGCAACTCCACCTTGGTCATGGGTACGTCCATGTTATGCAGCCGAGGATGATCTGGGCCTCACCGGCCGCCACCGCCCGGAGCCGTCGCCGCGCAGCGAGGCGATCACCCCGGCCAGGCCATGGCCGGAGTCCACCTCCACATGCACCCGGCCCGATCTTCCAGCCAGGTCCTCCACGACGTTCAGTCCGCGCCGCCACCACCGGACCGCCACCTGACGACCACTCCGCTGCCCAAGGCCTCTGCCCGAAACCAGTTGCCATGCCGCCAAGATCCGGATTGCAGCCACGCCACCTCACGAGAAGAGGTCCCGCCCTACCCCGTCCATCGCGAGGCAGGGAGGAGATCCCCCGTCACTGCCGTCGGCCACCGGTCTTAGTCCCGTGGCGTCCTCCGGCTCCGAGGGAGGGAGAGGAGGGTGGAGATGGAGGCCCGGCGGCTAGGGTTTGGAGCGCCACCCGAGTCGCCCGAGACGGGGGCGACGCGGGGCTGCAGGGGCTGCGGGTACCCGGCGTCTGTAGCAACGTACCATCCTTGCACGAGTCTCTCTGTACAGTAAATGGGACATTGAAAGGCATCAAATGAATCAACCTACCATCCTTGCACGACACAAGATACATACATGCATGCCTCCTGCTGCTGCTGCTGCTGCAAGCATGAATGTGAAACTATACAATTTAGGGGGGCAGAGTGCTCTAACACTAACACATGCTTGCATGCATGCATATATGCTGCCATTGCATGCATTGATCAAGCTGGTGCTCTTCACATGGGTAGCCTTTCTAGCGTAAGGGACTAGAAGGGCACCGGGGGCTCAAAGGCTAAGGCTATGCAAATATCATTGCCTCTTAGACTAAAACAATGAAACGAGACAAAAGGAAGAACATTTTTTCCCTAGGCAACAAACGTGACAGACAATGCATAACTAGTGGCAAACCAAAGTGCAGACACGCATGCTAGCTGTTGATCTTGAGGGTCGAAAAATAGGTTTAGATAGTGCAAGAGAATGCTCATCACGTGCCTCTCCTTGGGCTAAGTTACAAAAGGGGCGAGCACTGAACATTCTAGACTTGTGCCTTTATATCAGTTAGTGTAGATAGGGGATCTTAAGCTTATATAAGGTAGTAGAAATTATGGTCCCACCGAGACGAAAGCAAGAGATCTGGCTGCAATGAAGGATACTACTACTGCTCCTGGTGTATATCAATCTTCAACTAAATTTTCTAGGGGATTAAACCCAACACCTGATACTATCAGATATCACTATCTATCAGGCTATGAAATTTTTGTTTTGCTAAGGTGTACTACTATGAATGGAGAGCAACAGGTCCACATCATGACAAGCACGAAGCTCTATTGATTCTTTTGCTTCCTCTACTCTACCCTTTGGTATGGACAATTGGGCATTTAAGAGGTGCCCACGACCTCCATCTGTCCCCTCCAAAGAGAAAAGAAAAATTCTCACAATCGGCAGCTATGTACCCTGGCGCAATTGGACAGCTGCCTCACGCAGGGGGTATAGTTTTGTCCTTAAATGCTTTTTTGCGCTCTCGATCTTCTCTCTCCCCCTGCCGCACACATTTGAAAGCGCATGCAGCAGCATTTACTTTACGCTTCCAAAACGCTTCAAGGCTTTGCCATGCATGCATGCTTGATAAGGGCGCAAAGCCTCAGTTTTCTCAGCTCAGAAGTTAGTGGTAAGTGGACAAAATGGATTAATTTGAAACAGTGAAGCAACAGCACTGTGGGCAGGCAACAGAAAGGCAGGAATCCACGCCATGTCCAGGAACAGTTGCAAGAACAGGAGCAGCGATGAGCTAGGAGAAGCAAAGGGGCGAAAATGCTGCTAAGTCGTGCTAGTATCGATACAACTAAACCTTGCCCAACAGGGAAGCCTCAGAGCAGGGCATTCAAGGCATGCATGGCTCTTATCTTTTTGGTGCAAAGGCAATGCATGACTGGTGTGGTGTTACTACTGCAGCAACCCGACTAGTCAAAATCCAAACGCGCATGCATGGCAACGGATCCAGTTTTATGGCCCCATATCTTTTGCATCTTTCTTGAGAAGAGAACTTGTGCCACACCGATTCTTCCAAGAGATACTAGCTAGGAGTAGCTAGCCTTGCCATCTCTTGGCAGTGAAATCAATGAGGTAGGTATAGATGTACAGCCAGAAACCACCCCACCAATAATACTACTCCTACTTCCTCGCAAAAAAAATAATTACTACTCCTACTAGTATAATACTCCTAATATCCATGGCCATGATGATTCAAGAATGGAATTCCTACTAGTAGGAGTATTTCAAAACGAGATTACATTGCTAAGCTCGGTATACTGATTCGAGTCTGGATAATCCTAGCAATTCATAGTAGCGAGTTTAAAGTGTATCTTTTATGGTTCTTGAATACTTACATTACCATACCATGCTTTTCAAAAGAAAAAAGAAATACTCCTACCATGTTTTCTACTCACTCGTTGTTCTGAATCCACCAGGTTTTGTTCAAGGCCCTCTGCCCTGGACCACTGTGTTCACCTCAACTCTGCACAGCAGCCCAGTGATACATCATAAAATGACCATAAATGGGTGGCGTATGACCGTAAGATTGGACCATGAATACTGCAGATCCTAGAGCCCAATTGATTAAAAAAATAAACCAGTTGGCACGCTAAAGATCTTCCCAGATCTTATTCCTGTCTGCAAGGGAGACCTCGCAGTTCCAGGCTCCTACGAGCGATGTGTACAAGACATACTAGATGGCAGACTAGATGAGCAGGGTGGTTGCGTCTGTGACCTCCCGGTGCAGGTTGAAAGACAAGGCAGTGGAGACCCTATTGCTCCTAGGCAAAGCCCATGATTGTGTTCTGATCAAGAAACAGTAACAAAACACCTAGGCAATAAGTAAAAACCTGTGCAGCTGAAGCGCGTTAAGAAGTGGCCAGGCAGACTCAGTGGTCACCATTGTCAAGTCAGTTCGTCCAGAAGGTTAAATGCTCTAAATTTACAGCTGACTAGCAGAGCAAAGTTCAAGAGACTGAGTCTGGATTTGTTCAAAGCCACAACAAGTTACAGTAGAAACTAGAACCATCAACAACTACTACTCCAGAGATGAAAATTTACCTGCTCTGTTAGGTGCCAGGGATTGCATGCATGGACCAACCAGCGGCGTGTTAAAGAGGGCGCAGTAAGAAAGCCAATTTCAGAGATCTTGACTGCTCGAGTCTTGTCTATCAGTGCTGCACAGGGCAGGACGCACACATTAGCTGGCCGGGAACAAAATGCAAATGCAGTACGAATTTACGGCGCTGACAGTTTGACTCACGGGGTGCAAGCGCGAGACAGCATATCGGGGGCAACAGGAACACACTGTCAGAGTCCGCGGTTTTATATCAGAATAAATTGATTACAAGTGGTAATATTTACATGATAGTATCTGTATAAAACTGCCAGTCAACTTGAGTTAATTGGCCTCGTGTACACAATTGCGATTACGTGAAACCTATACAACAGTGTACTCTTGTATCGATGGATTATGGGACCACCAACTTGCCAAAATAACCGGCATATGAAGTGGATACCCTGGTGAGATTACAAGTGCCAACTTCTGTGTCTTAAAAGTCCAGTAAATTAGAAGAAGCACTGCAGGTCTTGGCTGTCAAGCAAAAGTATATGGAACTACACAAGGACTTGAGACCTGGCTGCACGACGGGAGCATTTGATGCGAGCGCTGTTGCTCAGGCCACAAGCACAGCCTTCCAGTAGCTCGAGATCTTCGTCACATATTAATATTGATGCCATCTCCGGACAATCCAAAAGCATTTTAGAGCTAAGAAACCCTGCAATTGTCCATGTCTGATATAGCCTCGACTGTTTTCCAATAAACCTTCCTGTCCTGGTGTCATAATATTCTGGCCACTTGTCATCTGAGAGCCTCTTCTCCACGGCTTCAACAGCCCTCCTTGCCAAGTCAGGCCTACCCATCTTGATACAGGCTAGGGTGAACTGAGTTATAACACAGACAAATAATTAATCTTATGATCGCAAAAAATAATATTAAAACATTAAGCAAAGCAAGAAAAGTTATTAGAGAATCTATACCTGCCATAGCAATGTAGGCCAAGATCCACCGTTATGATACGACCAGGGCCTGCAAGCAACAACGAAAATCTTACAAGGAGTGCTCAAATACCCAAACATACTTTTTTGCAAGAGAAATGCCGAAAGAATACAACTTGATCAATACTAGCAATGAATTTCGATTAATAACATAGGTAAAGACTCGTCATGGGGCCAAAAGAGTGCTACTTAGAATGTTAGAAGCAAGTGATGCTTATTTGTAAGACTCATCATGGGGCCAAAAGAATACTACTTAGAATGTTAGAAGCAAGTGATGCTTATTTGTATTTTTCATTCAGAGAGATTCAGTTCTTGTGCAAAGCATAATAAGCACCAGAATCTGAAAATCCCGCAAACTGAATACATACACGGCACATAGAAGAATTTTCAGTTGCTTACGTGTTTTTGGGGTCGCAACCAGTGATAATACGCCATTCCTCATACTCCAGAGCAGGGTAGCATATCTTGAGAGGCATATTTGCAACTATATCATCCCATTTGGTTTCAATGAGGTTCAGGATACCCTCTGCTTGCTTTTGAGTTGCTAAAGAGGAAACAATCGCCCAGAGATTTCCAAGAGAAAAAAACCTGAAATCCATGTGAGCTGGTTGTAGGTTTCCTATAAGGTAACCACCCTTATCAGGAATCCAATCTGCAAGCCAGGATGGGATTTGCTCTGGGTAGATGTTGAACTTATTGATAGCATCATGTGAGTACTCCTCGGTCTTGTAGCGATAAATCTCATTTATCTTCTTCATATCAACCCAATAGTACTCTCTTATGTGAAAGGACAGAGCACTGAGCCTGTTGTTGATAACACGGATCAAGTTCTTAGATCCATCATCTGTACTGACCATCTCACGGGCACAGCGCAAAGCAGAATAGAACAGAGCCTGTGAAAAACTCCTGTTAGGTTCAATATGAGAACACTCTCTTTATACAGTGTATTCCTACGTATTTGCGAGCCTCGCATATACAAAGTGAAGTGTCAAACTACAATGGACATTCCATTTGAGTTGCCAGTTCAGAATTTTTATTAGAACAGAACAAATATCCTTTTACCCCATAAGGCCATAACTACCACACGATACTTGACTATATCAACATGAAGTGTACAAGATTAGCTTACCTGGATCTCAAGAGGATGCCCATGGATTCCCATCCTCCGATCAATCATGCATGATCCATCGGTGACTAACAACGTAGGGAACATGTCGAATCCATCAGTCAAGCATAAATTCAGGATTAGTCTGATGCCTGTCTGCACATCAACCCTTTCTTGTAGTGCATAGTCTCCAGTAATTTTACCATATGCCCTCAGTAGAATTATCCACCAAAGTCCTGAGAAAATATAATTTCATATGAAAATCCATGAAAACAAAACTTGCCGTCAAAGGTATAACACAAGCGCGCTCAACATACTCACCAGAGTCGACAGGTGCTACCCGCCCAATGGCTGACTCTCCGAAGTCAGGGTCAAGAACCTCCTCAAATGCTTCATTGTTTCCATCTAAAGGCACAGATCTGACTTTAAAACTAGCAGGCATCAACCCCTGACCAGGACTGTAGCAATCCACTGTCTTCTCCCAACTCTAAAAAGGTACAAAAAGAGAGATAAAGAGATACTTCCAGGAACATCGCTCGCAACTTAGATAATCAATGATATCCAGGACAACGAGAATATCAACTCTGTAGTTATTTCACAGGACGCTATTCAAGACAATTTGTCGATGCTGTTTTCAGGGGTTTGGTGCCCAGGCCTGTTTTATGAAGCACAAAACCATGTTTCCAGTATAATAATAATAATACTCCCTCCGTTCCTAAATGTAAGTCTTTTTAGAGATTCCAATAAGAGACTACATACGGATGTATATAGACATATTTTAGAGTGTGGATTCACTCATTTTGCTCCGTATGTAGTCACTTATTGAAATCTCTAAAAAGACTTATATTTAGGAACGGAGGGAGTATATGTTTCTTATTTTGAGGAGAACACACTCATGTTATCTCAGAAGATACTTATTATCGAATTATTAAACCAATATTAAGTAAGTTACTCAGAATTAACTCGAGCACTAAAATCGCTTCTGTCTATCTCTAGAAATTCAGATTCACACCATGTGTGAAAACTAGATTCACATTTTTATCCAATTATATAGTGTCCGGAATTGAATGACTGAGAAAAACAAGTTAATTTAACTAGTGCAGAAACTTGCATAGACTTTTCCCCACATCCATTAATTATTCTACAAATCGAGTTACTAGGGAGTGAAAAATAGTCGAGGAAAAAAATATTGTGACTGAAAGATGTAACTATAGGACAGCATTTCATTGTTTTGATTGATTGGAGAAGCTGAAATGGTAACTTATTATCATGTTGGGTTTGCAAAGATATTCTAAATATAAAGAGGAATGTCAGGGCATTATCTAGAGAATAAAGTTGAATTAGATTATTACAAGACAAAGGCGGGGTTATCACTAGCACTTGGTGCTAATGGCAACATGATATCTTGCTCGCTTACTCTAGCCACATTATGTCTATATAGACAACCATGTCGCACCACATATGGTAGGTCATAACAGCTGACATTATGGTGCTGCTCCGAATCTCAGTGAGCCAACTTCGTACTCCCTCTGTGCTTGAAAAGAAGGCATACAAAAAAAAATTGAAGTCAAATGGTGCAAAATTTGACCAAGTTTGTAGGGAAATCTGTCAACAACTACTATCTAGTTAATATTGTAGTTGTTGGTAGTTTTTCCTACAAACTTGGTCAAACTTTGCACAGTTTGACATCAGACAAAATTTATACGCTTTCTTTTCAGGCACGGAGGGAGTACTACGGAAATGTAGCCTTGCAGAAGTCAAACTATAAGATGCTTAAAACTCCTCGTACAACTATATCCACAAACATACATACGTTCTTAAACAGGCCTCAAATAAGTCTGCCTAGGAGTTTCTTTTTTTGCTAGTTGTTTACCTAGTTGACATGTCATTTATGTGGAAAAAGGTGGCGCTGTGGCAATGAGATGGAAATTACTTTTTTCTTCACCTATCCTCCTCACTGCGTACCTCCTCTCTCTCTCTCTCTCTCTCTCTCTCTCTCCCTGTTCTCTCTCTGATCTGGTAGGGAGAGGAAGGGCCCCTGCTGTTGTTTCTAATTGAGTGCATGTGTTGCTGCTGAGTTGTGCAGCAGCTATTACTCCCCCACTCATGCAGCACTGCGGCCGCCCACCAGTGTGAGGCAGATCACTTAGCCCCCATTCCTCTTCATTGAACAGGCCCAAGATCAGTGAACTAAGACATACTATTTAGAGGGTGGCTGTTTTTTGTGTCTCAGGACGTATGTCAAGCTGTGCACGGTTTTCTACAAGGGCCGCACCAACCAGATCTTCCCTGGTGGGGCACTGTCCTTACCTTTGTTTACATCTCTTTCAAGAGTTCAGTCCACCACCTCCAACTTCTGCAAGGCCTCCTCATCATTATCTTTGCCCTTCGTTTTTCAGCCTCTTACAGTGCTGCTATCAGCTCTTGGCTCCACTGCTGTGTGCCTTCCGTGACATTTCCTCCTTGTCCAGAAATCTGCAGTCACGTACGAGTCCAGGTTGGCCAGTGCCCAACGCTGTAAGGTCACCAGCAACCAGATGATCGGCAGCTACAGGGAATTTCAATGTGTTCTATGGCATCACATTTCTGCAGCTCGAGGACAGCCTCAGCAGGAGCACTGGTGGGTTCATCGCTGCCAGCAACCGTAAGTATACAGCTGCAAGCCATGTTGCAGCAGCGAAAAAAGTTGCTGGTGAATGCTAAGTGTGCCACCCAGACTGTGCCACATCAATGTTAAGTGAACCATGGTGCTGTGAGCTCCATACAACTACCAACCCCATGGTGGATAGGCAGAGAGAGGTCAGTTTCTTGGCTTGCCAATGTACCTCTAGCAAATTTGTGCCTCCGCATGCAGATTTGAGTACATACCATACACTGATCATATCAGTATTGGTTAGTTATCCAACTGATTTATTTAGTTGTTGATCCGCAACATTTCAATTTGAGTCACAGATCAATAGATTTTTCTTATACCTCAGTGCTCACTGCCTAGCCCCATGCATATTATATGCAAGCGAGAGAAAATAACACATTTTAAGCTATTTAAAACACATGTATGAGTTTCTGAACATGCATATGCAAATGCAACTTGTAAGCTCACGGACCTACTTGCACCTACTCATTTTATCCCTATTTGAGCGCAGCAAGAATGTTCAACTTTTGCCAAAGCGCAACGCAGTCACCCGTATGGCCAAATCAAAAGGAACAGGGTAAACTCACTCTAACCTAAGTCACGGACTGCGCTCAAGCCCAAAACAAATACACCGTAACTGCATGGTGAACTTCCAAATTTAACACAGTACTGTTACAATCAGATTATGAAGTGGAGGCATGGACAACATACACCGGTAGCAGACGGTGGAAGGTGTAATATATTCAAATCAAGCCTTACATTCTTAAATGAATGCTTGCAGAGTTATCCCGCCAATAAACTTGCAGAGCAGAAAAATGCTAGTCACTATGTTTCTGTTCTCTAATACTCGAGTTTTTGAAACATGTGTGCAATGCCAAAATAATCAACACCAAAGCAAGAGGTCTAAAATTCACAATATCCTCCCTCCGTTCCAAATTAATTAAAGTTCTAAGGTTGTCCTGAATCAAACTAGTTTAACTTTGACCAAATTTATAGAAAAATATAGTAAGATCTACAACATGAAATATACATAGTGAGAAGTATGTTTAATGAAATTAATTTGGCGTTGTAGATATTGATTTATTTTTCAAACTAGATCAAACTTAATAAGTTTCGACCAAAGCTAGAACTTCAATATTAATTTCGAACTGAGGGAGTACATTATTGCTGTTATCTAGAAAGGCCATTTGTGAGATACACTAATTGTAGATATTTCCTCTGCCATCACACTGAAATGGCATTATATAATTCCACAATAACATCTATATAGCACATTGCAACATTGTGGCTACTGCATTTAACCTGAAGGAAGTATCTCATAGAGTAGACGTGTATAGTAGCAGTAACCATTTTAAGGTAAATGTGACTCACCTGGAGCTGCAAGGTGTGCAGCAAGAAGTTCTTCACGATGTCGCTCTCACCTCTGAGGAGGAAGGCAATGGCAGACGGCACGAAATCCCTGATGAAGACCTGGTCGTAATTAAGCATATGGTTGGCCGTGGACGGGTCGTTCGCTGCCACCGTGCCAACGGCGCTGCCGCAGTAATTCACGACCGCGCGGTTGAGCAACCACCACGCTTCCTTCTCCTCCGGCGACTCCTCCCTACTCCTCACCGCCTCCAGCCCTGCCTTCAGGCCCTCCAATTGCTCGTTCTGCAAAACCACCGGATCCTGCTCGGGCGCCGCGGCCGCAGAAGCTACCTCCGGGGGCGGCGGGGTAGCGGGGGGCTCCTCTAGGGGAGGCGACTCCAGCGGCGGCGACGCTGAAGCGAGGGCAGCGCGGAAGGGGTCGAGGGGCGGGGGCTTATAGCTTCCCGCCTTCGAGGACGTGCCGGATTCCACCGACGTAGAGAGAAGGCGGCGAGCAGCGGCGGCGAGCGGGGCGGCCGCGGCGAGGGAGGACGGAGAGGAGAAGTGGCGGCGCGAGAGGTATAGGAGCGCGTGGCGCTGCGCGCCCCGGCGGAGGTGGGAGATGGCGGCGGCCGCCATCGCAGCGCGCGCGAGATTTGGATTGCGGAGGAAGAAAAGCTTCGATCGGATTCGGGCGATCGAGGGATTTCGTGCTGGGTTTGCAGAGGTCCAAATCGCGGTAAGAACAACGGAAGGGGACTAGCAGTGCTTTATTACATCGTTTTAACCACGGGTAGTTTCGTTTTGGAAAGTGTAAAATATAGGCGCTGTTGGCATCGGCCGGTGCAGAAGCAGGCACGTACGTACGTGACAGTTATCCGGGTGTGTAACTTTAACACGAGCCACGCATCCAATTCGTGGGTCACGTGGGGCAGAAGGGAATTTGCGTTGGGATTTGCCAGCACCACTGAGTACTTACGAGTATTTTTCTATTTCGTGATGTTTGCTGAGCAAGGACAAAATTCAGAAAAATTTCTCTTCTATTCATCATAAATAAAGACAAGCAATAAAAATCACATCCATGTCTATAGACCACCTGACGATAACTACAAACAGCGTCACATGCAAGAAGGGACATGGTATGGGGCGCATGACAAATCCTTTGATGTGGTTTAGCCCTGCTTATGCCACTGGCTACAAGCACTTGAGCGAGCCGAAGTCGCGTCATTGTTATCGTCTCTTCCTTATTAGAGTCAAGCAAACATTGTAGTAGACAGTCAGAAAATCACCGTGCTAAGACCCCAAAAGACCAGCACACCAAAATAGTAACCGTCGCCGGTGAAATGAAGTGTAAATCGAACCAACATGTAGAAACACGAACACAAACAAACACCGACCGAATCTAAGCAAGTCCACCGAAGACAAACACCGACTGAATCCCGCAAGATCCACAGGAGACACACCTCCACACGCCCTCAAATGACACTAGACGCATTGTTAGGACGGGGGCTAGGCTGAAAGAACCTTATTTCATCTCAGGGAGCCATCGCCGCCTCATCTTCCCGAGCAGGACACAAAACCCTAAACAAACTAAAAAAAACCCCTAAATTGAAGCATGAGCCCTCCCACCGGCAGGATTCATGATCCACCGTGCCTCCATAGCCGCCACATGAGACGAGGCAAATCGGCGATGGCGGAAGGTGGGAAAACCCTAGTGTGGGAGTAGCTCATGGAAGGACAGGGAGGAAACGTTTCGTTGTTGTTCCCTTTGTTATGAGGTGGGATGCAGCGGTTACTGTTGAAACTTTGCTACTCACAATCATTCAAATATCATGTCTCAACGAGTTCATCCTTTTGTGACCAATGTTGTAGATGAAACAAATGATTTTTCATGAAAAAATACTTCATCATCTTGAAACTGGCCAACTGGGTGCATCACTGATGTCTACTACACAACCTTCTTCTTATAGACGTTGTTAGGCCTCTAAGTGCAAAGGTTTATAAGACAGTAGCAAATTTCCCTCAAGTGGGTGACCTAAGATTTATCAATCCGTGGGAGGCGTAGGATGAAGATGGTCTCTTTCAAACAACCCTGCGACCAAATAACAAAGAGTCTCTTGTGTCCCCAACACACCCAATACAATGGTAAATTGTATAGGTGCACTAGTTCGGCGAAGAGATGGTGATACAAATGCAATGTGGATGGTAGATATATGTTTTTGTAATATGAAAATATAAAAACAGCAAGGTAACTAATGATAAAAATGAGCACAAACGGTATTGCAATGCTTCAAAACAAGGCCTAGGGTTCATACTTTCACTAGTGCAAGTTCTCTCAACAATAATAACATAATTGGATCATATAACAATCCCTCAACATGCAACAAAGAGTCACTTCAAAGTCACTAATAGCGGAGAACAAACGAAGAGATTATTGTAGGGTACGAAACCATCTCAAAGTTATTCTTTCTGATCGATCTAATCAAGAGTCCGTAGTAAAATAACATGAAGCTATTATTTCCGTTCGATCTATCCTAGAGTTCGTACTAGAATAACACCTTAAGACATAAATCAACCAAAACCCTAATGTCATCTAGATACTCCGATGTCACCTCAAGTATCCGTGGGTATGATTATACGATATGCATCACACAATCTCAGATTCATCTATTCAACCAACACAAAGAACTTCAAAGAGTGCCCCAAAGTTTCTACCGGAGAGTCAAGACGAAAACGTGTGCCAACCCCTATGCATAAGTTCACGAGGTCACGGAACTCGCAAGTTGATCATCAAAACATACATCAAGTGGATCACGTGAATATCCCATTGTCACCACAGATAAGCACATGCAAGACATATATCAAGTGTTCTCAAATCCTTAAAGACTCAATCCGGTAAGATACCTTTAAAGGGAAAACTCAATTCATCACAAGGAGATAGAGGGGAGAAACATCATAAGATCCAACTATAATAGCAAAGCTCGCGATACATCAAGATCGTGCCATATCAAGAATACGAGAGAGAGAGAGATCAAACACATAGCTACTGGTACATACCCTCAGCCTCGAGGGTGAACTACTCCCTCCTCGTCATGGAGAGCGCCGGGATGATGAAGATGGCCACCGATGATGGATCCCCCTCCGACAGGGTGCCGGAACAGGGTCCCGATTGGTTTTTGGTGGCTACAGAGGCTTGCGGCGGCGGAACTCCCGATTTAGGTTTCTTTTCGGGGGTTTCTGTATTTATAGAATTTTTTGGTGTCGGACTCACGTCAGGGGGGTCTCCGAGTCGTCCACGAGATAGGGGGACGCGCCCAGGGGTAGGGCGCGCCCTCCACCCTCGTGGATGGCTCGGGACTCTTATGGCCCAACTCTTTTACTCCGGGGGCTTCTTTTGGTCCATAAAAAATCCACAAAAATTGACAGGTCAATTGGACTTCGTTTGGTATTCCTTTTCTGTAAAACTCAAAAACAAGAAAAAAAATAGAGACTGGCACTGGGCTCTAGGTTAATAGGTTAGTCCCAAAAATCATATAAAATAGCATATAAATGCATATAAAACATCCTAGATGGATAATATAATAGCATGGAACAATCAAAAATTATATATAGGTTGGAGACGTATCAATCACTTCATCGTTAATGAAACGAGCCACCAGATCTCTAATGCGAACATGGTCTCTGTGCACGCCATTTGTGTTGCATCAAGCACATGTTTTTGAAATCATTGTGACTCTTCACTAAGTTGTATTCACTGAGTAACTCATCAATAACGGGACATAAGTAAAAACCAAATGTGACGCTTCGCTTTTTTTGAGAAATTTCCAATCTATTCATCTTCAATCATGGTTGTACAAAGAACAACAGAGGTAATAAAATTACAACCATGTCTGTGGACCATCTAGCAACGACTACAAGCACTGCAGCGAGTCGGAGGCACGCCGCCGTCATCGCCCCTCCCTCACTGGAGTCAGGGAAACCTTATTGTAGTAGATAGTCGGCAAGTCATCATGCTAAGACCCCATAGGCCAGCGCATCAGAGCAACAACCATCGCCTAAGAAAGTCGTAGATCTGAAGGATCAAATGTGACGCCCCTGATTTGACCGTACACTAATCATACACGCAAATGTGTATGATCAAGATCAAGGACTCACGGGAAGATATCACAACACAACTCTAGACACAAATTAAAATAGGGCCAATTCCAGTTCTGCCCCTAACTCGAACCCACTACTCAGTTTTGCCCCTAATTTTCAGGTATGCTCAGTTTTGCCCCTCTGCCGTTAGTGTCACTTATAGAAATGCCCTTTTGCACCGTTACCGTCCGGTCAAAGTACTTTGATCATCCAGAAAAAAATAGAAAAAAAAATCAAAAAAATATGAAATTTGGTGGGATCGAAGATAGTCATGTCCGCAAGGCGCGTGCACATTTTTGTGTTGGTTGGACACTCCGGGAGCTCGTGGCAAAGGAAAACAAAAATAATTTATGCCTATGAACAGTAAATTCGAAAAAAATAGCAAAAAAGTTCAAAAAAATTGAATTTATTTGGCGTCAAAGAGGCTTGAGTGCACAAAGTGCTTGCAAGTTTTGGTGATCAAATGACGTACGGGGCGCTCTAGAGAAAAAAAAACAAAATAGTGCATTTTTTCAAAGTTTTTTGAGCTAAAATTTGTTTTTTTTCTCCACGAGCTCCTACAATGTCCAAACACAAAAAAAACGTGCACACATCTTGCGCACCTGAATATCTTGAGTCCCACGAAATTTCATATTTTTTTGATTTTTTTTCTATTTTTTTTGAATTTACTGCTCGCATGCGTACAAAATTTATGTTTTCCTTTGACACGAGCTCCCGGACTGTCCGAACGGCATGAAAATGTGCACGCGCCTTGCGGACATGACTATCTTCGATCCCACCAAATTTCATATTTTTTTGATTTTTTTTGCTATTTTTTCAGGACGGTCAAAGACCTTTGACCGGACGGTAACGGCAGAGAAGGGCATTTCTATAAGTGAAACTAACGACGGAGGGGCAAAACTGAGCATACCTAAAAATTAGGGGCAAAACTGAGTAGTGGGTTCGAGTTAAGGGCATAGATGTAAATGTCCCATTAAAATAATACAGCTTTATATTACAAGCCAGGGGCCTCAAGGGCTGGAATACATAAACTCGAATACACAAGAGTCAGTGGAAGCAATAGAGTACAGACATAAGTTAAACAAGTTGCCATAAGATGGCTAGCACAAACTGGGATACAGATCGAAAGAGGCGCATGCCTCCTACCTGGATCCTCCTAAACTACTCCTGGTCGTCGTCAGCAGCCTGCACGTAGTAGTAGGATCCTCTGGTGTAGTAGGAGTCGTCGTCGACGATGGCGTCTGGCTCCTGGGCTCCAGCATCTAGTTGCGACAACCAGGAAGAATTGGAAAGGGGGAAAAGAGGGAGAAAAGTAACCGTGAGTGCTCATCCAAAGTACTCGCAAGCAAGGATCAACACTACATATGCATGGGTATCAGTGTAAAGGGGCAATATTGGTGAACTGAACTGCAGAATGCCAGAATAAGAGGGGGATAACTAGTCCTATCGAAGACTACGCTTCTGGCAACCTCCATCTTGCAGCATGTAGAAGAGAGTAGATGGTAAGTTCACCAAGTATCATCGCATAGCATAATCCTACCCGACGATCCTCTCCTCATCGCCCTGTTAGAGAGCGATCACCGGGTTGTATCTGGCACTTGAAAGGGTGTGTTTCATTAAGTATCTGGTTCTAGTTGTCATAAGGTCAAGGTACAACTTTTGGTCGTCCTTTTACCGAGGGACGCGGCTATTCGAATAGATAAACTTCCCTGCAGGGGTGCACCACATAACCCAACGCACTCGATCCCTCTGGCCGGGCACACTTTTTGGGTCATGTCCGGCCTCGGAAGATCAACACGTCGCAACCCTACCTAGGCAAAACAGAGAGGTTAGCACGCCGGTCTAAATCCTATGGTGCAGGGGTCTGGGCCCATCGCCCGTTGCTCACCTACACATTGCGAACGTGGCCGGTAAGCAGACCTAGCCTCCCTAATCACTACAAAAAAAGACACATCTGTGACATTTTGGGCCGAACGAAATTTTTTTCTGTCATACATATGACACTTCTATGACGATAATTGTGACAAAACCCGGTATCATCATAGATGTGGTGGGCTCCTACTTCTATGACAAATAATCATGACACAAAATGGGCTTTTCGTCCTGGGCGGCCAGAGACGCAGCTGCATGACATTCTTTGGGCCGTTCATGACGGAAAAAACCGTGGTAGAAGCGAGGGGGAGGAAAATTTCGGGGAGTTCCCGGTTACGGTAGGAGGTCGGGGGCCGAGCGATGCACGTTTCTCTCGTACACGTACACGCGTGTGTGCGAGGCGTTGGCTCTAACTAAACCCGAGCGAGGCGTTGGGCTCTAACTGAACCCGAGCGATTGCACTGCAGGCTACGCGTTACTAAACCCGATCGAGCAATTCCTTCGCTACTGCTGCTAACTGAAGCCGATCGATGGGATGAACAGTGAGCGTTGCGCCGGGGGGGAGGGGTTGGATGAACAGTGAGCGGTGGCGTTGCCTCTGGATGAACAGGACCCCGTGGTGTGGTGGAGGGCTGGATGAACAGTAGACGGTGGAGGGGTGCCCGTGGAGGGGTGGATGAACAGGCCCCTGTGGTGTGGAGGGCTGGGTGAACAGTAGACGGTGGAGGGGTGGTTGAACAGGACCCCGTGGTGTGGAGGGGTGGTTGAACAGGACCCCGTGGTGTGGAGGGGTGGTTGAACAGGACCCTGTGGTGTGGAGGGCTGGATGAACAGTAGACGGTGGAGGGGTGCCCGTGGAGGGGTGGTTGAACAGGACCCCGTGGTGTGGAGGGCTGGATGAACAGTAGACGGTGGATGGGTGGTTGAACAGTAGCCAGTGGAGTAGCGCGCGGTGGAGGCTGGATGAACAGGAGCCCGTGGAGGCTGGATGAACAGGAGCCCGTGGAGGCTGGAGGAGGTCGACGGTGGAGATGAACAGTATCCCGTGGAGTCCCGTTTTGCGGTACGCCACACCCCTCCCGATGAATAGGACCCCCGTTTCGACCGTAGCGCTCCAACACAAGTCTGTTTCCTCCGTTTTGCGGTACGCCACACCCCTCCCGATCAATAGGACCCCCGTTTCGACCGTAGGAGGTCCGTTTCCTCCGTTTTGCGGTACGCCAGACCCCTCCCGATGAACAGGATCCCGTTTCAAACGTGGCCGGTCGAACACAAGGCTGTTTCCCTTGTTCTGCGGTACGCTAGGCCTTGTTTCCATCGCATGTTCCGTCCAAGCCCTCCCAATGAACACGACGCATTCCGTTGCCTCCTCATGAACACGACGCATTCCGTTGCCTCCCCATGAACACGACGACATTGTTTCTCCGTTCCGACCCAGCCATGTACACGAGCCCTGGCCGTACGTATGCGCGAGTAGGCGTTCGAGACCCCGCCCGTATGTACACATACGTGGCCGTGTTTTCTTTCTTGCACCCTGGCCGCTGTACGTACGTGTAAATGCTACGTGCGCGCCTCTACTACGACACATGCGCGCCTCTACATCGACCAGTATGTACGTACACGTTCGCGACCAGAATGACAACGCTACGTACGCTTCGACCAGGTGGGTCCCGACTGTCACGCACTTCCTTGCCTGCGAAGATGTAGCTGGTGGGTCCCAGCAGTCAGGGGGAAACGTTTTTTTCACGAAATACGGTGGCCCGTCCGATGGGTCCCGCTGTCAGGTGGAGGAATAATTATTTTGCACGTAATAAGGAGGCACTTCCTTGCTGCGGCCGTGGACCCAGCTGTCAGCCTCTCCATGTACAGTCCATGTCCGATGGAAGCCGTTCCTTGACCACGTTGACCACGCCGCGCCGAGAGCACCAGGGCGGTGGACGACGGCGAGGCCTAGGAAGGGGACGACGCAGAGCCGGGGAAGACGCGGCAGTGGATGCCCACGCGTAGAGGAGTACGAGGGTTCACTGGTTCGCTGCGGTGTGAGGCTGCCGTCGCCGCAGAATAACAGGGGGTGTGGGTGAGTAGAGGGATGGCCTGGCCAGCGGTGGGAGTAGTAGGGGGCGGTGAGGCCTCCGCCGCATCGCAACCGGCCACGGGAGGCAGGAGCACGAGGCACGACCGGCGCTGGTTTGGGCGGCTGGAGCAAGAAGACCAGATGTTGAAGAAGCACTACGGCCGTTGGATGGACATCGCATTCGAGCTAGAATCGTGCATATTGACTAAGTTGACAAAGCCCTCCGTCCCCATCAACTTAGTAGGCCCACAAGTCAGCCTCCCACCAAGGTGGGTCCCAGCTAGCAGGGGGGGTATTCATTTTTTTGAGCGTAATAAGGAGGCACTTCCTTGCGTGCGAAGATATTGCTGGTGGGTCTGAGCTGTCAGCGGCGGTAACGTTTTTTTCGCGAAATATAGAGGCCCTTTCGGTGGGTCCCTGATGTCAGGGGAGGAATCATTATTTTGCACGTAATAAGGAGGCATTTCCTTGCGTGCGGCCGTGGACCCAGCTGTCAGCCTCTCCACGTACAGTCCACTTCAGATGCATGTTGGTCGTTGACCATGTTGACCACGCCGCGCCGAGAGCACCAGGGTGGTGGACGACAGTGAGGCCTAGGAAGGGGATGACACGGAGGCAGGGAAGACTCAGCAGTTGTTTCCCATGCGGAGGGGAGTACGACTGTACGAGGGTTTACTGGTTCGTCTGCCGTCGCCGGAGAATAACAGCAGGTGTGGGTGAGTAGAGAGATGGCTAGGCCAGCAATGGGAGTACGGTTGAGCGGTGAGGCCTGCACGACAGCACAGCTGGCCGCGAGGAGGAGGGAGCAGGCAGTCCCACCGGCGCTTGTTTGAGCGGCTGGAGCAGGAAGAGCAGAGATTGAAGAAGCACGACGGCCGTTGGATGGACATCCAATAGTCAGTGCTTGTGCGTCAACCTTTTTTTAGGAAAGCCTCAAATCTGTGAAAAACAACATACAACCCATCTGCCATTATTTCTAATAATTTACAACCCATTTGCTAATTCTTAAGGTTTTTTGGAGCCCATATTATTTTTGTTAGCATTACAGCCCATATTGTGGCCACGGTTAAAAAATTAATGAAATTTTGCATATTTCGGTGCGGTCCGAACTGTTTTTAATCCCGAAATTTCGACTCACATTCAAACTGATTTTAAAAATAAATGTATATCAATATAAAATCCAACAAATTCTCCACGCATAAAAATTAATGTAATTTAAAATCTCGAAATGAATTTTTTAAACTAATTGCCGGTTTGATGTGTTTTAAAAATGTACAGCCCATTTCTCATTACTGATGGGCCATTTTCTCGGCCAGCCGAATGAAGCTCTCCTCGTCTTGAAAGATTTGCAGCCCAACAGGCCTGACAAAGCGATTTACTTGGCAAATCACAAAAAAACTGGGCCGTGGCCGTGGACCCAGCTGTCAGCCTCTCCACGTACAGTACTCTTCCGATGGAAGTCGGTCGTTGACCACATTGACCACGCCGCGCCGAGAGCACCAAGGTGGTGGACGACAGCGAGGCCTAGGAAGGGGACGACACGGAGCCGGGGAAGACGCGGCAGTGGATGCCCACGCGGAGAGGAGTACGAGGGTTCACTGGTTCGGTTGCGGCGTGAGGATGCCGTCGCCGCAGAATAACAGGGGGTTTGGGTGAGTAGAGGGATAGCATGAGCGAGTAGTGGGAGTAGTAGGGGCGGTGAGGCCTCTGCGGCATCACAGCTGGCCACGAGAGGCAGGAGCACGCGGCACGACCGGCGCAACTTTGGGCGGCTGGAGCAAGAAGACCAGAGGTTGAAGAATCACTACGGCCGTTGGATGGACATCGTACGGTCACTGGAGCTAGAATCGTTCATATTGACTAAGTTGACAAAGCCCTCCATCCTCGTCAACTTAGTAGGCCCACAAGTCAGCCTCCCACCAGGTTGGGTCCCAGCTAGCAGGGGGAGTATTCATTTTTCTGTGTGTAATAAGGAGGCACTTCCGGTGGGTCCAAGCTGACAGCGGGGGGGGGGGGGGACGTTTTTTTCACGAAATACTGTGGTGCATCCGGTGGGTCCCAGCAGTCAGGGGAAAACCTTTTTTTCGCAAAATACGGTGGCCCGTCCGGTGGGTCCCAGCAGTCAGGGGGGAAATGTTTTTTCCGCGAAATACTGGTGGCCCGCCCGGTGGGTCCCTGCTGTCAGGTGGAAGAATAATTATGTTGCGTGTAATAAGGAGGCACTTCCTTGCGGCTGCCGTGGACCCAGCTGTCAGCCTCTCCACGTACAGTGCTCTTCCGATGGAAGTCGGTCGTTGACCACATTGACCACGCCGCGCCGAGAGCACCACGGCGGTGGACGACGGCGAGGCCTAGGAAGGGTACGACGTGGAGCCGGGGAAGACGCGGCAGTGGATGCCCATGCAGAGAGGAGTACGAGGGTTCACTGGTTCGGCTGCGGTGTGAGGCTGCCGTCGCCGCAGAATAACAGGGGGAGTGGGTGAGTAGAGGGATGGCCTGGCCAGCGGTGGGAGTAGTATGGGGACGATGAGGCCTTCGCGGCAGCACAGCCGGCCATGGGAGTCAGGAGCATGCGGCACGACCGGCGCTGCTTTGGGCGGCTGGGGCAAGAAGACCAGAGGTTGAAGAAGCACTACGGCCGTTGGATGGACATCATTGACCACGCCGCACCGAGAGCACCATGGCAGTGGACGACGGTGAGGCCTACAAAGGGAACGACACGGAGCTGGGGAAGACATGGCAGTGGCTGCCCACGCGGTGGAGAGTACGAGGGTTGACTGGTTCGGCTGCCATCGCCGGAAAATAATAAGTGGTGTGGGTGAGTAGAAGGATAGACCGGCCAGGGATGCGAGTATGATGGGGCCGTGAGGCCTTCCCGGCAGCACTATCGGCCACGGGAGGCGGGAGCAGGCGGTTCCGACGGCGCTGGTTTGGGCGGCTGGGGCAGGAAGATCAGAGACTGAAGAAGCACGATTGCCGTTAGATTGACATCTAACGGTCTGACGCTGGTAGAGTCGATTGTTGACTAACTTTCTTTTTTGAGAAACCTTCTGTACGCATGAACTTAGTAGGCCCACAAGTCAGCCTCCAAATCTGTGTCAGACAACATAAAGCCCATTTGCTATTTTTTATAATTTGCAGCTCATTTGCTAATTCTTAAGTAATTTATTACAACCCATTTTCTGCCCAGGACCACGGTCAAAAAGTCCAACCTTATTTTGCATATTTCGGTGGAGTCCGAATTGTTGTAATCCCGAAATGATAAACATTTTTTTAAGAATTTATTGATTTGCCAAAAAAATCGTTTTGTTTTTGTAAGAAAATAAGACGTGGGACAATTTAGTTGGTTTAAGGGAAAACCAGTGGTAAAAAATAGCGCTGGGTGGGAAAAAACAACAAAAATAAGGATGTAAATATGAGAAGGGAATTTTATGTGTTTTCAATATAATGATACGTGTATATGAACTAGTAAAACTATAGGTAGATATTAGAAAACGGATGTAGGACATGCGTTTCAAGAAGAAAATAGAACTGGGCTGTGTGTTTGATTCAGTAAAAAAACTGCCTGCGGATGTTGTAAGACAAAATATAACTAACGCTGGCGGGCCAGAGGCCAGTAGATACCTGCTGGATCTTTGTGCCCCGTTGTCGTCATGGGCTGGGCCTGTTAAAAACAAAACAACCCTGGGCAATCTACAGCCCAGTTGAAACTTGCTCGACCTAAAAAAACAATATATGTGCTCAATAAACGAGAGAATTCTGCAAGTACAGACTTATAACTGGGATGCGGCACGGATATTTTTTTATCGTGATAATAAGTGCATGCACTTGTTTCAAAAAAATTGGAGAACTGGGAATTCGAACGGTGGGTGCTTATGCTACCCATCAAATAAAAATCAGGTGCCTGAAAATTTGTTTCAAAACAAATGATTCAACTTTATATCCACGTCGACCCTCGGCATGATGGTTGGAAGCAAATGCAAGTTCATACCAAAAGATCGTTAACAACAATACCAACTTGCGGATGACAAGGTAGTACAACTACCAATACCAAACTAACTTATAATCTTTTTACTCCTGGCCCTAGTGTTCGTCTGGTAGAAAATCTTGCAGAGGACCAGCTCCCACTCCTTCTCTTGCTCCAGGTCCCCGAGTTGGTACTGGTGCATCACCCAGTTGGTCCTCTGCTGGTCAAAGTTCTTGTTGGTGTGCAGCACCAGAACCTTTTTTGCTGCCCGTCTGCCGGCCGTTGACCATCGCCGGCAAGGTATTGCCGGTCTTCTGCCACATCGCATGCATGTCTTGCGACGCATCCACGCGCCCCTTTTGAATGCCCTGGAATTGGGCTGGAAGAAATGTTTCCTTAGGCCACTCAGTGTGATACCTGCAGTATTGTGGAATACAGGTTTTAGCGTACCTAGTTGGCATTTTCATAACATCTTTGGCATGTTGCAGTCACTTGTTTCACTTTTTATTAACTGTCAAATTGTAATTGCTTCACCAGGTCTGCGTCTAAAAAGAAAAATAGAGCTATAAACAAAGGAATATGTTTGTGCAAGTAGACGGCCGATCGGTGTCTTACCTGGAAGTTTCTCAGGTTGGGTGTAACATATGCCGTGCTCGCTGTTGATGGTTGGTATGAACAAATCGATGAGAGACTGAAATCTCGCGCTGTCAGCACTCACTTTGGCCTCAAGGTGCTTGATCAGCTCTTGATCCGTGGGATCAAACTTGACGCCAGCCGGCAGCACGGGCCAATCCTTCTTCGACTTGCATCGGTAACTCCAGTTATATGGTACTCAATATATGATCAATCGACTGTTTTAAGTGAATGATGAAAGATTTCGATAGATAAGTGGTACTTCAAATCTGAAGTCCAGAATACCCGAACACGCCACCGGGATTCTTGTGTCACCTCACGTGCAACGTGTTGTCACGTCAATTCAATGTGCGGACATGATGAATAATTTGACCGACGTATACTAGTACTGCTACTGTACTACTTACTAGTCATATTTAGTGTCACGATTTATACATAGGTTTAACTAACAAGTATGCACTTGAAGCCTAACTGATATATATGCCTTCTGCATAACATCTCCATCATCATTATCAGTACATCCTACGCAGGTGAGTTAGGATGCACTTGATCCCAGGAAGGTATCTATCCTTCAAACCAGAGGAGTGCTTCAAACTAACAACAGTACATAATATCCAACAAAAGAGGGTTGTGCTACAGCAGTAGAATACATGGCTCAGTCTAGATATTAGCACGAATCAAGTTGTGCATATTTGCTGTTGGCATGAACCACATCGCCGCATGTTGGGTTTGCAAAAGCCATCCATCACATGGAAGCTTGATGCCTTTCACACACTAAAGATTATCTGGCAACAAGCTGTGTCGACGAATCTCTGGATATGGTGATTCATGAAACCCATGGCATGATGTGTAAACACAGCCCCCCCTCGCGAATGGAAGTTGCATAACACAGTAATCATCGCCGGTGATATGATCGATGATTGGTTGGATGATCGGATAATTGAGCCCGAGGAACAAGGAGTGGTTGACGAGGCTGTAAACCCGCCTCCAGTTGAATACGCCTGGCCCAACGGAGCTGGGATCTTTCTCGAACACGAAGCAGCCATAGCCATCAATGTCACGAACGCCCCACGCATTGTACTGCATGTGGTTTGATCTAATGGTTTGGTCAATTTGGTACGTGCGAATGAGCATCAAATGACCGTCGTCAGCTGAACGAGCGATAAACCACCACCCATCGGCTGGTATGATTCCACGTCCTGGAATCATGAAGCCAGCGCATTTGCGTCTGCTACAACAATTCAAATTGGAGACCAAAAGGACAAAAATAAACAATCATGTTCAGAGTATGTATGGAATTAAGATTATTATAACAGTGACACATATCATAGACAGAGAATTGCAATGCCGTGGTCATAATCATACCCCAAGTTAAAAAAATATGCCAATGGCTTTCATATTCTAGCAATATGTCATGGTTCAAACATCATGTAACAATGAGAGGAAAACAGCTATGACAGCGCCTACTCATATTCTACCATAGCACTTACTACTACTGTTCTCATATCAACTCTAAGCAATAACATGCGTTGTTATAAAAATCTTGTAAACGAGAGTAACATATAGCAATCATGATGTTATGCTCATAATATGTATTCTAACAATCATTAGATGCCAATTGTTCTCATATCAACTCTAACAATAACATGTGTGGTCATAAAAATCTAGGAAATGAGAGGAACATATAGCAATGATGTGGTTATAGACATGCTATGCATTCTAAATTTGTAACAAATGAACAGGCGGTCGTATTCATAAGGTAAAGATGAGATGAGATAGAACAATTACACGACGATAGATTCCACCAATATAGGTAGCCAATCTGTGCGTCGACCGCGTAAACGATGCCATCATGCACTATAGCATCAGACAGAAATGTTTCCTCAACAGGATTGATGATGAGCCATAACCATGTATGGCGACCGGATTCCAGATAGACTAATCCCTTGTTGAACAAGGCAGTGAGCTTGTAATCCATGTAGTCTTCTGATGGTGTGGGCACTTCACAGATTACAACTTTCTGCAAACAGAGGTCATGCCAAAAGCTTGACGCGTCTCGTGCGTGGTAGGCAGGAGTGTCCGGCGGGCCGCGAGGCTCGATGGCGGCGGTATCCAATGATGGAAGGGTGATCTCTCGCTGGGTGTAGATATCCACGAGACGCCATGGACTACCGGTGTGGTGGATGAGGACGATCCAGTTGGCCTTCATGCCCGCCCAGTAGTGGCCGCGCATGAAGGACAGGTTGACGGGTAGTGGTAGCATGTCGAGGGGCACCACGGCAACCTCCGTAGGATCGTCAAGTCGGTGTCTAGGCCACCTGCGAGGATCGGGCATCAGCAAGCAGGGTGTCTTGAAAAGAGCCGTCCGGTTGCAGACGAGTAGACGGTACAAAGACACCGAGCATGCGGCCAGACGGACGGTGCTGAGTAGGTCCATACGACTACAAATCTGCTCCAAGAGAACATCGGGGAGGGAATTCCAATCGCGGCTCTGCGTGTCAGTCGGTTCTGCCATTGGGGTTTTCGGTGCCTGCGAGCCAGCGGGGAAGTGGATTCGGGCGGGCGAGCGAAGAAGCTTCTCCTCGTGTGGCCGAGCAGTGAGCGGGGGGATATGGTACGCGCGAGCTACCAAGGAAGATGGCACGGGCGGGCGAGCAGTGAGCGGGGGTAAATGGTGTGCGGCCGACGATGGGGAAGAGAGGAGGAAGAAGAAGAGAGGAGGAAGAAGAGTGGAAGACGGGGAAGAAAGTGCATTCAATCTCAATTCTACTACTCCCTCCATCTAGGTGTGTAAGTCACCTTATGAAAACCAAATAATCCCAAAACACTTAGGCACCGTATATTAACTCCCTTCTCGTTTTTTGTTTTGTGGCATATCAACCAATAAGATATGTGGGCTGTGCATGCTTTCAATGACTTGAGACTACCAAACATAACCGACTGATTTAGTAACACCAACACGCTGGTTCAGCTTATTAATTACGTGTCCCATCTGCTGCACTGTGTATTGTCACTTCACTGCGAAGACTAGTTGAATAGTTCTCTCTGACCGAGATGGGGAATAAATGGATCGCGAGGACTTCCTTTCTACAGTATCCCTATGCCTCTACGCTCACTTCACTCATTTTGCTCCGTACCTAGTCACTTGTTGAAATCTATAGCCAAATGGACATGCCAATGGGAGGGAGTAAGCCCCATGCATGCATGCATGCAGCATGCAACACTCACGCGTACACATGGACGCACGCAACACTCACGCCCCCATGCGGCACACAACACACGACGCAACACACACGCTCACGCTCAAGTGCTCAACCTACACCCTACGTCCGTGAAAGACTGTACATTTAGAGATTTACACATTGACCAGGGCATAATTAACGCCCAAAAGTAGCAGACTTATGTGTGCATGCGACCATTGAGATAAGAAGATTAAATGAAGGCCGTTGCATGCTGTAATTAAGGATAGACATGTAGCCTATACCTACAGCACATGTTGGTGCATTAGTCAATCAATATCGATTTAGATTAAAGGATAAACACATTAGAAGTGTAGATGTACATCATGTAGTACACTCTTTGTTGGAAGACCGAGGGAGGACACGTGCATGCACTCACATACACAGCCAGGGCGGTTCGCGCGCAAGGGTTGGACTCATGTCGCGCCTGCGTAAAGTTTTGTTTAACTGATTTCTTTGCTCTACCAACTGACAGGTGGGACCCAGAAACCAGGTGACAATTTAACCAGTCAACAAAGTGCAACGTCGACTATGTGGCCGGTCAGTAGGGTGCAATACGGTGCTCTATGATGAGCTAGTGATCACATAATCGCCGCAAAACTATATATAATGACCGTAAAGAGCGTACTGTTACATACGTTGACCACCAGTGTATTTTTCTCATTTCAAATTAAGCCATATTAATCGGAAAGGACGTAGTATGGACTACTACTACTAGTACTAGTACTGCTTTGATGTGTGCCGTCAACTCGCCGAACGAGGAGAAGCTTGCTTACTATGCCTCTCCCTCGCCCACGCGCGTGGTGGTTCGCAGGACGAGGAGAGGGTTTTGACTACAGCGCCCTCTCCCTCGCCCTCGCCCTCGCCCTCGCGGTGGAAGTGCAGAAGTTCAATCGGTGTCAGATTGCCAGAAGCATATTGTACTATAGTATCATCATTGTTGGACCTTCCGAAGAGGCGAAGAGCCAAGTGCAAGGTTCACACGAGTACGAACTGTTGAACCTCCCAAAGTGGCAAAGAGCCAAGCGCAAGGTTTTATAGGAGTTGTCGTCCTAGTAGGAGTGTACTAGTACAACTATAGCGAACGATGCTACTGTATGATGCCGCCACGTCACGTATATCCAAAGCTGTGCCACCTTTTTTTTCTCAAAGAGCGTGTTGGAGCCCGTGCAACAACCACACAAGTTGCACGTACACATAACACATTTACTAGTAATAAATTCTAAAGGACAAATGCCAGTATGCCACACAAGTTCATCTCCAACTCATGTGATAAATTTGTGCACGACTAGTCTACATATATTCACAGCGCTACCGTCCACAATTACCGTACTCCACATACATGTTATAGATGGGCTACATGTCCTCCTCCAGGTTCCAGTCCCAGGTGTTCTTCATGGATGGCACGATCCATAGCGGTGGGCAATGGGAATCATTGTCGCAGCTTTCTAGTCCGGTTCCACACGATGGAGACTCATCCAAGCTGAAGCGGCATAAATCAGGGATAGTGTGTCCCAGCATGTCGTTCATCCGGCGGTGCGCACTGAAGACACAACCATGCTTCATGAACGGCAGGCCTTCCGTGTCGTGCACGGAAGGTGGCATCCGCTTCACAATGGGGTAGCTGTCCCCGATGAAAAGCGAGTACTCTCCAAGAGTGTTCCTCGGCACCCATGTAGCATCACGGGGGTCGAACTCGGCGCCGTTCATCTGGTACACGCGACATCCCAGATCTGGACACATGGTGACGTACATAGTCAAGGTCCATGCATAATAATATTGTGCTCAAATGTGGCGGTCAGTAATACTGTGCAGCAAATAGTACTACTCCGGTATAGAGGAAGTAAAATAACCGGCTTATTATATATAGCCACTCTTGGCTACATGGATGAGATAGTAAGACATGGAAAAACAAAAATGGTGGCAGCTAGTGGGTTCAAGTCTTCAAGGGCCTAGCTAGCTATACGCGTCCTCCAAGGTAAAAAGTACTCCTACTAGTACTACAAAGTATACTACTAGTACAACAATGAAAGAGAAGGCGAGAGGGTTAAAAAATAGAATACCTGGGTAGATGGTGACGGTCTGATCGTGGTAGATTATGTGACCATGTTGCACATTAGTGGTACCATGGGTAATGACTGCTAAGATAGTTGATCCCAATATGCCAAAGTCAGCTACAAGGTTCCAGGTTAGACCGAATCGCGGATGCAAATGCACATCCAGGATCGGCGATCTTATTTTGATCGGGGGATGACTGGTCCCTGCAAAATAATGGAGTACCGTTAGGGATGAAAATGATGGTTTGTGCATTCCGTTTGTAATCTCCGGTACCGTAGGATGTCAACCAGATGAAACAAGTCCCCTGGCTTGTCACCGCGAAGATGCGGCCTAGATGGCGCACGGTGTCTTCGAACGTGTAGGGGTACAAATCTGCCGCCGCCAACATGTGCCAGCCTCTGCCATTACTGCCTCATGCATTGATGGCAATCCTTATGTCGAATACCGCGATGAGATAGTAATCGTCGTAGCCGTGTCGCTTTGTTGGCCGGTCCGCAATTGCTATCTTCTTCAATCTCATGTAGGCATCATCATACGTATTCTTGCCCAGCCAGTCCGGAAGGCCGATCCCAATGGTGGAGAAGGGGTCTACCGGAAGGGCCGCACTGCTGTGGATGTTGTGCAAAATGATGGTGGTATCCGGCCGGAGGTATGCAAGCCAATCTTTGTTGGCACCGACCCAGACCTATATATAAGACGGTGGGCAGCGGAGAAATTACGGGATGGAAATGGAACTGACCCGGACAAAATCCAACTACCTCTCAACGTCGGCAACTCTAGCGGAGTCAACATGCAACCATGGCCAGGGAGCGGTGGACTGTTCGAAGGATTGTCCCATAGAAGAATCTTCTCCTCGAGGATGCATGGAAGACCAACAAGCATGGCCTGTTTAAGTAGCGTCTTGAAAAAGTTGGTGCAGGAAGCACCGAGTCTTGCGGCGGTGAGGACGTCAGAGTGGCGTGCGATTTCTCCCACAGGATCGTCGTCCAAGGTCTCCCAACCCCGACGAGGAGGAGAACCGCCTGGCGAATCCATCGGAGCAGCAACGAACAACCTTCTCTTCGGGGGGGGGGGGGCGAACTGGCGAGGAGGAGATAAGAGCGTAGTAACCGCAGGGCCTCGTCCCTTCCAACTGTAGATCGTTCCTCAGCGAAGGGGTGAGGCTATTATTTACTACTAGTACTCCCTCCGATTCTTTTTACTCTATGCATAAGAGCAGACCCGGATACCAAGGCAGGGGCTCGCTGCATGCTTTCTGGATAGAAATACCCCTGGCACATGGATGGGAGGAGTTAGCAGCTATAAATGCGCCATGCAGCCCATTGGCTATCCGCCCGCGTTCTCCTCTCTCTGCATGCTGCATGGATGTCTCCCTCTCTCTCACATGACTGCATGCGGTGGCGCTGGCCTATGAGAAGCTCGCGTGGAGATAGCAATCTTCTCTCCAGAAGTGATTTTTTTTGAAAGAAAGGGATTATGGAACGTTATGGGATTGCATTATACTGTAAATAATAGCACTAGTAAGAAATTTTTGGCACCAGGTAGTAGTTTTTGGCGTGGATTAAGAAATTTTGGGTATGTTTTTGCCATTTTTTGTACACGCCAACTAGTGTCAAAAAACGTCTTACATTATGTGACGGAGGAGTACGTACTTGTACTGTAACAGTACTAGTACTACTTTTCTCAACTAGTAGTGCGATGTACTGTACTTCTAGTCTAGTCTAGTATAGTGCACCAATTTTGAACTCTTGAATCTCAGGGCCAAGGAGCTACAGTTGGAAGTGGAGGGTACTACTGTTCTCTAGAACCATCGCTGTACTATCAATGCAGGGGAAGTACACCTGCGTAGTGGCCTAGTGGGTACTCTCGGTGCTCTATTCAGCCGCTCCTCTCACGTAGCTGGCCTACTCAGCCGCTCCTCTCACGCACACACTAGCAGCCTGTTTATCAACGACGGTTACTGCGGGGGCAGAACATTTGAGTTATTTGATACAGCGAGACTAGGCTTTTCGCTTCTATTTGTGGAGGTGTAATGGATCTCGTCGAACTTTGTTAGTAGTTCCTTCTTTATGAATGAGATGAAGCAAAGCTTTTGCCTCTGTTTCAAAAAAAACACGGCAAGAGGAATTTCTTTTATAGTAGAGCCGATAATGGAGTGAAGTCCATGCATGCAACGCCACAAGCTACAGAGTAGTAGTAGAGCACTTTACGTACAGAGCCATATTGCACAGTTCCCAATGCCCCGCCAGGCTTTTCCGGCTACTCGGGCTTAATTGGGAGGCGCTAGTTTAAATATGCTACTAGCCGGAAGCTGCAAGCGAGGTGCGGCTAGGGCGAGCACGCGATCCACGGGATGCTGGGAAGGAAAACCCGTTCATGTGGCCAGGCTGTCCAGTGCACCCAGATTGTGGGGCCGCACGTCCGTTTGACTTCAAAACTCAAACTACCCGTGTAAAATATTGGCTCGCAGCGAAGTGTAGTAGTACTATTTTTTTAAAGAAGGCCGTCGTGCGTTCTGCCAAGATCGAACTCACAAAACGAGGTATACACTCCCGCGACCACTAGTAGTACTCGTTGGAGTACAACGCAACCTAGAATCGCCTTTTGTCGCTAGTAGTACGTACATTGTTCCTTACAAGAAACCCCTGAGAGCATGGTTAATAGTATAGCCAGCTGCTGGCTATAAGCCAGTGCCATGTCATCTACAGCCCATCTTATAGCCAACATGTAGTAGTAGTTTATTTCTTATAGCCCGCTGACTCAGCTCTATTGTACTTGCTCTAATAATGCAAGAAACCACTAAAATGCCAAGAAACTACTACCACTTGCATACATGGCAGACTTAAGATAAGACTACCTTATCAACCATTGTACATGCTCTTACCAACAAAAATCCTCGAGTGACCTCCTACCTCCGGCCCGTCCACCTAGTCATCCTCGGCCATGGGACGCAGCTACCGCCGCCGGCAGAAGGCGAGGTCAAAATCGCCAGCAGTGCGGAGCCCATGTTGCGGCAGCCCGGATGCCAGCTCCGTCCGGCGCTCGCGGCCGCTAGCTAGCCAAGATAGCTTCGTCCAGCTGCTTGCCTGCAAGGTTTGCTAGCTAGATTGGCAAGGCAGCGCGGCGGCTTGCTCGCGCGCGCCGCGCTAAGGCCAGCCATCTGGCTCGAGCGAAGGCCAGCGCGGCGGCTTGCTCGCTCGTGAGTCATGCTCGGGCCAGCCTGCCAACCCGTGCGGAGGCCAGCGCGGTGTCCGGCCCGTCTGGCGGAGCGGCGGCCAACTTGCTCATCACCGGTGCCACCGACGAACACGCATCAGTATTGTTTGAAGTAATGTTCAGGAAAAATAATGATTTGAGGGGGAATAACAGGATAGAAGGTCAGATCTGGGTCCCACTTGTCAACGGTCAAACAAAATGTGTTGGTTTAAGCTGCCTCGTGAACACGGACATGTGGGCCAACCCTGTCATAAATGGGTTTAAACGAACCTAATCGGTAGGAGTATTAGGTAGTTTTTGGCGTGGATTAAGAAATTTTGGGTATGTTTTTGCTATTTTTTGTACAATAGATTCCTCCTAGGGCTGGTTGAAAGTGGTAGTTTTTTGTTAAATACTCTACATATTGTAAGTAGGAGTGAAAGTTAAGCTTTGGAAGCCAATAAGTAAGGCTAGTTACATAGTGCATATGTGTACATGATTGAAAGTAAATATCAACCATGAGTGACTAATATCTTGATGGAAAACTCGAAACTATGGAATACTAGGAAAAGAAATGCATGGTTGGAAATACTAGCAATGTTCATGTCCGTTGCAACGAATCATAATTAGAATAATACTTATTCACAAACTTGGTACAAAACACTCTAATTTTGATATACATATGTCACTAGAGATATATTATGTTTCAATTAGAATATATTCCTTGGGCTGTTTTGGTGAGGTCAGGGAGGGATGTGGTTGGTTTTAAGATACTAATTATGAGTTTTTCTGCAAATTAGTAGATAAGTGGGATGTTGGTGAGAAAAGGCAACAACTTACCTCACAATCATTAGATGTAGATCTAATGGTCAGAAACGACGGATGGCAGACACACCAGCATCACCAACTTAGTCTTGTGTAGGAGTACTAGCAAGATCCGTGCATTGCACGGAACATCAAGATGCATTTTTTTTATAAAACACTTGTTGTGATTGACCCTTGCGGGAGTAATCCCATGTGTAAAAACTAATGATATCTCGAGAAATATGAGATAAGGTGAAGGATTGGGGTGTGGTGGTGGTTGGTGGTCGAACTGAGCGGAGGCATGGGGATTGACGACGCCGGCAGCGGCCACGAGGCCAGTTTGTTCGAGAGGCTTCCTTTCTTAATTGCTCAACAATGAGGTTTGTTGGAGATAAGGATGAACAAGGGAAGGCCTTGTCTGCAAATGTGGAGAGGGGTGCGGGTATATTTTAGTTTAATTTCCATTTGTCAGATATAGATCAGACGGTCTATATTGCAAGATGGCACACATACCATCATCACCAACTCGGTTTTTTATAAGAGAAGAAATATAAGTATGGAGATACAAACGTATTATCGATACTTGCTTCCGTAAACTAGCATCTACATTCTATTCAACGCCTCGGCATGTGGGCCCTTAGCACAATGACTTCTCGACTGTGTAAAACGAAGATTTTCCCGTCGCCGACAAGGAGGGGGTGACGGCGGCGCACTTTTTGGCTTGCTCTAGTCCTAGTAGTCATACTAGGTGGTCTAAGCACGTGTAGATTTATTCTTTTTCACGTCTCGTGTTCGCCGTACTGCCACGACTGTTCATGAATAGATGGTAAGTTATTCACATGGAAACCCTTGTTGAGCGTGTTTGCGCGCGCGAGAGAGAGAGTGTGTGCGTGTGTGATATGTTAGAGACTGAGGCAATGATAACAGATTCTTTGTGTCTATGTGTGTGGAGGATAGAGAGAGACATGTACATGGGGCTTTTGTTGGGGAACGTAGTAATTTCAAAAAATTTCCTACGCACACACAAGATCATGGTGATGCATAGCAACGAGAGGGGAGAGTGTGATCTACGTACCCTTGTAGACCGACAACGGAAGCATTAGCACAACGCGGTTGATGTAGTCGTACGTCTTCACAGCCCGACCGATCAAGCACCGAAACTACGGCACCTCCGAGTTTTAGCACACGTTCAGCTCGATGACGATCCTTGGAGTCCGATCCAGCAAAGTGTCGGGGAAGAGTTCTGTCAGCACGACGGTGTGGTGACGATCTTGATGTTCTACCATCGCAGGGCTTCGCCTAAGCACCGCTACAATATTATCGAGGATTATGGTGGAAGGGGGCACCGCACACGGCTAAGAAAACGATCACGTGGATCAACTTGTGTTTCTAGGGGTGCCCCCTGCCCCCGTATATAAAGGAGCAAGGGGAGGAGGCCGGCCGGCCCTATTGGCGCGCCAAGGAGGAGTCCTCCTCCTAGTAGGAGTAGGACTCCTACTAGAAGGGGGAAAGGAAGTGGGGAGGGAGAAGGAAAGGGGGGCGCCGCCCCCCTCTCCTAGTCCGATTCGGACCAGGGGGGGAGGAGGCACGCGGCCCACCTTGGCTGCCCTTCTCTCTCTCCACTAAGGCCCATATGGCCCATTACTTCTCCGGGGGGGGGGGGTTCCGGTAACCCTTCGGTACTTTCTCCGAAATTACCCAGAACACTTCCGGTGTCTGAATATATCCGTCCAATATATCAATCTTTATGTCTCGACCATTTCGAGACTCCTCGTTATGTCCGTGATCACATCTGGAACTCTGAACTAACTTCGGTACATCAAAACTCATAAACTCATAATATAACTGTCATCGAAACCTTAAGCGTGCGGACCCTACGGGTTCGAGAACAATGTAGACATGACCGAGACATGTCTCCGGTCAATAACCAATAGCGGAACCTGGATTCTCATATTGGCTCCCACATATTCTACGAAGATCTTTATCGGTCAGACCGCATAACAACATACGTTGTTCCCTTTGTCATCGGTATGTTACTTGCCCGAGATTCGATCGTCGGTATCTCAATACCTAGTTCAATCTCGTTACCGGCAAGTCTCTTTACCCGTTTCGTAATACATCATCTCGCAACTAACTCATTAGTTGCAATGCTTGCAAGGCTTATGTGATGTGCATTACCGAGAGGGCCCAGAGATACCTCTCCGACAATCGGAGTGACAAATCCTAATCTCGAAATACGCCAACCCAACATTTACCTTTGGAGACACCTGTAGAGCTCCTTTATAATCACCCAGTTACGTTGTGACGTTTGGTAGCACACAAAGTGTTCCTCCGGCAAACGGGAGTTGCATAATCTCATAGTCATAGGAACATGTATAAGTCATGAAGAAAGCAATAGCAACATACTAAACGATCGGGTGCTAAGCTAATGGAATGGGTCATGTCAATCACATCATTCTCCTAATAATGTGATCCCGTTAATCAAATGACAACACATGTCTATGGTTAGGAAACATAACCATCTTTGATTAACGAGCTAGTCAAGTAGAGGCATACTAGTGACGTTTAGTTTGTCTATGTATTCACACAAGTATTATGTTTCCGGATAATACAATTCTAGCATGAATAATAAACATTTATCATGATATAAGGAAATAAAATAATAACATTATTATTGCCTCTAGGGCATATTTCCTTCATCTTTGTGTTGTGTAACGTGGAGACACATATACATAATTAGAGAGTGAGTGTGTGAGATACACATGCAGACATGAGGAGAGATGAGGATCCAGGTAAATGGGTGTTTGTGCGTGTCTGTGTGTGTTTGTGCACGTGTTTGTGTGTGAGAGGGAGCAAGTGTATGTGGAGTAGAGAGACCACTGATGATGTAAACCTAGTATAAGGGAAGGGGGAATGGTGTGACATGTGTAGTAGCGAGATAGCACGGGTGCGGGCGGGGGGGGGGGGCAGACTATTTGGAAGAGACATTGAGTGTGTGTGGGGGAGAGGGGTGTGAGAGCGAGAGAAAGAGAGGGCTAGCGCCGGAGAGAGAGAGAGAGAGAGAGAGGAAGAGAGGGGCGAGAGGGGTCGTTTGTGTCCATAAATGGCGTATAGATAGGGAGACAATGTTGATGTTGTCCGAAATTGGCCTATGAACGGAGACGCAAGGGAAGCGAGTCATCGCGTGTGTGATAGGGACTTCATGAGAGAGCTAGAATAGATGGTGTAGAGAACAATGTGTGAAATCGAGAACGATTATACATTAGGGAGCTATGCAAAGAGTCACGACATATATGTATACAGGGAAGGAGCTGGGGCGGGTCCGCATGTGGGAGAGATAGAAAGAGGAGAGTGGTGCACAAGGAGACAAAGTGTGCTTGTTTGAAGTGGGGGTGGTGTGTGAGGTGAGTGCGCGAGAACCACATAACTAGGGAGATAGACGTTTGGGGGAGACATTTTGTGTGTATGGGAAATATACACTCTACATAGTGCGTGTGCTTGGGTAAGAGAGATAGCGGGAGACATAGAGAGTGAGGGAAGAGATGTGTGCATGCCCGAGAGACAAAGTGATAGAGACCTATGTTGGGGTACGGACTTTACAAGAGAGAGGGGTGTTAATGTGCTCGTGTGTTGGTGTTTGGGGGAGAGAACGACTTCTCTCTCTCTCTCTCTCTCTCTCTCTGTGTGTGTGTGTGTGTGGTGGTGGGGGGGGGGGGGTTGACTTCAGATAAAGAGTGAGGTGTCTATATTTGAGGGACTTTAGTGTAATTGAGATATTGTGCACTCATGGCTGATCAATTTGTTTCACAGTTTGTACTATGAGATAATGATACTTTTGAACATGCGTGATATACCTTGATGTACCAGAATTACAAACCTAAGATTGGAATTTTGGAATTCGACTCCATCATTAGCTTTTGTAATTCATTTAAACGGAGGTACATTTTTAAGCCGGGATTTCGTGATTTCAAATTCATATATCAAACCTAGAGATATACACATACGGGCATGTTGAAACTTTATAATCGTCCACTTTATTCATACACATACACATTTTTGCTTTTGTCATCATATTTAGGATAAACACATTTGGAATTTCATTTGAATTGGACCGTATGATGGTATTTGCTTGTAGTAGCTCAATGATCCATATTTGAATTGAATGGACAATCTAAGTTTCGAGTTGGAGACATTGATTTTCAGAACTTGCACATTTTTTGCGTGCAAAACAAACAAATTGTCGGCCATGATATCATAGTCGGCCGTACGAGAGCAGAATACTTATAATTTTAGGTGCCAAAAGCTTTCAAACTTCCCGCTCACATCGAAATATCACGCGCCCGAAAGTTTAGCCCTGCGATATTCCTGTTTTACCCCTGCCACATGAACGGAAAAGGGCTGCTTTGGTAAATCCATTGTTTTCCCCTCTTTCCCCCAACATTATTCCCCAGAGCCCCTCCCCTTCCCCTCCCCGACCCCCCAACCACGGCAAGCCGCCGAATCTAGTCCTCTGCCGCAGCGGTGGACCTCACACCCTGCCGGATCTACCTTCCGCACCTTGGAACTCTCAACTGCCAACTCACCACTTCACCGGAGCCGCTTCAGCGACTGGCTTGTCCACCGCTCCAGATCTCCTTGACCGCCGTCATGGTCCACCGCACCGGATCTGCTTAACCGGCGCCCTCGTCCACCACAGCGTAGGCGCTTCACTGACTCCCTCGTCCGCCCCTTCACTGGCCCTTCATACAAGCCCTCATACGCTGCAACAGATCCGCCTCACCGAAAGCACTGTACAACGCGCCCGCCGAAGCCTTCGTCCACTGCACCGGACCCGCTCCATGGACGCCATATTCAACTCCATAGGCCCTACTTTACCGACGCCGCAGCCTCATCAGGTTATTTCGATTTGTACTCCTTCAGTTCTTCTCTTTATCGTGCAACTGTTCACTTACCACAGATGAGCTTTCTGGTATGTCGACAGGCGCCGCAACCGTAGCACGGGAGCCGCTTCAGCGACGGCGACAGCCGGCCCAAACTCAACCGCAACACGAGCACCATCGCTGATCCTTAGCTATCAAGTATGACAACAATACCCATATGCCGCCGATAATCAGGTACTATTATCCAACGGCTAGCGCCTACGTTCACTTTCCTAGCATAAGCACCACACCTTTGAATTTCTTCAGGGCATCATTCAGTTTTTCGTGAGACGCGTTATTCTGCTTGCACCTGTAGGGCCATACTTCTAGCAGTGAACATGTTACATGTGCTAAATTACATACCAATGCACATATAGTTAATATGCTTTAGTTTTGTTCTGATGCCACCTGTTGGTTCCATCAGATTGCTTAATGTTCTCTATGCTTAATTACACATCAGCAAACTAGCATGTGGTTCCACTGCTTTTTGTTCGTTTTACCCTATATTTTCTGATGCTAGCTATTACATCACTGGTCTGAGCCTCTGTTCATTACTTGTTTGTGTGTTCTTGATCTTCCCAAGTTGCATGACTAATTTGATGCTTCTATTAATTATGGAGCTGCCAACCCCATCAAGCAAAATATTTGTTCTTTTGGGGTTGGCACCTCGAACAAGCATAAAAATAGAGGGAAGCAGATATACTCCCTCTGATTCTATTTACTCTGCCCATAACTCTTGACCCGCATACCAAGGAGGGCACTGGTTTAATTTTTCTGGACTAATTTGCCAATTAATTAGGGCAGAGGCGGATGGGGCGGGGCACAAAAGGAAACCAGCGCTAGGAATCGGCAACGCGCAGACTAATACGAGAAAACTGAGAAAAAGTTATACGCAAAGTAAAAAGAATCGGAGGGAGTATTGTCGTGTATGCACACACCCTTCTTTCATTAGTTTAGATGAACCATTGATGATCAATTCAGACCAGTGCATGTGATTAAAATTAATTTTACCTAAATAGATGGTGCAGAATAAACTACAACAACTAGATTTGCAACCACGGGATGCTGACGATATCTTCAAAGAACATTGCAATAGCATCTAGGCTTCATAGCAACATATGGTAAGCCAGTGTGTTTTAGTACATGTGAAATGTAATGCGAGTGGGCTGCTTTCTTGGCTTGTGCCCTCAACGTGTAATCCTACCGAATTACAAATAGTTCAGTTGTCTGCTTTGCTGTATTGCTTGATTCGAATACTTATTTGTTGTTACGCTATACCTGAGTTGGCCAATATGTCAGTAGTGCCTGCTGTACTATCGTAAAGAAATGCATGCCTATTTCATTTGAGTCCTTACCTTTTCCTCTCAACTTCATCACATGACTGTCTTCGTAGTTTATATGAGGCCACACTGTTAAGTGCTTTCTTAGATTATTTCAACTGCGTAGATGCCTTGGCAACTTAAATATAGCGGTTGTACACTCCCTTTCAACTAGGGATGTCAACTGGGTCCGGTTTAATCCCGATTAAAGTCCACTAGTGGTATGATAGTTCAAAAGAGTTTTTGTTTTTTTGAGGAAAATGAACTAGGGAGGTAGCAAAAACTAACTAGATGGGACTGGCGGATTTCATTTATTTGCCACTTACATCCCTAGTTTCATCTGACCATTTTAATTTCTTTTCTGCTGATGCTGCTTCGAACCATTTAAATATAGTTTTCCATGCTCGGCAATAATTCGCCCGTCGTTTACCATGTAAGCTTACTGCCTGGATCATACGATAACTATCTCTTACTGATGTCCAGCGGAAACCTTTCAGGATGCTGTTCACACTAGGACACAATGTACAACCCCAGAATCTATTTGTGGAAGCAGTGCGCCATCCATGTTACCATATGGTAGCAGTTCAGAGGCAACACCGTTAGAGAGCAGTCTGAGCATAGATATTATAGTGCTTGAGGCTCTACTAGAGGCAGAAAGAGATGGTGTGGCTGCCATGAATGAGGTAATATTTATCTTGAGGCTGGAAATTACGGAATTAGCGGCACACATTATGCAAGCAACCCAAGAATTGGAGGAAGTAAGAATGTTGCATTTGAAGATGGAGGAGGTCCTGCTGTTTCTGCTATCTGAAGCCCAAGATAATCCCGGTTCTTCTTTATATACCAGTTGAAATTTTCATTAGATTACTGCACTTGCATTTTGTGTCATGTCTCTGAATGGATTATGTTGCAAAACCCCCTATGTTGTCCATGTGTTGTAATGATCTGAATCTTTTAGGCGAGGTAATCCTCAGAACTTGTATGATTGACATAAGGTGAACTGTTTGTTGTGTGAGCATATTGTATTGGATGAAATAAGTGTTTGACTCAGAGTGTATCCAACCTACTAAATTCGAAGATCACAACATTTCTAAATCATAATCATATATAAAGGTGGAATAAATCTTTGTTGTGGTTTTGAAGAAATAAATAACAAAACGTATAATTATATGTGGATATTCATAATCGAATACAAATTGGATTTGAATTTAGTTTGCCAGGTCCCAGGGCAAACGTGAATGCTAATTCTCCCAAGTTTTGAACGAAGCGGCTAAACACCCACTATAATTTGTGGGCTGCTCGAAGCAAGTGTTTGCGAGATGGAAATTACTGTCTACCCCTGACACTTGACATCCTTATCGACAGGATTTACACTGCTGTCGATAGGGGTAGACTAGTAACTTCAATCAGACGTGACACGACTACCTCTGAGCCCATTCAGACACGGTGGGCGCCAAACGTGGGCGGCAAAACACATTTGATTCAAGCTCGTCCAAAAGACATGTGTCTCTTCCTCCATTTCCCCATTCATACACGGTGGGCGGAAAAACAAACTCTCCTCGTCCAAAATCGATGTAGGCTTGTATTTTAAATAGGGGCAGATGTGTAACTTCCATCAGACGTGACACAACCGCCCTACCTGTCAGCCCCGTTCATACACCGTGGGCACCAACCGTGGGCGGCAAAACACCCTCTCCTCGCCCGAAATAGTTACCGGCAAATATTTGGGAGATGCGAGATTACCCTCCTATCCCAACCGACGCGATGTCCGAAATTTTAAACGGGGGATAACTTCGTAACTTTCCCCCATTTCAGAGAAGCGCGTCCCAAAGTTTGAGATCCCCCCCCTTCATTTCCCCATTCATACACCGTCGGCGGCACGACAACCTCCGCACTGCGGCCAGCCTCCTCCGTCCGCCACCCCATCCTCCACCTTGCCGGAGCCGCTACCCCTACCCCGTCGTCCACTACAAGAGATGGACGTCTCTCATCCACGGTGCCGGACCAACATCCTTTCATCGCCTCCTCTCACTTCATCGGCGCCGTCGTCCACCTTGCCGTTGCCGCTCCTACGACCGCCTCGTGCACGGCAACAGGATATATCCCCCGACCCGGCCGTCTGCCATCTAAAGTCTTCTTCCCCGCCGCCGACAGCCATCGCACTCGCAGCACCCTCAACGTATCAGCATAGGCCTACACGGCGTCGCAAGAGAGGTGGTACTCTTCCATATGTGCTTAAGTTATTGATCTCACCCGGAAAATAGATCGTAATTTGTTTAATGTACTTTTCTTGTCCGTACCAAATCGTAGTGGCTAGTTGAAAGCAAACATTGGTTGCGAAGTAGCTTTGTCCTGTTTGCACCTTCAGATCCGCCATGGCACGAGCACTATACTCATAAAGCTTATGGTTTCCCCCCTTTATATTCACTACCATCATCGTAGGTGCTTCGTGTCATGCTAGCACTGCTCCTCAAGACCTCAACCCAAAGCTTACGTGTTGAAATACGAATCTGATATGATGCTCATATCACTAAAACAGAGAACGTTTAATTGGTCACCTAATGTTCCTATATTCGTTTCGAAAAGCATGTGCGCCACTCATTGGTCCAGCTAGTTCCACTTTCCTGATTTTTCTCTTGATGCTTAGAGTTTTCCCCCTTTATCTACTCTACTATGATCTGCGTAGGTGCTTTCTGTCGTACTAGCATTACTCCACCCTTTAAGCTAAACAACACAACACTCAGAATTCAAAAGCTTAGTTGTTCAAATATGATTGTGATATGATACTGATATTAGTTAACCGACACATTTAATTGGTTAGCTAAAGGTCCCACTTGAGTTTCCAAATGCATGTCGCGACATATAGAGAGACTACATAATTGCATTTCTTTGTCACTTGTTGACCGTACTTTCTTGTCCATACCAAATCTTAGTTGTTATTTCAAAGCAAACATCGGTTGCTAACTACCCTTTGCGCGGTTTGCAGCTTCAGATCTGCCATCCCACTGCCACGGTCAACACTGTACTCATCATGCTTATGTTTTCCCCATTTTATGATGACCACAATCAGCCTACGTGGTTCATGTCGTAATAGCACTGCTCCACCCATCGAGCTAAACAAGCTTAGTTGTACAAATTCATATCTGATATTATTGCTGATAGTAGTAAAACTGAGAGATGTTTAATTGGTTAGCTAAATGTTCCTACTTTAGTTTCGAAATGCATGTGAGCCACATATGGAGAGACCCGAAAGAATAGTATTTCTCTGTGCGCTCTGGTACATCACGGGTGGCCAACCGACATTGTATTAAAAGACTTGTAATATCTTCAATCTGCTTGCTCTTCTGCTCTTCTTTAAGATGATACTCTTCTCTTGCGGTCGACTAGTCAGGTCGAGTTGTTCTCCCTTAGTATATTTTGAATCTTTCAGGTCAGGTCGACTTGTTCTTCTTTACTATATGTTGAAGCTATCATCTGCAAAGTGTCATCACTTCTGGAGCTCTCATATTTTGAGTAGTAGGCCACATTATATTATTGCACACAACAAATTACAGCATGCATGGCATCTTTTAAAAGAATTGCAGAGATAGCACAAAGGGGTTTACAGGGAGGCAGTATTGGATTAGAATCACTTCTGCATTACAAATAAAATCTCACTTGTTTTTATGTTTTCATGCATGTCAGATTTTGAACATTATCAAAATGAATATGAGAATGGGCGCACGAGAGGAATATTGCAGAATGATCCACTGCCTAACAAACTTGGCATGGTGGAGGATGGCCTATCTTATTCACCCATCAAGGTGCTTGCTCTAACTTTGCAAAGTTGTATTGGTCGCACATATTTTGCTTCTGACCTCTTGCATTACTTCTACTTTGTTACACCATCTGCTTAGTTTAAGCATCATATATGAGTATATGCCATACCTATTCATTTTCTGTACCTATTCCATGTGTCGTCACACTATGTTTTTCCAGTCAAATGTTGTTCTTTCGTAATAGGTGTCCAAAAGGAAGAGGGTGAGTGCAGGTCGTCAAGGAGTACAAACTAGGTATTTGGAAAAGGTAGTGATACCTGTTAAATCAGATAGATTAGCAGCCACAGAAAACACAGGCCCAACTGGACCACACTTTACCCCTACTCAAGTGGCCAAACCCCTATTAGAACTGCTGGGAGCCCAGCGTCAGGTACTGTCTATGATATCAATTCAAAATTTGAACTCCTAAATTTCTGCTTGTGCCTTACCTTCTCTCTTGTATGAAAACTAATTTCAGATGAATCTCATTGCTCAAAGGATCATACGATCTCAAAACAATAATGGGCTCTGCATTGCTCTTGTCAGTACCTCTCTCCCTTTTCCCTTGTAACGCTGTACTTAATTAATTGCTATTTGATTATGTATCATCAGTCTGCACCTGAGCTTCATTATCCTCTGTTTCTTCCAATATTATTTGATCTATATTTACTCTTTGCAAAATGTAGAATAATGGCAACGCTTATAAAGAATTTTCTTTGGGGAATTTATTGAATTATCCTTCCATCAACATGGAGAAGGGCTTTGTCCAGCCAGTGTTAACATGTAATGTAAGTTCATCCTTCTCAAGCCTTCAAACTTTGTTCTAGTATAGATTTGGGCAGGCATCATTTCCTCCATTGTTGTTTGCTTTGCTGTTTACATCTGATTGGATGTTTGCAAAAACTACCAGTTTCAAATTGTAGTTGTAAAAACATGTTCCTTATGAAGAACAAATCCATTTATTTGCTTATATAATTGTGAAACCTGTTACGTGTCTCCTTGTTTCTCTTTCAAACTCGTATCTCTTACACCAGGCAGAACTTTAGGGAAGATAGTGAGCCAAACCATCTTGAGGACAGCGAGATGACCCCAAGGTCCTGTCTTGATGAAGACAATGAGTTGAAGCTACTCACCAGCAGGTGTGAGACAACCTCTGTGTAGTCGCTGCCTCAATCAGTTCGACTTCTTCAGTCTCAACTTAAAGCGGAAAGGCTTGCTTCAGCTCAGCTCCGACTTGAAGTCAAAGATGCAATGAAGATGTCAGAGGACTGCCGTGCGCACCATCATGCCTTAAATCTAGTGTTGATGCATCTATTGTTGACACAACTGAGGTCTACTCAGCTTCTTCAGCTGTTTGGGGGGGGGGGCGACCTGGCCAGGCCTAGTGCCTTCTAAAGTGCTCTTAGTTTTGTATATTCTTTTGTCGGCGCGTTTATTTGCACTGGTGGCGAACTTTGATGCCCAGTGGATGTAATATGTGTGATAGCCGTGATAGCCTAGCGTAAGTTGCTTGCTTATTTATTTCCTTGTTGTCTTGTTTATTTGTTTGCTTCTAGTCATTGCAGTTCTTTTCCGCAGTTTGCTAGTGGCTGCAATAACCTATTTTTTTAAACTAGGCCACAATAACCATGGGCTAATATTTACTGTAGTGACACTGGGCCTCCTACAGGCCGTAGAAATAGTGGGCCTTCTACGGGCCGTAGAAACAGTGGGCCTTCTATGGGCCATAGAAAAAACGGGCCTTCTACGGGCCGTGTCATCAATGGGCCTTATACGGGCAGTATGATCGATGGCCAAACATGGGCCAATAACAGGCCGCATTATGGCCGTAAACAGGCTAGAGTTGGAATCGTCCGTTCATGGGCCGACCATAACGGGCCATCGTTAATAGGCTGTATTTGATGACGCTATGAAAACGGCCCAACGTATTAACGGACCACAAACGGGCCGACTGTAACCACATGCTGAATTTGGCCCACAAGCAGAAAATGACAGTAACGGGCCGTAAGTAAACGAATGCTAGAAATGAGCCCAAGAATAAATGGGCTCTGAGAAGGCCGAAAGATAACATGGGCTGAAAACGGCCCAACGGAATAACGGGACATTAATGGGTATAAAGTGATACACTGTTCATTACGGGCCAGTTTCACCACGGGCCATTAATGGGTGTAAAGTGATACACTGTTCATTACGGGCCAGTTTCACCACGGGCCGTTAGTAGGCCAAGAGTTACATAGGGCCTCATATGGAAAGACGTCATGGGCCATACATGGGCCAGAAGTGAAAACGGGCTGGAATCATATTGGATGGCCCAGATGACACTACTGGGCCTAATTCGGATAGGGCGTAACGAGCCTTGGGTTAGCGAGCTGTAAATGGGTTATATTTGAACATGCCGTTAATAGGCTTTCCATGGGCTGGCCTGCCAGCTTTTGACCAAGTCAAACGGGCCGGCCTTTTCACAGGAATGGGCCTCTGTTGGGCCATGCCACGTGTCGTCGTATCATAGGCGCCTTCCGTCCAATGAGTGGTTGACATCTGTCCCAACGATGAGCCGACACGTGTTTCCTCCAGCCAATGATGATTTTACACATGGAAAATCCCCATTGGTCGGGGCTGTTAACGGGTTATCGGATCCAAAACCCGACCCGATAGCTTAACGGTGTTCCGTTATGGTGGATGCCACGTGTCGGTCACCCTTGACGAAAGCACTTCTGTGACGCATGATTTATCGTCATGGAAGTGGACACTTCCATGATGATAATTTTGGTAATGTCATGGAACACTTCTACGACAGCACATGTATGACTATCTTGATTCTGTCATAAATTTGTCATGGATGTACATGCATGATAAAAAAGCGACCTACTGTGACAAAAATGTATCATCACAGAAGTGTATTTTTTTGTAGTGAATACAAGAGCAGGTGTTCCAGTCCAATCCGGCGCGTGCCGCTCAGTCGCTGACGTCAAGAAGGCTTCGGCTGATACCACGACGTCGAGTGCCCATAACTGTTCCCGCGTAGTTGGTTAGTGCGTATAGGCCAATGGCCAGACTCAGATCAAATACCAAGATCTCGTTAAGTGTGTTAATTGATGTAACCGCGGACGCCGACCAGGGCCAGGCCCACCTCTCTCCTAGGTGGTCTCAACCTGCCCTGTCGCTCTGCCACAAAGTAACAGTCGGGGGCCGTCGGGAACCCAGGCCCACCACTACCGGAATGGAACCACCTGTCCTTTCAGCCCCCACATCGGAATCACTTGCGGGTACTTTACGAGCCGACCCGACTTTAGTCACCACATGTATCAGGTGTAATATGTATAGTATATACCCGTGATCACCTCCCGAGTGATCACGGCCCGATATTATAGCATAGTAGACAGACAAGAATGTAGGGCTACTGATGAAATACTAGCATCCTATACTAAGCATTTAGGATTGCAGGTAAGGGTAACAATTGTAGCAACAATGTCAGGCTATGCAGCAGAATAGGATTAACCGAAAGTAGTAACATGCCACACTATTCTAATGCAAGCAGTAGAGAGAAGGTATAGGCGATATCGGGTTGATCAAGGAGGGGGGCTTGCCTGGTTGCTCTGGCAAGGAGGGGTCGTCAATACCGTAGTCGACCGGGACAGCAGCGACATTGGTCTCATAGTCTACCGGAGAGAACAGGGGGAAGAAACAATAAATATAATGCAAACATAAGCATGACAATGCATGACATGACAATGAGCGGCGCTAGGTGTGCCCTAACGCGGTAGGTGATACTGGTGAAGGGGAAAACATCCGGGAAAGTATTCCCGGTGTTCCACGTTTTCGGACAAATGAACCAGAGGTGAAATGTTGTACGTTCGCTATGCTAGGGACATGTGGCTCACAAATGGACCTTGTATTTGGATTCGTCTCGTCGTTCTGAGCAATTTTCATGTACAAAGTTTTTTCATCCGAGTTACGATTTATTTTCTATGATTTTTCAAAGTTTTATATGATTTTCTAGAATTAGTTCAAATTCAAAAATAAAAAATAAATTGCTACATGCACACTAATAGTGTACACAGCAGAGCAGCACAGAGGATGACGGTGGGACCCAGTTGACTGCCAAGTCAGTAGTCAACTGGTTAGCTTTGACTGGTCAAAGGTCCAGCGAGGACCCACCGGTCAGTGACTAGGCTAGTCCAGTCAGCAGTTTGACTTGATCAAACTGGACAGCGAGCCCACCTATCATTGGCTGATATTTAACAAAGTTTTATTTGCAATTTCAATTAACATAGAAGGCCCATATGTCATTGTCTATGGTTAAACTAGACTTTAATTAAATTAGATTAATTACTAGTGGGGGCCACTGTCATTGGCTAGCAGTTAACCTAACTAGCAATTAGCACCTAAGACTAGCCACAATGGGTAGTAACATAGAGTAGTAACATGCCCATGTTACTACTTTATGTTACTACCTCTATAGTGGGGAGTAACATATGTGTGGTAACATTCAACACTTCATTTGTTAGGCTATAGACTCATCTTGCCTTGATATGTGTGATGTTACTCATACTAGTAGTAACTAGCTATGTTACCACATGCCTCTCTTTCTTTATTTATTGATTGCCACACCATCTATTTCATCTAGATATGTGCGATGTTACTACCTATGTTACTCCCATTGTGGGTGGTCTAAGCTAATTGCACGGGCCGGTTGTTGGTGGCTTTGCCCACAGACGCACACACCATGTGCTAGGCCATGGCCACGACCATTAGTAGAGTCTGGACTAGCACTCTAGCAGTAAGTAGTGGCCAGGAGCAGCTAGAGCAACAGCGGCGGTTGGGCAGCGGAGTATAGCAGTAGCTAGCGGCACAACAAGAAGTAGTAGCGCATCAGCTAAAGCAGCAGCAACACGGCAAGCATCGACAGCAGAAGCAGTAACGAGCAGTAGCGCAGTAGCGGGCAGGAGGGGAGCAAGGTCGCTGACAGCGCCGGCGGGGCGCGTGGCCATGGGCGCAGGGCAAACGCGTGCGGGTCCGCAGGTAAGTGCAGGGGCCGCGGGGTTGTAACACCCCGGATTTAATTTACCTTATATGTACTCCAACTCTTGCCGTTTCCGGCACTAAGTTATTTTATTTCCTCGGGTTCGGGTTTTTGTCTTTGTGTGTTGTTGTCGTTGTCATGCATCTCATATCATGTCATCATGTGCATTGCATTTGCATACGTGTTCGTCTCATGCATCCGAGCATTTTCCCCGTTGTCCGTTTTGCATTCCGGCGCTCCTATCTCCTCCGGTGGTCCTTTCTACCTCTTTTCGTGTGTGGGGATTAAAAATTTCCGGATTGGACCGGGACTTGCCAAGCGGCCTTGGTGTACTACCGGTAGACCGCCTGTCAAGTTTCGTGCCATTTGGTCTTTGTTTGATACTCCAACGGTTAACCGAGGGACCGAGAAGGCCTCGTGTGTGTTGCAGCCCAACACCTCTCCAAACTGGCCTAAAACCCACCAAAACCCTCTCCATCATCTAGAGAGTTCGATCACGATCGCGTGGCCGAAAACCGCACCTCATTTGGACTCTCCTAGCTCCCTCTATGCCTATATAAAGGCCTCCTTCCCCAAAAATCCGGGCGAAACCATAACCTCCCCATCCCCTCCCGCCGCCGGACACTTTTCCGTCCGGCCGGACATTGTCCGCTCCCCCCGCCGGCCACTCCGGAAGCGCCACCTGTCCCCGGGGCGGGACCACTTCGCCGCCGCCGCCCGAGGCCCGCGGGAAGCCCCCGCGGCCCGGTCTGCCCGTCGCCGCCCGGGTCGGCCTCCTCCCTTGCCGCGCCGCTCGCGCCAGCTGCCGGCTCCTCCGCGACGCCCCTCGTCGCCGGCACCGACTCCGCTCGCCGCCATTCCGCATCCGGTGCCGCCCGGCCTCGCCCGAGCCTCCACGCCGTCCACCGCCGTCCGCCGCTCCGGCCCCGAGCCCCGGCGACCGGATCCGCGCCGCCCCTGTCCGTCTCTTCAAGCTCCGTCCGCCACTTCTCCATCTCCGGTGAGAACGGCGTCGAACCTCGAGAAGCGCGTCGCCCAAATCCAGATCCGAGCTACAGTAACCCTAGGGTTGACCCCGTTTTTCCCCCAAGTCTGCATATTATTTTGCATTCTTGCTCATGTCGTAACTCCGCATCCGTTGCTCCGTTTTGGGCGTGTAGCATATCAAAATGTTCGTCTCAAAGAGTACATCATTCCAGCTCATTGCATCATTTTAATTTGAGCTCATCTTGATGCCCGAAATGCTGTTGGAAGAGTGCTATTTGAGATAATTGTCAGATGTGCTGCACCAAATAGCTATTTGTCATTTTTGCCATGATTAATGTGTGCATGATATGCTCCTGAGCTCTACATGTGTTTTGTTATATGCCATGCCATCTTTATAGAGGTGCTTACCATGTATTTTTGTGATGTGTGTGGTGACTAGCACAAGCTTACAAAGTAGTGCATTCGTTAATGCTGATTTCAGGGACTTAGAAATCTCACTAAGTCCTTGATCTGTTTTTATCAATATGCCATATGTTCATGTTGTTTCCTAGTGATCCGTGCCTCTTTTGAGGATGATCAGTAATGATGATTTGTTAATATTGTGGTGCTCTATCTATCCATGTATTTGTTTGCAATTATGGAGCACCCTAGCTTGAGCCAATCGAGCTCTACTTTTGCTATTTTGTGAATCCTGGCAGATTGTCTACTTGTTAGCGATTTTGCCGAGGATGTTGTTGTTGATCCGTGCATCCTATGTTGTTGTTCTTGCCATGTCTAGCTTATATAATATGTATTGTTGATGGGTGTATTCTTAGTTTATCATGCCATGCTCTGTAGTGAGTGCATCGAGCTCGTAAACATGCCTACTCGTTAACAGATTTGCATGCTCCAGTTTTTTCACCAAGTCTGAGATCTGATTATGTTTTTGCCATGTTCACATGCATGCAATTGTATTTTCTGATCCCTTTTGGCTCAAGTTCACTAAGGGACTTTTGTTAAGTGCTTTGAGTAGCTTCATGTCATGCTTTGCTTTGCCATGTTAAGTTCCTATAGCATGTAATTTTCATGCTCCAAAGTGTGTTACCTGGTCTGAAATTCCAGGCTTGTGTTAATTTCACTAAGTCAGAAACCTGTTTATCGTTTGCATTTTTGACATGCTTGTTTGAACTTGTTAATGGATGAATTGGCCGTAGCTCAGTGTTCATCTTTTGTCAAGCATCATGAGTGGATCCCTGCCATGTATTTTGTTGTCATGTTTGTGTGCTGGAGCATAATTATCTTGATGCATTTAGATGGCCACTTGCTGTTTATCGCATACGGGTGCCATATTTGTTTTGCTTGCCATTTCCAAACCGTGCATCCGATTCCGGTGATCTCTATATCGATTTCAACCGAAATCACCTCACCTTTCCAGTGGCACTCTTGGATTTTCATGTTGAGGCCAGGTTCGATCATTCCTTGTCAATTCTTGCATATGCATCACATATCGTATCCCGCACAGCATACCATGTTTGCATCATGTTGTTTGAGCTTTGCACGTGGTTGATTGTGTTCCTTTGCTTGTTTGTATTGTTTTGGTAGAACCGGGAGACGAGTTCGCTAATGAGGAGCCCGTTGAGTTTGCTTTCGAGGATCCAGTCAACTCTGACAAGTTTGCAGGCAAGATGATCATACCCTCGAAATCACTTCTATCTTTGCTTGCTAGATGCTCACTTTTTTGCTATGCATATGCTACGATACCTACCACTTGCTTATCATGCCTCCTAAATTGCCATGTCAAACCTCTAACCCACCATGTCCTAGCAAACCGTTGAATGGCTATGTTACCGCTTTGCTCAGCCCCTCTTACAGCGTTGCTAGTTGCAGGTGAAGATTGGAGACCGTTCCTTGTTGGAACATTGTTTATTTGTTGGGATATCACTATATTATCTTGTTATCTTAAATGCATCTATATACTTGGTAAAGGGTGGAAGGCTCGGCTTTTTGCCTTGTGTTTTGTTCCACTCTTGCCGCCCTAGTTTCCGTCATATCGGTGTTATGTTCCCGGATTTTGCGTTCCTTACGCGGTTGGGTAATAATGGGAACCCCTTGACAGTTCACCTTGAATAAAACTCTTCCAGCAATGCCCAACTTTGGTTTTACCATTCGCCACCTAGCCTCTTTTTCCCTTGGGTTTTGCGGACTCAAGGGTCATCTTTATTTAAACCCCCGGGCCAGTGCTCCTCTGAGTGTTGGTCCAACCTGTCAGCTGCCGGTGGCCACCAGGGGCAACTCTGGGCTGGCCTACCCGTACCTTGAACAATCCGGTGTGCCCTGAGAACGAGATATGTGCAGCTTCTATCGGGATTTGTCGGCACATCCGGCGGTGTTGCTGGATTTGTTTTACCTTCTCGAAGTTGTCTTGTAGAACCGGGATACCGAGTCTGATCGGAATGTCTCGGGAGAAGGTTTATCCTTCGTTGACCGTGAGAGCTTGTGATGGGCTAAGTTGGGACTCCCCTGTAGGGATTTGAACTTTCGAAAGCCGTCCCCGCGGTTATGGGCAGATGGGAATTTGTTAATGTTCGGTTGTAGATAACATGAACCTTAACTTAATTAAAAATGAATCAACTGCGTGCGTTACCGTGATGGTCTCTTCTCGGCGGAGTCTGGGAAGTGAACACGGTGTTGGAGTAATGTTTGCCGTAGGTTGTTCTATAGTTCTTTGTTCGTGCTTTGCCTTCTCTTCTCGCTCTCTTTTGCGAACAGGTTAGCCACCATATATGCTAGTCGCTTGCTGCAGCTCCACATATTACCTTGCCTTACCTATAAGCTTAAATAGTCTTGATCGCGAGGGTGCGAGATTGCTGAGTCCCCGTGGCTCACAGTTTACTTCCAAACCAGATGCAGGGCCCGATGACTCCGTTCCAGATGATGCACTTGAGCTCAAGTGGGAGTTCGATGAAGACTCACGCCGTTAATATGTGTATTTCCCTGATGATTAGTAGTGGGGCCCAGTTGGGGCGATCAGGACCGTGTCACATGTTGGGGTTGATCTTTTATTTTGGTATCGTAGTCGGACCATGAGTGTATTGGATGATTGTAATGCTATTTATGTACTTTGTGTGACGTGGCGAGTGTAAGCCAACTATGTACCTTTCCCCTTATTATCTATTTACATGGGTGAAGATTACCTTACTTGCGACATTGCTTTCAATGCGGTTATGCCTCTAAGTCGTGCTTCGACACGTAGGAGATATAGCCGCATCGAGGGTGTTACAAGTTGGTATCAGAGCCTTCCCCGACCTTAGGAGCCCCACTGCTTGATCGAATTAGCTGACGAGTTGAGTCTAGAAAAATGTTTTGAGTCATTTAGGAATTATATATCGGAGAGTTTAGAAATTCTTTTTACTCCCCAGTCCCTTCATCGCTCTGGTAAGGCATCCTGACATAGAGTTTTGACTCTTCTCTTCTCAAATTTCACTAATTTTTTTTAGGATCACGCGGGTATCTTGGAATCGTTCCGATCGATTTGTGACGAGAACATTGTTCTTGGTGCCTCCTGTCATTTAGGGGTTGTGGCAGTGTCCCGGGGAGTTGAGCTCCAAGGTGTTGTCGTCACAATTTTATTGTTGCAGTTCTGGAATACCTGAGTTTAGTTCGCCAACATCGAAAATCTCTTTTATGCAGTTGTTGGTGAGATAACCTCGACGCCACCCAGTACTGGGGCGGGAGTTCGGGAGTATTGCCATAACTTGTATAACGGATGCTTTTCGAAGGTTGAGGTAGACGACTTCCGAAGTTTTTCTCGGTTATGTGTTGAAGGATGGATACAACTGGATGTAGGATTTGCTAGATTTGGGTGAGATATTATGCTTCCCCTGTATCCCCAACACCTGATTGCATAACCGGAAAGGTTCGGGAGTTTCACAGGTGGGAATTCTTTTAGCTCTAGTTCTTCTTCCATGGATATTTGGTTTGAGATTGGGTGATCCTTACCGAGTATCCGTTCTTGCTTCGTACCTTGTTGATTTTATTCCTCTACCTAAATTCTAAGTGGCTTCTCAATTTATGGATATGTGACCATTTCAATTGGAATGCATTTGTTCATTTTGTTCGGATGTGAAGACTATATGTTGCAATTTCTACCCATTTGATTCAGCTTCAATTTCTGTCAATCAATGTGCTAATGGATGTCAACCTCTTCAGGATGGCTCCTCCAACACGCACGACTCCGAATCCTGATCCGCCACCACCACCTCCACCTCCAGAGGCATGGCAAGCTGTGATGGCCGCTACCAATGCAAACACGCAGCTGATCATGCAAATTCTTCAAGAGCGCAACCAAGCGAACCAAGGCAACAATCAGAATCACTTTGCTACACTCAACCAGTTCCTTGCTAACCAGCCAAAGACCTTCAGCAATTGTGTTGAGGCAACTGACACTGATGATTGGCTCGTGGACTTGTGCAAGCATTTCGAGTGCAGTAACGTCAGGCCTGAGGACTTCGTCAAGTTCACTTCCTTCCAACTCAAAGACCAAGCTGCAGAATGGTTTCAGCAGTACAAAGATTCCAGAGGAGGCCGTGTGATTACATGGGATGAATTCCGTCAAGACTTCAAAGCTCATCATATTCCTCAGAGCGTGGTTGAAAGCAAGCGTGAGGAATTCCGCAACCTGAAGCAAGGCTCTATGTCTGTCTATGACTACAACAAGATGTTTCAGAAGCTCACCCGTTTTGCTAAGCAGGACGTCCCTGACGAGAAGAGCATGATATACCAGTTCAGGGGTGGTCTCAGAGAAGAAATCCAGCTAGCTCTTGTCCTCTTTGAGCCCAGGAGGTACGATGAGTTTTACAACATGGCATTGAAGCAAGAGGCTGCTCAACTGAAGTGTGATGCTTCCAAGAAGCAAGCCAGAGATGCTACTCCTTCTTCCTCAACTCAAGTGGCTAAGCAGCAGAAGTATTGGCTTCCTCCTCCTCCGTTTCGTCAGCCTTATCAACAGAAGAGCAAAGGTGGCAGTGGATCTTCCCACCCACCCAACCATGGCTTTCAGAACAAGACTTCGTCTCAAGCTCCAAGATCGAGTGCTCCGTATCACCGTCCGCTTTCAGAGGTCACGTGCAACAAGTGCCAATAGAAGGGTCACTATGCCAACAAATGCTTCAATCAGAGGCGTCTCCCTCCTCCTCCTCCTCCTGTCAGATCGGCAAGTACAGCTGTGGTCAAGCATAACCCCAAGCACGCCAAGGTCAATTTGATGAATGCAGCTCAGGCAGAGGACTCGTCAGATGTCATCATGGGTAACCTTCCTGTTAACGATATTCCAGCTAAAGTTTTTTTTTGACACTGGTGCATCGCATTGTTTCATCTCAAGACCGTTTGCATCTAAGCATGAGTTGGCTTTGCAAGTTTTGCCTAGACCAATAGCAGTTGTCTCTCCCGGTAGGCGCATGCATGCTAACTCCATTGTTCCGGATGTTACAATCACCTTGGGTGACTACAAGTTTCTGTCTTCTCCTACGGTTCTTGGTGACTCGGATATTGATCTTATTCTCAGGATGGATTGGCTTTCTAAGCACAAGGCTTAGCTTGATTGTGCTGCCAGGCAGATTCAATTGACTCATTCGTCTGAGGATGTAATTGTCTTTCCGCTCGTGATGATACCATCCGTCTGTTTTCTCTTAACGAGAAGGGTGAACTGGATGCCATCTCTCAAATTCCAGTCGTTTGCGAATATCAAGACGTCTTTCCAGAAGAGCTTCCAGGAATGCCTCCGCACCGGCCAATTGAATTCGTCATTGATCTTGAGCCTCGCACGGAACCGGTTTGCAAGCGTCCTTACAAGCTCGGACCTGAAGAGTTGAAGGAGCTGAAGAAGAAACTCGATATTCAAGAGCGAATGGGTCTCATCCGACCTAGTTCTTCTCTGTGGGGTTGTGGAGTACTTTTTGTGAAGAAGAAGGATGGAACGGACCGACTTTGTGTTGACTAACGTCCATTGAACAAGAAGACTATTAAGAACAAGTACCCACTTCCCAACATCAATGAGCTGTTCGAACAACTCAAAGGTGCTCAAGTATTCTCCAAGCTTGATCTCCGTATGGGCTATCACCAGATTCAAATCCGTGAGCAAGATATTCCCAAGACGGCTTTCAGAACAAGCTATGGTTCATATGAATACACTGTCATGTCTTTTGGCCTTGTCAACGCTCCTCCGACTTTCTCTCGCATGATGAACTTCATCTTCAACGCCTACACAAATGACTTTGTTTTGGTCTATCTCGATGACATTCTGGTCTTTTCGAAGAACAAGGAAGATCATGCCAAGCACTTGCGTTTGGTGCTCGATAAGCTCAGGGAACATCAGTTCTACACCAAGTTCTCAAAGTGCGAGTTTTGGTTCGATGAGGTTCTCTATCTTGGACATATCATCTCTACCAAGGGCATTGCGGTGAATCCTAAGAAGGTGTCTGCAATTGTGAATTGGGAACCACCTCAGAACGTGAAGCAACTCCGTAGCTTCCTTGGTCTCGCAAGCTACTGTCGAAGGTTCGTTGAGAACTTTTCCAAGATCGTGAAGCCTCTTTCAAACCTTCTCCAGAAGCACGTCAAGTACGTTTGGTCTACGGAATGTGACATCGCTTTCAACACTTTGAAAGAGAAATTGGTCACTGCTCCAGTTCTGACTCCTCCTGATGAATCCAAACCGTTCGAGGTCTTCTGCGATGCCTCTCTCCAAGGTCTTGGTGCAGTGTTGATGCAAGAGAAGAAAGTTGTGGCTTATACCTCTCGCCAGTTGAAGCCCAACGAGAAGAACTACCCCACTCATGACCTCGAGTTGGCGGTAGTTGTGCATGCTCTTTTGACTTGGAGACATCTCTTACTGGGAAGAAAAGTGGACATCTTCACTGACCACAAGAGTCTCAAGTACATCTTCACTCAGCCTAATCTCAACCTCAGGCAGACTCGTTGGGTCGAAATGATTCAAGAGTATAATCCGAGTATCGAGTATACTCCAGGCAAGGCCAATGTGATTGCTGACGCGTTGAGCAGGCAGGCGTACTGCAACAGTCTGATTCTCAAGCCTTACCAACCCGAGCTTTGTGAAGCTTTCCGCAAACTTAATCTGCAAGTTGTTCCTCAAGGTTTCCTCGCCAACCTTCAAGTATCTCCTACTTTGGAAGATCAGATTTGCGAGGCTCAACTTCTTGATGCTATGGCGAAGAAGGTGAAGATTGGGATTGCCAAGAGTCAACCCAAGTACAAGTGCTACCGCCTTGATGACAAGGATACTCTCTTCTTCGAGGATCGTATTGTTGTGCCCAAAGGTGACCTTCGTAAAGTTATCATGAATGAGGCTCACAATTCACTCCTCTCCATCCACCCTGGGAGCACGAAGATGTATCAGGACCTCAAGAAGGCTTATTGGTGGACTCGAATGAAGCGCGAGATTGCTCAGTTCGTGAATGAATGTGATGTCTGCAGAAGAGTGAAGGCAGAACACCAAAGGCCAGCTGGTCTCCTCCAACCTCTTGCCATTCCAGAATGGAAGTTTGACCACATTGAGATGGACTTCGTGATTGGGTTTCCAAAGTCCAAGCGTGGCAATGATGCTATATTCGTTGTCATCGACAAACTCGCTAAAGTGGCTCACTTTCTGCCTATCAAAGAGTCAATCACTGCAGCTCAATTGGCGGAGCTGTATACCTCTCGAATTGTCTCGCTGCATGGCATTCCACATGTGATCTCTTCAGACCGTGGCAGCATCTTTACCTCCAAGTTTTGGGATTCTTTTCAGAAGGCCATGGGCACCAACATCCGCTTCAGCACAGCTTTCCATCCTCAAACTAGCGGTCAAGTCGAGCGTGTCAATCAGATTCTTGAAGATATGCTTAGGGATTGCGTTATCTCTTTTGGCATGAAGTGGGAAGATTGTCTTCCATACGCCGAATTCTCCTACAACAACAGTTTTCAAGCAAGTTCGGGCAAGGCCCCATTCGAAATTCTATATGGCAGGAAGTGCCGTACTCCTCTTAACTGGTCAGAAACCGGTGAACGTCAATGTCGGTGTCAAAACCGGCGGATCTCGGGTAGGGGGTCCCGAACTGTGCGTCTAGGCCGGATGGTAACAGGAGGCAAGGAACACTTTGTTTTACCCAGGTTCGGGCCCTCTCGATGGAGGTAATACCCTACTCCTGCTTGATTAATATTGATGATATGGGTAGTACAAGAGTAGATCTACCACGAGATCAAGGAGGCTAAACCCTAGAAGCTAGCCTATGGTATGATTGTTGTGTATGGAGTTGATTGTCTATGGACTACAACCCTCCGGTTTATATAGACACCGGATAGGGTTAGGGTTACATGGAGTCGGTTACAATGGTAGGAGATCTTGAATATCCGCATCGCCAAGCTTGCCTTCCACGCCAAGGAAAGTCCCATCCGGACACGAGACGAAGTCTTCAATCTTGTATCTTCATAGTCCAGGAGTCCGGCTGAAGGTATAGTCCGGCTACCCGAACACCCCCTAATCCAGGACTCCCTCAGTAGCCTCTGAACCAGGCTTCAATGACGATGAGTCCGGCGCGCAAATTGTCTTCGGCATTGCAAGGCGGGTTCCTCCTCCAAGTCCTTCATAGAAGATTGTAAACACCAATAGTAGTGTCCGGCTCTGCAAAATAAGCTTCCACATATTGCCATAGAGAGAATAATATTAACACAAATCAAATCTGCTGACGTATTCCGCAGTGTGTCATCACACTACGGCCAAGCCCTTTACTCGAATCATTTTTACTTTTCCACCTCAACATGTCTTGCGAGGCGGTTTCCTTGGCACGTCTTGTCGAAGCAGAGATCGTGTACCCCCTTTAGGGGATTCTCATCAATACGGACGTGGGTAACCCAACCGCGCCATTGATTACGGCGCTTGGAGATAAGCGAGTTTTACCAGGCTGGTGGGGACACGTAGTTGCGTCCGCCCATATAAGGGGATAAGAATCCACCCTTTCACCTACGCCTTCTTCCTCCTTTGCCTATCCATTTTCCGCGCACTCGAGCTCCAGCGCCCAAGTCCGCACTTCCCAACTCTAACGCCGGAATGTATCTGAGCTCTAATACCGGACTATGTATCCGAGCTCCAACGCCGGACTGTATCCGAGGTGTCGTAAATCACCTTGGTTCAAAGAAGTTTTGAAGGAGTTTAGCTGAGCTTAATGCCGGAAATGCCCTCTATGGAGCCAGCCACTAGCGCCCGAGCTTTATGCCGGGCTGCTTCCGAGGTGGTGCACCACCCCGAATGTGGGCCGATTTTTGTGAATATTTTTTTATTGACACAATTTATTCTCTGCCGAGATATATAGCCAGTAGCCCTCACGGTGTGCATCGGTCTAAAACCCGAGATGCACCCGAAGGATGACGTAAGACCGCTGATTCCAGTAGCCGCTGAGACTCAGGTTGATTTGCAAAATCGGCCTGAGGATCAAGTCCAAGCTCGGCAGAATACTTCGGGACACTAAAAGCGGCGTGCTCAGTCCTCGAGACTCAGGTTGGGTGCGGCCGACCAACCTGAGGATCAAAATCTCCTCGGAAACTATATTGCACATAAAATTTTCTGCATTGGACAAGCAATGTAGTAGCCCCCGAGACACTGGTCTGGTGGCAACACCAGATCAGGGGATCGATGTGCCCCTTTAATATTTGTAAATAATAAGCCCGAAGCCCAGTAGCCCCCGAGCCTTAATGCGGGCACGGGTGGCCGAATTAAGGATCAATATCCATAGTAAAATCACAAATTATGTGTAATGACTCTATGTATCCAAGTACTTTACGTCATTAATGCTCAGATCCGCATTGTACAAAACTTTGTTGACCGACCATCGGCTTCCACCTCCTCGGCCAGTAGCCGAGGAGTGTTTATCCTACTTTATAAAGCCTTTATGAGGGCAAAGATTTACAACAAACAAGGCAATCTAGACATACGGTTTTATAAACAAAGGTACGCAGAGAGATATGTTATATTACTGTTTAACAGTAGAAATGTCTTCCAAAGAAAATAGTCCCGCTATCGGTTCCTTTCTTTGGGTTGTCATGCTAAGCATGATCATTAAACCTCTGCTCTAATGTAAGAGCAAAATATCGAGGATTTAGTTTGGGAGGCCAGTTAATAGCCCCCGGTAGTGTTCGGCGACAGTCGGGGTCAAGCCGTAAACACTTCGGCCAATGTTATGAACGGCCTGCTATTTAACATAGTCATCAGATCGCTGACCAGTTTACACTTATTGTGACAGTCAGTTTTCGGCTTTCTCCACTGAGGTGCTTAACCATGTGAGCTGGAAGCACAATCGCAGTGGTTCTCCCTTTGCATGCCTAGCCGAACAAAACGGAACGTAGGAAGCAAGTGCAGGAGCCGGGCAACCCAACTATTGACCGAAGACACAATTCGAAACCGATGCATATATAGCAATATCTGAGAATGTTTTTGCCGAATCCCTAAAAGGTGTCCGGCGTTGCACTGCGAGACTAATGCTGGAAAAGCACAAATAGTTTAAAAGTGCCAAAAAGCTTGGAAAACCAAGAAACGTCAGTAAAAACATGACGTCCGAACAATATCAAGTGTTCGGTGCCAATCCGAAAATTGGTCTTAGAAAAAGGAAGTGCTTCTTGGAAATGACATGATCACAGAGGCAGAGGAAATGTGCAAAGTCATTCGTGATAACCTCAAAGCAGCGCAATCGCGCCAGAAGAGCTACTATGATAGTAAGCACCATGATTTGGCTTTCGAGATCGGAGACCATGTTTACCTCGGCGTCTCTCCAATGAAAGGTACTCATCGCTTCAGTATCAAAGGGAAGCTTGCCCCTAGATACGTGGGTCCTTTCAAAATCGTCAGCAAGAGAGGCGATCTCTCCTATCAACTGGAGCTTTCTTCAAACTTTACAAATGTGCACGACGTGTTCCATGTCTCTCAGCTCCGCAAGTGCTTCAAGACTCCTGACCGCACTGTCAACTTCGAAGACATTGATCTCCAAGAAGATATCTCTTATCGTGAGCACCCCGTTGCTATTCTTGAAGAGACTGAACGCAAGACTCGCAATAAGTCAATCAAATTCGTCAAAGTCAAGTGGTCACACCATTCCGACCGTGAAGCCACCTCGGAACGCGAGGATCACCTCCGTTCTGAGTACCCGGCGTTTTTCCAGTCCTAGATCTCGGGATGAGATCCTTTCGTAGTGGTGGAGTGTTGTAACACCCTGGATGTAATTTACCTTATATGTACTCCAACTCTTGCCGTCTCCGGCACTAAGTTATTTTATTTCCTCGGGTTCGGGTTTTTGTCTTCATGTGTTGTTGTCGTTGTCATGCATCTCATATCATGTCATCATGTGCATTGCATTTGCATACGTGTTTGTCTCATGCATCCGAGCATTTCCCCGTTGTCCGTTTTGCATTCCGGCGCTCCTATTTCCTTCGGTGGTCCTTTCTACCTCTTTTCGTGTGTGGGGGTTAAACATTTCCGGATTGGACCAGGACTTGCCAAGCGGCCTTGGTTTACTACCGGTAGACCGCCTGTCAAGTTTTGTGCCATTTGGACTTCGTTTGATACTCCAACGGTTAACCGAGGGACCGAGAAGGCCTCGTGTGTGTTGCAGCCCAACACCTCTCCAAACTGGCCCAAAACCCACCAAAACCCTCTCCATCATCTAGAGCGTTCGATCACGATCGCGTGGCCGAAAACCGCACCTCATTTGGACTCTCCTAGCTCCCTCTATGCCTATATAAAGGCCTCCTTCCCCAAAAATCCGGGCGAAACCCTAACCTCCCCATCCCCTCGCGCTGCCGGACACTTTTCTGTCCGGCCAGACATTGTCCGCTCCCCCGCCGGCCACTCCGGGAGAGCCACCTGTCCCCGGGGCGGGACCGCTTCGCCGCCGCCGCCCGAGGCCCGCCAGGCCCGCTGGAAGCCCCCGCGGCCCGGTCCGCCCGTCGCCGCCCGGGTCGGCCTCCTCCCTCGCCGCGCCGCTCGCGCCAGCTATCGGCTCCGCCGCGACGCTCCTCGTCGCCGGCACCGACCCCGCTCGCCGCCATTCCGCATCCGGTGCCGCCCGGCCTCGCCCAAGCCTCCACGCCGACCACCACCGTCCGCCGCTCCGACCCCGAGCCCCGGCGACCGGATCCGCGCCGCCCCTGTCCGTCTCTTCAAGCTCCGGCCGCCACTTCTCCATCTCCGGCGAGAACAACGTCGAACCTCGGGAAGCGCGTCGCCCTGATCCAGATCCGAGCTACAGTAACCCTAGGGTTGACCCTATTTTTTCCCTGTCTGCATATTATTTTGCATTCTTGCTTATGTCGTAACTCCGCATCCGTAGCTCCGTTTTGGGCGTGTAGCATATCAAAATGTTTGTCTCAGAGAGTACACCATTTCATCTCATTGCATAATTTTCATTTGAGCTCATCATGATGCCCGAAATCCTGTTGGAAGAGTGCTATTTGAGATAATTGTGAGATGTGCTGCACCAAATAGCTATTTGTCATTTTTGCCATGATTAATGTGTGCATGATATGCTCCTGAGCTCTACATGTGTTTTGTTATATGCCATGCCATCTTTACATAGGTGCTTACCATGTATTTTTGTGATGTGTGTGGTGACTAGCACAAGCTTGAGAAGTAGTGCATTCGTTAATGCTGATTTCAGGGACAGAAATCTCACCAAGTCCTTGATCTGTTTTTATCAATATGCCATATGTTCATGTTGTTTCCTAGTGATCGGTGCCTCTTTTGAGGATGATCAGTAAGGATGATGTGTTAATATTTTGGTGCTCTATCCATCCATGTCTTTGTTTGCAATTATGGAGCACCCTAGCTTGAGTCAATCGAGCTCTACTTTTGCAATTTCGTGAATCCTGGCAGATTGTCTACTTGTTAGCGATTTTGCCGAGGATGTTGTTGTTGATCCGTGCATGCTATGTTGTTGTTCTTGCCATGTCTAGCTTATATAATATGTATTCTTGATGGGTGTATGCTTAGTTTTTCATGACATGCTCTGTAGTGAGTATGTTGAGCTCGTAAACATGCCTACTCGTTAACAGATTTGCATGCTCCAGTTTTTTCACTAAGTCTGAGATCTGATTATGTTTTTGCCATGTTCACATGCTTGGAGTTGTATTTTCTGATCCCTTTTGGCTCAAGGTCACTAAGGGACTTTTGTTAAGTACTTTGAGTAGCTTCATGTCATGCCTTGCTTTGCCATGTTAAGTTCCTGTAGCATGTAATTTTCGTGCTCCAAAGTGTGCTAACTGATCTGAAATTCCAGGCTTGTGTTAATTTCACTAAGTCTGAAACCTGTTTATCGTTAGCATTTTTGACATGCTTGTTTGAACCTTTTAATGGATGAATTGGCCGTAGCTCAGTGTTCATATTTTGTCAAGCATCATGAGTGGATCTCTTCCATATATTTTGTTGTCATATTTGAGTGCTGTAGCATAATTATCTTGATGCATTTAGATGGCTACTTGCTGTTTATCGCAGACCGGTGCCATATTTGTTTTGCTTGCCATTTCCAAACCATGCATCCGATTCCGGTGATCTCTATATCGATTTCAACCGAAATCACCTCACCTTTCCAGTGGCACTATTGGATTTCCAAGTTGAGGCCAGTTTCAATCATTCCTTGTCAATTCTTGCATATGCATCACATATCGCATCCCGCATAGCATACCATGTTTGCATCATGTTGTTTGAGCTTTGCACGTGGTTGATTGTGTTCCTTTTCTTGTTTGTCTTGTTTGGGTAGAGCCGGGAGATGATTTCACTAATGAGGAGCCCGTTGAGTTTGCTTTCGAGGATCCAGTCAACTCTGACAACTTTGCAGGCAAGATGATCATACCCTCGAAATCACTTCTATCTTTGCTTGCTAGATGCTCGCTCTTTTGCTATGCCTATGCTATGATACCTACCACTTGCTTATCATGCCTCCCAAACTCCCATGTCAAACCTCTAACCCACCATGTCCTAGCAAACCGTTGATTGGCTATGTTACCGCTTTGCTCGGCCCCTCTTATAGCGTTGCTAGTTGCAGGTGAAGATTGGAGACCGTTCCTTGTTGGAACATTGTTTATTTGTTGGTATATCACTATATTATCTTGTTATCTTAAATGCATCTATATACTTGGTAAAGGGTGGAAGGCTCGGCTTTTTGCCTAGTGTTTTGTTCCACTCTTGCCGCCCTAGTTTCCGTCATATCGATGTTATGTTCCCGGATTTTGCGTTCCTTACGCGGTTGGGTAATAATGGGAACCCCTTCACAGTTCGCCTTGAATAAAACTCTTCCAGCAATCCCCAACTTTGGTTTTACCATTCGCCACCTAGCCTCTTTTTCCCTTGGGTTCCGCGGACTCAAGGGTCATCTTTATTTAAACCCCCGGGCCAGTGCTCCTCTGAGTGTTGGTCCAACCTGTCAGCTGCCGGTGGCCACCAGGGGTAACTCTGGGCTGGCCTACCCGTACCTTGGACAATCCGGTGTGCCCTGAGAACGAGATATGTGCAGCTCCTATCGGGATTTGTCGGCACATCCGGGCGGTGTTGCTGGATTTGTTTTACCTTGTCGAAGTTGTCTTGTAGAACCGGGATACCGAGTCTGATCGGAATGTCTCCGGAGAAGGTTTATCCTTCGTTGACCGTGAGAGCTTGTGATGGGCTAAGTTGGGACTCCCCTGCAGGGATTTAAACTTTCGAAAGCCGTGCCCGCGGTTATGGGCAGATGGGAATTTATTAATGTCCGGTTGTAGATAACATGAACCTTAACTTAATTAAAAATGAATCAACTGCGTGTGTTACCGTGATGGTCTCTTCTCGCCGGAGTCCAGGAAGTGAACACGGTGTTGGAGTAATGTTTGCCGTAGGTTGTTCTATAGTTCTTCGTTCGTGCTTTGCCTTCTCTTCTCGCTCTCTTTTGCGAACAGGTTAGCCACCATATATGCTAGTCGCTTGCTGCAGCTCCACATATTACCTTGCCTTACCTATAAGCTTAAATAGTCTTGATCGCGAGGGTGTGAGATTGCTGAGTCCCCATGGCTCATAGTTTACTTCCAAACTAGATGCAGGGCCCGATGACTCCATTCCAGATGATGCGCTTGAGCTCAAGTGGGAGTTCGACGAAGACTCACGCCGTTACTATGTGTCTTTCCCTGATGATCAGTAGTGGTGCCCAGTTGGGGCGATCGGGACTGTGTCGCATGTTGGGGTTGATCTTTTATTTTGGTACCGTAGTCGGACCATGAGTGTATTGGATGATTGTAATGCTATTTATGTACTTTGTGTGACATGGCGAGTGTAAGCAAACTATGTACCTTTCCCCTTATTATCTATTTACATGGGTTGTTGTCAAGATTACCTTACTTGCGACATTGCTTTCAATGCGATTATGCCTCTAAGTCGTGCTTTGACACGTATGAGATATAGCCGCATCGAGGGCGTTACAGGGGTGCTGGCGTGACCGCGGTCAGGAGCAGGCGAGCGCGCGCAGAAGTAGTGCTCCGGCCATGGCGAGCACAGTGATTGCAGGCAATTATGGTGATGGTTCGAGCCGGAAAAGCGGGGGAATCGGTAGAGGAGCTCATGTTGAGGCCATGGGCGAGGTCCGAGAGGTCGGAGATGGCCCGGAGCAGTGGCATCTGCCGACGGACGACGATGTACGCGAGGAAGACGGTGACGATGGCGGGCGAACGGGGCCTCTAGCTTGATCCCTTTGTCGTGGGTGAAGAAGACGATGACGATGGAGCCCCTGGACGTATTCTCAAGCGCCGGGGAGGTCGTCGGCCGCGGCGACGACGTGGTCGTTCCCTCCAGATCGAGAAGAGGGGCAAGAGCAGGGAGTAGCGGGAGAGGCAAGGGGGCGAACTAGGGTTCGAGAGAGGGCGAGGGGGTCTTGTAGGCGCCGGGGGCGCGGGATGGCCGCCACGCACATCCATGACCGGCGGATGGCCGCCACGCCCCCTCCCCTATCTCCTGTAGCGAGAGGAAGGGGACAAGGGGGTGGCTGGGCCGGTTTCTGTTAGATGGGCCAAGTGGCCTAGTAGATTAGGTCTGTTGCTTCCTTTCCCTTCTATTTTTGTTTCATTTTCTCATTTTTATTTATTTTTGTTTTGACTTAAGTTTAATAGTAAACTAGTTCTATCAATATATGAATCTTGCCCATAATTTACTTTCCAAATTTAGATACTTCCACAAAAGTTTGCGAGCTATTTGAAAAAGTTTGGAAATTTTTATAATTTAAAAAGCACTTAAAATATTTATTTGGTCCCTGTTTTCAATTGCTTTAGGGCACTTAACATTTCATTAAATGCTCGTTTCTCCCAGAAAAATACTAAGTGATTATTTGCAACATTACGAAGATTTTATTTTCTATTTTCTTTACTTATGTAATAGTTTATAGTTTTACAAAAAGTGAAACCCATACCTAAAATAGAGTTACTATTATAACTACTACCACAAAAGGTTTTAACCCTGAATAAAATAGTTTAGTATTTTATAAATTCCAAAATGCATTTATTTAATTATTTTACCTACTATTTTAATTACTTAAGTGCATTTAAACCTTTTATAAAAATGTGGTTTCTCCATCATAATTACCTGTGCATTATTTGACACAACCCGAACAATTTAGTTTTAATATTTGGAAACATTTGGTGTTTGCCTTTATTTTGAATATGAATTTTGAATCGGTTTTGAACTAATGCGAGATTTAACAACAGTAACCGAGGTGACGTGGCATCATTAGTAGAGGGTTACTGTAGTCGAGTCTCGGGGCGTTACTATTCTCCTCCACTACAAGAAATCTCGTCCCGAGATTTAAGAGGTGGAGTAAGGGGAAAAGGTCTGGTTATGATATTCTAACGGATCTTCTCGGTCTTATTGGGGAACGCAGTAATTTCAAAAATTTCTTACGCAAACGCAAGATCTATCATGGTGATGCATAGCAATGAGAGGGGAAGAGTGTTGTCCATGTACCCTCGTAGACCGTAAGTGGAAGCGTTATGACAACACGGTTGATGTAGTCGTACGTCTTCACGATCCGACCGATCCTAGTACCAAAAGTACGGCACCTCCGCGATCTGCACACGTTCGGCTCGATGACGTCCCTCGTACTCTTGATCCAGTTGAGGCCGAGGAAGAGTTCCGTCAGCATGATAGCGTGGCGACGATGATGATGAAGTTACTAGCACAGGGCTTCTCCTAAGAACTATGACGATATGACCGAGGTGTGTAACTGTGGAGGGGGTCACCGAACATGGCTAAGAGATTGTCTGTTGTTCCTTTGGGGTGTCCCCTGCCCACGTATATAAAGGAGGGAGGAGGAGGAGGCCGGCCCTAGAGGGGGCACACCAGGTGTGGGGAGTCTTACTAGGACTCCCAAGTCCTAGTAGGATTCCCCTTTTCCTTTCCGGAGTAGGAGAGAAGAAAGAGGGAAAGAGAGAGGGAGTAGGAAAGGGCAAGGGGGGCACCGCCCCCTTTCCCCTAGTCCAATTCGGACCCATGGGGGGGGCACGCGCCTCCTTCCCTTTGGCCTGCCTCCTCTATTCCCGTATGGCCTAATAAGGCCCAATACTTCTCCCGGCGAATTCCCTTAACTCTCCGGTACTCCAAAAAATACCCGAATCACTCAAAAGTTTTCTGATGTCCGAATATAGCCTTCCAATATATCGATATTTACCTCTCGACCATTTCGAGACTCCTCGTCATGTCCCCGATCTCATCCGGGACTCCGAACAAACTTCGGTCATCAAATCACATAACTCATAATATAAATCGTCATCGAACGTTAAGTGATGACCCACAAGTATAGGGGATCTATCGTAGTCCTTTCGATAAGTAAGAGTGTCGAACCCAACAAGGAGCAGAAGGAAATGATAAGCGGTTTTCAGCAAGGTATTCTCTGCAAGTACTGCAATAAGTGGTAACAGATAGTTTTGTGATAAGATAAATTGTAACGAGCAACAAGTAACAAAAGTAAATAAAGTGCAGCAAGGTGGCCCAATCCTTTTTGTAGAAAAGGACAAGCCGGAACAAACTCTTATATAAGGAAAAGCGCTCCCGAGGACACATGGGAATATCGTCAAGCTAGTTTTCATCACGTTCATATGATTCGCGTTCGATACTTTGATAATTTGGTATGTGGGTGGACCGGTGCTTGGGTGCTGTTCTTACTTGAACAAGCATCCCACTTATGATTAACCTCCATTGCAGGCATCCACAACTACAACAAAAGTATTAAGGTAAACCTAACCATAGCATGAACATATGGATCCAAATCAGCCCCTTACGAAGCAATGCATAAACTAGGGTTTAAGCTTCTGTCACTCTAGCAACCCATCATCTACTTATTACTTCCCAATGCCTTCCTCTAGGCCCAAATAATGGTGAAGTGTTATGTAGCCGACGTTCACATAACACCACTAGAGGCTAGACAACATACATCTTACCAAAATATCAAACGAATACCAAATTCACATGACTACTAATAGCAAGACTTCTCCCTTGTCCTCAGGAACAAACGTAATTACTCACAAAGGATATTCATGTTCATAATCAGAGGGGTAATAATATGCATATAGGATCTGAACATATGATCTTCCACCAAATAAACCAACTAGCATCAACTACAAGGAGTAATCAACACTATAGCAACCTACTAGCACCAATCCCGGACTTTGAGACAAGAATTGGATACAAGAGATGAACTAGGGTTTGGAGATGAGATGGTGCTGGTGAAGATGTTGATGGAGATTGCTCTCTCCCGATGAGAGGAGCATTGGTGATGATGATGGTGATGATTTCCCCTCCCAGAGGGAAGTATCCCCGACAGAACAGCTCTGCCGGAGCTCTATATTGGTTCCGCCAAGGTTCCGCCTCGTGGCGGCGGAGTCTCGTCCCGAAAAGTTCCTCCTGGTTTTTTTCTCATAGAAAGACTTCATATAGGAGAGGATGGACGTCGGAGAGCCACCAGGGGGCCCACGAGGTAGGGGGGCGCGCCTTAGGGGGGGGGGGTGCCCCCCACCCTCGTGAGCAGGGTGTGGCCCCCTAGCCTTCATCTTTGGCGAGGATTTTTCTTTATTTATTTTAAGATGTTCTGTGGAGTTTCAGGACTTTTGGAGTTGCGCAGAATAGGTCTCTAATATTTGCTCCTTTTCCAGCCCAGAATTCCAGCTGCCGGCATTCTCCCTCCTTATGTAAACCTTGTAAAATAAGAGAGAATAGCCATAAGTATTGTGACATAAAGTGAAATAACAGTCCATAATGCAATAAATATCGATATAAAAGCATGATGCAAAATGGACGTATCATTAAGCGTGCAGACCCTACGGGTTCGAGAACTATGTAGACATGACCGAGACACATCTCCGGTCAATAAACAATAGCGGAACCTGGATGCTCATATTGGCTCCTACTTATTCTACGAAGATCTTTATCGGTCAAACCGCATAACAACATACGTTGTTCCCTTTGTCATCGCTATGTTACTTGCCCGAGATTCGATCGTCGGTATCCTCAAGCCTAGTTCAATCTCGTTACCGGCAAGTCTCTGTACTCGTTCCGTAATGCATCATCCCTCAACTAACTCATTAGCCACAATGCTTGCAGGGCTTATAGTGATGTGCATTACCGAGAGGGCCTGGAGACACCTCTCCGATACACGGAGTGAAAAATCCTAATCTTGATCTATGCCAACTCAACAAACATCATCGGAGACACCTGTAGAGCATCTTTATAATCACCCAGTGACATTCTGATGTTCGATAGCACACAAGGTGTTCCTCCGGTATTCGGGAGTTGCATAATCTCATAGTCTGAGGAACATGTATAAGTCATGAAGAAAGCAGTAGCAATGAAACTGTAACGATCATCGTGCTAAATTAACGGATGGGTCTAGTCAATCACATCATTCTCTAATGATGTGATCCCGCTTACCAAATGACAACTCTTTGTCCATGGCTAGGAAACTCAACCATCTTTGATTAACGAGCTAGTCAAGTAGAGGCATACTAGTGACACTTTGTTTATCTATGTATTCACACATGTACTAAGTTTCCGTCTAATACAATTCTAGCATGAATAATAAACATTTATCTTGATATAAGGAAATATAAACAACAACTTTATTATTGCCTCTAGGGCATATTTCCTTCAGTCTCCCACTCGCACTAGAGTAAATAATCTAGTTCATATCGTCATGTGATTTAACACCAATAGTTCACATCTTTATGTGATTAGTTCACATCTCCATGTGACTAACACCCAAAGGGTTTACTAAAGTCGATAATATAGTTCACATCGCTATGTGATTAACACCCAAAGAGTGATCATGTTTTGCTTGTGAGAGAAATTTAGTCAATGGGTCTACCACATTCAGAGCCGTATGTATTTTGCAAATTTTCTATGTCTACAATGCTTTGCACGGAGCTACTCTAGCTAATTGCTCCCACTTTCAATATGTATCTAGATCGAGACTTAGAGTCATCCAGATCGGTGTCAAAGCTTGCATCGACGTAACTCTTTACGACGAACTCTTTGTCACCTCCATAACCGGGAAACATTTCCTTATTCCACTAAGGATATTTTTTGCCGCTGTTGAGTGATCCACTCCTGGATCACTATTGTACCCTCTTGCCAAACTTATGGTGAGGTACATAATAGGTCTGGTACATAACATAGCATATTTTATAGAACATATGACTGAGGCATAGGGAATGACTTTTCATTCTCTTTCTATTTTCTGCCGTGGTCGGGTTTTGAGTCTTTACTCAACTTCACACCTTGCAACACAGGCAAAAACTCCTTCTTTGAATGTTCTATTTTGAACTACTTCAAAATCTTGTCAAGGTATGTACTCATTGAGAATATATCAAGCGTCTTGATCTATCTCTATAGATCTTGATGCTCAATATGTAAGTAGCTTCACCGAGGTCTTTCTTGGAAAAACTCCTTTCAAACACTCCTTTATGCTTTCTAGAAAATTCTGCATTATTTCCGATCAACAATATGTCATTCACTTATACTTATCAGATATGTTGTAGTGCTCCCACTCACTTTCTTGTAAATACAGGCTTCAGCGCAAGTCTGTATAAAACCATATGCTTTGATCACTTTATTAAAGCAAATATTCCAGCTCCGAGATGCTTGCACCAGTCCATAGATGGATCGCTGGAGCTTGCTCACTTTGTTAGCACCTTTAGGATTGACAAAATCTTCTGGTTGCATCATATACAACTCTTCTTTAATAAATCCATTAAGGAATGCAGTTTTGACATCCATTTGCCGGATTTCATAGAATGCGGCAACTGCTAACATGATTTGGACGGACTTTTAAGCATCGATATGAGTGAGAAAATCTCATCATAGTTAACACCTTGAACTTGTCGAAAACATTTTGCCACAATTCGAGCTTTGTAGATAGTAACACTACTATCAGCGTCCGTCTTCCTCTTGAAGATCCATTTATTCTCAATGACTCACCGATCATCGGGCAAGTCAATGAAATGCCATACTTTGTTCTCATACATGGATCCCATCTCAGATTTCATGGCCTCGAGCCATTTTGCAGAATCTGGGCTCATCATCGCTTCCTCATAGTTCATAGATTCGTCATGGTCTAGTAACATGACTTCCAGAACAGGATTACCGTACCACTCTGGTGCGGACCGTACTCTGGTTGACCTACGAGGTTCGATAGTAACTTGATGTGAAGTTTCATGATCATCATCATTAGCTTCCTCCCTAATTGGTGTAGGAATCACTGGAACTGATTTCTGTGATGAACTACTTTCCAATTCGGGAGAAGGTACAATTACCTCATCAAGTCCTACTTTCCTCCCACTCACTTCTTTCGAGAGAAACTCCTTCTCTAGAAAGGATCCATTCTTAGCAACAAAATATCTTGTCTTTGGATCTGTGATAGAAGGTGTACCCAACAGTTTCTTTTGGATATCCTATGAAGACGCACTACTCTGATTTGGGTTCGAGCTTATCAGTTTGAAACTTTTTCACATAAGCATCGCAACCTCAAACTTTAAGAAACGACAGCTTTGGTTTCTTGCCAAACCATAGTTCATACGATGTCATCTCAACGGATCTAGATGGTGCCCTATTTAACGTGAGTGCAGCTGTCTCTAATGCATAACCCCAAAACGATAGTGGTAAATCGGTAAGAGACATCATAGATCGCACCATATCCAATAAAGTATGATTACAACGTTCGGACACACCATTATGCTGTGGTGTTCCAGGTGGCGTAAGTTGTGAAACTATTCCACATTGTTTCAAATGAAGACCAAACTCATAACTCAAATATTCACCTCCGCAATCAGATCGTAGAAACTTTATTTTCTTGTTACGATGATTTTTCACTTCACTTTGAAATTCTTTGAACTTTTCAAATGTTTCAGACTTATGTTTCATTAAGTAGATATACCATATCTGCTTAAATCATCTGTGAAGGTCAGAAAAATAATGATACCCGCCGCGAGCCTCAACACTTATCGGATCGCATACATCAGTATGTATCATTTTCAATAAGTCAGTTGCTCGCTCTATTATTCCGGAGAATGGAGTCTAAGTCATCTTGCCCATGAGGCATGGTTCGCAAGCATCAAGTGATTCCAAAAGTCCATCATCATGGAGTTTCTTCATGCGCTTTACACCAATATGACCTAAACGGCAGTGCCACAAATATGTTGCACTATCATCATTAACTTTGCATCTTTTGGCTTCAATATTATGAATATGTGTATCACTACGATCGAGATTCGATAAACCATTCACCTTGGGTGTATGCCCACAGAAGGTTTTATTCATGTAAACAGAATAACATTTATTCTTTGACTTAAATGGATAACCGTATTGCAATAAACATGATCCAATCATATTATGCTCAATGCAAACACCAAATAACATTTATTTTAGGTTCAACACTAACCCCGAAGGTAAAGGTAGTGTGTGATGGTGATCTTATCAACCTTGGAATCATTTCCAACACACATCGTCACCTCGTCCTCAACTAGTCTTTGTTTATTTTGTAACTCCCGTTTCGAGTTACTACTCTTAGAAACTGAACTAGTATCAAATACCGAGGGGTTTGCTATAAACACTAGTAAAGTACACATCAATAACATGTATATAAAATATACCTTTGTTCACTTTTCCATCCTTCTTATCCGCCAAGTATCTAGGGCAGTTCCACTTCCAGTGACCATTTCCTTTTTAGTAGAAGCACTCAGTTTCAGGCTTGGGTCTAGCTTTGGGCTTCTTCATGGGAGTGGCAACTTGCTTGCCATTCTTCTTGAAGTTCCCTTTCTTTCCCTTGCCCTTTTACTTGAAACTAGTGGTCTTGTCAACCATCAACACTTGATGCTTTTTCTTGATTTCTACCTTCGCCGATTTCAGCATCGCGAAGAGCTTTGGGAATCGTTTCCGTTATCCCTTGCATATTATAGTTCATCACGAAGTTCTAGTAACTTGGTGATAGTGACTAGAGAACTCTGTCAATCACTATCTTATCGGGAAGATTAACTCCCACTTGATTCAAGTGATTGTAGTACTCTGACATTCTGAACACATGCTCACTTGTTGAGGTATTCTCCTCCATCTTGTAGGCAAAGTACTGTCAGAGGTCTGATACCTCTTGACACGGGCATGAGTATGAGATACCAATTTCAACTCTTGGAACATCTTATATGCTCTGTGGCGTTCAAAACATTTCTGAAGTCCCGGTTCTAAGTCGTAAAGCATGGTGCACTAAACTATCAAGTAGTCATCATACCGAGCTTGTCAAACGTTCATAACGTCTGCATCTGCTCCTGCAATAGGTCTATCACCTAGCGGTGCATCAAGGACATAAATCTTCTATGCAGCAATGAGGATAATCCTCAGATCACGGACCTAGTCTACATCATTGCTAGTATCATCTTTCAACATAGTTTTTCTCTAGGAACATATCAAAAATAAACGGGGAGCTACATCGCGAGCTATTGATCTAAAACATAGTTATGCAAATACTATCAGGACTAAGTTCATGATAAATTAAAGTTCAATTAATCATATTACTTAAGAACTCCCACTTAGATAGACATCCCTCTAGTCATCTAAATGATCACGTGAGATGGAGTAGTTTTCAATGGTGAACATCACTATGTTGATCATATCTACTATATGATTCACGCTCGACCTTTTGGTCTCCAGTGTTCCGAGGCCATATCTGCATATGCTAGGCTCGTCAAGTTTAACCCGAGTATTCTGCGTGTGCAAAACTGGCTTGCACCCGTTGTATGTGAACGTAGAGCTTATCACACCCGATCATCACGTGGTGTCTCGGCACGACGAACTTTCGCAATAGTGCATACTCAGGGAGAACACTTGTACCTTGAAATTTAGTGAGAGATCATCTTAAGATGCTACCGTCGAACTAAGCAAAATAAGATGCATAAAGGATAAACATCACATGGAATCAAAATATGTGACATGATATGGCCATGATCATCTTACGCCTTTGATATCATCTCCAAAGTACCGTCATGATCTCTATCATCACCGGTGAAAGTGCAACTATCCCTGGGTGGTTTTGGTAATTCCTAACAACATATAGCTCACTGAGCTAATGCTACTTGAAGATAAATATTTCAGGAAAAGCTCAATGATTGGCATGGCATGGATTAGAAAGTGGACCCCCCAAAATGCTAAGGACAAAAGGATTGGCTCAAGCTCAAAGCACAAGACTCTACATTTCATTTTTAGTGATCCAAGATCACATTGAGTCCATAGGAAAAGCCAATACTATTAAGAGGGGGTGAGGTTTTGCTTAATGAGGTTCTTGTTCAAAATGCTTAGTGATATGCTCCACTACGCTCAACCACTTTCTCATATCCAAATATGTCCCAAACCAAAAGTCAAACTCGGCCGCACCGATTTGATCTTTCCGGTGCCACCGAGTTCACTTGACATAGCCATTGCCACAAACCCTAGTCTCTTCGGTCCCATTGATAGGGATCTCGTTCTCACCGAGATGGGATTGTAATCTCTCTGTTTCCCTTCGTAACGTTTCGGTCCAACCGAGATGAGAGATCGGTCCCACCGAGATTGCAATGCAAACTCTCTATTTCCCTTTCGTAACATTTCGGTCCTACCGACAGAGCGAATCGATCCCACCGAGATTGCCTGACCAACTCTCTGGTTAGTCTATTACCAAAATTGGTCTCACCGAGTTTGTGTAATCGGTCGCACAGTGTTCAAATTATTAAGCAAAAATGTTCGGTGGCTGCCGAATACTGCAAGGATAATTTTAGTAGAGAGAACACATTTTTTATATAGTGACTAAGTGATTTAAAATAAATAAAACAGAAAAGGGAAAGAAATAAAATAAACAGAAAACAAACTAACAAAAAAAAGGAAAAGAGAGAAAGGCCCCCCCACTGGGCTTCGGCCCAGCAGGCCGGCCCATTCGGCCACCGGCCCACCCGGCCACCACGCTCGCCTCCCTTATCCCCCCACGACCAAACCCTAACCCCACGACCCCACTCACCACTCCCACTTCCCCCGATTGGATCGGGATCGGGCGACTCGACCCCGTCGCCGCGCCATCGCGGCCACCTCGACCATCGCCGACCGGAGCCCGCGCCTGGACCTCGCCGGAGAACGCCTCACCGGACTTCCCCACCGGCCTGCTTCCTCCTACGCGCGACGTCCTCGACCTCCACCTCGCGCCCCGCTGCCACTCCCCTACCGGCAATGTGAGCCCCGCCGCCGCACTCGTCTCCGCCGCCCCCTACTACTCTGCTGCTGCCGCGCGACCTCACCGACGCCGTGGCCGCTGACGCCGCCCCGCCTCTGCTCCTCGTGCCGTGGTGCATGCGCACGCCTATGCGGCCGCAGCCGCGCCCGCTCGCGCGGCCCCCGTCCTCCGCCCGCGCCCGCCCTTGCCGTTTTCGCCATCGCCGCATCGGCCATGGCCTCGCCCGCAGCCCCTTCGCGCGCTCGTCGCCGTGCGCAGCCACCGTGCCCGCCCGTGCTCACCGCGGCCCCGCACCACCACAATCGCGTCGCGCGCACGCCGTGGCTCGCCATCGCACCTCACCTGTGCGCCTCGCGCGCACGCGCTCGCCGCGCGCCCCGCCCGCTTGCTCCCTCTGCAGCGCGCCACCGCCCCCTGCTCCCCCCTCGACGCGCTTGACGCGCCCGCGCCCGGAATTCTGCTCCCCTGCGCCTGCTCCACTTCCTCCGCGCCCTGGCCGCACCCACCTGCGCCCAGCCGCCCGTGCCTACTCCCGTCGCTACTCCCGCTGCTGCACGGCTCCGCCGCCCTACGCCACTCCGGCCGACCGTGCCTCGCCGGCGCCAAACGCCGAGCCGCACCCCGCGGCTGGCCTTGCCCAGTGCCCAGTCGGGCTCACGCCCGCACCCGCACCGCCCTATGCCCGCTAAGGCCTCCGTGCCTTTGACATGTGGGGCCGCCCCCAGAACATTTAATAAAAAAAAGAAGAATTAGAAAATTAATTAGAAAAATATTAATTAATTAATTAGATATGTTAAATTAACCTGATTAACTCTGATTAGATAACCTAATGATTAATTAACTAGTTAATTATGTTTAGTTAAACTGTGACTATGACAAGTGGGACCCATGCGTAAGTTTGACTAAGTCAACAGGACTGTTGACTGCTGACTGGACCTGCTGACTGTGCTGTTGACCCAGTCAATGGCCCCATCTGTCAGGTTGACCAGTCAACCCCTGTTGACTGCTAATGTCAGCATGACATCATGCTGATGTCATAAATCCAAATTCGGAATAATTTAAATAATTAAATAAATTCCAAAAATTAATAAAATGTTTAGAAAATCATATCTTTTAATCCGTAGCTCGGATTAAATTATTTTCAACATGAAAGTTGCTCAGAACGACGAGACGAATCCGGATACGCAACCCGTTCGTCCGCCACGCATCCCTAGCATACCGAACACGCAACTTTCCCCCTCCGGTTCATCTGTCCAAAAACGCGAAACACCGGGAATACTTTCCCGGATGTTTTCCCCCTTCACCGGTACCACCTCGTACCGCGTTAGGGCATGCCTAGAATCACGCTTTGTCATGTCATGCATCGTCATGCATTTTTTTGCATTATATTTATTGTTTCTTCCCCCTCTTCTCTCGCTAGACATCGAGACCGACGCCGCTGCTACCCAGTACGACTACGGTGTTGACGACCCCTCTCTCTTGCCAGAGCAACCATGCAAGTCCCCCCTTGATCACCAGATATCGCCTACTCTACTCTCTATACTGCTTGCATTAGAGTAGTGTAGCATGTTACTGCTTTCCATTAATCCTATCCTGATGCATAGCCTGTCCTTGCTACTACTGTTGTTACCTTTACCTACAATCCTAATGCTTAGTATAGGACGCTAGTTTATCATCAGTGGCCATACATTCTTGTCCGTCTGCCATGCTATACTATCGGGACGTGATCACTCGGGAGTTGATCACGGGTATATACATATACATAATATATGATACTTGTGGTGACTAAAGACGGGTCGGCTCGTAGGAGTACCCGCGAGTGATTCACGGATTGGGTCCGAAAGGATGTTTGTCCCGACGACCCTCTGAGTGGATCTTTGTGGCGAAGCGACAGGGCAGGTTGAGACCACCTTGGAGAGAGGTGGGCCTAGCCCTTGTCGGCGTTCGCGGTTATTTCAAAATAACACGTTTAACGAGATCTTGGTATTTGATTCGAGTCTGGCTACTGGCCTATACGCACTAACCATCTACGTGGGGACAGTTATGGGCACTCGACGTCGTGGTATCAGCCGAAGCCTTCGTGACGTCAGTGACTGAGCGGCGCGCGCCGGGTTGGACTGGAACACCTACTCTTGTATAAGGGAGGCTAGGTCTGCTCACCAGCCGTGTACGCAACGTGCAGGTGTCTAATGGGCGATGGGCCCAGACCCCTGCGCCATAGGATTTAGACCGGCGTGCTGACCTCTCTGTTGTGCCTAGGTAGGGCTGCGACGTGTTGATCTTCTGAGGCCGGGCATGACCCAGAAAAGTGTGTCCGGCCAAATGGGATCGAGCGTGTTGGGTTATGTGGTGCACCCCTGCAGGGAAGTTTATCTATTCGAATAGCCGTGATCTTCGATAACAGGACGACTTGGAGTTGTACCTTGACCTTATGACAACTAGAACCGGATACTTAATAAAACACACCCTTCCAAGTGCCAGATACAACTGGTGATCGCTCTCTAACTGGGCGACGAGGAGAGGATCGCCGGGTAGGATTATGCTATGCGATGCTACTTGGAGGACTTCAGTCTATTCTCTTCTACATGCTGTAAGACGGAGGCTGCCAGAAGCGTAGTCTTCGACAGGATTAGCTATCCCCCTCTTATTCTGGCATTCTGCAGTTCAGTCCACCGATATGGCCCCTTTACACATATACCCATGCATATGTAGTGTAGCTCCTTGCTTGCGAGTACTTTGGATGAATACTCACGGTTGCTTTGCTTCCCCCTTTTCCCCTTTCCTATACCCGATTGCTACGACCAGACGTTGGAGCCCAGGAGCCAGACGCCACCGTCGACGACGACTACTACTACTCGGGAGGTGCCTACTACTACGTGCAGCCCGCTGACGACGACCAGGAGTAGCTTAGGAGGATCCCAGGCAGGAGGCCTGCGCCTCTTTCGATCTGTATCCCAGTTTGTGCTAGACTTCTTAAGGCAAACTTGTTTAACTTATGTCTGTACTTAGATATTGTTGCTTCCACTGACTCGTCTATGATCGAGCTCTTGTATTCGAGCCCTCGAGGCCCCTGGCTTGTAATATGATGCTTGTATGACTTATTTTATTTGTAGAGTTGTGTTGTGATATCTTCCCGTGAGTCCCTGATCTTGATCGTACACGTTTGCATGTATGGTTAGTGTACGATTGAATCGGGGGCGTCACAGTGTGTAGCTGTGGAGGGGGGCTCCTCACACAGCTAAGAGATTGTCTGTTGTGCCTTTGGGGTGTCCCCTGCCCATGTATATAAAGGAGGGAGGAGGAGGCCGGCCCTAGAGTGTGCGCACCAAGTGTGGGGAGTCCTACTAGGACTCCCAAGTCCTAGTAGGATTCCGCTTTTCCTTTCCGAAGTAGGAGAGAAGAAAGAGGGAAAGAGAGAGGGAGTAGGAAAGGGCAAGGGGGCGCCCCCTTTCCCCTGGTCCAATTCGGACCCATGGGGGGGCGCCTCCTTCCCTTTGGCCTGCCTCCTCTATTCCTGTATGGCCTAGTAAGGCCCAATACTTCTCCCGGCGAATTCCCTAACTCCCCGGTACTCTGAAAAATACCCGAATCACTCGGAACCTTTCCGATGTCCGAATATAGCCTTCCAATATATCGATCTTTACCTCTCGACCATTTTGAGACTCCTCGTCATGTCCCCAATCTCATCCGGGACTCCAAAAAAACTTTGGTCATCAAATCACATAACTCATAATATAAATCATCATCGAATGTTAAGCGTGCGGACCCTACGGGTTCGAGAACTATGTAGACATGACCAAGACACATCTCTGGTCGATAACCAATAACGGAACCTGGATGCTCATATTAGCTCCTACATATTCTACGAAGATCTTTATCAGTCAAACCGCATAACAACATACGTTGTTCCCTTTGTCATCGGTATGTTACTTGCCTGAGATTCGATCGTCGGTATCCTCATACCTAGTTCAATATCGTTACCGGCAAGTCTCTTTACTCGTCCGATAATGCATCATCCCGCAACTAACTCATTAGTCACAATGCTTGCAAGGCTTATAGTGATGTGCATTACCGAGAGGGCCCAGAGTTACCTCTCTAATACACGGAGTGACAAATCCTAATCTTGATCTATGCCAACTCAACAAATACCATCGGAGACACCTGTAGAGCATCTTTATAATCACCCAGTTACGTTGTGACGTTTGATAGCACACAAGGTGTTCCTCCGGTATTCGGGAGTTGCATAATCTCATAGTCTGAGGAACATCTATAAGTCATGAAGAAAGCAGTAGCAATGAAACTGTAACGATCATCATGCTAAGCTGACGGATGGGTCAAGTCAATCACATCATTCTCTAATGATGTGATCCCGCTTATCAAATGACAACTCTTTGTCCATGGCTAGCAAACTTAACCATCTTTGATTAACGAGATAGTCAAGTAGAGGCATACTAGTGATACTCTTTTTGTTTATGTATTCACACATGTACTAAGTTCTCGGTTAATACAATTCTAGCATGAATAATAAACATTTATGATGATGTAAGGAAATAAAAATAACAACTTTATTATTGCCTCTAGGGCATATTTCCTCCAGGTCTTGGCTGCTCTTCTCGAAGAGGTCGATCCATTTCATTGATGTCTTCATTTCTCTGATTCGGGTCATCATGATGAAGTCGTCAGCCTTCTTTCGGGAATTCCATCGTACTTACGAAAAGGATAGGGGTAGCTTAGGAAGAACGGACCTCTACAAGGTTGATTATCTGGTAGATAGTCCAGGGAATGTGGCAAAAAGAAACTCTCAAATTGATCTTAAGAAAAACATTAAGAGCAAAGTAAGAAGGTACAATAAGAAGTTTCAAGCGGATAGACAATCATTCGTTGCCTAAATCGAAGTGTGAAAGGGGTTCGAAGCAATGGGAATAGTCTTGCATCTGATACCAGAATAGATCACTAGGCAGGTGGCCCATGAATTACGTACGAAGTCAAGATCGAGGAATAGCTTTGGCAACAGTGTGTACAGGAGAGTCAGGTTTCGATCCTGCGGGACCTGTGGGTTATGGGCCCACCATGTGGGTTAAAAGTAGATAAGGCGCGCTGACGTCTTGCACGGCCAAGATAGCAAGGTATGTCAAAGGATAGCCCGTCAGTTATGTTGTCAACAACGTAGGTACCAAGGGCGAGGGATGAAGAGAACCATTTTCTTGCTCGTTGAACGAGGCGGGCCAATAGGCAAAGTTCTTGTCCATCGGCGGTTACCGGAATGTCATCAACACTAGAAACAGGGTCTCACTGACAGAGTTGTACACCGAGGTGTTTACATAAGTAGTGAATTATTACTGCTGAGATTATATAGATCACAAGAAAGGTCAAACAAACCAATGGAAAGGAAAATGTGATCATCAGGTTAAATAGAACAATGGAAAGGAAAAATGTGTTTAAACACATATTTCAGGGGTATATCCTTCCCAAGGACAAGCAGAGCATGATATGATAGGATATAACGTAGAAAACCCTTTAGGAAAGGGGAGAGAAATATCATGACATTACCCATACAAGGTGTCTGGATAATTGATAAAGAAAAATTTAGCATGGTGCTTCAAATGTTCTTATTGAAGATCGGAGTACCATAGACCTGCTTCGAGATAGCGTCGACATGGTCTTGAAGCAAAGGTCAAACTTTCAGGATCAACTTATGGAACAAGTATTATAAATTCCTCATGAGAAAATGGTTGATCTTGCCAAAAGGGATATTGTAACAATAGGTCATCCGGCCAGGTGGGCTAGGCATGACATCACATTACTGGGTCATATAAAGACCAATGTCACAACTCTTGGAAATATGTTCCAACCATCATATCTGACCGAGATTCTGATATGATTGGCGTCAGGATACCTCAGACTCAGAATGCTTGAGAAGAAAAGGTGCAATACCAATTGACGAATTGACATTGCAAGATTCTAGGAAAATGACGTATGAAAGTAAGGCTTCAAAACAAGGGTTCATCATTAAACTAAGGAGAGGATGAGGAGGTGGTTGATGGACTCAGCGACATATCATTGAGATTTCCAAAAAGATGGATTTCCACAGTTATGTGAACAAGGAGATAACATTTTTCATATCAAATGATATAATGATGTATGCTAGAGGAAAAACATACACAATTAAACATTGGCTGAAAGGTACACCCGAAAGATGGGCTTAGGTAGCATGATCAACGTTAGAATGGTGGTTGAACAACCAATAGTCTAAGAACGAACTATCGACCATCAACTTCAAAGCAATAGGGTTGCTAGAAGTACAGAATTCAAGCAACACCATTCACTTGTTGGTATCCTGGTTAGAAACAACACAAGAAAGAATGGTGATGGTGAGAAGTATCACTTGTATCAAGAATTCTCAAGAGGTGGTGAAATTCCCACGACATTCTTGACCTAAAAGGTGGTAATATTCCAAGGTAAAGAAGAAAAAATGTTGGATAGCAAGGAACTCAAGGTATAACACAAAACACGAACAAGTTTGTGTTGGAGGGAAGGCAATAAAGTGGCCGATGATAACACAAATCATCAAGGGCAAGGATGGTATTTCTCTTCATGAATTCGATTGATATCCTGGAAGAGCTCATAAGGTTGATGATGATCACCATGCATTTGTCGAGAGATTCCATGAACATTTAATCAATCAGCGACGAAATCAAGTCAAAGGAATGATGAAGCGAAAGCTTATTGGAATCATGGGTACGACACAAACTTGAAATCAAGCTTGCTATTCAAGGCGAAATGATATGACGAGGAAGATTGACGTAAGCTTAGCTCACCATAGAAAATTGTGCTCCGAGAAGAAGGACCAGGTAGCATAGTTAAAATCTAGCACAAAATAATATAGCCGATCAGGCTAAGAATGACTTGAAGGATTTTTAAACTCGTAAGCAATGAAAATTATTGAAGAGTTATTGAATCGGAGTGCAGAGTTGATTCACTTATCGGTGTTCTCGAGTGACTAATAACTCAGATCCCGTGGGAAATCTGAAATCGGTGAGAAGCAATACTAGATGAAGACTCATAAGCAGTTATGTAGTTCGGTGATATTCTCGATATAACAGAGGTGAAACTCGGAGGTAGATCGGAATAGAAACTGATCTATATCGTAGACTTGCGATAGCAGATACTTTAATCTTGCCAGAATAGACGAGGCAATGGAATGGTTTCCTTTCATATATATTGAATAAGGTTAGCATGGTCGGTACCATAACTACAAGGGATCCAATTTACGAGACCAAAAGAATTATTCAAATGATTAAATATTCTTGCAAGAAGCTTTCATGATAAGTTACACACCGTTTCCGTGGGCATGAACACAAAGGTTCAGGGTCGACTCCCACTTCTGCAATGCATAACCGCTCATTCACTTCTTGTTTTCGAAAAAGTTGTAGTGTTGAAATTTTATTTGGCGAAGCAACAAAAGAGTATGACTCGCGAAAACTTTCGGGTTCATACGGTTTGGGGAAGGCATAGGTTCAACCCATTGGGGCATCTTAGGAGCATATACCAAATATTTCAAGAATAAATAACACAAGCTCGACAGTAGAGCATGCTTGAGAAAGCAGAGGATACAATTTACCAAAGGCATTATGTATCCGAGGAAAGGCTCACAAGCTTATTGAATATGAAGGACGTTGTTGGATGAAATCCGACAAAGGGTCTGGTGGTCCACAAGGGATCCGATGTGAGCATCAGTACTCAACCAGAGGAAGAAAGAATGCAAGGAGATCAGATTATAGAAATATTTGACTAACTCAAAGCTCAATTGCAAAGGAATTATGAATTCCAAGACAAGGGATCAGAAGCAATGCTCTAATTAGTGATGGATAGGTAGAATAGCCTTAGGGGTACAATCAGTGGCGATTTGATTGGTCGAGATCCAGCACATGTTAAAATGTCGTCTGAGCCGGAAGGATGAATTCTAAGATCCGTTTGAGGATTGCGAGCATTCACAACATATCATATCAACGGACTCAAAATGATAATGACAAAGGATGACAATAAGATTACTAGACTTATGGTATTAACCATAATGCAAGCAAGCAAGAAATTCAGGAACAATAGGCTGTTGAGGATTTTCAGAAGAATGAATGGTATTACGAAGACTTTTGTGAATTACAAGAATCAACTAAGGATGAGCGGATACTCGATAGGTGCACAAAGTTATCCGTAGGGGTATTCATGTGACAAGGAACTGCAAGGCAGTAAGCTCAAAGGATTGTCAAAACAACGGAGAGCAGTTCGGGGCATCTTGTAATAACAAGATCAACGGGATTGAATGTAAGAATGGAAGGTGTGTTGATACGTCTCCAACATATCTATAATTTTTGATTGCTCCATGCTATTATATTATATATTTTGGATGTTAATGGGCTTTATTTTACACTTTTATATCATTTTTGGGACTAACCTACTAACCGGAGGCCCAGCCCAAATTGCTGTTTTTTGCCTATTTTAGAGTTTCACCGAAAAGGAATATCAAACGGAGTCCAAACGGAATGAAACCTTTGGGAACATGATTTTCTCAACAAACATGATCCAAGAGACTTGGAGTGGGCGTCAAGAAACAATCGAGGAGGCCACGTGGCAGGGGGGCGCGCCTACCCCCTAGGCATGCCCTCCACCCTCGTGGGCCCCTCGTTGCTCCACCGACCTACTTCTTCCTCCTATATATATCCACGTACCCCCCAAACATCCAGGAGCACCACGAAAACCTAATTCCACCGCCGCAACCTTCTGTATCCGAGAGATCCCATCTTGGGGCCTTTTCTGGAGCTCTGCTAGAGGGGGCATTGATCACGGAGGGCCTCTACATCAACTCCATGGCCTCTCCGGTGATGTGTGAGTAGTTTAGTTCAGACCTTTGAGTCCATAGTTATTAGCTAGATGGCTTCTTCTCTCTCTTTGGATCTCAATACAAAGTTCTCCTCGATCTTCTTGGAGATCTATCCGATGTAATCTTCTTTTGCGATGTGTTTGTCGAGATCCGATGAATTGTGGGTTTACGATCCAGATTATCTATGAACAATATTTGATTCTTCTCTAAATTCTTTTATGTATGATTGGTTTATATTTGCAAGTCTCTTTGAATTACCTGTTTGGTTTGGCCTACTAGATTGATCTTTCTTGCAATGGGAGAAGTGCTTAGCTTTGGGTTCAGTGTTGCGGTGCTCGATCCCAGTGATAGTAGGGGAAACGACACGTATTGTATTGTTGCCATCGAGGATAAAAAGATGGGGTTTATATCATATTGCATGAGTTTATCCCTCTACATCATGTCATCTTACTTAAAGCATTACTCTGTTCTTATGAACTTAATACTCTAGATGCATGCTGGATAGCGGTCGATGTGTGGAGTAATAGTAGTAGATGCAGAATCGTTTCGGTCTACTTGTCACGGACGTGATGCCTATATACATGATCATACCTAGATATTCTCATAACTATGCTCAATTCTATCAATTGCTTGACAGTAATTCGTTTACCCACCGTAAAACTTATGCTCTTGATAGAAACCACTAGTGAAACCTATGGCCCCCGGGTCTATCTTCCATCATATTAATCTTCCAACACTTAGTTATTTCTATTGCCGTTTATTTTACTTTGCATCTTTATTTCTCTTTATCATAAAAATACCAAAAATATTATCTTATCATATCTATCGGATCTCACTCTCGTAAGTGACCGTGAAGGGATTGACAACCCCTTTATCGCGTTAGTTGCGAGGTTCTTATTTGTTTGTGTAGGTGCGTGGGACTTGAGCATGATCTCCTACTGGATTGATACCTTGGTTCTCAAAAACTGAGGGAAATACTTATGCTACTTTGCTGCATCACCCTTTCCTCTTCAAGGGAAAACCAACGCAGTGCTCAAGAGGTAGCAAGAAGGATTTCTGGCGCCGTTGCCGGGGAGATTCGCGCCAAGTCAAGTCAAGATTTGACTCCCGACAACGAGCCATTACTGGCACCGTTGCTGGAGAGTCTACACAGAAGTCAAGACATACCAAGTACCCATCACAAACTCTTATCCCTCGCATTACATTATTTGCCATTTGCCTCTTGTTTTCCTCCCCCCACTTCACCCTTGCCGTTTTATTCGCACTCTCTTCTCCATTCCCCTTCTCTTTTTTCTATTTGCCTTTTTGCCTGTTTCTTGGTTTCTTGTGTGTTGGATTGCTTGCTTGTCACGATGGCTCTACCTAGATTTTGTGATCTTCACCTTAAAAGGTTAAAAGAGATCGAAAGCAACGTCAAGAGTTTTATGACTTTACAATTTGAGCATAATAATTTCTTTAGGAACGAGCTTAAGGAACAAAAAAGCTTTATGGGTTATATGAATAACAATCTCGATGATATGTCTAAAGAATTTTATGGTTTGAAATCTCAGATTGCTCATCTCAAAAAATTAATTGCTGAAGTTTCGAATAAGCAGGCCACCTTAGTTAATAAGATGGCCTCTAAGCCAAAAAAAATTCTATGAAAATAAAGATGAAGATCTAAAAGTTATTGATGTGCCCCCTATTAAATGTTTGTTTTGCAATGTGAATCTTGATAATGATGAGACTGAAGATGAGCCACCTTTACCTAGAAGGCGTTCCAAAAATTCAGAGTTTTTATATCTTGATGCAAAAATTGTTAAAAGTGGGATTGAAGAGGTCAAAACTTTAGATATCAATGAACCCACTATTTTGGATTTCAAGGAATTTAATTATGATAATTGCTCTTTGATAGATTGTATTTCCTTGTTGCAATCCGTGCTAAATTCTCCTCATGCTTATAGTCAAAATAAAGCTTTTACTAAACATATCATTGATGCTTTGATGCAATCTTATGAAGAAAAACTTGAGTTGTAAGTTTCTATCCCTAGAAAACTTTATGATGAGTGGGAACCTACAATAAAAATTTAAATTAAAGATCATGAGTGTTATGCTTTGTGTGACTGGGGTGCTAGTGTTTCCATGATTCCAAAAACTTTGTGTGATTTGCTAGGTTTCCGTGATTTTGATGATTGTTCTTTAAACTTGCACCTTGCAGATTCCACTATTAAGAAACCTATGGGAAGAATTAATGATGTTCTTATCACTACAAAAAAATACACTTCTGTGAAGATACATGTTTGTCACAGTAGGTCGCGTTTTCTGTCATGCATGTACATCCATGACGATTTTATGACAAAATCAAGATAGTCATACCTATGCTGTCGTAGAAGTGTTCCATGACATTACCAAAATTATCATCACGGAAGTGTCCACTTTCGTGACGATAAATCGCGCGTCACAGAAGTGCTTTCGTCAAGGGTGACCGACACGTGGCATCCACCGTAACGGAACGTCGTTAAGCTATCGGGTCGGATTTTGGATCTGATAAGCCGTTAACAGCCCCGACCAATGGGGATTTTCCACGTGTAAAATCATCACTGGCTGGAGGAGACACGTGTCAGGTCCGCGTTGGCACAGGTGTCACTCATCCAATGGGCGAGATGCACATATGATACGTTGACACGTGGACCGACCCATCAAGTTTAAATGGGCCGGCCCAACGGAAGGCCCACAAGATTTTGTGGACCATAATGGGCCGGCCCAGCTAAAGGCCCACGACATTTTGCGGACCATAATGGGCTGGCCCAGCTAAAGGCCCACAAGATTTTGCGGGCCATAATGGGCCGACCCAGGTAAAGGCCCACAGGATTTTTGTGTGTCATAATGGGCCGACCCAGGTAAAGGCCCACAAGATTCTTGCGGATCATAATGGGTCGGCCCAGCTAAAGGCCCATGAGATTTCGCCGACATTAATGGGCTGGCCCAGCTGTAGGCCCATAAGATTTTGAGGACCCTTGTAGGCCGGCCCATTAACTGGCTGCCATGTTTTGGGCCAAATGCCGGCCCATATTTGATTCGGTCCATTAATGGCCTGCCACGCTCCGGTCTAATAGTGGCCCATATGAGATCCGGCCTGTTAAAAGCCTACCACGTTCTCGGCCAAATTACGGCCCAGATCAGGTCCGGCCCTTTAAGAGGCTTTGGGCTCAATTATGGCCCATATCAGATTCGGCCCGTCAACTAGACACTATGCTTTTGGGCCCACTTGCTAAAGGCCCACTTAGTAATTCGGCCTGATATTAGTTTTGACCTGTTAAGGGCCCGTTTAACATTTTGGCCCTATATTAATTTCGGCCTGTTAAAAGCCCGTCATATAGGTGGGCCTAACTACGGCCCGGTTTGCATCCGGCCTGCTCGCAGCCGATATCTGATTGGGCCAAACAAGGACTGAGACAATTTTGTCCTGTTAAAAGCCCGTGATTTAATTCGCACAATCATGGGCTGGGGTTCATTTCGGGCTGCTGCCGGCCCGTGAGCTGTCGGCACGTTTCAGGCCCAACCTACATCGTGATTGCATGACGGCCCGATTATGTACCGTAATTTTACGGTTTGGCCGGTTTACTGCGAAGACATGATATATATACAGTAAAATAACTGCAGCATTGTGAATAAGAAAAAACCTAGACTATACAATAAAGAAATTATGGCATATTACATCCACTAGGCATCAAAGTTCGCCACTATGATAATAAAGCACAAGAAGACAGAAGATTACATACACTGGGCATCAAAGATCGCCACCAGTGCAAATAAACACACTGACAAAATAATATAGAAAACCGACAACACTTCAATAGAGTTCAAGAAAGGTTAGCCCTGCTGGGGAGCTGCAGCGAGCAGCTGAGCAAGATGATGAGACTGCGCTTGTTCAACACTTATATCTTCCTCACTCTGAAAGATAAACAAGCAGACAGATGACAGGTTTTGCACATAAAAGTATCAGTGCTGACAATTCATCACATTTCTTACTGACGAATAAAGTGACACAGTTTAAAATTGCATTAACACAATATGGTATTGTTTAGGTCAAGACATGGCAGGAAATGACATTGTGAAGGAGTTGGCAGCTTCAGGACACCACTGGATTACCGATCAAGAACTCATAAGCATCAATGGTTAGTGTGCTGTCAATTTATACCATTTCAGATTGGCAAATGAAGAGACGGTTTAAATAATAGTAGAATGATATGACATTGTTCATAGTTAAGACATTGCAGAATATGACATTGTGCTGTAGTGGGTAGGTTCACCACACCACTGGATTATGGGTGAAGAACAGAAGCATACATGCAGTGCAAAAGAAGATCACTTGCTCTGTATAGTTTAATTTACATGGTATGAAGAAGGAACTTGGTTGTACAACTGAAAACTTAAATTGAGAAAGGACAAACTTTTGTTTATGAACTACATAATAAACTTTAAACAAGCAATTTGATGCAAACACCAAAAATAAACAGCTGTTGCAGTCATGCCTAACCAAATATATAAAACAAAGTTTGAAGGCTTGAGATGGACAAACTTACATTATTGGTGAAGACAGGCTCTATAAAGGCCTTGTCCATGCTGATGGGGGGGGGCAATTCAAGAAGTTTACCACAGAATCTTCTTCAAAAGCATTGCCTTTATTCTACATTTTGTTAAGAGTAAATATAGATGTGATAATATACCAAAAATGGAGAATATTTAAGATAAGATGAAGAGTGATGCTACATAACCAAGTAGCTATAAATGTAAGTGCAGCGATACAGGAAAAAGGTACATCCAAGAGCAATGCACAGCTAAACTTCTTCAGTACCAACCTTATGGTAAGAGTAAATATAGATCTAATGTGTAGAAAATGGAGGACAAAGGAAAATAAGCTGCAGAGTGATGGTACATGAACAACTACCTGTCATTATAAGTACACTGATAAAGGACATCATGTACTTACAAGAACAATGCAGAGCTAAAAAACATTGGCATTGGATATATTCTACACTAATGTAACCATTCATACAGATCAGATAATTTGGAGTGAACAATTGATAAGCAAGCTATCATGCATACTCTTGTCACATAATGAACCAGGTATGTATGCAAGTACAGTGATACAGGACAACATGTACTAACAAGAGCAAAGCAGGGGGCATCATATTTGCAATATCCTATCGTTCTTGTCAAACCGGAATTCTTCTTCGAGCAGATTTCCTGCAAAAAAGATCCGTAAGGCACATGCGGAAAAGTAGAAGTTCAAATTGTCATGTGATTTCATAGACAATACCTCATCCTGGGAACGAGACCAGTGCATAACAAGGTTTTTCCATTCAATGTCTTCTAAATTTAGCAGAAGAGACTTCACCGGAAATTCATTTATAGACTTGCCATCAAAGTGTGATTTCCTCAGGTAACACCGATACTGCTGCAATGCTTCCTTGAAAAGCACAAGCAAGCTTTGCTCGTCATGACTATCCAGATTGACCCTCGCCTAGTTACAACAATGTAATGTAAATCATTGATGTGTTCAATCAGCAGAAAACAGGAAAATAATAATCATGAATAATAGAACTTACACGTAAGTTGGACAGGAAGATGTGAAAATGGTGTTTGTCTTCACAATAATCTTCCCATGATGGGAATATATGCACGTACTCCCTAACAACATTGAAAGCATTGTCTTTTAAACTGGGAATAAATGGAATGGGGTTCCAATCTGCAGGAATTGGCTATCTCTGCAGTTGGGATAGGTCTTCGGCCGGTGGACTTGCTGTACTTTTTGCTGGAGTGGGATTTTTCTGAGGTACAACTGGTGCTATGGCAAATGAAATCGGTATACCTTTTGCTGGAGTGCAGGTCCTGTGTGGTGGGGCTAGTGGTGTGGCCAGTGAAGTATGGGTACAGTCTGCTGGAGTCGGTCCTACATTTTGTGTCACTGGTTGTACAACCAATATAAGTGGGGTGCTGTCTGATTTCTCCGGCACCACCATGTTTTTCAAGGACTTTGCTGGTGCTCCTTCAGGTTCGGCAATCACCCTCTTCCTTTTTGATGTCTGATGCACAAGAACAACATTTGAGTGGAAAAACATGGTATGATGACAGATGGAATATGTATTGATAATGGATGGGCATGGCATCTCGACATATATGATGAGTAAACTAAGCAGATGGCGGTGCAACAAAGTAGAAGAAATGCAAGACAACATATGCAAGATACCCGCAATTAATAAAACATTACCAAATTAGAACAGGCACCTTGATGGGTGAACAGGACAGGCCATCTGCCTTTGACTCCTCGAGGTTAGAATAGTCATTAGGATCATATTCTGAACAAGAATCAACAGGTGGGGATCGTATGAGTTTCATTGCATCCAGAATGGCACTCAATGCCTTGGTGCCAATTTTGTAAGTCATTGCAGTGTTTAGCTTCAAGAGTGGACTACTGCTAGTGCAACACAAAGCAGCTACACAGATCATAGTGTAGATATAACGGGCAAACCTTAAGCATCAGAGTAAAATCAGCAAAGTGGAACTTGCTGGAATATATGTGCTAGTATTGCAGGTACGGCTAGAAAGGCTTCGGGTACCAGCTCTCTTCAAGTGAACGTGCGGTACTGTTAATATCAGTGTAACTCTCAAAGGCGACACAGCTCCCCGCATTTCCTTGCTATTCTTATAGGATTCAAGTGGGCAGGCCACTACAAATCCTATTCCTATGTTTACAAGATCCTACGAATCAAAGAGGCTCAAAGTGTCCATCACAACCGACCGTATAGACCTCTACAGTGCAAATGTCCCTGCTCATCTTCAGTACAAGGAACATACTGTACTACTATCATACTCCCTCCGTTCCAAAATATAAGTCTTGGTAGAGATTTCCACTATGGATCACATATAGATGTATCCAGATACATTTTAGAGTGTAGATTCACTCATTTTTCTCCGTATGTAGTCCATGGTGGAATCTATACAAAGACTTGTATTTAGGAACAGAGAGAGTACATATTAAAGAAGAACGGAAGAGGAACATGGTAAAGAAGAGCAAGCAGATTTTGGATAATAAAATGTTGGTTGTGCAGTGCCCACATATGATGAACCAGAGCGCATTAAGAATGCAACTCCCAGCTGTCTCTCGACCATTTCAGGTGGTTGGATGAAGATCCTACATCTCCTAACCCTTCTTCTTCCTCGTCTCTGATTCTTCCCATACAGAACACCGCACGGGCCGCCGGCCGGACCACCGGCCCCCACCGCCTGTGTTCCTCCGCCACCCCCACCCCACCTCGCCCCAACCCCCACCCGCGTTGAGTTTTCTTCGTTCGGCAAGGCCCCACAACCACCCGAGCCCCTTCTATTGTACCGACGAACTCCGGCGAGCTCTGAAAAATCGACTGACCCAATTTTGAAATTTAGTCTACTGTGATTTAACTAGTGTGGAATATAAAAGGGGAAAACCATAAGCATTGGGAGTATAGTGTTGAGCGTGCCATGGCGGATCTGAAGCTGCAAACCGGACAAAGGCAACTTCGCAACCAAGACAAGAAATTAGAGTAAAGCAGTGGCGATCTATTTTATTGCTGCAATAAATAAGTTGAGCAGATACAAAAGAGTACCGCCTTTGGTGCGGCGCCGTGTACGCATCTGCTGAGAATTTGACGGTGCTGTGGTAGCGATGGCTGTCGGCGGCATGGAAGCAGATCTAGGAGGGTAGACGGTGGCGGCGGGGCGCGGTGGACGAGACGGTCGTAGGAGCGGTGCCGGCAAGGTGGACAACAACGGGGATGAAGCGAGAGGACGGGATGCAAGGATCCCGGTCCGTAGCCGTGGATGAGAGAGGTTGATCTCTTGTAATGGACGACGGCGTCGGGGTATCAGCTCCGGCATGGTGGAGGAGGACGGCGGTGGATGGTGTGGCGGACGGCGGCGGACGGAGGAGGGTGGGGTGGTGAGGGTTTTTTGGTGCCCACGGAGTACGAATAGGGAAAAGGGAGGTAGAGAGGAAGGGGGGAACCATGTATTCAGGGCGTGCTTGTCTCAAATGCGAGGAAATTTACAAACTTAGCCCCCGATTCAAATTTCTACTACATCACAACAACATTAGTCGGTTGGGGATAGGACGGTAATCTCGCATACACCGAATATTTGCCGACGAGAGTTTGTTTTTGGCGCCCACCGTGTATGAATATGAATCGGGGAGGGAGTCGATTTCGGCTGAGGACACACTGTGTTTTGGCGCCCACCGTGTATGAATCCGGGTGAGAGGCGGTTACGTCACGTTTGGGTGAAATTACAAACCTACCCCTATCGAAACCTATAGAAATCCAGCAGATAGGCTTTGCGTGGCAGGGATAGGCAGTAGTGATTTCCATCTAGCAGATTTTGGTTTTGGGCGGTTACTGCGACTTTCCCCACTTCGTTCAAATTTTGCAGAGTGCACGTTTACCGTGCCAACTCAATTCGAATCCCGTTTGTATTCTATTTTTTCGGGCGGGATCCATTTTCAATTGGAATTACATTCTATATACATCATTTTTTATATATACTTTCAAAAGCACAACACCATTTATACATAAATATGGTTTACAAATGGCATGATCTCAAATTCATAAGGTTGTATCCATCAATTTGTATTTTCAAATATTTGAAACCACTTTATGTTGAAATCCAATGTATGCATTCCTCGCTAACTGTCTCCAATTAATGTGTGTTTAATGCGGGTTTTTTTACTTCTCAAACATGCATAATGTGTTTCACACACGCAACATGTAGTGTAATCCCGTTTAGACATTAATTGCATATAAACCATGCATTGTTTGTAATTGAAGAATCTATGGATCACCAATATTGATAAACTATATAACATTACACGCATGCCCAAATTCAAATGAATATGCATGTTTGATACACCAATTTGCGTTATGATATTATCGATGTCGTGATCTCCAGTTTAAATATTTGAATCCCCTTTAATCCAGATATTCGTCTCATATAGCTATCACTCATGCTTATATAGGACTATCTCTCTGGACCTATACACGTTCATCGTCTCTCAGGTATCTCTCGTGCTACCTGTATGTCGACAATGATCTTTTATCTTCGTAACACACTGACGGTACTCTCTCCCTCAACCTTCATCACTCTATCTCTCTCTAAGTATATCTCGCTCCCTGCTATGTGTCTCTAACTATGATTCTCCATGTGGAATCTTTTCTCTCACACAAACACAAAACTTTGTCTCCCGGGGTCTCATTTCTCTCTACTATTCCCATGTGTACCACTCGCACACCCCTCATACAGAGATGTCTTTCGCTCCTTAGATATGAGAACCTATGACTCTTCCTCTTCAATATCTCTTTCTCGCACACAAACACAAACTCTGTCTCCCAGGGTCTCATATTTCTCCATTTTTCTCTTGTATGTCGCTCACACACACCCTCTCTCCCTAGAGATATCTTGTGTTCCCTCGTATGTCTCTCTAGCTATCACTCTCGTTGTGAAATATCTTTCTCTCTCGCAGACACAAAACTCCGTCTCTCTGGATCTCATTTCTCTCTGATATCTGTTTGTATGTGACTCACATGCACCCTCCACTACAAAAAAGACACATCCGTGACATTTTCGGCCGAATGAATTTTTTTCTGTCATACATATGACACTTCTATGACGATAATTGTGACAAAACCCGGTATCATCATTGATGTGGTGGGCTCCTACTTCCATGACAAAAAATCATGACAGAAAATGGGCTTTTCTTCCTGGGCGGGCCGGAGACGCAGCTGCATGACATTCTTTGGGCCGTCCATGACGGAAAAAACCGTGGTAGAAGCGAGGGGGAGGAAAATTTTGGGAAGTTCCCAGTTACGGTGGGAGGTCGGGGGCTGAGCGATGCGCGTTTCTCTCGTACACGTACACGCGTGTGTGCGAGGGGTTGGCTCTAACTGAACCCGAGCGAGGCATTGGGCTCTAACTGAACCCGAGCGATTTCACTGCAGGCTACGCGTTACTGAACCCGAGTGATCGATCGATGGCTGTTAACTGAACCCGATCGAGCGATTCCTTCGCTACTGCAGCTAATTGAAGTTGATCGATGGGATGAACAGTGAGTGTTGCATGGGGGTTTGGATGAAAAGTGAGCGGTGGCGTTGCCTCTGGATGAACAGGACCCCGTGGTGTGGTGAAGGGCTGGATGAACAATAGACGGTGGAGGGGTGCCCGTGGAGGGGTGGATGAATAGGACCCCGTGGTGTGGAGGGCTGGATGAACAGTAGACGGTGGAGGGGTGCCCGTGGAGGGGTGGTTGAACAGGACCCCGTGGTGTGGAGGGCTGGATGAACAGTAGATGGTGGAGGGGTGGTTGAACAGTAGCCGGTGGAGTAGCGCGCGGTGGAGGCTGGATGAACAGGAGCCCGTGGAGGCTGGATTAACAGGAGCCCGTGGAGGCTGGAGGAGGTCGACGGTGGGAGATGAACAGTATCCCGTGGAGTCCCATTTTGCGGTACGCCACACCCCTCCAGATGAACAGGACCCCCGGTTAGACCGTAGTGCTCCAACACAAGTCCGTTTCCTCCGTTTTGCGGTACGCCACACCCCTCCCGATCAACAGGACCCCCCTTTCGACCGCAGGAGGTCCGTTTCCTCCGTTTTGCGGTACGCCACACCCCTCCCGATGAACATGATCCTGTTTCGAACGTGGCCGGTCGAACACAAGGCCGTTTCCTCCATTTTGCGGTACGCCAGGCCTCGTTTCCATCGCCTGTTCCATCCAAGCCCTCCCGATGAACACGACACATTCCGTTGCCTCCCCATGAACACGACGCATTCCGTTGCCTCCTCATGAACACGGCGACGACGCTGTTTCTCCGTTCCGACCCAGCCATGTACACGAGCCCTCACCGTATGTATGTGCGAGTAGGCGTTCGAGACCCCGCCTGTATGTACACATACGTGGCCATATTTTCTTTCTTGCACCCTGACCGATGTACGCACGTGTACATGCTACGTGCGCGCCTCTACTACGACACGTGCGCGCCTCTACATCGACCAGTATATATGTACGTACACGTTCATGACCAGAATGACAACGCTATGTACGCTTCGACCAGGTGGGTCCCGACTGTCAGGCACTTCCTTGCGTGCGAAGATGTAGCTGGTGGGTCCCAGCAGTCAGGGGGGCGAATCGTTTTGTTTTTTTTGCCCAGGCGCACTTCCTTGCGTGCGAAGGTGTAGCTGGTGGGTCCCAGCAGTCAGAGGGAAACGTTTTTTTTCGCGAAATACGGTGGCCCGTCCAGTGGGTCCCCGCTATCAGGTGGAGGAATAATTATTTTGCACGTAATAAGGAGGCACTTCCTTGCTGTGGCCGTGGACCCAGCTGTCAGCCTCTCCACGTACAGTCCACTTCCGATGGAAGTCGTTCCTTAAGCACGTTGACCACACTGCGCCGAGAGCACCAGGGCGGTGGACGATGGCGAGGCCTAGGAAGGGGACGATAGGGAGCCGGGGACGACGCGTCAGTGGAAGCCCGCGCGGAGAGGAGTACGAGGGTTCACTGGTTCGGCTGCGGTGTGAGGCTGCCGTCGCCGCAGGGCCTGGCCAGCGGTGGGAATAGTAGGGGGTGGTGAGGCCTCCGTGGCAGCACAGTCAACCACGGGAGGCAGGAGCATGCGGCACGACCGGCGCTGCTTTGGGTGGCTGGAGCAAGAAGACTAGAGGTTGAAGAAGCACTACGGCCGTTGGATGGACATTGTACGGTCACTGGAGCTAGAATCGTTCATATTGACTAAAGTTGACAAAGGCCCCCGTCCCAGTCAACTTAGTAGGCCCATAAGTCAGCCACCCACCATGGTGGGTCCCAGCTAGCAGGGGGAGTATTCATTTTTTTGTGCGTAATAAGGAGGCACTTCCGGTGGGTCCCAGCTGACAGCGGGGGGAACGTTTTTTCGTGAAATACGTTGGCCCGTCCGGTGGGTCCGAGAAGTCAGGGGGAAACATTTTTTTCACGAAATAAGGTGGCCCGTCCGGTGGGTCCCTGCTGTAAGGTGGAGGAATAATTATTTTGCGCGTAATAAGGAGGCACTTCCTTACGGCCGCCTGGACCCAGCTGTCAGCCTCTCCACGTACAGTACTCTTCCGATGGAAGTCGGTCGTTGACCATGCCGCGCCGAGAGCACCAGGGCAGTGGTTTGGATGACGACGAGGCCTAGGAAGGGGACGACGCGGAGCCGGGGAAGACACAGCAGTGTAAGCCCGCGCGGAGAGGAGTACGAGGGTTCACTGGTTCGGCTGCGGTGTGAAGCTACCGTTGCCGCAGAATAACATGGAGTGTGGGTGAGTGGAGGGATGGCCTGGCCAGCGGTGGGAGTAGTATGGGGGCTGTGAGGCCTCCGCGGCAGCACAGCCAGCTACGGGAGGCAGGAGCAGGCGGCACGACCGGCGCTGCTTTGGGTGGCTGGACCAAGAAGACCAGAGGTTGAAGAAGCACTACGACCGTTGGATGGACATCGTTCGGTCACTGAAGCTAGAAACGTTTATTATTGACTAAGTTGACAAAGCCCTTGGTACGCTCTAACTTAGTAGGCCCACAGGTCAGCCTCCGAAACGGTGCGCCCCAGATGTCAGGGGGAGGAATCATTTTTTGGGTGGCCGAAGCTAAGAATATCTGAGATTGAAGAAGAAGCATGACATCCTTTGGATAGACATCCAACGGCCACTGCTGCTAGAACCGTGTGTTGACTATAATAAGTTGGCAAAGCCTTGCATACGCGTCAACTTATTTTTTAGGGGACGCGTCACTTAGTAGGCCCACAAGTGTGTGGCAGAGAACTTATAGCCCATTTGCGTTTTTTAAGAATGCACAGCCCATTTTGGAATTCTAATGGAATTTACAACAGCCCATTTACAGTTTGTTAAAAGTACAAACCATTTTCTAGCTAGGACAATGATTAATAATTTCAACCAACCGTTGAAGACAGAATTCAATAAAATTTCCCACATTTTGATGAGCTCCGAAATATTTTTATCCCGAAATTTCTAGTCAGATTAAATATAAATTTGTATTACGTAAAAATCCAATGAAACATTGCGCGCGCAACAATGAAAATTTAAGATTTTCAAAATCCATAAATAATATTTTATAAACTAATTTCGTGTTTGGTGCATTTTTTTATAGTTACTCCCTAGTTTTTATAATTACATCCCATTTATTATTTTTAAAGCCCATTTTCCTGTTAAGCCTAATGCATCCCTCCTAGGAAAGATTTGCAGCCCAGCGGGGCGGAGAATAACAAGTTGACCTTGCCTGGGTATTCCTCAAAAAGACGTATAGCTGGGCTAGCCATTTTCATCTTGAAAAAATTAGTATCTGGGCTGGATATCTAGCCTGGGCTAGACGGGCCACAACCCACCCAGTTAATACACTGCTCTCCTCTGAACAACAACGAAATCATCGCCAAGAAAAACTCTGCAGTGCTCACGCCTCAAAAACACAAATACTGCTCGAGCTACTTGGTTCCAGCTGTCGGCCGCACCTTGTGCAATTCTCTCGTTTATATTGACTACATAGGTTGACAATGGTGTGGGACCATGATGTCAGGAAACCAGGAGAAAGCAAATAAAATTATAGTTGTACATAATAAGGAGGCACTTGCGTACGTACGGCTATGGCCCTAGTGGGTCCCTAGTGTCATCCAGTCAAAATAAAGTCATCTCCTAAATCCTCATGTTCGTTGACAATGTTAACAATGCTCGGCACCATGGCGAGCGCAACAACTAGAAGGACAACGGAGAGGGCCTCGCGGGCCCTACGGATGGTCTGATACAGCGCCCGCTACTCATTCAGGAAGCCAGGATCATCGGACACCTATGAGCACCTTCGAGAAACTGAGACGGCATGAAATAGTAAGGCCGCGCTTGGGAGCTCTGGTTTATTTCAAACATGTATTAACATACAAGTGTAATTTACTCGTCATCGAAAACAACACGTAAAATACAGGAGTAATGAAACCGAGGGCCCGAGGTCTGTAAGTAAAACCGGCGGGTTATGCGTGTAATTTGAGAGACCAGTGTATATTTTACGAGCACTGCTATATGGACGACATTACCAGACGATACATGCACAGCGTGCGTATCATGCCATCCATTGTCAAGGCTGTAACATCAGCTAATGGCTGGATTAGCAATCGTCCGAGTGTCGTTCAATGTTTTTATCGTGTGTCAAGTACTTCCGATATTTTACTAGTTGAAATCGACCAACCAAGCGCCTTCGCCCGAGACCATTTGCTTTAATTTACAAGCGTCAGTTTTACAAGCGGTTTTGGTTGGAAAACGACGATCCAACCGCGGCCTAATATCATGAGTTGGTCGGAAGATCATATGGTTTCACGTCTAACCTACCCGACTTGTCGTATAGGCTATGAATGAAACATCAGACGATGAACTTCTTAAGCACGGAAACAACAGAAGAGGATGATCTTCTTAACAAGCAAATCACTGGCATTAGATCGACATGCAAAACAATATGAAGCATTATTCTCAGGAGGCACGGTGAACAGCTCGTGATGCCGCATGCCACAACATTCCAAGCTCAACTTTGCAATCAAGCACAAGGCCTGGCATTACATAGACAATATTCAGAACAAACTCTTAACACAGGAATATCTCAGCAGAGTAACCATTTACTTCTAAACTGAACACAGGAATAGGAAAAAACACTCGACGCTGCTCACAGCAAGGGCGTCCCACTCAAAAATATCAAATGCATGTCTTCTGGCTAACATCAATGAGCAAATTTTGACAAGGTTTTCCAATTCCAATATATTAAACTAACGTCTTCTTGCTAACATCAATGGTTAAACTTTGACAAGCTTTTCCCATTCAATATATGTAATGCCTATGACCGTGGAGTCCTGTCATAGCTTTATACTTGTTTGGGCACTTTTTGCCCAGGGCACTCCACGTATTGTTAGATTGCCAATGGTCTCTGCAGACTAGTCATGTCACCGGTGTCTAATAATACTCTGTAAAGCTTCTCGGTCATTCCTTCTGTAATGTAGCGCAAACAGTGACTGCTTCTTTCTGCAAAGTGGAACGACCAACTAGACCCAGTAATGCAGCATTTTGCCTTACACATTGGCTCCTTTTGTGCTGTTCAACTAAAATCGAAGTCGGAATAAAACTGAGCGTTAATTTTGATATCCCTGTAAGCAACAATAGGTATAAGGGAAACAATTACTAAGAAATAACGGTTGATGACTTGTACTCCCAGAAGAAAAGCATCTACTGATCTACTTTATCTTAATGGGAAACAAAGCAGGAGAGTAGCAATTCTCCATCAGTGTGATTCATTCATATTGACTGAGACATTATCTTAACAATGCCTTGTTTCAACATGTATAAAGAACGACAAAGCTTATAAAGGGGGTGATGCTGAATTTGTTGTAACAAAGCAACAAGCATCATGTCTGGGTTAGTCCCATTTTTGTTCAGTACTTAATGGGAAAAGATAGCAGTGCAATAGCTTCAATTCATCATTTATTTAAAACAACACCAATACAAGTTGCACAGCATGTCAAAACACACTGCACGATCATGTGGATGAAGGCAAGTACCAACCTGTCATGACGCACACAAGATCACGTACGAATCTGCCAACACGAATAGGAAATCCAATCTCGTTTTGTGCAGTTGCACTGAAATCAAGCAAAGTGTTTCGCGTAGCGAAGCAAAATTTCACAATAGCAACAAGTTGAATAGATATCCCTGTATAAACAGAGGCAAAAAAGGAACCAATTACTGGCTAATAAAGGAGGATGAAACATGCGGCCACAAAAATGGTAATCCCGCCAATCCCTAACAAGTGTTGCAGTTTTGAAATAAGATTCAGTAGTCAATTCTGAGAGTGGCATCAATTACTGGCTTATAAAGGGGGTGATGCTGAATTTGTTGTAACAAAGAAACAAGCATCATGTCTGGGTTGGTCCCATTTTTGTTCACTACTTAATGGGAAAAGATAGCAATACAATAGCTTCAATTCATCATTTATTTAAAACAGTACCAATACAAGTAGCACAGCATCTCAAAGCACACTGCACAATCATGTGGATGAAGGCCTGTACTAACCTTTCATGAGACGACCAACATAAAATATGAATCTACCAACACGAATCGGAAATCCAATCAAGTTTTGTGCAGTTGCACTGAAATCAAGCAAAGTTGCCAGTGTGACATTTAAGTTTTCTATAGCAACAAGTTGAATAGATATCCCTGTTTTAAGAGGCAAAAAAGAAAACAATTACTAGCCAATAAAGGAGGATGAAACATGCGGCCACAAAAAGAAGCATCTACCTTATCTTGATGGAAAACAAAGTATAGGACAGTAGCATTTCTAAAACGGTTGCATTGATTCATATTAACAGAGAAATTCTTTTAAAACAGTTCAGTAGTTAATTCTGAGATTAACAACAGCAAAATAGCTGCATGGGACATGCCAGCACCATGTGCGTCCACACGTATAAATGGGTGATGCAGAGTATGTAGCCAAGCAGCATATATGCGCTGGTCCCATATTTGTTCTCCTTGAACCTTCTTCCTATGTGAGGGCAGCAAATCTAGTCATGCACAAACTACCCGACCCCCAGTTTCTTTCCCTTTTCAACAAAGAGATCGGTTCCTTACAGATGTGTGTACTGGGTTACCCTCTTTTTCCCTTTTCGACCTACAAAGCGGCTGGATAGCCAGTCTATACTACTTTCCGCCCCTCCTTTCCTCATTGAACCACGTCCTAGATTCTTTCTCCAGCCCACCGCACCCTTCTTTCCTCTTTGAACCAAGACTTAGATTCGACTACAGATCGAAAAAGATCCACATGCAGCTAGAGCAACGACGGTTTCAAAGAAACTTATACCTTAGGGTCGTCGGGATGTGGCAAGGCATGCGGCGGGAGGCCGGATCTGCCCACACTAAGTACAGCAGCAAGGAAGAAGGGGTCGGTGGCCCTCCCGCACAGGCGCTGGGTGAAAGAGAACAGCGCAGCCGGCAGTGGATTGCCTCCCTCGCCGAAGGCGATAGAGTGAACGTTGCACCTCCTCCCCTTCCTGGTGCGACGGGATACGTACGCCTCCTTCACCAGCTGTGAGGGGGGAGAGAGAGACAAGAGGCCAACGCAGTCTTGTTTAGATCTGGTGAAGAGAGGGTGAGAGACTGTGAATATAGCAAACCCTAGCAAATGTATCTAGACTCATTTTAGTGCTAGATACCTCCGTATCTAGACAAATCTAAGACAAGTAATTCGGAATGGAGGGAGTAACATATATGCAGTGCGGCGAGCGTGTGGAGAGTGCAAACCCTAGCGAACAAGCGCTGAGGCTCCCGCTTATATATATACTACTGTAGTACAGACTAAGCTCCGGTGCCTTCACTGCACCTGCTTTTGGCTGTATGACAGGTGAGCCAGCCACATTTTGGGCCCACCTATCGTAAAACCCTAGCGGAAATTGCACCAACGTGAAAGACGATTGCATCTCCAACGCAACCAAGGTGAACTGATGAAGGATATCATCTTTGTGTGTAACAAGCAAAGAGCACTGATGGAAGACAGTTTGTTTTTGGTCGAAAATCGATCAGCTTCACCAGCCGACGCAACCATGAGGCGCAACCATGAGCATCGATAGGTCATCGTGGTGATGCATCATCCATTTGGCATCAAGTTTGGGTGAGGCACCTAAGAAGTTCGACAAATCCTCACCGTGGTCTATTTCTTCTCAGTAATCAAGCTCGAGGAAGGAAGAACCACGTGGCAGAGGACAGTGAGGCGGAACAACAATGGCCATCCAATTTTGTGAAATTCCACTAAAATGGAGGAAGACATGCCCGTGTATGGAGACATGCATCGCTGTTTCCAAAAATATAAAAAAGGGTTAGCAACGACATCTCAATTGTCAATAAGAATTAATGAAAAGTACACCAAAAAACAGAAGCATCATAATTATCTTGATGGGAACTAAACCAGGATACCCGAGAAAAAAGCATTTCTTCATTTAACCAGTGATAGTACTACCACCATATGGACAATGACCGCACAACCATCATGCACTTTTTGTCGAAACAACATGTATACCTCCACCGAGGCATAAATCAGGACAACTTTTTGAGTGGCATTTCCTCTATAATACTCCCTCCTTTCCGGTTTATAGGGCTTATCTCAAAATTTTAGTTTTTCCATTTTATAAGGCTCAATTTGGTTGTTCCCCATCACATGTTCAGACTTCAAGGTGCATTAAATCATTGCATGCAAGTATTAAGAGAAAACTGACCAATGCATTCACTTTATGCATGCATGCATTGCAATTAATGCATTCGTAAACATAATTTTTTGAGGAAAACAAGAGCATTAATTGGGTGCTTTTGCAAACTACAAAAAATATTCCACCACTCATCATCTACCTTGGTTGGTGAGATTTTTGAATTGAGCGTTATAAACCGGAAAGGAGGGAGTAGTACTAGTAGGTGATGTTGGACCAGCTGACGAACCCTAGCTACTATGCATGGGGAGCTGGGGAGTAGTCGCATAGAAGAAAACCCGCACGCAGCGACCTAGGGAGCTGGACCAGTACAAGAAGTTATACCTCAAGTGGGCGAGATGTCATTTAGGTGGGCGGGCGTGATCTGCCCACACGATGGCAGTGAACAAGGGCGCGGAGGATCTTCGTCCGCGCCAGCGCCGGCTCTGAGAGGACGGTGCGCATCAGCTTCCTCCATCGCCAACGGCGACAACGTCAACGCTGCACCTCCTCACCTCCCGCAGCGGACGGGATTCAACCAGATCTGTGACCACCAGTGAGGAGAGAGATAGACTAGACACTGTCATCTTGTTTTGATATGGAGAGGGTGAGAGAGCGAGAGCGAGAAACTCTATCAAACAAGAGGCTATAATGGAGTACAAAAATCTCTCCATAGCAGTGGTTTTAAATAGAATACGCGCGTTCCTGGAAAAAAGAAACGAAAACTGGCGGACAATTTTTTAAGGGTCTGTCTAGGACACATCTAGATGTGACATAGTTATGTCACATATAAGTTGATGTCCACTCTGTTTGTGGTCTTTTCCTAGTTTTTTTGTTTCTTGTTGCTACATTATATACTTGTGGGAGCTTAGATGTGATATCCTTAAATAACATCTAGATGTGAATTAGACAAACTGATTTTCTAACGTACCAAGAAAGAAAACTCGATCAAAAACAAGCCCCCGCTTCCATGTCGTGAGAGTCGTCGCGCACACACACATAGACATAGACATGCATATCCGTGTTTACGTAAAATTCCATTTCCATCTCCATCTCCAATCATATTTGTCCAACTGGCACATTATATACGTTGTTAATTATATATGCAACAATATTAACATACATCATGTCTTGTTTGCGCATGCCCGGACCGCTGCCACGGCCGGTCCTGACCAACCCGAACCCTCTTCATCACCCACGCATGCTTCCCGCCCGAAATGGTCAGTGCCGCATTCATGCCCGGCCAGAGCGGACGTGACCTCTCACTAGCGCCGGCATTGATTGCGGCGCGCCGGCCGAGAGAGCGTCGCCCGCGCCGGTTCCGGGTGCACGCGGCTGCTCCGCGTTCAAAGGTCGCAATAGCCGGCTACAACATGCGCGATCTCTTCCAGTAGTAAGTTCTTGGGAGTCCGTGCTACAGCTAGCTGTCCTCCCCCAACTCGTCAGTCTCTTCCAGTAGTGCTAGTACTCCATGGCGCGATCCATCGACAAGCAGGCGGGAAAGTTATGGTATACTACTCGGTTTGCGGTGAGTGGCATGCCGAGCGACCGTGTGGGGTCGAGCCATGGAGGAGGGTGAGACACGAACACGACAGACGTGATTTAAAAGTTGGTTTTGCTCGATGGCGCGATCCAACAAAATGAAACGTTGGTTTCTCTCTGTTTCTATTTTTTCTCCGGAAAACGGAAACTTTTCCATTCCATTTTCATTCCTATTCCAAGGTTGCCCCTGTTACAACATTCCATCATATACAAAGGAAAAATAACACGCATGCTGATGCATCTCAATGATTCACAAATCATAGCCAATATTTACTTCACAACTAAAGAAAAAAGTTCTGAGAGCATGTACGATAGAAAAACTACTTATGGGGTCACTACGACTTAAACCCTAAACCCTAAACATGATTTAATTTCCTGGCCAGGTAGAACCTGTCGAAGGAATGTGCTAGAGGGAGATTCTTTAGTGAGAATGTCAGCAACAATAGTAGCAACACTCTTTAGTTCTCCACCTTTTGGTACCTCTTGTTCCATAACACTTTCCATGTCGGGAAGGAAAGACGGCTGGCACCCTCGGATCATACTATGTTTTGTGCAGTTCCACTAAAATTGACCTGAGCATCCCTGATGGCAAAGATATTGAAGAAGTGTGATTAGAATAATAGTACTGGCACTAGTTCATGAGACATAAACTCATCACAAATAGAAGCCGGTAGAAGTAGAGAAAGATCGACATGGAGATGGAGCTACGGCAGTGGAGCAAGCCGGCTCCGAAAGGAAGATGGACTACCTGGGACGTCGGGCTGTAGCTAGAAGGGCGGTTGGGATGCGGCATCGGCTCATACCGTGGTGACCCCCGATTGGGACGCACCGACTGTGGGTTTTCTCCCTCGCCGATGTCGACCGCGTCTACGCAGAACATTGTTCCCTTCCCCCAGCTGCGGGATCAGGCCCGTCGTTCTATGCTTGTGAAGAGAGCAACCTAAGCAAGCAGGCTTGTGGCTTAGGCTCCTACTAGTGTATACATAGTGGTTTTCTTTTTCTCTCCATATCAACCATTTTGTATTGCGTACGTGTCATTCAAGAGTGAAATGATGGTTGCTTCTTCCGACTAACTTACTGTGTGATTTGACTGCTCCTTAGTGGCCCCTACACGTACTCCCCCTACGTGTATGCAAGAGTCACACATACACATGGACGCAAAAACGCGCGTGACGCCCTAATGCATGCATGTCCGAGCACACGACGGAACACACACAGTCACGCTCAAGTGCTCAACCTACACGTGCATGCACACACATACTCAGTCAGGGTGAGCTAGTGACCGTATGAACACCGGAAAATATATATATTGAGCGCAATGAGTGTATTATGAAGTCCACTGACCATATTTTTACAAATATACAGTGACATACAGTGTATTTATCTCGTTCGAAATTAAGCCATATTAACCAGAGAGGAGGCATCATGGACTAGCATTACTTTGTTGTGTCCCGTCAACTTGCTGAATGAGGAGAAGGTTGCAGGGCGGGAGAAGCTTGCGCGCGGTGGCTCGCAGGACAAGGAGAAACTTTTGACTAATGCAAGCTCTCCCTCGCTCAGGCGGTGGACGTGCAACAGTTAATTCGGTGTCAGATTGCCAGAAGCATACACTATACTACTAGTGCTATTATTGTTCGACTTCCCGAACAGCCAAGCGCAAAGTTTACTAGTACTACTACTATAGTCCATAAAGGTACGTACTATACTAGTACTAGGAACCGGATGGAGGAGCGTCTGCACTCTTATTATAATTTTAAAATGTGATAAAACACTTTTCAACACATTTGGTTCTCTTCGAGGGTTCTCGCATGTGATAATGGAAGTTTATTGCATGGAACACTCGCCACAATTCTCGCTTAATTCTGGCTCATATCCTGTTACAAATAGTAGCGCTCGGTAATATTTACTTTTTTTGTTATTCAGCATGTAAATAGGTCAGCAAACCTTGCGGCGCATCTTCGTGCGAACCGTGCTTGCTACACTTTGAATGTGGCCGAGAGCTGGCTTGATGAAACACCTCGCTTCCTACTTCTTTTTTTGCGGGGTACCTCGCTTCCTAGTGACCAGTGTCTTGGCTGATCGTCCTAAGAATGCTTATATATGAATAAATCTCTCTCATTTACCCGCAAAAAAGATTAAGCCATATTAACTAGAAAGGAGGGAGTATGGACTAGCACTACTTTTTGGTGTGTCCCGTCAACTCGCAAAACGAGGAGAAGCTTGCAGGACAAGGTGAAGCTCGCTTACGCCTTTTGACTAATGCAACCTACCCTCGGTGGACATGCATCAGTCCATTCGATGTCAGATTGTCAGAGGCATACACTGTAGTATCCAACATGCGGAGTACCATCATTGTTCGACTTCACGAAGGTGCGAAGAGCCAAGAGCAGTAGTACGCGTACTTGGTTTTGCACCTTCATACTACTCCACCCTCCGTCACAGTTTACAGGGTGCGCTTCATTATGATGCATTTCTCTCGATGCATTTCCACCACCAGAGAGACTTTAGACGCGTTTGGTATAATGCTCATTTAATTAGGGCGTGGTAACCGCAGTCAAGTCCACAATTTTCTCTCCATGTACTGTACTACTACGGAGTGCATGCATGTGTGTACCCGGGGTGGAAGCACTGCATGCATGTGTGTATGCATTATTCCCTCTAGTAATAGACGCCGTGCTATAACTACCAATGCTATATTTCAGGCCGATCGCTAGTCGCCTTGGTCCCACAGATTTTTTTTCTTTTTTCTGAAGCGCGCTGTATAAACAGTGACGGACGGAGTAGTATGAGCAGATTCAAAGAAGAGCGTATTGATGGTTGCTTCTTCAGAGCAACTTACAGTGGGAAAGGTGGGGCTTATGATTTGACTGCTCATTACTCACTATTAATGCGGCGCAACGACCGGGCTGAGTCTCCCATGCGGTTGTGCACTACCCCTTTCGGTTCTTAAATATACTCCGGAGTATTTGTCTTTCTAGAGATTTCAATGAGTGACTACTCAAATATTTGTCTTTTTAGAGATTTCAAATGGACTGGCACATACGGATGTATATAGACATATTTTAGAGTGTAGATTCACTCATTTTGCTCCGTATGCAGTCACTTGTTGAAATCTGTGTTAAGACGAATAGAATATTTAGGAACGGAGGGAGTACACATACGAAGCAAAATGAGTGAATCTACACTCTAAAATATGCCCGTTTGAAATTTGTAAAAAGACAAATATTTAGGAACGAAGGAGTATAATTTTGTGCATGGCACATGGAACCGGATGATGAAGAGGCTTCTGGCAATGCTATCAAGCTTCCATCATTTGTTTACATAATTGACGTACTATACAAATAATTTTCCAGCGACATGAAATTGTACAATGGTGTGAGCTTTCAGCTTTTGTTTCGCGTGTCTTGCCATCGATGCTCTTTCGGAAACAATAAAAAACTAACTTCCTTGCTAATGCATGTCAATTATTAGCAGATCAGAGCTAATAATTACATCACAACTGAAGACAAAGTTGTGAGAAGGTGTTAAATTAAGATTGATCCATGCTTTCATTGGCAGCAACGTCCCCCCAGCTCTGTCTAAATCAACAAGGCATGTTGGGAAAAAAGTAGTTGTCTGGAGCATGCAACATTCTGATCATTTTGTGCAGTTCCACTAAAATAGAGCTGAGCGTCCCTGTTCCAAAGATATCAAGTGAGATTACGATAATAGAGGACTGCTGATGAAACAATAAACACATAAATAGAAGCCGGTCACCTTTGCAGTCTCTCTTAAGACTAACTAGTTGGAGAAGATTAAGCTCGGAGTTCGATGAGGAGGATAGAGCAAAACCAATCTCCCTTGGTGTAGTCGCACTGAAATGTAGAGACGTTGCCCGTGTGACATTTTAGTACAACTGCACAAAACACTCTTAAGAAAAAAGTGATTTGTGCAGTTCACCAAAAGGTCGCAATAGCAACGACGTGAAATGGATAACCCTGTTTGCAAAAAAGAGGTAGAAAGGAAACAATTACTGGCCAATAACAGTTGATGACACATGCGACGACAAAAAAGAAGCATATTCCTTGTCCTAAGGGAAGATAACAACACGGTTGTGTTTGTCTAAAACGGTGTGAGGACGAGAATACAATATGGAAAGTACGCCAGACGAGCTACATTTTGGGCAAAGAACTATGGAAGATCCACATGCAGCGACGTGGGAAAATGGGCAGTGGAGCAAGGCCGGAGGGGATACCTGGAGGTCGTCGGGATGTAACTAGGTGAGCGGCGGTGGGCAGAATCTGCGAGCAGGTGGCGTAGGCCCTGCCATGCCAGAGCTTGGTCAGAGAGAACGACGTGTACCACAGATCGGGATGTGCTGCCTCGGCACCGTCGAACGGAGAAACGATGCACTTCCTCCCTTTCCCCCGGCGGACAGGATGCGGCCGGATCAGTGACCAACGGTGAGAGAGAGAGAGGCCACCGCACTCCCTTTCCCCTGGCGGACGGGATGCGGCCGGATTAGTGACCAACGGTGAGAGAGAGAGGCCACCACACTCCCTTTCCCCCGGCAGACGGGATGCGGCCGGATCAGTGACCAACAGTGAGAGAGAGAGGCCACTGAAGCCTTGTGTGAGATACTCTTAAGAGCGGACTACCTTTTCCTCCATAAAAATCGTTTTATATTCCGTGTACGTGCCATTGAGCGCTATAACTTTATTTAAAAATAACGCGGCAACACGTCAAGTCGAACTTTGTTTCGTGCACGCGTGGTACACGACCTCCCTAGGTAAACAACCGCTACAGGCGTTCAAATTAGCACGTGGGCTGCCATTTCATAAAGAAATGAGCTCCATCGTGTACCCACGCGGGTGCACCTATTCTGTTCTTGTATACGTACACCACCTGCGTGGGGTTGTGTGAGAGAGATACAAACCTAGAGAGATATAGTGTGTGGGTTCTTGAGAGTTTTTTTGTGTGTGGGGGGGCGGGGTCACTCAAAAAAATTAACATATGCAATGTGTGTGAAATAGAGTCCTGGATATAACATATATATAGAGGGGGCGATCCATGAGAAGAAAGTGGAGGTATCATCGGCTTGAGGTGTACATAGAATCGAAGAGAGGGATGATGTGTGTGTGTGTGTGCGCGCGCGACCGATAAAGAGTGCCATCGAATTTGTGTGTGCCCACGTCAAAGATATAGAGTGGTTGGCCTACTGGAACGTGAGATGGGACATGTGCAGTTTGTCTCTGTGGCATGGATACCTACCTGGAGCACTCGACTATCGGTGTGTGGTGGGGGAAGAGGGAGGCCCAATTAACTATAGAGGTACAATGGCTGGTATATGTGTGGAGGAGGAGAGAGGCCTACCTCATGTATTAAGGAGATCGATCTGCCTCATGTATTAAGGGAGATCGATTGGCATCCATGCATATGTGCAGGAGATGAATAAGGTTGGGAGAGAGACAGAGCTAGAGTGTTGGAGGGGGTGGTAGTGGAGTTGCTTCTAACAAATGGTGGGATAGGCTTGCTAGACAAACGGAGGGCACGCCCGCAATATCAATAAGAGAGGAGATGGCTGCTTGTTGTCTATGCACGTGCGTGTGAGAGACGGGTCAGGAGGCATGCACGAATGATGAGGGGGGACGATGTGGCTGTGGTAAGCAGACGTAACTACATAGGAAGATCAATCGCCCTTTGTAAGAGAAAGGAGAGACATAACTTGTGAGGTACGTCGATCGATGGGGGGTAGTTAAAGTCGATCTAGGTATATATTGGGAGATCGATCGGTATACATGCATGTGTGTGTTAGAAGCAAATGAGGATAGAGAGAGAGAGGGATGCATCTAGGAGGTGGTAGGAGAGGCATACTATATCGAGGGTGAGGAGTGTGCGAGTACGAGAACGATGAAAAGAGTGGTGGGAGTGAGGCATGGACGGTGACAAGAGACGAGGGGAAGCTTGTGTTTGTGCTAGGCACACCTGGCTAGAGAGGCATATCGATCGATGTGTGCCGTAAAGGAGCTGGGGGGCCTACACACACCGTGGGTGAACGACCTAAAGTGAAAAGACGAATTTGCGCGATGGAGCTAGAGAATGCTGAGGGAGGGTGAGAGGGATGCGGGCGTGTGCATGCACAAGAGAAAGTTAGCGCTAGCTACAAAGATAAGAGGGTTGTGTGGGTGTAAAAGACGAACAGAGATCATATATACTTCATTATAAAAAAGCGAATTCAGATATTTGAAGAATTTATCATAGTGTTTCAAACCGACAGATGTGTGAATATATATAACGGTGATACACATGGTGTGGTTATGAACATGGTATACTACATTTAATATATTTTATCTCTACTCTTATAAAAAAACAGAGTTGTTGATGATGGTGTGCCTGCAATCCTGCATTATAGGCCATTTGATTTATATCTGGCGGATAGCAAGGAAACTATGATGGTTGAAGTTGGCAACAATCATGATTGTAGATTCTTATTGAAATAGAGAAACGAATTCAAATTTAGTTCGAATTGCAGCGGTAGTATAGACATTTGGAATGCACTAAAATGTTGGTATGAGTAGGTTACATGCATTATACAGCAAGCAAAAAAATTTAATCAGACATAACATGGATTCATACTCCCTCCTTCCATCCATATAGGGCGTAATGAGATTTTTAAGACCGCCTTTGACTATTGACAAGATTAATAGTACATGACATGCACAATGTGAAAATTATATCATTGAAAGAACCTTTCACAGACGAATTTAACGGTGTGCTTTGTGTAAGTTGCATGTCATATATCATTGCTCTAATATTTGGTCAAAGTTAGCATCGAAAAACGCATTAGGCCCTATGTAGATGGAAGGAGGGAGTAGCTTTGAATAGCATTTGTATAGTAAAACGGGGCAAGACTCTCTCTTTGTGTGGTGTGAATAGTTTTATTTTTTTCGTTTTCTTTTTGGTTGAGGGAAGTGCGAATTGATTTGGTACTGTCGGGGGTTTGGTGCGACATATGCCAACGGATGGCTTATCATGGTGGGGGCGAGTATAACGTCACCGGTGCCTGGAAACGGGATGAGGCGAAGACATGCACGTCGGCGAATCTTACCCAGCTTCAGGGCTCTTCGGGGAGATAATACCCCTACTGCTGCTCTGCGGGGTCTCCGCATGATCACTATGGCCAAGTGTTTACACGGTTGCTCCTTGAGCTGTTTCTTAGAAGTAGGAGAGGGCAAGGCTAGCTCTCTCCTTCTATCTGGTATGGTCTAGAGCTACTGGGTTTCAACCCTTTGCATGGGTGCCCTGGGGGCTTTATATAGGCCTACCCCCCAGGGGTACAATGGTAATTTGTCTGGGCGTGGGCCCAGCCGTCAGTGCCTTTGGCCTCTGATTTCTCCGCCGACTGCTGGGGCCCGCCGGTTGGTGGGCCTCGCCGATTGGTCTGGCACGGAGCCGACAGGCCGCGTCCGCCGCGGGCGGGTCTTGCCGGCTGCTAATTACTGTAGCTGTGCTTCTGATGACGCGGGCTTGGTCAAGGGGTCGTGGCAACAGTCCCGCCGCCTGGTGGGTGATCACTATTGCCACTCCCCATCACATCTTGATTAATGGCGCATGGGGCCCCGGGGAGGGCTCGGCCGACTCCCCGGGCCAACTCCTGACGGATCCGACTGGCGGTCCTCTCGCCGTCTCCTAGGGTCTCACTGACTGGTGGGACCTGCTGCTTCTGGGCCGTTCAGACAAGCTGTCGTGGGCGCAGGACTCGGTACTGTGGTGCTGATGTCAGGGCCGGCAGGGCAGCAGTGCCACGCCGCACGGAGATCTTCCCGAGTACGGCGTGCTGTGGCCATGCCTACCCTTGGTAACGGGCGGGAGTGGGCTTCACTGTAGCCACGCCCCTGCCCCGTCCCCTTCGATGAGGTCATGGGTTTGTTGGAGTCGCCGCCCAACTCCCCCAAGCCGGCTTCTCTGGAAATCGTCCCTGGGACTCGGCCGTGAGCGGGCAGTCGGCCGCCCTGCCGTCGACTCCTCAGGAGGCGGCTCTTCGCCCTGGGGTCTTGAGGGGCACAGCCTGCCCCGACGTCTTGAAAGGTTATGGGACTCGGGTTGGCCTACCCGTGGCCCATTACTCCGACAGTAGTCCCCGAAGCTGGTGAGGTGCCGCGGGCAATCGGCCGAGAAGCCTTAGCAGTTTCTCTTTCCGGGTGCTCAACACATGGTCTTTGACTGACTTCTGCCGGGCCGTCTAGAAGGAGTCGGACTTGCTTAACTCGGACTCACTCAATTCCGACTTGCTCAGTATTTCGAACGTCGCGGCGGGATTTTAAGTGGTGTGCTAGCTAAGCCTCCAGGCCGCCGCCCGTTCTTGGCCTGTCACGCGAGGGCACGTGGCCAGGCCGTCCTGCCAGCCTACGCGTGCGACGGGACAGGCCCATAGGCGGGGCCCGCCACTACCGCGCCTCGGTGCCCGAGCGGATCCGCTGCGGCCCCGATGGACGGTTGGGATTCCCGTGGAGTTACTACGCGCAGTAACTTTACGTGGATCGTGGGGGTCGTGGGGTTGTGGGCGCAGTAAATCCCCACGCCCGCCCCCTCGGCTTCGCAGCCCACGGGGCTATAAGTAGGGGGAAGAGGGGGGCACGCGCGCCCCTCCTTCCCACTACTCCTCGCTCTCTTCCTCCTTGCTGCTCCTCGCTCTCCTCCTTCCTCTTCTCTTCTTCGCTCTGCCGCACGCCCAAGCTCCGGCGAACGCTGCGGCGACAGCTCGCGATGAGTTCTTCCTCCGCTGCCGCGCCTCCCCCAGTGCGCTCCGGCACCTGGGACGGTTCCGAAGTTCATGAAGACCACATTGAGTTCCTCAGCTGGACCCGTCGGCTTCCCGGCGAGGATCGCATGCAGGTGCGTCTTGCGCCGGAGGGGGAGATTTCCCCCGCACCGCAGGAGGGCGAGCGGGTCATCTTCCGCTCGCACTGCCTGCGCGGGCTGGGGCTGCCGGCGAGCAATTTTTTCCAGTCCTTCCTGGAGTTCTACGGTCTCCAGCCACACCACCTCACCCCAACATAGTGGTGCTGTTGTCCGCCTTCGTGGCCCTATGTGAAGGCTTCCTCGGAGTCCTCCCCACCCTCGAGCTCTGGGGGGACTTCTTCTTCTCCAAGCTCGGCACCCAGGCCACGGGCGTGCCGGCTCAGTGCGGCGCCTTCATCATCGTGCGAAGGTCGGGGGCCGACAATCCCTTCCCCTCCATCTCACTGATAAAGTCGGTGAAGATGTGGCAGAGATCCTACTTCTACGTCAGGAATGTCGCCATGAGGGGCGACTGGGTCAACCTGCTGGCGTTCGAAGCCGGCCCGCCGGCTGGGAGACTGCCCAACTGGTCGTACCGGGCTAGGTCGCTGACGCCTGCGGGAGCCGGTGCCATCACGCGACTCCGAGTGCTGACGCAGTCAGAGGGTCTGACTGGTCCGGACCTGCTGGCCGCCATCGTTTCGCGCCGAGTTCTCCCACTCCAAGGCCGCCCTCACATGATATGCCAGATCAGCGGGCACCGCGACCCGAGTCGGATGTGCACCAAGGACATGCCTCACAAAGAGGTGGCCTTCATGGTGAACTACCTCTCGGACAGCAGGCTCCTGGAGGATTGGCGATTCGGCAAGGAGCCGTACTCCCGCGCGAACCCCCCGCCCGTGGTGAGTCGCCTTTCTTTTCTTTCTTTAGATTGTCTTCTTCTTGCCGAGTTTTGTTTTAACCAGTCGGCTTTGGTTAGAATCCCCTTCTTCACCCACCAGCCGGCACCTCGGGGCCGGCCCGTGAGTTCCTCGCCGACCGGGCGGAGAGCGACGTCGACGACCCCGATCTGGGGGCGGCGGCTCTGGAAGACGACGCCGAGGGAGGAGGAGGGACAATAGGCGACTTCAGGCCTTCGGCTACCTTCACCGACTGTCCTGAAGACAACGCCGAGGGAGAAGTCGCCCCTCGCCATCGGCCAGGAGCCAGCCAGCCTGGCACGGGCTCTTCTGCCGCACCGGGCGCTCCAGGCGGCGGGAAGAAGCGCAGGGCCGTGCCGACCTTGTTCGGCAGTCGGCCAAAGAAGCCCAAGGGCTCGGCTGCGGCGAACCGGCACGACGAGGCAGTCGCGAAGGCCATCCGCTTCCGTAAGGAAGTGAAGAAGCCACCGTTGGTCTCCGCGTAAGTATTCTGTCTTCAAAGTTTTATTCTTTCTTTGTGATTTGTCTGAGTCTCTGCTTGCCCCTCTTGCTTCAGGGCTCCCCCCTCACTTGAGCGGGTCGCCGCCGCCTCCATCATGGGGTCAACAGAGACGTCTGCCACCACTCGGCGGATTGACCCCGCTGCTGACCTCCGAGAGGTGACGGAGCGGAATGCGCAGGAGAAGCGCAACGAAGAAGAGGCCCTCCGCATGGAGAAGGCTTAGGCCGACAGGGCGGAGGCCTCCGCTAATAAAAAACTAGCGGAGGCCGAAGCCGCTGCCGCGGCGATGCAGCGGGCTGAGGAAGCCGCACGCCGCCAGTCGGCAGTGCTCGTCACCCCGTTGAACTCTGCGCCACCGCCTCCGGAGTTCATGGGGCCAACTGGAGAAGCCGGCGGGGAGAACCCCGTCGAGGAGAGGGAAGGCGGCGACCCCTCTACTCCGGACGCGAACGTTCTGCCGCCACCTCCGCCGCCGTCTGAAGGCGCGCAAGGCAAGCAGCCAGCGGACCCTCCGGTGCCGCCGACCGAAGACGAGGCCGTGGCGAGGCTACTCCTCCAAGTCGGCTCGCCAACACGCCGTCGTCTGGAGAAGGCAACTTCGGCACCCCGCCCCCTGGAAGCCGGCACCTCCAGCTCGGTGGCCCTAGACGCCGAAGCGACGAGCGCCGCACCTATTGGGTGGGTGCGAGGAGGCGGCATAGGGCCGCTGAACCAGGCGCTCCTGGACGTCCAGGCGAAGCTCCGTGCTGAGGGCGACGCTCTCCAGAGTTGCACCAAGGCGTTCCTAGCATCGCGGGCAGCCGTCCGGGTATGTTTTTTTCCTTTGGTCTTTGTTTTCTTGTTCCTCTCTGTGGGGGCGCGCCAGCGCACCCAGTGGGTGTAGTCCCCGAGTTTCGGGCCGGCTGCTGAGCAGGCGGCCCGGAACTCCAATTGATGAACTTCTGGGTACTAACTTTGTCTGAAATGCTTGTCGCAGGATTACCACAACCTCCGCGTCACTGCCTTCAACCGTAACGTTGAAGAGCTGGGCAAGCGGACCGCCGACTTGGCGGAGAGCCGGAGTAAGTCCTTTTTTCTTCTCTGCGGGGGCGCGCTAGCGCACCCACGGGCTGTAGTCCCCGAGATTCGGGCCGACTGCTGAGCAGTCGGTCCGGATCTCCCCGGCGACCTACTTTATTGACGACTGTTATCTTTCTTCCTTTTCTTCAGGAGCCAACACTGCTCTTCAACAGCAGCTGAGCGAAGCCAACTCCGCCCTGCGCGCCAAAGGGGAGGAGTGCAGCAGGCTCGCCACAGAGCGCGATCTACTGGCCACTCAGTTGGCAGAGCAGAAGGAGCTGCTTGTGAAGTTGCAGAGGGAGGCGGAGGAGACGGAAACCGCCCTCTTGGCCGAGTTCGCGAGTGAGCGCTCCTCCTGGTCTGACAAGGAGGCGCTGCTGTCCTCCGGCTTCCACGAGATTGAAGACATCATTGATGGTGAGTCTCTTTATTTTCTTTCTTCGAGCTGCCGATTTAAATCGTGCCGACTCCTGGTTTTTGACTAGCTTCCTCGTTTCTTCGCGTCTCTGCAGACTTCTTCCCTGGGCAGTCGCAGGCCGCCATCCAAGCCATCTAGGCCGACCGTGAAAGTCGGAGGGTGGAGGGCGCAGAGATCGCCGCCGATGCCCCCCGAACTCTTGACGACCACATCCTGAGCATCGAGGCTCGCCTCCGGCCGGCTCACCGGATGCTGCGCCGGCTTCAGCGCGTCGGTGCCCAGGCGATTGCCGCCCTTTGGCCGGATATGCAGGCTCCACGCACCCCCAGCCTGATGGCCAACTGGCTGGAGGTCGCGGCTGGTCGTCTTGAGGCCTGGAAGGGCTCTTCGGCCCGGGCTGGAGCGTGCCGGGCCTTGGAGTTCGTCAAGGCATGGTACCCGGGGATGGATCTAGACCGGATGGCCACGCTTCGGTCGGAGGCCTAGCCGGAGCTGGCGGCTGCGGAAGATGCCCTCGTCAAACATGCTGCGGCGATCGCCGAGTACACCGACACCAGCATCTTCGTCCCCGAGCGGCCTGAAGACGGCGAGGAGGTACCGCTGGAGTGGTTTGGGAGGAACCCAGACTACGGCGAAGACTCAGCGGAGGTGATTGGCTCCAGCATCAAGGAGGAGGACGAGGCAGAGGATGGAGGCGAGGCGGAGGCACCAGAAGACGGAGCAGACGGCCAGCCTCAGCCCGACCGCGCCTCCAGCAACGAGCCGTGTGCGACCGAGTCGACTGCCGCCAGAGGTGATCAAGCCGATACTAGCCAGCCGGCTGCCCCGACGCTTGACGCTGGCGCCTCCTCCGACCCTCCGAATCCGTCTGCTGCCTCCTAAGCTGCCGATGTATCTTTTATTTTATCTGCTTCAATAGTCTTTGAAGAACTTGTTAATTCGCACAATTCCACCCGCGGGGTGTATTTTGAACCTCTACTCGACAATTTGGCCCAGGGCCTATGTTATGTAAATATATATATCTATCTTTTCTTGCTCATTGTTCTTTTGGCTTTCTTCCTTCGCCGCTTTCTCTTAGTTGCCTGCCTTGCCAATCGGACAGCCGCTCTGCAGACTATTGCTGGATCAAGTGCTAGGCTACTTTGGGAAAGCAAGTACTTTAGCCGATTTCAAGATTTTTTTGAGCAAGTTGGATAGGAAGCGGCAGTTCGACTATCCGAGAGTCGGTTTGCGAGAAAGGCTGGAAGCCGTCTTGAGCTATGTTTTATGCTTTGAGTCCTTAGCCATTTTTCATGCGAATGCCCATTCTACCTTACTGCTACCCACCGTACAGTCGCTTTGCAAGCTGCGACTTCTGATAGGAGACGGTTTGGGCGTTTACACACTACTTGTCCGACTGTAGGAAGCATTTCATAGTGCAAGGCAGCAAGTCCCCAGGCCGATTTGTCGAGCCCGGTGCCAAACGGCATAAAAAGGACTAACATACTTGCAGTCATAATTTTTATCATACAGACAAAAGAGGGCAGTCCCCGAGCTCACCTCGGGGGGCCCGAAGTCTTGGTTCTTTAATACAAAAGGTATCATGGTACATACTGCATCAGCTGTAAAACCTTCAGAGGAGATTTGCATTCCATGGCCGCTCTGTCTCCTTGCCGGAGTCATCCCTCTTGCGTGCTCGGGGCTTCTAAGCGTCGATCAGGTAGTAGGAATCGTTGCCCAGTACTTTGCTGATGATGAAAGGGCCTTCCCAAGGCGCCGACAGCTTGTGCTGGCCGGCTGTTCGCTGGATCAGCCGGAGCACAAGGTCGCCTTCTTGGAAAGATCTTGGCCTGACCTTCCTGTTGTGGTACCGGCGCAGGCTCTGCTGGTAGATGCTGGACCTGCTGAGTGCCAACAGCCGGCCCTCTTCCAGCAGATCAACGCTGTCTGGTCGTGCTTCTTCTGCTTCCTCCTCGGTGTACATGGTGACTCGTGGGGAGTCGAACTCTATGTCCGTTGGGATGACGGCTTCAGCACCATGGACGAGGAAGAAGGGCATGAAGCCGGTTGACTTATTTGGAGTCGTGCGCAGACTCCAGAGGACGGCTGGCAGCTCGTCGAGCCAACAGCCAGCCGAGCGCTCCAGAGGCTCGATCAACCGAGGCTTGATGCCGGACAGGATGAGGCCGTTTGCTCGCTCCACTTGGCCGTTTGACTGCGGGTGGGCGACGGACGCTAGGTCCAGTCGGATGCCCTGTGTTGCGCAGAAACGGGCCAAGGCGCCTTTGGCAAAATTGGTGCCGTTGTCGGTGATGATGCTGTGTGGTATGCCGTACCGAATTGTGATATCGGTGATGAAAGTCACGGCAGTCGGACCGTTCGGTTTCTTAATTGGCTTCACTTCTATCCATTTGGTGAACTTGTCCACTGCGACAAGTAGGTGAGTTAAACCACCTCGTGCTGTCTTGAATGGTCCCACCATGTCTAGACCCCAAACCGCGAAAGGCCAGGCAATGGGGATGGTCTTGAGCGCAGAAGCCGGCTGGTGCGGCTTGGAGCTGAACTTTTGGCATCCTTTGCATTTTTGGACCAACTCCTTGGCCTCTTCTAAGGCAGTCGGCCAGAAGAAACCGTGCCAAAAGGCTTTGGCGACGAGTGCTCTTGAAGCCGCATGGTGGCCGCATTCGCCTTGATGGATGTCTTTGAGAATCGCTTGGCCTTGCTCTGGCTCTATGCAGCGCTGGTAGACACCAGTGACGCTGCGCCTGACCAGCTCTCTGTTGACTATGGTATAGGCTGCCGCCCGGCGTTGTACTTGCCGAGCTGAGGTGTCATCAGTTGGTAGCTCTTTGTTCACCAGGAATTTGAGGATGGGCTGGGCCCATGAGGGTGCTGCTATTTCTTCGACTACCAGAACTGCGACTTGGACGAGGGCGGCTGGGCTTGGAGGCGGCGGGTTGGAGTCAACAGCCGCTTGCTGGGTTGATGAAGTCCTAGGCCGACTAGCACGGTCCTTGGGCCGAGTTCTAGAATCTTCGAGTCCGCCACCGCAGTCCCCGGGCCGGGTTCTGTAGTCCCTGGACTAGCCTCGACTGTGGCGGCTCCAGAGTCATCTGCCGAGATCCTCGTGCCGCCTGCCGGGGCTCTGGAGTCGGATCCGACGTCTTCGGGAGGAGCCGGTACGAAGATGGAGTCTGATTCTGGCGAGGGCTTGATGGACGGCTTGAGAAGGCATTGAAGGGCGACACCAGATGGTATTGCTTGGCGGGTAGAGCCGATTCGTGCCAATGCATCTGCTTGGTCGTTGTCATTCCTTGGTATATGAAGGAACTCGCATCCTTCGAAATACCCGCTGAGTTGCTGCACAAGGAAACGGTAGCTCGCCATGTTTGCATCTTTCGCGTCCCAGTCGCCGGATGATTGCTGGACCACTAAGTCCGAGTCACCATAACACAAGATCCGGCGGATGCCAAGCTCTTTGGCAAGCCGGAGCCTGTGGATGAGCGCCTCGTACTCGGCGACGTTATTGGAGGCGACAAAGTGGATTTGCAGCGCATACTTGAGCTTGTCACCTTTGGGAGAGGTGAGGACGATGCCAGCTCCCAAGCCAGTGCGCATCTTCGAGCCGTCGAAATGCATCCGCCAATGGGTGGAATCAGGTGCTGGAGGCAGGTACTGTGTCTCGGCCCAGTCGACGAGGAAGTCGGCCAGTGCTTGTGATTTGATAGCAGTGCGGGGCTAGTAGTAGATGGTGTAAGGAGCCAGCTCTATGGCCCACTTGGCCACTCGACCAGAAGCATCTCGGCTACCGATGATCTCGGCAAGTGGGGCTGTGCAGACCACCGTGATTGGATGCTCTTGAAAGTAAGGCTTCAATTTCTTGGCAGCAAAGTGTACGCCATAGCACATCTTCTGGTAGTGGGGGTAGTTCTGCTTGGAGGTCGACAGTACCTCGCTCAGGTAATATACTGGTCTCTAGAGAGGCAGCGCCTTGCCTTCCTCCTTGCGCTCCACTACAATGACTGTGCTGACTACCCGGCTGGTGGCGGCGATGTACAGGAGCATAGGTTCCTTGGGAGTCGGAGCCGCCAGGACAGGCGGAGTAGTCAACATCTTCTTCAACTGGTGAAAAGCTTCGTCTGCCTTATGGTTCCACTCGAAAAAAGTGGTCTTCTTCATGAGTTGGTATAAGGGGAGAGATTTCTCGCCCAACCGACTGATGAATCGGCTGATGGACGCTAAGCAGCCGGTGAACTTCTGCACATCCAGCAGTCGGCTGGGTACCTCCATTCTCTCGATGGCCTTGATTTTTACTGGGTTGCATTCTATGCCGCGTTCAGAGACCAGGAAACCTAGCAGCTGGCCGGCTGGTACTCCGAAGACACACTTCTCGGGGTTGAGCTTGATCTGGAACCGGCGCAGGTTCTCAAAGGTCTCCTTGAGGTCTTCCAGCAGTGTTCCACGCTTTTCCGTTTTCACCACTACGTCGTCCACGTAGACATGGGCGTTCCTGCCGAGCTGCTTGAGGAGACACTTCTGCATGCAACGCTGAAAGGTGGCGCCGGCATTCCTCAAGCCGAACGTCATGGTGAGGTAGCAGAATGCTCCAAACAGCGTGATGAAGGCGGTCTTCAATCTGTCAGCCGGGTTCAGCTTGATCTGGTGATATCCTGAGTATGCATCCAAGAAACTCAACAGCTCGCATCCGGCTGTGGAATCTATCACCTGATCAATTCTTGGTAGAGCAAATGGGTCCTTGGGGCAGGCCTTGTTGAGGCTCGTGTAGTCAATACACATTCGCCACTGCTTGTTCTTCTTTACTACCAGGACCGGATTTGTGAGCCACTCCAGAAAGAAAACTTCCATAATGAAGTCGGCTGCTAGGAGTCGGGCTATCTCTTCTCCGACAACTCTTCTCTTCTCTTCTGATAAGCGGCGCAGGGGCTGCCTGACCGGCTTTGCATCAGATCGGACATGTAACTTGTGCTTGGCGAAATCCGTCGGTACACCTGGCATGTCTTTGGGGGACCATGCGAAGATGTCCCGATTCTCACGGAGGAAATCGACGAGCTCGCCTTCCTATTTGCTGTCGAGGTTTGCACCTATGACGGTGTACCTCTCTGGGCGCTCCGGATCCAAGGGTATCTTCTTTGTCTCTTTAGCCGGCTTGAACAAACCCTCAGCCTCCGACTCTTTTGGGCTAGGCGATACCTCAGGCTGCTTGCCGGCCATCGCCACAACTCGCTCAAGGAGCCGCTTCTCAGCCGCGATTACCAGGGACTCGGCCAGCCGACTGCTCTCAGCTGCGCAAGCAGATGACTTCCGGTAGTGGCCTGCCACAGTCAGAATTCCCCTGGAACTGGGCATCTTCATATTGAAGTAAGCGTAGTGGGGGACCGCCATGAACTTGGACAAGGTGGGTCGGCCAAGTAGCGCATGGTATGGGCTCTCAAGGTCCACCACCTCAAACCAAACAGACTCTCTTCGGAAGTGATCTTTGTCCCCAAAGAGGACGTCCATCAGGATCTTGCCGATCGGCGAGCAGGAAAGCCCAGGTACAATGCCGTGGAACACTGTCCGGCTGCTCTGAAGCCGTCTTTGCTTGATTCCTAACTTCTCGATGGTATCCTTGTACAGGATATTGATGCTGCTGCCCCCGTCTATCAGAACTCGCGAGAAACGTGCGGCCCGTTTGTCCATAGCAAAGGTGGCGTCCAGGACCAAGGCGTAGGAGCCCGGACTCGGCATCACTTCTGGGTGGTCAGCCCTGCTCCAGCTGATGGGCTTCTCAGACCAGTGCATGAACTCTGGCGTCTCTGAGGCTACTGCGTTCACCTCTTGTCGCTGCAGCCACCTGCTGCGTTGATCATCAGCCATACTGGTGAACACCACGTAGACTCCGTGTTCTTCAGGGTAATCGTCTCGTACTGCGCCGACTGGCCTGACTGCCGGCTGCTGGGGCGGAGGCGGAGGCGGCTGCCCAGCAGGCGGGGGTGGCAGGAGGCCGTCTCCCTTGGCGATCCTGGTGAGCCAGTGGCACTTCCGGGTGGTGTGATTCGACGGCTTTGCGCCGCTGTGGAACTTGCAAGGTCCATCCAAGGTCTGCTTATAGGAGAAGGCCGGCAACCAGTTAGGCTTGCCGCCTTTCTGTCGCTTGGGCGGAGGCTGCTCTTCTGGCTCCTGGGCTTCAACGGTCGCGACCTGCCGGCTGCTGGAAGCCGGCTGCGGGGCCTTGCGCTTGTTGTCGCCCTGCTATTGTCGCCGGCCGGCGTCTGCCGCCGGAGTTCTTGGAGCTTGAGGAGCCACTTTGCCAGTTGTGCTGATTTGAATTTCCGCCTTCATGGAGGAGTCGGCCGTGGCATACTTGTCCGCTATGATCAGCAGCTCGTCGAGGGTGTCTGGCTCGTCGGAGAGGAGCTTGTGCTTGAGGAGGGTGCCTTCTCGGCACCTGGCTGTGAAGTACTCGATGGCCTGCACCTCGTGCATGCCCTCGCAGGAGTTCCGGAGCTCAGCCCAACGCGTGAGGTAGTCGCGAGTCGACTCGTCAGGACCTTGCACGCACAAGGAGAGCTGGCTAGGCTTGGGAGGATGCTTGTATGTGCTGGTGAAGTTGCGGACAAACGCTTTGATGAAGTCGACCCAGCTGTTGATGCTGCGGGGCTTTAGGCTGTTCAGCCATGTCCGGGCCGTGCCCTGGAGCATGAGCGGAACGTACTTTACGGCGACACGCTTGTTGCCGTTTGCTATGCTGACAGCCATGGAGTAGTCGACTAGCCAGTCTTCCGGCTTCACGGAGCCAGTATACTTGGGCGTGTCTCTTGGGAGCGTGAACCCTCTGGGAAAGGGCTCGTCCTGAATGCTGGGCCCGAAACAAGGCGGACCTAGCTCGTCTTCTTCTTCCAGCGCCAGGGACCGGTGAAGTCGGTCAATCCGGTGGCGGGCGTCCTTCTCTCCAACTCCCTCTCGGCGGCCAAGGCAGTCACCGAGAGTCGGATGGTCAACAGGCGGCGGGGAGACTCGCCTCTCCTTACGGGGAGGGGGAGGCGGACAGTCGTCCCGTTGTTCCACTGCTCTCGGGCGGCCATCTCGGTCGCGCTCTATGGTAATGTGAGTCCGACTGTGGCTGACAGCCGGCTCCTTGTCCTTTCTTCCTCGGGCGCTGCCAGTCGGCGTCCGAGACATCGCGCCTTGATCTCAGTGCAGGTCGTCGTTTGGCCGCCGTGGCGCCTCCGTGCGGCAGCCGGCCTCGTTCTACGCGACGGCCGCGTCGAGGAGCCGCTGGACTCGCTCTATCATGAGGCGGCGTTCTTCGCCCTCGAAATTGTCCAGCTCATCCGCCGCTGCCTGGGCGGCTCGGATGTTCTCCGCTGGTGTAGCGTACATGGGGCGGCTAGCCCCAAACAGGCTGGCGATGGCTACGTCGCGCTGCTGGACCGTGCCAAGGCGGCTGAGCCCTGCCGGGGCCGGCGAGCCGCCAACGGCGCGATCCATCTCCCGCTGGTAAGCTTCTGACAAGCGTCTCATGCTGGCCAGCTTCTTCGTGCCTTCAACGAGCTGAAGGCGGCGCGCTTCTAACGTCTTTGCATCAGCATCTTCCGGAATGGGCGCAGTTAGGTCTTGCAGCGCCACGCCGAGTGAGTCGGGCGCTCCTCCGCCAGGGAACTCGTCATGACTGATGACTAGCACCTCAGTGACGGTGCTTCCGTTGCTCTCTGCGTGGGGGAGAGGTTCGTCGTAGACCACCACGTTGGTGGGGAACGCGTCGAGCAACGCAGTGTCGGAGTCGACCAGCATCGGGTCGGTGGAGCCTACGGACTCCAAGTCTACGGCAGGCCCGCCGGAAACGTGGAGTTGATCAAGGAGGCCCGCGAGGAGGTTCTCGGGGCCGCCCGTGCCTGCATCGGACGCAGGTTCGTCAGAGAGGCGGACCTCGCCGACAAGTTCGGCCAAGGAGCTGGCTGCGCAGGCGATCTCAATGCCGCGCAGCGCGTCGATGCAAACTTCGTCTGGCGTGCCTGGCTGGCTGCGCTTGCCAGGGAGAAAAAGGGATCCCGTCCAGAACAGATCTCCGGACGGCAGTGCACCAGGCCACACGGTGGGCGCCAAATGTCGCGGATTTGGTGCGACATATGCCAACGGATGGCTTATCATGGGTGGGGCGAGTAGAACGTCGCCGGTGCCTGGAAACGGGATGAGGCGAAGACATCCACGCCGGAGAATCTTACCCAGCTTTAGGGCTCTCCGGGGAGATAATAGCCCTACTGCTGCTCTGCGGGGTCTTCGCATGATCACTATGGCCAAGTGTTTACACGGTTGCTCCTTGAGATGTTTCTTAGAGGTAGGAGAGGGCAAGGCTAGCTCTCTCCTTCTATCTTGTATGGTCTAGAGCTACTGGGTTTCAACCCTTTGCATGGGTGCCCTGGGGGGTTTATATAGGCCTACCCCCAAGAGGTACAATGGTAATTCGTCTGGGCGCGGGCCCAGCCGTCAGTGCCTTTGGCCTCCGATTTCTCCGCCGACTGCTAGGGCCCACCGGTTGGTGGGCCCCGCCGACTGGTCTGGTACGGAGCCGACAGGCCGCGTCAGCCGCGGGCGGGTCTTGACGGCTGCTGATTACTGTAGCCGTGCTTCTGATGACGCGGGTGAGGGAGTCCTGGATTAGGTGGTGTTCGGGTAGCCGGACTATACCTTCAGCCGGACTCCTGGACTATGAAGATACAAGATTGAAGACTTCGTCCCGTGTCCGGATAGGACTTTCCTTGGCGTGGAAGGCAAGCTTGGCGATGCGGATATTCAAGATCTCCTACCATTGTAACCGACTCTGTGTAACCCTAACCCTATCCGGTGTCTATATAAACCGGAGGGTTGTAGTCCGTAGGCAATCAACTCCATACACAACAATCATACCATAGGCTAGCTTCTAGGGTTTAGCCTCCTTGATCTCGTGGTAGATCTACTCTTGTACTACCCATATCATCAATATTAATCAAGCAGGAGTAGGGTATTACCTCCATCGAGAGGGCCCGAACCTGGATAAAACAAAGTGTCCCATCTCTCCTGTTACCATCCGGCCTAGACGCACAGTTTGGGACCCCCTACCCGAGATCCGCCGGTTTTGACACCGACATTGGTGCTTTCATTGAGAGTTCCACTGTGTGATCGACAAAAGGATCGATGGCTCGCCTGTAGATCAACTACGACTTCGGCATCTTCGTCACCAGCTCGACTGGTCACCTTGGTTCGACCAAGAATTGCGCCCCGTGTTCGGATCACCATGTCCGGACGAGGGCCTTCATCAAACATCAACTCCGATCTCTTTCAAGATCACGAAGGAATCATCTATGGAGCTCGGCGGCTCAACGTCAACATTGCCCTCAAGCGACCGTGCTATTTTTCTGGATCGTATCTGCCACCACCACCTCCTCGAGTATCGCTTTGACGATCGCTTTGGCGGAATAGTGCGGAATTGAGTCTACAACAACCCTGGAAAATTTCGTCGAGTTCCGATGGAGGAATCTCTGGCAATCCACGATATACCGGAGCCCTGTCAAATCTGGACGGGAATTTGGATGAGTTTAGGGCGTGGTGTCCAGCTTCTAGCTCGGACATCCTTCGGAAGATCCAACCACTGATTGGCTGCGGAATTCCTATATCTACCACCTCTCAAAATTTCGGCTCGATCCGACCGTCCAAACTCCGGGAACCTTCCAATTAGTGCATCACTTTTCGGATCTGTTTTTGCGCGAAAACGAATCCGACCCGGGTTCATCTTTTTTATGAACGGGAGTTCGGACATCCCTTTTGAAGGAAGTTTTGTATGGGGTATTGTGTTTTGTTCCCGAACACATCCCACTAACTTTAAGATCTTTTGAACATGATCTTCAACATCATGCTGGTGTCAAACCAGTCCGGCAATATTACTCCACGGCTGCCGACCTGTGCTAGACACGTCGTCACTTTAGCCGAGCTCAACTTCTTCGGATCATCATCTCGGCAAGCCGAACAAGAGTCCGGCATCGCAAAGGATAAATCATCATCAACATCGCCGCCCCACGGATTACACGGAGCGGGCATACCGGCATCGCCGCATGGTTGCTTCATCAAGCCGGCATCGACCACGTCACGACTTGCATCGACAGGGCTGCACTATTGCTTCTTCAAGCTTGTGTCCATCACGCCGACCTACTTCGACACATCGGCTGACGTCGAGGCTTCGACATCTCGGCTGGACCGGGGGCTTCGCCATCTGTTCATCAACCTACTCCGGTAATGGGTGTGCGGATCGAGTCCCAATTTTGGGAATCACCTTCCTTCAGATTGCTACAACAAATAAACCAGGTGCTATTAATCCTAGTATTTTTTGCTTGTTTGGGTTCAATTTTTCCCAAGGAATTATTACTCTGGTTTGTCCATCATATGTACACAGGTCTATCAAATGGTGGCCGCATTAACGACGGTCGCATGGCGGTCCGGTCAGTCTCCGTACATAGTCCGGCGAATGCCGCACTCGGAGCTCCTACCGACCTGCGAATTCAGGCTTTGCCACGCCTTTACCGCATCACGCCGACGCCCTGCATCGACCTGACTTCGGCGCTAGGCCATATTTCTTTTATTACTTACTTTGCATAAATTATTTATTATGCAACATTTTTATTATTATTATTACTATTATCTCCGGTCTGCACTACTTTTTGTGCACAGAAAAATGATCCGGGGACTTCGGCGTCACTCTGCCGGCCTGCATTGACCGTGCTATGTCACCACTTTGGAGTGCCGAGCTCTCTGCTCCGCCACCTCGGGACCGGCTTGGGGGATGGCACCTTGCCCCGCATCAAGCTCGGACCGCGTCATCAATACCGAACATATTAACCAGCTAAGTCGCTTTCATGCTCAAAGCTTTAATTTCTAACTTGTGTTCGGTTCGGCCAAGCATTATACTTTTTTGGAAAAAGTTGCTTGTAAAAAATTTCCTTGTCCAAACTTTGTTTGTGACGCATAAATTCAAATACCCCGTTTACTTGGGGGCTTCCTTTATGAAGCTTTTTCCTGTTGCATATGATTATACTTGTACGGCTTCGTTCCTTGTTCGTGTATTATGCCACAATATGCACCATATTGACTTAAGCGATTTGCAAGCTGGGTTGCCTCGCTCCTGTGTTTACCCCTATGTTCCCGATTGTTCGGCTAGGGAGTAAAGGGAGCACCTCTGCGATTGTCACGATCGGGTCAACCGAGCCGGACCTCAGACTGGGTGAAGCCGAAAGCTAGCGCTCTTATAGTTATTCAATGATGGTCGGCACACAACGGAACTCATGAGTACAAAAAATCTATTGCACAAGTCTCATAATAACAACGAGCACCGAAGAAAGGTATCGGTGGGGGTACTATTTTCTTCGAAGATGCTTCTTACACTTCACGGTAATATAGCATAAGTTCCCCGAGCGCGCTTTGTCTCTTACAGCCTTATGGCCTGATTGCCTGGTTATTGGAAACACCGTCAATATTCTCGACCGATGGAGTACATAACACTTTTCGGTCCTTAACCGAAGAGGGAGAAGCTGACGGTCGGTTAGGACGCGTTTAAAGTTCAGTTGAACATAGATATGATATAAGTACTTCGGTACATGCAATCATTCTTCTACCCAAGTCACTTGGGGGCTCTTAAGTTTATTTGAGCCGTTTTATAATAAGTGTTCTTCTTCTTAGTCGTTGCAAAGTTTTATTATTATTTATCACTCCTTTTTTTGACACGAGTGTGCGGTCACTAGCCAGGGAGCCTAATTTCTCTCTCAAAGCCGCTAGAGTTTAGTTTGCTAAACTGGCCTGATGAGAAGTACTCCGCCTTCGGGATAGGAGGTTGAAGCTGTAGGCTGACCTGCTCGAAGTCTTGAGATAGGATGTGTCATGTTAAAGGACAACAGAAGCACTTCTTTTTTCTAAGACCAATTTTCGGATTGGCACCGAACACTTGATCTTGTTCGGACGTCATGTTTTTACTGACGTTTCTTGGTTTTCCAAGCTTTTTGGCACTTTTAAACTATTTGTGCTTTTCCAGCATTAGTCTCGCAGTGCAACGCCGGACACCTTTAGGGATTCGACAAAAACATTCTCAGATATTGCTATATATGCATTGGTTTCGAATTGTGTCTTCGGTCAATAGTTGGGTTGCCCGGCTCCTGCACTTGCTTCCTACGTTCCGTTTTGTTCGGCTAGGCGTGCAAAGGGAGAAGCATTGTGATTGTGCTTCCAGCTCACATGGTTAAGCACCTTAGTGGAAAAGCCGAAAACTGACTGTCACAATAAGCGTAAACTGGTCAGCGATCCGATGACTATGACGGGCCATTCATAACATTGGCCGAAGTGTTTACGGCTTGACCTTGACTGTTGCCGAACACTACCGGAGGCTATTAACTGGCCTCCCAAACTAAATCCTCGATATTTTGCTCTTACATTAGAGCTGAGGTTTAATGATCATGCTTAGCATGACAACCCAAAGAAAGGAACCGATAGCGGGACTATTTTCTTTGGAAGACATTTCTTCTGTTAAACAGTAATATAACTCTCTGCGTACCTTTGTTTATAAAACCGTGTGGCCAGATTGCCTTGTTTGTTGTAAATATTTTTGCCCTCATAAAGGCTTTATAAAGTAGGACAAACACTCCTCGGCTACTGGCCAAGGAGGTGGAAGCCGATGGTCGGTCAACAAAGTTTTGTACAATGCGGATCCGAGCATTAATGACGTAAAGTACTTGGATACATAGAGTCATTACACATAATTTGTGATTTTACTATGGATATTGATCCTTAATTCGGCCACCCGTGCTCGCATTAAGGCTCGGGGGCTACTGGGCTTCGGGCTTATTATTTACAAATATTAAAGGGGCACATCGATCCCCTGATCCGGTGTTGCCACCCGACCAGTTTCTCGGGGGCTACTGCATTGCTTGTCCAATGCAGAAAATTTTATGTGTAATATAGTTTCCGAGAAGATTTTATCCTCAGGTTGGTCGGCCGCACCCAACCTAAGTCTTGAGGACTGAGCACGCCGCTTTTGTGTCCCGAAGTATTCTGCCGAGCTAGGACTTGATCCTCAGGCCGATTTTGCAAATCAACCTGAGTCTCAGCGGCTACTGGGATCAGCGGTCTTATGTCATCCTTCATGTGCATCTCGGGTTTTAGACCGATACACACCTTGAGGGCTACTGGCTATATATCTCGGCAGAGAATAAATTGCACCAATAAAAAATATTAACAAAAATCGGCCCATAGTCGGGGTGGTGCACCACCTCGGAAGCAGCCCGGCATAAAGCTCGGGCGCTAGTGCCTGGCTCCATAGAGGGCATTTCCAGCATTAAGCCCGGCTAAACTCCTTCAAAACTTCTTTGAACCAAGGTGATTTACGACACCTCGGATACAGTCCGGCGTTGGAGTTCGGATACATAGTCCGGCGTTGGAGCTCGGATACATTCCGGCGTTAGAGCTGGGAAGTGTGGACTTGGGCGCTGGAGCTCGAGTGCGTGGAAAATGGATAGGCAAAGGAGGAAGAAGGCGTAGGTGAAAGGGTGGATTCTTATCCCCTTATATGGGCGGACGCAACTACGTGTCCCCACCAGCCTGGTAAAACTCGCTTGCCTCCCAAGCGCCGTGGTAAATGGCGCGGTTAGGGTTACCCACGTCCGTATTGATGAGAAACCCGTAAAAAGGGCACGCGATCTCTGCTTTGACAAGACGTGCCAAGGAAACCGCCTCGCAAAACATGCTGAGGTGGAAAAGTAAAAACGATTCGAGTAAAGGACTTGGCCGTAGTGTGATAGCGCACTGCAGAATACGTCAGAAGATTTGATTTGTGTCAATATTATTCTCTCTATGGCAATATGTGGAAACTTATTTTGCAGAACCAGACACTACTCTTGGTGTTTACAAATCTTCTATGCAGGACTTGGAGGAGGAACCCGCCTTGCAATGCCGAAGACAATTTGCGCGCCGGACTCGTCGTCATTGAAGCCTGGTTCAGGGGCTACTAAGCGAGTCCTGGATTAGGGGGTGTTCGGGTTGCCGGACTATACCTTCAGCCGGACTCGTGGACTATGAAGATACAAGATTGAAGACTTCGTCTCGTGTCCGGATTGGTCTTTCCTTGGCGTGGAAGGCAAGCTTGGCGATGCGGATATTCAAGATCTCCTACCATTGTAACCGACTCTGTGTAACCCTAACCCTATCCGGTGTCTATATAAACCGGAGCGTTGTAGTTTGTAGGCAATCAACTCCATACACAACAATCATACCATAGGCTAGCTTCTAGGGTTTAGCCTCCTTGATCTCATGGTAGATCTACTCTTGTACTACCCATATCATCAATATTAATCAAGCAGGAGTAGGGTATTACCTCCATCGAGAGGGCCCGAACCTGGGTAAAACAAAGTGTCCCCTGTCTCCTGTTACCATCCGGCCTAGACGCACAGTTCGGGACCCCCTACCCGAGATCTGCCGGTTTTGACACCGACAACGGGCTTGGTCATGGGGTCGTGGCAACAGTCCCGCCGCCTGGCGGGCGATCACTATTGCCACTCCCCATCACATCTTGATTAATGGCGCATGGGGCCCAGGGGAGGGCTCGGCCGACTCCCCGAGCCGACTCCTGACAGATCCGACTGGCGGTCCTCTCGCCGTCTCCTAGGGTCTCACTGACTGGTGGGACCTCCTGCTTCCGGGCCGTTCAGACAAGATATCGTGGGCGCAGGACTCGGTACTGTGGTGCTGATGTCAGGGCCGGCAGGGCAACAGTGCCATGCCGCACGGAGATCTTCCCGAGTATGGCATGATGTGGCCATGCCTGCCCTTGGTATGGGGCGGGAGTGGGCTTCACTGTAGCCACGCCCCTGCCCCGTCCCCTTCGATGAGGTCATGGGTTTGTTGGAGTCGCCGGCCGACTCCCCAAAGCCGGCTTCTCTGGAAGTCGTCCCTGGGACTCGGCCGTGAGCGGGCAGTCGGCCGCCCTGCCGTCGACTCCTCAGGAGGCGGCTCTTCGCCCTGGGGTCTTGAGGGGCGCAGCCTACCCCGATGTCTTGAAAGGTTATGGGACTCGGGTTGGCCTACCCGTGGCCCATTACTCCGACAGGTACGTACAAGTACAATATTACTACACGTTAGGCTTGTCCCTAAAATTCAACCCGCGTCTTGTTATATCCCGAAAATTCAGATATCATGCTCCCAAAACTGGCGCCTTCACAACCGGCGCCTTGCTATCCCGAAATTACAACGCGCGCGGAAACTCCCTCCAGCTGCCAAATCCCGACACACGAAATCCCTCTTCTAACCCTGAGCCGAAAGGGCCGCTAGTTCAAATCGGTGGGGGTACTTTTGTAACACACCCTACATTTTGGACAAGCGCGTTCCTAAGTCATGCTTCACCCCCTCCCATCGCCCCCTTTTCGCTGTTCGAAATCCTAGGCCGCCATAACCTCTCCGCTCCAGCCGCGAAACCCCACCCTCCTCCGTCCGCCACGTCACCACTGCCCAGCCGGAGCCTCTTCCCCGATGATGTCGTCCACCGCAACAGCTCGACGTCCCTCGTCCACCTCCCCAGATGAGGATCCATCGTCCATCTCGCCGTCCCGCCGGTTCAGCCGCCCCGTCCTCCACCTCCAAGGAGCTGCTCCGACGATCGCCTCGTCTATCGCTGCTCCATCCCCACAGCGCCGCCTTAACCTGCTCCACCGGAACCGCAGCATCCTCGCCGACTCCTCGGACGAAGCCGAGGCCTACTCGGCGCCACCAAAGAGGTTGTACACTCATCGCATCGCACCTTCTCCTTAACTCGACATCCCGACGCCGATGGTGCTCCATCACGCACACCCATGGAGGGACTACCTTGAAGCCGGCGCCGCAGGCGACATCTCCACGGCGGCTCTCCCCCAGTGCGAGGCCCCTTTGGCGGCGGCGTCATACCAGCCGGATCTGTTGCTGCTCCGACTCTCGCTCGATCGCTCGCTCGCCCAGCTGCCGCTGCTGCTGCTCTCCCCCTCGCTCGTGCTACTGCTCTGCTCTGATTAAGCCACACTTCAGTCGACTGAATCGACTTTTGGGTCAGTTGATTTTCAGGGGTTGGGGGGGCTCGCCGGAGTTAAGGATGAACCACCCGCAACGGGGATGGGGGCTTGCCGGAGAGGTACCCCACTATCTATCTTAGGGTTCAGGGTGGGGGGGCTGGAGGGCTGGCCGGGGCGGCAATGGCGAGTTGTTTCGGGGCGGCGAGGCTGCGCTGCGGCCGGCGGTTCGGCCAGTGGTGGCTGGCGGCTCAGGGGGGTGCAGGTTGAAGATGAACTGCAGGCCCTCCCTAAACTACATTTCAAGTGCCTCTCTGCTACCATTGTGTTCAGTTTCGACAGTAGCATTCAAATTCCACAGTAAATTTTAATTTCGACAGTTAAGTTTAGAGTCAACAGTTTTTACCTCATCTGTTGTAGTCAGGTTGTTTTTGGTGATGTTAATTTTACATCCATTTTACATCATCTATTGGAGATGCTATTCGAATCCCACTTGAGATTGACGATGTCTGTCTTGTGCTGCTTCAGCCTTGACATCTTACGGCTCACCGGAGCTGCTCCAACGACAGAACGATGCATCACAACAGAGCAGTGCCCTGGACGCCGTCTACATCGCCCTCAAATCTTCCTCCACACCTCCAACAGCCACCTCTGCCTCAACTGCTTCAGCGACCAACCCAATGATGCTGAGGTTGACACGGCTACGGCAAAGAGGTTGTACACTTGTTGCATCACTTATTACTATACATTCACGTCGATCCATTAGGGCTATTTTGGTTCAACGGAAAAACATTGATCCACTGGTTGTTACCATCACTCTAAATTTCTGCATGCTCTCCTTACATAATCTCACCATATTTTTTTTCGTATGCATGTCAGATATTGTACACAGTCATGCTGAACATGTAGAGAAAAAGAGAAGAGTTTTGCGCGGCAATACAATGTCATGCAGACATCGCTCCATGGTGGGTCCAATGGCAAACCCTCCCCACCCCTCTCCAGATTGTAATCCAGAGGAAGATATCTGTTCTGAGGCGGATTCGGACGCCGCTGACCACTCCTATTTACCCCAAGGTGTTTGCTCTACCTTGGCATGATGATGTTAGTCATATCATGCATATGTTGCCTTGCAGTGCCTACTTTTGACATCATATATGTCAGCTGCTTAGTTTAGACATGTTCTGTAATGCCACCTATTTAGTTTCTATATCATATATGGGAATTATGCAGTCTCATGTCTTTTAGCCAGCCATAATATATGTGAAATGTGCAATGCCATCCTGTTTAACAAGGCATCATATATTTGAATGATATCTTGCCCATCCTTTTCTTCATTACATTTACATTTGTCGACAATGTTTGTACATTAAACTACTCTTCCTGTGAATCAGCCATTTGGGTGGGAGATGGAAAAATCTGGAGTGAAAACAAGGCCTTCAGAGCAGACAGTGCTACTTGTCGAAGCAGATCTCTTGTTGGGTCCCGATAGCTCCTCAGAGATGGATTCGGAGATAGATGACCAGTCCTATTCCCCCACTGAGGTGTATGCTCTAACTTGGCATGGTTATACTGCTCATATCGTGCATACGGTGTCTTGGATTACATAGTTTAGACATCATATACACAATATTCAACACCATGTTCTTAGTTCAGACATCATATCGAATGCCCTATGTTTAGCATATAAATCACACATGTGAATTAAATGATGCGAACCTGATTACTTAGATAACATGTAGGTGAATTATGTCATGCGATCCTGTTTAGTTATTCATCATATCTTTGAATTATGTTATGCTATGCTATCCAGTTTAGATAGACATCATATATGTGAAATTATGTCATGCTAACCGTTTTAGTTAACAATATACATGTCAACTATTTCATGCCCTCTTTTTTCCACACTATCTATTGCATCTGTCTCTCATACAATGTCTGTACATTCAACTATGTTTCCCGTTTATCAGCCGTTTGAATTGGAGCGGGTGATGCCAGTATCCAGCGGACTAAAAACACGGTCTTCAAATAAAACAGTGCTACCTATTGGTGGAGATAGTACCCTGGTTGTACGTGCACAAGAACCATCCCTACCACACATAACCCAAACTCTCGCAGATTGTACCCCTACTACGATGGACAGAGAACCAGCTTCACCCAATCTAACCCCAACCGATAGTAACCCAGTTCCTGTTGACACAGCACCATCTCCACCATAGAGCTCCCAAACAAGAGCAATTAGTAAGGCAACTCCAGTGCCCAAAGGGCCAGTACTATCACGGCGAACCCCAACTCCACCAGTTAGTACGCCTATTCCTGTGGAGGAAGCACAACCAGCTAGTCATAGTTTAGCATCTATCGCATTTGATGTTGTTAAATCGTATGTGCGTATCTTCCCATCTTGGAAATATTATACTGAAGATGAAGGAAAATGCCAGTTGCAGGTGTTTGTCCAGGAGTTATGTGTAAGTAATGTTATTCATGGCAATTACTTTGCTTCGTCCCATACATCCTACCTCCATGATGGTTATAATACAGCAAATTTTCCCATTTTTCTCTATAGAGAAGGACCGATTTGGAAACTCAGGATGAGGTAACCTATGCTAATACCTATGCTATCTTCAAGAATGCTTGGTGGTAGTATCGGAATTACCTGAAGAAAACGTACTTCACTGGCAAAGAAACTCATCAAATTCCCTTACGTTCTCCTGAGACACATTTACTGGACGATGACTGGGAATGCCTTGTTCTGTACTGGTCCCGAACCAAGAATGTGGTAAGGTCTATGAGCTCATTTTTCTATTTTAAGTATTATATTCTTGCGTCTTACTGTACTCTGTTCATGTAGAACAAGTGCCTAAACCTGAAGAACAACTATTCTAATTTAAGATTCCATTGCTACCATAGGACATAGATATATGTTTGTTTGATGCTTTTATTATGTACTAGTACTTGGCAATAGAAGACTTGGTAGTTTAATCCTGTCCACCTTAATAATGAACTGGTTCACCGAAATGAGTTTCATATACTAGTACATGCTAAACTTGTTATGTGTCTGCTTGTTTATTCTTTTAGAATGCTGATAGAATATTGGGGAAGAGTGCCTTATTAAGCAACGGTAAAGGAAGTAATGCAGATAAGGTTCAGGAATGTGACACATCCTGTCTTGGTTTAGTGTTGGAGTTACTGGCCACTACCGCTTGCACAAGCTATTCAAACTCACTGTCTGAATCAGTTCGGTTTCTTGAGTCTCAACTACAAGCTGAAAGACATCGATCAGCTGTGCTGCGACAAGAAGCGGAAGGACTGCAGAAGTCCTTGGAGCATTCAGATGCATACTTTTTGGTCCAACAGCAAGCGTTGGAGGATTTTAGCGCCAAATAGGAAAAAGCTAATCAGCTTGCTAAGCTTATTGCCAGCATGGTTGATACCCAGGATAACGTTTCTTGAGCTCTTCTGAAGTTATTTCAATTATGCTCTTGTTTTGCTGCCGCGTTTATTTGCACTGGTGGCCAATTTTGACGGCCAGTGTATATGATATGCTACTTTGTTCCCTATATTTGCATTGGTGGCGAACTTTGATGGCCAGTGGATGTAATATGTGTAATAGCCGTGATAGCCTAGCGTTAGTTGCTTGCTTATTTATTTCCTTGTTGTCTTGTTTATTTGTTTGCTCGTAGTCATTGCAGTTCTTTTTCCGTGGTTAACTAGTGGCTGCAATAACCTATTTTTTAAAACTAGGCCACAATAAGCATGTGCTAATATTTACTGTAGTGACATTGGGCCTCCTACGGGCCGTAGAAACAGTGGGCCTTCTACGGGCCGTAGAAATAGTAGGCCTTCTATGGGCCGTAGAAACAACGGGCCTTCTACGAGCCGTATCATCAATGGGCCTTATACGGGCCGTATGATCGATTGTCCAAACATGGGCCAATAACATGCCGCATTATGGTCGTAAACGGGCTAGAGTTGGAATCGTCCGTTCATGGGCCGACCGTAACGGGCCATCGTTAATAGGCCGTATTTGATGACACTATGAAAACGGCCCAACGTATTAATGGACCACAAATGGGCCGACTGTAACCACGGGCTGAATTTGTCCCACAAGCAGAAAATGACATTAACGGGCCGTAAGTAAACGAATGCTGGAAATGAGCCCAAGAATAAATGGGCTCTGAGAAGGCCGAAAGATAACATGGGCTGGAAACGGCCCAACGGAATAACGGGCCGTTAATGGGTATAAAGTGATACACTATTCATTATGGGCCAGTTTCACCACGGGCCGTTAATGGGTGTAAAGTGATACACTGTTTATTACGGGCCAGTTTCACCACGGGCCGTTAATAGGCCAAGAGTTACATAGGGCCTCATATGGGCCGAAAGACGTCATGGGCCATACATGGGCCAGAAGTGAAAACGGGCTGGAATCATATTGGATGGCCCAGATGACGCTACTGGGCCTAATTCGGATAGGGTGTAATGGGCCTTGGTTAGCAGGCTGTAAATGGGCTATATGCGAACAAGCCGTTAACAGGTTTTCCATGGGCCGGCCCGCCACCTTTTGACCAAGTCAAACGGGGTGGCCTTTTCACAGGAATGGGCCTCTGTTGGGCCATGCCACGTGTCAACGTATCAGAGGCGCCTTTGTCCAGACCACCGCCCTGGTGCTCTCGACGCGGCGTGGTCAACGTGGTCAACGACCGACTTCCATCGGAAGAGTACTGTACGTGGAGAGACTGACAGCTGGGTCTAGGCGGCCGCAAGGAAGTGCCTCCTTATTACGCGCAAAATAATTATTCCTCCACCTTCAGCAGGGACCCACCGGACGGGCCACCTTATTTTGTGAAAAAATGTTTCCCCCCTGACTGATCGGACCCACTGGACGGGCCAGTGTATTTCGCGAAAAAAACGTTCCCCCCGCTGTCAGCTCGGACCCACCGGAAGTGCCTCCTTATTACACACAAAAAATTGAATACTCCCCCTGCTAGCTTAGACCCACCATGGTGGGAGGCTACCTTGTGGGCCTACTAAGTTGACTAGGACGGGGGCCTTTGTCAACTTTAGTCAATATGAACGATTCTAGCTCCAGTGACCGTACGATGTCCATCCAACGGCCGTAGTGCTTCTTCAACCTCTGGTCTTCTTGCTCCAGCCGCCCAAAGCAGCGCCGGTCGTGCCGCATGCTCCTACCTCCCGTGGCCGGCTGTGCTGCCGCGGAGGCCTCACCGCCCCTACTATTCCCACCGCTGGCCAGGCCCTGCGGTGACGACAACCTCACACCGCAGCCGAACCAGTGAACCCCCGTACTCCTCTCCGCGCGGGCTTCCACTGTCGCGTCTTCCCCGGCTCCCCGACGTCCCCTTCCTAGGCCTCGCCGTCGTCCACCGCCCTGGTGCTCTCGGCGCGGCGTGGTCAACGTGGTCAAGGAACGACTTCCATCGGACATGGACTGTACGTGGAGAGGCTGACAGCTGGGTCCACGGCCGCAGCAAGGAAGTGCCTCCTTATTACGTGCAAAATAATTATTCCTCCACTTGACAGCAGGGACCCACCAGACGGGCCACCGTATTTCGTGAAAAAACGTTTCCCCCGTGACTGCTAGGACCCACCAGCTACACCTTCGCACGCAAGGAAGTGCGTCCGGGCAAAAAAAAAGAACAAAACGATTCGCCCCCTTGACTGCTGGGACCCACCAGCTACATCTTCGCACGCAAGGAAGTGCTTGACAGTCGGGACCCACCTGGTCGAAGCGTACGTAGCGTTGTCATTCTGGTCGTGAACATGTACGTACATATATACTGGTCGATGTAGAGGCGCGCACGTGTCATAGTAGAGGCACGCACGTAGCATGTACACGTACGTACAACGGTCAGGGTGCAAGAAATAAAATACGGCCACGTATGTGTACATACGGGTGGGGTCTCGAACGCCTACTCGCGCATAATACGGCGAGGGCTTGTGTACATGGCTTGGTCGGAATGGAGAAACATCATCGTCGTCCTGTTCATGGGGAGGCAACGGAATGCGTCGTGTTCATGGGGAGGCAACGGAATGGGTTATGTTCATCGGGAGGGCTTGGACGGAACATGCGATGGAAACGAGGCCTGGAGTACTGCAGAACGGAGGAAACGGCCTTGTGTTCGACCGGCCACGTTCGAAACGGGATCCTGTTCATCGGGAGGGGTGTGGCGTACCGCAAAACGGAGGAAACGGACCTCCTACGGTCGAAACGGGGGCCTGTTGATCGGGAGGGGTGTGGCGTACCACAAAACGGAGGAAACAGACCTCCTACAGTCGAAACGGGGGTCCTGTTGATCGGGAGGCATGTGGCGTACCGCAAAAGGGAGGAAACGGACTTGTGTTGGAGCGCTACGGTCGAAACGGGGGTCCTGATCATCGGGGGGGGGGGGGTGGCGTACCGCAAAACGGGACTCCACAGGATACTGTTCATCTCCACCGTCGACCATCTCCAGCCTCCACGGGCTCCTGTTCATCCAGCCTCCACGGGCTCGTGTTCATCCAGCCTCCACGGGCTCCTGTTCATCCAGCCTCCACCGCGCGCTACTCCACCGGCTACTGTTCAACCACCCCTCCATCGTCTACTGTTCATCCAGCCCTCCACACCATGGGGTCCCGTTCAACCACCCCTCCACGGGCACCCCTCCACCGTCTACTGTTCATCCAACCCTCCACACCACGGGGTCCTGTTCAACCACCCCTCCACGGGAACCCCTCCACCGTCTACTGTTCATCCAGCCCTCCACACCACGGGGTCCTGTTCATCCACCCCCTCCACGGGCACCCCTTCACCGTCTACTGTTCATCCAACCCTCCACCACACCACGGGGCCCTATTCATCCAGAGGCAACGCCACCGCTCACTGTTCATCCAAAGCCCCCGCAACACTCACTGTTCATCCCATCGATCGGCTTCAGTTAGCAGCAGTAGTGAAGGAATCGCTCGATCGGGTTCAGTTAAGAGCCATCGATCGATCACTCGGGTTCAGTAACGCGTAGCCTGCAGTGCAATCGCTCGGGTTCAGTTAGAGCCCAACGCCTCGCTCGGGTTCAGTTAGAGCCAACGCCTCGCACACACGCGCGTACGTGTACGAGAGAAACGCGCATCGCTCGACCCCCGACCTCCCACCGTAACTGGGAACTCCCCAAAATTTTCCTCTCCCTCGCTTCTACCACGGTTTTTTCCGTCATAGACGGCCCAAAGAATGTCATGCAATTGCGTCTCCAGCCCGCCCAGGACGAAAAGCCCATTTTCTGTCATGATTTTTTGTCATAGACACCACATCTATGATGATACCGCGATTTGTCATAATTATCGTCATAGAAGTGTCATATGTATGACAGAAAAAAATTTCGTTCGGCCCAAAATGTCACGGATGTGTCTTTTTTTGTAGTGAGCAGTATTGCTAGCTATAGTAGTTACTCCAACAGAGGCCTCCTTTCGTTCATAGGATAGGAATATGAAAATCATAGGAAGTGAGATGACATCCATCTCAATTCCTATAGAGAAAGAGATGCCATTTGATGCTTAGGATAGGAATTTTTCCATTTAGTCTAGGCTAATGTACTGGTAATTTGCTCTAAAAACTACAGTAGTAACTAGTAGTATTGGTACATGCTCGTACTCAGACATAGACACACACACTAACTACTAGTACTACTACTTCTCACATGCTGACCAGACGCCGTCATTGTCCTTCCCGGCTTTGTCGGCGACACCCCGCCGTGCTTGGATCTTCACCGACCTCTCCGCAGCAGCGCATGCGTCCTTTTCTTTCTTGCGGCGGCGGGCCTCTCTTTTCTTGAGTGCTTTCTGACTTTTCCCCTCCCTCTGTGCGGCTTTGGCCGCCTCTTGCTCTACCGCCCATTCGGCCTTGGCATCTTCAAATTCCTCCCACATAGTTGTGAGGTCGCGAGTGGCGATGAACTCGGCACGACAGGATGCCACCGCTTCCCTACCATTTTGTGTGCGGTCGTGGGCGGCGAGGAACTCGGCGCGGCGGGATGCCATCGCTGCCTTACCGGTTAGTGTGCGGTGCAGTGGCATGAACGACGCTTGGTGAGAGCTCTGGGGTGGAGTGGCCGGACAATCGTATAGTGCATTGGTTTGTCAAGAGCTCAACGACATAAGACGAAGCAAATTTGGATTCCCCTTCAATCCTGGTCATTTATTACCGAGTAAAATGCATTGGCGGTCATCAAACTTGTCTTGATAGCTCACTTTGATCATTGTACACGAGATATGGTGATTATACAGTCACTGGCTCAGCATATAGCTCCGTATTTTTCTGGTTGACCAGTCAAACAGTCCGCATGCGCCTCATCAACTCGTGTTCTTTATCTATCTACGTGGGCCTACCTGTCAATGGAGAAAGAAATACTGTAAAAACCAAAATTATGCGTATGTGGGGAATCAAACCACGGACTCGTCGCTGCAACGCACCCTCGTCAGCCAAATGAAAATGGAATACTTCGCGTCAGATACTCACGCTCACGCTGTCAAAGCATGCTAATGCATGCACGTCGCCCTCTAAATCAAAGTCCTGCTCAAGGCGCAATGCAAACGGCGAGCCCATCACCTGCGCGCCCTGGCGGTGCCTGACATTACTGTTTAGACGTTTGATGGAGGCCTACGCGAACGCCGAGCATGTATTCACCTGGCTCAACACCAATGGTCATACTCGGACCGCCTTGCTCATGTATATCGTCCATCACAACGACAATCTATAAAACAGGCTAAGCTAGAGAGGGTACTATGGTAGTATGGTACGGAGTATGTACGACCGATCTTAGTGCCACTGCACACCGAAACCCCTTGCATCGCTAGCGCGCGCTTCCCGCCTGAAACGGTCACCGTCTCTCCAGAATGTCAATGCCGCATTCGTCGGACTTAACTGTAGGTGCAATTGGTGTGTCACTGACATGCGGGCCAGATGCCCATTGGGACCACATGTTAGTAACCCAAACGCATCTACACTTAAGTCAGTGAAGCAGCATCCGCATTCACGCCCGACGAACCTACTCCGGCGCCAGTTGTCCACCCGTCTGTTGCGACTCATTGCCATTCGCCCGCTATATTAACTTGAGCCCCAGCTCCCAGCCATAGCCAAAGACCCACACTTATTCTCCCCCGGTCCCTTCCTTCTGTCGGCACCACTTCAATCATGGCCTCTTGGTGCTTCGAAGCTCTCTTGGACGTATTGTCGCAGGAGCAGACGAGGGACATCGGCGGCTCCGCTCCGGGCGCGCTCCAAAGCTCTCTTCGATGTACTGTCGCAGGAGCAAACGAAGGAGATCACCGCCACCCCCCGGCCGCCCTCCGCCGCCACGACCACGAACCGGCGCGCATGCGCGAGCGCAGCCGGCAGCAAGGAAGAGTAGTACACGGTAGGTCGCCGCCGCTCTGGTCCCGGGAAGGCCACCGCTACTCCACTCAGTCGACGCCAAGCTTGGTGCGGTAAACATCGGTGGCCGATTAGCCGCTTGACGGCGACGTGGAGGCTGAAATCTTCATAACCTTGTGCTCCGGAGGAGGAGGTTATCGAGGCGAATGAGGAGGAGGCAAAGGCAATGGCCGACTTTCTCGGGTTCATGGCCGGACATGGTGATCAGTCGCCGATGATCGTTTAGATTAGGTTTACAGTACGTTTTAGTATGGTTTGTGCGAAATATGTAATGAATTTCATCCAGTTTGTAGGAAAAGTTTTCGAAATCTAATGAATTTCATCCGGTTAATTTGAAATTTGCTTTGTTTGCACGAATTTCATCCGGTTAGTTCATATAATTGTCGAAAGGTATGCGGGCAGCATCGGATGGCATCCATCAGTGTCCTCGGACAGATGCCGGTGTAAATTTGTGGGCTAGTGCTGGAGATGCCCTAACTATCATGCTATAATCACTAACAATCCTCCATTATTTGGCAGGGAACAGTTATCCCTCGATCAAAATCAGATCCGCGGTATTTCAAACTCCTCCCACGTAAGAGTGTAAACTCTTGCTTACATAAAAATGGAGCAAGTGGACGGCACTATAGCACGTCATATCACTCGAACTAGCCCGCCTAACGAGCGGGAAAGCACCGCCCTCGTCATTTTGTTCTGGATTTCTATCGATCGTTTGCACGAAAATGTTACGCTTCGCTGGTTCTAAAAGAAAAGGCGACACACTTACGACTCGTACGCGTCGCAACCCCGACAGTCCGGCTCGCACGCCGCTCACCAGAGGAGACACGCGTTGTCTTGCAATTTCACTGACATGTGGGACCGTAATTGAATAAAGCGTCGATAGCCGAAATCTAATCGCTCGGCGGGCGTCGGCTGAGAAGAGAGAAACGGGGGAGGGAGAAGAGATCGCCCGCCTGCCGTGCACGGACTCCAAGAAATATATGGTGATAATGTGCGGTGGGCCATGCTAGAGTCCGGACCGCTTCCGGAGCCCGCTCTCACCGCCCTGGCCCCTCAAGACGCCAGCTGCCCGCCGCATGCATGCATAGCAAGTAGTACTCCTTATGTGGAGGAGAGAGAGGCATTGACAAAGTCAAGGGGTGGGCTCTGCAAGAGCCCGTCTCTACACGTGCTCCTAGGTATAAAAAATAATTCTAAAAAAAGGCATAAAAACAATTGTGTCTTAAAAAAAGAAAGGTAAAAAACATTTGAGAGGAAATAGGTAGAGAGAAAGTGAGAAAAAGCTGTAACCTGGGCATTATATGAGGAAGGAGGGAGTGGTGCACATGCCAAGTTCACTGGGCTGCCGTGTTTCACACTCCTCCGTCATAACAGTGGAGACAATAGCTTTCATCAAAAATAAACAATGAATACTCATTGCTCGTCCTCTATATCAGAAAGAATACTTTCATTCGTCGACATGTGGGACGTCGACCATCCTGGTCCACCTGCCATGCACAAAATTATCCTGGTCTACCCCGGTCGTATCACAGGCCCAACCTTTCCCACTGTAAGTTGTTCGGACGAAGGAATCATCATGACTTTGTTGAATTCCGCTTCTTCAAGAAAACTTACTGTACCCGCAATACTGCTACCACACGCGAAGACTGGACGGCACTGTACCACGTCATATCACTGAAACCCGCTAGGCCAAACTAGCCCGCCTAGGTCATCTATTTTGGAATGGAGGGAGTACGTCTCTGCACTGCTATGATTTTGTGTTGCACGTTCTCTGTACTTTTGCTACGATTTTCCTACCCTATGAACCAAATGAGGCCTGAATGTATGTCGACTATTGTCTGATCGATCGCCAAGCCTACAATTTTATGAGCTAGGATTATTGGTCGATCGACGAGGGATAAGTATTAGCGTACCACGAGCTCATCAGCCCCAACGTTTCTCTTCGATGAGTGTTTTGCAAGTACTATAGCTCGCACAGTAGCTAGCCTACTAACACCAAGAATCATCAAACAAGCCCTGCTGATATGATAAATAGTTCAAACTTACATCTAAGCATGCCATATATTACATCAAAAGCTGGTGAGGATACATTTGTTTCCATAACTCGGAGAGGGTTCGCATGATTCATCGCATGATTCACTATCAAACAAAAGTAACAAGATCCTCCCACACAAGACAGTGCACTATCCCTAAGATGGTTTGATAACACGCATCGTTCTAGTAATTAAACACAGGGCAATGCAAACTACCCTGAAGGATTAGCGCGACCAACTATTTCTTGTCATCGATCTCTCGGGTAATGACCACAGCACGGACAGCGGCATGGGAATCGATTTCTGGGGCGATGTCCACAGGACTGACCGTGACATCGGAATCGATCTCTGGGGCAATATCCACAGGATGGACAGCGGCATCGGAATCGATCTCCGGGGCGATGCCAACAGGACGGGCCACGACATCGGAATCATCAAGGACGTCCACCAGCACCTGCACAACCCTAACATATTAGCAAGCACATTGCAAATAATCAAAAACCACAACTATGATAATAAGCCATTATTTTTTACCTTGTGCAGCTCACCGGGGGATCTCATCCCTTCGGGGGCCATCTCCTCGTCCTCGATGGGGGCCATCACCTTGCCAGGGGAATATTGCTTCTGAACGGCAACTATCTCCTCAAACTCGGTCCTGAGCCTCACATAGCTGGCAATCAGAGTTCCTGGGGTAGGCACGGTGGGGCCCTTGTTGTTCTTCCAACTTCCTTTGAGGAGTTCGTCCGCCAACATCCTCAACTCTTTGGCCAGTGCTTGTTTCTTGGAGTTCTTCGTCTCCATCGGTTGGCCTGCCAACATGATCAACTCGTTGGTCGGTGCTCCCTTCCTAGAGATCGCTGTCTCTAGTTGGTTGTCCGCCGGCAACTCTTTGCCTAGTGCTCCAGGATCCATCAATGATCTGACAAACAAAAAGCAATCGAAAGGAAACCACAATCGCAATGAAAACGGGAAAAGAATAGGATGTGAGAATCGGACGGTGCTTTGCAAAAAGAAGATTCTTGGAATGAAAATATAGCAGCATAATTGATTCGCTCACCTTTCCTTCGTCGGTACAGAAGAAAAATGGCAGAAGTGAGTAGCCTGGAGTGAGGTTTTCTTCAAGAAAGGGAAGAAAGGGCTTGAACGAGTGTTTCAGTGAAATGATGGTTGCTTCGTCCAGTCCAACTTGGAGGCCACCATACCACTGCTGGTAAAGGTGTGGGTTTTGTGATATGACAGGTCATGACGGCCACACCTGGGTTACAGGTGAGTCTCGACTGTAGCACCTCGCTGTGATTTGGTGGATGGCACGTGGGACCGAATGCTTTGAAATGTCCCGCATGTAGATAGAGTGGCTAGTCATATAGGAGTGCTCAATATTGTGCACCACAACCAAGGCAGAGAGGACAATGAGAGAATTACGTAATTAATCCATGAGTTTAATTAGGGTAGTTTTGTAAAGTACGAGATACATTCCTCCAATCGCAAAATGCCTTGGTTCATGAGATTTGAGATTTGAGCCCTATAAACCGGAAGGGAGGGAGTACTGCAAACGGTGTAGTCTAGTCACTTGTTGAAATCTCTAGAAAGGCAAATACTCCTTTCCGGTTTACAAGGCTATACTACTCCCTCCGTCTAGGTGTGTAAGTCATCTTACGAAAACCAAATAGTCCCAAAACACTTAGGCGCGGTGCATTAACTTCTACCTTGTTTCTTGTTTCTTGACATATTAACCAATAAGAGATGAGAGGTGTGCATGGTTTTAATGACTTGCAATGGCTAGTTCATTGCATGCTATGCTTTTAATTAGCAAATAAACATTGGTGACCCCAGGAGGAAACGGTGCTAAGCGCGTGGACCTATGCAGAATGAGTATTAACCAATGGATAATGGAGTTTAATTGTTAAACAATAGCAATTTTGTCTCATGCAAGAGCCTGGCTAGTACTCCAAGGAACCGCACCACGCGAGCGTTCGAAACTGCCACGTTCGGGTTGCGCTTGGCTCTTTGCCTCTTCGAGAAGATGAACAATGATGTTACTCCTACTTCTACAGTATCGAATCCACTGCTGCATGTCCGTCCACCTCGTGCGGGAGGGATAGCATGTAGCGAAAGCTTCTACTTACTGCTCCTGCCTTTGCGTCCATGACAGGTGGGCCCAATAGGTGGTTGGCCCTCCTGTCATGCAACAAAAGGCAGGTGCAGTTAAGGAACCGGAGCTCAGTCCGCGAGGGAGAGGGTGTTGTAGTAATCAAATTTCTCGGTCTTGTACGAGTTGACGCGACACATCAAAGAACTGCACACGATATAAGTCTTTTTACACATTTCAAATGGGCTACTTCGTATGTAGGAGTAGACATATTATGCTTCATATGTAGTCACTTGTTGCAATCTCTAAAAAGACTTATATTTGGAAACAGAGGGAGTACAACGCATGCATGCATGCCGTGACTTTCCTTTTGATACTTGCATGTGTTGATTTGATGCACCTTGCCAAATTTTGACTATAAATTTAACTAACCAGATTTTCATGCATGTCACAAAAAATTACGGGGCTGTTTGGATTGTGACTATGTCTATCTTATGTTGCCACATTATTTTTCCCACACTTGCCACACTTGCCTAACCTGAGTTGCTCAAATTGTTAGACACACTTTGACTTGCCTAAGGGAATCTTGCCACAATTTTTGTGTCTATGACATGTGGGGTTCACTGCTAATAAAAAATTATTGTCTTAGGTGTGGCTAATAAAAAATACTTATATTTAGGAACGGAGGGAGTAGAAAATATAAATAATAATGCATGTTGGGGCAACCCACGTTTCTGCTAATTTTAGCCGTGGGCTTGTTCACAATCTTTACGAGGGGGCAGTTGTTCATTTAATGGAGGGACTTGTAGTACCAGACTTGAACGATACAAAGTGCGACCTGGCACACCGTAACACCACTTGTAACAAGTGGGTAGCTATCTCAAAAAACAATCAACAACTAAAAAAACAGTGACCTGGCATGTAGTAGTACACAATTTTAAACGATTGTTTAGATGGAGTGAAAAAGGAAAACTACCCCACTACGTATATATAGGCCGAAGCCTCCGCGCTTGCTCGCTAGGGTTGCTCTATTCACACACTCTCATCCTCTCCAGATCTAAACAAGATAGGGGTACTAACACTGTCTTTCTCCCTTCAAAAGACACTGGCTTTCTATCCTCACCGCTGGTTACAGATCCAGACATATCCCCCTCCGCTGGTGAAGGGGAGGAGGGGCAGCGTTTTGGCCATCGTCGACAGCGAGGGAGGAGACTCACTGCTGGCCGCACCATTATCTCTGGCCGAGCGCCGGCGCGAGAGGTCCTCCGATCCCTTCATCGTTGCCTGTGGGCGGATCCGGCCTCCCGCCGCCCACCTATCCACATCCAGACGACCTTCAGGTATATCTTCGTTCAAAACTGCCTTAGCTCTACTTCCCTAGCTCGCTACGTCGCTGCATGTGCATCATTTTCTACCTCTTAGCTCCTCTCAATCGGATGGTCCAAAGTCACATATTTTTTCTTCTATTGTTAGAGGTAAAGCTACTTCATGGAGTCAAATCTTGTAGTACTTGGTTCAAACAAGAAATAAAGTGGGGGTGGGGGAATTTAGTATTTACATCGGACTTGGTACAAACAGGAAGGAAAGGGGGTGAAAGTAGTACAGACTGGTCATCCAACCGGTCTCTTGGTCGAAAAGGGAAATATAGGGGTAACGCTGTACACAGTGGTATGACCAGGACTAGATTTGCTATCCACACATAGGAGTAGGTGGCTAGAGTGAACAAAAATGGGACCAACCCAGATATGTTTCTTGGATGTTTGTTTCTCGGGGCAACAAACTATGAATCACCAATTTATGCCCCTATTTACGTACATGGTGCTGGACTGCTGGTGCACCCACTGTTCTTAATCTAATGTCCCTGGTAAAATGAAGCCATACCACTATTATAAGCCATGACAAGTTTAGACAAATGTTTTTGCCTGTAATTGTTTGAGACTCTGACTGTTTGCTCAATGCCTTTTTTTGTAAACAGGGATATCCAATTCACCTGGTTGCTATTGTGACCTTTTGGTGCACTGCACAAAACTCTTCTTAAAAGAAATGACTTTTGTGTTGTTTAACTGGAATGTCAGAATGGAACAATTGGTTCATTTTGGTGGAACTGCACAAAGGGAGATATGTGTTCCAATCCTCATCATCCATATTTGCGCCATAACCTTCCTTTAGGTAAGAATGATATTTAATGCATGTGTTCATCTCTATTTTCCGACTGCCATGAGAAAATAATGTTGTTTTTTACTAGTACACTTGTACTCCCTCACTGACAAAACCAATTCTGAATTAGAAGGCCAATCATGTACTTGGTTTCACCAACTGGTGAGGAGAAAGAGAAGAAGGAAGCCAGAGGCCTCAGTCGAGGCCATTCAAGGGCTCTGGTAACGACTACCTTACATGTGAGACGATCCTCCAGGGAGCCCTTCCACTTATGTTGTCTCACTTAATTAATTAGGAGTACTTAAGTACCACTAATTTATTACTGCCTAATTTTCCTGTTCGAGTTAAACAAATCTTTAGTAGGACCCTATGCTGAATCATGTACGTGTGTATGTTTGTCTATGGAGGTGAATCATGTGGTGGAGCAGCGAGGGAATATTATTAGTGTCATGACATAATAGTGCTATTGTTTTGCATGTCAATTTATTGCCATTGGTTCAATGAGGCAATGTTTTGCGTATTGTCCATCATGAATTTGATGCTACTGTTTGAGTAATATGCTAATGTCTTCCTATCCTTTCTCACTAAGCTAATGAAGGTTTCACCTTGTTCCTACTTGTGCAAACAGGGATCATGTTGTGCCAATCATACATTTTAGTGGAACTACACAAGACAATACAATGAACTGTATCCCAGCCAGTGCTTTAACTCTGCTAGAAGTTCTTGATAATCTTTTGATATAATCTCAGCACTGGTGAACAAGAGTGATTTCAACCATACATTTGAAGTGCACAAAAATATATACTATTGCGTGATTCCAGTGAGTGCTTTATCATCTCTTATGGGACTACATGAATAAGCTTTTTTTCTCAGGTTGGTACGGGCCTAAGGCCTTCATCCATATTAGTTTGATGTCATATCTATTTGTATCGTGCTACTGTCATGAGAAACTCCTTTATCTTTGCACGTTAAAGTTTTGCAACCTATGATAAATGGCAATGCTTTGAGTGTTGAGTTGAGCTAATTGGCACTGATTAAATAAACTAATACCTCTCTTTAAGCAAGACTACTATGTTGCTAACTTTACCCATTAAGATAATGAGGGTGCTTCTATTTGTTAGTGTATGTTTCATCAACTAGTCCCACTATTGCAGTAATCTCACTCTCTCAATATATGTGCCAACAGGGATGCTCGATTTTGGTGGAACTGCACAAAAACTTGGGGTGCTTCATTGCCTCGACAGCTTTCGTCCTTTCCCGTCAGTCGCTAATCTCCGCTTGCTTTCTTCCTTTGCTGTCAATCGCTTGGCTTATCTCGGCTTCCAGTCAAAGGAAATAGTAATTGATATGCTACCTCACACAGGTTGGTACTGGTCTTTATCCTGATTATTGTGCCTGTCATATATATTGGTAATTTGATATTGTGCTACTGTTCGCCGATTTCATAAAGGAGTAATTTGGAGCCTGAACTCGCAAGCAAATCATTACATCGGGTGATTTCAGAAGAACTGCACAAAATGATCAAATGGACAGGTACTTATGATGCTGCTATGTACTCCAAAGTTCACTCGGACAAGCATCAATGTTGACAAGAAGTGCTTATATTCATTCGAGTATCAACCAATTGTCAAACTCCAAGTATTAGGAGAGTGAACGCCAAAAATATTGCTTGGTGCATAGCCTAGAAAAACGTAGTCCAGTCTTTGGTCCCAACTTGTGCCTCTTGGTTATCGGCACATATGGTAGCGAACTATATGGCATGGAGTCTAAAGATTCCAGACAAGTTGGTTGACACGTATATTCATCTGGCACTTAATCAGTCTGCACACCAAGGATGCTCCATTTCAGTTGAACTGCACAAAAAATTTGGGTGGTTCTTTTTCTCAACCGCCTCCTTTCTTGTCTGCAATGTAGAATTTTGGCGAGATACAGGACCAAGATGAGCTAGTAAACTAGTTGGATGAAAGTAGTGGCCAAGTTGCTCAAACCTCCCTCGGCATGAGGCCACTATTTGAGGATAAACCTACAAGCAAAGTTCAGATTGTCTGTGCTGCCTCTTATGTACTTGAAAGTTTACTCGTACAAGAACTAATTTTAGCAAGTACCTCCGATTGAACACCATTTACCAGTCTGTACCCAAGGTAATTAAAGTTCGTCCATGGATCATATTGGTTGTGATCTCAATCATTTGGATGCATAAACATATTGAACATGTGTATATCTGAATCTTTTTGTGAATTATGTATGAATATTGTCGTGTGATCTATCAATCATTTGGATGCATATATATGCTGAGCTTGTGTATATATGAATCTTTTGAGTTGTTGATAGTGAAGGTTGGATATGAATATGAACGTGTCCTGTGAACACGAGTTTGATATGAATGTTTACCTTTTCTGTTGTATTTGTGTGTGAACTTGTTAGTATGCCTACTGTGCGGTATAAAACGCAGGTCTCTTATAAAAGTAATGTTGTGTCCAATTTATGATTTCCCTTCGACCACATTATATATACTAGCATAAGGGCCCGACCGTTGCATCGGGAAAAAATATGGCACACACTTACGTTCTATTCTTCTTTACCGGGTCTGTCATTACATGTGCTCCGGTGTAATAACATCATAAATTACCAAACTGCCTTAGGATTTTTTGTCTCAGGTACCACAGTGAGAATGATTGACAATATGAGCATCACCAGCCTGAAGAAAGTTGTTGTTGTTATGACCGGCATGGCCCAGAGGATATATGATGCGCACTGACATCCAACAACAACATTTCTCATGGTTTCGGTTTTTTTTCTGAACCAATGCTATATTTGATTATTTGGCACAAAAAAGTTGTAATTCTTTCACTCCAACTACGGCCAACATGGCTCGTCATTCTTCCAAAAGATGTCCCTTATGATATTTTTTTCAGAAAAGAGGAGTGCATTATCTCCTTGCTGTCGTCTAACTGAAGGAAACTGAATGTGAAAATTTAAGTGTATATAGACTGACCCACTCGGAGTGCATACAAAAATATTTTTATCCAAGTCGTCAGTGCCAACACTATACCTCCAATGTCCATCTGCATCTACACGGCTAGGTCTAATATTAATCAAGAATGAAACTACTAAGCAAACTGAGATAACAACATGTAGTCGACCCCGGGCTGCAGGTGGTCAGGGATCATTAGTAGAGAAACACGAAGTCGGCTGACGACCGCCGAGCATGGCCAGGCCCATCTCGCTCTCGTGGCTGCCGTGGTGGCTCCCGGGCCTCTCCGTGGCTCCTCCACTCCGAGTCCACAGCCCGACCTCGGCATTCCGCCTCCATCCTCCTTCGCCCTCTGTCCCGCGTGCTCCTCCACACCTCCCTCTCCAAGCCGACGGATCCGACCTTCCCCCTCGCTGGATCCGGTCCACCACGAGCCTCAAGCCACCCTGCCGCCGCACTCATGTCCATGTCGTGCGTGGTGTAGAGGTGGCCAGCGTGTGGAACAGGCTGCGTCGCAGGCATCTGCGCGCTGTGCCTCCGCTTCCTCACCCCGGCGAGCGCCGGACTGAACAGCTTCGCGCCGGACTGCCGTTTTGTTGTACAATTTCCCTTCGTTCTCTTTCTGTGTGTGTTGATTCAAGAGGCTCATTGTTGATATGCAATTTTCGAGGTATATAAACTGGTAGACTTTCATGTAAGCAATCGAGGTGGGATTACTCCGAGTACATGTGTGAAAATCAGGTAAGGTACAGATACAGGAGCGTGCATGTAGGCCGAAACATGCGTGCAGGCCCAATTAGAGAATGTGGACGTGGACCAATTGGATGGACAAAGTTTTTAGTACCGCCTCGCAGCAATTGGACAGACTGTCGATCAAAACTAACGGAAAAAACTGAAAGCATAAATTCACGGAAAGAAGCGTATTGTGACGGTGAACCCAAAGAGTCTATCCGTGCTTTATTATTAGGGAAAGATTTATATAATTACTATTATCGTATATTTTATAGAGACTTATATATACATTATAAAAAACATCCCACGTGTTATTAACTTATAAAAGTAAATGTCTAATGGAAGTTGGCAAGGAATATCCTGGTTGTTTTTGACTCACAGGCAAGGAAAATCCTGGTGATTGCGTACAAAAGGTTGCGAAGATTTTAAGGACCAATTTAATAATAACACGCTCATTTTTATTTTGAGCAATAACTCGCTAATTTCTTAATTATATATATAAAAAATGTGCCTCTCCGGTTTATTCTTTGATAATAATTGCTCCTTCTAACATAACATTATATATATAACGAGCCCACCTAATACGTGTATTTCAAGGAAGTGCAAATGGGCTGGGATTTCTTAGAAAATATAAATGGGCCTGATTGACGCAAAATTATTTGTTCACCCAGCCTAGCAAATGGACTGTACATTCTAGAAAACATGGGTTAAATATATGCCACATTTTTGCATGCTGACATGTGGGCCAATAGGTCGAAGCCTATGCAGGGCGTTGTCAACTTGGTCAACAAATGATTGTGTCATCCATAGCCATTGGATTTATATCCAACGGCCGGCATGCACCTTCAATCTCTCGTCTTCTTCCTCCAGTGTTGCCGGGATCGCCTGGTCCGGCCTCCGGCGGCTAGCGGCTCTGCTTAGCACGCATCGCTGCGAAGCGCTACCTCACCGCCGGCCAGGCTATCCCTCCACCCCTCGACACCTGCTGTTATTCTCCATAGACTACAGCCCCATGCCGCAACAGAACCAGTTATAACCCTTCTCCTCCTCTCAACCTGAGACTCCACTGTCGCGTTTTCCCATCTCCGAGTCGTTCCCGTCCGGGGCCTCGCCGTCGTCCACCGCCTCGCTGCGTTCGGTGCGGCGTGGTCAACAAACGAGAGTCATCGGAAGAGGACTGTACATGGAGAGCCTGACGGCTGGGACCCACGAGGTCCATGGTCGCACGCAAGGAAAGTTCCTCCTTATTAAGCTAAAAAAATGTTTCCTCCACCTGACAGCTGAGACCCACCGTCTGTATCTTCGCACGGAAGGAAGTGCCTCCTTGTTTTGCGAAAAAAATTATTCATCCCGTTGATAGCTGGGACCCGTCAGATTTGGTGACTGACTTGTGGGCCTACTAAGTGGACGTGTACGCACGGCTTTGTCAACTTAATCAACAAATGATTCTAGGAGCTGGACCGTTGGATGTTAATCCAACAGGCGTGCTCCTTCTTTAACCTCTGTTCTTGCTCCTGTCTCCCGTGGGCGGCACCGCGGCTGTGCTGCGGCGCACCCGAACCAGTGAAGTTTCCCACTCCTCTCCATCTGCGACTCCACTGCCCCGTCTTCTCCATCTCCGGGTTGTTCCAGTCTGGGTGCGCTCGGCATGGTGTGGTCAACATGGTCAACAACCGAGAGTCATCGGAAGATGACTGTACGTGAGAGGCTGACAGTGGGGACGCACCACGCCCATGGACGCATGCATGCAATGGAACGCGGCGAGGTCAACATGGTCAAGGAACGACTTCCATGGGAAGTATACTGTACGTGGAGAGTCTCAGCTAGGTCCACGGCCGCAGCAAGTAAGTGCCTCCTTATTACGTGGAAAATAATGATTCCTCGAACTGACAGCAGGGACCCACTGGATGGGCCACCTTATTTTGCAAAAAAATGTTTGCCCCCTGACTGCTGGGACCCACCTGACGGGCCACCGTATTTCACGAAAAAAGGTTCCCCTCGCTGTCAGCTCAGACCCACTGGAAGTGCCTCCTTATTACGCACAAAAAAATGAATACTCCCCCAGCTACCTGGGACCCACCTTGGTGGGAGGCTGACTTGTGGGCCTACTAAGTTGACGGGGACGAAGGGCTTTGTCAACTTAGTCAATATGAACGATTCTAGCTCCAGTGACCGTACGATGTCCATCCAACGGCCGTAGTGCTTCTTCAACCTCTGGTCTTCTTGCTCCAGCCGCCCAAAGCAGCGCCGGTCGTGCCGCATGCTCTTTCCTCCCGTGGTCGGCTATGCTGCCGTGGAGGCCTCACCGCCCCCTACTATTCCAACCGCTGGCCAGGCCCTGCGGTGACGGCAACCTCACACCGCAGCCGACCTTGTGAACCCTCGTACTCCTCTCCGTGCGGGCTTCCACTGCCGCGTCTTCCCCGGCTCCGCGTCGTCCCCTTCCTAGGCCTTGCCGTCGTCCACCGCCGTGGTGCTCTCCGCGCGGCGTGGTCAATGTGGTCAAGGAACGACTTCCATTGGAAGAGTACTATACGTGGAGAGGCTGACAGCTGGGTCCATGGCCACAACCCAGTTTTTTTGTGATTTGCCAAGTAAGTCGCTTTGTTAGGCCTGTTGGGCTGCAAATCTTTCAAGACGAGGAGAGCTTTCATTTGGTTGGCCGAGAAAATGGCCCATCAGTAATGAGAAATGGGTTGTACATTTTTAAAACACATCAAATCGGCAATTAGTTTCAAATATCTTTTTTTCATTTCGATATTTTAAATTAAATTAATTTTTATGCATGGAGAATTTGTTGGATTTTATATTGATATACATTTATTTTTAAAATCAGTTTGAATGTGAGTAAAAATTTCGGGATTAAAAACAGTTCAGACCGCACCAAAATATGCAAAATATTGTATAATTTTTAACCATGGCCACAATATGGCTGTAATGCTAACAAAAAGAATATGGGCTCGAAAAAAACCTTAAGAATTAGCAAACGTGCTATAAATTATTAGAAATAATGGCAGATGGGTTGTATGCTGTTTCCCACAGATTTGAGGCTTTCCTAAAAAAGGATGACGCACAAGCAGTGACTGTTGGATGTCCATCGAACGGTCGTCGTGCTTCTTCAATCTATGCTCTTCCTACTCCAGCCGCTCAAACAAGGGCCGGCGAGACTGCCTGCTCCCTCCTCCACGCGGCCGGCTGTGCTGCCGCGCAGGCCTCACCGCCCCACCGTACTCCCATTGCTGGCCTAGCCACCCTTCTACTCACCCACACCCGCTGTTATTCTCCAGCGACGGCAGACAAATGAGTAAGCCCTCGTATAGTCATACTCCCCTCCGCATGGGAAACAACTGCCGAGTCTTCCCTGCCTCCGTGTCGTTCCCTTCCTAGGCCTCACCGTCGTCCACCGCCCTGGTGCTCTCGGCGCGGCCTGGTCAACGTGGTCAACGACCGACATACATCTGAAGTGGACTGTACGTGGAGAGGCCGACAGTTGGGTCCACGGCCGCACGCAAGGAAATGCCTCCTTATTACGTGCAAAATAATGATTCCTCCACCTGACATCAGGGACCCACCGAAAGGGCCTCTGTATTTCACGAAAAAACGTTACCGCCGCTGACAGCTCGGACCCACCAGCTATATGTTCGCACGCAAGGAAGTGCCTCCTTATTACACAAAAAATGAATACTCCCCCTGTTAGTTGGGACCCAGTATAGTGGCAGGCTGGCTTGTGGGCCTACTAAGTTGACGGGGACGGAGGGCTTTGTCAACTTAGTCAATATGCACGATTCTAGCTCCAGTGACCGTACGATGTCCATCCAATGGCCGTAGTGCTTCTTCAACCTCTGGTCTTCTTGCTCCAGCCGCCCAAACCAGCGCCGGTCGTGCCCTGTGCTCCTGCCTCCCGTGGCCGGCTGCGATGTGGCGGAGGCCTCACCGCCCCCTACTACTCCCACCGCTGGCCAGGCCATCCCTCTACTCACCCACACCCCCTGTTATTCTGCAGCGATGGCAGCCTCACACTGCAGTGAACCAGTGAACCCTCGTACTCCTCTACTCGTGGGCATCCACTACCGCGTCTTCCCTGGCTTCGCGTCGTCCCCTTCCTAGGCCTCGCCGTCGTCCACCGCCCTGGTGCTCTCGGCGCGGCGTGGTCAACGTGGTGAAGGAACAGCTTCCATCGGACGTGGACTGTACGTGGAGAGGCTGACAGCTGGGTCCACGGCCGCAGCAAGGAAGTGCCTCCTTATTACGTGCAAAATAATTATTCCTCCACCTGACAGCGGGGACCCACCGGACGGGCCACCGTATTTCGTGAAAAAACGTTTGCCCCTGACTGCTTGGACCCACCAGCTACATCTTCGCACACAAGGAAGTGCGTCCGGGCAAAAAAAACGATTCGCCCCTCTGACTGCTGGGACCCACCAGCTAAATCTTCACAGGCAAGGAAGTGCCTGACAGTCGGGACCCACCTGGTCGAAGCATACGTAGCGTTGTCATTCTGGTCGCGAACGTGTATGTACATATATACTGGTGGATGTAGAGGCGCGCACGTGTCGTAGTAGAGGCGCGTGCGTGTCGTAGTAGAGGCGCGCACGTAGCATGTACACGTACGTACAACGGCCAGGGTGCAAGAAAGAAAATACGGCCACGTATGTGTACATACGGGCGGTGTCCCGAATGCCTACTCGCGCATACGTATGGCCAGGGCTCGTGTACATGGCTGGGTCGGAACGGAGAAACATCGTCGTCATCGTGTTCATGGGGAGGCAACGGAATGCGTCGTGTTCATGGGGAGGCAACGGAATGCCTCGTGTTCATCGGGAGGCAACAGAACGCGTGGGAGCCAACCGGCTGGGTCGGAACGGAATGCGTGGTCGTGTTCATTGGGAGGGCTTGGACGGAACAGGCGATGGAAACGAGGCCTGGCGTACCGCACAACGGAGGAAACAGACCTCCTACGTTCGGAACGGGGTCCTGTTGATCGGGAGGGGTCTAGCGTACCGCAAAACGCAGGAAATGGACCTCCTACGGTCGAAACGGGGGTCTTGTTGATCGGGAGGGGTGTGGCGTACCGCAAAATGGGACTCCACGGGACACTGTTCATCTCCACCATCTACCTCCTCCAGCCTCCACGGGCTACCGTCGACCTCCTCCAGCCTCCACGGGCTCCTGTTCATCCAACCTCCACCGCGCGCTACTCCACCGGCTACTGTTCAACCACCCATCCACGGGCACCCCTCCACCGTCTACTGTTCATCCAGCCCTCCACACCACGCGGTCCTGTTCAACCACCCCTCCACGGGCACCCCTCCACCGTCTACTGTTCATCCAGCCCTCCACCACACCACGGGGTCCTGTTCATCTAGAGGCAACGCCACCACTCACTGTTCATCCAAACCCCCTGTCACACCCTGATTTTCCTGACACAACACTTAAGCTAATAAATCATGATAAAGTGTGGTTTGACAAAAACTTTTGCATTATTTGGCTTTTATTTGGAGTTGCTTTTCCCTCTGTGTTTTTCAAGTGCTCTTTAAAGTCAACTACTCCACCTTCTGTACTTCATCTCCTTGCCCCAAACTTCTGCCCAATGATCATGCCATGTGTATAGTGCAATATAGTATTTTCTTACAAAAATAATTTGGCCAAATAGTATTTTCAAAAATTAGTTTTCCAAAAACCCCTGGATTGAGGATTGCACTGCAAGTACTTGATTTGGGGTGTGAAAAATCTTTCAAAAAGTATATTTGAATCCTATTAGATATAGGACTCCCATAAACCACAAAAATATAATTTTAAAGGTTATTTTCCTATTTTATTTAAAATCTTTTTCTTAAGGCCAGAAATGTTCTTTAATAGGGAAAAATTATTTTATTGTTTCAAAAATATTTGACAAAAACCTAGAGAAACTCAGTGGACATATATTGTCCATATATAAGAGTTTCAACACATGGTCATGTTCAAAATAATGGTAAAATCCCTCAAATACCCTTTCTGGATATTTCAAGCTTTTGAAATATTTACAAAGGAAATATTCCCCAAAAATTCCAAGAAAATTCTAGCATGTCACATATGACATGTTGGATGATCTTGCCAAGTCTCATGTCATGGAGAATAGTATAACCCTATGAAATCCCCTCAAAACCATTTCTGTCCATTTTGAAGCTTGAGCAACTTTACATTGCCAAACCTGTCCAAATGTTCTAAAACTTGGTGCACATGCTCAAATGGTCTAATTATTCATCTATACCAAATGGCACAAGTTGGAGAGAATGTTATCTTGATCAAAGTGCCCCAAAACCCTCTCTGACCAGAATCAAATTTGAACAACTTTGTACTACCAACTTTCTCTCCTTGACCCCAACTTTTGTGAGCATGTTCACATGACCAAATGAGGCCACTACACCAAGTGGTGCATCAAGGGGAAGTGATTTTCTCAACTAGATCTACACAAGTCCATTTTTGTTAATTTCTAGGGTTTACAAAAGTTGCATTGGCAACTTGGCCCAAATAAGCTCCAAACTAGTCGAAGGCCCTAATTATATGTGTAATTTCACCCTGTGGAGTATCATGGCAAATGGAAATCATCTACTTGCCCAAACCATTATCAAAGACCTTTTGACATTTTACCAAAATACCATTTTTGACCTCTTCCACTTATCTCCATGAGCTCAACTTTGTACCACAACTGATCCTGATCCTCTCCTACCTCCAGTAACTCTCTCCTTGCCATTGCTCAATGATTGAGGGGTATAATACCCCCATTTACCTCCCTGGACAGCCACTCTCTCCCTCTTCCTCCACCTCTCCCTTCTCCTACTGGCCACCCAGGGCATCCAAAGCCCCTCCCCCTTTCTTTACTACCAGACATATTTGACCGCGCCCACCTTTGCATAAAAAATATCCATGCCGGCCATTTGGGCACTCTGGAGCGCGCTACAGTGCGCTCCCGCACTGTAGCCGCCCCCTCCCAACCGCCTCCGGCCACCTCGGGCCTTCCCAGCGCGCCCGACGATGCGCCTCGACGTATGTGTCACGCCATGCCTCTGTCCCCCTCCTCCTTCTCCCTCCTATGGCCTCCCTCGCACGCGCGCCGACCGCTTGCAAGCTCCAATGCATGGCCTCACACGCGCGAGCTCTCTGGAGCCTTCCCCGCTCCTTCCCTTCCCTCCTCTGGACGTGGACCTGATCCACGAATGGTCTGGACTTGTTCACAAGTGCCGTCACGGCCTCTGGCCTCGCCCGTGACCTCGCCGGCGCACGAGTCCACGATGGACCGGGGCCCGGCTATATATAAGCCACCCCGGGCCGCTCCAGTAGCATCCGCCTCCTCCTCACACCCCCAAGAGCATGCCAGCACCACCCAAACGTCCTCAAGGGGCTTCTGTGCTCGGGATCGACCGGAGCTCCGCCGCCTCGGGTCGCCGTCGATCCAGACGTATACGCCTTCTCCGCTGCCACTCTCACTCGATCTAGAACCGCAGGAGCCCACTGACCATTTCCCCCCTGTTTCCCCTCTCTTTAGCTGTCGAAAACGGCCGGAACCGCCGCCACCCGAAGCAACTCCGCCATGCCTCCTCGTCGCCGGCGAACCAGGCCACCCGGTGACCAACTCCACCTCCATCCGAACGGCGGCTCCTCCCTGAGCACAACGGTACCACCCACGCATCCTCCCGTGCCCTATATCGCCGCCGGAGAGCTCGCCGTCGCCTCTGGACGGATGTAGACAACGACGGCCGTGGGCCCTGTCCGTCAGCCTCACGCCCTGACAGGTGGGACCCACCCATCGGGTTTAAAAATGCATGTGCGCACGCACCGGTTCGCCGTTGGTCGAAGGCGTACTTCGTCTTTACGCGTTCGACGTGGCAGCCTTGCGCGGGCTGATATTTCCTCTGGGCCTGCTGCACTGTGGCCTTTCTGGCCTAGTGGCACAGTGCCACTTTTCTTTTTCTTTTTCTGTCAGTTTTATAAAAATTCCACAGGATAAAACATTTATCCAAATGGAATAATTCCAACTCCAAAATGTTAGAATAATCCCACCTATTTATTGATATAACTTTCATACCCATCCATTACACTTTTCTGCACTATTCAAAATTTAAATTCAAATTTGAACAATAAGATCTCTGTTTGAAAATCCACTACTCTATCCCCCTAACTCCAAATCCAAAACTAGGAATTTCCCCTTCTTAGTTTTCACCCTAGTATTTAACAAAAATAAGTTGACATTTTTCTGAGCAATTTGGTTTTTTCTGTTTTATTATTGCCTTATTTTTCTCGTTATTATTTTGCGATGATAGATTGCGTTGCTGGCGAAGGAGTTGGACCAGAAGACTTTAAAAACCCAGAAGACTTTGTTGAGCCAGGCAAGCAACCCTTTGACCATGTCTATGAAACCCTTTTTATGCATGACATATAGCACCATATTGTTGTTGCAACGGAATCATGATGAGGTGGAACCACTTTGATGGTTTGCCTCCGTTACTTCCTCGTTGATACTTGCATTGTGCATGCCCCTACCTCCTTATGAGGGTTATGCCGGTGGGAGTAGATAGGATGCTAAAGTAGTTGCTACGCATAAAGGGGACGGGTATATGCATGGTGATGGAGACAAAGTATTTTCAAAGGACTTTTCGAAAACCCCGTCGGGTGCCACTTATACCCGAGGGAGATGATGATTTGGGTAACCACTTGATGACGAAGTGGTGTACCGAGGCAAGTGTGTGTGTTGTTTTTCAAAACGGATTGGTTTAAGTTGCGACCGTTATTCCAACCTTACATGCGCAACCACTCAACCCTTGTATGGGAAAGGGCATTATTGATTACCTAGGCTGATACTAGCTTGGAGCCCGCATTACTAGTGATGGGAGTGTTGTTGGTGCACTCTCTCGGGACGGGGTCGTGCCAGGTAGGGCGGCCATGACTGTTTTCACAGGGCACCGGATACACCGTTGTGTCCCCTCTCGGATGTTACAATCTCGAGTGAGTCTCGTATGATGTACATTGTGAGGATACAGAACAACGAGTGGACTCCATTTTAGTGTCGTCTAGTGAAAGATAGTGATCGGGTGCCTACCCCGGGTACTTGAGGTACTGCGGGTCGTGGATGACAAGGAAGTTCCCCGGATCTTGTGGGTAAAGTGTGCAACCTCTGCAGAGTGTAAAACTATTCGAATAGCCGTGTCCACGGTCAAGGACAGTTGGGTAACCGCTCTTGGGCTACGTCCACATGTTTACAAACCAGTGTATGTGTTTGGATAAGTGGGAAGAACTACTTGGGTCAAGTCAAAGGACTTAACATGATTGAGTTGGGTTGATGCCCACTCTATTTATGTTGATATCTGTAACCTGTCCTCATGGTTAATTGAATTCTCCTGATGCATGTCTTACAAGTTGTTGAACATGTTATTGCACTGAAAACTAGCTTTCCGCAAAAATTTACCTATACCATGCATTGTTGTATCTTGAACCAAAACATGGGTTGCTTGCGAGTACATTCAAAGTACTCATTGGCTTGCCACTGGTTATTTTATTGGCCAGGCATGACAGACAAGATATATTGAAGAGTTCTTTGGTGACGATCGTGCGAGCTAGGACGCTTCCCAGTCAGAATGCCTGTAGGGTTAAGGCAGATGGCATGGGTCCAAGTTGTTATTGAAGTTTTCCGTTGCGAAGTTATACTCAAGACTTGACCATAATGGTCATAATTTATGTAAGACGGTATGTATGGATGTAGGACTCTTGTTATTCAGCTTCTGTGTGTTCAGTGAGCATTGATCTCTGGGATCAATGTACACGTGCATTCGGTGATCTCGACTTATGAGTCGGGGTCCCCACAGAGCTCGTATCAGAGCCAACCTGACTATAGGAAGCCTTAGTTAGCATGGGTGTTAGATAGGACGAAACCCGTTTACAAGACCCTCTATACTTCTCTTCTTTGCTGAGATTTCCCAAACCTAAGGGATATTTCTCCTTATTGACCTCCCCTATTCAACTTTTGTAGATGGCCGTCGCCCCCTTGAGACTCCTTATGACAGGATTCCCATCACTCCTAAAAGACTGCCTCCAACAATGCCACTATCCCTTGCTGCCCATGTACACCCTGCATGAACTGGAAAATGACGTGCTCAAGAAGAAGTTCTACGCCAAGGTTTTTGTGCCTGCCAAGACCTCACCCCAGGGGTGGTTCTTCATTGGATCACACATGCCAACAAGAGACCTAGCCATTCAGCAAGTGGCATATGAAGCGCTCCTCCGTCTTTGAGACCTCCTTCCAGAAATGAAAGAAGAACATGCCACCCGCTATCTACCTGGCAAGAACGGATTTGGAGCCCCAACTCAAGTGATGATTTCCTCAGAAGACGAGCATCCAACCCTCAAGTACCAGATCCACTTCATCAACGCAGGAGACTACCTTCTATGTCACCTTACCGAGGCATTCCTTAAGGCTTGCCAAGACCTCCCTTCACTTCTGCACCTCCACTGCCTCGAGAAGAAGAAAATTCCAAGAAAATTCTAGCATGTCACATATGACATGTTGGATGATCTTGCCAAGTCTCATGTCATGGAGAATAGTATAACCCTATGAAATCCCCTCAAAACCATTTCTGTCCATTTTGAAGCTTGAGCAACTTTACATTGCCAAACATGTCCAAATGTTCTAAAACTTGGTGCACATGCTCAAATGGTCTAATTATTCATATATACCAAATGGCACAAGTTGGAGAGAATGTTATCTTGATCAAAGTGCCCCAAAACCCTCTCTGACCAGAATCAAATTTGAACAACTTTGTACTACCAACTTTCTCACCTTGACCCCAACTTTTGTGAGCATGTTCACATGACAAAATGAGGCCACTACACCAAGTGGTGCATCAAGGGGAAGTGATTTTCTCAACTAGATCTACACAAGTCCATTTCTATTGATTTCTAGGGTTTACAAAAGTTGCATTGGCAACTTGGCCCAAATAAGCTCCAAATTGGTGGAAGGCCCAAATTATATGTGTAATTTCACCCTGTGGAGTATCATGGCAAATGGAAATCATCTACTTGCCCAAACCATTATCAAACACCTTCTGACATTTTACCAAAATACCATTTTGACCTCTTCCACTTATCTCCATGAGCTCAACTTTGTACCACAACTGATCCTGATCCTCTCCTACCTCCAGTAACTCTCCCCTTGCCATTGTTCAATGATTGAGGGGTATAATACCCCCATTTACCTCCCTGGACAGCCACTCTCTCCCTCTTCTTCCACCTCTCTCTTCTCCTACTGGCCACCCAGGGCATCCAAAGCCCCTCCCCTTTCTTTACTACACCCTAGAGCTACGAGACATATTTGGCCGTGCCCACCTTTCATAAAAAGTATCCATGCCGGCCATTTGGGCGCTCTGGAGCGCTACAGTGCGCTCCCGCACTATAGCCGCCCCCTCCCAACCGCCTCCGGCCACCTCGGGCCTCCCCAGCACGCCCGACGATGCGCCTCGACGTCTGCATCACGCCACGCCTCTGTCCCCATCCTCCTTCTCCCTCCTATGGCCTCCCTCGCACGCGCGCCGACTGCCTGCAAGCTCCAATGCACGGCCTCACACACGCGAGCTCTCTGGAGCCTTCCCCGCTCCTTCCCTTCCCTCCACTGGACGTGGACCTGATCCACGAACGGTCTGGACTTGTTCACGAGTGCTCTCACGGCCTCTGGCCTCGCCCGTGATCTCGCCGGCGCACGAGTCCACGGTGGACCGGTGCCCGGCTATATATAAGCCACCCCGGGCCGCTCTAGTAGCATCCGCCTCCTCCTCACACCCCCAAGAGCACGCCCGCACCAGCCAAACGTCCTCAAGGGGCTTCTGTGCTCGGGATCGACCGGAGCTCCGCCGCCTCGGGTCGCCGTCGATCCAGAGGTATACACCTTCTCTGCTGCCGCTCTCACTCGATCTAGAACCGCAGGAGCCCACTGGCCATTTCCCCTTGTTTCCCCTCTCTTTAGGTGCCGAAAACGGCCGGAACCGCCGCCACCCATAGCAACTCCGCCGTGCCTCCTCGTCTCCGGCGAACCAGGCCACCCCGGCGACCAACTCCACCTCCATCCGAACGGCGGCTCCTCCCTGAGCACAACGGTACCACCCACACATCCTCTCGTGCCCTATATCGCCGTCGGCGAGCTCGCCGTCGCCTCTGGACGGAGGTAGACGACGACGGCCGTGGGCCCTGTCCATCAGCCTCACGCCCTGATGGGTGGGACCCACCCGTCGGGTTTAAAAATGCATGCGCGCGCGCATCGGTTCACCGTCGGTCGAAGGCGTACTTTGCCTTTACGCGTTCGACGTGGCAGCCTTGCGCGGGCTGATATTTCCTCTGGGCCTGCTGCACTGTGGCCTTTCTGGCCCAGTGGCACAGTGCCACTTTTCTTTTTCTTTTTCTGTCTGTTTTATAAAAATTGCACAGAATAAAACATTTATCCAAATGGAATAATTCCAACACCTAAAATCTTAGAATAATCCCACCTATTTATTGATATAACTTTCATACCCATCCATTACACTTTTCTGCACTGTTCAAATTTAAATTCAAATTTGAACAATAAGATCTCTGTTTGAAAATCCACTACTCTGTCCCCCTAACTCCAAATCCAAAACTAGGAATTTTCCCCTTCTTAGTTTTCACCCTAGTATTTAACAAAAATAAGTTGACATTTTTCTGAGAACTTTGGTTTTTTCTGTTTTATTATTGCCTTATTTTTCTCGTTATTATTTTGCGACGATAGATTGCATTGCTGGCGAAGGAGTTGGACCAGAACACTTTAAAAACCAAGAATTCAAGAAAATTAGGGTGCCTACCCCGGGTACTTGAGGTACCGCGGGTCGTGGATGACACGGAAGTTCCCCGGATCTTGTGGGTAAAGTGTGCAACCTCTGCAGAGTGTAAAACTATTCGAATAGCCGTGTCCACGGTCAAGGACAGTTGGGTAACCGCTCTTGGGCTACGTCCACATGTTTACAAACCAGTGTATGTGTTTGGATAAGTGGGAAGAACTACTTGGGTCAAGTCAAAGGACTTGACATGATTGAGTTGGGTTGATGCCCACTCTATTTATGTTGATATCTGTAACCTGTCCTCATGGTTAATTGAATTCTCCTGATGCATGTCTTACAAGTTGTTGAACATGTCATTGCACTCAAAACTAGATTTCCAAAAATTTACCTATACCATGCATTGTTGTATCTTGAACCAAAACATGGGTTGCTTGCGAGTACATTCAAAGTACTCATTGGCTTGCCGCTGGTTATTTTATTGGCTAGGCATGAAAGACAAGATATATTGAAGAGTTCTTTGGTGACGATTGTGCGAGCTAGGACGCTTCCCAGTCAGAATGCCTGTAGGGTTAAGGCAGATGGCATGGGTCCAAGTTGTTATTTAAGTTTTCCTCTACGAAGTTATACTCAAGACTTGACCATAATGGTCATAATTTATGTAAGACGGTATGTATGGATGTAAGACTCTTGTTATTCAGCTTCTGTGTGTTCAGTGAGCATTGATCTCTGGGATCACTGTACACGTGCATTCGGTGATCTCGACTTATGAGTCGGGGTCCCCACCCCCCCCCGCAACGCTCATTGTTCATCCCAGAGGCAGCATCGATCGGCTTCAGTTAGCAGCAGTAGCGAAGGAATCGCTCGATCGGGTTCAGTTAATATCCATCGATCGATCGCTCGGGTTCAGTAACGCGTAGCCTGCAGTGCAATCGCTCGGGTTCAGTTAGAGCCCAACGCTTCGCTCGGGTTCAGTTAGAGCCAACGCCTCGCACACACGCGCATACGTGTACGAGAGAAACATGCATCGCTCGGCCCCCGACCTCCCACCGTAACCGGGAACTCCCCGAAATTTTCCTCCCCCTCGCTTCTACCATGGTTTTTTCCGTCATGGACGGCCCAAAGAATGTCATGCAGCTACGTCTCCGGCCCGCCCAGGACGAAAAGCCCATTTTCTGTCATGATTTTTTGTCATAGAAGTAGGAGCCCACCACATCTATGATGATACCGGGTTTTGTCACAATTATCGTCATAGAAGTGTCATATGTATGACAGGAAAAAAATTCGTTCGGCCCAAAATGTCACGGATGTGTCTTTTTTTGTAGTGTATTGTTGCAAATAGGAACTATGTGCCCATAGATTTCATTGTTCTTGATATAGATTGCAATCCTTCATGTCATATTATTCTTGGCAGACCTTTCCTTAGAACGATTGGTGCAATTATTGATATGAAGGAAGGGAATATTAGATTCCAATTTCCATTAAGGAAAGGCATGGAACAATTCCCTAGAAAGAAAGTTAAATTACCATATGAATCTATTATGAGAGACACTTATGGATTGCCTACCAGAGATGTCAATACCTAGATCTTTCCTTGCTTTTATGCCTAGCTAGGGGCGTTAAACGATAGCGCTTGTTGGGAGGCAACCCATTTTTATTTTTATCCCTTGCTTTTTGCTCCTGTTTAGTAATAAATAATTTATCTAGCCTCTGTTTTGCTTGTGTTTTTTTGTTTAATTAGTGTTTGTGCCGAGTAGAACCGTTGGGAAGGCTTGGGGAAAGTCTTTTTGATCTTGCTATAAAAATCAGAAACTTTAGCGCTCGCGACAATTGCTGCCATTTTTATTTGGAAAGTGATATTTAGTTAATTCTTTTTGCAGATGATTAATAGGTAAATTCCTCACGTCCAGAAATTTATTTTAGAATTTTTGGGGTTCCAGAAGTTTGCGTTAGCTACAGATTACTACAGACTGTTCTGTTTTTGACAGATTCTGTTTTTCGTGTGTTGTTTGCTTATTTTGATGAATCTATGGCTAGTAAAAGAGTTTATAAACCATAGAGAAGTTGGAATACAGTAGTTTTAACACCAATATAAATCAAGAATGAGTTCATTACAGTACCTTGAAGTGGTGTTTTGTTTTCTTTCGCTAACGGAGCTCATGAGATTTCCTATTTAAGTTTTGTGTTGTGAAGTTTTTCAAGTTTTGGGTAAAGATTTGATGGATTATGGAACAAGGAGTGGCAAGAGCCTAAGCTTGGGGATGCCCATGGCACCACAATGTAAAACTCAAGGACACCAAAAAGCCTAAGCTTGGGGATGCCCCGAAAGGTATCCCCTCTTTTGTCTTCGTTCATCGGTAACTTTACTTGGAGCTATATTTTTATTCGCCACATGATATGTGTTTTGCTTGGAGCGTCTTGTATGATTTGAGTCTTTGCTTTTTAGTTTACCACAATCATCCTTGTTGTACACACATTTTGAGAGAGACACACATGATTTGAAATTTATTAGAATACTCTATGTGCTTCACTTATATCTTTTGAGCTATATAGTTTTTGCTCTAGTGCTTCACTTATATCTTTTAGAGCACGGCGGTGGTTTTATTTTACAGAAATAATTGATCTCTCAAGCTTCACTTATATTATTTTGAGAGTCCTTTAGAACAACATGGAAATTTGCTTTAATATAAGAACTTTCATACAAGTGCATTGAATACTATGAGAAGTTTGATACTTGATAATTGTTTTGAGATATGGAGATGGTGATATTAGAGTCATGCTAGTTGAGTTGTTGTGAATTTGAGAAATAATTGTGTTGAAGTTTGTGATTCCCGTAGCATGCACGTATGGTGAACCGTTATGTGGTGAAGTCGGAGCATGATTTATTTATTGATTGTCTTCCTTATGAGTGGCGGTTGGGGACGAGCGATGGTATTTTCCTACCAATCTATCCCCCTAGGAGTATGCACATAATACTTTGCTTTGATGACTAATAGATTTTTGCAATAAGTATGTGAGTTATTTATGACTAATGTTGAGTCCATGGATTATACGCACTCTCACCCTTCCACCTTTGCTAGCCTCTCTAATACCGCGCACTTTTCGCCGGTATCATACACCCACCATATACCTTCCTCAAAACAGCCACCATACCTACCTATTATGGCATTTCCATAGCCATTCCGAGATATATTGCCATGCAACTTTCCATCGTTCCGTTACTATGACACGCTTCACCATTGTCATATTGCTTGCATGATCATGTAGTTGACATCGTATTTGTGGCAAAGGCACCGTTCATAATTCTTTCATACGTGTCACTCATGCATCATTGCACATCCTGGTACACGGTCGGAGGCATTCACATAGAGTCATATTTTGTTCTAAGTATCGAGTTGTAATTCTTGAGTTGTAAGTAAATAAAGAGTGATGATCATCATTATTAGAGCATTGTCCCAAGTGAGGAAATGATGATGGAGACTATGATTCCCCGACAAGTCGGGATGAGACTCTGGGCGAAAAAAAGAGGCGAAAAAATAAAAGAAAGAAAGAAGGCCCAAATAAAAAAAGAAAAAAAGAAAATGAGAGAAAATGAGAGAAGGGACAATGCTACTATCCTTTTTCCACACTTGTGATTCAAAGTAGCACCATGATCTTCACAATAGAGAGTCTCCTATGATATCACTTTCATATACTAGTGGGAATTTTTCATTATAGAACTTGGCTTGTATATTCCAATGATGGGCTTCCTCAAAATTCCCTAGGTCTTCATGAGCAAGCGAGTTGGATGCACACCCACTTAGTTTCTTTTGTTGAGCTTTCATACACTTATAGCTCTAGTGCATTCGTTGCATGGCAATCCCTACTCACTCACATTGATATCTATTAATGGGCATCTCCATAGCCCGTTGATACGCCTAGTTGATGTGAGACTATCTTCTCCTTTTTGTCTTCTCCACAACCACCATTCTATTCCACATATAATGCTATGTCCATGGCTCACGCTCATGTATTGCGTGAAGATTAAAAAAGTTTGAGAACATCAAAAGTATGAAACAATTGTTTGGCTTGTCATCGAGATTGTGCATGATTTAAATATTTTGTGTGGTGAAGATAGAGCATAGCCAGACTATATGATTTTGTAGGGATAACTTTCTTTGGCCATGTTATTTTTAGAAGACATAATTGCTTAGTTAGTATGCTTGAAGTATAATTATTTTTATGTCAATATTAAACTTTTATCTTGAATCTTTCGGATCTGAACATTCATGCCACAATAAAGAAAAATTAAATTTAGAAATATGTTAGAAAGCATTCCACATCAAAAATTCTTCTTTTATCATTTACCTACTCGAGGACGAGCAGGAATTAAGCTTGGGGATGCTTGATACGTCTCCAACGTATCTATAATTTTTGATTGCTCAATGCTATTATATTATCTATTTTTCATGTTAATGGGATTTATTTTACACTTTTATATCATTTTTGGGACTAACCTACTAACCGGAGGCCCAACCCAAATTGCTGTTTTTTTGCCTATTTTAGAGTTTCGCCGAAAAGGAATATCAAACGGTGTCCAAACGGAATGAAACCTTCGGGAACATGATTTTCTCAACAAACGTGATCCAGGAGACTTGGAGTGGGCGTCAAGAAACAACCCAGGAAGCCACGAGGCAGGGGGCGCGCCTACCCCCTTGGGCGTGCCCTCCACCCTTGTGGGCCCCTCGTTGCTCCAACGACCTACTTCTTCCTCCTATATATATCCACATACCCCCCAAACATCCAGGAGCACCACGAAAACCTAATTCCACCGCCACAACCTTCTGTACCCGAGAGATCCCATCTTGGGGCCTTTTTCGGAGCTCCACCGGAGGGGGCATCGATCACGGAGGGCCTCTACATCAACTCCATGGCCTCTCCGGTGATGTGTGAGTAGTTTACTTCAGACCTTTGGGTCCATAGTTATTAGCTAGATGGCTTCTTCTCTCTCTTTGGATCTCAATACGAAGTTGTCCTTGATCTTCTTGGAGATCTATTTGATGTAATCTTCTTTTGCGGTGTGTTTGTCGAGATCCGATGAATTGTGGGTTTATGATCCAAATTATCTATGAACAATATTTGATTCTTCTCTGAATTCTTTTATGTATGATTGGTTTATCTTTGCAAGTCTCTTCGAATTATCAGTTTGGTTTGGCCTACTAGATTGATCTTTCTTGCAATGGGAGAAGTGCGTAGCTTTGGGTTCAATCTTGCGGTGCTCGATCCCATTGACAGTAGGGGAAACGACACGTATTGTATTTTTGCCATCGAGGATAAAAATATGGGGTTTATATCATATTGCATGAGTTTATCACTGTACATCATGTCATCTTACTTAAAGCATTACTCTATTCTTATGGACTTAATACTCTAGATGCATGCTGGATAGTGGTTGATGTGTGGAGTAATAGTAGTAGATGCAGAATCGTTTCGGTCTACTTGTCACAGAGATGCCTATATACATGATCATACCTAGATATTCTCATAACTATGCTCAATTCTATCAATTGATCGACAGTAATTCGTTTACCCACCGTAATACTTATGCTCTTGAGAGAAGCCACTAGTGAACCCTATGGCCCCCGGGTCTATCTTCCATCATATTAATCTTCCAACACTTAGTTATTTCTATTGCCGTTTTTTTACTTTGCATCTTTATTTCTCTTTATCATAAAAATACCAAAAATATCATCTTATCATATCTATCAGATTTCACTCTCGTAAGTGACCGTGAAGGGATTTACAACCCCTTTATCGCGTTGGTTGCGTGGTTCTTATTTCTTTGTGTAGGTGCGTGGGACTTGAGCGTGATCTCCTATTGGATTGATACCTTGGTTCTCAAAAACTGAGGGAAATACTAACTCTACTTTACTACATCACCCTTTCCTCTTCAAGGGAAAACCAACGCAGTGCTCAAGAGGTAGCATGTATGCAGTTATCAATAAGGATATAACAGTGGTAGGGAATTTGCAAAGGCGGTGGGTACAAGTGTCTCGAGAGAACATCGTAGAGTAACCTCCGAATCTTTTGATGCAACAGACGATCATCGGTAATAAGGTGCTCTCTGGGTGAAAGTGATCACGAGATCTTAATGTTAGATTTAGCAAAATTCATTTAACCCAAATAGAAGTGAGATCAGAGTCCCAGAGTATAGACAAGGAATAAAAGATCCTAATACCACCCAATGGTGATGTGGGCCCATGGGTTGCACAGCCAAGTTAGTAAAACAATTTTCATCGACTAGACTCAACTTCGGCCAAGGAGTGTGGAAGGGGGATTCCTACAGGCAGTCGGCTCTGATACCAACTTGTGACGTCCCCGATTTGACCGTACACTAATCATACACGCAAATGTGTACGATCAAGATCAAGGACTCACGGGAAGATATCACAATACAACTCTAGACACAAATTAAAATAATACAAGCTTTATATTACAAACCAGGGGCCTCGAGGGCTTGAATACATAAGCTCGAATACACAAGAGTCAGTGGAAGCAATAATATCTGAGTACAGACATAAGTTAAACAAGTTGCCATAAGATAGCTAGCACAAACTGGGATATAGATCGAAAGAGGCGCAGGCCTCCTGCCTGGGATCCTCCTAAACTACTCCTGGTCGTCGTCAGCTGCTTGTACGTAGTAGTAGGCTCCTCTGGTGTAGTAGGAGTCATCGTCGACAGTGGCGTCTGGCTCCTGGGCTCCACCATCTGGTTGCGACAACCAGGAAGAATTGGAAAGGGGGAAAAGAGGGAGAAAAGCAACCGTGAGTACTCATCCAAAGTACTCGCAAGCAAGGATCTACACTACGTATGCATGGGTATCCGTGTAAAGGGGCAATATATGTGGACTGAACTGCAAAATGCTAGAATAAGAGGGGGATAACAAGTCCTGTCGAAGACTACGCTTCTGGCAGCCTCCATCTTGCAGCATGTAGAAGAGAGTAGATGGTAAGTTCACCAAGTATCATCGCATAGCATAATCCTACCCGGCGATCCTCTCCTCGTCGCCCTATTAGAGAGCGATCACTGGGCTGTATCTGGCACTTGAAAGAGTGTGTTTTATTAAGTATCCGGTTCTAGTTTTCATAAGGTCAAGGTACAACTCTGGGTCATCCTTTTACCGAGGGACACGGCTATTCTAATAGATAAACTTCCCTACAGGGGTGCACCACATAACCCAACACGCTTGATCCCTCTGGCCGAGCACACTTTTCTGGGTCATGTCCGGCCTCACAAGATCAACATGTCGCAGCCCTACCTAGGCACAACAGAGAGGTTAGCACGCCGGTCTAAATCCTATGGCACAGGGGTCTAGGCCCATCGCCTGTTGCTCACCTGCACGTTGCGAACGCGGCCGGTAAGGAGACCTAGCCTCCCTAATACAAGAGCAGGCGTTCCAGTCCAATCCGGCGCACGCCGCTCAGTCGCTGACATCAAGAAGGCTTCGGCTGATACCACGACGTCGAGTGCCCATAACTGTTCCTGCATAGTTGGTTAGTGCGTATAGGCCAATGGCCAGACTCGGGTCAAATACCAAGATCTCGTTAAGCATGTTAATTGATGTAACCACGGACGCCGACCAGGGCCACGCCCACCTCTCTCCTAGGTGGTCTCAACCTGCCCTGTCGCTCCACCACAAAGTAACAGTCGGGGGCCATCGGGAATCCAGGACCACCACCACCGGGATGGAACCACCTGTCCTTTCAGCCCCCACATCGAAATCACTTGTGGGTACTCCATGAGCCGACTCGACTTTAGTCACTGTATCAGGTGTAATATGTATAATATATACCCATGATCACCCCCCGAGTGATCACGACTCAATATTATAGCATAGCAGACGGACAAGAATGTAGGGCCACTGATGGAATACTAGCATCATATACTAACCATTTAGGATTGTAGGTAAGGGTAACAACTGTAGCAACAATGTCAGGCTATGCAGCAGAATAGGATTAACCGAAAGCAGTAACATGCTACACTACTCTAATGCGAGCAGTAGATAGAAGGTATATGCGATATCGGGTTGATCAAGGGGGGGCTTGCCTGGTTGCTCTAGCAAGGAGGGGTCGTCAATACCGCTGTTGACCGGGGCAGCAGCGACATCGGTCTCGTAGTCTACCTAAGAGAAGAGGGGGAGAAACAATAAATATAATGCAAACATAAGCATGACGATGAATGACAGGACAATGAGCGGCGTTAGGAGTGCCCTAATGAGGTAGGTGATACCGGTGAAGGGGAAAACATCTGGTAAAGTATTCCCGGTGTTCCACGTTTTCGGACAGATGAACCAGAGATGAAATGTTGTATGTTCTCTATGCTAGGGACGTGTCGCTCACAAACGGACCATGTATTCGGATTCGTCTCATCATTCTGAGCAACTTTCCCGTACAAAGTTTTTCATCCGAGTTACGGTTTATTTTCTATGATTTTTCAAAGTTTTATATGATTTTCTAGAATTTAAATTTGAAAATAAAAAATAAATTGCTACGTGCACACACAAAGTGTACACAGCAGAGCAGCACAGAGGCTGACAGTGGGACCCAGTTGACTGCCAAGTCAGTAGTCAACTGGTCCGCTTTGACTGGTCAAAGGTCCAGCAGGGACCCACCAGTCAGTGACTAGGCTAGTCCAGTCAGCAGTTTGACTTGGTCAAACTGGTCAGCGGGCCCACCTGTCATTGGCTGATATTTAACCGAGTTTTATTTGCACTTTTAATTAACAGAGAAGGCCCATATGTCATTGTCTACGGTTAAACTAGACTTTAATTAAATTAGATTAACTAGTAGTGGGGACCACTGTCATTGGCTAGCAGCTAACCTAACTAGCAATTAGCACCTAAGCTAATTGCACGGGCCGATTGTTGGTGGCTTTGCCCACAGACGCACACACCATGTGCTAGGCCATGGCCACGGCCATTAGTAGCGGCTGGACTAGCAGTAAGTAGCGGCCAGGAGCAGCTAGAGCAACAGTGGCGGCTAGGTGATAACCCACAAGTATAGGGGATCGCAACGGTTTCCGAGGGTAGAGTATTCAACCCAAATTTATTTATTGAACACAAGGGGAGCCAAAGAATATTCTCCAAGTATTAGCAGCAGAGTTGTCAATTCAACCACACCTGGAAACTTAATATCTGCAGCAAGGTATTTAGTAGCAAAGTAATATCATAGTAGTGGTAACAGTGGCAAAAGTAACGGTAGCAGTTTTGGTTTTATAGTGATCGTAACAGTAGCAACGGAAAAGTAAATAAGCGAAGAACAATGTATGAAAAGCTCGTAGGCATTGGATCAATGATGGATAATTATGTCGGATGCGATCAATCATGCAACAGTTATAACATAGGGTGACACAGAACTAGCTCCAGTTCATCAATGTAATGTAGGCATGTATTCCGAATATAGCCGTACGTTCTTATGGAATACAACTTGCATGACATCTTTTGTCCTACCCTCCCATGGAAGCGGGGTCCTATTGGAAACTAAGGGATATTAAGTGTTGGGTAACGTAGTAATTTCAAAAAAATTCCTACGCACATGCAAGATCATGGTGATGCACAGCAACGAGAGGGGAGAGTATTGTCCATGTACCCTCGTAGACCGAAAGCGGAAGTGTTAGCACAACGCAGTTGATGTAGTCGTACGTCTTGACAATCCGACCGATCAAGTACCAAATGTACGGCACCTCCGAGTTCAGCAAACATACAGCCCAATGACATCCCTCGAACTTCGATCCAGCCGAGTGTTGAGGGAGAGTTTCGTCAGCACGACGGCGTGGTGACGATGATGATGTTCTACCGACGCAGGGCTTCGCCTAAGCACCGGTACGGTATTATCGAGGTGGACTATGGTGGAGGGGGGCACCGCACACGGCTAAAAGATCAAACGATCAATTGTTGTGTCTCTAGGGTGCCCCCCTGCCCCCGTATATAAAGGAGCAAGGGGGGAGGTGCGGCCGGCCAGGAGGGGCGCGCCAGGAGGAGTCCTACTCCTACCGGGAGTAGGACTCCCTCCCTTTTCCTTGTTGGATTAGGAGAAGAGGGGAAAGAGGTGGAGGAGAAGAAGGAAAGGGGGGCCGCCGCCCCCTCTCCTTGTCCTATTCGGACTAGGGGGGAGGGGCGCGTGGGCCTTGCCCTGGCCGCCTCTCCTCTTCTCCACTAAGGCCCACTATGCCCATTAACCCCCGGGGGGTTCTGGTAACCCCTCCGGTACTCCGGTGAAATCCCGATTTCACCCGGAACACTTCCGATATCCAAATATAGGCTTCCAATATATCAATCTTCATGTCTCGACCATTTCGAGACTCCTCGTCATGTTCGTGATCATATCTGGGACTCCGAACAACCTTCGGTACAGCAAAACATATAAACTCATAATATAACTGTCATCGAAACGTTAAGCGTGCGGACCCTACGGGTTCAAGAACTATGTAGACATGACCGAGACACGTCTCTGGTCAATAACCAATAGCGGAACCTGGATGCTCATATTAGCTCCCACATATTCTACGAAGATCTTTATCGGTCAGACCGCATAACAACATACGTTGTTCCCTTTGTCATCGGTATGTTACCTGCAATACCTAGTTCAATCTTGTTACCGGCAAGTCTCTTTACTCGTTCTGTAACACATCATCCCGCAACTAACTCATTAGTTGCAATGCTTACAAGGCTTAAGTGATGTGTATTACCGAGAGGGCCCGGAGATACCTCTCCGACAATCGGAGTGACAAATCCTAATCTCGAAATACGCCAACCCAACAAGTACCTTCGGAGACACCTGTAGATCACCTTTATAATCACCCAGTTATGCTGTGACGTTTGGTAGCACACAAAGTGTTCCTGTGGTAAACGGGAGTTGCATAATCTCACAATCATAGGAACATGTATAAGTCATGAAGAAAGCACTAGCAACATACTAAACGATCGAGTGCTAAGCTAACGGAATGGGTCAAGTCAATCACATCATTCTCCTAATGATGTGATCCCGTTAATAAAATGACAACTCATGTCAATGGCTAGGAAACATAACCATCTTTGATTAATGAGCTAGTCAAGTAGAGGCATACTAGTGACACTCTGTTTGTCTATGTATTCACACATGTATTACGTTTCCGGTTAATACAATTCTAGCATGAATAATAAACATTTATTATTACCGTCAGCATCAGTCTTCTTCTTGAAGATCCATTTATTCTCAATGGCTTGTCGATCATCGGGCAAGTCAACCAAAGTCCGCACTTTGTTCTCATACATGGATCCCATCTCAGATTTCATTGCCTCAAGCCTTTTTGCGGAATCTGGGTTCACCATCGCTTCTTCATAGTTCGTAGGTTCGCCATGGTCTAGTAACATAACCTCCAGAACAGGATAACCGTACCACTCTGGTGCGGATCTTACTCTGGTTGACCTACGAGGTTCAGTAACAACTTGATCTGAAGTTTCATGATCATCATCATTAACTTTCTCACTAATTGGTGTAGGCGTCACAGGAAACAGTTTCTGTGATGAACTACTTTCCAATAAGGGAGCAGGTACAGTTACCTCATCAAGTTCTACTTTCCTCCCACTCACTTCTTTGGAGAGAAACTCCTTCTCTAGAAAGGATTCATTCTTAGCAAAGAATGTCTTGCCTTTAGATTTGTGATAGAAGGTGTACCCAACAGTCTCCTTTGGGTATCCTATGAAGACACATTTCTCTGATTTGGGTTCGAGCTTATCAGGTTGCATAAGCATCACAGCCCCAAACTTTAAGAAATGACAACTTTGCTTTCTTGCCAAACCACAATTCATAAGGCATCATCTCAACGGATTTTGATGGTGCCCAATTTAACGTGAATGCAGTCGTCTCTAAAGCATAACCCCAAAACGATAGCGGTAAATCAGTAAGAGACATCATAGATCGCACCATATCTAGTAAAGTACGATTACGACGTTCGTACACACCATTATGCTGTGGTGTTCCGGGTGGCGTGAGTTGCGAAACTATTCCGCATTGTTTCAAATGTAGACCAAACTCATAACTCAAATATTCTCCTCCATGATCAGATCGTAGAAACTTTATTTTCTTGTTACGATGATTTTCAACTTCACTCTGAAATTATTTGAACTTTTCAAATGTTTCAGACTTATATTTCATTAAGTAGATATACCCATATCTGCTCAAATCATCTGTGAAGGTGAGAAAATAACGATATCCGCCGCGAGCCTCAACATTCATCAGACCACATACATCTGTATGTATGATTTCTAACAAATCTGTTGCTCTCTCCATAGTATCGGAGAACGACGTTTTAGTCATCTTGCCTATGAGGCACGGTTCGCAAGTACCAAGTGATTCATAATCAAGTGGTTCCAAAAGTCCATCGGTATGGAGTTTCTTCATGCGCTTTACACTGATATGACCTAAACGGTAGTGCCACAAATAAGTTGCACTATCATTATCAACTCTGCATCTTTTGGCTTCAACATTATGAATATGTGTATCACTACTATCGAGATTCACCAAAAATAGACCACTCTTCAAGGGTGCATGACCATAAAAGATATTACTCATATAAATAGAACAACCATTATTCTCTGATTTAAATGAATAATCGTCTCGCATCAAGCAAGATCCAAATATAATGTTCATACTCAACGCTGGCACCAAATAACAATTATTTAGGTCTAATACTAATCCCGAAGGTAGATGTAGAGGTAGCGTGCCGACGGCGATCACATCGACTTTGGAACCGTTTCCCACGCGCATCGTCACCTCGTCCTTGGCCAGTGTTCGCTTAATTCGTAGTCCCTGTTTCGAGTTGCAAATATTAGCAATAGAACCAGTATCAAATACCCAGGTGCTATTGCTAGATCTGGTAAGGTACACATCAATAACATGTATATCACATATACCTTTGTTCACCTTGCCATCCTTTTTATCCGCCAAATACTTGGGGCAGTTCCGCTTCCAGTGACTAGTCTGCTTGCAGTAGAAGCACTCAGTCTCAGGCTTAGGTCCAGATTTGGGTTTCTTCTCTTGAGCAGCAACTTGCTTGTTGTTCTTCTTGAAGTTCCCCTTCTTCCTCCCTTTGCCCTTTTTCTTGAAACTGGTGGTCTTATTGACCATCAACACTTGATGCTCTTTCTTGATGTCTACCTCTACAGCCTTTAGCATTGCGAAGAGCTCGAGAATCGTCTTATCCATCCCTTGCATGTTATAGTTCATCACGAAGCTCTTGTAGCTTGGTGGCAGTGATTGAAGAATCCTGTCAATGACTCTATCATCCAGAAGATTAACTCCCAGTTGAATCAAGTGATTGCAGTACCTAGACATCTTGAGTATATGCTCACTGATAGAACTATTCTCCTCCATCTTGCAGCTGTAGGACTTATTGGAGACTTCATATCTCTCAATCCGGGCATTCTTTTGAAATATTAACTTCAATTCCTGGAACATATCATATGCTCCATGACGTTCAAAACATCGTTGAAGTCCCGGTTCTAAGCCGTAAAGCGCGGCACACTGAACTATCGAGTAGTCATCAACACGTGACTGCCAGGCATTCACAAGGTCTGCAGTTGCTAGTGCAGGTGGTACACCTAGCGGTGCTTCCAGGACGTAACTTTTCTGTGCAGCAATGAGGATAATCCTCAAGTTACGGACCCAATCCATGTAATTGCTACCATCATCTTTCAACTTTGCTTTCTCAAGGAACGCATTAAAATTCAACAGAACAACAGCACGGGCCATCTATCTACAATCAACATAGACAAGCAAGATACTATGTACTAAGTTCATGATAAATTTAAGTTCAATTAATCATATTACTTAAGAACTCCCACTTAGATAGACATCCCTCTAATCCTCTAAGTGATCACGTGATCCAAATCAACTAAACCATAACCGATCATCACGTGAAATGGCGTAGTTTTCAATGGTGAACATCACTATGTTGATCATATCTACTATATGATTCACGCTCGACCTTTCGGTCTCAGTGTTCCGAGGCCATATCTGCATATGCTAGGCTCGTCAAGTTTAACCTGAGTATTCCGCGTGTGTAAAACTGGCTTGCACCCGTTATAGATGGGCATAGAGCTTATCACACCCGATCATCACGTGGTGTATGGGCACGACGAACTTTGGCAACGGTGCATACTTAGGGACAACACTTTTATCTTGAAATTTAGTGAGAGATCATCTTATAATGGTACCGTCAATCAAAGCAAGATAAGATGCGTAAAAGATAAACATCACGTGCAATCAATATAAGTGATATGATATGACCATCATCATCTTGTGCTTGTGATCTCCATCTCCGAAGCAACGTCATGATCACCATCGTCACCGGCACGACACCTTGATCTCCATCGTAGCATCGTTGTCGTCTCGCCAATCTTATGCTTATACGACTATCGGTACCGCTTAGTGCTAAAGTAAAGCATTACAGGGCGATTGCATTGCATACAATAAAGCGACAACCATATGGCTCCTGCCAGTTGCCGATAACTTGGTTACAAAACATGTCTTGACCATATCACATCACAACATGCGCTGCAAAAACAAGTTAGACGTCCTCTAATTTGTTGTTACAAGTTTTATGTGGCTACTACTGGGCTTAGCAAGAACCGTTCTTACCTACACATCAAAACCACAACGATAGTTTGTCAAGTTGGTGTTGTTTTAACCCTCGCAAGGACCGGGCGTAGCCACACTCGGTTCAACTAAAGTTGGAGAAACTGACACCCGCCAGCCACCTGTGTGCAAAGCACGTCGGTAGAACCAGTCTCGCGTAAGCTTACGCGTAATGTCGGTCCGGGCCGCTTCATACAACAATACCGCCGAACCAAAGTATGACATGCTGGTAAGCAGTATGACTTATATCGCCCACAACTCACTTGTGTTCTACTCGTGCATATGACATCTACGCATTAAAACCTGGCTCGGATGCCACTGTTGGGTAACATAGTAATTTCAAAAAAAAATCCTACGCACACGCAAGATCATGGTGATGCACAACAACGAGAGGGGAGAGTATTGTCCACGTACCCTCGTAGACCGAAAGCGGAAGCATTAGCACAACGCGGTTGATGTAGTCGTACGTCTTCACGATCCGACCGATCAAGTACCGAACGTATGACACCTCCGAGTTCAGCACACGTTCAGCCCGATGACGTCCCTCGAACTCCGATCCGACCGAGTGTTGAGGGAGAGTTTCATCAGCACGATGGCTTGGTGACGATGATGCTGTTCTACCGACGCAGGGCTTCACCTAAGCACCGCTACAGTATTATCGAGGTGGACTATGGTGGAGGGGGGCACCGCACACGGCTAAAAGATCGAACGATCAATTTTTGTGTCTCTAGGGTGCCCCCTGCCACCGTATATAAAGGAGCAAGGGGGGAGGTGCGGCCGGCCAGGAGGGGCACGCCAGGGCGGCCGGCCAGGAGGGGCGCGCCAGGAGGAGTCCTACTCCTACCGGGAGTAGGACTCCCTCCCTTTTCCTTGTTGGATTAGGAGAAGAGGGGAAAGAGGTGGAGGAGAAGAAGGAAATGGGGGCGCCGCCCCCCTCTCCTTGTCCTATTCGGACTAGGGGGGAGGGGCGCGCGGCCCTTGCCCTGGCCGCCTCTCCTCTTCTCCACTAAGGCCCACTATGGCCCATTAACCCCCGGGGGGTTCCGATAACCCCTCCGGTACTCCGGTAAAATCCCGATTCACCCGGAACACTTCCGATATCCAAATATAGGCTTCCAATATATCAATCTTCATGTCTCGACCATTTCGAGACTCCTCGTCATGTCCGTGATCATATCTAGGACTCCGAACAACCTTCGGTACATCAAAACATATAAACTCATAATATAACTGTCATCAAAACGTTAAGCGTGCGGACCCTACGGGTTCGAGAACTATGTAGACATGACCGAGACACGTCTCCGGTCAATAACCAATAGCGGAACCTAGATGCTCATATTGGCTCCCACATATTCTACGAAGATCTTTATCGGTCAGACCGCATAACAACATACGTTGTTCCCTTTGTCATCGGTATGTTACTTGCCCGAGATTCGATCGTCGGTATCTCAATACCTAGTTCAATCTCGTTACCGGCAAGTCTCTTTACTCGTTCTGTAATACATCATCCCGCAACTAACTCATTAGTTGCAATGCTTGCAAGGCTTAAGTGATGTGTATTACTGAGAGGGCCCAGAGATACCTCTCCGACAATCGGAGTGACAAATCCTAATCTCGAAATACGTCAACCCAACAAGTACCTTTAGAGACACCTGTAGAGCACCTTTATAATCACCCAGTTACGTTGTGACGTTTGGTAGCACACAAAGTGTTCCTCCAGTAAATGGGAGTTGCATAATCTCATGGTCATAGGAACATGTATAAGTCATGAAGAAAGCACTAGGAACATACTAAACGATCGAGTGCTAAGCTAACAGAATGGGTCAAGTCAATCACATCATTCTCCTAATGATGTGATCCCGTTAATCAAATGACAACTCATGTCAATGGCTAGGAAACATAACCATCTTTGATTAACGAGCTAGTCAAGTAGAGGCATACTAGTGACACTCTGTTTGTCTATGTATTCACACATGTATTACGTTTCCGGTTAATACAATTCTAGTATCAATAATAAACATTTATCATGAGAATAAGGAAATAAATAATAACTTTATTATTGCCTCTAGGGCATATTTCCTTCATTAAGGCCTCCTTTTAATAGAGTACCGGACCAAAGAATTAACACATAGTGAATACATGAAGTCCTCAAACTACGGTCATCACCGGTAAGTATCCCGATTATTGTCACTTCGGGGTTAACGGATCATAACACATAATAGGTGACTATAGACTTGCAAGATAGGATCAAGAACTCACATATATTCATGAAAACATAATAGGTTCAGATCTGAAATCATGGCACTCGGTCCCTTGTGACAAGCATTAAGCATAGCAAACTCATAGCAACATCAATCTCAGAACATAGTGGATACCAGGGATCAAACCCTAACAAAACTAACTCAATTACATGATAAATCTCATCCAACCCATCACCGTACAGCAAGAATACAATGGAATTACTCATGCATGGCGGTGAGCATCATGAAAATGGTGATGGAGGAAGGTTGATGATGACGATGTCGACGGATTCCCGGCAATATCATCATAATCTAGATAAGCGGGAGGCAACTCAATATCATCTCCATGTATGGATATACCAGGATAGTTAGCTACACGAGTTGCATAAATTCCACCAAATAAATTTCCATTAATACTGTTATTATGCAACCAACGTGCAACAATGGCCCCCAAGTTATATTATCTATCTCCTAATACAGCACTCTTGAGAGCACTAAGATCTGGAATACACATGTGACATGCATCATCCTTACCATTTATGCATCTACCTATAAAGAGAGCAAAATAATGTATAGTAGGAAAATGAATGCTCCCTGCTATGGTAGCTTGCGTGTTTTCCCTAGATTCCCCCACAGTTATACTAGCAAGAAAGTCTTTATATTCATATTTGCGAGGTTCACAAGCACTACCCCACTGCGGTAGTTTACAAGCAGTATTAAAATCTTCTAAGTGCATGGTATAAGATTTATCATAAAGATCAAACAGGACAGTTTGAGAATTGCGTGATGATGTAAATTTAAACCTTCTCACAAATGAATCAGTTAAATAGAGGTACTGACATCACTTATCTGACTCGAAGCTCTCAAGATTAGCGTTACGCACATATGCTTCAAATTCCTCCTTAATTCCTACCTGGACCATGAAATTTTCTGACGGCCATTCACAAGGCCGCACTTGAGCTTCTCTTGGTAGTTCATGCTCCGGCTCACGTATCGCGGACCTTGGTCCTTGCTTCCTTGAGGAACCACCTTGGTACATTTTCCTAAACATATTTCTTCCTCTGAAAAATTTCTGAATTTTTTAGTAACTCAAAAATAAAGTGAACCAAACTCAACAAAATTGATAGCAACTACTCCCGTAAGTGCCTAGAGGCCATATCATGCATTAAAACTACTTGGAACCATATAAATTTGACATGCAAGCTCAAGAACAGGGTCACCTAAGCAGCAAAAATTTGCAATGAATAAAGCACTGGAACAAAAACTATTTGGACCATTGGAGGAGTCACATACCGGAGAACAATTCCCCAAAGCAATTTTGTGAATGGAGCTTTGAACAAGGAGATCGAAAATGGCAGCAAGATGCGCAAGAACTCGGGTTTGAGCTGGTGGATGATTTTTTCTGGAGCAAGACGAAGTGTGTGGGTGCAAGGATAAGTGGAGGGGACCCACGTGGGGTCCATGAGGCAAGGGGCGCGCCCTCCACCCTCGTGGGCACATGGTGAGCCCCCCTGGTGTGTTCTCAGTGCCAGTAATTCTTAAATATTCTGAAAAAATCAGATTTCATTTTCAGGGCATTTGGAGAACTTTTATTTTTGGGGTATTTTTTTATTGCAAGAATAATTCAGAAAAACAGACAGAAAATACTATTTTTACTTTATTTAATATAAATAACAGAAAGTAAAAGGAGGGTACATGAGGTTGTGCTTTCTAACTTCGTCCATCTCATGCTCCTCAAAAGGAATCCATTAACAAGGTTGATCAAGTCTTGTTAACAAACTCTTTCCGAATAACATGAAACCGGAGAAATTTTGAAAAACACTAGGTTACCTCAATGGGCATATCCCCAACAATAAGAATATCATATTTCTTCTTGACAGTAGGGAGAGGAAATTCAAAACTTCCAATACTGATTGTTGAAATTTTTCCAATAGAATTGATATTGTGGACTTGAGGTTGTTTCCTCAGAAAGTGTACCGTATGCTCATTACCATTAACATGAAAAGTGACATTGCCTTTGTTGCAATCAATAATAGCCCCTGCAGTATTCAAAAAGGGTCTTCCAAGAATAATAGACATACTATCGTCCTCGAGAATATCAAGAATAACAAAGTCTGTTAAAATAGTAACGTTTGCAACCACAACAGGAACATCCTCGCAAATACCGACAGGTATACTAGTTGATTTATCAGCCATTTGCAAAGATATTTCAGTAGGTGTCAACTTATTCAAATCAAGTCTACGATATAAAGAGAGAGGCATAACACTAACACCGGCTCCAAGATCACATAAAGCAGTTTTAACATAGTTTCTTTTAATGGAGCATGGTATAGTTGGTACTTCTGGATCTCCAAGTTTCTTTGGTATTCCACCCTTAAAAGTATAATTAGCAAGCATGGTGGAAATTTCATCTTCCGGTATCTTTATTTTATTAGTAACAATATCTTTCATGTACTTAGCATAAGGATTCATTTTAACATATCAGTCAAACGCATATGCAAAAAGATAGGTCTAATCATTTCAGCAAAGCGCTCAAAATCCTCATCATCCTTTTTCTTGGATGGTTTAGGAGGAAAAGGCATGGGTTTCTGAAGCCATGGTTCTCTTTCTTTACCATGCTTCCTAGCAAAAAAGTCGCTCTTATCATAACGTTGATTCTTTGATTGTGGGTTATCAAGATCAACAGCAGGTTCAATCTCTACATCATTATCATTGCTAGGTTGAGCATCAACATGAACATAATCATTAACATTATCACTAGGTTCATGTTCATTACTAGATTGTGTTTCAGCATCAGAAATAGAAATATCATTGGGATTCTGAGGTGTGTCAACAACAGGTTCACTAGAAGCATGCAAGTCCTATCATTTTTCTTTTTCTTCCTCTTAGAAGGACTAGGTGTATCAACATCAGCTCTCTGAGAATCTTGCTCAATTCTCTTGGGGTGGCCCTCAGGATACAAAGGTTCCTGAGTCATTTTACCTCCTCTAGTCATAACTCTAACATCATTATCATTCTTCTTATTATTTAATTCATTGAGCAAATCATTCTGAGCTTTAAGCACTTGTTCTACTTGAGTGGTAACCATAGAAGCATGTTTACGAATAAGTTTAAGTTCACCTTTAACTCTAGACATATAATCACTCAAGTGTTCAAGCATATCAGCATTGTGTTTCAATTGTCTACCAACATAAGGATTGAAATTTTCTATTTTAACCATAAAGTCATCAAACTCATCCAAGCATTGGCTAGCAAACTTAGTAAATGGAATTTCACATTTATCAAATCTATAGAGATAATTTACCTTTACTACCTATGACGGGTTATCGAGACCATGTATTTCTTCAATAGGCGGTAAATTCTTAACATCTTCAGCTTTAATACCTTTTTCTTTCATAGATTTCTTTGCCTCTTGCATATCTTCAGGACTGAGAAATAGAATACCCCCTTTCTTCGGAGTTGGCTTAGGAGTTGGTTCAGGAAGTGTCCAATTATTTTCATTAGTCAACATATTATTCAATAGCAATTCACCTTGATCAATAGTTCTTTTCTTGAAAACAAAACCAGCGCAACTATCCAGGTAGTCTCTGGAAGCATCGGTTAGTCCATTATAAAAGATATCCAGTATTTCATTTTTCTTGAGAGGATGATCAGGCAAAGCATTAAGTAATTGGAGAAGCCTCCCCCAAGCTTGTGGGAGACTCTCTTCTTCAATTTGCACAAAATTATATATTTCCCTTAAGGCAGCTTGTTTCTTATGAGCGGGGAAATATTTAGCAGAGAAGTAATAAATCATATCCCAGGGACTACGCACACAACCAGGATCAAGAGAATTAAACCATGTCTTAACATCACCCTTTAATGAGAACGGAAACAACTTAAGGATAAAGTAATAGCGAGTTTTCTCATCATGTGTAAACAGGGTGGCTATATCATTTAATTTAGTAAGATGTGCCACAACAGTTTTAGATTCATAGCCACAAAAAGGATCAAATTCAACCAAAGTAATTACCTCAGGATCGACAGAGAAATCATAATCCTTATCAGTAATAAAGATAGGTGAAGTAGCAAAAGCAGGGTCATAATTCATTCTAGCATTCAAAGACTTTTCTTCGGGCTTAGCTAATAATTTCTTAAGATCAGATCTATCATTGCAAGCTAAGAAGTCTCTAGCAGTTTCTTCATCCATAACATAACCCTCAGGCACAACAGGCAATTCATATCTAGGGGGAGAATCTTCATCATCACTTTCATCAATATTATCAGTTTCAATTATTTCATTCTCTCTAGCCCTAGCAAGTTGTTCATCAAGAAATTCACCTAGTGGCACAGAATTATCAAGCATAGAAGTAGTTTCATCATAAGTATCATGCAAAGCAGAAGTGGCATTATCAATAACATATGACATATCAGAATGAATAGCAGGTGTAGTGTCGCAAGTTTACTCAAAAGAGAAGGTGAATCAAGTGCAGAGCTAGATGGCAGTTCCTTACCTCCCCTCGTAGTTGAGGGAAAAATCTTGGTTCTTTGACCTTTCAAGTTCTTCATAGTGACCAGCAGATATAAATCCCAAGTGACTCAAAGAATAGAGCTATGCTCCCCGGCAACGATGCCTGAAAATAGTCTGGATAACCCACAAGTATAGGGGATCGCAACAGTTTTTGAGGGTAGATCATTCAACCCAAATTTATTGATTCGACACAAGGGAAGCCAAATAATATTCTCAAGTATTAGCAGCTGAGTTGTCAATTCAACCACACCTGGAAACTTAATATTTGCAGCAAAGTGTTTAGTAGCAAAGTAATATGATAGTAGTGGTAACGGTAGCAAAAGTAATATTTTTGGTTTTATAGTGATTGTAACAATAACAACAGAAAGGTAAATAAGAGAAGAACAATATAGGAAAAGCTCGTAGGCATTGGATCGGTGATGGAGAATTATGTCAGATGCGATCAATCATGCAACAGTTATAACATAGGGTGACACAAAACTAGCTCCAGTTCATCAATGTAATGTAGGCATGTATTCCGAATATAGTCATACGTGCTTATGGAAAAGAACTTGCATGACATCTTTTGTCCTAACCTCTCGTGGCAGCGGGGTCCTATTGGAAACTAAGGGATATTAAGGCCTCCTTTTAATAGTGTACCGGACCAAAGCATTAACACATAGTGAATACATGAACTCCTCAAACTACGGTCATCACCAGTAAGTATCTTGATTATTGTCACTTCGGGGTTAACGGATCATAACACATAATAGGTCACTATAGACTTGCAAGATAGGATCAAGAACTCACATATATTCATGAAAACATTATAGGTTCAGATATGAAATCATGGCACTCGAGCCCTACTGACAAGCATTAAGCATAGAAAAGTCATAGCAACATCAATCTCAGAACATAGTGGATACTAGGGATCAAACCTTAACAAAACTAACTCGATGGCAATTCCGAGAACTTTTATTTCTGCACAAAAATAAAACCATGGCAATTCTGCTGAAAACAGCATCAGTCCGGGTTAGTTCCATTCAAATCATGCAAGTTAGAGTCCAAAACAAGGGAAAAAGTGTTTGGTAAAGTAGATACGACGGAGACGTATCAACTCCCCCAAGCTTAAACCTTTGATTGTCCTCAAGCAATTCAGTTGATAAACTGAAAGTGATAAAGAAAAACTTTTACAAACTCTGTTTGCTCTTGTTGTTGTAAATATGTAAAGCCAGCATTCAAGTTTTCAGCAAAGATTATGAACTAACCATATTCACAATAATATTTAGGTCTCATGTTTACTCATGTCAATGGCATAATTAACTAGCGAGCAATAATAATAAATCTTGGATGACAACACTTTATAAAAACAATCATTATATGATATAACAAGATGGTATCTCGCTAGCCCTTTCTGAGACAGCAAAACATAAATGCAGAGCCCCTTTAAAGATCAAGGACTGACTAGACATTATAATTCATGGTAAAAGAGATCCAGCCAAGTCATACTCAATGTAAACTAACAGTAATACATGCAAATGACAGTGGTGCTCTGCAACTGGTGCTTTTTAATAAGAGGATGAGGACACAACATAAAAGTAAATGGATAGGCCCTTCGCTGAGGGAAGCAGGGATTTGTAGAGGTGCCAGAGCTCGATTCTGAAATAGAGATGAATAATATTTTGAGCGGTATAATTTCATTGTCAACATAACAACCGAGAGATCTCGATATCTTCCATGCTACACGCATTATAGGCGGTTCCGAAGCAGAATGGTACAGTTTATACTCCCCCATCACCAATAAGCATCAATCCATGGCTTGCCGGAAACAACGGGTGCCTCCAACTAACAACAATCCTAGGGGAGTTTTGTTTGCAATTATTTTGATTTGATTTGAGCATGGGACCGGGCATCCTGGTGACCCGCCATTTTCTCGTGAATGAGGAGCGGAGTCCACTCCTCTGGAATAACCCGCCTAGCATGGAAGATACAGACAATCCTAGTTGATACATGAGCTATTCGAGCATACAAAACATAATTTTTATTTGAAGGTTTAGAGTTTGGCACATACAAATTTACTTGGAACAGCAGGTAGATACCGTATATAGGTAGGTATAGTGGACTCATATGGAAGAACTTTGGGTTTTATGGAATTGGATGCACAGGAAGTATTCCCGCTTAGTACAAGTGAAGGCTAGAAAGAGACTGGGAAGCGACCAACTAGAGAGTGACAATAGTCATGAACATGCATTAAGATTAATCAACACCGAATGCAAGCACGAGTAGGATATTGACGATGTCCTGGACTAGGGGGTACTCACCACGTCATCTCCCGGTCAGTTAGATTGGGACGAGGACCCTCATGGCCGTATACTCATGGGCCAGTTCGGATAGCTGCCGCATATAAGGAAGATTCCGCAAGACTTGGTGGTCAAGACAAGGACTCCTCCCCCACCGACGTATTCGGCTAGGACTCTTGTTATCCTAGGTCTTTGGTGCATTATATAAACCAGGGCCAAGCTAGTCAATAGATATACAAACAATCATACTATAGGCTAGTTTCTAGGGTTTAGCCTCTACGATCTCGTGGTAGATCAACTCTTGTAATACTCATATCATCAAGATCAATCAAGCGGGAAGTAGGGTATTACCTCCATCGAGAGGGCCCAAACCTGGGTAAACATCGTGTCCCCCGCCTGCTGTTACCATCCACCTTAGACGCCCAGTTCAGGACCCCAACCCAAGATCCGCCGGTTTTGACACCGACATTGGTGCTTTCATTGAGAGTTCCGATGTGTGTTTGGCAAAATATCGATGGCTCGCCTGCAGATCAACTTCGACTTCGGCATCTTCATCACTAGCTTGACTAGTCACCTTGGTTCGACCAAGAACTCCGCCCCGTGTTCGGATCACCATGTTCGGACGAGGGCCTTCATCAAAACCAACTCCGATCTCTATCAAGATCATGGAGGAATCGTTCATGGAGTTCGGGGGCTCAACGTCAACATTGCCCTTGGGCAACCGTGCTGTTTTTCTGGACAGCAAACGCGTATCCGCCGCCACCGGCTCCTCGAGTGTCGTTTTAACGATCACTTCGGTGGAATTGTGCAGAATTGAGTCTACAACAACCCTGGAAAATCTCTGACAATCTATGATATACCGAAGCCCTGTCAAATCCAGACAGGAATCTGGACTAGTTTAGGGTGTGGTCTCCAGAGCCCAGCTCGGAAGTCCTTTGGAAGATCCAACCGTTCATCTGCTGCGGAATTCCCATGTCTACCACCCCTCAAAATTTCAGCTCGATCCGACCGTCCAAACTCCGGGAACCATCCGATTGGTGCATCACTTTTCAGATCTGTTTCCTGCCCGAATACGGACCCGACCCGAATTCATGTTTCTTTATGAATGTGATATTTGACAACCTTTTTAAAAGGAATTTTCTTCTAAGGTATTGTGCATTGTTTTTAACATGCGCCCATAAATTTTTAATCCTCCTCTGAGGTAATCTATGCCATCACGCTGGTGTCAAACCAGTCCGGCAATATAGCTCCACGACTGCCGACCTGCGCTAGACATGTCGTCGCTTTTTAAGCCGAGCTCAACTTCTTCGGATACTCACCTCGGCGAGCCGAATAAGAGTTCGGAATCGCCCAGGACAAATCATCACCAGCATCACCGCCCCACAGATTACACGGAGCAGGCACACTGACATCGCCGCATGGTCACTTCATCAAACCAGCATTGGTCGCGTCACAAGTTACGACCTGGGTCGGCACGGCCGCACTGTTGCTTCTTCGAGACAATGTCCATCACGCCGAACTACTTATACACCTCGACTGATATGGCAGCTACAACAACTCCTCACCGGCCTGCTCCGTCACCTCTGCTAGACCGGGGACTTGGCTATTTCTTCATCAACATACCCCGGTGACTTCGGCGTCACCAGCCGACCAGCTTCATCACGTTAGCTGGACCAAGGGCTTCGCCTCGGCGAACCAATCTTTGCCAGCATCACCAGGCCATCGCTTTATCGCCCATCAGGCAATGGGTGTGTGGATCGATTCCCGATTTTGGGAGTCACTTTTCTTTGGAATGCTACAAAAAATAAACCAGGTGCTATTAATCCTAACAATTATTTACTAGTTGGGTTTATTTTTCTGAAGGAATTATTACTCTGGTTTGTTCCATCATCTGTACACAGGTCTATCAAATGGCGGCCACATTAAAAATGGTCACGTGGTGGTTCAGTCAGTTTCCGTACATAGTTCGACGAACGCCGGATCCGAAGCCCGGACCGCCCTGCAAATTTAGGCTTTGTCACGCCTTCACTGCGTCACGCAGACGCCCTGCATCAACATTGGCTTTGGCGCCAGGCCACATTTCTTTAAATTAATTATTTTTGTGTAAAGCAATTATGCAAGGATTATATATATATATATATTATTATTTCCTGGACCGCACTATTTTATGTGTGCAGGTAATCGATTTTGACTGCGTTAGGTGGTCACTACTCCAGAGTGCCGAACTCCTTGCTCGGACACCTCGGCCATGCCCAAGACTGCGAACCTTGTCGGATCTGTCATAGATCAATGGGCGTCTTTGTAACACCCCGGATGTAATTTACCTAATGTGTACTCCAACTCTTGCCGTTTCCGGCGCTAAGTTATTTTATTTTCTCGGGTTCGAGTTTTTGTCTCCGTGTGTTGTTGTCGTTGTCATGCATCTTGTATCATGTCATCATGTGCATTGCATTTGCATACGTGTTCGTCTCATGCATCCGAGCATTTTCCCCGTTGTCCGTTTTGCATTCCGGCGCTCCGTTCTCCTCTGATGGTCATTTCTACCTTTCTTTCGTGTGTGGGGATTAAACATTTCCGTATTGGACCGAGACTTGCCAAGCGGCCTTGTTTACTACCGGTAGACCGCTTGTCAAGTTTCGTACCATTTGGACTTCGTTTGATGCTCTGACGGTTAACCGAGGGAGCGAGAAGGCCTCGTGTGTGTTGCATCCCAACACCCCTCCAATTTGGCCCAAAACCCACCAAAACCCTCTCCATCATCTAGAGCGTTCGATCACGATCGCGTGGCCGAAAACCGCACCTCATTTGGACTCTCCTAGCTCCCTCTACGCCTATAAATATACCCCCTCCGAAATTCTCGGTTCCCCTCTCCTGAAACCCTAAAAATCGCCTCCTCCGCGCGGCCGGACACGTCCGCCGGCCGCGGGACACGTCCGCCGTTCGCCCCCGCCTATCGGAGCTTGCCACGTGGCCGTGCGCCCACTTCGCCGCCCCCGCGCCGACGGCCCGCCCGGGCCCAGGCGGGGCCCTCCCGGCCCGGTCCACCGCGCGCGCCCCGCGCCCTCATCTCCCCGTGCTCCGGCGGCCACCGCCACTGACGCCCACCAGCCGCCGCGCCGCCGCAGCTTCACATCGCCGGCCGCGCCGCACCTCGCCGCCGACGCCGCCACACTGCCCGCCGCCACAGATCCTCGACGCCCGTGCCTCCTCCGCCGGTTGGATCCGGTGACCTGGCCCCTCTCCGGCGTCCCCGCGGCAAGATCCACTCCGGTGAGCTCTTCCTCGAGCTCCAGCGAGCTCCTCGATGAATCTCGGTTCCTGCACGTGAACAGTGCCGGCCAGATCTGATCTGAACCGGACAAACCCTAGGGTTGACTACTTTTTTTCCTAAGTCTGCCGATTAAATTGCCATGTTCACCATGCTATATCTCCTCATCCTAGATCCGTTTTGGGCGTGTAGCATATCAAAATGTTCGCCTCAGAGAGTACATCATTTCATCTCATTGCATCATTTTTGTTTGAGTTCATATTGATGCCCGAAATGCTGTTGGAAGAGTGCTATTTGAGTTAATTGTCGGATCTGCTGCACCAAATAGCTTTTTGTCATTTTTGCCATGATTAATGTGTGCATGATATGCCCCTGAGCTCTACATGTGTTTTGTTGTATGCTTTGCCATCTTTCCAGAGGTGCTATCCATGTATTTTTGTGATGTGTGTGGTGACTAGCACCAGCTTGCAAAGTGGTGCATTTGTTAACGCTGATTTCAGGGACTTAGCAATTCCACTAAGTCCTTGATATGTTTTTATCAATATGCCATATGTTCATGTTGTTTCCTAGTGAGCCGTGCATCTTTTGAGGATGATCAGTAAGGATGATTTGTTAATCTTGTAGTGCTCTATCCATCCATGTCTTTGTTTGCAATTATGGAGCACACTAGCTAGAGTAAATCGAGCTATACTTTTGCTATTTCGTGAATCTGGGCAGATTGTCTACTTGTTAGTGATTTTGCCGAGGATGTTGTAGTTGATCCGTGCATGCTGTGTTGTTGTTCTTACGATGTCTAGCTTGCATAATGTGTATTCTTGATGGGCGTATGCTTAGGTTGTCAAGACATGCTATGTAGTGAGTGCATCGAGCTCGTAAACATGCCTACTTGATATCTGATTTTGCATGTTCCAATTTTTCACTAAGTCTGAGATCTGATTATGTTTTTGCCATGTTCACATGCTTGCAATTGTATTTTCTGATCCCTTTTGGCTCAAGGTAACTAAGGGACTTTTGTTAAGCTCTTTGAGTAGCTCCATGCCATACCTTGCCTTGCCATGTTAAGTTCCTGTAGCATATTGTTTTCATGCTCAAAAGTGTGCTACCTGATCTGAAATTCCAGGCTTGTGTTAATTTCACCAAGTCTGAGATCTGTTTACCAATTGCACTTTTGCCATGCTTGTTTGATCCTATTATTGGATGAATTGGCCGTAGCTCAGTGTTCATCTTTTGTTAAGAATTATGAGTGGATCCCTACCATGTATTTTGTTGCCATGTTTGGGTGCTGTAGCATGTTTAACTTGTTGCATTTAGATGGCTACTTGCTGTTTATCGCACACCGTTGTCATATTTGATTTGCTTGCCATTTCCAAACCGTGCATCCGATTCCGACATTCTTTATATCGATTTCAACCGAAATCACCTCACCTTTCCAGTGGCACTCTTGGATTTCCATGTTGAGGCCAGGTTCATTCATTCCTTGTCAAATCTTGCATATGCATCACATATCGCATCCCGCATAGCATACCATGTTTGCATCATGTTGTTTGAGCTTTGCACGTGGTTGATTGTGTCCTTTTTGCTTGTTTGTCTTGTTTCGGTAGAGCCGGGAGACGAGTTCGCTAACGAGGAGCCCGTTGAGTTTGCTTTCGAGGATGCAGTCAACTCTGACAACTTTGCAGGCAAGATGATCATACCCTCGAAATCACTTCTATCTTTGCTTTGCTAGATGCTCGCTCTTTTGCTATGCCTATGCTATGATGCCTACCACTTGCTTATCATGCCTCCCAAATTTCCATGTCAAACCTCTAACCCACCATGTCCTAGCAAACCGTTGATTGGCTATGTTACCGCTTTGCTCAGCCCCTCTTATAGCGTTGCTAGTTGCAGGTGAAGATTGGAGACCGTTCCTTGTTGGAACATTACTTTCTTGTTAGGATATCATTATATTACCTTGTTATCTTAATGCACCTATATACTTGGTAAAGGGTGGAAGGCTCGGCCTTTTGCCTAGTGTTTTGTTCCACTCTTGCCGCCCTAGTTTCCGTCATATCGGTGTTATGTTCCCGGATTTTGCGTTCCTTACGCGGTTGGGTAATAATGGGAACCCCTTGATAGTTTGCCTTGAATAAAACTCTTCCAGCAATGCCCAACCTTGGTTTTACCATTTTCCACCTAGCCTCTTTTTCCCTTGGGTTTCCGGAGCCCGAGGGTCATCTTATTTAAACCCCCCCGGGCCAGTGCTCCTCTGAGTGTTGGTCCGAACCGGGCAGCCTGCGGGGCCACCTCGGGGAAACTCGAGGTTTGGTTTTACTCGTAGCTTGACCTATCTGAGTGTGCCCTGAGAACGAGATATGTGCAGCTCCTATCGGGATTTGTCGACACATTCGGGCGGTGTTGCTGGATTTGTTTTAACTTGTCGAAATGTCTTGTAGAACCGGGATACCGAGTCTGATCGGAATGTCTCGGGAGAAGGTATATCCTTCGTTGACCGTGAGAGCTTGTCATGGGCTAAGTTGGGACTCCCCTGCAGGGATTTGAACTTTCGAAAGCCGTTCCCGCGGTTATGGGTAGATGGGAATTTGTTAATGTCCGGTTGTAGATAACTCGAACCTTAACTTAATGAAAATGAATTAACTATGTGCGTTACCGTGATGGTCTCTTCTCGGCAGAGTCCGGGAAGCGAACACGGTGTTGGAGTAATGTTTGCCGTAGTTGGTTCTCTAGTTCTTCGTTCCCACTTTGCCTTCTCTTCTCGCTCTCTTTTGCGAACAGGTTAGCCACCATATATGCTAGTCGCTTGCTGCAGCTCCACATATTTACCTTGCCTTACCTATAAGCTTAAATAGTCTTGATCGCGAGGGTGCGAGATTGCTGAGTCCCTGTGGCTCATAGATTACTTCCAAACCAGATGCAGGGCCAGACGACTCCGTTCCAGATGATGCGCTTGAGGTCAAGTGGGAGTTCGACGAGGACTCATGCCGTTACTATGTGTCTTTCCCTGATGATCAGTAGTGGTGCCCAGTTGGGGCGATCGGGACCGTGTCGCATGTTGGTTTGATCTTTTATTTTGGCACCGTAGTCGGGCCATGAGTGATTGGATGATGTAATGTTATTTATGTACTTTGTTTGACGTGGCAAGTGTAAGCCAACTATGTACCTTCCCCTTTTATTATCTATTTACATGGGATGTTGTGAAGATTGCCTTACTTGCGACATTGCTTTCAATGCGGTTATGCCTCTAAGTCGTGCTTTGACACGTAGGAGATATAGCCGCATCGAGGGCATTAAAAGTTGGTAATCAGAGCCTTCCCCGACCTTAGGAGCCCCCACTGCTTGATCGTTTTTAGCAGCCGTTGTTGAGTCTAGAAAAATGTTTTGAGTCATCTAGGAATTATATATCGGAGAGTTTAGGAATTCTTTTTACTCCCCAGTCTCCTCATCGCTCTGGTAAGGCATCCTGATGTAGAGTTTTGACTCTTCTCTTCTCAAATTTCACTAAAAAAAATTTAGGATCAGCGGGTATCTTGGAATCATTCCAATCGATTTGTGACGAGAACATTGTTCTTGGTGCCTCCTGTCTTTAGGGGTTGTGGCAGTGTCCCGGGGAGTTGAGCTCCGAGGTGTTGTCGTTACAATTTTATCGTTGCAGTTCTGGAATACCTGAGTTTAGTTCGCCGACATCGAAAATCTCTTTTATGTAGTTGTTGGTGAGATAACCTCGACGCCACCCAGTACTTGGGCGGGAGTTCGGGAGTATTGCCATAACTTGTATAACGGATGCTTTTCAAAGGTTGAGGTAGATGGTTTCTGAAGTTTTCTCGGTTATGTGTTGAAGGATGGATACAGCTGGATGTAGGATTTGCTAGATTTGGGTGAGATATTATGCTTCCCCTGTATCCCCAACACCTGATTGCATAACTGGAAAGGTTCAGGAGTTTCATAGGTGGGAATTCTTGTAGCTCTAGCTCTTCTTCCACGGATATTTGGTTTGAGATTGGGATTTCTTACCGAGTATTCGTTCTTGTTCCATACCTTGTTGATTTATTCCTCTACCTAAATTCTAAGTGGCTTCTCAATTTATGGATATGTGACCATTTCAAGTGGAATGCATTCGTTCTTATGTTCGGATGTGAAGACTATATGTTGCAATTTCAACCCGCTTGATTCAGCTTCAATTTTATCTGTCAATGTGCTAACGGATGTCACCCTCTTCAGGATGGCTCCCGCTAAGAGCAGCAGTCAGAATCAGAATCAGGATCCGCCACCACCTCCCCCTCCTTCGGAGGCATGGCAAGCTGTGATGGCTGCTACCAATGCAAACACGCAGTTGATCATGCAAATTCTTCAAGAGCGCAACCAAGCGAACCAAGGCAACTAAGGCAATAATCAGAATCACTTTGCTACACTCAACCAGTTCCTTGCTAACCAGCCAAAGACCTTCAGCAATTGTGTTGAGGCAACTGATGCTGACGATTGGCTCGTGGACTTGTGCAAGCATTTCGAGTGCAGCAACGTCAGGCCTGAGGACTTTGTCAAGTTTGCTTCCTTCCAACTCAAAGACCAAGCTGCAGAATGGTTCCAGCAGTACAAAGGTTCCAGAGGAGGCCGTGTGATTACCTGGGATGAATTCCGTCAAGACTTCAAAGCTCATCATATTCCTCAGAGCATGGTTGAAAGCGAGCGTGAGGAATTCCGCAACCTGAAGCAAGGCTCTTTGTCTGTCTATGGCTAAAACAAGTTGTTTCAGAAGCTCGCCCGCTTTGCTAAGCAGGACGTCCCTGACGAGAAGAGCATGATATACCAGTTCAGGGGTGGTCTCAGAGAAGAAATCCAGCTAGCTCTTGTTCTCTTTGAGCCCTTGAGGTACGATGAGTTCTACAACATGGCATTGAAGCAAGAGGCTGCTCAACTGAAGTGTGATGCTTCCAAGAAGCGAGTCAGAGATGCTACTCCTTCTTCCTCTACTCAAGTGGCCAAGCAGCAGAAGTATTGGCTTCCTCCTCCTCCGTTCCGTCAGGCGTATCAGCAGAAGAGCAAAGGTGGCAGTGGATCTTCCCACCCACCCAACCCTGGCTTTCAGAACAAGACTTCGTCTCAAGCTCCAAGATCGAGTGCTCCGTATCACCGTCCGCTTTCAGAGGTCACGTGCAACAAGTGCCGACAGAAGGGTCACTATGCAAACAAATGCTTCAACCAGAGGTGTCTCCCTCCTCCTCCTCCTCTTGTGAGATCGGCAAGTACAGTTGTGGTCAAGCATAACCCCAAGCACGCCAAGGTCAACTTGATGAATGCAGCTCAGGCAGAGGACTCGTCAGATGTCATCATGGGTAACCTTCCTGTTAACGATATTCCTGCAAGAGTTCTTTTTGACACTGGTGCATCGCATTATATCATGTCAAAGCCATTTTTTACCAAGCATGAATTTGTTTCTTCTCATTTGGGCAGACAAATGGATATCGTTTCTCTTGGCAAACGCTTGAGTGCAAGTCTGGTGGTTCCAGATGTTACTATCACCTTGGGCGACTACAAGTTCCTTTCTTCCCCAATGGTTCTTGGTGACTCGGATATTGATCTTATTCTCGGAATGGATTGGCTTTCTAAGCACAAGGCTCAGCTTGATTGTGCAGCTAGGAAGATTCATTTGACTCATTCATCTAAGGATGTAATTGTCTTTGCCGCTCGTGATGATACAATCCGTCTGTTTTCTCTCAATGAGAAGGGTGAACTGGATGCCATCTCGCAAATTCCAATCGTTTGCGAATATCAAGACGTCTTTCCAGAAGAGCTTCCAGGAATGCCTCCGCACCGGCCAGTCGAATTCGTCATCGATCTTGAGCCTGGCACGGAACCGGTGTGCAAACGTCCTTACAAGCTCGGACCTGAAGAGTTGAAGGAGCTGAAGAAGCAACTCGATATTCAAGAGCGAATGGGTCTCATCCGACCTAGTTTCTCTCCATGGGGTTGTGGAGTACTTTTTGTGAAGAAGAAGGACGGAACGGACCGACTTTGTGTTGACTACCGTCCATTGAACAAGAAGACTATCAAGAACAAATACCCACTTCCCAACATCAACGAGCTGTTCGAACAACTCAAAGGTGCCCAAGTATTCTCCAAGCTTGATCTCCGTATGGGTTATCACCAGATTCGAATCCGTGAGCAAGATATTCCCAAGACGGCTTTCAGGACAAGCTATGGTTCATATGAATACACTGTCATGTCTTTTGGCCTCGTCAACGCTCCTCCGACATTCTCTCGCATGATGAACTTCATCTTCAACGCCTACACAAATGACTTTGTTTTGGTCTATCTCGACGACATTCTGGTCTTTTTGAAGAACAAGGAAGATCATGCCAAGCACTTGCGTTTGGTGCTTGATAAGCTCAGGGAACACCAGTTCTACGCCAAGTTCTCAAAGTGTGAATTTTGGCTCGATGAGGTTCTTTATCTTGGGCATATCATCTCTGCCAAGGGCATTGCGGTGAATCCTAAGAAGGTGTCTGCAATTGTGAATTGGGAACCACCTCAGAACATGAAGGAACTCCATAGCTTCCTCGGTCTCGCAAGCTATTGTCGAAGGTTCGTTGAGAACTTTTCAGAGATTGCGAAGCCTCTTTCAAACCTTCTCCAGAAGCACGTCAAGTATGTTTGGTCTCCGGAATGTGACATCGCTTTCAACACTTTGAAAGAGAAATTGGTCACTGCTCCAGTTCTGAATCCTCCCAATGAATCCAAACCGTTCGAGGTATTCTGCGATGCCTCTCTTCAAGGTCTTGGTGCAGTCTTGATGCAAGAGAAGAAAGTTGTGGCCTATACCTCTCGTCAGTTGAAGCCCAACGAGAAGAACTACCCCACTCATGACCTCGAGTTGGCGGTAGTTGTGCATGCTCTTTTGACTTGGAGACATCTCTTATTGGGAAGAAAAGTGGACATCTTCACTGACCACAAGAGGCTCAAGTACATCTTCACTCAGCCTAATCTCAACCTCAGGCAGACTCGATGGGTCGAAATGATTCAAGAGTATAATCCGAGTATCGAGCATACTCCAAGCAAGGCCAATGTGATTGCTGACGCATTGAGCAGGAAGGCTTATTGCAACAGTCTGATTCTCAAGCCTTATCAACCCGAGCTTTGTGAAGCTTTCCGCAAACTCAATCTGCAAGTTGTTCCTCAAGGTTTCCTTGCCAACCTTCAAGTTTCTCCTACCTTGGAAGACCAGATTCGCGAGGTGCAACTTCTTAATGCTATGGTGAAGAAGGTGAAAATTGGGATTGCCAAGAGCCAACCCAAGTACAAGTGCTACCGCCTTGATGACAAGGATACTCTCTTCTTCGAGGATCGTATTGTTGTGCCCAAAGGTGACCTTCGTAAAGTGATCATGAACGAGGCTCACAATTCACTCCTCTCCATCCACCCTAGGAGTACGAAGATGTATCAGGACCTCAAGCAGGCTTATTGGTGGACTCGAATGAAGCGCGAAATTGCTCAGTTCGTGAGTGAGTGTGATGTCTGCAGAAGAGTGAAGGCAGAACACCAAAGGCCAGCTGGTCTCCTCCAACCTCTTGCCATTCCAGAATGGAAGTTTGACCACATTGAGATGGACTTCGTGACTGGGTTTCCAAAGTCCAAGCGTGGCAATGATGCTATATTCGTTGTCATCGACAAACTCACTAAAGTGGCTCACTTTCTGCCTATCAAAGAGTCTATCACTACAGCTCAATTGGCGGAGATGTATACCTCTCGGATTGTCTCTCTGCACGGTATTCCAGAGGTGATCTCTTTAGACCGTGGCAGCATCTTTACCTCCAAGTTTTGGGATTCTTTTTAGAAGGCCATGGGCACCAACATCCGCTTCAGCACAGCTATCCATCCTCAAACTAGCGGTCAAGTCGAGTGTGTCAACCAGATTCTTGAAGATATGCTCAGGGCTTGTGTGATCTCCTTCGGCATGAAGTGGGAGGATTGTCTTCCATGTGCTGAATTCTCCTACAACAACAGTTTTCAAGCAAGTTTGGGCAAGGCCCCATTCGAAATTCTCTATGGCAGGAAGTGCCGTACCCCTCTCAACTGGTCTGAAACCGGTGAATGTCAACTTTTGGGAAATGACTTAATCATAGAGGCAGAGGAGATGTGCAAAGTCATTCGAGATAACCTCAAAGCAGCGCAATCGCGCCAGAAGAGCTACTATGATAGTAAGCATCGTGATTTGGCTTTCGAGATCGGAGATCATGTTTACCTCCGCGTCTCTCCAATGAAAGGTACTCGTCGCTTCGGTATCAAAGAAGCTTGCCCCTAGATACGTGGGACCTTTCAAGATCGTCAGCAAGAGAGGCAATCTCGCCTATCAACTCGAGCTTCCTTCAAACTTTGCAAATGTGCACGACGTGTTCCATGTCTCTCAGCACCGCAAGTGCTTCAAGACTCCTGACCGCACCATAAACTTCGAAGACATTGATCTCCAAGAAGATCTCTCTTATCGTGAGCACCCCGTTGCTATTCTTGAAGAGACTGAACGCAAGACTCGCAATAAGTCAATCAAATTCCTCAAAGTCAAGTGGTCACACCATTCCGACCGTGAAGCCACCTGGGAACGCGAGGATCACCTCCGTTCTGAGTACCTGGCGTTCTTCCAGTCCTAGATCTTGGGACGAGATCCTTTCGTAGTGGTGGAGTGTTGTAACACCCCGGGTGTAATTTACCTAATATGTACTCCAACTCTAGTCGTTTCCGGTGCTAAGTTATTTTATTTTCTCGGGTTCGGGTTTTTGTCTCCGTGTGTTGTTGTCGTTGTCATGCATCTCGTATCATGTCATCATGTGCATTGCATTTGCATACGTGTTCGTCTCATGCATTCGAGCATTTTCCCCATTGTCCGTTTTGCATTCCGGCGCTCCGTTCTCCTCCGGTGGTCATTTCTACCTTTCTTTCGTGTGTGGGGATTAAACATTTCTGGATTGGACCGAGACTTGCCAAGCGGCCTTGGTTTACTACCGGTAGACCGCCTGTCAAGTTTCATACCATTTGGACTTCGTTTGATGCTCCAACGGTTAACCGAGGGACCGAGAAGGCCTCGTGTGTGTTGCAGCCCAACACCCCTCCAATTTGGCCCAAAACCCACCCCGGCCCGGTCGACTGCGCGCGCCCCGCGCCCTCATCTCCTCGCGCTCCGGCGGCCACGCCACCGATGCCCACTGGCTGCCGCGCCACCGCAGCTTCACATCGCCGGCCGCGCCGCACCTCGCCGCCGACGCCACCACACCACCCGCCGCCGCAGATCCTCGACGCCCGCGCCTCCTCAGTCGGTCGGATCCGGTGACCCGGCCCCTCTCCGGCGTCCCCGTGGCAAGATCCACTCCGGCGAGCTCTTCCTCGAGCTCTAGCGAGCTCCCCGACGAATCTCGGTTCCCGCGCGTGAACAGTGCCGGCCAGATCCGATCTGAACCGGACAAACCCTTGGGTTGACTCCTTTTTTTTTCCCTAAGTCTGCAGATTAAATTGTCATGTTCATCATGCTATATCTCCTCATCCGTAGATCCGTTTTGGGCGTGTAGCATATCAAAATGTTTGTCTCAGAGAGTACATCATTTCATCTCATTGCATCATTTTAATTTGAGTTCATATTGATGCCCGAAATGAAGTTGGAAGAGTGCTATTTGAGTTAATTGTCAGATCTGCTGCACCAAATAGCTTTTTGTCATTTTTTCCATGATTAATGTGCGCATGATATGCCCCTGAGCTCTACATGTGTTTTGTTATATGCTTTGCCATATTTCCAGAGGTGCTATCCATGTATTTTTGTGATGTGTGTGGTGACTAGCACGAGCTTGCAAAGTGGTGCATTCGTTAATGCTGATTTCAGGGACTTAGCAATTCCACTAAGTCCTTGATCTGTTTTTATCAATATGCCATATGTTCATGTTGTTTGCTAGTAATCCGTGCATCTTTTGAGGATGATCAGTAAGGATGATTTGTTAATCTTGTAGTGCTCTATCCATCCATGTCTTTGTTTGCAATTATGGACCAACCTAGCTGGAGTAAATCGAGCTCTACTTTTGCTATTTCGTGAATCTGGGCAGATTGTCTACTTGTTAGCGAGTTTGCCGAGGATGTTGTAGTTGATCCGTGCATGCTATGTTGTTGTTCTTGCCATGTCTAGCTTGCATAATGTGTATTCTTGATGGGTGTATGCTTAGGTTGTCATGACATGCTCTGTAGTGAGTGCATCGAGCTCGTAAAAAGCCTACTTCATATCTGATTTGCATGTTCCAGTTTTTCACTAAGTCTGAGATCTGATTATGTTTTTGCCATGTTCACATGCTTGCAATTGTATTTTCTGATCCCTTTTGGCTCAAGGTCACTAAGGGACTTTTGTTAAGATCCTTGAGTAGCTCCATGCCATGCCTTTCCTTGCCATGTTAAGTTCATGTAGCATATTTTTTCATGCTCCAAAGTGTGCTACCTGATCTGAAATTCCAGGCTTGTGTTAATTTCACCAAGTCTGAGATCTGTTTACCAATTGCACTTTTGCCATGCTTGTTTGAACCTGTTATTGGATGAATTGGCCAGAGCTCAGTGTTCATCTTTTGTTAAGAATTATGAGTGGGTCCCTACCATGTATTTTTTTGCCATGTTTGGGTGCTGTAGCATGTTTAACTTATTGCATTTAGATGGCTACTTGTTATTTATCGCAGACCATTGTCATATTTGATTTGCTTGCCATTTCCAAACCGTGCATCCGATTCCGGCATTCTTTATATCGATTTCAACCGAAATCACCTCACCATTCCAGTGGAACTCTTGGATTTCCATGTTGAGGCCAGGTTCATTCATTCCTTGTCAAATCTTGCATATGCATCACATATCGCATCCCGCATAGCATACCATGTTTGCATCATGTTGTTTGAGCTTTGCACGTGGTTGATTGTGTCCTTTTTGCTTGTTTGTCTTGTTTGGGTAGAGACGGGAGAAGATTTTGCTAACGAGGAGCCTGCTGAGTTTGCTTTCGAGGATGCAGTCAACTCTGACAACTTTGCAGGCAAGATGATCATACCCTCGAAATCACTTCTATCTTTGCTTTGCTAGATGCTCGCTCTTTTGCTATGCCTATGCTACGATGCCTACCACTTGCTTATCATGCCTCCCAAATTGCCATGTCAAACCTCTAACACACCATGTTCTAGCAAACTATTGATTGGCTATGTTACCGCTTTGCTCAGCCCCTCTTATAGCGTTGCTAGTTGCAGGTGAAGATTGGAGACTGTTCCTTGTTGGAACATTACTTTCTTGTTGGGATATCATTATATTACCTTGTTATCTTAATGCACCTATATACTTGGTAAAGGGTGGAAGGCTCGGCCTTTTGCCTAGTGTTTTGTTCCACTCTTGCCGCCCTAGTTTCCGTCATATCGGTGTTATGTTCCCGGATTTTGCGTTCCTTACGCGGTTGGGTAATAATGGGAACCCCTTGACAGTTCGCCTTGAATAAAACTCTTCCAGCAATGCCCATCCTTGGTTTTACCATTTTCCACCTAGCCTCTTTTTCCCTTGGGTTTCCGGAGCCCGAGGGTCATCTTATTTAAACCCCCCCGGGCCAGTGCTCCTCTGAGTGTTGGTCCGAACCGGGCAGCCTGCGGGGCCACCTCGGGAAACTCGAGGTTTGGTTTTACTCGTAGCTTGACCTATCTGAGTGTGCCCTGAGAACGAGATATGTGCATCTCCTATTGGGATTTGTCGGCACACTCGGGCGGTGTTGCTGGATTTGTTTTAACTTGTCGAAATGTCTTGTAGAACCGGGATACCGAGTCTGATCGGAATGTCTCGGGAGAAGGTATATCCTTCGTTGACCATGAGAGCTTGTCATGGGCTAAGTTGGGACTCCCCTGCAGGGATTTGAACTTTCGAAAGCCGTGCCCGCGGTTATGGGCAGATGGGAATTTGTTAATGTCCGGTTGTAGATAACTCGAACCTTAACTTAATTAAAATGAATCAACTGTGTGCGTTACCGTGATGGTCTCTTCTCGACGGAGTCCGGGAAGTGAACACGGTGTTGGAGTAATGTTTGTCGTAGTTGGTTCTCTAGTTCTTCGTTCGCGCTTTGCCTTCTCTTCTCACTCTCTTTTGCGAATAGGTTAGCCACCATATATGCTAGTCGCTTGCTACAGCTCCACATATTTACCTTGCCTTACCTATAAGCTTAAATAGTCTTGATCGCGAGGGTGCGAGATTGCTGAGTCCCTGTGGCTTACAGATTACTTCCAAACCAGATGCAGGGCCAGACGACTCCGTTCCAGATGATGCGCTTGAGCTCAAGTGGGAGTTTGACGAGGACTTACGCCGTTACTATGTGTCTTTCCCTGATGATCAGTAGTGGTGCCCAGTTGGGGCGATCGGGACCGTGTCGCATGTTGGGTTGATCTTTCATTTTGGCACCGTAGTCGGGCCATGAGTGATTGGATGATGTAATGCTATTTATGTACTTTGTTTGACGTGGCGAGTGTAAGCCAACTAAATGATGAAAACTTAACTTAGCATTTAGGGTGCCTCCGCGTCGACAAACCCTAAATGATGAAACCTTGGCTTCTATAGGGTGCCTCGGTGTCGATGAGAACCTAAATGATGTACGCTTAGGCTTTTAGGGTGCCTCAGCGTCGACAAACCCTAAATGATAAAGGCTTAGCTTTTAGGATGCCTCGGTGTCGACAAACCCTAAATGATGAGACCATGATCTTGTTCCTTGACAATAACAAACTTTTTGACCAAACTTTTTTCCTATTTAGAGCAAAACATGGCCCACAACGATGAGGCTGGCGGTTCGAGTGGCAAGCAATTCTGGGAGCTATCCCAGGAGATGGAGGAACAACCTCACCGCTATGAGAACGCCGCGGAAGGCACGGATCCTGACTACACAACTCCTAGTGGCGTCGGGGATGACACAACTGATGGTGCCGCCGAGGATGCCACCACTGATGATGGCGGCGCACGCACAGATGGCATGTAACGCCCTCGATGCGGCTATATCTCCCATGTGTCGAAGCATGACTTAAAGGCATAACCGCATTGAAAGCAATATCGCAAGTGAGGTAATCTTCACACAACCCATGTAATACATAAGGGAAAGAGATACATAGTTGGCTTACAATCGCCACTTAACACAATTACATGAATAAAGCATTACATCAACCAGATACAATCAAGGTCCGACTACGGAACCAAAATAAAAGAAGAACCCCAAAAGCGACAAGGTCCCCAATCGACCCCAACTGGGCTCCACTACTGACCAACTAGAATGAAACAACACAAAGGACACGATCTTCATCGAGCTCCTCCTTGAGCTTGGTTGCGTCATCTGCACGGACTCATCGGCACCTGCAAGCTGGTTTTGGAAGTATCTGTGAGTCACGGGGACTCAGCAATCTCACACCCTTGCGATCAAGACTATTTAAGCTTATGGGTAAGGTAAAAGGTATGACGTGGAGCTGCAGCAAGCGACTAGCATATATGGTGGCTAACCTATTTGCAAAAGAGAGCGAGAAGAGAAAGCAAAAGTACGGTCGAACAACTATGATCAAGAAGTGATCCTAGAACAACCTACGTCAAGCATAACTCCAACACCGTGTTCACTTCCCGGACTCCGCCGAAAAGAGACCATCACGGTTACACACGTGGTTGATGTATTTTAATTAAGGTCAACTTCAGGTTTTCTACAACCGGACATTAACAAATTCCCATCTGCCCATAACCGTGGGCACGACTTTCGAAAGTTCAAATCCCTGCAGGGGTGTCCCAACTTAGCCCATAACAAGCTCTCACGGTCAACGAAGGATATTCCTTCTAGCGGGAAGACCAGATCAGACTCGGAATCCCGGTTACAAGACATTTCGACAGGGTAAAACTAATCCAACAACACCGCCTGAATGTGCCGACAAATCCCGATAGGAGCTGCACATTCTCGTTCTCAGGGCACACTCAGATGAGCTCTCCATACAACTAAAACCAAACCTCGAGTTTCCCCGAGGGGGCTCTGCACAGGACTCTAGTTTGGACCAACACTCAGAGGAGCACTGGCCCGGGGGGGGGGGGTTAAAATAAGATGACCCTTGAGTCTGCAGAACCCAAGGGAAAGAAAAGGCTAGGAGGCAAATGGTAAAACCAATGTTGGGCATTGCTGGAAGAGTTTTATTCAAGGCGAACTGTCAAAGGGGTTCCCATTATTACCCAACCGCGTAAGGAACGCAAAATCCGGAAACATAACACCGATATGACGGAAACTAGGGCAGCAAGAGTGGAACAAAACACCAGGCATAAGGTCGAGCCTTCCACCCTTTACCAAATATATAGATGCATTAATTAAATAAGAGATATTGTGATATCCCAACAAGTAAACATGTTCCAACAAGGAACAACATCTCCATGTTCCAACAAGGAACAAACTTCAATCTTCACCTGCAACTAACAACGCTATAAGAGGGGCTGAGCAAAGCGGTAACATAGCCAATCAACAGTTTGCTAGGACAAGGTGGGTTAGAGGCTTGGTTCAACAATATAGGAGGCATGTTAAGCAAGTGGTAGGTATCACAGCATAGGCATAGCAAAAGAGCGAGCATCTAGCAAAGCAAAGATAGAAGTGATTTCGAGGGTATGATCATCTTGCCTGAAATCCCGCAAGGAAGAAGAACGAGTCCATTAAGAAGACAAACGGACGTAGACGAACGGGTCCTCACAACACGACGTTATCGGAAACAACCCGAAGAAGCACACCGGAAAGAAGAAAACAACATAGTAAACAACCAACACATCAACATGGCATGATGCACAACCAAGTATGATGCATGTCCGGTTTAATGAGGCATGGCATGGCAAAGTGCACAAACAATCCTACAAATTAAGTGGAGCTCCATTATGCAACTCCGTTGCATAATGACGAAACACCACAACAATTATTCAGTTCGATCTTGTTTATGTACCCAACAATATTAAATGTTGTTAGCATGACAAAAGGGTGAAGCAAAGTAAAACTACCTATCTAGTCAAGTTTAAATGAGGCTGGAAGCAACGAACAACAATTCCGGAAACTCCTCATATGCATATATTAGGTTTGGTACTGTTCTGCCCTAAACATTATTTTAGAGTTTTTAAACATGCAAGATGATGCCACCATGTTAAACTAGGCAAAATTCTACCCCATTTACATATAAAGTTTGTTAAAAATGGGGCTACGGTTAATTAGTTATGAATTAAAACATTTTAACATGGCATAGGAGCAAAATAATGCAAACATCATTTTAAACATTTTAACATGGCAAGAAAGTGGCATATTATTAATCTACGCATAATTTTAAGCAAGTTTCATATATAAATTATTTTAATATGACGCATGGTTATTAAGTTATTATATGCATGAACAGCAGGGATTTTTTTGTAAAACAGTAATTCGCTGGGTAAATAGAAAAATTGTAGATCCGGGAAAAAAACAGAGACGGGCCGAAACTGAGCACTCACATTGGGCTTGGCCCGGTTGGGCAGAGAAGGGAGCAGCGGACGGCCTCATCTGGTCGTGGCCCACGCGGGCGCTGGCGCGGAGCTGGGCCTCGCATGGCCCAAGGCCCGTGAAAGCTGGCAGGCTCGCGGCGGGAGCTGGGCTGGAGGAGCGGGCGAAGGGCAGGCTGGATCGAACGAGGAGATGGGGTGGCACGGTCAACGTGTGCAGGCAAGGCGCGTGTTCGTCCTCGAAGCAGAGGACGTCGGCGGCTTGGGCAGCGACGCGGATGTAGGGAGGCTGGCTCAGGCGCCAGACCGGCGAGGGTAGCGGATTCGGGCGCGGGGAAGGAGGCAGGGGCGCGTGGCACATCCCAACATCGCTGGATGCAGAGGAACAGGAGGCAGAGGCGGCGCCATGGGACTTGGAGCTCCAGGCATCGGCGTACATGGCGGCTTGGTGCAGCGAGGGCGCAGAGGAGCGGCGGTGCTGGCGGGGGCTCCTCCTGGATCCGCGCGACGAGGAGGAAGACGGGGCGCTTGTGCCCAAGCTAGCGAAGCAGGACGACGGCGTACTGCATCGACATGGCCGGGGTCCATGCAATCGGGCCGGAGTGCTCCTCGTTCCCTGCAGCGATGGAGCTTGTGGACTTGGCGTAGCAGGAGTGCTCTGGGACGAACGAGACACGGGGTGGACGCGGGAGGATGGATCCGTCCGTCTCCCGGTTGGACCTGGTGCAAACGGCGGCGAGGGAGCTGCAGCCACCATGGATGTTCCTGGTACAAAGAGGAAGAGGCAACGGGGCATGAGAGAGAGGTTAGGGACGGGCGAGAGAAGAGACAGGGGCTTCGGGAGAGGATCTCCTTTCCTTGGATCGAGCAGGTGGAGAGCTGCAGCGCCGGTTGGGCAAGTGCACAGATCGAGCAAGGTAGGTGGTACTGCAGGTTGGCTCGGGTGGAGTGGATCAGGAAGGTGGAGGCTGGTTGGGTGGCTGAGGAAATCGAGGAGGATTTGGAATGAGCGACGGCGGCAAGTGAGGGGATGGATGGGACAGCCGTCCGAGATTTTAGGGTTAGGTTGTTTATATAGGTAGGGGAAATAGGGTAAGGGGGTATTCGGTCCGTCCGATCGTAATCAAGCGGTCGAGAATTAATTGGTTAGGAAGTCCAATTAACAAAATGGAGACGTTTTGTAGATGTTTGGGGATGATCCGGACCCAACGGCGATGACTGCCCGGGTCGGGTCCGGGGAAGTTCCAGACGCGCGCGTGAGGGATTCGAAGCACTGTGCAGAGAGGGTTTCGGGGTCTGGCGGTTGTCAGTGGACTGTGCAGAAGCTTTGGGCTGAGAGAAGAGAAGAGAGAGAGAGAGACCCGGCGACAGTTTCTGCAGACCGAAAACATCCGATGTTAGACCGACTATAATGTCGCTATAGTTATCCGTTGGGCTATCAAATGAACTCCGAATGCGACGGAACTTGACAGGCGGCCTACTAACACTAAAACAACACCGCATGCCAACTTTCACCCCAATCCGAAAACATTTTCCGGCCACTTATAAAATAATATTTCGGACGTGCCGCGGGCGCGTGCAAGGGTGTCTGGACTCAGAACGGACAACGGAAGAAACGGGGAGGCCGGAATGGATGCAAGTTTTGAAAACATGATGATGCAATGCACATGATGACATGGCAAGATGCAACACGCAAGAAAATGACATGGCAACGACGGCGAATAACTGGAAGACACCTGGCGCATCGGTCTCGAGGCGTTACAACACTCCACCACTACGAGAGGATCTCGTCCCGAGATCTAGAATGGCACCGGAGGGGAAAGGAAGAGGAAGAGGTGAAACTATGTTGCTTCTTTGACAAACGAGTGAGACCAAAGAACCTTGAAAAGGTTAAGCCAATTTGAGAAAAGAATACAATGGAGATGAATGAAGTTGAAAGCACTCCGTTAGAAAGAAGAACAAGAAAGAACCGATACGGGTAGCACTTCGGTTGAAAAGGGATGAAGCCTTGATAAAATGAAAGAGTTTGAGCAAAAGGGACACAACGCTCCGGATAAATGGGATAAGCGAGGAAAAGAATATGAACTTGGACAACGGGATGATGGTTGAAGAAATCAATATCACAATGCCTCCGGAACAGATATGAGAATGGAATGGAATGAATGACGAGAAACAAGATCTTGAGTGGGCACGTTTACAACAAATGGTAGAATGGAGTTGTTGGAAAAACCCACAACGAAAGGATAAGCTTGATATGGTCTTGCGGAGTACATATCAAATTAAGAGGTGACAACCTGGCACTCATGGAAAAAAGAATTTGATTGATAAGAACAAGGGGACGAGAAACTTATTTCACCGGGAGGATAAATGAAGAACTTGGATCATTTATAAGCTCCATAAATAGCCACAATCCTTAGGGAAAGTTTTAGGTGAAATATAACCCAAGATAACTCCAATAGCAAGATTGATGGATTTAAAATATCTCATTCTTAACAACATGTGAATCATGGAACATGAACTCAAATTATCAAGAATGACATAATACCACCTCTATTGATACGGAAGAAAGAATTGCACTCCGGATTGCAAGATGAAGAATACTTGATCTCCTTAGAAAAGAATCTCGATGAAAACTTCGAGAAGGGATAAAATCCTTGATGAACCATCATGTAGAACATTCATGAAGAACTCCGGTAACAAAAGGATAACGAGAAAAAAGAGAAGTTGAAAAACACAAGGTGAAGCCTTGCGATGATTTAAATGGAGCTTCGCGACAAGACAAAGTGGAAACTTGGTACCCCGGAAAAGAAAGATGAGCAAAAGAAACCAAGAATTTTTCAATGAACCTCCGGAATAAGGAATTGAATCAGTTGGAAGAAACAATAATAAGAATTACATTATGCTTATCCTTCACCAATTCAAATTGATGACAAGCAATGGATTTTGGCATACTACTTATTCTCGTAGAAAGGATTAAGATAGATATAGCACAAACTTGGGAAGATCTTCAACGAACCACCGGTAGGGTTGAAACAACGAATAAATTGATATGATAACGAAGGAAGAGAATTCTTGAACGAACCACCGTAAGAATTAAAATGACCGAAGGAAAGATAAAGGAACACCGGGAAGAATTATGAAATGAACGAGGATACTTGAGAGAATTTAGATACAAGTGAACGAAGGGATCACGAACTAATTAGAGAATATTGAATGATGCACCGGTAAGATTTGGAGAATGATAACTGACAGCTGAGAATGAATAAAACTGAATTTGTGGACTCCGGATAACACACTGAGAAGACTCTTGAATTGGTCCGGATAGGTGAAAAGAATTCTCACAATCAAAACAATTATGAGAGGATGGCAGAGAATGGGGCAAGATTTAAAAGAAACTCTTCTTCGGTCTTCAAAATCTGAGAATGACGACTGAAACACCACCATGAATTAGTGAGGTACTCCAGAATTAAAATTGGAAAGGTTGAACCAATGATGAAAAGAATTTGAAAGATCTTGGCGAAAAACATTTGACTGATGACAGTTCATTCTTACGTCAAACTTCGAAAAGAATTTTACGGATATCTCCGGGAGAATTAGAAGAGTCAGGTAAGATCCTGGGAAAAAACATGTGGGTTAGGGCCCACTCAAAAGAAACACCGTAGAACGATTTAAAAGAGAGATTTCACCGGTTGAAATAAATGGCTTGAATGAGGTAACATCCTCGCAAAAGCTGGAACGAAAGCAGAGTGGAAACATGAATCTCTGAGATATCTTGAGCACTCCGGAACAATTGAATAGCAAGAGTGGATGATTAAGAGGTGCACCGGCATGAGAGAGCATTTGAACCGAGGAAATGATATGATCGACCAAGCTTGAATTGAATCCACCGGAGAAGAAAAAGAATGATGAATGATGAGCTAGAAGCTCCGTTAGTATCTTCATGAGAATCATCGGATATGAACATTGAAGGAAAAGAATGGAGAGGCTTCACATCAATAAGATGGATACTCGATTAAGAAATCTGAGTCCTTGAAGAAAAAGGGTGGGAGGGTGGGAAAAACAAAGAAAATTTGGAGACGGATGAAACCAACACCTTGAGAAGAACTGATAATTGATCTTGCAAATGTTTAAGTGATCGGATCCACTTGAAGAGGAACACACCGATAGAAAAGAATTTTAGATGACAATCTTGATGACCAAGAAGGATTAGTATTCACATAGGAGTATGAGAACACCATTTGGGGAAGGTATGGAATCAACATTTGACTTTGAAGCAACTCGAATACCACAACTCAAAACAAATCAAAGGATTGGCTTGTAGAATAAGCCGGAACAAACATATGATAGAGATTTCGTCCGAAGTTTTTGTGGTGGGGCCTACACGGGCTCGATCGTACAGCACCATCATGTACAAGGCAGTGCACATGACATACGAAGAGTCCCCGAGTCGGCATAGCCAAGGACTCTTTAAGACACAACGAGACCACTGTAAAACCAACCGTGAATAGGCGAACCACTAGACGTCGAACCCCAATTTCGTATCATACATCTGTCAAAAAGATATCCTAAGAACTACTTGTTCCCACTTATAACCTCCCGAAATTTTCCCAGTTATGCAATCAGGTGTTGGGGATACAGGGGAAGCATAATATCTCACCCAAAACTAGCAAATCCTACATCCAGCTGTATCCATCCTTCAACACATAACCAAGAAACCTTCGGAAATCGTCTACCTCAACCTTCGAAAAGCATCCGTTATACGAGTTATGGCAATACTCCTGAACTCCCGCCCCAGTACTGGGTGGCGTCGAGGTTATCTCACCAACAACTGCATAAAAGAGATTTTCGATGTCGGCGAAACTAAACTCAGGTATTCCAGAACTGCAATGATAAAATTGTGATGACAACACCTCGGAGCTCAACTCCCCGGGACACTGCCACAACCCCTAAATGTCAGGAGGCACCAAGAACAATGTTCTCGTCACAAAACCATCGGAACGATTCCATGATACCCGCGTGATCCTAAAAATTTTTTAGTGAAATTTGAGAAGAGAATAGTCAAATCTCTACGTCAGGATGCCTTACCAGAGCGATGAGGAGACTGGGGAGTAAAAAGAATTCCTAAGCTCTACGATATATAATTACTAAATGACTCAAAACATTTTTCTAGACTCAACTCGTCCGCTAATTCGATCAAGCAATGGGGATCCTAAGGTCGGGGAAGGCTCTGATACCAACTTGTAATGCCCTCGATGCGGCTATATCTCCCACGTGTCGAAGCACGACTTAGAGGCATAACCGCATTGAAAGCAATGTCGCAAGTGAGGTAATCTTCACACAACCCATGTAATACATAAGGGAAAGAGATACATAGTTGGCTTACAATCGCCACTTCACACAATTACATGAATAAAGCATTACATCAACCAGATACAATCAAGGTCCGACTACAGAACCAAAATAAAAGAAGAACCCCAAAAGCGACAAGGTCCCCGATCAACCCCAACTGGGCTCCACTACTGACCAACTAGAACGAAACAACACAAAGGACACGATCTTCATCGAGCTCCTCCTTGATCTTGGTTGCCTCATCTGCACGGACTCATCGGCACCTGCAAGCTGGTTTTGGAAGTATCTGTGAGTCACAGGGACTCAGCAATCTCACACCCTTGCGATCAAGACTATTTAAGCTTATGGGTAAGGTAAAAGGTATGAGGTGGAGCTGCAGCAAGCGACTAGCATATATGGTGGCTAACCTATTCTCAAAAGAGAGCGAGAAGAGAAAGCAAAAGCACGGTCAAACAACTATGATCAAGAAGTGATCCTAGAACAACCTACGTCAAGCATAACTCCAACACCGTGTTCACTTCCCGGACTCCGCCGGAAAGAGACCATCACGGTTACACATGCGGTTGATGTATTTTAATTAAGGTTAACTTCAGGTTTTCTACAATCGGACATTAACAAATTCCCATTTGCCCATAACCGCGGGCACGGCTTTCGAAAGTTCAAATCCCTGCAGGGTGTCCCAACTTAGCCCATAACAAGCTCTCACGGTCAACGAAGGATATTCCTTCTAGCGGGAAGACCCGATCACACTCGGAATCCCGGTTACAAGACATTTCGACAGGGTAAAACTAATCCAGCAACACCGCCTGAATGTGCCGACAAATCCCGATAGGAGCTGCACATTCTCGTTCTCAGGGCACACTCAGATGAGCTCTCCATACAACTAAAACCAAACCTCGAGTTTCCCCGAGGGGGCTCTGCACAGGACTCTAGTTTGGACCAACACTCAGAGGAGCACTGGCCCGGGGGGGGGGGGGTTAAAATAAGATGACCCTTGAGTCTGCAGAACCCAAGGGAAAGAAAAGGCTAGGAGGCAAATGGTAAAACCAATGTTGGGCATTGCTGGAAGAGTTTTATTCAAGGCGAACTGTCAAGGGGTTCCCATTATTACCCAACCGCGTAAGGAACGCAAAATCCGGGAACATAACACCGATATGACGGAAACTAGGGCGGCAAGAGTGGAACAAAACACCAGGCATAAGGCCAAGCCTTCCACCCTTTACCAAATATATAGATGCATTAATTAAATAAGAGATATTGTGATATCCCAACAAGTAAACATGTTCCAACAAGGAACAATATCTCCATGTTCCAACAAGGAACAAACTTCAATCTTCACCTGCAACTAACAACGCGGTAAAACCATAGCCAATCAACGGTTTGCTAGGACAAGGTGGGTTAGAGGCTTGGTTCAACAATATAGGAGGCATGTTAAGCAAGTGGTAGGTATCGCAGCATAGGCATAGCAAAAGAGCGAGCATCTAGCAAAGCAAAGATAGAAGTGATTTCGAGGGTATGATCATCTTCCCTGAAATCCCGCAAGGAAGAAGAACGAGTCCATGAAGACAAACGGACGTAGACGAACGGGTCCTCACAACACGACGTTACCGGAAACAACCCGAAGAAGCACACCGGAAAGAAGCAAACAACATAGTAAACAACCAACACATCAACATGGCATGATGCACAACCAAGTATGATGCATGTCCGGTTTAATGAGGCATGGCATGGCAAACTGCACAAACAATCCTACAAATTAAGTGGAGCTCCATTATGCAACTCCATTGCATAATGACGAAACACCACAACAATTATTTAGTTTGATCTTGTTTATGTACCCAACAATATTAAATGTTGTTAGCATGACAAAAGGGTGAAGCAAAGTAAAACTACCTATCTAGTCAAGTTTAAATGAGGTCGGAAGCAACGAACAACAATTCCGGAAATTCCTCATATGCATATATTAGGTTTGGTACTGTTCTGCCCTAAACATTATTTTAGAGTTGTTAAACATGCAAGATGATGCCACCATGTTAAACTAGGCAAAATTCTACCCCATTTACATATAAAGTTTGTTAAAAACGGGGCTACGGTTAATTAGTTATGAATTAAAACATTTTAACATGGCATGGGAGCAAAATAATGCAAACATCATTTTAAACATTTTAACATGGCAAGAAAGTGGCATATTATTAATCTACACATAATTTTAAGCAAGTTTCATATATAAATTATTTTAATATGACGCACGGTTATTAAGTTATTATATGCATGAACAGTAGGGACTTTTCTGTAAAACAGTAAATCGCTGGGTAAATAGACAAATCGTAGATCCGGGAAAAAAATAGAGACGGGCCGAAACTGAGCGCTCACATTGGGCTTGGCCCGGTTGGGCAGAGAAGGGAGCAGCGGACGGCCTCATCTGGTCGTGGCCCACGCGGGCGCTAGCGCGGAGCTGGGCCTCGCATGGCCCAAGGCCCGTGAAAGCTGTCAGGCTCGCAGCGGGAGCTGGGCCGGAGGAGCGGGCGAAGGGCAGGCTGGATCGAACGAGGAGATGGGGTGGCACGGTCAATGGGTGCAGGCGAGGCGCGTGTTCGTCCTCGAAGCAGAGGACGCAGGCGGCTCGGGCAGCGACGCGGATGCAGAGGAGGCTGGCTCAGGCGCCAGACCGGCGAGGATAGCAGATTTGGGCGCGCGGAAGGAGGCAGGGGCGCGTGGCTCATCCCCACATCGCTGGATGCAGAGGAACAGGAGGCAGAGGCGAGGCGGCGCCATGGGACTTGGAGCTCCATGCATCGGCGTACATGGCGGCTTGGTGCAGCGAGGGCGCAGAGGAGCGGCGGTGCTGGCGGGGGCTCCTCCTGGATCCGCGCGACGAGGAGGAAGACGGGGCGCTCGTGCCCGAGCTAGCGAAGCAGGACGGCGGCGGACTGCGTTGATCCGGCCGGGGTCCATGCAATTGGGGCGGAGTGCTCCTCGTTCCCTGCAGCGATGGAGCTTGTGGACTTGGCGTAGCATCAGTGCTCTGGGACGAACGAGACGCGGGGTGGACGCGGGAGGATGGATCCGTCCGTCTCCCGGTTGGACCTGGTGCAAACGGCGGCGAGGGAGCTGCAGCCACCATGGATGTTCCTGGTACAGAGGAAGAGGCAATAGGGCATGAGAGAGAGGTTAAGGACGGGCGAGAGAAGAGACAGGGGCTTCGGGAGAGGATCTCCTTTCCTTGGATCGAGCAGGTGGAGAGCTGTAGCGCCGGTTGGGCAAGCACACAGATCGAGCAAGGTAGGTGGTACTGCGGGTTGGATCGGGTGGAGTGGATCGGGAAGGTGGAGGCTGGTTGGGTGGCTGAGGAAATCGAGGAGGATTTGGAATGAGCGGCGGCGGCGAGTGAGGGGATGGATGGGACAGCCGTCCGAGATTTTAGGGTTAGGTTGTTTATATAGGTATGGGAAATAGGGTAAGGGGGTATTCGGTCCGTCCGATCGTAATCAAGCGGTCGAGAATTAATTGGTTAGGAAGTCCAATTAACAAAACAGAGACGTTTTGTAGATGTTTGGGGATGATCTGGACCCAACGGTGACGACTTCCCGGGTCGGGTCCGGGGAAGTTCCGGACGCGCGCGTGAGGGATTCGAAGCACTAGGCAGAGAGGGTTTCGGGGTCTGGCGGTTTTCAGCAGACTGTGCAGAATCTTTGGGCTGAGAGAAGAGAAGAGAGAGAGAGACCCGGCGACAGTTTCCGGAGACCGAAAACATCCGACGTTAGACCGACTATAATGTCGCTATAGTTGTCCGTTGGGCTATCAAACGAACTCCGAATGCGACGGAACTTGACAAGCGGCCTACTAACACTAAAACAACACCGCATGCCAACTTTCATCCCAATCCGAGAACATTTTCCGGCCACTTCTAAAATAATATTTCGGACGTGCCGTGGGCGCGTGCAAGGGTGTCTGGACTCAGAACGGACAACGGAAGAAAAGGGGAGGCCGGAACGGATGCAAGTTTTGAAAACATGATGATGCAATGCACATGATGACATGGCAAGATGCAACACGCAAGCAAATGACATGGCAACGATGGCGAATAACTGGAAGACACCTGGCGCATCGGTCTCGGGGCGTTACATGGCAGCCAACCGAAGAAGCAACGGAAGGACCGGCGCCCGAACGCGCTCGGCACCGTCAAGGAGGAATTTACTCAAGTGGACTCCGACGGGCATCCAACAGAGCCCAAACATATAGTCAAGGGGTACTCGGTTCAGCTCGGGTGCATTCTCCGGAGCACCCTCTTGATCAACACCGAGAACCTTAGGCATAAGGACCGAGGGAATTTGCAAAACCTCCTCTTCATGAAGCTGCACGAACGATACAAGTTCCCCACTGAATTTGAAAACACACACCTCTCAGGGAATAAAGTGAAGAGTGCCGCCCTCACGAGGATGAGCACGGCCCTGTCTACTTGGAAAACATGGTGAAGAGAATGATTGAGAAAGGTGATAGTTATGAGAAGATCAAGGAGAAAAATCCTTCGATCATCGAAGAGGACTACAAGGAGTTCAAGATCAAGTGCGAGAGCCCCGCAACCTCCGAATCAAGTCAGTGGGGGAAAGAAATGCGGGAGTTGAACTTAGGGGAACACAAACTCGGTCCCGGCGGTTACAGAGTGGCAGAGCCTATATGGGACAAGGAGGACGCGGAGCGTGCCGAGCAAGGCCTACCGCCCTGCTTCGAGAAATACAGCAGTGCCAAGCAGACTAGGAACTATGTCAGGGCCCGGTACAAGGAGGACCTGATAACAAAGGAGCTTACCACGGATCCGAAGACCAGGGCGCTTGAGCTTGTTCTGGCGAAGGAGACTGAAAGCAGTAGCGCGGGGTCATCTCAGAGCACCCCTGCTTGGGTCAGCACTCTAAATAGGACGTTGAACGTAATGAAAAACAAGGACAAGCTCACTAAGCCATCATCAGCTGGTCGTGTGGCCGGCAAAGGCTTGTCCACAAAATGGTCGTCATACTATACAGTTGGTGGGCGAAAGGAGAAAAAGACCAGCTCGGAAAGCCAGTCGCGCGAGGTTGAAGCACTCAAGGCGCAACTGGCGCGGATTCCGGAGATTGTCCAAGAGCAAGTGCAACAACAACTGGGATCGATGCTCACCGGCATTATGCCTACCTTGATTCATGGGATAACGACATGGATTGCGATTGGCCAACAGGGGCCGCCCCCAATTCCTAGCTTCACGGCTAGCAACTCACACAACGCGCAGGCGGCGCCATTGGTGTCTCCGGCGGCGGCGGTATTCGTGTCTCCGACGCCGGCATTGGAGCTTAATGCACCCGGGTGTACGCCGGCCGGCACCTCGCCAGCAAGCGGCCCCTCTGTCAGTTGCACGCCCGCCGTTGGCGGTGCCTCGACATTAGCCGAGCTCGACGCCATCATCAGGTAACTAATTAAGCCTCTCGAACGAGGACTTCATCTCATTGCCTTTGATTGGGCATGCCTGACGCCCTACATGTTTTCGCAGGGCGCTGCCGACGTTCCGTGCACTCTCCTGCACTTCATGAATGACGAGTTGGTCGATGTCGGCAAGGGAAAAATCGTTCAACCGGGCAACCCTGTGTTCCACGGTAAACCGATGCCACCCACCGTGTATAGGGTTCAACTGGTTCGGGTGCTGCCAGGCTGCGACGAGTTGTTACCTCCGATTCAACCCGCCGGGGCCGACGAAGATGATCTGATGACCCTCAGTGCCTGCCTAAGCTGACCCCTGCTTTGGCCGAAGAGCCAGATTCGTTTGGGGGCGGGGGACACCACCCCAAAGACAACACCGCCAGTCGTGCCGGCGCCAAGCCATGGCAAGACCGCCGCAACGCTACCGAACATGCCGGACATGCATATGGCACAGGATCTGGACAACGACGACCGTACATTTAGCAACGTCGATAAGTACTTTGCCGAACATGGGTACGATGACGAATTCTGCGGGCCTCTTTCTCAAGAACCTACCAAGACGACCGCGGTCTAGCTGATACGGCAGAGAAAGCCAGTTGCAACAGGCGTCGTCTGGCGTTCAGTTCTCAGGAGACGCCTCCAGCTGCCTACTTCACCGAGCCTCAGATAGCCGAGTTGCCAAATATTATCAGCCCCAACACACTCAAGAAGGCGGTCTGTGAGCAGAACTCGGTCCCATTACAATAGAAGAAGAAGGGACGGAAAAGAAAGAGTAACAAGGGTGCGAGCCAGCCAGCACCGAGTACAATCCATGCTCAGGATGGGCCACCTTCACCTAAGGATATCTCGAGGAAGGTGCATGTGGCGGGTAAGGCGATGCTACCGACAAATATGCTCAATGCTGCAATCGGTGCTATGCAGAGTCTGCATGACAATGTTCTTTCTTTGGAGAAGCGGCTTCTCAGAGAGAATGATGTGGCATACCCAGTTTTCGTGGCCAAGGTGCCAGAGGGCAAGGGCTTTGTGGATGGCGCCATCGGGGGCACGATCGTCCTGCAGTTTTATGACATCTTTGCTATGTTTAACCTTCATTCACTGCACTACACCTTCGTTCGGCTATTTTCGCTGAGTATGGAGATGCGGATCATTAGAGACAAGACCCCGGACATCGTGATAGTCGACCCCTTCTACATGTGTGCCAAGCTCTTGGGCAGCGCTGGGGACCGCCAAGTCGCGAGTTCACACCTCAAAGGCGTCATTCTGGCAAACCCAGATAAGGATAAGTTCCTCGTGTCTTACTTTCCCGAGTAAGTCATCCCTTAACCGCCCTGAAACAAATGATTTCTTAGATTTTGATCGTTCTTTCTTTTTTCTAACATTTCGTGTTCTGTGCAATGACACACATTGCACACTCATCCTCTTAAGCCTGAAATATTCCATGGCAACGTATTTCGACCCAAACCGTGACTCCAAGATAGACTACACAAATATCAAGAAAGTTCTTGATGATGTTCTCCCCGGCTACGCCAAATCTGGAGACACCTTCACCAGGCCAGCTCATAGGTACCGGATAAGAACATTGACGGGTGGGAGGGAGGGAAAACAAAGGCAACTTGGAGATGGATGAAACAAACACTGTTCAGAAGAAACTGATACTTGATCTTGTGGATGTTGAAATGATCGGATCCACTTGAAGAGAAGCACGCCGGTTAAAAAGGATTGACAAAAACAATCTTGATGATCAAGAAGGTTTGGTATTCACATCGGAGTACGAGAACACCATTTGGGGAAGGTATGGAATCAACATTTGACTTCGAAGCAACTCGAATACCACAACTCAAAAACAAAAACAAAGGATTGGCTTGCAGAATAAGCCAGAACAAACATATGATAGAGATTTCGTCCGAAGTTTTCGTGGTGGGGCCTACACGGGCTCGATCGTACAGCACCATCATGTACAAGACAGTGCACATGACATACGAAGCGTCCCCGAGTCGGCATAGCCAAGGACTCTTTAAGACACAACGAGACCACTATAAAACCAACCATGAATAGGCGGACCACTAGACGTCGAACCCCAATTTCATATCATACATCTATCGGAAAGAAATCCTAGGACCTACTTGATTTTCCACTTATAAACTCCCGAAATTTTCTGGTTATGCAATCAGGTGTTGGGGATACAGGGGAAGCATAATATCTCACCCAAAGCTAGCAAATCCTACATCCAGCTGTATCCATCATTCAACACATAACCAAGAAATCTTCGGAAATCGTTTACCTCAACCTTCGAAAAGCATCGGTCATACGAGTTATGGCGATACTCCCGAACTCCCGCCCCAGTACTGGGTGGCGTCGAGGTTATCTCACCAACAACTGCATAAAAGAGATTTTCGATGTCGGCGAAACTAATCTCAGGTATTCCAGAACTGCAACGATAAAATTGTGACGACAACACCTCGGAGCTCAACTCCCCGGGACACTGCCACAACCCCTAAATGACAGGAGGCACCAAGAACAATGTTCTCGTCACAAAACCATCGGAACGATTCCCAGATACCCGCGTGATCCTAAAATTTTTTTAGTGAAATTTGAGAAGAGAAGAGTCAAAACTCTACGTCAGGATGCCTTACCAGAGGGACGAAGGGACCGAGGAGTAAAAAGAAGTCCTAACTCTCCGATATATATAATTCCTAAATGACTCAAAACATTTTTCTAGACTCAACTATGCCAGCGATTCGATCAAGCAGGGGGCTCCTAAAGCCGAGGAAGGCTATGATACCAACTTGTAACGCCCTCGATGCGGCTATATCTCCCACGTGTCGAAGCACGGCTTAGAGTCATAACCGCATTGAAAGCAATGTCGCAAGTGGGGTAATCTTCACACAACCCATGTAATACATAAGGGACAAAGATACATAGTTGGCTTACAATCGCCACTTCACATAATTACATGAATAAAGCATTACATCATCCAGATACACTCAAGGTCCGACTATGGAACCAAAATAAAAGAAGACTACCCCAAATGCTACTTGTAACGCCCTCGATGCGGCTATATCTCCCACGTGTCGAAGCACGGCTTAGAGGCATAACCGCATTGAAAGCAATGTCGCAAGTGGGGTAATCTTCACACAACCCATGTAATACATAAGGGACAGAGATACATAATTGGCTTACAATCGCCACTTCACACAATTACATGAATAAAGCATTACATCATCCAGATACACTCAAGGTCCGACTACGGAACCAAAATAAAAGAAGACTACCCCAAATGCTACACAGATCCCCGATCGACCCCAACTGGGCTCCACTACTGATCAACTAGAAAAGGAAACAACATAACGAACATGATCTTCATAGAGCTCCTCCTTGAGCTTGGTTGCATCATCTGCACGGTTCAACGGCACCTTCAAGCTGATTCTCGAAGTATCTGTGAGTCACGGGGACTCAGCAATCTCGCACCCTCGCCATCAAGACTATTTAAGCTTATAGGAAGGGTAAAAGGTATGAAGTGGAGCTGCAGCAAGCGACTAGCATATTTGGTGGGTAACATACGCAAATGAGAGCGAGAAATGAAGGCAAAAGCACAGTCGAGCAACTATGATCAAGAAGTGATCCTAGAAACAACCTACGTCAAGCATAACTCCAACACCGTGTTCACTTCCCGGACTCCGCCAAGAAGAGACCATCGGTTACACACGCGGTTGATGTATTTAATTAAGATCAACTTCAGGTTTTCTACAACCGGACATTAACAGATTCCCATCTGCCCATAACCATGGGCACGGCTTTTGAAAGTTCAAAACCCTGCAGGGGTGTCCCAACTTAGCCCATCACAAGATGTCACGGTCAACGAAGGATATTCCTTCTAGCGGGAAGACCCGATCAGACTCGGAATCCCGGTTACAAGACATCCTTGACAATGGTAAAACAAGTCCAGCAAGACCGCCCGATGCGCCGACATCCTGAAAGGAGCTGCACATATCTCGTTCTCAGGGCAATACCGGATGAGACATCCTACGAGTAAAACCAGCCCTCAAGTTTCCCCGAGGTGGCCCCACAGTCTACTCAGTTCGGACCAACACTCAGACAAGCACTGGGTCGGGGGGGGGGGTTAAAATAAAGATGACCCTTGGGCTGGCCTAACCCAAGGGAAAAAGAGGCTAGGTGGTGAATGGTAAAACCAAGGTTGGGCCTTGCTGGAGGAGTTTTATTCAAGGCGAACTGTCAAGGGGTTCCCATTATAACCCAACCGCGTAAGGAACGCAAAATCCGGGAACATAACACCGATGTGACGGAAAGTAGGACGACAAGAGTGGAACAAAACACCAGGCATAAGGCCGAGCCTTCCACCCTTTACCAAGTATATAGATGCATTAGTTAAATAAGAGATATTGTGATATCCCAACAAGTAAACATATTCCAACAAGGAACAACAACTCCATGTTCCAACAAGGAACAAACTTCAATCTTCACCTGCAACTAACAACGCTATAAGAGGGGCTGAGCAAAGCAATAAGATAGCCAAACAACGGTTTGCTAGGACAAGGTGGATTAGAGGCTTGGCTCAACAATATGGGAGGCATGATAATCAATTGGTAGGTATCGCAGCATAGGCATAGCAAAAGAGCGAGCAACTAGCAAGCAAAGATAGAAGTGATTTCGAGGGTATGGTCATCTTGCCTGAAATCCTGCAAGGAAGAAGAACGAGTCCATGAAGAAGACAAACGGACGTAGTCGAACGGGTACTCACAAACGCGACGTTACCAGAACCAACCTGAAGAAGCAACACCGAAAAGAAGCATTCAACATAGTAAACAACCAACACATGAACATGGTATGATATGCGGGATGCGGTATGCGATGCATATGCATGATTTGCAAAGGAATGATTGAACCTGGCCTCAACTTGGAAATCCAAGAGTTCCACTGGAAAGGTGAGGTTATTTCGGTTGAAATCGATATAAAGATCACCGGAATCGGATGCACGTTTTGAAAATGGCAAGCAAAACAAATATGGCACCGGTCTGCGATAAACAGCAAGTAGCCAACTAAATGCATCAAGATAAATATGCTACAACACTCAAACATGACAACAAAATACATGGCAGGGATCCACTCAAGATGCTTGACAAAAGATGAACACTGAGCTATGGCTAATTCATCCATTAACAGGTTCAAACTAGTATGGCAAAAGTGCAAATAATAACAGGTTTCAGGCTTAGTGAAATTAACACAAGTCTGGAATTTATCATCAGGAAGCACACTTTAGAGCATGAAAACTACATGCTACAGGAACTTAACATGGCAAAGCAAGGCATGGCATGAAGGTACTCAAAGCACTTAACAAAAGTCCCTTAGTGACCTAGAGCCAAAAGGGATAAGAAAATACAATTGCAAGCATGTGAACATGGCAAAAACATAAACAGATTCAGACTTGGTGAAAAACTGGAGCATGCAAAACAGTTAACGAGTAGGCATGTTTACGAGCTCGATGCAATAACTACAGAGAATGGCATGACAAACTAAGCATACACCCATCAAGAAGACATGGCATAGAAGCTAGACATGGCAAGAACACCATCATAGCATGCACGGATCAATAGCAACATCCTCGGCAAAATCGCTAAACAAGTTAACAATCTGTCAGGATCATTTTATAGCAAAAGTAGAGCTCGATTGACTCAAGCTAGGGTGCTCCATAATTGAAAACAAATACATGGATGGATAGAGAACAACAATATTAACAAAACATCCTTACTGATCATCCTCAAAAGAGGAACGGATCACTAGGAAACAACACGAATATATGGCATAACGACAAAATCAGGACAAGGACTTAGTGAAATTCTAAGTCCCTGAAATCAGCATTACCGATTATACTACTTTGCAAGCTTGTGATATTCACCACAAATATCACAAAAATACATGGCAAGCACCACTGTAAATATGGCATGGCATATAACAAAACACATGAAGAGTTCAGGATCATAGCATGCACACATTAATCATGGCAAAAATGACAAAATGCCATTTGTTGAAACAGATCTGACAAATTACTCAAATAGCCCTCTTCCAACAGCATTTCGGGCATCACGATGAGCTCAAATGAAAGTGATGCAATGAGATGAAATGATGTACTCATCGAGTCGAACATTTCGATATGCTACACGCACGAATCGAAGCAACGGTGAGGAAGTTATGATGCGGTGAAAATGCCAAAAAAATACTGGGGGGGAAAGGACTTAGAGATATTTTTACCCGCCCAGATCTAGGGTTCTTGGCACGGATGTCGAGGTTGGCCGGATCCCTCGCCGGAGTTGGGCCAGAGACAGAGAAGAAGACGTCCGGGAAGGTGCGGGGTGCGGGATCCGGCGGAGGAGGTCGGCGGGAGGCCCTGGCAGGTGCGGCGGCGAACTCCCGGGCACCGGGCAGGGGCGGCGGCGACGCTCGTCGACCGGTGCGGTCTGCCGGTGTCGAGGGGCGGCGAGCCCGAGCCGGGTCAGATCCTGGCGCGGGGTGGCGCGGAGAGGCGCAATGGTGGCGGCGGAGCTCCTGCGGTGGAGCGGCGGGCGGCGGTGTGGTGGCGGGGAGCACCGGTGATGTGGCCGGCAGAGTCCGGCGAAGCCCCGACGAGCAGGCACGGGTGACGGTGCGCTGAGGCGCGGGCAGACGGCGGCGGCAGCGCGGGCTCGCGCGGGCCCGATCCGGGTCCCGCGGACCGCGCGGTGGAGGAGAGAGAGACGGTGACAGGTGGCGCGCCGCGGTTGGGCGAGGCGGCGGTGAGGCAGACGTGGCGCGATGTGATTCGCCGGAGTGAGGTGGCGGCTGGACGTGTCCGGCGGGCGCGGACATGTCCGACGGCGCGGGGAGGAAGACGCTAGGGTTTCGTCCGCGAATTTTGACGGGGTGCACATATATATATAGGTAGAGAGAGCTAGGAGAGTCCAAATGAGGTGCGGTTTTCGGCCACACGATCGTGATCGAACGACTGAGATGATGGAGGAGGTTTCGGTGGGTTTTGGGCCACTTTGGAAGGGTGTTGGGCTGCAACACACACAAGGCCTTTACAGTCCCTCGGTTAACCGTTGGAGTATCAAACGAAGTCCAAATGGCACGAAACTTGACAGGCGGTCTACTGGTAGTAAACCAAGGCCGCATGGCAAGTCTCGGTCCAATACGAAAACGTTTAACACCCGTACATGAAAAGAGGTAGAAAGGGACACCGGATGACATAGGAGCGCCGGATTGCAAAACGGACAACGGGGAAAATGCTCGGATGCATGAGACGAACAAGTATGCAAATGAAATTCACATGATGAAATGATATGCAATGCATGACACGCAAGAAAATACAAGGCAACAACAGCGAATAACTGGAAGACACCTGGCACATCGGTCTCGGGGCATTACATGTTCGCCCACAATACTAAGTTCTACTGCGTCAAGCAGCCGCCTAGCGGTCAGAAGGATGCCTACTACGCCCTCCATCAGATGCGGACGATCGTACGGGACCATCATCACCTTCTGCTACCAGATAATCTCAAATATTGGGCCGTGAGCTTGTCGGCAATCCAGGACGCGGACATCAGACAAGAATTCTTTCGCATCGAGTCGGAGTTTGCGGACATCATCCATCAAGATGTCCTTCATACCTCGGGGCAGTTCTACCTCAGATAGCAACCATCCAACAGTGAGATAGAGACAACGCTACAAATGCAGGCTGACAACGCCCGCGATTTCATGACCATCACGACAGACGGCGGCTTCATCCATGCTCCAGTCCCATGAGTCGAGTCGAAAGTAGTCATGCTATGTGTAGTTCTGAAACATTGATTGGCTCATGTTGTAATTAAACTTTAATGAACTTGTATGTCTCTTTGGTTTGGACAGTCGTTGAACTTAGATGTAATTGATGCTATTTATTAGTAGGACCATGAATCGTGCTATTAATGTCTTGCTTTTCTCTTCCGATCCTTTTGTTGCATATTTATATATTGCTTATGTATTGTTTGTTGTTTGGCTTGTGCATAGAGATGCCGTCGTATGTCGTATACAAGGGTAGGGTTCCCGGAGTCTACGACGACTGGGAGGAGTGTCGGAGACAGGTTCACTGTTTCAGCGGTAACAGTTACAAAGGGTACACCACTAGGGCGGAGGCGGAATCTTGATACGCCCGCTATCTAGCGGGAGAGAGGAGGGATCGTTGGAGGAACCGGATGAAGACCAGTTTCATCGCGATGATGCTCATCGTGATGACCGCAACTCTCTTCTATGTGATGGTAGTTTAGATGATCGATATCGACTTGTGATGTGAAGACAAACTCGCTACTCGCGGTCTCGAGACTTGTAATGTTCTATCTTTGTTCGGTCTTTTGAATTCGGAGACTAACATGACGAATTGTATTCGGAGACTAATCTTCTATTGTATTTGATGAATCTGCTGTTGTTGTGTGCTGTTGTCTAAATTCTGTACAATAATATATTTTGTAACCTGTGAAAATATCAGAAATGAAAAAAATCCCTAATGTTCATACTAGTGGCGCACCACACAAGACACTAATGGCGCACTGTGATAATCACACTAATGGCGCATCACCCACTGGTGCGCCATTAGTATGCCAAAGCACATGGGTACGTATGGCCCCCTGGGAGGCATTCTAATGGCGCACTGTGGGCTATACTAATGGCGCACTACGTGGTGAGCCATTAGAACACCAGATACTAATGGCGCACCAGAGGTGTGCCATTAGAATTTAATTCTAATGGCGTGATGCTAGTGGCGCACCAGTAGTGCACCATTAGTAGGCAAAACTGGTGCGCCACTAGAATGCTTTTCCCAATAGTGTTAGAGATTCGGCAAAAACATTCTCGGATATTGCTATATATGCATCGGTTTCGAATTGTGTCTTCGGTCAATAGTTGGGTTGCCCGGCTCGTACGCTTGCATCCTACGTTCCGCTTTGTTCGGCTAGGTGTGCAAAGGGAGAACAACTGCGATTGTGGTTCCAGCTCACATGGCTGAGCACCTCAGTGGAGAAAGCCGAAAATTGACTGTCACAATAAGCGTAAACCGGTCAGCAATCCGATGACTGTGTTAAATGACGGGCCATTCATAACATTGGCCGAAGTGTTTACGGCTTGACCTCGGCTGTCGCCAAACACTACCGGGGGCTAGTAACTGGCCTCCCAAACTAAATCCTCAATATTTTGCTCTTACATTAGAGCTGAGGTTTCATGATCATGCTTAGCACAACAACCCCAAAGAAAGGAAACGATAGCAGGACTATTTTCTTTGGAATACATTTCTCATGTTAAACAGTAATATAACATATCTCTCTGCGTACCTTTGTTTATAAAACCATATGGCCAGATTGCCTTGTTTTTCATAAATCTTTACCCTCATAAAGGCATTATAAAGTAGGACAAACACTCCTCGGCTACTGGCCGAGGAGGTGGAAGCCGATGGTCCGTCAACAAAGTTTTGTACAATGCGGATCCAAGCATTAATGACGTAAAGTACTTGGATACATAGAGTCATTACACATAATTTGTGATTTTACTATGGATATCGATCCTTAATTCGGCCACCCGTGCCCGCATTATGTCTCGGGGGCTACTTGGCTTCGGGCTTATTATTTACAAATATTAAAGGGGCACATCGATCCCCTGATCTGATGTTGCCACCCGACCAGTGTCTCGGGGGGCTACTGCATTGCCTGTTCAATGCAGAAAATTTTAAGTGCAATACAGTTTCCGAGGAGATTTTGATCCTTAGGTTGGTCGGTCGCACCCAACCTGAGTCTCGAGGACTGAGCACGCCGCTTTTTGTGTCCCAAAGTATTCTGCCGAGCTAGGACTTGATCCTTAGGCCGATTTTGCAAATCAACCTGAGTCTCAGCGGCTACTGGGATCAGCGGTCTTACGTCATCCTTCGGGTGCATCTCGGGTTTTAGACCGATACACACCTTGAGGGCTACTGGCTATATATCTTGGCAGAGAATAAATTGCACCAATAAAAAATATTGACAAAAAATCGACCCATAGTCGGGGTGGTGCACCACCTCGAAAGCAGTCCGGCATAAAGCTCAGGCGCGAGTGGCTGGCTACATAGAGGGCATTTCCGGCATTAAGCTCGGCTAAACTCCTTCAACTTTTTTGAACCAAGGTGATATGACACCTCGGATATAGTCCGGCGTTGGAGCCCGGATACAGTCCGGCGTTGGAGTTTGGACATAGTCCAGCGTTGGAGCTCGGATACATTCTGACGTTGGATCTCGGAAAGCAGTCCGGCGTTGGTGCTCAGCTACAAAACATACCTCGAATGCAGTCCGGCATTGGAGCTCAGACGCAAGAGGACGCTGCCGCGCGGGAACAACTTCAAACCCGAGGTGTGGCATGATACGTTTCCAACGTATCTATAATTTTTGATTGCTCCATGCTATGTTATCTATTGTTTTGGGCAATATTGGGCTTTATTATCCACTTTTATATTATTTTTGGGACTAACCTATTAACCGGAGGCCCAGCCCAGAATTGCTGTTTTTTGCCTATTTCAGTGTTTCGAAGAAAAGGAATATCAAACGGAGTCGAAACGGAACGAAATCAACTAGAGAAGTTATTTTTGGAAGGAAAGCTACCGGTTGGACTTGGACCGCACGTCAGGAGCCAAGGGAGGTGCTCACGAGGGTGCCCCCCTAGGACGCGCCCCCTGCCTCGTGGGGCCCCCGAAGCTCCACCGACGTACTTCCTGCACCCATATATACTCACGTACCCTAAAACTTCTAGAACAGACAATAGATCGGGAGTTCCACCACCAGAAGCCTCTGTAGCCACCGAAAACCAATCTAGACCCGTTCCGGCACCCTGCCGAAGGGGGAATCCTTCTCCGGTGGCCATCTTCGTCATCCCGACGCTCTCCATGATGAGGAGGGAGTAGTTCTCCCTCGGGGCTGAGGGTATGTACCAGTAGCTATGTGTTTGATTTCTCTCTCTCGCACGCGTTCTTGATTTGGCACGATCTTGATGTATCACGAGCTTTGCTATTATAGTTGGATCTTATGTTTCTCCTCCCCCTCTACTCTCTTGTAATGAATTGAGTTTCCCCTTTGGAGTTATCTTATCGGATTGAGTCTTTAAAGATTTGAGAACACTTGATGTATGTCTTGCCGTGCGTATCTGTGGTGAAAATGGGATACCACGTGATTCACTTGATGTATGTTTTGGCGATCAACCTGCGGTTTCCGCCCATGAACCTATGCATAGGGGTTGGCACACGTTTTCGTCATGATTCTCCGGTAGAACTTTGGGGCACTCTTTGAGGTCCTATGTGTTGGTTGAATAGATGAATCTGAGATTGTGTGATGCATATCGTATAATCATACCCACGGATACTTGAGGTGACATTGGAGTATCTAGGTGACATTAGGGTTTTGGTTGATTTGTGTCTTAAGGTGTTATTCTAGTACGAACTCTAGGGCTGTTTGTGACACTTATAGGAATAGCCCAACGGATTGATTGGAAATAATAACTTTGAGGTGGTTTCGTACCCTACCATAATCTCTTCATTCGTTCTCTGCTATTAGTGACTTTGGAGTGACTCTTTGTTGCATGTTGAGGGATAGTTATGTGATCCAATTTTGTTACCATTGTTGAGGGAACTTACACTAGCGAAAGTATGAACCCTAGGCCTTATTTCCTATCATTGCAATACCGTTTACGCTCACTTTTATCATTAGTTACCTTGCTGTTTTTTTAATTTCAGATTACAAATACCTTTATCTACTATCCATATACCACTTGTATCACCATCTCTTCGCCGAACTAGTGCACCTATACAATTTACCATTGTATTGGATGTGTTGGGGACACAAGAGACTCTTTGTTATTTGGTTGCAGGGTTGCTTGAGAGAGACCATCTTCATCCTACGCCTCCTACGGATTGATAAACCTTAGGTCATCCACTTGAGGGAAATTTGCTACTGTCCTACAAACCTCTGCACTTGGAGGCCCAACAAACGTCTACAAGAAGAAGGTTGTGTAGTAGACATCATGGCATAAAAATAACAAGGCATTGATAAAGGCCGAAGACTTAAAGGGCTCCTCGGATACCCGACGTGTGAGATCTTCAGATTTAGCTCGGCAGTCCTCAAGATAGAAGATGGGAAGATTTGTTGAACCAGTTTTCAAGACCGGCAACCGAAGACAAAGAACAATTCGGAAGAATCGAGGAGCGTCCCCAACTTGAAGACCGGTTCAGGGGGCTACTGACGGTGTCCTGGACTAGGTGGTACTCACCCCGTCATCTCCCAGTCAGTTAGATTGGCCCGAGGACCCCCATGGCCGTATACTCATGGGCCAGTTCGGACAGCTGCCGCATACAAGGAAGATTCCACAAGACTTGGTGGTCAAGACAAGGACTCCTCCCCCACCGGCGTATTCGGCTAGGACTCTTGTTATCCTAGGCCTCAGTGCATTATATAAACCAGGGCTAGGCTAGTCGATAGATATACAAACAATCATACCATAGGCTAGCTTCTAGGGTTTAGCCTCTACGATCTCGTGGTAGATCAACTCTTTTAATACTCATATCATCAAGATCAATCAAGCAGGAAGTAGGGTATTACCTCCATCGAGAGGGCCCGAACCTGGGTAAACATCGTGTCCCCCGCCTCCTGTTACCATCCGCCTTAGACGCACAGTTCGGGACCCCCTACCCGAGATCCGCCGGTTTTGACACCGACAGATATAATTCACCATGAACATAAATATCATGGAGGCTATGTTGATTTTGTTTCAACTACATGCGTGAACATGTGCCAAGTCAAGCCACTCAAATCGTTCAAAGGAGGATACCACCCCATCATACCACATCACAACCATTTTAATAGCATGTTGGCACGCAAGGTAAACCATTATAAACTCCTTGCTAATTAAGCATGGCATAAGCAACTATAATCTCTAATTGTCATTGCAAACATGTTTCATTCATAATAGGCTGAATCAGGAACGATGAACTAATTATATTTACAAAAACAAGAGAGGTCAAGTTCATATCAGCTTTTCTCATCTCGATCAGTCCATCATATGTCGTCATTATTGCCTTTCACTTGCACAACCGAACAGTGTGGATAATAATAATAGTGCACGTGCATTGGACTAAGCTGGAATCTGCAAGCATTTAATTCATGGGAGAAGACAAGGTAATATGGCTCTTGGTTAAATCAACAATAATACATATAAGAGCCACTCAACAATTTCATTTCTTCTCCTCTCGACCCCCAAAGGAAAGAAAAGAAACAAAACTATTTACACGGGAAAGCTCCCAACAAGCAAAACAAGAACGGGAAATCTTTTTGGGTTTTCTTTTTAATTACTACTACTACAGGCATGGAAAGTGAACTATCTAAAAGCTACAAATATTTTTTTTGTTTTTCTTAAGGTTTTTCAAACACACAAGAAGAAAGCGAGAAAATGAAAATAAACAAGCATGGATGATACAATGAAAAAGTATGAGCACCGACAACTGGCATGAGTGTGTGAACATGAATGTAATATCAGTGAGAGATACGTACTCCCCCAAGCTTAGGGTTTTGGGCTAAGTTGGTCTATGCCCATGGATGGCCTGGTGGATATCCGAAGTTGAAGCTGGGGTCGTACTGAGATGCATCAGCTACTGCCTAAAGAGCTGCAGCCTGGAGGCGAGCTGCCTCCGTCCTCCTCTTGTACTCGTCCGCCTACTCCCTGGTTATAACATATCTCCTTTTTCCTAGAAGTCAAAGAAAGCAGGAGCAGGGAGAGCGACGTAATAGGTGCATCGTCTGTCAAAGATTAGTCGGTACTGGAGGGACTGATTGTTCCTCTCAACGAACTGATGACGAACCATAGCATCATAATCTAAATAAGTAGGAGGCAACTCAATATCATATCCACATATGGGTACCTTAAGAAAATCAGCTAAACGGGTTGCATAAATTCCACCAAAGAAATCTCCATTGATTTTGTTATCATGCAACCTACGTGCAACAATGGCCCCCAAGTTATATTGTCTATCTCCTAATACAGCACTCTTGAGAACACTAAGATCTGGAACACACATGTGAAGTGCCTCATCCTTACCATTTATGCATCTACCTATAAAGAGAGCAAAATAATGTATAGCAGGAAAATGAATGCTCCCTATGGTAGCTTGCGTGATTTCCCTAAATTCCCCCACAGTAATACTAGCAAGAAAATCTTTATATTCAGATTTACGAGGTTCACTAAGATTACCCCACTGTGGGAGTTTACAAGCAGTATTAAAATCTTATAAATCGATGGTATAAGATTTATCATAAAGATCAAACAGGACAGTTTGAGAATCGCGTGATGATGTAAATTCAAACCTTCCCACAAAGGAATCAGTGAGGTAGTAGTACTGATGACACTTATCTGCCTCGAAGCTCTCAGGATTAGCGTTACGCACATATGCGTCAAATTCCTCCCTGATTCCTGCTCGAACCATGAAGACCTCTAATGGCCATTCACAAGGCCGCACTTGAGCCTTCCTTGGTAGTTCATTGTCTGGCTCGCGTATTGTGGGCCTTGGTCCTTGCTTCCTTGAGGAACCACCTTGGTACATTTTCCTAAACATTTTTAGTGACTCAAAATAAAAATGAACCAAACTCAGCAAAATTGATAGCAACTACTCCTACAAGTTCCTAGAGGCTATATCATGCATTAAAACTACTTTTGACCACATAAATTTGACATGAAAGCTCAAGAACAGGGTCACCTAAGCAGCAAGTGTGGTTCAATCGGGGGCAATGGACTGTAGACGATGAAGCTTCCTGCATAAGCCAGACAAGACGGTGCGCCAAGATATTTTATATCGCATCCCACGCGATTCTTTCTAGTAAACTGTTTGTGGTATACCTGATTTTTTTCATTATGTTTTGAAAAACAAAATGGTGTTACAGAGGGAAAGGATGGTGTTTGAATTGCTATAACATTTACGTACAGTGAACATGCAACTAGTACATGAGTGTCGTGTTTAAATTTTGAATTATTCTGGGTCGCTTGGCATTCTTATGCATTAATTAAGTTTCTGGGAATTTAATGTGCATAATTCAAATTTGAACTACAAGCACATGCTCCAATGCACCAAGGTTTGCTGAAAAATCACATGTGTGTCTTTGGGTGAATTTATAGGTCCCATGCAAGAAATGGGAATAAAATTCAAACATCTGGGTGTCGTGGCTCGGCCGGAATGATTGAGAAACTTGGTTTTTTAATTCCTGTAAATCCAAAACATGGCTGAAAATCATGAAACTTGGCATGGTGTCATGACATGGCACCAACATGCTGCAGTAAATTTTTTGGCCGAATTGGGACAAGCTTTGGTGTAAGCTTCTTGCAAACCGAAGCTTCCCTCAAGAAGGCTCCTGGTTTCGAGAGGAAACGTGTCACCTCCGTGTGCGAAATGACATACATACACTGCTTCTTCCGCCTTAATTTTTGTACACTGGCATATTACACCAAATAGAAGTATCACGCTAAATTTTGGAATTATTCCGTGTTCGTTTGGCCTTTTATATATTAATTGAGTTTCTGGGCATTTAATGTGCATAATTCAAATTTGAACTATGAGCACATGCTCCAATGCACCAAAGTTGTTTGAAAAATCACATGTGTGTCCTTGGGTGAATTTCTAGGTCCCATGCAAGAGATGGGAGTGAAATTCAAACATCTGGGCGTCGTGGCTCGGCCCGAAAGATTGAGAAACTTCGTTTTTTAATTCCTGTAAATCCAAAACATGCCTGAAAATCATGAAACTTGGCATGGTGTCATGACATGGCACCAACATGTTGCGGTAATTTCGTTGGCCGAATTGGGACAAGCTTTGGTGTAGGCTTATTGCAAACCGGAGCTTCCCTCAAGAAGGCTCCTGGTTCCGAGAGGGAACGTGTCACCTCCGTGTGCGAAACGACATACGTACACTGCCTTCTCCCGCCTTAAATTTTTTACACATGCAGATTAGACCAAATAGAAGTATCGTGCTAAATTTTGGAATTATTCCGTGTTTGTTTGGCCTTTTTATACATTAATTGAGTTTCTGCGCATTTAATGTGTATAATTCAAATTTAAACTACAAGCACGTGCTCCTGTGCACCAAAGTTGTTTTAAAAATCACATGTGTGTCCTTGGGTGAATTTCTAGGTCCCATGCAAGAGATGGGAGTGAAATTCAAACATCTGGGTGTCGTGGCTCGGCCGGAAAGATTGAGAAACTTAGTTCTTTAATTCCTGTAATTCCAAAACACGCCTGAAAATCATGAAACTTGGTATGGTCTCATGACATGCCACTAACATGCTGTGGTAATTTTTTTGGCCGAATTGGGACAAGCTTTGGTGTAAGCTTCTTGCAAATCGGAGCTTCCCTCAAGAAGGCTCGTGGTTCTGAGAGGGAACATGTCACCTCCGTGTGCGAAATGACATACGTACACTGCCTTCTCCCGCCTTAATTTTTTACACAGCTAGATTAGACCAAATAGAAGTTCCATGCTAAATTTTGGAATTATTCCGGGTTCGTTTGGCCTTTTTTATATAGTGTATCACAGACATATAGCCTAATAAGCATGACTCAAAGACTCCACCTCGCGCACGGTGCAAGTCCATGTCCTCTATTTTAACACGGCATCCATCTATCACCGCTTTTACTAATTTCCACCCTGACTAACGGTGACCCTGGTGTCCATCCGATCATAATGCATCTAGACGTGGTCAATCCCAAGGCAATAAGCTTGACCATCACATGACACACCTGTCATTGAGCCGCACCAGCCCGATGGATTAAACTGCGTCGGTTCAAGGGAATGTTCAAACTAATCTCTTGATCTGGGGTTGAGGGTTGCCCTCTGTGTCCCTCGGGCACATGCTCCATACAATGTCTCCTGCACAACCCTCGTGCTTCGCTATGTAGCAAACATCTATGGCCCTGTATGAAAGTTTTCCAGATCGAGAACTGGGTTACAATCCATGTCGCCAATGTAAGAAATGATCGGTTGCTTCATGATATGCTTCTTTAGGTCCAGTTCCGAACATTGGACATGATAATGTGCGGGTAACGACAATGTTGGACACTTATCCCCTACCACATTGAGTGTTAACTCGGTAGCATGCCTGCAAGTTGCCGCCAAGGCAACTCGCTTACTGCTCCAAACAACTAATATCAATTGATGATTCTAGGGGATGCGCCCACTCCCATGACATGTTCGCTTCGCTGTAGGAGCCCACTACCACAGCAAGATCTACCGTTTGCTAGTTGCGTGCAAAGCTTGCTTGCTTGCCCTGATTAGCTCTACCAAATTAGCCAAATCAGTAGTTGCCTAATTCTCTCTTCTGGTTGCGCCACTGAAATATATATGAACTTAGACTGCACAAGGTTCAGTAAATGAATAGACACACTATCAACTTGTGTGTGCTCTTGTCTCATTTGGATATGTGGCACTAACATTGTTGTTTGAATCCATTAGTAGCGGTTGATTGGTGAAGCTACAGTTAGATCTCATAGTACTTTCAGGTTGCAATCTGAATTGAACCGACAATTACTTGAAGAAAATAACAAAAACATGCAGTATTGCAAGTGCAAGTGTGAGTGTGAATCATTTGGGATTGGGACGAAAAGAATGTCATATGTTGTAATGTCTTTTTTTCGGGAGTATTCCGGGAGAGTCGACTGGCGTAGTTGGTTAATGTGGTGGGATTTGCACCTCATGTAGCCAGTTTGAATCCCACTAATGCGCATATTTTTGCTGATTTTCGAAAAAATGGAACTCAACTAGGCCCGGGTCCATGAGAGAAGAGTGTTCGCCAAGGCTTGTTCGCACAAGGAATGACATACACAAATTGTGACTCGGTGTATGAAACGTGGCCGATTCTATTTGATCCTTGTGAGCGTCAAAACATTGTCGCTTCACTGAAGGTAGCGTTTAGATGGCCGACTTTTTTGGACCTTTCATTCAGAATTTCAAAATTTGTTCAAATTTTTAGAAAATGTTCGTATCTTTTTTCAATAGAAGTTCGTAAATCCAAAATTTATTCATGTTCATAAAAAAAATTCACGTAATAAAAAGAGTTCATCGTATAGAAAAAAAGGTTCACCATACATTTGAAAACTCTTCACTATATATAAGAAAAGTTCATCGTGTTCAGTGTGCATTTAAAAAATCACCATATATTAGTGTGTATTTGAAAATGTTCAGTGTATATTTATGGCCTAGAGTTAATTTTGTCACCAAACGCGGTCTAGTAGTTGAGCGGCTACCATGTTCGCCTGCAAACTAAAGGCCCCGTGTTCCCCTCGGGCCTCCTATTTTTGGCTGGTTTTCCAAAGAAAAAAAGACATCAGGACTGTCCTATGTAGATTTACAGTTAGGCGCTGCCTTTCAACACCAAATGCTTTAAGGGCGAGTGGCTAGGACTTTAGCCAAAAATCTGGAGGTCGTGTGTTCGATCCTCCTTTGGGTCCTTTATTTTTTTTCTACTAAAAGAAAAAACTCAGGAAGGACGTGTTGATGGTTTTCAAAAAAAACTCAGGAGCGACGTACGAAATTTGTGACTCGACATACGAAACCACGCTAGAACAAAAAAGTGGAGAAACAACCCTCCCTTTAATATTAGGTAAAGATTAATTGAGTTTCTCAGAATTTAATGTGCATAATTCAAATTTGAAGTACAAGCATAGGCTCTAGTGCACCAAAGTTGTTTGAAAAATCACATGTGTGTCCTTGGGTTAATTTGTAGGTCCCATGCAAGAGATATGAGTGAAATTCAAACATCTGGGCGTCGTGGCTCGACCGGAAAGATTGAGAAATTTGGTTTTTTTAATTCCTATAATTCCAAAACACGCCTGAAAATCATGAAACTTGGCATGGTCTCATGACATGGCACCAAGATGTTGCCGTAATTTTTTCGGATGAATTGGGACAAGCTTCGGTGTAAGCTTCTTGCAAACTGGAGCTTCCCTCAAGAAGGCTCGTGGTTCCGAGAGGGAACGTGTCACCAACGTGTATGAAACGACATACGTACACTGCCTTCTCCCACCTTAATTTTTTACACAGCCAGATTAGACCAAATAGAAATACCGTGCTAAATTTTGGAATTATTCCGGGTTCGTTTCGCCTTTTTAATACATTAATTGAGTTTCTGGGCATTTAATGTGCATAATTCAAATTTGAACTACAAGCTTAGACTCCAGTGCACCAAAGTTGTTTGAGAAATCATATGTGTGTCCTTGGGTGAATTTCTAGGTCCCATGCAAGAGATTGGAGTGAAATTCAAACATCTAGGAGTCGTGGCTCAGCCGGAAAGATTGAGAAACTTGGTTTTTTAATTCCTGTAATTCCAAAACACGCCTGAAAATAATGAAACTTGGCGTGGTGTCATGACATGGCACCAACATGCTGCGGTAAATTTTTTGGCCGAATTGGGACAAGCTTTGGTGTAAGCTTCTTCCAAGCCGGAGCTTCCCTCAAGAAGGCTCGTAGTTCCGAGAGGGAACGTGTCACCTCCATGTGCAAAACGACATACGTACACTGGCTTCTCCCCCCTTAATTTTTTTACACAGCCAGATTAGACCAAATAGAAGTATCGTGCTAAATTTTGGAATTATTTCGGGTTTGTTTGGCCTTTTTTATCCATTAATTGAGTGTTTGAGCATTTAATGTGCACAATTCAAATTCGAACTACAAGCACAGGCTCTAGTGCACCACAGTTGTTTGGAAAATCACATGTGTGTCCTTGGGTGAATTTCTAGGTCCCATGCAAGAGATGGGAGTGAAATTCAAACATCTGGGCGTCGTGGCTCGGCCGGAAAGATTGAGAAACTTGGTTTTTTAATTCCTGTAATTCCAAAACACGCCTGAAAATCATGAAACTTGGCATGGTCCCATAACATGGCACCAACATGATGTGGTAATTTTTTTTGTCAGATTTACGAAGGTGCACATATTAACATTCAACAAAGTCATTTTGGAACAAGTGTTGTCACGTTACAAATCGGAAACACAAGTATCATTGAAACTGTGGGCGTTCGACTTACCAATTATGTGCGCCCATGCATACCCTTTTTTATTGGCTAGGAGGTGTCGTGCGGGGTAGCTATCACTACAAAAAAAGACACATCCGTGACATTTTGGGCCGAACGAAAAAAATTCTGTCATACTTATGACACTTCTATGACAATAATTATAACAAAACACGGTATCATCATAAATGTGGTGGGGTCCTACTTCTATGACAAAAAATCATGATAGAAAATGGGTTTTTTGTCCTGGGCGGGCCGGAGACGTAGCTGCATGACATTCTTTGGGCTGTCTATGACAGAAAAAATCATGGTAGAAGCGAGGGCGGAAAATATCGGGGTGTTCCCGGTTACGGTGGGTGGTCGGGGCCGAGCGATGAGCGTTTCTCTCATACACGCACGCGCGTGGGTGCGAGGCGTTGAGCTCTAACTGAACCCGAGCGAGGTGTTGGGCTCTAACTGAATCCGAGCGATTGCACTGCATGCTACGCATTACTGAACCCGAGCGATCGATCGATGGGTGTTAACTGAACCCGATTGAGCGATTCCTTCGCTACTACTGCTAACTGAAGCCGATCGATGCCGCCTCTGGATGAACAGTGAGATTTGCTGGGGGGTTTGGATGAACAGTTTCCGGTGGGGGTGGATGAACAGGACCCCGTGGTGTTGCCTCTGGATGAACAGTGAGCGTTGCTGGGGGTTTGGATGAACAGTTCCCGGTGGGGGTGGATGAACAGGACCCCGTGATTTTGCCTCTGGATGAACAGGACCCCGATCGATCGAGTCGGTTGGGGCTGGATGAAGAGGACCCCGTGGAGGGCTAGATGAACAGGACCACCTCGTGGAGGGCAGGATGAATAGTAGACGGTGGAGGGCTGGATGAACAGTAGCCCATGAAGGTGTGGTTGAACAGGAGCCCGTGGAGAGGGCTGGTTGAACAGTAGCCGGTGGAGTAGCGCGCGGTGGAGGCTAGATGAACAGGAGCCCGTGGATGAACAGTCACAGGTGGAGGCTGGAGGAGCTCGACGGTGGATGAACAGTAGCCCGTGGAGGCTGGAGGGTGTCGACAGTGGAGATGAACAGTATCACGTGGAGTCCCGTTTTGTGGTATGCCACACCCCTCCCGATGAACAGGACCCATGTTTCGACCGTAGCGCTCCAACACAAGTCTGTTTCCTCCGTTTTGTGGTACGCCACACCCCTCCCGATCAACAGGACCCCCATTTCAACCGTAGGAGGTCCGTTTCCTCCGTTTTGCGATACACCAGACCCCTCCCGATGAACAGGATCCTGTTTCGAACGTGGCCGGTCGAACACAAAGGGTCCGTTTCCTCCGTTCCGCGGTACGCCAGGCCTCGTTTCCATCGGCTTTTCCGTCCAAGCCCTCCCGATGAACACGATGACGCATTCCGTTCCGACCCAGCCGGTTGGCTCCCCATGAACACCAGACCCCTCCCGATCAACAGGACCCCCATTTCAACCGTAGGAGGTCCGTTTCCTCCGTTTTGCGATACACCAGACCCCTCCCGATGAACAGGATCCTGTTTCGAACGTGGCCGGTCGAACACAAAGGGTCCGTTTCCTCCGTTCCGCGGTACGCCAGGCCTCGTTTCCATCGGCTTTTCCGTCCAAGCCCTCCCGATGAACACGATGACGCATTCCGTTCCGACCCAGCCGGTTGGCTCCCCATGAACACGACGGTGATGCAGTTTCTCCGTTCCGACCCAGCCATGTACATGAGCCCTGGCTGTACGTATGCGCGACTAGGCGTTCGAGACCATGCCCGTATGTACGTACATGGCCGTATTTTCTTTCTTGCACACTGGCCGCTGTATGTACGTGTACATGCTACGTGCGCGCCTCTACTACGACACGTGCGCGCCTCTACATCGACTAGTATGTACGTACACATTTGCGACCAGAATGACAACGCTACGTACGCTTCGACCAGGTGGTTCCTGCCTGTCAGGCACTTCCTTGTGTGCGAAGATGTAGCTAGTGGGTCCCAACAGTCAGGGGGCGAATCGTTTTTTTTTGCCGGACGCACTTCCTTGCATGCGAAGATGTAGATGGTGGGTCCCAGCTGTCAGGGGGAAATGTTTTTTTTTTGAGAAATACGGTGGCCCGTCCGGTGGGTCCCCGCTGTCAGGTGGAGGAATAATTATTTTGCGCGTAATAAGGAGGCACTTCCTTGCTGCGGCCGTGGACCCAGCTGTCAGCCTCTCCACATACAGTCCACGTGCGATGGAAGCCGTTCCTTGACCATGTTGACCACGCCGTGCCGAGAGCACCAGGGCGGTGGATGACGGCGAGGCCTAGGAAGGGGACGACGCAGAGTCGGGGAAGACGCGGCAGTGGATGCCCACGCGTAGAGGAGTATGAGGGTTCACTGGCCCGCTGCGGTGTGAGGCTGCCATCACCGCAGAATAACAGGGGGTGTGGGTGAGTAGAGGGATGTCCTGGCCAGCAGTGGGAGTAGTAGGGGGCGGTGAGGCCTCCGCCGCATCGCAGCTGGCCACGGGAGTCAGGAGCACGAGGCACGACCGACGCTAGTTTGGGCGGCTAGAGCAAGAAGACCAGAGGTTGAAGAAGCACTATGGCCGTTGGATGGCCATCGTACGGCCACTTGAGCTAGAATCGTGCATATTGACTAAGTTGACAAAGCCCTTCGTCCCTGTCAACTTAGTAGGCTCACAAGTCAGCCTGCAACTATACTGGGTCCCAGCTAGCAGGGGGGGTATTCATTTTTTGTGTAATAAGGAGGCACTTGCGTGCGAAGATATAGCTGGTGGGTCCAAGCTATCAGCGGCGGTAACATTTTTTTTCGCAAAATACTGAGGCCCTTTCGGTGGGTCCTAGATGTCAGGTGGAGGAATCATTATTTTACGCGTAATAAGGAGGCATTTCCTTGCGTGCGGCCGTGGACCCAGCTGTCAGCCTCTCCACATACAGTCCACTTTAGATGCATGTCGGTCGATGACCACGTTGACCAGGCCGCGCCGACAGCACCAGGGCGGTGGACGACGGCGAGGCCTAGGAAGGGAACGACACAGAGGTAGGGAAGACTCGGCAGTTGTTTCCCATGCGGAGGGGAGTATGACTGTACGAGGGTTTACTGGTTCGTCTGCCGTCGCCGGAGAATAACAGCAGGTGTGGGTGAGTAGAGGGATGGATAGGTCAGCGATGGGAGTACAGTGGGGCGGTGAGGCCTGCGCCGGCACTTGTTTGAGCGGCTAGAGCAGGAAGAGCAGAGATTGAAGAAGCACCACGGCCATTGGATGGGCATCCAACAGTCACTGCTTGTGCATCAACCTTTTTTTAGGAAAGCCTCAAATCTATGGAAAACATTATACATCCCATCTGCCATTATTTCTAATAATTTACAGCCCATCTGATAATTCTTAAGGTTTTTTGGAGCCCATATTCTTTTTGTTAGCATTACAACCCATATTGTGGCCACGGTTAAAAAATTATACGAAATTTTGCATATTTCGGTGCGGTCCGAACTGTTTTTAATCCCGAAATTTCAAGTCAGATTCAAAAAGATTTTAAAAATAAATGTATATCAATATAAAATCCAACAAATTGTCCATGCATAAAAATCAATGCAATTTAAATTCTCGAAATGAAAAAAAGAAATTTGAAACTAATTGCCGGTTTGATGTGTTTTAAAAATGTACAACCCATTTCTCATTACTGATAGGCCATTTTCTCGGCCAGCCAAATGAAGCTCTCCTTGTCTTGGAAGATTTGCAGCCCAACAGGCCTGACAAAGTGACTTACTTGGCAAATCACAAAAAAACTGGGCTGTGGCCATTGACCCAGCTGTCAGCCTCTCCACGTACAGTACTCTTCCGATGGAAGTCAGTCGTGGATCACATTGACCACGCCACGCCGAGAGCACCAAGGTGGTGGACGATGGCGAGGCCTAGGAAGGGGATGACGTGGAACCGGGGAAGACGCGGCAGTGGATGCCCACGCGGAGAGGAGTACGATGGTTCACTGGTTCGGCTGCGGTGTGAGGCTGCCGTCGCCGCAGAATAACAGGGGGTGTGGGTGAGTGGAGGGATGGCCTGGCCAGCGGTGGGAGTAGTATGGGGGCGGTGAGGCCTCCGCAGCAGCACAGCCGGCCACAGGAGGCAGGACCAGGCGGCATGACCGGCGCTGCTTTGGGCGGCTGGAGCAAGAAGACCAGAGGTTGAAGAAGCACTAAGGCCGTTGGATGGACATTGTATGGTCACTGGAGCTAGAATCGTTCATATTGACTAAGTTGACAAATCCCTCCATCCCCATCAACTTAGTAGGACCACAAGTCAGCCTCCCACTGTGGTGGGTCCCAGCTGGCAGGGGGTATTCATTTTTTGTGCGCAATAAGGAGGCACTTCCTTGCATGCAAAGATATAGTTGGTGGCGGGTCCTAGATGTCAGGTGGAGGAATCATTATTTTGCGCGTAATAAGGAGGAATTTCCTTGTGTGCGGCCGTGGACCCAGCTGTCAGCCTCTCCATGTACAGTCCACTTCCGATGGATGTCGTTCATTGAGCACGTTGACCACGCCGCACCAAGAGCACCAGAGCGGTGGACGACGGCGAGGCCTATGAAGGGAACGACACGGAGCCGGGGAACACATGACAGTGGCTGCGCACGCAGTGGAGAGTACGAGGGTTGACTGGTTCGGCTGCCGTCGTCGGAAAATAACAGGAGGTGTGGGTGAGTAGAGGGATAGACAGTCCAGGGATGCGAGTATATGATGGGGCCGTGAGGCCTGCCCGGCAGCACAGCCGGCCACGAGAGGCGTGAGCAGGCGGTTCCGACGGCGCTGGTTTGGGCGGCTGGGGCAGGAAGATCAGAGACTGAAAAAGCACGATTGCCGTTATATTGACATCTAACGGTCTGACGCTGGTAGAGTCGATTGTTGACTAAGTTTCTTTTTTGATAAACCGTGTGTACGCATGAACTTAGTAGGCCCACAAGTCAGCCTCCAAATTTATGGCAGACAACATAGAGCCCATTTGCTAATTTTTAATAATTTGCAGCCCATTTGCTAATTCTTAAGTAATTTATTACAACCCATTTTCTGCCCAGGACCCCGGTCAAAAACTTCAACCTTATTTTGCATATTTCAGTGGAGTCCGAACTTTTGTAATCCCGAAATGATGAACATTTTTTAAGAACTTATTGATTTGCCAAAAAACGTTTTTTTTTTGTAAGCAAATAAGACGTGGGACAATTGAGTTGGTTTAAGGGAAAACCTGTGGTAAAAAATCAGCGTTGGGAGGGAAAAAACAACAAAAATAAGGATGTAAATATGAAAAGGGAATTTTATGTATTTTCAATATAATGATACGTGTATATGAACTTGTAAAACTATAGGTAGAGATTAGAAAACGGATGTAGGACATGTGTTTCAAGAGGAAAATAGAACTGGGCTGTGTGTTTGATTTAGTAAAAAAAGTACCTGCGAATGTTGTAAGACAAAATATAACTAACGCTGGCAGGCCAGAGGTTAGTAGATACCTGCTGGATCTTTGTGCCCCGTTGTCCTCATGGGCTGGGCCTGTTAAAAACAAAACCAAGCCTGGGTAGTCTACAGCCCAGTTGAAACTTGCTCAACCTGAAAAAACAATATACGTGCTCAATAAACGAGAGAATTTTGCAAGTACATACTGATAACTAGGATGCAGTAGGGATATTGTTTTTTCATCGTGATAATAAGAGCATGCACTTGTTTTGAAAATTTTGGAGAACTAGGAATTTGAACGGCGGGTGCTTATGCTACCCATCAAATAAAAATCAGGTGCCTGAAAATTTGTTTCGAAACAAATGATTCAGCTTTATATCCACGTCAACCCTCGGCATGATGGTTGGAAGCAAATGCCAAGTTCATACCAAAATATCGTTAACAACAATACCAACTTACGGATGACAAGGTAGTACAAGTACCAATACCAAACTAACTTATAATCTTTTTACTCCTGGCCCTAGTGTTCGTCTGGTAGAAAATCTTGCAGAGGACCAGCTCCCGCTCCTTATCTTGCTCCAGGTCCCCGAGGTGGTACTGGTGCATCACCCAGTTAGTCCTCTGCTGGTCAAAGTTCTTGTTGGTGTGCAGCACCAGAACCTTTCTACTGCCCGTCTGCCAGCCGTTGACCATCACCGGCAAGGTATTGTCGGTGTTGTGCCACATCGCGTGCATGCCGCACTCCGACTGTATCTTGCGACGCGTCCACGTGCCCCTTTTGAACGCCCTAGAATTGCGCTTGAAGAAATGCTTGCTTAGGCTACTCAGTGTGATACCTGCAGTATTGTCGAATACAGGTTTTAGTGTACGTAGTTGGCATTTTCATAACATCTTTGGCATGTTGCAGTCACTTGTTTCACTTTTTATTAACTGTCAAATTGTAATTGCTTCACCGGGTCTGCATCTAAAAAAGAAAAATAGAGCTATAAGCAAAGGAATATGTTTGTGCAAGTAAACGGCCGATCGGTGTCTTACCTGGAAGTTTCTCATGATGGGTGTAGCATATGCCGTGCTCGCTGTCGATGGTTGGTATGAACAAATCGATGAGAGGGTGAGATCTCGCGCTGTCAGCACTCACTTTGGCCTCGAGGTGCTCGATCAGCTCCTGATCCGTGGGATCGAACTTGACGCCAGCCGACAGCACCGACCAATCCTTCTTCGACTTGTATGGGTTAATTCCAGTTATATGGTACTCAATGTATGATCAATCGACTGTTTTAAGTGAATGATGAAAGATTTCGACAGATAAGTGGTACTCCAAATCTGAAGTCGAGAATACCCGAACACGCCGCCGAGATTCTCGTGTCACCTCACGCGCAGCGTGTTGTCACGTCAATCCAATGTGTGGACATGATGAATAATTTGACCGACGTATACTAGTACTGCTATTGTACTACTTGCTAGTCGTATTTAGTGTCACATTTTAACCATAGGTTTAACTAACAAGTACGCACTTGAAGCCTAAGTGATATATATACTGCACATCATCTCCATCATCATTTTCAGTACATCCTGCGCAGGTGAGTTAGGATGCACTTGATCCCAGAAAGGTATCTATCCTTCAAACCAGAGGAGTGCTTCAAACTAACAACAGTACATAATATCCAACAAAAGAGGGTCGTGCTACAACAGCAGAATACATGGCTCAGTCTACATGTCAGTACGAATCAAGTTGTGCATATTTGCTATTGGCCTGAACCACATCACCGCATGCGGGGCTTGCAAAAGCCATCCATCGCATGGAAGCTTGATGCCTTTCACACACAGAAGATTATCTGGCAACAAGTTGTGTCGACGAATCTCTGGATATGGTGATTCATGAAACCCATGGTGTGATGTGTAAACACAGTCCCCCTGGCGAATGGAAGTTGCATAGCACGGTAGTCATCGCCGGTGATATGATCGATGATTGATTGGATGATCGGATAATTGAGTCCGAGGAACATGGAGTGGTTGCCGAGGCTATAAACCCGCCTCCAGTTGAATACGCCTGGCCCAACGGAGCTGGGATCTTTCTCGAACACGAAGCAGCCATAGCCATCAATGTCACGAACGCCCCAGGCATTGTACTGCATATGGTTTGATGAAATGGTTTGGTAAATTTGGTACGTGCAAATAAGCATCAAATGACCACCGTCAGTTGAACGAGCGATAAACCACCACCCATCGGCTGGTATGATTCCAGGTCCTGGAATCATGAAGGCCAGCGCATTTGCGTCTGCTGCAACAATTCAAATTGGAGACCAAAAGGACAAAAATAAACAATCATGTTCAGAGTATGTGTGGAATTAAGATTATTATAACAGTGATACATATCATAGACAGAGAATTGCAATGCCGTGGTCATAATCATACCCCAAGTTAAAAAAATAAGCCAATGGCTTTCATATTCTAGCAATATATCATGGTTCAAACATCATGTAACAATGAGAGGAAAACAGATATTACAGGGCCTACTCATATTCTACCATAGCACTTACTACAGTTATCATATCAACTCTATTTTATAACATGCGTTGTTATAAAAATCCTAGAAATGAGAGTAACATATAGCAATCATGAGGTTATAGTCATAATATCTATTCTAACAATCATTAGATACAAATTGTTCTCATATCAACTCTAACAATAACATGTGTGGTCATAAAAATCTAGGAAATGAGAGGAACATATAGCAATGATGTGGTTATAGACATACTATATATTCTAAATTTGTAACAATGAACAGGAAGTCATATTCTTAAGGTAAAGATGAGATGAGATAGAACAATTACACGAAGATTGATTCCACCAGTATAGGCAGCCAATCTGTGCGTCGACCGCATAAACGATGCCATCATGCACTATAGCATCAGACAAAAGTGTTGGGTAAGGAGGATCGACGATGAGCCATAACCATGTATGGCGACCGGATTCCAGATAGACTAATCCCATGTTGAACACGGCAATGAGCTTGTAATCCATGTAGTCTTCTGATGGTGTGGGCACTTCGCAGATTACAACCTTTAGCAAACAGAGGTCGAGCCAAAAGCTCGACACGTCTCGTGCGTAGTAGGCAGGAGTGTCCGGCGGGCCGCGAGGCTCGATGGTGGTGGTATCCAAAGATGGAAGGATGATCTCTCGCTGGGTGTAGATATACACGAGACGCCACGGACTACTGGATTGGTGGATGAGGACGATCCAGTTGGCCTTCATGCCCGCCTAGTAGTGGTCGCGAATGAAGGACAGGTGGACGGGTACTGGTAGCATGTCGAGGGGCACCATGGCAACCTCTGTAGGATCGTAAGTCGGTGTCTGGGCCACCCGCGAGGATCGGGCATCAGCAAGCAGGGTGTCTTGAAAAGAGCCCGCCGGTTACAGACGAGTCGATGGTACAAAGACACCGAGCATGCGGCCAGACGAACGGTGCTGAGTAGGTACATACGATTACAGATCTGCTCCAAGAGAACATCAGGGAGGGAATTCCAATCGCGGCTCTGTGTGTCAGTCGGTTCTGCCATTGGGGTTTTTGGTGCCTGCGAGCCAGCGGGGAAGTGGATTTGGGCGGACGACCGAAGAAGCTTCTCCTCGTGTGGCCGAGCAGTGAGCGGGGGGATATGGTACGCGCGAGCTACCAAGGAAGATAGCGCGGGCGGGCGAGCAGAGAGCGGGGGGAAATGGTGTGCGGCCGACGATGGGGAAGAGAGGAGGAAGAAGAAGAGAGGAGGAAGAAGAGTGGAAGACGGGGAAGAAAGTGCATTAAATCTCAATTCTACTACTACTACCAGGATATACCGTCCTTCGGAGTGTAAATAGTTACACCGATGACATATGTGTCTACCACAAGAGGGCCCATATGTCAGTTAATCGAGGGCAGAAGCATGCTCTACTGGAAAACATGATGGCAGTACTAGGTAAGGCTGATTTAGTAACACCAACACGTTCCGCTATATCGGCTAAGGTAGCACTGGGAGAACTACTGCGATTGTGCCCCGGTTCTTCTGGGCTAAGCACCTCAGTAGAGAAAGCTAAAACTGACTGTCATGATAAGGCGAGAGACTGGTTGCTGTTCGAGAGGTTTTCGAGTCCCTAAAGACTTATGCCGCTTAGAGCGAGGAGTCGGCCCTGTCCGGCTTAAGGCGTGTATCGCGCCCCGAATTCGGCCTTCCGAATACTAGGGGCTTCGCCAAAATTTAAAATTATAGAATTCTATGGCTAAGTGAGAGTGATAACGCATTATAGTCTGATTGCCTCGTTCGTTGTGCTAAGAACCTCCCTCGAAGGACCCAACAATGGGAACAAGAGTGCTCAGGTTTATCCCGAACACCTCAGCACTTGTGGCGTGGGGGCAGAAGCCGACGACTAGCCATCTCTCAGATTTGATAAACAGCTGAACAGAAGGTAATATTTTAAATTCAAACAAGCGTTGCATAGCGCATATGAACAAGTTTTCATAAATACAGGATTGCACGAGCGAGTTTACTCAAATATTATATCTTTCGTACACTCGTCCGCTATGAGACGAGCGCCCTTCAGGACACCCTCATAGTACATCTCGGGGTGGCGATCCTCCTTGCCCTGCGGCGGCCCTTCCTTCACCAGCTTCACGGCGTCCATCTTGGCCCATTGCACCTTCACACGAGCGAAAGCCCGGCGTGCACGTTCGATGCAGATGGACCGCTTGATGACTTCAAGCCGTGGGCAGGCATCCACAAGCCGCCTCACCAGGCCGAAGTAGCTGCTGGCAAGGGCATCGCCAGGCCACATCCAGACTATAAAGCCCTTCATGGCCTGTACGGCCGCCTTGTGCAGCTCGACCAGTTGCTTCAACTGGTCGCTCAGAGGCATCGGGTGTTCGGTCCCAGTATACTGAGACCAGAATAGCTTCTCCGTTGAGCTTCCCTCCTTGGCCTGGTAAAACTGTGCAGCATTCGACACGCTGCGGGGCAAATCTGCGAATGCTCCTGGAGAGCTCCGGATTCGGGTAAGTAACAAGTAATTCACTTTCACATGCTTGCTTTGCATATAGAATGCCTTACCTGCCGCTATCTTCTTCATCGCATCAATCTCCTGGAGGGCCTTTTGGGACGTGGCAAGCTCGGACTCTCGCATCTTCAAGTCAATCTCTTGCTGCACCTCGCCCACCCGAGCCTCATGCCTCTCCCGCTCGGTGCGCTCCTTAGACGCTTTGTTTTCAGCCTCGGATAGCGCTTGCTTCAGGGTCGCCACCTCGGTCGTGGACCCTGGCGAATTTATGATGATCCTGTCTTTTTGCAATCACATTCTTTTTATACGTATCCATGGACTAGGTACTACTTACCTTTGTTCTCCTCGAGCTGCATCTTGGCAAGGCCGAGCTCATCCTTAGACCCTTTAAGGTCCTCCTTCAGTGCGGCGACCTCCGCAGTCAGTGCGGCAGAGGCCAACAGCGAAGCCTGCATACGCATATAGACATACCTATATTAGACTCCTGCGATATTGTTTGATCCTATGTTCGGCTTTTCTTTTTGAACACCGAACAGAGCATCAGGGGCTATTGTCTATGCGGTAATATTTTTCCTATATTTGCAAAACTTACCTCAAAGCCTGTTAGAATGCTGGCATAGGCTTCAGTCAGTCCACTCTTGGCGGACTAAACCTTCTGGACCACCGCACTCATAATAGTGCGGTGCTCTTCGTCGATGGAAGCGCTGTGAAGCGCTCCCAGCAGATTGTCCGGTGCCTCTGGATGGTCTGAGGTCACCGGCACATGCGTTTTGCCCCTTTTGGAAGGAGGCCACCTGCCCGAGTCCGGAACCACTGGGGCTTCCGGCGCGGTGTTCGGCTGAGGGCCCAACTCGAAGCCCTCGGGAGCCTTGCTCCCTCTGCTCCCGGAGTCCAGAAGGTCGCCTTGAGGCGCCTCCGGGACTATCTCCCCTCAACCCGGTGCCTCTTGAGACAGTACCTCGGCGTTGTCCGTAGGGCAAGGGGAGGTGGCGGTTGGAAGTGGATCGCTATCCATATCCGACGAGCCCAGGGAGCCGTCCGACGATACATCGATACGGGCATGCGGCGGTCTGCATAGTCATAATTCGGCGTTAGGAGAGGCAGTGCGACAAAGGTATGCTATAAGTTATTCTGGCATCCGAATACTTACGACTTCGCCAGGGGCTTGGACCTGAGCAGCCACTCATCTTCGCCTTCGGCGGCGGTGGTGGAATAGTCTGGAAGGAGAGTCCTTCCCTTCTTGGACCCTTCGGCCCCCCCGGTTGGGGCGGCCTTCCTTTTCTTGTCTCCCCCAACTGAAGGGGGACCATCTTCTTCTTCCTCCTCGTCTTCGGGGGAGGAGTGTGTCGCAGAGTTATCGGACGATGAGTCTGATAACACCTGGCGTCGGGAACTCTTACGGGTTCCCTTGGCCTTCTTGGTCTTCTCCGGAACCTTATAAGGGGCCGGAGTCAGCATCTCCGTAAGGAGAGCGTCTGCAGTGTCTTCGGGCAGAGGGGCCGGACAGTTAATCTGCCCCGACGTCTCCACCCAGTCCTCTCAAAGGCATGGAGATCAGACCCCGCACATGATTAAGCTAGGGGAAATAAAATATCCTACCGGATGTATAGAACTCACCGAATGCGCTCGGCGCTTCGCGCTTAGCCCGCGGTCCTCGCTGAGGGAGGGAGGGACCTCGGCGCCCTTGAACAACACCTTCTAGACGTCCTTGTGCGTCGTGTCGAAGAGCTCTCTTAGAGTCTGGTGCTGGGCCGGGTCGAACTCCCACAAGTTGAAGTCCCGTTGTTGGCACGGGAGGATCCGGCGGATGAGCATGACCTGGACTATGTTGACAAGCTTGAGCTTCTTGCCTGCCATATTCCGGATACATTTCTGGAGTCCGTCTAGCTCTACCAATGAACCCCAGGACAGGCCCTTCTCTTTCCAGGAGGTGAGCCGCGTGGGGATTCCAGATCGAAACTTGGGGGCGGCCACCCATTTGGCGTCGCGCTGCTCGGTGATGTAGAACCACGCCGGTTGCCACCCCTTTATGGTCTCCACGAAGGAGCCTTCAAGCCATATAACGTTGGGCATCTTGCCCACCATGGCTCCGCCGCATTCTGCTGGTTGGCCGCCCACTACCTTCGGCTTGATATTGAAGGTCTTTAACCACAGGCCGAAGTGGGGCCGGATGCGGAGGAAAGCCTCACACACGACGATGAACGGCGAAATGTTGAGGACGAAGTTCGGGGCGAGATCATGGAAGTCCAGCCCATAGTAGAACATAAGACCACAGACGAATGGATGGAGGGGAAACCCCAGTCCGCTGAGTAAGTGGTGGAGGAAAACTACCCTCTCGTGAGGTTCAGGGGTAGGAACGATCTGCCCCGCAGCGGGCAGCTGATGCGCGATATTCGCGGCCAAGTATCCGGCTCCGCGCAGCTTCTTGATGTGTCCCTCCATAACGGAGGAAGCCATCCATTTACCTCCCGCTCCGGACATGATTGGAGAAGGTTGAGGGGAAGGATGTGGGCTTGGGCGTTGGAGCTCGAGTGCGCAAGAGTGGATGAGCAAGGAGGAAGAAGGCGTGGGTAGAAAAAGGTTAAACCTTGTCCCTTTATAAGGGCGGCCAAAACTATGCACCCCCTCTAGCCTGGTAAAAACTCGCTTATCCAAGCGCCATAATCGATGGCGCGGTTGGGTTACCCATGCCCGTATTGATGAGAATCCCGTAATAAGGGGGACACGATCTCTGCTTTGACAAGACGTGTCAAAAAACTGCCTCGCGTTATGTGCGTGGCTAGTTAAAGGAAACGGTTCGAATAATCACCGGGCCATGGCATAATGTCATGTTGCCAAAACAAGTCAGCAGATTAGATTTGTGGAAATATTATTCTCTGTACTGTGGTATGTGGAACTTATTTTGCAGGGTCAGACACTATCCTTGTATTCAAATTTTTCCATGGTGTATTCGGAGGAGGAACCCGCCTTGCAATGCCGAAGACAATACTGCGCACTGGACTCATCGTCATTGAAGCCTGGTTCATGGGCTACTGAGGGAGTCCTGGATTAGGGGGTCTCCGGACAGCCGGACTATATCCTTTGGCCGACTATTGGACTATGAAGATACAAGATTGAAGACTTCGTCTCGTGTCCGAATGGGACTCTACTTGGCGTGGAAGGCAAGCTAGGCAACACGGATATGTATATCTCCTCCTTTGTAACCGACCTTGTGTAACCCTAGCCCTTTCCGGTGTCTATATAAACCGGGGGTTTTTAGTCCGTAGGACAACATACAATCATACCATAGGCTAGCTTCTAGGGTTTAGCCTCTCCGATCTCGTGGTAGATCAACTCTTGTAATACTCATATCATCAAGAATAAATCAAGCAGGACGTAGGGTTTTACCTCCATCAAGAGGGCCCGAACCTGGGTAAAACATCGTGTCCCCTGCCTCCTGTTACCATCGGCCTTAGACGCACAGTTCGGGACCCCCTACCCGAGATCCGCCGGTTTTGACACCGACAGCCACCATACCTACCTATCATGGCATTTCCATAGCCATTCCGAGAAATATTGCTATGCAACATTCCACCGTTCCGTTTATTATGACACACTCCATCATTGTCATATTCCTTTGCATGATCATGTAGTTGACATCGTATTTGTGGTAAAGCCACCTTCATAATTCTTTCATACATGTCACTCTTGATTCATTGCATATCCCGGTATACCGCCGGAGGCATTCACATAGAGTCATATTTTGTTCGTATCGAGTTGTAATTCTTGAGTTGTAAGTAAATAAAGGTGTGATGATTTTCATTATTAGAGCATTTTCCCATGTGAGGAAAGGATGATGGAGACTATGATTCCCCCACAAGTCGGGATGAGATTCTAGACGAAAAAAAGAGGCCATAAAAAAGAAGAGAAAAAGGCCCAAAGAAAAGAATGAGAGAAAAAGAGAGAAGGGGCAATGTTACTATCCTTTTTCCACACTTGTGCTTCAAAGTAGCACCATGATCTTCATGATAGAGAGTCTCCTATTTTTTCACTTTCATATACTAGTGGGAATTTTTCATTATAGAACTTGGCTTGTATATTCCAATGATGGGCTTCCTCAAAATGCCCTAGGTCTTCGTGAGCAAGCAAGTTGGATGCACACCCACTTAGTTTCTTTTGTTGAGATTTCATATATTTATAGCTCTAGTGCATCGGTTGCATGGCAATCCCTACTCCTTGCAGTGACATCAATTGATGGGCATCTCCATAGCTCGTTGATTAGTCGCGTCAATGTGAGACTTTCTCCCTTTTTGTCTTCTCACACAACCTCCATCATCATATTATATTCCATCCATAGTGCTATGTCCATGGCTCGCGCTCATATATTGCATGAAAGCAGAAATACTTTGAAAAGGCTAAGTATGAAACAATTGCTTGGCTTGTCATCGGGGTTGTGCATGATGGGAGCATTTTGTGTGATGAAAATGAAGCATGGCCAAACTATATGATTTTGTATGGATAAGCTTTCATTGGCTATGTTATTTTGATAAGACGTAATTGCTTGGTTAGCATGCTGGAAGTATTATTATTTTTATGTCAATATTAAACTTCTGTCAAGAATCTTTTGGATCAAAACATTCATGCCACAATAAAGAGAATTACATTGAAAATTATGTTAGGTAGCATTCCACATCAAAAATTATGTTTTTATCATTTACCTACTCGAGGATGAGCAGGAATTAAGATTGGGGATGTTTGACACGTCTCCAATGTATCTATAATTTTTTTATCGTTTCATGCTATTTTATTATCTGTTTTGGATGTTTAATGGGCTTTATTATGCACTTTTATATTATTATTGGGACTAACCTATTAACCGAAGGCCGAGTGCAAATTGTTATTTTTTGCCTATTTCAGTGTTTCGCAGAAAAGGAATATCAAATAGAATCCAAACGGAATGAAACCTTCGCGAGGATATTTTTTGGAACAAACACAATCCAGGAGACTTGGAGTAGAGGTCAAGGAAGCAACGAGGCGGGCATGAGGTAGGGCGGCGTGCCCAGGGGGGCCAGGCGCGCCCCCACCCTCGTGGGCCCCTCGTAGCTCCACCAACCTACTTCTTTCGCCTATATATACTCTTATAACATGAAAACATTCAGGGGAGCCACGAAACCACTTTTCCACCGCCGCAACCTTTTGTATCCGTGAGATCCCATCCAGGGACCTTTTTCGGCGATCTTCCGGAGGGGGATTCGATCACGGAGGGCTTCTACATCAACACCATAGCCTCTCCAATGATGTGTGAGTAGTTTACCACAGACCTTTGAGTCCATAATTATTAGCTAGATGGCTTCTTCTCTCTCTTTGGATCTCAATACAAATTTCTCCTCGATGTTCTTGGAGATCTATTCGATGTTATTCTTTTTGTGGTGTGTTTGCCGAGATCCGATGAATTGTGGGTTTATGATCAAGTTTATCTATGAACAATATTTGATTCTTCTCTGAATTCTTATATGCATGATTTGATATCTTTGCAAGTCTCTTCGAATTATCAGTTTGGTTTGGCCTACTAGATTGATCTTTCTTGCAATGGGAGAAGTGCTTAGCTTTGGGTTCAATCTTGCGGTGTCCTTTCCTAGTGACAGTAGGGGAAGCAAGGCACGTATTGTATTGTTGCCATCGAGGATAAAAATATGGGGTTTATATCATATTGCTTGAGTTTATCCCTCTACACCATGTCATCTTGCCTAATGTGTTACTCTGTTCTTATGAACTTAATACTCCATGGATAAGTACAAGTGAGGAATCTAACTAGTTGTGAAGCATAAGTGAATATACTAGGCATGATATGAGATGCAGATATGGACATATCCAGATATGAAAGTGAAGAAACTACTTTTGGTAGAAGTGGATGTATTTGATAGATCAAAAAGGCAGTAAAAAGTAAGTTTTAATTACCGCTTATGAACTGCTAGACGAGGTCGAAGATAGAGAGGCCGAGGAGTTCAATATTCTGTGCCCTAACTTGGCGGCGGAAGACACCTATGGCAGCGGCAGAGAAGACGAGGTCCGCGGCCGGCGTGAGGATGATGTCGAAGAAGTCACGGTAGCTAAGTGCTTCGTCTCCGGCATCGACGCGAGCTAGCGGAGGCGCTAGGGTTTGTGCGAGATGACGAGGTGGAAGAAGAGATAATGACCGCGGTGAGTTGTGTATTTATAAGGAAAGGGATAGCACAACTTAATTACGCAGGTGCCCTGGTGGTTCACATCTGAAGGACACGTGGCTTGCATGCAACTCATTGGGAGTTGATCCATGTTCCCACGCATGCCTATATTGTCGGGTGGTCGTTCTGGCTTCTCTGGTATTCAGGCAAAAAGGATATGGCATTAAAAACAGATTTAAACGTTTGTCTCTTTGTCTTCTGCTGACAAGGACTCAGAGAAGACAAATGACAGGTTTCAATAGAATGCATATGATTTGGGTAGATAGAGTTTGAGGTAGAAGCATAGAAGAGGTTAGGGTCCGGTCACATTCACTTAGTTCAAGAAAAGATTCAATCATGAAGACATAGCTATAAGTGAATGATGTAGAGGATGGAACACACACACACACACACACACACACACACATATATATATATATATATATATGTCAGACCAACTCAATCCTGTGAAGCTAAAACTTTAAGTCAAATCAATGTTGAAGACAAACCAAATACGAAGACTATGCAATCAGGACGCCATTGAAACACACCAAACAAGAATTTGGTGGTGGCGTTACCCACCTTATAGGAAGTTTTAGACCCAGACACGACGCACAATTATCGTGGCGCTCCGAAGACAAATTCTGCATTAATGTATTCACACTTAGAGTGTATGTCTTCATTGATTGAAGATATATGTTACTTCGTGTGTTGCACATCTAAGTCATCGACATGCATAAGCGTTAGGATGTGTGTCCAATTACAGGACATTCGAGGATTCTAAGATATTTAGCTCACACCGCAACTTGCAAAACCTTTTCTCATCCAAGGGCTTTGTGAAGATATCTGCCAATTGCTCTTTAGTGTTGACGTGAATGATATCAATATCTTCCTTCATGACATGATCTCTGAGGAAGTGATGATGGATCTGAATGTGCTTTGTCTTCGAGTGCTGGACTGGGTTGTTGGCAATCTTGATGGCACTTTCATTGTTGTAGTAAAGTGGCACTTGCTTCAAGTGGATGCCATAGTCCTTGAGAGTTTGCTTCATCCATAGAAGCTGAGCGCAGCAAGATACAGCAGCAATGTATTCAGATTCAATAGTGGAGAGAGAGATACAAAGTTCTGCTTCTTTGAAGACCAACAGACAAGATATCGTCCAAGAAAATGACGCGTGCCTGATGTAGACTTGCGATCTACCTTATCACTAGCATAATCAGCATCTGAGAATCCAACTAGATCAAACTCTGAGCCCTTTGGATACCATAATCCTAGAGTTAGGGTGTAAGCCAAATATCGAAGAATTCACTTCACAGCTAAGTGATGCGACTCCTTTGGTGCCCCTTGGAATTGGGCACACATGCAAATGCTAAGCATTATATCTGGCCTAGATACACATAAATAGAGTAAAGAACCAATCATGGAGTGGTATATCTTTTGATCGAACTCTTTACCATTGTCGTCGGGACCCAGATGACCTTTGGTTGGCATTGGCGTCGTATATCCTTTACAGTCTTGCATTCCAAACTTCTTCAGGCAATCTTTGAGGTATTTCTCTTGTGATACGAAGATGCCATTGCTCTATTGACGGATTTGAAGACCGAGGAAGAATGTCAACTCACCCATCATGGACATCTGATATTGTTCTCGCATCATGTGCCCAAACTCATCACTGTATATCTTGTCAGTGCAGCTGAAGATAATGTCATCCACATAGATCTGGCATACAAACAGTTCTCCATCATATGTCTTCGTGAAGAGTGTAGGATCCAGAGAACCAGGTTTGAAGCCTTTTCTCTTCAGGAGGTCTTTGAGTGTGTCATACCAGGCGCGAGGGCCTTGTTTGAGGCCATACAGTGCCTTGTTGATCTTGTATACCATATCATGACGTTTTGGGTCTTCAAAGACAGGTGGCTGTGCGACATACACTTCTTCTTCAATCTTTTCATTCGGAAAGGCACTCTTCACATCCATTTGATACAGAAGGATGTTGTGATGATTGTCATAGGCTAGAAGTATGCGAATGTCTTCAAGCCTAGCCACGGGAGCAAAGGTTTCATCAAAGTCAATCGTTCTACTTGAGTGTAGCCTTGAGCAACGAGACGAGCCTTGTTTATGACAACTTGACCATGCCCATCTTGTGTGTTGCAATAGATCCATTTTGTGCCAATGATGTTATGCTTCCGTGGGTCAGGACGCTTAACCAATTCCCACACATTGTTCAGCTCGGACTGTTGAAGCTCTTCTTGCATCGCTTGAATCCATTCAGATTCCATGAAGGCTTTAGCAACTTTCTTGGGTTCAGATATAGAGACAAATGCAAAGTGCCCACAGAAATTTGCTAGTTGTGTTGATCTTGAATGAGTGAGTGGACCAGGTGCATTGATGCTATCAATTATCTTCTCAGTATGTAGTTCATTTGCAACACGAGGATGTACTGGACGAAGACTTTGCTCTGGCTGATCATTGTATTCATCATCAGTATTGACTTCGGGCTGAGCAGTGTCTTTGGGTTGATTAGGTGCAGAAATGATGAGTTCTTCTTCAGCCTGATTCTCTGAAGGTATGATTTCTCCAGTACCCATAAGCTTGATGGATTCACTTGGTGAGACTTCATCTAGCACATTTGGCAGGTGCTCTCTTTGCGAGCCGTTAGTTTCATCGAACCACACATCCATAGTTTCAACCACTTTATAGTGAAAGAGGTTAAAGACTCTGTAGGAGTGTGAATCCTTTCCGTAACCAAGCATAAAACCTTCATGTGCTTTTGGTGCAAATTTTGAAGTGTGATGCGGATCCTTGATCCAGCACCTAGCACCAAATACTCTGAAGTAGCTTACGTTTGGCTTCTTACCAGTTAGTAGCTCATATGATGTCTTATTTAGAAGCTTGTGAAGATAAACACGGTTGATGACGTGGCATGCAGTATCAATGGCTTCAGGCTAGAACTTCCTTGGAGTCTTGTACTCATCAAGCATCGTCTGAGCCATCTCAATGAGGGTTCTGTTCTTGCACTCCATGATGCCATCCTGCTGAGGTGTGTATGGAGCTGAGAACTCATGAGTGATGCCCAACGTATCAAGATAGGTGTCGAGGTCGGTGTTCTTGAACTCTATGCAGTTTTCACTTCTGATGTGCTTTATCTTGATGCCATAGTTCGTCATGGCACGATTGGCAAATCGTCTGAAGACATCCTGCACTTTGGTCTTGTAGAGAATTATATGCACCCATGTATATCTTGAGTAATCATCAACAATAACGAAGCCATAGAGACAAGCAGTGGTAGTAAGAGTAGAGTAATGAGTAGGGCCGAATAGGTCCATGTGAAGCAGCTCGAAGAGACGTGATGTTGTCATGATTGTCTTCGAGGGATGCTTGGCCCTTGTCATCTTTCCAGCTTCACAGGCACCACACAGATGATCCTTCTTGAACTTGATGCCCTCGATGCCTACGACATGCTTCTTCTTCATGAGAGTGTAAAAGTTTCTCATGCCAGCATGCCCTAGCCTCCGATGCCAGAGCCAACACTCTGAAGCTTTTGCTAGAAGACATACGGCCAATTGTGGTCCTGCTGAGAAATCTACCATGTACAAATCGTCCTTTCGATATCCTTGAAAGATTTGTCAGATTCCATAAGCATAAGGCAACGATATTTTCCAAATATCACAATCATGTTCAAGTCACAAAGCATTGAGACAGACATTAAGTTGAAACCAAGGGATTCAACAAGCATCACTTTATCCATGTGCTGATCTTTTGAGATTGCCACTCTACCTAGACCCAATACCTTGCTTTTACCAGTGTCAGCAAATGTGATGTGACTCTTGTCAGATGGTCGTAGGGTTGAGCCCATGAGAAGACTCCGATCACCAGTCATGTGGTTAGTGCATCCACTGTCCATAATCCACTCAGAAACCTTTGGTGTCGTACCCTAGAGTGCAGTTTGGGGGATAGGCTTCACCAAGAGAAGTGTGAAGCATAAACATTTGTCAAACAAGCATATTATCAAAGTTCAGATCCTGGTTAGGATAAATAGGATGTATGTAAAGGAATCCTGGGACAAAATACATAATAAGACCATTTGGACATTTTATCTTGCGTCCCACAAGATGTTTAAGGTCCCGAGCATGAGCATCAGACGCCTTTGATTTCTGGCTGGAGACCTTTCCCCGCAAAAGAGATTCAATTTTTCGTAGCCACCCACATCCTCAGGGGTGGCTTCGAAGCAATGAGTCGAAGTGCAGCATATGAGAACTTTGGCTTTGGAGCCCTAGCAAATAGCCTTGCAGGAGGTGAATAATACTCATAAGAATAAGCAGAGTAGTTCTTGGTCTTATGAACATGGCGGTTTGATGAAACACGCTCATATTCATAGACCTGAGTATGGTTTCCCTGTAAAACATTGGTGTTAGGGTGACTCTGGTGAGTCCTCTGTCTGTATAAAGCCTTTGGACCATATGAAGCCTTTGGTCTGGGGTTTATCTTCTTCCCAGGTGGTGTCATGATGACATTCACCTAAATATTCTCAAGACAACTTTTGGGTACCCAAATCTTCTTCAAAGGTGGTCCATTCCTGCAGTTAGTACCAATATACCTGACAAACACTTCACCATTCTGATTCTTAAACAGTTTATAGTTTGCATCAAAGGATTCATCAATGATAATCGGGTTAGCACAAGTGAAACCAGATAAGGTAGATGGATCCACTGAAGGTCCCTTTGCAGCAACCCATGTGGTTTTGGGGTACTTCTCGGGCTTCCAGTAAGAACCATCAACATTCATTTTCCTCTCGAACCCTACACCCTCTTTCCTAGGGTTTCGGTTCAAAATCTGTTTCTTGAGGACATCACATTGTGTCTGATGCCCTTTGAGACTTTTGTACATTCCTGTCTCAAGCAATGTCTTCAACCTGGCATTCTCATCAGCAATAGTAGTGGTATCCTGGCAGAGGGGTTAGTTACCACATCAGCAGTTGAAGATATTGCAATAGTAGCAGCAGTAGAACATCCAGCAACAGAGACATCATTATCACGCTCAAGACATTTTAGACATGGTGGTTCAAATCCTTCCTGAGCGGAACTGATCTGTTGAGCACGGAGTGACTCGTTCTCCTTTTGAAGATCTTCATGATCCGATCTCAAGTTCCAAGCTCTTGCTTCCTTTGAAGATAATCATATGAGAGCTTTTCATGAGTAGTTGAGAGCATTTCATGACGACTTCCAAGTTCTTCATACTTAACATGAAGATTTTTAATGTCTTCAATTAAGGACTGAGATCGGGTCATTTCCGCGTCCAACAGGTCATCGCTTTTGTCTAGCAATTTTTGAATATGTTCCATAGCATTATGTTGCTTAGTTGCAATTTTAGCAAGTGTTTTGTAGCTAGGTTTAGATTCACATTCAGAGTCATCTTCACTTGATGTTTGAAAGTAAGTATCACGTGAGTTTACCTTGGCACCACGTGCCATGAAGCAGTAGGTGGGAGCAGAGTCATCCTCATCATCAGCATCAGCATTGGTGTCGAGGCCATTATCTTCAATGTTGAAGATGGACTTGGCGACGTATGTTGAAGCTAAAGTCAGGCTTGCCACACCTGAATCATATCCCTCTTCAGACTCCACCTCCGCCTCCTCAGATGCAGACTCCTCCTGTGAATCCATCTCCTTGCCAACAAACGCACGAGCCTTGCTGAATGAGCTCTTCTTGTGTGATGAATACTTTGATGAAGACTTGGAAGAAGACTTTGAGGATTTCTTCTTCTTCTTATCATCAGAATCATATTCCTTGCTCTTCTTCTTGTTGTTCTCATTGTCCCACTGTGGACATTCATAGATGTAGTGACCAGGTTTCTTGCACTTGTGGCACGTTCTCTTTTTGTAGTCACGGGAGGAAGCTTCATCATTTCTTGAGCTGGGTCTCGAAGACTGTCTGAAGCCTTTCTTCTTGGTGAACCTCTGGAACTTCTTCACCAGCATGGCAAGTTCCTTTCCAATGTCTTTAGGATCCTCAGAACTGTAGTCAGATTCTTCTTCAGATGAGGAAACAACCTTTGCCTTCAAAGCGCGAGTTCATCCCTAGTTGGGACCATAGATATCTCTTTTCTCAGATTATTGAAACTCATGTGTGTTGAGCCTTTCAAGTATGTCAGACGGATCGAGAGTCTTGAAGTCAGGGTGTTCTTGAATCATCGGGGCCAGGGTGTCGAATGAGCTGTCAAGCAATCTCAGAAGTGTTTTGACAATTTCCTGCTTGGTGATCTCAGTGGCGCCGAGTGCACGAAGCTCATTTGTGATATCAGTGAGGCGATCAAATGAGCTGGACATTCTCATTGTCATTTCTCTTGAAGCGGTTGAAGAGGTTGCGGAGAACACTGATCCTTCAGTCTCTCTGGGTCGAGACACCGTTGTTGACCTTGGAGAGCCAGTCCTAGACTAGCCTTGCAGTTTCCATAGCACTCACATGACCATACTGTCCTTCGGTCAGATGCCCACAGATGATTTTCTTGGCAGTCGAGTCTAGTTGAATGAACCTCTTGACATTAGAAGCAGTGACACCTTCACCGACCTTGGGAACGCCGTTCTTGACGACATACCAGAGGTCGACGTCAATGGCTTCAAGATGCATGCACATATTATTCTTCCAGTAGGGGTAATCAGTGCCATCAAATACAGGGCACGCAGCGCAGACTTTGATTATCCCTGCAGTCGACATAGCTAAAACTCCAGGTGGTTAAATCGAATCACACGGAACAAGGAAGCACCTTGCTCTGATACCAATTGAAAGTGGTAGTTATCGACTAGGGGGGTGAATAGGCGATTTTTATGGAAGTCTTCAAAACACGGGGGTTTTGAAGATAAACAGTAGAAATGAACCTATTGATATACAGCGGAAGGTAGACTACACTAGACAAGCCATAGTCAAGTAAGCAATGAAGTGAAAGCACGAAGACTATCAGCAGCTAGGTAGTATGGATCAGGATGAAAGATAGTATGAAGCCAAACAACAACAGTCTTCACACAATGAAGTCAATTAGATCATGCAAGCAGATAATTACTTCACGAAGACAAACCTTAAGTAAAGAGAGGTAAAGGATAGAACCAGTTGCTTGGTGAGGACAAGGATTTGTTGGACCAGTTCCAGTTGATGTGACAACTGTACGTCTGGTTAGGGAGGCTGAGATTCAACTCAGAAGACCATTTCTTCACCTTATTCCCCTTGAGCTAAGGACACACAGTCCTCGCCCAATCACTCTGGTAAGTCTTCAAGGTAGACTTCCAAACCTTCACATACTTCATTCACCGGCAATCCACAATGACTCTTGGATGCTCAGAACGCGACGCCTAACCGGCTGGAGGATTCACGGTCCTCAAGTGTAACAAGTCTTCAGATCACACAGACAGAAAGACTTCAGTGATGCCTAACACTCTTTGGCTATCGGTGTTTAGGACTTTGCCCTCGCAAGGATTTCTCTCTCAAATGCTTCGGAGCTGGGTTGCTCTCAAACGATAAAAGCCATGCACTAACTCTGAGCAGCCACCAATTTATGGTGTAGGGGTGGTCTATTTATAGCCAGGAGGCAACCCAACCTGATTTGTCCGAAATAACCCTAGGTCACTATGGATCTGACACGTGTCCAACGGTCAGATTTCAAACACACGCGGCAGCTTGACTTGTGCTACAAGTTAAGATGACTTATCCAGCTCTTGATAAGATTTTCTCTCATTGTCTTTGCTCGAAGACATAGGATTTGGTTGAGCATCACATCAGTCACTCTGACTTTATTCACTTGGACCCCCACTTAACAGTACGGTGGTTCCTATGACTCAACAAAGAAGAAAAGGAAACTACGAAACAACTATGTCTTCGTACACCATAGTCTTCACGTGAATGTCTTCTCAAGTCATAATCTTCGTTGTGAATATCTTCACAGACCACCATTGTTTTCAATGCCTTCACACATTTTTAGGGGTCATCTCTGGTAGGTAAACCGAATCAATGAGGGACTTCTACCTGTGTTATCCTGCAATTCTCACAAACACATTAGTCCCTCAACCAAGTTTGTCGTCAATACTCCAAAACCAACTAGGGGTGGCACTAGATGAACTTACACTTTGGTACTAGGATCGGTTGGATCGTGAAGGCGTACGACTACATCAACCGCGTTGTCATAACGCTTCCGCTTTCGGTCTACGAGGGTACGTAGACATAATCTCCCCCTCTTGTTGTTATACACCTCCTAGATAGATCTTGCGTGATCGTAGGAATTTTTTTGAAATACTGTGTTCCCCAACATGTCTACATACCTTCGTAGACCAAAAGCGGAAACGTTAAGAAACGCGGTTGATGTAGTCGAACGTCTTCGCGATCCAACCGATCGAGTACCAAACGCACGGCACCTCCGCGATCTGCACATGTTCAGCTCGGTGACGTCACACGTACTCTTGATCCAGTTGAGGCCGCGGGAGAGTTTCGTTAGCACGACGGCTTGTTGACGGTGATGATGAAGTTACCGGCGCAGGCCTTCGCCTAAGCACTACGACGATATGACCGAGGTGTGTATCTGTGGAGGGGGGCACCGCACACAGCTAAAACAATTGTCAACTTGTGTGTCCATGGGGTGCCCCCCTCCCCCGTATATAAAGGAGGAGAGAAGGGGGCCGCCCGGCCCTCATGGTGCGCCCCCAAGGGGGGATTTCTACTCCTACTAGGAGTAGGTTTCCCCCCTTTCCAAGTCCCAATAGGAGGGGGAAGGAAGGGGAATAGAAGAAGAAGGAAAAGGGGGCCGGCCCCCTTCCCAATTCGGATTGGGATTGGGGGCGCGCCCCCACCACTTGGCTGCCTCCTCTCTCTTCCACTAAAGCCCATGTAGGCCCATTAAGCCCCCGGGGGTTCCGGTAACCCCCCGGTACACCGGTATATGCCCGAACTCATCGGAAACCATTCTGGTCTCCAAACATAACCTTCCAATATACCAATCTCCATGTCTCGACCATTTCGAGACTCCTTGTCATGTCCGTGATCACATCCGGGACTCCGAACTACCTTCTGTACATCAAAACACATAAACTCATAATACCGATCGTCATCGAACGTTAAGCATGCGGGCCCTACGGGTTCGAGAACTATGTAGACATGATCGAGACTCATCTCTGATCAATAACCAATAGTGGAACCTAGATGCTCATATTGGTTCCTACATATTCTACAAAGATCTTTATCGGTCAAACCGCATAAGAACATACGTTGATCCCTTTGTCATCGGTATGTTACTTGCCCAAGATTCGATCGTCGGTATCATCATACCTAGTTCAATCTCGTTACCGGAAAGTCTCTTTACTCGTTCCGTAATGCAACATCCCATAACTAACTCATTAGTCACATTGCTTGCAAGGCTTATAGTGATGTGCATTATCGAGAGGGCCCAGAGATACCTCTTCGACAATCAGAGTGACAAATCCTAATCTCGATCTATGCCAACTCAACAAACACCATCGGAGACACCTGTAGAGCATCTTTATAATCACCCTGGTACGTTGTGATGTTTGATAGCACACTAAGTGTTCCTCCGGTATTCGGGAGTTGCATAATCTGATAGTCATAGGAACATGTATAAGTTATGGAGAAAGCAATAGCAATAAACTAAACGATCATAATGCTAAGCTAACTGATGGGTCAAGTCAATCACATCATTCTCTAATGATGTGATCCCGTTTATCAAATGACAACTCATGTCTATGGTTAGGAAACTTAACCATCTTTGATTAACGAGCTAGTCAAGTAGAGGCATACTAGTGACACTCTGTTTGTCTATGTATTCACACATGTACTAAGTTTCCGGTTAATACAATTCTAGCATGAATAATAAACATTTATCATGATATATGGAAATATAAATAACAACTTTATTATTGCCTCTAGGGCATATTTCCTTCAAGAGCGGGTAAATGTATGGGATCACATAACCCATACCCTCGTACCCATGTACCCTTATAAAATCTAACAAATATTGACAAATTACATCTATACTTTGTTGTGAGTTTGTCAACTTAAAATGTATGACTATGTGCTACTATTTATGACTTTGTGTTGATGTTTTGATGTGTTGTTGTTTACAAGAAAGTGTTGATTTCTATAGAATGTGTTGTTGCTTATAAGAATGTAGTTTGTTTAAAAACTATGATTATGTGTTATTGTTTATAATTACGTGATGCTCAAATTAATGTTATTCAAATGTGGGTATTTTTATCCACATGTGGCCATTTACCTTGTCGGGTGACGGGTGTGGGAAAAATTGTACCCACTTAGGGGTATGGGTATGGTTGATGGGTAAGCTCAAATGGGATGTGTAGGGTCAAATGGGATGGGTAAGGTTTGGGTGGCTCTACTCGTACCCAAACCCGGCGGGTGCCATCCTTACCGACGGGAGGAGAAGGGACTTTTCTTGTAGAGGAGGAAAGAGCTTTAGGCGTATATGCGATGCTTCCCTGTGGTTGTTGCAAAACATGGAAGTAGTGGTGGAACAACTTGTAGCAATCTTTGTGGTCATAGGCCGCTCGGTCAATGTGCCTAAACGAGTAGAACACATAGTCCATCGCGTCCATGATATCTTTGAGATCTCAGTTTTTTTGTGAAATAACTCTTTTATTACTCAATGTTAGGGATTACAATCTCATAAGGCAATATCTAAAACCTCATCCGGAGCCGAACCGAGCCAAACCATGGTTCGACCCTGTCCTCTACCAAAATTTGCCATAGCATGACTAACACCATTGCACGTACGTTGTACGTGAGTAATAGAAGAGTCTCGTTCCCCCATACTATGTTTAATATCTCTGATCAGAAAAGATTATTTGGGTAAGTTGTGGTCAACATTGTTCACCATTGAGACCGCCTCCATGCAAACAGATTCAACATCAATGGGTAGAGAGATCCATTGTAGTGCCAAGCTAATTCCCTCATGCATGGCCATAATCTCGGACTCCAGAATGTCTTCACAGTCGCCAATGTATATGCACGCGTTGAATACGATGCTGCCTGGATCACCCCGAAGTACCATGTCAGATCATGCCTTCCCATTTAGAACGGAACCATCCGTATTTAGCTTCACATGCCCTTGATTGGGAGGAGACCAAGGGGTACATATAGTTACGTTATCATCATCTCTTGCATGCACCATTGGAAAACAATGTGCGACCTCCATCTTGCCTTTGACAAAATCAACATTGGTATCTAGCTTGGTGTTGGCCAGCGGGTTCATAGTAGCTTGCCAGAAACCTGGTTGAGAAGTCAATAGGAGGTGCACGATTTGCATGCACCAATTCATTCCGAACATGCCAGACCCTCCAGAGAAGCATAAGCACCTGGACATGTACTTGCTCCTTGACATCACACAAAAGCTGAATGAACCAATCATCATGGCGATTAATATCAGTAAGCATCGGCAGTTCCTAGAGCTTCGCCATAACCTTCCTGTAACATCCCAAATTTTCAATTTTGAGTGTTATACATAGATCATTCATGTATATCATATTTTGTTGCATTTAGTTTCGCGATCCTCGAAATCCTAAGCAACTCTAGGACCATCGGAGAGAGTTGGGGACTTCTCAGTTTTCATATTTGAGTTTTATCCAATATTGAAACGAGGATTTTTGGTTTTAATTATTTTTCTCTCCGAAAAATATTTCATATTAAAATATATGAGAGGAGATAATATGACTTCTCCAAAGTAAATGAAATATTGGGGGAAAAATATTAAAAATCAAATATTTGATTTTATTCAGAGTTTATTGCTATTTTATTTGAATTAAAAAAATTGCATGTTTTTCAAAGTTGCATTTTAGGGCCAAGAAAATGTTCATCTTGTTCTAAATATTTTATTTAGACGGTGAGAATTTGTTTCGGCATTTTTGGTTTTTTATTTTATTTCCTAGGATTTATTTAAGTTCCGGTGAAATTGTTTAAAAAAAGTCTCAGCGCCTGACTGGTCCAGATTAGTAAAATTTGACTTTAGTCCAGATTTGTAATCAGATCTTGTTTCTCTTGTAGTTTGAGTTTCGTTGCTCCGTTTGATTTGATCCTTTTTGTAAACCGGAGTTCTTAAGTTGAACTTTCTGGTTAGATCTCTTATTTGAGTTTTACCTGTGCTTCTTGCTTGATTGCTTAAGTACTCTATTGTTTGTTTGCGATAGAACACCCGGAGTGCGAAGCGTGCTACTACGAGTCTCTAGGTTTTGCGGATCATCAGCAAGGCATGTAACACTTTGATCATACTCTTTTCATACCATGTTTTTATGCATTAGCTCCAGTCCTCAAACATTGCATGATTAGGATGTGTTTAACATGTGAGTTGGGAAGTAATTGATGAGGTAGAACATATTGCCCTGCTATTATCAAACCCTTGCGAGTTACTTCTACGTAATGCTTATATTGCTATGCTATGCTCGTAGACGTGGTTTGGGCGAGTGAAATCCATGACAGGTGTGAGATTATTAATTAATGGTTCAACTTAAGGTGGCAACTTAAATACACATCTGGGTGGATTGTTTGTTGGGCACCTGGAGAATCTAGTGTTGTCCTAGGATATCCCGAAGTACCCGTGTGATAATCCTACGGTCCGCCACCCAGGCTCAAAGGGAACTGAGATATTTCATGCTAGAAACTTCCGTGTGCAGCCACAAGCTATTATGGGCTCTAGCATAGTTGAGTAAGTTGCGTGAAGCTCTTGAAGAGATAGACTAGCAGGTAGTGGGTTGTAGGTGGTATAGTCTATCCGGAGTAGAGAGTTAATGCTTCTGAAAGACTGTGTCTCGGTCATCCGTTTCTCAAACATAATGTAGTCCGAGAAATCCAACAGAGGAGATCGAGTCTTGTGGGGAAAAGTATGCAAACCTCTGCAGAGTGTATAAACTAATCATGGTTAGTCGTGTCCCCGGTTATGGACAAATCTTGAGTATCTAGTACTTGGATTATCATATGTATCTCATCATTCTAAATTAATTCTGTTGGGTTAATAATTACTTTTAATTGGGATTGAGTTGGAGGAACCTTCTCAATGATGTTTCAACTACCATGATAGTTAAATAAAATCTATTTCTTTGTTGTGGGAAAAAATTGGCTTTTCGCAAAAACTGTAACCATAGAGCTTTCCACCAGCCAATTATGCATGTAGTGATAGCATTATGCTGTTCTTGCTCTACTGTGTTACTTTGCCAGCATATTCCATGTGCCGACCCGTTTTCGGGCTGCAACGTATTATGTTGCAGACTTTTCAGATGAGGAGTAAGGTTCGTTAGGTCGTTGCCATGCAGCTCAGCTATGCCGTTGGAGTTGATGGACTCACTTTATCTTCCAAGCCTTCCGCTGTTATCGTATTAGATGGCCTTAATCCATATTTATTGTAAAAAGTTCTCTTCTGAGACATTCGATGAAATAAGTGTGTGATTGCTACTCTGTTATAAATCCCCGAGTACTGTGTGTCAGCATTACCGATCCAGGGATGACACTGAAGCACAGAGACTTGACCGTTTGAGGTCGGGTCGCTACACTTCCAAAGTCGCTGGCATTGTCACAGGCACAGAGGACATGGCAGGAATCCTCGTCTTCCCTCCCACATATCGGACATGAGCCATAAACCTCTAGAGTTCTGCGCTTTTTATTCAACCAAGTAGCAAGTGAATCAGTGGACACATGACAGGCAAAAGAAATAACCTTCGGTGACGTGGGTATGACCAAATCAAATTCCACACATGTCCGTGGACATCTGGAGAACTACTAATGGAAGGAATTAAGGGACTGTTCACCACATTTGCAACAAGCCAATAGGCACTTTTTTTTCTAAAAAGAGACCATTGCGTTCTGGTGCCCAGGCCAAGAAGTCCTCCCCCAAACATTGAGGAGGCCTAATCTCGCATATTTCAAGGAAGTCTACAGGAAAAAAGAATTGTTGTAGCCTCTACATGTCCCAATTTCCATTATGATCCAACAAATCTGACACCCATTTGAATCGGCATCTTCCCCTGCTTGAGAGAAGTGAGCTGGTGTTGCCTCGAACAAGCCAATGATTGTGCCAAATTCTAACTTTTTGCCCATTAGTTATACGCCAAACAAGTCATTTTTTATGAGCTCAAGCCTGTGACAAACACCTTGCCAAGATTGAGATGGATTACCCGAGAACACCGTGTCTTCCAACCGGCCATTATGGTAATATTTGGCTTTGAGTAGCCTTGCACAAAGACTATCTGGATGAGCTAAAATACGCCAGGCCTACCTCGCTAGCAAACACTACAAAAAAATACACTTCTGTGATGATACGCGTTTGTCACAGTAGGTCACGTTTTTGTTGGGGAACATAGTAATAATTCAAAATTTTCCTACGTGTCACCAAGATCAATCTAGGAGATGCTAGCAACGAGAGAGAGGGAGTGCATCTTCATACCCTTGAAGATCGCTAAGCGGAAGCGTTACAAGAATGCGGTTGACGCAGTCGTACTCGCGACGATTCAAATCGCGGAAGATCTGATCCAAGCGCCGAACGGATGGTGCATCCGCATTCAACACACATACAGCCCGGGGACGTCTCCTCCGTCTTGATCCAGCAAGGGGAGAGGAAAAGTTGAGGGAGAGCTCCGGCAGCACCACGACGTGGTGGTGGAGCTTGCGGTTCTCCGGCAGGGCTTCGCAAGCACTAGGGAGGAGGGGGAGGTGTTGGAGGAGGGGTTGCGCCAGGGGAAGGGTGCGGCTACCCTCCCACCCCCCACACTATTTATAGGGGGAAGGGAAGAGGTGGTCGGCCCCCTTATATGCATCTAGAGGGGGGAAGGGCGGCCAGGACGGGGAAACTTGCCCCCCAAGCAAGTGTGAGGTGCCCCCTCCCCCTAGGGTTTCCAACCCTAGGTGCCTTGGGCCCTTGGGGGGCGCACCAGCCCACTAGGGGGCTGGTTCGGTCCCACATTCAGCCCATTAAGTCCTCCGGGGCAGGTGGCCCCACCCGGTGGACCCCTGGATACCTTTAGGCGGTCCCGTACAATATCGATAACCCCTGAAACCATTCCGGTGACTGAAACTGGACTTCCCATATATAAATCTTCACCTCCGGAACTCCTCGTGATGTCCGGGATCTCATTCGGGACTCCAAACAACCTTCGGTAACCACATATAACTTCCCATAACAACTCTAGCGTCACCGAACCTTTAGTGTGTAGACCCTATGGGTTCGGGAACCATGCAGACATGATCGAGACATCTCTTCGGCCAATAACCAATAGTGGGATCTGGATACCCATGTTGGCTCCCACATGTTCCACAATGATCTCATCGGATGAACCACGATGTCGGGGATTCAATCAATCACGTATACAATTCCCTTTGTCCATCGGTATGTTACTTGCCCGAGATTCGATCGTCGGTATCCCCATACCTCTTTCAATCTCATTACCGGTAAGTCTCTTTACTCGTTCCGTAACGCATGATCCCGTGGCTAACTCCTTAGTCACATTGAGCTTGTTATGGTGATGCATTACCGAGTGCGCCCATAGATACCTCTCTGTCATACGGAGTGACAAATCCCAGTCTCGATGCGTGGCAACCAACAGACACTTTCGGAGATACCTGTAGTGCACCTTTATAGCCACCCAGTTACGTTGTGACGTTTAATACACCCAAAGCATTCCTACGATATCCGGGACTTGCACAATCTCATGGTCTAAGGAAATAATACTTGATATTAGAAAAGCTCTAGCAAACGAACTACACGATCTTGTGCCATGCTTAGGATTGGGTCTTGTCCATCACATCATTCTCCTAATGATGTGATCCCATTATCAACGACATCCAATGTCCATGGTCAGGAAACCACAACCATCTATTGATTAACGAGCTAGTCAACTAGAGGCTCACTAGGGACATGTTGTGATCTATGTATTCACACATGTATTACGGTTTCCGGTTAATACAATTATAGCATGAACAATAGAAAATTATCATGAACAAGGAAATATAATAATAACTATTTTATTATTGCCTCTAGGGCATCTTTCCAACAGTCTCACACTTGCACTAGAGTGAGAAATACTTGTGTCGAAGTTGGCAAGTCTCGTAGCATGCACGTATGGTAAACGTTGTGTGACAAATGTGAAGCATGGGGTGTTCTTTGATTTCTTTCCTTATGAGTGGCGGTCGGGGACGATAGATGGTCTTTTCCTACCAATCTATCCCCCTAGGAGCATGCGTGTAGTGCTTGGTTGATGACTTGTAGATTTTTGCAATAAGTATGTGAGTTCTTTATGACTAATGTTGAGTCCATGGATTATACGCTTTCTCACCCTTCCATCATTGCTAGCCTCTTCAGTACCGTGCATTGTCCTTTCTCACTTTGAGAGTTGGTGCAAACTTCGCCGGTGCATCCAAACCCCGTGATATGACACACTCTATCACACATAAGCCTCCTTATATCTTCCTCAAAACAGCCATCATACCTACCTATTATGGCATTTCCATAGCCATTCCGAGATATATTGCCATGCAACTTTCCACCGTTCCGTTTGTTATGACACGCTCCATCATTGTCATATTGCTTTGCATGATCATGTAGTTGACATCGTATTTGTGGCAAAGCCACGTTCATAATTCTTTCATACATGTCACTCTTGATTCATTGCATATCCCGGTATACCGCCGAAGGCATTCACATAGAGTCATATTTTGTTCTAAGTATCGAGTTGTAATTATTGAGTTGTAAGTAAATAAAAGTGTGATGATTTTCATTATTAGAGCATTTTCCCATATGAGGAAAGGATGATGGAGACTATGATTCCCCCACAAGTTGGGATGAGATTCCGGACGAAAAAAAAGAGGACATAAAAAGAGAGAAAAAAGGCCCAAAGTAAAAATGAGAGAAAAAGAGAGAAGGGGCAATGTTAGTATCCTTTTTCCACACTTGTGCTTCAAAGTATCACCATGATCTTCATCATAGAGAGTCTCTTATTCTGTCACTTTCATATACTAGTGGGAATTTTTCATTATAGAACTTGGCTTGTATATTCCAATGATGGGATTCCTCAAAATTCCCTAGATCTTCGTGAGCAAGCAAGTTGGATGCACACCCACTTAGTTTCTTTTGTTGAGCTTTCATATATTTATAGCTCTAGTGCATCCGTTGCATGGCAATCCCTACTCCCTGCATTGACATCAATAGCCCGTTGATTAGCCGCGTCAATGTGAGACTTTCTCCCTTTTGTCTTCTCACACAACCTCCATCATCATATTCTATTCCACCCATAGTGCTATGTGCATGGCTCATTCTCATATATTGTGTGAAAGTTGAAAGAGTTTGAAAAGGCTAAGTATGAAACAATTTCTTGGCTTGTCATCGGGGTTGTGCATGATGGGAGCATTTTGTGTGACGAAAATGAAGCATGGCCAAACTATATGATTTTGTAGGGATAAGCTTTCTTTGGCTATGTTATTTTGATAAGACGCAATTGCTTGGTTAGCATGCTTGAAGTATTATTATTTTTATGTCCATATTAAACTTCTGTCTAGAATCTTTTGGATCTAAACATTCAGGCCGCAATAAAGAGAGTTACATTGAAAATTATGTTAGGTAGCATTCCACATCAAAAATTATGTTTTTTATCATTTACCTACTCGAGGACGAGAAGGAATTAAGCTTGGGGATGCTTGATACGTCTCCAACGTATCTATAATTTTCGATTGTTCCATGCTATTATATTATCTGTTTTGGATGTTTAATGGGCTTTATTATGCACTTTTATTTTATTTTTGGGACTAACCTATTAACTGAAGGCCCAGTGTAAATTGCTGTTTTTTTCCTATTTCAGTGTTTTGCAGAAAAGGAATATCAAACGGAATCCAAACGGAACGAAACCTTCGCGAGGATATTTTTTGGAACAAACGCAATCCAGGAGACTTGGAGTAGAGGTCAAGGAAGCAACGAGGCGGCCATGAGGTAGGGCGGCGCGCCCCCACCCTCGTGGGCCCCTCATAGCTCCACCGACCTACTTCTTTCGTCTATATATACTCTTACACCCTGAAAACATCCAGGGGGGCCACAAAACCACTTTTCCACAACCGCAACCTTCTTTACCCGTGAGATCCCATCTGGGGACCTTTTCCGGCGATTTGCCGGAGGGGGATTCGATCACGAAGGCCTTCTACATCAACACCATAGCCTCTCCGATGATGTGTGAGTAGTTTACCATGGACCATCGGGTCCGTAGTTATTGGCTAGATGGCTTCTTCTCTCTCTTTGGATCTCAATACAAAGTTCTCCTCAATGTTCTTGGAGATCTATTCAATGTAATTCTTTTTGTGGTGTGTTTGCCGAGATCCGATGAATTGTGGGTTTATGATCAAGTTTATCTATGAACAATATTTGATTCTTCTCTAAATTCTTATATGCATGATTTGATATCTTTGTAAGTCTCTTCGAATTATCGGTTTGGTTTGGCCTACTAGATTGATCTTTCTTGCAATGGGAGAAGTGCTTAGCTTTGGGTTCAATCTTGCGGTGTCCTTTCCCAGTGACAATAGGGGCAACAAGGCACGTATTGTATTGCTGCCATCGAGGATAAAAAGATGGGGTTTATATCATATTGCTTGAGTTTATCCCTCTACATCATGTCATCTTGCCTAATGCGTTACTCTGTTCTTATGAACTTAATACTCTAGATGCATGCTGGATAGCGGTCAATGTGTGGAGTAATAGTAGTAGATGAAGAATCGTTTCGGTCTACTTGACACGGACGTGATGCCTATGTTTATAATCATGCCTAGATATTCTCATAACTATGCCCTTTTCTATCAATTGCTCGGCAGTAATTTGTTCACCCACCGTAATATATGCTATCTTGAGAGAAGCCACTAGTGAAACCTATGGCCCCCGGATCTACTTTACATCATATTAGTTTCCCGTCAACTAGCCATATCGGTCACCATTTAATTTGCAATCTTTACTTTCCAATCTATACAAAAATACCAAAAATATTTATCTTATTATCTTTATCAGATCTCACTTTTGCAAGTGGCCGTGAAGGGATTGACAACCCCTTTATCATGTTGGTTGCAAGGTTCTTATTTGTTTGTGCAGGTACTAGGCGATTTGTGTGTAGTCTCCTACTGAATTGATACCTTGGTTCTCAAAAACTAAGGGAAATACTTACGCTACTTTGCTGCATCACCCTTTCCTCTTCAAGGGAAAACCAACGCATGCTCATGAGCTAGCACCGACCGACCTCCCCCTTGCTCCTTTATATATGGGGGCAGGGGGCACCCTAGAACACACAAGTTGATTGTTTAGCCGTGTGCGGTGCCCCTCTCCATAGATTTCCACCTCGGTTATATCGTTGTAGTGCTTAGGCGAAGCCTTGCGTCGGTAACTTCATCATCACTGTCGTCACGCCGTGGTGCTGATGAAACTCTCCCTCGACCTCAGTTGGATCTAGAGTTCATGGGACGTCACCGAGATGAACGTGTGCAGATCATGGAGGTGTCGTAGCTTCGGTGCTAGGATCGGTTGGATCGTGAAGACGTACGACTACATCAACCGCGTTGTCATAACGCTTCCGCTTTCGGTCTACGAGGGTACATAGACATACTCTCCCCCTCTTTTTGCTATAAATCTCCTAGATAAATCTTGCGTGATCATAGGAATTTTTTTTGAAATATGTGTTCCCCAACATGTCTACATACCCTCGTAGACCGAAAGCGGAAGCGTTAAGAAATGCGGTTGATGTAGTCGAACGTCTTCGCAATCCAACCGATCAAGTACCGAACACACGGCACCTCCGCGATCTGCACATGTTCAGCTCGGTGACGTCCCTCGTACTCTTGATCCAGTTGAGGCCGAGGCCGAGGGAGAGTTTCTTCAGCACGACGGCATGTTGACGGTGATGATGAAGTTACTGACGTAGGGCTTCACCTAAGCACTACGACGATATGACCGAGGTGTGTATCTGTGGAGGGGGGCACCGCACACGGCTAAAACAATTGTCAACTTATGTGTCTATGGGGTGCCCCCTCCCCCGTATATAAAGGAGGAGAGGAGGGGGTCGGCCGGCCCTCATGGTGCGCCCCCAAGGGGGGATTCCTACTCCTACTAGGAGTAGGTTTCCCCCTTTCCTAGTCCTAATAGGAGGGGGAAGAGAAGAAGAAGGAAAGGGGGGTCGGCCCCCTTCCCAATTCGGATTGGGCTTGGAGCGTGCCCCCACCTCTTGGCCACCTCCTCTCTCTTCCACTAAAGCCCATGTAGGCCCATTAAGCCCTCGGGGGGTTCCGGGGACCCCCCCCCCCCCCCCGGTACTCCGGTATATGCCCGAACTCATCCGAAACCATTCTGGTGTCCAAACATAACCTTCCAATATATCAATCTTCATGTCTCGACCATTTCGAGACTCCTCGTCATGTCCGTGATAACATCCAGGACTCAGAACTACCTTCGGTACATCAAAACACATAAAGTCATAATACCGATCGTCATCGAACGTTAAGCGTGCGGACCCTACGGGTTCGAGAACTATGTAGACATGACCGAGACTCATCTCCGGTCAACAACCAACAGCGGAACCTGGATGCTCATATTGGTTCCTACATATTCTATGAATATCTTTATCGGTTAAACCGCATAACAACATATGTTGTTCCCTTTGTCATCGGTATGTTACTAGCCCAAGATTCGATCGTCGGTATCATCATACCTAGTTCAATCTCGTTACCGGCAAGTCTATTTACTCGTTCTGTAATGCAACATCCCGTAACTAACTCATTAGTCACATTGCTTGCAAGGCTTAAGTGATGTGCATTAACGAGAGGGCCCAGAGATACCTCTCTGACAATCGGAGTGACAAATACTAATCTCGATCTATGCCAACTCAACAAACACCATCGGAGACACCTGTAGAGCATCTTTATAATCACCCAGTTACGTCGTGACGTTTGATAGCACACTAAGTGTTCCTCCGGTATTCGGGAGTTGCATAATCTCATAGTCATAGGAACATGTATAAGTTATGGAGAAAGCAATAGCAATAAACTAAATGATCATAATGCTAAGCTAACGGATGGGTCAAGTCAATCACATCATTCTCTAATGATGTGATCCCATTTATCAAATGATAACTCATGTCTACGGTTAGGAAACTTAACCATCTTTATTAACGAGCTAGTCAAGTAGAGGCATACTAGTGACACTCTGTTTGTCTATGTATTCACACATGTACTAAGTTTCCGGTTAATACAATTCTAGCATGAATAATAAACATTTATCATGATATAAGGAAATATAAGTAACAACTTTATTATTGCCTCTAGGGCATATTTCCTTCAAGAGCGGGTACAGGTATGGGATCACATAACCCATACCCTCACACCCATGTACCCTTATAAAATCTGACAAATATTGACAAATTACATCTATACTTTGTTGTGAGTTTGTCAACTTAAAATGTATGACTATGTGCTACTATTTATGACTTTGTGTTGATGTTTTGATGTGTTGTTGTCTACAAGAAAGTGTTGGTTTCTATAGAATGTGTTGTTGCTTATAAGAATGTAGTGTTGTTGTTTTGTGTTGTTGTTTAAAAATTATGATTATGTGTTATTGTTTATAATTACGGGGTGCTCAAATTAATGTTATTCAAACGTGGGTATTGTTATCCACGGGTGCCCATTTACCTTGTCGGGTGACGGGTGTGGGAAAAATTGTACCCTCTAGTGAGTATGGGTAAGGTTGATGGGTAAGCTCGAATGGGATGTGTAAGCTCAAATGGGATGGGTAAGGTTTGGGTGGCTCTACTCGTACCTAAACCCTGCGGGTGCCATCCTTAGCAATGGGAGGAGAAGGGACTTTTACGATGCTGCCTGGATCACCCCGAAGTACCATGTCAGATCATGCCTTCCCATTTAGAACGGAACCATCCGTATTTAGCTTCACATGCCCTTGATTAGGAGGAGACCAAGGGGTACATATAGTTACGTTGTCATCATCTCTTGCATGCACCATTGGAAAAGAATGTGCGACCTCCATCTTGCCTTTGACAAAATCAACATTGGTATCTAGCTTGGTGTTGGCCAGCGGGTTCATAGTAGCTTGCCAGAAACCTAGTTGAGAAGTCAATAGGAGGTGCACGATTTGCATGCACCAATTCATTCCGAACATGCTAGACCCTCCAGAGAAGCATAAGCACCTAGACATGTACTTGCTCCTTAACATCACACAAAAGCTGAATGAACCAATCATCATGGCGTTTAATATCAGTAAGCATCGGCAATTCATAGACCTTCGCCATAGCCCAAAGTCGTTGGGCATTGTCACAAGCACAAAGGGCATGGAAGGAATCCTCGTATTCCCTCCCGCATATCAGACATGTGCCATAAACCTCTAGAGTTCTCCGCTTTTTATTCAACCAAGTAGAAAGTGAATCAGTGGCCACACGACAGGCAAAAGAAATAACCTTCGGTGACGCGGGTATGACCAGATCAAAATTCCACACATGTATGTGGCCATCTGGAGAACTACTAATAGAAGGAATTAAGGGACTGTTCACCTCATTTGCAACAAGCCAATAGGCACTTTTTTTTTCTAAAAAGAGACCATTCCGTTCTGGTGCCCAGGCCAAGAAGTCCTCCCCCAAACATGGAGAAGGCCTAATCTTGCATATTTCAAGGATGTCTACAGGCAAAAAGAATTGTTGTAGCCTCTACATGTCCCAATTGCCATTGTAATCCAACAAATCCGACACCCATTTGAATCGGCATCTTCCCTTGCTTGAGAGAAGCGAACTGGTGTTGCCTCGAACAAGCCTATGATCATGCCAAATTCTAACTTTCTGCCCATTAGTTATACGCTAAACAAGTCCTTTTTTCATGAGCTCAAGCCCGAGAACACCCTGTCTTCCAACCGTCCATTAGGGTAATATTTGGCTTTGAGCAGCCTTGCAAAAATACTATCCGGATGAGCTAAAATACGCCAGGCCTACCTCGCTAGAAAACACTACAAAAATATACACTTCCGTGATGATACGTGTTTGTCACGGTAGGTCACGTTTTTGTTGGGGAACGTAGTAATAATTCAAAATTTTCCTACGTGTCACCAAGATCAATCTAGGAGATGCTAGAAACGAGAGAGAGGGAGTGCATCTTCATACTCTTGAAGATCGCTAAGCGGAAGCATTACAAGAACGTGGTTGACGGAGTCGTACTCACGGCGATTCAAATTGCGGAAGATCTGATCCAAGTGCCGAACGGACGGCGCCTCCGCATTAAACACACGTATAGCCCGGGTATGTCTCCTCCTTCTTGATCCAGCAAGGGGAGAGGAGAAGTTGAGGGAGAGCTCCGGCAATACCACGACGTGGTGGTGGAGCTTGTGGTTCTCTGGCAGGGCTTCGCCAAGCACTACGGAGGAGGAGGAGGAGGTCTTGGAGGAGGGAGGGGTTGCGCCAGAGGAAGGGTGCCGCTGCCCTCCCACCCACCCACCCCCACTATTTATAGGGGAAGGGAAGAGGGGGCGGCCCCCTTAGATGCATCTAGAGGGGGACGACGGTCAAGAGGGGGAAACATGCCCCCCAAGCAAGTGTGAGGCGCCCCCTCCCCCTAGGGTTTCCAACCCTAGGCGCCTTGGGCCCTTGGGGGGCGGACCAGCCCACTAGGGGGATGGTTCCCTCCCACATTCAGCCCATTAAGTCCTCCGGGGCAGGTGGCCCCACCCGGTGGACCCCCGAACACCTTTCGGTGGTCCCGGTACAATACCGATAACCCCCGAAACCATTCGGACGACGGAAACTGGACTTCCCTTATATAAATCTTCACCTTCGGACCATTCAAGAACTCCTCGTGACGTCCGAGGTCTCATCTGGGACTCCAAACAACCATCAGTAACCACATACAATTTCCCATAACAACTCTAGCGTCACCGAACCTTTAGTGTGTAGACCCTACGGGTTCGGGAACCATGCAGACATGACCGAGACATCTCTCCGGCCAATAACCAATAGTGGGATCTGGATACCCATGTTGGCTCCCACATGTTCCACAATGATCTCATCGGATGAACCACGATGTCGGGGATTCAATCAATCTCGTATACAATTCCCTTTGTCCATTGGTATGTTACTTGCCCGAGATTCGATCGTCGGTATCCCCATACCTTGTTCAATCTCATTACCGGCAAGTCACTTTACTAGTTCCGTAACGCATGATCCCGTGGCTAACTCCTTAATCACATTGAGCTCGTTATGGTGATGCATTACCGAGTGGGCCCATATACCTCTCTGTCATACGGAGTGACAAATCCCAGTCTCGATTCATGCCAACCCAACAGACACTTTCGAAGATACCTGTAGTGCACCTTTATGGCCACCCAGTTACGTTGTGACGTTTGATACACCCAAAGCATTCCTACGGTATCCGGGACTTGCTCAATCTCATGGTCTAAGGAAATAATACTTGACATTAGAAAAGCTCTAGCAAACGAACTACACGATATTGTGCCATGCTTACGATTGGGTCTTGTCCATCACATCATTGTCCTAATGATGTGAGCCCGTTATCAACGACATCCAATGTCCATGGTCAGGAAACCACAACCATCTATTAATCAACGAGCTAGTCAATTAGAGGCTCACGAGGGACATGTTGTGATCTATGTATTCAAACATGTATTACGGTTTCCGGTTAATACAATTATAGCATGAACAATAGACAATTATCATGAACAAGGAAATATAATAATAACTATTTTATTATTGCCTCTAGGGCATCTTTCCAACAGTCTCCCACTTGTACTAGAGTCAATAATCTAGTTACATTGTGATGAATCGAACACCCATAGAGTTCTGGTGTTGATCATGTTTTGCTCGTGGAAGAGGTTTAGTCAACGGATCTGCGACATTTAGATCTGTATGCACTTTACAAATATCTATGTATCCATCTTGAATATATTCACGAATGGAGTTGAAGCGATGCTTGATGTGCCTGGTCTTCTTGTGAAACCTGGCCTCCTTAGCAAGGGCAATAGCTCTAGTGTTTTCACAGAAGAGAGTCATCGGGCCCAACGTGTTGGGAATTACTCCTAGGTTGGTGATGAACTCCTCCATCCAGACTGCTTCTTGTGCTGCCTCTGAGGCAGCTATGTACTCTGCTTCACATGTAGATCCCGCCATGACGCTTTGCTTGCAACTGCACCAGCTGACTGCCCCACCATTCAAAATGTACACGTATCCGATTTGTGACTTGGAGTCATCCAGATCTGTGTCGAAGCTAGCATCGACGTAACCCTTTACGACGAGCTCTTCGTCACCTCCATAAACGAGAAACATATCCTTAGTCCTTTTCAGGTACTTTAGGATATTATTGACCGCTGTCCAGTGTTCCATACCGGGATCACTTTGGTACCTCCCTACCAAACTTATGACAAGGTTCACATCAGGTCTGGTACACAACATGGTATATATAATAGAGCCTATGGCTGAGGCATATGGGATGACACTCGTCTTTTCTCTATCTTCTGTCGAGGTCGGGCGTTGAGCCGTGCTCAATCTCACACCTTGCAATACAAGCAAGAACCCCTTCTTGGACTGATCCATATTGAACTTATTCAATATCTTGTCAAGGCACCACAGTTCGACGCTGCACCAGAAGCTCGGCTCAGCGGGATGGTTTCAAGCCCATATTCCAAGAGCTCGCACTTCAGCCCAAGAGGAAGAAGCCCAAGGCCAAGCCTTTCACGGCCCAGATGTATGAAGAGCCTGCTTCTGATGGAATTCCTCCTGCAACCCCTGTAAGTAGACACCAAGAAGTTGGACGTGAGCTTCAGATTGATGTTGCTCTGCTAACTGTGGATGCACTTATGGTGGACCCACCTGCTGTAGCTTTGCCTAAACATGATGATTAGTGTGTCCTTGGCATATTGGGTTTTGCAAGCCCATAATTTTGCTTTTTCTCTATTTTTAGGCAATTTCCTGCTTCTGGAACTTTGGTGCTTGGTGATGTTGGGACAGACTAAACTGTCTTCTTTTAAAAATGTGGTATTGTGTGCCATGTGGTTTCTGGCCTTTAACTTTTGCTATAATGAGTAATAGCTGTAGAAACTGGAATGTTCTTTGTTGGAATGTAAGAGGCCTGAATTCTAAAGCTAGACAGAGAGCTGTTAGGCAGAAAATTGAGGAGAGCCAATGTTCAATAGCTTGTCTGCAAGAAACAAAATGTACTTCTTTTGACTCGCGGACAATCAAATCTTTCTGCCCTAAAAGATTTGACTCTTTTGTCTGTTCTCCTTCAATTGGAGCTTCTGGTGGAATTATTGTTGTCTGGAATTCTGCAGTTTTTAGTGGCACTATAATTGAAGTGCAGCAGTTTGCTGTGGTGGTTCAGTTTACTTCCAGGCAAAATAATGAAACTTGGACTCTTGTGGCTGTTTATGGTCCTTGTCAGGGTGTAGCCAGGGACAACTTTGTTAATTGGTTATACAACCTGGCTATACCTGTTAATGAGCACTGGTTGCTACTTGGTGACTTTAATTTCCTCCGATCTGTGGATAACAGAAACTTACCGGGTGGGGACATAAATGACATGTTCATTTTTAATGAGATTATCGGTCACCTGGGCCTCCTTGAACTTCCAATCAAAGGCAGATCCTACACATGGTCCAATATGCAGGATACCCCACTTCTTGAGCAGCTAGACTGGTTTTTTACCTCTGTAGATTGGATTTCTGATTACCCCATGACTGAAGTTCTGCCCCTGGCTAGGACTGCATCGGATCATGTGCCTTGTCTAGTGTCCATCAAAACTTCCATTCCAAAATCAAACATCTTTAGGTTTGAAAACTATTGGCTTGAACTGGAAGGTTTCATGAATTGTGTTGAATCCTCTTGGAAGCAGCCCTCTCGGAAGACACACATAACTGCTAAAATTGCAGACAAATTTAAGTGTTTGAGAATGTGTCTTAAGAGATGGCAAATGAATATTTCCAAATTGAGGCTATTGATTAGCAAATGCAATCATGTCATTTTCCTTTTGGATGAATTAGAGGAGTGGAGGCCTCTTGTTATTCAAGAGAACAACTTCAAAAGAATTGTCAAAACACATTTGGAAAAGCTTCTGCACTTACAGTTTCTGTACTGTAAGAAGCGATGCCTATAAGATACTTTAAGGTGGGGGGATAAAACACTAAATTTTTCCATGCTATGGCCACTGAGAGGCATAGGAGAAACTCCATAGCTAGTCTAAGACTACCTGATGGAACTGTAGTCTCTGATCACTCCCAAATGGCTGGACTTATCTGGAACTGTTATAAGAATAGAATGGGCACCTCTAGAGGTATTGTCATGGGTTTTGACTTATCTTCGCTTATCTCACCAGTGTCTGGCCTTGAGGTGCTCACTAGGCCTTTTGAAAAGGAGGAAATGGATAATGTGGTCAAGCATATGCCTGTGGATAAGGCACCTGGTCTGGATGGATTTAATGGCTTGTTTTTTAAGAAATGCTGGCACCTTATCTCTGGGGATTTTTATGAGTTAGCCCAGGCCTTTCATGAGGGAAAGGCTTTCTTACATAACATCAATAGTTCTTTTATTACTCTTGTGCCCAAAAAACTTTCTCCTGAGGAAGTGGGAGACTTCAGACCTATCTCTCTCACTAGTATGGGGCTTAAATTTTTGTCCAAAATGGCTGCAAATAGACTTCAAGCAATGATCATGCAGTGCATCCATAAGAACCAATATGGTTTCATCAAAACCAAAACAATACAGGACTGCCTGGGTTGGACTTTCGAGTACTTGCATTAATGCCACCAGTCCAAGAGGCCAATAGTAATCCTTAAATTGGATTTTGAAAAGGCATTTGACTCCATTGAGCATGAAGCTATCTTTCAAATTCTCAGGTATAAGGGCTTTAATGATAAGTGGATTCTTTGGATGAAACAGCTCCTTACCACTGGTACTTCTTCTGTTCTGCTCAACGGAGTCCCTGGGAAGAAGTTTGTTTGTAAGAAAGGAGTTAGATAGGGTGACCCTGTATCTCCCCTGCTATTTGTCATAGCTGCTGACCTGCTACAAACAGTAATTAATGATATGTACAGGAGGGGAATTCTGCATTTACCTATTCCCTGCCATGATACAGACTACCCTGTGATCCAGTATGCTGATGATACTTTGATCATCCTCCCTGCAGACAGGGTCCAACTCCTGGCTCTAAAGGATATGCTACAGGTGTTCTCTCAGTCCACTGGTCTGGATGTCAACTATCAAAAGTCTTTCATTATTCCAATCAATGTTGACTCTGCTGTAATGAAGGATTTAGCAACTGCTTTTGACTGCAAAACTGGTACAATGCCATTTACTTATCTAGGATTACCTGTGGGGACCACCAGACCCAAAATGGTAGACTTCATGCCACTGGTTGACTGTATGGAGAGAAGAATGACTGCCAGTTCTTCTTTCCTTAACCAAGGAGAAAGGCTACAGTTCCTAAACTCGGCGCTATCCTCTTTACCAATTTTCTTTATGGGTAGTCTTGCTCTCCCAGCTGGTATTTTGAAGCAGTTGGAAAGAATTCAAAGGCAGTGCTTGTGGAGAAAGCATAGAGATGAGCCAGCTCCATCTCTGGCGGCTTGGGAACTCATATGTAGGCCAAAAAGCAAAGGAGGTCTTGGTATTCTTAATCTGGGGGTTCAGAATGTGGCTCTCCTTCTCAAGCATGCCAGCAATTTCCTGAACAAACGACAAATTCCTAGGGTATCTCTAGTTTGGGACTCATATTATTTTGAGAGAATGCCCCAGGGAACAAATGACTGTGGCTCCTTCTGGTGGAGAGATATTTGCAAAGTCATGCAGCATTTTAGGGACTGCTCCTGGGTACAGATCAATGAAGGGGACACTGCTCTCTTTTGGTCTGATAATTGGAACCTTGGCTCTGAGACATCTAGTTTGCAGGCACGATTCCCAAGGATTTTCTCTTTTGCCAAGGACCCCTGGGTCTCAATTAAAGAAATTTTCAACACCCAGGATCTGCACCAATTTTTTCACCTTCCCTTATCGGCTCAAGCCTTTGGTGAGTTAAATCTGAAAAAGGTTTTAATGAACTCACACAGAAGGGACCCCAGCTTGAAGGATTGTTGGTTCTGGCAGGCTCCTCCAAGTTTTACAAACCCAAGATGTTTTACTCACACTCCTTTCAGTTTGAGTCCTTCAATCCTTTGCTCTGTTGGATATGGAAATCCTCCTGTAATCTCAAGATCAAGGTCTTTGCTTGGTTGCTTATTATGGATAGGTTAAACACCAAGGATATAGTTGAAAGGAGGCACTAGCACATGGAGGATGGAGTCCACTATAGGCTATGCCCTTTACAGGCTAGGGAAACAAGAGATCACTTATTCTTCAATTGCAATTTCAGTGTAAGGGTCTGGAATTATCTGCAGATTGATTGGTCTGCTGGCACATCCATGATTGAGCTGGTTACTCAGGCAAGGAGAGGTTTTGCTAGGCCTTTCTTTTCTGAAGTGGTATTCATTGCTTGCTGGCATATTTGGCTCATCAGAAATGCCAAAGTGTTCAGAAATGAGAGGGCCAGTTTCAATAAATGGAGGTTTGCTTTTCGGCAGGATATTAGCCTCATGCAGCACAGGATCAGAGCTGCTTACAAGGATGACCTGCTCAAATGGATCTCTTACCTCCCACCCTAAGCTAGTTTGGTAGGGCTTTTCTTTTCTTTTTGTTCCTTGTAACCTGGTTACTCCATGTAATCAACTTATTGTATCTGTTATTTTCTCAATAAAGTTTTGATCTGCTGTGGGGGTTTTGCCCCACAGTTCACAGTCAAAAAAATATCTTGTCAAGGTATGTGCTTTGTGAAAGACCAATGAGGCATCCCGATCTATCTCGATAGATCTTTCAATTGCCCAACAGTAATTTGTTTACCCACCTTATGCTATTTTTCTCGAGAGAATCCACTAGTGAAATCTACGGCCCCGGGTCTATTCTTTATCATATTTGCTTTGAGATCTATTTTTATTCGCTTTTATTTTCAGATCTATTATTCCAAAAACCCAAAAATACCTTGCTGCACTTTTTATTTGCATCTTTTATTTCCCGTTTATTCAGATCTATTTATCCAATCTATCACAATTTTATCCCATCAACTTGCCAATTTCCTACGTCGTTACCCGTAAGAGGGATGGTCAACCCCTCATAAGCGTCGGGTTGTAAATATTTGTTCTTTGTGTGCAGGTACCATTTACATAGTGTTGCTTGGTTCTCCTACTGGATTGATACATTGGTTTCATAACTGAGGGAGATACCTACCGTAGCTGTGCTGCATCATCCCTTCCTCTTTGGGGAAATACCGACGTAGTTCAAGCCGCATCAGGAGGCACAATGCTCCCCAAGAAGCCACTAGGGTCACCGTATTCTCCTCACGCCCTCACACAATGCGAGGTGCCGTGATTCCACTAGTGGTGCCCTTGAAGGTGGCGACCATACCTTGACAAACAAGGTTGGGTTTCTCCCCACAACCGAATTGGAGGCTCCCAACAACACCATGAAGCTTCACCACAATGGAATGTGGCTCCGAGGTGACCTCAACCGTCTAGGGTGCTCAAACACCCAAGAGTAACAAGATGCGCAAGGGATTAGTGGGGGGGAATCAAATTTCTCTTGGTGGAAGTGTAGATCTAGGCCTTCTCAAGCAATCCCTAAAGAATCAACAAGTTTGATTGACCAGCGAGAGAGATCTTGCAAGGATGAGCTTGTGAGAAACAATGGAGCTTGGTGAGGAAGACGTAAGTCAACTTAGGGAAGATGACTCCTTTATATAGTGGGGGAAGAAAACCAACCGTTATGCACTCACAACCCATGGACAAGCGGTAGTACCGCTCAGGCGAGCTGTACTTTCGCTGGCACGGAAGATTTCAGCCACTGCATTCAAATGATCATGTCAAGGAGGCGGTAGTGCCGCTAGAGAGCGGTACTACCGCTCCCACCACTTATACTTCCGCTTGGTGTTGAACAGCAGCTGGAATCGGCAGTAGTAGAGGAAGACAGAGCGGTAGTACTACCGCTCTATTTCTGCTCATGTGACAGAGATTTCCAGAAGGCACAAAACAAGTGGTACTCAGTGTGATAGAAGATCGCAGTAGTTCCGCCGGAGCGGTACTTCCGCTTGTCTGATCAGTGCCCAATAAACCTGCGGTAGTAGAGTGGTGGTCAGAGCCGTAGTACCACTAGAGCGGTACTACCACGCTGAACTGCCGCTCTACTACCACCCATTTACAGGATGCACGGAACAAGTAGAAGTGAGGGTAGCACTGTTCTACGGCAGTACCGCTGGAGCGGTACTACCGCTGAGCAGAACGGTACTACCGCTTATGTTGTTTTGACAAGCTCAAGCACAAGGAAGGACAAGCTCAAATGATGGGAAAGATCAAGGGTGCAAAGAGATAGTGTACGTGTTTCCACCCAAACTTTTTCGAAGCGGATCCCCTCTTAATAGTACGGTGTTCCTACAACTTAAATCCACCGAAAATGAAACAAAGGAAAAACACCATCTTCACAATAACTCCGAGGGGCACGAATCATCTTGTGCCATATTATAGTTTATCTGAAATTTTAATGCATAAGACTAATCCGCAAAAACATTGTCATCAATCATCAAAACCACTAAAGGAGAAATATACCCTAACAGTCGTTCGCAGCCCAAACAAGAGGATGCCCTCTTGTTAGTTGCTCCCCAAGAAGAGAAGTGACCATGTCCTGCTTAGTGCAAGACAAGGGGTGCACTCACCTCAAGCGTCACCATAAATAGGTAGCTTCTAGTTCAGGTTAGTTAGTTTTCCCCTCGCTTCTAATTTTGAGTCAATTACACCACCAGTGCCATAACTTGGTAATAAAAATCAGTTTACTGTTAAAACTTGCGGCATACATTGAGTTGATGTTACAATTTGACTTTGGCGTGCATATATGGTGCAAATCACGTTACTATACGAACACGATGTTGATTACGTGCGCCAACATGACATAGGGTCGTAGGGTTGAGCCCATGAGAAGACTCCGATCACCAGTCATGTGGTTAGTGCATCCACTGTCCATAATCAACTCAGAAGCCTTTGGTGTCGTACCCTAGAGTGCAGTTTGGGGGATAGGCTTCACCAAGGGAAGTGTGAAGCATAAACATTTGTCAAACAAGCATATTATCAAAGTTCAGATCCTGGTTAGGATAAATAGGACGTATGTAAAGGAATCCTGGGACGAAATACATAATAAGACCATTTGGACATTTTATCTTGCGTCCCACAAGATGTTTAAGGTCCCGAGCATGAGCATCAGATGCCTTTGATTTCTGGCTGGAGACCTTTCCCTGCAAAAGAGAATCAATTTTTCTTAGCCACCCACATCCTCAGGGGTGGCTTCGAAGCAATAAGTCGAAGTGCAGCATATGAGAACTTTGGCTTTGGAGCCCTAGCAAATAGCCTTGCAGGAGGTGAATAATACTCATAAGAATAAGCAGAGTAGTTCTTGGTCTTATGAACATGGCGGTTTGATGAAACACGCTCATATTCATAGACCTGAGTATGGTTTCCCTGTAAAACATTGGTGTTAGGGTGACTCTGGTGAGTCCTCTGTCTGTATGAAGCCTTTGGACCATATGAAGCCTTTGGTCTGGGGTTTATCTTCTTCCCAGGTGGTGTCATGATGACATTCGCCTAAATATTCTCAAGACAACTTTTGGGTACCCAAATCTTCTTTAAAGGTGGTCCATTCCTGCAGTTAGTACCAATATACCTGGCAAACACTTCACCATTCTGATTCTTAAACAGTTTATAGTTTGCATCAAAGGATTCATCAATGATAATCGGGTTAGCACAAGTGAAACCAGATAAGGTAGATGGATCCACTGAAGGTCCCTTTGCAGCAACCCATGTGGTTTTGGGGTACTGCTCGGGCTTCCAGTAAGAACCATCAACATTCATTTTCCTCTCGAACCCTACACCCTCTTTCCTAGGGTTTCGGTTCAAAATCTATCTCTTGAGGACATCACATAGTGTCTGATACCCTTTGAGACTTTTGTACATTCCTGTCTCAAGCAATGTCTTCAACCTGGCATTCTCATCAGAAATAGTAGTGGAATCCTCGGTAGAGGGGTTAGTTACCACATCAGCAGTTGAAGATATTGCAATAGTAGTAGCAGTAGAACATCCAGCAACAGAGACATCATTATCACGCTCAAGACATTTTAGACATGGTGGTTCAAATCCTTCCTGAGCGGAACTGATCTGTTGAGCACGGAGTGACTCGTTCTCCTTTTGAAGATCTTCATGATCCGATCTCAAGTTCTCAAGCTCTTGCTTCCATTGAAGATAATCATATGAGAGCTTTTCATGAGTAGTTGAGAGCATTTCATGACGACTTTCAAGTTCTTCATACTTAACATGAAGATTTTTAATGTCTTCAATTAAGGACTGAGATCGGGTCATTTCCGCGTCCAACAGGTCATCGCTTTTGTCTAGCAATTTTTGAATATGTTCCATAGCATTCTGTTGCTTAGGTGCAATTTTAGCAAGTGTTTTGTAGCTAGGTTTAGATTCACATTCAGAGTCATCTTCACTTGATGTTTGAAAGTAAGTATCACGTGCGTTTACCTTGGCTCCACGTGCCATGAAGCAGTAGGTGGGAGCAGAGTCATCCTCATCATCAGCATTAGCATTGGTGTCGAGGCCATTATCTTCAATGTTGAAGATGGACTTGGCGACATATGTTGAAGCTAAAGTCAGGCTTGCCACACCTGAATCATATCCCTCTTCAGACTCCACCTCCGCCTCCTCAGATGCAGACTCCTCCTGTGAATCCATCTCCTTGCCAACAAACGCACGAGCCTTGCTGGATGAGCTCTTCTTGTGTGATGAAGACTTTGATGAAGACTTGGAAGAAGACTTTGAGGATTTCTTCTTCTTCTTATCATCAGAATCATATTCCTTGCTCTTCTTCTTGTTGTTCTCATTGTCCCACTATGGACATTCATAGATGTAGTGACCAGGTTTCTTGCACTTGTGGCACGTTCTCTTTTTGTAGTCACGAGAGGAAGCTTCATCATTTCTTGAGCTGGGTCTCGAAGACTGTCTGAAGCCTTTCTTCTTGGTGAACCTCTGGAACTTCTTCACCAGCATGGCAAGTTCCTTTCCAATGTCTTTAGGATCCTCAGAACTGTAGTCAGATTCTTCTTCAGATGAGGAAACAACCTTTGCCTTCAAAGCGCGAGTTCATCCCTAGTTGGGACCATAGATATCTCTTTTCTCAGATTATTGAAACTCATGTGTGTTGAGCCTTTCAAGTATGTCAGACGGATCGAGAGTCTTGAAGTCAGGGTGTTCTTGAATCATCGGGGCCAGGGTGTCGAATGAGCTGTCAAGCAATCTCAGAAGTGTTTTGACGATTTCGTGCTTGGTGAACTCTGTGGCACCGAGTGCACGAAGCTCATTTGTGATATCAGTGAGGCGATCAAATGAGCTAGACATTCTCATTGTCATTTCTCTTGAAGCGGTTGAAGAGGTTGCGGAGAACACTGATCCTTCAGTCTCTCTGGGTTGAGACGCCATTGTTGACCTTGGAGAGCCAGTCCTAGACTAGCCTTGCAGTTTCCATAGCACTCACATGACCATACTGTCCTTCGGTCAGATGCCCACGGATGATGTTCTTGGCAGACGAGTCTAGTTGAATGAACCTCTTGACATTAGCAGTAGTGACACCTTCACCGACCTTGGGAATGCCGTTCTTGACGACATACCAGAGGTCGACGTCAATGGCTTCAAGATGCATGCACATATTATTCTTCCAGTAGGGGTAATCAGTGTCATCAAATACAGGGCACGCAGCGCAGACTTTGATTATCCCTGCAGTCGACATAGCTAAAACTCCATGTGGTTAAACCGAATCACACAGAACAAGGAAGCACCTTGCTCTGATACCAATTGAAAGTGGTAGTTAATAGGCGATTTTTATGGAAGTCTTCAAAACACGGGGGTTTTGAAGATAAACAGTAGAAATGAACCTATTGATATACAGCGGAAGGTAGACTACACTAGACAAGCCATAGTCAAGTAAGCAATGAAGTGAAAGCACGAAGACTATCAACAGCTAGGTAGTATGGATCAGGATGGAAGATAGTATGAAGCCAAACAACAACAGTCTTCACACAATGAAGTCAATTAGATCATGCAAGCAGACAATTACTTCACGAAGACAAACCTTAAGTAAAGAGAGGTAAACGATAGAACCAGTTGCTTGGTGAGGACAAGGATTTGTTGGACCAGTTCCAGTTGATGTGACAACTGTACGTCTGGTTAGGGAGACTGAGATTCAACTCAGAAGACCATTTCTTCACCTTATTCCCCTTGAGCTAAGGACACACAGTCCTCGCCCAATCACTCTGGTAAGTCTTCAAGGTAGACTTCCAAACCTTCACAGACTTCATTCACCGGCAATCCACAATGACTCTTGGATGCTCAGAACGCGACGCCTAACCGGCTAGAGGATTCACGGTCCTCAAGTGTAACAAGTCTTCAGATCACACAGACAGAAAGACATCAGTGATGCCTAACACTCTTTGTCTATGGGTGTTTAGGACTTTGCCCTCACAAGGATTTCTCTCTCAAATGCTTCGGAGGTGGGTTGCTCTCAAACGATAAAAGCCGTGCACTAACTCTGAGCAGCCACCAATTTATGGTGTAGGGGGTGGGCTATTTATAGCTAGGAGGCAACCCAACCCGATTTGTCTGAAATGACCCTAGGTCACTATGGAACTGACACGTGTCCAACGGTCAGATTTCAAACACACGCGGCAGCTTGACTTGTGCTACAAGTTAAGATGACTTATCCAGCTCTAGATAAGATTTTCTCTCATTGTCTTTGCTCGAAGACACAGGATTTGGTTGAGCATCACATCAGTCACTCTGACTTTATTCACTTGGACCCCCACTTAACAGTACGGTGGTTCCTATGACTCAACAAAGAAGAAAAGGAAACTACAAAAAAACTATGTCTTCGTACACCATAGTCTTCACGTGAGTGTCTTCTCAAGTCATAATCTTCGTTGTGAATATCTTCACAGACCACCATTGTTTTCAATGTCTTCACATATTTTTAGGGGTCATCTCTGGTAGGTAAACCGAATCAATGAGGGACTTCTACCTGTGTTATCCTGCAATTCTCACAAACACATTAGTCCCTCAACCAAGTTTGTCGTCAATACTCCAAAACCAACTAGGGGTGGCACTAGATGCACTTACACTTCGGTACTAGGATCGGTTGGATCGTGAAGGCGTACGACTACATCAACCGCGTTGTCATAACGCTTCCGCTTTTGGTCTACGAGGGTACATAGACATAATCTCCCCCTCTTGTTGTTATACACCTCCTAGATAGATCTTGCGTGATCGTAGGAATTTTTTTGAAATACTGTGTTCCCCAACATGTCTACGTACCCTCGTAGACCAAAAGCGGAAACGTTAAGAAACGCGGTTGATGTAGTCGAACGTCTTCGCGATCCAACCGATTGAGTACCAAACGCACGGCACCTCCGCGATCTGCACATGTTCAGCTCGGTGACGTCACCGGTACTCTTGATCCAGTTGAGGCCGAGGGAGAGTTTCGTTAGCACGAGGGCGTGTTGACGGTGATGATGAAGTTACCGGCGTAGGGCTTCGCCTAAGCACTACGACAATATGACCGAGGTGTGTATCTGTGGAGGGGGGCACCGCACACGGCTAAAACAATTGTCAACTTGTGTGTCCATGGGGTGCCCCCCTCCCTCGTATATAAAGGAGGAGAGAAGGGGGGCGCCCGGCCCTCATGGTGCGCCCCCAAGGGGGGATTCCTACTCCTACTAGGAGTAGGTTTCCCCCCTTTCCAAGTCCCAATAGGAGGGGGAAGGAAGGGGAAGAGAAGAAGAAGGAAAGGGGGGCCGGCCCCCTTCCCAATTCGGATTGGGATTGGGGGCGCGCCCCCACCACTTGGCTGCCTCCTCTCTCTTCCACTAAAGCCCATGTAGGCCCATTAAGCCCCCGGGGGTTCCGGTAACCCCCCGGTACACCGGTATATGCCTGAACTCATCCGAAACCATTCTAGTCTCCAAACATAACCTTCCAATATACCAATCTCCATGTCTCGACCATTTCGAGACTCCTTGTCATGTCCGTGATCACATCCGGGACTCCGAACTACCTTCTGCACATCAAAACACATAAACTCATAATACCGATCGTCATCGAACGTTAAGCGTGCGGACCCTACGGGTTCGAGAACTATTTAGACATAATCGAGACTCATCTCCGATCAATAACCAATAGTGGAACCTAGATGCTCATATTGGTTCCTACATATTCTACAAACATCTTTATCGGTCAAACCGCATAAGAACATACGTTGATCCCTTTGTCATCGGTATGTTACTTGCCCAAGATTCGATCATCGGTATCATCATACCTAGTTCAATCTCGTTACCGGCAAGTCTCTTTACTCGTTCCGTAATGCAACATCCCATAACTAACTCATTAGTCACATTGCTTGCAAGGCTTATAGTGATGTGCATTACCGAGAGGGCCCAGAGATACCTCTTCGACAATCAGAGTGACAAATCCTAATCTCGATCTGTGCCAACTCAACAAACACCATCGGAGACACCTGTAGAGCATCTTTATAATCACCCTGTTATGTTGTGACGTTTGATAGCACACTAAGTGTTCCTCCGGTATTCGGGAGTTGCATAAACTCATAGTCATAGGAACATGTATAAGTTATGGAGAAAGCAATAGCAATAAACTAAACGATCATAATGCTAAGCTAACTGATGGGTCAAGTCAATCACATCATTCTCTAATGATGTGATCCCGTTTATCAAATGACAACTCATGTCTATGGTTAGGAAACTTAACCATCTTTGATTAACGAGCTAGTCAAGTAGAGGCATACTAGTGACACTCTGTTTGTCTATGTATTCACACATGTACTAAGTTTCCAGTTAATACAATTCTAGCATGAATAACAAACATTTATCATGATATAAGGAAATATAAGTAACAACTTTATTATTGCCTCTAGGGCATATTTCCTTCAAGAGCGGGTACAGGTATGGGATCACATAACCCATACCCTCACACCCATGTACCCTTACAAAATCTGACAAATATTGACAAATTACATCTATACTTTGTTGTGAGTTTGTCAACTTAAAATGTATGACTATGTGCTACTATTTATGACTTTGTGTTGATGTTTTGATGTGTTGTTGTCTACAAGAAAGTGTTGGTTTCTATAGAATGTGTTGTTGCTTATAAGAATGTAGTGTTGTTGTTTTGTGTTGTTGTTTAAAAATTATGATTATGTGTTATTGTTTATAATTACGGGGTGCTCAAATTAATGTTATTCAAACGTGGGTATTTTTATCCACGGGTGCCCATTTACCTTGTCGGGTGACGGGTGTGGGAAAAATTGTACCCTCTAGTGAGTATGGGTAAGGTTGATGGGTAAGCTCGAATGGGATGTGTAAGCTCAAATGGGATGGGTAAGGTTTGGGTGGCTCTACTCGTACCCAAACCCTGCGGGTGCCATCCTTACCAACGGGAGGAGAAGGGACTTTTCTTGTAGAGGAGGAAAGAGCTTTAGGCGTATGCGATGCTTCCATGTGGTTGTTGCAAAACATGGAAGTGGTGGTGGAACAACTTGTAGCAATCTTTGTGGTCATAGGCCGCTCTATCAATGTGCCTAAACGAGTAGAACACATAGTCCATCGCGTCCATGATATCTTTGATATCTTAGTTTTTTGCCTCTAGCATGAATAATAAACATTAATCATGATATATGGAAATATAAATAACAACTTTATTATTGCCTCTAGGGCATATTTCCTTCAAGAGCGGGTAAATGTATGGGATCACATAACCCATACCCTCGTACCCATGTACCCTTATAAAATCTAACAAATATTGAAAAATTACATCTATACTTTGTTGTGAGTTTGTCAACTTAAAATGTATGACTATGTGCTACTATTTATAACTTTGTGTTGATGTTTTGATGTGTTGTTGTTTACAAGAAAGTGTTGATTTCTATAGAATGTGTTGTTGCATATAAGAATGTAGTTTGTTCAAAAACTATGATTATGTGTTATTGTTTATAATTACGTGATGCTCAAATTAATGTTATTCAAATGTGGGTATTTTTATCCACGGGTGGCCATTTACCTTGTCGGGTGATGGGTGTGGGAAAAATTGTACCCACTTATGGTTATGGGTATGGTTGATGGGTAAGCTCAAATGGGATGTGTAGGGTCAAATGGGATGGGTAAGGTTTGGGTGGCTCTACTCGTACCCAAACCCGGCGGGTGCCATCCTTACCGACGGGAGGAGAAGGGACTTTTCTTGTAGAGGAGGAAAGAGCTTTAGGCGTATATGCGATGCTTCCCTGTGGTTGTTGCAAAACATGGAAGTAGTGGTGGAACAACTTGTAGCAATCTTTGTGGTCATAGGCCGCTCGGTCAATGTGCCTAAACGAGTAGAACACATAGTCCATCGCGTCCATGAATCTTTGAGATCTCAGTTTTTTTATGAAATAACTCTTTTATTACTCAATGTTAGGGATTACAATCTCATAAGGCAATATCTAAAACCTCCTCCGGAGCCGAACCGAGCCAAACCATGGTTCGACCCTGTCCTCTACCAAAATTTGCCATAGCATGACTAACACCATTGCACGTACGTTGTACGTGAGTAATAGAAGAGTCTCGTTCCCCCCATACTATGTTTAATATCTCTGATCAGAAAAGAGTATTTGGGTAAGTTGTGGTCAACATTGTTCACCATTGAGACCGCCTCCATGCAAACAGATTCAACATCAATGGGTAGAGAGATCCATTGTAGTGCCAAGCTAATTCCCTCACGCATGGCCATAATCTCAGACTCCAGAATGTCTTCACAGTCGCCAATGTATATGCACGCATTGAATACGATGCTGCCTGGATCACCCCGAAGTACCATGTCAGATCATGCCTTCCCATTTAGAACGGAACCATCCGTATTTAGCTTCACATGCCCTTGATTAGGAGGAGACCAAGGGGTACATATAGTTACGTTATCATCATCTCTTGCATGCACCATTGGAAAGCAATGTGCGACCTCCATCTTGCCTTTGACAAAATCAACATTGGTATCTTGCTTGGTGTTGGCCAGCGGGTTCATAGTAGCTTGCCAGAAACCTGGTTGAGAAGTCAATAGGAGGTGCACGATTTGCATGCACCAATTCATTCCGAACATGCCAGACCCTCCAGAGAAGCATAAGCACCTGGACATGTACTTGCTCCTTAACATCACACAAAAGCTGAATGAACCAATCATCATGGCGATTAATATCAGTAAGCATCGGCAGTTCCTAGACCTTCGCCATAACCTTCCTGTAACATCCGAAATTTTCAATTTTGAGTGTTATACATAGATCATTCATGTATATCATATTTTGTTGCATTTAGTTTCGTGATCCTCGAAATCCTAAGCAACTCAAGGACCATCGGAGAGAGTTGGGGACTTCTCAGTTTTCATATTTGAGTTTTATCAAATATTGAAACGAGGATTTTTGTTTTAATTATTTTTCTCTCCGAAAAATATTTCATATTAAAATATATGAGAGGAGATAATATGACTTCTCCAAAGTAAATGAAATATTGGAGGAAAATATTAAAAATCAAATATTTGATTTTATTCAGAGTTTATTGCTATTTTATTTGAATTAAAAAAATTGCATGTTTTTCAAAGTTGCATTTTAGGGCCAAGAAAATGTTCATCTTGTTCTAAATATTTTATTTAGACGGTGAGAATTTGTTTTGGCATTTTTAGTTTTTTATTTTATTTTCTAGGATTTATTTAATTTCCGGTGAAATTGTTTAAAAAAGTCTCAGCGCCCGACTGGTCCAGATTAGTAAAATTTGACTTTAGTCCAGATTAGTAATCAGATCTTGTTTCTCCTGCAGTTTGAGTTTCGTTGCTCCGTTTGATTTGATTCTTTTTGTAAACCGGAGTTCTTAAGTTGAACTTTCTGGTTAGATCTCTTATTTGAGTTTTACCTATGCTTCTTGCTTGATTGCTTAAGTATTCTATTGTTTGTTTGCGATAGAACACTCAGAGTGCGAAGCGTGCTACTACGAGTCTCTAGGTTTTGCGGATCATCAGCAAGGCATGTAACACTTTGATCATACTCGTTTCATACCCAGTTTTTATGCATTAGCTCCAATCCTCAAACATTGCATGATTAGGATGTGTTTAACATGTGAGTTGGGAAGTAGTTGATGAGGTAGAACCTATTGCCCTGCTATTATCAAACCCTTGCGAGTTACTTCTACGTAATGCTTATATTGCTATGCTATGCTCGTAGACGTGGTTTGGGCAAGTGAAATCCATGACAGATGTGAGATTATTAATTAATGGTTCAACTTAAGGTGGCAACTTAAATACACATCTGGGTGGATTGTTTGTTGGGCACCTGGAGAATCTAGTGTTGTCCTAGGATATCCCGGAGTACCCGTGTGATAATCCTATGGTCCGCCACCCAGGCTCAAAGGGAACTGAGATATTTCATGCTAGAAACTTCCGTGTGCAGCCACAAGCTATTATGGGCTCTAGCATAGTTGAGTAAGTTGCGTGAAGCTCTTGAAGAGATAGACTAGCAGGTAGTGGGTTGTAGGTGGTATAGCCTATCCGGAGTAGAGAGTTAATGCTTCTGAAAGACTGTGTCTCGGTCATCCGTTTCTCAAACATAATGTAGTGCGAGAAATCCAACAGAGGAGATCGAGTCTTGTGGGGAAAAGTGCGCAAACCTCTGCAGAGTGTATAAACTAATCATGGTTAGCCGTGTCCCCAGTTATGGACAAATCTTGAGTATCTAGTACTTGGATTATCATATGTATCTCATCATTCTAAATTAATTCTGTTGGGTTAATAATTACTTTTAATTGGGATTGAGTTGGAGGAACCTTCTCAATGATGTTTCAACTACCATGATAGTTAAATAAAATCTATTCCTTTGTTGTAGGAAAAAATTGGCTTTTCGCGAAAACTGTAACCATAGAGCTTTCCACCAGCCAATTATGCATGTAGTGATTGCATTATTCTGTTCTTGCTCTACTATGTTACTTTGCCAGCATATTCCATGTGCTGACCCGTTTTCGGGCTGCAACGTATTATGTTGCAGACTTTTCAGACGAGGAGTAAGGTTCGTTAGGTCGTTGCCGTGCAGCTCAGCTATGCCGTTGGAGTTGATGGACTCACTTTATCTTCCAAGCCTTTCGCCGTTATCGTATTAGATGGCCTTAATCCATATTTATTGTAAAAAGTTCTCTTCTGAGACATTCGATGTAATAAGTGTGTGATTGCTACTCTGTTATAAATCCCCGAGTACTGTGTGTGTCAGCATTACCGATCCAGGGATGACACTGAAGCACAGAGACTTGACCGTTTGAGGTCGGGTCGCTACACTTCCAAAGTCGCTGGCATTGTCACAGGCACAGAGGACATGGCAGGAATCCTCGTCTTCCCTCCCGCATATCAGACATGAGCCATAAACCTCTAGAGTTCTGCGCTTTTTATTCAACCAAGTAGCAAGTGAATCAGTGGCCACATGACAGGCAAAAGAAATAACCTTCGGTGACGCGGGTATGACCAAATCAAATTCCACACATGTCCGTGGACATCTGGAGAACTACTAATGGAAGGAATTAAGGGACTGTTCACCACATTTGCAACAAGCCAATAGGCACTTTTTTTCTAAAAAGAGACCATTGCGTTCTGGTGCCCAGGCCAAGAAGTCCTCCCCCAAACATTGAGGAGGCCTAATCTCGCATATTTCAAGGAAGTCTACAGGCAAAAAGAATTGTTGTAGCCTCTACATGTCCCAATTGCCATTATAATCCAACAAATCTGACACCCATTTGAATCGGCATCTTTCCCTGCTTGAGAGAAGTGAGATGGTGTTGCCTCGAACAAGCCAATGATCGTGCCAAATTCTAACTTTTTGCCCATTAGTTATACGCCAAACAAGTCATTTTTCATGAGCTCAAGCCTGTGACAAAACACCTTGCCAAGATTGAGATGGATTACCCGAGAACACCGTGTCTTCCAACCGACCATTAGGGTAATATTTGGCTTTGAGCAGCCTTGCAAAAAGACTATCGGGATGAGCTAAAAGATGCCAGGCCTACCTCGCTAGCAAACACTACAAAAAAATACACTTCTGTGATGATACGCGTTTGTCACAGTAGGTCACGTTTTTGTTGGGGAACATAGTAATAATTCAAAATTTTCCTACGTGTCACCAAGATCAATCTAGGAGATTCTAGCAACGAGAGAGAGGGAGTGCATCTTCATACCCTTGAAGATCGCTAAGCGGAAGCTTACAAGAATGCGGTTGACGCAGTCGTACTCGCGGCGATTCAAATCGCGGAAGATCTGATCCAAGCGCCGAACGGATGGCGCATCCGCATTCAACACACATACAGCCCGGGGACGTCTCCTCCGTCTTGATCCAGCAAGGGGAGAGGAAAAGTTGAGGGAGAGCTCCGGCAGCACCACGGCGTGGTGGTGGAGCTTGCGGTTCTCCGGCAGGGCTTCGCAAGCACTAGGGAGGAGGGGGAGGTGTTGGAGGAGGGAGGGGTTGCGCCAGGGAAGGGTGCGGCTAACCTCCCACCCCCCACACTATTTATAGGGGGAAGGGAAGAGGTGGGCGGCCCCCTTATATGCATCTAGAGGGGGGAGGGCGGCCAGGACGGGGAAACTTGCCCCCCCCCAAGCAAGTGTGAGGCGCCCCCTCCCCCTAGGGTTTCCAACCCTAGGCGCCTTGGGCCCTTGGGGGCGCACCAGCCCACTAGGGGGCTGGTTCGGTCCCACATTCAGCCCATTAAGTCCTCCGGGGCAGGTGGCCCCACCCGGTGGACCCCCGGACACCTTTAGGCGGTCCCGGTACAATACTGATAACCCCTGAAACCATTCCGGCGACTGAAACTGGACTTCCCATATATAAATCTTCACCTCTGGAACTCCTCGTCATGTCCGGGATCTCATTCGGGACTCCAAACAACCTTCGGTAACCACATATAACTTCCCATAACAACTCTAGCGTCACCGAACCTTTAGTGTGTAGACCCTATGGGTTCGGGAACCATGCAGACATGACCGAGACATCTCTTCGGCCAATAACCAATATTGGGATCTGGATACCCATGTTGGCTCCCACATGTTCCACAATGATCTCATCAGATGAACCACGATGTCGGGGATTCAATCAATCACGTATACAATTCCCTTTGTCCATCGGTATGTTACTTGCCCGAGATTCGATCGTCGGTATCCCCATACCTCGTTCAATCTCATTACCGGTAAGTCTCTTTACTTGTTCCGTAACGCATGATCCCGTGGCTAACTCCTTAGTCACATTGAGCTCGTTATGGTGATGCATTACCGAGTGCGCCCATAGATACCTCTCCGTCATACGGAGTGACAAATCCCAGTCTCGATGCGTGGCAACCAACAGACACTTTCGGAGATACCTGTAGTGCACCTTTATAGCCACCCAGTTACGTTGTGACGTTTAATACACCCAAAGCATTCCTACGATATCCGGGACTTGCACAATCTCATGGTCTAAGGAAATAATACTTGATATTAGAAAAGCTCTAGCAAACGAACTACACGATCTTGTGCCATGCTTAGGATTGGGTCTTGTCCATCACATCATTCTCCTAATGATGTGATCCCATTATCAATGACATCCAATGTCCATGGTCAGGAAACCACAACCGTCTATTGATTAACGAGCTAGTCAACTAGAGGCTCACTAGGGACATGTTGTGATCTATGTATTCACACATGTATTATGGTTTCCGGTTAATACAATTATAGCACGAACAATAGAAAATTATCATGAACAAGGAAATATAATAATAACTATTTTATTATTGCCTCTAGGGCATCTTTCCAACAGTCTCACACTTGCACTAGAGTGAGAAATACTTGTGTCGAAGTTGGCAAGTCTCGTAGCATGCACGTATGGTAAACGTTGTGTGACAAATGTGAAGCATGGGGTGTTCTTTGATTGCTTTCCTTATGAGTGGCGGTCGGGGACGATAGATGGTATTTTCCTACCAATCTATACCCCTAGGAGCATGCGTGTAGTGCTTGGTTGATGACTTGTAGATTTTTGCAATAAGTATGTGAGTTCTTTATGACTAATGTTGAGTCCATGGATTATACGCTCTCTCACCGTTCCATCATTGCTAGCCTCTTCGGTACCATGCATTGCCCTTTCTCACTTTGAGAGTTGGTGCAAACTTTGCCGGTGCATCCAAACCCCGTGATATGAAACACTCTATCACACATAAGCCTCCTTATATCTTCCTCAAAACAGCCACCATACCTACCTATTATGGCATTTCCATAGCCATTCCGAGATATATTGCCATGCAACTTTCCACCGTTCCGTTTATTATGACACGCTCCATCATTGTCATATTGCTTTCATGATCATGTAGTTGACATCGTATTTGTGACAAAGCCACCTTCATAATTCTTTCATACATGTCACTCTTGATTCATTGCATATCCCGGTATACCGCCGAAGGCATTCACATAGAGTCATATTTTGTTCTAAGTATCGAGTTGTAATTATTGAGTTGTAAGTAAATAAAAGTGTGATGATTTTCATTATTAGAGCATTTTCCCATGTGAGGAAAGGATGATGGAGACTGATTCCCCCACAAGTCGGGATGAGATTCCGGACGAAAAAAAGAGGCCATAAAAAGAGAGAAAAAAGGCCCAAAGTAAAAATGAGAGAAAAAGATAGAAGGGGCAATGTTACTATCCTTTTTCCACACTTGTGCTTCAAAGTATCACCATGATCTTCATGATAGAGAGTCTCTTATTCTTTCACTTTCATATACTAGTGGGAATTTTTCATTATAGAACTTGGCTTGTATATTCCAATGATGGGGTTCCTCAAAATGCCCTAGATCTTCGTGAGCAAGCAAGTTGGATGTACACCCACTTAGTTTCTTTTGTTGAGCTTTCATATATTTATAGCTCTAGTGCATCCGTTGCATGGCAATCCCTACTCCCTGCATTGACATCAATTGATGGGCATCTCCATAGCCCGTTGATTAGCCGCGTCAATGTGAGACTTTCTCCCTTTTGTCTTCTCACACAACCTCCATCATCATATTCTATTCCACCCATAGTGCTATGTCCATGGCTCGTTCTCATATATTGCGTGAAAGTTGAAAGAGTTTGAAAAGGCTAAGTATGAAACAATTTCTTGGCTTGTCATCGGGGTTGTGCATGATGGGAGCATTTTGTGTGACGAAAATGAAGCATGGCCAAACTATATGATTTTGTAGGGATAAGCTTTCTTTGGCTATGTTATTTTGATAAGACGCAATTGCTTGGTTAGCATGCTTGAAGTATTATTATTTTTATGTCCATATTAAACTTCTGTCTAGAATCTTTTGGATCTAAACATTCCGGCCGCAATAAAGAGAATTACATTGAAAATTATGTTAGGTAGCATTCCACATCAAAAATTATGTTTTTATCACTTACCTACTCGAGGACGAGAAGGAATTAAGCTTGGGGATGCTTGATACGTCTCCAACGTATCTATAATTTTTGATTGTTCCATGCTATTATATTATCTGTTTTGGATGTTTAATGGGCTTTATTATGCACTTTTATATTATTTTTGGGACTAACCTATTAACTGAAGGCCCAGTGTAAATTGCTGTTTTTTTCCTATTTCAATGTTTTGCAGAAAAGGAATATCAAACGGAATCCAAACGGAACGAAACCTTCGCGGGGATATTTTTTGGAACAAACGCAATCCAGGAGACTTGGAGTAGAGGTCAAGGAAGCAACGAGGCGGCCATGAGGTAGGGTGGCGCGCCCCCACCCTCGTGGGCCCCTCGTAGCTCCACCGACCTACTTCTTTCGTCTATATATACTCTTACACCCTGAAAACATCCAGGGGGGCCACAAAACCACTTTTCCACAACCGCAACCTTCTTTACCCGTGAGATCCCATCTGGGGACCTTTTCCGGCGATCTGCCGGAGGGGGATTCGATCACGAAGGCCTTCTACATCAACACCATAGCCTCTCTGATGATGTGTGAGTAGTTTACCATGGACCATCGGGTCCGTAGTTATTGGCTAGATGGCTTCTTCTCTCTCTTTGGATCTCAATACAAAGTTCTCCTCAATGTTCTTGGAGATCTATTCAATGTAATTCTTTTTGTGGTGTGTTTGCCGAGATCCGATGAATTGTGGGTTTATGATCAAGTTTATCTATGAACAATATTTGATTCTTCTCTAAATTCTTATATGCATGATTTGATATCTTTGCAAGTCTCTTCGAATTATCGGTTTGGTTTGGCCTACTAGATTGATCTTTCTTGCAATGGGGGAAGTGCTTAGCTTTGGGTTCAATCTTGCGGTGTCCTTTCCCAGTGACAATAGGGGCAACAAGGCACGTATTGTATTGCTGCCATCGAGGATAAAAAGATGTGGTTTATATCATATTGCTTGAGTTTATCCCTCTACATCATGTCATCTTGCCTAATGCGTTACTCTGTTCTTATGAACTTAATACTCTAGATGCATGCTGGATAGCGGTCAATGTGTGGAGTAATAGTAGTAGATGAAGAATCGTTTCGGTCTACTTGACACGGACGTGATGCCTATGTTTATAATCATGCCTAGATATTCTCATAACTATGCCCTTTTCTATCAATTGCTCGGCAGTAATTTGTTCACCCACCGTAATATATGCTATCTTAAGAGAAGCCACTAGTGAAACCTATGGCCCCCGGATCTACTTTACATCATGTTAGTTTCCCGTCAACTAGCCATATCGGTCGCCGTTTAATTTGCAATCTTTACTTTCCAATCTATACAAAAATACCAAAAATATTTATCTTATTATCTTTATCAGATCTCACTTTTGCAAGTGGCCGTGAAGGGATTGACAACCCCTTTATCACGTTGGTTGCAAGGTTCTTATTTGTTTGTGCAGGTACTAGGCGATTTGTGTGTAGTCTCCTACTGAATTGATACCTTGGTTCTCAAAAACTAAGGGAAATACTTACGCTACTTTGCTGCATCACCCTTTCCTCTTCAAGGGAAAACCAACGCATGCTCATGAGCTAGCACCGACCGACCTCCCCCTTGCTCCTTTATATATGGGGGCAGGGGGCACCCTAGAACACACAAGTTGATTGTTTAGCCGTGTGCGGTGCCCCTCTCCATGGATTTCCACCTCGGTTATATCGTTGTAGTGCTTAGGCGAAGCCTTGCGTCGGTAACTTCATCATCACTGTCGTCACGCCGTGGTGCTGATGAAACTCTCCCTCGACCTCAGCTGGATCTAGAGTTCATGGGACGTCACCGAGATGAACGTGTGTAGATCATGGAGGTGTCGTAGCTTCGGTGCTAGGATCGGTTGGATCGTGAAGGAGTACGACTACATCAACCGCGTTGTCATAACGCTTCCGCTTTCGGTCTACGAGGGTACATAGACATACTCTCCCCCTCTTTTTGCTATAAATCTCCTAGATAAATCTTGCGTTATCATAGGAATTTTTTTTGAAATATGTGTTCCCCAACATGTCTACATACCCTCGTAGATCGAAAGCGGAAGCGTTAAGAAACGCGGTTGATGTAGTCGAACGTCTTCGCAATCCAACCGATCAAGTACCGAACACACGGCACCTCCGCGATCTGCACACGTTCAGCTCGGTGACGTCCCTCGTACTCTTGATCCAGTTGAGGCCGAGGCCGAGGGAGAGTTTCTTCAGCACGACGGCATGTTGACGGTGATGACGAAGTTACCGACGTAGGGCTTCGCCTAAGCACTACGACGATATGACCGAGGTGTGTACCTGTGGAGGGGGCACCGCACACGGCTAAAACAATTGTCAACTTATGTGTCTATGGGGTGCCCCCTCCCCCGTATATAAAGGAGGAGAGGAGGGGGTCGGCCGGCCCTCATGGTGCGCCCCCAAGGGGGGATTCCTACTCCTACTAGGAGTAGGTTTCCCCCTTTCCTAGTCCTAATAGGAGGGGGAAGAGAAGAAGAAGGAAAGGGGGGTCGGCCCCCTTCCCAATTCGGATTGGGCTTGGAGCGTGCCCCCACCTCTTGGCCACCTCCTCTCTCTTCCACTAAAGCCCATGTAGGCCCATTAAGCCCTCGGGGGGTTCCGGGGACCCCCCCCCCCCGGTACTCCGGTATATGCCCGAACTCATCCGAAACCATTCTGGTGTCCAAACATAACCTTCCAATATATCAATCTTCATGTCTCGACCATTTCGAGACTCCTCGTCATGTCCGTGATCACATCCGGGACTCAGAACTACCTTCGGTACATCAAAACACATAAAGTCATAATACCGATCGTCATCGAACGTTAAGCGTGCGGACCCTACGGGTTCGAGAACTATGTAGACATGACCGAGACTCATCTCCGGTCAATAACCAACAGCGGAACCTGGATGCTCATATTGGTTCCTACATATTCTATGAATATCTTTATCGGTTAAACCGCATAACAACATATGTTGTTCCCTTTGTCATCGGTATGTTACTAGCCCGAGATTCGATCGTCGGTATCATCATACCTAGTTCAATCTCGTTACCGGCAAGTCTCTTTACTCGTTCTGTAATGCAACATCCCGTAACTAACTCATTAGTCACATTGCTTGCAAGGCTTAAGTGATGTGCATTACCGAGAGGGCCCAGAGATACCTCTCTGACAATCGGAATGACAAATACTAATCTCGATCTATGCCAACTCAACAAACACCATCGGAGACACCTGTAGAGCATCTTTATAATCACCCAGTTACGTCGTGACGTTTGATAGCACACTAAGTGTTCCTCCGGTATTCGGGAGTTGCATAATCTCATAGTCATAGGAACATGTATAAGTTATGGAGAAAGCAATAGCAATAAACTAAATGATCATAATGCTAAGCTAACAGATGGGTCAAGTCAATCACATCATTCTCTAATGATGTGATCCCATTTATCAAATGATAACTCATGTCTACGGTTAGGAAACTTAACCATCTTTATTAACCAGCTAGTCAAGTAGAGGCATACTAGTGACACTCTGTTTGTCTATGTATTCACACATGTACTAAGTTTCCGGTTAATACAATTCTAGCATGAATAATAAACATTTATCATGATATAAGGAAATATAAGTAACAACTTTATTATTGCCTCTAGGGCATATTTCCTTCAAGAGCGGGTACAGGTATGGGATCACATAACCCATACCCTCACACCCATGTACCCTTATAAAATCTGACAAATATTGACAAATTACATCTATACTTTGTTGTGAGTTTGTCAACTTAAAATGTATGACTATGTGCTACTATTTATGACTTTGTGTTGATGTTTTGATGTGTTGTTGTCTACAAGAAAGTGTTGGTTTCTATAGAATGTGTTGTTGTTTATAAGAATGTAGTGTTGTTGTTTTGTGTTGTTGTTTAAAAATTATGATTATGTGTTATTGTTTATAATTACGGGGTGCTCAAATTAATGTTATTCAAACGTGGGTATTGTTATCCACGGGTGCCCATTTACCTTGTCGGGTGACGGGTGTGGGAAAAATTGTACCCTCTAGTGAGTATGGGTAAGGTTGATGGGTAAGCTCGAATGGGATGTGTAAGCTCAAATGGGATGGGTAAGGTTTGGGTGGCTCTACTCGTACCTAAACCCTGCGGGTGCCATCCTTAGCAACGGGAGGAGAAGGGACTTTTCTTGTAGAGGAGGAAAGAGCTTTAGGCGTATATGCGATGCTTCCATGTGGTTGTTGCAAAACATGGAAGTGGTGGTGGAACAACTTGTAGCAATCTTTGTGGTCATAGGCCGCTCTATCAATGTGCCTAAACGAGTAGAACACATAGTCCATCGCGTCCATGATATCTTTGATATCTCAGTTTTTTGCGAAATAACTCTTTTGTTACTCAATGTTAGGGATTACAACCTCGTAAGGCAATAGCTAAAACCTCATCCGGAGCCGAACCGAGCCGAACCAAGGTTCGACCCCGTCCTCTACCAAAATTTGCCATAGCATGACTAACACCATTGCACGTACATTGTATGTGAGTAATAGAATAGTCTCGTTCCCCCATACTATGTTTAATCTCTCTGATCAGAAAAGAGTATTTGGATAAGTTGTGATCAACATTGTTCACCATTGAGACCGCCTCCATGCAAACAAACTCAACATCAATGGGTAGAGAGATCCATTGTAGTGCCAAGCTAATTCCCTCACGCATGGCCATAATCTCAGACTCCAGAATGTGTTCACAATCGCCAATGTATCTGGACGCGTTGAATATGATGCTACGTAGATCATCCCGAAGTACCATGTCAGATCCCGCTTTCCCATTTAGAACAGAACCATCCGTATTTAGCTTCACATGCCCTTGATTAGGAGGAGACCAAGGGGTACATATAGTTACGTTGTCATCATCTCTTGCATGCACCATTGGAAAAGAATGTGCGACCTCCATCTTGCCTTTGACAAAATCAACATTGGTATCTAGCTTGGTGTTGGCCAGCGGGTTCATAGTAGCTTGCCAGAAACCTAGTTGAGAAGTCAATAGGAGGTGCACGATTTGCATGCACCAATTCATTCCGAACATGCTAGACCCTCCAGAGAAGCATAAGCACCTAGACATGTACTTGCTCCTTAACATCACACAAAAGCTGAATGAACCAATCATCATGGCGTTTAATATCAGTAAGCATCGGCAATTCATAGACCTTCGCCATAGCCCAAAGTCGTTGGGCATTGTCACAAGCACAGAGGGCATGGAAGGAATCCTCGTATTCCCTCCCGCATATCAGACATGTGCCATAAACCTCTAGAGTTCTCCGCTTTTTATTCAACCAAGTAGAAAGTGAATCAGTGGCCACACGACAGGCAAAAGAAATAACCTTCGGTGACGCGGGTATGACCAGATCAAATTCCACACATGTATGTGGCCATCTGGAGAACTACTAATAGAAGGAATTAAGGGACTATTCACCTCATTTGCAACAAGCCAATAGGCACTTTTTTTCTAAAAAGAGACCATTCCGTTCTGGTGCCCAGGCCAAGAAGTCCTCCCCCAAACATGGAGAAGGCCTAATCTTGCATATTTCAAGGATGTCTACAGGCAAAAAGAATTGTTGTAGCCTCTACATGTCCCAATTGCCATTGTAATCCAACAAATCCGACACCCATTTGAATCGGCATCTTCCCTTGCTTGAGAGAAGCGAACTGGTGTTGCCTCGAACAAGCCTATGATCATGCCAAATTCTAACTTTCTGCCCATTAGTTATACGCTAAACAAGTCCTTTTTTCATGAGCTCAAGCCCGAGAACACCCTGTCTTCCAACCGACCATTAGGGTAATATTTGGCTTTGAGCAGCCTTGCACAAATACTATCCGGATGAGCTAAAAGACGCCAGGCCTACCTCGCTAGCAAACACTACAAAAATATACACTTCCGTGATGATACGTGTTTGTCACGGTAGGTCACGTTTTTGTTGGGGAACGTAGTAATAATTCAAAATTTTCCTACGTGTCACCAAGATCAATCTAGGAGATGCTAGCAACGAGAGAGAGGGAGTGCATCTTCATACTCTTGAAGATCGCTAAGCGGAAGCATTACAAGAACGCGGTTGACGGAGTCGTACTCACGGCGATTCAAATTGCGGAAGATCCGATCCAAGTGCCGAACGGACGGCGCCTCCGCATTCAACACACGTATAGCCCGGGTATGTCTCCTCCTTCTTGATCCAGCAAGGGGAGAGGAGAAGTTGAGGGAGAGCTCCGGTAATACCACGACGTGGTGGTGGAGCTTGTGGTTCTCCGGCAGGGCTTCGCCAAGCACTACGGAGGAGGAGGAGGAGGTGTTGGAGGAGGGAGGGGTTGCGCCAGAGGAAGGGTGCCGCTGCCCTCCCACCCACCCACCCCCACTATTTATAGGGGAAGGGAAGAGGGGGCGGCCCCCTTAGATGCATCTAGAGGGGGACGACGGTCAAGAGGGGGAAACATGCCCCCCAAGCAAGTGTGAGGCGCCCCCTCCCCCTAGGGTTTCCAACCCTAGGCGCCTTGGGCCCTTGGGGGGGCGCACCAGCCCACTAGGGGGCTGGTTCCCTCCCACATTCAGCCCATTAAGTCCTCCGGGGCAGGTGGCCCCACCCGGTGGACCCCCGAACACCTTTCGGCGGTCCCAGTACAATACCGATAACCCCCGAAACCATTCGGACGACGGAAACTGGACTTCCCTTATATAAATCTTCACCTTCGGACCATTCAAGAACTCCTCGTGACGTCCGAGATCTCATCTGGGACTCCAAACAACCATCAGTAACCACATACAATTTCCCATAACAACTCTAGCGTCACCGAACCTTTAGTGTGTAGACCCTACGGGTTCGGGAACCATGCAGACATGACCGAGACATCTCTCCGGCCAATAACCAATAGTGGGATCTGGATACCCATGTTGGCTCCCACATGTTCCACAATGATCTCATCGGATGAACCACGATGTCGGGGATTCAATCAATCTCGTATACAATTCCCTTTGTCCATTGGTATGTTACTTGCCCGAGATTCGATCGTCGGTATCCCCATACCTTGTTCAATCTCATTACCGGCAAGTCTCTTTACTAGTTCCGTAATGCATGATCCCGTGGCTAACTCCTTAATCACATTGAGCTTGTTATGGTGATGCATTACTGAGTGGGCCCATAGATACCTCTCTGTCATACGGAGTGACAAATCCCAGTCTCGATTCATGCCAACCCAACAGACACTTTCGAGGATACCTGTAGTGCACCTTTATGGCCACCCAGTTACGTTGTGACGTTTGATACACCCAAAGCATTCCTACGGTATCCGGGACTTGCTCAATCTCATGGTCTAAGGAAATAATACTTGACATTAGAAAAGCTCTAGCAAACGAACTACACGATCTTGTGCCATGCTTAGGATTGGGTCTTGTCCATCACATCATTGTCCTAATGATGTGAGCCCGTTATCAACGACATCCAATGTCCATGGTCAGGAAACCACAACCATCTATTAATCAACGAGCTAGTCAATTAGAGGCTCACGAGGGACATGTTGTGATCTATGTATTCAAACATGTATTACGGTTTCCGGTTAATACAATTATAGCATGAACAATAGACAATTATCATGAACAAGGAAATATAATAATAACTATTTTATTATTGCCTCTAGGGCATCTTTCCAACAGTCTCCCACTTGTACTAGAGTCAATAATCTAGTTACATTGTGATGAATCGAACACCCATAGAGTTCTGGTGTTGATCATGTTTTGCTCGTGGAAGAGGTTTAGTCAACGGATCTGCGACATTCAGATCTGTATGCACTTTACAAATATCTATGTATCCATCTTGAATATATTCACGAATGGAGTTGAAGCGATGCTTGATGTGCCTGGTCTTCTTGTGAAACCTGGCCTCCTTAGCAAGGGCAATAGCTCTAGTGTTTTCACAGAAGAGAGTCATCGGGCCCAACGTGTTGGGAATTACTCCTAGGTTGGTGATGAACTCCTCCATCCAGACTGCTTCTTGTGCTGCCTCTGAGGCAGCTATGTACTCTGCTTCACATGTAGATCCCGCCACGATGCTTTGCTTGCAACTGCACCAGCTGACTGCCCCACCATTCAAAATGTACACCTATCCGATTTGTGACTTGGAGTCATCCAGATCTGTGTCGAAGCTAGCATCGACGTAACCCTTTACGACGAGCTCTTCGTCACCTCCATAAACGAGAAACATATCCTTAGTCCTTTTCAGGTACTTTAGGATATTATTGACCGTTGTCCAGTGTTCCATACCGGGATCACTTTGGTACCTCCCTACCAAACTTATGGCAAGGTTCACATCAGGTCTGGTACACAACATGGTATATATAATAGAGCCTATGGCTGAGGCATATGGGATGACACTCGTCTTTTCTCTATCTTCTGTCGAGGTCAGGCGTTGAGCCGTGCTCAATCTCACACCTTGCAATACAGGCAAGAACCCCTTCTTGGACTGATCCGTATTGAACTTATTCAATATCTTGTCAAGGCACCACAGTTCGACGCTGCACCAGAAGCTCGGCTCAGCGGGATGGTTTCAAGCCCACATTCCAAGAGCTCGCACTTCAGCCCAAGAGGAAGAAGCCCAAGGGCAAGCCTTTCACGGCCCAAATGTATGAAGAGCCTGCTTCTGATGGAATTCCTCCTGCAACCCCTGTCAGTAGACTCCAAGAAGTTGGACGTGAGCTTCAGATTGATGCTGCTCTGCTAACTGTGGATGCACTTATGGTGGACCCACCTGCTGTAGCTTCGCCTAAACATGATGATTAGTGTGTCCTTGGCATATTGGGTTTTGCAAGCCCATAATTTTGCTTTTTCTCTATTTTTAGGCAATTTCCTGCTTCTGGAACTTTGGTGCTTGGTGATGTTGGGACAGACTAAACTGTCTTCTTTTAAAAATGTGGTATTGTGTGCCATGTGGTTTCCGGCCTTTAACTTTTGCTATAATGAGTAATAGCTGTAGAAACTGGAATGTTCTTTGTTGGAATGTAAGAGGCCTGAATTCTGAAGCTAGACAGAGAGCGGTTAGGCAGAAAATTGAGGAGAGCCAATGTTCAATAGCTTGTCTGCAAGAAACAAAATGTACTTCTTTTGACTCGCGGACAATCAAATCTTTCTGCCCTAAAAGATTTGACTCTTTTGTCTGTTCTCCTTCAATTGGAGCTTCTGGTGGAATTATTGTTGTCTGGAATTCTGCAGTTTTTAGTGGCACTATAATTGAAGTGCAGCAGTTTGCTGTGGTGGTTCAGTTTACTTCCAGGAAAAATAATGAAACTTGGACTCTTGTGGCTGTTTATGGTCCTTGTCAGGGTGTAGCCAGGGACAACTTTGTTAATTGGTTATACAACCTGGCTATACCTGTTAATGAGCACTGGTTGCTACTTGGTGACTTTAATTTCCTCCGATCTATGGATAACAGAAACTTACCGGGTGGGGACATAAATGACATGTTCATTTTTAATGAGATTATCGGTCACCTGGGCCTCCTTGAACTTCCAATCAAAGGCAGATCCTACACATGGTCCAATATGCAGGATACCCCACTTCTTGAGCAGCTAGACTGGTTTTTTACCTCTGTAGATTGGATTTCTGATTACCCCATGACTGAAGTTCTGCCCCTGGCTAGGACTGCATCGGATCGTGTGCCTTGTCTAGTGTCCATCAAAACTTCCATTCCAAAATCAAACATCTTTAGGTTTGAAAACTATTGGCTTGAACTGGAAGGTTTCATGAATTGTGTTGAATCCTCTTGGAAGCAGCCCTCTCGGAAGACACACATAACTGCTAAAATTGCAGACAAATTTAAGTGTTTGAGAATGTGTCTTAAGAGATGGCAAATGAATATTTCCAAATTGAGGCTATTGATTAGCAAATGCAATCATGTCATTTTCCTTTTGGATGAATTAGAGGAGTGGAGGCCTCTTGTTATTCAAGAGAACAACTTCAGAAGAATTGTCAAAACACATTTGGAAAAGTTTCTGCACTTAAAGTTTCTGTACTGGAAGAAGCGATGCTCTATTAGATACTTTAAGGTGGGGGGATAAAACACTAAATTTTTCCATGCTATGGCCACTGAGAGGCATAGGAGAAACTCCATAGCTAGTCTAAGACTACCTGATGGAACTGTAGTCTTTGATCACTCCCAAATGGCTGGACTTATCTAGAACTGTTATAAGAATAGAATGGGCACCTCTAGAGGGATTGTGATGGGTTTTGACTTATCTTCGCTTATCTCACCAGTGTCTGGCCTTGAGGTGCTCACTAGGCCTTTTGAAAAGGAGGAAATGGATAATGTGGTCAAGCATATGCCTGTGGATAAGGCACCTGGTCCGGATGGATTTAATGGCTTGTTTTTTAAGAAATGCTGGCACCTTATCTCTGGGGATTTTTATGAGTTAGCCCAGGCCTTTCATGAGGGAAAGGCTTTCTTACATAACATCAATAGTTCTTTTATTACTCTTGTGCCCAAAAAACTTTCTCCTGAGGAAGTGGGAGACTTCAGACCTATCTCTCTCACTAGTATGGGGCTTAAATTGTCCAAAATGGCTGCAAATAGACTTCAAGCAATGATCATGCAGTGCATCCATAAGAACCAATATGGTTTCATCAAAACCAAAACAATACAGGACTGCCTGGGTTGGACTTTCGAGTACTTGCATCAATGCCACCAGTCCAAGAGGCCAATAGTAATCCTTAAATTGGATTTTGAAAAGGCATTTGACTCCATTGAGCATGAAGCTATCTTTCAAATTCTCAGGTATAAGGGCTTTAATGATAAGTGGATTCTTTGGATGAAACAGCTCCTTACCACTGGTACTTCTTCTGTTCTGCTCAACGGAGTCCCTGGGAAGAAGTTTGTTTGTAAGAAAGGAGTTAGACAGGGTGACCTTGTATCTCCCCTGCTATTTGTCATAGCTGCTGACCTGCTACAAACAGTAATTAATGATATGTACAGGAGGGGAATTCTACATTTACCTATTCCCTGCCATGATACAGACTACCCTGTGATCCAGTATGCTGATGATACTTTGATCATCCTCCCTGCAGACAGGGTCCAACTCCTGGCTCTGAAGGATATGCTACAGGTGTTTTCTCAGTCCACTGGTCTGGATGTCAACTATCAAAAGTCTTTCATTATTCCAATCAATGTTGACTCTGCTGTAATGAAGGATTTAGCAACTGCTTTTGACTGCAAAATTGGTACAGTGCCATTTACTTATCTGGGATTACCTGTGGGGACCACCAGACCCAAAATGGTAGACTTCATGCCACTGGTTGACTGTATGGAGAGAAGAATGACTGCCAGTTCTTCTTTCCTTAACCAAGGAGAAAGGCTACAGTTCCTAAACTCGGTGCTATCCTCTTTACCAATTTTCTTTATGGGTAGTCTTGCTCTCCCAGCTGGTATTCTGAAGCAGTTGGAAAGAATTCAAAGGCAGTGCTTGTGGAGAAAGCATAGAGATGAGCCAGCTCCATCTCTGGCGGCTTGGGAACTCATATGTAGGCCAAAAAGCAAAGGAGGTCTTGGTATTCTTAATCTGGGGGTTCAGAATGTGGCTCTCCTTCTCAAGCATGCCAGCAATTTCCTGAACAAACGACAAATTCCTTGGGTATCTCTAGTTTGGGACTCATATTATTTTGAGAGAATGCCCCAGGGAACAAATGACTGTGGCTCCTTCTGGTGGAGAGATATTTGCAAAGTCATGCAGCATTTTAGGGACTGCTCCTGGGTACAGATCAATGAAGGGGACACTGCTCTCTTTTGGTCTGATAATTGAAACCTTGGCTCTGAGACATCTAGTTTGCAGGCACGATTCCCAAGGTTTTTCTCTTTTGCCAAGGACCCCTGGGTCTCAATTAAAGAAATTTTCAACACCCAGGATCTGCACCAATTTTTTCACCTTCCCTTATCGGCTCAAGCCTTTGATGAGTTAAATCTGATAAAGGTTTTAATGAACTCACACAGAAGGGACCCCATCTTGAAGGATTGTTGGTTCTGGCAGGCTCCTCCAAGTTTTACAAACCCAAGATGTTTTACTCACACTCCTTTCAGTTTGAGTCCTTCAATCCTTTGCTCTGTTGGATATGGAAATCCTCCTGTAATCTCAAGATCAAGGTCTTTGCTTGGTTGCTTATTATGGATAGGTTAAACACCAAGGATATAGTTGAAAGGAGGCACTGGCACATGGAGGATGGAGTCCACTGTAGGCTATGCCCTTTGCAGGCTAGGGAAACAAGAGATCACTTATTCTTCAATTGCAATTTCAATGTAAGGGTCTGGAATTATCTGCAGATTGATTGGTCTACTGGCACATCCATGATTGAGCTGGTTACTCAGGCAAGGAGAGGTTTTGCTAGGCCTTTCTTTTCTGAAGTGGTATTCATTGCTTGCTGGCATATTTGGCTCATCAGAAATGCCAAAGTGTTCAGAAATGAGAGGGCCAGTTTCAATAAATGGAGGTTTGCTTTTCGGCAGGATATTAGCCTCATGCAGCACAGGATCAGAACTGCTTACAAGGATGACCTGCTCAAATGGATCTCTTACGTCCCACCCTAAGCTTGTTTGGTAGGGCTTTCTCTTTTCTTTTTGTTCCTTGTAACCTGGTTACTCCTTGTAATCAACTTATTGTATCTGTTATTTTCTCAATAAAGTTTTGATCTGGTGTGGGGGTTTTGCCCCATAGTTCACAGTCAAAAAAATATCTTGTCAAGGTATGTGCTTTGTGAAAGACCAATGAGGCATCCCGATCTATCTCGATAGATCTTTCAATTGCCCAACAGTAATTTGTTTACCCACCTTATGCTATTTTTCTCGAGAGAATCCACTAGTGAAATCTACGGCCCCGGGTCTATTCTTTATCATATTTTCTTTGAGATCTATTTTTATTCGCTTTTATTTTCAGATCTATTATTCCAAAAACCCAAAAATAACTTGCTGCACTTTTTATTTGCATCTTTTATTTCCCGTTTATTCAGATCTATTTATCCAATCTATCACAATTTTATCCCATCAACTTGCCAATTTCCTACGTCGTTACACGTAAGAGGGATGGTCAACCCCTCATAAGCGTCGGGTTGTAAATATTTGTTCTTTGTGTGCAGGTACCATTTACATAGTGTTGCTTGGTTCTCCTACTGGATTGATACCTTGGTTTCATAACTGAGGGAAATACCTACCGTAGCTGTGCTGCATCATCCCTTCCTCTTTGGGGAAATACCGACGTAGTTCAAGCCGCATCAGGAGGCACAATGCTCCCAAAGAAGCCACTAGGGTCACCGTATTCTCCTCACGCCCTCACACAATGCGAGGTGCCGTGATTCCACTAGTGGTGCCCTTGAAGGTGGCGACCATACCTTGACAAACAAGGTTGGGTTTCTCCCCACAACCGAATTGGAGGCTCCCAACAACACCACGAAGCTTCACCACAATGGAATGTGGCTCCGAGGTGACCTCAACCGTCTAGGGTGCTCAAACACCCAAGAGTAACAAGATGCGCAAGGGATTAGTGGGGGGGGGGGGAATCAAATTTCTCTTGGTGGAAGTGTAGATCTAGGCCTTCTCAAGCAATCCCTAAAGAATCAACAAGTTTGATTGACCAGCGAGAGAGATCTTGCAAGGATGAGCTTGTGAGAAACAATGGAGCTTGGTGAGGAAGACGTAAGTCAACTTAGGGAAGATGACTCCTTTATATAGTGGGGGAAGAAAACCAACCGTTATGCACTCACAACCCGTGGACAAGCGGTAGTACCGCTCAGGCGAGCTGTACTTTCGCTGGCACAGAAGATTTCAGCCACTGCATTCAAATGATCATGTCAAGGAGGCGGTAGTGCCGCTAGAGAGCGGTACTACCGCTCCCACCACTGATACTTCCGCTTGGTGTTGAACAGCAGCTGGAATCCGCAGTAGTAGAGGAAGACAGAGCGGTAGTACTACCGCTCTATTTCTGCTCGTGTGACAGAGATTTCCAGAAGGCACAAAACAAGTGGTACTCAGTGCGATAGAAGATCGTAGTAGTTCCGCCGGAGCGGTACTTCCGCTTGTCTGATCAGTGCCCAATAAACCTGCGGTAGTAGAGTGGTGGTCAGAGCCGTAGTACCACTCGAGCGGTACTACCACGCTGAACTGCCGCTCTACTACCACCCATTTACAGGATGCACGGAACAAGTAGAAGTGAGGGTAGCACTGTTCTACGGCAGTACCGCTGGAGCGGTACTACCGCTGAGCAGAACGGTACTACCGCTTATGTTGTTTTGACAAGCTCAAGCACAAGGAAGGACAAGCTCAAATGATGGGAAAGATCAAGGGTGCAAAGAGATAGTGTACGTGTTTCCACCCAAACTTTTTCGAAGCGGATCCCCTCTTAATAGTACGGTGTTCCTACAACTTAAATCCACCGAAAATGAAACAAAGGAAAAACACCATCTTCACAATAACTCCGAGGGGCACGAATCGTCTTGTGCCATATTATAGTTTATCTGAAATTTTAATGCATAAGACTAATCCGCAAAAACATTGTCATCAATCATCAAAACCACTAAACGAGAAATATACCCTAACAGTCGTTCGCAGCCCAAACAAGAGGATGCCCTCTTGTTAGTTGCTCCCCAAGAAGAGAAGTGACCATGTCCGGCTTAGTGCAAGACAACGGGTGCACTCACCTCAAGCGTCACCATAAATAGGTAGCTTCTAGTTCCAGGTTAGTTAGTTTTCCCCTCGCTTCTAATTTTGAGTCAATTACACCACCAATGCCATAACTTGGTAATAAAAATCAGTTTACTGTTAAAACTTGCGGCATACATTGAGTTGATGTTACAATTTGACTTTGGCGTGCATATACGGTGCAAATCACGTTACTATACGAACACGATGTTGATTAGGTGCGCCAACATGACATAGGGTCGTATGGTTGAGCCCATGAGAAGACTCCGATCACCAGTCATGTGGTTAGTGCATCCACTGTCCATAATCAACTCAGAAGCCTTTGGTGTCGTACCCTAGAGTGCAGTTTGGGGGATAGGCTTCACCAAGGGAAGTGTGAAGCATAAACATTTGTCAAAAAAGCATATTATCAAAGTTCAGATCCTGGTTAGGATAAATAGGACGTATGTAAAGGAATCCTGGGACGAAATACATAATAAGACCATTTGGACATTTTATCTTGCGTCCCACAAGATGTTTAAGGTCCCGAGCATGAGCATCAGATGCCTTTGATTTCTGGTTGGAGACCTTTCCCTGCAAAAGAGATTCAATTTTTCTTAGCCACCCACATCCTCAGGGGTGGCTTCGAAGCAATAAGTCGAAGTGCAGCATATGAGAACTTTGGCTTTGGAGCCCTAGCAAATAGCCTTGCAGGAGGTGAATAATACTCATAAGAATAAGCAGAGTAGTTCTTGGTCTTATGAACATGGCGGTTTGATGAAACACGCTCATATTCATAGACCTGAGTATGGTTTCCCTGTAAAACATTGGTGTTAGGGTGACTCTGGTGAGTCCTCTGTCTGTATGAAGCCTTTGGACCATATGAAGCCTTTGGTCTGGGGTTTATCTTCTTCCCAGGTGGTGTCATGATGACATTCACCTAAATATTCTCAAGACAACTTTTGGGTACCCAAATCTTCTTCAAAGGTGGTCCATTCCTGCAGTTAGTACCAATATACCTGGCAAACACTTCACCATTCTGATTCTTAAACAGTTTATAGTTTGCATCAAAGGATTCATCAATGATAATCGGGTTAGCACAAGTGAAACCAGATAAGGTAGATGGATCCACTGAAGGTCCCTTTGCAGCAACCCATGTGGTTTTGGGGTACTGCTCGGGCTTCCAGTAAGAACCATCAACATTCATTTTCCTCTCGAACCCTACACCCTCTTTCCTAGGGTTTCGGTTCAAAATCTATTTCTTGAGGACATCACATAGTGTCTGATACCCTTTGAGACTTTTGTACATTCCTGTCTCAAGCAATGTCTTCAACCTGGCATTCTCATCAGCAATAGTAGTGGTATCCTCGGTAGAGGGGTTAGTTACCACATCAGCAGTTGAAGATATTGCAATAGTAGCAGCAGTAGAACATCCAGCAACAGAGACATCATTATGACGCTCAAGACATTTTAGACATGGTGGTTCAAATCATTCCTGAGCGGAACTGATCTGTTGAGCACGGAGTGACTCGTTCTCCTTTTGAAGATCTTCATGATCCGATCTCAAGTTCTCAAGCTCTTGCTTCCTTTGAAGATAATCATATGAGAGCTTTTCATTAGTAGTTGAGAGCATTTCATGACGACTTTCAAGTTCTTCATACTTAACATGAAGATTTTTAATGTCTTCAATTAAGGACTGAGATCGGGTCATTTCCGCGTCCAACAGGTCATCGCTTTTGTCTAGCAATTTTTGAATATGTTCCATAGCATTCTGTTGCTTAGTTGCAATTTTAGCAAGTGTTTTGTAGCTAGGTTTAGATTCACATTCAGAGTCATCTTCACTTGATGTTTGAAAGTAAGTATCACGTGAGTTTACCTTGGCACCACGTGCCATGAAGCAGTAGGTGGGAGCAGAGTCATCCTCATCATCAGCATCAGCATTGGTGTCGAGGCCATTATCTTCAATGTTGAAGATGGACTTGGCGACATATGTTGAAGCTAAAGTCAGGCTTGCCACACCTGAATCATATCCCTCTTCAGACTCCACCTCCGCCTCCTCAGATGCAGACTCCTCCTGTGAATCCATCTCCTTGCCAACAAACGCACGAGCCTTGCTGGATGAGCTCTTCTTGTGTGATTTAGACTCTGATGAAGACTTGGAAGAAGACTTTGAGGATTTCTTCTTCTTCTTATCATCAGAATCATATTCCTTGCTCTTCTTCTTGTTGTTCTCATTGTCCCACTATGGACATTCATAGATGTAGTGACCAGGTTTCTTGCACTTGTGGCACGTTCTCTTTTTGTAGTCACGGGAGGAAGCTTCATCATTTCTTGAGCTGGGTCTCGAAGACTGTCTGAAGCCTTTCTTCTTGGTGAACCTCTGGAACTTCTTCACCAGCATGGCAAGTTCCTTTCCAATGTCTTTAGGATCCTCAGAACTGTAGTCAGATTCTTCTTCAGATGAGGAAACAACCTTTGCCTTCAAAGCGCGAGTTCATCCCTAGTTGGGACCATAGATATCTCTTTTCTCAGATTATTGAAACTCATGTGTGTTGAGCCTTTCAAGTATGTCAGACGGATCGAGAGTCTTGAAGTCAGGGTGTTCTTGAATCATCGGGGCCAGGGTGTCGAATGAGCTGTCAAGCAATCTCAGAAGTGTTTTGACGGTTTCGTGCTTGGTGAACTCTGTGGCACCGAGTGCACGAAGCTCATTTGTGATATCACTGAGGCGATCAAATGAGCTGGACATTCTCATTGTCATTTCTCTTGAAGCGGTTGAAGAGGTTGCGGAGAACACTGATCCTTCAGTCTCTCTGGGTTGAGACGCCATTGTTGACCTTGGAGAGCCAGTCCTAGACTAGCCTTGCAGTTTCCATAGCACTCACATGACCATACTGTCCTTCGGTCAGATGCCCACAGATGATGTTCTTGGCAGACGAGTCTAGTTGAATGAACCTCTTGACATTAGCAGTAGTGACACCTTCACCGACCTTGGGAATGCCGTTCTTGACGACATACCAGAGGTCGACGTCAATGGCTTCAAGATGCATGCATATATTATTCTTCCAGTAGGGGTAATCAGTGTCATCAAATACAGGGCACGCAGCGCAGACTTTGATTATCCCTGCAGTCGACATAGCTAAAACTCCAGGTGGTTAAACCGAATCACACAGAACAAGGAAGCACCTTGCTCTGATACCAATTGAAAGTGGTAGTTAATAGGCGATTTTTATGGAAGTCTTCAAAACACGGGGGTTTTGAAGATAAACAGTACAAATGAACCTATTGATATACAGCGGAAGGTAGACTACACTAGACAAGCCATAGTCAAGTAAGCAATGAAGTGAAAGCACGAAGACTATCAACAGCTAGGTAGTATGGATCAGGATGGAAGATAGTATGAAGCCAAACAACAACATTCTTCACACAATGAAGTCAATTAGATCATGCAAGCAGACAATTACTTCACGAAGACAAACCTTAAGTAAAGAGAGGTAAAGGATAGAACCAGTTGCTTGGTGAGGACAAGGATTTGTTGGACCAGTTCCAGTTGATGTGACAACTGTACGTCTGGTTAGGGAGGCTGAGATTCAACTCAGAAGACCATTTCTTCACCTTATTCCCCTTGAGCTAAGGACACACAGTCCTCGCCCAATCACTCTGGTAAGTCTTCAAGGTAGACTTCCAAACCTTCACAGACTTCATTCACCGGCAATCCACAATGACTCTTGGATGCTCAGAACGCGACGCCTAACCGGCTGGAGGATTCACGGTCCTCAAGTGTAACAAGTCTTCAGATCACACAGACAGGAAGACATCAGTGATGCCTAACACTCTTTGGCTATGGGTGTTTAGGACTTTGCCCTCGCAAGGATTTCTCTCTCAAATGCTTCGGAGGTGGGTTGCTCTCAAACGATAAAAGCCGTGCACTAACTCTGAGCAGCCACCAATTTATGGTGTAGGGGGTGGGCTATTTATAGCCAGGAGGCAACCCAACCTGATTTGTCCGAAATGACCCTAGGTCACTATGGAACTGACACGTGTCCAACGGTCAGATTTCAAACACACGCGGCAGCTTGACTTGTGCTACAAGTTAAGATGACTTATCCAGCTCTAGATAAGATTTTCTCTCATTGTCTTTGCTCGAAGACACAGGATTTGGTTGAGCATCACATCAGTCACTCTGACTTTATTCACTTGGACCCCCACTTAACAGTACGGTGGTTCCTATGACTCAACAAAGAAGAAAAGGAAACTACAAAAAAACTATGTCTTCGTACACCATAGTCTTCACGTGAGTGTCTTCTCAAGTCATAATCTTCGTTGTGAATATCTTCACAGACCACCATTGTTTTCAATGTCTTCACATATTTTTAGGGGTCATCTCTGGTAGGTAAACCGAATCAATGAGGGACTTCTACCTGTGTTATCCTGCAATTCTCACAAACACATTAGTCCCTCAACCAAGTTTGTCGTCAATACTCCAAAACCAACTAGGGGTGGCACTAGATGCACTTACACTTCGGTACTAGGATCGGTTGGATCGTGAAGGCGTACGACTACATCAACCGCGTTGTCATAACGCTTCCGCTTTCGGTCTATGAGGGTACGTAGACATAATCTCCCCCTCTTGTTGTTATACACCTCCTAGATAGATCTTGCGTGATCGTAGGAATTTTTTTGAAATACTGTGTTCCCCAACATGTCTACGTACCCTCGTAGACCAAAAGCGGAAACGTTAAGAAACGCGGTTGATGTAGTCGAACGTCTTCGCGATCCAACCGATCGAGTACCAAACGCACGGCACCTCCCTGATCTGCACATGTTCAGCTCGGTGACGTCACCCGTACTCTTGATCCAGTTGAGGCCGAGGGAGAGTTTCGTTAGCACGACGGCGTGTTGACGGTGATGATGAAGTTACCGGTGCAGGGCTTCGCCTAAGCACTACGACGATATGACCGAGGTGTGTATCTGTGGAGGGGGGCACCGCACACGGCTAAAACAATTGTCAACTTGTGTGTCCATGGGGTGCCCCCCTCCCTCGTATATAAAGGAGGAGAGAAGGGGGCCGCCCGGCCCTCATGGTGCGCCCCCAAGGGGGGATTCCTACTCCTACTAGGAGTAGGTTTCCCCCCTTTCCAAGTCCCAATAGGAGGGGGAAGGAAGGGGAAGAGAAGAAGAAGGAAAGGGGGGCCGGCCCCCTTCCCAATTCGGATTGGGATTGGGGCGCGCCCCCACCACTTGGCTGCCTCCTCTCTCTTCCACTAAAGCCCATGTAGGCCCATTAAGCCCCCGGGGGTTCCGGTAACCCCCTGGTACACCGGTATATGCCCGAACTCATCCAAAACCATTCTGGTCTCCAAACATAACCTTCCAATATACCAATCTCCATGTCTCGACCATTTCGAGACTCCTTGTCATGTCCGTGATCACATCCGGGACTCCGAACTACCTTCTGCACATCAAAACAGATAAACTCATAATACCGATCGTCATCGAACGTTAAGCGTGCGGACCCTACGGGTTTGAGAACTATGTAGACATAATCGAGACTCATCTCCGATCAATAACCAATAGTGGAACCTAGATGCTCATATTGGTTCCTGCATATTCTACAAAGATCTTTATCGGTCAAACCACATAAGAACATACGTTGATCCCTTTGTCATCGGTATGTTACTTGCCCAAGATTCGATCATCGGTATCATCATACCTAGTTCAATCTCGTTACCGGCAAGTCTCTTTACTCGTTCCGTAATGCAACATCCCATAACTAACTCATTAGTCACATTGCTTGCAAGGCTTATAGTGATGTGCATTACCGAGAGGGCCCAGAGATACCTCTTCGACAATCAGAGTGACAAATCCTAATCTCGATCTATGCCAACTCAACAAACACCATCGGAGACACCTGTAGAGCATCTTTATAATCACCCTGTTATGTTGTGACGTTTGATAGCACACTAAGTGTTCCTCCGATATTCGGGAGTTGCATAAACTCATAGTCATAGGAACATGTATAAGTTATGGAGAAAGCAATAGCAATAAACTAAACGATCATAATGCTAAGCTAACTGATGGGTCAAGTCAATCACATCATTCTCTAATGATGTGATCCCGTTTATCAAATGACAACTCATGTCTATGGTTAGGAAACTTAACCATCTTTGATTAACGAGCTAGTCAAGTAGAGGCATACTAGTGACACTCTGTTTGTCTATGTATTCACACATGTACTAAGTTTCCGGTTAATACAATTCTAGCATGAATAATAAACATTTATCATGATATAAGGAAATATAACTAACAACTTTATTATTGCCTCTAGGGCATATTTCCTTCAAGAGCGGGTACAGGTATGGGATCACATAACCCATACCCTCACACCCATGTACCCTCACAAAATCTGACAAATATTGACAAATTACATCTATACTTTGTTGTGAGTTTGTCAACTTAAAATGTATGACTATGTGCTACTATTTATGACTTTGTGTTGATGTTTTGATGTGTTGTTGTCTACAAGAAAGTGTTGGTTTCTATAGAATGTGTTGTTGCTTATAAGAATGTAGTGTTGTTGTTTTGTGTTGTTGTTTAAAAATTATGATTATGTGTTATTGTTTATAATTACGGGGTGCTCAAATTAATGTTATTCAAACGTGGGTCTTTTGTTGGGGAACGTTGCAGAAAACAAAAATTTTCCTACGGTTTCACCAAGATCTATCTATGAGTTCATCTAGCAACGAGTAATCGGAAGCATCTACATACCTTTGTAGATCGCGAGCGGAAGCGTTGAAAGAACGGGGATGAGGTAGTCGAACACAACGTGATCCAAATCACCGGAGATCCTAGCACCGAACGGAAGGCACCTCCACGTTCAACACACGTACGGTCAGCGTAACGTCTCCTTCTTCTTGATCCAGCAAGAGGGAAGGAGAGGTTGAGGAAGATGGCTCCAGCAGCAGCACGACGGCGTGGTGGTGATGGAGCTGCATTACTCCGTCAGGGCTTCGCCAAGCACTATGGAGGAGGAGGAGGTGTTGGAGAGGGAGAAGGAGGCAACCAAAGGCGTGGGAGAAAAGCCCTCCTTCCCCCACTATATATAGGAGGGCCAAGGGGGGGCGCCGTCCCTAGGAGATCCAATCTCCTAGGGTGGTGCGGCCAAGGGAGAGGAATCCCTCCTCCCCAAGGCACCTAGGAGGTGCCTTCCCCTCCTAGGACTCTTCATCCCTTGAAACCCTAGGCGCATGGGCCTCTTGGGGCTGGTGCCCTTGGCCCATGAAGGCCAAGGCGCACCCCCTACAGCCCATGTGGCCCCCCGGGACAGGTGGCCCCACCCGGTGGACCCCCGGGACCCTTCCGGTGGTCCCGGTACAATACCGATGACCCCGAAACTTGTCCCGATGCCCGAAACAGGACTTCCCATATATAAATCTTTACCTCCGGACCATTCCGGAACTCCTCGTGATGTCCGGGATCTCATCCGGGACTCCGAACAACATTCGGGTTACTGCATATACATATCCCTACAACCCTAGCGTCACCGAACCTTAAGTGTGTAGACCCTACGGGTTCGGGAGACATGTAGACATGACCGAGATCGCTCTCCGGTCAATAACCAACAGCGGGATCTGGATACCCATGTTGGCTCCCACATGCTCCACGATGATCTCATCGGATGAACCATGATGTCGAGGATTCAAGCAACCCCGTATGCAATTCCCTTTGTCAATCGATATGTTACTTGCCCGAGATTCGATCGTCGGTATCCCAATACCTCGTTCAATCTCGTTACCGGCAAGTCAATTTACTCGTACCGTAATGCATGATCCCGTGACCAGACACTTGGTCACTTTGAGCTCATTATGATGATGCATTACCGAGTGGGCCCAGTGATACCTCTCCGTCATACGGAGTGACAAATCCCAGTCTTGATCCGTGTCAACCCAACAGATACTTTCGGAGATACCCGTAGTATACCTTTATAGTCACCCAGTTACGTTGTGACGTTTGGTATACCCAAAGCACTCCTACGGTATCCGGGAGTTACACGATCTCATGGTCTAAGGAAAAGATACTTTGACATTGGAAAACTCTAGCAAACGAACTATACGATCTTGTGCTATGTTTAGGATTGGGTCTTGTCCATCACATCATTCTCCTAATGATGTGATCTCGTTATCAATGACATCCAATGCCCATAGTGAGGAAACCATGACTATCTGTTGATCAACGAGCTAGTCAACTAGAGGCTTACTAGGGACATGTTGGTGTCTATTATTCACACATGTATTACAATTTCCGGATAAGACAATTATAGCATGAATAAAGACAATTATCATGAATAAGGAAATATAATAAGAATACTTTTATTATTGCCTCTAGGGCATATTTCCAACAGTCTCCCACTTGCACTAGAGTCAATAATCTAGTTACATTGTGATGAATCGAACACCCATGGAATTCTGGTGTTGATCATGTTTTGCCCTAGGGAGAGGTTTAGTCAACGGATCTGCTACATTCAGGTCCATATGCAGTTTACAAATATCTATGTCTCCATCTTGAACATTTTCACGAATGGAGTTGAAGCGACGCTTGATGTGCCTTGTCTTCTTGTGAAACCTGGGCTCCTTGGCAAGTGCAATAGCTCCAGTGTTGTCACAGAAGAGTTTGATTGGCCCCGACGCATTGGGTATGACTCCTAGGTCGGTGATGAACTCCTTCACCCATATTGCTTCATGTGCTGCCTCCGAGGCTGCCATGTACTCCGCTTCACATGTAGATCCCGCCACGACGCTCTGCTTGCAACTGCACCAGCTTACTGCCCCACCATTCAAAATATACACGTATCCAGTCTGTGACTTAGAGTCATCCAGATCTGTGTCGAAGCTAGCGTCGACGTAACCCTTTACGACGAGCTCTTCGTCACCTCCATAAACGAGAAACATTTCCTTAGTCCTTTTCAGGTACTTTAGGATATTCTTGACCGCTGTCCAGTGTTCCTTGCCGGGATTACTTTGGTACCTTCCTACCAAACTTACGGCAAGGTTTACATCAGGTCTGGTACACAGCATGGCATACATAATAGAACCTATGGCTGAGGCATAGGGGATGACACTCATCTCTTCTATATCTTCTGTCGTGGTCGGACATTGAGCAGAGCTCAATTTCACACCTTGTAACACAGGCAAGAACCCCTTCTTAGACTGATCCATATTGAACTTCTTCAATATCTTATCAAGGTATGTGCTTTGTGAAAGACCTATGAGGCGTCTTGATCTATCTCTATAGATCTTGATGCCTAATATATAAGCAGCTTCACCAAGGTCCTTCATTAAAAACTCTTATTCAAGTAGGCCTTGATGCTGTCCAAGAGTTCTATATCATTTCCCATCAAAAGTATGTCATCTACATATAATATGAGAAATGCTACAGAGCTCCCACTCACTTTCTTGTAAACGCAGGCTTCTCCATAAGTCTGCGTAAACCCAAACGCTTTGATCATCTCATCAAAGCGAATGTTCCAACTCCGAGATGCTTGCACCAGCCCATAAATCGAGCGTTGGAGCTTGCACACCTTGTCAGCATTCTTAGGATCGACAAAACCTTCCGGCTGCATCATATACAATTCTTCCTTAAGGAAACCATTAAGGAATGCCGTTTTGACGTCCATTTGCCATATCTCATAATCATAGAATGCGGCAATTGCTAACATGATTCGGACGGACTTTAGCTTTGCTACCGGTGAGAAAGTCTCATCGTAGTCAACCCCTTGAACTTGTCGATAACCCTTAGCGACAAGCCGAGCTTTATAGATGGTCACATTACCATCCGCGTCTGTCTTCCTTTTAAAGATCCATTTATTTTCTATGGCTCGCCGTTCAACGGGCAAGTCAGTCAAAGTCCATACTTCATTTTCATACATGGATCCTATCTCGGATTTCATGGCTTCTAGACATTTATCGGAATCCGGGCCCGCCATCGCTTCTTCATAGTTCGAAGGTTCACCGTTGTCTAACAACATGATTTCCAAGACAGGGTTGCCGTACCACTCTGGTGCGAAACGTGTCCTTGTGGACCTTCGAATTTCAGTAGGAGCTTGATCAGAAGTATCTTGATCATTATCATTAACTTCCTCTCTAGTCGGTGCAGGCACCTCAGGAACATTTTCTTGAGTTGCGCCATTTTCCGGTTCAAGAGGTAATACTTCATCAAGTTCTACTTTCCTCCCACTTACTTCTTTCGAGAGAAACTCCTTCTCTAGAAAGGATCCATTCTTGGCAACAAAGACCTTGCCTTCGGATCTGAGGTAGAAGGTATACCCAACAGTTTCTTTAGGGTATCCTATGAAGACGCATTTTTCCGACTTGGGTTCGAGCTTTTCAGGTTGAAGTTTCTTGACATAAGCATCGCATCCCCAAACTTTTAGAATTGACAACTTAGGTTTCTTACCAAACCATAATTCAAACGGTGTCGTCTCAACGGATTTCGACGGAGCCCTATTTAAAGTGAATGCGGCAGTCTCTAAAGCATAGCCCCAAAAAGATAGCAGTAAATTGGTAAGAGACATCATAGATCGTACCATATCTAATAGAGTGCGATTACGACGTTCGGACACACCATTACGCTGAGGTGTTCCAGGCGGCGTGAGTTGTGAAACTATTCCACGTTTTCTTAAGTGTGTGCCAAATTCGTGACTCAAGTATTCTCCTCCACGATCTGATCGTAGAAACTTGATTTTCCCGTCACGTTGATTCTCAACCTCACTCTGAAATTCCTTGAACTTTTCAAAGGTTTCAGACTTGTGTTTCATTAAGTAGATATACCCATATCTACTCAAGTCATCAGTGAGGGTGAGAACATAACGATAGCCACCGCGAGCCTCAACACTCATTGGACTGCACACATCAGTATGTATGATTTCCAATAAGTTGGTTGCTCGCTCCATAGTTCCTGAGAACGGAGTCTTGGTCATTTTACCCATGAGGCATGGTTCGCACGTGTCAAATGATTCATAATCAAGAGACTCTAAAAGTCCATCTGCATGGAGCTTCTTCATGCGTTTGACACCTATGTGACCAAGGCGGCAGTGCCACAAGTATGTGGTGCTATCATTATCAACCTTACATCTTTTGGTATTCACACTATGAACATGTGTAGCATTACGCTCGAGATTCATTAAGAATAAACCATTCACCATAGGAGCATGACCATAAAACATATCTCTCATATAAATAGAACAACCATTATTCTCGGATTTAAATGAGTAGCCATCTCGAATTAAACGAGATCCCGATACAATGTTCATGCTCAAAGCTGGCACTAAATAACAATTATTGAGGTTTAAAACTAATCCCGAAGGTAAATGTAGAGGTAGCGTGCCGACGGCGATCACATCGACCTTGGAACCATTCCCGACGCGCATCGTCACCTCGTCCTTCGCCAGTCTCCGCTTATTCCGCAGCTCCTGCTTTGAGTTACAAATGTGAGCAACTGCACCGGTATCAAATACCCAAGAGCTACTACGAGTACTGGTAAGGTACACATCAATTACATGTATATCACATATACCTTTTGTTTTGCCGGCCTTCTTGTCTGCTAAGTATTTGGGGCAATTCCGCTTCCAGTGACCACTTCCCTTGCAATAAAAACACTCAGTCTCGGGCTTGGGTCCATTCTTTGGCTTCTTCCCGGCAGCTTTCTTGCCAGGCGCGGCAACTTCCTTGTCGTCCTTCTTGGAGTTCTTTTTACCCTTGCCCTTCTTGAACTTAGTGGTTTTATTGACCATCAACACTTGATGTTCCTTCTTGACTTCTACCTTTGCTGATTTCAGCATAGCAAATACTTCAGGAATGGCCTTTTCCATCCCCTGCATATTGAAGTTCATCACAAAGCTCTTGTAGCTTGGTGGAAGCGACTGGAGGATTCTGTCAATGACCGCATCATCCGGGAGATTAACTCCCAGCTGAGTCAAGCGGTTATGTAACCCAGACATAGTGAGTATGTGCTCACTGACAGAACTATTTTCCTCCATCTTACAGCTGAAGAATTTGTCGGAGACTTCATATCTCTCGACCCGGGCATGAGCTTGGAAAACCATTTTCAGCTCTTCGAACATCTCATATGCTCCGTGTCTCTCAAAACGCTTTTGGAGCCCCGGCTCTAAGCTGTAAAGCATGCCGCACTGAACGAGGGAGTAGTCATCGGTACGTGCCTGCCAAGCGTTCATAACGTCTTGTTCTGCAGGGAGAACAGGTGCGTCACCCAGCGGTGCTTGTAGGACATAATCTTTCTTGGCAGCTATGAGGATGATCCTCAGGTTCCGGACCCAGTCCGTATAGTTGCTGCCATCATCTTTCAGCTTGGTTTTCTCTAGGAACGCGTTGAAGTTGAGGACTACATTGGCCATTTGATCTACAAGACATATTGTAAAGATTTTAGACTAAGTTCATGATAATTAAGTTCATCTAATCAAATTATTCAATGAACTCCCACTTAGATAGACATCCCTCTTCTAGTCATCTAAGTATAACATGATCCGAGTCAACTAGGCCGTGTCCGATCATCACGTGAGACGGACTAGTCAACGTCGGTGAACATCTTCATGTTGATCGTATCTTCTATACGACTCATGCTCGACCTTTCGGTCTTCTGTGTTCCGAGGCCATGTCTATACACATGCTAGGCTCGTCAAGTCAACCTAAGTGTTTGCATGTGTAAATCTGTCTTACACCCGTTGTATGTGAACGTTAGAATCTATCACACCCGATCATCACGTGGTGCTTCGAAACAACAAATTGTCGCAACGGTGCACAGTTAGGGGGAACACTTTCTTGAAATTGTTATGAGGGATCATCTTATTTACTACCGTCGTTCTAAGTAAACAAGATGCAAAAACATGATAAACATCACATGCAATCAAATAATAAAAGTGACATGATATGGCCAATATCACATAGCTCCTTTTGATCTCCATCTTGGGGCTCCATGATCATCTTGTCACTCGCATGACACCATGATCTCCATCATTGTGTCTCCATGAAGTTGCTCGCCAACTATTACTTCTACTACTATGGCTAACGCGTTTAGCAATAAAGTAAAGTAATTTACATGGCGTTTCTCAATGACACGCAGGTCATACAAAAATAAAGACAACTCCTATGGCTCCTGCCGGTTGTCATACTCATCGACATGCAAGTCGTGATTCCTATTACAATAGCATGAACATCTCATACATCACATATAGATCATTCATCATTCATCACAACTTTGGCCATATCATATCACAAAGCACTTGCTGCAAAAACAAGTTAGACGTCCTCTAATTGTTGTTGCAAGTTTTACGTGGCTGAAGTAGGGTTCTAGCAAGAACGTTTTCTTACCTACGTGAAAGCCACAACGTGATTTGTCAACTTCTATTTACCCTTCATAAGGACCCTTTTCATCGAATCCGCTCCAACTAAAGTAGGAGAGACAGACACCCGCCAGCCACCTTATGCAACTTGTGCATGTTAGTCGGTGGAACCGGTCCCACGTAAGCGTACGTGTAAGGATGGTCCGGGCCGCTTCATCCCACAATACCATTGAAGCAAGATAAGACTAGTAACGGCAAGAAAGTTGACAACATCTACGCCCACAACAAATTGTGTTCTACTCGCGCAAGAAGAACTACGCATAGGCCTAGCTCATGATGCCACTGTTGGGGAACGTTGCAGAAAACAAAAAATTTCCTACGGTTTCACCAAGATCTATCTATGAGTTCATCTAGCAACGAGTAATCGGAAGCATCTACATACCTTTGTAGATCGCGAGCGGAAGCGTTCAAAGAACGGGGATGAGGTAGTCGAACACGACGTGATCCAAATCACCGGAGATCCTAGCACCGAACGGACGGCACCTCCGCGTTCAACACACGTACGGTCAGCGTAACGTCTCCTTCTTCTTGATCCAGCAAGAGGGAAGGAGAGGTTGAGGAAGATGGCTCCAGCAGCAGCACGACGGCGTGGTGGTGATGGAGCTGCAGTACTCCGTCAGGGCTTCGCCAAGCACTATGGAGGAGGAGGAGGTGTTGGAGAGGGAGAAGGAGGCAACCAAAGGCGTGGGAGAAAAGCCCTCCTTCCCCCACTATATATAGGAGGGCCAAGGGGGGGCGCCGGCCCTAGGAGATCCAATCTCCTAGGGTGGTGCGGCCAAGGGGGAGGAATCCCTCCTCCCCAAGGCACCTAGGAGGTTCCTTCCCCTCCTAGGACTCTTCATCCCTTGAAACCCTAGGCGCATGGGCCTCTTGGGGCTGGTGCCCTTGGCCCATGAAGGCCAAGGCGCACCCCCTACAGCCCATGTGGCCCCCCGGGACAGGTGGCCCCACCCGGTGGACCCCCGGGACCCTTCCGGTGGTCCCGGTACAATACTGATGACCCCGAAACTTGTCCCGATGCCCGAAACATGACTTCCCATATATAAATCTTTACCTCTGGACCATTCCGGAACTCCTTGTGACGTCCGGGATCTCATCCGGGACTCCGAACAATATTCAGGTTACTGCATATACATATCCCTACAACCCTAGCGTCATCGAACCTTAAGTGTGTAGACCCTATGGGTTCGGGAGACATGTAGACATGACCGAGATCGCTCTCCGGTCAATAACCAACAGCGGGATCTGGATACCCATGTTGGCTCCCACATGCTCCACGATGATCTCATCGGATGAACCACGATGTCGAGGATTCAAGCAACCCCGTATGCAATTCCCTTTGTCAATCGATATGTTACTTGCCCGAGATTCGATCGTCAGTATCCCAATACCTCGTTCAATCTCGTTACCGGCAAGTCACTTTACTCGTACCGTAATGCATGATCCCGTGACCAGACACTTGGTCACTTTGAGCTCATTATGATGATGCATTACCGAGTGGGCCCATTGATACCTCTCCGTCATACGGAGTGACAAATCCCAGTCTTGATCCGTGTCAACCCAACAGATACTTTTGGAGATACCCGTAGTATACCTTTATAGTCACCCAGTTACGTTGTGACGTTTGGTATACCCAAAGCACTCCTACGGTATCCGGGAGTTACACGATCTCATGGTCTAAGGAAAAGATACTTTGACATTGGAAAACTCTAGCAAACGAACTATACGATCTTGTGCTATGTTTAGGATTGGGTCTTGTCCATCACATCATTCTCCTAATGATGTGATCTCGTTATCAACGACATCCAATGCCCATAGTCAGGAAACCATGACTATCTGTTGATCAACGAGCTAGTCAACTAGAGGCTTACTAGGGACATGTTGGTGTCTATTATTCACACATGTATTACGATTTCCGGATAACACAATTATAGCATGAATAAAGACAATTATCATGAACAAGGAAATATAATAATAATACTTTTATTATTGCCTCTAGGGCATATTTCCAACATCTTTTTATCCACGGGTGCCCATTTACCTTGTCAGGTGACGGGTGTGGAAAAAAATGTACCCTCTAGTGAGTATGGGTAAGGTTGATGGGTAAGCTCGAATGGGATGTGTAAGCTCAAATGGGATGGGTAAGGTTTAGGTGGCTCTACTCGTACCCAAACCCTGCGGGTGCCATCCTTACCAACGGGAGGAGAAGGGACTTTTCTTGTAGAGGAGGAAAGAGCTTTAGGCGTATATACGATGCTTCCATGTGGTTGTTGCAAAACATGGAAGTGGTGGTGGAACAACTTGTAGCAATCTTTGTGGTCATAGGCCGCTCTATCAATGTGCCTAAACGAGTAGAACACATAGTCCAACGCGTCCATGATATCTTTGATATCTCAGTTTTTTGCGAAATAACTCTTTTATTACTCAATGTTAGGGATTACAACCTCGTAAGGCAATATCTAAAACCTCATCCGGAGCCGAACCGAGCCGAACCATGGTTCGACCTTGTCCTCTACCAAAATTTGCCATAGCATGACTAACACCATTGCACGTACATTGTATGTGAGTAATAGAAGAGTCTCGTTCCCCCATACTATGTTTAATCTCTCTGATCAGAAAAGAGTATTTGGATAAGTTGTGGTCAACATTGTTCACCATTGAGACCGCCTCCATGCAAACAGACTCAACATCAATGGGTAGAGAGATCCATTGTAGTGCCAAGCTAATTCCCTCACGCATGGCCATAATCTCAGACTCCAGAATGTCTTCACAATCGCCAATGTATCTGCACGCGTTGAATATGATGCTGCCTAGATCATCCCGAAGTACCATGTCAGATCCCGCTTTCCCATTTAGAACAGAACCATCCGTATTTAGCTTCACATGCCCTTGATTAGGAGGAGACCAAGGGGTACATATAGTTACGTTGTCATCATCTCTTGCATGCACCATTGGAAAAGAATGTGCGACCTCCATCTTGCCTTTGACAAAATCAACATTGGTATCTAGCTTGGTGTTGGCCAGCGGGTTCATAGTAGCTTGCCAGAAACCTAGTTGAGAAGTCAATAGGAGGTGCACGATTTGCATGCACCAATTCATTCCGAACATGCTAGACCCTCCAGAGAAGCATAAGCACCTAGACATGTACTTGCTCCTTAACATCACACAAAAGCTGAATGAACCAATCATCATGGCGTTTAATATCAGTAAGCATCGGCAATTCATAGACCTTCGCCATAGCCCAAAGTCGTTGGGCATTGTCACAAGCACAGAGGGCATGGAAGGAATCCTCGTCTTCCCTCCCGCATATCAGATATGTGCCATAAACCTCTAGAGTTCTCCGCTTTTTATTCAACCAAGTAGAAAGTGAATCAGTGGCCACACGACAGGCAAAAGAAATAACCTTCGGTGACGCGGGTATGACCAGATCAAATTCCACACATGTATGTGGCCATCTGGAGAACTACTAATAGAAGGAATTAAGGGACTATTCACCTCATTTGCAACAAGCCAATAGGCACTTTTTTTCTAAAAAGAGACCATTCCGTTCTGGTGCCCAGGCCAAGAAGTCCTCCCCCAAACATGGAGAAGGCCTAATCTTGCATATTTCAAGGATGTCTACAGGCAAAAAGAATTGTTGTAGCCTCTACATGTCCCAATTGCCATTGTAATTCAACAAATCCGACACCCATTTGAATCGGCATCTTCCCTTGCTTGAGAAAAGCTAACTGGTGTTGCCTCGAACAAGCCAATGATCATGCCAAATTCTAACTTTCTGCCCATTAGTTATACGCTAAACAAGTCCTTTTTTCATGAGCTCAAGCCCGAGAACACCCTGTATTCCAACCGGCCATTAGGTTAATATTTGGCTTTGAGCATCCTTGCACAAAGACTATCCGGATGAGCTAAAAGACGCCAGGCCTACCTCGCTAGCAAACACTACAAAAATATACACTTCCGTGATGATACGTGTTTGTCACGGTAGGTCACGTTTTTGTTGGGGAACATAGTAATAATTCAAAATTTTCCTACGTGTCACCAAGATCAATCTAGGAGATGCTAGCAATGACAGAGAGGGAGTGCATCTTCATACTCTTGAAGATCGCTAAGCGGAAGCATTACAAGAACGCGGTTGACGGAGTCGTACTCGCGGCGATTCAAATTGCGGAAGATCCGATCCAAGTGCCGAACGGACGGCGCCTCCGCGTTCAACACACGTATAGCCCGGGTATGTCTCCTCCTTCTTGATCCAGCAAGGGGAGAGGAGAAGTTGAGGGAGAGCTCCGGCAACACCACGACGTGGTGGTGGAGCTTGTGGTTCTCCGGCAGGGCTTCGCCAAGCACTACGGAGGAGGAGGAGGTGTTGGAGGAGGGAGGGGTTGCGCCAGAGGAAGGGTGCCGCTGCCCTCCCACCCACCCACCCCCACTATTTATAGGGGAAGGGAAGAGGGGGCGGCCCCCTTAGATGCATCTAGAGGGGGACGACGGTCAGGAGGGGGAAACATGCCCCCCAAGCAAGTGTGAGGCGCCCCCTCCCCCTAGGGTTTCCAACCCTAGGCGCCTTGGGCCCTTGGGGGGCGCACCAGCCCACTAGGGGGCTGGTTCCCTCCCACATTCAGCCCATTAAGTCCTCCGGGGCAGGTGGCCCCACCCGGTGGACCCCCGAACACCTTTCGGCGGTCCCGGTACAATACCGATAACCCCCGAAACCATTCCGATGACTGAAACTGGACTTTCCTTATATAAATCTTCACCTTCGGACCATTCAAGAACTCCTTGGGACGTCCGAGGTCTCATCCGGGACTCCAAACAACCATCGGAACCACATACAATTTCCCATAACAACTCTAGCGTCACCGAACCTTTAGTGTGTAGACCCTACGGGTTCGGGAACCATGCACACATGACCGAGACATCTCTCCGGCCAATAACCAATAGTGGGATCTGGATACCCATGTTGGCTCCCACATGTTCCATAATGATCTCATCGGATGAACCACGATGTCGGGGATTCAATCAATCTCGTATACAATTCCCTTTGTCCATCGGTATGTTACTTGCCTGAGATTCGATCGTCGATATCCCCATACCTCGTTCAATCTCATTACCGGCAAGTCTCTTTACTGGTTCCGTAACGCATGATCCCGTGGCTAACTCCTTAATCACATTGAGATCGTTATGGTGATGCATTACCGAGTGGGCCCATAGATACCTCTCTGTCATACGGAGTGACAAATCCCAGTCTCGATTCATGCCAACCCAACAGACACTTTTGAAGATACCTATAGTGCACCTTTATGGCCACCCAGTTACGTTGTGACGTTTGATACACCCAAAGCATTCCTACGGTATCCGGGACTTTCTTCTAAGGAAATAATACTTGACATTAGAAAAGCTCTAGCAAACGAACTACACGATCTTATGCCATGCTTAGGATTGGGTCTTGTCCATCACATCATTATCCTAATGATGTGAGACCGTTATCAACGATATCCAATGTCCATGGTCAGGAAACCACAACCATCTATTAATCAACGAGCTAGTCAATTAGAGGCTCACGAGGGACATGTTGTGATCTATGTATTCACACATGTATTACGATTTCCGGTTAATACAATTATAGCATGAACAATAGACAATTATCATGAACAAGGAAATATAATAACAACTATTTTATTATTGCCTCTAGGGCATCTTTCCAACAGTCTCCCACTTGTACTAGAGTCAATAATATAGTTACATTGTGATGAATCGAACACCCATAGAGTTCTGGTGTTGATCATGTTTTGCTCGTGGAAGAGGTTTAGTCAACGGATCTGCGACATTCAGATCCGTATGCACTTTTCAAATATCTATGTCTCCATCTTGAATATATTCACGAATGGAGTTGAAGCGATGCTTGATGTGCCTGGTCTTCTTGTGAAACCTGGCCTCCTTAGCAAGGGCAATAGCTCTAGTGTTGTCACAGAAGAGAGTCATCGGGCCCAAGGCGTTGGGAATTACTCCTAGGTTGGTGATGAACTCCTCCATCCAGACTGCTTCTTGTGCTGCCTCTGAGGCAGCTATGTACTCTGCTTCACATGTAGATCCCGCCACGACTCTTTGCTTGCAACTGCACCAGCTGACTGCCCCACCATTCAAAATGTACACGTATCCGATTTGTGACTTGGAGTCATCCAGATCTGTGTCGAAGCTAGCATCGACGTAACCCTTTAAGACGAGCTCTTCATCACCTCCATAAACGAGAAACATATCCTTAGTCCTTTTCAGGTACTTCAGGATATTATTGACCGCTGTCCAGTGTTCCATACCGGGATCACTTTGGTACCTCCCTACCAAACTTATGGCAAGGTTCACATCAGGTCTGGTACACAACATGGTATATATAATAGAGCCTATGGCTGAGGCATAGGGGATGACACTTGTCTTTTCTCTATCTTCTGTCGAGGTCGGGCGTTGAGCCGTGCTCAATCTCACACCTTGCAATACAGGCAAGAACCCTTCTTGGACTGATCCATATTGAACTTATTCAATATCTTATCTAGGTATGTGCTTTGTGGAAGACCAATGAGGCATCCCGATCTATCTCGATAGATCTTTCAATTGCCCAACAGTAATTTGTTTACCCACCTTATGCTATTTTTCTCGAGAGAAGCCACTAGTGAAATCTACGGGCCCGGGTCTATTCTTTATCATATTTGCTTTGAGATCTATTTTTATTCGCTTTTATTTTTAGATCTATTATTCCAAAAACCCAAAAATACCTTGCTGCACTTTTTATTTGCATCTTTTATTTCCCGTTTATTCGAGATCTATTTATCCAATCTATCACAATTTTATCCCATCAACTTGCCAATTTCCTACGTCGTTACCCGTAAGAGGGATGGTCAACCCCTCATAAGCGTCGGGTTGTAAATATTTGTTCTTTGTGTGCAGGTACCGTTTACATAGTGTTGCTTGATTCTCCTACTGGATTGATACCTTGGTTTCATAACTGAGGGAAATACCTACCGTAGTTGTGCTGCATCGTCTCTTCCTCTTTGGGGAAATACCGACGTAGTTCAAGCCGCATCAGGAGGCACAATGCTCCCCAAGAAGCCACTAGGGTCACCGTATTCTCCTCACGCCTCACACAATGCAAGGTGTCGTGATTCCACTAGTGGTGCCCTTGAAGGCGGCGACCATACCTTGACAAACAAGGTTGGGTTTCTCCCCACAACCGAATTGGAGGCTCCCAACACCACCACGAAGCTTCACCACAATGGAATGTGGCTCCGAGGTGACCTCAACCATCTAGGGTGCTCAAACACCCAAGAGTAACAAGATGCGCAAGGGATTAGTGGGGGGGGGAATCAAATTTCTCTTGGTGGAAGTGTAGATCTAGGCCTTCTCAAGCAATCCCTAAAGAATCAACAAGTTTGATTGACCAGCGAGAGAGATCTTGCAAGGATGAGCTTGTGAGAAACAATGGAGCTTGGTGAGGAAGACGTAAGTCAACTTAGGGAAGATGACTCATTTATATAGTGGGGGAAGAAAACCAACCGTTATGCACTCACAACCCGTGGACAAGCGGTAGTACCGCTCAGGCGAGCTGTACTTTCGCTGGCACGGAAGATTTCAGCCACTGCATTCAAATGATCATGTCAAGGAGGCGGTAGAGCCGCTAGAGAGCGGTACTACCGCTCCCACCACTGGTACTTCCGCTTGGTGTTGAACAACAGCTGGAATCCGCAGTAGTAGAGGAAGACAGAGCGGTAGTACTACCGCTCTATTTCTGCTCGTGTGACAGAGATTTCCAGAAGGCACAAAACAAGTGGTACTCAGTGCGATAGAAGATCGCAGTAGTTCCGCCGGAGCGGTACTTCCGCTTGTCTGATCAGTGCCCAATAAACCTGCGGTAGTAGAGTGGTGGTCAGAGCCGTAGTACCACTGGAGCGGTACTACCACGCTGAACTGCCGCTCTACTACCACCCATTTACAGGATGCACGGAACAAGCGGAAGTGAGGGTAGCACTGTTCTACGGCAGTACCGCTGGAGCGGTACTACCGCTGAGCAGAATGGTACTACGGCTTATGTTGTTTTGACAAGCTCAAGCACAAGGAAGGACAAGCTCAAATGATGGGAAAGATCAAGGGTGCAAAGAGATAGTGTACGTGTTTCCACCCAACTTTTTCGAAGCGGATTCCCTTTTAATAGTACGGTGTTCGTACAACTTAAATCCACCGAAAATGAAACGAAGGAAAAACACCATCTTCACAATAACTCTAAGGGGCATGAATCGTCTTGTGCCATATTATTGTTTATCTGAAATTTTAATGCATAAGACTAATCCACAAAAACATTATCATCAATCATCAAAACCACTAAAGGAGAAATATACCCTAACAGTCGTTCGCAGCCCAAACAAGAGGATGCCCTCTTGTCAATTGCTCCCCAAGAAGAGAAGTGACCATGTCCGGTTTAGTGCAAGACAACGGGTGCACTCACCTCAAGCGTCACCATAAATAGGTAGCTTCTAGTTCCAAGTTAGTTAGTTTTCCCCTCGCTTTTAATTTTGAGTCAATTACACCATCAGTGCCATAACTTGGTAATAAAAATCAGTTTAGTGTTAAAACTTGCAGTATACATTGAATTGATTTAACAATTTGACTTTGGCGTGCATATACGGTGCAAATCAAGTTACTATACAAACACGATGTTGATTAGGTGCGTCAACATGACATGAGGCCCGCTATCGGACCGAACGATGCCTGACTACTATCTTGCGGAAAAGAACTCTCGTATTTTTTTCTCATGAAAAACAGATGGAGGCTAGTATTGTGCAAAAATTGTCGGCTTGGGATTCGATCATAATACATGATGCCTGCAGTACCACCGGCCAAACCAACACACCGAACGCCTTCCCTTGTGATTCTTTTTGTTTGAGAAGATCCTTTCTTTGTGATTGACCGATACGAAACACATATAACCATTCTGATTTAAGTGGGCTGGAGTCCCAGCGACCCATTTTACACTGTAATTTTTGTAAAAGAATTAAAATACATGTAAAATGTAACTGTGTGTTAAAATAAAATAAATTTTAAAATAACAATGACACTTTTAGATACTACATACTTTTTATTAAAATCATGAACATTCTAAACTTATATTAGCATTTATTGAAATAGTATATATCTATATCTATATATATACCTACTATTAAAGGGAGGTGATATTTTTGGTTTCGTCCTGTTTTGTTTGGTCCCGCTTCAATTAATTTCATGCACGTACGCTATTTTGGTTTCGTTACTTGCCACCCATTTAGACCCAACAGAGGAAGCCTATCTGGTGGCACACGGTGGCCTAGGTCCGGAGAAAAATAAAATTATCAATGGGAGGGTCCGATCTCATAACCTGTCAACCGGACACGCACAGTTTGTCCAATTGACCCATCTAGAGATATGAGTGGATTTTTCTTCTCCCGTTGTAACGCACGGACCTTTTTACTAGTATTTTATTAAAAAAAGGTAACGCCGCAGGGTGGTGTGGTGACCACTCGCACATGATGACTACATGTCGACTGCTTCTAATCCCAGCCAACTATTCTTACATTATATGAATATATGTTTTTCAAAGCATGAACACTTTTATATACTACATGAATATTTGGTTAAAATTGTGAATATTTTAAAACCTACTCCCTCCGTTCCAAAAAATAGTGCGTCATTTATTTCCGTGCTTCAAATTTGACCATACATTTAACCAAAGAAACCGACTGTGGCGGGATAAAAAATTATACCAGCGAATTCGTATTCTAAAGAAGTTTTCAACTATATATTTTTTTCTCCCGCCGCAGTCTGTCTCGCTGATTAAATTTATGGTCAAAATTGAACCTCGGAAAGCGTGGGTGCACTATATTTTGGAATGGTGGGAGTATTTAAGAATCCATGAAAAAATATATAGTGAAATAAAAAAACTTTCTTAAAGCAGGAACACTTTTATACACTACATGAATATATTTTTAAAACTATGAACATTTTTAAAATTATATAAGCATTCGCTAAAATATATAATAACTTAAACACTTACTTAAAGCATGAATACATTTGTATGTTACATTAATATTTTGTTAAAACTATGAACAATTTTAAACTCATATAAGAATTTTTTGAATATATGTTCTTATTCAATATGCATATTATTACATGAACACCTTTGTAAATCATAAATTATTATATAGATAAATGCTAAATCCATATGTGATTATTTTATAATGTAATTTATTTTAAACATATATATTATTTACACACACTATTATAATTTACATATATTTGATAAATTTCTGAAAAAGAACAGTGCAAAATGGGATGTAGGAACTGTAGCCCGCTTAATAGTCAAAGAATATGTTGAGTATGTGTTTTGTATTGCACGTGTATTGGAGTTGTGGCCCATCTCCTAGTCTTGTATAGTTGAGGTAGAGGTCTTCCCTTGTATTATATATACGTGCACCAGCACCCCATCAATATAACGTTTATTGTATTGCAAACTTTCCCGTCTACCTGGCATCATCTTGAAGGTCCTGACCTAGGGCAAGCCGCCGTCGTCGCCGCGTCGCACCTCCTCGCGCGCGCCGCCGCCGCTCCCCACCGCCTCCACCGTCACCGTGCAGCGCCTCCCCGCGCGGGCCGCCGCCGCCGCTGCTCCCCACCGCCACTGTCGCGCAACGCTTCCTCGCGTGCGCCGCCGCTCCCCACCGCCATCGCCGCCGCCGCGCAGCGCCTCCTCGTGCACGCCGCCGCCGCTCCCCGTCGTCGCCGCCGCGTCCTCCTCTGACGCCGCCGCCGCCCCGTGCCGCCACGCCGCTTCCACTCCCACACGTTGCGCTGACTTACTGCCGCCGACGCGCGCCCCCTGCCGCGCCGCTGCCGCCCCGTCGCGCCACAATCCTAACCAGACGCGCCGCCCCCCCCTTCCTCTTCTCGCCGCCTCTGACGCCTTCCATGGACTCTTCAGGCTACTTCACCATCTGTGATGGAACCGCTTCATCGGCCGCGCCAATCCAGTCGCGTCCTCCCCCGCAGCACCCGCAAGGGAGCGGGGGCGACGCAAACGGCGTGGCGGCGGTCACCGCCGCCTGCAGCAGCCACAGGCCTAGGATGCCGGGGGGCACCGCACTATCAGCAGGCTCTCCCCACTGGCCACCAGGCGTTCATCGGCGTGCCCTTCCAGCTGACTAGCGCCGGCTATGGCGCCCTCCCCGCGCTGTCGCCCCTCGGTGGTTATGGCCCGCCCGTCCCGGCGTCGCCCTATGGGGGCCTTCCGCCGCCGCCGGTATCTGTGCCATGGGACCCCACCCTCCTTGCCGCCCAGAACTCCGCACCGTCGCCGAGTAGCTCTGTTGGTGGAGGCGACTGGTACATGGACTGAGGTGCTACTGCGCACATGGCAGCTCATCTCGGTAACCTAACCTCCTCCACTCCCTGAGGGAGTCCTGGATTAGGGGGTCTCCGGACAGCCGGACTATATCCTTTGACCGGACTGTTGGACTATGAAGATACAAGATTGAGGACTTCGTCCCGTGTCCGGATAGGACTCTACTTGGCGTGGAAGGCAAGCTAGGCAGTACGGATATGGATATCTCCTCCTTTGTAACCAACCTTGTGTAACCCTAGCCCCCTCCGTTGTCTATATAAACCGGAGGGTTTTAGTCCGTAGGACAACATACACTCATACCATAGGCTAGCTTCTAGGGTTTAGCCTCTCCGATCTCGTGGTAGATCAACTCTTGTAATACTCATATCATCAAGAATAAATCAAGCATGACGTAGGGTTTTACCTCCATCAAGAGGGCCCGAACCTGGGTAAAACATCATGTCCCCTGCTTCCTGTTACCATCCGCCTTAGACGCACAGTTCGGGACCCCCTACCCGGGATCCGCCGGTTTTGACACCGACATTGGTGCTTTCATTGAAAGTTCCTCCGTGTCGTCGCCGTTAGGCTTGATGGCTCCTACTATCATCGATAGCGATGCAGTCCAGCATGAGACTTTTCTCCCTGGACAGATCTTAGTGTTCGGTGGCTTCGCACTGTGGGCCAACTCGCTTGGCCATCTGGAGAAGATCGAAAGTTACGCCCCTGGCCACCAGGTCAGGTTTGGAAGCTTAAATTACACGGCCGATATCCGCGGAGACTTGATCTTCGACAGATTCGAGCCCCTGCCTTGTGCGCCACGCGGTCACGATGAGTACGATTTACCTCTACCATCGGACCGTATTCAGGAGATCGCACCGGCAGCCGCTCTGAGCCTCAATTCGGAGCCAGTTGCGCCATCCATGGACGGGTGGATATACCCCATCACGGAGGCCGTATCCTCAGCGGCGATCGAGCCGAATATCGACCTTACCCTTCACGAGAGCCGTGTTGCCAAACTATCGGATCCTTCTCCGGCCACGGACTCCGAACCGCCTGCGCCCGTTCCTATCGAATCCGATTGGGCGCCGATCATGGAGTTTACCTCCGCGGATATTTTTCAGCACTCGCCCTCCGGCGACATACTGAACTCATTAAGGTCTCTCTCTCCTTGTCAGGAGGATCCTGGCCGAACTATGTCCGACAGGATTGGGATGCGGATGACGAAGAAATTCGCCGCCCACCCACCACCCACTTAGTAGCCACTGTCGATGACTTAACCGATATGCTCGACTTCGACTCCGAAGACATTGACGGTATGGACGATGATGCGGGAGACGAAGAGGAACCACTGCCCACAGGGCACTGGACAACCACCTCATCATACGATATATACATGGTGGACACACCCAAAGAAGGCAATGGCGACGAGACAACGGAGGATGACCCCTCCAAGAAGCAACCCAAGCGCCGGCGTCAGCGGCGCCGCTCTAAGTCCCGCCAAGGCAAAAGTGGTGATACCGGCACAGGAGATAATAGCACTCCAGACAGTGCCGAAGATGGCAACAATCCCCTCCAGCAAGATTTAGGGCATGAGGAGGGAGAAGCCATCCCTCCAGAGAGAGTGGCAGATGGAGAGGCGGAGGATGACAATTACATGCCTCCCTCCGCAGACGAGGCAAGCCTTGACGATGACGAATTCGTCGTGCCAGAGGATCCCATCGAATAAGAGCGCTTCAAGCGCCAGCTTATAGCCACGGCAAATAGCCTAAGGAAAAAGCAGCAGCAGCAGCTTCAAACTGATCAAGATTTGCTAGCTGACAAATGGACTGAGGTCCTGGCGGCCGAGGAATATAAACTCGAACGGCCCTCCAAGAGTTACCCAAAGTGCAGGTTGCTACCCCGACTGGAGGAGGAAGCACCATCCCCGGCGTATGACGCGGCTGATCGGCCACCTCGCGGCCGCGACAGAGAGGCATTCCAGCCAAAAGCTCAGCCCGCACCCCGGTGCCATTCAAATAAAAAGGCAGGGGGGAAATACGCCAGACTTGCGAGACGTATTGGAGGACAAAGAAAAACACGCAAGATCGATCTACGGATCACGAGGGCGTGCCACTATGCGAGATGATAATCGTCACGCCGGATACAGTAAAAGTAAGTCCGGCCAGGCCGAACACAGCGGGCAAGACTCATTTGAGCTGCGTCGCGATATAGCCCAGTACAGAGGCGTCGCACACCCCTTATGCTTCACAGACGAAGTAATGGATCATCAAATCCCAGAGGGTTTCAAACCCGTAAATATAGAATCATACGACGGCACAACAGATCCTGCGGTATGAATCAAGGATTTCCTCCTGCACATCCACATGGCCCGTGGCGATGACCTACACGCCATCAAATACCTCCCACTCAAACTCAAAGGACCAGCTCGGCATTGGCTCAACAGCTTGCCAACAGAGTCCATTGGCTGTTGGGAAGATCTGGAAGCCGCATTCCTCGACAACTTTCAGGGCACTTATGTGCGACTACCATATGCCGATAACTTGAGCCACATAATTCAGCAGCCAAAGGAATCGGCCAGGCAATTCTGGACACGGTTCCTAACAAAGAAAAATCAAATCGTCGACTATCCGGATGCAGAGGCCCTAGCAGCTTTAAGCACAACATCCGCGACGAGTGGCTCGCCCGGCACCTTGGTCAGGAAAAGCCGAAATCTATGGCAGCCCTCACGACACTCATGACCCGCTTTTGTGTGGGAGAAGACAGCTGGCTGGCTCGCAGTAATAACATATCAAAGAACCATGGTACTTCGGATACCAAGGATGGCAATGGCAGGTCACGTCGCAACAAACATAAGCGCCGCATTAACAGTGACAATACCGAGGATACTGCAGTCAATGCCGGATTCAAAGGCTTTAAACCCGGTCAGCGGAAAAAGCCATTCAAAAGAAGCACTCCGGGCCCGTCCAGTTTGGACCGTATACTCGATCGCTCGTGTCAAATACACGGCACCCCCGACAAGCCAGCCAACCACACCAACAGGGATTGTTGGGTGTTCAAGCAGGCCGACAAGTTAAATGTCAAAAACAAAGATAAGGGATCACATAGCGATGACGAGGAGGAGCCCGGGCAGCCGAACACGAGAGGACAGAAGAGGTTCCCCCCACAAGTGTGGACGGTGAACATGATATACGCAACCCACGTCCCCAAGAGGGAGCGGAAGCGTGTGCTCAAGGACGTATATGCGTTGGAGCCAGTCGCCCCAAAGTTCAACCCATGGTCCTCATGTCCGATCACCTTCGATCGCAGGGACCACCTCACTAGTATCCGTCATGGCGGATTCGCCGCATTGGTCCTAGACCCAATCATTGACGGATTTCACCTCACTCGAGTCCTTATGGATGGCGGCAGCAGCCTGAACCTGCTTTATGAGGACACAGTGCGCAAAATGGGTATAGACCCCTCAAGGATCAAACCCACAAAAATGACCTTTAAAGGCGTCATACCATGTGTAGAGGCCCATTGCACAGGCTCAGTAACACTGGAAGTGGTCTTCGGATCTCCGGATAACTTCCGAAGCGAAGAGTTAATCTTCGACATAGTCCCGTTCTGCAGTGGCTACCATGCACTGCTCGGGCGAACCGCATTTGCGAGATTCAATGCGGTACCGCATTATGCATATCTCAAGCTCAAGATGCCAGGACCTCGAGGGGTCATCACAGTCAATGGAAACACAGAGCGCTCTCTCCGCACGGAGGAGCACACTGCGACCCTCGCAGTAGAAGCGCAAAGCAGCCTCTTAAGGCAATCCACTAGTTCGGCGATTAAGGACCCGGACACCTTCAAGCGCGCCCAGAGTAATCGGCAATAGGACCGCCTGGCACGTTCTGAGCTCGCATAGCAATGCGTCCCCCACCACGGTCCCAGCCAAACGGCGAAATTCGTGCCACGTGTACATAATTACGCATTAAAAATACCATGGGCACAGGCGGGGAGGGGGCACTGAAGGAAATATGCCCTAGAGGCAATAATAAAGTTATTATTTATTTCCTTATATCATGATAAAAGTTTATTATTCATGCTAGAATTGTATTACCCAGAAACATAATACATGTGTGAATACATAGACAAACAGAGTGTCACTAGTATGCCTCTACTTGACTAGCTCGCTAATCAAAGATGGTTATGTTTCCTAACCATGAACAAAGAGTTGTCATTTGATTAATGGGATCACATCATTAGTTGAATGATCTGATTGACATGACCCATTCCATTAGCTTAGCACCCGATCGTTTAGTATGTTGCTATTGCTTTCTTCATGACTTATACATGTTCCTATGACTATGAGATTATGCAACTCCCGTTTGCCGAAGGAACACTTTGTGTGCTACCAAATGTCACAACGTAACTGGGTGATTATAAAGGAGCTCTACAGGTGTCTCCAAAGGTACATGTTGGGTTGGCGTATTTCGAGATTAGGATTTGTCACTCCGATTGTCGGAGAGGTATCTCTGGGCCCCCTCGGTAATGCACATCACTGAAGCCTTGCAAGCATTGCAACTAAGGAGTTAGTTGCGGGATGATGTATTACGGAACGAGTAAAGAGACTTGCCGGTAACGATATTGAACTAGGTATTGGATACCGATGATCGAATCTCGGGCAAGTAACATACCGATGACAAAGGGAACAACGTATGTTGTTATGCGGTCTGACCGATAAAGATCTTCGTAGAATATGTAGGAGCCAATATGGTCATCCAGGTCCCGCTATTGGTTATTGACCGGAGATGTGTCTCGGTCATGTCTACATTGTTCTTGAACCGTAGGGTCCGCACGCTTAAGGTTACGATGACAGTTATATTATGAGTTTATGCATTTTGATGTACTGAAGTTTGTTCGGAGTCCCGGATGTGATCACAGACATGACGAGGAGTCTCGAAATGGTCGAGACATAAAGATTGATATATTGGAAGCCTATATTTGGATATAGGAAGTGTTCCGGGTGAAATCGGGATTTTACCGGAGTACCGGGAGGTTACCGGAACCCCCCGGGAGGTACATGGGCCTTAATAGGCCTTAGTGGAAGAAGAGGAGAGGCGGCCAGGGCTGGGCCGCGCGCCCCTCCCCCCTAGTCCGAATAGGACAAGGAGAGAGGGGGTCGGCGCCCCCTTCCTTCTCTCTCTCTCTTTTCCCACCTCGCGAATCCTATTCCAACTAGGATTGGGGGAGAAGTCCTACTCCCTCCAGGAGTAGGACTCCTCCTGGCGCGCCCTATGATGGCCGGCCGGCCTCCCCCTCTTGAACCTTTATATACGGAGGCAGGGGCACCCCTAGAGACACAAGTTGATCCACGTGTGCTTGGATCGGTCGGATCGGGAAGACGTACGACTACTTCCTCTACGTTGCGTCAACGCTTCCGCTTCGGTCTACGAGGGTACGTAGACAACACTCTCCCCTCTCGTTGCTATGCATCACCATGATCTTGCGTGTGCGTAGGAAATTTTTTGAAATTACTACGTTCCCCTACAGTGGTATAAGAGCCTAGGTTTTATGTGTTGATGTTATATGCACGAGTAGAACACAAGTGAGTTGTGGGCGATATAAGTCATACTGCTTACCAGCATGTCATACTTTGGTTCGGCGGTATTGTTGGACGAAGCGGCCCGAACCGACATTACGCGTATGCTTACGCAAGACCGGTTCTCCCGACGTGCTTTGCACAAAGGTGGCTAGCGGGTGACAGTTTCTCCAACTTTAGTTAAACCGAGTGTGGCTACGCCCGGTCCTTGCGAAGGTTAAAACAGCACCAACTTGACAAACTATCGTTGTGGTTTTGATGCGTAGGTAAGATTGGTTCTTGCTTAAGCCCATAGCAGCCACGTAAAACTTGCAACAACAAAGTAGAGGACGTCTAACTTGTTTTTGCAGGGCATGTTGTGATGTGATATGGTCAAAACGTGATGAGATATAAGTTGTTGTATGAGATGATCATGTTTTGTTGAAGTTATCGGCAACTGGTAAAAGCCTTATGGTTGTCTCTTTATTGCATAAGATGCAAGCGCCAAATAATTGCTTTACTTTATCGCTATGCGATAGCAATAGTTGCAAGAGCAATAGTTGGCGAGACGACCATGTGACGACATATTGATATAGATCAAGATGATGGAGATCATGCTGTCATGCCGGTGACGATGGAAATCATGACGATGCTTTGGAGATGGAGATCAAAGGCACAAGATGATAATGGCCATATCATGTCACATATTTTGATTGCATGTGATGTTTATCTTTTATGCATCTTATCTTGCTTTGATTGACGGTAGCATTATAAGACGATCTCTCACTAATTATTAAGAAGTGTTCTCCCTGAGTATGCACCGTTGCGAAAGTTCTTCATGCTGAGACACCACGTGATGATCGGGTGTGATAGGCTCTACGTTCAAATACAACGGGTGCAAAACAGTTGCACACGCGGAATACTCAGGTTATACTTGACGAGCCAAGCATATACAGATATGGCCTCGGAACACGGAGACCGAAAGGTCGAGCGTGAATCATATATTAGATATGATCAACATAGTGATGTTCACCATTGAAACTACTCCATCTCACGTGATGATCGGACATGGTTTAGTTGATTTGGATCACGTGATCACTTAGAGGATTAGAGGGATGTCTGTCTAAGTGGGAGTTCTTAAGTAATATGATTAATTGAACTTAAATTTATCATGAACTTAGTCCTGGTAGTATTTTGCAAATCATGTTGTAGATCAATAGCTCGCGTTGTTGCTTCCCTATGTTTATTTTGATATGTTCCTAGAGAAAATTGTGTTGAAAGATGTTAGTAGCAAAGATGCGGATTAGATCCGTGATCTGAGGTTTATCCTCATTGCTGCACAGAAGAATTATGTCCTTGATGCACCGCTAGGTGACAGACCTATTGCAGGAGCAGATGCAGACGTTATGAACGCTTGGCTAGCTCAATATGATGACTACTTGATAGTTTAGTGCACCATGCTTAACGACTTAGAATCGGGACTTCAAAGACGTTTTGAACGTCATGGACCATATGAGATGTTCCTGGAGTTGAAGTTAATATTTCAAGCAAATACCCGAGTTGAGAGATATGAAGTCTCCAACAAGTTCTATAGCTAAAAGATGGAGGAGAATCGCTCAAGCAGTGAGCATGTGCTCAGATTGTCTGGGTACTGCAATCGCTTGAATCAAGTGGGAGTTAATCTTCCAGATAAAATAGTGATTGACAGAATTCTCTAGACACCATCACCAAGTTAGTAGAACTTCGTGATGAACTATAATATGTAGGGGATAACGGAAACGATTCCCAAGCTCTTCGTAATGCTGAAATTAACGAAGGTAGAAATCGAGAAAAACATCAAGTGTTGATGGTAGACAAGACCACTAGTTTCAAGAAAAGGGCAGAGGGAAGAAGGGGAACTTCAAGAAGAACGGCAAGCAAGTTTCTGCTCAAGTGAAGAAGCCCAAGTCTGGTCCTAAGCCTGAGACTAAGTGCTTCTACTGCAAAGGGACTGGTCACTGGAAGCGGAACTGCCCCAAGTATTTGGCGGATAAGAAGGATGGCAAAGTGAACAAAAGTATATTTGATATACATGTTATTGATGTGTACTTTACTAGTGTTTATAGCAACCCCTCAGTATTTGATACTGGATCAGTTGCTAAGAGTAGTAACTCGAAACAGGAGTTGCAGAATAAACAGAGACTAGTTAAGGGTGAAGTGACGATGTGTGTTGGAAGTAGTTCCAAGATTGATATGATCATCATCGCACACTCCCCTATACTTTCGGGATTAGTGTTGAACCTGAATAAGTGTTATTTGGTTTTTGCGTTGAGCATGAATATGATTTGATCATGTTTATTGCAATACGGTTATTCATTAAAGTCAGAGAATAATTGTTGTTCTGTTTACATGAATAAAACCTTCGATGGTCATACACCCAATGAAACAAATTCATTGGATCTCGATCGTAGTGATACACATATTCATAATATTGAAACCAAAAGATGCAAAGTTAATAATGATAGTGCAACTTATTTGTGGCACTGCCGTTTAGGTCATATTGGTGTAAAGCGCATGAAGAAACTCCATGCTGATGGGCTTTTGGAATCACTTGATTATGAATCACTTGATGCTTGCGAACCATGCCTTATGGGCAAGATGACTAAAACGCCGTTCTCCGGAACAATGAAGCAAGCAACAGATTTGTTGGAAATCATACATACTGATGTATGTGGTCCGATGAATATTAAGGCTTGCAGCAGGTATCATTATTTTCTGACCTTCACAGATGATTTGAGCAGATATGGGGATATCTACTTGATGAAACATAAGTCTGAAACATTTGAACAGTTCAAAGAATTTCAGAGTGAAGTGGAAAATCATCGTGACAAGAAAATAAAAGTTTCTACGATATGATCGCAGAGGTAAAATATTTGAGTTATGAGTTTGGCCTTCAATTAAAACAATGTGAAATAGTTTCACTACTCACGCCACCTGGAACACCATAGTGTAATGGTGTGTCCGAACGTCATAACCGTACTTTATTAGATATAGTGCGATCTATGATGTCTCTTAACGATCTACCACTATCGTTTTGGGGTTATGCATTAGAGACAGCTGCATTCACGTTAAATAGGGCACCATCTAAATCCGTTGAGACGACACCGTGTGAACTATGGTTTGGCAAGAAACCTAAGCTGTCGTTTCTTAAAGTTTGGAGTTGCGAAGCTTATGTGAAAAAGTTTCATCTCGATAAGCTCAAACTCAAATCGGAGAAATATGTCTTCATAGGATACCCAAAGGAGACAGTTGGGTACACCTTCTATCACAGATCCGAAGGCAAGATATTCGTTGCTAAGAATGGATCCTTTCTAGAGAAGGAGTTTCTCTCGAAAGAAGTGAGTGGGAGGAAAATAGAAAACTTGATAAGGTAATTGTATCTTCTCCCTTATTGGAAAATAGTTCATCACAGAAATCTGTTCCTGTGACTACTACACCAATTAGTGAGGAAGCTAATGATGATGATCATGTAACTTCAGATCAAGTTACTACCGAATCTCGTAGGTAAACCAGAGTGAGATCCGCACCAGAGTGGTACCGTAATCCTATTCTGGAGGTCATGTTACTTGACCATGACGAACCTACGAACTATGAGGAAGCGATGATGAGCCCAGATTCCGCAAAATGGCTTGAGGCCATGAAATCTGAGATGGGATCCATGTATGAGAACAAAGTATGGACTTTGGTTGACTTGCCCGATGATCGGCAAGCCATAGAAAATAAATGGATCTTCAAGAGGAAGACGGACGCTGATAGTAGTGTTACTATCTACAAAGCTAGAATTGTCGCAAAAGAGTTTCGACAAGTTCAAGGTGTTGACTACGATGAGAGTTTCTCACTCGTATCTATGCTTAAATCTGTCCGAATCATGTTAGCAATTGCCGCATTTTATGAAATCTGGAAAATGGATAACAAAACTGCAATCCTTAATGGATTTCTTAAAAAAGAGTTGTATATGATGCAACCAGAAGTTTTTGTCAATCCTAAAGGTGTTAACAAAATGTGCAAACTCTAGCGATCCATCTATGGACTGGTGTAAGCATCTCGGAGTTGGAATATACGCTTTGATAAGATGATCAAAGCATATAGTTTTATACAGACTTGCGGTGAAGCCTGTATTTACAAGAAAGTGAGTGGGAGCACTACAGCATTTCTGATAAGTATATGTGAATGACATATTGTTGATCAGAAATAATGTAGAATTATTCTGCAAAGCATAAAGGAGTGTTTGAAAGGAGTTTTTCAAAGAAAGACCTCGGTGAAGTTGCTTACATATTGAGCATCAAGATCTATAGAGATAGATCAAGACGCTTGATAAGTTTTTTCAATAAATACATACCTTGACAAGATTTTGAAGTAGTTCAAAATGGAATAGTCAAAGAAAGAGTTTCTTGCCTATGTTACAAGGTGTGAAGTTGAGTAAGACTCAAAGCCCGACCACGGCAGAAGATAGAAAGAGAATGAAAGTCATTCCCTATGCCTTGGCCATAGGTTCTATAAAGTATGTCATGCTATGTACCAGATCTATTGTATACCCTACCACCGAGTTTGGCAAGGGAGTACAATAGTGATCTAGGAGTAGATCACTGGACAGCGGTCAAAATTATCCTTAGTGGAATAAGGATACGTTTCTCGATTATGGAAATGAAAAAAGGTTCGTCGTAAAGGGTTACGTCGATGCAAGTTTTGACACTAATCTAGATGAATCTAAGTCTCAATCTAGATACATATTGAAAGTGGGAGCAATTAGCTAGAGTAGCTCCGTGCAGAGCATTGTTGACATAAAGATTTGCAAAATACTTACGGATCTGAATATAACAGACCCGGTGACTAAAATTATCTCACAAGCAAAACATGATCACACCTTAGTGCTCTTTGGGTGTTAATCACATAGCGATGTGAACTAGATTACCGACTCTAGTAAACCCTTTGGGTGTTGGTCACATATCGATGTGGACTATGGGTGTTAATCACATGGTGATGTGAACTATTGCTAATAAATCACATGGCGATGTGAACTAGATTATTGACTCTAGTGCAAGTGCGAGACTAAAGGAAATATGCCCTAGAGGCAATAATAAAGTAATTATTTATTTCCTTATATCATGATAAAAGTTTATTATTCATGCTAGAATTGTATTAACCGGAAACATAATACATGTGTGAATACATAGACAAACAGAGTGTCACTAGTATGCCTCTACTTGACTAGCTCGTTAATCAAAGATGGTTATGTTTCCTAACCATGAACAAAGAGTTGTCATTTGATTAACGGGATCACATCACTAGTTGAATGATCTGATTGACATGACCCATTCCATTAGCTTAGCACCCGATCGTTCAGTATGTTGCTATTGCTTTCTTCATGATTTATACATGTTCCTATGACTATGAGATTATGCAACTCCTGTTTGCCGGAGGAACACTTTGTGTGCTACCAAACGTCACAACGTAACTGGGTGATTATAAAGGAGCTCTACAGGTGTCACCAAAGGTACATGTTGGGTTGGCGTATTTCAAGATTAGGATTTGTCACTCCGATTGTCGGAGAGGTATCTCTGGGCCCCCTCGGTAATGCACATCACTGAAGCCTTGCAAGCATTGCAACTAATGAGTTAGTTGCGGGATGATGTATTACGAAACGAGTAAAGAGACTTGCCGGTAACGAGATTGAACTAGGTATTGGATACCGACGATCGAATCTCGGGCAAGTAACATACCGATGACAAAGGGAACAACGTATGTTGTTATGCGGTCTGACCGATAAAGATCTTCGTAGAATATGTAGGAGCCAATATGGGCATCCAGGTCCCGCTATTGGTTATTGACCGGAGATGTGTCTCGGTCATGTCTACATTGTTCTCGAACCGTAGGGTCCGCACGCTTAAGGTTACGATGACAGTTATATTATGAGTTTATGCATTTTGATGTACCGAAGTTTGTTCGGAGTCCCGGATGTGATCAAGGACATGACGAGGAGTCTCGAAATGGTCAAGACATAAAGATTGATATATTGGAAGCCTATATTTGGATATCGGAAGTGTTCCGGGTGAAATCGGGATTTTACCGGAGTACCGGGAGGTTACCGGAACCCCCCGGGAGGTACATGGGCCTTAATGGGCCTTAGTGGAAGAAGAGGAGAGGCGGCCAGGGCTGGGCCGCGCGCCCCTCCCCCCTAGTCCGAATAGGACAAGGAGAGAGGGGGCCGGCGCCCCCTTCCTTCTCTCTCTCTCTTTTCCCACCTCGCGAATCCTATTCCAACTAGGATTGGGGGAGAAGTCCTACTCCCGGAGGGAGTAGGACTCCTCCTGGCGCGCCCTATGATGGCCGGCCGGCCTCCCCCTCTTGAAAATTTATATACAGAGGCAAGGGCACCCCTAGAGACACAAGTTGATCCACGTGATCATATTCTTAGCCGTGTGCGGTGCCCCCTTCCACCATAGTCCTCGATAATATTGTAGCGGTGCTTAGGCGAAGCCCTGCGACGGTAGTACATCAAGATCGTCACCACGCCGTCGTGCTGACGGAACTCTTCCCCGACACTTTGCTGGATCGGAGTCCGGGGATCGTCATCGAGCTGAACGTGTGCTAGAACTCGGAGGTGCCGGAGTAACGGTGCTTGGATCGGTCGGATCGGGAAGATGTACGACTACTTCCTCTACGTTGCATCAACGCTTCCGCTTCGGTCTACGAGGGTACGTAGACAACACTCTCCCCTCTTGTTGCTATGCATCACCATGATCTTGCGTGTGCGTAGGAATTTTTTTGAAATTACTACGTTCCCCTACAGGCACGACTACGGCACGCTCCAAGACGCGGCTTAAACCGCACTAGGGGCTTCCCGCTTCGTTATTTTTCTCTTTCAGGACTTTAATCTTTGGAAACCCTGTCCGGCAGCATGATTGCGGAACACATGATGTAGCAACCAAGGAGGCAGAAAGCTACGTCACACCACGGAACTCCCAGGTGGATTACGATAATGAGTGAAATACTTGCTTTAATACTATTCCTCAACTTGCCCTTGGAAGGGACATGTCAAATAGTCCTACTCTTTGCTTATCGCACTACTTGTATCATTCTGCTTTAACGCACCTTTTTGAATAAACAATGCATAGTATTAAGACTATTATTGCATTCTTCCTTTATATATATAGGTGGGTCTATTATGATAACACCCTTAAGAGTCTTATTCTGCACACCGAATCGCTTATTCTGCTAACACCTCTCTCCGTACCGTACCGCGAACCAAACCACCCCACTGCCACTAACAAAGCCCACCCCCAGCTCCTGCACGACACCCACCTCCCTCTTCCCCCGATCCAAACCCCCACCTCCCTCCACTTTCTACCGCCGCCGCCGCCAGAGCACCACCTCACCTTCTCCCACCTTTCCCCCGCCTCGCCCCCACCTTCCTCCACCGCGCCCACCCCGGCGAGCCCCGCCGCGCCACGGCTCCACCACCCCCGACCTTCTCCCCTTCCAACCCCGCGCCGTTGGATCCCCGCCCCACCACCCCACCGCGCCGGATCCATGCCCCGCCGGACACCCGCGACGCCCCGCCGCCGGATCCAGCCTCTCCGGTCCGCCCCCTCCGGCCAGCACCACTGCCTTCTCCCCATCCATGGCGATCGCCCCGCCACAGCAACCTCTCCCTGTGCTGGATCCGGTGGGATCCGCCTCCATCGCGTCCCGCCTGGACCCCCGCCGCTGCGGCCGGGGCAGCTCCCCCGTCCGGCCTCCTCCCCATCCTGGACTTGACGGCTGATGGGTCCAGGTCGCTCGTGCCTCCGGTGGCTCCTGGGCGAGAGGACTCTCTGCAGTTCGGTGGCGCTCGTGGTGCACCTCGGTGGCAGTGCAGCTCGGTGGCGCTCGTGCGTGCAGTGCGTTCGGTGAGTGCATGCATTTCAGTGCATCTCGTGTTGACCCCGACCACCATCCTCCATCGCCGTCTGTCTCATGCTGCCCCTCCTGACCGCGCGCCCCTGGATCCGGGCAACCAGGCCTGCGCGCCATGCCACGCGCGGCCCGCTGGACTTCGACCGCTGGGGGTGTGGTGGTGGTGGGCTGCAACTTCATCTCCCTTATGCCCGCAGGTGCCGCCATGGGCATCTCAATCTTGTCTCCCATCATCGGCATTCAGTTGAGGATAGGGCGCCGCCGGCTTGCAGTTCGCTTGGTTCCCCACGTTGTGGTGCGGTGCGTCACCGTCGTTCTATTGCACTTTGGGACCTTCTTTTTCTTTAGATTTTTCTTGTCTGCAGTTCGCCTATGATCTTGGTGCGGTGCCGTGGATGTGCCAGCGGCCGCTCTCTGTGTGGTTGGCCACGCTGTCCTTTGCAGATCGTTGGAGTGAGAGAGGAGGTGCTCTACATGGCGTGTTGCAGTTCCTGGTGCCACTCCAGTGCAGCTCGGTTTGTGCAAAAAAGTGGAGTTCTTTTTTTGTTGTTGTAGTAGTTCCTCGTCATTGTAATTTGTGTGTGTTTGTACTATGGATTAAAAAGAGGATCACTGTAGTTCGTTCGCCCCGGCTCGTAGTCCAGATATGTACAGATCGCAGCTCTCTCGGAAACATTCATTGAAGAAAACAACAACAAAATTGTTTAGGTGCAGCTCACTTGTTTCATTGCCGCAGTGATCTTCTCTCTCCCAGTGGTTCACTATGTTGCCGAGTGCAAAAGCAAATTGGAAAAGTTGATTTTTTTAATGCAGCTCACTCTGTTGTTGTGTGCAGTAGAAAGAATATTGGAAAAAGAAAAATTGATGCAGTGCACTCACCTCGTCCCTGCAGTACCAACGCTCGACACGAAGTGCACTCCACCACGTTTGGAAAAATTTACGTCCCACAAAAAAAACCATGCAGTGCACTTGCCCATCTAATGATGTGCGGTATTCCGTCTGAAGCAGTGCGTTCTTCTTTCCCCGTCCGAGAAAAAATACGTCTAAACAAAAAGAAACCATGCAGTGCCCTTGACCATCTAATGAAGTGCGGTATTTCGTCTGAAGCAGTGCGTTCTTCTATCCGATGCAGTAAATATGACGGTTTTGGTCTCGCGAAGAACAGAGTGTCCGCTTTTCGGTAAAATCGAAACTGCTCTTAAACCGTAAGGTATTAGAGAGAGTGTTCTACATGAATAAGTTGCGTCTCGTCGATATCTTTCCAACAGCGTATGATTTGAATTATTCTGACCAGCCGTTCATAAAAATTTCGCGAAAAAACAGCCGCTGCTTCTCGAAGTCAGCCGCACGATTTTAAAAATTAACTAAAATCCGTAAGGAACCTCAAAACCATTTCAACATATGGAAGTTGCGCCTTGTCCGTAGCTTTCCAACGGCGTATCATATGTCTCCTTTCGACAAATGGTTAGAAAACTGGAGCAAAAACAGTACCGAAAATTTCAAAAAAATTGAAAAACAGAGTTCCGCGATTTAGTAAATTTGAAACTGCTCTTAAACCGTAATGAATTAGAGAAAGATTTATATATGAAAAAGATGCGCCTCGACGATATCTATCCAACGGCGTATCATTTGCTTCATTCAAACAAGCAGTTTAGAAAAAAACACGAAAAAACGCTCGCTGCCACTCGTCATCCGCCGCCCTATTTTCAAAACTGCTCTTAAACCGTGTGGAATCTCGAAAAGTGTTCAACATGTCGAAGTTGCGCCTAATTCATAGCTTTTCAATGGTATATTACACACCTCATTCCGATAAACGGTTAAAAAATTAGAGCGAAAACAGTACCGAAAAAATAACGCGTGTAGTTTTTTCCGACGAGAAGTTCACTAGTCTCTATTGGAGTGCTCGTCGTCAAAATGATGCAGTGCGCTTCTGTTGAGTGTGCAGTGCCGAAGTGGTGTGCAGAATAGTTATTCTGCTAATATTAGCAGAATAGACCGTCTGTATATATATATGTGTGTGTGTGTGTGTGTGTGTGTGTGTTCATTCATGACATCTAGCACCCGTACACTCTGGTACGGCCAATACGCTAGGGGCTTAAGGATACCCCATAATACGGTGTGAGAAGCCCGAACACTTTCGACAGTGCGGCACCCCGAACTTATAGCATTATATGCATCAGCTCCGGATTATGTCTTGGGTCAATAGTTGGGTTTGCCTGGCTCCCATGTTTTGGTACCTTACGTTCCGCTATATCGGTTAAGGTAGCACTGGGATAACTACTGCGATTGTGCCCCGGTTCTGCTGGACTAAGCACCTCAGTAGAGAAAGCTAAAACTGACTGTCATGATAAGGCGAGAGACTGGTCGCTGTTCGAGAGGTTTCAAGTCCTTAAAGACTTATGCCGCTTAGAGCGAGGAGTCGGCCCTGTCCGGCTTAAGGCGTGTATAGCGCCCCGAATTCGGCCTTCCGAATACTAGGGGCTTCGCCGAAATTTAAAATTATAGAATTCGATGGCTAAGTGAGAGTGATAACGCATTATAGTCCGATTGCCTTGTTCGTTGTGCTGAGCACCTCCCTCGAAGGACGCAAAAATGGGAACAAGAGTGCTCAGGTTTATCCCGAACACCCCAGCACTCGTGGCATGGGGGCAGAAGCCGACGACTAGCCATCTCTCAGATTTGATAAACAGCCGAATAGAAGGTAATATTTTAAATTCAAACAAGCGTTGCATAACGCATATAAACAAGTTTTCATAATACAGGATTACACGAGCAAGTTTACTCAAATATTACATCTTTCGTACACTCGTTCACTACGAGACGGGCACCCTTCAGGACACCCTCATAGTACATCTCGGGGTGGCAATGCTCCTTGCCCGCAGGCGGCCCTTCCTTCACCAGCTTCACGGCGTCCATCTTGGCCCATTGCACCTTGACACGGGCGAAAGCCCGGCGTGCACCTTCGATGTAGACGGGCCGCTTAATGACTTCCAGCCGTGGGCAGGCATCCACAAGCTGCCTCACCAGGCCGAAGTAGCTGTTGGGAAGGGCGTCGCCAGGCCACATCCGGACTATAAAGCCCTTCATGGCCTGCTCGGCCGCCTTGTGCAGCTCGACCAGTTGCTTCAGCTGGTCGCTCAGAGGCATCGGGTGTTCGGTCCCAGTATACTGAGACCAGAACAGCTTCTCCATTGAGCTTCCCTCCTCGGCCTGGTAAAACTGTGTGGCATCCGACACGCTGTGGGGCAAATCTGCGAATGCTCCTGGAGAGCTCCGGACTCGGGTAAGTAACAAGTAATTTACTTTCACATGCTTGCTTTGCATATTGAATGCCTTACCCGCCGCTATCTTCTTCATCGCATCAATCTCCTGGAGGGCCATTTGGGCTTCGGCCTTGGCACTCTTTGCACTCTCAAGGGCCACGGCAAGCTCAGACTCTCGCGTCTTCAAGTCAAGCTCCAACGCCTCGTGCTTCGTCACGAGAGCATGGAGCTCTTGCTGCACCTCGCCCACCCGTGCCTCTTGTTTTTCCCGCTCGGTGCACTCCTGGGCCACTTTGTTTTCGGCCTCGGATAGCGCTTGCTTCAGGGTTGCCACCTCGGTCGTGGCCCCTGGCAAATTAAAGATGATCCTGTCATTTTGCAATCGCATCCTTTTTGTATATATACACATCTATAGACCAGGTATTACTTACCTTTGTTCTCCTCGAGCTGCCTCTTGGCAAGGCCGAGCTCTTTCTTGGACCCTTCGAGGTCCTGCTTCAGTACGGCGACCTCCGCAGTCAGTGCGGCAGAGGTCAGCAGCGAAGCCTACATACGCATATAGACACACTTATATTAGACTCCTGCAGATATTAGTTGATCCTCTATTCGGCTTTTCTTTTTGAACACCAAATAGAGCATCAGGGGCTACTGTATATGCGGTAATATTTTTCCTATATTTCAAATACTTACCTCAAAGCCTGTTAGAAGGCTGGCACAGGCTTCAGTCAGTCCGCTCTTGGCGGACTGAACCTTCTGGATCACCGCACTCATAATAGTGTGGTGCTCTTCATCGATGGAAGCGGTGCGAAGCGCTCCCAGCAAATTGTCCAGTGCCTCTGGATGGACAGAGGTCACTGGCACAGGCGTCTTGCCCCTTTTGGAAGGAGGCCGCCTGCCCGAGTCCGGAACCATTGGAGGTTCCGGCGCGGTGTTCGGCTGAGGGCCGAACTCGGAGCCCTCGGGAGCCTTGCTCCCTCTGCTCCCGGAGTCCGAAAGGTCGCCTTGAGGCGCCTCCAGGACTGTCTCCCCTCGCCCCGGTGCCTCTTGAGACAATACCTCGGCGTTGTCCGTAGGGCAAGGGGAGGTGGCGGTCGAAAGTGGATCGCTATCCATATCCGACGAGTCCAGGGAGCCGTCCGACGAGGATACGTCGATACGGGCTCGGGGCGGTCTGCATAATCATAATTCGGCGTTAGGAGAAGCAGTGTGACAAAGGTATGCTATGAGTTACTCTGGTATCCGAATACTTACGACTTCGCCAGGGGCTTGGCCCTGAGTAGCCACTCGTCTTCACCTTCGGCGGCGGTGGTGGAGTAGTCTGGAAGGAGAGTCCTTCCCTTCTTGGACCCTTCGTCCCCCCCCCCCCGGTTGGGGCGGCCTTCCTTTTCTTGTCTCCCCCGACTGGAGGGGGAGCATCTTCATCTTCCTCCTCGTCTTCGGGGGAGGAGTGCATCGCGGAGTTATCGGACAATGAGTCCGATACCACCTGGCGCCGGGAACTCTTTCGGGTTCCCTTGGCCTTCTTGGTCTTCTCCGGCACCTTATAAGGAGCCGGAGTCAGCATCTCCGTCAGGAGAGCATCCGCAGTGTCTTCGGGCAGAGGGGCCGGACAGTCGATCTTCTCCGATGCCCCCACCCAGTCCTATCAAAGGCATGGGAGCTTAGACCCCGCGCGTGGTTAAGCTATGGGAAGTAAAATCCTACCAGATGTACAAAACTTACCGGATTCGCAGGGCGCTTCTCACTTAGCCCACAGTCCTCGGTGAGAGAGGGAGGGACCTCGGCACCCTTGAACAAAACCCTCCAGACGTCCTTGTGCGTCGTGTCGAAGAGCTCGCTCAGAGTATGGTGCTGGGCCGGGTCGAACTCCCACAAGTTGAAATTCCGTTGTTGACACAGGAGGATCCGGCGGAAGAGCATGACCTGGACTATGTTGACAAGCTTGAGCTTCTTGCTTGCCATATTCCGGATACATTTCTGGAGTCCGTCCAGCTCCACCGATGAACCCCAGGATAGGCCCTTCTCTTTCCAGGAGGTGAGCCACGTGGGGATTCCGGATCGAAACTCGGGGGCAGCCACCCAGTTGGTGTCGCACGGCTCGGTGATGTAGAATCATGCCGATTGCCACCCCTTTATGGTCTCCACGAAGGAGCCTTCAAGCCATATAACATTGGGCATCTTGCCCACCATGGCTCCGCCGCATTCTGCTTGTTGGCCTCCCACCACCTTCGGCTTGATATTGAAGGTCTTCAGCCACAGGCCGAAGTGGGGCCGGATGCGGAGGAAGGCCTCGCACATGACGATGAATGCCGAAATGTTGAGGATGAAGTTTGGTGTTAGATCATGAAAGTCCAGCCCGTAGTAGAACATAAGACCACGGACGAATGGATGGAGGGGAAACCCCAGTCGCGGAGGAAGTGGTGGAGGAAGACTACCCTCTCGTGAGGTTCCGGGGTGGGGACGATCTACCCCACAGCGGGCAGCCGATGCGCGATATTCGCGGATAAGTATCTGGCTCGGCGCAGCTTTTTGATGTGTCCCTCCGTGACGGAGGAAGCCATCCACTTGCCTCCCGCTCCGGACATGTCTGGAGAAGGTTGAGGAGAAGGATGTGAACTTGGGTGTTAGAGCTCGAGTGCGCAAGGATGGATGAGCAAGGAGGAAGAAGGCGTGGGTAGAAAAAGGTTAAACCTTATCCCTTTATAAGGGCGGCCGAAACTATGTGCCCCCACTAGCCTGGTAAAACTCGCTTATCCCTCAAGCGCCATAATTGATGGCACGGTTGGGTTACCCATGCCCGTATTGATGAGAATCCCGTAATAAGGGGGGCACGATCTCTGCTTTGACATGACGTGTCAGGAAACTGCCTCGCGTTATGTGCGGGGCTAGTTAAAGAAAAATGGTTCGAATAATCACCGAGCCATGGCATGATGTCATGTTGCCAAAACGTGTCAGCAGATTATATTTGTGGAAATATTATTCTCTCTACGGTGGTATGTGGAACGTATTTTATAGGGTCGGACACTATCCTTGTATCCAAACTCTTCTGTGGTGTATCCGGAGGAGGAACCCGCCTTGCAATGCCGAAGACAACACTGTGCGCCGGACTCATCGTCATTGAAGCCTGGTTCAGGGGCTACTGAGGGAGTCCTGGATTAGGGGGTCTCCGGATAGCCAGACTATATCCTTTGGCCGGACTGTTGGTCTATGAAGATACAAGATTGAATACTTCGTCCCGTGTTCGGATAGGACTCTACTTGGCGTGGAAGGCAAGCTAGGCAGTACGGATATGGATATCTCCTCCTTTGTAACCGACATTGTGTAACCCTAGCCCCCTCTGGTGTCTATATAAACCGGAGGGTTTTAGTCCGTAGGACAAAATACAATCATACCATAGGCTAGCTTCTAGGGTTTAGCCTCTCTGATCTCGTGGTAGATCAACTCTTGTAATACTCATATCATCAAGAATAAATCAAGCAGGACTTAGGGTTTTACCTCCATCAAGAGGGCCCGAACCTGGGTAAAACATCGTGTCCCCTGCCTCCTGTTACCATCCGCCTTAGACGCATAGTTCGGGACCCCCTACCCGAGATCCGCCAGTTTTGACACCGACGCTCCCGTTCACACACCCACTCATATCACCGTCGGCAACGGCTCCTCCTTACCTATTACTCATATCGGTAGCACTAGCTTTCCTCCACTTCCACACCCATCACTATGTCTAATGTTCTTGTTTCACCTAATTTAGTCACAAACCTAGTTTCCATTCATCGTCTTACTCGTGAGAACCCACTTACTATTGAATTTGACGGTGTCGGCTTTTCTATGAAAGACGCTCATACCCAGATGGTCCTTCACCGATGTGACAGTCCCGATGAGCTCCATCCCGTGTATGCCGGCGCCTCCACCTCCACACCCGTTGCTCTTTCCACCGACGTTGACCTTTGGCACGCTCACTTGGGTCACCCCAACCACACCGTCTTAGGACTTTCTCTTTCTCATGTGATAAGCTTGACGAGCACTCTTATGAGGCCTGTCGCTTAGGCAAGCACGTTCGTCTTCCCTTTAGTGCGTCTTCTTAAGTTTCCACTTTTCTGTTTCAATTACTTTATAGTGATGTTTGGACATCTCCCGTTGCGAGTAACACGGGCTATCTATACTACTTGGTGATTTTAGATGATTACTCTCATTATGTGTGGACTTTTCCCCTTCGTTGTAAATCCGATGCTTTAGCCACACTCACCGCCTTTTATTCCTATGTCACCACCCAGTTCGGTCGTCCCATACTCGCACTCCAAACTGATAACGGAAAAGAGTTTGACAACGTCGCTCTTAGCACACTTCTCGCCTCTCATGGCACCATCTTCCGTCTGACTTGCCCCTACACTTCCCAGCAGAACGGCCGCGCCGAGCGCATTCTCTGCACTCTTAATGACTGTGTTTGCACGTTACTCTTTCACTCTAACGTGCCCACTCGGTTTTGGCCCGATGCCCTCGCTACCGCCACTCTCTTAGTTAACATTCATCCGTGTCGCCCTCGGTGGAACTACGCCCCTCATCACCTTCTCTTCGGCACACCACCATCCTATGATGGTCTCCACATCTTCGGGTGTCTCTGTTATCCTAGCACCGCGTCCACCACGCCACACAAGCTCGCACCACGATCCGTCCATGCGTCTTCTTTGGCTACCCTCCTAATACCAAAGGTTACTGGTGCTATGATCATCTCAGTCATCGTGTGTACACCTCGAGGCATGTGTACTTTGTCGAGACGGTGTTCCCTTTTTTTCAGGTTCCTCCGGCTTCGGCCCCTTCGGCGCCGGCCCCCGCGCCCACTTCGTGGAGCGATGCGCAGCGACAGCCCCCGGCACGGCGCCCTATGCCGCCACCACCTGGCTTCGTGACTCCCTCCCCCGAGGTCGAGTCCGAGTGGGCCCCCCGGTCCCCGTCTCCCTCATACGAGGTTGAGCCCGGTACCCTGCCCGCCACGCCTGCGACGGGCTCAACGTCAACCTCGCATGTCGCCTCTTCCGCTGCCGGATCGGCCGACGCCGCTGCCGCTGAAGCCTCCGCCACCGCCTCGACGTCGACGCCATCACCCGTCCCCACCTCCACTCGTGCTGCCCTTCGGGATCCCCACTGGCTAGCTGCGATGCAGGAGGATTTCGATGCCTGACAGTGCAATCGCACGTGGCAGCTTGTTCCGCGACCCCCTCGTGCCAACATCATCTCTGGCAAGTGGGTGTTTCGCCACAAGACTCGCCCAGACGGTTCTCTCGAGCGCTACAAGGCTCGATGGGTGGTTCATGGTTTTCGGCAGCGCGCGGGCGTGGACTTCACCGACACCTTCGCCCCGGTTGTGAAACCGGGCAAGATCCGAGCCGTCCTTCAGCTGGCCGTCTCGCGCACCTGGCTTGTGCATCAGTTGGACGTTTCCAACGCCTTCTTGCACGGTCATCTCACCAAGCAGGTGTTCTGTGAGCAGCCTACTGGTTTCGTCGACGCCGAGCACCCCGACTTTGCATGCTTGCTCTCCCGCTCTCTGTACGGGTTGAAGCAGGCGCCTCGGGCTTGGTACCAGCGTATCACAGCCTTCCTGCAATCTCTTGGCTTTCGGTCCACTCACTCCGATGCCTCACTCTTTGTGTATCATCAGGGAGCTGACACTGCATATCTGCTGCTCTACGTCGACGACATCATCCTCACGGCATCCATCCCCGATCTCCTTCAGCGGCTGACTGCTCGTCTTCGTGATGAGTTCGTCCTCAAGGACTTGGAGCCCCTGCACTACTTTCTCGGCATCGAGGTGATCCGTCGGGCTGACGGTTTCTTTCTGCATCAGCAGAAGGACACCCACGAGCTCCTTGAGCGTGCCGGTATGCTTAACTGCAAGCCGGCGCCCACCCCCGTCGACACGAAGGCGAAGGTCTCTGCTCTGGAGGGGTCTCTCGCGTCCGATGGAGCATTTTATCGCTCTATTGTCGGTGCTTTACAGTAATTGACGCTGACTCGCCCCGACCTGCAGTACGCTGTTCAGCAGGTGTGCCTCCATATTCACGCCCCGCGTGACTCTCACTGGACTCTGGTGAAGCGTATTCTCCATTATATACGCGGCACCATGTCCTTGGGACTCACCCTGACGGTCTCCGCCTCCACCGCTGGGCTGGCTGCTCCGACACGCGACGCTCTACGTCAGGCTACTGCGTCTACCTTGGGCCTTCGTTGATCTCTTGGTCATCGAAGCGGCAGCCCACTGTCTCCTGCTCTAGCGCCGAGGCAGAGTATCGCGTCGTGGCCAACGCCGTCGCCGAGTGCTCTTGGATACGTCAACTGCTTCAGGAGTTGCTTTGTGATGTTCACAAGGCCACTCTTGTCTAATGCGATAACGTCAACGCGGTCTACCTCTCCGCCAACCCGGTGCACCATCGACGGACGAAGCATATTGAGCTCGATATTCACTTCGTGCGCGAGAAGATTGCCCTTGGTCGTGTTCGGGTTCTCCACGTGCCGACGACGCAACAGTTTGTTGATGTGATGACTAAGGGATTGCCTACTCCCGTCTTCGAGGAGTTTCGGTCCAGTCTCTGTGTCTCCGGCGACGCTTAGACTGCGGGGGGTGTTGAGTATGTGTTTTGTAATGCACGTGTATTGGAGTTGTGGCCCACCTCCTAGTCTTGTATAGTTGAGGTAGAGGTCTTCCCTTGTATTATATATACGTGCACCAGCACCCCATCAATATAACGTTTATTGTATTGCAAACTTTCCCGTCTACAGAATATATAGCAGCAGCACCCACTTAATACATAAAATGCCTGATGGTCTGGTTTGCTTTGCGCTGCTGTTAAATATACGTCAGCTTTTCGAGTCCTCGTCTTTGCCAATTTTTCAATTATTTGTGGAAGGCTGACAAGTGGACCCTTGCGGCCGTGACATAGTATTTTACGTGAGAAATTTTCTTTGAGGTCTTTTTATTTGAAAAATAGCAGGCCACGCTTCCACTTTGCCGTCCAGTCGCTGACAGCGAGCCCGATGCCACGTCGGCTTGCCTAATCAGCACTATGTTCGTATAGAAACGTGATTTGCATCGTATATGCACATCAAAGCCAAGTTGTGGCACCAGTTCAATGTATGTTGCAAGTTCTAGCACTAAACTGACTTTCCGTGCCAAGTTGTGACACCGGTGGTGTAATTGACTCTTTAATTTTGTTCATTTCTTCTGTTCTTCTTATTTTTGTAAATATTATAAATACACATATTCCAAAACAAAAAATTAACTAAAAATATATTTAAAACCATGAATTTCAAACAATGTTAACCCAGTATAAAAATACTAGCTTAATTCAAAACAATGTTGATAGCAATAAAAAATGCTTGTCGCATTTGAAAAAATGTAACGCTCGAAAAAAAGATGACATTAGAAAATGTTTATACAATGTAAAAAAATACCATTCAAAAGATATTTAGGTTATATTTTAAAATATGTTCATGACATTATTTAAAAATATTTATACAATTTTAATTTGTTTGGCTTAGTTTAAAATATTTTATATCATTCGAAAAAAGTTTCAACAAGTATTTGAAAAACGTTTAACATGTATCCAAGAAAATTTTCAAAAACTTGTGCTTTAGAAAATGCTAATGATGTATTTGGAACATGTATAAATGTGTGTGAAAAATATAAACTTGTGTTAAAAAAGTAAAGAAAATAAAAAGGAAAGAAACAATTGTTCACATAGTTTAAAAATGTTTATTGCCATTTAAAATGTTAAAACTGTACTTAAAAATCAAATAATTTATGTTCCTACAAATATTTAAGAAATAGTCAGCATGGATAAAAATGTTCCACGAGTACAATAAAAATGTACATTGCATAAAAGTATGCAAGTGTATAGAAAAATAAAATAGGAAATCCGAGGAAGTATGAAGAAAAACTAAGAAACCAAAGGAAACAACAGAAAATTGGTGAAGAAACAAAAAAGCAAAGAAAACTGAAGAAAAACACGAATAAAAACAACAGAGAACCGTTCAAAATAGCTGAAAGAGAAAGCTGAACTACAGTAAAGGGCCTGCCCATGGCCCTGGTCACCCGAGGCGAGTAAATGGGTTGTTATCCCCCCTTTGATGGGCCACGAAGGACCAAGATGCATCAAGAATGAAATCCAACTATGATTTTTTTTAAAGATTAAACTACCAAATCCTCTATAACTCTATGCTCCTTAGTTTTTAAGGCTTCACAATTAGTCGAGGTCTTCAATTTGAAATTGGGTCACCCGATTTTTAAAAAAATGTTTGCATTTTAAAACTTGGTTCAAATTTTTGAAAAATGTTTGTGTTAATTTTTTCATAAATTTTAAAATTATTCAGGAATTAAAAATAATAATCAGATTTTTCTAAAAAATATTACATTATTGAATTTTTTTGTGTTTTTAAAAATTTGTATAATTTTTTAGAAAAATGTACATCTTCACAAATATTGTTCATAATTTCAAAAATGTTCAGGAATTTTAATCTATTCGCACATTTCAAAAATTATCAAAAGTTAAAAAGATGTTCATGTTTTCTACTTTTGGTTAAAATTCAAAAATATTTCGTATTTTCAAATACTTCTTGCATTTTTTAAACTATTCATAATTTTAAAAAAATCACATTTTTTGAAAAACCTTCATAATTCTAAAGTTATTTGCATGTTTTGAATATTAAAAGATTGTATCATTTTTCATAAAATGTTTTTGGAAATTTGGACATTATTCGCGTCTAAAAATATATTCAACTTTTCAAAATAGTTCATGTTTTTCAAGAAATGTTTGAACTTCCTTTTTCCTTTCTTTTTAAAGTGTCTTATTCTTTATCCAAAAAATTGTATGTTTTCAATTTTGTTTTCAGAAATTTCAATTTTTTCCAAAATTCCAAAAAACATTGTTTTCCAAATTTATTCACAAATTCAAAGTATGTTGGTATTTTGAAAAATTGTTCATGTTTTTCGAAAAATGTTTGAGTTTTTCTAGAATTGATCGGGTTTTCATTTTTTGTCCACAAACTAAAAAATGTTTGCATTTCAGAAAGTTTTGGGTTTTCTAAAAAATGACCTTCTTTTTCAAGAATTGTTAGGGACTTTTTTAAATATTGGTATTTAAAAAAAATCTTCAAAATGTTCCATTTTTAACCTTTCTCGTAAACTCAAAAGCGAACAATTTTTGAAATTGCGCACATGTTTTGATAAATAGGAACATTGTTTGAAAATTGGTGACAATCTTTGAAATTCCAAATATTTTTTAGAAAAAATGATTTTTTGAAAAAAAATCCAAACATTGTGAACTTTGTGTCAAAAAGTGAACAAATTTTGAAATCTACACAATTTTTTATTGAAATTCTTGTTCTTTTTTAAATGTTAACAATATTTGAAATGACCAATATTTTTGAATTTTTTATTTCGAAAAACAGAAAATAGGAAACATAAAATAAAAAAGGAAAACCAATAAAGGAACAAACATAAAGAAAGTCGCATTTGAAAATTCAGAACAATATTTTAGATCTGTCGTGGCTTATTGTTCCTATCATCCGCATTTTCCTAATTATACATCGAAGCTCGTCCGCTCACCTAGCCAGCGAGGAACGCTCAGCAGTGTGAGGTGAAGAGGTCGATCCCTCGCATGGGCGCATTCGCTTTTCGGTTATTTTTCACTGTTTCCACTGACAATGGGCCGACCCAGTCAGGGCACTCTTTCTATCTGACGTGCGCCAATCAGACTCATCACACAACGTATATGAGGGGAGCTCTTATAGGGCGTCTTAGGCGTCGGTTGAGCTCTTTGGCGTCCCTGCTCATGCGCTTGCCTAAGAAGAAGGCTAGCACTCGACTGGCTTCCCTGGTCGCTCGATCGCGTTGACCGGTCGTGGTTGACTACTTGACTAGTCAACAGTTGACTATTTCTATTTTTCATAAATGTCGTCTGACTCTTACTCACCTCCTTATCTGCAACTCTCGCAAGCCTATTTGTCAGTACTTTAGTCACAATTTTATAACAAATATAATATAAACATATTGGCCGATATTGCTTGATAGTTGCAACATCTTTCGTTTTAGGAATTAGAGTAACCACCCCATAATTAAGCCTTCTAAGTTGCAATTCCTCATCATGTTGGCTATCAAGCTTAAAAAAGCAAAAAAAATTAATAAAAAAGCTAAAATAAAAATAGTTATGAATTCAAAATTATTAAAGAATTTTTAATAAAATCACAAAACTTTTAGAAAGTTCATGAATTTGAAAGATGTCCTTGAATTTGAAAAGAGGTTCAACGATTTGAAAGAAGTTCATCAGATTTGGAAAAAAATCTTACAATTTGAAAAAATTCAATGAATTTTGAAAAAGTCCGTAGTTAAAGTGCGTTAAGTCGACTAGAAGGGGGGTGAATAGGCGATTTTTATGAATTCTTCACTGAGGAATTTCCGGGTGAGGACATTCCTGAGCGAAGAACTATTTGCAGCGGAATAAGTACTCACATGCATACATGACATAACATAAACATGGATATCATGATGAAATGAAAACAGACAGAGAGTACAAAAAGCGTAAGCACAAGATAAACAGGATGAAGACAAACAGACTGAAGAAATTGAACTGAGGAAATTGATGAAGTCTTCAGTCAAAGTCTTCAAACAGATATGAACAAGCACACAACACAGTAATGAGGAAATGAAATGGTTGAGGAAATAGAACCAGTTAGCTCGGTGAAGATAATGATTTGGTAGACCAGTTCCAACTATTGTGACAGTTGTACGTCTAGTTGGAGCGGCTAGATATTTAAACCTGAGGACACACAGTCCCGGACACACATTCCTCACCGAATTCTCCTTGAACTAAGGTCACACAAACCTCGTCCAATCACTCGTGGTAAGTCTTCAGGTGACTTCCAAACCTTCACAGACTCGGTCACTCGGCGATCCACAATTCCTCTTGGATGCTCTAGACCATAACGCCTAACCGTCTGGAGGATGCACAGTCCTCAAAGGTAACAAGTGTCGGTTCCACACAGGAACAATCTCTTCAGTGATGCTCAATCATTTTGGTTTGTAGGTGTTTGGTTTGGGGTTTTTCCTCACTTGATGATTTTCGCTCAAAGTCCTCGGGGGATGCTCTCAATGACAAATGTCAGTTTCTCGCAGAGCAGCCAACCAACTAGTGGTTGTAGGGGGCGGCTATTTATAGCCTAGGGAGCAGCCCAACATAATAAGACATAAATGCCCTTCAATGATATGACTGTTAGGTGGGTAGATATTTTGGGACAGCTGGTGCGTAGCACAACAACGGTCGGAAATTTGACTATCAAATTCCTCACGGCTATCATGTTCCTCACTTGTAGGTAATCCGCACTGGCGAATTCCTAACTCCTCAGTCAGAACAAATTCCTCAGAGACCAGAAGAACTTCGTCTCTGTCACTGAAGAAATTGACTGAACTGTATGAGATTTCCAACGGCTTAACTCGAAGGGATTGGTAGGTGTAGGATTTTGAATTGAGCATCACTTGGAAACTTTTCCTTAGTTTTACCTCGACCCCCTTTAATAGTATGGTGTTTCCTATGACTCAAGAAAGATAAAATGAAACTACGAAAACAAAAGTCTTCACGCTTCATGTTCCTCATATGAATAACAAGTCTTCACGGTCACACCAATTTCTTCACTTTCAAAGTCTTCAGAAATCCAAAGTCTTCAGTCGATGACATTCATTTCTAGGGGCCGACTTACTCTGTAAATATCAAACTCCTCATAGACTTATAGACCTATGTACACTCACAAACGCATTAATCCCTTAACCTATAAGTCTTCAATACACCAAAATCACTAAGGGGCACTAGATGCACTTACAATCTCCCCCTTTTTGGTGATTAATGACAATATAGGTTAAGTTTTCAACGGGGATAAACATATGAAGTGTAAATACTGATATTGAGGAATTTGATTGCAAGATATAGAAGAACTCCCCCTGAAGATGTGCATAGTGAGAAATTTGCTTTTGAAGCAATGCACATTTGAAGAGTAGAATCATGGAGATCTCCCCCCTATATCTTGTAATTCATACACGCATTTAACATATGATATGAAGAATTTGAAATATGCATGATGAAATATGGCGACTGATGTGATTCAGCATGCGTGCATTAACATATATGAGGAAATAGCATGCAGAAGAGCATAGAAAAAGTATCTGACCACCATCGGGTTTAAGTTTAGAACTCAATCCAATAAAATTTCAGAAGAACGAGAGTTGTAACTTAGAAAAAAAACGCACATATAAAAGACCCGCTTGAAGACTAACTCAAATTTCTCCCCCTTTGTTATCGAATGACCAAAAGGGACGAAAAGTGAGGACTGACGCCCCTGAAGAATATCATCACTGAGTCGATGAAGGAGCACCAACATTGGTGGGGTCATTTGTTGAGGTAGGGCCTGCCGCATTGTCGTCCAAATCTTCATGCTCATCAGTCGCGCGCGATGAAGAATATGAGCTGGCTACCAAGGAAGGAACTTTGGTCTTCTTGAATTTCTTCGCTGGTGGTTGAGACCATTCAAAGTCCTACTTGAAGCCCATTTGCTTCAGATCTTCTTCACCATAGAGATGAGACAGAACAGCCCAGATACGATTGAATACTTCATGGAGGTATAAGTGGTTTTTCTTCACTACATTGTGTGTAGCAGTCATGTTGTGAAGAATAGAACCAAACTGACGCTTAACCCATTTGTGATTGCTATCGACTTTCCGGTGAATACTGAGGAGAAGCTCACGATCAGTCATCACCCTTGGAGCTGTGCTTTGAGGATTTTGCTTTGAGGCATTGGCGGCAGTCATGAGTGGCAGAGTCATCATTGGTGGAATATGATGCAGCTTTGCAGAACTGACCATCCAATGGACGAATGCCTTCATCAATAATAGCATTAGCCTTGCCCTTTTCATCAGATGAGGAAAATGTCCACTTGAGGACTTCTAGTGGGGGCAAGTAACTGACGTGATTCTGAAAATCAGCCTTGTAGTTGATTGAATACCTTGATCCAAGGAATCTCATAATCCAGGGAGCGCAAGGCTTTAATTCAAAGGGAGATAATGCAACGTTGGCCAGAGTCCTCATGAAGAAATCATGGTAGTTGACAGGGATGCCATGAATGATGTTGAATAGCAGATTCTTCATGATACCAACAACCTCTTCTTCATTAGAGTCGTGGCCCTTGATAGGACTCAGAGTCTTGGACAAGATGTGATATACAGTCTGTGGTACATACAACAATTCATTCACGAGGAATTTGGTCCTTGAGGCTTGACCGGGCTTCAACGGCTTCATCAACACTTGCATATAATGGTCAGTAAGTTCAGGTTCATGATATATACAACGTGCACCTTCAAGGGGAGGACTGACAGGCAGGGCATGAAGCAATTCAGAGGGCGGTGCTTTGAAGTGAGTATTCTCTGTCATCCAGTCCAATACCCAAGAGTTCACATCTTCAGCATTTCCTATGATGTGCAATGTTGCATAGAACTAAAGAATTAATTCTTCATTTCAATCACATATATCAGTGCAGAAGTTGAGAAGTCCAGCATTGTGAACAGCACTAAGGACTAGCACGAGACAAGGTAGTGATTCCATGTCCACATGAGGAATATTTGCATGGTCAAAAACTTTGTCCTTATCGAAAAGCAGTGAAGAATAGAAGTTGGCTTGGCTGGCAGTCCAGAAACACTTCCTTCTAAGATGAGAAAAGTCATACGGGTTGTAATCTGTGAAGAATACGTGCTCATGGAAGAAGTTAGCAGCCTTGAATTTTTGCTTCTTGGAGAAGGGATTCTTCGGCTTGAGCTGAGGAGTGTCAGTCAAAGTCATCACAACCTCAGGAATCACGTTCTCAGGAACCACAGGCCGAGGAATTTCAGTTTTAGTTGCAATCTGGTTCTTCTTTTCTTTAGCAGCTTTTTCATCAGCACCAGTGGCTGGAATTTCTTCAGTAGTGTTTTCATCAGCGCTAGTGGCTGGAATTGCTTCAGAAGCATTTTCATCAGCGCTAGTGGTTGGAATTTCTCAGGAATACAAGGTTCTTTAGAGCCCGTAATAACTTCAGTGTGCACAGGGGACTGAGGGATCTGTTGTAGAGGGGTGAAGAGCGGAGAGTTGGGGTGTTGACTATCCCAATAGTCATCATTTAGCACTAGAGTGGAGCACCCAATATCCACGTCTTCATCTTCTTCATTTAGTTCTTCAACGACTGCCTCTTTAGCTGTGAACTGAGGCATGGGTGATGAGATAATTGGAGTTGAAGGGATATCATCCACTTCAATTTCTTCGTCCAACTGCTCTGTAGAAGCAGCAGAAGGAACGTCTTCATCCGATCCACTTCGGATCTCATAATCTTCACCAAAAGGAACGAGTTCCTTTGATGGCATGCTCGAAACTGGAATAGCACCAATCAGATTTTCAAATGAGCTTGTCAATTTCTTCATCTTCTTTGGTGCTCAAGACTAAGATGAAGTAGATGCTTTACTTTTCTTCACTACTGCTTGCTCCGCAGCTTTGGTTTTCTTCGCTTCTGATGCAGAAGGAAGAGCTGAGCTTGTTGTTGGTGCAGGAGGGGCAGAGGAAATAGGTTTAGTTTCTTCAGGCGCAACTGATGTAGTTTCCTTGGTTTGTTCAGATTCCTCAGGCTCAGCGGTTGATGGCTCAGCTGGCCTGGCTGGTTCTTCAGGCGCAACACTAGTGGTTGCCCTGGCAATGTCATCAGCGGCTGGAATGCAGTCGTCAGCCCTAGTACTCACATTTTCTTCAGCAGCCTGATTGTCATCAGCGGTGCTGGCATTATCTTCAGTAGGCTGAGCAGATGCACCAGCCTGAGGAGATTCATGTTGCGATGGAGCTGCAACATTTGAGGTAAATCCTTTCGCCATCTTGACAAATCTGACTTTGGCTCCAAGCCAATCTGCACGGTATGCGTCAAATTCATCATTGAGGTTTTTGATCTCCGTCTGAGCAGCAATGAGTTCAGCAGTTGTCATCTTGACAACGTTCTTCTTCAGATAGCGCTCTTTCTTGTACTGCGCTTTCTTCAGCTGCCTGGCCTTCTCAAATTTCTATTTTTCTTCGCCTATGAAGGCGGTCAGCATGTGACTTTGACCAGGTGTCAGCTTGAAGTATGGCATAGGAGTGTTGGGGTCCTTGTGCCAGAGGTCAATGAAATCGAGGATCAACTTCGGATCCAACAGCAGAGGCATGTTTGTGCCTTTGGCTCTAGCGGCCCTTTCTTGCCTGTCTCTAATAATTTCGGCAAGTCCCTCATCATCAGCTTCGTCTTCATAGGATGGTACTTGGAAGGCGACCTGCTTCTTTTGAGGACTTGGTCTAGTGCCTCGTCCAGCAGGGGCCTTGGTCTTCAGCAATGTGGGCCCGCTGATGCCATCCATCTCGTCCGCGTTCGCCGCGGTTATCCCACCTGCAGATGCTTCCGCTGCCCCCACCACCTTTACGTTCTCGGCTGGCGAGTCTTCACATGATGCTGGTAATCCCGCTACCCTCCCTCTCTCAATCAACATAATCTTTTGCCCCCTGCTTCTCTACCACTGACTGAGGCCGCCATGGATGCAGCTCTCCCCCTGCAGGACCTGGACACTCACGAGTGTACCATTCGTAGGGAGCGCCGCAAAACGGCACACGACCAGTCCGTCTCCAAAGACAAGCTGCGGCGGAGCACGCGGCTGGCTGGCAAGGAGGCCAAGTACTCCCCCATGCTCGCCAAAGCCGTCAAGGCCAAAGCGGCATGCCTCTCCGCCTCGAATGTTGGCACGACCATCAATCGCGCTATCCAGGAAGCTCGTCTTGATGAGTCTGACGCCCCTGCTTCCACTGAAGATCTCGCGGTCATTGCGCTGCTATGCGGTGCCGACGACGGCTAGGTGGATGCCATCCTAGGATCCGAGGCCTCTGCCTCTGGTGACGATGAAGCTCCATGATCTACACTTCCTGTGTCCTTGGCCCGGTGGCGCGTTCTCATCCGTCTCCGCCATCGTTAGCTTCCCCGACCGTTACTGCCATTTCCATGTACTTTTGGTTGCTGAAACCGCTGTTGCCTGTACCACTGCTATTCCTGATCTCGCGCGTACCTTTTGTAACTGTACGGTTGATGTACCCCGCCTCTATTATCTGGTGTCTTAACAAACTTTATGAGTAATGACACCTTTTTAATTTGTTCTCTCTAAACTAATGACGACTAAACCACACGTAACCCTTTGCAAGAATCAAAGCTCGAAATCCTCCCTGCCCCTAAACTAAAATCTTTTCTGCCACGCACGCTAGATCAAGCCTTCTCGCTTCCAGCCGTCGGATCCGCCGGTGGCACTATCTCTACCCTCAACTCAACCTTCTTCCAAGTCGTCTCTTACTCACACCTAACCTTCTCTTCTACCCTAATCCTACGAACAGTTGCGTGCGCCCAACCCATTGCTATCGCAAACATCTACGCTCCATCATCACGATCGCTCAAGCAAGCTTTTTTAAACGAATTCTCATCCATCTCACAACTCAACGACACCCCCTGGATTATCGCTGGTGATTTTAACCTCATCTGCTTTTCGTCTGAGAAAAACAACCCTGCGTTCCATCACGCTGAAGCCACTGCCTTTAACCAAACCTTGGATGATCTAGCCCTCATCGAACTGCCCCTACTTGATCGCAGGTTTACCTGGTTGAACAATTGAGCTACTCCCACCTTAGAACGACTAGATCGGGTCTTCTTTAACGTCGCTTGGGCGGACGCCTTCCCTAACACCTGTCTGTCCTTTCGCACATGCTTCACATCTGATCACGTCCCACTCCTCATCCATGTCACCACCACCATCCCACGTTCCAATTTTTTCAAATTTGAGCCGGGCTGGGCCAGTTTCCGGCCCTGCGGCGACATCATCAACCAAATTTGGGCCTCACTGCCCTCACCACCTTCCAACGCTGCCGCTTCCCTCGTCGTCGCGCTAAAAAAATCTCGTACCCACCACAAAAAATGGGCGCGCTTGCGCATTCCCACCCCCCTCCGCGAAGCTTGGTGCCACGCTGCTATCTCTGCCCTAGATCTCATGGAGGAAAACAGACCTCTATCTCCATCAGAATCTCTCACGCGCAAAATAACCGTCTCCATACTCAAATGCACCATCCAGGAAAAAATGTCTTACTGGCGTTGGCTTGCTAAGATTTCCCGTGCCATAAACGGTGGTGAGAACACTAAGTTCTTCCACATGTCTGCCTCTCAACGCCTACGCGAAAACAAAATCTTCACCCTCTCTCGAGATGGCTCTGAATTCTCTGCTCACCAGCAAAAAGCTGAAATCCTACGTGACTTCTTCATGTCACTAATTGGCACTGCAGTTCCAACATCTTGGGCCTTTGATCTAAATTCTATTTACCCACAACCGGTGGCCGGGTTACACACCTTAGATGAGCCCTTCTCCGAAGAGGAAATCAAGCTCGCCTTCTTCACAATGAATCCCCAAGCCAGCCCTGGACCGGACGGGTTCAGACCCTCTTTCTATATATCCTTCTGGCCTTTAGTCAAAAATTCAATCCTGTCTTTCTTCTCTTTATTCCATCAAGGCTTAGCAGACAATGAACGCCTAAATCGTGCCCACATTGTCCTCCTCCCCAAAAAGGAGGCACCAACCACGCCGGATGCCTTTAGGCCCATCTCACTAAAAAACCACCCGATCAAAGCTGTCGCCAAAGTGATCACTTCTCGTCTAAAGCCGCTCACCCCTCTGCTAGTTCATGGCAACCAGACTGGCTTCATCTCTGGAAGAAACATCGCCGAAAACTTTGTGTTTGCAGCCGATCTTATTAGCTCTTGCCACACACGAAAAAAATCAACGATGGTCTTTAAGTTAGACTTTAGAAAAGCTTTCGATTCTGTAGCTTGGCCTGCCCTCGACAAAATCCTGGTAGTTCGCGGGCTCCCACTTCTCTTCCGCAGTTGGATACAAAATCTTCTCCACACAGGCAAAATGGCAGTACTTTTGAACGGGATCCCAGGCAAATGGATTCAATGCAAAAATGGGCTGAGGCAAGGGGACCCTGCCTCTCCCTACCTCTTCCTCATCATAGCCGATCTTCTTCAGCAGCTCATCCTCGAGAACTCTGACCCGTCCCTCCACCACCCCATCTTCTCCCACCTGCCTCCCACTGTCCTCCAATACGTTGATGACACACTCATCGTCGCAGCCGCCTCTCCCTCCGCTGCCTCAACCTTTAAAGTTCTCCTAAACAATTTCGCACACGCCACGAGCCTTGCGATCAACTTCTCCAAAACTACCCTAGCCACTCTACACACAGACGATGACACGACCGCTTCCATCGCCCTCGCCATGGGGTGTTCATGCGCCTCCTTCCCGCAAATATACCTCGGTCTCCCTCCCGCCCCGACCAAGCCTCTCACCAATGTTTTCAACCCTCTGGTAGTGCGTACTAGGAAACTTCTTATTGGCTGGTGATACGTCCATTTTGCATCATGCTTTTATATCGATATTTATTGCATTATGGGCTGTTATTTCACATTATGTCACAATACTTATGGCTATTCTCTCTTATTTTATAAGGTCTACATAAGGAGGGAGAATGCCGGCAGCTGGAATTCTGGGCTGGAAAAGGAGCAAATATTAGAGACCTATTCTGCACAACTCCAAAAGTCCTGAAACTCCACGAAATACCTTATAATAAATAATGAAAAATCCTCGCCAAAGATGAAGACCAGGGGGTGGCTCTCCGATGACCATCTTCTGCTATATGAAGTCTTCCATCGAGAAAAAAACCAGAAGCAACCTTTCGGGACGAAACTCCGCCGCCACGAGGAGGAACCTTGGCGGAACCAATCTAGGGCTCCGGAAGAGTTGTTCTGCCGGGGAGACTTCTCTCCTAGAGGGGGAAATCATCGCCATCGTCATCACCAACGCTCCTCTCATCGGGAGAGGGCAATCTCCATCAACATCTTCATCAGCACCATCTCATCTCAAAACCCTAGTTCATCTCTTGTATCCAATTCTTGTCTCCAAGTCCGGGATTGGTGCTAGTAGGTTGCTAGTAGTGTTAATTACTCCTTGTAGTTGATGCTAGTTGGTTTAATTGGTGGAAGATCATATGTTCAGATCCTATATACATATTAATACCCCTCTGATTATGAACATGTTTATGCTTTGTGAGTAGTTACGTTTGTTCCTGAGGACAAGGGAGAAGTCTTGCTATTATTAGTCATGTGAATTTGGTATTCGTTCGATATTTTGATGAGATGTATGTTGTCTAGCCTCTAGTGGTGTTATGTGAACGTCGAATACATAACACTTCACCATTATTTGGGCCTAGAGGAAGGCATTGGGAAGTAATAAGTAGATGATGGGTTGCTAGAGTGACAGAAGCTTAAACCCTAGTTTATGTGTTGCTTCGTAAGGGGCTGATTTGGATCCATATGTTTCATGCTATGGTTAGGTTTACCTTAATACTTTTGTTGTAGTTGCAGATACTTGCAATAGAGGTTAATCGTAAGTGGGATGCTTGTTCAAGTAAGAACAACACCCAAGCACCGGTCCACCCACATATCAAATTATCAAAGTACCGAACGCGAATCATATGAACGTGATGAAAACTAGCTTGACGATATTCAAATGTGTGCTCGGGAGCGCTTTTCCTTATATAAGAGTTTGTCCAGGCTTGTCCTTTGCTACAAAAAGGATTGGGCGACCTTGCTGCACTTTATTTACTTTTGTTACTTGTTGCTCGTTACAAATTATCTTATCACAAAACTATCTGTTACCACTTATTTCAGTACTTGCAGAGAATACCTTGCTGAAAACCGCTTATCATTTCCTTCGGCTCCTCGTTGGGTTCGACACTCTTACTTATCGAAAGGACTACGATAGATCCCCTATACTTGTGGGTCATCAGCTGGTGGGCCAAACTTCTCGATAAAGGTGGTCGACTCATACTCATCTCCGCGGTCCTGGATTCAATCCTCACCTATTTCATGTCTGTTTTTCGCATCCCAAAGAAAACAATCAAAACTTTGGACTCTCTGAGAAGGGGTTTTTTTGGGCAGGAGAGGATGCTTGCTCAGGTGCTCAATGTCTTATTGCTTGGAAAAATGTCTGTTTACCAAAAAAACGGTGGTCTAGGGCTTAAAAACTTACATGTTCAAAATAACTGCCTTCTTATGAAATTTGTAGCCAGAGCTCTCTCCACTGCCCAAACACCTTGGCTTGAGTGGCTTGATCTTCAACATCCAAACGCCTTAGTTTCCCTCCACCACAAACCTCCTTTATGTGCCGTACAATTTCACAGCAAATCACCACTCTTCAAAATATTTCCTTCGTGCTCACAAATAGTGGTTCACATACTTATTTTTGGTTAGACACGTGGCTAGGCTCTCAACCCCTCGCCATTACCTACCCCCACCTATTTTCACACTCCACCTTACAGCTGGTCAAAGTGGCTAACATTTTGCGTTTCGGTATTGAAGCTAACCTCAGTAATCGCCTCTCCCTCACGGCAGAACAAGAGCTTGTGTCGCTTCTGGCTATTTTGCAGGATTTCGTGCCATCGGCGGGGGAAGATCAACGGTTCCTACGACATGGCATTTGCTTATCCACCAAGCATGCATACGGTGTCCTCATGGCTCGTCCTGAGACCGATCTCATGGCACCTCTCATATGGAGTGCCAAGGTTCCTCGGAAACTCAAAGTTTTCGCATGGTTACTCCTCAAAGACCGTCTCAACACTATAGTTAACCTTGCACGCAAGCATATCATCGACTCAGACATATGCCCTTGATGTGCTACGACAACCGAAGACTCCAACCACCTCTTCATCACTTGCCCTCTTGCCAATAGGATTTGGCGACGGCTGGGGCTCCTACCACCGTCCAGCGACATCACAGATCTATGGGACGTCTCTACTCCTCCTCACCTCCCAACCACAGCATGGCCTTCGGTCCTCTTGGCCTTGCTTTGGATGACTTGGACAACACGTAATGACATGGTTTTTAGGTCGGTAGACCAAAGCTCTGTAATAACCTTAAGGAACCTTATTTCTACTTTGGACCTCTGGTCTCATCGTCTTGTGAGTTCACAAGACAAGGAGGACGTCTTCTCATGGCGCTCCTACCTCTCTGCACAGTGCCTATGTAATTCTGTACTCGCTGCCACAGCAGTCCTTTGAGTATATTCAGGTGGGGAGCTCCCCTCGATGATTCTCAAAGAAAAGTAGCTGAAGAACTTGCAGAGGCTCCTGAGGCAATTGATTTGCCAGTGGTCCTTTGACACGAGGCAATATGCATAGGTGCTGAGGACTTTACCAGAGGAGCTGAGGGTTTTGGAACTTGAGGAACTGGGGCAGCTTGAGGAATTGGCCATGAGGGCTTAGCAGAACTGGGCCTTGAGGGCAATGTTGAGGAGCTTGGCCGTGAGGGCATTGAAGAGGAAGAAGCACTGGGCTTGTGTGCGGGCTTCTTTGGCATAACCTTCTTGGGCTTGCTAGCAGAGGCCTCAACAATGGCAGCAGCAGAGTCTTCATTGAATTTCCTCGCTGCTTCTTTAGCCATTTTTGCTAGTTTTGCTTGGCGCTTGGCCCATTCATTAGGATAGTCCTCACCGCGCTTGAGGCTGGTGGGATCAGCTTCTTGACTAGGTGCCAGTGGAGGTCTTGGGCAAGGAGGGTGAAGAGAGAATTTCTTCATGTACTTTGGAGTTACATACATGTACTCCCTCCAATCCCATGCCCATCTCCTCTCTATCCTTTGTATGCGCGCCTTGCGCTGATTTTGTCCTCCTTTCCATGTTTGGCCTCATCAGGAGTGCAATATTCCTTATAAATGTCATCATGGATCTCAAAAGTTGTGTTGAATTCCAGCTTCTTTCCTCCCTTCTGAGGTTTCTTTCCATCAACCATTTTCTTCAGCTGAGGATTTTGAACAGTTGAATTCTCTGAAGAGGCATGCAGTTTTTCTTCGAGGAACACTGCAAATGAGTTAAGTTGATGAGAAACTAGTGATTCAGCAGCAGACATGTGTACCTGTGAACAGAGTATAGGTGCGAAGAATTTGGAGAGGTCATATGCGTTCTTAGAAGTTTTTGCAAAAAGAACAAGTTTGAGGAATTTGACCAGATGTGTCTTGAGGAATTTCACTAAGCGTTCCTTTACTTAGATTCCAGAGTTGTGTAGATTGAAAATCCACACAATTGAGGAATCTTGTAGAAAAACATGGCTTAGGGAAACAGATCAAGAGCAGATGTTTGTGTGAGGTGTTTAGAGTGAGAAGATTGAAGAATAAACACCTTTTGAAGATTTTGATGAAATCACTGGAATCAATAAAGGCAGTAAAAGTAACTTTTAATTACCCTTGATGAAGAACACGACGAACTGGGAATGTAGATTGGAAGTTCGTCAGTCCAGATCTTCCACGCCCTAACTCGGCAGAGGAAGACAGCTACGGCGGCGGTAGAGTGAAGAAATCCGCGGCCGGCGCGAGTACGATGACAGCGAGGTCGAGGCAGCGAAGCTCTTCCTCACCGGCGACGATGAAGTAGCGGCGGCGCTAGCTTTTGAGAGCTCGAGCGAGGGAGTGAGGTCGAGCGGAGTAAAAGTAGACTGAGGAATGGAAGGGGTATTTATAGCCACGGTGAAAAACTGCTCGTCCGAGGAAAATGGATGAACGTGCCCCTGACCTTTCTCATCTGTGCAACATGTGTCACCCACATACTGTGAGGTGGAGATCGTGAGTGAATAGATAAGTATTATCGTGGAATGTGTAATGGTTTGAGCGGCAAAACACGAAAATCCAGATATGAAAATTTTAATGTTTCGTTCGCAAATTCTTCAGCTGACAAGGACACAGTGAAGATTTTGAACGGGTTTCAAATAGAACGCACATGAAGAATTTGTGAACAGACTGGGTTGAGTTTAGCATAGAGGGGGAAGGGCCCGATCACATCCACTTAGCAGAAGAAGCAACTTGAAGAAATAGCAATAAGTGAATGCTGTAGAGGACATAAACTCACATATATATAGCCAATGAAGAAAAATGACGCAAACCGTGAAGACATTGCAAAGTTGAAGAATTTGAACAACAGAGGAATTTCAACAATGAAGAAAAAACTCAAATTGAAGATTTTCAACTTTTGTTGGTGGCGTGACCCACCATATAAGAATGATGATTTCAGACACCGCGTACAATTATCGTAGGGCTCTAAGAATCAAATTCTACGTTAATTTCTTCACACTTAGAGGGTTAGTCTTCATTGATTGAAGAAAAACGTTACTTCATGTGTTGCACATCTAAGTCATCAATTTTGCATAAGTGTTAGGATGTGTGTCCTTTTCAAAGGACATTCGAAGATTCTAAGATATTTAGCTCACACCGCAACTTACTAAATCTCTTCTCATACAAGGGCTTTCTGAATATATCGGCTATCTGTTCTTCAGTATTCACGTGCTCGATGGAGATGTCGCCCTTCAGCACATGATCACGAAGAAAATGATGATGGATCTGAATGTGCTTTGTCTTTGAGTGCTGAACTGGGTTATGAGCAATCTTGATGGCACTCTCATTGTCACAATAGAGTGGCACATTCTTCACATTGATGCCGTAGTCCTTGAGAGTTTGCTTCATCCATAGCAATTGAGCACAACATGATCCAGCAGCAATGTACTCAGCTTCAGTAGTAGAGAGTGATATGCAGTTCTGTTTCTTCGAAGACCAACAGACCAAGGATCGTCCGAGGAAATGGCATGTGCCTGATGTTGACTTGCGGTCCCCACGATCACCAGCATAGTCAGAGTCTGAATATCCAGTGAGATCAAAAGTTGAGCCCTTGGGATACCATAATCCAAGTGTTGGAGTGTGAGCTAGATATCGAAGAATATGCTTCACAGCCTTATGATGTGATTCCTTCGATGTAGCTTGAAAACGGGCACACATGCAAACACTAAGTATAATATCTGGCCTAGATGCACATAAATACAATAAAGAACCAATCATGGAGCGGTATACCTTTTGACCGAAGTCAATACCATTTTCATCAGTGCATAGATGGCCATTTGTGGGCATAGGGATTTTGACGCCTTTGCAATCTTGCATGCCGAATTTCCTCAATACATTCTTGAGGTATTTCTCTTGAGATATGAATATGCCATTGCGCTGTTGACAAATCTGAAGACCTAAGAAGAATTTCAATTCTCCCATCATTGAGTTTTAATATTCTCCACTCATCATGTAGGCAAATTCATCACTGTAGCGTTGGTCAGTACAGCCAAAGATGATATCATCAACATATATTTGGCACACGAATAATTCATCATCATAAGATTTGGTGAAAAGAGTTGGGTCAAGTGAACCGGGTTTGAAGCCTTTCTTCATGAGGAATTCCTTCAAAGTATCATACCACGCCCGAGGGGCCTGCTTGAGGCCATAGAGGGCCTTATTGAGTCTGAAGACTTTGTCAGGATGCTTTGGATCTTCAAAACCCGGGGGTTGAGCAACATATACTTCTTCCTCAAGCTTACCATTGAGAAATGCACTTTTCACATCCATTTGATATAAGATGATATTATGATGGTTAGCATAAGCAAGTAATATGCGAATAGCCTCAAGTCTAACAACAGGTGCAAAAGTTTCATCGAAATCAATTCCTTCAACCTGTGTGTAGCCTTGAGCTACAAGTGGTGCCTTATTCCTCACCACAAGGCTATTTACATCATGCTTGTTGCGGTAGATCAATTTTGTGCCGATGATATTGTCCTTGCGAGGGTCTGGTCGCTTGACAAGTTCCCAGACGTTGTTGAGCTCGAACTGATGTAATTCCTTTTGCATAGCTTGAATCCACTCGGGCTCTAGAAATGCTTCATCTACCTTAGTGGGTTGTGTTGTGTGATAGAGACGGAAGCAAAGTGCCCACAAAAATTAGATATGTTGGGGGAACATAGTAATTTCAAAAAAATTCCTACGCACACGCAAGATCATGGTGATACATAGCAACGAGAGGGGAGAGTGTTGTCTACGTACCCTCGTAGACCGGCAACGGAAGCGTTGACACAACATAGAGGAAGTAGTCATACATCTTCCCGATCCGACCGATCCAAGTACCGAACGTATGACACCTCCGAGTTCTGCACACGTTCAACTCGGTGACGTCCCTCGAGCTCCGATCCAGCCGAGTGTTGAGGGAGAGTTTCGTCAGCATGACGGCATGATGACGGTGATGATGTTATACCGACGCAGGGCTTCGCCTAAGCACCGCTACGATATGACCGAGGTGGAATATGGTGGAAGGGGGCACCGCACACGGCTAAGGAACGATCACGAAGATCAACTTGTGTGTCATGGGGTGCCCCCTGCCCCCGTATATAAAGGAGGGGGAGGTGCGGCCGGCCCCTAGGGGTGCGCCTGGAGGAGTCCTACTCCCACCGGGAGTAGGACTCCCCCCTCTTGCCCTGTTGGAGAAGGAAAGGGGAAGGGGGAAAGAGGAAAGGGGGCGCCGCCCCCCTTCCTTGTCCTATTCGGACTAGGGGGGAGGGGGCGCGCGGCCTGCCCTGGCCGGCCCTCCTCTTCTCCCTTAGGGCCCATGTAGGCCCATTAACCCCGGGGGGGGTTCCGGTAACCCCCCGGTACTCCGGTAAAATCCCGATTTCACCAGGAACGATTCCGATATCCAAATATAGGCTTCCATTATATCAATCTTTATGTCTCGACCATTTCGAGACTCCTTGTCATGTCCGTGATCACATCCGGGACTCCAAAAAACCTTCGGTACACCAAAACACAAAAACCCTAATTACGATCGTCACTGAACTTTAAGCGTGCGGACCCTACGGGTTCGAGAACTATGTAGACATGACCGAGACACGTCTACGATCAATAACCAATAGCGGAACCTGGATGCTCATATTGGTTCCTACATATTCTATGAAGATCTTTACGGTCAGACCACATAACAACATACGTTGTTCCCTTTGTCATCGGTATGTTACTTGCTCGAGATTCGATTGTCGGTATTCCAATACCTAGTTCAATCTCGTTACTGGCAAGTCTCTTTACTCGTTCCGTAATACATCATTCCGCAACTAACTCATTAGTTGCAATGCTTGCAAGTCTTAAGTGATGTGCATTACCGAGTGGGCCCAGAGATACCTCTTCGACAATCGGAGTGACAAATCCTAATCTCGAAATACGCCAACCCAACAAGTACCTTCGGAGACACCTGTAGAGCACCTTTATAATCACCCAGTTACGTTGTGACGTTTGGTAGCACACAAAGTGTTCCTCGGTAAACAGGAGTTGCATAATCTCATAGTCATAGGAACATGTATAAGTCATGAAGAAAGCAATAGCAACAAACTAAACAATCAAGTGCTAAGCTAAAGGAATGGGTCAAGTCAATCACATCATTCTCCTAATGATGTGATCCCGTTAATCAAATGACAACTCATGTCTATGGTTAGGAAACATAACCATCTTTGATCAACGAGCTAGTCAAGTAGAGGCATACTAGTGACACTCTGTTTGTCTATGTATTCACACATGTATTGTGTTTCCGGTTAATACAATTCTAGCATGAATAATAAACATTTATCATGATATAAGGAAATAAATAATAACTTTATTATTGCCTCTAGGGCATATTTCCTTCAGTCTCCCACTTGCACTAGAGTCAATAATCTAGTTCACATCGCCATGTGATTGAATACCAATAGTTCACATCATCATGTGATTAACACCCATAGTTCACATCGACATGTGACCAATACCCAAAGGGTTTACTAGAGTCAATAATCTAGTTCACATCGCTATGTGATTAATACCCAAAGAGTACTAAGGTGTGGTCATGTTTTGCATGTGAGAGAAGTTTAGTCAACGGGTCTGCCACATACAGATCCGTAAGTATTTTTGCAAATTTCTATGTCAACAATGCTCTGCAGGGAGCTACTCTAGCTAATTGATCCCACTTTTAATATTTATCCAGATTGAGACTTTGAGTCATCTAGATCAGTGTCAAAGCTTGCATCGACGTAACCCTTTACGACGAATCTTTTGTCACCTCCATAATCGAGAAACATATCCTTATTCTACTAAGGATAATTTTGACCAATGTCTAGTGATCTACTCCTAGATCACTATTGTACTCTCTTGTCAAACTCAGGGTAGAGTATACAATAGGTCTGGTACACCGCATGGCATACTTTATAGAACCTATGGCTGAGGCATAGGGAATGACTTTCATTCTCTCTCTATCTTCTGCCGTGGTCGGGTTTTGAGTCTTACTCAACTTCACACCTTGTAACACAGGCAAGAACTCCTTCTTTGAGTGTTCCATTTTGAACTACTTCAAAATCTTTTCAAGATATATACTCATTGAAAAAACTTATCAAGCATCTTGATCTATCTCTATAGATCTTGATGCTCAATATGTAAGCAGCTTCACCGAGGTCTTTCTTTGAAAAACTCCTTTCAAACACTCCTTTATGCTTTGCAGAATAGTTCGACATTATTTCTGATCAACAATATGTCATTCACATATACTTATCAGAAATGTTGTAGTGCTTCCACTCACTTTCTTGTAAATACAGGCTTCACCGCAAGTCTGTATAAAACTATATGCTTTGATCAACTTATCAAAGCGTATATTCCAACTCCGAGATGCTTGCACCAGTCCATAGATGGATCGCTGGAGCTTGCATATTTTGTTAGCACCTTTAGGATTGACAAAACCTTCTAGTTGCATCATATACAACTCTTCTTTAATAAATCCATTAAGGAATGCAGTTTTGTTTATCCATTTGCCAGATTTCATAAAATGCGGCAATTGCTAACATGATTCGGACAGACTTAAGCATAGATACGAGTGAGAAACTCTCATCGTAGTCAACACCTTGAACTTGTCGAAAACCTTTTTTGTGACAATTCTAGCTTTGTAGATAGTAACACTACTATCAGCGTCCGTCTTCCTCTTGAAGATCCGTTTAATCTCAATGGCTCGCCAATCAATGGGCAAGTCAATCAAAGTCCATATTTTGTTCTCATACATGGATCTCATCTCAGATTCATGGCCTCAAGCCATTTCGCGGAATCTGGGCTCATCATCGCTTCCTCATAGTTCGTAGGCTCGTCATGGTCAAGTAACATGACCTCCAGAACAGGATTACCATACCACTCTGGTGCGGATCTCACTCTGGTTTACCTATGAGGTTCGGTAGCAACTTGATCTGAAGTTACATGATCATCATCATTAGCTTCCTCACTAATTGGTGTAGTAGTCACAGGAACATATTTCTGTGATGAACTACTTTCCAATAAGGGAGTAAGTACAGTTACCTCATCAAGTTCTACTTTCCTCCCACTCACTTCTTTCGAGAGAAACTCCTTCTCTAGAAAGGATCCATTCTCAGCAACGAATATCTTGCCTTCGGATCTGTGATAGAAGGTGTACCCAACATTTTATTTTGGGTATCCTATGAAGATGCACTTCTCCGATTTGGGTTTGAGCTTATCAGGTTGAAACTTTTTCACATAAGCATTGCAACCTCAAACTTTAAGAAATGACAACTTAGGTTTCTTGCCAAACCATAGTTCATACGGTGTCGTCTCAACGGATTTAGATGGTGCCCTATTTAATGTGGATGTAGCTGTCTCTACTGCATAACCCCAAAACGGTAGTGGTAAATCGGTAAGAGACATCATAGATCGCACCATATCTAATAAAGTACGGTTACGACGTTCGGACACACCATTACACTGTGGTGTTCCAGGTGGCGTGAGTAGTGAAACTATTTCACATTGTTTTAACTGAAGGCCAAACTCGTAACTCAAATATTTTACTTCTGCGATCATATCGTAGAAACTTTTATTTTTGTTACGATGATTCTCCACTTCACTCTGAAATTGTTTGAACTTTTCAAATGTTTCAGACTTGTGTTTCATCAAGTAGATATACTCATATCTGCTCAAATCATCTGTGAAGATCAGAAAATAATGATACCTGCCGTGAGCCTCAATATTCATCGGACCACATACATCAGTATGTATGATTTCCAACAAATCTGTTGCTCGCTCCATTGTTCCGGAGAACGGAATCTTAGTCATCTTGCCCATGAGGCATGGTTCGCAAGCATCAAGTGATTCATAATCAAGTGATTCCAAAAGTCCATCAGCATGGAGTTTCTTCATGCGCTTGACACGAATATGACCTAAATGGCAGTGCCACAAATAAGTTGCACTATCATTATTAACTTTGCATATTTTGGTTTCAATATTATGAATATGTGTATCACTACGATCGAGATCCAATGAACCATTTTCATTGGGTGTGTAACCATATAAGGTTTTATTCATGTAAACAGAACAACAATTTATTCTCTTACTTAAATGAATAACCGTATTGCAATAAACATGATCAAATCATATTCATGCTCAACGCAAACACCAAATAACACTTATTTAGGTTCAACACTAATACCGAAAGTATAGGGAGTGTGCGATGATGATCATATCAATCTTGGAATCACTTCCAATACACATCGTCACTTCACCCTTAACTAGTCTCTGTTCATTCTGCAACTCCCATTTCGAGTTACTACTCTTAGCAACTGAACCAGTATCAAATACCGAGGGGTTGCTATAAACACTAGTAAAGTACACATCAATAACATGTATATCAAATATAGCTTTGTTCACTTTGCCATCCTTCTTATCCACCAAATACTTGGGGCAGTTCCGCTTCCAGTGACCAGTCCCTTTGCAGTAGAAGCACTTAGTATCAGGCTTAGGTCCAGACTTGGGCTTCTTCACTTGAGCAGCAACTCGCTTGCCATTCTACTTGAAGTTCCCCTTCTTCCCTTTGCCCTCTACTTGAAACTAATGGTCTTGTCAACCATCAACACTTGATGTTTTTCTTGATTTCTACCTTCGTCGATTTCAGCATCACAAAGAGCTTGGAAATCGTTTCCATTATCCCTTGCATATTATAGTTCATCACGAAGTTCTAGTAACTTGGTGATAGTGACTAGAGAACTCTGCCAATCACTGTCTTATCTGGAAGATTAACTCCCACTTGATTCAAGCGATTGTAGTACCCAGACAATCTGAGCACATGCTCACTACTTGAGCTATTCTCCTCCATCTTTTAGCTATAGAACTTGTTGGAGACTTCATATCTCTCAACTCGGGTATTTGCTTGAAATATTAACTTCAACTCCTGGAACATCTCATATGGTCCATGACGTTCAAAACGTCTTTGAAGTCCCGATTCTAAGCCGTTTAAGCATGGTGCACTAAACTATCAAGTAGTCATCATATTGAGCTAGTCAAACGTTCATAACATCTGCATCTGCTCCTGCAATAGGTTTGTCACCTAGCGGTGCATCAAGGACATAATCCTTCTGTGCAGCAATTAGGATAAACCTCAGATCACGGATCCAATCCGCATCATTGCTACTAACATCTTTCAACTTAGTTTTCTCTAGGAACATATCAAAAATAAAACAGGGGAGCTAAACGCGAGCTATTGATCTACAACATAGATATGCTAATACTACCAGGACTAAGTTCATGATAAATTTAAGTTCAATTAATAATATTACTTAAGAACTCCCACTTAGAAAGACATCCCTCTAATCTTCTAAGTGATCACGTGATCCAAATCAACTAACCCATAACCGATCATCATGTGAAATGGAGTAGCTTTCAATGGTGAACATCAATATGTTGATCATATCTACTATATGATTCACGCTCGACCTTTGGTCTCAGTGTTCCGAGGCCATATCTGCATATGCTAGGCTCGTCAAGTTTAACCTGAGTATTCCGCGTGTGCAAAAACTGGCTTGCACCCGTTGTAGATGGACGTAGAGCTTATCACACCCGATCATCACATGGTGTCTGGGCACGACAAACTTTGGCAACGGTGCATACTCAGGGAGAACACTTTTATCTTGAAATTTAGTGAGAGATCATCTTATAATGCTACCGTCAATTAAAGCAAGATAAGATGCATAAAAGATAAACATCACATGCAATCAAAATATGTGACATGATATGGCCATCATCATCTAGTGCCTTTGATCTCCATCTCCAAAACATCGTCATGATTTCCATCGTCACCGGCATGACACCATGATCTCCATCATCTTGATCTATATCAATGTGTCATCACATGGTCGTCTCGCCAACTATTGCTCTTGCAACTATTGCTATCGCATAGCGATAATTGTAAAGCAATTATTTGGCGCTTGCATCTTATGCAATAAAGAGACAACCATAAGGCTTCTACCAGTTGCCGATAACTTCAACAAAACATGATCATACTATACAACAACTTATATCTCATCACGTCTTGACCATATCACATCACAACATGCCCTGCAAAAACAAGTTAGACGTCCTCTACTTTGTTGTTGCAAGTTTTATGTGGCTGCTACGGGCTGAGCAAGAACCGTTCTTACCTACGCATCGAAAACCACAACGGTAGTTTGTCAAGTTAGTGATGTTTTAACCTTCTCAAGGACCGGGCGTAGCCACACTCGGTTCAACTAAAGTTGGAGAAACTGACACCCGCTAGTCACCTATGTGCATAGCACGGCGGTAAAACCAGTCTCGCGTAAGCGTACGCGTAATGTCGATCCGGGCCGCTTCATCCAACAATACCGCCGAACCAAAGTGTGACATGCTAGTAAGCAGTATGACTTATATCGCCCACAACTCACTTGTGTTCTACTCATGTATAACATCAACGCATAAAACCTGGCTCGGATGCCACTGTTGGGGAACGTAGTAATTTCAAAAAAATTCCTACGCACACGCAAGATCATGGTGATGCATAGCAACGAGAGGGGAGAGTGTTGTCTACGTACCCTCGTAGACCGGCAACGGAAGCGTTGACACAACATAGAGGAAGCAGTCGTACGTCTTCCCGATCCGACCGATCCAAGTACCGAACGTACGGCACCTCCGAGTTCTGCACACGTTCAACTCGGTGACGTCCCTCGAGCTCCGATCCAGCCGAGTGTTGAGGGAGAGTTTCGTCAGCACTACGGCGTGATGACGGTGATGATGTTCTACTGATGCAGGGCTTCGCCTAAGCACCGCTACGATATGACCGAGGTGGAATATGGTGGAAGGGGGCACCGCACACGGATAAGGAACGATCACGAAGACCAACTTGTGTGTCATGGGGTGCCCCCTACCCCCGTATATAAAGGAGGGAGGGGGAGGTGCGGCCGGCCCCTAGGGGTGCGCCAGGAGGAGTCCTACTCCCACCGGGAGTAGGACTCCCCCCTCTTGCCTTGTTGGAGAAGGAAAGGGGAAGGGGGAAAGAGGAAAGGGGGCACCGCCCCCCCCCCCTTCCTTGTCCTATTCGGACTAGGGGGCGGGGGTGCGCGGCCTGCCCTGGCCGGCCCTCCTCTTCTCCCTTAGGGCCCATGTAGGCCCATTAACCCCCGGGGGGTTCCGGTAACCCCCCGGTACTCCGGTAAAATCACGAATTTCACCCGGAACGATTCCGATATCCAAATATAGGCTTCCATTATATCAATTTTGATGTCTCAACCATTTCGAGACTCCTCTTCATGTCCGTGATCACATCCGGGACTCCGAACAACCTTCGGTACATCAAAACACAAAAACCCTAATTACGATCGTCACCGAACTTTAAGCGTGCGGACCCTACGGGTTCGAGAACTATGTAGACATGACCGAGACACGTCTCCGGTCAATAACCAATAGCGGAACCTGGATGCTCATATTGGTTCCTACATATTCTACGAAGATCTTTATCGGTCAAACCACATAACAACATACGTTGTTCCCTTTGTCATCGGTATGTTACTTGCCCGAGATTCGATCGTCGGTATTCCAATACCTAGTTAAATCTCGTTACCGACAAGTCTCTTTACTCGTTCCGTAATACATCATTCCACAACTAACTCATTAGTTGCAATGCTTGCAAGGCTTAAGTGATGTACATTACCGAGTGGGACCAGAGATACCTCTTCAACAATCGAAGTGACAAATCCTAATCTCGAAATACGCCAACCCAACAAGTACCTTCGGAGACACCTGTAGAGCACCTTTATAATCACCCAGTTACGTTGTGACGTTTGGTAGCACACAAAGTGTTCCTTCGGGAAATGGGAGTTGCATAATCTCATAGTCATAGGAACATGTATAAGTCATGAAGAAAGCAATAGCAACAAACTAAACGATCAAGTGCTAAGCTAACGGAATGGGTCAAGTCAATCACATCATTCTCCTAATGATGTGATCCCGTTAATCAAATGACAAATCATGTCTATGGTTAGGAAACATAACCATCTTTGATCAACGACCTAGTCAAGTAGAGGCATACTAGTGACACTCTCTTTGTCTATGTATTGTGTTTCCGGTTAATACAATTCTAGCATGAATAATAAACATTTATCATGATATAAGGAAATAAATAATAACTTTATTATTGCCTCTAGGGCATATTTCCTTCAGTCTCCCACTTGCACTAGAGTCAATGATCTAGTTCACATCGCCATGTGATTGAATACCAATAGTTCACATCATCATGTGATTAACACCCATAGTTCACATCGACATGTGACCAATACCCAAAGGGTTTACTAGAGTCAATAATCTAGTTCACATCGCTATGTGATTAATACCCAAAGAGTACTAAGGTGTGATCATGTTTTGCATGTGAGAGAAGTTTAGTCAACGGGTCTGCCACATTCAGATCCGTAAGTATTTTTGCAAATTTCTATGTCAACAATGCTCTGCACGGAGCTACTCTAGCTAATTGCTCCCACTTTTAATATTTATCCAGATTGAGACTTTGAGTCATCTGGATCAGTGTCAAAGCTTGCATAGACGTAACCCTTTACGACGAATCTTTTGTCACCTCCATAATCGAGAAACATATCCTTATTCCACTAAGGATAATTTTGACCAATGTCCAGTGATCTAATCCTAGATCACTATTGTACTCTCTTGTCAAACTCAGGGTAGAGTATACAATAGGTCTGGTACACCGCATTGCATACTTTATAGAACCTATGGCTGAGGCATAGGGAATGACTTTCATTCTCTCTCTATCTTCTGCCGTGGTCGGGTTTTGAGTCTTACTCAACTTCACACATTGTAACACAGGCAAGAACTCCTTCTTTGACTGTTCCATTTTGAACTACTTCAAAATCTTGCCAAGGTATATACTCATTGAAAAAACTTATCAAGCATCTTGATCTATCTCTATAGATCTTGATGCTCAATATGTAAGCAGCTTCACCGAGGTCTTTCTTTGAAAAACTCCTTTCAAACACTCCTTTATGCTTTGCAGAATAGTTTGACATTATTTCCGATCAACAATATGTCATTCACATATACTTATCAGAAATGATGTAGTGCTCCCACTCACTTTCTTGTAAATACAGGCTTCACCGCAAGTCTGTATAAAACTATATGCTTTGATCAACTTATCAAAGCGTATATTCCAACTCCGAGATGCTTGCACCAGTCCATAGATGGATCGCTGGAGCTTGCATATTTTGTTAGCACCTTTAGGATTGACAAAACCTTCTAGTTGCATCATATACAACTCTTCTTTAATAAATCCATTAAGGAATGCAGTTTTGTTTATCCATTTGCCAGATTTCATAAAATGCGGCAATTGCTAACATGATTCGGACAGACTTAAGCATAGATACGAGTGAGAAACTCTCATCGTAGTCAACACCTTGAACTTGTCGAAAACCTTTTTTGTGACAATTCTAGCTTTGTAGATAGTAACACTACTATCAGCGTCCGTCTTCCTCTTGAAGATCCGTTTAATCTCAATGGCTCGCCAATCAATGGGCAAGTCAATCAAAGTCCATATTTTGTTCTCATACATGGATCTCATCTCAGATTCATGGCCTCAAGCCATTTCGCGGAATCTGGGCTCATCATCGCTTCCTCATAGTTCGTAGGCTCGTCATGGTCAAGTAACATGACCTCCAGAACAGGATTACCATACCACTCTGGTGCGGATCTCACTCTGGTTTACCTACGAGGTTCGGTAGCAACTTGATCTGAAGTTACATGATCATCATCATTAGCTTCCTCACTAATTGGTGTAGTATTCACAGGAACATATTTCTGTGATGAACTACTTTCCAATAAGGGAGCAGGTACAGTTACCTCATCAAGTTCTACTTTCCTCCCACTCACTTCTTTCAAGAGAAACTCCTTCTCTAGAAAGGATCCATTCTCAGCAACGAATATCTTGCCTTCGCATCTGTGATAGAAGGTGTACCCAACATTTTATTTTGGGTATCCTATGAAGATGCACTTAATAGATTCCTCAGGAGGTATTTCATCTGTCACAGGAGGTAGGTGCTCTCTTTGCGAGCCATTAGTGTCATCGAACTACACATCTACGGTTTCAACAACCTTGTGGTGATAGGTGTTGAAGACTGTGTAGGTGTGCGAGTCCTTACCATAACCAAGCATGAAACCTTCATGTGCTTTTGGTGTAAATTTAGAACTGTGATGAGGATCTCTAATCCAGCATTTAGCACCGAAGACTTTGAAATAACTCACATTGGGTTTCTTGTCGGTGAGGAGTTCATATGCAGTCTTCTTGAAGAATTTGTGAAGATATACCCTGTTGATGATGTGGCACGCAGTATCAATTGCCTCAGGCCAGAAGCGAGGAAGCGTCTTGTACTCATCAAGCATAGTGCAGACCATGTCAACAAGAGTCCTGTTCTTGCGCTCCACGACGCCATTCTGCTGAGGAGTATAGGGAGCAGATAACTGATACATCTCCATCGTATCTACTTTTCCAAACACTTTTTCCCTTGTTTTTGACTCTAACTTGTATGATTTGAATGGAACTAACCTGGACTGACGCCGTTTTCAGCAGAATTACCATGGTGTTGTTTTATGTGCAGAAAACAAATATTCTCGGAATGACCTGAAACTCCACGGAACATCTTAGAAAAACAATAAAAAATCCTCACCAAAGATGAAGACCAGGGGGCCCACACCCTTCTCACGAGGGTGGGGGTGCCCCCCCTAGGGCGCGCCCCCTACCTCGTGGGCCCCCTGGAAACCCTTCGACGCCAACTCCAACTCTATATATTTGCTTTCGGAGAGAAAAAAATCAGAGAGAAGAAATCATCGCGTTTTACGATACGGAGCCGCCGCCAAGCCCTAAAACCTCTCGGGAGGGCTGATCTGGAGTCCGTTCGGGGCTCCGAAGAGGGGGATTCGTCGCCGTCGTCATCATCAACCATCCTCCATCACCAATTTCATGATGCTCACCGCCGTGCGTGAGTAATTCCATCGTAGGCTTGCTGGACGGTGATGGGTTGGATGAGATTTATCATGTAATCGAGTTAGTTTTGTTAGGGTTTGATCCCTAGTATCCATTATGTTCTGAGATTGATGTTGCTATGACTTTGCTATGCTTAATGCTTGTCACTAGGGCCCGAGTGCCATGATTTCAGATCTGAACCTATTATGTTTTCAAGAATATATGTGAGTTCTTGATCCTATCTTGGAAGTCTATAGTCACCTACTATGTGTTATGATCCGGCAACCCCGAAGTGACAATAATCGGGACCACTCCCGGTGATGACCATAGTTTGAGGAGTTCATGTATTCACTATGTGCTAATGCTTTGTTCCGGTTCTCTATTAAAAGGAGGCCTTAATATCCCATAGTTTCCAATAGGACCCCGCTGCCACGGGAGGGTAGGACAAAAGATGTCATGCAAGTTCTTTTCCATAAGCACGTATGACTATATACGGAATACATGCCTACATTGCATTGATGAATTGGAGCTAGTTCTGTGTCACCCTATGCTATGACTGTTACATGATGAACCGCATCCGGCATAATTATCCATCACTGATTCGGTGCCTACGAGTTTTCCGTATACTGGTTCTCGCTTATTTACTTTCCCGCTGCTACTGTTACAATCACTACAAAATACCAAAAACATTACTTTTGCTGTCTTTACTTTGGTTGCCGCTACCACCACTATCATATTACTTTGCTACTAAACACTTTGCTGCAGATACGAAGTTTCCAGGTGTGGTTGAATTGACAACTCAGCTGCTAATACTTGAGAATATTCTTTGGCTCCCCTTGTGTCGAATCAATAAATTTGGGTTGAATACTCTACCCTCAAAAGCTGTTGCGATCCTCTATACTTGTGGGTTATCAAGACTAATTTTTGGCACCGTTGCCGGGGAGCATAGCTCTATTCTTTGAGTCACTTGGGATTTATATCTGCTGGACACTATGAAGAACTTGAGATATCCAAAAACCAAGATCTATCCCTCAACTACGAGGGGAGGTAAGGAACTGCCATCTAGCTCTGCACTTGATTCACCTTCTGTTATGAGTAAGTTAGCAACACCTACACCTGCTTCTGCTATTCGTTCTGATATGTCGCATGTTATTGATGATGCCACTTCTGCTATGCATGATACTTATGATGAAACTGCTTCTATGCATGATACTACGGTGCCCCTTAGTGAATTTCTTGATGAACAAATTGCTAGGGCTAGAGAAAAAGAAATTATTGAATCTGAATACCATGATGATAGTGATGATGAAAATATGCCTGTTATTCCTGAGGGCTATCTTTTTGATATGGAATCTTCTGCCGCTATTTTAGCTTGCGAAGATAGATATGAGCTTAAGAGGTTATTAATTAAATGGAACAAAGAGTCACTTAGAGATAAAATGAGACCTGGCCCCGCTTTTGCTACTTCACCTATATGTGTTCCTGATAAAGATTATGAATTCTCTGTTGATCCTGATATAATTACTTTGGTTGCATCTGATCCGTTTTATGGCTATGATTCTGAAACTGTTGTGGCACATCTTACTAAGTTAAATTATATAGCTGCCCTGTTCACTAATGATGAGAGATCGCGTTACCTTTATATACTCAAAATATTTCCGTTCTCATTAAAGGGTGATGCTAAGATATGGTTTAATTCTCTTGATCCTGGTTGTGTGCGTAGTCCCCAGGATATGATTTATTACTTCTCTGCTAAATATTTCCCTGCTCATAAGAAACAAGCTGCTTTGAGGGAAATATACAACTTCGTGCAAATTAAAGAAGAGAGTCTCCCACAAGCTTGGGGGAGGCTTCTCAAGTTACTTAATGCTTTGCCTGATCATCCTCTTAAGAAACCTGAAATACTTGATATCTTTTATAATGGACTAACTGATGCTTCCAGAGATTACCTGGATAGTTGTGCTGGTTCTCTTTTTAGGGAAAGAACACCGGATGAAGCTGAATCTTATTGAATAATATGTTGACAAATGAAAATAATTGGCACCTCCTGAGCCACCTCCTGAGCCAGCTCCTGAGCCAACTCCTGCTCCAATTACTGAGTCTATTCCTAAACCAACTCCGAAGAAGTGAGGTGTCTTATTTCTCAGTCCCGAAGATATGCAAGAGGCAAAGAAATCTATGGAAGAAAAAGGTATTAAAGCTGAAGACGTTAAGAATTTACCTCCTATTGAAGAAATACATGGTCTTAATTCACCGCTTGTTGAAGAAACTTATGATCTTAATTCTTTATTTACTGAAGAACCTCCTGATCCCGATATCCCGACACAGGTAGTAAAGGTAAATTCTCTCTATAGATATGATAAAGCTGAAGTCCCTCCTACTAAAATTGCTAGTCAGTGCTTGGATGAGTTTGATAACTTTATGTTTAAGCAAGATGACTTCAATGCTTATTTTGGTAGACAATTAAAAGAAAATGCTTATATGATTAGACGCTTGGGTTATTATATGGCTAATATTAAATGTGAACTTAAACTTGTTAGCAAACATGCTTCTATGGTTACCACTCAAGTAGAACAAGTACTTAAGGCTCAAAAAGAAGTGCTTAATGAAATGAATAGTAAGAAAAATGATTATGCTGTTAGAGTGGCTACTAGAACTGGTAGAATGACTCAGGAACCTTTGTATCCTGAAGGCCACCCTAAGAGAATCGAGCAGGATTCTCAAAGAAATAATATTGATGTTCCTAGTTCTTCTAAAAAGAAGAAGAAGAAAAATGACAGAACTGTGCAAACTTCTAGTGAACCTATTGTTGAACCACCTGATAATCCAAATGATATTTCTATGTCTGATGCTGAAACACAATCTAGTAATGAACATGAACCTAGTAAAAATATTAATGATGATTTTCATAATGATGCTCAACCTAGTAATGATAAAGATGTAGAATTTGAACCTGCTGTTGATCTTGATAACCCATAGTCAAAGAATCAACATTATGATAAAAGAGACTTTGTTGCTAGGAAACATGGTAAAGAAAGGGAACCTTGGGTTCAGAAACCCATGCCCTTTCCTCCGAAACCATCCAAGAAAAAGGATGATGAGGATTTTGAGCGCTTTGCTGAAATGATTAGGCCTATCTTTTTTGCGTATGAGATTAACTGATGTGCTCAAAACAAATCCTTATGCTAAATATATGAAGTATATCATTACTAATAAAAGAAAGATACCGGAAGCTGAAATTTCCACCATGCTTTCTAATTATACCATTAAGGGTGGAATACCAAAGAAACTTGGAGACCCCGGAGTACCTACTATACCTTGCTCCATTAAAAGAAATTATATTAAAACTGCTTTATGTGATCTTGGAGCCGGTATTAGTGTTATGCCTCTCTCTTTATATCGTAGACTTGACTTGAATAAGCTGACACCTACTGAAATATCTTTGCAAATGGCTGATAAATCAACTGCTATACCTGTCGGTATTTGTGAGGATGTGCCTGTTGTGGTTGCAAACGTTACTATTTTAACGGACTTTGTTATACTTGATATTCCCGAGGATGATAGTATGTCTATTATTCTTGGAAGATCTTTTCTTAATACTGCAGGGGCTGTTATTGATTGCAACAAAGGCAATGTCACTTTTCATGTTAATGGTAATGAGCATACGGTACACTTTCCGAGGAAACAACCTCAAGTTCATAGTATCAACTCTACTGGAAAAATTCCGTCGATTATATTTGGAGATTTTGAATTTCATCTTCCTACTGTCAAGAAGAAATATGATATACTTATTATTGGGGATGTGCATATCCCCGTTGAGGTAACTTAGTATTATTCGAAATTTCTCCGGTTTCATGATTATCGGAATGAGTTTGTTAACAAGACTTGATCAACCTTGTTAGTGGATTCTTTTTGATGAGCATGAGATGGATGAAACTAGAAGCACAAACTTCTGTACCTCACTTTTACTTTCTGTTATTTATATTAAATAAAGTAAAAATAGTATTTTCTGTCTGTTTCTTGACTTATCTGTGCAATATAAAAATATCCCGAAAATAAAAGTCCTCAGAATGCCATGCCAATTTAATATGATTTTTTCGGGAATATTTGAGGATTTACTGTGCAAAAATTACCGCGGGAGGAGCTGCCACCTGGCCACAAGGGTGGTGGGCGCGCCCCCCCTATAGGGCGCGCCCCCCTGCCTCGTGGGCCCACGGTGGCCCTCCTCCACTTATCCCAGCACCCATCTTCTTCCTCTATCTCACACAAACCCGAAAAACCAACTCAAGCACGAGTTCCAACCACTTTTGCTGTGATTTTCGATCTCCTTGCTCAAAGCACCTCTCGCAAAACTGCTTGGGGATATTGTTCCTTGGTATGTGACTCCTCCATTGGTCTAATTAGTTTTTGTTCTAGTGCTTTATTCTTTGCAAATTTGTGCTGCATAGGTGACCATGTTCTTGAGCTTGCATGTCAAATTTATATGGTTCCAAGTAGTTCTAATGCTTGATATAGGCTCTAGGCACTTGTGGGAGTAGTTGCTATCAATATTGTTGAGTTTGGTTTACTTTTATTTTGAAGTTACTAAAAATTTCAGAATTTTTCAGAGAAAAACAATATGCTTAGGAAGATGTTCCAAGGTGGTTCCTCTAAGAAGCAAGGACCCAGGATTGCTATGCGCGATGCTGACGAGGATCCACCAAGAGACGCTCCAGTATGGCCTTGCGAATGGCCGTCGGAAAATTTTATGGACCGTGTGGGAATTAAAGAAGAATTCAAAGCATATTTGCGCAATGCCGGTCTTGAGGATTTTGAGGCTAACAAATGCCCCCAGTATCATGATCTCACAAGTTCATTTGTGAGGAGGTTTGAGTATTCAACTTCGCGTAATTCTCCTTCAGTCATGTTTGATCTTTATGACAAATCTTATACCATGGACTTAGATGATTTTACTTCTGCTTGCAAACTTCCATCATGGGGTAGTATTAGGGATCCCCCTAAATCTTAATTTAGAAACTTTCTTGCTAGTATAACTGTGGGGGAATCTAGAGATATAACGCAGGCTACCATAGGGAGCATTCACTTTCCTGCTATACATTATTTTGCTCTCTTCATCGGTAGATGCATAAATGCTAAGGATGAATCATTTCACATGTGTGTCCCTGATCTTAGCATTCTTAGGAGTGCTGTGTTAGGAGACCAATCTTATCATATGGGAGCCATTGTAGCTTGTAGGTTGCATCATAATAGACATAATGGAGATTTCTTTGGAGGAATTTACGCAACCCGCTTAGCTCATTTTCTTGAGATAGACATTCGTGAGGGTGATATGGAGTTGCCTCCTGCATATTTAGATTATGACTCTATGGCTTCACACCAGTTTGTCAAGAGGCCTGAATCACCTCTCTTATATCATTTAATTTTTGATAAACGACGTGTTTTCCGTATTACTCTCCCTGCTCCTGCCTTCTTTGATTCACAAACAAAAGGAAGATATGTTATTACCAGAGAGGAGGCAGAAGAGTACGAGAGGAGAGCGGATGCAGCTCGACTCCACGCTGTAGCTCAGCAGGCGATAACCGCTGCACATTAGTATGATCCCAACTATTCTTCCTCATCACAGTACGACCCCAACAACTATTATTATGGATACCCGCCAGGCCAGCCGTGGCCATAGACCAACTTAGGCCAAAATCCTAAGCTTGGGGGAGTACGTATTTCTCACCGACATTACATTTATGTTCACACACACTCATTGCTAGATGTCGGTGCTCATACTTTTTCACTGTAATATCCATGCTAGTTTATTTTCTTTTTCCTGCTTTCTTCTTGTGTGTTTGCTAAACCTTAAGAAAAAACAAAAAAATTAGTAGTAGTTTATTTTTCTACTGTAGTAGTAATAATTAAAAAGAAAACCCAAAAATATTTCCCATTCTTCTTTTGCTTGTTGGGAGCTTTCCCGTGTAAATAGTTTTATTTCTTTTCTTTTCTTTGGGGGTCAGTAGGAGAAGACCATAATTAAATTGTTGAAGTGGCTCTTATATGCATTATTGTTGATTTAACCCAGAGCCTATATTACCTTGTCTTCTCCTGTTTATTGAATGCTCGTAGATTCCAGTTTAGTCCAATGCACGTACACTCTTATTATTATTCACACCGTTCGGTCGTGCAAGTGAAAGGCAATTATGATGATATATGAAGGGCTGACTGAGATAAGAAAAGTTGGTATGAACTCGACCTCTTTTGTTTTTGTAAATATGATGAGTCCTCATTCTTGATTCAGCTTATTATGAATAAACATGTTTGCAATGACAATTAGAGATCATAGTTGTTTCTGCCATGCTTGATTAGCTATGAGTTATAATGGTTTACCTTGTGTGCCAACATGCTATTGAGATGATTATGATGTGGTATGATGGGGTGGTATCCTCCTTTGAATGATTTAAGTGACTTAACTTGGCACATGTTCACGCATGTAGTTGAAACAAAATCAGCATAGCCTTTAGGATATTTATGTTCATGGTGGATTATATCCTACTCATGCTTGCATCCAATGTTTATTAATTTTTATGCATGTACATGGCTGTTGTCGCTCTCTAGTTGGTCGCTTCCCAGTCTTTTTCTAGCCTTCACTTGTACTAAGAGGGAATACTGCTTGTGCATCCAATCCCTTAAACCCCAAAGTTATTCCAGATGAGTCCACCATACCTTCCTATATGCGGTATCTACCTGCCGTTCCAAGTAAATTTGTATGTGCCAAACTCTAAACCTTCAAATAAACATTCTGTTTTGTATGCTCGAATAGCTCATGTATCAACCAAGGTTGTCCTTATCTTCCGTGTTAGGTGGGTTATTCTCAAGAGGAGTGGACTCCGCTCCTCACTCACGAGAAAATGGCTGGTCACCGGGATGCCCAGTCCCATGCTTTATGCAAACTAAATCAAAATTAATTGCAAACAAAACTCCCCCTGGGACCTGATGTATGTTGGAGGCACTCGTTGTTTCGGGTAAGCCATGTATTGATGTTTGTTGGTGGAGGGGGAGTATAAACTTTACCATTCTGTTTGGGAACCGCCTATAATGTGTTTAGCATGGAAGATATCACCATCTCTTAGTTGTTACGTTGACAATGAAAGTATACCGCTCAAAATACAATTGATCTCTATTTCAAAACCGAGCTCTGGCACCTCTACAAATCCCTGCTTCCCTCTGCGAAGGGCCTATCCATTTACTTTTATGTTGAGTCATCACCCTCTTATTAAAAAGCACTAGCTGGAGAGCACAACTGTCATTTGCATTCATCACTATTAATTTATATTGGGTATGACTATGATTGGATCTCTTTTACCATGAATTACAATGTCTAGTCAGTCCTTGATCTTTAAAGGTGCTCTGCATTTATGTTTTGCGGTCTCAGAAAGGGCTAGCGAGATACCATCTTATTATATCATATTATGATTGTTTTGAGAAAGTGTTGTCATCCGAGATTTATTATTATGGCTTGCTAGTTGATTATGCTATTGATATGAGTAATTATGAGACCTGAGAATTATTGCAAATGTGGTTAGTTATGATCTATGCTGAAAACTTGAATGCTGGCTTGACATAGTTGCAACAAACAAGAGCAAACAGAGTTTGTAAAAGTTTTTCTTTCTTTCTTTCAGTTTTTCAACTGAATTGCTTGAGGACAAGCAAGGGTTTAAGCTTGGGGGAGTTGATACGTCTCCATCGTATCTACTTTTCCAAACACTTTTTCCCTTGTTTTGGACTCTAACTTGTATGATTTGAATGGAACTAATCCGGACTGACGCTGTTTTCAGCAGAATTACCATGGTGTTGTTTTATGTGCAGAAAACAAATATTCTCGGAATGACCTGAAACTCCACGAAACATCTTACAAAAACAATAAAAAATCCTCGCCAAAGATGAAGACCAGGGGGCCCACACCCTTCTCACGAGGGTGGGGGCGCCCCCCCTAGGGCGCGCCCCCCTACCTCGTGGCCCCCCTGAAAACCCTCCGACGCCAACTCCAACTCTATATATTTGCTTTCGGAGAGAAAAAAATCAAAGAGAAGAAATCATCGCGTTTTACGATACGGAGCCGCCGCCAAGCCCTAAAACCTCTCGGGAGGGCTAAACTGGAGTCTGTTCGGGGCTCCGGAGAGGGGGATTCGTCGCCGTCGTCATCATCAACCATCCTCCATCACCAATTTCATGATGCTCACCGCCGTGCGTGAGTAATTCCATCGTAGGCTTGCTGGACGGTGATGGGTTGGATGAGATTTATCATGTAATCGAGTTAGTTTTGTTAGGGTTTGATCCCTAGTATCCATTATGTTCTGAGATTGATGTTGCTATGACTTTGCTATGCTTAATGCTTGTCATTAGGGCCCGAGTGCCATGATTTCAGATCTGAACCTATTATGTTTTCATGAATATATGTGAGTTCTTGATCCTATCTTGCAAGTCTATAGTCACCTACTATGTGTTATGATCCGGCAACTCCGAAGTGACAATAATCGGGACCACTCCCGGTGATGACCATAGGTTGAGGAGTTCATGTATTCACTATGTGCTAATGCTTTGTTCCGGTTCTCTATTAAAAGGAGGCCTTAATATCCCTTAGTTTCCAATAGGACCCCGCTGCCACGGGAGGGTAGGACAAAAGATGTCATGCAAGTTCTTTTCCATAAGCACGTATGACTATATACGGAATACATGCCTACATTACATTGATGAATTGGAGCTAGTTCTGTGTCACCCTATGTTATGACTGTTACATGATGAACCGCATCCGGCATAATTATCCATCACTGATCTGGTGCCTACGAGTTTTCCATATACTGGTTCTAGCTTATTTACTTTCCCGCTGCTACTGTTACAATCACTACAAAATACCAAAAACATTACTTTTGCTGTCTTTACTTTGGTTGCCGCTACCACCACTATCATATTACTTTGCTACTAAACACTTTGCTGCAGATATTAAGTTTCTAGGTGTGGTTGAATTGACAACTCAGCTGCTAATACTTGAGAATATTCTTTGGCTCCCCTTGTGTCGAATCAATAAATTTGGGTTGAATACTCTACCCTCGAAAGCTGTTGCGATCCTTTATACTTGTGGGTTATCAATAACTCATGAGTAATACCAAGTTCATCAAGATAGCCATCGAGACCGGTGTTCTTGAACTCAATTCCATTGTCACTTCTGGTGTGCTTGATCTTCACACCAAAGTTGGTTGAAGCCCTCGGGGAAAATCATTTGAAGACTTCCTACACTTCAGTTTTGTAAGTGATTATATGCACCCATGTACAATGAGAATAATCATCAACAATGACAAAGCCATATAAAGATGCAGCATTAGTAAATGTGGCATAGTGAGTAGGGCCAAAGAGATCCATGTGAAGCAATTCAAATGGACGAGTGGTAGTCATGATGGTCTTTGAAGGATGCTTGGCCTTGGTCATCTTTTCAGCTTCACAAGCTCCACACAAATGGTCCTTGAGGAATTTTACACCCTCGATGCCAATGACATGCCTTTTCTTCGCGAGCGTGTGCAAGTTCCCCATCCCAGCATGGCCAAGTCGTCGATGCCATAGCCAGCCTTCTGAAACTTTTGCAAGTAGACATGTAGCAGGTTGTGGTCCTATAGAGAAATCAACAATATACAAATCTCCTCTCCTAAAGCCTTCAAAGACTTTGGAATTGTCAGCTTCCATGATCACAACACAACGATACTTGCCAAAGAAAACAACCATATCAAGATCACAAAGCATTGAGACAGACATGAGGTTGAACCCTAAGGACTCGACAAGCATGACTTTGTCCATGTGTCGATCCTTTGAGATTGCAACCTTACCTAGACCCAATACATTGCTTTTGCCTTTGTCAGCGTAGGTGATATGCTTCAGATGTGATGGAGATAAGGGAGCGTCTATTAATAGATTCTTGTCACCAGTCATGTGATTTGTACATCCACTCTCGAGGACCCACTCAGTGGCTTTGGGTTGATCATCCTGTAGATGAATTAGTGCAGCTTACGAACTCATATACTTCATTAGTGAAGAATATGACATCAAATTCATCAGATCAATTTCATCAAGCAATAAAACAGATATAGCAATGTGAGGACGTGAGAAATCAAAAAAATCATTTCTTCATGATTAGCTTGCGTCCTTTCAAGCATATTCAGGTCTCCAGCAAATTCCTCAGACGTTTAGGTTCGTCTAGAGACCTGACCCTGCATAAGAGATTAGTTCTTTTTCTTCACCACCCAAATCTAAAGGGATGGCAAAGAGTTCATCATTCTGCGAGCTCCATAAGAGAAAGGTGGCATAGATGACAGTCCACTTCGTTTCGCATAAGAGGCGTTAGGGTAAGCATATAAGTAAGCAGAGAAATTCTTCGAGGATTTATGAACATAATGATTTGAAGAATAGTGCACATATCCATAATCCTTAGCCTTTCCCTTCGAAACAAAAGTGTTAGCACAATGATGATCATGTGAGGGTTTTGATCCTTTTGAGGAATTTGATCCACGTGAGGAATTTGGTCCGTATGAGGACTTGGATCCATATGAAGAATTTGGTCCATATGAAGAGTTTGATCTAGGGTCCCTATTCTTCACAGGTGGTGTCATGATGACATTCACCTGATGACTTTTAAGGCACCTTTTGGGAACCCATATTTTCTTCATAGGAGGACCGTTCCTGCAGTTAGTGCCAACATATCTAGCAAATACTTCACCATTATGATTTTTGAATAGCTTATAGCTGGAGTCAAATTATTCATCAGAAGAATGTGAAGATTCACATGTAAAGCTAGATAAAGTAGATGGATCTACTGGAGGTCCCTTTGCAGCAACCCATGAGGTTTTGGGATACTACTCAGGCTTCCAGTATGTTCCATCAGCATTGAGTTTCCTCTCAAAGGAAATACCCTCTTTTCTAGGGTTCCTGTTGAGGATCTGCCTTTTAAGCACATCACAAAGAGCCTGGTGCCCTTTGAGGCTTTTGTACATGCCTGTCACATACAATTCCTTCAGCCCTGTATGGTCAGTGATACTCGCAGCGTCCTCAGATGAGGAATTAGTGATAGCAGAGACAATTGAAAAATTTGCAGCGATAGAAGCATTTGAACATTTAGGTGAAGAATTAGCAGATTCACGTTCAATGCATTTCAAACATGGAGGAATAAATTATTCCTGAGCAGCGCTAATTTGTTGAGCAAGTAATGAATCACACTCCTTTTGAAGATCTTCATAACTCACTCTTAACTGCTCAAGATCTTGCTTTTTTTAAGAAATTCATAAGAAAGTTTCTCATGATCAGATAAGAGAGTGTTATGATGACTCTGAAGATTGTCAAACTTGGACTAAAGTCTCTGAAGATTTTCAGTCAAAATTTTCGTGCGATCCATTTCTTCATCCAACATATCATCGCTTTTATCTAGCATGCTTTGAACTTTTTCAAGAGCCTTTTGCAGTTTCACAACAATCTTAGCAAGTTTAGAATAGCTGGGTTTGAGGTTTTCATCAGATTCATCCTCACTTAATTCAGAGGAAGGATATTTGAGTACCTTTGAACCTTTTGCCATGAAGCAATAGGTGGGAGCGTAGTCATCCTCGTCGTCGTCAGCGGTGTTAGGGAGGTCATTTTCCTCAGTGGTGAAGATGGACTTGCTGACGAACGCAGTAGCGAGGGCTAAGCTCGCCACACCAGAGTCTGATTCCTCATATGCCTCCTCTTCCTCATTTTCCTCAGATTTAGCCTCAGAATCCATTTCCTTGACAATGAATGCCCGAGCCTTCTTGGAACTACTCTTCTTGTGAGATGAAGACTTTGAGGATTTTGATGATGAAGACTTTGAAGATTTCTTCTTCTTCTTTAAGTCATCAGAACTGTAATCCTTGTATTTCTTCTTCTTTGATTCCTTTTCCCATTGAGGACAGTCTTGAATGTAGTGACCAGGTTTCTTGCACTTGTGGCACAATCTCTTCTTGTAGTCATGGGATGAGGAATCATCACTTCTTGAGGATTTTCCAAAGCGACCACGTCTTGAGAACTTCTGGAATTTCTTCACGAGCATTGTTAGCTCCTGGCTCAGTTCTTCAGGATCACCAAGACTGCTACCAGAATCTTCATCTTTAGATTCAGACACTGCCTTGGCCTTCAGAGCACGTGATCTGCCATAGCTTGATCCATAAAGATCTCTCTTCTTAGCAAGCTGAAACTCATGAGTGTTTAGCCTCTCGAGGATATCAGTGAGATCAAGTGACTTATAGTCTCCATGTTCTTGCATCATCAATGCCAAAGTATCAAATGAGGAATCAAGTGATCTCAGCAATTTCTTCACCACCTCATGGTCGGTGATGTCAGTGGCACCAAGTGCTTGAAGCTCATTTGAGATGTCAGTGAGGCGGTCGAAGGTTTGCTGAACATTTTCATTGTCGAGTCTTTGAAGTGATTGAAAAGATTGCGAAGAACGTCAACTCCGGAGTCACGCTGTGTTGAGACTCCATCATTGACCGTGGACAGCTATCCCAGATAAGCTTAGTTGTTTCCAAAGCACTCACTCTCCCATACTGCCCTTTGCTCAGATGGCCACATATGATATTCTTCGCTTGAGAGTCGAGTTGCTTGAATCTCTTCACGTCAACAGCGTTGATGGTGGGAGTGACAGAGGGGACACCATTTTCCACAACATACCAGAAATCGTTATCAATTGCCTCAAGATGCATTCGCATCTTATTCTTCCAGTAGAGGTAGTCCGTCCTATCGAAGGTAGGACACCCAGCAAAGACCTTGATTATACATGCGGTCGACATAATTAAAACTCCAGGCGGTTAAACCAAAATCACACAGAATAAGGGAGTACCTTGCTCTGATACCAATTGAAAGTGCGTTAAGTCGACTAGAGGGGTGAGGGTGAATAGGCGATTTTTATTAATTCTTCACTGTGGAATTTCAGGGTGAGGTCCTGAGCGAAGAACTACTTGCAGCAGAATAAGTACTCAGATGCATACATGACATAACATAAACATGGATATCATGATGAAATGAAAACAGACACACAGTACAGAAAGCGTAAACACAGGATAAAACAGGATGACGACAAATAGACTGAAGAAATTGAACTGAGGAAATTGATAAAGTCTTCAGTCAAAGTCTTCATACAGATATGAACAAGCACACAACACAGTAATGAGGAAATGGAAGGGTTGAGGAAATAGAACCAGTTAGCTCGGTGAAGACAATGATTTGGTAGACCAGTTCCAACTGTTGTGACAGTTGTACGTCTGGTTGGAGCGGCTAGGTATTTAAACCTGAGGACACACAGTCCCCACCGTATTCTCCTTGAACCAAGGTCACACAGACCTCGTCCAATCAGTCGTGGTAAGTCTTCCGGTGACTTCCAAACCTTCACAGACTCGGTCACTCGGCGATCCACAATTCCTCTTAGATGCTCTAGATCATGACGCCTAACCGTCTGGAGGATGCACAATCCTCAAAGGTAACAAGCGTCGATTCCACACAGGAACAATCTCTTCAATGATGCTCAATCACTTTGGTTTGTAGGTATTTGGTTTGGGGTTTGGGGTTTTTCCTCACTTGATGATTTTCGCTCAAAGTCCTCAAAGGATGGGATGCTCTCAATGACAAGTGTCAATTTCTCGCAGAGCAGCCAACCAGCTAGTGGTTGTAGAGGGCAGCTATTTATAGCCTAGGGAGCAACCCGACATGATAAGACATAAATGTCCTTCAATAATATGACCGTTAGGTTGGTAGATATTTTGGGACAGCTGGCGCGTAGCACAGCAACGGTCAGAAATTTGACTATCAAATTCCACACGGCTATCATGTTCCTCACTTGTAGATAATCCGCACTGGCGAATTCCTAACTCCTCAGTCAGAACAAATTCCTCAGAGACCAGAAGAACTTTGTCTTTGTCACTGAAGAAATTGACTGAACTATATGAGATTTACAACGGCTTAACTCGAATGGATCGGTAGGTGTATGATTTTGAGTTGAGCGTCACTTGGAAACTTTTCTTTAGTTTTACCTTGACCCCTTTAAGGCCTCCTTTGGTTTGGAGGAATTTCATAGGAATTCTAGAGGATAGGATTCTTATAGGATTTTTTTTCCTTTAGAGCCCTTTGGTTCATAGGAATAGATTCCTATTCCTACATAGGATTGATTCCTATCCTCCATATTTCATAGGAAAATAAAAAAGAGCCTAGACTCAATGGAAAAATTCCTTTGGTGTCAACCAAATGACATCTTGTTTCCTATTCTTACTCATAGGATTTGAGATACATGCCATCGCATTTCCTATAAAATTCCTATTCCTATGATAATCCTATCCTATGAACCAAAAGAGGCCTAACAGTACAGTGTTTCCTATGACTCAAGAAAGAGAAAATAAAACTACGAAAACAAAAGTCTTCACGCTTCATGTTCCTCATATGAATAACAAGTCTTCATGGTCACACCAATTTCTTCACTTTCAAAGTCTTCAGAAATCCAAAGTCTTCAGTCGAAGATATTCATATTTAAGGGTCGACTTTCTGTGTAAATATCAAACTCCTATAGACTTATAGACCTGTTTACACTCACAAACGAATTAGTCTCTTAACCTATAAGTCCTCAATACGCCAAAATCACTAAAAGGCACTAGATGCACTTACACGTAGATTTTTAGAATTTCACCGAAATTGAAAAAAATGATTTTTTAAGAAAGTTCATCGAATTTGAAAAAGTTCATAAATTTTCAAAAAAATTATTGGCTTGAAAAAAGTTAAGGAGTAGGAAAAAAGGAAAAAAGAAAGAAAACATAGAAAACCTAGGTGGAAAGGCAGAAAAAACGAACATAAAAGACAAATGGGCCCGCCAGCTACTGAACCTAGTGTGTGTGTGTGGTGGGGGGGTGCCTTATAGGAAATGCCGTATATGAGCTTCCTACTCCTACGCACGAGCGGCACGAGCTAGAGTAAAGAAAGAGAGCGGCTCGAGCTATTGCGCTAATGAGCTGTCCCAATTCGTTCTAATGTCCAGCCAGCGAGTCAACAATCCTACCCCTAACAAAAGGGAGCGCCTATATGGCGACCTACGCGCTGCGGAAGAAGCGAGCGCACACCCCCGTGCTCCCCTTTGCGCATTGCTGGGCCGGCCCATGTGCGGGACGGGACGCCGCCTTGTTTTTTTTTCCTTTTTTCTTTCAGTAATTCGGGATATCAAAAAGTTCTAAAATTTCAGAAAAAGTTGCTAATTTTAATAAAACAATCACGATTTTGAAACATATTCATGATTAGAGAAAAATGCTCAGGAATTCAAAACCTGTTCAGCAATTTGTAAGAGATGTCCACAAACTCAAAAAATGTTCATGGTTTTGAAAAAAATCATTATTCAAAAAAATGTTCGTTAATTCAAAAAAGGTTTGTGGATTTGAAAAAAAATGTTCAGATTCAAAAAAATGCTCGCTAATTTGAAAAATATTCACGAATTTGAAAAAAATGTTCACTAATTCAAAAAATGTTCGTGAATTTGAAAACAATGTTCACGATTCAAAAAAAGTTTGCTAATTCGAAAAATATTCATGAATTTGAGAAAAATGTTCACGATTCAAAAAAAATGTTCACTAATTCGAAAAATGTTCGTCAATATGGAAAAAATGTCGCGATTCAAGAAAATGTTCGCTAATTCAAAAAATATTCACAAATTTGAAAAGAAATGTTCACGATTCAAAAAAATGTTCGCTAATTTGAAAAATGTTCATGAATTTGAAATACAATGTTCATGTTTAAAAAAAATGTGCACTAATTCAAAAAATGTTCACAAATTTGTAAAGAAAGTACAAGATTTTGAAAATTTAGTCTATAATTTTAAAATGTTTATTATTTAGAAAAAATGTTCATGAATTCAAAAACATGTTCATGACTTAAGAGAATGTTCACAAATTTCTCAAAAATGTTCAAAAATTTAAGAAAATGTTCGCAATTTCGAAAAAAATGTTCGTGAGTTATAAAAAGTGTTCATGGTTACAAAAAAATGTTCATGATTCAGGAGAATGTACACAAATTAGTAAAAGTAAAACCACGATTTTGAAAAAATGTTCATCATTCCAAAAAAAAATAATGACTTAAAAAATAAATCACAAATTAATAGATTTTTGGAAATTGGGAAAAAGAGTAAAAATGAAAACATATAAGTAAAGAAAAAATGAAAAAAATAAAAATAAAAATAAAAATAAAAAAAGAAAAACCCGGTTCAGGGAAGGTTCTAGAACCTTCCCAAAACCGGTTGAGGGTGAAAACCCGAAATGGACCGGCCCATGTTAACAGCAGCGAGCGAGGGGGGGGGGGGGGGGGGGTACGCGCTACGTCGCTCCCTGCGCGGTACGCGCCGTATAGGAACCCCGCTAACAAAAAGCCAACCACGATCCTAGTTTTTTTTGCGAGAAAACAATCGTAAGATTTGAGTTGCCACGTCAGCGAATATTAGACTATGTAATTGTATTATATATAGCTTCTGTATACCTAGCAGTGTATGGTTAGGATTTGTATTTTGTACCTATGTACCACCAATATATATATAAACTCACGCCGCCCCTAGAGGGTTGTGCGATTCATCAAAAGAAATCTACGTCTAATATGGTATCAGCTTAGTTACGATCATTGCTTCCGTTGCCGCCACGATCGCATCTATGGCCTCGGTGCCGGCCGCCACAGCTGCGATTCCTCCCGCGCCGGCTGCCGTTCCAGCCGCCGGCCTCGCTGCCGCCGCTCCGGCCGTCCTGGCCTCTCCGTTTTTGGCTTCTCCGCCACTGCTTTCCCTGGCTGGCGCCTCCATGGCTGCCATCGCCCAGGGCTTCGCCGTGCCACCATCGCCGGTCTTCGGCGACTCCGCCGCTCAGCCGCAGGCGGGCTCCTACAGCGCCGCCGTCCCGCATGCGCCGTACGGTGCCGCTCCAGCCGCCAGTCACCAAGGCGTCGTCCCGCATCCGTATGGAGTCCCGCCAGCAAGCTTCTACGGCGCCGCTTCGTATATGCATCATCAGGGCGCTACCCCGTATCTCCATCAGCAATCCGGGTCGGGTGGCGTCCCGCCTCTGCACTCGGACCTGCATCACCAGGGCGTCCCGTCTGTGCCCTACGGAGCCGCGCATTCACATCAGGGCTCTTCGTCCCTGCAACAGCTGCCGGTGGCTGGCTCCTACGGCGCCGCGCCGGCTAGTCAGTGGTCGGCTCCCTCTCCACTGCAGCAGTCCTATGGCCACGCTGCCCCGTTGGCCTACGCCCACCCGCCAACCTCGGTGCCTGCGTCTCCTTACGGTGCGCCCGCTTCATACGGAGCGCCCTACGGCGGTGCATCGACGGAGCTGGTGGCTTCGTCCGTCGTGCCGAGTGGTCCTTCACCCCCGGTTTTTTATGCGCCGCCGCCGCCTTCGGATTATGGTGTATCTCATGCACCGTTCTACTTTGCGCATCTCATCCCGGTGAAGTTGACAACGGATAACTATCTGACATGGCGTGCTCAGGTCTTACCACTTCTTGGCAGTCGTTACTTGGAGGGGTTTGTTGATGGCACTCTGCTGTGCCCGCCGCCATACCATCCGGGGCATCATGCGTGGGTGGCTCAGGATCAGGCCATTCTCTCCGCCATCCAGTCCTCTCTTACATAGGGGGTCTTGTCACTGGTCATCTTCGCCTCTATGTCTCGGGACGCGTGGACGACTCTTCAGACCTGTTTTGCTTCGCAGTCTCAGGCGCGGGCTCATGCCATTTGCACTGTGCTTGGGGAGGTGAAGCTTCATGATCTCACCGTCACAGACTACTTCAACAAGGTGAGGGGTATGGCTGACACACTTGCCTCCATTGGCAAGGCGCTTGATCCGGAGGAGTTCACTTCATATGTACTCAATGGATTGAGCGACGACTATGATAATTTGGTGGAGAATATCTATGGTCATGACACTCCCATCTAGCCATAAGAGTTGTACGCACGTATCCTTGCTATGGAGCAGCGCATCCAGGCTCGTCGGTCTACGTCGAGTTTTCCTTCCGCCAACGCGGCAACACGTGGGAAGGGCAAGCCCTCCAAGCCACCAATGGGTGGCAAGCCTTCGCTGACCGCGCCTAATTCGCGAAACACCACTACCTCGACAGGAGGTCGAGTCCGTGCCTGTTGCCCTTCATGTGGTGCTCAGATTCCCTGCCAGCTATGTGGGCTTGATGGTCACCTTGCCTCTCGTTGCCATCATCGCTTCAAGAAGGATTTCTTGGGGCTTGGGAACAATGGCAAGGGTAATGAGAAGCAGGCTGCCCTGGCGACTCATGAGCAGGGGCATACTCCTTCTTACCCAGTTGATGCATCTTGGTACATGGATACGGGGGCTACCAATCACCTGACGAGTGAGATGGGCAAGCTCTCTACATAGGAGCCGTACCGTGGACACAATCAGGTTCACACCGCTAATGGAGAACGTATGCACATCTCACATATTGGTCAGGCATCACTTCTTACACATCGATCCAAACAATTACGTCATATTAATGTCCTTCGTGTTCCCTCTGTTTCACGTAGTTTTCTTTCAGTTCCTAAACTTACTCGTGATAATAATGTTCTTGCTGAATTTCATCATTTTCATTTTTTTGTTAAGGATTGGGACACGAGGGACGTACTTCTTAGAGGTCGACTACACAATAATGGTATTTATGCGCTTGATGTGCCACCAACTCCCAGTGCCTTCAGTGGTGTTTGTGTGTCTCCATCACATTGGCATGCATGCCTTGGTCATCCTGCCACTCCCATCGTTCGCCATGTACTTCATTGTCATGAGCTTCCAGTTGTGTCCAATAAACATGTTGATGTAGTTTGTGATGCCTGTCAGCAAGGCAAGAGTCATCAGCTTCCTTTTTCTGAGTCGAGTCGTGTAGTCCATAAACTGCTTGAACTTGTGTTTTCAGATGTATGGGGCCATACCCAAACCTATGTTAGTGGCCATAATTACTATGTCAGTTTTATTGATGCTTACAGTCGGTTCACTTGGCTTTATCTTCTTAAACACAAATCTGATGTGTTTAATGTTTTCTTGCAATTCCAAGCGCATGTTGAGCGTCTGCTCAATCACAACATCATTCATGTGCAATCATATTGGGGGTGAGTATCACAACCTCAACGCATTCTTTAATAAGCTCGGAATCATACATCGTGTGTCTTGTCCTCATACACATCAGCAAAATGGTGTAGCCGAGCGTAAGCATCGCCATATAGTTGAGACTGGTCTTGCTTTGCTTGCCCATGCCTCTGTTCCTTTCCGGTTTTGGAGTGATGTGTTTCCCACCGCACGCTTTCTTATTAATAGACTTCCTGCACGACTTCGTCAGATGAAAACACCACTTGAACTCTTGCTGAATGAAACTCCTGATTATACTTTTCTCAAGGTCTTTGGTTGTGCATGTTGGCCTCATCTTCGTCCATATAACCAACCAAAGTTGGACTTTCGGTCTAAACAGTGCATGTTTCTTGGTTATAGTTCTCTTCATAAAGGGTACAAGTGTCTTCATGTTCCCTCTAACCGCGTCTACATCTCTCGTGATGTGGTGTTTGATGAGAATGTTTTTCCTTTTTCTGCACTTCCGGACACCTCCACCACTCCCACTACACCTGAGAACTCTACGTTACCTTTGCCTGTTCAATTTGTAGATGCTGCATATACTCCCTTGTTGCTACCTAACCATGATGCAGGTACTGGGCGAGGAGCGCGCCTTGAGCTCCTGGATGATTCGCCGCCTGTGGTCGCTCGGGAACTCGATGGTGGGTGTACAGGGAATGTTTCTCCTGTGCATGGCACATGAATCAGCACCCCTTCGCCTCCCCCTAGCCCCTCGTCCGCTAGCCCGCTGGCGCAGGCCTAGCCAGCTGCCGCTGCTTCATGCGGGCCGCGCCTGGCACCCGAGCCAGCTGAGCCGGCTGCTGCTTCGGCTACGCGCGGGGCGAATCCTGGTCTGCTCGAGCTGGCTGAGCCGGCTGCTACTGCTTCGACCCCAGGCAGGTCGGCCCCGCCAGACCGCATGACTGGCCAGGTGTTGCCTCACTCGCCTGGTTCGGCCGCCTCTCCGTCGACCCATGCGTGGTCCTCTGCTCCGCATGACGCGCCTGAGACTAGTGATTCGTCTATGTCGTTGTCACCATCTTCTTCGACTGCATCTCCGCCACCACCTCTGCCACCTACCGCTACTCGGCGTGCTCATACACGCAGTCAGAGTGGTATTTTTCGCCCAAAAGAGCGCAGAGATGGCACGGGTGCGTGGATTGCGACGTGTGTGGCGCAGATGGATGCCGACCCCAGTGTTGAGCCTCGACATTTTCAAGCGGCTCGGATTCCTCATTGGCGTACTGCCATGGAGCAAGAGTTTCAGGCTCTTCAGCGGAATGATACTTGGCGCCTTGTTCCTCCCGTATCTGGTGTCAACATTATTGACTCCAAGTGGGTGTTCAAGGTCAAGAAGCATGCGGATGGGTCTATCGAGCGCTACAAGGCGCGGCTTGTGGCGAAAGGCTTTAAGCAAAGGTACGGTCTTGATTATGAGGATACGTTCAGTCCAGTTGTCAAACCTACCACTATTCGTCTGCTTCTGTCCTTGGTTGTTACCAAAGGGTGGTCTCTGCATCAGCTTGATGTTCAGAACGCTTTTCTTCATGGGGTCTTGGAGGAAGAGGTGTATATGCGGCAACCTCCAGGTTTTGTTGATCCTTCTCGTCCACATCATCTGTGCCGTCTCGTTAAGGCACTCTATGGACTTAAGCAGGCTCCGCGTGCATGGCATGCATGACTTGGCTCAGTGCTTCGATGTCTTGGATTTGTTCCATCCACTCCTGACACGTCTCTGTTTCTGCTACATCGTCCCGAGGTTACTATGTATCTGCAGGTCTATGTTGATGACATTATTCTTATCAGCTCCTCAGAGGCCGCTGCTGATCGTCTGTTGTCTGCTCTGGGTGGTCATTTTGCTGTCAAGGATCCGGGTGCTCTCCATTACTTTCTTGGTCTAGAGGTTTCACGGTCTCATGCTGGTCTGACTCTCACTCAGCATAAGTACTCCTTGGACCTGTTGCGACGTGCTGGTATGTTGCATTGCAAGCATGCTACTACTCCTATGTCTACAATAGATCGATTATCAACCTTGGATGGTGCCTTGCTTCCTTCAGATGATGCTACAGAGTACCGCAATGTTGTTGGTGGTCTGTAGTACTTGACTATCACACGGCCGGATATCTCCTATGCGGTTAACCGTGTGTGCTAGTATCTTCATGCTCCTTGGACTTCACACTGGTCAGCTGTGAAGCGTATACTGCGTTATCTCTCTCATACTGTCACCTATGTCTTGCATCTTCGGTCTACCTCCTCGAGTGCTCTCTCTGCATTCTCTGATGCAGATTGGGCTGGGAGCCTGGATGACCGTCGATCAATGGGGGGCTATGCTGTCTTCTTTGGTCGCAACTTGATCGCTTGGAGTGCACGCAAGCAGGCCACAATATCTCGGAGTAGCACTAAAGCAGAGTACAAGGCAGTTGCCAATGCCACGGCTGAGCTCATTTGGGTACAGTCTCTGTTGAGAGAGTTAGGAGTCTCTCAAGGGCAGCCATCAGTTCTTTGGTGTGATAATATTGGTGCGACATACCTTTCATCTAACCCGGTATTTCATGCTCGTACCAAGCACATCAAAGTTGACTATCATTTTGTGAGAGAATGTGTTGCACAGAAACTTCTTCATATCAAGTTCATCTCCTCCAAAGATCAACTTGCTGACATCTTCACGAAGCCACTTCCACAACCTCAGTTTGAAAGTTGTAGGCGCAATCTTAACTTGCTTTGTACTTCAGGCTACAGTTAAGATTGAAGGAGGGTGTTAGACTAGGTAATTGTATTATGAATAGCTTCTATATACCTAACTGTGTATGGTTAGGATTTGTACTTTGTACCTTTTTTGTGAATAAATGAGATTTTTATTGCTCAACCATGGGGATTACAATCATACCGGTGTAGCTACTCAATCTCATTTGGTCCAGACCGTAGCCAAACTGCCGTACGCACATGATGATGCCCTATCTGAGCTAGCCGGTGTGCTACATTATTACATGAACGATGCACATGCACTACAGAGTACTCTCTACTCTGCTTAAGTAGACTCTTGATTTCACCCATTATGGCAACCGTCGGCGATCGATTCATCTTTGGCTGCATGATCATGTTTACTGCAACTTGCGAGTCAGTTTCAATAACAAAAGGCTTGGAGCTCTAATCATAGGCTAGGGAAATTCCTTCCATACAGGCAGCGAGTTCCGCTTCAAGCGGGCTATTGCAAGTATGTAGATGGCGACTTGATGCGAAGATGATCGCTCCATCATCATCACGCAAGATCATGCCAGCGCCTCCCGTGCCCGCCTCCATGGCATAAGCACCATCTACATTAAGCTTGTTCCAGCCCAACGGTGGCTTCGTCCAATGATCCGGCGGCCGTCCGTTAGCAGGACCCTCGGCCTGCTCATGCTTTTGCATCCTCCGAACTCCCATATCACATGTGACAACCATTTTTCCTTTTTCAAAGTCGCCCTGGGGATGTTGCTGGAGGCTCCGTAGGGACTTGATGTAGCTGCACAAGAAGCGTGTTGATGCACATATTGGTGGAGGTTTCTTGTGATGTACAATCTCATTTCTCACATGCCATATTCTCCACATAGTCATCAACAGAGGTAGGTGCTGCTGCTCATCAATGTTAGAGAGCAAGTGCAGCAGCCACTCGGCTCCTGTATTGACCACCTCTTCCACGCTTGGCATATATACTTCCTCCCCCATTGCACGCCATAGCTGGACCACAAGCGGACACCTACAAAAGACATGGAATGTGTCCTCTAGGTCCATTCCACAGAGTAAACAAATATCAGTTTTTTCAAGCTTTCGAATCTTTTTATTTTCCATTGTAGACAGCGAATTTGCCGCAAGTTTCCAGGCAAAAACCCGTACCTTCGGGGGAGCAAGGCACCTCCACACTATCTTCCAGACGGCGCGGTTGCCATCCGGTGCCCTGCTCGTGGCGCACATGGAAGTGCGGGCTTTTTCCTCCAAGGCGAGGCGATAGGCAGATTGCACGGTGAAGATACCGCGCGGTTCGGGTGCCCAAGCCAAGACGTCGTCGAGGCGCCGAGGAGATGCCTTGATTTTCAGGATCTCCAAGACGTCCATCATCATAAAATTTTGCTGGAGAAGATCACGGTTCCATCTGCCATTATCATCCAGTAGCTCAGATACTCACCGAATGCGGCTATTGCGTCTTGGAGTAATAGGCCGGCAGGAAGTTGGCCTGGGTATCCAAGGATCTCGCCACACTCGAATGAGCTCGCCATTACCAATGCGCCATATTAGACCTTTTTGAAGTAACTCCAACCCATACTGTATTTCATGCCATGATGACGAAGCATTACCTGCAAATACGGTATCAACAAGTGACCCATTAGGATAATACCTTGCCTTGAGCAGCATGGCACATAGAGAGTCTGGTCGTTCTATGAGTCACCAAGCTTGCCAGGCCAGGAAGGCCTGGTTAAAGAGTCTGAAGTCACGGAATCCAAGCCCACCTCGTTGTTTTGGTTCAGTTATCTTCTCCCATGCAGTCCAATGGGTCTTCCTCTTTCCTTGTCTTGATCCCCACCAAAAATTCCTTACAAGCCTTGTCAGATCATCACAAACTAAGAAAGGAATCTTGAAGACCCCCATAATATAGGTTGGTAATGATTGGGCTACAGATTTAATCAGAGCTTCTTTCCCTGCTTGTGACAGAGTATCACCCCAAGACAAAATTCTCTTGGTGAGTTGCTATTGTAGGTTTTGGAATTTTCCATGGTGCATACGGCCTTCTGGCGTTGGTAGCCCAAGATACTTGCTTTCAAACTCATCGCCGGAAATCTGAAGGACATTTTTCACTTTCTCCTGAACACCTACAGGGCAACTATCTCCAAACAGGATAGAGCACTTGTGAGGGTTTATAAGTTGCCATGTAGCGTTCGCATACCCATTTATGATTCTTTTAATAGCTTCTGTTTGTTCTCTTTCAGCCTTAAAAAAGAGAAGGGTATCATCTGCGAACAAAAGGTGGGATATACCCGGTGCATTCCGACAAATTTTGACTGGTTGGATCTCTTCGCTCTGCACCCCATGTCTTAGCAAAGAGGAAAGACCACCAGCAACAAAGAGGAACAAAAATGGGGATAGAGGGTCACCTTGCCGTAGCCCACGCGGTGGTACAAACGAATCCAAGAGAGCTCCATTGAACTTCACCTGATATCTCACCGAGGTAACGCATGTCATGATCCACTTTACCCACTGATGAGAGAAGCCCAACTTTTGCATCGATTGTTCCAAGAACCTCTAATCCACCCGGTCATATGCCTTTTAAAGATCCAATTTATATGCACAAAAACTTTTATCTGGTCTCTTCTCTAGGTTTATATAATGAAAACACTCGAACGCCACTAAAGCATTATCGGTGGTCAACCGTCTAGGGACAAAAGCACTCTGCATAGGGGAGATGATATCATCCAACATCTGCCGCAATCTATTCAGCAAGCACTTTGCAACAATCTTATAAATGACGTTGCACAAACTGATGGGGCGGAAATCAGTTAACTTTACCGGATTATTTACCTTGGGGATGAGCACTATGACCGTATCATTTACACCTTCTGGCATAACACCCATGCTAAAAAATTCCTTCACTGCCTTTATAACTCCTTCCTTTAACACAAGCCAATTTTGCTGGAAGAAGCGTCCAGGAAAACCATCCTTCCCCGGGGCCTTCAAGGGCCCAATCTGAAAAAGACTGTCACTGGTTTCCTTATCTGAAAAAGGGGCACATAGTTGTTCATTCATCTCAGTAGTAACCCTCGGTTGCAACAAGTCCAGAACAGGTGCAGGTTGTAGAGAGGCATCACATGTAAAAAGCTGCTGGAAGTATGCATTTGTCATGGCCGCCATAACAGCCGGTTGCTCATGGCTAACTCCTGTATCGTCCACCAATTTTCCCACTTTATTTTTCCTCGCTCTCCACACAACCTTATTTTGAAAGAACTTTGTGTTATGATCCCCATCTCGCAGCCAGTCTATCCGAGACCTTTGCATCCACATAAGTTCCTCGCGATATAGCAGTTCATTCATCTCATCTTCTACTTTTCGTATCTCCTCTTGGTCAGCATGTGTAGCCAATAGTTCCTCCAAGCGAGCTCGAGACTGTTCTAATTTTTTTACTATGCTTCCGAATTTTTTCTTACTCCACACATGCAACTCGGACATTAAGGACCCAAGTCCCTTGCGGATATCACCTAAATTTACCTTGGCGCCAGCCTATGCCCAAGCGTTCTGGATGCGTTCCGCAAGGCATGAATCTCTTGCCCACATAACTTCATATCTACGCTGGCTTTGCTTTCGTTGCTGCAGCACCTCTGCTTCACAATGCAACACTATAGGCAAATGATCAAAACATGGTGACACTTGATGGACCACCCTGGATTCGGAGAAAATATCTCTCCATTTGTTGTCCGCAACTGCTCTATCCAAACGGACCTTCACATTCCTTCTTCCCCTGCTTTTGTTATCATAAGTGTAGGGTAACCCTGAGAACCCAAGGTCCATGAGTTCACACATCTCCAGAGTGTCATGGAATGCTAACATCTGACTATCACTTCTCCGCGAAGCCGAAAAATGTTCGAACGACCAGATAGCTTCATTAAAGTCACCAATAATGCACCAAGGTAGATCTGACTGTGCTTTAAGATTTTGCATTAGTGACCACATGTGGTGCTGATTTTCTACCCTTGGCTCCCCATAGACACAAGTAAGTCGCCAAAGAGGTGCATTGTCGGACACACGGACATAAGCATCGATATATCTTTCATTAGTATCTTTTATTTCAACATGCAACTGATCGTTCCAAAATAGACCCAAACCTCCACTAAGACCATTACTGTCGACACCAACAAAAACATTTAGTCCTAACCTACCACGAAGACTAAGTACTTTTTCTGCTTTTTGCCTAGTTTCAAAAAGAAAAACAAAACTTGAGTCGGCAGCCCTCGCAAGTGCTACCAATTCACGAACTGTCAGTTTGTTCCCAACTCCCCGACAGTTCCAGCTGAAGATATTCATTGCTCCTGACGGGGCGCCACACCTGGCCCGGTCAGTTTACCAGCGGCCCCATGGCCCCTCCAAATCCTCCAAGCCTTCCATTGGAACACCTTCTGCCACCACTTCAACTTCATCATGTTTTCCTTTTTTCTGAGCGTTTCCATCCAGTTGCTCCTTATACACAATCAGAGCTTTGGCCCGCACCTCTGCTTCTAACTCTTCCTCTTGCTGCCTTGTGTATCTTTTGCCCAAAACTGAATCTGCGTCAGACATGTACAGGTCAGAATCCCCATGTGATTTTGGCGCCTGAGAGCCTCCCGCCGTCGTCGCCGTGACATGCGCATCATAGCTTTCCATGGCTGCAACCTCGGTTCCACCATCAGACGGCTTCGGGCGGGCGGCGTCCGCAAGGGGAGCCCCATTTTCGCCCCCACCGTCTTCCGGCTTATCCTTAGCTTCAGCAGACATGATTGCTAGGGGTTGCGTGGTCGACCACATCGCAGCAGAAAAGTGCATGTTGATCTCTCCCGTTGGAAGAAAAGCACGATCTGGAGGTTCACGATTGTGATGTGGTGCTGTAGACTCAGCCGCCCCGTCGAAAGGATTTACAGGAGTGCTCCAAGAGAATTTCATGGCGTAGCAGCTAGGGTAAGTACCCTCCACGGACTCCTCCTCCGATTGAAAACGCGAGCCGCCGCGGACTCGTGAAGCCCTCGGCGAGCAAACGGACAAGGCCGCAACGTGGCCATAGGGAGGACGGAGTCCAACCATGGCAAGGGATCCGACAGGGGCCATGGCCCCGTCGGGCAGGCGGGGCGCCGTCGCCGCCGCCGCAGAGTCGCCGGGGACGACCAACCCTAGCATACCTCGTGCCGTGCTAAACTTTGTACTTTGTACCTATGTACCACCAATATATATATAACTCACGCCACCCTTAGAGGGTTGTGCGATTCATCAAAAGAAATCTACGTCTAATAGCGAATACCAGCTAAATGCTCCCAGAGTTTAAAATAGACCGAGATCAGAGAGTTTGATGTGCTGATTTTAGAGAGTCGAAGTTCGGCGCTCGATTTAGCTTTCGCCTACAAGTTCAAGTCTTGGTTTGAACTCGGTCCTTCTCTGCGTGCTTGTCAATCTGTTTGCTTTTGTCATTCCAGTCGTTTAGGCGCACATGGACGCAGCTGAGCGCATCTACCTCGATCGTGCGAAAATCAGGCCGGCGTGCATACTCAGCGAGTCGGCAGAGTGAGGCAGGTAGGATTCTGTTTGCGTGCGTTGACACCGAGACCCTGCTGTGCTGCGTGCATCCGAGCGCGCTAGTGGCTGAGGTTATCACGTTCAAGATTTCCGAGCGCCACACCAACACCACTGTTGCTGCATCGAACCCTCGTCTATCACCCTCACGCACGTGCCGTGCCTCGTCGTGTGTGTGTGGCTGCGCGCTCGCGTACTGCGACATGTCGCAGGCTACAGAACAACCACGGTAGGACTAGTCGAGTCGCCGATGGACGATGGGCACGGCATCAGTTAAGTCCATCTTTAAACTTCAGTTTTAGTCGGCGATGGTCCATAGTTTAAGTCTATTCTAGCTCCCTCTTTGGCAGTTGATTAGCAGGGCAACAAGCTAAGTAAATGACGTGGCTCAGATGAGCCAGGCAGAACAACAAGATTTAACCCACTGTCGATTCACCCTTCGGTCTGCACAGATAATCTCCAAAACTGCAGTGCATAGCAATCATGCGTATGGAGATACTACCTGGAGCAGCTACATATTTCGCACGTATTCTTGAAACAAGAACACATATCAAGCATATCTGGATTAGGGTAGTGGATACAACACCATATCCACAAGGGAAAAACAGGAAGGCTCGGCTAGCTCGAGTATAACGTGCTTGTGCTTGGACCTGCGGTCAGAAGGCCAAAAAGGAAAAGATCGAATTCGTGATGAGGAGATCAGCAGCGCAATATGCAACTTGTTCCACGCATTGTCGATTTCACAACCTCGCGGCGACTTTGCGCTGATTTGGCGTGGACAAGCGTCGGACCTTTCGTTTCCTTTGCTCCGCTTTTCTGCGCGCGCTTTCTCAAGTCTTTCAGTTTGTTTGAGGGGCCAGATCCTTGCCCTTGACAGCTATAGCACTTTCTTGTTGGTGGAAATGCTGGTCGTGGTTGCTTACACAAAAAAAGGTACTCCTAGAAACTACCAACACCCAGCACTCTATCTATTGTAGCCCGACGAACCCAGCCGAGAGAAGACCAAATCAAGATGATTGCGAAATGTAAGGTGCAAAAACACTGCCCACATGAATTGACATGGAAGTGCGTACATGCATATCGGCTGCCGCTGGCTAGGTCCTAGTTAATTAGCGACAGGAATAACGCCGAGTGACAGTGATTAGATAGATAAGATCATCACATGCTCTTTGTTTAGTGCTTTACATGATTAGAACGGCTGAAATATAGAGATCTCCGAGAGTTCTTTATTCAGTAATCTATGATATCTGCTGCACTTTCGATCTGCCCTATGATGTCATCGTCATTCGCATAGGTAAATCGCCTAGTGATGACTATGTAATGTGCACCACTAATGACACCGGGCCAATCGGCAGTGTCGTGTTCCAGCAGCGGCTTCTTCTTAATTACTCAACGAGAATATAACGCACGAGGCAATTCTGGAATTGTATTACACTATATTCTTGTTTGACTCCAGCATGTATTGTACATATCCTGTAATTTCCCCCATGCTTGTTAATCTAATGCAGATTGTTTGATCCTAGTTGTTTTTCCCCAGTAATTAGCGTGATGAGAGATACTTCCAGTTAGGTACACACAGAAGATGGTTATTTGCCCAACAATTCCCCCATCGCCACCCCTTCCACCGGCAACACAGTGGAAACCGTAGCCGCCGCCACCGGAGGGCTTGCCAACAATTTCTTTTTTTTGTTTTTCTTTTATCTTTTTTTCTTTATTTTTTCCCTTTTCCAACACATAACTAATTTTTTCATATGTATCAGAAATAGTTTTTATACATGTTTAACATATATCAAACAGATGATCACATTTTTTTTAAAATATATGCCTTGATGTCTACTTTTTGCATATACATTGTACATTTTTTTATGTAGTATAAAAAATTTGTATACATGTTCAACATTTTTCAAATACATTATTAACATTTTTGGCAAATAATTATTTATGTATACATTTGTAGGCATTTATTACATTTTTTAAATACATGATCAACATTTTTTATGTCTGTTTTCTTATATTGTATATGTTTCATATATAGTCAAAACATTTTTTATACATGTTCAATATTTTTCAAATACTTGATTAATATTTTTTCAATTAAATATTTATGTCTTCAATTTTTAAGGCATAGATTTTTTATATTTACTTTTCGTACACATTGTGCATTTTTGTATACACCAGGAACATTTTTACGTACATGTTTAACATTATACAAATACGTAATGCATATTAATATGGACGGGAATGTATGGCTCTCGGGTGTAATTACACCAGGATTTCGAAAAAGAAATAGTAATTTGTAAGAAAGTCAAAAAAATGAGAAACTTTTGGCGAACAAATTAGATTTATTGTTGCACTCATATAAAAACTTTTGTGAAGAAAGGACTTTCATGTTGTTGTGGACGTAAAAAAAACAAATTTGTTGCTATATACGCCATACTGTGCATGCTATTGTCAAAGAATATTTGTCATTTTTGTCACTGAATATTTTGTTGAAGAATATTTTTGTACGCCAGAAACGACAACTCAAGTTTGCTAGGAAAAAGTTTTAGAACATTTTGACTTTTTCTGAATATTTTAAAAATAAATTATGTAACCAGATGTAATTACCATCATGTTCTAAAGGGTATTTTATATATTAACTAGTAAATATGCCCGAGCGTTGCAACGGGAGAAAAAACAACAGCATACTAACCTAATAAGCATTCTGCAAGAACCACCCCCCCCCCCCAACCCAACCCACACACACTGGTCCACGTGCTCTATTTCCCACTCTTCTTGTCCTTCCTCTCTCTCCTTGTATGTGTATTATGTAATTACAATAAATGATAACACGTTAAGAGCTAAAGTGATAATTAAAAATCTATGATTCACAATATGTATGTGCCTGCATTTTGGTGTATGTCAAGTTTAAACAACAGGTGCCATGAGGAAGGCTAGAAAGTTCAAAAGAACTGAAGCATAAGTCGGATGGATATATCTATGTAAAGATACATTAACCTTTTTACAAACCGTAGGAAAGAGAATGCAAAACCTATTGTTCCTGCTTGTACCTTGGGATTTTCTTTTCGAGATGTAAAAGCTGCCGCTTCCGCATCGTTGCCTTGCAATAGATGCTATCCACTGCCAGTCTTTTATTCTCCTGCAAAAAAAAAAAAACTCCTTCTACTCGTTCCGAGTGCATCAAAATTCTTGCCCCGCTAGTTTCTAGCGAGAACTGATTTTTGATAGAGATGCAGAGCAGCGCACATGGCCGAAAATGCAGAGTCATCCCTCCGTTTATAGAGCAACACTCTTTTTTTAGACAAATAGATCAGCACTTCTATTGTACGACATGTGTGCATAGGCTGCCATTATAACCTCTCTACTCCATGGCCTCCAGCGGCTTCTTCTTAATTACTCAACGAGAATATAACGCATGGGGCAATTCTGGAATGGTATTACACTATATTCTTATTTGACTCCAGCATGTATTGTACATATCCTGTAATTGCCCCCATGCTTGTTAATCTAATGCAGATTGTTTGTTCCTAGTCGTTTTTTCCCAGTAATTAGCGTGACTAGTAAATACACACGTGCAACGCACGCGTTAATATTTAGGCAATATATTAATTACAAGCGGATATTAGGAATGTTATTATTTGTGTGTTAATTATGTAATTAGTGCAATATTTGGTATGATATTAATTACACGTTAAACACGTTTAACGCTCGCCATTGGTGCAGTCTAGGTCGTTGGATTGACTTAATTCGATGACCGAGATTAGTTGGATCTGCCTCTTTGAGTCTTTTTATATTGGTATAGATATAGATGAGAGATACTTCCAGTTAGGTACACACAGAAGATGCTTATTTGCCCAACAATTTATTTTCAACCCCCCCCCCATAGCCACCCCCTTCCACCGGCAACACAGTGGAAACCGTAGCCGCCGCCACCGGAGGGCTGCCAACAATTTCTTTTTCTTATTTTTTGTTTTTCTTTTATCTTTCTTTCTTTGTTTTTCCCTTTTCCAACACATAATTAATTTTTTCGTATGTATCAGAAATATTTTTTATACATGTTTAACATATATCAAATAGATAATCACATTTTTAAAAAATATATGCCTCAATGTCTACCTTTTGCATATACATCCCAACCCTAGCCGCCCTCCTCCTCACCCCCCTCTTCCCTTCCTCGCCGTCGCCTAAGGCAGTCACCGGGCAAGCCCGGGGCGCCAAGGATGGTGGCGGCGGGGCCTCAGTTGCCCTGCTTTTGCGTGGGGAACCCCGGATCTGGAGCGGCGGCTCCATTGGCAAGACACGGCCGGCTAGCAGCTGTGCGGGCGGTGGATCTGGTGTCCCGACCGCGCGGGCGGCGGGATCCGGTGGTCGTTGGCGGCTGGTGGCGGCTTCTACGGTGGTCGTTGTGCATGATCTGGCGCCTCCCCTCCTCCCCTGTTCGGCGTGCGGCCCAGCCTGGTCGGGTCGCGCTTCCTCTTGGTCACGGGTTCTGTACAGGAGGCGCTGCTGGTGGCGGGGATCTAGTTCGGGCGAAATTCCTGGCCGGCCATGACCGGTTGCGCCGACGGAGACGCCTGAGGGCGTCGTTCCCCTCCTTGGAGGGATCGGTATGGACTGATCTCCTCACTTCACCTTCCCCTAGGTCTCCCGGGCGAAAACCCTACCTTTGTTGGGCAGCGGCGGCGCTCACGGCGACGTTCCCTTCTTGAAGGTGCCGCTTTGGGAACCTTGGGGTTGGGTGGCGCTTTGTGGGTGATGGGCGACGGCGGTGGTGCGGCCCTATCCTAGCATGGATTTACGTCTGTTGCTTGGAGATGGACTCGCGTAGGTGGACGTCGTCGTCTGGCGGCGTGGTGGCGTCAATGGCGGAGGACCTGCGAAGGCTCGCGTAGGTGGAGGTCGTCGTTTGGCGTCATGGTGGCGTCGATGGCGGAGGACCTGCCAAGGTTGTCACCTCAATCTGCTCTGAAGATGGACCAATGGAAGACGGCGACAACGACACATGTGAGTGTGTCGGACCGGTTTGAGCCCCGGACCCGACAGATGGCTTGGTCGGGGCCTCCGGTTTTAGATGTTAAGCTTAGGTGAGAGGTCTGGGTATGTGGCCCATCTTGCACCCCTTCACCATTTGGATAGGAGTAGCGGCAGGTGTTGCCAAGATGGCGAATTCGGGCATTTGGTTGTTCTACTTTGTAAGGTCCTCGAGAATAATCAATAAAATGGCCGCATGCATCTCCCAGATGTAGAGGCCGGGAGTCATCCTCCTTTTCTAAAAAAATAAAAAAATTGTACATTTTTTATGTAATATATAAAATTTGTATACATGTTCAACATTTTTCAAATACATTATTAACATTTTTGGCCAATAATTATTTATGTATACATTTGTAGGCATCTATTACATTTTTTCAATACATGATCAACATTCTTATGTCTATTTTTTATATTGTATATTTTTCATATATAGTCAAAACATTTTTTATACATGTTCATGTAGAATTCTATTGAATAATTGTTGATACAATATGGTGCCGGTACAAGGAGTATATATAAGAGCTAAGCCGCACCTGACCTAGCCTTATTACAAACCGAGTAGCAGTCATAATCCTAATACAAGTTGTATTCTAACATCCCCTCGCGGTGTCAACGGTAGGCTCGACGACATTGAAAACGAATGTCTTGAAACAGAGTAGTCCCCATGCCTTTAGTAAAGATATCAGCAAACTGAGCAGAAGTAGGCACGTGGAGAACGCAAACTTGACCGAGATCCACCTTCTCTCGAACAAAATGAATGTCGATCTCAATATGCTTGGTGCGACGGTGTTGAACCGGATTCCCTGACATGTAGACAGCTGAAATATTATCACAGTAAACAATGGTAGCTTGCTCAATAGGACGGTGCAGCTCCGACAACAACTGTGCAACCAAACCGTATCAGCAACCGCATGAGCCACAGCGTGGTACTCAGCTTCAGCAGATGAGCGGGAGATCGTAACCTGCCTTTTTGAAGACCAATAAACCAAATTGTTATCAAGAAAAACACAAAATCCAGATGTGAACGTACGAGTATCTAGACAACCAGCCCAGTGTGCATCAGAGTAAGCTGTCAAGGAGGTGGGAGAGGATTTGTTGATATGAAGACCTAAGTCTAGTGTGCCTTTGAGATACCGAAGAATACGTTTGACATGATTGTAGTGTGGAATACGAGGATCATGCATGTATAAACAAGCTTGTTGGACAGTAAAAGAAATTTCAGGACGAGTGAGAGGTGAGATACTGAAGTGCACCGGTAAGACTACGATAAAGAGAAGGATCACCGTCGGTAGAGAGTTTGGAACCTGTATCAACAGGGGTACGGGAAGTTTGACAATCAAGCATACCAGCATGAGAAAGAAGATCCAGAGTGTACTGACGTTGAGACAAGAAAAGACCAGAGGGGTCACGGATAACAGCAATACCTAAGAAGTGGTGAAGAAGACTTAAATTTGTCATAGAGAATTCGTGGCGAAGAAGAGAGATAATATGATCTAAAAATTGTTGTGAGGAAGCTGTGAGGACAATATTATCAACATATAAAAGAAGGTAAGCAGTGTTGTTGTTGTGATGAAAGGTGAAGAGTGAAGTGTCAGAACAGAAAGGGGTAAAGCCGATGGTTTGAGCATAAGTAGAAAAGCGTTGGAACCAGGCACGTGGTGCTTGTTTAAGACCATAAAGAGATTTTTGAAGAATACAAACATGGTTAGGATAGGAGGAATGTTCAAAGCGAAGAGGTTGTTGGCAATAGACTGTTTCTTGAAGAGAGCCATGAAGAAAAGCATTTTTGTCATCTAGTTGATGAATTGGCCAAGAAGAAGTGACGGTGATGCTAAGGACAATGCGAATAGTGCTGGGCTTGACAACTGGAGAGAAAGTCTCATCATAATTGATGTCGTGTTGCTGAGAGTAACCACGACATACCCATCGAGCCTTATAACGTGCAAGACTCCCATCAGAATTAAATTTATGACGAAAAACCCATTTGCCCGAAATGATATTTGTATTGAAAGGACGAGGAACTAACTGCCACGTGTTATTCTGTAGAAGTGCATCATATTCATCTTTCATATGTGCTGCCAATTAGGATCTAGGAGAGCTGATTTGTAAGATTTGGGTAGAGAGGAAGGAGATAGAGATGCATGAAGATTGAGACGATCTTTTGCAGGTAAACGAAACCCGTACTTGGCATGTGTGCGCATGGTATGATGGTTAGTCGGAGCTGGAACGAGAATAGCATGAGCAGGAGGGTGGGGGAAGATGTGGTGGATGTGTCCGGCGCAACGGAGGAAGCGGATGCGGGAGATGGCGGTGAAGACTGCGGCGGCAGGAGATCTGCCGCGACAGAGTGAATGGGTTTTCGTCTGCTAGAACAGAGGTGATGTCAGAAGTGGTCGTGGCAGGATCCGCTACCGTGGTAGAGGATTCGGCTGGTTTCGCTGAATAGGTCGGTGAGTGAAAGAAGGAAAGATGATTTCGACGAGAAGGACTAGTGGACGGCGTGGGTGAGTTGGGATCTAATCGTTGATGCTCGGAAAAGGAAAAAAATATTTTCAGCAAATGTGACATGACGAGACACATGAACACGACCACTAACAAGATCTAGACAAGGATAACCTTTATGCTCATCAGAAAAATCTAGATGGACACATGGAGTAGAGTGCGGGGAAAATTTGTTAGGAGAAATGGAGTAGGAGTTTGGGAAACAAAGACAACCGAAGACGTGAATGTCGGAGTATTTTAGATGAGAGAGAAATAAAGAGAAGTAAGAAATAGTTTGTGGGTTGATACAATATTGTGCCGGTACAAGGAGTATATATAAGAGCCTAGCTGCATCTGACCTAGCTTTACTACAAACAGAGTAGGAGTGATAATCCTAATACAAGTTGTATTTCAACAGTTTAATATTTTTCGAATACTTGATTAATATTTTTTCAATTAAATTTTTATGTCTTCAATTTTTAAGCCATAGATCTCCGTACACATTGTACATTTTTGTATACACCAGGAACATTTTTATGTACATGTTTAACATTATGCAAATACATAATGCATATTAATATAGACGTGAATGTATGGCTCTCGGATGTAATTACACCTGAATTTCAAAAAAGAAATAGTAATTTGTAAGAAAGTCAAAAAAATGAGAAACTTTTGGTGAACAAATTAGATCTATTGTTGCACTCGTATAAAAACTTTTGTGAAGAAAGGACTTTCATGCTGTTGTGGACGTAAAAAAACAAATTTGTTGCTATATATGCAGTACTGTGCATGCTATTGTCAGATAATATTTGTCATTTTTGTCAGAGAAAATTTTGTTGAAGAATATTTTTGTACGTCAGAAATGACAACTCAAGTTTGCTGGGAAAAAGTTTTAGAACATTTTGACTTTTTCTGAATATTTTAAAAATAAAATATGTAACCAGGTGTAATTACCATCATGTTCTAAAGGGTATTTTACATATTAATATCCTTCCTGCTCGCATCTAAAGAGAGAGAAAGACATGTCCGCGGGAACTGTGGGGCAGATGTTTGAGTTCAATAAGAGGGACTGTGGTATTCCGAGCCCACTAGGGTTCAAATCATAATGCTCGTATTTATTTTAGGATATCTGACGATACGCATTCAGTGAGAGGAGACGTTTCCGTCGACGATGAAGTGTCTACGGTGACTTTGTAATTTTTAAGATAATATGCCGGCTCAGTCTTTCGGAGGTGTTCATAGAACTAGAATATGCGTGTGTACGTTCATATGGATGAGTGTATGTACATGTATATATGCGCTTGCGTCTGTACTGTATTAAAAAAACTCGAAAGACAAGCCCGACACTGGTGTGAAGAGCAAAGAGAAAAAGGAGAATATATGAGCACGAGGGTCTTGCACGGTTGACCCGTCTGAACCTGCGGCCTGGCATCACTGGCAGTGGCATGGCCCTTCCGAGGTGTACTATAGCCCCACTCAGGCGCGTGAATGCCTGCTCGCACCCCAGCGCGTCGTCCGCCTCGTTGGTGCTCGCCAGCCCATCGTAACTACACGAGAGCGGAGCTGGTGGGGAAGGATCTTCTGCTCACCATCGATCGAGCTGCCGCGTAACTCCAGCCCTGTTGCCCGCGCTTTTAACCTTCTGCTGCTGCTGCCATGTGTGCTGCGTGCTTCCTTAACCGCATTAGAGCCTTCAGCTTCAGGGGGATAGCTCCATAAAAAAAGACGACGTCCTTTCCCTTCATACCGTGTACAAACATTTTTACCAGATAAATTTCTCGTGATATTAATATGCATGGTATTTCTGCGAGCGATATTAATACGCAGGTCGCATGTACTAGCAGACAAGTGAATAGGCTGCTGTGCTGTCCCAGCAGCCTCACTCAGTCCCCATCTCGGCTAGTCAACCGGTTGTATAATGTCGCTCAAAAATTTCCATGTTGGCTGCCCCCAGGAACAATGTGTACTACGTCTACACTGGTGGTAGCTCAGTTGCTCGAGAACATGTGCCGTGCGATGCTTGCATGTTTACATGTGTCAACACTTCGCTTTCTCCTACTTGGGGGCCAACAAATGGCACCGGCGCCAGCGAACGCTCGTAGCTCTATATGTACGCCGGTGAGGCGGAGCCGTCGTTGACACTGCTAGAGTAGTCGTTCCATAGCCATAGGACACACCAAGCTAGCACTTGCCTGTCCCTAGCTATTTATTGTCATCGACAAGGTAATGGAGGTGCATATGTGTGTGAATGGATAGTTGGATGCACACGCAACCAATGCTTTCACATTTGCTTCAAAACAAATGTTCGTTTTGTGGATGAGTCCCGCTTCGGTACAACCTCCTTCTAAAACGTATACAGGGGCAATGTAGTGTTTTCACACCTCACCTATACATGCATTCGATGCCCCAATACGAGGTGCGTTCTGTTTGACTGATGTGCGTCCGCAGAGGGAGAGCCTCCCGACTGGGCCGGCCCATTATTGCGTGAAAACTGTGAAAATAAACAATAACAAGAAAATGACCAGCACAATGTGTACTACGTCTACACTGGTGGTAGCTCAGTTGCTCGAGAACATGTGCCGTGCGATGCTTGCATGTTTACATGTGTCAACACTTCGCTTTCTCCTACTTGGGGGCCAACAAATGGCACCGGCGCCAGCGAACGCTCGTAGCTCTATATGTACGCCGGTGAGGCGGAGCCGTCGTTGACACTGCTAGAGTAGTCGTTCCATAGCCATAGGACACACCAAGCTAGCACTTGCCTGTCCCTAGCTATTTATTGTCATCGACAAGGTAATGGAGGTGCATATGTGTGTGAATGGATAGTTGGATGCACACGCAACCAATGCTTTCACATTTGCTTCAAAACAAATGTTCGTTTTGTGGATGAGTCCCGCTTCGGTACAACCTCCTTCTAAAACGTATACAGGGGCAATGTAGTGTTTTCACACCTCACCTATACATGCATTCGATGCCCCAATACGAGGTGCGTTCTGTTTGACTGATGTGCGTCCGCAGAGGGAGAGCCTCCCGACTGGGCCGGCCCATTATTGCGTGAAAACTGTGAAAATAAACAATAACAAGAAAATGACCAGCAAAAGGATTCGAACCAAGCACCTCAGTATGATAAGCGCTGGTAGCTAGCCAATCCACCTGATAGAGTTCGTTGTCCAATAAAGAAACGCTAGCAGAATGATCACAGCAATCCGTTTAGTGTAGTGAACCATTTTTTTCCTGTTTCTTTTTATTTTTTATTTTTTTCCTATTTTAAGTTTTTTTATTCTCAACAAAAATTGAATGCTTTTAATTTTGTTCAAAATTTCATAAAATTTTAGTTATTTCCAATTTTGTTCATAAATTGGAAAAATTAAATCACATTTTCAGAAAAAGTAAATGAATTTTTGAAAAATGTTCGTGTCTTTAAACATTGTTCACAATGATAAGACATGAACATTTTTCTGAAAAGTACGGACAAAATTTTGAAAACCAACAATTTTTGGAAAACATGAACAACAATTGGAATTTTCAAACATGTTTTTAACAAGTCAAAAAAAAATTGAAACCAAAAAGGTTTATGGAATTTCGTCAAACATTTTTCTGAATTTGTGAACAAAAAATTGAATGCAAGAACATTTTTGAAATTCCAAACAAATTTTGAAAGTGCGAACGTTATTTGAAACTCCACGGACATTGTTTGAATATGTGAATAAACTTTGGAAAAGTGTAGTTTTTAAAATTTGTGTTGTTTTGTAAACTAGAACATTTTTTTAATTGCGATTTTTTTATAAACGACGACATCTTTTAAGAGTAAAATACACCATAAGTCTCAAAAATATTTGGTGTGTGTCATATTAATCCGAATACTTTGAAATTTATATATGGATCCTAAAAGTTTGCCAAGTGTGTTGCTTGCAGTCCTATCCACGCTGCATCAGTTTTACACAGGGTGGGCGGTTGACTACTTCGATGTAACAACTTTTTTGCACACCCCCTCCCAAAAGGTCATATGTTCTGGTAATTTTGTAACATTCACACTTGCGCACATCCTATCCCTTGTCCTCCTCTCCATATCCAATTGCCACCGTCCACCTCGGCGCCAGAGCGCGGTAAACATGATGAGCTTCTTGCATCATGCGTTGGAACCACTCTGACACGTCTACCTTTTCCGTCGAGGTATGATCATCTATGTTGTGGAGGAAGTAGGGACGGAACCATTAAGACTTCTGCAACCGGGTGGAAAGAGGAGGAAACGGGATGAAGCATGTCGGCTGCTTGTTGCCACCGCCGCCCTCTCGTGTACGGCGGTGTCGCCACAATCTTTGTGGAAGGCAAAACCACTGCGTGGGGAGGGGGCTTTGGGTCGTTGTGTGGGAGAGCATGACTGCCGACGACGCAGATGCAATATGGCGGACTTGCTAGCAAAAGTTGGGGTCCGTCCTGAGATTTCAAATAAAATATCATGTGTCAGCGGAGAGTGTTTGACTAGGCCAGAAGGGTCCGTTTGGGAGCATCTCGTTATTTTCAACATCCCTTAAATGCCCCCAATTTTTTTTACTGGCTTTGCATGACCAATTCAAGGCATCATGCCAAGTTTTTTGAGTTTTAGGCAATTCTATCATTTTCTAGAGTTTGCTTTGTGGAAAATAGCCAATAAATGGTCGGGCGTGATGCAACTTGCATATGGTGTCAGAATTCGTTCAAACCTGTCATAGATGCCTACCCTAGGCAATCTCACTTGCTTGCAAAAAATGGGGTCATTTCATGCATGTCAAAAAATTGACCATGTTCATGGTACGCGAGAAGGGTCCATTTGAGAGCACTTTGTTTCTCAACCTCTCTAAAATGGCTCCAATTTTTTTTTCTTGGTATTGTATGACCAATTCAATGCACCATGCCAATTTTTTTATTAGTTTTCAACAATTCTTGCATTTTTCCGAAGTTTTCGATGATAAATGGTCGGACGTGATGCAACTTGCATACGGTGTCCAAAATCATTCAAACTTGGCATAGATGACTACCATGGGGCATGCCCACCTGCTTGCGAAAGTTAGGGTCAGTTCATGCATGTAGAAAAATTGACCATGTTCAACGGAGGAAGTTCGAGTAGGCCAAAATGGTCTATTTGAGAGTGTTTTGTTCATGGCCTTGTATGACCAATTCAAAGTACCATGCCAAGTTTATTTGAGTTTCCAGCAATTCTTGCATTTTCTAGAGTTTTCTTGGTGAAAAAATGGTCGGACGTGACACAAACTTGCATACGGTGTCAGAATTCATTCAAACTTGGCATGGGTGCCTACCATGGGTATGCTCGCCTACTGGCAAAAGTTAGGTAAGTTAGGTCATTTTATGCATGTCCAAAAATAGACCATATTCAACGAGAGTGTTTGGGTAGGCGAGAAGGGCCCGTTTGAGACCACATTGTTTTCGGCATCTGTCACATGACCCAAATTTATTCCGTGAGCTTATATGGTCAATTCAAGGCACCATGCCAAGTTGTTTGAGCTTCCGACAGATTTTGCATTTTCTGGAGTTTTCTCGGTGAAAAAAGGCCGATAAATTGTGCATGAAATTTTGACAAGTTTGAACACCTTTTCAAAAATTAGTAACAAATTTCCAACAATTGATGAAAATTTTGAACAAAAATAGGAAAAATGTACTATTTTAAGAAATTATCAACTTTTTTTCAAAGCACATATAGTCTATGAACAATGTATTCGAAAACGTGATTTCTTTTGAAATTCCAGAATATTTTTAAAATTCTGAAAATATTTGAAAACAAGAACATTTAGGGTATTCCAAATAAAAATCAATTTTTATGACAAGTTAAAAAATAACAATAAAGTTTGAAAAGGAAAATGAATTATCAAGAAAAGAGAATAAAAATAAAAATAGAGAAAAACTATTTAGGCGTTGGCCTAACTACGCCACGGTGTCAATCGGGGGAAAACCCTATGACGCTCATTATTTCCCACATACGCAATCGTTACGAATGAACATGGGTCAGCCCATTTTAATCCGTTTGTTGCCTCTGCAGATGCCGATTTTGGGAACCTCTAGACAGTTCCAAGCCGTTTTTTACCGGTTTGGGAGCGTTTAAGAAAGTCTATGAATTGTTTTTTTTTCATTTTCAAAGTCACAAAGCTCAAAATATGTTCAACATATTTATTTTTGTATTCATATTTTTCAAGAAAGTTCAAAAATATCAAAAAATGGCCGCATTTCAAAATCCTTTAGAGTGTCAATTTTTTTTGTGTTTTCAAAAGAAATTCGGAATTATAAAATCACATTTTTTAAATTTGTTTGGAGTTCAAAAATGTGTTCCACGTTTCGGAAAATTTGTTTCCACTTTCATAATTTTCTTTACAATATTGGAAATATTCGCGTTAAAAAAGGTCACGTTCAAATTTCCGCAAAAAATGTTCAAATATGTCGCTTCTCATAGTTCTTAAAACTCCGTGCAGTTAGTTAGCCAAGAAAGCTAGCTCATTGTAGTGGTTCGGCTCGTTTGTGTGTTTGCGGGAGGTCCATGGTCGATTCCTGCTGTCGGGTGATGTATTTTATAAAAGGACCATCCTACCCTTTTTGTCGGGCAGATCTGGTCCGTCAATGTGTTTAGGGGGGTTGTACCGAAGAAGAAGTGTTTGTGGATACACTGACACTGAATTAACGCATCATATTTTAGACTTCCTCTTGTTTACTCCTCTAACTCTAGACGGCTACCACAAACTCTTCCTCAAGGCTTCACCGGTGAGCCCGTAAATTTGCCTCTCCTCTGCCTGCCGGTCTGGTAGCCGGTTGCAGAGAGGGGAATCCCGGTGCCTCGCTCCGGTTAGTAGTTTAGGTTATATTTTTTTGTCCTCACAGGCACGGCGCTCAGATGGATGGCAGCGCTTTTTCTTTAAGTTTGTTATCCGGACTCCGATCCTCCTCGAGTTCGTCCGTCTAGACGTAGTCGATGGAGCTTCGGCGTAGATTTTCGCTGTCTCCATGGGCAGTGACGCCAGGATTTCTCGTCACGTGGAGAGATTTGGTGTCAGGTTTTTCAGATATATGCAAGGGCTCAACGGCGACAACTGTGGCTCCAGGGCGCTGGTCCTCAGGGGCATGTGCACGAAGACTTCCCGCTGTCATGACAAGGTCAAGCCGGCTCCAGTAAGGGAGTGGCGATAGCGGCGCGTCGGCGATAGTGGTGGTCATTCAATGGTCACTGAATCTCGATGTAATTTTTAGTATGTTTGAAATATATTTTTTCGAAAAGGAGGATTACCCTGGCCTCTGCATCAAAATGACGCATGCAACCATCTTTATTAATTATTCAACGGAGTCTCACAAGATAAATACAAACATCCACCCAAAGCCACCCTCGAGGTGAACAAAGTCGCTACATATGCAAGTATAAAGATGTGTCTTTGTAAGTGCATCTAGTGCTCCTTAGTGATTTTGATGTATTGAAGACTTACAGGTTAAAGCACTAATGTGTTTATGAGTATACACAGGTCTTATAAGTCTATGAGGAGTTTGATATATCCGAAGAAAGTCGACCCCTAAAAATGAATGTCTTCATAAGACTGGTTTTTTTGAAGACTTTGGAAATGAGAAAATTTGTGTGACCTTGAAGATATTGATGCGAGGATATGAAGCGTGAAGACTTTTGTTTTTATAGTTTCATTTACTTCTTTTGAGTCATAGGAAACACTGTACTATTAAAGAGGGCGAGGTAATACTAAGGAAAAACTTCCAAGTGATGCTTATCTCAAAGCCTACACAAACCCAGTTCTTCGAGTAAAGCCTTTAAAAATCTCTTGCAGTTCAGTCAATTTCTTCAATGACAGAACCGAAGTTCTTCTGGTCTCTGAGGAATTTGTTCTGACTGAGAAGTTAGGAATTCGCCAATGCGAATTTCCTATAGTGAGGAACATGATAGCCCTGAGGAATTTGAGAGCTCAAATTTCCGACCGTTGATGTGCTTCGCGCTAGCTATCCCAAATATCTTATCCACATAACGGTCATATCATTAGGGGCATTTATGTCCTATCATGTCGGGCTGCTCCCTGGCTATAAATAGCCGCCCTCCTCAATCACTAGCTGGTTGGCTGCTCCGAGAGATAGATTGACACTTGTCATTTAGAGCATCCCATCCTCCGAGGACTTTGAGAGAAAATTAATAGTGAGGAAAAACCCAAAACCCAAACACCTAAAACCCAAAGTCATTGAGAATCATTGAAGAGATTGTTCCTATGTGGAAGCAACGCTTGTTACCTTTGAAGACTGTGCATCTTCCAGACGGTTAGGCGTCATGGTCTAGAGCATCCAAGAGAAAATGTGGATCGCCGAGTGACCAAGTCTGTGAAGGTTTGGAAGTCACCTTGAAGACTTACCATGAGTGATTGGACGAGGTTTGTGTGACCTTAGCTCAAGGAGAATACAGTAAGGACCATGTGTCCTTCGGTTTAAATACCAAGCCGCTCCAACCAGACGTATAACTGTCACATCAATTAGAACTGGTCTACCGATTCACTGTCTTCACCGAGCTACTAGTTCGATTTCCTCAACCCTTTCATTTCCTTGCTTACTTGTTGATGAAATTTATCGTTGCTATTTGAAGACTTTGACTGAAGAATTTCTTAGTTTCCTCAATCCTATTTCTTCAATCACCTTCTCTACTGCCTACTTATCCTGTTTACACGCTACCTGTGCTTTGTGTATGTTTCATTTCATCATGATGACCATGTTACTGCTTTGTTATGCATGCACCTGCGTACTTTATCCACTGTTTATATTTCCTCACTTAGCAAATTCCTCAAGTAGTATTTCCTTAGTGACGAATTTGTAAAAATCGCCTATTCACCCCCTCTAGCCGATATAACACACTTTTAATTGGTATCAGAGTCTAGGTACTCCCTTGTTCTGTGTGATTTTTGTTTAACCACCTAGAGTTTTTGTTATGTCAACTACAGACATAATCAAGGTCTCAGCTGGGTCCCGTACCTTCGACGGGACAGACTACCCCTACTCGAGGAACAAGATGCGCATGCATCTTGAGGCAATTGACAACAATCTATAGTACGTTGTGGAAAATGGCGTTCCCTCCATCACTCCCTCCGTAAATGCTGCTGATGTGAAGAGATTCAAGAAACTCGACTCTCAAGCGAAGAACATCATATGTGGACATCTGAGCAAAGGACAATACGTCAGAGTGAGTGCTTTGGAGTTTGCAAAGCTTATCTGGGATAGGTTGTCCAAGGTCAACGAAGGAATCTCAACCCAACGTGATTCTCGAGTTGACGTTCTTCGCAATCTCTTCAACCACTTCAAAAGACTCGACAATGAAAATGTTTAGCAAACCTTCGATCGCCTCACTGATATTGTAACGCCCTCGATGCGACTATATCTCCCACGTGTCGAAGCACGACTTAGAGGCATAACCGCATTGAAAGCAATGTCGCAAGTGAGGTAATCTTCACACAACCCATGTAATACATAAGGGAAAAGGATACATAGTTGGCTTACAATCGCCACTTCACACAATTACATGAATAAAGCATTACATCAACCAGATACAATCAAGGTCCGACTACGGAACCCAAAATAAAAAAAAGACTACCCCAAATGCTACACAGATCCCCGATCGACCCCAACTGGGCTCCACTACTGATCAACTAGTACGAAACAACACAAAGGACAAGATCTTCATCGAGCTCCTCCTTGAGCTTAGTTGCATCAACTGCTCGGTAACATCGGCACCTGCAAACTGGTTTTGGAAGTATCTGCGAGTCACGGGGACTCAGCAATCTCACACCCTCGCGGTCAAGACTATTTAAGCTTATAGGTAAGGTAAAAGGTATGAGGTGGAGCTGCAGCAAGCGACTAGCATATATGGTGGCTAACATACGCAAAAGAGAGCGAGAAGAGAAGGCAAAAGCACGGTCGAACAACTATGATCAAGAAGTGATCCTAAAACAACCTACGTCAAGTATAACTCCAACACCGTGTTCACTTCCCGGACCCCGCCGAGAAGAGACCGTCATGGTAACACACGCGGTTGATGTATTTTTTAATTAAGATCAACTTCAGGTTTTCTACAACCGAACATTAACAAATTCCCATCTGCCCATAACCGCGGGCACGACTTTCAAAAGTTCAAATCCCTGCAGGGGTGTCCCAACTTAGCCCATCACAAGCTCTCACGGTCAACGAAGGATATTCCTTCTCCCAAGACAATCCGATCAGACTCGGCATCCCGGTTACAAGACATCCTCGACAATGGTAAAACAAGTCCATCAAGACCACCCGATGCGCCGACATCCCGATAGGAGCTGCACATATCTCGTTCTCAGGGCAACACCGGATAAGCAATCCGTACAACTAAAACCAGCCCTCGAGTTTCCCCGAGGTGGCGCTGCAAGGGGCTCTAGTTTGGACCAACACTTAGACAAGCACTGGCCCGGGGGGGGGGGGTGTTAAAATAAAGATGACCCTCGGGAGCGCGACTCCCAAGGGAAAAGAAAAGGCTAGGTGAAAAATGGTAAAACCAAGGTTGGGCCTTGCTGGAGGAGTTTTATTCAAAGCGAACTGTCAACGGGTTCCCATTATAACCCAACCGTGTAAGGAACGCAAAATTCGGGCATGTTTACGAGCTCAATGCACTCACTACAAAGCATGGCATGACAAACCAAGCATACACTCATCAAGTAGACATGGCATAGAAGCTAGACATGGCAAGAACAACAACATAGCATGCACGGATCAATAGCAATAAGCTTGGCAAAATCGCTAAACATGTTAAAAATCTGCCAGGAACATTTTATAGTAAAAGTAGAGCTCGATTGATTCAAGCTAGGGTGCTCCATAAATGCAAACAAAGACATGGATGGATAGAGCACAACAATATTAACAAAACATCCTTACTGATCATCCTCAAAAGAGGCACAGATCACTAGGAAACAACATGAACATATGGCATAAAAACAAATACAGGACAAGGACTTACTGAAATTCTAAGTCCCTGAAAACAGCATCAACGAGTAAGCTACTTTGCATGCTTGTGCTAGTCACCACAAAGATCACAAAAATACATGGCATACACCCGTGTAAAGATGGCATGGCATACATCAAAACACATGTAGAGCTCCGGATCATAGCATGCACACATTAATCATGGCAAAAATGACAAAAGGCCATTTGCTGAAAGAGATCTGACAAAAATCATCACATAGTCCTCTTCCAACGACATTTCGGGCATCAAGATAAGCTCAAATGAAAATGATGCAATGAGATGAAATGATGTACTCGTCGAGACGAACATTTTGATATGCTACACACACGAATCGGAGCTACGATGAGGAAGTTATGACATATCAAAGTATGCAAAAATATTAGGGTCAGAGACGAAAAAGTCAACCGAGAGGGGATGGATCTAGATCTGGATCTCGCGACACGCGAACCGAGGCGGCCGAAATAGTGCTCGCCGGAGATGCTTGGGGCGCCGGAGTTGGGGAAGGTGGCCGGAGCGGGGCGGATCTGGCGAGGTCGGCGGGGTGGCGAGGCGATGCGGGCGGCGCTGGAGCTTCGGCGGCACGCGGCGGCCTCCGGCGGAGCAGTCGCGGCAGGGCGGCGCCCGGCGACGAGGTGGCGATGCCGGCGAGGGTCGGTGGCGGCGGGGCGCTATCGGCGTTGAGCTGGGGCGGCGCGCCCCGGCGAGGACGCGGCGGCGTCCGGGTGAAGCAGGCGGCGGAGACCAGGCCCGGAGGGCCCCGCGCGGGCCCTGGCGGGCTGGCGGGTGAGGTGCGGCGGCGGAGGAGAGTGGCAGCGACAGGTGGCGGGTGGTGGTTGGTTGCGGCGGCGGTGATGCTGAGGTGGCGGCTCCGGATTGGTCCGGGTAAGGTGGCGGTGGCGGTGGACATTGTCCGGCGGCGCGCGGAGGAGGAAGGTTAGGGTTAGAGTGCGCGAAAATTTCGGGGGAGGCCACATATTTATAGGTAGAGGGAGCTAGGAGAGTCCAAATGAGGTGCGGTTTTCGGCCACGCGATCGTGATCGAACGACTGAGAAGATGGAGGGGGTTTAGGTGGGTTTTGGGCCACTTTGGAGAGGTGCTGGGCTGCAACACACATGAGGCCTTTTCGGTCCCTCGGTTAACCGTTGGAGTATCAAACGAAGTCCAAATGGCATGAAACTTGACAGGCGGTCTACCGGTAGTAAACCAAGGCCGCATGACAAGTCTTGGTCCAATCCGAAAACGTTTAACACCCGCACACGAAAAGAGGTAGAAAGGGACACCGGGTGACATAGGAGCGCCGGATTGCAAAACGGACAACGGGAAAAATGCTCGGATGCATGAGACAAACATGTATGCAAATGAAATGCACATGATGACATGATATGACATGCATGACACGCAAGCAAAGACAAGGCAATAATAGCGAATAACTGGAGGACACCTGGCACATCGGTCTCGGGGCGTCACAACACTCCACCACTACGAGAGGATCTCGTCCCGAGATCTAGAATGGCACCGGAGGGGAAAACGGAAGGGAAAGAGAAGAGGTAAAACTAAGTTGCTTCTTTGACCAATGAGTGCAACCAAAGAACCTTGCGAGGTTGAACAAATTCGAGAAAAGAATACAACAAAGGTGAACAAAGTCGAAAACACTCCATTAGAAAAGAGGGACAAAGAACATTGCAAAAAACCTTGAGGTTGAAGGGCAAGATATATATTGAAACCACTCCGGTTAAGAAGTTAAGCAAGACTTGATAAGATGAAAAGAACTTGAGCAAAAGGGTACAACACTCCGGTTAAATGGATAAGCATGAAAAGAACAAGGTCCTGACAAGAACAAGAAGAAGGGTAGAAGAGAGCAACATCATAATGTCTCCGGAAGAAAAGAGAGAATGGAATGGAATGGACGAAGTAGAAAACAAGATCTTGGCAGAGCACACTTACAACAAAGGCTAGAACGGAGTTGTTGGATTATCAGCGACGAAAAGGATAATCTTGAAATGGACTTATAAAGGACATCTCAAAATTATGAGGTGACAACCTGCCACTCACGGGAAAAAGAATTGGATTGCTATGAACAAGGAGACAACGAACTTATTTCACCGCGAGGATAAAAGAACTTGGTTCAATTATAAGCACCATAATAGAAACAATCCTTAGGGAAAGCTTTAGGTGAAATATAACCCAAGATAACTCCAACGAAGAGGTTGATGGGTTTAAAATACCCCATTCTTAACAACATGTGAATCATGAAACCTGAACTCAAATTATCAAGAATGACATAATACCACCTCCAATGATATGGAAGAAAGAATTGCACTCCAGATTGCAAGATGAAGAAACTTGAGCTCCTTTGAAAAGAATCTCAATGGACACTTCGAGAATGAATTAAATCCTTGATGAACCATCATGTAGAACATTCGTGAAGAACTCCGGTAACAAAAGAATGATCAAACGGAAGGAAAGAGAAGTTGAAAACACAAGGTGAAACCTTGTAATGATTTAGATGTTGTTCGCGACGAGATAATGCAGAAAAGCTAGGAACTCCGGAAAAGAAAGAAGAGCAAATGAGATCAAGAATATGATGAACCTCCGGAATAAGGAATTGAATTCACTCGATGTAACAAGAATAAGAATTACATTATGCTTATCCTTCACCAATTAAATTGATGACAATCAACGGATTTGACATATTACTTATTCTCGTAGAAAATATTAAGAGAGATATAACATAAACTTGAGAAGGTCTTCAACGAACCACCGGTGGTATTGAAACAATGAATGAATTGATACAATAACAAAGGAAGAGAAAACTTGAACGAGCCACCGGTAAGAATTGAAAATGAACGAAGTAAAGGGATGAATCACCGAGTAAGAATTGTGAAAAGAACGAAGATGCTTGAGAGAATTTAGATACAAGTGAAATGAGTAGATCATGAACTGATTAGAGATCACTTGAACGATGCACCGGTAAGATTGGAGAATGATAACTGACAGCTGAGAATGAATAAACCTGAATTGATGGACTCCGGATAATCAAACTGAGAAGATTCTTGAATTGCTTCGGGTGGGTGAAAAGAATTCTCACAATCAAAGCAATTATGAGAGGATGGTATGAAGCTAGAACCATGAATCTTGAAGAGAAAGGAGCAAGATTTAGAGAAAAAAAATCTTCTTCGGTCTTCCAATCTGAAAATGACGACGAGAAACACCACCATGAATTATTTAGACGCTCCGGAAGAATCAAAGCGAAGAGATTGAGCCAACGATGAAAAGAATTTAACCGATCTTTGGAGAAAGGCATTTGACTGATGATAAATCATTCTTACGTCAAACTTCGAAAAGAAATTTGAGGATAGCTCCGGGAAAATAAGAAGAGTCAGGTAAGATCCTGGGAAAAGACCTGTGGGTTAGGGCCCACTCAAAAGAAACACAGTTGAACAATTACTTGAAAAGGGAGATTGCACCGGTTGAATTAAATGGCTTGAATGAGATAACAACCTCGAAAGATCTTGAGCGAATGCAGAGTGGAAAACACGAATCTTCGAGATATCTTGAGCACTCCGGAATAATTAAATAGCGAGAAGTGAATGAATATGAGGTGCACCGGCATGAGAAGGTATTTGAAACGAGGAAAGGATATGATCAACACTGAAAGCTTGGATTGGTTCCACCGGAGAAGAAAAGGAATGAAGGATGATGAACTTGAAGCTCCGTTAGAATCTTTATGAGAATCACCGGATAAGAACATTGACAGAAAAGAATGGAGAGACTTCATAAACATAAGATAGATACTTGCTAAAGAAATCTTAGTCCTTGAAGAAACAAAGGGTGGGCGGGTGGGAAAACAAAGGCAACTTGGAGATGGATGAAACAAACAACATTGAGGAGACTTGAGTTGGTCTTGCGGATGTTGAAAATGATCGGATCCACTTGAAGAGAAATATGCCGGTTGAGAAGGATTGACATGACAATTCTCGATTAACATGAAGGATTGGTATTCACATCGGAGTATGAGAACACCGGTTCGGAAAGGTATGGAATCAACACTTGACTTCGAAGCAACTCGAATACCACAACTCAAAACAAAAACAAAGGATTGGCCTGCAAAATAAGCCGGAACAAACATATGATAGAGATTTCATCCGAAGTTTTCATGGTGGGGCCTACACGGGCTCGATCGTACATCACCATCATGTACAAGGCAGTGCACATGACATACGAAGCGTTCCCGAGTCGGCATAGCCAAGGACTCTTTAAGACACAACGAGACCACTGTAAAACCAACCGTGGATAGGTGGACCACTAGACGTCGAATCCCAATTTCATATCATACATCTGTCAGAAAGATATCCTACGATATACTTGAATTCCCACTTATAAACTCCCGAAATTTTCCGGTTATGCAATCAGGTGTTGGGGATATAGGGGAAGCATAATATCTCACCCAAAACTAGCAAATCCTACATCCAGCTGTATCCATCCTTCAACACATAACCAAGAAACCTTCGGAAATCGTTTACCTCAACCTTCGAAAAGCATCCATTATACGAGTTATGGAAATACTCCCGAACTCCCGCCCCAGTACTAGGTGGCGTCGAGGTTATCTCACCAACAACTGCATAAACGAGATTTTCGATGTCAGCGAAACTAAACTCAGGTATTCCGGAACTGCAATGATAAAATTGTGACGACAACACCTCGGAGCTCAACTCCCCGGGACACTGCACAACCCCTAAATGTCAGGAGGCACCAAGAACAATGTTCTCGTCACAAAACCATCGGAACGATTCCAAAATACCCGCGTGATCCTAATTTTTTTAGTGAAATTTGAGAAGAGAAGAGTGAAAACTCTACGTCAGGATGCCTCACCAGAGCAACGAAGGGACTGAGGAGTAAAAAGAATCCTACTCTCCGATATATATAATCCTAAATGACTCAAAACATTTTTCTAGACTCAACAACGCCAGTGATTCGATCAAGCAGGGGGCTCCTAAGTCGGGGAAGGCTCTGATTACCAACTTGTAACGCCCTCGATGCGGCTATATCTCCCACGTGTCGAAGCACGACTTAGAGGCATAACTGCATTGAAAGCAATGTCGCAAGGGAGGTAATCTTCACACAACCCATGTAATACATAAGGGAAAAGGATACATAGTTGGCTTACAATCACCACTTCACACAATTGCATGAACAAAACATTACATCAACCAGATACAATCAAGGTCCGACTACGGAACCCAAAATAAAAGAAGACTACCCCAAATGCTACACAGATCCCCGATCGACCCCAACTGGGCTCCACTACTGATCAACTAGTACGAAACAACACAAAGGACAAGATCTTCATCGAGCTCCTCCTTGAGCTTAGTTGCGTCAACTGCTCGATAACATCGGCACCTGCAAACTGGTTTTGGAAGTATCTGTGAGTCACGGGGACTTAGCAATCTGACACCCTCGCAATCAAGACTATTTAAGCTTATAGGTAAGGTAAAAGGTATGGGGTGGAGCTGCAGCAAGCGACTAGCATATATGGTGGCTAACATACACAAAAGAGAGCGAGAAGAGAAGGCAAAAGCACGGTCGAACAACTATGATCAAGAAGTGATCCTAAAACAACCTACGTCAAGCATTACTCCAACACCGTGTTCACTTCCCGGACCCCGCCGAGAAGAGACCGTCACGGTAACACACGCGGTTGATGTATTTTTAATTAAGATCAACTTCAGGTTTTCTACAACCGGACATTAACAACTTCCCATCTGCCCATAACTGCGGGCACGACTTTCAAAAGTTCAAATCCCTGCAGGGGTGTCCCAACTTAGCCCATCACAAGCTCTCACGGTCAATGAAGGATATTCCTTCTCCCAAGACAATCCGATCAGACTCGACATCCCGGTTACAAGACATCCTCGATAATGGTAAAACAAGTCCAGCAAGACCACCCGATGCGCCGACATCCCGATAGGAGCTGCACATATCTCGTTCTCAGGGCAACACCGGATAAGCAATCCATACAACTAAACCAGCCCTCGAGTTTCCCCGAGGTGGCGTTGCAAGGGGCTCTAGTTTGGACCAACACTTAGACAAGCACTGGCCCGGAGGGGGGGGGGGTTAAAATAAAGATGACCCTCGGGAGCGCGACTCCCAAGGGAAAAGAAAAGGCTAGGTGACAAATGGTAAAACCAAGGTTGGGCCTTGCTGGAGGAGTTTTATTCAAAGCGAACTGTCAAGGGGTTCCCATTATAACCCAACCGTGTAAGGAACGCAAAATCCGGGAACATAACACCGATATGACGGAAATTAGGGCGACAAAAGTGGAACAAAACACCAGGCATAAGGCCGAGCCTTCCACCCTTTACCAAGTATATAGATGCATTAATTAAATAAGAGATATTGTGATATCACAACAAAATATTCATGTTCCAACAAGGAACAAACTCCAATCTTCACTTGCAACTAACAACGCTATAAGAGGGGCTGAGCAAAGCGGTAACATAGCCAAACAACGGTTTGCTAGGACAAGGTGGGTTAGAGGCTTGGTTTAACAATATGGGAGGCATGATAAGCAAGTGGTAGGTATCACGGCATAGGCATATGAAAGTGCAACTATCCCTAGGTGGTTTTGGTAATTCATAACAACATATAGCTCATTGAGCTAATGCTATTCCAAGATGATTATTTCAGGAAAGCTCAATGATTGGCATGGCATGGATGTGAAAGTGGAACCCTCAAAATGCTAAGGACAAAGGATTGGCTCAAGCTCAAAAGCTCAAGACTCTTCATTTTATATTTTAGTGATCCAAGATCACATTGAGTCTTTAGGAAAAGCCAATACTATCAAGGAGGGATGAGGTGTTGCTTAATGAGCCTCTTGCTTCATGTGCTTAGTGATATGCTCCAAAACCCTCAACTACTTTCCCATATCCACATATGACCTAAACCCTAAGCCAAACTCGGTCCTACCGATTCTTCCTATCCGGCGCCACCGAGTTTCACTTGTCATAAGCCACTGCCAAACCCTAGCAATTCGGTTCTACCGATAGGGATCTCGGTCTCACCGAGATGGGATTGCAAACTCTCTGTTTCCCTTTCGTAACTTTTTGGTCTCACCGAAAGAGCGAATCGGTCCCACCGAGATTGCAATGTAAATTCAGTGTTTCCCCTTTGTAAGTTTTCGGTCTCACCGAAAGAGCAAATCGGTCCCACCGAGTTTGCCTGACCAACTCTCTGGTTAGCTAATTACCAAATTCGGTCTCACCGAGTTTGTGTAATCAGTTTCACTGAGATTACGTTATGCCCAAACCCTAACCATATCGGTCCTACCGAGTTGCATGTCAGTCCCACCGAAAATCTCTAACGGTCACTAGGTTTACATTTTCGGTCCGACCGAGTTTGTTGATTCGGTCCCACCGAGATTGGAAAACTGTGTGTAACGGTTGGATTTTCTGTGGAGACTATATATACCCCTCCACCCCCTCTTCATTCGAAGAGGGAGCCATCAGAACACATACACCATTCCAACTCATATGTTCTGAGAGAGAACCACCTACTCATGTGTTGAGACCAAGATATTCCATTCCTACCATATGAATCTTGATCTCTAGCCTCTCCAAGTTGCTTTCCACTCAAATCTTCTTTCCACAAAATCCAAATCCTATGAGAGAGAGTTGAGTGTTGGGGAGACTATCATTTGAAGCACAAGAGCAAGGAGTTCATTACCTACACACCATTTGTTACTTCTTGGAGAGTGGTGTCTCCTAGATTGGCTAGGTGTCACTTGGGAGCCTCCGACAAGATTGTGGAGTTGAACCAAGGAGTTTGTAAGGGCAAGGAGATCGCCCACTTCGTGAAGATCTACCGCTAGTGAGGCAAGTCCTGTGTGGGCGATGGCCATGGTGGGATAGACAAGGTTGCTTCTTCGTGGACCCTTTGTGGGTGGTTGCTTCTTTGTGGACCCTTCGTGGGTGGAGCCCTGTGTGGACTCGCGCAACCGTTACCCTTTGTGGGTGGAGCCCTCCGTGGACTCTCGCAATCGTTACCCTTTGTGGGTTGAAGTCTCCATCAACGTGGATGTAGGATAGCACCACCTATCCGAACCACGAGAAAAACATCCGTGTCTCCAATTGCGTTTGAATTCTCCAAACCCTTCCCTTTACATTCTTGCAAGTTGCATGCTTTACTTTCCGCTGCCAATATACTCTTTGCATGCTTGCTTGAATTGTGCGATGATTGCTTGACTTGTCCTAAAATTGCTAAAATCTGCCAAGAACTAAAATTGGGAAAAGGTTAAGTTTTTATTTGGTCAAGTAGTCTAATCACCCCCCTCTAGACATACTTTCGATCCTACAAGTGGTATCAGAGCTTTGGTCTCCATTTGCTTTGATCTCCATAGCTTTTGGTGGTCATAGCCTTGGTTTCACAACCTAGGAGAGTATGGCGTCTAGCGAGGGAAATTATCACCGTAGAGGTCCCTACTTTGATGGTACTAATTTTGCTAGTTGGAAGCATAAAATGAAAATGCATATTCTTGGACATAACCCCGCCGTTTGGGCTATTGTGTGTGTTGGTTTGCAAGGTGACTTCTTTGATGGGAGAGAACCAAACCGTGAAGCTACCGCGGATGAGTTGAAGATGTTGCAATACAATGCTCAAGCTTGTGATATTCTCTTCAACGGATTGTGCCCCGAAGAATTCAACAAAATCAGCCGTCTTGAGAATGCGAAGGAAATTTGGGACACTTTGATTGATATGCACGAAGGTACCGACTCCGTCAAGGAATCCAAGCTGGATGTGCTTCAAAGCCAACTTGACAAGTTCAAGATGAAGGATGGTGAAGGTGTCGCTGAAATGTACTCTAGGCTTGCTCTCATCACAAATGAGATTGCCGGCTTAGGAAGTGAAGAGATGACCGATAGATTCATCATCAAGAAGATTCTAAGAGCCTTGGATGGAAAATATGATACCGTGTGCACATTGATCCAAATGATGCCCAATTACAAAGATCTCAAGCCAACGGAGGTGATTGGAAGAATTGTTGCTCATGAGATGTCACGTAAGGATAAAGAGGAACTTCACAGCAAATCAAGTGGTGCCTATAAAGCCTCATGTCAAGCCCCTACATCATCAAGTGAGAAACAAGACTTCAATGAAGAATTGAGCTTAATGCTGAAGAACTTCAACAAGTTCTACAAGAGTAGAAGCAAAGATAGAAGCTTCAAGTCAAGGTCCTACAATGACAAAAGATCTTCTAGTCGAGAGCGAAACTGCTACAGTTGTGGAAGACCCGGACACTATTCCAATGAGTGTACGGCTCCCTACAAGAGAAGAGAAGATTCTCCAAAAAGAAGAAGCAAAGAATCACCACCAAGAGAGAGAAGGAGTAGAGATGATCGTTATGAACGAAGATACTCACGGAGAAGCAAGGATTCGGAAAGGAAGGAAAAATCATCAAGGAGCTACACAAGACGAAGACATCAAGCTCATGTTGGTGAATGGGTATCCGGCTCCGACTCCGACAGCCACTCCGAGAGAAGTTATCACTCCGACTCCGAAGATACTCAAGATGAAGGTGTTGCCGGTCTAGCACTTGTGTCAACCAACTCCTACGACATGTTTGACTCACCAAATGAAGGAATTGGAAGATGCTTCATGGCCAAAGGTCCTAAGGTAACACACCCCGAGTATGTTGATTTCAATAGTGATGAAGATGACTTGTTAGGTGATGATTTGCTTGTTGACAATTCTAGTGATGAGTACTATGATGAAATGTCAATTAATCATGCTAATCAAGATAAAACGAATGACAATGATAAGGAAAAGATTGAGGCTCTAACTAAAGAACTAAACACTCTTAAGTTAGCTCATGAAACTATCTTCGAAGATCATCGAGAACTTTTAAGAGCTCATGAGAAATTACGCTTTGAAAAGCTCAACCTTGAGCAAGAGCATGAGTTCTTAAAAGCAATCAATGATGATCTCCGCAAGAAAAGTTCTTCTTACATTGCCAAGCGTTTACTCTTATCCAATTACATGCCTCAAGTCAAGTCTAGTAACAAGAACAAGAAATATTCTTCCTCTAGCAGTAACAATGATCATGCTAAATCCAATATTGTTGCTTCTAGTAGTTCTCTTTATTCCACTAATGACTCTCTTAGCCAAGTTACACTTGAGCAAGAAAATAGCTTATTGAAGGGAATTATAGAGAAAGGAGTGTACAAAAGCCTTGCCGGGAGCAAGCAATTCGAGGAAATTGTGCGCAAGCAAGGAATGCATCGGAAGAATCAAGGCGTTGGTTTTGAACGAAAGTTCAATGCCAATGGAGTTGAGTGGGAAGAAGATCAATACCCCAAGACAAAGTTTGTTCCTCAACAAGAGAAGTATGATACTTCTTTCAAGGGGACACAAGCTCAAGATGATCTTCCACCACAAGACTACAAGCAAAAAGGCAAGGACAAGCTTCAAGAGGAAATTGACGCATTTGAAGAAGCTCCTAAGACCTTAGTCAAGTGGATTCCCAAGACTACTTCAAGTTCCACTTCATCAAGTACGACTACAACTCCAAGGATTCCCATCAAGATGGTGTGGATCCAAAAGAAGAAGAACTAGAGAGTTCTTGAGGGTGACTCCGCCAACATACTTCACTCTTATCATTTTGGCAAGAACAAGTGCAATCAACTTCCACATCTTGCACTAGTTCAAGGAGTCACAAACCCTCTTGTTGGTAAGACAAGGGACAAGGTAACCTAAAAGTTTTCATGGACATCATCTTGTGTGTGCATCACTCTATGTCTATGGATATCCTTGTTTGTTCCTTATGGGACTAACCCATGTAGGTATTGAAAGTGCAATTCACTCAAATGGATAGCTCCAAGTGATCTACATCAACATTGAGCATCCACATCTTCAACATCTACATGAAGTCATCATCGACGAAACCCAAGGTTAGTTCATCCCTCCAAGGGAGGATATCACATCTAGGGGGAGCTTTACTCTAAGACTTGAGCTAAAGCAACTCTAAAGATGTGAACACAACAATGCTTTATGTAAAAGTGGTAACCCCACTTGAGCTTAAACGATGAGTATGACCTATGATCAAGTGTTCTCACTTGACTCCTAAGTCAATATACTCATATATAGATGACCTTGTCATCGCAAATTGCTTGATAGATGCTAGAATTGGTTGTGCATGCCTTGCCACATATTTCATTTGCCATCTTATTGTGTGAGCATGCTGGTTGCATATTTTACTCATTCGAGGACATCCACTTGTTGTTTTGATCGTTTGGGTTTATTTCCTTTGCCAAGTGGATGGACAAGAATGCCTAAGAACCTCCTCTAGCTATCTATGCTTTTCTCGTCTCAAACTCTATTCATGCTGCATCACAAAATTTGATCAAGTCAGATTCGAACCACTCTGTGTGAGGAGCGCTCGGAGTCCCCGATTCGTCATAGACTTAAACTTCCAAAACCTCTTTATGATTCTCGGTCTGACCGATACCCCACTTTTGGTCCTACCGAGATCATTAAGTTGATCTAGGTTTTCGATCTCGGTGCAACCGATTTGAACATTTCGGTCACACCGAGTTTCGGTAACTGCATGCAGTTATGAATCTTGGTGCCACCGAGTTGTTCCACTCGGTCACACCGACAGGGTCGGGCTATATATAGTCACGGGCAAAATTTGGAAATTTCTCCGAACCCCTTCGCCCACGCGATAGCCTGCTCTGCCAACGTGGTCTCCGGATCGTCTTCTCGCCGCCAGCCGCCTCCATTCGTTGGTCTCCATCGCCGTCAACGGGAATTCTGCCCCGCCGTTGCCGCCGTAGCGAGTCTCCGCCGAGCTAGGGTATGGACTCGATCTTTGTGCTATTCTCCAATCCAATTCTCAGCACATTGTGATCATCATGATTCTTTCCACGATTGAAACACTCCTATCCAGTCAATACGCCCGTAGATTAGCTTTGATTCGAAAATTTTAGGGTTAGGTTTCCGCCGAAACCATCTCGGACCCACCGAGTTGAAAAACTCGGTCCCACCGATTTGGCTTATGCCATTGCACAAGTGAGACTCGGTCTGACCGAGAATTACTTATCGGTGTGACCGATTTTGGAACTCTTTGAAACCCTAGCAGTCTCGGTGCCACCGAACTGTGACTCGGTCCAACCGAGTTCACTAGTTTAGGTTCCAAAACTGTTTCGGTATCACCGAGTTTAAAAATCGGTAGATCCGAGATGATTTCAGTGGGAAACTAAAACTAAGTTTTTGGATCATTCTTGTGCAAAAATCTCTGCATTTTGTGATTCTCATCTATTCTACCTCATCTATAAACTATTCAGAGGGTCAGCAGTTAGAGCTTGCAACATGTCTGATCAGAGTGACAGCCAGAACTTATCAGAGCAGCAAGTGCAGATGAGTGAGGGCACTAGTCCCTCCAGCTCTTCAGATGATGGCAGCAGAAGTACCCCAAGCAATCTGCCAAAAGCTGCCACCAGACAGAGGAAGAAGAGAACTTCAGACTCCGAAGATGAAGATTATGTGGCAGAGGAAGAGGCCACATCAAAGAGAGTTGAGCCAGCTCAAGGCACAAAGCCAGGTCTAAAGATCAAAAGGCCAGCAGGCAGGCAGCCTATGTCAAAGGCTAGAGCCTCAACTGAGAAGCCCACTCCCAAAGAGCCAGTTGCTGCAGAAGGCAAGAAGAGGAAGGAAAGGGTCAAGAAGACCGTAGCCAGAGTGCTAGGAAAGGCTTCCATCATGGAAGAGGAAGAGGAAGAAGAGGTAGCTGCACCAGCACCTAAGGCACCCAAGCTGATGGGTGATGCCATAAGATCAGGGGCTACTGCATCTAAGCCCAAAGCTGCCTCCAAGCCAAAACCAAAGAGGAATACAAGGAGCATTCCTGCAGCTGAGAAGAACAAGGCCCCAGTGCCTGAGACTGTTGCTGAAGAAGAGGATGAAGAGCAAGTTCTTAGAAAGCTCAAGCCCAAGATCCCAGACCACAACGATGCTCATCCTGTGGCTGAGGACATGAAGCTCAGGAGAGATTCAGGGCTGAGGAAGTGGAGAGAAGCAGACCCATATGCTTCAAGGAGAAGGACTGCTGTGGATTACAGATTTCACACCAAGGAACAACAGGACTTCTATGAGACAGTGCTGCTAGATAAGAAGCCCATTGTTTGTGACATGAGATGGGTCGACTGGACCTACATGAAGGAAAATGAGGAACACTACCCTGGAGTGTATGACAGCTTTAGTGCGTGTGGAGTTGCAGACTTTGTTGGGTAGAAGCTCACAAAGTGGAACGAGGAGCTTATCATGCAATTCTACTCCACAGCACACTTCTACCCAGATGGAAGGATCACATGGATGTCTGAAGGTACGAGGTACCAATCAACTGTTGAGGAATGGGCAAAGTTGATCAATGCCCCAGAGGAGCAAGCAGATGACTTGGACATTTATGCCAAGAAGAAGATGGACCACAACTCAATGTCCAACATGTACAAGGAAATTCCAAATGAAGCTCTTGACACTTTCAAATTTGGCTCAGTGCACTATCTTCTATCAGGGCTGCCAACAATCAATTGGATATTGAGGCACACCTTATTGCCCAAGTCTGGAGATCACAAGATGATCAGAGGCCATGCAATCAACTTGCTTCACGTCTTTGATGTGCCACAGAAGTTCAAGGTCATGAGCCTCATAGTAGAGACTATCAAGAGGACTACAGCAGATCAGAAGAGGAGCTGTGGATATGCACCTCAAATTCAGGAGCTCATCAACTCTAAGATGGGCACGGGCATATATTTATTGGACAAGGAACACCTACCCATCCGTCCAGATTTTGAGAACAATCAAGTTGTCATGACTGAGAATGAGCCATCGTCTGCCCAAGCACAAGCAAAGAAGGAGAAGGCAAGGAAGGAGAAAGCTGCCAAGATGCCAACTCAAGAGGAGGCATCTGAGTATTTCTTGAAAACTAAACAAGAGCAGCTTGGTTACCCGATTGCATCCACCCTGCGGATTGAGAAAGGACTAGCCACCCTAACTCAGAACCAGGCAAGCTTAGAGAGGATCATGGAACAAAAGTTCTATGACTTGGATGTCAAGGTGACAGAGATTCAGACTGCAGTGGAGCAGCTCCAGGATGACATGCAGGAGAGGAGAGGCAGGACTACCACTCATGCCTTTGACAGAGTGCCACGAGGTCCGAGGTCGTCTGCCGTGCCAGTTGCTGACACAAGAGCCACCACTTCTGCACCAGCTACAGCTTTAGTTCCACCATCTCCAGCATCTACTTCAGCTCCAACTCCAGCGTCTACTTCAGCATCTACAGAAGCCTTCGTCCTTGGAGTGATCTGGACTCCACCACCACCAGAAGATCAAGCCTGAGCGTCGATCTAGCACTATGCATTTTCTAGGAACTTTTTGGTAACTTGTTGCCAAAGGGGGAGAAGATGTATAGATCATAGGCTTCGAGAGAGAGAGAGTGTGTGTTGTTTTTTTCTCTCTTGCTTTATTTGGTGGTTTTTTCGAACTTGTTTGCTTTTGAGTGCTTGAGATACTATGTTATTGCTTGTGAGACATTGATGATCATGTGTTTGATCATAAGCTACACTTAATGCTTGCTTAATGCTATTATCTTATCTATCTTATGTGATCATTCACTATTCTTGGTGATGAGTGCATGTATTTCATTCTTATCATTTTAAGCGCTCCACCAAGATGTATGTGACATGGAAGAGTAACCCATGACTCTAACTCCTTGTGCATTTGTAGTCCAAAGCAAATTTTAAATATGCACAAACTTAGGGGGAGCTCTTACTTATCACATACTTCTCAAAGCGACGATATATTTCATGCTTATTATCATTTGTCGAAGCTTTTATCTATATGTTGTCATCAATTACCAAAAAGGGGGAGATTGAAAGTGCAACTATCCCTAGGTGGTTTTGGTAATTCATAACAACATATAGCTCATTGAGCTAATGCTATTCCAAGATGATTATTTCAGGAAAGCTCAATGATTGGCATGGCATGGATGTGAAAGTGGAACCCTCAAAATGCTAAGGACAAAGGATTGGCTCAAGCTCAAAAGCTCAAGACTCTTCATTTTATATTTTAGTGATCCAAGATCACATTGAGTCTTTAGGAAAAGCCAATACTATTAAGGAGGGATGAGGTGTTGCTTAATGAGCCTCTTGCTTCATGTGCTTAGTGATATGCTCCAAAACCCTCAACTACTTTCCCATATCCACATATGACCTAAACCCTAAGCCAAACTCGGTCCTACCGATTCTTCCTATCCGGCGCCACCGAGTTTCACTTGTCATAAGCCACTGCCAAACCCTAGCAATTTGGTTCTACCGATAGGGATCTCGGTCTCATCGAGATGGGATTGCAAACTCTCTGTTCCCTTTCGTAACTTTTTGGTCTCACCGAAAGAGCGAATCGGTCCCACCAAGATTGCAATGTAAATTCAGTGTTTCCCCTATGTAACTTTTCGGTCTCACCGAAAGAGCAAATCGGTCCCACCGAGTTTGCCCGACCAACTCTCTGGTTAGCTAATTACCAAATTCGGTCTCACCGAGTTTGTGTAATCGGTCTCACCGAGATTACGTTATGCCCAAACCTAACCATATCGGTCCTACCGAGTTGCATGTCAGTCCCACCGAAAATCTCTAACGGTCACTAGGTTTACATTTTCGGTCCGACCGAGTTTGTTGATTCGGTCCCACCAAGATTGGAAAATTGTGTGTAACGGTTGGATTTTGTGTGGAGGCTATATATACCCCTCCACCTCCTCTTCATTCGAAGAGAGAGCCATCAGAACACATACACCATTCCAACTCATATGTTCTGAGAGAGAACCACCTACTCATGTGTTGAGACCAAGATATTCCATTCCTACCATATGAATCTTGATCTCTAGCCTCTCCAAGTTGCTTTCCACTCAAATCTTCTTTCCACAAAATCCAAATCCTATGAGAGAGAGTTGAGTGTTGGGGAGACTATCATTTGAAGCACAAGAGCAAGGAGTTCATTACCTACACACCATTTGTTACTTCTTGGAGAGTGGTGTCTCCTAGATTGGCTAGGTGTCACTTGGGAGCCTCCGACAAGATTGTGGAGTTGAACCAAGGAGTTTGTAAGGGCAAGGAGATCGCCTACTTCGTGAAGATCTACCGCTAGTGAGGCAAGTCCTGTGTGGGCGATGGCCATGGTGGGATAGACAAGGTTGCTTCTTCGTGGACCCTTTGTGGGTGGTTGCTTCTTTGTGGACCCTTCGTGGGTGGAGCCCTGTGTGGACTCGCGCAACCGTTACCCTTTGTGGGTGGAGCCCTCCGTGGACTCTCGCAACCGTTACCCTTTGTGGGTTGAAGTCTCCATCAACGTGGATGTAGGATAGCACCACCTATCCGAACCACGGGAAAAACATCCGTGTCTTCAATTGCGTTTGAATTCTCCAAACCCTTCCCTTTACATTCTTGCAAGTTGCATGCTTTACTTTCCGCTGCCAATATACTCTTTGCATGCTTGCTTGAATTGTGCGATGATTGCTTGACTTGTCCTAAAATAGCTAAAATCTGCCAAGAACTAAAATTTGGAAAAGGTTAAGTTTTTATTTGGTCAAGTAGTCTAATCACCCCCCTCTAGACATATTTTCGATCCTACAGCATAGCAAAAGAGCGAGCAACTAGCAAGCAAAGATAGAAGTGATTTCGAGGGTATGGTCATCTTGCCTGAGATCCCGCAAGGAAGAAGAACGAGTCCATGAAGAAGACAAACGGACAGAGTCGAACGGTTCATCACAAATGCGACGTTATCGGAACCAACCCGAAGAAGCAACACCGGAAAGAAGCACACAACATAGTAAACAACCAACACATGAACATGGCATGATATGCGGGATGCGGTATGTGATTCATATGCATGATTTGGAAAGGAATGATTTAACCTGGCCTCAACTTGTAAAACCAAGAGTGCCACTGGAAAGGGGAGGTGATTTTGGTCGAAATCGATATAAAGATCGCCGGAATCGGATGCACGGTTTGGAAATGGCAAGCAAAACAAATATGGCACCGGTCTGCGATAAACAGCAAGTAGCCATCTAAATGAAACAAGATAGATATGCTACAACACTCAAACATAGTAACAAAATACATGGAAGGGATCCACTCATGATGCTTGACAAAAGATGAACACTGAGCTACAGCTAATTCACTCATTAACAGGTTCAAACAAGCATGGCAAAAGTGCAAATGATAACAGGTTTCAGACTTAGTGAAATTAACAGCATGTCAGGAATTTATCATCAGGAAGCAATGTTTAGAGCATGAAAACTACATGCTACAGGAACATATGATGGAAAAGCAAGGCATGGCATGAAGCTACTCTAAGCAGATAACAAAAGTCCCTTAGTGACCATAAGCCAAAAGGGATCAGAACATACAATTGCAAGCATGTGAACATAGCAAAAACACAAACATATTCAGACTTAGTGAAAAACTGGAGCATGCAAAACAGTTAACGAGTAGGCATGTTTACGAGCTCGATGCACTCACTAAAAAGTATGGCATGACAAACTAAGCATACACCCATCAAGTAGACATGGCATAGAAGCTAGACATGGCAAGAACAACAACATAGCATGCACGGATCAATAGCAATAAGCTTGGCAAAATCACTAAACATGTTAACAATCTGTCAGGAACATTTTATAGCAAAAGTAGAGCTCGATTGACTCAAGCTAGGGTGCTCCATAAATGCAAACAAAGACATGGACGGATAGAGAACAACAGTATTAACAAAACATCCTTACTGATCATCCTCAAAAGAGGCACAGATCACTAGGAAACAACATGAACATATGGCATAAAAACAAATACAGGACAAGGACTTAGTGAAATTCTAAGTCCCTGAAAACAACATCAATGAGTAAGCTACTTTTCATGCTTGTGCTAGTCACCACAAAGATCACAAAAATACATGGCATACACCCCTGTAAAGATGGCATGGTATACATCAAAACACATGTACAGCTCCGGATAATAGCATGCACACATTAATCATGGCAAAAATGACAAAAGGCCATTTGCTGAAACAGATCTGATAAAAATCATCACATAGCCCTCTTCCAACGACATTTCGGGCATCAAGATGAGCTCAGATGAAAATGATGCAATGAGATGAAATGATGTACTCGTCGAGACAAACATTTTGATATGCTACTGTCGGATTTCGGGTTCTGGCAGACCCTTGAGGTTCGAACACTGGGGTGCGCGCGGAGATTTCGCTTCCTACCTTCCTGCACCCCTCCGCCTCGCTAAGATCTAAGCTATGGAAAGAAAAACACAAGGGACACAGGGTTTATATTGGTTCGGGCCACCGTTGTGGTGTAATACCCTACTCCAGTTTGAGGCGTGGTGGATTGCCTCTTGGGCTGATGTTGATGAATGATACAAGGAAGAACAGCCTCGCGAGGGTCTGTTCTTGGCTAGGGCGATGAACTGCTGGGAGGAGTTCAGCCACCCTTCTCTCTCTCTCTGATTGTCTTTCTTCGATTCAGCCTCCTATCGAACCTCTCCTCTTAACCCCTCCGAACCCCTCTCTTCTGTGGGTGGCTGGTCCTATTTATAGAGGCCCTGGTCCTCTTCCCAAATATCGAGCGGGAAGGGAGCCAACAATGGCGGGCTAATTTGAAGGGGGACATCTAGTACTCGCTACCCTGACAAAAGTAGTCCTCGCCTGCACAAAGCTCTGGTGGTGACGCCGTCTTGGGCTCCATGATGACCTCCGTCTTGCAGTCTTCCTGGTCTTGGTCTCATTACACTGAAATGGCAACCTTTGCCTGATGCCTCGGTACTCTGCGGCTGCGCTTGCCCCCTTTGCACCAAAGAGGAAAGGAGGACACTGCGCGGGCTGGCACCCGCCTGGCGCCCTTGGTCGTCATGGCTTGCGTCATGGGCACCTCGTGAGGTACCCCGCCTTGATCTCTCCGCCTCCTCGCGAGCCAGCCTGATGAGGCCGCGCCTGAGGAAGCTCCGTGTCGTCCGCCCCACGAGGCTTGGCCCCTCGCGAGGGTATTGGGTCTGTGTTGATGAAGATGGGCCGTGCTGGGCCCCCCCTTGAGCCACGCCGTAGGCCGCAGGCAGGCAATTCTGGGGACCCCCGTTCCCAGAACGCCGACAGTAGCCCCCGGGCCCAAGGCGCGCCCGGACTTGGCCGTGCAGGGAGGCGGAAGGGCAAGAGCGAAGTGCCGCGGGCCCTAACAGCCTGCGGTCTTGGGCGCCGCGTGGCGGTTGATTGGACGTGGGCGTCTCCACTTTCCCATGGCGCCTCGGCAACTGCACAGATTGGACAAGTCCATGCATGCAAAGCGGGTCATGATTACCTGTGATAGTGGGGGCCGACGGTTGGCCTTCGCCGACTATAAGTACGGATTGGCGCGCGCCCTTCCAGTTCATTCTCCCTTGCTTCTCCTTCTTCTTCATGGCCCCGTTGAGGAGGTTCTTGGCCGCAGAGAAGGGGAAGGCTCGCAGGATAGAGCCTGCCTCTTCCCCGCCCAAGCGCGGCCGAGGGCGCCCTCGCAAGCATCCTGTGGTCTCCACGACAGCTCCTCGCGGCCGCGGAGACGATTCCCAGCATGGTGACGGTCGGACTGTTGCGTCCGGGGGGTGCGCTTCGGTCGCGCGTCCCCCTAGGCCGCACTTTCATGCTGCAGAGGTGCTGCCGGAGTTCGTTGTGTGGTCGGCGGAGCCGACTAGCACCCGGCTTCCACTTCCTCGCTTCCTCCTCGGCGAGCTCCCGGCCGGCGCCCCAGGCGGCCTCTGGCTCCAGGCTGACGGCTACTGCAGCCGGGCCTCATGGGCTTCACTGGAGGTCTCCGCAGCTGGGAGCCTGGCCTTGGCCCGCGGTTGGCAGATGTTTGCCCGCGCGCGCGGCCTGAGGCGTCGGTGCACCCTGCACTTCAAGTTTGACGACGATGCCACCCTCTATGTGAGGGTGTTTGGGGAGGATGGTCGCCGCGCGGGGTGCTGCCCTAAGGACGACGACCGCGGCTGGGAACCCAGCTCCGACGACGATGGAGAGGACAATGCTCGGGTGACTGGCGGCGCTCAGGGTTCCTCAAGCTTCTCCGGTTCTTCTTCAAGCGGCGACTCCTCCAGCGGTGGCCGCGGTCAGCCTCCACGCCATCGTATCTGCTTGGGAGGTGGTGGCGTGCCTGCCCGCCGTCGCGCCCCGGTGAAGCACGAGAGGGAGTCCGCTTGAGCCCCGTGGGCGGCTCGAGTCCTCCCTGCAGGCCGGTGTGAGGCGAGCTGCGCATGATTTGTTCTTTCTTTTCCTTCTTCCTGCGCAAAAAGACAGTAGTGTGGAGCCCCGCGGGGGCGTGTTTGGGTTATTGCCGTTAATCATCATTTGCTTCCGCTATCGTGCCTTCCGGCTACGTGCCCGCGTGTGGGTAGTTCCTGGCCCCAGCCGTGGGGGGCGACCGACCCAGGCCCTGTGTTCGTGTCGCGGTGCCCGTGGGGCACGGACTGGAGGGGTGCTCCTGTAATGGACCCAGGTCGCAAAACCTTTGAATGACTAGGATAGGAACACTCGCAAGGGCGCTCGGCTGTCCCCCTCCCTCGCGAGGCCTTGCAAAAGAGAAATCGAGGCGGGAGAGCGAAAAGTCGAAGAACCACAAGCCAAAGACGGCAACAACTTCAATAAAACTTCGAATGAGAAGGAGCAAGCCAACTGCGGAAAGCAAATGAAAAGCTGCGTCCGGCACCTAATCTAGTCTTCGACGTCTTCTCACCAGCGCGGAGCTAAGTGCTGCCACTGGGCATGGGAGGGAGCCCCAGGGCCTGAGGCCGGCGCTCCTAAGACTCCGGGGCGTGTACAGCCCCAACTCATTATTACATGAGAGTGTCACGGGCGGCGAGCTTCACAGGCTCCGGGCCTTTTCCAAAACGCGACAGCTTCATAGGCATTCGCCTTCTTCACAGGCTCTGGGCCTTTTCCAAAACGCGACAGCTTGACAGGCATTTGCCTTCTTCACAGGCTCTGGGCCTTTTCCAAAACGCGACAACTTCATAGGCATTCGCCTTCTTCACAGGCTCTGGGCCTTTTCCAAAACGCGATGGCTTCATAGGCATTCGCCTTCTTCACAGGCTCCGGGCCTTTTCCAAAACGCGATGGCTTCATAGGCATTCGCCTTCTTCACAGGCTCTGGGCCTTTTCCAAAACACGATGGCTTCACAGGCATTCACCTTCTTCACAGGCTCCAGGCCTTTTTAGGGGTAGAACCTCCGGAGGTGCTGGATGTTCCATGCGTTCTGGACTGGCACCCCCTCCTGAGTCTCCAAGCGCGCGGAGCCGGGCCTGGAAACATGAACAACTTTGAACGGGCCCTCCCACATGGGAGAGAGCTTGTGCAGCCCCTCCCTGGAGAGAACCCGCCTGAGCACGAGGTCTCCAACCTCGAGAGTTCTGGGGCGGATGTTGCGGCAGTGATATCGCCGCAGTGCTTGTTGGTACCTCGCCGCTCGTAGCGCAGCTTCTCGGCGACGTTCCTCCCCCAGCACGAGGTCCATCCCCCATATGGCGTCCTGCTGCGCCTCGTCGAACGCCAGGACCCGCGCGGAGCGACGTCTGACCTCGTGAGGGAGGACCGCTTCGGCTCTGTAGACCAGGAAGAACGGGGTCTCTCCAGTCGGCTTGGTCGCGGTTGTGCGGATGGACCACAACACGGACTGAAGCTCATCGTACCAACCTCTGCCGCAGGCCTCCAGCTTCTTCTTCAACGTCCTGGTCTTGAGGCCCCTCAGGACCTCCGCGTTGGCTCGCTCGGCCTGGCCGTTGCTTCGGGGTTGCGCCACCGAAGCGTAGCATATCTGCGTTCCAAGGTTAGCACAGTATGTTTTGAAGAGGTTACTGGTGAACCGCGAACCGTTGTCCGTGATGATGCGGTTCGGCACCCCAAACCGGCTCACGATGCCCTTGATGAACTTGACCGCGGAACCCGCGGGAATGGTGCGGACAGCCTCTACTTCAGCCCACTTGGTGAACTTGTGCACGGCGACGTAGAGGTAGCGGTAGCCCCCTAGCGCCCGAGGAAACGGGCCCAAGATGTCCAGCCCCCAGACTGCGAATGGCCACGAAAGGGGTATAGTCTGCAGGCCTCCCTGCTGGCTGATGGATCTACTTGGCGTGGAACTGGCAGGCCTCACAAGCTTTCACTAGTTCGACGGCGTCATTGAGCACGGTGGGCCAATAAAACCCACTGCGGAACGCCTTGCCGACGAGGGTCCGTGATGATGAATGATTTCCACAGTCTCCGCCATGTATATCTTCTAGCAGTTCCTTCCCTTGCTCCCTGGAGATGTAGCGCAGGGATACATCGTTTGGTCGCTTCCGGTAGAGCTCTCCATCCTTGATGCAGTATGCCGTGGCCCAGCGTGCCACTTGCTCCGCTTCCTCCTCCTTCTCCGGCAGGGTCCCTTGCGTTAAGTAACTCCGGAGCTCCGTGATCCAACATCCCTCCTGAGGTTCCATCGTCAGGAGCAGGCATGCTCCTGAGGCCGGGCCACAGGCCGGAGCTCCTGAGGCAGGTGGCTGGGGGAGTTCCTCCCAGGGCTGAGCCGTGTTTGATAATGACGGCAGGGCTGAGGGCTTGAAGAGCCGCTCCTCGAAAACGCTAGGCTCCTGAGGTAACCGTCTGGACGCCCGTTTGGCGATGTCGTCGGCCTCCTGATTGGTGCCACGGGGCACATGCTGCAACTCCAACCCGCAGAACTGCTTCTCCATCCTGCGGACCTCCGCAAGGTAGGCTTCCATGTGCTCATCCTTCGGCTCGTACACCTTGTTGGAGAAATTGACAAGGAGCTGCGAATCACCCTTGATGGTGAGGCGTTCCACCCCCAGGGCAGCTGCGGCCTTCAAGCCTGCTATTAAACCTTCATACTCCGCTATGTTGGTGGAGACCTTTTCGCCTTGCTGGAAACAGAGCTGCACAGCGTAATAGAGCTTGTCCTGAGTGGGCGATATAAGCACCGCCCCAGCCCCAGCGCCATGCCTGGAGAACGCCCCATCGAAGTACATGGCCCAGCCTTCTGGCGCCTCGCTTCCCGGGGATAGGGACCGATCCTCATCGGCCTTGAGGCCTGGCGCCTCCGTCCATTCTGCCACAAAATCCACCAACGCTGCTCTGTTGATGACTCTGGTTGTGCTGAATTCGAGCTGAAACGCTTGCAGTTCTATGTTCCACTCAGCGACCCTTCCAGCTGAGTTAGGGCTCCTGAGCACTCTCTCCAGGGGGTATGACGAGACGACCTTGATGGGGTGACCCTGAAAATAGTGCCGCAGCTTGCGCGAGGCCACCAGTAGCGCGAGGAGGAGTTTCTGAGGCATGGGGTACCGTGCCCTCGCATCCCGCAACACCGTGCTAACGAAGTATACCGGGTGCTCTACGAGGTTGGGCGCATCAGTGCTGGCGGCTCCCTTCGGAGACCATGGCGCCTCTTGAGGCGACGAGGCCTCCTGAGGCTGGCCATCTAGGGGAGGAGCCTCTTCCGCCTCCGGTGCACTCCTCTGCGGCGGCTGATCCTCCTCAACCGCGGTGGCGGTTTCTATGGGTCTTCCTTGTTCATGCTTTGCCTTGTCCCGGGCTGCTGCTGCGGTTTTGATTCGATGCTCCTCTCTAACCGCCACCAGGGCTGCGCTGGCGGAGTACGGAGTGGCGGCAAGGTAAAGCACCAGGGGCTCTTGAGGGCGCGGAGCCACCATGACCGGTGGGCTGGTCAGGTATCTCTTGAGATCCTGGAACGCCTTGTCGGCCTCTTCAGTCCACTCAAAGGGCCCCTTTTTCTTCATTAGCTGGAAGAAGGGCAGCGCTCGTTCCCCCAACTTGGAGATGAAGCGCCCTAGCGCGGTCACGCGCCCGGTGAGCTTCTGCATTTCTCTAAGGGTCTTTGGCGGGCTCATGTCTTCCACCGCCTTGACCTTTTCCGGGTTAGCCTCGATGCCTCGGTGGGACACGAGGAAACCCAAGAGCTTGCCCGAGGGGACTCCGAACACACACTTCTCTGGGTTGAGCTGTAGGTTCACTGCGTTGAGGCTCGTGAAGGTTTCCTCCAGGTCTTGTATCAGGGTCCTGGACTCCCGAGACTTTACCACGATGTCATCGACGTAAGCTTCAACATTCTTCCCGAGCTGTGGGCCCAAGGTGATGTGCATCAGCCGCTGAAAGGTCGCCCCTGCGTTACGCAGCCCGAATGGCATGCACGTGTAGCAGTACACCCCACACGGGGTTAGGAAGGCTGTCTTTTCGACGTCTTCCACCGCCATCTTGATCTGGTGATACCCAGAAAAGACATCCAAGAAGCATAGCAGGTCGCATTCTGCGGTGGAATCGATGATCTGGTCGATGCGGGGAAGCGGGAATGGATCTTGCGGGCATGCTTTGTTGAGGTTGGTGAAGTCGACACACATGCGCTCCTTCCCTCCCTTCTTTGGCACAACGACAGGGTTGGCCAACCAATCCGGGTATCGGACCTCGCGAATGACCCCAACGGCTTCTAATTTGCGGGTCTCTTGGATGATGAAGGCCTGCTTTTCTGTGGACTGCCGCCTGGCCTTATGCTTCACAGGGCGCACGTTGGGGCACACATTGAGGTGATGCTCGATTACTCTCCTAGGGATCGCTGCCAACTGGTCAGGCTCCCAAGCAAATAGCTTCTTGTTTGCGCGCAGGAACCTGACCAGGGCCTCCTCCTGCTCGGGTTCGAGGTTGGCGCCTATGGTGAAAGTGGCGTTGGTGGACCCGTCCTCATCGACGGGTATCTGCTTGGTTTCTGCCTTGTCCTGGGTGAACAACTGTTTCTTCTTGGCGGGTGCAGCCCCCTTGGGCTCGGGGGTCTCCAAGTCGGCGGGCCGCGCCGACGCCGCCGTCTTGAAGGCGAGCTTGAGCACCCGCAGCGCGTCTCCGGTGTCCCCGTGCACGGTGAGGGCACCGCTGCTCCCGGGCATCTTCATGAGGTTGTACGCCGGGTGCGTCGCGGCCATGAATTGGGCCAGCGCTGGGTAGCCGAGGATGGCGTTGTAGGGGAGGCCGATGGGGGCGATGTCGAAGTCGACCAGCTCCGTACGGAAGTTGTTGTAGGTGCCGAAGGTTACTGGGAGCCGGATCTGTCCCAAGGAGCTGGATGATCCGCCCCCAATGCCTGAGAAGGGCTGGCTGGGTTGCAGCCGTTCCAGGGGTATGCGGAGGAGGTCGAAGGCCTGTACTGAGAGCACGCTGAGGCCCGCACGGCCATCGATGAGAGTTCTGGTGAAGGCCACCTGGCAGATGGTGGGGGTGCACAGCATGGGGAGCGCACCCGAGCAGGCCGAGTTGGGAGGGTGGTCCTCCGAGCTGAAGGTCAGGCCGGCCTTGAGCACTGCCCAGTCCGGGAGAGCCCCCTTCCACGTGGAAGCGGCACTGACCCGACAGATGAACGACTTGATGTGGTGACTTGCAGGCGGCGCCTGCGAGCCGCTCAGGAGGGCCGCAACGACCGGGGGTGGTGGTGTAGCGCGATGGGCGGGGAAGAGGCTGCGGGGCTCTTCCCAAGAGGCCACGGAGGCTGCCGGCGGGTGGAGCAGCCATGTGCGCGGAGCGCCGGTGGGGGCCATGGGGAGCCAGTTGGGCATGACCCTATCGTCACCTCCAGCTTCGAGGAGGGCCTCCTCGCTCGCCAGCAAGAAGGCCAGCGGATCTGTCGCGCCACCGTAGCACGGCGGCATCGTTGGCTTGAACTCGTCCGGCCATCGTACCTGTTGCAGGGCTGGGGCCAGGGCTCGGAGCCCCCTGGCCCCCGTGCTGGCGCCAACGGCCGGAGCGGGCGACGCGCTACTCATCGCGAGGCAGGCAGTGGCGGTGGCGGAAGAGAAAACTCCGACGCACCCCTACCTGGCGCGCCAAATGTCGGATTTCGGGTTCCGGCAGACCCTTGAGGTTCGAACACTGGGGTGCGCGCGGAGATTTCGCTTCCTACCTTCCCGCACCCCTCCGCCTCACTAAGATCTAAGCTATGGAAAGAACAACACAAGGGACACAGGGTTTATACTGGTTCGGGCCACCGTTGTGGTGTAATACCCTACTCCAGTTTGAGGCGTGGTGGATTGCCTCTTGGGCTGATGATGATGAATGATACAAGGAAGAACAGCCTCGCGAGGGTCTGTTCTTGGCTGGGGAGATGAACTGCTGGGAGGAGTTCAGCCACCCTTCTCTCTCTCTCTCTGATTGTCTTTCTCCGATTCAGCCTCCTATCAAGCCTCTCCTCTTAACCCCTCCGAACCCCTCTCTTCTGTGGGTGGCTGGTCCTATTTATAGAGGCCCTGGTCCTCTTCCAAAATATCGAGCGGGAAGGGAGCCAACAATGGCGGGCTAATTTGAAGGGGGACAGCTAGTACTCGCTACCCTGACAAAAGTAGTCTTCGCCTGCACAAAGCTCTGGTGGTGACGCTGTCTTGGGCTCCACGATGACCTCCGTCTTGCAGTCTTCCTGGTCTTGGTCTCGTTGCACCGAAATGGCAACCTTTGCCTGATGCCTCGGTACTCCGCGGCTGCGCTTGCCCCCTTTGCACCAAAGAGGAAAGGAGGACACTGCGCGGGCTGGCACCCGCCTGGCGCCCTTGGTCGTCATGGCTTGCGTCATGGGCACCTTGTGAGGTACCCCGCCTTGATCTCTCCGCCTCCTCGCGAGCCAGCCTGATGAGGCCGCGCCTGAGGAAGCTCCGTGTTGTCCGCCCCGCGAGGCTTGGCCCCTCGCGAGGGTCTTGGGTCTGTGTTGATGAAGATGGGCCGTGCTGGGCCCCCCTTTGAGCCACGCCGCAGGCCGCGGGCAGGCAAGTCTGGGGATGCGGTATGTGATTCATATGCATGATTTGGAAAGGAATGATTTAACCTGGCCTCAACTTGTAAAACCAAGAGTGCCACTGGAAAGGGGAGGTGATTTTGGTCGAAATCGATATAAAGATCGCCGGAATCGGATGCACGGTTTGGAAATGGCAAGCAAAACAAATATGGCACCGGTCTGCGATAAACAGCAAGTAGCCATCTAAATGAAACAAGATAGATATGCTACAACACTCAAACATAGTAACAAAATACATGGAAGGGATCCACTCATGATGCTTGACAAAAGATGAACACTGAGCTACAGCTAATTCACTCATTAACAGGTTCAAACAAGCATGGCAAAAGTGCAAATGATAACATGTTTCAGACTTAGTGAAATTAACAGCATGTCAGGAATTTATCATCAGGAAGCAATGTTTAGAGCATGAAAACTACATGCTACAGGAACATATGATGGAAAAGCAAGGCATGGCATGAAGCTACTCTAAGCAGATAACAAAAGTCCCTTAGTGACCATAAGCCAAAAGGGATCAGAACATACAATTGCAAGCATGTGAACATAGCAAAAACACAAACATATTCAGACTTAGTGAAAAACTGGAGCATGCAAAACAGTTAACGAGTAGGCATGTTTACAAGCTCGATGCACTCACTAAAAAGTATGGCATGACAAACTAAGCATACACCCATCAAGTAGACATGGCATAGAAGCTAGACATGGCAAGAACAACAACATAGCATGCACGGATCAATAGCAATAAGCTTGGCAAAATCACTAAACATGTTAACAATCTGTCAGGAACATTTTATAGCAAAAGTAGAGCTCGATTGACTCAAGCTAGGGTGCTCCATAAATGCAAACAAAGACATGGACGGATAGAGAACAACAGTATTAACAAAACATCCTTACTGATCATCCTCAAAAGAGGCACAGATCACTAGGAAACAACATGAACATATGGCATAAAAACAAATACAGGACAAGGACTTAGTGAAATTCTAAGTCCCTGAAAACAACATCAATGAGTAAGCTACTTTTCATGCTTGTGCTAGTCACCACAAAGATCACAAAAATACATGGCATACACCCCTGTAAAGATGGCATGGTATACATCAAAACACATGTACAGCTCCGGATAATAGCATGCACACATTAATCATGGCAAAAATGACAAAAGGCCATTTGCTGAAACAGATCTGATAAAAATCATCACATAGCCCTCTTCCAACGACATTTCGGGCATCAAGATGAGCTCAGATGAAAATGATGCAATGAGATGAAATGATGTACTCGTCGAGACACACATTTTGATATGCTACTGTCGGATTTCGGGTTCTGGCAGACCCTTGAGGTTCGAACACTGGGGTGCGCGCGGAGATTTCGCTTCCTACCTTCCTGCACCCCTCCGCCTCGCTAAGATCTAAGCTATGGAAAGAAAAACACAAGGGACACAGGGTTTATATTGGTTCGGGCCACCGTTGTGGTGTAATACCCTACTCCAGTTTGAGGCGTGGTGGATTGCCTCTTGGGCTGATGTTGATGAATGATACAAGGAAGAACAGCCTCGCGAGGGTCTGTTCTTGGCTAGGGCGATGAACTGCTGGGAGGAGTTCAGCCACCCTTCTCTCTCTCTCTGATTGTCTTTCTTCGATTCAGCCTCCTATCGAACCTCTCCTCTTAACCCCTCTGAACCCCTCTCTTCTGTGGGTGGCTGGTCCTATTTATAGAGGCCCTGGTCCTCTTCCCAAATATCGAGCGGGAAGGGAGCCAACAATGGCGGGCTAATTTGAAGGGGGACATCTAGTACTCGCTACCCTGACAAAAGTAGTCCTCGCCTGCACAAAGCTCTGGTGGTGACGCCGTCTTGGGCTCCATGATGACCTCCGTCTTGCAGTCTTCCTGGTCTTGGTCTCGTTGCACTGAAATGGCAACCTTTGCCTGATGCCTCGGTACTCCGCGGCTGCGCTTGCCCCCTTTGCACCAAAGAGGAAAGGAGGACACTGCGCGGGCTGGCACCCGCCTGGCGCCCTTGGTCGTCATGGCTTGTGTCATGGGCACCTCGTGAGGTACCCCGCCTTGATCTCTCCGCCTCCTCGCGAGCCAGCCTGATGAGGCCGCGCCTGAGGAAGCTCCGTGTCGTCCGCCCCACGAGGCTTGGCCCCTCGCGAGGGTCTTGGGTCTGTGTTGATGAAGATGGGCCGTGCTGGGCCCCCCCTTGAGCCACGCCGTAGGCCGCAGGCAGGCAATTCTGGGGACCCCCTTTCCCAGAACGCCGACAGTAGCCCCCGGGCCCAAGGCGCGCCCGGACTTGGCCGTGCAGGGAGGCGGAAGGGCAAGAGCGAAGTGCCGCGGGCCCTAACAGCCTGCGGTCTTGGGCGCCGCGTGGCGGTTGATTGGACGTGGGCGTCTCCACTTTCCCATGGCGCCTCGGCAACTGCACAGATTGGACAAGTCCATGCATGCAAAGCGGGTCATGATTACCTGTGATAGTGGGGGCCGACGGTTGGCCTTCGCCGACTATAAGTACGAATTGGCGCGCGCCCTTCCAGTTCATTCTCCCTTGCTTCTCCTTCTTCTTCATGGCCCCGTTGAGGAGGTTCTCGGCCGCAGAGAAGGGGAAGGCTCGCAGGGTAGAGCCTGCCTCTTCCCCGCCCAAGCGCGGCCGAGGGCGCCCTCGCAAGCATCCTGTGGTCTCCACGACAGCTCCTCGCGGCCGCGGAGACGATTCCCAGCATGGTGACGGTCGGACTGTTGCATCCGGGGGGTGCGCTTCGGTCGCGCGTCCCCCTAGGCCGCACTTTCGTGCTGCAGAGGTGCTGCCGGAGTTCGTTGTGTGGTCGGCGGAGCCGACTAGCACCCGGCTTCCACTTCCTCGCTTCCTCCTCGGCGAGCTCCCGGCCGGCGCCCCAGGCGGCCTCTGGCTCCAGGCTGACGGCTACTGCAGCCGGGCCTCATGGGCTTCACTGGAGGTCTCCGCAGCTGGGAGCCTGGCCTTGGCCCGCGGTTGGCAGATGTTTGCCCGCGCGCGCGGCCTGAGGCGTCGGTGCACCCTGCACTTCAAGTTTGACGACGATGCCACCCTCTATGTGAGGGTGTTTGGGGAGGATGGTCGCCGCGCGGGGTGCTGCCCTAAGGACGACGACCGCGGCTGGGAACCCAGCTCCGACGACGATGGAGAGGACAATGCTCGGGTGACTGGCGGCGCTCAGGGTTCCTCAAGCTTCTCCGGTTCTTCTTCAAGCGGCGACTCCTCCAGCGGTGGCCGCGGTCAGCCTCCACGCCATCGTATCTGCTTGGGAGGTGGTGGCGTGCCTGCCCGCCGTCGCGCCCCGGTGAAGCACGAGAGGGAGTCCGCTTGAGCCCCGTGGGCGGCTCGAGTCCTCCCTGCAGGCCGGTGTGAGGCGAGCTGCGCATGATTTGTTCTTTCTTTTCCTTCTTCCTGCGCAAAAAGACAGTAGTGTGGAGCCCCGCGGGGGCGTGTTTGGGTTATTGCCGTTAATCATCATTTGCTTCCGCTATCGTGCCTTCCGGCTACGTGCCCGCGTGTGGGTAGTTCCTGGCCCCAGCCGTGGGGGGCGACCGACCCAGGCCCTGTGTTCGTGTCGCGGTGCCCGTGGGGCACGGACTGGAGGGGTGCTCCTGTAATGGACCCAGGTCGCAAAACCTTTGAATGACTAGGATAGGAACACTCGCAAGGGCGCTCGGCTGTCCCCCTCCCTCGCGAGGCCTTGCAAAAGAGAAATCGAGGCGGGAGAGCGAAAAGTCGAAGAACCACAAGCCAAAGACGGCAACAACTTCAATAAAACTTCGAATGAGAAGGAGCAAGCCAACTGCGGAAAGCAAATGAAAAGCTGCGTCCGGCACCTAATCTAGTCTTCGACGTCTTCTCACCAGCGCGGAGCTAAGTGCTGCCACTGGGCATGGGAGGGAGCCCCAGGGCCTGAGGCCGGCGCTCCTGAGACTCCGGGGCGTGTACAGCCCCAACTCATTATTACATGAGAGTGTCACGGGCGGCGAGCTTCACAGGCTCCGGGCCTTTTCCAAAACGCGACAGCTTCATAGGCATTCGCCTTCTTCACAGGCTCTGGGCCTTTTCCAAAACGCGACAGCTTGACAGGCATTTGCCTTCTTCACAGGCTCTGGGCCTTTTCCAAAACGCGACAGCTTCATAGGCATTCGCCTTCTTCACAGGCTCTGGGCCTTTTCCAAAACGCGATGGCTTCATAGGCATTCGCCTTCTTCACAGGCTCCGGGCCTTTTCCAAAACGCGATGGCTTCATAGGCATTCGCCTTCTTCACAGGCTCTGGGCCTTTTCCAAAACACGATGGCTTCACAGGCATTCACCTTCTTCACAGGCTCCAGGCCTTTTTAGGGGTAGAACCTCCGGAGGTGCTGGATGTTCCATGCGTTCTGGACTGGCACCCCCTCCTGAGTCTCCAAGCGCGCGGAGCCGGGCCTGGAAACATGAACAACTTTGAACGGGCCCTCCCACATGGGAGAGAGCTTGTGCAGCCCCTCCCTGGAGAGAACCCGCCTGAGCACGAGGTCTCCAACCTCGAGAGTTCTGGGGCGGATGTTGCGGCAGTGATATCGCCGCAGTGCTTGTTGGTACCTCGCCGCTCGTAGCGCAGCTTCTCGGCGACGTTCCTCCCCCAGCACGAGGTCCATCCCCCATATGGCGTCCTGCTGCGCCTCGTCGAACGCCAGGACCCGCGCGGAGCGACGTCTGACCTCGTGAGGGAGGACCGCTTCGGCTCTGTAGACCAGGAAGAACGGGGTCTCTCCAGTCGGCTTGGTCGCGGTTGTGCGGATGGACCACAACACGGACTGAAGCTCATCGTACCAACCTCTGCCGCAGGCCTCCAGCTTCTTCTTCAACGTCCTGGTCTTGAGGCCCCTCAGGACCTCCGCGTTGGCTCGCTCGGCCTGGCCGTTGCTTTGGGGTTGCGCCACCAAAGCGTAGCATATCTGCGTTCCAACGGCCGGAGCGGGCGACGCGCTACTCATCGCGAGGCAGGCAGTGGCGGTGGCGGAAGAGAAAACTCCGACGCACCCCTACCTGGCGCGCCAAATGTCGGATTTCGGGTTCCGGCAGACCCTTGAGGTTCGAACACTGGGGTGCGCGTGGAGATTTCGCTTCCTACCTTCCCGCACCCCTCCGCCTCACTAAGATCTAAGCTATGGAAAGAACAACACAAGGGACACAGGGTTTATACTGGTTCGGGCCACCGTTGTGGTGTAATACCCTACTCCAGTTTGAGGCGTGGTGGATTGCCTCTTGGGCTGATGATGATGAATGATACAAGGAAGAACAGCCTCGCGAGGGTCTGTTCTTGGCTGGGGAGATGAACTGCTGGGAGGAGTTCAGCCACCCTTCTCTCTCTCTCTGATTGTCTTTCTCCGATTCAGCCTCCTATCAAGCCTCTCCTCTTAACCCCTCCGAACCCCTCTCTTCTGTGGGTGGCTGGTCCTATTTATAGAGGCCCTGGTCCTCTTCCAAAATATCGAGCGGGAAGGGAGCCAACAATGGCGGGCTAATTTGAAGGGGGACAGCTAGTACTCGCTACCCTGACAAAAGTAGTCTTCGCCTGCACAAAGCTCTGGTGGTGACGCTGTCTTGGGCTCCACGATGACCTCCGTCTTGCAGTCTTCCTGGTCTTGGTCTCGTTGCACCGAAATGGCAACCTTTGCCTGATGCCTCGGTACTCCGCGGCTGTGCTTGCCCCCTTTGCACCAAAGAGGAAAGGAGGACACTGCGCGGGCTGGCACCCGCCTGGCGCCCTTGGTCGTCATGGCTTGCGTCATGGGCACCTTGTGAGGTACCCCGCCTTGATCTCTCCGCCTCCTCGCGAGCCAGCCTGATGAGGCCGCGCCTGAGGAAGCTCCGTGTTGTCCGCCCCGCGAGGCTTGGCCCCTCGCGAGGGTCTTGGGTCTGTGTTGATGAAGATGGGCCGTGCTGGGCCCCCCCTTGAGCCACGCCGCAGGCCGCAGGCAGGCAAGTCTGGGGACCCCCGTTCCCAGAACGCCGACAGCTACACGCACGAATCGGAGCTACGATGAGGAAGTTATGGCATGTCAAAGTATGCAAAAATATTAGGGTTAGGGACGAAAAAGTCAACCGAGAGGGGATGGATCTGGATCTGGATCTCGCGGCACGCGAACCAAGGTGGCCGGAACAGTGCTCGCCGGAGATGCTTGGGGTGCCGGAGTTGGGGAAGGTGGCCGGAGCGGGGCGGATTCGGCGAGGTTGGCGGGGTGGCGAGGCGATGCGGGCGGCGCGGGAGCTTTGGCGGCACGCGGTGGCCTCCGGCGGAGCAGTCGCGGCGGGGCGGCGCCCGGCGACGAGGTGGCGATGCCGGCGAGGGTCGGTGGCGGCGGGGCGCTGTCGGCGTTGAGCTGGGGCGGCGCGCCCCAGCGAGGACGCGGCGGCATCCGGGCAAAGCAGGCGGTGGCGACCGGGCCCGAAGGGCCCCGCGCGGGCCCTCGCGGGCCGGCGGGTGAGGCGCGGCGACGGAGGGGAGTGGCGGCAACAGGTGGCGGGTGGTGGTTGGTTGCGGCGGCGGTGATGCTGTGGTGGCGGCTCCGGATTGGTTCGGATGAGGTGGCGGTCGCGGTGGACATTGTCCGGCGCGGAGAAGAATTGTCCGGCGGCGCGCGGATGAGGAATAATAGGGTTAGACTACGCGAAAATTTCGGGGGAGGCCACATATTTATAGGTAGAGGGAGCTAGGAGAGTCCAAATGAGGTGCGGTTTTCGGACACACGATCGTGATCGAATGACCGAGAAGATGGAGGGGGTTTAGGTGGGTTTTGGGCCACTTTGGAGAGGTGTTGGGCTGCAACACACACGAGGCCTTTTCGGTCCCTCGGTTAACCGTTGGAGTATCAAACGAAGTCCAAATGGCACGAAACTTGTCAGGCGGTCTACCGGTAGTAAACCAAGGCCACATGACAAGTCTCGGTCCAATCCGAAAACGTTTAACACCCGCACACGAAAAGAGGTAGAAAGGGACACCGGGTGACATAGGAGCGCCGGATTGCAAAACGGACAACGGGATAAATGCTCGGATGCATGAGACGAACATGTATGCAAATGAAATGCACATGATGACATGATATGACATGCATGACACGCAAGCAAAGACAAGGCAACAACAGAGAATAACTGGAGGACACCTGGCACATCGGTCTCGGGGCGTCACAGATATCTCCAATGAGCTTCAAGCACTTGGTGCCACTGACATCACCGACCAGGAGGTGGTGAAGAAATTGCTGAGATCACTTGATTCCTCATTCGATACACTGGCACTGATGATTCAAGAACGTGGAGACTACAAGTCACTAGATCCTGCTGATAACCTTGAGAGACTAAATATTCATGAATTCCAACAAGCTGATAAGAGAGACCTCTACGGGCCAAGCTATCGAAGATCACGTGCACTGAATGCCAAGGCAATTTCCTCATCTGAAGAGGAAGATTCTAACAGCAGCCTTGGTGATCCCGAGGAACTAAGCCAGGAGCTAGCAATGCTCGTGAGGAAATTTCAGAAGTTCTCAAGGCATGGCTGTTTTGGAAAATCTACAAGAAGTGATGTCTTGAGATCAAATTCTTCATCCCGCGATTACAAGAAAAGGACTTGCCAAAAAATGCAAAAATCCTCATCACTACATGGCTGATTGTCCTCACTAGCTAAAGGAATCAAAGATTAAGAAGTATAAGGATGATAGTTCAGATGACTTGAAGAAAAATAAGAAGTCTTTAAAGTCCTCATCATCAAAATCTTCAAAGTCTTCATCTCACAAGAGAAGAGCAGTTCCAGAAAGGCTCGGGCATTCATTGGCAAGGAAATGGACTCTGAAGCTGAATCTGAGGAAAATGAGGAAGAGGAGGAATCTGAGGAGTCAGACTCTGGTGTGGCGAGCCTAGCTTTGGCTACTGCTTTCATCAGCAAGTCCATCTTCAACTATGAGTAAAATGACGACTCCAAAACTGCTTACGATGGCAACGATGAGTTCACTCTCACCTATTGCTTCATGGCAAAGGGTGCCAAGGTACTCAATATCCCTCCTCTGAATCTAGTGAAGATGAATATGATGATGACCTCAAACCTAGCTATCCCAAGCTTGCAAATATTGCCACTAAACAACAAAAGGCTTTGGAAAGGATTCAAAGTTTGCTAGACAAAAGCGATGACCTATTGGGTGAGGAAATGAATCGAACTCAAACCTTGAATGATGATTTTAAACGTCTTTAGTCTAAGTTTGATAACTTTCAAGGTCGTCATGAAACCCTCTTAGCCGATCATGAGAAGCTTTCTTATGAATTTCTTCGAAGAAAGCAAGATCTTGAGAAACTAAGGGTGACTCATGATGATATTCGAAGGGATAATGATTCTTTGCTTGCTCATATGACATTTTGAATGTCATGGACCATATGAGATGTTCCAGGAGTTGAAGTTAATATTTCAAGCAAATACCCGAGTTGAGAGATATGAAGTCTCCAACAAGTTCTATAGCTAAAAGATGGAGGAGAATAGCTCAAGCAGTGAGCATGTGCTCAGATTGTCTGGGTACTACAATCGCTTGAATCAAGTGGGAGTTAATCTTCCAGATAAAATAGTGATTGACAGAATTCTCTAGTCACCATCACCAAGTTAGTAGAACTTCGTGATGAACTATAGTATGCAAGGGATGATGTAAATGATTCTCGAGATTTCCATGATGATGAAATCGATGAAGGTAGAAATCAAGAAAGAGCATCAAGTGTTGATGATTAACAAGACCACTAGTTTCAAGAAAAGGGCAAAGGGAAAGAAAGGGAACTTCAAGAAGAGCGACAAGCAATTTGCTGCTCAAGTGAAGAAGCCCAAGTCTGGACCTAAGCCTGAGACTAAGTGCTTTTACTGTAAAGGGACTGGTCACTGGAAGCGGAAATGCCCTGAATATTTAGTGGATAAGAAGGATGGCAAAGTGAACAAGGGTATATTTGATATACATGTTATTGATGTGTACCTTACTAGTATTTATAGTAGCCCCTTGGTATTTGATACTTGTTTGGTTGCTAAAAATTAGTAACTTGAAACAGGAGTTACAGAATAAATAGAGACTAGTTGAGGGTGAAGTGACGATGTGTGTTGGAAGTGGTTCCAAGATTGATATGATCATCATCGCACACTCCTTATACTTTCGGGATTAGTGTTAAACCTAAATAAATGTTATTTTGTGTTTGCGTTGAGCATGAATATGATTTGATCATGTTTATTGCAATACGGTTATTCATTTAAAGTCAGAGAATAATCGTTGTTCTGTTTACATGAATAAAACCTTCGATGGTCATACACCCAATAAAAATAGTTTGTTGGATCTCGATCATAGTGATACACATATTCATAATATTGAAGCCAAAAGATGCAAAGCTAATAATGATAGTGCAACTTATTTGTGGCACTGCCGTTTGGGTCATATTGGTATAAAGCGCATGAAAAAACTCCATGCTGATGGGCTTTTGGAAATCACTTGATTATGAATCATTTTGATGCTTGCGAACCATGCCTCATGGGCAAGATGACTAAGACTCCGTTCTCCGGAACAATGGAGTGAGCAACTGACTTATTGGATATAATACATACTGATGTATGAGGTCCGATGAGTGTTGAGGCTCGCGGCGGGTATCGTTATTTTCTGACCTTCACATATGATTGGAGCAGATATGGGTATATCTACTTGAAGAAACATAAGTCTGAAACATTTGAAAAGTTTAAAGAATTTCAGAGTGAAGTGGAAAATCATCGTAACAAGAAAATAAAGTTTCTATGATCTGATCGCAGAGGCGGATATTTGAGTTACGAGTTTGGTCTTCAATTTAAACAATGTGGAATAGTTTCACAAACTCATGCCACCTGGAACACCATAGCATAATGGTGTGTCCGAATGTCATAACCGTACTTTATTGGATATAGTACAACCTATGATGTCTCTTACCGATTTACCACTATCGTTTTGGGGTTATGCATTAGAGATAGCTGCATTCACGCTAAATAGGGCACCATCTACATCCGTTGAGATGACACCATATGAACTATGGTTTGGCTAGAAACCTAAGATGTCGTTTATTAAAGTTTGGGGCTGCGATGCTTATGTGAAAAAGTTTCAACCTGATAAGCTCGAACCCAAATCGGAGAAATGTGTCTTCATAGAATACCCAAAGGAAACTATTGGGTACACCTTCTATCACAGATCCATAGGCAAGATCTTTGTTGCTAAAAGTGGATCCTTTCTAGAGAAGGAGTTTCTCTCGAAAGAAGTGAGTGGGAGGAATGTAGAACTTGATGAGGTAATTGTACCTTCTCCCGAATTGGAAAGTAGTTCATCACAGAAATATGTTCCTGTGACTCCTACACCAATTAGTGAGGAAGCTAATGATGTTGATCATAGAACTTCAGATAAAGTTACTACCAAACCTCGTAGGTCAACCAGAGTGAGATCCGCACCAGTGGTACGGTAATCCTATTCTGGAGGTCATGTTAATTGACCATGACGAACCTACGAACTATGAGGAAGCGATGATGAGCCCAGATTCCGCGAAATGGCTTGAGGCCATGAAATCTGAGATTGGATCCATGTATGAGAACAAAGTATGGACTTTGATTGACTTGCCCGATGATTGCTGAGTCATTAAGAATAAATGGATCTTCAACAGGAAGACGGACGCTGATAGTAGTGTTACTATCTACAAAGCTCGAATTGTCGCAAAGTGTTTTCGACAAGTTCAAGGTGTTGACTATGATGAGATCTTCTCACTCGGAGCGATGCTTAAGTCTGTCCGAATCATGTTAGCAAATTGCCACTTTTTATGAAATCTGGCAAATGGATGTCAAAACTACATTCCTTAATGGATTTCTTAAAGAAGAGTTGTATATGATGCAACCAGAAGGTTTTGTCAATCCTAAAGGTACAAACAAAATGTGCAAGCTCCAGCGGTCCATCTATGGACTGGTGCAAGCATCTCAGAGTTGGAATATACGCTTTGATGAGTTGATCAAAGCATATAGTTTTATACAGACTTGTGGTGAAGCCTGTATTTACAAGAAAGTGAGTGGGAGCACTATAGCATTTCTGATAAATATATGTGAATGACATATTGTTGATCAGAAATAATGTAGAATTTTCTGGAAAGCATAAAGGAGTATTTGAAAGGAGTTTTTTCAAATAAAGACCTCGATGAAGCTACTTACATATTGAGCATCAAGATCTATAGAGATAGATCAAGACGCTTGATAAGTTTTTTCAATGAGTACATACCTTGACAAGATTTTGAAGTAGTTCAAAATGGAATAGTCAAAGAAAGAGTTCTTGCCTGTGTTACAAGGTGTGAAATTGAGTAATACTCAAAGCCCGACCACAGCAGAAGATAGAAAGAGAATGAAAGTCATTCCCTATGCCTCAGCCATAGGTTCTATAAAGTATGCCATGTTGTGTACCAGATCTATTGTATACCCTACACTGTTTTTGACAAGGGAATACAATAGTGATCTGGGAGTAGATCACTGGACAGCGGTCAAAATTATCCTTAGTGGAATAAGGATATGTTTCTCAATTATGGAGGTGACAAAAGGTTCGTCGTAAAGAGTTACGTCGATTCAAGCTTTGACACCGATCTGGATGACTCTAAGTCTCGATCTAGATATATATTGAAAGTGGGGGCAATTAGCTAGAGTAGCTCCGTGCAGAGCATTGTTGACATGGAAATTTGCAAAATACATACGAATCTAAATGTGACAGACCCGTAGACTAAACTTCTCTCACAAGAAAAACATGATCACTCTTTGGGTGTTAATCACATAGCGATGTGAACTAGATTATAGACCCTAGTCAACCCTTTGGGTATTAGTCACATGGAGATGTGAACTAATCACATAAAGATGTGAACTAGATTATTGACTCTAGTGCAAGTGGGAGACTGAAGGAAATATGCCCTAGAGGCAATAATAAAGTCATTATTTATTTCCTTATATCATGATAAATGTTTATTATTCATGCTAGAATTGTATTAACCAGAAACATGATACATGTGTGAATACATAGACAAACAGAGTGTCACTAGTATGCCTCTACTTGACTAGCTCATTGATCAAAGATGGTTATGTTTCCTAGCCATAGACAAAGAGTTGTCATTTGATTAACGGGATCACATCATTAGGAGAATGATGTGATTGACTTGACCCATTCCGTTAGATTAGCACTCGATCGTTTAGTATGCTGCTATTGCTTTCTTCATGACTTATACATGTTCCTATGACTATGAGATTATGCAACTCCCGTTTACCGGAGGAACGCTTTGTGTGCTACCAAACGTCACAACGTAACTGGGTGATTATAAAGGTGTTCGACAGGTGTCTCCGAAGGTACTTATTGGGTTAGCGTATGTAACATCCCAAATTTGCAATTTGGAATGTTATACACTAGATCATCATGCATATCATATTTTCATGCATTTTGGTCGATCCTAGAAATTTCACGCAACTCAAGGACCTTCGGAGAGAGTTGGAGATTTCGTTATTTTCATATTTGAGAGTTTTCTCAAATTTGAAAAGAGGATCATTTGATTTATTTATTTCATCTTCAATTATTTTTCCAATATCAAAAAATGAGAGAGGGAATAATATGACTTTCCCAAAATTTAGGAGAAATGAAGATTTAATGAATAAATCAAATTTTTTTTCCGGTGTTTATTTGCATTTTATTTGGATAGGGAAAAATGCGCGTTTTCAAAAAAATTGCATTCTAGGTCCGGAGTAAAGTTCATTTTGTTCGGCTCATTTTTAGGAGTCGGAGAAAATTTACTTTAGGAATTTTGAAGTTCGTTTAGATTTTCTTTCTTTTGTTTTTCTGCGCGCGTAACCGATTTAAAAAAAAGGGACGCAGGCCCAGCCGCCTGGGCCAAGGCCGGCCCAGCCGCACGCGCCAGCCGCCAGCCCCGCCGCCAGGCCGAGTCCCAACGGGACTCCAAGCCGCCGCCGCCTCCCCTTGCCCCTTCCCCAAGTCTCTAGCCCCCCCTCCTATATAAATACCCAACACCCCCCTCTCCCCAAGTCCCAAGCCGCCGCCGCCTATAGCCGCCGCCGCCTAGCCGCCCTAGCCGCCGCCGCCTAGCCGCCCTAGCCGCTGCCCTTAGCCGCCCTTAGCCGCCGCCGCCCTTGCCCCGCCGCCGCCGGAGCCCTCGCCGGAGCCTCGCCGGAGGTAGCCCCGCGCCGTGCCTCTTTTTCTTTTCCCCGGTTCGGTTTTTCTTAAAAGAACTGTTCCGTTTCTTTTCCGTTTTCTTTCCGGTTTTTCTTTTCGGTTTCTTTTCCGAAAACCCTAGATCGGTTTTCGTTCTTCTTTCTGACCGTTCATCTCAACAAACGTGATCACCGATTTTTCCCGGTTAACGACGCCCGTTCGTTTAACCGTTCATCTCTTTCTTTTCGTCGGATTTATTCTGCGTCTTTCCGCTATCGTGATCTCAGATCCGATCTTCGTTCTAGTCTCTCTTCTCGCTCGTTTATCGGAATCAGGTGATTCAAGCGCCTAGAGTTTCATTTCGAAACCGCCGTTCCAACTAATCAACTTAAAGAAGTTTTTGCCACGGTAAAATTTGACCTAGTTTCAACTTGCTAGAACCGAGTTGTTTTCTTCCGCCGTTTGTTTGCCGTTTCTTTGTTCGGTTCTTTCTTTCTTTGCAACCGGAGTTCTTAAGTTGAACTTTCTGGTTCGTTCTCTTGTTCGAGTTTTACCTGTGCATTAGTTGAGTACTTATTGTATGCTTGTTGTTTGTCTGCGATAGATCACCCGGATTGCGCCGCTTGTTACTTCGAAACCCTAGGTCTCGCGGATCATCAGCAAGGCAAGTAACACTTTGATCATACCTTTTCTACAACCCAGTTTTATTGCATTAGATCAATCCTCACACATTGCATGATTAGGATCTAATTAAATTGTGGGATGGGAAGTAGATGAGGTAGTACCTATTACCTGTTTATCATGAAACCTTTGGGAGTTACTTCTACGTTTGCTTATTATGCCATGCTATGCTAGTAGACGTGGATTGGGTGAGTGATATCCATGACAGATGTGAGTTTGTTAATTTAATGGTTTACCTAAGGTGGCAACTTAAACACACATCTGGGTGGATTGAGGCACCTGATGTCTATCAGGACTTGCCTGTTTTATTTTGGACCGCCACCCAGGCTCAAAGGGATCATAAGATCATTCATGCTAGTAACTTCCGTGTGCAGCCACAAGCCATTATGGGCTCTGGCATAGTTGACTAAGTCGTGCGAACTCTTATAGTGGTAGACTACCAGATGTAGGGGTTATAGGTGGTACGGTCTACCCGATCGTAAGGTGCTAGCGCTTCTGAAAGACTGTGTCTCGGTCATCCGTCTTCTCAAACACCCTGTAGTGCGAGAAACCAAACGGAGGCGATCGAGTCTTGTGGGGAAAAGTGCGCAAACCTCTGCAGAGTGTACAAACTAATCATGATTAGCCGTGTCCCCGGTTATGGACAACTTGAGTATCTAGTACTTGAATATCATGTGAATCTCATCACGTTACTTCTAATTAATGTTGTTGGGTTTTAATTGTTCACTTAATTGGGATCAGAATGCTGTCAACCATTCTCGATGTTCAACAACTACCATGATAGTTAAATAAATTTATTCCTTTGCAGTAGGGAAAAACTGGCTTTACGCAAAACTATAACCATAGAGCCTTCCACCAGCCATATATGCATGTAGTATAGCTGTTTCATTCCATTACTCTCTATGTGTTACATTGCCAGCATATTCCATGTGCTGACCCGTTTTCGGGCTGCAACTTCTCATGTTGCAGACTTTTCAGACGACGAGTAAGGTGCTTTTAGGTCATGGTTCTATACTCAGTGATGCCGTTGGAGTTGATGGACCCATTTATCTTCCGAGTCTTCCGCTGTTATCGTTATTAGATGGCCTAAACCATATTTATTGCAATAAGTTCTCTTTGAGATAACGATGTAATAAGTGTGTGATGGCCACTCTACTATAAATCCCTCGATGTACTGTGTGGTGTCAGCATTACTGATCCAGGATGACACCGGAGCATAGTAGACTTGATCCATTCGGGTCGGGTCGCTACAGAGATGGTATCAGAGCACACGCTGACTGTAGGACACGACCACTAAGTTAAAACCATAGATCACCATTCTCTTCTCATTTTCTAACTCCTCATCTTTTCTACTCTTTTAGGATGACGAACGCGAAGATTAAGTACGCTCAACCGGATGAAGGCACACCATTTGGATTTCACCTGAAGGAAGTCACCAAGTACCTGAATATTGGATTACCAAGCTTCACGGGAACCTTCAACGCCACTCTTCCTGAAGAGGAGCGCTGGAAGATTCAAGCTCACGTTTCGGGAAGGACATTCGCGCCAATCACGAAGCCTATAGATAGCGTTTTCAATGCACCAACCTGGAGTCTGGGAAGGAGCATGGCAGATCATATCACCATGGGACGCATTGGAGAAGTTTATCAATAAAACCTCAAGGACACTATCTACCAGATTTGCGGACGCTGAGATGAACAATGGGAGTTAGTCAGCACCAAGAAGGATAGATCCATTGCATCTTTCATCCAGGAGTTAAACCAGCACATTCGACGCCACGAGAACCAGATGTGCAATGATATGATAGAGTTGAAGAATGCGAAGGCAAGGATCATCGAGCTAGAAGGAGAACTGAAGTCTACACGCAAGGACTACATGGACGAGATCGTAGCTCTAGCGAGACACAATGGCAATCTTAAGCAGGAGATTGAAGAACTCAAGAGGAAGTTAGCATCCAAGGAGGAAGACGAGTACGTCGCATGTCCGGACAACTACATCATCATCGACGACACCGATTCGGATCCAAGTGAACCCGACTTTGAAGACGAAGCTGGAGCAGATATCATGGAGTCTTCCACCGGTTCAAATTTCTAGATGACCACCAGATAGTAGTAGCATTTCCCCCCTGTAAACATTATAGTCGAGCACTTTTGCGATAGTTTTAGACCGATTCTAAGCCCTTGTTTGATTGAATGAAGTGATTTTGTGTGCATTTGCTCATGTGCATTGGGGTAGTGTTTTCCCTTTAGACCTCACTCTATTCCTATTTCTCGTCTTTTCTAAACCCTCAGATGCCTCCGAGGAGTGACAATGGATTCCCACCGGAGCTCACTCAGTTGATCCAGCAGCAGAATCAATTGATGCAGATGTTAGTCTAGAACCAGCAGAACAACAACAACAACAACAACCCACCACCACCACCACCACCTGTTGACCACTTAGCCCGTTTCCTTAGGCTGAATCCGCCGGTGTTTTCCAGTAGCACCGAGCCAATAGTAGCAGATGATTGGCTCCGCAAGATAGGAAGGGAGTTGACCACTGCAGGATGCACAGATGGTGAGAAAGTGAAGTTTGCCGCTCACCAGCTTGACGGACCCGCAGCAGCATGGTGGGAGAATTTCATAGCCACTTACCCAGTTGACATTGTCACATGGGATCAGTTTCAGCAAGCTTTCCGCACTGCCCATGTTTCAGCAGGAGCTATGGCCATGAAGAAGCGTGAGTTTCGCAACTTACGCCAAGGAGGAAGGACAGTTGGCCAGTACGTTGACAATTTCAGCAAGTTAGCACGTTATGCCCCAGATGACGTTGCTACGGATGCAGCTAAGCAGGAGAAGTTTCTGGAAGGACTGAATGATGAACTAAGCATGTAGTTGATGGTAGCGAGTTTCAACAACTACCAGGAGTTGGTAGATCATGCCATCATGATTGAAGGGAAGCAACAGCAGATTGAGAACCGCAAGAGGAAATATGGACAGGGGAAGTATAACTCTGGAGCCCAGCAGAAGCCCCGTTTTGCCCCTAAACCGGGATTTCAGTTTCAGCACACCCATGGAGGAGGTAGCTCGCACAACCATAATGGCCACAAGAATGGTAATGGGAATGGAGGAAGCAACGGCCAGAACCGGACCACCCCATCGACCCCAACCAAGAGAGACCTGAGTCAAGTCACCTGTTTCAAGTGTTCCAAGACCGGACATTTTGCCAATGAATGTCCTGAAGGCTAGAATGGAAATGGCAATGGAAGCTCTGGGAAAAAGCCGAACCCTTTCAATAGGGGACAGGTGAACCACGTTAATGTGGAGGAGGTTGAAGATCAGCCCGATGCAGTAATCGGTAAGTTTTTGGTTAAGTCATTTACTGCACTCGTTCTTTTTGATACTGGAGCATCGCATTCATACATATCAAGGGGATTTGTGGATAAGTATAACCTACCAACCCAAGCCCTTAGGTCACCCATGTTAGTAACCTCGCCAGGAGCAGAGTACGTGGCAAGTTTATGGTGTGATCGGTTACCATTAAGGATTGGTAACTATGTTTTTCCCTCAGACCTAATAGTATTGGAATCTCAAGGATTGGATGTGATATTAGGCATGGATTGGTTATCAAAGTATAAAGGGAATATTGAGTGTGCTAGTAAGTCAATTTTGCTTACCACACCAGAAGGGAGAAGGATCAAGTATGTATCCCGACATGTACCAAAAAGGACACAAGTAAATTGCCTAACAGGAGTTGTGCAAGAAGAAGTACCGGTGGTAAAGGATTTTCCTGATGTATTTCCTGAGGAATTACCAGGCATGCCACCGGATAGAGACATTGAGTTTTGATTGAGTTATTGCCAGGTACATGCCCAATATCGAAGCAACCGTACCGGATGCCAGCAAAGGATTTGGTGGAAATTAAGAATCAGATTAAGGAGTTATTGGATAAAGGTTACATTCGCCCAAGTTCTTCGCCTTGGGGATCACCAGTACTTCTAGTGGAAAAGAAGGATGGATCATTAAGGATGGTTGTAGATTATCGGGGATTGAATGAAGTAACCATCAAGAATAAGTACCCACTGCCAATGATTAATGATCTGTTTGATCAGTTGCAAGGAGCTAAAGTGTTTTCCAAGATCGATTTGCGATCAGGGTACCATCAATTGAAGATTCGGGAGCAGGACATGCCTAAGACAGCATTCACCACGAGATATGGACTGTATGAGTATACCGTTATGTCATTTGGATTGACTAACGCACCTGCCTATTTTATGAACCTGATGAACAAAGTGTTTATGGAGTTTTTGGATAAGTTCGTCGTAGTGTTCATTGATGACATCCTGGTTTATTCAAAGAATGAAGAGGAGCATAAGGAACATTTGCGTTTGGTTTTGGAGAAGCTCAGAGAACATCAGTTATATGCCAAATTCAGCAAATGTGAGTTTTGGTTGAAGGAAGTTGGATTTCTTGGACACGGTATATCCGGAGAAGGTATAGCAGTTGACCCCACAAAGGTTGAGACCGTAACTGAATGGGAAGCACCAACGACAGTTGGAGAGATCCGGAGTTTTCTTGGACCCGCAGGATACTACCGGAGGTTCATTGAGAACTTTTCAAAGATTGCAAAGCCTATGACTGAATTGTTGAAGAAGGATACTAAGTTCAATTGGACTGAGGAGTGTGAGGCTAGTTTCCAGGAGTTGAAGAAACGCTTGGTTACCTCACCAGTATTGATTTTGCCAGATCAGACCAAGGATTATGAGGTGTATTGCGACGCTTCACGTCGAGGACTTGGAGCAGTGCTTATGCAGGAAGAGAGAGTTGTTTCGTATGCTTCACGGCAACTGAAGCCTCATGAGTTGAATTATGCCACGCATGATTTGGAGTTAGCAGCCGTAGTGCATGCATTGAAAACGTGGAGACATTTCCTCATTGGAAATCATTGTGAGGTGTACACGGATCACAAGAGTTTGAAGTACATTTTCACGCAGAAGGAGTTGAACCTCAGACAAAGGAGATGGTTGGAGCTCATCAAGGATTATGACATGAGATTGCATTACCATCCCGGAAAAGCTAATGTGGTAGCTGACGCATTGAGCCGTAAGAGCCATGTCAACACCCTAGTGACGGGAGAAGTACCAAAGGAGTTAGCAGAAAACCTTTGTGAGCTATGTTTGGAAATAGTTCCGAGAGGCTATGTAGCAACATTGGAGATTCAGTCAACATTGATGGATAAGATCAGAGAAGCTCAGAAATCTGACAAGGAGATTGCTGCTATAAAAGAGAAATTGAGCGAAGGAAAAGCAAAGGGATTTCGTGAGGATGAGCATGATACCTTATGGTTTGAGGACCGTGTTTATGTGCCAAATGACCCGGAGATCAGGAAGTTGATTTTGCAAGAGGCACATGATTCACCATATTCGATTCACCCAAGGAATACCAAGATGTATTTGGATTTGAAGGAAACATTCTGGTGGACCGGAATGAAGAAGGATATTGCAGCATATGTAGCAGTTTGTGACGTATGTCAGAGAGTAAAGGCAGAGCATCAGAAGCCAGTCAAGATTCTCGATTATGCCAGCAGAGTTACCCGCAGCAAGGTTATCAAGTTTTGCAAAGTTTAGTGGAACCACCACTCAGAGGATGAAGCCACCTGGGAAAGAGAAGAAGATTTGCTCAAGGACCACCCTCACCTATTTTCTAGCCAACCCTAATCTCGAGGGCGAGATTCATCTTAAGGGGGGTAGGTTTGTAACATCCCAAATTTGCAATTTGGAATGTTATACACTAGATCATCATGCATATCATATTTTCATGCATTTTGGTCGATCCTAGAAATTTCACGCAACTCAAGGACCTTCGGAGAGAGTTGGAGATTTCGTTATTTTCATATTTGAGAGTTTTCTCAAATTTGAAAGGAGGATCATTTGATTTATTTATTTCATCTTCAATTATTTTTCCAATATCAAAAAAATGAGAGAGGGAATAATATGACTTTCCCAAAATTTAGGAGAAATGAAGATTTAATGAATAAATCAAATTTTGTTTTCCGGTGTTTATTTGCATTTTATTTGGATAGGGAAAAATGCGCGTTTTCAAAAAAATTGCATTCTAGGTACGGAGTAAAGTTCATTTTGTTCGGCTCATTTTTAGGAGTCGGAGAAAATTTACTTTAGGAATTTTGGATTTCGTTTATATTTTCTTTCTTTTGTTTTTCTGCGTGCGTAACCGATTTAAAAAAAAGGGACGCAGGCCCAGCCGCCAGCCCCGCCGCCAGGCCGAGTCCCAGCGGGACTCCAAGCCGCCGCCGCCTCCCCTTGCCCCTTCCCCAAGTCTCTAGCCCCCCCTCCTATATAAATACCCAACACCCCCCCTCTCCCCAAGTCCCAAGCCGCCGCCATCTATAGCCGCCGCCGCCTAGCCGCCCTAGCCGCCGCCGCCTAGCCGCCCTAGCCGCCGCCCTTAGCCGCCGCCGCCCTTAGCCGCCGCCGCCACCCTTGCCCCGCCGCCGCCGGAGCCCTCGCCGGAGCCTCGCCAGAGGTAGCCCCGCGCCGCGCCTCTTTTTCTTTTCTCCGGTTCGGTTTTTCTTAAAAGAACCGTTCTGTTTCTTTTCCGTTTTCTTCTCGGTTTTTCTTTTCAGTTTCTTTTCCGAAAACCCTAGATCGGTTTTCGTTCTTCTTTCGGACCGTTCGTCTCAACGAATGTGATCACCGATTTTTCCCGGTTAACGACGCCCGTTCGTTTAACCGTTCATCTCTTTCTTTTCGTCGGATTTATTCCGCGTCTTTCCGCGATCGTGATCTCAGATCCGATCTTCGTTCTAGTCTTTCTTCTCGCTCGTTTATCGGAATCAGGTGATTCAAGCGCCTGGAGTTTCGTTTCGAAACCGCCGTTCCGACTAATCAACTTAAACAAGTTTTTGCCACGGTAAAATTTGACCTAGTTTCAACTTGCTAGAACCGAGTTGTTTTCTTCCGCCGTTTGTTTTCCGTTTCTTTGTTCGGTTCTTTCTTTCTTTGCAACCGGAGTTCTTAAGTTGAACTTTCTGGTTCGTTATCTTGTTCGAGTTTTACCTGTGCATTAGTTGAGTACTTATTGTATGCTTGTTGTTTGTCTGCGATAGATCACCCGGATTGCGCCGCGTGTTACTTCGAAACCCTAGGTCTCGCGGATCATCAGCAAGGCAAGTAACACTTTGATCATACCTTTTCTACAACCTAGTTTTATTGCATTAGATCAATCCTCACACATTGCATGATTAGGATCTAATTAAATTGTGGGATGGGAAGTAGATGAGGTAGTACCTATTACCTGTTTATCATGAAACCTTTGGGAGTTACTTCTACGTTTGCTTATTATGCCATGCTATGCTAGTAGACGTGGATTGGGTGAGTGATATCCATGATAGATGTGAGTTTGTTAATTTAATGGTTTACCTAAGGTGGCAACTTAAACACACATCTGGGTGGATTGAGGCACCTGATGTCTATCAGGACTTGCCTGTTTTATTTTGGACCGCCACCCAGGCTCAAAGGGATCATAAGATCATTCATGCTAGTAACTTCCGTGTGCAGCCACAAGCCATTATGGGCTCTGGCATAGTTGACTAAGTCGTGCGAACTCTTACAGTGGTAGACTACCAGATGTAGGGGTTATAGGTGGTACGGTCTACCCGATCGTAAGGTGCTAGCGCTTCTGAAAGACTGTGTCTCGGTCATCCGTCTTCTCAAACACCCTGTAGTGCGAGAAACCAAATGGAGGCGATCGAGTCTTGTGGGGAAAAGTGCGCAAACCTCTGCAGAGTGTACAAACTAATCATGATTAGCCGTGTCCCCGGTTATGGACAACTTGAGTATCTAGTACTTGAATATCATGTGAATCTCATCACGTTACTTCTAATTAATGTTGTTGGGTTTTAATTGTTCACTTAATTGGGATCGGAATGCTGTCAACCATTCTCGATGTTCAACAACTACCATGATAGTTAAATAAATTTATTCCTTTGCAGTAGGGAAAAACTGGCTTTACGCAAAACTGTAACCATAGAGCTTTCCACCAGCCATATATGCATGTAGTATAGCTGTTTCATTCCATTACTCTCTATGTGACATTGCCAGCATATTCCATGTGCTGACCCGTTTTCGGGCTGCAACTTCTCATGTTGCAGACTTTTCAGACGACGAGTAAGGTGCTTTTAGGTCGTGGTTCTATACTCAGTGATGCCGTTGGAGTTGATGGACCCATTTACCTTCCGAGTCTTCCGCTGTTATCGTTATTAGATGGCCTAAAGCCATATTTATTGTAATAAGTTCTCTTTGAGACAACGATGTAATAAGTGTGTGATTGCCACTCTGCTATAAATCCCTCGATGTACTGTGTGGTGTCAGCATTACTGATCCAGGGATGACACCGGAGCACAGTAGACTTGATCCATTCGGGTCTGGTCGCTACAGCGTATTTCGAGATTAATTTGTCACTTCGATTGTAGGAGAGGTATCTCTGGGCCCTCTCGGTAACGCACATCACTTAAGCCTTGCAAGCATTGCAACTAATGAGTTAGTTGCGGGATGATGTATTACAGAACGAGTAAAGAGACTTTCCGGTAACGAGATTGAACTAGGTATTGAGATACCAACGATCGAATCTCGGGCAAGTAACATACCGATGAGAAAGGGAACAACGTATGTTGTTATGCAGTCTGAACGATAAAGATCTTCATAGAATATGTGGGAGCCAATATGAGCATCCAGGTTCCGCTATTGGTTATTGACCGGAGACGTGTCTCGGTCATGTCTACATAGTTCTCGAACCCGTAGGGTCCGCACGCTTAAATTTTTGATGACGGTTATATTATGAGTTTATGAGTTTTGATGTACCGAAGGTTGTTCGGAGTCCCGGATGTGATCACGGGCATGACGAGGAGTCTCGAAATGGTCGAGACATGAAGATTGATATATTGGAAGCCTATATTTGGATATCGGAAGTGTTCCGGGTGAAATCAGGATTTTACTAGAGTACCGAGGGGTTACCTGAACCCCCCGGGGGCTTAATGGGCCATAGTGGGCCTTTGTGGAGAAGAGGAGAGGCGGCCAGGGCAGGCCCGCGCGCCCCTCCCCCCTAGTCCGAATAGGACAAGGAGAGGGGGGCGGCGCCCCCCTTTCCTTCCTCTCTCCCTCCTCTTTTCCCCTCCACTCCTAATCGAACAAGGAACAGGGAGGGAGTCCTACTCCCGATGGGAGTAGGACTCCTCCTGGCGCGCCCCCTCCTGGCCGGCCGCACCTCCCCCCTTGCTCCTTTATATACGGGGGCAGGGGGGCACCCCATAGACACAACAATTGATTTGATCTTTTAGCCGTGTGCGGTGCCCCCCTCCATCATAGTCCACCTCGATAATACTGTAGCGGTGCTTAGGCGAAGCCCTGCGTCGGTAGAACATCATCATCATCACCATGCCATCATGCTGACGAAACTCTCCCTCAACACTCGGCTGGATCGGAGTTCGAGGGACGTCATCGGACTGAACGTGTGCTGAACTCGGAGGTGCCGTGCGTTCGGTACTTGATCGGTCGGATCGTGAAGACGTACAACTACATCAAACCGTGTTGTGCTAACGCTTCCACTTTCGGTCTACGAGGGTACATGGACAACACTCTCCCCTCTCGTTGCTATGCATCACCATGATCTTGTGTGTGCGTAGGAATTTTTTTGAAATTACTACGTTCCCCAACAACAACTTCTTCAACTATTTCCGTGGTCAAATTCCTCATCTGAGGATACCACAAGTATCACTGACGAAAATGCAGGGTTGGAGGAATTGTATGTGACAGGCATGTACAAAAGCCTCAAAGGGCATCAAGCTCTTTGTGATGTGCTCAAAAAGCAGATCTTGAACAGGAACCCTACACTACCGCAGGATGCTGCTAACGCGACACTACAATCTGAGACCCTTCGACGAAACTGTGTGGATGCATTAATCGCAAATGGTGATGTAAAAAACCATCAAATAAGATGCAAAACGTTTGCGATGGTGAATACATCAAACACGGTTCATATTTTAGTTGGGTGTGCGATGCGGGGCATACGGTTTGATATGCCTCCGTCGTATCTACTTTTCCTAACGTTTTTGCTCTTGTTTTCGACTCTAATTTGCATGATTTGAATGAAACTAACCCGGACTGATCCTGTTTTCAGCAGAACTACCATGGTGCTGTTTTTGTGCAGAAATAAAACTTCTCGGAATGGAACAGAACTTTTTGGAGAATTATTTCAGAATATATAAAAAATACTAGAGCCAAGAACCACCGGAGGGGACCCCTGGTTGAGCACAACCCACCAGGGCGCGCCACCCCCTCCAAGCGCGCCCAGGTGGGTTGTGCCCACCTGGTGGCCCCGCAGACCCTAATTCCAACTCCTTAAATACCAATATTTGGAGAGAAAAATCAGGGAGCAAGTTTCATCGCGTTTCACGATATGGAGTCGCCGCCACCTCCTGTTCTTCATCGGAGGCCAGATTTGGAGTCCGTTCGGGGCTCCGGAGAGGGGGATGTTCGATCTTCGTCATCACCAACCCTCCTTCATCACCAATTCCATGATGCTCCCCACCGGGAGTGAGTAATTCCTTCGTAGGCTCGCTGGTCGGTAAGGAGTTGGATGAGATTCATCATGTAATCGAGTTAGTTTTGTTAGGGCTTGATCCCTAGTATCCATTATGTTCTGAGATTGATGTTTTTACGACTTTGCCATGCTTAATGCTTGTCACTTTGGGCCCGGGTGCCATGATTTCAGATTTGAACCGTTTATGTTTTCCCCATTATATCTATGTTCTAGATCCGATCTTGCAAGTCATATTCACCTATTACGTGTTATGATCTGTAAACCCCAGTGTGACAGTAATTGTGATACTTTCCGGTGATGACCATAGTTTGAGGAGTTCATGTATTCACTATGTGTTAATGCTTTGTTCCGGTTCTCTATTAAAAGGAGTCCTTAATATCCCTTAGTTTCCTTATGGAGCCCGTTGCCACGGGAGGGTAGGCCACACTACTGCAGGATGCTGCTAACGCGACACTATGATCCGAGACCCTTTGACGAAACTGCGTGCGATGCATTAATCACAAACTGTGATGTAAAAAAACCGTCAAAAAAGATGCAAAGCGTTTGCGATGAATGATTCATCAAACAAGGTTCAGATTTTAGTTGCGTGTGCGATGAGGGGAATACGGTTGATCTGTACGAACTGTTTGTGATGAGACAAAACAACAGAAATGGGCAGCCAGATCAAGGTGTGTGCGATATACGGCATGCAGTTCACTCCGATGAACCGTTTGCGATGATTGAGGTGAACACAAATGATTCGGCGTAACAAGATGTGTGTGATACCCGGCAAACAGGTCGGTAATCAGAATTGTGTGCGATTATTATAGACACCCCATACGGTATTTTTTTTGTGAATTGTGTGCTTGTCAGGGCACACAGTTCAACAAACCAACCCGTGGGCGATAATTTAGAAGATCTCTGTCGAATACATATTACTAACCGTCTGCGATGAGATTGACAGGATAAACAGAGATATATATACAGTCTGCTTAATTTAGTCCTTCTTCTTCTTCTTCTTCTTCTTCTTGTTGTTGTTGTTGGATGGCCCCGCGACATCGTGTTGGCGAGGACGCTTTTTGCTGCTGACCGTTGGATTTTCATCGCCGCCACCGTCGTCATCGTCGTTGCCGTCGTCATTGTCCTCCTCCTTGTTTGACCATTCCTCCTCCTCCTCATCGCCATTGTCTTCTTCGTCCTCCGACGGCTCCTCGTCCGTCTGGTTGTCATTTGATGACTCCGGAGGCGGCGTCCCTTCCATGAACTGGATATAATCGAGGACTGGGCCCGACGCCGGACTCATGGAAGACAAGCGGGATGATTCCGATGTTGACCTATCATCAGGCCCCAGACTGCTGGCCGAACTATCGTCCTCGCTGTCGCTCGACATGGCTGCAGAGTGTGTGCCAATGTGTAGCGCGGCCTGCCGGGGACAATGAAAATGGTGGACACTTAAGCGGGGTATGCAGAGAAGAGGAACTGCCAATTGAAGTGAGGGTTTTTTGTGCGCGGGAGGGGGGGTGGGTGGGGGGGAGGGGAATGGAAGCGGGGGTTGACGTATTATCTAACCGATGGTATAATCAACTGCAATTATTTGTACCCAGTCGCTCCAAATTCCCGGGGTTGCGCATGACTCCTATTGGCTATTTGGTTGGTTTCCTTTTTCAGGACAAAAACAAGGAACGAGTTTTGGGATTATGCACCAGTACCGGTACGAACGGAGTAGGATAGTTGGCAAGCAATACATTGAGATCTTCTTATTGATAAAGCTAGTAATAATCAAACTAGAAAGTAAAAGAAAAAGGACAAAGAAAAATATCTGCACGAATCTTCGCGTAACATCAACGGCACCGGACCTAGATGTGCATTACTTAAGAGCACATCTAGATGTGCTTTAGCAATACTATCAAACAAAACCCCTAATCATCATTGCAAACAACGCATAGAACATGGCTAATGCGACAACCACAACTACACATGCTAGTTCCTTCTTGTCTCTTGCTTTCATCTGTTGCCTGTATTTGATTATTTCTTCCTTCATCATACTGATTGTACATTCTAGATCAGCCAGTTTCTTCTTCAGTTTTACATTATCTTCTACAAGCTTGGTGATAACACTCCGAGCCCTGCCATGCCATTCTTCATCCAGCCAGTTAACAAAGGCACAATGTATTCTTTTTGTGAGTGGCTTAGTTAAGGTATTCAGTTCCTAAGGGTACTGTTGTACTAGTACTCTGCGTGTAAATTGACTGGCCATTAATTTTGTCATTGCACGTCTGGATAACAACATGGAGCGCCCTCAGTAATTATGAAAATAAAACCTTGTGATTTATGCACGCATCTTTGGGCAGTAGTTAATCCGTGTATTAATGTTGTTGTTTTGTTTTTAATTACCATTCGTGTGCTGCAGATGGAACGATCTCAATGGATGAAGAATCGGAAAACCATAGATTTTATCAGTGGCGTGACAGAGTTCATGAATTTGGCTAAAAGTACAAAGAGGAGAATCGGTGATGCGGATTACATCCTGTGTCCATGTACTGATTGTGCCAATACAGAGTCACATGAAGTTGCAGATGTCTAGATGCACTTAGTCCCTAGGGAATTCATGGATGGATATACATGTTGGACCAGACACGGTGAAGAGGACGTCATGGATGAAGATACCCAGGTCAGCGAGATGCCAAACCCTGATCAGTGTCACATGGATGTTGAATCTAACATCGGGGCAGAGGCGTCAAGCTACCAATGGAACACCGGAAAGCCGAAACGCACACTGGAAAACCAAGACGTCGACGCATATGACGACGATCTTGATATGCCAGATTTTGCTGCTATGATTGAATATTTCAAGGGCCCAAAAAAGGATATGATTGGGTACAAGGACCTGCCAACCATTGATGTGGACTCCAAGAAAGAATTGTATCCAAGTTGCAAAAATAAACATTCCAAGTTGAGTGCCACCCTGACGCTTCTCAGATTTAAAGCAGCAAACGATCTATCAAACAAGGGCTTCACAGATATGTTAGGTCTTTTCAAAGAAATTCTTCCGGAAGATAATGTGCTCCCCAGAAGCACGAATGAAGCGAAGAAAATTGTTTGCCCATTGGAACTTGAAGTACAGAAGATACACGCTTGTGTGAATGATTGTATATTGTACCGTGGTGAGTACAAAGATTTGCGTGCATGTCCCACATGCAAGCATGCATGATACAAGTGCAGGAGAGCAAATGACAAGTACAAATTGGACGACGAGATCAAGACTGGAATCCCATTCAAGGTTGTTCGGTACTTTCCTTTAATTCCAAGGTTGAGGCATTTGTTTGCAAACCCTAGAGAAGTGGCATCATGATGAGTGAATTGCGGATAAGTTTATGAGGCACCCGAAAGATGGGGCTCAGTGGGAATTAATTGACAAAAAGTGTGAAAATTTTGCCAAGGATCCTAGAAGTATAAGGCTCGGGGAGTGTACTGACGGGATGAATCCTTTTGGCGATATGAGCACCAATCACATCACATGGCCGGTGCTTCTGTGCATATATAACCTAGCTCCTTGGTTGTGTATGAAGAAAAAATACATTATGATGTCAATGATTATACAAGGCCCGAATCAACCTGGAAATGACATTGACATTTACTTTCAACTACCGGTAGAAGAACTGCTGACAGTGTGGATAGATGTGCCGGCTGTAAAATGTTATGATGCTTACAAAAAGGAGATTTTCAATCTACATGTGATGCTGGTGCACACCATTCAAGATATGACGGCATTAGGCAACACATCGGGGCACAAAACAAAGGGAGATGTAGGGTGTGTCACATGCATGGATAGGACAGCTAGCAGAAGACTTCCCAACCCACACAAAACCATGTATTTGCGTCATCATAGGTTCTTACGGAAAACTCACCCATACCAAAAGATGAAAGCTGAATTTGATGGTACGGCAGAGGAAGGTGTGGGCCCAAAACCCTATGAAGGGGAGGTGGTCCACAACATGGCTAAAAAAATTAATGTTGTGCTTGGCAAGAACCACACTTTGACGGTGAAACAAACACCCAAGGGTCAAGTGTTTAAGAAGAAATCGGTGTTCTGGAAATTACCTTATTGGGAGATTCTGCGTGTACGTCACTGCATCGATGTCATGCATGTAGAGAAGAACGTATGTGAAAGCATCCTTGGTACTTTGCTCAAGATTAAAGGTAAAAGAAAGGATGGTGACAGTTCATGGCTCGATATGCTTGCTGATCAATCAAAACGCAAGAGTGAAGCAGAAGATGATGACAAATTCATCAAAGCTTGCTAGAGTTACAATTTCAATACAAAAGAAGCAACATAGTTCTTCACCTATTTGTTGTTAGTTAAGACACCCTCTTCCTACTACACAAACATCAGAAGTCTCGTGGATGTGAGGTCAGGTAAAATGAAGTTGGGACACATGAAGTCACATGATTGCCACATAATGTTGACATAAATCCTCCCGGTGGCCATCAGGAATCTGATGGACAAAGATATAAGAAACACACTCATTGACCTCTGTGATTTCTTCAACCAACTATGGTAGAAAGTTGTAGATATTGAAGAGTTGGATCATATGCAAGATGATATTGCGAGAATATTGTCCAACCTAGAGATGTTTTTCCCACCATCATTCTTTGATGTCATGGTCCATCTCACCATGCACCTTGTCGATGAGATAAAGTATTGTGGTCCAGTGTTTCTTTGCAACATGTATCCCTTCGAGCGGTTCATGGGAATACTGAAGCACTTTTGTCGGAACCGAAACCATCCAGAGGCAAGCATCCTACATGGCTATACTGCGGAGGAGGTGATTGAGTTTTGCACCGAATACATGAAACAAAGACCTATAGGTTTGCCCCTCTCTCGCCATGAGGGAAGGCGGAAAGGTAAGCCGGTCCTTGCTGGCACGCAAATGGCTGCACCCGGAGAATTGGCAGATAAAGCCCATTTGATGGTACTGCTTAACATCCTAGTTCTCAGCGCTTATGCCGAAGAACACTTGGCAGAGATACGCCAAAGCTTCTTTCCAATGGTGCCTTCATCAGATGTGGAGATGAAGGAGCACACTAAGAACTACGCCGAATGGCTGAAGAATCGTTTGGCACAAGGATTCATCGATGACATTGCTACGTGGTTGACACAAAGCCATCACCTACGGTGTTGACGTACCAAGCATATGACATAAATGGATACACGTTCTACACTGAGGAACGTGATCAGAAGACCTCATATCAGAAAAGTTGTGTTCGAATAGAATGCATGACTGTAAATGAAGCTGATAAAAGGGTATACTATGGAACCATCAAAGAGCTTTGGGAGCTTGACTATGTGAAAGTTAAGGTGGCATTATTCAGGTGCACATGGATCCCTCTTGGTCATGTAAGGATTGATGAGTACATGAAGACCTGTGTTAATAGGACAATGATGGCATATCACGCGGACCCATTCATTCTTGCCAGCGATGCTACCCAGATTTTCTTTGTGGATGACCCCTTGCATAAGAACTACCATTTAGTGATGCATGGGAAGAGAAGGGTATTGGGTGTCGACGATGTTGCCGATGAGGACGAGTACGATGAATTTGTTGAGTTGCCAGCCAAGGGATCACGCACCCGTGTAACAGAGAAGCGCAAAATCATCATAGAACCCAAGTTCATTCGGGGTAATGATCCCAGTTCCCCCATGTACATGGGAATTAAGCCGTAGGACTAGTCTTTATGCCTACCCTGCAACTTAATTCGTTCAATTTAGAACTGCCGCGTGTACTAAATTTGTGAGTTAAGCTCAATGTTCTGTTGATGTAAGAACAGTTAATATGTTGACCTTTATATGCTGTCAGCTCAGGCAATGAATATGAACTGTTTATTATTATTATTATTATTATTATTATTATTATTATTATTATTATTATTATTATATCATAGAGGTAGCACACTCAATTGACCTCACTACAATATGTGTGAACAAAAATATGCAATCTGGTTTGCGAATAGCACATAGTTCATTGATGAAAGCCGTGTGTCGACCAAACCCCGCCACCCCGCCCATGATCTGAGTCATGCTTTCTGATTGGCCAGAACCCAAACCCCACGGATCATACGTCTGCACCGTTGGATGCTCCCAGATCGAACGGTGATCCTCATCCCTTTCGACAACACATGCAGTTCCAGTTGTAATTTTATTTTTATGCACAAAATGCACGCTAATCTCAAAAAATGTCATAAATATAGCTAACGATACCTAAAATGCGCCAGAAAATCAAACCCGTGGTATAATGGTGACTGCGTACCATGGAAATTTTTATGAGGCCAAATGATGAAGTCACCGGCCACAGGAGTTTGAATTGACACGTCTCCTTTTAGAAAACCATGATCCTTCATGTGAGATGTTCCGGTTTGGAAGGAGCGTTCATCAAAACTTGTGCCAAACTTTACCAATTTTTTTCCATGGGGTCGTGAGAGAACGCCACGGGCACACATCGATTTTGATGATGTCCGAACTCCATCTGAATTTCCTGTAATTAAAATACCAACTAGGCCTACGCTAGTGGCCGCACCTCGCGGCTGAAATATTTGAAACTTCTCCCCGCTTCTCGAACAAACGGATGAAAACTCACAAAGCGATGCACAAATGATCTGTACACCTTCTTTGCTAGGCTGATAGTAAGGGGGTACCATAGCTAGTATCATGCATGCCAACTAGGCAATTTTGATGAGCTATCATAGAATTAAATGAAGAAAGAGAGGGTTAAGTATCGTATTGTGAAACAGTATCATAATAAACGTTATGCTACTATGTGTCATGCATGACAATATAAATAAAGTACTACATATGATACTAGCTACTCAATGATACTATGCATTGGACTAGCCACAGTGGAAGTAACTTCAGCAGTAACTTTTAACGCCCTCGATGCGGCTATAGCTCCTACGTGTCGAGGCACGACTTAGAGGCATAACCGCATTGAAAGCAATGTCGCAAGTTAGGCAATCTTCAAAACATCCCATGTAATATAGATAATAAAAAGGGAGATACATAGTTGGCTTACACTCGCCACGTCAATCAAAGTACATAAATAGCATTACATCAACCAAACACTCATGGCCCGACTACGGCGCCAAAATAAAAGATAAACCCAACATGCGACACGGTCCCGATCGCCCCAACTGGGCACCCCTACTGATCATCAGGGAAAGACACATAGTAACGGCGTGAGTCCTCATCGAACTCCCACTTGAGCTCAAGCGCGTCATCTGGAACGGAATCATCAGGCCCTGCATCTGGTTTGGAAGTAATCTGTGAGCCACAAGGACTCAGCAATCTCGCACCCTCGCGATCAAGACTATTTAAGCTTATAGGTAAGGCAAGGTAAATATGTGGAGCTGCAGCAAGCGACTAGCATATATGGTGGCTAACCTGTTCACAAAAGAGAGCGAGAAGAGGAGGCAAAGCGCGAACGAATAACTAGAGAACAAACTGCGGCAAGCATTACTCCAACACCGTGTTCACCTCCTGGACTCCACCGAGAAGAGACCATCACGGTAACTCACACAGTTGATTCATTTTAATTAAGTTAAGGTTCAAGTTATCTACAACCGGACATTAAGAAATTCCCATCTGCCCATAACCGCGGGCACGGCTTTCGAAAGTTCAAATCCCTGCAGGGGAGTCCCAACTTAGCCCATGACAAGCTCTCACGGTCAACGAAGGAATAGACCTTCTCCCGAGACATTTCGATCAGACTCGGTATCCCGGTTCTACAAGACACTTCGACAAGTTAAAACAAATCCATCAACACCGCCCGAATGTGCCGACAAATCCCGATAGGAGCTGCACATATCTTGTTCTCAGGGCACACTCAGATAAGCTCTCCATACAACTAAAACCAAACCTCGAGTTTCCCTGAGGGGGCACTGCACAGGACTCTAGTTCGGACCAACACTCAGAGGAGCACTGGCCCGGGGGAGTTTAAATAAGATGACCCTCGGGCTCCGGAAACCCAAGGGAAAAGAGGCTAGGTGGAAAATGGTAAAACCAAGGTTGGGCATTTCTAGAAAAGCTTTATTCAAGGCGAACTATCAAGGGGTTCCCATTATAACCCAACCGCGTAAGGAACGCAAAATCCGGGAAGATAACACCGATATGACGGAAACTAGGGCGGCAAGAGTGGAACAAAACACTAGGCGAGAGGCCAAGCCTTCCACCCTTTACCAAGTATATAGATGCATTAAGATAACAAGATAATATAATGATATCCCAACAAGTAAATAATGTTCCAACAAGGAACGGTCTCCAATCTTCACCTGCAGCTAGCAACGCTATAAGAGGGGCTGAGCAAAGAGGTAACATAGCCAATCAACGGTTTGCTAGGACATGGTGGGTTAGAGGTTTGACATGGCAATTTGGGAGGCATGATAAGCAAGTGGTAGGCATCGTAGCATAGGCATAGCAAAAGAGCGAGCATCTAGCAAAGCAAAGATAGTAGTGATTTCGAGGGTATGATCATCTTGCCTGCAAAGCTGTCAGAGTTGACTGGATCCTCGAAAGCAAACTCAACGGGCTCCTCGTTAGCGAACTCGTCTCCCGGCTCTACCCAAACAAGACAAACAAGCAACAAGGACACAATCAACCACGTGCAAAGCTCAAACAATATGATGCAAACATGGTATGCTATGCGGGATGCGATATGCGATGCATGTGCAAGATTTGACAAGGAATGAATGAACCTGGTCTCAACATGGAAATCCAAGTGTTCCACTGGAAAGGTGAGATGAAATCACTTGAAAACGATATAAAGAACGCCGGAATCGGAGTTACGATTTGGAAATGGCAAGCAATTCAAATATGGCACCGGTCTGCGATTTACAGCAAGTAGCCATTTAAATGCAACAAGATGAACATGCTACAGCACTCAAACATGACAACAAAATACATGGCAGGGATCCATACATGATGCTTAATAAAAGATGAACACTGAGCTACGGCCAATTCATCAACTAACAGGTTCAAACAAGCATGGCAAAAATGCATTTGGTAAACAGATTTCAGACTTAGTGAAATTAACAGTTGTCTGGAATCTCAGGTCAGGTAGCACACTTTGGGGCATGAAAATTATATGCTACAGGACCTGAACCTGGCAAAGTAAAGCATGGCATGGAGCTATTCAAAGAGCTTAACAAAAGTCCCTTAGTGACCTTGAGCCAAAAGGTATCAGAAAATACAATTGCAAGCATGTGAACATGGGCAAAACATAATCAGATCACAGACTTAGTGATAAACTGGAGCATGCAAATCAGATATCAAGTAGGCATGTTTACGAGCTCGATGCACTCACTACAGAGCAAGTCATGACAATCTCAGCATACACCCATCAAGAATACACATTATACGAGCTAGACATGGCAAGAACAATAACATACCATGCACGGATCAACGACAACATCCTCGGCAAAATCCACCCAGACAACATGCTCGGCAAAATCGTTAACAAGTAGACAATCTACCCAGATTCACGAAATGACAAAAGTAGAGCTCGATTGACTCAAGCTAGGGTGATCCATAATTGCAAACAAAGACATGGATGGATAGAGCACTAAAATATTAACAAAACATCCTTACTGATAATCCTCAAAAGAGGCACGAATCACTAGGAAACAACATGAACATATGGCATATTAAGATAAACAGGTCAAGGACTTAGTGGAAATGCTAAGTCCCTGAAATCAGCATTAACGATTGCACCACTTTGCAAGCTTGTTCTAGTCACCACACACATCACAAAAATACATGGGTTGCACCTCTGGATAGATGGCAAAGCATATAACAAAACACATGTAGAGCTCAGGGGCATATCATGCACACAATAATCATGGCAAAAATGACAAATATCTAATTGGAGCAGTAGATCTGACTATTATCTCAAATAGCACTCTTCCAACAGCATTTCGGGCATCAAGATGAACTCAAATGAAAATGATGCAATGAGATGAAACGATGTACTCTCCGAGACGAGCATTTTGATATGGTATATGCCCAAAACGGAGCTACGGATGCGGAGATACAACATGATAAAAATAGCAAAATGATTAGGGTTTCGGGCAAAAAGATCAACCCTGAGATTTGGATCTAGATCCAGCCGGCACAGATCCCGAGGATCACCGGGGTTCCTGTTCGCCGGAGTAGAAGAAGTCGCTGGAGTAGAAGAAGTTGCCGGAGAGAGCAGGGGCGCGGCCGGAGCTTGCCGGGGCGGCGAGGTGGCGGCGACGGCGCGGCGAGGTGACCGAGGGCGCGGCGGCCGGCGCGGCGGGCACCGGAGGCCAGGGCGGCACGCGCCGGTGAGGGCGGCGGACGTCTTGGCGGCGGCGGCCGGCGCGGAGGAAGATGGCGGCGGCGCGCAGGGCAGCTCGGGCCAGGTCGGGCGACGGGAGGGCCCGGCCTGGGCCTCGCGGGCCGGCGGCGCGGGAGGCGGCGATGTGGGGTGCGCGGGGACACGTGGCGCCCCCGGATTGGCGGCGGCGGGTGGCGGACGCGTCCGGCACCGTCCGGACGTGTCCGGTGGCGGCGGAGACGATTTTTTTTAGGGTTTGGACGGGGGAGATCCGGAATTTTGAGAGGGTGGTCTTTATATAGAGGTAGAGGGAGCTAGGAGTGTCCAAATGAGGTGCGGTTTTCGGCCACACGATCGTGATCGAATGCTATAGATGATGGAGAGGGTTTTGGTGGGTTTTGGGCAAACTTGGAGGGGTGTTGGGATGCAACACACACGAGGCCTTTTCGGTCCCTCGGTTAACCGTTGGAGCATCAAACGAGGTCCAAATGGTACGAAACTGGACAGGCGGGCTACCGGTAGTAAACCAAGGCCGCTTGGCAAGTCTCGGTCCAATCCGGAAATGTTTAATCCCCACACACAAAAGAAAAGGTAGAAATGACCACCGGAGGAGAACGAAGCGCAGGAATGCAAAACGGACAACGGGGAAAGTGCTCGGATGCATGAGATAAACACGTATGCAAATGCAATGCACATGATGACATGATATGAGATGCATGACAACGGCAACAACACATGGAGACAAAAACCCGAACCCGAGGAAATAAAATAACTTAACGCCGGAAACGGCAAGAGTTGGAGTACATATTGGGTAAATAAAATCCGGGGTGTTACAACACTCTACCACTACGAAAGGATCTCGTCCCGAGATCTAGGACTGAAAGAACACCGGGTATTCAGAACGGAAGTGATCCTCATGTTCCCAGGTGGCTTCACGGTCGGAATGGTGTGACCACTTGACTTTGAGGAATTTGATTGACTTGTTGCGAGTCTTGCATTCAGTCTCTTCAAGAATAGCAACGGGGTGCTCACGATAAGAGATATCTTCTTGGAGCTCAATGTCCTCGAAGTTGACGGTGCGGTCGGGAGTCTTGAAGCACTTTCGAAGCTGAGAGACATGGAACACGTCATGCACATTTGCAAAGTTTGAAGGAAGCTCGAGTTGATAGGCGAGATCGCCTCTCTTGCTGACGATCTTGAAAGGTCCCACGTATCTGGGGGCAAACTTCCCTTTGATACCGAAGCGGTGAGTACTTTTCATTGGAGAGACACGGAGGTAAACATGATCTCCGATCTCGAAAGCCAAATCACGGTGCTTACTATCATAGTAGCTCTTCTGGCGGGATTGGGCTGCTTTGAGGTTATCTCGAATGACTTTGCACATTTCCTCTGCCTCTGTGATTAAGTCATTTCCCAAAAGTTGACGTTCACCGGTTTCAGACCAGTTGAGAGGGATACGGCACTTCCTGCCATGCAGAATTTCAAATGGGGCCTTGCCCGAACTTGCTTGAAAACTGTTGTTTTAGGAGAATTCAGCATATGGAAGACAATCCTCCCACTTCATGCCGAAGGAGATCACACAAGCCCTGAGCATATCTTCAAGAATCTGGTTGACACGCTCGACTTGACCGCTCATTTGAGGATGGAAAGCTGTGCTGAAGCGGATGTTGGTGCCCATGGCCTTCTGAAAAGAATCCCAAAACTTGGAGGTAAAGATGCTGCCACGGTCTGAAGAGATCATTTGTGGAATACCGTGCAGCGAGACAATTCGAGAGGTATAGAGCTCCGCCAATTGAGCTGCAGTGATTGACTCTTTGATAGGCAGAAAATGAGCCACTTTAGTGAGTTTGTCGATGACAGCGAATATAGCATCATTGCCATGCTTGGACTTTGGAAACCCAGTCACGAAGTCCATCTCAATGTGGTCAAACTTCCATTCTGGAATGTCAAGAGGTTGGAGGAGACCAGCTGGCCTTTGGTGTTCTGCCTTCACTCTTTTGCAGACATCACATTCATTCACGAACTGAGCAATCTCGCGCTTCATTTGAGTCCACCAATAAGCCTTCTTGAGGTCCTGATACATCTTCGTGCTCCCAGGGTGGATGGAGAGGAGAGAATTGTGAGCCTCGTTCATGATCACTTTACGAAGGTCACCTTTGGGCACAACAATACGATCCTCGAAGAAGAGAGTATCCTTGTCATCAAGGCGGTAGCACTTGTACTTGGGTTGATTCTTGGCAATCCCAAACTTCACCTTCTTCACCATAGCATCAAGAAGCTGAGCTTGGTGAATCTGGTCTTCCAAAGTAGGAGAGACTTGAAGGTTGGTGAGGAAACCTTGAGGAACAACTTGCAGATTAAGTTTGCGGAAAGCTTCACAAAGCTCGGGTTGATAAGGCTTGAGAATTAGACTGTTGCAATAAGCTTTCCTGCTCAATGCGTCAGCAATCACATTGGCCTTGCCTGGAGTATACTCGATACTCGGATTATACTCTTGAATCATTTCGACCCATCGAGTTTGCCTGAGGTTGAGATTAGGCTGAGTGAAGATGTACTTGAGACTCTTGTGGTCAGTGAAGATGTCCACTTTTCTTCCCAATAAGAGATGTCTCCTAGTCAAAAGAGCATGCACAACTACCGCCAACTCAAGGTCATGAGTGGGGTAGTTTTTCTCGTTGGGCTTCAACTGGCGAGAGGTATAAGCCACAACTTTCTTCACTTGCATCAACACTGTGCCAAGACCTTGGAGAGAGGCATCGCAAAAGACCTCGTACGGTTTGGATTCATCAGGAGGAGTCAGAACTGGAGCAGTGACCAATTTCTCTTTCAAAGTGTTGAAAGCAATGTCACACTCCGGAGACCAAACGTACTTGACGTGCTTCTGGAGAAGATTTGAGAGAGGCTTCGCGATCTTGGAAAAAATTTCAACGAATCTTCGACAGTAGCTTGCGAGACCGAGGAAGCTACGGAGTTGCTTCACGTTCTGAGGTGGTTCCCAATTCACAATTGCAGACACCTTCTCAGGATTCACCGCAATGCCCTTGGTAGAGATGATATGACGGAGATAAAGAACCTCATCGAGCCAAAATTCGCACTTGGAGAACTTGGCGTAGAACTTGTGTTCCCTGAGCTTATCGAGTACCAAACGCAAGTGCTTGGCATGATCTTCCATGTTCTTCGAAAAGACCAGAATGTCGTCGAGATAGACCAAAACGAAGTCATTGGTGTAGGCGTTGAAGATGAAGTTCATCATGCGAGAGAAAGTCGGAGGAGCGTTGACGAGGCCAAAAGACATGACAGTGTATTCATATGAACCAAAGCTTGTCCTGAAAGCCGTCTTGGGAATATCTTGCTCACGGATTCGAATCTGATGATAACCCATACGGAGATCAAGCTTGGAGAATACTTGGGCACCTTTGAGTTGTTCGAACAACTCATTGATGTTGGGAAGTGGGTATTTGTTCTTGATGGTCTTCTTGTTCAATGGACGGTAATCAACACAAAGTCGGTCCGTTCCATCCTTCTTCTACACAAAAAGAACACCACAACCCCACGGAGAAGAACTAGGTCGGATGAGACCCATTCTCTCTTGAACATCGAGTTGTTTCTTCAGCTCCTTCAACTCTTTTGGTCTGAGCTTGTAAGGACGCTTGCACACAGGTTCCGTGCCAGGCTCAAGATCGATGACGAATTCAACTGGCCGGCACGGAGGCATTCCTGGAAGCTCTTCTGGAAAAACGTCTTGATATTCGCAAACGACTGGGATTTGCGAGATAGCATCCAGTTCACCCTTCTCATTGAGACAAAACAGACGGATGGTATCATCACGAGCGGCAAAGACAATTACATCCTCAGACGAATGAGTCAATTGAATCTGCCTGGCGGCACAATCAAGATGCGCCTTGTGCTTAGAAACCCAATCCATTCTGAGAATAAGATCAATATCCGAGTCGCCCAGAACAATAGGAGAAGCTAGAAATTTGTAGTCTCCCAACGTGATAGTAATATCCGGGACGCAGAAATTAGCTGTCATCTGTTTGCCCGGTGACACGATTTGCAAGGAATTTTGCAGATACTGATAATCGCACTCATACTTCGATGCAAAAGGTTTGGAAATAAAACAATGCGATGCACCAGTGTCAAAAAGAACTTTTGCAGGAACATCGTTAACAGGAAGGTTACCCATGATGACATCTGCCGAGTCCTCTGCCTGAGCTGCATTCATCAAGTTGACCTTTGCGTGCTTGGGGTTATGCTTGACCATAGCTGTACTTGCTGATCTCACAGGAGGAGGAGGAGGAAGGCGCCTCTGGTTGAAGCACTTGTTGGCATAGTGACCCTTCTGTTGGCACTTGTTGCACGTGACCTCTGAAAGCAGACGGTGATACGGAGCACTCGATCTTGGAGCTTGAGACGAAGTCTTGTTTTGAAAGCCAGGGTTGGGTGGGTGGGAAGATCCACTGCCACCTTTGCTCTTCTGATACGGCTGACGAAACGTAGGAGGAGGAAGCCAATAGTTCTGCTGCTTGGCCACTTGAGTAGAGGAAGAAGGAGTAGAATCTCTGACTCGCTTCTTGGAGGCATCACACCTCAGTTGAGCAGCCTCTTGCTTCAATGCCATGTTGTAGAACTCATCGTATCTCAAGGGCTCAAAGAGAACAAGAGCTAGCTGGATTTCTTCTCTGAGACCACCCCTGAACTGGTATATCATGCTCTTCTCGTCAGGGACGTCCTGCTTAGCAAAGCGGGCGAGCTTATGAAACAACTTGTTGTAGTCATAGACAGACAAAGAGCCTTGCTTCAGGTTGCGGAATTCCTCACGCTTTCTTTCAACCACGCTCTGAGGGATATGATGAGCTTTGAAATCTTGACGGAATTCATCCCAGGTAATCACACGGCCTCCTCTGGAATCCTTGTACTGCTGGAACCATTCTACAGCTTGGTCTTTGAGTTGGAAGGAAGCGAACTTGACGAAGTCCTCAGGCCTGACATTACTGCACTCGAAATGCTTACATAGATCCACGAGCCAATCGTCAGCATCAGTTGCCTCAACACAATTGCTGAAGGTCTTTGGCCCGTTAGCAAGGAACTGGTTGAGTGTAGCAAAGTGATTCTGATTGTTGCCTTGGTTGCCTTGGTTCGCCTGATTGCGCTCTTGAAGAATTTGCATGATCAACTGTGTGTTTGCATTGGTTGCGGCCATCACAGCTTGCCACGCCTCTGGAGGAGGAGGAGGTGGTGGCGGATCCTGATTCTGATTTTGATTGCTACTCTTAGCGGGAGCCATCCTGAAGAGGGTGACAACCGTTAGCACATTGCCAGATAAAATGAAGCTGAATCAAAACGGGTTGAAATTGCAACATAAAGTCTTCACATCTGAACATAAGAACGAATGCATTCCACTTGAAATGGTCACATATCCTTAAATTGAGAAGCCACTTAGAATTTAGGTAGAGGAATAAATCAACAAGGTACGGATCAAGAACGAATACTTGATAAGAAATCCCAATCTCAAACCAAATATTCGTGGACGAAGAACTAGAGCTACAAGAATTCCCACCTATGAAACTCCCGAACCTTTCCGGTTATGCAATCAGGTGTTGGGGATACAGGGGAAGCATAATATCTCACGCAAATCTAGCAAATCCTACATCCAGCTGTATCCATCCTTCAACACATAACTGAGAAAAACTTCGGAAACCATCTACCTCAACCTTCGAAAAGCATCCGTTATACAAGTTATGGCAATACTCCCGAACTCCCGCCCTAGTACTGGGTGGCGTCGAGGTTATCTCACCAACGAACTGCATAAAAGAGATTTTCGATGTTGGCGTACTAAACTCAGGTATTCCAGAACTGCAACGATAAAATTGTGACGACAACACCTCGGAGCTCAACTCCCCGGGACACTGCCACAACCCCTAAAGACAGGAGGCACCAAGAACAATGTTCTCGTCACAAAACTATCGGAACGATTCCAAACTTCCCGCGTGATCATAAGTTTTTTTAGTGAAATTTGAGAAGAGAAGAGTCAAAACTCTATGTCAGGATGCCTTACCAGAGCGATGAGGAGACTGGGGAGTAAAAAGAATTCCTAACTCTCCGATATATAATTCCTAAATGACTCAAAACATTTTTCTAGACTCAACAACGGCTGCTAAAAAACGATCAAGCAATGGGGGCTCCTAAGGTCGGGGAAGGCTCTGATTACCAACTTTTAACGCCCTCGATGCGGCTATAGCTCCTACGTGTCGAGGCACGACTTAGAGGCATAACCGCATTGAAAGCAATGTCGCAAGTTAGGCAATCTTCACAACATCCCATGTAATATAGATAATAAAAGGGGAGATACGTAGTTGGCTTACACTCGCCACGTCAATCAAAGTTCATAAATAGCATTACATCAACCAAACACTCATGGCCCGACTACGGCGCCAAAATAAAAGATAAACCAACATGCGACACGGTCCCGATCGCCCCAACTGGGCACCCCTACTGATCATCAGGGAAAGACACATAGTAACGGCGTGAGTCCTCGTCGAACTCCCACTTGAGCTCAAGCGCGTCATCTGGAACGGAATATCAGGCCCTGCATCTGGTTTGGAAGTAATCTGTGAGCCACAGGGACTCAACAATCTCGAACCCTCGCGATCAAGACTATTTAAGCTTATAGGTAAGGCAAGGTAAATATGTGGAGCTGCAGCAAGCGACTAGCATATATGGTGGCTAACCTGTTCGCAAAAGAGAGCGAGAAGAGGAGGCAAAGCGTGAACGAATAACTAGAGAACAACCTGCGGCAAGCATTACTCCAACATCGTGTTCACCTCCCGGACTCCGCCGAGAAGAGACCATCACGGTAACTCACACAGTTGATTCATTTTAATTAAGTCAAGGTTCAAGTTATCTACAACCAGACATTAACAAATTCCCATCTGCCCATAACCGCGGGCACGACTTTCGAAAGTTCAAATCCCTGCAGGGAGTCCCAACTTAGCCCATGACAAACTTTCATGGTCAACAAAGGAATAGACCTTCTCCCGAGACATTCCAATCAGACTCGGTATCCCGGTTCTACAAGACACTTCGACAAGTTAAAACAAATCCAGCAACACCGCCCGAATGTGCCGACAAATCCCGATAGGATCTGCACATATCTCGTTCTCAGGGCACACTCAGATAAGCTCTCCATACAACTAAAACCAAACCTCGAGTTTCCCTGAGGGGGCGCTGCACAGGACTCTAGTTCGGACCAACACTCAAAGGAGCACTGGCCCGGGGGGGTTTAAATAAGATGACCCTCGGGCTCCGGAAACCCAAGGGAAAAGAGGCTAGGTGGCAAATGGTAAAACCAAGGTTGGGCCTTGCTGGAAAAGCTTTATTCAAGGCGAACTATCAAGGGGTTCCCATTATAACCCAACCGCGTAAGGAACGCAAAATCCGGGAAGATAACACCGATATGACGGAAACTAGGGCGGCAAGAGTGGAACAAAACACTAGGCGAGAGGCCGAGCCTTCCACCCTTTACCAAGTATATATATGCATTAAGATAACAAGATAATATAATGATACCCGAACAAGTAAATAATGTTCCAACAAGGAACGGTCTCCAATCTTCACCTGCAGCTAGCAACGCTATAAGAGGGGCTGAGCAAAGCGGTAACATAGCCAATCAACGGTTTGCTAGGACATGGTTGGTTAGAGGTTTGACATGGAAATTTGGGAGGCATGATAAGCAAGTGGTAGGCATCGTAGCATAGCCATAGCAAAAGAGCGAGCATCTAGCAAAGCAAAGATAGTAGTGATTTCGAGGGTATGATCATCTTGCCTGCAAAGCTGTCAGAGTTGACTGGATCCTCGAAAGCAAACTCAACGGGCTCCTCGTTAGCGAACTCGTCTCCCGGCTCTAACCAAACAAGACAAACAAGCAACAAGGACACAATCAACCACGTGCAAAGCTCAAACAATATGATGCAAACATGGTATGCTATGCGGGATGCGATATGCGATGCATGTGCAAGATTTGACAAGGAATGAATGAACCTGGTCTCAACATGGAAATCCAAGTGTTCCACTGGAAAGGTGAGATGAAATCACTTGAAAACGATATAAAGAACGCCGGAATCGGAGTTACGATTTGGAAATGGCAAGCAATTCAAATATGGCACCGGTCTGCGATTTACAGCAAGTAGCCATTTAAATGCAACAAGATGAACATGCTACAACACTCAAACATGACAACAAAATACATGGCAGGGATCCATACATGATGCTTAATAAAAGATGAACACTGAGCTACGGCCAATTCATCAACTAACAGGTTCAAACAAGCATGGCAAAAATGCATTTGGTAAACAGATTTCAGACTTAGTGAAATTAACAGTTGTCTGGAATCTCAGGTCAGGTAGCACACTTTGGGGCATGAAAATTATATGCTACAGGACCTGAACCTGGCAAAGTAAAGCATGGCATGGAGCTATTCAAAGAGCTTAACAAAAGTCCCTTAGTGACCTTGAGCCAAAAGGTATCAGAAAATACAATTGCAAGCATGTGAACATGGGCAAAACATAATCAGATCACAGACTTAGTGAAAAACTGGAGCATGCAAATCAGATATCAAGTAGGCATGTTTACGAGCTCGATGCACTCACTACAGAGCAAGTCATGACAATCTCAGCATACACCCATCAAGAATACACATTATACGAGCTAGACATGGCAAGAACAATAACATACCATGCACGGATCAACGACAACATCCTCGGCAAAATCGTTAACAAGTAGACAATCTACCCAGATTCACGAAATGACAAAAGTAGAGCTCGATTGACTCAAGTTAGGGTGCTCCATAATTGCAAACAAAGACATGGATGGATAGAGCACTAAAATATTAACAAAACATCCTTACTGATAATCCTCAAAAGAGGCACGAATCACTAGGAAACAACATGAACATATGGCATATTAAGATAAACAGGTCAAGGACTTAGTGGAAATGCTAAGTCCCTGAAATCAGCATTAACGATTGCACCACTTTGCAAGCTTGTTCTAGTCACCACACACATCACAAAAATACATGGGTTGCACCTCTGGATAGATGGCAAAGCATATAACAAAACACATGTAGAGCTCAGGGGCATATCATGCACACAATAATCATGGCAAAAATGACAAATATCTAATTGGAGCAGCAGATCTGACTATTATCTCAAATAGCACTCTTCCAACAGCATTTCGGGCATCAAGATGAACTCAAATGAAAATGATGCAATGAGATGCAATGATGTACTCTTTGAGGCGAACATTTTGATATGCTATATGCCCAAAACGGAGCTACGGATGCAGAGATACAACATGATGAAAATAGCAAAATGATTAGGGTTTCGGGCAAAAAGGTCAACCCTGAGATTTGGATCTAGATCCAGCCGGCACGGATACCGAGGATCACCGGGGTTCCTGTTCGCTGGAGTAGAAGAAGTTGCCGGAGAGAGCAGGGGCGCGGCCGGAGCTTGCCGGGGCGGCGAGGTGGCGGCGCCGGCGCGGCGAGGCGACCGAGGGCGCGGCGGCCGGGGCGGCGGGCACCGAAAGACGGGGCGGCGCGCGCCGGTGAGGGCGGCGGATGTCTTGGCGGCGGCGGCCGGCGCGGAGGAAGATGGCGTCGGCGGCGCGCAGGGCAGCTCGGGCCCGGTCGGGTGACGGGAGGGCCCGGCCTGGGCCTCGCGGGCCGGCGGCGCGGGAGGCGGCGATGTGGGGCGCGCGGGGACACGTGGCGCCCCCGGATTGGCGGCGGCGGGTGGCGGACGCGTCCGGCACCGTCCGGACGTGTCCGGTGGCCGCGGAGACGATTTTTTTTAGGGTTTGGACGGGGGAGATCCGGAATTTTGAGAGGATGGTCGTTATATAGAGGTAGAGGGAGCTAGGAGTGTCCAAATGAGGTGCGGTTTTCGGCCACGCGATCGTGATCGAACGCTATAGATGATGGAGAGGGTTTTGGTGGGTTTTGGGCAAACTTGGAGGGGTGTTGGGATGCAACACACACGAGGCCTTTTCGGTCCCTCGGTTAACCGTTGGAGCACCAAACGAAGTCCAAATGGTACGAAACTTTACAGGCGGGCTACCGGTAGTAAACCAAGGCCGCTTGGCAAGTCTCGGTCCAATCCGGAAATGTTTAATCCCCACACACAAAAGAAAAGGTAGAAATGACCACCGGAGGAGAACGAAGCGCCGGAATGCAAAACGGACAACGGGGAAAGTGCTCGGATGCATGAGATAAACACGTATGCAAATGCAATGCACATGATGACATGATATGAGATGCATGACAACGGCAACAACACACGGAGACAAAAACCCGAACCCGAGGAAATAAAATAACTTAACGCCGGAAACGGCAAGAGTTGGAGTACATATTGGGTAAATAAAATTCGAGGTGTTACAACACTCTACCACTACGAAAGGATCTCGTCCCGAGATCTAGGACTGAAAGAACACCGGGTATTCAGAACGGAAGTGATCCTCACGTTCCCAGGTGGCTTCACGGTCGGAATGGTGTGACCACTTGACTTTGAGGAATTTGATTGACTTGTTGCGAGTCTTGCGTTCAGTCTCTTCAAGAATAGCAACGGGGTGCTCATGATAAGAGATATCTTCTTGGAGCTCAATGTCCTCGAAGTTGACGGTGCGGTCGGGAGTCTTGAAGCACTTTCGAAGCTGAGAGACATGGAACACGTCATGCACATTTGCAAAGTTTGAAGGAAGCTCGAGTTGATAGGCGAGATCGCCTCTCTTGCTGACGATCTTGAAAGGTCCCACGTATCTGGGGGCAAACTTCCCTTTGATACCAAAGCGGCGAGTATCTTTCATTGGAGAGACGCGGAGGTAAACATGATCTCCGATCTCGAAAGCCAAATCACGGTGCTTACTATCATAGTAGCTCTTCTGGCGGGATTGGGCTGCTTTGAGGTTATCTCGAATGACTTTGCACATTTCCTCTACCTGTGTGATTAAGTCATTTCCCAAAAGTTGACGTTCACCGGTTTCAGACCAGTTGAGAGGGGTACGGCACTTCCTGCCATGCAGAATTTCAAATGGGGCCTTGCCCGAACTTGCTTGAAAACTGTTGTTTTAGGAGAATTCAGCATATGGAAGACAATCCTCCCACTTCATGCCGAAGGAGATCACACAAGCCCTGAGCATATCTTCAAGAATCTGGTTGACACGCTCGACTTGACCGCTCATTTGAGGATGGAAAGCTGTGCTGAAGCGGATGTTGGTGCCCATGGCCTTCTGAAAAGAATCCCAAAACTTGGAGGTAAAGATGCTGCCACGGTCTGAAGAGATCACTTGTGGAATACCGTGCAGCGAGACAATTCGAGAGGTATAGAGCTCCGCCAATTGAGCTGCAGTGATTGACTCTTTGATAGGCAGAAAATGAGCCACTTTAGTGAGTTTGTCGATGACAACGAATATAGCATCATTGCCATGCTTGGACTTTGGAAACCCAGTCACGAAGTCCATCTCAATGTGGTCAAACTTCCATTCTGGAATGTCAAGAGGTTGGAGGAGACCAGCTGGCCTTTGGTGTTCTGCCTTCACTCTTCTGCAGACATCACATTCATTCACGAACTGAGCAATCTCGCGCTTCATTTGAGTCCACCAATAAGCCTTCTTGAGGTCCTGATACATCTTCGTGCTCCCAGGGTGGATGGAGAGGAGAGAATTGTGAGCCTCGTTCATGATCACTTTACGAAGGTCACCTTTGGGCACAACAATATGATCCTCGAAGAAGAGCATCCTTGTCATCAAGGCGGTAGCACTTGTACTTGGGTTGACTCTTGGCAATCCCAAACTTCACCTTCTTCACCATAGCATCAAGAAGATGAGCTTGGCGAATCTGGTCTTCCAAAGTAGGAGAGACTTGAAGGTTGGCGAGGAAACCTTGAGGAACAACTTGCAGATTAAGTTTGCGGAAAGCTTCACAAAGCTCGGGTTGATAAGGCTTGAGAATCAGACTGTTGCAATAAGCCTTCCTGCTCAATGCGTCAGCAATCACATTGGCCTTGCCTAGAGTATACTCGATACTCGGATTATACTCTTGAATCATTTCGACCCATCGAGTTTGCCTGAGGTTGAGATTAGTCTGAGTGAAGATGTACTTGAGACTCTTGTGGTCAGTGAAGATGTCCACTTTTCTTCCCAATAAGAGATGTCTCCAAGTCAAAAGAGCATGCACAACTGCCGCCAACTCAAGGTCATGAGTGGGGTAGTTTTTCTTGTTGGGCTTCAACTGGCGAGAGGTATAAGCCACAACTTTCTTCTCTTGCATCAACACTGCGCCAATACCTTGGAGAGAGGCATCGCAAAAGACCTCGTACGGTTTGGATTCATCAGGAGGAGTCAGAACTGGAGCAGTGACCAATTTCTCTTTCAAAGTGTTGAAAGCAATTTCACACTCCGGAGACCAAACGTACTTGACGTGCTTCTGGAGAAGATTTGAGAGAGGCTTCGCGATCTTAGAAAAATTTTCAACGAATCTTCGACAGTAGCTTGCGAGACCGAGGAAGCTACGGAGTTGCTTCACGTTCTGAGGTGGTTCCCAATTCACAATTGCAGACACCTTCTCAGGATCCACCGCAATGCCCTTGGTAGAGATGATATGACCAAGATAAAGAACCTCATCGAGCCAAAATTCGCACTTGGAGAACTTGGCGTAGAACTTGTGTTCCCTGAGCTTATCGAGTACCAAATGCAAGTGCTTGGCATGATCTTCCATGTTCTTCGAAAAGACTAGAATGTCGTCGAGATAGACCAAAACGAAGTCATTGGTGTAGGCGTTGAAGATGAAGTTCATCATGCGAGAGAAAGTCGAAGGACCATTGGCGAGGCCAAAGGACATGACAGTGTATTCATATGAACCAAAGCTTGTCCTGAAAGCCGTCTTGGGAATATCTTGCTCACGGATTTGAATCTGATGATTACCCATACGGAGATCAAGCTTGGAGAATACTTGGGCACCTTTGAGTTGCTCGAACAGCTCATTGATGTTGGGAAGTGGGTATTTGTTCTTGATGGTCTTCTTGTTCAATGGACGGTAATCAACACAAAGTCGGTCCGTTCCATCCTTCTTCTTCACAAAAAGAACACCATAACCCCAGGAAGAAGAACTAGGTCGGATGAGACCCATTCTCTCTTGAACATCGAGTTGTTTCTTCAGCTCCTTCAACTCTTCTGGTCCGAGCTTGTAAGGACGCTTGCACACAGGTTCCGTGCCAGGCTCAAGATCGATGACGAATTCAACTGGCCGGTGTAGAGGCATTCCTGGAAGCTCTTCTGGAAAAACGTCTTGATATTCGCAAACGACTGGGATTTGCGAGATAGCATCCAGTTCACCCTTCTCATTGAGACAAAACAGACGGATGGTATCATCACGAGCGGCAAAGACAATTACATCCTCAAACGAATGAGTCAATTGAATCTGCCTGGCGGCACAATCAAGATGCGCCTTGTGCTTAGAAAGCCAATCCATTTCGAGAATAAGATCAATATCTGAGTCACCCAGAACAATAGGAGAAGCTAGAAATTTGTAGTCGCCCAACGTGATAGTAATATCCGGGACGCAGAAATTAGCTGTCATCTGTTTGCCCGGTGACACGATTTGCAAGGAATTTTGCAGATACTGATAATCGCACTCATACTTCGATGCAAAAGGTTTGGAAATAAAATAATGCGATGCACCAGTGTCAAAAAGAACTTTTGCAGGAACATCGTTAACAGGAAGGTTACCCATGATGACATCTGCCGAGTCCTCTGCCTGAGCTGCATTCATCAAGTTGACCTTGGCGTGCTTGGGGTTATGCTTGACCACAGCTGTACTTGCCGATCTCACAGGAGGAGGAGGAGGAAGACGCCTCTGGTTGAAGCACTGTTGGCATAGTGACCCTTCTGTTGGCACTTGTTGCACGTGACCTCTGAAAGCGGACGGTGATACGGAGCACTCGATCTTGCAGCTTGAGACGAAGTCTTGTTCTAAAAGCCAGGGTTGGGTGGGTGGGAAGATCCACTGCCACCTTTGCTCTTCTAATACGGCTGACGAAACGGAGGAGGAGGAAGCCAATACTTCTGCTGCTTGGCCACTTGAGTAGAGGAAGAAGGAGTGGCATCTCTGACTCGCTTCTTGGAATCATCACACCTCAGTTGAGCAGCCTCTTGCTTCAATGCCATGTTGTAGAACTCATCGTATGTCAAGGGCTCAAAGAGAACAAGAGCTAGCTGGATTTCTTCTCTGAGACCACCCCTGAACTGGTATATCATGCTCTTCTCGTCAGGGACGTCCTGCTTAGCAAAGCGGGCGAGCTTCTGAAACAACTTGTTGTAGTCATAGACAGACAAAGAGTCTTGCTTCAGGTTGCGGAATTCCTCACGCTTGCTTTCAACCACGCTCTGAGGGATATGATGAGCTTTGAAATCTTGACGGAATTCATCCCAGGTAATCACGTGGCCTCCTCTGGAATCCTTGTACTGCTGGAACCATTCTGCAGCTTGGTCTTTGAGTTGGAAGGAAGCGAACTTGACGAAGTCCTCAGGCCTGACGTTACTGCACTCGAAATGCTTGCATAGATCCATGAGCCAATCTTCAGCATCAGTTGCCTTAACACAATTGCTGAAGGTCTTTGGCCCGTTAGCAAGGAACTGGTTGAGTGTAGCAAAGTGATTCTGATTGTTGCCTTGGTTGCCTTGGTTCGCTTGATTGCGCTCTTGAAGAATTTGCATGATCAACTGTGTGTTTGCATTGGTTGCGGCCATCACAGCTTGCCATGCCTCCGGAGGAGGAGGAGGTGGTGGTGGATCCTAATTCTGATTCTGATTTTGATTGCTGCTCTTAGCGGGAGCCATCCTGAAGAGGGTGACAACCGTTAGCACATTGCCAGATAAAATGAAGCTGAATCAAAATGGGTTGAAATTGCAACATAAAGTCTTCACCTCTGAACATAAGAACGAATGCATTCCACTTGAAATGGTCACATATCCATAAATTGAGAAGCCACTTAGAATTTAGGTAGAGGAATAAATCAACAAGGTACGGATCAAGAATGAATACTCGGTAAGAAATCCCAATCTCAAACCAAATATCCATGGAAGAAGAACCAGAGCTACAAGAATTCCCACCTATGAAACTCCCGAACCTTTCCGGTTATGCAATCAGGTGTTGGGGATACAGGGGAAGCATAATATCTCACCCAAATCTATCAAATCCTACATCCAGCTGTATCCATCCTTCAACACATAACTGAGAAAAACTTCGGAAACCATCTACCTCAACCTTCAAAAAGCATCCGTTATACAAGTTATGGCAATACTCCCAAACTCCCGCCCTAGTACTGGGTGGCGTCGAGGTTATCTCACCAACGAACTGCATAAAAGAGATTTTCGATGTCGGCGTACTAAACTCAGGTATTCCAGAACTGCAACGATAAAATTGTGACGACAACACCTTGGAGCTCAACTCCCTGGGACACTGCCACAACCCCTAAAGACAGGAGGCACCAAGAACATTGTTCTTGTCACAAAACCATCGGAACGATTCCAAACTACCCGCGTGATCCTAAATTTTTTTTAGTGAAATTTGAGAAGAGAAGAGTCAAAACTCTACGTCAGGATGCCTTACCAGAGCGATGAGGAGACTGGGGAGTAAAAAGAATTCCTAACTCTCCGATATATAATTCCTAAGTGACTCAAAACATTTTTCTAGACTCAACAACGGCTGCTAAAAACGATCAAGCAATGGGGGCTCCTAAGGTCGGGGAAGGCTCTGATTACCAACTTTTAACGCCCTTGATGCAGCTATAGCTCCTACGTGTCGAGGCACGACTTAGAGGCATAACCGCATTGAAAGCAATGTCACAAGTTAGGCAATCTTCACAACATCCCATGTAATATAGATATTTAAAGGGGAGATACATAGTTGGCTTACACTCGCCACGTCAATCAAAGTACATAAATAGCATTACATCAACCAAACACTCATGGCCCGACTACGGCACCAAAATAAAAGATAAACCCAACATGCGACACGGTCCCGATCGCCCCAACTGGGCACCCCTACTGATCATCAGGGAAAGACACATAGTAACGGCGTGAGTCCTCGTCGAACTCTCACTTGAGCTCAAGCGCGTCATCTGGAACGGAATCATCAGGCCCTGCATCTGGTTTGGAAGTAATCTGTGAGCCACAGGGAATCAGCAATCTCGCACCCTCGCGATCAAGACTATTTAAGCTTATAGGTAAGGCAAGGTAAATATGTGGAGCTGCAGCAAGCGACTAATATATATGGTGGCTAACCTATTCGCAAAAGAGAGCGAGAAGAGGAGGCAAAGCGCGAATGAATAACTAGAGAACAACCTGCGGCAAGCATTACTCCAACACCGTGTTCACCTCCCGAACTCCGCCAAGAAGAGACCATCACGGTAACTCACACAGTTGATTCATTTTAATTAAGTTAAGGTTCAAGTTATCTACAACCGGACATTAACAAATTCCCATCTGCCCATAACCGCGGGCACGGCTTTCGAAAGTTCAAATCCCTGCAGGGGAGTCCCAACTTAGCCAGTGACAAGCTCTCACGGTCAACGAAGGAATAGACCTTCTCCCGAGACATTCCGATCAGACTCGGTATCCCGGTTCTACAAGACACTTCGACAAGTTAAAACAAATCCAGCAACACCGCCCGAATGTGCCGACAAATCCCGATAGGAGCTGCACATACCTCATTCTCAGGGCACACTCAGATAAGCTCTCCATACAACTAAAACCAAACCTCGAGTTTCCCCGAGGGGGCGCTGCATAGGACTCTAGTTCGGACCAACACTCAGAGGAGCACTGGTCCGGGGGGGTTTAAATAAGATGACCCTCGGGCTCCGGAAACCCAGGGGAAAAGAGGCTAGGTGGCAAATGGTAAAACCAAGGTTGGGCATTGCTGGAAAATCTTTATTCAAGGCGAACTATCAAGGGGTTCCCATTATAACCCAACCGCGTAAGGAATGCAAAATCCGGGAACATAACACCGATATGACGGAAACTAGGGCGGCAAGAGTGGAACAAAACACTAGGCGAGAGGCCGAGCCTTCCACCCTTTACCAAGTATATAGATGTATTAATATAACAAGATAATATAATGATATCCCAACAAGTAAATAATGTTCCAACAAGGAACGGTCTCCAATCTTCACCTGCAGCTAGCAACGCCATAAGAGGGGCTGAGCAAAGCGGTAACATAGCCAATCAACGGTTTGCTAGGACATGGTGGGTTAGAGGTTTGACATGGAAATTTGGGAGGCATGATAAGCAAGTGGTAGGCATCGTAGCATAGGCATAGAAAAAGAGCGAGCATCTAGCAAAGCAAAGATAGTAGTGATTTCGAGGGTATGATCATCTTGCCTGCAAAGCTGTCAGAGTTGACTGGATCCTCGAAAGCAAACTCAACGGGCTCCTTGTTAGTGAACTCCTCTCCTGGCTCTACCCAAACAAGACAAACAAGCAACAAGGACACAATCAACCACGTGCAAAGCTCAAACAAATATGATGCAAACATGGTATGCTATGCGGGATGCGATATGCGATGCATGTGCAAGATTTGACAAGGAATGAATGAACCTGGACTCATCTTGGAAATCCAAGTGTTCCACTGGAAAGGTGAGATGAAATCGCTTGAAAAAGATATAAAGAACGCCAGAATCGGAGTTACGGTTTGGAAATGGCAAGCAATTCAAATATGGCACCGGTTTGCGATTTACAACAAGTAGCCATCTAAATGCAACAAGATGAACATGCTACAACACTCAAACATGACAACAAAATACATGGCAGGGATCCATACATGATGCTTAATAAAAGATGAACACTGAGCTACGGCCAATTCATCAACTAACAGGGGCGCGGCCGGAGCTTGCCGGGGTGGCGAGGTGGCGGCGCCGACGCGGCGAGGCGACCGCGGGCGCGGCGGCCGGCACCGGAGGCCGGGGCGGCGCGCGCCGGTGAGGGCGGCAGACGTCTTGGCGGCGGCGGCCGGTGCGGAGGAAGATGGCGGTGGCGCGTAGGGCAGCTCGGGCCCGGTCGGGCGAAGGGAGGGCCCGGCCTAGGCCTCGCGGGCCGGCGGCGCGGGAGGCGGCGATGTGGGGCGCGCGGGGACATGTGGCGCCCCCGGATTGGTGGCGGCGGGTGGCGGACGCGTCTGGCGCCGTCCGGACATGTCCAGTGGCGGCGGAGACGATTTTTTTTAGGGTTTGGACGGGGGAGATCCGGAATTTTGAGAGGGTGGTCTTTATATAGAGGTAGAGGGAGCTAGAAGTGTCCAAATGAGGTGCGGTTTTCGGCCACGCGATCGTGATTGAACGCTCTAGATGATGGAGAGGGTTTTGGGCCAACTTGGAGGGGTGTTGGGCTGCAACAGACACGAGGCCTTTTCGGTCCCTCGGTTAACCGTTGGAGCATCAAACGAAGTCCAAATGGTACGAAACTTGACAGGCGGGCTACCGGTAGTAAACCAAGGCCGCTTGGCAAGTCTCGGTCCAATCCGGAAATGTTTAATCCCCACACACAAAAGAAAAGGTAGAAATGACCACCGGAGGAGAACGAAGCGCGGGAATGCAAAACGGACAACGGGGAAAGTGCTCAGATGCATGAGATGAACACGTATGCAAATGCAATGCACATGATGACATGATATGAGATGCATGACAACGACAACAACACACGGAGACAAAAACCCGAACCCGAGGAAATAAAATAACTTAATACCGGAAACGGCAAGAGTTGGAGTACATATTGGGTAAATCAAATCCGGGGTGTTACAGCAACGTCGAGTCGAACTCAACAAATTTGCTTATGTGGCAATGAGTTAATGAGGATAGAGGTAGTTTGAGTAACTTATCTAGCTACTGTAACATCGCATGTCCCAATGCAATATGAGTCTATAACCTAATAAATGAGGCTTTGCATGTTACCATACTTATGTTACTACCCACTATGAAAGGTAGTAACATAGTCTAGGGATATGTGTATGTTACTCTCCATTGTGGCTAGTCTTAGAGCAAGTACAATAGAGTGACATAAGCAGGCTATAAGGAATAGAATAATATATATGTGCTTATTAGTTGGAGGAAAGAGAAGAGGAGAGACAAGAGAAGCGGGCTCTTGGTTAGTAGAGCCAGCTGCAACACAAGACCCAAGACACTTTGTGAGGATGTAAGATGGGCTAACTATTGATAAACTAGTACGTATTTAAAACTTATTATTGTACATGCCCGCTAAGAGGTTGGCTGTATATGACATGGCAACTTCTTATAGCCGACCGTTGGCTGCATTATTAACCATTCTCTTAGTGAGGTAGCTAGTATATCATAGACTAGCTAGTATCATACTCCCTCCTTTCCGGTTTAGGCTGGTTGTAATGGTAGTATCATAAGCGGCATCATGCATGCCAACTAGACTTTCTGGATGATGTGGCACACAATTAAATGAGGAAAGAGAGGATGTGGTATCATATCATGATACCGTATCATATTAAATGTTGTACTACTTTGTGTGATGCATGACAATTAATAAGGCAACCTAAGACACTAACTTATGATACGATGCATTATGGAAGTAGTATCATACACTAGTATATATCATATGCATGATACTAGTATATGATACTCCCCATTACAACCAGCCTTATATGGCTCAATTCAAAAATCTCACCAACCAAGGTAGATGGTGAGTGGTGGAATACCTTTTGTAGTTTGCAAAATCACGCAATTAATGCTTTTGTTTTCCTCAAAAAATTATGTTTTCCAATGTATTAATTGCAATACATGCATGCATAAAGTACATGCATTGGTCAACTTTCTCTTAATACTTGCATGCAATGATTTAATGCACCTTGGAATCTGAACATGTGATGGGGAACAACCAAATTGATCATTATAAAATGGAAAAACTAAAATTTTGAGATAAGCCTATAAACCGGAAAGGAGGGAGTATATATGCATGATACTAGTATATGATCGGTAATACCTCCGTAATGCGCGCATGCATAGTATCATAAGTTAGTATCTTAGGTTGCCTTATTAATTGCCATGCATGACACAAAATAGTACAACACATTTAATTTGATACGGTATCATGATATGATACCACACCCTCTCTTTCCTTATTTAACTGTGTGCCACATCATCCAAAAAGTCTAGTTGCATGCATCATACCGCTTGATACTCCCATATTACGACCAATTTTATTAGGGTGGCCATAGTGATGATATCATAGCCGGTATCATGCACCCGGGAATAGCAAATATGATGATGTGGCAAAGAAGCAGTAACATAGGTAGATACTGTAACACACACACACAATATATATATATATATATATATATATATATATATATATATAATAAATGCTATACTACTTCGTGTCATGCATGGTCATAAATACGGTCATCTATGATATATACTACTCTATGATACTATATATGCACTATGAAGGTACGTACGTAGTATCATACACTAGTATCATATGCATGATATTGTATATAGTATATGATACTTCCCACTATATAAGGCTGACCATAGTGGTGGTATCATAGCCGGCAATGTCATGCACTCAGAAATAGCAAGTATGCTGATGTGGCAAAGAATTAAATATATAGAGAGAGGGTTAGAGTAACATATAGGTAGATACTGTATCATGTTAAATGCGATGCTAATTTGTGTCATGTATGGCAATAAATATGATCTATGATACTATACTCTATGTATTATACTATGCGCTATAATTAATTAAAGGTAGTATCATACACTAGTATCATATATATATATATGCATGATACTAGTATATGACACTCTCCACTATGAGTAGCCTAAGTATATATAGCCTAACTAAAACACCCACATGTAGTTGTAGTAGAGTTTTTGACTTTAATTAATTACTAGGAAAATTGCCTGTGCGTTGCAATGGGTAAAATTATGTAGCATACACACCTAGGATAATAATATAGTACACAAGATCAAATGTAGTAGTTCGCTAGTTTTTCTCTCGAGGTGAATGAAGGATGTAAAGAAGCAAAAGAGTGAGAAGAAAGACATAATTTTTTGTACGTATCATGTGGTCATTTAATAATTTATTCAATCACTTTTTTCATTTTTGTCTTCATTATACTTATGCAAACATATGTAGACATGATACAACAACACATTCCCCGCAAAAAAAAGATACAACAACAGATTAATTATTGCAGCGCTATTTGTCCGACATCCCAAATTTTGTGGAAGTCATGATAGGTTCAGTGTCTCCCCCTGTAACTCCTATCACTTCATTAATGTATTGTCCTCAACCTTTGGCCTGCATGAGGAAAAAACATTGTCATACAAATCTTATGATCCAAACGTACACGTGATTGATCTTGAAAAATCTAGTTTAATATTGGATTCATGATTAACGCCAAACTCTTATGGTAAAACTATTTCATTTAGCTTATAAATATGTGTTAAAACTAAAATGGCTAACCCCGAATTGATTTGCTCGTTCCAGTTTACGTTTCTAGTTCAACGCATGCTACGTCTACAACCCAGATCAATCTCTTATATCCTACCTCTTATATCCATCTCTTATATCCTAACTTTTTGAACAATCTTATATACTACCTACCTACCTAATTTTAGCTAAGCACATAAGAAATATATACTACTCTACATCATAAGGCTTGAAAAACAATTCTATCTGAATTTCTTTGAGCATCCAAAAATACAGTTCACGTAACCAAACACATGCATGCAGCAATTTGCTAGCTTTAATTAACGAACGGACTGCATACCATCTAGCCATCTAGCATGATTAACAAAGCGCCACGGGTATCCGTCACCGTCACCAAGCCGCTGTCTTCCAGATTCATGCACGTAGATACTCGATCACAGGGCCGGCGCGGTGTGGTGCTTATGTACGTAAATTGCTGAGCAGTCCCGAACCTAGCCGGTCCTTGCGAGTCTTCATGATGGTGTTGCCGACGCTGTCCAAAGCTCGTAGTACACTTCTATGCATCCTGGTCGTCCTTATCCTCCTGGTCCCTGGATCTGAACTCTGAAGGACCCTTAGGGCTACGTGGTTGGTGCTGTGCGGCAGTGATTGGTGGCTCTCCTCGCGAGTCCTCTAGCTAGGAACAGCTTGTGCTCCTGCGAGAACATGATGCCACAACTGGCGTTGTCCAAAGCTCGTAGTGCCTTGCTCTGCATCCTCATCGTCCTTTGATCTGGCGCGTGCTTAGGAGAGGCAGCCGGTGTTGGGCTGCAACGATGGGTTCATGGCTGATTGATTCTCAAGCAATGCTTCATATATAGTTGTAGGTCTAACGATTAAATTGGCATGTTACAGTAGTATTCAGATTGTTCTTCTGATCGGTGTGGGAGGTCGATGGATGGACATCCAGGGCATGCCTGCACAAAATTAGTATGCGGCATCGCGCCACCAGGTACATGTTGAGACTTGGGACGTCTTTTGGGACCCCATGGTATTATTTTAGACGAGGAACGATGACAGAGTTGAAGCCCACACCAGCCGTCAACCGCTCCACGAGGATGATGGTCCAGCACACCTTGTCATCCGCCGCACAGGCGAGGGTGCTGGACAACGCATCCGTCACCTACTCGGTGCAGTACGCCTACATGGTGACGTGCATGTCTCAGCTAGACGTTGAGAAGCAGACCTCCAGGGCCGCGGGTCGACATAGAGGAAGACTATTCAGATCGAGGATGTTGCAAAAGTGATGTCAATGGCACCGGATCCATGGATTCATGTCATCGTGTGAAGCGGCCGCTCATGACAAGGTAGGGTGGCTCCAGCCAGAACGGCTTGTTGAGGAACGTTGCGGCGCAGCTTTTGGACGCGGCGACGGTCCTGGTGTTGGATCGTTAAATCACAGGCATGGCTACTTATGGATGATAGACTTTAAATCTCCTAGACTCCCACAGCATGTCTTGATCTTAGATACGATATGATAGACACGTACGATGCGGATGATGTTTTTTTGGAAGAAAAAACAAGCATTGACCACATCATTTGGTTTCTTTTGCCTTTCCTATAGGAGTACATGTGTGTATCAAGTGTGGCCGCATGAAACGGTTGTGTTATTCTGGTCCGAACTGTTACGTAGATTTAATTTTATATCTCAACCATCAATCTTTATGATTAAAACAAAATCAACAGATATAAAGAGGTGATGTATGGAGAACTATGAAAGTCTACGTCCTTTAAAATTAGGTAAAGATAAAGATAAAGATAGGAGTACATGTGTGTATCAAGTGTGGCCGCATGAAACGGTTGTGTTATTCTGGTCCGAACTGTTACGTAGATTTATTTTTAAATCTTAGCTGTCAATCTTTATGATTAAAACAAAATTAACGCATATAAAGAGGTGACGTATGGAGAACTATGAAAGTCTCCGTCCTTTAATATTAGGTAAAGATATATGCACTAAAATGCAATGCAAGGTAAGTGCAAAGAATGACTTAAACATAGCAGACGATCTGAAATGGGCCAGAACGATGTAGCTAGTAACTGACGATTTGTAGTATGAAGTGCCGCATCTCCTTTTGGAAACTATGATCCTTCTTGTGAGATGTTCCGGTATGGAAGGTGCAAGCACCAAAACTTGTGCCAAACTTTACCAATTTTTTCCATGCGATCGTGAGAGCACGCGATAGTGACACAATGATTTTCGTTATTTTTCGGACTCTATATGCATTTCCTGAAATTAAAATACCAAAAAGGCCTACACCTCTAGCCGCACCCTGTGGCCAAACTATTTGAAGTTTTTTCCCATTTCTCCCACAATGAATCAAAACTCGCAAAGCGACACACAAATAATCTTGCTAACACGCACGCGTGTAGTTGCGACTATATATATATATACAAACAAACGAGATATCTTTTTTTGCATATTCATAGTTTGAGGTTGCTAGTGAGGCATGCCGCCTGGTAAAATGTACCAGAAAATCAAACCATAGGGTACAATCATGATTTCTTACCGTGGAAAAAAAATTGGAGGCGAAACGATGAACTCATGTTTTCATTCGAACAAAAATATGATGTTAGGTAATGTAAATGTTTTCAAAGAGCACACGGTTCACTCATGAAAGCCGTGTGTCCACTAAACCGTGTCCGATGCCTCCCCTCTGCCACGCGCGCGATCTGAGTCGTGCGTTCTGATTGGCCAAAACCCAAACCCCACGGATCGTACGTCTGCACCGTTGGATTATCCTTGATCAAACGGCGATCCTCATCCCTTTCGTCAGCACATGTAAATGTTTTCAAATAGCCCCTCCTAAAAATGTTTTCAAATAGCACACGGTTCAGACACAAAAGCCCTGTGCCTACCAAACCATGGCCGATGCCCCCCTTTGCTGTGCGCGCAATCTGAGTCATGGGTTCTGATTGGCTAGAACTCGAAGCCCACGGATCATACGTATGCATCGTTGGATGCTCCCAGATCGAACGACAATCCTCATCCCTTTCGACAGGAAATGCAGTCCGGCTAGGAATTGATTTATATGCCGAACTGCATGGTAAATGCCAAAAAATGTCTTACATATAGCACACAAGACCTGAAATGAGCCAGCAAATCAAACCCGTGATATAATTGTTATTGCTTTACGTGGAAAAAATTTAGAGGAAAAATGATGAACTCACGTCTTCATTTCAAACAAAATTATTATGTTTGTGCACACGAGCGCTTAGAGGCAACCGTTTACATATGCCTTTTCATGCGCGCGGCGACCAGGGATATTTTTCACCCTTTTCACCTAGGCCGCCAACACCCCCACCGTCCAGCCGCGTTTCACTCAACTAGTCCACCCAATCTCCATCACCAGCTCCCCCCTCCCCCAGATCCACAGCAGAACCCTCTCCGGCGCCGCCGTGATCACCTCGGCCGTGTGCTCGCTCTTTGGCATCAAGACTACCTCCACTGCCATTCCCAACACGCGGCGGCCCACGCGTCGCCGTCTTCGTTTGCTCGCCAGCCACCCTCGAGCATATCGATGCAGTAACCCTCGCCTCTCCTGTGGTCCGTCCGGGTTTGCATTAAGAAGCCTGTTAGTTACTACTCTCCATCGTGGTGAGGCATATTTCCTCGCAATCCCTCTTCCAATTTCGTTCCGTATGTTCCCAAATTGGCTATAAAATAACGAAGAGTGTATATATGTTCATTATCTACCTTCCTTACTACATATAAGCTGTATTTGTTCCAATAAGTTACTGCCTATTTGCAGATCATGGGCGCCCGAGTCACACCAACTTAACAAATTAGCCGTACATTTTCTAAATTATTGCATGGCATGTTTAGAAAGCTTGATACCAAGTTGTTAGTTTTATGCTTATCCTCCCTTCCTAAGTTTTGCATGTGTTCTCTGTAGATGCCGAATAGCAGCGACATCACTCATGCTTCAGGCAATGCATCTTCATCTAATTCGGACAACCCTAGGTCTTCAGCAGATTGTGAGGGATCAAGTAATCTTGAATGGAATAGAGCTGCAGCAATTACCCTTCTGGTCAGGACACTGAGGAACGCTCCAAGGAAGCCCACACACCAGCCTAAAGGTGTATATGAAGTAACCGAGATTGATTTAAAGTCTTGGGCTCCAACTAAACCAGATAAAGCATGCACGAGGTTCAGGAGTGTGTGTGAATTTGTTGGCAGGGCAAGGCTCAACATTAATCTGTCGGGGTTTCAGAAGGCTGACACAGAAACACGATGAAGGATAGTCCGGGAGATCATGGATCACTTCAACGTTCCAGAGCAGTGGAGAATGCAGGTGGAACACACTGCACTGAAGAAGGCTAGGGATGCTTGGAGAAACTGGAAGCACATGTTGTACAAGAAGTACTTGAGTGAAGGCAATGACCCAATCCCCGCATACCCCCAAATTACAAAGGCAGAATGGAAAAAATTCAAAAGGGTCAGGGCAACTAAAGAGTTTGCTGAGAAGAGTTTCAAGCAATCGGAACTTCAGAAGAAGAACATACACCCCCAACATATGGGTGTGGCAGGATACTATGGCATGAAACTGATAAGGGAACAAGAGGACAAAGAAGCAGTAGCGACAAGTGGGAATCCGACCTTTAGTGAAATCAGGGGCGAACGCGCAAGAGACTACTTGCGGGCATGTGCAAAGAGACGTGGAAAGTGATGTTAGAGGCTTCCAAGATCCCTGGAAGGTTCTACAAGAACTCAGGGCCATGTGACATTCTGTCCATTGCTCTGGAAACAAAGGAGCCCCCTGGCCGTGCAAGTGTATAGGTGTTAATGTCCCGCGCAAGAGGGCTTTCACACTCAGCAAAGAAGAGAGGCTCAGCATGAAAAAAGTGAGGAGTGAAATGAAGCAGAATGCATTGTATGAAAGGTTGAGGAAGGAGATTTATCCGACTATTCGAAAGGATGTTGAGGAGTCAATGATGATGCAGAAGACTCTAACACTGGTAGATAGCTAGCAAATGGGAGGGGAGGCGGGCATGGAGGATGCTGCTTATTGCGCGACAACACTACACAAGAGTAGCTGTGCATCAGCTGACCCCAGCGACACTGAGACTGAAGCTGCTCGTGATGATGCTATATCTGATCTATCTGGAATGAAAGACAGACTGAAAGGCATGCTTACACATTATGAAGGTACATTAAATTGTGCAACAACCTGGGTTTGCCCACCCTTCTGGAAGATGGCCTCTTCTTGGACAATGTGACATTGAAGTCGGGCTGTGTGAAGTGCTACGTGACTGAAATAAAGCCTGGATTCAATGAATTTGCCCTGAAGAATGTCCTTGGAGACTTCGATGAGCAAAGGACCCTGGGAGAAACACTGTTACATCACATCTAGTGACCATGAAAGGAAACAGAGTTCATCGATGAGATCCCTGAAGCCCCGCCAAGAGAAACCACTGTCGCCCCTCAACCGGTGATGCTCTCCTTGCCACAGCAGCTCTCGCGGGCTGATGCATCAACCTGTGATCAGTCGGCCCGACTTTGTGGCATACAGGCCATGTCATCCTCCACCCCAAAGCAGCCAGTGGCAAGGCCTACAACTGCTGAAGACGCAACACCGGTTCAGATGCCGACCGCTGAAGCAGCGGGGGAGACCCAGCTGCAGCACATGCTCAGCAGACCAACCTGGTGGAACATATTGCTAAGTAGTCTAATGCTTTGGAACCGCCTGCTAAGCAGTCTGTAGGTCCAGAACTGACCGCTCATTAGTCCGTCGGTCTGTAGTCGCGTGATCAGCATACCAATGCGTCAGCACTTCTTGCTTAGCAAACCAACGCGTTGCCACAGCCTCCTCAGCACACCGACAAGTCGGCACCACCTACGTAGAAACCCGACATAGCTTCAACGCATGGTCAGTAGTCCGATGCCTCAATCCGTCATAGCAGCACCGCTAGCTCAGCGGTCGGGCATAGATAAACCGTCTGCTAAGCAGTCCGTCAAAGCTTCACCGTCTGCTCGGCAGTATACCTTGCAGGCAACTAGACTTTCTGCTAGAAATGCTTCAAGTTCCAAGAAGGAAGTGGCCAAAAAGGCTACACCACGACCACGAGGAAGCGCAGCGGGAAAGTGAAGAGGAAAGAGAACGATTGCCTATTACTTAAAGCACTCATCGCCCAGAACCAAATTAACAATAGTTTGTTCGAATCGAGGAGTAATATTATTTCTGACGCCATGGATGATGAAGAAGTATACTTGTTGCTTGCTAAAAGTAAACTAGACGTACTTCAAGCACACTATTACGTCCATGGCGAGGCATTTCTTGTTGGCGGATACTTTGATGAGTGCAGCTCCAGTTGCCGCGAGTTACATGAATATTGCATGGATCTAATGTCAGCAGGTCATCATGGTTTGCTAGTCCACTATAGCAAAGATCATTGCCGACACGATGCTGGTTCCATCGATGTGAGTTTCGAGGACTTACATCTCTTCTTCAACTTCAACGTGCTTGATGCCACTCTTGTTAGATGCCTGATTTTGTAAGTACTTAACAAACTCTGATCAACTTCTCCATACAAGGATGTAAATGATAATCAACTAACTGTATTTTATTCCTCTGAGGGGATTGAACGCACAGAGAAGAAAAAGGGAGAGTGTGTATTTCATAGATCCCGAAATAGCAAATGGCACAACAATACATGGTAAGGACCTACGGGACTGGGCCGTTAACACAGTCGTCCGTCTCTTCGAAAACACATCCCATGCAGAATCATTTCTCCGACCATATCATGAACGGTGAGTCAAGTAAACAACCACACATACACTTATTGTCTTTCAGATTTCGACATAATTCGTAAGTTCATGGCTTTCTTAATATGTAGCAACCACTGGATATTGATATTCATTGTTCCAAATAAGAACACACGTTACTACATCGATTCTCTCAGAGAGTAAACAAACACCCAGGATCTGACGCATCTCCAGCAATTCATGGATAAGTATTGAATTCTATGATGTTGAAATTAATTTGTATTCATATCTGGTTCAATAATTGATGTTGTCAAAATTCATCATCATTTGTAGTGTGCTTGCATTGTGGAAAACTAAACGATGGAACCTGTTCAATAGGGAACTACCTCTGCAGCACGAGATCGTTTCTCCGGCAACACACTGAAATCTGTTATTTTCAGAAAATTTGTCCAACAGTCTGCAAATACCTTTCCTTACGCTAGTCAAATGTTCAAGCTTCTAAACAAACCTCTTTCTATTTTGTCCAAAGAAAAAATAATACATCTAACACCGGTTAGGTTGTTCCTAAAAGGACAAATACATGACTAATTTTGTACAAAAAATTTCCGTGTCCTCAGCAAGAAGAAGGGACCAACCTTTGTGGATACTATGTTTGCAGACATGTGATCTCCATCTGCAAATCTACTGATAGTTGTGACGATCCTCGTGAATTAGTACCAGTAAGTCTATCTTAATTAATATCTTCTACTCCACTCATATGGCACACTCTGATCTTAAAAATACTGCAGCTCATCTTAAAACCGAGGACCCCTGAACCGCTCCCGGCTGGTGAATTGCTGATGGTTCAGAGATTTATCAGCGACTTCTTCCTGGATCACTACATCAATCCCACTGGTGATAATGAAGATTTCAGCATGCCTTCTCTTGAAACATTGAGTAAGAGTTAGTCGCTAAACATATAACGCATGGATCCATTGTTTTCCATCTAATGAGGTCTTCGTATTTCGTACACTATGATTAATTATGTAATGCATATATGTGTGGACAAATCATTGGAATTTAGCTACCATATGTTCAATTGCAATTGTTGTGAAATCTGATGAATGTTCTTCCTGTGGACACTATTTGTTCAATTGAATATTGTGGCGAATTTGCTTTTTGCGTGCCGATTCAAAATGGGATATTTTTGTTTATTTGTTCAATTGAATATTTTGGCGAATTTGCTTTTTGCGTGCCGATTCAAAATGTGATATTTTTGTTTATTTGTTCAACTGAATATTGTGGCGAATTTTCTTTTTGCATGCCGATTCAAAATGGGATATTTTTGTTTTAACCTGGCAATTGCTCCGCACACGGTTCAACGAAATGAGTGTGTGCGATCCACATCGGAAAGCATACGTCAATCATAGCGAAACTGTCGGTGATACACAGCAGATCACAAACGATTTGCAGCGCTACTACGTGTGCATAGGGTCTCCGGAACCGTTTGTGATATTGCGTTATTGCACACGAGAACTCGGAGTAAACCGTGCCCAATGTAAAATACAATCCCAGTCGTAATTTTTTCAGGAAACACGTGGGATCCCAAACGAAAAGCACACGTCACTCTTACGGCAACCGTTGGTGATACCCAACAAATAAAAAACGGTCTGCATCACTTGTATGTGTGCGAAGGGGCTCCTGAACTGTTTGTGATACAACATTGTCCTAGACGGTAATTGTTGGCAAACGTGTGCGATGGAGTCTTGCATGGCAGACGGGTTACGCAGAAAACTCATGTGCGATGGGGCACAAATCCCACACAGTTCATATGTTGGCCCATGTGCCTTACATACTGTTTCCCAAACGGTTCATTACGACAGACCGTATGGTTTCACTATGTCATTAGAAATGTTTAATCACAGATACCAGAGGTGCGAAAGAATTTAATGTGTGCTGCATCGCACACGATTACATTTTGGAAGGCCTCTGGATCACTGCTCCATATCCCCAACGGTTTTTGGGTTGTGTGGGAAGGACACCCTATCACCCACACTCACTTGGCGATCGTCCCAAATGCCGTCGCGGAAAGGGGTTAAAAACCGTTTTTATAGCACCGACACGTACTAGTGACAAAAGATGTCATACAAGTTCTTTACATAAGCACGTATGACTATTTACGGAATACATGCCTACATTATATTTATGAACCAAAGCTAGTTTTGTGCCGCCCTAGTTTATGACTGTTATATGATGAATATCATCCAACGAATCCACCGATTGAATGCGTACGAATTTCCTACATATTGTTCTTGCTAAGTTATTATTGCTGTTGTTACTGTTACAACTGCTACAAAATCATTAATATCACCGTTACCGTTACTATTGCTGTTACCACTACTATCAAAACTATCATACTATTGTACTACTGATCACTTTGCTGCAGATATTTAATCTCCAAGTGTGTTTGAATTGACAACTCAGCTGCTAATACTTAAAAATATTCTTTGGCTCCCCTTGTGTCGAATCTATAAATTTGGTTTGAATACCCTACCTTCGAAAACTGTTGCGATCCCCTATACTTGTGGGTTATCAAGACCTTTTTCTGGCTCTGTTGCTAGGGAGCATAGCTATATTTGTTGAGTCACTTGGGATTATTATCTATTTATCACTATGAAGAATCTGAAGGATACTAAAACCAAGATCATTCCCTCTAGGACAAGGGGAGGTAAGGAACCGCCATCACATTCTGCACTTGATTAACCTTCTGTTTTGAGTAGACTTGCAACACCACCACATGCTATTAATCCTGATATGTCGCAAGTTATTGATGATGCTACTTCTGCTATGAATGATACTCATGATGATGATAGTACCTTGCTTGATGAATGTGCCACTGTCAGATGTGGGGTTCCGGAAAACCCTTAAGGTTCAAACACTAGGGTGCGCGCGAAGTCTTTTCTTCCTACCAATCTACGCCCTAGCTCGCTAAGATCTCGCGGGTGAACTCGACGAACTTGCAACATAGAAAGACACGAGATTTATATTGGTTTGGGCCACCGTTGTGGTGTAATACCCTACTCCAGTGTGGTGGTGGTGGATTGCCTCTAGCGCGGATGATGAACAGTACAAGGGTAGAACAGCCTCCTGAGGTTGAGGTGTTCTTGTGAGTTGGCTCTCGATCGGGTTGGATCAAGCTAGGATGAGATGCCTCTACTATGGTGGCTAGCTCTACTTATATAGGCCCTGGTCCTCTTCCCAAATATCGAGCGGGAAGGGAGCCAACAACGGCGAGCCAATTTGAAGGGGGGAAACTAGTACAAGCTATCCGGACAAAAGTGGTCTTCGCCTACGAAAAGCTCTGGTGGTGACGCCGTCTTCGGCTCCACGATGACCTTCGTATTGCCGTCCTCCTGGTCTTGGTCTCGTTGCACCAATATAGCAACCTTTCCCCTGATCCCTTGGTACTCTTCACCTGCGCTAGCCTCCTTAGCACCAAAGAGGAAATAAGGACGCTGCGCGCGCTGGCGCCCGCCTGGTGTCGTGCGTCATGGCTCACGTCACGAGGGCCTAGTGAGGTTTGCCCCACCTTGATATCTCCGCTCTTCGTGAGCCTGCCTAGCTAGGCCACTCCAGAGGAGGCCTTGCATCGTCTGCCTCGCGAGGCTTGGACCCTCGCGAGGGTCTTGGATGCTTTGTTGGTGAAGATGGGCCGTACGGCCTGCTGGCTCAGCCACGCCGCGGGCCGCAGGCAGGCAAGTCTGGGGACCCCCATTCCCAGGACGCCGATAGTAGCCCCCGGGCCCAAGGTGCGCTCGGGCTTGGCTTCGCGGCGAAGCCAAGGACCAAGTATGGAGCACCGCGGGCCCCCAAAAGCCTGCAGCCTCAATTGACGCATGGTGGATGATTGGACGTGGGCGTCTCCGCGTCCCCACGCTGCCCTTGAATTCGCCTGGCTATGCGGCCCCGCCTCTTACATAGTTATTCTTCTTTCGCCACACTCGACTCTTCCAATCTCTCTGCTGCCTCGACGCCCTGCTCTGCCTTCTCAATCCTACCTGTGCTCCGCCCGCTTCACCGCCATGGCGCCAAAACAAGCCGAAAAGGGGAAGAAACCTCTGTCCTCGCCAACTGCGCCTCCATCCTTCGAGCCGGTGCTCGGCCGGCCTCGGGTGCTCAACGACGAGGCCATGGACAAGGTGCGCCCCATGCTTGCCTCCAGTTTCAACGAGTGGGGAGAGAAGCCAGCTTGGCCCGCGTCTCGCACCAGCATGGATCGGGCAGTTACCGAGGTCCCGATCTTCATTGATGCCCTCTGGGCTGGGATGATTCCTCCCTTCTCCGCCTTCTTCAACGCGATGCTCGAGCACTATCAGATCCACATGCTCCATCTCGATCCTCAGGCTATGACCCTTCTCACCGTCTTCGCCTTCGTGTGCGAGGCCATGGTGGGCATCGCCCCCTCCCTGTCACTCCTCCGCCACTTCTTCTCGTTGCATCTCACCGGTCCCCGGCAGAACTCAGGGTGCATGGGTTTCCAGGCTGTGGCTGCAATGACAGGCGCGGGATCGACTTCGAGCTCCCGTCATCCACGAGCGAGTTCCATACGCGATGGGTGTTTGTTGACGTAGGCGTGCTCAACCCTCGGCTCCAAGCTCCGGTGAGGCCTGCTATTCCAAACTCTGGCTGGGGTCATCAGAAGCTCACGAGCCCCTGCCTTGCCCCCGTCTGGGCGAGGCTGAGGGGGTTGAAGGACCTTGGTGTGACTGCGCCCATGGTGGTAAGGGAGTTCGTCAGGCATCGAGTTGCTCCACTCCAGCGCCACTCTCACCCGATGTGGGACTTGCTTAGCAGACATGACAACATGAGGTTTCAGGAGGAGGGGCTTCCTCTCGCTGCGCGGCAGACAGTGCTCACGGTCCTATCAGGTGTCTCTCTGCCAGACGAGATGCCTAGGAATAGCTGCATGTTGTACCGCTGCGAGAACAAAGTCACATTTGCCGCGAACATGCCTTCCTTTGATGAGTGGGGGCTGCGCCCAGTCTGGTTGGTGGGGCCCCAGGAGAACCCCGTCATCGTGGTCCCCTTCTTTGCCGCCGGTGCCAGGCTCGCCCCAGGTGACGGTGCGGGGGAGCGAGCTGAGACGGGGGCCGGCAGCTCGGGTGTTGAGGAGCACATGCCGGGTGGTGATCTGGGGGGGCGTCCTCGGGGGCCTGCGACCCCCCTCCCAAGGTGCCGGTCACCGAGGAGATGCGGCATGCGGCTCCCGAGGCTGAGGCTCCAGGAGCCTCGGGAGGTCACAGTGGGAAGGAGCTGGGATGTTCTCCTCAGCCGGGCTCCCCTGAGGCCATCCCTCTTGGGTCTTCTTCGGTGCCGCCGCACACCGGCCATCACGTCCAGCGCTTCGGTCGCCTTTGTGTGGACTTCGAGGATCTCCGCAAGAGGAAGGGATCCCCCAGCGGCAGCAACATCTTTGGTCCGTTGAAGCGACGGAAGTACATCGCTATTGACGCGTAAGTATCTTGTCGATGTGGCTTTTTGCGTGTGGTCCTCTTATCCTGACGCCTGTCCTCCAGGGCTCCTTCTTTTGAAGCTGTTGCGTCTTCTGGGAGGCGGCCTCCTTCTTCATCAACTCCCCATCATCATTGAGCATTCCTGGCCTGCTTGCCGCCCCTGGAGCGGGGTCGGTCGGAGGGGCGTCCCCGCCTTCGGGACGTGCTAAGTCCGTGGTTTGGCCGCCCCTCGCCCACGGTTTGGTGTGGAGCTTGGCTGGCATGCCCAAGACTCCTCCTTTGCTCATGAGCAGTCACTGGCTGACCTCGGTCTTCGGTTCCTCTTCAAGAAGCGAGCCTCGATCAGCTTGGGCTCCTCGCGAGGATGGGCTAACGTCAGGCACGACGCCAGCCCCCAGTGCCCAACCGAGAGGTGGCGCGCCACTTGATGCTCCACCCGCAGCCCCCGAGGTGGAGGACGAGGCGGGTCGAGCATTCGAGCTCGAGCGCGGGCGCAGCATAGTCCGTCACGAGCTCTTCCAGGAGGTGATGGGCGCGATGAGCCACCTCGGTGAAGAGCTTGCCGGTGTCGACTCGCGTCTTGATGCTGAAGGTCTTCGGTTGGTGGAGGAGCGGCGCAAGCTGCGAGTGGCCATCAACCTTGGTCGCTATCAGTGCGACCTCGAGAACGCGAAGGCCGAGGCATCCCTCAAGATTGCCAATGAGGCCCACTCGCGAGCTTTGGAAGAAGCTCGAGAGGCCGATCGCCGCCGCGAGGCTGCGGAGGAGCGTGCATGGGGGCTTCAGGCCTGGAGTGCGTCCCTTGAGCAGCAGGTGGAGGCGCGCGGGGCCGCTCTTGCATCACTGAGGGGGATGCCTGCGAAGGAAGCGGAGGTCCGGCAGCGCGAGGAGGCACTAGCCCTGGAGGCCGTGGAGCGCAGCCTCGAGCTCAAGCGACTGGAGACGAGGGAGTGTCAAGTCGCTCAAGTAGAAGATGTCGTCGGGGCCCGCGAAGCCGGAGTCGAGGAGGAGATCAATCACCGGGTGGCCGAGGTCCGCGCAGATCTGGAGGGCATGTACGACTTGAAGCTGATGCTCGCCGGTCTGGAGGGTGCGGGCAGGGCCTCCGCCCTCAGGCCCAGGTTAGGCGAGGCCGAGAGGCGTGCGGAGGCCACAACCACCGCCCTGGTTACGGTGCAGGCAGACTTGGCCTCCGCCCGCACCGAGCTTCTTTCCCTCTGGAAACGAGTTGACGATGCTCAGGCCGTCGCACGACAAAACAGGGAGGAAGTGCTCCAACGCCGAACGCTGGAGCGCGAGCATGCTCCTATGCTTCAAGACCTTCGGAACAAGGCCAACACTGCCATGGGTTACATCTGTGACGAGAACGCCCCGGCTCCTCACTCGAATGACTACTCCAGCCACCTGACCTTCTTCACCGAGGTGGTGATGCGCCTGGAGGCTTAATCTGTCAGAGCTCGACAGCTTGTGGAGGAGAGGGGTCATGGCCCGCTTCAGCGCGCCTTCTCCCGTGTCTTCAGCCATCTTCTGAATGCCGACCCCAATTTCGACTTCGACGCCGCCATTGCCCCCGTACCCACGGCCGTCCGGGGCGACCTGGCGCGTTGGGTAGAGGACCATGTCAATGCGTTGGTCAGGGCCTTCACCTCGGAGGATGACGCGGTGGTGGATCACAGATGAAGGTGACGTGGTCAATGACGGTGATGGGGGCGTCGCCGACGGCGGCGGCGATACCGATGAAGATGACGATGACGCGAGTGACGCGTCCGCAGGTGATGTAGCGAGTGATATCTCTGGCTGACCCCATGTTCTCCTGTTGTTTCATCGTACATGCAAAACTCGGGCGTGGCCCTTGGAAGACTTTGTAAGAGCATTTTGAGAGGGGGAGCCCCTCATGTAAGCAAATTGCAGTTTTTACTTTCCTATGTGATGTGGGTATGTGTCCTCGGGAGCTCATGAAGCTGGGGGTGAGCTCCCTGACGTGGTTTACCTTAGTCAGCGCCAGCTTAGGGCTGGGTCGTGAGGCGATGAGTTCCTGAGAATCATGCGGAGCTTATCGCCCCGTTTGAGGGGGGCCCTTAAGAGGTGAGCACCAGGCGCAGTGCTAGCGCGTGCTTGACGAGTGTGTGCTTTACACGGTGCGGCTCACGTGGAGCTTTGCGAGAGAAAGGCAATGGACATGAGTCCCAAACCGAGCGAGATCCAGAAGGCAAGAAACGGCTCGAACGAGAAAAGGCACCCCCCGCGCGCATCGATAAAAATTCAGCTTCAACTTAAGTCCAGATCCAGAAAGCAAAGCCACAGAAAGAGAGATCCAAAGCGAAAGGCCGCGTCTGGCACCTAGTCTAGTCTTCGGGTCTTCAAGTCTTCTCACCAGCGCAGAGCTAAGTGCTGCCACTAGGCGTGGGAGGGAGCCCCAGGGCCTGAGGCCGGCGCTCCTGAGACTCAGGGGCGTGTACAGCCCCAACTCATTATTACGTGAGAGTGTCACGGGCGGCGAGCTTCACAGGCACCGGGCCTTCTTCATAGGTACCGACCTTGCTTCATATCGCCAGACGAGGGCCTCGCCTTGCGCCACCCTCGACCTCCTTTGAGCCAACCGGGTGACGACACAAAATAGGGAAAGGGGACGCCAGCGGTTCCCTCGGCGACCACGAGTCCTCTGCTGGGGGAAGGGTTGTTGAAGCCACCCCGGCAGAGGGCCTACCTCCGGGTGTCCCCTGGTTTCACGTGCCTTGGGGAGGGGCCTTGCTCCTAGCTCCCTCCCGGCGGCCCCCACTGTGTCTCCCTTGTTGGAATGGGTGCCTCCGTGCCAGGGTCATTGATCGTCGCTCCAACCTGATTCATCTGCAGCCCACGGTTAGCATAAGCCTGTTCCTAAGAGATTAGCGGTACCCTGTAGTTGTTGTTTTCGGTGCGATCATTATGGTTCTCCGTTGGTTCTTGGAAGGCTTTGACTCCTAGCGCCCCTTCTCCCCAATATTCTCCAATGAACGAGCCGGGGTCATCCTCTGGTGCATACCCTTGGTCCATCATGCAGGGCACGTAGGCTTCCGGGGCCGTCACCCCGAACACCTCGCCGTGGTGCCCCACGCTCCATGTTGCTCGGCCCATGGTGGCGCCCTGGGGATGACAGCATGACATCCGGCTGGGACCATGGGGGCGACGCTTGCGCCCGTGCCCGCCGCGGGCGGCATGGGGTAGTCGGAGCCCCCTACGCCGCTGGCCGTGCTGATGTTGATGAAGCCCCCGGGCGTAGTTGATGGCGCCCGGATGTGGTGAGGTTCGCCGCGCGGCCCTGAAGTGGCCTGGGGAGGAAGTCGATAGCAGAAGGGTGGTGCTCCCGTCACTGCTGCATCCAGCAGATCAGCAACACGCTCCAGCAGTGTGTCCCGGCCGCTTTCCATTAGCCTGCACCGTAGCAGCTCCCTTGCCACGGTGAGCGCTGCCCGCATGTTTGCTTGCTCCCGCCGTGAGTGCGACGCCGTTATTGTGGCATGGCTCGCCACTCTCGCGGCGGCCCGTACATTCCGTGGGGTGAGGGTGGATGACGCCTGGCTGTGCCGCCCGCGCCCGGCAGAGTTTGGCGGCGCCCGTGCCGCCTGAAGTGCGGGGTCGAGACCTTCATGGGCAGGCGGCGCTGCCCGGGCTGGCCGGGCTGCCCAGCGGTCGGAGCCGGCCCTTGAGTCTCCGGACATCGTGGCTGAAGAGCATCGACGAGCTGGCCGGTGGAGGAGGAGCTCCGGCGCCCCCTACCTGGCGCGCCAAATGTCGGATGTGCGGTTCCGGCAAACCCTTAAGGTTCGAACACTGGGGTGCATGCGAAGTCTTTTCTTCCTACTGATCTACGCCCTAGCTCGCTAAGATCTCGTGGGCGAACTCGACGAACTCGCAACACAGAAAGACACGAGGTTTATACTGGTTCGGGTCACCGTTGTGGTGTAATACCCTACTCCAGTGTGGTGGTGGTGGATTGCCTCTAGGGCGGATGATGAGCACTACAAGGGAAGAAAAACCTCCTAAGGTTGAGGTGTTCTTGTGAGTTTGCTCTCGATCGGGTTGGATCAAGCTAAGATGAGATGCCTCTACTATGGTGGCTAGCTCTACTTATATAGGCCCTGGTCCTCTTCCCAAATATCGAGCGGGAAGGGAGCCAACAACGGCGGGCCAATTTGAAGGGGGACAACTAGTACAAGCTATCCTGACAAAAGTGGTCTTCGCTTGCAAAAAGCTCTGGTGGTGACGCTGTCTTGGGCTCCACGATGACCTCCATCTTGCCGTCCTGTTGGTCTTGGTCTCGTTGCACCAATATAGAAATCTTTGCCTGGTCCCTCGGTACTCTTTGCCTGCGCTGACCTCCTTAGCACCAAAGAGGAAACAAGGACGCTGTGCGCGCTGGCGCCCGCCTGGCGCCCGCCTGGTGTCATGCGTCATGGCTCACGTCACGAGGGCCTCGTGAGGTTTGCCCCGCCTTGATGTCTCCGTTCCTCGTGAGCCTGCCTAGCTAGGCCACTCCAGAGGAGGCCTTGCGTCATCCGCCTCGCGAGGCTTGGACCCTCGCGAGGGTCTTGGATGCTTTGTTGGTGAAGATGGGCCGTACGGCCTGCTGGGTCGGCCACGCCGCGGGCCGCAGGCAGGAAAGTCTGGGGACCCCCGTTCCCAGGACGCCGACAACCACTAGGTGAATTTCTTGATGAACAACTTGCTAGAGCCAAAGATCTTGAGAATGCTGAACCCGATGAAATTATTGAAACTGATGAAGTACTTGAAACTGAAAATCTTGAAACACCTATTAGACCTAGCTCTCCTAGATATGAAATTCCTAAGATAGGTGAAGGTTATGTTATGGATGAGGAGATAGCTAGGGACTTTCTTGCTTGCAATGATAGAGATGATCTTAAGAAATTATTATGCAAACTGAATGAAAAATATTTGAATGCTAGAATGAAAAGTGATTCTAAGTTTGCTACTTCACCTATCTTTGTTACTGATAAGGATTATGAATTCTCTGTCGACCCAGAGTTAATTACTTTGGTTGAATCTAGTCCTTTCCATGGCTATGAAACTGAAACTGTTGTGTCACACCTTACTAAATTAAATGATATGGCCACCCTTTTTGCTCATGATGAGAAAATTCGCTACTATTATATCCTCAAATTATTTATGTTCTCATTAAAGGGGTATGCTAAGATATGGTACAATACTCTTGCTCCTAGTTGTGTGCATAGTCCCCAGGATATGATTTATTACTTCTTTGAAAAATATTTTCCTGCTCATAAGAAACAAGTTGCCTTACATGAAATATTCAATTTTGTGTAAATTGAAGAAGAGAGTCTCCCACAAGCTTGGGGAGGCTTCTCCAATTGCTTAACACTTTGCCTGATCATCCACTTAAGAAAAATGAAATACTTGATATCTTCTATAATGGACTAACCGATGCTTCTAGGGACTTCCTAGATAGTTGTGCTGGTTGTGTTTTCAGGGATCGAACTGTTGAACAAGCTGAGGAATTACTGAATAAAATATTAAAAAATTATGATGATTGGACTCTTCCTGAACCACCGCCTAAACCCACTCCGAAGAAGAGGGGTATATTATTTCTCAGTCTTGAACGTATGCAAGAGGCAAAGAAATTTATGGAGGAAAAAGGTATCGAAGAAGATGATGCTAAAATTTACCTCCAATTTAAGAAATAAATGGACTTGATACACCACCACCACAGGTGGTAGGGGTAAACTCTTTAATGGAATTTAATGAAAATGACATCCCTTACAATATGCATCCTAGTCAATGCCTTTATGAGTTTGATAACTACATCAGAAAACGGGATCACTTCAATGAAATGTTATGAAACAGTTGAAATACAACTCTGATATGATTGCTCGCTTGAGTGACTTGTTACTTAGAATCTCTAATGATGTTAGAGGTGTAGGAAAACATGCCTCTATATATGGTTCATACTCAGTTAGAACAAGTTGCTAAATCTCAAAGAGAGTTGCTTGATGAAATAAACAATAATATAAATGATCATGATATTAGAATAATGACTAGAGGAGGTAGAATGACTTAGGAACCACTTTATCCCGAGGGACACTCTAAAAGAATTGAACAAGACTCTCAAAGAATTAACACTGATGCACCTAGTCCTTCTAAAATCAAAAAGAAAAAATGATAGGACTTTGCATACTTCTAGTGAACCTGAAATAGAAAAACCTCCTGAAGATAATAATGATGTTTCTATCTCTGATGCTGAAACTGAATCTGGGAATGAAGATTCTCCTAGTGATAATGAAAAAGATAATGATGATGTTCATAAAGACACTCAACCAAACAATGATAAAGAACCAGATAATGATGTTGAGATAGAGCCTACTGTTGATCTTGATAACCCACGACCTCATAATAAAAGATATGATAAAAGAGACTTTGTGGCTAGAAAACATGGTAAAGCAATAGAACCATGGGTTCAGAAACCCATGCCCTTCCCACCCAAACCAACTAAGAAGAAAGATGATGAAAAATTTGAACGCTTTGCTGAAATGCTTAGGCCAGTCTTTTTGTGCACTTGCTTGACTGAGATTTTAAAGATGGCCCTTTATGCAAAATACATGAAATACATCATCACTAATAACATAAAGATACCAGAAGCTGAAATCTCCACAATGCTTGCTAATTATTCTTTTAAGGATGGAGTACCTAAAAAGCTTGGAGATCCGGGAATATACCTTGCTCCATCAAAGGATATTATGTTAAAACAGCTTTGTGTGATTTAGGAGTTGGTGTTAGTGTTATGCCTTTCTCCTTATATAAAAGACTTTGCTACTAGAAAACATGGTAAAGAGAGAGAGCCATGGGTTAAGAAACCCATGCCCTTTCCACCTAAACCTTCTTAGAAAAAAGATGATGAATAATTTAAACGCTTTGCTAAAATGCTTAGGCCAGTCTTTTAGCGTACCCGCTTGCCGAATATTCTAAAGATGGCCCCTTAAGCAAAATACATGAAAGAAATTGTCACTAATAAGAGAAACATACCTAAAGATGAAATCTCCACCATGCTTTATAATTACTCTTTTAAGGACGGAGTACCTAAAAAACTTGGAGATCCGGGAATACCAACTATACCTTGATCCATCAAAAGAAATTACGTCCAAACTGCTTTGTGTGATTTAGGAGCTGGTGTTAGTGTTATGCCTTTCTCTTTATATAAAAGACATGATTTGAATAAACTCACACCTACTGAAATATCTTTGCAAATGGCTGATAAATCAACTGCCATACCTATCGGTATTTGTGAGGATGTGCCCATTGTTGTTGCAAATGTTACTATCTTAACAGACTTTGTTATACTTGAGATGCCCGAGGATGACAATATGTGGGTTATCCTTGGTAGACCCTTTTTGAACACTGCAGGGGCTGTTATTGATTGCAATAAAAGCAAGGTCACTTTTCATATCAATGGTAATGAGCATATGGTGCACTTTCTAGAGAAACAATTCCAAGTGAATGGTATTAATGTCATTGAAAAATCTCCGACACCTACTATTGGAAGTTTTCAACTACCTCTACCTACTGCCAAAAAGAAATATGATATACTTATTGTTGGGTACATGCATATCCCCGTTGAGGTAACTTGGTGTTTTACAAAAGTTCTTTGGTTTCATGCTAATCGAAGGTGGTTGTTAATAAGACTTGATCAGCCTTATTAATGGATCATTTTTGAGAGGTATCAAGTTGATGAATTTAGTAGGCACTACCTTCTATGCTTACCTTTTGTTCTCTGTTTTTCTTAGTTAAATAAAATAAAATGCCATTTTATCCTATTTTTCAGATTTTCCGTGTAATAAAAAAATGACCCCGAAATAAAAGTGCTCAGAATGCCCTGAAAATTTAATAGGATTTTTTCTGAATATTTTTGAAATTTTGGTGCAAATAACATCGGAGGGGGGGGGTGCACCTGGTGACCACAAGACAGTGATACGTCTCCAACGTATCTATAATTTTTGATTGCTCCATGCTATATTATCTACTGTTTTGGACAATATTGGGCTTTATTATCCACTTTTATATTATTTTTAGGACCAACCTATTAACCGAAGGCCCAGCCCAGAATTGCTGTTTTTTGCCTATTTCAGTGTTTCGAAGAAAAGGAATATCAAACGGAGTCGAAACGGAATGAAACCAACTAGAGAAGTTATTTTTGGAAGGAAAGCTACCGGAAAAACTTGGAGTGCATGTTAGGAAAGGAACGAGGGAGCCACAAGGTAGGGGGGCGCGCCCACCCCCCTAGGGCGTGCCCTCCACCCTCGTGGGCCCCTCGTGGCTCCCCTGACATATCTCCATATATACCCACGTACCCTAAAACTATCGAAAAGCACAATAGATCGGGAGTTCCGCCGCCAGAAGCCTCCGTAGCCACCGAAAGCCAATCTAGACCCGTTCCGGCACCCTGCCGGAGGGGGAATCCCTCTCTGGTGGCCATCTTCATCATCCCGGCGCTCTCCATGACGAGGAGGGAGTAGTTCTCCCTCGGGGCTAAGGGTATGTACCAGTAGCTATGTGTTTGATCTCTCTCTCTCTCTCGTGTTCTTGAGGTGATACGATCTTGATGTATCGCGAGCTTTGCTATTATATTCAGATCCTATGGTGTTTCTTCCCCCCCTCTACTCTCTTGTAATGGATTGAGCTTCCCCTTTGAAGTTATCTTATCGGATTGAGTCTTTAAAGATTTGAGAACACTTGATGTATGTCTTGTCGTGCGTATCTGTGGTGACAATGGGATACCACGTGATTCACTTGATGTATGTTTTGGTGATAAAATTACGGGTTCCGCCCATGAACCTATGCATAGGGGTTGGCACATGTTTTCATCGTGATTCTCTGGTAGGAACTTTGGGGCACTCTTTGAGGTTCTATGTGTTGGTTGAATAGATGAATCTGAGATTGTGTGATGCATATCGTATAATCATACCCACGGATACTTGAGGTGACATTAGAGTATCTAGGTGACATTAGAGTTTTGGTTGATTTGTGTCTTAAGGTGTTATTCTAGTACGAACTCTAGGGCTGTTTGTGACACTTATAGGAATAGCCCAACATATTGATTGGTAAGAATAACTTTGAGGTGGTTTTGTACCCTACCATAATCTCTTCGTTTGTTCTCCGCTATTAGTGACTTTGGAGTGACTCTTTGTTGCATGTTGAGGGATAGTTATATGATCCAATTATGTTATTATTGTTGAGAGGACTTGCACTAGTGAAAGTATGAACCCTAGGCCTTGTTTCAACGCATTGCAATACCGTTTACGCTCACTTTTATCATTAGTTACCTTGCTGTTTTTATATTTTCAGATTACAAAAACCTTTATCTACTATCCATATACCACTTGTATCACCATCTCTTCACCGAAGTAGTGCACCTATACAATTTACCATTGTATTGGGTGTGTTGGGGATACAAGAGACTCTTTGTTATTTGGTTGCAGGGTTGCTTGAGAGAGACCATCTTCATCCTACGCCTCCTACGGATTGATAAACCTTAGGTCATCCACTTGAGGGAAATTTGCTACTGTCCTACAAACCTCTACACTTGGAGGCCCAACAACGTCTACAAGAAGAAGGTTGAGTAGTAGACATCAAGCTTTTTTCTGGCGCCGTTGCCGGGGAGGTGAGTGCTTGAAGGTATATCTTTAGATCTTGCAATCGAGTCTTTTAGTTTCTTGTTTTATCACTAGTTTAGTTTATAAAAGAAAATTACAAAAAAAATGGAATTGAGTTTGTCTCATACGCTTCACCTTTTTAGTATCTTTCGTGAGTATGATGGAAAGGATAATTGTGCTCAAGTGCTAGAAGAAGAAATCTATAAAATGTTTGGCACTAAATATTTGAATGATGAGCATGATTGCAATGTTGTTAGTACGAATTCTTTGAATATCCATGATACTAATGATGATTGCACTAGTTATGATGAAGATGTCTCCTATAAACATGTCATTTTTTGTGGAGTACATTGGGTTTGTAAGTACACACCAAATAGGGAAGATAGATATTGCAAGAGGCATAAGTACTTAGAAACTAAATTGTTGCAAGAAAGGCTAGATGAATGTGCTGAAAATTTAAATTATCTTGGCCATACTTGTGAGCTTTGCAATGAACATGATCATTTCAATACCCAATGCAAATTGTTTCATGATCGTATCATGTCCAAAAATTGTGATGACTTGATTTCCCTTGCACATCATAATGAACTTAGTTTGCTCTTGGGTTATGAAGAAATGAAACGTATAACTAAGGATATTCCAAAATTTGCCCTTGATAGAGTTCTTCATTTTGGTCTAGAGGAAATTTATATGTATTCTGTGGTGAATTGTATTGAAAATCCTTATATTGCCAACTACATAAAGAAAAGAAAACAAATAGAAGATGAAGAGAATACTAATGAAAGGGAAGAGACTTCCCAATATCCTCCTATTATTTCTTATGATGGATCAGGTAACGAGGAGGAGCCTCCTATTCAACCAATCTCATTAATAAGGAGCTCCAAAAAGAGGATTGAACCCACACACGATGTGGTGAAGAAGAAGAAAAGAAAAAGGAAGAGAGGTAAAAAGATATCTCTCCCAAATAATGCTGCTCCTATTACTATTGTGCCTCATGAAAATATAATTGTGGAAGATAATGATACTTCTTATGATCTTGAAAATCTTTTTGGCACTTGCTTGGAAGAATATGATAATTGCTATACTATTGGTGCTATTCATACTATTAATGATGAGAGTGATTATGCTTATGATATGAAAAGGCCCAAGCTTGGGGATGCTATGTTTGATGAATATGATGTTTTTGAGAATATATTTGCTGCAATTAATGTTTGTCCCAAGCTTGAGGATGCTACGTTTAATGAATATGATATTTTTAGTCTCCCAAGTTTTGATATGCAAATTTATAATGATGATAGCATGCCTCCTACTTATGATGATTACTGTGATGATACTTATGCTATAAAAAGTAGTGATTATATATATATATAACTTGTCATGATAATGGTTACCCATTTTTTGAACATTACTCTTTTAATGTGGAAACAATTTGTAGTATTCAAGTCTCTTATGATACTCCCACTACCCCGAATGAGAAGAATTTTGCTTGTGTGGAGAGTAGTAAATTTTTTATGCTTGTAGATCATGGAAAGAATGCTTTAGGTGCTGGTTATATTGTTGAATTCATTCATGATGCTACTGAAAATTATTATGAGGGAGGAATATACGCTTGTAGGAATTGCAATAATATCAAGTTTCCTCTCTATGTGCTTAAAGTTTTGAAGTTAAGCTTGTTTTGCTTTCCTATGCAAGTTGATTCTTGTTCCCATAAGTTGTTTGCTCACAAAATCCCTATGCATAGGAAGTGGGTTAGGCTTAAATGTGCTAGTAATATTCTTCATGATGCTCTCTTTATGTTACAATTCTTATCCTTTATGTGAGCATCATTGAAATCATCATGCCTAGCTGGGGCGTTAAACGATAGCGCTTGTTGGGAGGCAACCCAATTTTATTTTTTGTTCCTTGCTTTTTGTTCCTGTTTAGTAATAAATAATTCATCTAGACTCTGTTTATATGTGGTTTTATGCTTCTAATTAGTGTTTGTGCCAAGTAGAACCGTTGGGAAGACTTGGGGAAAGTCTTGTTGATCATGCTGTAAAAAACAGAAACTTTAGCGCTCACGAGAATTGCTGCCATTTTTATTTGGAGAGTGATATTTAGTTAATTATTTTTGAAAATGATTAATAGATAAATTCTTCACGTCCAGCAATTTATTTGAGAATTTTATGAGTTCCAGAAGTATACGTTTGATCCAGGTTACTACAGACTGTTCTGTTTTTGACAGATTCTGTTTTCTATGTGTTGTTTGCTTATTTTGATGAATCTATGAGTAGTATCGGAGGGTATGAACCATAGAGAAGTTGGAATACAGTAGGTTTAACACCAATATAAATAAATAATGAGTTCATTACATTATCTTGAAGTGGTGTTTTGTTTTCTTTCGCTAACGGAGCTTACGAGTTTTCTGTTAAGTTTTGTGTTGTGAAGTTTTCAAGTTTTGGATAAAGATTCGATGGTCTATGGAATAAGGAGTGGCAAGAGCCTAATATTGGGGATGCCCAAGGCACCCCAAGGTAATATTCAAGGACAACCAAGAGCCTAAGCTTGGGGATGCCCCGGAAGGCATCCCTCTTTCGTCTTCGTTCATCGGTAACTTTACTTGGAGCTATATTTTTATTCGCCACATGATATGTGTTTTGCTTGGAGCGTCAATTTATTTTCTTTTGTTTTTCTTGGTGTTTGAATAAAGTACCAATATCTGAAATTATTAAATGTTAGAGAGTCTTCATATAGTTGCATAATTATTCTACTACTCATTGATCTTCACTTATATCTTTCGAAGTAGTTTGTCTTTTGCTCTAGTGCTTCACTTATATCTTTTTAGAGCACGGTGGTAGTTTTATTTTGAAGGAATATATGAAATCTCATGCTTCACTTCTATTATTTTGAGAGTCTTAAATATCATGGTAATTTTCTTAAATAATCCTAATATGCTAGGCATCCAAGAATAGTAAAAACTTTCATATAGAGTGCATTGAATACTAAGAGAAGTTTGATGCTTGATGATTGTTTTGAGATATGGAGGTAATAATATCAAAGTCATGCTAGTTGGGTAGTTGTGAATTTGAGAAATACTTGTGTTGAAGTTTGCAAGTCCCGTAGCATGCACGTATGGTAAACGTTATGTAACAAATTTGAAACATGAGGTGTTATTTGATTGTCCTCCTTATGAGTGGCGGTCGGGGACGAGCGATGGTCTTTTCCTACCAATCTATCCCCCTAGGAGAATGCGTGTAGTGCCGAGGTTTTTGATGACTTGTAGATTTTTGCAATAAGTATGTGAGTTCGTTATGACTAATGTTGAGTCCATGGATTATACGCACTCTCACCCTTCCATCCTTGCTAGCCTCTTCGGCACCGTGCATTGCCCTTTCTCACATTGAGAGTTGGCGCAAGCTTCGCCAGTGCATCCAAACCCCGTGATATGATACGCTCTTTCACACATAAACCTCCTTATATCTTCCTTAAAATAGCCACCATACCTACCTATTATGGCATTTCCATAGCCATTCCGAGATATATTGCCATGCAACTTTCCACCGTTCCGTTTAACATGACACATTAATCATTGCCATATTGCTTAGCATGATCATGTAGTTGACATAGTATTTGTGGCAAAGCCACCGTTCATAATTCTTTCATACATGTCACTCTTGGTTCATTGCATATCCCGGTACACCGCCGGAGGCATTCGTATAGAGTCATATTTTGTTCTAGCATTGAGTTGTAATCATTGAGTTGTAAATAAATAGAAGTGGGATGATCATCATTTTCTAGAGCATTGTCCTAAGTGAGGAATAAAAAAATAGAAAAAAAAGAGAAAGGCCATAAAAAAAGAGAAGGCCAAAAAAAAGAAGAAGATAAAGGCCATAAAAAAGAGATAAAAGGCCCAAATAAAAAAATAAAAAAGGAGAGAAAAAGAGAGAAGGGACAATGCTACTATCCTTCGCCACACTTGTGCTTCAAAGTAGCACCATAATCCTCATGATAGAGAGTCTCTTGTTTTGTCACTTTCATATACTACTGGGAATTTTTCATTATAGAACTTGGCTTGTATATTCCAACAATGGGCCTCCTCAAGTGCCCTAGGTCTTCATGAGCAAGCAAGTTGGATGCACACCCACTTAGTTTCTTTTGTTGAGCTTTCATACATTTATAGCTCTAGTGCATCCATTGCATGGCAATCCCTACTCCTTGCATTAACATCAATCGATGGGCATCTCCATAGCCCGCTGATTAGCCTCGTTGATGTGAGACTTTCTCATTTTTTGTCTTCTCCACATAACCCCCTCATTATATTCTATTCCACCCATAGTGCTATGTCCATGGCTCGCGCTCATATATTGCGTGAAAGTTTATAGGTTTGAGATTACTAAGGTATGAAACAATTGTTTGGTTATCATCGGGGTTGTGCATGATGAGAGCATTCTTGTGTGACGAAAATGGAGCATGACTAAACCATATGATTTTGTAGGGATGAACTTTCTTTAGCCATGTTATTTTGAGAAGACATAATTGCTTAGTTAATATGCTTGAAGTATTATTATTTTTATGTCAATATGAACTTTTGTCTTGAATCTTTCGGATCTGAACATTCATACCACAATTAAGAAGAATTACATTGAAATTATGCCAAGTAGCACTCCGCATCAAAAATTATTTTTTATCATTTACCTACTCGAGGACGAGCAGGAATTAAGCTTGGGGATGCTTGATACGTCTCCAACGTATCTATAATTTTTGATTGCTCCATGCTATATTATCTACTGTTTTGGACAATATTGGGCTTTATTATCCACTTTTATATTATTTTTGGGACTAACCTATTAACCGGAGGCCCATCCTAGAATTGCTGTTTTTTTCCTATTTCAGTGTTTCGAAGAAAAGGAATATCAAACGGAGTCGAAACGGAATGAAACCAACTGGAGAAGATATTTTTGGAAGGAAAGCTACCGGAAAAACTTGGAGTGCACGTCAGGAAAGGAACGAGGGAGCCATGAGGCAGGGGGCGCACCCTCCACCCTCGTGGGCCCCTCATGGCTCCCCTGACGTATCTCTTTCACCCATATATACCCACGTACCCTAAAACTATCGAAAAGCACAATAGATCGGGAGTTCCGCCGCCAGAAGCCTCCGTAGCCACCGAAAGCCAATCTAGATCCGTTCCGGCACCCTGCCGGAGGGGGAATCCCTCTCCGGTGGCCATCTTCATCATCCCGGCGCTCCCCATGACGAGGAGGGAGTAGTTCTCCCTCGGGGCTGAGGGTATGTACTAGTAGCTATGTGTTTGATCTCTCTCTCTCTCTCGTGTTCTTGAGGTGATATGATCTTGATGTATCGCGAGCTTTGCTATTATATTTGGATCCTATGGTGTTTCTTCCCCCTCTACTCTCTTGTGATGGATTGAGTTTGCCCTTTGAAGTTATCCTATCGGATTGAGTCTTTAAAGATTTGAGAACACTTGATATATGTCTTGCCGTGCGTATCTGTGGTGACAATGGGATACCACATAATTCACTTGATGTATGTTTTGGTGATCAACTTGCGGGTTCCGCCCATGAACCTATGCATAGGGGTTGGCACACGTTTTCGTCGTGATTCTCAGGTAGGAACTTTGGGGCACTCTTTGAGGTTCTATGTGTTGGTTGAATAGATGAATCTGAGATTGTGTGATGCATATCGTATAATCATACCCACGGATACTTGAGGTGACATTGGAGTATCTAGGTGACATTAGGGTTTTGGTTGATTTGTGTCTTAAGGTGTTATTCTAGTACGAACTCTAGGGCTGTTTGTGACACTTATAGGAATAGCCCAACATATTGATTGGTAAGAATAACTTTGAGGTGGTTTTGTACCCTACCATAATCTCTTCGTTTGTTCTCCACTATTAGTGACTTTGGAGTGACTCTTTGTTGCATGTTGAGGGATAGTTATATGATCCAATTATGTTATTATTGTTGAGAGGACTTGCACTAGTGAAAGTATGAATGCTAGGCCTTGTTTCTACGCATTGCAATACCATTTACGCTCACTTTTACCATTAGTTACCTTGCTGTTTTTATATTTTCAGATTACAAAAACCTTTATCTACTATCCATATACCACTTGTATCACCATCTCTTCGCCGAACTAGCTCACCTATACAATTTACCATTGTATTGGGTGTGTTGGGGACACAAGAGACTCTTTGTTATTTGGTTGCAGGGTTGCTTGAGAGAGACCATGTTCATCCTATGCCTCGTACGGATTGATAAACCTTAGGTCATCCACTTGAGGGAAATTTGCTACTGTCCTACAAACCTCTGCACTTGGAGGCCCAAGAACGTCTACAAGAAGAAGGTTGTGTAGTAGAGGATTTTGATCTCTTTGCTCGAAGCTCCATTTCCAAAACTGTTTTGGGGGATTGCTACTTGGTATGTGATTCCTCCATTGTTCCAATTAGTTTTTGCTTTAGTGGTTTGTATTTTGAATAATTAGCTACTCTTGGTGCTACCGTAGATGAGCTTGCATGTTGAATTCTTAGAGTTCTAATTAGTTTGAATGCTTAATATAGCCTCTATGCATCCTTATGAGTAGTTGCTATCAATATTATGAAGTTTTGTTGGCAAAAAATTGGTGGACTAAAATTTTCGGAATTTTATCTATAGGAATAAGATGAGTTTCTTTAGGAAGTTTGCCTCCAAGAAAAATGCTAAGAGAGTCATTAGGGAATCATCGGACAATGGCCTCCATACTCGGAGAAGGGCGAAGGTGCGGCCGTGCGAATGGCCACATAATCCCTTCATGGAGGGGAGGCGGGATTCATCAAGAGTTTTCCCAATTCGCTGCAAATGCCGGGCTAACCGACTTCATCGTAGCTGAGTGTGAACAATACCATCTCCTTACAAATTCCTTTGTGCAAAATTTTTATTTTCTGAGTAGGAATAATCCCCTTGATAGGTGTGGTTTAATTTATATGCTAAAACCCGTCAGATACCACTCCCTGACTTTTGTGATATATACTTGATCCCTTCTGATGGGGAAATAAGAGAGCCTAGACCTACAGAGTTTGAGGACTTTTATCATACTCTGTGAGTGGGAGATGAGAGAGGTGTATCGAGTGTTACTGCCACTAGCTTGCGGTTTCCTTCTGTGCATTATTTTTCTCTATTTATCGCAAAATGTTTAATTGCTAGAGAGAAGGTTGGTGCACCCAGTGCTCCCGACCTCGCCATTTTACGCCGTGAACTATACGGCGATAACCCATTCCGCCTAGGGGCTATTATTGCACATCATCTGCACCTTAATAGGACCAAGGGCATAATTCATGGCAGTGTTTACGCTACTCTCTTAGCGAGTCAATTTTAACGATCAGATATGCCAACATGATTACCCTCTGCCCAAAGTTTATCTAGATCACCACACGATCGTGGCTCATTTGTTTACTACTAATTCCGACTCTATTAATAATATTCCTTACAACCTGGTCTTCAGTGTGAATTCTTGTGGCATTATTCTGTTGCCTACACCTGGTTTGGTTGATTTTATTGCCATGGGCGGATACAAGATCATGCCAGACGACATCATTGCCTACCGGAATGCCCAGGCAGCTGCAGAGGAGGACCCTCAGGAGTGGGACGCTCAAGTGCCATCGCCGCAACACTTTGACATGGGATCGTATGGCTAATACGGGTGGTACTTACCAAGTTAGGCCAAAAGGCCAAGCTTGGGGGAGTACGTATTTCCACCGACATTGTTTTGATGATCACACATTTCATTAAAGTTGTCGGTGTTCACACTTCTTCATTGTATTATCCATGCTAGATTTATTTTTCTCTTCTTGTGTGTTTGAAAAAATTTGAGAAAACCAAAAAATATTTCTTGCTTCTTTTCAGTTTTTATTTTTAGTTTAATTAGTTGTAGTATTAAAAAAACCAAAAAGATTTCTCAATTCTTCTTCTTGCTTGTTGGGAGCTCTCCTGTGTAAATAGTTTTTCTTGTTTTTGTTTTTCTTTCTTTAATTTGCTTTCTTCAAGAAAAATTAAAAACTCCAAAAAAAATCAGTGTGTTTCTCTGAATTTCTTTTTCATTTTATCGAGTCATACCAAGGAGAAGACCACGATTAAAATGTTGAGTGGCTCTCATATGCATGATTTTTGATCTAACAAAGAGCCCAAATTGCTTTGTCTTATCCTTTTGAATAAAATGTTTGCAGATTCCAGCTTAGTCCACAAAACTCTTGCACTATTATTATTTTCATATCGTTCGGTCGTGCAAGTGAAAGGCAATAATGATGATATTTGATGAACTCGCTGTGGCAGAGAGAAACGGGTATGAACTCAACTTGTTCTACTTTTGTAAATATGTTTAACCTAGTATCCACGATTCAGCATATTATGATCAAACATGTTTGCAATGACAATTATAGACTATAGTTTCTCATGCCATGCTTAAGTAGCCAGGAGTGGATAATGATTTATCTTGGATGTTAACATTGTGTTAAAATGATTGTGATTTAGTATGATGATATGGTATCCTCCTCTGAATGTTTCAAGTGTCTTGACTTGGCACATGTTCATACATGTAGTTGAATCAAAACCAACATAGCCTTTACGATATTTATTTTCATGGTGTCCATATCCTACTCATGCTAGTATCCAATGTTCATTATTCATAATGCATGTTCATGACCGTTTTCGCTCTCTAACTGGCCGCTTCTCAACCTATTTGCTACTCTTCACCTGTACTAAGCGAAAATACTGCTTGTGCATCAAAACCTTTAAACTAAAGTTATTCCAGATGAGTCCATCATATCTACCTATATGCGGTATTACCCTGCCGTTCTAAGTGAATTTGCATGTGCCACCTCTAAAAAGTTCAAATAAACATCTATTCTTGTGTGTCTGGATTGTTCATAGAGCGACAGGGGGTAGTCGGTATATTCCATGCTAAGCATTATTCTCATGATGAGTGTTTATTCACTCGTACTTGCATGAGAGGGGAGGTAATAGGGATTCCCAGTCCCGAAGTCAAAAATTGCAAATAATTAAACAAAACTCCCCAGGATTGTAATTGGTATGGACAGTACCCGTGGATTTGGCTAGCCATGGAGTGTGTTTGTTGGTGGAGGGGGGGGGGGTAAACCTTTGCTTTTATCGCTTGGGAACCACCACTAATGTGTTTAGCATGGAAGATATTGATAACTTTTGGTCGTTACATAAATAGGAAGGGTGCATTTCCCAAAATTTAATTTATCTTTGTTTCTAAAAACTTTGAGGTCTGGCACCGCTGCAAATCCCTGCTTCCCTCTGCGAAGGGACTACCTTCTCAAATAAGCAGCATATCTGAGAGCACTATTGTCATCCTCATGCATTGTGTATAGTTAATGTTGGATGCATCATGACTGGATCTTTTTCTACCATGAATTACAATGTTTAGTTGCTGCTTGAACTTTGGAGGTGCTTTGCATTTATGTTTTGCGGTCTCAGAAAGGGCTAGCGAGATACCACTGTTGTCATATTATATCATGGTTGTTTTGACAAAGTATTGTCATTTGAGATATCTTATTATTGCTCCTAGTTGATTATGCCATTGATATGAGCTAATATAATTTTTAGGAGTTATTGTTGACATGGTTAGTCATAATCTTTGTTGAAAACATGGGTGCTACTTAAGCTTGGTAATGTAAACAAGAACAAAAGAGTTCGTAAAAGTTTTTCTTTTTCACTTTCATTTTATCAACTGAATTGCTTGAGGACAAGCAAAGGTTTAAGCTTCGGGGAGTTGATACGTCTCTGTCGTATCTACTTTTCCTAACGCTTTTGCTCTTGTTTTGGACTCTAATTTGCATGATTTGAATGACACTAACCCGGACTGACGCTGTATTCAACAAAACTACCATGGTGTTGCTTTGTGCAGAAATAAAAGTTCTTGGAATGGAACAAAACTTTTTGGAGAATTATTTTAGAATATATAAAAAAATACTGGAGCTAAGAACCACCGGAGGGGGGCTCCTGGTTGAGCACAACCCACCAGGGCGCGCCACCACCTCCAGGTGCACCAAGGTGGGTTGTGCCCACCTGGTGGCCCTGCAGATCCTTATTCTAACTCCTCAAATACCCATATTTGGAGAAAAAATCAGGGAGGAAGTTTCATCCCGTTTCATGATACAGAGCCGCCGCCACCTCCTGTTCTTCATCGGGAGGACAGATCTGGAGTCCGTTCGGGGCTCCGGAGAGGGGGATCTGCGATATTCATCATCACCAACCCTCCTTCATCACCAATTCCATGATGCTCCCCACTGGGAGTGATTAATTCCTTCGTAGGCTCGCTGCTCGGTGAGGAGTTGGACGAGATTCATCCTGTAATCGAGCTAGTTTTGTTGGGCTTGATCCCTAGTATCCATTATGTTCTGAGATTGATGTTATTATGACTTTGCCATACTTAATGCTTATCACTTTGGGCATGGGTTCCATGAGTTCATATCTGAACCCTTTATGTTTTCACCATTATATCTATGGTCTAGATCCGATCTTGCAAGTCATATTCGCCTGTTACGTGTTATGATTCGTTGAAAGTGCAACTATCCCTGGGTGGTTTTGGTAATTCCTAACAACATATAGCTCATTGAACTAATGCTATTTCAATATGATCATTTCAGAAAGTTCAATGATTGACATGGCATAAATTAGGAATGTGGACCCCTCAAAATGCTAAGGAGACATATTGGTTCAAGCTCAAGACTATACATTTTCATTTTAGTGATCCAAGATCACATTGAGTCCATAGGAAAAGCCAATACTATTAAAAGGGGATGAGGTGTTGCTTAATGGCTTGTTTTCTCAAAATGCTTAGTGATATGCTCCAAAAGCCCTCAACCACGTTCTCATATCCACATATGTCCCAAACCAAAAGTCAAACTCGGGCCTACCAATTTGATCTATCCGGCGCCACCGAGTTCACTTGACATAGCCACTACCAGAAACCCTAGTCACTTCGGTCTCACCGATAGGGATCTCGGTCTCACTGAGATGGGATTGCAAACTCTTTGTTTCCCTTCGTAACGTTTCAGTCCAACCGAGATGACTGATCGGTCCCACTGAGTTCACAATGCAAACTCTCTATTTCCCTTTCGTAACATTTTGGTCCAACTGAAATGAGCGAATCAGTCCCACCGAGTTTGCCTGACCAACTCTCTATTTGCCTATTACATAAATCGGTCCTACCGAGTTTATGTGATCGGTCTCACCGATATTAGTTATGCCCTAACCCTAATAAAATTGGTCCCACTGAGTTGACATGTCGGTCCCACCGAAAATCCTAACGTTCACATTTTGAACTAAATTGGTCTGACCGAGTTTCATGATTCGGTCCCACCGAGTTTGGTGCTTTGTGTGTAACGGTTAGATTTTGTATGGAGGCTATATATACCCCTCCACCCTTCTTTGATTACTAAGGATAGCCATCAGAACGTGCCTAAACTTCCAGCATACACTACAACAAATATGTCAACTTGTGACCACCACTATTGGTCACTGAAAAGTCACATATTTCCATTTGCGACCTTTTTGTGACCAAAAATAGAAGGTCAAAAGCTGGCCGTCATAAACTGACTATAGCGACCTTTCTTCTGGAATGGTCGAAGACGTTTATGACCAAAATAAGTCCACTGTGGCGTTTTGGTCACTAGCAACCTCCCCAGGTCACGTAGGCATCCAGCATGGCAAGCTGATGTGGCACAAGATTCAGCCCGGTCCAATTCGGTTTTCTACATGGGCCTAGCCCAAGAATTCGGCCTTTCTATATTTTTTTCATGTGAATTTTTTGTCAGCTTCATGGAACAAGCCCAACATTGCAGCCTTTTTATTTTTGGCCCATGGCCTTTTTGTCTCAACAGTTTCATTTTTTTTCTTTTTTCTAAATTGGGTTCACTAGTTAGGTGGGTCCCCCATTGTCAGGTTCTAGTACTGGGTCCTAGACATCAGGGCAATATTCTTCATTTTTTTATTTCACGTAAATAAATACCTGGCATTTAAATTGGCACACAGAAAACACATGAAATACTTCAAATATTATCAACCATCAAAGTGCTACATCATATAACACACATACAAATGTGATCAGCATCAAGTTTACAATCAGATAACAAGCTCCACAATAGGAGCAGTTTACATCAAGGTTAGTCAGATGAAATCCTATGCACGACTCACTAGGCGACCATAGTCAACTAGGCCACCTTCGCTACACTAGAACATCAATAGAACTATCATCATGCCTTCGGCCGTCGCCCTGTTACATGAATCAGAAGAGAAGAATTAAAACACTAGAGCCAATATATTATGAATAGACATATTATATAAATATATTATGAGGTTCAAAAAAGTTTTATTGTAAACGCATAGTTCTGGTCAACAACACTAACAATTTCAGATCAGATTCTGGAACTACCACTAGGAATTCAGTAAACTGACAGTTTGAGATCCAGTTCAAAATGTTTTAGATCAGTTTCAGATCAGATTCTGGAACTACCACTAGGAATTCAGTAAACTGTATGGAGGTTCAAAATGTTTTATACTATAATAAAGAGTTTTATTGATTAATGATATTTCTGGTTCGACAAACAGTTTAAGATCCAGTTCTACATAGGGTACTGTGTCAAGATCGCAGCTTCATTTTCATGCTTGCTAGTATGTGTCAAGAGAAACCCTGAACCTGAAAGCTCAGGCTGTTGCTTATTTTGTTACTGTGTGGTAAGTACTACTAAGATCAAAATTCATTCAAGGGAGCATAAAAGCCATCCCCATTTGAAGCATGTATAGTCTACAGAGATACTAACAGGTGAACAGACAGCCCCTAGAAATTGGCTAACTACTTCTACTGTATAATATGCAGTCTACAGCGATACTAACTACTTCTACTGTATAATCACAGTCTGCAGTCACTAAATAAATAAGCTACTGAAACTACTGTTGTTGTTATAATCATAGTCCAGTTAAATTTGTGCTACTGCTGCTGTTATAAAACTACTGAAACTACTCATGCAACAATTAGCATGAGATACAAGCAGCACTAAGCACCAAGATTACTACACCAAGTCAAATTTAAGATACTGAAAAATGGTGGAAGATTCATGACAAGAATAACAGTAGTAGAAGCTTCATGTGCTAAAATACTAAAGCTTCATGTGCAAAATTACTCAAGCTTTATGTGCAAAATTAACTGTAGGTGCTGAAGCTATTCCAAAATTATCACAAAATTTAAGCTATCATCCTGCTGCAGAAATAGCCACCGTCCAGGCCCTCGTCATCCGCCAGGCTGCCGCCAAGCTCCAGCCCCTCCAGCGGTGACCACAAGGGCCTCCTGTACAACATCATGAGAACAGTCAAGGACTGCAACATCCAGGTAACAACAAAGTTCAGCACAATAAAATAGAGCAACAGATCCATGCTATCAGACTGAGAGTCTATCATACTAACAACACATGCTATCTTCATGCCCTATCATAACAGTTCATAATAAGTATGAAATGCAAGAATACATAATATTGCAATTTATTCCGCTATAGCCTATCATGTTCAAACAGTGGCTCCCAAGAGTCCAGGTTCTTAGTTCATTGATCTGATGGGAGGGTAAGATCAATGCCATGTCAATATGTCACCTTGTCTGCTAAGCAGATATGCATCTCCCTTCAACTAGAGTGGACAAACGAACAGCGAGATGATGGCACATGGCAGTGCCAGGAGGTGCAACATTTATTGCAAATGGTGGAAATGAAAAAATTTGGCACTGTCCTGTGCAAGATTAAGTAATTCTTTGACAAAACAGGTGCAGGTTGAGTAATCCTATCACAAAACAGGATTCAAATCTTCAACAGAGGCACCAGTCGCAACACTTTGAGTGTATTCATTTTGAAATTCAAAACAATATGTGAAGGCAATAACCGAAGCTGGTTAGCGAAAACACATAGATTTGGTTCCAGTTATTGAGAATAAGCTATCGGGCAGGGTACAAACACCTCTAAGAGACAAATAAATACATGATTAACTAGAACACCTAGCTATCAGTACTAACTAGTCAACTAGCAAGAGTATCGCCAGGAACCCCATCTGATTCACCACAGCATACTACCATTCCCAGCGACCAAACCAATTTACCGAAATGCAAAGTCTTAAACAGAAGGCAACATATCACCTTATCGGCGGCCAGCAAGAGGGCGCCCATGAAGGCGAGCTGAGCTCTCCCATGCGTGTGATGGTTGTAGGCAGGAGGTCGTTCATGTGGGGGAGGGGATAGAACACAAATCCTCCAGACGGGTGCTGGTGGTTGGCGATGGAGGAGGTCGTCGGGTGCCTCGTGCGTCCAGGCAACGACGGCAACCTTGGTGAGCCGCCATCACCAGCGTGCATGGACCTATGCCCATTAGCCGCGCGAGTGCGCTGGAGGTCGCAGCCAGATCGAGGGCTTGACGAGGACCTGCGTGAGGAAGAAAAACAAATCAGGCATGTGTGAGCAACATCCAGATCGAATCAAAAGGAGAAGAGAAGAGGGCGAGAGAAGACCTTGTTGACGAGTTCCATGGTGTTGAGCGCGCGTGATGAGGGCGCGGATCCGGAAGCAATGCGACGGATCTGCACCCTTCCCCACCGAGGCCCTGCACGCGCGCAAAAACAACGAACACCCGTCAACCTCCGCCACCATACCGCCGCATGCATATTCGAGGGGCGTGAGGCACTGCTCACCTTGGAGAAGGGCGCGGTGTAGAGGAGCACCGCCGCGAGCGCCGCCGCCACGGCCAGCAGTCCAGTCCCCATCCGGGCGGGGCTGTTGACGGGAAGCTGTGGCGGCGTCGATCTGGATCAGATCGAGATCTAAGGGAGGGAGAGGGCGGCGGCTGTGGGTGTGCGAAATCCGGGAGAGTGAGTGGAAGGGGAGCCGGAGGAGGTGGGGATCCAGCTCATGGAGGAGAGCGAGTGGAGGAGGGCGTGGCTAGGGTTTGGACGAGTGGAGAGGGAGTTGTGCTGATTCGGGAGGAGGATGAGAGGGATGAGGGGTAGAGGGGGTGGGGGAAGAGGGCTTCCGTCGGATCCGGGCCTATCCAACGGTGGTCGGGCATGATCCGCGTGAGGTGCTCGTGGACCAATCAGAATGCAATAAAGGCCTTGATGACTTTATGACCATATAAATAGGTCGCAATTGATTAAAAATAAGTTTTTTTGCAGGAGAAAAGCATTTTTCATTGTTGAGGTATAAAAAATAGTTTTGTTGTGATGAACCTACCAATTCTATGTATTAGACCAAATTTTATGTATAATTGACCAAATGATTTTATGTAAAATGCTTTTGATCCACGAAAAAATCATTTTCCATTTTTCGAGTGCCCAAAATGAGCTTTTTTGTGAGGAACCTACCAAATATTTTTTTTGCAAAATTGGACCAAATCAATTTTATAAAATACTGGGACATATTTAATGCACAATTGAGAAAATTGTTGGGTGTAAAAAGTTTTGATCCACCTCTCGTGAAAAAGACAAATTTCCGCCGATTTAGTTGGAAGCGGGTCAAATTTGAACTGCAGTTGCCTCATAGTTTGCTATTTTTTTTTCCAAAAATCATTTCTAGGTACATAAGTATCTATTTAATCAGAGAAACACCAAAAAAATTCCAAGATTCAACCACTAGCTAGGAACGGTCATTCCCGCCATTTTGACCGCATTTTGAAACGGGCATAAAAAATTCAAAAAAATCAAAAAATTGGGAAACCTTCGCATTGTGTCATCATATGTGGCCAAGTTCCTAGGAAAAATAACAAACTTGTAATACGACAATTATTTTAAAAAAGTGTTCTCAAAAACGAGCTATCATGTGTGGAGATCAATGGCTTTCAAGCCAAATGATCAATCTTATGGCCACATTCATGGCATAGTTTGTTCAAATGATCTCATATTGTGCACAAGGGTGCATATTGGAATGGCAAACAATGTTGCCTAAGGAAGTTTTCATTTTCGTTGGACGAAAAAACCATTTTCCATTTTTCGAGTGCCCGAAAGGAGGTTTTTTTGTGAAGGAACTACCAAATAATTGTTGCAAAATTGGACCAAATCATTTTTATAAAATACTAGGCCATATTTAATGCACAATTGACAAAATGGTTGGGTGTAAAAATTTTTGATCCACCTCTCATTAAAAAGACAAATTTCCGCCGATTCAGTTGGAAGCGGGTCAAATTTGAACTGCAGCTGCCTCATAGTTTGCTATTTATTTTTTCCAAAAATCATTTCTAGTTACATAAGGACCTATTTAATCAGAGAAACACCAAAAAATTCCAAGATTCAACCACTAGCTAGGAACGGTCATTCCCGCCGTTTTGACCGCATTTTGAAACGGGCATAAAAAATTCAAAAAAAATCAAAAAATTTGGAAACCTTCGCGTTGTGTCATCATATGTGGCCAAGTTCCTAGGAAAAATAACAAACTTGTAATATGGCAATTATTTTAAAAAAGTGTTCTCAGAAACGAGCTATCATGTGTGGAGATCAATGGCTTTCAAGCCAAATGATCAATCTTATGACCACATTCATGGCATAGTTTGTTCAAATGATCTCATATTGTGCACAAGGGTGCATATTGGAATAGCAAACAATGTTTCCTAAGGAAGTTTTCATTTTCGTTGGACGAAAAAACCATTTTCCATTTTTCGAGTGCCCGAAAGGAGGTTTTTTTGTGAAGGAACTACCAAATAATTGTTGAAAAATTGGACCAACTCATTTTTATAAAATACTAGGCCATATTTAATGCACAATTGACAGAATGGTTGGGTGTAAAAAATTTTGATCCACCTCTCATGAAAAAGACAAATTTCCGCCGATTCAGTTGGAAGCGGGTCAAATTTGAACTGCAGTTGCCTCATAGTTTGCTATTTATTTTTTTTCCAAAAATCATTTATAGGTACATAAGTATCTATTTAATCAGAGAAACACCAAAAAAATTCCAAGATTCAACCACTAGCTAGGAACGGTCATTCCCGCCGTTTTGACCGCATTTTGAAACGGGCATAAAAAATTCAAAAAAAATCAAAAAATTGGGAAACCTTCGCATTGTGTCATCATATTTGGCCAAGTTCCTAGGAAAAATAACAAACTTGTAATATGGCAATTATTTTAAAAAAAGTGTTCTCAGAAACGAGCTATCATGTGTGGAGATCAATGGCTTTCAAGGCAAATGATCAATCTTATGGCCATATTCATGGCATAGTTTGTTCAAATGATCTCATATTGTGCACAAGGGTGCATATTGGAATGGCAAACAATGTTGCCTAAGGAAGTTTCCATTTTCGTTGGACGAAAAAACCATTTTCCATTTTTCGAGTGCCCGAAAGGAGGTTTTTTTGTGAAGGAACTACCAAATAATTGTTGCAAAATTGGACCAAATCATTTTTATAAAATACTAGGCCATATTTAATGCACAATTGACAAAATGGTTGGGTGTAAAATTTTTTGATCCACCTCTCGTGAAAAAGACAAATTTCCGCCGATTCAGTTGGAAGCGGGTCAAATTTGAACTGCAACTGCCTCATAGTTTGCTATTTATTTTTTTTTAAATCATTTCTAGTTACATAAGGACCTATTTAATCATAAATACATGGTTTGGTGGCGATACGTCGAGGTTTGGGCGGTGGCCGAGGGCCCCAACTCTAGAGCACGTAAACTCGCATGCCCGTCGCGTGGTCACCGCGTGACCATAATGTTGCCATGTGTTCTGGGCGGCCTAGGCATGTCTAGTGGGTTGGGAACTCCCCAGGTTGGTGCTAGGAAGAAAATTACAATATAAGCTTCTCACGAGGAGACCGATCGATGCTCAAACATGAATTAGCAGCCAAGTGTTCCATTAGCGGTACGGGAAATGCACATGGCCAATGGGCGTGAGTTTTGGCTGAGGATGATCATCTACTAAGGAGAATGTCTTCACAAATTTTGAGCTCAAAAGGAGGATCCTAGGTGGTACTTGCTTTGCAAAGTACCACGCTGGACAAAAATATGAATGTTGAAGCTGGGCTCAAAATAATGAATGGAGTGAGCTGAAATTTTGTGGAGGATGGTTATTTGGGCATAGGAAAGCATTGTAGAAAATTGATACCATTTGGACATGCCAAAGTAGTACTTTCTTCACAATGCTCTTCTATGGACAGAAACTTGGGAAAACTAGTGAGAGAGATTGGATGAATGAAATGAGCTCAAAATTGGTGTAGGTAAGTTACTTAGGTATGGTCATGCGCTGGTAAATTTTTAGATCATTTGGGTAAGCCTAGCTAGTACTTACTTCACAAAGCTTCTCTCGAGGTAGAAACTTTGGAAATTTCCCGAGAAAGATTTACTAGGAAAATTGAGCTGAATATTATCATGTGGCAATGATTTGGGTATGGAAGAATGCCCAAAAAGTCTGAGGGTAATAGGAGGGGTCTATATAACACTTGCTTTGCAACGTGCCAATTTGGCCATAAAATATAAATTGAACCTGGGCTCACATAGATGATTTGACTGAGCTGCAATTTGGAGGAGGGTGATAATTTGGGCATATGAAGGAACTGTATAAATTTCATGTCATTTAGAGATATAAAAAAGGTACTTCCTTCACAATGCTTCTAGGTGGACAAAAACTTTGGAAATTTGCCGAAGAAGATTTGCTAGGAAAATGGAGCTGAATTTTGTCATGCAGTAATGATTTGGATAGGAAAGAGTGCCCAAAAATTCCGAGGGCAATCAAGAATATATAAATAGCACTTCCTTCATAAAGTGTTGTTGTGAACAGAAAAGGAAAATGAATATTGTTGAATCAGTTTTGAACTAGGCAAGGAAGGATTTTTACATATTTGATGAAGATATGCCCCAAAGAATTTATGAGATTTTTTTGGGAATTTTGGGAATGATAGAAATATAGGTTGCTTCACAACCTAGGGCAAAAACTGCCACATGGACATGACACATAGGCAAAACTGATGAGATGGCACCTAGTCATCACAACCCACCACAATCTACAAGGCTATGACCATCTATATTGGTCATTAACAACTAGAAATAAGGCAGCGGACTAGCACTGTTTGCTTTGTGACCATTTCGTGTAAGGAAATTACGACCTTTCTGACCAAAATGGTCGCAATGGTTTAGGGTTTGGAGCCCCCTGAACAGCTTTTGACCAATTGGTCTAAAATGGTCATAAATTTATGACCAATTCTTCAAGGGTCACTGACAGAAGGTCATAAGTTGACATATTTCTTGTAGTGATACATTTTCTGAGAGGGAACCACCTACTCATGTGTTGAGACCAAGATATTCCATTTCAACCACAAGAATCTTGATCTCTAGCTTTCCCCAAGTTGCTTTCCACTCAAATCATCTTTCCACCAAATCCAAATCTGTGAGAGAGAGTTGAGTGTTGGGGAGACTATCATTTGAAGCACAAGAGCAAGGAGTTCATCATCAACACACCATCATGTACCTTTTGGAGAGTGGTGTCTCCTAGATTGGTTAGGTGTCACTTGGGAGCCTCCGACAAGATTGTGGAGTTGAACCAAGGAGTTTGTAAGGGCAAGGAGATAGCCTACTTCGGGAAGATCTACCCTAGTGAGGCAAGTCCTTCGTGGGCGATGGCCATGGTGGGATAGACAAGGTTGCTTCTTCGTGGACCCTTCGTGGGTGGAGTCCTCCATGGAGTCGCGCAACCGTTACCCTTCATGGGTTGAAGTCTCCTTCAACGTGGATGTACGATAGCACCACCTATCGGAACCACACCAAAAATCTCCGTGTCTACATTGCGTTTGCTCCCTCCAATATCCTCCCTTTACCTTCATATGCAATGTTTTACATTCCGCTGCTATACTTTAGACTTGCATATGTAGGTTGATTGCTTGACTTGTGCTAAGTTGCTAAAATCTGCCAAAACTTAAAATTGGGAAAAGGCTAGATCTTTATTTGGTCAAGTAGTCTAATCACCCCCCTCTAGACATGCTTTAGATCCTACAAGTGGTATCAGAGCCTTGGTCTCCATTTGCCTTGATTTCCATTGCTTTTGGTGATCACAGCCTTGGTTTCACAACCTAGGAGAGTATGTCATCTAGTGAGGGAAATTACCACTGTAGAGGTCCTTACTTTGATGGTACTAATTTTGCTAGTTGGAAGCGTAAGATGAAAATGCATATTATTGGACATAACCCCGCCGTTTGGGCTATTATGTGTACTGGCTTGCAAGGTGAATTCTTTGATGGGAGAGAACCGAACCGTGAAGCTACCGCGAAAGAGTTGAAGATGCTGCAATACAATGCTCAAGCTTCCGATATCCTCTTCAACGGATTGTGCCCCGAAGAATTCAACAAAATTAGCTGTCTTGAGAATGCAAAGGAAATTTGGGATACTTTGATTGATATGCACGAGGGTACCGACTCCGTCAAGGAATCCAAATTAGATGTGCTTCAAAGTCAGCTTGACAAGTTCAAAATGAAGGATGGTGAAGGTGTCGCTGAAATGTACTCTAGGCTTGCTATAATCTAGGCTTATGAAGTGAAGAGATGACTGATAGATTCATCATCAAGAAGATCCTAAGAGCCTTGGATGGAAAATATGATACCGTGTGCACATTTATCCAAATGACGCCCAATTAGAAATATCTCAAGCCAACGGAAGTCATTGGAAGAATAGTTGCTCATGAGATGTCACTCAAGGATAAGGAAGAGCTTCACAACAAGTCAAGTGGTGCTTACAAAGCCTCATGTGATGCTCCTACATCATCAAGTGAGAAACAAACCTTCAATGAGGAATTGAGCCTAATGGTGAATAACTTCAACAAGTTCTACAAGAGTAGAAGCAAGGTAAGAAGTTCCAAGTCAAGGTCCTACAATGACAAAAGATCTTCGAGTCATGAGCGTAATTGCAACAATTGTGGAAGACCCGGACACTACTCCAATGAGTGTACGCCCCCCTACAAAAGAAGAGAAGATTCACCCAAAAGGAGAAGTAGAAGAGAAGAATCACCACCTAGAGAGAGGAGGAGTAGAGATGATCGTTATGAACGAAGAACCTCTCGGAGAAGCAAGGATTCGGAAAGCAAGGACAAGTCATCAAGGAGCTACACAAAACAAAGACATCAATCTCATGTTGGTGAATGGGTATCCAGCTCCAACTTCCACCATCACTCCAAAAGAAGTTATCACTCCGACTCCGAATATACTCAAGATGAAGGTGTCGCCGGTCTAGCACTTGTGTCAACCAACTCCTACGACATATTTGACTCACCAAATGAAGGAATTGGGAGATGATTCATGGAAAAAGGCCCAAAGGTATTACACCCCGAGTATGTTGATTTCAATAGTGATGAAGATGACTTGCTAGGTGATGATGATTTACTTGTTGACAATTCTAGTAATGATAACTATGATGAAATTGCTATTAATCATGCTAATCAAGATAAAATGAATGATGATGATAAGAAGGAGATTGAGAATCTAACTAAAGAACTAAACACCTTGGAAGATCATCGAGAACTTTTAAAGACTCATGAGAAGTTACACTTTAAAAAGCTCAACCTTAAACAAGAGCATGAGTTCTTAAAAGCAATCAATGATGATCTTCGCAAGAAAAGTTCTTCTCACATTGCCAAGCGTTTACTCTTGTCTACTTATATGCCACAAGTTAAATCTAGCAACAAGAGTAAGAAAGATTCTTCTTCTAGTAGTAACAACACCAATCGTGATAAATCCAATATTGTTACTTCTAGTAGTTCTCTTGATTCCACTAACGATTCTCTTAGCCAAGTTGCACTTGAGAAAAAAATAGCTTATTGAAGGGAATTATAGAGAAAAGTGTTTACAAGAGCCTTGCCGGGAGTAAGCAATTTTAGGAAATTGTACGCAAGCAAGGAAGACACCGGAAGAATCAAGGTGTTGGCTTTGAACGAAAGTTCAATGCCAATGGAGTTGAGTGGGAATAAGATCAATACCCCAAGACAAAGTTTGTTCCTCAACAAGAGAAGTATGATCCTTCTTCTTTCCAAGGGACACAAGCACAAGATGATCTTCCACCACAAGACCACAAGCAAAAAGGCAAGGACAAGCTTCAAGAGGAGATTGATGCATTTGAAGAAGCTCCTAAGGCCTTGGTCAAGTGGGTTCCCAAGACTACATCAAGTTCTACTTCATCAATTACAACTACAACTCCAAGGATTCCCATCAAGATGATGTGGATCCCGAAGAAGAAGAACTAGAGAGTTCTTGAGGGTGACTCCGCCAACATACTTCACTCATATCATTTTGGCGAGGACCAGTGCAAACAACTTCCACATCTTGCACTAGTTCAAGGAGTCACAAACATTCTTGTTGGTAAGACAAGGGACAAGGTAACCTAATGCTTTCATGGACATCATTTTGTGTGTACATCACTCTATGTCTATGGATATCCTTGTTTGTTCCTTGTGGGACTAACCTGTGTAGGTACTGAAAGTGCAACTCACTCCAATGGATTGCTACGAATGATCTACATCAACATTGAGCATCCACATCCTCAACATCTACATGAAGTCATCATCGACAAAACCCAAGGTTAGGTCATCCCTCTTAGGGGGGATATCACATCTAGGGGAAGCTTTACTCTAATCAATTGAGCTAAAGCAACTCTAATGGTGTGAACACAATAATGCTTTATGTAAAAGTGGTAACCCCACTTGCTCATTTGACTCCTAAGTCAATATACTCATATATAGATGACCTAGTCATCGACAATTGTTTGATAGATGCCAGAGTGTTTGTGCATGCTTTGTCACATATTTCATTTGCCATTTTATTGTGTGAGCATGTTGATTGCATATTTACTCATTCGAGGACATCCATTTGTTGCTTTGATTGTTTGGCCTTCTCTATTTTGCCAAATGGATGGACAAGAATGCCGAAGAACTTCCTCTAGCTATCTATGCTTTTCTCGTCTCAAACTCTATTCAAGCTACATCACAATGTTTGATCAAGTCAGATTCGAACCACTCTGTGTGAGGAGCACTCGGAGTCCCCGATTCGTCATAAACTTAAACTTCCAAAACCTCTCAGTGCATTTCGGTCTGACCGATCCATCTACTTCGGTCACACTGAGTTCATTGAGTTGATCTAGGTTTTCAATCTCAGTGCAACCGATTTGAACTTTTTGGTCACACCGAGTTGCAGTAACTGCTTGCGATTCTGCATCTCGGTGCCACCGAGTTGTTCCACTCGGTCATACCGACAGGGTCGGGATATATAAACCGACGGGTGAGATTTTGGAAATTTCTTCAAAACTCCTCAGACCGTGCGTGTCCTGCTTTGCCGTCAGGGGTCTTCGGATCATCTTCTCGTTGCCATAGAGCTCCCGCCGCTGGTTTCCGTCGCCGTCAACGGGATTCAACCCCAACGTTGCCGCCGTAGCGAACTCACCGCCGAACTAGGGTATGAGTTCGATCTTTTATGCTAATTCCTTCCTCCGATTCTTAGCACAATTCAATGCCATGTTCTTTACCACGTATGAAATCAATCTATCCAGAGAAAACGTTCCTTAGATTAGGTTTGATTCGAAAATTTAGGGTTAGGTTTCAGCCGAACTCATCTAGGACCGACTGAGTTGTAGAAATCGGTCTCACCGATTTGGCTTAGGCCATTGCACTTGCACTTTTCGGTCTGACCGAAAGTTGCAAATCGTTGCGACCGAGTTCGACTCTCTGTGAAACCCTAGAAATCTCGGAGCCACCGAACTGTGACTCGGTATGACCGAGTTCACTAGTTTAGACTCCAAAAGTTGCTTCGGTGTCACCGAGTTTAACAAATCGTTAGCTCCGAAATGATTTCTGTGGAGAACCAAAACTAAGTTTTTAACTCATCTGTTTTGCAAAAACTCTGCACTTTGTGATGCTCATCCACTCTACCTCATCTATATCTATTCACAGGGTCTGCTGTCAGTTTGCTTGCCAGAATGTCTGACCAGAGTGATAGCCAGAACAAATCAGAAGAGCAAGTGCACATGAGTGAGGGCACTAGTCCCTCTAGCAGCTATGATGATGGCAGCAGGAGCACTCCAAGCAATTTTCCCAAGGCAGCCACCAGATCAAGGAAGAAGAAAACTTCAGACTCTGAGGATGAGGACTATGTGTATGTTGAGGAAGAAGTAAGCTCCAAAAAGAAAGTGCTAAAGAAGGAATATGGTACTGCTGCTACAACAAAGCCTGGATCACATAAGAAGGCCCCTGCCAAGAGGGTGCCAACCTTAAAGGCCAGGGTCTCAACTGTTGAAACTTCTAAGACAACTGAAGAGGCTACTAGAGAGAGTAAGAAAAGGAAAGAGAGGGTCAAGAAGACCACTACCAGAGTCATTGGTAGATCCTCTATAATGAGAGATCCGGCTGAAGAAGCAGAGGATGCTGCACCAACACCCAAGTCCCAGAAGCTGATGTGGGATGCAATTAAGTTAGGGGCTGCTACTTCAAAGCCCAAGACTGCCCCCAAGGCTGCTGCTCAAGCTCAAAATACTTCTAAGCCCAAGAGAAGAACTAGGAACATTCCAGCTGAAGAGAAGAACAAGGCCCCAGTTCCTGAAATGGAAGAAGAAGATGTTGAAGCCCAAGTGCTTGGGAAACTTAAACCAAAGATTCCAGATCACGATGACTGTCATCCAGTGGCAGAAGATATGAGCATCAGGAAGGATGCAGGTCTGAGACTTTGGAGACAGTCTGATCCATATGCTATGAGGAGGAAGACTGCAGTGGACTACAGGTTCCACACCAAAGAACAACAAGATTTGTATGACACCATTTTGCTTGACAATAAGCCTATAGTCTGCGATATGAAGTGGGTTGATTGGGATTACATTGATGAGAATGAAGACTATTTTCTAGGTGTACATGAGAGCTTCAGATCATGTGGTGTTGACAAGTTTGTGGGTCAAGAGCTGACAAAATGGAATGATGAACTCATCATGCAATTCTACTCCACCTCTCATTTTTATCCAGATGGTAGGATTGTATGGATGTCTGAAGGTACAAGGTACCAGTCAGCTGTTGCTGAGTGGGCCAAGTTTATAAATGCCCCTGAAGAGCATGAAGATGACTTGGATGTCTATGCCAAGAAGAAGAAAGACCACAACTCTATGGCCAACATGTACAAAGAGATCCCAGACAAAGCTTTGGAAACACATAAGCTTGGATCTGTACATTACTTGTTGTGTGGTCTAGCTACAATCAACACAATATTGAGCCATACTTTGTTGCCCAAATCCGGAGATCACTAGATGATCAGAGGACATTCAATCAACTTGCTATAGATATTTGATGTGCCTCAGAAATTCAAGGTCATGAGCCTGATTGTTGAAACAATCAAAAGGAAAGCTTCAGATCAGAAGAGATCTTGTGGGTATGCTCCACATATTCAGGTGCTCATCGACTCCAAGATGGGCACATGCACTTATTTGTTGGACAAGGAGCATTTACCTTTGAGATCAGAATTTGAAGATAACACAGTTTTGATGAATGAGGATGATCCCACATCTGTGCAAGCACAAGAGAAGAGAGCAAATTCAAAGGCTGAGAAGGCTGCAAAGATGCCAAGTGTTGAGGAGGCATCTCTTGTTTTTCTGAAGTCAAAACAAGATCAGCTTGGATATCTGATTCAAGCAACTTTGAGGATTGAGAAGGGCTTGGCCACCTTGACTCAGAATCAGGAAAGCTTGGAAAAGATCATTGAGACCAAGTTCTATGATCTTGATCTGAAAGTAACAGAGATGTAGTCAGCTGTTGAGTAGCTCCAGGAGGAAGCAGAGGAGAAGAAAGGGAAGGCTACTACAGATGCTTTTCAGAGAGTTCCTAGAGGTCAGAGGTCTACTGCAGTGCCCGTGGCTGACACTAGAGCAACTACTTCAGCACCAGCAGCAACAACTTCAGTGCCACCTCCAGTTGCCACTCCACCAGCTCCAACAACATCTACTGATGCCTTCGTCCTTGGAGTACTCTCTACACCACCTCCCGAAGATCAAGCCTAGAGAGACGCATAGCACTATGCATTTTCAAACTTTTTGGTAACTTGTTGCCAAAGGGGGAGAAATGTATAGATCATAGGCTTCGAGAAAGAGAGAGAGAGTGTGTGTGTGTGTGTGTTTTGCTTCTTTGTCTTTCTTGCTATTTGCTTGATCCTTTTGTGTATGCTCATTCGATACTTTATGTCTGTGTGAGATACTTGTACGATCATGTGTTTGATCATATCTTACCTTAATGCTTATGCTTGGATGATATTATCTTTTATATCTCATATATGATCATTCACTTTGCTTGGTGATGAGTGCATGTTTTAATTCCTATCATATTGAGCGCTCCACCAAGATGTATGTGACATGGAAGAGTGACCCATGTTCCTAATCGATTGTGCATTTGCATTCAAAAGCAAATCTTCAATAATGCACAAAACTAGGGGGAGCTCTTGCTTCTCACATACTTCTCAAAGTGACGATGTATTTCAATCTTATTATCATTTGTCAAAGCTTTGATCTATATGTTGTCATCAATTACCAAAAAGGGGGAGATTGATAGTGCAACTATCCCTGGGTGGTTTTGGTAATTCCTAACAACATATAGCTCATTGAACTAATGCTATGTCAAGATGATCATTTCAGAAAGTTCAATGATTGGCATAGCATGGATTAGGAATGTGGACCCCTCAAAATGCTAAGGACACATATTGGCTCAAGCTCAAGACTCGACATTTTCATTTTAGTGATCCAAGATCACATTGAGTCCATAGGAAAAGCCAATACTATTAAAAGGGGATGATGTGTTGCTTAATGGCTTGCTTGCTCAAAATGCTTAGTGATATGCTCCAAAATCCCCAACCGCTTTCTCATATCCACATATGTCCCAAACCAAAAGTCAAACTCGGCCCTACCGATTTGATCTATCCGGCGCCACCGAGTTCACTTGACATAGCCACTGCCAGAAACCCTAGTCACTTCGATCTCACCGATAGGGATCTCGATCTCACTGAGATGGGACTGCGAACTCTTTGTTTCCCTTCATAACATTTTGGTCCAACCGAGATACTGATCGGTCCCACCGAGTTCACAATGCAAACTCTCTATTTCCCTTTCGTAACACTTAGGTCCAACCGAAATGAGCAAATCGGTCCCACCGAGTTTGCCCGACCAACTCTTTGTTTGCCTATTACAGAAATCGGTCCCACCGAGTTGACATGTCGGTCGCATCGAAAATCCTCATGTTCACATTTTGAACTAAATCGGTCTGACCGAGTTTCATGATTCGGTCCCACCGAGTTTGGTGATTTGTGTGTAACGGTTAGATTTTGTGTGGAGGCTATATATACCCCTCCACCCTTCCTTCATTAGTAAGGAGAGCCATCAGAACGTTCCTACACTTCCAGCATACATTTTCTGAGAGAGAACCACCTACTCATGTGTTGAGACCAAGATATTCCATTCCAACCACAAGAATCTTGATCTCTAGCTTTCACCAAGTTTCTTTCCACTCAAATCTTATTTCCATCAAATCCAAATCTTTGAGAGAGAGTTGAGTGTTGGGGAGACTATCATTTGAAGCACAAGAGCAAGGATTTCATCATCAACACACCATCTATTACCTTTTGGAGAGTGGTGTCTCCTAGATTGGTTAGGTGTCACTTGGGAGCCTCCGACAAGATTGTGGAGTTGGACCAAGGAGTTTGTAAGGGCAAGGAGATCGCCAACTTCGTGAAGATTTACCCTAGTGAGGCAAGTCCTTCGTGGGCGATGGCCATGCTGGGATAGACAAGGTTGCTTCTTCATGGACCCTTTCTGGGTGGAGCCCCCTATGGAGTCTCGCAACCGTTACCCTTCGTGGGTTGATGTCTCCATCAACGTAGATGTACGATATCACCACCTATCGGAACCACGCCAAAAATCTCCATATCTACATTGCGTTTGCTCCCTCCAATCTCCTCCATTTACCTTCATATGCAATGTTTTACATTCCGCTGCTATACTCTTAGACTCTTGCATCTCTAGGTTGATTGCTTGACTTGTGCTAAGTTGCTAAAATCTGCCAAAACTTAAAACTGGGAAAAATCTAGATCTTTATTTGGTCAAGTAGTCTAATCACCCCCCTCTAGACATACTTTTGATCCTACATTCATAAACCCCAATGTGACAGTAATTGGGATCCTTTCTGGTGATGACTGTATTTTGAGGAGTTCATGTATTCACTATGTGTTAATGCTTTGTTTTGGTTCTCTATTAATAGGAGTCCTTAATATTCCTTAGTTTCCTTATGGACCCCGCTGCCACGGGAGGGTAGAACAAAATATGTCATACAAGTTCTTTCCATAAGGACGTATGACTATTTACGGAATACATGCCTACATTATATTTATGAACTGGAGATAGTTCTTTGTCGCCCTAGGTTATGACTGTTATATGATGGATATCATCCAACAAATCCACCGATCCAATGCCTACAAATTTCCTACACATCGTTCTTGCTAAGTTACTACTGCTGCTGTTAATGTTACAACTACTACAAAATCATTGCTATCACTGTTACCGTTACTATTGCTATTTCCACTACTATCAAAACTATCATACTACTGTGCTACTGTTCACTTTGCTACAGATATATAATCTCCAAGTGTGGTTGAATTGAAAACTCAGCTGCTAATACTTACAAATATTATTTGGCTCCTCTTGTGTCGAATCTATAAATTTGGGCTGAATACTCTACCCTTGAAAACTGTAGCGATCCCCTATACTTGTGGGTTATCACGGTTCAGTTCAATGAACTGTTTGCGTTGAGGTAGAAGAACAGAAACGGCCAGCCAGGTGAAGGTGTGTGTGATATACGACATATAGTTCACTCGGATTAACTGTTTGTGATTAGGCAACACAACAGAAACGGTCAGCCAGATCAAGGTGTCTGTGGTTGACGGCATACACTTCACACGGATGAACTATTTGCGATTAGCCACAACAAACAGAAATAGTTAGACAGATAAACTTGTGTGCGCTAGACGGACACACATTCTAATTAAAATAAGCGTGCGCGATGGTAATAACGAGCGCACACGGTTGATGGAAACAAGACGTGTGCTGACATTGCCTATTGCAGTGCACCCTATGGTGCAAACGCCACGTACGTGACCGATAATGTGTGCCCATGTTACACCATCCAGGAATAGTGCCACACTTAGAAATTATAGAACCGTCAATAAATTTTGAGCCTGCGTCGTTCCAAATTACTACCACACTATATTTAATTGCAAAGCAGTTCCCACCGATCACAACGGTTTCCCACTTAGGGGTATATTAGTACTCGATTATATATACTACCAGCTCCAAGATGATTGCACATTCCTCCTGAACTCCTCATCCACAAAAACAAACAAGTCATTCATCGTCATTACCTTGTGTCTGCCATGGCCCGCCTGAGTTCTGGGTCGAGAGATTACTACCAGGGAGAGGCGAGCATCGAAGCGAAAGCACGGGAGATGTCCCGCCTCGTTGCAAAAGCAGCCGACATGTCTCGCAGCGCTGCCGTGGCAGCACAGAGTTCCCACCGCGCCGCCGAAGCAACACAAAGGTCCCGCCGCGTCGTCGATGCAGCAGACTGGTCCAGCCGCGCTGCAAAAGCAGCAGAGATGTCCCGTCATGCTGTGAATGCAACATAGATGTTCTCCCGCACCGCGGCGGCCTAGGAAAATGTCTCACAGGCAGGCGAGGACTCTCAGAGGCGCATGCGCGCTATGCTCGATGACCTGATGGGTCGGGTCTCCGACTGGATGAAGCTGCAGGATGAGATGAATGGCTCATTTGAAAATGCTACCATCGTCATCCAGGGACTAGGGGAGGAGAAGGCGAAGCTCCGCACCGAGATTGACCTGCTGAGGGCGAAGATTGCCAGAATGACTAAGCAGCACGAGGAGACCACTGCCTTGTTGAAGAGGACCGGCGTCATCATCAAGAAACTTATGGACGAGAATGCCATGCTCCGCATCGAGAGCCAAAGGCTGGTGGAGGAATACGTGGATGCTCTCAAGCAGCATCCTAAGTACACGAAAGCGCTCAACTCCGCTCGCCATGAGAACTAGTCTCTGCGGCCTGCAGCAACGCATCAAGAAAGTAGAGATCAGCGAGCCAGATCGTTGTTTGCGTCTTCCTTCTTTTTCCCTGGGCGTTGCCGCATGTGCCTTTCTTAATTATCTTCCTAAATATCTAAGACAATTATTATCCACTATCATCGTCCTTATATTCATCAGTCTTGCTATAAGTCGTAGTCGATGCTATATAGGTCCATTGGATCTTACATTAAGTTCCGTGCAAAACTTTCTTTTCAGATTTTCTTTTTTCTCTCTTAAATCTCATCCAAGTGACACATAGCCACGCCATTAAACAGTTGCTTAGGCGCCATTTTTGGAGACGTTGGGAGAGAGGTGGGCGGCGAATAGAGGTCAAAGGGCTCTCCTCCTGATAAGCACGCGTAGGAGTCTGATCGCACACCTCCTGTACTCAAATAGCTACCCCGCATGGCACCTCCTAGCCAATAAAAAAGGGGACGCATGGCGGCACGTAAATGGTAAGTAGAACGCCCACGGTTTCAATAATACTTGTGTTTTTGATTGTAACGTGACATCACTTGTTCCAAAATGACTTTGTTGATTGTTAATATGTGCGCCTTTGCAAATCGGACAAAAAATTTACCACAGCATGTTGGTGCCATGTCATGACACCATGCCAAGTTTCATGATTTTTAGGAAAGTTTGGATTTATGGGAATTTTTAAAACCAAGTTTCTCAATGTTTACGGCCAAGCCAAGATACCCAGATGTTTGAATTCCATTCCCATTTCTTGCATGGGACCTAGAGATTCGCCCAAGTACACATAAATGATTTTCAAATAACTTTGGCGCACTGGAGCACGTACTTGTAGTTCAAATTTGAATTATGTGCATTAAATGCCTGGAAACACAATTAATGTATAAAAAAGGCCAAACGAACCCAGAGTAATTCCAAGATTTAGCATGAAACTCCTATTGGTCTAAGCTGCATGTGTAAAAAAATAGAGGTGGGAGAAGGTAGTGTATGTCATTTCACACATGGAGGTGACACGTTCCCTCCCGGAACCACGGGCCTTCTTGAGAGAAGCTCCGGTTTGCAAGAAGCTCATACCAAAGCTTGTCTCAATTCGGCTAAAAAAATTACCATGGCATGTTGGTGCCATGTCATGACACCATGTCAAGTTTTCATGATTTTCATGAGTGTTTTGGATTTACAGGAATTAAAAAACCCAGTTTCTCAATATTTCCGGCCAAGCCACGATACTTAGAAGTTTGAATTTAATTCCCATTTTTTACATGGGACCTAGAAATTCACCCAAGGACACACATGTGATTTTTCAACTAACTTTGGTGCACTGGAGCATGTGCTTGTAGTTCAAATTTTAATTATGCACATTATATGCCCAGAAACTCAATTAATGTATAAAAAATGCCAAACGAACCTGGAATAATTCCAAATTTTAACACGCCACTCATATAGTTCTATGTTGCCTATGTAAAAAATCAAGGGGGGAGGCAGCATATATCGTTTCGCACACAAAGGTGACATGTTCACTTTCGGAACCACGAGTCTTCTTGAGAGAAGCTTCGGTTGGCAAGAAGCTTATACCAAAACTTTGCCCAATTCAGCCAATTTTTTAACCACAGCATGTTGGTGCAATGAAATGACACCATGCCAAGTTTCATGATTTTCAGGTGAGTTTTGAATTTACAGGAATTAAAAAAAACAAGTTTCTCAATGTTACCGTCTAAGCCACGACGCCCAGATGTTTGAATTCCAATCCCATTTCTTGCATGGGACCTAGAAATTCACCCAAGGACACACATGTGATTTTTCAACCAACCTTGGAGCACTAGAGCATGTGCTTGTAGTTCAAATTTTAATTATTCACATTAAATGCCTAGAAACCCAAATAATGCATAAAAAGGGCCAAACGAACCCAGAATAATATGAAATTTTAACATGACACTCATATAGTTCTATGTTTGATCTGTAAAAAATGAAGAGGGGAGCATCGTATGTCGTTTCACACACAAAGGTGACACGTTCCCTCTCGAAACCACATGCCTTCTTGAGAGAAGCTCCAATTTGCAAGAATCTTATACCAAAACTTGTCCCAATTTGGCCAATTTTTTTACCATGGCATGTTGGTGCCATGAAATGACACCATGCCAAGTTTCGTGATTTTCAGGCGAGTTTGGGATTTACGGGAATTTAAAAATAAAGTTTCTCAATGTTTCCGGCCGAGCCATGACACCCAGATGTTTGAATTTCATTCCCATTCTTGTGTGGGACCTATAAATTCACCCAAAGACACACATGTGATTTTTCAACAAACTTTGGTGCACTGGAGCATGTGCTTGTACTTCAAATTTGAATTACACACATTAAATGCCTAGAAACTCAATTAATGCATAAAAAATGCAAAACAAACCCGGAATAATTCCAAATTTTAACACGATACTCATATAGTTGCATGTTCACTATAGATAAATGTTCTATCAATTCAAACACCATCCTTTCCCTCCGTAACACAATTTTGTCTTTCAGAACAGAATGAAAAAACCCAGGTATACCACAAACAGTTTACTAGCAAGAATTGTGTGGGATGCGATATAAAATATCTTGACGCACCGTCTAGTCTGGCTTACGTAGGAAGGTTCATCGTCTATAGTCCATCGCCCGCGCTTCAACCACACTTGCACGCCAGTTTCTCGTTGCACCGAGCGAAATGTTTCTGCCATTGCGGAAATATCTATCTCCCCCCACCAAAAGCCACATTTCCACTGCTCCTCCTTGCTTTCCAAGTTCAAACCTTCATTGCTGCTTACTGGCAGCGTCGTCTCCTCGCCGGCGCCCTTCTTCCTGTAGCGCCACCTACTTGTCAGTGACCCTTCTTCTTGCTGCATGGCCTTGTTGATATGGTCAGGTAATCCACACCCCACCCACACCATCACCCTCCTTCCTTGTCCCACAGGCCCCGACCGACGGCGCGACACCTACCGCCGAAATCACTGGCCCCATCCTCCAATTAAGCGCCGCCCATAGCCATTTTGCACGCAGTATAACGTGAAGCTCAGTAGCATCTGGCGGTGGAGAAGCAAATCGCGGCCGCACGCGCGGACGAGATTGCTATGGCTGCCATGCGTGCCGACCACCAGATCTTGGAGGAGCACGTCGTCTTTGAGGCCACCATCGACACCCTCACGCGGTTGTCTACTTTAAAATACAGTTTGTGCTGTTTTCTTGAGGCCACCGCCAGTGCCTTCTAGTGATTTGTCCTCTGTAATGTTAATATGCAATCTGATATTCCGAAATGTAATGTTCAGTTACCAATTTGGTCCAACAATTGCTACATTTCGTAGTAGTCTTCTCAAGCATTCTTGGTTTCATTAAACGTATTATCTTCTAGGAAATGTTCTATTCTGCAATGTCGTGCTTAGTTAATTGTTTTGGTTCATTTGGTCTGCTGTCCATTTAACTGTTTGGTTGAATTCTACAATTTGATTTTCATTTGTTGTGGGTACAATTTTGTATTATCATGCATGTGATAAATAAATCGAATTTGGCTCTACTCAATACATATTCTATTGATAGTATGGCAACTCTTAGTTAACCTGATCAAGATCTTCCTTATATGGCAGCGAAACAATGGGATACACTACGGTGTACCATCGAGGTTTGCTCATGTATGGTCCTTTCTCTAATAGCACATTATGGTGCAGTTGCAGGAATCATTCTAATATTTAGGTTTCTTACAATTTTGTCTTGCACATGTAGGTCCTGCTATCAGAGGCTTAGACCCACTGTTCGACCCATTTTGCATATGGGGAAATGAGATGTCCATGAATATCAGTCAAGTCAAGAAACTCAGAAAGATTGTTAGGATAAAGAAACTTGCAACGAATAATAGCAAGATCCTTGTCTGCACAATGAAGAAAACATCAGTCAACTATAGGATGGTACTAACTCTTTTACCTTGTTTTTACCCCTTGTGCCATTTCAAAATTTATAACATCGATTTATGCATATCTTCGTTTTCAGTACTTTTCAAAATAGTTCACTGATGATTACCTCTCAAACTCCCTGCATGGCCAAGAGACGAGGAAGGTATTCATTCAACACACATGGTACAATATTGAAGTCTTCCTGAAGAGAACGAAGGTTGGGCGGGCAATTAACCATAGCCACTGGCCTAAAGTTGCAAGGACATTCAACATCACTAAAGGCTCAATATTCGCCTTCCGCTTCTACAGTTTCCCAGATGAGATTCATCTATCTATTTACCTTGTATGATGCTACTTTTCCAAAGGTTTTTTATGTTGCATGTGAAACTTGGTGCTGTTATGTAATGGCGTAGCTAGCTATATCCCTCTTTAGTGTAACTGAGTGCTGAAGCTATCTGATGTAATTCAATTATGAAATCCTAGTTGACGTTATACGGATATGAAATATATGGTGTGTTTTATAAGAAATGTCAATTTTATTACTACATGGATTATCAATAATAGGCTAATTACCCCTCTTATTGGGGTTTTCTATTACAGACGGTTACTCAGACACACCATGGGCGATGAACTCAAACAACCCACACGGTTTCTAGAAAGTAAGCATGTTGGATCAACTAACAATCACACACGGCTTCCAGCAGAGAACTATTTGCATTAGGCCACCTTGCACAAACATTTCCACACAAAAAATGTGTGTGATATACATACGAACAGAAACGTTTTTCTCGGATTCACTGTGTCGGATATACATACAAACGGAAACGATTGGGCTTCGATGCCTCGCCCGATCTCACACGAGCTCATTTTGCCCCGCGTGTGTGGCTGGAGGGCCTATCCCCGGTAGTTTCTGGTTTGTGTGGGAAGGACCCCCTTGTCGCACACACTCAGTAGGCAACGGTTTAAAACTCCGTCGTGGAAAGGGGGTAAAAAGCATTTGCATAGCACGTCTCTGTACTAGTACTAGGAAAGAGGGTATTGCCTTTGAGAGGCAACTCAATGCTGATGGGACCTACTGGAAACCTGAGCAGTATTCCAAAACCTTATGGGTTGCTGCAAAAGGACCTCTCATAGAGCCATCCACTTTATCTGGCTTTACATGTGAATCTTCATATTCATGTGATGAGTCATTTGACTCCAACTATAAACTATTCAAAAACCAGAATGGTGAAGCATTTGCTAGATATGTTGGAACTAACTTCAGAAATGGTCCACCTATGAAGAAAATCTGGGTTCCCAAAAGGTTCCTTGAAAGTCTTCAGGTGAATGTCCTCATGACACCACCTGTGAAGAACAGGAATCCCAGATCAAATTCTTCGTATGGACCATAGTCTTCATACGGATCAAATTCCTCATATGATCGAAAGTACACTTATCCTTCAGCTAATGCTTCTGTTTCGCAGGGAGAATCTAAGAGTCATGAATATGTGCATTATTCTTCAAATCATTAAGTTCACAAGTCCTCGAAGAATTTCTCTGCTTATTGATGTGCATACTCTAACCCCTCTTTTGTGAAATGAAGTGCAATGGCTTCAATACCACCTTTCTCTTATGGAGCTCACAGAATGATGAACTCTTTGCCACCCCTCCAGATGTGGTGAAGAAAAAAGAACTAATCTCGTATGTAGGTTCAGGTCTCTAGACGAACTTGAACGTCTAAAGAATTTTTTGGAGACCTGAGAATGCTTGAAAGGACGCAAGCTAATCATGAAGAAATGAATTATTCATTTCTCATGTCCTCATTGTTGTATATATTGCACTACTTGATGAAATTCTATTTGAAGAATTTGATGTCATATTCTTCATTCTGAAGTATATGAGTTCATAAGATGCATTAATTCGCCTGCAGGGTGAATCTCTCAAAGATACTGAGTGGGTCCTCAACAGTGGATGTACAAATCACATGGCTGGTGACAAGAATTTACTCGTGGACTCTTCCCTATCTCCATCGCATCTGAAGCATATCACCTATGCTGACAAAGGAAAAAAAGCAAGGTATTGGGTCTAGGTAGGGTTGCAATCTCAAAGGATCAACACATGGACAAAGTCATGCTTGTCGAGTCCCTCGGATTCAACCTCATGTCTGTCTCAATGCTTTGTGATCTTGATATGGTTGTCATCTTTGGCAAATATCGTTGCATAGTACCCATTGAATCTGACAAATCCAAAGTATTCGAAGGCTTTAGGAGAGGAGACTTGTATATTGTTGATTTCTCTACAAGACCACAACCTACCACATGTCTACTTGCAAAAGCTTCAGAAGGCTGGCTATGGCATCGATGACTCAGTCATGTTGGCATGAGGAACTTGCACACACTTGTGAAGAAGAAGCACGTCATCGACATCGAGGGTGTCAAATTCCTCAAAGATCAACTTTGTTGGGCTTCTGAGGCTGGAAAGATGACCAAATACAAGCATCCCTCAAAGACTATCATGACTACCACTCGTCCTTTCGAATTGCTTCACATGGACCTCTTTGGCCCTACTCATTATGCCACACTAACAAATGGAGCATCATTATATGGCATTGTTATTGTAGATGATTATTCTCGTTACACCTGGGTGGATATCATTATGTACAAAACTGAAGTGTACGAAGTCTTCAAACAATTTTCCTCAAGGGCCTCGACGAATATCGATGTGAAGATCAAGCATATCAGGAGTGATAATGGGACCGAGTTCAAGAGCACTGGTCTTGATGACTATCTTGATGAACTTGGTATTACTCATGAGTTATCTGCCCCATACACTCCTCAGCAGAATGGCGTCGTGGAGCGCAAGAACATGACTCTTGTTGAGATGGCTCGCACCATGCTTGGTGAATAAAAGACACCTCGCCGCTTCTAGCCTAAGGCTATTGATACTGCGTGCCACATCATCAATAGGGTATGTCTTCACAAATTCTTCAAGAAGACCTCATATGAGCTACAAACTGACAAGAAACCCAATGTGAGTTATTTCAAAGTCTTCGGTGCTAAATGCTGGATTAGAGATCATCATCACAATTCCAAATTTGCACCGAAAGCACATGAAGATTTTATGCTTGGTTACGAAAAGGAATCGCACGACTATAGAGTCTTCAACATGTATCACAACAAGGTTGTTGAAACTGTAGATGTGTGGTTTGATGAGACTAACGGCTCGCAAAGAGAGCACCTATCTCCTGTGCTAGATGAAATGCCTCCTGAGGAATCCATTAGGTTCAAGGCCACTGAGGATGTCATACCCACTGAAGAACCCGTGGAAGAAGTTATTCCGGATCATGAAGAAAATCATGGTGGTGCACCTGAGGAAAATGGCGCTGAAGAAAATGCTTAGCCCAATCAAAGTCGTCTACCTGCTCATCCTCGCATGGCAAATTAAGTGCAGATTGAAAATGGCTTAATGCACCAGGTCCTCCCACACGCTCAAAAGCTTCACATTTGTCTAACTTTTGTAGGCACTTCGTGTCGGTGCAACAAAACCCATGTGTGTTGCCTAGACTGTACACGGGCTCAAGAGCAAGATTGCGACATCCAAGACAAGGCCAAGCAGAAGAGATAAGCTCTTTGAGAAACCAAAGGGCGGATCAAGGAGACCAAGACCAACCAAGGGAGCAAGATACCGCTAAGGAAAAAAAATCTTGCCGGGCAGGCGAGACTGGCGAGGTCGAGGTTGCCCCGAAGACAAGTCCCAAGACCACCCCAGCAGGCTTGCCAGGGTCGCCGAGGGCGGATTACCCCGCCAAGGCTCCACCGCTCCACCTCACAGCAATGCAAGTCATCGATCGGTGTGGTGTCAAGGCCCCAAGTGATTAAGTGGCTCTTATTTGGCACGTGGCAGCCATTCCCTAAGGAATTCACCTCCAAATGACACCCTCCAGAGACATGTCATGTAGGAAGGCGAGAAGGTGGCGGAACGGCATGGCAAGGCTTGCCAGGCTCGTCTATGATGTGACACTAAGCGGTGCATTTAATGCACCTTGCCCTGTCTGCAGAGTTAGGTATGATAGCACCGTTTGCTATCTAATCAGTACGCAATGACTGATTTGCCATTGTGGTAACCCCTTAATCTATAAAAGGAGGGCCATGGCAACCTTAGAAAGGATTTGGACCCTTGTACACTCATACGCGCATAGCTGTTCTCGCCCCGAGGCAACCTTGCCGGGCTAGAGCGACGCGTCTCCACTACGGTCCTCTCATCAATCCACCAAAGCAGGAGTAGGGTTTTACTCCTCGCGGCGGCCCGAACCTGGGTATAAAGCTTCCCGTGTGATCGCTGCCATGCTGCTCTGCGCCCTCTGCTCGTTGTGCAATGTGCTCTTCCCCCTACCGAAACATAAGGGGCCGATGGCCCCATAGGTGGCTGTGTCTTCCCACAACACTTCGCTTTTGTCTCTATCATAGAGCCCAACAAAGTTGATGAAGCATTTCTGGAGCCTGAGTGGATTCAAGCTATGCAAGAGGAATTGCATCAATTCGAGCTCAACAATGTGTGGGAACTTGTGAAGCGACCAGATCCTCGCAAGCAAAACATCATATGTACCAAGTGGATCTACGCTACAAGCAATACGAAAATGGCCTAGTGGTGAGGAATAAGACTCGTCTTGTAGCTCAGGGCTGCACATAGGTTGGAGGAATTGACTTCGATAAAACTTCTGCACCTATTTCTAGACTTGAAGCTATTCGCATACTGCTTGCTTATGCTAACCATCATAATATCGTCTTATATCAAATGGATGTGAAAAGTGCATTCCTCAATGGTAAGCTTGAGGAAGAAGTATATGTTGCTCAACCCCCAGGTTTTGAAGATCCTAAGCATCCTAACAAAGTCTTCAGACTCAACAAGGCCCTCTATGGCCTCAAGTAGGCCCCTCGGGAGTGGTATGATACACTGAAGGAATTCCTCATGAAGAAAGGCTTCAAACCCGGTTCACTTGACCCAACTCTTTTCACAAAAATGTATGATCATGCATTATTCATGTGCCAAATATATGTGGATTATATTATCTTTGGTTGGGCTGACAAACGTTACAGTGATGAATTTGCCTATATGATGAGTGAAGAATATCAAATGTCTATGATGGGAGAATTGAAATTCTTCTCAGGTCTTGAAATTCGTCAACAACACAATGGCATCTTCATATCTCAAGAGAAATACCTCAAGGATGTACCGAGGAAATTTGGCATGCAAGATTGCAAAGGTGTCAATCCCTATGCCCACAAATGGCCATCTCTGCCCTGATGAAAATGGTAAAGTATTTCGATCAAAAGTGTTCCTCGAAGACAAATTGTATACTTCTTCAGAATCTTCAAAAGTTCAAAATCCTCAAGTGAAGAAAATGGTAGATGGGAAAAGATCTCTGAAAGGAGGAAAGAAGCCTGAATCATATACATCATTTGAGATTCCCGAGGACATCTATGAAGAATATTGCACACCTGACGAAGAAACTCCTGGAAAGGAGACCAAGACACAGCGCAAAGTGCGCATTTAGAGGATTGAAAGAAGATGGGCAAAGGAATGGAAGTAAAACCGTTATGTTACTCCAAAGTACATGAAGAAATTCACTATAAATCCTCCATGCCCTAGACCACCTCTGGCTGCTGGCCAACGAGTTGATCCTACCAACGTCAAGCGTGGTGAGGAATTTCCCAAGGAATGGGCCAAGCGCCAAGCAAAGCTTCGAAAAACTATTGCAGAAGCAGTGAGGAAATTTAATGACGATTCTCAACCTGCTGCTACTGAGGCCTCTGCCAGAAGAACAACGCCAAAGAAGGCCATTCTGAAGAAATCAGCTATGAAGAAAAAATCTTCAAGCTCAATGCCCTCATGGCCAAGTTCCTCAACATCAAAGCCCTCAGTTCAATTTCCTCAAGCAACTTCCTCAAAGGGCAACACCAATTCCCTTTGTTGCTGCAAAATCCTCAGCGTCTACCATAAAGTCCTCAACACTTGTGCATCTTGCAACATGTTAGCGGACTGCTGGATTTTCAATTGCCTCAGGGGCATCTGCAACTTCCTCAGCTCAACCACAATCCTTAAGTGGTCCATCACTACTAAAGGTCAAGTCCACTACTGGACATGGAAAGATGCCAAGTCCTCAAAAGAAACAAGTGGCTTTCTGATGACCCACAAGTATAGGGGATCAATCGTAGTCCTTTTGATAAGTAAGAGTGTCGAACCCAACGAGGAGCAGAAGGAAATGACAAGCGGTTTTCAGCAAGGTATTCTCTGCAAGCACTAAAATTGTAAGTAACGAGTAGTTTGATAGCAAGATAATTTGTAATGAGCAAGTAACGGTAACGACAGATAATATGCAGCAAGGTAGCCCAATCCTTTTGTGGCAAAGGACGGGCCAAAACGGTCTCTTATGATAAGCAAAGTGTTCTTGAGGGTACATGGGAATTTCATCTAGTCACTTTCATCATGCTGGTTTGATTTTTGTTCGCTACTTTGATAATTGGATATGTGGGTCGACCGGTGCTTAGGTGCTGTTTTTACTTGAATAAACCTCCTACTTATGATTAACCCCCTCACAAGCATCCGCAACTACAAGAAAAGTATTAAGATAAAATATAACCATAGCATTAAACTTTTGGATCCAAATTAGTCCCTTCCGAAGTAGTGCATAAACTAGGGTTTAAGCTTCTGCCACTCTCGCAACCCATCATCTAATAACTACTCCCCAATGCATTCCCCTAGGCTCTAATAAGGTGAAGTGCCATGTAGTCTACATTCACATGACACCACTAAGGTAATCACAACATACATACCATCAAAATATCAAACACATATCAAGTTCACATGATTACTTGCAACAAGATTTCTCCCGTGACCTCAAGAACAAAAGTAACTACTCACAAATGATAATCATGCTCAAGATCACAGGGGTATTAAATAACATAATGTATTTGAACATATAATATTCCACCAAATAAACCATATAGTAATCAACTACAAGGTGTAATCAACACTACTAGTCACCCACAAGCACCAATCTAAGGTTCCGGTATAAAGGTTTAACACAACAGATGAACTAGGGTTTGAGGGGAGATGGTGCTGTTGAAGATGTTGATGGAGATTGCTCTCCCCAAAAAGAGAGAGTTGTTGGTGATGATGATGACGATGATTTCCCCCTTCGGGAGGGAAGTTCCCCCGACGGAACCACTCCGCCGGAGGGCGAAAGTGCTCCTGCCCAAGTTCCGCCTCGAGACGGCGGTGCTTCATTCCGAAAGTTCTGTGCTTATTTTTGTCTAGGTCAAAATGACTTATATACCATAAGAGGGGCACCAGAGGAGGGCACAACCCACTAGGGCGCGCTTGGGGGCCCTGGCACGCCCAGGTGGGTTGTGCCCACCTGGTGGGCCCCCTCTAGTAGTTATTTGCTCCAGTAATTCTTATATATTCCAAAAAAATCTCCGTGAAGTTTCAGCTCATTTGGGGTTGTGGAGAATAGGTGGCCTGACATAGCTTTTTCATGTCCAGAATTCCTACTACCGGTATTCTCCCTCTTTGTGTGAACCTTGCCTATTATGAGAGAAAATACATTAGAATTACTCCAAAAAGAATTGTTATGCATAAAAACATTATAAATAACAGTAGGAAGACATGATGCAAAATGGACGTATCACTTTCCAGGTTCCATCTGATGACGATGAAGCTGATGATGATGAACTTGCTAAAATCATCAAAGATAGACAAGAAAGGGCCACAAGAGCCAAAGGCAGCTTTGTTCCTCTTATGTTGGATCCCAATAAAGTCCTTGACTACATCTATATTTGCCATAAGGATCCAAATACACCTCTCCCTAACTTGAATTTGATTCCTGGACAAAGTCACACACTGACTGCCTTCATAGGCGAATAAAAATGGAAGTTTGAGAAGGCCAGGCGAATCAAGAAGGACCAGTATAAGAAAGAACACTTTCTGAGGAACAATGTTCTCACGTTGTCTCCTGAAGAACTTGTCGGAGTTCAGAAGGAAATCAAAGTCCTAAGTGATGAATTTGATCGATACCATGCTGATTGGCTAGGAGCCAAGGCCAGATTTGTCAAGATCGCTAAGAACCTCACGGCAAGTGTTGTAGCTCCACTACAACAACAAATTCCTCAGGCTAAAGATCTTGTTCTGCCCGCTAAAGAAAAGGAAAGCACAGCTGAAGAAATTTAGGCTACTGAAGAAGCTACTAGGGTAGGTGAAGAAATGCCTACTCCTGAAGAGACTGACAGGGCAACCACCAATGTTGTGCCTGAAGAATAACCAAGGCCGGCTGAAGAAACTGCTGAGCCTGAAGAAACTCAGAATGCCAGGGTGACTGCATCAGTCGTGCCTGAAGAAGCTATGCCAACTTCATCTTGTGCTCCTCCTGCAAAATCTCCAAAGGTGAAGAAAACTACACTTTCTTCTACATCAGAAGTGAAGAAAACTAAAGCTGTGGAGAAGGAAGCCGCAAGGAAAAGGAAAGCATCAACCTCTGCATCAAGCTCAACTCCCAAGAAAGTGAGGACTTTGATGAGCTCTTTCAATGAACCAATTGATGTTGTTCCCATCTCTATTGTGCCATCAAAGGAAATAGTTCCTTTTGGTGAGGAATATGCCATTCCAGATGAAGGAGATGATAAATAAAATCATTCTGCTGCTTCTTCAGAGTAGCTTGATGAAGAAATTGAGGTGGAAGTTGTTGCTTCAACACCTCCAGTATCATCGCCTATGCCTCAGTTCACTATTGAAGAGGCCGGCCTAGAGGAAATTGATGAGGATGTGGACACCGGTTCAACCACTCCATTCCTAAATGATGAATTTTGGGAAACTCTTCACCCAAATTCTCCAATTGCCACACCTCTCCATCAAATTCCACAATCCCCTATGTAGACTGAAGAAGTACTGACCGTATCTGAAGGACGTCAAACCTCACTCCAGTCCATTCCTGAAGAAATTCCAGCTGCATCAGTTGAAGAAATGGAGCACCAGACTGCAGCTGATGAAACCGCCGCTTCAATTCCTCAGTTTTCTGCACCAGAAGTTGTGACTCAAAAGGTTGTGAGGCCTATTACTGCAAATCTTTAGCCCAAGCCTCAAAATCCTTAGTCAAGCACAAGGAGGCCAAAATTCAAAAATGTCGATTTCTTTGTTGAGCATCATTTCTTCACCGATGAAAATCCTTATGACTCAGCAAGTTTAAGGTGTAAGAGGTTCTGGACTCCAAGTCAGATGAATTTCTATGCCTCAGTTCTTTTTGGCAAGGACAAAGTCTTCCAACACCGTCAAATGCCTCATGTGGATATTGAGTCCATTCCATGCTTTCAACATGTCATGAATGTTCTTCACGAAGCTGGACTCCTCAATTTTTGTGCTGACATATGTGATTGGAATGAAGAGCTAATTCTTCAGTTCTATGCAACCCTGCATCTCATTGGAAATGTCTTGGATGTCATTTCATGGGTGCTAGACTGGATGACTGAGAACACTCACTAGAAAGCTCCGGCCTCTGAATTGCTTCATGCCATCCCAGTCCGTCCTCCCGCAGAAGGCGCAAGGCTAATCTATGAAGAACCTGAACTCCCAAATCATCTCATTCAAGTATTGATGAAGCCTTTGCGTCTTGGACAAACTCCAAGAACCACTTTCCTCATGAAATATTTGTTGTATGTGCCCAGGACAGTCTATCACATCTTGACCAAAACCCTCGGTCCAATCAAAGGCCACAATTCTGAAGAAGAAGAAGTTGTTGGAATCATGAAGAATCTATTGTTCAACATCATTCATGGGATTCCCATTAACTATCATGATTTCTTCATGAGGACTTTGGCCAATGTTGCTCTTTCACCATTTGAATTGAAGCCCTATGCTCCTTGGATTACGAGGTTCATCAGAACCAAATCTTCAATTCCATAGAAGGCCGATTTTCAGAATCACTTCAGCTTTCTGCCTCCTATTGAAGTCCCCAAAAGGACAATTTCCTCAGTTCATAAAAAGGCAAAGCTGCTTTTATTGATGAAGGACTCGTCCATTGGAAGGTAAATTTCGTAAGGCTGCATCTTACTCCACCAATGATGACTCTGCAACTCAGGACTCTACTGCTAAAGATAGCAAGCAAAATGCTCAAGCCACTGCCCCTCATGTGATGACTAATCACGAACTTCTTCTAAGTCTTCACCAGAAAGTTGATCGCAATCACAAGTGGGTCAAGCGTCAATTTGGCTCAATTCTTCATAACATGATTGTTACTCAGAACACTTTGTAGAAAAATCATTACTATGTGCATGAAATCTTCAACCGCACTTGGGCCATACTTTCTCATCTTTACAGTGATGAAGACCTCAAGCAGATGGACTTTCTGTAGAACTTTGACTGGTCTCATCCTCCTTCTAAGAAATTCAAGAACATCAAAGTTCCTCAGTTGGTCACAAGTTCATTTTCTTCATCGCGTGAGATGGATGAAGCTGAGGATCTCGACGACACTGCGGCATGCCCTAATCCAACAAATGACCTCGACAATGCTAGCGCTCTGTCGGATTTCGGGTTCCGGCAAAACCCTTGAGGTTCAAACACTAGGGTGCACACAAAGATCTCTCTCCCTCTCTAGCTCGCACAAGACACGATCTCACGGCCTAGCTCAACGAACCCAAAGAACGAGGGACACAAGATTTATGCTGGTTCGGGCCACCGTTGTGGTGTAATACCCTACTCTAGTGTGGTGTGGTGGATTGCCTCTTGGGCTGAGGATGAATAGTTACAAGGGAAGAACAACCTCCTGAGTAGAGGTGTTCTTGTGTTTGGTGAGCTTGTGTGGTTGCCTTGGTGGAATGGATCCAGTCCAAGATGAGATGCTTCACCACGGTGGTGGCTAGTCCTATTTGTAGAGGCCTGGGTCCTCTTCCCAAATATTGAGCGGGAAGGGATCCCAGAACGGCCAAATTCGAAGGGAGACAACTAGTACGAGTTATCCTGACAAAAGTAGGTCTTCGCCTGCCAAAGGCTCTGGTGGTGACACCGTCTTGGGATCCATGGTGACCTCCGTCCTGCCATCCTGCTGGTCCTGATCTTCTTGCACCAATATGGAAACCTTTGCCTGATGCTTCGGGACTCCTCGCCTGTGCTTGCCTCTTTAGACCATAGAGGAAACAAGGACACTGCGTGCGCTGGCGCCCGCCTAGCCCTAGTCATCATGGCTTGCGTCACGCAAACCTCACGAGGTGTCCCTTGCCTCGATCTCTCCGCTCCTCGTGAGCCAGCCTGGTGAGGCCGCCCCTGAGGAGGTCTTGCGTCGTCCGCCTCGCAAGGCTTGGCCCCTCGCGAGGGTCTTGAGTGTTTGCTGGTGAAGATGGGCCATACAGGGCCGCTGGTGGAGCCACGCCATGGGCCGCAGGCAGGTGAGTCTGGGGACCCCGTTCCCAGAACACCGACAGTAGCCCCCGGGCCCAAGGCGCGCTCGGGCTTGGCTTCAAGGCGAAGCCAAAGGGCAAGCGCGGAGCGCCACGGGCCCCAATAGCCTGCGGCCCCGCTGACGCGTGGGGATTGATTGGACGTGGGCGGCCTCGCTTCCCCACGCAGCCTTGATATCCGTCTGGCTAGGCGGCCACGACGTTCTACACAGTTATTTCCCCCTTGCTAGAAACGCACTCCCCAACTCCTCCGCTTCTTGGAACCTCAGCCTCCTCTCCATCTGACCTAAGCTCAGTCCTCTCCATCGCCATGGTGCCGAACCGGGCGGAGAAAGGGAAGAAGCCGATGTCCTCCGCCAGCCTGCCTTTGGCCATCGAGCCCGCCGTCGGCCGATCGCGGGTGCTCAATGAGGAGGCCATGGACAAGGTCCGCCTTGCGCTTGCCACCAGCTTCTACGAATGGGGAGGGATGGCGGCCTGGCCTGCGTCCCGAGCTTCTATCGATAGAACAGCCACCGAGGTCCAGTTCTTCAATGATGCCCTGTGGGCCGGTCTGGTCCCCCCTTCTCCGCCTTCTTCAACGTTGTGCTTTCCCATTACCAGATTCATCTGCTGCACCTAGATCCCCAATCTGTCACTCTTCTCGCTGTTTTTGCCTTTGTCTGCGAAGCTATGGTGGGCATCGCCCCCTCCGTGGCCCTTCTGTGCCATTTCTTCTCGCTGCACCTGACCGACCCTCGGCAATGCTCGGGGTGCCTGAGCTTCCAGGCCGTGGCGGCGACGGCCGGGTCGGGGATTTACTTTGAACTCCTGCCATCCGCGAGCGGGTTCCGGACGCAGTGGGTGTATGTGGATATCGGAGTGCTCAACCCTTTGCTCTTTCCTCCGTTTGCGCCCGCCGTCCCCAGCTCCGGCTGGGCTCACGAGAAGCTTACGAGCCCCCGCCTCGTCTTCGTCTGGCTCTGGCTGAGGAGGTTGAAAGACCTTGGCTTGACCGCGCCCATGGTGATGAAGGAGTTCCTCCGACGCCGCGTCGCCCCACTCCAGCGCCATTCCCAGCCGATGTGGGCCCTATCTGTCGACCCGGATCGCATGAGGCTTGAGGAATCAGAGCTTCCACTCGGCACAAAGGACTATGCTCGAGGCACGAATGACTATGCTCTAGGTCCTGGTAGGCGACCCCTCGCCAGCTGATATGCCATCAGAGGGCTGTCTCTTGTACTGTTGCTCAAACAGGGTGGAGTTTGCGGGGTAGATGCCCCCCTTTGATGAATGGGGGCTACGTCTGATTGGCCTTGAGGGGTCCCGCGAGAACCCCGTCACCATGGTTCCCCTCCTTGTCGCCGGCGCCGAACTTTCCCCAAGAGTGGACGTAGGGGGGCAAGGACCACCGGAGGCTGGAGGCGCGGGCGCCGAGGTGTCGAAGCCGCCCGCGGTTCCTGAGGCATCATCTTTGGGAGCCCGTAACTCTCAAACCGAGGTGGCAGTTGAGGGGCGATGCAACCCGCTGCTCCTGAGGCCGAAGCTCCCGAGGCCTCTGAAGGCCGTCGCGAGGCGAAACTTGATGGCTCTCCCCAGCTTGGTGCGCCTGAGGTCACCTCCTCGGGTGCTTCACCAGCCGTGCCCTGCGTTGGTCACCACATCCAACGCTTCGGTCGGCTCCGTGTAGACTTCGATGCGCTTCGCAAGAGGAAGGGGTCCCCAAGCTGCAGCGGCGGCGCCTTTCGGCCGTTGAAACAGAGGAAGTACATCGCCATAGATGAGTAAGTACCCTATCTTTGTAATTCCTCGAGTGTTGCTTCCCTTCCTAACGGTGGCTCTTCAGGACCCCATCTGCTAAGGTCATGAAGCCTCCCGAGGAGCAACCTCCTCCTGCATCGAGTCTCCCGTTGGCCTTGAGTGTCCCAGGCCAGCATGCTGCCTCCGGCATGAGGACGGCCAGAGAGGCAGACGCGCAAGCCTGGCGCCTCGATCCCGCGCTCCTGCTGTCTCTTCTTCGTGGCCTTGTCAGGGTTTCGATGAGCGTGCCAAGGGCTCCTCCTCTAGTCGTGGGTGGCGGTTGGATGGCTTCGGTCTTTGTTACTTCTTCGAGTAGCGAGCCTCAACCCCACCGGGCTCCTGCCAAAGCCCCGTCGGTGACCGGGGAGGGGGGGCCAGCCCCCAGCCCCCTACGAAATGGGAGCGAGCCACTTTGGATCCCGTCGATGGCCTCCGCTATGGAGGACGGAATGGGCCACACGCTCAAGCTTGCGCACGTACATAGTGTCGTCTGCCACGAGCTCTTTCGGGAGGCGATGGGCGCGTTGAGCCGGCTTGGCGGGGAGCTCGTGGATGTAGACGCGCGCCTTGAGGCTGAGGGTCTTCGGCTGATGGAGGAGTGGCACAAACTGAAGGTGGCCGCCAACCTCAGGTGCCACCAGCGCGAGCTTGATAACACGAAGGCCGAGGCGTCTCTTGCGGCATCACATGAGGCCTGCGCTCAAGCCTTGGAAGAGCCCGGGAAGCCGATCGCCGCCGCGAGATCACAGAGAACCGCACGTGAGAGCTCTAGGCCTGGAGCGCCTCCTTGGAGAGGCAAGTGGAGGCGCGCAAGGCTGCCCTAGCGTCAATGAAGGGGACACCTGCCGAGGAGGAAGCTGTCCTGAAGCGGGAGGAAGCGCTGGCGCTGGAAGCCACAGAGCGCAGCCTTGAGCGTGAGCGGTTAGAGACGAGGGAGCGCCAAGTCGCCCAAGTGGAGGATGCTGTCAGTGCACACGAGGCCAGGGCTCAGGAGGAGGTCGACCGCCGGGTGGCCGAGGCTCGCGCGGATCTTGTGGGCAGGTATGACCTGAATTTGAAGCTCGTGGAAGCCGAAGTTGTGGGCAGGACTAATGCCCTCAGGTCAAGGTTGGCTGAGGCAGAACATCGTGAGAAAGACGCTGTAGCCACCCTGACCTCAGTGCAAGTTGAGCTGGCTTCCGCTCGTGCCGAGCTGCTTTCCCTTCAGCTGCGGGTCGCCAGCGTCGAGTCCTTCGCGCAGCAGAGCAGGGAGGAAGTGCTCCGGCGGTGGACACTAGAGCGCGAGCACGCCCCCATGCTCCAAAGCCTCAGGATCAGAGCCAACGAGGTGCTAGGCGCCATCTGCGACAAAGATGCACCTCATCCCCACTCGAATGACCATGCCAGTCACCTCCTTTTCTTCACCAACGTGGTGACACGCCTGGAGAATCGATCCGAGAGGGCTCACGTGCTTGTTGAGGAGAGGAGCCACGGCCTGCTCAAGCGCGCGTTCTCCCATGTCTTCAGCCACCTCCAGAACACCTACCCCAACTCCGACTTTGACGCCGCCAGTGCCCCTGTGCCCGAGGCCATCCGGGGTGACCTGGCATGCTAGGTGGAGGACAATGCGGATGCTCTAGTCAGGGCCTTCACCTCCGAGGATGACGCGGTGGTGGTCGCTGCGGATGAAGGCGACGTGGCGATGATTGTGCGGGCAATGCCGGCAATGGTGATGGTGATGCCGGCGACGAGGATGGTGATGCCAGCGATGGTGACGATGACGCCAGCAACGCGTCTGAGGGCAACACGAAGGACGCGGTGAGCGATATGTCCGATTGAGCCCATGCTTCCTTGTTGCTGACCCTGTAAGTCAAAACTTGGGCACGACCCTGAAAGTTATAAGTGCATTTTGGGATGGGGAGCCCCTCATGTAAACAGATTACTGCCTCTATTCCTTAGGCCAAGCTGAAGATGTGATTTTATGAGCCCGCGAGTCACGTCGCGAGCTTACTGCTGAAATTTACCTTACTCAGGACCGGTTCCCGACCAGCTCGTGAGGTCGTGAGCTCCTGAAGGGCCTGCCGATCCGTCCGAGAGGGCCTCGCGAGGAGCAAGCGCCAGCCATGGAAGGGCGTGCGCTGCGTGCCCAGCCCCCACTCGCGAGGGGCTAGCGAGGCAGGAGGCATCAGGTGCGAACTCCGAGTCGGGGCAAGGAACCAGATGGCAAGAAATTGAACGAACGAGAAAAGTCACCCCCGAGCATACCAATGAAAATTCAACTTCAACTTAAATCCAAAGCTAGAAACAGGGCTACAGAAAAGAGGTTAAGAGCAAATGGCCGCGTCTGGCACCTAGTCTAGTGTTCTTGTCTTCTCACCAGCACGGAGCTAAGTGCTGCCACTTGGACGTGGGAGGGAGCCCCCGAGGCCCAAGGGTAGCACTCCTGAGACTCCGGGGCGTGTACAACCCCACTCATTATTACGTGAGAGTGTCACGAGTGGAGATCTTCACAGGCACGAGCCTTACTTCATATCACCAGATGAGGGCCCCGCCTTGCGCCACCCTCGACCACCGTTGGCGCGATCGGAAACCAAGACGAAGCCAAGGGGCAAAGTGGACACTAGCGGCGCCCTCGGTAACCACGAGTCCTCTGCCGGGGAAGGCTCACCAGCACCTCCCCGAAAGAGGGCCTACCTCTGGGGGATGCCTTGCTCCACACGATGCGGGGAGGGACCTGGCTCCGACCCCTCCCCTGCAGCCCCCAACGCGCTCCTCCTGGTGGGAGGGAGGTCGTTGAGCTGGGGCCGCCATCCGCCGTTGTGACCTGATCCTCCTGTGACCCATGGTTAGCATAAGCTTTCTCCTGAGAGATTAGTGGTACCTTGTAGCTGTGGTCGCCGGCATGGTTGGCGAGGCTCCCAGGGGGCTCCTGGAAGGCCTCAGCTTCTAGCGCCTCCTCCTCCCAGCCTGGCTCGAGGAACGAGCCAGGGTCGTCTTCCAGCGGATACTCCTGGTCCATCATGCGGGGCACGTAGGCCTCCGGGGCCGTCGCCCCGAAGAACTTGTTGAAGTTGTCGGGTTTCGAGTTCCGGTAGACCCTTGAGGTTCGAACACTAGGGTGCGCATGGAGATCTCCCCCCTACCGATCTACGCCCGATCCTCTCGTGCGAACTAAGATCAAAATGATGAACAACACAAGAGACACGAGGTTTATACTGGTTCGGGCCACCGTTGTGGTGTAATACCCTACTCCAGTGCGTGGTGTGGTGGATTGCCTCTGGGGCTGATGATGGACAGTGCAAGGGAAGAACAGCCTCGCGAGAGGTGTTCTTGAGCTGGTGCGATGAACTGCTAGGGTGAGTTCAGTCGCCTCTCTCTCTCTCTACTAGGGTTCTACCTGATTTCTCGATGTTCTTCTTGGGTGTCTCCCTCTACTCTGTGGTGGCTAGCTCTATTTATAGAGGACCTGGGCCTCTCCCCAAATAATGAGCGGGAAGGGCGCCAACAATTGGCCATTTTCAAAGGGGAACATCTAGTACAAGTTATCCTGACCAAAGGTGGTCTTCGGCTGCCAAAAGCACTGGCGATGACCCCGTCTTGGGCTCCACGGCGACCTCCGTCCTGCCGTCTGGTTGGTCTTGGTCTCGTTGCACCGGAATGATAACCTTTGCCTAATGCCTTGGCCTGTGCTTGCCCCCTTTGCACCAAAGGGGAAACAAGGACACTGCGCAGGCCGGCGCCCGCCTGGTCTTGATCGTCATGGCTTGCATCACAGGTTCCTCGCAAGGTACCCTTGCATTGATCTCTCCACCTCCTCGCGAGCCTGCCTGATGAGGCTGCCTCTGAGGAAGCTTCCCGTCGTCCGCCCCACGAGGCTTGGCCCCTCGCGAGGGTCTTGAGCTTGAGCTGATGAAGATGGGTCGCGCTGGCCCCCACTGGAGCCACGCCGCAGGCCGCAAGCAGGCAAGTCTAGGGACCCCCATTCCCAGAACGCCGACAGTAGCCCCCGGGCCCAAGGCGCGCATGGGCTTGGGTTAGCAGAGAAGCGAAGGGGCAAGCGCGAAGCGCGAAGCGCCGCGGGCCCTAACAGCCTGCGGCCTTGGGCGCCGCGTGGCGGTTGGTTGGGCGTGCGCGTCTGCACTTCCCATGAGGCCTTGCTACGCGCCCGGCTAAGCGGACCCGTAGTTGCACACAGTTGTTCCTCCTTTGGCTGCCCGCTCGCCTCCTACCTTTGCTCTTCTCCGAGCTCCAACCTCCGCCGCCAATCCGACTTGAGCTCTTCCCCTTCCCCAACGTCATGGCGCCAACAAAGAAGGGAAGGGGGAAGAAGTCCGCGCCTTCGTCCTGCGCACTTCCAGCAGCGGCCCCCGCCGTCGATCGGTCAATCATACTCAACCCGGAAGCCTTGGACAAGGTCCAATCCGCCCTCGCTTCCATCTTCAACGAGTGCGTCTGGACCACGGTTTGGCCTACATCCCGCGCCTTTCTTGCTAGGACCGTCACAGAGGTCCGATTCTTCGCCGACGCCCTATGGGCGGGTCTGGTTCCCCCCTTCTCTGCTTTCTTCAATGCTGTGCTCTCCCATTATCAGATCCACATGATGCACCTCGGGCTGGAGTCCATTACCCTCTTGGCCGTCTTTGCTTTCGTGTGTGAGGCGGTGATAGGCATCCCTCCTTTTGTTGCCCTGCTGTGCCACTTCTTCTCCTTACTCCTGAGCGATCCCACTCAGTGCTCCGGGTGTGTAAGCTTCTTCGCCGTGCCCGAGACGGCTGCTTCGGGGATTGACTTCGGCCTTCCGCCTTCTTAGGCCAGGTTTAGAGAGCGGTGGCTGTACGTGGACGTCGGGGTGCCCAGCCCCTTGCTCTCACACCCGACCTTGCCTGTTGTTCCCAACCCAGGCTGGGGTCATGAACCGCTCGCGAGCCCCCGGCTCGTTTTCGTCTGGCGCCACTTCGAAAGTTTGAGGGTGCACAATGTGACAGCGCCCAAGGTGGTGAGGGAGTTGCTTCTGTGTCGCATTGCTCCTCTCCAGCGCCACTCTCGCTGGATGTGGGACTTTGCGGGGCGCAGAGACCGCATGCGGCTTCAGGAGGAGGATTTGGCGCCCGAAGTGCTGCGGACGGTGCTTCAGGTCTTGGCTGGTGATCCTTCCCCAGGCAGCCTACAGAGCGGTGGCGTCCTTTTGTACCTTTGTTCCGGCAGGGCCGATTTTGTGAAGCAGATGCCCAACTTCGATGAGTGGGGGCGGCGCCCGGCTGGCCTCACGGGGCCCCACGAGAACCCAGTTGTCGTGGTTGCTCCCCTCGCCGCCCACAGCGCTCCCTCCCCAGGCGACAAAGTGGGAAGAGAGCCGGCGGGAGCTGAGGTGGCTGAAGTCGAGGTGATGGCGCCGCGTGAAGCCTTGAAGGCGGCGTCTCCCGAGGCCTGCCCTGGGGCAGCGGTTGATGCAGGGTTTTGGCCTTCGGCTCCCGAGGCCAGGGCTCCCGAGCCCCCAGCCGTTCTTCGCGAGGCGACGCCCGACGGTGCCCCCAAAGCTGACTCCTCTGGTGCCGACAATCCTGAGGCTTCTCCTGCGCCCCAGGCCGACCCCCGCCCTAGGCGCTTGGGTCGGTTTCGTGTAGACTTCGAGGCCCTTCGCAAGAGGAAGGAGGCCTCAGGCGGCAGCGACCGCCCTTGCCGCTTGTTGAAGCGCAGGAAGTACTTAGCCATGGACGAGTAAGCCTTCTTCTTTCCCTGCTCACTTGCTCTATTAGCCTTGTGGCTGATCGTGGCCCTTCAGGTCCCGCCTTGCTGAGTCCGTCGAGTCGACCCAGGAGCCAGCCCCCGCAGCTTCACCCCCTTTGCTGGCTCCGGGTCCGCCGAGCTCAGGTGGCGCCCCCACCGCTGGACCGGTTGGTGGAGTGATCTGCTCCATAGGGCGCCTTGAGCTTTCTCGCCCGACGCCCTTTCTTCACGAGTCTTCTTGGGGCGCGTCAGGCTTGCCCCGTGCCCCTTCTCTGGTCATAGAAGGCGAATGGCTGAGGTCTGTCCTTGGCTCCTCCTCCGTGGGTGGATCGACGCTGGGCCGGACTCTCAGGGTGGTCCATCCGGCGACGGCTGGGGCGGCAGCACCCTGCCCCACGCCTGGAGGGGGCTTACCGCCCCGAGGCTCTCTGCATGCTCCAGCGGAAGAGGGTGATGTGGAAGAGGTGCTCAGGCGTGCTCGGGAGCGTCGTGACCTTCGTGAAGAGTTCCTCCAGGGGGCGGCGAATGCGGTGAGACGGATCGGGGCAGAACTTGCTGACGAGGATGCGCGCCTCGAGGCCGAAGGTTTGCGCCTAGCTGAGGAGAAGTGCAACTAAAGTTCGCCGTAGCCCTCGCGCGTCATCAACGTGATCTCGACAATGCGAAGGCTGAGATGTCGCTGGTAGCTTTGTGGGAGGCCTGCTCCCTGGCCGTTGAGGAGGCTCGGGAGGCAGACCGGCGGCGCAAGGAGGCGAAGGAGCACGCACGGGAGCTCCAAGCCTGGAGCAACTCCCTGGAGCAGCAAGTGGAATTGCGCCAGGCGGCCCTTGAGTCGATGGGGGCGACCTCTGTCGACCGGGTGGAGCTTTTGAAGCGCGAGGAGGCGCTGACACTGGAGGCCGCCGAGCGCAACCTTGATCTTGAGCGGTTGGAGATGAGGGAGCGCCTGGTGGCCCAGGCGGAGGATGACGTTGCCGCGCGCGAAGCCCGAGCCTAGGAAGAAGTCGATCGCCGCATGGTGGAAGGTCGCTCGGCCCTCGAGCGCGAACACGGGACGAGGTTGAGGCTGATCAAGGCCGAGGCTGAGGGCGGGACCGCAGCCCTCAGGGCCAAACTGACCGAAGCAACACGGCGTGCGGACTCCTCCGCAGCCGCCCTCGGCGCGGCACAGGCGGAGCTGTCCTCTTCCCGGGCCGAGCAGCTTCTTCTTCAACAGAGGGTCGATGACGCCGAGGCCGTCGCGCAGTGAAGTGAGGACGAGCTCCGTCGGCGGCGGGTTCTGGAGCATGTGCATGCCCCCATGCTTCAAAAGCTCCGAGAGAGGGCTAACACAGCTTTGGGCTATGTCTGCGAGGCTGCTGCTAGGGAGCCGCATGAGGTCAACTACGCCGGCAACTTCCAATTTTTCACTAATATGGTGACGCTCCTGGAGAACCGGTCTGAGAGGTCCCGCTGGCTTGTCGAAGAGAGGAGCCGAGCCTTGCTCGGGCATGCCCTCTCCTGTGTCTTCAGCTATCTGCAGGACAGGGACCCCCACTTCGACTTCGACGCTGCCATCGCACCTGTGCCAATTGCCGTCCGAGGTGACCTGGCGCGGTGGGTGGAGGACAACATGGATGCCCTCGTCAGGGCCTTCGCATCTGATGACGACGGCATGGTCATGGGAGCCAATGAAGGCGACGCTGTGGACGATCCTGGCGATGATGGGGATGCTGGCGGCGGTGGTGACAATGTCGACGACGCTAGTGACGCTTCCGAGGGCGTCCCAGAACACGTGGTGAGTGATATGTCCGACTGACCGCATTTCTCCGCAGTTTATCCTGCATGAAGAAGACTCGGGCTTGGCCCTGAAGAATATAAGAGCATTTTGGGAGGGAGGCCCCTCATGTAAAGATTTTTAACCCGTACTCTGGTGAGCACAACATTATGCGTGAGTTTGGTCGCTAGCCCCGTGATGGTTCGGTTGATTCGTTTACCTTCCGGCCCTGGCGTGCTCTGAGCGGGCCCGCGGGGGGATGCTACGCCTTTGGCGTCCCTCGATTAACCTACTGATCCTGTGATGAGGTCCTCCGGAGAGGGTGTGGAGACAGTGGTCCTGGCTGTAGGCGTGCCTAGCCCGACCCGGCTCACGAGGGGCTCGTGAGGGGGGCAGCTGATGCTAGCTTGGGGCGTAAATCCGAAACCAGAACGCGAGAGATTGCTCGAACGAGACTAAACACCCCCTTCCCGAAGGCACTCAAGCTTCAAACTCAAATCCAACTTAAATCCAAACCAAAGAAACTTGCCAACAAGGAAGAAGCAAAAAAGCAAAAAGGCAGAAGAAAAGCAAAAAAGCCGCGTCCGGCACCTAGTCTAGTCTTCGACGTCTTCTCACCAGCGCGGAGCTAAGTGCTGCCACTGGGCGTGGGCGGGAGCCCCAGGGCCTGAGGCCGGCGCTCCTGAGACTCCGGGGCGTGTACAGCCCCACTCATTATTACGTGAGAGTGTCATGGGGCGGCGAACTTCATAGGCACCGGGCCTTCTTCACAGGTACTAGCCTTGCTTCATATCGCCATATGAGGGGCCCGCCTTGCGCCTCACTCTGCCACCATTGACGGTGACCGGAAACCAAGGATGATGCCAATGGGGTAGAGCGGTCGCCAGCGGTTCCCCTTACGACCACGGGTCCTCCGCCGGGGGCAGGCCATGGGGCACCTCCCCGGCAGAGGGCCTACCTCCTGAGAACATCTTGACCCAACCGCCGTGAGGGTGAGCCGGATCTCGGCCGCTTTCCTGCAGCCCCCTGCACCCTCCTCCCGAGGGATAAGAGGATGCAGCGTTGGGGCAGCCATCCGCTGCGGCGACCTGTACCTCCTGCGACCCATGGTTAGCGTAAGCTTGCTCCCGAGGGATGAGTGGTACCCGATAGTTGCTGCTGTCGGCGCGATTGTCGATGCTCTCTTGGGGTTCCTGAAAGAGCTCGGCTTCCGGCGCCTCCTCGTCCCAGCCGGGCACGAGGAACGAGCCGTGACCTTCTTCCAGCTCGTGCCCTTGATCCACCATGCGGGGTACATAGGCCTCCGGGGCGACCACCTCGTGGACCTCGCTGTAGCGCCCCGCATGCCACGCAGTCTGGCTTGGGGCATCTCCTTGTATGTGATGACGCGGTGGTCCACCGAGGCCAAAGGCCGCGGCGCGCATCCCTTTGTTGGCCTGGGGAAGGGACAGCGCGATCTGCCGCCCGGCGCCGGTGGAGGTGTTGGCGCCGGACCGGCCCTAGGGCCCGCCTGAAATCGCGTGGGCGTGCATAATGCCATCGTGCGACCTGTCCTGGATCTGGGGCGGCAGCTGGATGCAGAAAGGGGGCGCTCCTGAGGTGGCGGCGTCCAGGAGCTCGGCCACTCGCTCCAACAACACGTCGCGGCCGCCTTCTCCCGTCGGGTGTATGGCGCCGTAGTAGCTCTCGGGCCACCGTGAGCGCGACCCTGGAGTTCGACTGCTCCCGTCGGGTGTATGGCGCCGTGGCAGCGGCATGGTTCGAGGCCCTTGCTGTGGCCCGCACCTGCCATGGCGTGAGGGCAGGCGGCGTCTGGCCGCGTCGCCCACGCCCCGCAGCGCCCTGTAGAGCGCGAGCTGCCTGAGGCGCAAGGCTGAGGTTGCCCGGAGACGGCGACACGGCATGGGCGGGCCACGCCGCCCAGTGGTTGGCATTGGCAGCCGGGTTGCTTGACATCTGGGTGGAGAAGTGGCGGAACGCGACGCGGATGAAGGAGGACTCCGGCACACCACTACCTAGCGCGCCAAATGTCGGGATTCGGGTTCCGGCAGACCCTTGAGGTTCGAACACTGGGGTGCGCGCGGAGATCTCCCCCCTACCGATCTACGTCCGATCCTCTCATGCGAACTAAGATGAAAATGATGAACAACACAAGAGACATGAGGTTTATACTGGTTTGGGCCACTGTTGTGGTGTAATACCCTACTCCAGTGCGTGGTGTGGTGGATTGCCTCTGGGCTGATGATGGACATTACAAGGGAAGAACAGCCTCGCGAGAGGTGTTCTTGAGCTGGTAGGATGAACTGCTAGGGTGAGTTCAGTGGCCTCTCTCTCTCTCTGCTAGGGTTCTACCAGATTTCTCGATGTTCTTCTTGGATGTCTCCCTCTACTCTGTGGTGGCTAGCTCTATTTATAGAGGCCCTGGGCCTCTCCCCAAATAATGAGCGGCAAGGGTGCCAACTATTGGCCACTTCAAAGGGGAACATCTAGTACAAGTTATCCTGACCAAAGGTGGTCTTCGGCTGCCAAAAGCACTGGCGATGACGCCGTCTTGGGCTCCACGGTGACCTCCGTCCTGCCGTCCGGCAGGTCTTGGTCTCGTTGCACCGGAATGGTAACCTTTGCCTGATGCCTTGGCTTGTGCTTGCCCCCTTTGCACCAAAGGGGAAACAAGGACACTGCGCAGGCCGGCGCCCGCCTGGCGCCCGCCTGTTCTCGATCGTCATGGCTTGCGTCACGGGTTCCTCGTGAGGTACCCTTGCATTGATCTCTCTGCCTCCTTGCGAGCCTGCCTGATGAGGCTGCCTCTGAGGAAGCTTCCTGTCATCCGCCCTGCGAGGCTTGGCCCCTCGCGAGGGTCTTGAGCTTGAGCTAATGAAGATGGGCCGCGCTGGGCCCCCACTTGAGCCACGCCGCAGGCAAGTCTGGGGACCCCCATTCCCAGAACACCGACAAAAGTGCCCCACGCTCCACGTTGCCAGGCCCAGCACACTGCCTTGAGGATGGTAGGGCGGCACTCCGCTGGGGCCGAGGGTGGCAACGCTCATGCCCGCGCTCATCGGAGGTGGCGCACACTACAAAAAAAAGACACATCCATGACATTTTGGGCCGAACGGAATTTTTTTCTGTCATACATATGACACTTCTATGACGATAATTGTGACAAAACCCGGTATCATCATAGATGTGGTGGGCTCCTACTTCTATGACAAAAAATCATGACAGAAAATGGGCTTTTCGTCCTGGGCGGGCCGGAGACGCAGCTGCATGACATTCTTTGGGCCGTCCATGACAGAAAAAACCGTGGTAGAAGCGAGGGGGAGGAAAATTTCGGGGAGTTCCCGGTTATGGTGGGAGGGCGGGGGCCGAGCGATGCACGTTTCTCTCATACATGTACGCGCGTGTGTGCGAGGCGTTGGCTCTAACTGAACCCGAGCAAGGCGTTGGGCTCTAACTGAACCCGAGCAATTGCACTGCAGGCTACTCGTTACTGAGCCCAAGCGATCGATCGATGGTTGTTAACTGAACCCGATCGAGCGATTCCTTCGCTACTGCTGCTAATTGAAGCCGATCGATTGGATGAACAGTGAGCATTGCGGGGGGGTGGATGAACAGTGAGTGGTGGCGTTGCCTCTGGATGAACAGGACCCCGTGGTGTGGAGGGTTGGATGAATACTAGACGGTGGAGGGGTGCCTGTGGAGGGGTGGTTGAACAGGACCCCGTGGTGTGGAGGGCTGGATGAACAGTAGACGGTGGAGGGGTGCCTGTTGAGGGGTGGTTGAACAGTAGCCGGTGGAGTAGCGCGCGGTGGAGGCTGGATGAACAGGCGCCCGTGGAGGCTGGAGGAGGTCGGCGGTAGCCCGTGGAGGCCGGAGGAGGTCGACGGTGGAGATGAACATAATCCCGTGGAGTCCCGTTTTGCGGTACGCCACACCCCTCCCGATGAACAGGACCCCCGTTTCGACCGTAGCGCTGCAACACAAGTCTGTTTCCTCCGTTTTGCGGTACGCCACACCCCTCCCAATCAACAGGACCCCCATTTCGACCGTAGGAGGTCCGTTTCCTCCATTTTGCGGTACGCCAGACCCCTCCCGATGAACAGGATCCCGTTTCGAACGTGGCCGGTCGAACACAAGGCTGTTTCCTCCGTTTTGCGGTATGACAGGCCTCGTTTCCATCGCCTGTTCCGTTCAAGCCCTCTCGATGAACATGACCATGCATTCCGTTCTGACCCAGCCGGTTGGCTCCCACGCGTTTCGTTGCCTCCCGATGAACACGACGCATTCCGTTGCCTCCCCATGAACACGACGCATTCTGTTGCCTCCCCATGAACATGACGCATTCCGTTTCCTCCCCATGAACACGACGACGACGCTGTTTCTCCATTCCGACCCAGCCATGTACACGAGCCCGGGTCATACGTATGCGCGAGTAGGCGTTCAAGACCCCGCCCGTATGTACACATACGTGGCCGTATTTTCTTTCTTGTACCCTGGCCGCTATACGTACGTGTACATGCTACGTGCGCGCCTCTACTGCGACACGTGCGCGCCTCTACTACGACACGTGCGCGCCTCCAAATCTGTCCCAAACAGCATAGAGCCTGAAATTTCTAGCCAGATTCAAATTAATTTTAAATCTAAATATACCTTAATTTAAATTCAATGAAATTTTACCCGCACAAAAACAATGAAATTTAAAATATCAAAACCCGAAAGAAAACAGTATTTTGGAACTAATTGCCTGTTTGCTGTATTTTTTCATTTTACAGCCCATTTATTATTACTTATAGCCCATTTTCTGGGAAAAATGCATCCATCCTCGTCTTGAAAGATTTCCGGCCCAGCAGGGCGTAGAAAAGCAAGTAGGCCTACGTTGGTTATTATGCAAAAAAAATAGCTGGCTAGACATTTTCAGAAAGGAAAAAAACAAACTGGGCTGGTTATGTGCTAAACATTTGAAATAAAAGCCTGGGCTAGATGGGCCAAGGGTCCCGCATAAGCCAGTTGATAACCTTCTCCGTCCCGAAAATCAAAATTACTGCGCGCGCTGCTGGGTCCCTACTGTCATCCTCACCATGTACAGTCATCTCCTTATTCCTCTCGGTTGTTGACCATGTTGATAACACCGGAGGGCGGCACCGCGACGAGCGAACCAAGGCGGAGGACGATGGTGAGCCCTCGGACGGGAACGAACAGGAGCCGGGGAAGATCACAGCCAGCTGTGGGAGGCGGGAGCAGGCGGTCCTGCCGGCGCTGGTTTGGCTTTGGCGGCTCAAGGAAGAAGAGACTGAAGAAACGTGACAGACGTTGAATGTCAATCCAACGGTCAAGGTTGGCACAATCATTTGTTGACTAAGCGGACACCAAGTAGCATAATTTTTTATATGTAGGAAGAAAACTGCGAGGAAAATGCATTCGTGTGCCGTCCTCCTCACATGGAACCTTCGCCACATAAGTGACTAGCACCCTTGGTTTTCAACCGAGAGGTCTTGGGTTTGAGTCCCAGGAACTCTCAATTTTGTCCTCCTTCCTTCCTCGTAAAAAGGGAAAGAAAATCAAAGACTTGGGAAGGCGTACAAACCAAGCTAGTGTACAAGTAAAGAGACGTTGCCGAGTTTTAGAAAAAAGAAAGACATGCTCCTGTAGCTGGTTCGAATCCAAACCTAGACTATGACTATATATGGTGCTATGATACTCTGCAAGTAATGGAACTGACATATCCAACGTTCACTTCTCCTCTTCTCTACTTACTCTGCCTAGCATCAGAAGCTCTGGCCGTGGCAACCATGTCCGCTGGCTGCTTGTCCACCTGCTCTTCAGCAGGCAACAACCAGATATGCGCCAAGTCGCCACCCATACCATCGCCTGTGGGTCTCATCACACCCCTGCCGGCATGCGCACCGCAGCCGATTGCTCATCGCAACCCGCTGCCGTTGGAGTGGTGCCACTATTGCAAATCACGCAGAGTCATCCGCCGCGTCTCAACCACAATCCGCAACCCTGGCCGAGTCTTCTAAAAATGCCCGAATCATGGGGTAATAATATGTTTAAGTGTTGTTCTGCTGCTTTCAGTTGCTGATTTTTTTAAATAGTTTGGTTGATGATCTTCCAATTTGATTCGTGCAAAAAAGGGAAGATTCGTGTGATTTGTATTTCAGGGGAAGTTGCTGATGTGGGGGAATGCAACTACACTGATTATTTGGTTAGCCGAGGAATCCCAATACCAATAGGTTGGGGTGTTGGACAAGTAACTAAAGGAACGGCAGAAGAGGAAGATGCAGAGCATAAGGTTAAAGATGCAGTTCCTCTGATCATGGCCAAGCAACAGCTGCTGAACGGCCTTGACAGCAATGAGGAGATGAAAGAGCTTGTGAAGATAATGGGAAAAATCGATGTGCTCTGTAGGATGATTGTCTCTTTATTTGCTGTGTATGTAGCACTCGTGATGTATTCAGTGGCTACGACATGAGCACTTTGCTGAAACTAGTAATGAATGAAACCTATGTAGTAGGCTGGGCGTAGTGTTGTGAACATCTAATGATTTCTATTAACGGAAATCAGGGGGTATCCCCTTTTGCTCGTATAAATAAATAAATAGCAGAGGCCCTGTCGGGTCAGCTTTGTTCTCATTCGAAGACGTCAAGAAAATTGCAGTCCAACAACAAACTATGTCATCAAATTCAAGTTTCACAGCCAAATATGAGTACAACTAAACAACAATTTCATCATGTTTTAGTTGTCATACAATCACCAAACACAAATCAGCATACATAACAATTGATGTTCTCATAGCAAAATGCTAAACAACATGTTCATCAGGTTTCAGTTGTCATAGCAAACACAATTTCACATAGTAGAAAAAAAAGGTCTTCTGACAGGCAAATATGACAAAAGCAATGTAATCATCATCTGCAGCAGCAGCGTCAACATCTTCGCCATGTGTCTTAGTCTGAATCGTAATTCCCCATGGTGTCATCTCCTTCGTCCTCAACATCCTCGAACGTTGGCTTCTTCTTGATCAACTCTCGTATGTCCACAGCACGACAGGCAATCTTTTCGCCAGCGTCATTGACATGATGGTTCTCAAAGATATTAGGAACATCTGTGTTATCTTGTACATCAGGAGCAGTGTAAGCATCATCTTGTTGTGCAACTTCATTAAACGAATTCCTCTGCTCAACCCTTTGCAATACTCTCCAGTCATCGTTACGTGCAAATGTGTCTTCCAAGAAAAATATATGTGTTGCTTGATTTGCCAAAATAAAAGGCTTGTTGGTCTGGTACGCCGCCTTGACATTGATGGATTTGAAATAATCATCAGCTCTTGGTTTTGCGATCCTGGAAAACAGGTTATACCAACGACAGCACAACAGAACCACACGCCGATGATCCTCAAAACTGGAGATATACTGCAACTAAACAATGTCTGTTATGTTAGCATACATTTCAGTTGTCTCTTTGTCATACATATCCGTGCTCATGATGGCATTGTTTTATGTCTTCCTGCCTTTGTCTCGTGCAAGGGTGTTGTAGCGCACATCTCCAACAACGCAAGATTCATAATGTCTTACCCGAGTATCAGGACCCATTGCTAGTGAGTAAAGGGCATCATCAACTGCCTGCCCATCATCCCGCATCTTCTTAACCTATGGTTAGAAAATAGACAAGATGATCATCTTATGTACTCAATATATTAAAAAAACTGACAGTGCTATTCAAAAGCTTACATGGTTCTTGAATCATTTCACAAATCCTGCCATAACCAGTTTGTCAATGTTTCTTGGATTTTGCGGCAGTAACTCCTCTTTGTAGATGCTGCACAACATAGTGATCGCGTCAAACATCTAAAATATATAGGAATGTGCTGCAAGTTTAGTAGATTACGATGTATAAGCTGAAGTACTGCACTTACTTGATATAAGGTAGTATCTCAGGACAGTTATTCAACACATACCAAACCATTTTGTCCAAATCTTTAAGTTTGTCCTCTTGTCGACTCTTCCCTGTAACTCGAACAGAATAATCGAAAACATTGAGCCCGGGATTGTCTTCACCCACCTCTTTGCTAAGCTGATCAGCTGTTTCAATGTATTTTGAGCAGAATGTCAATGCTTCTGTAGCAATGTAGGCCTTTGCAATGGAACCCTTGGGTCTAGCTCTGTTCCTAACATAGCCATTGAAAGTGCCTAGCCGCCTTTCAATAGGGTACATCCAGCCATACTGTACTGGACCTCTAAGTAGTGCCTCATCAGGTAGATGACCAGCCAAATGCACCATCACATCAAAGAAGGCTGGAGGATATATCTTCTTAATGTCGCATAGAATAGTTGGTATCTTGTCTCTAAGACGCTCCAAAGCATCTATCCTGATATTCCTACTGCAGAGTTCCCTGAAGAATTGTCCCAACTCTGCAACTGCTCTGTATAAGTCAGGGCGGCCCAATCCTCTAAGGATAACAGGTAAAACCCTTTGAAGTAGGACGTGGCAGTCATGAGTTTTCAACCCTTGTACCTTGTTTCCATCTGCACTGACTCTCCTTTCAGGGTTGGAAGCAAATCCATGTGGGAATCTCACATGTGACAGGACCTCACAGAATTATTTTCTTTTTACCTTGTCCAAGATGTACACAGCTGGTGCCATATCCCGTGGTTTACCTTCATCTTGCACCTGCAAATCCTTTCTAATACCCAGGTGTGTCAAATCAATCCTAGATTTTAAGGTATCTTTCGTCTTGCCTTCAATATTAAGAAGTGTGCCGATAATGCTGTCACATATATTTTTCTCGATGTGCATCACATCAAGATTATGCCGCAGATCCAAATCTTTCCAATACTCCAAGTCCCACAAAGTGGACCTACTGGTAAACAATAATCTCTCTTCTACCCTGCCACGCTTCCTTTTCCTGCTACCATTACCAGGATGGTTTCCTGGTGTAATATGCCTGACCTTCTCTAATTCCACTTGCAACTCATCGGCGGTGAGCCTCTTTGGCGCATCACGGTTTTCATGCTTTGCATTGAACACATGTCTTCGGTATTTTCTAGGATGCGACTTGTCCTTGGCAAGGAAACAGCGATGTCCAATGTAACAGATCTTGCTAAGTATTGCGTATGACAGCGGATTCCTGTCACAGCGAACACATGCATTGTAACCATGTGTCGTTCGCCCTGACATAGTGCCCAAAGCCGGATAATCATGGATGCACCAAATTATAACAGCACGCAGAAAGAAATCAGCTGGTGAGCTGCTATATAGGTCTCGAGTGAGAACACCCTTCCATAGCTGTTGAAGTTCCTCCACAAGAGGCTCCATGAACAAATCAAAATCCTTTCCAGGACTTTTTGGACCTGGGATGAGCAAGGGCATCATGTAGTTTGATTCTTTGGTGCAGACATTTGGAGGCATGTTGTAAGGGATAACAATCACTGGCCACATGCTATATGTGGCGCTCTGGTGGCCAAATGGGTTAAATCCATCTGAAGCTAAGCCAAATCTAATGTTTCTCGGGTCAACAGCAAACTCTTTGTGTTTATCATTGAAGCTTTTCCACTCACTACCATGAGATGGATGGCTCATTACATTCTGATATTTGTACTCCTGGTTCCTAGAATGCCATAGTACATCCTCTCTTGTTTCAGCATCATGAAACAACCTCTGCAATCTTGGTGTAATTGGAAAATGTCTCAGAACATTATGAGGAATCCTCTTCACAGCATCGCCATCTTTCCATCTTGATGATTTGCATTTCGGGCATTCACTTAAGTTGGCATAATCCTTCCAGAACAGAACACAATTATTCTTACAAACATGGATCATATCATATCCAATTCCAACTGCATGAAGGAAATTCTTCATTTTACTGTAGGTGTGTGGCAGCTCAGACGCATCTGGGAAAGATTTGCGGAAAGCAACCAACATCGCATCGAATGATTTGTTGGTCATCCGCCTAGATGTCTTCACCTGAAGAAAGGTTACCATTGCTGAGAATACTGGCAGCTTATTTCCTAGGGTGACAGCAACGTTGCATTGTTCCAACATGCGGGCTCACCGTTTTTCTTCTGCAGGTGAAAGTTCACGGAATGCACGAACATTTCATAGCATTGTTTCAATGTTGGTCAAACTCACTGGCTCCGCCACCACCACCACCTCCTCCTCTTCCACCTGAGCATCAGGCAGATCAAGATGGTGATCTGCTGGTTCCATGTAGTCAATAACATTGACATTCACAGCTTCACCATGATGAACCCACCTAGTATATGTGACCAACATCCCATACAAGTGTAGATGATTTCGCACAGTTGACTGGGGTCTTGTAACTGAATTCATACAACTGCTACACGGGTAGAGCACATCTGATTTCGGACCACCGTACTCAGCTCTGATAAAGTTCATGAAGTTTTCAACCCCCTCGACATATGCAGCGGAGAATCTTCGAGCAGAAGTTATCCAAGTCCTGTCCATCTGTTAGACATACAAATTAGTTCTTCTACTAGATATTACAGGAAAACATATATGCTTTTTTATGAAGTCCAGAAAAAAATACCTAGGTTGATGTCTAAAGCTATGGCAAGATATTTGGACGAGCAGATCTAAGTAACGAAATATATGTAAAGCTAATTCAGCAAACAAATTTGAGTGCCAAATTATGGCAGGCTATTCCAGCAGTCAATGAGGCGCCATCGAACTATCGAAGACCATCGCAGCAAGAAAGATCGAGTATAAAACGGTGTAGAGCTATTTCACCTAACAGATTGGCTACTAGACCATGGCAATCTACGTCACAATAAATATGTGGCAGGATATTTTAGCAACTAATCGGCCTTGGCATGCCATCTCAGCTAAGCAGATTGAGTGTAGAACAGGGCAAGGAAGCTTCTTAAGGAGAGCATATTAACAGTAAACTACTTCGGCAAACAGTGAGATTAACAACGTCTATCAGCTAACATTCAGCGCTACACCGACATGAACGGGGCCTCGGTCTAGAATGCGTGTACCGTGGGAGAAGCTGACCGCCGTGTGTCTCCACACGAACGTCGCCAGCAGTGGAGGCGCTGACCGCCGTGCGCCTCCAAAAGAACATAGCCAGAGGTGGTGGCACGGCTAGAGGACGGCAGTCTACGAGAGCGTACTGTGGGAGCGAGTGGATCGCCGAACCGCGGCGCCGACATATCGGCGCGGCGGGGAGGGCGGCTTTGGCGGAGCGATTGGAGTGGAGGGGGATAGGGGGGAGGTGGGTTTGGGGAATATTATTGGCTAGTTGGCCGAAGGGCGGTTGAATCGGATTTGGGGGGCATTTTTGGGTGTGGGGGGGGGGGAGGATTTTCGCACGGTGGGCGGGGGGAGTTTGGCGCATGGTCGGTTTCTCCAAGTGCAGTCCCAAGTGCCAGTGAAGAGGCAAGCCGAAGCGCGTTCCGTTTGCGTGAGCCGTGTGCAGGACCGAACGTGTGTGGGGTGCAATGCGACCGCGACAGGAGTGCTGTGAGTGTACCACCTTTTTTCCTTTTAAACTAGATGCTTCGCCCCCTCAAAAAAAATTTGTTGCTTCACGCGATCCATAGATACTACTACTAGTAATCCGGTAATCCCGACTAAAACGGCGCGGCCGGGTCTTTTCTTGCGCGATATGCTGGGAGGTTGGCTTAGTTGGGTTTTTAGGACGAGTAATGCTACACCTACGTAATCCCAGTTACGTAATTAACGTAATGTGAAACGTGTGAGCTGTTGATTGTAGATTGGGGGGAGGGAGGGGCCCACCACCATGAAAATCAGGGGAGGAGAGAGAGGCAATTTATGTTAACCCTTTCGTAGGTTCCCGTAGATGTAGAAAGATGTGAAATGCGTGAATGTGTAGTGGACATACTATTGGAGTGCCTAAGATAATTTGTGTATGTATAGACCCTATGTGTTTATTTTACTTCGCATGTTAGATTTGTCTCGGTTCAATAAAAAGCAGAGTTGGTGATGATGGTGTGCCTGTCATCCTGCAATATAGGTCGTCCGATCTATATCTAACGGATAGGAAGGAAACTATGACAATTTACCCGCACTCCTCTCCACATTTGCAGATAAGGCTTTCCCTAGTTCATCCTTTTATCCCACAAGATCTTGATCTTCCGTGCAACGTACGGGCATCTTGCTAGTACTCCTACAATATGTATATTATTGTGAAAGTTCATATACACCGGTCGAGATTAATGCAAACATGGCAGATTTTCATTACATTTTAAACTTTTATAGGACAGAAAAATAAAAGAAACCCGACCCTAAACCTATTCTACAGCAGCGACCGACGTCCTCCATCTGCGATCTCTATGTACGGGGGCGGGGTTCAAGACTCGTGAAGTGAAGGTGCGGTCTCCGGCAGGGAAGAGTAGAACACGGGATACAGACCGGCCAGTTGGCACACCATGCCCTGCCGCCTCCCATGCCCTACTCATCCACGGAGGAGTCCCCAACCTCGGCGGTGCCGGACATTGGATGGCGGCAAGTAGGACGTGTGGCTGACCGGTGCTCCCGTCGTCGGCCGCCAGCGTGGCCACCGCTTGTGCGGTCGCGTCCGCGTCTGGCTACGCCGCTATTGTGTCGCGAGAGGTGACTTGAGCGAGGGCGGCGACCTCGAGCTTCATCCCTGAAGACAAGCTCTCCCGCAGAGCGTTCACACTTGCGGTCATGGCGGATGTGGTGCAGGTAGGATGACGATGCGCTATGGTGTGGAGGTTAGCTAGGCGTTGCCGCTTTAAGTAGCGCATTCCGGTGAGGTCAAGCGTCCGGGTGCGTCATTAAGTCACCAGAGTTGGTTCCTCAGGCACCGAGCCTCTTAACGACGACATACGAACGGACGGCATGAATGCGGGCAGCTGGCGCCGGCTGGGAACGCACCATGCGACGGCGCGAGGGACGAGGGTTTTGGTGTGCCAGGGTAGTCAGCTGCGGTCATGGCAACGTTGGAGATGCCCTTTGCTCACATGCGATCCCGCATGTCATTGAAAAAGCAAGACGACCCGGCATGGTCTCAGGTCTAGAGGATGCAGTTTGCCGCGCTACACCACTCTGCGGACGCGTCGCGGCGCCCCGCGCATCCTCGACGAGCCGGGTGTTGGGGTGTGTTTGGATTATGGCCAAAGTGCACCTTACCAAAATTTTGGTCATGACCCAAAGATTGGTCTTTGTTTGGATGGTTGCAATTTTTTTGGCATGCAATGAACTCTAGCCAGCTCTAGTTCATTTTTCTTGCCAAGGTCAGCCAAATCATGGGCAACCAATACCTCAACCAAAATTTGGTCATGACCCAAAGATTGGTCTTTGTTTGGATGGTTGCCATTTCTTTGGCATGCCAATGAACTCTAGCCAACTCTAGTTCATTTTTCTTGCCAATGTCGGCCAAATCATGGGCAACCAATACCTCAACCAAAATTTTGGCTACCCAATGCTTTGATGGGGCAGCCTTGGGCACAAACCAAACATACCGTTGGTCGTCCCACAACAGTAACGCCACCCTCGGCACACTGAAATCGACTGTGTCTAGCGACGATATGAGCGTGTCGATCACCGCGGTCGCCGTGTCCAGAGGCGGTGCTGGAGCTGTGCCCCATTGTTGGACCCAACGACCCACATGAACGGTTGTCGGTGGCGAGGAGGTCGTGGGCCAGCTCCTCCATTGGACTAGTTTGCGCTATGTCGTCCCGACGGGTGTGCCCCTCATGTCGGTTTCCCTGTTTTCCCGGCCATATTCGAGCGTCAGTGCTCCGCGTTGCGCATTAGGCCTTTCACTATGTAGGACAAGCGAGACAACTTATTGTTTATTTGAGCCGTTCAAGTATAATCATGTGGCGTTTGCTTATTTCTCATTGCTCACCCTCTTCTCCATTGATCATGTCGCCCTCCAGTCGAGTCCATCCTCCCGCATGCCTCATTTGAACATTCCGCCGAGTATCATTTGCATGTACCCACCCTAGTCCTCTTTAAATAGATCTCCGGACCCCGAGATGAAATCGAGAGGGAACGAGTGGGTGCACGTGATACCTAAGGCGGATTCAAAATTTTGAACCGGTGATCATAGCATCCGCAAATCGTATATAAAGGGTATTCAATGTTCGTTTCGTTTTTGAACATACAATATACTCCCTCCTATCCTTTCTAGTTTACATATAAGTTTTATGTGTAGTCAAAGTATCTCTACTTTGATCAAAAAGGTATCAACATTCAACAACGCCCAATCAATATTGTTAGATTCATACGTACTCCTAGATTTGTATTCGAGATGGTTTCCAATTTGACTATTGACAAGATTAATAGTACATGAGATGTATAGTGTGAAAATTATATCATTGGAAACTCCTTTTACATACGAATTTGACCGTATGCTTTGTGTAAGTTGCATGTCATATATTATTACTCTAACATTTGGTCAAAGTTAGCCTCGAAAAACGCATTAGACCCTGTATGCTTTGTGTAAGTTGCATGTCATATATTATTACTCTAACATTTGTGTAAGTTGCATGTCATATATTATTACTCTAACATTTGGTCATAGTAGTATAGTGGAAGTGGATCCTCTGACGTAGGTATCCCTGCCTTACCCTCCCTTTCGGTCACTTACTGGGGGACCCCGTGCTTGCTAGGCCCCGCATGTCAGTTACTCAATGGGTTCGGCCCCGTCAGGGGATCCTCATCTGTAGTATGATCCCTCTATTTTTATTTACTCCGCATAAAACAGAGGGAGTGGTGGTATAATAAATGACGCGGGCGGGGGAGGGGGAGGGACGTTGGTTTTCTCTCAACTGTGGTCCCACAAGCAAGCGAAAATGCGAGACGAAGCGTGTTCCATTCGGTGAGCGACGTGGAGGGTCCAGCGTGCCGGGCTGCAATGCGAACGCGACAAGAGCGATGTACAGTCAAAACCGATTGACCGGTCGTCACCGGAACCACTATTCACACCAGAACCTTCGCTGCTCGGCCTACGCCAGCCACTGCCCTAAAACCACACCAAATCTCCAGCCCATTCCCCCACCTTTCGATCCCCTAGCCCACATTAATTGTCCCCTAGTTCGCCGGAAAGCCATGGTGCCGCAAGATCACTTACTACAAGATGCTGACGCCGGAGCGCCGCACAGAAATCGCGGCAGCGGTTGGTGCCACAGACCTCCGTTCCCAAGCTCGCTTTGCGGCGGGCCAATCCCCGAGTTCTATGGAGCCAAGCTACGAGGAGGAGGAAGCCGATCCAACGTTCATGGAAGAGGTCGCGGCGCAGAAGGCCCCCGATGGGTATGAGACGATGGACGTCGACTTCGTGCCGGCGTCTGAGTCCCCCATGGTGCAGGCGGACCAGTGGTTCAACATGGCGATACTAAAGGAGGACCGGGAGGCAGAGGCTCAACTCGACACGGAGCGTGCGCATGCCGCTTCCATCGAGGCTCTCCTCCAGGCAGAACCAGATGTCGTGGATGTGAACCGGGCGGCAGAGGCTCAACTTGAGGCGGAGTGCGCGGATGCCGCTGCCATCAAGGCCCTCCTGCAGGCCGAACCGGACGTCCTGGAGTTGAACCGGGCGGCAAAGGCTCGACTCGACGCAGAGCGCGCGGATGCCGCTCTCATCGACACCCTCCTGTAGGCAGAACCGGACGTCCTGGACTTGAACCGGGCGGCGGAGGCTCGACTCGACATGGAGCGCGCGGATGCTGCTGCCATCGAGGCCCTCCTGCAGGCGGAACCGGGCGTCCTCGACTTGAACCGGGCTGTGCTCTCGTCCATACAGAGCGCCCGCACGCTCCACTTGAACCATGGTGCGGAGACACACGTTGGCAGCGACGGCTGGTTCGCGTCGGCAACCAAAGACGATGAGGACGTCTCTTTCCCCGAGCAGTGATAGTTTTTCTTTATGTTGTTGTTTTTATGGATCTTTTGCTGTGTAAAAACATATATTTGTTATGCAAGTCGCCTGACTTCGTTCAGTCTACCATTTCAGGCGGTTGGATGAATATCCTACGTCTCCTAACCCTTCTTTCCTTCTTCCTCACCTCTTCTTCTTCCCCAACAGACCACCGCACGGGTCGTATGGATACTCCCCAACATGCGGTTGGATAAACATACTCTATGAACGAAAATTATGTGTTAGTGATAGGATGGCTGAGTTTGGTTTGTTCACATGCGACAGCACGTGTCAGTGAGGGTGCATTCCCTTGGTTGGGTTTGCGGCATGCAGGAGCGACTGTGTGAGGGTGCGGTGCGACCGCGGCGTGTAGGAGCCGCCATGTGAGGGTGTGGTGCGACCGCAATAGCCCAGCGCAAGTGTACCTCCTTCTCATTTTGAAAACTTTAGGCAAGCTTGGAAAAAATGTGGTGGCGAAGTTTGGCAATGCAAGGCCTAGACCCAAACAGAATAAGTATGTACGTACTAGGAGAACTAGTGTTAAAAAAGAAAGGTGGGGTTTTCCTTCGCGGGATTTAATCGATACAAATCCTCGTTTCACGTGTCAATTAATGCATATTTTTTCTCCAAAGACCAAAGAGCTAACCATCTCACTCCTCATCGCTTGATTAATGCAACGCCATGGAAACCAACCTTCTCACTTCCGCATGCATGTAGGGGATATTAATGTCCTTGGTTGCTAACCCCATCAATTTTGCCTCCATTAGTGTTAGTGGCCCTTTGCAAATTATAATTTTGATATACTGGCCTTGTGTACAAAAAAATGGAGGTAGTAACTATACGTGACTTCCTTCCCCATTGCGGGGACATCGACGATATCTTTTTTTGGTGGTTTGGCGAAGTGTGTTCGACGAAGAACACCATTGAGGGAGACCACGGTAAGTCGTTCGCAAGTGCCACCTGCAAGCCGAGACAACCGCCTTATTTGCATCCAGGAAGTCCTTTACTAGTACTACTAGGAGTACTAGTGCGGTGAGATGGTTTCTCAAAGAAGACGTTGGAGAAGAGGAGTCAGCGAAGAGTGAAATGATGGTTGCTTTGTCCGTGCTTTTGTGATTTGATGCCTCACTGCTTTGTGATTTGTGATAGAAGGGACAGGGGAGTAGACTCTGTGCTCTATACTGTACTACATGCGTCCAAGCATGGGAGAAAGAGGAGAGACATTGCATTTTTCTATTCTTTCAATCAATCAATCAGGGAGCTTCGGTTCCATCTTTTTGGCTTTGGCAACACCGTCCACAATGGTTCCCACGATACCAAAAGCTATTTTCACATTTGGTTACACATTGTGGATGCCCTTAACCGTACCACTTGGTTTTGCTTCTGTGTGCTATCTATACAAATCTCAATTATATTGATCTAAAAAATTATAGAATCAAGATTAGTAAAAAGGAGGTGATTTTACCGCGCGGATGGCGGGGGAGGTTTCTTATTTGAGCAATGCTACATCCACGTAATGGTTTACGTAAAGTTACGAACTGATGTGATGTGGGACTATTTGATTGGATTAAAGGAGAGGATTAGGCCCGCCCCACCTAAAAATCAAGGGGGCATATATAGATTAGATGGAAAGTATATGTAGCAGCTACGTAGCCCTTTGTAAGTCTAGGATTAGGCTTCTTATTCTCGGAGGACGTTGTCCTAGCGGTTTGCTAACATGCGGTCCCACGTGTCAGTGCTTTAGCAAGCCGATCCGCGACCCACATGAGGCAAAACAACGACAAAAGCAACACGTGGTTAAGTTGAAGAAGATGAGGGAGAAGCGGATTCAGCAACGAGTGAAATGATGGTTGCTTCGTCCCTCCAACTTAACTGCGGGAAAGGTGCAGCTTTGTGATTTGACGCCTCATTGCTCATTACTACGCCGGTGCCATGACTGGGTTCTTCACCCCGGCTGCTCTGCACTGTATTCCGATATGGCACGTGGACCCGGTAGCTTGATGTCCCACATGTCGGTGAAAGGGACTAGAATATTTATGAAAACAAGCGCTCCACTCTTATGACGGAGGAGTAGACGACATGACGGCCCAGTGAACTGTCACCTGTACTGTATAGTACTATAGTTGTGCTGTTTCGCACGATCCATCCATACAAAACCTATTAAACAGGAAAGGGCAGGATTTTTCCCGCGCGGTAGATGATATTGGCCCTACATTTCAAAGGCAATTTTAATGTATGCAAACTGAATAATTATAAGTAACAATATGATATCTAGTAAAATTAAAAACACATATGATTTATTGTGTTAGAGTGTAGTAGTAGTGCTGTATTGCATAGTTGTTAGATGTAACATGCGAGAATGTGTAGAGATGTAGTTTTGGAGGGCCTACAAAGAGAAAAGCGTAATACGGTCACCGAACTTCAGAATAAGCTGATTGCGGTCACTATATACATTTTGCGGTGATTATACAGTCACTTGCTCACAGTTCAGCATCGGATTTCACTCTGTTGACCGGACAAATAGTCTGCGTGGCCCCATGTTGACTAGTTAAATTGACCACATTCCTTGTGGGTCCCTCCTATCAGTTCGCATAGGCAAAAGGTTAGATAAACACAAATTTATGCAGGCGCGACAAGGCTCCAACCCGTGCGTGGGAATCACCTGGTTATGTATGTGTCTGTTAGGGCCTGATGTGTGCGCATGCACGTGTAGGTTGAGCACTTGAGCGTGAGAGTGTGTGTTGGTCGTGTGGTGTACTGGTGTGTGCATGCATGCGTGTGTGTGTGCGTGTGAGTGTTGCGTGCGTGCGTGGCTGCGTGTGTACGTGTGAGTGTTGCGTGCGTGCGTGGGTGCATGTGTTTGTGTGAGTGTTGCATCGATGTAGTTCGTGTGCATGCGTCCGTGTGTGTGTATAATCACCACACCAGCTCCTGTGTGTTTAAACAGACGGCTCGGCATACCAATACAAGGCCACCTTGTCCGCTGTGCCCACGGTCATGACTTCGAACCACCGTCCAAATATTTTTTGTCGTTTGTTTTCATTCTTACTAGCAAGATGCCCGTGCGTTGTACGTAACATCAAGATGCATTTGTATGACTTCTTTATCTTGTGAGAGAAAAGGATGAACGAGGGAAGGCCTTATTTGCAAATGTGGAGAGGTGTGTGGGTACCTTTTTGCAAAATTGCCATAGTTTCTTTCCTATCCATCAGATATAAATCGGACGGCCTATATTGCAAGATGGCAGGCACACCATCATCACCAACTCTGTTTTTTATAAGAGTGTATTTTATGTATTTTATGAGAGTGTAGATGTAGAGTAGATACAAGTCGACAGGTGGGCACGATGGTAGTGAGATAATGTGATGCAACACTAGAGGTGCCACGTGGAGCGTTTAACTGGTCAACTAGTCATGTCATGAGCAAGTACAGAGTTGTACGGTGAGCCCGTGACTGTATAATAACCACTAAACGTAAATGGTGACCACAATGAGTGGATTCTGAAGTCCAATGTACGTATCGTGCTTTCGCTTCAAATACAATGATCGTCATTTCATATATCGTGAGAGAAAGATGAAACATGCGTGAATTTTCTGGGGGCTTACTTTTAGAGGACCTGGAGATAGTTTTGTGTGCATACGTGAAAGGGGCGTACAGGGGGGGTATGCGATGGAGAGAGAGATGATCTTCGTTTCTCTTTATTATGACTAACTTTGTATATAGTATAAAAATATACAAATTCACAGTGCGGAATAAATATCATTGTGGGCACCATGCAATGCAAATTAGCGTTCGTACTCCTCCATATAACTTTGTAATGTTGTATATATGTAGAAACTCTAAAATAATTTTTGGCCACACTTTATTCAAAAGGAATGTTGTATGCGAAATAAACGTGAAGAGAGGGCTTTTTAGATCAATGGGGTACGTGATGTAACATTTGTGAATGTGTAGTTGATGCATTTGGCGGGGCCTAGAGAGGTATGTGTGTGTATTACGTATTCGAGAGAGGCATGGATAGAGGGGCCGACGGGGGGGGGGGGGGGCGTGGGAGAGATAGCATGAGAAATGAGAGTGGTCTAGAGAGAGAGACGAATATGACGTCACGACAAGAGATTCCATTCCCTTGAGTGTGTATATGCAAGGGGGGAGGGAATAGGGGCACCAGGAGAAATTTTCTGTGTGTGTGGTGTTTGTGTTGGTATGTGTGGGTGTGAGAAGATAATGAGACGTGGGGGCAGAGGGTGTGTCACCGCGTGAGGTCCGGTGGGTCGAGGTGAGGCCCTTCGTTTGGTTCCGTCCTGCGCCACATTGGTCGGCCCGTGACGCATTTAGGAAGACCCATGGATGACTAGTCCTACAAGACAAAGATAGCAAAATTGTGAAGGACTCTGTGTCCACTGACAAAGCCGGCTAGGATTTGTAACCCTAGGTTCTCGGACTAAGGTAACCCCTTTATCTCTGATATTACTATTCATCCAACCTAACTTTAAGGGGCATCCTACAGAATGCTCTGCTAGAATCATACTTGTCGATTAGGAAGAGAGGTGTGAGACAATGCGTGAGAGATAGGCGTAAAGATAATGTGCGTACATGAGGCACGTAGGCAGGTCCATGTATATAGAAAGGGTCGATGAGGATTGTGCGTGTGTATGTTTGCGAGAGGAAGAGTGCTTGTGATAAAGGTTAGTGAAAACAGTTGTAAATGGTAACGAGAGGGAGGGAGGGTTATATCTAGAGCATGTGTGCGAGAAAGACACCTCGGGAGAGAGTGTGTGAGCATGTGTGAGAGACCACCGATGGAGAGTGAAACTACACGTAAAAGACTTCTCTACACATTGATTAAAGATATAAATTGTATCCAAATATTAGGATGGGATCATGATATTTGCAATTCACGTAAGGAGCGGTCATTGATCCATCAGACATCTAGATTCTATCGAATTTGATCATGTATATGTTATTATTCGACACAATTGATCCACATAGTTAGTATTTTGAACTCCAGACAATGCATCGCATTAGCAATCGAATATAAACGTGAGTATAGTTCATGTTGTGTGTGTAAAGCACATTATACATACAAAACTTACACAATGGACATTATAAATAGCTACCTATGAACTAGCATACATTTGAATTCAACTTAAGGTGGTTTAAAAAAATCGAATTCAACATGAAGTCCATTCAATTATTTGAATTTGATATCATGGCATTTGTAAACCATACCTAAACTATGGGGGCACCAATCTTTGCTCTGATTTTGTACATAACAGCATATGTAGTCCTGCACAAAATAGATTCAAATTTAGCTCCTCCATTCCAAAATAATCGTAGTTATAGGATTTTCAAGTGTCAAAATTTCAAAAAGAAGCGGATAATTTAATGAGGTTTTCAAACATACAAGGTCAAATATAACGTTGTCTATTTAGCTCAATCCTCATAGTTCAAGAGTACTCTAAACATGAATGCTTGTGTTTCAAAATTTCGAACGAAGCGCCAAAAGAGCCTCTACTCGCCCGAAACCACGTGAGACCAATGTTTGGTAGTACAAGGAAATTACTTTTCTAATATCTCCGACCAGTGAAACCTACCGGCCCGACATCCAACGGTCCAAACCGGGGTCGGTTTGTAGCATCATCTAGACGCCATGCAATCGCATCCGAAAAACATTCATACACAATGGCCGCCTAAGCACACATGCGCGTGGCCGAAATCGCTCCCGCCCACTATTTGGGACACCTGGGATTACCATCCTACCCCCGACACGCACTAGGTCCGAAATTTAAGAGGGGGGCAAAGTTTGTACTTTCCCCAAATTTCAAACAAGCGCGTCCCATCTTATGTTCAAAAAAGCCAAAAACAAGCGCATCCCAGATCGAAACATGGTTCCCCCCACCCATCCGATTCCCCATTCGTACTCCGTGGGCGCCAAAACTACCTCTCCACCAGCCGTGAAACCCCGGCGTCCTCCGTCCGCCACCCCATCCCACCCATCAACCGCCGCCCTCCTCCATCACGCCGGAGCCGATACCCCGACATCGTCGTCCACCGCAACCTCAACCGCAATGCCCTCCACGGCTAGTAGTTGAAGCCGAGGCTGAGCCGTCCGTACCCGAGCCAGTTCAACCACGCCGTCCTGTGCCTCACCGCTGCCGCTCCAACTTCGCCACCCTCCACCGCACCGGAGCTGTTCCTACTACGCCGTCCTTCGCCGCCTCGAATCTGCTTCCCCTCCGCCGACATACGGCCACGACAACATAGTCAACAATTTGGCCATGGGTTCGTCCAAGCCTGCACCCTCCAGAACATCAGTTTCCCTGGTAAAAAGAAGAAGATTGGTGTGACATGTGGAGGTGACCACACCGGCAACCGAAAAAAGTACTCCTCTTCCCTTATTCATGCAAATCTTACGTCTCTGCTTGCACGGTATTCATTCCACAGAAGACACTAGTTGACCGCTTCTTCTTGATACTAGATGTTCCTAGTAACTCGCGATGCACAAGGTTTCTCCTCATATATTATTTCACCTTAGCTAGAGGTCCGTCGCTCCCCTGAATTTCAATTTCTGGCCAGTTGATTCCCAATTAACGGAAGCATTCCCCAGCATAACAGGCACTAGTACGCCTATTATGTCGGGAAGCAGCGCCTTGGTGTTTATCTTAGGGGCGTGTGCGGCCTAGAGCTACTGGCGTCCGATCTGGAGGTCGGCCGGGATTAAAGGGATGGCCTGGGGGCGCTGCCAAGCACGGCAGTGGTGTGAGGTCGATGGGAGGGCGGGGCGATGGAGGCAGGGGTCTGGGCCGGTGGTCGCTGGCGGTTCGAGAAAGATCGTCAATAGTTACTGGTGGGAGGTAGACGAAGGCCATCTGCCCGTTCCTTATAGATCGGACGGTTCATGAAAAAATCGACTGACCTATTTATTTTCAGTCGACTATTATCTTAGATATGACCACATGTGGTGGTGTGCTGGAGGAGTACCTGCATTTCCTGTGCTCATATATTACAAAATCATACGGAGTAGAATCTAATTTTGTTTGCCATGCAATGTTGTAGAGCTATCATATGTCTCATGTCATTTATTTTTCAGCCACCTGCTATCTGCTACTTTTACAGTGCACTAGTTCTACACACACTTCACCCTTACTCTCACTATTGTGTTTTTATGCAAGGGTATTTCAGACTCTGCTGCCATGACAGAAGCCAAAAAGAAAAGAGAGAAGTCGCTCTAGCTTCGTATGCGGGTAGGCAAGACACGTTACAGCGCTATAAAGGGTGTAGTGTCAGCAGATGGAGACGGTAAACATAGCTCTGGAGTTGATGACCTCGCTCACAATGAACCACCATCCCAGGTGTTTGCTTTAACTTCGTGGTGTCATATGTGGTTGCATGTTCTATATGGTTTCTAGGTTGTATTCGAAAGGCCGAAGTCGGTAAGATAAGGAAAGATATTTTTTTACATGAACCACCATCCCGTGAGCACCAGAAGACAAATAGCTAGTCAGGGCACTGGCCGAGCCAGTGACAAGCCCAGCAAAGATAGGCATCACCGGGAAGCCAACTAAAAGCTGCGATGGTGGCGAAGCAGCCCGCCTCCCACCAGGATCGCAGGTCCTAGATGATCATGCTCACCACTCCAGCCGGATGTCTAGCTTGTATTGCTTCCAATTTGGTTAAATTGCATCTTCTTAGCTTACACATTATACCTTTGAATATGACATGCCTTTCTGTTATTGGTACATACTAGTACATCTGTGTATTAACCATGTTCTTACATCAAACTAATGTTCTTGTGTATCCCTCATCAATCACTTATGGCGAGGCAGGCAGGCAAGGGGACTACTCCTCATTTAAAGAATGGATCGTCAGCCTCCCGACATGATTCTCAAGAAATATAAATGCTAGATGAAGATAGTGAACGTAGCTCCGTAGTTGATTACAGCATTTCCCCTACACTAGCATCGCAGGTGCTTGCTCTAACTTGGCAGCGTGATATGTGGTTGCATGTTGCATATCGTATCTAGATTGTAATTCTTCCAATCTGGTTAAACTGCATGTGCTAGTCTGCTTAGCTTATACATTATACCTATTAATGTGACATGCCTTCCTGTATTTAGTACACAGTACATCTGTTTATTAAGCATGTCCTTACATAAAACTATTGTTTTTTTGTATCCCGCATCAATCAACATGACGAGACACCTTTAGTATATGCAGTGCGATATTAGTTGCATCTTTCATATGATTTATAGCATGCGCTGCTTCTAATTTGTTGAAATTCCATTTATGATGGGACACTTTTAACTTGGCAGAGTCATATTGGTTGCATCTTTCATGTGGTGTCTAGCTTGCATTGCTTCTTATTTGCTGGAATGGTTTCTGCTTAGTTTACACAAATAGTTGTGAACATGCCATGCCGTCCTATTTTTCGTACATATTCCATCCTGGTGTCATGTGTTTGCCTTACATCAAAGTAGTGATTGTCAGTATCATGCATGAATGAGTTCTGAAGAGAGAATTTTATTGCTTTTTCTTGTCGGTTTTACTTGAAAATTCAAAATCAATAAAGCGGAAGGAAGTTAGCAAGGCAGCGGATAAAGGTGCTCCTTCCGAACAGAGGGCCTCTACAGTTTCTACTCCTCCACACCCCCAAGATGATTTCCAAGACAACACATGCATAGACACTCAACAAAGCTGTGTTTATGATGAGCACGTCTCCCCTAGTGCAGCATCACCGGTGCTCCCTCTAACTTGGCACTGTTATATGTGGTTGCATGTTATGTGTGATGTCTAGCTTGTATTGCTTCTAATTTTGTTGAATTCCATTTGCTTACTTTACACATTATACTTGAATAAGACACGTGTTCCTATTTCTAGAACATACAATATCTGTCTATCACACCATGTTATTACATCAAATTACTACTGTTGTGTAACCTGCAACAATCACTTATCATAAGACACGTTTGACTTTGGAGTGTGATATAGGTTACATATCACATTTTTTTTCTAGCTTGTACTACTAATTTGTTGAAATGGCACTTATGATGAGACAGTTTTAACTTGGTAGAGTGATATTCGTTGCATCTTTCATATGGTGTCTAGTTTTCATTGCTTCTAATTTGTTGAAATGCCTTCTCCTTAGTTTACACATCATAAGTTGTGAATATGCAATGCTGTGAATATGCAATGGCACTAATGACGAGAGACCTCTAACATGGTAGTGTGATGTTGTTTGCATCTTGCATATGATTTATTTCTTGTACTGCTTCACATTTGTTTAAACGCCATTTATGATGAGACGCTGTTAACTTGGCAGAGCGATATTTGTAGCATCTTTCATATGGTGTCTACCTTCCATTGCATTGCTTCTAATTTGGTGAAATGTCTTCTTCTTAGTTTACACATCATAGTTCTGATTATCTCTTCCGTCCTGTTTTTCATACATATTACATCCTCCTATCATGTGGTTGTCTAACATCAAAGTTCAGTTCGTCTGCATCATGCATCAATTTGTTCTGAAGAACTAAATTGTTATTCGTTTTTCTTGTCGGCTTGACTTAACATGGCAAAGAGAAAGAGGAAGAAACACAGAATGGCATGGAATGAGAAGCGGATGAATCCTGCAGATTCTGCTGGTACTGATGGTGCAATAGAAGGTCAAAGTCCAGCGGAAAATTCTACAAACACGGCATCCCATGCTACACGAGTTGCAAAAAAAGCTAAACAGAAACAAATAGCTGGACAACCCTAGTTCTTGCAACACCTACCATAGTACTACCAGCTGCACGACTTACTCATGCGTCAACTGAGCTAGCAGCACATTCCCAAGCTCCCTTGCCACCTGACACTACTTGCCAAGCACTCTTGACACAAGATGAGTTGGCAATATCAGATGAACCTTGTGAGCTTCAACAGCAAGAAGGTAGTTTCTGGAGTCAAGTTACAGTTGCATGCTTCTTTATATGTAGTCTCACAGTTTGATGTACACTAACACTTCCTATGTTCGTTGTTGGACTAGCACGTAGGCGCAAGAGGAAACAAACATCAGGGATAATGCTCGATAGGTTAACTAAATCTAGAGGAGGAAGAATGGAGATCCGTTTTGAGGTGGGTTTAAAAAGTCCATGTGATGCTACAGAGTCAGCCAAGTTAGTATCAGAGGCAGCGGTTGCCGTTAGGTGTCATGTATGTATCCTCCCAACATGGATCAAGTACAGGAATGACAAAGATGAAATCCAGTTCAACACCTTCCTCGACCATTTATCTGTAAGTATGGTTATGTATGGAAACTAGTAATATCGTCTTGCTCTGTCCCATACTTTTAGGTTGCTGATAATGAGACTCCCATAATTTTCAATAGATGAGGTTCAAGTTGGATAGCCAAGATGATGCAACCAGACAAGCTTGCACCCATGTTTTCAAGTCTGCTCTGCGACATTATCGGTATAACTTGAGGAAAACTCACTTTGAAGGCAAGGCTAACAGTGAACTTTCCCAAACATCTCCAGTGGAAAATATATCGGATGAAGACTGGAGGGGCCTTGTTAAACACTGGTCTGATCCGAAGTATCAGGTACATTATATATATGTGATTAGATCACATGTTGAAGTCCTATTTACGCATGTGCCACACAAATCTATCTTCTTGTAGGTGAACTTTTCAAAGAACAAGGCCAACCGTACGAAAGTGAAATTCCAATAGATGACAGGATCTCGTAGCTATATTGCACACTGTGAGGCTCTTGTAATTAGCTGTTGTTTCACTCTTTTCGCTGTACCATATTATCAGATCTATATTGACTTGTTCAAAATGCAGAGGAAAGCTCGCAAGGACCAAAAAGTACCTAAACCAAATGTTGTGGAAATCTTCAAGGACTGTCACACCAGCAAGAAGAAGGGCATGACTACACCAGTCAAAGCCGCTGTTGTAAGTCCTTAATCCTCATGCCTTTTAACTACTACTTACTCTGACTTGTGCCTTGAACTACATGGTTTGCAACCAATGTGTATTACTCTTTTCAATTTTATACACATTGTCTTAGCGTATCATTGCACCTTACAAGGTTTAAAAGAGAGGAGTGATGTTCCTTTGATCTTAACCCGTAATCTAGTTCCGTGCTGGACTTGCCCACACAACGTTACGATCGCATGTTTGTCTGTTCTCAGTTGTTTTGTGATATGAATGATGTCATACTGTGCTTACCGTATTATAAACTTCGTCTCATTATCCTTAGCCCTCAATACAATGTGAAGAAATAGACAATACATTAGCGATGGTACATGGTCATATGTTTGGAACCTGGTTTTATTATGTACTTTGCAATAAAATACTACTAATATTTTACATGGGTTCACCAGAATAAGTTCTGTATATAGACCAAAGCTATTTTGTTTGGTTTTGCTGCCTCCTTAATATCTTCTGTTCTGGTACTACTAATGTAAAACCTCAACTTTTCAACGAGCTATGGAAAAAATGGTGGAACCGCCACCTTCTGAAGGTGGCGAGGCAACTATAACCGCAATGTCAGCTCTTGCTATAGTGGGTCAGTACCTGTCCACTAACAATGCCAAAAGCACGTTCCTGCGTAATACTGGGTTGGTTGTTAAGGCAATATCGTCCAAACTACCTCATGATCAAGATATGCAAGCTCAAAGCAATGTTGTATCTGCGCTCCAGACACAAGTCCATTCCCTAATAGAGACCCTTTGTGAAACAAGGAGAAACATTGCTCAATGTCGTCAAGATATGCATGGTTTTGAAACCAGACTATCAGACATTTGCTATGTTGTTCAGGAGCCTAGGGGAAATGAAGGCGAGGGTTATGGTGCTCCATCGGACAATACAGCATGAAAACGTAACAGTCAGGTCAAATGAACTGATCTTCTGAACTTCTGGTGGTGCATTTATCTGCTAGACTGTTAAGTTTTATGCCAAACTTCCTTTGGTTATATAGTTGTAATTTGTTTTGGTGTGATACGAAATTTATTATTAACGTGCAGCCACCGGCTAAAGAAAACAGCAAGCCATTTTTGTATAGTGTAGGGTGTTCCCTATATTTGCACTGGTGGCAATCTTTGATGCCGAGTGGATGTAATTTGTGCAATCGCCTTAATAGCCTAGTGTTAGTTCCAGCCTTATTTATTTCCTAGTCTTCTTTTTCCCTGGTTTGCTAGTGGCCGCAACTACCATGGGCCATATACGGGTCGTAGGATCCATGGGTCTCCTACGGGCCGTCGATAAATGGGCATCTAATTGGTGGGCCTTGGGCCGTCGGATAAATGGGTCTACATGGGCCGTAATCGGGCGTAATTGGTATCGGCCCAGCATGGTAACAGGCCGTTAACAGGCCGTAGGATAGCAAAGGCTTAATTCTGTCACAGGCATAACGGGTCGTTAATGGGCCAGAATATAGGATGGGCTGGAAATGGTGCAATGGGATAACATGCCAGAAACGGGCCAACTCTTGCCATGGGCCAAATTTGGCCCATTAGGGGAACAGGCCAATAACGGGCCGACTCTTGTCATGGGTCGAATTTGGCCCATTGGGGGAACAAGCAAGTAACGGGCCGGAAGTAATCAAGGACCGAAAAGGAACCCAAGAACGTATGGGCCGTCAATAGGCCGAAAGCTAACACGGGCTGGAAACGGATCATGTAAATCACGGGCCGTTAACGGGTATAAAGAAAATTACTGTTCATTATGGGCTAGAGTCACCGTGGGCCTGTAAAGGGCCAAAAGATACGAAGGCCTCATATGGGTCGAAAGACATCATGGGCCATACATGGGCCAAAAGTGAAATGGGCTGGTGTTATATTCGACGGCCCACGTGACGTTGTTGGGCCGATTTCCTTTTGGGCCTAACGGGCCGTGAGTTAACGGGCCATAAAATGGGCTATTTGCGAAGAGACCGTTAACAGGCTTTTCATGGGCCAGCCCATTAAGTTTTGACCAAGTCAAACGGGCTGGCTTTGTAAGCTAAATGGGCCAGTGGTGGACCGTGGCACGTGTCGACATATCATAGGCACCTATCTGACCCACTGACGAGCTGACACGTGTTTCGTCCAGCCAATAAGAATTTTACACATGGAAATTTCCCATTGGTCGGGGCTGTTAACGGGTTATTGGGTCCAAAACCCGAACCGATAGCTTAACGGTGTTCCGTTACGATGGATGCCACGTGTCAGTCACCCTTGACGAAAGCACTTCTGTGATGCGTGATTTATCGTCATGAAAGTGGATACTTCCGTGATGATAATTCTGGTAATGTCATGGAGCACTTCTACGACAGCATAGGTATGACTATCTTGATTCTGTCCTAAAATCGTCATGGATGTACATGCATGACAAAAAACGCGACCTATTGTGACAAGCACGTATCATCACGGAAGTGTATTTTTTTGTAGTGGCGGGTGCGATTGGGTGTCCGATGTTGCTGGTCGCGCCGGTGTTGATGAAGCCTCCTGGCGCACCTGGGGGCACGTGAGTGCGGCGAGGCCCGCTGTGCGATCCAGCTGTGGTCCGAGGTGTAAGCAGGGAGCAGAAGGGCGACGCTCCCGAGGCCACGGCGTCCAATAGCTCAGCGACGTGCTCCAGCAATGCATCCGGGCCGCTCTCCATCAGCCGACATCATAGCAGCTCCCGAGCCACTGTGAGTGCGGCCCTCATGTTCGCTTGTTCCCGTCGGGTGTGCGGCACTATGGCCATAACGTGGCTTGAGGCCCTTGCGGCTGCTCGCGCTTGTCGTGGAGTAAGGGTGGATGGCGTCTGACCGCGCCGCCCACGCCCCGCAGCGTTTGGCGGCGCGTGTGCCGTCTGGGGCGCAGGGTTCAGGTCTTCTTGGGCGGACGGTGCCGCCCGGGCCCGCCATGCTGCCCAGTGGTCGGCGTTGGTCCTTGAGTCACCGAACATCGGAACCACAAAGTGTCGGCGGATCGACTGGTGGAAGAGAAGCTCCGACGCACCCCTACCTGGCGTGCGAAATGTCGGATTTCGGGTTCCGGCAAAACCCTTGAGGTTCGAACACTTGGGTGCGCACAAAGATCTCTCCCCCTCTCTATCTCGCACACGACACGATCGCACGGCCTAGCTCGACGAACCCGAAGAATGAGGGACACAAGATTTATACTGGTTCGGGCAACCATTGTAGTGTAATACCCTACTCCAGTGTGGTGTGGTGGATTGCCTCTTGGGCTGAGGACGAATAGTTACAAGGGAAGAACAGCCTCCTGAGGAGAGGTATTCTTGTGTTTGGTGAGCTTGTGTGGTTGCCTTGGTGGAATGGATCCAGTCCAAGATGAGATGCCTCACCATGGTGGTGGCTAGTCCTATTTATAGAGGCCCGACTCCTCTTCCCAAATATTGAGCGGGAAGGGATCCCACAACGGCCAAATTCGAAGGGAGACAACCAGTACGAGTTATCCTGACAAAAGTAGGTCTTCGCCTGCCAAAGGCACTGGTGGTGACACCGTCTTGGGCTCCACGGTGACCTCCGTCCTGCCGTCATGCTGGTCTTGGTCTTGTTGCACAAATATGGAAACTTTTGCGTGATGCCTCGGGACTCCTCGCCTTCTCTTGCCCCTTTAGCACCAAAGAGGAAACAAGGACACTGTGCCCGCCTGGCCCCAGTCGTCATGGCTTGCGTCACGCAAACCTCGCGAGGTGTCCCTTGCCTCGATCTCTCGGCCCCTCACGAGCCAGCCTAGTGAGGCCGCCCCTGAGGAGGTCTTGCGTCGTCCACCTCGCAAGGCTTGGCCCCTCGCAAGGGTCTTGAGTGTTTGCTGGTGAAGATGGGCCGTATAGGGCCGCTGGTGGAGCCACACCACGGGCCGCAGGCAGGCGAGTCTGGGGAACCCCCGTTCCCAGAACGCTGACACGCTCCTCCATCGACCTTAAGATGATATTCTTCAGGGGCGTTAGTCCTTAGGTTTCGTCCCTTTTGGTCATTTTATGACAAAGTGGGAGACATTTGAGTTAGTCTTCAAGTGGGTCTCTATATATGGGCTGTTTTTTTTTAAGTTACAACTCTCGTTCTTCTAAAGTGTTTGTTTGATGAGTTGTAAACCTAAGTCCGATGGTGGTCTAACATTTTTGAACTACTTTCTGCATGCTTATTTCCTCAAGTACCTTAATGCATGCACGCTGAATTTCATGAGACACCAGTTTCCATCATGCATTTCAAATTCTTCATACTATATGTTAAATGCGTGAATGGATTATAAGATATAGAGGGAGATCTCCAGGATTTTATCCTACCATGTGCATTTGTAGTCCAAAGCAAATTCCTCAAATATGCACATCTTCAGGGGGAGTTCTTCTATATCTTGCAATCAAATATGCACACCTTAGTGTTTACACTTCATATGTTTGTCCCCGTTGAAAACTTAACCTATTTGTCATCAATCACCAAAAAGGGGGAGACTGAAAGTGCATCTAGTGACCCTTAGTGATTTTGGTGTATTGAATACTTATAGGTTAAGGCAATGTGTTTGTGAGAGTACACAGGTCTTATAAGTCTTTGAGGAGTTTGATATATCCGAAGGAAGTCGACCCCTAAAAATGAATGTCCTCATCTTAAGACTTTGGTTTTCATGAAGACTTTGAAACTGAGGAAATTGGTGTGACCTTGCAGATATTGATATGAGGACTATGAAGCGTGAAGACTTTTGTTTTTGTAGTTTCATTTCCTTCTTTTGAGTCATAGCAAACACTGTACTATTAAAGGGGGTGAGATAATACTAAGAAAATTTCCAAGTTATGCTCATCTCAAGCCTACACATACCCAATCCTTCGAGTGAAGCCTTTGGAAATCTCTTGCGGTTCAGTCAATTTCTTCACCGATAGAGACGATGTTCTCTTGGCCTCTGAGGAATTTGTTCTGACTAAGGAGTTAGGAATTCTCTAGTGCGAATTTCCTACATGAGGAACATGATAGCCCTGAGGAATTTGAGAGCTCAATTTTTCAACTGTTGTTGTGCTTCACGCCAGCTGTCCCAAATATCTTATCCAAATAACAATCATATCATTAGGGTCATTTATGTCTTATTATGTTGGGCTACTCCGAGGCTATAAATAGCCGCGCCCCTCAACCACAAGCTGGTTGGCTGCTCCGAGAGATAGATTGACACTTGTCATTTAGAGCATCCCATCCTCTGAGGACTTTGAGGGAAAATCATCAGTGAGGAGAAACCCAAAACCCAAACACCTAAAACCCAAAGTAATTGAGCATCATTGAAGAGACTGCTCCTGTGTGGAACTGACGCTTGTTACCTTTGAAGACTGTGCATCTTTTTCGAGATGGTTAGGCGTCATGTTCTAGAGCATCCAAGAGGAATTGTGGATCGCCGTGTGAACAACTCTATGAAGGTTTGGAAGTCACCTTGAAGACTTATCATGAGTGATTGGGCGAGGTCTGTGTGACCTTAGCTCAAGGAGAATACGGTAAAGACCGTGTGTCCTGGGATTGTGTGTCCATTGGTTTAAATACCAAGCCGCTCCAACCAGACGTACAACTGTCACCGCAGTTGGAACTGGTCTACCAAAAATCATTGTCTTCACCGAGCTAATGGTTCTACTTCCTCAACCCTTTCATTTCCTTGCTTACTTGTTGATGAAATTGATCGTTACTATTTGAAGAATTTGACTAAAGACTTTAGCTGAAGACTTTCTCAATTTCCTCAATCCTATTTCTTCAGTCACCTTGTCTACTGCCTGCTTATCCTGTTTACATGCTACTTGTGCTTTGTGTATGTTTCATTTCATCATGATCACTATGCTACTACTTTGTTATGCATGCACCTGAGTACTTTATCTGCTGCTTGTATTTCATCACTTAACAAATCCCACAAGTAGTATTTCCTCAGTGATGAATTTGTAAAAATCGACTATTCACCTCCCTCTAGTCGATATAATGCACTTTTAGTCTTGACCGCATGAATGCACACCATCTAATCCAGTGGCCTCAAGAAGCTACCCGTCTGGAAAGATAAGAGCACCAACCGGTCTAGGCATTGCACAAAGCGCACCGCATGGGCACACTTTAGAAACAACCACCGCCATCTTCTGGCGTCCCATCTTCAGGAGCGATCAACACATTCACCTCACCAAGCCATTCTGTTATGAACGTCACCACGACACCAGACAGCGCCACCATCCTACATGCGTCCATCAACATGCTCTAGTCGCCGAGACTCCACTGTGCCATGCCATCAAGTTTAATCGTCTTTCTTGTGGTAGATGCAACACCACTCCTCCTCTTATCCCTTCCACATAGCACCTGCTCCAAAACGCCGTCCCCAAGAGGGTTAGCTGGTCCAAAGGCATTGTCAATGTCCAGAATGAGGTGACGAATGATGCCTTCACAAGGAGACGACGCTAAACACGCCACCATCGTCCGACATGACCGAGGTCAACATGGTTTTCATCGGCAATCGAGTCACCCCGCACCAAAAGGAAGCCGGATCCACGCTGAGCTAGGCCGTGACGGTGCGCACAGCTGATGATATGCCGACAAGGAACCAGCAACCCTTGCCGACCCCTCACACGCCGTCGGCCGGCAATAGGCCAAACCGATGATGGATCTAGGTGGGAGACAGATCCACGACCGACACCACGCCCTTCATCGCTAGAACCCACGGGTTCTACCGACCATGGGGGCAACCACCACGACCGCATGACCAGGGACTCTGCCCTAGCCACTGCGCGTGCTCCCCAATGGACCCAACCCAGCCGCTCCATCAGGATGGCCGCCGCGTCCATCATCCCGGCCCTTCGGCACCGGGCCCGCCACCAACATGGTCTACACTGGCAGCAGCGGCAACATGAAGGGATGCAATGTAGACTGCTGCTGGCGGTGCTAGTGATCGCCCCCTGGCGGGGCCCTGGGGAGGCGTCGCAAGTGGGTCGTGAGGCTTGAGATTCTTTGTATTTCTTGTGATTTTTTATAATAGATCAGATCATTTTCGGAAAAATAATTAATACATCATATAACATTTTTCAATAAAGGGTAGTGTATTAATATCAAGATGATATCAAGTACACCCTGCCTCTGCAACAACTCAATGCCATGAGCAACTCGAGGCCAAAATATGAAAAGAAAGAACCAAAGAAAAAACCAAGATCTAAGGCACGCAGTAACGAACCGCGACATCAAGCACTATCGTGACAACACATGGGCTGCGAGAAGCTTCTCTAAAAGTAATGTCTTCAAGAAGATAAGGACACACAAGTGTCACCACCTGAGAGAAGAACTGAGCAAAATCATGCATGCCTTCAGCAAGGTAACGATGTTGAAACACCGCTAGGTATGATTGACGAAGGACACACCATGGGGTTTCACCCTGAAACTCCAGTCCTGGTACTGAATTAGCACCACCAAAACGCAACCACGATGTGTTGTGGCAACCGCTTGACCACCCCCTTCATTCCTCGAATCCTTGATGATGTCGAACACAGACAAACACCCACATGCGTCGTGTCCCAGACCACTCAGCAATGAATATGCATAATCCTCATGCACGAGGACCATGGAAAATCACATCTCATAATGCCTTCGGCCTGAATGTTGGGATTTCCAACCACTGTCTGGTGCTCATACACATGGTTCTGATGTGAAAAACAATGCTAATATGAGCTTGTTGATGCGCAATGACATGACTGCCAGGCACTGTCAGAACCCACATTAAGGGCACCTTTGGCAGACCCAGGACGTCCTCACCATCAGCTGATGACGAACTTGGGAAAAGGATCCATTCAGTTGTCCAACTGCAATAGTGACTGCTCATGTCTCTAATTTGCAGACTGGAATGGCATGGAGTCCTATTATCTTGACTTAGATAGGAGTACAGTTGTACCAGGAGTGACCACCGCTGCCGTGGTTGGCATTCTCGTCTTCAAATCTTTATCCAACGTCGCACCTATAATCGCGGCCACCACTACCCAAACCAAAAGCGGCCGCTATGCTGCCCTCACAACTGCCCCAGCCATGCCACACCAACAAAAGGTTCCGGGGCTGCCACCTTGTTTCTGAGCTCCTCCAAGCACAACACCATCTAGGGTCGGACCCCGCACAAGGCCAAAGGTCCCCTCAGCAGGAGAGGATGAGAGCCCGCCATCGCCGTCCACCGAGCAGGCTTTACACGTCGACTTCCTCCGGCGGCCGTGGGGTGGATGGAGGAGAGGGGAGAGAGGGATGGCGGGGGCTAGAGGTGGATGGCTCTGAGTATAGGTTTGTTCCTTATTTGGAATAATAAAATATAGAACACATAGATGGTAGGATATGGTCATATAGATATGTTTACATAAGTATAAATTTGACAAAACGAAAGTGGGATGCATAGGCTAGGCTCTACCCTAATTTTTTAAATTATAAAAAAGTGTACTTACCAATCTAGGCGCAACGTTATATATAGAAATACCATAGGTTCAATAGAAGGATTTAAACTACGGAAATCTTATCTAGGTGACGTTAGACTTTTTTAGTGAACGCCCTTTCCGTAGTTCAATCTCACGGCACGGATCTTGGCGCAAATTAGGTGCCACGTCAGCTCTCCAGAGTCATTCTCTATTCAAGTTATCCTAGAGAACACACCTTTTCTATTTCCTAAAAAAAGGGTGGCCGCGAGGACAGAAACCCGCACCTGAGCACCTGAGCACCATGCACACTCACCACTTGGGTTGCAGCGGGCTTTGTGAACACTTACGCACAAACATGTTTCTGTATTTCAGTTTATTTATTTTAAATTCATTTTTCATTTGAGAAAAAATCTAAAAGTTGTTGGGGACGTTGCATGAAAAACAAAAAAGAATTCTACGCACATGCAAGATCTATCCATGGAGATGCATAGCTACGAGAGGGGGAGAGCATCTACATGCCCTTGTAGATTGCTAAGTGGAAGCATTTATCAACGCAGTTGATGTAGTCATATGATACGTCTCCATCGTATCTACTTTTCCAAACACTTTTGCCCTTGTTTTGGACTCTAACTTGTATGATTTGAATGGAACTAACCCGGACTGACGCTGTTTTCAGCAGAACTGCCAAGATGTTGTTTTATGTGCTTGAAACTACTTCTATGCTTGATACTACTGCCATGATGTTGTTTTATATGCTACTTCTGCTATACATGATACTTATGATGAAACTACTTCTATGCTTGATACTACTGTGCCACTTGGTGATTTTCTCGAGGAACGACTTGCTAGGGCTAGAGAGATTGAAAATATTGAATATGATTATGATGATGAAAGTGATGATGAAGAATCACTTGTTATTCCTGAGGGTTATTTATTTGATCAAGAAGCTTCTTTAGCTATTTTAGCTTGCAAGATAGATATGAACTCAAAAGGTTATTAGCTAAATGGAATAAGCAATCTCTAAATGCTAGGATGAAACCTGACCCTGCTTTTGCTACTTCACCTATCTGTGTTACTGATAAGGATTATGAATTCTCTGTTGATCCTGATATAATTACTTTAGTTGAATCTGATCCTTTTCATGGCTATGACTCTGAAACTGTTGTGGCACATCTTACTAAATTGAATGATATAGCCACCCTGTTCACTAATGATGAGAGATCTCACTACTTTTATATCCTTAAAATATTTCCGTTCTCATTAAAGGGTGATGCTAAGATATGGTTTAATTCTCTTGATCCTGGTTGTGTGCGTAGCCCCCAGGATATGATTTACTACTCTGCTAAATATTTCTCTACTCATAAGAAACAAGCTGCTTTAAAGGAAATATACAACTTTGTGCAAATTAAAGAAGAGAGTCTCCCACAAGCTTGGGGGAGGCTTCTCAAGTTACTTAATGCTTTGCCTGATCATCCTCTTAAGAAAAATGAAATACTTGATATCTTTTATAATGGACTAACCAATGCTTCCAGAGATTACCTGGATAGTTGTGCTGGTTCTCTTTTCAGGGAAATAACACAGGATGAAGCTGAAATCTTATTGAATAATATGTTGAAAAATGAAAATAATTGGGCACCTCCTAAGCCAGCTCCTGCTCCAATTAATGATCCTATTCCCAAACCAACTCCGAAGAAGAGAGGTGTTCTATTTCTCATTCCCGAAGATATGCAAGAGGCAAAGAAATCTATGAAAGAAAAAGGTATTAAAGATGAAGATGTTAAGAATTTACCTCCTATTGAAGAAATACATGGTCTTAGTTTACTGCCTATTGAAGAAACATATGATCTTAATCCTTTATTTATTGAAGAACCTCCAGACCTCGATAACCCGACACAGGTAGTAAAGGTAAATTCTCTCTATAGATATGATAAAGCTGAAATCCCTCCTGCTAAAATTGCTAGTCAATGCTTGGATGAGTTTGATAATTTTATGTTTAAGCAAGAAGACTTGAATTCTTATTTTGGTAGACAATTAAAACAAGATACTGATATGATTAAATATTTGGGTGATTATATGGCTAATATTAGAGGTGAACTTAAACTTGTTAGCAAACATGCTTCTATGGTTACCGCTCAAGTAGAACAAGTACTTAAAGCTCAAAAGGAATTGCTCAATGAGATGAATAGTAAGAAAAATGATTATGCTGTTAAAGTGGCTACTAGAACTGGTAGAATGACTCAGGAACCTTTGTATCCTGAAGGCCACCCTAAGAGAATTGAGAAAGATTCTCAGAGAAATAATATAGATGCACCTAGTTCTTCTAAAAAGAAGAAAAATAAAAATGATAGAACTGTGCAAACTTCTAGTGAACCTATTGCTGAACCACCTGATAATCCAAATGATATCTCTATGTCTGATGCTGAAACACAATCTGGCAATGAACATGTACCTAATGAAAATGTTAATGATGATGTTCATAATGATGCTCAACCTAGTAATGATAATGATGTAGAAATTGAACCTGCTGTTGATCTTGATAACCCACAATCAAAGAATCAACGTAATGATAAGAAAGACTTTGTTGCTAGGAAAGATGGTAAAGAAAGAGAGCCTTGGGTTCAGAAACCCATGCCTTTTCCTCCCAAACCACCCAAGAAAAAGGATGATGAGGATTTTGAGCGCTTTGCTGAAATGATTAGACCTATCTTTTTGCGTATGCGATTGGCTGATATGCTCAAAATGAATCCTTATGCTAAGTACATGAAAGATATTGTTACAAATAAAAGAAAGATACCAGAAGCTGAAATTTCCACCATGCTTGCTAATTATACTTTTAAGGATCGAATACCAAAGAAACTTGGAGATCCAGGAGTACCTACTATACCATGCTCCATTAAAAGAAACTATGTAAAACCTGCTTTATGTGATCTTGGAGCCGGTGTTAGTGTTATGCCTCTCTCTTTATATCGTAGACTTGACTTGAATAAGTTGACACCTACTGAATTATCTTTGCAAATGGCTGATAAATCAACTGCTATACCTGTCGGTATTTGTGAGGATGTGCCTATTGTGGTTGCAAACGTTACTATTTTAACGGACTTTGTTATTCTTGATATTCCCGAGGACGATAGTATGTCTATTATTCTTGGAAGACCTTTTCTTAATACTGCAGGGCTGTTATTGATTGCAAAAAAGGCAATGTCACTTTTCATGTTAATGGTAATGAGCATACGGTACACTTTTCGAGGAAATAACCTCAAGTTCATAGTACGCACAACCTCAAGTTCATTTTGAATTTCCTCTTCCTACTGTCAAGAAGAAATATGATATACTTATTATTGGGGATGTGCATATCCCCGTTGAGGTAACCTAGTGTTATTCGAAATTTATCCGGTTTCATGTTAATCGGAATGAGTTTGATAACAAGACTTGATCAACCTTGTTAGTGGATTCCTTTTGATGAGCATGAGATGGATGAAACTAGAAGCACAACATTTTGTACCGTCTCTATACTTTCTGTTATTTAGTTGAAATAAAGTAAAAATAGTATTTTTCTGTCTGTTTCCTGATTTATCCGTGCAATATAAAAATGTCCCGAAAATAAAAGTCCTCAGAATGACATGCCAATTTAATATGATTTTTTGGGAATATTTGAGGATTTATGGTGCAAAAATTACCGCGGGGGGAGCTGCCACGTGGTTACGAGGGTGGAGGGCACGCCCGCTGCCTCGTGGGCCCACGGTGGCCCTCCTCCACTTATTCCTGCACCCATCCTCTTCTTCTTTCTCCCACAAACATGAAAAACCAACTCAAGCACGAGTTCCAGCCCTCTTTGCTGCCATTTTTGATCTCCTTGCTCAAAGCACCTCTCACAAAACTGCTTGGGGAGATTGTTCCTTGGTATGTGACTCCTCCATTGGTCCAATTAGTTTTTGTTCTAGTGCTTTATTCATTGCAACTGTTTGCTGCTTAGGTGACCCTGTTCTTGAGCTTGCATGTCAAATTTATATGGTCAAAAGTAGTTTTGATGCATGATATAAGCCCTAGGCACTTGTAGGAGTAGTTGCTATCAATATTATTGAGTTTGGTTTGCTTTTATTTTGAAGTTACTAAAAATTTCAGAATTTTTCAGAAAATGATGAGGAGACTTTTGAGGGGCTCATCGAGCCAAAGCTCGAAGGAGAAGGCACGGAAGCCTAAGTATAATTTGCCTCGCACCGCGGAGGTTCGGGCGTGTGAATGGCCTTCCGAGGATTTCTTAAGAGAAGCCGGGATTTATGAAGATTTTCATGAGTTGGCTCAGACTGCAGGCCTTACCACTTTCCTCCACGACCAATGCGATCAGTATCTCTTGCTCACAAATACCTTTATGCAAAACTTTCATTTTCATTCTAGGAACTCACCACCTACGGTGGAATTTCATTTATATGATGAGCATAAGGAGATGTCACTTTATGATTTCTGTCGGATTTGTTTAGTCCCTTTTGGGGGCAATACAGAAGAACCACATCGTGATGATGTGGAGGGATTTATTGACACTATCAATGTAGGGGAAACAAGGAAGGTTTCTGATGCACGAATCACTAGCATACACTTTCTTGTTTTATGTTATTTTGCATTATTTGCTAGTCATTGCTTAATTGGTCACGGAAACTGTGGAAACCTGAGTATCCCTGATATTATCATTTTGCACCACGGCTTATACGGTGATAACTCTCTTAATATGGGCGACATTATTGCTAGAAGGTTAAGTATGAACCGTACTAAGGGTCCCATCTTTGGAGGCATCTATGCTACACGCCTAGCTGCACATGTTAACATACCTATTAGGCATGCTGAGAAGGAAGATAAAGTGCTGCCCCGTGTTTATCTAGATTATAAAAGCATGGTAGCACATGATTTTATTGTTAAGAATAGGGAAGGAGAGCTTAAATATCAATTGTTCTTTAATAAACATCATCCTAAGACTATTACCTTGCCTGCTCCTTCTTTGTTTGATTTGACTGTAGGCACGTACCTTGTTCCGTTGGCGGCTATTCACGCCTACCGGAACCCTGCACCAGCCCCGGAACAGGAACCACAAGAGGAGCCTCCACGGCAGTCTGTTTATTCTTGGGATCCGGAGATGGCTGACAGCCAATCACAGTCAGAGTCTTCTTCGTCGCAGTACGACCCCAGCTACACCTACGGGTATCCGCCAGGGTATCCCTAGAAATAAACCAACTTAGACCAAAAGCCTAAGCTTGGGGGAGTACGCATTTCTCACCGACATTACATTTATGTTCACACACTCATTGCTAGATGTCGGTGTTCATACTTTTTCATTGTATCATCCATGCTAGTTTATTTCCTTTTATGCATTCTTCTTGTGTGTTTGATAAACCTTAAGCAAAACCAAAAAAATTAGTAGTAGTTTACTTTTCTTGCTGTAGTAATAATTAAAAAGAAAAACCCAAAAATATTTCCCGTTCTTCTTTTGATTGTTGGGAGCTTTCCCGTGTAAATAGTTTTATTTCTTTTCTTTTCTTTGGGGGTCAGTGGGAGAAGACCATGATTAAATTGTTGAAGTGGCTCTTATATGCTTTATTGTTGATTTAATCAAGAGCCCATATTGCTTTGTCTTCTCCTGTTTATTGAATGCTCGTAGACTCCAGCTTAGTCCAATGCACGTGCACTCTTATTATTATTCACATCGTTCGGTCGTGCAAGTGAAAGGCGGTTATGATGATATATGATGGACTGACTGAGATGAGAAAAGCTGGTATGAACTCGACCTCTTTTGTATTTGTAAATATGATGAGTTTATCGTTCTTGATTCAGCTTGTTATGAATAAACATGTTTGCGATGACAATTAAAGATCATAGTTGCTTGTGCCATGCTTGATTAGCTATGAGTTATGATGGTTTACCTTGCGTGCCAACATGCTATTGAGATGGTTATGATGTGGTATGATGGGGTGGTATCCTCCTTTGAATGATCTAAGTGACTTGACTTGGCACATGTTCACGCATGTAGTTGAAACAAATCAACATAGCCTTCATTATATTTATGTTCATGATGGATTATATCGTACTCATGCTTGCATCCAATGTTTATTAATTTTAATGCATGTACATGGCTGTTGTCGCTCTCTAGTTGGTCGCTTCCCAGTCTTTTGCTAGCCTTCACCTGTACTAAGCGGGAATACTGCTTGTGCATCCAATCCCTTAAACCCCAAAGTTATTCCAGATGAGTCCACTATACCTTCCTATATGCGGTATCTATTTGCCGTTCCAAGTAAATTGTATGTGCCAAACTCTAAACCTTCAAATAATCATTCTATTTTGTATGCTCGAATAGCTCATGTATCAACTAGGGCTGTCTGTATCTTCCAAGCTAGGCGGGTTATTCTCAAGAGGAGTGGACTCCGCTCCTCACTCACAAGAAAATGGCTGGTCACCGGGATGCCCAGTCCCATGCTTTATGCAAACTAAATCAAAATAATTGCAAAATGAAACCCCCCCTGGGTATGTTGTTAGTTGGAGGCTCTCGTTGTTTCGAGTAAGCCATGGATTGATGTTTGTTGGTGGAGGGGGAGTATAAACTTTACCATTCTGTTTGGGAACCGCCTATAATGTGTGTAGCATGGAAGATATCGCCATCTCTTGGTTGTTATGTTGACAATGAAAGTATACCTCTCAAAATGTTAATTATCTCTATGTCAAATCCGAGCTCTGGCACCTCTACAAATCCCTGCTTCCCTCTGCGAAGGGCCTATCTATTTACTTTTATGTTGAGTCATCACCCTCTTATTAAAAGCACTAGCTGGAGAGCGCAGTTGTCATTAGCATTCATCACTGTAAATTTATATTGGGTGTGACTATGATTGGATCTCTTTTACCATGAATTACAATGTCTAGTCAGTCCTTGATCTTTAAAGGTCCTCTGCATTTATGTTTTGCGGTCTCAGAAAGGGCTAGCGAGATACCATCTTGTGATATCATATAATGATTATTTTGAGAAAGTGTTGTCATCCGAGATTTATTATTATGGCTTGCTAGTTCATTATGCTATTGATATGGGTAATCATGAGACCTGAGAATTATTGCAAATATGGTTAGTTATAATCTTTGCTGAAAACTTGAATGCTAGCTTGACATATTTACAACAACAAGAGCAAACAGAGTTTGTAAAAGTTTTTCTTTATTTCTTTCAGTTTATCAACTGAATTTCTTGAGGACAAGCAAGGGTTTAAGCTTGGGGGAGTTGATACGTCTCCGTCGTATCTACTTTTCCAAACACTTTTGCCCTTGTTTTGGACTCTAACTTGTAGGATTTGAATGGAACTAACCCGGATTGATGCTGTTTTCAGCAGAACTGCCATGATGTTGTTTTATGTGCAGAAATCAGAAGTTCTCGGAATGACCTGAAACTCCACAGAATATCTTACAATAAATAATAAAAATCCTCACCAAAGATGAAGACCAGGGGGCCCACACCCTGTCCACGAGGGTGGGGGCGTGCCCCCTACCTCGTGGGCCCCCCTGGAGACCTCCCGACTCCAACTCCAACTCTATATATCTGCTTTTGCGGAGAAAAAATAGGAGAGAAGAATTCATCGCATTTTACGATACGGAGCCTCCGTCAAGCCCTAAAACATCTCGGGAGAGCTGATCTGGAGTCCGTTCGGGGCACCGGAGAGGGGGATCCGTCGCCGCCGTCATCATCAACCATCCTCCATCACCAATTTCATGATGCTCACTGCCGTGCGTGAGTAATTCCATCGTAGGCTTGCTAGATGGTGATGGGTTGGATGAGATTTATCATGTAATCGAGTTAGTTTTGTTAGGGTTTGATCCCTAGTATCCACTATGTTCTGAGATTGATGTTGCTATGACTTTGCTATGCTTAATGCTTGTCACTAGGGCCCGAGTGCCATGATTTCAGATTTGAACCTATTATGTTTTCATCAATATATGAGAGTTCTTGATCCTATCTTGCAAGTTTATAGTCACCTATTATGTGTTATGATCCGTTAACCCCGAAGTGACAATAATTGGGATACTTACCGGTGATGACCGTAGTTTGAGGAGTTCATGTATTCACTATGTGCTAATGCTTTGTTCCGGTTCTCTATTAAAAGGAGGCCTTAATATCCCTTAGTTTCCATTAGGACCCCGCTGCCACGGGAGGGTGGGACAAAAGATGTCATGCAAGTTCTTTTCCATAAGCACGTATGACTATATTCGTAATACACGCCTATATTACATTGATGAATTGGAGCTAGTTCTGTGTCACCCTATGTTATGACTGTTACATGATGAAACCACATCCGGCATAATTATCCATCACTGATCCGATGCCTACGAGCTTTCGATATATTGGTTTACGCTTATTTACTTTCCCGTTGCTATTGTTACAATCACTACAAAATACCAAAAACATTACTTTGCTTTCGTTACTCTTTTGTTACCATTACCATCACTATCATATTACTTTGCTACTAAACATTTTGCTGCAGATACTAAGTTTCCAGGTGTGGTTGAATTGACAACTCAACTGCTAATACTTGAAAATATTCTTTGGCTCTCCTTGTGTCGAATCAATAAATTTGGGTTGAATACTCTACCCTCAAAAGCTGTTGCGATCCCCTATACTTCTGGGTTATCATCATACACCTTCACGATCCGTTCTGACCAACCACCGAATGTACGACACCTCCGCGTTCAGCACACATTCAGCTTGATGACATCCTCGCCTTCTTGATCGAGCAAGAGGGGCGAAGTAGTAGATGAGTTCCGGCAGCACGACGGTGTGGTGACGGTGATGGTGAAACTATTTCCGAAGGGCTTCGCTGAGCACAATGGATTTAGAGTGGAGGACGAACTAGAGGGAGAGGGGGCACTGACACACGGCTTGCTGAATCGTGTTGTCTGCCCCCTCCCCTCCTCTCATATATATAGGTGGAGGGGAGAGAGGCAACCTAGGGCGCGACCCAAGGGGGCCGGCAGCTGCCCTAGGGTGCCTGCCAAGGCGTGCCCTCCCACTTCCTTACTTGGCACATGGGGGAAGGAAAAGGGGGCCGTCGGCCCCTAGGATGCCTCCCCTTCCTACTCCCTTGTGAGAATAAAGGCAGGAGGGGGCTAGCCCCTCCCCTTTCCTCCCTAGGGCCGGCGGCCAGGAGGTGGGCGTGCTAGCCCCCTTGTGGGATGGTGTGCTCCCTTCTTTTGGCCCGTTAGACCTGACAACCCCTGTGGCCTTCTGGAACCCCTTTCGGTGATTCGATAATTATCTGGTGCATTCAGAAACTCTTCTACGAGGGCCATAGGTTTCACAGAGGCTTCTCTCAAGATAGAAGTTATTACGTTCGGTGAACAAATTACTGCCGAGCAATTGATAGAAAAGCATAAAGTTATGACGATATCTAAGGCAATGATCATGAATATAGGCATCACGTCCGTGTCAAGTAGACCGAAACGATTCTGCATCTACTACTATTACTCCACACATCGACCGACTCCTGCCTGCATCTAGAGTATTAAGTTCATAAGAACAGAGTAACACATTAAGTAAGATGACATGATGTAGTGGGATTAACTCAAGCAATATGATGAAAAACGGCCCCATCTTGTTATCCTCGATGGCAACATTACAATATGTGCCTTGCTGCCCCTACTATTACTAGGAAAGGACACCGCAAGATTGAACCCAAAGCTAAGCACTTATCCCATTGCAAGAAAAACCAATCTAGTTGGCCAAACCAAATTGATAGTTCGAAGAGACTTGCAAATATATCAAATCATGCATATAAGAATTCAGAGGAGATCCAAATAATATTCATAGATAAGCTGATCATAAATCCACAATTCATCGGATCTCGGCAAACACACCACAAAAGAGTATTACATCGAATAGATCTCCAAGAACATCAAGGAGAACTTTGTATTGAGAATCATAGAGAGAGAAGAAACCATCTAGCTACTAGCTATGGACCCGTAGGTCTGAAGTAAACTACTCACGCTTCATCGGAGAGGCAATGGTGTTGATGTAGAAGCCCTCCGTGGTCGAATCCCCCTCCTGCAGCATGCCGGAAAATGCCCCAAGATGGGATCTCACGGGTACAGAAGGTTGCGGCGGTGGAAAAGTGGTTTCATGGCTCCCCTGGATGTTTTGGGGTATAAGAGTATATATAGGAGGAAGAATTAGGTCAGGGGAGTTACGAGGGGCACACAAGGTTGGGGGGGGGGCGCCCTCCACCCTTGTGGCCACATCAAGGCTCCTCTGACTTGCACTCCATGTCTCCTAGGCGTCTTCTAGTCCAAGAAAAATCATCATGAAAGTTTTATTCTGTTCCAATTATCCGTTTGGTATTCCTTTTCTGTGAAACTCTAAAACAAGGAAAAAACAGAAAAATGGCATTGGGCTCTAGGTTAATAGGTCCAAAAATCATATAAACTTCCATATTAATGCATATAAACATCCAAAACAGATAATATAATAGCATGGCACAATAAAAATTATAGATATGTTGGAGACGTATCAAGCATCCCCAGGCTTAATTCCTGCTTGTCCTTGAGTAGGTAAATGATAAAAACATAATTTTTGATGTGCAATGCTGCCTAACATATTTATCCATGTAATTTTCATTATTGTGGCATGAATGTTCACATTCGTAGGATTCAAAACAAAAGTTTAATATTGACATAAAAACAATAATACTTTAAGCATAATAACAAAATAATTATGTCTTCTGAAAATAACATGGCCAAAGAAAGCTTATCCCTACAAAATCATATAGTCTAGCTATGCTCCATCTTCATCACACAAAATGTTTAAATCATGGACAAACCCGATGACAAGCCAAGCAATTGTTTCATACTTTTGATGTTCTCAAACTTTTTCAACTTTCACACAATACATGAGCGTGAGGCATGGACATATAACTATAGGTGGAATAGACGGTGGTTATGGAAAAGACAAAAAGAAGGAGATAGTCTCACATCAACTAGGCATAGCAACGGGCTATGGAGATGCCCATTAATTGATATCAATGTGAGTGAGTACGGATTGCCATGCAATGGATGCACTAGAGCTATAAATTTATGAATGCTCAAAAAGAAAATAAGTGGGTGTGCATCCAACTTGCTTGCTCACGAAGACCTAGGGCAATTTGAGGAAGCCCATCATTGGAATATACAAGCCAAGTTCTATAATGAAAAATTCCCACTAGTATATGAAAGTGATATATGTAACATCCCAAAATTCTAAATTTTGGAATGTTATATTAAATAGATAGTTTTGATCGATTGTTTGATTGCTTGAGTGAAATTGAGTGAAATTTGAAACTTTTGAAAGTTGAATGAGAGGGAATAAAAACTTTCATTTTTCATTTATGACCTCCATAAATTCAAATTCTTTTCAAATACAAAACCCTAGAGAGAAGATGATATGACTTCTTCCATTTAACTAAATGAAAAGGGTGTTTGAAAATATTTGAATTTCATTTGGAAATATTTTCAAATTCGTAAACTTTAAGCAACTCAATGATTTTCATGAGAGAAGATAAAATGACTTCTTCGAATTATATGAAATATGAGTTGGAAGTTTCAAAGAAACCAAATTTAACGCCCCTTTGAAATCATTTTCAATTTGGAGTTATTTGGGTTTTATCCAAATTATTTTTCTCCAAAACTAAAATAAATGGAAAATAGGGTAAAATGATTCCCTACATCACAAAATTGGAGAGAAATAAATTTGAAATCATTTTGGTATTTTTATTGGATTTTATTAGAGCTGCAGCACTCTTTGCTTTAGTTAAATTTGTGTGGATTTTATTTGACGTTAGGAAAATGTTCAAGTGGTAGAAAATCTTTTTCGAATTTTTTTATATATTATATGCCTATATAGAATTTTTTATTTATTTTGTTTTTGTTATTTTGTTTGTGTGGAAAAATGTTTTATAAAAAAATCCTACGAACAGTGCCAGGTCGAGGCCCAGCATTGCTCCTCATCGCACTGGCCCAGCCGCACCCGCTGAGGGAGTCCTGGACTAAGGGGTCCTCGGGCGTCCGGCCTGTTGGCCATGGGCCGGACTAATGGGCTGTGAATATACGAAGACCGAAGACTGTACCCGTGTCCGGATAGGACTCTCCTTGGCGTGGAAGGCAAGCTTGGCGACCGGACATGTAGATTCCTTTCTTTGTAACCGACCTTGTGTAACCCTATATCCTTCCGGTGCCTATATAAACCGGAGGACTTATTTCGGAGAGGGGAGATTCATTATCATAGCCATACAAGCTAGACCTTTAGGGTTTAGCTAGTACGATCTCGAGGTAGATCTACTCTTATAATACTCATATTCATCAATATCAATCAAGCAGGACGTAGGGTATTACCTCCATAGAGAGGGCCCGAACCCGGGTAAACATCGTGTCCCTTGTCTCCTGTTACCATCGACCTTAGACTCACAGTTCGGGACCCCCTACCTGAGATCCACTGGTTTTGACACCGACATTGGTGCTTTCATTGAGAGTTCCACTGCGCCGTCGACGAAAGGTTTGATGGCCCCTTCAATCGTTGATAGTGACACTGTCCAAGGAGAAACTTTCCTCCCCGGACAGATCTTCGTGTTCGGCAGCTTCGCACTACGGGCCAATTCACTTGACCATCTAGAGCAGATCGAAAGCTACGCCCCTGCCGTCAGGTCAGATTTGGGAGCTTGAACTACGTTGCGGACATTCATGAAGACTTGATCTTCGTCGGATTCGAGACCGCAGCTGCCACCCTCGGCCACCCCGATGATCATGACCTAAATCTGTCATCAGACCGCATCCAGGAAATCGCTCCTATAACCGCTCTGGCCTTAGAGCCGGAGCAAACTACGCCATCCAAGGACGGGAGGATCAACCCCACCACGAAGGCCACAGATTCTACGGCGTTGGAGCCGCACATAGACTTAACCTCTCACGGCAGCTTTGTCACCGGAACTCCGGACTCGTCTCCGGTCGCAAGTTCCGAGTCACGTGAGCCCACGGATGTCGAACTTGATCATTTATCGATCTTCGAGTTCAGCACCGCAGACATCTTCCAGCACTCTCCTTTAGGCGATGTGCTAAACTTGTTAAAAGCCTGTCCTTGGCAGAGGACTCACAACTGAACTATATTCGGTTCGAACTAGGGGCTGATGGTGGAGAATTTTGCTTCCCACCCGCCACCCACTTCATCGCCACAGTCGAGGATTTGACAGACACTTGATTACGACTCCGAGGACATCGACGGTATGGACGACGATGCCGGAGAAGAAGAGGTCAAGAACCCGCCGTTCACCGGATGCTGGACGACCACTTCCTCGTATGATGTATACATGGTGGATGCACCAAAGGAGAACAGAGGCGATGGCAAGGAAGATCCAGCCGAGGATAAACCTTCCGAAATACAATCCAATCGCCAGCTTCAGCGGCGCCGCTCTAAGTCACGTCGCAGTAAAGACAGCAACCCCGACACGGAGAAGATAATACTCCAGAAGGTGCCAAAGACAACGAAGACCTCGTCAAAACAACCAATGAACCAGATGAACGGGAAGATGGGCAGGCTAGCCCTGGCAAGAAGTCCACGCATGAAGACTCAGAGGACGGAAGTTATCTTCCGCTCTCCGAGGATGAGGTGAGCCTCAGCACCGACGATTTTCATCATGCATGAGGAACCTCTTGAGCAGGAGCGCTTCAAGCGCCAGCTAATCGCCACTGCAAGGAGCCTGAAAAAGAAGCAGCAGCAGCTTCAAGCTGACCAAGATCTGCTCAGTGATAAATGGACTGATGTCCTACCAACCGAAGAATACAGCCTCAAACGCCCAACCAAAAGGTACCCAAAGCGCAAATTGCTACCTCGGTTTGACGAGGAGGCGCCGGAATACATACCTCCATCACACAATGCGGCTGACCGACCACCACGTGGTCGGGACAAAATGGCAACTCACGCGGAACACCTGCCAGCCCCGCCTCATCGCACAAATAGAAGTAAATTAGCCCACAGTCATACATATGACCTTCGGCAAAACCTGAACAATAATGCAGCACATATTAGATCAATCTATGGATCGCGAGGACGTGCCTCGACACGCAACGACGGCCACCTGTTTGGACTGACAAACTTAGTCATGCGCGGGCTAAAAACCGCAGGCGGACTCCATCAAAGCTACGTCACGATAGGGCCCGATATAGAGGCGCCGCACACCCTCATTGCTTCACTGATGAGGTCCTGGATCATGAATTCCCAGAGGGGTTCAAACCCAAGAATATAGAATCATACGATTGAACCACGGACCCCGCGGTGTGGATCGAAGACTTCATTCTCCACATTCATATGGCCCGCGGCGATGACCTCCACGCCATCAAATACCTCCCTTTAAAACTCAAGGGGCCAGCTCGGCACTGGCTCAACAGTCTGCCTGCAAATTCTATTGGCAGCTGGGAGGACTTGGAAGAGGCCTTCCTTGATAACTTCCAAGGCACATACGTTCGACCTCTGGACGCCGATGACTTAAGCCATATAGTTCAACAGCCCGGAGAGTCCGCCAGGAAATTTTGGACTAGGTTCATAACTAAAAAGAACCAAATCGTTGATTGTCCGGATGCCGAAGCCTTAGCAGCCTTCAAACACAGCATCCGCGACCAATGGCTCGCTCGCCACCTCGGCCAAGAAAAGTCAAAATCCATGGCAGCCCTCACGGCAATCATGACCCGCTTTTGTGTGGGCGAGAATAGTTGGATGGCCCGTAGCAAAAACAATGCAAGCGACGCCGGCACCCTTGAAGCTAAAACTAGCAAAGACAAGTCTTGACGCAACATATACAAGCGTCGAAACAACAGTGATAACACCGAGGACACGACAGACAAGAAGTCGTTCCAAAGGAACAATTCAGGCCCATCTAGCTTGGACCGCATACTTGATCGTTCGTGCCAGATTCATGGCACCCCAGACAAACCACCCAATCATACAAATAGAGATTTCTCGGTTTTTAAACAGGCCGTCAAATTGAATGCTGAGAACAGGGAAAAGGGATCGCACAGCGAGGACGATGACGAAGAGCCCCAACAACCAAACACAGGGGGACAGAAGAAGTTTCCCCCTTAGGTCAAAACGGTGAACATCATATACGCTACCCACATCCCCAAGAGGGAGGGCAAGCGTGCGCTCAGGGATGTCTACGCGATAGAGCCAGTTGCCCCAAAATTTAATCCATGGTTGTCATGCCCGATCACTTTTGATCACCGGGATCATCCGACCAGTATCCGTCATGGTGGCTCAGCCGCACTGGGCCTAGACCCAATAATTGATGGGTTCCACCTGACTCGCGTCCTTATGGACTGAGGTAGCAGCCTCAATCTGCTTTATCGGGATACATCACGAAAAATGGGCATTAACCCATCTCGAATCAAGCCCACCAGGACTACCTTCAAAGGAGTCATACCAGGTGTAGAGGCCTGCTGTACGGGCTCAATCACACTAGAGTTTGTCTTCGGATCTTCGAACAACTTCCGAAGCGAGGAGCTAATTGTTGATATGGTCCCCTTCCGCAGCGGCTATCACGCACTTCTCAGATGAACTGCGTTCGCTCGATTCAACACAGTACCACACTATGCTTATCTCAAGCTCAAGATGCCTGGTCCATATGGCGTCATAATAGTCAACGGAAATACGGAACGCTCCCTCCATACAGAAGAGCACACAGCTGCCTTAGCAGCAGAAGTACAAAGCAGCCTTCTCAAGCAGAACCTTAATTCGGCTGCCGAGCCCACAGACACCGTTAAGAGGGTCCGAACTACTCTGCAGCAGGAGAGCTCGGCTCGTCAGGAGCTCGACTAGCAAACCGGCCTCCGTCTCATTCCCGATCAAGTGGTGGCATTCGTGCCGCGCGTACATAACTACGCACTCAAAATCCCATGGGCATCGACAGAGGCATAGCTAGCTTCTGGTCCGTAGTACGGCTCAATCGACATTGGATACACACATACTTTCACGTTTACTTGTTTCCTTTTTAGGTCTCAATCCCACAGGCACCATCTGGTGGTCTGGTCATCGGTCCTCTCGAAGGATAAACACACCAAGACGGCGAGAAACGCAGTCATATAGGGGACTTTTTAGGTAATTCTGTTAACGATAACTCTACCTGTTTTTTAGTACCCGCGTCCAGCTCTCCCTTGGTTTCGGCATGTCAAATAGCATGTTGCTTATCGCACTACCTTTATCAATGCGCCTTGACGTAGTAATTAAATTACAATGAGAACAGTTTGCGGCTGGAGCTGTAGGACTCCAGCTTTTTACCTTCGTACCTTTTCTGTTTTCTTTCTTTTTTTCTAGCTCCCCTGTGGATAATCCTATCAGGTAGCACCTCTACACTTTGGTACGCTTGATGTTTGCTAGGGGCTTCATAGCACCCCACATTACAGCAACAAAAGTCTGAACACTTTTTATAAGTATAGTTCGGCACCCCGAATTTAGCATTATATGCATTAGCTCCGAATCATGTCTTTGGTCAATAGTTGGGTTGCCCGGCTCCTGTGCTTGCTACCTTATGTTCCGCTATATCGGCTAAGATAGTAAAGGGAGAACTACTGCGATTGTGGCTTGGTTTATCCAAAGGAGCACCTCGGTAGAGAAAGCCGAAAACTGACTGTCATGATGCGGCGAGAGCCGGTCAGCTGTTCGGAGGTTTCAAATCATTGGAGATTTCTTCTGCATCACGTGAAGGATTGGTACTTCCCGATCAGACGCTCATAGTACTCTAGCTCAGACGATCAGATTGGTACTTCCCGGTCAGCTGCGCCCATGTTTTTATTGTCGCACTCCTATGACTAAGTGAGGGCGTTACAGCCGTATAGTCTGGTTGCCTGGTTCGTTGTGCTAAACAACTCCTTCAAGGACCATCTGATTGGATCAAGAGTGTTTAGATTCCATCCCGAACACCCAGTACTACCTACATGGGGGTAGAAGCCGTAGACTGGTTAACCCTCAGATTTCATAAAACACGGCTGCACAGGAAGTAAAAATTTAAAAACATAACAAGCATTATATTGCATAAACACTTTGTTTTATCATACAAGGTAGAGGGAGATCGCATACATTCATTCAAAGATAGTGTCTTTCACAGTGATCCGCAACAATGCGGGATCCCTCCAGGACACCATCAAAATACAACTCGGGTCGGTGGTGCTCCTTGCCCTCAGGGGCCCCTCGGTCATTAGCTTCTTGGCATCCATCTTCGCCCAGTGCTTTTGACACGGGCAAGGGCCATCTGTGCGCCTTCGATACAGACAGACCGCTTTATAACCTCAAGCCGGGGGCAGGCATCAACAAGCTTCTTCACAAGTCCGAAGTAGCTGCTAGGTATCGGCGCGCTAGGCCATAGTCGGACTATCAGCTCCTTCATGGCTAGCTCGGCCGCCTTGTGCAGCTCGACCAGCTGTTTTAGCTAGTCGCTGAAGGACACCGGATGTTCGGGCACAAGATATTGAGACCAGAACAGCTTCTCCGTAGAACTCCCTTCCTCGGCTCGATAGAACTCGGCAGCGTCTGATACACTGCACGACAAATCCGTAAAAGCCCCTGAAGAACTCCAAATTTGGGTAAGTAAAAGGAACGCTTCCTTCACAGACTTGCTTTGCATAATGAAAGCCTTACCCACCATGATCTTCCTGGCCGCCTGGATTTCCCGAAGGGCACTCTGGGCTTTGGCTCGAGCCGGACGCTCTGGAGGGCCTTCGCAAGTTCAGACGCTTCCGTCTTGGAATCACGCTCCAAGGACTCGCACTTCTTGACGGCATCCTGGAGCTCTTGCTGAACCTCGCCGACCCGGGCCTCGTGCTTCTCGCGCGCGGCGCGTTCCTTGGCCGCTTTGTCCTCGGCCTTCTCTAACGCCTTCTTGAGGCCGCCACCTCAGTCGTGGCCCCTAATAAAGTTCATGGCACTTTAGTCAGCATGAACCATTCATCCTTCCTAAATATACACGCAGGTTACTGCATAGCTTTGTTGTCCTCCAACTGCTTCTTCACGAGGCCGAGCTCTTTCTCGGCCCGCTCCAGGTTCTGCTTCAGTCCGGACACCTCCGCAGTGTGAGTGGCAGCAGCCAGCAGTGATGCCTGCTTATTCACATAGACATATTATGTTAGACTCCTATGAAAATTATTTTGATCCCCTGTTCGGATTTTCCTTTCCGAACACCGAACAGAGCATCAGGGGCGACTGTACACATTGTGATATTTTTTCTACAATTGTTACCTCAAAGCCTATTAAAAGGCTAGTGCAGGCCTCGGTCCGTCCGCTTCTGGCGGACTGAACCTTTTCGATCACCGTACCCGTAAGGACACGGTGCTCATCCACAATGGAGGCGCCTCGTAGCGCTTCCAGCAGATTGTCCAGTGCCTCCGGTTGGACAGATGTCATCGGTGGAACAAGCACACCTCCTCCTTTCGGGGAAGGCCGTTCGCTGGACTTCGGAGCCATGAAGGTCTCTAGAATGGTATCCGGCTGAGGGCCAAAGAGAACTTGGCCCCCACTGCCAGTCCCCGTGGGGGCTTTTCCCCCATGTGTCCGGCAACCGAGGAGTCATCCTGCGGCGCCACCTTAACGATTTCTGGAATCTCCCCTTGGTCTGGGAAGATCCTTTGGGATGCCACCTCGTCATCACCCTTGGGTGAGGCAGAATGAGCGGGCGGCGGAGACATGCTAGCCATCTCCTTTGAGTCTAGCGAATCCTCTGTCGAGGATCGCGGGGAGCCATCGCGGGCTGGACTGTAATGGCATAGTTTAAACATATTAATATTATAAACTGGAAAAGCCAGGTATTGGGAGGTGCATAGGGTTTTGGTACTTACGAGGCAGCCCGAGGCTTGGTCCGGGGCATTCGCTCCGGACTGCTTTCGACATTGCATGCGGAGTTATCCGCAAGGGAGCCCTTCCCCCTCTTGGGAGCCCTCGCCTCCAGATTTGTGGAGGCCTCTCTTTTATTCTTTCCCCCCTCCGAGGGGAAGCCGCCTTCTTCTTCGGTGACTGAATAGTCACTCTCGTCTTCGGACGACATGTCCGAAGCACCCTTTCGGAGAATGCCACTCCTGCTCCCTTTGGCCGTCTTCTTGGCCTTCTTCTCCGGCACATCATAAGGCGCCGGAAATAGCATCTTCGTTTGGACTGGGGTTTCCTCATCTTTGGGAAGTGGGGCTGGACAATTAATCCGCCCCACTATGTCGATCCAGGCCTGAACATTGATAGGAAGGCTTAGACTCCTTCCCAAAATATGCTAGTAAAGGCTATACCTTGAATACGTGAAAAAACTTACCAAATTGGCCTGGCGCTTTAAGATGAGCCCACGATCTTCGGTCATGGGCGATGGTGTCTCGCCGGCCTTGAAGAGCACCTTCCAGATATCTTCGTGCGTTGTGCCGAAGAGCTCCAGTAGTGTCTGGTGCTTGGCGGAATCAAACTCCCACAAATAGCAAGTCCGGCGTTGGCACGGAAGGATCCGGAGAATGAGCATAACCTGGATCACGTTGACGAGTTTGATCCTCTTGGTTATCATGTTTTGAACGCACGTCTGGAGCCCAGTCAGCTAGCTTGAAGATCCCCAGGTGAGGCCCTTCTCTTGCCAAGAGGTGAGCCGTAGTGAAGCTCCGGATCGAAATTCGGGGTCCGCCGCCTAGTTGGTGTCATGCGGCTCGGTGATGTAGAACCACCCCGATTGCCACCCCTTAACCATATCCACAAAGGAGCCTTCGGGCCATGTAACGTTGGGCATCTTGCCCACCATGGCGCCTCTGCACTCTGCCTGTTGGCCACTCACCACCTTCGGCTTTACATTGGAAGTCTTCAGCCATAGGTCGAAGTGAGGCGGGATACGGAGGAAGGCCTCGCAAATGACTATCAATGCCGAGATATTGAGGACAAAGTTGGGGGCTAGATCATGGAAATCTAGCATGTAGTAAAACATCAGTCTGCGGACGAACGGGTGGAGAGGGAATCAAAGCCCACGGACGAAATGTGCGAGAAACACAACCCTCTCATGGGGTTCTGGGGTTGGGACGATCTGTCCTTCAGCCGGGAGACGGTGAATGATCTCCTTGGTCAGGTATCCGGCCTCTCTAAGCTCCTTGATGTCTTTCTTCTTAACAGAAGAAGCCATCCACTTGCCACCTACTCTGGATCCGGACATGGTTGGAGTGTTTTCTCCGATGAGGGAAGCTGGGGCTTGGGCGCTGGTGCTCTAGAATGGATGGGAAGAGGAAGGAGAAGGCAGGGGTAAGCAAGGACGAATCTTATCACCTTATAAAGGCCGCGAATATCACATGCCTCCCTGCTAGCCTTAAAACTCGCCTATTCCCAAGGGTTGTGTAAATGGCACGGTTGGGTTACCCACACCCGTATTGATGAGAATCCCATAATAAAGGGACACGATCTCTGCTTTGACAAGACGTGCCAACGGCAACCGCGTCTCGAAACATGGAGCGGCAGGCAAAAGACGGTTCGAAATTATGACTGGATGGACAAGATGTCATGTTGTAAAAGTCGTTAGTGGATTGGACTCGTGTATTATTATATTCTCTCTGCGGTTGTGTGTCGTGTGTGTTACAGGTCCGGACACGATCAATTCGCCCGAAGACTATTTTGGAGTTCGGAAGGAGGAACCCGCCTTGCAATGCCGAAGACAGCACTACGCGCCGGATACCTTGTCATTGAATCTAGGTTCACGAGCTACTGAGGGAGTCCTGGACTAAGGGGTCCTCGGGCGTCTGGCCTGTTGGCCATGGGCCGGACTGATGGGCTGTGAAGATACGAAGACCGAAGACTGTACCCATGTCCGGATAGGACTCTCCTTGGCGTGGAAGGCAAGCTTGGTGACCGGATATGTAGATTCATTTCTTTGTAACCGACCTTGTGTAACCCTAGATCCTTCCGGTGCCTATATAAACCGGAGGACTTACTTCGGAGAGGGGAGATTCATTATCATAGACATACAATCTAGACCTCTAGGGTTTAGCTACTATGATCTCGAGGTAGATTAACTCTTGTAGGGGCGACTCCCGCCTGTGCTTAAGTTGTTTCAAGCTTGTAAAGACTCGCGATCGGAAGATTGACCTGGTTTTCTTTCAGCTGAAACTCTACCTAATGGTTCAGATTCCCCGGGTCCATGGGTCCATGGCCGCTTAGCTTAGAAAGCCTTGTTAGAGACATGAATACTCATATTCATCAATATCAATCAAGTAGGACGTAGGGTATTACCTCCATAGAGAGGGCCCGAACCGGGGTAAACATCGTGTCCCTTGTCTCTTGTTACCAACGACCTTGACGCACAGTTCGGGACCCCCTACCCGAGATCCGTCGGTTTTGACACCGACACCCGCATCCGCTCGCCCGCTCCGCTGCCCGCTTCGCCCAGCCACCAACAGGTGGGGTCCACCTGTCAGGACCTTCTCCTACCCGCTGCCGGAGTCCGGCTCCAGCACTCCTCGCCGGCGACGCCGTGTCCAGGCGGGACTCCTCTCCCCTGCCCCCTCGCGCAAGCAGACCCCGACGCCCTCCTCCTATAAAACCCGGGCTACCCTGGCCCCTCTCTCTCTCCCTCTCCTGCATCTCGCGCCATCGTGCCGCACTCGCCGCCGCCGCCGACGAACTCCACAGCCGCCACCCGCCTAGCCGTCGACCCTCGTCGACACCACCACCGCAACCACCGCGGCGCGCCGCCCCTCTTCGTCCACGCCGCTAAGCCGGAGGATCACCGGAGCCGCCGCATTGCCCACACCTGAAGCCGCCGCCGTCTTCCTCCCTACCGGCGCCATCAACCGCCGTGCTAATCCGCTTCGCCCCTCAGCCGTCCGATCTAGATCCTAGGGCGCAGATTAGATCTAGTTATTTTTTTCTTTCCTCTTTTCGAAACGGTATGTGCTATTTAGCGAACGTTCACTAAGTTAGGTCTTCGCAGCGAATGGTTTTCGTTGCATATGCTTCTGTAGCGAACGTTCGTTCAATAGGACTTTTCTTTTTATTTTTAGTTTTCGGCCAGGAACCCATCCGTGAATTTTTTCTTTACAAATTAGTCCCTGTTCTTCAAACGATCACTACTTTTTGCTCGTTAGTCGGAATTAGATGAAACCAACGCCCACTTCTTCGTTATGATCCTATCTATCCATATAAACAACTTAAACATGTTTTTGTAAGTTTAAAATTTGAATTCAAACAGGTTTGTATTTGAACTTAGTTTGATCATAACTTGAGTTTTATAACTCTGATTTAGTTGATTCTTTTTGCAAATTGAAGCTCTTGACCTAAACTTTATGATAAGGCCAAATTCACATAATTTTGGTGCTGTTAGAAATTGTTTTATGTTGCAAGAGTTATTTTCTTGGTTTTGATGTTTTCCGAATTGTCATCTTCGTTCTTTCCAGTCTTTTGAGTGATTGCTTATGTGTGGTTACTATTATTTGCTTACAATAGGTTGAACGGAGTGTGACGAGTAGAACTATCAGGAGTTATGAGTGCGAATCATCTTCATCAACTATACAAGGCAATTTCACACTTTGATCGTACTTTTCATACCCAATTTTATGCATTAGTTTCAACCCTCGAACATTGCATGAGTAGGATTGATAGCGTGTGGGTATTGGGAAGTAGTTGATGAGGTAGAACCTAGTGTCTTGCATTCAAAACCAGGGTATTATTGCGTTATGCTTGCACTGCTATACTATGCTCGTAGACGTGGTTTGGTTTTGAGAGAATTCATGAAAGATGTGAGATTTATTATCTAATGGTTAACTTAAGGTGGCTACTTTAATAAACATCTGGGTCGAATGGTAGGGGCACCCTGGAGAACCCAGTGGTTAGCCTGGGCACCTGGAGAATCCAGTGTTGTCCTAGGATGTCCCGGAGGACCCGTGTGATCATCCTATGGAATGCCACCCAGGCTCAAAGGGATCATAAGATTATTCATGCTAGAAACTTCTGTGTGCAGCCACAAGCCATTATGGGCCCTAGCATAGTTGGGTATGTTGTGTGACCTCTTTTAGTGGTAGGCTAGCAGATGTAGAGGGAAATTAGGTGTAACTGTCTACCCATAGTAATTAATGCTTCTGAAAGACTGTGTCTCGGTCGTCCGTTTCTCAAACACCATGTAGTGCGAGAAATCCAACGGAGGAGATCGAGTCTTGTGGGGAAAAGTGCACAAACCTCTGCAGAGTGTACAAACTAATCATGATTAGCCGTGTCCCCGGTTATGGACATCTTGAGTATTTGGTACTTGAATTATTGATTTGATCTCGTCACTCTAATTAATTAATTTGTTGGGTTGATGATTATTAATTTGGGATTGAGTTGGAGGAACCTTCTCAATGTTTTCAACAAACTTTGTAGTCAAACAAAATATATTCCTTTGTTGTAGGGAAAAATTACCTTTATGCAAAATTAAACTTAGAGCCTCCACTAGCCAAATATGCATGTAGTGATAGCCCTTATTCAGCTAAGCCCTACAGTGTGAAATTGCGAGTACATTAAATGTACTGACCTACATGGCTGCAACGTCTCATGTTGTAGGGATCTTACGACGAGTAAGTGATACGTTAGGGTTACGATTTCTACACTCAACTTCGCCGTTGGTGTTGATGGGAATCCACAACCTTGTTGTTACTTCCGCTATTTGGATTGAGGTAATTACGTTACTTTATACATGTGATTTACCTCTGTTATAAATCCTCGAGTACTGTGTGTGTCAGCATACCGATCCAGGGATGACACTTAAGCACAAAGACTTGACTGTTTGAGGTCGGGTTGCTACAATATCATAGGAGACTCTCTATCATGAAGACCATGGTGCTACTTTGAAGCACAAGTGTGGTAAAAAGGATAGTAACATTGTCCCTTCTCTCTTTTTCTCTTTTTTTAATTTGGGCCTTCTCTCATTTTTTTGGCCTCTTTTTTTCGTCCGCAGTCTCATCCCGACTTGTGGGGGAATCATAGTCTCCATCATCCTTTCCTCACATGGGACAATGCTATAATAATGAAGATCATCACACTTATATTTACTTACAACTCAAGAATTACAACTCGATACTTGGAACAAAATATGACTCTATGTGAATGCCTCCGGTGGTGTACCGGGATGTGCAATGAATCAAGAGCGACATGTATAAAAAATGATGAATGGTGGCTTTGCCACAAATATGATGTCAACTACATGATCATGCAAAGCAGTATGACAATGATGGAGCGTGTCATAATAAACCGAACAGTGGAAAGTTGCATGGCAATATATCTCGGAATGGCTATGGAAATGCCATAATAGGTAGGTATGGTGGCCGTTTTGAGGAAGGATATGTGGTGGGTTTATGGTACTGACGAAAGTTGCACGGTACTAGAGAGGCTAGCAATGGTGGAAAGGTGAGAGTGCGTATAATCCATGGACTCAACATTAGTCACAAAGAACTCACATACTTATTGCAAAAATCTATTAGTCATCATAACAAAGTGAACGAAATATGCCCTAGAGGCAATAATAAAGTTATTATTTATTTCCTTATATCATGATAAATGTTTATTATTCATGCTAGAATTGTATTAACCGGAAACATAATACATGTGTGAATACATAGACAAACAGAGTGTCACTAGTATGCCTCTACTTGACTAGCTCGTTGATCAAAGATGGTTATGTTTCCTAACCATAGACATCAGTTGTCATTTGATTAACGGGATCACATCATTAGGAGAATGATGTGATTGACTTGACCCATTCCATTAGCTTAGCACTTGATCGTTTAGTTTGTTGCTATTGCTTTCTTCATAACTTATACATGTTCCTATGACTATGAGATTATGCAACTCCCGTTTACCGGAGGAACACTTTGTGTGCTACCAAACGTCACAACATAACTGAGTGATTATAAAGGTGCTCTACAGGTGTCTCTGAAGGTACTTGTTGGGTTGGCGTATTTCGAGATTAGGATTTGTCACTCCGATTCTCGGAGAGGTATCTCTGGGCCCACTCGGTAATGCACATCACTATAAGCCTTGCAAGCATTGCAACTAATGAGTTAGTTGCAGGATGATGTATTACGGAACAAGTAAAGAGACTTGCCGGTAACGAGATTGAACTAGGTATTGAGATACCGACGATCGAATCTCGGGCGAGTAACATACCGATGACAAAGGGAACAACGTATGTTGTTATGCGGTCTGAACAATAAAGATCTTCGTAGAATATGTAGGAGCCAATATGAGCATCCAGGGTCTCAGTCATGTCTACATAGTTCTCGAACCCATAGGGTCCGCACGCTTAAAGTTCGGTGACAATCGTAATTATGGTTTTTGTGTTTTGATGTACCGAAGGTTGTTCGGAGTCCCGGATGTGATCACGGACATGACGAGGAGTCTCGAAATGGTAGAGACATAAAGATTGATATATGGGAAGCCTATATTTGGATATCAGAAACATTCCGGGTGAAATCGGGATTTTTACCGGAGTACTGGGGGGTTACCGGAACCCCCCCCCCCGGGGGTTATTGGGCCTACATGGGCCATAAGGGAGAAGAGGAGGGACGGCCAGGGCAGGCCGCGCACCCCCTCCCCCCTAGTCCGAATAGGACAAGGAAGGGGGGGCTCCCCCCTTTCCTCTTTCTCCCTTCCTCTTTCCTTTTCCAACAAGGCAAGAAGGGGGAGTCCTACTCCCGATGGGAGTAGGACTCCTCCAGGCGCACCCCTAGGGCCGGCCACACCTCCCCCTCCCTCCTTTATATACGGAGGCAAGGGGGCACCCCATGACACACAATTTGATCTTTGTGATCGTTCCTTAGCCGTGTGCGGTGCCCCCTTCCACCATATTCCACCTCGGTCATATCGTAGCGGTGCTTAGGCGAAGCCCTGCGTCCGTAGAACATCATCACCGTTATCACGCCGTCGTGCTGATGATACTCTCCCACAACGTTTTGCTAGATCGGAGCTCGAGGGACATCACCGAGTTGAACGTGTGCAGAACTCAGAGGTACCGTACGTTCGGTACTTGGATTGGTCGGATCGGGAAGACGTACGATTACTTCCTCTACGTTGTGTCAATGCTTTCGTTGCCGGTCTACGAGGGTATGTAGAGAACACTCTCCCCACTTGTTGCTATACATCACCATGATCTTGCGTGTGCGTAGGAATTTTTTTGAAATTACTACGTTCCCCAACAGTGGTATCAGAGCCTAGGTTTTATGCATTGATTTTGTGCACGAGTAGAACACAAGTGATTTGTGGGCGATATAAGTCATACTGCTTACCAGCATGTCATACTTTGGTTCGGGGGTATTGTTGGATGAAGCGGCCTGGACCAACATTACGCGTACGCTTACGCGAGACTGGTTCTACCGATGTGCTTTGCACACAGGTGGCTGGCGGGTGTCAGTTTCTCCAACTTTAGTTGAACCAAGTGTGGCTATGCCCGGTCCTTGCGAAGGTTAAAACAACACCAACTTGACAAACTATCGTTGTGGTTTTGATGCGTAGGTAATAACGGTTCTTGCTAAGCCCGTAGCAGCCACGTAAAACTTGCAACAATAAAGTAGAGGACGTCTAACTTGTTTTTGCAGGGCATGTTGTGATGTGATATGGTCAAGACATGATGCTAAATTTTATTGTATGAGATGATCATGTTTTGTAACTGAGTTATCGGCAACTGGCAGGAGCCATATGGTTGTCGCTTTATTGTATGCAATGCAATTGCGCTGTAATGCTTTACTTTATCACTAAGCGGTAGCGATAGTCATGGAAGCATAAGATTGGCAAGATGACAACGATGCTACAATGGTGATCAAGGTGTCATGTCGGTGACGATGGTGATCATGACGGTGCTTCGGAGATGGAGATCACAAGCACAAGATGATGATGGCCATATCATATCACTTATATTGATTGCATGTGATGTTTATCTTTTATGCATCTTATCTTGCTTTGATTGACTGTAGCATTATAAGATGATCTCTCACTAAATTTCAAGATAAAAGTGTTCTCCCTGAGTATGCACCATTGCCAAAGTTCGTCGTGCCCAGACACCACGTGATGATCGGGTGTGATAAGCTCTATGTCCATCTACAACGGGTGCAAGCCAGTTTTGCACACGCAGAATACTCAGGTTAAACTTGACGAGCCTAGCATATGCAGATATGGCCTCGGAACACTGAGACCGAAAGGTCGAGCATGAATCATATAGTAGATATGATCAACATATTGATGTTCACCATTGAAAGCTACTCCATTTCACGTGATGATCAGTTATGGTTTAGTTGATTTCGATCACATGATCACTTAGAAGATTAGAGGGATGTCTTTCTAAGTGGGAGTTCTTAAGTAATATGATTAATTGAACTTAAATTTATCATGAACTTAGTACCTGATAGTATCTTGCTTGTCTATGTTTGATTGTAGATAGATGGCTCGTGTTGTTGTTCCGTTGAATTTTAATGCGTTCCTTGAGAAAGCAAAGTTGAAAGATGATGGTAGCAATTACACGGACTGGGTCCATAACTTGAGGATTATCCTCATTGCTGCACAGAAGAATTACGTCCTGGAAGCACCGCTAGGTGCCAGGCCTGCTGCTGGAGCAACACAGATGTTATGAACGTCTGGCAGAGCAAAGCTGATGACTACTCGATAGTTCAGTGTGCCATGCTTTACATCTTAGAATCGGGACTTCAACGACGTTTTGAACATCCAGGAGTTGAAGTTAATATTTCAAGCAAATGCCCGGATTGAGAGATATGAAGTCTCCAATAAATTCTACAGCTGCAAGATGGAGGAGAATAGTTCTGTCAGTGAACATATACTCAAAATGTCTGGGTATCATAATCACTTGACTCAACTGGGAGTTAATCTTCCTGTTGATAGTGTCATTGACAGAGTTCTTCAATCACTGCCACCAAGCTACAAGAGCTTCATGATGAACTATAACATGCAAGGGATGGATAAAACAATTCCCGAGCTCTTCGCAATGCTAAAGGCTGCGGAGGTAGAAATCAAGAAGGAGCATCAAGTGTTGATGGTCAACAAGACCGCCAGTTTCAAGAAAAAGGGCAAAGGGAAGAAGAAGGGGAACTTCAAGAAGAACAGTAAGCAAGTTACTGCTCAGGAGAAGAAACCCAAATCTGGACCTAAGCCTGAAACTGAGTGCTTCTACTGCAAGCAGACTGGACACTGGAAGCGGAACTGCCCCAAGTATTTGGCGGATAAGAAGGATGGCAAGGTGAACAAAGGTATATGTGATATACATGTTATTGATGTGTACCTTACTAGAGCTCGCAGTAGCACCTGGGTATTTGATACTGGTTCTGTTGCTAACATTTGCAACTCGAAACAGGGACTATGGATTAAGTGAACACCAGCAAAGGACGAGGTGACGATGCGTGTGGGAAATGGTTCTAAAGTCGATGTGATTGCGGTCGGCACGCTACCTCTACATCTACCTTCAGGATTAGTTTTAGACCTAAATAATTGTTATTTGGTGCCAGCGTTGAGCATGAACATTATATCTGGATCTTGTTTGATGCGAGACGTTTATTCATTTAAATCAGAGAATAATGGTTGTTCTATTTATATGAGTAATACCTTTTATGGTCATGCACCCTTGAAGAGTGGTCTATTTTTGATGAATCTCGATAGTAGTGATACACATATTCATAATATTGAAGCCAAAAGATGCAGAGTTGATAATGATAGTGCAACTTATTTGTGGCACTGCCGTTTAGGTCATATCAGTGTAAAGTGCATGAAGAAACTCCATACTGATGGACTTTTGGAATCACTTGATTATGAATCACTTGGTACTTGCGAACCGTGCCTCATGGGCAAGATGACTAAAACGCCGTTCTCCGGTACTATGGAGAGAGCCACGGGTTTATTGGAGATCATACATACAGATGTATGTGGTCCGATGAATATTGAGGCTCATGGTGGATATCATTATTTTCTCACCTTCACAGATGATTTGAGCAGATATGGGTATATCTACTTAATGAAACATAAGTCTGAAACATTTGAAAAGTTCAAAGAATTTCAGAGTGAAGTTGAAAATCATCGTAACAAGAAAATAAAGTTTCTACGATCTGATCACGGAGGAGAATATTTGAGTTACGAGTTTGGTCTACATTTGAAACAATGCAAAATAGTTTTGCAACTCACGCCACCCGTAACACCACAGCGTAATGGTGTGTCCGAACGTCGTAATCGTACTTTACTAGATATGGTGCGATCTATGATGTCTCTTACAGATTTACCGCTATTGTTTTGGGGTTATGCTTTAGAGACGACTGCATTCACGTTAAATAGGGCACCATCGAAATCCGTTGAGACGACACCTTATGAACTGTGGTTTGGCAAGAAACCAAAGTTGTCGTTTCTGAAAGTTTGGGGCTGCGAAGCTTATGTGAAAAAGCTTCAACCTGATAAGCTCGAACCCAAATCGGAGAAATGTGTCTTCATAGGATACCCAAAGGAAACTGTTGGGTACACCTTCTATCACAGATCCGAAGGCAAGACTTTCGTTGCTAAGAATGGATCCTTTCTAGAGAAGGAGTTTCTCTCGAAAGAAGTGAGTGGGAGAAAAGTAGAACTTGATGAGGTAACTGTACCTGCTCCCTTATTGGAAAGTAGTACATCACAGAAACCGGTTTCTGTGACACCTACACCAATTAGTGAGGAAGCTAATGATAATGATCATGAAACTTCAGATCAAGTTACTACCGAACCTCATAGATCAACCAGAGTAAGATCCGCACCAGAGTGGTACGGTAATCCTGTTCTGGAAGTCATGCTACTAGATCATGATGAACCTACGAACTATGAAGAAGCGATGGTGAGCCCAGATTCCGCAAAATGGCTAGAAGCCATGAAATCTGAGATGGGATCCATGTATGAGAACAAAGTGTGGACTTTGGTTGACTTGCCCGTTGATCGGCAAGCAATTGAGAATAAATGGATCTTCAAGAAGACTGATGCTGACGGTAATGTTACTGTCTACAAAGCTCGACTTGTTGCTAAAGGTTTTCGACAAGTTCAAGGGATTGACTACGATGAGACCTTCTCACCTGTAGCGATGCTTAAGTCTGTCCGAATCATGTTAGCAATTGCCGCATTTTATGATTATGAAATTTGGCGAATGGTTGTCAAAACTGCATTCCTGAATGGATTTCTGGAAGAAGAGTTGTATATGATGCAACCAGAAGGTTTTGTCAATCCAAAGGGAGCTAACAAAGTGTGCAAGCTCCAGCGATCCATTTATGGACTGGTGCAAGCCTCTCGGAGTTGGAATAAACGCTTTGATAGTGTGATCAAAGCATTTGGTTTTGTACAGACTTTTGGAGAAGCCTGTATTTACAAGAAAGTGAGTGGGAGCTCTGTAGCATTTCTGATATTATATGTGGATGACATATTATTGATTGCAAATGATATAGAATTTCTGGATAGCATAAAGGGATACTTGAATAAGAGTTTTTCAATGAAATACCTCGGTGAAGCTGCTTACATATTGGGCATTAAGATCTATAGAGATAGATCAAGACGCTTAATTGGACTTTCACAAAGCACATAACTTGACAAAGTTTTAAAGAAGTTCAAAATGGATCAAGTAAAGAAAGGGTTCTTGCCTGTGTTACAAGGTGTGAAGTTAAGTAAGACTCAATGTCCGACCACGGTAGAAGATAGAGAGAAAATGAAAGATGTTCCCTATGCTTCAGCCATAGGCTCTATCATGTATGCAATGCTGTGTACCAGACCTGATGTGTGCCTTGCTATAAGTCTAGCAGGGAGGTACCAAAGTAATCCAGGAGTGGATCACTGGACAGCGGTCAAGAACATCCTGAAATACCTGAAAAGGACTAAGGATATGTTTCTCGTATATGGAGGTGACAAAGAGCTCATCGTAAATGGTTACATTGAAGCAAGCTTTGACACTGATCCGGATGATTCTAAATTGCAAACCGGATACGTGTTTATACTGAACGGTGGAGCTGTCAGTTAGTGCAGTTCTAAACAAAGCGTCGTGGCGGGATCTACATGTGAAGCGGAGTACATAGCTGCTTCGGAAGCAGCAAATGAAGGAGTCTGGATGAAGGAGTTCATATCCGATCTAGGTGTCATACCTAGTGCATCGGGTCCAATGAAAATCTTTTGTGACAATACTGGTGCAGTTGCCTTGGCGAAGGAATCCAGATTTCACAAGAGAACCAAGCACATCAAGAGATGCTTCAATTCCATTCGGGATTTAGTCCAAGTGGGAGACATAGAAATTTGCAAGATACATACGGATCTGAATGTTGCAGACCCGCTGACTAAGCCTCTTCCACCAGCAAAACATGATAAACACCAAGGCTCCATGGGTGTTAGAATCATTACTTTGTAATCTAGATTATTGACTCTAGTGCAAGTGGGAGACTGAAGGAAATATGCCCTAGAGGCAATAATAAAGTTATTGTTTATTTCCTTATATCATGATAAATGTTTATTATTCATGCTAGAATTGTATTAACTGGAAACATAATACATGTGTGAATACATAGACAAACAGAGTGTCACTAGTATGCCTCTACTTGACTAGCTCGTTGATCAAAGATGGTTATGTTTCCTAACCATAGACATGAGTTGTCATTTGATTAACGGGATCACATCAATAGGAGAATGATGTGATTGACTTGACCCATTCCGTTAGCTTAGCACTTGATCGTTTAGTTTATTGCTATTGCTTTCTTCATGACTTATACATGTTCCTATGAATATGAGATTATGCAACTCCCGTTTACCGGAGGAACACTTTGTGTGCTACCAAACGTCACAACGTAACTGGGTGATTATAAAGGTGCTCTACAGGTGTCTCCAAAGGTACTTGTTGGGTTGGCATATTTCGAGATTAGGATTTGTCACTCCGATTGTCGGAGAGGTATCTCTGGGCCCACTCGGTAATGCACATCACTATAAGCCTTGCAAGCATTACAACTAATGAGTTAGTTGCGGGATGATGTATTACGGAATGAGTAAAGAGACTTGTCGATAACGAGATTGAACTAGGTATTGAGATACCGACGATCGAATCTCGGGCAAGTAACATACCGATGACAAAGGGAACAACGTATGTTATGATGCGGTCTGACCGATAAAGATCTTCGTAGAATATGTAGGAGCCAATATGAGCATCCAGGTTCCTCTATTGGTTATTAACCGGAGACGTGTCTCGGTCATGTCTACATAGTTCTCGAACCCGTAGGGTCCGCACGCTTAAAGTTCGGTGACGATCGTAATTAGGGTTTTTGTGTTTTGATGTACCGAAGGTTGTTCGGAGTCCCGGATGTGATCATGGACATGACGAGGGGTCTTGAAATGGTCGAGAAATAAAGATTGATATATTGGATCCCATGGGGTTATTGGGCCTACATGGGCCTTAAGGGAGAAGAGGAGGGCCGGCCAGGGCAGGCCGCGCGCACCCTCCCCCCTAGTCCGAATAGGACAAGGAAGGGGGGGCGGCGCCCCCCTTTCCTCTTTCTCCCTTCCTCCTTCCTTTTCCAACAAGGCAGGAAGGGGGAGTCCTACTCCCGGTGGGAGTAGGACTCCTCTAGGCGCAACCCTAGGGCCGGCCGCACCTCCCCCTCTCCCTCCTTTATATACGGAGGCAAGGGGGCACCCCATGACACACAAGTTGATCTTTGTGATCATTCCTTAGCCGTGTGCGGTGCCCCCTTCCACCATATTCCACCTCGGTCATATCGTAGCCGTGCTTAGGCGAAGCCCTGCGTCGGAAGAACATCATCACCGTCATCACGCCGCCGTGCTGATGAAACTCTCCCTCAACGTTTTGCTGGATCGGAGCTCGAGGGACATCACCGAGTTGAACGTGTGCAGAACTCGGAGGTACCGTACGTTCGGTACTTGGATCAGTCGGATCGGGAATATGTACGACTACTTCCTCTACGTTGTGTCAACGCTTCTGTTGCCGGTCTACGAGGGTACGTAGAGAACACTCTCCCCTCTCGTTGCTATACATCACCATGATCTTGCGTGTGCGTAGGAATTTTTTTTAAATTACTACGTTCTACAACACAAAGTACTACGCGCATGCTCCTAGGGGGATAGATTGGTAGGAAAAGACCATCGCTCGTCCCCGGCCTCCACTCATAAGGAAGACAATCAAAAATTAAATCATGCTCCGACTTCATCACATAACGGTTCACCATACGTGCATGCTATGGGACTCAAAAATTTAACACAAGTATTTCCCAAATTCACAACTACTTACTAGCATGACTCTAATATCACCATCTTCATATCTCAAAACAATCATAAGGAATCAAACTTCTCATAGTATTCAATGCACTTTACATGAAAGTTTTTGTTATATCCATCTTGGATGCCTATCATATTAGGACTAATTTTATAACCGAAGAAAATTACCATGCTGTTTAGAGACTCTCAAAATAATACAAGTGAAGTACGAAAGTTCATCAATTTCTATAAAATAAAACCACCGTCGTGCTCTAAAAAGATATAAGTGAAGCACTAGAGCAATTTTGCCTAGCTCAAAAGATATACGTGAAGCACATAGAGCATTCTAATAAATAACGATTCATGCGTGTCTCTCCTGAAAGGTGTGTACATAAAGTATGATTGTGGCAAACTAAAAAGCAAAGACTCAAATCATACAAGACGCTCCAAGCAAAACACATATCATGTGGTTAATAAAAATATAGCCTCAAGTAAACTTACGATAGACGAAGACGAAAGAGGGGATGCCTTCCCGGGGCATCCCCAAGCTTAGGCTTTTTGAAATCCTTGAATATTACCTTGGGGTGCCTTGGGCATCCCCAAGATTAGGCTCTTTCCACTCCTTATACCATAGTCCATCAAATTCTTACCTAAAACTTCAAAACTTCACAACAAAAAACTCAACAGAAAATCTCGTAAGCTCCGTTAGTATAAGAAAATAAATCACCACTTTTGTTACTGTTGTGAACTCATTCGTTATTTATATTGGTGTAATATCTACTGTATTCCAACTTTTCCATGGTTCATACCCTTTGATACTAGCCACAGATGCATCAAAATAAGCAAACAACACGCGAAAAACAGAATTTCTCAAAAATAGAACAGTCTGTAGCAATCTGGGTATTTCGAATACTTATGTAACTCCAAAAATTCTGAGAAATTAGGAAGTCCTAGATAAATTGCTTATTAGTTCTTTGCATAAAGAATCAGTATTTTATCAAATTAACTATCACCGTAGGCTACCCCAAAGTTATTACTTGGCACAAACACTAATTAAAACACAAAACCACATCTAACCCGAGGCCGGATGAAAAATTTATTGCAAAACAGGACCTAAAAAGTAAGAACAAAAATAAAATTGGGTTGCCTCCCAACAAGCGCTATTGTTTAACTCCCCTAGCTAGGCACAAAAACATGGATAGATCTAAGTGTTATCATCTTTGGCATGCAAATATTTAATCACAAACTTATGACTCTTGGGAGATTCTTTGGTTTTATAGATGATCAAACACCTAGGCAAGAAATCAAGAGATTCATTCATGAAAATATGTTCCTTAATAATATCGATAAATTTGGGGTGAATACTAATTGATTTGAGATCTTCATTATTTTTACTAGAAGATTCACCCTTATTCTTAGGAACATAAGTAAACTTGGCAATCTTGGTAGGAGGAAGATACTGAGTAGTTTTAATGGAGGAAAAAGCAGAACCCAAGTTGGTAATAATACCTTCTAGCTTGTTAATTCTAGTAGAATCTTGATCTATCTTTTCATTAACTATTGGTTCCTTTTCCCTAAGATTCTTAAAGTAACTCCTACTTTAGATCCATATTGAGTAATCTGATTATGAATCTTTCATCCAAATTTTCAATCAACTCAATTGTAGCAATTTTATTTTCAATAATGTCTAATCACAACATGTTCCAAAGTTAAAATAGTTCCATTAACCAAAAGAGGTGGCAGTCCTAGCAAATCTATCATAGCATTATAGGAATCAAAAGTATGGCTCCCCAAGAAATTTCCCCCAGTAATGGTATCTAGAACATATCTATTCCAAGGTGTAACGCCTACATAAAAGTTGCGAAGAAGAACATTAGTAGATTGCTTTCGAGTAGATCTATTTTGAGCATTGCAAATTCTATACCAAGCATCTTTCAAATTTTCTCGTTCCCTTTGTTTGAAGTTGAGAACTTCGTTATCAGGAGTACTCACGATAATGGGAGGACTAGCCATGAGAGCTAATCGGACATTTAAACACATGAGCACACAAAAAGCAAACGAAAAAGACGAACAGAAGAGAGGCGAAGAAAAGGCGAATCTTTTCAAAAATCATTTTAGAAGTGGGGGAGAGAAAAATGAGAGGCGAATGGCGAATAATGTAATGCGAGAGATGAGAGTCTATGATGGGTACTTGGTATGTCTTGGCTTGGTGTAGATCTCCCCGACAACAGCGCCATAAATCCTTGTTGCTACCTCTTGAGCTTGCATTGGTTTTTCCCTTGAAGAGGAAAGGGTGATGCAGCAAAGTAGCCTAAGTATTGCCCTCAGTTTTGAGAACCAAGGTATCAATATAGTAGGAGACTATGCAACAAGCCACCGAATACCTGCACAAACAAACACCAACTTGCAACCAACGCGACAAAGGGGTTGTCAATCATTTCACGGTTATTTGCAAAGTGAGATTTGATAAAGATGGATAAACGGTAAAGTAATATTTTTGGTATTTTTGGTTTATGGAACGGAATGCAAAAGATTGGGAAGTAAGGGAACGACGACAGAAATTGGCAAGTTGACGGGAAACTAATATGTCGTAAAATAGACCCGGGGGCCATAGGTTTCACTAGAGGCTTCTCTCAAGATAGGAGTTATTATAGTGGGTGAACAAATTATTGCCGAGCAATTGATAGAAAAGCGCAAAGTTATGACGATATCTCACGCAATATTCATGATTATAGGCATCACGTCCGTGTCAAGTAGACCGAAACGATTCTGCATCTACTACTATTACTCCACACATCGACCGACTCCTGCCTGCATCTAGAGTATTAAGTTCATAAGAATAGAGTAACAGATTACGTAAGATGACATGATGTAGCGTGATTAACTTGTAACATCCCAATTTTCATTAAATTTGTATGTCAATAGAATCGTTCAATGCATATCATATTTCTTTGCATTTTAGAGTGTTTGAAGTATTCAAATAATATTTTTCCACTTGAGAAAAACAAATGAGAGGGGATAAGATGACTTCCTCAAACTTATAAAGGAGTGGGAAATTTATTTTGAATATTATTTGAAGTTTTGGAGTCTATCGGTATTTAATTTTTTCTGCAAAAAGTGCATTAATTGCATTAGGAAAATATTTTCAAAATGTTATGTGCGTAAGTTAATGTTCATTAGGTTCTAAATATTATATAGTTATTTTAGAAGTTATTTTGGTGTTTTTATTAGTTCATTTGAATTATTTAGGGCCACTTTAGTGTTCAGTTAAATAAAGAAACACGCACGCACGCACTCACCGCAACCTGGACCGAAACTGGGTTCGGCCCAGGAGCACCCCAACTGGCCCAGCTGGCCATTTGGCCCAAGGCTAGCGCCCAGCGCCCTGCGCCCGGAACCCTCCGACACCGGTCGACCGCCCCGCACGCGCCCTTGCTCGCCTCCTCTCGCTGCCGCTGCCAGGCGGGCTCCGCTCGTCAGCTCGTCCCCAACCTCCCGCAGGCCACGGGATAAACATCCTCGCCGCGCCACCGCAACCGCCGCTCGGATCCCTCGCGGGTGAGGCTTATCCGCAGCCCCGTAGCGCTCCTAGCCACGCCTATATAAAGGCCAGGACCCCCTCTTCCAACCTCGTCGTCCCGCGTCTTCCCACGCCGCCCCTACCGCTCGCTGTCGCCGTTTGCATCTCGCCGGAGCCACGCCACTCCGTCGTCCATTTCATCGTCTGTGGCACCCCCTAGCTCTCCTTCCTTTGTCAATTGGATCCCCGCGACAATGCGCTTCTGTTTGACACGTTTTTTGACCCCAGGACCCGCCGGAGCACCCGCCCCGACGACACCCGACCTTGCTGGAGCCCACGGAGCGCCGCCGCCTTCGCCTCGCCGACCCTGACGCCCTTGAGGAGCCCCGATGACACCATCCGGACGCCCAAGCCGCGCCGCACCTCCTCGTCTTCTTCGCCGTCGCCAAGGACCACCGCAGCCGCCCCCCCCCCTCCGTCACCGATGTCACGTCGCCGTCTTCATCGTCGCCGGCCACCACCACCACCTGCTGTAAGCCGCCGCCCCAATCCCTCCCATTAGATCGATCACCGACGGCCTAGATTAGATTAGGTTAGTTTGTATTTTTTAGTTGAACCGGTACGCGGTTAACCGTGGGCTTTTATTCTAAAAACCGATCGGTTTCTGTATAAGTTAGCCGCCGCCTCCGTTTTTCTTAGATTGTGGCCTGCCGCTGTATAAGCTACGCGGCGAACACCTTTCGGCCAGTAGGAATCTGCCACGCGCCAGGGACCTGTTTGTGATAGTTTTTCTTCACTGTCTGGTCCCTTTTATCATAGATTAGTCCCTGATCTTAGATTAGCCATAACTTTTAAACCGTAGATCCAAACTCGATGAAACCAACGGCAAATTCTTTGTCAAGTTTAGATTTGAATTTATTCAGATTTGAATTCGAACTTCAAATGGCCATATCTCCCAAACCGAAGCTCTGATTAAGTTGTTTCTTTTTGCATTATGTCACCGTAGCCAAACCCTATCACCTGGACCTTTGTCACAATAATTTTCACACACTAGAATCTGCCCTTTAATATTTTTATTAGTATGCACTATAGCTCACATCACTTTTTGAACCATAGGCCTATGTTGTTTTGCATTTAGAATATTTTTGTGGTGCTTAGTGTGTTTTATGTTCATTTGGTTTTTCCGAGACTTCTTGCTTCGCATGTTCTTCTTGGTTTTCTGAAATGTTTGCTTGTGTTTGTTTATCTTCCTTTGCGCTGGATTGCCCGGAGTGCAAAGCAGAATATAATCAGTCTTTAGAATTCAACCAGTAGTACCAAGGCAAGTTGCATCTTGATCATGTTTCATTACCTATGTTTTTATTATGCACTTAGTTCTTTGCGGTAGGACTGCATGGTAGGAATTGAAGCCGCGTGACTATGCTTTTCACCCAGTAGTTCATTGAGGTAGGTCTGAACCATATAACATTGTCGCCATCATTTTACATTATGTTGCTTCACTAAGTAGACGTGGATTGGGGAGTGATCATTGTAAAGTATGAGTGACAATGTAGTAAATAGGACCTAAGATAATTAATGAACTACGTGGGTGGAAGCTTGTTGGAATGGTGGTGAAGTACAGTGGGGCACGCATGGGAAATCCATGGTGGTGCACCACTAGTGGACCGTCCGCTCAGGCTCAAAGAGATCAATCGTATTTTCATGTCTAGAAGCTTACGTGTGCAGCCACAAGCCAATATGGGATCTGGCTTAGTTGAGTAGTTAGTGTGACCCCTTCCGGGATGGGCTAGCAGATGTAGAATGATGTAGGTGTACCGGCCTATCCGTGGGTTAAGGGGGAACATTTTCGAAAGACTATGTCTCAATCTTTCGATCATGGAGGTGATCGAGTCTTGTGGGGAAAAGTGTGCAACCTCTGTAGAGTGTCAACCTAATCGATTAGCCGTGTCCCCGGTTACGGACAACTTGAGCATCTAGTAGTGGAAATGCCGGGAGATCTCCTCACCTTTAATCAAACAGTTGGGTTTCAAATGAAACTTGGGAACGGATGGAGTTGGGTTTGCCAACTCATCCTATGAAAATGTGTAGTAGTAGAATAACATCTTTTCTAATAGGGAAAAGCTAGCTTTATGCAAAAACTAAACATAGAGCTTTCCACCAACCAAATTGCATGTACAAGTAGGTTCATTACACTTATGATGTGACTTGCCAGTACATTCAATGTACTGACCTATATGGCTGCAACTTATCACGTTGCAGATATATCTGACGAGGATTAAGGTGCGATAGGTCGATGTTCTACACTCAACCTTGCTCGTGGAGTTGGACTCATTTACTACTTTGCTTCCGCAGTATTTGCTTATTGGCTCTATGCCCTATTTTGTAATAAATGTATTTCTCCTGGACTATCGATGTAATAAAGAGATGTGTGTTATTTGTATTATTTCATCGAGTATTGTGTGTGCTAGCAAGTCGATCTAGGGACTAGCACGGTAAGCACAGAGACTTCAACTCTTACCGAGTCGGGTCGCTACATAACTCAAGCAATATGATAAAAAACCCAACTTGTTATCCTCGATAGCAATAATACAATACGTGCCTTGCTGCCCTACTGTCACTGGGAAAGGACACCACAAGATTGAACCCAAAGCTAAGCACTTCTCCCATTGCAACAAAAACCAATCTAGTTGGCCAAACCAAATCGATAGTTCGAAGAGACTTGCAAAGATATCAAATCATGCATATAGGAATTCTGAGGAGATTCAAATAATATTCATAGAGAAGCTGATCATAAATCCACAATTCATCTGATCTTGGCAAACACACCGCAAAAGAGTATTACATCGAATAGATCTCGAAGAACATCGAGGAGAACTTTGTATTGAGAATCAAAGAGAGAGAAGAAGCCATGTAGCTACTTGCTATCACTACTAGGGAAAGACTTATAGACAGACGCTTACTAGTAGCGTGGGTTTATAGCCCTCGCTACTGCTACTTACTAGTAGCATGGGTTTATAAGCCCCGCTACTACTAAGTTGATAGTAGTAGCGCGGGTTTATAGCCCTTGCTACTACTAAGTGATTTCCACCGTGCCCCTCGGGACTAGCCATAGTAGTAGCGCACGTTTTAAACCCATGCTACTACTAAGTTGATAGTAGCAGCGTGGGTTATAAACCCCACGCTACTACTAAATGGTCTCCACCGTACACCCACGACATGCCATAGTAATAGTGTTGGATTAGCGTGGGGTATAAACCCAATGCTACTGCTAAGTTATCTCCTCAGCCTCTGACGCCCCTACTTTGCCTTTCTCTCCCCTGATGCCTCTCCTCATCCTCCACTCCCCAAATTTCCCCCAACCAACCCAGCCGCCACCGCCGACGCCGATGACCTCCTCTCCCCCAACCCCACCGCGCCAGCGCCCCCCACCTCACGCGCTGATCCTCCTCCTCGCCGTGCCCTTGTGCCGGCCCCAAACCCTAGCTAGGGGCCCCCTTCTCCGGGTGTGGCACGACGCAGGGAGGGCTCCCTCTTGATCGCCACCGATGCAGACGACCTACCGGAGGTCCTGCCACTTGCTCCTCCGACCCTCCTCCTACTGCTGCTAGTGCGGACCGATGCCATGGACGTCAGGTTCCCCCTTATCCTCTCTTTCTCTTCACCGCAGGCAGCCCTTGACCCCCTTAGATTCGATTTGGCGGGCCGTGTGCAGGAGGGGAAGGACAGCATGGCGCGCCTGGTGCGCGAGCTCGAGGGCGCCGGCCTGCTCGTCGAGCGCATCCGCGGCGTCCCCGCCGAGTTCATCAAGGTCAGTGCGGCCTCCTTTTTTCCTTTTTCAGTTTGTTTTGCCATGTCATCCTAATTCCAACTAATGAGGCAGTTTCCGCGAGAAAGCTCAGAGATTAAATTGATTTATAGTGCATGTGGTTTTGCTGTTCCAATTTAGCTGTCCGCGCCCATGGGGATTCTGGGCAGAGCCGCTTCTGAGATGAAGATGAAGAAGCTTACCTACATCAGTAACTTGACTAATGCACCAAGTGTTTGAGATGTGCCGTCAGACCCTCAGTAGTGTGTTCGTGTGCTCATTGTTTAGGATGGTGGTGGTAGACTGGTAGCTTTCCATATCGCATATACTACTTGTCCTCGCTTGGCGTCATTTTATTTTGAGAATCAGTACTACTTGCCCAATGTCAAGTAGCTTGTTTTAGATGTTCGAGAGCTAAATCAGTGATTCTCTAAGTATATTGAACTGAATATCGCAAATGCTTTTGGCCTTCATATGCCTTTATCTAGAAAATTCAAGTCCCTTTCCATTTTGCTATTATGCCTCCCCACAAACTTCTTGGATCCCTCTCTCTTGCTACTTAACATGATGTGCAAGTGTACAACTTATACATGAATACACTAGAAAAACATGATATGCTTTATTTGTTCTCGTATAAATCCAACAAAGTAGTAAATGCACTTGTCTTACATATATCAGACAAAGTGGGGTAACCTCTGCAAATAAACAGCAAGCAATTTGCCTTCAGTAGCAATGGTTCTTCATATAGATACAAAAAATGTTCGATTGCTTACATATTAAAGTGTTGCTGCAGGGAAAATGCTTGCCCCGTTCTACATCATTGTTTTTTTTAAGGATCCATTCACCTAGTTCCTAGTTTTGATGGCTTTTGTTCTGTTTGTTTACAGATCAAGTCTTCCATTGCCTTTACTGTGTTTCTTAAAGCCTTTGGTGGTATCCTTTTCATCATCAGCAGCTTGTTCGGAGCGTTCGTACTGGTGTGTACTCTTCTTCTGAATGCACTGGATCAAGAATTATTTCATGTTAAGGGGTTATCAAGATGCATACTATTGTGGCTGCCATTAAATGTAGACTTGCAGCACCATCTCTTCTCAAACTAATAAAAATGAAGTATTGTTGCCTTGCCATTTAGGTAGTTTTAACAATTTTAGTGTGTCCATTTTACTGGCTGTAAAATGCCAAATCTGGCATTGTTGCTGCTTCGATGTTTGATCTTCATACATTTTGCTTCTGCAATATCCTGTTGTAGCATCTGACAGTGGAATGCTTTAACAACAACCTTCCAGAAAGATTCCAAATGTGGTGGAAGGTTATTCTTATTGTTTAACCACTTGATAGGCTCATGTCTGTTGAGTTTGTGCAACTGATTTGCTGTAGTCCAAATTTACGTGTTTATGCTTATATTTATTGTTTGCATTCTATATGTGACAATGCAACAGTTCTTTGAGGCATCAATCCATGATAACTGGGCATATCGGTTTATGCTTAGATACAAAGAAACCGAATATATATTATGTCTTATTATACGAAACCAATTATATTTAATCCATGTTAAAATGATTATGCATTTATCATGTTGGAACTTCTTTGTCAAGTAGGTCTCCGCTAGCATTGGGAATTTGGGATGGCAGTGCCACACATTGATGTATGGATACTTTCTGGTGGCTTGCCCCGTTGTACATCATTGTTCCCCTTTTAAGGATACATTCACCTAGTTCCTTTTTAGTGTGTTGATATTTGAAAGGGGAACAGGGCAACGTGTTGCACTCTTTCTTTTGTTAGAGCACTATATTTTATTGCTAACCATGCTATGGTTCAAACTCCTTTTTATTCCGCTCATATGATATTGCTCATCTTTTGTTTTCTGTCCGATGCCTCCTGTATTTAGAGTAGAAATATTCTTAATTTAATGTTTCTTGAACATGGCCAGGGCAATGGATAAAATCTACTCTGGATAGTTGACAGAGGGAGTACATGCTAAGTTGACTTTTTTTCCTATGGATCTGCTTATCGTGAAGATGCTTGCAAGGATGCAGAGGAGCGGATCATTTGGAGAGATAGGATGCCACGGTTTGGTGTTTTTATGCATTTTGGTTTTCTTCTAACTGTGTTTGCACTAGCTGGGAGTAAGTGACTTGGCAAGAAGTGTAGGTGTTTTAATTGAAGGCATGAAAATCCATGACAATATGTATGCTCTTACAGGATGTGCTCAAATGCCACTGGTTTATTATAAATTTTGGATTAGTAATGATGTGTAATGCTGCTGGTTTATTGCAAATATGTGTTTGTTTTAGTTGGAATTGTATGCATAAAATGGAATTGGTGGATTTTATTTTTTCAATTCCACATTAGTTAGTAGTAGCGTGGGAAAACACCAGACGCGCTACTACTACTTCGTTAGTAGTAGCATGGGTTTGCATCCAGGCTACTACTAACTTTTTAGTAGTAGCATGGGAAAAAACCTGAGGCGCTACTACTATTTCATTACTAGTAGCGCGGGTTGCACCCGCGCTACTACTATAATGTTAGTAGTAGCGTGGGTTTCACCCGTGCTACTACTAACTATTAGCTGTAGCGCGATACTAGTAGCGCGGGTACCCGCGCTGCTAGTAGCCACTTTACCCGCGCTGCAAGTAGCCTTTTTCCTAGTAGTGTATGGACACGTAGGTCTAAAGTAAACTCCTGATGCTTCATCGAAGAGGCAATGGTGTTGATGTAGAAGCCCTCCGTGATTGAATCCCCCTCCGTCAGGATGCCGGAAAAGGCCCCAAGATGAGATCTCATGGGTACACAAGGTTGCAGCGGTGGAAAAGTGGTTTCATGGCTCACCTGGATGTTTTGGGGGAATAAGAGTGAAGGAAATATGCCCTAGAGGCAATAATAAAGTTGTCATTTATATTTCCTTATATCATGATAAATGTTCATTATTCAAAGAAGAACAGTTGTTCTCTTAGCCGTGTGCGGTGCCCCCCTCGACAGTTTACTCCTTCGGTCATAACATCGTAGTGCTTAGGCGAAGCTGCGCGCGGATCACATCACCATCACCGTCACCATGCCGTCATGCTGACGGAACTCTCCCTCGGCCCTCTGCTGGATCAAGAGTTCGAGGGACGTCATCGAGCTGAACATCTGCTGAAGTCGGAGGTGTCGTACGTTCGGTACTAGACCGGTTGGATCATGAGGACGTTCGACTACATCAACCACGTTAACCTAACGCTTCTGCTTTCGGTCTACGAGGGTACGCGGACACACTCTCCCCCTCTCGTTGTTATGCATATCCTAGGTAGGTCTTGCATGATCGTAGGAATTTTTTTGAAATTATATGCTACGTTCCCCAACAAAGAGTATATATAGGAGGAATAATTAGGTCATGAGAGCTACGAGGGGCCCACAAGGTCGGGGGGGCGCCCTCCATCCTTGTGGCCGCCTCGTGTCTCCTTTGACTTGCACTCCAAGTTTCCTGGGTTTGTTCTGGTCCAAGAAAAATCATCACGAAAGTTTTATTCCGTTTGGTATTCCTTTTCTGTGAAACTCTAAAACAAGGAAAAAACATAAACTGGCGCTGGGCTCTCGGTTAATTGGTTAGTCCCAAAAATCATTTAAAATAGCATATTAATGCATATAAACATACAAAATAGATAATATAATAGCACAGAACAATCAAAAATTATAGATACGTTGGAGATGTATGAGTCACTTTGCTTGCAAGCTTCTTGTGATGTTGTATTACCCAGAGGGCCTAGAGATACCTCTCCATCATACGTAGTGACAAATCCCAATCTTGATCCATGTCAACTCAATAGACACCTTCAGAGATACCTGTAGAGCACCTTTATGATCACCCATTTACGAAGTGACGTTTGATACACACAAGGCATTCTTTCGGAGTCCGGGAGTTGCATGATCTCATGGTCGAAGGAATATGTATTTGACATTAAGAAAGCAGTAGCAATAACTGAACGATCATATTCTATGCTAATGGGTGGGTCTTGTCCATCATATCATTCTTCTAATGACATGATCCCGTTATCAAACGACAACTCATGTCTATGGTCAGGAAACCTTAACCATCTTTTCATCAACAAGCTAGTCTAGTAGAGGCTTACTAGGGACTTGGTATTTGTTTATGTATTCACATGTATATAAGTTTCTGATCAATACAACTATAGCATGAATAATAAACCTTTATCATGATTAAGTAAATATAATAATAACCACTTTATTATTGCCTCTAGGGCATATTTCCAAAAGTCTATTACTTGCACTAGAGTCAATAATCTAGACTACATATTAATGAATATAACACCCACAGAGTCTTGGTGTTGATCATCTTTCGCCCGTGGAAGAGGTTTAGTCAACGGGTCTGCCACATGCAGATCCGTATGTACCTTGCAAATTCTATGTCTCCATCCTTGAATTTTTCATGAATGGAGTTGAAGCGTCGCTTGATGTCTTTGGTTCTCTTGTGAAACCTGGACTCCTTGGCTAAGGCAATTGCTCTAGTGTTGTCACAAAAGATTGTCACTGGACCAGATGCACTGGGTATTACACCGAGATCGATATGAACTCCTTCATCCAGACTCCTTCATGCGTTTCTTCCAAAGCAGCTATGTACTCCGCTTCACATGTAGATCCCACCACAAGCTCTACTTAGAACTGCACCAACTGACAGTTGCACCATTCAATATAAATATGTATCCTCTTTGTGACTTAGAGTCATGCGGATCTATGTCCCGTCGGCGCAACCATTTACGATGAGCTCTCCGTCACCTCCATAAACGAGAAACTATCATTGGTCCTCTTCAGGTACTTCAGGATATTCTTGACCATTGTCCAATGGCCCACTCCTGGATTACTTTGGTACCTCCCTGCAATAATTATGGCAAGGAACACATCAGGTCTGGTACACAACTTGTCATACATTATAGAACCTATTGCTGAGGCATGGGGAATGCCTTTCATTCTATCTCTATCTTCTGCCGTGGTCGGACTTTGAGTCTGACTCAATTTCACATGTTGCAACACAGGCAAGAACCCTTTCTTTGACTAGTCCATTTTGAACTTTTTTTAGAACTTTGTCAAGGTATGTACATGTGCTTTGTGAAAGTCCTATTAAGCGTCTCGATCTATCCCTATAGATCTTGATGCCCAATATGTAAGCAGCTTCATCGAGGTCTTTCATTGAAAAATTCTTATCCAAATATCCTTTTATGGTATCTAGAAATTCTATATCATATCCAATCAGTAATATGTCATCCACATATAATATCAGAAATGCTACAGAGCTCCCACTCACTTTCTTGTAAATAAAGGCTTCACCGTAAGTCTGTATAAAACCAAATGCCTTGATCACCTCATCAAAGCGTATATTCCAACTCTAAGATTCTTGCACCAGTACATAGATGGATTGTTGGAGCTTGCACACTTTGTTAGCACTTTTAGGATCGACTAAACCTTCTGGTTGCATCATATACAACTCTTCTTTAAGAAACTCGTTAAGGAATGCAGTTTTGACATCCATTTGCCAAATTTCATAATCAATAAATGCGGCACTTGCTAACATGATTCTGACAGACTTAAGCATCACTACGGGTGATAAAGTCTCATCGTAGTCAACCCCTTGAACTTGTTGAAAACCTTTTGCGACAAGTCAAGCTTTGTAGACAGTGATATTACCATCATCGTCTGTCTTCTTCTTGAAAATCCATTTATTATCAATGGCTTGTCGATCATCGGGCAAGTCCACCAAAGTCCACACTTTGTTCCCAAACATGGATTCTATCTCAGATCTCATGACGTCAAGCCATTTGTCGGAATCTAGGCTCATCATAGTTTATTCATAGTTTGTAGGTTCATCGTTGTTTAACAACATGACTTCCAGGGCAGCGTTACCGTACCACTCTGGTGCGGTACGTGTTTTGGTCGACCAATGATGTTCAGTAGTAACTTGATTCGAAATTTCATGATCATCATTTTCTTCCTCTGTTGTTGGTGTAGGTATCATGAGAACAATTTTCTCCGATGTGCTACTTTCCAATTCAAGAGAAGCTACAATTACCTCATTAAGTTCTACTTTCCTCCCACTCACTTCTTTCGAGAGAAATTCCTTCTCTAGAAATGACCCATTCTTAGCAACAAAGATCTTGCCTTTGAATTTGTGGTAGAAGGTATACTAATACGTCTCCAATGTATCTATAATTTTTGATTATTCCATGCTACTATATTATCTGTTTTGGATGTTTTATATGCATTAATATGCTATTTTATATGATTTTTGGGACTAACTTATTAACCTAGAGCCCGGTGCCACTTTTTGTTTTTTCCTTGTTTTAGAGTTTCGCAGAAAAGGAATGCCAAACGGAATAAAACTTCCACGATGATTTTTCTTGGACCAGAAGACACCCAGGGGATTTGGAGTGCAAGTCAAAGGAGCCCCGAGTCAGCCACAAGGGTGGAGGGCGCGCCCCCAGCCTTGTGGGCCCCTCATAGACCTCCTGACCTAAAACTTCGTCCATATATACTCTTATACCCGAAAACATTGAGGGGAGCCACAAAACCACTTTTCCACTATCGCAACCTTCTGTACCTGTGAGATCCCATCTTGGCGCCTTTTCTGGTGTCCTACCGGAGGGAGATTCGATCATGGAGGGCTTCTACATCAACACCATTGCCTCTCCGATGAAGCTTGAGTAGTATACCTCACACCTACGGGTCCATAGCTAGTAGCTAGATGACTTTTCTCTCTTTGATTCTCAATACAAAGTTCTCCTCAATGTTCTTGGAGATCTATTTGATGTAATACTATTTTACGGTGTGTTTGCCGAGATCCGATGAATTGTGGATTTATGATCAGCTTATCTATGAATTTCTTTGAATCTTCTCTGAATTCTTATATGCATGATTTGATATCTTTGTAAGTGTCTACGAACTACCGATTTGGTTTGGCCAACTAGATTAGTTTTCTTGCAATGGGAGAAGTGCTTAGCTTTGGGTTCAACCTTGCAGTGCTTGATCCTAGTGACAGAAGGGGAACCGACACGTATTGCATTGTTGCCATGGAGGATAACAAGATGGGGTTTTCGTCATATTGCTTGAGTTAATCCCTCTACATCATGTCATCTTACTTAATGCGTTACTCTGTTCTTATGAACTTAATAATCTAGATGCAGAGATGAGTCGATCGGTGTATGGAGTAGTAGTAGTAGATGTAGAATCATTTCGGCCAACCTGACACGGACGTGATGCCTATATCCATGATCATTGCCTTAGATATCGTCATAACTTTTGGCTTTTATCAATTGCTCGGCAGTAATTTGTTCACCCACCATAATTATTTCCATCTTGAGAGAAGCCTCTAGTGAAACCTATGGCCCCCGGGTCTATTTTACAACATATTAGTTTCCCGTCAACTGGCCAATTTCCGTCGTCGTTCCCTTACTTTGCAATCTTTTAGTTTCCGTTCCATAAACTAAAAATACCAAAAATATTACTTTACCGTTTATCCATCTATATTAGATCTCACTTTGCGAATAACCGTGAAGGGATTGACAACCCCTTTGTCGCGTTGGTTGCAAGTTGGTATTTGTTTGGGCAGGTATTCGGTGGCTTGTCGCGTTGTCTCCTACTAGATTGATACCTTGGTTCTCAAAACTAAGGGAAATACTTATGCTACTTTGCTGCATCACCCTTTCCTCTTCAAGGGAAAAACCAACGCAAGGTCAAGAGGTAGAAAGAAGGATTTCTGGCCCCGTTGCCAGGGAGATCTACGCCAAGCCAAGACATACCAAGTACCCATCATAAACTCTCATCCCTCGCATTACATTATTCGCCATTCGCCTCTCGTTTTCCTCTCCCCCACTTCTAAAACGATTTTCGATAAGATTTGCCTTTTCTTCGCCCCTCTTCCGTCTGTCTTCTTCTTTATTTGGTTTTTGTGTGCTTATCTCGCTACTATGGCTAGTCCTCCTATCCTTGTTAGCACTCACGATAATGAGGTTCTCAACTTTAAACAAAGGGAAGGGGATAATTTAAAAGATGTGTGGTATAGAATTTGCAATGCTCAAAATAGATCTACTCGAAAGCAATCTACTTCCATTCTTCTTCGCAATTTTTATATAGGCATTACTCCTTGGAATAGATATGTTCTAGATACCATTACTAGGGGAAATTTCTTGGGGAGGCACACTTTCTATTCTTACAATGCCATGTTAGATTTTCTAGGCCCGCCACCTCTTTTGGTTAATGGAACCGTTTTAACCTTGGAACATGTAATGCAAAGATTGGATATTATCGAAAACAAAGTTGCTACCGTAGAGTTGGTTGAAAATTTGGATAAAAAGACTCATAATCATATTACTCAATATGGATGTAAGGTAGGAGTTACTTTAAAGAATCTTAGGGAAAAGGAACCAATAGTTAATGAAAAGATAGATCAAGATTCTACTAGAATTAACAAGCTAGAAGATATTATTACCAACTTGGGTTCCACTTTTTACTCCATTAAAACTACTCAAAATCTTCCTCCTACCAAGACTGCCAAGTTTACTTATGTTCCTAAGAATAAGGGTGAATCTTCTAGTAAAGACAATGAAGATCTCAAATTAATTAGTATTCACCCCATTTTTTTGATATTATTAAGGAACCTATTGTCACGAATGAATCTCTTGATTTATTGCCTAGGAGATTGATCATTTATAAAACCAAAGAATCTCCTAAAATTCATAAGTGTGTGATTAAAGATTTGCATGCCAATGATGATAACACTTAGATCTATTCGTGTTTTTATGCCTAGCTCAGGGCGTTAAACAATAGCGCTTGTTGGGAGGCAACCCAATTTTATTTTTGTTCTTGTTTTTTAGGTCATGTTTAGCAATAAATATTTCCTCTAGCCTCTGTTTATATGTGGTTTAGTGTTTTAGTTAGTGTTTGTGCCTCTGGGATAGCTTATGGTGATAGTTGATTTGATCTTGCTGAAAAACAGAAACTTCTGCGCTCAAGAGATTAGTTTTCATTTTTAACAAAAGCGCGATAAAATATATATTCTTTTTGAAGAGGATTAATAAAAAATTATCTAGGACTTCCTAATTTCTCAGGATTTTTGGAGTTCCGGAAGTATTTAAAATATCCAGATTGCTACATATTGTTCTGTTTTTGACAGATTCTGTTTTTCGTGTGTTGTTTGCTTATTTGGATGCATCTATGGCTAGTATCGGGGGGGTATAAACCATGGAAAAGTTTTAATACAGTAGATATTACACCAATATAAATAAAGAATGAATTCACAACAGTACCACAAGTGGTGATTCATTTTCTTATACTAACGGAGCTTATGAGATTTTCTGTTGAAGTTTTGTGTTGTGAAGTTTTCATGTTATGGGTAAGGATTTGATGGGCTATGGAATAAGGAGTGGCAAGATCCTAAGCTTGGGGATTCCAAAGGGACCCCAATGTAATATTCAAGGAGGCCAATGAGCCTAAGCTTGGGGATGCCCCAAGAAGGCATCCCCTCTTTCGTCTTCGTCTATCGGTAACTTCACTTGAGGCTATATTTTTATTCACCACATGATATGTGTTCTGCTTGGAGCATCTTGTATGATTTGAGTCTTTGCTTTTTAGTTTGCCACAATCATCCTTGGTGTACACACCTTTTGGGAGAGACACGCATGAATCGTGATTTGTTAGAATACTCTTTGTGCTTCACTTATATCTTTTGAGCTAGGTAATTTTGCTCTGGTGCTTCACTTATATCTTCTTAGAACACGGCGGTGGTTTTTATAGAAATTGATGAACTCTTGTACTTAACTTATATTATTTTGAGAGTCTCTAAACAGCATGGTAATTTGCTTTGGTTACAAAATTAGTCCTAATATGATAGGCATCCAAGAGGGATATAATAAAAACTTTCATATAAAGTGCATTGAATACTATGATAAATTTGATTCCTTATGATTGTTTTGAGGTATGAAGATGGTGATATTAGAGTCATGCTAGGAAGTACTCCCTCCATCCCAAAATAAGTGACTCAATATTATACTAACTTTGTACTAAAGCTAGTAAAAAGTTGAGTCACTTAATTTGGGACGGAGGGAGTAGTTGTGAATTTGAGAAATACTTGTGCTAAGGTTTGTGAGTCCCGTAGCATGCACGTATGGTGAACCATTATGTGATGAAGTTGGAGAATGATTTATTTGTTGATTGTCTTCCTTATGAGTGGCGATCGGGGACGAGTGATGGTATTTTCCTACCAATCTATCCCCCTAGGAGCATGCGCGTAGTACTTTGCTTCGATGACTAAAAGATTTTTGCAATAAGTATGTGATTTCTTCATGACTAATATTGAGTCCATGGATTATACACACTCTCACCTTTCCGCCATTGCTAGCCTCTCTAGTGCGGCGCAACTTTTGCCGGTACCATAAACCCACCACATATCGTACCTCATAACAGCCACCATACGTATCTATTATGGCATTTCCATAGCCATTCCAAGATATATTGCCATGCAACTTTCCACCATTCCATATTATGACACACATCATCATTGTCATATTCCTTTGCATGATCATGTAGTTGACATCGTATTTGGGGCAAAGCCACCATTCATAATTCTTTCATACATGTCGCTCTTGATTCATTGCACATCCCGGTACACCGCCGGAGGCATTCATATAGAGTCATATTTTGTTCTAAGTATCGAGTTATAATTTTTGAGTTCTAAGTAAATAAAAGTGTGATGATCTTCATTATTAGAGCATTGTCCCAAGTTGGAAAAGGATGATGGAGACTATGATTCCCCCACAAGTCGGGATGAGACTCCGGATGAAAAAAAAGAGGACAAAATATGATAGAAGTCCCAAATAAAAAAAGATAGAAAAGAGAGAAGGGACAATGTTACTATCCTTTTTGCCACAATTGTGCTTCAAAGTAGCACCATGATCTTCAAGATAGAGAGTCTCCTATAATATCACTTCCATATACTAGTGGGAATTTTTTCATCATAGAACTTGGCTTGTATATTCGAATGATGGGCTTCCTCAAATTGCCCTAGGTCTTCGTGAGCAAGCAAGTTGGATGCACACCCACTTAGTTTTTTGAGCTTTCATAAACTTATAGCTCTAGTGCATCTGTCGCATGGCTATCCCTACTCACTCACATTGATATCTATTAATGGGCATCTCCATAGCCCGTTGATATGAGACTATCTCCTTCTTTTTGTCTTCTCCACAACCACCGTCTATTCCACCTATAGTGTTATGTCGATGGCTCACGATCATGTATTGCGTGAAAGTTGAAAAAGTTTGAGAACGTCAAAAGTATGAAACAATTGCTTGGCTTGTCATCGGGGTTTTGCATGATTTTAATATTTTGTGTGATGAAGATGGAGCATAGCCAGACTATATGATTTTGTAGGGATAAGCTTTCTTTGGCCTTGTTATTTTGAGAAGACAAAATTATTTGTTAGTATGCTTGAAGTATTATTGTTTTATGTCGATATTAAACTTTTGTTTGTAATCTTACGGATCTGAACATTCATGCCACAATTAAGAGAATTACATGGGAAAATATGTTAGGTAGCAGTCCATATCAAAAATTCTGTTCTTATCATTTACCTACTCGAGGACGAGCAAAATTAAGCTTGGGGATGCTTGATATGTATCCAACGTATCTATAGTTTTTGATTGTTCCATGCTATTATATTATCTGTTTTGGATGTTTTATATGCATTAATATGCTATTTTATATGATTTGTGGGACTAACTATTAACCAAGAGCCCAGTGCCAGTTTCTATTTTAACTTGTTTTAGATTTTCATAGAAAAGGAATACCAAACGGCGTCCAAACGGAATAAAACTTTCACGGTGATTTTTCTTAGACCAGAAGACACCTAGGGGACTTGGTGTACAAGTCGGAAGAACCACGAGGTGGCCACAAGGGTGGAGGGCGTGCCTAGGGGGTAGGGCGCACCCCCAACCTTGTGGGCCCCTCGTAGACCTCCTGACCTAGATCTTCCTCCTATATATACTCTTATACCCCAAAAACATTAAGGGGAGCCACGAAACCACTTTTCCACCACTGCAACCTTCTGTACCCATAAGATCCCATCTCGAGGCCTTTTCCGGCGTCCCGCCGGAGGGGGATTCGATCACGGAGGGCTTTTACATCAACACCATTGCCTCTCCGATGAAAGGTGAGTAGTTTACCTCAGACCTATGGGTCCATAGCTAGTAGCTAGATGGCTTATTCTCTCTCTTTGATTCTCAATACAAAGTTCTCCTCAATGTTCTTGGAGATCTATTTGATGTAATACTCTTTTACGGTGTGTTTGCCGAGATCCGATGAATTGTGGATTTATGATCAGCTTATCTATGAATATTCTTTGAATCTCCTCTGAATTCTTATATGCATGATTTGATATCTTTGCAAGTCTCTTCGAACTATAGATTTGGTTTGGCCAACTAGATTGGTTTTTCTTGCAATGGGAGAAGTGCTTAGCTTTGGGTTCAATCTTGCGGTGCTTGATCCTAGTGACAGAAGGGGAACCGACATGTATTATATTGTTGCCATCGAGGATAACAAGATGGGGTTTTCATCATATTGCTTGAGTTAATCCCGCTACATCATGTCATCTTACTTAATGCGTTACTCTGTTCTTATGAACTTAATATTGATCTAGATGCAGGGAGGAGTCGGTCGATGTGTGGAGTAATTGTAGTTGATGCAGAATCGTTTCGGTCTACTTGACACGAGCGTGATGCATATATTCATGATCATTGCCTTAGATATCGTCATTACTTTGTGATTTTCTATCAATTGCTCGGTAGTAATTTGTTCACCCACCGTAATTATTTCTATCTTGAGAGAAGCCTCTATTGAAACCTATGGCTCCCGGGTCTATTTTACAACATATTAGTTTCCCGTCAACTTGCCAATTTCTGTTGCCGTTCCCTTACTTTGCAATCTTTTAAGTTCTGTTCCATAAACCAAAAATACCGAAAAATATTACTTTAATGTTTATCCATCTGTATCAGATCTCACTTTGCGAATAACCGTGAAGGGATTGACAACCCCTTTGTCGCGTTGGTTGCAAGTTGTGTTTGTTTGTGCAGGTATTCGGTGGCTTGTCGCATTGTCTCCTACTGGATTGATACCTTGGTTTTCAAATCCAAGGGAAATACTTACGCTACTTTGCTGCATCACCTTTTCCTCTTCAAGGGAAAAACCAACGCAAGCTCAAGAGGTAGCATATACCCAATAGTTTCTTTAGGGTATCCTATGAAAACGCACTTCTCCGCTTTGGGTTTGAGCTTATCAAGCTTAAGCCTTTTGACATAAGTTTCACATCCCCAAACTTTAAGGAACGATAGCTTAGGTTTCTTGCCAAACCATAGTTCATACGGTGTTGTCTCAATGGATTTAGATGGTGCCCTATTTAACGCGAGTGCGGATGTTTGTAATGCGTAACTCCAAAACGATAGCGGCAAATTGGTAAGAGACATCATAGAATGCACCATATCTAATAAAGTACGGTTATGAGGTTCAAACACATAATTACACTGTGGTGTTCCAGATGGCATAAGTTGTGAAACAATTCCACATTATTTTAAATGAAGGCCAAACTCGTAACTCAAATATTCACCTCCACGATCAGATCGTAGAAACTTTATTTTCTTGTTATGATGATTCTTTACTTCACTCTGAAATTCTTTGAACTTTTCAAAATGTTTCAGACTTGTGTTTTATCAAGTAGATATACTCATACCTACTCAAATCATCTGTGAAGGTTAGAAAATAACAATACCTGCCGCGTGCTTCAACACTCATCGGACCGCATACATCGGTATGTATTATTTCCAATAAGTCATTAGCTCGCTTCATTGTTCCGGAGAATGGAGTTTTAGTCATCTTACCCATGAGGCATGATTCGCAAGTATCAAATGATTCATAATCAAGTGATTACAAAATTCCATCTGCATGGAGTTTCTTCATGCGCTTTACACCAATATGACCTAAATGGTAGTGCCACAAGTATGTTGCACTATCATTGTCAACTTTGCATCTTTTGGCATCAATATCATGAATATGTGTATCACTATGATTGAGATTCAACAAGAATAGAGCATTCACTAAAGGTGCATGGCCATAAAACATATTACTCATATAAATAGAACAACCATTATTCTCTAACTTAAATGAATAACCCTCTCGCAATAAACAAGATCTAGATATAAATTTTATGTCTCTTGAAACCGCGTCGCTATTTCCTCAAATAGGAAGGGATGATGCATTACAACTATGGTAGGTATTTCCCTCAGTTGTGTAACCAAGGTATCAATCCAGTAGGACAACCAAGCAACACTATGTAAACGGTACCCGCACACAAAGAACAAATAGTTGCAACCCGGCGCGTAAGAGGGGTTGTCAATCCCTCCACGGTAAAAATGTAGATAAATTTGTTGTAGATTGGATAAATAGCTCTTGATAAAACACGAAATAAAAGATGTAAATAAAAAGTGCTGCAAAGTATTTTTGGGTTTGGGGGATAATAGATCTAAAAATAAAAGCGAATAAAAAGATATCTCAAGGAAAATAATAGATCTGAAACCAATATGATAAAGAATAGACCTGGGGGGCGTAGATTTCACTAGTGGTTTCTCTCGAGAAATAGCACATGGTGGGTAAACAAATTACTATTGGGAAATTGATAGAAGATCGAATAATTATGACGACATCCAAGGCAATTATCAATATATAGGCATCACGTCCAAGATTAGTAGACTCACTCCTTCCTGCATCTACTACTATTAGTCCATACATCGACCGCTATCTAGCATATGCATCTGGTGTATTAAGTTCATGGAGAAACGGAGTAATGCAATAAGAACAATGACATGATGTAGACGAGATCTATTCATGTAGGAATATCCCCCATCTTGTTATCCTTAATAGCAATGATACATGCGTGTCTTGCTGCCCCTTCTGTCACTGGGAAAGAACAATGCAAGATCAAACCCATCACAAAGCACCTCTTCCCATGGAAAGAAAAATCGACCTAGTTGGCCTAACTAAACCAAAAATTCAAAGAAGAAATACAAGGCTATAAATAATCATGCATATTAGAGATCAAAGAAGACTCAAATAATTTTCATGGATATAGATCTGATCATAAACTCAAAGTCCATCGGATCCCAACAAACACACCACAAAAAAGAGTTACACCAAATAGATCTCCAAGAGACCATTGTATTGAGAATCAAGAGAGAGAGAGAGAGAGGAAGCCATCTATCTATTACCTACGGACCCGTAGGTCTATGGTGGACTACTCACGCATCATCGGAGAGGCACCAATGAGGATGATGAACCCCTCCATGATGGTGTTAGATTGGATCTCGTGGTTTCGGAACTTGTGGCGGCTGGAATTGTGTTTCATCGACTCCCTTAGGGTTTCTGGAATATTTGGAAATTTATAGGGCGAAGAGGCGGTGCAGGGGGGCTCCGTGGGGGGGCACAATCCCCCTAGGCGCGCCCTGGTGGGTTGTGCTCCCCACGGGCCTCCCCTCTGGTACTTCTTTGGCCCACTGGGTGTCTTCTGGTCCAGAAAAAATATCCAAAAAGTTTCGCTGTCTTTGCACTCCATTTGGTACTGATATTCTATGAAGTAAAAAACAAGCAAAAAAACAACTGGCACTGGGCACTATGTCAACAGTTTGTCCCAAAAATGATATAAAGTTGCTATAAAATGATTATAAAACATCCATGAATGATAATATAGCAGCATGGATCAATCAAAAATTATAGATACGTTGCGGATGTATCAAATGTTCATGCTCAACGCTGGCACCAAATAACAATTATTGAGGTCTAAAACTAATCCCGAAAATAGATGTAGAGGTAGTGTGTTGACGGTGATCACATCAACCTTGGAACCATTCTAGATGCACCTCGTCCTTAGCCAATCTTCGTTTATTCCGCAGCTCCTGTTTCGAGTTACAGATATGAGAAATCGAACCAGTATAAAATACCCATGCGCTACTACGAGCATTAGTAAGGAACGCATCAATAACATGTATATCAAATATACTTTTGTTCACTTTGCCATCCATCTTAACTGCCAAGTATTTGGGGCAGTTCCGCTTCCAGTGACCATTTCCCTTGCAGTAGAAGCACTCAATTTCAGGCTTGGGTCTAGCTTTGGGCTTCTTCACGGGAGCGGCAACTTTCTTGCCAGTCTTCTTGAAGTTCCCTTTCTTTCCCTTTCCCTTTTTCTTGAAACGGGTGGTCTTGTTAACCATCAACACTTGATGCTCTATCTTGATTTCTACCTCCGCCGATTTTAACAGCGCAAAGGGCTCGGGAATCGTTTTTGTCATCCCTTGCATATTATAGTTCATCAAGAAGACTTTGTAGCTTGGTGGCAGTGACTGAAGAACTCTATAAATAACACTCTCAACTGGAAGATCAATTCCCAGCTGAGTCAAGTGGTTGTGGTACCAGGACATTTTGAGTATGTGTTCACCGACAGAACTGTTCTCCTCTATCTTACAGCTAAAGAACTTGTTGGAGACTTCATATCTCTCAACCCGAGAATTAGCTTGAAATATTAACTTCAGCTCTTGGAACATCTCATATGCTCCGTGGCGTTCAAAATGCTTTTGAAGTCCCGGTTCCAAGACGTAAAGCATGGCACACTGAACTATCGAGTAGTCATCAAATCGAGTCTGCCAGACGTTCATAACGTCTACATCAGGTCCTGCAGCGGGTATGTCACCTTGTGGTGCATCAAGGACATAATTCTTCTGTGCATGAATGAGGAGAATCCTCAAGTTACGGACCCAGTCTATGTAGTTGGTACCATCATCTGTCAACTTAGCTTTCTCTAGGACTGCATTAAAGTTCATAGGAACGGTAGCACACCCATTGGTGTACAACATAGATTTTCAAAAACAATTAGGACTAAGTTCAAGATAAATTTTAGTTCAAATAATCAAATTACTAAATAACTCCCACTTAAGTCAAGATCCCTCAAGTTTTCTACGTGATACATGATCTAGATCAACTAACTCATGCCCGATCATCACGTGAGATGGGACAGTCTTCAATGGTGAACATCTCCATGTTGACCATATCTACTATATTACTCATGTTCGACCTTTCGGTCTCCAGTGTTTCGAGACCATGTCTATACATGCTAGGCTCGTCAAGTTTAACCCAAGTATCTTGCATGTGCAAAACTGGCTTACACCCATTGTATGTGAACATAGAGTCTATCACACCCGATCATCATGACGTGTTTCAAAACGACGAACTTTAGCAACGGTGCATACTCGGGGAGAACACTTTTATCTCGAAATTAAGTGAAGGGGTCATCTTATAATTCTACCGTCGTTCTAAGCAAAATAAGATGCATAAAGGATAAACATCACATTCAATCAAAATATGTGACATGATATGGCCATCGTCATCTTCTGCTTTTGATCTCCATCTCCAAAGCAACGACATGATCTCCATCATCACCGGTGCGACACTTTGATCTCCATCATTGCGTCGGGGTTGTCTCACCCATTATTGCTTCTACAACTATTGCTAACGCATAGCGATAAAGTAAAGCAATTACATGGCGTTAAGTGATGGACACGCAGGTCATACAATAATTAAAGACAACCCTAAGGCTCCTTCCGGTTGTCGTACTCATCGACATGCAAATCGTGAACTTTTTAAAAAACATGATCATCTCATACATGACATATATCATATCACGTCTTGACCATATCACATCACAACATGCCATGCAAAAACTAGTTAGACATCCTCTACTTTGTCGTTGCAAGTTTTACGTGGTTGCTACGGGCAACTAGCAAGAACCGTTCTTACCGACGCAAAACCACAGCGGTGATTATTAAGTTGCTAATTTAACCTTCTGCAAGGACGGCCATAGTCAATCTAGATTCAACTAAAGTGGGAGAAACAGACACCCGCCAGCCACCTTTATGCAAAACAAGTTGCATGTTAATCGGTGGAACCGGTCTCAGTGGACATGTAAGGTTGGTCAGGGCCACTTCATACCACAATACCACCGAATCAAAATAATACATAGGTGATAAGCAATATGAACATCACCGCCCACGGCTCCTTTGTGTTCTACGCATAGACCTGGCTCATGATGCCACTGTTGGGGAACGTTGCATGAAAAACAAAAACAAAAATCAATGCACACACAAGATCTATCCATAGGGGAAGAGCATATACATACCCCTGTAGATTGGTAAGAGGAAGCGTTTATCAATGCGGTTGATGTACTCGTACACCTTCATGATCCATTCCGATCAAGCACCAAACATATGGCACCTCCACGTTCAGCACACATTCAGCTCGATGACGTCCTCGCATTCTTGACCCAGCAAGTGGGGCGAAGTAGTAGATGAGTTCCGGCAGCATGACAGCATGTTGACAGTGATGGTGAAACTATTTCCGCAGGGGTTGGCCAAGCACAACGGATTTAGAGCGAAGGACGAACTAGAGGGAGAGGGGGCACCGGCACACGGCTTGGTGCATCCTGGTGTCTAGCGCCCCCTCCCCTCCTCTCATATATATAGGTGGAGGGGGAAGGGAGGCAGCCTAGGGCGCGCCCCAAGGGGGCCGACGGCTGCCCTAGGGTGCCTGCCAAGGCGCCCCCTTCCTTACTTGGTGCGTGGGGGAAGGAAAGGGGGGCTGGCGGCCCCTAGGGAACCTCCCTTTCTTCTTCCTTGTGAGAAGAAAGGCAGGAGGGGGCTATCCCCTCCCCTTTCCTACCTAGGGCCGGTGGCCATGAGGTGAATGCGCCAGCCCCCTTGTGCGCTGTCGTGCTCCCTCCTTTTGGCCCGTTAGGCCCGACAACCCTAGTATCCTTCCGAAACCCTTCTGGTGATCCGATAATTATCCAGTGCATTCCGAAACTCTTCCGGAGACCAAATACTATCACCCTATATATCAATATTTACCTCCGGACCATTCCGAGGCTCCTCGTCATGTCCGTGATCACATACAAGACTTCGAACAACATTCGGTCACCAACATACATAACTAATATAGTACTATATCGTCAATGAACGTTAAGCATGTGGACCCTATGGGTTCGACAATGATGTAGACATGACCGAGACGCTTCTCCGGTCAATAACGAAAAGTGGGACCTGGATGCCCATATTGGTTCCTACATATTCTATGATGATCATTATCGGTCTTTGTCCGTCGGTATGTTACTTGCCCGACATTCGATCGTCGGTATCTCCATACCTAGTTCAATCTCATTACCAACAAGTCTCTTTACTCATTCTGCAATACATCATCTTGTAACTTACTCCTTAGTCACTTTTCTTGCAAGCTTCTTATGATGTTGTATTACCGAGAGGGCCCAGAGATACCACTCCATCATACAGAGTGACAAATCCCAATATTGATCCACGTCAACTCAACAGACACCTTCGGAGATACCTGTAGAGCACCTTTATGACCACCCAGTTACAAAGTGACGTATGATACACACAAGGCATTCCTTCGGAGTTTGGGAGTTGCATGATCTCATGGTTGAAGGAATATGTATTTGACATTAAGAAAGCAGTAGCAATAAACTGAACGATCATATGCTATGCTAACGGATGGGTCTTGTCCATCATATCATTCTTCTAATGACGTGATCCCGTTATCAAACGACAACTCATGTCTATGGTCAGGAAACCGTAACCATGTCTTGATCAACGAGCTAGTCTAGTAGAGGCTTACTAGGGACTTGGTATTTGTTTATTTATTCATAGAGGTATTTAAGTTTCCGACCAATACAATTATAGCATGAGTAATAAACTGTTACCATGTGTCGAATCTGGGGTTCCAGCAGATCCTTGAGGTTCGAACACTGGGGTGCGCGCGAAGGTTTTCTCCCTATCGTTCCATGCCCTAGCTCTCTAAGATCTCGCAGACGAGCACCACGAACTCTCAACATGAAAAGACACAAGATTTATACTGGTTTGGGCCACCGTTGTGGTGTGACACCCTACTCCAGTGTGGTGGTGGTGGATTGCCTCTTGGGCTAATGATGAACAGTACAAGGGGACGAACAACCTCTTGAGGTCGAGGTGTTCTTGTGCTTGGTGTGCTTGTGTGTGTGAGGATCGGAATCCGCCTCTCCTCTTTGGTGGTGGCTAGTCTTATTTATAGAGGCCCTGGTGTCGGAGTAATGGGCCACGGGTAGGCTAACCCAGACCCAGAACCTTTCAAGACATCGGGGCAGGCTGTGCCCCTCAAGACCCCAGGACGAAGAGCCGCCTTCTGAGAGTCGGCGGCGAGGCAGCTGACTGCCCACTCGCGGCCGAGTCGCAGGGAAGACTTCAGGATGAGCCGACTCCTAACTGGCGACTTCCAGAGAAGCCGGCCATGGGGAGTCGGCCTGCGACGCCAACAACCCCCATGCCCTCATAAAGAGGGACGGGACGGGGAGTGGCCACAGTAAGGTCCACTCCCATCCTTTTCCAAGGGCAGGCGTGGCCACAGTACGCCGTAACCGCGGACATCTCCGCCCGGCGCAGCACTGTTGCCATGCCAGCCCTGACGTCAGCCCCAGTGGGCGGAGTCCTATGCCCATAACGGCCTGCCGGTACGACCCAGGGACGACGGGTCCCACCAGTCGGCGGGCGTACAGAAGACGGCGAGAGCGCCACCAGTCAGCCCAGTTGGGAGTCGGCCCCCAGGAGTCGGCCAGCCCCTCCCATGGGCCCCACGCGCCATTAACCAGACGCGACAGGGAGTGGCAACAGTGATTGCCCGCCAGACGGCGGAGCTGTTGCCATGACCCCATGACTGAGCCCGTGTCAGTAGAAGCATGGCTACAGTAATCTGCAGCCGGCAAGACCCGCCCGCGGCGGACGCAGCCTGTCGGCTCCGTACCGAGCCAGTCAGCGGGGCCCACCAGTCGGCGGGCCCCAGGAGTCGGCGGATAAGACAGCGGCCAGAGAGACTGACGGCTGGGCCCACGTCCAGTCGGATTACCATTGTACCCCTGGGGGGTAGGCCTATATAAACCCCCAGGGCACCCATGCAAAGGGTTCGAATGCATGAGCCCTAGACCAGATCATATAGGAAGGAGAAAGCTAGCCTTTCCTTCTCCTACCTCCAGGAAACAGCTCAAGGAGCAACCGTGTACACACTTTTGCCATAGTGATCATGCGGAGACCCCGCACAGCAGCAGTAGGGGTGTTATCTCCACGGAGAGCCCCGAAGCTGGGTAAGATTCGCCGGCGTGCATGCCTTCGCCTTATCCCGTTTCTAGGCACCGGCGATGTTCTACTTGCTCCCACCATGATAAGCCATCCTTTGACATATGTCGCACCCAACACCCGACATTTGGCGCCCACCGTGGCGCCTGGTACACCGTCGTCTGGAGACCTGCTCTGGACGGGAACCCTTTTCCTCCTTGGCGAGCGCAGCCAGCCTGGCACGCCAGATGGAGTTTGCGTCGACGCGCTGCACGACGCTGAGATCGCCTGCGCAGCCAGCTGCTTCGCCGATCTTGTCGGCGAGGTTCACCTCTCCGATGAGCCTGCATCCGACGCAGGCACGGGCGGCCCCGAGAGCCTCCTCGCGGGCCTCCATGACCAACTCCACGTCGCTAGTGAGCCTGCCGTGGACTTGGAGTCTGTTGGCTCCACCGACCCGATGCTGGTCGACTCCGACACCGCGTCGCTCGACGCGTTCCCCACCAACGTGGTGGTCTACGACGAGCCGCTCCCTCGCGCGGAGAGCGACGGAAGCACCGTCACAGAGGTGCTCGTCATCGTTCATGACAAGCATCCCGGCGGAGGAGCGCATGACCCACTTGGTGCGGCACTTCAAGACCTGACCGCGGCCATTCCGGAAGATGCTGACGCGGAGACACTAGAGGCACGCCACCTTCAGCTCGTCGAAGGCGCGAAGAAGCTGGCTAGCATGATACGCTTGTCAGAAGCCTACCAGCGTGAGATGGATAATCCTGTGGGTGGTTCGCCAGCCCCAACTGGGCCCAGCCGCCTAGGCGCGGTCCAGCAGCGCGGCGTGGCCATCGCCAACCTGTTCGGGGCAAATCACCGTGTATACGCCACGCCTGCGGAGAACATTCGAGCCGCCCAGGCGGCAGTGGACGAGCTGGACAACTTCGAGGGTGAAGAGCGCCGCCTGATGACGGAACGAGTCCAGCGGCTCCTCGACGCGGTTACGGCGCAGAACGAGGCCGGCTGCCGCACAGAGGCGCTGCAGCGACAAAACAATGACCCGCCTCCACGCCGAGACCAAGGCGCGATGTCTCAGACGCCGACTGGTGGCGCCCGCGGAAGAAAAGACAAGGATCCGGCTGTCAGCCGCAATCGAACTCGCGTTACCATAGAGCGCGACCAAGATGGCCGCCCAAGAGCAGTGGAACGACAGGACGACTGTCCGCCTCCTCCTCCTCGCAAGGAAAGGCGAGTCTCCCTGCCGCCTGTTGACCATCCGACTCTCGGCGACCACCTTGGCCGCCGAGAGGGAGTCGGGGAAAACGACTCCCGCCACCGGATCGACCGACTTCACCGATCCCTGGTGCTGGAAGAAGAAGACGAGTTGGGTCCGCCTTCTTTCGGGCCCCGCATTCGAGACGAGCCCTTTCCCAAAGGGTTCATGCTCCCAAGAGACACGCCCAAGTACACCGGCTCTGTGAAGCCGGAGGACTGGCTGATTGACTACTCCACGGCCGTCAACATAGCGAACGGAAACAAGCGTGTTGCCGTAAAATACGTTCCGCTCATGCTCCAGGGCACGGCCCGGACATGGCTGAACAGCGTGAAGCCCCGCAGCATCAACAACTGGGTCGATTTCACCAATGCATTCGTCCGCAACTTCACAGGCACGTACAAGCGTCCTCCCAAGCCTCGCCAGCTTTCCTTGTGCGTGCAAGGCCCCAACGAGTCGACTCGTGACTACCTCACGCGTTGGGCCGAGCTTCGAAACTCCTGCGAGGGCATGCACGAGGTGCAGGGTATCGAGTACTTCACCGCCGGGTGCAGAGAAGGCACCCTTCTCAAGCACAAGCTCCTCTATGACGAACCAGAAACCCTCGACGAGCTGCTGATCATAGCAGACAAGTATACCACGGCCGACTCCTCCATGAAGGCAGAGATTCAAGTTAGTGCGAGTGGCAAAGTGGCCCCTCAGGCTCCTAGAACTCCGGCTGGAGACGCCAGTCGGCGACAACAGCAGAGCGACCATGAGCGCAAGGCCCCACAGCTGGCTTCCAGCAGCCGGCATGTGATGAGAGTCGAACACCAGCAGCCGGAAGGGCAGCCTCCACCCAAGCGACAGAAAGGCGGCAAGCCCAACTGGTTGCCGGCTTTCTCATATGAGCAGACTCTGGATGGTCCTTGCAAGTTCCACAGCGGCGCAAAGCCGTCGAACCACACCACCCAGAAGTGCCACTGGCTCACCAGGATCGCCAAAGGAGATGGCCTCCTGCCTCCCACGCCTGCTGGGCAGCCGCCACCGCCTCTGCCCCAGCAGCCGGCTGTCAGGCCAGTCGGCGGAGTACAAGACGAGTACCCCGAAGAGCACGGAGCCTACATGGTATTTACCAGCGTGGCTGATGATCGACGCAGCAGGCGGCTGCAGCAGCAAGAGGTGAATGCAGTAGCATCAGAGACACCAGAATTCATGCACTGGTCTGAGAAGCCTATCAGCTGGAGCAGAGCTGATCACCCAGAGGTGATGCCGAGTCCGAGCTCCTATGCCTTGGTCTTGGATGCCACCTTTGCCACGGATAGACGAGCTGCTCGTTTCTTGCGAGTTCTGATAGACGGAGGCAGCAGCATCAACATCCTGTACAAGGACACCATGGAGAAGTTAGGAATCAAGCAAAGACAGCTTTAGAACAGCCGGACTGTATTCCACGGCATTGTTCCTGGCCTTTCCTGCTCACCAATCGGCAAGATCCTAATGGACGTCCTCTTTGGAGACAAAGATCACTTCCGCCGAGAGTCAGTTTGGTTTGAGGTGGTGGATCTCGAGATCCCATACCATGCATTACTTGGCCGACCCGCCCTGGCCAAGTTCATGGCGGTCCCTCACTACGCCTACCTCAAGATGAAGATGCCTAGTTCCAAGGGGATTCTGACCGTAGCCGGCGACTACCGGAAGTCGTCTTCCTGTGCGGCTGAAAGTAGTCGGTTGGTCGAGTCCCTGGTGATCGCGACCGAGAAGCGGCTCCTTGACCGGGTTGTGGCGATGGCCGTCAAGCAGCCAGAGGTGCCGCCTAACCCCAAGGAGTCGGAGGCTGAGGGTTCGTTCAAGCTGGCCAAAGAGACGAAGAAGATACCCTTGGACTCGGAGCACCCAGAGAGGTGCGCTGTCATAGGTGCAAACCTCGACAGCAAATAGGATGGCGAGCTTGTCGATTTCCTCCGTGAGAATCGAGACATCTTCGCATGGTCCCCCAAAGACATGCCAGGTGTATCAACGGAATTCACCGAGCACAAGTTACATCTCCGATCTGATGTGAAGCCAGTCAGGCAGCCCTTGCGCCGCTTATCAGAAGAAAAGAGAAGAGTTGTCGGAGAAGAGATAGCCCGACTCCTAGCAGCCGGCTTCATTATGGAAGTATTCTTTCCAGAGTGGCTAGCCAACCCGGTCCTGGTACTGAAGAAGAACAAGCAGTGGCGAATGTGTATTGACTACACAAGCCTCAACAAGGCTTGCCCCAAGGACCCTTTTGCCTTGCCAAGAATTGATCAAGTGATAGACTCCACAGCCGGATGCGAGCTGTTGAGCTTCTTAGATGCATATTCAGGATATCACCAGGTCAAGCTGAACCCGGCTGACAGACTGAAGACCGCCTTCATCACACCGTTTGGAGCCTTCTGCTACCTGACCATGACATTTGGCTTGAGAAATGCCGGCGCCACCTTTCAGTGTTGCATGCAGAAATGCCTCCTCAAGCAACTCGGCAGAAACGCCCACGTTTACGTGGATGATGTGGTGGTGAAGACGGAGAAGCATGGAACACTGCTGGAAGACCTCAAGGAGACCTTTGAGAACCTGCGTCGATTCCAGATCAAGCTCAACCCTGAGAAGTGCGTCTTCGGAGTACCAGCCAGCCAACTCCTTAGCTTCCTGGTCTCTAAACGCGGCATAGAGTGCAACCCTGTAAAGATCAAGGCCATTGAGAGGATGGAGGTACCCAGCCGACTGCTGGACGTGCAAAAGTTCACTGGCTGCTTGGCGTCCAACAGCCGATTCATCAGTCGGCTGGGTGAGAAAGCTCTCCCCTTATACCAGCTCATGAAGAAGACCACTTTTTTCGAGTGGAACCAGAAGGCGGACGAAGCCTTTCTCCAGTTGAAGAAGATGTTGACTACTCCACCCGTTCTGGCGGCTCCGACTCCTAAGGAGCCCATGCTCCTGTACATCGCCGCCACCAGCCGGGTAGTGAGCACAGTCATTGTAGTGGAACGCAAGGAGGAAGGCAAGGCACTACCTGTCCAGAGACCGGTATATTACCTGAGCGAAGTGCTGTCGACCTCCAAGCAGAACTACCCCCACTACCAGAAGATGTGCTATGGCGTACACTTTGCCGCCAAGAAGTTGAAGCCTTACTTTCAAGAGCATCCAATCACTGTGGTCTGCACGACCCCACTTGCCGAGATCCTTGAAAGCCGAGATGCTTCTGGCTGAGTGGCCAAATGGGCCATAGAGCTGGCTCCCTACACCATCTACTACCAGCCCCGCACCACCATCAAGTCACAAGCACTGGCCGACTTCGTCATCAACTGGGCCGAGACCCAGTACCTACCACCAGCGCCCGACTCCACCCATTGGCGGATGCAGTTCGATGGCTCCAAGATGCGCACCAGCTTGGGAGCCGGCGTTGTCCTCACTTCTCCTAATGGCGACAAGCTCAAATACGCACTGCAAATCCACTTTGCCGCCTCCAACAATGTCGCCGAATACGAGGCGCTCATTCACGGGCTCCGTCTTGCCAAAGAACTTGGCATTCGCCGGATCCTGTGTTATGGCGACTCCGACTTGGTGGTCCAGCAGTCGTCTGGCGACTAGGACGCCAAAGATGCAAACATGGCGAGCTACTGTTTCCTCGTGCAGCAACTCAGTGGATATTTCGAGGGGTGCGAGTTCCTCCATGTGCCAAGAAACAACAACGACCAAGCAGACACCATGGCACGAATCGGCTCCACCCGCCAAGCAATACCATCCGGCATCGCCCTTCAGCGCCTCCTCAAGCCGTCTGTCAAGCCTTCACCAGAATCAGACTCCATCTTTGTGCCGGCTCCTCCCGAAGAAGTCAGATCCGACTCCAGAGCTCCAGCAGACGGTACGAGGATTTTGGCAGATGGCTCCAAAGCCGCCACAGTCGAAGCCGGCCCAGGGACTGCAGAACCCGGCCTGGGGACTGTGGCGGCCAGCCCGAAGACTCCAGAACTTGGCCCGAGGGATGCACCAGTCGGCCTGGGGACTTCATTAATCTAGCAAGCGGTTGCTGACTCCAGCCCGCCGCCTCCCATTCCAGCCGCCCTCGTCCAAGTCGCAGTTCTGGCAGTCGAAGAAATAGAAGCACCCTCATGGGCCCAGCCCATCCTCAAATTCCTGGTGAGTAAAGAGCTGCCGACTGATGAGACCTTAGCTCGGCAAGTACAAGCCGAGCGGCAGCCTACACCATAGTCAACAGAGAGCTGGTCAGGCGCAGCGTCACTGGTGTCTACCAGCGCTGCGTAGAGCCAGAGCAAGGCCAAGCAATTCTCAAAGACATCCATCAAGGCGAGTACGGCCACCATGCGGCTTCAAGAGCACTCGTCGCCAAAGCCTTCCGACACAGTTTCTTCTGGCCAACGGCCTTAGAAGAGGCCAAGGAATTGGTCCAAAAATGCAAAGGGTGCCAGAAGTTCCGCTCCAAGCCGCATCAGTCGGCTTTTGCACTCAAGACCATCACCATTGCCTGGCCCTTCACAGTTTGGGGCCTAGACATGGTGGGACCATTCAAGACGGCACGAGGTGGCATAACTCACTTACTTGTCGTGGTGGACAAGTTCACCAAGTGGATAGAAGCGAAGCCAATCAAGAAGCTGAATGGTCCGACTGCCGTGACTTTCATCTCCGACATCACAATTCGGTACGGCGTACCACACAGCATCATCACTGACAACGGCACGAATTTTGCCAAAGGCGCCTTGGCCCGTTTCTGGCGACACAGGGAATCCGACTGGACCTAGCGTCCGTCGCCCATCCACAGTCAAATGACCAGGTGGAGCGAGCAAACGGCCTCATCCTGTCCGGCATCAAGCCCCGACTGGTCGAGCCTCTAGAGCGCTCGGCTAGTTGCTGGCTCGATGAGTTGCCAGCCGTCCTCTTGGAGTCTGCGCATGACTCCAAGCAAGTCAACCGGCTTCACGCCTTTCTTCCTTTTCTACGGTGCTGAAGCCATCATCCCAACGGACATAGAGTTCGACTCCCCGCGAGTCACCATGTACACCGAGGAAGAAGCAGAAGAAGCACGTCAAGACGGCGTCGATCTGCTGGAAGAGGGCCGGCTGTTGGCACTCAGCCGGTCCAGCATCTACCAGCAGAGCCTGTGCAGATACTACAACAGGAAGGTCAGGCCGAGATCTTTCCAAGAGGGCGACCTTGTGCTCCGACTGATCCAGCGAATAGCCGGCCAGAACAAGCTGTCGGCGCCTTGGGAAGGCCCTTTCATCATCAGCAAAGTGCTAGGCAACGACTCCTACTACCTGATCGACGCTCAGAAGCCCCGAGCACGCAAGAGGGACGACTCCGGCAAAGAGACAGAGCGTCCATGGAATGCAAATCTCCTCCGAAAATTTTACAGTTAAACGCAGTATGTACCACGCTACCTTTTGTATTAAAAGTACCAAGACTTCGGCCCCCCCGAGAAGAGCTCGGGGACTGCCCTCTTTTATCTGTATGATAAGAATTATGCCTTCGAGTATGTTACTCTTTGTAATGCCGCTTGGCACCGGGTTCGACTGGTTGGCCTGGGGACTTGCCGCCTTGCGCTATGAAATGCTTCCTGCAGCCGGACAAGTAGTGTGTGGCGCCTAAGCCGTCTCCTGTCAGAAGCCACAGCTCGCAGAGCGACTGTCTGGTGGGCAGGAGTAAGGAAGAATGGGCGTCCACATGAAAAATGGCTAAGGACTCAAAGCATAAACATAGCTTAAAGCCGGCTTCCAGCATTTTTTCACAAACCGACTCTTGAACAGTCGGCTTGCCGCCTTCTATCCGACTTGCTAAACAACTCTAAAATGGCTAAGTACTTGCCTTCCCAAAGTGACCAAGAATTTGATCCAGCAGCAGTCCACAGAGCGGCTGTCCGACTGACAAAGATGACAACTAAGGGAACGCGGCAAAGGAAAAAGCCAAAGGAGCAATGAGCAAGAAAAGATAGAAGTCGGATGAATATTTACATAACAAAGGCCCTTGGCCGAATCTTCGAGCAGAAGTTCAAAATACACCCCGCAGGTGGAATTGTGCGAATTAACAAGTTCTTCAAAGACTATTAAAGCAGATAAAACAAAGATAAGGTGGCAGCCTAGGAGGCGGCAGACGGGTTCGGAGGATTGGAGGAGATGGCGGTGTCAGATGTTGGGGCGGCCGGCTTGGCGGTCTCGGCTTGATCACCTCATTGCTGGAGGCACGGTCGAGCTGAGGCTGGCCGTCTGCTCCGTCTTTCGGTGCCTCCATCTCGCTCCCGTCCTCCGCCTCGTCTTCCTCCTCGACGCTGGAGCTGATCACCTCCGCCGAGTCCGCGCCGTAGTCTGGGTTCATCCCAAACCACTCCGACAGTACCTCCCCGCCGTCTTCAGCCCGCTCGGGGACAAAGATGCTGGTGTCGGTGTACTCGGCGATCACCGCCGCGTGCTTGACAAGGGCGTCTTCCGCGGCTGCCAGCTCCGGCTGGGCCTCTGACCGGAGTGTGGCCAGCCGGTCTAGGTCCAGCCCCATATACCACGCCTTGCCAAATTCCAAGGCTCGACGCGCTCCAGCCCGAGCCGAGGAACCCTTCCAGGCCTCAAGGTGGCCAGCCGCGACCTCCAGCCAGTCGGTAGTCCGACTGGGGGTGCGCGGAGCCTGCATGTCTGGCCACAGGGCAGCGATCGCTTGGGCGCCGACACGTTGAAGCCAGCGCAACATCCGGTGGGCCGGCCGCAGACAAGCCCCAATGCTCAGAATATGGTCATCAAGGGTCCGGGGGGCATCGGCAGCGATCTCCGCGCCATCTGCCCTCCGCCCCTCGCGATCATCCTTGATAGCTTGATTGGCGGCCTGTGAGTGGCCGGGGAAGAAGTCTGCCAAGACGAAAAGAGTGAATAACAAGTCAAAAAACCAGGAGTCGGCTCGACCTATAGTCGGAAGCTCGAAGAAGAAAAGAAAAGAAGCTCACCATCGACGAGGTCCTCGATCTCGTGGAAGCCGGAGGCCAGCATTGCCTCCTTGTCAGTCCAGGAGGAGTGCTCGCTCGCGAACTCGGCCAGGAGGGTGGTCTCCTCTTCTTCCGCCTCCTTCCACGTCTTCTTAAGCAGCTCCTTCTACTCTGCCAATTGTGCGGCCAGCAGATTGTGCTCTGTGGCGAGCTTGCTGCACTCCTCCCCCTTGGCACGCAACGCGGTGTTGGCTTCGCTCAGCTGCTGTTGAAGAGTGGCGTTGGCCTCTGAAGAGAAAGAAGAAGGAAGGCGCTAAGTCATCAATAAAGAAGGTCGCCAGGGAGATCTGGCCTGACTGCTCAGCAATCGGCCTGAATCTCGGGGACTACAGCCCACGGGTGCGCCAGCGCGCCCCCGCAAAGAAGAAAAAGGACTCACTCCGGCTCTCCGACAAGTCGGCGGTCCGCTCGCCCAGCTCTTCAACATTGCGGTTGAAGGCGGTGACACGGAGGTTGTGATAGTCCTGTGACAAGTATTTCAGACAAAAGTTAGTACCTGGAACTCGCCAATTGGAGTTCCGAGCCGCCTGCTCAGCAGCCGGCCCGAAACTCAGGGACTACACCCAGTGGGTGCGCTGGCACGCCCCCACAGAGAGGAACAAGAAAACAAAGACAAAGGAGAAAGCATACCCGGATGGCTGCCCGCGACGCCAGGTGCGCCTTGGTGCAGTTTTGGATAGCGTCGCCCTCAGCTCGCAGCTTTGTCTGGACATCCAGAAGCGCTTGGTTCAGCGGGCCCGTGCCGCCTCCTCGCACACACCCAATGGGCGCGGTGCTCGTTGCTTCGGCGTCTGGGATCGTCGAGCTGGCAGGGCCGGTCTCCAAGGGGCGTGGCGCCGAAGTCACCTTCTCAAGACGGCGGCGCGTTGGCGAGCCGACTTGGAGGAGTAGCTTCGCCACGGCCTCATCTTCAGTCGGCGGCAAGGGCAGGTCCGCCGGCTGTTTGCCTTGTGCGCTCCTAGACGGCGGCGGGGCGGCGGTGGCGGCACGACCGCGTCCGGCATGGAGGCGTCGCCGCCGCCCCTCTCCATGATCGGGAACCCGCTGGCGGCTTCCCCTGACTGCCCCATGAACTCCGGGGGCGGTGGCGCAGAGTTCAAAGGGGTGACGAACACCGCCGATTGCCGGTGCACGACTTCCTCAGCCTGCCGCCTTGCCGCGACGGCGGTCTCGGCCTCCTCCAGCTTTTTCAGGGTGGAGGCCTCCGTCTTCTCGGCCTCCACTTTCTTCAGACGGGCGGCCTCTTCCTCCTCGCGCTTCACCTGCGCGTTCCGCTCCGTCGCCTCCCGGAGGTCGGCGGCGGGGTCAATCCGCCAAGTGGTGGCAGACGTCTCCGCTGACCCCATAATGGAGGCGGCGGCAACCCTCTTAAGAGTGAGGGGAGCCCTGAAGCGAGGGAAGCATCTGAAAGACTCAGAAAAGATCAACAAAGAGAAAATAAAGATGAGGGACGGAGGCGCTTACGCAGAGAACAGCGACGGCTTCTTCACTTCCTTGCGGAAGCGGTTGGCTTTCGCGGCCGCCTCTTCCCGCTTGGTCGCGGCGGCCGTTCCCTTAAATTTCTTTGACCGGCCACCAAGTGTACTCGGCCCGGCCCGGCGCTTCTTCGCGCCGCCTTGAGCGTCCAAGTCGTCGGAGGAACTCGCGCTTGGCTAGCCAACCTTTGGCTGGTGACGCGGGGCGACTTCTCCCTCAGCATCGTCATCAGGACAGTCGGTGAAAGTGGCCGTGGGCCTGGAGCCGCCTGCTTCTCCTCCTCCTCCCTCGGCGTCGGTCTCCATGGCCGCCATCCCCAAGTCAGGATCATCGACGTTGCTCTCCGCCCGATCGGGAACAAACTGACGAGCTGACCCCGTGGTGTCGGCCGAAGGATGGACGAGAGGGTTCTGATTCAAAAACAAAAATGGTCAGACTAGACAAGTCGGACTCGGCAACGAAAGAAACAGAAGAAGAAGGAAGACGACTTACAATAGGCAGAGGGTTGGCGCGTGAGTACATCTCCTTGTCGAACCGCCAATCCACCGTGAGACCGCAGTTCGCCATGTAGTTCACCGTATCTGCCACCTCCGCGTGAGGCATGTCCTTGGAGCACATCCGACTCGGGTCCCGATGACCGCTCATCTGGCAGATCAGGTGAGTTCGGCCTTGGAGCGGGAGGACTCGGTGCACCACAAAGGCGGCCAGCAAGTCGGGCCCGGTCAAACCCTCCGACTGCGTCAGCACTCGGAGTCACGCGACGGCGGCGGCGCCAGCAGGAGACAACGTCCTGGCTCAGTGTGACCAGCTGGGGAGCCTTCCAGCCAGCGCACCGGCTCCGTAAGCCGGCAAGTTGACCCAGTCGCCTTCTGGGGCGACGTTCTTCACATAAAAGTAGGACCACTGCCACATCTTCACCAACTTAATCAGCACGATGGTGGGAAATGGATTGTCGGCCCCTGGTCTCCGCATCGTGATAAACGCACCGCACTGGGCCGGCATGCCGGAGACGTGTGTGCCATGCTTGGACTGGAAGAACTCACCCCAGAGCTCGATGGTGGGGAGAACGCCAAGGAAGCCTTTGCATAGGGTGGCCAAGGCAGCCAGCAGCACCACCGTGTTTGGAGTAAGGTGGTGCGGCTGAAGCCCGTGGAACTCCAAGAAGGAGCGGAAGAAGCCGCTCGCCGGCAGCCTCAGGCCGCGCATAAGGTGCGAGCGGAATATGACCCGCTCGCCCTCCTCCGGTGCCGGAGATATTTCCCCCTCCGGCGCGAGGCGGACCCGCACTAAGCCCCTGCTGGGCAGCCGCCGTGTCTTGCGGAGGATCTCGACGTCGTTGTCATCGACCTCGGAGCCGTCCCACACTCTGGAGCGCACAGCAGGAGGCACGGCGGCGGAGGAAGAGCTCATCGCTGCGGGCGCGGCGAGAGGAAGATGAACCAAGAAGGAGCGGAAGGGAGTAGGGAAGATGGGCGCGCGTGCTTCTCCGCCCCCCCCCCCCCCCCGCCTACTTATAGGCTCGTGGGCTGAGAAGCCGATGGGCAGTCATGGGATTAACTGCGCCCAGGACCCCACGACCCCCACGATTTACCACACGAAGTTACTGCGTGCAGTAACCACGTGAGAACCCCATCCATCCGCACGGCCACAACGGATCCGTTCACATGCCGAGGAGCGGTAGTGGTGGGCCCCACCTGTAGGCCTGTCCCGTCACGCGCGTGGGTGGGGAGACTAGCCCAGCCACGTGGCGCCTCGCGACGGGTCCACAACGAGTGGCAACCTGGAGGCTTATCAGGCACGCCGCCTGGACTCCTCCGCGACGTTCAAACTGTTTCGGGGGCAAGTCGGCCTTAAACAAGTCCGGCTCCAATTAGTCAGCTTGACAAAAGACGGCGAGCGAGGCCCAGATCCAACCGCCGGAAAGAAGAAACTGTTGAGGCTCCTCGACATATCACCCTCGGTGCCTCACCAGCTTCGGGGACTACTGTCGAAGTAATGGGCCACGGGTAGGCTGACCCGGGCCCAAAACCTTTCAAGACATCGGGGCAGGCTGCGCCCCTCAAGACCCCAAGATGAAGAGCCTCCTTTTGAGAGTCGGCAGCGAGGCAGCCGACTGCCCACTCGCGGCAGAATCCCGGGGACGACTTCAGGATGAGCCGACTCCTAACTGGCGACTTCCAGAGAAGCCGGCCATGGGGAGTCGGCCCGCGATGCCAACAACCCCCATGCCCTCCTAAAGAGGGACGAGACGGGGAGGGGCCACAGTAAGGTCCACTCCCATCCTTTTCCAAGTGCAGGCGTGGCCACAGTACGCCGTACCGCGGAGATCTCCGCCCGTCACAACACTGTTGCCATGCCGGCCTTGACGTCAGCCCCAGTGGGCGGAGTCCTGTGCCCACGACGGCCTGCCGGTACGACCCAGGGACGATGGGTCCCACCAGTCGGCGGGCGTACAGAAGACGGCGAGAGTGCCACCAGTCGGCCCAGTTGGGAGTCGGCCCCCAGGAGTCGGCCAGCCCCTCCCACGGGCCCCACGCGCCATTAACCAGATGCGACAGGGAGTGGCAATAGTGATCGCCCGCCAGACGGTGGAGCTGTTCTCATGACCCCATGACTGAGCCCGTGCCATTAGAAGCACGGCTATAGTAATCTGCAGCCGGCAAGACCCGCCCGCGGCGGACGCGGCCTGTCGGCTCTGTACCGAGCCAGTCAGCGGGGCCCACGAGTCGGCGGATAAGATGGCGGCCAGAGAGACTGACGGCTGGGCCCGCGTCCAGCCGGATTACCATTATACCTCTGGGGTGTAGGCCTATATAAACCCCCCAGGGCACCCATGCAAAGGGTTCGAATCCATGAGCACTAGACCAGATCATATAGGAAGGAGAAAGCTAGCCTTGCCTTCTCCTACCTCCAGGAAACAGCTCAAGGAGCAACCATGTACACACTTTTGCCATAGTGATCATGCGGAGACCCCGTAGAGCAGCAGTAGGGGCGTTATCTCCATGGAGAGCCCCGAAGCTGGGTAAGATTCGCCGGCGTGCATGCCTTCACTTTATCCCGTTTCCAGGCACCGGCAACGTTCTACTCGCTCCCATCATGATAAGCCATCCTTTGGCATATGTCGCACCCAACCCCTGACACCTGGTCCTCTCCCCAAAAATTGAGCGGGAAGGGATGCCACAATGGCTAATTCGAAAGGGGACAGCTAGTACAAGCTATCCTGACAAAAGGTGGTATTCGCCTGCAAAAGTCTCTGGTGATGACGCCGTCTTGGGCTCCATGGTGAGCTCCGTCTTGCCGTCCTTCGGGTCTTGGTCTTGTTGCACCAATATGGTAACCTTTCGTTGATGCCTCGGTACACCACGCCTGCGCTTGCCCCCTTAGCACCAAAGAGGAAACAAGGACGCTGCGCACTGGCGCCCGCTGGTTGCTGGCTCGATGAGTTGCCAGCCGTCCTCTTGGAGTCTGCGCACGACTCCAAACAAGTCAACCAGCTTCACGCCTTTCTTCCTCATCTACGGTGCTGAAGCCATCATCCCAACGGACATAGAGTTCGACTCCCCGCGAGTCACCATGTACACCGAGGAAAAAGCAGAAGAAGCACATCAAGACGGCGTCGATCTGCTGGAAGAGGGCCGGCTGTTGGCACTCAGCCGGTCCAGCATCTACCAGCAGAGCCTGTGCAGATACTACAACAGGAAGGTCAGGCCGAGATCTTTGCAAGAGGGCGACCTTGTGCTCCGACTGATCCAGCGAACAGCCGGCCAGCACAAGCTGTCGGCGCCTTGGGAAGGCCCTTTCATCATCAGCAAAGTGCTAGGCAACGACTCCTACTACCCGATCGACGCTCAGAAGCCCCGAGCACGCAAGAGGGACGACTCCGGCAAAGAGACAGAGCGTCCATGGAATGCAAATCTCCTCCGAAAATTTTACAGTTAAACGCAATATGTACCACGCTACCTTTTGTATTAAAAGTACCAAGACTTCGGCCCCCTCGAGAAGAGCTCGGGGACTGCCCTCTTTTATCTCTTCGTTACTCTTTGTTATGCCGCTTGGCACCGGGTTCGACTGGTTGGCCTGGGGACTTGCCGCCTTGCGCTATGAAATGCTTCCTGCAGTCAGACAAGTAGTGTGTGGCGCCTAAGCCGTCTCCTGTCAGAAGCCGCAGCTCGCAGAGCGACTGTCTGGTGGGCAGGAGTAAGGAAGAATGGGCGTCCACATGAAAAATGGCTAAGGACTCAAAGCATAAACATAGCTTAAAGCCGGCTTCCAGCATTTTTTCGCAAACCGACTCTTGAACAGTCGGCTTGCCGCCATCTATCCGACTTGCTAAACAACTCTAAAACTGCAAAGTACTTGCCTTCCCAAAGTGACCAAGAATTTGATCCAGCAGCAGTCCGCAGAGCGGCTGTCCGACTGACAAAGATGACAACTGAGGGAAGGCGGCAAAGGAAAAAGCCAAAGGAGCAATGAGCAAGAAAAGATAGAAGTCGGATGAATATTTACATAACGAAGGCCCTTGGCCGAATCTTCGAGCAGAAGTTCAAAATACACCCCGCAGGTGGAATTGTGCGAATTAACAAGTTCTTCAAAGACTATTAAAGCAGATAAAACAAAGATAAGGTGGCAGCCTAGGAGGCGGAAGACGGGTTCGGAGGATTGGAGGAGATGGCGGTGTCTGATGTTGGGGCGGCCGGCTGGGCGGTCTCGGCTTGATCACCTCATTGCTGGAGGCACGGTCGAGCTGAGGCTGGCCGTCTGCTCCGTGTTCCGGTGCCTCCATCTCGCTTCCGTCCTCTGCCTCGTCTTCCTCCTCGATGCTGGAGCTGATCACCTCCGCCGAGTCCGCGCCTTAGTCTGGGTTCATCCCAAGCCACTCCGACGGTACCTCCCCGCCGTCTTTAGCCCGCTCGGGACAAAGATGCTGGTGTCGGTGTACTCGGCGATCGCCGCCGCGTGCTTGACAAGGGCGTCTTCCGCGGCTGCCAGCTCCGGCTGGGCCTCTGACCGGAGTGTGGCCAGCCGGTCTAGGTCCAGCCCCATATACCACGCCTTGACAAATTCCGAGGCTCGACGCGCTCCAGCCCGGGCCGAGGAACCCTTCCAGGCCTCAAGACGGCCAGCCGCGACCTCCAGCCAGTCGGCAGTCCGACTGGGGGTGCGCGGAGCCTGCATGTCTGGCCACAGGGCAGCGATCGCTTGGGCGCCGACACGTTGAAGCCAGCGCAACATCCGGTGGGCCGGCCGCAGACAAGCCCCAATGCTCAGAATATGGTCGTCAAGGGTCCGGGGGCCGTCGGCGGCGATCTCCGCGCCATCTGCCCTCCGCCCCTCGCGATCATCCTCGATAGCTTGATTGGCGGCCTGCGAGTGGCCGGGGAAGAAGTCTGCCAAGACGAAAAGAGTGAATAACAAGTCAAAAAACCAGGAGTCGGCTCGACCTATAGTCGGCAGCTCGAAGAGGAAAAGAAAAGAAGCTCACCATCGACGAGGTCCTCGATCTCGTGGAAGCTGGAGGCCAGCATTGCCTCCTTGTCAGTCCAGGAGGAGTGCTCGCTCGCGAACTCGGCCAGGAGGGCGGTCTCCTCTTCTTCCGCCTCCTTCCGCGTCTTCTTAAGCAGCTCCGTCTACTCTGCCAATTGTGCGGCCAGCAGATCGTGCTCTGCGGCGAGCTTGCTGCACTCCTCCGCCTTGGCGCGCAACGCGGTGTTGGCTTCACTCAGCTGCTGTTGAAGAGTGGCGTTGGCCTCTGAAGAGAAAGAAGAAGGAAGGCGTTAAGTCATCAATAAAGAAGGTCGCCAGGGAGATCTGGCCTGACTGCTCAGCAATCGGCCCGAATCTCGGGGACTACAGCCCACGGGTGCGCCAGCGCGTCCCCGCAAAGAAGAAAAAGGACTCACTCCGGCTCTCCGACAAGTCGGCGGTCCGCTTGCCCAGCTCTTCAACATTGCGGTTGAAGGCGGTGACACGGTGGTTGTGATAGTACTGTGACAAGTATTTCAGACAAAAGTTAGTACCTGGAACTCGCCAATTGGTGTTCCGAGCCGCCTGCTCAGCAGCCGGCCCGAAACTCAGGGACTACACCCAGTGGGTGCCCTGGCGCGCCCCCACAGAGAGGAACAAGAAAACAAAGACAAAGGAGAAAGCATACCCGGATGGCTGCCCGCGACGCCAGGTGCGCCTTGGTGCAGTTTTGGATAGCATCGCCCTTAGCTCGCAGCTTTGTCTGGACATCCAGAAGCGCTTGGTTCAGCGGGCCCGTGCCGCCTCCTCGCACACACCCAATGGGCGCGGCGCTCGTTGCTTCGGCGTCTGGGATCGTCGAGCTGGCAGTGCCGGTCTCCAAGGGGCGTGGCGCCGAAGTCGCCTTCTCAAGACGGCGGCGCGTTGGCGAGCCGACTTAAAGGAGTAGCTTCGCCACGGCCTCATCTTTAGTCGGCGGCAAGGGCAGGTCCGCCGGCTGTTTGCCTTGCGCGCTCCTAGACGGCGGCGGGGCGGCGGTGGCGGCACGACCGCGTCCGGCATGGAGGCGTCGCCGCCGCCCCTCTCCATGATCGGGAACCCGCTGGCGGCTTCCCCTGACTGCCCCATGAACTCTGGGGGCGGCGGCGCAGAGTTCAAAGGGGTGACAAACACCGCCGATCGCCAGTGCACGACTTCCTCAGCCTGCCGCCTTGCCGCGACAGCGGCCTCGGCCTCCTCCACCTTTTTTAGGGCGGAGGCCTCCGCCTTCTCGGCCTCCGCTTTCTTCAGACGGGCGGCCTCTTCCTCCTCGCGCTTCTCCTGCGCGTTCCGCTCCGTCGCCTCCCGGAGGTCGGCGGCGGGGTCAATCCGCCGACTGGTGGCAGACGTCTCCGCTGACCCCATAACAGAGGCGGCGGCAACCCTCTCAAGAGTTAGGGGAGCCCTAAAGCGAGGGAAGCATATGAAAGACTCAGACAAGATCAACAAAGAGAAAATAAAGATGAGGGACGGAGGCACTTATGCAGAGACCAGTGACGGCTTCTTCACTTCCTTGCGGAAGCTGTTGGCTTTCGCGGCCGCCTCTTCCCGCTTGGTCGCGGCAGCCGTTCCCTTAAATTTCTTCGACCGGCCACCAAGTGTACTCGGACCGGCCACCAAGTCGTCGGAGAAACTCGCGCTTGGCTAGCCAACCTTTGGCTGGTGACGTGGGGGGACTTCTCCCTCAGCATTGTCATCAGGCCAGTCGGTGAAAGTGGCCGTGGGCCTGGAGCCGCCTGCTTCTCCTCCTCCTCCCTCGGCGTCGGTCTCCATGGCCGCCGTCCCCAAGTTAGGATCATCGACGTCGCTCTCCGCCCGATCAGGAACAAACTGACGAGCCGACCCCGTGGTGTCGGCCGAAGGATGGACGAGAGGGTTCTGATTCAAAAACAAAAACGGTCAGACTGGACAAGTCGGACTCGGCAACGAAAGAAACAGAAGAGAAGGAAGACGACTTACAATAGGCAGAGGGTTGGCGCGTGAGTACAGCTCCTTGCTGAACCGCCAATCCACCGTGAGACCGCAGTTCGCCATGTAGTTCACCGTGTCCGCCACCTCCGCGTGAGGAATGTCCTTGGAGCACATCTGACTCGGGTCCCGATGACCGCTCATCTGGCAGATCAGGTGAGGTCGGCCTTGGAGCGGGAGGACTCGGCGCGCCACAAAGGCGGCCAGCAAGTCGGCCCGGTCAAGCCCTCCGACTACGTCAGCACTCGGAGTCGCGCGACAGCGGCGGCGCCAGCAGGAGACAACGTCCTGGCTCAGTGTGACCAGCTGGGGAGCCTTCCAGCCGGCGCACCGGCTCCGTAAGCCGGCAGGTTGACCCAGTCGCCTTCTGGGGCGACGTTCTTCACATAAAAGTAGGACCGCTGCCACATCTTCACCAACTTAATCAGCACGATGGTGGGAAATGGATTGTCGGCCCCTGGTCTCTCCATCACGATAAACGCACCGCACTGGGCCGGCACGCCGGCGATGTGTGTGCCAAGCTTGGACTGGAAGAACTCACCCCAGAGCTCGATGGTGGGGAGAACACCGAGGAAGCCTTCGCATAGGGTGGCGAAGGCAGCCAGCAGCACCACCGTGTTTGGAGTAAGGTGGTGCGGCTGAAGCCCGTGGAACTCCAAGAAGGAGCGGAAGAAGCCGCTCGCCGGCAGCCTCAGGCCGCGCATAAGGTGCGAGCGGAATATGACCCGCTCGCCCTCCTCCGGCGCCGGAGATATTTCCCCCTCCGGCGCGAGGCGGACCAGCACTAAGCCCCTGCTGGGCAGCCGCCGTGTCTTGCGGAGGATCTCGACGTCGTTGTCATCGACCTCGGAGCCGTCCCACACTCTGGAGCGCACAGCAGGAGGCGCGGTGGCGGAGGAAGAGCTCATCGCTGCGGGCGCGGCGTGGTTCGGAGCAGCAGCGGCGAGAGGAAGATGAAGCAAGAAGGAGCGAAAGGGAGTAGGGAAGATGGGCACGCGTGCTTCGCCGCCCCCTCCCCCCGCCTACTTATAGGCTCGTGGGCTGAGAAGCCGATGGGCAGTCGTGGGATTAACTGCGCCCAGGACCCCACGACCCCCACGATTTACCACACGAAGTTACTGCGTGCAGTAACCACGTGAGAACCCCAACCATCCGCATGGCCACAACGGATCTGTTCACATGCCGAGGCGCGGTAGTGGTGGGCCCCACTTGTAGGCCTGTCCCGTCACGCGCGCGGGTGGGGAGACTGGCCCAGCCACATGGCGCCTCGTGACGGGTCCACAACGAGTGGCAACTTGGTGGCTTATCAGGCACGCCGCCTGGACTCCTCCGCGACGTTCAAACTGTTTCGGGGGCAAGTCGGCCTTAAACAAGTCCAGCTCCAATTAGTCGGCTTGACAAAAGACGGCGAGCGAGGCCCAGATCCAACCGCCGGAAAGAAGAAACTGTTGAGGCTCCTCGACATATCACCCTCGGTGCCTCACCAGCTTCGGGGACTACTGTCGGAATAATGGGCCACGGGTAGGCTAACCCAGGCCCAAAACCTTTCAAGACATCGGGGCAGGCTGCGCCCCTCAAGACCCCAAGATGAAGAGCCGCCTACTGAGAGTCGGCAGCGAGGCAACCGACTACCCACTCGCGGCCGAATCCCGGGGACGACTTCAGGATGAGCCGACTCCTAACTGGCGACTTCCAGAGAAGCCGGCCATGGGGAGTCGGCCCGCGACGCCAACAACCCCCATGCCCTCATAAAGAGGGACGAGACGGGGAGGGGCCACAGTAAGGTCTACTCCCATCCTTTTCCAAGGGCAGGCATGGCCACAGTACGCCGTACCCGCGGAGATCTCTGCCCGGCACAGCACTGTTGCCATGCCGGCCTTGACGTCAGCCCAGTGGGCGGAGTCCAGTGCCCACGACGGCCTGCCGGTACGACCCAGGGACGATGGGTCCCACCAGTTGGCGGGCGTACAGAAGACTGCGAGTGCGCCACCAGTCGGCCCAGTTGGGAGTCGGCCCCCAGGAGTCGGCCAGCCCCTCCCACGGGCCCCACGCGCCATTGACCAGATGCGACAGGGAGTGGCAACAGTGATCGCCCGCCAGATGGTGGAGCTGTTCTCATGACCCCATGACCGAGCCCGTGCCATTAGAAGCACGGCTACAGTAATCTGCAGCCGGCAAGACCCGCCGCGGCGGACGCGGCCTTTCGGCTCCGTACCGAGCAGTCAGCGGGGCCCACGAGTCGGCGGATAAGATGGCGACCAGAGAGACTGACGGCTGGGCCCGCGTCCAGCCGGATTACCATTGTACCTCTGGGGTGTAGGCCTATATAAACCCCCCAGGGCACCCATGCAAAGGGTTCGAATCCATGAGCACTAGACCAGATCATATAGGAAGGAGAAAGCTAGCCTTGCCTTCTCCTACCTCCAGGAAACAGCTCAAGGAGCAACCATGTACACACTTTTGCCATAGTGATCATGCGGAGACCCCGTAGAGTAGCAGTAGGGGTGTTATCTCCATGGAGAGCCCCGAAGCTGGGTAAGATTCGCCAGCGTGCATGCCTTCGCTTTATGCCGTTTCCAGGCGCCGGCAACGTTCTACTCGCTCCCACCATGATAAGCCATCCTTTGGCATATGTCGCACCCAACCCCCGACACCTGGTCCTCTCCCCAAATATTGAGCGGGAAGGGATGCCACAACGGCTAATTCGAAAGAGGACAGCTAGTACAAGCTATCCTGACAAAAGGTGGTATTTGCCTGCAAAAGGCTCTGGTGATGACGCCGTCTTGGGCTCCATGGTGAGCTCCGTCTTGCCGTCCTTCGGGTCTTGGTCTTGTTGCACCAATATGGTAAACTTTCCTTGATGCCTCGGTACTCCACGCCTGCGCTTGCCCCCTTAGCACCAAAGAGGAAACAAGGACGCTGCGCACTGGCGCCCGCCTGGTCTCGATCGTCATGGCTCACGTCACGAGGGCCTTGCGAGGTTTGCCTTGCCTTGATCTCTCCGCCCCTCATGAGCCTACCTGACGAGGCCGCTCTTGAGGAGGTCTTGCATTGTCCGCCCCACGAGGCTTCGCCCCTCGTGAGGGTCTTGAATGTCTTGTAGATGAAGATGGGCTTTATGAACCTGCCAGCCCAGCCATGCCATGGGCCGCAGGCAGGCAAGTCTGGGGACCCCCGTTCCTAGAATTCCGACAGTAGCCCCCGGGCCCAAGGCGCACTCGGGCTTGGCTTCGAGGTGAAGCCAAAGGGTCAAGCGCAGAGCACCGCGGGCCCCAAAACCCTGTGGCCTCGGTTGACGCGTGGCTTTTGATTGGACGTGGGCATCTCCGCTTCCCCATGCTGCCTTGGCAACTACCCGACTTGACTAGTCCCTCTGACATGCAATGAAAACCATCATTACCTGTGATCGTGGGGGTGCTGGTTGGCCTTCCTCTGCTATAAATGGGGAGGGGGGCAGAGCCCCCATCGTCCAGCTCTTCCGATTCCGCCTGCTTCTTCCTCCTCTGCTCCTCTGCTAGCAGCCACTTCAATGGCACCGATCCGCAGGATTTCAGCCGAAGAGAAGGGGAAGGTTCCCCTTGACGAGTTGGCGCTGCTTCCGCCGAAGAAGAGGTCGGTCCACCGCCGCGATGTCGCGGAGATGCAGGTGGTGACGAGGCCTTGGTGCGGGCGGCCTCCTCCTGGGTATCCATTGCCCTTGTACGTCCAAGCTGGGGGCTCGGCAGGAAGGAACGGCGAGCATCAGCGTGCGCTCCGCGGCCAAGGTCAACGCGCCACGACGACGAGTGCTGCCGCTCCTAGAGTCCATGCCTCGGACTCCGCACGTGAGTTCGTGCTGTGGGCGGCGATGCCCCCAAGCTCCTGGATCCGCTTCCCGCGCTTCTTCTCCGACGTGATGCCACCGAGGGGACCTCTCGAGCTCTGGTTGCAGCATGTCGACTGGGATGCTCCGGCGACCAGAGCTGAGGTTGAAGTAGTCTCCTTTGGCAAGATCTTCATGACCTATGGCTGGGGCGAGGTCGCACGGGCTTGCCGTATGGAGGGCGCCCTCGCGATCCACCTCAAGTACGACGGCGCCTCCACGTTGTTCTTCATGGTCTTCGATGCGGAGGGTCGCCGCTTGGAGTGTTGCCCCTAAGGGGAGCGCCGGGACGAGGCGCGCCCCACTCGCGGCTGCTCCAGCAGCAGCGACTCTTGGGAGTCCGGCGGCTCACCTGAGCTCTACGAGAGTTTGGAGACGAGCGACGATAGCTATGTGCCCTCGAGCTCCCGCCGTGCTTGGAGCAGGGCCGCCACGCCCGGCCACCGCCGTCGCTGATCTGCATGGGGTTGGCGCCGGCCTCCCATGGCCCACTGTTGATCATGGCGTCGGCCGCGGGGGTGTGTAGATAGGATTCTCCTAAGTTCTCGTCTTCTGTTCCCTGCGAGGAATCAAGAAGTACCCCGTGGGGGCGTGTAAAGAAGCTGAAGTGTCTTTTGTTGATATTATCTTAATTACGGAAGCCTTATTAGCGCTAGTCCTGTTTAGGCTCAGTCTTCCCTTTCCAACCTCGCGATAGCTTGTTGCTCTACGCTGATAGGTCCCGATCCCCAGGCAGGCTTCAGCCGTCGCTGGTATGCCAGGTCGCGTGCCGTGGTCAAGGCCAGGAGGTGATAGTCCCGAGGTGCAGTAAGTGCCCCTGAGGCGCGATGCTGAAGAGGTCCCTTTTTGCGCTCAAGCAGCCGTGGTAAGATAAGAAAGGGAGGCGACATTTGCCACAACAAGGCTGCGGCGAGCGTGTCTGATTAGGTTCCAACGGTTAGTTGATCTGAGCTCGTGACTTATCTTGCCGGTCCGGGGTCGATTCTTCGTGATGCGCCAGACCTGTCCGCGATCATCCACAACGTAGCTGGGACAGGACCATACGAGTCTTCCCGCTTCAATGCTTTCCTTTGTGATCTATGTCCTCAGGTCCTGGCCCTCGAACGAGCTCAGCCGCCACTGGTATGCCAGGTCGCGTGCCGTGGTCAAGGCCAGGGGGTGAGGGTTTGAGAACCAGTAAGAGCTCCTGAGTCACGATGCTCAGGATCCCCCTTTTAACGTGCAAGCGGATTGCTCGGAAGAGGTGGGAGCTCGCGGTGCCGCCTAGTGTTATCCTCATGAGGTTCCTGCGAGTCAGCACAAGGGAGAACACGATCTGCCATTATGGTTGCCAGCCTGTCACTGGTTGCTTCGTGAGGAGGTGAAGGCACTGAGGGCCTGGTGAGGTGACGTGCGTGGGGCGTGCCGCGAGCCAGAGCTCGACCGCTCAGGGTTTTCGACCTGGCAGGGATGGACCCATGCACCAGCATTGTGCCGGCGTGAGGAGGCCTAGTGGGAGGCGACGATTGAGCAGGTAGCAATCACAGGTAGATCGATCATGAGAGTAGCAGGCTTAAGTAATGGATTGGGGATACGTGCCACTGGGTCAGGCCCGAGCGGCTTGGGAATGATGCAGCCCGGGGGCGCTCCCAACAAGGTAAGCTAAAGGCATAAATAAAAAGGGATACATGCGACAGGGACGGACGCATGTGGCCTGGGAATGATGCAGCCCGAGGGGCACTCCCAGCTGAATGAACTTGGAAAGATGTCACCTGGTTATGTTGATGAAGGAGAGTTGAGGTAGCTGAAGGTGCACGGCGAAAGGGTTGCTCCTCACGAGCCACCGGGACCCTGAGCCTCAGGAGGCTCTGGGGGCTTAGGTGGTTACATGAGGACCGTCTCCATCTCCATTGGGATGGTGTGGTGCCTGGCCTCCTGAGCTGCTAGGAGGCGCCGCAGGTTGCGCTGGTAGGCAGCCGATACGCTCGGCAGGCCAAAGGGCATGCGAACGTAGCTATGCGGCGGGCCCTCGCAGCGTCCCACACGCGAAGGCCAGAAAAGCTCCTGAGAAGCGACCCTGTTGAGCCCTGGAACGTCGACGCTGATGCATAGCCCGGCATCCTCGCCAGGATGGAAAGCCGCGCATGGCCCTTGGGTCTTGCAGCTCCTGGGTGATCTTGGTGATGAACTCCTGAACGGTGGGCGGTCCTTGGCCTATGACCTCCTGAGGGAAACATGCAGTGAAGCACGCCTCCAAGTGGTGCCCGAGCGCCTCCCTCGTAATGTGCGCAAGGTCTGAGGCCTTCCAGAAGAAAGCCCCCGAGCCCTGCCCGAGAAGGGCGCTGTGCACACCTTCCTATGCGATGGAGGGAGGTGCCCCTAGAGCGGGCGCTAATCCTGACAAGGCTCCGGCTGCGACGCCACCCTCATGATGTCCGGCATGGCGCAGCTGCTTCTTCTTCTTGAGGATGGCCTCAGGATGGCCCTCGCCCCTGCTGTCGGGGTCGTCGATTGCTGCAGCTTGGAAGGCATGCTCGAGGGAGCACACTACATCTCTTTCTTCACATGGGACCGTGATGATCCCGCTGCTTCCCGGCATCTTGAGGACATTGTAGCCGTGATGGGTCACCGCCATGAACTTGGCCAGAGCTGGGTACCCGAGGATGGCTTTGTACGGCAGGCGGATGTGCGCGACATCGAAGTCAATGATTTCGGTGCGATAGTTGTTGCGCGTGCTGAAGGTGATAGGGAGGCGGACATGCCCTATCGGTGTGGTGGAACCGTCAGTCACTCCTGAGAAAGGCTTGGTAGGCTGAAGCTGGTCATAAGGCACTTGGAGGCTGTCGAACATGTCGACGGATAGGACGCTGAGCCCTGCGCCGCCATCGATGAGGGTCTTGGTAACTTGCACGTTGCTGATGACTGGGGAGCAAAGCATCAGGAGGACGCCAGTGGTAGCTGCGCACTTGAGCTGATCTGCTGAGCTGAACGTGATGGGGCACTGGGACCACCTGAGCGGGCGTGTGGCTTCGAGCTTGGGGAGGACTGCATTCACTTCCAGAGCAAACTACTTGAAGATACGCTGCGAGGCTGGGGTCTGGGCTCCACCCAAGATGCAGGCGATGCCACACGGTTCCTGGAAGCCCCCAGCCCCCTCGTCCTGATGGTGTTTGCCATTCCTTCTTGGAGGTGGCGGTAGTGGAGGGAGCCCAGCGTTGCCTTGAGGGCGATCCTCACGAGGCTGATCTCTCCAAGCACCCTCACGAGGCTGGTCCTACCAGCGATCCTCATGAGGCCGGTCGTGCCACTCCTGACGCGGGCCACGGTCATCCCAACATTCGCCACCACGTCCTCCTCCTCGGCCGAAGCCCAAGTCGCCGCGCTCGGGGTGTCGGCCGAAGCATCCTTCGAGAATGGCTCAGAGCTCTTGACAATCGCTGGTGTTGTGGGTGTTCAGGTTATGGAAGGCACAGAATGGACGGCTGCACTTGGACAACTCTGGTTTGTCTCTGCCATGCTTGGTGTCTGGTTCTACTCCGAGTACGGCTGCTCCCTTGTGCTTCACATCATTGGCCTTGGCTTTCTTCTCCTCCGGGTCTGCAGCAGGGAGCTTGAGGAGGGAGAGGCGCCCCTCCTCAGCTCTTGCACACTTGGTCGCGATGTTGAACAGCTCCAGGGTTGTGCATAGCTCTTCATGGATATCGAGCTCTTCCTTCATCTTGACGTCGCGGACGCCATCAAAGAACGCAGAGATGATGGCCTCGTCGGTCACCTTGGGGATCTTGATCCATGCGCTATTGAAGCGCTGGATGTACTTCTGCAGGGTCTCTCCTGGTTGCTGCTTGATGCGGCGCAGGTCGCCCGTTACCGGGGGGCGGTCGCGAGTGCCCTGAAAGTTGGTGATGAAGCGGGTGCGCATCTTGTCCCAGGAGGAGATCGAGCCCGGCGGTAGGTTCAGTAGCCAGGAGCGAGCGCCTTCCTTGAGAGCCATGGGAAACCAGTTCGCCATGACTTTCTCGTCGTCATTGGCCGCTTTGATACTCAGCTCATAGAGCTGCAGGAACTCCTCGAGGTCTGGGGGTGCCATCATAGCAAGGAGGCAGATCCGACTTGAACTTGCCCGGCCAGGCAACACTGCGCAGCTTGGGGGTGAAGGCGTGGCAGCCAGCCGTGGTCACCGGGACCCGCCTTGGAGGTGGAGGTTGGTCTTGACGGGGTCCAAGCCCTGCCGCTACAGGAGGATGCACGGACTTGCCGCAGCAGCCGGTCCTGGCGCGGTGGCCCGAGGAGCAGCGGAGCATTTTGTTGTGGTCGAGGGACTTCTTGACAGCTTCCCTCTTCGCGAGCGGGTGCGGGACGCAGTGGGTCGCATCGCGGAGCTGCGCGTCTTGGCGCCAGGGCGCCGTCTTGGGGCTGAGGTGGTGGAGGCGCTCCGTGAGCTACGTCACCCATAGCTGGCGGAGGGTGAGGCGGAGAGAGGGACGGCGTAGGAGAGCCCCCGGCGGTGCGGACAAGCTCGGTGATGCGGTAAAGCCAGTCCTCGTAGAGGTCATCAACCGGGCGATAGCGCATGAGCGCGTGCGCCATGAGGAGCGCGGCCCGTGCGTCCATGGGAGGGTGACGTGCATGGGAAGAAGAACTGGCCGGGGTCAGCGATGGAGTGGCGGTGCGGCCGTCCCGCCGCACCGAGGGGTGCAGCGAGGATGCTTCCTACTCGTTCCCCGCCGGGCCGATGGCGGTGTTGGCGGAAGGCGACGGGGAGCGGCGAGGTGGCCCACCGACGCGAGCCGTCTAGGCGACGTGGGCTGCGAGGGCAGCCCGGCGCTCAGCATGAGCGCGGCGTGCGTCTTCCACGAAGACGACGAACCAACGAAGCGCGGAGCGACAGACAGAGGCTTCGGCGCACCCCTACCTGGCGCGCCAATTGTCGGATCTGGGATTCCGGCAGACCCTTGAGGTTCGAACACTAGGGTGCGCATGAAGGTTTTCTCCCTATCGATCCACGCCATAGCTCTCTAAGATCTCGCAGACGAGCACCACGAACTGTCAACACAGAAAGACACAAGATTTATGCTGGTTCGGGCCACCGTTGTGGTGTAACACCCTACTCTAGTGTGGTGGTGGTAGATTTCCTCTTGGGCTAATGATGAACAGTACAGGTGAAGAACAGCTTCCCGAGGTCGAGGTGTTCTTGTGATTGGTGTGCTTGTGTGTGTGAGGATCGGAATCCGCCTCTCCTCTATGGTGGTGGCTAGTCTTATTTATAGAGGCCCTGGTCCTCTGCCCAAATATTGAGCGGGAAGGGTTGCCACAACGGCTAATTCAAAGGGGGAAAACTAGTACAAGCTATCCAGACAAAAGGTGGTCTTCGCCTGCAAAAGGCTCTGGTGATGACGCCGTCTTGGGCTCCATGGTGACCTCCGTCTTGCCGTCCTTCGGGTCCTGGTCTTGTTGCACCAATATGGTAACCTTTCCTTGATGCCTCGGTACTTCGCGCCTGCACTTGCCCCCATAGAACCAAAGTGGAAATAAGGACGATGCGCGCACCGGCGCCCGCTGGCGCCCGCCTGGTCTCGATCGTCATGGCTCACGTCACGAGGGCCTCGCGAGGTTTTCCTTGCCTTGATCTCTCCGCCCCTCATGAGCCTGCCTGATGAGGCCGCTCTCGAGGAGGTCTTGCGTCGTCCGCCCCACGAGGCTTGGCCCCTCGCGAGGGTCTTGAATGTCTTGTCGATGAAGATGGGCCGTATAAACCTGCTAGCCCAGCCACGCCGTGGACCGCAGGCAGGCAAGTTTGGGGACCCCCGCTCCCAGAACACCGACATCATGATTAAGGAAATATAACAATAACCACTTTATTATTGCCTCTAGGGCATATTTCCGACAAAAGCCCCAATATTTTCATTTTCTAAAGAACAAAAAACCCTATTTTTAGAAAATAAATAAATTTGCCATGTGTATATTTATTTCACATTGCCTCGCATTTTTTACTTTCTCACATGGCATTTTAATAATTAATAACATGTAATTTTATTAATAAGAGGATGGCAATTTTATTAATAAGCGCATGTTTTTATTTTCGATGGCATGGCTGTTTTTTTAGTAAGTGCATGGCATTTTTATTTTTAATACGATGGCATTTCTATTAGTAATAGGATGGAGCTTTCTTATTGAGAGGATGCCATTTTAATGTTGAGAGGATGTCATTTTTACTTTTAGTGGCATGAAAAATTTTCTTACTAAGCGCGTGGTATTTTTATTAATTATAGGACGACATTTTTATTATTGCAAGGATGTCATTTATCATGGAGAGGATGGCATTTTTATGTTCAATGGCATGGCAATTTTTATTGGGATTATCCAAATAAAAGAAATTCTAGAGGATGGTTGTTTTATAAATTAGCTTGGCAATTTTCCAATTTTTGGAGCATGGCATTTTACAAATTTATGTGTATTTCTTTGTTCATGGCATATTCTATCCAGAGGTTGGCCGTTTTAGTTTTGTATTTTTTTGTTTTTTTTGGTGAGCAAGGAATTTTTCATGTGGCCCATTAAAACGTTTCTGGGTAGATGAGGTCGCGCTTGGAACCCACTACACCAAACATATGAGGGGAGGACTTTGCATTCGCTGGTTTCGCATGTCCAGAGCAATCGAAATGTTCACGTGAGGCTTTCTGTGAGCTGATGGCAACTAGATATTAGGGTCCTTGAAAAACACCCTTTGTTTAGCTGGATGGACCATAAACATAATAACGATCTGTATAGGGAATGGGGCATCCAAAAGTTAATACAATAATGACTTTAATGTTTCCATGTTCCCCTTTCTAATAAATTACTGACCTATAGTCGAGAAAGAATAAAAGAGGTGACTATAGCCTCCCTCCCCCACACACATTGGACGATGGCGGTGACGTGGGTTCCTTGCCCTTTGCCCGCGGCTTGGACGATGAGAGGGTTACTGAAAGAGTACATGTGGTTCCCCCATGTTTGGTTTTGGTAATTGATGACAATCTCTATGTACTAATGGTTGCATTGAGTTATATTTGAAGGTTTTGTCCATAAGTATTGCTTGAAGACCATTTGTTGGTTTCAAGGTTATAGAAGAAGAATATGTGTTGACCAAGGTGCAATTCAAGGATTTATCCAAAGATTGGTCAAATAAGAGTTGAGCCTATTGCAAGCATGTCTTGAAGAATAAGATTGTGCGAACATTCATGTTTACCTTCAAGACATGATCTTAAAGAACAGAGTAGGAAAGATTCAAGGTTGATCAAGACAAACTACAAAGAGTGATTCAAGTTGATCAACACACAAAGCGTACAAGATGTACCAAGCGGGATCAAGTGATCTTGTCTGTGGGAACGACACCTATGGGATCACTGGGATCCCTTCTATGGTTGGCGGGCACGGAGTTGTGCAAAGAGTGGGTCTAGTAGCCAGCGCAAGGATTGTTTACTCAGGTTCGGGCCGCAAGGATGCGTAATACCCAAGTCCTGCTTCGGTGTATATTTGAGTGTTCTTGAGCTTCCGAACTAGCTGTGGTGCGTGCGTAGTCCCAAAGATCCGAATCCTTCTCCAGTACGCCTCAGGCCTCCTTTTATAGTCAAAAGGGGTCGCCACAGTGGCACACATGAGGTGGAAAGGTAAATAGTGTACAAGCTTATCGCCTCTCATTATGGGAGAAGGCGCATTAAATGCGCTTCTTAGTTGTCCCATTGCTTTATTAGGGACGGTAATGAGGCCCGTCCCATCCGTCGGCGTTCCGTCTCGCTTCGACGCGCATCCGGGCCAATGAGGCATGCAGCGCCACGTAAGCTGGCAGGCCGCTGAGATGGCGTGGTGGTAGGGTCTTCACGAAGATCTGCATGCCACCACGTAGGTAGTTGCTGAGTTGGCCTGGAGGCCGCGCGCCGCACGCAGGTGCCTGCCCAGCTGGTTGGGCTGGCAGCTACATGGGAACGGTGATGGGGTCTTGGCAGACGTGTGCCTGGCTGTGGCCCCACAGGTGTCCTCGGCAAGGGTCTTGCCAGGGCCCTGGCAAGGGTCTTTCCGTGACATCGCGGTCTTCCCCGGCAAGGATCTTGCTGGGGGTCTCTTGGATTTCATCAGCAAGGATCTTGCCGAGGATCGTCGTCTTCTGGTCCTCACCCGATCTTGTGTGCCTATGGTCTTCTCGAAGATCTGCATGCCGCCATGGAGGTGCCTCCCGAGCCTTGGTTCCAATGTGGTTGATGGTGTCGGAACCCTTGGGCACAAGGGTAGCACGCTCTGTTGGCATCGGGCAAGTTGCCCCGGCAAGGCTCTTGCCGGGGCTGCGGAAGCCGCCCCAGCAAGGGCCTTGCCGTGGGAGTCCACCTCGCCCTCTTGCTCTTTATGTCTTCTGGTCTTGGCATTGTTCTGGTTGCCTTGTGCTTTTTCTTCCTCTGCCCCGCTATGTATGGCCGTAGGCGCGACTCTACTGTCCACGCACAAGTAAAGGGGTACAAAAGAGAGCCCTTACTTTTGTGCACCGATAGGAGCCCCCGGGCCTGGGCCATACATAAGCGCGATGTGTTATTGGGCTAGGCCCAAAATGGTGCACGGGCATGTGGGCCAAGTTTTACTGCTGTAAGTTCCTCGCCCGTCGCACTTCCCCACGACTCGCGTCGAATGAGCGACGCGGGGGTCGTGTGTGACGTGGGGGTCATGCGTGGGGTGGTTGCTGCCCTCATGCATCACACCGCAGTGAATGGTAAAGAGGCGGCCCGCGCCTTCCACTTAAGAAAAAGGGGAAACTACGGGCGTATTGCTCATTTACCCTCCGCGTCTCTGCAATTTCGGAACCGCCATCCCCCTCCTTCTTCCTCAAGCGAAAAAGCCGAAACCCCCGCCTCCATTCGCCGCAGCCGGCCCCCAATCTCTAGCTGCTCCAGATTCTTCACCTCTTTCTCGGCCGCCATGGCACCCAAAACCAGTAAGGGCAAGGGAGTGGGCAAGGACGCCGAGGAGAAGGAGATGTCGGAGAGCAAGTCGGTGGTGCTTCAGACGCAGCTTTCCTTCTTCCCCTTGATGGTTGATGCGGTCCACCTCAGGGACTACTTGAAGCCTCTATGGGGGGTGAAGACGACAGGGCATCCGGCTACGCACATCATCCCCGCCGATTTTGCCAAGGCCGGGCTGAATCGGTATCCCTTCTTTGTTGACTACTTCTCCTCTGGTCTTTGCCCCCCTTTCTCCTACTTTTTCATTGATATCATGCACACCTTCGGCTTCCATCTTCTTGATTTCACGCCGAATGCCGTGGTGTGTATGGCCCTCTTCGCCCACCTCTGCGAGGGCTTTGCCGGAATGCTTCCCAGCACGGCGCTTTTCCGCCACAATTTCTTTCCCCGTATCTAGGCGGGGGATGCCATCTCCGGCTGCGTCACCTGGATCCCATGGACCCAGGCGAAAGGCATGTATTCAGAAGGTGCCCAAAAGGAGAGGTTGGAGGAATGACGGGGCCGGTGGCTATGGATGGAGGAGGAGGATCCACATGAGTTATGCCAAGTTCGTCAGAGCCCACCAGTCCGCCGCAAGGACTGCAGCGACGCCGACTTCAATGACAAGAAGCTCGGGATTGCTACCACTAGGATCCATCGCCTCACTATGGCCGGGCTCACCCTTGAGATGACTGGGGCCGATTTCATCCGCCGCGGCATTGCCCCACTGCATAACAAGGGGAGGCCAGCCTGGCTCTTCAGGAACGCTGCCGATGTCATGAGGCTTCGCCCTGGCTTGCAGAACAACTTCACGGTGATGGGGCACGTTCATTTTTGTCAGTGGCTTTTCCAGCTCGATGTGGGTGACGACGGCAGGGCTGAGAGAGTCGGCAAGGCTGCGAAGGCCGGCAAGGTAGTCAAGGGGCCTCTGTTCGGGTTGCCGTCGGGAGTGGTTCCGCTGAGCAACAATTCTCGCCAAGCAGACATCATCGCCGTGATGCCAGACTTTAACGCACACGGCCTTGACCCAAGGTGGGCCGAGCCGGAGGAGGAGCGGGTGCAGGAGTTCTTCGACAACCTGACGGAGAGGCATATCCACGATGAGCAACTGCTTATCAAGGACACCACCAAGGAGGAGCTAGACTACATCGCCGCCAGGGCGGTAGAGGCGGCGCTTGCCAGGGAAGCTGGCAGCATCGGCCATGTGGAGAATGAGGCCGAGGTGGCCGGATGGGCAGAGTCTGCTGGGCAGGCCAGTAGTGCCGGTAACGAGGCCCCTCTCATTGAAGACATGGTCGAGGAGTCGACCGAGGGAGAGGCCAGGGCTAACGACCCTCCGGCAACAGGGAGAAAGCATGTCCTGCGGTGGGCCAGCTTTGGTGAGCCGGTCCGGCCCGGCAGGCAGTGCAGCGGCAAGAGGCCCAGGAGGAGTCCATGCGCGTGACGAGGGCCGCGGCAGCAACGAAGGCGGTGAAGTCAGCAGTGGCGAAGAAGAAAGCGATCGCCTCTTCTTCGTCCAAGCATAGCCGGACTCCACCCCTTCCCCTCCTCCTACAGACGTCAATACGGAGGTCGCCTTCGATCCTGGGTCTCTGATACGTCTCCGTCGTATCTATAATTTTTGATTATTCCATGCCAATATTATACAACTTTCATATACTTTTGGCAACTTTTTATACTTTTTTTTGGACTAACATATTGATCCAGTGCCCAGTGCCAGTTCTTGTTTGTTGCATGTTTTTGGTTCACAGAAAATCCATATCAAACGGAGTCCAAACGGGGTAAAAACCGACAGACATTTTTTTGGAATATATGTGATTTTTAGGAAGACGAATCAATGCGAGATGATGCCCGAGGGGGCCACGAGGCAGGGGGGCGCGTCCCAGGGGGTCAAGCGCGCCCTGGGCCCTCGTGGCCACCCTGTAAGGCAGTTGGTGCCCTTCTTTCGCCGCAAGAAAGCTAATATCCGGATAGAGATAGTGTCCAAAATTCTTCCCAATCGGAGTTACAGATCTCCGGGAATTTAAGAAACGGTGAAAGGGCGGAATCTGGGAACCAAGAAATAGAGAGAGACAGAGAGACATATCCAATCTCGGAGGGGGTCTCGCCCCTCCCACGCCATCTTGACCATGGACCAGAGGGGAAACCCTGCTCCCATCTAGGGAGACGGTCAAGGAAGAAGAAGAAGGAGGGGGCTCTCTCCCCCTCGCTTCCGATGACACCGGAGTGCCGCCGGGGCCATCATCATCACCGCAATCTTCACCAACAACTTCACCGCCGTCATCACCAACTCTTCCCCCTCTATGCAGCGGTGTAAACCCTCTTTTACCCACTGTAATATCTACTTAAACATAATGCTCAACACTATATATTATTTCCCAATGATGTATGGCTATCCTATGATGTTTGAGTAGATCTGTTTTGTCCTATGGGTTAATTGTTGATCGTGATTGGTTTGAGTTGCATGTTTTATTATTGGTGCTGTCCTATGGTGCTCTCTGTGTCGCGCAAATGTGAGGGATCCCCACTGTAGGGTGTTGCAATACGTTCATGATTTGCTTATGGCGGGTGGCGTGAGTGACAAAAGCATATACCCGAGTAAGTAGGTTGTTTGCATATGGGAGTAAAGAGGACTTGATACTTTAATGCTATGGTTGGTTTTTACCGTAATGATCTTTAGTAGTTGAGGACGCATGCTAGAGTTCCAATCATAAGTGCATATGATCCAAGTAGAGAAAGTATGTTAGCTTATGCCTCTCCCTCAAATAAAATTGCAATAATGATTACCAGTCTAGTTATCGATTGCCTAGGGACAAATAACTTTCGTGTGACAAAAACCTCTCTACTAAAACTAACTTAGTTGTGTCTTTAGCTAAACATCCCCTACTTTTTATTTATGTGCTCTTTATTATCTTGCAAACCTATTGAGGGAGTCATGGATTAGGGGGTCTCCGGACAGCCGGACTGTTGGACTATGAAGATACAAGATTGAAGACTTTGTCCCATGTCCGGATGGGACTCTCCTTGGCGTGGAATGCAAGCTTGGCAATACGGATATGTAGATCTCCTCCTTGTAACCGACTTTGTGTAACCCTAGCCCCCTCCGGTGTCTATATAAACTGGAGGGTTTAGTCCGTACGACAACAGACAATCATACCATAGGCTAGCTTCTAGAGTTTAGCCTCTACGATCTCGTGGTAGATCAACTCATGTAATACTCATATCATCAAGATTAATCAAGCAAGACGTAGGGTATTTACCTTCATCGAGAGGGACCGAACCTGGGTAAACATCGTGTCCCTTGCCGCCTGTTACCATCCGCCTTAGACACACAGTTCGGGACCCCCTACCTGAGATCCGCTGGTTTTGACACCGACATTGGTGCTTTCATAGAGAGTTCCACTATGCCATCACCATAAGGCTTGATGGCTTGTCTCGTTGTCAAGAACAATATCACCTCTGGGGTCACCCTGGCTGTAGGCAAAACTCTTCTACTAGGCGGCTTCGTCATGACCGCCTGCTCGGCCGTTGTGCTGACGATGACATCTCGGGTCATCGAAAATAGCCTCCACATTGGCTCGAAATTCACCGAGCAGATGGATCCAATGGAGCTCTCCTCTTTGAACGAGCTCTTGGATCGCATCGCCGCTCTGGGAGTCGCTACGGACTACGATCGGATTGGGCTTAAACCCGACCAAAGGGAGATTAACTCTCCGCCAGTCACCCATCAGATAGCGGTGGTGGAGGAGCAATGTGGTGATTCTCCCTCTATCCTGAGGACGAACTATGTCCAGATTCCCGAGCTCTCCGAGCCGGATACCCGCGCACGGGAGGACATCGCCCTAACCCTGAACCTAGAATTAGGCTGCATGCCGAACCTGCGGGGCAACATCCCGGAGCCAGAACTTCCAAGATCAGAAACTCCCCTGCCCCGGGGTCTCAGATTGAGTCAAGGTCTAGACTTAAATCCACCCACCCACGCAGATATAAACGATCTTTCCCACATTAAGCAAGAGCCCCAAGAGACAGTACATCAATATTGGGCCAGATTCCTCCTTGTAATGAACAAGGTCAAGGACTGTCGCGAGGAAGACGCAATTTCGTTCTTTTGCAACAATTGCACGGACAAGGGAATCCTCAACGCCATAAGTCGCCGTGACATAGCACACTTTGCTGACTTGGCGGCCATGGTACGGAAGTACTGAGCGATGGAAAGCGCCTGGAAAACCCAAACAAAATTTTGGGATAATCCGGCTCTGACGAAACCCCCAGTCTGAACTAAAAGGGTGCACTCTCATAAGTTGCCCGACTCAATTACAAAGAAGCAAAAGCCTACTATAGGGCGTGGAACCATATTGGAGGGATGGCTTCACGGGCCCCGCAAAATTCATAGTACAACGGATACCATACCAACACACAGCCTTAGAGCATGTTGGGTACTCCGGCAGGTGGCCAAGAGCAGTGAGGATCTCCTCATTCAAAACACCGCAGAGCACCATCCCGTGGATAACAATACACTATTGACAGTCTTTGAGACCTTCGCCTCAAACAATAGGCATAAGCGAGCACTCCGCAGCCTTGCCAAAGTCTGCCACGTGGCAGCAATAAATCCATGGAGCGACATGGCTATCACCTTCAATGCCAGTGACGAACCTAAATTCCGAACAGCCCGAGCACCAGCCGCCTTGGTCCTCAGTCCAATTGTGGATGGCTTATGGCTTACTAAAGTGCTCATGGATGGAGGCAGATGATTAAACCTCATTTATGAGGAGACTCTTCAAAAAATGGAAATAGACAGAAACCGTATTGAGCAAAGCAGCACGACCTTCCGAGGAATCATCCCCAGTCGGGAGGCACGTTTCGCTGGGAAAATCACACTAGATGTGGTATTCGGCACTCCGGAGAATTACAGGTCCGAAGAAATTACATTCCAAGTGGCCCCGTTCAGTAGCGGATACCACACCCTTCTAGGGCGCGCCGCATTCACGATCTTCCAAGCCATACCCCATTACGGGTACATGAAGCTCAAAATGCCCGGGCCCAATGGAATCATCACTCTAACTAGTGATCCGGACATAGCACTCCGCGCCGAGAACAAAACAGTCGCACTGGCCCTCGAGGCATTATCCGAAGCCCTTGCGGTGGAGGAACTAACTGCGCTGTGCTCCACAGTGGACAGGGACGACGTGATACTCGACAAAAGATCCAAGTCCACCTCTTTTAAACCAGCGGATGAAATAGTCAAATTCCAAGTCCATCCAATGGACCCCACAAAACAACATCCATCGGGGCACATTTAAACCATGCTATACACGCGACACTACGGGAGTTCCTGTGCGAGAATTGGGACTTATTCGCCTGGCTTCCTTCAGACATGCCAGGAATCCCACGCAGGCTGGCCGAGCATAGCCTTAACATTCCAAAGGGATTCAAGCCAGTCAAGCAGACTCTCCAGCATTTCTCCGAACCTAAGCGACAAGCCATGGGAGAGTAGCTAGTCAAGTTACTGGAGGCCGGATTCATTAGAGAAATAAAACATCCGGACTGGCTAGCAAACCTCGTAATGGTACCAAAGAAGGACAAATCATGGCGCCTATGCGTCTACTTCAAGGACCTTAATAAGGCTTGCCCAAAGGATCCCTTCCCCCTCCCTCACATCGATCAAATTATCGACGACACCGCAGGACACGACTCATTGTGCTTTCTCGACGCATACTCCGGTTACCACCAAATTAAGATGGCGGAGTCCGATCAAGCCGCAAAGGCATTTATCACTCCATACGGCCCCTTCTGTTTTAACACAACGCCCTTCGGGCTCAAAAATGCCGGTGCAACGTATCAACGCATGATTCAGACATGTCTGGAAAAGCAGATCGGCAAAACAGTGGAGGCATACATAGACGATGTGGTCGTTAAAACCAGACACGTCGACTCCTTAATAGACGACTTGAGGCTCACGTTCGACAATCTCTGAACATACGACATTAATCTCAATCCGGAAAAATGTGTTTTCGGCGTACCCGCCGGAAAGCTCCTGGGCTTCATCGTCTCCAGTAGAGGAATTGAAGCAAATCCGGCTAAAATCCGAACTCCATCGCAGTTGGCTATCCCAACTGACCTCAAGAAAATCTAGAAGTTTACTCGATGTGTGGCGGCCTTAAGCCGCTTTATCTCCCGATTAGGAGAAAAGGCACTCCCCCTTTATCGCCTTCTTCGGCGCATCGAACACTTCGAGTGGACGGACGTAGCCACGGCCGAATTGGAAGAAATAAAAGCCATTCTGGCCACCAACCCAATCTTGGCCGCGCCAACTGTCAGCGAACCAATGCTGTTATATATAGCGGCAACTCACCAAGTTGTAAGCGCAGTGCTTGTCGTCGAACGAGAGACGGACGAACATAAATTCCCACTTCAAAAGCTGGTATATTTTGTATCCACTGTCCTCACTCCATGCAAATCACGGGACCCACATTATCAAAAGATAGCATACGTGGTATTCATAGCATCCCGGAAATTACGACACTGCTTTCAAGAGTGTTCAATTGCGGTGGCCTCAGAAGTGCCACTCAACGACATAATAAACAACCGCGATGCCATGGGCCAGATTGCCAGATTCGAGCTCCTCCCATTCGACATAACATATAAACCACGGCGAGCCATTAAGTTGCAAGTACTGGCCGATTTCGTCGCCGAGTGGACAGAAGCCGAACTCACTAAAGAGTACGGCGCGTACTCCAATTGGATCATGCACTTTGACGGCTCTAAAATGCTGGCTGGTCTGGGGGCTGGCGTCATCCTGACGTCCCCCACTGGAGATACAGTCCAATATGTACTCCAAATACTATACACAGACTCCAACGACGCAGCCGAATACGAGGCCCTATTACATGGTCTCCGGATGGCAGTTTCCATGGGCATTCAATGCCTGGAGGTGCGTGGGGACTCGAACCTCGCAATATCTCAAATAAATGGAGACTTCAATGCCAAGGATCCGAAAATGGCGGCATATCGTAACACCGTCCTCAAAATGTCAGCTCGGTTTAAGGGGCTTGAATTCCACCATGTGGCTCGGGAAAACAATCAGGCGGCGGATATCCTCGCCCGTATCGGCGCTAAGCGCAATCCTGTCCCACCTAACATCTTCTTGGAAAGGTTGTTTAAGCCATCCGTGGTATGGGAAGGGGACACTGGTAAACATAGTCCGGACCCGGCCACAACACCAGATACCGAACACTTTGACACAATCAGAGGCTCTGCCATTGACATAACACCTTCAGCCCACATGATAATGGCTGTCATCGCCCCATGGACAGAACCATTCCTGGCCTACATAACCAGGCAGGAACTACCCATGGACCAAAATGAGGCACGCTGCATAGTGCGGCGATCTAAAGCCCACAAGGTCCACGAGGGAGAACTTTATAAGAAAAGCACTACCAAAGTCCTTCAAAGGTGCATCTCCGAAGAGGAAGGGCAGAAGCTTTTGGCAGAAATCCATGCTAGACTCGGTGGCCACCATGCCGCAGCCCGGGCCCTTGTAAGAAAGGCCTTCCGTACATGTTTCTAATGGCTGATGACCCGAGCAGATGCACAGGATCTGGTCCAACGTTGCGTTAGTCGCCAGCTTTTTGCAAACCAAAGCCATATGCCGCCTACCGCTCTCCAAACAATCCCAATTACTTGGCCCCTTGCGGTCTGGGGGCTTGATATGGTTGGACCCCTCAAAGGGGGAACCCATAAGAAAAAAATACTTACTCGCCATGGTGCATAAATTCACCAAATGGATAGAAGCCAAACCCGTTAAAACGGCTGAATCCGGACCGGTGATAGACTTCATATCTGGGGTTGTACACTGTTATGGCATCCCCCACAGCATCATCACTGACAACAGCACAAACTTTACAGCCGACGAGGTAAAACTTTGTTGCAGCAACATGGGCATCAAGATCGATTATGCTTCTGTCTATCACCCGCAAACTAACGGTCAAGTCGAGCGAGCAAATGGTCTTATCATAAGCAGCATCAAACCCAGATTAGTGTGGTCCTTAAAGGAATGAAACACACACTGGGTAGAGGAGCTCGACTCCGTACTATGGGGGCAGCGGACCACGCCGAATCGCACTACCGGATACACACCGTTCTTTATGGTGTACGGCGCAGAGGCGGTTCTGCCCTGCGACATAATTCATGACACACCTCGAGTGCGCATGTACGAAGAAAAAGAGGCCGAGCTCGATTGGCAGGACAGTTTGGACGCCCTGGAGGAGGAGCACGACGTGGCAAAAGCCTGTTCTGCATTCTATCAGCAACAGGCTCGAAAGTATCAAAGCAGAGAAGTATGGGCCAAAACCTATAACCTTGGCGAACTAGTTCTACGCCTGCCGGAGAAGAGAAAGAACAAGCTCAAGCCCAAATGGGAAGGTCCCTTCATTATCGACCAGGTTCTAACCATTGGAGCGTACTGTCTACGGGATGCATCGGACAATCGACTCGAGCCAAACCCATGGAACGCAGCCAGACTCCGAAGATTCTACACCTAGTGCCCGACTCTATGTTCGTCTCCTTACTCCCGTCGATTTTTTGCATATCCATTATCTGTCTTTTTTCTCTTTCTCTCTTCTTTTTTCTTCTCCTCAAGGCCCTAAAAGGCTATCTTGTGTCTTGACTACACAATCTTGACGCGCTGACTGCGCTCATTATACCCGGGGGCTTCTTATACAGAAGCTTAATATAACTATTTTTCTGGGCTTTATGCCCCATAGATGTGTTATTCTTCCACATGTACCTTTTTCGCCATTATATGCATCGATATGACTTAAGTTTTGGCCAAGCTGGGTTGCCTGGCTCTTGTATTTATGCCCTACGTTCCCGTTAATCCGGCTAGGGCATAAGGGGAGCACCTCTGCGATTGTTACTGCCGGGTCAGCGGGATGTGTACCTCAGACTGGGTGAAGCCAAAAGCTAGCGTTCTTAAGGGAATATTCGGTCGGTCAACAAAAGATGAATTTTATTTATTTTGATACATGCCCCCAGATGTTTATAACCTGCGTCTCTTTTCGTAGTTCAGACATGCACATTAGGGCATGCGTACCCAGGGAAAGGAATCCTTAACGGAACTATTCCCCTGGAAGATGTTTCTTACTATCCATGTAATATAACATAGCTAGTTGGGTACTTGTCTGTTCAAGCACTTATGACCCCCACGCCTGGTTTCCACGCATACCGCGATTTTTACATAACCGAGTGGGTATTCGGATACACTCCGGACTATCGGGTCCAGAGGTCGAAGCGAAAAGGTCCGCCATGACAAATGATTTACAATCCGGCTAGAGACATTATATATGTCACTTAAAGTACACAGTCACTAAAATTGACTAAATTCTTCTTCTATACCATCCAACAGGCTGTCTAGCCTACAATCCTGTTGGGAATACTTTGCGTCTAATTCTACTTGGTCATACACCAAACTGACGGGGATCTCTTTCCCATCGGGCCCCACAGGTCCGACCTCGGCCATGTGGTTTGGGTCAGCTTTGGTATATCGCGTCTTCACCATGGCCCAGGCTTCCCTTGCACCTTGTCGGCAGGCTGATATCTTCCATAATCGGAAGCGCCGCCGTGCTCCCTTGAGCTTCTCTATAAGCTCCCCCATGCCTCCTGGCGGGGAGGCGGATGGCCACAGGGCTTGGGAAATACCATGCATCACCTGCCGAACTTGTTCGTGCAGTAGTGAGAGCTCAGGTAGAAGATCACCCGCAGACCTGGGCATCTCCTCCGCGTGACGACCCATCAGCATACCTGCAGACATAACTCTGTTAGCCGGCTTCTTCGCCGAACTCTTTCAAAAGTTCTTTCAAGCACTTACTAAAAATGCCGCGTCGAAGCCGCTTATTCTCCTTCATGGAGTCCGCAAGCTGAGCTCGGACATCTTTCAGTTGCACGCCCGGCCGGATATTGGCGTCCTAGAGATTATTATTCTCCTGCCTGACCCACATAAGCACGCGCTCGCCAGGATTTAACTGTCGATTAGCACGTTGCGCATTCTCCGGCACGGCCTCCGGATTCACTCCAGAGTCATCTACAACATCTATTGTTAGATTTGCAAACATGCCGCATACTATGTGGTACCTGTCATTTTTTGCAATGGAAACAAGTGTTACCTGAGGGGGCCTTCTCGGACTCCTTCAACGCGGTAACCGCAGCCCGTAGCTGGGCTTTGCACTCTTCCGGCTCTTGAGACAATTGGGTATTCTTCTCTGTAAGAACCTGCACAAATAATGATCCTTAAATCAGTTGTGTCAATTGTTTCAAGTCTCAGGGGCTACTGATATATATAATCGTCAGATTTTCTTACCCGTATATCCTTTACATACTGGTCCATGGCTCTAGCAAGCCATTTTGAGCAGCACGGATATACGCGTCTCCTGAGTTGAAGGCATCGGACGCCTCTTGGGAGAAACAAGCGTCACGGAGTACGGCCCGGCGACGCCTGTGATTCATGGCGCTCTCCACTTCGGAATATGTAGTGGATAGTCTATCCGCATCCTCTGTAGGAGGAGCATACGACATTCGCCCAGTGTTAGCTTCTGCCTCTATGTCCGGCCCTGGAGCCCGACTGGTGGAGGCATGATCGGCAACCTCTCCGGATATAGTCCGGTGAGTGTTTTTTATACTAGGAAACATGGACGTCATTATATTTTAATAAAGATGACAACCACAGAGCGAGGTTCTGTATCATACCTCCGCGCCGGCGTCTCAGTCCTAACCGCCTTCCTTTTTAGCCTATCCGTCTTCGGTGTCCCTCATTGGCGAGTCACTGCGGGTTCGGCATGGCGTCCCGAGGGCCTTACCTGTAAAACAGCATATGTGTATGGTAGGTGAAGTGCATAAAAGGGGATCCTTCTCAGAAGTTGGGACTCCCGTTTTTCTTACATGCGATGCAGGGAGTAGCCCAGGATAGTCGGCCATGATGGCCACCATGGCATCATCGCAACTCAATTGATAGAATGTACTGTCGATCAGCTCCACAAATATGTCCGGATCCTCTTCGAGTCCGGGATCGAGGGCCCGGTCAGGGTCTTCCGGTTGTGGAGGTGGACTGTTGACCTCCCTTACATCCTTTCACAGTTCCTGCCATGAAACGGCAAGGTGAGTATTTATGACGAAGAATGCGGGAAGGTTGGGAGTAAAAAGTGACGGCTCACCCAGCTTGGAGGGTTGTACATGGAGAATCCATCCCGTGGCTTAATACGGATGAACTCCTCTTCCTCTCCCTTGAACAAAGCAGACATAATTTTTGCTAGAGCAGCAGCTGAGTCCGGTCCCTTATGCCCGCAGCGGGTGGCATCATCTTCCCCGTTAAAGCGCCACATGGGGTGCTCTCATATTGAAGTGGCTGCACCCCCACATTATACATATTGACATAACCTCGATTATTGTCAATCCTGATTAAGCCAGCGCTTTTATTCGGCCCATCAGGTAAAGGACTCCTCCGTTATCTTCCTCCTGAGGGCTCCGTGGGCGCCAGCTTCAGCGTTTCTTCAAAGGGGCATTGTCGAACTCGGGAAGACCCATCCGAATAGGATCTGGAAGGGGGACGTCCTCCATGTAAAACCACTCCGAAGGCCAGTCTTCGGACGTCTTCTTCGGGGTACCGGACAGGTATCCGGTCCCGGCGATGCGCCATATTTCGGCTCCACCCACTTGATATGTTGACCCCTCCTGTGTACGGGGCACAAGGCAGAATAGCCTCTTCCACAGCTCGAAATGAGCTTCGCAGCCCAGAAACAACTCACAAAGGGTAACATAACCAGCGATGTGTAATATGGAAGCGGGGGTGAAATTATGCAATTGGAGGCCGTAAAACTCCAGTAGCCCACGGAGGAACGGATGGATTGGAAATCCAAGTCCCCTTAGTAAATAAGGGACAAGGCATACCCGCTCCCCCTTGGAGGGGTTGGGGAAGTTCTCCGCTTTCTCCCCACCATTATAGGTGGCGAGCCCGGCTCGAACGGGGACCATATATGCTGGAGGGAGAAATCCCTGGGTCTGTAACTCTACTAATTGGCTGTGAGGGACAAAACACTTCTCCCAATCACTGGGCTTAGGGCTACGGGAGCGGGAGGAGGAGCTGCAATGGTCAGCCATGTTGGAATGGATTTTTTCCGAGCGTGCTCCGATGGATACTCGCCGTGGGAGGATGGTGTGGTCTGGATCTAAGAATCCCCATCTCTTTAATAGACAGTTTACTCACATGGCTAGGGTGGCGAATGTAAAAATACCCTGGCTCCTCGCATTTGCTCGACACGTGGAAGATAGCCCTTATTGGGCGGAGAAGCCAAAAAGTGCAACATTTATGAGGAGCCGGACACTACTCAGCAGATATTCAGAATTTGGAGAAGAAACCGCCTTGCAATGCTGAAGACAATCTGCGCGCCGGACTCATCGTCATTGAAGCCTAGTTCGGGGGATACTGAGGGAGTCCTGGATTACGGGGTCTCCGAACAGCCGGACTATATCCTTTGGCCGGACTGTTGGACTATGAAGATACAAGATTGAAGACTTCGTCCCGTGTCTGGATGGGACTCTCCTTGGCATGGAAGGCAAGCTTGGCAATACGGATATGTAGATCTCCTCCCTTGTAACCGACTTTGTGTAACCCTAGCCCCCTCTGGTGTCTATATAAACTGGAGGGTTTAGTCCGTACGACAACAGACAATCATACCATAGGCTAGCTTCTAGGGTTTAGCCTCTACGATCTCGTGGTAGATCAACTCTTGTAATACTCATATCATCAAGATCAATCAAGCAGGACGTAGGGTATTACCTCCATCGAGAGGGCCCGAAACTGGGTAAACATCGTGTCCCTCACCTCCTGTTACCATCCGCCTTAGACGCACAGTTCGGGACCCCCTACCCGAGATCCACCGGTTTGATACCGACACTTGTCCAACAACACCTACAAAGTACTTCTAGTTTCATACTTGTTCTAGGTAAAGCGAACGTCAAGCGTGCGTAGAGTTGTATCAGTGGTAGATAGAACTTGAGGGAATATGTGTTCTACCTTTAGCTCCTCGTTGGGTTCGACACTCTTACTTATCAAAAGAGGCGACGATTGAACCCCTATACTTGTGGGTTATCAGTCTCTCAGCCCAAGGAGGAAGAGGAAGGCAGCAGAAGAGGAGGTGGAGGATGAGTAAGCATCTGGCCTGTCATCATCTCCGTTCCTTCAGACTGTGCCGGTTTCCTTGACTTGTTTTTACTCTTGGAGGGACATGGAGAAGCTAGCCCAGAGGGTGGCGAAGAGGGCTAGGGCCTCGATGGGCGGCCAGCCCCCGGCAGGCACCTCGAGTAAGCCGCTGGTGGTGGAGAGCAGCCCGAATAGCAGCCCCGGCGCAGCCCCCAGCATGAGCTCACCACTCTATCCCCATCAACGCGTGTTCGGGTACGATCCCTTGGCGCTGACATTGCCGTGGTTGCAGGAGGAGGACGACAGCAGGAGGAGCAACTAAGGGCCACCCCCAACATGCCGCCCCCCATAGACCATGTTGCCCCGAGGGGCATCCCCAGCAAGGGTGCCAAGCACCGAGCCCTTGCACACGGAGGGGGAGGAGGCGAACCCAGGCGCCGGTGGCTCCGTCCCTGCACCAAATATCAGCGAGGAGGGGGCCACTTCTTCCCAGCCCGACGCGGGTTAGTTAATTGCCCTATGTCCCTGTTCTTGCTTTCTCTTTTCAAACCTTGGTCTTGGCTTTGCCTCATTCCCCTCCTCGGAATCCAGATCCTTCCCCGGTGGACCGAGAGGACATTGACACCGTCATTGAGGAGGTCGCCAGGGCTGCCGAGGCCGAGGCCGCTAAGATCGCCGCCGAGGAGGCCGCCAAGGGTGCTGCTGAGGATGCCGCTAAGGGGCCGGCCGAGGAGACCGGCAGGGCTGCTGCCGAGGAGGCCGGCAAGGCTGCTGCCAAGGATGGGGTGGTTGACGACCAACCTTCCTCCTCCGCTGCCTCTGGCTCGGGCAAGTACCTGACGGTGAGCAACGACCTGTTCGTCCACCTCCCGAGGACGGCGAGCACCAGGGCGCCCGCCGTGGGGGAGGTGTATGACGACGAGGTGCTCGCCGCCCCCAGGCTCAAGGTTGTTTACGAACCGAGCGCCGGTGGTGGCGGTTCTCAGGAAGAGCGGCTCCTCCAGGCCATGAGCGTCAACTATCAGAAGCTCCAGGCGCTTCACCATGCCCGTCTGGACAAGGCCAAGTCCAGGATGGCGGCGGTGGACAAGGTGGAGGCGGATCTCGAGGAGCGCGTCGCTGATACGCAGGTTTGGTTCCGCCAGGCCTGTGAGGAACTGAAGTCCGCCCAAGATCTGCTGGCCGAGCGCAAGTAGGAGCTTGTCCTAAAGCGGGCCGACGTCGAGAAGGCCCACGAGGCGGCAAAAGAATAGTCCGCCAAGGTCGAGGCCGCTCGGCTCCAGCATCTGGCCGTGCTGAACTCCCTGGAGGAGGACCTTGCCGCTCGTGAGGAGAAGCTTGCCTCGACACTCCGCAACAATGATGAGGAGGTCGAGCAGCTTGTCGTGCAGCAGACCCGGGAGCTGGAGCAGAGGCACGAGGAGGCACTCAATGCTCAGGCCCAGGTCTAGGCCGGCAAGGTGAACGAGCTAGAGGTGGAGCAGGACGGGCTGAAGAAGCAGGTCCTGGAGCTGACGGAGGAGAGGGACGCGGCCAAAGGTACCTTGGCTGACGCGTAGGCCACAGTCCTCAGCAAGGTCGAGCTGCTCTTCGAGGCTAATGACTCCATTAGGGATATGAAGCTGAAGCTGGAGGGCCTCGAGGGGACGCTTTCGGAGGTCAGCGCCCAAGAGGAGATCCCGACCAAAGATCTGGAGGCCGAGAGGCAGCTGCAGAGGAATGACGCTGCCAACCACGCGGATTTTGTGAAGGGTGAAAACCTCTGGATCAGCCGCCTTGCCAACATTGCCCGTAGGATAACCACGCAGCTGGCTACCATGGGGATGCCGAACGTGAGGTACGCCCCGGAGCAGAATGTGAGTCCTAATGCGAAACTGACCCTGTTCATCGAGGGCGTTCTTGGAGCTCTGGAGCAATTCTGCTCCAACAGAGCGACCTCCCTGGCCAATGATACCCGGAAGCTTTGTCGAGGTGTCCTGACTAAGTTCCTCACCAAGGTGGCATATTGGAACCCTAATCTCGACTTCGACGCCGCGCTGGAGAGCTTGCCGGAGGGTGTGGACCTCACGGTGCTCGAAGAGCGTATCGAGCCTATCATCAGCTGCGTCGATGGAGTACGGAGGATAGAGGGCCAGCGCCGGGACTAGGCACCCCGTTTCTTATCGCCGCTGCAGGTTCATGACCAAGACAATTTTTATCTTTAGTTAGAACCGCAACAACAATTGATGTAATATAACTCTGCAGTACCTTCAAACGATGCATGTTATTTTCCGGTTTGATCGTTCTTTGTATGTATACCCTACGCTTAACTGGATAGGCTTGCCGGCACGCGAACCCAGGCTGTGGCGTTTCGAGGACGGATCCTCGCAACCAACTGGGTGTGCTTGCGGGCAAGAAAACCACCTTGCTGTTCTCAGCACGACCGCTTGAACTGTTGAGCGGACTCGAAATAGAGCAAGGGCGTTGCCAATAGCGGGAAGGCCACCTTGCCGGTCTAAACGCGGCCACTTGAACTGTTGAGCGGACTCGAAACAGAGCAAGGGTGTTTCCAATAGAGGAAGGCCCCATCGCGTGCAAGTTTTTCATACCAAGAGCAGGATCTTCGAGGAAAACAACTACTCAAAGTTTCGAATGACTTGGCTTTTCTGTCGCCGCGTGTGCGTTTACTGCATCCGCAAAAGATGCCGCTTGTTTGATTGTCTTCTTCCTTGGGGTGATGACCATGACAAAACCATTGCGCCAACTAGACCAGATTTCCACATCTGCGCCCCCTACCTGGCGCGCCAGAGATGTATGTGGGAATAACACCTATGGGATCACTGGGATCCCTTCTGTGGTTGGCGGGCACGAATGCAAAGAGCGGGTCTTGTAGCTAGCACAAAGATCGTTTACCCAGGTTCGGGCCGCAAGGATGTGTAATAACCTAGTCCTGCTTTGGTGTATATTTGAGTGTTCTTGAGCTTCCGAACTAGCTGTGGTGCATGCGTAGTCCCAAAGATCTGAATCCTTCTCCAGTAAGCCTCGGGCCTCCTTTTATAGTCAAAAGGGGTCACAACGGTGGCACACAGGAGGTGGAAAGGTAAATAGTGTACAAGCTTATCGCCTGTCATTATGGGACAAGGCGCATTAAATGCGCTTATTAGGTGTCTCGTTGCTTTATTGGGGATGGTAACGAGGCCTATCCCATCCATCGCCGTTTCGTCTCGCTCCGACGCGCGTCCGGGCCAACGAGGCATGTAGTGCCACGTACGCTGGCAGGCTGCTAAGATGGCATGGTGGTAGGGTATTCACGAAGATCTGCATGCCACCATGTAGGTGCTTGTTGAGTTAGCCTGGAGGCCGCGTGCTGCCACGCAGGTGCCTGCCCAGCTGGTTGGGCTGGCAGCTGCATGGGAACGGCGGTGGGGTCTTGGCAGACGTGGGCCTGGCTATGGCCCCGCAGGTGCCCTCGGCAAGGGTCTTGCCGGGGCCCCGACAAGGGTCTTGCCGTGGCATCACGGTCTTCCCGGCAAGGATCTTTCCGAGGATCTTTGTCTTCTGGTCCTCACCCGATCTTGTGTGCCTATCATCTTCTCGAAGATCTGCATGCCACCATGGAGGTGCCTCCCGAGCCTTGGTTCCCATGTGGTTGATGGTGTTGGAACCCTTGGGCTCAAGGGTGGCGCGCTCTATTGGCATTGGGTGAGTTGCCCCGGCAAGGGCCTTGCCGTGGGAGTCCACCTGGCCCTCTTGCTCTTTGTGTCTTCTGGTCCTGGCGTTGTTTTGGTTACCTTGTGCTTTTGCTTCCTCTGCCCCGCTAGGTATGGACGTAGGCACGGCTCTAACTCTGCGCGCACAAGTAAAGGGGTACAAAGGAGAGCCCTTACTTTTGTGCACCGACAGATGTCATGGTATGGTAAGTAGTGTCCATTATGCTTTGTGTACTAACCCATGATCTACGTGAGAATTATTTGTGGGGTCAGGTATGTTTCCATGGTCATGCATCAAAAGGAAGATATCATATAACCCATGTAGGATGACATCAAGTGGTGATCATCATCAAGGTTGCGGTGTGCAAGTTCAAGTGGAGCATCACGGAGAGATCTTGCTCGAAGCTTGCTGTCCATTGTGGTAACAATGGACTTGTGAAGATGTGCCAAAGAGTGGCTCACCCATAGTGGAGTATGGGGGAGCAATCAACTAGTCTTCATCGAGCCAACACAATCAAGAAAGGTGGTCCATCTTGTGGAAATCAAGATCATCATCATCTGGCTCAAGTGGACTATGTGCAAGGCAAAGGTTTTCCCTTGATAGGTTTTCTATTTTACCGGTCTCATGGTGGTAGTTGGGAGACTGGGTTATTGGTTCGATTTCCATACTATCAAGGGGGGCTCTCAAGCGAGTAGCTTGATCGTATCGTTCATAGAGAGCTCAAACCATTGTAGCCTTGCATCAACTTTCTTGGTTCTTGTTTGGTTTTTCTCGATGTGAGTGTTAGAGCTTATGGTCATCTTCATGAAAAGCTCGAGTTCATCGAAAACGAAGTTCACATATGCATCTTCTATGATGTTTTTCTATGATGGGGTTTATGTCGGTTCTTCACCAATGGAGGTTTCACATCTCTATACCATAGGAATAATCTCTATTGCCACTTTTGAAATTTGGAAACTCTTGTCGATAGCTTTCTATCAAGCTTGAGTTCATCGAAATCGGAGTTCGTTTGCAGAAGTTATCGCAGTTTTGGTCTTCTTGCATCCTTCTGGTTTGCTTGGGCAGTTTTTCAGCTTGAGTGGTAGTAGAGCAGTAGTAGAGAGTGGTAGTACCTCTCAAGCGATGGTACCTCTCCCCCGAGTGGTAGTAAAACTTAGGCAGTACTTCCGTTGACCAGTCTGCTTCCACTTCCACTTATTTTTATGCTTCTTTTGCACAATCTGCTTGAGCGGTAGTAGAGCGGCAGTTGAAGGAAATATGCCCAAGAGGCAATAATAAAGTTATTATTTATTTCCTTATATCATGATAAATGTTTATTATCCATGCTAGAATTGTATTAACCGGAAACATAATACATGTGTGAATACATAGACAAACAGTATGTCACTAGTATGCCTCTACTTGACTAGCTCGTTGATCAAAGATGGTTATGTTTCCTAACCATAGACATGAGTTGTCATTTGATTAACGGGATCACATCATTAGGAGAATGATGTGATTGACTTGACCCATTCCGTTAGCTTAGCACTTGTCATTTAGTTTGTTGCTATTGCTTTCTTCATGACTTATATATGTTCCTATGAATATGAGATTATGCAACTCCCGTTTACTAGAGGAACACTTTGTGTGCTACCAAACGTCCCAACGTAACTGGGTGATTATAAAGGTGCTCTACAGGTGTCTCCGAAGGTACTTGTTGGGTTGGCGTATTTCGAGATTAGGATTTGTCACTCCGATTGTCGGAGAGGTATCTCTGGGCCCTCTCGGTAATGCACATCACCTAAGCCTTGCAAGCACTGCAACTAATGAGTTAGTTGCGAGATGATGTATTATGTGATGAAGCTATGTACCTAGGGTAGGGTCATGGACCTGTCCCAACTGCCCTACCCAAGGACATCTCAAGAAGAAATCACCTTTCAATCGACTTGGAGGTGTTCCACTCGACAGACTCGAAGACACTCGACCAAGAAGCAATCACTCGACCAAGATCCAACCACTCGACGGCCAGGAGACCTAAAGGCACTCCGCATGCTAACGGTCGGTTATTAAGTAGCTTTTATGGTCATCATAGCACTTTATTAGAGGAATTACCAATAACGCCCGACCTTAATGTATTTAAAACCCTACACAACTGAGGGCCGGAGGGGGCCGGCGAACTCTATATAAGCCACCCCCCTCCTCAGTGTAAAGGGTTCGCACCCCTGTAACCCATACACGCATAATCCAGTCGACCGCCTCCGGGCTCCGAGACGTAGGGCTATTAATTCCTCCGAGAAGGGCCTGAACTCGTTAACCTCGCGTGCTTACAACTTCTCCATAGCTAAGATCTTGCCTCTCCATACCTACCCCACTACATTACTGTCAGACTTAGAACCACGACAGTTGGCGCCCACCATGGGGCCAGTGTTTTAGCGATTTGTTGGAGGAGTTGCAATCTTTTCCGATCCAAATCATCATGGTTTCTGGCGGAGTTTTGGTGGAGGGCCGCGAGATCCGTCTCGGCACGCTCATGTTCATCGCCGACGACTCCACTTGGCTTCAGGAGGCTCCGCTCGACGTGGACGCACTCCCTGTCCATGGGGCAACGCACTTTTGCGCATGTGTCCGCGGTGTCCTCTTGCGGCAACCGTCGACCCACAATCGGTCGGCTCCTGTGTTGTCCTCCCTCCCTGTTTCTCGCCGGTGCAAGCGCTCCGGTCGGTCGAGACTTCAGCGGTGGGTGAGACATGCGGTGGCACGCCAGTCGGCCACCCCTCAAGTCGCGGCGATCGAGCCCGACGAATCCCTCTACGGCCTGTTCGACTGGCTCCGCAGAGACCGCATCCGAGTGCGACAGCAGTGATCCGGCGGCGGAGGTTCTGATGGTCGATGGACTGCCCAGTCCTCCCGGTTTTCCCCGCACCGACGGAGGCGCAGGTGGAGGCGACCCGTTGCGTCCCCATGAGGAATATCTCCCCGAGCCTCTCACGTCGCTGCAGAGAGAAGAACTTCTTCGCTGGAACATGGATGCACTGCACACTCCTATCGTTGGAGAAACCCCCGAGGCTCGTGCCTTGGAGGACGCGCGCCTGGCAAAGTTGGCCGAGCGCACTCGACTGGAAAACCTCCAGCGAGCACTCGACGAGCGTGCGCGACAACGAGTTCCAGAATCCAGTCGACGTCGGCTCTTTCCGCCCTCGCAGGTATATCGAACTCCGGTTCATAATTTAGCAGCTGCAGCCCGTATAGCAGAGTCGATTAAGCCTTCCCAGTCGGAAGCTGGCAGAGGCTTGCTGCAGATCAGAGCATTACTCCGGGCAGCAAGAGACCAGAATTCCGCCGTTTCTCAGTCGCGGAACAGGATTCATAGCAGATCCGTTGCTGCCGACACAGTCCAGTCGGCTCATAGCCCAAGATCGCCCCCGAGGTGTGAGGGACGTGGGGACCGGCGTAATCAGTACGGGAACTGTGAGCAGTATGATCACTGATTCGATCGTGACAATCAACGTCGAGTGCCCACCCCTCCCCCGAGGAGCGGGTCGTATGTGCCTCGATAGCAGGATGACAGGCACCCTCATAGTGTTGGGCGAAGGATTCCAGTCGACCCCAGGGAACTAGGCTTTGATGCGAGATCCATTCTCGTTCAAGGTTTGGTCGACAGGAACAGAGCTCACCGAGAAGGTCACCACAGAGATGCACCTACCAGCAGCAGAGTACACGTTTCGGGGCCAGAGTGCTTTAGTAGAGCCATCAGGGCCGCTGTGATTCCTCCCAATTTCAGGTTGGCGACTGTAGTCAGTAAGTTCACTGGTGAATCCAAGCCCGATACTTGGCTTGAAGACTACCGAGTGGCCGTCCAGATTGGCGGTGGCAATGATGAAGTGGCCATGAAGCACCTACCTCCCATGTTGGAGGGCTCGGCCAGAACGTGGCTGAATCAGTTAGCACCCAGCAGCATTTACACTTGGGAAGATCTCGCCCGAGTGTTTGTCACCACATTTGAAGGAACATGCAAGCGACCGGCAGGGCTGACAGAACTGCGGTCTTGCGTGCAGAAGCCGAATGAAACTTTGAGGGATTACATCCAGAGATGGATCACGTTACATCACACGGTAGAGAATGTGCCTGACCACCAAGCAGTCTGTGCCTTCAAAGAAGGCGTCAAGTACAGGGAACTGAATCTGAAATTCGGTCGAACCGGAGATATGTCTATGAATCGGATGATGGAGATTGCCACCAAGTATGCCAATGGTGAAGATGAGGATCGACTCAGGAGTGGCAAGCTCAAGTCAGTCGCTCAAGAAACCGGAGGAAATTCCAATCGGAAACAGAAGCGGAAAGCCGAGCCAGCTGCTCCTGGGGAAGCCTTGGCTGTAACTCAAGGAAAGTTTAAGGGGAAACCCAAAGGACCTTGGAACCCTAAGAAAGTTAAAGACCAAGACGGAAATGATGTGTTGGATTTTCCATGTCACATCCACACCAAGAAAGATGAAGAGGGTAATTTCATTTACCCGAAACATACCACTCGACAATGTTGGCTCTTGATCCAGCAGTTCCAGGGCAAGCAACCCAAAGATAAGGAAAAGGAGTCGGACAAAGTTGAGGACAAGGAAGACAGTGACAATGGATACCCCCAGGTCAATTCCACCCTGATGATTTTTGCTGATGTTGAAAGCAAAAGTCGACTGGAAGTTATCAACCGAGAGGTGAATCTGGTTGCTCCGGCAACACCCAGTTATCCGAAGTGGTCTCAGACTGCCATCACATTTGACCAGTCCGATCACCCAATGCACATTGCCGCCCCTGGGAGGCAAGCTTTGGTGGAAGACCTAGTTGTTGAAGGCACTCGACTGACCAAAGTCTTGATGGATGGTGGCAGTGGTTTGAACATACTGTATGCTAAGACGTTGAAAGGGATGGGCATTCCGATGTCCAAACTCAGTGCCAGCAACATGAGTTTCCATGGAGTCATTCCTGGAAAGAAGGCTGAGTCACTCGGCCAGATTGCTCTTGATGTGGTTTTCGGCGATTCCAAGAATTACCGCAAAGAAAAGTTGACGTTCGAAGTTGTAGATTTCCAGAGTGCGTATCACGCTATTTTGGGCAGGCCGGCTTATGCAAGCTTCATGGCTCGACCATGTTATGTGTATCTCAAATTAAAGATGCCTGGTCCCAAAGGTGTGATCACTGTTACAGGCAATCGGAAGAAAGCAGAAGAGTGTTTTCAGAAAGGTTCAAAGATCGTTGATGCTCAGATGGCAGTGGTGGAGCTGCAGGAATACCAGAAGACTGCAGACCTGAGTGATTTGTTGCGAGCCAAGAAACCCGCTACAGAATGAGCTTTTCAGTCGTCTGGCGAAACGAAACCGGCTGACATCCACCCGACCGATCCCAGTACTGCTCCGACTCATATCTCAACAACACTCGACTCCAAATAGGAAGAAGCGCTCATCCAGTTCCTCTGTGAGAACTGGGACATTTTCGCATGGAAGCCTTCTGACATGCCGGGTGTTCCCAGGGAGCTGGGTGAGCACCGCCTAAGAGTCGACTCGAAAGTAAAACCTGTCAAATAACATCTTCGACGGTCCGCCATCCAGAAGAGAAAGGCTATTGGCGAGGAGGTGGCTTGGCTCTTAACAGCGGAGTTCATCCGAGAGATCTACCACTCCGAGTGGCTCGCCAACGTTGTCATGGTCCCCAAGAAGGACAAGTCACTTTGCATGTGCATTGACTTTAAACATATCAATCGGGCCTGCCCAAAAGATCATTTTCCTCTCCCCCGCATCGACCAGATAGTTGACTCGACTGCGGGATGTGAGTGACTATCTTTTTTAGACGCCTATTCCAGGTACCATCAGATCCGTCTGTATGGACCTGATGAGATCAAAACAGCTTTCATCACTCCATTCGGGTGCTTCTCTTATGTTACCATGCCGTTCGGCCTCAAGAATGCCGGAGCCACATTCATGAGGATGATTCAGAAGTGTTTGCTCACTCAAATCAGTCGGAATGTGGAAGCTTACATGGATGATATTGTGGTCAAGTCACAGAAGGGTTCCGACCTGCTGACTGACCTTGCTGAAACCTTTGCCAACCTCAGGAGGTATGATATCAAGCTTAATCCATCAAAGCGCACATTCGCTGTTCCCGGCAGAAAGTTACTTGGTTTTCTCGTTTCCGAATGGGGAATCGACGCCAATACAGAAAAAGTCGGTACTATACTCTGAATGAAAAATCATGTGCGAGTGTACGACGTCCAGAAGCTTACTGGTTGCTTGGCCGCTTTAAGTCGATTCATATCTCGTCTCGGTGAAAAGGCATTGCCTCTTTACCGATTGATGAAGAAGTCCGACAAGTTCGAGTGGACTCCTGAAGCTGATGCAGCGTTTGCAGAGCTCAAAGTTCTGCTCTCCACCTAGCCGGTGCTTGCTGCCCCAATCAGCAAGGAGCCTTTGTTGCTTTACATTGCAGCCACGGGACAAGTCGTCAGTATGGTACTTACGGTTGAGCGGGAAGAAGAAGGAAAAGCCTTCAAAGTTCAGTGCCCAGTATATTATATTTCTGAAGTTTTGACCCCATCAAAGCAAAGATATCCTCATTATCAGAAGCTTGTATATGGGATTTATATGAACACAAAGAAGGTTGCTCACTACTTCTCTGATCATTCCATTACAGTCCTCAGCGATGCTCCATTGTCAGAGATCCTGCATAACAGAGATGCAACTGGTCGAGTGGCAAAATGGGCGATTGAACTCCTTCCTCTAGATATCAAGTATGAGGCAAAGAAAGCTATCAAGTCCCAGGCAATAGCAGATTTCATCGCCGAGTGGATTGAATAGCAACTGCCGACTCAAGTTCACTCGGAGCATTGGACCATGTTCTTCGATGGTTCCAAAATGCTGAATGGTTCCGGTGCCGGGGTGGTGTTGGTATCCCCTCGAGGAGATAAGCTCAGATATGTTCTTCAAATCCACTTTGATTCCTCCAATAACGAGGCAGAATATGAAGCACTTTTATATGGGTTGCGCATGGCCATTTCACTCGGCGTCCATCGCCTCATGGTCTATGGCGACTCATATTTGGTGGTTAATCAGGTGATGAAGGAGTGGGATGTCAGAAGTCCAGCCATGATTGGTTATTGCAATGTAGTGAGAAAGTTGGAGAAGAAATTCGAGGGGTTAGAACTTCATCACATACCCCGACTGAAAAATCAAGCAGCCGATGATTTGGCGAAAATAGATTCCAAAAGAGAAGCCATTCCCAGCAATGTGTTTTTGGAACACATCCACACACCATCAGTTCAGGAGGATCCCTTCACTGAAGAAGCCCTGCAGCCAAAAAGTTCCACGGATCCGACTGAAGTTGAAGTTCCAGCTGTGGTCGACCTGGTCATGGAAGTCTTGGTCATCACTCCCGACTGGACAATACCGTACATCGCGTACATCCTAAGGAAAGAACTCCCAGAGGATGAAGAAGAGGCTCGACAGATCGTCCACCGATCCAAGGCCTTTACAGTCATAAAGGGACAGTTATATAGAGAAAGCGCGACTGGAGTCAGTTAGAAGTGTATAACACCAGAAGAAGGTCAGATGATCCTTGATGATATCCACTCGGGGACCTGTGTCATCATGCGTCCTCTCGGACCATTGTGGCTAAAGCATACCGAGCGGGATTCTACTGGCCGAGAGCGAATGGAATGGCGAAAGAGATAGTCGACAAATGTGAAGGTTGTCAGTATTACTCCAATATGTCGCACAAGCCCGCGTCGGCCCTGAAAACCATTCCCCTCGTCTGGCCCTTCGCTGTTTGGGGGCTGGACATGGTTGGACCACTGAGAACGGGCAGGAGCGGCTTCACTCATGTGCTAGTAGCAGTCGACAAGTTCACCAAATGGATTGAAGCTAAGCCTATCAAGAATCTTGATGCTTGCACTACTATCAGTTTCATCAGAGAGTTGATATTCAGATATGGAGTTCCGCACAGCATCATCACTGACAATGGGTCAAACTTCGATTCCGACAAATACAGGGCCTTTTGCGCCTCTCAGGGCACACGAGTCGACTACGCTTCGGTCGCTCACCCCTAGTCGAATGGACAAGCGGAAAGAGCAAACGGCTTAATTCTCAAAGGACTGAAACCTCGATTGATGTGCGATCTCAAGCACGCAGCAAGTGCATGGGTCGACGAGCTTCCATCAGTTCTTTGGGGATTGAGGACAACACCGAACTGATCGACCGGAAGAACCCCATTCTTTCTGGTCTACGGGGCCGAAGCAGTTTTGCCGAGTGACCTGCTTCACAACGCACCCCGAGTCGAGCTCTACTCTGAAGATGAAGGAGAACAAGCCCGGCAGTACATAGTCGACCTCCTGGAAGAAGAAAGAGAAATGGCCATGATCCGATCGACCATCTATCAGCAAGACTTGCGTCGATTCCATGCCAGAAATGTGAAGAGTCGAGCCTTCCAAGAAGGAGACTTGGTTCTCCGAGTGGATCAACAGAAACCACACAAACTCGCTCCTACTTGGGAAGGTCCCTTCATAGTCACCAGAGTCCTCCACAATGGAGCGTACCACCTTTATAATGTCGATCGCCAGATTGATGAGCCACGAGCCTGGAATGCAGAGCTGCTCCGCCCCTTTTATACTTGAATTCTCACTCGGATGAGATGTAATAAGAAAAACTTCTGTAGTTTATTTATCAAATACAAGAGCGTTATAATTTTCCCAGTGATTGTTATAGTTTTTGTTTGCGTGGGAAATCCCCCAGCGGGTGGATTAGCTGCGAATCTGTTTCGCCTAAGTTTGTAAAAATAATTTCCTATCGAGTGGTGAGCCAGCCTTCCACTCGGGGGCTTAGCTGCGAACCTGTTTCACCTAAGTATTTGAAAATCCTACCGAGTGGTCAGCCAGCCTCCCACTCGGGGGCTTAGCTGCAGTCCAGCACTCGCCTAAGTATTTGAAAAATCTTACCGAGTGGAGAGCGACCCTCCCACTCGGGGGCTTAGCTGCAGTCCAGTACTCGCCTAAGTATTTGAAAATCCTACTGAGTGGTGAGCCAGCCTCCCACTCGGGGGCTTAGCTGCAGTCCAGTACTCGCCTAAGTATTTGAAAATCCTACCAAGTGGTGAGCCACCCTCCCACTCGGGGGCTTAGCCGCAGTCCAGTACTCGCCTAAGTATTTGAAAATCCTACCGAGTGGTGAGCCAGCCTCCCACTCGGGGGCTTAGCGGCAGTCCAGTACTCGCCTAAGTATTTGAAAATCCTACCGAGTGGTGAGCCAGCCTCCCACTCAGGGGCTTAGCGGCAGTCGAGTACTCGCCTAAGTATTTGAAAATACTACCGAGTGGTGAGCGACCCTCCCACTCGGGGGCTTAGCTGCAGTCCAGTACTCGCCTAAGTATTTGAAAATCCTACCGAGTGGTGAGCTAGCCTCCCACTCGGGGGCTTAGCTGTAGTCCAGTACTCGCCTAAGTATTTGAAAACCCTACCGAGTGGAGAGCGACCCTCCCACTCGGGGGCTTAGCTGCAGTCCAGTACTCGCCTAAGTATTTGAAAATCCTACCGAGTGTTGAGCCAGCCTCCCACTCGGGGGCTTAGCTGCAGTCCAGTACTCGCCTAAGTATTTGAAAATCCTACCGAGTGGTGAGCCAGCCTCCCACTCGGGGGCTTAGCTGTAGTCCAGTACTCGCCTAAGTATTTGAAAATCCTACCGAGTGGTGAGCCAGCCTCCCACACGGGGGCTTACCTGCAGTCCAGTACTCGCCTAAGTACAAAACACATCTCAATCCTCAAGGACGACGAGGTGCAGGTCGACTACCACCTTCTCCTTGGGAGCTTCGCCACAAATACAACGTGCGCTCCATCCCACTCTGCAAGGACGATGAGGTGCAGGTCGACTGCCACCTTCTCCTTGGGAGCTTCTCCACAAATACAATGCGCGCTCCATCCCTATATGCAAGGACAACGAGGTGCAGGTCAACTACCACCTTCTCCTTGGGATCTTCTCCACAAATACAACGTGCGCTCCATCCCACTCTGCAAGGACGACGAGGTGCAGGTCGACTGCCACCTTCTCCTTGGGAGCTTCGCCACAAATACAACATGCGCTCCATCGCCGACCCGCAAGGACAACGAGGTGCAGGTCGACTGCTACCTTCTCCTTCGGAGCTGCGCCTCAAATACAAAAGTTGTCTCGAGTGAAGAACGAGTTCCACTCGACGGAAGATTCATGAAGATATTCAATGATAAACCAAGTTCAGATAAATCCTAAAGGTTCCAGACCACAGATCGAAGTGGTCGGGCTTTCAGCCCGAAAGAGTTTAATGGTTACAAAAACCACTCGGCATTCCGAGGCAAATTTAAGGTGGGGCATAAAAGTTTGTTCACTCCGAAGGAGGAGGACTGGCAGGCTTGACGAACTCGTCCAGGTCGACGCCATCGGCAATCCGAGTGGCTACAGCAATGAAAGTCTCCATAAAAGATCGGAAGTCATGCTTCTGGGTGTTGGCGACCTTGATTGCTGCCAGCTTATCTTGTTGCACCTCCTTGCAGTGGACACGAACCAAAGATAGAGCCACATCAGCACCGCACCGGGCAGCAGATTTCTTCCACTCCTGCACTCGATCAGGGATCTCGTTAAGTCGAGTCATGAGGGACTCAAGATCATTCTGGAGCGTGGCCTCTGGCCAAAGTGCCGGGTCGATCTGTGACGTGGCGACCTTCAGTCCAGCCAAGTAGTCCATGACACCGTCAATGCGGGATTTCAGTCGGAGCAGATTCATGGCAGTTTCATCTTTCACGGGAGAATTGACTGGGTCCAAGCCTGGCTCAATCCGCCCAGTCTCCTCCTCGAAGTTCTGGCGAAACTCTGCATTCACGATCCAAAGATAAGTCAATTTTTGTATGCTGAGTTGACAAAAAACATCAGTCGGAACAAAATGTGTACCTTCAAGCTTGATGAACAATTTCTTGGCAAGGCTCCTCAGATAGATCTCCAGATCGTCCCTCCTGCGAGCGATGCCCTCCATCTTCTCGTACAGGTTGAGATTGTCCTTCTTCAAGCGCGTGCACTCCTTGTTGGCTTCGTTTAGAGCAGATTTCATCTTGGTGTTCTCTTCTTCCAACTGGCAGGCCGAAGCCAGTTTCTGCTCAGCCAGAGTGGTTCTATCGTCGGCTTCCTTTCGAGCAGCAGCCAAATCCCGATCCTTCTTCGCCAGAGCTTCTCTCAGTTTTTCTGCAAAGAAATGGTGCTTGATTCAGAAAGAGCAGAAGGGTACTCAAGCCTAAGACAAACCAGTCGACAAGCTCGTCTTACCATTGGCGTCGTCCTTGGCCTTTTGCAGCTCTGTCTTGGCCAATTCCAAGTCAAGGTTCAGTTGGATCTGCTGTTTCTCCAAGTCAGCAAAGCGAGCTCCAAGATCACAAGATTTCTGCAGTCAGGGAGGAGAAGTTATTTTACAGTGAAAAACGACAAAGACAATAAATACTAAGACTACGGTCGACTGCCTGCAGTCCACCATAGTCTCGGGGACTACACCCAGTGGGTGCACTTTGCGTGCCCCCACCGGTTATGATCCCACTCGACCAACCTACCAGAGTCAAGTGCAGGGGTTAAAAAAAGAGAAAGAAGAACTTAGACCATAGAACTCAGACCACAGTCGACTGCCAGCAGTCGACCGTGGTCTCGGGGACTACACCTAGTGGGTGCACTTGGCGTGCCCCCACCGGTTCTGATCCCCCCAGACCGAGTGGAAGAGACAAAGTACCAGTCCGGTTTACACTCAACACGGCCAAACCACATCAAGCGAAAGAATCAAAATACAAAGACTACAGTCGACTGCCAGCAGTCCACCATAGTCTCGGGGACTACACCCAGTGGGTGCACTCAGCGTGCCCCCACTGGTTCAAAAATTCAATCGACGCACCCAGTGGGTGTACAGATACAAAGATTTTCGGAAAGAGAGTCTTCAGATAGCATATCCTAACAGAACAAGCGGTGACCAACTAACCTGAACGTTGCTTTGGAGAGCCGAGCTGGCGTTGTAGGCGGCCTGACTGGCGTCCCGCACCGTCTTCATCTTATCCATCATAATGCTCGCCTGGCGTATGGCTTCCTTGGCAGCATTCACTTCGTCCTCTAGGACATGATGGGTCGCAAAAATTGAAGGTGGGTCGATAGGGGCCTGAGCAGTCGACGAAGAAGGCAAGGCACTCGACAATGGCACGGCAAAGGTAACAGAACCCCGATTGGCATCACCAGCGTCCTGAACGATTGGTTCCGCCCTCGACGTCGACTGTGACACCTTGGTTACAGGAGCTTGCCTATTTTTCCTCGTCAAAGGCCTCTCGGGTTCTTCATCATCATCATCAGGGAGGTCAATAATGTTAGGAGCTGTTCAAAGTTTAATCGCCAAAATCACATCACCCAATGGTACACATTGCAGTTGAGTCGACCAAATCAAGACAGAATGGCAGAAATCATACCCAGATTGGAAGTGGCCGCATCCTCCATTACCTCAACCTCGTCCCTGTAAGCTGAGGTCCCGGAAGTAGCAGCGCTGCCAGTTCCAAAGTTCATCTGGTTAAATCAAGAAAAAACAAACAACACAGGGCGTCGAGTGAATACAAAGGGAGACACTCATGCAGAAGCGACGGGGATGTCAATCTTAATCTTCGGCAACGCCTTCCGAGGCTTCGGCTCTGCAACTTTGGGATGCTTTGACGCTTTTCGGTCGGGGTTTGTGAAGAGGTCCGAGGACGCTTTGAAGACTGAGCAGCCTGAGCAGTCGCCTTTTCACGGGCGCTCGGTCGTTCTTGGTCGAGCTTGGATCGCCTCTTGCTGCGAGGAGGCGACTCGACTTCTTCTTCGTCACTTGAGTAGTCGCTTTCTTCGTCCCCTTCACCGTCGGAAGTCCATTCGCCACTGTCGCCGCCGCTCGCCTCTCCTTCCAGATCTTGCTCTTCCTCTCCATTGGGCATTGAATACATTTCGATAAGGGCCTGAAAGAAAGCAGGAAGAATAAAGTCAGTCGACGCAGTATAGACAGCTGCACGAGTGAATTCAGACTACAATCAAAGCTCAGAATCAGACCTTCTCTGGTACATGGGACTGGTCGAATGGAGGAACTCTCCTGGCTCCCCTGGGTTGTCCTTGTTTCCGGTCATGCCCGATAGCCACTTCTCTAGTGTGTCGTCATCGACCTCCTCCGGGTGAATCCGAGTGGAGTCGTCAAGACCCGAATACATCCACATCGGATGGTCTTGGGCTTGAAGAGGCTGGATTCGCCGCTGAAGGAAAACCTCCAAGAGATCCATACCGGTGATCCCCTCACTGATAAGCTAGACCACTCATTCGACCAGCACCCTAACCTGCGCCTTCTCCTCCGGGAGCACCTTCAAAGAGGAGGGTTTCCTCACTCGGTCCATGGTAAAAGGAGGGAGGCCAGTCGACTGTCCTGGCGTCGACTGGTTTTTGCAGTAAAACCAGGTCGACTGCCATCCGCGAACCGAGTCGGGAAGAATCATGGCTGGAAAGGAACTTTTCCCTCTCATCTGAACACCAAGACCACCACACATCTGAATCACTTGTGCTCTTTCGTCACTCGGATTGGCCTTTTTCACCGTCTGAGAACGACAGGTGAAAATGTGCTTGAAAAGACCCCAGTGGGGCCGACAACCCAGGAAATTCTCACACAAAGACACAAAAGCAGCGAGATACAGGATTGTGTTGGGAGTGAAGTGGTGGAGTTGTGCCCCAAAGAAATTCAGAAATCCCTGAAAGAAAGGGTGAGGAGGCAAGGAAAATCCACGGTCGACGTGGGTGGCAAGGAGAACGCGCTCACCCTCCCGAGGTTGCGGCTCGGACTCCTTCCCCGGAAGCCACGCCAATCCATGGGGGATCAGCCCTCCTTCGGCTAGGTCATCGAGGTCTTCTTGGGTGATCATCGAGCGGATCCAGTCGCCCTGGATCCAGCCCTTCGGCAGGCCGGCTCGCGAGGAAGATCCACCCCGACTGGTCGCCTTCCGCTTTGCCTTTGTCGTCTCCTTCTTCGCCCGCTCCAGAGCTGCCATCTTCTCCTTCCCCATCGTCACCGGCGAGACGCGTACGGAGCGGTGGCGCTGGGGCGAGAGCGAGCGCGACGAAGAAGCTTGAAGAGGAGAAGAGAGAATGGGAACGCACTGTTCAAGAGACCCCGGTCTGACGCCTTATATGAGGTCGCTTCCGAGTGGCTGAGTGGTAGGCCCGGGCGGTCCTGTCAAATCCCATAACAATTGCATGCACGATACGTGGAGAAAAAGGTGGCGCAGGGATCGAGGCGGCTCCGCCCTATCCCATCCGATTACTGCGGCCTCCCCCGTCTCGCGCGCTTCCCAAAATTCGGATCCCGCGAAATCTGTGGGCAGCAGAACAACTTGTCAGATCGAAGATCTCCTCCACGCCGTCACTCGGAGCCTTTCAAGTAAAGAAACTCACTCGACAAAAAACTAAGAATGGATCAAGGCGACTGAAAAGGAAGTTGATGTCATCACTCTGGTTCATTGATCCGAAACAAGATATGCTCATGGCATGAAAAATGAGTCAGAGAAGTTCTCAACTCCTTCCCCACTCAAACCTCGATCCATTTGGGGGCTAATGATGAAGCTATGTACCTAGGGTAGGGTCATGGACCTGTCCCAGCTGCCCTACGCAAGGACATCTCAAGAAGAAATCACCTTTCAATCGACTTGGAGGTGTTCCACTCGACAGACTTGAAGACACTCGAACAAGAAGCAATCACTCGACCAAGATCCAACCACTCGACGGCCAGGAGACCTAAAGGTACTCCGCACGCTAACGGTCGGTTATTAAGTAGCTTTTATGGTCATCATAGCACTTTATTAGAGGCGTTACCAATAATGCCTGACCTTAATGTATTTAAAACCCTGCACAACTGAGGGCCGGAGGGGGCCGACGAACTCTATATAAGCCACCCCCCTCCTTAGTGTAAAGGGTTCGCACCCCCGTAACCCATACACGCATAATCCAGTCGACCGCCTCCGGGCTCCGAGACATAGGGCTATTACTTCCTCCGAGAATGGTCTGAACTCATAAACCTCGCGTGCTTACAACTTCTCCATAGCTAAGATCTTGCCTCTCCATACCTACCCCCTACATTACTGTCAGACTTAGAACCACGACATTACAGAACGAGTAAAGAGACTTGCCGGTAACGAGATTGAACTAGGTATTGAGATGCCGACGAGTGAATCTCGGGCAAGTAACGTACCGATGAGAAAGAGAACAACGTATGTTGTTATGCGGTTTGACTGATAAAGATCTTCGTAGAATATGTAGGAGCCAATATGAGCATCCAGGTTCCGCTATTGGTCATTGACCGGAGATGTGTCTCGGTCATGTCTACATAGTTCTCGAACCCGTAGGGTCCGCACGCTTAACGCTACGATGACAGTTATATTATGAGTTTATATGTTTTGATGTACCAAAGGAGTTCGGAGTCCTGGATGATATCGGGGACATGACGAGGAGTCTCGAAATGGTCGAGACGTAAAGATCGATATATTGGACGACTATATTCGGACATCGGAAAGGTTCCGAGTGATTCGGGTATTTTCGGGATTTACGGGAATTCGTATTGGGCCTTAATGGGCCATACGGGAAAGGAGAGAAAGGCCTCAAAGGGTGGCCGCACCCCTCCCCATGGGCTGGTCCGAATTGGACTAGGGAGGGGGGGCGCCCCCTTCCTTCCTTCTCCTTTTCCCTTCCCTTTCCTTCCCTCCTACTCCTACTACTTGGAAGGGCTCCTAGTTCTACTAGGAAAGGGGGAATCCTACTCCCGGTGGGAGTAAGACTCCCCTAGGGCGCGCCATAGAGAGGGCTGGCCCTCCCCCTCCTCCACTCCTTTATATACGGGGGCAGGGGGCACCCCAAAGAAACAACAATTGATCTCTTGATCTCTTAGCCATGTGCGGTGCCCCCCTCCACCATAATCCACCTCGATCATATCGTAGCGGTGCTTAGGCGAAGCCCTGCATCGGTAGAACATCATCATCGTCACCATGCCGTCGTGCTGACAAAACTCTCCCTCAACACTCGGCTGGATCGGAGTTCGAGGGACGTCATCGAGTTGAACGTGTGCTGAACTCGGAGGTGCCGTGCGTTCGGTACTTGGATCGGTCGAATCGTGAAGACGTATGACTACATCAACCGCGTTGTGCTAACGCTTCCGCTTTCGGTCTATGAGGGTACGTAGAAAACATTCTCCTCTCTCGTTGCTATGCATCACCATGATCTTGCATGTGCGTAGGAAAATTTTGAAATTACTTCGTTCCCCAACGGTGGCATCCGAGCCAGGTTTTATGCGTTGATGTTGTATGCACGAGTAGAACACAAGTGAGTTGTGGGTGATATAAGTCATGCTGCTTACCAGCATGTCATACTTTGGTTCGACGGTATTGTTGGATGAAGCGGCCCGGACCGACATTACACGTACGCTTACGCGAGACTGGTTCTACCGACGTGCTTTGTACACATGTGGCTGGCAGGTGTCAGTTTCTCCAACTTTAGTTGAACCGAGTGTGGCTACGCCCGGTCCTTGCGAAGGTTAAAATAGCACCAACTTGACAAACTATCGTTGTGGTTTTGATGCGTAGATAAAGACGGTTCTTGCTAAGCCCGTAGCAGCCACGTAAAACTTGCAACAACAAAGTAGAGGACATCTAACTTGTTTTTGCTGGGCATGTTGTGATGTGATATGGTCAAGACATGATGCTAAATTTTATTGTATGAGATGATCATGTTTTGTAACCGAGTTATCGGCAACTGGCAGGAGCCATATGGTTGTCGCTTTATTGTATGCAATGCAATCGCGTTGTAATGCTTTACTTATCACTAAGCGGTAGCGATAGTCATCGAAGCATAAGATTGGCGAGACGACAACGATGCTATGATGGTGATCAAGGTGTCGCGCCGGTGACAATGGTGATCATGACGGTGCTTCGGAGATGGAGATCACAAGCACAAGATGATGATGGCCATATCATATCACTTATATTGATTGCATGTGATGTTTATCTTTTATGCATCTTATCTTGATTTGATTGACGGTAGCATTATAAGATGATCTCTCACTAAATTTCAAGATAAAAGTGTTCTCCCTGAGTATGCACCGTTGCCAAAGTTCGTCGTGCCCAGACACCACATGATGATCGGGTGTGATAAGCTCTATGTCCATCTATAACGGATGCAAGCCAGTTTTGCACACGCAGAATACTCAGGTTAAACACGACGAGCCTAGCATATGCAGATATGGCCTCGTAACACTGAGACTGAAAGGTCGAGCGTGAATCATATAGTAGATATGATCAACATAGTGATGTTCACCATTGAAAACTACTCCATTTCACATGATGATCGGTTATGGTTTAGTTGATTTGGATCACGTGATCACTTAGAAGATTAGAGGGATGTCTTTCTAAGTGGGAGTTCTTAAGTAATATGATTAATTGAACTTAAATTTATCATGAACTTAGTCCTAGTAGTATTATCATATCTATGTTGTAGATCAATAGCTCGCGTTTAGCTCCCCTATTTTATTTTGATATGTTCCTAGAGAAAACCAAGTTGAAAGATGTTAGTAGCAATGATGCGGATTGGATCTGTGATCTGAGGTTTATCCTCATTGCTGCATAGAAGAATTATGTCCTTAATGCACCACTAGGTGACAAACCTATTGCAGGAGCAGATGCAGATGTCATGAACGTTTGGCTAGCTCAATATGATGACTACTTGATAGTTTAGTGCACCATGCTTAACAGCTTAGAATCGGGACTTCAAAGACGTTCTGAATGTCATGGATCATATGGATGTTCTAGGAGTTGAAGTTAATATTTCAAGCAAATACTCGAGTTGAGAGATATGAAGTCTCCAACAAGTTCTATAGCTAAAAGATGGAGGAGAATAGCTCAAGCAGTGAGCATGTGTTCAGATTGTCTGGATACTACAATCGCTTGAATCAAGTGGGAGTTAATCTTCCAGATAAAATAGTGATTGACAGAATTCTCTAGTCACCATCACCAAGTTAGTAGAAGTTCGTGATGAACTATAGTATGCAAGGGATGATGAAAACAATTCCTGAGATTTTCATGATGATGAAATCGATGAAGGTAGAAATCAAGAATGAGCATCAAGTATTGATGATTAACAAGACCACTAGTTTCAGGAAAAAGGGCAAAGGGAAAGAAAGGGAACTTCAAGAAGAACGGCAAGCAAGTTGCTGCTCAAGTGAAGAAGCCCAAGTCTGGTCCTAAGCCTGAGACTAAGTGCTTCTACTACAAAGGGACTGGTCACTAGAAGAAGAACTACCCCAAGTATTTGGTGGATAAGAAGGATGGCAAAGTGAACAAAGGTATATTTGATATACAGATTATTTATGTGTATTTTACTAGTGTTCGTAGCAACCCCTCGGTATTTGATACTGGTTCAGTTGCTAAGAGTAGTAACTTGAAACGGGAGTTGCAAAATGAACATAGACTAGTTAAGGGTGAAGTGACGATGTGTGTTGGAAGTGGTTCCAAGATTGATAGGATCATCATCGCACACTCCCTATACTTTCGGGATTAGTGTTGAACCTAAATAAGTGTTATTTGGTGTTTGCGTTGAGCATGAATATGATTTGATCATGTTTATTGCAATACGGTTATTCATTTAAGTAAGAGAATAAATTGTTGTTCTGTTTACATGAATAAAACCTTCTATGGTCATACAACCAATGAAAATGGTTTGTTGGATCTCGATTGTGGTGATACATATTCTCATAACATTGAAGCCAAAAGATGCAAAGTTAATAATGATAGTGCAACTTATTTGTGGCACTTCCGTTTAGATCATATTGGTGTAAAGCGCATGAAGAAAATCCATGCTGATGGGCTTTTGGAATCACTTGATTATGAATCAGTTGATGCTTGCGAACCGTGCCTCATGGGCAAGATGACTAAGACTCCGTTCTTCGGAACAATGGAGCAAGCAAATGACTTATTGGAAATAATACATACTGATGTATGCAGTCCGATGAATGTTTAGGCTCGCGGCGGGTATCGTTATTTTCTGACCTTCACAGATGATTTGAGCGGATATGGGTATATCTACTTGATGAAACATAAGTATGAAACATTTGAAAAGTTCAAAGAACTTCAGAGTGAAGTGGAAAATCATCGTGACAAGAAAATAAAGTTTCTACGATCTGATCGCAGAGACAAATATTTGAGTTACGAGTTTGGTCTTCAATTAAAACAATGTGGAATAGTTTCACAAACTCATGCCACCTGGAACACCACAACGTAATGGTGTGTCCGAACGTCATAACCGTACTTTATTTGACATAGTGCAATCTATGATGCTCTTACCAATTTACCACTATCGTTTTGGTGTTATGCATTCGAGACAGCTACATTCACGTTAAATAGGGCACCATCAAAATCTGTTGAGACGATGCCTTATGAACTGTGGTTTGGCAAGAAACCAAAGTTGTTGTTTCTTAAAGTTTGGGTCAGCAATGCTTATGTGAAAAGGTTTCAAACTGATAAGCTTGAACCCAAATCGGAGAAGTGCATCTTCATAAGATACCCAAACGAAATTGTTGGGTACACCTTCTATCACAGATCCAAAGGCAAATTTGTTGCTGAGAATAGATCCTTTCTAGAGAAGGAGTTTCTCTCAAAAGAAGTGAGTGGGAGGAAAGTAGAACTTGATGAGGTAACTGTACCTGCTCCCTTATTGGAAAGTAGTTCATCACAGAAATCTATTCCTGTGACTACTACACCAATTAGTGAGGAAGCTAATGATGATGATCATGTAACTTCAGATCAAGTTACTACCGAACCTCGTAGGTAAACCAGAGTGATATCCGCACCAGAATGGTACAGTAATCCTGTTCTAGAGGTCATGTTACTTCACCATGACGAGCCTACGAACTATGAGGAAGCGATGATGAGCCCAGATTCCGCGAAATGGCTTGAGGCCATGAAATCTGAGATGAGATCCATATATGAGAACAAAGTATGGACTTTGATTGACTTGCTCGTTGATCGGCAAGCAATTGAGATTAAATGGATCTTCAAGAGGAAGAAAGACGCTAATAGTAGTGTTACTATCTACAAAGCTAGAATTGTCGCAAAAGGTTTTCGACAAGTTCAAGGTGTTGACTACGATGAGAGTTTCTCACTCGTATCTATGCTTAAGTCTGGCCGAATCATGTTACCAATTGCCACATTTTATGAAATCTGGCAAATGGATAAACAAAAGTACATTCCTTAATGGATTTATTAAAGAAGAGTTGTATATGATGCAACAAGAAAGTTTTGTCAATCCTAAAGGTACTAACAAAATATGCAAGCTCCAACGATCCATCTATGGACTGGTGCAAGCATCTTGGAGTTGGAATATACGCTTTGATAAGTTGATCAAAGCATATAGTTTTATACAGACTTGCGGTGAAGCCTGTATTTACAAGAAAGTGAGTGGGAGCACTACAACATTTCTGATAAGTATATGTATGACATATTGTTGATCGGAGATGATATAGAATTATTCTGCAAAGCATAAAGGAATGTTTGAAAGGAATTTTTTCAACGAAAGACCTCGGTGAAGCTGCTTACATATTGAGCATCAAGATCTACAGAGATAGATCAAGACGCTTGATAAGTTTTTCAATGAATACATACCTTGACAAGATTTTGAAGTAGTTCAAAATGGAACAGTCAAAAAGGAGTTCTTGCCTGTGTTACAAGGTGTGAAGTTGAGTAAGACTCAAAACCCGACCATGGCAGAAGATAGAGAGAGAATGAAAGTCATTCCCTATGCCTCAGCCATAGGTTCTATAAAATATGCCATGCTGTGTACCAGATCTATTGTATACCCTACACTGTTTTTGGCAAGGGGTACAATAGTGATCTAGGAGTAGATCACTGGATAGAAGTCAAAATTATCCGTAGTGGAATAAGGATATGTTTCTCGATTATGGAGGTGACAAAAAGGTTCGTCGTAAAGGGTTACGTCGATGCAAATTTTGGCACTGATCTAGATGACTCTAAATCTCAATCTGGATACATATTGAAAGTGGGAGCAATTAGCTAGAGTAGCTCCGTGCAGAGCATTGTTGACATAGAAATTTGCAAAATACTTACGGATCTGAATGTGGCAGACCCGTTGACTAAACTTCTCGCACAAGCAAAACATGATCACACCTTAGTACTCTTTGGGTGTTAATCACATGGCGATGCGAACTAGATTATTGACTCTAGTAAACCCTTTGGGTGTTGGTCACATGTCGATGTGAACTATGGGTGTTAATCACATGGTGATGTGAACTATTGGTATTAAATCACATGGCGATGTGAACTAGATTATTGACTCTAGTGCAAGTGGGAGACTGAAAGAAATATGCCCTAGAGGCAATAATAAAGTTATTATTTATTTCCTTATATCATGATAAATGTTTATTATTCATGCTAGAATTGTATTAACTGGAAACATAATACATGTGTGAATACATAGACAAACAGTATGTCACTAGTATGCCTCTATTTGACTAGCTCGTTGATCAAAGATGGTTATGTTTCCTAACCATAGACATGAGTTGTCATTTGATTAACGGGATCACATCATTAGGAGAATGATGTGATTGACTTGACCCATTCCGTTAGCTTAGCACTTGATCATTTAGTTTGTTGCTATTGCTTTCTTCATGACTTATACATGTTCCTATGAATATGAGATTATGCAACTCCCGTTTACCGGAGGAACACTTTGTGTGCTACCAAATGTCACAACGTAACTGGGTGATTATAAAGGTGCTCTACAGGTGTCTCCGAAGGTACTTGTTGGGTTGGCGTATTTCGATCTTAGGATTTGTCACTCCGATTGTCGAAGAGGTATCTCTGGGCCCTCTCGGTAATGCACATCACCTAAGCCTTGCAAGCATTGCAACTAATGAGTTAGTTGCAAGATGATGTATTACGGAACCAAGCACCCAAGAGCAACTACCTCTCTGGTTGAACTACTGTTCATGTGTTTCTGTCTCGTCGGGCTATTTTCACCGTGCTACGAGGTAGTATCGCTTCCTCAAGTTGTAGTACCACTTGTGTATGACTTGTGGGCATAATGGTTGGATTCAGGGGGCCTATTTAAGGGGGCCTTCTTCCCCAATGGTCCCCATCCCTTTTGAGCTCATGTTTGCCCCCATTGTTGACCTTCTTAAAGCTTACTATTTCTTAATCCCTCCAATAATTCTTGCTAGTTCTTGCAGTAAAAGAGAGAGTAGATCTAGATCTACATTTCCACCAGTCACTTTCTCCTCTATGTGAGGGGAACCCCTTGCACTACTACGAAAAGGCCTACTAATGGCGCACTGGTTTTGCCTACTAATGGCGCATTACCAGTGCGCCATTAGTAGCACGCCACTAGTATATCTTACTAATGGCGCACCACAGGTGCGCCATTAGTATCTGGTATACTAATGGCGCACCAACTAGTGCGCCATTAGTATGTAACAGCATGCGCCATTAGTGTGCCTCCCGGGGGGCCATACATAAGCATGGCTTTGTCATACTAATGGCGCATTCTCTGTTGATGCGCCATTAGTATCCTTTGGCATACAAATGGCGCACCTGGTGGTGATGCGCCATTAGTATGAATATTTGGTTTTTTTTCCTTTTCTGATTTTTGCGCAGGTTACAAAATATATTATTAGACAGAATATAAAATATATTATTAGACAAAATATAGACAGCAGCACACAGCAACATCAGATTCATCGAATACAATAGAAGATTAGTCTCCGAATACAATTCATCATATTAGTCTCCGAATTCAAAAGACCAAACAAAGATAAAACATTACAAGTGTCAAGACCGCGAGTATCGAGTTTGTCTTCACATTACAAGTCGATATCGATCATCTAAACTACCATCACATAGAAGAGAGCTGTGGTCATCACGATGAGCATCATCGCGATCAAACTGGTCTTCATCCGGTTCCTCCAACGCTCCCTCCTCTCTCCCGCTAGATAGCGGGCGTATCTAGATTCGGCCTCCGCCCTAGTGGTGTACCCTTTGTAACTATTACCGCTGAAACAGTGAACCTGTCTCCGACACTCCTCCCAGTCGTCGTTGACTGCGGGAACCTTACCCTTGTACACGACATACGACGGCATCTCTATGGACAAGCCAAACAACAGACAATACATAAGCAATATGTAAGTATGCAACAAAAGGATCGGAAGAGAAAAGCAAGACATTAATAGCACGATTCATGGTCCTACTAATAAATAGCATCGATTACATCTAAGTTGAACGACTGTCCAAACCAAAGAGACATACGAATTCATTAAAGTATAATTACAACATGAGCCAATCAATGTTTCAAAACTACACATCACTACTTTCGACTCGACTCATCGGATAGAAACGTGGATGAAGCCGCCGTCTGTCGTGATGCTCATGAAATCGCGGTCGTTGTCACCCTGCATTTGCAACATTTCATCTATCTCACTGTTGGACGGTTGATATCTGAGGAAGAACTGCCCCGAGGTATGAAGGACATCTTGATGGATGATGTCCGCAAACTCCGACTGGATGCGAAAGAATTCTTGTCTGAGGTCCGCGTCCTGGACTGCCGACAAGCTCGCGGCCCAATCTTTGAGATTATCTGGTAGCAGAAGTTGATGATGGTCCCTTACGATCGCCCGCATGTGATGGAGGGCATAGTAGGCATCCTTCTGACCGCCAGGCGGCTGCTTGACGCAGCAAAACTTCGTATTGTGTGAGAACATGTGCTTGCCGTACTTACGAACTGCCCTGGTGAAGGTGCCTCCAGATTTGGCATAGGGGGGGAGAACATCATCAAGAACTTTCTTGATATTTGTGTAGTCTATCTTGGAGTTACGGTTCGGGTCTAAATACGTGGCCATGACATATTTCGGGCTTAAGAGGATGAGTGTGCAATGTGTGTCACTGCACAGAACACGGAATGTTAGAAAAAAAAAGAATGATTGAAATCTAAGATATCATATGTTACGGGGCGGTTAAGGGATGACTTACTCGGGAAAGTAAGCCACAAGGAAGTTATCCTTATCTGGGTTTGCCAGAATGACACCTTCGAGGTGTGAACTCGCAACTTGGCGGTCCCCAGCGCTGCTCAAGTGCTTGGCACGCATGTAGAAGGGGTCGACTATCACGATGTCCGGGGTCTTGTCTCTAATGATCCGCATCTCCATACTCAGCAAAAACAGCCGAATGAAGGTGTAGTGCAGCGGATGAAGGTTAAACATAGCAAAGATGTCATCAAACCGCAGGACGATCGTACCCCCGATGTCGCCATCCACAAAGCCCTTGCCCTCTGGCACCTTGGCCATGAAAACCGGGTATGCCACATCCTTCTCTCTGAGACGCCGCTTCTCCAAAGAAAGAACACTGTCGTGCAGACTCCGCATAGCACCGGTTGCAGCATTCAGCATATTTGGCGGTAGCATCGCCCTACCCGCCACATGAACCCTCCTCGAGATATCCTTAGGTGAAGGTGGCCCATCCTGAGCATGGATCGAACTCGGTGCCGGCTGGCTCGCACTGGCGCCCTTGTTAATCTTTTGTTTCCGTCCCTTCTTCTTGATCTCCTGTAATGGGACCAAGTTCTGCTCACAGACCGCCTTCTTGAGCGTGTTGGGGCTGATAATATTTCGCACCTCAGCTATCTGAGGCTCGGTGAAGACGGGAGCTGGAGGCGTGTCCTGAGAACTGAACGCCAGACGACGCCTGTTGCAATTGGATTTCTCTGCCGTACCAGCTAGATCGCGGTCGCCTTGGTTGGGTTCTTGAGAAAGAGGCCCACAGAACTCGTCAGCGTACCCATGTTCGGCAAAGTACTTATCAACTTTGGTAAATGTACCGTCATCATTGTCGTCGTCGTCCGGATCCTGTTCCATAGGGCTGTCCGGATCCTGTGCCATAGGGATGTCCGGCAGGTCCGGTAGCGTTGCGGCGTTCTTGCCATGGCTTGGCGCCGGTACGACTGGCGGTCTTGTCTGTGGGGTGGTGTCCCCCGCCCCCAAACGAATCTGGCTCTTCGGCCAAAGCAGGGCCAGTTTACGCAGGTGCTGAGGGTCATCTCATCTTCTTCGTCGGCCCTAGCGGGTCGAATCAGAGGTAACAGCTCATCGCAGCCTGGCAGCACCCGAACCACTTCAACCCTATACATTGTGGGTGGCATCGGATTACCGTGGAACATGGGGTTGCCCGGTTGAACGATTCTGCCCTTGGCGACATCGACCAACTCGGCGCCCACGAAGTGTAGAAGAGTGCAAGGAACGTCGGCGGTGCCCTGCGAAAACATGTACAGGGCGTCAGCGATGCCCAGTCAAAGGCAAGGAGATGAAGTCATCGGCCAAGAGGCTTGGTTACCGTGATGCCGTCGAGCTCGGCTAATGTCGAGGCACCGCCAACGGCGGGCGTGCAACTGACGGAGGGGCCGCTTGCTGGCGAGGTGCCGGCCGGTGTACACCCGGGTGCATTAAGCTCCAATGCCGACGTCGGAGACACCAATACCGCCGCCACCGGAGACACCAATGGAGCCGCCGCCGTAGACACCAATACCGCCACCGCCGGAGACACCAATGCCGCCGCCTGCGCGTTGTGTGAGTTGCTGGCCGTGAAGCTGGGAATCAGGGGCGGCCCCTGTTGGCCACCCGCAATCCACGTCGTTATCCCATGAATCAAGGTAGGCATAATGCCGGTAAGCGTCGTTCCAAGTTGTTGTTGCAGTTGCTCTTGGACAAGCTTCGGAATCCACGCCACTTGTGCCTTGAGTTCTTCAACCTCGAGCGTCTGGCTTTCCGAGCTGGTCTTTTTCTCCTTCCGCACACCAGCGGTATAGTATGACCCCCATTTTGTGGACAAGCCTTTGCCGGCCACACGACCAGCTGATGTCGGCTTAGTGAGCTTATCCTTGTTTTTCATTACGTTCAACGCCCTATTTAAAGGGGTGTCGAAAGGGGAGCTCTTAGACGACCCCGCGCTACTGCTTTCAGTGTCCTACGAAAGGAACGTGAACCATTTAGAAATATTGGGGATTAATTAGAGTGCAACCATATGGAGCTAATTACGCAGGGGTGTATTCCTTACCAGAAGAAGCTCAAGCGCCCTGGTCTTCGGATCCGTGGTAAGCTCCTTTGTTATCGGTCCTCCTTGTACCGGGCCCTGACATAGTTCCTGGTCTGCTTGTCACCGCTGTATTTCTCGAAGCGGGGCGGTAGGCCTTGCTCGGCACGCTTCGCATCCTCCTTGTCCCATATAGGCTCCGCCACTCTGTAACCGCCGGGACTGAGTTTGTGTTCCCCTAAGTTCAACTCCCGCATTTCTTTCCCCCACTGACTTGATTCGGAGGTTGCACTGCTCTCGCACTTGATCTTGAACTCCGTGTACTCATCTTCGCTCATCAAAGGATATTTCGCCTTGATCTTCTCATAACTATCACCTTTATCAATCATTCTCTTCACCGCACTTTTCCAAGTAGACAGGGCCGTGCTCATCTTCGTGAGGGCGGCACTGTTCAGTTTATTCCCTGAGAGGCTTGTGTTTTCAAATTCGGCGGGGAACTTGTATCGTTCGTGCAGCTTCGTGAATAGGAGGTTGCGCAAATTCCCTCGGTCCTTATGCCTAAGGTTCTCGGTGTTGATCGAGACGGTGCTCTGGAGAATGCACCCGAGCTGAAGCGAGTACCCCTTGACTATATGTTTGGGCTCCGTTGGATTCCCGTCGGAGTCCACTTGAGTGAATTCCTCCTTGAGGGTGCGGAGCGCATTCGGGCGCCGGTTCTTCCTTTGCTTCTTCGGTTGGCTGCCATCTGTGTGTGCGCCGCCATCATCAGTGGTGGCATCCTCGGCGGCACCATCAGTGGTGTCATCCCCGATGCCACTAGGGGTTGTGTAATCAGGATCGGTGTCTTCCGCGGCGTCCTCATAGCGGTGAGGTTGTTCCTCCATCTCCTGGGACAGCTCCCAGAATTGCTTGCCGCCCGAACCACCGGCTTCATCGTTGTGGGCCATGTTTCACTCTAAATAGGAAAAAATTTGGTCAAAAAGTTGGTTATTGTCAAGGAACAAGATCATGGTCTCATCATTTAGGGTTTGTCGACACCGAGGCACCCTAAAAGCCTAAGCTTTCATCATTTGGGGTTTGTCGACGCCAAGGCACCCTAAAAGCCTAAGCGTACATCATTTAGGTTCTCATCGACACCGAGGCATCCGGGGCAGCCAAGTTAAGTTTTCATCATTTGGGGTTTATCAATGCCGAGGCACCCTAGGTTGGGCCTAATCACTAGGCACTAATCACTTGGCTCTATTGCCACCTATGTTGAGTTTATCATCTAGGGTTTATCGATGCTAAGGAGAATTCTAAGTTGGGCCTAATCACTTGGCTCTATTGCCACCTATGGTTTAATGCAGGAAGAATAAAGGGGCAGTTGATCCTACTTAATTAAGTACTAAGATACCCCGGCCCATGCATTATCGCAAGTACCCCATATGTCCTATTTTTAGCAAAGTCATGCTAAAATTCACGGAAAATTTCAGCACGACCTTTGCTGAAAATAGGACATATGGAGTACCCGAATTTGCCGGAACGGAAGTTAATCGACATTCCGGAAAACTCAAGGGCCTCTCGGGGTACCTGCAAATTCATCACAACACGATGGTCGGAGACAAAACCCAGCAAACTAGCACCACAATGTGCCTCTACTTTCATATGGATGAAAAGGCCACAGACCATATGGTCCTCTACTTTCATATGGAAAAAAATCAGCTCAACTTATGTGAGCTTCCATTCCAGATCTAATCGAAGCAAGTTGTTCACTTGTAGCTCAACTTATGTGAGCTGCCTTCAAGAAAATAAATCTGTAGTGGCACATCTGCTCTCTGAATACATTGGCAAGAAACAAAACAACACCTAGTACCATCCATCTGCTATGGCCGTATCATGCAGTTTAACTAAGCACTAACAGGTAATTATATAACAGAAAACTTGGCGCGTACATGTCACTTTGCTTGGGCAAGCAACATACCTCGTCCTCTTGGTTAGTCCAAACAAGTTGTATGCTGAGCCTCAACTCACCACCTGCACATTTTACAGCACCCATGAAATGAAAAACTAAACATAATTGTCAACCAACAAAACCAAAACACAAACGGGACTTCAAATTTTCACGATCAGGAAGAAAAACAGGGTTTTCAACTACTATATTCAGTTTCATGGCATCAGTTGAACAGTTGAAAAAGAACAAGCTTCATTTAAATATCTTGCTGCTAACAAACATAACTAATGTCAGTACTCAAAAAATAGAGTGACCACACAGGGAACAAACAAACTATTCACTTTTTATTTCTTCAGAATTGGACCAGACAGAGAACAACTCCTTGGAAGCAAACTTATATGAAAAGGTTCAGCAACTTGAAACATAACTCTTATATGAAAATCTTCTGTATGATCAAGTAAGCAGAGCACATGTATATACCTGTATCACTGTCTTGGAGCCAACAAACGCCTCAATTTTTCTCCAACCGTGATCGAACCTGATCGCCTATGCTTCTTCTTTCACTCTCCTGCATAAAGTTATTGTTACTACCTGGGAGGGATTATATGCTTGTTTACCACTACTAATACCACTTTTTAATATAATCTTCATTCTCCTACTATTTCTTTTCTTACAAGTGTTGATGCCATAGTGTCTCAGGTTCTTCCTAGTTAAAACATGTGATTTTGAGAAGGAATTTGCCCAATTTTCGCAGGGAGACAAAACTTAGCTAAAAATTTGATATAACAAGTAGTCCATGAAATTATATTTCCTCTAGGCAAAGTAGAAGATATTATTTTGTTTTTCCTCTAAGGTAAAGGAAATAGCCATCACTTTGAAGTGTCTAATAGATGAAATAATGCATGAGTTAGAAAGATATGTGCAAGTGTCTGAAGGCATCCTGTGAAGCAGAGCTTCCAAATTGATCTTCTGGAAACATTGTTACTAAGTAAGGCTTAATTTCATATTTCTTCAAACTAAGGTAAACCAATTATTACATGCATAAATTTCTCATTTGGAGAAGCCAAGTATCAAAGGTTTCGAACCATGAGAATTTGTTGCATTTTTCGGTGACAACACGGCTAGGAAAAAAAGACTCTGATACAGAGACTAATGACGTGATGCCCCCCTCCCTTAGAGGTATTATCACAAACACCTATCAAGCACAATCCTTTCACATGTAAACTTGAGCATGCTCTGGAAAAATCACGCAGCAAGCAAAAAATTGAACAGAGGATGCAAGAGGAAGGAGGGAGGGGGGATGAGGGAAGAGGGAGGAAGGACGAAGGAGTGGTGGCTACCTGCCTACGGACTGGTCGCCGGCGTAGCTCTGGGCGGCAGCGTTGCTGGGCAGGAGCTCCTACTCCAGGGAGGAGGGCGCCGCTGGTGGGAGCGGCTGCTTGATGGGGGAGGCGCTGTTGGGGTCCTGTACCGAAGGCGGGGCAGCGGAGGGTTCGGCCGGCTGGGCGCGCCGCGGCGGCGGGCCGGCAGTGGTGGCGGCGGCTAGGAACCCTAGCTGTCGCGCTCGGGAGGGAGGTTGACGCGGGCGGGGCCGCGGGGGGAGGGGGACGGCGAGGGCGCGGGCGCGGGTGGAGGGGGGACGGTGAGGGAGGTGGTCGGGTGTGGCGGGGGAAGCGAGCACAGCCGGGGATGGCGAGCACGGGGGAAGTGGTGGGCAGTGGTGGTCAAGCGCGGGTGAGACGAGGCAGGGGAGGGATTAGAGAGAAATGGAGATTGGGGATTTTAGTGTGGGGGGAGGCTTAGCAATGGCGCACCACCCAGGGGTGCGCCATAAGTACATCCATAGCAATGGCGCACCACCGAGGGGTGCGCCATAAGTAATTTAATCTAGCCCGACTCGTCAGGTTATATACAACCTAACCCAATCTACAACAGACCCCGCCCACTAGCCCGACTGGTCAATACGCAGCACACACACCAGGAGGTCCTGGGTACGATTCCCAGGCTCCCCATTATTTTTTATGCATTTTAAATCCTGTTTGATATTTATTTGTGTTTAAATATGTTCAAACTTGTTTAAATCATAACAGTAATATTTTTTTATAAAAACAGTAATAACCCCCCCAGAGGCTGGGTGCTCGTCGGCGACAGTGGAGCGGGGGAGGGTTGCGGTGGGTCGTCGGCGGCGGTGGAGCTAGCTAGCGGGGGAGGGTGCGGGTGGGATCGAGATCGAGATGGAGGGGGAATCGAGATCGAGATGGAGGGGGATCGAGATCAAGTGTCCTCATGAATTCAAAAAGTGCCCATGAAATTTAAAAATATTCATGATATCAAAAAGTGCCCATGAAATACAATCGAGAAATGAAGACTACGATTTAAATACAATCGATCTTAGCTAGCTATCTGTTCACAATCTTCTTGCCCTTCTTTTTCGCAAATGGAGTTCTTCTATGGAACGGACGTCCTTTAGGTAGGGTGTTCCTGCTTCTTCTTGTGGTGTGTGCTGCTACTTCATCGTCGTCGTCATGTTCGATCTTCGGGTCGCCATACTTGTCGAAGTCTTGCTCATTGGCTACTCCATCCATTCCGATGATCTTCCTTTTGCCTCTCCTCATGACAACACGACTGGGCTTTGACGGGTCGGTAATGAAGAAGCATTGGTCCACTTGGGAAGCCAGTACCCATGGCTCATTTTTCGCGGTGACGTTTGCGCCCGTGGTCTTGGATTTGGCTTCGTGTATAACCATGGTGGTGAAATATCGGTCTTCTTTTAGGACGCTCTTGGCCCATCTGACACGGAACATCGGGACCTTCTCTCCAGCGTAGCTCAGCTCCCAGATCTCCTCGATCCTTCCGTAGTATCTGTCCTTGTCGTTGCCAGTGTAGGATTCCATCGTTACCCCGGAGTTCTGATAACCATCGCTCTTCATGTCCTTGTCCTCGGTGTAGAATGTGTAGCCGTTGATATCGTATGCCTCATAGGTCATCAGGTTGTGCTCGGCGCCCTGTGACAAGGCGAATATGAGTTGTTCTTCCACGGAAGAATCCTCATGTAAAGGGTACGACAGAAGCTTCTGCTTGAACCAACGCGTGAAACATGAGTTGTGCTCTTTGAGTATATCTCCGTCCGTCCTCTGTTGGCCTCGGTCATTGTATGTCTTCTCAATAAAGGTTTTGTGCTCTACCACCCAAGCATCGGCCACGTCTATGTGTTGTAGCGCGACTAGGTTTGCTCTTTCAAAGTCGGTGAGTCGACCCTCGAAGTCGATATGCATTTCGCGGCGACCCTCACGGTGACCCCATCCAGCGAGCCTACCGAGGTGCCTGTTGACGGGCAGACCAACGGGGTTCTCGATGCCTAGATAATTCGTGCAGTAGGAGATGCACTCTTCGATCAGAAAGCCCCGGCTATACTTCCCTCTGGACGTGACATGTTGCGAACGTATCCTTTGATGACACCATTCATCCTTTCGAACGGCATCATGCTGTGCAGGAATGTCGGCCCGAGTTGGATGATATCCTCCACGATATGGACCAGCATATGCACCATAACATCGAAGAATGCGGGCGGGAAGTACATCTCAAGCTCGCATAGTATCACCACGATCTCTTCCTGTAGCCTTCTGAGTTGCCTCACACCAATCGACTTCCGAGAGATGACGTCGAAAAAGTTGCATAGGCCAAATAGCGTTTCACGGACGTGCACGTCCATGATCCCACGGATTGCAACTGGAAGTATCTGCGTCATCAGCAGGTGACAGTCGTGAGACGTCATCCCGCTGAACTTCTACTTCGCTGGGTCTAGGTATCTGCTTATCTTCCCCGCGTAACCGTAAGGAAGTTTTACTCCTAGGAGGCAGGTGAAAAACTGCTCGATCTCCTCCTGACTTAGAGTGAAGCACGCGGGAGGGTAGTAATTTCTGGTCTTCTTGGCCTTTTTTCCTTTGCGATGACTTTCTGTGTCCTGCTTCGCCTCATCATCATCATCATCATCATCATTAGCGTGAAGCTCCTGCCTGATGCCCATTGATTTCAAGTCTTCCCTTGCTTTCGGCCCATCTTTGGTCCTCTCTGGCATGTTGAGCAGGGTACCAAGCAGACTCTCGCACACGTTCTTCGTGATATGCATGACATCAAGGCTGTGAGGCACACGGTGGATCTTCCAGTACGGCAAGTCCCAAAAAACAGACCTCGTTTTCCATACCTTCAGCAGCGGCTCTGGCGCCTTTCGCTTCTTCCCGACTCTGGCGCCTTTTGCTTCTTTCCCGGCAGTGGGCAGCCTTTCCAATTTTTCAACAGCTCGTCTATTTCCTCGCCGCTCCTCGTACACGGGCGTTTTCGGTGTTCGGTTTCACCATCGAACAGATCCTTGCACTTGCTCCACGGGTCATCGTCGCGAAGCCACCTTCGATGTCCCATGAACACGGTTTTTGAAGAATCGGGATCTCTATCTAGCTGGCGATACGTTGTGTCATCCATGCACCTTACGCATCCAGAAAATCCATGGAGTACCTGCCCCGCGAGATATCTGTAACCGAGATAGTCGTGCACCGTCGTGAGCAGTGCGGCTCTCATAGGGAAATATTCTTTCTCTGCGGCGTCCCACGTATTGGCTGGCGTTTTCCACAGCGTGTCTAGCTCCTCCTTCAGCAGCCCCAGATACAGACTGATGTCGTTCCCTGGTTGTTTCGGCCCTTCAATTAGCATACTCATGTGAATGTACTTCCTCTTCATGCACAACCAGGGGGGAAGGTTGTACATCCACACAAACACAGGCCAGGTGCTATGTGTGCTTCTCTGGCTACCAAACGGATTGACTCCATCGGTGCTCGCGCCCAGCACGATGTTCCTTGGATCCTTCCCAAATTCTGGGTATTCGAAGTTCAACGCTTGCCACTGGCTCGCATCCTTAGGGTGACTCAACATCTTGTCTTTTTTATTTATCTCCGGATCATTTCCGTCATCTTCCCGCTTCTTCTCCTCCCTATCCGCGTGCCAACACAGGAGCTTTGCTACATTAGGGTCCGCGAAATACCGCTGCAGACGAGGAGTGATCGGAAAGTACCACACCGATTTTCGAGGAGCTTTCTTCCTCTTCTTGTATCGAGTGACGCCGCACACCGGACATATGGTAGACTCCACGTGCTCGTCCCGATAAATGATACAATTATTCATGCACACATGGTATTTCACGTGCGGTAAATCCAGAGGACACACGATTTTCTTCGCCTCCTCGAAACTGGTCGGGCACTTGTTCCCCTTGGGAAGACGTTCGTGCCAGAATGACATGTTCTCATCGAAGCATGCATCGGTCATTTTGTGTTTTACCTTCATCTCCAAAGCCATGAGCGTTACTTTCAGGAGGGTATCCTCGGGCCTGCATCCTTCATACAATGGAGTAACCGCGTCTATCTCCAGTTGATCCAGCTTGGCTTTCTCTCGGGCGGCAGCTCTTGCGTTATCCGTCTACTTGAGAAGCAGCTCTTGAATATGAGGGTCCTGCACCCAGCCTCCATCGTCGTCTGCTCTGGCATCTTCATCTTCATGATCATGCCATTCGTCTTGATCTTCCTCATCATCATGTACGACATCTTCTACATGATGACTGTGTACAGCATCACCGTCGTGATCATGTCCTAGAGATTCTTCGCCTTCTCGCCCGCCCTCGCCGCGATGGTACTTGTCTTGTTGCCCTTCCTCATTTCTTTTCTGGTCCCGGCCATGGATGACTTCATAGTCATCTTCATCACCTTGCCACCGATAGCAATCCATGAAACCACGCAAGAGCAGGTGGTCCCGCACCTTCCCGGAATCCGGGTCCGCAATAAGGCTCTTCAGCTTGCATCTTCAACACGGACATCTTATCTCCGTCTCGTTCTTTTGAAGCATCTCGGCCTTCGCGGAGCTCAAAAACCTATTCACGATGCCTTCAGTCATCGTGCGGACCATGGTCGCCTGCGGGGTAGCGCAAAACGATATTTTAGAACCAAGAAAAAATTTGGCATGACCTTCCCTGAAAATAGGACCAGAAAGAACGCATAGTGCCAAAATTCTCGCCGAAACGGAAATGAACCAAAACATTCCGGCAAAATATTGGCAACTATCGCATTTCAAATACCATTACCTTCAAACACAAACATATATGCAACACCACAAACACATGCAACACCACAAACATACATAGATCTAGCTAGGCCACAAAAAGTGCATGTGCACGTTGTTGGAGCGAGCTAGGGAGAAAAAAAGTAGATCTACATCATGAAGATAGCTTTCCCCTTACTTACCTATCAAAAAACGGTAATTTCACCACTTAATTTTGATGAATCTATGGTGGAAATGAGGTGAGGAGGAGGAGGCAGCCGAAAGCTTGGAGAAGGAGGTGGAGGGAATGAAGTGGGGAAAGTGAGTGGGTAGGTGTGGGGCTGTCCAAAATATCTTGTTGGGGTCCCAGGTTACTAATGGCACACCTGCAGGTGGTGCGCCATTAGAATTTTTGCAAAAAAGTAAAAAATATAAATATATATACTAATGGCGCACCGTGTAATAGTGCGCCATTACTAGTTTAAACTAGTAATGGTGCACTGTGAAACGGTGCGCCATTAGTAGTTTTGCAAAAAAAAGAATAAGAAAAAATTACAGTAATGGCGCACTCTCTGCCTGGTGCGCCATTACTAGTTAGAACTAGTAATGGCGCATTGTCGACCTGATGCGCCATTAGTATGTATGGAAAAATGGAAAAAAAATTAATACTAGTGGCGCACCCTGTTTCTGGTGCGCCATTAGTGTCTTCCACACTAATGGCGCATCACCAACAGGTGCGCCATTAGTATATAGTAGTGGCGCACTACTTCCCTGGTGCGCCATTAGTATCAATCCTATCTATAGCCCTTTTCCTAGTAGTGTTGGATCTAGATCTTGGAGTTCTTTGTGTTCTCCTTGTTCTTTCTCTCATTTTCCTCCATAGATTTTGTTGTTGTGGTGGGATTTGGGAGTGAGGGACTTGACCACTTCGTATGTTCTTGACATTGCATTAGTTGCATCGAATTGAGTTCTACACTTTGATACGTGGAATTGAAAAGTTGAGAAGGTTATTGCTCTTGGGTGCTTGGTACCCTAGAGTTTGTTCATCTTGGATGCTTGGGCGCCATAGATGGTTGTTGGTGTCTCAGAGCTTAATCATTGTGGTGTAAAGATTTGGGAAAATGTCGGGGTCTCCAATTAGGTTGTGGAGATTGCCCTGAGCAATTTGTACAGGTTCCGGTGACCGTCCCAAGGGGTGCCAAAGTGTACGGGTTCAGTGACTGCCGCCAAGGGTTCACACTTGTACGGGTTCGGTGATCGCCCTCAACGGACCTTAGTGGAATTGTGGCATCTTGCATTGTGCGAGGGCGTGAGGATATTACAATGACCCTAGTGGCTTCTTGGGGAGAATTGTGCCTCCACGCCGCTCCAAACGGAGATTAGCATCCGCAAGGGTGTGAACTTCGGGATACATCGTCATCTCCCATGCCTCGGTTTTCTCTTACCCAAGCCCTTTACTTATGCACTTTACTTTGTGATAGCCATAACTGGTTTTCTCTTTCTATCACTTAGTTGTTTATCTTTCTTAGAATAAGTTGTTGCTACACATAGGTGAGCCGAGCCTAATTAGGTTTTGTGCTTGTAAAATTAAACGCTAGTTTTATTCCACATTTGTTCAAGCCTAAACATAATTATTTTAAAGTGCCTATTCACTCCCCCTCTAGGCGACATCCACGATCTTTCAGTTAGGGAACTCTTGTTTTCTCTAGCCTAGTAGATATGAGAATTGATAGACGTGTCACCATCATGGTAGGGACAGCAAATCATCTTATAATATATGTTGTGGCATGATACCCATATCTACGTGACATTGACCGGCAGTGCCAATAAGCTGATGGATAGGTTATCTTCTCCTAGATATGTCGATATGGTTAGATTAGGGTTTTCGACAAGCTTCACATGGTGGTAAAAGTGATCCCATTAAAGATCTTTTGACTTACACCTCTTTCATAAAAGTCATGATTGATTTGGCGCCATAGGGGGCTAGGGTTTGTTTGGGAACATAGTAATTCAAACAATTCCTACGATCATGCAAGATCAATCTAGGATAAGCATAGAAACGAGACGGGGGAGTGTGTCCACATACCCTCATAGACCGAAAGTGGGTGTGTTATGCAACGCGGTTGATGTAGTCGAACGTCTTTAAGATCCAACCGATCCAAGTACCGAACGTACGGCACCTCCGTGTTCAGCACACGTTCAGCACGATGATGTCCCTCGAGCTCTTGATCTAGTAGAGGGTCGAGGGAGAGTTCCGTTAGAACGACGATGTGGTTATGGTGTTGGTGATGTGATCCGCGCAGAGCTTCGCCTAAGCACTACGACAATATGACCGAGGTGGTAAAACTGTGGAAGGGGCACCGCACACGGCTAAGACAAATATTGGTGTGTCTTTGGGGTGCCCGCGCCCCCGTATATAAAGGAGGCGAGGAGGAGGCCGGCCCCTGATACGTCTCCATCGTATCTACTTTTCCAAACACTTTTGCCCTTGTTTTGGACTCTAACTTGCATGATTTGAATGAAACTAACCCGGACTGACGCTATTTTCAGCAGAATTGCCATGGTGTTATTTTTGTGTAGAAATAAAAGTTCTCGGAATGACCTAAAAATCAACAAAGATTATTTTTGGAATATATAAAAAATACTGGAAGAAGATTCCACGTCAGGGGGCCCACACCCTGTCCACGAGGGTGGGGGCGCGCCCTACCCCCCATGGCGCGCCCCCTTCCTCGTGGGCCCCCTGACGCTCCACCGACCACAACTCCAACTCCATATATTCGTGTTCGGGGAGGAAAAAATCAGAGAGGAGGATTCATCGCGTTTTCTGATACTGAGCCGCCGCCAAGCCCTAAACTCTCTCGGGAGGGCTGATCTGGAGTCCGTTCGGGGCTCCGGAGAGGGGAATCCGTCGCCATCATCATCATCAACCTTCCTCCATCACCAATTTCATGATGCTCACCGCCGCGCGTGAGTAATTCCATCGTAGGCTTGCTGGACGATGATGGGTTGGATGAGATTTATCATGTAATCGAGTTAGTTTGTTAGGGTTTGATCCCTAGTATCCACTATATTCTGATATTGAAGTTGCTATGACTTTGCTATGCTTAATGCTTGTCACTAGGGCCCGAGTGCCATGATTTCATATCTGAACCTATTATGTTTTCGTGAATATATGTGAGTTCTTGATCCTATCTTGCAAGTATATAGTCACCTATTATGTGTTATGATACGTTAACCCCGAAGTGACAATAATTGGGATACTTACTGGTGATGACCGTAGTTTGAGGAGTTCATGTATTCACTAAGTGTTAATGCTTTGGTCCGGTACTCTATTAAAAGGAGGCCTTAATACCCCTTAGTTTCCAATAGGACCCCGCTGCCACGGGAGGGTAGGACAAAAGATGTCATGCAAGTTCTGTTCCATAAGCATGTATGACTATTTTCGGAATACATGCCTACATTACATTGATGAATTGGAGCTAGTTCTGTGTCACCCTATGTTATAACTGTTGCATGATCGATCGCATCCGGCATAATTCTCCATCACCGATCCATTGCCTGTGAGCTTTTCATATATTTTTCTTCGCTTATTTACTTTTCCGCTGCTACTGTTACAATCACTACAAAACCCAAAAATGTTACTTTTGCTACCGTCACTACTACTATCATATTACTTTGCTACTAAATACCTTGGTGCAGATATTAAGTTTCTAGGTGTGGTTGAATGGACAACTCAGCTACTAATACTTGAGAATATTCTTCGGCTCCCCTTGTGTCAAATCAATAAATTTGGGTTGAATACTCTACCCTAGAAAACTGTTGCGATCCCCTATACTTGTGGGTTATCAAGACCATTTTCTGGCGCCGTTGCCAGGGTGCATAGCTCTATTATTTGAGTCACTTGGGATTTATATCTGCTGGTCACTATGAGGAACTTGAAAGACGAAAGAACTAAGATTTTTCCCACAACTACGAGGGGAGGTAAGGAACTGCTATCTAGCTCTGCACTTGATTCACCTTATGTTATGAGTAAACTTGCAACACCTACTGCTGTCATTGATTCCGATAGGTTGCATGTTATTGATGATGCCACTTATGCTTTGCATGATACTTATGATGAAACTACTTCTATGCTTGATACTACTATGCCACTAGGTGAATTTCTTGATGAACAACTTGCTAGGTCTAGAGAGAATGAAATTATTGAAACTGATAATATTGATGAAAGTGATGATGAAGATTCTCCCCTAGATATGAATTTCCTGTTATGCCTAAGGTTTATGTTATGGATGAAGAAACTGCTAGAGACTTTCTTGCCTGCAATGATAGAAGTGATCTTCAGAAACTATTAGCTAAGCTGAAAGAAAAATCTCTGAATGCTAGAATGAAATATGATCCTGCTTATGCTACTTCACCTATCTTTATTAGTGATAAGGATTATGATTTCTCAGTTAATCCTGATATAATTACTTTGGTTGAATCTGATCCTTTCTATGGCTATGAATCTGAAACTGTTGTGGCACATCTCACTAAATTAAATAATATAGCTACCCTGCTCACTAATGATGAGAAAACTCGCTACTATTATATCCTTAAATTATTTCCGTCCTCATTAAAGGGTGATGCTAAGATATGGTTTAATTCTCTTGATCCTGGTTGTGTACGTAGTCCCCAGGATATGATTTACTACTTCTCCACTAAATATTTCCCCGCTCATAAGAAACAAGCTGCTTTAAGGGAAATATATAATTTTGTGCAAATTGAAGAAGAGAGTCTCCCACAAGCTTGGGGGAGGCTTCTCCAATTACTTAATGTTTTGCCTGATCATCCTCTCAAGAAAAATGAAATACTTGATATCTTTTATAATGGACTAACCAATGCTTCCAAAGATTACCTGGATAGTTGTGCTGGTTGTGTTTTCAGGGAAAGAACTATTGATCAAGCTGAATTGCTATTGAATCATATGTTGAGCAATGAAAATAATTGGACACTTCCTGAACCAACTCCTAAGCCAACTCCGAAGAAAAGGGTTATTCTATTTCTTAGTCCTGAAGATATGCAAGAGGCAAAGAAATCTATGAAAGAAAAAGGTATAAAAGCAGAAGATGTTAAGAATTTACCTCCTATTGAAGAAATACATGATCTTAATTCATCACGTATTGAAGAAACACACAGTCTCGATAACCCGACACAGGTAGTAAAGGTAAACTCTCTCTATAGATATGATAAAGCTGAAATCCCTCCTACTAAGTTTGCTAGCTAATGTTTGGATGAATTTGATAATTTTATTGTTAAACAAGAAAATTTCAATGCTTATGTTGGTAGACAAATGAAACACAATGCTTATATGATTGAACACTTGAGTGATTATATGGCTAGTGTTAAAGGTGAACTTAAACTTATTAGTAAACATGCTTCTATGGTTACCACTCAAGTAGAACAAGTACTTAAAGCTCAGAATGATTTGCTCAATGAATTAAACAATAAGAATGATAATGTTGTTAGAGTTATGACTAGAGGTGGTAAAATGACTCAGGAGCCTTTGTATCATGAGGGCCACCCTAAGAGAATTGAGCAAGATTCTCAGAGAACTACTATAGATGCACCTAGTCCTTCTAAAAGGAAGAGAAAGAAAAATGATAGGACTTTGCATGCTTCTTGTGAACCTGTTGTAGACACACCTAAGAATCCTAATGATATTTCTATCTCTGATGCTGAAACACAATCTGATAATGAACATGAACCTAGTGATAATGTTAATGATGATAATCATGTTGATGCTCAACCTAGCAATGATAATGATGTAGAGATTGAACCTACTGTTGATCTTGATAACCCACAATCAAAGAATCAACGTTATGATAAGAAATACATTGTTGCTAGGAAGCACGGTAAAGAAAGAGAACCATGGGTTCAGAAACCCATGCCTTTTCCTCCTAAACCATCCAAGAAAAAGGATTATGAGGATTTTGAGTGCTTTGTTGAAATGATTAAACCTATCTTTTTGCGTATGCGTTTGACCGATATGCTTAAAATGAATCCTTATGATAAGTATATGAAGGATATTTTTACAAATAAGAGAAAGATACTAGAACCTGAAATTTCCACCATGCTTGTTAATTATACTTTTAAGGGTGGAATACCAAAGAAACTTGGAGATCCAGGAGTACCAACTATACCATGCTCCATTAAAAGAAACTATGTTAAAACTGCTTTATGTGATCTTGGAGCCGGTGTTAGTGTTATGCCTCTCTCTTTATATCATAGACTTGATTTGAATAAGTTGACACGTACTGAAATATCTATGCAAATGGCTGATAAATGAACTGCTATACCTGTCGGTATTTGTGAGGATGTGCCTGTTGTGGTTGCAAACATTACTATTTTAACGGACTTTGTTATTCTTGATATTCCCGAGGACGATAGTATGTCTATTATTCTTGGAAGACCCTTTTTGAATGTTGGAGAGGCTGTTATTGATTGCACCAAAGGCAATGCCACTTTTCATGTTAATGGTAATGAGCATACGGTACACTTTCCGAGGAAACAACCTCAAGTCCACAGTATCAATTCTATTGGAAAACTTTCAACAATCACTATTGGAGGTTTTGAATTCCCTCTTCCTACTGTCGAGAAGAAATATGGTATTCTTATTGTTCGGGACATGCATATCCCCGTTGAGGTAACATAGTGTTATTTGAAATTTCTCTGGTTCCATGTTATTCGGAATGAGTTTGTTAAGAAGACTTGATCAACCTTGTTAATGGATTCCTTTTGATGAGCATGAGATGGATGAAGTTAGAAGGCACAACCTTGTGTACCCTCCTTTTACTTTCTGTTATTTATATTAAATAAAGCAAAAAATAGTAATTTCTGTCAGTTTTCTGAATTATCCGTGCAATAAAAAATACCTTGAAAATAAAAGTCCTCCAAATGCCTTGAAAATTTAATATGTTTTTTTCTGGAATATTTGAGAATATCTGGCACTGAGAAGACATCAGGGGGGAACCAGCACCTGGCCACGAGGGTCTAGGGCACGTCCTACCCCCCTGGGCGCGCCCCCTGCCTCGTGGGCCCCTGGTGGCCTCCTCCACTTATTCCAGCCACCACACACTCCTTCCTCCCCAAAAATCACCAACCAGCTCAAGCACGAGTTCTAGCTCATCTTGCTGCCATTTTCTATCTCCTAGCTCAAAGCTCCATTCACAAAACTGCTTTGGGGATTGTTCTTTGGTATGTGACTCCTCCAATGGTCAAATTAGTTTTTGTTCTAGTGCTTTATTTATTGCAAATTTTTGCTGCTTAGGTGACCCTGTTCTTGAGCTTGCATGTCAAATTTATGTGGTCAAAAGTAGTTTTAATGCATGATATAGTCTCTAGGCACTTGAGGGAGTAGTTGCTATCAATTTTGTTGAGTTTGGTTCAGTTTTATTTTGAAGTTACTAAAAATTTCAGAAATTTTTCAGAGGAGGAAATATGTTTAGGAAAATGTACCGAGGTGGTTCTTCAAGGAAGCAAGGACCCAGGCCCGCAATGCATGAGCCGGACGATGAACCACCGAGCGATGCTCAAGTGCGGCCTTGTGAATGGCCGTCAGAAGATTTCATGGTCCAAGCAGGAATCAAGGAGCAATTTGACGCATATGTGCGTAATGCCGATCTTGAGAGCTTCATGGCACATAAGTGCCGTCAGTACCATTACCTCACTGATTCCTTTGTGAGAAGGTTTGAATTTTCATCATCACGCAATTCTCAAACTGTCCTGTTTGATCTTTATGATAAATCGTATACCATGGACTTAGAAGATTTTAACACTGCTTGTAAACTCCAACAGTGGGGTAATGTTAGTGAACCTCGCAAATCTGAATATAGAGACTTTCTTGCTAGTATAACTATGGAGGAATCTAGGGAAATCACACAAGCTACCATAGGGAGCATTCATTTTCCTGCTATACATAATTTTGCTCTCTTTATAGGTAGATGCATAAATGGTAAGGATGAGGCATGTCACATGTGTGTGCCAGATCTTAGTGTTCTCAAGAGTGATGTATTAGGAGATAGACAATATAACTTGGGGGCCATTGTTGCACGCAGGTTGCATAATAACAAAATTAATGGAGATTTCTTTGGTGGAATTTACGCAACCCGTTTAGCTGATTTTCTTGAGATACACATATGTGGAGATGATATTGAGTTGCCTACTGCTTATTTAGATTATAATGCCATGGTTCGTCATCAGTTTGTTGAGAGGAACAATCAGTTCCTCCAGTACCAACTAATCTTTGACAGACGATGCACCTATCACGTCGCTCTCCCTGCTCCTGCCTTCTTTGACATTCAGGCAAAAGGGAGATATGTTATAACCAGGGAGGAGGCGACCGAGTATGAGAGGAGGATGGAGGCAGCTCGCCTCCAAGCTGTAGCTCGTCAGGCAATAGCTGATGCATCTCAGTACGACCCCAGCTTCAACTTCAGATATCCACCAGGCCATCCATGGGCATAGACTAACTTAGGCTAAAGGCCTAAGCTTGGGGGAGTACGTATTTCTCACCGACATTACATTCATGTTCACACACTCATGCTAGTTGTCGGTGCTCATACTTTTTCATTGTAATATCCATGCTAGTTTATTTCCCTTTTTATGCTTTCTTCTTGTGTGTTTGATAAACCTTAAGAAAAACCAAAAAAATTAGTTGTAGCTTTTAGTTAGTTTACTTTCCATGCCTGTAGTAGTAATGATTAAAAAGAAAACCCAAAAAGATTTCTCGTTCTTCTTTTGCTCGTTGGGAGCTTTCCCATGTAAATAGATTTGTTTCTTTTCTTTGGGGGTCGAGAGGAGAAGACCATAATGAAAATGTTGAGTGGCTCTCTTATGCATTATTGTTGATCTAACAAAGAGCCCATATTACCTTGTCTTCTCTCTTGAATTGAATGCTTGAAGATTCCAGCTTAGTCCAATGCACGTGCATTATTATTATTATTATCCACACTATTCGGTCGTGCAAGTGAAAGGCAATAATGATGATTATATGATGAACTTATTGAGATGAGGAAAGCCGGTATGAACTCGGCCTCTCTTGTTTTTGTAAATATGATTAGTTCATCGTTCCTGATTCAGCCTATCATGAAAGCAACATGTTTGCAATGACAATTAGAGATTATAGTTGCTTACGCCATGCTAAATTAGCTAGGAGATTATAATGGTTTACCTTGCATGCCAACATGCTATTAAAATGGTTGTGATGTGGTATGATATGGTGGTATCCTCTTTTGAATGATTCGAGTGGCTTGACTTGGCACATGTTCACGCATGTAGTTGAAACAAAATCAACATAGCCTCTACGATATTTATGTTCATGGTGCATTATATCCTACTCATGATTGCATTCGATGTTGATTAATTTTAATGCATGTTTATGACTGTTGTCGCTTTCTAGCTGGTCGATTCCCAGTCTTTTCTAGCCTTCACTTGTACTAAGCGGGAATACTGCTTGTGCATCCAATTCCATAAACCCCAAAGTTGTTCCATATGAGTCCACCATACCTACCTTTATATGGTATCTACCTGCCGTTCCAAGTAAATTTGTATGTGCCAAACTCTAAACCTTCGAATAAACATTCTGTTTTGTATGCTCGAATAGCTCATGTATCAACTAGGGTTGTCTATATCTTCCATGCTAGGCGGGTTATTCTCAAGAGGGGTGGACTCCGCTCCTCACTCACGAGAAAATGGCTGGTCACCGGGATGCCCAGTCCCATGCTTTATGCAAATCAAATCAAAATAACTGCAAACAAAACTCCCCCGGGACTCTTGTTAGTTGGAGGCACTCGTTGTTTCGAGAAAGCAATGGATTGATGCTTGTTGGTGGAGGGGGAGTATAAACTTTACCATTCTATTTGGGAACCGCCTATAATGTGTGTAGCATGGAAGATATTGAGATCTCTGATACGTCTCCAACGTATCTATAATTTTTGATTGCTCCATGCTATATTATCTACTATTTTGGACATTATTGGAATTTATTATCCACTTTTATATTACTTTTGGGACTAACCTATTAACCGGAGGCCCAGCCCAGAATTGTTGTTTTTTTTGCCTATTTTAGGGTTTGGAAGAAAAGAAATATCAAACAGAGTCCAAACGGAATGAAACCTTCAAGAACGTGATTTTCTCACCGAACATGATCCAGGAGACTTGGACCCTACGTCAAGAAATAAAGGAGGAGGCCACGAGGTAGGGGGCGCGCCTACCACCCCCCCAGTCGCGCCCTCCACCCTCGTGGGCCCCCTGTTGCTCCACCTACGTACTCCTTCCTCCTATATATACCTACGTACCCCCAAACGATCAGATACGGAGCCAAAACCCTGATTCCACCGTCGTAACTTCCTGTATCCACGAGATCCCATCTTGGGGCCAATTCCGGAGCTCCGCCGGAGGGGGAATCCATCATGGAGGGCTTATACATCAACACCATAGCCTCTCCGATGAAGTGTGAGTAGTTTACCTCAGACCTTCGGGTCAATACAATGGTCTCCCCCTCTCTTGTGGAGATCTATTCGATGTAATCTTCTTTTTGCGGTGTGTTTGTTGAGACCGATGAATTGTGGGTTTATGATCAAGATTATCTATGAACAATATTTGAATCTTCTCTGAATTCTTTTATGTATGATTGGTTATCTTTTCAAGTCTCTTCGAATTATCGGTTTGGTTTGGCCTACTAGATTGATCTTTCTTGCAATGGGAGAAGTGCTTAGCTTTGGGTTCAATCTTGCGGTGTCCTTTCGAAGTGACAATAGGGGCAGGAAGGCACGTATTGTATTGTTGCCATCAAGGATAACAAGATGGTTTTTTATCATATTGCATGAATTTATCCCTCTACATCATGTCATCTTGCTTAAGGCGTTACTCTGTTTTCATGAACTTAATACTCTAGATGCATGCTGGATAGCGGTCGATGAGTGTAGTAATAGTAGTAGATGCAGGCAGGAGTCGGTCTACTTGTCTCGGACGTGATGCCTATATACATGATCATACCTAGATATTCTCATAACTATGCTCAATTCTGTTAACTGCTCAACAGTAATTCGTTCACCCACCGTAAAATACTTATGCTCTTGAAAGAAGCCACAAGTGAAACCTATGGCCCCCTGGTCTATCTTCATCATATTAATCTTCCAATACTTAGTTATGTCCTTTGCTTTTTTTACTTTGCTTTCATTTTACTTTGCATCTTTATCACAAAAATACCAAAAATATTATCTTATCATATCTATCAGATCTCACTCTCGTAAGTGACAGTGAAGGGATTGACAACCCCTTATCGTGTTGGTTGCGAGGAGTTATTTGTTTTGTGCAGGTACTAGGGACTTGCTTGCAGCCTCCTACTGGATTGATACCTTGGTTCTCAAAAACTAAGGGAAATACTTACGCTAGTTTGCTGCATCATCCTTTCCTCTTCAAGTAAATCCAACGCAATGCTCAAGAGGTAGCAAGAAGAATTTCTGGCGCCGTTGCCAGGGAGGTTCGCGCAAGTCAAGATTTGACTCCCGACAACGAGCCATTTCTGGCGCTGTTGCCGGGGAGTCTACGCAAAAGTCAACATACCAAGTACTCATCACAACCCTTATCTCCCGCATTACATTATTTGCCATTTACCTCTCGTTTTCCTCTCCCCCACTTCACCCTTGCCATTTTATTCGCCCTCTCTCTCTCTCTATCCTCCCTCTCTTTCTCTATTTGCCTCTTTTTGCCCGCTTGATTTTTGTTTGCTTGTGTGTTGGATTGCTTGCTTGCCACGATGGCTCAAGATAACACTAAATTGTGTGACTTTACCAATACCAACAACAATGATTTTATTAGCACTCCGATTGCTCCTCTTACCGATGCTGAATCTTGTGAAATTAATGCCGCTTTGCTTAATCTTGTCATGAAAGATCTGTTTTCCGGCCTTCCTAGTGAAGGTGCCGCTATCCATCTAAATAGCTTTGTTGATTTGTGTGATATGCAAAAGATGTGGACAATGATATTGTTAAGTTGAAGCTATTTCATTTTTCGCTTTGAGCTCGTGCTAAAGCTTGGTTTTCGTCTTTGCCTAGAAATAGTATTGATTCTTGGAACAAGTGCAAAGATGGTTTTATCTCTAAGTATTTTCCTCCCACTAAGATCATCTCCCTTAGAAACGATATTATGAATTTTAAGCAACTTGATCATGAACATGTTGCACAAGCTTGGGAGAGGATGAAATTAATGATACGTAATTGCCCTACTCATGGTTTGAATTTGTGGATGATTATACAATTTTTTATGCCGGATTAAATTTTGCTTCTAGAAATCTTTTAGATTCGGCCGTGGGAGGCACTTTTATGGAAATCACTTTAGGAGAAGCTACTAAACTCCTAGATAATATTATGGTTAATTATTCTCAATGGCATACTGAAAGATCCACTAATAAAAAGGTGCATGCGATAGAAGAAATTAATGTTTTGAGTGGAAAGATGGATGAACTTATGAAATTATTTGCTAGTAAGAGTGTTTCTTCTGATCCTAATGATATGCCCTTGTCTACTTTGATTGAGAATAATAATTAATCTATGGATGTGAATTTTGTTGGTAGGAATAATTTTGGTAACAATGCGTATAGAGGAAATTTTAATCCTAGGCCTTATCCTAGTAATCTCTCTAATAATTATGGTAATTCCTACAACAATTCTTATGGAAATTATAATAATATGCCCTCTGATTTTGAATCTAATATTAAAGAATTTACTACTTCGCAAAATAATTTCAATGCTTTGATTGAAGAAAAATTGCTTAAGATTGATGAGTTGGCTAGGAACGTTGATAGAATTTCCCTTGATGTTGATTCTTTGAAACTTAGATCTATTCCTCCAAAGCATGATATCAATGAGTCTCTCAAAGCCATGAGAATTTCCATTGATGAGTGCAAAGAAAGAACCGCTAGGATGCGTGCTAAGAAAGATGCCTTTATAAGAGCGTGTTCTTCTAGTTCCTATGAAAATAAAGATGAAGATCTAAAATTTATTGATGTGCCCCTATTAAATATTTGTTTTTCAATATGAATCTTGATAATGAAGGGACTGAATATGATCCTCCTTTACCTAGAAGGCGTTCCAAAAATTTGGAATTTTAGATCTTGGTGCTAAATTTGATGAAAGTGGGATTGAAGAAATTAAAACCCTAGATGTTGCTAAACCCACTATTTTGGATTTCAAGGAATTTAATTATGAAAATTGCTCTTTGATTGATTGTATTTCCTTGTTGCAATCCATGCTTAATTCTCCTCATGCTTATAGTCAAAATAAAGCGTTTACTAAACATATCATTGATGCCTTGATACAATCTTATGAAGAAAAACTTGAGTTGGAAGTTTCTATCCCTAGAAAACTTTATGATGAGTGGGAACCAACTATTAAAATTAATATTAAATATCACGAGTTCTATGCTTTATGTGATTTGGGTGCTAATGTTTCCACGATTCCAAAGACTTTGTGTGATTTGTTAGGTTTCCGTGATTTTGGTGATTGGTCTTTAAACTTGCACCTTGCGGATTCCACTATTAAGAAACCAATGGGAAGAATTAATGATGTTCTTATTGTTGCAAATAGGAATTATGTGCCCATAGATTTTATTGTTCTTGACATAGATTGCAATCCTTCATGTTCTATTATCCTTGGTAGACCTTTCCTTAGAACGATCGGTGCAATTATTGATATGAAGGAAGGAAATATTTGATTCCAATTTCCGTTAAGGAAAGGCATGGAACACTTTCCTAGAAAGAAAATTAGATTACCTTATGAATCTAATATGAGATCCACTTATGGATTGCCTACCAAAGATGACAATACTTAGATCTATCCTTGCTTTTTATGCCTAGCTAGGGGCGTTAAACGATAGCGCTTGTTGGGAGGAAACCCAATTTTATTCTTATTCCGTGCTTTTTTCTCCTGTTTAGTAATAAATAATTTACCTAGCCTCTGTTTTGGTTGTGTTTTTTGTGTTTAATTAGTGTTTGTGCCAAGTAGAACCGTTGGGAAGACTTGGGGAAAGTCTTGATATCTTGCTGTGAAAAACAGAAACTTTAGCGCTCACGAGAACTGCTGCCATTTTTATTTGGATAGTTATATTTAGTTAATTCTTTTTGCATATGATTAATATATAAATTGCTTGAGTCCAGAAATTTATTTTAGAATTTTTGGTGTTACAGATATTGCGCTAGCTACAGATTACTACATACTGTTCTGTTTTTGACAGATTTTTTTTCGTGTGTTGTTTGCTTATTTTGATGAATCTATGGCTAGTAAAATAGTTTATAAACCATAGAGAAGTTGGAATACAGTAGGTTTAACACCAATATAAATAAATAATGAGTTCATTATAGTACCTTGAAGTGGTCTTTTGTTTTCTTTCGCTAACGGAGCTCACGAGATTTTCTACTTTAAGTTTTGTGTTGTGAAGTTTTCAAGTTTTGGGTAAAGATTTGATGGACTATGGAGCAAGGAGTTGCAAGAGAGTAAGCTTGGGGATGTCCATGGAACCCCCAATATAATCTAAGGACACCTAAAATCCAAAGCTTGGGGATGCCCCGGGAGGCATCCCCTCTTTCGTCTACTTCTATCGGTAACTTTACTTGGAGCTATATTTTTATTCACCACATGATATGTGTTTTGCTTGGAGCGTCTTGTATTATGTGCATCTTTATTTTCTAGTTTAACACAATCATCCTTTCTGTACACACCTTTTGAGAGAGCCATACATGATTTGGAATTTGTTAGAATACTCTATGTGCTTCACTTATATCTTTTGAGCTATATAGTTTTGCTCTAGTACTTCACTTATATCTTTTAGAGCACGGTGGTGGATTTGTTTTATAGAAACTATTGATATATCATGCTTCACTTAGATTACTTTGAGAGTGTTAAATAGCATGGTAATTTGCTTAAATAATCCTAATATGCTTGGTATACAAGATTAGTAAAAACTTTCTTATGAGTGTGTTGAATGCTATGAGAAGTTTGATGCTTGATAATTGTTTTGAGATATGAAGATGGTGATATTGAAGTTGTGCTAGTTGAGTAGTTGAGAATTTGAGAAAAACTTGTGTTAAAGTTTGTGATTCCCGTAGCATGCACGTATGGTGAACCGTTATCTGATGAAGTCGGAGCATGGTTTATTTTTTGATTGTCTTCCTTATGAGTGGCGGTCGGGGACGAGCGATGGTCTTTTCCTACCAATCTATCCCCCTAGGAGCATGCGCGTAATACTTTGCTTTGATAACTTGTAGATTTTTGCAATAAGTATATGAGTTCTTTATGACTAATGTTGAGTCCATGGATTATATGCACTTTTCTTCCTTTCGCCCTAGGAGCATGCGCGCACCTTTCGCCGGTTTCATACACCCACCATATACCTTCCTCAAAACAGCCACCATACCTACCTATTATGGCATTTCCATAGCCATTCCGAGATATATTGCCATGCAACTTTCCACCATTCCGTTTATTATGACACACTCCATCATTGTCATATTGCTTAGCATGATCATGTTGTTGAGATTGTATTTGTGGCAAAGCCACCATTCATAATTCTTTCATACATGTCACTCTTGATTCATTGCATATCCCGGTACACCGCCGGAGGCATTCATATAGAGTCATATTTTGTTCTAAGTATCGAGTTGTAATTGTTGAGTTGTAAGAAAATAAAAGTGTGATGATAATCACTATTAGAGCATTGTCCCAAGTGAGGAAAGGATGATGGAGACTATGATTCCCCCACAAGTCGGGATGAGACTCCAGACGAACAATAAAAAAAAGAGAAAGAAAAGAGGCCATAAAAAAGAGAAAAGGCCCAAAAAATGAGAGAAAAAGAGAGAAGGGACAATGTTAATATCCTTTTACCACACTTGTGCTTCAAAGTAGCACCATGATCTTCATGATAGAGAGTCTCTCATTTCATCACTTTCATATACTAGTGGGAAATTTTCATTATAGAACTTGGCTTGTATATTCCAATGATGGGATTCCTCAAATTGCCCTAGGTCTTCGTGAGAAAGCGAGTTGGATGCACACCCACATAGTTTCTTTTTGAGCTTTCATATACTTATAGCTCTAGTGCATCCATTGCATGACAATCCCTACTCACTCACATTGATATCTATTGATGGGCATCTCCATAGCCCGTTGATACGCCTAGTTGATGTGAGACTATCTTCTCCCTTTTTTGTCTTCTCCACAACCACCATTCTATTCCACCTATAGTGCTATATCCATGGCTCATGCTCATGTATTGTGTGAAGATTGAAAAAGTTTGAGAATGTCAAAAGTATGAAACAATTGCTTGGCTTGTCATCGGGGTTGTGCATGATTTAAATACTTTGTGTGGTGAAGATAGAGCATAGCCAGACTATATGATTTTGTAGGGATAACTTTCTTTGGCCATGTTATTTTGAGAAGACATGATTGCTTTGTTAGTATGCTTGAAGTATTATTATTTTTATGTCAATATTAAAGTTTTATCTTGAATCTTTCGGATCTGAATATTCATACCACAATTAAGAAGAATTACATTAAAATTATGCCAAGTAGCATTCCACATCAAAAATTCTGTTTTTATCATTTACCTACTTGAGGACGAGCAGGAATTAAGCTTGGGGATGCTTGATACGTCTCCGATGTATCTTTAATTTTTGATTGCTCCATCCTATATTATCTACTGTTTTGGACATTATTGGGCTTTATTATCCACTTTTATATTATTTTTGGGACTAACCTATTAACCGGAGGCCCAGCCCAGAATTGCTTTTTTTTTTGCCTATTTTAGGGTTTCGAAGAAAAGGAATATCAAACGGAGTTGAAACGGAGTCCAAATGGAATGAAACCTTCGGGAACGTGATTTTTCTCACCGAACATGATCCAGGAGACTTGGAACCTACGTCAAGAAATAAAGGAGGAGGCCACGAGGTAGGGGGGCGCGCCTACCCCACCCCCTAGGCGCGCCCTCCACCCTCGTGGGCCCCCTGTTGCTCCACTGACGTACTACTTCCTCCTATATATACCTACGTACCCCCAAACAATCAGATACGGAGCCAAAACCCTAATTCCACCGCCGTAACTTCCTGTATCCACGAGATCCCATCTTGGGGCCTGTTCCGGAGCTCTGCCGGAGGGGGCATCCATCATGGAGGGCTTCTACATCAACACCATAGCCTCTACGATGAAGTGTGAGTAGTATACCTTAGACCTTCGTGTCCACAATTATTAGCTAGATGGCTTCTTCTCTCTTTTTGGATCTCAATACAATGTTCTCCCCCTCTCTTGTGGAGTCTATTCGATGTAATCTTCTTTTTGCGGTGTGTTTGTTGAGATCGATGAATTGTGGGTTAATGATCAAGATTATCTATGAACAATATTTGAATATTCTCTGAATTCTTTTATGTATGATTGGTTATCTTTGCAAGTCTCTTCGTATTATCAGTTTGGTTTGGCCTACTAGATTGATCTTTCTTGCAATGGGAGAAGTGCTTAGCTTTGGGTTCAATCTTGTGGTGTCCTTTCTCAGTGACAGTAGGGGCAGCAAGGCACGTATTGTATTGTTGCCATCAAGGATAACAAGATGGGGTTTTTATCATATTGCATGAATTAATCCCTCTACATCATATCATCTTGCTTAAGGCGTTACTCTGTTTTCATGAACTTAATACTCTAGATACATGCTGGATAGCAGTCGATGAGTGGAGTAATAGTAGTAGATGCAGGCAGGAGTCGGTCTACTTGTCTCGAACGTGATGCCTATATACATGATCATACCTAGATATTCTCATAACTATGCTCAATTCTGTCAATTCCTCAACAGTAATTCATTCACCCACCGTAAAATACTTATGCTCTTGAGAGAAGCCACTAGTGAAACGTATGGCCCCCGGGTCTATCTTCATAATATTAATCTTCCAATACTTAGTTATTTCCTTTGCTTTTTTACTTTGCTTTCATTTTACTTTGCATATTTATCACAAATATACCAAAAATATTATCTTATCATATCTATCAGATATCACTCTCGTAAGTGACCGTGAAGGGATTGACAACCCCTTATCGCGTTGGTTGCAAGGAGTTATTTGTTTTGTGCAGGTACTAGTGACTTGTGTGCAGCCTCCTACTGGATTGATACCTTGGTTCTCAAGAACTGAGGGAAATACTTACGCTACTTTGCTGCATCATCATTTCCTCTTCAAGGAAATCCAATGCAGTGCTCAAGAGGTAGCAATCTCTCGGTTGTTATGTTGAAAATGAACGTATACCGCTCAAAATATTATTCATATCTATTTCAAAACCGAGCTCTGGCACCTCTACAAATCCCTGCTCCCCTCTGCGAAGGGCCTATCTATCTACTTTTATGTTGAGTCATCATCCTCTTATTAAAAAGCACCAGTTGGAGAGCACCGCTGTCATTTGCATCCATTACTGTTAGTTTACATTGAGTATGACTTGATTGGATCTCTTTTACCATGAATTACAGTGTCTAGTCAGTCCTTGATCTTTAAAGGTGCTCTGCATTTATGTTTTGCGGTCTTAGAAAGGGCTAGCGAGATACCATCTTGTTATATCGTATTATGATTGTATTGAGAAAGTGTTGTCATCTGAGATTTATTATTATTGTTCACTAGTTGATTATGCCATTGACATGAGTAAACATGAGACTTAAATGTTATTGCGAATGTGGTCAGTTCATAATCTTTGTTTCAAACTTGAATGTTGGCTTTACATATTTACAACAACAAGAGCAAACAGAGTTTGTAAAAGTTTTTCTTTATCACTTTCAGTTTATCAACTGAATTGCTTGAGGACAAGCAAAAGTTTAAGCTTGGGGGAGTTGATACGTCTCCGTCATATCTACTTTTACAAACACTTTTGCCCTTGTTTTGGAGTCTAACTTGCATGATTTGAATGGAACTAACCCGGACTAACGCTGTTTTCAGCAGAATTGCCATGGTGTTATTTTTTTGCAGAAATATAAGTTCTCGGAATGACCTGAAAATCAACGGAGATTATTTTTGGAATATATAAAAAATACTGGAAGAAGAATCCACGTCAGGGGGCCCACACCCTGTCCACAAGGGTGGTGAAGGAAGTATGCCCTAGAGGCAATAATAAAGTTATTATTTATTTCCTTATATCATGATAAATGTTTATTATTCATGCTAGAATTGTATTAACCGGAAACTTAGTACATGTATGAATACATAGACAAACAGAGTGTCACTAGTATGCCTCTACTTGACTAGCTCATTGAATCAAATATGGTTAAGTTTCCTAGCCATAGACATGAGTTGTCATTTGATTAACGGGATCACATCATTAGAGAATGATGTGATTGACTTGACCCATTCCGTTAGCTTAGCATGATGATCGTTTAGTTTGTTGCTACTGCTTTCTTCATGACTTATACATGTTCCTCTGACTATGAGATTATGCAACTCCCGAATATCGGAGGAACACTTTGTGTGCTACCAAAGTCACAACGTAAATGGGTGATTATAAAGGTGCTCTACAGGTGTCTCCGATGGTACTTGTTGAGTTGGCATAGATCGAGATTATGATTTGTCACTCCGATTGTCGGAGAGGTATCTCTTGGCCCTCTCGGTAATGCACATCACTATAAGACTTGCAAGCAATGTGACTAATGAGTTAGTTGTGGGATGATGCATTACGGAAAGAGTAAAGAGACTTGCCGGTAAAGATGTTTACATGGTATTGAGATACCGACGATCGAATCTCGGGCAAGTAACATACCGATGACAAAGGGAACAACGTATGTTGTTATGCGGTTTGACCGATAAAGATCTTCGTAGAATATGTAGGAGCCAATATGAGCATACAGGTTCCGCTATTGGTTATTGACCGGAGACGAGTCTCATTCATGTCTACATAGTTCTCGAACCCGTAGGGTCCGCACGCTTAACGTTCGGTGACGATCGGTAATATGAGTTTATGTGTTTTGATGTACCGAAGGTAGTTTGAAGTCCCGGATGAGATCGCGGACATGACGAGGATTCTCTAAATGGTCGAGACATAAAGATCGATATATTGGACAACTATATTCGGACATCGGAAAGGTTCCGAGTGATTCGGGTATTTTTCGGAGTACCGGAGAGTTACGGGAATTCACCGGGGAGTATATGGGCCCTATTGGGCTTTAGGGGAAAGAGAGAGGGGAGGGCTGCGCACCCCCAATGCTTAGTCCGAATTGTACTAGGGGGAGAGGTTGCGCCCCCTCCTTCCTTCTCTTCTCTTTTCCCTTTCCTTCTCTCCTACTCCTACTACATGGAAGGGGGGAATCCTACTCCCGGTGGGAGTAGGACTCCCCAGGGTGCGCCATAGTAGAGGGCCGGCCCTACCCTCCTCCACTCCTTTATATACGGGGGAGGGGGGCACTCTAGGACACACAAGTTGATTGTTCCAAGCCGTGTGCGGTGCCCCCTCCACCATAATCTACCTCGATCATATTGTAGCGGTGCTTAGGCGAAGCCCTGTGTCGGTAGCAACATCATCACCGTCATCACACCGTCGTGTTGACGGAACTCTCCTGTGAAGCTCTGCTGAATCGGAGTTCGTGGGACTTCATCGAGCTGAACATGTGCTGAACTAGGAGGTGCTGTATGATCGGTACTTGGATAGGTTGGATCATGAAGACGTACGACTACATCAACCGCGTTCTCATAACGCTTCCGCTTACGGTCTATGAGGGTATGTGGAAAATACTCTCCCCTCTCGTTGCTATGCATCACCATGATCTTGTGTGTGCGTAGGATTTTTTTTGAAATTACTACGTTCCCCAATAGGTGGGGGCGCGCCCTACCCACCTGGGCGGCCCCCTGCCTCGTGGCCCCCCTGACGCTCCACCGACCTCAACTCCAAATCCATATATTCGTGTTCGGGGAGAAAAAAATTAGAGAGAAGGATTCATCGCGTTTTACGATACGTAGCCACTGCCAAGCCCTAAACTCTCTCGGGAGGGCTGATCTGGAGTCCGTTCGGGGCTCCAGAGAGGGGAATCCGTCGCCATCATCATCATCAACCTTCCTCCGTCGCCATCTTAGGTTTGCTGGATGGTGATGGGTTGGATGAGATTTATCACGTAATCGAGTTAGTTTTGTTAGGGTTTGATCCCTAGTATCCACTATGTTCTGAGATTGATGTTTCTATCACTTTGCTATGCTTAATGCTTGTCACTAGGGCCCGAGTGCCATGATTTCGGATCTGAACCTATTATTTTTTCATGAATATATGTGAGTTCCTAATCCTATCTGGCAAGTCTATAGTCACCTATTATGTGTTATGATCCGTTAACCCCGAAGTGACAATAATCGGGATACTTACCGGTGATGACCGTAGTTTGAGGAGTTCATGTATTCACTAAGTGTTAATGCTTTGGTCTAGTACTCTATTAAAAGGAGCCTTTAATATCCCTTAGTTTCCAGTAGGACCCCGCTGCCACGGGAGGGTAGGACAAAAGATGTCATGCAAGTTCTTTTCCATAAGCACGTATGGTTGTTTTCGGAATACATGCCTACATTACATTGATGAGTTGGAGCTAGTTCTGTGTCACCCTATGTTATAACTATTGCATGATCGATTGCATCCGGCATAATTCTCCATCACCGATCCATTGCCTACGAGCTCTTCATATATTATTCTTCGCTTATTTACTTTTCCGCTACTACTGTTACAATCACTACAAAACCCAAAAATATTACTTTTGCTACCGTCACTACTACTATCATATTACTTTTCTACTAAATACCTTGCTGCAGATATTAAGTTTCCAGGTGTGGTTGAATTGACAACTCAGATGCTAATACTTGAGAATATTCTTTGGCTCCCCTTGTGTCGAATCAATAAATTTGGGTTGAATACTCTACCCTCGAAAACTATGTGCGATCCCCCATACTTGTGGGTTATCAGCCCCCTAGGGGCACGCCAAGTGTGGAGAGTCCTACTAGGACTCCCAAGTCCTAGTAGGATTCCCCTTTCCTTTTCCGGAGTGAGAAAGAGGGAAAGTGGGGGTAGGAAAGGGCAAGGGGGGCGCTGCCCCCTCCCCTAGTCCAATTCGGACTCCATGGGGGGCGCCTCCTCCCTTGGCCTGCCTCCTCTTCTCCCCTGTGGCCCAATAAGGCCCAATTACTTCCCCGGGGGGTTCAGGTAACCCCTCGGTACTCCCGTCAAATACTCGAATCACTCGGAACCATTCCGATGTACGAATACAACCTTCCAATATATGAATCTTTACCTCTCGACCATTTTGAGACTCCTCGTCTTGTCCGTGACCTCATCCGGGACTCCAAACAAACTTCGGTCATCAAAACACATAACTCATAATACAAATCGTCATCGAACGTTAAGCGTGTGGACCTACAGGTTCGAGAACTATGTAGACATGACCAAGACACATCTCCGGTCAATAACCAATAGCGGAACCTGGATGCTCATATTTGCTCCTACATATTCTATGAAGACCTTTATCGGTCAAACCGCATAACAACATACACTACAAAAAAATACACTTCCGTGATGATACGTGTTTGTCACAGTAGGTCGCTTTTTTTGTCATCCACGTACATCCATGACAAATTTATGATAGAATCAAGATAGTCATACCTATGCTATCGTAGAAGTGTTCCATGACATTACCAAAATTATCATCACGGAAGTGTCCACTTCCATGACGATAAATCGCGCGTCACAGAAGTGCTTTCGTCAAGGGTGACCGACACGTGGCATCCACCGTAACGGAACGCCATTAAGCTATCGGGTCGGGTTTTGGATCCGATAACCCGTTAACAGCCCCGACCAATGGGGATTTTCCACGTGGAAAATCATCATTGGCTAGAAGAAACACGTGTCGGCTCATCATCGGGACAGATGTCATCCACTCACTGGACAGAAGGCGCCTATGATACGTTGACACGTGGCACGACCCAACAAGTTTAAATGGGCCAGCCCAACTAAAGGCCCACAAGATTTTGCAGACCATAATGGGCCAGCCCAGCTAAAGGCCCACGAAATTTTGCGGACCATAATGGGCTGGCCCAGCTAAAGGCCCACAAGATTTCGCGGGCCATAATGGGCCGGCCCAGGTAAAGGCCCACAAGATTTTCGTGTGCCATAATACGCCGGCCCAGGTAAAGGCCCACAGTGACTCTAGCCCATAATGAATAGTAATTATCTTTATACCTATTAACGGCCCGTGATTTACATGGGCCGTTTCCAACCCGTGTTAGCTTTCGGCCTATTGACGGCCCATACGTTCTTGGGCTCCTTTTCGTCCCTCGATTACTTCCGGCCTGTTATTGGACTGTTCCCCTAATGAGCCAAATTCGGCCCATGGCAAGAGTCGGCCCGTTACTGGCCTATTCCACTAATGTGCCAAATTCGGCCCATGGCAAGAGTCGGCCCGTTACTGGCCTGTTACCCTAATGGGCCAAATTCGGCCCATGGCAAGAGTCGGCGCGTTTTTGGCTTGTTAACCCGTTGCGCCTTTCCAGCCTGTCCTATATTCTGGCCCATTAATGACCCATTATGCCCGTGACAGAATTAAGCCTTTGCTATCCTACGGCCTGTTAACGGCCTGTTACCGTGCTGGGCCGATACCAATTACGCTCGATTATGGCCCATGTAGACCCATTTATCCGACGGCCCGAGGGCCACCGATTACAGGCCCATTTATCGACGGCCCGTAGGAGACCCATGGATCCTACGGCCCGTATATGGCCCATGGTAGTTGCGGCCACTAGAAAACCAGGGAAACAGAAGACTAGGAAATAAATAAGGCCGAAACTAACGCTAGGCTATTAAGGCGACTTCACAAAATGGCTTGCTTTTTTCTTCAGGCGGTGGCTGCACGTTAAGAATAAATTTTGTATCGCACCAAAACAAATTACAACTATCTAACAAAAGGAAGGTTGGCATAAAACATAACAGTCTAGCAGATAAATGCACCACCAGAAGTTCAGAAGCTCAGTTCATTTGACCTAACTGTTACGTTTTCATGCTGTATTATCCGATGGAGCACCATAATCCTCGCCTTCATTTCCCCTAGGCTCCTGAACAACATAGCAAATGTCTGATAGTCTGGTTTCAAAACCATGCATATCTTAACGACATTGAGCAATGTTTCTCCTTGTTTCACAAAGGGTCTCTGTTAGGGAATGGACTTGTGTCTGGAGCGCAGATACAACATTGCTTTGAGCTTGCATATCTTGATCATGAGGCAGTTTGGACGATATTGCCTTAACAACCAACCTAGTATTACACAAGAACGTGCTTTTGGCACTGTTAGTGGACAGGTACTGACCCACTGCAGCGACTGACATTGCGGTTATAGTTGCCTCGCCACCTTCAGAAGGTGGCGGTTCCACCATTTTTTCCATAGCTTGCTGAAAAGTTGAGGTTTTACATTAGTAGTACCAGAACAGAAGATATTAAGGAGGCAGCAAAACCAAACAAAATAGCTTTGGTCTATATACAGAACTTATTCTGGTGAACCCATGTAAAATATTACTTGTATTTTATTGCAAACTACATAATAAAACCAGGTTCCAAACATATGACCATGTACCATCGCTAATGTATTGTCTATTTCTTCACATTGTATTGAGGGCTAAGGATAAAGAGACGAAGTTTATAATACGGTAAGCATAGTATGACGTCATTCATATCACAAAACAACTGAGAACAGACAAACGGGCAATTGTAACATTGTGTGGGCAAGTCCAGCACGGAACTAGATTACGGGTCAAGATCAAAGGAACATCACTCCTCTCTTTTAAACCTTGTAAGGTGCAATGATACGCTAAGATAATTGTGTATAAAATTGAAAAGAGTAATAGAATTGGTTGCAAACCATGCAGTTCAAGGCACAAGTCAGAGTAAGTAGTAGTTAAAAGGCATGAGGATTAAGGACTTACAACAGCGGCTTTGACTGGTGTAGTCATGCCCTTCTTGCTGGGGTGACTGTCCTTGAAGATTTCCACAACATTTGGTTCAGGTACTTTTTGGTCCTTGCGGTCTTTCCTCTGCATTTGGAACAAGTCAATATAGATCTGATAATATGGTACAACGAAAAGAGTGAAACAACAGCTAATTACAAGAGCCTCGCAGTGTGCAATATAGCTACGAGATCCTATCGTCTGTTGGAATTTCACTTTCGTACGGTTGGCCTTGTTCTTTGAACAGTTCACCTACAAGAAGATAGATTTGTGTGGCACATGCGTAAATAGGACTTCAACATGTGATCTGATGACATACATACAATGTACATGATACTTCGGATCGGACCAGTGTTTAACGAGGCCTCTCCAGTCTTCATCAGATATATTTTCCACTGGAGATGTTTGGGCAAGTTCACTGTTAGCCTTGCCTTCAAAGTGAGTTTTCCTCAAGTTATACCGATACTGTCGTAGAGCAGACTTGAAAACATGTGTGCAAGCTTGTCTGGTTGCATCATCTTGGTATCCAACTTGAACCTCATCTGTTGAAAATTATGGGAGTCTCTTTATCAGCAACCTAGAAAGTATTGGACAGAGCAAGACGATATTACTAGTTTCCATACATAACCATACTTACAGATAAATGGTCGACGAAGATGTTGAACTGGGTTTCGTCTTTGTCATTCCTGTACTAAATCCATGTTGGGAGGATACGTACATGACACCTAACAGCAACCGCTGCCTCTGATACTAACTTGGCTGACTCTGTAGCATCACGTGGCCTTTTTAAACCTGCCTCAAAACGGATCTCCATTCTTCCTCCTCTAGATTTAGTTAACCTATCGAGCATTATCCCTGATGTTTGTTTTCTCTTGCGCCTAGGTGCTAGTCCAACAACAAACATAGGAAGTGTTAGTGTACATCAAACTGTGAGACTACATATAAAGAAGCATGCAACTGTAACTTGACTCCAGCAACTACCTTCTTGCTGTTGAAGCTCACAAGGTTCATCTGATATTGCCAACTCGTCTTTGTGTCAAGGGTGCTTGGGAAGTAGTGTCAGGTGGCAAGGGAGCTTGGGAATGTGCTGCTAGCTCAGTTGACGCACGAGTACGTCGTGCAGCTGGTAGTTCTGTGGTAGGTGTGGCAAGAACTAGGGCTGTCTCTGCTTGTTTGGTGGCAGCTATTTGTTTCTGTTTGTATTTTTTTGCAACTCGTGTAGCATGGGATGCCGTGTTTGTAGAATATTTTGCTGGACTTTGACCTTCTATTGCACCATCAGTACCAGCAGAATCTGCCGGATTCATCCGCTTCTCATTCCCTGCCATTCTGTGTTTCTTCCTCTTTCTCTGTGCCATGTTAAGTCAAGCCGACAAGAAAAATGAATAACAATTTAGTTCCTAAGAACAAATTGATGCGTGATGCAGACGAACTGAACTTTGATGTTAGACAACCACATGATAGGAGGATGTAATATGTATGAAAAACAGGACGGAAGAGATAACCAGAACTATGATGTGTAAACTAAGAAGAAGATATTTCACCAAATTAGAAGCAATGCAATGGAAGGTAGATACCATATGAAATATGCTACAAATATCGCCCTGCCAAGTTAACAGTGTCTCATCATAAATGACGTTTAAACAAATGTGAAGCAGTACAAGAAATAAATCATATGCAAGATGCAAACAACATCACACTACCATGTTATAGGTCTCTCGTCATTAGTGCCATTGCATATTCACAGCATTGCATATTTCACAGCTTATGATGTGTAAAGTAAGGAGAAGGCATTTCAACAAATTAGAAGCAATGAAAGCTAGACACCATATGAAAGATGCAACGAATATCACTCTACCAAGTTAAAACTGTCTCGTCATATGTGCCATTTCAACAAATTAGTAATACAAGCTAGAAAAGAATGTGAGATGTAACCTATATCACACTCCGAAGTCAAACATGTCTTATGATAAGTGATTGTTGCAGGTTACACAACAGTAGTAATTTGATGTAAGAACATGGTGTGATAGACATATATTGTATGTTCTAGAAATAGGAACACGTGTCTTATTCAAGTATAATGTGTAAAGTAAGCAGATGGAATTCAACAAAATTAGAAGCAATACAAGCTAGACATCACACATAACATGCAACCACATATAACAGTGCCAAGTTAGAGGGAGCACCGGCAATACTGCACTAGGGGAGACGTGCTCATCATAAACACAACTTTGTTGAGTGTCTATGCATGTGTTGTCTTGGAAATCATCTTGGGGGTGTGGAGGAGTATAAACTGTAGAGGCCCTCCGTTTGGAAGGAGCACCTTTATCCGCTGCCTTGCTAACTTCCTTCTGCTTTATTGATTTTGAATTGTCAAGTAAAACCGACAAGAAAAAGCAATAAAATTCTCTCTTCAGAACTCATTCATGCATGATACTGACAATCACTACTTTGATGTAAGGAAAACACATGATACCAGGATGGAATATGTATGAAAAACAGGACGGCATGGCATGATACTGACAATCACTACTTTGATGTAAGGCAAATAAGAAGCAATGCAAGCTAGACACCACATGAAAGATGCAACCAATATGACTCTGCCAAGTTAAAAGCGTCCCATCATAAATGGAAATTCAACAAATTAGAAGCAGCGCATGCTATAAATCATATGAAAGATGCAACTAATATCGCACTGCATATACTAAAGGTGTCTCGTCATGTTGATTGATGCGGGATACAAAAAAACAATAGTTTTATGTAAGGACATGCTTAATAGACAGATGTACTATGTACTAAATACAGGAAGGCATGTCACATTAACAGGTATAATGTATAAGCTAAGCAGACTAGCACATGCAGTTTAACCAGATTGGAAGAATTACAATCTAGACACCATATGCAACATGCAACCACATATCACACTGCCAAGTTAGAGCAAGCACCTGTGATGCTAGTGTAGGGGAAATGCTGTAATTAACTACAAAGCTACGGTCACTATCTTCATCTTGCATTTCTGTTTCTTGAGAATCATGTTGGGAGGCTGACGCTGCATTCTTTAAATGAGGAGTAGTCCCCTTGCCTGCCTGCCTCGTCATAAGTGATTGATGAGGGATACACCAGAACATTAGTTTGATGTAAGAACATGGTTAATACGCAGATGTACTAGTATGTACCAAAAACAGAAAGGCATGTCATATTCAAAGGTATAATGTGTAAGCTAAGCAGATGCAATTTAACCAAATTGGAAGCAATACAAGCTAGACATCCGGCTGGAGTGGTGAGCATGATCATCGAGGACCTGAGAGCCTGGTGGGAGGCGGGCTGCTTCACCACCATCGCAGCTTTTTAGTTGGCTTCCAAGTGATGCCTATCTTTGTTGGGCTTGTCACTGGCTCGGCCAGTGCCCTGACTAGCTATTTGTCTTCTGGTGCTCACGCGATGGTGGTTCATGTAAAAAATATTTCCTTATCTTACCGACTTCAGCCTTTCGAATACAAGATAGACACCATATGGAACATGCAACCACATATGACACCGCGAAGTTAAAGCAAGCACCTGGGATGGTGGTTCATTGCGAGCGAGGTCATCAACTCCAGAGCTACGTTCCCTGTCTCCATCTGCAGACACTACACCCTTTAAAGCATTCAAACGTGTCTTGCCTAGCCGCACACCAAACTGGACCGTCTTCTCTCTTTTCTTTTTGGCTTCTCTCATGGCAACAGAGTCTGAAATACCCTTGCATAAAAACACAACAGTGAGAGTAAGGGTGAAGTGTGTGCAGAACTAGTGCACTGTAAAAGTAGCAGATAGCAGGTGGCTGAAAAATAAATGATAGGAGACATATGATAGCTCTACAACATTGCATGGCAAACAAAATTAGATTCTACTCTGTATGATTTTGTAATATATGAGCACAGGAAATGCAGGTACTCCTCCAGCACACCACCACATGTGGTCATATCTAAGATAACAGTCGACTGAAAATAAATAGGCCAGTCGATTTTTTTAATGAACCGTCCGATCTATAAGGAACGGGCAGGTGGCCTTCGTCTACCTCCGCCAGTCACTGTTGACGATCTTTCTCGAACCGCCAGCGACCACCGGCCCAGACCCCTGCCTCCGCCGCCCCGCCCTCCCATCGACCTCACACCACCACCATGCTTGGTAGCGCCCCCAGGCCATCCCTTTAATCCCGACCGACCTCCAGATCGGGCGCCAGTAGCTCTAGGCCGCACACGCCCCTAAGATAAACACCAAGGCCCTGCTTCCCCGACGTAATAGGCGTACTAGCGCCTGTTACGCCGGGGAATGCTTCCGTTAATTGGGAATCAAGTGGCCAGAAATTAAAATTCAGGGGGGCGACAGACCTCTAGCTAAGATGAAATAGTATATGAGGAGAAACCTTGTCCATCGCGAGTTACTAGGAACATCTAGTATCAAGAAGAAGCGGTCAACTACTGTCTTCTGTGGGATCAATACCGTGCAAGCAGAGACGTAAGATTTGCACGAATAAGGGAAGAGGAGTACCTTTTTCGGTTGCCGATGTGGTCACCTCCACAAGTCGCGCTGATTTTCTTCTTTTTACCAGGGAAACCGATGTTCTGGAGGGTGCAGGCTTGGACGAACCCATGGCCAAATTGTTGACTTAGTTGTCGTGGCCGTATGTCGGCGTAGGGGAAGCAGATCTGAGGAGGCGAAGGACGGCATAGCAGGAACAGCTCCGGTGCGGTGGAGGGTGGCGAAGTTGGAGCGGCAGCGGTGAGGCACAGGACGGCGTGGTTGAACTGGCTTGGGTACGGACGGCTCGGCCTCAGCTTCAAGTACTGGCCATGGAGGGCGTTGCGGTTGAGGTTGCGGTGGACGACGACGTCGGGGTATCGACTCCGGTGTGATGGAGGAGGGCGGTGGTTGATGGGTGGGATGCGGTGGCGGACGGAGGATGCCAGGGTTTCACAGCTGGTGGAGAGGTAGTTTTGGCGCCCACGGAGTACGAATGGGGAATCGGACGGGTGGGGGGGAACCATGTTTCGGTCTGGGACGCGCTTGTTTTTGGCTGTTTTGAATAGAAATGGGACGCGCTTGTTTGAAATTTGGGGAAAGTACAAACTTTGCCCCTCTTAAATTTCGGACCTACTGCGGGTCAGGGGTAGGATGGTAATCCCAGGTGTCCCAAATAGTGGGCGGGAGCGATTTCGGCCGCGCGCATGTGTGCTTAGGCGGCCATTGTGTATGAATGTTTTTCGGATGCGGTTGTGTGGCGTCTAGATGAAGCTACAAACCTACCCCGGTTTAGACCTTTGGACGTCGGGCCGGTAGGTTTCACGGGTCGGAGTTATTAGAAAAGTAATTTCCTTGTAGTACCAAACATTGGTCTCACGCGGTTTCGGGCGAGTAGAGGCTCTTTTGGCGCTTCGTTCGAAATTTTGAAACACAAGCATTCACGTTTAGAGTACTCTTGAACTATGAGGATTGACCTAAATATACAATGTTATATTTGAACTTGTATGTTTGAAAACCTCATTAAATTATCCGCTTCTTTTTGAAATTTTGACACTTGAAAATCCTATAACTATGATTATTTTGGAATGGAGGAGCTAAATTTGAATCTATTTTGTACACGACTACTTATGCTATTATGTACAAAATCAGAGCAAAGATTGGTGCCCCCATAATTTAGGTATGGTTTACAAATGCCATGATATCAAATTCAAATAATTGAATGGACTTCATGTTGAATTCAATTTTTTAAACCACCTTAAGTTGAATTCAAATGTATGCTAGTTCATAGGTAGTAGCTATTTATAATGTCCATTGTGTAACTTCCGTATGTATAATGTGCTTTACACACACAACATGAACTATACTCACATTTATATTCGATTGCTAAAGCAATGCATTGTCTGGAGTTCAAAATACTAACTATGTGGATCAATTGTGTCGAATAATAACATAGACATGCTCAAATTTGAAAGAATCTAGATGTCTGATGGATCAATGACCGCTCCTTACGCGAATTGCAAATATCATGATCCCATCCTAATATTTGGATACAATTTATATCTTTAATCAATGTGTAGAGCAGTCTTTTACGTGTAGTTTCACTCTCCATCGGTGGTCTCTCACACATGCTCACACACTCTCTCCCGAGGTGTCTTTGTCGCACACATGCTCTAGATATAACCCTCCCTCCCTCTCGTAACCATTTACAACTGTTTTCACTAACCTTTATCACAAGCACTCTTCCTCTCGCAATCATACACACGCACAATCCTCATCGACCCTTTCTATATACATGGACCTGCCTACGTGTCTCATGTACGCACATTATCTTTACGCATGTCTCTCACGCATTGTCTCACACCTCTTTTCCTAATCGACGAGTATGATTCTAGCAGAGCATTCTGTCAGATGCCCCTTAAAGTTAGCTTGGATGAATAGTAATATCAGAGATAAAGGGGTAACCTTAGTCCGAGAACCTAGGGTTACAAATCCTAGCCGGCTTTGTTAGTGGACACAAAGTCCTTCACAATTCTGCTATCTTTGTCTTGTACGACTAGTCATCCATGGGTCTTCCTAAATGCATCACGGGCCGACCAATGTGGCGTAGGACGGAACAAAACGAAGGGCCTCACCTCGACCCACCAGACCTCACGCGGTGACACACCCTCTGCCCCCACGTCTCATTATCTTCTCACACCCACACATACCAACACAAATACCACACACACAGAAAATTTCTCCTGGTGCCTCTATTCCCTCCCCCCTTGCATATACACACTCAAGGGAATGGAATCTCTTGTCGTGACGTCATATTCGTCTCTCTCTCTTGACCACTCTCATTTCTCATGCTATCTCTCCCACGCCCCCCGTCAGCCCCTCTATCCATGCCTCTCTCGAATATGTAGTACACACACATACCTCTCTAGGCCCCGCCAAATGCATCAACTACACATTCACACATGTTACATCACGTACCCCATTGATCTAAAAAGCCCTCTCTTCACGTTTATTTCGCATACAACATTCCTTTTGAATAAAGTGTGACCAAAAAATTATTTTAGAGTTTCTACATATATACAACATTACAAAGTTATATGGAGGAGTACGAACGCTAATTTGCATTGCATGGTGCCCACAATGATATTTATTCTGCACTGTGAATTTGTATATTTTTATACTATATACAAAGTTAGTCATAATAAAGAGAAACGAAGAGCATCTCTCTCTCCATCGCATACCCCCTGTACGCCCCTTTCACGTATGCACACAAAACTATCTCTAGATCCTCTAAAAGTAAGCCCCCAGAAAATTCACGCATGTTTCATCTTTCTCTCACGATATATGCAATGACGATCATTGTATTTGAAGCGAAAGCAAGATACGTACATTGGACTTCAGAATCCACTCATTACGGTCACCATTTACATTTAGTGGTTATTATGCAGTCACGGGCTCACCGTCGAACTCTGTATTTGCTCATGACATGACTAGTTGACCAGTTAAACGCTCCACGTGGCACCTCTAGTGTTGCATCACACTATCTCACTACCATCGTGCCCACCTGTCGACTTGTATCTACTCTACATCTACACTCTTAGAAAATACATAAAATACACTCTTATAAAAAACAGAGTTGGTGATGATGGTGTGCCTGCCATCCTGCAATATAGGCCGTCCGATTTATATCTTATGGATAGGAAAGAAACTATGGCAATTTTGCAAAAAGGTACCCACACACCTCTCCACGTTTGCAAATAAGGCCTTCCCTCGTTCATCCTTTTCTCTCACAAGATAAACAAGTCATACAAATGCATCTTGATGTTACATGCAATGCACGAGCATCTTGCTAGTAAGAATGAAAACTAACGACAAAAAAATATTTGGACAGTGGTTCGAAGTCATGACCGCGGGCACAGCGGACAAGGTGGCCTTGTATTGGTATGCTGAGCCGTCTGTTTTAACACACAGGAGCTGGTGTGGCGATTATACACACACGCACGCGTGCACACGAACTGCATCCACGCAAAACTCACACAAACACATGCACCCACGCACACACGCAACACTCACACATACACACGCAGCCACGCACACACGCAACACTCACACGCACGCACGCAACACTCACACGCATACATGCACGCATGCATGCACACACCAGTACACCACACGACCAACACACACTCTCACGCTCAAGTGCTCAACCTACACGTACATGCGCACACATCAGGCCCTGACAGACACATACACAACCAGGTGATTCCCGCGCACGGGTTGGAGCCTTGTCGCGCCTCCGTAAATTTGTGTTTATCTGACCTTTTTCCTATGCGAACTGACAGGTGGGACCCACAACAAACGTGGTAAATTTAACTAGTCAACATGGCACCACGCAGACTATTTGGCCGGTCAACAGAGTGCAATCCGATGCTGAGCTGTGAGCAAGTGACCGTATAATCACCGCAAAACGTATATAGTGACCGTAATCAGCTTATTCTGAAGTTCGGTGACCGTATTACGCTTTTCTCTCTGTAGGCCCTCCAAAACTACATCTCTACACGTTCTCGCATGTTACATCTATCAACTATGCAATACATCACTATTAATACACTCTAACACAATAAATCATATGTGTTTTTAGTTTTACTAGATATCATATTGTTACTTATAATTATTCAGTTTGCATACGTTAAAATTGCCTTTGAAATGTATGGCCAGTATCATCTACCGCGCGGGAAAAATCCCGCCCTTTCCTGAATCGGGTTTGTATCGATGGATCGTGCGAAACAGCAAAACTATAGTACTATACAGTACAAGTGACAGTTCACTGGGTCATCATGTCGTCTACTCTTCCGTCGTAAGAGTGGAGCGCTCGCTTTCATAAATCTTCTAGTCCCTTTCACCGACATGTGGGACATCAAGCTACCGGGTCCACGTGCCATACCGGAATACAGTGCAGAGCAGCCGGGGTGAAGCACCCCAGTCATGGCACCGATGTAGTAGTGAGCAATGAGGCGTCAAATCACAAAGATGGACCTTTCCCGCAGTTAAGTTGGAGGGACGAAGCAACCATCATTTCACTCGTTGCTGAATCCGCTTCTCCCTCATCTTCTTCAACTTAACCATGTGTTGCTTCTGCCGTTGTTCTGCCTCATGTGGGACGCGGATCGGCTTGGTAAAGCACTGACACGTGGGACCGCATGTTAGCAAACCGCCAGGACAACGTCCTCCGAAAATAAGAAGCCTAATCCTAGACTTACAAAGGGCTACGTAGCTGCTAGGTATACTTTCCATCTAATATATATATGCCCCCCTGATTTTTAGGTGGGGTGGGCCTAATCCTCCCCATTAATCCAATCAAATAGTCCCACATCACATTAGTTCGTAACTTTACGTAAACCATTACGTGGATGTAGCATTGCTCAAATAAGAAACCTCCCCCGCCATCCGCGCGGCAAAATCACCTCCTTTTTACTAATCTCGATTCTATAATTTTTTAGATCAATATAATTGAGATTTGTATAGATAGCACACAGGAGCAAAACCAAGTGGTATGGTTAAGGGCATCCACAATGTGTAGCCAAATGTGAAAATAGCTTTTGGCATCGTGGGAACCATTGTGGACGGTGTTGCCAAAGCCAAAAAGATGGAACCGAAGCTCCTTGATTGATTGATTGAAGGAATAGAAAAATGCAACGTGTCTCCTCTTTCTCCCATGCTTGGACGCATGTAGTACAGTATAGAGCACAAAGTCTACTCCCCTATCCCTTCTATCACAAATCACAAACCAATGAGGCATCAAATCACAAAAGCACGGACGAAGCAACCATCATTTCACTCTTCGCTGACTCCGCTTCTCCATCGTCTTCTTCGAGAAGCCATCTCACCGCATTAGTTATAGTAGTACTAGTAAAGGACTTCCTGGATGCAAATAAGGCGGTTGTCTTGGCTTGCAGGCGGCACTTGCGAACGACTTACCGTGGTCTCCCTCAATGGTGTTCTCCGTCGAACGCACTTTGCCAAACCACCAAAAAAAATCGTCGACGTCACCGCAATGGGGAAGGAAGTCAAATATAGTTACTACCTCCATTTTTTTGTACACAAGGTCAGTATATAAAAATTACAATTTTGAAAGGGCCACTAACACTAATCAATGCAAAATTGATGGGGTTAGCAACCAAGGACATTAATATCCCTTGCATGCATGCGGAAGTGAGAAGGTTGGTTTGCATGGCGCTGCATTAATCAAGCGATGTGGAGTGAGATGGTTATCTCTGTGGTCTTTGGAGAAAAAATACGCATTAATTGACATGTGAAACGAGGATTTGTATCGATTAAATCCCGAGAAGGAAAACACAGCCTTTCTTTTTTAACACTAGTACTCCTAGTACGTACGTACTTATCCTGTTTGGGTCTAGGCCTTGCATTGCCAAACTTCGCCACACATTTTTGCCAAGCTTGCCTAAAGTTTTCAAAATGAGAAGGAGGTACACTTGAGCATGGCTATCGCGGTCGCACCGCACCCTCACACGGTCGCTCCTGCATGCCGCAGTCGCACCACACCCTCACATGGTCCCTCCTGCACGCCGCAAACCCAACCAAGGGAACACACCCTCACTAACACGTGCTGTCGCATGTGAAGACACCAAACTTAGCCATCCTATCGCTGACACATAATTTTCGTTCATAGAGTATGTTTATCAAACCGCATGTTGGGGAGTATCCATACGGCCCGTGTGGTGGTCTGTTGGGGAGGAAGAAGAGGTGAGGAAGAAGGAAAGAAGGGTTAGGAGACGTAGGATATTCATCCAACCGCCTGAAATGGTACACTGACCCAAGTCAGGCGACTTGCATAACAAATATATGTTTTACACAGCAAAAGATCCATAAAAACAACAACATAAAGAAAAACTATCACTGCTCGCGGAATGAGACGACCTCGTCGTCTTTGGCTGCCGGCGCGAACTAGCCGTCGCTGCCGACGTGTGTCTCCGCACCATGGTTTTCCTTGGCCTCCAGCTACTCGTTCAAGCGGAGCGTGCGGGCGCTCTGCACGGACAAGAGCACAGCCCGGTTCAAGTCGAGGACGTCCGGTTCCGCCTGCAGGAGGGCCTCGATGGCAGCGGCATCCGCGCGCTCCACGTCGAGTCGAGCCTCCGTTGCCCGGTTCATGTCCAGGACATCCGGTTCCGCCTGTAGGAGGGCGTCGATGAGAGCGGCATCCGTGCGCTCGGCGTCGAATCGAGCCTCTGCCGCCCGGTTCAAGTCCAGGACGTCTGGTTCCGCCTGCAGGAGGGCCTCGATGGCAGCGGCATCCGTGCGCTCCGCCTCAAGTTGAGCCTCCGCCGCTCGGTTCACATCCACGACATCCGGTTCCACCTGCAAGAGAGCCTCGATGGCAGTGGCATGCGCGCGCTCCGTGTCGAGTTGAGCCTCTGCCTTCTGGTCATCCCTTAGTATCGCCATGTTGAACCGCTGGTCCACCAGCACCATGGGGGACTCGGACGCCGACACGAAGTCGACGTCCATCGTCTCATACCCATTGGGGGCCTTCTGCGCCGCGACCTCCGCCATGAACATTGGATTGGCTTCCTCCTCCTCGTAGCTTGGCTACAGAGAACTCGGGGATTGCCCCCCCCGCAAAGCGAGCTTGGGAATGGAGGTATGTGTTGCCGACCGCTGCCGCGATTTCTGCGCGGCGCTCCGGCGTCAACTTCTTGTAGTAAGTGATCTTGCGGCGCACCATGGCTTTCCGGCGAACTAGGGGACGCTTGATGCAGGCTAGGGGATCGAAAGGTGGGGGAATGGGCTGGAGATTTGGTGTGGTTTTAGGGCAGTGGCTGGCGTAGGCCGAGCAGCAAAGGTTCTGGTGTGAATAGTGGTTCCGGTGACGACTGGTCAATCGGTTTTGACTGTACATCGCTCTTTTCGCGTTCGCATTGCAGCCTGGCACGCTGGACCCTCCATGGCGCTCACCAAATGGAACGCGCTTCGTCTTGCGTTTTCGCTCGCTTGTGGGACCGCTGTTGAGAGCAAACTGACGTCCCTCCCCCTCCCCTGCCCGCGTAATTTATTATACCACCACTCCCTCCATTTTATGCGGAGTAAATAAAAACAGAGGGAGTATACTATGGATGTGGATCCCCTGACATGGCCGAACCGATTGAGTAACTGACATGCGGGGCCTAGCAATCATGGGGTCCGCCAGTAAGTGACCGAAAGGGATGGTAAGGTAGGGATACCTACGTCAGAGGATCCACTTCCACTATACTACTTTGACCAAATGTTAGAGTAATAATATATGACATGCAACTTACACAAATGTTAGAGTAATAATATATGACATGCAACTTACACAAAGCATACAGGGTCTAATGCATGTTTCGAGGCTAACTTTGACCAAATGTTAGAGTAATAATATATGACATGCAACTTACACAAAGCATACAGTAAAATTCGTATGTGAAAGGTGTTTCCAATAATATAATTTTCACATTATACATCTCATGTACTATTAATCTTGCCAATAGTCAAATTGGAAACCATCTCGAGTACATATCTAGGAGTACGTATGAATCTAACAATATTGATTGGGCGTTGTTGAATGTTGATACCTTTTTGATCAAAGTAGATATACTTTGACTACACATAAAACTTATGTGTAAACTAGAAAGGATAGGAGGGAGTATATTGTACGTTCAAAAACGAAACAAACATTGAATACCCTTTATATATGATTTGCGGATGCTATGATCACCGGTTCAAAATTTTGAATCCGCCTTAGATACCACGTGCCCCCACTCGTTCCCTCTCGATTTCATCTCGGGGTCCAGAGATCTATTGAAAGAGGACTAGGGTGTGTACATGCGAATGATACTCGGCGGAATGTTCAAATGAGGCATGCGGGAGGATGGACTCGACTGGAGGGCGACATGATCGATGGAGAAGAGGGTTGGAGAGGAATGGGAAATAAGCAAACGCCACGTGATTATACATGAACGGCTCAGATAAACAATAAGTTGTCTCTCTTGGCCTACATAGTGAAAGGCCTAATGCGCAACACGGAGCACGGACGCTCGAATATGGCCGGGAAAATAGGGAAACCGACACGTGGGGCACACCCGTTGGGACGATGTAGCGTAGACTAGTCCAATGGAGGAGCTGGCCCATGACCTCCTCGCCACCGACAACCGTTCATGTGGGTCGTTGGGGCCAACAATGGGGCGCAGCTCCAACACCGCCTCTGGACACGGCGACCGCGGTGAGCGACACACTCATATCGTCGCTAGACACGGTCGATTTCAGTTTGCCCAGGGTGGCGTTAGTGCTGTGGCACGACCAATGGTATGTTTGATTTGTACCCAAGGTTTCCCCATCAAAGCATTGGGTAGCCAAAATTTTGGTTGAGGTATTGGTTGCCCATGATTTGGCCGACATTGGCAAGAAAAATGAACTTGAGTTGGCTAGAGTTCATTGGCATGCCAAAGAAATGGCAACCATCCAAACAAAGACCAATCTTTGGGTCATGACAAAAATTTTGGTTGAGGTATTGGTTGCCCATGATTTGGCCGACATTGGCAAGAAATATGAACTAGAGTGGGCTAGAGTTCATTGGCATGCCAAAAAATGGCAACCATCCAAACAAAGACCAATCTTTTGGTCATGACCAAAATTTTTGCAAGGTGCACTTTGGCCACAATCCAAACACACCCCAACACCCGGTTCGTCGAGGATGCACGGGGCGCCGCGACGCATCCGCGGAGTGGTGTAGCGCAGCCAACTGCATCCTCTGGACCTGAGACCATGCCGGGTCATCTTGCTTTTTCAATGACATGCAGGGATCGCATGTGAGCAAAGGGCATCTCCAACGTTGCCACGACCGCAACTGACTACCCTGGCACTCCAAAACCCTCGTCCCTCGTGCCGTTGCACGGTGCGTTCCCAGCCGGCGCCAGCTGCCCGCATTCATGTCGTCCGTTCGTGTGTCGTCATTAAGAGGCTCGGTGCCTATGGAACCAACTCCGACGACTTAATGACGCACCCGGATGCTTGGCCTCACCGGAATGCGCTACTTAAAGCGGCAACGCCCAGCTAACCTCCACACCATAGCGCATCGTCCTCCCACCTGTAACCACATCCGCCATGACCGCAAGCGCGAACGCTTTGCGGGAGAGCTTGTCTTCGGGGATGGAGCTCGAGGTCGCCGCCCTCGCTCAAGTCGCCGCACAAGCGGTGGCTACGCTGGCGGCCGACGATGGGAGCACCGTCAGCCACGCGTCCTACTTGCCACCGTCCAATGTCCGGCACCGCCGAGGTCGGGGACTCCTCCGAGGATGATTAGGGTATGGGAGGCAGCGGGTCATGGTGTGCCAACTGGCCGGTCCGTCTCCCTTGTTCTACTTTTCCTTGCTGGAGACCGCACCTTCACTTCACGGGTCTTCAACCCCACCCCCATACATGGAGATCACAGATGGAGGACGTCGGTCGCCGCCGTAGAATAGGTTTAGGGTCGGGTTTCTTTTATTTTTTTGTCCTATAAAAGTTTGAAATGTAATGAAAATCTGCCGTGTTTGCATTAATCTTGGCTGGTGTATATGAACTTTCACAATAATATACATATTGTAGGAGTACTAGCAAGATGCCCGTGCTTTGCACGGAAGATCAAGATCTTGTGGGAGAAAATGATGAACGAGGGAAAGCCTTATGTGCAAATGTGGAGAGGAGTGCGGGTAAATTGTCATAGTTTCCTTCCTATCTGTTAGATATAGATCGGACAACCTATATTGCAGGATCGGACACATCTTTCTACATCTACGGGAACCTACGAAAGGGTTAACGTAAATTGCCTCTCTCTCTCCTCCCCTGATTTTCATGGTGGTGGGCCCCTCCCACCCCCCAATCTACAATCAACAGCTCACACGTTTTACATTACGTTAATTACGTAACTGGGATTACGTAGGTGTAGCATTACTCGTCCTAAAAAACCCAACTAAGCCAACCTCCCAGCATATCGCACAGGAAAAGACCCGGCCGCGCCGTTTTAGTCGGGATTACCGGATTACTAGTAGTAGTATCGATGGATCGCGTGAAGCAACATATTTTTTTGAGGGGGCGAAGCACCTTGTTTAAAAGGAAAAAATGTGGTACACTCACAGCACTCCTGTCGCGGTCGCATTGCACCCCACACACGTTCAGTCCTGCACACGGCTCACGCAAACGGAACGCGCTTCGGCTTGCCTCTTCACTGACACGTGGGACTGCACTTGGAGAAACCGACTATGCGCCAAACTCTCCCCGCCCACCATGCGAAAATCCTCTCCCCCCACACCCAAAAATTCCCCCCAAATCCGATATGTCTGCGCCGTGGTTCGGCGATCCTCTCGCTCCCACCGTACGCTCTCGTAGACTGCCGTCCTCTAGCCGCGCCGCCACCTCTGGCTATGTTCTTGTGGAGGTGCACGGCGGTAAGTGCCGCCACCGCCGGCGACATTCGTGTGGAGACGCACGGCGGTCAGCTTCTCCCATGGTACGCGCATTCTAGACTGAGGCCCCATTCATGTCGGTGTAGCACTGAATGTTAGCTGATAGACGCTGTTAATCTCACTGTTTGCCGAAGTAGTTTACTGCCAATATGCTCTGCTTAAGAAGCTTCCTTGCCCTGTTCTGCACTCAATCTCCTCAGCTGAGATGGCATGCCAAGGCTGATTAGTTGCTAAAATATCCTGCCATATATTTATTGTGACGTAGATTGTCATGGTCTAGTAGCCAATCTGTTAGCTGAAATAGCTCTACACCGTTTTATACTCGATCTTTGTTGCTGCGATGGCCTTCGATAGTTCGATGGTTGTGTGCTCGGCCTCATTGACTGCTGAAACAGCCTGCCATAATTTGGCACTCAAATCTGTTTGCTGAATTAGCTTTACATATATTTCGTTACTTAGATCTGCTCGTCCAAATATCTTGCCATAGCTTTAGACATCGACCTAGGTATTTTTTCTGGACTTCATAAAAAAGCATATATGTTTTTCCTGTAATATCTAGTAGAAGAACTAATTTGTATGTCTAACAGATGGACAGGACTTGGATAACTTCTGCTCAAAGATTCTCCGTTGCATATGTCGAGGGGGTTGAAAACTTCATGAACTTTATCAGAGCTGAGTACGGTGGTCCAAATCAGATGTGCTCTGCCCGTGTAGTAGTTGTATGAATTCAGTTACAAGACCCCAGTCAATTGTGCAAAATCATCTACACTTGTATGGGATGTCGGTCACATATACTAGGTGGGTTCATCATGGTGAAGCTGTGAACGTCAATGTTATTGACTACATGGAAGTAGCAGATCACCATCTTGATCTTGCTGATGCTCAGGTGGAAGAGGAGGAGGAGGTGGTGGTGGCGGAGCCAGTGAGTTTGACCAACATTGAAACAATGCTACGAAATGCTCGTGCATTCCGTGAACTTTCACCTGCAGAAGAAAAATGGTGGGCCCGCATGTTGGAACAATGCAACGTTGCTGTCACCCCAGGAAATAAGCTGTCAGTATTCTCAGCTATGGTCACCTTTCTTCAGGTGAAGACATCTGAGCGGATGACCAACAAATCATCCGATGCGATGTTGGCTGCTTTCCGCGAATCTTTCCTAGATGCGTCTGAGCTGCCACACACCTACAGTAAAATGAAGAATTTCCTTCGTGTAGTTGGAATTGGATATGATGTGATCCATGTTTGTAAGAATAATTGTGGTCTATTTCGGAAGGATTATGCCAACTTAAATGAATGCCCGAAATGCAAATCATCAAGATGGAATGATGGCGATGCTGTGAAGAGGATTCCTCATAATGTTCTAAGACATTTTCCAATTACACCAAGATTGCAGAGGTTGTTTCATGATGCGGAAACAAGATAGGATGTACTATGGCATTCTAGGAACCAGGAGTACAGAGATCAGAATGTAATGAGCCATCCATCTCATGGTAGTGAGTGGAAAATCTTCAATGATAAACACAAAGAGTTTGCTGCTGACCCGAGAAACATTAGACTTGGCTTAGCTTTAGATGGATTTAACCCATTTGGCCACCAGAGCGCCACATATAGCATGTGGTCAGTGCTTGTTATCCCTTACAACATGCCTCCAAATGTCTGCACCAAAGAATCAAACTACATGATGGCCTTGCTCATCCCAGGTCCAAAAAGTCCTGGAAAGGATTTTGATTTGTTCATGGAGCCTCTTGTGGAGGAACTTCAACAGCTATGGAAGGGTGTTCTCACTCGAGACCTATATAGCAGCCCACTAGCTGATTTCTTTCTGCGTGCTGTTATAATTTGGTGCGTCCATGATAATCCAGCTTTGGGCACTATGTCAGGGCGAACGACCCATGGTTACAATGCATGTGTTCGCTGTGACAGGAATCCGCTGTCATACGCAATACTTAGCAAGATCTGTTACATTGGACACCGCCGTTTCCTTGCCAAGGACAAGCCGCATCCTAGAAAATACCGAAGACATGTGTCCAATGCAAAGCATGAAAACCGTGATGCGCCAAAGAGGCTCACCACCGATGAGTTGCAAGTGGAATTAGAGAAGGTCAGGCATATTACACCAGGAAACCATCCTGGTAATGGTAGCGGGAAAAGGAAGCGTGGCAGGGTAGAAGACAGATTATTGTTTACCCACAGGTCCACTTTGTGGGACTTGGAGTATTGGAAAGATTTGGATCTGAGGCATAATCTTGATGTGATGCACATCGAGAAAAATATATGTGACATCATTATCGGCACACTTCTTAATATTGAAGGCAAGACGAACGATACCTTAAAATCTAGGATTGATTTGACACACCTGGGTATCAGAAAGGATTTGCAGGTGCAAGATGAAGGTAAACCACGGGATATGACACCAGCTGTGTACGTCTTGGACAAGGTTAAAATGAAAAGAATTCTGTGAGGTCCTGTCACGTGTGAGATTCCCACATGGATTTGCTTCCAACCCTGAAAGGAGAGTCAGTGCAGATGGAAACAAGGTACAAGGGTTGAAAACTCATGACTGACACGTCCTACTTCAAAGGGTTTTACCTGTTATCCTTAGAGGATTGGGCCGCCCTGACTTATACAGAGCAGTTGCAGAGTTGGGACAATTCTTCAGGGAACTCTACAGTAGGAATATCAGGATAGATGCTTTGGAGCATCTTAGAGACAAGATACCAACTATCCTATGCGACCTTGAGAAGATATATCCTCCAGCCTTCTTTGATGTGATGGTGCATTTGGTTGTTCATCTACCTGATGAGGCACTACTTAGAGGTCCAGTACAGTATGGCTGGATGTACCCTATTGAAAGGAGGTTAGGCACTTTCAAGGGCTATGTTAGGAACAGAGCTAGACCCGAGGGTTCCATTGCAAAGGCCTACATTGCTAGAGAAGCGTTGACATTCTGCTCAAAATACATTGAAACAGCTGATCAACTTAGCAAAGAGGTGGGTGAAGACAATCTCGGGCTCAATGTTTTCGATTATTCTGTTCGAGTTACAGGGAAGAGTCGACAAGAGGATAAACCTAAAGATTTGGACAAAATGGTTTGGTATGTGTTGAATAACTATCCTGAGATACTACCTTATATCAAGTAAGTGCAGTACTGCAGCTTATACATCATAATCTACTAAACTTGTAGCACATTCTTATATATTTAGATGTTTGACGCGATCACTATGTTGTGCAGCATCTACAAAGAGGAGTTCCTGCCGCAAAATCCAAGAAACATTGACAAACTGGTTATGGAAGGATTTGCGAAATGGTTCAAGAACCATGTAAGCTTTTGAAGTGCACTGTCAGTTTTTTTTAATATATTGAGTACATAAGATGATCAGCTTGTCTATTTTATAACCATATGTTAAGAAGATGCGGGAGGATGGGCAGGCAGTTGATGATGCCCTTTACTCACTAGCAATGGGTCCTGATACTCGGGTAAGACATTATGAATCTTGCGTTGTTGGAGATGTGCGCTACAACACCCTTACACGAGACGAAGGCAGGAAGACACAAAACAGTGCCATCATGAGCACGGATACGTATGATAAAGAGACAACTGAAATGTATGCTAACATAACAGACATTATTCAGTTGCAGTATATCTCCAGTTTCGAGGATCATCGGTGTGTGGTTCTATTGTGCTGTCGTTGGTATAACCTGTTTTCCAGGATCGCAAAACCCAGAGCTAATGTTTATTTCAAATCCATCAATGTCAAGGCGGCGTACCAGGCCAACGAGCCTTTTATTTTGGCAAATCAAGCAACACAGATATTTTTCTTGGAATACACATTTGCACGTAGCGATGACTAGAGAGTATTGCAAAGGTTTGAGCAGAGGAATTCGTTTAATGAAGTTGCACAACAAGATGATGCTTACACTGCTCCTGATGTACAAGATAACACAGATGTTGCTAATATCTTTGAGAACCATCACGTCAATGACGCTGGCGAAAAGATTGCCTGTCGTGCTGTGGACATACAAGAGTTGATCAAGAAGAAGCCAACGTTCGAGGACGTTGAGGACGAAGAAGAAGATGCCATCGTGGGGAATTACGATTCAGACTGATACACATGACGAAGATGTTGACGCTGCTGCTGTGGATGATGATTACATTACTTTTGTCGTATTTTCCTGTCAGAAGACATTTTTTTATCTACTATGTGAAATTGTGTTTGCTATGACAACTGAAACCTGATGAACATGTTGTTTAGTATTTTGCTGTGAGAACATCACTTGTTATGTATGCTGATTTGTGTTTGGTGATTGTATGACAACTAAAACATGATGACATTGTTGTTTAGTTGTACTCATATTTGGCTATGGAACTTGAATTTGATGACATAATTTGCTGTTGGACTGCAATTTGCTCGACGTCTTCGAATGAGAACAAAGCTGACCCGACAGGACCTCTGCTATTTATTTATTTATATGAGCAAAAGGGGATACCCCCTGATTTCCATTAATAGAAATCATTAGATGTTCACAACACTACGCCCAGCCTGCTACACAGGTTTCATTCATTACTAGTTTCAGCAAAGTGCTCATGTCGTAGCCACTGAATACATCACGAGTGCTACATACACTGCAAATAAAGAGACAATCATCCTACAGAGCATATCGATTTTTCCCATTATCTTCACAAGCTCTTTCATCTCCTCATTGTTTCCAAGGCCATTCAGCATCTGTTCCTTGGCCATGATCAGAGGAACTGCATCTTTAAGCTTCTTCTCTGCATCTTCCTCTTCTGCCGTTCCTTCAGTTACTTGTCCAACACCCCAACCTGCTGGTATTGGGATTCCTCGTCTAACCAAATAATCAGTGTAGTTGCATTCCCCCACATCAGCAACTTCCCAGAAATACAAATCACACGAATCTTCCCTTTTCTGCACGATTCAAATTGGTAGATCATCAACTAAACTATTAAAAAAATCAGCAACTGAAAGCAGCAGAACAACACTTAAACATATTATTAGCCCATGATTCGGGCATTTGTAGAAGACTCGGCCAGGGTTGCGGATTGTGGTTGAGACACAACAGATGACTCTGCGTGATTTGCAGCGGTGGCACCACACCAACGGCAGCGGGTTGCGATGAGCAATCGGCTGCGGTGCACGTGCCGGCGAGGGTGTGATGAGACCCACAGGCGATGGTACGGGTTGCGACTTGGCGCATATCTGGTTGTTGCCTATTGAAGAGCAGGAGGATGAGCAGCCAGCGGACATGGTTGCTGCGGCCAGAGCTTCTGATGCTAGGGAGAGTAAGTAGAGAAGAGGAGAAGCGAATGTTGGATATGTCAGTTTCATTACTTGCAAAGTAGCATAGCACCATATATAGTCATAGTCTAGGTTTGGATTCGAACCAGCTACAGGAGAATGTCTTTCTTTTTTCTAAAACTCGGCAACGTCTCATTATTGGTACACTAGCTTGTTCTGTATGCCTTCCCAAGTCTTTGATTTTCTTTCCCTTTTTTGCGAGGATGGAAGGAGGACAAAATTGAGAGTTCCTGGGACTCGAACCCAAGACCTCTCAGTTGAAAACCAAGGGTGCTAGTCACTTATGTGGAAAACGTTCCCTGTGAGGAGGACGGCAGACGAACGCATTTTCCTCGCAGTTTTCTTCCTATATATAAAAAAGTATGCTACTTGGTGTCCGCTTAGTCAACAAAAGGATTGTGCCAACCTTGACCGTTGGAATGACATTCAACGTTTGTCGTGTTTCTTCAGTCTCTTCTTCCTCGAGCCGCCAAAGCCAAACCAGCGCCGGCGGGACCGCCTGCTCCCGCCTCCCACGGCTGGCTGTGATCTGCCCCGGCTCCTGTTCGTTCCCGTCCGAGGCCTCACCATCGTCCTCCCCCTTGGTTCGCTCGCTGCGGCACCGCCCTCCTGTGTTGTCAACATGGTCAACAACCGAGAGGAATAAGGAGATGACTGTACATGGTGAGGATGACAGTAGGGACCCAGCAACGCGCGCAGTAATTTTGTTTTTTCGGGACAGAGAAGGGTATCAACTGGGTTGTGCGGGACCCGTGGCCCGTCTAGCCCAGGCTTTTATTTCATATGTTTAGCACATGACCAGCCCAGTTTGTTTTTTTCCTTTCTGAAAATTGCTAGCCAGCTATTTTGTTTTTTGCAAAATAACCAACGTAGGCCTACTTGCTTTTCTATGCCCTGTTGGGCCGGAAATCATTCAAGACAAGGAGGGATGCATTTTGCCCAGAAAATGGGCTATAAATAATAAGAAATGGGCTATAAGTAATAATAAATGGGCTGTAAAATGAAAAAATACAGCAAACAGACAATTAGTTCCAAAATACTGTTTTCTTTCGGATTTTGATATTTTAAATTTCATTGTTTTTGTGCGGGTAAAATTTCATTGAATTTAAATCAAGGTATATTTAGATTTAAAATTAATTTGAATCTGGCTAGAAATTTCGGGCTGTATGCTATTTGGGACAGATTTGGAGGCTGACTTGTGGGTCTACTAGGTTGACGTGTACTTTGGCTTTGTCAACTTAGTCCACAAACGATTCTAGCAGCAGTGACCGTTGGATGTTAATCCAACGGCCGTGCTGCTTCTTCAATATCTGATCTTCTTGCTCCAGCCGCCCAAACCAGCTCCGGTGGGACTGCCTGCTCCCGCCTCCAATGGCCGGCTGTGCTACCGCACAGTCCGCACCGCCCCACCCTACTTCATTGCTGGTCAGGCCATTCCTCTACTCACCCACACCTCCTGTTATTTTCCGGTGACGGCAGCCGGACCAGTAAACCCTCGTACTCCCCACCGCGTGGCCAACCATTGCCGAGTCTTCCCCGGCTCCGTGCTGTTCCCTTCCTAGGCCTCGTCGTCGTCCACCGCCATGGTGCTCTCGGTGCGGCCTGGTCAACTTGGTCAACGAACGACATCCATCGGTCGTGGACTATACGAGCAAAATAATGATTCCTCCACCTGACAGCTGGGACCCACCAGAAGGGCCTCTGTATTTCGCGAAAAAACATTCCCCCCGCTGACATGTCGGACCCACCAGCTATATCTTCGCACGCAAGGAAGTGCCTCCTTATTACGCACAAAAAATGAATACCCCCTGCTAGCTGGGACCCACCATAGTGGGAGGATGACTTGTGGGCCAACAAAGTTGACGGGGACGGAGGGCTTTGTCAACTTAGTCAATATGAATGATTCTAGATCTAGTGACCGTACGATGTCCATCCAACGGCCGTAGTGCTTCTTCAACCTCTGGTCTTCTTGCTCCAGCCGCCCAAAGCAGCGCCGGTCATGCCGCATGCTCCCGCCTCCCGTGGCCGGCTGTGCTGCCGCGGAGGCCTCACCGCCCCCTACTATTCCCACCGCTGGCCAGGCCCTGCGGTGACGGCAGCCTCACACCGCAGCCGAACTAGTGAACGCTCGTACTCCTGTCCGCTCGGGCTTCCACCGTCGCGTCTTCCCCGGCTCCGTGTCGTCCCCTTCCTAGGCCTCGCCATCGTCCACCACCGTGGTGCTCTCCCCGCGGCGTGGTCAACGTGGTCAAGGAACGACTTCCATCGGAAGAGTACTGTACGTGGATAGGCTGACAGCTGGGTCCACAGCCACAGCCCAGTTTTTTTGTGATTTTCCAAGTAAGTCGCTTTTTCAGGCGTGTTGGGCCGCAAATCTTTCAAGATGAGGAGAGCTTTCATTCGGCTGGCTGAGAAAATGGCCCATCAGTAATGAGAAATGGGCTATAAATTTTTAAAACACATCAAACCGGCAATTAGTATCAAATATCATTTTTTTTATTTCAAGATTTTAAATTACATTAATTTTTATGCGTGGAGAATTTGTTGGATTTTATATTAATATACATTTATTTTTAAAATCAGTTTGAATGTGAGTCAAAATTTCGGGATTAAAAACAATTCGGACCGCACCGAAATATGCAAAATTTCGTATAATTTTTTAACCGTGGCCACAATTTGGGTTGTAATGCTAACAAAAAGAATATGGGCTCCAAAAAAACTTTAAGAATTAGCAAATGGGCTGAAAATTATTAGAAATAATGGCAGATGGGCTGTATGCTGTTTTCCACAGATTTGAGGCTTTCCTAAAAAAGGTTGACGCACAAGCAGTGACTGTTAGATGTCCATCCAATGGCCGTCGTGCTTCTTCAATCTCTGCTCTTCCTACTCCAGCCGCTCAAACAAGTGCCGGCGGGACTGCCTGCTCCCTCCTCCCCGTGGCCGGCTATGCTGCCGCGCAGGCCTCACCGCCCCACCGTACTCCCATCGCTGGCCTAGCCATGACTCTAATCACCCACACCTGTTGTCATTCTCCGGCGACGACAGATGAACCAGTAAACCCTCGTACAGTCGTACTCCCCTCTGCGTGGGAAACAAGTGCCGAGTCTTCCCTGCCTCCGTGTCGTTCCCTTCCTACGCCTCGCTGTCGTCCACCGCCCTGGTGTTCTCGGCGCGGCCTGGTCAACGTGGTCAATGACCGACATGCATCTCAAGTGGACTGTACGTGGAGAGGCCGACAGTTGGGTCCACGGCCGCACGCAAGGAAATGCCTCCTTATTACGCACAAAATAATGATTCCTCCACCTGACATCAGGGACCCACTGAAAGGGCCTGTGTATTTCGCGAAAAAATGTTACCGCCGCTGACAGCTCAGACCCACCAGCTATATCTTCGCACGCAAGGAAGTGCCTCCTTATTACGCACAAAAAAATGAATACTCCCCCTGTTAGCTGGGACCTAGTATAGTGGCAGGCTGACTTGTGGTCCTACTAAGTTGACGGGGATGGAGGGCTTTGTCAACTTATTCAATATGCACGATTCTAGCTCCAGTGACCGTACGATGTCCATCCAATGGCCGTAGTGCTTCTTCAACCTCTGTTCTTCTTGCTCCAGCCGCCAAAACCAGTGCCTCGTGCTCCTGCCTCCCGTGGCCGGCTGCGATGCGGCGGAGGCCTCACCACACCGTACTACTCCCACCGCTGGCCAGGCCATCCCTCTACTCACCCACACCCCCTGTTACTTTGCGGCGATGGTAGCCTCACACCGCAGCGAACCAGTGCCCTCGTACTCCTCTACGCGTGGGCATCCACTGCCGCATCTTCCCCGGCTCCGCGTCGTCCGCTTCCTAGGCCTCGCCGTCGTCCACCGCCCCGGTGCTCTCGTCGCAGCGTGGTAAACGTGGTCAAGCAACGGCTTCCATCGGACATGGACTGTACGTGGAGAGGCTGACAGCTGGGTCCACGCCGCAGCAAGGAAGTGCCTCCTTATTACGTGCAAAATAATTATTCCTTCACCTGACAGCGGGGACCCACCGGACGGGCCACCGTATTTTGCCCCCCTGACAGCGGGGACCCACCGGACGGGTCATAGTAGAGGCGGCCAGGGTGCAAGAAAGAAAATACGGCCACGTATGTGTACATACGGGCATGGTATCGAACGCCTACTCGCGCATACGTACGGTGAGGGCTCGTTGACATGGCTGGGCGGAACGGAGAAATAGCGTCGTCGTCGTGTTCATGGGGAGGCAATGGAATGCGTCGTGTTCATGGGGAGGTAACGGAATGCGTCATGTTCATGGGGAGGCAACAGAATGCGTCGTGTTTATCGGGAGGCAACGAAACGCGTGGGAGCCAACTGGCTGGGTCGGAACGAAATGCGTGGTCGTGTTCATCGGGAGGGCTTGGACAGAACAGGCGATGGAAACGAGGCCTGGTGTACCGCACAACGGAGGAAACAGACCTCCTACATTCGGAACGGGGTCCTGTTGATCGGGAGGGGTCTGGCATACCACAAAATGGAGGAAACGGACCTCCTACGGTCGAAACGGGGGTCCTGTTGATCAGGAGGGGTATGGCGTACCACAAAACGGATGAAACGGACTTGTGTTGGAGCGCTACGGTCGAAACGGGGGTCCTATTCATCGAGAGGGGTGTGGCGTATCGCAAAATGGGACTCCACGGGATACTGTTCATCTCCACCGTCGACCCCCTCCAGCCTCCACGAGCTACTGTTCATCCACCGTCGACCTCCTCCGGCCTCCACCTGCGGCTGTTCATCCACAGGATCCTGTTCATCCAGCCTCCACCGCGCGCTACTCCACCGGCTACTGTTCAACCAGCCCTCTCCACGGGCTCCTGTTCAACCACCCCTCCACAGGCTACTGTTCATCCTGCCCTCCACCGTCTACTGTTCATCCTGACCTCCACGGGGTGGTCCTGTTCATCCAGCCCCAACCGGCTCGATCGATCGGGGTCCTGTTCATTCAGAGGCAACACCACGGGGTCCTCTTCATCCACCCCCACCGGGAACTGTTCATCCACCCCCCCCCCCGCGCAACGTTGACTGTTCATCCAGAGGCAGCATTGATCGGCTTCAGTTAGTAGCAGTAGCGAAGGAATCGCTCGATCGTGTTTAGTTAACAGCCATCGATCGATCGCTCGGGTTCAGTAACGCGTAGCCTCGAGTGCAATCGCTCGGGTTCAGTTAGAGCCCAACGCCTCGCTCGGGTTCAGTTAGAGCCAACGCCTCGCACACACGCGCGTACGTGTATGAGAGAAACACGCATCGCTCGGCCCCCGACCTCCTACCGTAACCGAGAACTCCCCAAAATTTTCCTCGCCCTCGCTTCTACCATGGTTTTTCCCGTCATGGGCGGCCCAAAGAATGTCATGCAGCTGCGTCTCTGGCCCGCCCAGGACGAAAAGCCCATTTTCTGTCATGATTTTTTGTCATAGATGTAGGAGCCCACCACATCTATGATGATACCGGGTTTTGTCACAATTATCGTCATAGAAGTGTCATATGTATGACAGAAAAAAATTCGTTAGGCCCAAAATGTCATGGATGTGTCTTTTTTTGTAGTGATACGTCATTCCCTTTGTCATCGGTATGTTACTTGCCTGAGATTCGATCGTTGGTATCATGATACCTAGTTCAATCTTGTTACCGGCAAGTCTCTTTACTCGTTCCGGAATGCATCATCCCGTCACATTGCTTGCAAGGCTTATAGTGATGTGCATTACCGAGAGGGCCCAGAGATACCTCTCCGATACACGAAGTGACAAATCCTAATCTCGATCGATGCCAACTCAACAAACACCACCGGAGACAGCTGCAGAGCATCTTTATAATCACCCAGTTACGTTGTGACGTTTGATAGCACAGAAGGTGTTCCTCCAGTATTCGGGAGTTGCATAATCTCATAGTCAAAGGAACATGTATAAGTCATGAAGAAAGCAATAGCAAAAAAACTAAACGGTCATTATGCTAAGCTAATGGATGGGTCTTGTCCATCACATCATTCTCTAATGATGTGACCCCGTTCATCAAATGACAACACATGTCTATGGTTAGGAAACTTAACCATCTTTGATTAACGAGCTATTCAAGTAGAGGCATAATAGGGACACTCTTTTTGTCTATGTATTCACACATGTACTAAGTTTCCGGGTAATACAATTCTAGCATGAATAATAAATATTTATCATGATATAAGGAAATATAAATAACAACTTTTTATTATTGCCTCTAGGGAATATTTTCTTTAGTCTTGCACTTGCACTAGAGTCAATAATCTAGATTACATAGTAATGATTCTAACACCCATGGAGTCTTTGTGCTCATCACGTTTTACTCATGGAAGAGGCTTAGTCAACGGGTCTACAACATTCAGATCCGTATGTATCTTGCAAATCTCTATGTCTCCCTCCTTGACTTGATCGCGGATGGAATTGAAGTGTCTCTTGATGTGTTTGGTTCTCTTGTGAAATCTGGATTCCTTTGCCAAGGCTATTGCTCCAATATTGTCACAAAAGATTTTCAGTGGACCCGATGCACTAGGTATTACACCTAGATCGGATATGAACTCCTTCATCCAGACTCCTTCATTTGCTGTTTCCGAAGCAGCTATGTATTCCGCTTCACACGTAGATCCCACCACAACGCTCTGCTTAGAACTGCACCAACTTGCAGCTCCACCATTCAATATAAATACATATCCGGTTTGTGACTTAGAGTCATTCAGATTAGTGTCAAAGCTTTGCATCGATGTAACCATTTACGACAAGCTCTTTGTCACCTCCGTAAACGAGAAACATATCCTTAGTCCTTTTCAGATATTTCAGGATGTTCTTGACCGTTGTCCAGTGATCCACTCCTAGATTACTTTGGTACCTCCCAGCTAAACTTATAGCAAGGCACACATCAGGTCTGGTACACAGCATTGCATACATGATAGAACCTATGGCCGAGGCATAGGGAATGACCTTCATTTTCTCTCTATCTTCTGCAGTGGTCGGGCATTGAGTCTGACTCAACTTCACACCTTGTAACACATGCAAGAACCCTTTCTTTGACTGATCCATTTTGAACTTCTTCAAAACATTACGAAGGTGTGTGCTTTGTGAAAGTCCAATTAAGCGTCTCGATCTATCTCTATAGATCTTGATTCCTAATATATAAGCAGCTTCACCGAGGTCTTTCATTGAAAAATTCTTATTCAAGTATCCTTTTATGCTATCCAGAAATTATGTATTATTTTCCATCAATAATATGTCATCCACATATAATATTAGAAATGCTACACAGCTCCCACTCACTTTCTTGTAAATACAGGCTTCTCCAAAAGTCTGTATAAAACCATATGCTTTGATCACACTATCAAAGCGTATATTCCAACTCCGAGAGGCTTGCACCAGTCCATAAATGGATCGCTAGAGCTTGCACACTTTGTTAGCAACTTTAGGATCGACAAAACCTTCTGGTTGCATCATATACAACTCTTCTTTAAGATATCCATTAAGGAATGCAGTTTTGACAACCATTTTCCAAATTTCATAATCATAAAATGCGGCAATTGCTAACATGATTCGGACAGACTTAAGCATCGCTATGGGTGAGGGAGTCCTGGACTAAGGGGTCCTCGGGCGTCCGGCCCGTTATCTATGGGCCGGACCGATGGGCTGTGAAGATATGAAGACCGAAGACGGTACCCGTGTCCGGATGATACTCTCCTTGATGTGGAAGGCAAGCTTGGCGAACAACTATGAAGATTCTCTCTTATGTAACCGGCTCTATGTAACAGTTGGGGCCGATAGCTCCCAAACTGTGTGATCTCTCCCATACTGAGCTCATTAAGGTCTCTCTCCTTGTCAGGAGAGTCCTGGCCGAACTATGTCCGGCAGGATTGGGATGCGGATGACGAAGAAATTCGTCGCCCACCCACCACCCACTTAGTAGCCACTGTCGACGATTTAACCGACATGCTCGACTTCGACTCTGAAGACATCGACGGCATGGAGGACGATGCAGGAGGCGAACAAGAACCACTGCCCATAGGGCACTGGACAACCACCTCATCATATGACATATATATGGTTGACACACCTAAAGAAGGCAATGGCGATGGGACAGCGGAGGATGACCCCTCCAAGAAGCAACCCAAGCGCCGACGTCAGCAACGCCACTCTAAGTCTCGCCAGAGCAAAAGCGGTGACACCGGCACAGGAGAAAATAGCACTCCGGATAGTGCCGAAGACGACAACAATCCCCTCCAGCAAGATTTAGGGCAGGAGGATGGAGAAGCCAGCCCTCCCGAGAGAGCGGCAGATGGAGAGGTGGAGGATGATAATTACATGCCTCCCTCCGAAGACGAGGCAAGCCTCGACGATGACGAATTCGTCGTGCCTGGGGATCCCATCGAACAACAGCGCTTCAAGCGCCGGCTTATAGCCACGGCAAATAGCCTTAAGAAAAAGCAACAACAGCTTCAAGCTAATCAAGATTTGTTAGCCAACAGATGGACTGAAGTCCTTGCGGCCGAGGAATATAAACTCGAACGTCCCTCCAAGAGTTACCCAAAGTGCAGGTTGCTACCCCGACTGGAGGAGGAAGCACCAAAACCTACATCTCCAGCGTATGACGCGGCCGATCGGCCACCTCGTGGCCACGACAGAGAGGCATTTCAGCCAAAAGCTCAGCCCGCACTCCGACGCCACTCAAATAAAAATGTTAAGGCATGGGGAAATACGCCAGACCTGCGGGACGTATTGGAGGACAAAGCAAAACACGCAAGATCGATCTACGAATCACGAGGGCGCGCCACTATGCGAGATGATAACCGTCACGCCGGATACAGTAAAAGTAAGTTCGGCCGGGCCGAACACAGCGGGCAAGACTCATTTGAGCTGCGTCGCTATATAGCCTAGTACAGAGGCGCCGCACACCCCCTATGCTTCACAGACGAAGTAATGGATCATCAAATCCCAGAGGATTTCAAACCCATAAATATAGAATCATACGATGGCACAACAGATCCTGCGGTATGGATCGAGGACTTCCTCCTGCACATCCACATGACCTGCGGTGACGATATACACGCCATCAAATACCTCCCACATAAACTCAAAGGACCAGCTCGGCATTGGCTCAACAGCCTGCCAGCAGAATCCATTGGCTGTTGGGAAGATCTGGAAGCCGCATTCCTTGACAACTTCCAGGGAACTTATGTGCGATCACCAGATGCCGATGACTTGAGCCACATAATTCAGCAGCTAGAGGAATCGGCCAGGCAATTCTGGACACGGTTCCTAACAAAGAAAAATCAAATCGTCGACTATCCGGATGCAGAGGCCCTAGCAGCTTTCAAGCACAACATCCACGACGAGGGGCTCGCCCGACACCTTGGCCACGAAAAGCTGAAATCTATGGCAGCCCTCACGGCACTCATGACCCGCTTGCGTGGGAGAAGACAGCTGGCTGGCTCGCAGCAATAACATATCAAAGAACCATGGTACTTCCGATACCAAGGATGGCAATGCCAGGTCACGTCGCAACAAACATAAGCGCCGCATTAACAGCGACAATGCCGAGGATACGATAGTCAATGCCGGATTCAAAGGCTCTAAACCCGGTCAGCGGAAAAAGCCATTCAAAAGAAGCACTCCGGGCCCGTCCAGTTTGGACCGTATACTCGATCGCTCATGTCAAATACAATGCACCCCCGACAAGCCAGCCAACCACACCAACAGGGATTGTTGGGTGTTCAACCAGGCCGGCAAGTTAAATGCCGAAAACAAAGATAAGGGGTCACACAGTGATGACGAGGAGGAGCCGCGGCCGTCGAACACCGGAGGACAGAAGAGGTGCCCCCCACAAGTGCGGACGGGGAACATGATATACGCAACCCACATCCCCAAGAGGGAGCGGAAGCGTGAGTTAAGGGACGTATATGCGTTGGAGCCAGTCGCCCCAAAGTTCAACCCATGGTCCTCATGTCCGATCACCTTCGATCGCCGGGACCACCCCACTAGTATCCGTCATGGCGGATTCGCTGCACTGGTCCTAGACCCAATCATCGACGGATTTCACCTCACTCGAGTCCTTATGGACGGTGGCAGCAGCCTGAACCTGCTTTATGAGGACACAGTGCGCAAAATGGGTATAGACCCCTCAAGGATCAAACCCACAAAAACGACCTTCAAAAGCGTCATACCAGGTGTAGAGGCCCATTGCACAGGCTCAGTCACACAGGAAGTGTTCTTCGGATCCCCGGATAACTTCTGAAGCGAGGAGTTAATCTTTGATATAGTCCCGTTCCGCAGTGGCTATCATGCACTGCTCGGGCGAACCGCATTCGCGAGATTCAACGTTGTACCGCACTATGCATATCTCAAGCTGAAGATGCCAGGACCTCGGGGGGTCATCACAGTCAATGGAAACATAGAGCGCTCTCTCTGTACGGAGGAGCACACTGCGGCCCCCGTAGCAGAAGCGCAAAGCAGCCTCTTAAGGCAATCCACCTGTTCGGCGATTCAAGACCCGGACACCTTCAAGCACGCCCGGAGTAATCAGTAACAAGACCGCCTGGCACGTTCCGAGCTCGCATAGCAATGCGGCCCCCACCCCAGTACCAGCCAAACGGCGAAATCCGTTCCACGCATAAATAATTACGCATTAAAAACAACATGGGCACATGTGGGGAGGGGGCACCACTACGGCACGCCCCAAGACGCGGCTCAACCACACTAGAGGCTTCCCGCTTTGTTATTTTTCTCTTTTTCAGGACTTTAATCTCTGGAAACCCTGTCTGGTAGTACGGTTGCTGGACACATGATGCAACAACCAAGGAGGCAAAAAGCCACGTCGCACCACGGAACTCCCAAGTGGTCTCTGACAACGAGTGAAATACCTGCTTTAAATACCACTCCTCAGCTTGCCCTTGGAGGGGACATGTCAAATAGTCCTACTTTTTGCTTATCGCACTACTTGTATCATTCTGCTTTAACTAGACTATTATCGCATTCTCTATTCTTCTTTTATATATATATATATATATGTTCATTCATGACATCCAGCACCCGTACACTCTGGTACGGCCAATACGCTTGGGGCTTAAGCATCCCCCATAATACGACGTGAGAAGTCCTAACACTTTTGACAGTGCGGCACCCCGAACTTATAGCATTATATGCATCAACTCCGAATCATGTCTTGGGTCAATAGTTGGGTTTGCCCGGCTCCCATGTTTTGGTACCTTACGTTCCGCTATATCGGCTAAGGTAGCACTGGGAGAACTACTGCGATTGTGCCCTGGTTCAGCTGGGCTAAGCACCTCAGTAGAGAAAGCTAAAACTGACTATCATGATAAGGCGAGAGCTGGTCGCTGTTCGAGAGGTTTCGAGTCCCTAAAGACTTATGCCGCTTAGAGCGAGGAGTCGGCTTTGTCCGGCTTAAGGCGTGTATAGCGCCCCGAATTCGGCCTTCCGAATACTAGGGGCTTCGCCAAAATTTAAAATTGTAGAATTCTATGGCTAAGTGAGAGTGATAAAGCATTATAGTCCGGTTGCCTTGTTCGTTGTGCTGAGCACCTCCCTCGAAGGACCCAACAATGGGAAAAAGAGTGCTCAGGTTTATCCCGAACACCCCAGCACTCGTGGCATGGGGGAAGAAGCCGACGACTGGCCATCTCTCAGATTTGATAAACAGCCGCACAGAAGGTAATATTTTAAATTTAAACAAGCGTTGCATAGCGCATATGAACAAGTTTTCATAATACAGGATCACACGAGCAAGTTCATTCAAAAATTACATCTTTTGCACACTCGTCCGCCATAAGACGGGCATCCTTCAGGACACCCTCATAATACATTTCCGGGTGGCGATGCTCCTTGCCCTATGGCGGCCCCTCCTTCACCAGCTTTTCAGCGTCCATCTTGGCCCAGTGCACCTTCGCACGGGCAAAGGCCCAACGTGCACCCTCGATGCAGACGGACCGCTTTATGTCCTCCAGCCGTGGGCAGGCATCCATAAGCCGCCTCACCAGGCCAAAGTAGCTATTGGGAAGGGAGTCGCCAGGCCACATCCGGACTATAAGGCCCCTCATGGCCTGTTCGGCCGCCTTGTGCAGCTCGACCAGTTGCTTTAGCTGGTCGCTCATAGGCATCGGGTGTTCGGTCCCAGTATACTGAAACCAGAACAGCTTCTCCGTCGAGCTTCCCTCCTCGGCCTGGTAAAACTTCGCGGCATCCGACACGCTGCGGGGCAAATCTGCGAATGCTCCTGCAGAGCTCCGGACTCTGGTAAGTAACACGTAATTTACTTGCACATGCTTGCTTTGCATATTGAATGCCTTACCCGCCGCTATCTTCCTCATCGCCTCAATCTCCTGGAGGGCCTTTTGGGCTTTGGCCTTGGCATTCTTTGCATTCTCGAGGGCCGCGGCAAGCTCAGACTCTCGCGTCTTCGAGTCAAGCTCTAACGCATCGTGCTTCGTCACGAGATGTTGGAGCTCTTGCTACACCTCGCCCACCCGTGCCTCTTGCTTTTTCCGCTCGGTGCGCTCCTTGGCCGCTTTGTCTTCGTCCTCGGACAGCGCTTGCTTTAGGGTCGCCACTTCGATCGTGGCCCCTGGCACATTCATGATGATCCTGTCATTTCGCAACCACCTTTTCTTTTATATATATAGACAAGGTATTACTTACCTTTGTTCTCCTCGAGCTGCCTCTTGGCAAGGCTGAGCTCTTTCATGGACCCCTCGAGGTCCTGCTTCAGTGCGGCGACCTCCGCAGTCAGTGCGGCAGAGGTCAGCAGCGAAGCCTACATACGCATACAGACATACTTATATTAGACTCCTGCATATATCATTTGATCGTCTATTCGGCTTTTCTTTGTGAACACCAAATAGAGCATCAGGGGCTACTATCTATGCGGTAATATTTTTCCTATATTTTAAATACTTACCTCAAACCCTGGCGGCCTGAACCTTCTTGATCACCGCACTCATAATAGTGCGGTGCTCTTCATCGATGGAAGCGCCGCGAAGCGCTCCCAGCAGGTTGTCTGGTGCCCCTGGATGGACAGAGGTCACCGGCACGGGCGTCATGCCCCTCTTGGAAGAGGGCCGCCTTCTCGAGTCCGGAACCACTTGAGGTTCCAGCGCGGTGTTCGGCTAAGAGCCGAACTTGGAGCTGTTGGGGATCATAGCAGAAATTTAAAATTTTCTACGCATCACCAAGATCAATCTATGGAGTAATCTAGCAACGAGGGGAAGGGGAGTGCATCTACATACCCTTGTAGATCGATAAGCGGAAGCGTTCAAGTGAACGGGGTTGATGCAGTCGTACTCGTCGTGATCCAAATCACCGATGATCCTAGCGCCGAACGGACGGCACCTCCGCGTTCAACACACGTATGGAACGGCGACGTCTCCCACGCCTTGATCCAGAAAGGAGGAGGGAGAGGTTGAGGAAGAGAGTCCAACAGCAGCACGACGGCATGGTGGTGATGGAGTGGCAGTTCTCCGGCAGGGCTTCGCCAAGCTCACGCAGAGGAGGAGAGGTATTGGAGGGGAGGGGCTGCGCCAGGTTCAAGGGTGTGTCCGCCCTCCCACCCCTCAACTATTTATAGGTGGGGAGAGAGGGGGCCAGCCCACCTTAGATCCCATCTAGGGATGGGGGCGGCGGCCAAGGGGGGGAGGAGTGCCTCCCAAGTCAAGTGGAGGCCCTCCCCCTTAGGGTTTCCCCTCTCCCATGCGCATGGGCCTTGGGGGGGGCTGGTGCCCATGGCCCATTAAGGTTAAGGAGCCCCCCTACAGCCCATGCTGCTGTATTGGACGTGGTGGAACATTTTCCAGACCTCCGGACCCCTCCGGAATCCTCCGGAACCTTCCGGAAGCTTCCCGGTACAATACCGGAAAAAACCGAACTTTTCCCGGAACCCGAACAACAACTTTCCATATATAAATCTTTACCTCCGGACCATTCCGGAACTCCTTGTGACGTCCGGGATCTCATCCGGGACTCCGAACAACATTCGGTAATCACATACAAGTCTTCCTAATAACCCTAGCGTCATCGAACCTTAAGTGTGTAGACCCTACGGGTTCGGGAACCATGCAGACATGACCGAGACAACTCTCCGGCCAATAACCAACAGCGGGATCTGGATACCCATGTTGGCTCCCACATGTTCCACGATGATCTCATCGGATGAACCACGATGTCGAGGATTCAATCAATCCCGTATTCAATTCCCTTTGTCCAGCGGTATTGTACTTGCCCGAGATTCGATCGTCGGTATCCTGATACCTTGTTCAATCTCGTTATCGACAAGTCTCTTTACTCGTTCCGTAACACATCATCCCGTGATCAACTCCTTGGTCACATTGTGCACATTATGATGATGTCCTACCGAGTGGGCCCAAAGATACCTCTTCGTTTACACAGAGTGACAAATCCCAGTCTCGATTCGTGCCAACCCAACAGACACTTTTGGAGATACCTGTAGTGAACCTTTATAGCCACCCAGTTACGTTGTGACATTTGGCACACCCAAAGCACTCCTATGGTATCCGGGAGTTGCACAATCTCATGGTCTAAGGAAATGATACTTGACATTAGAAAAGCTTTGGCATACGAACTACACGATCTTTGTGCTAGGCTTAGGATTGGGTCTTGTCCATCACTTCATTCTCCTAATGATGTGATCCCGTTATCAACGACATCCAATGTCCATGGTCAAGAAACTGTAACAATCTTATTGATCAACGAGCTAGTCAACTAGAGTCTTACTAGGGACATGGTGTTGTCTATGTATCCACACATGTATCTGAGTTTCCTATCAATACAATTCTAGCATGGATAATAAACGGTTATCATGAACAATGAAATAATAATAACCAATTTATTATTGCCTCTAGGGCATATTTCCAACAATCTCCCACTTGCACTAGAGTTAATAATCTAGTTCACATCGCCATGTGATTAACACTCACAGGTCACATTGCCATGTGACCAACATCCAAGAGTCTACTAGACTCAATGATCTAGTTCACATCACTATGTGATAAACACTCAAAGAGTTCTGGGTTTGATCATGTTATGCTTGTGAGAGAGGTTGTAGTCAACGGGTCTTGCCATATTCAGATCCCTATGTATTTCGCAAAACTTTATGTCCTATCATAGATGCTGCTACCACGTTCCACTTGGAGCTATTCCAAATTGTTGCTCCATTATACGTATCCGGTATCTCTATTCAGAGCTATCCGGATTGGTGTTAAGCTTGCATTGACGTAACTCTTTAAGTCGAACTCTTTATCACCTCCATAACCGAGAAACATTTCCTTATTCCTCTAAGGATAATTTTTGACTGCTATCTGGTGATCCACTCCTAGATCACCTTTGTACCCTCATGCCAGACATGTGGCAAGGCACCCATCAGGTGCGGTACTCAGCATGGCATACCGTATAGAGCCTATGACAAAAGCATAGGGGACGACCTTCGTCCTTCCTCTTTTTCTTCTGCCGTGGTCAATCTTCGAGTCTTACTCAACTTCACACCTTACAACTCAGGTAAGAACCCCTTCTTTGACTGATCTATTTTTAACTCCTTCAAAAACATGTCAAGGTGTGCGTTCTTTGAAAGTATCATTAGGCGTTTTGATCTATCTTTATAGATCTTGATGCCCAATATGTAAGCAGCTTCATCCAGGTCTTCCTTTGAAAATCACGCTTCAAACAACCGTTTATGCTTTCCAGAAATTCTACGTTATTTCGAATCAACAATATGTCATCCACATATACTTATCAGAAATGTTGTAGTGCTCCCACTCACTTTCTTGTAAATACAAGTTTCTAGCAAACATTGTATAAACCTAAAAGCTTTGATCACTCCATCAAAGCATATATTCCGATTCTGAGATGCTTGCTCTAGTCCATAGAAGGATTACTGGAGCCAGCATACCTTTTATCATCCTTAGGATCGACAAAACCTTTTATTGTATCACATACAACTTTTTCTTATGAAAACTGGTAAGAAAACTTATTTTGACATCCATCTGTCAGATTTCATAATCGAAAAATACAGCTAATGCTAACATGATTCCAACGGACTTAAGCATCGCTACGGGTGAGAAATTCTCATCATAGTCAACTCCTTGAACTTGTGAAAAGACTCTTTCCCACAAGTTGAGCTTCATAGACGGTAACATTACCGCCCACGTCCGTCTTCTTCTTAAAGATCCATTTATCTCAATGGCTTGCCGATCATCGGCAAGTCCACCAAAGTCCATACTTTGTTCTGATACATGGAACCTATCTCGGATTTCATGGCTTCTAACCATTTGTCAGAATACGGGCCCACCATCGCTTCTCCATAGCTCGTAGGTTCATTGTTGTCTAACAACATGATATCTAAGACAGGATTACTGTACCACTTAGGAGTAGTACATATCCTTGTCGACCTACGAGGTTCGATAGCAACTTGATCTGAAGCTTCATGATCACTATCATTAACTTCCTATTCAACAGACGTAGGCGCCACAGAAAACATCTTTCTGTGTTGCATCACTCTCCGGTTGAAGTAAAGGTTCGACAACCTCATCAAGTTCTATATTCCTCCCACTCAATTGTTTCGAGAGAAACTCCTACTCGAGAAAGGACCCGTTCTTAGCGACAAACAATTTGCCCTCGGATCTGAGATAGAAGGTATACCCAACTGTCACCTTTGGGTATCCTATGAAGATGTGTTTGTTTGCTTTGGGTTCGAGCTTCTCCGGCTGAAGCCTTAAGCATCGCAGCCCCAAACATTAAGAAACGACAACTTTGGTTTCTTGCCAAACCAATGTTCATACGACGTCATATCAACGGACTTAGATGGTGTCCTATCTAAAGTGAATGCAGCTGTCTCTAACGCATAACCTCAAAATGAAAACGATAGATCGGTAAGAGACATCATAGATCGCACCATATCTCATAAGGTTTGATTACGACGTCCGGACACACCATAACCCAGTGGTGTTCCAGGTGGCTTCAGCTGTGAAACAATTCCACAATGTCTTAAGTGTTTGCCAAACTCATAACTCAAATATTCTCATTGATCAGATTGTAGGAGTTTGATCTTCTTGTTATGATGGTTCTTAACTTCACTCTGAAATCGCTTGAACTTTTCAAATGTTTCAGACTTGTGCTTCATTAAGTAAATATACCTATATCTACTCAAATCGTCAGTGAAGATGAGAAAATAGTGATATCCACCGCACGCTACAATTCTCATTGGATCACACGCATCAGCATGTATGATTTCCAACAAGTCACTTGCCCGTTTCATTGTACCTGAGAACGGGGTCTTAGTCATCCTGCCCATGAGGCATGGCTCGCATGTGTCAAGCGATTCAAAATCAAGTGACTCCAAACATCCATCAACATGGAGTTTCTTCATGCATCTTACGCCAATATGACCTAAGCGGCAGTGCCACGAGAAAGTGGTACTATCATTATTAACTCTACATCTTTTGGCGTGAACATGTGTATTACCACGACCGAGATTCAATGAACCATTCACATAGGGTGCATGACCGTGAAAGGTATCATTCATGTAAACATAATAACCATTATTCTCTAACTTAAATGAATGACCGTATTGCAATGAACACGATCTAATCATATTCATGCTCAACGTAGACACCTGATAACATTTATCTAGGTTCAATACTAATCCCGAAGGCAGATGGAGCGTGCGATGGTGATCTCATCAACTTTGGAAACACTTCCAACACACATCGTCACCTCGTCCTTAGCCAGTCTCCGTTTAGTCTGTAGCTTTTGCTTCAAGTCACCAATAATAGTAACTGAACCAGTATCCAATACCCAGGTGCTACCAGGAGTACTAGTGAGGTACACATTAATAACACGTATATACTTTGAAGTTGCCAGCCTTCTTATCTACCATGCATTTGGGGTAATTCCGCTACCAGTGAACATTCCCCTTACAATAGAAGCATTTAGTCTCGGGTTTGGGTTCAACCTTGGGTTCCTTCACTTGAGCGGCAACTGGTTTGCCATCCATGAAGTTTCCCTTCTAGCCCTTGCCCTTCTTGAAACCAGTGGTCTTGTTAAACCATCAACACTTGATGCTCCTTCTTGATTTCTACCTTTTGCGGTCTTAAGTACCGCGAACAGCTCCAGGATCAACTCCATCCCTTGCATGTCATAGTTCATCACGAAGATCTAGTAGCTTAGTGATAGTGGCTAGAGAACTCTATCAATCACTATCTTATCTGGAAGTTTAACTCCCACTTGATTTAAGTGATTGTAGCACCCAGACATTCTGAGCACATGCTCACTAGTTGAGCTATTCTCCTCCATCTTGTTGGCTAAAGAACTTGTCAGAGATCTCACACCTCTCAACACGGGCATGAGCCTGAAATCCCAATTTCAGTTCTTGGAACATCTCATATGTTCTATGGCGTTTAAAACGTCATTGGAATCCCGATTCTAAGCTGTAAAGTATGGTGCATTAAACTATCAAGTAGTCATCAGGACGTGTCTATCAGGTGTTCACAACATCCACAGACGACGTTGTAGGGGTTTGCACATCGAGCGGTGCATCAAAGACGTAAGCCTTCTGTGTAGCAGTGAGGACACTCCTCCGACTACGGACCTAGTCCGCATCATTGCTTAGAATATCTTTCAACTTAATCTTTGTCTAGGAACGTATTGAAACAGGGAGCTACAACGTGAGCTATTTATCTACAACATATTTGCGAAGACAATTTAGACTATGTTCATGATAATTGAGTTCATTTAATCAAATTATTTAATGAACTCCCACTCAGATAGACATCCCTCTAGTCGTCTAAGTGAAACATGATCCGAATTGACTAGGCCGTGTCCGATCATCACGTGAGACGGACTAGTCATCAATGGTGAACATCTCATGTTGATCGTATCTTCTATACGACTCATGTTCGACCTTTCGGTCTTCTGTATTCCGAGGCCATGTCTGTACATGCCAGGCTCGTCAAGTCAACCAAACTGTTTCGCATGTGTCCCTAGGCCATGTCTGTACATGCTAGGCTCGTCAACACCCGTTGTATTCGAACGTTAGAATCTATCACACCCGATCATCACGTGGTGCTTTGAAACGACGAACCTTCGCAACGGTGCACAGTTAGGGGGAACACTTTTCTTGAAATTTTAGAGAGGGATCATCTTATTTAAGCTACCGTCGTTCTAAGCAAATAAGATGTAAAACATGATAAACATCACATGCAATCAAATAGTGACATGATATGGCCAATATCATTTTGCTCCTATTGATCTCCATCTTCGGGGCTCCATGATCATCATTGTCACCGGCATGACACCATGATCTCCATCATCATGATCTCCATCATCGTGTCTTCTTGAAGTTGTCTCGTCATCTATTACTTCTACTACTATGGCTAACGCTCTAGCAATAAAGTAAAGTAATTACATGACGTTTATGTTGACACGCAGGTCGTAAATAAATTAAGACAACTCCTATGGCTCCTGTCGGTTTTCATACTCATCGACATGCAAGTCGTGATTCCTATTACAAAAACATGATCAATCTCATACATCACATATATCATTCATCACATCGTTTTGGCCATATCACATCACAAGGCATATGCTGCAAAAACAAGTTAGACGTCCTCTAATTGTTGTTGCAAGTTTTTACGTGGCTGCTATAGGTTTCTAGCAAGAATGTTTCTTACCTACGCCAAAACCACAACGTGATATGCCAATTTCTATTTACCCTTCATAAGGACCCTTTTCATCGAATCCGATCCGACTAAAGTGGGAGAGACAGACACCCGCTAGCCACCTTATGCAACTAGTGCATGTCATTCGGTGGAACCAGTCTCACGTAAGAGTACGTGTAAGGTCGGTCCGGGCCGCTTCATCCCACGATGCCACCGAATCAAGATAAGATTAGTAACGGCAAGCAAATTGACAATATAGACGTCCACAACTGCTTTGTGTTCTACTCGTGCATAGAAACTACGCATAGACCTAGCTCATGATGCCACTGTTGGGGATCGTAGCAGAAATTTAAAATTTTCTATGCATCACCAAGATCAATCTGTGGAGTAATATAGCAACGAGGGGAAGGGGAGTGCATCTACATAACCTTGTAGATCGAGAAGCGGAAGCGTTCAAGTGAACGGGGTTGATGGAGTCGTACTCGTCGTGATCCAAATCACCGATGATCCTAGCGCCGAGCGGACGGCACCTACTCGTTGAACACACGTACGGAACGGAGACGTCTCCCACGCCTTGATCTAGAAAGGAGGAGGGAGAGGTTGAGGAAGAGAGTCCAACAGCAGCACGACGGCGTGGTGGTGATGGAGTGGCAGTTCTCCGGCAGGGCTTCGCCAAGCTCATGTAGAGGAGGAGAGGTATTGGAGGGGAGGGGCTGCGCCAGGTTCAAGGGTGTGGCCACCCTCCCACCCCTCCACTATTTATAGGTGAGGAGAGAGGGGGACAGCCCCCCTTAGATCCCATCTTGGGTTGGGGGCGGCGGCCAAGGGGGGGAGGAGTGCCTCCCAAGTCAAGTGGAGGCCCTCCCCCTTAGGGTTTCCCCTCTCCCATGCGCATGGGCCTTGGGGTGCTGGTGCCCTTGGCCCATTAAGGTTAGGGCGCCCCCTACAGCCCATGCTGCTGTATTGAACGTGGTGGAACATTTTCCGGACCTCCAGACCCCTCCGGAAAGCTCCGGAACCTTCCGGAAGCTTCCCGGTACAATACCGGAAAAAACCGAACTTTTCCCGGAACCCGAAGAACAACTTTCCATATATAAATCTTTACCTCCGGACCATTCCGGAACTCCTTGTGATGTCCGAGATCTCATCCGGGACTCCGAAAAACATTCGGTAATCACATACAAGTCTTCCTAATAACCCTAGCGTCATCGAACATTAAGTGTGTAGACCCTACGGGTTCGGGAACCATGCAGACATGACCGAGACAACTCTCCGGCCAATAACCAACAGCGGGATCTGGATACCCATGTTGGCTCCCACATGTTCCACGAGGATCTCATCGGATGAACCACGATGTCGAGGATTCAATCAATCTTGTATTCAATTCCCTTTGTCCAGCGGTATTGTACTTGCCCGAGATTCGATCGTCGGTATCCCGATACCTTGTTCAATCTCGTTACCGACAAGTCTCTTTACTCGTTCCGTAACACATCATCCCGTGATCAACTCCTTGGTCACATTGTGCACATTATGATGATGTCCTACCGAGTGGGCCCACAGATACCTCTCCGTTTACACGGAGTGACAAATCGCAGTCACGATTCGTGCCAACCCAACAGACACTTTCGGAGATACCTGTAGTGAACCTTTATAGCCACCCAGTTACGTTGTGACGTTTGGCACACCCAAAGCACTCCTACGGTATCCGGGAGTTGCACAATCTCATGGTCTAAGGAAATGATACTTGACATTAGAAAAGCTTTAGCATACGAACTACACGATCTTTGTGCTAGGTTTAGGATTGGGTCTTGTCCATCACATCATTCTCCTAATGATGTGATCCCGTTATCAACGACATCCAATGTCCATGGTCAGGAAACCGTAACCATCTTATTGATCAACGAGCTAGTCAACTAGAGGCTTACTAGGGACATGGTGTTGTCTATGTATCCACACATGTATCTGAGTTTCCTATCAATACAATTCTAGCATGGATAATAAACAGTTATCATGAACAATGAAATATAATAATAACCAATTTATTATTGCCTCTAGGGCATATTTCCAACAGGAGCCCCGGGAGCCTTGCTCCCTTTGCTCCTGGAGTCCGGAAGGTCGCCTTGAGGCGCCTTCGGGATTGTCTCCCTCCGGCTCGGTGCCCCCTGAGACAGTACCTCGGCATTGTCCGTAGGACAAGGAGAGGTGGTGGTTGGAAGTGTATCACTATTCATGTCCGACGAGTCCAAGGAACCGTCCAACGATGATACATCGATACGGACTTGGGGCAGACTGCATAATCGTATTCGACGTTAGGAGAAGTAGTGCGACAAAGGTACACTATGAGTTACTCTGGTATCCGAATACTTACGACTTCGCCAGGGGCTTGGCCCTGAGCATCCACTCGTCTTCGCCGTCGGCGGCGATGGTGGAGTAGTCTGGAAAGAGAGTCCTTCCCTTCTTGGACCCTTCGGCCTTCCCGGTTGGGGCGGCTTTCCTTTTCTTGTCTCCCCCGGCTGGAGGGGGAGAATCTTCGTCTTCCTTCTCCTTGTTTTCGTGGGAGGAGTGCGTCTCGGAGTTATCGGACGATGAATCCGATACCACCTGGCACCGAGAAATCTTTCGGGTTCCCTTGGCCTTCTTCTTGGTCTTGTCCGGCACCTCATAAGGAGCCGGAGTCTGCATCTCCGTCAGGAGAGCGTCCGCAGGGTCTTCGGGCAGAGGGGCCAGACAGTTGATCTGCTCCGATGTCTTCACCCAGTCCTGTCAAAGGCATGGGAGCTCAGACCCCGTACATGGTTAAGCTATGGGAGATAAATACCCTGCCAGATGTACAGAACTTACCGGATTCGCATGGCAGTTCGCGCTTAGCCCGTGGTCCTCGGTAAGAGAATGAGGGACCTCGGCGCCCTTGAACAGCACCCTCCAGACGTCTTTATGCGTCGTATCGAAGAGCTCGCTGAGAGTCTGGTGCTGGGATGGGTCGAACTCCCATAAGTTGAAGTCCCATTGTTGACACGGGAGGATCCGGCGGAAGAGCATGACATAGACTATGTTGACAAGCTTAAGTTTCTTGCTTGTCATGTGCCGGATACATTTTTGGAGTCCATCCAGCTCCACCGATGAACCCAGGACAGGCCCTTCTCCTTCCAGGAAGTGAGCCGCGTGGGAATTCTGGATCGAAACTCGGGGGCCGCCACCCAGTTGGTGTCGCGCGGCTCGGTGATGTAGAACCATCCCGATTTCCACCCCTTTATGGTCTCCACGAAGGAGCCCTTGAGCCATATAACGTTGGGCATCTTTCCCACCATGGCTCCTCCGCATTCCGCTTGTTGGCCGCCCACCACCTTTCGCTTGATATTGAAGGTCTTCAGCCACAGGCCGAAGTGGGGCCGGATGCGGAGGAAGGCCTCGCACACGATGATGAATGCCGAAATGTTGAGGATGAAGTTCGGGGCCAGATCATGAAAGTCCAGCCCATAATAGAACATGAGGCCGCGGACAAATGGATGGAGGGGAAACCCTAGTCCTCGGACGAAATGGGGGAGGAAAACCACCCTTTCGTGAGGTTTCGGGGTAGGGATGACCTGCCCCGCGGCTGGCAGTCGGTGCGCGATATCCGCGGCTAAGTATCCGGCTCCACGTAACTTTTTGATGTGCCCCTCCATGATGGAGGAGGCCATCCACTTGCCTCCCGCTCCGGACATGTTTGGAGAGAGTTGACAAGGAGGATGCAGACTGGGGCGCTGGAGCTCGAGTGCGCGAGATTGGATGAGCAAGGAGGAAGAAGGCATGGGTAGAGAAAGGTGAGATCTTATCCCTTTATAAGGGCGGACTAAACTATGTGCCCCCACTAGCCTCGTAAAACTTGCTTATCCCCCAAGCACCGTAATTTATGATGCGGTTGGGTTACCCATGTCTGTATTGATGAGAAGACCGTAATAAGGGGAACATGGTATCTGCTTTGACAAGACGTGTCAAGAAACCGCCTCGCGTTATGTGCGGGGGCTGGTTAAAGAAAAACGGTTCAAAAATTACCGGGCCGTGGCGTGATGTCATGCTGCCAAAACGTGTCAGCAGATTAGATTTGTGGTAATATTATTCTCTCTACGGTGGTATGTGGAATTTATTTTGCAGGGTCGGACACTATCCTTGTATTCAAATTCTTCTATGGTGTATTCAGAGGAGGAACCTGCCTTGCAATTCCGAAGACAACACTACGCGCCGGACTCATCGTCATTGAAGCCTGGTTCAGGGGCTACTGAGGGAGTCCTGGATTAGGGGGTCTCTGGACAGCCGGACTATATCCTTTGAACGGACTGTTGGACTATGAAGATACAAGATTGAAGACTTCGTCCCGTGTCCGGATGGGACTCTACTTGGCGTGGAAGGCAAGCTAGGCAATACGGATATGTATATCTCCTCCTTTGTAACCGACCTTGTGTAACCCTAGCCCCTTCCGGTGTCTATATAAACTGGAGGGTTTTAGTCCATAGGACAACATACAATCATACCATAGGCTAGCTTCTAGGGTTTAGCCTCTCCGATCTCGTGGTAGATCAACTCTTGTACTACTCATATTATCAAGAATAATCAAGCAGGACATAGGGTTTTACCTCCATCAAGAGGGCCTGAACCTGGGTAAAACATTGAGTCCCCTGCCTCCTGTTACCATCCGCCTTAGACGCATAGTTCGGGACCCCCTACCCGAGATACGCCGGTTTTGACACCGACAACGACTTTCCGAGGAATCATTCCCAATCGGGACGCACGGTGTGCGGGAAAAATCACACTCGGCGTGGTATTCGACACGCCGGAGAACTATCGGTCCAAAGAAATAACCTTCCAGGTGGCCCCCTTCAACAGCGGATATCACGCCCTCTTGGGGCGAGATGCATTCACGTGCTTTCAAACAATACCCCATTATGGGTACATGAAGCTTTAGATGCCCGGCCCAACGGCATAATCACTCTAGTTAGTGATTCGGACATAGCACTCCGCGCCGAGAATAAAACCGCGTCCCTGCCCTTGAGGCATTATCTGAAGCCCTCGCGGCTGAAGAATTAACTGTGCTGCGCTCCACGGTGGACAGAGATGATGTGGTCCTAGACAAACGACCCCAATCCACCTCATTCAAGCCGGCAGAAGAACTAGTCAAATTCCAAGTCCACCCAACGGACACCAAGAAGACACTATCCATAGGAGCACAACTAGACCCAACGGTTGATGCCGCTCTACGAGAGTTCCTGCGCGAGAATTGGGATATATTCGCCTAGCACCCTTCTGATATGCCAGGAATCCCACGCGAGTTGGCCGAACACAGCCTTAATATATTGAAGGGACACAAATCGGTCAAGCAAACACTGCAGCGCTTCTCCGAACCCAAACGCCAAGCTATGGGGGAAGAGCTAGCCAAGTTAATCGAGGCCGGATTCATTAGAGAAATAAAACATGCGGACTGGCTGGCAAATTTAGTGATGGTACCAAAGAAGGACAAATCGTGGCGCATGTGTGTCGATTTTAAAGACCTCAACAAGGCATTCCCCAAGGATCCCTCCCCCCTCCCCCGCATCGAACAAATCATTGACACCACCGCAGGACACGACAAACTGTGTTTTCTTGACGCATATTCCGGATACCATCAAATCAAAATGAAGGAATCCGATCAAGTTGCAATGGCATTTGTCGGGGTATGGGGTTCCGGCAAACCCTTAAGGTTCGAACACTGGGGTGTACGCGAAGTCTTTCCCTTCAACCGATCTACGCTCTAGCTCGCTAGGATCTCGCGGACGAACTCGACAAACTCACAACACAGAAGGACACATGGTTTATACTGGTTCCGGCCACCGTTGTGGTGTAATACCCTACTCCAGTGTGGTGGTGGTGGATTGCCTCTTGGGCTGATGATGAACGCTACAAGGGAAGAACGTCCTCCTGAGGTTGAAGCGTTCTTGAGCTCGGTGAGCTTGTGTGTGTGGGGGGGTGGTCTCTCTCTAGCTAAGATCAGATGCCTCCTCTCCGATCCTTCCTTTCCACTGTGGTGGCTAGTCCTATTTATAGAGGCCCTGGTCCTCTTCCCAAATATCGAGCGGGAAGGGAGCCAACAATGGCGGGCTAATTTGAAGGGGGACAACTAGTACAGGCTAGCTTGACAAAAGTAGTCTTCGCATGCACAAAGTTCTGGTGGTGACGCTGTTCTGGGCTCCTCGATGACCTTCGTCTTGCAGTCCATGGACTTGGTCTTGTTGCACCGAAATGGCAACCTTTGCCTGAGGCCTCGGTACGCCGCGGTTGCTCTTGCCCCCTTTGCACCAAAGAGGAAACAAGAACGTTGTGCGCGCTGGCGCCCGCCTGGTGTCGATCGTCATGGCTCACGTCACGAGAGCCTCGTGAGGTTCGCCCCGCCTTGATATCTCCACTCCTCGTGAGCCTGCCTAGCTAGGCCACTCCAGAGGAGGTCTTGCGTCGTCTGCCTCGCGAGGCTTGGCCCCTCGCGAGGGTCTTGGGCGCTTTGTTGGTGAAGATGGGCCGTACGGCCTGCTGGCTTAGCCATGCCGCGGACAGGCAAGTCTGGGGACCCTCGTTCCTAGGATGCCGACAGTAGCCCCCGGGCCCAAGGTGCGCTCGGGCTTGGCTTCGCGGCGGAGCCAAGGGTCAAGTTCGAAGCGCCGCGGGCCCCAAAAGCCTGTGGCCTCGGTTGATGCATGGCGGTTGATTGGACGTGGGCGTCTCTGCTTCCCCACGCTGCCTTGACGACTGCACGACTTGACAAGTCCTTGCGGAATGCAAGGGAAACCATCATTACTTGCGATCGTGGGGGACACCGGTTGGCCTTCTCTTGTCTTGACGCTCCTCTCGAACCGCCACTAGCGCCACGCTGGCAGAGTACGGGGTGGTGGCAAGGTAGAGCAAGAGAGGCTCGAGAGGCCGCGGTGCCACCATCACCGGGGGGCTGGTGAGGTATTTCTTTAGGTCTCGGAAGGCCTGGTCGGCCTCCGGGGTCCACTCGAAGGGGCCTTTCTTCTTCATGAGCTTAAAGAAGGGCAAGGCGCGCTCGCCTAGCTTAGAGATTAAACGCCGTAGCGCGGTCACCCGTCCTACCAGTTTTTGCATCTCCTTGAGGGTCTATGGTGGGCTCATGTCTTTGATGGCCTTGATCTTTTCCTGGTTCGCCTCGATCCCTCTGTGGGATACGAGAGACCCTAGAAACTTGCCGGATGGGATGCCAAACACACACTTTTCTGGGTTAAGTCTCAAGTTCACTTGGCGCAAGCTCTCAAAGGTCTCCTCCATGCTTTGAGTCAAAGTCCTCGCCTCGTGAGATTTAACCACTATGTCATCAACGTAGGCCTCTGTGTTCCTGCCGAGTTGCCGCCCCAAGGCGATGTGCATCAGCCGCTAAAAGGTTACGCCCATGTTGCGAAGGCCGAAAGGCATGCAGGTGTAGCAGTACACCCCACATGGTGTCAAGAAAGCCGTCTTCTCCACATCCTCCACTGCCATCTTGATCTGATGGTATCCAGAGAACACATCCAAGAAACACAGCAGGTCGCACTCGGCGGTGGAGTCAACGATTTGATCGATGCGCGGAAGGGGGAACGGATCTCAGTTGGTGAAGTCGATGCACATCCGTTCCTTCCCGCCTTTCTTCTGTACTACAACGGGGTTCGCCAGCCATTCGGGTTATCGAAATTCCCGGATTGTACCTGCCGCCTCCAGCTTGCGTGTCTCTTGGACGATGAAGGCCTGCTTCTCAGTGGACCGCCATCTTGCTTGCTGCTTCACGGGGCGTACGTTGGGGCACACCTTTAGATGATGCTGGATTACCTCTCTCTGGACCCCTACCAGTTGATCGGGCTCCCACGCGAATATCTCCTTGTTCGTGCGCAAGAACCTCACCAAAGCTTCTTCTTACCCCGGGTCAAGGCCGGTTCCTATGGTGAAGGTGGCTCCTGAAGACCCATCCTCGTTAACCGGCACCTGCTTGGTCTCTGCCTTGTCTTGGGTGAACAACTGCTTTTTCTTGGTGGGCGCGGCCTCCTTGGCCTCCGGCGCACCGGCGCCGGCTGGCTGCGCTGCTGCCACGGTCTTGAAGGCGAGCCTGAGCGCCATCACGGCCTCCTTAGCGTCCCCTTGGATGGTGAGGACGCCCTTGCTCCCTGGCATCTTCATGAGGTTGTAGGACGGGTGAGTTGCTGCCATGAACTGAGCGAGGGCCGGGTACCCGAGGATAGCATTGTACGGGAGACCGATGCGAACGATGTGAAAGTCCACTAGCTCGATGCGATAGTTATCCCGCATGCCAAAGGTGACAGGGAGGTAGATCTGTCCCAAAGGGTGAGCAGCTCCACCGCCTACCCCTTTGAAGGGCTTACTGAGGCCGAGTCGTTTGAGCGGCACATGAAGAAGGCTGAAAGCTTCCACGGAGAGAAGGTTGAGACCGGCGCCGCCGTCGATGAGGGTCTTGGTGATGGCCACGTTGAAAATGGTGGGCGTGCAGAGCATAGGAAGCATCCCTGAGTCGGCGGTGGAGCCGGGGTGGTCTTCCGAGTCGAAGGTGAGGTCGGCTTCCAGCGCGGCCCAACCCGGTGAGCCCCCGGGCGCTTGCAGGTGGCCCCAATCTGGCGGAAGAAAGGCTTGACGTGGCAATCTGAAGGAGGTGCCTGGGAGCCGCCCAGCAGTGCCGCGACTGCGTGGTGCGCTGGTTCCGCGTAGCGCGCAGTGAAGAGGTCGCGGATTTCCCCCCAGGACGTCACCGTGGATCCCGGGAGGTCTAGCAGCCAAGCGCGTGGCTCGCCGGCGAGGGCCAGGGGGAACAAGTTTGCCATGATCTTGTCATCACCTCCAGCTTCGAGGACGGCCTCCTCGTACGCTAGCAGGAACAGCGCCGAATCTGCCGTGCCATCGTAACGCGGTGGCATTTCTGGCCTGAACTTGACCGGCCACTGCACTCGCCGGAGAGCGGGGGCCAAGCCTCGGTACCTAGACTCCCTACTGCTGGCGCCGGCCGAGGAGGTCGGTGGCGAGGCACCTACCATGGGAGTGCGGTGCGGCGGTACAGGGCGCTGGTTGATGGAGAAAAGCTCCGGCGCACCCCTACCTGGCACGCCAAATGTCGGGGTATGGGGTTCCGGCAAACCCTTAAGGTTTGAACACTGGGGTGTGCGCGAAGTCTTTCCCTTCAATCGATCTACACTCTAGCTTTCTAGGATCTCGCGGATGAACTCGATGAACTCACAACACAAAAAGACACCGGGTTTTATACTGGTTCGGGCCACCGTTGTGATGTAATACCCTACTCCAGTGTGGTGGTGGTGGATTGGTTGAAGCGTTCTTGAGCTCGGTGAGCTTGTGTGTGTGGGGGGGGGTCTCTCTCTAGCTAAGATCAGATGCCTCATGAGGTTGAAGCGTTCTTGAGCTCGGTGAGCTTGTGTGTGTGTGGGGGGGTGGGGGTGGTCTCTCTCTATCTAAGATCAGATGTCTCCTCTCCGATCCTCCATTTCCACTGTGCTGGCTAGTCCTATTTATAGAGGACCTGGTCCTCTTCCCAAATATCGACCGGGAAGGGAGCCAACAATGGCGGGCTAATTTGAAGGGGGATAGCTAATATAGGCTATCCTGACAAAAGTAGTCTTCGCCTGCACAAAGTTCTGGTGGTGACGCTGTTCTGGGCTCCCCGATGACCTCCGTCTTGCAGTCCATGGTCTTGGTCTTGTTGCACCGAAATGGCAACCTTTTCCTGAGGCCTCGGTACTCCGCGGCTGCGCTTGCCCCCTTTGCACCAAAGAGGAAACAAGGACGTTGTGCGCGCTAGCGCCCGCCTGGTGTCGATCGTCACGGCTCACGTCACGAGAGCATCGTGAGGTTCGCCCCACCTTGATATCTCCGCTCCTCGTGAGCCTGCCTAGCTAGGCCACTCTGGAGGAGGTCTTGTATCGTCTGCCTCGCGAGGCTTGGCCCCTCGCGTGGGTCTTGGGCGCTTTGTTGGTGAAGATGGGTCGTACGGCCTGCTGGCTTAGACATGCCGCGGGCCGCAGGCAGGCAAGTCTGGGGACCCCATATGGGCCATTCTGCTTCAACACTATGCCCTTCGGGCTCAAGAACGCCGGCGCCACATACCAACGCATGATTCAAACATGCCTGGAGAAACAGACCGGCAAGACAGTTGAAGCTTATGTGGACGATGTCGTCATCAAAACTAGGCACGTCGAAACACTAATAGACAATTTACGTCTCACACTCGACAACCTCCGCGTGTATGGCATTAAGCTCAATACGGAGAAGTGCATTTTCGGCGTGCCTACTGGAAAACTGCTAGGCTTCATCGTTTCCAATACAGGAATTGAAGCAAACCAAGCCAAAATTCGAGCTTTGTCACAATTGGCTAAGCCAACACACCTTAAAAAAGTTCAAAAGCTCGCGGGTTGCATAGCATCTCTAAGCCGCTTTATCTCCAGATTGGGAGAAAAGGCACTGCCACCCTATCGCCTTCTACGGCGAACCAACTACTTCGAGTGGATGGACGCGGCAACAGCTGGACTTGAGGAAATGAAAATCCTTCTTGCGAGCAATCCAATCCTGGCCACACCAAACGCCCGTGAACCGATGTTATTATACATATCGGCAACACATCAGATAGTGAGTGTCGGTGTCAAAACCGGTGGATCTCGGGTAGGGGGTCCCGAACTGTGCATCTAGGATCGATGGTAATAGGAGACGGGGGACACGATGTTTACCCAGGTTCGGGCCCTCTCTATGTAGGTAATACCCTACGTCCTGCTTGATTGATCTTGATGAATATGAGTGTTACAAGAGTTGATCTACCACGAGATCGTAATGGCCAAACCCTAGAAGCCTAGCCTGTATGACTATGGTGATGAATATATCCTTTCCGGACTAACCCCTCCGGTTTATATAGACATCGAGGGGATCTAGGGTCTACATAGAGTCGGTTACATAAGAAGGAATCTTCATAGTTGGTCGCCAAGCTTGGCCTCCACGCCAAGTAGAGTACAGTCCGGACACGGGTACAGTCTTTGGTCTTCATGTCTTCACGACTCATCAGTCCGGCCCAATGGATAACAGACCGGACGCCCGAGGACCCCTTAGTCCAGGACTCCCTCAGTAGCCCCCGAACCAGTCTTCAAGGCGGGTTCCTCCAAGTGATGTATTCGGCCATCGGTTCAATGTCACTCTCCTCTACCTCTGCGCATTAAATAACTTTGCCTTCCACGTGTCAAGCAAAGGCGGAAGGTCAGGGTATTTTTACAGATAACACCCCGTCCATGCAAGGAAGAGCGCCTATTAAAGAGATTGGATCCTAGATCCATTCGGCTCCACGCAGAGGAAATTCTCCGGGAACTTCTTAGGAGAAACCATTGCAGCATGTCTAGCACCCCAACTCCACCATCCATTCTAGACCAGAGAAAGGCGACTGGGAGAGGTGTTCATTGTCCCACAGTCAATTGACGAAGTTGCAGACACAGGGATTTCTTCCCCCCGCAGATCTAGTTCATGTTTGAGCGGGGCTAGATTCCTTCAATGGTGTGATTCAGGCAGAGGACTTTCCCAACCCATCCGGGGGAGAGCGAGTATGTTCCGTCCCCTACCTGCTAAGGGGCGTTGGATTTCCCGTTTATCCGTTCCTCCAGGGCTTCTGGAATACTATGGCCTCCAGCTACACAACTTCACCCCTGCCTCCATTCTGCACATCGTTGGTTACGTCGCTTTATGCGAATTATTCCTGGGTATCGAGGCTCATTTCGAGCTATGGAGGAAGTTGTTCTGTCTCATCCAGCGTAATCACGACGGGTCAACATTTGAAATGGGCGGAGCCGAAGTATGGCATATTGCAGATACCAGATATCTGTCCAGCACACCAAGGAAGGCACCAGAAGAATGGCCTTCTGAATGGCTATATATCGAGGACGTCGCGCTTCCTGACCCAGTTCGAAAGGGTCTTCCTAAATTTGCGAGTGTTCGGCTAAAGAAATGCCACAGTTGGCGTCCCCGAAGTCTTGAATAGGATGACAGCGCAGAAGTTCGCCATCTTATCAGCAAGATAAAGATGCTCGCTCAGTCCGGTCTCACAATAATCGAGGTAATGGCGATCTCCATAGTGCATGGGGTTCAGCCGCTACAATACAGAGGGCTGCCCATGTGGCACTATAATGGAGAGGATGGCGCCTCCCGCTATGGTCGGAAGGGTCCGGATACCCCCGCCGCTCTGGACAAAATATTGGCCGAGCTGTTTAAAGGGGAGGAAGAGGAATTTCTTCGCATTAAGCGCAGAGATGGGTATTCTATGTATGATCCTACCAGATGGGTAAGCCTCAACCCCTCTACTCCACTCATTCCACTTACGGATTAATTTTGATAAATTTCAAGTCTGTTTGTTATGACAGCACTAGAAGAAGGTCACCGAAGGACTTCATAGTCCTGCCCCACAGCCGGAGATCCACAACCGGGAGCTAGATCCTGGGTTTGAACAGGATCCGGATATATTCGTGGTGCTTGCAGCGGGAGTGTTTTACCAGACAAGCTATGATGGCACAGAAGTGGCCATCACCGCCGACTACCCTGGCCTTCTTCCTGCTTCACATGTAAACAATTAAGAAACACCCTCTCTAAAAGAGTGCTCTTATTCTGCCTCACCCACCGCACTATATCGTGCTTCACAGGGGGCATTCGGCGATTTCGAAGAGATCGGCTCCCGCGCCGGGCAATCCTTCAAAGAGGAAGGCGGGTGAAGACACAGCCAGGCCTTCGTCGAGGAGGTACGGATAAACCTTCTTTTCGGCGGCTGCATCCGACTGTGACTCGTGTGTTTGTTTGGTTGCAGGAAGAGGGTTCGCCGAACTGTGTCCGGGGATCTGGTCGGTGGTGTTCCCAACAACCGGGATTTAGATCCAATCAGGGAGACTGGGCCGGTGCAGGAACAGCACCGGACTATCCTTCGACTGAGTGTTCGGAAAATATGTCTGTCACCAACTCGGAGGTAGAGAGTGCTATGAACCATCGGCGCTGCGGGGCTGTCTTGCGAGACCCCAAGTTCACGGAGGAGGCTTTTAATGCCTTTAGCTCGGGCGACGCATACATCTGAGCTGCTCGAGATGGGCTTAGAAGAGCCACAAAGCAATATCTGACAGATGTGCAGGTAAGTTTTCTTTGTCAAAAAAGGATAACCATATGCCCGTAGCCCCCGAGACAGAAAGCAGTTGGCACAACTGATTTAAGGATCGTTGTACGACTAGGTCCTTACAGAGAAGAATTGCTTCCTAGCCCAAGAGCTGGAGTATTGCCGGGCGCAGCTAAATGTTGCTACTGCCGAACTGGAAAACGTTAAGAAGTCGTCTTCTGGTAATGTTCCCCTCCATCGAGGAACAATAATTTTATACCAATTGTGCTAATTCTGCTACTGATAACATAATAGGGTCGTCTGATCAACTTGAAGAGAAGTTGAAGATCGCCCAAGAGGGAGAAAAAGAGGCGAAAAGGAAACATGCCGCAGGCGAGCGTGTGCTAACCCGCGTCAGAGACGAGAAAAACAAGCTACAGGATTCCAAAACTGCATTGGGTGAAGAATTGAAAGATGTTCGATCCCAGCTAGCCGATTCCGTGAAGGAGAATAAGAAGCTGTGGGGCGACATATTCAGTATGTGTCCAAACTATTTTTAAAGTAGTTCAGAGATAAATGGGACTAATATTGTCATGTTTGCAAGTATATTGACAGGCCATCCTTGTCGGATCACGAGTTCCGGCGGACCCTTAAGGTTCGAACACTGGGGTGCACGCAAAGGTTTTCCTCCTATCGATCCACTCCCTAGCTCTCTAAGATCTCGCGGACGAACTCGATGAACTCACAACACAAAGACACCAGATTTATACTGGTTCGGGCCACCGTTGTGGTGTAATACCCTACTCTAGTGTGGTGGTGGTGGATTGCCTCTTGGGCTGATGATGAACAGTACAAGGGGAAGAACTGCCTCCTGAGGTTGATGTGTTCTTGTGCTTGGTGCGCTTGTGTGGTTGGGGTGATCTTGGTGATCTGTCTTGGTCCCAATCCGGTGTCCTCCATGGTGGAGGCTAGTTCTACTTATATAGGCCCTGGTCCTCTCCCCAAATATTGAGCGGGAAAGGAGCCAACAATGGCCAATTCAAAAGGGGACAACTAGTACAAGCTATCCTGACAAAAGGTGGTCTTCGCCTGCCAAAGGCTCTGGTGATGACGCCGTCTTGGGCTCCATGGTGACCTGCACCTTGCCATCCTTCTGGTCCTGGTCTTGTTGCACCAATATGGAAACCTTTGCTTGATGCCTCGGTACTCCGCGCCTACGCTTGCCGCCTTAGCACCAAAGATGAAACGAGCACGCTGCGCGCGCTGCCACCCGCCTGGCACCAGCCTGGTCTCGATCATCATGGCTCACATCACGAGGACCTCCCGAGGTTTGCCCTGCCTTGATCTCTCTGCCCTTCATGAGCCTGCCTGCCGAGGCCACTCCTGAGGAGGTCTTGTGTCGTCCACCTCGCGAGGGTCTTGAATGCCTTGTCGATGAAGATGGGTCATACAGACCTGCCAGCCCAGCCACGCCGTGGGCCGTAGGCAGGCAAGTCTGGGGACCCCCGTTCCCAGAATGCCGACAGTAGCCACCAGGCCCAAGGCACTCTCGGGCTTGGCTTTGAGGCGAAGACAAAGGGTCAAGCGCGGAGCGCCGCGTGCACCAAAAGCATGCGACCTCGGTTGACGCATGGCAGTTGATTGGACGCGGGCGTCTCCGCTTCCCCATGCTGCATTTGAATCCGTCTGGCTACACGACCCTCGCAACCTACACAGTTATTTTCCCATTGCGCGCGCCTTGCTCCCCCAGTCCTTCTGCTTCCTCGAGACTCTGCTCCTCCTATTCCAATGTGACCCACACTCCGCCAGCTTCATTGCCATGGCGCTAAAAGAAGTAGACAAAGGGAAGAAGCCTCTTTCTCCGCCAGGTGCGCCTCCAGCCGCCGAGCCTGCAGTCGGCCGATCCGTGGTGCTCAACGATGAGGCCATGGATAAGGTGGGTCCCATGCTCGCCACCAGTTTCATCAAGTGGGGGAGACGGTGGCCTGGCCCGTGTCTCGCGCTCGTATTGCTCAGGCGGTCACCGAGGTCCCAATCTTCGTCGATGCCCTTTGGGCAGGCCTGATCCCCCCTTTCTCTGCCTTCTTCAACGCGGTGCTTGAGCATTACTAGATCCATATGCTGCATCTCGACCCCCAATCCGTGACTCTCCTCGCTGTCTTCGCCTTCGTGTGTGAAGCTATGGTGGGCATTGCTCCTTCTGTGGCCCTTCTCCGCCACTTCTTCTCATTGCATCTAACTGATCCCCGGCAAAGCTTGGGGTGCGTGAGCTTCCAGGACGTGGCCGCGACGGCGGGTGCGGGGATCGACTTCGAGCTTCCTCCATCCATGAGCGAGTTTCGGACACGGTGGGTGTTTGTCGACACCGGTGTGCTCAGCCCTCTGCTCCATGCCCCGTCAGCGCCTGTCGTTCCCCACTCTGGCTGGGGCCACGAGAGGCTCGCGAGCCCCCGTATTGCCCCTGTCTGGCTTAGACTAAGGATGCTGAAGGACCGCGGCGTGACCGCGTCGATGCTAGTGAAGGAGTTCATCAAGCGCCGGGTTACTCCGCTTCAACGCCATTCTCTCCCGATGTGGACCTTGCTCAGCAGTCATCACCACATGAGGTTTCAGGAGTCCGGGCTCCCCCTTGGGGCACGGCAAATGGTGCTCAAGGTCCTGACAGGTGTCCCTTTGCCGCACGACTTGCCTGGGAAGAACTGCCTGCTATACCGATGCAGGAACAAAGCTGAATTTGCAGGTGGCATGCCTTCACTTCGACGAGTGGGGGTTGCATCCGGACGGCCTGGTGGGATCCCGTGAGAACCCTGCCAGTGTGGTTCCCCTCTTGGTTGCTGTCACCGAGCTCATCCCGAATGTGGGTGCGGGGCAACGAGCGCTGCCAGGGGCTGGCGGCACGAGCACCGATGTGCAGACGCCGCCTGGGGCTCCTGAGGCGTCGTCCTCAGGATCCCATGATTCTAGGACGTCGGTAGCTAAGGCAATCCAGCACGCGGCTCCCGAGGCCGAAAGTCAGGAGGCCTCGGGAGGTCGCGGTGAGACGGCGCCTGACTGTTATCCGCGGCCAGGCACCCCTGAAGTTGTTCTCTCGGGCACTTCTCCGGCTACACCCCGCACTGGTCGCCATGTTCAGCGCTTCAGTTGGCTTTTCATGGAATTCGAGGAGCTCCGCAAGAGGAAAGGATCCCCGAGAAGCAATAGTATCTTCGGGTCGTTGAAGCGACGAAAGTACATCGCCGTTGACGAGTAAGTACCTTATCTTGGTGATCTTCTGTGTGTCGCCTTCCTTTCCTGACGATTATCCCCTCAGGACCCCTTCTGCCAAGGCCGTGAAATCTCATGAGAAGCAGCTCCCTCACGTCCCGTCGCACCCGCCAAGCTCCAGTGCAGCAGGTTCGAGTGCTGCCCATGGAGTGGGGTCAGTCATGGGAGTCGGTCCATCATCAAGGCGCCCCGATCTCGCGCCTTCGTCGTCCTTTCTTCGCGGCCTTGCTCGGAGCGCAGCAGGCGTGCCAAGGGCTCCTCCCCTGGTCATGGTCGGCAGCTGGCTGACCCCGACCCTGGGGTCTTCTTCAAGCAGCAGGACCTATTCGGTTTGGGCCCCTCGTGAGGGACGACCGGCGCCTGGGGCCGCCCCAGACCCCTGCCGAAAGGAGGCGCTCCACGCCGGGCATCGCCCACAGCCCCCGTAGCGGAGGGCGAGATGGGCTGTGTGCTTGAGTTCGAGCGCGGGCGGAGCGTTGTTCGTCATGAGCTCTTCCAAGAGGCGATGGTCGTGATGAACCGACTTGGCGAAGAACTTGAGGGTGTCGACGCGCGCCTTGAGGCCGAGAATCTTCGGTTTGCGGAGGAGCGGCACAAGCTGAAAGTGGCCATCAACGTCGGGCGCCACCAGCGCGAGCTAGACAACGTGAAGGCTGAGGCCTCTCTTGCGGCCTCCCGTGATGCCTGCTCCCGAGCTCTAGAGGAGGCTCGCGAAGCTGACCGCCATCGTGAGGCTTGGGAGAAGCACGCGTGGGAACTCCACGCCTGGAGTGCGTCCCTCGAGCAGCAAGTGGAGGTGCGTAAAGCCGCCCTCGGGTCATTAAGGGGGACGCCTGCCGAGGAAGATGAGGTCCGGAAGCGCGAAGAGGCATTGGCTCTGGAAGCCATGGAGCACAGCCTCGAGCTTGAGCAACTGGAGACGAGGGAGCATCAAGTTGCCCAAGCGGAAGATGTCGTCGGGGCTCGCGAGGCCAAAGTCCAGGAGGAAGTCGACCACCGGGTGGCCGAGGTCCGTGTGGATCTTGAAGGTTGGTACGACCTGAAGCTGAAGCTTACGGAAACGGAGGTAGCGGGGAGGACCGCCGCTCTCAGGTCCAGGTCAGATGAGCGGAGAGGCATGAGGAGGCCACGGCTACCGCCCTGGTCACGGCACAGGCGGACTTGGCCTCCACCCACGCGGAGGTGCTTTCTCTTCGGAAACGGGTTGATGACACCGAGGTCGTCGCGCGGCAGAACAAGGAGGAAGTGCTTCAACAGCGGACGCTGGAGAGCGAGCATGCCCCCATGCTTCAGGGCCTCCGGAACAGGGCTAATACCGCCCTGGGCTTCATCTGTGACGAGAATGCACTGCCCCCCACTCGAATGACTACGCCAGTCACCTGACCTACTTCACCAACGTGGTGACGTGCCTGGAAGCCCGGTCTAATTGGGCTCGCCATCTTGTGGAAGAGAGGAGTTGCAGTCTGCTTGGGCGCACGTTCTCCTGCGTCTTCACCCACCTCCAAAACATTGATCTCAACTTCAATTTTGATGCCGCCATTGCTCCCATGTCGGAAGCCATCCGGGGTGACTTGGCGTGGTGGGTTGAAGACTACGTGGATGCGCTGGTCAGGGCCTTTGCTTCTGACGATGACGGGGTAGTGGTTGCGGCGGATGCATGCGACGTGGTTGATGACGGCGACGTCGGCGCCGGCGAAGGTGGGGGCAACACCAATGATGGCGACAGTGATGCCAGTGGCGCATCTGAAGACGACATGGGGAAGTCTATAAGAGCATTTTGGGAGGGGGAGCCCCTCATGTAAGCAAATCGCGGCTTTCATGCTTCTGTGTCAAATTAAGTATGCGGCTCCACGAGCTTTACGTGCATTGGGGCAGGGTTGCTGCTGTGGTTTACCTTAGCCTGGGCGAGCCCACAACCGGTTCAAGAGATTGTGGGTTCTTGAGAAGCTCCTGAGGAATTTGTTGACACGCCCGAGAGGGCCGTCTGATAAGCGAGCGACTACCACGGCTCGGCATGCGAGTGGCTCGTGCGCTTCCTGCCCGGCTCGCGAAGGGCCCGCGAGAGGGGAGCGACTAGCGCGAGCTCTGAAATAAGGCAAGAACTAGACTGCGAGAAATAGCTCAAACGAAAATAAGGCATCCCCCCCCCCGCGCGCATCAAATGAAAATTCAACTTCAACCTAAATCCAAATCCAGAAGGCAGGGTTACAGAAAAGAGATCCAAAGCAAATGGCCGCGTCCGGCACCTAGTCTAGTCTTCGACGTCTTCTCACCAGTGCGGAGCTAAGTGCTACCACTAGGCGTGGGAGGGAGCCCCCGAGGCCCGAGGGCGGTTCTTCGGAGACTCCGGGGCGTGTACAACCCCACTCATTATTACGTGAGAGTGTCACGGGCGGCGAGCCTCACAGGAACTGGGCCTTCTTCATGGGTACTGGCCTTGCTTCATATTGCCAGGCGAGGGCCCAGCCTTGCGCCACCCTCTACCACCGCTGGGACGACCGGAAACCTGGACGGCCTAACGAGGGCAGAGGGGACGCCAGCGGCGCCCTCGGCGACCACGGGTCCTCTACTGGGGAAAGGTCACCATCGCCACCCCGGTAGAGGGCCTACCTCCGGGCGTTGCCTTGCTCCGTGCGACACGGGGAGGGGCCTTGCTCCTGGCCCCGTCCACGCAGCCCCCAGCGGGTCTCTCCTGTCAGAGCGGGCGTTGCCTTGTCGGAACCATCGTTTAGCGCCATGACCTGGTTCATCTGTGACTCATGGTTAGCGTAAGCTTGCTCCTGAGGGATTAGTGGTACCATGTATCAGTTGTCGACGACACGGTTGGCGGGGCTCTCTGGCGGCTCCTGGAAGGCTTCAGCTCCTAATGCCTCCTCCTCCCAACCTGGCCCAAGAAACGAGCCAGGGTCATCCTCCCACATGTACTCCTGGTCCATCATGCGGGGCACATAGGCTTCCGGGGCTGACACCCCAAACACCTCGCCGTAGTGCCCCACACTCCATCTTTCCCGGCCCAACGCGGCGTCCTGAGGATGATGGCACGAAGCCTCGCTGGGGCCATGGGGGTAACGCTCGTGCCCATGCTCATCAGAGGTGGCGTGGGGGTAAACGGGCCCCCGGTGCCGCCGGCCGTCCTGGTGTCGATGAAGCCCCCAGGTGCACCCGAGGGCGCGCGGTTGCGGCGAGGCCCTTCGCGAGGTCCAGTAGCAGCTCGGGAAGGGAGCAGATAGTAGAAAGGCGGCGCTTCTGACGCTGCCGCATCCAGCAGCTCGGCAACACATTCCAGCCATGCGTTGCGGCCGCTCTCCATCAGCCGGCACTACAGGAACTCCCGCACCACCATGAGCGCGGCCCGCATGTTCGCCTGTTCCTGCCAGGTGTGTGGAAACATTGCTGCGGCGTGGCTTGCAGCCCTTGCAGCGGCTCGCGCTTGTCATGGAGTGGGGGTGGACGATGCCTGGCCGCGCCGCTCGTGCCCCGCAGCGTTAGTTGGCGCTCGTGGTGCCTGGAGCGTGGGGTTGAGGTCTTCATGGGCAGGTGGCGCCCCCCGGGAAGGCCAGGCTGCCCAACAGCCGGAGTCGGCCCTTGGGTCGCCGGACATCGGGGCCGCGGAGCGTCGGCGGCTCGATTGGCGGGGAAGAGAATCTGGCGCACCCCTACCTGGCACGCCAAATGTCGGATCACGGGTTCCGGCAGACCCTTAAGGTTCAAACACTAGGGTGCGCGCGAAGGTTTTCCTCCTATCGATCCACGCCCTAGCTCTCTAAGATCTCGCGGATGAACTCGATGAACTCACAACACAAAGACACAAGATTTATACTGGTTCGAGCCACCGTTGTGGTGTAATACCCTACTCCAGTGTGGTGTTGGTGGATTGCCTCTTGGGCTGATGATGAACAGTACAAGGGGAAGAACTGCCTCCTGAGGTTGAGGTGTTCTTATGCTTGGTGCGCTTGTGTGGTTGGGGTAATCTTGGTGATCTGTCTTGGTCCCAATTTGGTGTCCTCCATGGTGGTCGCTAGTTCTACTTATATAGGTCCTGGTTCGCTCCCCAAATATTGAGCGGGAAGGGAGCCAACAACGGCCAATTCGAAAGGGGACAACTAGTACAAGCTATCCTAACAAAAGGTGGTCTTAGCCTGCCAAAGGCTCTGGTGATGACGCCGTCTTGGGCTCCACAGTGACCTCCGCCTTGCCTTCCTTCTGGTCCTGGTCTTCTTGCACCAATATGGAAACCTTTGCTTGATGCCTCGGTACTCCGCGGCTGTGCTTAACCCCTTAGCACCAAAGAGGAAACGAGGACGCTGCGCGCGCTAGCACCCGCCTGGCACCAGCTTGGTCTCGATCGTCATGGCTCACGTCACGAGGACCTCGTGAGGTTTGCCTTGCCTTGATCTCTCCGCCCCTCGTGAGCTTGCCTGGCGAGGCCGCTCCTGAGGAGGTCTTGCGTCCGCCTCGCGAGGCTTGGCCCCTCACGAGGGTCTTGAATGCCTTGTCGATGAAGATGGGCCGTACAGACCTGCTAGCCTAGCCACGCCATGGGCCACAGGCAGGCAAGTCTGGGGACCCCCGTTCCCAGAACACCGACAATCCTGAAGAGGAGGTGTCCGGATCATCGAGCGATCTGCTGCAAAGACTGTCACAAGTGCACGAGCGGATGGAATTGAACTGTCTCTTGATGTGTTTGGTTCTCTTGTGAAATCTGGATTCCTTTACCAAGGCTATTGCTCTAGTATTGTCACAAAAGATTTTCAGTGGAACCGATGCACTAGGTATTACACCTAGATCGGATATGAACCCCTTCATCTAGACTCCTTCATTTGCTGTTTCCGAAGCAGCTATGTATTCCGCTTCACACGTAGATCCCGCCACAACGCTCTGCTTAGAACTGCACCAACTTGCAGCTCCACCATTCAATATAAATACATATCCGGTTTGTGACTTAGAGTCATTCAGATTAGTGTCAAAGCTTTGCATCGATGTAACCATTTATGACAAGCTCTTTGTCACCTCCGTAAACGAGAAACATATCCTTAGTCCTTTTCAGATATTTCAGGATGTTCTTGACCGTTGTCCAGTGATCCACTCCTAGATTACTTTGGTACCTCCCAGCTAAACTTATAGCAAGGCACACATCAGGTCTGGTACACAGCATTGCATACATGATAGAACCTATGGCCGAGGCATAGGGAATGACCTTCATTTTCTCTCTATCTTTTGCAGTGGTCGGGCATTGAGTCTGACTCAACTTCACACCTTGTAACACATGCAAGAACCCTTTCTTTGACTGATCCATTTTGAACTTCTTCAAAACATTACGAAGGTGTGTGCTTTGTGAAAGTCCAATTAAGCGTCTCGATCTATCTCTATAGATCTTGATTCCTAATATATAAGCAGCTTCACCGAGGTCTTTCATTGAAAAATTCTTATTCAAGTATCCTTTTATGCTATCCAGAAATTATGTATTATTTTCCATCAATAATATGTCATCCACATATAATATTAGAAATGCTACACAGCTCCCACTCACTTTCTTGTAAATACAGGCTTCTCCAAAAGTCTGTATAAAACCATATGCTTTGATCACACTATCAAAGCGTATATTCCAACTCCGAGAGGCTTGCACCAGTCCATAAATGGATCGCTAGAGCTTGCACACTTTGTTAGCAACTTTAGGATCGAAAAAACCTTCTGGTTGCATCATATACAACTCTTCTTTAAGATATCCATTAAGGAATGCAGTTTTGACAACCATTTGCCGAATTTCATAATCATAAAATGCGGCAATTGCTAACATGATTCGGACAGACTTAAGCATCGCTACGGGTGAGGGAGTCCTGGACTAAGGGGTCCTCGGGCGTCCGGCCCGTTATCTATGGGCCGGACCGATGGGCTGTGAAGATATGAAGACCGAAGACGGTACCCGTGTCCGGATGATACTCTCCTTGATGTGGAAGGCAAGCTTGGCGAACAACTATGAAGATTCTCTCTTATGTAACCGGCTCTATGTAACAGTTGGGGCCGATAGCTCCCAAACTGTGTGATCTCTCCCATACTGAGCTCATTAAGGTCTCTCTCCTTGTCAGGAGAGTCCTGGCCGAACTATGTCCGGCAGGATTGGGATGCGGATGACGAAGAAATTCGTCGCCCACCCACCACCCACTTAGTAGCCACTGTCGACGATTTAACCGACATGCTCGACTTCGACTCTGAAGACATCGACGGCATGGAGGACGATGCAGGAGGCGAACAAGAACCACTGCCCATAGGGCACTGGACAACCACCTCATCATATGACATATATATGGTTGACACACCTAAAGAAGGCAATGGCGATGGGACAGCGGAGGATGACCCCTCCAAGAAGCAACCCAAGCGCCGACGTCAGCAGCGCCACTCTAAGTCTCGCCAGAGCAAAAGCGGTGACACCGGCACAGGAGAAAATAGCACTCCGGATAGTGCCGAAGACGACAACAATCCCCTCCAGCAAGATTTAGGGCAGGAGGATGGAGAAGCCAGCCCTCTCGAGAGAGCGGCAGATGGAGAGGTGGAGGATGATAATTACATGCCTCCCTCCGAAGACGAGGCAAGCCTCGATGATGACGAATTCGTCGTGCCTGGGGATCCCATCGAACAACAGCGCTTCAAGCGCCTGCTTATAGCCACGGCAAATAGCCTTAAGAAAAAGCAACAACAGCTTCAAGCTAATCAAGATTTGTTAGCCAACAGATGGACTGAAGTCCTTGCGGCCGAGGAATATAAACTCGAACGTCCCTCCAAGAGTTACCCAAAGTGCAGGTTGCTACCCCAACTGGAGGAGGAAGCACCAAAACCTACATCTCCAGCGTATGACGCGGCCGATCGGCCACCTCGTGGCCGCGACAGAGAGGAATTTCAGCCAAAAGCTCAGCCCGCACTCCGACGCCACTCAAATAAAAATGTTAAGGCATGGGGAAATACGCCAGACCTACAGGACGTATTGGAGGACAAAGCAAAACACGCAAGATCGATCTACGAATCACGAGGGCGCGCCACTATGCGAGATGATAACCGTCACGCCGGATACAGTAAAAGTAAGTTCGGCCGGGCCGAACACAGCGGGCAAGACTCATTTGAGCTGCGTCGCTATATAGCCTAGTACAGAGGCGCCGCACACCCCCTATGCTTCACAGACGAAGTAATGGATCATCAAATCCCAGAGGATTTCAAACCCATAAATATAGAATCATACGATGGCACAACAGATCCTGCGTTATGGATCGAGGACTTCCTCCTGCACATCCACATGACCTGCGGTGACGATATACACGCCATCAAATACCTCCCACATAAACTCAAAGGACCAGCTCGGCATTGGCTCAACAGCCTGCCAGCAGAATCCATTGGCTGTTGGGAAGATCTGGAAGCCGCATTCCTTGACAACTTCCAGGGAACTTATGTGCGACCACCAGATGCCGATGACTTGAGCCACATAATTCAGCAGCTAGAGGAATCGGCTAGGCAATTCTGGACACGGTTCCTAACAAAGAAAAATCAAATCGTCGACTATCCGGATGCAGAGGCCCTAGCAGCTTTCAAGCACAACATCCACGACGAGTGGCTCGCCCGACACCTTGGCCACGAAAAGCTGAAATCTATGGCAGCCCTCACGGCACTCATGACCCGCTTTGCGTGGGAGAAGACAGCTGGCTGGCTCGCAGCAATAACATATCAAAGAACCATGGTACTTCCGATACCAAGGATGGCAATGCCAGGTCACGTCGCAACAAACATAAGCGCCGCATTAACAGCGACAATACCGAGGATACGACAGTCAATGCCGGATTCAAAGGCTCTAACCGGTCAGCGGAAAAAGCCATTCAAAAGAAGCACTCCGGGCCCGTCCAGTTTGGACCGTATACTCGATCGCTCGTGTTAAATACAATGCACCCCCGACAAGCCAGCCAACCACACCAACAGGGATTGTTGGGTGTTCAACCAGGCCGGCAAGTTAAATGCCGAAAACAAAGATAAGGGGTCACACAGTGATGACGAGGAGGAGCCGCGGCCGTCGAACACCGGAGGACAGAAGAGGTCCCCCCCACAAGTGCGGACGGGGAACATGATATACGCAACCCACATCCCCAAGAGGGAGCGGAAGCGTGAGTTAAGGGACGTATATGCGTTGGAGCCAGTCGCCCCAAAGTTCAACCCATGGTCCTCATGTCCGATCACCTTCGATCGCCGGGACCACCCCACTAGTATCCGTCATGGCGGATTCGCTGCACTGGTCCTAGACCCAATCATTGACGGATTTCACCTCACTCGAGTCCTTATGGACGGTGGCAGCAGCCTGAACCTGCTTTATCAGGACACAGTGCGTAAAATGGGTATAGACCCCTCAAGGATCAAACCCACAAAAACGACCTTCAAAAGCGTCATACCAGGTGTAGAGGCCCATTGCACAGGCTCAGTCACACAGGAAGTGTTCTTCGGATCCCCGGATAACTTCTGAAGCGAGGAGTTAATCTTTGATATAGTCCCGTTCCGCAGTGGCTATCATGCACTGCTCGGGCGAACCGCATTCGCGAGATTCAACGTTGTACCGCACTATGCATATCTCAAGCTGAAGATGCCAGGACCTCGGGGGGTCATCACAGTCAATGGAAACATAGAGCGCTCTCTCTGTACGGAGGAGCACACTGCGGCCCCCGTAGCAGAAGCGCAAAGCAGCCTCTTAAGGAAATCCACCTGTTCGGCGATTCAAGACCCGGACACCTTCAAGCACGCCTAGAGTAATCGGTAACAAGACCGCCTGGCACGTTCCGAGCTCGCATAGCAATGCGGCCCCCACCCCAGTACCAGCCGAACGGCGAAATCTGTTCCACGCATAAATAATTACGCATTAAAAACAACATGGGCACATGTGGGGAGGGGGCACCACTACGGCACGCCCCCAGACGCGGCTCAACCACACTAGAGGCTTCCCGCTTTGTTATTTTTCTCTTTTTCAGGACTTTAATCTCTGGAAACCCTGTCCGGTAGTACGGTTGCTGGACACACGATGCAACAACCAAGGAGGCAAAAAGCCACGTCGCACCACGGAACTCCCAGGTGGTCTCTGACAACGAGTGAAATACCTGCTTTAAATACCACTCCTCGGCTTGCCCTTGGAGGGGACATGTCAAATAGTCCTACTTTTTGCTTATCGCACTACTTGTATCATTCTGCTTTAACGCACCTTTTTGAATAAACAATGCATAGCACTAGACTATTATCGCATTCTCTATTCTTCTTATATATATATATATGTTCATTCATGACATCCAGCACCCGTACACTTTGGTACGGCCAATACGCTTGGGGCTTAAGCATCCCCCATAATACGACGTGAGAAGTCCTAACACTTTCGACAGTGCGGCACCCCGAACTTATAGCATTATATGCATCAACTCCTAATCATGTCTTGGGTCAATAGTTGGGTTTGCCCGGCTCCCATGTTTGGTACCTTACGTTCCGCTATATCGGCTAAGGTAGCACTGGGAGAACTACTGTGATTGTGCCCTGGTTCAGCTGGGCTAAGCACCTCAGTAGAGAAAGCTAAAACTGACTATCATGATAAGGCGAGAGCTGGTCGCTGTTCGAGACGTTTCGAGTCCCTAAAGACTTATGCCGCTTAGAGCGAGGAGTCGGCTTTGTCCGGCTTAAGGCGTGTATAGCGCCCCGAATTCGGCCTTCCGAATACTAGGGGCTTCGCCAAAATTTAAAATTGTAGAATTCTATGGCTAAGTGAGAGTGATAAAGCATTATAGTCCGGTTGCCTTGTTCGTTGTGCTGAGCACCTCCCTCGAAGGACCCAACAATGGGAAAAAGAGTGCTCAGGTTTATCCCGAACACCCCAGCACTCATGGCATGGGGGAAGAAGCCGACGACTGGCCATCTCTCAGATTTGATAAACAGCCGCACAGATGGTAATATTTTAAATTTAAACAAGCGTTGCATAGCGCATATGAACAAGTTTTCATAATACAGGATCACACGAGCAAGTTCATTCAAAAATTACATCTTTTGCACACTCGTCCGCCATAAGACGGGCATCCTTCAGGACACCCTCATAATACATTTCCGGGTGGCGATGCTCCTTGCCCTATGGCGGCCCCTCCTTCACCAGCTTTTCAGCGTCCATCTTGGCCCAGTGCACCTTCGCACGGGCAAAGGCCCAACGTGCACCCTCGATGCAGACGGACCGCTTTATGTCCTCCAGCCGTGGGCAGGCATCATAAGCCGCCTCACCAGGCCAAAGTAGCTATTGGGAAGGGAGTCGCCAGGCCACATCCGGACTATAAGGCCCCTCATGGCCTGTTCGGCCGCCTTGTGCAGCTCGACCAGTTGCTTTAGCTGGTCGCTCATAGGCATCGGGTGTTCGGTCCCAGTATACTGAAACCAGAACAGCTTCTCCGTCGAGCTTCCCTCCTCGGCCTGGTAAAACTTCGCGGCATCCGACACGCTGCGGGGCAAATCTGCGAATGCTCCTGCAGAGCTCCGGACTCGGGTAAGTAACAAGGAATTTACTTGCACATGCTTGCTTTGCATATTGAATGCCTTACCCGCCGCTATCTTCCTCATCGCCTCAATCTCCTGGAGGGCCTTTTGGGCTTTGGCCTTGGCATTCTTTGCATTCTCGAGGGCCGCGGCAAGCTCAGACTCTCGCGTCTTCGAGTCAAGCTCTAATGCATCGTGCTTTGTCACGAGATGTTGGAGCTCTTGCTACACCTCGCCCACCCGTGCCTCTTGCTTTTTCCGCTCGGTGCGCTCCTTGGCCGCTTTGTCTTCGTCCTCGGACAGCGCTTGCTTTAGGGTCGCCACTTCGATCGTGGCCCCTGGCACATTCATGATGATCCTGTCATTTCGCAACCACCTTTTCTTTTATATATATAGACAAGGTGTTACTTACCTTTGTTCTCCTCGAGCTGCCTCTTGGCAAGGCTGAGCTCTTTCTTGGACCCCTCGAGGTCCTGCTTCAGTGCGGCGACCTCCGCAGTCAGTGCGGCAGAGGTCAGCAGCGAAGCCTACATACGCATACAGACATACTTATATTAGACTCCTGCATATATCATTTGATCGTCTATTCGGCTTTTCTTTGTGAACACCAAATAGAGCATCAGGGGCTACTATCTATGCGGTAATATTTTTCCTATATTTTAAATACTTACCTCAAACCCTGGCGGCCTGAACCTTCTTGATCACCGCACTCATAATAGTGCGGTGCTCTTCATCGATGGAAGCGCCGCGAAGCGCTCCCAGTAGGTTGTCTGGTGCCCCTGGATGGACAGAGGTCACCGGCACGGGCGTCATGCCCCTCTTGGAAGAGGGCCGCCTTCTCGAGTCCGGAACCACTTGAGGTTCCGGCGCGGTGCTCGGCTAAGAGCCGAACTTGGAGCTGTTGGGGATCATAGCAGAAATTTAAAATTTTCTATGCATCACCAAGATCAATCTATGGATTAATCTAGCAACGAGGGGAAGGGGAGTGCATCTACATACCCTTGTAGATCGATAAGCGGAAGCGTTCAAGTGAACGGGGTTGATGCAGTCGTACTCGTCGTGATCCAAATCACCGATGATCCTAGCGCCGAACGGACGGCACCTCCGCGTTCAACACACGTATGGAACGGCGACGTCTCCCACGCCTTGATCCAGAAAGGAGGAGGGAGAGGTTCAGGAAGAGAGTCCAACAGCAGCACGACGGCATGGTGGTGATGGAGTGGCAGTTCTCCGGCAGGGCTTCGCCAAGCTCATGCAGAGCAGGAGAGGTATTGGAGGGGAGGGGCTGCGCCAGGTTCAAGGGTGTGTCCGCCCTCCCACCCCTCAACTATTTATAGGTGGGGAGAGAGGGGGCCGGCCCCCCTTAGATCCCATCTAGGGTTGGGGGCGGCGGCCAAGGGGGGGAGGAGTGCCTCCCAAGTCAAGTGGAGGCCCTCCCCCTTAGGGTTTCCCGTCTCCCATGCGCATGGGCCTTGGGGGGGGGCTGGTGCCCATGGCCCATTAAGGTTAAGGACCCCCCTACAGCCCATGCTGCTGTATTGGACGTGGTGGAACATTTTCCAGACCTCCGGACCCCTCCGGAATCCTCCGGAACCTTCCAGAAGCTTCCCGGTACAATACCGGAAAAAACCGAACTTTTCCCGGAACCCGAACAACAACTTTCCATATATAAATCTTTACCTCCGGACCATTCCGGAACTCCTTGTGACGTCCGGGATCTCATCCGGGACTCCGAACAACATTCGGTAATCACATACAAGTCTTCCTAATAACCCTAGCGTCATCGAACCTTAAGTGTGTAGACCCTACGGGTTCGGGAACCATGCAGACATGACCGAGACAACTCTCCGGCCAATAACCAACAGCGGGATCTGGATACCCATGTTGGCTCCCACATGTTCCACGATGATCTCATCGGATGAACCACGATGTCGAGGATTCCATCAATCCCGTATTCAATTCCCTTTGTCCAGCGGTATTGTACTTGCCCGAGATTTGATCGTCGGTATCCTGATACCTTGTTCAATCTCGTTACCGGCAAGTCTCTTTACTCGTTCCGTAACACATCATCCCGTGATCAACTCCTTGGTCACATTGTGCACATTATGATGATGTCCTACCGAGTGGGCCCAAAGATACCTCTCCGTTTACACAGAGTGACAAATCCCAGTCTCGATTCGTGCCAACCCAACAGACACTTTCGGAGATACCTGTAGTGAACCTTTATAGCCACCCAGTTACGTTGTGACATTTGGCACACCCAAGGCACTCCTATGGTATCCGGGAGTTGCACAATCTCATGGTCTAAGGAAATGATACTTGACATTAGAAAAGCTTTAGCATACGAACTACACGATCTTTGTGCTAGGCTTAGGATTGGGTCTTGTCCATCACATCATTCTCCTAATGATGTGGTCCCGTTATCAACGACATCCAATGTCCATGGTCAAGAAACTGTAACAATCTTATTGATCAACGAGCTAGTCAACTAGAGTCTTACTAGGGACATGGTGTTGTCTATTTATCCACACATGTATCTGAGTTTCCTATCAATACAATTCTAGCATGGATAATAAACGGTTATCATGAACAATGAAATAATAATAACCAATTTATTATTGCCTCTAGGGCATATTTCCAACAATCTCCCACTTGCACTAGAGTTAATAATCTAGTTCACATCGCCATGTGATTAACACTCACAGGTCACATTGCCATGTGACCAACATCCAAGAGTCTATTAGACTCAATGATCTAGTTCACATCACTATGTGATAAACACTCAAAGAGTTCTGGGTTTGATCATGTTATGCTTGTGAGAGAGGTTGTAGTCAACGGGTCTTGCCATATTCAGATCCCTATGTATTTCGCAAAACTTTATGTCATATCATAGATGCTGCTACCACGTTCCACTTGGAGCTATTCCAAATTGTTGCTCCATTATACGTATCCGGTATCTCTATTCAGAGCTATCCGGATTGGTGTTAAGCTTGCATCGACGTAACTCTTTAAGTCGAACTCTTTATCACCTCCATAACCGAGAAACATTTCCTTATTCCTCTAAGGATAATTTTTGACTGCTATCTGGTGATCCACTCCTAGATCACCTTTGTACCCTCATGCCAGACATGTGGCAAGGCACCCATCAGGTGCGGTACTCAGCATGGCGTATCGTATAGAGCCTATGACAAAAGCATAGGGGACGACCTTCGTCCTTCCTCTTTTTCTTCTGCCGTGGTCAATCTTCGAGTCTTACTCAACTTCACACCTTACAACTCAGGTAAGAACCCCTTCTTTGACTGATCTATTTTTAAGTCCTTCAAAAACATGTCAAGGTGTGCGTTCTTTGAAAGTATCATTAGGCGTTTTGATCTATCTTTATAGATCTTGATGCCCAATATGTAAGCAGCTTTATCCAGGTCTTCCTTTGAAAATCACTCTTCAAACAACCGTTTATGCTTTCTAGAAATTCTACATTATTTCGAATCAACAATATGTCATCCACATATACTTATCAGAAATGTTGTAGTGCTCCCACTCACTTTCTTGTAAATACAAGTTTCTAGCAAACATTGTATAAACCTAAAAGCTTTGATCACTCCATCAAAGCATATATTCCGATTCTGAGATGCTTGCTCTAGTCCATAGAAGGATTACTGGAGCCAGCATACCTTTTATCATCCTTAGGATCGACAAAACCTTTTATTGTATCACATACAACTTTTTCTTATGAAAACTGGTAAGAAAACTTATTTTGACATCCATCTGTCAGATTTCATAATTGAAAAATACAGCTAATGCTAACATGATTCCAACGGACTTAAGCATCGCTACGGGTGAGAAATTCTCATCGTAGTCAACTCCTTGAACTTGTGAAAAGACTCTTTCCCACAAGTTGAGCTTCATAGACGGTAACATTACCGCCCATGTCCGTCTTCTTCTTAAAGATCCATTTATCTCAATGGCTTGCCGATCATCGGCTAGTCCACCAAAGTCCATACTTTGTTCTGATACATGGAACCTATCTCGGATTTCATGGCTTCTAACCATTTGTCAGAATACGGGCCCACCATCGCTTCTCCATAGCTCGTAGGTTCATTGTTGTCTAACAACATGATATCTAAGACAGGATTACTGTACCACTTAGGAGTAGTACATATCCTTGTCGACCTACGAGGTTCGATAGCAACTTGATCTGAAGCTTCATGATCACTATCATTAACTTCCTATTCAACAGACGTAGGCGCCACAGAAAACATCTTTCTGTGTTGCATCACTCTCCGGTTGAAGTAAAGGTTCGACAACCTCATCAAGTTCTATCTTCCTCCCACTCAATTGTTTCGAGAGAAACTCCTACTCGAGAAAGGACCCGTTCTTAGCAACAAACAATTTGCCCTCGGATCTGAGATAGAAGGTATACCCAACTGTCACCTTTGGGTATCCTATGAAGATGTGTTTGTCTGCTTTGGGTTCGAGCTTCTCCGGCTGAAGCCTTAAGCATCGCAGCCCCAAACATTAAGAAACGACAACTTTGGTTTCTTGCCAAACCAATGTTCATATGACGTCGTATCAACGGACTTAGATGGTGTCCTATCTAAAGTGAATGCAGCTGTCTCTAACGCATAACCTCAAAATGAAAACGATAGATCGGTAAGAGACATCATAGATCGCACCATATCTCATAAGGTTCGATTACGACGTCCGGACACACCATAACCCAGTGGTGTTCCAGGTGGCTTCAGCTGTGAAACAATTCCACAATGTCTTAAGTGTTTGCCAAACTCATAACTCAGATATTCTCATTGATCAGATTGTAGGAATTTGATCTTCTTGTTATGATGGTTCTTAACTTCACTCTGAAATCGCTTGAACTTTTCAAACGTTTCAGACTTGTGCTTCATTAAGTAAATATACCTATATCTACTCAAATCGTCAGTGAAGATGAGAAAATAGTGATATCCACCGCACGCTACAATTCTCATTGGATCACACGCATCAGCATGTATGATTTCCAACAAGTCACTTGCCCGTTTCATTGTACCTGAGAACGGGGTCTTAGTCATCCTGCCCATGAGGCATGGCTCGCATGTGTCAAGCGATTCAAAATCAAGTGACTCCAAACATCCATCAACATGGAGTTTCTTCATGCATCTTACGCCAATATGACCTAAGCGGCAGTGCCACGAGAAAGTGGTACTATCATTATTAACTCTACATCTTTTGGCGTGAACATGTGTATTACCATGACCGAGATTCAATGAACCATTCACATAGGGTGCATGACCGTGAAAGGTATCATTCATGTAAACATAATAACCATTATTCTCTAACTTAAATGAATGACCGTATTGCAATGAACACGATCTAATCATATTCATGCTCAACGTAGACACCTGATAACATTTATCTAGGTTCAATACTAATCCCGAAGGCAGATGGAGCGTGCGATGGTGATCTCATCAACTTTGGAAACACTTCCAACACACATCGTCACCTCGTCCTTAGCCAGTCTCCGTTTAGTCCGTAGCTTTTGCTTCAAGTCACCAATAATAGTAACTGAACCAGTATCCAATACCCAGGTGCTACCAGGAGTACTAGTGAGGTACACATTAATAACACGTATATACTTTGAAGTTGCCAGCCTTCTTATCTACCATGCATTTGGGGTAATTCCGCTACCAGTGAACGTTCCCCTTACAATAGAAGCATTTAGTCTCGGGTTTGGGTTCAACCTTGGGTTCCTTCACTTGAGCGGCAACTGGTTTGCCATCCATGAAGTTTCCCTTCTAGCCCTTGCCCTTCTTGAAACCAGTGGTCTTGTTAAACCATCAACACTTGATGCTCCTTCTTGATTTCTACCTTTTGCGGTCTTTAGTACCGCGAACAGCTCCAGGATCAACTCCATCCCTTGCATGTCATAGTTCATCACGAAGATCTAGTAGCTTAGTGATGGTGGCTAGAGAACTCTATCAATCACTATCTTATTTGGAAGTTTAACTCCCACTTGATTTAAGTGATTGTAGCACCCAGACATTCTGAGCACATGCTCACTAGTTGAGCTATTCTCCTCCATCTTGTTGGCTAAAGAACTTGTCAGAGGTCTCACACCTCTCAACACGGGCATGAGCCTGAAATCCCAATTTCAGTTCTTGGAACATCTCATATGTTCTATGGCGTTTAAAACGTCATTGGAATCCCAATTCTAAGCTGTAAAGTATGGTGCATTAAACTATCAAGTAGTCATCAGGACGTGTCTATCAGGTGTTCACAACATCCACAGACGACGTTGTAGGGGTTTGCACATCGAGCGGTGCATCAAAGACGTAAGCCTTCTGTGTAGCAGTGAGGACACTCCTCGGACTACGGACCTAGTCCGCATCATTGCTTACAATATCTTTCAACTTAATCTTTGTCTAGGAACGTATTGAAACAGGGAGCTACAACGTGAGCTATTTATCTACAACATATTTGCGAAGACAATTTAGACTATGTTCATGATAATTGAGTTCATTTAATCAAATTATTTAATGAACTCCCACTCAGATAGACATCCCTCTAGTCGTCTAAGTGAAACATGATCCGAATCGACTAGGCCGTGTCCGATCATCACGTGAGACGGACTAGTCCTCAATGGTGAACATCTCATGTTGATCGTATCTTCTATACGACTCATGTTCGACCTTTCGGTCTTCTGTATTCCGAGGCCATGTCTGTACATGCCAGGCTCGTCAAGTCAACCTAACTGTTTCGCATGTGTCCCTAGGCCATGTCTGTACATGCTAGGCTCGTCAACACCCGTTGTATTCGAACGTTAGAATCTATCACACCCAATCATCACGTGGTGCTTTGAAACGACGAACCTTCGCAACAGTGCACAGTTAGGGGGAACACTTTTCTTGAAATTTTAGAGAGGGATCATCTTATTTAAGCTACTGTCGTTCTAAGCAAATAAGATGTAAAACATGATAAACATCACATGCAATCAAATAGTGACATGATATGGCCAATATCATTTTGCTCCTATTGATCTCCATCTTCGGGGCTCCATGATCATCATTGTCACCGGCATGACACCATGATCTCCATCATCATGATCTCCATCATCGTGTCTTCTTGAAGTTGTCTCGTCATCTATTACTTCTACTACTATGGCTAACGCTCTAGCAATAAAGTAAAGTAATTACATGACGTTTATGTTGACACGCAGGTCGTAAATAAATTAAGACAACTCCTATGGCTCCTGTCGGTTTTCATACTCATCGACATGCAAGTCGTGATTCCTATTACAAAAACATGATCAATCTCATACATCACATATATCATTCATCACATCCTTTTGGCCATATCACATCACAAGGCATATGCTGCAAAAACAAGTTAGACGTCCTCTAATTGTTGTTGCAAGTTTTTACGTGGCAGCTATAGGTTTCTAGCAAGAATGTTTCTTACCTACGCCAAAACCACAACGTGATATGCCAATTTCTATTTACCCTTCATAAGGACCCTTTTCATCGAATCCGATCCGACTAAAGTGGGAGAGACAGACACCCGCTAGCCACCTTATGCAACTAGTGCATGTCATTCGGTGGAACCAGTCTCACGTAAGAGTACGTGTAAGGTCGGTCCGGGCCGCTTCATCCCACGATGCCACCGAATCAAGATAAGACTAGTAACGGCAAGCAAATTGACAATATAGACGCCCACAACTTCTTTGTGTTCTACTCGTGCATAGAAACTACGCATAGACCTAGCTCATGATGCCACTGTTGGGGATCGTAGCAGAAATTTAAAATTTTCTATGCATCACCAAGATCAATCTATGGAGTAATCTAGCAACGAGGGGAAGGGGAGTGCATCTACATAACCTTGTAGATCGAGAAGCGGAAGCGTTCAAGTGAACGGGGTTGATGGAGTCGTACTCGTCGTGATCCAAATCACCGATGATCCTAGCGCTGAACGGACGGCACCTACTCGTTGAACACACGTACAGAACGGAGACGTCTCCCACGCCTTGATCCAGCAAGGAGGAGGGAGAGGTTGAGTAAGAGAGTCCAATAGCAGCACGACGGCGTGGTGGTGATGGAGTGGCAGTTTTCCGGCAGGGCTTCGCCAAGCTCATGTAGAGGAGGAGAGGTATTGGAGGGGAGGGGCTGCGCCAGGTTCAAGGGTGTGGCCGCCCTCCCACCTCTCCACTATTTATAGGTGAGGAGAGAGGGGGACGGCCCCCCTTAGATCCCATCTAGGGTTGGGGGCGGCGGCCAAGGGGGGGAGGAGTGCCTCCCAAGTCAAGTGGAGGCCCTCCCCCTTAGGGTTTCCCCTCTCCCATGCGCATGGGCCTTGGGGTGCTGGTGCCCTTGGCCCATTAAGGTTAGGGCGCCCCCCTACAGCCCATGCTGCTGTATTGAACGTGGTGGAACATTTTCCGGACCTCCGGACCCCTCCGGAATCCTCCGGAACCTTCCGGAAGCTTCCCGGTACAATACCGGAAAAAACCGAACTTTTCCCGGAACCCGAACAACAACTTTTCATATATAAATCTTTACCTCCGGACCATTCCGGAACTCCTTGTGATGTCCGGGATCTCATCCGGGACTCCGAACAACATTCGGTTATCACATACAAGTCTTCCTAATAACCCTAGAGTCATCGAACCTTAAGTGTGTAGACCCTACGGGTTCGGGAACCATGCAGACATGACCGAGACAACTCTCCGGCCAATAACCAACAGCGGGATCTGGATACCCATGTTGGCTCCCACATGTTCCACGATGATCTCATCGGATGAACCACGATGTCGAGGATTCAATCAATCCTGTATTCAATTCCCTTTGTCCAGCGGTATTTTACTTGCCCGAGATTCGATCGTCGGTATCCCGATACCTTGTTCAATCTCGTTACTGGCAAGTCTCTTTACTCGTTCCATAACACATCATCCCGTGATCAACTCCTTGGTCACATTGTGCACATTATGATGATGTCCTACCGAGTGGGCCCACAGATACCTCTCCGTTTACACGGAGTGACAAATCCCAGTCACGATTCGTGCCAACCCAACAGACACTTTCGGAGATACCTGTAGTGAACCTTTATAGCCACCCAGTTACGTTGTGACGTTTGGCACACCCAAAGCACTCCTACGGTATCCGGGAGTTGCACAATCTCATGGTCTAAGGAAATGATACTTGGCATTAGAAAAGCTTTAGCATACGAACTACACGATCTTTTTGCTAGGTTTAGGATTGGGTCTTGTCCATCACATCATTCTCCTAATGATGTGATCCCGTTATCAACGACATCCAATGTCCATGGTCAGGAAACCGTAACCATCTTATTGATCAACGAGCTAGTCAACTAGAGGCTTACTAGGGACATGGTGTTGTCTATGTATCCACACATGTATCTGAGTTTCCTATCAATACAATTCTAGCATGGATAATAAACAGTTATCATGAACAATGAAATATAATAATAACCAATTTATTATTGCCTCTAGGGCATATTTCCAATAGGAGCCCCCGGGAGCCTTGCTCCCTTTGCTCCTGGAGTCCGGAAGGTCGCCTTGAGGCGCCTTCGGGATTGTCTCCCTCCGGCTCGGTGCCCCCTGAGACAGTAGCTCGGCATTGTCCGTAGGACAAGGAGAGGTGGTGGTTGGAAGTGTATCACTATTCATGTCCGACGAGTCCAAGGAACCGTCCAACGATGATACATCGATACGGACTTGGGGCGGACTGCATAATCTTATTCGACGTTAGGAGAAGCAGTGCGACAAAGGTACACTATGAGTTACTCTGGTATCCGAATACTTACGACTTCGCCAGGGGCTTGGCCCTGAGCATCCACTCATCTTCGCTGTCGGCGGCGATGGTGGAGTAGTATGGAAAGAGAGTCCTCCCTTCTTGGACCCTTCGGCCTCCCCGGTTGGGGCGGCTTTCCTTTTCTTGTCTCCCCCGGCTGGAGGGGGAGAATCTTCGTCTTCCTTCTCCTCGTTTTCGTGGGAGGAGTGCGTCTCGGAGTTATCGGACGATGAATCCGATACCACCTGGCACCGAGAACTCTTTCGTGTTCCCTTGGCCTTCTTATTGGTCTTGTCCGGCACCTCATAAGGAGCCGGAGTCTGCATCTCCGTCAGGAGAGCGTCCGCAGGGTCTTCGGGCAGAGGGGCCAGACAGTTGATCTGCTCCGATGTCTTCACCCAGTCCTGTCAAAGGCATGGGAGCTCAGACCCCGTACATGGTTAAGCTATGGGAGATAAATACCCTGCCAGATGTACAGAACTTACCGGATTCGCATGGCAGTTCGCGCTTAGCCCGCGGTCCTCGGTAAGAGAAGGAGGGACCTCGGCGCCCTTGAACAACACCCTCCAGACGTCTTTATGTGTCGTATCGAAGAGCTCGCTGAGAGTCTGGTGCTGGGATGGGTCGAACTCCCATAAGTTGAAGTCCCGTTGTTGACACGGGAGGATCCGGCGGAAGAGCATGACCTAGACTATGTTGACAAGCTTAAGTTTCTTGCTTGTCATGTGCTGGATACATTTTTGGAGTCCATCCAGCTCCACCGATGAACCCAGGACAGGCCCTTCTCCTTCCAGGAAGTGAGCCGCGTGGGGATTCTGGATCGAAACTCGGGGGCCGCCACCCAGTTGGTGTCGCGCGGCTCGGTTATGTAGAACCACCCCGATTTCCACCCCTTTATGGTCTCCACGAAGGAGCCCTTGAGCCATATAACGTTGGGCATCTTTCCCACCATGGCTCCTCCGCATTCCGCTTGTTGGCCGCCCACCACCTTCGGCTTGATATTGAAGGTCTTCAGCCACAGGCCGAAGTGGGGCCGGATGCGGAGGAAGGCCTCGCACACGATGATGAACGCCGAAATGTTGAGGATGAAGTTCGGGGCCAGATCATGAAAGTCCAGCCCATAATAGAACATGAGGCCGCGGACAAATGGATGGAGGGGAAACCCTAGTCCTTGGACGAAATGGGGGAGGAAAACCACCCTTTCGTGAGGTTTCGGGGTAGGGATGACCTGCCCCGCGGCTGGCAGTCGGTGCGCGATATCCGCGGCTAAGTATCCGGCTCCACGTAACTTTTTGATGTGCCCCTCCATGATGGAGGAGGCCATCCACTTGCCTCCCGCTCCGGACATGTTTGGAGAGAGTTGACAAGGAGGATGCAGACTGGGGCGCTGGAGCTCGAGTGCGCGAGATTGGATGAGCAAGGAGGAAGAAGGCATGGGTAGAGAAAGGTGAGATCTTATCCCTTTATAAGGGCGGACTAAACTATGCGCCCCCACTAGCCTCGTAAAACTTGCTTATCCCCCAAGCACCGTAATTGATGATGCGGTTGGGTTACCCATGTCTGTATTGATGAGAAGACCGTAATAAGGGGAACATGGTATCTGCTTTGACAAGACGTGTCAAGAAACCGCCTCGCGTTATGTGCGGGGGCTGGTTAAAGAAAAACGGTTCAAATAATTACCGGGCCGTGGCGTGATGTCATGCTGCCAAAACGTGTTAGCAGATTAGATTTGTGGTAATATTATTCTCTCTACGGTGGTATGTGGAATTTATTTTGCAGGGTCGGACACTATCCTTGTATTCAAATTCTTCTGTGGTGTATTCAGAGGAGGAACCTGCCTTGCAATGCCGAAGACAACACTACGCGCCGGACTCATCGTCATTGAAGCCTGGTTCAGGGGCTACTGAGGGAGTCCTGGATTAGGGGGTCTCCGGACAGCCGGACTATATCCTTTGGACGGACTGTTGGACTATGAAGATACAAGATTGAAGACTTCGTCCCGTGTCCGGATGGGACTCTACTTGGCGTGGAAGGCAAGCTAGGCAATACGGATATGTATATCTCCTCCTTTGTAACCGACCTTGTGTAACCCTAGCCCCTTCCGGTGTCTATATAAACTGGAGGGTTTTAGTCCATAGGACAACATACAATCATACCATAGGCTAGCTTCTAGGGTTTAGCCTCTCTGATCTCGTGGTAGATCAACTCTTGTACTACTCATATTATCAAGAATAATCAAGCAGGACATAGGGTTTTACCTCCATCAAGAGGGCTTGAACCTGGGTAAAACATTGTGCCCCCTGCCTCCTGTTACCATCCGCCTTAGACGCATAGTTCGGGACCCCCTACCCGAGATACGCCGGTTTTGACACCGACAACGACTTTCCGAGGAATCATTCCCAATCGGGAGGCACGGTGTGCGGGAAAAATCACACTCGGCGTGGTATTCGGCACGCCGGAGAACTATCGGTCCAAAGAAATAACCTTCCAGGTGGCCCCCTTCAACAGCGGATATCACGCCCTCTTGGGGCGAGATGCATTCACGTGCTTTCAAACAATACCCCATTATGGGTACATGAAGCTTTAGATGCCCGGCCCAACAGCATAATCACTCTAGTTAGTGATTCGGACATAGCACTCCGCGCCGAGAATAAAACCGCGTCCCTGCCCTTGAGGCATTATCTGAAGCCCTCGCGGCTGAAGAATTAACTGTGCTGCGCTCCACGGTGGACAGAGATGATGTGGTCCTAGACAAACGACCCCAATCCACCTCATTCAAGCCGGCAGAAGAACTAGTCAAATTCCAAGTCCACCCAACGGACACCAAGAAGACACTATCCATAGGAGCACAACTAGACCCAACGGTTGATGCCGCTCTACGAGAGTTCCTGCGCGAGAATTGGGATATATTCGCCTGGCACCCTTCTGATATGCCAGGAATCCCACGCGAGTTGGCCGAACACAGCCTTAATATATTGAAGGGACACAAATCGGTCAAGCAAACACTGCGGCGCTTCTCCGAACCCAAACGCCAAGCTATGGGGGAAGAGCTAGCCAAGTTAATCGAGGCCGGATTCATTAGAGAAATAAAACATCCGGACTGGCTGGCAAATTTAGTGATGGTACGAAAGAAGGACAAATCGTGGCGCATGTGTGTCGATTTTAAAGACCTCAACAAGGCATTCCCCAAGGATCCCTCCCCCCTCCCCCACATCGAACAAATCATTGACACCACCGCAGGACACGACAAACTGTGTTTTCTTGACGCATATTCCGGATACCATCAAATCAAAATGAAGGAATCCGATCAAGTTGCAATGGCATTTGTCGGGGTATGGGGTTCCGGCAAACCCTTAAGGTTCGAACACTGGGGTGTACGCGAAGTCTTTCCCTTCAATCGATCTACGCTCTAGCTCGCTAGGATCTCGCGGACGAACTCGACAAACTCACAACACAGAAGGACACATGGTTTATACTGGTTCCGGCCACCGTTGTGGTGTAATACCCTACTCCAGTGTGGTGGTGGTGGATTGCCTCTTGGGCTGATGATGAACGCTACAAGGGAAGAACGTCCTCCTGAGGTTGAAGCGTTCTTGAGCTCGGTGAGCTTGTGTGTGTGGGGGGGGTGGTCTCTCTCTAGCTAAGATCAGATGCCTCCTCTCCGATCCTTCCTTTCCACTATGGTGGCTAGTCCTATTTATAGAAGCCCTGGTCCTCTTCCCAAATATCGAGCGGGAAGGGAGCCAACAATGGCGGGCTAATTTGAAGGGGGACAACTAGTACAGGCTATCTTGACAAAAGTAGTCTTCGCATGCACAAAGTTCTGGTGGTGACGCTGTTCTGGGCTCCTCGATGACCTTCGTCTTGCAGTCCATGGACTTGGTCTTGTTGCACCGAAATGGCAACCTTTGCCTGAGGCCTCGGTACTCCGCGGTTGCTCTTGCCCCCTTTGCACCAAAGAGGAAACAAGGACGTTGTGCGCGCTGGCACCCGCCTGGTGTCGATCGTCATGGCTCACGTCACGAGAGCCTCGTGAGGTTCGCCCCGCCTTGATATCTCCACTCCTCGTGAGCCTGCCTAGCTAGGCCACTCCGGAGGAGGTCTTGCGTCGTCTGCCTCGCGAGGCTTGGCCCCTCGCGAGGGTCTTGGGCGCTTTGTTGGTGAAGATGGGCCGTACGGCCTGCTGGCTTAGCCATGCCGCGGACAGGCAAGTCTGGGGACCCTCGTTCCTAGGATGCCGATAGTAGCCCCCGGGCCCAAGGTGCGCTCGGGCTTGGCTTCGCGGCGGAGCCAAGGGTCAAGTTCGAAGCGCCGCGGGCCCCAAAAGCCTGTGGCCTCGGTTGATGCATGGCGGTTGATTGGACGTGGGCGTCTCTGCTTCCCCACGCTGCCTTGACGACTGCACGACTTGACAAGTCCTTGCGGAATGCAAGGGAAACCATGATTACTTGCGATCGTGGGGGACACCGGTTGGCCTTCTCTTGCTATAAATGGGGAGGGGGCGGAGCCCCCGTTGCCCATCTCTTCCTTGCTTGCTTCCTCCTTCTTGCTCCATTGCTTGCAGTGCCTCTGATGGCGCCTCAAAGGAAGTTCTCTACTGCCGAGAAGGGAAAGGCCCCTCGCGAGGGCCCTGGTTCCCCGTGTCCAAGCGCGGTCGAGGCCGCTAGCGCAAGCACGCTGCGATCCTCGCCGTGGCCCACCGTCGAGGCGGCGCCACGCCACGCGGAGGGGGCCATCCCAACCGTGGCGGTCTAGTCAACGGGGGGAGGTGCGCGATGGTGGCGAGGCCTCCCCGCCCGCGCTTCCATTCAGCGGAGGCGTCGCCAGAGTTTGTTGTTTGGTCAGAAAACCCGGCCGGCAACTGGCTCCACCTTCCGCGCTTCTTTGTCGCTGAGCTGCCGGCCCCTGGGCCAGGGGGCTCTGGTTGCAGGCGGATGGTTGCTGCAGCAAGGCCTCCTTGGCCGCGGTCAAGACTTCTGCCGCGGGCAACATAGCCCTGGCCCGCGGCTGGCAGACGTTCACCCGCGCGCGCGGCCTTGGTAGGCGGTGCACACTCCACTTCAAGTATGATAGCGGGTCGACCCTCTTCGTGAGGGTGTTTGGGGTAGATGGCCGCCGCGCCGGATGCTGCCCCGAGACAAACGACGACGAGGAGGTGCTCAGCCTTAGCGACGGTCGTGACGAGGGTGAGGGCGAGCCTGCCCTCAGCGGCGACCGCATCTCCTCCAGCTACGGCGGCTCTCCCTCCTGCGACAGCTCCAGCAGCAGTGGCTACGATCAGCGGCCGCGCCGCCACACTCGCTTCGAAGGAGGCAGCGGGTGATCTCGTTGCTGCGCCTCCGTGAAGCGTGAGAAGGGGTCTGGCTAGGCTTGGGCGTCGCTAAGGGCCTGCCCCCGCAGATTGTTGAAACGCCGCTTTGTTTGGTTTTTCCTTTCTTTCCCTGCACCAGAAAATGAAACCAGTATGGGCCCAGAGGGGCGTGTACCGAACTATGGTTCTTGGTTAATGCAACGTGCGTGTTATTCCCATGCCATGCAGTTATTTTGCGCAAAGATAACCTAACCTGGCGTGTTTGGGACGCCCCTTCCTTCACGAGATATCTGCGTTTTCTCAGGAACTGCAAGAATTTGTTAGGGGGTGCGCTAGAGGATTTTGCCGTTCACCCGAACCTTGACTTGGCTCTTTGCATCGCGGTACCCGAGGGGCACGGATTTAGGAGAGTTGCGCCAGCTTCTAGGCTCGAACGAGGGTGACTCGTGAGAAGCCAGAGAGAAGGAAAAGCTTGCGAGGGCACCTGCCTAGCCCCCTCGCGAGGTATGAGAGATAGAGATCACGGGTAAACCAGAGCCGAAAAACACGGTAAAAGGTGAAGGAAACAAATCAGCAAGGAACGCCAAAGGCAAACTCGATTAAGGAAAAGCAAGCCAACTACGGAAAGCAAATGAAAAGCCGCGTCCGACACCTAATCTAGTCTTCGAGTCTTCTCACCGGCGCGGAGCTAAGTGTTGTCCACTAGATGTGGGAGGGAGCCCCAAGGCCTGAGGCTGGCGCTCCTGAGACTCCGAGGCGTGTACAACCCCAACTCATTATTACGTGAGAGTGTGACGGGTGGAGATTCTTCACAGGCACCGGGCCTTGCTTCACAGGCTCTGGGCCTTGCTTCATAGGCACTGGGCCTTGCGTCACAGGCTCTGGGCCTTGCTTCACAGGCTCTAGGCCTTGCTTCTCAGGCTCTGGGCCTTTCTTCTCAGGCTCTGGGCCTTGCTTCATGGGTAGAACTTCCGGAGGTGCTGGATGTTCCAATCGTTTTGGATAGGTGTCCCCTCTTGCGTCTCCAAGCGCACGGCGCCAGGCCTGGCGATGTGAACGACCCTGAACGGGCCCTCCCACATGGGTGAGAGCTTGTGCAAGCCTTCCCTAGAGAGGACCCACCTCAGGACCAGGTCACCCGTCTCGAGCGTCCTGGAGCGAATGTTGCGGCAGTGGTAGCGCTATAGCGCTTGCTGGTACCTTGCCGCCCTTAATGCAGCTTCGCGAAGTCGTTCCTCCCTGGCACGAGATCCATCCCCCGCATGGCGTCCTGCTGCGTTTCGTCGAACGCCAGGACCCATGCAGAGCGATGCCTGACCTCGTGAGGGAGGACTGCTTCAGCTCCATAGACAAGGAAGAACGGAGTCTTGCCCGTTGGCTTGGTAGCGGTGGTGCGGATGGACCACAGCACGGACTGGAGCTCGTCGTGCCAGCCCCTGCCGCAGGCCTCCAGCTTCTTCTTGAAGGTCCTGGTCTTGAGGCCCCTCAGGACCTCAGCGTTAGCGCGCTCGGCCTGACCATTGCTCCTGGGGTGGGCTACCGAAGCGTAGCAGATCAGCGTTCCAAGGTTAGCACAGTAGGTTTTAAAGATGTTACTAGTGAACTATGAGCGGTTGTCTGTGATGATGCGGTTGCGGACCCTGAAGCGGCTCACGAGGCCCTTGATGAACTTGACGGCAGAGCCGGCTGGAATGGTTCGGACGGCTTCCACCTTTGCCCACTTAGTGAACTTATCGATGGCGACGTAGAGAGTAGCCCCCTGGCGCTCGCGGGAACGGACCTAGGATGTCCAGCCCCAGACCGTGAACGGCCACGTGAGCGGGATGGTTTGGAGGCCCTGAGCAGGCTGATGGATTTGCTTGGCATGGAATTGGCAAGCTTCACATGACTTCACCAGCTCAGCTGCATCGTTAAGTGTTGTAGACCAATAGAATCTACTGCAGAAGGCCTTGCCAACGAGGGTCTGTGATGAAGAGTGATTTCCATAGTCTCCGCCGTGTATGTCACTCAGCAGCTCCCTCCCTTGTTCACTGGAGATGCAGTGCAGCGTGACGCCGTTCGGTCGTTTCCTGTACAACTCGTCGTCTTGAATGCAGTATGCCGTGGCCTGTCGGGACACGCGCTCCGCGTCCTCTTCTTTCTCCGGCAGTGTCCCGTGCATCAGGTACTCCCTGAACTCCTTGGTCCAGCACTCCTCCTGGGGCTCGAGCGCCAAAGCAGCCGAACTCCTGAGGTTGGGCCGCAATCTGGGGCTCCCGAGGCTGAGTCGTGCTTGAAAGAGGCGACGTAGCTGACGGCTTGAAGAGCCGCTCTTCGAAGACGCCGGGATCTTCCGGTTGCCACTTGGATGCTCTCTTGGCGATGTCGTCGGCTTCCTTGTTGGTGCCCCGGGGCACGTGCAGCAGCTCCAAGCCTGCGAACTACTTTTCCATTTTGCGCACCTCAGCAAGGTAGGCCTCCATGTGCTCGTCCTTTGGCTCGGACACTTTGTTGGAGAAGTTGAGGAGGAGCTGCAAGTCGCCCTTGACGGTAAGGCGTCTCACCCCCATAGCCGCCGCAGCTCAGGCCGGCTATGAGGCCCTCGTATTCTACGATATTGGTAGAGACCTTCTCGCCGTGTTGAAAGCAGAGTTGCATAGCATAGCAAAGCTTGTCCTGAGTGGGCAAGATGAGCACTGCTCCAGCCCCCTCACCCTGGTGCGCAAAGGCGCCATCAAAATACATGACCCAGTCGTCTGGCACCTCGCTTCCTGGGGAAGTGGACCGGTCTTCTCCTTCCTCAAGAGTCGGGGCATCTGTCCATTCTGCCACCAAATCGGCAAGCGCGGCTCCCTTGATGACCCTGGTGGTGCTCGATGTTCCATTCAGCGACCCTTCCGGCTGAGTTTGGGCTCCTGAGTATCCTCTCCAACGGGTAAGACAAGACGACCTTGAAGGGGTGCCCCTGGAAGTAGTGCCGTAGCTTGCGCGAGGCCACCAAAAGTGCGAGAAGGAGCTTCTGCGGCATGGGGTAGCGCGCCCTCGCGTCCCGTAGTACAGTGCTGACGAAGTACACTAGGTGCTCGACGAGGGCCGGTACACTGTTGAGGCTCGGGTCCCGCGTAGATTGTGGCATATCCTGAGGTGATGGATCTCCTAAGACCTGACCACCCTCAGGAGCCTCCACGATGTTGCTCTGCTAAGCTAGGTCCTCCGCCGCTGATGGCTTTGCTGCACCTCTCTGGCCCGGTGCTATATCAGCTCTACCCTTGTCTTGACGCTCCTCTCGAACCGCCACTAGCGCCACGCTGGCAGAGTACGGGGTGGTGGCAAGGTAGAGCAAGAGAGGCTCGAGAGGCCGCGGTGCCACCATCACCGGGGGGCTGGTGAGGTATTTCTTTAGGTCTCGGAAGGCCTGGTCGGCCTCCGGGGTCCACTCGAAGGGGCCTTTCTTCTTCATGAGCTTAAAGAAGGGCAAGGCGCGCTCGCGTAGCTTAGAGATTAAACGCCGTAGCGCGGTCACCCGTCCTACCAGTTTTTGCATCTCCTTGAGGGTCTATGGTGGGCTCATGTCTTTGATGGCCTTGATCTTTTCCTGGTTCGCCTCGATCCCTCTGTGGGATACGAGAGACCCTAGAAACTTGCCGGATGGGATGCCAAACACACACTTTTCTGGGTTAAGTCTCAAGTTCACTTGGCGCAAGCTCTCAAAGGTCTCCTCCATGCTTTGAGTCAAAGTCCTCGCCTCGTGAGATTTAACCACTATGTCATCAACGTAGGCCTCTGTGTTCCTGCCGAGTTGCCGCCCCAAGGCGATGTGCATCAGCCGCTAAAAGGTTACGCCCATGTTGCGAAGGCCGAAAGGCATGCAGGTGTAGCAGTACACCCCACATGGTGTCAAGAAAGCCGTCTTCTCCACATCCTCCACTGCCATCTTGATCTGATGGTATCCACAGAACACATCCAAGAAACACAGCAGGTCGCACTCGGCGGTGGAGTCAACGATTTGATCGATGCGCGGAAGGGGGAACGGATCTCAGTTGGTGAAGTCGATGCACATCCGTTCCTTCCCGCCTTTCTTCTGTACTACAACGGGGTTCGCCAGCCATTCGGGTTATCGAAATTCCCGGATTGTACCTGCCGCCTCCAGCTTGCGTGTCTCTTGGACGATGAAGGCCTGCTTCTCAGTGGACCGCCATCTTGCTTGCTGCTTCACGGGGCGTACGTTGGGGCACACCTTTAGATGATGCTGGATTACCTCTCTCTGGACCCCTACCAGTTGATCGGGCTCCCACGCGAATATCTCCTTGTTCGTGCGCAAGAACCTCACCAAAGCTTCTTCTTACCCCGGGTCAAGGCCGGTTCCTATGGTGAAGGTGGCTCCTGAAGACCCATACTCGTTAACCGGCACCTGCTTGGTCTCTGCCTTGTCTTGGGTGAACAACTGCTTTTTCTTGGTGGGCGCGGCCTCCATGGCCTCCGGCGCACCGGCGCCGGCTGGCTGCGCTGCTGCCACGGTCTTGAAGGCGAGCCTGAGCGCCATCACGGCCTCCTTAGCGTCCCCTTGGATGGTGAGGACGCCCTTGCTCCCTGGCATCTTCATGAGGTTGTAGGCCGGGTGAGTTGCTGCCATGAACTGAGCGAGGGCCGGGTACCCGAGGATAGCATTGTACGGGAGACCGATGCGGGCGATGTGAAAGTCCACTAGCTCGATGCGATAGTTATCCCGCATGCCAAAGGTGACAGGGAGGTAGATCTGTCCCAAAGGGTGAGCAGCTCCACCGCCTACCCCTTTGAAGGGCTTACTGAGCCCGAGTCGTTTGAGTGGCACATGAAGAAGGCTGAAAGCTTCCACGGAGAGAAGGTTGAGACCGGCGCCGCCGTCGATGAGGGTCTTGGTGATGGCCACGTTGAAAATGGTGGGCGTGCAGAGCATAGGAAGCATCCCTGAGTCGGCGGTGGAGCCGGGGTGGTCTTCCGAGTCGAAGGTGAGGTCGGCTTCCAGCGCGGCCCAACCCGGTGAGCCCCCGGGCGCTTGCAGGTGGCCCCAATCTGGCGGAAGAAAGGCTTGACGTGGCGATCTGAAGGAGGTGCCTGGGAGCCGCCCAGCAGTGCCGCGACTGCGTGGTGCGCTGGTTCTGCGTAGCGCGCAGTGAAGAGGTCGTGGATTTCCCCCCAGGACGTCACCGTGGATCCCGGGAGGTCTAGCAGCCAAGCGCGTGGCTCGCTGGCGAGGGCCAGGGGGAACAAGTTTGCCATGATCTTGTCATCACCTCCAGCTTCGAGGACGGCCTCCTCGTACGCTAGCAGGAACAGCGCCGAGTCTGTCGTGCCGTCGTAACGCGGCGGCATCTCTGGCCTGAACTTGACCGGCCACTGCACTCGCCGGAGAGCGGGGGCCAAGCCTCGGTACCTAGACTCCCTACTGCTGGCGCCGGCCGAGGAGGTCGGTGGCGAGGCACCTACCATGGGAGTGCGGTGCGGCGGTACAGGGCGCTGGTTGATGGAGAAAAGCTCCGGCGCACCCCTACCTGGCGCGCCAAATATCGGGGTATGGGGTTCCGGCAAACCCTTAAGGTTTGAACACTGGGGTGTGCGCGAAGTCTTTCCCTTCAATCGATCTACACTCTAGCTTTCTAGGATCTCGCGGATGAACTCGATGAACTCACAACACAAAAAGACACCGGGTTTTATACTGGTTCGGGCCACCGTTGTGATGTAATACCCTACTCCAGTGTGGTGGTGGTGGATTGGTTGAAGCGTTCTTGAGCTCGGTGAGCTTGTGTGTGTGGGGGGGGGGGTGGTCTCTCTCTAGCTAAGATCAGATGCCTCATGAGGTTGAAGCGTTCTTGAGCTCGGTGAGCTTGTGTGTGGGGGGGGGGGGGTGGGGGTGGTCTCTCTCTATCTAAGATCAGATGTCTCCTCTCCGATCCTCCATTTCCACTGTGGTGGCTAGTCCTATTTATAGAGGACCTGGTCCTCTTCCCAAATATCGACCGGGAAGGGAGCCAACAATGGCGGGCTAATTTGAAGGGGGATAGCTAATATAGGCTATCCTGACAAAAGTAGTCTTCGCCTGCACAAAGTTCTGGTGGTGACGCTGTTCTGGGCTCCCCGATGACCTCCGTCTTGCAGTCCATGGTCTTGGTCTTGTTGCACCGAAATGGCAACCTTTTCCTGAGGCCTCGGTACTCCGCGGCTGCGCTTGCCCCCTTTGCACCAAAGAGGAAACAAGGACGTTGTGCGCGCTAGCGCCCGCCTGGTGTCGATCGTCACGGCTCACGTCACGAGAGCATCGTGAGGTTCGCCCCACCTTGATATCTCCGCTCCTCGTGAGCCTGCCTAGCTAGGCCACTCTGGAGGAGGTCTTGTATCGTCTGCCTCGCGAGGCTTGGCCCCTCGCGTGGGTCTTGGGCGCTTTGTTGGTGAAGATGGGCCGTACGGCCTGCTGGCTTATACATGCCGCGGGCCGCAGGCAGGCAAGTCTGGGGACCCCCGTTCCCAGGGCGCCGACAACATTCGTCACCCCATATGGGCCATTCTGCTTCAACACTATGCCCTTCGGGCTCAAGAACGCCGGCGCCACATACCAACGCATGATTCAAACATGCCTGGAGAAACAGACCGGCAAGACAGTTGAAGCTTATGTGGACGATGTCGTCATCAAAACTAGGCACGTCGAAACACTAATAGACAATTTACGTCTCACATTCGACAACCTCCGCGTGTATGGCATTAAGCTCAATACGGAGAAGTGCATTTTCGGCGTGCCTACTGGAAAACTGCTAGGCTTCATCGTTTCCAATACAGGAATTGAAGCAAACCAAGCCAAAATTCGAGCTTTGTCACAATTGGCTAAGCCAACACACCTTAAACAAGTTCAAAAGCTCGCGGGTTGCATAGCATCTCTAAGCCGCTTTATCTCCAGATTGGGAGAAAAGGCACTGCCACCCTATCGCCTTCTACGGCGAACCAACTACTTTGAGTGGATGGACGCGGCAACAGCCGGACTTGAGGAAATGAAAATCCTTCTTGCGAGCAATCCAATCCTGGCCACACCAAACGCCGGTGAACCGATGTTATTATACATATCGGCAACACATCAGATAGTGAGTGTCGGTGTCAAAACCGGTGGATCTCGGGTAGGGGGTCCCGAACTGTGCGTCTAGGATCGATGGTAATAGGAGACGGGGGACACGATGTTTACCCAGGTTCGGGCCCTCTCTATGTAGGTAATACCCTACGTCCTGCTTGATTGATCTTGATGAATATGAGTGTTACAAGAGTTGATCTACCACGAGATCGTAATGGCCAAACCCTAGAAGCCTAGCCTGTATGACTATGGTGATGAATATATCCTTTCCGGACTAACCCCTCCGGTTTATATAGACATCGAGGGGATCTAGGGTCTACATAGAGTCGGTTACATAAGAAGGAATCTTCATAGTTGGTCGCCAAGCTTGGCCTCCACGCCAAGTAGAGTACAGTCCGGACACGGGTACAGTCTTTGGTCTTCATGTCTTCACGACTCATCAGTCCGGCCCAATGGATAACAGACCGGACGCCCGAGGACCCTTTAGTCCAGGACTCCCTCAGTAGCCCCCGAACCAGTCTTCAAGGCGGGTTCCTCCAGGTGATGTATTCGGCCATCGGTTCAATGTCACTCTCCTCTACCTCTGCGCATTAAATAACTTTGCCTTCCACGTGTCAAGCAAAGGCGGAAGGTCAGGGTATTTTTACAGATAACACCCCGTCCATGCAAGGAAGAGCGCCTATTAAAGAGATTGGATCCTAGATCCATTCGGCTCCACGCAGAGGAAATTCTCCGGGAACTTCTTAGGAGAAACCATTGCAGCATGTCTAGCACCCCAGCTCCACCATCCATTCTAGACCAGAGAAAGGCGACTGGGAGAGGTGTTCATTGTCCCACAGTCAATTGACGAAGTTGCAGACACAGGGATTTCTTCCCCCCGCAGATCTAGTTCATGTTCGAGCGGGGCTAGATTCCTTCAATGGTGTGATTCAGGCAGAGGACTTTCCCAACCCATCCGGGGGAGAGCGAGTATGTTTCGTCCCCTACCTGCTAAGGGGCGTTGGATTTCCCGTTTATCCGTTCCTCCAGGGCTTCTGGAATACTATGGCCTCCAGCTGCACAACTTCACCCCTGCCTCCATTCTGCACATCGTTGGTTACGTCGCTTTATGCGAATTATTCCTGGGTATCGAGGCTCATTTCGAGCTATGGAGGAAGTTGTTCTGTCTCATCCAGCGTAATCACGACGGGTCAACATTTGAAATGGGCGGAGCCGAAGTATGGCATATTGCAGATACCAGATATCTGTCCAGCACACCAAGGAAGGCACCAGAAGAATGGCCTTCCGAATGGCTATATATCGAGGACGTCGCGCTTCCTGACCCAGTTCGAAAGGGTCTTCCTAAATTTGCGAGTGTTCGGCTAAAGAAATGCCACAGTTGGCGTCCCCGAAGTCTTGAATAGGATGACAGCGCAGAAGTTCGCCATCTTATCAGCAAGATAAAGATGCTCGCTCAGTTCGGTCTCACAATAATCGAGGTAATGGCGATCTCCATAGTGCATGGGGTTCAGCCGCTACAATACAGAGGGCTGCCCATGTGGCACTATAATGGAGAGGATGGCGCCTCCCGCTATGGTCGGAAGGGTCCGGATACCCCCGCCGCTCTGGACAAAATATTGGCCGAGCTGTTTAAAGGGGAGGAAGAGGAATTTCTTCGCATTAAGCGCAGAGATGGGTATTCTATGTATGATCCTACCAGATGGGTAAGCCTCAATCCCTCTACTCCACTCATTCCACTTACGGATTAATTTTGATAAATTTCAAGTCTGTTTGTTATGACAGCACTAGAAGAAGGTCACCGAAGGACTTCATAGTCCTGCCCCACAGCCGGAGATCCACAACCGGGAGCTAGATCCTAGGTTTGAAGAGGATCCGGATATATTCGTGGTGCTTGCAGCGGGAGTGTTTTACCAGACAAGCTATGATGGCACAGAAGTGGCCATCACCGCTGACTACCCTGGCCTTCTTCCTGCTTCACATGTAAACAATTAAGAAACACCCTCTCTAAAAGAGTGCTCTTATTCTGCCTCACCCACCGCACTATATCGTGCTTCACAGGGGGGCATTCGGCGATTTCGAAGAGATCGGCTCTCGCGCCGGGCAATCCTTCAAAGAGGAAGGCGGGTGAAGACACAGCCAGGCCTTCGTCGAGGAGGTACGGATAAACCTTCTTTTCGGCGGCTGCATCCGACTGTGACTCGTGTGTTTGTTTGGTTGCAGGAAGAGGGTTCGCCGAACTGTGTCCGGGGATCTGGTCGGTGGTGTTCCCAACAACCGGGATTTAGATCCAATCAGGGAGACTGGGCCTGTGCAGGAACAGCACCGGACTGTCCTTCGGCTAAGTGTTCGGAAAATATGTCTGTCACCAACTCGGAGGTAGAGAGTGCTATGAACCATCGGCGCTGCGGGGCTGTCTTGCGAGACCCCAAGTTCACGGAGGAGGCTTTTAATGCCTTTAGCTCGGGCGACGCATACATCTGAGCTGCTCGAGATGGGCTTAGAAGAGCCACGAAGCAATATCTGACAGATGTGCAGGTAAGTTTTCTTTGTCAAAAAAGGATAACCATATGCCCGTAGCCCCCGAGACAGAAAGCAGTTGGCACAACTGATTTAAGGATCGTTGTACGACTAAGTCCTTACAGAGAAGAATTGCTTCCTAGCCCAAGAGCTGGAGTAGTGCCGGGCACAGCTAAATGTTGCTACTGCCGAACTGGAAAACGTTAAGAAGTCGTCTTCTGGTAATGTTCCCCTCCATCGAGGAACAATAATTTTATACCAATTGTGCTAATTCTGCTACTGATAACATAATAGGGTCGTCTGATCAACTTGAAGAGAAGTTGAAGATCGCCCAAGAGGGAGAAAAAGAGGCGAAAAGGCAACATACCGCAGGCGAGCGTGTGCTAACCCGCGTCAGAGACGAGAAAAACAAGCTACAGGATTCCAAAACTGCATTGGGTGAAGAATTGAAAGATGTTCGATCCCAGCTAGCCGATTCCGTGAAGGAGAATAAGAAGCTGCGGGGCGGCATATTCAGTATGTGTCCAAACTATTTTTAAAGTAGTTCAGAGATAAATGGGACTAATATTGTCATGTTTGCAGGTATATTGACAGGCCATCCTTGTCGGATCACGAGTTCCGGCGGACCCTTAAGGTTCGAACACTGGGGTGCACGCAAAGGTTTTCCTCCTATCGATCCACGCCCTAGCTCTCTAAGATCTCGCGGACGAACTCGATGAACTCACAACACAAAGACCCAGATTTATACTGGTTCGGGCCACCGTTGTGGTGTAATACCCTACTCTAGTGTGGTGGTGGTGGATTGCCTCTTGGGCTGATGATGAACAGTACAAGGGGAAGAACTGCCTCCTGAGGTTGATGTGTTCTTGTGCTTGGTGCGCTTGTGTGGTTGGGCTGATCTTGGTGATCTGTCTTGGTCCCAATCCGGTGTCCTCCATGGTGGAGGCTAGTTCTACTTATATAGGCCCTGGTCCTCTCCCCAAATATTGAGCGGGAAGGGAGCCAACAACGGCCAATTCAAAAGGGGACAACTAGTACAAGCTATCCTGACAAAAGGTGGTCTTCGCCTGCCAAAGGCTCTGGTGATGACGCCGTCTTGGGCTCCATGGTGACCTGCGCCTTGCCATCCTTCTGGTCCTGGTCTTGTTGCACCAATACGGAAACCTTTGCTTGATGCCTCGGTACTCCGCGCCTACGCTTGCCGCCTTAGCACCAAAGATGAAACGAGCACGCTGCGCGCGCTGCCACCCGCCTGGCACCAGCCTGGTCTCGATCATCATGGCTCATGTCACGAGGACCTCCCGAGGTTTGCCCTGCCTTGATCTCTCTGCCCTTCATGAGCCTGCCTGCCGAGGCCACTCCTGAGGAGGTCTTGTGTCGTCCACCTCGCGAGGGTCTTGAATGCCTTGTCGATGAAGATGGGTCATACAGACCTGCCAGCCCAGCCACGCCGTGGGCCGTAGGCAGGCAAGTCTGGGGACCCCCGTTCCCAGAATGCCGACAGTAGCCACCAGGCCCAAGGCACTCTCGGGCTTGGCTTTGAGGCGAAGACAAAGGGTCAAGCGCGGAGCGCCGCGTGCACCAAAAGCATGCGACCTCGGTTGACGCATGGCGGTTGATTGGACGCGGGCGTCTCCGCTTCCCCATGCTGCATTTGAATCCGTCTGGCTACACGGCCCTCGCAACCTACACAGTTATTTTCCCATTGCGCGCGCCTTGCTCCCCCAGTCCTTCTGCTTCCTCGAGACTCTGCTCCTCCTATTCCAATGTGACCTACACTCCGCCAGCTTCATTGCCATGGCGCTGAAAGAAGTAGACAAAGGGAAGAAGCCTCTTTCTCCGCCAGGTGCGCCTCCAGCCGCCGAGCCTGCAGTCGGCCGATCCGTGGTGCTCAACGACGAGGCCATGGATAAGGTGGGTCCCATGCTCGCCACCAGTTTCATCAAGTGGGGGAGACGGTGGCCTGGCCCGTGTCTCGCGCTCGTATTGCTCAGGCGGTCACCGAGGTCCCAATCTTCGTCGATGCCCTTGGGCAGGCCTGATCCCCCCTTTCTCTGCCTTCTTCAACGCGGTGCTTGAGCATTACTAGATCCATATGCTGCATCTCGACCCCCAATCCGTGACTCTCCTCGCTGTCTTCGCCTTCGTGTGTGAAGCTATGGTGGGCATTGCTCCTTCTGTGGCCCTTCTCCGCCACTTCTTCTCATTGCATCTAACTGATCCCCGGCAAAGCTTGGGGTGCATGAGCTTCCAGGACGTGGCCGCGACGGCGGGTGCGGGGATCGACTTCGAGCTTCCTCCATCCATGAGCGAGTTTCGGACAAGGTGGGTGTTTGTCGACACCGGTGTGCTCAGCCCTCTGCTCCATGCCCCGTCAGCGCCTGTCGTTCCCCACTCTGGCTGGGGCCACGAGAGGCTCGCGAGCCCCCGTCTTGCCCCTGTCTGGCTCAGGCTAAAGATGCTGAAGGACCGCGGCGTGACCGCGTCGATGCTGGTGAAGGAGTTCATCAAGCGCCGGGTTACTCCGCTTCAACGCCATTCTCGCCCGATGTGGACCTTGCTCAGCAGTCATCACCACATGAGGTTTCAGGAGTCCGGGCTCCCCCTTGGGGCACGGCAAATGGTCCTGACAGGTGTCCCGTTGCCGCACGACTTGCCTGGGAAGAACTGCCTGCTATACCGATGCAGGAACAAAGCTGAATTTGCAGGTGGCATGCCTTCACTTCGACGAGTGGGGGTTGCGTCCGGATGGCCTGGTGGGATCCCGTGAGAACCCTGCCAGTGTGGTTCCCCTCTTGGTTGCTGTCACCGAGCTCATCCCGAATGTGGGTGTGGGGCACCGAGCGCTGCCAGGGGCTAGCGGCACGAGCACCGATGTGCAGACGCCGCCTGGGGCTCCTGAGGCGTCGTCCTCAGGATCCCATGATTCTAGGACGTCGGTAGCTAAGGCGATCCAGCACGCGGCTCCCGAGGCCGAAAGTCAGGAGGCCTCGGGAGGTCACAGTGAGACGGCGCCTGACTGTTATCCGCGGCCAGGCACCCCTGAAGTTGTTCTCTCGGGCACTTCTCCGGCTACACCCCGCACTGGTCACCATGTTCAGCGCTTCAGTTGGCTTTTCATGGAATTCGAGGAGCTCCGCAAGAGGAAAGGATCCCCGAGAAGCAACAGTATCTTCGGGTCGTTGAAGCGACGAAAGTACATCGCCGTTGACGAGTAAGTACCTTATCTTGGTGATCTTCTGTGTGTCGCCTTCCTTTCCTGACGATTATCCCCTCAGGACCCCTTCTGCCAAGGCCGTGAAATCTCATGAGAAGCAGCTCCCTCACGTCCCGTCGCACCCGCCAAGCTCCAGTGCAGCAGGTTCGAGTGCTGCCCATGGCGTGGGGTCAGTCATGGGAGTCGGTCCATCATCAAGGCGCCCCGATCTCGCACCTTCGTCGTCCTTTCTTCGCGGCCTTGCTCGGAGCGCAGCAGGCGTGCCAAGGGCTCCTCCCCTGGTCATGGTCGGCAGCTGGCTGACCCCGACCCTGGGGTCTTCTTCAAGCAGCAGGACCTATTCGGTTTGGGCCCCTCGTGAGGGACGACCGGCGCCTGGGGCCGCCCCAGACCCCTGCCGAAAGGAGGCGCTCCACGCCGGGCATCGCCCACAGCCCCCGTAGCGGAGGGCGAGATGGGCTGTGTGCTTGAGTTCGAGCGCGGGCGGAGCGTTGTTCGTCATGAGCTCTTCCAAGAGGCGATGGTCGTGATGAACCGACTTGGCGAAGAACTTGAGGGTGTCGACGCGCGCCTTGAGGCCGAGAATCTTCGGTTTGCGGAGGAGCGGCACAAGCTGAAAGTGGCCATCAACGTCGGGCGCCACTAGCGCGAGCTAGACAACGTGAAGGCTGAGGCCTCTCTTGCGGCCTCCCGTGATGCCTGCTCCCGAGCTCTAGAGGAGGCTCGCGAAGCTGACCGCCATCGTGAGGCTTGGGAGAAGCACGCGTGGGAACTCCACGCCTGGAGTGCGTCCCTCGAGCAGCAAGTGGAGGTGCGTAAAGCCGCCCTCGGGTCATTAAGGGGGACGCCTGCCGAGGAAGATGAGGTCCGGAAGCGCGAAGAGGCATTGGCTCTGGAAGCCATGGAGCACAGCCTCGAGCTTGAGCAACTGGAGACAAGGGAGCATCAAGTTGCCCAAGCGGAAGATGTCGTCGGGGCTCGCGAGGCCAAAGTCTAGGAGGAAGTCGACCACCGGGTGGCCGAGGTCCGTGTGGATCTTGAAGGTTGGTACGACCTGAAGCTGAAGCTTATGGAAACGGAGGTAGCGGGGAGGACCGCCGCTCTCAGGTCCAGGTCAGATGAGCGGAGAGGCATGAGGAGGCCACGGCTACCGCCCTGGTCACGGCGCAGGCGGACTTGTCCTCCACCCACGCGGAGGTGCTTTCTCTTCGGAAACGGGTTGATGACACCGAGGTCGTCGCGCGGCAGAACAAGGAGGAAGTGCTTCAACAGCGGACGCTGGAGAGCGAGCATGCCCCCATGCTTCAGGGCCTCCGGAACAGGGCTAATACCGCCCTGGGCTTCATCTGTGACGAGAATGCACTGCCCCCCACTCGAATGACTACGCCAGTCACCTGACCTACTTCACCAACGTGGTGACGTGCCTGGAAGCCCGGTCTAATAGGGCTCGCCAGCTTGTGGAAGAGAGGAGTTGCAGTCTGCTTGGGCGCACGTTCTCCCGCGTCTTCACCCACCTCCAAAACATTGATCTCAACTTCAATTTTGATGCCGCCATTGCTCCCATGTCGGAAGCCATCCGGGGTGACTTGGCGTGGTGGGTTGAAGACCACGTGGATGCGCTGGTCAGGGCCTTTGCTTCTGACGATGACGGGGTAGTGGTTGCGGCGGATGCATGCGACGTTGTTGATGACGGCGATGTCGGCGCCGGAGAAGGTGGGGGCAACACCAATGATGGCGACAGTGATGCCAGTGGCGCATCTGAAGACGACATGGGGGACGCGGCGAGCGACATATCCGGCTGATTCCTCGTTTCCCTGTTATTTTCCCTGTAAAAACTCGGGCGTGGCAGTGGAAGTCTATAAGAGCATTTTTGGAGGGGGAGCCCCTCATGTAAGCAAACCGCGGCTTTCATGCTTCTGTGTCAAATTAAGTATGCGGCTCCACGAGCTTTACGTGCATTGGGGCAGGGTTGATGCTGTGGTTTACCTTAGCCTGGGCGAGCCCACAACCGGTTCAAGAGATTGTGGGTTCTTGAGAAGCTCCTGAGGAATTTGTTGACACGCCCGAGAGGGCCGTGTGATAAGCGAGCGACTACCACGGCTCGGCATGCGAGTGGCTCGTGCGCTTCCTGCCCGGCTCGCGAAGGGCCCGCGAGAGGGGAGCGACTAGCGCGAGCTCTGAAATAAGGCAAGAACTAGACTGCGAGAAATAGCTCAAACGAAAAGAAGGCATCCCCCGCCCCCCCCCCCCCCGCGCGCATCAAATGAAAATTCAACTTCAACCTAAATCCAAATCCAGAAGGCAGGGTTACAGAAAAGAGATCCAAAGCAAATGGCCGCGTCCGGCACCTAGTCTAGTCTTCGACGTCTTCTCACCAGTGCGGAGCTAAGTGCTGCCACTAGGCGTGGGAGGGAGCCCCCGAGGCCCGAGGGCGGTTCTCCGGAGACTCCGGGGCGTGTACAACCCCACTCATTATTACGTGAGAGTGTCACGGGCGGCGAGCTTCACAGGAACTGGGCCTTCTTCATGGGTACTGGCCTTGCTTCATATTGCCAGGCGAGGGCCCAGCCTTGCGCCACCCTCTACCACCGCTGGGACGACCGGAAACCTGGACGGCCTAACGAGGGCAGAGGGGACGCCAGCGGCGCCCTCGGCGACCACGGGTCCTCTACTGGGGAAAGGTCACCGTCGCCACCCCGGTAGAGGGCCTACCTCTGGGCGTTGCCTTGCTCCATGCGACACGGGGAGGGGCCTTGCTCCTGGCCCCGTCCACGCAGCCCCCAGTGGGTCTCTCCTGTCAGAGCGGGCGTTGCCTTGTCGGAACCATCGTTTAGCGCCATGACCTTGTTCATCTGTGACTCATGGTTAGCGTAAGCTTGCTCCTGAGGGATTAGTGGTACCATGTATCAGTTGTCGACGACACGGTTGGCGGGGCTCTCTGGCGGCTCCTGGAAGGCTTCAGCTCCTAATGCCTCCTCGTCCCAACCTGGCCCAAGAAACGAGCCAGGGTCATCCTCCCACATGTACTCCTGGTCCATCATGCGGGGCACATAGGCTTCCGGGGCTGACACCCCAAACACCTCGCCGTAGTGCCCCACACTCCATGTTTCCCGGCCCAACGCGGCGTCCTGAGGATGATGGCACGAAGCCTCGCTCGGGCCATGGGGGTAACGCTCGTGCCCATGCTCATCAGAGGTTGCATGGGGGTAAACGGGCCCCCGGTGCCGCCGGCCGTCCTGGTGTCGTTGAAGCCCCCAGGTGCACCCGAGGGCGCGCGGTTGCGGCGAGGCCCTTCGCGAGGTCTAGTAGCAGCTCGGGAAGGGAGCAGATAGCAGAAAGGCGGCGCTTCTGACGCTGCCGCATCCAGCAGCTCGGCGACACATTCCAGCCATGCGTTGCGGCCGCTCTCCATCAGCCGGCACTACAGGAACTCCCGCACCACCATGAGCGCGGCCCGCATGTTCGCCTGTTCCTGCCAGGTGTGTGGAAACGTTGCTGCGGCGTGGCTTGCAGCCCTTGCAGCGGCTCGCGCTTGTCGTGGAGTGGGGGTGGACGATGCCTGGCCGCGCCGCTCGTGCCCCGCAGCGTTAGTTGGCGCTCGTGGTGCCTGGAGCGTGGGGTTGAGGTCTTCATGGGCAGGTGGCGCCCCCCGGGAAGGCCAGGCTGCCCAACAGCCGGAGTCGGCCCTTGGGTCGCCGGACATCGGGGCCGCGGAGCGTCGGCGGCTCGATTGGCGGGGAAGAGAATCTGGCGCACCCCTACCTGGCACGCCAAATGTCGGATCACGGGTTCCGGCAGACCCTTAAGGTTCAAACACTAGGGTGCGCGCGAAGGTTTTCCTCCTATCGATCCACGCCCTAGCTCTCTAAGATCTCACGGATGAACTCGATGAACTCACAACACAAAGACACAAGATTTATACTGGTTCGAGCCACCGTTGTGGTGTAATACCCTACTCCAGTGTGGTGTTGGTGGATTGCCTCTTGGGCTGATGATGAACAGTACAAGGGGAAGAACTGCCTCCTGAGGTTGAGGTGTTCTTGTGCTTGGTGCGCTTGTGTGGTTGGGGTAATCTTGGTGATCTGTCTTGGTCCCAATTTGGTGTCCTCCATGGTGGTCGCTAGTTCTACTTATATAGGTCCTGGTCCGCTCCCCAAATATTGAGCGGGAAGGGAGCCAACAACGGCCAATTCACAAGGGGACAACTAGTACAAGCTATCCTAACAAAAGGTGGTCTTCGCCTGCCAAAGGCTCTGGTGATGACGCCGTCTTGGGCTCCACAGTGACCTCCGCCTTGCCGTCCTTCTGGTCCTGGTCTTCTTGCACCAATATGGAAACCTTTGCTTGTTGCCTCGGTACTCCGCGCCTGTGCTTAACCCCTTAGCACCAAAGAGGAAACGAGGACGCTGCGCGCGCTAGCACCCGCCTGGCACCAGCTTGGTCTCGATCGTCATGGCTCACGTCACGAGGACCTCGTGAGGTTTGCCTTGCCTTGATCTCTCCGCCCCTCGTGAGCCTACCTGGCGAGGCCGCTCCGGAGGAGGTCTTGCGTCCGCCTCGCGAGGCTTGGCCCCTCACGAGGGTCTTGAATGCCTTGTCGATGAAGATGGGCCGTACAGACCTGCTAGCCTAGCCACGCCATGGGCCACAGGCAGGCAAGTCTGGGGACCCCCGTTCCCAGAACGCCGACAATCCTGAAGAGGAGGTGTCCGGATCATCGAGCGATCTGCTGCAAAGACTGTCACAAGTGCACGAGCATGCCCGGCTAGCCATGCGGAGCGTGGCCAAGGCCTTATGGCCATCCGCCTCCCCTCCATTAAGTATGGAGGAACTTCTAGAGTTGTTCAAGGGAGCACGGCGGCGTATCCGACTATGGAAGATATCGGCCTGCCGAGAGGGCGTGCGAGAGGCCTGGGCCATGGTGAAAACGCGATATACCAAGCTGGATCCAAATCACATAACCCAGGTTGGATTGTTAGGGTAAAATGGGGAAGAAATTCCCGTTAATTTAGTATATGACCAAGTAGAGGTGGCTGCCAAATATTCCCAACAAGATTGTAAGTTAGACTGCCTATCGGAAGGTGTAGAGGAGGAAATGTTCAAGTCCAAATGACTGTGTACTTTCCTCATTACGTGGAACTCTAGCTGAATTGTATATCATTTTTCATGGCAGACCATTTCGCTTCAACCTCCGGACCCGAAGGTGCGGACTGTTTCCGAATAACATCGCGGCCAAATAGGCCGGGGTATGCCTGGAAAACTAGGCGTAGGGGTCATAGTTTCTTGAACAGACAAGTTGTATCCGGCTAGCTATGTTATATCACATTGATATCGTAAGAAACATCTTCCAGAGAGAATGGTTCTGTTAAGGGTTCCTTTCCCTGGGTGTGCGTGCATTTAATGTACCTGTCCGAATTGTGATGCAAGCACCATAGTTTGTATAACTTCTGTGGGTGAACAATGGAGTGAGTTTAGAAAACATCTTTAATTCACCGACCGAATATTCCCTTAAGAATGCTAGCTTTTAGCTTCACCCAGTCTGAGGTACACATCCGGATGACCCAGCAGTAACAATCGCAGAGGTGCTCCGTTTATGCCCTAGCCGAACAAACGGGAACGTAGGGCATAAGCACAGGAGCCAGGCAACCCAGCTTGGCCAAAACTTAAGTCATATCGATGCATATAGTAGCAAAGAAAAGGTATATATGGAAAAACTCATATGTGAGGAGCTTAATGCTCAAGGAATGACAAGAACTTCTGTCTGAGAAGCCCCCAGGTGCAAGTGACGTACATATTTAGAGATGTATGTGACAATGGTGTGCGGTCTAGCCGTACCAAAGCGTTAAAATGAGAAAGAAGAAAGTAATCGGAAAAGAAAGAAAAATAATGGAAACTACAGGGGAGGAGGAGACGAACGAGGGGTTTGGCACTAGGCATAGAATCTTTGGAGTCTGGCCGTGTTCCAGGGGTTCGGCTCAACGCGATTGTCTGATGCATCGCGAAGACGGTATGCTCCTCCAGTGAGAACTTCGTCAATTATGAAGGGCCCCTCCCATTTGGGCTTGAGTTTGTCCTTTTTCTTCCCCGGCAGGCGCAGAACAAGTTCGCCAACGTTGTAAGTCTTGGCCCGTACTTCTCTGCTTTGATATATTTGAGCCTGCTGTTGGTAAAATGCTGAACGGGCTTTTGCAACATCGTGTTCCTCCTCCAGGGCATCTAGGCTGTCCTGCCGATCAAGGTCGGCTTCTCTCTTCGTACATACGCACTCGAGGTGAGTCGTGAATAATATCGCAAGGTAATATGGCCTCTGCGCCATAGACCATGAAGAAAGGTGTGTATCCGGTAGTACGGTTGAGCGTGGTCCGCAGCCCCCAGAGTACAGAGTCGAGCTCCTCAACCCAGTGCTTGTCTGATTATTTCAAAGACCGCACTAGTCTGGGCTTAATGCCACTCATAATAAGACCATTGGCTCATTCGACTTGACCGTTGGTTTGTGGGTGGTAGACGAAGGCGTAATCGAGTATAATACCCAGATAAGTACACCAGGTTTTTATCTCATCGGCTGTGAAATTAGAGCCGTTGTCGGTGATGATGCTGTGTGGGACACCATAACGGTGCACAATGCCGGATGTGAAGTCTATCACCGGGCCGGACTCAGCCGTTTTGACCGGTCTAGCGTCTATCCACTTAGTGAATTTGTCCACCATAACCAGTAGATATTTTTTATTATGGCTTCTCCCTTTAAGGGGTCCAACCATATCTAGTCCCCAGACCGTGAAAGGCCAAGTGATGGGGATAGCCTGTAAGGTAGTTGGGGGCATGTGGCTTTGGTTGGTGAATAGTTGGTATCCGACGCAGCGTTGGACGAGGTCATGTGCATCAGCTCAGGCTGTCGGCCAATAAAACCTAGTACGGAAGGCCTTGCTAACAAGAGCCCTAGCTGCGGCGTCATGTCCACCGAGACGACCGTGAATTTCCGCTAGAAGCTGCCGCCCCTCTTCTTTGGAGATACATCTTTGAAGTACTCCGGTGGTACTTTTCTTGTAGAGCTCTCCGTCATGAACCTTGTAAGCCTTCGAGCGCCGGACAATGCGGCGAGCCTCATTCTGGTCTTCGGGGAGCTCCTTCCTATTAATGTAGGCCAAGAAAGGTTTGGTCCATGGAGCAATTACTGCCATAATGAGATGGGCCGATGGTGTTACTTCGATGGCTGAGCCCTCGATACTATCGGTGTGTTCGGGATTTGGAGTTGTATTCGGATCTGGACTATTGTTGCCGCCCTCCCCTTGCCACACCACAGATGGCTTGAAAAGCTTTTCCAGGAAGATGTTGGGTGGGACAGGGGCGCGCTTAGCGCCGATGCGAGCAAGGAGGTCCGCCGCTTGGTTACTTTCTTGGGCGATGTGATGAAATTCAAGCCCTTCCAACCGAGATGACATTTTTAATATGGCATTATGATAAGCTGCCATATTTGGATATTTGGCGTCAAAGTCACCGTTTATTTGAGATATGGCGAGGTTCGAGTCCCTGCGCACCTCCAGGCATTGTATGCCCATGGATATGGCCATCCTGTAACGCCCTCGATGCGGCTATATCTCCCATGTGTCGAAGCACGACTTGGAGGCATAACCGCATTGAAAGCAATGTCGCAAGTGAGGTAATCTTCACACAACCCATGTAATGCATAAGGGAAAAAGATACATAGTTGGCTTACAATCGCCACTTCACACAATACATGAATAAAGCATTACATCATCCAAATACAATCAAGGTCCGACTATGGAACCAAAATAAAAGAAGAACCCCAAATGCGACAAGGTCCCCAATCGACCCCAACTAGGCTCCACTACAGATCAACTAGAACGAAACAACACAAAGGACAAGATCTTCATCGAGCTCCTCCTGAGCTTGGTTGCGTCATCTACACGGACTCAACGGCACCTGCAAACTGGTTTTGGAAGTATCTGTGAGTCACGGGGACTCAGCAATCTCACAGCCTCGCGATCAAGACTATTTAAGCTTAAGGGTAAGGTAAAGGTATGAGGTGGAGCTGCAACAAGCGACTAGCATATATGGTGGCTAACATATTCGCAGAAGAGAGCGAGAAGAGAAGGCAAAAGCACGGTCGATGAACTATGATCAAGAAGTGATCCTAAAACAACCTACGTCAAGCATAACTCCAACACCGTGTTCACTTCCCGGACTCCGTCGGAAAGAGACCATCACGGTTACACACGCGGTTGATGTATTTTAATTAAGGTCAACTTCAGGTTTTCTACAACCGGACGTTAACAAATTACCATCTTCCCATAACCGCGAGCACGGCTTTCGAAAGTTCAAATCCCTGCAGGGGAGTCCCAACTTAGCCCATCACAAGCTCTCATGGTCAACGAAGGATATTCCTTCTAGCGGGAAGACCCGATCAGACTCGGAATCCCGGTTACAAGACATTTCGACAGGGTAAAACAAATCCAGCAACACCGCCCGAATGTGCCGACAAATCCCGATAGGAGCTGCACATATCTCGTTCTCAGAGCACACTCAGATGAGCAGTCCGTACAACTAAAACCAGCCCTCGAGTTTCCTCGAGGTGGCGCTGCAAGGGGCTCTAGTTTGGACCAACACTCAGAGGAGCTCTGGCCCGAGGGGGTTAAAAATAATGATGACCCTTGGGCTGGCCTAACCCAAGGGAAAAAAAGGCTAGGAGGCAAATGGTAAAACCAATGTTGGGCCTTGCTGGAGGAGTTTTATTCAAAGCGAACTGTCAAGGGGTTCCCATTATAACCCAACCGCGTAAGGAACGCAAAATCCGGGAACATAACACCGATATGACGGAAACTAGGGCGGCAAGAGTGGAACAAAACACCAGACATAAGGCCGAGCCTTCCACCCTTTACCAAGTATATAGATGCATTAATTAAATAAGATATATCGTGATATACCAACAAGTAAACATGTTCCAACAAGGAACAACATCTCCATGTTCCAACCAGGAACAAACTTCAATCTTCACCTGCAACTAATAATGCTATAAGAGGGGCTGAGCAAAGCGGTAACATAGCGAAACAACGGTTTGCTAGGACAAGGTGGGTTAGAGGCTTGGTTCAACAATATGGGAGGCATGATAAGCAAGTGGTAGGTATCGCAGCATAGGCATAGCAAAAGAGCGAGCAACTAAGCAAGCAAAGATAGAAGTGATTTCGAGGGTATGATCATCTTGCCTGAAAACCCGCAAGGAAGAAGAACGAGCACATGAATAAGATAAGCGGACGAAGTCGAACGGATCCTCACACACACGACGTTATCGGAACCAACCCGAAGAAGCAACACCGGAAAAGAAGCAAACAACATAGTAAACAACCAACACATAAACATGGCATGATGCACAACCAAGTATGATGCATGTCCGGATTAAAGAGGCATGGCATGGCAAAGAGCACAAACAATCCTACAAATTAAGTGGAGCTCAATATGCAACGAGTTGCATATTGATGGAATACCACATCAATTATTTAGTTCTCTCTCGGGTTAGGTACTCAACAATATTAAATGTTGTTAAACATGGCAAGAGGTGAGGCAAAGTAAAACTACCTATCTAGTCAAGTTTAAATGAGGCCGGAAGTAACGAACAACAATTCCGGTAAATCCCCATATGCATATATTAGGTTTGGTGCTGTTCTGCCCTAAACCGAATTTTATAGTTATTAAACATGCAAGATGATGCCACCATGTTAAACTAGGCAAAATTCTACCCCATTTACATATAAAGTTCATTAAAATCCGAGTTATGGTTATTTAGTTATGAATTTAATCATTTTAACATGGCAATAGGCAAATTTAAAACAAACATCATTTAAACATTTTGAACATGGATGAAAGTTGGATATTATGAATCTAGACAAAATTCCAAGCAAGATTCATATATAACTTATTTTAATCCGGTGCATAGATGATGAGTTATTATATGCTTGAAACAGGAGGGTTTTTTGTAAAAACTGCTGACTCCGTAAAAAATAGGAAAAACATTCTATGAAAAAAATACACGATACGGGCCGGATCTGGTTGGCCCAGCAGAGAGAAAAGAAAAAAAACAAGGTCACGCTGGGGCCTCACCATGGGCTTCGGCCCAGGACGATGGAGCAGTGGGCCAGCTGGCGCGCGGCCCACGACAAGCTGCGAGGGGAGAAAGGTGGCCTAGGTGAAGCGTCAGAGGTGGGGGTTCTTCGCACGGGCGAGCTGGGCCTGGTGCTCGTCCACGCTGGCCCCAGATCAGGTCAACAAGGGGGGGGGCGAGCGGCATGATTCGTTGGAAGCAGAGGACGCAGTGGCGACGGACTCCTCGTTCGTGAAAGAGGGGACCGAGCAGCAGCAGGAAGGAAGCAGCGGTGCAGGAGAGTCCAGGTGGACGGATCCGCGACGCGGTGGGGCAGACGGGTCCTGGAGGCGCTCGGGGAGAGGTGGGGATGTCCATGGCGCTGGAGTCTTGTCGGTTCTCGCAGACGACGCACAGGTAGGAGGCGACATCGCTACAAGGAGAACAGAGAGAGGGAAAGAGAAGTGAGTGAAGGAGGAAGGTCGAAGGAAGGAGAAGGGCACGCTGTGGCATGGCAGAACTGACCGGATCCAGGACGAGAACGCGATCTGCGACGAAATACGGTGAATTCCCGACAACTACGAGCTCCGGTGGTGGCGCCTCGGTCTACTGCTACTCCTGCGTGAAGAACATAGGGGAAGGGGAGAGTTTAGCAACGGGATAGAGAGAGAGGGACAGCGAGGGGGAGGCCAGGGACGGCGAGGGTTGGCCTGGTAGTCGTCCAGCGAGAGCTCGCCGGAGGGCGCGTTGGATCGGGAGGAGCGGCGAGCACGAGAGATTCGCGGGGCCTCTGCTTGCGGGAGGCTGGGAGCGAGGCTGCGGTGGCGACTATGGTTGGTGGTTGGATCGGGAGGGGATCGAGAGGATCGGCTTGGTGGTTGGTTGGGCGCTGAAAACAAGAAGAGTGGCGGCGGGGATGGATTGGATGGATGGAAGGATGGGACAGGATCCCTAATTCCTAGGGTTGCCCATTATATACACTGGTGGGTTAGGTTAGGGGCTAACGGAACCCTCCGATCGTAAACGGACGGTCGGAAAAAATAGGCTAGGGAGCCCAAATAAGAAAACGGAGAAGTTTTGTAGACGTTTGGGGATGATCCGGACCCGTTGGTGACGACTGTCTGGGTCGGGCTCGGGTATGTTTTTCGGACACGCGCGCGAGGGGGGTTTGATGCACTGAGCAGAGAGGGTTTCGGACCGTGCGATCGCATCGGACACCTCCGGAAGCGAAGAGGGGAAGGAGGATGGACTAGGTGGGCTGTGGCAAGACTGCGAGGGGGAGAAGAGAGAGAGAGGGCCCGGCATCTATTTCCGGAGATCGAAAATGTCCGACGTTAGACCGACTATAATGTCGCTATAGTTATCCGTTGGGCTATCAAACGAACTCTGAATGCGATGAAACTTGACAGGCGGTCTATCTACACTATAATAAGACCACACGCCAAATTTCATCCCATTCCGAGAACATTTTCCAGCCACTTATAAAATATTATTTCGGACATGCCGCGGGCGCGTGCAAGTGTGGTTGGGCTCACAACGGACAACAGACGGAACTCGGGAAACCCGGACGGATGCAAGTTTTGAAAACATGATGATGCAGTGCACATGATGACATGACAAGATGCAACACGCAAGCGAATGACATGGCAACAACAGCGAATAACTGAAAGACACCTGGCACATCGGTCTCGGGGCGTCACAACACTCCACCACCACGAGAGGATCTCGTCCCGAGATCTAGAATGGCACCGAAGGGCAAACGGAAGAGAAAGAGAAGAGGTAAGCCTAAGTTGCTTCTTTGACAAACGAGTGAGACCAAAGAACCTTGAGAGGTTAAACCAATTGAAGAAAAGAAAGCAATGGAGATGAATGAAATTGAAAACACACCGCTAGAAAAGAGGAACAAGGGAGAACAGATTCGGACAGCACTCCGTTTGAAAAGAAAAGGAATTAAATAAGAACTTGATAAGATGAGAAGATACTTGATGAAATGACAATACACTGCCTTCGTAACTATTGAATGAATGGAACAAGGGGTAAGAAAGATCTTAGACAGCACTCCGGTTGAAAAGAGATGCAAAGCTTGATAAGGTGAAGAAAACTTGAGCCAAAAGGCACACCTCCGGTTAAATGGATAAGCACGAAAAGAACATGCTCTTGACAAGAGCAAGAATAAGGTTTGAAGAGAGCAGCAACACAATGCCTCCGGGAGAAAAAATAGAAGATAGATAATTGAAATAAAAGAATGTTGAAGAAAATGCCAACTTCTGCCACAGAAGAGTTTGAAAAAAAACATCTTTAGGAGAAGGGTCGAACGGAGTTGTTGGAAAAACCCACAACGAAAAGGGTAAACTTGATATGGTCTTATGGGATACATCTCAAATTATGAGGTGACAACTTGCCACTCATGGGAAGAAGAATTGGATTGATAAGAACAAGGAGACGAGAAGCTTATTTCACCGGGAGGATACATGAATAACTTGGGTCATTTATAAACACCATAGATAGCAACAAACCTTAGGGAAGGCTTTAGGTGAAATATAACCCAAGATAGCTCCAATCACGAGATTGATGGATTTAAAATATCCCAATCTTGACTACATGTGAATCATGAAAACATGAACTCAAATTATCAAGAATGACATAATACCACCTCCAATGATACAGTAGACATAAATGCACTCCAGATTACAATATGAAGAAAGCTTGAGCTCCTCTGAAAAGAAAGTTGATGAACATTTCGAGAAGGAATATAAATCCTTGATGAACCATCATGTAGAACCTTCATGAAGAACTCCAGTAAACGAAAGATAACGAAACGAAAGAGAAGTTGAAAACACAAGGTGAAACCTTGTAATGATTTAGATGGATCTCTGTGATAATTAGAGCTTGGAACTCCGGGAAAGAAAGATGAGCACTTGAACCCAAGAATAAGTATGATGAGCCACTCCGGAAAACAGGAATTGAATAAACTCGATGAAACAAGAATAAGAATTACATTATGCTTATCCTTCACCAATTAAATTGATGACAATCAACGGATTCGACATATTACTTATTCTCGTAGAAAAGATTAAGAGAGATATAACATAAACTTGAGAAGGTCTTCGACGAACCACTGGTAGAATTTGAAAAGCATGAATGCATAGATATGATATACGAAGGAAGAAAAACTCTTTAACGAACCACCATAAGAATTGAAAACGAACGAAGTAGGGGTGAATCACCGGTAAGAATTAGGAAATGAACGAAGAGAGAGTTTAGATACATGAGAACAAAGGGATCACGAATTTATTAGAGATTACTTGAACGAAGCACCGGTAAGATAGGAGGATGATAACTGATAGCTGAGAATGAGTAATCCTGAGTTGATGGACTCTGGATAACAAACTGAGAAGACTCTTGAATTGCTCCGGATAGGTGAAAGAATTCTCACAATCAAAACAATTATGAGAGGATAGCACGAAGCTAGAGCCATGAACCTTGAAGAGAATGGAACAAGATTGAGAGAAAAAATCTTCTTCGGTCTTCAAAATCCGAGAATGGCGACGAGAAGCACCACCATGAATTATTGAGACACTCCGGGATGGTAAAAGAGGAGAGGTTGAGCCAACAATGAAAAGAATTTGACAGATCTTGGAGAAACACATCTAACTGATGATATGTCATTCTTATGTCAAATTTTGAGATGAATTTGAAAAGCTCCGGGAGAAATAAGAAGAGTCAGGTAAGATCCTGGGAAAAGACCTGTGGGTTAGGGCCCACTCAAAAGAAACACCATTGAAATGATTACTTGAAAAGGAGAATGCACCGGCAGAATAAAAAGGCTTGAATGATATAACAGCCTCGAGATAGGTTGAACGGATCTTGAATGACAAGACGAGCCTTCTGAGATATCTTCAGCACTCCGGAACATTTGAACAGCGAGAGGTGAAAGATAAAGAATTGCACCGGCATGAGAAAACATTAAAAACGAGGAAAGGGATATGATCAACACCGAAAGCTTGATTTGAATCCACCGAAGAAGAAAAAAAATGGAGAATGATGAACTTGTAGAGCATCTTCAGGAGAACCATCGGGTAAGAACATTGACGGGAAAAGGATGGAGAGACTTCACAAGAATAAAAGATACTTGATTAAGAAATCTGAGTCCTTGAAGAAAAAAAAGGGTGGGTGGGCGGGAAAACAAAGGCAACTTGCGGACGGATGACACAAACACCGTTGAGAAGAACTGACAATTGATCTTGCGAATTTTGAAGTGATTTGATCCACTTGTAGAGAAAGCACACCGGTTGAAAAGGATTGACAAGACAGACTCGATGATCAAGAAGGATTAGTGTTCACATCGAGGTATGAGAACACCATTTGAGGAAGGTATGGAATCAACATTTGACATTGAAGCAACTCGAATACCACAACTCAAAACAAAACAAAGGATTGGCTTGCAGAATAAGCCGGAATAAACATATGATAGAGATTTCGTCCGAAGTTTTCGTGGTGGGGCCTACACGGGCTCGATCGTACAACACCATCATGTACAAGGCAGTGCACATGACATACGAAGCGTCCCCGAGTCGGCATAGCCAAGGACTCTTTAAGACACAACGAGATCATTGTAAAATCAACCGTGGATAGGCGGACCACTAGACGTCGCACCCCAATTTCATATCATACATCTGTTGGAAAGATATCCTAAGAGCTACTTGAATTCCCACTTATAAACTCCCGAAATTTTCCGGTTATGCAATCAGGTGTTGGGGATACAGGGGAAGCATAATATCTCACCCAAAACTAGCAAATCCTACATCCAGCTGTATCCATCCTTCAACACATAACCAAGAAACCTTCGGAAATCGTCTACCTCAACCTTCGAAAAGCATCCGTTATACGAGTTATGGCAATACTCCCGAACTCCCGCCCCAGTACTGGGTGTCGTCGAGGTTATCTCACCAACAACTGCATAAAAGAGATTTTCGAAGTCGGCGAAACTAATCTCAGGTATTCCAGAACTGCAACGATAAAATTGTGACAAGAACACCTCGGAGCTCAACTCCCCAGGACACTGCCACAACCCCTAAATGACAGGAGGCACCAAGAACAATGTTCTCGTCACAAATCCATCGGAACGATTCCAAGATACCCGCGTGATCCTAAAATTTTTTTAGTGAAATTTGAGAAGAGAAGAGTCAAAACTCTACGTCAGGATGCCTTACCAGAGCGATGAAGGGACTGGGGAGTAAAAAGAAGTCCTACTCTCCGATATATATAATCCTAAATGACTCAAAACATTTTTCTAGACTCAACAACGCCAGCTATTCGATCAAGCAGGGGGGCTCCTAAGGTCGGGGAAGGCTCTGATTACCAACTTGTAACGCCCTCGATGCGGCTATATCTCCCACGTGTCGAAGCACGACTTGGAGGCATAACCGCATTGAAAGCAATGTCGCAAGTGAGGTAATCTTCACACAACCCATGTAATACATAAGGGAAAAAGATACATAGTTGGCTTACAATCGCCACTTCACACAATACATGAATAAAGCATTAAATCATCCAAATACAATCAAGGTCCGACTACGAAACCAAAATAAAAGAAGAACCCCAAATGCGACAAGGTCCCCGATCGACCCCAACTGGGCTCCACTACTGATCAACTAGAACGAAACAACACAAAGGACAAGATCTTCATTGAGCTCCTCCTGAGCTTGGTTGCGTCATTTGCACGGACTCAATGGCACCTACAAACTGGTTTTGGAAGTATCTGTGAGTCACGGGGACTCAGCAATCTCACACCCTCGCGATCAAGACTATTTAAGCTTAAGGGTAAGGTAAAGGTATGAGGTGGAGCTGCAGCAAGCAACTAGCATATATGGTGGCTAACATATTCGCAGAAGAGAGCGAGAAGAGAAGGCAAAAGCACGGTCGATGAACTATAATCAAGAAGTGATCCTAAAACAACCTACATCAAGCATAACTCCAACACCGTGTTCACTTCCCGGACTCTGTCGGAAAGAGACCATCACAGTTACACACGCGATTGATGTATTTTAATTAAGGTCAACTTCAGGTTTTCTACAACCGGACGTTAACAAATTCCCATCTGCCCATAACCGCGGGCACGGCTTTCGAAAGTTCAAATCCCTGCAGGGGAGTCCCAACTTAGCCAATCACAAGCTCTCACGGTCAACGAAGGATATTCCTACTAGCGGGAAGACCCGATCAGACTCGGAATCCCGGTTACAAGACATTTCGACAGGGTAAAACAAATCCAGCAACACCGCCCGAATGTGCCGACTAATCCCGATAGGAGCTGCACATATCTCATTCTCAGGGCACACTCAGATGAGCAGTCCGTACAACTAAAACCAGCCCTCGAGTTTCCTCGAGGTGGCGCTGCAAGGGGCTCTAGTTTGGACCAACACTCAGAGGAGTACTGGCCCGAGGGGGTTAAAAATAATGATGACCCTTGGGCTGGCCCAACCCAAGGGAAAAAAAGGCTAGGTGGCAAATGGTAAAACCAATGTTGGGCCTTGCTGGAGGAGTTTTATTCAAAGCGAACTGTCAAGGGGTTCCCATTATAACCCAACCGCGTAAGGAACGCAAAATCCAGGAACATAACACCGATATGACGGAAACTAGGGCGGCAAGAGTGGAACAAAACACCAGACATAAGGCCGAGCCTTCCACCCTTTACCAAGTATATAGATGCATTAATTAAATAAGATATATCGTGATATACCAACAAGTAAACATGTTCCAACAAGGAACAACATCTCCATGTTCCAACCAGGAACAAACTTCAATCTTCACCTGCAACTAACAATGCTATAAGAGGGGCTGAGCAAAGCGGTAACATAGCGAAACAACGGTTTGCTAGGACAAGGTGGGTAAGAGGCTTGGTTCAACAATATGGGAGGCATGATAAGCAAGTGGTAGGTATCGCAGCATAGGCATAGCAAAAGAGCGAGCAACTAAGCAAGCAAAGATACAAGTGATTTCGAGGGTATGATCATCTTGCCTGAAAACCCGCAAGGAAGAAGAACGAGCACATGAATAAGATAAGCGGACGAAGTCGAACGGATCCTCACACACACGACGTTATCGGAACCAACCCGAAGAAGCAACACCGGAAAAGAAGCAAACAACATAGTAAACAACCAACACATAAACATGGCATGATGCACAACCAAGTATGATGCATGTCCGGATTAAAGAGGCATGGCATGGCAAAGAGCACAAACAATCCTACAAATTAAGTGGAGCTCAATATGCAACGAGTTGCATATTGATGGAATACCACATCAATTATTTAGTTCTCTCTCGGGTTAGGTACTCAACAATATTAAATGTTGTTAAACATGGAAAGAGGTGAGGCAAAGTAAAACTACCTAACTAGTCAAGTTTAAATGAGGCCGAAAGTAACGAACAACAATTCCGGTAAATCCCCATATGCATATATTAGGTTTGGTTCTGTTCTACCCTAAACCAAATTTTATAGTTATTAAACATGCAAGATGATGCCACCATGTTAAACTAGGCAAAATTCTACCCCATTTACATATAAAGTTCATTAAAATCCGAGTTACGGTTATTTAGTTATGAATTTAATCATTTTAATATGGCAATAGGAAAATTTAAAACAAACATCATTTAAACATTTTGAACATGGATGAAAGTTGGATATTATGAATCTAGACAAAATTCCAAGCAAGTTTCTTATATAACCTATTTTAATCCGGTGCATAGATGATGAGTTATTATATGCTTGAAACAGGAGGGTTTTTTTTGTAAAAACTGCTGACTCTGAAAAAAATAGGAAAAACGTTCTATGAAATAAATACACGATATAGGCCGGATCTGGTTGGCCCAACAGAGAGAAAAGAAAAAAACAAGGTCACGCTGGGGCCTCACCATGGGCTTCGGCCCAGGATGATGGAGCAGTGGGCCAGCTGGCGCGCGGCCCACGACAAGCTGCGAGGGGAGAAAGGTGGCCCAGTTGAAGCGTCAGAGGCGGGGGTTCTTCGCACGGGCGAGCTGGGCCTGGTGCTCGTCCACGCTGGCCCCAGATCGGGTCAACAAGGGGGGGGACGAGCGGCATGATTCGCTGGAAGCAGAGGACGCAGTGGCGACGGACTCCTCATTCGTGAAACAGGGGACCCAGCAGCAGGTGGAAGGAAGCAGCGGAAATAAGAAAACGGAGACGTTTTGTAGACGTTTGGGGATGATCCGGACCTGTTGGTGAAGACTGTCCGGGTCGGGTTCGGGTAAGTTTTTCGGACACGCGCGCGAGGGGGGTTTGATGCACTGAGCAGAGAGGGTTTCGGACCGTGCGATCACATCGGACACCTCCGGAAGCGAAGAGGGGAAGGAGGATGGACTAGGTGGGTTGTGGCGAGACTGCGAGGGGGAGAAGAGAGAGAGAGAGGGCCCGGCATCTGTTTCCGAAGACCGAAAACGTCCGACGTTAGACCGTCTATAATGTCGCTATAGTTATCCGTTGGGCTATCAAACGAACTCCGAATGCGTTGAAACTTGATAGGCGGTCTATCTACACTATAATAAGACCACACGCCAACTTTCATCCCATTCCAAGAACATTTTCCAGCCACTTATAAAATATTATTTCGGACATGCGACGGGCGCGTGCAAGTGTGGTTGGGCTCAGAACGGACAACGGACGGAACTCGGGAAACCCTGACGGATGCAAGTTTTGAAAACACAATGATGCAATGCACATGATGACATTACAGGATGCAACACACAAGCGAATGACAGGGCAACAACAGCGAATAACTGAAACACACCTGGCACATCGGTCTCGGGGCGTCACACATCCGAAGACCATGCAGTAGGGCCTCGTATTCGGCTGCATTGTTAGAGTCTGTGTATAATATCTGGAGTACATACTGGACGATGTCTCCAGTGGGGGATGTTAACACGACTCCCGCTCCCAGCCCTGCCAACATTTTGGAGCCGTCAAAATACATAACCCAATTGGAATATGCGTCGTACTCTTTAGGGAGTTCGGCCTCTGTCCATTCTGCGATGAAGTCGGCCAGTACTTGGGATTTGATGGCTCGTCGTGGCTTGTATGTTATGTCGAATGGAAGTAGCTCTATGGCCTATTTGGCAATCCGTCTCGTGGCATTGTGGTTGTTTATTATGTCATTGAGTGGGACCTCAAAAGCCACCGTGATTGAACACTCCTGGAAGTAGTGTCGTAGCTTGCGGGATGCCATGAAGACCGTGTATGCTATCTTTTAGTAGTGGGGGTACCGGGATTTGCACGGTGTGAGGATAGTTGATACATAGTATACTGGTTTTTGGAGTGGAAATTTGTGTCCGTCCTGTTCTTGTTCAATGACGAGCACGGCGCTCACCACCTGATGTGTTGCCGATATGTATAACAACATGGGCTCGCCAGTGTTTGGTCCGGCCAGGATTGGGTTGCTTGCTAGGAGGGTCTTTATTTCCTCTAGTCCGGCAGTAGTAGCGTCTGTCCATTCGAAGTTATCAGTGCACCGTAAGAGGCGATAGAGTGGTCGTGCCTTTTCTCCAGATCTGGAGATAAAGCGGCTTAGCGCTGCTACGCATCCAACTAGCTTTTGAACCTATTTGAGGCCTGTTGGTGTAGCCAACTGTGATAGAGCTTGGATTTTAGCTGGATTTGCCTCGATTCCTCTATTGGAAATGATGAAGCCTAGCGGTTTTCCAGCAGGGACGCCGAAGACACACTTTTCCGGGTTGAGCTTAATGTCATACGCCTGGAGGTTGTCGAATGTAAGACGTAAGTCGTCTATTAGTGTTTCGATGTGCCTAGTTTTGATGACGACGTCATCGACGTAAGCTTCTACCATTTTGCCGGTCTGTTTCTCCAGGTATGTTTGAATCATGCGTTGGTATGTGGCGCTGGCATTCTTCAGCCCAAAGGGCATGGTGTTGAAGCAGAATGACCCATATGGTGTTATAAATGTTGTTGCGGCTTGATCAGACTACTTCATTTTGATTTGATGGTATCCAGAATATGCACCAAGGAAACACAGTGAGTCATGTCCTGCAGTGCCAGGGGAGGGGGAAGGGATCCTTGGGGCAAGCCTTGTTGAGGTCTTTGAAATCGACACACAGGCGCCAGGGCTTGTCCTTCTTTGGTACCATCACCAGGTTTGCCAGCCAGTCCGGATGTTGGATTTCTCTAATGAATCTGGCCTCGATGAGCTTGGCCAGCTCCTCCCCTATGGCTTGTCGCTTGGGTTCGGAAAAGCGCCGCAGTGTTTGCTTAACCGGTTTAAATCCCTTTAATATATTTGAGGCTATGTTTGGCAAGCTCGTGTGGGATCCCTGGCATATCTGAAGGGTGCCAGACGAATATGTCCCGGTTTTCGTGCAGGAATTCTCGTAGTGCTATGTCAACTGTTGGGTTCAGTTGAGCTTCGATAGATGATGTCTTCTTGGGGTCCGTTGGGTGGACCTGGAATTTGACTATTTCTTCTGCTGGTTTAAAGGATGTGGATTTAGGGCGTTTGTCGAGGATCATGTCGTCCCTGTCCACCGTGGAGCATAGTGCGGTTAATTCATCGGCCACGAGGGCTTCGGATAGCTCCTCCAGGGCCAAGGATGTGGTTTTGTTTTCAGTACGGAGTGCTATGTCCAGATCACTGACGAGAGTGGTTATACCGTTTGGTCCGGGCATTTTGAGCTTCATACACCCGTAATGGGGTATGGCCTGAAAGCGTGTAAAAGCGTCCCGCCCCAACAGGGCGTGATATCCGCTCCTGAAAGGGGCCACTTGGAAAGTTATTTCTTCGGACTGATAGTTCTCCGGCGTGCCGAATACTGCGTCAAGTTTGGTTTTGCCCGCGCATCGTGCCTCCCGACTGGGAAATAATTCCTCGGAAGGTTGTGTTACTTTGCATGATGCGGCTCCTGTCTATTTCCATTTTATGGAGTGTGTCCTCATAAATGAGGTTTAGCCCGCTGCCGCTGTCCAAGAGGACCTTGGTAAGTCGAAACCCATCCACGATGGGACTGAGGACTAACGCGGCTGGCACTCATACAGTTCTGTACTTTGGTTTGTCACCGGCGTTGAATGTTATAGCCATGTCGTTCCAGGGGTTTATCGCAGCAATTTGGCAGACTTCGGTGAACTCGTGAAGCGCCCTTTTGTGCTTGTTGTTTGAAGCAAATGTCTCAAAGACCGTCAATACTCTTAAGTTATCGTCCCCTAGGGGATGTCATTCTGGGTCGTCCTTGATAAGAATGTCCTCGACGGTCTTGGCTACCTGTCGTAGTATCCAACATGCTCTAGGGCTGTGCGTTGCTACGGTATCTGGTGTTGTATGTATTTGGCATGGGCCATCGAGCCACCCCACCAGAACGGTGCCGTGCCGCATAGCGGTTTTGTGTTTCTTGACTGTTGGACTGGGCGTGCCGCGAGGGTGCGCCCTTTTCGCCTGTTGGGGGAGTTGAGTTGGGACTGACGCTTCCCAGCGAGCTGCCTGAGTTTTCGAGGTGCTCTCCTTTGCGCTGTACTTTTCTACGATGGTTGCTAAGTTAGCGAATTTCAGTAAGATGCGGTGATTGATGGCGTTGAGGATTCCTTCGTCCGCACAATTTTTGCAGAACGGTGATATTGCATCCTCGGCACGACAATCTTTTACCTTATCCTTGACAAGGAGGAATCTGGCCCGGAAGTGGTGGACCATTTCCTGAGACTGCTGTTTTATGCTCATGAGAGCGTCTATATCCGGGTGGGTGGGTGGAATTAAATCCGAACCCCGACCAAACCAGTTATCCGGGGTTTGACGACCTTCCGGGCTTAACAATCCGGGTTCTGGGATATCTTCTGATTGTTTAGGACCGCCGTCCGATGCTATGTTCAGAGAGCTGGTCGCATCCTTTCACGGGTGAGTATCCGGTTCTTCCTGATCGGCGATCCGAACTTAGTCTGTCTTCGGTATAGAAGAAGACTCGCCATCCTGCTCCACGACAACCGCAATCTGGTGGGTGACCGGTAGGGTCTCGATTTCTCCTTGAACGGTTTTAGGCCCGATCCGATCGTAGTCTATGGCTATTCCCAAAGCGGTGACGCGATCTAGGAGTTCGTTCAAAGACGAAAACTCTGTCGGATCCATATTCTTGGAGTGCTCGGAGTTGATGCGAAGGGGGTTTTCGATGGCCCGAGAGGTCATCATCGGCTCAACGGCCGAACGGAAGATCATGGTAAAGCCGCCCAGCCAGAGGGTTTGGCCAGGGGGCAAAGCTCCCCCGGAGGTGATGTTGTCTGTAAGGACAAGGCGAGCCATCGAGCCTTTCATCGATGACAAAGTGGAACTCTCAATGAAAGCACCAATGTCGGTGTCAAAACTGACGAATCTCGGGTAGGGGTCCCGAACTGTGTGTCTAGGATCGATGGTAACAGGAGACGGGGGATACGATGTTTACCCAGGTTCGGGGCCTCTCTATGGAGGTAATACCCTACGTCATGTTTGATTGATCTTGATGAATATGAGTGTTACATGAGTTGATCTACCACGAGATCGTAATGGCTAAACCCTAGAAGCCTAGCCTGTATGACTATGGTAATGAATATATCCTTTGCGGACTAACCCCTCCGGTTTATATAGACACCGAGGGGATGTAGGGTTTACATAGAGTCGGTTACATAAGAAGGAATATTCATAGTCAGTCGCTAAGCTTGGCCTCCACGCCAAGTAGAGTCCAGTCCGGACACGGGTACAGTCTTCGGTCTTCATGTCTTCACGGCCCATCAGTCCGGCCCAATGGATAACAGACCGGATGCCCGAGGACCCCTTAGTCCAGGACTCCCTCAGTGAGCGACATACTCGTCGTTGAACGAGAACAGGACGGACATAAATTCCTGCTTCAGAAGCCAGTATACTACGTATCTACTGTCCTTACACCAGGCAAATCCCGGTACCCTCATTATCAAAAGATAGCATATGCGGTCTTCATGGCATCCCGAAAACTCCGTCACTACTTCTAGGAGTGTTCGAGCACGGTGGCCTCCGAAGTACCACTCAATGACATTATAAACAACCTCGATGCTACGGGCCGGATTGCCAAATGGGCCATTGAGCTCCTCCCATTTGACATTACATATAAGAGACGTCGAGCTATCAAATCCCACATACTGGCCGACTTCATCACTGAATGGACAGAGGCTGAACTCCCTAAAGAGTACGGCACATACTCCAATTGGGTCATGTACTTCGACGGCTCCAAAATGCTGGCATGGTTAGGAGTGGGCGTCGTTTTAACGTCCCCTACTGGAGACGTCGTCCAGTATGTTCTCCAAATACTATACACAGACTCCAATAACATAGCCGAATATGAGGCCTTATTGCATGGTCTCCGAATGGCTGTCTCCATGGGCATACAATGCCTAGAAGTATGTGGGAACTCAAACCTTGTAATATCTCAAATAAATGGAGATTTTGACGCCAAAGATCCAAAGATGGCAGCATATCGTAATGGAGTCATAAAAATGTCGGCCCGGTTCGAGGGGCTCGAGTTCCATCATGTGGCTCGAGAAAGTAATCAAGCGGCGGAAGTTCTTGCTCGTATCGGCGCTAAGCGCGACCCCGTCCCACCTAATATTTTCCTAGAAAGGCTCTTTAAGCCATCCGTGGTGTGGCAGGGGGAAAACGGCAATACTAGTCCAGATCCAAACATAACCCTAGATCCCGGAAACACCGACGTCGTCGGGGGCTCAGCCACCGAAATAACACCGTCGGCGCATCTCATCATGGCAGTCATTGCCCTGTGGACCGAACCCTTCCTGGCCTACCTTAATAGGAAAGAGCTTCCTGATGACCAGAATGAGGCCCGCTGCATTGTCCGGCGTTCAAAGGTGTACAAGGTTCATGATGGAGAGCTCTACAAGGAAAGCTCTACCGGAGTCCTTCAACGATTCATACCCGAGGAAGAGGGGCGGTAGCTCTTGGCTGAAATTCATGCTGGACTCGGCGGTCACCACGCCGCAGCTCGGGCCCTTGTTAGCAAGGCCTTCCGTACAGGGTTTTATTGGCCGACGGCTCGAACAAATGCACATGACCTTGTCCAACGTTGCGTCAGATCCCAACTGTTTGCCAATCAAAGCCATATGCCCCCCACCGCCTTACAAACAATCCCCATCACTTGGCCTTTCGCGGCCTGGCGACTCGATATGGTCGGACCCCTTAAAGGAGGAAGCCATAAGAGAAAGTATCTGCTGGTCATGGTGGATAAATTCACTAAGTGGATAGAGGCCAAACTAGTTAAAACGGCTGAAGCGGGGCTAGTAATAGATTTCATGTCCGGCGTGGTACACCGTTACGGTGTCCCGCACAGTATAATCACCGATAATGGCTCCAATTTTACAGCCGATGAGGTGAAAGCCTGGTGTGCAAATCTAGGCATTAAGCTTGATTACGCCTTTGTCTATCACCCGCAAACAAACGGTCAAGTCGAACGGGCTAATGGTCTTATTATGAGTGGCATCAAACCCAGACTAGTGCGGTCTTTGAAGGAATCAGACAAGCACTGGGTGGAGGAACTTGTCGGGGTGTGGGGTTCCGACAAACCCTTAAGGTTCGAACACCGGGGTGCACGCGAAGTCTTTCCCTCCAACCGATCTACGCTCTAGCTTGCTAAGATCTTGCGGACGAACTCGACGAACTCACAACACAGAAGGACACGGTGTTTATACTGGTTCGGTCCACCGTTGTGGTGTAATACCCTACTCCAGTGTGGTGGTGGTGGATTGCCTCTTGGGCTGATGATGAACAATACAAGGGAATAACGGCCTCCTGAGGTTGAGGCGTACTTGAGCTCGGTGAGCTTGTGTTTGTGGTTGAAAGTGCAACTATCCCTAGTGGTTTTGGTAATTCCTAACAACATATAGCTCATTGAGCTAATGCTATTCCAAGATTAATATTTTAGGAAAAGCTCAATGAATGGCATGGCATGGATGAGGAATGTGGACCCCTCAAAATATTAAGGACAAAAAGATTGGCTCAAGCTCAAAGCTCAAGACTCTACATTTTATAATTTAGTGATCCAAGATCACATTGAGTCTATAGGAAAAGCCAATACTATCAAGCAGGGATGAGGTGTTGTTTAATGAGGTTCTTGCTTCATAGTGCTTCTTGATATGCTCCAAAACCCTTAACTGCATTCCCACATCCACATATGACCTAAACCAAAAATCAAACTCAGCCCTACCGATTCTTTCTATCTGTCGCCACCGAGTTTCAAATGTCATAGCCACTGCCACAAACCCTAGGCAAATCGGTCTCACCGATAGGGATTTCGGTCACACCGAGATGGGGTTCTAATCTCTCTGTTTCCCTTCGTAACTTTTCGGTCCTACCGAGATGAGCGATCGGTCCCACCGAGATTGCAATGTAAACTCTCTATTTCTCTTTCGTAACATTTCAGTCCCACCGAAATGAGCGATCGGTCCCACCGAGTTTACCTGACCAACTCTCTGGTTAGCTTATTACCAAAATCGGTCCCGCCGAGTTTGTGTAATCGGTCACACCGAGATTACGTTATGCCCTAACCCTAACCATATCAGTCCTACCGAGTTGCATCTCAGTCCCACCGAACATCCTAACGGTCACTAGGTTTGCTAAATCGGTCCGACCGAGTTTTTCACTTCGGTCTCACCGAGATTGGTAAATTGAGTGTAACGGTTAGTTTTTTATGTGGAGGCTATATACACCCCTCCACCCACTCTTCATTCAAAGAGAGAGCCATTAGAACATACCTACACTTCCAATACACATTTTCTGAGAGAGAGCCACCTACTCATGTGTTAAGGCCAAGATATTCCATTCCTACCATATGAATCGTGATCTCTAGCCTTCCCCAAGTTGCTTTCCACTCAAAACCTTCTTTCCACCAAATCCATATCCTGTGAGAGAGAGTTGAGTGTTGGGGAGACTATCATTTGAAGCACAAGAGCAAGGAGTTCATCATCAACACACCATTTGTTACTTCTTAGAGAGTGGTGTCTCCTAGATTGACTAGGTGTCACTTGGGAGCCTCCGACAAAGATTGTGGAGTTGAACCAAGTAGTTTGTAAGGGCAAGGAGATCACCTACTTCGTGAAGATCTACCGCTAGTGAGGCAAGTCCTTCGTGGGCGATGGCCATGATGGGATAGACAAGGTTGCTTCTTCGTGGACCCTTCGTGGGTGGAGCCCTCCGTGGACTCGCGCAACCGTTACCCTCCGTGGGTTGAAGTCTCCATCAACGTGGATGTACGATAGCACCACCTATCGGAACCACGACAAAAACATCCGTGTCTCCAATTGCGTTTGAATTCTCCGAACCCTTGCCTTTACATTCTTGCAAGTTGCATGCTTTACTTTCTACTGCTCATAGACTCTTTGCATGCTTGCTTGAATTGTGTTAAGATTGCTTGACTTGTGCTAAGATAGCTAAAATCTGCGGAAGACTAAAATTGGGAAAAGGATAGATTTTTATTTGGTCAAGTAGTCTAACCCCCCCCCCTCTAGATATACTTTCGATCCTACAAGTGGTATCAGAGCTTTGGTCTCCATTTGCTTTGATTTCCATAGCTTTTGGTGGTCATAGCCTTGGTTTCACAACCTAGGAGAGTATGGCATCTAGCGAGGGAAATTATCACCGTAGAGGTCCTTACTTTGATGGTACAAATTTTGCTAGTTGGAAGCATAAGATGAAAATGCATATTCTTGGACATAACCCCACCCTTTGGGCTATTGTGTGTGTTGGCTTGCAAGGTGAATTCTTTGATGGGAGAGAACCGAATCGTGAATCTACCGCAGATGAATTGAAGATGCTAAAATACAATGCTCAAGCTTGTGATATCCTCTTCAACGGATTGTGCCCCATAGAATTCAAGAAAATCAGTCGTCTTGAGAATTCAAAGGAAATTTGGGATACTTTGATTGATATGCATGAAGGTACCGACTCCGTCAAGGAATCCAAGTTGGATGTGCCTCAAAGTCAACTTGACATGTTCAAAATGAAGGATGGTGAAGGTGTCGCTAAAATGTACTCTAGGCTTGCTCTTATCACAAATGAGATTGCCGGCTTCGGAAGTGAAGAGATGACCGACAAATTCATCATCAAGAAGATCCTAAGAGCCTTGGATGGAAAATACGATAGCGTATGCACATTGATCCAAATGATGCCAAATTACAAAGATCTCAAGCCAACAAAAGTAATTGGAAGAATTGTTGCTCATGAGATGTCACTCAAGGATAAGGAGGAGCTCCATAACAAGTCAAGTGGTGCTTACAAAGCCTCATGTGAAGCTCCCACATCATCAAGTGAGAAACAAACCCTCAATGAAGAACTGAGCCTAATGGTGAAGAACTTCAACAAGTTCTACAAGAGTAGAAGCAAGGAAGGAAGTTCCAAGTCAAGGTCCTACAATGACAAAATATCTTCTGGACGAGAGTGAAACTGCTACAATTGTGGAAGACCCGGACACTACTCCAATGAGTGTATGGCTCCCAACCAGAGAAGAGAAGATTCTCCCAAAAGAAGAAGTAGAAGAGAAGAATCACCATCAAGGGAGAGAAGGAGTAGGGATGATCGATATGAACGAAGACACCCTCGGAGAAGCAAGGATTCGGAAAGGAAGGACAAGTCATCAAGGAGCTACACAAAACGAAGGCATCAAGCTCATGTTGGTGAATGGGTATCCGGCTCCGACTCCGACAATGACTCCGAGAGAAGCTATCACTCTCCGAATATACTCAAGATGAAGGTGTTGCCGGACTAGCACTTGTGTCAACCAACTCCTACGACATATTTGATTCACCAAATGAAGGAATTGGAAGATGCTTCATGGCCAAAGGTCCAAACGTATCACACCCCAAGTATGTTGATTTCAATAGTGATGAAGATGACTTGTTAAGTGATGATGAGTTACTCGTTGACAACTATAGTGATGAATAATATGATGAAATGAATGACAATGATAAGGAGAAGATTGAGTCTCTAACTAAAGGACTAAACACTCTTAAGTTAGCTCATGAAACTATATTAGGAGATCATCAAGAACTTTTAAGGACTCATGAGAAATTATGTTTTGAAAAGCTCAACCTTGAGCAAGAGCATGAGTTCTTAAAGGCAATCAATGATGATCTTCGCAAGAAAAGTTCTTCTTACATTGCCAAGTGTTTACTCTTATCCACTTACATGCCTCAAGTCAAGTCTAGTAACAAGAACAGGAAGGATTCTTCTTCTAGTAGTAACGATAATCATGCTAAATCCAATGTTGTTGCTTCTAGTAGTTCTCTTGATTCCACTAATGATTCTCTTAGCCAAGTTACACTTGAGCAAGAAAATAGCTTTTTGAAGGGAATTATAGAGAAAGGTGTTTACAAGAGCCTTGCCGGGAGTAAGCAATTCGAGGAAATTGTACGCAAGCAAGGAAGGCACCGGAAGAATCAAGGTATGGGTTTTGAACGAAAGTTCAATGCCAATGGAGTTGAGTGGGAAGAAGATCAATACCCCAAGACGAAGTTTGTTCCTCAACAAGAGAAGTATGATCCTACTTCATCCAAAGGGACACAAGCTCAAGATGATCTTCCACCACAAGACCACAAGCAAAAAGGCAAGGACAAGCTTCAAGAGGAAATTGATGCATTTGAAGAAGCTCCTAAGGCCTTGGACAAGTGGGTTCCCAAGACTACATCAAGTTCCACTTCATCAAGTACAACTACAACTCCAAGGATTCCCATCAAGATGGTGTGGATCCCGAAGAAGAAGAACTAGAAGAGTTCTTAAAGGTGACTCTGACAATATACTTCACTCTTACCTTTTTGGTAAGGACAAGTGCAATCAACTTCCACATCTTGCACTAGTTCAAGGAGTCACAAACCCTCTTGTTGGTAAGACAAGGGACAAGGTAACCTAAAGCTTTCATAGACATCATCTTGTGTGTGCATCACTCTATGTCTATGGATACCCTTGTTTGTTCCTTGTGGGACTAACCCGTGTATGTATTGAAAGTGAAACTCACTCCAAAGGATAGCTCCAAATGATCTACACCAACATAGAGCATCCACATATTCAACACCTACATGAAGTCATCATCGACAAAACCCAAGGTGAGTTCATCCCTCTTAGGGGGGATCTCACATCTAGGGGGAGCTTTACTCTAACAATTGAGTTAAAGCAACTCTAATGGTGAGAACACAACAGCGCTTTATGTAAAAGTGCTAACCCCACTTGTGCTTAAACAGTGAGTATGACCTATGATCAAATGTTCTCATTTGACTCCTAAGTCAATATACTCATGTATAGATGACCTAGTCATCGCCAATTGCTTGAAGATGCTAGAATTGTTTGTGAATGCTTTGCCCCATATTTCGTTTGCCATTTTATTGTGTGAGCATGTTGGTTGCATAATTTACTCATTCGAGGACATGCACTTGTTGTTTTGATTGATTGGTTTCCTTTCATTTTGGCCAAGTGGATGGACAAGAATGCCTAAGAACCTTCTCTAGCTATCTATGCTTATCTCTTCCCAAAGTCTATTCATGTTGCATCACAAAATTTGATCAAGTCAGATTCGAACCACTCTGTGTGAGGAGCACTCGGAGTCCCCGATTCGTCATAGACTTAAACTTCCAAAACTTCTTTGTGTGTTTCGGTCTGACCGATTCACCCATTTCGGTCATACTGAGATCACTAAGTCGATCTAGGTTTTCTACCTCGGTGCAACCGATTCGAACCTTTCGGTCACACTGAGTTTCAGTAACTGCTTGTAGTTATGAATCTCGGTGCCACCGAGTTGTTCCACTCGGTCACACCGACAGGGTCGGGCATTATATACCCATGGGTCAAATTTTGGAAAACTTTCCGAACCTCCTCGACCCGTGCTTAGCCCGCTCTGCCTCTAGGGTCTCCGGATCGTCTTCCTCGTTTCCAGTCGCCTCCTGTTGCTGGTCTCCGCCGCCGTCAATGGGAATCATCCCCGCCGTTGCCGTCGTAGCGAGTTCTCCGCCGAACTAGGGTATGAACTCAATCACTATGCTATCGCTATCTGATTCCTAGCACATTGTGTTCGCTATGTATCTTGCCACGATTGATATCATTCTTATCCAGTCAAAACAATCCGTAGTTTAGTCGTGAATTGAAAATTTAGGGTTAGGTTTCCGCCGAAACCATCTCGGACCCACCGAATTGTGGAACTCGGTACCACCGATTCGGCTCAGGCCATTGCACATGTAATTTTCGGTCTGACCGAGAATTGCAAATCGGTGTGAGTGAGTTCAGGACTTTGTGAAACCCTAGCAGTCTCGGTGCCACCGAACTGTGACTCGATCTGACCGAGTTCACTAGTTTAGGTTCCAACAGCTGATTCGGTATCACCGAGTTTACAAATCGGTTGATCCGAAATGCTTTCTGTGGAAAACTAAAACTAAGTTTTTGACTCATTCTTTTGTAAAAACCTCTGCATTTTGTGATGCTCATCCACTCTATCTCATCTATATCTATTCACAGGGTCTGCTGTCAGTGTTTGCCATATGTCTGATCAGAGTGACAGCCAGAACAGGTCAGAGGAGCAGGTTCACCTCAGTGAGAGCACTAGTCCCTCTAGCAGTTTAGATGATGGTAGCAGGAGCACCCCAAGCAACTTACCCAAAGCTGCCACCAGGTCCAGAAAGAAGAAGACCTCTGAATCTAAGGATGAAGACTATGTGGCAGTTGAGGATGAGGTCACTTCCAAGAAGAAAGTGGTTAAGAAGGAATACAACACTGCTTCTGCCACCAAGCCAGGCATGAAGCAAAAGGTTCCTGCAAAGAGAATTCCAATGTCTAAGGCCAGAGCATCTAATCAAGTCCCTTTGGAATCTGAACCCAAAGAGGCTGCTGCAGAAGGAAAGAAGAGGAAGGAGAGGGTCAAAAAGACCATTGCTAGAGTGCTTGGGAGATCCTCAATCATGAGAGATTCTGAAGAGGAAGAGGAAGAAGATGCTGCACCAGCATCCAAAGCTCAGAAGCTTATGGGTGATGCCATCAGGGAAGGGTCTGTTCCATCTAAGCCTAAGACTGCTCCAAAGGCTGCTGCTCCAGCTCCAAAGCCAAAACCGAAGAGGAGCACCAGGAACATCCCTGTTGAGGAAAATAACAAGTCCCCAGTGCCTGAAGCTGAAATGGAATAAGAAGATGATGAGTCACATGTATTGAGGAAGCTGAAGCCAAAAATCCCAGATCACTATGATGCTCATCCAGTAGCTGAGAACATGAAGATAAGGAAGGACTCGGGTCTGAGGCTATGGAGAGAGTCTGATCTATATGCCACCAGGAGGAGGACTGTTGTGGATTACAGGTTCCATACGAAGGAACAGCAGGACTTCTATGAGACAGTGTTGCTTGACAAGAAGCCCATAGTGTGTGACATGAGATGGGTCGACTGGGACTACATCAAGGAGAATGAGGATCACTATCCAGGTGTACATGAGAGTTTCAAGGCTTGTGGAGTCGATGAGTTTGTGGCTCAGAAGCTCACAAAATGGAATGATGAGCTCATCATGCAGTTCTACTCCACAGCTCATTTCTACCCAGATGGAAGGATTATCTGGATGTCTGAAGGTACGAGGTACCAGTCCACGGTTGCTGGATGGGAGAAATTGATCAATGCCCCAAAAGAGAGTGAAGATGACTTGGATGTCTATGCCAACAGGAAGAAGGATCACAACACAATGGCACACATGTACAAGGAGATCCCAGATGCTGCTCTTGAGACACATAAGTTTGGATCTGTACATTACCTTCTGTCAGGCTTGCCAACCATCAACTGGATCCTCAGGCACACTCTCTTGCCAAAGTCAGGTGATCACAAGATGATCAGAGGCCATGGAATTAACTTGCTTCACATCTTTGATGTCCCACAGAAGTTCAAAGTCATGAGCCTAATAGTTGAAACTATCAAGAGGATAGCTGCAGATCAGAAGAGGAGTTGTGGGTATGCCACACAGATCCAGGAGCTGATCAACTCCAAGATGGGCACTGGTACATATCTGCTGGACAAGGAGCACATGCCTATCTATCCAGACTTCGAGGACAACATAGTGTTTATGAATGAGGATGAACCATCTTCTGTGCATGCACAACCCAAGAAGGAGAAGGCAAAAGCTGAAAAGGCTACTAGGATGCCAACTACTGAAGAAGCATCTCAGTATCTTCTGAAGAGCAAGCAAGATCATCTTGGCTACTTGATTGCCTCCACTCTGAGGATTGAGAAGGGACTGGCCACCCTAACTCAAAACCAGGAGAGCTTGGAGAGGATCATGGAGCAAAAGTTCTATGACTTGGATGTGAAGGTAACTGAGATCCAGTCTGTTGTGGAGCAACTACAAGATGATATGCAGGAGAGGAAGGGCAAGACAACCACTGATGCATTTGCCAGAGTGCCTAGACCTCAGAGGTCTGCTGCAGTGCCTGTTCCAGACACCAGAGCCACGTCATCTGCACCAGTTACAGCTTCAGTGCCACCAGCTCCAGCACCTACTCCATCAGCTAGATCTACTTCGACTGAAGACTTCGTTCTTGGAGTTATCTGGACACCACCACCTGAAGACCAAGCCTGAGAGACGATTTAGTGCTATGCATTTTCTAGGAACTTTTTGGTAACTTGTTGCCAAAGGGGGAGAAAAATGTATAGATCATAGGCTTCGAGAGAGAGCGTTGCTTCTTGTTCTCTCTTGCTTTGGTGGTTGAACTTTATTTGCTTTGCTTGTTTGAGATACCTTTTGTCTATGTGATACTTGGATGATCATGTGTTTGATCATATGCTACATTAATGCTTGTTGGATGACATTATCTTTTTATCCCTATATAATCATTCACCTTGCTTAGTGATGAGTGCATGCATTTAATTATTATCATTTTGAGCGCTCCACCAAGATGTATGTGACATGGAAGAGTAACCCATGAGCCTGACTCTTTGTGCATTTACAATCCAAAGCAAACCATAAACTATGCACAAATTTAGGGGGAGCTCTTGTCTTTCACATACTTCTCAAAGCGACAATGTTTTTCACTCTTATTATCATTTGTCGAAGCTTTGATCTATATGTTGTCATCAATTACCAAAAAGGGGGAGATTGAAAGTGCAACTATCCCTAGGTGGTTTTGGTAATTCCTAACAAAATATAGCTCATTGAGCTAATGCTATTCCAAGATTAATATTTTAGGAAAAGCTCAATGAATGGCATGGCATGGATGAGGAATGTGGACCCCTCAAAATATTAAGGACAAAAAGATTGGCTCAAGCTCAAAGCTCAAGACTCTACATTTTATATTTTAGTGATCCAAGATCACATTGAGTCTATAGGAAAAGCCAATACTATCAAGGAGGGATGAGGTGTTGTTTAATGAGGTTCTTGCTTCATAGTGCTTAGTGATATGCTTCAAAACCCTCAACTACCTTCCCACATCCACATATGACCTAAACCAAAAGTCAAACTCGGCCCTACCGATTCTTTCTATCCAGCACCACCGAGTTTCAAATGTCATAGCCACTGCCACAAACCCTAGGTAAATCGGTCTCACCAATAGGGATTTCGGTCACACTGAGATGGGCTTGTAATCTCTCTGTTTCCCTTCGTAACGTTTTCGGTCCTACCGAGATGAGCGATCGGTCCCACCGAGATTGCAATGTAAACTCTCTATTTCTTTTTTATAACATTTCGGTCCCACCGAAATGAGCGATCGGTCCCACCGAGTTTACTTGACCAACTCTCTGGTTAGCTTATTACCAAAATTGGTCCCACCGAGTTTGTGTAATTGATCACACCGAGATTACGTTATGCCCTAACCCTAACCATATCGGTCCTACCGAGTTGCAACTCAGTCCCACCGAAAATCCAAACGGTCACTAGGTTTGCTAAATCGGCCCGACCGTGTTTTTCACTTCGGTCTCATCGAGATTGGTAAATTGAGTGTAACGGTTAGTTTTTGTGTGGAGGCTATATATACCCCTCCACCCACTCTTCATTCGAAGAGAGAGCCATCAGAACATACCTACACTTCCAATACACATTTTCTGAGAGAGAACCACCTACTCATGTGTTGAGGCCAAGATATTCCATTCCTACCATATGAATCTTGATCTCTAGCCTTCCCCAAGTTGCTTTCCACTCAAAACCTTCTTTCCACCAAATCCATATCCTGTGTGAGAGAGTTGAGTGTTGGGGAGACTATCATTTGAAGCACAAGAGCAAGGAGTTCATCATCAACACACCATCTGTTACTTCTTGGAGAGTGGTGTCTCCTAGATTGACTAGGTGTCACTTGGGAGCCTCCGACAAAGATTGTGGAGTTGAACCAAGGAGTTTGTAATGGCAAGGAGATCGCCTACTTCGTGAAGATCTACCGCTAGTGAGGCAAGTCCTTCGTGGGCGATGGCCATGATGGGATAGACAAGGTTGCTTCTTGGTGGACCCTTCGTGGGTGGAGCCCTCCGTGGACTCGCGCAACCGTTACCCTCCGTCGGTTGAAGTCTCCATCAACGTGGATGTATGATAAGACCACCTATCGGAACCACGACAAAAACATTCGTGTCTCCAATTGCGTTTGAATTCTCCAAACCCTTCCCTTTACATTCTTGCAAGTTGCATGCTTTACTTTCCGCTTCTCATAGACTCTTTGCATGCTTGCTTGAATTGTGTTAAGATTGCTTGACTTGTGCTAAGATAGCTAAAATATGCCAAAGACTAAAATTGGGAAAAGGATAGATTTTTATTTGGTCAAGTAGTCTAATCCCCCCTCTAGACATACTTTCGATCCTATAGTGGTGTCTCTTCCTCTCGCTCAGATCCGATGAGGTTATCCCCCTCCACTGTGGTGGCTAGTCCTATTTATAGAGGCCCTGGTCCTCTTCCCAAATATAGAGCGGGAAGGGAGCCAACAATGGCGGGATAATTTCAAGGGGGACAATTAGTACAAGCTATACTGACAAAAGTAGTATTCGCCTGCACAAAGTTCTGGTGGTGACACTGTTCTGGGCTCCACGATGACCTCCGTCTTGCAGTCCATGGTCTTGGTCTTGTTTCACCAAAATGGCAACCTTTGCCTGACGCCTCGGTACTCCACGTCTGCGCTTGCCCCCCTTTGCACCAAGGAGGAAACAAGGACGTTGTGCGCATCGGCGCCCGCCTAGTGTCGATCGTCATGGCTCACGTCACAAGAGCCTCGTGAGGTTTGCCTCGCCTTGATATCTCCGCTCCTTGTCAGCCTGCCTAGCTAGGCCACTCCGGAGGAGGTCTTGCGTCATCCGCCTTGCGAGGCTTGGCCCCTCGCGAGGGTCTTGGGTGCTTTGTTGGTGAAGATGGGCCGTACGGCCTGCTCGCTCAGCCACGCCGCGGGCCGCAGTCAGGCAAGTCTGGGGACCCCCATTCCCAGAACGCCGACAGTAGCCCCCGGGCCCAAGGTGTGCTCGGGCTTGGCTTCGCGGCGAAGCCAAGGGTCAAGTTTGGAGCACCGAGGGCCCCAAAAGCCTGTGGCCTCGGTTGATGTGTGGCGGTTGATTGGACGTGGGCGTCTCCGCTTCCCCACGTTGCCTTTGAATCCGCCTGGCTATGCGGCCCCACTTCTTGCAGAGTTATTCTTCCCTCTCCATGCCTGGCTTTTCCAATCTTCCAATCTCCCTGCTTCCTCGACGCCCTGCTCCGCCTCCTCAATCCGACCAGCACTCCGCCCGCTTCACCGTCATGGCGCCAAAGCAAGCCGACAAGGGGAAGAGACCTCTGCCCTCGCCAACTGTGCCCCCATCCTTCGAGCCGGTGCTTGGCCGGCCTAGGGTGCTCAATGACGAGGCCATGGGCAAGGTGCGCCCCATGCTCGCCTCCGGCTTCAACGAGTGGGGAGAGACGCCGTCCTGGCCTTCGTCTCGCCCGAGCATGGTCCGGGCAGTCATCGAGGTTCCGATCTTCATCGACACCCTCTGGGCTGGCGTGCTTCCTCCCTTCTCCGCCTTCTTCAACGCGGTGCTCGAGCACTATCAGATCCACATGCTCCATCTCGACCCTCAATATGTGACCCTTCTTGCCGTCTTCGCCGTCGTGTGTGAGGCCATGGTGGGCATTTCCCCCTCCATGGTGCTCCTCCGCCACTTCTTCTCGCTGCATCTCACCGGTGCCCGACAGAGCTAAGGGCGTGTGGGCTTCCAGGCCGTGGCGGCGACAGTAGGCATGGGGATTGACTTCGAGCTCCCTTCGTCCGCGAGCGAGTTCCGCACGCGATGGGTGTTTGTTGATGCCGGCGTGCTCAACCCTCTGCTCCAAGCTCTGGTGGGGCCTACCATTCCGAACTCCGGCTGGGGCCATCAGAAGCTCACGAGCCCCTGCCTTGCACCCGTCTGGGCCAGGCTGCGGTGGTTGAAGGACCTTGGTGTGACCGCGCCCATGGTGGTGAGGGAGTTCGTCAGGCGTCGAGTTGCTCCGCTTCAGCATCATTCTCGCCCAATGTGGGACTTGCTCAATAGTCAGGATAACATGAGGGTTCAGGAGGAGGGGCTCCCTCTTGCTGCGCAGCAAACGGTGCTCACGGTCCTGTCTGGTGTCCCTCTGCCAGACGAGATGCCCAAGAAAAGCTGCATGATGTACCGCTGTGAGAACAAGGTCACCTTTGCCGCGAACATGCCTTCCTTTGATGAGTGGGGGCTGTGCCCAATTGGCTTGGTGGGGCCCCGCGAGAATCCCGTCATTGTGGTCCCATTCATCGCCGCCGGTGCTGAGCTTGCCCCAGGTGACGGTGCGGGGGAGCGAGCGGCGACGGGTGCTGGCTGCTCAGGTGTTGAGGAGCACATGCCGAGCGGTGATCTGGGGGCGTCGTCCTCGGGAGGTTGCGACACCCCTCCTAAGGTGTCGGTTGCTGATGAGGTGCAGCATGCGGCTCCCGAGGCCGAGGCTCCAGGGGCCTCGGGAGGTCGCAGCAAGGAAGAGTCGGGCTGTTCGCCACAGCCTGGATCCCCTAAGGCTATCCCTCTTGGTTCTTCTTTGGCTCTGCCGCGTGCCGGCCGTCACGTCCAGCGCTTCGGTCGCCTTTGCGTGGACTTTGAGGAGCTCCGCAAGAGGAAGGGATCCCCTAGCGGCAGCGACATCTTCGGGCCGTTGAAGCGACGGAAGTACATCACCGTCGACGAGTAAGTATCTCTTCTTGGTGATCTTCTGTCTGCCGCCTTCCTTTCTTGACGATTGCCCCCTCAGGTCCCCTTCTACGAAGGCCGCGAAATCTCTAGAGAAGCAGCTCCCTCTCGTCCCATCGCAGTCGCCAAGCTCCAGTGCTTCAGGCTCAGACGCTGCCCGCGGTGTGGGGTCAGCCTCGGGAGCTGGTCCATTATCAAGGCACCCCGAGCTTGCGCCTTCGCTGTCCTTTCTTCGCGGCCTTGCTCAGAGCGCAGCAGGCGTGCCAATGGCTCCACCCTTGGTCACAGTTGGTAGGTGGCTAGCCTCGAAGCTAGAGCTTCCTTCTAGTAGCGGGCCTTGCTCGGTCTGGGCCCCTCGTGAGGGTTAGCTGGTGCCTGGGGCCGCGCCAGCCCCCAGCCCCCAACCAGGAGACGGCGCGCCACTTGATGATCCATCCGCAGCCCCTGAGGCGGAGGATGAGATCGGGCGAGCGTTCGAGCTCGAGCACGGGTGCAGCGTGGTCTGCCACGAGCTCTTCCAGGAGGCGATGGGCGCGATGAACCTCCTTGGTGAAGAGCTTGCTGGCATCGACTCACGTTTTGAGGCCGAAGGACTTCGGTTAGTGGAGGAGCGGCGCAAGCTACGAGTGGCCATCAACCTTGGCCGTTATCATCGCGACCTCAAGAACGCGAAGGCTGAGGCGTCCCTCAAGATTGCTAATGAGGCCCGCTCACGAGCTTTGGAGGAAGCTCACGAGGCCGATCGCCGCCGCGGGGCTGTGGAGGAGCGCGCGTGGGAGCTCCAGGCCTGGAGCGCATCCCTCGAGCAGCAAGTTGTGGCGCGTGGGGCCGCCCTTGCGTCGATGAGGGGGACGCCTGCGGAAGAAGAGGAGGTTCGGCGGCGCGAGGAGACGCTGGCCCTGGAGGCCGTGGAGCACAGCCTCGAGCTCAAGCGGCTGGAGACGAGGGAGCGTCAAGTTGCTCAAGCTGAAGATGCCGTCGGGGCCCGCGAGGCCGGAGTCGAAGAAGAGATCAATCGCCGGGTAGCCGTGGTTCGCGCTGATCTGGAGGGCAGGTACGTCTTGAGGCTAGGGCTCGCCAGACAGGAGGGCGTGGGCAGGGCCGCCGCCCTCAGGCCCAGGTTGGACGAGGCCGAGAGGCGTGCTGACGCCACAACCGCCGCCCTGGTTACAACGCAGGCGGACCTGGCCTCCGCCCGCGCCGAGCTGCTTTCCCTCCGGAGCCGAATTGACGATGTCGAGGCCGTCGCTCGGCAAAACAGAGAAGAAGTGCCCCAACGCCGAACGCTGGAGCGCGAGCATGCCCCTATGCTTCAAGACCTTTGGAACAAGGCCAACGCCGCCCTGGGCTATATCTGCGACGAGAACGCCCCGACCCCTCACTCGAGCGACTATGCCAGCCACCTGACCTTCTTCACCGAGCTGGTGACGCGCCTGGAGGCTCAATCTGCTAGAGCTCGGCGGCTTGTCGAGGAGAGGGGTCATGGCCTGCTTCAGCGCGCCTTCTCCCTTGTCTTCAGCCACCTCCTGAATGTCGATCCCAACTTCGACTTTGATGCCGCCATTGCTCCTGTGTGCATTGCCGTCCAGGGCGACTTGGCGCGTTGGGTAGAGGATTATGTCGATGCGTTGGTCAGGGCCTTCACCTCGGAGAATGATGGGGTGGTGGTCGTCGCAAACGAAGGTGACGTGGTCAACGACGGCGATGGGGGCGTCGCCGACGGCGATGATGATTCCGAAGAAGGTGATGACAATGCGAGCGACACGTCCCTGGATGACGCAGCGAGCAATATCTCTAGCTGATCCCATATTCTCCTGTTGTTTTATTCTACACGCAAAACTCGGGCGTGGCCCTTGGAAAACTTGCGAGAGCATTTTGAGGGGGGAGCCCCTCGTGTAAGTAAATTGCAGTTTTTTACTTTCCTATGCGATGTGGGTATGTGTCCCCGTGAGCTCGTGAAGCTGGGGGTGAGTTTCCAGACGTGGATTACCTTAGTTAGCACCTGCTTAGGGCTGGGTCATGAGGCGACGAGTTCCTGAGAATCCTGCGGAGCTTATCGCCATGTTTGTAGGGGGACTCCAGAAAGGGTGAGCACCAAGCGTAGTTCTAGCGCGTGCTCTGCGCGGTCCGGCTCGCAAGGAGCTTTGTGAGGGAGAGGCGATGGACGTGAGTCCCAAACCAAACAAGATCTAGAAGGCGAAAAATGGCTCGAACGAGAAAAGGCACCCCCCGCGCGCAACGATAAAAATTCAGCTTCAACTTAAGTCCAGAATCAGAAAGCAAAGCCACAGAAAGAGAGACCAAAAGCAAAAGGCCGCGTCCGGCACCTAGTCTAGTCTTCGGCTCTTCAAGTCTTCTTAGCAGTGCGGAGCTAAGTGCAATCCACTAGGAGTGGGAGGGAGCCCCAGGGCCTGAGGCCAGCGCTCCTGAGACTCCACGGCGTGTACAGCCCCAACTCATTATTACGTGAGAGTGTCACGGGCAGCGTGCTTCACAGGCACTTGGCCTTGTTCACAGGTACTGGCCTTGCTTCATATCGCCAGATGAGGGGCCCACCTTGCGCCACTCTTAACCTGCTTCGAGCCGGCCGGAGACCAGGACGACACAAAGGAGGGAAAGAGGACGCCAGTGGTTCTCTCGGCGACCACGGGTCCTCTGCCGGAGGAAGGGTCGTTGAATCCACCCCCGTAGAGGGCGTACCTCCGAGTGTCCCCTGGTTTCGCGTGCCTTGGGGAGGGGCCTTGCTCCTGGCTCCTTCTCGGCGACCCCCAGCGTGTCTCCCTTGTTGAGACGGGTGCCGCCGTGCCGGGGTCGTCGATCGGTGCTGCTATATGATTCATCTGTAGCCCATGGTTAGCATAAGCCTGTTCCTGAGAGGTTAGCGGTACCCTGTAATTGCCGTCGCCGGCGCGATCGCTGTGGTTCTCCGCTGGCTCTTGGAAAGCTTCGACCCTAGCGCCCCTTCTCCCCAATCTTCTCCAACGAATGAGCTGATGTCGTCCTCTGGTGCGTACCCTTGGTCCATCATGCGGGGCGCGTAGGCTTCCGGGGCCGTCGCCCCGAACACCTCGCCGTGGTGCCCCACACTCCATGTTGCTCCGCCCATGATGGCGTCCTGGGGATGATAATACAGCATCCGGCTGGGACCATGGGGGGTGACGCTTGCGCTCATGCTTCTCGAGGGCGGCATGGGGAGGGGGGGTTGGAGCCCCCTACGCCGCCAGCCGTGCTGATGTTGGCGAAGCCCCGGGGCATAGTCGACGGTGCGCAGATGTGGTGAGGCTCGCCGCACGACCTTGCATTGGCCTGTGGGGAGTTGATAGCTGAAGGGTGGCGCTCCCGACACTGCTGCGTCCAGTAGCTTAGCAACACTCTCAAGCAGCGTGTCTCGGCCGCTCTCCATCAGCCTGCATCGCAGCAGCTCCCTTGCCACTGTGAGTGCCGCCCGCATGTTCGCTTGCTCCCGCCGCGACTGCGGCGCCGTTGCCGCAGCGTGACTCGCTACTCTCGCCATGGCTCGTGCTTGCCACGGGGTGAGGGTGGATGATGCTTCGCCGTGCTGTCCACGCCCGGCGGAGCTTGGTGACGCCCGCGCCGCCTGGGGCGCGGGTCGAGATCTTCATGGGCATGTGGCGCCGTCCGGGCCGGCCAGGCTGCCCAGCGGTCGGATCCGGCTCTTGGGTTGCCAGACATCATTGCTGGTGAACGACGGAGAGCTGACTGGCGGAGAAGAGGCTCCGGTGCAAGCCTACCTGGCGTGCCAAATGTCGGGGTGTGGGGTTCTGACAAACCCTTAAGGTTCAAACACTTGGGTGCGCGCGAAGTCTTTCCCTCCAACCGATCTACGCTCTAGCTCGCTAAGATCTTGCGGACGAACTCGACGAACTCACAACACAAAAGGACACATGGTTTATACTGGCTTGGGCCACCGTTGTGGTGTAATACCCTGCTCCAGTGTGGTGGTGGTGGATTTCCTCTTGGGCTGACGATGAACAATACAAGGGAAGAACGGCCTCCTGAGGTTGAGGCATTCTTGAGCTCGGTGAGCTTGTGTTTGTGGTCTCTCTTCCTCTCACTCAGATCCGATGAGGTTATCCCCCCTCCACTGTGGTGGCTAGTCCTATTTATAGAGGCCCTGGTCCTCTTCCCAAATATCGAGCAGGAAGGGAGCCAACAATGGCGGGCTAATTTGAAGGGGGGCAGCTAGTACAAGCTATCCTGACAAAAGTAGTCTTCGCCTGCACAAAGTTCTCGTGGTGACGCTGTTCTGGGCTGCACAATGACCTCCGTCTTGCAGTCCATGGTCTTGGTCTTGTTGCACCGAAATGGCAACCTTTGCCTGAGGCCTCGGTACTCCGCGGTTGTGCTTGCCCCCTTTGCACCAAAGAGGAAACAAGAACGATGTGCGCGCTGGCTCCCGCCTGGCGCCCGCCTAGTGTCGATCGTCATGGCTCACGTCACGAGAGCCTCGTGAGGTTCGCCTCACCCTGATATCTCCGCTCCTTGTGAGCTTGCCTAGCTAGGCCACTCCGTAGGAGGTCTTGCCTCGTCCGCCTCGCGAGGCTTGGCCCCTCGCGAGGGTCTTGGGTGCTTTGTTGGTGAAGATGGGCCGTACGGCTTGCTGGCTCAGCCACCCCCCGCGCCGCAGGCAGCCAAGTCTGGGGAGCCCCATTCCCAGAACGCCGACAGTAGCCCCTAGGCCCAAGGTGCGCTTGGGCTTGGCTTCACGGCGAAGCCAAGGGTCAAGTTCGGAGCACCGCGGGCCCCAAAAGCCTGCGGCCTCGGTTGACGTGTGGCGGTTGATTGGACGTGGGCGTCTCCGCTTCCCCATGCTGCCTTTGAATCCGCCTAGCTATGCAAGTCTGGGGACCCCCATTCCCAGAACACCGACAGAACTTGACTCCGTACTCTGGGGGCTGCGGACCACGCCCAACCGCTCTATGGGATATACACCCTTCTTCATGGTGTACGGTGCGGAAGCAGTGTTACCCTGCGATATTATTATGACTTACCTCGAGTGCGTATGTACGAAGAGAGAGAAGCCAAGCTTGATCAGCAGGACAGCTTGGATGCCTTGGAGGAGGAGCGTGCCTCGCAAAAGCCTGTTCCGCATTTTATCAACATCAGGCTTGCAGGTATCAAAGCAGAGAACTGTAGTCCAAGACGTATAACGTTGGTGAACTCGTTCTACGCTTGCCGGAGAAGAAAAAGGACAAACTCAAGCCCAAGTGGGAGGGTCCCTTCATCATTGACGAAGTTGTCACCGGAGGAGCGTACCACCTACGTGATGCGTCAGATAATCACCTGGAGCCGAACCCCTGGAATGCGGCCAGACTACGATGATTTTATGCCTAACGTCGAACTCTATGTTTGTTTCCTCCCTCCTGTTATTACCATTATTTATTTTTTTCTCTCTCTTTTCGTCTTTTACCTTTTTTCGTTTTCTCTTTAGCCTTACGGCTTTAGTGCGGCTAGACCATCCCTACCTGACATGTACATCTCTAAATAGGTACGTTCATTATACCTGGGGGCTTCTCGTATAGAAGCTTGCGACTATTCTTCGACCATCAAGCTCAGCACATATGCGTTCCTTTTTATCCATATGCATCGATATGACTTAAGTTTTGGCCAAGCTGGGTTGCCTGGCTCCTGTGCTTATGCCCTACGTTCCCGTTAGTTCGGCTAGGGCATAAAGGGAGCACCTCTATGATTGTTACTGCCGGGTCATCCGGATGTGTACCTTAGACTGGGTGAAGCCGAAAGCTAGCGTTCTTAAGGGAATATTCGGTTGGCGAATTAAAGGTGTTTTCGCATTCACTCCATTGTGAACCCCAGATGTTACTTACTCTATGATTTTATCAATCACAGTTCGGACGTGCACATTAACATGCATGCACACCCAGGGAAAGGAACCCTTAATGGAACTATTCTCTCTGGAAGATGTTTCTTACATAATGTAATATAACATAACTACCCGGATACACATTGTCTGTTTGAGCAATTATGACCCCTACGCCTGGTTTCCACGCATACCCCGGTATATTCTACTGCTACGGTATTCGGAAACACTCCGAATGTCTGGGTCAAGAGGTTGAAGCGAAAAGGTCGGCGATGCCAATTGTCTTTATTATCCTGCTAGAAGGAAAGTACATAGTCGCTCACGACTCAAACACTTCCTCCTCTATACCGCCAAAAGGCGGTCTAATTTACAATCCTATTGGGAATATTTGGCGGCCACCTCTACTTGGTCATATACTAAACTAACGGGAATTTCTTCCCCATTCGGCCCTAGCGGTCCGACACGAGCCATGTGATTAGGATCCAACTTGGTATATCGCATCTTCACCATGGCCTAGGCCTCTCGCGCACCCTCTCGGCAGGCCGATATCTTCCACAGCCGGACACGCCGCCACACTCCCTTGAACAGCTCTACCAGCTTCTCCATGCTTCCTAGAGGGGAGTCGGATGGCCATAAGGCCTTGGCTTCACTCCGCATCGTCTGCCGAGCTTGCTCGTGCAACCGCGACAGCCCTTGCAGAAGATCACTTGATGATCCGGACACCTCCTCTTCGGGGCTGTTCGTCAATACACCTGCAATTATAGCTATATCAGCTACTGTTACCTCCAAACTGTTATAAGATAAAAGCGGCCACGTACTGAATATGTTGCCTCGCAGCTTCTTGGTCTCCTTCACAGAGTCCGCTAGCTGAGCTCGCACATCTTTCAGTTCTTCGCCCAGTTTGGCATTCGAATCATGGAGTTTCTTTTTCTCCTGAACGACTTTTGTCAATACATGCTCGCCTGCTGCTAGTAGCTTTTTGGCTCCGTGTTCTTCGCTTCGAGCGGCGTCCAGCTGCTCCCGTACGTGGTCTAATGACCCAACACAAATATAAGTATCCAGATTCACACTATCGGTATATCATTATGAATTTTTTATAGATGGAAATATTACCGGGAGATGCCTTGTTTTTCTCAAGTTCGGCATTGGCAGCAAGCAGCTGGCGCTGACACTTTTCTAGTTCCCGAGCTAGCTGGGTGTTCCTCTGCGTAAGCACCTATTTGTACATTTATCCTTAAATCCATTGTTTCAACTCCTTTAAGTCTCGGGGGCTACTGGCATATGGTTATCATAGTCAGACAAAGCAAATTTACTAGCACATCTTTCAAATGTTGCTTTGTGGCCCTCTTAATTCCATCTCGAGCAGCTCGGATGTATGCATCCACCGAGCTGAGTGCATTGAACGACTCTTCTGAAAAGCCAGGGTCTTGTAAAATGGCCCGGCGGCACCGATGATTCATGGCACTCTCCACTTCCGAGTTGGTGATGGATACATCGTCCGAGTCCTCGGTGGAAGGACAGTCCGGTGTGGCCCGCATCAACCCCCGTCTTCACGGTAGGATTTGAATCCTGGCTATGGGAAGTACGGCCGCTCGAACCTCTGGATATAGTCCGGCACACCTTTCACCTGACACATGGAAAATGGGAAGGTCACGGTTGGACGTGACTGCTCAGGTGCATGTTGGCGAATTGATACCTCTTCGATGAAGGTACGTCCGTGTCTTCGTTTGCTTTCCTCTTGGAAGAATCGCCCGGAGTAGGGGACACCCTCTTCGGAGGTACCCTTGGAGTGGTACGGCGCGCCGAACCCTTCCCTTTTGAGCACAGGATAGTGCGGTGGGTAAGAAGGAAGGAGAGATTACTTTTGAATAAGGTGACTTCGGATCATTTACGTATGAAGCAGGAAGGAGGCACTACAAAAAAAGACACATCTGTGACATTTTGGGCCAAACGAAATTTTTTTCTGTCATACATATGACACTTCTATGACGATAATTGTGACAAAACCCGGTATCATCATAGATGTGGTGGGCTCCTACTTCTATGACAAAAAATCCTGACAGAAAATGGGCTTTTCGTCCTGGGCGGACCGGAGACGCAGCTGCATGACATTCTTTGGGCCGTCCATGACGGAAAAAACCATGGTAGAAGCGAGGGCGAGGAAAATTTAAGGGAGTTCCCGGTTACGGTGGGAGGTCGGGGGCCGAGCGATGCGCGTTTCTCTCGTACACGTACGCGCGTGTGTGCGAGGCATTGGCTCTAACTGAACCCGAGCGAGGCGTTGGGCTCTAACTGAACCCGAGCGATTGCACTGCAGGCTATGCGTTACTGAACCCGAGCGATCGACCGATGGCTGTTAACTGAACCCGATCAAGCGATTCTTTCGCGACTGCTGCTAACTGAAGCCGATCAATGCTGCCTCTGGATGAACAGTGAGCGTTGCGGGGGGGGGGGGGGGGGTGGATGAACAGTTCCCGGTGGGGGTGGATGAACAGGACACCGTGGTGTTGCCTCTGGATGAACAGGATCCTGATCGAACGAGCTGGTTGGGGCTGGATGAACAGGACCCCGTGGAGGGCTGGATGAATAGGACCACCCCGTGGAGGGCAGGATGAACAGTAGACGGTGGAGGGCAGGATGAACAGTAGCCCGTCGAGGGGTGGTTGAACAGGAGCCCGTGGAGAGGGCTGGTTGAACAGTAGTCGGTGGAGTAGCACGCGGTGGAAGCTAGATGAACAGGAGCCCGTGGATGAACAGTCGCAGGTGGAGGCTGGAGGAGGTCGACGGTGGATGAACAGTAGCTCATGGGGGCTGGAGGGGGGCGACGGTGGAGATGAATAGTATCCCGTGGAGTCCTGTTTTGCGGTACGCCACACCCCTCCCAATGAACAAGACCCCCATTTTGACCGTAGCGCTCCAACACAAGTCAGTTTCGTCCATTTTGCGGTACGCCACACCCCTCCCGATCAACAGGACCCCCGTTTCGACCGTAGGAGGTCCGTTTCCTCCGTTTTGCGATACACCAGACCCCTCCTGATGAACAGGATCCCGTTTCGAACGCGGCTGGTCGAACACAAGGCTGTTTCCTCCGTTTTGCGGTACGCCAGACCTCGTTTCCATCGCCTGTTCCATCCAAGCCCTCCCGATGAACACGACCTTGCATTCCGTTCCGACCCAGCCGGTTGGCTCCCACGCGTTCTGTTGCCTCCCTATGAACACGACGCATTCCGTTGCCTCCCCATGAACACGACGCATTCTGTTGCCTCCCCATGAACACAACGACGATGTTGTTTCTCCGTTCCAACCTAGCCATGTACATGAGCCCTGGCCGTACGTATGTGCGAGTAGGCGTTCGAGACCCCGCCCGTATGTACACATACGTGGCCGTATTTTCTTTCTTGCACCCTGGCTGTTGTACGTATGTGTACATGCTACGTGCACGCCTCTACTACGACACGTGCGCGCCTCTACATCGACCCGTATGTACGTACACGTTCGCGACCAGAATGACAACGCTACGTACGCTTCGACCAGGTGGGTCCCGACTGTCAGGCAATTCCTTGCCTACGAAGATGTAGCTAGTGGGTCCCAGCAGTCAGGGGGCGAATCATTTTTTTTGCCCGGACGCACTTCCTTGCATGGAAAGATGTAGCTGGTGGGTCCCAGCAGTCAGGGGGAAACATTTTTTTCACGAAATACAGTGGCCCATCTGGTGGGTCCCAGCTGTCAGGTGGAGGAATCATTATTTTCTGCGTAATAAGGAGGCACTTCCTTGCTGCGGCCATGGACCCAGCTGTCAGCCTCTCCACGTACAGTCCACGTCCGATGGAAGTCGTTCCTTGACCATGTTGACCACGTCGCGCCGAGAGCACCACGGCGGTGGACGATTGCGAGGCCTAGGAAGGGGATGACACAGAGGCAGGGAAGACTCGGCAGTTGTTTCGCACGCGGAGGGGAGTACGACTGTACGAGGGTTTACTGGTTCATCTGCCGTCGCCGGAGAATAACAGCAGTTGTGGGTGAGTAGAGGGATGGCTAGGCCAGTGATGGGAGTACGGTCGGGCGGTGAGGCCTGCGCGGCAGCACAGCCGGCCGCGAGGAGGAGGGAGCAGGCAGTCCCGCCGGCGGAGCAGGAAGAGCAGAGATTGAAGAAGCACGACGGCCGTTGGATGGACATCCAACAGTCAGTGCTTGCGCATCAACCTTTTTTTAAGAAAGCTTCAAATCTGTGGAAAACAGCATACAGCCCATCTGCCATTATTTCTAATAATTTACAGCTCATTTGCTAATTCTTAAGGGTTTTTTTGGAGCCCATATTCTTTTTGTTAGCATTACAGCCCATATTGTGGCAACAGTTAAAAAATTATATGAAATTTTGCATATTTCGGTGCAGTCCGAACTGTTTTTAATCCCGAAATTTCGACTCACATTCAAGCTGATTTTAAATATAAATGTATATCAATATAAAATCCAACAAATTCTCCATGCATAAAAATTAATGTAATTTAAAATCTTGAAATGAAAAAAACGATATTTGAATCTAATTGCCGGTTTGATGTGTTTTAAAAATGTACAACCCATTTCTCATTACTGATGGGCCATTTTCTCGGCCAGCCGAATGAAAGCTCTCCTCATCTTGAAAGATTTGCAGCCCAACAGGCCTGACAAAGCGACTTACTTGGAAAATCACAAAAAAACTGGGTTGTGGCCGTGGACCCAGCTGTCAGCCTCTCCACGTACAGTACTCTTCCGATGGAAGTCGTTCCTTGACCACGTTGACCACGCCGCGCGGAGAGCACCATGGCGGTGGACGACGGCGAGGCCTGGGAAGGGGACGACGCGGCAGTGGAAGCCCGCGCGGAGAGGACTACGAGGGTTCACTGCTTCGGCTGCGGTGTGAGGCTGCCGTCGCCACAGGGCCTGGCCAGCGGTGGGAATAGTAGGGGACGGTGAGGCCTCTACGGCAGCACAGCCGGCCACAGGAGGTAGGAGCATGCGGCACGACCGGCGCTGCTTTGGGCGGCTGGAGCAAGAAGACCAGAGGTTGAAGAAGCACTACGGCCGTTGGATGCACATCGTACGGTCACTGGAGCTAGAATCGTTCATATTGACTAAGTTGATAAAGCCCTTCGTCCCCGTCAACTTAGTAGGCCCACAAGTCAGTCTCCCAGCAAGGTGGGTCCTAGCCAGCCGGGGGAATATTCATTTTTTGTGCGTAATAAGGAGGCACTTCCGGTGGGTCTGAGCTGACAGCGGGGGGAATGTTTTTTTTGTGAAATATGGTGGCCCGTCCGGTGGGTCCCAGCAGTCAGGGGGAAACGATTTTTTTCTCAAAATACTGGTGGCCCGTCCGGTGGGTCCCTGCAGTCAGGTGGAGGAATCATTATTTTCCGCGTAATGAGGCACTTCCTTGCTGCCGCCGTGGACCTAGCTGTCAGCCTCTCCACGTACAGTCCACGTCCGATGGAAGTCGTTCCTTGACCACGTTGACCACGCCGCGCCGAGAGCACCAAGCCGGTGGACGACGGTGAAGCCTATGAAGGGGACGACGCGGAGCCGGTGAAGTCGCGGAAGTGGATGCCCACGCGGAGAGGAGTATGACGGTTCACTCGTTCGGCTGCGGTGTGAGGTTGCCGTCGCCGCAGGGCCTGGCCAACGGTGGGAATAGTAGGGGCGGTGAGGCCTCCGCCGCAACACAGCTGGCCATGGGAGGCAGGAGTAGGTGGCATGACCGGCGTTGCTTTGGGTGGCTGGAGCAAGAAGACCAAAGGTTGAAGAAGCACTACGGCCGCCAGATGGACATCGTACGGTCACTGCAGCTAGAATCATTTATATTGACTAAGTTGACAAAGCCCTTGGTACGTCAACTTAGTAGGCCCAAAGGTCAGCTTCCAAAATGGTGCGCCCCAGATGTCAGGGGGAGGAATCATTTTTTGGGCGGGTGAAGCTAGAATATCCGAGATTGAAGAAGAAGCACGGCCGAGATTGAAGAAGAAGCATGGCATCCGTTGGATGGACATCCAACGGCACTGCTGCTAGAACCGTGTGTTGACTATAAGTTGACAAAGCCTTGCATACGCGTTAACTCTATTTTTTTTGGGGACGCGTCAACTTAGTAAGGCCAGAAGTGTGTGGCAGAGAACTTATAGCCCATTTGAGATTTGTAAGAATGTGTAGCCCATTTTTGAATTCTAATGGAATTTACTACAGCCCACTTACAGTTTGTTAAAAGTATAACCCATTGCAACCAACCGTTCAAAACAGAATTCAATAAAGTTTCCCACATTTTGATGGGATCCGAAATATTTTTATCCCGAAATTTCTAGTCAGATTAAATACAATTTCAATATAAATTTATATTACGTAAAAATCCAACGAAACATTGGGCTCGCAAGAATTAATGAAATTAAAATTTTCAATATCCAAAAATAATATTTTATAAAGTAATCACGTGTTTGGTGCATTTTTTTATAGTTACTGCCCAGTTTTTATAATTACATCCCATTTATTATTTCTTAAAGCCCATTTTCTTGTTAAGCCTAATGCATCCCTCCTAGGAAAGATTAGCAGCCCAGCGGGGCGGAGAATAACAACTTGACCTTGTCTGGGTATTCCTAAAAAAGTATAGCTGGGGTAGCCATTTTCAGCTTGAAAAAATTAATATCTGGGCTGGATATCTGGCCTGGGCTAGACGGGCCACAGCCCGCCCAGTTAATACCTGCAGCGATGTTTTCGTTGTTGTCCAGAGGAGAAAAATTAATATCTGGGCTAAACATCAAAAAACTCTGCAGTGCTCACACCTCAAAAACACAAATACTGCTCGAGCTGCTTGGTCCCAGCTTGTAACACCCTGGATGTAATTTACCTTAATTGTATCCCAACTCTTGCAATTTCTGGCACTAAGTTATTTCATTTCGTCATTGTCGGGTTTTTTTCTCCGTGTGTTTTGTCTTTGTCTTGCATCCCATATCATGTCATCATGTGCATTGCATTTGCATACGTGTTCGTCTCATGCATCCGAGCATTTTCCCCGTTGTCCGTTTTACATTCCGGCGCTCCTATGTCCTCCGGTGGTCCTTTCTACCTCTTTCCGTGTGTGGGGGTTAAATGTTTTTGGATTGGACTGAGACTTTTCATGTGGCCTTGGTTTACTACCGGTAGACCGCCTGTCAAGTTTCGTGCCATTTGGACTTGGTTTGATACTCCAACGGTTAACCGAGGGACCGAAAAGGCCTCGTGTGTGTTGCAGCCCAACACCCTTCCAAACTAGCCCAAAACCCACCTAAACCCCTTATATCATCTAGATCATTCGATCACGATCTTGTGGCCGAAAATCGCACCCCATTTGGAGCTTCCAAGCTCCCTCTACCCCTATATAAAGGCCACTCCCCGAAATTTTCGGGCAAACCCTAGATCCCTCCCTCTCCTCGCGCGCCGGACACAATCCTCGCCGACGGACATGTCCGGCTAGCCGTCCGCCGCCACGTGGCCTCCTCCCATTGGCCGATGACCGCGCCCCACTTCGCCTGTCTCTCTGCTGCCGGCCCGCAGAGGCCCGTGAGGTGCCCTCCCAAGCCCATCGCGCCTCCTCCCCGCCGACTGGGCGCCTCGCCGCCCGCGGGATCTTCGCGCCGCCTCCCCGCCTGCCCTTGCCGGTTCGCCGCCGCCGCAAGATCCGGCCACCGGAGCAAAATGCCGCCGCGGCAAGCCCCAACGTCCGCGCCTCGCCGTTCTTCCTCGAGCGCCGCGCGCCTCGCCATACGCCGCCTCGCCGGCGACCCGCGTCGCCCCGGCCTCCCTCAACTCCGGCGAGCTCTTTCCACGACTCCGGCGACCCCATCTCCCCTGGCGATCCTCGATTTCCATGCAGCCTCGATTTGGATCTAGATCTGAGCATCTCGGGTTGACTTTTTCCTCCCGAAACCCTAGTTTTTATGCAACTTTGACATGCCATAACTCTGCATCCGTAGCTCCGTTTCGTGCGTGTAGCATATCAAAATGTTCGTATCGACGAGTACACCATTTCATCTCACTGCATCATTTTCATTTGAGCTCATCTTGATGCCTGAAATGCTGTTGGAAGAGGGCTATGTGATGATTATGCCAGATCTGTTTCAGCAAATGGCCTTTTGTCATTTTTGCCATGATTAATGTGTGCATGCTATGATCCTGAGCTCTACATGTGTTTTGATGAATGTCGTGTTATCTTTACAGGGGTGTATGCCATGTATTTTTTTGATCTTTGTGGTGACCAGCACAAGCATGCAAAGTAGCTTACTCGGTGATGCTGATTTCAGGGACTTAGAATTTCACCAAGTCCTTGTCCTGTTGTTACTTTTATGTTATATGTTCATGTTGTTTCCTAGTGATCCGTGCCTCTTTTGAGGATCATCAGTAAGGATGTTTTTTTAATATTGTGGTGCTCTATCCATCCATGTCTTTCTTTGCATTTATGGAGCATCCTAGCTTGAGTCAATCGAGCTCTACTTTTATTATAAAATGATCCTGGCAGATTGTTGACATGTTTAGCGATTTTGCCGAGGATGTTGCTATTGATCCGTGCAAGCTATGTTATTGTTCTTGTCATGTCTAGCTTCTATGCCATGTATTCATGATGGGTGTATTCTTAGTTTGTCATGCCATGCTCTATAGTGAGTGCATCGAGCTCGTAAACATGCCTATTCGTTAACTGTTTTGCATGCTCTAGTTCTTCACTAAGTCTGAATCTGTTTATGTTTTTGCTATGTTCACATGCTTGCAATTGTATTTTCTGATCCCTTTTGTCTCAAGGTCACTAAGGGACTTTTGTTATGTGCTTAGAGTAGCTTCATGCCATGCCTTGCTTTGCCAAGATATGTTCCTGTAGCATGTAGTTTTCATGCTCTAAAGATTGCTTCCTGATGATAAATTCCAGACTTGTGTTAATTTCACCAAGTCTGAAACCTGTTATCATTTGCACTTTTGCCATGCTTGTTTGAACCTGTTAATGAGTGAATTAGCCGTTGCTCAGTGTTCATATTTTGTCAAGCATCATGAGTGGATCCCTGCCATGTATTTTTCTGTCATGTTTGAGTGTTGTAGCATGTTGTTCTTGATGCATTTAGATAGCTACTTGCTGATTATCGCAGACCGGTGCCATATTTGTTTTGCTTGCCATTTCCAACTGTGCATCCGATTCTAGTGATCTTTATATCGATTTCAACCGAAATAAACTCCCCTTTCCAGTGGCACTCTTGGATTTTCAAGTTGAGGCCAGGTTCAATCATTCCTTTGCAAATCTTGCATATGCATCACATACCGCATCCCGCATATCATACCATGTTTGCATCATGTTGCTTGAGCATTGCACGTGGTTGATTGTGTTCCTTTTTTTGTTGTTCTTGCTTGGGTACAGCTGGGAGACGAATTCATGAACGAGGAGCCTGTTGAGTTTGCTTATGAGGATCAAGGCAACTCTGAGTACTTTGCAGGCAAGATGACCATACCCTTGAAATCACTTCTATCTTTGCTTGCTAGATGCTCGCTCTTTTGCTATGCCTATGCTACAATACCTACCACTTGCTTATCATGCCTCCCAAATTTCCATGTCAAACCTCTAACCCACCATGTCCTAGCAAACCGTTGTTTGGCTATGTTACCGCTTTGCTCAGGCCCTCTTATAGCGTTGCTAGTTGCAGGTGAAGATTGGAGATCGTTCCTTGTTGGAACATTGTTTATTGTTGGGATATCACCATATTATCTTGTTTATCTTAATGCACCTATATAATTGGTAAAGGGTGGAAGGCTTGGCCTTATGCCTAGTGTTTTGTTCCACTCCGCCCTAGTTTCCGTCATATCGGTGTTATGTTCCCGGATTTTGCATTCCTTACACGGTTGGGTTATAATGGGAACCTCTTGACAGTTCGCCTTGAATAAAACTCCTCCAGTAAGCCTCAACCTTGGTTTTACCATTCGCCATGTAGCCTTTTTCCCTTGGGTTTCATGGACTCAAGGGTCATCTTTATTTTAAACCCCCGGGCTAGTGCTTCTTTAAGTGTTGGTCCAACCCAGAGCACCGTGCGGGGCCGTCCCTTGGCAACTTGGGTTACGTTGGCTCCCGTACGCTTAGCTTATCCTGTGTGCCCTGAGAACGAGATATGTGCAGCTCCTATCGGGATTTGTCGGCACAATGGGTGGTCTTGCTGGACTTGTTTTACTATTGTCGAGGGTGTCTTGTAACCGGGATGCCGAATCTGATCGGATTGTCTTGGGAGAAGAAATATCCTTCGTTGACCGTGAGAGCTTGTGATGGGCTAAGTTGGGACACCCCTGCAGGGATTTGAACTTTCGAAAGCCGTGCCCGCGGTTATGGGCAGATGGGAATTTGTTAATGTCCGGTTGTAGATAACCTGAAACTTAACTTAATTAAAATGCACCAACCGCGTGTGTTACCGTGATGGTCTCTTCTCGGCGGAGTCCGGGAAGTGAACACGATGTTGGAGTAATGCTTGACGTAGGTTGTTCTAGGATCACTTCTTGATCATAGTTGTTCGACCGTGCTTTTGCCTTCTCTTCTCGCTCTCTTTTGCGAATATTTTAGCCACCATATATGCTAGTCGCTTGTTGCAGCTCCACATCATACCTTTACCTTACCTATAAGCTTAAATAGTCTTGATCGCAAGGGTGCGAGATTGCTGAGTCCCCGTGACTCACAGATTCCTTCCAAAACCAGATGCATGGACCGATGATACCGTTCCAGATGATATGACCAAGCTCAAGTGGGAGTTCGATGAAGACTCTCGCCTTTACTACGTGTCTTTCCCAGATGATCAGTAGTGGTGCCCAATTGGGGCGATCAGGGACTTTGTCGCATTTGGGGGTTGATCTTTATTTTGGTACCGTAGTCGGACCCTGAGTGTATTGGATGAATGTAATGACTTATTTATGTATTTGTGTGACGTGGCGAGTGTAAGCCAACTATGTATCTTTCCCCTTTATTTATGTACATGGGTTGTTTGCGAAGATTACCTCACTTGCGACATTGCTTTCAATGCGGTTATGCCTCTAAGTCATGCTTCGACATGTAGGAGATATAGCCGCATCGAGGGCGTTACACAGCTGTCGGCCGCTTCTTGTGCAATTCTCTCCTTTATTGACTACTACATAGGTTGACAATGGTGTGGGACTGTGATGTCAGGAAACCAGGGGGAAGCGAAATAAATTACTCCAGCGAGCACTTCCACCTCTGCCTCGTTGTCTCCCATGGAAACCCCTTTCCTCCTTTTTTTTGCTCGGGCAAGGACCAATGCATGCAGCACGTCCATGCGGTTATTAGGCAAGAAATAAAAGCACTTTGCATGCTATGAATTACGATGGCCTGCATGCGTAGCTAATAAGGCATCCTCTTAACTGTTGTGATTAAATGTTGTGTTTAGAAGAGAGAAAGATTCTTCTTTTCCACCAATCTGCTTGCACCTAGGTCGTGATGAGGGAGTATAGTTTTATACATATATGTATATAATAAGGAGGCACTTGCGTATGTGAGGCTATGGACCTGGTAGGTCCCCATTGTCATCCTCTCCAAGTAAAGTCATCTCCTCGCCCGCGCGCGCTTTCCGCCCGAAACAGTCAGCGCCGCCCGCCACTCTTCACGGTGCAGGTGATTGCCCCGCCTTCAAACGACAAAAGTGTCGTCCGTCTGTCCATCTGCCGCCCACATTAATGATACGCGGTTGCCGAGGCGGCTACTCTGGCGCCACACGTCCGTCCCTCTGCCCGCCCACCATTGCTATATAAACTGCTGCGTCGGCTATAGCCGCACTCATCCGCATCCGTTCCCTTTCTCCTGTCCACACCACTACTGCCCACCATGGCTTCCTCGTGCTCCAGCACTCTTCGGGATGGGCAGACGATGGACCACAAGGAGATGGCAGCCATTGCTGCCGACTGGCTGGCCGACAGGCAACCGGAGGACGATGATGTCCCAATGGAGAACATGGTAGTCGACGATCCGGCGCCAACCCCCTCCTCTGTGCCATCCTCGCCGGTGCATTGCGCCATGACCATCGGTGAGGCCCGTGCCCAATATATGGACAGTGTGAGGCAGATGCATCAGGAGTAGTTCCGGGAGACGCAGGCCGACGCCGCCTACAACCACCATCTCCTCCAGGAGCACCTGTAGGCGGAGGAGTAGATCGCCGCGGAGCGGGCAGAGCAGGAGGTGCTGCTCGACTCGTACTGCTCCGCCCGCAAGGGCCGCCTCGAGCGCTAGCGGTACCGCATGCAGGTGGCGGAGGCTGCAGGCGCCTACAAAGAGGCTAGCAAAGATGGCGATGAAGCGGGCGAGGCGTTGTTTGGTGAGACCGAGGACGAGGCAGAGGACAATGTCAGCTCCCACGAGTCCCCGCTCCGCTGGCGTCGACGAGGCCCTGCTCCGTCGAGGCCCCGCTCCGCTGGCGTCGACAAGGCCCTGCTCCGCCGAGGCCCTGCGGCGCCAACAACGAGGCAGATGACACCGCCGGCTCCGCCGAGGCCCCGCCCCGCCAACAACGAGGCAGAGGACATCGCCGGCTCAGCCGAGGCCCCACCCTGCTGGCAACGCAGGGGAGGATTTCCACCGCTCCGCTGAGGCGCCGCCCGCCGGCAATGAGACAGTGGACATCGCCGGCTCCGTCGAGGCCCCGCCCCGCTACCAACGAGGCCGCGCCACACAGAAAACGAGGAAGAGTAGAACACCATAGGTCGCCGCCGCTCGGGTCCAAGTAAGGCTACCGCTGCTACCCTCCTATTGAAGCCAAGCTAGGCGGGTTCACCATTGACGGCTGGTTAGCTTCTTGGCAGCGATGTGGAGTCGGGGAGTTCTGCTGGAGAATAACGCTGCTTCTACTTAACTGCTGGTGCAGTTGGCTGACCGACACATGGGCCCAACAGGCCACATGTCAGTTACGCAACTGCACCTGCAGTTAAGTCACTGAAGCTTCTGTTCGGCTTAGCGGGACATAGGTGGGTAGCTTCGGTTAATTAATCATACCTCCAGTGCACCCCTTTTTAGTCGAAGAATGTATGAAATGTAATGAAATCTGGCATGTTTATATGAAATCTGACTGTGTATGAATTAATTTATTTCGATTAGTTCGAATTCCTGTATCACTGGCATTGGATGAACATGCAAAACAATATGTACTAGCATTACTCGCAGGGTGATCACCTCGTTTGCAGTAGTTTCACATGTACTCCCTTCGGTCCTTTCTAGTCTGCATACAAGTTTTGTCTGCAGTCAAAGTATCTCTACTTTGACCAATCTTATACAAAAAAGTATGCACTTTCACAACGTGCGAAGTAAAAAGGAACAGAAGGAGTACAAAGAGTTTGAGCAGCTTTTTAGCGTTTCTGTACATTGCAATCAAACACACAGGCCTGGCAATTCATAGAGAACATTCAAAACAATCGATGATTATGCATCTCAGCCACTCGCATGTCAGAGGCAATATTTACTTCACAACTAAAGAATAAAGAAAAAATTGATCGATGCTGCTGACAGCAAAGGGCGTCCCATTTAAAAATATCAAACACATGTCTTGCTAAAATCAATGAGCAAAATTTTACAAGGTTGTCCTATTCCAAAATATCAAATGCCTATGATTGTGGAATGGGCAGGGTTTGCCATTAGTTCGGACATTGACATGGCACCTCGTGCTAAATAAACCAGCTGTTCTTTTTGTGCAGTTCCACCAAAATCAACCAAATTTGCGCATAGCTTGTATGATTTTGCCCTTATATGTTGCAACGCCTTGAACTTATCGGCACCTCCTTTCTTGTGGTGGAAATGAATGATTCGATGTATTCATGAACATTTTGTGCAGTTCCCATTGAAATCAAGCTGAGCACCCCTGTTTGCACAAATACAAAAAAGTGATTAGTATAGAGCAAACTGTACTATTAATTGACAATTTCAACAGGCACATACATTATCCATGTAGAGCACACTTTTAGAAAAATGGAACTCACCAGAAAGAATCATAGAACAACATTGTACTCGCGCATCACAGCAAAAAAATGGAGATTTTGTCAGTCCTTCTAAGCTGAAGTTAGTTTGGTCTTGTGGGGAGTAATGTAACCATCCTTCAACTGCTCCTTCTGATGATAAGATAGACAGGGGTTCTTCATCCTGGCATAATCGGAACTAGTCACTTCACGTACTCCATATTATTCTTTAGAGGAAGATGATCATGTTGTGCAAAGACAAGAGGACTACTAAATGCTAGCATCACTGTTTGCTCGAAAAAAAAGGAAAGGAAATATTTAAAACAGCACAGATGAAGCACTTCTCAAGGACAATACCACTTTTTCATGACATTATCTAAACAGTAGCACAACACCAATAGAGATGAAAAAGCTCAGTCATATGGATGAAATCAGTGGGCGAGTACCAACCTTTGTCAGGAGGCTTATTGTGTAGAGCATACAGATGAAGCAATTCTCCAGAACCATCTGTTGCTATCTACGGTGGTGGCCATGCTTACTATATACTCCTCGATTAGTTTAATGGTTCCAACATCTTCTTGTGCAGTTCCACTAAAATATATGGTATCTTCAAAGAAGATCCCTGTTTGCACAAGTAGAGATAATTACATATTACATTAAGAGTGGCATCAAATCAGTGGCAAAACAATTGCTCGTTCCAGCCATAGCAATAAATTAAGATGCAAAACTATATCATTACTTGTGTCATCAGAGTTCCAGTTCTTCATTACAGCACCGGGAGTTGATTTTTGTTTTTCTTCCCCTTGTTCTTCCCCTTCATCACTTGGTTCAATAACAAACAAGCTTCGCCTTCAATGTAAGATTTGGCATGTCAATTAGGGAGCACAAGTATAGTACTAAACTTAATTTTCTGATGAAAGTGGCAAAATACAGGCCAGCAGTTGTGAAATATCCTTATCTTACCTCAATGGGATATTACGGTGCACATACAGATTGGAAGTATTGTCTCCATTTGTGCAGTTCACTAAAATCAAGCAACATTATCGTACAAGTAGCACAACATATGAATGCACACTGCAGAATCATGTGAAAGAAGGCTAGTACTGACCTCTCATGATGCGGAATTCAAACAACTCACAAGAAGAAGATCTGAACCAAATTCGCCTTAACGGTTAGGAAGTAAGATCTCCTCTTGTGCAGTTCCACTAAGATCAAGCAATCAAGCAACGTTGTCGGTGTGACATTTTGGTTGAACTACACAAAACACTCTTAAAACAAAAGTGTTTTGTGCAGTGCAACAAAAGGTCACAATGGCAACGAGGTGAAGTAGATAACCCTGTTTACAAAGAGGTGCAAAGGAAACAATTAGTGGTCAATAACGGTGGAAGACACAGAAGCCAACAAAAAGAAGCATCTACCTTATCTAAATGGGAAAGAAAGCAAGACAGTAGTATTTCTCAAACGGTGGCATTGATTAATATTAACATAGAGATTATATTAACAATAAAATTCGTTAAACATGTAATTTGCTTTTAACTGTGGCATTGCATCAATTTTCCAGCGGCATTATTAGAGGGTGTTTGTTTACAGGGACATTTTGGTGTAGGGACTAAAAAAACTCCATGTCAGTCCCATCTAAACCAAAGAGGAGGGACTTTTAGGGACTAAAAGTGGGCATTTGGGACTAAAGAAAGAAGACCCCGAGGGAGTCTTTTTGGGACTTTTTCCAACAATTGCCCCTGCCACGCATCGCACCTTGTCTCTATTAGTTCATTACTAGGGGTAACATGGTCTTTTAGCATGTCATTTAATAACCTCTAGTCCATGTTTAGTCCCTGGAACCCAGCAGGTAGGGACTAGGGAGTTTTTAACAAAACAGGGTCTTATATTAACAACAGCTAATGAGTTGCACGGGACAGTGGATGCACCAGCACCATGTGCATCTACCGATGTACTGTGGTCATGCACAGTCTGTTGCAACAAAGAACAAACAACCAAGGAGCATATTTGTGTTGGTCCTAGTTTTTTTATCTTTAGACGCCTTTCCCTATGTGAGTGCGGCAAATCTAGTCCCGCTCAAACTCTACAGCCTTGTCCCTTCCTTTCCTTTTTGAAGTAGTACTTTTGCCCCTTCCTTTCCTCTTTGAACCACGTCCTAGATTTATGCGATACAAATTTCCCCACTACTTTCCCCCATTCCTTTCCTCTTTGAACCACGTCCTAGATTAATGCTATACAACTTTCCCCCTTCATTTCCTCTTTAAACCACGTCTTAGATTCATGCTATATACAACTTTTCCCACTACTTCCCCCCACTCCTTTCCTCTTTGAACCACGTCCTAGATTCATGGTATACATGCAGCTAGAGCAATGCATGTGGAGTAAGTAAATTATACCTTAAGGTTCTTGGGGCGTGGTTCGGTGGGTGACGGGACGGCGGCAAAGAAGAAGGGGTTGGAGGCCCTCCCGCGCCGCCGTTGGGTGGAAAGTGAATAGCTGCGCCGGTAGTCCCTCGCTGACGGTGACATCGTTAAGCCTCCTTCCCTTCCCAGTGGACGGATCCTGCCGGCTCTTTGAGCAGCAGTGAGGGGAGAGAGAGGCCAACGAAGTCTTGTTTAGATCTGGAGAGGGCGAGAGAGTGTGAAGAGAGCAACTACAAGCGCTAAAGCTCCAACGTGTATACATATATATAGTGGAGAGAGAGAGTGTGTGTGAAGCGTGCAAACCCTAGAAAACATTTTGACCAGTCAAAGAATCCTCCTAGCACAAATTATGCTCAAGTGTAGTTATCGAACCCGAGACCTCAAGTTTGATGAGCCAACAGGCTAACCAGCTACACAACCCTCCCGTTATGTTCAACGAGAGGGAAATAACCTTTTATACATTCCTGCATTCGTGTGACAAGCATGCCATGTTTTTTTGTGTGTGGGAGTCATTGGGATTTCAATCATAATTGTGTCATGTGGCTTTGGTGGTAAGACTATCCACAGTGGTGCAGAAATAATGCAGCCTTAGTCACCTTACCTCTCTCCATGTAGTACGTTGGGTCCCACCAGTCAGAGGGTGCAACAAACAAATTAATAAGAAAAATTAAAAGCGCCAGCGGTGTATCTTACCTCATACATCTCGCTACTGCTCGGGAACACTGTCCAATTGATCCCTCTGTTTGCTCACGTACTATTTTAAGTGAATCCTTATTATAACATGCACACAAATTTTGGGCACTTGTATTTGACTTAAGTCAGTGTGCCACCGTATCTCGTATACTTACTACTCCCTCCATCTAGGTGTAATAAGTCACGTTAGAAGGTGCAACGGGACCAAGGTGCGTGCGTGTGCGTGTGTGTGTGTGTGTTTAACACCATGTGTGTGTTAGAGAGAGCGACAGATCGACCTACTCCTACAGAGAGATGTTGTGTAGTGTACGATTTTAGCCGCGAGAGCCGGTGCATCCTCTCATTTCCGGGCGTGTCTGGTAGGGACATGCGGACAGCTGCCACGCCCGCTCCTGACCAGCCTGGCCCACCCAAAGCCCCTCCATCGCCTGCGCGCGCTTCCCACCCGAAACGGTCAGCGCCGCTCCAAAGAATCAGTACCGTATTCATGCCTGGGCAGAGCGGACGCGTCCTCTCACTGGCGCAAGAGTGATGGTTGCTTCGTCCGTCCAACTTACTGCTGGGTCTATGTGATTTGTCGGCTCATTGGTCTATGCAAAGAAGTAGAGAAATATCCACAGGGAGTGATGTGGGCAGCTAGAGCAGTGGTGCAAGCCGGCTGTAAAGGGAGTTGTACCTGAGGGACATAGCTCAACCTTGAGGAGGGCAGCGGGAGGTGGCAACTGCCCACGTCATGGCAGTGAGCAAGGGACGAAGGCAACCTCGCCGGCTTTCTGAGAGAGAACGGCGGGGACCTCTGATCGGGACGTGCCGATAGTGGGTTTTCGCCATCGGCGACGCCCACCGCATCTACACTAAGCATCCACCCCTTCCCCAAGCGGACGTGATCCGCTGGGATGTTAGAGATGTGGCCACAGTCATTTTGTGCGAGAGAGTGTGAAGAGAGCAACCCCAGCAAGCAACCATGTAGGCTGGCTCGTCCTGACTATGTATAGTGGAGCGGTTTCCTTTTCTCTCCATATGAACCTATCATATTGCGTACTAAGCAAGCTTCCCCTCGTTCTGCGAGTTGACGGGACACATCAAAAGTACTCCAGTGTATAGAGCCTTGCCTCTAAGGTAGGCCGCACATGGTTTGCCTCTTTTTTTAACATAACACGTCAAGTCGCAATTTGTTTGTTCACCCGTGGTAGACGATCCTCCCTCCACCAAGTGGAAAACCAATACACATGCCAAATTACCACGTGGGCTGCCTTTTTCGTACAGAAATGAGCTCCACCATGTACCCACGCGGGTGTGGTTGGGAAAGAGACGGGAGTACGTGCGCCGTGCATGAACCTCTTCTCTTCGTGCACGTCCCCCACCTACGTGGGTGTGTGTGAGAGATACAAACCGCGTTCGTGAGTGTTTTCTGTTTTGGGGTGCGGGTGGGGTGGGGGTTGATTTCGTGAATTATTTGTGGGAATATGTGTCGATGACATCTCAAGCAAATTTTTGCATGCAATGTGTGTGAAATGGAGGCCTATCCATATCATACATAGAGGGTCGGGCAATCCACGAGAAGAGAGGGAGGGGTCATAACTATTGATAGAGTCGAAGAGAGGATCAAGTGGGTGGGTGCGAGATCGATGAAGAGAGCCATCGAAATTGTGTGTGCGTGTGTACAAGTCAAAGATATAGGGCGACTGGCCTACCGGAACGTTAGAGGGCACACGTCAAGTTTGTGTGTGGAAGGAGACATGACTAGAGCGCTTGATGTATCGGTGTGTGTGGGGGGAGGGGGGTGGGAGGGGTAGGCAGAGGCCTAACAATAGAGGTAGAACGACTCGTATATGTGTTGAGAAGGAGAGACCCAGCTATGTCTTGAGGGAGATCGGTCGACATCCATACATAACTGAAGGACGGGAAATATGATGGGAGAGAGAGAGAGGAGAGAGAGAGAGAGAGGGAGGGGGAGGGAGGGAGAGGGGTAGAGTGCTGGATGGGTGATGGAGTTGCTTCTCGAAGATGATGGGAGAGGCCTACTAGACAAACTGAGGGTGGAACTGCAATGTTATCAATAAGAGTGTGGATGTGTTTCTGTGTGTGCCTGTGCGTGATAGATCCGTCGGGACGTATCCATGGATGATGAAGGGGAACCATGTGTTTGGTAAGCAAACCTAACTAGATCGGTAGATCAATTGTTGTTTGTCGGAGGAAGGGAGAGACACAACTAATGAGGTAGATCGATTGACGTGTGGGTAAAAACGAGTTATAAGGACCTAGCTAGCTATATGTATAGCCAGAGATCGGTCGGTGTACGTCCATTTGTTAGAGGCAATTAAGGCCCAGCGAGACGGATAGACAGAGAGAATGGAGCTAGGAGGTGGTGCGAGAGGCCCAACTACTAGCTAGATAGGGGGAGGAGTGTGCGGTTGTGAGAGAGATGAAAAGAGGGGCGAGAGTTTACACGTGTGTCTGACCATATGAGAGACACGAGGCAAGGACACATAAAGGAGGAGATTGAAGGTGTGTTTGTATGTTGTAGGCAGGCATCGCTGGAGAGGTTTATCGATCGGTGTGTGTCGGAAAGGAGTTGTGGAGACTCTGGGAGAACGACCTAAAGAAAAAAAGAATGTGCCCGGTGGATAGAATGCCGAGGGAGGGGGAGGGCGAGGAGGGCGTGTGCATGCACGAGAGAAAGTTAGTGGTAGCTACAAAGGTTAGAGGATTGTGTGGGTGTAAGAGACTAACAAAGATCATAATTTGATATGAAAGCGGATTCATATATTTGAATAGGAAATCATAGTGTTTTAAACATTGCATGCATGAATATAGCGGTGATACATGTGATGTGCACGTGTTATACCATAGTGTGATAATGCATGGCGTTTGCAACTCACAGCTAAATGCCGAACAATCTAAACCATACTATACGTCAAACAATCTCACATTTTTTTGAATTTGTGATAATGTGTGGCGTTTGCATCTTACAACTAAATATCGAACAATCTAAACAATACGATATATCGAAAATTCTCGCATTTTATTTGAATTTTTGGTAATGTGTGGTGTTTGCAACTCACATCTAAATACTTGTAGGCGTAGGGGGCGGGGCACCATACATAATATGATAAACACATTATACATATGAGACATGGTTTAGATTATGAAGATCTAGCTAGAGCTAGGAATGTAATGTGATTTCAAATCAAAATAAAGTGGATTCAAAAAATCTAGTTCGAGTTCATATAGTACACATAGTTCATATGTAACTTGAGACTAATCATGTGGTGTGTTGTGAAGATAATACACAAACAATGGTTTAACTTGACAATAATGATGATTGTAGATCTTATTAAAACGGAGAAATGAATTCAAATGCTTTGACTTCACAACAATCATTACTGTAGATCTTATTCAAATAGAGAAACGAATTCAAATTTAGTTCATAGTGAAGCGGTAGTATATACGTTTGGAATGCACTAAAACGTTCATTTGAGTAGTAGGTTGCATGCATTATACACGTAGCAAAATATTTTAATTGAACATAACATGAATTCAAAGTTTTGAATGACATTTGTAGGGCACATTGATTTGGTACAGTACACGTTAGGCTTGTCTGGAAATTTCAACCCGCGCCTTGTTAGCGCGAAATATTTAAGATATATCTTTGTCTTGTTGTGCTCCACAATTCCCTCCATCTCAACCCGCGCCTTGCTATTCCGAAATTACAACGTGCGTGAAAACTCCCACCTCCTGTGAAATCCCGACACGCGAAATGCCCATGGTACCCCTGAACCGAAAGAACCGCCTCAAATCAGTGGGGGTACTTCCGTAACTTACCCCACATTTCAGACAAGCGCGTCTCTAAGCCATGGTTCCCCACTGCCATCCCATCCGCCCACCCATTCGTACACCGAGGCCGCGAAAACCTGCGACGAAACCCCACACCCTGCTCCGTCCGCTACCTAGCCAGAGCCTCTTCCCCGACGACGTCGTCCACAGCAACACCTCGACGTCCCTCATCCACCGTACCAGATGAGGATCTGTCGTCGATCTCATTGTCCCGCCGGTTCAGCCACCCCATCCTCCACCTCCAAGGAGCTGCCTCGACGTTCCCCTCGTCTTTCGTGCCACCTCCATTCCCACACCACCGTCTTCACCTGCACCACCAGAAGAGCATCATCATCACCGTTTAATCGGATGAAGCTGCGGCCTAATTGGCGCCACCAAAGAGGTTGTACACTAATCGCCGCATTTTATTCTTGATTCGTTCTCACGGTGCTGCTAGCGCTCGGTCCCGAGCCGACACGGTGCGGCTCCATCCACGGCGGTGTCGCCGGCCACTTCCTCCACGGCGTCGCTCACTCGGCGGCGACGTCCACATCAGTAGGACCTGCTGCTGCTTTAGCTCTCGCTCGCGCTGCTGCTCTGCTCTTGCTCTCGGTCCCCTGCCTGGTCTGCTCTTGCTATTACTCCTGCTCGCGCTGCTGCTCTCGCTCTTGCTCTTGCTTGCGATGCTGCTCCGATTTAGCTACTGTAAGTGCATCTAGTGCCACCCCTAGTTGGTTTTGGAGTATTGACGACAAACCTAGTTGAGGGACTAATGTGTTTGTGAGAATTGCAGGAAAACACAGGTAGAAGTCCCTCATTGATTCGGTTTACTACCAGAGATGACCCCTAAAAATGAATGAAGACATTGAAGTAAAAGGTGGTATATGAAGATATTCACATTGAAGACTATGACAACAGAAGACACGTTATGAAGCCTATGGAACTCGAAGACTTAGATCTTTCGTAGTTCTTTTTATTTTTTGTTGAGTCATAGGAACCACCGTACTGTTAAGTGGGGTCCAGGAGAACAAGTCAGAATGACTTAAGTGATGCCTAAATCAAAAACCTATGTCTTCGAGTGAAGACAATGAGAGCAAATCTTGTCCAGAGCCGGACAAGTCAGCTTTGCTTGTAGCCCAAGTAAAGTTGCCATGAGAGTTCGAAATCTGACCGTTGAGACACGTGTCAGTTCCTTAGTGACCCAGGGTCATTTCGGACAAATCAGGTCGGGTTGCCAAGTGGCTATAAATAGCCCACCCCCACAACCATAAATAGTTGGCTGCTCAGATTTCAGTGCACGGCTTTTGTCGTTTGAGAGCAACCCACCTCGAAGCCTTTGAGAGAAAATTCCTAGTGAGGAGAAAAGCCCTAACCACCCAGAGCCAGAGTAAATTGGGCATCACTTAAGTCTTCTTGTCTGTGTGATCTAAAGACTTATTACACTTGAGGACTGTGAATCCTCCAGACGGTTAGGCGTCGCGTTCAGAGCATCCAAGGGACATTGTGGATTGCCAGTGAACGAAGTCTGTGAAGGTTTGGGAGTCCACCTTGAAGACTTACCAGAGTGATTGGGCGAGGACTAAGTGACCTTAGCTCAAGGAGATTACGGTGAGGACTTGGTGTCCTGAACTGTGTGTTCAGGACTGGGTGTCCGGGACTGTGTGTCCTAAGGTTTAAATACCTAGCCGCTCCAACCAGACGTACAGTTGTCACAGCAACTGGAACTGGTCCAACATATCATTGTCTTCAACGAGTCACTGGTTTCATCTTCACTTCCTTCTCTTGCTGTTACTCATTGTGAAGTCATTGCGTGCTTGCTTTATCATTTGTCTTCACAACGTGAATGCATGATCTGTTTGGCTTCATAACTTCTTCCTACTTGATCCTTATTACACTGAAGCTGTTTGTCACTGTGCTTTCACTCTATTGAATTCATGACCATGGCTGGCCTAGTGTAATCTAACTTCCGCTGCATAGTAATAGGCATAATCTTCACTGTTTGTCTTCATGACTCCCAAGTTTTGAAGACTTTCATAAAAATCGCCTATTCACCCCCCCTCTAGTCGATATAACGCACTTTCAATTGGTATCAGAGCAAGGTGCTCCCTTGTTCTGTGTGATTCGGTTTAACCACCTGGAGTTTTAGCTATGTCGACTGCAGAGATAATCAAAGTCTCCGCTGCGTGCCCCGTCTTCGATGGAACTGAATATCCCTACTGGAAGAATAAGATGCGCATGCATCTTGAAGCCATTGACGTAGACCTATGGTATGTCGTCGAGAACGGCGTTCCCAAGGCTGGAGAAGGTGTCACTGCTGTTGATGTCAAGAAATTCATTCAACTGGACTCTACTGCCAAGAACATCATCTGTGGTCATCTGACCAAAGGACAGTATGGCCGTGTGAGTGCCTTGAAGACATCCAAACTGGTCTGGGACTGGCTCTCCAAGGTCAATGAAGGCATCTCACCCTAGAGAGATCAACGAATCAGTGTCCTTCGCAATCTCTTCAACCGTTTCAAGCGAAATGACAATGAGAATGTCCAGCACACATTTGATAGACTCACTGACATCACAAATGAGCTTCAAGCCCTCGGCGCCACTGAAATCACCGAACATGAAATCGTCAAAATGCTGCTGAGATCACTTGATAGTTCGTTTGACATCCTGGCCCTGATGATTCAAGAACGTCCTGATTTCAAGACACTCGATCCGTCTGACATACTTGAGAGGCTCAACACACACGAGTTTCAGCTTTCTGAGAAAAGAGATATCTACGGTCCAAACTATGGGCGAACTCGCGCCTTGAAGGCAAAAGCTGTCTCCTCATCTGAAGAAGAATCTGACTGCAGTTCTGATGATCCTGAAGACATTGGAAGAGAACTTGCAATGCTAGTGAAGAAGTTCCAAAAATTCACCAAGAAGAAAGGCTTCAGAAAATCTTCACGATCAAGCTCAAGGAATGATGAAGCTTCTGCTCACGACTACAAGAAGAAAACATGTCACAAGTGCAAGAAAACTGGACACTTCATCTCTGAGTGTCCACAGTGGGACAATGAGAACAAAAGGAAGAAGAAGAGCAAGGAATATGATTCTGACGACAAGAAGAAGAAGAAATACTCAAAGTCTTCTTCCAAGTCTTCATCAAAGTCTTCATCACACAAGAAGAGCTCATCTGGCAAGGCACGTGCATTTGTTGGAAAGGAGATGCATTCAGAGGAGGAGTCCGCATCTGAGGAGGCAGAGGTGGAGTCTGAGGAGGAGTCTGATTCTGGCATTGCGAGTCTGGCTACAGCATACGTCGCCAAGTCCATCTTCAACACTGAAGACAATGACTGCATCACCGACACCAACGCAAATGACAAGAACGACTCCACTCCTACCTACTGCTTCATGGCACGCGGTGCCAAGGTAAACACACGCACTACTCGCTATGAAACATCTAGTGACGATGACTCTGAATGTGATTCAAAACCTAGCTACAAAACACTTGCTAAAATTGCAACTGAACAACAGAAAGCTATGGAACATATTCAAAAACTGTTAGACAGAAGCGATGATCTGTTGGGTGCTGAAATGACTCGATCTGAATCCTTAATTGAAGACATAAAAACCTTCACGTTAAGTATCAGGAACTTGAAGATCGTCATGATACTCTCTCAACAACTCATGAAAAGCTTTCCTATGATTATCTTCAAAGGAAGCAAGAACTTGAGAAATTGAGGGTGGCTCATGAAGATCTTCAAAAGGAAAACGAGTCACTTCGCTCCGAACAGATCAGTCCTGCTCAGGAAGGATTTGAACCACCATGTCTTAAATGCATTGAGCGTGATAATGCTAATTCTGTTGCTGAATGTTCCACTTCTACTGCTGTTGCAATATCTTCAACTGTTGACGTGGTAACTAACCCCTCTGCTGAGGATACCACTGCTATTGCTGATGAGAATGCTATGTTGAAGACATTGCTTGAAACAGGGATGTACAAAAGTCTTAAAGGACATCAGACACTATGTGATGTCCTCAAGAAGCAGATCCTGAATCAAAACCCTAGGAAAGAGGGTGTTGGATTTGTGAGGAAAATCAATGCAGATGGCTCTTACTGGAAACCTGAGCAGTACCCCAAAACCACATGGGTTGCTGCAAAGGAACTTTCAGTAGATCCAACCAACTTATCTGGCTTCACTTGTGCTAACCCCATTATCATTGATGAATCCTTTGATGCAAACTATAAACTGTTTAAGAATCAGAATGGTGAAGTGTTTGCCAGGTACATTGGTACTAACTGCAGGAATGGACCGCCTATGAAGAAGATCTGGGTTTCCAAAAAGTGTCTGGAAAATCTTCCTGTGAATGTCTTCATGACACCTCACTTGAAGAAGACAAATCTCAGACCAAAGGCTTCATACGGTCCAATGGCTTCATACAAACAGAGGACTCACCTGAGTCACACTAACACAAATGTTTTGCAGGAAAACCATACTCAGGCGCATGAGTATGAGAGCGGTTCATCGAACCGTGTTCATGTGACCAAAAATTATTCTGCTTATTCCTATGAGTATTATTGTCCACCTGCTAGACTGTTTTCTAAGGCTTCAAAGCCAAAATTCTCAGATGGTGCACTTAGACTTATTGCTTCTAAGCCACCCTTGAAGATGTGGGTGGTTAAGAAAGCTTAACTCTCTTTTGCAGGGAAAGGTCTCCAGCAGAAAAACAAAATCTTCTGATGCTATTGCTGGGGACCTTAAAAATCTTGTAGGGCGCAAGATAAAATGCCCGAATGGGATCAATATGTACTTCGTTCCTGAATCGCATGCTACTCTCCCTATTAGTCCTAATCTGGATTTAAGTTTTCATAACCCACTGGTTCGTCAAATGTTTATGCTTCACAATTCTCTTCGTGAAGCCTATCCCCCTAACTGTACTGTAGGGTACGACACCAGTGACTTCAAAATCTTCAGAATGGATTATTGACAGTGGGTGTACAAATCACATGACTGGCAGAAGAAGCCTTCTTATGGACTCAACATTACGTCCATCCGACAAGAGCCACATCACATTTGCTGACACTGGTAAAAGTAAGGTATTGGGTCTAGGTAGAGTTGCAATCTCAAAGGATCAACACATGGATAAAGTCATGCTTGTTGAATCCCTTGGCTTCAACTTAATGTCTGTCTCAATGCTTTGCGATCTGAATATGATTGTAATGTTTGGAAAATATCGCTGCCTGGTGCTAATGGAATCTGACAAATCTCTAGTGTTTGAAGGGTATCGGAAAGGTGATTTGTACGTGGTAGATTTCTCAGCAGGACCACAACTTGCGGTATGCCTTCTTGCAAAAGCTTCAGAATGCTGACTTTGGCATCGGAGGCTTGGGCATGCTAGCATGAGGAACCTCCACACCCTTGCGAAGAAGAAGCATGTCATAGGCATAGAGAGCGTCAAGTTCAAGAAAGATCATTTATGCGGTGCCTGTGAAGCAGGGAAGATGACAAGGGCAAAACATCCTTCGAAGACAATCATGACTACTACACAACCCTTCGAACTGCTCCACATGGATCTTTTCGGTCCCACTCACTACTCAACTTTTATTACAACTGCTTGCCTCTATGGCTTCGTCATTGTTGATGATTACTCTAGATATACTTGGGTACACATAATCCTTTACAAGACTGAAGTGCAGGATGTCTTCAGACGCTTCGCCAATCGAGCTATGAACAATTTTGGCGCCAAGATAAAGCACATTAGAAGTGACAATGGCACTGAATTCAAGAACACTGGCCTTGATACATATCTTGATACCTTGGGCATCACACATGAATTCTCAGCTCCGTACACGCCACAGCAGAATGGCGTCGTCGAACGCAAGAACAGAACACTCATTGAAATGGCCAGAACAATGCTAGATGAATACAAGGCTCCAAGAAAATTCTGGACTGAAGCCATTGATACTGCATGCCATACAATCAATCGTATTTATCTTCACAAGCTTCTGAACAAGACATCTTATGAACTCCTAACTGGCAAGAAGCCAAATGTCAGTTACTTCAGAGTATTTGGCGCAAAGGGCTGGATCAAGGACCCACATCACACCTCAAAGTTTGCACCGAAAGCACATGAGGGCTTTATGCTTGGATATGGAAAGGATTCACACTCCTACAGAGTCTTCAATCTCTTACATTACAAAGTGGTCAAAACAGTGGATGTGCGGTTTGATGAAACAAATGGCTCACAAAGAGAGCAACTGCCAAATGTGCAAGATGAAGTCCCAGCCAGTGAATCAATCAAGCTTATGGGAACTGGAGAGATTATGCCTTCTGAAGCTCATCCTGAAGAAGAACTCATCATCTCAGCAACTGATCAACATGAAGACAATGCTCAGCATGAAGACATTCCTCCAAACAACAACGCAGATCAGCAAGAGCAACGTCTTCGCCCTATACATCCTCGTGTTGCAAATGAAGTGCAGATTGACAGAATACTAGACAGCATCAATGCACCTGGTCCACTCACTCGTTCAAGGGCAACTCAGCTAGCAAACTTCTGTGGGCATTTCGCATTCGTCTCAATATCAGAACCCAAGAAAGTTGAAGAAGTCTTCATGGAACCTGAATGGATTCAAGCTATGCAAGAAGAGCTTCAACAGTTTGAGCTGAATAATGTATGGGAACTGGTTAAGCGTCCCGATCCACGGAAGCACAACATAATAGGCACCAAATGGATATACTGCAACAAGCAAGATGAGCATGGTCAAGTTGTCAGAAACAAAGCTCGTCTCGTTGCTCAAGGATATTCTCAAGTAGAGGGCATTGACTTCAATGAAACTTTTGCTCCTGTGGCTAGGCTTGAAGCCATACGCATACTGCTGGCCTATGCAAATCATCATAACATACTTCTATATCAAATGGATGTGAAGAGTGCTTTTCTCAATGGCAAGATTGAAGAAGAAGTGTATGTTGCACAACCACCTGGTTTTGAAAATCCAAAACATCCTGATATGGTATACAAGCTCAACAAGGCACTGTATGGCCTCAAACAAGCCCCTAGGGCCTGGTATGATACACTCAAGTACTTTTTGAAGAGCAAAGGCTTCATACCTGGTTCCCTGGATCCCACTCTTTTCACGAAGACATACGATGGTGAACTGTTTGTGTGCCAAATATATGTGGATGACATTATCTTCGGCTGCACCAATCGGAAGTACAGTGAAGAGTTTGGATATATGATGCAAGAGCAATATCAGATGTCCATGATGGGGGAGCTGAAGTTCTTTCTTGGTCTTCAAATCCGACAACAGCGCAATGGCATCTTCATATCTCAAGAGAAGTATCTCAAAGATTGCCTAAAGAAGTTCGGTATGCAAGACTGCAAAGGCTTCACAACACCAATGCCAGCCAAACATCATCTAGGTCCTGACGACAATGGTAAAGAGTTCGATCAAAAGGTATACCGCTCCATGATTGGGTCTTTGCTTTATTTATGTGCATCTAGGCCAGATATCATGCTTAGTGTTTGCATGTGTGCTCGATTTCAAGCGGCACCAAAGGAGTCGCATCACTTAGCTGTGAAGCGAATTCTTCGATATTTGTCTCACACCTCAACTCTAGGATTATGGTATCCAAAGGGCTCAAAGTTTGATTTGGTTGGATTTTCGGATGCTGATTATGCTGGTGACAAAGTTGATCGCAAGTCTACATCAGGCACATGTCACCTTCTGGGACGATCACTTGTATGTTGGTCTTCAAAGAAGCAGAACTGTGTATCTCTCTCCACTGCTGAATCTGAATACATTGCTGCTGGATCTTGCTGTGCTCAGCTTCTATGGATGAAGCAAACACTCAAGGATTATGGCATTCATCTGAAGCAAGTGCCACTTTACTGCGACAACGAAAGCGCCATCAAGATTGCCAACAACCCAGTTCAGCACTCGAAGACAAAGCACATTGAAATTCGCCCATCACTTTCTCAGAGATCATGTTGTGAAGGAAGACATTGATATCATACACGTCAACACTGAACAGCAATTGGCAGATATCTTCACCAAGCCCTTGGATGAGAAGAGGTTTTGCAAGTTACGGTGTGAGCTAAATATCTTGGAATCCTCAAATGTCCTGTGATTAGGCACACATCCTAACACTTATGCATATTGATGACTTAGATGTGCAACGCACAAAGTAAAGTATATCTTCAATCAATGAAGACATACATTCTAAGTGTGAATACATTAATGTGGAATTTGACTTTGGAGCGCCACAATAATTGTGCGCCGTGTCTGGGTCTAATACTTCCTATACGGTGGGTAATGCCACCACCAAACGTTCCATTTTGAAGTGTTTAACTCATGGCGTTACCTTGCAATATCTTCACATTGGTTTGGCTTCGAACTTAACATGTCTTCATGATTATCTTCACTACGATGATTATATATATATATATATGCTCTAAGTGTTCTGTCCTCTACAGCATTCACTTATAGCTATGTCTTCTTGGTTGAATCTTTTGAACTAAGTGAATGTGATCGGACCCTAACCTCTCTATGCTTTCTATCTCAAACTCTATCTCTCCAAGTCATATGCATTCTGTTGAAACTGTCGAATGTCTTCACTGTGTCCTTGTCAGCTGAAGACATAGAGACAACCATAAAAGTCCGTTTTTAATGCTCATTCCTCCACATAAGATCCGGAGAAGCAGGAACGAGCGCCCGACAATTTAGGCGTGCGTGGGACGTGGAACAAACCCCAAACTTCCGCTAACTGGCCACGCGTGCCTCAAATGCGAACCGCCAGGGGCACCTGCGTAGTAGCATAGTGCCGCCTCTGAGTCTATAAATTCACACTTACCGCAGTCATTATCTCCTTCTTCCATCCTTGCACGAACCCTAGCGCCACCGCTAGCACTCGACGATGCCGGAGACGAAGCGCTTCGCTGCCGCAACCTCTCCAACGCCGTCCTCACGCCGACCGCGGACATCGTCCTCTCCGCCGTCGCCATAGGTGTTTTCCGTCGCCAAGTTAGGGCACGGAGGACTGAACTACTCGGCATCAACTTCCTTCCGTCTAGCAGTTCCAGTGTGGTAAATAAAACTTCTTTTTACAGCCTCTTTTGATCTCTTGGTTCTGTCACTTTCAACCATAAGAAGTTTCTCTTCACACCAGTTAGATCTCTCGCTGCATCTCATAACATGCCTAGTATATTCACTTGTGCTTCATAAAGTAGTTAGATTCCTCACTTGTACTGATCTATGGGTTCGTACAAATCTGGAACCAACTTCTTATCTATAAGTGAATGTCTTCGCACAATGAGGTCAATGTCTTCTAAACTGATTAATCTTCAAAACCTTCTGAGAATGCATATGACCTCTTCCCCTTCCCTCGCACCTTAATACTGTCACAGGTACATGTCCGTGGGAGAATCCTTCAGTTCTCATAGTCTGCATTCATTTGCAGAATTCCTACAGCATCACATAAACTCTCCTGAAGCCAGTTCCTGTTTGTCCAGAAAAATAAAGCCTTTGAAGCCTTTCAAGTTAAAGTTTATGGCTTCAGTTGCAGCAGCAAGAAAGGGGGGCAGACAGAGACGTGAGGGAACTTCCAAGGATCTACCTGAAGACTTGGCAGAAATGTACAAAATAGATCCAGAAGAGAGCTATGGGCAGCGCAAAACCCAAATCCAATGGATTCGACGCTATTGGGCAGAACAGTGGTTCAAATACCACTTCGTCACCCAGGAGTATGCTGAAAAGAATGCAATCAAGAGTCCATGGGGGGATATCTTATACAAGAACCTTGTACCCAGAACCAGAGATGAAGCCATTGCTCAAGGCTTCTACCCATGCATGGTCCGAGGACCACAGCCTGATGATGCACATCCGTTGTCACTTCTCTGGTGTCGTGACGACAATCTCTTCAAATGCAACTTTCAGTTTGCTCAACAGTCTGCGAAGCTAAACAAGAAGAATTTGGGCTTGACGTCAATCCTGGTCCCTCCTCACCAAGGGCAGATGGCACACGCGATGCGGAACCCAATATCATCGGTCCGTTTGCCAATCTTGAGGGCCTGATCACCCACATCTTAGTCCAAGGGACTACTGTGAATGCCCGTCTAGCTGATTCTGAGTCTGATGAAGCTCCTGCTGTGCCGAAGCCAAAGCAGACAAAGAAACCAAAAGCGTCGAAGCCGGCCCCTGCCTCAAAAATCTCAAGGGCGAAGCCATTGAAAACTGCACCTCCTGAAGTCAGTGTGCAGTCTGAAGATGTATCCCGCATCTCCAAGCCCCTGAAGGATAAGGAGCCCCAGCAACACACAGGCAAAGAGCTCACTGCTGCTGCCATTCTGCGCAGTGAAGCCATTGATCTATCAAGCGATGAAGATCTGGGCGATGGCGCACTAGAACAGCTCATCAAAAGCAAGGAGGAAGCGGAAATCTTCAACAATCTGCGTCTCTTTGATGTCGCCATCATCCACAGCTTCATCGATGAATGGTTTGACACACCAGATATAAGCTTCAATGATCTGGAGCTGCCTGTTGGACTCACCGTCGCCTTCCAAGGCACAATGGCTTCAGAACTGGCCATTGCTCAGCGCATTGTTGAGCTGAAGCAGAAAATTGATCACGAAAAAGCTCAGTTCAAGAAGCACATGGCCAGTCTCAGTGTGCAGGAAGTGAGAAGCTTCAAAATCATGCTGCATGATCTCAAAGAAAACTTTCTGAAGAAGCGAGCTGAAGCTCAAGGCTCGCATGAAAGGGTGAAGTCATTGGCTGACAAATGTGTTCAAGCCTACAACGAGGCTGAAAAGCGCAAGGCACTTGGGCGTCCAGGCATCGACCCCAAGATGGCCGCAAAGAAGAAGAAGCAGCCTGCTGTGAGTGAACCAGAGGTATCAAGACAAGCAGCCACTTCCATTGTCTTCCCAACCGCCACGACTGGCTCAAAGCCAAAGAGCCGGTCAACAGCTTCAGAGCTAAAGAAGACAAGAGCTGCAGAAGCTGAAGCCAGAAAAAGGAAGAGCTCTGAAGCCTCTCTTTCTGCCCCCAGTCAAAAGAAGCGCAAGACTAAGAAGTCTAGGGCTGCTCCCACAGAGCCCTTGATGGTTGAACCCCTTTTTGTCATTCACCCCAATGCAGAAAGAAGACTAACAGTTCATGAGCCTGCTCCCACAGAGGCACCTGACGCTGAAGACATTGGTCATCAGGACAATGTGCAAGGTGATGCAGCCCTTCCTCAGCTTGAAACAAGCGAACCCATCAGCATTGGTCGTCCTCTGACGCCAATTGCACAAGATGAGTCATGGGCGGATCGCCCTCAGGAGGAAGAAGACATTCAGGCCCAGCCCACTCCGACACCACAAGCGTCGTCTGCGTTCCGTAGGCTTCGCAAAGGTCCACGGCCTCAAGTCCAGTCTGCAGAAATTCCGGCTGCATCAGCCGAAGACAATCAAGAAGCACCTCTAGAACTCACTCCCTCGCTCCATCAAGATGCAGTTCCCCAAGAGAACGTGCCTGAAGATGTCCCTCAAACTACTAACACTGAAGCCAATGTGGAGCCCGCCCCACCAAATGCTTCAGCGAACAGCGAAGCCACTGAGCCAGACACTTCAGTTCCTGAGTCTGCTGTAGGTCCACAATTTGACTACCACATAGAGCACAGGCCTCATGTCCAGAAGCCAGTCCCAAGGCTTCCAAGGTTCCCAGGTCCTGCATCAGCACCTGGCTCCTTTGATGTAAACAGCTTCAAGGCAGACAACACATTTTTCGATAGCTCCAAGAACCCCTATTCAAGGGAAAGGATTGTATCAGACAGGTTCTGGATCTATTCACAGCGCAGCTATTATTCTTGCATCTTATACAACCAAGGTCGCATCTTCCCACACAAGCGCCTTGAGGTTGAAGCTATTGCTGGTCTGCCATGTCTTGAGGAAGCTTTGGACTGCTTCAGGCAAGTGGGTCTGCTGCCGTTCGTGACTGATGAAGAGCACTGGAACGAAGAGCTTCTGCTTCAGTTTTATGCCACTCTCCACATCAAAGGCTACAACGGAGATCCTAAGACTTGGATCCTGGAGTGGATGACCAGAAATGTCCATCATGAAGCCAATGCATTCAATATCATTGAGCTCACTGGCCTGCCCACTCCAGGCGAATTCTTCGAGGAAGGGTGTCAACTTCATTCTGAAGCTATTGAGAGCATATTTCAGAGACCTGAACCCAATATGAGTCAGATGCTCTCAATGATGAAGCCATTGCCTCAAGATGCACCCTATCCAACTGAGTTCTTCGTTGAAGACCTAGAGTACCTGCGCAGGACCATATATCATATTATCCGGCGGACTCTCTGGCCCATTAAGGGACACTCTCCACATGCCAAGATTGAGGGTGCAATGAAGACTCTCATATTCTATATCATGCATGGCAAATGCTTCAATGCACAGAATCTTTTCATACGACAACTTGCTGCGTCAGGCTCAGACTTATTTGGTCTAAAAATCTATGCCCCTTGGGTGATGAGGCTGATCAAACTGCAATCTACAAATTCATATCAGCCCTCAGCCCGAAACCATCGCATCTTCCTGCCAGATGTGGATATCTTTGCTGAAGCAATATACCCTGAGCCTGCCAAGAATCCAATAAGTCTTCAGAATGCCGAACACCAGAGCTTCACGCAGAATGTTGAAGGTGTTGAAGCCATGTCCAGGGTCTATCCTATGGCTGGCACTACACGTGCACCAGCATCAACTGAAGCCACAGATAGCACAAACGCTCCAAGACCCAAGAAGCATGCTCGTGTCCTCACTGACCGAGAGCTTCTTGTGGCCCTTCACGAAAAGCAAGATAGGCATCACGACTGGCTGAAACGTCAGATGAAGAGCCTCTTGGTGGATGTCAATCGTCTTCGAAACCTGGCCACCAAGAATGCCTTCGTTACGCATGAGACTTGCCGTCGTACGTGGAAAGGGCTCTCAATGATCTGCACTGAAGCTGAACTTGAAGAGGATGGCTTCACAGAGCACTTCAAATTTGACACCACACCTCCTAGGAGGGCTGTGATGCGCAACACACCATCACTTGAAGACTCTGAGTATTCCTCATCTGCTGCCACCGTCACTGCGACGATCATTGATGAAGATGATGATGCTACTTCACCACCACCCGCTTCAGCACCTCAAAGCTCAGCACCGCCAAACAACTCCACCAACCCTGCTGCGCCTGGGAACGCGTAGAAAACTCTATGTCTTCAAACCTTTTTGGTCATTCCTGACAAAAGGGGGAGAAGCATATGATTTTTATAGTCTTCAAGCGGGTCAATATGGGCGGGTGCCTTGTTTTGTTATACTTGCTTCGTGTTTGCAACTCTTGTTTTGCTTCATTTGGTTCTTTTGAGTTGTAAACACTAAAACTCGATGGTCGTCTGCTACTTGTTTTACCACTCCTTTTGCGAAGATAAATTCCACATGTGCGACGATAAATTCCGCACTCATCTCATTCTGCAGCCGTCCATTTTCCATTATGCATGTTATTATCTTCATATACTTTCACATGCATAGTAGATTGTCATCATAAGCTGAAGCTGATCTCCACAAGTACAACCTGCCATGTGCATTTGCATTCCAAAAGCAAATTAACTTATATGCACATCTTCAGGGGGAGCACTTGCAACTTATGATGACAATTCCTTTACAGACTTCACACTTTATATTCCCCGTTGAAAACTTCAACTAGTTTGTCATCAATCACCAAAAAGGGGGAGATTGTAAGTGCATCTAGTGCCACCCCTAGTTGGTTTTGGAGTATTGACGACAAACCTAGTTGAGGGACTAATGTGTTTGTGAGAATTGCAGGAAAACACAGGTAGAAGTCCCTCATTAATTCGGTTTACTACCAGAGATGACCCCTAAAAATGAATGAAGACATTGAAGTAAAAGGTGGTATATGAAGATATTCACATTGAAGACTATGACAACAAAAGACACGTTATGAAGCCTATGGAACTCGAAGACTTAGATCTTTCGTAGTTCTTTTTATTTTTTGTTGAGTCATAGGAACCACCGTACTGTTAAGTGGGGTCCAGGAGAACAAGTCAGAATGACTTAAGTGATGCCTAAATCAAAAACCTATGTCTTCGAGTGAAGACAATGAGAGCAAATCTTGTCCAGAGCCGGACAAGTCAGCTTTGCTTGTAGCCCAAGTAAAGTTGCCATGAGAGTTCGAAATCTGACCGTTGAGACACGTGTCAGTTCCTTAGTGACCCAGGGTCATTTCGGAAAAATCAGGTCGGGTTGCCAAGTGGCTATAAATAGCCCACCCCCACAACCATAAACAGTTGGCTGCTCAGATTTCAGTGCACGGCTTTTGTCGTTTGAGAGCAACCCACCTCGAAGCCTTTGAGAGAAAATTCCTAGTGAGGAGAAAAGCCCTAACCACCCAGAGCCAGAGTAAATTTGGCATCACTTAAGTCTTCTTGTCTATGTGATCTGAAGACTTATTACACTTGAGGACTGTGAATCCTCTAGACGGTTAGGCGTCGCGTTCAGAGCATCCAAGAGACATTGTGGATTGCCAGTGAACGAAGTCTGTGAAGGTTTGGGAGTCCACCTTGAAGACTTACCAGAGTGATTGGGCGAGGACTAAGTGACCTTAGCTCAAGGAGATTATGGTGAGGACTTGGTGTCCTGAACTATGTGTTCAGGACTGGGTGTCCGGGACTGTGTGTCCTAAGGTTTAAATACCTAGCCGCTCCAACCAGACGTATAGTTGTCACAGCAACTGGAACTGGTCCAACATATCATTGTCTTCAACGAGTCACTGGTTTCATCTTCACTTCCTTCTCTTGCTGTTACTCATTGTGAAGTCATTGCGTGCTTGCTTTATCATTTGTCTTCACAACGTGAATGCATGATCTGTTTGGCTTCATAACTTATTCCTACTTGATCCTTATTACACTGAAGCTGTTTGTCACTGTGCTTTCACTCTATTGAATACATGACCATGGCTGGCCTAGTGTAATCTAACTTCCGCTGCATAGTAATAGGCATAATCTTCACTGTTTGTCTTCATGACTCCCAAGTTTTGAAGACTTTCATAAAAATCGCCTATTCACCTCCCCTCTAGTCGATATAACGCACTTTCAGCTACACTTCACGCCAATGCCGCCGGGGTGAAGGAAGAACCAGCCGCAGCAGGGAGGGGGGCTCGCCGGAGAGGTATCCCACTATCTATCTTAGGGTTCAGGATGGGGGCGGTGGTCGCCGGCGGTGGCGGGGCATTGGCGGGGCGGTGGCATGGGGATAGCCAGAGAAAAAGCTCGGCACGGGGGCCTAGAGGGGTGGCCGGGGCGGAGGTGGGGAGTGTTTTCGGGGCGGGCGGGGCGGCGCACCGCCGGCCGCGGGCGGCGGGGGGCTGCTGTTTGGCCGGCTCAGGGGGTGGAGGTTGAAGATGAACCGTAGGCCCTTGATTTCGTATCCAACGGCTTCAAAATCGACTGACCAGAGATGAAAAACTCGGTCGACCAACGTGCAGCCTCACCTTGCTAGTGTGTTCAGTTTGGACAGCAAAATTCAGTTTCGACAGCAAAATTCAGTTTCGACAGTTAAGTTCAGTTTGGACAGTTAAGTTTAGTTTCGACAGTTAAGTTCAGAGATGAGCGGCTGATGTATTTTACATCTAGCACTTTGTGTTTATGTATTTTACGTCATGTATTGGAGATGCTATTAGAATTCCACTTAGGTTAACATTGTTCGTTGTCTCTCTTGTCCTGCTTCAGCCTCGGCGTCGTACAACTCACCGGAGCTGCTCCAACGACAAAACCCTCCATCACAGCGGAGCAGTACCTCGGGCTCCATCTCCAGACGCCTAAGATCTTCTTCCCCTCCTCCGACAGCCAAGTCAGCCGGAGCATCCTCACCGGCCAACCCAATCACGCTGAGATCGACATGGCTTCGCTAAAGAGGTTGTACACTTGTTGCATCTCTTTTTTACTCTACATGTTATATATATTGTCCACTGAGCACATGGATTTGTTCCTTTAGTGTCTCCTTGAAAGAAAAAACGTAGGAATTTTAATTTTCACTTGTCCTCCTTTTCAAATTCCTATTCATGAAGCACAAGGCTAAGAGATAGTAGCATAATAGCGTTATAACCATACATTTTCTTGTGGTTTGACTTAATCTCACCATGTTTCTTTGCATCCTGTGATCTTCCAATTGTTGTGAATCAAACACCCAGATTGGCAGAAATCCTGTGTTTTTAAATTCTCTGTTTTGCACATGCATTCATATCCTATTCCTGTCTATTTCCTATCCATGCATTGTTGGAATCATCCAATTCAAACGAGCCCTTACAGAATTAATACTCTTACAGATAGTTGTCAAAGAAAACCTTGCGTGGTTTGTCCCGCTCCTGCTGCGCCGTCGTCCACCCCAGCTCAGTTGCTCCAACGACAGAAGGGTCCAGCACAGCAGGGATCCGGCCTCCAGACTATCTTTGGCAGCCTCAGATCTTCTTCCCCGCCGCTGGCAGCCATGAAAACTGCACTACCATCATCAACTGAGAAGATGACCTCGAGGACTACACGGGTCCGCAAGAGAGGTCGCACTCTCTTGTGTCTGCTTACGTTATGCATCACTTAATATTAAATGCTACTTTATCGTCATGTTCACCGATTAGACTCTGTGTCAGCTCCAAACTAATGGTCAAACTTGAGTTTTTAAATGGTTGTGCGGTACATATCGGGGACGCTATCAATAGTATCTATCTACTATCTGGTTAATCTCCGGTGTCTACTATGAGTTTCATGTTGGGTGGGAAACAAACAGTAAAGAAGCCATTATCTGTATTTTTTAACTGAATCCATTATCTGCCTACTATTATTGGTTTTGGGTCTATCGAGAGGTTTCTACCATCACTCTGGATTTCTGCATGCACTCCTTACATAATCTCACCATGTTTTATTCCTATGCATGACAGTTATTGTAAACAATGGAACTGAACATGTAGAGCAAAAGAGACGAGCCTTGTGTGGCAATAAAATTTCATGCAAACATCGCTCCATGGTAGGCGCAAAGGCAGCCCCCCCTCCACGCATTTTGGATTGTAATCGAGAGGAAGATATCTGTTCTGAGGGGGATTCAGAAGGAGAAGACAACTCCTATTTACCCCCTGAGGTCTTCGCTCTAACTTGGCATGCTGATGTTTGTTATATCACGCATATGGTGTCTTGCATTGCTTACTTTATAGATCAAATATGTCATCTGCTTAGTTTAGACATCCTTTGTGCAAAAGCCATCTGTTTAGTTTATTCATTGTTTATGTGAATTATGCAACGCCATCTTGTTTAGCCAGGCATCATATATGTGAATTTTGCAATGCCATCCTGCTTAGTCAGTCATCTTATATGTAAATTATATCAGGCCATCCTTTTTTTCGTTACATATTACATTTATCAACAATGTTATTACATTCAACTGCTCTTCGTGTGCATCAGCCATTTTACACGGTGATGGCAAATTCTGGAGTGAAAACAAGGTCTTTAGAGCAGACTATGCTATCTGACGAAGCACATATCTCGCTGGTTACGGATAGCTCCTCAGAGGAGGATTCAGAGACAGATGACCAGTCCTATCCCCCCCCCGAGGTGTATGCTCTAACTTGGCAGGGTTATGTTGCTCATATCGTGCGTATGGTGTCTCGCATTGCTATGTCATTTGATTAGTTTAGACATGCTTTGTGTGAATGCCACCTGTTCAGTGTCTAATTACCATATATGTGAATTATGCATTGCCATCTTGTTGCAAGACATTATATATGTGAATTATACAATGCTATCTTGTTGCAAAGGCATTATATATGTGAATTATGCAATGCCGTGCTGTTTCGCCAATCATCATGTATGTGAATTATATCATGCTATCATTTTTTGTATTACGTGTTCCATTTGTCGGCAACGTTTGTATATTCAACTACTCTGCATGTGCATCAGCCATTTGAAGCGGTGATGGAGGTATCTGGAGTGAAAACAAGGTATTCAGAGCAGACAATGCTACCTGCTGAAGTAGACATCTTGCTGGTTACAGAGAGCTCCTCAGAGGAGGATTCAGAGACTGACGACCAGTCCTACTTTCCCTCTGAGGTCTGTGCTCAGACTTGGCAGGGTTATATTACCCATGTCATGCATGTTGTCTTGCATTTCTTAGTTTTTACATCATATATGGATTGCCATCTAGTTACTTGCTTACTATATAAATCATATATTTGAATTATATCATGCCATCATGTTTACATAGTACATACACATCATCTATCTAAATTATGGCATGGCAACCCAATTAATAAAGACATCATATAGTTATATCATATCATCATGTTTAGTGTTTACAGTCATCATATTTTGAATTATGGCATTCTATTCGTGAATGGATGTGAATTATAGCATGCCAACCTATTTAATAAACACATTATATAGTTATGTCATGTCATTCTATTTACATAGTCTCATATTTTGAACTATGTCTTTCCATCTTTTTTAGTTAGCCATCATAATGTGAAATTGTGTCATGCTATCCTGTTTAGTTAGCCATCATATATGTGAAACTGTGTCATGCTATCCTGTTTGGTTAGACAACATAAATATGAATTATTTCATGCCCTCTTTTATTCCCCACTATCCATTGCACCTGTCTATCATACAATGTCTATACTTTCAATTACTTTTCTTGTTTATCAGCCATTTGAATTGGAGAGCGTGATGGCAGTATCTAAGGGAGTAACAACACGGTCTTCAGAGAAGATAGTGCTACCAGTTGATGTAGATAGAACCACGGTTGTACTTGCCCAAGGACCAGATCCACCACACATAACCCAGACTCTCGCAGATTGTACCCCTACCCAGTTGGACAGAGAACCAGCTACACCCCTTCTAACCCCAACCCCGACAGATAGTAACCCAGTTCCAGGTGACACAGCACCGTCTCCACCATAGAGCACCCAAACACGAGCAGTTAGTAAGGGAACTGCAGTGCCTAAAGCACGATGACCACCACTCCGAATCCCAACTCAACGCTTAAAGGAGAAGAAGATTTGTTCTAAGGTCAGGTTCTGTAGCTATGGTTCATACTCCTTTGCTCTTGCATGACTGTATTTACTCATACCAACTATTTTCAAATTTGAAGGATGGAATTGAAACTCCAATGGTGCAACAGGTATGTTTGCTGTTGTAACCTGCTCTATGTTGATTTCACTTTTAATTGAATAAACAGTTATGTTCTCATGTCATGCACATTACAAGTGTTGTTATTGCTCTATAGTTACCCACACTTATATTCTGTCTATTCTGCTTTGTCTTGAACAAATATTGTTTGAACTGTGTCTCTATCTTGATTTGGCAACAAAAACTAAACTGATATAGACCATAAAGTGACCACGGTACATAGATATATGTTTGTTTCATGCTGTTATCCTGTCCACTTTACTATTGAACTCATTTACCAAAATGAGTTTCATATACAACATGGTAAACATGTGATGTGTCTACTTGTTTCTCTTTTAGAATGCAGACAAAATATTGGAGAACAGTACCGCGTTATCCAATGGTCAAGGAAGTAATGCAGATAAGGTTCAAGATATTGAGACATCCCTGTTGGTCTCCAAGAAAGCTGATAAAAACTATCTTGACGATAGTGAGGGAACCCAAAAGTCCTGTCTTGATGTAGTGTTCGAGTTACTGGCCAGTACTAGTGGCACAAGCTCTTCGAACTCGCTGCCTGAATCAGTTCGTCTTGTTGAATCTCAACTTCAAGTTGAAAGACATCGATCAGGTGTGCTACGACAGGAAGCTGAAGGACTGAGGAAGTCCCTGCAGAATTTAGATGCATATTTTCTGGTGCAACAACAAGCGCTGGAGGATTTAAGCGCCAAACAAGAGAAAGTTAATAAGCTTGCTAAGCATCTTGCCAGCATTATGGGTACCCAGGATATTGTTTCTTGAGATCTTCTGAAGTGGTTTCAGTTCTGGATTTGTTTTGCTGCGGCGTTTATTTGCGCTGGTCACCAACTTTGACAACCAGTGTATATGATATGTTGCTTTGTTCCCTATATTTGCACTGGTGGCAAAATTTGATGCCCAGTGGATGTAATATGTGTAATAGTCGTGATAGCCTAGCGTTAGTTGCTTGCTTATTTATTTCCTTGTTGTCTTGTTTATTTGTTTGCTTGTAGTCATTGCAGTTCTTTTTCCGTGGTTAGCTAGTGGCTGCAATAACCTATTTTTTTAAACTAGGCCACAATAACCATGGGCTAATATTTACTGTAGTGACACTGGGCCTCCTACTGGCCGTAGAAACAGTGGGCCTTCTACGGGCCGTAGAAACAATGGGCCTTCTACGGGCTATAGAAACAATGGGCCTTCTGCGGGCGGTATTATCAATGGGCCTTATACGGGCTGTATAATCGATTGGCCAAACATGGGCCAAACAGACCGCATTATGGCCATAAACGGGCTAGAGTTGGAATCTTCCGTTCATGGGCTGACCATAACGGGCCATCGTTAATAGGCCGTATTTGATGACGCTATGAAATCGGCCCAACGTCTTAACGGACCACAAATGGGCCGACTATAACCACGTGCTGAATTTGGCCCACAAGTAGAAAATGATAGTAACGGGCCATCAGTAAACGAATGCTGGAAATGAGCCCAAGAATAAATGGGCTCTCAGAAGGCCGAAACATAACATGGGCTGGAAACGGCCCAACGGAATAACGGGCCGCTAATGGGTATAAAGTGATACACTGTTCATTACGGGCCAGTTTCACCACGGGCCGTTAATGGGTGTAAAGTGATACACTGTTCATTACGGGCCAGTTTCACCACGGGCGGTTAGTAGGCCAAGAGTTACATAGGGCCTCATATGGGCCGAAAGACGTCATGGGCCATACATGGGCCAGAAGTGAAAACTGGATGGAATCATATTGGATGGCCCAGATGATGCTACTGGGCCTAATTCGGATAGGGCGTAACGGGCCTTGGGTTAGCGGGCTGTAAATGGGCTATATTCGAACAGGCTGTTAACAGGCTTTCCAAGGGCCGGCCCGCCAGCTTTTGACCAAGTCAAACGAGCTGGCCTTTTCACAGGAATGGGCCTCTGTTGGATCGTGCCACGTGTCAACGTATCATAGGCGCCTTCCGTCCAATGAGTGCTTGACATCTGTCCCAACGATGAGTCGACACGTGTTTCCTCCAGCCAATGATGATTTTACACGTGGAAAATCCCCATTGGTCGGGGCTGTTAACGGGTTATCGGATCCAAAACCCGACCCGATAGCTTAACGGTATTCCGTTACGGTGGATGCCACGTGTCGGTCACCCTTGACGAATGCACTTATGTGACGCGTGATTTATCGTCATGGAAGTGGACACTTCTGTGATGATAATTTTGGTAATGTCATGGAACACTTCTACAACAGCACAAGTATGACTATCTTGATTCTGTCATAAATTTGTCATGGATGTACATGCATGACAGAAAACGCGATCTACTGTGACAAACACGTATCATCACCGAAGTGTATTTTTTTGTAGTGAGGCCGGGGTAATCGGCGATAATAGGTACATATATATCGTCGTAGCTCATCTGATAGAACGTTCCCTCCTCAAGCTCCACGAATATGTCCAGGTCTTCTTCATATCCGGGGTCAAGATCCCGGTTTCGATTCTCCGGCTGAGGGGCAGGGTCATGGATCCCCTCGATAGCCTTTCGACATTCCTATTATGAGCAGATAAGATGTTGCCTGTCAATGAATGATCCAAGGACAAGATAAATTAAGTGAAGCCGAACCTTACCCAACTGGGAGGATTGTACATGGAAAGTCTGTCTCGATGTTGGAGACGGCTGAACTCCTCCTTCTCCCCTTTATACAGCTCGGCCAGGATCTTGGCTAGAGCGATGGGGGTCTTCGGGCCTTTTCTGCCACAACGTGAGGCGTCATCTTCTCCGTTATAATGCCACATGGGCAGTCCTCGGTATTGAAGTGGCTCGACCCCCCGTGTTATGGAAATTGCCATCACTTCGACTATTGACAGTCCAGACTGGGCCAGCGTTTTAATCTTGCCCAGTAGTAGGCTGATTTCTGCGCTATCCTCTTCCTCGAGGCTCCGAGGACGCCAGCTGTGGCGCTTCTTCAGCGGAGCATTTGAAAACTCGGGGAGGCCTATGCAGACGGGGTCGGGTAGAGCGACATCGTCTATGTAGAACCATTTGGAAGACCACTCTTTGGGAGCTTTCTTCGGCGTGCCAGACAGATATCCGGTCCCGGCAATGCGCCACACTTTGGCTCCTCCCACTTCAAAAATTGATCCACCTTGATTGCGAGGGACGAGGCAGAATAGTCTTCTCCATAAATCAAAATGGGCCTCGCAACAAAGGAATAGTTCGCATAGGGTGACATAACCCGCAATGTGGAGGATGGAGCCAGGGGTAAAATTGTGCAGCGGGAGGCCGTAGTACTCCAGCAGCCCTTGGAGGAATGGGTGAATTGGAAACCCCACCCCCTCAACAGATAGGGGACGAAGCATACCCGTTCTCCCGCAGACGGATTGGGAGAATCCTCTGCCTGGGTTTTGCCGTTGAAGGAGGCCAGATCTGCTGGTGGGAGAAATCCCTGCGTTTGCAGCTTTGCCAATCGACTATGGGACACAAAGCACCTCTCCCACTCGCATCTCCCTAGGTTGGAACGGGAAGAGGAGCTGGGGTTGTTGGCCATGTTGGAATGGTCCTGCCTGGCGGTCTCTGAGGATTTTCTCCGCTTGGTGCTAAAAGGATCTGAGATCCAATCTCTTTAAATAGATACTCTTCCTTACAGGGCTGGGGCGTTATTTGCAACAATACCCTGACTATCCGCATTCACTCGACACGTGGAAAACGTGGACATTAAGCGCGTAGAAGCCGATGGGAGACATCGAATCTACGGACGAATACACTACTTAAGGGAGGAAACCGCCTTGCAATACCGAAGATAATCCGTGTGCCGAACACCTCGCTATTGAAGACTGGTTCGGGGGCTACTAAGGGAGTCCTGGACTAAGGGTCCTCGGGCGTCCGGCCCGTTGTCTATGGGCCGGTCTGATGGGCTGTGAAGATATGAAGACCGTAGACGGTACCCGAGTCCGGATGAGACTCTCCTTGACGTGGAAGGCAAGCTTGGCAAACAACTATGAAGATTCTCTCTTATGTAACTGACTCTATGTAACCCTAGATCCCCACGGTGTCTATATAAACCGGAGGGTGTAGTCCGGAAAGGATATACTCAATACCTTGGTCATACATGCTAGACTTCTAGGGTTTAGCCATTACGATCTCGTGGTAGATCAACTCTTGTAATACTCGTATTCATCAATATCAATCAAGCAGGACGTAGGGTATTACCTCCATCAAGAGGGCCCGAACCTGGGTAAAACTTCGTGTCCACTTTCTCCTGTTACCATCAACCTAAGACGCACAGTTCAGGACCCCCTACTCGAGATCCGCCGGTTTTGACACCGACAACAGGTGAGAAGGTCTCATCGAAGTCAACTCCTTGAACTTGTCGAAAACCTTTTGCAACAAGTCGAGCTTTGTAGACAGTAACATTACCGTCAGCGTCAGTCTTCTTCTTGAAGAGCCATTTATTCTCTATGGCTTGCTGATCTTCGGGAAAGTCATCCAAAGTCCATACTTTGTACTCATACATGGATCCCATCTCAGATTTCATGGCCTCAAGCCATTTTGCGGAATCTGGGCTCATCATCGCTTCCTCATAGTTCGTAGGTTCGTCATGGTCAAGTAACATGACCTCCAGAGCAGGATTACCATACCACTCTGATGCGGACCATACTTTGGTCAACCTACAAGGTTCGGTAGTAACTTCATCTGAAGTTTTATGATCATCATTATTAGCTTCCTCACTGATTGGTGTAGGAATAACTAAAACTGATTTCTGGGATGAACTACTTTCCAATTTGGGAGAAGGTACAATTACCTCATCAAGTTCTACTTTCCTCCCACTCACTTCTTTCGAGAGAAACTCCTTCTCTAGAAAGGATCCATTCTTAGCAACTAATATCTTGCCTTCGGATCTATGATAGAAGGTGTACCCAACAGTCTCCTTTGGGTATCCTATGAAGACACTTTTCCCCAGTTTGGGTTCGAGCTTATCAGGTTGAAGCTTCTTCACATAAGCATCGCAGCCCCAAACTTTAAGAAACAACAGCTTAGGTTTCTTTCCAAACCACAGTTCATATGGTGTCATCTCAACGGATTTAGATGGTGCCCTATTTAACGTGAATGCAGCCGTTCTAAAGCATAACCCCAAAATGATAGCGGCAAATCAGTAAGAGACATCATAGACACACCATATCTAATAAAGTACGGTTACGACGTTCAGACATACCATTACACTGTGGTGTTCCAAGTGACGTGAGTTGTGAAACTATTCCATAGTGTTTCAAATGAAGACCAAACTCAAAACTCAAATATTCACCTCCACCATCAGATCGTAGAAACTTTATTTTCTTGTTATGATGATTTTCCACTTCACTCTGAAATTCTTTGAACTTTTCAAATGTTTCAGACTTATGTTTCATTAAGTAGATATACCCATATCTGCTCAAATCATCTGTGAAGGTTAGAAAATAACGATACCCGCCGCGAGCATCAACACTCATTGGACCGCATACATCAGTATGTATTATTTCCAATAAGTCAGTTGCTCACTCCATTGTTCCAGAGAATGGAGTCTTAGTCATCTTGCCCATGAGGCGTGGTTCGCAAGCCTCAAGTGATTCCAAAAGACCATCAACATGGAGTTTCTTCATGCGCTTTACACCAATACGACCTAAACGACAGTGCCACAAATAAGTTGCACTATCATTATTAACTTTGTATCTTTTGGCTTCATTATTATGCATATGTGTAACACTACAATCGAGATTCAACAAAAATAGACCACTCATCAAGGGTGCATGACCATAAAGGATATTACTCATATAACTAGAACAATCATTATTCTCTGATTTAAATGAATAACCGTCTCGCATGAAACAAGATCCAGATATAATGTTCATGCTCAACGCTGGCACCAAATAACAATTATTCAGGTCTAAAACTAATCCCTACGGTAGATGTAGAGGTAGCATGCCGATGGCGATCAAATCAACCTTGGGACCATTTCCCACGCGGATCATCACCTCGTCCTTAGCCAATCTTTGTTTATCCACAGCCCCTGTTTCGAGTTGCAAATATGAGCAACAAAACCAATATCAAATACCCAGGCGCTACTATGAGCATTAGTAAGGTACGCATCAATAACATGTATATCAAATATACCTTTCACTTTGCCATTCTTCTTCTCTGCCAAATACTTGGGGCAGTTTCGCTTCGAGTGACCAGTCCCTTTGCAGTAGAAGGACTCAGTCTCAGGCTTAGGTCCAGACTTGGGTTTCTTCCCTTGAGCAACTTGCTTGCTGTTCTTCTTGAAGTTACCCTTCTTCCCTTCGCCCTTTTTCTTGAAACTAGTGGTCTTGTCAACCATCAACACTTGATGCTCCTTCTTGATTTCTACCTCCGCAGCCTTTAGCATCGCGAAGAGCTCGGGAATTGTCTTTTCCATCCCTTGCATATTATAGTCCATCACAAAGCCTTTATAGCTTGGTGGCATTGATTGAAGAACTCTGTCGATGACACTATCATCAGGAAGATTAACTCTCGGCTGAGTCAAGTGGTTGTTGTACCCAGACATTCTGAGTATGTGTTCACTGACTGGACTATTCTCCTCCATTTTGCAGCTATAGACCTTGTTGGAGACTTCATATCTCTCAACTCGGGCATTTGCTTGAAATATTAACTTCAACTCCTGGAACATCTCGTATGCTCCATGACGTTCAAAAAGTCTTTGAAGTCCCGATTCTAAGCCGTAAAGCATGTCACACTGAACTATCGAGTAATCATCAGCTTTGCTCTGCCAGACGTTCATAATGTCCGGAGTTGCTCCTGTAGCGGGTCTCGCACCTAGCGGTGCTTCCAGGACATAATTCTTCTGGGCAGCAATGAGGATAATCCTCAAATTACGGACCCAACCCATGTAGTTGCTACCATTATCTTTTAACTTAGCTTTCTCTAGGAACGCATTAAAATTCAAAGGAATTGTAGCACGTGCCATTGATCTACAACAACATAGTCATGCAAAAACTTCAGGTACTAAGTTCATGATAAATTAAAGTTCAATTAATCATATTACTTAAGAACTCCCACTTAGATAGACATCCCTCTAGTCATCTAAATGATCACGTGATCCACATCAACTAAACCATGCCCGATCATCACGTAAAATGGAGTAGTTTTCAATGGTGAACATCACTATGTTGATCATATCTACTATATGATTCATGTTCAACCTTTCGGTCTCAGTGTTTCGAGGACATATCTGCATATGCTAGGCTCGTCAAGTTTAACCTGAGTATTCTGCACATGCAAAACTGGCTTGCACCCATTCTATGTGAATGTATAGCTTATCACACCCGAGCATCACGTGGTGTCTCGGCACGATGAACTATAGCAACAGTGCATACTCAGGCAGAACACTTGTACCTTGAAATTTAGTGAGGGGTCATCTTATAATGCTACCGCCGTACTAAGCAAAATAAGATGCATAAAAGATAAACATCACATGTAATCAAAATATGTGACATGATATGGCCATCATCATCTTGTGCCTTTGATCTCCATGTCCAAAGCGCCGTCATGATCTCCATCATCACCGGCTTGACACCTTGATCTCCATCGTCGCATCGTTGTCATCTCGCCATGTGACGCCCTTGATTTGACCGTACACTAATCATACACGCAAACATGTACGATCAAGATCAGGGACCCACGGGAAGATATCACAACACAACTCTACAAATAAAATAAGTCATACAAGCATCATATTACAAGCCAGGGGCCTCGAGGGCTCTAATACAATAGCTCGATCATAGACGAGTCAGCGGAAGCAACAATATCTGAGTACAGACATAAGTTAAACAAGTTTGCCTTAAGAAGGCTAGCACAAACTGGGATACAGATCGAAAGAGGCGCAGGCCTCCTGCCTAGGATCCTCCTAAACTACTCCTGGTCGTCGGCGGTCTTCACGTAGTAGTAGGCATCCTCGGGGTAGTAGTAGTCATCAGTGGTGTCGTCTGGCTCCTGGGATCCGTCATCTGGTTGCAACAATCGGGTATGGGGGAAAAGAGGTAGCAAAGCAACCGTGAGTACTCGTCCAAAGTACTCGCAAGACTTACATCAGATCTAAACTAAGTATGCATCTGTATCAAACGAATGGGTTGTATCTGTGGACTAAACTGCAGAATGCCAGAATAGCAGGGGAAAGCCTAGTCCTATCGAAAACTAGCATCTTTTGGAAACCACCATCTTGCAACAACAGGAGGGAGTAGAGTAGTATAAAGTAAAGTAGTAGTAGTGTCATCAACCTCATCCAGAGATCATTTCTCGACTCCCTGTGAGAAAGCAATCCCAGAGCCATACTATCCGGTTATCATCACAATCCATTTCTCATCACCATCCAGTTCTCATCACAAGTATCCAGTTCTAGTTGTATCGATCGGGATACAAATCCAAGTGTTCATTACCGTAGGACAGGCTATCGATAGATGTTTTATTCCCTGCAGGGGTGCACCAACTTACCCACCACGCTCGATTAACTCCGGCCGGACACACTTTCCTGGGCCATGCCCGGCCTCGGCTAAACAATACGCCGCAACCCGACCTAGGCTTAACAGAGAGGCCAGCATGCCGGACTAAACCTATGCCCCCAAGGGACATGGGCCATCGCCCCGGGAACTCCTGCATGTTACGTGGGCGGCCGGTGAGCAGACCTAGATACCTCCTTAAAAAAGGCAGGTACTTACGCAGTCCAAACCGGCGCGCGCCGCTCAGTCGCTGACGTCTATTAAGCTTCGGCTGATGTATACGATGCAGAACGCCCATACTATGCCCACGTGATGGTTAGTGCTATCAGGCCAGAGGCCCCTCGGATCAAATATCCAAACCATAGTGGATTAGGAGCACGCGGTAATGAGCAGAGACTCACGATCGATGTGACCCCATCGCCCCATCTCGAGTACTTGCGGCAAGGGCTAAGAATGCCCGGCCACGCCTCGTAAGTATCTCGCGGGCACCTTCCAGGTCAACCCGACTCCACATCACTCGCTATTAAGCCCGCGCGGGTACCCCTCAGGGCCGACCCGTCTTTAGTAATTATGGCTCAGTGCAAAGTCATAGTAACCATAGTAACTGTGTGTCTAACACCAAGGGGAAACCCGAGGAATCACCCCCGGTGAATTTCACTCGATGTTATCATCAAGGTGAACGTAAGAGGATCCACCCTCGAGGTTCACAATTGAGGGATTGCACGACAGAGCCGTAACGGAAGTAGTTAAGGAGGAAATCACCCTCTATGACCTCGACCGTATAGCTACACTACAGAGATCTCATCAGGAGTGATGTAAGAGGTTTCATCCTCGGCACTCGATGGTAACTATGCAGTCGTACAACTAGGGGCTGATGTGTGGTGCCGGGGCCTGGACGTCGATCACGTTGATCGAGTCATCGAACATAAAGCGAGGCAACTGGGACAAGGTGGGGTCACTGATGGATCTCTAACCAACCTATACTAATATGTTTAGGATAAGCAGGTAAGGTATGAAAGCAGGTAATAACAACAGGCTATGCATCAGAGTAGGATCATACAGAAAGCAGTAGCAGTTCTAATGCAAGCATGAGAGGGAAAGAAATGGGCGATATAAGAATGCTCAAGGAGGGTTTGCTTGCCTGGTTGCTCTGGCAAGAAGGAGAGTCGTCAATGATGTAGCCGATCATGGGGTATCAGTAGCGGTCTCAAGGTCTACCGAAAAGAAATAACGGAGGGGGAACACGATAAATAACATAGCAATCAAGGCATCACAAAGCGTAACATGGCAATATGCGGTGCTAGAGGTGACCTAATGCTGTAGGAGGTGATACCGGCGAAGGGAGGAAACATCCGGGAAAGTTTTCTTGCTGTTTGGCATTTTCGGACAGACAAACCGGAGGAGAAAGGTTGCATGTTATCTATGCTAGGGACATGTGACAGATGAATGGAGGGCGTATCCAGATTCGTCTAGTCGTTCTGAGCAACTTTCATGTATAAAACTTTTTCATCCGAGTCACGGATTATTCTCTATGAATTTTTAAATTTTTAAATGATTTTCTAATTTTCTGGAATTATTTTAATTCGAAAATAAATTAATACGTAACTGCTAAGTGTACACAGAGAAGTGTACATGGCAGCGGCTTTAGTGGCTGGCAGGTGGGGTCTAGTTGACTACCTACTTAGCAGTCAACTAAGACCGTTGACTAATCAAAGGCCCCATGGGACCCGAATGTCATTGACTGGGTTATCCCAGTCAGCAGGTTGACTGGTCAATGGGACCAGTGGGCCCCTGGTGTCATTCACACATATTTTAGCATTTTCTTTTTAACTGGATATTTAAAGGAGGGGGGTCCACCTGCCATAGGCTAGTAGCTAATCTAACTAGCAATTAGCGCTAAACTAATTTGCACATGGCCGGCCAGAGGCACAACCAGCCTCACGCCTTGTGCGCACACATGCACAGCACATGGCCGCATCGGCCATGGCCGGGCAGCAGCAGGTAGCAATAAGCGGCAGTAGCAGCGGCGCTATAGGCAGTAGGTTGAGCCGCGAGCGGTTGCGGGGGCATGACTTGGACGCGGCCAGGGCGAGCGGCGGCCAGCGCCAGGCCGTGGGGCGACAGCGAGTGTGACCGGGCCGAGGGGCGCAGGGCTGGGCGCGGGTAAGGGCGGCATCTTGCGGCGAGTGGGGCAGCAGCAACACTAGGACCAACGCAAGAGCAGTAGCAACATGAAGCAACAGAAACAGAGAGCAGCGGCACAAAGCACGCACGTACGTGTACACGGGAGCCCGGACGAGCTCGGGGATGGTGGCTACGGCCACAAATCGAAGGGGCAATGAAGGGGAATGGACGCGGCTCACTGCGAGGGAGGTCGTGGACGTGCTCGGAACCGCGGGGAGGCGCCGGTGGTGGAGATCGACGGCGATGGCGCCGTGGCTATGGAAGGGAAGAAGACGGCTGTGACGAGCGTACGAGGACGCCTCACTCGATACGACACACGTAGACGAAGCAGATGACGGCGGTGAAGCTCCTGGTCATCCTCCCAAGCGCCGGGGAGCATGGTGGCCATAAGGAAGAGATCCACCATGGCGTCGACAGTGTGTGTGTGTGTGTGTCCGCGAGAGAACGGCGCAAGAAGGAGGGGATGAGAACTAGGGTTTCCTGGGGGGTGTCGAGGTAGATGTAGGGGGAGGAGCCGGCGGATGGCCGACACGTGGCAAGGCACGACCATGGCCGGGGGATGCCTGCCACGACCCCTGCCTCCTGTACCGAGGAGGGAGATGAGTCAAGGGAGGTGGGCTGGGCCTTCCCTTTTGCTAGATGGGCCATGGCGCCAATAGATTAGGTCCTCTTCTTCCTCTTTCTCTTTTCTCTTTTCCTTTTTTTTAAATTAAAATAGAGAGAGGAAAAGATTTATTTGAGCCTCAAAAGGATTTAGGAAAAATATGGGACTTGGCCCATTAATTCCTCCACATTTTTAGGTATTGCCACAAATAGTTTGGAGGCAAGAGGAATTGTCTAGGAATTTTGGAAATTGGGAATGGCATATTTAAATGCTACTGGAACACTAATTAATTTCCAGAGGCAATTTGGGAACTCCAAAGATTTTGGTTTTAACATAAAAAATACTTAGTGAATATTTGTCATATTGTGAACTATTTTGATTGCATGAAAGAAGAAGCGAATATTTGACATGCAATTTCAATTTGAATTTGAAGCAGATTTTGGACAAGTGGCATTTTGGCATGATGATCATGATGACATGACCTTTATTAGGGGGAGATTACTGTAGTGTGATGCTGGGGATGTTACAAGTCTCCTCCACTACAAGAAATCTCATCCCGAGATTTAAGTGCGGAAGTAAAGAGTAACTTCGAGAGAACTAACCCTTATAGGGTTAATTGTCTGGTGAACAAATCAGGGAATGTGGCAGAAGTATCTCTCAAGTTGAAACTTAAGAAAACATCGAGAGCAAAATATGAAGGTACAATAGGGAGTTTCAAGCGAATGGACAAACAATCGATACTTGAACAGAGTGTGAGAAGGGGGGTCCAGAGCATCCGGAATAGATCATCTCTCAGACGGTGGCTCGTGACAACACACATAGCCAAGAGCAAATGATACTTCAGAATAAAGGATATACAGGAGAGTCAGGTTTCGATCCTGTGGAACTGTGGGTTATGGGCCCACCATGTGGGTTAATAGCAGGAAGGCACTAATCAATTTGCACGATCATGATAGGAAGGTAGGTCAGAGTATAGCCTGTCAGTTATGTTGGCAACAACGCTGGTACCAAGGGCGAGGGGCGAAGAGAACCATTTTCCTGCTCGTTGAACGAGGCGGACCAATCGGCAAGGTTCTCGTCCATCGGTGGTTACTGGAATGCCATCAACAATAGTAACAGGGTCTCACTGACAAGGCTGTACATCGAGGGTATTTTATAAGCAGGGAATTATTTCTGTTGATATCATATAGATCACAAGAAGGTTAAACAACCCAATGGAAAGGAAAAAGAAATTGTCAGATTAATCGGACCAATGGAAAGGAAAATGTGTTTACACACAAGAATTGGGAATATATCCTTCCCAAGGGGAAGCAGAGAGGATATACATGCTATGACAACTAGTTCAAAAGCGTTTAGATAAAGGGGGCGAGGGAAGAATCATGATATTACCCATACAATGGTGTTTGGATAATAGATCAAGAAACATTCGACAATGTGCTTCCAATGTTCTTGTTGATAGTCGGAATACCTCAGGCAATGCTTCGAGGTAGCATTAACATGGTGTTCCAAGTAGGGGTTGGAGTAGAAGATCATAAGAAATACTCAAGGAGCAATTGCAGGAATAGAAAAGAGTCCAAGGTATAATCCAAGACATGATCAAACATGTGTTGGAAAGAAGACAAGGGGGTTGTCGATGATAACTCAAATCATCGAAGGTCAAGGATGGTATCTCTCACCATGAATTCAATTGTCATCTCAACAGAAGTCAAAATGTTGATGTTGATCACCACACATTTGTGGAGAGGCTCTACGAAGATGCCATCGAGGAGCGACGACATCAAGCAACAGGAAGGATGAAGCGAAAGGCTATTGGAACCACAGATACGACACAAACTCGAAATCAAGCTTGTTGTTCAAGGCAAAATGATATGACAAGGAAGATCGATGTATGTTTAGCTCATCGCCAAAAATTCTGCTCCGGAAGGACCAGGTAGCATAGTTAAATTTAGCATGATAATGATATAGCCGATTATGCTAGGAATGACTTGAATGATTATTAAACTCGTAAGCAACGAGAATTACTTAGAGTTATTGAATCGGGGTGTGGAATCGATTCACTTATCGGGTCCTCGAGTGACTAATAACTCGGAACCCGGGGAAATATGAAATCGGTTAGAAGCAATACTAGATGAAGACTCATAAGAAGCAACACAGTTCTTTGTTATTCTCGAGATATCAGAGGGTAATACTCGAAGGAAGATCTAAATAGAGGTTGCGGAGATGCATTGGTCTGCAGAAGACAAGTGCTTTAACTTGTCCGATAATAGGAATCAAAGAACATCAATATGGCCGGCACCACGATTACAGAAAACCAAATCCCACATATAAGATGAACTTATACCAAGGGGGTATTATTTTTATGAGATGCTTCCATGATAAGATCGGCATTGTGTCCATGGGCATGAACGCAAGGTTCAAGGTCGACTCCCACTTCTCCAATACACAATTTTTCATTCACTTCTCGATTTCGAAGAATTTGTAGTGCGAAATATTTATCTAGTGAAGCACCAGAAGAGTAAGACTCACATCTCTTTTGAGTTCACATGGATTAGGGAAGGCATAGGTTCAACCCGTAAGGGTATCTTAGGAACATATACCACTAACTTCAGGATTAAAATATACCAGCTCGAAAGTAGAGCATGGTTGACAAAAGCAGATGATAGAATTTACCAAAGGCATTATGTGTCAGGTCAAAACTCACAAGTTTAATGAATATGAAGGACATTGTCGGATAATAATCCAACCAAGGATATGGCGATCCATAAAAGATCTGATGCGAGTATTGGTACTCATCCAGAAGAAGAATGAATGCAAAGGCATCGGGTTATAGATATAACAGGATAACTTCAAAGCTTGAATACAAAGGAATTACAATTTTCAAATCAGAAGATCTAAAGCAGAGGCTCTGATCAAAAGATAATTGAGTTGAATCGATACAGATCAACAATCAATCAAGGTTTGATTTGACAAGAACAAGCTCATGTTTGGAGTGACGTCTGAGCCGAAAGGATGAATGCTAGGATCTGATTGAGGATTACGAGCATTCGCGACACATTGGATCAAACAAGAAGATGCTAGAAATATGGAATTAACCATAATGCAAGCAAACAAGAATTTCAACAACAATAGGTTGCGGAGGATTTTCGGAAGATCGAATGGTATTCTGAAGACTTTTGTGAAATACCTAAACAATTGGGGATGAACGAATCCCCGATAATTGTGAGGAATTATTAGTACACGTATTCAGGCAGAAAAGGAGCTACAACGCAGCAGGCACAATGGATTCTCGAAATACCTGAAAGTATTACAAGGCATCTTGTAATAACAAGATCAACTGGGGATGACAATATGAACGACAGGTGTATGTATTACCCAGAGGGATTTATCGGTGATATGGAATTGCAACGGGGAACGGCACAAGGGTTTCGGGGAAACATCGGAGAGTATCTTCGAAATCTTCTGAAGCAGCAAGCGATCATCTGGACTAAAGGGGCTCTTCGATAGGAAGTGGTTACGAGAACCTAAAGTTAGGGTTAGTAAAATCTTTTAACCCGAATGGAAGAGAGATCAAAGTCCCAGAGTTTAGATGAGGAGTAAAAGATCCTAATACCACCCAAATGGCAACGTGGGCCCGTAAGACACACATCCATGTTAGTAAAAGTTTTTCAGTGACTAGACTCAACTTCGGCCAAGGAGTTTGGAAGGGGGATTCCTACAGGCAGTCGGCTCCGATACCAACTTGTGACGCCCTCGATTTGATCGTACACTAATCATACATGCAAACGTGTATGATCAAGATCAGGGACCCATGGGAAGATATCACAACACAACTCTACAAATAAAATAAGTCATACAAGCATCATATTACAAGCCAGGGGCCTCGAGGGCTCGAATACAAGAGCTCGATCATAGACGAGTCGAAGCAACAATATCTGAGTACAGACATAAGTTAAACAAGGTTTCCTTAAGAAGGCTGGCACAAACTGGGATACAGATCGAATGAGGCGCATGCCTCCTTCCTGGGATCCTCCTAAAGTACTCCTGGTCGTCGGCGCTCTTCACGTAGTAGTAGGCATCTTCGGGGTAGTAGTAGTCATCAGTGGTGTCGTCTGGCTCCTGGGATCCGTCATCTGGTTGCAACAATCGGGTATGGGGGAAAAGAGGTAGCAAAGCAACCGTGAGTACTCATCCAAAGTACTCGCAAGACTTACATCAGATCTAAACTAAGTATGCATTTGTATCAAACAAATGGGTTGTATCTGTGGACTAAACTGCTGAATGCCAGAATAGCAGGGGAAAGCCTAGTCCTATTGAAGACTAGCATCTTCTGGAAACCACCATCTTGCAGCAACAGGAGGGAGTAGAGTAGTATAAAGTAAAGTAGTAGTAGTGTCATCAACCTCGTCCAGAGATCCTTTCTCGACTCCCTGCGAGAAAGCAATCCCAGAGCCATACTATCCAGTTATCATCATAATCCATTTCTCATCACCATCCAGTTCTCATCACAAGTATCCAGTTCTAGTTGTACCGATTGGGATACAACTCCAAGTGTCTGTTACCGTAGGACAGGCTATCGATAGATGTTTTCTTCCCTGCAGGGGTGCACCAACTTACCCACCACGCTCGATTAACTCCGGCGGACACACTTTCCTGGGTCATGCCCGGCCTCGGCCAAACAATACGCCACAACCCGACCTAGGCTTCATAGAGAGGCCAGCACGCCGGACTAAACCAATGCCCCCAGGGGTCATGGGCCATCACCTCGGGAACTCATGCACGTTGCGTGGGCGGCCGGTGAGCAGACCTAGCTACCTCCTTCAAAAAGGCAGGTGCTTACGCAGTCCAACCCGGTGCACGCCGCTCAGTCGCTGACGTCTATTAAGCTTCGGCTGATGTATACGACGCAGAACGCCCATACTATGCCCACGTGATGGTTAGTGCTATCAGGCCAGGGGCCCCTCGGATCAAATATCCAAACCGTAGTGGATTAGGAGCATGCGGTAGAGACTCACAATCGATGTGACCCTGTCGCCCCGTCTCGAGTACTTGCGGCAAGGGCTAAGAATGCCCGGCCACGCCTCGTAAGTATCTCGCGGGCACCTTCCAGGTCAACCCGACTCCACATCACTCGCTATTAAGCTCGCGCGGGTACCCCTTAGGGCCGACCTGTCTTCAGTAATAGTGGCTAAATGCAAAGTCATAGCAACCATAGTAACTGTGTGTCTAACACCAAGGGGAAAACCCGAGGAATCACCCCTGGTGAATTCCACTTGATGTTATCATCAAGGTGAACGTAAGAGGATCCACTCTCGAGGTTCACACTTGAGGGATTGCACGACAGAGCCGTAACGGAAGTGTTTAAGGAGGAAATTACCCTCTATGTCCTCGACCGTATAGCTACACCATAGAGATCTCATCAGGAGTGATGTAAGAGGTTTCACCCTCGGCACTCGATGGTAACTCTGCAGAGTCGTACAACTAGGGGGTGATGTGCGGTGTCGGGGCCTGGACGTCGATCACGTTGATCGAGTCATCGAACATAAAGCGAGGCAACTAGGACAAGGTGGGTTCACTGATGGATTTCTAACCAACCTATACTAATACGTTTAGGATAAGCAGGTAAGGTATGAAAGCAGGTAATAACAACAGGCTTTGCATCAGAGTAGGATCATACAGAAAGCAGTAGCAGTTCTAATGCAAGCATGAGAGGGAAAGAAATGGGCGATATCGGAATGCTCAAGGAGGGTTTGCTTGCCTGGTTGCTCTGGCAAGAAGGAGGGTCGTCGATGATGTAGCCGATCACGGGGTATCAGCAGTGGTCTCGGGGTCTACCAGAAAGAAATAACGGAGGGGGAACACAATAAATAACAGAGCAATCAAAGCATCACAAAGCGTAACATGGTAATAGGCGGTGCTAGAGGTGACCTAATGCTATAGGAGGTGATACCGGCGAAAGGAGGAAACATCCGGGAAAGTTTTCCTGGTGTTTGGCATTTTCGGACAAATGAACCAGAGGGGAAAGGTTACATGTTCGCTATGCTAGGGACGTGTGACAGATGAACGGAGGGCGTATCCGGTTTTGTCTCGTCGTTCTGAGCAACTTTCATGTATAAAACTTTTTCATCCGAGTTACGGATTATTCGTTTCGAATTTTTAAATTTTAAATGATTTTCTAATTTTCTAGAATTATTTTAATTCGAAAATAAATTAATACGTAACTGCTAGGTGTACACAGAGAAGTGTACACGGCAGCGGCTTTAGTGGCTGGCAGGTGTGGTCCAGTTGACTGCCTAGTCAGCAGTCAACTAAGTCCGTTGACTAGTCAAAGGCCCCATGGGACCCGAATGTCATTGACTGGGTTATCCCAGTCAGCAGTTTGACTGGTCAATGGGACCAGTGGGCCCCTGGTGTTATTCACACATATTTTAGCATTTTCTTTTTAACCGGATATTTAAAGGAGGGGGTCCACCTGCCATAGGCTAGTAGCTAATCTAACTAGCAATTAGCGCTAAACTAATTTGCACATGGCCGGCCAGAGGCACAACCAGCCTCATGGCTTGTGCGCACACATGCACAGCTCATGGCCGCATCGGCCATGGCCAGGCAGTAGCAGGTAGCAATAAGCGGCAGTAGCAGCGGCGCTATAGGCAGTAGGTAGGGCCGCGAGCGGTTGCGGGGGTATGCCTTGGACGCGGACAGGGCGAGCGGCGGCCAGCGCCAGGCGCAGCGGGCACGCGCGCGTAGAAGGCCGTGGGGCGACGGCAAGTGTGACCGGGGGCGAGGTGCGCAGGGCTGGGCGCGGGTAAGGGCGGCATCTTGCGGTGAGCGGGGCAGCACAACACAAGGACCAACGCAAGAGCAGTAGCAACATGAAGCAACAGAAACAGAGAGCAATGGCACCAAGCACGCACGTACGCATACACGGGAGCCCGGACGAGCTCGGGGATGGTGGCTACGGCCACAAATCGAAGGGAAATGAAGGGGGATGGACGCAGCTCACTGCGAGGGAGGTCGTGGACGTGCTCGGAACCGCGGGGAGGCGCCGGTGGTGGAGATCGACGGCGATGGCGCCGTGGCCGTGGCGGGGAAGAAGACGGCTGTGATGAGCGTACGAGGATGCCCCGCTCGATACGATGCACGTAGACGAAGCAGATGACGGCGGTGAAGCTCCTGGTCATCCTCCCAAGCGCCGGGGAGCATGGTGGCCATGAGGAAGAGATCCACCATGGCGTTGACAGTGCGTGTGTGTGTGTGTGTCCGCGAGAGAATGGCGCAAGAAGGAGGGGATGAGAACTAGGGTTTCCTGGGGGTGTCGGGGTAGATGTAGGGGGAGGAGCTGGCGGATGGCCGACGCGTGGCAAGGCACGACCATGGCCGAGGGATGCCTGCCACGACCCCTGCCTCCTGTACCGAGGAGGGAGATGAGTCAAGGGAGGTGGGCTGGGCCTTCCCTTTTGCTAGATGGGCCATGGCGCCAATAGATTAGGTCCTCTTCTTCCTCTTTCTCTTTTCTCTTTTCCTTTTTTTAAATTAAAATAGAGAGAGGAAATGATTTATTTGAGCCTCAAAAGGATTTAGGAAAAATATGGGACTTGGCCCATTAATTCCTCCACATTTTTAGGTATTGCCACAAATAGTTTGGAGGCAAGAGGAATTGTCTAGGAATTTTGGAAATTGGGAATGGCATATTTAAATGCTACAAGAACACTAATTAATTTCCAGAGGCAATTTGGGAACTCCAAAGATTTTGGTTTTAACATGAAAAATACTTAGTGAATATTTGTCATATTGTGAACTATTTTGATTGCATGAAATAAGAAGCATATATTTGACATGCAATTTGAATTTGAATTTGAAGCAGATTTTGGACAAGTGGCATTTTGGCATGATGATCATGATGACATGACCTTTATTAGGGGGAGATTACTGTAGTGTGATGTTGGGGATGTTACACGCCAACTATTGCTTCTATGACTATCGCTACTGCTTAGTGATAAAGCAAAGTAATTACATGGCAATTGCATTTCATACAATAAAGCGACAACCATAAGGATCCTGCTAGTTACCGATAACTTTTACAAAAGATGATCATATCATACAAAAATTTATATCTAATCATGTCTTGACCATATCACATCACAACATGCCCTGCAAAAACAAGTTAGACACCCTCTACTTTGTTGTTGCAAGTTTTACGTGACTGCTACGGGCTTCTAGCAAGAACCGTTCTTACCTACGCATCAAAACCACAACGATTTCTTGTCAAGTGTGTTGTTTTAACCTTCAACAAGGACCGACCGTTGTCAAACTCGATTCAACTAAAGTTGGAGAAACAGACACCCGCCAGCGACCTATGTGCAAAGCACGTCGGTAGAATGAGCCTCATGAACGCAGTCATGTAATGTCACTCCGGGCCGCTTCATCCAACAATACTGCTGAATCAAAGTAAGACATTGGTGGTAAGCAGTATGACTATTATCGCCCACAACTCTTTGTGTTCTACTCATGCATATCATCTACGCATAGACCTGGCTCGGATGCCACTGTTGGGGAACATAGTAATTCAAAAAAATTCCTACAACATGCAAGATCTATCTGGGAGAAGCATAGCAACGAGATGGGAGAGTGTGTCCATGTACCCTCGTAGACCGAAAGTGGAAGCGTTACCTAACGCGGTTGATGTAGTCGAATGTCTTCACAATCCAACCGATCCAAGTACGAACGTACGACACCTCTGTGTTCAGCACACGTTCAGCACGATGACGTCCCTCGAGCTCTTGATCCAGTAGAGGGAAGAGGGAGAGTTCTGTTAGCACGACGAAATGGCGACAATGTTGGTTATGTGATCCCCACAGGGCTTCGCCTGAGCACTACGACAATATGACCGAGGTGGTAAACTGTGGAAGGGGGCTCCGCGCATGGCCAAGCCAAATATTGGTGTGTCTTTGGGGTGCCCCCTCCCCTGTATATAAAGGAGGGGACGAGGAGGCCGGCCGCCTAGGCGCGCGCCAAGTGTGGGGGGGTCCTACTATGACTCCTGCGGGTGTCCTGGATTAGGGGATCTCCGGACAGCCGGACTATATACTTTGGCCGGACTGTTGGACTATGAAGATACAAGATTGAAGACCTCGTCTCGTGTCCGGATGGGACTTTCCTTGGCGTGTAAGGCAAGCTTGGCAATACGGCTATGTAGATCTCCTCCCTTGTAACCGACTCTGTGTAACCCTAGCCCCCTCCGGTGTCTATAAACCGGAGGGTTTACTCCGTAGGACAACATACAATCATACCATAGGCTAGCTTCTAGGGTTTAGCCTCTACGATCTCGTGGTAGATCAACTCTTGTAATACTCATATCATCAAGAACAATCAAGCAGGACGTAGGGTATTACCTCCATCGAGAGGGCCCGAACCTGGGTAAACATCGTGTCCCCTGCCTCCTGTTACCATCCACCTTAGACGCACAGTTCGGGACCCCCTACCCGAGATCCACCGGTTTTGACACCGACATTGGTGCCTTCATTGAGAGTTCCACTGTGCCGTCACCGTAAGGCTCGATGGCCCCTTCGATCATTGGTAACGATGCGGTCCAGGGTGAGGTTTTCCTCCCCGGACAGATCTTCGTATTCGGCGGCTTCGCACTGCGGGCCAATTCGCTTGGCCATTTGGAGCAGATCAAGAGCTATGCCCCTGGCCATCAGGTCAGGTTCGGAAACCTAAACTACACTGCCGACATCCGCGGAGACTTGATCTTTGACGGGTTCGAGCCCATGTCAGGTGCGCCGCACAATCACGATGAGCATGACGTAAATCTGCCGTCGGACAGTGTTCGGGAGATCGCATCTGCAACTACTCCGGCCTTCAATCCGGAGCAAATTGAGCCATCCGAGGATGGAGGGATAGACCCCGCCATGGAGGCCGCACTCTCAGTGGCGATGGAGTCAGATACTAATTTCACCCCTTACGAGAGTCGTGTTGCCAAACCACTGGATTCGTCTCCAGCCACGGACTCCGAGCCGCCTACATCCGGGCCTATCGAATCCGATTGGGCGCCGATCATGGAGTTCACCTCCGCGGATATCTTTCAGCACTCGCCTTTCGGCGATGTGCTAAATTCATTAAGGTCTCTCTCCTTGTCAGGAGAACCTTAGCCGAACTATGTTCGGCTAGAATGGGATGTGGACGATGAAGAAATTCGCTGCCCACCCACTACCCACTTAGTAGCCACTGTCGACGATTCAACCGACATGCTCGACTTCGACTCCGAAGACATCAACGATATGGGTGACGATGTAGGAGACGAGCAGGAACCACCGCCCACAGGGCGCTGGCCACCACCTCATCATATGATATATACATGGTGGATACACTCAAAGAAAACGATGACGAGGAACGGGAGGAGACAGCGGAGGATGACCCCTCCAAGAAACAAACAAAGCGTCGACGTAGGCGCCACTCCAAATCCCGCCTCGGCAAAAACAGCGATAACAGCACAAGAGAAAACAACACTTCGGTCGACTCCAGAGGAAATAACGACCACATTGCCCCAGCGGCAGAGCACGATGAAGCTGCAAACGGCGCACATAGTACGGATCCGACATCCGAACACGGCGACGCCGAGGATAAACCTCATCAAACCCCCTCTGGGGAGGAAAACAGTCCGGACGAAGATGCACACATCATCCCAGAAACGCACTTGGAGCAAGAGAACCTCCGGAGAGGGCTTATTGCCACAGCGAGGAGTTTGAAGAAGCACAAGCAAAGGCTTAAGGCTGCACAAATACGCTCAACAGCAGGTGGAAGAAAGTGCTCGACAACGAAGAAAAGTATGGTGGAAGTTACCACACAAAGAGCTACCCAAAGCGCAAGCTATTACCTGAATTCGACGATGAGGCCTTAGAGCCCAAACAGCCGAAAAATAAAGCGGCCAACCGGCCGGATCAACCACCTTGTGACCGTGATAGTGCGGCTAACAAGGTCGCACATAAGTCAACACACGATCTACGTGAGGACTTGCGCCAAAAATCCAGTACGACCAGATCCATCTATGGATCCAGGTAGCGTGCTCCGGCACAAAATCAAAACCGAATACTACAACCATCCGAACGCCATGATATATCCAAATACATGGGTGCCGCGCACCCCCTTTGTTTCACCGATGAGGTGCTGGACCATGAATTCCCAGAAGGATTCAAGCCAGTGAACATAGAGGCGTACGACAGGACCACAGACCCTGGGGTCTGGATTGAGGACTTTTGTCCTCCATATCCATATGGCTCGTGGAGACGATCTCCATGCAATCAAATATTTGCCCCTCAAGCTTAATGGACCAGCTCGGCACTGGATAAAAAGCCTCCCCGAAAACTCAATTGGAAGTTTGGAGGAGCTCGAGGATGCTTTCCGGGCTAATTTTCAAGGGACCTATGTCCGACCTCCGGATGCAAACGATCTAAGTCATATAATTCAGCAGCCCGGAGAGTCAGCCCAAAAGCTTTGGAACAGGTTTCTCACTAAGAAGAACCAAATCATTGACTGCCCGGACGCTGAGGCCTTAGTAGCTTTCAAGCACTGCGTTCGAGACGAATGGCTCGCCAGACACCTCGGCCATGAAAAACCAAGAACAATGGCAGCCCTCACAAGCCTCATGACCCTCTTTTGCATGGGCGAAGATAGCTGGTTAGCCTGCAGTAGCACCAGCGACCCAACCACATCCGAAGTCAGGGATGGCAACGGAAAACCATGACGCAATAAAAACAAGCGTCGAAATAAAGAAGAAAGCCCAGATAATACATCGGTAAACGCCGGATTCAGGGGCTCTCGACCAGGTCAACGGAAAAAGCCTTCCAAAGGTAGCAGAGATGGACCGTCTGGCCTAAACAAGATTCTCGACAAACTATGTCAGATTCACGGCACCCCCGATAAACCTGCAAATCACACCCATAGAGAATGCTGGGTCTTCAAGCAGGACGGTAAGCTAAACGCCGAACACAAGGGGGGGAACACCAAGCGAAGACGAGGATGAACCTCACCAACAAAGCACTGGAGGACAGAAAAATTCCCACCAGAGGTTAAAACAGTAAATATGATCCATGTGACGAAGAGGAGAAGCAAGCATGCACTCCGAAACACACGCGTCGTAGAGCCCGTCACCCTTAATTTCAACCCATGGTTGGCCTGCCCGATCACCTTTGATCACAGGGATCACGCGACAAGCATCCGACATGAAGGATTGGCGGCCATGGTGTTATACCCAATAATAAACGGATACCATCTCGCACGAGTCCTTATGGACGGCGGCAGTGGTCTAAATATGATCTATCAGGACACAGTCCGTAAAATGGGGATAGCCCCAACAAAAATCAGCCGCAGCAATACTACCTTCAAGGGAGTAATACCAGGCCAAGAGGCCCGCTGTACGGGCTCTCTATTACTAGAGGTTGTATTCGGCTCTTCCGACAACTTCTGAAGCGAAAAGTTAACTTTCTACATCGCTCCATTCCGAAGTGGCTATCAAGCACTACTCGGAAGAGCGGCTTCCGCCCGTTTTAATGCAGTACCGCATTACACTTCTCTCAAGCTTAAGATGCCCGATCCACGTGGCACCATCACAGTTAGTGGAAATATTGAGCATTCTCTATGCGCGGAAGAATGTGCGGCGGCTTTAACAGCCAAGCACTAGACGACCTCACCAACCAGAATAAACGATAGGTCGTCAAGACCACAAACACGGTTAGACGAATCCGGCGCATCACTACAAATACATGAGATTAGTTTGATAGTTAAACCCTCATAAACGGTACCAGGGGCTTCCCGCGTGTAATCAGGGCTGGCTCGGCTCAACCTGACTTATCTTGAATTTTAATGGTTTATTGATAATAATCAATTTTCTTGCACGGCAACTTTCACCTAATTCTTCTCTTTTACAGATGACAATCGTGCTACACCCGTCCAGGACACGGCACAATGGAGACACAGGCGCAGACATGCAGCAGGGACCCGCTCAAAGGTTTCTTTTCAGATTAAGACCCTGCGTAAACATTTTTTATTGTCTCTTGTTGTTCACATCCTCCGGATACTCAATACAACCGAGAAGGATATTGACGTTCTTGGCATGTGGCCACGTCAAGATATTGCACGTTCCTGGACACTCGGGGTTTATTATTAAGGGCATTGTTTAGCCCGGCATATGTTATAAAGACCAAATACCTTAGGAAGTGTTCGGCGTCACGAGTTTGGCCTTATACGCATCAGCTCCGAATCATGTCTTTGGTCAAATGTTGGGTTTGCCCGGCTCCTATGTTTTGGTACCTTACGTTCCACTATATCGGCTAAGGTAGCACTGGGAGAACTACTGCAATTGTGCCCTGGTTCATCCGGATGAGCACCTCAGTAGAGAAAGCCGAAAACTGACTGTCATGATATAACGCGAGACTGGTCAACCACTCGATGTCTTAGCGGAAAATTCGGGATTCCTCCGCATTAACGAAGGGCCATTTCCCGGTCATGTACGTACGCGCCCTGTATTCGGATGAACGCGGAGGTACCAGGGGCTATCTAGTAGTCGCGTAGTCAAACTCCTATGGCTAAGTGAAAGTGTTAAAGCAATATAGTTCGATTGCCTCGTTCACTGCGCTACCACATCCTTAATGGACCAAGACATTGGATCTAGTGTGAATACACGGTTTTTGCGAACACCCCCGCATTATATGCGTAGCGGCTGAAGCCGACGACTGCAAACTTTCAGGTTATATACATATATACATAAACAGCCGCACATGAGGCGTCATAATACTTTCAGGCAAAAGTATAAACACAACCTTTATAATTCAATAAAATATTGTTTTTACAATGAGGTGAGCATGATTTAGCTCTACCATCGGACAGTGTTCGGGAGATCACACCGGCGACCGCTCCGACCCTCAATTCGGAGCCAATTGCACCATCCAGGGACGGGTGGATAGACCCCGCCACGGAGGCCGCATTTTCATTAGCAATCGAGCCAAGTATCGACCTTACCCTTCATGAGAGCCGTGACGCCAAACTGCCGGATTCTTCCCCGGCCACGGACTCCAAACCGCCTGCGCCCGTGCCTATCGGATCCGGATGGGCGCCGATCATGGAGTTCACCTCTGCGGATATCTTTCAGCACTCGCTCTTCGGCGACATACTGAGCTCATTAAGGTCTCTCTCCCTATCAGGAGAGTCCTGGCCGAACTATGTTCGGCAGGATTGGGATGCGGATGACGAAGAAATTCGCTGCCCACCCACCAGCCACTTAGTAGCCACTGTCGATGATTTGACCGACATGCTCGACTTCGACTCCGAAGACATCGACGGTATGGAAGACGATGCAGGAGAAGAACAGGAACCACTACCCACAGGGCACTGGACGCCCACTCCATCATATGATGTATACATGGTGGACACACCCAAAGAAAACGACGACGAGGAACGGAAGGACACAACGAAGGGTTGTTCCCTCGAGAAGCAGTCAAAGCGGCAGCGTAAGCACTCTCCAAATCCTGCCTCGGCAGAAACAACGATCATATAGACCCAGCGATAGAGCAGGGTGAACCATCGCCCGACCAGGGCAACACGGAGAATCAAACCGAACAACCCGACTCCGTCGAAGATAACAGTCCGGACGACATCTCACCGGACAGGCACCCGGAGCAACAAAATGCCAATCAAAGGCTTGTTGCCACTGCGAGGAGTCTGAAAAAGCAGAAGCAAAGGCTCAGGACTACACAAGACACACTCAGAATCAGATGGAGTGAAGTACTCAACACTGTAGCGAAGTACGGGGTAATCGCCACACCAAGAGCTACCCGAAGCGAAAGTTTCTACCTGAATTCGATGAGGAGGACTTAGATCCCCCGCAACCAAAAAAAACGGCCATCCGGTCGGATAGACGACCTCGTGGCCAACATAGAGCGGCAAACGACGCCACACATAAGCCAGTATGAGATCCACGTGAGGGCTCGCATCAAAAGGACGGCGCAGCCAGATCCATCTACGGGCCACGCAAGCGCGCTCTAGCATGCAATGCAACACAACAAACACCCCAACACCACGGTACACCCAAATAAAGGGGCGCCGCACACCCCCTATGCTTCACCAATGAGGTGTAGGACCATGAATTTCCAGAGGGATTCAAACCCGTAAACATAGAGGCGTACGACGGAATGACAGACCCTCGGGTCTGGATTGAGGACTACATCCTCCATATCCATATGGCTCGAGGATACGATCTCCACGCCATCAAGTACTTACCCCTCAAGCTCAAAGGGCCAACCCGGCACTGGCTTAAAAGCCTCCCCGGAAACTCCATTGGAAGCTGGGAAGAGCTCGAAGACGCTTTTCGGGCAAATTTTCGAGGGACCTATGTCCGACCACCGGATGCAGACGATTTGAGTCATATAACTCAACAGCACGGCGAGTCAGCCCGAAAGCTTTGGAACAGGTTTCTCACTAAAAAGAACCAAATAGTCGACTGCCCAGACGCCAAAGCCTTAGCAGCTTTTAAGGAAAGCGTTCGATACGAATGGCTTGCCAGACACCTCGGCTAAGAAAAGCTGAGAACAATGGCAGCATTAACAAGCCTCATGACCCGCTTTTGTGCGGGCGAGGACAGCTAGTTAGCCCGATGTAGCACCAGCGACTCAAGTACATCCGAAGTCAGGGACGGAAATGGGAAGCTACGGCGAAGCAAAAACAAGCACCGGAATAAAGAAAACAGCCTGAAGAGCACGGCGGTACACGCCGGATTTAGAAGCTCTCGGCCAGGTCAGCAAAAGTTGCCCTCCAAAGGCAACAGAACCGAACTGTCCAGCCTAAACAAGATTCTGGATAAAATATGTCAGATCCACAGCACCCCCGATAAACCTACAAATCATACCCATAGAGAATGTTGGGTCTTCAAGCAGTCCGGCAAGCTTAACGCTGAACACAAGGGGCAGGATACACCAAGCGAAGACGAGGACGAGCCCCGCAAGCAAAGCACTGGGGAACAGAAGAAATTCCCACCAGAAATCAAAACAGTCAACGTGTTACACGTGATAAAGGGGAGAAACAAAACGGCACTCCTGAAGACACATGCCCCAGGGCCTATCACCGCGGAGTTCTAACACTGGTCGTCCCAACCAATCACCTTTGACCATCGGGATTACTCGGCAAGTATCCGGCATGCAGGATGGGCTGCCTTGGTGTTAGACCCGATAATTGACGGATACCACTTCACACAAGTCTTGATGGATGGCGGCAGTAGTTTAAACCTGATATATCAGGACGCAATCTACAAAATGGGGATAGACCCAACAAGAATCAGCCATAGCAATACTACCTTTAAAGCAGTAACGCCAGGCCCAGAAGCCCATTGCACGGGCTCCCTACTACTAGAGGTTATATTCGGCTTTCCCGATAACTTACGCAGCGAAAAGTTAACCTTCCACATCGCTCCGTTCCAAAGTGGCTATCAAGCACTACTCGGACGCGAAGCTTTCCCTCACTTTAACGCAATACCGCATTATGCTTCTCTCATGCTTAAGATGCCCCGGTCCACGCGGCATCATTACAGTAAATGGAAATATTGAGCGCTCCTTGCGCGCGGAAGACCGTGCGGCTGCCTTGGCAGCCGCACACTAAGCGGCCTCACCAACTAAAGAATCTGACAGGTCATTAAGACCACAGACGCGGTTAGACGAGTCCGGTGCAGCTATATGTAATTGATACAGGTTTGATGGCTATACCCCTATTACAATACAAGGGGCTCAACGCGCGCAAACAAGTGGCAATTAGGCTCAACTATACTCATCTTGAACTGTACATGGTTTCTTTAGTATAACCTACCTTTTTGCATGACAACTTTTCAACTAAGTTCCTCTCTTTTACAGATGACCATCGTGCTACACCCGTCCAGGATACGGCACAACGGAGACACATGCGCAGACGTGCAGCAGGGACCCGTTCCAAGGATTCTTTTTAGATTAAGACCCTGCGTAAACCTTTTTTACTGTCTCTTGTTGATACACATCCCCCGGATTCTCAGTACAATTGAGAAGGATGCTGACGTATTGGCATGTGGCCACGTCAGAATATTGCACGTACCTAGACACTAGGGGCTTATTACAAAGGGCACTGCTTAAGCCTGGTTTACACCATAAAGACCGAATACCTTAGGGAGTGTTCGGCGTCGCGAGTTTGGCCTTATATGCATCAGCTCCGAATCATGTCTTTGGTTAAATGCTGGGTTTGCCCGGCTCCTGTGTTTTGCTGCCTTACATTCCGCTCTATCGGCTAAGGTGGCACCAGGAGAACTACTGCGATTGTGCCCTGGTTCATCCGGACGAGCACCTCAGTAGAGAAAGCCGAAAACTGACTATCATGATATAGCGAGAGATTGGTCAACCACTCGATGACCTAGCGGAATCTTCAGGATTCCTCCGCCATAACAAAGGGCCATTTCCCGGCCAGGCATGTATGCACCCCGAATTCGGATGAGCGCGGAGCCACCAGGGGCTATATAGTAGCCCCACTGTCAAACTCCTCTGGCTAAGTGAAAGTGTTAAAGCATTATAGTCCGATTGCCTAGTTCGCTGCGCTTTCACCTCCTTAATGGACCAAGACGTTGGATCAAGTGTGAACATGTGTCTTCTGCGAACACCCCCGCAGTATATGCGTGGGGGCTGAAGCCGACGACTGTCATCTTTCAGGTTATATACATATATACATAAACGGCCGCACAGGAGGCATCATAGTACTTTCGGACAAAAGTATAAATACAGCCTTGATAAAGTCAATAAAACATTGTTTTTACAATGGGAATACATGTCACTCAAACATAATATTCTTCGAGCACTGAGCCTCTATCGAACGAGTGCCTTCAAGAACTTCTTGAAAGTAGTGCTCGGCAGCCACTCGGCATATGGCCGAACCCTGTGCCGCAACAGTGGTGGCATCCATCTCCGCCCAGTATGTTTTGACACGGGGAAGGGCCATCCGCGAGCCTTCTATGCACGCCGACCTCTTTATAGCATCGATGTGTGGCACAGAACCAAGGAATTGTTGCACTAAGCCAAAGTAGCTATTCGGCCTTGGCCCTCTCGGCCATAGATGATCCACAACGGACCTCATGGCAAGTCCGGATAATCTATGGAGCTTGGCCCACTCGGCCATTTGCTCATTCAACAGCAGCAGACGAGCTGGAGCATGAAACTGTGACCAAAACAATTTTTCCACTTCTTGATCTTTCCGATCCGTGAAGCACTCGGATGCATCAGCAGCACTTGCAGCCAAATCCACGTAGGCATCCGCAGAACTCCATAGCCGGTCTAGAGGTGCATACTTCGGATCCCCGAACTTCGTCTGCAACAACAAGGCTTCCCGGATACAATATCCGCAGCTTGATGCAGCTCCTCCTTCGTCGCTCTAATTTGCGAGCGGGCTTCCTTGGCAGCCACCCGGGCCTTTTCCAGGTCCGTCGCCTTCGCCCGCTTTCTTCTTCAAGAAGCTGGTAACGGTCAGCAGGATCTTTTAACTCTATAGCCATCTTGGCTAATTTTTCCTTGCTCTCGCAATGTGCAGCCCGTTCGGCCCTTAACTCCTTGGCCGCCTTTAAAGCGGCCGCATTGCTACTCCTGGCTTGCTCCTTGGCTCGGGCAAGCTCCGCGCAAAGGGTCGCCACGATGGCAGCTCCATCTGCAGTCACAACATATTAAAGATACTGGCATCATGCTGCTCTTATTACATGACAATCACCAGAAAAATCACCTACCCTGTGCCTCGTCAAGCCACTTGTTGACAAGCACGATGTCGGCATCTGCTGCATCTAGCTGTCGCTTTAGTTCGGCAAAACCATCAGTCCGGCTAGCCACCAGAGCTTCAACCACCTGTGCATATAGGCGGTCTGGTTATTACCTGAGACTATGATCCTCTGTTTGCTGCCATCTTCGATGACAACCAGAGTCTCAGGGGCTACTATCTACACAGGGCACATCTAAAAATGTGCGGTACTGTCAAAAATGTACATCATTTCACGTACCTCAAAACCCGTCAGTAGACTCATAAAGGCTTCGTGCAACCCGCTTTTGGCGGGCGAAATCCTTTCAATCACCGTACCCGTCAACGTACGGTGCTCTTCTGAGATAGTCGCTCGCTCTAGCAGATCCCTCAGTACGTCCGACCACACACCATACGGTGCCGGACTCTTTTGATTTCTCTCTTCAAGAGCCGGATACTGAGAACTTCGGGTGGCCATAGGACTACCTTCTGGCCTTGCCGGATCAGGAGAAACCCTCTGCGATGACACCTCGGGGTCGCCCGCCTCATGAGGCGGTGTGGTAGGGGGAGGCGTTTCGCTCTCCATCATCTCTGGAAGAAGATCCCTTGAAGACGAGCTCTGCAGAGATGGGCTAAGATCCGAACTGCAAGATAAATGCTTTGGTTATTTTCCTCGGAAGTAAAGCGAGATATTTTCATTATTAAGTACTGAGGGAGTCCTGGATTAGGGGGTCTCCGTACAGCTGGACTATATCCTTTGGCCGGACTGTTAGACTATGAAGATACAAGATTGAAGACTTCGTCTCGTGTCCGGATGGGACTCTACTTGGCATGGAAGGCAAGCTAGGCAATACGGATATGTATATCTCCTCCTTTGTAACCGACCTTGTGTAACCCTAACCCTCTCTAGTGTCTATATAAACCGAAGAGTTTTAGTCCGTAGGACAACAACCATAACATACAATCATATCATAGGCTAGCTTCTAGGGTTTAGCCTCTCTGATCTCGTGGTAGATCTACTCTTGTACTACCCATATCATCGATATTAATCAAGCAGGACGTAGGGTTTTACCTCCATCAAGAGGGACCGAACCTGGGTAAAACATCATGTTCCCTGCCTCCTATTACCATCCGGCCTAGACGCACAGTTTGGGACCCCCTACCCGAGATCCGCCGGTTTTGACACCGACATTGGTGCTTTCATTGAGAGTCCCGCTGTGCCGTCGCCATCAGGAAGGATGTCTCATCCCGTCTTTAAAGACGGCACTGTTGCTGAGGGAGCTTTGGCTATCGGCCAAACTCTCTGGCTAGGTGGTTTTCTTATGACTGCCTGTTCGGCTGCTGCGCCAATGATGACTTCTCAGGTCATCGAAAGCAATCTTCATGTCAACTTGGAACTCGCCGAGCAATTAGATCCAATGGAGCTCTCTTCCCTGAACGAGCTCTTGGATCGCATCGCCGCCCTGGGAGTCGCTACAGACTACGATCAGATTGGGCCTAAACCCGATCTGAGAGAGATCAACTCTCCCCAGGTCACCCATCACATTGCAGTGGTGGAGGAACAATGCGGCAACCCTTCATCTATCTTAAGGACTAGCTATGTACGGATTCCCGATCCCTCCAAGCCGGATACCCACGGAGGGGAGGACGTCACTCAAGGCCTGAACCTAGAATCAGGCAGCGGGCTAGATTTATCGAAAAACATCCAAGAATCCAAACTTCCGAGGTCGGAAACTCCTTGGCCCCTGAGTCTCAGATTGGGTGAGGATTCGGATTCAATTCCACCCACCCACCCAAACATACGCGATCTATCCCAAATTAGGCAAGAGCTCGAAGAAACAGTACACCATTACTAGGCCAGATTCCTCCTGGTCATGAACAGGGTAAAGGACTGCCGCGAGGAAGACGCAATTTCATTCTTCTGCAATAACGGACAAGGGAATCCTCAACGCCATAAGTCGCCGTGAAATTACACGCTTTGCCAACTTGGCGTCCATAGTACGAAAGTACTGTGCAATGGAAAGCGCCTGCAAAACCGAAATAAAATTTTGGGATAATCCGGCCCTGAACACGAACCTAGTTCGAAATAAAAGGGTGCATTATCACAATACACCTGGGTTAACTACCAAAAAGCAAAAGCCCTCTACGGGGCAAGGAACCGTACTGGAGGGATGGCTCAACGGACCCTGCAAAATTCATAGTACAGCGGATGCAATACCAATGCACAGCCTTAGAGCATGTTGGATACTCCGGCAGGTGGCCAAAAGTGGTGAGGATCTACTCCTCCCAAATACCACAGAGCACCATCCCGTGGACAACAATACGGTGTTAACGGTCTTTGAGACCTTCGCGTCAAATAACAGAAGCAAGCGAACACTCCGCAGCATGGCCGAAATCTGCCACATAGCAGAAATAAATCCTTGGAGTGACACGACTATTACCTTCAATGCCAGTGACGAACCTAAATTCCGAACAGCCCGAGCACCAGCCGCACTGGTCCTCAGTCCAATCGTGGACGGCTTTCGACGCACCAAGGTACTCATGGACGGCGGCAGCGGATTAAACCTCATCTATGAGGAAACTCTTCAAAAGATGGAAATAGACTGGAGCCGCATTGAGCAAAGTAGCACAACCTTTAGAGGAATCATCCCTAGTCGGGAAGCACGCTCTACTGGGAAAATCACACTATATGTGGTATTCGGCACGCCGGATAATTACAGGTCCGAAGAAATTACATTCCAAGTGGCCCCGTTCAGCAGCGGATACCACGCTCTACTAGGGCGGGAGGCGTTTACAATCTTCCAAGACATACCCCATTACGGGTACATGAAGCTCAAAATGCCCGGACACAACGGAATCATCACTCTTGCTAGTGATCTGGACATAACACTCCATGCCGAAAATAAGACAGCCGCACTAGCCCTCGAGGCACTATCCGAAGCCCTAGCGGCCGAGGAACTAACTGCGCTGCGCTCCATGGTGAACAGGGACGATGTGATACTCGATAAAAGATCCAAGTCCACCTCCTTTAAACCGGCGGACGAAATAGTCAAATTCCAAGTCCATCCAACGGACCCTACAAAAATAGCTTCCATCGAGGCACAATTAAACCCTGATGTCGACGCCGCACTGCGAGAGTTCCTACGCGAGAACTGGGACATTTTTGCCTGGCACCCTTCAGACATGCCAGGAATCCGCCGCAGGATGGCTGAGCACAGCCTAAATATCCTAAAAGGATTCAAGCCAGTCAAGCAGGCTCTTTGACGTTTCTCCGAACCTAAGAGACAGGCCATGGGAGAGGAACTAGCCAAGCTATTGGAGGCCGAATTCATCAGAGACATAAAACATCCGGACTGGCTAGCAAACCTGGTGATGGTACCAAAGAAGGACAAATCCTGGCGCTTGTGCATCGATTTTAAGGACCTTAACAAGGCCTTCCCAAAGGATCCCTTCCCCCTCCCCTGCATCGATCAAATCATCGATGCTACCGCAGGACACGATTCATTGTGTTTCCTCGACGCATACTCCGGCTACCATCAAATTAAAATGGTGGAGCCAGACCAAGCCGCAACGGCATTCATCACACCATACGGCCCATTCTGCTTCAACACAATGCCCTTCGGGCTCAAAAACTCCGAATGAACATATCAGCGCATGATTTAGACATGTCTGGCAAACCAGATCGGCAAAATAGTGGAGGCATACGTGGATGACGTGGTCGTTAAAACCAAGAATGTCAAAACTCTAGTAGACGACTTGAGGCTCACATTCGACAACCTCCGAACATATGACATCAAGCTCAATCCGGAAAAATGCATTTTCGGCATACCAGCCGGAAAGCTCCTGGGATTCATCGTCTCCAATAGAGGTATTGAAGCTAATCCGGCCAAAATCCGAGCGTTGTCACAGTTGGCTACCCCAACTGACCTCAAACAAATACAAAAATTGACTAGATGCGTGGCGGCTCTAAGCCGCTTTATCTCTCGCTTGGGAGAAAAGGCATTACCCCTTTATCGCCTCCTCCGGCGCACCGAACACTTCGAGTAGACGGATGCCGCCACGGCCGGACTTAACGAAATAAAAGCCATATTGGCAACAAACCCAGTCCTGGCCGCGCCAAACATTGGCGAACCAATGCTATTATACATTGCGGCAACTCATCAAGTAGTAAGCGCAGTGCTCGTCGTCGAGCGAGAAGTGGAGGGACACAAATTCCCCCTTCAAAAGCCGGTTTACTATGTGTCCACTGTCCTTACTCCATGCAAGTCACGGTACCCGCATTATCAAAAGATAGCGTACGCGGTATTTATGGCATCCTGGAAGCTGCGACACTACTTTCAAGAGTGTTCGATAACGGTAGCCTCGGAAGTGCCACTTAACAATATTATAAACAACCACGACGTGACGGGCCGGATTGCCAAATGGGCCATTGAGCTCCTCCCGTTCGACATAACTTACAAGCCATGACGAGCTATTAAGTCGCAAGTTTTGGCTGACTTCGTCGCTGAGTGGACGGAAGCCGAACTCCCTAAAGAGTACGGCACATATTCAAACTGGATCATGCACTTCGACGTCTCCAAAATGTTGGCTGGTCTGGGGGCTGGCGTCATTTTGACGTCCCCAACAGGAGATACTGTTCAATACATACTACAGATAATGTATACGGACTCCAACAACGCAGCCAAATATGAGGCCCTTCTACATGGTCTCCGGATGGCAGTATCCATGGGCATTCAACGCCTAGAGGTGCGCGGGGATTCGAACCTCGCGATATCCCAAATAAATGGAGACTTTGATGCCAAGGATCCGAAAATGGCAGCTTATCGCAATGCCGTCCTAAAAATATCAGCTCGGTTCGAGGGGCTCCAATTTCACCATGCGGCTCGGGAAAACAATCAGGCGGCGGATATCCTCGCCCGCATCGGCGCAAAACGCGACGCGGTCCCTCCCAACATATTTCTGGAAAGGCTCTTCAAGCCATCCATAGCATGGGAAGGGGACCCCGGTAACAACAGTCTGGACTCGGCCAAAATACCCGATACTGAACTCTCTGACACAATCGGAGGCCCCGCCACAGAAATAACACATTCAGCCCACAAAATAATGGCCATTATTGCCCTGTGGACAGAACCATTCCTGGCCTACCTAACCAGACAAGAACTTCCGGAGGACCAAAATGAGGCACGCTGCATAGTGCGGCGATCCAAGGCCTACAGAGTCCATGAGGGAGAATTGTACAAAAAAAAGCGCTACCAGAGTCCTTCAAAGGTGCATCTTCGAAGAGGAAGGGCGGAACCTTTTGGCAGAAATTCACGCCGGACTCGGCGGTCATCACGCCGCAGCCCGGGCTCTTGTAAGCAAGGCCTTCCTTACATGATTCTATTGGCCAACGGCCCAGGCAGATGCACAGGACTTGGTCCAACGTTGCACCGATTGCTAGCTCTTTGCAAATCAAAGCCACATGCCACCCACCGCCCTCCAAACAATCCCCATTACATGGCCCTTCGGGTCTGGGGGCTTGACATGGTTGGACCCCTTAAAGGGGGAACCCACAAGAAAAAATACTTATTGGTCATGGTGGACAATTCACCAAATGGATAGAGGCTAAGCTGGTTAAAACAGCCGAATCCGGACCGGTGATAGATTTCATATCCGGGGTTGTACACCGTTACGGCGTCCTCCACAGCATCATCACTGATAACGGCACAAACTTCACAGCCGACGAGGTAAAACTCTGGTACAGCAAAATGGGCATCAAGATCGATTATGCTTCAGTCTATCACCCACAAACCAACGGACAAGTCAAACGAGCAAATGGTCTTATAATGAGCGGCATTTAACCCAGATTAGTGCGCTCCTTAACGGAGTCTGACACACACTGGGTAGAGGAGTTCGACTCCGTACTCTGGGGGCTGCGGACCACGCCAATCGTAGTACCAGATATACACCGTTCTTGATGGTGTACGGCGCAGAGGCAGTCCTGCCCTGTGACATAATGCATGACTCACCTCGAGTGCGCATGTACGAAGAAAGAGAGGCCGAACTCGATCGGCAGGACAGTCTGGACACCTTGGAGGAGCGCGACGTAGCCAAAGCTCGTTCTGCATTTTACCAGCAACATGCTCGCAGATACCAAAGCAGGGAAGTACAGGCCAAAACTTATAACGTTGGCGAACTAGTTCTACAGCTGCCGGATAAGAAAAAGAACAAGCTCGAGCTCAAATGGGAAGGTCCCTTCATTATCGACCAACTTCTAACCGGTGGAGCGTACCGACTGCGGGATGCATCGACTAGTCGACTCGAGCCGAACCCATGGAATGCAGCCAGGCTTCGAAGATTCTACGCTTAGCACCGGACTCTATGTTAGTCCCCTCCCTTTGTCCATTTTCTGCATATGCATCATCTGTCTTGTTTCCCTTTCTTTCTTTTATTTCTCTAGGCCTTCAAGGGTCACCTTGTGCCTCACTCGTACATTACAGATGCGCTATCCACACTCTTCATACCTGGGGGCTTCTTTCACAGAATCTTAAGTTATTTACCTGGGCCTCACGCCCAACACATGTGTTATACTTCCGCATGTACCTTTTTTCACCATTATATGCATCGATATGACTTAAGTTTTGGCCAAGCTGGGTTGCCTGGCTCTTGTATTTATGCCCTACATTCCCGTTAATTCGGCTAAGGCATAAGGGGAGCACCTCTGCGATTGTTACCGCCGGGTCAGCCGGACGTGTACCTCAGACTGGGTGAAGCCGAAAGCTAGTGTTCTTAAGGGAATATTCGGTCGGTGAACAAAATATGACTTTTATTATCCATATCTGCCCCCAGATGATTTTCCTGCATTTCTTATCGCAGTCCGGACATGCACTTTAGGGCATGCTTACCCAGGGAAAGGAACCCTTAACGGAACTATTCTACCTGGAAGATGTTTCTTACTACGCATGTAATATAACATAACTAGTTGGGCACTTGTCTGATAAAGCACTAATGACCCCTACACCTGGTCTCCATGCATGCCTCGGTTCTTACATAACCGAGAGGGTATTCGGATACACTCTGGACTGTCAGGTCCCGAGGTTGAAGCGAAAAGGTCCGCCATGACAAACGATCTACAATCCGGCTAGAAGGCATTATACATGTCACTTTAAAATTACATAGTCAATTTGACTGGTTGAATTCCTCTTCAATACCATCCAATAGGCTGTCTAGTCTACAGACCTATTGGGAATACTTTGCGGCCAATTCTACTTGGCCGTAAACTAAGCTCACAGGGATCTCCTTCCCATCAGGCCCCACACGTCCGACTTCGGCCATGTGGTTCGGGTCAGCCTTCCTGTATCGTGTCTTCACCATTGCCCAGGCTTCCCTGGCGCCCTGACGGCAGGCCGATATCTTCCATAATCGGAAGCACCGTTGTGCTCCCTTCAGCTTTTCTGCAAGCTCTCCAAGGCCTTCGGGTATGGAGACGGATGGCCATAAGGCCTGGGTGACGCCTTGCATCACCTGCCGAACTCGTTCGTGCAGATGTGAGAGCTCGGTAAGAAGGTCACCCATTGAACCGGGCATTTCCTCAGCAGGACGACCAGTTAGCATACCTACAGACATAACTCTATCAGCCAGCTTCCTCGCCGACCTCTTTTTCAAAGTTCGTTCAAGCACTTACTAAATATGCCGCGTTGAAGCCGCCGATTTTCCTTAACAGAGTCCGACAGTTGGGCACGAACATCTTGTAGTTCCACGCCCAGCTTGGTGTTGGCATCTAGGAGATCATTTTTCTCCTGCCTCACCCTCGTAAGCACGTTCTCACCGGCCTTTAGCTGGCGTAGGAGCTGTTGCTTATCCGGATTTACTTCGGTGTCACCTGCAATTTTATCATCAGATCTGCATACACGCCGCATTCTATATGATACTTATCATTTGAAGGATATGTTACCAGAGGGGGCCTCTTTGGGCTCCCCTGCTGCGGCCAGTGCGGCCTGAAGTTGGGCTTTGCACTCTTCCAGCTCCTAGGACAGTTGAGTATTCTTTTCTGTAAGAACTTGCATAAAAAATGATCCTTAAATCAGTTATCCTAACTGTTTCAAGTCTCAGGGGCTACTGATATATATAATCACCAAATTTTCTCACACGTATGTCTTTTACATACTGCTCTGTGGCTCTGGCTAGACCATTTTGAGCGGCACGGAGGTGCGCGTCTCCCAAGTTGAAGGCATACAATGCCTCTTGGGAGAAACAAGCATCACAAAGAACAGTCTGGCGACGCCTGTGGTTCATGGCAGTTTCCACCTCGGAATTGGTGGCAGACAGTTTATCCGCATCCTCTATCGGAGGAGCACCCGGCGCACACCTCGTATTCGTCCCCGCCTCCGAATACGGCCTTGGAGCCTGGCTTGTGGAGGCACGGTTGGTAGCCTCTCCGGGTATAGTCCGGCAAGCGCTCTTTTTCCTGAAAAGAAGGCACGGGCGTTAATACGCCTCTGAGAATAATGTCTTGCAATAAAGACGGCGCACCGTACCGCTGCGCCGGTGTCTCAATCCGGAGTGCGGGTCTTTTCAGCCTGCCTGGCCTCGCGGCCCCTTGTTGCCCAATAGCCGCAGGCTCGACCTTCTGCCTCGAGGACCTCCCCTGCAAAACACGGCTGTTATACGGCGATCAAAAACACGCAAGGACGGATCCCTTTTTGAAGTGCTGGGACTTCGGTCTCAGTCACCTGTGAGGCTGGAACTAGCCCAGGGTAATTGGCCATAATGGCCACCAAAGCATTATCATTGCTCGATTGGTAAAACACCCCATCGATCAGCTCCAACGATATGTCTGGATCCTCTTGGGAGGCCGGGTCAAGGGACCGTCCAGGGTCCTCGGGTTGTGGAGGGGGGTTGTTTATCTCCCTTACAGCCTGGCGCAGTTCCTGCGTAGAAATCGCTAGACTGAATACTTGACTGCGGAAATATGAAACGGATGGGCGAGAAAAGGTCTCCGCTTACCCAGCTCGGAGGATTGTACATAGAAAATCCACCCTGCGGATTGACACGAAGGAATTCCTCCTCTTCTCCCTTGTACAAAGTGGATAAGATCTTTGTTAGATCAGCAACCGATCCCGGCCCTTTACGGCCGTAGCGGGTGGCGTCATCCTCCCCGTTGAAATCCCACATGGGGTGGCCTCTATACTGAAGCGGCTGCACCCCCCGCATGATACATATGGCCATGACCTCGATCATGGTCAATCCAGATCGAGCTAAAAAACTTATCCGGCTCATCAGGTAAAGAACGTCCCTGTCATCTTCCTCCAAGGGGCTCTGTGGACGCCAGCTCCGGCGCTTCTTCAAAGGGGCGTTGTGGAACTCAGGAAGGCCGATCCGAATAGGATCCGGGAGGGGGACGTCTTATATATAAAACCATTCTGAAGGCCAGTCTTCGGACATCTTCTTTGGGGTTCCGGATAGGTATCCGGTCCCGGCAACACGCCACACTTCGGCTCCGCCCACTTGATATATTGACCCCTTCTGAGAACGGGGCACAAGGCAGAACAGCTTCTTCCACAGAGCGAAATGAGCCTCACAGCCCAAAAACAACTCGCAAAGCGCTACGAATCCCGTGACATGCACCATGGAGGCAGGCATAAGGTTGTGCAACTGGAGGCCGTAGAACTCCAGGAGCCCCCGGAGAAACGGATGAATTGGGAATCCGAGCCCTCTTACCAAATAAGGGACAAGGCATACCCGCTCTCCCTTGGAGGGATTGGGAAGGCTCTCCGCTTCCTCTCCGCCATTATAGGTGGCGAGCCCGGCTCGAACCGGGACCAAGTACGCTGGGGGAAGAAATCCCTTGGTCTGAAGCATCACTAATTTACTGTGCGGGGCATCTCTCCCAATCTCCAGGCTTGGAACTAGGGAGCGAGAGGAGGAGTTGCGTCGACCGGCCATGATGGAATGGATCTCTGTCGGGCGCGCTCCGATGAAGGCTCGCCAAGGGAGGATGGTGTGATTTGGATCTGAATCCTTGTCTTTTTAATAGGCGACTCATTCACACAGCTAGGGGGGTAAATGTGAAAACACCCTGGCTCTTCACATTTGCTTGACACCTGGAAAGTGGCCATTATTGGGCGTGGAAGCCAAGGAGTGCAACATTCACAAGAAACCAGACACTATTTCGACAGGTACACAGAATTTGGAAAGGAACCCGCCTTGCAATGCCGAAGACAATACTGCACGTCGGACTCATCGTCATTGAAGCCTGGTTCGTGGGCTACTGAGGGAGTCCTAGATTAAGGGGTCTCCGGATAGCTAGACTATATCCTTTGGCCGGACTGTTAGACTATGAAGATACAAGATCAAAGACTTTATCTCGTGTCCGGATGGGACTCTACTTGGCGTGGAAGGCAAGCTAGGCAATACGGATATGGATATCTCCTCCTTTGTAACCGACCTTGTGTAACCCTAACCCTCTCCGGTGTCTATATAAACCGAAGAGTTTTAGTCTGTAGGACAACAACCATACCATAAAATCATATCATAGGCTAGCTTCTAGGGTTTAGCCTCTCTGATCTCGTGGTAGATCTACTCTTGTACTACCCATATCATCGATCTTAATCAAGCAGGACGTAGAGTTTTACCTCCATCAAGAGGGCCCGAACCTGGGTAAAACATCGTGTCCCCTGCCTCCTGTTACCATCCGGCCTAGACGCACAGTTCGGGACCCCCTACCCGAGATCCGCCGGTTTTGACACCGACAAGTACCCTTTTACCTATAGCTCGGTGGAGGGCTGATCCCCTTGAGGGCATAGCGCGGCCAGGGTAGCCCGCGAGGCAGGACCCTCCGGCAAAGATTTCTTCCCCCATTTCGAGACCATTGTCTCCGGGTCCTCGGAGGCGGTCCTCTTCCTTCCCTGGGGAGAGGAAGTTTCAGTCCCTCCTCCCTGGCTAACCTCCTTCGCGGAGGCGCTAACCTCCTTGTTCCCCCCTTTATCTTCTCCCAAGGGCGCTTGATAAGGCGCGATCTCCAGCATCCTGGTTAGCACGGGATTTGGTGAGGTCTTAGGGAGCGGGGCCGGACACCTGATCAACTTTGCCTTCGCTATCCAATCCTGGACAAAGGGGCGGTTTTTCTTTTTTAGGGCAATGTTGTTATAAATAAAACGGACAGTGTGTTCGGATGCGGGGCTACTTACTGGGGTATCCGAGCGATTGCAGCTCAGACCTGCATCCTCGGTGATGTCCGGACACATTATTTGTGGTCCGAAGAACAATTTGTACATCTCTTCATGGGTCATGCCGAGGAAATTTGGATAGCTCACTGTCCTTCCAGGTTGAATTCCCACATGCGAAAGGGCCGGTGTTTGCAAGGCTGGACTTGACGGACTAGCATAACTTGCACTACCATAACTAGACTGATATCTCTCTCGAGGAGATCTTGGATACGGCTTTACAGTATTGGCACATCCTTGGTTGGACCCCAGCTCAGCCCCCTACTGATCCATGACATAAGTAGTGGTGGGGGGCCTGAGCGGAAGGCGGGGGCAGCTACCCACTTGGCACTTCGGGGAGCTGTGATGTAGAACCACTCCCGTTGCCACAATCCGGACACCTCTGGGAAGTGACCCTCAGGCCATGGATCGTCAGCAATTTTGCTTATTGAAGCGCCTCCACACGCTGCATGCTGCCCCTCGATCATCTTTGGCTTCACATTAAAGGTCTTGAGCCACAGGCCGAAGTGAGGGGTAATGCGGAGGAAGGCCTCACATACGACAATAAATGTTGAGATGTGAAGAAAGGAATCCAGGGCCAGATCATGAAAATCTAGCCCATAATAGAACATAAGACCCCTAACAAAGGGATCCAGAGTGAGGCCTAGTCCTCGGAGGAAGTGGGAGACGAACACGACGCTCTCGTTGGGTTCGGGAGTAGGGACGACCTGCCCTCGGGCAGGCAGCCAATGCAAAATTTCGGCGGTCAGATATCTGGCCCCTCTCAACTTCTTGATGTCCTCCTCTATGACAGAGGAAGGCATCCACCGACCTTGAAGGTTGGATCCGGACATAGTTGAAGGTCCAAAGTGCCTAAACCTGAGCTTTGGGTGTTGGAACTCGATGCGAGAGGCGGATTCGATTAAGATCGAGAGGAAAAGGCCTTGTCCCCCATTATAAAGAGGGTGAATATCAAGCGTCCTCCTCGTGGCCGTTTGTGACTTGCCTAAGATTTAGGAGTCCTACTAATAGGCACAGTTGGGTTACCCACGTCCGTATTAATGGAAATCCCGTAATAAGGGGACACGGTCTCTGCTTCGACAAGACGTGCTAAGGAAACTGCCTCGCGAAACACACTGAGATGGGTTAGGAAAAATGATTCGAATAAAAACCTGGCTGTGGTGTGATGTCACACTACGGGGTACGTCAGTAGATTAGATTTGTGTAAATATTATTCCCTCTACGGTGGTATGTGGAACTTATTTTGCGGAGCCGGACACGATCCTCGTGTTCAAGATCTTCTATGAAGTATTCGGAGAAGGAACCTGCCTTGCAATGCCGAAGACAATCTGTGCGCCGGATTCATCGTCATTAAAGCCTGGTTCAGGGGCTACTGAGGGAGTCCTGGATTAGGGGGTATCCGGACAGCCGGATTATATCCTTTGGCCGGACTGTTGGACTATGAAGATACATGATTGAAGACTTCGTCCCGTGTCCGGATAGGACTCTCCTTGGCATGGAAGGCAAGCTTGGCAATACGGATATGCAGATCTCCTTCCTTGTAACCGACTCTGTGTAACCCTAGCCCCCTCCGGTGTCTATATAAACCGGAGGGTTTTAGTCCGTAGGACAACATACAATCATACCATAGGCTAGCTTCTAGGGTTTAGCCTCTCTGATCTCGTGGTAGATCAACTCTTGTACTACTCATATTATCAAGAATAATCAAGCAGGACGTAGGGTTTTACCTCCATCAAGAGGGCCCGAACCTGGGTAAAACATCGTGTCCCCTGCCTCCTGTTACCATCCGCCTTAGACGCACAGTTCGGGACCCCCTACCCGAGATCCGCCGGTTTTGACACCGACACCTACGTCAAGCTAGCTAACAGGAGCCCACGAGGTAGGGGGCGTGCCTACCCCCCGCCCCCCCAAGGCGCGCCCTCCACCCTCGTGGGGCCCCTGTTGCTCCACCGATGTACTTCTGCCTCCTATATATACCCACGTACACCCAAACGATCAGAACAGGAGCCAAAACCCTAATTCCACCATCGTAACTTTCTGTATCCTCAAGATCCCATCTTGGGGCCTATTCTGGAGCTCCGCCGGAGGGGGCATTGATCACGGAGGGATTCTACATCAACACCATAGCCCCTCCTATGAAGTGTGAGTAGTTTACTTCAGACCTACGGGTCCATAGTTAGTAGCTAGATGGTTTCCTCTCTCTTTTTGGATCTCAATACAATGTTCTCCCCCTCTCTTGTGGAGATATATTCAATGTAATCTTCTTTTTGCGGTGTGTTTATTGAGACCGATGAATTGTGGGTTTATGATCAAGTCTATCTATGAACAATATTTGAATCTTCTCTGAATTCTTTTATGTATGATTGGTTATCTTTGCAAGTCTCTTCGAATTATCAGTTTGGTTTGGCCTACTAGATTGATCTTTCTTGCAATGGGAGAAGTGCTTAGCTTTGGGTTCAATCTTGCGGTGTCCTTTCCCGGTGACAGTAAGGGAAGCAAGGCACGTATTGTATTGTTGCCATCGAGGATAACAAGATGGGGTTTTCTTCATATTGCATGAGTCTATCCCTCTACATCATGTCATCTTGCTTAAGGCGTTACTCTGTTTTTACTTAATACTCTATATGCATGCTGGATAGCGGTCGATGAGTGGAGTAATAGTAGTAGATGCAGGCAGGAGTCGGTCTACTTGAATCAGACGTGATGCCTATATACATGATCATACCTAGATATTCTCATAACTATTCTCAATTCTGTCAATTGCTCAATAGTAATTTGTTCACCCACCGTAGAATACTTATGCTCTCGAGAGAAGCCACTAGTGAAACCTATGGCCCCCGGGTCTATCTTTATCATATCAATCTCCTACTACTTAGTTATTTACTTTGCTATTCTTTGCATCTTTATCATAAAAATACCAAAAATATTATCTTATCATATCTATCAGATCTCACTCTCATAAGTGGCCCTATAGGGATTGACAACCCCTATTTGCGTTGGTTGCGAGGATTTATTTGTTTTGTGCAGGTACAAGGGACTCGCGCGTAGCCTCCTACTGGATTGATACCTTGGTTCTCAAAAACTAAGGGAAATAATTACGCTACTTTGTTGCATCATCCCTTCCTCTTCGGGGAAAACCAACGCAGTGCTAAAAGAGGTAGCAAGAAGGATTTCTGGCGCCGTTGCCGGGGAGGTGTACGCAAAAGTCAACATACCAAGTACCCATCACATACCCTTATCTCCCGCATTACATTATTTGCCATTTGCCTCTCGTTTTCCTCTCCCCCACTTCACCCTTGCCGTTTTATTCGCCCTCTCTCTCTATCTATCCTCCCTCTCTAATTGCCTCTTTTTGCCCGCTTGCTTTTTATTTGCTTGTGTGTTAGTTTGCTTGCTTGTTGTTATGGCTAGTTCTTTAACCTCTGCCTCTATGTCTGAAATTGGGGATACTATTGTCGATAATAATTTTGATGCTCCTACTAAAGAACCCACTATCTCACATATAAAAAGATTATGTGTTGGTAGTGGTAATATTATTGGAGAAGGAGTTATTCAAGTTTCTTTACTTGTGCCAGTGCTTTACCTTCTATGGGTAATTCTATTCTTCATAGAACGAGTAGTCTTGCGGACGTTGTTGCCATGCTTGTAGTTGAACTTGAGAGACAATTCATGCACATGCATCCTTCTATACAAAGGATTTTCCTAGAATTTTCTAATATTGAGCATTCTTCTGTTAAGCGTGTCGTTACTATCTTTTTGGCTCATGAGTTTCGATTCATAATAAAAGAGGCCAAAGAAATCTTTGTGCATTATAGTGTGGACGCTTGCCGTCCTCCCATAGAGACTATCCTCTTTGATCAAGAAGAAATAATGCGTTTTCAATCTTTAGACTATGTTGCTTTCAATGAAAATCTTAGAAAAAGGGTTCCTACCAATGTTTTAGTTGATAGAATTTCTGAACTTAATGATGATTTGGCTATTCTAGATAATGAATTGGGATATTCTCTTGAATATAGGCTTACAAAGTTTTGTCAAAAGAATGCTTATAATGATGAATTGGTTGTGCAATATGAAGGACCAAAGGAGGAACCTATACCTCCCAAGGTTGATCTTGGAGACTTTTTTCCCAACAAATTTAGCCTTTTTGATTACTTTTGCTTGCCTCAAATAAAGCTTGCTGCTGAACGTAGAGAATATGAAATGAGTTTTAACAATCTATCTTATTATTATGGCAATACCTAGATCTATTCTTGCTTGTTATGCCTAGCTAGGGGCGTTAAACGATAGCGCTTGTTGGGATGCAACCCAATTTTATTTTTATTCCTTGATTTTTGCTCCTGATTAGTAATAAATAAATTATTTAGCCTCTGTTTTGGTTGTGTTTTTTGTGTTTAATTAGTGTTTGTGCCAAGTAGAACTGTTGGGAAGACATGGGGAAAGTCTTGTTGAACTTTCTGTAAAAAACAGAAACTTTAGCACTCACGAGAACTGCTGTCATTTTTATTTGGAAAGTGCTATTTAGTTAATTCTTTTTGAAGATGATAAATAGATAAATTCCTCACGTCCAGCAATCTATTTTAGAATTTTTGGGGTTCCAGATCTTGCGCTAGCTACAGATTACTACAGACTGTTCTGTTTTTGACAGATTCTGTTTTGCGTGTGTTGTTTGCTTATTTTGATGAATTTATGGCTAGTAAAATAGTTTATGAACCATAGAGAAGTTGGAATACAGTATTTATAACACCCATATAAATAAAGAATGAGTTCATTACAGTACCTTGAAGTGGTCTTTTGTTTTTCTTTTGCTAACGGAGCTCACGAGTTTTCTACTTTTAAGTTTTGTGTTGTGCAGTTTTCAAGTTTTGGGTTAAGATTTGATGGATTATGGAACAAGGAGTGGCAAGAGCCTAAGCTTGGGGATGCCCATAGCACCCCCAAGATAATCTAAGGACACCAAAAAGCCAAAGCTTGGGGATTCCCCGGAAGGCATCCCCTCTTTCGTCTACTTCTATCGGTAACTTTACTTGGAGCCATATTTTTATTCGCCACATGATATGTGTTTTGCTTGGAGCGTCTTGTATTATTTGAGTCTTTGCTTGTTAGTTTACCACAATCATCCTTGCTGTACACACCTTTTTAGAGAGCCATACATGATTTGGAATTTGTTAGAATACTCTATGTGCTTCGCTTATATCTTTTGAGTTATGTAATTTTGCTCTAGTACTTCACTTATATCTTTTAGAGCACGGTGGTGGATTTGTTTTATAGAAACTATTGATCTCTCATGCTTCTCTTAGATTATTTTGAGAGTCTTAATAGCATGGTAATTTTCTTAAAATCCTAATATGCTTGGTATGCAAGATTAATAATAAAACTTTCTTATGAGTGTGTTGAATACTAAGAGAAGTTTGATGCTTGATGATTGTTTTGAGACATGGAGGTAATAATATCAAAGTCGTGCTAGTTGAGTAGTTGTGAAATTGAGAAATATTTGTGTTGAGGTTTGCAAGTCCCGTAGCATGCACGTATGGTAAACGTTATGCAACAAATTTGAAACATGAGGTGTTATTTGATTGTCTTCCTTATGAGTGGCGGTCGGGGATGAGCGATGGTCTTTTCCTACCAATCTATCCCCCTAGGAGCATGCGCGTAGTACCGAGGTTTTTGATGACGTGTAGATTTTTGCAATAAGTATGTGAGTTCTTTATGACTAATGTTGAGTCCATGGATTATACGCATTTCACCCTTCCATCCTTGCTAGCCTCTTCGGTACAGTGCATTGCCCTTTCTCACATTGAGAGTTGGCGCAAACTTAGCCGGTGCATCCAAACCCCGTGATATGATACGCTCTTTCACACATAAACCTCCTTATATCTTCCTCAAAACAGCCACCATACCTACCTATTATGGCATTTCCATAGCCATTCCAAGATATATTGCCATGCAACTTTCCATCATTCCGTTCATCATGACACATCCATCATTGTCATATTGCTTAGCATGATCATGTAGTTTACATAGTATTCGTGGCAAAGCCACCGTTCATAATTATTTCATACATGTCACTCTTGGTTCATTGCATATCCCGGTACACCGCCGGAGGCATTCATATAGAGTCATCTTTTGTTCTAGTATGGAGTTGTAATCATTGAGTTGTAAATAAATAGAAGTGTGATGATCATCATTTTCTAGAGCATTGTCCCATGTGAGGAATAAAAAAGAAAGGCCATAAAAAAGAGAAGGCCCAAAAAATAGAAAAAAATGAGAGAAAAAGAGAGAAGGGACAATGTTACTATCCTTTGCCACACTTGTGCTTCAAAGTAGCACCATGATCTTCATAGTAGAGAGTCTCTCATGTTATCACTTTCATATAGTAGTGGGAATTTTTCATTATAGAACTTGGCTTGTATATTCCAACAATGGGCCTCCTCAAGTGCCCTAGGTCTTCATGAGAAAGCAAGTTGGATGCACACCCACTAGTTTCTTTTGTTGAGCTTTCATACATTTATAATGCTCTAGTGCATCCGTTGCATGGCAATCCCTACTCCTTGCATTAACATCAATCGGTGGGCATCTCCATAGCCCATTGATTAGCCGCGTTGATGTGAGCCTTTCTCCTTTTCTTTTTTGTCGTCTCCACATAACCCCTCCCCCCCTCATTATATTCTATTCCACCTATAGTGCTATGTCCATGGCTCGCGCTCATATATTGCGTGAAAGTTTATATGTTTGAGATTACTAAAGTATGAAACAATTGCTTGGCTTGTCATCGGGGTTGTGCATGATGATAGCATTCTTGTGTGACGAAATGAAACATGACTAAACCATATGATTTTGTAGGGATGAACTTTCTTTGGCCATGTTATTTTGAGAAGACATAATTGCTTAGTTAGTATGCTTGAAGTATTATCATTTTTATGTCAATATGAACTTCTGTCTTGAATCTTTCGGATCTGAATATTCATACCACAATTAACAAGAATTACATTAAAATTATGCCAAGTAGCACTCCGCATCAAAAATTCTGTTTTTATCATTTACCTACTCGAGGACGAGCAGGAATTAAGCTTGGGGATGCTTGATACGTCTCCAATGTATCTATAATTTTAGATTGCTCCATGCTATATTATCTACTGTTTTGGACATTATTGGGCTTTATTATCCACTTTTATATTATTTTTGGGACTAACTTATTAACCGGAGGCCCAGCCCAGAATTGCTGTTTTTTGCCTGTTTTAGGGTTTCGAAGAAAAGGAATATCAAACGGAGTCCAAGCGGAATGAAACCTTCGGGAACGTGATTTTCTCACCGAATACAACTCAAGAGACTTGGACCCTACATCAAGCTAACTAACAGGAGGCCACGAGGTAGGGGGGCGCGCCTTCCCCCCAGGCGCGCCCTCCACCCTCGTGGGCCCCCTGTTGCTTCACCGACGTACTTCTTCCTCCTATATATACCCACTGTCGGTGTACTAGAGTAGGGGTACCCTAGTATCCCGAACTTGTGCACGGGCAGTCGCAGCATCCCGCGGCAAGGCTTGCCGGGTGACCGCCAAAACCCTCCGTGCTCCCTTCGAAGACCATTCAAGAACAAAGTGCCCAAACCAAGGCCCCGGCAAGAGGAGCTTGCTGGGAAGGAAACAAGACCCCGGCGAGAGGAGCTTGCCGGGAAGGCCACTCAGGGTATTTCAAGGAACTTGCCGCGACGCGCTACGCGCCTCGGCAAGACCCGGTGAGCGACAAGCTCCCGGGCGCGACAAGACAACAACCGCGGCAAGGCGCTTGCCGCGGCAAACCGCCTCTCCGAGCCCGCGCTCCAGCACACCCGCCCACGTGTCGCTCTCCCGAGCACACGTGGCGGGAGGCCGTGCAGCTAGGGGTGCATGGTGGCGAGCAGGCGCTGACAAGATAACCATCGTGGCAAACGGTGCCGTCCCTAGCGGTCCCTTTCGATACTGTTTAGGCGGCATAGACGGGCATTTAATGCCCTTGTCCCCTGCCGTCAGGGTTAGGTATGATAACACTGTAGCAGGTAGCTGTGCCTACTACAGCACCTAGCTGCCCCTACCACAAGCACCTTTCCATTTTTGCCCTTTACCTCCGCTGCTATGTCGGTAACCCCTTGAGCATATAAAAGGAGGCCCGAGTGCAACGAGGGGGGAGGACGGCCATTTTCCAACACCCACGCTCGGTCTTGCTAGCCGCTGGTGTGTACTGTAGCACTCCGCGCTCCCGAGCTAGAAATCAATACAATCCACAAAGCAGGAGTAGGGTTTTACACATCCGTGCGGCCCGAACCTGGGTAAATCGCTCGCGTGCTCTGCCTCGATTTGCCCTTTGCACGACCAACCACCCGCATGCTTCGCCTCGATCTGCTCTTTGCGCAACCTCCGCCCCCCGCCGAACCGAAAGGGACCCGGTCCGCCGGTCCCATAGGTGTCCGTGGATCAGAAACCCCGGCATCTCTGGCGCGCCAGGTAGGGGGCGTCGAAGTTGTGTGAACCAGATCCGGCGCTCTCATGGGCTAGATCTTCATCGTCTTCAGATCCGGCGTTCTCGCGAGCTAGATCTTCATCACCTTCATCAACATGCCACCGAAGAAGAAGGTTTCGGGGGCAGCTGCTCCGTCCGCGCCGAGCCAGCCACCCCCGGAGCAAACGGTTGGTGGGGCAGGCGCCAGCGGAGGGGCACGCGTCGACGAGGGAGCTCGCGGTGCTGCCAGGTCCAAGGACAAGGCTTGCTGCCCATCGGTGGCGTAGCCGGCTCCCACAACGACCGGGCGCAGTCCAAGACCTCGGCGTCCGTGCATGCACCGCGCCCGTCTCAGGAGGCGCGGGACCGGCAGCGTCATGGTACTCACGGTGCCATGCGCTCGCTAGACCAAGACCGAGCTGGTGGATCTCGGAGCGCTCAAGACCACCATGCACGTCAACAAGCCGGCGCGAGCGACACACGGTCGCCTGGACGGGATACTGCTCCTTCTAACGTGGTTAGAAGTCCGAGCATATCCCGCTCCTCGCACCGTTCGCTACCGCCGCCCACCACCGCAGCCGAAGCTTTGGCGCGAGCTCAGCTGCTCCTCGACTACCCTCCAGCGCCGGACAAGATCGACGACTGGAGGGCCACTATGCAGAGTCTCATCGGCTTCACCAACGGCGACACTCCGCGGCAGCCGAGCATGTCTCGGCCGCCGCGAGCCAGCCAGGCGCGAGCCAGAGACGACAAGACTGGTGGGGGTGCAACCACTGTGCACTCTCCACCCCGAAGGCCCAGATCGCCGACTCGCCGGACCCGCCTCGACAGCGACTCCACCGCGTCGTCAGATCCGCGAGCTCGTCGCGATCAGCGCCAAGTTCTTCAAGAACGGCAACAAGAAGACGCTCGTACTCGCATCGAGCGCCGGAGAGAAGCGCGACGTCAATCTGACCAGCGTGCTGGGCCCTCTGTTGACATGCATGCGCCAGGGGAACCAGGCGACTTGCCGTATGCGGTAGGTTGCCCTGCGTTCACTCGTGAGCTGCGGCAAGTCCAGTGGCCTAGTACGAAGAATTTCAAGCCAGATGTACCAGAGAAGTACGACGGCAAGTTGCATCCGTCGGAGTTCCTTAGCATCTACACCATCGCGGTGCGGGCTGCTGGGGGACGGGACGACAAGATCCTTGCCAACTACTTCCCGCTGGTGCTCAAGCCCAACGTCAGGTCCTGGCTCATGCACTTGCCGGACAACTCCATATCCTCCTGGGCGGATCTGTGCCATCAGTTTGTTGGCGCCTTCACAGGCGGCCACAAACCTCATGGCCAAGAGAGTGATCTTCATCTGCTCGTCCAGAAGGAAGGGGAACCCTTGCGCCAGTACATCCAGAGGTTCAGCCGTGTACACCACAACATCCCAAATATCCACCCTGCCGCGGTAATCAGCGCGTTCCATCAGAACGTGCGTAACCGCAGGATGCGGGAGGAGATGGCGATGTGCAAGATTCGGGACGTCAGCGAGCTATATGCCCTGGCCGACAAGTGTGCATGCGCCGAGGAAGGGAGGAAATTCCCCAGAGAAAGCACTGGAGCAGAAGGATCTGACAGTGAGGATGCTGCCCCGGCAAAGAAAAGCCGGCGGCGCAACAGGAAGAAGAGAGGCAAAGAGGTGCTGGTCGTTGAGCAGTCCGGCGATGAAGGTGGCGCCAAGAAGGATATAGTTGGTAGCTCCGGCAAGGAAGTTGCCGCGTGCACCAACTGTCCGGCTGTGGTGACCGCCGACAAGCGGGACGGCTCCGACAAGCAATATTGCAAGATTCACCGCACCAAGGGCCACGACCTCCAAAGCTGCAAGAAGGTCGAGTAGCTTGTCCAGCAGCAGAAGGCTGAGTACGAGCGGCGCGACAAGGAGAGGGCCCAAGGGGGTGCTGGAGAATCCGGCAAGAAGCGCGCCGGACAGGAAGAACACCGCGGCAAGATCAAGCAGCGGCAAGTTGACAGACCTCCCCGCGGCTGCGACAACAATGGAGACGACGATGACGACGAAGACATGGATGACATTGAGACCAGTGAGCAGGAGTTTCAGAAAGCCACAGAGGTCTTGTGCGTTGACGGTGGTGCTTCCCTGCATACCTCGCACCGCCAACTCAAACAGTGGGTGCGGGAAGTCAATGCAGCGGAACCACCCATCGAATCGCGCAAGCTTCTGAAGTGGTCCAGCACGCCTATCATCTTTGACATTGAGGACCACCCTGATCGCACAACTGCAGTCGGGTGTCTGCCGATGTTGGTTTCACCAACTATCCGCAACCTCAAAGTCACCAAGATACTAGTTGACGGCGGGGCCGGCTTAAACCTGATCTCCTCCGCTGTGCTCCGAAAACTCCAGATCCCTGACAGCGAGCTCGAAGAGACCGGCACGTTCCAAGGAATCAGTCCGGGAAGGAGCAAGCCGAAGGGGAAGGTCACGCTGCCGGTAACATTTGGCAGCAAGCTGAACTTCAGGACTGAGAGGGTCACATTCGACGTCGCCGATATCCCATTGCCCTACAATGGGATACTTGGCCGTCCAGCACTCGCCAAGTTCATGGCGGCCTCTCACTACGCATATAACGTGCTGAAGATGCCAGGCCCGATAAGCGTCATCTCTGTCCTCGGCGACAAGAGGGATGCTCTTATCTGTGCCGACAAGATCTACCGGGAAGCAGCAGCCACGGCAGATTGCAATCCACTTGCCGCTGAAGCTCCCGGGGGGAAGAAGACCAAGTCCGGCAAGAGTTCTGATGCCCACTCCGGCAAGCGCAGCTCTTCGGAGTGCTGCGCTGCCGTCGAGGACGCACCATCGAGCTCCACCGGCAAGACCAAGTCCAGCAAGAGTTCTGATGCCCACTCCGGCAAGCGCACCTCTTCGGAGTGCTGCGCTGCCGTCGAGGACGCACCATCGAGCTCCACCGGCAAGTGCAAGAAGACGATGGCAGCTCCGCCAGAGACGAAGAGGGTATCCGCCAAGGAGGACGGCGCTGGTGGTACCTTCACCATCAGTGCCACGCTTGACCCTAAATAGGAAAGCGCGCTCGTTACTTTCCTGCGGGCGAATGTCGGCGTGTTCGCATGGCGGCCGTCTGACATCCCCGGTGTTCCCAGGAGAGTGATTGAGCACCACCTTGCCGTTTGCCCTCATGCGTGGCCCGTCAAGCAGAAAGTCAGGAAGCAGGCGGTGGAGCGCCAAGAATTCATTGCAGAAGAGATCAAGAAACTGGAAGCGGCAGGCCTCGTCAGAGGAGTGCTCCATCCCACGTGGCTGGCCAATCCTGTAGTCGTGCGCAAGGCAAACGGGAAATGGAGGCTTTGTATCGATTTTACCGATGTTAACAAAGCTTGTCCCAAGGACCCATTTCCTTTGCCGCGCATTGACCAGATTGTTGACTCCACAGCCGGATGTGATTTGCTTTCGTTTCTTGACGCATACTCAGGGTATCATCAGATCTTCATGGCAGAAGACGATGAGGAGAAGACCGCATTTATTACTCCATGTGGCACGTACTGCTTCGTACGGATGCCTTTCGGATTAAAAAATGCTGGTTCGACATTTGCAAGAGTAGTCCATATTGCTTTTGAGCCACAAATACACAGAAATGTGGAAGCCTACATGGATGATATAGTGGTCAAGAGCAAGGACAGAGCAACTCTGATTCAAGATTTAGACGAGACCTTTGCAAATCTGCGCAAGATCAGCCTCAAGCTCAACCCGGAGAAGTGTGTGTTTGGAGTCCCCTCCGGCAAGCTTCTCGGGTTCTTCGTGTCTCAGCGCGGAATCGAAGCCAATCCCGACAAGATCAAGGCCATTGAGCAGATTGAAGCACCAAAGCGCGTCAAGGATGTATAGAAACTTGCCGGTTGCGTGGCTGCTCTCAGCAGGTTCATCTCTCGGTCTGCTAAGCGCGCCTTGCCGTTTTTCAAATTATTGAAAAAGGCAGGTCCAATGAAATGGACCCCGGAAGCGGAGGCTGCGCTGCAAGACCTGAAGAGATACCTGTCCTCCACTCCAATACTTGTCGCACCTAAGCCACAAGAGAAGTTGCTGCTGTACATAGCGGCAACCAATCAAGTGGTTAGTGCTGCGTTAGTAGCAGAAAGGGAGGCAGATGATGAGCCAGCAACCGCGGCAAGCGCATCCAGCGACAAGCAGGGGGCTTCCCCGACAAGCTCTGGTCCCGACAAAGATGGATCTGCGCAGATGCACGAGGAGACACGGAAGAGAATGGTGCAGCGCCCAGTTTACTTTGTCAGTTCCCTCCTGCAGGGGGCTAGGTCAAGGTACTCTGGTGTGCAGAAATTGCTTTTCGGCCTCCTCATGGCCTCGAGAAAGCTGCGCCATTACTTCCAGGCACATGAGATCACAGTTGTAACTCGCTTTCCGCTGAAGAGGATACTGCAAAATCCAGAAGCGACAGGCAGGATTGTTGAGTGGGCACTGGAACTGTCAAGCTTTGGCCTCAAGTTTGAAAGCACTTCAACTATCCAGAGCAGAGCATTGGCAGAGTTTATAGCAGAATGGACGCCAACACCAGATGAAGAAATTCCAGAAACGAGCATCCCCGACAAGGAAGCAAGCAAAGAGTGGCTGATGTACTTCGATGGTGCCTTCTCGCTGCAAGGCGCCGGCGCTGGTGTGCTGCTTATCGCACCCACCGGAGAGCACCTCAAGTACATAGTCCAGATGCACTTTCCCAAGGAGCAAGCAACAAACAATATTGCAGAGTATGAGGGATTGCTTGCCGGTCTCAGGATCGCGGCAGACCTTGGGATCAAGAAGCTCATTGTCAGGGGTGACTCACAGCTTGTCGTCCGCCAAGTAAACAAGAATTATCAGAGTCCGTTGATGGAAGCTTACGTTGACGAAGTGAGAAAGCTGGAAGAGCACTTTGACGGCCTACAAATGGAGTATGTTCCAAGAGCTCAGAACGCCATTGCCGACGGCCTGACAAAGTGCGCCGCACTTAAGTTACCTATGGAACCAGGGATCTTTGTGCTCAAGCTGACTCAACCGTCCGTAACACCATCAACTGGACAGAGCAAGAAGAGGAAGTTGGTTTCTGGTGACTATTTGCCGGCAGAGCTTCCCGAAGCCGCCGCCAAGAAGGTCCCCAAGATCAACGCCAAGAGCGCTGAGGAGCAAGATGCTCCGGCAAGCCCCAGGGTTTGTTCCGTTGAAGCAGAAGCTCCCGGCAAGTTTTGCTTCGGCAAGCTTGCCGGGGAACGTCAAGCTCCGGCAGAGATCCAGGTTCTCGCCGTAGAAGCGGACGTTCTCGCAGCCGCAGATTCGCCTTTAGTCCTTGTTGTCGAGCCACGAGCTCCAGCATGGGCGCAGCAGATTGTCCATTTCCTTCAGACAGGAGAACTTACCGAAGAGCAAGAGGAAGCGGAAAGAGTAGCCCGGCAGTCAAGTATGTACCAGTTCGTCGACAAGACGCTGTACAGAAAAAGACTCAACGGTGTGAAATTGAAGTGTATTCCCCGGGAAGACGGACAAGAGCTGTTGGCAGAGATACACGGAGGCATATGTGGTCACCACATTGGCGCAAGAGCACTTGTCGGCAAAGCATTCTGGCAAGGTTTCTTCTGGCCAACAGCCCTCCAGGATGCGACTGCACAAGTAACCAAGTGTGAAGCGTGCCTGTTCCATTCCAAGCAGATACACCAGCCAGCTCAAGCTCTCCAGACGATCCCTTTATCCTGGCCATTTTCGGTCTGGGGGCTCGACATCCTCGGTCCCTTTCCCCGAGCTGTCGGGGGCTTTGAGAACTTGTACGTTGCAATCGACAAGTTCACAAAGTGGGCGGAAGTGGAACCAGTGAGGAAGGTGACCGCACAGTCAGCCGTCAAGTTCTTCAGGTCGATTGTCTGCCACTTCGGGATCCCTAACAGGATAATCACCGACAACAGTACCCAATTCATGAGCCGCACCTTCATGCAGTACGTCCAAGATCTTGGCGCCAAGGTCTGCTTCGCTTCTGTTGCTCACCCGAGAAGCAACGGTCAAGCGGAGAGGGCAAACGCTGAAGTGCTGCGCGGGCTCAAGACCAGAACTTTCGACAGGCTGCACAAGTGCGGAAGAAACTGGATCGAGGAGCTACCGGTGGTTCTTTGGTCGATCAGAACGACGCCAAATCGAGCCACTGGACAGACACCCTTTGCTCTAGTCTATGGAGCAGAGGCAGTTACCCCCACGGAACTCGTATACGGGTAACCTCGAGTGCTCGCTTATGATGAGCTCGAGCAAGAGCGGCTGCGGCAAGATGACGCGCTGATCCTTGAGGAAGATCGTCTCCAGGCTGCTGTGCGAGCTGCTCGCTACCAGCAAGCTCTGCGCCGCTACCATAGCCGCAGAGTCAATGCCAGGAGTCTCGAGGAAGGCGACCTTGTTCTTCGGCGCGTTCAGTCGGCCAAGAATTCCAACAAGTTGACGCCGAAGTGGGAAGGCCCTTACCGGGTGAAGCGAGTCACAAGGCCTGGCGCTGTTCGCCTTGAGACCGAAGATGGCGTACCAGTGAGAAACTCCTGGAACATCGAGCATCTTCGTAAGTTTTACCCGTAAGGCGCGGTTGTCGGACCCTGTCCGGCAACCACCCTTCTGTACAAGTCTTGCCGCTGTTGCATGTAATCCTTTGTACAGAGCCAGGCGCAGACCCTGAGCACCAGTAAATGAAGCGCTGATCACCCCGGGGTTATAGCATGCATGCTAGGTCGAGTCTCGTCCTTGGTTAGGGTTGATAGTGCCTAACAGCGCCTAACCCCTAGCTTAGAGGTCGAGTGTCCGTCCCTTTTCTTTTCCTTCATTCGCAGGGCTCGCATATTCTGGCCAGACCGCTTGAGGACGAAAAGGAGAAGAAGGGCGCGCCCGCACCTGAGCCCCGGCAAGCCAGTGTTGCTGGGGGCTGCGAGTGCCAAGATCCGTCCGCGGCAAGCCAGAGATGCCGGGGGCTACGATATCAGATAAGTCTTTCGTCCCTCATCATGCATCCTCTTATGGACTGGGGAATGTGAAACCGCGTTTCTTCCCGAAAACTGCCGTGCTCCCCCGACTCTAGGCCCTGGAGCGCGTTCCTGGGGCCAAGTTTGGTCGTAGTCGCGGCAGCAAAGGGATGAAATGAGGAGGCCGCACCCACCTCGTTCCCGCCTCCGTCAAAGACGCGGGAAAGGTCGAGCGACGTGGGAAGGCGGCAGGGCCTGTTGCCGGGGGATGAAATGTCTATCCGAGGGATACCAAGGATTCGTTCCTTGGCGTGGGTTCAACCCGCGGGACAAATAACCTGGCAAGCATCCCCTTTTCATTAAAAAACATCCCACTCAGGTACAGTCCATAGAGGATGAAAAACATGAAAGAGAGGATTACAAGTTTTAGATGCAGCTAAGGCCCGAAGGCTTACAAATTAAAAAGATAAGATGCCCGTAATCCCTTTCCTGTCCCTCTCTTCAGGAGGTAGGTCAAGGAGGCGAAAAGGGCAAAAGAGGCGCCTAGGCGAGCTACGGGCGCCAGAAGACACCAAGAGAACATCCGGGGGGCCGACCGAGGGCTTGACGGTGATGGCGACACCGGAAACGGGGCTCGAAGACGGGGCGGCAGGACGTCAGCACGCTGTCGGGGGCACCACGCCCTCGTACTCCGACCTGACGGCCTTGTCGCCAGCCCTCTTCCCCTTCCGCAGCCTCCCTACGCCAGCCGCCCAAGGAGACGACCCCGGGGAGTTCAAGACACCGGCGGCACGGATGATGGGGTCGCCGGTGCCGCACGGAGCGGCGCCCGACACCTAGTCGGACCCGCCATCCCGCCGCCCATTACCCTCATCGTCGTTGTCGCTCTCCTCCTCATCGCTATCGCTCGAGGAGGAGCCTTCACTATCGGAGGAGATGTCCACGCAGCACTTCGCCCGAGTGCCGAAGCACCCGAAGACCTTGACGGAGAGGAGATCGCCCTCCATCAACTTAAAATGGAGGGTGAGCCCCCCCTCCCCCCCCCCCCCGTCAGGCTGTGGATACATGCGAACGTCTTCCACCCTCGATCAAGATACATCACATTAGGGGCTGGGAATACAACGCGGACTCTCGTGCCGCTGATCCCACAGCCCCTCATGTGCAGTCTCAGTGTCTCAGGCGGGTCCAACTCCATCGCGCTCGCGAACGGAGCTGGAAGCCGGAGGCGACGACGAGGCGCCCGGTGCAGCCTGACGAAGAACTCGCAAGGGTCGTCCCCTATATGGACCGCCGCGGGGAGAGGAACCGCCGGCGGAGGCGAAGCTGGCGCGCCGCCCCGTCCGCCTCTTCCCCGAGCGCCTCGACCTCGTCCTCGACCTCGTCCACGACCTCGCCCCCACCCTCTTCCCCTTATGGCTGGCTCTGCCACCACGGGCGCGGGAGAGGGAGAGGTGCGCTGCCTGGCGGTGACCCTTGCCGCCACCGATGAAGGGCCAGGGTTCCCTTTCTCCATGGCGGATGAGACAAAGGGGAGCAGAAGCTGAAGAAAGGAGGAAATGGGAGAGTGCGGGTTTCTGTGCTCCCCTCTCGCTCTTTATAAAGGGGCGAGGTGGGGGCTCGGCCGCCCCGCTCAGCGAATCAAGGCACGGGAAGGGCTGGGAGTCGGGTTCGACCCGCTGCCTCTGCTCGCGACGGCCCAGTTCCCCACTTCCACCGTCCGCGACTCCAAGCGCATGAGAGCCGCGTGGCGGGGATGCAGGACCAAGGCGACGGACGAGGCGGCCTCGAAAAGCCGCGCACCGGCCCCGTCCAGTAAATGCGCCACGCCCCCACGCCTACCTCCGTTTAAGGAGGAGGGCGTGAACCGTCCCCTTCATCATGGCCTGACGCATGCTCGCGGGGCTTAGCCCCGCACACGCCGCCCACGTCACCCACGGCGCCGCGTTTGACGCGTGCCGTTATGGGCGTGCGCGGTGGAAGCGGAGAGATATGCGGCGTGACCTAGGCCGCGCGTGCCCGTGCACTGTTTTGGGCCTGGCCCAACAGCGCTAGGCACCGTGTCTGGCCCAGGCTCGGGGGCTCCTGTCGGTGTACTAGAGTAGGGGTACCCTAGTATCCTGAACTTGTGCACGGGCAGTCGCAGCATCCCACAGCAAGGCTTGCCGGGTGACCGCCAAAACCCTTCGTGCTCCCTTCTAAGACCATTCAAGAACAAAGTGCCCAAACCAAGGCCCCGGCAAGAGGAGCTTGCCGGGAAGGAAACAAGACCCCGGCGAGAGGAGCTTGCCGGGAAGGCCACTCAGGGCATTTCAAGGAACTTGCCGCGACGCGCTACGCGCCCCGGCAAGACCCAGTGAGCGACAAGCTCCCGGGCGCGACAAGACAACAACCGCGGCAAGGCGCTTGCCGCGGCAAACCGCCTCTCCGAGCCCGCACTCCAGCACACCCGCCCACGTGTCGCTCTCCCGAGCACACGTGGCGGGAGGCCGTGCAGCTAGGGGTGCGTGGTGGCGAGCAGGCGCTGACAAGATAACCATCGTGGCAAACGGTGCCGTCCCTAGCGGTCCCTTTCGGTACTGTTTAGGCGACACAGACGGGCATTTAATGCCCTTGTCCCCTGCAGTCAGGGTTAGGTATGATAACACTATAGCAGGTAGTTGTGCCTACTACAGCACCTAGCTGCCCCTACCACAAGCACCTTTCCATTTTTTCCCTTTACCTCCGTTGCTATGTCGGTAACCCCTTGAGCATATAAAAGGAGGCCCGAGTGCAACGAGGGGGGAGGACGGCCATTTTCCAACACCCACGCTCGGTCTTGCTAGCCGCTGGTGTGTACTATAGCACTCCGCGCTCCCGAGCTAGAAATCAATACAATCCACAAAGCAGGAGTAGGGTTTTACGCATCCGTGCGGCCCGAACCTGGGTAAATCGCTCGCGTGCTCTGCCTCGATTTGTCCTTTGCACGACCAACCGCCCACGTGCTTCGCCTCGATCTGCTCTTTGCGCAACCTCCGCCCCCCGCCGAACCGAAAGGGACCCGGTCCGCCGGTCCCATAGGTGCCCGTGGATCAGAAGCCCCGGCACCCACGTACCCCCAAACGATCAAAACAGGAGCCAAAACCCTAATTCCACCGCCGTAACTTTATGTATCCACGAGATCCCATCTTGGGGCTTGTTCTGGAGCTCCGCCGGAGGGGGATCGATCATGGAGGGCTTCTACATCAACACCATAGCCCCTCCGATGAAGTGTGAGTAGTTTACTTCAGACCTACGGGTCCATAGTTAGTAGCTAGATGGTTTCTTCCCTCTTTTTGGGTCTCAATACAATGTTCTCCCCCTCTCTTGTGGAGATATATTCGATGTAATCTTCTTTTTGCGTTGTATTTGGTGAGACCGATGAATTGTGGGTTTATGATCAAGTCTATCTATGAACAATATTTGAATCTTCTCTGAATTCTTTTATGTATGATTGGTTATCTTTGCAAGTCTCTTCAAATTATCAGTTTGGTTTGGCCTACTAGATTGATCTTTCTTGCAATGGGAGAAGTGCTTAGCTTTGGGTTCAATCTTGCGGTGTCCTTTCCCGGTGACAGTAAGAGAAGAAAGGCACGTATTGTATTGTTGCCATCGAGTATAACAAGATGGGTTTTTCTTCATATTGCATGAGTCTATCCCTCTACATCATGTCATCTTGCTTAAGGCATTACTCCGTTTTTACTTAATACTCTAGATGCATGCTGGATAGCGGTCAATGAGTGGAGTAATAGTAGTAGATGCAGGCAGGAGTCGGTCTACTTGTCTCGGACGTGATGCCTATATACATGATCATACCTAGATATTCTCATAACTATGCTCAATTCTGTCAATTGCTCAACAGTAATTTGTTCACCCACCATAGAATACTTATGCTCTCGAGAGAAGCCACTAGTGAAACCTATGGCCCGGGGTCTATCTTTATCATATCAATCTCCTACTACTTAGTTATTTACTTTGCTATTTTACTTTGCCTTATTTTACTTTGCATCTTTATCATAAAAATACCAAAAATGTTATCTTATCATATCTATCAGATCTCACTCTCGTAAGCGGCCCTATAGGGATTGACAACCCCTATTTGCGTTGGTTGTGAGGATATATTTGTTTTGTGGAGGTACGAGGGACTCGCGCGTGGCCTCCTACTGGATTGATACCTGGGTTCTCAAAAACTGAGGGAAATACTTACGCTACTTTGCTACATCATCGCTTCCTCTTCGGGGAAAACCAACGCAGTGCTAAAAGAGGTAGCAGAACCCTCTGGCCATGGAGCATCAGCGCTTTTGCTTATTACGGCACCTCCGCACTCTACGTGCCGCCCCTCGATCATCCTCGGCTTCACATTGAAGGTATTGAGCCACAGGCCGAAGTGTGGGGTAATGCGGAGGAAGGCCTCACACACGACGATAAACGACGAGATGTGAAGGAGGGAATCCGGGGCTAGATCATGGAAATCCAGCCCATAATCGAACATGAGTCCCCTGACAAAGGGATCCAGAGCAAGGCCTAGCTCCACCGCCGTTCCTTCCCCTTCCTTCCCGCAGTCACTGGTTCCCTTCTCTCCGCCCCGGCCTCGGTCCTACCTGGACACCTTGATGGCCAGGGACGCCGACGACGGGTTGCCTCGCCCGAAAAGGCCCCTGGACCAGGCCTCGTCTTCGCGCTCCGATGACCGGCCGGCTCGGGCCTCCTGACCTACACCGGCACCTCCCTTCACCGTTCTCCTCCCCGTGATCCGGCGGGCGACCCTCGGCTCCCTCTACCGGGGTCCTCGGACGACCGGTTGCGTCGTGATGCTTCACGCCTCCACGCCGGTGGGGACAAGGCGCGTTGTAGGTAGGATGACCTCGCTAGGGAGGCTGCTCTGCGGGAGGAATTGCATGCCCGGCCCCCTGCCACTGACCGGGCGCATGAAGAGGTGGTGCCGCGGGTGCCTTCCCCGCGGGCGTCGGACGGTGACTGGCGCCGGTGGTGTCCGGATGATGGTGCTACCCATGCGTCTCGGGGGGTGAGGTGGACTAGGAGGTGCTACGGTATGATTCATCTCATGCTCCCCGCTCCCCTGGCCCTGACCGCCGTGTTGCCCGTCGCTATGACCGGGATGATGGCCCGACTGGACGAAGGGATGACCCTAGGACCGCGCGGTCCTCTTGTGCTCACCGCTCGGTGGAGGTGCCCGGTGCCACTGTTCAGGCGAAGAATAAGAAGCACAAGAAGAAGAAGGCACCTGGGGTGGTCGCATGTCCCGTTCTGACTGGAGCTTCGGAGTTGGTGGCTCCGGAGCTGAGTCGGCCGCCCCAGAACTCGTAAGGAGACTATCTGCATCAACTGCGGTTGTGCGGGGCATTTCTGCTCGGAGTGTGAGGCTCCTCCCTGATGCCCAGGACCCTAGCATACCTTGGGTATGGGACTGAGGGGGTGGTTTCTACTATGTGGATGCCGAGATTCAGGAGGAGGTGGTTCGGCCACACTTGGCCCCGGTCACTCTGGCCCCCGAGCAGGTCCTGCTGTCTGGGGTGGTGATCTCGGCCGACCTCATCTAGACTGAGCTCGCCGCCTACATCGGCGACTTACGCGATTCCGGCTTCGCCTGGGAGGTGACTGAGACGACCCCCTCGTCTTCTCAGTCCCCTTCCCCTCCGCTGTGTCAGTGATCTGGGAACGGGGGTCCCCAGACATGCCTCCCTGCAGCCCGCTGCATGGCTAAGCCAGCAGGCCGTACGGCCCATCTTCATCAACAAGGCATCCAAGACCCTCGCGAGGGGCCAAGCCTCGCGAGGCGGACGACGCAAGACCTCCTCTAGAGTGGCCTGGTCAGGCAGGCTCACGAGGAGCGGAGATATCAAGGCGAGGCAAACCTCACGAGGCTCTCGTGACGTGAGCCATGACGATCGACACCAAGCAAGCACCAGGCGGGCGCCAGCGCATGCAACATCCTTGTTTCCTCTTTGGTGCTAAGGAGACCAGCGCAGGAGAGGAGTACCAAGGCATCAAACAAAGGTTGCCATATCGGTGAAACAAGACCAGGACCAGAAGGACGGCAAGACGGAGGTCATCGTGGAGCCCAAGACGGCGTCACCACCAGAGCCTTTGGCAGGCGAAGACCACTTCTGTCAGGATGGCTTGTACTAGTTGTCCCCCTTCAAAATTAGCCCGCCGTTGTTGGCTCCCTTCCCGCTCAATATTTGGGAAGAGGACCAGGGCCTATATAAGTAGACTTAGACACCACCAAGAAAGGAGAGACGACAGACAGAAAGGGAGGAGGAGAGATCACTCTCAGCCACACAAGTTAGCCAAGCACAAGAACACCTCAACCTCAGGAGGCTGTTCTTCCCCTTGTATTGTTCATCATCAGCCCCAGAGGCAATCCACCACCACCCACCGGAGTAGGGTATTACACCACAACGGTGGCCTGAAACTAGTATAAATCTTGTGTCTTTCCGTGTTGCGAGTTTGTCGAGCTCGTCCGCGAGATCTTAGCAAGCTAGGGCCTTGATCGGTGGGAGGAAAAGACTTCACGTGCACCCCAGTGTTCGAACCTTAAGGGTTTGCTGGAACCCCACATCCGACATTTGGCGCGCCAGGTAGGGGTGCGTCGTAGCCTCCCTTCCATCAGTTCGTTGCTCTGTCGCTCCATCATCTCCGTGGCGAACGCTCGTCGTGCTCGAGTTGAGCGTCGGGCTGCCCTCAACGCCCGCGTTGCCCAGACGGCTCCCATTGGCGGGACACCACGTCGTTCTCCGTCTCCCGCCGCCAACGCTGCCATCGACCCGGTGGGGAACGAGCAGCAAGCGTCTTTGCTGCATCCTTCGGTGCGGCAGGACGGCCGCACCGCCACTCCATCGCTGACCCTGGCCGGTTCTTTGTCTCATGCGCACCACGCTCCCATGGAGGCACGGGCCGCAGTCCTCACCGCGAACGAGCTCCTGCGCTACCGCCAAGTCGACGACCTCTACGAGGAGTGGCTTGACTGCGTCGCCGAGCTCGTCCGTGCCGCGGGGGGCTCCCTGGCGCCATCCCTCTCTCGGCCTCACCCTCAGCCGGCCATGGGCGACGAGGCCCGAGGCGCGCCTCCACCACCCCAGCCCAAAGACGGTACCTTGGCACCAAGGCGCGCAGCCCCGCGATGTGATGCGCCACGCCCGGTGCCCACGCGCGAAGAGAGAAGCTGCCAAGAAATCCCACGGCCGCGAGAAGCTGCACTCGTGCTTCCCGCGCCGCCCGTGGCGGTGCCGCGCGGACCTCGCCAAGACCAAGCTCTGCCTCCCAAGCGGGCCCCGATAACTATGGCCGGCTGCCGCGTCTTCACCCCCGAGCTGCGCAGCGTCGCCTCGCCAGGCAAGTTCAATCCGGATCTGCCTCCTCGCTACGACGACACCGCCGACCCTGTGGAGTTCCTGCAGCTCTACGAGCTGAACATCGAAGCAGCCAACGGTGACGAAAAAGTCATGGCGAACTGATTTCCCATGGCTCTCAAGGATGGGGCCTTCTCCTGGCTCCTGAACCTGCAGCACGGCTCGATCTTCTCCTGGGATGAGATGCGCGACCGCTTCGTCGCCAACTTCCAGGGCACTCGCGACCGCCCGCCAGCCGCGGGCGACCTGCGCCGCATCAAGCAACAACCAGGGGAGACCCTCCAGAAGTACATCCAACGCTTCAACAACACCCACCTCAAGATCCCCAAGGTCACGGATGAGGCCATCATCTCCGCGTTCATCGACCGTGCCCGTGACGTCAAGATGAAGGAAGAGCTCGCTATCCATGAGGAGCTCTGCACGTCTCAGGAGCTGTTCAACCTGGCAACCAAGTTTGCAAGAGCTGAGGAGGGGCGCCTTTCCCTCCTTGAGCTGCCAGTCGCAGGCGCAGAGGAGAAGAAAGCCAAGGCCAAGGACGTGAAGCGCAAGGAAGCGGCAGTGCTTGCGGTGGAGCCCGACACCAAATGGGGCAAATATCAGCCCGAGTCATCCAAGAAGAGCTGACCATTTTGCGCCTTCCACAACCTGAACACCCACAACACCAGCGACTGCCAAGAGCTTAGAGCCATACGAGAAGGACGCTACGGTCGACGCCCCGAGCGCAACGATCAGGGCTACGGCCATGGAGGAGGACGTGGAAGCGGACGCTAGGACGACCGTGGCCCGCGCCAGGAATGGCGCGACAGGCCTTGTGAGGACCGATGGCAAGACCATCCTCGCGAGGGGCCCTGGATGGACCAGCCTCGTGAGGATCGCCCCCAAGGCAACGCCGGTCTTCCTCCACTGCCGCCACCAAGAAGCAACGACGATCACCATCAGGACGAGGGGGTTGGGGGCTTCCAGCAGCCGCGTGCAATCGCCTGCATCTTGGGCGGCGCCCAGGCCCCAGCCTCTCAACGCATCTTCAAGCGGTTCGCTTGCGAGGTGAATGTGGTGCTGCCCACGCTTGAGGCCACGCGCCCGCTCAGGTGGTCCCAGTGCGCCATCACTTTCAACTCGGCAGATCAGCTCAAGTGCGCGGCCACCACCGGCATCCTCCTAATGTTGTGCTCCCCAGTCATCAGCAGTGTGCAGGTTACCTAGACCCACATCGACAGTGGTGCAGGGCTCAACGTCCTGTCCGTCGACGCGTTCGACAACCCCCAAGTGCCATATGAGCAGCTCTAGCCTACCAAACCTTTCTCAGGAGTGACCGACGGCTCCACCACACCGATAGGGCAGGTCCGCCTACTTGTCACCTTCGGCACACACGACAACTACCGCACCGAGCTCGTCGACTTCGACGTCGCGCACATCCGCCTGCCGTACAACGGCATCCTCGGGTATCCGGCCCTAGCCAAGTTCATGGCGGTCACCCACCACGGCTACAACGTCTCAAGATGCCCGGAAGCGGCGGTGTCATCATGGTCCCATGTGAAGAAAGGGATGTGGTGTGCTCCCTCGAGCACGCCTTCAAAGCTGCAGCAATCGACGACGCCGACAGCTAAAGTGAGGGCCCTGCGGAGGCCGTCCCCAAGAAGAAGCAGCAGCGCCACGCGGGATCTGAGGAGGATGGCGCCATGGCAGGAGCCTCGTCAGGATCAGCGCCTGTCCCAGGGGCGCCTCCCTCCATCGCATAGGAAGGCTGCACCCAGCGTCCTCCTCGGGCAGGGCTCGGGGGCTCTCTCCTGGAGAGCCTCAGACCTTGCCAACCTCACGAGGGAGGCGCTCGGGCACCACTTGGAGGCGTGCTGCGCGGCACATTTTCCTCAGGAGAACACAGGGCAAGGGATTCCCACCACTCAGGAGTTCATCGCCAAGACCACACAGGAACTGCAAGACGCAAGAGCCATGCGCGGCGATAGCCGCTCACAAGTCCCAGCTCACCAACCGGGCGAGGGTGCCGAGCTGCGTGTCCGCATCGACATCCCAGGGCTCAACAGGGTCGCGTCTCTGGAGCGCTTCTGGCCTTCACGTGTGGGACGTTGCACGGGCCCGCCACACAGCTGCGTTCGCATGCTGTTCGGCTTGCCGAGCGGGGCGTCGGCCTATCAGCACGCCATGCGGCGCGACCTGGCAGCTCAAGAGTCCAGGTATCGCGCTATCCTGGAGGGAATGGAGACGGTCTTCAGGGAGCCTCCAAAGTCCCCAGAGCCTCCCGAGGCTCAGGGCTCCGGTGGCTCATGAGGATTCATTTCTTCGACGCACGCCTTCAGCTGCACCAACTCTGCTTCGCCTACAGAACTAGGTGACATCTCCCAAGCTCATTAAGCTGGGAGCGCCTCTTGGGCTGCATTATTCCCAGGCCGTGTGGGTCTGTTCCTACGGCATGTATCCCATTTCATTATGTCTTTAGCTTACCCTGCTGGGGGCACCCCTCGGGCTGCATCATCCCCAAGCCGCTCGGGCCGGACCAAGTGGCATGTATCTTCCTGCATCTACCCAAGCTGATTTGCCTTCTCTGCTCAACCTGCTGAAAGTGCAACTATCCCTAGGTGGTTTTGGTAATTCCTAACAACATATAGCTCATTGAGCTAATGCTATTTCAAGTTTAATATCTCAGGAAAGCTTAATGATTGGCATGGCATGGATGAGAAAAGTGGACCCCTCAAAATGCTAAGGACAAAGGATTGGCTCAAGCTCCAAGCTCAAGACTCTACATTTTCTATTTTAGTGATCCAAGATCACATTGAGTCTATAGGAAAAGCCAATACTATCAAGGAGGGATGAGGTGTTGCTTAATGACGCTCTTGCTCAAAATGCTTAGTGATATGCTCCAAAACCCTCAACTACTTTCTCACATCCACATATGACCTAAACCAAAAGTCAAACTCAGCCCCACCGATTCTTTATATCCGGCGCCACCGAGTTCAAATGTCATAGCCACTACCACAAACCCTAGGCAAATCGGTCTCACCGATAGGGATCTCGGTCCCACCGAGATGGGATTGCAATCTCTCTGTTTCCCTTTGTAACGTTTCGGCCCCATCGAGATGAGCGATCGGTCCACCGAGATTGCAATGTAAACTCTCTGTTTCCCCTTCGTAACGTTTCGGTCTCACCGAAATGAGTGATCAGTCCCACCGAGTTTACCTGACCAACTCTCTGGTTAGCTTATTACCAAAATCGGTCTCACCGAGTTTGTGTAATCGGTCTCATCGAGATTACATTATGCCCTAACCCTAACCATATCGGTCCTGCCGAGTTGCATGTCGGTCCCACGGAATCTCCTAACGGTCACTAGCTTTGTTCAGTCGGTCCGACCGAGTTTATCAATTTGGTCCCACTGAGATTGGCAAGTTGTGTGTAACGGTTAGAATTTGTGTGGAGGCTATATATACCCCTCCACCACCTCTTCATTCATGGAGAGAGCCATCAGAACAAACCTACTCTTCCAACTTACTTTTTCTGAGAAAGAACCACCTACACTTATGTTGAGGCCAAGATATTCCATTCTTACCACATGAATCTTGATCTCTAGCCTTCCCCAAGTTGCTTTCCACTCAAATCTTCTTTCCACCAAATCCATATCCTATGAGAGAGAGTTGATTGTTGGGGAGACTATCATTTGAAGCACAAGACCAAGGAGTTCATCATCAACACACCATTTGTTACTTCTTGGAGAGTGGTGTCTCCTAGATTGGCTAGGTGTCACTTGGGAGCCTCCTACAAGATTGTGGAGTTGAACCAAGGAGTTTGTAAGGGCAAGGAGATCGCCTACTTCGTGAAGATCTACCGCTAGTGAGGCAAGTCCTTCGTGGGCGACGGCCATGGTGGGATAGACAAGGTTGCTTCTTCATGGACCCTTCGTGGGTGGAGCCCTTCATGGACTCGCGCAACCGTTACCCTTCATGGGTTGAAGTCTCCATCAACGTGGATGTACGATAGCACCACCTATCGGAACCATGACAAAAACATATGTGTCTCCTATTGCGTTTGAATCCTCCAAACCCTTCTCTTTACATTCTTGCAAGTTGCATGCTTTACTTTCCGCTGATCATATACTCTTTGCATGCTTGCTTGAATTGTGTTAAGATTGCTTGACTTGTCCAAAGTTGCTAAAATCTGTCAAGAACTAAAATTGGGAAAAGCATAAGTTTTTATTTGGTCAAGTAGTCTAATCACCCCCCTCTAGACATACTTTCGATCCTACAAGTGGTATCAGAGCCTTGGTCTCCATTTGCCTTGATTTTGATAGATTTTGGAAGTCATAGCCTTGGTTTCACAAGCTAGGAGAGTATGGCGTCTAGCGAGGGAAACTACCACCGTAGAGGTCCTTACTTCGATGGTACTAATTTTGCTAGTTGGAAGCATAAGATGAAAATGCATATTCTTGGACATAACCCCACCGTATGTGCTATTGTGTGTATTGACTTGCAAGGCGAATTCTTTGATGGGAGAGAACTGAACCGTGAAGCTACTACGAAAGAGTTGAAGATGCTGCAATACAATGCTCAAGCTTGTGATATCCTCTTCAACGGATTGTGCCCTGAAGAATTCAACAAAATCAACCGTCTTGAGAATGGAAAGGAAATTTGGGATACTTTGATTGATATGCATGAAGGTACCGACTCCGTCAAGGAATCCAAGTTGGATGTGCTTCAAAGTCAGCTTGACGAGTTCAAAATGAAGGACGGTGAAGGTGTCGCTGAAATGTACTCTAGGCTTGCTCTTATCACAAATGAGATCGCCGGCTTAGGAAGTGAATAGATGACCGACAAATTCATCATCAAGAAGATCCTAAGAGCTTTGGACGGAAAATATGATACCGTATGCACATTGATCCAAATGATGACCAAATACAAAGATCTCAAGCCAAGGGAAGTCATTGGAAGAATTGTTGCTCATGAGATGTCACTCAAGGATAAGGAGGAGCTCCATAACAAGTCAAGTGGTGCTTACAAAGCCTCATGTGAAGCTCCCACATCATCAAGTGAGAAACAAACCTTCCATGAAGAATTGAGCCTAATGGTGAAGAACTTCAACAAGTTCTACAAGAGTAGAAGCAAAGATAAAAGTTCCAAGTCAAGGTCCTACAATGACAAAATATCTTCTAGTCGAGAGCGAAATTGCTACAATTGTGGAAGACCCGGACAGTATTCCAATGAGTGTACGACACCCTACAAAAGAAGAGAAGATTCTCCAAAAAGAAGAAGTAGAAGAGAAGAATCACCATCAAGAGAGAGAAGGAGTAGAGATGATCGTTATGAATGAAGAACATCCCGGAGAAGCAAGGATTTGGAAAGGAAGGACAAGTCATCAAGGAGCTACACAAAACAAATACATCAAGCTCATGTTGGTGAATGGGTATCCAGCTCCGACTCCGACAATCACTCCGAGAGAAGCTATCACTCCGACTCTGAATATACTCAAGATGAAGGTGTTGCCGGTCTAGCACTTGTGTGAACCAACTCCTACGACATATTTGATTCACCCAATGAAGGACTTGGAAGATGCTTCATGGTTAAAGTCCCAAAGGTATCACACCCCGAGTATGTTGATTTCAAATGTGATGAAGATGACTTGTTAGGTGATGATGATTTACTTGTTGACAACTCTAGTGATGAGTACTATGATGAAACATCAATTAATCATGCTTATCAAGATAAAACGAATGACAATGATAAGGAGAATATTGAGTTTCTAACTAAAGAACTAAACACTCTTAAGTTAGCTCATGAAACTATCTTAGGATATCATCGAGAACTTTTAAGGACTCATGAGAAATTACGTTTTGAAAAGCTCAACCTTTAGCAAGAGCATGAGTTCTTAAAGGCAATCAATGATGATCTTCGCAAGAAAAGTTCTTCTTACATTGCCATGCGTTTACTCTTATCCACTTACATGCCTCAAGTCAAGTCTAGTAAGAGGAACAAGAAAGATTCTTCCTCTAGTAGTGACAATATTCATGATAAATCCAATGTTGTTGCTTCTAGTACTTCTATTGATTCCACTAATGATTCTCTTAGCCAAGTTATACTTGAGCAAGAAAATAGCTTATTGAAGGGAATTATAGAGAAAGGTGTTTACAAGAGCCTTGCCGGGAGTAAGTAATTCGAGGAAATCGTACGCAAGCAAGTAAGGCACCGGAAGAACCAAGGTGTTGGTTTTGAACTAAAGTTCAATGCCAACGGAGTTGAGTGGGAAGAAGATCAATACCACAAGACGAAGTTTGTTCCTCAACAAGAGAAGTATGATCCTACTTCCTTCAAAGGGACACAAGCTCAAGATGATCTTCCACCACAAGACCACAAACAAAAATGCAAGTATAAGCTTCAAGAGGAAATTGATGCATTTGAAGAAGCACCAAAGGCCTTGGTAAAGTGGGTTCCCAAGACTACATCAAGTTCTACTTCATCAAGTACGACTACAACTCCAAGGATTCCCATCAAGATGATGTGGATCCCGAAGAAGAAGAACTAGAGAGTTCTTGAGGGTGACTCCGCCAACATACTTCGCTCTTATCATTTTGGCAAAAACAAGTGCAACAACTTCCACATCTTGCACTAGTTCAAGGAGTCACAAACCCTGTTGTTGGTAAGACAAGGGACAAGGTAACCTAATGCTTTCATAGACATCATCTTGTGTGTGCATCACTCTATGTCTATGGTTATCCTTGTTTGTTCCTTGTGGGACTAACCCGTGTAGGTATTGAAAGTGCAACTCACTCCAAAGGTTGCTCCAAATGATCTACATCAACATTGAGCATCCATATCTTCAACATCTACATGAAGTCAGCATCGACAAAACCCAAGGTTAGTTCATCCCTCTTAGGGGGGATCTCACATCTAGGGGGAGCTTTACTCTAAGAATTGAGCTAAAGCAACTCTAATGGTGTGAACACAACAACGCTTTATGTAAAAATGGTAGCCCCATTTGTGCTTAAATAATGAGTATGACCTATGATCAAATGTTCTCATTTGACTCCTAAGTCAATGTACTCATGTATAGATGACCTAGTCATCGGCAATTGCTTGATAGATGCTAGAATTGGTTGTGCATGCTTTGCCACATATTTCATTTGCCATTTTGTTGCGTGAGCATGTTGGTTGCATAATTTACTCATTCGAGGACATCCACTTGTTCTTTTGATTGTTTGGTTCCTTTTTCTTTTGCCAAGTGGATGGACAAGAATGCCTAAGAACCTTCTCTAGCTATCTATGCTTTTCTCGTCTCGGACTCTATTCATGCTACATCACAATGTTTAATCAAGTCAGATTCGAACCACTCTGTGTGAGGAGCACTCGCAGTCCCCGATTCGTCATAGACTTAAACTTCCAAAACTTCATTGTGCATTTCGGTCTGACCGATTCTTCCATTTCGGTCATACCGGGATCACTAAGTCGATCTAGGTTTTCAATCCCGGTGCAACCGGTTTGAACTTTTCGGTCACACTGAGTTTCAGTAACTGCTTGCAGTTATGAATCTCGGTGCCACCGAGTTGTTCCACTCGGTCACAACGACAGGGTCAGGTTATATATATCCCCGGGCCAAAATTTGGAAAAAAAAATCGAACCCCTACGCCCGCGCTCAGCCCGCTCTGTCTCCCTGGGTCTCCGGATCGTCCTCCTCATCGCCAGCTGCCTCCCGCCGCTGGTTTCCGCCGCCGTCAACAGGAATCGTCTCCGCCGTTGCCGCCGTAGCAAGTCCATCGCCGCACTTAGGGTATGGACTTGATCCTTGTGCTAATCCCCCTCCGATTCTTAGCACATTGTTTTTCCATGTATCTTGCCACGATTGAGATCACTCTATCCAGCGAAATCACCCCGTAGTTTAGTCATGGATTGAAAATTTAGGGTTAGGTTTCCGCCGAAATCATCTCGGACCAACCGAGTTGTTGAAATCGGTTCCACTGATTTGGCTAAGGCCATTGCACATGTGATTCTCAGTCTGACCGAGAATTGCAAATCGGTGTGACCGAGTTCAATACTTTGTGAAACCCTAGCACTCTCGGTACCACCAAATTGTGACTCAGTCTGACCGAGTTTACTAGTTTAGGTTCCAAAAGCTGCTTCAGTATCACCGAGTTTTCAAATCGGTAGATCCGAAATGCTTTCTATGGAAAACTAAAACTAAGTTTTTAACTCATTCTTTTGCAAAAACCTATGTACTTTGTGATGCTTATCCAATCTACCTCATCTATAATCTATTCACAGGGTCTGCTGTCAGTGTTTACATCATGTCAGATCAGATTGATAGTCAGAACAAGTCTGAGGAGCAAGTGAACATGAGTGAGGGCACTAGTCCCTCTAGCAGCTTTGATGAGGGAAGCAGGAGTACACCCAGCAACTTGCCTAAGGCAGCCACCAGGACCAGAAAGAAGAGAACCTCAGATTCTGAGGATGAGGACTATGTGCCTGTTGAGGAAGAGACCACCTCAAAGAGGAAAGTCCTGAAAAAGGAATATGGCATAGCTTCTGCCACTAAGCCATGAATGAAGCAAAAGGTTCCTGCCAAGAGAGTTTCTATGTCAAAGGCCAGAACATCCACTCAAGAGACTTTGGGATCTGCACCCAAAGAACAGGTTGTGGCAGAGAAGAAAAGGAAGGAAAGGGTCAAAAAGACCACTGCCAGAGTGCTTCGCAAATCTTAAATAATGAAAGATTCTGAAGAAGAGGAAGAGGAAGAGGAAGAGGATGCAGCACCAGCACCCAAAGCTCAAAAGCTTATGGGAGATGCTATAAGGGCAGGGGCTGCTCCATCTAAGCCTAAGACTGCTCCTAAGACTGTTGCTCCAGCTCCAAAGCCAAAAACCAAGAGGAGCACCAGGAACATCCCTGCTGAGGAGAAGAACAAGGCCCCAGTGCCTCAAGCTGCTGAAGAAGATGATGACTCTGTCGTTTTGAGGAAGTTGAAGCCCAAAATTCCAAATCACGATGATGCTCACCCAGTTGCAGAGAACATGAAAATCAGGAAGGATTCAGGATTAAGGCTATGGAGAGAGTCTGATCCATATGCCACCAGGAGAAGGACTGCTGTGGTCTACAGGTTCCATACAAAGGAATAGCAGGACTTCTATGAGACTATCTTACTTGACAAGCCCATAGTTTGTGACATGAGATGGGTTGATTGGAAATTCATTGAGGAAAATGAGGATCACTTCCCTGGTGTATATGACAGCTTCAAGGCATGTGGAGTCGATGAGTTTGTGGCTCAGAAGCTCACAAAGTGGAATGATGAAATTATTGTGTAGTTCTACTCCACAGCTCATTTCTACCCAGATGGAAGGATTGTCTGGACGTCTGAAGGTACTAGGTACCAGTCAACGGTTGAAGAATGGGAAAAATTGATCATTGCTCCTGAGGAAAATGAAGATGTACTAGATGTCCCCCTTCAAAATTAGCCCGCCGTTGTTGGCTCCCTTCCCGCTGAATATTTGGGAAGAGGACCAGGGCCTATATAAAGTAGAGTTAGACACCACCGAGAAAGGAGTGACGACAGACAGAAAGGGAGGAGGAGAGATCACTCTCATCCACACAAGTTACCCGAGCACAAGAACACCTCAACTTCAGGAGGCTGTTGTTCCCCTTGTATTGTTCATCATCAGCCCAAGAGGCAATCCACCACCACCCACTGGAGTAGGGTATTACACCACAACAGTGGCCCGAACCAGTATAAATATTGTGTCTTTCTGTGTTGCGAGTTTGTTGAGTTCGTCCGTGAGATCTTAGCGAGCTAGGGCATAGATCGGTGGGAGGAAAAGACTTCGCGCACACCCCAGTGTTCGAACCTTAAGGGTTTGCCGGAACCCCAGACCCGACACGTTGAGCTACTCCGTGTGTGTTCCCATGACTTCATCCGCTGCCCCATCAACAAGATCTTGATCTCCGTTCGTGCTGCTGATACGGAGCCAGACCGAGTGCCTGCCTTGGAGAAGGTGTGGGTCCTTGTATACGGCTTGCCTCATGGCGGCAGGGCGGCGCCGCAGGGTGGCAAGCTTGCCCACATCCTCAAGGCGATATCTCAGCCGGTGGGCAAGATGGTGTCTACTGACCTGGCCTCCTACGAGGATGATGGCCCTGCCCGCATTGAGATTCTCGGCCCCGCGCCGGCAGAGATTGATGGTCTGTCTTTGGTATTCTACTTCGGCAAGAAAGTAAAGCGCCTCACCTTCGAGCTTGAGTCCCCGGTTCGTCACGATCTGCTTGGGCCGGACCCCGATGGCACTGTGCCTCACCAGGGTGAGGGGCTTGGTGGAGATGGGGACTCATCTAGGGAGAGATCCTCTGGTGAGGATGATGACAATGACGTTGAGGTTCCACCGGATCTGCCGGATGGGCAGCGTAGCCCGGTTTCTACTGGTGGTGGGTCCTCCTACCCTGCTGGGACGGCCTCTCAGGTGGCACCGGGAGGTGGGTCTGTGGTCATGACAGTCCCTCCCCTTGTCGCAACCCCGGGTGGCTGACCTGGAGGTCGTGGAGGAGGACGTGGTGAGTGTGGGGATGGAGGTGCGCCCCTCGTCGTCGCCGCGCTCACCTGGGATGGTCTGCTACTCGCGCTCGTCGGGGTCCCCCCTTCTCCAGCCTTGGGTCCCCAGACTTGGAGCCGCCTCTGCCCTTGGACATGACCGTGGTGACCCCTACTGCGGCTGGTTCCAAGCTTCGGGGCGGGGCTTCTCCGCTAGTGGCTGCATGTCAGAGTGCGCGGCTTAGCCAGCCCCGGGTCCTTCTGGATGGCCGTGTCCCGACGATCTAGGAGAAGGCCGCCATGCAGGCGGCTGCTCGCGACTTGTCCTCAGGTACTCCCTCCATCCATTATGTTCCTTCTGGTTCTGGTTCCCGTTTTTCTGTGCTTGGTTCCGCTCCGTTGTCCCATCTGGCAGAGGTGGATACCGATAGTGGCATTGTGTTCCGTGGCGAGAAAGGGCCCATCCTTGAGCAGATATCTACTATCTGCGTCAAGGAGAGGCTTGGTGGGGCGTTGGCTGAAGCCCGTGCTTGTGCTGCGCATGGTGAGCCTAGCACCTCGACGCACACAGACCCTGGGCATAGAGAGACCAGGGATGGTGCAGCACCCCCTTTGGAGACCGTGTTAGAGACGCCCTCGGCAGTTCCTCCCCCGGTGAGGGAGCTACGTGGGCGTCCCCCCACTCGTCTCAACCCCACTGAACACCGACTAGAGGTGTGTGGGTCTACCTCTAGGTTCTCTTCCCTTGGACCACAGTCCTCCGCTGCCCCCCCCCATGCGAGGGCGGCATGGCCGTCCGGTGAAGGCATCCCACCGACCCGCGATTGACGGGCGGGCTAGCTCGGCCCCGCTTGCGGGGCCTAGGATCTCCACTGAGGTTATTAAATGAAGCTCCTATGTTGGAACATTAGGGGCTTCGGCTTTACTGGCCGGAGGCGTTAGCTCATCGAGTATTTGCGTCAGGAGGAGATTGACATTGTGAGATTGCAGGAGATGATTCGCGAGGACTTTAGTATGCATGAGCTCCAGGGGCTTTCCCGCCATCAGTTTTCCTCGCAGTGGTTGCCTGCTACGGGGTAATCTAGGGGCATTTTGCTAGGAGTCCGGGAGGATGCTTTCTCGGTTGAGGATATCAACCGAGGGGAATTCTTCCTGAGCATGTCTGTCACTGAACGACGAGTCCACTTCAGTTGGGAGGTGATTTTCGTCTATGGTCCTGCGGATCATGCTTGCTCTGCCGACTTCCTCGACGAGCTTAAAAATAAGTTGGAGAGGTGCACCACTCCGGCGGTGGTGGCCGGGGACTTCAACCTCATTAGGTGGGCTTCTGATAAAAGCTCGCCTAATGTTGATCAGGTCCGCATGCGTCTATTTAGCGACTGCATTGCAGACCTTGCGCTCTGTGAGATAGCCCGCGTAGGGGCTAGGTTTATGTGGACGAATAAGCAAGCGGACCCCTTCCGGAGTGTGTTAGATCGGGTCTTTGTGTCGGCTCAGTGGGAAGTGATGTTCCCATTTTGCTCTCTCAAGGCGGTTGTCAGTGTCAAAACCAGCGGATATCGGGTAGGGGCCCCGAACTGTGTGTCTAGGATCGATGGTAACAAGAGACGGGGGACACGATGTTTACCCAGGTTCGGGCCCTCTCTATGGAGGTAATACCCTACGTCATGCTTGATTGATCTTGATGAATATAGTGTTACAAGAGTTTTTCTACCACGAGATCGTAATGGCTAAACCCTAGAAGCCTAGCCTGTATGACTATGGTAATGAATATATCCTTTCCAGACTAACCCCTCCGGTTTATATAGACACCGGGGGAGGGAAATCTAGGGTTACATAGAGTCGGTTACATAAGAAGGAATCTTCATAGTCGGTCGCCAAGCTTGCCTTCCACGCCAAGGAGAGTCCAATCCGGACACAGGTACAGTCTTCGGCCTTCATGTCTTCACAGCCCATCGGTCCGGCCCATGGATAACAGGTCGGACGCCCGAGGACCCCTTAGTCCAGGACTCCCTTAGTTGCCCCCGAACCAGTCTTCAATAGCGAGGAGTTCAGCACACAAATTATCTTCGGCATTGCAAGGCGGGTTCCTCCAAGTGATGTATTCGGCCATCGGTTTAATGCCGCTCTCCTCGACCTCTACGCGTTAAATAACTTCGCCTTCCACGTGTCAAGTGAAGGTGGAAGGTCAGGGTATTTTTATAGATAACACCCCGTCCATGCAAGGATGAGCGCCTATTAAAGAAATTGGATCCTAGATCCATTCGGCTCCACGCAGAGAAAATTCCCCGGAAACTGCTTAGGAGAAACCATTCCAGCATGACTAGCGCCCCCAGCTTCTCCATCCGTTCCGGCCCAGAGAAAGGCGAGTGGGAGAGGTGTTCACACAACAAAAAAAGACACATTCGTGACATTTTGGGCCAAACGAAAAAAAATTCTATCATACATATGACACTTCTATGATGATAATTGTGATAAAACTCGGTATGATCATAGATGTGGTGGGCTCCTACTTCTATGACAAAAAATCATGACAGAAAATGGGCTTTTTGTCCTGGGCAGGCCAGAGACGCAGCTGCATGACATTCTTTGGGCCGTCCATGATGGAAAAAACCGTGGTAGAAGCGAGGGGGAGGAAAATTTCAGGGAGTTCCCGATTACGGTGGGAGGTCGGGGCCGAGCGATGCGCGTTTCTCTCGTACACGTACGCGCGTGTGTGCGAGGCGCTGGCTCTAACTGAACCCGAGCGAGGCGTTGGGCTCTAACTGAACCCGAGCGATTGCACTGCAGGCTACGTGTTACTGAACCCGAGCGATCGATCGATGGCTGTTAACTGAACCCGATCAAGTGATTCCTTCGCTACTGCTGCTAACTGAAGCCGATCGATGGGATGAACAGTGAGTGTTGCGGGGGATTTGGATGAACAGTGAGCGGTGGCGTTGCCTCTGGATGAACAGGACCCCGTGGTGTGGTGGAGGGCTGGATGAACAGTAGACGATGGAGGGGTGCCCGTGGAGGGGTGGATGAACAGGACCCCGTGGTGTGGAGGGCTGGATGAACAGTAGATGGTGGAGGGGTGCCCGTGGAGGGTGGTTGAACAGGACCCCGTGGTGTGGAGTGCTGGATGAACAGTAGACGATGGAGGTGTGCCCGTGGAGGGGTGGTTGAACAGGACCCCGTGGTGTGGAGGGTTGGATGAAAATTAGAGGGTGGAGGGGTGGTTGAACAGTAGCCAGTGGAGTAGCACGCGGTGCAGGCTGGATGAACAGGAGCCCGTGGAGGCTGGATGAACAGGAGCCCGTGGAGGCTGGAGGAGGTCGACGGTGGAGATGAACAGTATCCCGTGGAGTCCCGTTTTGCGGTACGCCACACCCCTCCCGATGAACAGGACCCCCGTTTCGACCGTAGCACTCCAACACAAGTCTGTTTCCTCCGTTTTGTGGTATGCCACACCCCTCCCGATCAACACGACCCCCGTTTCGGCCGTAGGAGGTCCGTTTCCTCCGTTTTGCGGTACGCCACACCCCTCCCGATCAACAGGAACCCCGTTTCGACCATAGAAGGTCCGTTTCCTCCGTTTTGTGGTACGCCACACCCCTCCCGATGAACAGGATCCCGTTTCGAACGTGGCCAGTCGAACACAAGGCTGTTTCCTCTGTTCTGCGGTACGCCAGGCCTCGTTTCCATCGCCTGTTCCGTCCAAGACCTCCCGATGAACACAACGCATTCCGTTGCCTCCCCATGAACACGACGCATTCCGTTGCCTCCCCATGAACACGACGACGATGCTGTTTCTCCGTTCCGACCCAGCCATGTACACGAGCCCTCACCGTATGTATGCGCGAGTAGGCGTTCGAGACCCCGCCCATATGTACACATACGTGGCCATATTTTCTTTCTTGCACCCTAACCGTTGTAGGTACGTGTACATGCTACGTGCGCGCCTCTACTACGACACGTGCGCGCCTCTACGTCGACCAGTATATATGTACGTACACATTCACGACCAGAATGACAACGCTACGTATGCTTCGACCAGGTGGGTCCCGACTGACAGGCACTTCCTTGCGTGCGAAGATGTAGCTGGTGGGTCCCAGCGGTCAGGGGGGAGAATCGTTTTGTTCTTTTTGCCCGGATGCACTTCCTTGCATGCAAAGGTGTAGCTGGTGTGTCCCAGCAGTCAGGGGGGAACGTTTTTTTCGCGAAATACAGTGGCCCATCCGGTGGGTCCCCGCTGTCAGGTGGAGGAATAATTATTTTGCACATAATAAGGAGGCACTTCCTTGCTGCGGCCATGGACCCAGCTGTCAGCCACTCCACGTACAGTCCACGTCCGATGGAAGTCATTCCTTGACCATGTTGACCACGCCGCGCCGAGAGCACCAGGGTGGTGGACGACGGCGAGGCCTAGGAAGGGGACGACGGGGAGCCGGGGAAGACGCGGCAGTGGAAGCCCGCGCGGAGAGGAGTATGAGGGTTCACTGGTTCGGCTGCGGTGTGAGGCTGCCGTCGCCGCAGGGCCTGGCCAGCGGTGGGAATAGTAGGGGGCGGTGAGGCCTCCGCGGCAGCACAGCCGGCCACGGGAGGCAGGAGCATGCGGCACGACCGGCGCTGCTTTGGGAGGCTGGAGCAAGAAGACCAGAGGTTGAAGAAGCACTACGACCGTTGGATGGACATCATACGGTCACTGGAGCTAGAATCATTCATATTGACTAAAGTTGACAAAGGCCCCCATCCCAGTCAACTTAGTAGGCCCACAAGTCAGCCTCCCACCATGGTGGGTCCCAGCTAGCAGGGGGAGTATTCATTTTTTGTGCGTAATAAGGAGGCACTTCCGGTGGGTCCGAGCTGATAGCGGGGGGAACGTTTTTTTCGCGAAATACGCTGGCCCGTCCGGTGGGTCCGAGCAGTCAGGGGGGAAACGTTTTTTTTGCGAAATAAGGTGGCCCGTCTGGTGGGTCCCTGCTGTAAGGTGGAGGAATAATTATTTTGCGCGTAATAAGGAGGCACTTCCTTGCGGCCGCCTAGACCCAGCTGTCAGCCTCTCCACGTACAATACTCTTCCGATGGAAGTCGGTCGTTGACCACGTTGACCACGCCACGCCGAGAGCACCAGGGCGGTGGTCTGGACGACGGCGAGGACTAGGAAGGGGACGACGCGGAGCCGGGGAAGACGCAACAGTGGAAGCCCGCACGGAGAGGAGTATGAGGGTTCACTGGTTTGGCTGCGGTGTGAGGCTGCCGTCGCCGCAGAATAACCGGGGGTGTGGGTGAGTGGAGGGATGGCCTGCCAGCGGTGGGAGTAGTATGGGGGCGGTGAGGCCTCCGCGGCAGCACAGCCGGCCACGGGAGGCAGGAGTAGGCGGCACGACCGGCGCTGCTTTGGGCGGCCGGACCAAGAAGACCAGAGGTTGAAGAAGCACTACGGCTGTTGGATGGACATCGTATGGTCACTAAAGCTAGAAACGCTTATTATTGACTAAGTTGACAAAGCCCTTGGTACGCTCCAACTTAGTAGGCCCACAGGTCAGCCTCTGAAACGGTGCACCCCAGATGTCAGGGGGAGGAATCATTTTTTGGGCGGCCGAAGCTAAGAATATCCGAGATTGAAGAAGAAGCACGACATCCGTTGGAAAGACATCCAACGGCCACTGCTGCTAGAACCGTGTGTTGACTATAATAAGTTGGAAAATCCTTGCATACGCGTCAACATATTTTTTTTGGGACGCGTCACTTAGTAGGCCCACAAGTGTGTGGCAGAGAACTTATAACCCATTTGCGTTTTGTAAGAATGTACAGCCCATTTTGGAATTCTGATGGAATTTACAACAGCCCATTTACAGTTTGTTAAAAGTACAGCCCATTTTCTAGCTAGGACAATGATTAATAATTTCAACCAACGGTTGAAGACAGAATTCAATAAAATTCCCACATTTTAATGGGCTACGGAATATTTTTATCCCGAAATTTCTAGTCAGATTAAATATAAATTTGTATTATGTAAAAATCCAACGAAACATTGCGCGTGCAACAATGAAAATTTAAGATTTTCAAAATCCATAAATAATATTTTTTTAAACTAATTTCGTGTTTGGTGCATTTTTTTATAGTTACTGCCCAGTTTTTATAATTATATCCCATTTATTATTTTTTAAAGCCCATTTTCCTGTTAAACCTAATGCATCCCTCCTAGGAAAGATTTGCAGCCCAGCGGGGCGGAGAATAACAAGTTGACCTTGCCTGGGTATTCCTCAAAAAGACGTATAGCTGGGCTAGCCATTTTCATCTTGAAAAAATTAGTATCTGGGCTGGATATCTGGCCTGGGCTAGACGGGCCACAGCTCGCCCAGTTAATACCCCGCTCTCCTCTGAAGAACAACGAAATCATCGCCAAGAAAAACTCTGCAATGCTCACGCCTCAAAAACACAAATACTGCTCGAGCTGCTTGGTTCCAGTTGTCGGCCGCACCTTGTGCAATTCTCTCCTTTATATTGACTACATAGGTTGACAATGGTGTGGGACCGTGATGTCAGCAAACCAGGAGAAAGCAAAAAAAATAGTTGTACATAATAAGGAGGCACTTGCGTACGTACGTCTATGGCCCTAGTGGGTCCCTAGTGTCATCCAGTCAAAATAAAGTCATCTCCTGAATCCTCATGTTTGTTGACGATGTTAACAATGCTCGGCGCCACGGCGAGCGCAACAACTCGAAGGACAATGGAGAGGGCCTCACGGGACCTATGGATGGTCTGATACAACGCCTGCTACTCATTCAGGAAGCCAGGATCATCGGACACCTATGAGCACCTTCGAGAAACTGAGACGGCATGAAATGGTAAGGCCGTGCTTGGGAGCTCTGGTTTATATCAAACCTGTATTAACATACAAGTGTAATTTACTCGTCATCGAAAACAACGCGTAAAATACAGGCGTAATGAAACCGAGGGCCTAAGGTCTGTAAGTAAAACTGGCGGGTTACGCGTGTAATTTGAGAGACCAGTGTATATTTTATGAGCACTGCTATATGGATGACATTACCAGACGATACATGCACGACATGCATATCATGCCATCCATGGGAAAGGCTGAAACAGTAGCTAACGGCTGGATTAGCAATCGTCCGAGTGTCATTCAGCGTTTTTATCGTGTGTCAAGTACTTCTGATATTTTACTAGTCGAAATCGACCAACCAAGCACCTTCGCCGAGACCATCTGCTTTAATTTACAAGCGTCAGTTTTACAAGCAGTTTTGGTTGGAAAACAACGATCCAATCATGGCCTAATATCATGAGTTGGTCGGAACATCATATGGTTTCACGTCTAACCTACTTTACTTGTCTTATAGGCTATGAATGAAACATCAGACGATGAACTTCTTAAGCACAGAAACAACAGAAGAGGATGATCTTCTTAACAAGCAAATCACTGGCATTAGATCGACATGCAAAACAATACGAAACATTATTCTCAGGAGCACGGTGAACAGCTCGTGATGCCGCATGCCACAACATTCGAAGCTCAACTTTGCAATCAAACACAAGGCCTGGCATTACATAGACAATATTCAGAACAAACTCTTAGCACAGGAATATCTCAGCAGAGTAACTATTTACTGTAAACTGAACACAGGAATAGGAGAAAACACTCGACGCTTGCTCACAGCAAGGGCGTCCCACTCAGAAATATCAAATGCATGTCTTTTGGCTAACATCAATGAGCAAATTTTGACAAGGTTTTCCAATTCCAATATATTAAACTAACGTCTTCTTGCTAACATCAATGATTAAACTTTGACAAGCTTTTCCCACTCAAAATATGTAATACCTATGATCCTGGAGTCCTGTCGCTTCTTGCTAACATCAATGATTAAACTTTGACAAGCTTTTCCCATTCAAAATATGTAATGCCTATGATCGTGGAGTCCTGTCGCTTCTTGTACTTTTTTGGGCACTTCTTGCCCAGGGCACTCCACATGTTGTTAAATTGCCAATGGTCTCTGCAGACTAGTCATGTCACCGGTGTCTAATATTTATGGCACCAGCTGTAGCAATTCTCAATCAGTGTGATTCATTCATATTAACTGAGACATTATCTTAACAATGCCTTGTTTCAAGATGTATAAAGAACGAAAAAGAAGAAAAGTATCATTCCTAAAACAATGCGACTGATTCATTTTAACAGAGACATTATCTTAACAACACCTTGGTTAAACATGTAGAAAGAACTACAAAGCAGGATAGTACCATTTGTAAAGCACTGTAAGTCTGTAACTGATATATAATAACAGAGACATTATCTGAACAATACATTTCTTAAACATGTACTCTGGCCGATCCCTAACAGAAATGGTACTCCTGCCGATCCCTAACAAGTGTTTGCTGTTTTGAACTAAGATTCAGTTCCAGGGTAGAGTGGGCGCAACAACAGTATGTGCTTCCATCTACTTATAAAGGGGGTGATGCAGAGTTTGTTGTAACAAAGCAACAAGCGTCATGTCTGGGTTGGTTCCATTTTTGTTCACTACTTAATGGGAAAAGACAGCAATACAATAGCTTCAATTCAACATTTATTTAAAACAGTACCAATACAAGTAGCACAACATCTCAAAGCACACTGCACAATCATGTGGATGCAGGCCTGTACTGACCTTTCATGAGACCGACAACGATAAAATACGAATCTGCCAACACGAATAGGAAATCGAATCTCGTTTTGTTTAGTTGCAATGAAATCAAGCAAAGTATTTCGCGTAGCGAAGCAAAATGTCGCAATAGCAACAAGTTGAATAGATATCCATGTATAAACAGAGGCAAAAAAGGAATCAATTACTGTCTAATAAAGAAGGATGAAACATGCGGCCACAAAAATGGTAATCCCGCCAATCCCTAACAAGTGTTGCACTTTTGAAATAAGATTCAGTAGTTAATTCTGAGAGTGGCATCAATTACTGGCTTATAAAGGGGGTGATGCTGAATTTGTTGTAACAAAGCAACAAGCATCATGTCTGGGTTGGTCCCATTTTTGTTCACTACTTAATGGGAAAAGACAGCAATACAATAGCTTCAATTCATCATTTATTTAAAACAGTACCAATACAAGTAGCACAGCATCTCAAAACACACTGCACGATCATGTGGATGAAGGAAAGTACCAACCTGTCATGACGCACACAAGATCAAGTACGAATCTGCCAACACGAATAGGAAATCCAATCTCGTTTTGTGCAGTTGCACTGAAATCAAGCAAAGTGTTTCGCGTAGCAAAGCAAAATGTCACAATAGCAACAAGTTGAATAGATATCCCTGTATAAACAGAGGCAAAAAAGGAATCAATTACTGGCTAATAAAGGAGGATGAAACATGCGGCCACAAAAATGGTAATCCCGCCAATCCCTAACAAGTGTTGCAGTTTTAAAATAAGATTCAGTAGTTAATTCTGAGAGTGGCATCAATTACTGGCTTATAAAGGGGGTGATGCTGAATTTGTTGTAACAAAGCAACAAGCATCATGTCTGGGTTAGTCCCATTTTTGTTCACTACTTAATGGGAAAAGACAGCAATACAATAGCTTCAATTCATCATTTATTTAAAATAATACCAATACAAGTGGCACAGCATCTCAAAGCACACTACACAATCATGTGGATGAAGGCCTGTACTGACCTTTCATGAGACGACCAACATAAAATATGAATCTACCAACACGAATAGGAAATCCAATCAAGTTTTGTGTAGTTGCACTGAAATCAAGCAAAGTTGCCGGTGTGACATTTAAGTTTTCTATAGCAACAAGTTGAATAGATATCCCTGTTTTAAGAGGCAAAAAAGAAAACAATTACTGGCCAATAAAGGAGGATGAAACATGTGGCCACAAAAATAAGCATCTACCTTATCTTGATGGAAAACAAAGTATAGGACAGTAGCATTTCTAAAACAGTTGCATTGATTCATATTAACAAAGAAATTCTTTTAAAACAGATCAGTAGTTAATTCTGAGATTAACAATAGCAAAATAGCTGCATGGGACATGCCAGCACCATGTGCGTCCACACGTATAAGTGGGTGATGCAGAGTATGTAGCCAAGCAGCATATATGCGTTGGTCCCATATTTGTTCTCATTGAACCTTCTTCCTATGTGAGGGAAGCAAATCTAGTCATGCACAAACTACCCGACCCCCTAGTTTCTTTCCCTTTTCAACAAAGAGATCGGTTCCTTACAGATGTGTGTACTCGGTTACCCCCTTTTCCCTTTTCGACCTATAAAGCGGCTGGATAGCCAGTCTATACTACTTTCTGCCCCTCCTTTCCTCATTGAACCATGTCCTAGATTCTTGCTCCAGCCCACCGCACCCTTCTTTCCTCTTTGAACCAAGACCTAGATTCGACTACAGATCGAAAAAGATCCACATGCAGCTAGAGCAACGACGGTTTCAAAGAAACTTATACCTTAGGGTCGTCGGGATGTGGCAAGGCATGCGGCGGGAGGACGGATCTGCCCACACTACGTACGGCAGTGAGGAAGAAGGGGTCGGTGGCCCTCCCGCACAAGCGCTGGGTGAAAGAGAACAACGCAGCCGGAAGTGGATTGCCTCCCTCGCCGAAGGCGATAGAGTGAACGCTGCACCTCCTCCCCTTCCTGGTGCGATGGGATACGAACGCCTCCTTCACCAGCTGTGAGGGGGAGAGAGAGACAAGAGGCCAACGCAGTCTTGTTTAGATCTGGTGAAGAGAGGGTGAGAGACTGTGAATATAGCAAACCCTAGCAAATGAACGTTGAGCCTCCGGCGTGTAACATATATGTAGTGCGGCGAGCGTGTGGAGAGTGCAAACCCTAGCGAACAAGCGCTGAGGCTCCCGCTTATATATATACTACTGTAGTACGGACTGAGCTCCGGTGCCTTCACTGCACCTGCTTTTGGATGTATGACAGGTGAGCCAGCCACATTTTGGGCCCACCTGTCATAAAACCCTAGCGAAAATTGCACCAACGTGAAAGACGACTGCGTCTCCAACGCAACCAAGGTGAACTGACGAAGGATATCATCTTTGTGCGTAACAAGCAAAGAGCACTAATGGAAGACAGCTTGTTTTTCGTCAAAAATCGATCAGCTTCACCAGCCAACGCAACCATGAGGCGCAACCATGAGCATCGATAGGTCATCGCGGTGATGCATCATCCATTTGGCATCAAGTTTGGGTGAGGCACCTAAGAAGTTCGACAAATCCTCACTGTGGTCTATTTCTTCTCAGTAATCAAGCTCGAGGAAGGAAGAACCACGTGGCAGAGGACAGTGAGGCGGAACAATAATGGCCATCCAATTTTGTGCAGTTCCACTAAAATTGAGGAAGACATGCCCGGGTATGGAGACACGCATTGCTATTTCCAAAAATATAAAAAAGGGTTAGCAACGACATCTCAATTGTCAATAAGAATTAATGAAAAGTACACCAACAAACAGAAGCATCATAATTATCTTGATGGGAACTAAACCAGGATACCCGAGAAAAAAAGCATCTCTTCATTTAACCAGTGATAGTACTACCACCATATGGAAAATGACCGCACAACCACCATGTACTTTTTGTCAAAACAACATGTATACCTCCACCGAGGCATAAATCAGGACAACTTTTTGAGTGGCATTTCCTCTATAATAGTACTAGTAGGTGATGTTGGACCAGCCGACGAACCCTAGCTACTATGCATGGGGAGCTGGGGAGTAGTCGCATAGAAGAAAACCCGCACGCAGTGACCTGGGGAGCTGGACCAGTACAAGAAGTTATACCTCAGGTGGGCGAGATGTCGTTTAGGCGGGCGGGTGGGATCTGCCCACACGACGGCAGCGAACAAGGGCGCGGAGGATCTTCGTCCGCGCCAGCGCCGGCTCCGAGAGGACGGTGCGCATCGGTTTCCTCCATCGCCGACGGCGACAACGTCAACGCTGCACCTCCTTACCTCCCGCAGCGAACAGGATTCAGCCGGATCTATGACCACCGGTGAGGAGAGAGATAGAGTGGACACTGTCATCTTGTTTTGATATGGAGAGGGTGAGAGAGCGAGACGCGAGAAACTCTATCAAACAAGAGGCTATAATGGAGTAAAAAAAATCTCTCCATAGCAGTGGTTTTAAATAGAATATGCGTGTTCCTGGAAAAAAGAAACGAAAACTGGCGGACAATTTTTTAAGGGTCTGTCTAGGACACATCTAGATGTGACATAGTTATGTCACATATAAGTTGATGTCCACTCTGTTTGTGGTCTTTTCCTAGTTTTTTTGTTTCTTGTTGCTACATTATATACTTGTGGGAGCTTAGATGTGATATCCTTAAATAACATCTAGATGTGAATTAGACAAACTGATTTTCTAACGTACCAAGAAAGAAAACTCGATCAAAAACATGCCCCCGCTTCCAGGTCGCGAGAGTCGTCACGCACACACACATAGACATAGACATGCATATCCGTGTTTACATAAAATTCTATTTCCATCTCCATCTCCAATCATATTTGTCCAACTGGCACATGATTTACGTTGTTAATTATATACGCAGCAATATTAACGTACAACATCTCTTGTTTGCGCATGTCCGGACCGTTGCCACGGCCGCTCCTGACCAACCCGAACCCTCTTCATCACCCGCGCGTGCTTCCCGCCCGAAACGGTCAGTGCCGCATTCATGCCCGGCCAGAGCGGACGCGACCTCTCACTGGCGCCGGCATTGAAGCGGCGGGCCGGCCGAGAGAGCGTCGCCTGCGCCGCTTCCGGGTGCACGCGGCTGCTCCGCGTTCAAAGGTCGCAATAGCCGGCTACAACATGCGCGATCTCTTCTAGTAGTAAGTTCTCGGGAGTCCGTGCTATAGCTAGCTGTCCTCCCCCAACTCGTCAAGATCTTCCAGTAGTGCTAGTACTCCATGGCGCGATCCATCGACAAGCAGGCGGGAAAGTTATGGTATACTACTCGGTTTGCGGTGAGTGGCATGTCGAGCGACCGTGTGGGGTCGAGCCGTGGAGGAGGGTGAGACACGAACACGACAGATGTGATTTAAACGTTGGTTTTGCTCGATGGCGCGATCCAACGAAATGAAACATTGGTTTCTCTCCGTTTCCATTTTTTCTCCAGAAAAACGGAAACTTTTCAACTCCATTTTCATTCCTATTCCAAGGTTGCCCCGTTACAACATTCCATCAAATACAAAGGAAAACTAACACGCATGCTGATGCATCTCAATAATTCACATATCATAGCCAATATTTACTTCACAACTAAAGAAAAAAGTTGTGAGAGCGTGTACGATAGAAAAACTATTGATGGGGTCATTTCAACTTAAACCCTAAACCCTAAACATGATTTAATTTCCTGGCCAGGTAGAACTTGTCGAAGGAAAGACAGCTGGCACCCTCGGATCATACGATGCTTTTGTGCAGTTCCACTAAAATCGACCTGAGCATCCCTGATGGCAAAGATATTGAAGAAGTGTGATTAGAATAGTAGTACTGACACTAGTTCATGAGACATAAACTCATCACAAGTAGAAGCCGGTAGAAGTAGAGAAAGATCGACATGGAGATGGAGCTACAGCAGTGGAGCAAGCCGGCTCCAAAAGGACGATGGACTACCTGGGACGTCGGGATGTGATACGTCTCCAACGTATCTATAATTTTTGATTGCTCCATGCTATATTATCTACTGTTTTGGGCAATATTGGGCTTTATTATCCACTTTTATATTACTTTTGGGACTATCCTATTAACCGGAGGCCCAGCCCAGATTTGCTGTTTTATGCCTATTTCAGAGTTTCGAAGAAAAGGAATATCAAACGGAGTCGAAACGGAATGAAATCAACTGGAGAAGTTATTTTTGGAAGGAAACCTACCAGATAGAATTGGACCCTACATCAGAAGATGAAGGAGGTTCTCACGAGGGTAGGGGGTGCCCAACCCCCTGGGGGGCGCCCCCTGCCTCGTGGCCACCCCTTCGGTCCACCGACGTACTCCTTTCACCCATATATACCCACGTATCCTAAAACTTCCAGAACAGAGAATAGATCGGGAGTTCCGCTGCCAGAAGCCTCCGTAGCCACCGAAAACCAATCTAAACCCGTTCCGGCACCCTGCCGGAGGGGGAATCCCTCTCCGGTGGCCATCTTCATCATCCCGGTGCTCTCCATGACAAGGAGGGAGTAGTTCTCCCTCGGGGCTGAGGGTATGTACTAGTAGCTATGTGTTTGATCTCTCTCTCTCGTGTTCTTGATTTGGCACGATCTTGATGTATCATGAGCTTTGCTATTATATTTGGATCCTATGATGTTTCTCCCCCTCTACTCTCTTGTAATGAATTGAGTTTCCCCTTTGAAGTTATCTTATCGGGTTGAGTCTTTAAAGATTTGAGAACACTTGATGTATGTCTTGCCGTGCGTATCTATGGTGACAATGGGATATCACGTGATTCACTTGATGTATGTTTTGGTGATCAACATGCGGGTTCCGCCCATGAATCTATGCATAGGGGTTGGCAAACGTTTTCGTCGTGATTCTCCGGTAGAACTTTGGGGCACTCTTTGAGGTCCTTTGTGTTGGTTGAATAGATGAATCTGAGATTGTGTGATGCATATCATATAATCATACCCACGGATACTTGAGGTGACATTGGAGTATCTAGGTGACATTAGGGTTTTGGTTGATTTGTGTCTTAAGGTGTTATTCTAGTACGAACTCTAGGGCTATTTGTGACACTTATAGGAATAGCCCAACGGATTGATTGGAAAGAATAAATTTGAGGTGGTTTCGTACCCTACCATAATCTCTTTGTTCATTCTCCGCTATTAGTGACTTTGGAATGACTCTTTGTTGCATGTTGAGGGATAGTTATGTGATCCAATTATGTTAGTATTGTTGAGGGAACTTACACTAGCGAAAGTAAGAACCCTAGGCCTTGTTTCCTAGCATTGCAATACCGTATACGCTCACTTTTATCATTAGTTACCTTGCTGTTTTTATATTTTCAGATTACAAATTCTCATATCTACCATCCATATTGCACTTGTATCACCATCTCTTCACCGAACAAGTGCACCTATACAATTTACCATTGTATTGGGTGTGTTGGGGACACAAGAGACTCTTTGTTATTTGGTTGCAGGGTTGCTTGAGAGAGACCATCTTCATCCTGCGCCTCCTATGGATTGATAAACCTTAGGTCATCCACTTGAGGGAAATTTGCTACTGTCCTACAAATCTCTGCACTTGGAGGCCCAACAACGTCTACAAGAAGAAGGTTGTGTAGTAGACATCAAGCTCTTTTCTGGCGCTGTTGCCGGGGAGGTTAGTGCTTGAAGGTATATCTTTAGATCTTGCAATCGAGTCTTTTAGTTTCTTGTTTTATCACTAGTTTAGTTTATAAAAGAAAACTATAAAAAATGGAATTGAGTTTGTCTCATATGCTTCACCTTTTTAATATCTTTCGTGAGTATGATGGAAAGGATAATTGTGCTCAAGTGCTAGAAGAAGAAATCTATAAAATGTTTGGCGCTAAATATTTGAATGATGAGCATGATTGCAATGTTGTTAGTATGAATTCCTTGAATATCTATGATTCTAATGATATGCAAATCCACAAGCTTGGGGAGGCTATGTTTGATGAAGATGATATTTTTTGTCCCCCAAGTTTTGATGAGCAAATTTATTATGATGAAATCATGCCTCCTATCTATGATGATTATTGTGATGACATGTATGCTTTAAAGAATAATAATAACAATGAACCTTGTCATCTTGATCTTAATTTTCAATCACATGATAGTTATTTTGTTGAGTTTGCTCCCACTATTATTCATGAGAATAATTTTGCTTATGTGGAGAGTAATAAAAATTATATGCTTGTAGATCATGAAAAGAATGCTTTAGATGCTGGCAATATTGTTGAATTTATTCATGATGCTACTGAAAATTATTATGAGGGAGGAACATATGCTTGTAGGAATTGCAATAATATCGAGTTTCCTCTCTATGTGCTTAAAATTTTGAAGTTATGCTTGTTTTACCTTCCTATGCAAGTTGATTCTTGTTCTCACAAGTTGTTTGCTCACAAAACCCTATGCATAGGAAGTGGGTTAGACTTAAATGTGCTAGTCATATTCTCCATGATGCTCTCTTTATGTTACAATTCTTATCTTTTATGTGAGCATCGTTGAAATCATCATGCCTAGCTAGGGGCGTTAAACGATAGCGCTTGTTGGGAGGCAACCCAACTTTATTTTTGTTCCTTACTTTTTGCTCCTATTTAGTAATAAATAATTCATCTAGCCTCTGTTTAGATGTGGTTTTTATGTTTTAATTAGTGTTTGTGCCAAGTAGAACCGTTGGGAAGACTTGGGGAAAGTCTCGTTGATCATGCTGTCAAAAACAGAAACTTTAGCGCTCACGAGAATTGCTGCCATTTTTATTTGGAGAGTGATATTTAGTTAATTCTTTTTTCATATGATTAATAGATAAATTACTAAGGTCCAGAAATTTATTTGAGAATTGTTTGAGGTCCATAAGTATACGTTTGATCCAGATTACTACTGACTGTTCTGTTTTTGACGGATTCTGTTTTTCATGTGTTGTTTCCTTATTTTGATTAATCTATGGCTAGTAAAAGAGTTTATAAACCATAGAGAAGTTGGAATACAGTAGGTTTAACAGCAATATAAATAAAGAATGAGTTAATTACAGTACCTTGAAGTGGTGATTTACTTTCTTATACTAACGGAGCTTACGAGTTTTTTGTTAATTTTTGTGTTGTGAAGTTTTCAAGTTTTGGGTAAGGATTCGATGGACTATGGAACAAGGAGTGGTAAGAGACTAAGCTTGGGGATGCCCAAGGCACCCCAAGGTAATATTCAAGTACAACCAAGAGCCTAAGCTTGGGTATGCCCCGGAAGGCATCCCCTCTTTCGTCTTCGTTCATCGGTAACTTTACTTGGAGCTATATTTTTATTCACCACATGATATGTGTTTTGCTTGGAGCATCAATTTATTTTGTTAGGATTTGCTTGGTGTTATTTAGAACAATGTTTTGCATCTTTTATTTCAATAAAAGTGGCATGGATAGCCTTTACTATGCCTATTTTAGAAGTCCACATGTTGCTGTTTGAAAACAGAAAGTTTACCGCTGTTGCAATAATTCCCTAGAAAAGTAAGAATGTGATAAAATGTTGAAACCTTTTGCATATTAAGCTCTTATAAATTTACTACAGCGGAAATTTTCTTTCATAATTTTTGGAGCTAGGGAAGTATGGATGTTGCAGCATTCTTTACAGACTATCCTGTTTAGGCAGATTGCTGTTAGGTTTGCATTGTTTGCATATGTTTGCTTCTTTAATGATTCTATTTGAGAATAGGACTATTAAATATGCAGAGTCATTTAGTATGCAATGTTGAATAATAATTTTAGTGATTTGCTACAGTAGTGTATGATAAGGGTTTTGCAATGGTTTATACTAACTTATCTCACGAGTCCTTGTTGAGTTTTGTGTGGATGAAGCTTTTGAGATTTAGGGAGATCGTGATATGAGAGGAATTAAGGAAACACAAAAGCTCAAGATTGGGGATGCCCAAGGCACCCCAAGATAATATTTCAAGAAGTTTCAAGCGTCTAAGCTTGGGGATGCCCCGGTTGGCATCCCACCTTTCTTCTTCAACAACTATCAGTTAGTATCGGTTGATACTAAGTTTTTGCTTCTTCACATGATGTATGCTATTATTAGATGTCATTTTATTTAGTTTTACTTGATGTTCGAATAAAGTATCAAGGTCTGAAATTATTGAATGGGAGAGTCTTCACATAGTTGCATAATTATTCGACTACTCAGTGATCTTCACTTATATCTTTCGGAGTAGTTTGTAATTTGCTCTAGTGCTTCACTTATATCTTTTAGATCATGGTGGCAGTTCTATTTTGAAGAAATAGATGAACTCTGATGCTTCACTTAGATTATTTTGAGAGTCTTAAATAGCATGGTAATTTGCTTAAAATCCTAATATGCTAGGTATACAAGAATAATAAAACTTTCTTATGAGTTTTTTGAATACTATGAGAAGTTTGATACTTGATAATTGTTTTGAGATATGGATATGGTGATATTAGAGTCATGCTAGTTGAGTGGTTATGAATTTGAGAAATACTTGTGTTGAAGTTTGTGATTCCCGTAGCATGCACGTATGGTGAACCGTTATGTGATGAAGTCGGAGCATGATTTATTTATTTATTGTCTTCCTTATGAGTGGCGGTCGGGGACGAGCGATGGTCTTTTCCTACCAATCTATCCCCCTAGGAGCATGCGCGCAATACTTTGCTTTCATAACTTGTAGATTTTTGCAATAAGTATATGAGTTCTTTATGACTGATGTTGAGTCCATGGATTATACCCACTCTCACCCTTCCACCCTTGCTAGCCTCTCTAGTACCGCGCACCTTTCGCCGGTACCATAAACCCACCATTTACCTTCCGAAAAACAGCCACCATAGCTACCTATTATGGCATTTCCATAGCCATTCCGAGATATGTTGCCATGCAACTTTCCATCGTTCCGTTTATTATGGCATGCTTCATCATTGTCATATTGCTTTGCATGATCATGTAGTTGACATAGTATTGGTGGCAAAGCCACCGTTCATAATTCTTTCATACTTGTCACTCATGCATCATTGCATATCCCGGTACACCGCCGGAGGCATTCATATAGAGTCATATCTTGTTCTAAGAATCGAGTTGTAAGTAAATAAAAATGTGATGATCATCATTATTAGAGCATTGTCCCAGTGAGGAAAGGATGCTGGAGACTATGATTCCCCCACAAGTCGGGATGAGACTCCGGACAAAAAATAAATAAAAGAGGCCAAAGAAGCCCAAATAAAAAAAGAGAAAGAAAAGAGGCCATAAAAAAAGAGAAAAGGCCCAAATAAAAAAAATAAAAAATGAGAGAAAAAGAGAGAAGGGGCAATGCTACTATCCTTTTACCACACTTTTGCTTCAAAGTAGCACCATGATCTTCATGATAGAGAGTCTCCTATGTTGTCACTTTCATATACTAGTGAGAATCTTTCATTATAGAACTTGGCTTGTATATTCCAATGATGTGCTTCCTCAAAATGCCCTAGGTCTTCGTGAGCAAGCAAGTTGGATGCACACCCACTAGTTTCTTTTGTTGAGCTTTCATCTACTTATAGCTCTAGTGCATCCGTTGCATGGCAATCCCTACTCACTCACATTGATATCTATTGATGGGCATCTCCATAGCCTGTTGATACGCCTAGTTGATGTGATACTATCTTCCCCTTTTTTGTCTTCTCCACAACCACCACTCTATTCCACCTATAGTGCTATATCCATGGTTCACGCTCATGTATTGCGTGAAGATTGAAAAAGTTTGAGAACATCAAAAGTATGAAACAATTGCTTGGCTTGTCATCGGGGTTGTGCATGATTTAAATACTTTGTGTGGTGAAGATAGAGCATAGCCAGACTATATGATTTTGTAGGGATAACTTTCTTTAGCCATGTTATTTTGAGAAGACATAATTGCTTAGTTAGTATGCTTGAAGTATTATTATTTCTATGTCAATATGAACTTTTGTCTTGAATCTCATGGATCTGAATATTCATACCACAATTAAGAAGAATCACAATGAAATTATGCCAACTAGCATTCCACATAAAAAATTATCTTTTTTATCATTTACCTACTCGAGGACGAGCAGGAATTAAGCTTGGGGATGCTTGATACGTCTCCAACGTATCTATAATTTTCGATTGCTCCATGCTATATTATCTACTGTTTTGGGCAATATTGGCTTTACTATCCACTTTTATATTATTTTTGGGACTAACCTATTAACCAGAGGGCCAGCCCAGATTTGCTGTTTTATGCCTATTTCAGTGTTTCAAAGAAAAGGAATATCAAACGGAGACGAAACGGAACGAAATCAACTGGAGAAGTTATTTTTGGAAGGAAACTTACCAGATAGACTTGGACCCTACGTCAGAAGATGAAGGAGGTGCTCACGAGGGTAGGGGGCGCGCCCCCTGACTCGTGGCCACCCCTTCGGTCCACCGACGTACTCCTTTCACCCATATATACCCACGTATACTAAAACTTCCAGAATGGAGAATAGTTCGGGAGTTCCGCCGCCAGAAGCCTCCGTAGCCACCGAAAACCAATCTAGACCCGTTCCGGCACCCTGTCGGATTGGGAATCCCTCTCCGGTGGCCATCTTCATCATCCCGATGCTCTCCATGATGAGGAGGGAGTAATTCTCCCTCGTGGCTGAGGGTATGTACCAGTAGCTATGTGTTTGATCTCTCTCTCTCGTGTTCTTGATTTGGCACGATCTTGATGTATCGCGAGCTTTGCTATTATATTTGGATCCTATGATGTTTCTCCCCCTCTACTCTCTTGTAATAAATTGAGTTTCCCCTTTGAAGTTATTATATTGGATTGAGTCTTTAAAGATTTGAGAACACTTGATGTATGTCTTTCCGTGCATATCTGTGGTGACAATGGGATATCACGTGATTCACTTGATGTATGTTTTGGTGATCAACTTGCGGGTTCCGCCCATGAACCTATGCATAGGGGTTGGCACACGTTTTCGTCATGACTCTCTGGTAGAACTTTGGGGCACTCTTTGAGGTCCTTTGTGTTGGTTGAATAGATGAATCTGAGATTGTGTGATGCATATCGTATAATCATACCCACGGATACTTGAGGTGACATTGGAGTATCTAGGTGACATTAGGGTTTTGGTTGATTTGTGTCTTAAGGTGTTATTCTAGTAAGAACTCTAGGGCTGTTTGTGACACTTATAGGAATAGCCCAACGGATTGATTGGAAAGAATAACTTTGAGGTGGTTTCGTACCCTACCATAATCTCTTTGTTCGTTCTCCGCTATTAGTGACTTTGGAGTGACTCTTTGTTGCATGTTGAGGGATAGTCATGTGATCCAATTATGTTAGTATTGTTGAGGGAACTTACACTAGCGAAAGTATGAACCCTAGGCCTTGTTTCCTAGCATTGCAATACCATTTACGCTCACTTTTATCATTAGTTACCTTGCTGTTTTTATATTTTTCAGATTACAAATTCTCATATCTACCATCCATATTGCACTTGTATCACCATCTCTTCGCCGAACTAGTGCACCTATAAAATTTACCATTGTATTGGGTGTGTTGGGGACACAAGATACTCTTTGTTATTTGGTTGCAGGGTTGCTTGAGAGAGACCATCTTCATCCTACGCCTCCTACGGAATGATAAACCTTAGGTCATCCACTTGAGGGAAATTTGCTACTGTCCTACAAACCTCTGCACTTGGAGGCCCAACAACGTCTACAAGAAGAAGGTTGTGTAGTAGAAATCAGGTTGTAGCTAGAAGGGTGGTTGGGACGCGACATTGGCCCATACCGCGGTGACCCCCGATTGGGAGGCATCGACTGTGGGTTTTCTCCCTCGTCGATGTCGACCGCGTCTACGCAGAACATTGTTCCCTTCCCCAAGCTGCGGGATCAGGCCCGTCGTTCTATGCTTGTGAAGAGAGCAACCTAAGCAAGCAGGCTAGTAGCTTAGGCTCCTTCTAGTGTATATATAGTGATTTTCTTTTTCTCTCCATATCAACCATTTTATATTGCGTACGTGTCATTCAAGAGTGAAATGATGGTTGCTTCTTCCGACTAACTTACTGTGTGATTTGACTGCTCCTTAGTGGCCCCTACACGTACTCCCCCTACGTGTATGCAACAGTCACACATACACATGGACGCAAAAACGCGTGTGACGCCCTAATGCATGCATGTCCGAGCACACGACGGAACACACACGGTCACGCTCAAGTGCTCAACCTACACGTGCATGCACACACATACTCAGTCAGGGTGAGCTAGTGACCGTATGAACACCGAAAAATATATATATTGAGCGCAATGAGCGTATTACAAAGTCCACTGACCGTATTTTTACAAATATACAGTGACAGACAGTGTATTTATCTCGTTTGAAATTAAGCCATATTAACCGTAGAGGAGGCAGCATGGACTAGCATTACTTTGCTGTGTCCCGTCAACTTGCCGAAAGAGGAGAAGGTTGTAGGACGGGAGAATCTTGCGCGCGGTGGCTCGCAGGACAAGGAGAAACTTTTGACTAATGCAAGCTCTCCCTCGCTCAGGCGGTGGACATGCAACAGTTAATTCGGTGTCAGATTACCAGAAGCATTCACTATACTACTAGTGCTATTATTGTTCGACTTCCCGAACAGCCAAGCGCAAAGTTTACTAGTACTACTACTATAGTCCATAAAGGTACGTACTATACTAGTACTAGGAACCAGATGGAGGAGCGTCTGCACTCTTATTATAATTTTAAAATGTGATAAAGCAATCTTCAACACATTTGGTTCTCTTCGAGGGTTCTCGCATGTGATAATGGAAGTTGATTGCATAGAACACTCGCCACAATTCTCGCTTAATTCTGGCTCATATCCTGTTACAAATAGTAGCGCTTAGTAATATTTCCTCTTTTTTGTTATTCAGCATGTAAACAGGTCAGCAAACCTTGCGGCGCATCTTCATGCAAACCGTGCTTGCTGCACTTTGAATGTGGCCGAGAGCTGGCTTGATGAAACACCTCGCTTCCTACTTTTTTTGCGGGGTACCTCGCTTCCTAGTGACCTGTGTCTTGGCTGATCGTCCTAAGAAAGCTTATATATGAATAAAGCTCTCTCATTTACCCGCAAAAAAGATTAAGCCATATTAACCGGAAAAGGAGGGAGTATGGACTAGCACTACTTTTTGGTGTGTCCCGTCAACTCGCAGAACGAGGAGAAGCTTGCAGGACAAGGTGAAGCTCACTTACGCCTTTTGACTAATGCAACCTACCCTCCGTGGACATGCATCAGTCCATTCAGTGTCAGATTGTCAGTGGCATACACTATAGTACCCAACATGCGGAGTACCATCATTGTTCGACTTCATGAAGGGGCGAAGAGCCAAGCGTAGTAGTACGCGTACTTGGTTTTGCACCTTCATACTACTCCACCCTCTGTCACAGTTTACAGGGCGCGCTTCATTATGATGCATTTCTCTCAATGCATTTCCACCACCAGAGAGACTTTAGACGCGTTTGGTTTAATGCTCAATTAATTAGGGCGTGGTAACCGCAATCAAGTCCACAATTTTCTCTCCATGTATTGTACTACTACGGAGTGCATGCATGTGTGTACCCGGGGTGGAAGCACTGCATGCATGTGTGTACGCATTATTCCCTCTAGTAATAGACGTCGTGCTATAACTACCAATGCTATTTTTCAGGCCGATCGCTAGTCGCCTTGGTCCCACATTTTTTTTCTTTTTTCTGAAGCGCGCTGTATAAACAGTGACAGATGGAGTAGTATGAGCGGATTCAAAGAAGAGCGTATTGATGGTTGCTTCTTCAGAGCAACTTACAGTGGGAAAGGTGGGGCTTATGATTTGACTGCTCATTACTCATTATTAATGCGGCGCAACGACCGGGCTGAGTCTCCCATGCGGTTGTGCACTACCCCCTTGGTTCTTAAATATACTCCGGAGTATTTGTCTTTCTAGAGATTTCAACGAGTGACTACTCAAATATTTGTTTTTTTACAGATTTCAAATGGACTGGCACATACGGATGTATATAGACATATTTTAGAGTGTAGATTCACTCATTTTGCTCTGTATGTAGTCACTTGTTGAAATCTCTGTTAAGACGAATAGAATATTTAGGAACAGAGGGAGTACACATACGAAGCAAAAATGAGCGAATCTACACTCTAAAATATGCTAGTTTGAAATTTGTAAAAAGACAAATATTTAGGAACGAAGGAGTATAATATTGTGCATGGCACATGGACCCGGATGATGAAGAGGCTTCTGGCAATGCTATCAAGCTTCCATCATTTGTTTACATAATTGACGTACTATACAAATAATTTTCCAGTGACATGAAATTGTACAATGGTGTGAGCTTTTAGCTTTTGTTTCGCGTGTCTTGCCATCGATGCTCTTTCGGAAACAATAAAAAACTAACTTCCTTGCTAATGCATGTCAATTATTAGCAGATCAGAGCTAATAATTACATCACAACTGAAGACAAAGTTGTGAGAAGGTGTTAAATTAAAATTGATCCATGCTTTCATTGGCAGCAATGTCCCCCCAGCTCTGTCTAAATCAACAAGGCATGTTGGGGAAAAAAGTAGTTGTCTGGAGCATGCAACATTCCGATCATTTTGTGCAGTTCCACTAAAATAGAGCTGAGCATCCCTGTTCCAAAGATATCAAGTGTGATTATGATAAGAGAGGACTGCTGATGAAACAATAAACACACAAATAGAAGCCGGTCACCTTTGCAGTCTCTCTTAAGACTAACTAGTTGGAGAAGATTAGGCTCGGAGTTGGATGAGGAGGATAGAGCAAAACCAATCTCCCTTTGTGCAGTCGCACTGAAATGTAGAGACGTTGCCCGTGTGACATTTTAGTACAACTGCACAAAACACTCTTAAGAAAAAAGTGATTTGTGCAGTTCACCAAAAGGTCGCAATAGAAACGAGGTGAAATGGATAGCCCTGTTTGCAAAAAAGAGGTAGAAAGGAAACAATTACTGGCCAATAACAGTTGATGACACATGAGACGACAAAAAAGAAGCATATTCCTTGTCCTAAGGGAAGATAACAACACGGTTGTGTTTGTCTAAAATGGTGTGAGGACGAGAATGCAATATGGAAAGTACACCGGACGAGCTACGTTTTGGGCAAAGAACTACGGAAGATCCACATGAAGCGACGTGGGAAAACAGGCAGTGGAGCAAGGCCGGAGGGAATACCTAGAGGTCGTCGGGATGTAACTAGGTGAGCGGCGGCGGGCGGAATCTGCGAGAAGGTGGCGTAGGCCCTGCTGCGCCGGAGCTTGGTCAGAGAGAACGGTGTGTACCGCAGATCGGGACGTGCTGCCTTGGCGCCGTCGAACGGAGAAACGATGCACTTCCTCCCTTTCCCCCGGCGGACGGGATGAGGCCGGATCAGTGACCAATGGTGAGAGAGAGAGAGGCCACCGTACTCCCTTTCCCCCGGTGGACGGGATGAGGCCGGATCAGTGACCAACGGTGAGAGAGAGAGAGGCCACTGGAGCCTTGTGTGAGATACTCTGAAGAGAGGACTACCTTTTCCTCCATAAAATCATTTTATATTCTGTGTACATGCCATTGAGCGCTATAACTTTATTTAAAAATAACCATCAACGTGTCAAGTCGAACTTTGTTTTGTGCACGCGTGGTACACTACCTCCCTAGGTAAACAACCGCTACAGGCGTTCAAATTAGCACGTGGGCTGCCATTTCGTAAAGAAATGAGCTCCACCATGTACCCGCGCAGGTGTGGCTAGGCACGAAGCGTGAGTACGTGCACGGTGCACCTATTCTCTTCTTGTATACGTACACCACCTATGTGGGGTTGTGTGAGAGAGATACAAACCTAGAGAGATATAGTGTGTGGGTTCTTGAGAGTTTATTTTGTGGGGGGGGGGGTCAATCAAAATATTTAACATATGCAATGTGTGTGAAATAGAGTCCTGGATATAACATATATACAGAGGGGGCGATCCACGAGAAGAGAGTGGAGGTATCATCGGCTTGAGGTGTCCATAGAATCAAAGAGAGGGATGATGTGTGTGTGTGTGTGCGCGCGCGATCGATAAAGAGTGCCATCGAATTTGTGTGTGCCCATGTCAAAGATATAGAGTGGCTGGCCTACTGGAACGTGAGATGGGACATGTGCAGTTTGTCTTTGTGGCATGGATACCTACCTGCAGTGCTCGACTATCGGTGTGTGGTGGGGGAAGAGGGAGGCCAAATTAACTATAGAGGTACAATGGCTGGTAAATGTGTGGAGGAGGAGACAGGCCTACCTCATGTATTAAGGAGATCGATCTTCCTCATGTATTAAGGGAGATCGATCGGCATCCATGCATATGTGCAGGAGATGAATAAGGTTGGGAGAGAGACAGAGCTAGAGTGTTGGAGGGGGTGGTATTGGAGTTGCTTCTAACAAATTGTGGGATAGGCTTGCTAGACAAACGGAGGGCACGCCCGCAATATCAATAAGAGAGGAGATGGCTGCTTGTTGTCTGTGCACGTGCGTGTGAGAGACGGGTCAGGAGGCATGCACGAATGATGAGGGGGGACGATGTGGCTGTGGTAAGCAGACGTAACTACATATAGGAAGATCAATCGCCCTTTGTAAGAGAAAGGAGAGACATAACTTGTGAGGTACGTTGATCTATGGGGGGGTAGTTAAAGTCGATCTAGGTATATGTTGGGAGATCGATCGGTATACATGCATGTGTGTGTTAGAAGCAAATGAGGCACGAGGAGAAGGATAGAGAGAGAGGGAACATGTAGGAGGTGGTACGAGAGGCATACTATATCGAGGGGGAGGAGTGTGCGAGTACGAGAATGATGAAAAGAGTGGTGGGAGTGAGGCATGGACGGTGACAAGAGAAGAGGGGAAGCTTGTGTTTGTGCTAGGCACACCTGGCTAGAGAGGCATATCGATCGATGTGTGTTGTAAAGAAGGAGCTAAAGTGAAAAGACGAATTTGCGCGATGGAGCTAGAGAATGCTGAGGGAGGGTGAGAGGGATGCGGGTGTGTGCATGCACAAGAGAAAGTTAGCGCTAGCTACAAAGATAAGAGGGTTGTGTGGGTGTAAAAGACGAATAGAGATCATATATACTTCATTATAAAAAGCGAATTCGGATATTTGAAGAATTTATCATAGTGTTTCAAACCGACGGATGTGTGAATATATATAACAGTGATACACATGGTGTGGTTATGGACATGGTATACTACATTTAATATATTTTATCTCTACTCTTATAAAAAACGGAGTTGTTGATGATGGTGTGCATGCCATCCTGCATTATAGGCCGTCTGATTTATATCTGGCGGATAGCAAAGAAACTATGATGGTTGAAGTTGGCAACAATCATGATTGTAGATTCTTATTAAAATAGATAAACGAATTCAAATTTAGTTCGAATTGCAGCGGTAATATAAACATTTGGAATGCACTAAAATGTTGGTATGAGTATGTTACATGCATTATACAACAAGCGAAAAAATTAATCGGACATAACATGGATTCATACTCCCTCCTTCCATCTATATAGGGCGAAATGAGATTTTTAAGACCGCCTTTGACTATTGACAAGATTAATAGTACATGACATGCACAATGTGAAAATTATATCATTGAAAGAACCTTTCACAGATGAATTTAACGGTGTGCTTTGTGTAAGTTGCATGCCATATATCATTGCTCTAATATTTGGTCAAAGTTAGCATCGAAAAACGCATTAGGCCCTATATAGATGGAAGGAGGGAGTACTAGCTTTGAATAGCATTTGTACAGTAAAACGGGGCAAGACTCTCTCTTTGTGTGCTGTGAATAGTTTTATTTTTTTGTTTTGTTTTTGGTTGAGAGAATTGCGAATTGATTTGGTACGTACAAGTACAATATTACTACATGTTAGGCTTGTCCCTAAAATTCAACCCGCGTCTTGTTATATCCCGAAAATTCAGATATCGTGCTCCCAAAACTGGCGCCTTCACAACCCGCGCCTTGCTATCCCGAAATTACAACGCGCGAAAAAACTCCCTCCAGCTGCCAAATCCCGACACGCGAAATCCCCCTTCTAACCCTGAGCCGAAAGGGCCGCTAGTTCAAATCGATGGGGGGTACTTTTGTAACACACCCTACATTTTGGACAAGCGTGTTCCTAAGTCATGCTTCACCCCCTCCCATCACCCCCTTTTCGCCATTCGAAATCCCAGGCCGCCATAACCTCTTCGCTCCAGCCACGAAACCCCACCCTCCTCTGTCCGCCACATCACCGCTTCCCAGCCGGAGCCTCTTCCCCGACAACGTCGTCCACCGCAACAGCTCGACGTCCCTCGTCCACCTTCCCGGATGAGGATCCGTCGTCCATCTCGTTGTCCCGCCGGTTCAGCCGTCCCGTCCTCCACCTCCAAGGAGCTGCTCCGACGATCGCCTCGTTTATCGCGGCTGCTCCATCCCCACAGCGCCGCCTTAACCTGCTCCACCGGAACCATAGCATCCTCACCGACTCCTCGGGCGAAGCCGAGGCCTACTCGGTGCCACCAAAGAGGTTGTACACTCATCGCATCGCACCTTCTCCTTAACTCGACCTCCCGGCGCCGACGGTGCTCCATCTCGCACCCCCATGGAGGGGCTACCTTGAAGCTAGTGCCGCGGGAGACATCTCCACGGCGGCTCTCCCCCAGTGCGAGGCCCCTTCGGCGGCGGCATCCATACCAGCCGCATCTGCTGCTGCTGCTCCGGCTCTCGCTCGATCGCTCGCTCGCCCAGCTGCTGCTGCTGCTCTCCCCCTCGCTCATGCTGCTGCTCTGCTCCGATTAAGCCACACTTTAGTCGACTGAATCGACTTTTTGGTCAGTCGATTTTCAGGGGTTGGGGGGCTCACTGGAGTTAAGGAAGAACCACCCGTAGCGGGAACGGGGGCTCGCCAGAGAGGTACCCCACTATCTATCTTAGGGTTCAGGGTGGGGGCGGGGGGCCTAGAGGGCTGGCTGGGGCGGCGGTGGTGAGTTGTTTCGGGGCAGCGAGGCGGCGCTGGGGTCGGCGGTTCGGCCGGTGGTGGCTGGCGGCTCAGGGGGGTGCAGGTTGAAGATGAACTGTAGGCCCTCCCTAAACTACATGTCAAGTGCCTCTCTGCTACCATTGCGTTCAGTTTCGACAGTAGCATTCAGATTCCACAGTAAATTTCAGTTTCGACAGTTAAGTTCAGAGTCAACAGTTTTTACCTCATCTGTTGTAGTCAGGTGGTTTTTGGTGATGTTAATTTTACATCCATTTTACATCATCTATTGGAGATGCTATTAGAATCCCACTTGAGATTGACGACGTCTGTCTTGTGCTGCTTCAGCCTTGACGTCTTACGGCTCACCAGAGCTGCTCCAACGACAGAACGATCCATCACAACAGAGCAGTGCCCTGGACGCCGTCTACAGATTCCTCAGATCTTCCTCCACACCTCCGACAGCCACCTCTGCCTCAACTGCTTCAGCGACCAACGCAATGATGCTGAGGTCGACACGGCTACGGCAAAGAGGTTGTACACTTGTTGCATCACTTATTACTATGCATTCACGTCGATCCATTAGGGCTATTTTGGTTCAACGGAAAAACATCGATCCACTGGTTGTTACCATCACTCTAAATTTTTGAATGCTCTCCTTACATAATCTCACCATATTTTTTCGTATGCATGTTAGATATTGTACACAGTCATGCTGAACATGTAGAGAAAAAGAGAAGAGTTTTGCGCGGCAATACAATGTCATGCAGACATCGCTCCATGGTGGGTTCAATGGCAAACCCTCCCCACCCCTCTCTAGATTGGAATCCAGAGGAAGATATCTGTTCTGAGGCGGATTCGGACGCCGCTGACCACTCCTATTTACCCCCCAAGGTGTTTGCTCTACCTTGGCATGATGATGTTAGTCATATCATGCATATGTTGCCTTGCAGTGCCTACTTTTGACATCATATATGTCATCTGCTTAGTTTAGACATGTTCTGTAATGCCACATGTTTAGTTTCAATATCATATATGGGAATTATGCAGTCTCATGTCTTTTAGCCAGCCATAATATATGTGAAATGTGCAATGCCATCCTGTTTAACCAGGCATCATATATTTGAATGATATCTTGCCCATCCTTTTCTTCATTACATTTCCATTTGTCGACAATGTTTGTACATTAAACTACTCTTCCTGTGAATCAGCCATTTGGGCGGGAGATGGAAAAATCTGGAGTGAAAACAAGGACTTCAGAGCAGATAGTGCTACCTGTCGAAGCAGATCTCTTGTTGGGTCCTGATAGCTCCTCGGAGATGGATTCAGATACAGATGACCAGTCCTATTCCCCCACTGAGGTGTATGCTCTAACTTGGCACGGTTAAACTGCTCATATCATGCATACGGTGTCTTGCATTGCATAGTTTAGACATCATATACACAATATTCAACACCATGTTCTTAGTTCAGACATCATATCAAATGCCCTCTGTTTAGCATATAAATCACATATGTGAATTAAATGATGCGATCCTGATTACTTAGACAACATGTAGGTGAATTATGTCATGCGATCTTGTTTAGTTATTCATCATATCTTTGAATTATGTTATGCTATGCTATCCAGTTTAGATAGACATCATATATGTGAAATTATGTCATGCTATCCATTTTAGTTAAACAATATACATGTCAACTATTTCATGCCCTCTTGTTTCCACACTATCTATTGCATCTGTCTCTCATACAATGTCTGTACATTCAACTATGTTTCCTGTTTATCAGCCATTTGAATTGGAGCGGGTGATGCCAGTATCTAGCGGACTAAAAACACGATCTTCAAATAAAACTGTGCTACCTCTTGGTGGAGATAGCACCCCGGTTGTACATGCACAAGAACCAGCCCTACCACACATAACCCAAACTCTCACAGATTGTACCCTTACTATGATGGACAGAGAACCAGCTTCACCCAATCTAACCCCAACCCCAGCCGATAGTAACCCAGTTCCTGTTGACACAACACCATCTCCACCATAGAGCTCCCAAACAAGAGCAGTTAGTAAGGCAGCTCCAGTGCCCAAAGGGCCAGTACTATCACGGCGAACCCCAACTCCACCAGTTAGTACGCCTATTCCTGTGGAGGAAGCACAACCAGCTAGTCATAGTTTAGCATCTATCGCATTTGATGTTGTTAAATCATATGTGCGTATCTTCCCATCTTGGAAATATTATACTGAAGATGAAGGAAAATGCCAGTTGTAGGTGTTTGTCCAGGAGTTATGTGTAAGTAATGTTATTCATGGCAATTACTTTGCTTCGTCCCATACATCCTACCTCGATGATGGTTATAATACAACAAATTTTCCCATTTTTCTCTATAGAGAAGGACCGATTTGGAAACTCAGGATGAGGTAACCTGTGCTAATACCTCTGCTATCTTCAAGAATGCTTGGTGGCAGTATTGGAATTACCTGAAGAAAACGTACTTCACCGGCAAAGAAACTCATCAAATTCCCTTACGTTCTCCTGAGACACATTTACTGGACGATGACTGGGAATGCCTTGTTCTGTACTGGTCCCGAACTAAGAATGTGGTAAGGTCTATGAGCTCATTTTCTATATTTAAGTATTATATTCTTGCGTCTTACTATACTCTGTTCATGTAGAACAAGTTCCTAAACCTGAAGAACAACTGTTCTAATTTAAGATTCCATTGCTACCATATGACATAGATATATGTTTGTTTGATGCTTTTATTATGTACTAGTACTTGGCAATAGAAGACTTGGTAGTTTAATCCTGTCCACCTTAATAATGCAATGGTTCACCAAAATGAGTTTCATATACTAGTACATGCTAAACTTGTTATGTCTGCTTGTTTCTTCTTTTAGAATGCTGACAGAATATTGGGGAAGAGTCCCTTATTAAGCAACGGTAAAGGAAGTAATGCAGATAAGGTTCAGGATAGTGACACATCCTGTCTTGATTTAGTGTTGGAGTTACTGTCCACTACCGCTTGCACAAGCTATTCAAACTCACTGTCTGAATCAGTTCGGTTTCTTGAGTCTCAACTACAAGTTGAAAGACATCGATCAGCTGTGCTGCGACAAGAAGCAGAAGGAGTGCGGAAGTCCCTGGAGCATTCAGATGCATACTTTCTGGTGCAACAACAAGCGTTGGAGGATTTTAGCGCCAAACAGGACAAAGCTAATCAGCTTGCTAAGCTTATTGCCAGCATGGTGGATACCCAGGATAACGTTTCTTGAGCTCTTCTGAAGTTGTTTCAGTTATGCTCTTGTTTTGCTGCCACGTTTATTTGCACTAGTGGCCAATTTTGACGGCCAGTGTATATGATATGCTGCTTTGTTCCCTATATTTGCACTGGTGGCGAACTTTGATGCCCAGTGGATTTAATATGTGTAATAGCCGTGATAGCCTAGCGTTAGTTGCTTGCTTATTTATTTCCTTGTTGTCTTGTTTATTTGTTTGCTTATAGTCATTGCAGTTCTTTTTCCTCGGTTAACTAGTGGCTGCAATAACCTATTTTTTAAAACTAGGCCACAATAACCATGGGCTAATATTTATTGTAGTGACACTGGGCCTCCTACGGGCCGTAGAAATAGTGGGCCTTCTACGGGCCGTAGAAACAGTAGGCCTTCTACGGGCCATAGAAACAATGGGCCTTCTACGGGCCATATCATCAATGGGCCTTATACGGGCCGTATGATCGATTGGCCAAACATGGGCCAATAACAGGCCGCATTATGGTCGTAAACGGGATAGAGTTGGAAACATCCGTTCATGGGCCGACCGTAACGGGCCATCGTTAATAGGCCGTATTGATGACACTATGAAAATGGCCCAACGTATTAATGGACCAAAAACGGGCCGACTGTAACCAAGAGCTGAATTTGGCCCACAAGCAGTAACGGGCCGTAAGTACACGAATGCTGGAAATGAGCCCAAGAATAAATGGGCTCTGAGAAGGCCGAAAGATAACATGGGCTGGAAACGGCACAACGGAATAACGGGTCGTTAATGGGTATAAAGTGATACATTGTTCATTACGGGCTAGTTTCACCAGAGGCCGTTAATGGGTGTAAAGTGATACACTATTCATTATGGGCCAGTTTCACCACGGGCCGTTAATAGGCCAAGAGTTACATAGGGCCTCATATGGGCCGAAAGACGTCATGGGCCATACATGGGACAGAAGTGAAAAAGGGCTGGAATCATATTGGATGGCCCAGATGACGCTACTGGGCCTAATTCGGATAGGGCGTAACGGGCCTTGGGTTAGCGGGCTGTAAATGGGCTATATGCGAACAGGCCGTTAATAGGCTTTTCATGGGCCGGCCCGCCACCTTTTGACCAAGTTAAACGAGCCGGCCTTTTCACAGGAATGGGCCTCTGTTGGGCCGTGCCACATGTCGACGTATCATAGGCGCCTATCTGACTCACCGATGAGCTGACACGTGTTTCATCCGGCTAATAAGAATTTTACACGTGGAAATTTCCCATTGGTCAGGGCTATTAACGGGTTATCGGATCCAAAACCCGACCCGATAGCTTAACGGCGTTCCGTTACGGTGGATGCCACGTGTCGGTCACCCTTGACGAAAGCACTACTGTGACGCGCGATTTATCGTTATGGAAGTGGACACTTCCGTGATGATAATTTTGGTAATGTCATGGAACACTTCTACGACAGCACATGTATGACTATCTTGATTCTATCATAAATTTGTCATGGATGTACATGCATGACAAAAAAAGCGACCTACTGTGACAAACACGTATCATCACGGAAGTGTATTTTTTTTGTAGTGTTAGTGTCCCACAGTCGATTGACGAAGTTGCAGACACAGGGATTTCTTCCCCCCACAGATCTAGTTCCTGTTCGAGCAGGGCTAGATTCCTTCAACGGTGAGATTCAGGTAGAGGACCTTCCCAACCCATCCGGGGGAGAGCGAGTATGTTTCGTCCCTTACCTGCTAAGGGGCGTTGGATTTCCCATTCATTCGTTCCTCCGAGGGCTTCTGGAATACTATGGCCTCCAGCTGCACAACTTCACCCCTGCCTCCATTCTGCATATCGCGGGTTACGTCACTTTATGCGAATTATTTCTAGGTATCGAGGCTCATTTCGAGCTGGGGAGGAAGTAGTTCTGTCTTGTCCCGCGTAATCATGAGGGATCAATATTTGAAGTGGGCGTAGCCGAAGTATGGTGTATCGCCGATACCGGATATCTATCCGGCACACCAAGGAAGGCACCCGAAGAATGGCCTTCCGAATGGTTCTATATCGAGGACGTCGCGCTTCCTTACCCAGTTTAAATGGGTCTTCCTGAATTTGCGAGCGTTCCGCTAAAGAAACACCACAGTTGGCGTCCCCGAAGTCTTGAAGAGGAGGACAGCGCAGAAGTTCGCCAGCTTATGAGCAAGATAAAGATGCGCGCTCAGTCCGGACTCACAATAATTGAGGTAATGGCGATCTCCATAGTGCGAGGGGTTCAGCCGCTACAATATAGAGGGCTGCCCATGTGGCACTACAATGGAGAGGATGACGCCTCCCGCTATGGCCGGAAGGGTCCGTATACCCCCGCCGCTCTGGCCAAATATTGGTCTACTTGTTTAAAGGGGACGAAGAGGAGTTTGTTCGCAATAAGCGCAGAGATGGGTATTCTATGTATGATCCTCCCAGTTGGGTAAGCCTCAACCCCCCTATTCCACTCATTCCACTTCCGAATTACTTTTGATAAATTTCAAGTCTGTTTGTTATGACAGCACTGGCGGAAGGTCACCGAAGGACTTCATAGTCCTGCCCCACAGTTGGAGATCCACAACAAGGAGCTGGATCCTGGCTTTGAAGAGGATTCAGATATATTCGTGGTGCTTGCAGAGGGAGTGTTTTACCAGGCAATCTATGACGGCACAGAAGTGGCCATCACCGCCGACTACCCTGGCCTTCTTCCTACTTCACTTGTAAACAATCAAGAAACCCCTCTCTAAAAGAGTGCTCTTATTCTGCCTCACCCACCGCACTATATCGTGATTCACAGGGGAGACGTTCGGCGATTTCAAAGAGATCGGCTCCCGCGTCGGGAAAGCCTTCGAAAAGGAAGGCGGGTGAAGATACAGCCAAGCCTTCATCAAGGAGATACGGATAAACATGCTTTTCGGCGGCCGCATCCGACTGTGACTCGTGTGTTTGTTTGGTTGAAGGAAGAGAGTTCGCCGAACTGTGTCCAGGGACCCGATAGATGGTGTTCCCAACAACTGGGATTTAGATCCAATCGGGGAGACTCGGGCCGATGCAGGAACATCGTCGGACAGCCCTTCGGCCGAGGGTTCAGAAAATATGTCCGTCACCAACTCGGAGGTAGAGAGTGCCATGAACCATCGGAGTTGCGGGGCTGTCTTGCGAGACCCCAAGTTCTCGGAGGAGGCTTGATGACCCACAAGTATAGGGGATCTATCGTAGTCCTTTCGATAAGTAAGAGTGTCGAACCCAACGAGGAGCAGAAGGAAATGATAAGCGGTTTTCAGCAAGGCATTCTCTACAAGCACTGAAATAATAGGTAACCGATAGTTTTGTGATAGGATAATTTGTAACGAGTAACAAGTAACAAAAGTAAATAAAGTGCAGCAAGGTGGCCCAATCCTTTTTGTAGCAAAGGAGAAGCCTGGACAAACTCTTATATGATGTAAAGCGCTCCCGAGGACACATCGCATTTGGTACTTTGATAATTTGGTATGTGGGTGGACCGGTGCATGGGTACTATCATTACTTGGACAAGCATCCCACTTATGATTAACCTCTATTGCAAGCATCCGCAACTACAACAAAAGTATTAAGGTAAACCTAACCATAGCATGAAACATATGGATCCAAATCAGCCCCTTACAAAGCAACGCATAAACTAGGGTTTAAGCTTATGTCACTCTAGCAACCCATCATCTACTTATTACTTCCCAATGCCTTCCTCTAGGCCCAAATATGGTGAAGTGTTATGTAGTCGACGTTCACATAACACCACTAGAGGAGAGACAACATACATCTCATCAAAATATCGAACGAATACCAAATTCACATGACTACTAATAGCAAGACTTCTCCCATGTCGTCAGGGACAAACGTAACTACTCAGAAAGCATATTCATGTTCATAATCAGAGGGGTATTAATATGCATATAGGATCTGAACGTATGATCTTCCACCAAATAAACCAACTAGCATCAACTACAAGGAGTAATTAACACTACTAGCAACCCACAGGTACCAATCCCAGACTTGGAGACAAGAATTGGATACAAGAGATGAACTAGGGTTTTGAGAGGAGATGGTGCTGGTGAAGATGTTGATGGAGATTGCCCTCTCCCGATGAGAGGAGCGTTGGTGATGACGATGGCTATGATTCTCCCTCCCGGAGGGAGGTTTCCCCGGCAGAACAGCTCTGCCGGAGCCCTAGATTGGTTCCGCCAAGGTTCCGCCTCGTGGTGGTGGAGTCTCGTCTGGAAAGATGGCTTTTTTTCATCAAAATACTCCATATAGCAGAAGATGGCCACCGGAGGGACACCAGGGGGCCCACGAGGTAGGGGGCGCGCCCAGGGAGTAGGGCGCGCCCCCCACCCTCGTGGGCAGGGTGTGGCCCCCCTAGTGAACTTCTTGCACTCAGTATTTATTATATATTTTGAAAATGCCTTCCGTGAAGTTTCAGGACTTTTGGAACTGTGCAGAATAGGTCTCTAATATTTGCTCCTTTTCCAGGCCAGAATCCCAGCTGCCGGCATTCTCCCTCTTTATGTAAACCTTGTAAAATAAGAGAGAATAGGCATAAGTATTGTGACATAATGTGTAATAACAGCCCATAATGCAATAAATATTGATATAAAAGCATGATGAAAAATGGACGTATCAACTCCCCCAAGCTTAGACCTTGCTTGTCCTCAAGCGAAAGACGAAATCGAAAAATATGTCCACATGTTTAGAGATAGAGGTGTCGATAAAAATAAAATATGGACATGAGGGCATCATGATCATTCTTAGAACATCAACTTATATAATTCTTCTCATATGATCTCTTATGCTAGAGTAATAATTCAATCACCATTTCAAGTATGAATCACAAACTTCATTGAAAACTAACAAACTATAATCTCAGTCATTGGAGCAATTGCAATTAATCCTAACATAGGAAAGAGTCAATATAAGAGCTTTTCAGCAAGTCCACATACTCAACTATCATATAGTCTTTCACAATTGCTAACACTCACACAATACTTATGGGTATGGAGTTTTAATCGGACACAGAGAAAGATAGGGGCTTATAGTTTTGCCTCCCAACGTTTTACCTCAAGGGTAATGTCAACAATAATGGTTCATGAAAACTCACATCCAATTAGCCATATATACCGGGATCTTTCCAACATGTTGTGCTTGCCAAAAGATAAAATGTAAAAAGGAAGGGTGAAGATCACCATGACTCTTATGCAAGCTAGGAGATAAAAGTAAAAGATAGGCCCTTCGCAGAGGGAAGCAGAGGTTGTCATGCACTTTTATGGTTGGATGCACAAAATCTTAATGCGAAAGAACGTCACTTTATATTGCCACTTGTGATATGGACCTTTATTATGCAGTCAGTCGCTTTTATTTCTTCCATATCACACGATCGTATAAAGGTTATTTTCTCCCACACTAATAAGTCATACATATTTAGAGAGAAATTTTTATTGCTTGTACCGATGACAACTTACTTGAAGGATCTTATTCAATCCATAGGTAGGTATGGTGGACTCTCATGGAAAAACTGGTTTAAGGGTGTTTGGAAGCACAAGTAGTATCTCTACTTGGTGCAAAGAATTTGGCTAGCATGAGGGGGAAAGGCAAGATCAATCATGTTGGATGATCCAAGACAATATAATTTATCTCAGATGTAAGAAAACATAACCCATTACGTTGTCTTCCTTGTCCAACGTCAACTCTATAGCATGTCATATTTTAATGAGTGCTCACAATCATAAAAGATGTCCAAGATAGTATATTTATATGTGAAGACCTCTCTTTCTTTATTACTTCCTATTAATTGCAACGATGACCAAAAATATGTTTGTCAACTGTCAACAACTTTTATTCATCATACTCTTTCTATGTGAGCTCATTACTCTCCATAAGATCCATATGATCTCTTTGTTTCTTTTTATTCTTTCTCTTTTATTCTATTCCCTCAAGATCATGGCAAAATAATCAAGCCCTTGACTCAACACTAATATTTATTATATATAGCTCACGGACTCGATTACATAGAAGGATCATAAAGCAAAACTCACAACTAGATCATACTAAAAGCTTTTATTCTACTAGATCAAGATATTACCAAAAGGATAGAACTAAGAAAAACAGTAAAGATAGACGTGATGGTGATACGATACCGGGGCACTCCCCCAAGCTTGGCAGTTGCCAAGGGGAGTGCCCATACCCATATGATTATGTCTCCTTTGTTGGTGAAGAAGGTGATGGTTTTGTTGATGGCGTAGGCTTCTTCCTTAATTTGCGCTTGAGGAGAGAGTTTTGGTCCCATAGGTCCTCAATCTCGTGCTCCAGGCTTAGTATCTTTTTGCATAGTTCCTGCTTGTTTTCCTGCAAGAGGCGAAAAGGGATAAACTCAATCTTAGGTTTCTTTACTCTATCCGGGAGGCTTGACTTTTTGAACTCCACATGCATGTCCCCAGGTTGAGGTAATGGGACTTCATCTTCTTCCGAGCTCGTCTCCTCCCTTCCCTTGGGTTCATAGTCCTCTTCTTCTTCCGCAGTCCAACCACAATGCTCCACATCCCCATAGACCTTAGGATCTGCAAGGTAGTCAGCCACATAGCTTTCTCCTTCCGAATCATGGGACGACATGTTACTCTAATCTGCAGCAGGACAGCTCAAAACAAAGACAGGAGATATTTGCGTGATACAGGAGTCAAAACCTCCGGGAGATTATATAATGAATTTTTACCGACCAAAATATGTGTCGTGTAAGAAAACGGAGTCCAGAGAGCACACGAGGTGCCCATGAGGTAGGGGGCGCGCCCAGGGGGTAGGGTGCACCCTCCACCCTCGTGGAGCCCCCGTGTCCTTCCCGGACTGCTTCTTATTTTTCTATTTTTCTAAATATTCCAAAACAGAGAAATATTGCCATTAAAACTGTTTTGGAGTCGGTTTACTTACCGTACCACATACCTCTTCCTTTTCGGAGTCTGAAACGTTCTGGAAAGTGTCCCTTATGTATTCCTCCGGGGTTACGGTTTCAATAACATTGGTTTCAACATTTATAGGATTACCTGAGATATAATGTTTAATTCTTTGACCGTTCACCACCTTCGGATTTGTGCCTTCGAAGTTGTTGATTTTTATGGCACCGGAATGACAGACCTCCTCGATAACGTATGTACCTTCCCATTTAGGGAGAAGTTTTCCTGCAAAAAATCTTAAACGAGAGTTGTATAGCAATACATAATCACCTACGTTAAACTCACGCTTTTGTATTCTTTTGTCATGACATCTTTTAACCTTTTCTTTAAACAATTTGGCATTCTCATAGGCTTGGGTTCTCCATTCATCAAGTGAGCTAATGTCAAACAACCTCTTCTCACTGGCAAGTTTGAAATCATAATTGAGCTCTTTAATAGCCCAATAAGCCTTATGTTCTAGTTCGAGAGGTAAGTGACATGCTTTTCCATAAACCATTTTATACGGACACATACCCATAGGATTTTTATATGCAGTTCTATAGGCCCATAATGCATCGTCAAGTTTCTTGGACCAATTCTTTCTAGATCTATTAACAGTCTTCTGCAAAATTAATTTGAGTTCTCTATTGCTCAATTCTACTTGACCACTAGACTGTGGGTGATAAGGAGATGCAATTCTATGATTAACATCATATTTAGCAAGCATTTTACGGAAAGCACCATGAATAAAATGTGAACCACCATCAGTCATTAAATATCTAGGGACTCCAAATCTCGGAAAATAACTTCTTTAAGCATCTTAATAGAGGTGTTATGATCAGCACTACTAGTTGGAATAGCTTCTACCCACTCAGTAACGTAATCAACAGCAACTAAAATATGTGTATATCCATTAGAGGCAGAAAAAGGTCCCATATAATCAAAGCCCCAAACATCAAATGGTTTAATAACAAGTGAATAATTCATAGGCATTTCTTGACGTCTACTAATATTACCAATTCTTTGACATTCATCACAAGATAAGACAAACTTACGGGCATCCCTGAAAAGAGTAGGCCAATAAAAACCGGATTGCAATACCTTGTGTGCAGTTCTGTCTCCAGCGTGGTGTCCTCCATAAGCCTCGGAGTGACACTTGCGTAGGATTTGTTCATGTTCATGCTCAGGTACACAACGTCTAATAACACCATCTACTCCTTATTTATAAAGATGTGGGTCATCCCAAAAGTAATGTCTCAAATCATAGAAGAACTTTTTATTTTGCTGGTATGTGAAGCCAGGTGGTATAAATTTAGCAATAATGTAATTAGCATAATCAGCATACCATGGAGCAGTATGAGAAGCATTTATGACATTTAATTGTTCATCAGGAAAGCTATCATCAATAGGTAGTGGGTCATCAAGAACATTTTCTAACCTAGACAAGTTGTCTACAACGGGGTTCTCAGCTCCCTTTCTATCAATAATATGCAAATCAAATTCTTGTAGCAAGAGAACCCATCTAATAAGTCAAGGTTTAGCATCTTTCTTTTCCATAAGATATTTAATAGCAGCATGATCCATGTGAATAGTTACTTTAGAATCAACAATATAGGGTCTGAACTTATCACAAGCAAATACAACTGCTAAGAATTCTTTTTCAGTAGTAGCATAATTTCTCTGAGCATTGTCTAGAGTTTTACTAGCATATTGGATAACATTTAATTTCTTATCAACTCTTTGACCTAGAACAGCACCTACAGCATAATCACTAGCATCACACATAATTTCAAAAGGTAAGTTCCAATCAGGTGGCTGAACAATAGGTGCAGAGATTAATGCTTTCTTAAGTATTTCAAATGCTTCTACGCAATCATCATCGAAAACAAATGGTATATATTTTTGTAATAAATTAGTTAGATGCCGAGAAATTTTTGAGAAGTCCTTAATGAACCTCCTATAAAAACCGGCATGACCAAGGAAACTTCTTATACCTTTGATGTCCTTGGGACATGGCATCTTTTCAATAACATCAACCTTGGCTTTATCAACTTCAATACCTCTTTCAGAAACTTTATGCCCCAAGACAATACCTTCATTAACCATAAAGTGGCACTTTTCCCAATTCAAGACAAGATTAGTTTCTTCACATCTCTGCAAAACTCGATCAAGGTTGTTTAAGCAATCACCAAAAGAGGATCCATAGACGGAAAAATCGTCCATGAAAACCTCACAAATCTTTTCACAAAAGTCAGAGAATATAGCCATCATGCATCTTTGAAAGGTAGCAGGTGCATTACATGAACCAAAAGGCATACGTCTATAAGCAAAAGTACCGAACGGGCAAGTAAAAGTAGTCTTTGATTGATCATTGGCTGACACACGTATTTGAGAGAAACCAGAATAACCATCTAGAAAGCAAAAAATGTGTATGTTTGGATAATCTTTCTAGAATTTGATCGATAAAAGTTAAGGGGTAATGATCTTTTTAGTAGCTTTATTTAGTTTGTGGAAATCAATTACCATCCTATAACCTGTAATAATTCTTCGTCGAATCAACTCATCTTTATCATTAGGAACGATAGTAATACCTCCCTTTTTAGGGACGCAATGGACATGACTTACCCACTGACTATCAGCAACGGGATAAATTATACCTGCCTCTAGAAGCTTTAGTATTTCTTTCTTACCACTTCCTTCATCTTAGGATTCAGCCGTCGTTGATGATCACAAACTGGTTTGGAATCTTCCTCCAAATTTATTTTGTGTTGACACAGAGTGGGACTAATGCCTTTAAGATCATCGAGAGTATATCCAATAGCAGCACGGTGCTTCTTCAGATTTTTCAATAATCTTTCTTCTTCATGCTCTGAAAGGTTAGCACTAATAATAATAAGATATATCTTTTTCTCATCATGATAAGCATATTTAAGAGTATCAGGTAAAGGTTTAAGCTCAAACACGGGATCACCCTTGGGTGGAGGAGGATCCCCTAGGATTTCAATAGGCAAATTGTGTTTCAGGATGGGTTCCTGTTCAAAGAATACTTCATCTATTTCCCTTCTTTCATTCATAAACATATCATTTTCATGGTCTGGCAAATATTATTCTAAAGGATCACTAGGAGGCACGACAATAGAAGCAAGACCAATAATTTCATCTTTACTAGGCAATTCCTCTTCACGGTGTTGTCTACGAAATTTAGAGAAATTAAATTCATGAGACATATCACCTAAACCAACAGAAACAATATCATTATTGCAGTCTATCTTAGCATTAACAGTATTTAAGAAGGGTCTACCAAATATAATGGGACAAAAGCTATCTTGTGGGGAACCAAGAACAAGAAATCAGCAGGATATTTAGTTTTCCCACACAAGACTTCAACATCTCTGACAATTCCCATTGGTGAAATAGTATCTCTATTGGCAAGTTTAATTGTGACATCAATATCTTCTATCTCAGCAGGTGCAATATCATGCATATTTTCTTTGTATAAGTCGTAAGGTATTGCAGTAGCACTAGCACCCATATCACATAAGCCATGATAACAATGATCTCCTATTTTAACAGAAATAACAGGCATGCCTACCACAGGTCTGTTTTTATCTTTAGCACAAGGTTTAGCAATTCTAGCAGTCTCATCAAGGAAATGAATAACATGCCCATCAATATTATCAGACAAGAGATCTTTAACAATAGCAATATTAGGTTCAACTTTAACTTGCTCAGGAGGTGTATAAGTTTTAATATTGCTTTTATGAACCACAGTTGAAACTTTAGCATGATCTTTTATCCTAACAGGAAAAGGTGGTTTCTCAACATAAGCAGTAGGAACGATAGGATCATTATAAGTGATAGTCTTTTATTCAACTTCAATAGGTGCAGCTACTTTTACTTCTATGGGGGAATGATATTTAAACCACTTCTTCCTAGGGAGATCAACATGAGTAGCAAAAGATTCACAGAAAGAAGCTACTATCTCAGAGTCAAGTCCATATTTAGTGCTAAATTTACGAAAAACATCGGTATCCATAAAAGATTTAACACAATCAAACTTAATTGTCATACCTGACTCCTTACCTTTGTCAAGGTCCCAATATTCAGAGTTGCGTTTAATTCTTTCCAATAAATCCCATTTGAATTCAATAGTGTTCATCATAAAAGAGCCAGCACAAGAAGTATCGAGCATGGTGCAATTGTTATCAGAAAGCTGAGCATATAAATTTTGAATAATTATTTCTCTTGAGAGCTCATGATTGGGGCATGAATATAACATTGATTTAATCCTCCCCCAAGCTTGAGCTATGCTTTCTCCTTCGCGGGGCCAGAAATTATATATATATAATTGCGATCACGATGAACAAGATGCATAGGATAAAACCTCTGATGAAATTCCAATTTCAATCGTCTGTAGTTCCATGACCCCGTATCATCGCATAGCCTATACCATGTCGATGCATCTCCCATCAAAGATAAAGGGGAGACCTTCTTCTTAATAACATCACCGGGCACACCTGCAAGCTTAAATAATCCACAAACTTCATCAACATATATTAGGTGCTCATCAGGATGCTTTGTTCCATCTCCTGCAAAAGGAATAGCTAGCAGTTTTTCTAACATACCTGAAGGAATTTCAAAGAAGACATTTTCATTTTCAGTAGGTTCAGTAGGTTGAGGAGCAACTCTTTGCTCTACTGGTCGGGGTGAAGATACCCCGAACAAGCCCCTCAGAGGATTACTTTCCATAGTAACAAGTGACAGTAAATTTCAGCACACTATATAAATTTTTCCTTACCAAATTCCACCTACCAAAGGCGCTTCACTCCCCGGCAACGGAGCCAGAAAAGAGTCTTGATGACCCACAAGTATAGGGGATCTATCGTAGTCCTTTCGATAAGTAAGAGTGTCGAACCCAACGAGGAGCAGAAGGAAATAATAAGCGGTTTTCGGCAAGGTATTCTCTGCAAGTACTGAAATGATAGGTAATAGATAGTTTTGTGATAGGATAATTTGTAACGAGTAACAAGTAACAAAAGTAAATAAAGTGCAGCAAGGTGGCCCAATCCTTTTTGTAGCAAAGGACAAGCCTGGACAAACTCTTATATGATGTAAAGCGCTCCCGAGGACACATGGGAATATCGTCAAGCTAGGTTTCATCACGATCATATGATTCGCGTTCGGTACTTTGATAATTTGGTATGTGGGTGGACCGGTGCTTGGGTACTGTCCTTACTTGGACAAGCATCCCACTTATGATTAACCTCTATTGCAAGCATCCACAACTACAACAAAAGTATTAAGGTAAACCTAACCAAAGCATGAAACATATGGATCCAAATCAGCCCCTTACGAAGCAACGCATAAACTAGGGTTTAAGCTTCTGTCACTGTAGCAACCCATCATCTACTTATTACTTCCCAATGCCTTCCTATAGGCCCAAATAATGGTGAAGTGTTATGTAGTCGACGTTCACATAACACCACTAGAGGAGAGACAACATACATCTCATCAAAATATCGAACGAATACCAGATTCACATGACTACTAATAGCAAGACTTCTCCCATGTCCTCGGGAACAAACGTAACTACTCACAAAGCATATTCATGTTCATAATCAGAGGGGTATTAATATGCATATAGGATCTGAACATATGATCTTCCACCAAATAAACCAACTAGCATCAACTACAAGGAGTAATTAACACTACTAGCAACCTACAGGTACCATTCCCAGCCTTGGAGACAAGAATTGGATACAAGAGCTGAACTAGGGTTTTGAGAGGAGATGGTGTTGGTGAAGATGTTGATGGAGATTGCCCTCTCCCGATGAGAGGAGCGTTGGAGATGACGATGGCTATGATTCCCCCTCCCGGAGGGAAGTTTCCCTGCCAGAACAGCTCCGCCGGAGCCCTAGATTGGTTCCGCCAAGGTTCCGCCTCGTGGCGGCGGAGTATCGTCTGGAAAGATGGCTTATCATTTTTTTTCATTGAAAGACTCCATATAGCAGAAGATGGCCACCGGAGGGCCACCAAGGGGCCACGAGGTAGGGGGGCGCCCCCCCCCCCCACCCTCGTGGGCAGGGTGTGGCCCCCCTGGTGAATTTCTTGCACTCAGTATTTATTATATATTCTGAAAATACCTTCCGTGAAGTTTCAGGACTTTGGAGCTGTGTAGAATAGGTCTCTAATATTTGCTCCTTTTCCAGCCCAGAATCCCAGCTGCCGGCATTCTCCCTCTTTATGTAAACCTTGTAAAATAAGAGAGAATAGGCATAAGTATTGTGACATAATGTGTAATAACAGCCCATAATGCAATAAATATTGATATAAAAGCATGATGCAAAATGGACGTATCAAGGCTTTTAATGCCTTTAGCTCGGGCGACGCATACATCCGAGCTGCTCGAGATGGGATTAGAAGAGCCACGAAGTAATATCTGACATATGTGCAGGTAAGTTTTCTTTGTCAAAAAAGGATAACCATATGCCCGTAGCCCCCGAGACTGAAACTAGTTGGCACAACTGATTTAGGATCGTTGTACGACCAGGTCCTTACAGAGAAGAATTGTTTGCTAGCCCAGGAGCTGGAGCAGTGCCGGGTGCAGCTAAATGCTGCTACTGCCGAACTAGAAAATGTTAAGAAGTCCTCTTTTGTTAATGTCCCCCTCCACCGAGGAACAATAATTGTATACCAATTGTGCTAATTCTGCTGCTGATCGCATAATAGGGTCGTCTGATCAACTGGAAGAGAATTGAAGATCGCCCAAGAGGGAGAAAAAGAGGCGAAAAGGCAACATGCCACGGGCGAGCGTGTGCTGACTGCTACATCTTGAGCACTGCGTTGGTTTTTCCCCGAAGAGGAAGGGATGATGCAGCAGTGTAGCGTAAGTATTTCCCTCAGTTTTTGAGAACCAAGGTATCAATATAGTAGGAGGCTACACGCGAGTCCCTTGTACCTGCACAAAACAAATAAATCCTCGCAACCAACGCGATAAGGGGTTGTCAATCCCTACACGGCCACTTACGAGAGTGACATCTGATAGATATGATAAGATAATATTTTTGGTATTTTTATGATAAAGATGCAAAGTAAAATAAAAGCAAAGTAAATAAAAAAGTATTGGAAGATTAATATGATGAAGACGGACCCAGGCGCCATATGTTTCACTAGTGGCTTCTCTCAAGAGCATAAGTACTCTACGGTGGGTGAACAAATTACTGTTGAGCAATTGACAGAATTGAGCATAGTTATGAGAATATCTAGGCATGATCATGTATATAGGCATCATGTCCGAGACAAGTAGACTGACTCCCGCCTGCATCTACTACTATTACTCCATTCATCGACCGCTATCCAGCATGCATCTAGAGTATTAAGTTAATGAAAACAGAGTAACTCCTTAAGCAAGATGACATGATGTAGAGGGATAAACTCATGCAATATGATGAAAACCCCATCTTGTTATCCTCGATGGCAACAATACAATACATGCCTTACTGCCCCTACTGTCACTGGGAAAGGACACCGCAAGATTGAACCCAAAGCTAAGCACTTCTCCCATTGCAAGAAAGATCAATCTAGTAGGCCAAACCAAACTGATAATTCGAAGAGACTTGCAAAGATAACCAATCATACATAAAAGAATTCAGAGAAAATTCAAATATTATTCATAGATAGACTTGATCATAAACCCACAATTCATCGGTCTCAACAAACACACCGCAAAAAGAAGATTACATCAAATAGATCTCCACAAGAGAGGGGGAGAACATTGTATTGAGATCCAAAAGAGAGAAGAAGCCATCTAGCTAATAACTATGGACCCGTAGGTCTGAGGTAAACTACTCACACTTCATCGGAGGGGCTATGGTGATGATGTAGAAGCCCTCCATGATCGATGCCCCCTCCGGCAGAGCTCTGGAACAGACCCCAAGATGGGATCTCGTGGATACAGAAAGTTACGGTGGTGGAATTAGGGTTTTGACTCCGTAACTGATTGTTTGGGGGTACATAGGTATATATAGGAGGAAGGAGTACGTCGGTGGACCAACAGGGGGGGGCACGAGGGTGGAGGGTGCGCCTGGGGGGGGTAGGCGCGCCCCCGACCTCGTGGCCTCCTCTTTTGTGTATTGACGTAGGGTCCAAGTCTCCTGGATCATGTTCGGTGAGAAAATCACGTTCCCGAAGGTTTCATTCCGTTTGGACTCCGTTTGATATTCCTTTTCTTCAAAACCCAAAAATAGGCAAAAAAACAGCAATTCTGGGCTAGGCCTCCGGTTAGTAGGTTAGTCCCGAAAATAATATAAAAATGGATAATAAAGCCCAATAATGTCCAAAACAGTAGATAATATAGCATGGAGCAATCAAAAATTATACATACGTTGGAGACGTATCAAGCATCCCCAAGCTTAATTCCTTCTCGTCCTCGAGTAGGTAAATGATAAAAACAGAATTTTTGATGCGGAGTGCTACTTGGCATAATTTTAATGTAATTCTTCTTAATTGTGGTATGAATATTCAGATCCGAAAGATTCAAGACAAAAGTTCATATGGACATAAAAATAATAATACTTCGAGCATACTGACTAAGCAATTATGTCTTCTCAAAATAACATGGCCAAAGAAAGTTCATCCCTACAAAATCATATAGTTTAGTCATGCTCCATTTTTGTCACACAAGAATGCTCTCATCATGCACAACCCCGATGACAAGCCAAGCAATTGTTTCATACCCTAGCAATCTCAAACCTATAAACTTTCACGCAATATATGAGCGCGAGCCGTGGACATAACACTATGGGTGGAATAGAATATGATGATGGGGGTTATGTGGAGAAGGCAAAAAGGAGATAATCTCACATCAACGAGGCTAATCAATGGGCTATGAAGATGCCCATCGATTGATGTTAATGCAAGGAGTAGGGATTGTCATGCAACGGATGCACTAGAGCTATAAATGTATGAAAGCTCAACAAAAGAAACTAAGTGGACGTGCATCCAACTTGCTTCCTCATGAAGACCTAGGGCACTTGAGGAGGCCCATTGTTGGAATATACAAGCCAAGTTCTATAATGAAAATTTCCCACTAGTATATGAAAGTGACAAAACAAAAGACTCTCTATCATGAAGATCATGGTGCTACTTTGAAGCACAAGTGTGGCAAAGGATAGTAACATTGTCCCTTCTCTCTTTTTCTCTCATCGGTTTTTTTATTTAGCCCTTTTTCTCTTTTTTTATGGCCCTTCTCTTGTTTTCCTCACTTGGGACAATGCTCTAGAAAATGATGATCATCACACTTCTATTTATTTACAACTCAATGATTCTCGATGTTAGAACAAAAGATGAATCTATATGAATGCCTCCAGCGGTGTACCGGGATATGCAATGAATCAAGAGTGACATGTATGAAGGAATTATGAACGGTGGCTTTGCCACAAATACTATGTCAACTACGTGATCATGCTAAGCAATATGACAATGATGAATGTGTCATGATAAACGGAATGGTAGAAAGTTGCATGGCAATATATCTTGGAATGGCTATGGAAATGCCATAATAGGTAGGTATGGTGGCTGTTTTGAGGAAGATATAAGGAGGTTTATGTGTGAAAGAGCATATCATATCATGGGGTTTGGACGCACCGGCGAAGTTTGCACCAACTCTCAATGTGAGAAATGGCAATGCACGGTACCGAAGAGGCTAGCAATGATGGAAGGGTGAGAGTGCGTATAATCCATGGACTCAACATTAGTCATAAAGAACTCACATACTTATTGCAAAAATCTACAAGTCATCAAAAACCTCGGCACTATGCGCATGCTCCTAGGGGGGTAGATTGGTAGGAAAAGACCATCGCTCGTCCCCAACCGCCACTCATAAGGAAGACAATAAAAAAACACCTCATGTTTCAAATTTGTTACATAACATTTACCATACGTGCATGCTACGGGACTTCCAAACTTCAACACAAGCACTTCTAAAATTCACAACTACTCAACTAGCACGACTTTGATATTATTACTTCCATATCTCAAAACAATCATCAAGCATCAAACATCTCTTAGTATTCAAAACATTCCTAGGAATTTTTTTACTAATCTTGAATACCTAGCATATGAGGATTATTTAAGAAAATTACCATGATATTTAAGACTCTCAAAATAATCTAAGTGAATCATGAGAGATCAATAGTTTCTATAAAACAAATCCACCCCCGTGCTCTAAAAGATATAAGTGAAGTGCTAGAGCAAAACTATATAACTCAAAAGATATAAGCGAAGCACATAGAGAATTCTAACAAATTCCAAATCATGTATGGCTCTATCAAAAGGTGTGTACAGCAAGGATTATTGTGGTAAACTAACAAATAAAGACTCAAATAATACAAGATGCTCCAAGCAAAACACATATCATGTGGTGAATAAAAATATAGCTCCAAGTAAAGTTACCGATAGAAGTAGACGAAAAGAGGGGATGCCTTCTGGGGCATCCCCAAGCTTTGGCTTTTAGGTGTCCTTATATTATCTTGGGGGTGCCATGGGAATCCCCAAGCTTAGGCTCTTGCCACTCCTTGTTCCATAATCCATCAAATCTTTACCCAAAACTTGAAAACTTCACAACACAAAACTTAAAGTAGAAAATCACGTGAGCTCCGTTAGCGAAAGAAAACAAAACACCACTTCAAGGTACTGTAATGAACTCATTCTTTATTTATATTGGTGTTAAACCTACTGTATTCCAACTTCTCTATGGTTTATAAACTATTTTACTAGCCATAGATTTATCAAAATAAGCAAACAACACACGAAAAACAGAATCTGTCAAAAACAGAACAGTCTGTAGTAATCTGTAGCTAGCGCAAGATCTGGAACCCCAAAAATTATAAAATAAATTGCTGGACGTGAGGAATTTATCTATTAATAATCTTAAAAAAGAATTAACTAAAGAGCACTTTCCAAATAAAAATGGCAGCAGTTCTCGTGAGCGCTAACATTTCTGTTTTTTATAGCAAGATTAACAAGACTTTCCCCAAGTCTTCCCAACGGTTCTACTTGGCACAAACACTAATTAAACACAAAAAAACACAATCTAAACAGAGTCTAGATAAATTATTTATTACTAAACAGGAGCAAAAAAGCAAGGACTAAAAATATAATTGGGTTGCCTCCCAACAAGTGCTATCGTTTAACGCCCCTAGCTAGGCATAAAAAACAAAGATAGATCTAGGTATTGCCATAATAGTAAGATAGATCATTAAAACTCATTTCATATTCTCTACGTTCAGCAGCAAGTTTTCTTTGAGGTAAGCAAAAGTAATCAAAAGGGCTAAATTTAATGGGGCAAAAGTCCCCAAGATCAACCTTGGGAGGTATAGGTTTCTCCTTTGGTCCTTCGTATTGCACAACCAATTCATCATTATAAGCATTCTTTTGACAGAACTTTGTGAGCCTATATTCAAGAGAATATCCTAGTTCATTATTTTGAATAGCCAAATCATCATTAAGTTCAAAAATTCTATCAACTAAAACATTGGTAGGAACCCTTTTTCTAAGACTTTCATTGAAAACAACATAGTCTAGAGATTGAAAATGCATTATTTCTTCTTGATCAAAGAGGATGGCCTCTATGGGAGGACGACAAGCGTCCACCCTATAATGCGCAAAGATTTCTTTGGCCTCTTTTATTATGAATCTAAACTCATGAGCCAAAAAGATAGTTTTTTTTGAAAGCTCACTGACAGTAGGAGAGGCTCCTACTGACTTTAAATTAACACAACACCTGGATTAGGGGAGGTGTGGCCTCATAATTACAAGGTAGACTCTGGGTACAAAAGACAACTAACTATAAAAAGAGATAGTAGCGGCACGCTTAACAGAGGAATCCTCAATATTAGAAAATTCTAGGAAAATCCTTTGTATGCAAGGGTGCATGTGCATGAATTGTCTTTCAAGTTCAACTAAAAGAATGGCAATAGCATCCGCAAGACTACTAGTTGTATGATGGATAGAACTACCCATAGAAGGTAAAGCACCGGCACAAGTAAAGAAATCTTGAATAACTCTTTTTCCAATAATATTACCACTACCAACATGGAATTTTTTTGTATGTAAGATGGGTGGTTCTTTAGCAGGAGCATCAGAATTTTTCATGATATTATTATTGTCCATATCGACAATAATTTCCCCAATTTCAGACATAACGGCAGAAGGTGCAAGGGGCAACAAGAAGCAAAGAGAGAAAGAGAGGGAGGATAGAGAGAGAGAGGGTGAATAAAACGGCAAGGGTGAAGTGGGGGAGAGGAAAACGAGAGGCAAATGGCAAATAATGTAATGCGGGAGATAGGGATTGTGATGGGTACTTGGTATATTGACTTTTGCGTAGACTCCCCGGAAATGGTGCCAGAAATCCTTCTTGCTACCTCTTGAGCACTGCGTTGGTTTTTCCCCGAAGAGGAAGGGATGATGCAGCAGAGTAGCGTAAGTATTTCCCTCAGTTTTTGAGAACCAAGGTATCAATCCAGTAGGAGGCTACGCGCGAGTCCCTCATACCTGCACAAAACAAATAAATCCTCGCAACCAACATGATAAGGGGTTGACAATCCCTACACGGCCACTTACGAGAGTGACATCTAATAGATATGATAAGATAATATTTTTGGTATTTTTATGATAAAGATGCAAAGTAAAATAAAAGCAAAGTAAATAACAAAGAATTGGAAGATTAATATGATGAAGGTAGACCCGGGGGCATAGGTTTCACTAGTGGCTTCTCTCAAGAGCATAAGTATTCTACGATGGGTGAACAAATTACTGTTGAGCACTAGACAGAATTCAGCATAGTTATGAGAATATCTAGGCATGATCATGTATATAGGCATCATGTCCAAGACAAGTAGACCGACTCCTGCCTGCATCTACTACTATTACTCCACTCATCGACCGCTATCCAGCATGCATCTAGAGTATTAAGTTAATGAAAACAGAGTAACGCCTTAAGCAAGATGACATGATGTAGAGGGATAAACTCATGCAATATGATGAAAACCCCATCTTGTTATCCTCGATGGCAACAATACAATACATGTCTTGCTGCCCCTACTGTCACTGGGAAAGGACACCGCAAGATTGAACCCAAAGCTAAGCACTTCTCCCATTGCAAGAAAGATCAATCTAGTAGGACAAACCAAACTGATAATTCGAAGAGACTTGCAAAGATAACCAATCATACATAAAAGAATTCAGAGAAGATTCAAATATTATTCATAGATAGACTAGATCATAAATCCACAATTCATCGGTCTCAACAAACACACCGCAAAAAGAAGATTACATCGAATAGATCTCCACAAGAGAGGGGGAGAACATTGTATTGAGATCCAAAAGAGAGAAGAAGCCATCTAGCTAATAACTATGGACACGTAGGTCTGAGGTAAACTACTCACACTTCATCGTAGAGGCTATGGTGATGATGTAGAAGCCCTCCGTGATCGATGCCCCCTCCGGCGGAGCTCCGGAACAGGCCCCAAGATGGGTCGTGGATACAGAAAGTTACGGCGGTGGAATTACGGTTTTGGCTCCATAACTGATTGTTTGGGGGTACGTAGGTATATATAGGAGGAAGGAGTACATCGGTGGAGCAACAGGGGGGCCACGAGGGTGGAGGGCACGCCTAGGGGAGTAGGCGCGCCCCGTACCTCGTGGCCTCCTCTTTTGTGTCTTGACGTAGGGTCCAAGTCTCCTGGATCACATTCGGTGAGAAAATCACGTTCCCGAAGGTTTCATTCCGTTTGGACTCCGTTTGATATTCCTTTTCTTCGAAACCCTAAAATAGGCAAAAAAAAACAGCAATTCTGGGCTGGGCCTCCGGTTAGTAGGTTAGTCCCAATAATGATATAAAGGTGGATAATAAAGACCAATAATGTCCAAAACAGTAGATAATATAGCATGGAGCAATCAATAATTATAGATACGTTGGAGATGTATCACTGACCCGCGTCGGAGACGCGAAAAATAAGCTACAGGATTCCCAAACTGCATTGGGTGAAGAATTTAAAGATGTTCGAGCCCAGCTAGACGATTCCGTGAAGGAGAACAAGAAGCTGCGAGGCGGCATATTCAGTATGTGTTCGAACTATTTTTAAAGTAGTTCAGAGATAGATGGGACTGATATAGTCATGGTTGCAGGTATATTCACAGGGCGTCCTGAAGAGGAGGTGTCCGGATCATCGAGTGATCTGCTGCAAAGACTGTCGCAAGTGCACAAGCATGCCCGGCTGGCCATGCGGAGCGTGGCCAAGGCCTTATGGCCATCCGCCTCCCCTCCAGGAAGTATGGAGGAGCTTCTAGAGTTGTTCAAGGGAGCGCGGCGGTGTATCCAACTATGGAAGATATCGGCCGGCCGAGAGGGCGCGCGAGAGGCCTGGGCCATGGTGAAAACATGATATACCAAGCTGGATCCAAATCACATAGCCCGGGCTGGACCGTTAGGGTAAAATGGGGAAGAAATTCCTGTTAGTTTAGTATATGACCAAGTAGAGGTGGCCGCCAAATATTCCCAACAGGATTGTAAGTTAGACTGCATGTTGGAAGGTGTAGAGGAGCAAGTGTTCGAGTCCAAATGATTGTGTACTTTCCTCATTATATGGAACTCTAGCTGAATTGTATATCATTTGTCATGCCAGACCTTTTCGCGTCAACCTTTGGACCCGAAGGTTCAGAGTGTTTTTGAATACCATCGCGGCCGAATAGGCCAAGGTATGCCTGGAAAACTAGGTGTAGGGGTCATAGTTGCTTGAACAGACAAGTTGTATCTGGCTAGCTATGTTATATTACATTGATATCGTAAGAAACATCTTCCAGAGAGAATAGTTCCATTAAGGGTTCCTCTCCCTGGGTGTGCATGCATTTAATGTACATGTCCGAATTGTGATGCGAGCACCACAGTTTCTATAACTTATGGGGGTGCACAATGGAGTGAGTTTAGAAAACATCTTTAATTCACCGACCAAATATTCCCTTAAGAATGCTAGCTTTCGGCTTCACCCAGTCTGAGGTACACATCCGGATGACCCAGTAGTAACAATTGCAGAGGTGCTCCCTTTATGCCCTAGCCGAACTAACGGGAACGTAGGGAATAAGCACAGGAGCCAGGCAACCCAGCTTGGCCAAAACTTAAGTCATATCGATGCATATAGTGGCAAAGAAAAGGTACATATGGAAAAACTCATATGTGAGGAGCTTAATGCTCAAGGAATGACAGGAACCTCTGTCCGAGAAGCCCCCAGGTACAAGTGATGTGCATACTTAGAGATGTACGTGTCAATGGTGTGTGGTCTAGCCGTACCAAAGCGTTAAAGCGAGAAAGAAGAAAGTAATCGGAAAAGAGAGACAAAATAATGGAAACTACAGGGGAGGAGGAGACGAACAAGGGGTTTGGCGCTAGGCATAGAATCTTCGGAGTCTGGTCGCGTTCCAGGGGTTCGGCTCGAGGCGATTGTCTGATGCATCGAAGACGGTATGCTCCTCCGGTGAGAACTTCGTCAATTATGAAGGGACCCTCCCATTTGGGCTTGAGTTTGTCCTTTTTCTTCTCCGGCAGGCGCAGAACGAGTTCGCCAACGTTGTAAGTCTTGGCCTGTACTTCTCTGCTTTGATATCTTCGACCCTGCTGTTGGTAAAATGTCGAACGGGCCTTTGCGACATCGCGTTCCTCCTCCAGCGCATCTAGGCTGTCCTACCAATCAAGATCGGCTTCTCTCTCTTCGTACATACACACTCGAGGTGAGTCGTTAATAATATCGCAGGCCAATACGGCCTCTGCACCATACACCATTAAGAAAGGTATGTATCCGGTAGTGCAGTTGGGTGTGGTCCGCAGCCCCCAGAGTACGGAGTCGAGCTCGTCAACCTAGTGCTTGTCTGATTCTTTCAAAGACCGCACTAGTCCCGGCTTAATGCCGCTCATAATAAGACCGTTGGCTCGTTCGACTTGACCGTTAGTTTGTGGGTGGTAGACGTAGGCGTAATCGAGTTTAATACCCATATTAGTACACCAGTTTTTTACCTTGTCGGCTGTGAAATTAGAACCGTTGTCAGTGATGATGCTGTGTGGGACACCATAACGGTGCACAACACCGGATATGAAGTCTATCACCGGGCCGGACTTAGCCGTTTTGACCGGTTTAGCCTCTATCCACTTAGTGAATTTGTCCACCATAACCAGCAGATATTTTTTCTTATAGCTTCCCCCTTTAAGGAGTCTGACCATATCCAGTCCCCAGACCGCGAAAGGCCAAGTGGTGGGGATAGTCTGTAAGGCAGTTGGGGGCATGTGGCTTTGGTTGGCGAAGAGTTGGCATCCGATGCAGCGTTGGACAAGGTCCTATGCGTCTGCTCGGGCTGTCGGCCAATAAAACCCAGTATGGAAGGCCTTGCTAACAAGTGCCCGAGCTGTGGCATGGTGTCCACCGAGACCGGCGTGAATTTCCGCTAGAAGCTGCCGCCCCTCTTCTTCGGAGATACATCTTTGAAGTACTACGGTGGTACTTTTCTTGTAGAGCTCTCCGTCATGAACCTTGTAGGCCTTCGAGCGCCGAACAATGCGGCGAGCCTCATTCTGGTCTTCGGGGAGCTCCTTCCTATTAATGTAGGCTAAGAAAGGTTCGGTCCATGGAGCAATTACTGCCATAATGAGATGGGCCAACGGTGTTACTTCGGTGGTTGAGCCCTCGATACTATCGGTGTGTTCGGGATTTGGAGTTGTATTCGGATCTGGACTATTGTTGCCGCCCTCCCCTTGCCACACCAGAGATGGCTTGCAAAGCCTTTCCAAGAAGATGTTGGGTGGGACGGGATCGCGCTTAGCGCCGATGCGAGCAAGGACGTCCGCCGCTTGGTTACTTTCTCAGGCGACGTGATGAAATTCAAGCCCCTCGAAGCAAGCCGACATTTTTAATACGACATTATGATAAGCTGCCATCTTTGGTTCTTTGGCATCAAAGTCACCGTTTATTTGAGATATGGCGAGGTTCGAGTCCCTGCGCACCTCCAGGCACTGTATGCCCATGGATACGGCCATCCGAAGACCATGCAGTAGGGCCTCGTATTCGGCTGCGTTGTTAGAGTCTATGTATAATATCTAGAGTACATACTGGACGACGTCTCCAGTGGGGGATGTTAACACGACTCCCGCTCCCAGTCCTGCCAACATTTTGGATCCGTCAAAATACATAACCCAGTTGGAATATGTGTTGTACTCTTTAGGGAGTTCGGCCTCTGTCCATTCGGCGATGAAGTCAGGCGGTACTTGGGATTTGATGGCTCGTCGTGGCTTGTATGTTATGTCAAATGGAAGTAGCTCTATGGCCCATTTGGCGATCCGTCCCGTGGCATCGCGGTTGTTTATTATGTCATTGAGTGGGACCTCAGAAGCCACCGTGATTGAACACTCCTGGAAGTAGTGTCGTAGCTTGAGGGATGCCATGAAGACTGTGTATGCTATCTTTTGGTAGTGGGGGTACCGGAATTTGCACGGTGTGAGGACAGTTGATACGTAGTATACTTGTTTTTGGAGCGGAAATTTGTGTCCGTCCTGTTCTCGTTCGACGACGAGCACGGCGCTCGCCACCTGATGTGTTGCCGATATGTATAAAACATGGGCTCACCAGTGTTTGGCTCGGCCAGGATTGGGTTGCTTGCTAGGAGGGCCTTTATTTCCTCCAGTCCGGCAGTCACCGCGTCTGTCCATTCAAAGTTATCAGTGCGCCGTAAGAGGCGATAGAGTGGTAGTGCCTTTTCTCCTAATTTGGAGATAAAGCGGCTTAGCGCTGCTACGCATCCAGCTAGCTTTTGGACCTGTTTAAGGTCTGTTGGTGTAGCCAACTATGACAGAGCTCGGATTTTAGCTGGATTTGCTTCGATTCCTCTATTGGAAACGATGAAGCCCATCAGTTTTCCAGCAGGGACGCCGAAGACACACTTTTCCGGGTTGAGCTTAATGTCATATGCCCGGAGGTTGTCAAATGTAAGACGTAAGTCGTCTATTAGTGTTTCAACGTGCCTAGTTTTGATGACAACATCATCGACGTAAGCTTCTACCGTTTTGCCACTCTGTTTCTCCAGGCATGTTTGAATCATGCGTTGGTATGTGGCGCCATCGTTTTTGAGCCCAAAGGGCATGGTGTTGAAGCAGAATGGCCCATATGGGGTAATAAATGTTGTTGTGGCTTGATCGGACTCCTTCATTTTGATTTGATGGTATCCGGAATATGCATCAAGGAAACACAGTGAGTCGTGTCCTACGGTCGCGTCGATGATTTGATCAATGCGGGGGGAGGGGGAAGGGATCCTTGGGGTAAGCCTTGTTGAGGTCTTTGAAATCGACACACAGGCGCCAGGATTTGTCCTTCTTTGGTACCATCACCAGGTTTGCCAGCAAGTCCGGATGTTTAATTTCTCTAATGAATCCGGCCTCAATGAGTTTGGCTAGCTCATCCCCCATGGCTTGTCTCTTGGGTTCGGAAAAGCGCCGCAGTGTTTGCTTAACCAGTTTAAATCCCTTTAATATATTGAGGCTATGTTCGGCCAGCTCGCATGGGATCCCTGGCATATCTGAAGGGTGCCAGGCGAATATGTCCCAGTTTTCGCGCAGGAATTCTCGTAGTGCGGTGTCAACTGTTGGGTTCAGTTGAGCTCCGATAGATGTTGTCTTCTTGGGGTCCGTTGGGTGGACCTGGAATTTGACTATTTCTTCTACTGGTTTGAAGGATGTGGATTTAGGACGTTTGTCGAGGATCACGTCGTCCCTGTCCACCGTGGAGCATAGTGCGGTTAATTCTTCAGCCGCGAGGGCTTCAGATAGCGCCTCTAGGGCTAGGGATGCGATTTTGTTTTCAGCGCGGAGTGCTATCTCCGGATCACTGACGAGAGTGATTATACCGTTTGGTCTGGGCCTTTTGAGCTTCATATACCCGTAATGGGGTATGGCCTGAAAGCGTGTAAAAGCATCCCGCCCCAACAGGGCGTGATATCCGCTGCTGAACGGGGCCACTTGGAAGGTTATTTCTACAGACTGATAGTTATCCGGCGTGCCGAATACTACGTCAAGTGTGATTTTGCCCGCGCATCGCGCCTCCTGACTGGGAATAATTCCTCGGAAGGTTGTGTTACTTTGCTTGATGCGGCTTCTGACTATTTCCATTTTATGATGTGTGTCCTCAAAAATGAGGTTTAGTCCGCTGCCGCCGTGCATGAGGACCATGGTAAGTCGAAACCCATCCACGATGGGACTGAGGACTAATGCGGCTAGCACTCGTATTGTTCTGTACTTTGGTTCGTCACCGGCATTGAATGTTATAGCCGTGTCGTTCTAGGGGTTTATTTTAGCAATTTCGCAGACTTTGGTGTGCTCGCGAAGCGCCCTTTTGCGCTTGTTGTTTGAAGCGAATGTCTCAAAGACCGTCAATACTCTTGAGTTATCGTCCTCTAGGGGATGTCATTCTGGGTCATCCTTGATAAGGATGTCCTCGCCGCTCTTGGCTACCTGTCTTAGTATCCAACATGCTCTAAGGCTGTGGGTTGCCACGGTATCTGGTGTTGTATGTATTTTGCATGGGCCATCGAGCCACCCCATCAGAACGGTGTCGTGCCGCATAGCGGTTTTGTGTTTCTTGACTATTGGACTGGGCATGCTACGAGGGTGCGCCCTTTTCTCCTGTAGGGAGAGTTGAGTTGGGACTGACGGTTCCCAAGGAGCTGCCTAGGTTTTCCAGGCATTCTCCATCGCGTTGTACTTTTGTACGATGATTGCTAAGTCAGCGAATTTCAATATGCGGCGGCGATTGATGGCGTTGAGGATTCCTTTGTCCGCACAATTGTTGTAGAACATTGATATTGCGTCCTTGTCACGGCAATATTTTACCGTGTGTTTGACAAGGAGGAATCTGGCCCATAACTGGTGGACCGTTTCATGAGGCTGTTGTTTTATGCTCATGAGAGCGTCTATGTCCGGGTGGGCGGGTGGAATTAAATCCGAACCCCGACCTAACAGATTATCCGGAGTCTGACGACCTTCCGGGCTTAACAGTCCGGGTTTCGGAATATCTTCTGATTGTTTAGGACCGCCATCCGATGCTATGTTCGGAGGGTTGGTCGCATCCTTTCGCGGGTGAGTATCCGGCTCTTCCTTATCGGCGATCCGAACATAGTCCGTCTTCGGTATAGAAGAGGACCCGCTGTCCTGCTCCACGACTACTACAACCTAGTGGGTGACTGGTAGGGTCTCAATTTCTACTTGATCGGTTTTAGGCCCGGTCCGATCGTAGCCTGTGGCTATTCCCAAAGCGGCGATGCGATCTAGGAGTTCTTTCAAAGACGAAAACTCCGTCGGATCCATCTGCTTGGAGTGCTCGGAGTTGATGCGAAGGGGGTTTTCAATGGCCCGAGAGGTCACGGTCGGCTCAACGGCCGAACGGGTGATCATAGTAAAGCCACCCAGCCGAAGGGTTTGGCCCGGGGCCAGAGCTCCCCCGGAGGTGATGTTGTCTTTAAGGACAAGGTGAGCCATCAAGCCTTTCGTCGACGGAACAGTGGAACTCTCAATGAAAGCACCAATATCGGTGTTAAAACCGGCGGATCTCGGGTAGGGGGTCCCGAACTGTGCGTCTAGGATCGATGGTAACAGGACACAGGGGACACGATGTTTACCTGGTTCGGGCCCTCTCTATGGAGGTAATACCCTACGTCATGCTTGATTGATCTTGATGAATATGAGTGTTACAAGAGTTGATCTACCACGAGATCGTAATGGCTAAACCCTAGAAGCCTAGCATGTATGACTATGGTAATGAATATATCCTTTCCGTACTAACCCCTCCGGTTTATATAGACACCGAGGGAAGGGAAATCTAGGGTTACATAGAGTCGGTTACATAAGAAGGAATCTTCATAGTCGGTCACCAAGCTTGCCTTTCACGCCAAGGAGAGTCCAATCCGGACACAGGTACAGTCTTCGGCCTTCATGTCTTCACAGCCCATCAGTCCGGCCCATGGATAACAAGTCGGACGCCCGAGGACCCCTTAGTCCAGGACTCCCTTAGTAGCCCCTGAACCTGGCTTCAATGACGAGGAGTCCGGCACGCAGATTGTCTTCGGCATTGCAAGGCGGGTTCCCTTCTATCCGAACTTCAAGATAGTCTTCGGATGTAATGATAGTATCCGGACCTGTCATACACACCATACATAACTGCAGAGAGAATATATTTTTACACGAGTCTAATCCGCTGACAGCTTTTTACAACATGACATCATGTCTGACCGGTCATAATTCCGAACCGCTTTTGTGTTTGACGTTCCACGTCCCGAGACGCGGTTTCCATTGGCATGTCTTGTCAAAGTAGAGAACGTGTCCCCTTATCGCAGGATTCTCATCAATGCGGGTATGGATAATCCAACTATGTCGTTTATACGGCCCTTGGGAATAGGCGAATCTTAAGACGAGTGAGGAGGCGTTTAATGTCCGTTGCCTTTATAAGGGGATAAGGGTTCCCTCTTCCTCTCTCACGCCCTCTCTCTGTCTCCACCTTTCCAATCTCGAGCTCCAGCGCCCAAGGTCTCATCTCCTTTCCACTCAAGAAACCATGTCCGGATCCGGAGGTCAAGGCAAGTGGATGGTCTCCTCCGTCAAGGAGGAGGACATTACTGAGCTTCGGGCGGCCGGATACTTGGCGAAGGAGATCGCTCACCGCCTGCGGACCGAGGGACAAGTCGTCCCCACGCCGAAGCCCACCGAGAGGGTAGTGTCCATCCCCCATTTCTTCCGCAGACTAGGGTTTCCACTCCACCCTTTCGTCCGCGGGCTGATGTATTATTACGGGATAGATTTCCATTATCTGTCCCCGAATTCCTTCCTCAACATCTCGGCGTTTATCATCGTATGTGAGGCCTTCCTCCGCATCCAACCCCACTTTGGGCTGTGGCTCAAAGTCTTTAACGTGAAGCCGAAGGTGGTGGATGGCTAGCACGCGGAGTGCAGGGGAGCCATGGTGAGCAAGCTGTCCAACGTCTCCTGGCCCAAAGGTACCTTTCTGGACACGGTAGAGGAGTGCCAGAAGCAGTGGTTCTATATCACGGAACCTCGCGGCACCACCTGGGCCGCAGCTACTGAATTCCGCTCTGGCGCTCCCATGCGACTCAGCTCCTGGGTTGAGAAGAGTCCGGATTGGTGTTCATCTGACAAGCTGATAGCGCTACAGACGCGCGTTCAAAGCATGGTAACCAAGAACGTCAAGCTCGTTGATGTGATCCAGGTGATACTAGTTCGCCGGATCCTTCCGTGCCAGCGCCGAAGCCGCCCTCTATGGGAGTTCAACCCGAAGAAGCACCAGACCCTGGTGAGGCTCTTCGAGACTACTCACGAGGGTGCATGGAAGTTGCTCTTTAAGGGCAATGAGAAACCGCCAGCCGCAGATTCAGATCGCGGGCACGACGCTAAACACCTCGCTAGTGAGGTATGTCATTTTTGATGCATTCTCCACTTCTTTGTTTCAAGGATGATGCTTGAGCTTTTATTGTTGCTTTTTCAGGACTGGATGGAGAGGGCGAAGCAAATCCAGTGTCCGGCTCCGCTGCCTGAAGAACCGGTCATCCCGCGTCTAGCAAAGATGCTGGTGCCGGCGCCTTATAAGGCACCAGAGAAGAAGGCCAAGGGGCCAAGAGTGGCCCCCATCGCAAGGGCACTTTGGACATGACGTCCGAAGATGACAAAGCTCACTCCTTTGTCCCTAAGGACAATGGCGAGGAAGAGGAGGAGGAGGAAAACAACCCTCCCCCTGAGGAGAGGAAGAAAAAGAGGGCGGCTTCGGCGCATCCGGAGGCGGACACACCCAATAAGGGGAAGGGCGTCCCAGCGGTCAACACCGCATGGGACGTTGATAGCAGTCTGGAATGAACCCCCGCACTAAGCCCCAGGCCGCATCGTAAGTGACATGGCTTTCTCATGCACGCATCCGGCCCTTTCTCTTCGTTATCTTGACATAGTTAATTGTACTATTGCAGTCCGGCCCGCGACCTTATCTAGCGATCCTCATCTGGAGGTTCGTTGGCTCCGTCGGAGATGGCGAGCATGTCGCCACCGCCTGCTTATTCGCTCGGGGCCAGGGACGACACCAAAGTGTTATCCTGGAGGACCGCTCCGAACCGGGGAGGAGCCCAGGACGCTGCCCTGAGGCGCCACAAGGCGAGACCTCCACTGCCGGACATATGGGGGAGCCGATCCCCATGGAGACTGGCGAAGAGGGCCGCATCCAGTTCGGCCCTCAGCCGAATACGATTCCGGAGACCAATATGGCTCTGAAATCGGGCGAGCAGCCCCCTTTAAAGGAGGGGGTGCACCGCTTCCACCGGTGGCCCCTGTCCATCCAGGGGCGCTGGATAACCTGATGGAGGTGCTTCGAGGCGCCTCCGTCATGGATGAGCACCGTGTCCTTATGGGTGTGGTGATTGAGAAGATTCAGTCCACCAAGAGTGGACTAAATGAAGCCTGCAGCAGCCTGTTGATGGGTTTCGAGGTAAGAAAGAGAAAAAAACCATGTAGACAGTAGCCCCTAAGACGTTGTCCGGTGTTCGGCAAGAAGAACCGAACAGAGGATCAATCTTTTTTATAGGAGACTAATGTAATATGTATGAATAAGCAGGCATCGCTATTGGCCGCAACCTCGCATGTTGCCGAAGTCTCTAAACTGAGGCAAAGGCTGGAGCGGACCGAGAACGAGCTCGGCGAGGTTAAGGTTTGGCTCCAGGAGAAGCAAGGTGAGTGACGACTTGTTGTGTGTTCGGAAGGGATAGGCGCTGCATATTGACCGCAGTGTCATGATATGTGCAGGAGTCGCGACCGAGGTCGAGGCCCTAAGGAAGGCCCTGGGCGAGGCCGAGGAGAAGGCTATCCAGCAGCAAGCCGCCCGTAAGAAGCTCAAGGCCCGGGTCAAAGAAGTCCACCAGGAGCTCCAGGATGCGGTCAAGAAATGCGAAGCCTTGGAGCATGATGCGTCGGTTCAAGGGACCGAACTCGCCAAGGCTCGTCGGAGCACGGAGGCCGCATGGAATGAGGCCCAGGCCGCCCTCCAGGAGATCCAGGAGACCAAGAAGATCATGGCGGGTAAGGCATTTAAGATGAAAAGCAAGTATGCGGAGAAGCAGTACCTTTTACAAACTCGGGTTCGGAGTTCCCCAGGGGCTTTTGCGGATTTAACGCATAGTGTATCAGACGCCGTGAAGTTCTATCGAGCCGAAGGAGGGGGTTCTACGGAGAAGCTATTCTGGTCACAGTATGCGGCGCCAGAGCATCCCGTGTCCTTCACCGATCAACTGAAACAGCTGGTGGAGCTGCATAGTGTGGCTGAACTAGCCGTTAAGGATTTGATAATCCGGCTATGGCCAGCCGGAGCTATGCTTGGCAGCTACTTCGGACTCGTGAGGCGGATGGTGAACGCTTGTCCTTGGCTGGACGTCGTCAAGCGCTCGGCCTGTATTGAAGGTTCGCGCATGGCCTTCGCCCGTTGCAAGATGTGGTGGGCGAAGATGGACGCCGTCGAGGTGACTAGAGGGCCACTAGAGGGCAAGGAGCACCGTACACCCAAATGATATTTTGCGGATGTCCTGGAGGGGGCTCGCCTTGCGGCAGCACAATGTTCGCAAGACATTTTATTTGAATAAATGTATTCATGTTGCCTTTGCCTTGTATTATGAAAACAAAGCATGTTTTGTAATGTAATTTTGTTATGCTTTTAATTGTCTCCTCCTGTGCGGCCGTGTTGTATGTAATCTGAGGGTTGGCTAGTCATCGGCTTCTGCCCTCACGTAGGTAGTACGGAGGTGTTCTGGATGGAATCTAAACAATCTTGATCCAATTGTATAGTCCGTAAAGGAGTTGTTTAGCGCAACGAACAAGGCAATCAGACTATACGGCTTAAACGCCCTCACTTAGCCATAGGAGTTTTATAATAAAGCGTGGGCGCAGCCCCTGGTTCGAACCAGATTGTTGTCGGCATCTGATCGGGAAGTGCCGATCTTTCACATAATGCGGAAAAAATCTCCAACGATTTGTAACCCTCGAACAGCTGACCGACTCTCGCCATATCATGACAGTCAGTTTTCGGAATTCTCTACTGAGGTGCTCATCTGGTCAAGGCCAGGGCACAATCGCAGTAGTTCTCCCTTTACTACCCTAGCCGATTTAGCAGAACGTAGGGTAGCAAGCACAGGAGCCGGGCAACCCAACTATTGACCAAAGACATGATTCGGAGACAATGCATATAATGCTAAGTTCAGGGTGTCGAACTTATCTTTAAGGATTGTTCGGACTTTATTGCCATATCATGGGGCGATGGGGAGCCCCTGGCAAATATGAAACGTACCAGAGTGTACAGTTGCTAGGAAATAAGTAATTTGAAGGAAAACAGAGGGAGAACAGAGATAGGATTTGGGGCCCTTGAGCTTGGGCCATGAACTGTTTCCATTATAGTTGGGTTAATGCATCCAAGCACATTTGTACAAAATAATGCGATAAGCAACCGGCTATTTGACATGCCGCGACTAAAGGCGAGCTGCGTGTGGGTCCTGAAAATGGATAGAGTAATCGTTGAGTTAGCCTCTAGGGCTTCCCATGTACGCCTATGCTCCATGTCAATCTGGTGTGTTTATCCTTTGACAGGACCATTAATCAGGCCGTCGAAGGAGGCCCGCATAAGAGAAACCTGAAAAAGGGGAAGAGGAGATAGTAAAGTTATATGTGTGTACGGGATCAGTCTAACCAAACTGTAGATCCCGGGCTGGCTTGTGCCTCCGTCGATGTCCATGGAATTTTGAGTGCGTAATTATGTATGCGTGGTAAGAATGCCACTACTTCGTCGGGACTGGGACGGAGGCCAAATTGCTAATCGACCTCTTGTCGAGATGCGCTATCCTGTTGCAGTGTAGTCCGGAACCTCTTAATGATGTCCAGGGGCTTGGCAGTCGTACTATGGTGCTGCTTGAGAAGGCCGCTCTGTACCTCTGCTGCTAGGGCGGCGGTGTGCTCCTCTGTTCGGAGGGAGCGTTCAGTATTGCCATTGACTGTTATGACGCTGCGTGGACCGGGCATCTTGAGCTTGAGATAAGCATAGTGTGGCACTGCGTTGAATCTAGCAAACGCAGTTCGTCCGAGCAGTGCATGGTAGCCGCTGCGGAAGGGGACGATATCAAAGATTAACTCTTCGCTTCGGAGGTTGTCCGGAGAACCGAAGACCACCTCCAGCGTGATTGAGCCTGTACAGCGGGCCTCTACGCCTGGTATGACTCCTTTAAAGGTAGTCCTTGTTGGTTTGATTCGTGAGGGATTAATACCCATCTTTCGCATTGTATCCAAACAAAGCAGGTTGAGGCTGCTACCACCGTCCATTAGGACTCGTGTTAGGTGAAATCCGTCGATGATTGGGTCGAGGACTAGTGCGGCTGAACCGCCATGTCGGGTGCTAGTTAGATGATCTCGATGATCGAAGGTGATCGGTAGTGACGACCACATATTGAATTTTGGGGCGAATGGCTCTACCGTGTAGACGTCCCTAAGAGCTCGCTTACGCTCCCTTTTGGGGATGTGTGTAGCGTATATCATGTTCACCGTTTTGACTTGAGGGGGAAACTTCTTCTGCCCCCCGGTGTTCGGCTGCCGGGGCTCTACGTCCTTGTCCTCACTTTGTGATCCCTTTTCCTTGTTTTCGGCATTTAACTTGCCAGCCTGTTTGAAAACCCAACAATCCCTGTTGGTATGATTGGCTTGTTTGTCTGGGGTGCCGTGTATCTGGCACGGACGGTCGAGTATGCGGTCTAGGCTGGAAGGTCCTTCATTGTTCCTCCTGTAGGGCTTCTTCCATTGGCCGGACTTGGAGCGGCTGAATCCGGCGTTAACTATGGTGTCATCGGTGTTGTTGCCATTGCTTCGGCGTTTGTGCCTATTGCGCCAGAGCTTGCCGGTGCTGTTCTTGGCCTCAGAAGGGCCTGTCTCACTGGCTGTGTTTTGGCTACGAGTCAGCCAGCTGTCCTCACCAGTGCAAAAGCGGGTCGTGAGTGTCGTAAGGGCTGTCATGGACTTCGGCTTTTCTTGGCCAAGGTGGCGTGCTAGCCATTTGTCATGGATGATGTGTTTAAAGGCCGCTAGGGCTTCAGCATCTGGACAGTCAACGATCTGGTTCTTTTTGGTTAGGAACCTAGTCCAGAATTTTCTTGCTGATTCTCCAGGTTGTTGAACTATGTGGCTTAAGTCATCGGCATCTGGTGGTCGGACATAAGTTCCTTGGATGTTATCAAGGAAAGCCTCTTCCAAGTCCTCCAAGCTGTCAATGGAATTTTCAGGCAGATTATTTAGCTAGTGTCTAGCTAGCCCTTTTAATTTTAGTGGGAGGTATTTGATGGCGTGGAGATCATCTCCTCGGGCCATGTGGATGTGGAGAATAAAATTTGCAATCCACACTGCGGGGTCGATTGTTCCGTCGCATGATTCAATATTGATGGGCTTTAACCCCTCGAGGAATTCCTAATCTAGAACCTCATCTGTGAAGAAGAGAGGGTGTGCGGCGCCTCTATATCGGGCTGCATCACGGCGCACCTCCGATGAAGTCTGTCTGCGGTTATTGGCCCGGGTGTGACTAGGTTTGTCACGTCTGAATAGGTAGCCGTCAGCTGTTTTGTCCCTGTTTTTGCGAGGCGGGGGGCGGGTTGTTGTTTGGCCTTAGTTGCCATTTTATCCCGACCGCGGGGTGGTCGATCCGCATTGCATGAGGGAGGTATGGGTTCTGGTGCCTCCTCATCAAACTGAGGTAGCAGTTTGCGCTTTTGGTAACTCTTGGCTGGGCGCTCGAGGCCGTATTCCTCGGCTGCCAGGACATCAGCCCACCTGTCAATGAGCAAGTCATGATCAGCTTGGACCTGTTGCTTCTTCTTCTTCAGGCTTCTTGCAGTTGCTATTAGCTGGCGCTTGAAGCGCTCCTGCTCGAGGGGTGCCACAAGCATGATGAAGTCCTCATTGCCGAGGCTCTCATCATCCTCGAAGACTGGAGAATAACTATCATCGTCTGGGTCATTGGGCATGGCCTGTTTATCAGGGTTATCTTGCCTGTTGTCTTGTTCCTCCTGTTCGGATGCAGCCCCGACACGGTCTTCATTTTTTTCGGCGTCGCCCGGAGTACTATTTTCTCTGGTGCCAGTGTCGTTATATTTTGAGCGACGAGGCTTAGAGCGGCGTTTAGGGTGCCGGCGCTGCTTGGACTGTGTTTCAGAAGGTTTATTCACAACTGGATTTCCGTTGTCATCGTCGCTAGCTTTTTTAGATTGTCGACCATGTACTCATCGCACGAAGAGGTGGCCGTCCAACATCCAGTAAATGGTGGGTCTTGGCCTTGCTCCTGGTCGACGTCGTCGTCCATACCGTCGATGTCTTGGGAGCCGTAATCAAGCACACCGGTTAAGTCATCGACAGTGGCTATGAAGTGGGTGGCGGGTGGGAAGCGAAACTTCCCATCATCAGCCTCTGGCTCGAACCAAACATAGTTCGCCTGTGAGTCCTTCTCCAAGGACAAGTTCGTTAAAGAATTTAGCACATCACCCAAAGGTGAGTGCTGGAAGATGTCTGCGGTGCTAAATTCGAAAATCAATAGCCGATCCAGCTCGGTGTCCGCAGGCGTACCCGGTCTGGGACTTATAGCCGGAGATGAGTTCAGAGTTCCATTGACGCAAATATTGCGGGGTGCCGAGTCCGTGTACGGCTCCAATGCCACGGACTCTGTGGCCTCGAATGGCACGATCTGCTCCGGTTCTAAGGCCGTTGTAGCAACAGGGACCATCTCCTGGATGTGATCCAATGACAGATTTAAGTCATGTTCATCGGGGCGAGGGGGAGAGATCACTGCGGTCTCAAATCCATTGAAGATCAAGTCTCTACGGATATCCGTGATGTAGTTCAAGCTTCCAAATCTGACCTGGTGGCCAGGGGCATAGCTACCAATCTGCTCCAGATGGCCAAGCGAGTTGGCCCGCAGTACGAAGCCACCGAACACGAAAATCTGTCTAGGGAGGAAGGTTTCTCCTTGGATAGCATCACTATAGACGATTGAAGGGTCCATCGAACCTTTTGTTGACGGCACAGTGGAACTCTCAATGAAAGCACCAATGTCGGTGTCAAAACCGGCGGATCTCGGGTAGGAGGTCCCGAACTGTGCGTCTAGGATCGATGGTAACAGGAGACAGGGGACACGATGTTTATCCAGGTTCGGGCCCTCTCTATGGAGGTAATACCCTACGTCCTGCTTGATTGATCTTGATGAATATGAGTGTTACAAGAGTTGATCTACCATGAGATCATAATGTCAAAACCCTACAAGCCTAGCCAGTATGACTATGGTGATGAATATATCCTTTCCGGACAAACCCCTCCGGTTTATATAGACACCGGGGGGAGGGAAATCTACGGTTACATAGAGTCGGTTACATAAGAAGGAATCTTCATAGTCGGTCGCCAAGCTTGCCTTCCACGCCAAGGAGAGTCCAATCCGGACACAGGTATAGTCTTCGGCCTTCATGTCTTCACAGCCCATCAGTCCGGCCCATGGATAACAGGCCGGACGCCCGAGGACCCCTTAGTCCAGGACTCCCTTAGTATCCCCCGAACCATTCTTCAATAGCGAGGTGTTCGGCACACAAATTGTCTTCGGCATTGCAAGGCGGGTTCCTCCAAGTGATGTATTCGGCCATCGGTTCAATGTCGCTCTCCTTGACCTCTGCGCGTTAAATAACTTCGCCTTCCACGTGTCAAGCGAAGGCGGAAGGTCGGGGTATTTTTAAAGATAACACCCCTTCCATGCAAGGAAGAGCGCCTATTAAAGAGATTGGATCCTAGATCCATTCAGCTCGGGACCAAGAAGACCAGAGGTTGAAGAAGCACTACGGCTGTTGGATGGACATCGTATGGTCACTAAAGCTAGAAACGCTTATTATTGACTAAGTTGACAAAGCCCTTGGTACGCTCCAACTTAGTAGGCCCACAGGTCAGCCTCTGAAACGGTGCACCCCAGATGTCAGGGGGAGGAATCATTTTTTGGGCGGCCGAAGCTAAGAATATCCGAGATTGAAGAAGAAGCATGACATCCGTTGGAAAGACATCCAACGGCCACTGCTGCTAGAACCGTGTGTTGACTATAATAAGTTGGCAAATCCTTGCATACGCGTCAACACATTTTTTTGGGACGCGTCACTTAGTAGGCCCACAAGTGTGTGGCAGAGAACTTATAACCCATTTGCGTTTTGTAAGAATGTACAGCCCATTTTGGAATTCTGATGGAATTTACAACAGCCCATTTACAGTTTGTTAAAAGTACAGCCCATTTTCTAGCTAGGACAATGATTAATAATTTCAACCAACGGTTGAAGACAGAATTCAATAAAATTCCCACATTTTAATGGGCTACGGAATATTTTTATCCCGAAATTTCTAGTCAGATTAAATATAAATTTGTATTATGTAAAAATCCAACGAAACATTGCGCGTGCAACAATGAAAATTTAAGATTTTCAAAATCCATAAATAATATTTTTTTAAACTAATTTCATGTTTGGTGCATTTTTTTATATTTACTGCCCAGTTTTTATAATTATATCCCATTTATTATTTTTTAAAGCCCATTTTCCTGTTAAACCTAATGCATCCCTCCTAGGAAAGATTTGCAGCCCAGCGGGGCGGAGAATAACAAGTTGACCTTGCCTGGGTATTCCTCAAAAAGACGTATAGCTGGGCTAGCCATTTTCATCTTGAAAAAATTAGTATCTGGGCTGGATATCTGGCCTGGGCTAGACGGGCCACAGCTCGCCCAGTTAATACCCCGCTCTCCTCTGAAGAACAACGAAATCATCGCCAAGAAAAACTCTACAATGCTCACGCCTCAAAAACATAAATACTGCTCGAGCTGCTTGGTTCCAGTTGTCGGCCGCACCTTGTGCAATTCTCTCCTTTATATTGACTACATAGGTTGACAATGGTGTGGGACCGTGATGTCAGCAAACCAGGAGAAAGCAAAAAAAATAGTTGTACATAATAAGGAGGCACTTGCGTACGTACGTCTATGGCCCTAGTGGGTCCCTAGTGTCATCCAGTCAAAATAAAGTCATCTCCTGAATCCTCATGTTTGTTGACGATGTTAACAATGCTCGGCGCCACGGCGAGCGCAACAACTCGAAGGACAACGGAGAGGGCCTCACGGGACCTATGGATGGTCTGATACAACGCCTGCTACTCATTCAGGAAGCCAGGATCATCGGACACCTATGAGCACCTTCGAGAAACTGAGACGGCATGAAATGGTAAGGCCGTGCTTGGGAGCTCTGGTTTATATCAAACCTGTATTAACATACAAGTGTAATTTACTCGTCATCGAAAACAACGCGTAAAATACAGGCGTAATGAAACCGAGGGCCTAAGGTCTGTAAGTAAAACTGGCAGGTTACGCGTGTAATTTGAGAGACCAGTGTATATTTTATGAGCACTGCTATATGGATGACATTACCAGACGATACATGCACGACATGCATATCATGCCATCCATGGGAAAGGCTGAAACAGCAGCTAACGGCTGGATTAGCAATCGTCCGAGTGTCATTCAGCGTTTTTATCGTGTGTCAAGTACTTCTGATATTTTACTAGTCGAAATCGACCAACCAAGCACCTTCGCCGAGACCATCTGCTTTAATTTACAAGCGTAAGTTTTACAAGCAGTTTTGGTTGGAAAACAACGATCCAATCATGGCCTAATATCATGAGTTGGTCGGAACATCATATGGTTTCACGTCTAACCTACTTGACTTGTCTTATAGGCTATGAATGAAACATCAGACGATGAACTTCTTAAGCACGGAAACAACAGAAGAGGATGATCTTCTTAACAAGCAAATCACTGGCATTAGATCGACATGCAAAACAATACGAAACATTATTCTCAGGAGCACGGTGAACAGCTCGTGATGCCGCATGCCACAACATTCCAAGCTCAACTTTGCAATCAAACACAAGGCCTGGCATTACATAGACAATATTCAGAACAAACTCTTAGCACAGGAATATCTCAGCAGAGTAACTATTTACTGTAAACTGAACACAGGAATAGGAAAAAACACTCGACGCTTGCTCACAGCAAGGGCGTCCCACTCAGAAATATCAAATGCATGTCTTTTGGCTAACATCAATGAGCAAATTTTGACAAGGTTTTCCAATTCCAATATATTAAACTAACGTCTTCTTGCTAACATCAATGATTAAACTTTGACAAGCTTTTCCCACTCAAAATATGTAATACCTATGATCGTGGAGTCCTGTCGCTTCTTGCTAACATCAATGATTAAACTTTGACAAGCTTTTCCCATTCAAAATATGTAATGCCTATGATCGTGGAGTCCTGTCGCTTCTTGTACTTGTTTGGGCACTTCTTGCCCAGGGCACTCCACATGTTGTTAAATTGCCAATGGTCTCTGCAGACTAGTCATGTCACCGGTGTCTAATATTTATGGCACCGGCTGTAGCAATTCTCAATCAGTGTGATTCATTCATATTAACTGAGACATTATCTTAACAATGCCTTGTTTCAAGATGTATAAAGAACGAAAAAGCAGAAAAGTATCATTCCTAAAACAATGCGACTGATTCATTTTAACAGAGACATTATCTTAACAACACCTTGGTTAAACATGTAGAAAGAACTACAAAGCAGGATAGTACCATTTGTAAAGCACTGTAAGTCTGTAACTGATATATAATAACAGAGACATTATCTGAACAATACATTTCTTAAACATGTACTCTGGCCGATCCCTAACAGAAATGGTACTCCTGCCGATCCCTAACAAGTGTTTGCTGTTTTGAACTAAGATTCAGTTCCAGGGTAGAGTGGGCGCAACAACAGTATGTGCTTCCATCTACTTATAAAGGGGGTGATGCAGAGTTTGTTGTAACAAAGCAACAAGCATCATGTCTGGGTTGGTTCCATTTTTGTTCACTACTTAATGGGAAAAGACAGCAATACAATAGCTTCAATTCAACATTTATTTAAAACAGTACCAATACAAGTAGCACAACATCTCAAAGCACACTGCACAATCATGTGGATGCAGGCCTGTACTGACCTTTCATGAGACCGACAACGATAAAATACGAATCTGCCAACACGAATAGGAAATCGAATCTCGTTTTGTTTAGTTGCAATGAAATCAAGCAAAGTATTTCGCGTAGCGAAGCAAAATGTCGCAATAGCAACAAGTTGAATAGATATCCATGTATAAACAGAGGCAAAAAAGGAATCAATTACTGTCTAATAAAGAAGGATGAAACATGCGGCCACAAAAATGGTAATCCCGCCAATCCCTAACAAGTGTTGCACTTTTGAAATAAGATTCAGTAGTTAATTCTGAGAGTGGCATCAATTACTGGCTTATAAAGGGGGTGATGCTGAATTTGTTGTAACAAAGCAACAAGCATCATGTCTGGGTTGGTCCCATTTTTGTTCACTACTTAATGGGAAAAGACAGCAATACAATAGCTTCAATTCATCATTTATTTAAAACAGTACCAATACAAGTAGCACAGCATCTCAAAACACACTGCACGATCATGTGGATGAAGGAAAGTACCAACCTGTCATGACGCACACAAGATCAAGTACGAATCTGCCAACACGAATAGGAAATCCAATCTCGTTTTGTGCAGTTGCACTGAAATCAAGCAAAGTGTTTCGCGTAGCGAAGCAAAATGTCACAATAGCAACAAGTTGAATAGATATCCCTGTATAAACAGAGGCAAAAAAGGAATCAATTACTGGCTAATAAAGGAGGATGAAACATGCGGCCACAAAAATGGTAATCCCGCCAATCCCTAACAAGTGTTGCAGTTTTAAAATAAGATTCAGTAGTTAATTCTGAGAGTGGCATCAATTACTGGCTTATAAAGGGGGTGATGCTGAATTTGTTGTAACAAAGCAACAAGCATCATGTCTGGGTTAGTCCCATTTTTGTTCACTACTTAATGGGAAAAGACAGCAATACAATAGCTTCAATTCATCATTTATTTAAAATAATACCAATACAAGTGGCACAGCATCTCAAAGCACACTACACAATCATGTGGATGAAGGCCTGTACTGACCTTTCATGAGACGACCAACATAAACTATGAATCTACCAACACGAATAGGAAATCCAATCAAGTTTTGTGTAGTTGCACTGAAATCAAGCAAAGTTGCCGGTGTGACATTTAAGTTTTCTATAGCAACAAGTTGAATAGATATCCCTGTTTTAAGAGGCAAAAAAGAAAACAATTACTGGCCAATAAAGGAGGATGAAACATGTGGCCACAAAAATAAGCATCTACCTTATCTTGATGGAAAACAAAGTATAGGACAGTAGCATTTCTAAAACAGTTGCATTGATTCATATTAACAAAGAAATTCTTTTAAAACAGATCAGTAGTTAATTCTGAGATTAACAATAGCAAAATAGCTGCATGGGACATGCCAGCACCATGTGCGTCCACACGTATAAGTGGGTGATGCAGAGTATGTAGCCAAGCAGCATATATGCGTTGGTCCCATATTTGTTCTCATTGAACCTTCTTCCTATGTGAGGGCAGCAAATCTAGTCATGCACAAACTACCCGACCCCCTAGTTTCTTTCCCTTTTCAACAAAGAGATCGGCTCCTTACAGATGTGTGTACTCGGTTACCCCCTTTTCCCTTTTCGACCTACAAAGCGACTGGATAGCCAGTCTATACTACTTTCTGCCCCTCCTTTCCTCATTGAACCATGTCCTAGATTCTTGCTCCAGCCCACCACACCCTTCTTTCCTCTTTGAACCAAGACCTAGATTCGACTACAGATCGAAAAAGATCCACATGCAGCTAGAGCAACGACGGTTTCAAAGAAACTTATACCTTAGGGTCGTCGGGATGTGGCAAGGCATGCGGCGGGAGGACGGATCTGCCCACACTACGTACGGCAGTGAGGAAGAAGGGGTCGGTGGCCCTCCCGCACAAGCGCTGGGTGAAAGAGAACAGCACAGCCGGCAGTGGATTGCCTCCCTCGCCGAAGGCGATAGAGTGAACGCTGCACCTCCTCCCCTTCCTGGTGCGATGGGATACGAACGCCTCCTTCACCAGCTGTGAGGGGGAGAGAGAGACAAGAGGCCAACGCAGTCTTGTTTAGATCTGGTGAAGAGAGGGTGAGAGACTGTGAATATAGCAAACCCTAGCAAATGAACGCTGAGCCTCCGGCGTGTAACATATATGTAGTGCGGCGAGCGTGTGGAGAGTGCAAACCCTAGCGAACAAGCGCTGAGGCTCCCGCTTATATATATACTACTGTAGTACGGACTGAGCTCCGGTGCCTTCACTGCACCTGCTTTTGGATGTATGACAGGTGAGCCAGCCACATTTTGGGCCCACCTGTCATAAAACCCTAGCGAAAATTGCACCAACGTGAAAGACGACTGCGTCTCCAATGCAACCAAGGTGAACTGACGAAGGATATCATCTTTGTGCGTAACAAGCAAAGAGCACTGATGGAAGACAGCTTGTTTTTCGTCGAAAATCGATCAGCTTCACCAGCCAACGCAACCATGAGGCGCAACCATGAGCATCGATAGGTCATCGCGGTGATGCATCATCCATTTGGCATCAAGTTTGGGTGAGGCACCTAAGAAGTTCGACAAATCCTCACTGTGGTCTATTTCTTCTCAGTAGTCAAGCTCGAGGAAGGAAGAACCACGTGGCAGAGGACAGTGAGGCGGAACAATAATGGCCATCCAATTTTGTGCAGTTCCACTAAAATTGAGGAAGACATGCCCGGGTATGGAGACACGCATCGCTATTTCCAAAAATATAAAAAAGGGTTAGCAACGACATCTCAATTGTCAATAAGAATTAATGAAAAGTACACCAACAAACAGAAGCATCATAATTATCTTGATGGGAACTAAACCAGGATACCCGAGAAAAAAAGCATCTCTTCATTTAACCAGTGATAGTACTACCACCATATGGAAAATGACCGCACAACCACCATGTACTTTTTGTCAAAACAACATGTATACCTCCACCGAGGCATAAATCAGGACAACTTTTTGAGTGGCATTTCCTCTATAATAGTACTAGTAGGTGATGTTGGACCAGCCGACGAACCCTAGCTACTATGCATGGGGAGCTGGGGAGTAGTCGCATAGAAGAAAACCCGCACGCAGCGACCTGGGGAGCTGGACCAGTACAAGAAGTTATACCTCAGGTGGGCGAGATGTCGTTTAGGCGGGCGGGTGGGATCTGCCCACACGACGGCAGCGAACAAGGGCGCGGAGGATCTTCGTCCGCGCCAGAGCCGGCTCCGAGAGGACGGTGCGCATCGGTTTCCTCCATCGCCGACGGCGACAACGTCAACGCTGCACCTCCTTACCTCCCACAGCGAACGGGATTCGGCCGGATCTATGACCACCGGTGAGGAGAGAGATAGAGTGGACACTGTCATCTTGTTTTGATATGGAGAGGGTGAGAGAGCGAGACGCGAGAAACTCTATCAAACAAGAGGCTATAATGGAGTAAAAAAAATCTCTCCATAGCAGTGGTTTTAAATAGAATATGCGTGTTCCTGGAAAAAAGAAACGAAAACTGGCGGACAATTTTTTAAGGGTCTGTCTAGGACACATCTAGATGTGACATAGTTATGTCACATATAAGTTGATGTCCACTCTGTTTGTGGTCTTTTCCTAGTTTTTTTGTTTCTTGTTGCTACATTATATACTTGTGGGAGCTTAGATGTGATATCCTTAAATAACATCTAGATGTGAATTAGACAAACTGATTTTCTAACATACCAAGAAAGAAAACTCGATCAAAAACACGCCCCCGCTTCCAGGTCGCGAGAGTCGTCACGCACACACACATAGACATAGACATGCATATCCGTGTTTACATAAAATTCTATTTCCATCTCCATCTCCAATCATATTTGTCCAACTGGCACATGATTTACGTTGTTAATTATATACGCAGCAATATTAACGTACAACATCTCTTGTTTGCGCATGTCCGGACCGTTGCCACGGCCGCTCCTGACCAACCCGAACCCTCTTCATCACCCGCGCGTGCTTCCCGCCCGAAACGGTCAGTGCCGCATTCATGCCCGGCCAGAGCGGACGCGACCTCTCACTGGCGCCGGCATTGAAGCGGCGGGCCGGCCGAGAGAGCGTCGCCTGCGCCGCTTCCGGGTGCACGCGGCTGCTCCGCGTTCAAAGGTCGCAATAGCCGGCTACAACATGCGCGATCTCTTCTAGTAGTAAGTTCTCGGGAGTCCGTGCTATAGCTAGCTGTCCTCCCCCAACTCGTCAAGATCTTCCAGTAGTGCTAGTACTCCATGGCGCGATCCATCGACAAGCAGGCGGGAAAGTTATGGTATACTACTCGGTTTGCGGTGAGTGGCATGTCGAGCGACCGTGTGGGGTCGAGCCGTGGAGGAGGGTGAGACACGAACACGACAGATGTGATTTAAACGTTGGTTTTGCTCGATGGCGCGATCCAACGAAATGAAACATTGGTTTCTCTCCGTTTCCATTTTTTCTCCAGAAAAACGGAAACTTTTCAACTCCATTTTCATTCCTATTCCAAGGTTGCCCCGTTACAACATTCCATCAAATACAAAGGAAAACTAACACGCATGCTGATGCATCTCAATAATTCACATATCATAGCCAATATTTACTTCACAACTAAAGAAAAAAGTTGTGAGAGCGTGTACGATAGAAAAACTATTGATGGGGTCATTTCAACTTAAACCCTAAACCCTAAACATGATTTAATTTCCTGGCCAGGTAGAACTTGTCGAAGGAAAGACAGCTGGCACCCTCGGATCATACGATGCTTTTGTGCAGTTCCACTAAAATCGACCTGAGCATCCCTGATGGCAAAGATATTGAAGAAGTGTGATTAGAATAGTAGTACTGACACTAGTTCATGAGACATAAACTCATCACAAGTAGAAGCCGGTAGAAGTAGAGAAAGATCGACATGGAGATGGAGCTACAGCAGTGGAGCAAGCCGGCTCCAAAAGGACGATGGACTACCTGGGACGTCGGGATGTGATACGTCTCCAACGTATCTATAATTTTTGATTGCTCCATGCTATATTATCTACTGTTTTGGGCAATATTGGGCTTTATTATCCACTTTTATATTACTTTTGGGACTATCCAATTAACCGGAGGCCCAGCCAAGATTTGCTGTTTTATGCCTATTTCAGAGTTTCGAAGAAAAGGAATATCAAACGGAGTCGACACGGAATGAAATCAACTGGAGAAGTTATTTTTGGAAGGAAACCTACCAGATAGACTTGGACCCTACATCAGAAGATGAAGGAGGTGCTCACGAGGGTAGGGGGTGCCCAACCCCCTGGGGGGCGCCCCCTGCCTCGTGGCCACCCCTTCGGTCCACCGACGTACTCCTTTCACCCATATATACCCACGTATCCTAAAACTTCCAGAACAGAGAATAGATCGGGAGTTCCGCTGCCAGAAGCCTCCGTAGCCACCGAAAACCAATCTAAACCCGTTCCGGCACCCTGCCGAAGGGGGAATCCCTCTCCGGTGGCCATCTTCATCATCCCGGTGCTCTCCATGACAAGGAGGGAGTAGTTCTCCCTCGGGGCTGAGGGTATGTTTGATCTCTCTCTCTCGTGTTCTTGATTTGGCACGATCTTGATGTATCGCGAGCTTTGCTATTATATTTGGATCCTATGATGTTTCTACCCCTCTACTCTCTTGTAATGAATTGAGTTTCCCCTTTGAAGTTATTATATCGGATTGAGTCTTTAAAGATTTGAGAACACTTGATGTATGTCTTTCCGTGCGTATCTGTGGTGACAATGGGATATCACGTGATTCACTTGATGTATGTTTTGGTGATCAACTTGCGGGTTCCGCCCATGAACCTATGCATAGGGGTTGGCACACGTTTTCGTCATGATTCTCCGGTAGAACTTTGGGGCACTCTTTGAGGTCCTTTGTGTTGGTTGAATAGATGAATCTGAGATTGTGTGATGCATATCGTATAATCATACCCACGGATACTTGAGGTGACATTGGAGTATCTAGGTGACATTAGGGTTTTGGTTGATTTGTGTCTTAAGGTGTTATTCTAGTAAGAACTCTAGGGCTGTTTGTGACACTTATAGGAATAGCCCAACGGATTGATTGGAAAGAATAACTTTGAGGTGGTTTCGTACCCTACCATAATCTCTTTGTTCGTTCTCCGCTATTAGTGACTTTCGAGTGACTCTTTGTTGCATGTTGAGGGATAGTCATGTGATCCAATTATGTTAGTATTGTTGAGGGAACTTACACTAGCGAAAGTATGAACCCTAGGCCTTGTTTCCTAGCATTGCAATACCATTTACGCTCACTTTTATCATTAGTTACCTTGCTGTTTTTATATTTTCAGATTACAAATTCTCATATCTACCATCCATATTGCACTTGTATCACCATCTCTTCGCCGAACTAGTGCACCTATAAAATTTACCATTGTATTGGGTGTGTTGGGGACACAAGATACTCTTTGTTATTTGGTTGCAGGGTTGCTTGAGAGAGACCATCTTCATCCTACGCCTCCTATGGAATGATAAACCTTAGGTCATCCACTTGAGGGAAATTTGCTACTGTCCTACAAACCTCTGCACTTGGAGGCCCAACAACGTCTACAAGAAGAAGGTTGTGTAGTAGAAATCAGGTTGTAGCTAGAAGGGTGGTTGGGACGCGACATTGGCCCATACCGCGGTGACCCCCGATTGGGAGGCATCGACTGTGGGTTTTCTCCCTCGTCGATGTCGACCGCGTCTACGCAGAACATTGTTTCCTTCCCCAAGCTGCGGGATCAGGCCCGTCGTTCTATGCTTGTGAAGAGAGCAACCTAAGCAAGCAGGCTAGTAGCTTAGGCTCCTTCTAGTGTATATATAGTGGTTTTCTTTTTCTCTCCATATCAACCATTTTATATTGCGTATGTGTCATTCAAGAGTGAAATGATGGTTGCTTCTTCCGACTAACTTACTGTGTGATTTGACTGCTCCTTAGTGGCCCCTACACGTACTCCCCCTACGTGTATGCAACAGTCACACGTACACATGGACGCAAAAACGCGCGTGACGCCCTAATGCATGCATGTCCGAGCACACGACGGAACACACACGGTCACGCTCAAGTGCTCAACCTACACGTGCATGCACACACATACTCAGTCAGGGTGAGCTAGTGACCGTATGAACACCGAAAAATATATATATTGAGCGCAATGAGCGTATTACGAAGTCCACTGACCGTATTTTTACAAATATACAGTGACAGACAGTGTATTTATCTCGTTTGAAATTAAGCCATATTAACCGGAGAGGAGGCAGCATGGACTAGCATTACTTTGCTGTGTCCCGTCAACTTGCCGAAAGAGAAGAAGGTTGTAGGACGGGAGAATCTTGTGCGCGGTGGCTCGCAGGACAAGGAAAAACTTTTGACTAATGCAAGCTCTCCCTCGCTCAGGCGGTGGACATGCAACAGTTAATTCGGTGTCAGATTACCAGAAGCATTCACTATACTACTAGTGCTATTATTGTTCGACTTCCCGAACAGCCAAGTGCAAAGTTTACTAGTACTACTACTATAGTCCATAAAGGTACGTACTATACTAGTACTAGGAACCAGATGGAGGAGCGTCTGCACTCTTATTATAATTTTAAAATGTGATAAAGCAATCTTCAACACATTTGGTTCTCTTCGAGGGTTCTCGCATGTGATAATGGAAGTTGATTGCATAGAACACTCGCCACAATTCTCGCTTAATTCTGGCTCATATCCTGTTACAAATAGTAGCGCTTAGTAATATTTCCTCTTTTTTGTTATTCAGCATGTAAACAGGTCAGCAAACCTTGCGGCGCATCTTCATGCAAACCGTGCTTGCTGCACTTTGAATGTGGCCGAGAGCTGGCTTGATGAAACACCTCGCTTCCTACTTTTTTTGCGGGGTACCTCGCTTCCTAGTGACCTGTGTCTTGGCTGATCGTCCTAAGAATGCTTATATATGAATAAAGCTCTCTCATTTACCCGCAAAAAAGATTAAGCCATATTAACCGGAAAGGAGGGAGTATGGACTAGCACTACTTTTTGGTGTGTCCCGTCAACTCGCAGAACGAGGAGAAGCTTGCAGGACAAGGTGAAGCTCACTTACGCCTTTTGACTAATGCAACCTACCCTCAGTGGACATGCATCAGTCCATTCAATGTCAGATTGTCAGTGGCATACACTATAGTACCCAACATGCGGAGTACCATCATTGTTCGACTTCATGAAGGGGCGAAGAGCCAAGCGTAGTAGTACGCGTACTTGGTTTTGCACCTTCATACTACTCCACCCTCTGTCACAGTTTACAGGGCGCGCTTCATTATGATGCATTTCTCTCAATGCATTTCCACCACCAGAGAGACTTTAGACGCGTTTGGTTTAATGCTCAATTAATTAGGGCGTGGTAACCGCAATCAAGTCCACAATTTTCTCTCCATGTATTGTACTACTACGGAGTGCATGCATGTGTGTACCCGGGGTGGAAGCACTGCATGCATGTGTGTACGCATTATTCCCTCTAGTAATAGACGTCGTGCTATAACTACCAATGCTATTTTTCAGGCCGATCGCTAGTCGCCTTGGTCCCACATTTTTTTTTCTTTTTTCTGAAGCGCGCTATATAAACAGTGACAGATGGAGTAGTATGAGCGGATTCAAAGAAGAGCGTATTGATGGTTGCTTCTTCAGAGCAACTTACAGTGGGAAAGGTGGGGCTTATGATTTGACTGCTCATTACTCATTATTAATGCGGCGCAACGACCGGGCTGAGTCTCCCATGCGGTTGTGCACTACCCCCTCGGTTCTTAAATATACTCCGGAGTATTTGTCTTTCTAGAGATTTCAACGAGTGCCTACTCAAATATTTGTTTTTTTACAGATTTCAAATGGACTGGCACATACGGATGTATATAGACATATTTTAGAGTGTAGATTCACTCATTTTGCTCTGTATGTAGTCACTTGTTGAAATCTCTGTTAAGACGAATAGAATATTTAGGAACAGAGGGAGTACACATACGAAGCAAAAATGAGTGAATCTACACTCTAAAATATGCTAGTTTGAAATTTGTAAAAAGACAAATATTTAGGAATGAAGGAGTATAATATTGTGCATGGCACATGGACCCGGATGATGAAGAGGCTTCTGGCAATGCTATCAAGCTTCCATCATTTGTTTACATAATTGACGTACTATACAAATAATTTTCCAGCGACATGAAATTGTACAATGGTGTGAGCTTTTAGCTTTTGTTTCGCGTGTCTTGCCATCGATGCTCTTTCGGAAACAATAAAAAACTAACTTCCTTGCTAATGCATGTCAATTATTAGCAGATCAGAGCTAATAATTACATCACAACTGAAGACAAAGTTGTGAGAAGGTGTTAAATTAAAATTGATCCATGCTTTCATTGGCAGCAATGTCCCCCCAGCTCTATCTAAATCAACAAGGCATGTTGGGGAAAAAAGTAGTTGTCTGGAGCATGCAACATTCCGATCATTTTGTGCAGTTCCACTAAAATAGAGCTGAGCATCCCTGTTCCAAAGATATCAAGTGTGATTATGATAAGAGAGGACTGCTGATGAAACAATAAACACACAAATAGAAGCCGGTCACCTTTGCAGTCTCTCTTAAGACTAACTAGTTGGAGAAGATTAGGCTCGGAGTTGGATGAGGAGGATAGAGCAAAACCAATCTCCCTTTGTGCAGTCGCACTGAAATGTAGAGACGTTGCCCGTGTGACATTTTAGTACAACTGCACAAAACACTCTTAAGAAAAAAGTGATTTGTGCAGTTCACCAAAAGGTCGCAATAGAAACGAGGTGAAATGGATAGCCCTGTTTGCAAAAAAGAGGTAGAAAGGAAACAATTACTGGCCAATAACAGTTGATGACACATGAGACGACAAAAAAGAAGCATATTCCTTGTCCTAAGGGAAGATAACAACACGGTTGTGTTTGTCTAAAATGGTGTGAGGACGAGAATGCAATATGGAAAGTACACCGGACGAGCTACGTTTTGGGCAAAGAACTACGGAAGATCCACATGAAGCGACGTGGGAAAACAGGCAGTGGAGCAAGGCCGGAGGGAATACCTAGAGGTCGTCGGGATGTAACTAGGTGAGCGGCGGCGGGCGGAATCTGCGAGAAGGTGGCGTAGGCCCTGCTGCGCCGGAGCTTGGTCAGAGAGAACGGTGTGTACCGCAGATCGGGACGTGCTGCCTTGGCGCCGTCGAACGGAGAAACGATGCACTTCCTCCCTTTCCCCCGGCGGACGGGATGAGGCCGGATCAGTGACCAATGGTGAGAGAGAGAGAGAGGCCACCGTACTCCCTTTCCCCCGGTGGACGGGATGAGGCCGGATCAGTGACCAACGGTGAGAGAGAGAGAGGCCACTGGAGCCTTGTGTGAGATACTCTGAAGAGAGGACTACCTTTTCCTCCATAAAATCATTTTATATTCTGTGTACATGCCATTGAGCGCTATAACTTTATTTAAAAATAACCATCAACGTGTCAAGTCGAACTTTGTTTTGTGCACGCGTGGTACACTACCTCCCTAGGTAAACAACCGCTACAGGCGTTCAAATTAGCACGTGGGCTGCCATTTCGTAAAGAAATGAGCTCCACCATGTACCCGCGCAGGTGTGGCTAGGCACGAAGCGTGAGTACGTGCACGGTGCACCTATTCTCTTCTTGTATACGTACACCACCTATGTGGGGTTGTGTGAGAGAGATACAAACCTAGAGAGATATAGTGTGTGGGTTCTTGAGAGTTTTTTTTGTGGGGGGGGGGGGGTCAATCAAAATATTTAACATATGCAATGTGTGTGAAATAGAGTCCTGGATATAACATATATACAGAGGGGGCGATCCACGAGAAGAGAGTGGAGGTATCATCGGCTTGAGGTGTCCATAGAATCAAAGAGAGGGATGATGTGTGTGTGTGTGTGCGCGCGCGATCGATAAAGAGTGCCATCGAATTTGTGTGTGCCCATGTCAAAGATATAGAGTGGCTGGCCTACTGGAACGTGAGATGGGACATGTGCAGTTTGTCTCTGTGGCATGGATACCTACCTGTAGTGCTCGACTATCGGTGTGTGGTGGGGGAAGAGGGAGGCCAAATTAACTATAGAGGTACAATGGCTGGTATATGTGTGGAGGAGGAGACAGGCCTACCTCATGTATTAAGGAGATCGATCTTCCTCATGTATTAAGGGAGATCGATCGGCATCCATGCATATGTGCAGGAGATGAATAAGGTTGGGAGAGAGACAGAGCTAGAGTGTTGGAGGGGGTGGTATTGGAGTTGCTTCTAACAAATTGTGGGATAGGCTTGCTAGACAAACGGAGGGCACGCCCGCAATATCAATAAGAGAGGAGATGGCTGCTTGTTGTCTGTGCACGTACGTGTGAGAGACGGGTCAGGAGGCATGCACGAATGATGAGGGGGGACGATGTGGCTGTGGTAAGCAGACGTAACTACATATAGGAAGATCAATCGCCCTTTGTAAGAGAAAGGAGAGACATAACTTGTGAGGTACGTTGATCTATGGGGGGGTAGTTAAAGTCGATCTAGGTATATGTTGGGAGATCGATTGGTATACATGCATGTGTGTGTTAGAAGCAAATGAGGCACGAGGAGAAGGATAGAGAGAGAGGGAACATGTAGGAGGTGGTACGAGAGGCATACTATATCGAGGGGGAGGAGTGTGCGAGTACGAGAATGATGAAAAGAGTGGTGGGAGTGAGGCATGGACGGTGACAAGAGAAGAGGGGAAGCTTGTGTTTGTGCTAGGCACACCTGGCTAGAGAGGCATATCGATCGATGTGTGTAGTAAAGAAGGAGCTAAAGTGAAAAGACGAATTTGCGCGATGGAGCTAGAGAATGCTGAGGGAGGGTGAGAGGGATGCGGGTGTGTGCATGCACAAGAGAAAGTTAGCGCTAGCTACAAAGATAAGAGGGTTGTGTGGGTGTAAAAGACGAATAGAGATCATATATACTTCATTATAAAAAGCGAATTCGGATATTTGAAGAATTTATCATAGTGTTTCAAACCGACGGATGTGTGAATATATATAACGGTGATACACATGGTGTGGTTATGGACATGGTATACTACATTTAATATATTTTATCTCTACTCTTATAAAAAACGGAGTTGTTGATGATGGTGTGCATGCCATCCTGCATTATAGGCCGTCTGATTTATATCTGGCGGATAGCAAAGAAACTATGATGGTTGAAGTTGGCAACAATCATGATTGTAGATTCTTATTAAAATAGATAAACGAATTCAAATTTAGTTCGAATTGCAGCGGTAATATAAACATTTGGAATGCACTAAAATGTTGGTATGAGTAGGTTACATGCATTATACAACAAGCGAAAAAATTAATCGGACATAACATGGATTCATACTCCCTCCTTCCATCTATATAGGGCGTAATGAGATTTTTAAGACCGCCTTTGACTATTGACAAGATTAATAGTACATGACATGCACAATGTGAAAATTATATCATTGAAAGAACCTTTCACAGATGAATTTAACGGTGTGCTTTGTGTAAGTTGCATGCCATATATCATTGCTCTAATATTTGGTCAAAGTTAGCATCGAAAAACGCATTAGGCCCTATATAGATGGAAGGAGGGAGTACTAGCTTTGAATAGCATTTGTACAGTAAAACGGGGCAAGACTCTCTCTTTGTGTGCTGTGAATAGTTTTATTTTTTCGTTTTGTTTTTGGTTGAGAGAATTGCGAATTGATTTGGTACGTACAAGTACAATATTACTACATGTTAGGCTTGTCCCTAAAATTCAACCCGCGTCTTGTTATATCCCGAAAATTCAGATATCGTGCTCCCAAAACTGGCGCCTTCACAACCCGCGCCTTGCTATCCCGAAATTACAACGCGCGAAAAAACTCCCTCCAGCTGCCAAATCCCGACACGCGAAATCCCCCTTCTAACCCTGAGCCGAAAGGGCCGCTAGTTCAAATCGATGGGGGGTACTTTTGTAACACACCCTACATTTTGGACAAGCGTGTTCCTAAGTCATGCTTCACCCCCTCCCATCACCCCCTTTTCGCCATTCGAAATCCCAGGCCGCCATAACCTCTTCGCTCCAGCCACGAAACCCCACCCTCCTCTGTCCGCCACATCACCGCTTCCCAGCCGGAGCCTCTTCCCCGACAACGTCGTCCACCGCAACAGCTCGACGTCCCTCGTCCACCTTCCCGGATGAGGATCCGTCGTCCATCTCGTTGTCCCGCCGGTTCAGCCGTCCCGTCCTCCACCTCCAAGGAGCTGCTCCGACGATCGCCTCGTTTATCGCGGCTGCTCCATCCCCACAGCGCCGCCTTAACCTGCTCCACCGGAACCATAGCATCCTCACCGACTCCTCGGACGAAGCCGAGGCCTACTCGGTGCCACCAAAGAGGTTGTACACTCATCGCATCGCACCTTCTCCTTAACTCGACCTCCCAGCGCCGACGGTGCTCCATCTCGCACCCCCATGGAGGGGCTACCTTGAAGCTAGTGCCGCGGGAGACATCTCCACGGCGGCTCTCCCCCAGTGCGAGGCCCCTTCGGCGGCGGCATCCATACCAGCCGCATCTGCTGCTGCTGCTCCGGCTCTCGCTCGATCGCTCGCTCGCCCAGCTGCTGCTGCTGCTCTCCCCCTCGCTCATGCTGCTGCTCTGCTCCGATTAAGCCACACTTTAGTCGACTGAATCGACTTTTTGGTCAGTCGATTTTCAGGGGTTGGGGGGCTCACTGGAGTTAAGGAAGAACCACCCGTAGCGGGAACGGGGGCTCGCCGGAGAGGTACCCCACTATCTATCTTAGGGTTCAGGGTGGGGGCGGGGGGCCTAGAGGGCTGGCTGGGGCGGCGGTGGCGAGTTGTTTCGGGGCAGCGAGGCGGCGCTGGGGTCGGCGGTTCGGCCGGTGGTGGCTGGCGGCTCAGGGGGGTGCAGGTTGAAGATGAACTGTAGGCCCTCCCTAAACTACATGTCAAGTGCCTCTCTGCTACCATTGCGTTCAGTTTCGACAGTAGCATTCAGATTCCACAGTAAATTTCAGTTTCGACAGTTAAGTTCAGAGTCAACAGTTTTTACCTCATCTGTTGTAGTCAGGTGGTTTTTGGTGATGTTAATTTTACATCCATTTTACATCATCTATTGGAGATGCTATTAGAATCCCACTTGAGATTGACGACGTCTGTCTTGTGTTGCTTCAGCCTTGACGTCTTACGGCTCACCAGAGCTGCTCCAACGACAGAACGATCCATCACAACAGAGCAGTGCCCTGGACGCCGTCTACAGATTCCTCAGATCTTCCTCCACACCTCCGACAGCCACCTCTGCCTCAACTGCTTCAGCGACCAACGCAATGATGCTGAGGTCGACACGGCTACGGCAAAGAGGTTGTACACTTGTTGCATCACTTATTACTATGCATTCACGTCGATCCATTAGGGCTATTTTGGTTCAACGGAAAAACATCGATCCACTGGTTGTTACCATCACTCTAAATTTTTGAATGCTCTCCTTACATAATCTCACCATATTTTTTCGTATGCATGTTAGATATTGTACACAGTCATGCTGAACATGTAGAGAAAAAGAGAAGAGTTTTGCGCGGCAATACAATGTCATGCAGACATCGCTCCATGGTGGGTTCAATGGCAAACCCTCCCCACCCCTCTCTAGATTGGAATCCAGAGGAAGATATCTGTTCTGAGGCGGATTCGGACGCCGCTGACCACTCCTATTTACCCCCCAAGGTGTTTGCTCTACCTTGGCATGATGATGTTAGTCATATCATGCATATGTTGCCTTGCAGTGCCTACTTTTGACATCATATATGTCATCTGCTTAGTTTAGACATGTTCTGTAATGCCACATGTTTAGTTTCAATATCATATATGGGAATTATGCAGTCTCATGTCTTTTAGCCAGCCATAATATATGTGAAATGTGCAATGCCATCCTGTTTAACCAGGCATCATATATTTGAATGATATCTTGCCCATCCTTTTCTTCATTACATTTCCATTTGTCGACAATGTTTGTACATTAAACTACTCTTCCTGTGAATCAGCCATTTGGGCGGGAGATGGAAAAATCTGGAGTGAAAACAAGGACTTCAGAGCAGATAGTGCTACCTGTCGAAGCAGATCTCTTGTTGGGTCCTGATAGCTCCTCGGAGATGGATTCAGATACAGATGACCAGTCCTATTCCCCCACTGAGGTGTATGCTCTAACTTGGCACGGTTAAACTGCTCATATCATGCATACGGTGTCTTGCATTGCATAGTTTAGACATCATATACACAATATTCAACACCATGTTCTTAGTTCAGACATCATATCAAATGCCCTCTGTTTAGCATATAAATCACATATGTGAATTAAATGATGCGATCCTGATTACTTAGACAACATGTAGGTGAATTATGTCATGCGATCTTGTTTAGTTATTCATCATATCTTTGAATTATGTTATGCTATGCTATCCAGTTTAGATAGACATCATATATGTGAAATTATGTCATGCTATCCGTTTTAGTTAAACAATATACATGTCAACTATTTCATGCCCTCTTGTTTCCACACTATCTATTGCATCTGTCTCTCATACAATGTCTGTACATTCAACTATGTTTCCTGTTTATCAGCCATTTGAATTGGAGCGGGTGATGCCAGTATCTAGCGGACTAAAAACACGATCTTCAAATAAAACTGTGCTACCTCTTGGTGGAGATAGCACCCCGGTTGTACATGCACAAGAACCAGCCCTACCACACATAACCCAAACTCTCACAGATTGTACCCTTACTATGATGGACAGAGAACCAGCTTCACCCAATCTAACCCCAACCCCAGCCGATAGTAACCCAGTTCCTGTTGACACAACACCATCTCCACCATAGAGCTCCCAAACAAGAGCAGTTAGTAAGGCAGCTCCAGTGCCCAAAGGGCCAGTACTATCACGGCGAACCCCAACTCCACCAGTTAGTACGCCTATTCCTGTGGAGGAAGCACAACCAGCTAGTCATAGTTTAGCATCTATCGCATTTGATGTTGTTAAATCATATGTGCGTATCTTCCCATCTTGGAAATATTATACTGAAGATGAAGGAAAATGCCAGTTGTAGGTGTTTGTCCAGGAGTTATGTGTAAGTAATGTTATTCATGGCAATTACTTTGCTTCGTCCCATACATCCTACCTCCATGATGGTTATAATACAACAAATTTTCCCATTTTTCTCTATAGAGAAGGACCGATTTGGAAACTCAGGATGAGGTAACCTGTGCTAATACCTCTGCTATCTTCAAGAATGCTTGGTGGCAGTATTGGAATTACCTGAAGAAAACGTACTTCACCGGCAAAGAAACTCATCAAATTCCCTTACGTTCTCCTGAGACACATTTACTGGACGATGACTGGGAATGCCTTGTTCTGTACTGGTCCCGAACTAAGAATGTGGTAAGGTCTATGAGCTCATTTTCTATATTTAAGTATTATATTCTTGCGTCTTACTATACTCTGTTCATGTAGAACAAGTTCCTAAACCTGAAGAACAACTGTTCTAATTTAAGATTCCATTGCTACCATATGACATAGATATATGTTTGTTTGATGCTTTTATTATGTACTAGTACTTGGCAATAGAAGACTTGGTAGTTTAATCCTGTCCACCTTAATAATGCAATGGTTCACCAAAATGAGTTTCATATACTAGTACATGCTAAACTTGTTATGTCTGCTTGTTTCTTCTTTTAGAATGCTGACAGAATATTGGGGAAGAGTCCCTTATTAAGCAACGGTAAAGGAAGTAATGCAGATAAGGTTCAGGATAGTGACACATCCTGTCTTGATTTAGTGTTGGAGTTACTGTCCACTACCGCTTGCACAAGCTATTCAAACTCACTGTCTGAATCAGTTCGGTTTCTTGAGTCTCAACTACAAGTTGAAAGACATCGATCAGCTGTGCTGCGACAAGAAGCAGAAGGAGTGCGGAAGTCCCTGGAGCATTCAAATGCATACTTTCTGGTGCAACAACAAGCGTTGGAGGATTTTAGCGCCAAACAGGACAAAGCTAATCAGCTTGCTAAGCTTATTGCCAGCATGGTGGATACCCAGGATAACGTTTCTTGAGCTCTTCTGAAGTTGTTTCAGTTATGCTCTTGTTTTGCTGCCACGTTTATTTGCACTAGTGGCCAATTTTGACGGCCAGTGTATATGATATGCTGCTTTGTTCCCTATATTTGCACTGGTGGCGAACTTTGATGCCCAGTGGATTTAATATGTGTAATAGCCGTGATAGCCTAGCGTTAGTTGCTTGCTTATTTATTTCCTTGTTGTCTTGTTTATTTGTTTGCTTATAGTCATTGCAGTTCTTTTTCCTCGGTTAACTAGTGGCTGCAATAACCTATTTTTTAAAACTAGGCCACAATAACCATGGGCTAATATTTATTGTAGTGACACTGGGCCTCCTACGGGCCGTAGAAATAGTGGGCCTTCTACGGGCCGTAGAAACAGTAGGCCTTCTACGGGCCATAGAAACAATGGGCCTTCTACGGGCCATATCATCAATGGGCCTTATACGGGCCGTATGATCGATTGGCCAAACATGGGCCAATAACAGGCCGCATTATGGTCGTAAACGGGATAGAGTTGGAAACATCCGTTCATGGGCCGACCGTAACGGGCCATCGTTAATAGGCCGTATTGATGACACTATGAAAACGGCCCAACGTATTAATGGACCAAAAACGGGCCGACTGTAACCAAGAGCTGAATTTGGCCCACAAGCAGTAACGGGCCGTAAGTACACGAATGCTGGAAATGAGCCCAAGAATAAATGGGCTCTGAGAAGGCCGAAAGATAACATGGGCTGGAAACGGCACAACGGAATAACGGGTCGTTAATGGGTATAAAGTGATACATTGTTCATTACGGGCTAGTTTCACCAGAGGCCGTTAATGGGTGTAAAGTGATACACTATTCATTATGGGCCAGTTTCACCACGGGCCGTTAATAGGCCAAGAGTTACATAGGGCCTCATATGGGCCGAAAGACGTCATGGGCCATACATGGGACAGAAGTGAAAAAGGGCTGGAATCATATTGGATGGCCCAGATGACGCTATTGGGCCTAATTCGGATAGGGCGTAACGGGCCTTGGGTTAGCGGGCTGTAAATGGGCTATATGCGAACAGGCCGTTAATAGGCTTTTCATGGGCCGGCCCGCCACCTTTTGACCAAGTTAAACGAGCCGGCCTTTTCACAGGAATGGGCCTCTGTTGGGCCGTGCCACATGTCGACGTATCATAGGCGCCTATCTGACTCACCGATGAGCTGACACGTGTTTCATCCGGCTAATAAGAATTTTACACGTGGAAATTTCCCATTGGTCAGGGCTATTAACGGGTTATCGGATCCAAAACCCGACCCGATAGCTTAACGACATTCCGTTACGGTGGATGCCACGTGTCGGTCACCCTTGACGAAAGCACTTCTGTGACGCGCGATTTATCGTCATGGAAGTGGACACTTCCGTGATGATAATTTTGGTAATGTCATGGAACACTTCTACGACAGCACATGTATGACTATCTTGATTCTATCATAAATTTGTCATGGATGTACATGCATGACAAAAAAAGCGACCTACTGTGACAAACACGTATCATCACGGAAGTGTATTTTTTTTTGTAGTGTTAGTGTCCCACAGTCGATTGACGAAGTTGCAGACACAGGGATTTCTTCCCCCCACAGATCTAGTTCCTATTCGAGCAGGGCTAGATTCCTTCAACGGTGAGATTCAGGTAGAGGACCTTCCCAACCCATCCGGGGGAGAGCGAGTATGTTTCGTCCCTTACCTGCTAAGGGGCGTTGGATTTCCCATTCATTCGTTCCTCCGAGGGCTTCTGGAATACTATGGCCTCCAGCTGCACAACTTCACCCCTGCCTCCATTCTGCATATCGCGGGTTACGTCACTTTATGCGAATTATTTCTAGGTATCGAGGCTCATTTCGAGCTGGGGAGGAAGTAGTTCTGTCTTGTCCCGCGTAATCACGAGGGGTCAATATTTGAAGTGGGCGTAGCTGAAGTATGGTGTATCGCCGATACCGGATATCTATCCGGCACACCAAGGAAGGCACCCGAAGAATGGCCTTCCGAATGGTTCTATATCGAGGACGTCGCGCTTCCTTACCCAGTTCAAATGGGTCTTCCTGAATTTGCGAGCGTTCCGCTAAAGAAACGCCATAGTTGGCGTCCCCGAAGTCTTGAAGAGGAGGACAGCGCAGAAGTTCGCCAGCTTATGAGCAAGATAAAGATGCGCGCTCAGTCCGGACTCACAATAATTGAGGTAATGGCGATCTCCATAGTGCGAGGGGTTCAGCCGCTACAATATAGAGGGCTGCCCATGTGGCACTACAATGGAGAGGATGACGCCTCCCGCTATGGCCGGAAGGGTCCGTATACCCCCGCCGCTCTGGCCAAATATTGGTCTACTTGTTTAAAGGGGACGAGGAGGAGTTTGTTCGCAATAAGCGCAGAGATGGGTATTCTATGTATGATCCTCCCAGTTGGGTAAGCCTCAACCCCCCTATTCCACTCATTCCACTTCCGAATTACTTTTGATAAATTTCAAGTCTGTTTGTTATGACAGCACTGGCGGAAGGTCACCGAAGGACTTCATAGTCCTGCCCCACAATTGGAGATCCACAACAAGGAGCTGGATCCTGGCTTTGAAGAGGATTCAGATATATTCGTGGTGCTTGCAGAGGGAGTGTTTTACCAGGCAATCTATGACGGCACAGAAGTGGCCATCACCGCCGACTACCCTGGCCTTCTTCCTACTTCACATGTAAACAATCAAGAAACCCCTCTCTAAAAGAGTGCTCTTATTCTGCCTCACCCACCTCACTATATCGTGATTCACAGGGGAGACGTTCGGCGATTTCAAAGAGATCGGCTTCCGCGTCGGGCAAGCCTTCGAAAAGGAAGGCGGGTGAAGATACAGCCAAGCCTTCATCAAGGAGATACGGATAAACATGCTTTTCGGCGGCCGCATCCGACTGTGACTCGTGTGTTTGTTTGGTTGAAGGAAGAGGGTTCGCCGAACTGTGTCCAGGGACCCGATAGATGGTGTTCCCAACAACTGGGATTTAGATCCAATCAGGGAGACTCGGGCCGATGCAGGAACATCGTCGGACAGCCCTTCGGCCGAGGGTTAAGAAAATATGTCCGTCACCAACTCGAAGGTAGAGAGTGCCATGAACCATCGGACTTGCGGGGCTGTCTTGCGAGACCCCAAGTTCTCGGAGGAGGCTTGATGACCCACAAGTATAGGGGATCTATCGTAGTCCTTTCGATAAGTAAGAGTGTCGAACCCAACGAGGAGCAGAAGGAAATGATAAGCGGTTTTCAGCAAGGCATTCTCTACAAGCACTGAAATAATAGGTAACCGATAGTTTTGTGATAGGATAATTTGTAACGAGTAACAAGTAACAAAAGTAAATAAAGTGCAGCAAGGTGGCCCAATCCTTTTTGTAGCAAAGGAGAAGCCTGGACAAACTCTTATATGATGTAAAGCGCTCCCGAGGACACATCGCATTTGGTACTTTGATAATTTGGTATGTGGGTGGACCGGTGCATGGGTACTATCATTACTTGGACAAGCATCCCACTTATGATTAACCTCTATTGCAAGCATCCGCAACTACAACAAAAGTATTAAGGTAAACCTAACCATAGCATGAAACATATGGATCCAAATCAGCCCCTTATGAAGCAACGCATAAACTAGGGTTTAAGCTTATGTCACTCTAGCAACCCATCATCTACTTATTACTTCCCAATGCCTTCCTCTAGGCCCAAATAATGGTGAAGTGTTATGTAGTCGACGTTCACATAACACCACTAGAGGAGAGACAACATACATCTCATCAAAATATCGAACGAATACCAAATTCACATGACTACTAATAGCAAGACTTCTCCCATGTCGTCAGGGACAAACGTAACTACTCAAAAAGCATATTCATGTTCATAATCAGAGGGGTATTAATATGCATATAGGATCTGAACGTATGATCTTCCACCAAATAAACCAACTAGCATCAACTACAAGGAGTAATTAACACTACTAGCAACCCACAGGTACCAATCCCAGACTTGGAGACAAGAATTGGATACAAGAGATGAACTAGGGTTTTGAGAGGAGATGGTGCTGGTGAAGATGTTGATGGAGATTGCCCTCTCCCGATGAGAGGAGCGTTGGTGATGACGATGGCTATGATTCTCCCTCCCGGAGGGAAGTTTCCCCGGCAGAACAGCTCTGCCGGAGCCCTAGATTGGTTCCGCCAAGGTTCCGCCTCGTGGTGGTGGAGTCTCGTCTAGAAAGATGGCTTTTTTTCATCAAAAGACTCCATATAGCAGAAGATGGCCACCGGAGGGACACCAGGGGGACCACGAGGTAGGGGGCGCGCCCAGGGGGTAGGGCGCGCCCCCCACCCTCGTGGGCAGGGTGTGGCCCCCCTAGTGAACTTCTTGCACTCAGTATTTATTATATATTTTGAAAATGCCTTCCGTGAAGTTTCAGGACTTTTGGAACTGTGCAGAATAGGTCTCTAATATTTGCTCCTTTTCCAACCCAGAATCCCAGCTGCCGGCATTCTCCCTCTTTATGTAAACCTTGTAAAATAAGAGAGAATAGGCATAAGTATTGTGACATAATGTGTAATAACAGCCCATAATGCAATAAATATTGATATAAAAGCATGATGAAAAATGGACGTATCAACTCCCCCAAGCTTAGACCTTGCTTGTCCTCAAGCGAAAGACGAAATCGAAAAATATGTCCACATGTTTAGAGATAGAGGTGTCGATAAAAATAAAATACGGACATGAGGGCATCATGATCATTCTTAGAACATCAACTTATATAATTCTTCTCATATGATCTCTTATGCTAGAGTAATAATTCAATCACCATTTCAAGTATGAATCACAAACTTCATTGAAAACTAACAAACTATAATCTCAGTCATTGGAGCAATTGCAATTAATCCTAACATAGGAAAGAGTCAATATAAGAGCTTTTCAGCAAGTCCACATACTCAACTATCATATAGTCTTTCACAATTGCTAACACTCACGCAATACTTATGGGTATGGAGTTTTAATCGGACACAGAGAAAGATAGGGGCTTATAGTTTTGCCTCCCAACGTTTTACCTCAAGGGTAATGTCAACAATAATGGTTCATGAAAACTCACATCCAATTAGCCATATATACCGGGATCTTTCCAACATGTTGTGCTTGCCAAAAGATAAAATGTAAAAAGGAAGGGTGAAGATCACCATGACTCTTATGCAAGCTAGGAGATAAAAGTAAAAGATAGGCCCTTCGCAGAGGGAAGCAGAGGTTGTCATGCACTTTTATGGTTGGATGCACAAAATCTTAATGCGAAAGAACGTCACTTTATATTGCCACTTGTGATATGGACCTTTATTATGCAGTCAGTCGCTTTTATTTCTTCCATATCACACGATCGTATAAAGGTTATTTTCTCCCACACTAATAAGTCATACATATTTAGAGAGAAATTTTTATTGCTTGTACCGATGACAACTTACTTGAAGGATCTTATTCAATCCATAGGTAGGTATGGTGGACTCTCATGGAAAAACTGGTTTAAGGGTGTTTGGAAGCACAAGTAGTATCTCTACTTGGTGCAAAGAATTTGGCTAGCATGAGGGGGAAAGGCAAGATCAATCATGTTGGATGATCCAAGACAATATAATTTATCTCAGATGTAAGAAAACATAACCCATTACGTTGTCTTCCTTGTCCAACGTCAACTCTATAGCATGTCATATTTTAATGAGTGCTCACAATCATAAAAGATGTCCAAGATAGTATATTTATATGTGAAGACCTCTCTTTCTTTATTACTTCCTATTAATTGCAACGATGACCAAAAATATGTTTGTCAACTGTCAACAACTTTTATTCATCATACTCTTTCTATGTGAGCTCATTACTCTCCATAAGATCCATATGATCTCTTTGTTTCTTTTTATTCTTTCTCTTTTATTCTATTCCCTCAAGATCATGGCAAAATAATCAAGCCCTTGACTCAACACTAATATTTATTATATATAGCTCACGGACTCGATTACATAGAAGGATCATAAAGCAAAACTCACAACTAGATCATACTAAAAGCTTTTATTCTACTAGATCAAGATATTACCAAAAGGATAGAACTAAGAAAAACAGTAAAGATAGAAGTGATGGTGATACGATACCGGGGCACTCCCCCAAGCTTGGCAGTTGCCAAGGGGAGTGCCCATACCCATATGATTATGTCTCCTTTGTTGGTGAAGAAGGTGATGGTTTTGTTGATGGCGTAGGCTTCTTCCTTAATTTGCGCTTGAGGAGAGAGTTTTGGTCCCTTAGGTCCTCAATCTCGTGCTCCAGGCTTAGTATCTTTTTGCATAGTTCCTGCTTGTTTTCCTGCAAGAGGCGAAAAGGGATAAACTCAATCTTAGGTTTCTTTACTCTATCCGGGAGGCTTGACTTTTTGAACTCCACATGCATGTCCCCAGGTTGAGGTAATGGGACTTCATCTTCTTCCGAGCTCGTCTCCTCCCTTCCCTTGGGTTCATAGTCCTCTTCTTCTTCCGTAGTCCAACCACAATGCTCCACATCCCCATAGACCTTAGGATCTGCAAGGTAGTCAGCCACATAGCTTTCTCCTTCCGAATCATGGGACGACATGTTACTCTAATCTGCAGCAGGACAGCTCAAAACAAAGACAGGAGATATTTGCGTGATACAGGAGTCAAAACCTCCGGGAGATTATATAATGAATTTTTACCGACCAAAATATGTGTCGTGTAAGAAAACGGAGTCCGGAGAGCACACGAGGTGCCCATGAGGTAGGGGGCGCGCCCAGGGGGTAGGGTGCACCCTCCACCCTCGTGGAGCCCCCGTGTCCTTCCCGGACTGCTTCTTATTTTTCTATTTTTCTAAATATTCCAAAACAGAGAAATATTGCCATTAAAACTGTTTTGGAGTCGGTTTACTTACCGTACCACATACCTCTTCCTTTTCGGAGTCTGAAACGTTCTGGAAAGTGTCCCTTATGTATTCCTCCGGGGTTACGGTTTCAATAACATTGTTTTCAACATTTATAGGATTACCTGAGATATAATGTTTAATTCTTTGACTGTTCACCACCTTCGGATTTGTGCCTTCGAAGTTGTTGATTTTTATGGCACCGGAATGACAGACCTCCTCGATAACGTATGTACCTTCCCATTTAGAGAGAAGTTTTCCTGCAAAAAATCTTAAACGAGAGTTGTATAGCAATACATAATCACCTACGTTAAACTCACGCTTTTGTATTCTTTTGTCATGACATCTTTTAACCTTTTCTTTAAACAATTTGGCATTCTCATAGGCTTGGGTTCTCCATTCATCAAGTGAGCTAATGTCAAACAACCTCTTCTCACTGGCAAGTTTGAAATCATAATTGAGCTCTTTAATAGCCCAATAAGCCTTATGTTCTAGTTCGAGAGGTAAGTGACATGCTTTTCCATAAACCATTTTATACGGACACATACCCATAGGATTTTTATATGCAGTTCTATAGGCCCATAATGCATCGTCAAGTTTCTTGGACCAATTCTTTCTAGATCTATTAACAGTCTTCTGCAAAATTAATTTGAGTTCTCTATTGCTCAATTCTACTTGACCACTAGACTGTGGGTGATAAGGAGATGCAATTCTATGATTAACATCATATTTAGCAAGCATTTTATGGAAAGCACCATGAATAAAATGTGAACCACCATCAGTCATTAAATATCTAGGGACTCCAAATCTCGGAAAATAACTTCTTTAAGCATCTTAATAGAGGTGTTATGATCAGCACTACTAGTTGGAATAGCTTCTACCCACTTAGTAACGTAATCAACAGCAACTAAAATATGTGTATATCCATTAGAGGCAGAAAAAGGTCCCATATAATCAAAGCCCCAAACATCAAATGGTTCAATAACAAGTGAATAATTCATAGGCATTTCTTGACGTCTACTAATATTACCAATTCTTTGACATTCATCACAAGATAAGACAAACTTACGGGCATCCCTGAAAAGAGTAGGCCAATAAAAACCGGATTGCAATACCTTGTGTGCAGTTCTGTCTCCAGCGTGGTGTCCTCCATAAGCCTCGGAGTGACACTTGCGTAGGATTTGTTCATGTTCATGCTCAGGTACACAACGTCTAATAACACCATCTACTCCTTCTTTATAAAGATGTGGGTCATCCCAAAAGTAATGTCTCAAATCATAGAAGAACTTTTTATTTTGCTGGTATGTGAAGCCAGGTGGTATAAATTTAGCAATAATGTAATTAGCATAATCAGCATACCATGGAGCAGTATGAGAAGCATTTATGACATTTAATTGTTCATCAGGAAAGCTATCATCAATAGGTAGTGGGTCATCAAGAACATTTTCTAACCTAGACAAGTTGTCTACAACGGGGTTCTCAGCTCCCTTTCTATCAATAATATGCAAATCAAATTCTTGTAGCAAGAGAACCCATCTAATAAGTCAAGGTTTAGCATCTTTCTTTTCCATAAGATATTTAATAGCAGCATGATCCATGTGAATAGTTACTTTAGAATCAACAATATAGGGTCTGAACTTATCACAAGCAAATACAACTGCTAAGAATTCTTTTTCAGTAGTAGCATAATTTCTCTGAGCATTGTCTAGAGTTTTAGTAGCATATTGGATAACATTTAATTTCTTATCAACTCTTTCACCTAGAACAGCACCTACAGCATAATCACTAGCATCACACATAATTTCAAAAGGTAAGTTCCAATCAGGTGGCTGAACAATAGGTGCAGAGATTAATGCTTTCTTAAGTATTTCAAATGCTTCTACGCAATCATCATCGAAAACAAATGGTATATATTTTTGTAATAAATTAGTTAGATGCCGAGAAATTTTTGAGAAGTACTTAATGAACCTCCTATAAAAACCGGCATGACCAAGTAAACTTCTTATACCTTTGATGTCCTTGGGACATGGCATCTTTTCAATAACATCAACCTTGGCTTTATCAACTTCAATACCTCTTTCAGAAACTTTATGCCCCAAGACAATACCTTCATTAACCATAAAGTGGCACTTTTCCCAATTCAAGACAAGATTAGTTTCTTCACATCTCTGCAAAACTCGATCAAGGTTGTTTAAGCAATCACCAAAAGAGGATCCATAGACGGAAAAATCGTCCATGAAAACCTCACAAATCTTTTCACAAAAGTCAGAGAATATAGCCATCATGCATCTTTGAAAGGTAGCAGGTGCATTACATGAACCAAAAGGCATACGTCTATAAGCAAAAGTACCGAACGGGCAAGTAAAAGTAGTCTTTGATTGATCATTGGCTGACACACGTATTTGAGAGAAACCAGAATAACCATCTAGAAAGCAAAAAATGTGTATGTTTGGATAATCTTTCTAGAATTTGATCGATAAAAGGTAAGGGGTAATGATCTTTTTAGTAGCTTTATTTAGTTTGTGGAAATCAATTACCATCCTATAACCTATAATAATTCTTCGTCGAATCAACTCATCTTTATCATTAGGAACGATAGTAATACCTCCCTTTTTAGGGACGCAATGGACATGACTTACCCACTGACTATCAGCAACGGGATAAATTATACCTGCCTCTAGAAGCTTTAGTATTTCTTTCTTACCACTTCCTTCATCTTAGGATTCAGCCGTCGTTGATGATCACAAACTGGTTTGGAATCTTCCTCCAAATTTATTTTGTGTTGACACAGAGTGGGACTAATGCCTTTAAGATCATCGAGAGTATATCCAATAGCAGCACGGTGCTTCTTCAGATTTTTCAATAATCTTTCTTCTTCATGCTCTGAAAGGTTAGCACTAATAATAATAAGATATATCTTTTTCTCATCATGATAAGCATATTTAAGAGTATCAGGTAAAGGTTTAAGCTCAAACACGGGATCACCCTTGGGTGGAGGAGGATCCCCTAGGATTTCAATAGGCAAATTGTGTTTCAGGATGGGTTCCTGTTCAAAGAATACTTCATCTATTTCCCTTCTTTCATTCATAAACATATCATTTTCATGGTCTGGCAAATATTATTCTAAAGGATCACTAGGAGGCACGACAATAGAAGCAAGACCAATAATTTCATCTTTACTAGGCAATTCCTCTTCACGGTGTTGTCTACGAAATTTAGAGAAATTAAATTCATGAGACATATCACCTAAACCAACAGAAACAATATCATTATTGCAGTCTATCTTAGCATTAACAGTATTTAAGAAGGGTCTACCAAATATAATGGGACAAAAGCTATCTTGTGGGGAACCAAGAACAAGAAAATCAGCAGGATATTTAGTTTTCCCACACAAGACTTCAACATCTCTGACAATTCCCATTGGTGAAATAGTATCTCTATTGGCAAGTTTAATTGTGACATCAATATCTTCTATCTCAGCAGGTGCAATATCATGCATATTTTCTTTGTATAAGTCGTAAGGTATTGCAGTAGCACTAGCACCCATATCACATAAGCCATGATAACAATGATCTCCTATTTTAACAGAAATAACAGGCATGCCTACCACATGTCTGTTTTTATCTTTAGCACAAGGTTTAGCAATTCTAGCAGTCTCATCAAGGAAATGAATAACATGCCCATCAATATTATCAGACAAGAGATCTTTAACAATAGCAATATTAGGTTCAACTTTAACTTGCTCAGGAGGTGTATAAGTTTTAATATTGCTTTTATGAACCACAGTTGAAACTTTAGCATGATCTTTTATCCTAACAGGAAAAGGTGGTTTCTCAACATAAGCAGTAGGAACGATAGGATCATTATAAGTGATAGTCTTTTATTCAACTTCAATAGGTGCAGCTACTTTTACTTCTATGGGGGAATGATATTTAAACCACTTCTTCCTAGGGAGATCAACATGAGTAGCAAAAGATTCACAGAAAGAAGCTACTATCTCAGAGTCAAGTCCATATTTAGTGCTAAATTTACGAAAAACATCGGTATCCATAAAAGATTTAACACAATCAAACTTAATTGTCATACCTGACTCCTTACCTTTGTCAAGGTCCCAATATTCAGAGTTGCGTTTAATTCTTTCCAATAAATCCCATTTGAATTCAATAGTGTTCATCATAAAAGAGCCAGCACAAGAAGTATCGAGCATGGTGCAATTGTTATCAGAAAGCTGAGCATATAAATTTTGAATAATTATTTCTCTTGAGAGCTCATGATTGGGGCATGAATATAACATTGATTTAATCCTCCCCCAAGCTTGAGCTATGCTTTCTCCTTCGCGGGGCCAGAAATTATATATATATAATTGCGATCACGATGAACAAGATGCATAGGATAAAACCTCTGATGAAATTCCAATTTCAATCGTCTGTAGTTCCATGACCCCGTATCATCGCATAGCCTATACCATGTCGATGCATCTCCCATCAAAGATAAAGGGGAGACCTTCTTCTTAATAACATCACCGGGCACACCTGCAAGCTTAAATAATCCACAAACTTCATCAACATATATTAGGTGCTCATCAGGATGCTTTGTTCCATCTCCTGCAAAAGGAATAGCTAGCAGTTTTTCTAACATACCTGAAGGAATTTCAAAGAAGACATTTTCATTTTCAGTAGGTTCAGTAGGTTGAGGAGCAACTCTTTGCTCTACTGGTCGGGGTGAAGATACCCCGAACAAGCCCCTCAGAGGATTACTTTCCATAGTAACAAGTGACAGTAAATTTCAGCACACTATATAAATTTTTCCTTACCAAATTCCACCTACCAAAGGCGCTTCACTCCCCGGCAACGGAGCCAGAAAAGAGTCTTGATGACCCACAAGTATAGGGGATCTATCGTAGTCCTTTCGATAAGTAAGAGTGTCGAACCCAACGAGGAGCAGAAGGAAATAATAAGCGGTTTTCGGCAAGGTATTCTCTGCAAGTACTGAAATGATAGGTAACAGATAGTTTTGTGATAGGATAATTTGTAACGAGTAACAAGTAACAAAAGTAAATAAAGTGCAGCAAGGTGGCCCAATCCTTTTTGTAGCAAAGGACAAGCCTGGACAAACTCTTATATGATGTAAAGCGCTCCCGAGGACACATGGGAATATCGTCAAGCTAGGTTTCATCACGATTATATGATCCGCGTTCGGTACTTTGATAATTTGGTATGTGGGTGGACCGGTGCTTGGGTACTGTCCTTACTTGGACAAGCATCCCACTTATGATTAACCTCTATTGCAAGCATCCACAACTACAACAAAAGTATTAAGGTAAACCTAACCAAAGCATGAAACATATGGATCCAAATCAGCCCCTTACGAAGCAACGCATAAACTAGGGTTTAAGCTTCTGTCACTGTAGCAACCCATCATCTACTTATTACTTTCCAATGCCTTCCTCTAGGCCCAAATAATGGTGAAGTGTTATGTAGTCGACGTTCACATAACACCACTAGAGGAGAGACAACATACATCTCATCAAAATATCGAACGAATACCAGATTCACATGACTACTAATAGCAAGACTTCTCCCATGTCCTCGGGAACAAACGTAACTACTCACAAAGCATATTCATGTTCATAATCAGAGGGGTATTAATATGCATATAGGATCTGAACATATGATCTTCCACCAAATAAACCAACTAGCATCAACTACAAGGAGTAATTAACACTACTAGCAACCTACAGGTACCAATCCCAGCCTTGGAGACAAGAATTGGATACAAGAGATGAACTAGGGTTTTGAGAGGAGATGGTGTTGGTGAAGATGTTGATGGAGATTGCCCTCTCCCGATGAGAGGAGCGTTGGTGATGACGATGGCTATGATTCCCCCTCCCGGAGGGAAGTTTCCCTGGCAGAACAGCTCCGCCGGAGCCCTAGATTGGTTCCGCCAAGGTTCCGCCTTGTGGCGGCGGAGTATCGTCTGGAAAGATGGCTTATCATTTTTTTCATTGAAAGACTCCATATAGCAGAAGATGGCCATCGGAGGGCCACCAAGGGGCCACGAGGTAGGGGGGCGCCCCCCCCCCCACCCTCGTGGGCAGGGTGTGGCCCCCCTGGTGAATTTCTTGCACTCGGTATTTATTATATATTCTGAAAATACCTTCCGTGAAGTTTCAGGACTTTGGAGCTGTGTAGAATAGGTCTCTAATATTTGCTCCTTTTCCAGCCCAGAATCCCAGCTGCCGGCATTCTCCCTCTTTATGTAAACCTTGTAAAATAAGAGAGAATAGGCATAAGTATTGTGACATAATGTGTAATAACAGCCCATAATGCAATAAATATTGATATAAAAGCATGATGCAAAATGGACGTATCAAGGCTTTTAATGCCTTTAGCTCGGGCGACGCATACATCCGAGCTGCTCGAGATGGGATTAGAAGAGCCACAAAGTAATATCTGACATATGTGCAGGTAAGTTTTCTTTGTCAAAAAAGGATAACCATATGCCCGTAGCCCCCGAGACTGAAACTAGTTGGCACAACTGATTTAGGATCGTTGTACGACCAGGTCCTTACAGAGAAGAATTGTTTGCTAGCCCAGGAGCTGGAGCAGTGCCGGGTGCAGCTAAATGCTGCTACTGCCGAACTAGAAAATGTTAAGAAGTCCTCTTTTGTTAATGTCCCCCTCCACCGAGGAACAATAATTGTATACCAATTGTGCTAATTCTGCTGCTGATCGCATAATAGGGTCGTCTGATCAACTGGAAGAGAATTGAAGATCGCCCAAGAGGGAGAAAAAGAGGCGAAAAGGCAACATGCCACGGGCGAGCGTGTGCTGACTGCTACATCTTGAGCACTGCGTTGGTTTTTCCCCGAAGAGGAAGGGATGATGCAGCAGTGTAGCGTAAGTATTTCCCTCAGTTTTTGAGAACCAAGGTATCAATATAGTAGGAGGCTACACGCGAGTCCCTTGTACCTGCACAAAACAAATAAATCCTCGCAACCAACGCGATAAGGGGTTGTCAATCCCTACACGGCCACTTACGAGAGTGACATCTGATAGATATGATAAGATAATATTTTTGGTATTTTTATGATAAAGATGCAAAGTAAAATAAAAGCAAAGTAAATAAAAAAGTATTGGAAGATTAATATGATGAAGACGGACCCAGGGGCCATATGTTTCACTAGTGGCTTCTCTCAAGAGCATAAGTACTCTACGGTGGGTGAACAAATTACTGTTGAGCAATTGACAGAATTGAGCATAGTTATGAGAATATCTAGGCATGATCATGTATATAGGCATCATGTCCGAGACAAGTAGACTGACTCCCGCCTGCATCTACTACTATTACTCCACTCATCGACCGCTATCCAGCATGCATCTAGAGTATTAAGTTAATGAAAACAGAGTAACTCCTTAAGCAAGATGACATGATGTAGAGGGATAAACTCATGCAATATGATGAAAACCCCATCTTGTTATCCTCGATGGCAACAATACAATACATGCCTTACTGCCCCTACTGTCACTGGGAAAGGACACCGCAAGATTGAACCCAAAGCTAAGCACTTCTCCCATTGCAAGAAAGATCAATCTAGTAGGCCAAACCAAACTGATAATTCGAAGAGACTTGCAAAGATAACCAATCATACATAAAAGAATTCAGAGAAGATTCAAATATTATTCATAGATAGACTTGATCATAAACCCACAATTCATCAGTCTCAACAAACACACCGCAAAAAGAAGATTACATCGAATAGATCTCCACAAGAGAGGGGGAGAACATTGTATTGAGATCCAAAAGAGAGAAGAAGCCATCTAGCTAATAACTATGGACCCGTAGGTCTGAGGTAAACTACTCACACTTCATCGGAGGGGCTATGGTGATGATGTAGAAGCCCTCCATGATCGATGCCCCCTCCGGCAGAGCTCCGGAACAGACCCCAAGATGGGATCTCGTGGATACAGAAAGTTACGGTGGTGGAATTAGGGTTTTGGCTCCGTAACTGATTGTTTGGGGGTACATAGGTATATATAGGAGGTAGGAGTACGTCGGTGGACCAACAGGGGGGGCACGAGGGTGGAGGGTGCGCCTGGGGGGGGGGGGTAGGCGCGCCCCCTACCTCGTGGCCTCCTCTTTTGTGTATTGATGTAGGGTCCAAGTCTCCTGGATCATGTTCGGTGAGAAAATCACGTTCCCGAAGGTTTCATTCCGTTTGGACTCCGTTTGATATTCCTTTTCTTCAAAACCCAAAAATAGGCAAAAAAACAGCAATTCTGGGCTGGGCCTCCGGTTAGTAGGTTAGTCCCGAAAATAATATAAAAATGGATAATAAAGCCCAATAATGTCCAAAACAGTAGATAATATAGCATGGAGCAATCAAAAATTATACATACGTTGGAGACGTATCAAGCATCCCCAAGCTTAATTCCTTCTCGTCCTCGAGTAGGTAAATGATAAAAACAGAATTTTTGATGCGGAGTGCTACTTGGCATAATTTTAATGTAATTCTTCTTAATTGTGGTATGAATATTCAGATCCGAAAGATTCAAGACAAAAGTTCATATGGACATAAAAATAATAATACTTCGAGCATACTGACTAAGCAATTATGTCTTCTCAAAATAACATGGCCAAAGAAAGTTCATCCCTACAAAATCATATAGTTTAGTCATGCTCCATTTTCGTCACACAAGAATGCTCTCATCATGCACAACCCCGATGACAAGCCAAGCAATTGTTTCATACCTTAGCAATCTCAAACCTATAAACTTTCACGCAATATATGAGCGCGAGCCGTGGACATAACACTATGGGTGGAATAGAATATGATGATGGGGGTTATGTGGAGAAGGCAAAAAGGAGATAATCTCACATCAACGAGGCTAATCAATGGGCTATGAAGATGCCCATCGATTGATGTTAATGCAAGGAGTAGGGATTGTCATGCAACGGATGCACTAGAGCTATAAATGTATGAAAGCTCAACAAAAGAAACTAAGTGGACGTGCATCCAACTTGCTTCCTCATGAAGACCTAGGGCACTTGAGGAGGCCCATTGTTGGAATATACAAGCCAAGTTCTATAATGAAAATTTCCCACTAGTATATGAAAGTGACAAAACAAAAGACTCTCTATCATGAAGATCATGGTGCTACTTTGAAGCACAAGTGTGGCAAAGGATAGTAACATTGTCCCTTCTCTCTTTTTCTCTCATCGGTTTTTTTATTTAGCCCTTTTTCTCTTTTTTTATGGCCCTTCTCTTTTTTTCCTCACTTGGGACAATGCTCTAGAAAATGATGATCATCACACTTCTATTTATTTACAACTCAATGATTCTCGATGTTAGAACAAAAGATGAATCTATATGAATGCCTCCAGCGGTGTACCGGGATATGCAATGAATCAAGAGTGACATGTATGAAGGAATTATGAACGGTGGCTTTGCCACAAATACTATGTCAACTACGTGATCATGCTAAGCAATATGACAATGATGAATGTGTCATGATAAACGGAATGGTAGAAAGTTGCATGGCAATATATCTCGGAATGGCTATGGAAATGCCATAATAGGTAGGTATGGTGGCTGTTTTGAGGAAGATATAAGGAGGTTTATGTGTGAAAGAGCATATCATATCATGGGGTTTGGACGCACCGGCGAAGTTTGCACCAACTCTCAATGTGAGAAATGGCAATGCACGGTACCGAAGAGGCTAGCAATGATGGAAGGGTGAGAGTGCGTATAATCCATGGACTCAACATTAGTCATAAAGAACTCACATACTTATTGCAAAAATCTACAAGTCATCAAAAACCTCGGCACTATGCGCATGCTCCTAGGGGGGTAGATTGGTAGGAAAAGACCATCGCTCGTCCCCAACCGCCACTCATAAGGAAGACAATAAAAAAACACCTCATGTTTCAAATTTGTTACATAACATTTACCATACGTGCATGCTACGGGACTTGCAAACTTCAACACAAGCACTTCTAAAATTCACAACTACTCAACTAGCACGACTTTGATATTATTACTTCCATATCTCAAAACAATCATCAAGCATCAAACATCTCTTAGTATTCAAAACATTCCTAGGAATTTTTTTACTAATCTTGAATACCTAGCATATGAGGATTATTTAAGAAAATTACCATGATATTTAAGACTCTCAAAATAATCTAAGTGAAGCATGAGAGATCAATAGTTTCTATAAAACAAATCCACCCCCGTGCTCTAAAAGATATAAGTGAAGTGCTAGAGCAAAACTATATAACTCAAAAGATATAAGCCAAGCACATAGAGAATTCTAACAAATTCCAAATCATGTATGGCTCTATCAAAAGGTGTGTACAGCAAGGATTATTGTGGTAAACTAACAAATAAAGATTCAAATAATACAAGATGCTCCAAGCAAAACACATATCATGTGGTGAATAAAAATATAGCTCCAAGTAAAGTTACCGATAGAAGTAGACGAAAAGAGGGGATGCCTTCTGGGGCATCCCCAAGCTTTGGCTTTTAGGTGTCCTTATATTATCTTGGGGGTGCCATGGGAATCCCCAAGCTTAGGCTCTTTCCACTCCTTGTTCCATAATCCATCAAATCTTTACCCAAAACTTGAAAACTTCACAACACAAAACTTAAAGTAGAAAATCACGTGAGCTCCGTTAGCGAAAGAAAACAAAAGACCACTTCAAGGTACTGTAATGAACTCATTCTTTATTTATATTGGTGTTAAACCTACTGTATTCCAACTTCTCTATGGTTTATAAACTATTTTACTAGCCATAGATTTATCAAAATAAGCAAACAACACACGAAAAACAGAATCTGTCAAAAACAGAACAGTCTGTAGTAATCTGTAGCTAGCGCAAGATCTGGAACTCCAAAAATTATAAAATAAATTGCTGGACGTGAGGAATTTATCTATTAATCATCTTAAAAAATAATTAACTAAAGAGCACTTTCCAAATAAAAATGGCAGCAGTTCTCGTGAGCGCTAACATTTCTGTTTTTTATAGCAAGATTAACAAGACTTTCCCCAAGTCTTCCCAACGGTTCTACTTGGCACAAACACTAATTAAACACAAAAAAACACAATCTAAACAGATTCTAGATAAATTATTTATTACTAAACAGGAGCAAAAAAGCAAGGACTAAAAATATAATTGGGTTGCCTCCCAACAAGCGCTATCGTTTAACGCCCCTAGCTAGGCATAAAAAACAAAGATAGATCTAGGTATTGCCATAATAGTAAGATAGATCATTAAAACTCATTTCATATTCTCTACGTTCAGCAGCAAGTTTTCTTTGAGGTAAGCAAAAGTAATCAAAAGGGCTAAATTTAATGGGGCAAAAGTCCCCAAGATCAACCTTGGGAGGTATAGGTTTCTCCTTTGGTCCTTCGTATTGCACAACCAATTCATCATTATAAGCATTCTTTTGACAGAACTTTGTGAGCCTATATTCAAGAGAATATCCTAGTTCATTAATTTGAATAGCCAAATCATCATTAAGTTCAAAAATTCTATCAACTAAAACATTGGTAGGAACCCTTTTTCTAAGACTTTCATTGAAAACAACATAGTCTAGAGATTGAAAATGCATTATTTCTTCTTGATCAAAGAGGATGGCCTCTATGGGAGGACGACAAGCGTCCACCCTATAATGCGCAAAGATTTCTTTGGCCTCTTTTATTATGAATCTAAACTCATGAGCCAAAAAGATAGTTTTTTTTGAAAGCTCACTGACAGTAGGAGAGGCTCCTACTGACTTTAAATTAACACAACACCTGGATTAGGGGAGGTGTGGCCCCATAATTACAAGGTAGACTCTGGGTACAAAAGACAACTAACTATAAAAAGAGATAGTAGTGGCACGCTTAACAGAGGAATCCTCAATATTAGAAAATTCTAGGAAAATCCTTTGTATGCAAGGGTGCATGTGCATGAATTGTCTTTCAAGTTCAACTACAAGAATGGCAATAGCATCCGCAAGACTACTAGTTGTATGATGGATAGAACTACCCATAGAAGGTAAAGCACCGGCACAAGTAAAGAAATCTTGAATAACTCTTTTTCCAATAATATTACCACTACCAACATGGAATTTTTTTGTATGTAAGATGGGTGGTTCTTTAGCAGGAGCATCAGAATTTTTCATGATATTATTATTGTCCATATCAATAATAATTTCCCCAATTTCAGACATAACGGCAGAAGGTGCAAGGGGCAACAAGAGGCAAAGAGAGAAAGAGAGGGAGGATAGAGAGAGAGAGGGTGAATAAAACGGCAAGGGTGAAGTGGGGGAGAGGAAAACGAGAGGCAAATGGCAAATAATGTAATGCGGGAGATAGGGATTGTGATGGGTACTTGGTATATTGACTTTTGCGTAGACTCCCCGGAAACGGTGCCAGAAATCCTTCTTGCTACCTCTTGAGCACTGCGTTGGTTTTTCCCCGAAGAGGAAGGGATGATGCAGCAGAGTAGCGTAAGTATTTCCCTCAGTTTTTGAGAACCAAGGTATCAATCCAGTAGGAGGCTACGCGCGAGTCCCTCATACCTGCACAAAACAAATAAATCCTCGCAACAAACATGATAAGGGGTTGACAATCCCTACACGGCCACTTACGAGAGTGACATCTAATAGATATGATAAGATAATATTTTTGGTATTTTTATGATAAAGATGCAAAGTAAAATAAAAGCAAAGTAAATAACAAAGAATTGGAAGATTAATATGATGAAGATAGACCCGGGGGGCATAGGTTTCACTAGTGGCTTCTCTCAAGAGCATAAGTATTCTACGATGGGTGAACAAATTACTGTTGAGCAATAGACAGAATTCAGCATAGTTATGAGAATATCTAGGCATGATCATGTATATAGGCATCATGTCCAAGACAAGTAGACCGACTCCTGCCTGCATCTACTACTATTACTCCACTCATCGACCGCTATCCAGCATGCATCTAGAGTATTAAGTTAATGAAAACAGAGTAACGCCTTAAGCAAGATGACATGATGTAGAGGGATAAACTCATGCAATATGATGAAAACCCCATCTTGTTATCCTCGATGGCAACAATACAATACATGTCTTGCCGCCCCTACTGTCACTGGGAAAGGACACCGCAAGATTGAACCCAAAGCTAAGCACTTCTCCCATTGCAAGAAAGATCAATCTAGTAGGACAAACCAAACTGATAATTCGAAGAGACTTGCAAAGATAACCAATCATACATAAAAGAATTCAGAGAAGATTCAAATATTATTCATAGATAGGCTAGATCATAAATCCACAATTCATCGGTCTCAACAAACACACCGCAAAAAGAAGATTACATCGAATAGATCTCCACAAGAGAGGGGGAGAACATTGTATTGAGATCCAAAAGAGAGAAGAAGCCATCTAGCTAATAACTATGGACACGTAGGTCTGAGGTAAACTACTCACACTTCATCGTAGAGGCTATGGTGATGATGTAGAAGCCCTCCGTGATCGATGCCCCCTCCGGCGGAGCTCCGGAACAGGCCCCAAGATGGGTCGTGGATACAGAAAGTTACGGCGGTGGAATTACGGTTTTGGCTCCATAACTGATTGTTTGGGGGTACGTAGGTATATATAGGAGGAAGGAGTACATCGGTGGAGCAACAGGGGGGCCACGAGGGTGGAGGGCACGCCTAGGGGAGTAGGCGCGCCCCGTACCTCGTGGCCTCCTCTTTTGTGTCTTGACATAGGGTCCAAGTCTCCTGGATCACATTCGGTGAGAAAATCACGTTCCCGAAGGTTTCATTCCGTTTGGACTCCGTTTGATATTCCTTTTCTTCGAAACCCTAAAATAGGCAAAAAAAACAGCAATTCTGGGCTGGGCCTCCGGTTAGTAGGTTAGTCCCAAAAATGATATAAAGGTGGATAATAAAGACCAATAATGTCCAAAACAGTAGATAATATAGCATGGAGCAATCAATAATTATAGATACGTTGGAGATGTATCACTGACCCACGTCGGAGACGCGAAAAATAAGCTACAGGATTCCCAAACTGCATTGGGTGAAGAATTTAAAGATGTTCGAGCCCAGCTAGACGATTCCGTGAAGGAGAACAAGAAGCTGCGGGGCGGCATATTCAATATGTGTTCGAACTATTTTTAAAGTAGTTCAGAGATAGATGGGACTGATATAGTCATGGTTGCAGGTATATTGACAGGGCGTCCTGAAGAGGAGGTGTCCGGATCATCGAGTGATCTGCTGCAAAGACTGTCGCAAGTGCACAAGCATGCCCGGCTGGCCATGCGGAGCGTGGCCAAGGCCTTATGGCCATCCGCCTCCCCTCCAGGAAGTATGGAGGAGCTTCTAGAATTGTTCAAGGGAGCACGGCGGTGTATCCAACTATGGAAGATATCGGCCGGCCGAGAGGGCGCGCGAGAGGCCTGGGCCATGGTGAAAACATGATATACCAAGCTGGATCCAAATCACATAGCCCGGGCTGGACCGTTAGGGTAAAATGGGGAAGAAATTCCTGTTAGTTTAGTATATGACCAAGTAGAGGTGGCCGCCAAATATTCCCAACAGGATTGTAAGTTAGACTGCATGTTGGAAGGTGTAGAGGAGCAAGTGTTCGAGTCCAAATGATTGTGTACTTTCCTCATTATATGGAACTCTAGCTGAATTGTATATCATTTGTCATGCCAGACCTTTTCGCGTCAACCTTTGGACCCGAAGGTGCAGAGTGTTTCTGAATACCATCGCGGCCGAATAGGCCAGGGTATGCCTGGAAAACTAGGTGTAGGGGTCATAGTTGCTTGAACAGACAAGTTGTATCTGGCTAGCTATGTTATATTACATTGATATCGTAAGAAACATCTTCCAGAGAGAATAGTTCCATTAAGGGTTCCTCTCCCTGGGTGTGCATGCATTTAATGTACATGCCCGAATTGTGATGCGAGCACCACAGTTTCTATAACTTATGGGGGTGCACAATGGAGTGAGTTTAGAAAACATCTTTAATTCACCGACCAAATATTCCCTTAAGAACGCTAGCTTTCGGCTTCACCCAGTCTGAGGTACACATCCGGATGACCCAGCAGTAACAATTGCAGAGGTGCTCCCTTTATGCCCTAGCCGAACTAACGGGAACGTAGGGAACAAGCACAGGAGCCAGGCAACCCAGCTTGGCCAAAACTTAAGTCATATCGATGCATATAGTGGCAAAGAAAAGGTACATATGGAAAAACTCATATGTGAGGAGCTTAATGCTCAAGGAATGACAGGAACCTCTGTCCGAGAAGCCCCCAGGTACAAGTGATGTGCATACTTAGAGATGTACGTGTCAATGGTGTGTGGTATAGCCGTACCAAAGCGTTAAAGCGAGAAAGAAGAAAGTAATCAGAAAAGAGAGAAAAAATAATGGAAACTACAGGGGAGGAGGAGACGAACAAGGGGTTTGGCGCTAGGCATAGAATCTTCGGAGTCTGGTCGCGTTCCAGGGGTTCGGCTCGAGGCGATTGTCTGATGCATCGCGAAGACGGTATGCTCCTCCGGTGAGAACTTCGTCAATTATGAAGGGACCCTCCCATTTGGGCTTGAGTTTGTCCTTTTTCTTCTCCGGCAGGCGCAGAACGAGTTCGCCAACGTTGTAAGTCTTGGCCTGTACTTCTCTGCTTTGATATCTTCGACCCTGCTGTTGGTAAAATGTCGAACGGGCCTTTGCGACATCGCGTTCCTCCTCCAGTGCATCTAGGCTGTCCTACCAATCAAGATCGGCTTCTCTCTCTTCGTACATACACACTCGAGGTGAGTCATTAATAATATCGCAGGCCAATACGGCCTCTGCACCATACACCATTAAGAAAGGTATGTATCCGGTAGTGCAGTTGGGTGTGGTCCGCAGCCCCCAGAGTACGGAGTCGAGCTCGTCAACCCAGTGCTTGTCTGATTCTTTCAAAGACCGCACTAGTCCCGGCTTAATGCCGCTCATAATAAGACCGTTGGCTCGTTCGACTTGACCGTTAGTTTGTGGGTGGTAGACGTAGGCGTAATCGAGTTTAATACCCATATTAGTACACCAGTTTTTTACCTTGTCGGCTGTGAAATTAGAACCGTTGTCAGTGATGATGCTGTGTGGGACACCATAACGGTGCACAACACCGGATATGAAGTCTATCACCGGGCCGGACTTAGCCGTTTTGACCGGTTTAGCCTCTATCCACTTAGTGAATTTGTCCACCATAACCAGCAGATATTTTTTCTTATAGCTTCCCCCTTTAAGGAGTCTGACCATATCCAGTCCCCAGACCGCGAAAGGCCAAGTGGTGGGGATAGTCTGTAAGGCAGTTGGGGGCATGTGGCTTTGGTTGGCGAAGAGTTGGCTTCCGATGCAGCGTTGGACGAGGTCCTATGCGTCTGCTCGGGCTGTCGGCCAATAAAACCCAGTATGGAAGGCCTTGCTAACAAGTGCCCGAGTTGTGGCATGGTGTCCACCGAGACCGGCGTGAATTTCCGCTAGAAGCTGCCGCCCCTCTTCTTCGGGGATACATCTTTGAAGTACTACGGTGGTACTTTTCTTGTAGAGCTCTCCGTCATGAACCTTGTAGGCCTTCGAGCGCCGGACAATGCGGCGAGCCTCATTCTGGTCTTCGGGGAGCTCCTTCCTATTAATGTAGGCTAAGAAAGGTTCGGTCCATGGAGCAATTACTGCCATAATGAGATGGGCCAACGGTGTTCCTTTGGTGGTTGAGCCCCCGATACTATCGGTGTGTTCGGGATTTGGAGTTGTATTCGGATCTGGACTATTGTTGCCGCCCTCCCCTTGCCACACCAGAGATGGCTTGCAAAGCCTTTCCAAGAAGATGTTGGGTGGGACGGGATCGCGCTTAGCGCCGATGCGAGCAAGGACGTCCGCCGCTTGGTTACTTTCTCAGGCGACGTGATGAAATTCAAGCCCCTCGAAGCAAGCCGACATTTTTAATAGGACATTATGATAAGCTGCCATCTTTGGTTCTTTGGCATCAAAGTCACCGTTTATTTGAGATATGGCGAGGTTCGAGTCCCTGCGCACCTCCAGGCGTTGTATGCCCATGGATACGGCCATCCGAAGACCATGCAGTAGGGCCTCGTATTCGGCTGCGTTGTTAGAGTCTATGTATAATATCTAGAGTACATATTGGACGACGTCTCCAGTGGGGGATGTTAACACGACTCCCGCTCCCAGTCCTGCCAACATTTTGGAGCCGTCAAAATACATAACCCAGTTGGAATATGTGTTGTACTCTTTAGGGAGTTCGGCCTCTGTCCATTCGGCGATGAAGTCAGGCCGTACTTGGGATTTGATGGCTCGTCGTGGCTTGTATGTTATGTCAAATGGAAGTAGCTCTATGGCCCATTTGGCGATCCGTCCCGTGGCATCGCGGTTGTTTATTATGTCATTGAGTGGGACCTCAGAAGCCACCGTGATTGAACACTCCTGGAAGTAGTGTCGTAGCTTGAGGGATGCCATGAAGACTGTGTATGCTATCTTTTGGTAGTGGGGGTACCGGGATTTGCACGGTGTGAGGACAGTTGATACGTAGTATACTTGTTTTTGGAGCGAAAATTTGTGTCCGTCCTGTTCTCGTTCGACGACGACCACGGCGCTCGCCACCTGATGTGTTGCCGATATGTATAAAACATGGGCTCACCAGTGTTTGGCTCGGCCAGGATTGGGTTGCTTGCTAGGAGGGCCTTTATTTCCTCCAGTCCGGCAGTCACCGCGTCTGTCCATTCAAAGTTATCAGTGCGCCGTAAGAGGCGATAGAGTGGTAGTGCCTTTTCTCCTAATTTGGAGATAAAGCGGCTTAGCGCTGCTACGCATCCAGCTAGCTTTTGGACCTGTTTAAGGTCTGTTGGTGTAGCCAACTATGACAGAGCTCGGATTTTAGCTGGATTTGCTTCGATTCCTCTATTGGAAACGATGAAGCCCATCAGTTTTCCAGCAGGGACGCCGAAGACACACTTTTCCGGGTTGAGCTTAATGTCATATGCCCGGAGGTTGTCAAATGTAAGACGTAAGTCGTCTATTAGTGTTTCAACGTGCCTAGTTTTGATGACGACATCATCGACGTAAGCTTCTACCGTTTTGCCACTCTGTTTCTCCAGGCATGTTTGAATCATGCGTTGGTATGTGGCGCCATCGTTTTTGAGCCCAAAGGGCATGGTGTTGAAGCAGAATGGCCCATATGGGGTAATAAATGCTGTTGTGGCTTGATCGGACTCCTTCATTTTGATTTGATGGTATCCGGAATATGCATCAAGGAAACACAGTGAGTCGTGTCCTACGGTCGCGTCGATGATTTGATCAATGCGGGGGGAGGGGGAAGGGATCCTTGGGGTAAGCCTTGTTGAGGTCTTTGAAATCGACACACAGGCGCCAGGATTTGTCCTTCTTTGGTACCATCACCAGGTTTGCCAGCAAGTCCGGATGTTTAATTTCTCTAATGAATCTGGCCTCAATGAGTTTGGCTAGCTCATCCCCCATGGCTTGTCTCTTGGGTTCGGAAAAGCGCCGCAGTGTTTGCTTAACCAGTTTAAATCCCTTTAATATATTGAGGCTATGTTCGGCCAGCTCGCATGGGATCCCTGGCATATATGAAGGGTGCCAGGCGAATATGTCCCAGTTTTCGCGCAGGAATTCTCGTAGTGCGGTGTCAACTGTTGGGTTCAGTTGAGCTCCGATAGATGTTGTCTTCTTGGGGTCCGTTGGGTGGACCTGGAATTTGACTATTTCTTCTGCTGGTTTGAAGGATGTGGATTTAGGACGTTTGTCGAGGATCACGTCGTCCCTGTCCACCGTGGAGCATAGTGCGGTTAATTCTTCAGCCGCGAGGGCTTCAGATAGCGCCTCTAGGGCCAGGGATGCGATTTTGTTTTCAGCGCGGAGTGCTATCTCCGGATCACTGACGAGAGTGATTATACCGTTTGGTCTGGGCCTTTTGAGCTTCATATACCCGTAATGGGGTATGGCCTGAAAGCGTGTAAAAGCATCCCGCCCCAACAGGGTGTGATATCCGCTGCTGAACGGGGCCACTTGGAAGGTTATTTCTACAGACTGATAGTTATCCGGCGTGCCGAATACTACGTCAAGTGTGATTTTGCCCGCGCATCGTGCCTCCTGACTGGGAATAATTCCTCGGAAGGTTGTGTTACTTTGCTTGATGCGGCTTCTGACTATTTCCATTTTATGATGTGTGTCCTCAAAAATGAGGTTTATTCCGCTGCCGCCGTCCATGAGGACCATGGTAAGTCGAAACCCATCCACGATGGGACTGAGGACTAATGCGGCTAGCACTCGTATTGTTCTGTACTTTGGTTCGTCACCGGCATTGAATGTTATAGCCGTGTCGTTCTAGGGGTTTATTTCAGCAATTTCGCAGACTTTGGTGTGCTCGCGAAGCGCCCTTTTGCGCTTGTTGTTTGAAGCGAATGTCTCAAAGACCGTCAATACTCTTGCGTTATCGTCCTCTAGGGGAAGTCATTCTGGGTCATCCTTGATAAGGATGTCCTCGCCGCTCTTGGCTACCTGTCTTAGTATCCAACATGCTCTAAGGCTGTGGGTTGCCACGGTATCTGGTGTTGTATGTATTTTGCATGGGCCATCGAGCCACCCATCAGAACGGTGTCGTGCCGCATAGCGGTTTTGTGTTTCTTGACTATTGGACTGGGCATGCTACGAGGGTGCGCCCTTTTCTCCTGTAGGGAGAGTTGAGTTGGGACTGACGGTTCCCAAGGAGCTGCCTGGGTTTTCCAGGCGTTCTCCATCGCGTTGTACTTTTGTACGATGATTGCTAAGTCAGCGAATTTCAATATGCGGCGGCGATTGATGGCGTTGAGGATTCCTTTGTCCGCACAATTGTTGTAGAACATTGATATTGCGTCCTTGTCACGGCAATATTTTACCGTGTGTTTGACAAGGAGGAATCTGGCCCATAAGTGGTGGACCGTTTCATGAGGCTGTTGTTTTATGCTCATGAGAGCGTCTATGTCCGGGTGGGCGGGTGGAATTAAATCCGAACCCCGACCTAACAGATTATCCGGAGTCTGACGACCTTCCGGGCTTAACAGTCCGGGTTTCGGAATATCTTCTGATTGTTTAGGACCGCCATCCGATGCTATGTTCGGAGGGTTGGTCGCATCCTTTCGCGGGTGAGTATCCGGCTCTTCCTTATCGGCGATCCGAACATAGTCCGTCTTCGGTATAGAAGAGGACCCGCTGTCCTGCTCCACGACTACTACAACCTAGTGGGTGACCGGTAGGGTCTCGATTTCTACTTGATCAGTTTTAGGCCCGGTCCGATCGTAGCCTGTGGCTATTCCCAAAGCGGCGATGCGATCTAGGAGTTCTTTCAAAGACGAAAACTCCGTCGGATCCATCTGCTTGGAGTGCTCGGAGTTGATGCGAAGGGGGTTTTCAATGGCCCGAGAGGTCACGGTCGGCTCAACGGCCGAACGGGTGATCATAGTAAAGCCACCCAGCCGAAGGGTTTGGCCCGGGGCCAGAGCTCCCCCGGAGGTGATGTTGTCTTTAAGGACAAGGTGAGCCATCAAGCCTTTCGTCGATGGAACAGTGGAACTCTCAATGAAAGCACCAATATCGGTGTTAAAACCGGCGGATCTCGGGTAGGGGGTCCCGAACTGTGCGTCTAGGATCGATGGTAACAGGACACAGGGGACACGATGTTTACTTGGTTCGGGCCCTCTCTATGGAGGTAATACCCTACGTCATGCTTGATTGATCTTGATGAATATGAGTGTTACAAGAGTTGATCTACCACGAGATCGTAATGGCTAAACCCTAGAAGCCTAGCATGTATGACTATGGTAATGAATATATCCTTTCCGGACTAACCCCTCCGGTTTATATAGACACCGAGGGAAGGGAAATCTAGGGTTACATAGAGTCGGTTACATAAGAAGGAATCTTCATAGTCGGTCGCCAAGCTTGCCTTTCACGCCAAGGAGAGTCCAATCCGGACACAGGTACAGTCTTCGGCCTTCATGTCTTCACAGCCCATCAGTCCGGCCCATGGATAACAAGTCGGACGCCCGAGGACCCCTTAGTCCAGGACTCCCTTAGTAGCCCCTGAACCTGGCTTCAATGACGAGGAGTCCGGCACGCAGATTGTCTTCGGCATTGCAAGGCGGGTTCCCTTCTATCCGAACTTCAAGATAGTCTTCGGATGCAATGATAGTATCCGGACCTGTCATACACACCATACATAACTGCAGAGAGAATATATTTTTACACGAGTCTAATCCGCTGACAGCTTTTTACAACATGACATCATGTCTGACCAGTCATAATTCCGAACCGCTTTTGTGTTTGACGTTCCACGTCCCGAGACGCGGTTTCCATTGGCATGTCTTGTCAAAGTAGAGAACGTGTCCCCTTATCGCAGGATTCTCATCAATGCGGGTATGGGTAATCCAACTATGTCGTTTATACGGCCCTTGGGAATAGGCGAATCTTAAGACGAGTGAGGAGGCGTTTAATGTTCGTTGCCTTTATAAGGGGATAAGGGTTCCCTCTTCCTCTCTCACGCCCTCTCTCTGTCTCCACCTTTCCAATCTCGAGCTCCAGCGCCCAAGGTCTCATCTCCTTTCCACTCAAGAAACCATGTCCGGATCCGGAGGTCAAGGCAAGTGGATGGTCTCCTCCGTCAAGGAGGAGGACATTACTGAGCTTCGGGCGGCCGGATACTTGGCGAAGGAGATCGCTCACCGCCTGCCGACCGAGGGACAAGTCGTCCCCACACCGAAGCCCACCGAGAGGGTAGTGTCCATCCCCCATTTCTTCCGCAGACTAGGGTTTCCACTCCACCCTTTCGTCCGCGGGCTGATGTATTATTACGGGATAGATTTCCATTATCTGTCCCCGAATTCCTTCCTCAACATCTCGGCGTTTATCATCGTATGTGAGGCCTTCCTCCGCATCCAACCCCACTTTGGGCTGTGGCTCAAAGTCTTTAACGTGAAGCCGAAGGTGGTGGATGGCTAGCACGCGGAGTGCAGAGGAGCCATGGTGAGCAAGCTGTCCAACGTCTCCTGGCCCAAAGGTACCTTCCTGGACACGGTAGAGGAGTGCCAGAAGCAGTGGTTCTATATCACGGAACCTCGCGGCACCACCTGGGCCGCAGCTACTGAATTCCGCTCTGGCGCTCCCATGCGACTCAGCTCCTGGGTTGAGAAGAGTCCGGATTGGTGTTCATCTGACAAGCTGATAGCGCTACAGACGCGCGTTCAAAGCATGGTAACCAAGAACGTCAAGCTCGTTGATGTGATCCAGGTGATACTAGTTCGCCGGATCCTTCCGTGCCAGCGCCGAAGCCGCCCTCTATGGGAGTTCAACCCGAAGAAGCACCAGACCCTGGTGAGGCTCTTCGAGACTACTCACGAGGGTGCATGGAAGTTTCTCTTTAAGGGCAATGAGAAACCGCCAGCCGCAGATTCAGATCGCGGGCACGACGCTAAACACCTCGCTAGTGAGGTATGTCATTTTTGATGCATTCTCCACTTCTTTGTTTCAAGGATGATGCTTGAGCTTTTATTGTTGCTTTTTCAGGACTGGATGGAGAGGGCGAAGCAAATCCAGTGTCCGGCTCCGCTGCCTAAAGAACCGGTCATCCCGCGTCTAGCAAAGATGCTGGTGCCGGCGCCTTATAAGGCACCAGAGAAGAACGCCAAGGGGCCAAGAGTGGCCCCCATCGCAAGGGCACTTTGGACATGACGTCCGAAGACGACAAAGCTCATTCCTTTGTCCCTAAGGACAATGGCGAGGAAGAGGAGGAGGAGGAAAACGACCCTCCCCCCGAGGAGAGGAAGAAAAAGAGGGCGGCTTCGGCGCATCCGGAGGCGGACACGCCCAATAAGGGGAAGGGCGTCCCAGCGGTCAACACCGCATGGGACGTTGATAGCAGTCTGGAATGAACCCCCGCACTAAGCCCCAGGCCGCATCATAAGTGACATGGCTTTCTCATGCACGCATCCGGCCCTTTCGCTTCGTTATCTTGACATAGTTAATTGTACTATTGCAGTCCGGCCCGCGACCTTATCCAGCGATCCTCATCTCGAGGTTCGTTGGCTCCGTCGGAGATGGCGAGCATGTCGCCACCGCCTGCTTATTCCCCCGGGGCCAGGGACGACACCAAAGTGTTATCCCGGAGGACCGCTCCGAACCGGGGAGGAGCCCAGGACGCTGCCCTGAGGCGCCACAAGGCGAGACCTCCACTGCCGGACATATGGGGGAGCCGATCCCCATGGAGACTGGCGAAGAGGGCCGCATCCAGTTCGGCCCTCAGCCGAATACGATTCCGGAGACCAATATGGCTCCAAAATCGGGCGAGCAGCCCCCTTTAAAGGAGGGGGTGCGCCGCTTCCACCGGTGGCCCCTGTCCATCCAGGGGCGCCGGATAACCTGATGGAGGTGCTTCGAGGCGCCTCCGTCATGGATGAGCACCGTGTCCTTATGGGTGTGGTGATTGAGAAGATTCAGTCCACCAAGAGTGGACTAAATGAAGCCTGCAGCAGCCTGTTGACGGGTTTCGAGGTAAGAAAGAGAAAAAAACCATGTAGACAGTAGCCCCTAAGACGTTGTCCGGTGTTCGGCAAGAAGAACCGAACAGAGGATCAATCTTTTTTATAGGAGACTAATGTAATATGTATGAATAAGCAGGCATCGCTATTGGCCGCAACCTCGCATGTTGCCGAAGTCTCTGAACTGAGGCAAAGGCTGGAGCGGACCGAGAACGAGCTCGGCGAGGTTAAGGTTTGGCTCCAGGAGAAGCAAGGTGAGTGACGACTTGCTGTGTGTTCGGAAGGGATAGGCGCTGCATATTGACCGCAGTGTCATGATATGTGCAGGAGTCGCGACCGAGGTCGAGGCCCTAAGGAAGGCCCTAGGCGAGGCCGAGGAGAAGGCTATCCAGCAGCAAGCCGCCCGTAAGAAGCTCAAGGCCCGGGTCAAAGAAGTCCACCAGGAGCTCCAGGATGCGGTCAAGAAATGCGAAGCCTTGGAGCATGATGCGTCGGTTCAAGGGACCGAACTCGCCAAGGCTCGTCGGAGCACGGAGGCCGCACGGAATGAGGCCCAGGCCGCCCTCCAGGAGATCCAGGAGACCAAGAAGATCATGGCGGGTAAGGCATTTAAGATGCAAAGCAAGTATGCGGAGAAGCAGTACCTTTTACAAACTCGGGTTCGGAGTTCCCCAGGGGCTTTTGCGGATTTAACGCATAGTGTATCAGACGCCGTGAAGTTCTATCGAGCCGAAGGAGGGGGTTCTACGGAGAAGCTATTCTGGTCACAGTATGCGGCGCCAGAGCATCCCGTGTCCTTCACCGATCAACTGAAACAGCTGGTGGAGCTACATAGTGTGGCTGAACTAGCCGTTAAGGATTTGATAATCCGGCTATGGCCAGCCGGAGCTATGCTAGGCAGCTACTTCGGACTCGTGAGGCGGATGGTGAACGCTTGTCCTTGGCTGGACGTCGTCAAGCGCTCGGCCTGTATTGAAGGTTCGCGCATGGCCTTCGCCCGTTGCAAGATGTGGTGGGCGAAGATGGACGCCGTCGAGGTGACTAGAGGGCCACCAGAGGGCAAGGAGCACCGTACACCCAAATGATATTTTGCGGATGTCCTGGAGGGGGCTCGCCTTGCGGCAGCACAATGTTCGCAAGACATTTTATTTGAATAAATGTATTCATGTTGCCTTTGCCTTGTATTATGAAAACAAAGCCTGTTTTGTAATGTAATTTTGTTATGCTTTTAATTGTCTCCTCCTGTGCGGCCGTGTTGTATGTAATCTGAGGGTTGGCCAGTCATCGGCTTCTGCCCTCACGTAGGTAGTACGGAGGTGTTCTGGATGGAATCTAAACAATCTTGATCCAATTGTATAGTCCGTAAAGGAGTTGTTTAGCGCAACGAACAAGGCAATCAGACTATACGACTTAAACGCCCTCACTTAGCCATAGGAGTTTTATAATAAAGCGTGGGCGCAGCCCCTGGTTCGAACCAGATTGCTGTCGGCATCTAATCGGGAAGTGCCGATCTTTCACATAATGCGGAAAAAATCTCCAACGATTTGTAACCCTCGAACAGCTGACCGACTCTCGCCATATCATGACAGTCAGTTTTCGGAATTCTCTACTGAGGTGCTCATCTGGTCAAGGCCAGGGCACAATCGCAGTAGTTCTCCCTTTACTACCCTAGCCGATTTAGCAGAACGTAGGGTAGCAAGCACAGGAGCCGGGCAACCCAACTATTGACCAAAGACATGATTCGGAGACAATGCATATAATGCTAAGTTCAGGGTGTCGAACTTATCTTTAAGGATTGTTCGGACTTTATTGCCATATCATGGGGCGATGGGGAGCCCCTGGCAAATATGAAACGTACCAGAGTGTATAGTTGCTAGGAAATAAGTAATTTGAAGGAAAACAGAGGGAGAACAGAGATAGGATTTGGGGCCCTTGAGCTTGGGCCATGAACTATTTCCATTATAGTTGGGTTAATGCATCCAAGCACATTTGTACAAAATAATGCGATAAGCAACCGGCTATTTGACATGCCGCGACTAAAGGCGAGCTGCGTGTGGGTCCTGAAAATGGATAGAGTAATCGTTGAGTTAGCCTCTAGGGCTTCCCATGTACGCCTATGCTCCATGTCAATCTGGTGTGTTTATCCTTTGACAGGACCATTAATCAGGCCGTCGAAGGAGGCCCGCATAAGAGAAACCTAAAAAAGGGGAAGAGGAGATAGTAAAGTTATATGTGTGTACGGGATCAGTCTAACCAAACTGTAGATCCCGGGCTGGCTTGTGCCTCCGTCGATGTCCATGGAATTTTGAGTGCGTAATTATGTATGCGTGGTAAGAATGCCACTACTTCGTCGGGACTGGGACGGAGGCCAAATTGCTAATCGAGCTCTTGTCGAGATGCGCTATCCTGTTGCAGTGTAGTCCGGAACCTCTTAATGATGTCCAGGGGCTTGGCAGTCGTACTATGGTGCTGCTTGAGAAGGCCGCTCTATACCTCTACTGCTAGGGCGGCGGTGTGCTCCTCTGTTCGGAGGGAGCGTTCAGTATTGCCATTGACTGTTATGACGCTGCGTGGACCGGGCATCTTGAGCTTGAGATAAGCATAGTGTGGCACTGCGTCGAATCTAGCAAACGCAGTTCGTCCGAGCAGTGCATGGTAGCCGCTGCGGAAGGGGACGATATCAAAGATTAACTCTTCGCTTCGGAGGTTGTCCGGAGAACCGAAGACCACCTCCAGCGTGATTGAGCCTGTACAGCGGGCCTCTACGCCTGGTATGACTCCTTTAAAGGTAGTCCTTGTTGGTTTGATTCGTGAGGGATTAATACCCATCTTTCGCATTGTATCCAAACAAAGCAGGTTGAGGCTGCTACCACCGTCCATTAGGACTCGTGTTAGGTGAAATCCGTCGATGATTGGGTCGAGGACTAGTGCGGCTGAACCGCCATGTCGGGTGCTAGTTAGATGATCTCGACGATCGAAGGTGATCGGTAGTGACGACCACAGATTGAATTTTGGGGCGAATGGCTCTACCGTGTAGACGTCCCTAAGAGCTCGCTTACGCTCCCTTTTGGGGATGTGTGTAGCGTATATCATGTTCACCGTTTTGACTTGAGGGGGAAACTTCTTCTGCCCCCCGGTGTTCGGCTGCCGGGGCTCTACGTCCTTGTCCTCACTTTGTGATCCCTTTTCCTTGTTTTCGGCATTTAACTTGCCGGCCTGTTTGAAAACCCAACAATCCCTGTTGGTATGATTGGCTTGTTTGTCTGGGGTGCCGTGTATCTGGCACGGACGGTCGAGTATGCGGTCTAGGCTGGAAGGTCCTTCATTGTTCCTCCTGTAGGGCTTCTTCCATTGGCCGGACTTGGAGCGGCTGAATCCGGCGTTAACTATGGTGTCATCGGTGTTGTCGCCATTGCTTCGGCGTTTGTGCCTATTGCGCCAGAGCTTGCCGGTGCTGTTCTTGGCCTCAGAAGGGCCTGTCTCACTGGCTGTGTTTTGGCTACGAGTCAGCCAGCTGTCCTCACCCGTGCAAAAGCGGGTCGTGAGTGTCGTAAGGGCTGTCATGGACTTCGGCTTTTCTTGGCCAAGGTGGCGTGCTAGCCATTTGTCATGGATGATGTGTTTAAAGGCCGCTAGGGCTTCAGCATCTGGACAGTCAACGATCTGGTTCTTTTTGGTTAGGAACCTAGTCCAGAATTTTCTTGCTGATTCTCCAGGTTGTTGAACTATGTGGCTTAAGTCATCGGCATCTGGTGGTCGGACATAAGTTCCTTGGATGTTATCAAGGAAAGCCTCTTCCAAGTCCTCCAAGCTGTCAATGGAATTTTCAGGCAGATTATTTAGCTAGTGTCTAGCTGGCCCTTTTAATTTTAGTGGGAGGTATTTGATGGCGTGGAGATCATCTCCTCAGGCCATGTGGATGTGGAGAATAAAATTTTCAATCCACACTGCGGGGTCGGTTGTTCCGTCGCATGATTCAATATTGATGGGCTTTAACCCCTCGAGGAATTCCTAATCTAGAACCTCATCTGTGAAGAAGAGAGGGTGTGCGGCGCCTCTATATCGGGCTGCATCACGGCGCACCTCCGATGAAGTCTGTCTGCGGTTATTGGCCCGGGTGTGACTAGGTTTGTCACGTCTGAATAGGTAGCCGTCAGCTGTTTTGTCCCTGTTTTTGCGAGGCGGGGGCGGGTTGTTGTTTGGCCTTAGTTGCCATTTTATCCCGACCGCGGGGTGGTCGGTCCGCATTGCATGAGGGAGGTATGGGTTCTGGTGCCTCCTGATCAAACTGAGGTAGCAGTTTGCGCTTTTGGTAACTCTTGGCTGGGCGCTCGAGGCCGTATTCCTCGGCTGCCAGGACATCAGCCCACCTGTCAATGAGCAAGTCATGATCAGCTTGGAGCTGTTGCTTCTTCTTCTTCAGGCTTCTTGCAGTTGCTATTAGCTGGCGCTTGAAGCGCTCCTGCTCGAGGGGTGCCACAAGCATGATGAATTCCTCATTGCCGAGGCTCTCATCATCCTCGAAGACTGGAGAATAACTATCATCGTCTGGGTCATTGGGCATGGCCTGTTTATCAGGGTTATCTTGCCTGTTGTCTTGTTCCTCCTGTTCGGATGCAGCCCCGACACGGTCTTCATTGTTTTCGGCGTCGCCCGGAGTACTATTTTCTCTGGTGCCAGTGTCGTTATATTTTGAGCGACGAGGCTTAGAGCGGCGTTTAGGGTGCCGGCGCTTGGACTGTGTTTCAGAAGGTTTATTCACAACTGGATTTCCGTTGTCATCGTCGCTAGCTTTTTTAGATTGTCGACCATGTACTCATCGCACGAAGAGGTGGCCGTCCAACATCCAGTAAATGGTGGGTCTTGGCCTTGCTCCTGGTCGACGTCGTCGTCCATACCGTCGATGTCTTCGGAGCCGTAATCAAGCACACCGGTTAAGTCATCGACAGTGGCTATGAAGTGGGTGGCGGGTGGGAAGCGAAACTTCCCATCATCAGCCTCTGGCTCGAACCAAACATAGTTCGCCTGTGAGTCCTTCTCCAAGGACAAGTTCGTTAAAGAGTTTAGCACATCACCCAAAGGTGAGTGCTGGAAGATGTCTGCGGTGCTAAATTCGAAAATCAATAGCCGATCCAGCTCGGTGTCCGCAGGCGTACCCGGTCTGGGACTTATAGCGGAGATGAGTTCAGAGTTCCATTGACGCAAATATTGCGGGGTGCCGAGTCCGTGTACGGCTCCAATGCCACGGACTCTGTGGCCTCGAATGGCACGATCTGCTCCGGTTCTAAGGCCGTTGTAGCAACAGGGACCATCTCCTGGATGTGATCCAATGACAGATTTAAGTCATGTTCATCGGGGCGAGGGGGAGAGATCACTGCGGTCTCAAATCCATTGAAGATCAAGTCTCCACGGATATCCGCGATGTAGTTCAAGCTTCCAAATCTGACCTGGTGGCCAGGGGCATAGCTACCAATCTGCTCCAGATGGCCAAGCGAGTTGGCCCGCAGTACGAAGCCACCGAACACGAAAATCTGTCTAGGGAGGAAGGTTTCTCCTTGGATAGCATCACTATAGACGATTGAAGGGTCCATCGAACCTTTTGTTGACGGCACAGTGGAACTCTCAATGAAAGCACCAATGTCGGTGTCAAAACCGGCGGATCTCGGGTAGGAGGTCCCGAACTGTGCGTCTAGGATCGATGGTAACAGGAGACAGGGGACACGATGTTTATCCAGGTTCGGGCCCTCTCTATGGAGGTAATACCCTACGTCCTGCTTGATTGATCTTGATGAATATGAGTGTTACAAGAGTTGATCTACCACGAGATCATAATGTCAAAACCCTACAAGCCTAGCCAGTATGACTATGGTGATGAATATATCCTTTCCGGACTAACCCCTCTGGTTTATATAGACATCGGGGGGAGGGAAATCTAGGGTTACATAGAGTCGGTTACATAAGAAGGAATCTTCATAGTCGGTCGCCAAGCTTGCCTTCCACGCCAAGGAGAGTCCAATCCGGACACAGGTATAGTCTTTGGCCTTCATGTCTTCACAGCCCATCAGTCCGGCCCATGGATAACAGGCCGGACGCCCGAGGACCCCTTAGTCCAGGACTCCCTTAGTCTCCCCCGAACCATTCTTCAATAGCGAGGTGTTCGGCACACAAATTGTCTTCGGCATTGCAAGGCGGGTTCCTCCAAGTGATGTATTCGGCCATCGGTTCAATGTCGCTCTCCTTGACCTCTGCGCGTTAAATAACTTCGCCTTCCACGTGTCAAGCGAAGGCGGAAGGTCGGGGTATTTTTAAAGATAACACCCCTTCCATGCAAGGAAGAGCGCCTATTAAAGAGATTGGATCCTAGATCCATTCAGCTCCGAACCAAGAAGACCAGAGGTTGAAGAAGCACTACGGCTGTTGGATGGACATCGTATGGTCACTAAAGCTAGAAACGCTTATTATTGACTAAGTTGACAAAGCCCTTGGTACGCTCCAACTTAGTAGGCCCACAGGTCAGCCTCTGAAACGGTGCACCCCAGATGTCAGGGGGAGGAATCATTTTTTGGGCGGCCGAAGCTAAGAATATCCGAGATTGAAGAAGAAGCACGACATCCGTTGGAAAGACATCCAACGGCCACTGCTGCTAGAACCGTGTGTTGACTATAATAAGTTGGCAAATCCTTGCATACGCGTCAACACATTTTTTTTGGGACGCGTCACTTAGTAGGCCCACAAGTGTGTGGCAGAGAACTTATAACCTATTTGCGTTTTGTAAGAATGTACAGCCCATTTTGGAATTCTGATGGAATTTACAACAGCCCATTTACAGTTTGTTAAAAGTACAGCCCATTTTCTAGCTAGGACAATGATTAATAATTTCAACCAACGGTTGAAGACAGAATTCAATAAAATTCCCACATTTTAATGGGCTATGGAATATTTTTATCCCGAAATTTCTAGTCAGATTAAATATAAATTTGTATTATGTAAAAATCCAACGAAACATTGCGCGTGCAACAATGAAAATTTAAGATTTTCAAAATCCATAAATAATATTTTTTTAACTAATTTCGTGTTTGGTGCATTTTTTTATAGTTACTGCCCAGTTTTTATAATTATATCCCATTTATTATTTTTTAAAGCCCATTTTCCTGTTAAACCTAATGCATCCCTCCTAGGAAAGATTTGCAGCCCAGCGGGGCGGAGAATAACAAGTTGACCTTGCCTGGGTATTCCTCAAAAAGACGTATAGCTGGGCTAGCCATTTTCATCTTGAAAAAATTAGTATCTGGGCTGGATATCTGGCCTGGGCTAGATGGGCCACAGCTCGCCCAATTAATACCCCGCTCTCCTCTGAAGAACAACGAAATCATCGCCAAGAAAAACTCTGCAATGCTCACGCCTCAAAAACACAAATACTGCTCGAGCTGCTTGGTTCCAGTTGTCGGCCGCACCTTGTGCAATTCTCTCCTTTATATTGACTACATAGGTTGACAATGGTGTGGGACCGTGATGTCAGCAAACCAGGAGAAAGCAAAAAAAATAGTTGTACATAATAAGGAGGCACTTGCGTACGTACGTCTATGGCCCTAGTGGGTCCCTAGTGTCATCCAGTCAAAATAAAGTCATCTCCTGAATCCTCATGTTTGTTGACGATGTTAACAATGCTCGGCGCCACGGCGAGCGCAACAACTCGAAGGACAACGGAGAGGGCCTCACGGGACCTATGGATGGTCTGATACAACGCCTGCTACTCATTCAGGAAGCCAGGATCATCGGACACCTATGAGCACCTTCGAGAAACTGAGACGGCATGAAATGGTAAGGCCGTGCTTGGGAGCTCTGGTTTATATCAAACCTGTATTAACATACAAGTGTAATTTACTCGTCATCGAAAACAACGCGTGAAATACAGGCGTAATGAAACCGAGGGCCTAAGGTCTGTAAGTAAAACTGGCGGGTTACGCGTGTAATTTGAGAGACCAGTGTATATTTTATGAGCACTGCTATATGGATGACATTACTAGACGATACATGCACGACATGCATATCATGCCATCCATGGGAAAGGCTGAAACAGCAGCTAACGGCTGGATTAGCAATCGTCCGAGTGTCATTCAGCGTTTTTATCGTGTGTCAAGTACTTCTGATATTTTACTAGTCGAAATCGACCAACCAAGCACCTTCGCCGAGACCATCTGCTTTAATTTACAAGCGTCAGTTTTACAAGCAGTTTTGGTTGGAAAACAACGATCCAATCATGGCCTAATATCATGAGTTGGTCGGAACATCATATGGTTTCACGTCTAACCTACTTGACTTGTCTTATAGGCTATGAATGAAACATCAGACGATGAACTTCTTAAGCACGGAAACAACAGAAGAGGATGATCTTCTTAACAAGCAAATCACTGGCATTAGATCGACATGCAAAACAATACGAAACATTATTCTCAGGAGCACGGTGAACAGCTCGTGATGCCGCATGCCACAACATTCCAAGCTCAACTTTGCAATCAAACACAAGGCCTGGCATTACATAGACAATATTCAGAACAAACTCTTAGCACAGGAATATCTCAGCAGAGTAACTATTTACTGTAAACTGAACACAGGAATAGGAAAAAACACTCGACGCTTGCTCACAGCAAGGGCGTCCCACTCAGAAATATCAAATGCATGTCTTTTGGCTAACATCAATGAGCAAATTTTGACAAGGTTTTCCAATTCCAATATATTAAACTAACGTCTTCTTGCTAACATCAATGATTAAACTTTGACAAGCTTTTCCCACTCAAAATATGTAATACCTATGATCGTGGAGTCCTGTCGCTTCTTGCTAACATCAATGATTAAACTTTGACAAGCTTTTCCCATTCAAAATATGTAATGCCTATGATCGTGGAGTCCTGTCGCTTCTTGTACTTGTTTGGGCACTTCTTGCCCAGGGCACTCCACATGTTGTTAAATTGCCAATGGTCTCTGCAGACTAGTCATGTCACCGGTGTCTAATATTTATGGCACCGGCTGTAGCAATTCTCAATCAGTGTGATTCATTCATATTAACTGAGACATTATCTTAACAATGCCTTGTTTCAAGATGTATAAAGAACGAAAAAGCAGAAAAGTATCATTCCTAAAACAATGCGACTGATTCATTTTAACAGAGACATTATCTTAACAACACCTTGGTTAAACATGTAGAAAGAACTACAAAGCAGGATAGTACCATTTGTAAAGCACTGTAAGTCTGTAACTGATATATAATAACAGAGACATTATCTGAACAATACATTTCTTAAACATGTACTCTGGCCAATCCCTAACAGAAATGGTACTCCTGCCGATCCCTAACAAGTGTTTGCTGTTTTGAACTAAGATTCAGTTCCAGGGTAGAGTGGGCGCAACAACAGTATGTGCTTCCATCTACTTATAAAGGGGGTGATGCAGAGTTTGTTGTAACAAAGCAACAAGCATCATGTCTGGGTTGGTTCCATTTTTGTTCACTACTTAATGGGAAAAGACAGCAATACAATAGCTTCAATTCAACATTTATTTAAAACAGTACCAATACAAGTAGCACAACATCTCAAAGCACACTGCACAATCATGTGGATGCAGGCCTGTACTGACCTTTCATGAGACCGACAACGATAAAATACGAATCTGCCAACACGAATAGGAAATCGAATCTCGTTTTGTTTAGTTGCAATGAAATCAAGCAAAGTATTTCGCGTAGCGAAGCAAAATGTCGCAATAGCAACAAGTTGAATAGATATCCATGTATAAACAGAGGCAAAAAAGGAATCAATTACTGTCTAATAAAGAAGGATGAAACATGCGGCCACAAAAATGGTAATCCCGCCAATCCCTAACAAGTGTTGCACTTTTGAAATAAGATTCAGTAGTTAATTCTGAGAGTGGCATCAATTACTGGCTTATAAAGGGGGTGATGCTGAATTTGTTGTAACAAAGCAACAAGCATCATGTCTGGGTTGGTCCCATTTTTGTTCACTACTTAATGGGAAAAGACAGCAATACAATAGCTTCAATTCATCATTTATTTAAAACAGTACCAATACAAGTAGCACAGCATCTCAAAACACACTGCACGATCATGTGGATGAAGGAAAGTACCAACCTGTCATGACGCACACAAGATCAAGTACGAATCTGCCAACACGAATAGGAAATCCAATCTCGTTTTGTGCAGTTGCACTGAAATCAAGCAAAGTGTTTCGCGTAGTGAAGCAAAATGTCACAATAGCAACAAGTTGAATAGATATCCCTGTATAAACAGAGGCAAAAAAGGAATCAATTACTGGCTAATAAAGGAGGATGAAACATGCGGCCACAAAAATGGTAATCCCGCCAATCCCTAACAAGTGTTGCAGTTTTAAAATAAGATTCAGTAGTTAATTCTGAGAGTGGCATCAATTACTGGCTTATAAAGGGGGTGATGCTGAATTTGTTGTAACAAAGCAACAAGCATCATGTCTGGGTTAGTCCCATTTTTGTTCACTACTTAATGGGAAAAGACAGCAATACAATAGCTTCAATTCATCATTTATTTAAAATAGTACCAATACAAGTGGCACAGCATCTCAAAGCACACTACACAATCATGTGGATGAAGGCCTGTACTGACCTTTCATGAGACGACCAACATAAAATATGAATCTACCAACACGAATAGGAAATCCAATCAAGTTTTGTGTAGTTGCACTGAAATCAAGCAAAGTTGCCGGTGTGACATTTAAGTTTTCTATAGCAACAAGTTGAATAGATATCCCTGTTTTAAGAGGCAAAAAAGAAAACAATTACTGGCCAATAAAGGAGGATGAAACATGTGGCCACAAAAATAAGCATCTACCTTATCTTGATGGAAAACAAAGTATAGGACAGTAGCATTTCTAAAACAGTTGCATTGATTCATATTAACAAAGAAATTCTTTTAAAACAGATCAGTAGTTAATTCTGAGATTAACAATAGCAAAATAGCTGCATGGGACATGCCAGCACCATGTGCGTCCACACGTATAAGTGGGTGATGCAGACTATGTAGCCAAGCAGCATATATGCGTTGGTCCCATATTTGTTCTCATTGAACCTTCTTCCTATGTGAGGGCAGCAAATCTAGTCATGCACAAACTACCCGACCCCCTAGTTTCTTTCCCTTTTCAACAAAGAGATCGGTTCCTTACAGATGTGTGTACTCGGTTACCCCCTTTTCCCTTTTCGACCTACAAAGCGGCTGGATAGCCAGTCTATACTACTTTCTGCCCCTCCTTTCCTCATTGAACCATGTCCTAGATTCTTGCTCCAGCCCACCGCACCCTTCTTTCCTCTTTGAACCAAGACCTAGATTCGACTACAGATCGAAAAAGATCCACATGCAGCTAGAGCAACGACGGTTTCAAAGAAACTTATACCTTAGGGTCGTCGGGATGTGGCAAGGCATGCGGCGGGAGGACGGATCTGCCCACACTACGTACGGCAGTGAGGAAGAAGGGGTCGGTGGCCCTCCCGCACAAGCGCTGGGTAAAAGAGAACAGCACAGCCGGCAGTGGATTGCCTCCCTCGCCGAAGGCGATAGAGTGAACGCTGCACCTCCTCCCCTTCCTGGTGCGATGGGATACGAACGCCTCCTTCACCAGCTGTGAGGGGGAGAGAGAGACAAGAGGCCAACGCAGTCTTGTTTAGATCTGGTGAAGAGAGGGTGAGAGACTGTGAATATAGCAAACCCTAGCAAATGAACGCTGAGCCTCCGGCGTGTAACATATATGTAGTGCGGCGAGCGTGTGGAGAGTGCAAACCCTAGCGAACAAGCGCTGAGGCTCCCGCTTATATATATACTACTGTAGTACGGACTGAGCTCCGGTGCCTTCACTGCACCTGCTTTTGGATGTATGACAGGTGAGCCAGCCACATTTTGGGCCCACCTGTCATAAAACCCTAGCGAAAATTGCACCAATGTGAAAGACGACTGCGTCTCCAACGCAACCAAGGTGAACTGATGAAGGATATCATCTTTGTGCGTAACAAGCAAAGAGCACTGATGGAAGACAGCTTGTTTTTCGTCGAAAATCGATCAGCTTCACCAGCCAACGCAACCATGAGGCGCAACCATGAGCATCGATAGGTCATCGCGGTGATGCATCATCCATTTGGCATCAAGTTTGGGTGAGGCACCTAAGAAGTTCAACAAATCCTCACTGTGGTCTATTTCTTCTCAGTAATCAAGCTCGAGGAAGGAAGAACCACGTGGCAGAGGACAGTGAGGCGGAACAATAATGGCCATCCAATTTTGTGCAGTTCCACTAAAATTGAGGAAGACATGCCCGGGTATGGAGACACGCATCGCTATTTCCAAAAATATAAAAAAGGGTTAGCAACGACATCTCAATTGTCAATAAGAATTAATGAAAAGTACACCAACAAACAGAAGCATCATAATTATCTTGATGGGAACTAAACTAGGATACCCGAGAAAAAAAGCATCTCTTCATTTAACCAGTGATAGTACTACCACCATATGGAAAATGACCGCACAACCACCATGTACTTTTTGTCAAAACAACATGTATACCTCCACCGAGGCATAAATCAGGACAACTTTTTGAGTGGCATTTCCTCTATAATAGTACTAGTAGGTGATGTTGGACCAGCCGACGAACCCTAGCTACTATGCATGGGGAGCTGGGGAGTAGTCGCATAGAAGAAAACCCGCACGCAGCGACCTGGGGAGCTGGACCAGTACAAGAAGTTATACCTCAGGTGGGCGAGATGTCGTTTAGGCGGGCGGGTGGGATCTGCCCACACGACGGCAGCGAACAAGGGCGCGGAGGATCTTCGTCCGCGCTAGCGCCGGCTCCGAGAGGACGATGCGCATCGGTTTCCTCCATCGCCGACGGCGACAACGTCAACGCTGCACCTCCTTACCTCCCGCAGCGAACGGGATTCGGCCGGATCTATGACCACCGGTGAGGAGAGAGATAGAGTGGACACTGTCATCTTGTTTTGATATGGAGAGGGTGAGAGAGCGAGATGCGAGAAACTCTATCAAACAAGAGGCTATAATGGAGTAAAAAAAATCTCTCCATAGCAGTGGTTTTAAACAGAATATGCGTGTTCCTGGAAAAAAGAAACGAAAACTGGCGGACAATTTTTTAAGGGTCTGTCTAGGACACATCTAGATGTGACATAGTTATGTCACATATAAGTTGATGTCCACTCTGTTTGTGGTCTTTTCCTAGTTTTTTTGTTTCTTGTTGCTACATTATATACTTGTGGGAGCTTAGATGTGATATCCTTAAATAACATCTAGATGTGAATTAGACAAACTGATTTTCTAACGTACCAAGAAAGAAAACTCGATCAAAAACACGCCCCCGCTTCCAGGTCGCGAGAGTCGTCACGCACACACACATAGACATAGACATGCATATCCGTGTTTACATAAAATTCCATTTCCATCTCCATCTCCAATCATATTTGTCCAACTGGCACATGATTTACGTTGTTAATTATATACGCAGCAATATTAACGTACAACATCTCTTGTTTGCGCATGTCCGGACCGTTGCCACGGCCGCTCCTGACCAACCCGAACCCTCTTCATCACCCGCGCGTGCTTCCCGCCCGAAACGGTCAGTGCCGCATTCATGCCCAGCCAGAGCGGACGCGACCTCTCACTGGCGCCGGCATTGAAGCGGCGGGCCGGCCGAGAGAGCGTCGCCTGCGCCGCTTCCGGGTGCACGCGGCTGCTCCGCGTTCAAAGGTCGCAATAGCCGGCTACAACATGCGCGATCTCTTCTAGTAGTAAGTTCTCGGGAGTCCGTGCTATAGCTAGCTGTCCTCCCCCAACTCGTCAAGATCTTCCAGTAGTGCTAGTACTCCATGGCGCGATCCATCGACAAGCAGGCGGGAAAGTTATGGTATACTACTCGGTTTGCGGTGAGTGGCATGTCGAGCGACCGTGTGGGGTCGAGCCGTGGAGGAGGGTGAGACACGAACACGACAGATGTGATTTAAACGTTGGTTTTGCTCGATGGCGCGATCCAACGAAACGAAACATTGGTTTCTCTCCGTTTCCATTTTTTCTCCAGAAAAACGGAAACTTTTCAACTCCATTTTCATTCCTATTCCAAGGTTGCCCCGTTACAACATTCCATCAAATACAAAGGAAAACTAACACGCATGCTGATGCATCTCAATAATTCACATATCATAGCCAATATTTACTTCACAACTAAAGAAAAAAGTTGTGAGAGCGTGTACGATAGAAAAACTATTGATGGGGTCATTTCAACTTAAACCCTAAACCCTAAACATGATTTAATTTCCTGGCCAGGTAGAACTTGTCGAAGGAAAGACAGCTGGCACCCTCGGATCATACGATGCTTTTGTGCAGTTCCACTAAAATCGACCTGAGCATCCCTGATGGCAAAGATATTGAAGAAGTGTGATTAGAATAGTAGTACTGACACTAGTTCATGAGACATAAACTCATCACAAGTAGAAGCCGGTAGAAGTAGAGAAAGATCGACATGGAGATGGAGCTACAGCAGTGGAGCAAGCCGGCTCCAAAAGGACGATGGACTACCTGGGACGTCGGGATGTGATACGTCTCCAACGTATCTATAATTTTTGATTGCTCCATGCTATATTATCTACTGTTTTGGGCAATATTGGGCTTTATTATCCACTTTTATATTACTTTTGGGACTATCCTATTAACCGGAGGCCCAGCCCAGATTTGCTGTTTTATGCCTATTTCAGAGTTTCGAAGAAAAGGAATATCAAACGGAGTCGAAACGGAATGAAATCAACTGGAGAAGTTATTTTTGGAAGGAAACCTACCAGATAGAATTGGACCCTACATCAGAAGATGAAGGAGGTGCTCACGAGGGTAGGGGGTGCCCAACCCCCTGGGGGGCGCCCCCTGCCTCGTGGCCACCCCTTCGGTCCACCGACGTACTCCTTTCACCCATATATACCCACGTATCCTAAAACTTCCAGAACAGAGAATAGATCGGGAGTTCCGCTGCCAGAAGCCTCCGTAGCCACCGAAAACCAATCTAAACCCGTTCCGGCACCCTGCCGGAGGGGGAATCCCTCTCCGGTGGCCATCTTCATCATCCCGGTGCTCTCCATGACAAGGAGGGAGTAGTTCTCCCTCGGGGCTGAGGGTATGTACTAGTAGCTATGTGTTTGATCTCTCTCTCTCGTGTTCTTGATTTGGCACGATCTTGATGTATCGTGAGCTTTGCTATTATATTTGGATCCTATGATGTTTCTCCCCCTCTACTCTCTTGTAATGAATTGAGTTTCCCCTTTGAAGTTATCTTATCGGGTTGAGTCTTTAAAGATTTGAGAACACTTGATGTATATCTTGCCGTGCGTATCTGTGGTGACAATGGGATATCACGTGATTCACTTGATGTATGTTTTGGTGATCAACATGCGGGTTCCGCCCATGAATCTATGCATAGGGGTTGGCAAACGTTTTCGTCGTGATTCTCCGGTAGAACTTTGGGGCACTCTTTGAGGTCCTTTGTGTTGGTTGAATAGATGAATCTGAGATTGTGTGATGCATATCATATAATCATACCCACGGATACTTGAGGTGACATTGGAGTATCTAGGTGACATTAGGGTTTTGGTTGATTTGTGTCTTAAGGTGTTATTCTAGTACGAACTCTAGGGCTATTTGTGACACTTATAGGAATAGCCCAACGGATTGATTGGAAAGAATAAATTTGAGGTGGTTTCGTACCCTACCATAATCTCTTTGTTCGTTCTCCGCTATTAGTGACTTTGGAGTGACTCTTTGTTGCATGTTGAGGGATAGTTATGTGATCCAATTATGTTAGTATTGTTGAGGGAACTTACACTAGCGAAAGTATGAACCCTAGGCCTTGTTTCCTAGCATTGCAATACCGTATACGCTCACTTTCATCATTAGTTACCTTGCTGTTTTTATATTTTCAGATTACAAATTCTCATATCTACCATCCATATTGCACTTGTATCACCATCTCTTCACCGAACAAGTGCACCTATACAATTTACCATTGTATTGGGTGTGTTGGGGACACAAGAGACTCTATGTTATTTGGTTGCAGGGTTGCTTGAGAGAGACCATCTTCATCCTGCGCCTCCAATGGATTGATAAACCTTAGGTCATCCACATGAGGGAAATTTGCTACTGTCCTACAAATCTCTACACTTGGAGGCCCAACAACGTCTACAAGAAGAAGGTTGTGTAGTAGACATCAAGCTCTTTTCTGGCGCCGTTGCCGGGGAGGTTAGTGCTTGAAGGTATATCTTTAGATCTTGCAATCGAGTCTTTTAGTTTCTTGTTTTATCACTAGTTTAGTTTATAAAAGAAAACTATAAAAAATGGAATTGAGTTTGTCTCATATGCTTCACCTTTTTAATATCTTTCGTGAGTATGATGGAAAGGATAATTGTGCTCAAGTGCTAGAAGAAGAAATCTATAAAATGTTTGGCGCTAAATATTTGAATGATGAGCATGATTGCAATGTTGTTAGTATGAATTCCTTGAATATCTATGATTCTAATGATATGCAAATCCACAAGCTTGGGGAGGCTATGTTTGATGAAGTTGATATTTTTTGTCCCCCAAGTTTTGATGAGCAAATTTATTATGATGAAATCATGCCTCCTATCTATGATGATTATTGTGATGACATGTATGCTTTAAATAATAATAATAACAATGAACCTTGTCATCTTGATCTTAATTTTCAATCACATGATAGTTATTTTGTTGAGTTTGCTCCCACTATTATTCATGAGAAGAATTTTGCTTATGTGGAGAGTAATAAAAATTATATGCTTGTAGATCATGAAAAGAATGCTTTAGATGCTGGCAATATTGTTGAATTTATTCATGATGCTACTGAAAATTATTATGAGGGAGGAACATATGCTTGTAGGAATTGCAATAATATCGAGTTTCCTCTCTATGTGCTTAAAATTTTGAAGTTATGCTTGTTTTACCTTCCTATGCAAGTTGATTCTTGTTCTCACAAGTTGTTTGCTCACAAAACCCTATGCATAGGAAGTGGGTTAGACTTAAATGTGCTAGTCATATTCTCCATGATGCTCTCTTTATGTTACAATTCTTATCTTTTATGTGAGCATCGTTGAAATCATCATGCCTAGCTAGGGGCGTTAAACGATAGCGCTTGTTGGGAGGCAACCCAACTTTATTTTTGTTCCTTACTTTTTTCTCCTATTTAGTAATAAATAATTCATCTAGCCTCTGTTTAGATGTGGTTTTTATGTTTTAATTAGTGTTTGTGCCAAGTAGAACCGTTGGGAAGACTTGGGGAAAGTCTCGTTGATCATGCTGTCAAAAACAGAAACTTTAGCGCTCACGAGAATTGCTGCCATTTTTATTTGGAGAGTGATATTTAGTTAATTCTTTTTTCATATGATTAATAGATAAATTACTAAGGTCCAGAAATTTATTTGAGAATTGTTTGAGGTCCATAAGTATACGTTTGATCCAGATTACTACTGACTGTTCTGTTTTTGACGGATTCTGTTTTTCATGTGTTGTTTCCTTATTTTGATGAATCTATGGCTAGTAAAAGAGTTTATAAACCATAGAGAAGTTGGAATACAGTAGGTTTAACACCAATATAAATAAAGAATGAGTTAATTACAGTACCTTGAAGTGGTGATTTACTTTCTTATACTAACGGAGCTTACGAGTTTTCTGTTAATTTTTGTGTTGTGAAGTTTTCAAGTTTTGGGTAAGGATTCGATGGACTATGGAACAAGGAGTGGTAAGAGACTATGCTTGGGGATTCCCAAGGCACCCCAAGGTAATATTCAAGGACAACCAAGAGCCTAAGCTTGGGTATGCCCCGGAAGGCATCCCCTCTTTCGTCTTCGTTCATCGGTAACTTTACTTGGAGCTATATTTTTATTCACCACATGATATGTGTTTTGCTTGGATCATCAATTTATTTTGTTAGGATTTGCTTGGTGTTATTTAGAACAATGTTTTGCATCTTTTATTTCAATAAAAGTGGCATGGATAGCCTTTACTATGCCTATTTTAGAAGTCCACATGTTGCTGTTTGAAAACAGAAAGTTTACCGCTGTTGCAATAATTCCCTAGAAAAGTAAGAATGTGATAAAATGTTGAAACCTTTTGCATATTAAGCTCTTATAAATTTACTACAGCGGAAATTTTATTTCATAATTTTTGGAGCTAGGGAAGTATGGATGTTGCAGCATTCTTTACAGACTATCCTGTTTAGGCAGATTGCTGTTAGGTTTGCATTGTTTGCATATGTTTGCTTCTTTAATGATTCTATTTGAGAATAGGACTATTAAATATGCAGAGGCATTTAGTATGCAATGTTGAATAATAATTTTAGTGATTTGCTACAGTAGTGTATGATAAGGGTTTTGCAATGGTTTATACTAACTTATCTCACGAGTCCTTGTTGAGTTTTGTGTGGATGAAGCTTTTGAGATTTAGGGAGATCGTGATATGAGAGGAATTAAGGAAACACAAAAGCTCAAGATTGGGGATTCCCAAGGAACCCCAAGATAATATTTCAAGAAGTTTCAAGCGTCTAAGCTTGGGGATGCCCCGGTTGGCATCCCACCTTTCTTCTTCAACAACTATCGGTTAGTATCGGTTGATACTAAGTTTTTGCTTCTTCACATGATGTATGCTATTATTAGATGTCATTTTATTTAGTTTTAATTGATGTTCGAATAAAGTATCAAGGTCTGAAATTATTGAATGGGAGAGTCTTCACATAGTTGCATAATTATTCGACTACTCAGTGATCTTCACTTATATCTTTCGGAGTAGTTTGTCATTTGCTCTAGTGCTTCACTTATATCTTTTAGATCATGGTGGCAGTTCTATTTTGAAGAAATAGATGAACTCTCATGCTTCACTTAGATTATTTTGAGAGTCTTAAATAGCATGGTAATTTGCTTAAAATCCTAATATGCTAGGTATACAAGAATAATAAAACTTTCTTATGAGTTTTTTGAATACTATGAGAAGTTTGATACTTGATAATTGTTTTGAGATATGGATATGGTGATATTAGAGTCATGCTAGTTGAGTGGTTATGAATTTGAGAAATACTTGTGTTGAAGTTTGTGATTCCCGTAGCATGCACGTATGGTGAACCGTTATGTGATGAAGTCGGAGCATGATTTATTTATTTATTGTCTTCCTTATGAGTGGCGGTCGGGGACGAGCGATGGTCTTTTCCTACCAATCTATCCCCCTAGGAGCATGCGCGCAATACTTTGCTTTCATAACTTGTAGATTTTTGCAATAAGTATATGAGTTCTTTATGACTGATGTTGAGTCCATGGATTATACCCACTCTCACCCTTCCACCCTTGCTAGCCTCTCTAGTACCGCGCACCTTTCGCCGGTACCATAAACCCACCATTTACCTTCCGAAAAACAGCCACCATACCTACCTATTATGGCATTTCCATAGCCATTCCGAGATATGTTGCCATGCAACTTTCCATCGTTCCGTTTATTATGGCATGCTTCATCATTGTCATATTGCTTTGCATGATCATGTAGTTGACATAGTATTGGTGGCAAAGCCACCGTTCATAATTCTTTCATACTTGTCACTCATGCATCATTGCATATCCCGGTACACCGCCGGAGGCATTCATATAGAGTCATATCTTGTTCTAAGAATCGAGTTGTAAGTAAATAAAAATGTGATGATCATCATTATTAGAGCATTGTCCCAGTGAGGAAAGGATGCTGGAGACTATGATTCCCCCACAAGTCGGGATGAGACTCCGGACAAAAAATAAATAAAAGAGGCCAAAGAAGCCCAAATAAAAAAAGAGAAAGAAAAGAGGCCATAAAAAAAGAGAAAAGGCCCAAATAAAAAAAATAAAAAATGAGAGAAAAAGAGAGAAGGGGCAATGCTACTATCCTTTTACCACACTTGTGCTTCAAAGTAGCACCATGATCTTCATGATAGAGAGTCTCCTATGTTGTCACTTTCATATACTAGTGAGAATCTTTCATTATAGAACTTGGCTTGTATATTCCAATGATGTGCTTCCTCAAAATGCCCTAGGTCTTCGTGAGCAAGCAAGTTGGATGCACACCCACTAGTTTCTTTTGTTGAGCTTTCATCTACTTATAGCTCTAGTGCATCCATTGCATGGCAATCCCTACTCACTCACATTGATATCTATTGATGGGCATCTCCATAGCCTGTTGATACGCCTAGTTGATGTGATACTATCTTCCCCTTTTTTGTCTTCTCCACAACCACCACTCTATTCCACCTATAGTGCTATATCCATGGTTCACGCTCATGTATTGCGTGAAGATTGAAAAAGTTTGAGAACATCAAAAGTATGAAACAATTGCTTGGCTTGTCATCGGGGTTGTGCATGATTTAAATACTTTGTGTGGTGAAGATAGAGCATAGCCAGACTATATGATTTTGTAGGGATAACTTTCTTTAGCCATGTTATTTTGAGAAGACATAATTGCTTAGTTAGTATGCTTGAAGTATTATTATTTCTATGTCAATATGAACTTTTGTCTTGAATCTCATGGATATGAATATTCATACCACAATTAAGAAGAATCACAATGAAATTATGCCAACTAGCATTCCACATCAAAAATTATCTTTTTTATCATTTACCTACTCGAGGACGAGCAGGAATTAAGCTTGGGGATGCTTGATACATCTCCAACGTATCTATAATTTTCGATTGCTCCATGCTATATTATCTACTGTTTTGGGAAATATTGGCTTTATTATCCACTTTTATATTATTTTTGGGACTAACCTATTAACCAGAGGGCCAGCCCAGATTTGCTGTTTTATGCCTATTTCAGTGTTTCAAAGAAAAGGAATATCAAACCGAGACGAAACGGAACGAAATCAACTGGAGAAGTTATTTTTGGAAGGAAACTTACCAGATAGACTTGGACCCTACGTCAAAAGATGAAGGAGGTGCTCACGAGGGTAGGGGGCGTGCCCCCTGACTCGTGGCCACCCCTTCGGTCCACCGACGTACTCCTTTCACCCATATATACCCACGTATACTAAAACTTCCAGAACGGAGAATAGTTCGGGAGTTCCGCCGCCAGAAGCCTCCGTAGCCACCGAAAACCAATCTAGACCCGTTCCGGCACCCTGTCGGATTGGGAATCCCTCTCCGGTGGCCATCTTCATCATCCCGATGCTCTCCATGACGAGGAGGGAGTAATTCTCCCTCGTGGCTGAGGGTATGTACCAGTAGCTATGTGTTTGATCTCTCTCTCTCGTGTTCTTGATTTGGCACGATCTTGATGTATCGCGAGCTTTGCTATTATATTTGGATCCTATGATGTTTCTCCCCCTCTACTCTCTTGTAATGAATTGAGTTTCCCCTTTGAAGTTATTATATCGGATTGAGTCTTTAAAGATTTGAGAACACTTGATGTATGTCTTTCCGTGCGTATCTGTGGTGACAATGGGATATCACGTGATTCACTTGATGTACGTTTTCGTCATGATTCTCTGGTAGAACTTTGGGGCACTCTTTGAGGTCCTTTGTGTTGGTTGAATAGATGAATCTGAGATTGTGTGATGCATATCGTATAATCATACCCACGGATACTTGAGGTGACATTGGAGTATCTAGGTGACATTAGGGTTTTGGTTGATTTGTGTCTTAAGGTGTTATTCTAGTAAGAACTCTAGGGCTGTTTGTGACACTTATAGGAATAGCCCAACGGATTGATTGGAAAGAATAACTTTGAGGTGGTTTCGTACCCTACCATAATCTCTTTGTTCGTTCTCCGCTATTAGTGACTTTGGAGTGACTCTTTGTTGCATGTTGAGGGATAGTCATGTGATCCAATTATGTTAGTATTGTTGAGGGAACTTACACTAGCGAAAGTATGAACCCTAGGCCTTGTTTCCTAGCATTGCAATACCATTTACGCTCACTTTTATCATTAGTTACCTTGCTGTTTTTATATTTTCAGATTACAAATTCTCATATCTACCATCCATATTGCACTTGTATCACCATCTCTTCGCCGAACTAGTGCACCTATAAAATTTACCATTGTATTGGGTGTGTTGGGGACACAAGATACTCTTTGTTATTTGGTTGCAGGGTTGCTTGAGAGAGACCATCTTCATCCTACGCCTCCTACGGAATGATAAACCTTAGGTCATCCACTTGAGGGAAATTTGCTACTGTCCTACAAACCTCTGCACTTGGAGGCCCAACAACGTCTACAAGAAGAAGGTTGTGTAGTAGAAATCAGGTTGTAGCTAGAAGGGTGGTTGGGACGCGACATTGGCCCATACCGCGGTGACCCCCGATTGGGAGGCATCGACTGTGGGTTTTCTCCCTCGTCGATGTTGACCGCGTCTACGCAGAACATTGTTCCCTTCCCCAAGCTGCGGGATCAGGCCCGTCGTTCTATGCTTGTGAAGAGAGCAACCTAAGCAAGCAGGCTAGTAGCTTAGGCTCCTTCTAGTGTATATATAGTGGTTTTCTTTTTCTCTCCATATCAACCATTTTATATTGCGTATGTGTCATTCAAGAGTGAAATGATGGTTGCTTCTTCCGACTAACTTACTGTGTGATTTGACTGCTCCTTAGTGGCCCCTACACGTACTCCCCCTACGTGTATGCAACAGTCACACGTACACATCGACGCAAAAACGCGCGTGACGCCCTAATGCATGCATGTCCGAGCACACGACGGAACACACACGGTCACGCTCAAGTGCTCAACCTACACGTGCATGCACACACATACTCAGTCAGGGTGAGCTAGTGACCGTATGAACACCGAAAAATATATATATTGAGCGCAATGAGCGTATTACGAAGTCCACTGACCGTATTTTTACAAATATACAGTGACAGACAGTGTATTTATCTCGTTTGAAATTAAGCCATATTAACCGGAGAGGAGGCAGCATGGACTAGCATTACTTTGCTGTGTCCCGTCAACTTGCCGAAAGAGAAGAAGGTTGTAGGACGGGAGAATCTTGTGCGCGGTGGCTCGCAGGACAAGGAGAAACTTTTGACTAATGCAAGCTCTCCCTCGCTCAGGCGGTGGACATGCAACAGTTAATTCGGTGTCAGATTACCAGAAGCATTCACTATACTACTAGTGCTATTATTGTTCGATTTCCCGAACAGCCAAGCGCAAAGTTTACTAGTACTACTACTATAGTCCATAAAGGTACGTACTATACTAGTACTAGGAACCAGATGGAGGAGCGTCTGCACTCTTATTATAATTTTAAAATGTGATAAAGCAATCTTCAACACATTTGGTTCTCTTCGAGGGTTCTCGCATGTGATAATGGAAGTTGATTGCATAGAACACTCGCCACAATTCTCGCTTAATTCTGGCTCATATCCTGTTACAAATAGTAGCGCTTAGTAATATTTCCTCTTTTTTGTTATTCAGCATGTAAACAGGTCAGCAAACCTTGCGGCGCATCTTCATGCAAACCGTGCTTGCTGCACTTTGAATGTGGCCGAGAGCTGGCTTCATGAAACACCTCGCTTCCTACTTTTTTTGCGGGGTACCTCGCTTCCTAGTGACCTGTGTCTTGGCTGATCGTCCTAAGAATGCTTATATATGAATAAAGCTCTCTCATTTACCCGCAAAAAAGATTAAGCCATATTAACCGGAAAGGAGGGAGTATGGACTAGCACTACTTTTTGGTGTGTCCCGTCAACTCGCAGAACGAGGAGAAGCTTGCAGGACAAGGTGAAGCTCACTTACGCCTTTTGACTAATGCAACCTACCCTCAGTGGACATGCATCAGTCCATTCAGTGTCAGATTGTCAGTGGCATACACTATAGTACCCAACATGCGGAGTACCATCATTGTTCGACTTCATGAAGGGGCGAAGAGCCAAGCGTAGTAGTACGCGTACTTGGTTTTGCACCTTCATACTACTCCACCCTCTGTCACAGTTTACAGGGCGCGCTTCATTATGATGCATTTCTCTCAATGCATTTCCACCACCAGAGAGACTTTAGACGCGTTTGGTTTAATGCTCAATTAATTAGGGCGTGGTAACCGCAATCAAGTCCACAATTTTCTCTCCATGTATTGTACTACTACGGAGTGCATGCATGTGTGTACCCGGGGTGGAAGCACTGCATGCATGTGTGTACGCATTATTCCCTCTAGTAATAGACGTCGTGCTATAACTACCAATGCTATTTTTCAGGCCGATCGCTAGTCGCCTTGGTCCCACATTTTTTTTTCTTTTTTCTGAAGCGCGTTGTATAAACAGTGACAGATGGAGTAGTATGAGCGGATTCAAAGAAGAGCGTATTGATGGTTGCTTCTTCAGAGCAACTTACAGTGGGAAAGGTGGGGCTTATGATTTGACTGCTCATTACTCATTATTAATGCGGCGCAACGACCGGGCTGAGTCTCCCATGCGGTTGTGCACTACCCCCTCGGTTCTTAAATATACTCCGGAGTATTTGTCTTTCTAGAGATTTCAACGAGTGACTACTCAAATATTTGTTTTTTTACAGATTTCAAATGGACTGGCACATACGGATGTATATAGACATATTTTAGAGTGTAGATTCACTCATTTTGCTCTGTATGTAGTCACTTGTTGAAATCTCTGTTAAGACGAATAGAATATTTAGGAACAGAGGGAGTACACATATGAAGCAAAAATGAGTGAATCTACACTCTAAAATATGCTAGTTTGAAATTTGTAAAAAGATAAATATTTAGGAACAAAGGAGTATAATATTGTGCATGGCACATGGACCCGGATGATGAAGAGGCTTCTGGCAATGCTATCAAGCTTCCATCATTTGTTTACATAATTGACGTACTATACAAATAATTTTCCAGCGACATGAAATTGTACAATGGTGTGAGCTTTTAGCTTTTGTTTCGCGTGTCTTGCCATCGATGCTCTTTCGGAAACAATAAAAAACTAACTTCCTTGCTAATGCATGTCAATTATTAGCAGATCAGAGCTAATAATTACATCACAACTGAAGACAAAGTTGTGAGAAGGTGTTAAATTAGAATTGATCCATGCTTTCATTGGCAGCAATGTCCCCCCAGCTCTGTCTAAATCAACAAGGCATGTTGGGGAAAAAAGTAGTTGTCTGGAGCATGCAACATTCCGATCATTTTGTGCAGTTCCACTAAAATAGAGCTGAGCATCCCTGTTCCAAAGATATCAAGTGTGATTATGATAAGAGAGGACTGCTGATGAAACAATAAACACACAAATAGAAGCCGGTCACCTTTGCAGTCTCTCTTAAGACTAACTAGTTGGAGAAGATTAGGCTCGGAGTTGGATGAGGAGGATAGAGCAAAACCAATCTCCCTTTGTGCAGTCGCACTGAAATGTAGAGACGTTGCCCGTGTGACATTTTAGTACAACTGCACAAAACACTCTTAAGAAAAAAGTGATTTGTGCAGTTCACCAAAAGGTCGCAATAGCAACGAGGTGAAATGGATAGCCCTGTTTGCAAAAAAGAGGTAGAAAGGAAACAATTACTGGCCAATAACAGTTGATGACACATGAGACGACAAAAAAGAAGCATATTCCTTGTCCTAAGGGAAGATAACAACACGGTTGTGTTTGTCTAAAATGGTGTGAGGACGAGAATGCAATATGGAAAGTACACCGGACGAGCTACGTTTTGGGCAAAGAACTACGGAAGATCCACATGCAGCGACGTGGGAAAACAGGCAATGGAGCAAGGCCGGAGGGAATACCTAGAGGTCGTCGGGATGTAACTAGGTGAGCGGCGGCGGGCGGAATCTGCGAGAAGGTGGCGTAGGCCCTGCTGCGCCGGAGCTTGGTCAGAGAGAACGGTGTGTACCGCAGATCGGGACGTGCTGCCTTGGCGCCGTCGAACGGAGAAACGATGCACTTCCTCCCTTTCCCCCGGCGGACGGGATGAGGCCGGATCAGTGACCAATGGTGAGAGAGAGAGAGGCCACCGTACTCCCTTTCCCCCGGTGGACGGGATGAGGCCGGATCAGTGACCAACGGTGAGAGAGAGAGAGGCCACTGGAGCCTTGTGTGAGATACTCTGAAGAGAGGACTACCTTTTCCTCCATAAAATCATTTTATATTCTGTGTACATGCCATTGAGCGCTATAACTTTATTTAAAAATAACCATCAACGTGTCAAGTCGAACTTTGTTTTGTGCACGCGTGGTACACTACCTCCCTAGGTAAACAACCGCTACAGGCGTTCAAATTAGCACGTGGGCTGCCATTTCGTAAAGAAATGAGCTCCACCATGTACCCGCGCAGGTGTGGCTAGGCACGAAGCGTGAGTACGTGCACGGTGCACCTATTCTCTTCTTGTATACGTACACCACCTATGTGGGGTTGTGTGAGAGAGATACAAACCTAGAGAGATATAGTGTGTGGGTTCTTGAGAGTTTTTTTTGTGGGGGGGGGGTCAATCAAAATATTTAACATATGCAATGTGTGTGAAATAGAGTCCTGGATATAACATATATACAGAGGGGGCGATCCACGAGAAGAGAGTGGAGGTATCATCGGCTTGAGGTGTCCATAGAATCGAAGAGAGGGATGATGTGTGTGTGTGTGTGCGCGCGTGATCGATAAAGAGTGCCATCGAATTTGTGTGTGCCCATGTCAAAGATATAGAGTGGCTGGCCTACTGGAACGTGAGATGGGACATGTGCAGTTTGTCTCTGTGGCATGGATACCTACCTGCAGTGCTCGACTATCGGTGTGTGGTGGGGGAAGAGGGAGGCCAAATTAACTATAGAGGTACAATGGCTGGTATATGTGTGGAGGAGGAGACAGGCCTACCTCATGTATTAAGGAGATCGATCTTCCTCATGTATTAAGGGAGATCGATCGGCATCCATGCATATGTGCAGGAGATGAATAAGGTTGGGAGAGAGACAGAGCTAGAGTGTTGGAGGGGGTGGTATTGGAGTTGCTTCTAACAAATTGTGGGATAGGCTTGCTAGACAAACGGAGGGCACGCCCGCAATATCAATAAGAGAGGAGATGGCTGCTTGTTGTCTGTGCACGTGCGTGTGAGAGACGGGTCAGGAGGCATGCACGAATGATGAGGGGGGACGATGTGGCTGTGGTAAGCAGACGTAACTACATATAGGAAGATCAATCGCCCTTTGTAAGAGAAAGGAGAGACATAACTTGTGAGGTACGTTGATCTATGGGGGGGTAGTTAAAGTCGATCTAGGTATATGTTGGGAGATCGATCGGTATACATGCATGTGTGTGTTAGAAGCAAATGAGGCACGAGGAGAAGGATAGAGAGAGAGGGAACATGTAGGAGGTGGTACGAGAGGCATACTATATCGAGGGGGAGGAGTGTGCGAGTACGAGAATGATGAAAAGAGTGGTGGGAGTGAGGCATGGACGGTGACAAGAGAAGAGGGGAAGCTTGTGTTTGTGCTAGGCACACCTGGCTAGAGAGGCATATCGATCGATGTGTGTCGTAAAGAAGGAGCTAAAGTGAAAAGACGAATTTGCGCGATGGAGCTAGCGAATGCTGAGGGAGGGTGAGAGGGATGCGGGTGTGTGCATGCACAAGAGAAAGTTAGCGCTAGCTACAAAGATAAGAGGGTTGTGTGGGTGTAAAAGACGAATAGAGATCATATATACTTCATTATAAAAAGCGAATTCGGATATTTGAAGAATTTATCATAGTGTTTCAAACCGACGGATGTGTGAATATATATAACGGTGATACACATGGTGTGGTTATGGACATGGTATACTACATTTAATATATTTTATCTCTACTCTTATAAAAAACGGAGTTGTTGATGATGGTGTGCATGCCATCCTGCATTATAGGTCGTCTGATTTATATCTGGCGGATAGCAAAGAAACTATGATGGTTGAAGTTGGCAACAATCATGATTGTAGATTCTTATTAAAATAGATAAACGAATTCAAATTTAGTTCGAATTGCAGCGGTAATATAAACATTTGGAATGCACTAAAATGTTGGTATGAGTAGGTTACATGCATTATACAACAAGCGAAAAAATTAATCGGACATAACATGGATTCATACTCCCTCCTTCCATCTATATAGGGAGTAATGAGATTTTTAAGACCGCCTTTGACTATTGACAAGATTAATAGTACATGACATGCACAATGTGAAAATTATATCATTGAAAGAACCTTTCACAGATGAATTTAACGGTGTGCTTTGTGTAAGTTGCATGCCATATATCATTGCTCTAATATTTGGTCAAAGTTAGCATCGAAAAACGCATTAGGCCCTATATAGATGGAAGGAGGGAGTACTAGCTTTGAATAGCATTTGTACAGTAAAACGGGGCAAGACTCTCTCTTTGTGTGCTGTGAATAGTTTTATTTTTTCGTTTTCTTTTTGGTTGAGAGAATTGCGAATTGATTTGGTACGTACAAGTACAATATTACTACATGTTAGGCTTGTCCCTAAAATTCAACCCGCGTCTTGTTATATCCCGAAAATTCAGATATCGTGCTCCCAAAACTGGCGCCTTCACAACCCGCGCCTTGCTATCCCGAAATTACAACGCGCGCGAAAACTCCCTCCAGCTGCCAAATCCCGACACGCGAAATCCCCCTTCTAACCCTGAGCCGAAAGGGCCGCTAGTTCAAATCGGTGGGGGGTACTTTTGTAACACACCCTACATTTTGGACAAGCGTGTTCCTAAGTCATGCTTCACCCCCTCCCATCGCCCCCTTTTCGCCATTCGAAATCCCAGGCCGCCATAACCTCTTCGCTCCAGCCACGAAACCCCACCCTCCTCTGTCCGCCACATCACCGCTTCCCAGCCGGAGCCTCTTCCCCGACAACGTCGTCCACCGCAACAGCTCGACGTCCCTCGTCCACCTTCCCGGATGAGGATCCGTCGTCCATCTCGTTGTCCCGCCGGTTCAGCCGTCCCGTCCTCCACCTCCAAGGAGCTGCTCCGACGATCGCCTCGTCTATCGTGGCTGCTCCATCCCCACAGCACCGCCTTAACCTGCTCCACCGGAACCATAGCATCCTCACTGACTCCTCGGACGAAGCCGAGGCCTACTCGGTGCCACCAAAGAGGTTGTACACTCATCGCATCGCACCTTCTCCTTAACTCGACCTCCCGGCGCCGACGGTGCTCCATCCCGCACCCCCATGGAGGGGCTACCTTGAAGCTAGTGCCGCGGGAGACATCTCCACGGCGGCTCTCCCCCAGTGCGAGGCCCCTTCGGCGGCGGCATCCATACCAGCCGGATCTGCTGCTGCTGCTCCGGCTCTCGCTCGATCGCTCGCTCGCCCAGCTGCTGCTGCTGCTCTCCCCCTCGCTCATGCTGCTGCTCTGCTCCGATTAAGCCACACTTTAGTCGACTGAATCGACTTTTTGGTCAGTCGATTTTCAGGGGTTGGGGGGCTCACTGGAGTTAAGGAAGAACCACCCGTAGCGGGAACGGGGGCTCGCCGGAGAGGTACCCCACTATCTATCTTAGGGTTCAGGGTGGGGGCGGGGGGCCTAGAGGGCTGGCTGGGGCGGCGGTGGCGAGTTGTTTCGGGGCAGCGAGGCGGCGCTGGGGTCGGCGGTTCGGCCGGTGGTGGCTGGCGGCTCAGGGGGGGTGCAGGTTGAAGATGAACTGTAGGCCCTCCCTAAACTACATGTCAAGTGCCTCTCTGCTACCATTGCGTTCAGTTTCGACAGTAGCATTCAGATTCCACAGTAAATTTCAGTTTCGACAGTTAAGTTCAGAGTCAACAGTTTTTACCTCATCTGTTGTAGTCAGGTGGTTTTTGGTGATGTTAATTTTACATCCATTTTACATCATCTATTGGAGATGCTATTAGAATCCCACTTGAGATTGACGACGTCTGTCTTGTGCTGCTTCAGCCTTGACGTCTTACGGCTCACCAGAGCTGCTCCAACGACAGAACGATCCATCACAACAGAGCAGTGCCCTGGACGCCGTCTACAGATTCCTCAGATCTTCCTCCACACCTCCGACAGCCACCTCTGCCTCAACTGCTTCGGCGACCAACCCAATGATGCTGAGGTCGACACGGCTACGGCAAAGAGATTGTACACTTGTTGCATCACTTATTACTATGCATTCACGTCGATCCATTAGGGCTATTTTGGTTCAACGGAAAAACATCGATCCACTGGTTGTTACCATCACTCTAAATTTTTGAATGCTCTCCTTACATAATCTCACCATATTTTTTCGTATGCATGTTAGATATTGTACACAGTCATGCTGAACATGTAGAGAAAAAGAGAAGAGTTTTGCGCGGCAATACAATGTCATGCAGACATCGCTCCATGGTGGGTTCAATGGCAAACCCTCCCCACCCCTCTCTAGATTGGAATCCAGAGGAAGATATCTGTTCTGAGGCGATTCGGACGCCGCTGACCACTCCTATTTACCCCCCAAGGTGTTTGCTCTACCTTGGCATGATGATGTTAGTCATATCATGCATATGTTGCCTTGCAGTGCCTACTTTTGACATCATATATGTCATCTGCTTAGTTTAGACATGTTCTGTAATGCCACATGTTTAGTTTCAATATCATATATGGGAATTATGCAGTCTCATGTCTTTTAGCCAGCCATAATATATGTGAAATGTGCAATGCCATCCTGTTTAACCAGGCATCATATATTTGAATGATATCTTGCCCATCCTTTTCTTCATTACATTTCCATTTGTCGACAATGTTTGTACATTAAACTACTCTTCCTGTGAATCAGCCATTTGGGCGGGAGATGGAAAAATCTGGAGTGAAAACAAGGACTTCAGAGCAGATAGTGCTACCTGTCGAAGCAGATCTCTTGTTGGGTCCTGATAGCTCCTCGGAGATGGATTCAGATACAGATGACCAGTCCTATTCCCCCACTGAGGTGTATGCTCTAACTTGGCACGGTTAAACTGCTCATATCATGCATACCGTGTCTTGCATTGCATAGTTTAGACATCATATACACAATATTCAACACCATGTTCTTAGTTCAGACATCATATCAAATGCCCTCTGTTTAGCATATAAATCACATATGTGAATTAAATGATGCGATCCTGATTACTTAGACAACATGTAGGTGAATTATGTCATGCGATCTTGTTTAGTTATTCATCATATCTTTGAATTATGTTATGCTATGCTATCCAGTTTAGATAGACATCATATATGTGAAATTATGTCATGCTATCCGTTTTAGTTAAACAATATACATGTCAACTATTTCATGCCCTCTTGTTTCCACACTATCTATTGCATCTGTCTCTCATACAATGTCTGTACATTCAACTATGTTTCCTGTTTATCAGCCATTTGAATTGGAGCGGGTGATGCCAGTATCTAGCGGACTAAAAACACGATCTTCAAATAAAACTGTGCTACCTCTTGGTGGAGATAGCACCCCGGTTGTACATGCACAAGAACCAGCCCTACCACACATAACCCAAACTCTCACAGATTGTACCCTTACTATGATGGACAGAGAACCAGCTTCACCCAATCTAACCCCAACCCCAGCCGATAGTAACCCAGTTCCTGTTGACACAACACCATCTCCACCATAGAGCTCCCAAACAAGAGCAGTTAGTAAGGCAGCTCCAGTGCCCAAAGGGCCAGTACTATCACGGCGAACCCCAACTCCACCAGTTAGTACGCCTATTCCTGTGGAGGAAGCACAACCAGCTAGTCATAGTTTAGCATCTATCGCATTTGATGTTGTTAAATCATATGTGCGTATCTTCCCATCTTGGAAATATTATACTGAAGATGAAGGAAAATGCCAGTTGTAGGTGTTTGTCCAGGAGTTATGTGTAAGTAATGTTATTCATGGCAATTACTTTGCTTCGTCCCATACATCCTACCTCCATGATGGTTATAATACAACAAATTTTCCCATTTTTCTCTATAGAGAAGGACCGATTTGGAAACTCAGGATGAGGTAACCTGTGCTAATACCTCTGCTATCTTCAAGAATGCTTGGTGGCAGTACTGGAATTACCTGAAGAAAACGTACTTCACCGGCAAAGAAACTCATCAAATTCCCTTACGTTCTCCTGAGACACATTTACTGGACGATGACTGGGAATGCCTTGTTCTGTACTGGTCCCGAACTAAGAATGTGGTAAGGTCTATGAGCTCATTTTCTATATTTAAGTATTATATTCTTGCGTCTTACTATACTCTGTTCATGTAGAACAGGTTCCTAAACCTGAAGAACAATTGTTCTAATTTAAGATTCCATTGCTACCATATGACATAGATATATGTTTGTTTGATGCTTTTATTATGTACTAGTACTTGGCAATAGAAGACTTGGTAGTTTAATCCTGTCCACCTTAATAATGCAATGGTTCACCAAAATGAGTTTCATATACTAGTACATGCTAAACTTGTTATGTCTGCTTGTTTCTTCTTTTAGAATGCTGACAGAATATTGGGGAAGAGTCCCTTATTAAGCAACGGTAAAGGAAGTAATGCAGATAAGGTTCAGGATAGTGACACATCCTGTCTTGATTTAGTGTTGGAGTTACTGTCCACTACCGCTTGCACAAGCTATTCAAACTCACTGTCTGAATCAGTTCGGTTTCTTGAGTCTCAACTACAAGTTGAAAGACATCGATCAGCTGTGCTGCGACAAGAAGCAGAAGGAGTGCGGAAGTCCCTGGAGCATTCAGATGCATACTTTCTGGTGCAACAACAAGCGTTGGAGGATTTTAGCGCCAAACAGGACAAAGCTAATCAGCTTGCTAAGCTTATTGCCAGCATGGTGGATACCCAGGATAACGTTTCTTGAGCTCTTCTGAAGTTGTTTCAGTTATGCTCTTGTTTTGCTGCCACGTTTATTTGCACTAGTGGCCAATTTTGACGGCCAGTGTATATGATATGCTGCTTTGTTCCCTATATTTGCACTGGTGGCGAACTTTGATGCCCAGTGGATTTAATATGTGTAATAGCCGTGATAGCCTAGCGTTAGTTGCTTGCTTATTTATTTCCTTGTTGTCTTGTTTATTTGTTTGCTTATAGTCATTGTAGTTCTTTTTCCTCGGTTAACTAGTGGCTGCAATAACCTATTTTTTAAAACTAGGCCACAATAACCATGGGCTAATATTTATTGTAGTGACACTGGGCCTCCTACGGGCCGTAGAAATAGTGGGCCTTCTACGGCCGTAGAAACAGTAGGCCTTCTACGGGCCATAGAAACAATGGGCCTTCTACGGGCCATATCATCAATGGGCCTTATACGGGCCGTATGATCGATTGGCCAAACATGGGCCAATAACAGGCCGCATTATGGTCGTAAACGGGATAGAGTTGGAATCATCCGTTCATGGGCCGACCGTAACGGGCCATCGTTAATAGGCCGTATTGATGACACTATGAAAACGGCCCAACGTATTAATGGACCACAAACGGGCCGACTGTAACCAAGAGCTGAATTTGGCCCACAAGCAGTAACGGGCCGTAAGTACACGAATGCTGGAAATGAGCCCAAGAATAAATGGGCTCTGAGAAGGCCGAAAGATAACATGGGCTGGAAACGGCACAACGGAATAACGGGTCGTTAATGGGTATAAAGTGATACATTGTTCATTACGGGCTAGTTTCACCAGAGGCCGTTAATGGGTGTAAAGTGATACACTATTCATTATGGGCCAGTTTCACCACGGGCCGTTAATAGGCCAAGAGTTACATAGGGCCTCATATGGGCCGAAAGACGTCATGGGCCATACATGGGACAGAAGTGAAAAAGGGCTGGAATCATATTGGATGGCCCAGATGACGCTATTGGGCCTAATTCGGATAGGGCGTAACGGGCCTTGGGTTAGCGGGCTGTAAATGGGCTATATGCGAACAGGCCGTTAACAGGCTTTTCATGGGCCGGCCCGCCACCTTTTGACCAAGTTAAATGAGCCGGCCTTTTCACAGGAATGGGCCTCTGTTGGGCCGTGCCACATGTCGACGTATCATAGGCGCCTATCTGACTCACCGATGAGCTGACACGTGTTTCATCCGGCTAATAAGAATTTTACACGTGGAAATTTCCCATTGGTCAGGGCTATTAACGGGTTATCGGATCCAAAACCCGACCCGATAGCTTAACAGCGTTCCGTTACGGTGGATGCCACGTGTCGGTCACCCTTGACGAAAGCACTTCTGTGACGCGCGATTTATCGTCATGGAAGTGGACACTTCCGTGATGATAATTTTGGTAATGTCATGGAACACTTCTACGACAGCACATGTATGACTATCTTGATTCTATCATAAATTTGTCATGGATGTACATGCATGACAAAAAAAGCGACCTACTGTGACAAACACGTATCATCACGGAAGTGTATTTTTTTTGTAGTGTTAGTGTCCCACAGTCGATTGACGAAGTTGCAGACACAGGGATTTCTTCCCCCCACAGATCTAGTTCCTATTCGAGCAGGGCTAGATTCCTTCAACGGTGAGATTCAGGTAGAGGACCTTCCCAACCCATCCGGGGGAGAGCGAGTATGTTTCGTCCCTTACCTGCTAAGGGGCGTTGGATTTCCCATTCATTCGTTCCTCCGAGGGCTTCTGGAATACTATGGCCTCCAGCTGCACAACTTCACCCCTGCCTCCATTCTGCATATCGCGGGTTACGTCACTTTATGCGAATTATTTCTAGGTATCGAGGCTCATTTCGAGCTGGGGAGGAAGTAGTTCTGTCTTGTCCCGCGTAATCACGAGGGGTCAGTATTTGAAGTGGGCGTAGCCGAAGTATGGTGTATCGCCGATACCGGATATCTATCCGGCACACCAAGGAAGGCACCCGAAGAATGGCCTTCCGAATGGTTCTATATCGAGGACGTCGCGCTTCCTTACCCAGTTCAAATGGGTCTTCCTGAATTTGCGAGCGTTCCGCTAAGAAACGCCACAGTTGGCGTCCCCGAAGTCTTGAAGAGGAGGACAGCGCAGAAGTTCGCCAGCTTATGAGCAAGATAAAGATGCGCGCTCAGTCCGGACTCACAATAATTGAGGTAATGGCGATCTCCATAGTGCGAGGGGTTCAGCCGCTACAATATAGAGGGCTGCCCATGTGGCACTACAATGGAGAGGATGACGCCTCCCGCTATGGCCGGAAGGGTCCGTATACCCCCGCCGCTCTGGCCAAATATTGGTCTACTTGTTTAAAGGGGGCGAGGAGGAGTTTGTTCGCAATAAGCGCAGAGATGGGTATTCTATGTATGATCCTCCCAGTTGGGTAAGCCTCAACCCCCCTATTCCACTCATTCCACTTCCGAATTACTTTTGATAAATTTCAAGTCTGTTTGTTATGACAGCACTGGCGGAAGGTCACCGAAGGACTTCATAGTCCTGCCCCACAGTTGGAGATCCACAACAAGGAGCTGGATCCTGGCTTTGAAGAGGATTCAGATATATTCGTGGTGCTTGCAGAGGGAGTGTTTTACCAGGCAATCTATGACGGCACAGAAGTGGCCATCACCGCCGACTACCCTGGCCTTCTTCCTACTTCACATGTAAACAATCAAGAAACCCCTCTCTAAAAGAGTGCTCTTATTCTGCCTCACCCACCGCACTATATCGTGATTCACAGGGGAGACGTTCGGCGATTTCAAAGAGATCGGCTCCCGCGTCGGGCAAGCCTTCGAAAAGGAAGGCGGGTGAAGATACAGCCAAGCCTTCATCAAGGAGATACGGATAAACATGCTTTTCGGCGGCCGCATCCGACTGTGACTCGTGTGTTTGTTTGGTTGAAGGAAGAGGGTTCGCCGAACTGTGTCCAGGGACCCGATAGATGGTGTTCCCAACAACTGGGATTTAGATCCAATCAGGGAGACTCGGGCCGATGCAGGAACATCGTCGGACAGCCCTTCGGCCGAGGGTTAAGAAAATATGTCCGTCACCAACTCGAAGGTAGAGAGTGCCATGAACCATCGGACTTGCGGGGCTGTCTTGCGAGACCCCAAGTTCTCGGAGGAGGCTTGATGACCCACAAGTATAGGGGATCTATCGTAGTCCTTTCGATAAGTAAGAGTGTCGAACCCAACGAGGAGCAGAAGGAAATGATAAGCGGTTTTCAGCAAGGCATTCTCTACAAGCACTGAAATAATAGGTAACCGATAGTTTTGTGATAGGATAATTTGTAACGAGTAACAAGTAACAAAAGTAAATAAAGTGCAGCAAGGTGGCCCAATCCTTTTTGTAGCAAAGGAGAAGCCTGGACAAACTCTTATATGATGTAAAGCGCTCCCGAGGACACATCGCATTTGGTACTTTGATAATTTGGTATGTGGGTGGACCGGTGCATGGGTACTATCATTACTTGGACAAGCATCCCACTTATGATTAACCTCTATTGCAAGCATCCGCAACTACAACAAAAGTATTAAGGTAAACCTAACCATAGCATGAAACATATGGATCCAAATCAGCCCCTTATGAAGCAACGCATAAACTAGGGTTTAAGCTTATGTCACTCTAGCAACCCATCATCTACTTATTACTTCCCAATGCCTTCCTCTAGGCCCAAATAATGGTGAAGTGTTATGTAGTCGACGTTCACATAACACCACTAGAGGAGAGACAACATACATCTCATCAAAATATCGAACGAATACCAAATTCACATGACTACTAATAGCAAGACTTCTCCCATGTCGTCAGGGACAAACGTAACTACTCAGAAAGCATATTCATGTTCATAATCAGAGGGGTATTAATATGCATATAGGATCTGAACGTATGATCTTCCACCAAATAAACCAACTAGCATCAACTACAAGGAGTAATTAACACTACTAGCAACCCACAGGTACCAATCCAGACTTGGAGACAAGAATTGGATACAAGAGATGAACTAGGGTTTTGAGAGGAGATGGTGCTGGTGAAGATGTTGATGGAGATTGCCCTCTCCCGATGAGAGGAGCGTTGGTGATGACGATGGCTATGATTCTCCCTCCCGGAGGGAAGTTTCCCCGGCAGAACAGCTCTGCCGGAGCCCTAGATTGGTTCCGCCAAGGTTCCGCCTCGTGGTGGTGGAGTCTCGTCTGGAAAGATGGCTTTTTTTCATCAAAAGACTCCATATAGCAGAAGATGGCCACCGGAGGGACACCAGGGGGCCCACGAGGTAGGGGGCGCGCCCAGGGGGTAGGGCGCGCCCCCCACCCTCGTGGGCAGGGTGTGGCCCCCCTAGTGAACTTCTTGCACTCAGTATTTATTATATATTTTGAAAATGCCTTCCGTGAAGTTTCAGGACTTTTGGAACTGTGCAGAATAGGTCTCTAATATTTGCTCCTTTTCCAGCCCAGAATCCTAGCTGCCGGCATTCTCCCTCTTTATGTAAACCTTGTAAAATAAGAGAGAATAGGCATAAGTATTGTGACATAATGTGTAATAACAGCCCATAATGCAATAAATATTGATATAAAAGCATGATGAAAAATGGACGTATCAACTCCCCCAAGCTTAGACCTTGCTTGTCCTCAAGCGAAAGACGAAATCGAAAAATATGTCCACATGTTTAGAGATAGAGGTGTCGATAAAAATAAAATACGGACATGAGGGCATCATGATCATTCTTAGAACATCAACTTATATAATTCTTCTCATATGATCTCTTATGCTAGAGTAATAATTCAATCACCATTTCAAGTATGAATCACAAACTTCATTGAAAACTAACAAACTATAATCTCAGTCATTGGAGCAATTGCAATTAATCCTAACATAGGAAAGAGTCAATATAAGAGCTTTTCAGCAAGTCCACATACTCAACTATCATATAGTCTTTCACAATTGCTAACACTCACGCAATACTTATGGGTATGGAGTTTTAATCGGACACAGAGAAAGATAGGGGCTTATAGTTTTGCCTCCCAACGTTTTACCTCAAGGGTAATGTCAACAATAATGGTTCATGAAAACTCACATCCAATTAGCCATATATACCGGGATCTTTCCAACATGTTGTGCTTGCCAAAAGATAAAATGTAAAAAGGAAGGGTGAAGATCACCATGACTCTTATGCAAGCTAGGAGATAAAAGTAAAAGATAGGCCCTTCGCAGAGGGAAGCAGAGGTTGTCATGCACTTTTATGGTTGGATGCACAAAATCTTAATGCGAAAGAACGTCACTTTATATTGCCACTTGTGATATGGACCTTTATTATGCAGTCAGTCGCTTTTATTTCTTCCATATCACACGATCGTATAAAGGTTATTTTCTCCCACACTAATAAGTCATACATATTTAGAGAGAAATTTTTATTGCTTGTACCGATGACAACTTACTTGAAGGATCTTATTCAATCCATAGGTAGGTATGGTGGACTCTCATGGAAAAACTGGTTTAAGGGTGTTTGGAAGCACAAGTAGTATCTCTACTTGGTGCAAAGAATTTGGCTAGCATGAGGGGGAAAGGCAAGATCAATCATGTTGGATGATCGAAGACAATATAATTTATCTCAGATGTAAGAAAACATAACCCATTACGTTGTCTTCCTTGTCCAACGTCAACTCTATAGCATGTCATATTTTAATGAGTGCTCACAATCATAAAAGATGTCCAAGATAGTATATTTATATGTGAAGACCTCTCTTTCTTTATTACTTCCTATTAATTGCAACGATGACCAAAAATATGTTTGTCAACTGTCAACAACTTTTATTCATCATACTCTTTCTATGTGAGCTCATTACTCTCCATAAGATCCATATGATCTCTTTGTTTCTTTTTATTCTTTCTCTTTTATTCTATTCCCTCAAGATCATGGCAAAATAATCAAGCCCTTGACTCAACACTAATATTTATTATATATAGCTCACGGACTCGATTACATAGAAGGATCATAAAGCAAAACTCACAACTAGATCATACTAAAAGCTTTTATTCTACTAGATCAAGATATTACCAAAAGGATAGAACTAAGAAAAACAGTAAAGATAGAAGTGATGGTGATACGATACCGGGGCACTCCCCCAAGCTTGGCAGTTGCCAAGGGGAGTGCCCATACCCATATGATTATGTCTCCTTTGTTGGTGAAGAAGGTGATGGTTTTGTTGATGGCGTAGGCTTCTTCCTTAATTTGCGCTTGAGGAGAGAGTTTTGGTCCCTTAGGTCCTCAATCTCGTGCTCCAGGCTTAGTATCTTTTTGCATAGTTCCTGCTTGTTTTCCTGCAAGAGGCGAAAAGGGATAAACTCAATCTTAGGTTTCTTTACTCTATCCGGGAGGCTTGACTTTTTGAACTCCACATGCATGTCCCCAGGTTGAGGTAATGGGACTTCATCTTCTTCCGAGCTCGTCTCCTCCCTTCCCTTGGGTTCATAGTCCTCTTCTTCTTCCGTAGTCCAACCACAATGCTCCACATCCCCATAGACCTTAGGATCTGCAAGGTAGTCAGCCACATAGCTTTCTCCTTCCGAATCATGGGACGACATGTTACTCTAATCTGCAGCAGGACAGCTCAAAACAAAGACAGGAGATATTTGCGTGATACAGGAGTCAAAACCTCCGGGAGATTATATAATGAATTTTTACCGACCAAAATATGTGTCGTGTAAGAAAACGGAGTCCGGAGAGCACACGAGGTGCCCATGAGGTAGGGGGCGCGCCCAGGGGGTAGGGTGCACCCTCCACCCTCGTGGAGCCCCCGTGTCCTTCCCGGACTGCTTCTTATTTTTCTATTTTTCTAAATATTCCAAAACAGAGAAATATTCCATTAAAACTGTTTTGGAGTCGGTTTACTTACAGTACCACATACCTCTTCCTTTTCGGAGTCTGAAACGTTCTGGAAAGTGTCCCTTATGTATTCCTCCGGGGTTACAGTTTCAATAACATTGTTTTCAACATTTATAGGATTACCTGAGATATAATGTTTAATTCTTTGACCGTTCACCACCTTCGGATTTGTGCCTTCGAAGTTGTTGATTTTTATGGCACCGGAATGACAGACCTCCTCGATAACGTATGTACCTTCCCATTTAGAGAGAAGTTTTCCTGCAAAAAATCTTAAACGAGAGTTGTATAGCAATACATAATCACCTACGTTAAAATCACGCTTTTGTATTCTTTTGTCATGACATCTTTTAACCTTTTCTTTAAACAATTTGGCATTCTCATAGGCTTGGGTTCTCCATTCATCAAGTGAGCTAATGTCAAACAACCTCTTCTCACTGGCAAGTTTGAAATCATAATTGAGCTCTTTAATAGCCCAATAAGCCTTATGTTCTAGTTCGAGAGGTAAGTGACATGCTTTTCCATAAACCATTTTATACGGACACATACCCATAGGATTTTTATATGCAGTTCTATAGGCCCATAATGCATCGTCAAGTTTCTTGGACCAATTCTTTCTAGATCTATTAACAGTCTTCTGCAAAATTAATTTGAGTTCTCTATTGCTCAATTCTACTTGACCACTAGACTGTGGGTGATAAGGAGATGCAATTCTATGATTAACATCATATTTAGCAAGCATTTTACGGAAAGCACCATGAATAAAATGTGAACCACCATCAGTCATTAAATATCTAGGGACTCCAAATCTCGGAAAATAACTTCTTTAAGCATCTTAATAGAGGTGTTATGATCAGCACTACTAGTTGGAATAGCTTCTACCCACTTAGTAACGTAATCAACAGCAACTAAAATATGTGTATATCCATTAGAGGCAGAAAAAGGTCCCATATAATCAAAGCCCCAAACATCAAATGGTTCAATAACAAGTGAATAATTCATAGGCATTTCTTGACGTCTACTAATATTACCAATTCTTTGACATTCATCACAAGATAAGACAAACTTACGGGCATCCCTGAAAAGAGTAGGCCAATAAAAACCGGATTGCAATACCTTGTGTGCAGTTCTGTCTCCAGCGTGGTGTCCTCCATAAGCCTCGGAGTGACACTTGCGTAGGATTTGTTCATGTTCATGCTCAGGTACACAACGTCTAATAACACCATCTACTCCTTCTTTATAAAGATGTGGGTCATCCCAAAAGTAATGTCTCAAATCGTAGAAGAACTTTTTATTTTGCTGGTATGTGAAGCCAGGTGGTATAAATTTAGCAATAATGTAATTAGCATAATCAGCATACCATGGAGCAGTATGAGAAGCATTTATGACATTTAATTGTTCATCAGGAAAGCTATCATCAATAGGTAGTGGGTCATCAAGAACATTTTCTAACCTAGACAAGTTGTCTACAACGGGGTTCTCAGCTCCCTTTCTATCAATAATATGCAAATCAAATTCTTGTAGCAAGAGAACCCATCTAATAAGTCAAGGTTTAGCATCTTTCTTTTCCATAAGATATTTAATAGCAGCATGATCCATGTGAATAGTTACTTTAGAATCAACAATATAGGGTCTGAACTTATCACAAGCAAATACAACTGCTAAGAATTCTTTTTCAGTAGTAGCATAATTTCTCTGAGCATTGTCTAGAGTTTTACTAGCATATTGGATAACATTTAATTTCTTATCAACTCTTTCACCTAGAACAGCACCTACAGCATAATCACTAGCATCACACATAATTTCAAAAGGTAAGTTCCAATCAGGTGGCTGAACAATAGGTGCAGAGATTAATGCTTTCTTAAGTATTTCAAATGCTTCTACGCAATCATCATCGAAAACAAATGGTATATATTTTTGTAATAAATTAGTTAGATGCCGAGAAATTTTTGAGAAGTACTTAATGAACCTCCTATAAAAACCGGCATGACCAAGTAAACTTCTTATACCTTTGATGTCCTTGGGACATGGCATCTTTTCAATAACATCAACCTTGGCTTTATCAACTTCAATACCTCTTTCAGAAACTTTATGCCCCAAGACAATACCTTCATTAACCATAAAGTGGCACTTTTCCCAATTCAAGACAAGATTAGTTTCTTCACATCTCTGCAAAACTCGATCAAGGTTGTTTAAGCAATCACCAAAAGAGGATCCATAGACGGAAAAATCGTCCATGAAAACCTCACAAATCTTTTCACAAAAGTCAGAGAATATAGCCATCATGCATCTTTGAAAGGTAGCAGGTGCATTACATGAACCAAAAGGCATACGTCTATAAGCAAAAGTACCGAACGGGCAAGTAAAAGTAGTCTTTGATTGATCATTGGCTGACACACGTATTTGAGAGAAACCAGAATAACCATCTAGAAAGCAAAAAATGTGTATGTTTGGATAATCTTTCTAGAATTTGATCGATAAAAGGTAAGGGGTAATGATCTTTTTAGTAGCTTTATTTAGTTTGTGGAAATCAATTACCATCCTATAACCTATAATAATTCTTCGTCGAATCAACTCATCTTTATCATTAGGAACGATAGTAATACCTCCCTTTTTAGGGACGCAATGGACATGACTTACCCACTGACTATCAGCAACGGGATAAATTATACCTGCCTCTAGAAGCTTTAGTATTTCTTTCTTACCACTTCCTTCATCTTAGGATTCAGCCGTCGTTGATGATCACAAACTGGTTTGGAATCTTCCTCCAAATTTATTTTGTGTTGACACAGAGTGGGACTAATGCCTTTAAGATCATCGAGAGTATATCCAATAGCAGCACGGTGCTTATTCAGAGTTTTCAATAATCTTTCTTCTTCATGCTCTGAAAGGTTAGCACTAATAATAATAAGATATATATTTTTCTCATCATGATAAGCATATTTAAGAGTATCAGGTAAAGGTTTAAGCTCAAACACGGGATCACCCTTGGGTGGAGGAGGATCCCCTAGGATTTCAATAGGCAAATTGTGTTTCAGGATGGGTTCCTGTTTAAAGAATACTTCGTCTATTTCCCTTCTTTCATTCATAAACATATCATTTTCATGGTCTGGCAAATATTATTCTAAAGGATCACTAGGAGGCACGACAATAGAAGCAAGACCAATAATTTCATCTTTACTAGGCAATTCCTCTTCACGGTGTTGTCTACGAAATTTAGAGAAATTAAATTCATGAGACATATCACCTAAACCAACAGAAACAATATCATTATTGCAGTCTATCTTAGCATTAACAGTATTTAAGAAGGGTCTACCAAATATAATGGGACAAAAGCTATCTTGTGGGGAACCAAGAACAAGAAAATCAGCAGGATATTTAGTTTTCCCACACAAGACTTCAACATCTCTGACAATTCCCATTGGTGAAATAGTATCTCTATTGGCAAGTTTAATTGTGACATCAATATCTTCTATCTCAGCAGGTGCAATATCATGCATATTTTCTTTGTATAAGTCGTAAGGTATTGCAGTAGCACTAGCACCCATATCACATAAGCCATGATAACAATGATCTCCTATTTTAACAGAAATAACAGGCATGCCTACCACAGGTCTGTTTTTATCTTTAGCACAAGGTTTAGCAATTCTAGCAGTCTCATCAAGGAAATGAATAACATGCCCATCAATATTATCAGACAAGAGATCTTTAACAATAGCAATATTAGGTTCAACTTTAACTTGCTCAGGAGGTGTATAAGTTTTAATATTGCTTTTATGAACCATAGTTGAAACTTTAGCATGATCTTTTATCCTAACAGGAAAAGGTGGTTTCTCAACATAAGCAGTAGGAACGATAGGATCATTATAAGTGATAGTCTTTTATTCAACTTCAATAGGTGCAGCTACTTTTACTTCTATGGGGGAATGATATTTAAACCACTTCTTCCTAGGGAGATCAACATGAGTAGCAAAAGATTCACAGAAAGAAGCTACTATCTCAGAGTCAAGTCCATATTTAGTGCTAAATTTACGAAAAACATCGGTATCCATAAAAGATTTAACACAATCAAACTTAATTGTCATACCTGACTCCTTACCTTTGTCAAGGTCCCAATATTCAGAGTTGCGTTTAATTCTTTCCAATAAATCCCATTTGAATTCAATAGTGTTCATCATAAAAGAGCCAGCACAAGAAGTATCGAGCATGGTGCAATTGTTATCAGAAAGCTGAGCATATAAATTTTGAATAATTATTTCTCTTGAGAGCTCATGATTGGGGCATGAATATAACATTGATTTAATCCTCCCCCAAGCTTGAGCTATGCTTTCTCCTTCGCGGGGCCAGAAATTATATATATATAATTGCGATCACGATGAACAAGATGCATAGGATAAAACCTCTGATGAAATTCCAATTTCAATCGTCTGTAGTTCCATGACCCCGTATCATCGCATAGCCTATACCATGTCGATGCATCTCCCTTCAAAGATAAAGGGGAGACCTTCTTCTTAATAACATCACCGGGCACACCTGCAAGCTTAAATAATCCACAAACTTCATCAACATATATTAGGTGCTCATCAGGATGCTTTGTTCCATCTCCTGCAAAAGGAATAGCTAGCAGTTTTTCTAACATACCTGAAGGAATTTCAAAGAAGACATTTTCATTTTCAGTAGGTTCAGTAGGTTGAGGAGCAACTCTTTGCTCTACTGGTCGGGGTGAAGATACCCCGAACAAGCCCCTCAGAGGATTACTTTCCATAGTAACAAGTGACAGTAAATTTCAACACACTATATAAATTTTTCCTTACCAAATTCCACCTACCAAAGGCGCTTCACTCCCCGGCAACGGAGCCAGAAAAGAGTCTTGATGACCCACAAGTATAGGGGATCTATCGTAGTCCTTTCGATAAGTAAGAGTGTCGAACCCAACGAGGAGCAGAAGGAAATAATAAGCGGTTTTCGGCAAGGTATTCTCTGCAAGTACTGAAATGATAGGTAACAGATAGTTTTGTGATAGGATAATTTGTAACGAGTAACAAGTAACAAAAGTAAATAAAGTGCAGCAAGGTGGCCCAATCCTTTTTGTAGCAAAGGACAAGCCTGGACAAACTCTTATATGATGTAAAGCGCTCCCGAGGACACATGGGAATATCGTCAAGCTAGGTTTCATCACGATCATATGATTCGCGTTCGGTACTTTGATAATTTGGTATGTGGGTGGACCGGTGCTTGGGTACTGTCCTTACTTGGACAAGCATCCCACTTATGATTAACCTCTATTGCAAGCATCCACAACTACAACAAAAGTATTAAGGTAAACCTAACCAAAGCATGAAACATATGGATCCAAATCAGCCCCTTACGAAGCAACGCATAAACTAGGGTTTAAGCTTCTGTCACTGTAGCAACCCATCATCTACTTATTACTTCCCAATGCCTTCCTCTAGGCCCAAATAATGGTGAAGTGTTATGTAGTCGACGTTCACATAACACCACTAGAGGAGAGACAACATACATCTCATCAAAATATCGAACGAATACCAGATTCACATGACTACTAATAGCAAGACTTCTCCCATGTCCTCGGGAACAAACGTAACTACTCACAAAGCATATTCATGTTCATAATCAGAGGGGTATTAATATGCATATAGGATCTGAACATATGATCTTCCACCAAATAAACCAACTAGCATCAACTACAAGGAGTAATTAACACTACTAGCAACCTACAGGTACCAATCCCAGCCTTGGAGACAAGAATTGGATACAAGAGATGAACTAGGGTTTTGAGAGGAGATGGTGTTGGTGAAGATGTTGATGGAGATTGCCCTCTCCCGATGAGAGGAGCGTTGGTGATGACGATGGCTATGATTCCCCCTCCCGGAGGGAAGTTTCCCTGGCAGAACAGCTCCGCCGGAGCCCTAGATTGGTTCCGCCAAGGTTCCGCCTCGTGGCGGCGGAGTATCGTCTGGAAAGATGGCTTATCATTTTTTTTTCATTGAAAGACTCCATATAGCAGAAGATGGCCACCGGAGGGCCACCAAGGGGCCACGAGGTAGGGGGGCGCCCCCCCCCCCCCCACCCTCGTGGGCAGGGTGTGGCCCCCCTGGTGAATTTCTTGCACTCAGTATTTATTATATATTCTGAAAATACCTTCCGTGAAGTTTCAGGACTTTGGAGCTGTGTAGAATAGGTCTCTAATATTTGCTCCTTTTCCAGCCCAGAATCCCAGCTGCCGGCATTCTCCCTCTTTATGTAAACCTTGTAAAATAAGAGAGAATAGGCATAAGTATTGTGACATAATGTGTAATAACAGCCCATAATGCAATAAATATTGATATAAAAGCATGATGCAAAATGGACGTATCAAGGCTTTTAATGCCTTTAGCTCGGGCGACGCATACATCCGAGCTGCTCGAGATGGGATTAGAAGAGCCACGAAGTAATATCTGACATATGTGCAGGTAAGTTTTCTTTGTCAAAAAAGGATAACCATATGCCCGTAGCCCCCGAGACTGAAACTAGTTGGCACAACTGATTTAGGATCGTTGTACGACCAGGTCCTTACAGCGAAGAATTGTTTGCTAGCCCAGGAGCTGGAGCAGTGCCGGGTGCAGCTAAATGCTGCTACTGCCGAACTAGAAAATGTTAAGAAGTCCTCTTTTGTTAATGTCCCCCTCCACCGAGGAACAATAATTGTATACCAATTGTGCTAATTCTGCTGCTGATCGCATAATAGGGTCGTCTGATCAACTGGAAGAGAATTGAAGATCGCCCAAGAGGGAGAAAAAGAGGCGAAAAGGCAACATGCCACGGGCGAGCGTGTGCTGACTGCTACATCTTGAGCACTGCGTTGGTTTTTCCCCGAAGAGGAAGGGATGATGCAGCAGTGTAGCGTAAGTATTTCCCTCAGTTTTTGAGAACCAAGGTATCAATATAGTAGGAGGCTACACGCGAGTCCCTTGTACCTGCACAAAACAAATAAATCCTCGCAACCAACGCGATAAGGGGTTGTCAATCCCTACACGGCCACTTACGAGAGTGACATCTGATAGATATGATAAGATAATATTTTTGGTATTTTTATGGTAAAGATGCAAAGTAAAATAAAAGCAAAGTAAATAAAAAAGTATTGGAAGATTAATATGATGAAGACGGACCCAGGGGCCATATGTTTCACTAGTGGCTTCTCTCAAGAGCATAAGTACTCTACGGTGGGTGAACAAATTACTGTTGAGCAATTGACAGAATTGAGCATAGTTATGAGAATATCTAGGCATGATCATGTATATAGGCATCATGTCCGAGACAAGTAGACTGACTCCCGCCTGCATCTACTACTATTACTCCACTCATCGACCGCTATCCAGCATGCATCTAGAGTATTAAGTTAATGAAAACAGAGTAACTCCTTAAGCAAGATGACATGATGTAGAGGGATAAACTCATGCAATATGATGAAAACCCCATCTTGTTATCCTCGATGGCAACAATACAATACATGCCTTACTGCCCCTACTGTCACTGGGAAAGGACACCGCAAGATTGAACCCAAAGCTAAGCACTTCTCCCATTGCAAGAAAGATCAATCTAGTAGGCCAAACCAAACTGATAATTCGAAGAGACTTGCAAAGATAACCAATCATACATAAAAGAATTCAGAGAAGATTCAAATATTATTCATAGATAGACTTGATCATAAACCCACAATTCATCGGTCTCAACAAACACACCGCAAAAAGAAGATTACATCGAATAGATCTCCACAAGAGAGGGGGAGAACATTGTATTGAGATCCAAAAGAGAGAAGAAGCCATCTAGCTAATAACTATGGACCCGTAGGTCTGAGGTAAACTACTCACACTTCATCGGAGGGGCTATGGTGATGATGTAGAAGCCCTCCATGATCGATGCCCCCTCCGGCAGAGCTCCGGAACAGACCCCAAGATGGGATCTCGTGGATACAGAAAGTTACGGTGGTGGAATTAGGGTTTTGGCTCCGTAACTGATTGTTTGGGGGTACATAGGTATATATAGGAGGAAGGAGTACGTCGGTGGACCAACAGGGGGGGCACGAGGGTGGAGGGTGCGCCTGGGGGGGGGGGGGGGGTAGGCGCGCCCCCTACCTCGTGGCCTCCTCTTTTGTGTATTGACGTAGGGTCCAAGTCTCCTGGATCATGTTCGGTGAGAAAATCACGTTCCCGAAGGTTTCATTCCGTTTGGACTCCGTTTGATATTCCTTTTCTTCAAAACCCAAAAATAGGCAAAAAAACAGCAATTCTGGGCTGGGCCTCCGGTTAGTAGGTTAGTCCCGAAAATAATATAAAAATGGATAATAAAGCCCAATAATGTCCAAAACAGTAGATAATATAGCATGGAGCAATCAAAAATTATAGATACGTTGGAGACGTATCAAGCATCCCCAAGCTTAATTCCTTCTCGTCCTCGAGTAGGTAAATGATAAAAACAGAATTTTTGATGCGGAGTGCTACTTGGCATAATTTTAATGTAATTCTTCTTAATTGTGGTATGAATATTCAGATCCGAAAGATTCAAGACAAAAGTTCATATGGACATAAAAATAATAATACTTCGAGCATACTGACTAAGCAATTATGTCTTCTCAAAATAACATGACCAAAGAAAGTTCATCCCTACAAAATCATATAGTTTAGTCATGCTCCATTTTCGTCACACAAGAATGCTCTCATCATGCACAACCCCGATGACAAGCCAAGCAATTGTTTCATACCTTAGCAATCTCAAACCTATAAACTTTCACGCAATATATGAGCGCGAGCCGTGGACATAACACTATGGGTGGAATAGAATATGATGATGGGGGTTATGTGGAGAAGGCAAAAAGGAGATAATCTCACATCAACGAGGCTAATCAATGGGCTATGAAGATGCCCATCGATTGATGTTAATGCAAGGAGTAGGGATTGTCATGCAACGGATGCACTAGAGCTATAAATGTATGAAAGCTCAACAAAAGAAACTAAGTGGACGTGCATCCAACTTGCTTCCTCATGAAGACCTAGGGCACTTGAGGAGGCCCATTGTTGGAATATACAAGCCAAGTTCTATAATGAAAATTTCCCACTAGTATATGAAAGTGACAAAACAAAAGACTCTCTATCATGAAGATCATGGTGCTACTTTGAAGCACAAGTGTGGCAAAGGATAGTAACATTGTCCCTTCTCTCTTTTTCTCTCATCGGTTTTTTTATTTAGCCCTTTTTCTCTTTTTTTATGGCCCTTCTCTTTTTTTCCTCACTTGGGACAATGCTCTAGAAAATGATGATCATCACACTTCTATTTATTTACAACTCAATGATTCTCGATGTTAGAACAAAAGATGAATCTATATGAATGCCTCCAGCAGTGTACCGGGATATGCAATGAATCAAGAGTGACATGTATGAAGGAATTATGAACGGTGGCTTTGCCACAAATACTATGTCAACTACGTGATCATGCTAAGCAATATGACAATGATGAATGTGTCATGATAAACGGAATGGTAGAAAGTTGCATGGCAATATATCTCGGAATGGCTATGGAAATGCCATAATAGGTAGGTATGGTGGCTGTTTTGAGGAAGATATAAGGAGGTTCATGTGTGAAAGAGCATATCATATCATGGGGTTTGGACGCACCGGCGAAGTTTGCACCAACTCTCAATGTGAGAAATGGCAATGCACGGTACCGAAGAGGCTAGCAATGATGGAAGGGTGAGAGTGCGTATAATCCATGGACTCAACATTAGTCATAAAGAACTCACATACTTATTGCAAAAATCTACAAGTCATCAAAAACCTCGGCACTATGCGCATGCTCCTAGGGGGGTAGATTGGTAGGAAAAGACCATCGCTCGTCCCCAACCGCCACTCATAAGGAAGACAATAAAAAAACACCTCATGTTTCAAATTTGTTACATAACATTTACCATACATGCATGCTACGGGACTTGCAAACTTCAACACAAGCACTTCTAAAATTCACAACTACTCAACTAGCACGACTTTGATATTATTACTTCCATATCTCAAAACAATCATCAAGCATCAAACATCTCTTAGTATTCAAAACATTCCTAGGAATTTTTTTACTAATCTTGAATACCTAGCATATGAGGATTATTTAAGAAAATTACCATGATATTTAAGACTCTCAAAATAATCTAAGTGAAGCATGAGAAATCAATAGTTTCTATAAAACAAATCCACCCCCGTGCTCTAAAAGATATAAGTGAAGTGCTAGAGCAAAACTATATAACTCAAAAGATATAAGCGAAGCACATAGAGAATTCTAACAAATTCCAAATCATGTATGGCTCTATCAAAAGGTGTGTACAGCAAGGATTATTGTGGTAAACTAACAAATAAAGACTCAAATAATACAAGATGCTCCAAGCAAAACACATATCATGTGGTGAATAAAAATATAGCTCCAAGTAAAGTTACCGATAGAAGTAGACGAAAAGAGGGGATGCCTTCTGGGGCATCCCCAAGCTTTGGCTTTTAGGTGTCCTTATATTATCTTGGGGGTGCCATGGGAATCCCCAAGCTTAGGCTCTTTCCACTCCTTGTTCCATAATCCATCAAATCTTTACCCAAAACTTGAAAACTTCACAACACAAAACTTAAAGTAGAAAATCACGTGAGCTCCGTTAGCGAAAGAAAACAAAAGACCACTTCAAGGTACTGTAATGAACTCATTATTTATTTATATTGGTGTTAAACCTACTGTATTCCAACTTCTCTATGGTTTATAAACTATTTTACTAGCCATAGATTTATCAAAATAAGCAAACAACACACGAAAAACAGAATCTGTCAAAAACAGAACAGTCTGTAGTAATCTGTAGCTAGCGCAAGATCTGGAACCCCAAAAATTATAAAATAAATTGCTGGACGTGAGGAATTTATCTATTAATCATCTTAAAAAATAATTAACTAAAGAGCACTTTCCAAATAAAAATGGCAGCAGTTCTCGTGAGCGCTAACATTTCTGTTTTTTATAGCAAGATTAACAAGACTTTCCCCAAGTCTTCCCAACGGTTCTACTTGGCACAAACACTAATTAAACACAAAAAAACACAATCTAAACAGAGTCTAGATAAATTATTTATTACTAAACAGGAGCAAAAAAGCAAGGACTAAAAATATAATTGGGTTGCCTCCCAACAAGCGCTATCGTTTAACGCCCCTAGCTAGGCATAAAAAACAAAGATAGATCTAGGTATTGCCATAATAGTAAGATAGATCATTAAAACTCATTTCATATTCTCTACGTTCAGCAGCAAGTTTTCTTTGAGGTAAGCAAAAGTAATCAAAAGGGCTAAATTTAATGGGGCAAAAGTCCCCAAGATCAACCTTGGGAGGTATAGGTTTCTCCTTTGGTCCTTCGTATTGCACAACCAATTCATCATTATAAGCATTCTTTTGACAGAACTTTGTGAGCCTATATTCAAGAGAATATCCTAGTTCATTATTTTGAATAGCCAAATCATCATTAAGTTCAAAAATTCTATCAACTAAAACATTGGTAGGAACCCTTTTTCTAAGACTTTCATTGAAAACAACATAGTCTAGAGATTGAAAATGCATTATTTCTTCTTGATCAAAGAGGATGGCCTCTATGGGAGGACGACAAGCATCCACCCTATAATGCGCAAAGATTTCTTTGGCCTCTTTTATTATGAATCTAAACTCATGAGCCAAAAAGATAGTTTTTTTTGAAAGCTCACTGACAGTAGGAGAGGCTCCTACTGACTTTAAATTAACACAACACCTGGATTAGGGGAGGTGTGGCCCCATAATTACAAGGTAGACTCTGGGTACAAAAGACAACTAACTATAAAAAGAGATAGTAGCGGCACGCTTAACAGAGGAATCCTCAATATTAGAAAATTCTAGGAAAATCCTTTGTATGCAAGGGTGCATGTGCATGAATTGTCTTTCAAGTTCAACTACAAGAATGGCAATAGCATCCGCAAGACTACTAGTTGTATGATGGATATAACTACCCATAGAAGGTAAAGCACCGGCACAAGTAAAGAAATCTTGAATAACTCTTTTTCCAATAATATTACCACTACCAACATGGAATTTTTTTGTATGTAAGATGGGTGGTTCTTTAGCAGGAGCATCAGAATTTTTCATGATATTATTATTGTCCATATCGACAATAATTTCCCCAATTTCAGACATAAAGGCAGAAGGTGCAAGGGGCAACAAGAGGCAAAGAGAGAAAGAGAGGGAGGATAGAGAGAGAGAGGGTGAATAAAACGGCAAGGGTGAAGTGGGGGAGAGGAAAACGAGAGGCAAATGGCAAATAATGTAATGCGGGAGATAGGGATTGTGATGGGTACTTGGTATATTGACTTTTGCGTAGACTCCCCGGAAACGGTGCCAGAAATCCTTCTTGCTACCTCTTGAGCACTGCGTTGGTTTTTCCCCGAAGAGGAAGGGATGATGCAGCAGAGTAGCGTAAGTATTTCCCTCAGTTTTTGAGAACCAAGGTATCAATCCAGTAGGAGGCTACGCGCGAGTCCCTCATACCTGCACAAAACAAATAAATCCTCGCAACCAACATGATAAGGGGTTGACAATCCCTACACGGCCACTTACGAGAGTGACATCTAATAGATATGATAAGATAATATTTTTGGTATTTTTATGATAAAGATGCAAAGTAAAATAAAAGCAAAGTAAATAACAAAGAATTGGAAGATTAATATGATGAAGATAGACCCGGGGGGCATAGGTTTCACTAGTGGCTTCTCTCAAGAGCATAAGTATTCTACGATGGGTGAACAAATTACTGTTGAGCAATAGACAGAATTCAGCATAGTTATGAGAATATCTAGGCATGATCATGTATATAGGCATCATGTCCAAGACAAGTAGACCGACTCCTGCCTGCATCTACTACTATTACTCCACTCATCGACCGCTATCCAGCATGCATCTAGAGTATTAAGTTAATGAAAACAGAGTAACGCCTTAAGCAAGATGACATGATGTAGAGGGATAAACTCATGCAATATGATGAAAACCCCATCTTGTTATCCTCGATGGCAACAATACAATACATGTCTTGCTGCCCCTACTGTCACTGGGAAAGGACACCGCAAGATTGAACCCAAAGCTAAGCACTTCTCCCATTGCAAGAAAGATCAATCTAGTAGGACAAACCAAACTGATAATTCGAAGAGACTTGCAAAGATAACCAATCATACATAAAAGAATTCAGAGAAGATTCAAATATTATTCATAGATAGACTAGATCATAAATCCACAATTCATCGGTCTCAACAAACACACCGCAAAAAGAAGATTACATCGAATAGATCTCCACAAGAGAGGGGGAGAACATTGTATTGAGATCCAAAAGAGAGAAGAAGCCATCTAGCTAATAACTATGGACACGTAGGTCTGAGGTAAACTACTCACACTTCATCGTAGAGGCTATGGTGATGATGTAGAAGCCCTCCGTGATCGATGCCCCCTCCGGCGGAGCTCCGGAACAGGCCCCAAGATGGGTCGTGGATACAGAAAGTTACGGCGGTGGAATTACGGTTTTGGCTCCATAACTGATTGTTTGGGGGTACGTAGGTATATATAGGAGGAAGGAGTACATCGGTGGAGCAACAGGGGGGCCACGAGGGTGGAGGGCACGCCTAGGGGAGTAGGCGCGCCCCGTACCTCGTGGCCTCCTCTTTTGTGTCTTGACGTAGGGTCCAAGTCTCCTGGATCACATTCGGTGAGAAAATCACGTTCCCGAAGGTTTCATTCCGTTTGGACTCCGTTTGATATTCCTTTTCTTCGAAACCCTAAAATAGGCAAAAAAAACAGCAATTCTGGGCTGGGCCTCCGGTTAGTAGGTTAGTCCCAAAAATGATATAAAGGTGGATAATAAAGACCAATAATGTCCAAAACAGTAGATAATATAGCATGGAGCAATCAATAATTATAGATACGTTGGAGATGTATCACTGACCCGTGTCGGAGACGCGAAAAATAAGCTACAGGATTCCCAAACTGCATTGGGTGAAGAATTTAAAGATGTTCGAGCCCAGCTAGACGATTCCGTGAAGGAGAACAAGAAGCTGTGGGGCGGCATATTCAGTATGTGTTCGAACTATTTTTAAAGTAGTTCAGAGATAGATGGGACTGATATAGTCATGGTTGCAGGTATATTGACAGGGCGTCCTGAAGAGGAGGTGTCCGGATCATCGAGTGATCTGCTGCAAAGACTGTCGCAAGTGCACAAGCATGCCCGGCTGGCCATGCGGAGCGTGGCCAAGGCCTTATGGCCATCCGCCTCCCCTCCAGGAAGTATGGAGGAGCTTCTAGAGTTGTTCAAGGGAGCGCGGCGGTGTATCCAACTATGGAAGATATTGGCCGGCCGAGAGGGCGCGCGAGAGGCCTGGGCCATGGTGAAAACATGATATACCAAGCTGGATCCAAATCACATAGCCCGGGCTGGACCATTAGGGTAAAATGGGGAAGAAATTCCTGTTAGTTTAGTATATGACCAAGTAGAGGTGGCCGCCAAATATTCCCAACAGGATTGTAAGTTAGACTGCATGTTGGAAGGTGTAGAGGAGCAAGTGTTCGAGTCCAAATGATTGTGTACTTTCCTCATTATATGGAACTCTAGCTGAATTGTATATCATTTGTCATGCCAGACCTTTTCGCGTCAACCTTTGGACCCGAAGGTGCAGAGTGTTTCTGAATACCATCGCGGCCGAATAGGCCAGGGTATGCCTGGAAAACTAGGTGTAGGGGTCATAGTTGCTTGAACAGACAAGTTGTATCTGGCTAGCTATGTTATATTACATTGATATCGTAAGAAACATCTTCCAGAGAGAATAGTTCCATTAAGGGTTCCTCTCCCTGGGTGTGCATGCATTTAATGTACATGCCCGAATTGTGATGCGAGCACCACAGTTTCTATAACTTATGGGGGTGCACAATGGAGTGAGTTTAGAAAACATCTTTAATTCACCGACCAAATATTCCCTTAAGAACGCTAGCTTTCGGCTTCACCCAGTCTGAGGTACACATCCGGATGACCCAGCAGTAACAATTGCAGAGGTGCTCCCTTTATGCCCTAGCCGAACTAACGGGAACGTAGGGAACAAGCACAGGAGCCAGGCAACCCAGCTTGGCCAAAACTTAAGTCATATCGATGCATATAGTGGCAAAGAAAAGGTACATATGGAAAAACTCATATGTGAGGACCTTAATGCTCAAGGAATGACAGGAACCTCTGTCCGAGAAGCCCCCAGGTACAAGTGATGTGCATACTTAGAGATGTACGTGTCAATGGTGTGTGGTCTAGCCGTACCAAAGCGTTAAAGCGAGAAAGAAGAAAGTAATCGGAAAAGAGAGAAAAAATAATGGAAACTACAGGGGAGGAGGAGACGAACAAGGGGTTTGGCGCTAGGCATAGAATCTTCGGAGTCTGGTCGCGTTCCAGGGGTTCGGCTCGAGGCGATTGTCTGATGCATCGCGAAGACGGTATGCTCCTCCGGTGAGAACTTCGTCAATTATGAAGGGACCCTCCCATTTGGGCTTGAGTTTGTCCTTTTTCTTCTCCGGCAGGCGCAGAACGAGTTCGCCAACATTGTAAGTCTTGGCCTGTACTTCTCTGCTTTGATATCTTCGACCCTGCTGTTGGTAAAATGTCGAACGGGCCTTTGCGACATCGCGTTCCTCCTCCAGCGCATCTAGGCTGTCCTACCAATCAAGATCGGCTTCTCTCTCTTCATACATACACACTCGAGGTGAGTCGTTAATAATATCGCAGGCCAATACGGCCTCTGCACCATACACCATTAAGAAAGGTATGTATCCGGTAGTGCAGTTGGGTGTGGTCCGCAGCCCCCAGAGTACGGAGTCGAGCTCGTCAACCCAGTGCTTGTCTGATTCTTTCAAAGACCGCACTAGTCCCGGCTTAATGCCGCTCATAATAAGACCGTTGGCTCGTTCGACTTGACCGTTAGTTTGTGGGTGGTAGACGTAGGCGTAATCGAGTTTAATACCCATATTAGTACACCAGTTTTTTACCTTGTCGGCTGTGAAATTAGAACCGTTGTCAGTGATGATGCTGTGTGGGACACCATAACGGTGCACAACACCGGATATGAAGTCTATCACCGGGCCGGACTTAGCCGTTTTGACCGGTTTAGCCTCTATCGACTTAGTGAATTTGTCCACCATAACCAGCAGATATTTTTTCTTATAGCTTCCCCCTTTAAGGAGTCTGACCATATCCAGTCCCCAGACCGCGAAAGGCCAAGTGGTGGGGATAGTCTGTAAGGCAGTTGGGGGCATGTGGCTTTGGTTGGCGAAGAGTTGGCATCCGATGCAGCGTTGGACGAGGTCCTATGCGTCTGCTCGGGCTGTCGGCCAATAAAACCCAGTATGGAAGGCCTTGCTAACAAGTGCCCGAGCTGTGGCATGGTGTCCACCGAGACCGGCGTGAATTTCCGCTAGAAGCTGCCGCCCCTCTTCTTCGGAGATACATCTTTGAAGTACTACGGTGGTACTTTTCTTGTAGAGCTCTCCGTCATGAACCTTGTAGGCCTTCGAGCGCCGGACAATGCGGCGAGCCTCATTCTGGTCTTCGGGGAGCTCCTTCCTATTAATGTAGGCTAATAAAGGTTCGGTCCATGGAGCAATTACTGCCATAATGAGATGGGCCAACGGTGTTACTTCGGTGGTTGAGCCCCCGATACTATCGGTGTGTTCGGGATTTGGAGTTGTATTCGGATCTGGACTATTGTTGCCGCCCTCCCCTTGCCACACCAGAGATGGCTTGCAAAGCCTTTCCAAGAAGATGTTGGGTGGGACGGGATCGCGCTTAGCGCCGATGCGAGCAAGGACGTCCGCCGCTTGGTTACTTTCTCAGGCGACGTGATGAAATTCAAGCCCCTCGAAGCAAGCCGACATTTTTAATACGACATTATGATAAGCTGCCATCTTTGGTTCTTTGGCATCAAAGTCACCGTTTATTTGAGATATGGCGAGGTTCGAGTCCCTGCGCACCTCCAGGCGTTGTATGCCCATGGATACGGCCATCCGAAGACCATGCAGTAGGGCCTCGTATTCGGCTGCGTTGTTAGAGTCTATGTATAATATCTAGAGTACATACTGGACGACGTCTCCAGTGGGGGATGTTAACACGACTCCCGCTCCCAGTCCTGCCAACATTTTGGAGCCGTCAAAATACATAACCCAGTTGGAATATGTGTTGTACTCTTTAGGGAGTTCGGCCTCTGTCCATTCGGCGATGAAGTCAGGCGGTACTTGGGATTTGATGGCTCGTCGTGGCTTGTATGTTATGTCAAATGGAAGTAGCTCTATGGCCCATTTGGCGATCCGTCCCGTGGCATCGCGGTTGTTTATTATGTCATTGAGTGGGACCTCAGAAGCCACCGTGATTGAACACTCCTGGAAGTAGTGTCGTAGCTTGAGGGATGCCATGAAGACTGTGTATGCTATCTTTTGGTAGTGGGGGTACCGGGATTTGCACGGTGTGAGGACAGTTGATACGTAGTATACTTGTTTTTGGAGCGGAAATTTGTGTCCGTCCTGTTCTCGTTCGACGACGAGCACGGCGCTCGCCACCTGATGTGTTGCCGATATGTATAAAACATGGGCTCACCAGTGTTTGGCTCGGCCAGGATTGGGTTGCTTGCTAGGAGGGCCTTTATTTCCTCCAGTCCGGCAGTCACCGCGTCTGTCCATTCAAAGTTATCAGTGCGCCGTAAGAGGCTATAGAGTGGTAGTGCCTTTTCTCCTAATTTGGAGATAAAGCGGCTTAGCGCTGCTACGCATCCAGCTAGCTTTTGGACCTGTTTAAGGTCTGTTGGTGTAGCCAACTATGACAGAGCTCGGATTTTAGCTGGATTTGCTTCGATTCCTCTATTGGAAACGATGAAGCCCATCAGTTTTCCAGCAGGGACGCCGAAGACACACTTTTCCGGGTTGAGCTTAATGTCATATGCCCGGAGGTTGTCAAATGTAAGACGTAAGTCGTCTATTAGTGTTTCAACGTGCCTAGTTTTGATGACGACATCATCGACGTAAGCTTCTACCGTTTTGCCACTCTGTTTCTCCAGGCATGTTTGAATCATGCGTTGGTATGTGGCGCCATCGTTTTTGAGCCCAAAGGGCATGGTGTTGAAGCAGAATGGCCCATATGGGGTAATAAATGCTGTTGTGGCTTGATCGGACTCCTTCATTTTGATTTGATGGTATCCGGAATATGCATCAAGGAAACACAGTGAGTCGTGTCCTACGGTCGCGTCGATGATTTGATGCGGGGGGAGGGGGAAGGGATCCTTGGGGTAAGCCTTGTTGAGGTCTTTGAAATCGACACACAGGCGCCAGGATTTGTCCTTCTTTGGTACCATCACCAGGTTTGCCAGCAAGTCCGGATGTTTAATTTCTCTAATGAATCCGGCCTCAATGAGTTTGGCTAGCTCATCCCCCATGGCTTGTCTCTTGGGTTCGGAAAAGCGCCGCAGTGTTTGCTTAACCAGTTTAAATCCCTTTAATATATTGAGGCTATGTTCGGCCAGCTCGCATGGGATCCCTGGCATATCTGAAGGGTGCCAGGCGAATATGTCCCAGTTTTCGCGCAGGAATTCTCGTAGTGCGGTGTCAACTGTTGGGTTCAGTTGAGCTCCGATAGATGTTGTCTTCTTGGGGTCCGTTGGGTGGACCTGGAATTTGACTATTTCTTCTGCTGGTTTGAAGGATGTGGATTTAGGACGTTTGTCGAGGATCACGTCGTCCCTGTCCACCGTGGAGCATAGTGCGGTTAATTCTTCAGCCGCGAGGGCTTCAGATAGCGCCTCTAGGGCCAGGGATGCGATTTTGTTTTCAGCGCGGAGTGCTATCTCCGGATCACTGACGAGAGTGATTATACCGTTTGGTCTGGGCCTTTTGAGCTTCATATACCCGTAATGGGGTATGGCCTGAAAGCGTGTAAAAGCATCCCGCCCCAACAGGGCGTGATATCGGCTGCTGAACGGGGCCACTTGGAAGGTTATTTCTACAGACTGATAGTTATCCGGCGTGCCGAATACTACGTCAAGTGTGATTTTGCCCGCGCATCGTGCCTCCTGACTGGGAATAATTCCTCGGAAGGTTGTGTTACTTTGCTTGATGCGGCTTCTGACTATTTCCATTTTATGATGTGTGTCCTCAAAAATGAGGTTTATTCCGCTGCCGCCGTCCATGAGGACCATGGTAAGTCGAAACCCATCCACGATGGGACTGAGGACTAATGCGGCTAGCACTCGTATTGTTCTGTACTTTGGTTCGTCACCGGCATTGAATGTTATAGCCGTGTCGTTCTAGGGGTTTATTTCAGCAATTTCGCAGACTTTGGTGTGCTCGCGAAGCGCCCTTTTGCGCTTGTTGTTTGAAGCGAATGTCTCAAAGACCGTCAATACTCTTGAGTTATCGTCCTCTAGGGGAAGTCATTCTGGGTCATCCTTGATAAGGATGTCCTCGCCGCTCTTGGCTACCTGTCTTAGTATCCAACATGCTCTAAGGCTGTGGGTTGCCACGGTATCTGGTGTTGTATGTATTTTGCATGGGCCATCGAGCCACCCCATCAGAACGGTGTCGTGCCGCATAGCGGTTTTGTGTTTCTTGACTATTGGACTGGGCATGCTACGAGGGTGCGCCCTTTTCTCCTGTAGGGAGAGTTCAGTTGGGACTGACGGTTCCCAAGGAGCTGCCTGGGTTTTCCAGGCGTTCTCCATCGCGTTGTACTTTTGTACGATGATTGCTAAGTCAGCGAATTTCAATATGCGGCGGCGATTGATGGCGTTGAGGATTCCTTTGTCCGCACAATTGTTGTAGAACATTGATATTGCGTCCTTGTCACGGCAATATTTTACCGTGTGTTTGACAAGGAGGAATCTGGCCCATAAGTGGTGGACCGTTTCATGAGGCTGTTGTTTTATGCTCATGAGAGCGTCTATGTCCGGGTGGGCGGGTGGAATTAAATCCGAACCCCGACCTAACAGATTATCCGGAGTCTGACGACCTTCCGGGCTTAACAGTCCGGGTTTCGGAATATCTTCTGATTGTTTAGGACCGCCATCCGATGCTATGTTCGGAGGGTTGGTCGCATCCTTTCGCGGGTGAGTATCCGGCTCTTCCTTATCGGCGATCCGAACATAGTCCGTCTTTGGTATAGAAGAGGACCCGCTGTCCTGCTCCACGACTACTACAACCTAGTGGGTGACCGGTAGGGTCTCGATTTCTACTTGATCGGTTTTAGGCCCGGTCCGATCGTAGCCTGTGGCTATTCCCAAAGCGGCGATGCGATCTAGGAGTTCTTTCAAAGACGAAAACTCCGTCGGATCCATCTGCTTGGAGTGCTCGGAGTTGATGCGAAGGGGGTTTTCAATGGCCCGAGAGGTCACGGTCGGCTCAACGGCCGAACGGGTGATCATAGTAAAGCCACCCAGCCGAAGGGTTTGGCCCGGGGCCAGAGCTCCCCCGGAGGTGATGTTGTCTTTAAGGACAAGGTGAGCCATCAAGCCTTTCGTCGACGGAACAGTGGAACTCTCAATGAAAGCACCAATATCGGTGTTAAAACCGGCGGATCTCGGGTAGGGGGTCCCGAACTGTGCGTCTAGGATCGATGGTAACAGGACACAGGGGACACGATGTTTACCTGGTTCGGGCCCTCTCTATGGAGGTAATACCCTACGTCATGCTTGATTGATCTTGATGAATATGAGTGTTACAAGAGTTGATCTACCACGAGATCGTAATGGCTAAACCCTAGAAGCCTAGCATGTATGACTATGGTAATGAATATATCCTTTCCGGACTAACCCCTCCGGTTTATATAGACACTGAGGGAAGGGAAATCTAGGGTTACATAGAGTCGGTTACATAAGAAGGAATCTTCATAGTCGGTCGCCAAGCTTGCCTTTCACGCCAAGGAGAGTCCAATCCGGACACAGGTACAGTCTTCGGCCTTCATGTCTTCACAGCCCATCAGTCCGGCCCATGGATAACAAGTTGGACGCCCGAGGACCCCTTAGTCCAGGACTCCCTTAGTAGCCCCTGAACCTGGCTTCAATGACGAGGAGTCCGGCACGCAGATTGTCTTCGGCATTGCAAGGCGGGTTCCCTTCTATCCGAACTTCAAGATAGTCTTCGGATGCAATGATAGTATCCGGACCTGTCATACACACCATACATAACTGCAGAGAGAATATATTTTTACACGAGTCTAATCCGCTGACAGCTTTTTACAACATGACATCATGTCTGACCGGTCATAATTCCGAACCGCTTTTGTGTTTGACGTTCCACGTCCCGAGACGCGGTTTCCATTGGCATGTCTTGTCAAAGTAGAGAACGTGTCCCCTTATCGCAGGATTCTCATCAATGCGGGTATGGGTAATCCAACTATGTCGTTTATACGGCCCTTGGGAATAGGCGAATCTTAAGACGAGTGAGGAGGCGTTTAATGTTTGTTGCCTTTATAAGGGGATAAGGGTTCCCTCTTCCTCTCTCACGCCCTCTCTCTGTCTCCACCTTTCCAATCTCGAGCTCCAGCGCCCAAGGTCTCATCTCCTTTCCACTCAAGAAACCATGTCCGGATCCGGAGGTCAAGGCAAGTGGATGGTCTCCTCCGTCAAGGAGGAGGACATTACTGAGCTTCGGGCGGCCGGATACTTGGCGAAGGAGATCGCTCACCGCCTGCCGACCGAGGGACAAGTCGTCCCCACGCCGAAGCCCACCGAGAGGGTAGTGTCCATCCCCCATTTCTTCTGCAGACTAGGGTTTCCACTCCACCCTTTCGTCCGCGGGCTGATGTATTATTACGGGATAGATTTCCATTATCTGTCCCCGAATTCCTTCCTCAACATCTCGGCGTTTATCATCGTATGTGAGGCCTTCCTCCGCATCCAACCCCACTTTGGGTTGTGGCTCAAAGTCTTTAACGTGAAGCCGAAGGTGGTGGATGGCTAGCACGCGGAGTGCAGAGGAGCCATGGTGAGCAAGCTGTCCAACGTCTCCTGGCCCAAAGGTACCTTCCTGGACACGGTAGAGGAGTGCCAGAAGCAGTGGTTCTATATCACGGAACCTCGCGGCACCACCTGGGCCGCAGCTACTGAATTCCGCTCTGGCGCTCCCATGCGACTCAGCTCCTGGGTTGAGAAGAGTCCGGATTGGTGTTCATCTGACAAGCTGATAGCGCTACAGACGCGCGTTCAAAGCATGGTAACCAAGAACGTCAAGCTCGTTGATGTGATCCAGGTGATACTAGTTCGCCGGATCCTTCCGTGCCAGCGCCGAAGCCGCCCTCTATGGGAGTTCAACCCGAAGAAGCACCAGACCCTGGTGAGGCTCTTCGAGACTACTCACGAGGGTGCATGGAAGTTTCTCTTTAAGGGCAATGAGAAACCGCCAGCCGCAGATTCAGATCGCGGGCACGACGCTAAACACCTCGCTAGTGAGGTATGTCATTTTTGATGCATTCTCCACTTCTTTGTTTCAAGGATGATGCTTGAGCTTTTATTGTTGCTTTTTCAGGACTGGATGGAGAGGGCGAAGCAAATCCAGTGTCCGGCTCCGCTGCCTAAAGAACCGGTCATCCCGCGTCTAGCAAAGATGCTGGTGCCGGCGCCTTATAAGGCACCAGAGAAGAAGGCCAAGGGGCCAAGAGTGGCCCCCATCGCAAGGGCACTTTGGACATGACGTCCGAAGACGACAAAGCTCATTCCTTTGTCCCTAAGGACAATGGCGAGGAAGAGGAGGAGGAGGAAAACGACCCTCCCCCCGAGGAGAGGAAGAAAAAGAGGGCGGCTTCGGCGCATCCGGAGGCGGACACGCCCAATAAGGGGAAGGGCGTCCCAGCGGTCAACACCGCATGGGACGTTGATAGCAGTCTGGAATGAACCCCCGCACTAAGCCCCAGGCCGCATCATAAGTGACATGGCTTTCTCATGCACGCATCCAGCCCTTTCTCTTCGTTATCTTGACATAGTTAATTGTACTATTGCAGTCCGGCCCGCGACCTTATCCAGCGATCCTCATCTCGAGGTTCGTTGGCTCCGTCGGAGATGGCGAGCATGTCGCCACCGCCTGCTTATTCCCCCGGGGCCAGGGACGACACCAAAGTGTTATCCCGGAGGACCGCTCCGAACCGGGGAGGAGCCCAGGACGCTGCCCTGAGGCGCCACAAGGCGAGACCTCCACTGCCGGACATATGGGGGAGTCGATCCCCATGGAGACTGGCGAAGAGGGCCGCATCCAGTTCGGCCCTCAGCCGAATACGATTCCGGAGACCAATATGGCTCCAAAATCGGGCGAGCAGCCCCCTTTAAAGGAGGGGGTGCGCCGCTTCCACCGGTGGCCCCTGTCCATCCAGGGGCGCCGGATAACCTGATGGAGGTGCTTCGAGGCGCCTCCGTCATGGATGAGCACCGTGTCCTTATGGGTGTGGTGATTGAGAAGATTCAGTCCACCAAGAGTGGACTAAATGAAGCCTGCAGCAGCCTGTTGACGGGTTTCGAGGTAAGAAAGAGAAAAAAAACCATGTAGACAGTAGCCCCTAAGACGTTGTCCGGTGTTCGGCAAGAAGAACCGAACAGAGGATCAATCTTTTTTATAGGACACTAATGTAATATGTATGAATAAGCAGGCATCGCTATTGGCCGCAACCTCGCATGTTGCCGAAGTCTCTGAACTGAGGCAAAGGCTGGAGCGGACCGAGAACGAGCTCGGCGAGGTTAAGGTTTGGCTCCAGGAGAAGCAAGGTGAGTGACGACTTGCTGTGTGTTCGGAAGGGATAGGCGCTGCATATTGACCGCAGTGTCATGATATGTGCAGGAGTCGCGACCGAGGTCGAGGCCCTAAGGAAGGCCCTGGGCGAGGCCGAGGAGAAGGCTATCCAGCAGCAAGCCGCCCGTAAGAAGCTCAAGGCCCGGGTCAAAGAAGTCCACCAGGAGCTCCAGGATGCGGTCAAGAAATGCGAAGCCTTGGAGCATGATGCATCGGTTCAAGGGACCGAACTCGCCAAGGCTCGTCGGAGCACGGAGGCCGCACGGAATGAGGCCCAGGCCGCCCTCCAGGAGATCCAGGAGACCAAGAAGATCATGGCGGGTAAGGCATTTAAGATGCAAAGCAAGTATGCGGAGAAGCAGTACCTTTTACAAACTCGGGTTCGGAGTTCCCCAGGGGCTTTTGCGGATTTAACGCATAGTGTATCAGATGCCGTGAAGTTCTATCGAGCCGAAGGAGGGGGTTCTACGGAGAAGCTATTCTGGTCACAGTATGCGGCGCCAGAGCATCCCGTGTCCTTCACCGATCAACTGAAACAGCTGGTGGAGCTGCATAGTGTGGCTGAACTAGCCGTTAAGGATTTGATAATCCGGCTATGGCCAGCCGGAGCTATGCTAGGCAGCTACTTCGGACTCGTGAGGCGGATGGTGAACGCTTGTCCTTGGCTGGACGTCGTCAAGCGCTCGTCCTGTATTGAAGGTTCGCGCATGGCCTTCGCCCGTTGCAAGATGTGGTGGGCGAAGATGGACGCCGTCGAGGTGACTAGAGGGCCACCAGAGGGCAAGGAGCACCGTACACCCAAATGATATTTTGCGGATGTCCTGGAGGGGGCTCGCCTTGCGGCAGCACAATGTTCGCAAGACATTTTATTTGAATAAATGTATTCATGTTGCCTTTGCCTTGTATTATGAAAACAAAGCCTGTTTTGTAATGTAATTTTGTTATGCTTTTAATTGTCTCCTCCTGTGCGGCCGTGTTGTATGTAATCTGAGGGTTGGCCAGTCATCGGCTTCTGCCCTCACGTAGGTAGTACGGAGGTGTTCTGGATGGAATCTAAACAATCTTGATCCAATTGTATAGTCCGTAAAGGAGTTGTTTAGCGCAACGAACAAGGCAATCAGACTATATGACTTAAACGCCCTCACTTAGCCATAGGAGTTTTATAATAAAGCGTGGGTGCAGCCCCTGGTTCGAACCAGATTGCTGTCGGCATCTGATCGGGAAGTGCCGATCTTTCACATAATGCGGAAAAAATCTCCAACGATTTGTAACCCTCGAACAGCTGACCGACTCTCGCCATATCATGACAGTCAGTTTTCGGAATTCTCTACTGAGGTGCTCATCTGGTCAAGGCCAGGGCACAATCGCAGTAGTTCTCCCTTTACTACCCTAGCCGATTTAGCAGAACGTAGGGTAGCAAGCACAGGAGCCGGGCAACCCAACTATTGACCAAAGACATGATTCAGAGACAATGCATATAATGCTAAGTTCAGGGTGTCGAACTTATCTTTAAGGATTGTTCGGACTTTATTGCCATATCATGGGGCGATGGGGAGCCCCTGGCAAATATGAAACGTACCAGAGTGTATAGTTGCTAGGAAATAAGTAATTTGAAGGAAAACAGAGGGAGAACAGAGATAGGATTTGGGGCCCTTGAGCTTGGGCCATGAACTGTTTCCATTATAGTTGGGTTAATGCATCCAAGCACATTTGTACAAAATAATGCGATAAGCAACCGGCTATTTGACATGCCGCGACTAAAGGCGAGCTGCGTGTGGGTCCTGAAAATGGATAGAGTAATCGTTGAGTTAGCCTCTAGGGCTTCCCATGTACGCCTATGCTCCATGTCAATCTGGTGTGTTTATCCTTTGACAGGACCATTAATCAGGCCGTCGAAGGAGGCCCGCATAAGAGAAACCTGAAAAAGGGGAAGAGGAGATAGTAAAGTTATATGTGTGTACGGGATCAGTCTAACCAAACTGTAGATCCCGGGCTGGCTTGTGCCTCCGTCGATGTCCATGGAATTTTGAGTGCGTAATTATGTATGCGTGGTAAGAATGCCACTACTTCGTCGGGACTGGGACGGAGGCCAAATTGCTAATCGAGCTCTTGTCGAGATGCGCTATCCTGTTGCAGTGTAGTCCGGAACCTCTTAATGATGTCCAGGGGCTTGGCAGTCGTACTATGGTGCTGCTTGAGAAGGCCGCTCTATACCTCTACTGCTAGGGCGGCGGTGTGCTCCTCTGTTCGGAGGGAGCGTTCAGTATTGCCATTGATTGTTATGACGCTGCGTGGACCGGGCATCTTGAGCTTGAGATACGCATAGTGTGGCACTGCGTTGAATCTAGCAAACGCAGTTCGTCCGAGCAGTGCATGGTAGCCGCTGCGGAAGGGGACGATATCAAAGATTAACTCTTCGCTTCGGAGGTTGTCCGGAGAACCGAAGACCACCTCCAGCGTGATTGAGCCTGTACAGCGGGCCTCTACGCCTGGTATGACTCCTTTAAAGGTAGTCCTTGTTGGTTTGATTCGTGAGGGATTAATACCCATCTTTCGCATTGTATCCAAACAAAGCAGGTTGAGGCTGCTACCACCGTCCATTAGGACTCGTGTTAGGTGAAATCCGTCGATGATTGGGTCGAGGACTAGTGCGGCTGAACCGCCATGTCGGGTGCTAGTTAGATGATCTCGACGATAGAAGGTGATCGGTAGTGACGACCACAGATTGAATTTTGGGGCGAATGGCTCTACCGTGTAGACGTCCCTAAGAGCTCGCTTACGCTCCCTTTTGGGGATGTGTGTAGCGTATATCATGTTCACCGTTTTGACTTGAGGGGGAAACTTCTTCTGCCCCCCGGTGTTCGGCTGCCGGGGCTCTACGTCCTTGTCCTCACTTTGTGATCCCTTTTCCTTGTTTTCGGCATTTAACTTGCCGGCCTGTTTGAAAACCCAACAATCCCTGTTGGTATGATTGGCTTGTTTGTCTGGGGTGCCGTGTATCTGGCACGGACGGTCGAGTATGCGGTCTAGGCTGGAAGGTCCTTCATTGTTCCTCCTGTAGGGCTTCTTCCATTGGCCGGACTTGGAGCGGCTGAATCCGGCGTTAACTATGGTGTCATCGGTGTTGTCGCCATTGCTTCGGCGTTTGTGCCTATTGCGCCAGAGCTTGCCGGTGCTGTTCTTGGCCTCAGAAGGGCCTGTCTCACTGGCTGTGTTTTGGCTACGAGTCAGCCAGCTGTCCTCACCCGTGCAAAAGCGGGTCGTGAGTGTCGTAAGGGCTGTCATGGACTTCGGCTTTTCTTGGCCAAGGTGGCGTGCTAGCCATTTGTCATGGATGATGTGTTTAAAGGCCGCTAGGGCTTCAGCATCTGGACAGTCAACGATCTGGTTCTTTTTGGTTAGGAACCTAGTCCAGAATTTTCTTGCTGATTCTCCAGGTTGTTGAACTATGTGGCTTAAGTCATCGGCATCTGGTGGTCGGACATAAGTTCCTTGGATGTTATCAAGGAAAGCCTCTTCCAAGTCCTCCAAGCTGTCAATGGAATTTTCAGGCAGATTATTTAGCTAGTGTCTAGCTGGCCCTTTTAATTTTAGTGGGAGGTATTTGATGGCGTGGAGATCATCTCCTCAGGCCATGTGGATGTGGAGAATAAAATTTTCAATCCACACTGCGGGGTCGGTTGTTCCATCGCATGATTCAATATTGATGGGCTTTAACCCCTCGAGGAATTCCTAATCTAGAACCTCATCTGTGAAGAAGAGAGGGTGTGCGGCGCCTCTATATCGGGCTGCATCACGGCGCACCTCCGATGAAGTCTGTCTGCGGTTATTGGCCCGGGTGTGACTAGGTTTGTCACGTCTGAATAGGTAGCTGTCAGCTGTTTTGTCCCTGTTTTTGCGAGGCGGGGGCGGGTTGTTGTTTGGCCTTAGTTGCCATTTTATCCCGACCGCGGGGTGGTCGGTCCGCATTGCATGAGGGAGGTATGGGTTCTGGTGCCTCCTGATCAAACTGAGGTAGCAGTTTGCGCTTTTGGTAACTCTTGGCTGGGCGCTCGAGGCCGTATTCCTCGGCTGCCAGGACATCAGCCCACCTGTCAATGAGCAAGTCATGATCAGCTTGGAGCTGTTGCTTCTTCTTCTTCAGGCTTCTTGCAGTTGCTATTAGCTGGCGCTTGAAGCGCTCCTGCTCGAGGGGTGCCACAAGCATGATGAATTCCTCATTGCCGAGGCTCTCATCATCCTCGAAGACTGGAGAATAACTATCATCGTCTGGGTCATTGGGCATGGCCTGTTTATCAGGGTTATCTTGCCTGTTGTCTTGTTCCTCCTGTTCGGATGCAGCCCCGACACGGTCTTCATTGTTTTCGGCGTCGCCCGGAGTACTATTTTCTCTGGTGCCAGTGTCGTTATATTTTGAGCGACGAGGCTTAGAGCGGCGTTTAGGGTGCCGGCGCTTGGACTGTGTTTCAGAAGGTTTATTCACAACTGGATTTCCGTTGTCATCGTCGCTAGCTTTTTTAGATTGTCGACCATGTACTCATCGCACGAAGAGGTGGCCGTCCAACATCCAGTAAATGGTGGGTCTTGGCCTTGCTCCTGGTCGACGTCGTCGTCCATACCGTCGATGTCTTCGGAGCCGTAATCAAGCACACCGGTTAAGTCATCGACAGTGGCTATGAAGTGGGTGGCGGGTGGGAAGCGAAACTTCCCATCATCAGCCTCTGGCTCGAACCAAACATAGTTCGCCTGTGAGTCCTTCTCCAAGGACAAGTTCGTTAAAGAGTTTAGCACATCACCCAAAGGTGAGTGCTGGAAGATGTCTGCGGTGCTAAATTCGAAAATCAATAGCCGATCCAGCTCGGTGTCCGCAGGCGTACCCGGTCTGGGACTTATAGCCGGAGATGAGTTCAGAGTTCCATTGACGCAAATATTGCGGGGTGCCGAGTCCGTGTACGGCTCCAATGCCACGGACTCTGTGGCCTTGAATGGCACGATCTGCTCCGGTTCTAAGGCCGTTGTAGCAACAGGGACCATCTCCTGGATGTGATCCAATGACAGATTTAAGTCATGTTCATCGGGGCGAGGGGGAGAGATCACTGCGGTCTCAAATCCATTGAAGATCAAGTCTCCACGGATATCCGCGATGTAGTTCAAGCTTCCAAATCTGACCTGGTGGCCAGGGGCATAGCTACCAATCTTCTCCAGATGGCCAAGCGAGTTGGCCCGCAGTACGAAGCCACCGAACACGAAAATCTGTCTAGGGAGGAAGGTTTCTCCTTGGATAGCATCACTATAGACGATTGAAGGGTCCATCGAACCTTTTGTTGACGGCACAGTGGAACTCTCAATGAAAGCACCAATGTCGGTGTCAAAACCGGCGGATCTCGGGTAGGAGGTCCCGAACTGTGCGTCTAGGATCGATGGTAACAGGAGACAGGGGACACGATGTTTATCCAGGTTCGGGCCCTCTCTATGGAGGTAATACCCTACGTCCTGCTTGATTGATCTTGATGAATATGAGTGTTACAAGAGTTGATCTACCACGAGATCATAATGTCAAAACCCTACAAGCCTAGCCAGTATGACTATGGTGATGAATATATCCTTTCCGGACTAACCCCTCCGGTTTATATAGACACCGGGGGGAGGGAAATCTAGGGTTACATAGAGTCGGTTACATAAGAAGGAATCTTCATAGTCGGTCGCCAAGCTTGCCTTCCACGCCAAGGAGAGTCCAATCCGGACACAGGTATAGTCTTCGGCCTTCATGTCTTCACAGCCCATCAGTCCGGCCCATGGATAACAGGCCGGACGCCCGAGGACCCCTTAGTCCAGGACTCCCTTAGTATCCCCCGAACCATTCTTCAATAGCGAGGTGTTCGGCACACAAATTGTCTTCGGCATTGCAAGGCGGGTTCCTCCAAGTGATGTATTCGGCCATCGGTTCAATGTCGCTCTCCTTGACCTCTGCGCGTTAAATAACTTCGCCTTCCACGTGTCAAGCGAAGGCGGAAGGTTGGGGTATTTTTAAAGATAACACCCCTTCCATGCAAGGAAGAGCGCCTATTAAAGAGATTGGATCCTAGATCCATTCAGCTCCATGCAGAGGAAATTCCTCGGAAACTGCTTAGGAGAAACCATTTCAGCATGACTAGCTCCCCCAACTCCTCCATCGGTTCCGGCCCAGAGAAAGGCGAGTGGGAGAGGTGTTCAGTGTCCCATAGTCGATTGACGAAGTTGCAGACATAGGGATTTCTTCCCCCCGCAGATCTAGTTCCTGTTCGAGCGGGGCTAGATTCCTTCAACGGTGAGATTCAGGCAGAGGACTTTCCCAACCCATCTGGGGGAGAGCGGGTATGTTTCGTCCCCTACCTACTAAGGGGCGTTGGATTTCACATTCATCCATTCCTCCGAGGGCTTCTGGAATACTATGGCCTCCAGCTACACAACTTCACCCATGCCTCCATTCTGCATATCACGGGTTATGTCGCTTTATGCGAATTATTTCTGGGTATCGAGGCTCATTTCGAGCTATGGAGGAAGTTGTTCTGTCTTGTCCCGCCTAATCACGAGGGGTCAATATTTGAAGTGGACGGAGCCGAAGTATGGCGTATCGTCGATACCGGATATCTGTCCGGCACACCAAGGAAGGCACCCGAAGAATGGCCTTCCGAATGGTTCTATATCGAGGACATCGTGCTTCCTGACCCAGTTTGAAAGGGTCTTCCTGAATTTGCGAGCGTTCCGCTAAAGAAACGCCACAGTTGGCGTCCCCGGAGTCTTGAAGAGGAGGACAACGCAGAAGTTCGCCAGCTTATGAGCAAGATAAAGATGCTCGCTCAGTTCGGACTCACAATAATCGAGGTAATGGCGATCTCCATAGTGCGAGGGGCTTAGCTGCTACAATACAGAGGGCTTCCCATGTGGCACTACAATGGAGAGGATGACGCCTCCCGCTGTGGCCGGAAGGGTCCGGATACCCCCGCCGCTCTGGCCAAATATTGGCCGACCTGTTTAAAGGGGAGGAAGAGGAGTTTCTTTGCATTAAGCACAGAGATGGGTATTCTATGTATGATCCTCCCAGTTGGGTAAGCCTCAACCCCCTCTATTCCACTCGTTCCACTTCCATATTACTTTTGATAAATTTCAAGTTTGTTTGTTATGACAGCACTGGCTGAAGGTCATCAAAAGACTTCATAGTCCTGCCCCATAGCCGGAGATCCAGAACCGGGAGCTGGATCCTGGGTTTGAAGAGGATCCAGATATATTCGTGGTGCTTGCGGAGGGAGTGTTTTACCAGGCAAGCTATGACAGCACAGAAGTGGCCATCACTATCGACTACCCTGGCCTTCTTCCTGCTTCACATGTAAACAATCAAGAAACACCCTCTCTAAAAGAGTGCTCTTATTCTGCCTCACCCACTGCACTATATCGTGCTTCACAGGGGAGACATTCGGCGATTTCGAAGAGACCAGCTCCCGCGCTGGGCAAGCCTTCGAAGAGGAAGGCAGGTGAAGATACAGCCAGGCCTTCATCGAGGAGGTATGGACAAACATGCTTTTCGGCGGCTGCATCCGACTATGATTCGTGTGTTTGTTTGGTTGCAGGAAGTGGGTTCGACGAACTGTGTCCGGGGACCCGGTCGGTAGTGTTCCCAACAACCGGGATTTAGATCCAGTTGGGGAGACTGGGGCCGATGCAGGAACAGCGCCGGACTGCCCTTCGGCCGAGGGTTCGGAAAATATGTCTGTCACCAACTCGGAGGTAGAGAGTGCCCCCTACTTTTCTCATCGGGGGATGAGGCCCCCTAGCACCCGTCACTTCCGCTTTGAAACATTCTGGCTGGAGCAACCGGGTTTCTTTGAGATGGCTCATGACCGCTGGCTAGAGGCGGTCGTGTCCCCACCTCGTGTGTTTTGTGCTATGGATGTCTGGCAACACGGTGCTAAATTGTCTCGTCAGGCCATGAAGGGCTGGGGCGAACCTTGGTGCTGACCTCCGGGCCCGTAAAGGGCCCCTGCTAGATCAGATTAAGGTGTTCGATGACCTTGCTGAGGGGCGGGGCTTGTCTCCCGATGACTGGTTTAGGAGATACGCCCTCGAGGCCTCGCTCATGGACATTTACGAGCAAGGAGCTGTTTTGGCAGCGTCGAGGGGACCAGAACTGGCTCCTTAAGGGGGATGTGAACACTGGCTACTTTCAGGCGATTGCTAATGGCCGCAGGCGGAAGTGTGCCATCCCTTTCCTCTGGGATGGAGATGTTCTTCTGGCAAGCCCAGAGGACATCCCCACCCATATTTACTCCTTTTATAAGGAGTTGTTATCAGCTGAGCTGCGCGGAGGCGTCTCTCTCTCTCTCTCTCTCTCTCTCTGCGCTGACTTCTAGCCGCTTTCTAACTAGGTCTCCGATGTAGAGAATGCGGAACTTACTCTCCCATTCTCCCCTGAGGAGGTGGGTCGAGCGATTGCGTCTATGGAAGCTTGCTCGGCCCCGGGGCCGGATGGCCTCCCGGTAGTCTTTTTCCAAAAATTCTGGGACATCTTATGCCCGGTCATTATGCCCATGTTTCATGTGTTCTATATTGGAACCCTGGACATGGCTAGGATTAACTATGGTGTCATATCTTTGATCCCCAAAGTAGTTGGAGCGACGGATATTCGGCACTTCCGCCCCATCACAGTGATCAACGTGTTGGAGCGAATCTTTGCGAAGGTTTGCGCAACTCGCTTATCCCGGTGGCAGAAAGGATTGCTCACCCCCTTCAGTCCGCGTTCCTGAAGGGCCGGCGGATCCATGACGGGATTCTTGCCCTTCACGAGATCGTCCACGAGGTGGCGTCTAAGGGGCTTAAGGGGGTCTTCCTCAAATTGGACTTCTAGAAGGCATATGACTGTTTGGATTGGTCCTTTTTGAGGTTGGTGATGGAGCGTCGAGGATTTGACGAGAGGTGGTGTTCTTGGATCATGCAACTGGTTAGATCTGGGAACACGGCAATCAACATCAAAGGGGTTTCGGAGGCCCCGACAAGCGTTGGGGGCCTTATGGGCCAAGGGGAGGGGGCACATCAGCCCACTAAGGGGCTGAGCGCCCCTCCCACCCCATCTCACGTAACTTGGAGAGGTGGGGGCGCCTCCCCTAGGGCAGCCACCCCTCCCGGCTTGGGGGGCAAGTTTCCTAGGGGTGGGGGCGCCCAAACCCATCTAGGATTTTCCCTATGGCCGCCGCCCCTCCCCTAGGGAACCCTAGGGCGCCTCCTCCACCCCCTTCCCCCTATATATAGGAGGGAGAGAGAGAGGGCAGCCGCACCCCTTCCCTGGCGCAGCCCCTCCCTCCTCCAACTCTTCCTTCTCCTCCGTAGAGCTTGGCGAAGCCCTGCAGGAATACCACAAACTCCACCACCACGCCGTCGTGCTGCCGGAGTTCTCCCTCAACTTCTCCTCTCCACTTGCTGGATCAAGAAGAAGGAGACGTCCCCGGGATGTACATGTGTTGACCGCGGAGGCACCGTCCGTTCGACGCTAGATCGGATCTTTCGCGATTTGAATCGCCGCGAGTACGACTCCATCAACTGCATTTTTGTAACGCTTCCGCCTAGCGATCTTCAAGGGTATGAAGATGCACTCTCTCTCTCTCATTGATAGCATCTCCTAGATTGATCTTGGTGACACGTAGGAAAATTTCGAATTATTGCTACGTTCCCCAACAGTGGCATCATGAGCTAGGTCTATGCGTAGATTATATGCATGAGTAGAACACAAAGCAGTTGTGGGCGATGATTTGTTCAATTTGCTTACCGTTACTAGTCTTATCTTGATCCGGCGGCATTGTGGGATGAAGCGGCCCAGACCGACTTTACACGTATGCTTACGTGAGACTGGTTCCACCGACTGACATGCACTTGATACATAAGGTGGCTGGCGGGTGTCTGTCTCTCCCACTTTAGTCGGATCGGATTCGGTGAAAAGGGTCCTTATGAAGGGTAAATAGCAATTGGCATATCACCGTTGTGGTTTTGTGTAGGTAAGAAACGTTCTTGCTAGAAACCCATAGCAGCCACATAAAACATGCAACAACAATTAGAGGACGTCTAACTTGTTTTTGCAGGGTATGCTATGTGATGTGATATGGCCAAAAGGATGTGATGAATGATATATGTGATGTATGAGATTGATCATGTTCTTGTAATAGGAATCACGACTTGCATGTCGATGAGTATGACAACCGGCATGAGCCATAGGAGGTGTCTTAATTTATTTATGACCTGCGTGTCAATGAAAATGCCATGTAATTACTTTACTTTATTGCTAACAGTTAGCCATAGTAGTAGAAGTAATAGTTGGCGAGGCAACTTCATGAAGACACGATGATGGAGATCATGGTGTCATGCCGGTGACGATGGTGTTCATGTCGCGCCTCGAAGATGGAGATCAAAAGGCGCAAGATGATATTGGCCATATCATGTCACTTTATGATTTGCATGTGATGTTTGTCATGTTTACATCTTATTTGCTTAGAACGACGGTAGCATACATAAGATGATCCCTCACAATAATTTCAAGAAAGTGTTCCCCCTAACTGTGCACCGTTTCTAAGGTCCGTTGTTCCGAAGCACCACGTGATGATCAGGTGTGATAGGTTCTAACGTTCGCATACAACGGGTGTAAGCCAGATTTACACACGCGATACACTTAGGTTGACTTGACGGGCCTAGCATGTACAGACATGGCCTCGGAACACAAGAGACCGAAAGGTCGAACATGAGTCGTATAGTAGATACAATCAACATGAAGATGTTCACCGATGATGATTAGTCCGTCTCACGTGATGATCGGACACGGCCTAGTTGACTCGGATCATGTATCACTTAGATGACTAGAGGGATGTCCGTCTAAGTGGTTGTTCATTAAATAATCAGATGAACTTAATTATCATGAACATAGTCAAAAGGTCTTTGCAAATTATGCCGTAGCTTACACTTTAGTTCTACTGTTTGAGATATCTTCCTAGAGAAAATTTAGTTGAAAGTTGATAGTAGAAATTATGCGGACTGGGTCCATCAACTGAGGATTATCCTCATTGCTGCGCAGAAGGCTTATGTCCTTAATGCACCGCTCAGTGTGTTGAACCTCGAGCGTCGTCTGTAGATGTTGGGAAACATCTGACATACGCGTTTTGATGACTAAGTGATAGTTCAATGCGTAATGCTAACTGTTTAGAATTGTGTCACCAAAGATGTTTTTGAAACGTCGTAGAACATATGAGATGTTCCAAAGACTGAAATTGGGATTTCAGACTAGTGCCCACGTCAAGAGGTATGAGACCTCTGACAAGTTTCTTAAGCCTGCAAACTAAGGGAGAAAAGCTCAATCGTTGAGCATGTGCTCAGATTGTCTGAGTACTACAATCGCTTGAATCGAGTGGGAGTTAATCTTCCAGATGAGATAGTGATAGTTCTCCATAGTCACTGCCACCAAGCTATTAGAGCTTAGTGATGAACTATAACATATCAGGGATAGACATGATGATCCTTGAGCAATTCGCGATGTTTGACACCGCGAAAGTAGAAATCAAGTAGGAGCATCAATTGTTGATGGTTAGTAAAACCACTAGTTTCAAGAAGGGCAAGGGAAAGAAGGGATACTTCATGAAACGGCAAATCAGTTGCAGCTCTAGTGAAGAAACCCAAGGTTGAACCCAAACCCGAGACTAAGTGCTTCTGTAATGAGGGGAACGGTCACTGAAGCAGAACTACCCTAGATGCTTGGTAGATGAGAAGGCTGGCAAGGTCGACAGAAGTATTTTGAATATACGTTATATTGTGTACTTTACTAGTACTCCTAGTAGCACCAGGGTAATAAATACCGGTTCGGTTGCTAAGTGTTAGTAACTCGAAATAAAAGGCTGCAGAGACTGGCTAAAGGTGAGATGACGATATGTGTTGGAAGTGTTTCCAAGGTTGATGTGATCAAACATCGCACGCTCCCTCTACCATCGGGATTGGTGTTAAACCTAAATAATTGTTATTTGGTGTTTGCGTAGAGCATAGACATGATTGGATTATGTTTATCGCAATACGGTTATTCATTTAAGGAGAATAATGGTTACTCTGTTTATTTGAATAATACCTTCAATGGTCTTGCACCTAAAATGAATGGTTTATTGAATCTCGATCGTAGTGATACACATGTTCATGCCAAAAGATATAAGATAGTAATGATAGTACCACATACTTGTGGCACTGCCATTTGAGTCATGTTGGTATAAAACGCATGAAGAAGCTCCATGTTGATGGATCTTTGGACTCACTCGTTTTTGAAAAGATTGAGACATGTGAACCATGTCTATTGGTAGATATGCATGAAGAAACTCCATACAGATGGATCGTTTGGACTCGCTTGATTTTGAATCACTTGAGACATGCAAATCATACCACATGGGCAAGATGACTGAAAGACCTCATTTTCAGTAAGATGGAACAAGAAAGCAACTTGTTGGAAGTAATACATTTTGATGTGTGCAGTCCAATGAGTGCTGAGGCACGTAGTGGATATCGTTATGTTCTTACTTCACAGATGCTTTGAGTAGATGCTGAGTATATTTACTTGATGAAACACAAGTCTGAATTATTGAAAGGTTTAAGTAATTTCAGAGTGAAGTTGAAGATCGTCGTGACAAGAGTATAAAATGTCTATGATATGATCATAGAGATGAATATCTGAGTTACGAGTTTGGCACACAATTAAGACATTGTGGAAATTGTTTCACAACTAATAGCGCCTGGAACACCATAGTGTGATGGTGTGTCCGAACATCATAACTGCACCCTATTGGATATGGTGCATACCATGATGTCTCTTATCAAATTACCACTATCATTTATGGGTTAGGCATTGGAGACAACCGCATTCACTTTAAATAGGGCACCACACAATTCCGTTGAGACGACACCGTATGAACTATGGTTTAGAAAAACCTAAGTTGTCGTTTCTTAAAAGTTTGGGGTTGCGGCGCTTATGTGAAAAAGTTTCAGGCTGATAAGCTCGAACCCAAAGCGGATAAATGCATCTTCATAGAATACCCAAAACAGTTGGGTATACCTCCTATTTCAGATCCGGAAGCAAAAGTGATTGTTTCTAGAAACGGGTCCTTTCTCGAGGAAAAGTTTCTCTCAAAAGAATTGAGTGGGAGGATGATGGAGACTTGATGAGGTTATTGAACCGTCACTTCAACTAGTGTGTAGCAGGGCACAGGAAGTTGTTCCTGTGGCACCTACACCAATTGAAGTGGAAGCTTATGATAGTGATCATGAAACTTCGGATCAAGTCACTACCAAACCTCATAGGTGGACAAGGATGCGTACTACTTCAGAGTGGTACGTAATCCTGTCTTGGAAGTCATGTTGCTAGACAACAATGAACCTACGAGCTATGGAGAAGCAATGGTGGGCCCGGATTCCGATGAATGGCTCGAGGCCATAAAATCCGAGAGAGGATCCATGTATAAAAACAAAGTATAGAGTTTGGAAGAACTACTTGATGGTCGTAAGGCTGTTGGGTGCAGATGGATTTTAAAAGGAAGACGGACAATGATGATAAGTGTCACCATTAAGAAAGCTCGACTTGTCGTTAAGATGTTTTCCGACAAGTTCAAGGAGTTGACTACGATGAGACTTTCTCACTCGTAGTGATGCTAAGAGTCTGTTGGAATTATGTTAGCAGTTACTGCATTATTTATGAAATCTTGCAGATAGGATGTCAAAACATTGTTTCCTCGACGATTTTCTTGAGGAAAGGTTGTATGTGATACAACCAGAAGGTTTTGTCAATCCTGAAAGATGCTAACAGGTGTGCAAAGCTCCAGCAATCCTTCTAAGGACTGGAGTAAGCATCTCGGAGTTGGAATGTACACTTTGATGAGATGATCAAATATTTTGGGTTTATACAAAGTTTATGAGAAACTTGTATTTCCAAAGAAGTGAGTGGGAGCACTATAGAATTTTTGATGAGTATATGTTGTTAACATATTGTCGATTAGAAATGATGTAGAATTTCTGTAAAGCATACAAGGTTATTTGAAAAGTGTTTTTCAATGGAAAACCTAGATTAAGCTACTTGAACATTGAGCATCAAGATCTATAAGGATAGATCAAAAACGCTTAATAGTACTTTCAAATGAATACATACCGTGACAAGATTTTGAAGGAGTTCAAAATAGATCAGCAAAGAAGGAGTTCTTGGTTGTGTTACAAGGTGTGAGTATTGAGTAAGACTCAAGACCTGACCACGGCAGAAGAGAGAGAAAGGACGAAGGTCGTCCCCTATGCTTTAGACGTAGGCTCTATAGTATGCTATGTTGTGTACCGCACCTGAAGTGTGCCTTGCCATGAGTCAGTCAAGGGGTACAAGAGTGATCCAGGAATGGATCACATGACGATGGTCGAACTTATCCTTAGTAACTAGTGGACTAAGGAATTTTCTCGATTATGGAGGTGGTAAAAGAGTTCGTCGTAAAGGGTTACGTCGATGCAAACTTTGACACTAATCCGGATGACTCTGAGTAGTAAACCGGATTCGTATAGTAGAGCAGTTATTTGGAATAGCTCCAAGTAGCACGTGGTAGCTGCATCTACAAGATGACATAGAGATTTGTAAAGCACACATGGATCTAAAAGGTTCAGACCCATTGACTAATAAACCTCTTTCGCAAGCGAGATATGAACAAACCCCATGGGTGTTGGATTCATTACAATCACATAGTGATGTGAACTAGATTATTTACTCTAGTGCAAGTGGGAGACTGTTGGAAATATGCCCTAGATGCAATAATAAAATGGTTATTATTGTATTTCCTTGTTCATGATAATTGTCTATTGTTCATGCTATAATTGTATTAACTGGAAACCGTAATACATGTGTGAATACATAGACCACAACATGTCCCTAGTAAGCCTCTAGTTGACTAGCTTGTTGATCAATAGATGGTTATGGTTTCCTGACCATGGACATTGGATGTCGTTGATAACGGGATCACATCATTAGGAGAATGATATGATGGACAAGACCCAATCCTAAGCATAGCACAAGATCGTATAGTTCGTCTGCTAAAGCTTTTCTAATGTCAAGTATCATTTCCTTAGACCATGAGCTTGTGCAACTCCCGGATACCGTAGGAATGCTTTGGGTGTGCCAAACGTCACAAGTAACTGGGTGACTATAAAGGCACACTACGGGTATCTCCGAAAGTGTCTGTTGAGTTGGCACGAATTGAGACTGGGATTTGTCACTCCGTGTGACGAAGAGGTATCTCCGGGCCCACTTGGTAATGCATCATCATAATGAGCTCAATGTGACTAATGAGTTACCCACGGGATCATGCGTTACGGAATGAGTAAAGACACTTATCGGTAACGAGATTGAACGAGGTATGGGGATACCGACGATCGAATCTCGGGCAAGTAAAATACCGATAGACAAAGGGAATTGTATACGGGATTGATTGAATCCTCGACATCATGGTTCATCCGATGAGATCATCGTGGAACATGTGGGAGCCAATATGGGTATCCAGATCCCGCTATTGGTTATTGGCCAGAGAGAGTCTCGGTCATGTCTGCATGGTTCCCGAACCCGTAGGGTCTACAAACTTAAGGTTCGGTGACGCTAGAGTTGTTATGGGAAATAGTATGTGGTTACCGAAGGTTGTTCGGAGTCCCATCTCGGACGTGACGAGGAGTTCCGGAATGGTTCAGAGGTGAAGATCGATATATTGGGCGAAGGGTATTAGAGTCCGGAATTGTTCCGGGGGTACCGAATGACGACCAGCGTGTCCGAAAGGGGTTTCGGAGGCCCCGACAAGCGTTGGGGGGCCTTATGGGCCAAGGGGAGGGGGCACATCAGCCCACTAAGGGGCTGAGCGCCCCTCCCACCCCATCTCACTAACTTGGAGAGGTGGGGGCGCCTCCCCTAGGGCAGCCACCCCTCCCGTCTTGGGGGCAAGTTTCCTAGGGGTGGGGGCGCCCAAACCCATCTAGGGTTTTCCCTGTGGCCGCCGCCCCTCCCCTAGGGAACCCTAGGGCGCCTCCTCCACCCCCTTCCCCCTATATATAGGAGGGAGAGAGAGGGCAGGCGCACCCCTTCCCTGGCGCAGCCCCTCCCTCCTCCAACTCTTCCTTCTCCTCCGTAGAGCTTGGCGAAGCCCTGCAGGAATACCACAAACTCCACCACCACGCCGTCGTGCCGCCGGAGTTCTCCCTCAACTTCTCCTCTCCACTTGCTGGATCAAGAAGAAGGAGACGTCCCCGGGCTGTACATGTGTTGACCGCGGAGGCGCCGTCCGTTCGGCGCTAGATCGGATCTTCCGCGATTTGAATCGCCGCAAGTACGACTCCATCAACCGCGTTTTTATAACGCCTCCGCTTAGAGATCTTCAAGGGTATGAAGATGCACTCCCTCTCTCTCGTTGCTAGCATCTCCTAGATTGATCTTGGTGACACATAGGAAAATTTTGAATTATTGCTACGTTCCCCAACACTTCAAGCATACTAACAAAGCAATCATGTCTTCTCAAAATAACATGGCCAAAGAAAGTTATCCCTACAATATCATATAGTCTGGCTATGCTCTATCTTCACCACACAAAGTTTTTAAATCATGCACAACCCCGATGACAAGCCAAGCAATTGTTTCATACTTTTGATGTTCTCGAACTTTTTCAATCTTCACGCAATACATGAGTGTGAGCCATGGACATAGCACTATAAGTGGAATAGAATGGTGGTTGTGGAGAAGACAAAAAGGAGAAGATAGTCTCACATCAACTAGGCGTATCAACGGGCTATGGAGATGCCCATCAATAGATATCAATGTGAGTGAGTAGGGATTGCCATGCAATGGATGCACTAGAGCTATAAGTGTATGAAAGCTCAAAAATAAACTAAGTGGGTGTGCATCCAACTTGCTTTCTCATGAAGACCTAGGGCATTTTGAGGAAGCCCATCATTGGAATATACAAGCCAAGTTCTATAGTGTAAAATTCCCACTAGTATATGAAAGTGACAACATAGGAGACTCTCTATCATGAGGATCATGGTGCTACTTTGAAGCACAAGTGTGGTAAAAGGATAGTAACATTGTCCCTTCTCTCTTTTTCTCTCATCATTTTTTTGGGCCTTCTCTTTTGTATGGCCTTTCTTTTCTTTTTCGTCCGGAGTCTCATCCCGACTTGTGGTGGAATCATAGTCTCCATCATCCTTTCCTCACTTGGGACAATGCTCTAATAATGATGATCATCACACTTTTATTTACTTACAACTCAAAAATTACAACTCGATACTAGAACAAAAATTGACTCTATGTGAATGCCTCCGGCGGTGTACCGGGATATGCAATGAATCAAGAGTGACATGTATGAAAAATTATGAACAGTGGCTTTGCCACAAATACGATGTCAACGAAGAGCGGCACTAATGAGATGGCTCTCCTCTCCTCTCCTCTCCTCTCCACCAACCAAACCCTAATCCTACCACACTACCATGGCGTGTAATGATCTAAGCCTCCATGGAAGGGCTTCTACATTGGGATTTCTCCCCTGGCCTTGCGGTCGCGGCTCAGGTGCGTCGATGCTTTGGATCTACTGTCCACTTCTCCAACTCTGGTTCGACCAAGGAGTTTTTCTTGGTTGTAAGTTTCTCCTCTGCCTCCTTCCCTCTCAATGAAGAATCGGTGGCCATTGCCTTACAATGTTGCATTGGTGGTTTGCCCTCGGGACTCAATGTTCATCATTTGGAGGGTAGAAAGTTTCGGTTCTCAGTTGCATCAAATCGTGTTGGTCATTTCATCTATGGGCTTAAGGATAGAGTGTGGCCGGATTTTGTATGCCATTTTAGTCTCTTTTGATCTACCACTCAGCTGCCCATGGAAGACCCACGAACCTGGCATTTGGATCAAACCAACCAGGAAGTATTGACTAGATCTCCTCTGGCAGTCAAATCAAATTACATTTCTGCTCGTAAAACCAGCAATGTTGATGTTGCATCATTGGAGACTCTTTCAAAAGCTGGTTTTTCGCCGGCAGATCACCGGACTTGTGCTTCTCTGCCGATGGCCAACCAGCAAACGCGGACGAGCCGACAGGATCCCTCTATTTTGAGTAACTTACTGGCACATAATGAGCATTCATTACTAGATTCTGTGGTTTTCGGAGCAATTCACATTAATGCTAATGAGCGGCTGTCTGGTGTAGACTCGGTCACTGCTCGGCGCTTTCAGGGGGTCCAATTCAAACATGACACATGGAATCAGCTTCCGCAATTTATGCTTCTTCATATTCTGGATCATCATCGAATGGGTTTATTAAAGGAATACATTGCTTCTTTATGGAAAATTCCTTCTGTCGCGACCGCGGATTACATATGTAATAAATTGACAATATGCCTTCATTGTCACGGTAAGGGTCATCTGGCTGGTAATTGCCCAGGGCCTCTTTGTCAAATTTGCACCAGCAGGCTATGCATGTGCACTTCGTTGGGCCAGGCCAATAACCATTTCTTTGAGGATGCAACCTGTTCAGTTTGCAACTCTAGGGCCCATCAGTTCTTTCAATGCCCGGCAAAATCACTGTGTGAGTTTTTTGTATTTCTAGGGCATCAAAAATACTCCTGCAATTGGGCCGGGGCAATCCGTATGAAATGGAATCAGAAAGATAATTCGCGATTAGTTTCCGCTTCAGCCACCAATTCCAATCAAAACAATTCCATTCCGGCTCGGTCAACACATGGAAATACAATTTCAAAGGATAAGGATCGAGTCTTTTCAGGGATACTGCGACGTGAAATAATTGCCCCTGCCTATAATAAGGGTCTAGCTACTAGGCGACTGCCTGCCGTCCGATGCAAATCATGCGGCTCCCAGGGACACGAGACGGCATCTTGCACTACGGCATGACACCGTAATCGAGGAGTTTGGAGACCAAAGTCTCAGCACAAGCCTGCCGATACGCATTCCTCTGCTCTCTCGCTGTCTGTGCCCGCCTCTGCTCCTGCTCCGCCCACCTCCGCCCCTACTCCGCCCACCACCGCTCCTGCCCCGCCCTTCTCCACCGTACCAATGGCGAACTACCCTATCAATGTTGTCCCCTACCTGCCGCCGGGGATGACAATCGAGCTTGGTCCGGCCGATCGGAAGGTCCATGAGGATATGGTGGTCAGTGCCATCCCTCCTCTACGCCATGACTTCTTGGCCATTGCAGAGGCTAATCGGTTCATCCCGCACCACCAGAAGGCAGACATCCGCAACATTGTTAAAGGTTTGCTGCACGAGTCTCATTACTTTCCCACAGAAATTTCAGATCATCCGCTCGGTGTTGGCATCTTTGGTTTTGTGAACTCTGTAGTTCGGGATACAGTAGTAGGCACCACTTTTGAGCTTGATGAGAATGAGGTAGAAGAGCACACTGTGATTTCGCTTGTCCCGCACGATGAGGCTTTGAATATGCGACTCACCACCTTTGGACCGGAAGTGTGGATCCTCTATGTAGGGTTTCCGTATGATTATCAGACCCAGCACTATATGCACAAGTCTGTTGATACGTTTGGTGCCTTGGTGGATTGGAATAACCCTAGAGGGGATCGCAGGTTTGTGCTTATTAAGGCTAGAGTCATTCACATGCGTCTGGTCCCAAAGAGTTTGGTTATTCGTTAGTTAGGAGGAGCTCGTCAGAGTTGGACAGTTGCTGTCACCATGCTCCGTAGCAATGACTGGAACGCGCACCTGCCAGAAGTGCCACCAGCCAGAGAGGATCCTCCCCCTGAGAATGGTATCCCTCATCCTTTGCATGGTGAGGGCCTCAACGCTGAGCAGATGTATCAGCATCAATTGCACAATTGGATGGCACAAAATGCAATTCCTAACGGCAATCCTAATGAGGATAATGGTAATGTTGTGGTAGACCAGGATAATGACATTGAGATCCATCCTGAGTGGGGTGTTTGGCCTCCCTCACCCCCTCAAGAGCCACCAATGCTCTATAACTATCAGGAGTGGCTTGCTGGTGAAGGTCTGCAGGTTGATCATGGCATCATACCACCTAATAACATTCATGACAGTCCTGCAGCTACTTGGAATGCCTCAATCTCCAGGAGTAACAGTACAGATTCTAGTGCCACAATTTCTGATTCTTATGTCTTGGTTCCTCTAAATCTCATGAACCAATACTGGCCACAGGAAGCCTCAAGCTCTGCTCCACAGGAACTGGTTCCAGTCACTACTGCACTGACTGTTAATGGAACATCTGATTCAAGCTCTGCTGCTCTGGATTTGATCCCACCTCCTCCTGCTCTGCCTCCCAATAGGATTGACATCTCACTTTCTATTTCTGCTACTGGATTGCAGGTTGACATGGCTTCTCATGGGGATATCACACCAGCCATGCTTTTATGAGATTGCATTCCAATGTTCAAACTCAACACTTATCTCACTGTAGCAATCAGGCCCATCATTGCATCCTTTAGCCCCTGGAATGCTCATTTTGGTTTCAGACAGGATTCTGTGACTTTTAACATTATCGTGGCTGAAAATGCAGGCTCACTCTCTATTGTTTCTGCTTCCAAGATCATCAATCAGTCTGGGAATTCTTCTACGCACACCGAGGAAATTTCTGAAGTATCCCTCTGGGAGCTTAATGCACCCCCTATGTCTGAAAATGCCTTGATGACTGCTATTCTGCCTGCTGTGTCTCTACATAGCACTCCTCTGAAGCATTCAAACACACATGACAGTGATATGTCTGAAACTATTACCTCCCTCATGGCTCTGACTGCACCCTCTTTGCCTGCTACAGTTCAGAATAATCGGGAAGATGCTGTTGCAGGGATGTCAGTTCCTGTAACTGTGGATGCAGGTGGTAACTCCTCCCGAAAGGGGAAATCTGTGGTGCCGGAGTGCTCCGTTTCTTTGCGTAGGAGCACCAGATCTAATAAATATGACGGCTTCAAGGTGCCCCCACTTACTGACAGCAAGATCAAGTCGTCCAAAGTCAAGCCGCGACAGGTACCCTCTGCCCTTACCATCAGGGACACCCCTGCAGAGCAAATTCCTCCTGCAACACCAATCCAGGTAATCCAATAGATTGGCACCAACCTTTATGGGATTCCTGCTGATGAACTCTCTGAACAGGGCCTCATGGCGGCCCAGGAGGAGGAGCCGGCCTCTTCCACCTAATATTACCTTGCCTCTTTTAATAATATGCCTCTTTTGGTCTCATGGAATGTCCTGTGTTAGAACGTTTGCGGTTTAAATTCAGATGACAAACAGCTAGCTCTATCGAATGCTATTGTCTCTAGTGGATGTGCTGTTGTCTGCTTGCAGGAAACAAAGAAGTCAACTTTTGAACTGTCTTTTGTTAAATCCATTTGCCCTCGTAGATTTGATCAATTTTCTTATGTGCCTTCTCGTGGTGCATCGGGTGGTATTGCCACGATTTTGAACAGTTCCATATTCACAGCAGATGTTCTATTTACTGAAGATTTTGCTCTGGTTACTCGTTTTCGTTCCACACAGTCAGCACAATGCTAGATACTCGTGAACATATATGGGCCTTGCCAAGGGGAACAGCGAGCTAACTTCATTAATTGGTTAGGAGCTTTGGATATTCCAGCAAATGAGGACTGGCTTTTTGTGGGCGATTTCAATTTTATTCGTGCACCTGAAAACAGAAACAAACTAGGGGGTTCAATGACTGATATGAATACATTCAATGACTTAATCAGATCACAATGTCTAATTGAACTACCAATTAAAGGGCGCATGTTTACCTGGAGCAACATGCAACAAGATCCTCTTCTTGAACAACTCGATTAGTTCTTCACAAGTATAAACTGGACTACTTCATACCCTAAAACCATGGTAAAACCACTAGGTAAACCCGTTTCTGATCATATACCTTGTGTGGTTAATATTGAAACTGTCATCCCTAGATCCAAACTATTTCGCTTTGAAACGTATTGGGTCCAACACCCTGGTTTTATGGATGTGGTTGCAAAGTCGTGGGCAAAAAACGTCACGTCCACAAATCCTGCCACAAATCTTTGCCGTAAACTTAAAACCCTACGCAGAGATCTTAAACATTGGAGCAAAGGAATTTCCAAACTCTCTGTGGCAATTGAGAATTCTAATAAAGCTCTTTGCGAGATCGATGAATTGGAAAATAAACGTTCCTTAACTGTCCCGGAGAATAACTTCAGAAAAATCCTCAAAACGCATATTCTCCGGCTGCTACGATACCAACAACTCTATTGGAAAAAACGGTGCACCATACGGTGGGTTAAATTTGGTGACGAACCATCAAAAATTTTCCAGGCAATGGCTTCGGAAAGGTACAGAAAGAACAATATTGCATCCCTAACTACTGCTGATGGGATTGTTGTTGAAGATCACACAGGGAAAGAGTCAATCATCTTCCAAACTTTTAAAGAACGAATGGGTTCTTCATCTGGACATGATATGAAATTTGATCTACATAGAATCATCAAGAAGTGTCAAGATCTAGATGTTCTCACTGCCCCCTTTTCAAATGAAGAGATTGACAACGTAATTAGAGAGATGCCTGCGGATAGAGCACCTGGCCCGGATGGTTTCACGGGTGTGTTTCTCAAGAAATGTTGGCCGATAATTAAGGAGGACTTCTACAAGCTCTGCCATCAATTTTGCTCGGGCAATCTTTCACTTGAGATCATTAATGATGGCTTCATCACACTCATCCCAAAGATCAGCTCTCCTGAAACGATCAATGATTATAGACCAATCACACTCTTGAACTGTTGTCTTAAGGTCATCATGAAGGTCCTGGCCAATCGTTTACAAAAATTCATACTCAAGATCGTGCACCGTAACCAGTATGGATTTCTCAAGGGAAGAACTATTCAAGATTGTCTCGCGTGGGCATACGAATACATATATCAATGTCAACAATCCAAGCAGGAAATTATGCTCCTAAAACTAGACTTTGCAAAAGCATTCGATACGATTGAGCACGAGGCCATGATTGACATTATGAAAAGCATGGGGTTCAATGAAAAATGGATAAGCTGGATTCGATGCATCTTCTCCTCAGGTAAATCATCAGTGTTACTTAATGGAACACCTGGTCGGAAATTCCTTTGTCAATGTGGAGTACGGCAGGGCAACCCCCTCTCTCCACTAATTTTTGTACTTGCGATCGATCTTCTTCAAGCAGCCATTAACGATGCTTTCCAGCGCAATCTTATATGCCTACCATTTCATTCAACAAACAAAAATGAGTATCCTGTGATCCAGTATGCCGATGACACTATCTTGGTCATTCCAGCATGCATGTAACAAGCTCAGATTGTCAAGACTATATTAACCGACTATGCCTCCTTAGTTGGACTAAGAATAAACTTCGACAAGTCTACTCTTATCCCAATCAATTGTGGTACAGAAAAAAGTGATGAGATTGCCAACATCTTCGGATGTGTCATGGGGAAAATGCCATTCACTTACCTTGGTCTACCACTTGGCACTACTAGACCATCTTTCCAAGAGCTTATGCCCCTTGTTTGCTCACTGACGTTTATCTGCCACCCTCAACATGGTTTCTTATGGCGGCAAACTATCGCTTCTTAACTCGATCATTACATCGCTCATTATCTTTGCCATCTGTACTTTGAGACTACCAACAAAGATCATTGAGTTACTGGACAAAATAAGAAGGAAATGCTTGTGGATCAAAAAACGAACCATGGCGACAAAATTAACTCCCTTGCTTCCTGGGAAATGGTGTGTCGGCCCAAGACCAATGGTGGCTTGGGAGTGTTAAATCTGCGTGTCCAAGGTGATGCCCTACTGCTTAAATACCTCCACAAGTTTTACAATAAATGGGACACACCATGGGTGCAATTGATTTGGGACACTTACTACACAGACCAAATCCCACATACATCTGACCCATGCGGGTCGTTCTGGTGGAGAGATGTGATCAAGCTAATACCAACTTATCGGGGTATCTCAAAGGTGAGCGTGGGGAATGGTGAAAACGTACTCTTCTAGAAAGACATGTGGAGAGAGGACATACTTGCAGAATCATATCCTCGAGCTCTCTCATATGCCAAAAATGAGGATATGTCTGTCCAACAATTCTTGGGCATCACCACTTTACAAGAGGCGTTTCATTTACCACTCTCCCCACAAGCACATGCAGAAATGAGACAGTTACAGTTGGAAGTTTCGGAGGTTCAGCTCTCCAATGAGATTGACAAGTGGACATATGTTTGGAACACCAACCTCTTCTCTGCAAAACAATACTGTACATTCTACTTCAGAGAAATTCAAGCACATGAATCTTTTGGATGGATCTGGAAATCTAAGTCAACCATGAAAATAAAAGTCTTCGGGTGGCTGCTACTTTCTGACCGCCTCAACACCAGGAATATGCTAAAATGAAGGCATTACAATATTGGAGATGTCCATGACTGCATTCTTTGTGGTTCTCCAATTGAGGAGACGTTGGAGCATCTCTTCTTCAAGTGCCACTTCATCTCTGACTGCTGGTCACACCTTGGCCTCTCCTGGCCTCAGGGCAACACAAGATTGAACAACATCTCCAAAGCAAAACAAGACTGGAATAGGCCACTCTTTATGGAGCTATTTTTGCTGGCGGCTTGGAGTATATGGAAGGAGCGCAATAACAAACACTTTAGAAAGATCATACCATCTAAAACTTCCTGGTCAGGTAGACTTAAGGCTGATTTTTCACTGCTCACCCATAGGGTTAGAGAGGAACACAAACAATACATTTCGATAATACTTGCTTCCCTGTAAACTAGCACCTGCTTCCCACCCCCCAAAGGAGGATGGATTGTAATTACAATGTACAGTTTCACTAACTTATTTTAATATATAATACAGTGGGAGGTACTCCTACTGTTTCTGGTCAAAAAACAAATACGATGTCAACTACATGATCATGCAAAGCAATATGACAATGATGAAGCGTGTCATATCAAACGGAACAGTGGTAAGTTGCATGTCAATATATCTCGGAATGGCTATGGAAATGCCATAATAGGTAGATATGGTGGCTTTTTTGAGTAAGGTATATGGTGGCTTTATGGTACCGGCGAAAGTTGCGCGGTACTAGAGAGGCTAGCAATGGTGGAAGGGTGAGAGTGCGTATAATCCATGGATTCAACATTAGTCATAAAGAACTCACATACTTATTGCAAAAATCTATTAGTTATCGAAACAAAGTACTACATGTATGCTCCTAGGGGGATAGATTGGTAGGAAAAGACCATCGCTCGTCCCCGGCCGCCACTCATAAGGAAGACAATCAATAAATAAATCATGCTCCGACTTCATCACATAACGGTTCACCATACGTGCATGCTATGGGAATCACAAACTTTAACACAAGTATTTCTCAAATTCACAATTACTCAACTAACATGACTCTAATATCAGTATCTTTATATCTCAAAACAATCATCAAGTATCAAACTTCTCATAGTATTCAATGCACTTTTTATGATAGTTTTTATTATACCCATCTTGGATGCCTATTATATTAAGACTAATTTTATAGCCAAAGCAAATTACCATGCTGTTTTATAAGACTCTCAAAATAATATAAGTGAATCATGAGAGATCAATAATTTTTATAAAATAAAACCACCACCGTGCTCTAAAAAGATATAAGTGAAGCACTAGAGCAAAATTTTCTAGCTCAAAAGATATAAGTGAAGCACATAGAGTATTCTAATAAATTCTGATTCATGTGTGTCTCTCCAAACGGTTTTTACATCAAGGATGATTGTGGTAAACTAAAAAGCAAAGACTCAAATCATACAAGACGCTCCAAGAAAAACACATAGCATGTGGTGAATAAAAATATAGCCTCAAGTAAAGTTACCGATAGACGAAGACGAAAGAGGGGGTGCCTTCCGGGGCATCCCCAAGCTTAGGCTTTTGGTTGTCCTTGAATTTTACCTTGGGTGCCTTGGGCATCCCCAAGCTTAGGCTCTTGCCACTCCTTGTTCCAAAATCCATCAAATCTTTATCCAAAACTTGAAAACTTCACAACACAAAACTCAACAGAAAATCTCATGAGCTCCGTTAGTATAAGAAAACAAATCACCACTTCAAGGTACTGTAATGAACCCATTCTTTATTTATGTTGGTGTTAAACCTATTTTATTCCAACTTCTCTATGGTTCATACCCCCCGATACTAGCCACAGATTCATCAAAATAAGCAAACAACACACGAAAAACAGAATCTGTCAAAAACAGAACAGTCTGTAGTAATCTAATGGTTTCGAATACTTCTGTAACCCAAAAATTCTGAAATAAATTGGTGGACATGAGTAATTTGTCTATTAATCATATGCAAAAATAATCAACCTAATTGCACTCTCCAGTAAAAAATAGCAGCAAATCTCGTGAGCGCTAAAGTTTCTGTTTTTTACAGCAAGATAACAAAGACTTCCCCCAAGTCTTTCCAAAGGTTCTACTTGGCACAAACACTAATTAAAAGCACAAAACCACATCTAAACAGAATCTAGATGAATTATTTATTACTAAACAGGAACAAAAAACAAGAAACAAAAATAAAATTGGGTTGCCTCCCAACAAGCGCTATCGTTTAACGCCCCTAACTAGGCATAAAAACAAGAATAGATCTAGGTATTGTCATCTTTGGTATGCAATCCATAAGTGGCTCTCATAATAGATTAATAAGGTAATTTAATTTTCTTTCTAGGAAAGTGTTCCATGCCTTTCCTTAAGGGAAATTGGAATCTAATGTTTCCTTCTTTCATATCAATAATTGCACCAATCGTTCTAAGGAAAGGTCTACCAAGAATAATAGGACATGTAGGATTGCAATCTATATCAAGAACAATGAAATCTACATGCACATAATTCCTATTTGCAACAATAAGAACATCATTAATCCTTCCCATAGGTTTCTTAATAGTGGAATCCTCAAGATGCAAATTTAAAGAACAATTATCAAATTCATGGAATCCTAACACATCACACAAATTTTTTGGAATCGTGGAAACACTAGCACCCAAATCACATAAAGCATAGCATTCATGATCTTTAATTTTAATCTTAATAGTAGGTTCCCACTCATCATGAAGTTTTCTAGGGATAGAAACTTCTAATTCAAGCTTTTCTTCATAAGATTGCATTAAAGCATCAATGATATGTTTGGTAAAAGCTTTATTTTGGCTATAAGCATGAGGAGAATTTAGCACGGATTGTAACAAGGAAATACAATCTATCAAAGAGCAATTATCATAATTAAATCCCTTGAAATCCAAAATAGTGGCTTCATTGCTATGTAAAGTTTTGACCTCTTCAATCCCACTTTTATTAATTTTTGCATTAAGATCTAAAAACTCTGAATCATTGGGACGCCTTTTAACTAAAGTTGACTCATCTCCAATCCCATCATTATCAAGATTCATATTGCAAAACAAAGATTTAATAGGGGGCACATCAATCACTTTTAGATCTTCATCCTTATTATCGTGAAAACTAGAAGAACACGTTTTCATAAAGCAATCTTTTTTAGCACGCATCCTAGCGGTTCTTTCCTTGCACTCATCAATGGAAATCCTCATGGATTTGAGAGACTCATTGACATCATTCTTAGGTGGAATAGATCTGAGTTTCAAAGAATCAACATCAAGAGAAATTATATCCATGTTCCTAGCCAACTCATCAATCTTAGGCAATTCCTAACAACAAAATTCACATCCATAGATTCATCATTATTGTCAATAAAAGTAGACAAAGGCATATCATTAGGATTAGAAGAAACACTCTTATTAGCAAACAATTTCATAAGTTCATCCATCTTTCCACTCAAAACATTAATTTCTTCTATAGCATGAACCTTTTTACTAGTAAATCTTTAGGTGTGCCATTGAGAATAATTAACCATAATATTATCTAGGAGTTTAGTAGCTTCTCCTAAAGTGATTTCCATAAAAGTGCCTCCCGTGGCCGAATGTAAAAGATTTATAGAAGCAAAATTCAATCCAGCATAAAAAATTGTATGATCATCCATAAATTTAATCCATGAGTAGGGCAATTACGTATCATTCATTTCATCCTCTCCCAAGCTTGTGCAACATGCTCATGATCAAGTTGTTTAAAATTCATAATATCCTTTCTAAGAGAGATGATCTTAGCGGGAGGAAAATACTTAGAGATAAAAGCATCTTTGCACTTATTCCATGAATCAATACTATTTTTAGGCAAAGATGAAAACCAAGTTTTAGCACGATCTCTAAGCGGAAACGGAAATAACTTCGATTTAAAAATATCATTATCCACATCTTTCTTCTTTTGCATATCACACAAATCAACAAAGTTGTTTAGATGGGTAGCGGCATCTTCACTAGGAAGGCCAGAAAAGGATCTTTCATGACAAGATTCAGCAAAGCAGTATTAATTTCACAAGATTCAGCATCGGTAAGAGGAGCAATCGGAGTACTAATAAAATCATTGTTGTTGGTATTGGAGAAGTCACACAATTTAGTATTATCTTGAGCCATCATGACAAACAATCAATCCAACACAGAAGTAAACCAAAAGCAAGCAAAAAGAGGCGGACGAAAAAGAGGGCGAATAAAACGGCAAGGGTGAAGTGGGGGAGAGGAAAACGAGAGGCAAATGGCAAATAATGTAATGCGAGGGATAAGAGTGTGATGGGTACTTGGTATCGGCGCCAGAAATCCGCACGTTGGTGGGAGATCAAAGCTTGACTTGACTAGGTGTAAACCTCCCCGGCAACGGTGTCAGAAATCCTTCTTGCTACCTCTTGAGCTTGTGTTGGTTTTCCCTTGAAGAGGAAAGGGTGATGCAGCACAATAGCGTAAGTATTTCCCTCAGTTTTGAGAACCAAGGTATCAATCCAGTAGGAGATAACACACAAGTCACCTAGTACCTGCACAAACAAAGAAAGAACCTCGCAACCAACACGATAAAGGGGTTGTCAATCCCTTCACAGTCACTTACAAAAGTGAGATCTGATAGAGATAGTAAGATAAATATTTTTGGTATTTTTGTGTATGGATTGGAAAATAAAGATTGCAAAATAGAAATAGCAAATTGATAGGGAAAAATATGATGGAAGATAGACCCGGGGGCCATAGGTTTCACTAGTGGCTTCTCTCAAGATAGCAAATTCTACGGTGGGTGAACAAATTACTGTCGAGCAATTGATAGAAACGCGAATACTTATGAGAATATCTAGGCATGATCATGTATATAGGCATCACGTCCGCGACAAGTAGACCGAAAACGATTCTGCATCTACTACTATTACTCCACACTTCGACCGCTATCCAGCATGCATCTAGAGTATTAAGTTCATAAGAACAGAGTAACGCATTAGGCAAGATGACATGATGTAGAGGGATAAACTCAAGCAATATGATATAAACCCCATATTTTTATCCTCGATGGCAACAATACAATACATGCCTTGCTGCCCCTGCTGTCACTGGGAAAGGACACTGCAAGATTGAACCCAAAGCTAAGCACTTCTCCCATTGCAAGAACGATCAATCTAGTAGGCCAAACCAAACTGATAATTCGAAGAGACTTGCAAAGATATTTAAATCATGCATAAAATATTTCAGAGAAGAATAAAATATTGTTCATAGATAATCTTGATCATAAACCCACAATTCATCGGATCTCGACAAACACACCACAAAAAGAATTACATCGAATAGATCTCCAAGAGAATCGAGGAGAACTTTGTATTGAGATCTAAAGAGAGATAAGAAGCCATCTAGCTAATAACTATGGACCCGAAGGTCTGTGGTAAACTACTCACACATCATCGGAGAGGCTATGGTGTTGATGTAGAAGCCCTCTGTGATCGATTCCCCCTCCGGCGGAGCGCCGGAAAAGGCCCCAAGATGGGATCTCACAGGTACAGAAGGTTGCGGTGGTGGAAATAGGGTTTCGTGGTGCTCCTGGATGTTTTCGGGGTATATGGGTATATATAGGAGGAAGAAGTACGTCGATGGAGCTGCGAGGGGCCCATGAGGGTGGGGGCGCGCCTACCCCCTGGGCGTGCCTTCCTACCTCATGGCCTCCTCGCTTGTTTCTTGACGGCCACTCCAAGTCTCCTGTGCCACGTTTGTTCCAAAAATAACTCTCCCAAAGGTTTCATTCCGTTTGGATTCGTTTGATATTCCTTTTCTGCGAAACACTGAAATAGGCAAAAAAAATAGCAATTTGCACTGGGCCTTTGGTTAGTAGGTTAGTCCCAAAAATAATATAAAAAGGTATATTAAAGCCCATTAAACATCCAAAACAGATAATATAATAGCATGGAACAATCAAAAATTATAGATACATTGGAGACATATCAGGACCCTGTCTCCCCCTTGCTTTTCAACCTCGCGGTTGATGCCCTTGCAGGCATCTTAGATAAGGCCAAGTTGGCCGGCCACCTTAAGGGTGTAGTCAGTCACCTCATCCCGGATGGGGGGGGGGGGTTACTCACTTGCAGTATGCGAATGACACCATGATTATGGTGGAAGGCTCAGACTCGGACATTGCTAATCTTAAGTTCCTTTTTGCTCTGCTTTGAGGAAATGTCTAGACTTAAGATTAACTTTGACAAGAGCGAGGTGGTGGTCCTTGGCTATTCGGAGGCTGAGCAGCTTCGGATCGCGGATAACCTCAACTGTAGGTTGGCGCCATTCCCCATATCTTACTTGGGGATGCCCCTGGCTGAGTCCAGGATTTTGGTGAGTGGGTATGATCCGCTTGTGGGACGAGTAGCGTCCCGTGCGGAGCCCTAGTGCGGTAGGTTCACTTCTAAAGGTAGCAAAACTGTCCTCATTAGCTCTAACCTTTCCGTCCTCCCCATGTATATGATGGGGATGTACATCTTACCCGAAGGTGTGCATAGCTCCTTTGACAAGGAGTTGGCTAGGTTTTTCTGGAAGGCAGTGGATGGTCAGCCCAAGTACCATATGGTGAAGTGGGCTGACATTTGCTTGCTGAAGGACCGAGGTGGGTTGGGCATCCCTGCATCTAGCCGGATGAATGTTGTGCTTATGCTGCGTTGGGTTTGGCGGATCTTGCTGGGAGATGGGGGGTTGTGGCTGCAGCTGGTTGAGTTCAAGTACTTGCAGGGCCAACCCATCATGTCTTGCTCACACTCGGCTGGGTCCCAGTTCTGGAAATCTATTCTGGCCATCAAGGAAGAGATTAGGCTGGGTTTGCGTTTCTCGGTTGGCAATGGGTCTGGGACCCAATTTTGGTTGGATCCATGGCTTGAGGGCGAGCCTCTCCGCTTGCGGTTCACGGGGCTCTTTGCGATTTGTGATGACCCGACCATTATTGTATCTGCGGCTGCTTTGGAGGAGGGATGGAACATTGCGTTCCGCCGCTCATTCGGACCAGATAAGGTACATGAATGGACAGACCTAAGGGAAGTAGTCCCTCTTCCTCTGCCCCAGGACCCTGACAATGTTTCTTGGAGCCTTTCTCCTTCGGGTGAATTCTCCGTTAGTTCGGCCTATCAGGCATTATGTTGTATGTCGGTTCTACAGTGGCTATCCCTATTATGGAAGGCACCATTTCCCTTGAAGATTAAGATTTTTGTATGGCAGCTCCTCTATGACCGTCTGCCTTCGGGGACCGAGGTGTTGAAACGCCATGGTCCGGGCAATGGCCTTTGCCCTTTGTGCCATCTCCCGAAAACGGGAACGCACATTTTGTTCTCTTGCGTAGCAGCGCACGCACTTTGGTGCTTTGTTCGTGAGGCTCTAGGGCCAGGGTGGGAGGCTCATGACCTTGCAGAGTTTCTGCAGGTTAGGGCCACTCAGGTTGGCCGTAAGCGCCGACTGTTCTGGCTCCTCTTCGCGGCTATGATGTGGACTCTCTGGACTACTCGCAACAAGATGGTGATTGAGCGGGTGTTCCCGCGACGTGCTTATGAGTCGTTCTTCAAATTTCTTACCTTCTTGCAGCACTGGCATCCGCTCGCTAGGCCGAGGGATCGTGATCGACTTCAGCTATTCCTGGACACCCTGGTGTCTATCGCGCGTTGGCTCTCCGACTGCTCGCATGTTTCGTAGCTTGCCCTTGGAGGCCTTTTTGTTTCTTCTTCTTTCATTTGGGCGTCTTTGTGTTGTGGCTCCAGCATTTCTCTTTTATGACTGTGCTTAAGATGTGGTTGTATGGACGTATGCTTTATCTATAAAGCGGGGCGAAAGCCTGTTTCGAGAGTAGATATCTGTCATCCTCTATTCTTACTTAAATAGTTGCAATCCACTATCTACTTTTTCTCTTCATGCAACTACGCCACACCATCAAGTCATGTGTGTGGTCATAAGTTACAATTTATACACTAATTTATACATACAACCATGTCATCTCAGCAACCACGCATATTAATTTGTTTCACTTATTTTTGTGCGGGCATAGACGGTCATATTACAAATTTTCGTAGCATGAAATACATATATTTGTGCATTGTACGTTTGGAGTAAGTATATGTAGGTCATGTTACACATTTTTGTTAAAAATGACACCCTCTTTGACATCAGTCCAATAGATTTTCCTTTTGATACAACAATTCTTTTGCGGGAGTTTTATACAAAATTTTATCATATGCTTTATTGTTTTTAAAAATATATCCCAAGAGCGTTCTTAAATTTGTTTTTGCAATAGTTTTATTTTTTCTAGCATCTATTTATGCATAAGTTTTATCAAGATTCCTGCAGCAACGAGCGGGGCATCATCTAATTCCCCATGTGTTTAAGTCCTAATAGAAATGCGTCAGAAATTCAAAAAAGAAGTCATCATCAACGTGCAAAAGATAGAAAGCCACCGACCGAAATCAAATCATGCAAGTTCCAGATAGGGGTACTACCAAGAACACAAACGACGACGTTCTGCAAGAAATCGGCGGAGGATGCACACTTCCCTGTCACCCACCGATCAGTTCCGTCCTCGTCCCATTCAAGTACGAACTAACGAATCCACGTTTCCATAGTCCATGGAGTTTCTCCGCCTTTTACCAATTCAACAATCAAACGGTGCTCCCTCGCAGGAGTAGGACGCAGGAAAAAAATACCGACGCCGCATCTGAAAAATCGCCGATGGAAACTGACGTTCGCTGGCGAGTGGTGCGTTCTGCTAGGTCGGCCCAGCCACGACAATCGCGCGCGGGGAGCTTTTCCCAGGAGTTGCCTTTTAGACAGAGTTTTTTTCCTTTTCAGAAAGGAAAGGAAATGCAGTGTGAAAATACGGAAAATATCGTGCCACTCCTCTCCTTCACTTGGTTTTCTTTTCTCGTTGCCCGTACAAAGGCAGGGCCCGGCCCACTGCGCAGCCGATCATGCAAGTGTGTGTTAGTGACTGTAACTGGAGTAACCCGTCACCTGATCACGCGCGTGCCGTGCGGTTAGTGCTGAAATTTTAAAGCATATCTGCTCGGCATGCACTTGGATTCATCAGATGAGCTCTGCTTTGTTATATACTCTCTCTCTGTAATGAATGAGTTATGCCGAGTGTGAACACGACGGAAGAGTTGCTACGAGGACAACAAGTGTAATGCAGCGGCCATGCAGATCACATCTGGGAACTGTTGGCGCTGATGTAACAGCACCGCTCGTACTGAATTTTTGGTACTCCCTCCATTCCACAATGTAGTGTTTACTCTATTCCCATGCTTTAATTTTGACCGTAAATTTAATTATCAAAACCGATTACGGCGGGAGCAAAAATTATATCAGTGAATTCGTATTCAAAAGAAGTTTTCAATTATATAATTTTTTCTCCCACCGCAGTTGGTCTTGTTGGTTAAATTTATGGTCAAAGTTGAACCTCGAAAAACCCGAACGCACTATATTTTAAAATGAAGGGAGTATAAAACATCCATGTCGCCATAAACAAATCTATCGACCCAGCGCGGTCGCCGTCATCGTAATCATAGCAAACAACCGCAGCGAAAAGGAAAAAGGAGAAAAAAACCTCTCGTCACTTGGAATTCAAGTGCGCGAGGATCACAATTAGCGGCGAGAAATGGGCGGAATGCTATGCTCGCAGTACGAATTTAACCATGACTTGACGTCGGAGCATTGCTTTTATTACCACTTCTAGAAACTACAGTTCCTATCAACAGTTCACTTCATATACTAGTACTTCCTCCTTTATACTTATATATGTAGTAGTAATCACTCGAAAAGAATGAGTAAGATTAAACGGAACATAGCATAATTAACGGCGGCACAGCTAACACTAGTAGATCATCTGCTTCTGCTACACTTTTACGTATCTGTTTACCCTTGTACGTAGTAATAAATTAACACAGGAGACAAGACGGCGCAGAACTGGAGCAGAACAGGCCGGGAGATCTTCACGTGCAGGGTAAATTAGTCTTGTTTTAATCCTCCCAGTCCCAGGTGGTTCCTCTCCTTCTTCTTCTAATCCGTTTCCCTCCGCTGGATCTGCTACGCGTCCCCGGACCCGGAGGCCGCACGCCGCCCCGCGGGCACCGTCGCAGCTGTGGATTTCCATGCCACCGTCTTGACTTTTCACACGAACTGCGGCTGCGTGTTCCACAAGTCGTCCATGCTCCAGATGCTGTCTACGTCGAAGCTGCCCATCTCGAAGTCCGCGACGCCCAGCTCGGGGAACCCGAGGCTCGGCAGCGGCTCGGACGTCCACGCACCCGCGAGCTGGGACGGTGCCTGCTGCTGGATCAGCTGGTCCGTGTCGCACATGGTGGCGGCGGCGCTGGAGGCGTCGCAGGCGGTGGTGAACCACTCGGCACCGTCGACTGCTGCAGGCCAGCTGGGCTGGGCGCCGGCGCCAGAGTCCGTGGTGGACGGCGAGGAAGAGCCGGCGGTAGTAGTGCTCGACAGCTCCGCGACCGAGGCGTTGGGCAGCTGCCCGCCGGCCACGGCGGCGTACTCCGCTGGCCAGCACGCGTCGACAGGGAGCTCCGGTGACTCGTAGAGAGCGTCGTCGGCGCCGTGCTGCCACGACAGGGGCGTGTCAGCGGCGGCCTGCACCGCGTCGGCCGTGGCGGCGGCCTGGATGCGCTCGACGAGGCGGGGCATCCAGAGGTAGCGCATGACGTCCTTGAACTGCTGGCTGTTGACGTCGCACTTGAGCTGCTTGGCGTGCTTCTGCACGCGCGTGCGCCAGTAGTTCTTGATCTCGTTGTCGGTGCGGCCGGGGAGGTGCTGCGCGATCTTGGACCAGCGGTTGCCCCACCGCGAGTGCAGCTCGAGGATGAGCAGCTGCTCCTGCGGGGTGATGCTGCCGCGCCGGAGGTCGGGGCGGAGGTAGTTGAGCCACCTGAGGCGGCAGCTCTTGCCGGTGCGCTTCAGACCTGGTACGCAAGGCAAGATTAATCACATGGAATGAATGGAACATCACATCAGTGGTTGCTAGTTGCTACTAACAAATATAAATTCGCCAACTTGCTGATTACTTATGCGGATGCGGATGCGGATGCGATGCGAGCATGTATGTGACGAGACGGGTGATGTAATGGAGGAGAGATTAGTAATAAATATCCCTATGGCTGGGAATAATGCTAACCACTAAAAATTCTTCCCCTCTCCCTCCATCTCTCTCATTCACTATAGCTAGCTTCCGGCTAGACAAATCAGGCAGTAGGTTCGTAGCTATCTGTTTCCATATATTAGCATGGTGATGCAGAGCGACAGGTTTGTTGCTTCCCCCTCCATCCATGATATACTAGAAATATCTAAGCCTCACGCACTTCTCGCGGAAACAAAATGATGCAAGCAACCAATCTACTACAGCTAGCACTTGAAAGACCAGCATCAGCATGCATGCATGGATTGGATTGTGCAGTGCAATGATCCTACCTGCTGATCGGGCGAGCGAGTTCCAGCGGCCCTCGCCGTGCGCGGCGATGTAGTTGACGAGCAGGATGTCCTCCTCCACCGTCCACGGCCCGCGGCGGAGGTCGCCGGCCATCACCTCCTCCTCGCTGCTCGAGTCCCTCTCGTGCGCCATATCCATGATCGGGTTCAAACCGTCCGCCTCCTCGCCTCCAGATGAAGCTAGCGACGCCAAGGATTGATGAGGCGAGCGAGACAACTCAGGAGATTTTGGTTTGGTTTGCTCGAGACGGCCGGAGGCAGTGATGCTGTGCGGAGAAGAGAAGAGAAGGGAAGAGAAGAGTATTCGCGGGGTGCGAGTGATGGATTGGGCGGGAGAGGAATGAGGAAGCTTATATAGACGGGCGGCGAGGGAAGCAGGAGGTGGGGGAGCTGTGGTGGACTTGGGAAGAAGCATGTGGGGGAGCACGCCGCAAATACGGAGATTATTCTATCTTTCAAAGCCAAAAGTTTAGGGGTACTAGAATTAATCGTGCTTTATTAGGCTAGTCATAGTGGGAGTAACTTAGCTAGTAACATAGGGCATTCTAAGAAATTTTTGCTTATGTGACAAGTATTTAATGTGAAATGGTAACATAATATGTTATTGTAACATAGCGCTTCCCAAGACAAGATGAGTCTATAAGCTAATAAACAAAGTCATCTATGACATTACTATCATGTTACTTTGCATTATGAAGATAGTAACTTAGACTAGTATCATACATATGACACTAGTCTAAGTTACTCTCGCTATGACCAGTCTTAGGGATGGATGAGGGGAAGCGTGGTGGGATATTTACCGGGCTAATTGGCCACGCAGCTAAAATTAATTAAACCGGCTCGCGCGCGCTCGCGTACACGGATTTGAAGTCGTGGGAGTTTGACTAATTGACTCGCCTACATTTCAAGTGCTGCTACTAGCTCACTCGCACTCGCGCTGCACAGAGTTCCTCCCCACGATGGCCACGCGCTCGCGCTGTGGACCTCTTCTCTTCTCTTCGCTTTTGGGTGACAGCCAGGGCGATCTCGTTTTTGCCAGCCAGGAGTAGACAGCTCTGCTTCCTGTGTAGAAAGGGAGGGAATACTACTGCCTGTTTTTTCTTTCTTTTTTGCAGGTAAATACTATTGCCTGTTCGACCGTAGAAATTTTGCGGGTTTTTTTCCTTCTCCAAAAAGAGGGTAAATATTCCCGCAAAAAAAAGGAACAAAGGAGCGAGCCTACATGAACTCTGTGGAATTTTACAAAATAATCCTTTTTCAGCAAAACATGAAGAATTTTACTTCAGTTTGGACGTCACAAAAACATCACTATTTTTTTGCTTGGATAATACTCTCTCTCTAAAGTAATATAAGACCTTTTGTATCACTATAAAGTAGTGATCTAAAAGAACTTATATTACTTTCCCAAACCAAGCTATGTATACTAAAATTGATTGACATTCATAAGACTGCATTGGCATGTTGCTTCATCAAAGATGCTTCAGATCTATGCAAGGATTCGACGGTGATGACTCCGATTTCAGGGCACAGGTCCTTAGGGGCAAGTGCACAAAGACTTTTCGGCTGTTATCGACAAGGTTAAACCGGCTTCGGTAGGGGAGCGACGACTGCGGCTCCAGGGCGCTGGCCCTAAGGGGCACGTGCACAAAGACTTCCCGGCTGTCATCGACAAGGTCAAGCTGGCTCCGGTAAGGGAGCGGCGAAAGCGGTGCGTTGCCGGCTCATTTTGGCGGTTGTTTGAGGCTGTTGGAATCTTAGTGTAATTTTTATTATGTTCGAGATGCTTTGTACTTCTGCCGAACTTTGATAATAGATCCGAAACATTTTCACACACAAAAGACATCAACCCACAATCAATTCTCCTACATTTACATTGTTTATAAACATTTCAATATCTCTTCTTTTCTGCATGAAAAACGTTTCAATATCTCGAGAGCCCTTTTCACAAATCGCGTAGGCCAGACTTGGCCTCGTAACATGGAAATTGAAGGTGATGGCATTTCTTAAAAATGAATATTATTAATCCAATAGATCAATAACCAACATTTTGGGTCGATCTATAACAAAACACCACAAAATTCATGATGTGGAGTGTCTACAATCACGGATGATTAGTTTCCTTGTGGTTGAGTCTGCCCATCCTTTAAGTCTTAGACTTGACACGGTGCCTAGAGGTGCTCATAAAGCATTATGTACATGCATGCAATTTTACTAATTTTCTAGAAAAAAGACAATGGATTTCACCGACAGTCAATACATTTTTTTTATAAACAGCTTAAAGATAGTGTTTTTGTTATTGTTGCAAGTGGTTTGTAATGTAAATGTGTATGGCTAGAAACCATGGTTGTATATGTGTTCTGTAGGTGACATAGAGAAAATGTGTAACTAGTACAATGCCGTAAATTTTTTAGCACAATATAAATGTGGACGCTTATACATATGCACATGCATTCATATGAACGCACACACGCATACTCTACCTTATGAACATCTCTAAAAGACTAAGCCGATACATCATTTTAAGATTAACGAAGTCATCACAGACGTCTTTGTAGTCGATGAAAATGTCTCCTGCCATGTCCTAATACTTTGTATTCATATTTTGCTGTTGCATGGGACGTCAATATCAAAACCCAAGACGAGATTACTTGTGTCAATGGATTTTACTGTACCTATCAGTCGGTCGACGAAGATGATACCAGAAGTTGACTTTAAGCAAAACCGAGCTAGCTAGTTCAGGGCCTCGTTGTTGGGATCTTTTGGGTCATCCTAAGCGGAAACGTTCGGTACGTGTACATGTCAGAATCACCGACTCTTCGGTTTGAGTATCGAAGTCCTCTGCGCGAAATCATCACTCACAAGATCCCAAACCCCCGGTCGATCGCCCGAGAAAGATCCGCACACGATGCTCAATAAACACATGTACGCAAGGCTCTTTCTTTCTTTCGTCGGACAGCGAGTAGTCCCAAGCTTCAGGCGCGGCGGCACAACAATCCAACAGACCTCCACAGTGTGAGTTTACACGTGCAGCCAGCTATACGTACTGATGTACACTTGTGTTGCTGTATTTTCAAGCGTGCACAGCACAATAGTCTACAAACTACAGCACGTACGACCGCCCAAGCCATACCGGCATCTACGCGAAACGAGCGAAATTTGACCTTGTTTTGTGCCCCCTTGGATTCGTGCTCCGACGGATGAGCGCGGCACCGCAGAATTGACAGGCGCAACCACCAGTTTTGTCAAGACGTGAAAACGTTCCATACCAACGCAAAGGCCAAACGCTCCCGCTGTAGCAGTAGCGTTATTAATTGGGCGGGGTCGCCCAAAAAATTATTGGGTTTCCAGGTCAACTCCACGGCGGTGCTCCTTGCTGCGGTGCTGTGTGAAATGATTTAAAACCCCAACTTGGCGCCATGTATAAGCGGGGAAAATGGTTTGAGGGACAAGGGGGGCGATGTGCGGTCAGATTCCACAGCCGGAGTTGAAAACTTTGGCAACCCCGCTTGTATTCTTCTTGTGTGCTGTGTGTGTTTTCAACACATGGAGGTGCCGTGGGTTTTCCTTTTTTTATTGGAGATATTATCATGTCCGTCTGATATAGGTATTGCTTACTGGTCAGGCCGGCATGTGTGTTCAGGGGACTCCGGTTTGATGCAGCTCGACTGACAGGCTGCTGCAGTGCTAGAGACGAGTATACTATTGTTGGTCTGGGTTTTGTCCGTGACATCCGATTGGATTTAAGCGAGACCTGATCCAATCAGAGACCGTGCATGGTAGTACCATGGTAATGGTAGGATTCGTGGCCAGCTCGGCCGGGCTTTTGTCTATTGAAATGAAAGGCTGTGCTTGGACTGCTAGTGGCTCGCTAACAAAGGTCAAAGTGTTTGCTGAGTTGGAGCGGCGTGCTCGTTGACCCCCAACTGCGGCTGCGGCTAATGCTGCCACTTGTATTTTTTTTCTTCATATTTTGTGCTAGATATCGATCGATGTCCATCCTCGCTGTCTTCATGTGACCCCCAGTGCGTATGCATCCAAGAACTTGTGACCACTGAATGCTGCACTATATTATTCGTTTGGCTCTTGTTCTTGCAGGAGACCTATTTATGCATAGTGATTTCTCTTACCAAATGAAAGGATGTGCGAAATACTCTATGTATTTGTTTGAACAAAAAAGCTGCATCATTTATAATGATCTTATGCTTAGGGCATCTAATATGGGCATGATTATACCTGACTCTAATTTCTCTAGTGTGGATATCCTTAGAGAATTAGAGAAAATGAGGGGAAATAATAGTGATGTACATGCCCCCTCCTCTGACAATCAGGATGGGGACTGTGTGATGTATATCACTAATGGAAAGGGTGATCAAACTTCAGTTAGCACTGAATGGGGGGATGAGGGGGATGACCCTGAGGCCAATTTTATTTTAGTAAAATCCAGGAGGAAAAAAAGCCCAAAGGTTAAAATTGCTATATCTAGACCTGTTACTAGAAGTCAAAAATCTGATATGGGCAAAGATAATACCAAAACTGGCAGTCCTGTCCATCATTACAGGGCCACCAGAGGGGGGAGAGGGAGGAAAAGGCATTGTAAATGATAGGAATTTTTTGGAATTGTAGGGGGGCAGGAAAAAGGGAATGAGTTCCTGCCTATCCCATATGATCAAAGATAATTCCCTGGACTTTGTTTGCCTGCAAGAGACCCATAAGAAAAACTTTCTGGAGAGCTACTTCAGGAAGATAGATCCTCATAATGCTTTTGACTGGGACTGGAGCCCAGCTATTGGGAAATCAGGAGGCATCCTCTATGAAGTGAAAAAAGAGAAGTTCGAAGTTATCTCCTGGAGAAAAGGGAGATTCATTTTACAAGTTTGTTTCCTTGATGTCGACATTCAGAAAGTCTGGACCTTATGTACAATTTATGGTCCTGCACATGATTGTGACAAAAATGATTTTGTAGTGGAGCTGGCAGAGTTTTGTAGCCACACTCAAACACCTTTCCTTATTGGGGGGGGGACTTTAATATCCTCAGACATAGTGGGGAGAAGAACAAGAATTGGCACCACTCCATTTATACTGATTTGTTTAACTCAATTATAAATTCTATGTGCCTGAACGAGATCCATATGTGTGGGGGGATGTACACGTGGACTAATAACCAAGCTCACCCGACCCTAGAAAAATTAGACCGTGTGTTGATGAGTAATGATTGGGAGGATCTGTTCCCTCTTGTTAATGTTAGAAAGTTGGTCAGGGATATGTCAGACCATAATGCTCTCTTGGTGTCCTCAGACAATCATGTTGTACGAGTTCCGCACACAAGAGAGTTCAGATTCGAGTTAAGTTGGCTCAAGTCTGAAGAGTTCCTTCCTCTGGTTGAAAAGATTTGGACTAAGAATGTCAATACATCTGACCCTGTCGATGTCTTGAACATCAAGCTGAAAAGAGTGAAAAAATTCTTCAAAGGATGGGGATCTAATAAATTTGGAAATGAGAGGATCAGAAAGAAAAAAATTAAGGAGGAATTGGAGAAGATTGAGGAGATGGAAGAAGATGGCAATATCGACCCTGAGTTGCTATGTAATAAACAAAGTCTGTTGGTGGAGCTCAATGACATCCTTGTCAATGAGGAGCTTTACTTACTGCAACAATCTAAAGAAAGATGGCTGCTTAAAGGAGATAGTAACACAGCTAATTACCAGAAGATCGCTAATGGAAGATACGGACAACCCTAGTTGATACATGAGCTATTCGAGCATACAAAACAGAATGTTTATTTGAAGGTTTAGAGTTTGGCACATACAAATTTACTTGGAACGGCCGGTAGATACCGCATATAGGAAGGAATAGTGGACTCATATGGAACAACTTTGGGGTTTATGGGATTGGATGCACAAGCAGTATTCCCGCTTAGTACATGTGAAGACTAGAAAAAGACTGGAAAGCGACCAGCTAGAGAGCGACAACAGTCATGAACATGCATTAAAATTAATCAATACCGAATGCAAGCATGAGTAGGATATAATGCACCATGAACATAAATATCGTAGAGGCTATGTTGATTTTGTTTCAACTACATGCGTGAACATGTGCCAAGTCAAGCCACTCGAATCGTTCAAAAGAGGATACCATCCTATCATACCACATCACAACCATTTTAATAGCATGTTGGCACGCAAGGTAAACCATTATAAGCTCCTAGCTAATTAAGCATGGCATAAGCAACTATAATCTCTAATTGTCATTGCAAACATGTTTATTCATAATAGGCTGAATCAGGAACGATGAACTAATCATATTTACAAAAACAAGAGAGTTTGAGTTCATACCAGCTTTTCTCATCTCAATAAGCTCATCATATAATCATCATTATTGCCTTTCACTTGCACGACCGAATAGTGTGGATAATAATAATAGTGCACGTGCATTGGACTAAGCTGGAATCTGGAAGCATTCAATTCAAGAGAGAAGACAAGGTAATATGGGCTCTTTTGTCAGATCAATAATAATGCATATAAGAGTCACTTTAACATTTTAATTATGGTCCTCTCCTATCGACCCCCAAAGAAAGGGAAAGAAATAAAACTATTTACACGGGAAAGCTCCCAACAAGCAAAAGAAGAACAGGAAATCTTTTTGGGTTTTCTTTTTAATTACTACTACAAGCATGAAAATTAAAACTAGCTAAAAGCTACAACTATTTTTTTGGTTTTTCTTAAGGTTTTCAAACACACAAGAAGAAAGCATAAAAGGAAATAAACTAGCATGGTTATTACAATGAAAAAGTATGAGCACCGACATCTAGCAATGAGTGTGTGAGCACCGACATCTAGCAATGAGCTTAGGCTTTTGGCCTAAGTTGGTCTATGGCCACGGCTGGCCTGGCGGATATCCAAAGTAATAGTTGGGGTCGTACTGCGATGAAGCCTCGGATTGCCACTGGTTGGCAATCACCTCCGGGTCCCACTGATAATCAGACTGTCATGGAGGATCAATTTGTGATTTCGGCTCTGGCTCTGTAGTTGCTGTAGGGTTCTGGTAGGCATGAATGGCCTCCAACGGAACACGATACTTGCCTACAGATAAATCAAACAAGGAAGGAGCAGGCAGGGTAATAGTCTCAGGATGATGTTTATCAAAGAACATTTTGTATTTAAGCTCATTTTCCCTATTCTTAACAATAAAATCATGCGCTACCATACTCTTATAATCTAAATAAACAGGAGGCAGCAATTTTTCTTCCTTCTCATAATGCCTAATAGGTATATTAAAATGTGCAGCTAGGCGCGAGGCGAAGATGCCTCCAAAGACGGGGCCCTTAGTACGGTTAAGATTTAACCGCTTTGCAATAATAGCACCCATGCTAAATTTATCATCACGAAATAAGGCATGGCACAAAATAGCAATATCAGGGGCACTCAGATTTCCACAGTTTCCACACCCAATTAAGCATCTACTAGCAAATATAGCAAAGTAACGTAGCACAGGAAAGTGTATGCTAGTAGTTCGTGCATCGGAAACCTTCCTCGTTTCCCCTACAGTAATGGTATCAATAAACCCATCCACATCGTCATGATGTGGTTCCTCTATGATGCCCTCGAAAGGGATTAAAAAAACTTGACAAAAATCACGAAGTGGCATCTCCTTATGCTCATCATATAAATAAAACTTCACCGTAGGTGGTGAGCTCCTAACATGGAAATGCAAGTTTTGCACAAAGATATTGGTGAGTAAGAGATACTGTTCGTGTTGGTCATGAAGGAAGGCGGTGACGCCTGCATTCTCAGCCAATTCATAGAAATCATCATAAATCCCGGCTGCTCTCAAGAAATCATCACAAGGCCATTCACACGGCCTGACCTCCGCGGTGCGAGGGAGATTATACTTGGGTCTCCTATCCTCCTCACTTAGCTTATCCTTCGAGCTTCGGCTCGATGAGCCCCTAAAAAATCTCTTCATCATTTTCTGAAAAATTCTAAAAAAATTAGTAACTTCAAAAATAAAAGTGAACCAAACTCAACAAAATTGATAGCAACTACTCCTACAAGTGCCTAGAGCCTATATCATGCATTAGAACTACTTGGAACCATATAAATTTGACATGCAAGCTCAAGAACATGGTCACCTAGGTAGCACAAATTTGCAATGAATAAAGCACTAGAACAACAACTAATTGGACCAATGGAGGAGTCACATACCAAGGAACAATCCCCCAAAGCAGTTTTGTGAGAGGTGCTTTGAGCAAGGAGATCGAAAATCGCAGGAAAATGAGCTTGGACTCGGGTTTGATCTGGTTAGTGGTGTTTGTGGGAGGAAGAAGAAGTGTGTGGGTGCAGGAATAAGTGGAGGAGAGCCACCGTGGGCCCATGATACGTCTCCAACGTATCTATAATTTTTGATTGCTCCATGCTATATTATCTACTGTTTTGGACATTATTGGGCTTTATTATCCACTTTTATATTATTTTGGGACTAACCAATTAACTGGAGGCCCAACCTAGAATTGCTGTTTTTGCCTGTTTTAGGGTTTCGAAGAAAAGGAATATCAAACGGAGTCCAAACGGAATGAAACCTTCGGGAATGTGATTTTCTCACCGAATACAACTCAGGAGACTTGGACCCTACGTCAAGCCAATTAACAAGAGGCCACGAGGTAGGGGGGCGCGCCTGCCCCCCAGGCGCGCCCCCCACCCTCATGGGCCCCCCTGTTGCTCCATCGACATACTTCTTCCTCCTATATATACTCACGTACCCCCAAACGATCAGATACAGAGCCAAAAACCTAATTCCACCGCCGCAACTTTCTGTATCCACGAGATCCCATCTTGGGGCCTCTTCCGGAGCTCCGCCGGAGGGGGCATCGATCACGAAGGACTTCTACATCATCATCCAAGCCCCTCCGATGAAGTGTGAGTAGTTTACTTCAGACCTACGGGTCCATAGTTAGTAGATAGATGGCTTCTTCTCTCTTTTTGGATCTCAATACAATGTTCTCCCTCTCTCTCTCTCGTGGAGATCTATTCGATGTAATCTTCTTTTTATGGTGTGTTTGTTGAGACCGATGAATTGTGGGTTTACGATCCAGTCTATCTATGAATAATATTTGAATCTTCTCTGAATTCTTTTATGTATGATTGGTTATCTTTGCAAGTCTCTTCGAATTATCAGTTTGGTTTGGCCTACTAGATTGGTTTTTCTTGCCATGGGAGAAGTGCTTAGATTTGGGTTCGATTTTGCGGTGTCCTTTCCCAGTGACAGAAGGGGCAGCAAGGCATGTATTGTATTGTGGCCATCGAGGATAACAAGATGGGGTTTTTATCATATTGCATGAAACTATCCCTCTACATCATGTCATCTTGCTTAAGGAGTTACTCTGTTTTTTGTGGGAAATATGCCCTAGAGGCAATAATAAATTGGTTATTATTATATTTCCTTTTTCATGATAATCGTTTATTATCCATGCTATAATTGTATTGATAGGAAACTCAGATACATGTGTGGATACATAGACAACACCATGTCCCTAGTAAGCCTCTAGTTGACTAGCTCGTTGATCAATAGATGGTTACGGTTTCCTAACCATGGACATTGGATGTCGTTGATAACGGGATCACATCATTAGGATAATGATGTGATGGACAAGACCCAATCCTAAGCCTAGCACAAAGATCGTGTAGTTCGTATGCTAAAGCTTTTCTAATGTCAAGTATCATTTCCTTAGACCATGAGATTGTGCAACTCCCGGATACCGTAGGAATGCTTTGGGTGTATCAAACGTCACAACGTAACTGGGTGACTATAAAGGTGCATTACAGGTATCTCCGAAAGTGTCTGTTGGGTTGGCACGAGTCGAGACTGGGATTTGTCACTCCGTGTAAACGGGGAGGTATCTCTGGGCCCACTCGGTAGGACATCATCATATGCGCAATGTGACCAAAGAGTTGATCACGGGATGATGTGTTATGGAACGAGTAAAGAGACTTGCCGGTAACGAGATTGAACTAGGTATTGGATTCCGACGATCGAATCTCGGGCAAGTAACATACCGATAGACAAAGGGAATTGTATACGTGATTGATTGAGTCCTTGACATCGTGGTTCATCCGATAAGATCATCGTGGAACATGTGGGAGCCATCATGGGTATCCAGATCCCGCTGTTGGTTATCGACCGGAGAACGTCTCGGTCATGTTTGCATGTCTCCCGAACCCGTAGGGTCTACACACTTAAGGTTCGATGACGCTAGGGTTATAAAGGAAGCTTGTATGTGGTTACCGAATGTTGTTCGGAGTCCCGGATGAGATCCCGGACGTCACGAGGAGTTCCGGAATGGTCCGGAGGTAAAGATTTATATATAGGAAGTCCTGTTTCGGCCATCGGGACAAGTTTCGGGGTCATCGGTATTGTACCGGGACCACCGGAAGGGTCCCGGGGGCCCACCGGGTGGGGCCACCTATCCCGGAGGGTCCCATGGGCTGAAGTGAGAAGGGATCCAGCCCAAAGTGGGCTGGGGCGCCACTTCCCCTAGGGCCCATGCGCCTAGGGTGAAAGGGGAACCCTAAGGAAGAGTCCCAAGGAGGGAAGGCACCTCCTAGGTGCCTTGGGGGGGAGGGAAACCTCCCCTGGCCGCCGCCCCCTTGGAGATTGGATCTCCTAGGGGCTGGCGCACCCCCCCTTGGGATCCCTATATATAGTGGGGTAGGAGGGCCTCTCAAACACACCTTTTGCCTTTGGTGCAGCCCCTCCCTCTCTCCCAAGTTCTTCTCCTCTTCTGCGGTGCTTGGCGAAGCCCTGCAGGATTGCCACGCTCCTCCACCACCACCATGCTGTTGTGCTGCTGCTGGATGGAGTCTTCCTCAACCTCTCCCTCTCTCCTTGCTGGATCAAGGCATGGGAGACGTCACCGGGCTGTACGTGTGTTGAACGCGGAGGTGCCGTCCGTTCGGCACTAGGATCATCGGTGATCTGAATCACGACGAGTACGACTCCATCAACCCCGTTCACTTGAACGCTTCCGCTTAGCGATCTACAAGGGTATGTAGATGCACTCTCCTTCCCCTCGTTGCTGGTTTCTCCATAGATAGATCTTGGTGACACGTAGGAAAATTTTGAATTTCTGCTACGTTCCCCAACAGTGGCATCATGAGCTAGGTCTATTGCGTAGATTCTATGCACGAGTAGAACACAAAGTAGTTGTGGGCGTTGATTTTGTTCAATATGCTTGCCGTTACTAGTCTTATCTTGATTCGGTGGCATCGTGGGATGAAGCGGCCCGGACCAACCTTACACGTACTCTTACGTGAGACCGGTTCCACCGACAGACATGCACTAGTTGCATAAGGTGGCTGGCGGGTGTCTGTCTCTCCCACTTTAGTCGGATCGGATTCGATGAACAGGGTCCTTATGAAGGGTAAATAGCAATTGGCATATCACGTTGTGGTCTTTGCGTAGGTAAGAAACGTTCTTGCTAGATCCCATAGCAGCCACGTAAAACATGCAAACAACAATTAGAGGACGTCTAACTTGTTTTTGCAGGGTATGCTATGTGATGTGATATGGCCCAAAAGGATGTGATGAATGATATATGTGATGTATGAGATTGATCATGTTCTTGTAATAGATGATCATGGAGCCCCAAGATGGAGATCAAAGGAGCTATATTATATTGGCCATATCATGTCACTATTATTTGATTGCATGTGATGTTTATCATGTTTATACATCTTATTTGCTTAGAACGACGGTAGTAAATAAGATGATCCCTCATTAAAATTTCAAGAAGTGTTCTCCCCTAACTGTGCACCGTTGCTACAGTTCGTGGTTTCGAAGCACGCCGTGATGATCGGGTGTGATAGATCCTTACGTTCACATACAACGGGTGTAAGACCGTTTTACACATGCAAAACACTTAGGGTTAACTTGACGAGCCTAGCATGTACAGACATGGCCTCGGAACACAGAGACCGAAAGGTCGAGCATGAGTCGTATGGTAGATACGATCAACATGAAGATGTTCACCGATGATGACTAGTCCGTCTCACGTGATGATCGGACACGGCCTAGTTGACTCGGATCATGTAATCACTTAGATGACTAGAGGGATGTCTATCTAAGTGGGAGTTCATAAGATGAACTTAATTATCCTGAACATAGTCAAAAGGTTTTTGCAAATTATGTCGTAGCTCGCGCTTTAGTTCTACTGTTTAGATATGTTCCTAGAGAAAATTTAGTTGAAAGTTGATAGTAGCAATTATGCGGACTAGGTCCGTAAACTGAGGATTGTCCTCATTGCTTCTCAGAAGGCTTATGTCCTTAATGCACCGCTCAGTGTGCTAAACCTCGAACATTGTGTGTGGATGTTGCGAACATCTGACATACACGTTTTGATAACTACATGATAGTTCAGTTAAACGGTTTAGAGTTGAGGCACCAAAGACGTTTTTGAAACATCACGAAACATATGAGATGTTTTGAGGGCTGAAATTGGAATTTCAGGCTCGTGCCCACGTCAAGAGGTATAAGACCTCCGACGATTTTCTTAACCTGCAAACTAAGGAGAGAAGCTCAATTGTTGAGCTTGTGCTCAGATTGTCTGAGTACAACAATCACTTGAATCAAGTGGGAGTTGAGCTTCCAGATGAAATAGTGATAGTTTCTCCGAAGTCATTACCACCAAGCTGCTAGAGCTTCGTGATGAACTATAATATATCGGGGACATATATGATGATCCTTGAGATATTCGCGATGTTTGACACCACAAAAGTAGAAATCAAGAAGGAGCATCAATTGTTGATGGTTAGTGAAACCACTAGTTTCAAGAAGGGCAAGGGCAAGAAGGGATACTTCATGACACGGCAATTCAGCTGCTGCTCTAGTGAAGAAACCCAAGGTTGAACCCAAACCCGAGACTAAGTGCTTCTGTAATAAGGGGAACAACCACTGGAGCTGAATTACCCTAGATACTTGGTAGATTAGAAGGCTGGCAAGGTCGATAGAAGTATATTGGATATACATTGTGTTGATGTGTACTTTACTAGTACTCCTAGTAGCACCAGGGTATTAGATACCGGTTCGGTTGCTAAGTGTTAGTAACTCGAAACAAAAGGCTACGGAATAAACGGAGACTAGCTAAAGGTGAGCTGACGATAAGTGTTGGAAGTGTTTCCAATGTTGATATTATCAAGCATCGCACGCTCCCTCTACCATCGAGATTGGTGTTTGCGTTGATCATAGACATGATTGGATTATGTCTATCGCAATACGGTTATTCATTTAAGGAGAATAATGGTTACTCTGTTTATTTGAATAATACCTTCAATGGTCTTACACCTAAAATGAATGGTTTATTGAATCTCGATCGTAGTGATACACATGTTCATGCCAAAAGATAGTAATGATAGTACCACCTACTTGTGGCACTGCCACGTAAGTCATATCGGTATAAAACGCATGAAGAAGCTCCATGTTGATGGATCTTTGGGCTCACTCGTTTTTGAAAAGTTTGAGACATGCGAACCATGTATATTGGTGTATATGCATGAAGAAACTCCATGCAAATGGACCGTTTGAACTCACTTGATTTTGAATCACTTGAGACATGCAAATCATGCCACATGGGCAAGATGACTGAAAGCCTCGTTTCCAGTAAAGTGGAACTAGAAAGCAACTTGTTGGAAGTAATACATTTTGATGTGTGAAATCCAATGAGTGCTGAGGCATGTAGTGGATATCATTATGTTCTTACTTCACAGATGATTTGAGTAGATGTTGAGTATATTTACTTGATGAATCACGAGTCTGAATTATTAAAAGGTTCAAGTAATTTCAGGGTGAAGTTGAAAGATCGTCGTGACAAGAGGATAAAATATCTATGATATGATCATAGAGATGAATATCTGAATTACGAGTTTGGCACAGAATTAAGACATTGTGGAAATTGTTTCACAACTGATACAGCCTGGAACACCATAGTGTGATGGTGTGTCCGAACATCATAACTGCACCCTATTGGATATGATGCATACCATGATGTCTCTTATCAAATTACCACAATAGTTTATAGGTTAGGCATTAGAGACAACCACATTCACTTTAAATAGGGCACCACGTAATTCCGATGAGATGACACCGTATGAACTATGGTTTAGAGAAACCTAAGCTGTCATTTCTTAAAAGTTTGGGACTGCGACGCTTATGTGAAAAAGTTTCAGGCTGATAAGCTCGAACCTAAAGCGGATAAATGCATCTTCATAGGACACCCAAAACAGTTGGGTATACCTCCTGTCTCAGATCCGAAAGCAATAAGGGATTGCTTCTAGAATCGGGTCCTCTCTCGAAAAGTTTCTCTCGAAAGAATTGAGTGGGAGGATGGTGGAGGCTTGATGAGGTTATTGAACCGTCACTTCAACTAGTGTATAGCAGGGCACAAAGAGTTGTTCCTGTGGCACCTACACCAATTGAAGTGGAAGCTTATGATATTGATCATGAGACTTCGGATCAAGTCACTCCCAAACCTCGTAGGATGACAAGAATGCGTACTACTTCAGAGTGGTACGTAACCCTGTCTTGGAAGTCATGTTGCTAGACAACAATGAACCTACGAGCTATGGAGAAGCGATGGTGGGCCCGGATTCCGATAAATGGCTCGAGGCCATATAATCCGAGAGAGGATCCATATATGAAAACAAAGTGTAGACTTTGGAAGAACTACTTGATGGTCGTAAGGCTGTTGAGTACAGATGGATTTTAAAAGGAAGACAGACAATGATGGTAAGTATCACCATTAAGAAAGCTCGACTTGTCGTTAAGATGTTTTCCGATAAGTTCAAGGAATTGACTATGGTGAGACTTTCTCACTCTTAGCGATGCTAAGAGTCTGTTGGAATTATATTAGCGATTACTGCATTATTTATGAAATCTTGCAGATAGGATGTCAAAAACATTGTTTCCTCGACGATTTTTGAGGAAAGGTTGTATGTGATACAACCGGAAGGTTTTGTCAATCCTGAAAGATGCTAATAAGTATGCAAAGCTCCAGCAATCCTCCTGAGGACTGGAGTAAGCATCTCGGAGTTGGAATGTATGCTTTGATGAGATGATCAAAGATTTTGGGTGTATACAAAGTTTATGAGAAACTGGTATTTCCAAAGAAGTGAGTGGGAGCACTATAGAATTTCTGATGAATATATGTTGTTGATCAGAAATGACGTAGAACTTCTGGAAAGCATATAGGGTTATTTGGAAAGTGTTTTTCAATGGAAAGCCTGGATTAAGCTACTTGAGCATTGAGCATCAAGATCTATAAGGATAGATCAAAACGCTTAATAGTACTTTCAAATGAGCACATGCCTTAACGTGATCTTGAAGGTGTTCAAGATGGATCAGTCAAAGAAGGAGTTCTTGCCTGAGTTGTAAGGTATGAAGTTAAGACTTAAAGCTCGACCGCGGCAGAATAGAGAGAAAGGACGAAGGTCGTCCCCTATGCTTAAGACATAGGCTCTACAGTATGCTATGCTGTGTACCGCACCTGAAGTGTGCCTTGCCATGAGTCAGTCAAGGGGTACAAGAGTGATCCAAGAATGGATCACGGGACAGCGGTCAAAGTTATCCTTAGTAACTAGTGGACTAAGGAAGTTTCTCGGTTATGGAGGTGGTAAAAAGAGTTCGTCGTAAAGGGTTACGTCGATGCAAGCTTAACACCTATCCGGATAGCTCTGAGTAGAGATACCGGATGCATATAATGGAGCAACAATTTAGAATAGCTCCAAGTAGAACAGTTATTTGGAATAGCTCCAAATAGAGCGTGGTAGCTACATCTAGGAGATGACATAGAGATTTGTAAAGCACACACGGATCTAAAAGGTTCGGACCCGTTGACTAAAACCTCTCTCACAAGCAACATGATCAAACTTAAAACTCATTGAGTGTTAATCACATAGTGATGTGAACTAGACTACTGACTCTAGTAAACTCTTGGGTGTTAGTCACATGGCGATGTGACCTGTGAGTGTTAATCACATGGCGATGTGAACTAGATTATTGACTCTAGTGCAAGTGGGAGACTATTGGAAATATGCCCTAGAGGCAATAATAAATTGGTTATTATTATATTTCCTTGTTCATGATAATCGTTTATTATCCATGCTATAATTGTATTGATAGGAAACTCAGATACATGTGTGGATACATAGACAACACCATGTCCCTAGTAAGCCTCTAGTTGACTAGCTCGTTGATCAATAGATGGTTACGGTTTCCTAACCATGGACATTGGATGTCGTTGATAACGGGATCACATCATTAGGAGAATGATGTGATGGACAAGACCCAATCCTAAGCCTAGCACAAAGATCATGTAGTTCGTATGCTAAAGCTTTTCTAATGTCAAGTATCATTTCCTTAGACCATGAGATTGTGCAACTCCCGGATACCGTAGGAATGCTTTGGGTGTATCAAACGTCACAACGTAACTGGGTGACTATAAAGGTGCATTACAGGTATCTCTGAAAGTGTCTGTTGGGTTGGCACGAATCGAGACTGGGATTTGTCACTCCGTGTAAACGGAGAGGTATCTCTGGGCCCACTCGGTAGGACATCATCATATGCGCAATGTGACCAAAGAGTTGATCACGGGATGATGTGTTATGGAACGAGTAAAGAGACTTGCCGGTAACGAGATTGAACTAGGTATTGGATTCCGACGATCGAATCTCGGGCAAGTAACATACCGATAGACAAAGGGAATTGTATACGGGATTGATTGAGTCCTTGACATCGTGGTTCATCCGATGAGATCATCGTGGAACATGTGGGAGCCATCATGGGTATCCATATCCCGCTGTTGGTTATTGACCGGAGAACGTCTCGGTCATGTCTGCATGTCTCCCGAACCCGTAGGGTCTACACACTTAAGGTTCGATGACGCTAGGGTTATAAAGGAAGCTTGTATGTGGTTACCGAATGTTGTTCGGAGTCCCGGATGAGATCTCGGACGTCACGAGGAGTTCCGGAATGGTCCGGAGGTAAAGATTTATATATAGGAAGTCCTGTTTCGGCCATCGGGACAAGTTTCGGGGTCATCGGTATTGTACCGGGACCACCGGAAGGGTCCCGGGGGCCCACCGGGTGGGGCCACCTATCCCGGAGGGTCCCATGGGCTGAAGTGAGAAGGGATCCAGCCCAAAGTGGGCTGGGGCGCCACTTCCCCTAGGGCCCATGCGCCTAGGGTGAAAGGGGAACCCTAAGGAAGAGTCCCAAGGAGGGAAGGCACCTCCTAGGTGCCTTGGGGGGGAGGGAAACCTCCCCTGGCCGCCACCCCCTTGGAGATTGGATCTCCTAGGGGCTGGCGCACCCCCCCTGGGATCCCTATATATAGTGGGGTAGGAGGGCCTCTCAAACACACCTTTTGCCTTTGGTGCAGCCCCTCCCTCTCTCCCAAGTTCTTCTCCTCTTCTGCGGTGCTTGGCGAAGCCCTGCAGGATTGCCACGCTCCTCCACCACCACCATGCCATTGTGCTGCTGCTGGATGGAGTCTTCCTCAACCTCTCCCTCTCTCCTTGCTGGATCAAGGCATGGGAGACGTCACCGGGCTGTACGTGTGTTGAACGCGGAGGTGCCGTCCGTTCGGCACTAGGATCATCGGTGATCTGAATCACGACGAGTACGACTCCATCAACCCCGTTCACTTGAACGCTTCCGCTTAGCGATCTACAAGGGTATGTAGATGCACTCTCCTTCCCCTCGTTGCTGGTTTCTCCATAGATAGATCTTGGTGACACGTAGGAAAATTTTGAATTTCTGCTACGTTCCCCAACATTTTTAACTTAATACTCTAGATGCATGCTGGATAGCGGTCGATGAGTGGAGTAATAGTAGTAGATGCAGGCAGGAGTCGGTCTACTTGTCTCGGACGTGATGCCTATATACATGATCATACCTAGATATTCTCATAACTATGCTCAATTCTGTCAATTGCTCAACAGTAATTTGTTCACCCACTGTAGAATACTTATGTTCTTGAGAGAAGCCACTAGTGAAACCTATGGCCCCTGGTCTCTTTCTCATCATATCAATCTTCATCACTTTACTATTGCTTTGCTTTTTTACTTTGCCTTTTACTTATCACTTTGCATCTCTATACCAAAAATATTATTTATCATCTCTATCAGATCTCACTTTCATAAGTGACCGTGAAGGGATTGACAACCCCTAAGCGCGTTGGTTGCGTTGAGCTATTATTTTTGTGTAGGTACGAGGGACTCGCGCGTAGCCTCCTATTGGATTGATACCTTGGTTCTCAAAAACTGAGGGAAATACTTACGCTACTTTGCTGCATCATCCTCTCCTCTTCGGGGAAATCCAACGCAGTGCTCAAGATGTAGCAAGAAGAATTTCTAGCACCGTTGCCGGGGAGTCTGCGCAAAAGTTAACATACCAAGTACCCATCACAATCCCTATCTCCCGCATTACATTATTTGCCATTTGCCTCTCGTTTTCCTCTCCCCCACTTCACCCTTGCCGTTTTATTCGCCCTCTCTCTCTCTATCCTCCCTCTCTTTCTCTATTTGCCTCTTTTTGCCCATTTGCTTTTTGTTTGCTCGTGTGTTAGTTTGCTTGCTTGTCGTTATGTCTAGCCTCATATCTTCTCCGTTGTCTCCCGAGAATGAAGTTCTAAATTTTAAACAAAGGGAGGGAGAAAATCTAAAAGATGCTTGGTATAGAATTTGCAATGCTCAAAATAGATCTACCAGGAAGCAATCTACTTCAGTTCTTCTCCGTAATTTTTATGTAGGTGCTAGTACTTGGTATAGATATATCCTTGATACCATTACCAGAGGGAATTTCTTTGGTAGCCATACTTTTGATTCTTATAATGCTATGTTAGATTTATTTGGCTCACCGCCTCTTTTGGTTAATGGAACTATGTTAACTTTGGAGCATGTTATGCAAAGACTTGAAATTATTGAAAATAAAGTTGGTACCATTGAATTAATTGAAAATCTAGATAAAAAGATCCACAATCAAATTACCCAATATGGATCTAAGGTAGGAATGACTTTGAAAAATATTAAGGAAGAGGAACCCATAGTTAATGAGAAAATAAATCTAGATTCCACTAGAATCGATAAACTTGAGGGTATCATTACGAACTTGGGAACCACTTTTTCTTCCGTAAAGAATACTCCAAGTCCTCCTACTAAAATTGCCAATCTTATGTATGTTCCTAAAAATAAGGGTGAATCATCTAGTAAGGAAACTGCGGATCTTAAATCTATAAGTATTCATCCCAATCTTTTTGCTATCATTAAGGAACCAATTGCTACAAATGAATTTTTCGATCTTGTGCCTAAGAGTTTGATAATCACTATAAAGAAAGAAATTCCTAAGGGATATAGATGCCTCATTGAAGAATTGCCTACCAAAGATGGCAATACCTAGATCTATTCTTGCTTGTTATGCCTAGCTAGGGCGTTAAACGATAGCGCTTGTTGGGAGGCAACCCAATTTTATTTTTATTCCTTGCTTTTTGCTCCTGTTTAGTAATAAATAAATTATTTAGCCTCTGTTTTGGTTGTGTTTTTGTGTTTAATTAGTGTTTGTGCCAAGTAGAACCGTTGGAATACTTGGGGAAAGTCTTGTTGAACTTGCTGTAAAGTAAACAGAAACTTTAGCGCTCACGAGAACTGCTGTCATTTTTATTTGGAGAGTGCTATTTAGTTAATTATTTTTTAAGATGATTAATAGATAAATTCCTCACGTCCAGCAATTTATTTTAGAATTTTTGGGGTTCCAGATATTGCGCTAGCTACAGATTACTACCGACTGTTCTGTTTTTGACAGATTCTGTTTCGTGTGTTGTTTGCTTATTTTGCTGAATCTATGGCTAGTAAAATAGTTTACGAACCATAGAGAAGCTGGAATACAGTAGGTTTAACACCCATATAAAGAAATAATGAGTTCATTACAGTACCTTGAAGTGATCTTTTGTTTTCTTTCGCTAACGGAGCTCACGAGATTTTCTACTTTAAGTTTTGTGTTGTGAAGTTTTCAAGTTTTGGGTAAAGATTTGATGGATTATGGAACAAGGAGTGGCAAGAGCCTAAGGTTGGGGATTCCCATGTCACCCCCAAGATAATCTAAGGACACCTAAAATCCAAAGCTTGGGGATGCCCCGGAAGGCATCCCCTCTTTCGTCTACTTCTATCGGTAACTTTACTTGGAGCTATATTTTTATTCACCACATGATATGTGTTTTGCTTGAAGCGTATTTTATGATTTGAGTCTTTGCTTGTTAGTCTACCACAATCATCCTTGATGTACACACCTTTTGAGAGAGCCATACATAATTTGGAATTTGGTAGAATACTCTATGTGCTTCACTTATATCTTTTGAGTTTTATAATTTTGCTCTAGTGCTTCACTTATATCTTTTAGAGCACGGTGGTGGATTTGTTTTATAGAAACTATTGATCTCTCATGCTTCACTTAGATTATTTTGAGATTCTTAATAGCATGGTAATTTGCTTAAAATCCTAATATGCTTGGTATGCAAGATTGATAATAAAACTTTCTTATGAGTGTGTTGAATACTAAGAAAAGTTTGATGCTTGATGATTGTTTTGAGATATGGAGGTAATAATATCAAAGTCATGCTAGTTGAGTACTTGTGAAATTGAGAAATACTTGTGTTGAGGTTTGCAAGTCCCGTAGCATGCACGTATGGTAAACGTTATGCAACAAATTTGAAACATGAGGTGTCATTTGATTGTCTTCCTTATGAGTGGCGGTCGGGGACGAGCAATGGTCTTTTCCTACCAATCTACCCCCCTAGGAGCATGCGCGTAGTACCGAGGTTTTTGATGACTTGTAGATTTTTGCAATAAGTATGTGAGTTCTTTATGACTAATGTTGAGTCCATGGATTATACGCACTCTCACCCTTCCATCCTTGCTAGCCTCTTCGGTACCGTGCATTGCCCTTTCTCACATCGAGAGTTGGTGCAAACTTCGCCGGTGCATCCAAACCCCATGATATGATACGCTCTTTCACACATAAACCTCCTTATATCTTCCTCAAAATAGCCACCATACCTACCTATTATGGCATTTCCATAGCCATTCCGAGATATATTGCCATGCAACTTTCCATCATTCTGTTCATCATGACACATTCATCATTGTCACATTGCTTAGCATGATCATGTAGTTGACATAGTATTTGTGGCAAAGCCATCGTTCATAATTCTTTCATACATGTCACTCTTGGTTCATTGCATATCCCGGTACACCGTCGGAGGCATTCATATAGAGTCATCTTTGTTCTAGTATCGAGTTGTAATCATTGAGTTGTAAATAAATAGAAGTGTGATGATCATCATTATTAGAGCATTGTCCCAAGTGAGGAACAAAAAAAAGAGAAAGGCCATAAAAAAGAGAAGGCCCAAAAAATGAGAGAAAAGGAGAGAAGGGACAATGTTACAATCCTTTTACCACACTTGTGCTTCAAAGTAGCACCATGATCTTCATAGTAGAGAGTCTCCCATGTTATCACTTTCATATACTAGTGGGAATTTTTCATTATAGAACTTGGCTAGTATATTCAAACAATGGGCCTCCTCAAGTGCCCTAGGTCTTCGTGAGCAAGCAAGTTGGATGCACACCCACTAGTTTCTTTTGTTGAGCTTTCATACATTTATAGCTCTAGTGCATCCGTTGCGTGGGAGTCCCTACTCCTTGCATTAACATCAATCGGTGGGCATCTCCATAGCCCATTGATTAGCCTCGTTGATGTGAGACTTTCTCCTTTTTTGTCTTCTCCACATAACCCCCTTCATTATATTCTATTCCACCCATAGTGCTATGTCCATGGCTCGCACTCATATATTGCGTGAAATTTTATAGGTTTGAGATTACTAAAGTATGAAACAATTTCTTGGCTTGTCATCGGGGTTGTACATGATGAGAGCATTCTTGTGTGACAAAAATGAAACATGACTAAACTATATGATTTTGTAGGGATGAACTTTCTTTGGCCATGTTATTTTGAGAAGACACAAGTGCTTAGTTATTATGCTTGAAGTGTTATCATTTTTATGTCAATATGAAATTTTGTCTTGAATCTTTCGGATCTGAATATTCATACCACAATTAAGAAGAATTACATTAAAATTATGCCAAGTAGCACTCCGCATCAAAAATTATGTTTTTATCATTTACCTACTCGAGGACGAGCAGGAATTAAGCTTGGGGATGCTTGATATGTCTCCAACGTATCTATAATTTTTGATTGCTCCTGTAGCGACCAGACCTCAAACGGTCTGATCTCTATGCTCAGGTGTCATCCTTGGATCAGTAATGCTGACACCACAAAGTACTCAGAGGATTTATAACAGAGTAGCAATCACACACTTATTACATTGAGTGTCTCCATAGAGAACTTATTACAATAAATATGGCTTAAGGCCATCTAATAACGATAACAGCGGAAGGCTTGGAAGATAAGTGAGTCCATCAACTCCAACGGCATCACTAAGTATAGAACCACGACCTAAAAACTCCTTAATTGTCGTCTGAAAAGTCTGCAACATTAACGTTGCAGCCCGAAACGGGTCAGCACATGGAATATGCTGGCAAGGTAACACATAGAGAGTAATGGAATGAAACAACTATACTATATGCATATTTGGCTGGTGGAAAGCTTTATGGTTACAATTTTGCGTAAAGCCAATTTTTCCTACTTCAAAGGAATAAATTCATTTAACTATCATGGTGGTTGTTAAACATTGAGAATGGTTGACAGCATCCTCAATCCCAATTAAGCATCATCATTAACAAAACCCAACAAAATTAATTTAGAGTGACATGTTGAGATTCACATGATAATCCAAGTACTAGATACTCAAAACGTCCATAACCGGGGACACGGCTAACCATGATTAGTTTGTACACTCTGTAGAGGTTTGTGCACTTTTCCCCACAAGACTCGATCGCCTCCGTTTGGTTTCTCGCACTACATGGTGTTTGAGAAGACGGATGACCCAGACATAGTCTTTCAGAAGTGCTAGCACCTTACGATGGATAGACCGTTACACCTACTTTCCCCTACATCTGCTAGTCTAACCTGTAAGAGTTCGCACGACATAATCAACTACACCAGAGCCCATAATGTCTTGTGGCTGCACACGGAAGTTTCTAGTATGAAAAATCTCATGATCCCTTTAGGCCTGGGTGGCGGTCCATAAAAAAACAGGCAATCCTAGAAGACCTAGGTACCTCAATCCACCCAGATGTGTGTTTAAGTTGCCACCTTAGATAAACCATTAATTAATAAACTCACATCTGACATGGATATCCCTCACCCAACCCACGTCTACTAGCATAACATGGCATAATGGCAAACGTAGAAGTTAGTCCCAAAGGTTTGATAATATAACAGGTAATAGGTACTACCTCAACTACTTTCCATCCCACAATTTAATTAGATCCTAATCATGCAATGTTTGAGGATTTGATCTAATGCAATAAAACTGGGTAGTAGAAAAGGTATGATCAAAGTGTTACTTGCCTTGCTGATGATCCGCGAAACCTAGAGATTTGAAGTAACAGGCGGCGCACTCCGGGTATTCTATCGCAGACAAACAAACAAGCATACAATAAGCACTCATCTAATGCACAGGTAAAAATCAAATAAGAGCACTAACCAGAAAGTTCAACTTAAGAACTCCGGTTTGCAAAAAGAATCAAATCGAACGAAGCAACAAAAGTCAAACGGCGAAAGAAAACAACTTCGTTCTACTAATCTGGATCTAAGTCAAATTTTACAGTAGCAAAAACTTGTTTAAGTTGGTTAAACGGATAAAGGGTTTCGATACGAAACTCCAGGTGCTTGAATCGCCTGATTCCGATAAACGAGCGAAAAGTTATACTAAAGCGAAAATCGGATCAGAAATCGCGATCAGAAAATAATCGCGAAAAATCCGAGAAAAAGAAAAATGACGAACGGATTAACGAACGAACGTTCGTTAACCGGATCTAAATGATGAGAACGTTCGTTAAAACGAACGAACGAGCGAACGCTCACTAATTAACCTAAATCGAAAAAAACCGTTCTAAAAAATGAAAACTAAAAAAACCGACGAAAAACCGATCGGTTTTTTTTTTAAAAAAACCGGCAGCGTGGGTTACGAGGCGAACCTCGGGCAGCGGGTCGGCGAGGCGGCGGCGCGGCGGCTCCGGCGACGGCAGGCGGCGGCGCTGGCGGCGGCGGCAGGGTCGGGCGCGGGCGGGCGGCGGCGCTAGGGTTCGGGGGCGCGGGGCTGGGCTGGCCTCGGCTAGGCTCCCCCCGGCTTATAAAGCCTACGCGGGCCGGAGTCCCGGTCGGACACGGCCCGTAGGTCGGTGCGTTTTTTTTATAATTACGCGCAGAAGAAAAATAAATAAAAAGAAATACTAAACGGACTCCAAATATCCCGAAATAAATTTTCCCCGACTTCTAAAATCAAGCTGGACAAAGTGAACATTTATTTGGGGCCTAAATGAAATTTTGAAAAACGCATATTTTTTCCTAAATTCAAATAAAATATCGAAAAACTCCGAAATAAAATCTTATTTGATTTCTTTATTAAATCCTCAATATTTCTTTATTTTGGGAAAGTCATTTTATTCCCTCTCTCAAAATTTTGTAATAGAAATAACTGATGATAAAATAAATAAAAATCAAATGATCATATTCTCAATTTTTGAGAAAACTCAAATATGAAAATAACGAAATCCCCAACTCTCTCCGTGGGTCCTTGAGTTGCTTAGGATTTCTAGGATCAAAACCAAAAGCAAATAATATATGATATGCATTGATGATCTAATGTATAACATTCCAAATTGAAAATTTGGGATGTTCCAAACCTACCCCCCTTAAGATGAATCTCGCCCTCGAGATTCGGGTTGGCTAGAAAATAGATGGGGGTGGTCCTTGAGCAAATCTTCCTCTCATTCCCAGGTGGCTTCGTCCTCCATGTGGTGGCTCCACTGAACCTTACAAAACTTGATAACCTTGCTGCGAGTGACTTGGCTAGCAAACTCAAGAATCTTAATTGGTTTCTCCTCATAGGTCAAATTCTTATCCAACTGGATTGCTTCCAATGGCACTGTGTCTCTCAAAGGTATGTCAGCCATCTCCGCGTGGCACTTCTTCAACTGAGAAACGTGGAACACATCATGAACTCCTGACAATCCTTCGGGCAATTCCAACTTGTAGGCCACTTCTCCCATACGTTCCAATACTCGGTATGGTCCTACAAATCGTGGTGCTAACTTTCCCTTAACTCCAAAGCGCTTTGTTCCCCGTAGTGGAGATACTCGAAGATAAACTCGGTCTTCGACTTTGTAAACTGTCTCCTTGCGTTTAGAATCTGCGTAGCTCTTCTGCCTGGACTGGGCTACCTTGAGCCTATCGCGAATCAATTTCACCTTTTGTTCAGACTCTTTAATCAAATCAGGCCCAAACAACTGGCGGTCTCCAACTTCGTCCGACGACAACGGTGTCCTGCACCTCCTTCCATACAAGGCTTCGAAAGGGGCCATCTTTAAACTAGTTTGGTAACTGTTGTTGTAAGAGAACTCTGCATATGGCAAATTGTCGTCCTAACTAGATCCGTAATCTAGCGCACAAGCTCTCAGCATATCCTCCAAAATCTGATTGACTCTCTCGGTCTGTCCATCTGTCTATGGGTGAAAAGCTGTACTGAATTCTAGCCTGGTTCCCAAAGTTTCATGCAACTGTTTCCAGAACTTTGAGGTAAACTGGGTTCCTCTATCTGATACGATACTCCTCGGAACTCCATGCAGACATACGATCCTGGTCATGTATATCTTTGCCAACTTAGCACTGGCGTACGTGGTCTTTACTGGGATGAAATGAGCTACTTTCGTCAACCGATCAACTACAACCCAAATCGAGTCATAGCCGGAACGAGTCCTGGGTAATCCCGTGATAAAATCCATGCCTAACTTATCCCACTTCCATTCGGGTATCGACAATGGCTGTAACAATCCTGCTGGCTTCTGGTGCACTGCCTTTACTCTCTGACACACATCACAAACCGCTACATACTTCGCAATATCTTTCTTCATTCCGGTCCACCAGAAAATCTCCTTCAAATCCAAATACATCTTGGTATTTCCTGGGAGAATTGAATATGGTGAATCGTGTGCCTCTTGCAGAATCAACTTCCTGATCATCGGGTCATTGGGCACATAAACACGGTCTTCAAACCATAGGGTGTCGTGCTCATCCTCACGAAATCCTTTAGCCTTTCCTTCGCTTATTTTCTCCTTTATAGAGGCAATCTCCTTGTCAGTCTTCTGAGCTTTTCTGTTTCTATCTATCAAAGTTGACTGAATCTCCAATGCTGCTACATAGCCTCTCGGAACTATTTCCAAACATAGCTCACGAAGATTTTCGGCCAACTCCCTTGGTAATTCTCCCGTTATTAATGTATTGACATGGCTTTTGCGGCTTAATGCGTCAGCTACTACATTAGACTTTCCGGGATGGTAATGCAATCTCATATCATAATCCTTGATGAGCTCCAACCATCTCCTTTGTCTGAGATTTAACTCCTTCTGCGTGAAAATGTACTTCATACTTTTGTGATCCGTGTACACTTCACAATGGTTTCCAATAAGGAAATGTCTCCATGTTTTCAATGCATGCACTACGGCTGCTAACTCCAAATCATGCGTGGCATAATTCAACTCATGAGGCTTAAGCTATCTTGAGGCATATGAAACAACTCTCCCTTCCTGCATAAGCACTGCTCCAAGTCCTCGACATGAAGCGTCGCAGTACACCTCATAGTCCTTGGTCTGGTCTGGCAAAATCAACACTGGTGAGGTAACCAAACGTTTCTTCAACTCCTGGAAACTAGCCTCACACTCCTCAGTCCATATGAACTTGGTATCCTTCTTCAACAACTCCGTCATAGGTTTTGCAATCTTTGAGAAATTCTCAATGAATCTCCGGTAGTATCCTGCGAGTCCAAGGAAACTCCGGATCTCTCCAACTGTTGTTGGTGCCTCCCACTTGGTCACCGTATCATCTTTAGTGGGATCTACTGATATACCTTCTCCGGATATAACGTGTCTGAGGAATCCTACTTCCTTCAACCAAAACTCACATTTGCTGAACTTGGCATATAACTGATGTTCTCTGAGCTTCTCAAGTACCAATCGCAAATGCTCCTTATGCTCCTCTTCACTTTTCGAGTAAACCAGAATATCATCAATGAACACCACGATGAACTTATCCAAGAACTCCATAAACACTTTGTTCATCATGTTCATAAAATAGGCAGGTGCGTTAGTCAGACCAAATGACATAACGGTATACTCGTACAACCCATACCTGGTGGTAAAAGCTATCTTAGGTATATCCTGTTCTCGAATCTTCAACTAGTGGTATCCTGATCGCAGATCGATCTTGGAAAATACCTTAGCTCCTTGCAATCAATCAAACAGATCATTGATCATTGGTAGTGGGTACTTGTTCTTGATGGTTACTTCATTCAATCCTCAATAATCAACCACCATCCTTAATGATCCATCCTTTTTCTCCACTAGAAGTACTGGTGATCCCCAAGGCGACGAACCTGGGCGAATGTAACCTTTATCCAGTAACTCCTTAATCTGCTTCTTAATCTCCACCAAATCCTTTGCAGGCATCCTGTATGGTCTCTTTGATATTGGCCCTGTGCCTGGCAATAGCTCAATCAAAAAATCAATATCTCTATCCGGTGGCATGCCTGGCAACTCTTCTGGAAATACTTCAGGGAAATCCCTTACCACTGGTACTTCCTCCTGCACAACTCCTGTTAAACAATTTACTTGAGTCCCTTTTGGCACATGTCGGGATACATACTTGATCCTTCTCCCTTCTGGGGTGGTAAGCAAAATTGTCTTACTGGCACAATCGATGTTTCCTCCATACATCGACAGCCAATCCATACCCAGAATTACATCCAATCCTTGTGATTCCAAAATGATTAAATCCGAGGGAAACACATGCCTACCTATACTCAATGGCACTTGAAAACATCCTTGACTGGCCATATACTCCGCTCCTGGTGAGCTTACTAGCATAGGTGTTCTAAGAACCTTAGTGGGCAGGTTATACTTATCCACAAATCCCCTTGATATGTATGAATGCGATGCACCAGTATCAAAAAGAACGAGTGCAGTAAATGACTTAACCAAAAACTTACCGATTACGGCATCCGGCTGCTCTTCAACCTCCTCCACGTTAACGTGGTTCACCTGTCCCCTGTTGAAAGGGTTCGGCTTCTTCCCAGAGCTCCCATTGTCATTCTAGCCTTCAGGACATTCATTGGCATAATGACCGGTCTTCTGGCACTTAAAGCAAGTGACTTGGCTCAGGTCCTTCTTGGCTGGGGTTGATGGGTTGGTACGGTTCTGGCCGTTGCTTCCTCCATTACCATTACCATTCTTGGTGCCGTTATGATTGTGCGAGCTACCTCCTCCATGGGTATGCTGAAAATGTCCTCCCGATCTAGGGGTAAAACGCGGCTTCTGCTGGGCTCCAGAATTGTACTTCCCTTGTCCATACTTCCTCTTGCAGTTCTCAATTTCCGGATGCTTGCTTTCAATCATAAGAGCACGGTCTACCAACTCCTGGTAGTTGTTGAAGGTTGCTACCATCAACTGCATGCTCAACTCATCATTCAGTCCTTCCAGAAACTTCTCCTGCTTTGCTGCATCCGTAGCAACGTCATCTGGGGCATAACATGCTAATTTACTAAAGTCCTCCACATACTGGCCAACTGTCCGTCCTCCTTGGCGCAAGTTGCGAAACTCACGCTTCTTCATGGCCATAGATCCTGTTGAAACATGGGCAGTTCGAAAAGCCTGCTGAAAATGGTCCCATGTGACAGTGTCGACAGGGAAAGTGGCTGTGAAATTCTCCCACCATGATGCTGCGGGTCCTTCAAGCTGATGTGCGGCAAACTTCACCTTCTCCGCATCTGTGCATCCTGCTATAGTCAACTCTCTAGCTGTCTTGCGGAGCCAATCATCTGCTACTATCGGCTCGGTGCTACTAGAAAACACCGGCGGATTCAGCCTAAGAAAACAGGCCAAGTGATCAACAGGTGGTGGTGGTGGTGGTGGTGGGTTGTTGTTGTTCCCCTGATTCTTATTCTGGACTAGCAACAGCATCAATGTGTTCTGCTGCTGGATCAACTGGGTGAGCTCCGGTGGAAAGGTAAATCCGGGGTCACGTCTCGGAGGCATCTGAGGGTTTAGAAAAGATGAGATTTAAGAATAGAGGGGGTCTAAAGAGAAAACACTACCCATATGCACATGAGGCAAAAGCAAACAATTCACTTCATTCAATCAAACAAGGGCATACAATCGATCTAACTATAGCAAAAGTGCTCGGACTACTGTATTTACATGGTGGACTACTACTACTACTGATGAGGTGGTATACTAGAAATATTCTTCAGTTGCAGACTCCATGATATCTGCTCCGGCTTCATCAACATAGTCATCATCGCTGTCATCTGGGTCCGATTCGGTGTCGTCGATGATGATGTAGTCTTCCGGGCGAATCTCCTTGGGTTCTTCGTGTTCATCTACTGGTGTAGGGCCTCCCATAAATATCCCGATCTTCATTGTTAGGTCGGCATTCTTATCCACCAATACTTCAATTTCCTCTTCATAATCTTCACGTGTAGCCTTGAGTTCTTCCTCCAGTTCCTTGATTCTTGTCCTTGCCTTATTCAGGTCTATCATGTCGGCGCACATCTGGTTCTCCTGTCGTCAAATGTGCTGGTTTAACTCCTGGATAAAAGCTGCAACTGATCTATCCTTCCGGGTGCTGATCATCTCCCAGTGCTCTTCTCGGCGCCCACAAATCTGGTAGATAGTATCCTTGAGATCATTGCGGTAGACTTCTCCAATGCGTCCCATGGCGATGTGAGCTGCCATGCTCTTTCCTAGACTCCAAGTTGGTGCATCAATAGAAAACTCTATGGACTCAGTGACTGGCATGAACGTCCTTCCTGAAACTTGAACTTGAATCATCCAGCGCTCTTCTTCAGGTAAAGTGGCGTTGTAGGTTTTGGTGAAGCTTGGTACTCCTATGTTCAGGTATCTAGTGACTTCCTTCAAGTGATGTCCAAAGGGTGTATCTTCATCCGGTTGGGAGCAGAGCAGGTTTGAAAAAGGATCTTAGAGTGTCTAGGGTTGGGCCAGGAGGGTCTCTTAACGCCTTCCTTTTTCTGCCCATCGGAGTTATCTCTCTTATCCAATTATTATCCTAAACAGGTTTGCTTTTTTACTTGTCTGCTCTATTAATGCAGAAATAAGTAAAAAAGTATATAATGGTTGCGTGAACTTGGTCCTTGCATCTGCCATCCTAAAGAACTTATTACAATAAATATGGCTTAAGGCCATCTAATAACGATAACAGCGGAAGGGTTGGAAGATAAGTGAGTCCATCAACTCCAACGGCATCACTGAGTATAGAACCACGACCTAAAAACTCCTTAATCGTCGTCTGAAAAGTCTGCAACATTAACATTGCAGCCCGAAATGGGTCAGCACATGGAATATGCTGGCAAGGTAACACATAGAGAGTAATGGAATGAAACAGCTATACTATATGCATATTTGGCTGGTGGAAAGCTCTATGGTTACAATTTTGCGTAAAGCCAATTTTTCCCTACTGCAAAGGAATAAATTCATTTAACTATCATGGTGGTTGTTAAACATTGAGAATGGTTGACAGCATCCTCAATCCCAATTAAGCATCATCATTAACAAAACCCAACAAAATTAATTTAGAGTAACATGTTGAGATTCACATGATAATCCAAGTACTAGATACTCAAAACGTCCATAACCGGGGACACGGCTAACCATGATTAGTTTGTACACTCTGCAGAGGTTTGTGCACTTTTCCCCACAAGACTCGATCGCCTCCGTTTGGTTTCTCGCACTACATTGTGTTTGAGAAGACGGATGACCGAGACATAGTCTTTCAGAAGCGCTAGCACCTTACGATGGATAGACCGTTACACCTACTTTCCCCTACATCTGCTAGTCTACCCTGTAAGAGTTCGCACGACATAATCAACTACACCAGAGCCCATAATGGCTTGTGGCTGCACACGGAAGTTTCTAGTATGAAAAATCTCATGATCCCTTTGGGCCTGGGTGGCGGTCCATAAAAAAAATAGGCAATCCTGGAATACCAGGTACCTCAATCCACCCAGATGTGTGTTTAAGTTGCCACCTTAGATAAACCATTAATTAATAAACTCACATCTGACATGGATATCCCTCACCCAACCCACGTCTACTAGCATAACATGGCATAATGGCAAACATAGAAGTTAGTCCCAAAGGTTTGATAATATAACAGGTAATAGGTACTACCTCAACTACTTTCCATCCCACAATTTAATTAGATCCTAATCATGCAATGTTTGAGGATTTGATCTAATGCAATAAAACTGGGTAGTAGAAAAGGTATGATCAAAGTGTTACTTGCCTTGCTGATGATCCGCGAAACCTAGAGATTTGAAGTAACAGGCGGCGCACTCCGGGTATTCTATCGCAGACAAACAAACAAGCATACAATAAGCACTCATCTAATGCACAGGTAAAAGTCAAAAAAGAGCACTAACCAGAAATTTCAACTTAAGAACTCCGGTTTGCAAAAAGAATCAAATCAAACGAAGCAACAAAAGTCAAATGGCGAAAGAAAACAACTTCGTTCTACTAATCTGGATCTAAGTCAAATTTTACAGTAGCAAAAACTTTTTAAGTTGGTTAAACGGATAGAAGGTTTTGAGACGAAACTCTAGGCGCTTGAATCGCCCGATTCCGATAAACGAGCAAAAAGTTATACTAAAACGAAAATCGGATCAGAAATCGCGATCAGAAAATAATCGCGGAAAATCCGCGAAAAAGAAAAACGATGAACGGATTAACGAACGAACGTTCATTAACCGGATCTAAACGATGAGAACGTTCGTTAAAACGAACGAACGAGCGAATGCTCGCTAATTAACCAAAACCGAAAAAACCTATCTAAAAAAACGAAAACTAAAAAAACCGACGAAAACCGACGGAAAACCGATCGGTTTTTTTAAAAAACCGGCGGCGCGGGTTACAAGGCGAACCTCGGGCGGCGGGTCGGCGAGGTGGCGAGGCGGCGGCGGCGGCGGGGTCGGGCGCGGGTGGGCGGCGGCGCTAGGGTTCAGGGACGCGGGGCTGGGCTGGCTTCGGCTGGGCTCCCCCCAGCTTATAAAGCCTACGCGGGCTGGAGTCCCGGTCGGACACGGCCCGTAGGTCGGTGCGATTTTTTTATATAATTACGCACAGAAGAAAAAAATAAAAAGAAATACTAAACGGACTCCAAAAATCCCGAAATAAATTTTCCCCAACTTCTAAAATCAAGCCGGACAAAGTGAACATTTATTTGGGGCCTAAATGCAATTTTGAAAAACGCATATTTTTTCCTAAATTCAAATAAAATATCGAAAAACTCTGAAATAAAATCTTATTTGATTTCTTTATTAAATCCTCAATATTTCTTTATTTTGGGAAAGTCATTTTATTCCCTCTCTCAAAATTTTGTAATAGAAATAATTGATGATAAAATAAATAAAAATCAAATGATCCTATTCTCAATTTTTGAGAAAACTCAAATATGAAAATAACGAAATCCCCAACTCTCTCCGTGGGTCCTTGAGTTGCTTAGGATTTATAGGATCAAAACCAAAAGCAAATAATATATGATATGCATTGATGATCTAATGTATAACATTCCAAATTGAAAATTTGGGATGTTACAGCTCCATGCTATATTATCTACTGTTTTGGACATTATTGGGCTTTATTATCCACTTTTATATTATTATTGGGACTAACCTATTAACCGGAGGCCCAGCCCAGAATTGTTGTTTTTTTGCCTATTTTAGGGTTTCGAAGAAAAGGAATATCAAACGGAGTCCAAACGGAATGAAACCTTCGGGAACGTGATTTTCTCACCGAATACAACTCAGGAGACTTGGACCCTACGTCAAGCCAATTAACAGGAGGCCACGAGGTAGGGGTGCGCGCCTACCCCCCAGGCGCGCCCTCCACCCTCGTGGGCCCCCTGTTGGTCCACCGACGTACTTCTTCCTCCTATATATACCCACGTACCCCCAAACGATCAGATACGGAGCCAAAAACCTAATTCCACCGCCGCAACTTTCTGTATGCACGAGATCCCATCTTGGGGCCTATACCGGAGCTCCGCCGAAGGGGGAATCAATCACAGAGGGCTTCTACATCATCATCCAAGCCCCTCCGATGAAGTGTGAGTAGTTTACTTCATACCTACGGGTCCATAGTTAGTAGCTAGATGGCTTCTTCTCTCTTTTTGGATCTCAATACAATGTTCTCCCCCTCTCTCGTGGAGATCTATTCGATGTAATCTTCTTTTTGCGGTGTGTTTGTTGAGACCAATGAATTGTGGGTTTATGATCCAGTCTATCTATGAATAATATTTGAATCTTCTCTGAATTCTTTTATGTATGATTGGTTATCTTTGCAAGTCTCTTCGAATTATCAGTTTGGTTTGGCCTACTAGATTGATCTTTCTTGCAATGGGAAAAGTGCTTAGCTTTGGGTTCAATCTTGCCGTGTCCTTTCCCGGTGACAGTAAGGGCAGCAAGGCACGTATTGTATTGTTGCCATCGAGGATAACAAGATGGGGTTTTCTTCATATTGCATGAGCTATCCCTCTACATCATGTCATCTTGCTTAAGGCTTTACTCTATTTTTAACTTAATACTCTAGATGCATGCTGGATAGCGGTCGATGAGTGGAGTAATAGTAGTAGATGCAGGCAGGAGTCGGTCTACTTGTTTTGGACGTGATGCCTATATACATGATCATACCTAGATATTCTCATAACTATGCTCAATTCTGTCAATTGCTCAACAGTAATTTGTTCACCCACCGTAGAATACTTATGTTCTTGAGAGAAGCCACTAGTGAAACCTATGGCACCCGGGTCTCTTTCTCATCATATCAATCTTCATCACTTTATTATTGCTTTGCTTTTTTACTTTGCCTTTTACTTATCACTTTGCATCTCTATACCAAAAATACCAAAAATATTATTTATCATCCCTACCAGATCTCACTTTCGTAAGTGACCGTGAAGGGATTGACAATCCCTAAGCTCGTTGGTTGCGTTGAGCTATTGTTTTTGTCTAGGTACGAGGGACTCGCGCGTAGCCTCCTACTGGATTGATACCTTGGTTCTCAAAAACTGAGGTAAATACTTACGCTACTTTGCTGCATCATCCTCTCCTCTTCGGGGAAATCCAACGCAGTGCTCAAGAGGTAGCAGCCCACGAGGCAGGTGGGCGCGCCCAGGGGGGCAGGCGCACCGTGGACCCTCGTGGCCAGGTGCTTGCTCCTCTGCTGTGTTCTCAGTGCCAGATATTCTCAAATATTCCAGAAAAAAATCATGTTTAAATTTCAAGGCATTTGGAGAATTTTTATTTTTGGGGTATTTTTATATTGCACGGATAATTCAGAAAACAGACATAAATTACTATTTTTGCTTCATTTAATATAAATAACAAAAAGTAAAAAGAGGGTACAAAGAGTTGTTCTTTCTAACTTCATCCATCTCATGCTCATCAAAAGGTATCCACTAACAAGGTTGATCAAGTCTTGTTAACAAACTCATTTCAAGTAACATGAAACCGGAGAAATTTCGAATAACACTAGGTTACCTCAATGGGGATATGGACATCTCCAACAATAAGAATATCATATTTCTTCTTGACAGTAGGTAGAGGAAATTCAAAACCTCCAAAAATAATCGATGGCATTTTTCCAATAGAATTGATACTGTGGACTTGAGGTTGTTTCCTCGGAAAGTGTACCGTATGCTCATTACCATTAACATGAAAAGTGACATTGCCTTTGGTGCAGTCAATAACAGCCCCTGTAGTATTCAAAAAGGGTCTTCCAAGAATAATAGACATACTATCATCCTCGGGAATATCAAGAATAACAAAGTCCGTTAAAATAGTAACGTTTGCAACCACAACAGGTACATCCTCACAAATACCGACAGGTATAGCAGTTGATTTATCAGCCATTTGCAAAGATATTTCAGTAGGTGTCAACTTATTCAAATCAAGTCTACGATATAAAGAGAGGGGCATAACACTAACACCGGCTCCAAGATCACATAAAGCAGTTTTAACATAGTTTCTTTTAATGGAGCATGGTATAGTTGGTACTCCTGGATCTCCTAGTTTCTTAGGTATTCGACCCTTAAAAGTATAATTAGCAAGCATGGTGGAAAATCAGCTTCCGGTATCTTTCTTTTATTAGTAACAATATCTTTCATATACTTAGCATAAGGATTCATTTTAAGCATATCTGTCAAACGCATACGCAAAAAGATAGGTCTAATCATTTCAGCAAAGCGCTCAAAATCCTTATCATCCTTTTTCTTGGATGGCTTAGGAGGAAAAGGCATGGGTTTCTGAACCCAAGGCTCTCTTTCCTTACCGTGTTTCCTATCAACAAAGTCTCTTTTATCATAACGTTGATTCTTTGATTGTGGGTTATCAAGATCAATAGTAGGTTCAATTTCTATATCATTATCATTGCTAGGTTGAGCATCAACATGAGCATCATCATTAACATTATCACTAATTTCATGTTCATTACCAGATTGTGTTTCAACATCAGAAATAGAAACATCATTGGGATTCTCAGCTGTGTCAACAACAGGTTCACTAGAAGCATGCAAAGTCTTATCATTTTTATTTTTCTTCCTTTTAGAAGGACTAGGCGCATCTATATTATTTCTCTGAGAATCTTGCTCAATTCTCTTAGGGTGGCCTTCAGGATACAAAGGTTCCTGAGTCATTTTACCAGTTCTAGTAGCCACTCTAACAACATAGTCATTATTCTTACTATTCAATTCATTGAGCAAATCATTTTGAGCTTTAAGTACTTGTTCTACTTGAGTGGTAACCATAGAAGCGTGTTTACTAGTAAGTTTAAGTTCACCTTTAACATTAGCCATATAATCACCCAAGTGTTCAAGCATATCAGCATTGCGTTTTAATTCTCTACCAAAATAAGCATTAAAGTTTTCTTGTTTAACCATAAAGTCATCAAACTCATCCAAGCATGGGCTAGCAAACTTAGTAAATGGGATTTCAGCTTTATCATATCTATAGAGAGAATTTACCTTTACTACCTGTGTCGGGTTATCAAGACCATGTGTTTCTTCAATAGGCGGTAAATTAAGACCATGTATTTCTTTGCCACGAGGCAAATTCTTAACATCTTCAGCTTTAATACCCTTTTCTTTCATAGATTTCTTTGCCTCTTGCATATCTTCAGGACTGAGAAATAGAACACCTATTTTCTTCGGAGTTGGTTTAGGAATAGGCTCAGGAGTTGGCTTAGGAGCTGGCTCAGGAAGTGTCCAATTATTTTCATTTGTCAACATATTATTCAATAGAATTTCAGCTTCATCTGGTGTTCTTTCCCTGAAAACAGAACCAACACAACTATCCAGGTAATCTCTGGAAAGCATCGGTTAGTCCATTATAAAAGATATCAAGTATTTCATTTTTCTTAAGAGGATGACCAGGCAAAGCATTAAGTAATTGGAGAAGCCTCCCCCAAGAGGTCTAGGCTTGTGGCGGGATGAAGAAGTAGTCCTCGGCCTGGCTGAGGTACCTGCCCCCAAGCCCGAGCTGATCAAGCGGAGAGCTCAGCTTGACGAAGTGGTGATGCAACATGGTCAATATTGTGAGGCAAAAGCCCCTGGTACAGCCGAGGTGACGAAGCTGGTCGGCTGGTGATGTCGAACTCTCCGGAGTAGGTTGATGAAGAGATGACGAAGCCCCCGGTCCAGCCGAGGTGATGGAGCAGGTCGGTAAGGAGACGTTGCAGCTGCCATGCCGGCCGAGGTGTTGAAGCAGTTCAGCGCGATGGGCATAATCTTAAAGAAGCAACAGTGTAGCCACGCCGACGCAGGTCATAACTTGTGACGCGTTCAATATAGGTTTGATGAAGTGACCGTGCGACGATGCCGGTGTGCCTGCTCCGTGTAATCCGTGGGGTGACGATGTTGGTGAAGATTTATCCTTCATGATGCCGAACTCTTGTTCGGCTCGTCGAGATGATGATTCGAAGAGGTTGAGCTCGGCTCAACAAAGCGACGACGTGTCTAGCGCATGTCGGCAGCCGTGGAGCAACGTTGCCGCGCTGGTTTGACACCAATGTGATGGTGAAGATTACCTTAGAAAAGACCTAAAATTTTATGGACAAGTGTTTAAGAACAACGCACAATACCCTAAAAATAAATTCCTTCAAAAAGGTTGTCCAATATCCCGTTCATGAAGAAACATGAACTCGGGTTGGATTTGTATTCGCGTAGAAAATAGATTCGAAAATTGGTCCACTCATCGGAAGGTTCCCAGAGTTTGAACGGTCGGATCGAGCTGAAATTTTGAGGGGTGGTAGATATAGGAATTCCTCAGCAGATGAACGGTTTGATCTTCCAAAGGAATTCCAAGATAGACGCTGGACTCCTCGCCCCAAACTCATCCACATTCCCGTCCAGATTCGACAGGGCTCAGGTATATCATAGATCGCCGAAGATTCCTCCATGGAAACGCGACGAAATTTTACAGGGTTGTTATAGATTCAATTCCGCCCAATTCCACCAAAGGAATCGTCAAAGCGATTCTCGAGGAGGCGGTGGCCGCGGATACAGGCTCGATGTCTGGAAAAACAACACGGTCGCCCGAGGCAATGTTGACATTGAGCCCCCAAGCTCCATGGATGATTCCTCCATGATCATAATAGAGATCGGAGTTGATGTTGATGAAGGCCCTCATCCGAACATGATGATCGGAGGTAGAGGATAGTCCTCGGTCGAGCCAAGGTAACCAGTCGAGCCGGAGACGAAGATGCCGATGTCGCAGTTGATCTGCAGGCGAGCCATTGATCCTTGTCGATCACATAGCGGAACTCTCAATGAAAGCGCCATTGTCGGTGTCAAAACCGGCAGATCTCGAGGTAGGGGATCCCGAGCTGTGGATTTAGGATCGATGGTAACAGGGACAATGAACATGGTGTTTTACCTAGGTTCGGGCCCTCTTGATGGAGGTAAAACCCTACATCCTGCTCTTGCTTATATTGATGAAGTATCAAGGTACAGAGTTAATCTACCTCGAGATCATATATTGTGGTCTAAACCCTAGGCGTATGATGAGTAATGTCATAATGATCAATCGACTAGCTTGGCCCTGGCTTATATAATATACCAGAGGCCTAGGATAACAAGAGTCCTAGTCGAATACGTCGGTGGAGAGGAGTCCTTGTCTTGATCACCAAGTCTTGTGGAATCTTCCTCATATATGTCATTGGCTGTCCATACTGGTCCGTTAGTGAACCGCCATGGGAGACCTCGTCCCGACCCACTGGTCGGGAGACGACGTGATGAGTACCCCTAGTTCAAGACACCGTCAATGGGCGCCAAACGCGACCACAACCTTTAGTTGGAGCTTTGCATGCAGGATAAGTAGCTGCGACATTGGTAAACATTCTTTTGAGACTTGTTAACTTGTGCATTACACTTAAACATATGCTACTAAATTGGATTTATCATCCATTGTAAAGCAAAGTACATCCAAAAAGTAGCCAAATCTTGTGAGAATTTCCATGGTCATAGTTTAGATATCTTCCAATGAAATGCACCTCAAATTCATCTTAATCATATTTCTAATTGTCTTTTATTCATCACGAGGGCCAGGAGATTTTTTATGCATGTTGTAAGACGATTCAGACCGATGTAAGCCATCAGATTTGAGATGGATATCCACTACATGTTATGCCGCCTCGCACCCCTTCCGACCTAGCCGGTGGTTGCATGTCGCCGGTTGTAACATCCCAAATTTTCAATTTGAAATGTCATGCACTAGATCATCATGCATAGCATATTTTCTTGCATTTTGGTTGATCCTAGAAATTTCACGCAACTCAAGGACCCACGGAGAGAGTTGGAGATTTCGTTATTTTCATATTTGAGAGTTTTCTCAAATTTGAAAAGAGGATCATTTGATTTATTTATTTCATCTTCAATTATTTTTCCGATATTAAAAAAAATATAAGAGAGGGAATAATATGACTTTCCCAAATTTAGGAAAAATGAAGATTTAATGAATAAGTCAAATTTTGGTTTGCCGGAGTTTATTTGCATTTCATTTGGATAGGGAAAAATGCGCGTTTTCGAAAATTGCATTTTAGGTCTGGAGTAAAGTTCATTTTGTTCGACTCATTTTTAGGAGTCGGGGAAAATTTACTTTAGATTTTTTTGAGTTTGTTTAGTTTTTCTTTTGTTTCTCTGCGCGCGAAACCGATTTAAAAAAAAAATCTTGCAGCGCCCTGGGCCAAGGCCCAGCCAGCAGCCGGCCGGCCAGGCCATCGCCCGCGCCGCGCGCGCCAGGCGCCAGGAGGCCGCCGCCGCCGCCCCTTGTGGAGTCCTAGTAGGACTTTAGTCCTACTCCGTTTCCTCTTTTTCTTTCCTATTCCTACTCTATTTCTTGTCCCCTACCCCAAGAAACCCCCCCTCCTAGTATAAATACCCCCTACCCCCCTCTCCTCACATCAAAAACCCAAGCCTCTCTCCTCCTAAGCCGCAGTAAGCAGCAGCGCGCAGCCCTAAGCCGCCGCCGCCCTTAGCCGCGCCGCCCCGTGCCTAAGCCGCCGCCGCCGCCCCTAGCCGCCGCCGCCCGGAGCCCGCCTCCCGAGGTAGCCGCGCCTCTCTTTTTCTTCCCCGGTCCGGTTTTTCCTAAAAGAACCGTTCCGTTTTCTCTCCGATTCTTTTCTTTTTCTTCTGGTTTTTGCTTCAGTTTTCTTCCGAAACCCTAGATCGGTTTTCCGTTTCTTTTTCGGTTTCTTTTCCGAAAACCCTAGATCGGTTTTCGTTCTTCTTCTATCGGACCATTCGTCCCAACGAACGTGATCACCGATTTTTCTCGGTTAACGACGCCCGTTCGTTTAACCGTTCGTCTCTTTCTTTTTCGTCGGATTTATTCCGCGATCGTGATCTCAGATCCGATCTTCGTTCTAGTATTTCTTCCCGCTCGGTTATCGGAATCAGGTGATTCAAGCGCCTGGAGTTTTGTTTCGAAACCACCGTTCCGTCTAATCAACTTAAACAAGTTTTTGCCCCGGTAAAATTTGACCTAGTTTCAACTTGCTAGAACCGAGTTGTTTTCTTCCGCCGTTTGTTTTCCGTTTCTTTGTTCGGTTCGTTCTTTGTTTGCAACCGGAGTTCTTAAGTTGAACTTTCTGGTTCGTTCTCTTGTTCGAGTTTTACCTGTGCATTAGATGAGTACTTATTGTGTGCTTGTTGTTTGTCTGCGATAGATCACCCGGATTGCGCCGCCTGTTACTTCGAAACCCTAGGTCTCGTGGATCATCAGCAAGGCAAGTAACACTTTGATCATACCTTTTCTACAACCCATGTTTTATTGCATTAGATCAATCCTCTCACATTTCATGATTAGGATCTAACTAAATTGTGGGATGGGAAGTAGATGAGGTAGTACCTATCACCTGTATTATTATGAAACCTTTGGGAGTTACTTCTACGTTTGCTTATTATGCCATGCTATGCTAGTAGACGTGGATTGGGTGAGTGATATTCCATGACAGATGTGAGTTGATAATTTTAATGGTTTATCTAAGGTGGCAACTTAAACACACATCTGGGTGGATTGAGGCACCTGATGTCTATCAGGACTTGCCTGTTTTATTTTGGACCGCCACCCAGGCTCAAAGGGATCATAAGATCTTTCATGCTAGAAACTTCCGTGTGCAGCCACAAGCCATTATGGGCTCTGGCATAGTTGACTAAGTTGTGCGAACTCTTACAGTGGTAGACTAGCAGATGTAGGGGATGTAGGTGTACCGGTCTACCCGATCGTAAGGTGCTAGCGCTTCTGAAAGGCTATGTCTCGGTCATCCGTTTCTCAAACACCCTGTAGTGCGAGAAACCAAACGGAGGCGATCGAGTCTTGTGGGGAAAAGTGCGCAAACCTCTACAGAGTGTACAAACTAATCATGATTAGCCGTGTCCCCGGTCATGGACATCTTGAGTATCTAGTACTTGAATATCATGTGAATCTCAACATGTTACTTCTAATTAATGTTGTTGGGTTTTAATTGTTCACTTAATTGGGATCGGAATGCTGTCAACCATTCTCGATGTTTCACAACCACCATGGTAGTTAAATAAATTTATTCCTTTGCAGTAGGGAAAAACTGGCTTTACGCAAAAACTGTAACCATAGAGCTTTCCACCAGCCATATATGCATGTAGTATAGCTGTTTCATTCCATTACTCTCTATGTGTTACATTGCCAGCATATTCCATGTGCTGACCCGTTTTCGGGCTGCAACTTCTCATGTTGCAGACTTTTCAGACGACGAGTAAGGTGCTTTTAGGTCGTGGTTCTATACTCAGTGATGCCGTTGGAGTTGATGGACCCATTTATCTTCCGAGTCTTCCGCTGTTATCGTTATAGATGGCCTTAAGCCATATTTATTGTAATAAGTTCTCTTTGAGACAACGATGTAATAAGTGTGTGATTGCCACTCTGCTATAAATCCTTCGATGTACTGTGTGGTGTCAGCATTATTGATCCAGGGATGACACCCGAGCACAGTAGACTTGATCCATTCGGGTCGGGTCGCCACAGAGATGGTATCAGAGCACACGCTGACTGTAGGATACGACCACAAAGTTAAAGCCATAGATTACCATTCTCTTCTCATTTTCTAACTTCTCATATTTTCTACTCTTTTAGGATGACGCACGCGAAGATTAAGTACGCTCAACCGGATGAAGGCACACCATTTGGATTTCACCTGAAGGAAGTCACCAAGTACCTGAACATTGGATTACCAAGCTTCACGGGAACCTTCAACGCCACTCTGCCTGAAGAGGAGCGCTAGAAGATTCAAGCTCACATTCCGGGAAGGACATTCGCGCCAATCACGAAGCCTATAGATAGCGTTTTCAATGCACCAACCTGGAGTCTGGGAAGGAGCATGGCAGCTCATATCACCATAGGACGCATTGGAGAAGTTTATCAAGAAGACCTCAAGGACACTATCTACCAGATTTGCGGACGCCGAGATGAACAATGGGAGTTAGTCAGCACCAAGAAGGATAGATCCTTTGCATCTTTCATCCAGGAGTTAAACCAGCACATTCGACGCCACGAGAACCAGATGTGCAATGATATGATAGAGTTGAAGAATGCAAAGGCAAGGATCATCGAGCTAGAAGGAGAACTGAAGTCTACACGCAAGGACTACATGGACGAGATCGTAGCTCTAGCGAGACACAATGGGGATCTTAAGCAGGAGATTGAAGAACTCAAGGGGAAGTTAGCATCCAGGAAGGAAGACATGTACGTCGCATGTCCGGACAACTACATCATCATCGACGACACCGATTCGGATCCAAGTGAACCCGACTTTGAAGACGAAGCTGGAGCAGATATCATGGAGTCTTCCACCGGTTCAAATTTCTAGATGACCACCAAATAGTAGTAGAATTTCCCCCATGTAAACATTATAGTCGAGCACTTTTGAGATAGTTTTAGACCGTTTGTAAGCCCTTGTTTGATTGAATGAAGTGATTTTGTGTGCATTTGCTCATGTGCATATGGGTAGTGTTTTCCCTTTAGACCCCCTCTATTCTTAATTCTCGTCTTTTCTAAACCCTCAGATGCCTCCGAGACGTGACAATGGATTTCCACCAGAGCTCACTCAGTTGATCCAGCAACAGAATCAATTGATGCAGATGTTAGTCCAGAACCAGCAGAACAACAACAACAACCCACCACCACCACCACCACCTGTTGACCATTTAGCTCATTTCCTTAGGCTAAATCCGCCGGTGTTTTCCAGTAGCACCGAGCCAATAGTAGCAGACGATTGGCTCCGCAAGATAGGAAGGGAGTTGACCACTGCAGGATGCACGGATGGTGAGAAAGTGAAGTTTGCGGCTCACCAGCTTGACGGACCCGCGGCAGCATGGTGGGAGAATTTCACAGCCACTTACCCAGTTGACACTGTCACATGGGATCAGTTTCAGCAAGCTTTCCGCACTGCCCATGTTTCAGCAGGAGCTATGGCCATAAAGAAGCGTGAGTTTCGCAACTTACGCCAAGGAGGAAGGACAGTTGGCCAGTACGTTGACGACTTCAGCAAGTTAGCACATTATGCCCCAGATGACGTTGCTACGGATGCAGCTAAGCAGGAGAAGTTTCTGGAGGGACTGAATGATGAACTAAGCATGCAGTTGATGGTAGCGAGTTTCAACAACTACCAGGAGTTGGTAGATCGTGCAATCATGATTGAAGGAAAGCAACAGCAGATTGAGAATCGCAAGAGGAAGTATGGACAGGGGAAGTATAACTCTGGAGCCCAGCAGAAGCCCCGTTTTACCCCTAAACCGGGATTTCAGTTTCAGCACACCCATGGAGGAGGTAGCTCGCACAACCATAATGGCCACAAGAATGGTAATGGGAATGGAGGAAGCAACGGCCAGAACCGGACCACCCCATCCACCCCAGCCAAAAAGGACTTGAGCCACGTCACTTGCTATAAGTGTTCGAAGCCAGGGCATTATGCAAATGAATGTCCTGAAGGCCAGAACGGAAATGGCAATGGAAGCTCTGGGAAGAAGCCGAACCCTTTCAATAGGGGACAGGTGAACCACGTTAATGTGGAGGAGGTTGAAGATCAGCCCGATGTAGTAATAGGTAAGTTTTTGGTTAAGTCAATTACTGCACTCGTTCTTTTTGATACTGGTGCATCGCATTCATACATATTAAGGGGATTTGTGGAAAAGTATAGCCTGCCCACTAGGATTCTTAAAACACCTATGCTAGTAAGCTCACCAGGAGCAGAGTACATGGCCAGACAAGAATGTTTTCAAGTGCCATTAAGTATAGGAAGGCATGTTTTCCCAACGGATTTAATTATTCTGGAATCCCAAGGTCTGGATGTGATTCTTGGTATGGATTGGCTGTCGATGTATGGAGCAAACATCGATTGCGCCAGTAAGACAATTTTGCTTACCACACCAGAAGGAAGAAGGATCAAGTATGTATCCCGGCATGTGCCAAACAGGACACAAGTAAATTCCTTATCAGGAGTTGTGCAGGAGGAAGTACCAGTGGTAAAGGATTTTCCTGATGTATTTCCTGAGGAATTGCCAGGCATGCCACCGGATAGAGACATTGAGTTTTTGATTGAGTTATTGCCAGGTACAGGCCCAATATCGAAGCGACCGTACCGGATGCCAGCAAAGGATTTGGTGGAAATTAAGAACCAGATTAAGGAGTTATTGGATAAAGGTTACATTCGCCCAAGTTCTTCGCCTTGGGGATCACCCGTACTTCTAGTGGAAAAGAAGGATGGATCATTAAGGATGGTTGTAGATTATCGGGGATTGAATGAAGTAACCATCAAGAACAAGTACCCACTGCCAATGATCAACGATCTGTTTGATCGGTTGCAAGGAGCTAAAGTGTTTTCCAAGATCGATTTGCGATCAGGGTACCATCAGTTGAAGATTCGAGAGCAGGACATACCTAAGACAGCATTCACCACAAGATATGGACTGTATGAGTATACCGTTATGTCATTTGGATTGACTAACGCACCTGCCTATTTTATGAACCTGATGAACAAAGTGTTTATGGAGTTTTTGGATAAGTTCGTCGTAGTGTTCATTGATGACATTCTGGTTTACTCAAAGAATGAAGAGGAGCATAAGGAACATTTACGTTTGGTTTTGGAGAAACTAAGGGAACATCAGTTATACGCCAAATTCAGCAAATGTGAGTTTTGGTTGAAGGAAGTTGGATTCCTCGGACACATTATATCTGGGGAAGGTATAGCAGTTGACCCCACAAAGGTTGAGACCGTAACCGAATGGGAAGCACCAACAACAGTTGGAGAGATCTGGAGTTTTCTTGGACTCATAGGATACTACCGGAGATTCATTGAGAACTTTTCAAAGATTGCAAAGCCTATGACGGAGTTATTGAAGAAGGATATTAAGTTCAAATGGACTGAGGAGTGTGAGGCTAGTTTCCAGGAGTTGAAGAAACGCTTGGTTACCTCACCAGTATTGATTTTGCCAGATCATACCAAGGATTATGAGGTGTATTGCGACGCTTCACGTCGAGGACTTGGAGCCGTGCTTATGCAGGAAGGGAGAGTTGTTTCGTATGCTTCACGACAACTGAAGCCTCATGAGTTGAATTATGCCACGCATGATTTGGAGTTAGCAGCTGTAGTGCATGCATTGAAAACTTGGAGACATTTCCTCATTGGAAATCATTGTGAGGTGTACACGGATCACAAGAGTTTGAAGTACATTTTCACGCAGAAGGAGTTGAACCTCAGACAAAGGAGATGGTTGGAGCTCATCAAGGATTATGACATGAGATTGCATTACCATCCCGGAAAAGCTAATGTAGTAGCTGACGCATTGAGCCGTAAGAGCCATGTCAATACTCTAATGACGGGGGAAATACCCAAGGAGTTAGCAGAAAACCTTCGTGAGCTATGCTTGGAAATAGTTCCGAGAGGCCATGTAGCAGCCTTGGAGATTCAGTCAACATTGATGGATAAGATCAGAGAAGCTCAGAAATCTGACAAGGAGATTGCTGCTTTAAAAGAGAAATTGAGTGAAGGAAAAGCAAAAGGATTTCGTGAGGATGAGCATGATACCTTATGGTTTGAGGACCGAGTTTATGTGCCAAATGACCCGGGGATCAGGAAGTTGATTTTGCAGGAGTCACATGATTCACCGTATTCGATTCACCCAGGGAATACCAAGATGTATTTGGATTTAAGGGAAACATTCTGGTGGACCGGAATGAAGAAGGATATTGCAGCATATGTAACAGTTTGTGACGTATGCCAGAGAGTAAAGGCAGAACATCAGAAGCCAGCAGGATTGTTACAACCATTGCCGATACCCGAGTGGAAGTGGGATAAGATAGGCATGGATTTTATCACAGGACTACCCAGGACGAAAGCAGGCTATGACTCGATATGGGTAGTAGTTGATCGTTTGACAAAGGTAGCACATTTTATTCCAGTTAAGACCACTTACACCAGTGCTAAGTTGGCGAAGATATACATGACTAGGATCATTTGTTTGCATGGAGTTCCGAGGAGTATCGTATCAGATAGAGGAACCCAATTTACCTCAAAGTTTTGGAATCAGTTGCATGAAACTTTAGGAACCAGATTAGAGTTCAGCACAGCTTTTCATCCGTAGACAGATGGACAGACCGAGAGAGTCAATCAGATTTTGGAAGATATGCTGAGAGCTTGTGCACTAGATTATGGATCTAGTTGGGACGATAACTTGCCGTATGCGGAGTTTTCCTACAACAATAGCTATCAAACCAGTTTGAAGATGGCACCTTTCGAAGCTTTATACGGAAGGAGGTGCAGGACACCGTTGTCATGGGACGAAGTTGGAGACCGTCAATTCTTTGGACCAGATTTGATTAAGGAGTCTGAACGGAAAGTTAAGTTGATTCGCGATAGGCTCAAGGTAGCCCAGTCCAGGCAGAAGAGCTACGCAGACTCTAAACGCAAGGAGACAGTTTACGAAACCGGAGACAGAGTTTATCTTCGAGTATCCCCACTTCGAGGAATTAAGCGCTTTGGAGTGAAGGGAAAATTAGCACCGCGTTTCGTTGGACCGTATAAGATCTTGCAACGTATGGGAGAAGTCGCTTATAAGTTGGAATTACCAGAGGGACTGTCAGGAGTTCATGACGTATTCCATGTTTCTCAGCTGAAGAAATGTCATGCCGAGATGGCGGAGGTACCGCTAAGAGATACCGTGCCACGCGAAGCCATTCAGTTGAAGGATGACTTAACGTATGAGGAGAAACTAGCCAAGATTCTGGAGTTTGCCAGCAGAGTTACTCGCAGCAAGGTTATCACGTTTTGCAAGGTTCAGTGGAACCACCACTCAGAGGATGAAGCCACCTGGGAGAGAGAAGAAGATTTGCTCAAGGACCACCCTCACCTATTTTCTAGCCAACCCGAATCTCGAGGGCGAGATTCATCTTAAGGGGGGTAGGTTTGTAACATCCAAAATTTTCAATTTGGAATGTTATGCACTAGATCATCATGCATAGCATATTTTCTTGCATTTTGGTTGATCCTAGAAATTTCACGCAACTCAAGGACCCACGGAGAGAGTTGGAGATTTCGTTATTTTCATATTTGAGAGTTTTCTCAAATTTGAAAAGAGGATCATTTGATTTATTTATTTCATCTTCAATTATTTTTCTGATATTAAAAAAAATATAAGAGAGGGAATAATATGACTTTCCCAAATTTAGGAAAAATGAAGATTTAATGAATAAGTCAAATTTTGGTTTGCCGGAGTTTATTTGCATTTCGTTTGGATAGGGAAAAATGCGCGTTTTCGAAAATTGCATTTTAGGTCCGGAGTAAAGTTCATTTTGTTCGACTCATTTTTAGGAGTCGGGGAAAATTTACTTTAGATTTTTTTTGATTTCGTTTAGTTTTTCTTTTGTTTCTCTGCGCGCGAAACCGATTTAAAAAAAAATCTTGCAGCGCCCTGGGCCAAGGCCCAGCCAGCAGCCGGCCGGCCAGGCCATCGCCCGCGCCGCGCGCGCCAGGCGCCAGGAGGCCGCCGCCGCCGCCCCTTTTGGAGTCCTAGTAGGACTAAAGTCCAACTCCGTTTCCTCTTTTTCTTTCCTATTCCAACTCTATTTCTTGTCCCCTACCCCAAGAAACCCCCCCTCCTAGTATAAATACCCCTCTACCCCCCTCTCCTCACATCAAAAACCCAAGCCTCTCTCCTCCTAAGCCGCAGTAAGCAGCAGCGCGCAGCCCTAAGCCGCCGCCGCCCTTAGCCGCGCCGCCCCGCGCCTAAGCCGCCGCCGCCGCCCCTAGCCGCTGCCGCCTGGAGCCCGCCTCCCGAGGTAGCCGCGCCTCTCTTTTTCTTCCCTGGTCCGGTTTTTCCTAAAAGAACCGTTCCGTTTTCTCTCCGATTCTTTTCTTTTTCTTCCGGTTTTTGTTTCGGTTTTCTTCCGAAACCCTAGATCGGTTTTCCGTTTCTTTTTCGGTTTCTTTTCCGAAAACCCTAGATCGGTTTTCGTTCTTCTTCTATCGGACCGTTCGTCCCAACGAACGTGATCACCGATTTTTCTCGGTTAACGACGCCCGTTCGTTTAACCGTTCGTCTCTTTCTTTTTCGTCGGATTTATTCCGCGATCGTGATCTCAGATCCGATCTTCGTTCTAGTATTTCTTCCCGCTCGGTTATCGGAATCAGGTGATTCAAGCGCCTGGAGTTTCGTTTCGAAACCACCGTTCCGTCTAATCAACTTAAACAAGTTTTTGCCCCTGTAAAATTTGACCTAGTTTCAACTTGCTAGAACCGAGTTGTTTTCTTCCGCCGTTTGTTTTCCGTTTCTTTGTTCGGTTCGTTCTTTCTTTGCAACCGGAGTTCTTAAGTTGAACTTTCTGGTTCGTTCTCTTGTTCGAGTTTTACCTGTGCATTAGATGAGTACTTATTGTGTGCTTGTTGTTTGTCTGCGATAGATCACCCGGATTGCGCCGCCTGTTACTTCGAAACCCTAGGTCTCGCGGATCATCAGCAAGGCAAGTAACACTTTGATCATACCTTTTCTACAACCCATGTTTTATTGCATTAGATCAATCCTCTCACATTGCATGATTAGGATCTAATTAAATTGTGGGATGGGAAGTAGATGAGGTAGTACCTATCACCTGTATTATTATGAAACCTTTGGGAGTTACTTCTACGTTTGCTTATTATGCCATGCTATGCTAGTAGACGTGGATTGGGTGAGTGATATTCCATGACAGATGTGAGTTGATAATTTTAATGGTTTATCTAAGGTGGCAACTTAAACACACATCTGGGTGGATTGAGGCACCTAATGTCTATCAGGACTTGCCTGTTTTATTTTGGACTGCCACCCAGGCTCAAAGGGATCATAAGATCTTTCGTGCTAGAAACTTCCGTGTGCAGCCACAAGCCATTATGGGCTCTGGCATAGTTGACTATGTTGTGCGAACTCTTACAGTGGTAGACTAGCAGATGTAGGGGATGTAGGTGTACCGGTCTACCCGATCGTAAGGTGCTAGCGCTTCTGAAAGGCTATGTCTCGGTCATCCGTTTCTCAAACACCCTGTAGTGCGAGAAACCAAACGGAGGCGATCGAGTCTTGTGGGGAAAAGTGCGCAAACCTCTACAGAGTGTACAAACTAATCATGATTAGCCGTGTCCCCGGTCATGGACATCTTGAGTATCTAGTACTTGAATATCATGTGAATCTCAACATGTTACTTCTAATTAATGTTGTTGGGTTTTAATTGTTCACTTAATTGGGATCGGAATGCTGTCAACCATTCTCGATGTTTCACAACCACCATGATAGTTAAATAAATTTGTTCCTTTGCAGTAGGGAAAAACTGGCTTTACGCAAAAACTGTAACCATAGAGCTTTCCACCAGCCATATATGCATGTAGTATAGCTGTTTCATTCCATTACTCTCTATGTGTTACATTGCCAGCATATTCCATGTGCTGACCCGTTTTCGGGCTGCAACTTCTCATGTTGCAGACTTTTCAGACGACGAGTAAGGTGCTTTTAGGTCGTGGTTCTATACTCAGTGATGCCGTTGGAGTTGATGGACCCATTTATCTTCCGAGTCTTCCGCTGTTATCGTTATAGATGGCCTTAAGCCATATTTATTGTAATAAGTTCTCTTTGAGACAACGATGTAATAAGTGTGTGATTGCCACTCTGCTATAAATCCTTCGATGTACTGTGTGGTGTCAGCATTACTGATCCAGGGATGACACCCGAGCACAGTAGACTTGATCCATTCGGGTCGGGTCGCCACACCGGTCCAATGCCACATCGCTCTCATATCTAGAAGCTTCCCACTATGTTACCACCAACATGTAGCTGCTTTCCGTGTCCCCTTTCTTTCACGCCTGCCCAACGTATATAAAACACCCCATTGATATCCATTTATGACGACAAACCATTGAAAATATCCCGGCCAACCCCTCCGTTGCGTACTATCCCACATTGATCCTGCCATCATGGTTCGTCAAAGAATCACCACCCGCAACAACGTCGACGATAGATAGAATCACTTGCATTCCAAGCATCCTTGTCCACGCCGCACCACCACTCTGCCTCACACCAATCTCTCCCATTTTGAGCCATCGCCAGATGAGCACGAAGTAGTAGGCCATGATGTTAAAGAAGAGGAGGTTGCGATGGATGATGAATGGCAACAATAGAGACAAAGAACAAGGATGAGGGTATGGAGATGGATGACGACAAGGAGGATGACGCGATTTTGAGTCAGCGGTCCTAGAGTTTCTTTCGACTATTGTCGTGGTTTTGTCACGACAGATGTCCTAGTGAGAGGACTTAGTCGTGGAGCCATCTCGACGAGTTAGCTTAAAGGGGTTAAAGCGGAACAAGGGACACAAGAAATTATACTGGTTCGACCCCTTATGATGAAGGTAAAAGCCCACTCCAGTTGTGATGGAATTGCTGGGGTTTCGATGACCAAGGAGCGAATCCACTTTGCCTGGCTCTCGAGTTATTGTTTGTTGTCCCTAAACCGCCGCCAGGTCGTTCCTTTATATACACAGGTTGACGCTCGGTGGTTTACAGAATCCCGAGGCCGGCTCATAGACGTGTCCGGCTCGTTTTCTACCTTTCCTTGTCTTACAACATAAGTTACATATCATATGGCGGTTTATGTCTACGGGCCCAATCCGCCCTTGGGCCCTGAGCCTTCATATTAGATATCCTCCATAAAGCGCCATACTTCTTGTTTTCATGGGCTTTCAACATGACTAACTCATTGTGGTCATAACCCGGCCCCTCATGGCCCTAGATTGATTTGAACCTGTTCATGTCAATCTTCAACACTTACAAAATACCTCCTTCAGCACTTTTGCATAAATCTTGTAAACCGCCATGATGTCATCTTCCAGGTTCGTAATAAACCACCATGACGTCACCTGTTATTTAAAAATTGGATATATCTTACCTCCATAAATGAGCCTCCGACAATCGAGGCGACAGCTTTGTCACAGATCCAATTTTTGGGCTCCTCGATTTTCATGCCTATCACTTATCCCTTCGCCTTATAAATAAGACCGAGGGTCCTTTTCATCCCCCCATGCCTCCTCGCGTCCTCTTCCTTGCACCGACCTGACCCTCGCACGCGGCGCCATCGTCAAACTCCGCCCTTGACCTCATCTCCGCCCGCTGCATCAACCTGAACGTACCAGAGAAACGCTGCGTGCCTTCACTGCTCCGTCAGCAACAATAAGCTTTCCCTTTCCCTTGCTGTAGATTCACCATTAGGGTTTCGGTGTTCATCAAAGCTCGCGGCTGTTCTTCTCTGTTCATCTCCATAGTTTAAGCAGCAAACTCAGATTCCGACATTTTCTTGCTCAGTCATAGTTGTAATCCCCTTTTTCATCCTTAGAATATCTTCTTCGTATAGAAAAAACCCATCTGAACCTGATGAACTATTTAAACACTTGTATTTTGAGCCTGAATATCCTTTGATTTACTGATACGCTGCAGATCTGAAATTACCATATCGATCTGTGAAACTTGTTTTTCCCTTACTTAGAAATTTTTTAGATCTATACCTTCCCTACCAATATAGGCGGTTTAACTTTTTTAGGAAATAATAATCCGGTATGTAGAAAATGATAATCCGGCAGGTACCATTAGTCCCCTTTTAAACCGCCGATTCGTTTATCCTTGTAAACCCTCCAATGTTAGGCTCCGGTTTAACAATGTGCATCAGCCTCTGTCTTCTCCTTCTGATATTGTGTCGCTTTATGTTTGTCTGTCATAAACCCTAAACCGGCATTTGATCTTTTCCAGCTTTTCATTTGAAATGACCAAACAATTTTATGCTTGTAACTGGGTCCCTTCCCGGGTTACCGAAGAGCAACTAACCGGATGTGTTGCAACCGACATTTTAGCAAAGAAAGACATCATCCACTGGAGGGCCCCTGGTCCGGAAAATCCTCCTGAGCCCAAGGATGGAGAAGTAGTCGTGTTTGTTGACCACCTGGGTCGAGGGTTTAGCCCTCCTGGATCAAAAAAAATTCGAGATGTGCTCGCTAGCTTCCAGCTCCATCCTCAAGACATCGGACCAAACTCTGTGTCCAATGTTTGCAATTTCCAAGTATTTTGCGAGGCTTATCTTCAAGAAGAGCCCACAGTTGAACTGTTTAGGGATTTCTTTTATTTGAACCGTCGTACAGAGTTTACAGACGGACCCAATACTGAACTTGGTGGAATGGCTATTCAAAAGAGGAAATATGTTAGTTTCCCTCACACCAAACTTCATAGTCACCCCAAGGACTGGAATCAGACTTGGTTTTATTGCCGAGATACGTCTCCAACTGATGAGAATCCTCTGCCAGGTTATCGCCCTCACTGTCTTAGCAACACACATCCATTTCCTCAGAGGCTGACTACAAAGAAAAGATCCAACTACGCAGCACAACTCTCAAAGCTCAGAGCCTTTATGGCAAACAGTTTAACAGGAGTTGACTTTGTTCACTGCTGGATATCCTGGAGCATTCTGCCTTTAAGCCGGTGCCCCGATTTAATGTGTGAGTACACAGGGGACTTAAAAGATCCTCAACGACATATTAACATTCAGCTAACAAAGGCTGAAGTTAATGAGGCAGTCAAGAAAATATTGAATGAACCGGAGGCTGTTTGCAGCAAGACAGGGCTAAGTCCTTTCTGCACCTTGAATAAACCACCAGCTGTAAGAATCACATAACCTTTTGTTTTAGCTTGATCCTTTTTTAAATATTCTCTCAAATTTTTTGCCCATCTTTGAGAGGGCTATGATCCGTTCTGGAAGAAGAAGCCATAGGATAAACCGACCAAGACACCTCGCCCCAAGACCAAGGTTACAAAAAGATCTGCCAAGAAGAAAAGCGCTGAACCCTCTGAACTGAACGTTGATGATGACCCGAATAATCTGGACTCAGAGGTAGAACTTGACTCTCTTGGTTCATTTTTCATACACCTCATTGACAATGATTATTATCAGGATGACGCTACAGGCAGCCAAGCCGATGACGCAGAGGTAATTACTCTTTCCTCCGGTTCAGATACTCTGCCAACACAGAAAATCCGTCAAACAATTCGGAATAGAAGATTTTCTCACCCCCTGGCTCACTTGGACCCAAACTTTCTTTTGAAGAAGCAGCAACACGAAGCTCGCCGCACAACCCGGCAAAGCGGCCAAGTAGTCACTTCAGCCGGTTTACCGAACACTCGGTTCGGAAACGTCAATATGAGGTCTCCCATACTTCCGATACTTCTTATCCCAAGGCAGGTTCTTTCCGACAACCTCTTAATCCGTCCGATTCAAATTATAAGGGAATGCCTCATTCATCCTCTAGCGAGTCAACGACCACACAGCTCCCACCTCTTAAGACTGTTCCTGGGTGAACACTTTAAACTTAATCTTTTAACGCTTTATACTTGTGTTTTATACTAACCTTTATATTTTTCCCTTTCAGAGCCAAGGCCAGACCCAGTAAGAAAGCTCGGGTAAATAAACCGTCTGATGATAATGTGGTTATTGAACCGGGGAGAACTCCAGAACCGGAAGGAACAAATGCTGACACCGTGCTTGATGATCCGCCACCTCAAGATCATGACTTTGTTGGTTGAACAAGTAGACATTGACACAATAGGCCCTGCTGATAAATCGACCAGCCCGGTCCGAACTGATGATAAACCGTCAAGTCCAGCTAAGGCTATTGATAAATCATCAACTCCAATAAAGGCTGCTGGTGACAAGGAAGATGACATTATGATTACTGGTGTTGGCCACACCACCCCTAGCAATCCTGTTGCGTTATCAAAGCATAGTGCCAAGGAAGAGCTTTCTGCTATGGGCAAAGGAAAGTGGAGCACCGACTTGTCAAGCTACGCCCTTCATTCTGGGTTTTTAAACCGTCTGTACACAAACCGCGACTACGAAGCCGGTTTAGTGAATCTGATGAAGGAGCGATGTGAGGTAACTACATAACTGTTTCTATCTTATGTCCAATTTCAAGTACCAACTCCAGTAGCCCCCAAGGGCCGACTTATGATGCCAATCTAAATCGGGACTTTGAAATATCTCAACTTTGCATGCATAGCCTCCAAGGGCCGGTTGATCTTTTTAAGATGAACCGGTACTTTAGAATTGTAATCTTTTAACTTTTGCCTGTGTAGTCCCCAAGGGCCGGTTTATCTTTCCAAGCTGAACCGGGACTTTGACCAATATTACTTTGAGCAAATGTACATTAGCCGCCAAATGCCAAGAATAATACTTGTATTGCGCTTGGGACTTGTAAATTTTTTTTGATAATCAAGCAAATAGGCATTAGCTCCCAAGTGCCAAGTGTATAACTTGTTATGTGCTTGGTACTTCAAATATTCACTGCCACCTCATAATATGTCTTTCTCTTATAGGCTGAGTTGAGCAAAAAGGAAGCCCAAACCGCTGATCTTCAAGAAAATATCAAATCCCAGCAAGCAGAAACCTCCAAAGCCAAAGCGGAACTGACCAGTGCCTTAGTAGCCATGGAGAAGCAGAAGGAAACTTTTAAGAAGGAACGGGCGGATTGGGGCATAGAGAAAACCGCATTGCAAAAGAGAGCTGAAGACGCAGAAGGAGCCCTTAAACCAGTGGCCGAAGAGCTGACCGGTTTAAAGCGGCAAATAAATGCCATGACCGCTGCTGTGTTTGGTAAGTATCCTCACCTGAAGTTTTCAACATACAGTATCTTATCAGTTATCGGTTTACTGATGCTCGCAATGACACATGAACTTGCATTATCCATCTGGGCTCTGACATGTGGATGAAGTTGAAGGCTGCCTATACTCTTTTAGAGCAGTTATATTCCGGAGCCCAACGGGCCATTTGCACTGCTGCTCATAACAAACCGCCTCCAACTTTGATAAAGGAAACTCTTGAGAAGTTGTCAATGCTGCCTGCCCGATTGGACGAGTTAAAAAGATCAGCTGCAAGGTCAGGTGCGCTGACTGCGCTAATCCGGGCTAAGGCATGGATACCAGATCTTGACTCATCGGATATAGGCAGCGGCTATCCTGGTATAAAGGAGAACGGTTCAGAGTTTAACAATGATGATCTTCGAAGTTCAACAAAGGAAATGCACCCCTTAGCGAGAAAATTGGTTGAAGAAACAGATCTCTCTCACTATCAGCCGGTTTATGATTCTGATCATAAAAGACTTCCTGCGCCAACACATGATGTAGAAGATCTTATTCCGCCAATCCGTAAGCACACCTATGCCCCTGATGTTGACCCCTCCAACCTTATAAGCGATGAACCTGTGTTCCAAGACTTAACTGGAATCGATTGGGCAACCATTGACTTCTAGCCACTGGGTAGAGAGGAGGAGGATGCACCAGCGCAAAACGATCCACAACCTTCAAGTCAACCTGGTGATGAGTCATGATCCGGAGGCCGGTTTAGCCTTTAGCGTACTGCCACACTTGCTGAAAACAATTATTCTGTTTGGGCATTAAAGCGCCTTTGTAATAGGCTAGTTCAAAACACTTGGTCTGCTATGCCATCGCGCATATTTATTTTGCCTGATACTGTTAATCCATCATGCTTTTGGATATATTATGTTCATAATCCGTAGCGGTGTTATTCAAATTGTTCATGCGTACAAGAAGTTGAAAGTGTCCTGGCGTTTACCGCAGGATGGGTCATGATGCCCAAATATATAGCCGGGGTTTATAACCAAGGTTGTACTTTGAAAATAATCAAAGATGAAAGAGATGATACCTGTGATATTGAATCACACTGTTGGTTGACCAACTTTTTGTATAGTAAGAGTGATAACCTCAATCTTGAGTATTGATAACTCCTTCCATGTTTTGCCGGTTTATGATAATACCATACCGGGTTATAATAAACACCGGTTTACATATAATGATGGTGACTTGTAGTCGAAACCAGACCGGGTCAATAAACATCGGATTATAATTGATCATGTACTGACAACTTATCGTTGAAAGCCAACCCGGGTCAATAAATACCGGTTTATCATAAGATATTATGAATCTCACCAAAGGAGAAAAAATTTGGCAAATAAAAACATAAAAAGAATATGCAAGGCTTTTCATGGGCTGCCAGGCCCAAAATCAAGGCTTTTCATGGGCTGCCAAGCCACTGAGTTAAACCATTTTTCGAAGCCTTTTAAGATGGACCTCACATTAACCAATCGTTGTTTTAACTTTGACAAGTTCAGGATCTATGAGATTGACTTGTCAAACGTTCGGCGGGTCATACCAGGATTACCTGGACGGAGTGTCTTACTTAAAAAGGTAGGATAACCCAGGGTTTTAGGTGAATACACCTGGCTTCCAAGCCTAGCTTGATAGCCTATTACAAGGGTGTAGACTTCTTTGTTCTTTGAGAAGCAAAGAGCCCCCAAGCAATATTTTGAGCTGTGCTCAGTGGGTGCATATGTTTGAGTTGTGCTTTTGCAACACTCTCTTTGGCCCCACATGATTTCCTTTTGGCCTTAAGCCGATCAAGAGGTGTAGCTATGGTTCAAATACAACCAAGCCCCCAAGTGATTTCCCTGGTGGCCTTATGTCGATCAAGAGGTGTAGCTATGGTTCGAATACGACCAAGCCCCCAAGTGACTTTATATATATATATATATTGCTTTATAAGCCGGATCAATGGGTAAATAGAACTCCGCTTTATAAACAGAAGCCCCCATGTAACCACACATGATGTAAAACAACAGAGACCCCGCTTTAGCTGAGGCTCCGGTTTATTATATTGATCATAATATATACATTGTCATAACTATGTACATAAGAACAGCCTGTGGCTCAAGTATAGTAAGGCCGAAGATGAGCTATATTCCACGGCCGTTGGGTCTCCTCCTCCGATTTACATGAGTCTTTGTGCTCTCGAACATCGATAAGGTAGTATGATCCGTTGTGCAGATTTTTAATGACCACAAAAGGTCCTTCCCAAGGTGGGGACACCTTGTGCATATCAGTCTGATCCTGGATGAGTCGGAGCACCAGATCGCCTTCCTGAAAAGTTCTGGTTTTAACCCAGTGGCTGTGATAACGACGCAAGTCTTGCTGGTAAATCGCCGAACGAGCCGCTGCAATATCACGCTCCTCATCTAACAGGTCAAGTGAATCCTGACGTGCTTTCTCATTATCAGCTTCAACATAAGCCGCCACACGGAGTGAGTCATGACGGATGTCACTAGGGAGAACCGCCTCTGCTCCGTAAACCAGGAAGAAAGGAGTATAACCCGTAGATCTGTTCTGTGTGGTATTGATGCTCCATAGCATAGAGGGTAACTCTTCCACCCAACAACCCGGTGTCCGCTTTAAAGGAACCATAAGCCGGGGCTTGATGCCTCTCAAAATCTCTTGATTGGCTCTCTCTGCTTGACCATTAGATTGGGGGTGAGCCACTGATGACACGTCAAGCCAGATGTGCTCACGTTGACAAAATTCTTCCATGGCACCCTTGGACAGATTAGTACCATTATCAGTGATTATGCTGTGTGGAAAACCAAAACTGAATATCACCTTTTTGATGAATTGAACCGCCGTGGCTGCATCACACTTACTGACTGGCTCTGCCTCCACCCACTTGGCGATTTTTCAACCGCCACCAAAAGTTGGGTGTTCTTGTCCTTGCACCTCTTAAAGGGCCCAACCATATCCAGCCCCCAAGTTGAAAACGGCCAAGTGATTGGAATCATCCTTAACTCTTGAGCCGGAACATGAGCGCGGCGTGCAAACTTCTGACAACCATCACACCTCTTTACCAAATCCTCAGCATCAACATGAGCCGTCAACCAATAGAAACCGTGACGAAAAGCCTTAGCTACCAAGGATTATGAACCGGCATGGTGACCACAATCTCCTTCGTGGATCTCACGCAAAATATCACAACCTTCTTGAGGAGACACACAACGCTGAAACGCCCCTGTTACACTATAATGATACAATTCTCCATTGACAATAGTCATTGACTTAGACCGCCAGATTATCTTCCTGGCCAAAGTTTCATCCTCCGGTAACTCACCCCGGTTCATGTACACCAGGTATGGGACCGTCCAATCCGGGATAACATGAAGAGCCGCCACTAACTGAACCTCCGGGTCAGGAACAGCCAAATCCTCCTCCGTAGGTAGCTTGACCGACGGGTTATGCAAAACATCCAGAAAGACATTGGGTGGAACCGGTTTACATTGAGAACCCAAATGACTTAAAGCGTCCGCCGCTTCATTCTTTCGCCGGTCCACATGATCCACCTGATAACCTTTGAAGTGACCTGCAACAATATCCACTTCCCGACGATATGCTGCCATGAGTGGATCCTTGGAATCCCAAGTGCCAGACACTTGTTGAGCTACCAGGTCCAAGTCACCAAAGCACTTAACCCAGCTTAAATTCATCTCCTTAGCCATCCGAAGACCATGGAGCGAGGCCTCATATTCAGCTGCATTGTTAGTGCAAGGGAACATTAAACGGAGAACATAACAAAACTTATCACCTCGTGGGGAAGTTAATACGACTCCAGCCCTCGAGCCCTCCAATTGTCTGGACCTATCAAAATGAATAGTCCAATAAGTGTTATATGGCTTTTCCTCTGGTGCTTGCAACTCTGGTCGTTGATGAAATCCACAAGTGCTTGGGACTTGATTGCTGTGTGAGGCATATATTTTAACCCGTGAGGTCCAAGCTCAATGGCCCATTTGGCAACCCGGCCAGTTGCTTCCCCGTTTGGGATAATATCCCCCAAGGGGGCAGAACTGACCATAGTGATAGGATGACCCTGAAAATACTGCTTGAGCTTCTGGCTTGCCATGAATACTCCATACACCAGTTTCTGCCAATGTGGATACCTCTGCTTGGACTCAATAAGCACCTCATTGATATAATAAACCGGCCGTTGAACCGGATACTCCTTTCCGGCCTCCTTGCGCTCCACAACAATAGCCACACTAACAGCCCGGGCATTAGCAGCCACATATAACAACAAGGGCTCTTTATCAACAGGAGCAGCAAGGATAGGCGGCTCAGCTAGCTGCCGCTTTAAACTCTCAAAGGCTTCACTGGCACCATCACTCCAGATGAAATGGTTTGTCTTCTTCATCATCTGATACAGAGAGATTGCCTTTTCTCCCAAACGGCTGATAAACCGGCTCAATGCTGCAATACGACCCGCCAGATACTGAAAATCGTTAATACACGCCGGTTTAGCCAGAGACGTAATAGCTTTGATCTTCTACGGATTAGCTTCAATGCCCCTGTTAGACATCAGAAAACCCAAGAGCTTGCCTGCCGATACACCAAAGACACATTTGGCCAAATTAAGCATCATCTTAAAAACCCGAAGGTTATAAAAAGTCTCCTTCAAGTCATCTATCAATGTTTCCTCCTTTCTGAACTTTACCACAATATCATCCACATAAGCATGAACATTGCGCCCAATCTGATTATGAAGACAATTCTGTACACAGCGCTGATAAGTCGCCTGGGCACTCTTGAGCCCAAAAGGCATAGATACATAGCAGAAGGCTCCAAAGGGAGTTATAAAAGTTGTCTTCTCCTGGTCCTTAACTGCCATTTTGATCTGATGATAACCAGAATAAGCATCCAGAAAACACAAATGGTCACAACCTGCTGTAGCATCAATGATTTGATCAATACGAGGGAGAGCAAAGGGATCAGCTGGACAAGCCTTGTTCAAATATGTGTAGTCCACACACATACGCCAAGTGTCGTTCTTCTTAAGTACCAGCACCGGATTAGCTAGCCACTCAGGGTGAAAGACCACCACAATAAACCCTGCTGCCAAAAGCCGGGCTACCTCCTCACCAATATCCTTGTGCCTTTCTTCATTGAAGCGGTGGAGAAACTGCCTGACCGGTTTAAACTTAGGATCTATATTAAGAGTGTGCTCAGCGAGTTCCCTCGGTACACCTGGCATATCAGAAGGTTTCCATGCAAAGATGTCCCGGTTCTCACGGATGAAATCGATGAGCGTGTTTTCCTATCTCGGATCCAGGTTAGCGCTGATGTTGAACTACCTGAATGAATCGCCAGGAACAAAGTCAACCAGCTTAGTCTCCTCAGCCGATTTAAACTTCAAAGCCGGATCATGCTCTGTAGTTGTCTTTTTCAGAGAAGTCATATCGGCCGGATCAACATTGTCTTTGTAGAACTTCAATTCCTCTGTTGCACAGACCGACTCAGCATAGGTCGCATCACCTTCTTCACATTCCAAAGCAATCTTCCGACTCCCATGCACTGTGATGGTCCCCTTATGACCCGACATCTTAAGCTGCAGATAAACATAATAGGGCCTTGCCATAAACTTAGCATAAGCCGGCCGTCCAAACAGGGCATGATATGGGCTCTTGATTTTCACCACTTGAAAAGTCAATGTTTCTGACCTTGAATCATGATCATCTCCAAAAGCAACCTCTAGAGCTATCTTACCAACTGGGTACGCCGATTTACCAGGCACCACACCATGAAAAACGGTGTTCGACGGTTTAAGATTTTTATCTGTCAACCCCATGCGACGGAAGGTTTCATAATAAAGGATATTGATACTGCTCCCTCCATCCATGAGTACCTTGGTGAACTTGTACCCTCCAACCTGAGGTGCCACCACTAATGCCAGGTGACCCAGATTATCAACCCGGGGTGGACGATCCTCTCGACTCCACAAAATGGGTTGTTCAGACCAGCGCGGATAACAGGGCACTACCAGTTCAACAGAGTTTACTGCCCTTTTATGAAGCTTCTGATCGCGCTTACATAAGCTAGTGGTGAAGACGTGGTACTGACCACTATTCAACTGTTTCAGATTACTCTGATAACCCGATTGTTGCAGCTGCTGACTCCCCAGATGATTATAACATCCCTGGTTGCCCTGACTGCCTTGATTGCCATGTCCGATTTGATTGCCTTGGAATCCTGAACCGGAGCTGCCTCCACCATAACCCGGCCCATGAGAACCACCTCCTGAACCGCTGGGCGGTCCATGGTCATATTGGAACAGATTCGATTTTTAAACTCCCGCACGATAAAGCAATCCTTCCAAAGGTGCATAGTTGGGCTCTCTCGCGACCCGTGCTTTAGGCAAGGCTGGTTTAATAGGTGCTCAAGATTGGGACCTAATCCTCCACCCCTCTGGGGTGGTTTACCCTTACGGCGCTGACCATTATCCTGGGTGTTGGTGTTAGCCACAAAGTCCAAGCTATTATCCGCTTTGCGCTTACCGTTGTTCCCATGACCCGCTGATACGTCTCCAAAGTATCTATAATTTTTGATTGCTCCATGCTATATTATCTACTGTTTTGGACATTATTGGGATTTATTATACACTTTTATATTATTTTTGGGACTAACCTACTAACCGGAGGCCCAGCCAAGAATTGCTGTTTTTTTTTTGCCTATTTTAGGGTTTCGAAGAAAAGGAATATCAAACGGAGTCCAAACGGAATAAAACCTTCGGGAACGTGATTTTCTCAATGAACAAGATCCGGGAGACTTGGACCCTACGTCGAGAAACAAGGATGAGGCCATGAGGTAGGGGGCGCGCCTACCCCCCAGGCGCGCCTACCCCCACAGGCGCGCCCTCCACCCTCGTGGGCCCCCTGTTGCTCCACTGACGTACTCCTTCCTCCTATATATACCTACGTACCCCCAAACGATCAGATACGGAGCCAAAACCCTAATTCCACTGCCGCAACTTTCTGTATCCACGAGATCCCATCTTGGGGCCTGTTCCGGAGCTCCGCCGGAGGGGGCATCGATCACGGAGGGCTTCTACATCATCACCATAGCCCCTCCGATGAAGTGTGAGTAGTTCACCTCAGACCTACGGGTCCATAGTTATTAGCTAGATGGCTTCTTCTCTCTTTTTGGATCTCAATAAAATGTTCTCCCTCTATCTTGTGGAGATCTATTCGATGTAATATTATTTTTGCGGTGTGTTTGTTGAGACCGATGAATTGTGGGTTGATGATCAAGTCTTTCTATGAATAATATTTGAATCTTCTCTGAATTCTTTTATGTATGATTGGTTATGTTTGCAAGTCTCTTCGAATTATCAGTTTCGTTTGGCCTACTAGATTGATCTTTCTTGCAATGGGAGAAGTGCTTAGCTTTGGGTTCAATCTTGCGGTGTCCTTTCCCAGTGACAGTAGGGGCAGCAAGGCACGTATAGTATTGTTGCCATCTGCTACCTCTTGAGCACTACGTTGGTTTTCCCCGAAGAGGAAGGGATGATGCAGCAAACTAGCATAAGTATTTCCCTCAGTTTTTGAGAACCAAGGTATCAATCCAGTAGGAGGCTACGCACAAGTCCCTCGCACCTGCACAAAACAAATAAATCCTCGCAACCAACACAAATAGGGTTGTCAATCCCTATAAGGCCACTTACGAGAGTGAGATTTGCTAGATATGATAAGATAATATTTTTGGTATTTTTATGATAAAAGATGCAAAGTAAAATAAAGGTAAAGTAAATAGCAAAGGAAATAACTAAGTAGTAGGAGATCAATATGATAAAGATAGACCCGGGGGCCATAGGTTTCACTAGTGGCTTTTCTCAAGAGCATAAGTATTCTACGGTGGGTGAACAAATTACTGTTGAGCAATTGACATAATTGAGCATAGTTATGAGAATATCTAGGTATCATGTATATAGGCATCACGTCTGAGACAAGTAGACCGACTCCTGCCTGCATCTACTACTATTACTCCACTCATCGACCGCTATCCAGCATGCATCTAGAGTATTAAGTTAAAAACAGAGTAAAGCCTTAAGCAAGATGACATGATGTAGAGGGATAGCTCATGCAATATGAAGAAAACCCCATCTTGTTATCCTTGATGGCAACAACACAATACGTGCCTTGCTGCCCTTACTATCACCGGGAAAGGACACCGCAAGATTGAACCCAAAGCTAAGCACTTTTCCCATTGCAAGAAAGATCAATCTAGTAGGCCAAACCAAACTGATAATTCGAAGAGCCTTGCAAAGATAACCAATCATACATAAAAGAATTTAGAGAAGATTCAAATATTATTCATAGATAGACTTGATCATAAACCCACAATTCATCGGTCTCAACAAACACACCGCAAAAAGAAGATTACATCGAATAGATCTCCAGAAGAGAGGGGGAGAACATTGTATTGAGATCCAAAAAGAGAGAAGAAGCCATCTAGCTACTAACTATGGACCCGTAGGTCTGAGGTGAACTACTCACACTTCATCGGAGGGGCTATGGTGTTGATGTAGAAGCCCTCCATGATCGATGCCCCCTCCGGCGGAGCTCCGGAACAGGCCCCAAGATGGGATCTCGTGGATACAGAAAGTTATGGTGGTGGAATTAGGGTTTTGGCTCCGTTTCTGATCATTTGGGGGTACGTGGATATATATAGGAGGAAGGAGTACGTCGGTGGAGCAACAGGGGGCCCATGAGGGTGGAGGGTGCGCCTGGTGGTGGTGGGCGCGCCCCCTACCTCGTGGCCTCCTGTTTCCTTTCTTGACATAGGGTCCAAGTCACCCGGGTCTTGTTCGTTGATAAAATCACGTTCCCGAAGGTTTCATTCCGTTTGGACTCCGTTTGATATTCCTTTTCTTCGAAACCCTAAAACAGCAATTCTGGGCTAGGCCTCCGGTTAATAAGTTAGTCCCAAAAATAATATAAAAGTGGATAATAAAGCCCAATAATCTCTAAAACAGTGGATAATATAGCATGGAGCAATCAAAAATTATAGATACGTATCAAGCATCCCCAAGATTAATTCCTGCTCGTCCTCGAGTAGGTAAATGATAAAAACAGAATTTTTTGATGCGGAGTGCTACTTGGCATAATTTTAATGTAATTCTTCTTAATTGTGGTATGAATATTCAGATCTGAAAGATTCAAGACAAAAGTTTATACTGACATAAAAATAATAATACTTCAAGCATACTAACTAAGAAATTATGTCTTCTCAAAATAACATGGCCAAAGAAACTTCATCCCTACAAAATCATATAGTTTAGTCATGTTTCATCTTCGTCACACAAGCTCTCATCATGCACAACCCCGATGACAAGCCAAGCAATTGTTTCATACTTTAGTAACCTCGAACCTATAAACTTTCACGCAATATATGAGCTCGAGCCATGGACATAGCACTATGGGTGGAATAGAATATAATGAGGGGGGTTATGTGGAGAAGACAAAAAGGAGAAAGTCTCACATCAACGAGGCTAATCAATGGGCTATGGAGATGCCCACCGATTGATGTTAATGCTAGGAGTAGGGATTGCCATGCAACGGATGCACTAGAGCTATAAATGTATGAAAGCTCAACAAAAGAAACTAGTGGGTGTGCGTCCAACTTGCTTGCTCACAAAGACCTAGGGCACTTGAGGAGGCCCATTGTTGGAATATACAAGCCAAGTTCTATAATGAAAAATTCCCACTAGTATATGAAAGTGACAAAACAAGAGACTCTCTAACATGAAGATTAAGGTGCTACTTTGAAGCACAAGTGTGGCAAAGGATAGTAACATTGTCCCTTCTCTCTTTTTCTCTCATTTTTTTTATTTTTTATGGGCCTTCTCTTTTTTTATGGCCTTTCTCTTTTTTTGGGGGGGCCTTCTTTTTTTATGGCATTTCTATTTTTTTTGGGCCTCACTTGGGACAATGCTCTAGAAAATGATGATCATCACACTTCTATTTATTTACAACTTAACGATTACAACTCCATACTAGAACAAAAGATGACTCTATATAAATGCCTCCGGCGGTGTACCGGGATATGCAATGGACCAAGAGTGACATGTATGAAAGAATTATGAACGGAGACTTTGCCACAAATACTATGTCAACTACATGATCATGCTAAGCAATATGACAATGATGAATGTGTCATGATGAATGGAATGACGGAAAGTTGCATGGCAATATATCTCGGAATGGCTATGGAAATGCCATAATAGGTAAGTATGGTGGCTATTTTGAGGAAGATATAAGGAGGTTTATGTGTGAAAGATCGTATCATATCACGGGGTTTGGATGCACCGGCGAAGTTTGCGCCAACTCTCAATGTGAGAAAGGGCAATGCATGGTACCGAAGAGGCTAGCAAGGATGGAAGGGTGGGAGTGTGTATAATCCATGGACTCAACATTAGTCATAAAGAACTCACATACTTATTGCAAAAATCTACAAGTCATCAAAAACCTCGGTACTACGCGCATGCTCCTCGGGGGGTAGATTGGTAGGAAAAGACCATCACTCGTCCCCGACCGCCACTCATAAGGAAGACAATCAAATAACACCTCATGTTTCAAATTTGTTGCATAACGTTTACCATACATGCATGCTACGGGACTTGCAAACTTCAACACAAGTATTTCTCAATTTCACAACTACTCAACTAGCACGACTTTGATATTATTACCTCCATATCTCAAAACAATCATCAAGCATCAAACTTCTCTTAGTATTCAAAACACTCCTAAGAAAATTTTACTAACTTTGAATACCTAGCATATTAGGATTTTAAGAAAATTACCATGCTATCAAGACTCTCAAAATAATCTAAGTGAAGCATGAGAGATCAATAGTTTCTATAAAACAAATCCACTACCGTGCTCTAAAAGATATAAGTGAAGTACTCGAGCAAAATTATATAACTCAAAAGATATAAGCGAAGCACATAGAGTATTCTAACAAATAGCAAATCATGTATGGCTATCTCAAAAGGTGTGTACAGCAAGGATGATTATGGTAAACTAAAAAGCAAAGACTCAAGTCATACAAGACGCTCCAAGTAAAACACATACCAGGTGGCAAATAAAAACATAGCTCCAAGTAAAGTTACCGATAGAAGTAGACGAAAGAGGGGATGCCTTCCGGGGCATCCCCAACCTTTGGCTTTTAGGTGTCCTTAGATTATCTTGGGGGTGCCATGGGCATCCCCAAGCTTAGGCTCTTGCCACTCCTTGTTCCATAATCCATCAAATATTTACCCAAAACTTGAAAACTTCACAACACAAAACTTAAAGTAGAAAGTCTTGTGAGTTTCGTTAGCGAAAGAAAACAAAAGATCACTTCAAGGTACTGTAATGAACTCATTATTTATTTATATTGGTGTTATACCTACTGTATTCCAGCTTCTCTATGGTTTATAAACTATTTTACTAGCCATAGATTCATCAAAATAAGCAAACAACACACGAAAAACAGAATCTGTCAAAAACAGAACAGTCTGTAGTAATCTCTAGCTAGCGCAAGATCTGCAACCCCAAAAATTCTAAAATAAATTTCTGGACGTGAGGAATTTATCTATTAATCATCTGCAAAAAATATTAACTAAATAGCACTCTCCAAATAAAAATGACAGCAGTTCTCGTGAGCGCTAAAGTTTCTGCTTTTTACAGCAAGTTCAACAAGACTTTCCCCAATTCTTCCCAACGGTTCTACTTGGCACAAACACTAATTAAACACAAAAAAACACAACCAAAACAGAGGCTTGATAAATTATTTATTACTAAACAGGAGCAAAAAGCAAGGAATAAAAATAAAATTGGGTTGCCTCCCAACAAGCGCTATCGTTTAACGCCCCTAGCTAGGCATAACAAGCAAGAATAGATCTAGGTATTGCCATCTTTGGTAGGCAATACATAAGTGGCTCTCATAATAGATTCATAAGGTAATTTAATTTTCTTTCTAGGAAAGTGTTCCATGCCTTTCCTTAATGTAAATTGGAATCTAATATTTCCTTCCTTCATATCAATAATTGCACCAATCGTTCTAAGGAAATGTCTACCAAGAATAATAGGACATGAAGGATTGCAATCTATGTCAAGAACAATAAAATCTACAGGCACATAATTCCTATTTGCAACAATAAGAACATCATTAATTCTTCCCATAGGTTTCTTAATAGTGGAATCCGCAAGGTGCAAGTTTAGAGAGCAATCATCAAAATCACGGAAACCTAACAAATCACACAAAGTCTTTGGAATCGTGGAAACACTAGCACCCAAATCACATAAAGCATAGCATTCATGATCTTTAATTTTAATTTTAATGGTTGGTTCCCACTCATCATAAAGTTTTCTAGGGATAGAAACTTCCAATTCAAGTTTTTCTTCATAAGATTGCATCAAGGCATCAACGATATGTTTAGTAAACGCTTTATTTTGACTATAAGCGTGAGGAGAATTTAGCGCGGATTGCAACAAGGAAATACAATCAATCAAAGAGCAATTTTCATAGTTAAATTCCTTGAAATCCATAATAGTGGGTTTAGCAACATCTAGGGTTTTAATTTCTTCAATCCCACTTTTATCAATTTTAGCATCAAGATCAACAAATTCCGAATTCTTGGAACGCCTTCTAGGTAAAGGTGGATCATATTCAGTCCCATCATTATCAAGATTCATATTGCAAAACAAAGATTTAATAGGGGACACATCAATAACTTTTAGATCTTCATCTTTATTTTCATAGGAATCCGGTTTAGCGGCCATCTTATTAACTAAGGTAGCCTGCCTATCCGAAATTCCAGCAGTTAATTTCTCAAGATGAGTAATTTGGGATCTTAAACCATCGAATTCTTTAGACATATCGTCAAGCTATTTATTCCTAAAACACATAAAACTTCTCTGTTCTTTAAGCTCGTTTCTGAAGAAACTATTATGTTCAAATTGCAAGACCATGAAACTCCTGACATTGCTTTCGATCTCTTCTAATCTTTTAAGGTGAAGATCACCAAATTTAGGTAGAGCCATCGTGACAAGCAAGCAAACTAACACACAAGCAAACAAAAAAGCAAGCGAACAAAAAGAGGCAAATAGAGAGGGAGGATAGAGAGAGAGGGCGAATAAAATGGCAAGGGTGAAGTAGGGAAGAGGAAAACGAGATGCAAATGGCAAATAATGTAATGCAGGAGATAAGGGTATGTGACGGGTACTTGGTATGTTGACTTTTGCATAGACCTCCCCGGCAATGGCGCCAGAAATCCTTCTTGCTAACTCTTGAGCACTGCGTTGGTTTTCCCCGAAGAGGAAGGGATGATGCAGCAAAGTAGCGCAAGTATTTCCCTTAGTTTTTGAGAACCAAGGTATCAATCCAGTAGGAGGCTACACGCGAGTCCCTCGCACCTGCACAAAACAAATAAATCCTTGCAACCAACGCAAATAGGGGTTGTCAATCCCTATAAGGCCACTTACGAGAGTGAGATCTGATAGATATGATAAGATAATATTTTTGGTATTTTTATGATAAAAGATGCAAAGTAAAATAAAGGTAAAGTAAATAGCAAAGGAAATAACTAAGTAGTAGGAGATCAATATGATAAAGATAGACCTGGGGGCCATAGGTTTCACTAGTGGCTTCTCTCAAGAGCATAAGTATTCTACGGTGGGTGAACAAATTACTATTGAGAAACTGACATAATTGAGCATAGTTATGAGAATATCTAGGTATGATCATGTATATAGGCATCACGTCCGAGAAAAGTAGACCGACTCCTGCCTGCATCTACTACTATTACTCCACTCATCGACCGATATCCAGCATGCATCTAGAGTATTAAGTTAAAAACAGAGTAACGCCTTAAGCAAGATGACATGATATAGAGGGATAGACTCATGCAATATGAAGAAAACCCCATCTTGTTATCCTCGATGGCAACAATACAATACGTGCCTTGCCGCCCTTACTGTCACTGATAAGGACACCGCAAGATTGAACCCAAAGCTAAGCACTTCTCCCATTGCAAGAAAGATCAATCTAGTAGGCCAAACCAAACTGATAATTCGAAGAGACTTGCAAAGATAACCAATCATACATAAAAGAAGTTAGAGAAGATTCAAATATTATTCATAGATATACTTGATCATAAACCCACAATTCATCGGTCTCAACAAACACACCGCAAAAAGAAGATTCATCGAATAGATCTCCACAAGAGAGGGGGAGAACATTGTATTGAGATCCAAAAAGAGAGAAGAAGCCATCTAGCTACTAACTATGGACCCGTAGGTCTGAGGTGAACTACTCACACTTCATCGGAGGGGCTATGGTGTTGATGTAGAAGCCCTTCATGATCGATGCCCCCTCCGACAGAGCTCCGGAACAGGCCCCAAGATGGGATCTCGTGGATACAGAAAGTTACGGTGGTGGAATTAGGGTTTTGGCTCCGTTTCTGATCGTTTGGGGGTACATGGATATATATAGGAGGAAGGAGTACGTCGGTGGAGCAACAGGGGGCCCACGAGGGTGGAGGGCGCGCCTGGTGGGGGTGGGCGCGCCCCCTACCTCGTGGCCTCCTGTTTCCTTTCTTGACGTAGGGTCCAAGTCTCCCGGGTCTTGTTTGTTGAGAAAATCACGTTCCGGAAGGTTTCATTCCATTTGGACTCCGTTTGATATTCCTTTTCTTCGAAACCCTAAAACAGGCAAAAAAACAGCAATTCTGGGCTGGGCCTCCGGTTAATAGGTTAGTCCCAAAAATAATATAAAAGTGGATAATAAAGCCCAATAATGTCCAAAACAGTAGATAATATAGCATGGAGCAATCAAAAATTATAGATACGTTGGAGACGTATCACCATCGAGGATAACAAGATGGGGTTTTCATCATATTGCATGAGTTTATCCCTCTACATCATGTCATCTTGCTTAAGGCGTTACTCTGTTTTCATTAACTTAATACTCTAGATGCATGCTGGATTGCGATCGATGAGTGGAGTAATAGTAGTAGATGCAGGCAGGAGTCGGTCTACTTGTCTCGGACGTGATGCCTATATACATGATCATACCTAGATATTCTCATAACTATGCTCAATTCTGTCAATTGCTCAACAGTAATTTGTTCACCCACCATAGAATACTTATGCTTTTGAGCGAAGCCACTAGTGAAACCTATGGTCCCCGGGTCTATCTTCATCATATTAATCTTACATTACTTAGTTATTTCCTTTGCTTTCTAGTTCGCTTTTATTTTACTTTGCATCTTTATCATAAAAATACCAAAAATATTATATTATCATATCTATCAGATCTCACTCTCGTAAGTGTCTGTGTAGGGATTGACAACCCCTTATCGCGTTGGTTGCGAGGATTTATTTGTTTTGTGCAGGTACGAGGGACTCGCGCGTAGCCTCCTACTGGATTGATACCTTGGTTCTCAAAAACTGAGGGAAATACTTAGGCTACTTTGCTGCATCATCCCTTCCTCTTCGGGGAAAACCAACACAGTGCTCAAGAGGTAGCAAGAAGGATTTCCGGCGCCGTTGCCGGGGAGTCTACGCAAAAGTCAATATACCAAGTACCCATCACAATCCCTATCTCCCGCATTACATTATTTGCCATTTGCCTCTCGTTTTCCTCTCCCCCACTTCACCCTTGTCGTTTTATTCGCCCTCTCTCTCTATCCTCCCTCTCTTTCTCTATTTGTCTCTTTTTGCCCGCTAGCTTTTTGTTTGCTTGTGTGTTAGTTTGTTTTGCTTGTCACGATGGCTCTTCCACGATTTGGTGATCTTCACCTTAAAAGGTTAGAAGAAATCGAAAACAACGTTATGAGTTTTATGGTCTTGCAATTCGAGCATAATAGTTTCTTTAGAAACGAGCTTAAGGAACAAAAAAGTTTTATGAGTTTTATGAATAAAGAGCTCGATGATATGTCTAAAGAATTTGATGGTTTAATATCCCAAATTGGTCGTCTTGAGAAGTTGACCGCTGAAATTTCGGATAAGCAAGCCACCTTAGTTAATAGGATGGCCGCTAAACTGGATTACTATGAAAATAAAGATGAAGATCTAAAAGTTATTGATGTGTCCCCTATTAAATCTTTGTTTTGCAATATGAATCTTAATAATGATGGGACTGATTATGATCCACCTTTACCTAGAAGACGTTCCAAGAATTCGGAGTTTTTAGATCTTGACGCTAAAATTGATGAAAGTGGGATTGAAGAAATTAAAACCCTAGATGTTGCTAAACCCACTATTTTGGATTTCAAGGAATTTAATTATGAAAATTTCTCTTTGATTGATTGTATTTCCTTGTTGCAATCCGTGCTAAATTCTCCTCATGCTTATAGTCAAAATAAAGCGTTCACTAAACATATCGTTGATGGCTTGATGCAATCTTATGAAGAAAATCTTGAATTAGAAGTCTCTATCCCTAGAAAACTTTATGATGAGTGGGAACCAACTATTAAAATTAAAATTAAAGATCATGAATTCTATGCTTTATGTGATTTGGGTGCTAGTGTTTCCACGATTCCAAAGACTTTGTGTGATTTGTTAGGTTTCCGTGATTTTGATGATTGCTCTCTAAACTTGCACCTCGCGGATTCCACTATTAAGAAACCTATGGGAAGAATTAATGATGTTCTTATTGTTGCAAATAGGAATTATGTGCCCATAGATTTTATTGTTCTTGACATAGATTGCAATCCTTCATGTCCTATTATTCTTGGTAGACCTTTCCTTAGAACGATTGGTGCAATTATTGATATGAAGGAAGGAAATATTAGATTACAATTTCCGTTAAGGAAAGGCATGGAACACTTTCCTAGAAATAAAATTAAATTACCTTATGAATCTATTATGAGAGCCACTTATGGATTGCCTACCAAAGATGGCAATACCTAGATCTATCCTTGCTTTTTATGCCTAGCTAGGGGCGTTAAACGATAGCGCTTGTTGGGAGGCAACCCAATTTTATTTTTATTCCTTGCTTGTTGATCCTGTTTAGTAAGAAATAATTTATCTAGCCTCTGTTTAGGTTGTGTTTTTTGTGTTTAATTAATGTTTGTGCCAAGTAGAACCGCTGGGAAGACTTGGGGAAAGTCTTGTTAATCTTGCTGTAAAAAACAGAAACTTTAGCGCTCACGAGAACTGCTGCCATTTTTATTTTGGAAGTGATATTTAGTTATTATTTTTGCAGATGATTAATAGTTAAATTCCTCACGTCCAGAAATTTATTTTAGAATTTTTGGAGTTCCAGATCTTGCGCTAGCTACAGATTACTACAGATTGTTCTGTTTTTGACAGATTCTGTTTTTCGTGTGTTGTTTGCTTATTTTGATGAATCTATGGCTTGTAAAATAGTTTATAACCATAGAGAAGTTGTAATACAGTAGGTTTAACACCAATATAAATAAAGAATGAGTTCATTACAGTACCTTGAAGTGGTCTTTTGTTTTCTTTCGCTAACGGAGCTCACGAGATTTTCTACTTTAAGTTTTGTGTTGTGAAGTTTTCAAGTTTTGGGTAAAGATTTGATGGATTATGGAATAAGGAGTGGCAAGAGCCTAAGCTTGGGGATTCCCATGGCACCCCCAATATAATCTAAGGACACCCAAAAGCCAAAGCTTGGGGATGGCCCGGAAGGCATCCCCTCTTTTTGTCTACTTCTATCGGTAACTTTACTTGGAGCTATATTTTTATTCACCACATGATATGTGTTTTGCTTGGAGCGTCTTGTATGATTTGAGTCTTTATTTTTTTATTTTACCACAATCATCCTTGCTGTACACACCTTTTGAGATAGCCATACATGATTTGGAATTTGTTAGAATACTCTATGTGCTTCACTTATATCATTTGAGTTATATAATTTTGCTCTAGTACTTCACTTATATCTTTTAGAGCACGGTGGTGGATTTTTTTGTAGAAACTATTGATCTATCATGCTTAACTTAGATTATTTTGAGAGTCTTAAATAGCATGGTAATTTGCTTAAATAATCCCAACATGGTTGGTATTCAAGAATAGTAAAAACTTTCTTATGAGCGTGTTGAATGCTATGAGAATTTTGATGCTTGATAATTGTTTTGAGATATGAAGATGGTGATATTAAAGTTATGCTAGTTGAGTAGTTGTGAATTTGGGAAATACTTGTGTTAAGATTTGTGATTCTCGTAGCATGCATGTATGGTGAACCGTTATGTGATGAAGTCGGAGCATGATTTATTTTTTGATTGTCTTCCTTATGAGTGGCGGTCGGGGACGAGCGATGGTCTTTTCCTACCAATCTATCCCCCTATGAGCATGTGCGTAATACTTTGCTTTGATAACTTGTAGATTTTTGCAATAAGTATATGAGTTCTTTATGACTAATGTTGAGTCCATGCATTATACGCACTTTTCTCACCCTTCCAGCTTTGCTAGCCTCTCTAATATCGCGCACCTTTCGCCGGTATCATACACCCACCATATACCTTCCTCAAAACAGCCACCATACCTACCTATTATGGCATTTCCACAGCCATTCCGAGATATATTGCCATGCAACTTTCCACCGTTCCATTTATTATGACACACTCCATCATTGTCATATTGCTTAGCATGATCATGTAGTTGACATCGTATTTGTGGCAAAGCCACCATTCATAACTCTTTCATACATGTCACTCTTGATTTATTGCATATCCCGGTACACCGCTGGAGGCATTCATATAGAGTCATATTTTGTTCTAAGTATCAAGTTGTAAGAAAAATAAAAGTGTTATGATCATCATTATTAGAGCATTGTCCCAGTGAGGAAAGGATGATGGAGACTATGATTCCCCCACAAGTCGGGATGAGACTCCGGACGAAAAAAGGGGAAAAGAGGCCATAAAAAAAGAGAAAAGGCCCAAATAAAAAAATGAGAAAAAAAGACAGAAGGGACAATGTTACTATCCTTTTAACACACTTGTGCTTCAAAGTAGCACCATGATATTCATGATAGAGAGTCTCCTATGTTATCACTTTCATATACTAGTGGGAATTTTTCATTATAGAATTTGGCTTGTATATTCCAATGATGGGCTTGCTCAAAATGCCCTAGGTCTTCATGAGCAAGCAAGTTGGATGCACACCCACTTAGTTTCTTTTGTTGAGCTTTCATATACTTATAGCTCTAGTGCATCCGTTGCATGGCAATCCCTACTCACTCACATTGATATCTGTTGATGGGCATCTCCATAGCCCGTTGATACGCCTAGTTGATGTGAGACTATCTTCTCCCTTTTTGTCTTCCCCACAACCACCATTCTATTCCACTTATAGTGCTATATCCATGGCTCACGCTCATGTATTGCATGAAGATTGAAAAAGTATGAGAATGTCAAAAGTATGAAACAATTGCTTGGCTTGTCATCGGGGTTGTGCATGATTTAAATATTTTGTGTGGTGAAGATAGAGCATAGCTAGACTATATGATTTTGTAGGGATAACTTTCTTTGGCCATGTTATTTTGAGAAGACATGATTGCTTTGTTAGTATACTTGAAGTATTATTATTTTTATGTCAATATTAAACTTTTATCTTGAATCTTTCGGATCTGAATATTCATACCACAATTAAGAAGAATTACATTAAAATTATGCCAAGTAGCACTCCGCATCAAAAAATCTGTTTTTATAATTTACCTACTCGAGGACGAGCAGGAATTAAGCTTGGGGATGCTTGATACGTCTCCAACGTATCTATAATTTTTGATTGCTCCATGCTATATTATCTACTATTTTGCACATTATTGGGCTTTATTATCCACTTTTATATTATTTTTGGGACTAACATACTAACCGGAGGCCCAGCCCAGAATTGCTGTTTTTTTGCCTATTTTAGGGTTTCGAAGAAAAGGAATATCAAACGGAGTCCAAACGGAATGAAACCTTCGGGAACGTGATTTTCTCAACGACCAAGACCCGGGAGACTTGGACCCTACGTCAAGAAACAAGAGAGGAGGCCACGAGGTAGGGGGCGCCTACCCCCCCAGGCGCGCCCTCCACCCTCGTGGGCCCCCTGTTGCTCTTCCGACGTACTCCTTCCTCCTATATATACCTACGTACCCCCAAACGATCAGATACGGAGCCAAAACCCTAATTCCACCGCCGCAACTTCCTGTATCCACGAGATCCCATCTTGGGGCCTGTTTCGGAGCTCCGTCGGAGGGGGCATCGATCACGGAGGGCTTCTACATCATCACCATAGCCCCTTAGATGAAGTGTGAGTAGTTCACCTCAGACCTACGGGTCCATAGTTATTAGCTAGATGGCTTCTTCTCTCTTTTTGGATCTCAATACAATGTTCTTCCCCTCTCTTGTGGAGATCTATTCGATGTAATCTTCTTTTTGCGGTGTGTTTGTTGAGACCGATGAATTGTGGGTTTATGATCAAGTCTATCTATGAATAATATTTGAATCTTCTCTGAATTCTTTTATGTATGATTGGTTATCTTTGCAAGTCTCTTCGAATTATCAGGTTGGTTTGGCCTACTAGATTGATCTTTCTTGCAATGGGAGAAGTGCTTAGCTTTGGGTTCAATCTTGCGGTGTCTTTTCCCAGTGACAGTAGGGGCAGCAAGGCACGTATTGTATTGTTTCCATCGACAATATGGGGTTTTCATCATATTGCATGAGTTTATCCCTCTTCATCATGTCGTCTTGCTTAAGGCGTTACTCTGTTTTCATTAACTTAATACTCTAGATGCATGCTGGATAGCGGTCGATGAGTGGAGTAATAGTAGTAGATGCAGGCAGGAGTCGGTCTACTTGTCTCGGACGTGATGCCTATACACATGATCATACCTAGATATTCTCATAACTATGCTCAATTCTGTCAATTGCTCAACAGTAATTCATTCACCCACCGTAGAATACTTATGCTTTTGAGAGAAGCCACTAGTGAAACCTATGGTCCCCGGGTCTATCTTCATCATATTAATCTTACATTACTTAGTTATTTCCTTTGCTTTCTACTGTGCTTTTATTTTACTTTCCATATTTATCATAAAAATACCAAAAATATTATCTTATCATATCTATCAGATCTCACTCTCGTAAGTGGCCGTGTAGGGATTGACAACCTCTTATCGCGTTGGTCACGAGGATTTATTTGTTTTGTGCAAGTACAAGGGACTCGCGCGTAGCCTCCTACTGGATTGATACCTTGGTTCTCAAAAACTGAGGGAAATACTTATGCTACTTTGCTGCATCATCCCTTCCTCTTCGGGGAAAACCAACACAATGCTCAAGAGGTAGCACCCGTCGGGTTATGCTGCTGCCCCTTGGCACTGCCATTCTTCTTTCCCTTCCCCGGATTTTTATCCTCATACTGAGGGTCATTGGTACTATCCGAATCGGCATACTTAACCAAAGTTGGCATAAGCGTTGCCATGTCATTGCAGTGACACTTGAGCCTTCCCAACTTCAGTTTCACAGGCGTAAATCGGCAATTGCCTTCCAACGTCAAGACTGCCGCATCAACATTGATGCGGTCTGATGAATGCAAAGTAGCCGAGACTCGCTTTACCCAATGGGTTGTAGACTCCCCCTCCTCTTGAACACAGGCGGCTAAGTCCACGATTGACATGGGCTACTTGCACGTATCTTTAAAATTCTGGATAAACCGGCTTTTTAACTCAGCCCATGACCCAACGGAGTTAGCTGCTAAACTTTTCAGCCAGGTACGATCCGTTCCTTCTAGCATCATGGTGAAGTACTTAGCACATGCCGTGTCATCCACGTCCAGCATCTCCATCACCATCTCCTAGCTCTCGACCCAGGATTCGGGGGGGTAAATCGGCAGTGTAATTGGGCACCTTACGAGGACCCTTGAAATCTTTGGGAAGCCGCACATTACGTAAGGCCGGGGTGAGACACGGCACCCCCAAAGAACTAAAAACCACACCTGGTTCCACTGAAGTGGTCGGACGAACCGAAGTAAGCTGACGAGCCGCCTATTGCGCTGCTAACTCGGCTTCTCGACATGCTCGACCATGATCCACCACATCCTGGGCATTAGCACCGCCTCCCGCCGGGTTATGCCCTCGCGGCTGGTTACGGTTTCACACACTATTTGACACAGTCGGTTCATCAATATGCCTGCTGTAGCTCCGACTTGGGCGGGGGGGGGGGGGGGTGGAATGAATCCTCTCGCGACTGTATGAATAAGCCTGCTGTTGGGTTAAAGCTGTCTGAAGGAGCTCTCTAGCCCGTCGTGTTTCAACTGCTACTGGGGACTCGCCTTCGATCGGGAGAGCTGCCAATCGTAAAGCGGCGACAACGATGTTATCCAACGGGTTAGAGTAATGACCCGGAGACTTTGAGACGTGCTGTGACAGGACATTGTTCTGACGAGGCGGATCCATCGCGCGTGGCTGAACCGGCGCCCCCGTTCCAGGTGCCTTCACCCGGTTTACCACTGGCTGGTTACTGGTTCCTGCCTCTGGTGTATTAAAGAGATTCCTTCCCTCGTAAACCGGAGGCAGGTGAGACCGGTACCTTCTTCTCATAACATTGTTTGATGCACTCTGATCCAGCATAAGCCAATAAGCCTGTGCCTCCAACTCCGCCCGCTCTGCGGCCATCATGGTGTTCTTTGCTTCCAGATCTACCTTAGCCTGAGCTATCTGATCCTTCACCTTTGCAATTTCTGCGTCATGTTGATCCTGATCTGCTGGATTAACCTCAATTCCCAGCAATGTTGCCAAAGTGTCGAATAAATCAGACAAAACCTGAACCGGCGCTGGCGCGGGGCCTACTGTACCAGTAGGTGTTGCAGCTACTGAACCGGAAATCATTGCTGCTGCGGTAGAAGAATGATGCATTGACTGTGTACCAGCCATGAAAATTGCAACCCGGCTCAACGGATCAGAGAGGTCCGGAATACTGTGGCCATCGGAACTGCCACTAATCCGGCCATCATGCAGCTGATACAGCGACTCAATCTCTCCGGTTGAAGACTCGTCATCAGAGTAAACGACGGTTTTGCCACCAGATACCGATCTATCCTCAGATCCCGCTTCGTGGATGATGCCCACGATGGCACGCTTTACGGCAGGCTGAACTCGGGCAGGTCTTGCACGCTGAGCCATCTCGACGATGTCGGTGTAGATATTCGGCTTAGGGCCCGGTTCGCCGATCTCGCCAATGAAGACGTGTATTCCGCCAAAGGGGACCCGGTACCCGTACTCAATTGAGCCGGCCTTGGGGCCCCATCCCGCGTTGCCGATGTAGAGCTTGCCGCAACGACTCTTGGTCATCCGGCCCACAGCGTATCCCTTGAGTCCTTCGAAGCTACCCTTCAAGAACTCGAAACCATCGTGCGATAGCCCCATGGTGGGCGCCAACTTTCGTGGTTTTGTCACGACAGATGTCCTAGTGAGAGGACTTAGTCGTGGAGCCATCGCGACGGGTTAGCTTAAAGGGGTTAAAGCGGAACAAGGGACGCAAGGAATTATACTGGTTCGGCCCCTTACGATGAAGGTAAAAGCCTACTCCAGTTGTGATGGAATTGCTGGGGTTTCGATGACCAGGGAGCGAATCCGCTTTGCCTGGCTCTCGAGTTATTGTTTGTTGTCCCTAAACCGCCGCCGAGTCGTTCCTTTATATACACAGGTTGACGCCCGGCGGTTTACCGAATCCCGAGGTCGGCTCATAGATGTGACCGGCTCGGTTTCTACCTTTCCTTGTCTTACAACATAAGTTACATATCATATGGCGGTTTATGTCTACGGGCCCTAATCCGCCCTTGGGCCCTGTGCCTTCATATTAGATCTCCTCCATAAAACGCCATACTTCTTGTCTTCATGGGCTTTAAACATGACTAACTCATTGTGGTCATAACCCGGACCCTCATGCCGGTTATACTTAGTAGTAATATCCCCAACAACTATCGTGCCCAAGCTTTCCCCTATGGATGAGGCGGAGCTGCATCTGTTTGCCGACATCCAATCCTCGTTTGAGACTGCCATCATGGAACAAGTTGACCGAGAGATGGACTTAATCATCCTTGTTTGAAGCTATGAAATCGCCAGGAAGGACTTCCTCAGCCCCAACGAGCCAAGTGACAGTTGTATGTTGACGAATGGTGTTGTCCAGGAGATCCACGCGCTCGGGACAGGGCTCGCTAGGAAAATAAGATGACGTCAACGACAACAAAAAATATTGCGATGCAAGATGACGAGTTGTGGTGCGGCATAAATGTCGACATCCCCCCTTCCGACGATGACAACTAGGAGTACTCGATGACGACAAATAGTAGTAGGCGGAGCATTTTATACACTAAACACAAATTTTTTTGTGGGATGACTACCCAAATGTCTTAGCAACTATGAATATTTCCGATCATGGCCTGTTAGTTGTCCGTTTTCTGAACTTTCTAAAAAGGGAATGATCTTTGGTTACAAACTTCTAGAATATCAGTGAAAACTCAAATGAACTTTTAACTAAAACTATGTTCAAATATATTTGAATAAATCACACTAAAGTTCACACAACCAATCACACTGAAATCTATTTGATATGCTAAAATGAAATAGACTCGTTCTTAATAATGGACACCAAAACCTAAAAAGCAGCATTTGTTCAGAAATTTTAGAAAGGAACCGATGTTTGGTTAAAGATTGTTGGTATAAAGTTTTAAACAGTTCATGCTAGTTAGTGGGAAGCTAATGATAGTTCATGTTTTATTTACTAAATTATGCTCCAAGATACTACAAACACACCGAAGAACGAGGCATGCTAGGACACAATACACAATGTGAATTTCATAAACTACATGAGTTATCCCAAGCATATAAACATTGGGAACATGACGTGATTGGCAGCGCTGCATGGATGCATTGCCATACTTCCGGGTTTGAATACTAGGGCGCCCTTTTGTTTACCTATGTCATAAATTTTATTTTGTTGTATTCTATTGATTAATCTTCACTCCTCACTCCTCTACTCTAAATACATGATATAGTCAAATTTTGAAGTTACATGAAAAAAGTGTTTGTGCATTACAAACCGAGATATTGAGATTGACATGAATAAGAAAACACACATGATACTAGATCCTTCCATTTCACAGAAAAAGCTGAACCAAAGATTTGTCATTTCTTCTGAGAAATTTTCACCACCCCATATACCTAAAGCATAACCTCGTGTAAAAGTTCACATTTTTTTACCATATTTAGGTTGGTTTTGATTTTAATGCATATTGTACCTAAATACAAGAAAATTACATACATTATTTGATTAAAACTTTGAAATCATCTATAATACGTTTCCTAAATCATGGATAAAAAGTTTAGTATATGTCGTAATAATATTCTTACTAGGTGGTTAAAAAAGCCCCATTTATGAGATGTCCAAAGGGTATATGAAGAGAGATCATGACATGGCAAGTCCCAATGGGAGGTACTAATTGTGCACATCAGTGATAGAATACATGATATAGATCATTGTTCAAGTGACATGTACAAGGAAAATGATTGTTCGTTGCAAACCTCTCTTATTGACTTGTGCATAACACAAACATCATGGTAGATATGCCCTTTTCCAAGCATAACAGAACCAAACAACTTCCATTTGTTTTGACACTTTATCACCAAGCTAATATACCCATAAAATACCGCATTCTAAATTCCACCTTTTTTACCATATTTAGGCTGGCTTTTATTCATTTCTATGAAAAATGCTAAAAATGCATATGGTACCTAAATACAAGAAAATGAGATCTAATATCTGATTAATTTTTTTAAATTATCTCTAATACATTGCCTAAATCATGGACAAGTGTAGATTATACTAGAAAAATGCTTTTAGTAGGTGATTTAAAAGGTCCTAGTTATGAGTTGTCCCAAGGGGATACGAAGAGACATCACGACATGAGAATTCCTAACGTGAGATACTATTGGTGCACATTAATATAGTATTAATTTATACACAACAATGATCGAATACATGCTCTAGACCATTGGTCAAGTGACATGTACAGGGAAAATGACTGTTCATTGCAAACCTCTCATATCGATTTGTGCATAACACACACATCTTTGTAGATCCACCCGTTTCAAAGTGAAGTAGAACCAAACAATTGCCATTTGTTGTGACACTTTTTCACCGACCTAATGTACCCATGAAATTACCCCTTGCCAAGTTCCACACTTTTTACCATATGTAGGTTGGGTTTTTGTTTATGAAAATGCAAAAATGCAAATTGTACCTAATAAATACAAGCAAATGATAGTGTACATAATATACCCATATAAAATTCATATAAAATCATGTTACTCATATTTTCAAAAGTGCAACGGAATATTTACGGAAGTGCTTGCATATTTTCGAAAATGCTTACCAAAAATTTCTTAAAATACATGGTTATCGCTGCCTCAATATTTATGTGCACTCCCATTTTTTCTTCCCCTCAAGTTTTCCCATCCCTCAGAAAATACCTTCTTTCCGCTCTACAACATTTTCCACAACCTCTACAACATTTTACCACAACCTCATTCGCATCGCTCCCTCCAGATTCGATCCCCTTCTAGCAGTTTATGGTTCCCTCTCCGGCGTATGATATGGTTGGCAAACCTCAAAGTGTGAACGTCCGCAAAGCACCTCCACCTACCCCAAAACCTAACCGTAAACAACCAGGTCACAATTATCTACCCCTCCTTCCTCATCCCACCCCAAAACCTCATGTAACTAAGCATTACATCATGATTTTAGAATGAACAACATGTGCAAGTCTAAGAATTCTATCCATGGTTCTAGTAATTTACTTTGCATGTTCTTATTAAAATTACCGTACTATGGTTTATTCTATTTTAGGAAATGTTGTGTTATTTCTTCTTTAAGTAACATGTTATGGCTTAAAAAGTATATGATTATATCTTGTTCCAGTTTAGGCAACTCATGATTACATATTAATATTGTGTACTTATGAATTATGTGATAAGTTATACACATATATATTGATATCAGTAACGAATGGGCATACTAACAAATCATGATTGATTTATAGCTGCTGCCACCAAGTTAGTACATGAATATGAGAGGATTAAGGAAGAAATAACAAAGGAGAACGCAACATGTATAGCTGAACGTATGATGAAACAAGGTGGTGTACCGTTGGTCTACCAAATTTCACATCTATAGCACATACTTGTTTGTATGGTGTCTATGAGTTTGATATACCTTTAGATGATTCAGTCGATGTCTATGAGATTGATAAAGCTGAAGAGTGCAGTAGTCTTGGAAAATCTTCTTTTCAGGTCAAGATTTATTGTGTATTGTCTTACTGGCACTTCTAAATTGTTGTTTTTAAATTTAATTTATTCGAGTGCCTTCCAATACGCAGTGGATGGTTCTACACTGGTAAGACAGAAGAAGCGTACCAAACAGATGTACCTTCATCTTCAACTAAATTAAACCTAGTCATTAACATGGTTAACTTTTCTTTATTTATTTCTAATGGATCTCTAATTTATATTTCTGCCGTAAAACATTTACTAAACCTTGAGTTGCATATGATGTAACATCGTTGTCCTGATTTCTGCAGGGAAAGTTTGATATTGACTTCCAGGATGAAATGCCACGGAAGTGTGCATTAGTAGTTTTCAGAAAGGTGTTCGCCAACATCTATATGGCACTAGGAGAAATTATTGGGCAAAGCTAAAAACACACTCGTGGCCAACTCAAGCGTTGAAGCCTGTTTATGTAAATGAAGAAAAATGAGGAAAACATGTGGACCGGTGGTGTGATGATCACTACAAGGCATGTGATACATAATCTTTCAGCTTCAACTTGTGAACTTGTACTTACGAATGCCACGTAGTACTTAATTTGAACTTCATTTCATACGAAGAGCCCTCCTGTCGGCAAGAGCCGGGATCCACCATGCCCCATAGCCCTAAGGCCACCAGAGAAGAGGCAGACCAGCGACAACACTGGCGGGGGAACCCTAATATTTATTTGGGAGGAGGTAGTATTTTAACTATCTCAACGTGAATCCTATATCATGTATACATAGGTGATATGGGTACTACTTTCAGCATGTGCTAATTCTTCTATGAGGTCAAGGACCTCAATGGCAAATCATCCTTTGTGGACTTTACTAAAGATATCCACAATAGAAAGAATGATCATACAATGAGTCAGAGTGCACAAGAGCATACATACGTATTTTGTAGTATTTGGACTTCAAATCTGTTGTGCAAACCAAAATATATTAAAATTTTCTAACACTGTACTAATAATTTTTGAATCATATTGCATAATGAAATGAGAAAAAAAACATGCACCACAACAAGAGATGCACCACCATTACTTGTTGTACAAATTATTGAGGAAAAGAGCTCAACGAGCATCTTACTTCCAAGCATGGGCGTCCCATATGCCCCAGGAAGACTTCAACCTCTCTTGAATGCATCCGAGAGCTAGAACAGATGATTGCAATTCAGGATGCAGACTAAATGGTGATAAATGAAAGGTTTCTGAAAGATCTAAATGCAGTATTTCTTGCCTAGATACAAGACATTGAAGACCACAAAAAGAAGCAGCTAGGAGAACTTGAAGCTGTCATGATGGATCAGCAAAAAAAAATTTTCAAAAAAATAAAACAAGAAATGGAGGCAATGCTTAGTCACCAAGGAAGTCATCGCAATCGTCCTAGTACAACGTCTCACAACCATCCATCTCCTGATCGTGCATTATTGTTCCTCATGATACTTTGTCATGTCAGATATTTTGTCCCATGGTTGCTCATTGTAATGTGTTATGTAGTTCTGTGACAATTGTCAGGTTTCACTATCAATGAAATTTTGGCAGTAAGTTGAAATATTATGGGAATGAACGCCATCTTCAATCTTTGATGGTAATTGTAACGGAAATGCATGTCCTCACCAGCACCTGGACCCACATGTAAGCAGTCACATCAGCAGCGTCTGGGCCCACATGTAAAAGCAGTCACGTCAGCACCGTGTCGACCCATATGTCAGAATCATTGATCGGTCCAACCCGACACATCAATTGTTAGTAACTATTTACTGTCACTAAAACCCTGTTCGATGACAAATCGGTTGAAAACGGCGTCAGTTTTTGCCGTCACTGAAAATAGACTTCAGTGACAGAACAAAAATTGTTACCAAAGAGACGATATTATGTGACGGAAAAAGTGGTACCAGAAATAATAAAAAATTACGACGACGCTTCAGTGATGAAGAACATGACGATGAAAAACCGCCACAACCCTATCTTTTATGATGACAATCGATTTTACATGACACAAATAATCCGTCACGACCTCGACGGGTCCCTTCCCATAGTTCAACCCCCCCCCCCCCCCCCAACACACACACACAATTTTTTTTTGGAGCAGTCAACAATGGATGGTTTGTGTGAAGACGAGGCTTAATTAGGAACTTCTTATTTGGCGAACGTCAACTGGGAAGGGGTGGCAATTGTGAAAGTTTTGGGTGTCCATTTACTCCCGCTGTTTCTTTTTAGTCCGCATATAAGGTTTGGTCAAAGTCAAGCTTTGTAGAGTTTGACTAACTTTATATTAAAAAATATAAACATTCATAATATGAAATCAATATTATCCAATGCATCATGAAACGTATTTTCATACTATATAGTTTTAGTATTGTAGATGTTTATATTTTTTATATAAATTTGGTCAAACTTTGTGTAATTTGACTTTGATCAAATCTTATATACGGAGTAAAAAGAAACGGAGAGAGTACATCATGGGAGGGTGCTAGTTTTTTCAAAAACACATGTCAACTTCTGGAAAGAAGAAATTTTTGATGCAAAAAGGAAAGGATTTGCCATTCTCCACCACGTAAACTTAAAAACGTCTGCTTGCCACCCCTTCACAACTAACGTTTGTCAGATAACAATACTGACACCGTTTTCAACCGATTAATTAAGGTTCAATGCGCAGGTTGTTATCGGTAAGTTTATCATCTTTACGAGTAACGAGGCTAGTGTTAGGCTGGGCGGCACGAGGCCCACACATGTAGTGAAAGCTTCATTCTCGACAACGAGCAATACAAGTAGTGGTACTAGATGGATATACATGGAAACTCTGTTCGCATGGGAAGAACACCAGGAGCTACTAGACGAGTGGAAATTCTGGATCGTACACATGGACATGGACGCAACGGAGAAGCAGAGTCAGTTATAGTGTTATACGGCCATTGACTCATTGTAGTCGCCGACGCCGAAAGTGCACTTTTCGGCGCTGAGTGTATCTTTTCCGGTACCTGTGATCATTAACGTAGCACTACGGAGTACGTCGCAGGAGGAGGAAGTGGAAATTCAGCCCCGTTGGTTTCCTCTGTTATATCACCTGCAAAAAAAAAAGTTTCCCCCTGTTATATAGAATGGAAACGCTGTTCACTTAGAAGCGTGTATAGAATTTTTTCGACAAAGGTATAGAAATTCCGATGCCTGCATGCACATTGTCAGAGAGTGTAGAAATTCTATTATACGGATGAGATTCATAACTCCAAAACAGGGCAAGCAGGCAGCCACGCGGACTGAAAGCACACACGTAGTAAATTCCGATGCCGGCATGCACATTGTCGTCACGAGTTTTATGCACTCTACTTGCCAAACTATAATACGGCCTATATATCTACCTAATAGTATAAACATAAAGAAATGAGAAGAGATCAGTTAGCCACAATGTTCACAACACCAAGCTAGCTATATCAAGTACAAACTTGGAGATTTGTAGTCTTAAACCAAGGAACGTCCCGCGTATGGACTGTCTCTTTTGCACAACATAGCTACTTCTTGTTCTTCCATAGCCAGGCAAGGGGGCACGGCGACAGATCTTGTCTCAAAAGTGCCCTTCAGGGAGGGGTTAATGGCTATAGAATAGGACAGAGACGCCATTGGCAAAGTCCTCCCCTACAGATACGGTGCTACCACAGCTAAACCTAGTTAATCAGGGTCTGTCTTCTCATGCACATCACTCGTAATGCACGTTTCCGAATCCTTCCGGAGTAGTAGATGTAGTACTACCTCCAAAAGGCACAAACACACTGAAAAACTAATCATCGTGGCCGCGTATAGATCAGACACGCTCGCGTCGGCGACGAGTAAATTAAGGATGGTTGCATGGGTTATGCCTAGCCCTTTTTCTCATAGTTTATGTATACCAAGGTGCATGATCTGTAGTAATGGCTAACGGCTTAGTGCGAGACACGTAAGATTAGCGGGTGAGTGGAAAAGCGAAGGTATAAGCGTGTTAATGTTCGATCATGGAAGCACTTGTTCTTGGCGTGGGTCAGTATTTGTAGGCTTCAAAGGGCTCAGGGTACAAAAGCCATCAGTATAATAGACTGTTTCAGGTTGTTTTGGCCGAGCACTTTACGTGTTCCAATCCATGAGGCGGCTCCAGAGAAAGTAGCTGTAGTAGAATTGTCATGGGACATGCATGTAGTATGATATCATATGCTGGTCGTATCTGACTGTTGTTATGTACCGGTCTTGCGTGCATGCATGTGTATGCTTTGTTCTGTTCGGTGAAGCAAATATTAGCTACGTATGTAATATGAGTTTATGTGCTAATTTGTTTCGTACAAAATCTAGCTCAATAAAGAGCTGAGATCATGGTGGGTAGGTGGTCCAAAATGTGATAGAATTTGTAGTTGGGCACTACATATATAGCATATAGCTCTCTTAGGGTTTAGCCCCTAAACAAGATGATTGGAAAACAATAAGAAATCTAGATGAAAGGAACATCCCTAGGCTCAAAGACAAGCTCAAGAAATATGTCCCTTAAAGCAGGCACCACTTGTTTGATATGCCTCACACCGAGTAGAACAATTTTTTGTTTTCGTAAAAGGTCCTACATAAGCATCATCTCGATTGGGTAGCTATTCCCTTTATTTTTCCTATACTGATGTACTTAAAACACCAGCAAAGCTGCTCATATTCTTTCCTTTTTGCCTTTTGTTTTTGTTTGCTAGCTCCTTGATTCCGCTATTTTATATGGTTGCTGTGAAAATGCCCGGCCGCGTCCTACGCGGCTAGCAGGAAAAATTCTAGAAGTTGCGTTCCAGAGCCAGAGAACATATTCCAAACTTTTGGAGGACTGCTGCTTTCGTGATGTCCAAACTGAACTTCATCTTTGTTCCGGACACTACTTGAGCATATATATACAAGTAGTACTAGTTTTGTAGAACTTTTCTTGTGGCAATGTGTCAGAATCATGAGAGCATTCAGCTAGAAGAATTATACTATAGAAAAAGTGAAGAATAAGAACGTGGTGCAATGACTTTAATTTGTTGCCTACTTAATTGCTCCATCAAGATAACTTTTAGTATCGACTACAGCTAAGGGGAACTTCGCATTGCGTATATGGCATGCAGTGCCAGTGTTCCATCAAAAAATAATAAAAAGTATGGCATGCAGTACTCGTTTGTTCCTCCTTTGCGTATATGGCATGTAGTACTTGTTTGTTCCTCCTTTTCAGCACCAATCCTACCACACTGTTGGTTTGGTTCCAATGGGAAATCAAGCATAGAAACTTAGGGCTAGCTACACCCATGGTGACTAAGCTTTGGTAGACTAGTAAAGTTTCACAACATGTGATTCGGTTGGGTACATATAGTAATTGTTGGGTGAAGCATCTGATTCGGGCCGGTGACTCTTGTTGCATTGTTAAACTGCTAAAGGTGCACAATGATTGGGGATTCTGGATTAATGTTACATACCAACATTAGAACTTACAAAAGAAAGGTATATGGTATGTGTGTAGTTACAAAAGTACTTGCATAGTTTATCCGGCACTAATGACAATTGTTTTTCTACAAAAAAATGTATATGAAAAGGTATACTATCTGCGGCAAACTTGGAAAGTACTGAAGTGTTCTTACGCTGCAAGCATGATTAAAGAAGCCCAATTGGCATATATATTTTGGTGCCAAGGAGAGGATGGTCCATCTTGAGATTCCTAACCCTACATTACAATATTGCATGAACAACGATTGCTATGTACGTACGTGAGAATAGATGTGTTGACAAGTGTGCACAATAGAATACTTGAACCAGAACAGTCGCTGGTAACACACTGACAAAAAATGATTGGAAAGGTCTTCCACCAAATAATCGTTGATGCGCAATCTAGTTAATTTACACTCTTTTTTAACCAAAAAAAGACATTATCATGGAGAATACATGCGCAATCAAACAAACATGCGTATGTATGCATCAGTTATTTCTCGCTGCATATGTATTCTAGGAAAAATATATGTAGCTGCATATAATAGTGAGCTAGCTAGTTTTCGCAATAAGAACAAAAATATGGGCAGTTAGTTAGTGAGGGAAATTTGGATGCATGCACGGCGATTTACATCATTACTGCAGGACCAGCCTGCAAATGCACGATTAATTTCTTATTATGCTATATGCAAGTGTGGGTTTCCCCTAACCTGGTGAATTAAACTAGTTAGAGATCGATCATGTGCTGTAGGAAAATGATATCACCAGCAAATTAATTAAGGTCACTTATCCACACTTAGTCGTGGTCATTCTGCCTGCATAGCTGACAGTTACAGCCGTTAGTTCATGCATGAAAGTAACCGACGATATTTACCCTCATCCTAACTTTTTTTTTTGCTGGTACCCTCCTCTTAACCATGATGTACATGGTTTTTTTTTTTGTCAAATATCTGATGATGATGCACATGCTGATCTCAAGTAGTAGTAATATTTCTTTTACCAACCTAGCTACTCGATTCCCTATCATGAGCACCTCATGTAGCTCCTTTTTACATTTATATACTCGTAGATGCTATCTGTGGTAGCTAATGGTTGCCACGCCATGCAGAACCACAATGGCACTAGTTAATCTGCTGCTTAGTACGTTTTTCACCTTTTTCTCTCCTTGTGTTTATTTTGTTAAGCGTAGCTGCAGATTAATGGATATCTGGTCCCTCCTCTTGGCTTGATTATGCATCGAGTGATTAAGCATCAACTAATTTTAAGCTCGTGAGCGACCAAGTCTATGCATTCTAGAACCGCACTGTTCTCATGGTGCGCGCGCGTGCACCGGACGGACAACGACGATCACGCGCGCCCTCGTCCAGCGCGCTTGGCTAGTCGGAGGAGGCGGCCGGCTGGCGGCTATGCGTGTGAACGCCAGCTTCTTTGTTGAACACGTCAAATGCGCCTTCGGCGAGTCACTCCGACAGATCGGGCGCCCACACGCCCGAGTATGTAGGAAAGACGACCCACCTGTCATCCTCGCAGGGATCGATATGTGTTTGGCACATGAAAGCAACGTCCGACACCACAAACCTGAGCTCCGAAATTAAAGAAAAATGTTAAGAAAAAACAACTCTTCCTCTCATTGCGCCGCTGCCTGCGGCACCGCCGGCGAAGCATGGCCGGGCTCCAGTGACGGGACAGGCAGGGTGTTTCCCCTAGGCTGTCTTCCATCCCTCGTCCATGGGCCATGTCACGTTCGACGGTTGGAGGAGGATCGCCGGCGGCTTGATCTGGACCTCGGGGGAAGTTTTAGAAAGGAGGCACATTGTCCGGTTTTAGCGAACTGAAGCCCTTACAAGTACAAACCGAAGTTCGATAGAGTTCAAGCACAAAAAGAAAAAAGGAAAACGAAATAAGTTCGATACAGACTCCTTAGGCCAAGGCACAAGGCCAATCAACATGATAAAGTATCCTAGTGAAGACGACGAAGCGTAGCGATACAATATCAGACGATAGATGCCCTTCAGTCTCCCTGCTGATCATCATGGGTCCTGTGCCGCCGCAGCTCGGAGACAAGCGCTCTGAACTTCTCAAGTAGCACCGCAATGGTGGATGCGTCCTCCAACTTGCTCAGTGGTTTCCAAAGCTGTAGAAAAATGATCAGTTTATAGACAATATCAGCAGGATGTTTAATGAATTTTCCTTCAATTACAACTTTATTCCTAACATGCCACAAGGCCCAAGCCATTGCCGCAAAAACAAGCCATGTAAACCGGATCCGGCTTGCCTGCTCCCTCCCCATGCTCCCATCCATGCTCCCACTTCATTCTACGGTTGTCTGTCTTTTTCCCATTTTCCTTTATAATCTAATCATCTCCCCCTGATTTTAAGGGGGTGGGGCCGGGCCTTATTTTGTCCAATCAAATCAAGCCACATATGCGGGAGCACGAATGGGCACACGAGGAGGGAGCAGGCAAGTCTCGTCCATGTAAACCTACGGCCACGCCCCAAAAGACGTGCAGCTAACGTATGGAAAGCTCCAAACGAAGTGGGCGCCCAATTGCACTTTGTGATATCGCGAATGGAGCCCCATAGCAGTTGTGCAAGGCTGCACTTGAAGAAGATGTGGTTGGTATCTTCGATCACACCGCACAAAGGACACCGCCCGTCCCTTGGGCCATGTCGTTTTTGTACTTGAACACCGGTAGGTAGCCTATCACGTACCAGCTGCCATAGGAAAATTTTGACTTTAGTAGGGATGCGAGCCCTCCAAATATCCATTGCTTGAAACGCTACAGCTCCGTTGTGTAAGGCACGGTACAAGGACTCCGTCGTGAACTGTCCCGAAGGTTCTAACTTCCACCGGAATAAGTCCGGTTCCGAGGTCGGTGCAATAGTTTGTAACAAGCCCACCAACCGACCCCATTCATCCCAAACCGATGGAGTGGCGAAACTGGGGGCTCCATTGACCATTCCTCCAAATCTTGCTAACCGGTGCATTCGGAGTTGTTGCGATAGCGAACAGCCGGGGAAAGGCGGTAGCAAGCGGCTCTGGCCCCATCCACACGTCTAACCAAAAGACGGTGGATTGTCCATTACCAATATAGTGAATTGCCCCCAGGCGCAACAGATGTCTAATCTTTACAATCGCTTTCCAGAATGACGAGCCGTTTCTTCCTGATGCTATGGATACCGGGGCATGTTCTAAATATTGGTGTCTTGTGATGTCTAACCATAGGCCACCTTGGCCGGTCAGTATTTTCCATGCCCACTTTGCTATCAGACACCAATTCATGTGCTTGGTATTTGTGATGTCAAGGCCCCCAATCTTTTTCGGCGCACAGATAGTACTCAAGTGTATCATATGATATTTTTGTTTCCCGACTTCTTTACCCCAAAAGAACCGGGATCGTACACTATCAATTTTTTTGTGGATGCCATCTTGGAGCAGAAAAAAAATCCCATGATGAGCATAGGCAAACTAGAGAGGCAAGAGTAGATCAACGTGGTTTTTCCCCATGTTGATTGGTATTTACCGATCCAAGGTTCCAACCACCTAGCCACTCGATCAGTAAGGAAGAGGAAGTCCTCGATGGTGAGATGCTTGCTGGGAAGCGGCATGACCAGATATTTGATGGGCAAGGTGCCCAGTCTATAGTTCGTAATGTGAGCCATTCTGAGTCGATGCTCCAAATTACCTTTAGTAACAAAAGCCCCACTCTTTTCATAATTGATCTTCAGACTAGACATGGACTCGAAGCACATGAGCAGAAATCGAAGGTTAACGAGGCTAACTGGGTCATTCTTGATTATGATCAACGTGTCATCAGTGTACTGCAGGTGAGTGATCCCCCCTTCCATATGGTTAGGAAAAATTCCTTGGATATGGCCAGCCTTCCTAGCTCCCTCTAGGATGACTGCCAGGGCCTCAGACCATAATGTTGAAGAGCAGCGGGGAGATGGGGTCCCCTTGCCTGACCCCTTGGGTATTCCGAAAATATGGCCCCGACTCTCCATTGATGTTGATGGCCGTTTGCCCTCACTACTAGGGAAAACCTTATACACAACATCTTAGCAGCAGCGCTGGACAAAACAGGTCGCTACTGCTACTTAGTAGTACCGTTTTTAAATAAACCGCGCTACTGTTACTACTTTAGCAGGAGCGCGTTCCGTCAAACCGCGCTGCTGCTATATTTGTATTGGGCGCAGATGGCTAGCCCCACTTAGCAGTAGCGCGTACCACTAACCAGCGCTACTGCTACGGCCCGTAGTAGTAGCACGTTTCTCTGAAACGCGCTACTACTAACTTACCTTATCCTGGAGCGGTTCATCCTGGACAGTCACTCCCTCACTCGCTCTCGCCCGCGCCGAACCCGTACGTGGTCCGCTGCCGCCACCGCCGCGCTGCTCCTCGCCGAGGTACTCCCTCCTCCCTCTCCTCCTCCGGTTGCCCTCCTCCCACCGCCCCTCTCCCTCCTCCTTCGGCCGCCCCCTCCGTCCTCCTCCTCCGGCCGCCCCCTCCTCTTCCACCCCCGCCCCTCCCTCCTCCTCCTCCCGCCCCTCCCCCTCCTCCCCCGCCCCCTCCCTCCTCCGATCCCACCGGCCTCCTCCCCCTCCTCTCTCCTCCTCCTCTCTTCCCCTCCTCCCTACTTTGTATAATGTAGTTTTTTTTACTGTTTTTAGTAAGTGTTTAAAATAATTAGTAAGTAAATTAATAAACTAGTTGAACCCGTTTAGTTTTAGTAAGAACTAGTTGAATTAATAGAACTAATGTATTTTTAGTAAGAAAATTATTATAACTAGTTGAACTAGTTTATTTTTAGTTTATTTCTATTTATAGTAAATTTATATTTAGTAAGAACTATTTGAAATAATAGAACTAATTGAACATGTCACATTTGTTGTTATTTTTTTAGTTTGAGCAATTATTCCCGCATCGATGTCGTTCGCTACGGTTTTATTTATAAGGTTTTTGTTTTTGCAAAAATCAAGGAGCCCCTCCATCATCCCCGCCGTAGTCCCCGTCACCGACCCCCTCCGACCTCGAGGTGAGACCAGCCAAATCTCCATGTCAATATGAGTCCTATAAAATATGATGTAGATAAAAACATGTATATCTTGTGTTGCTCAAATAGGATATGTGGTTGCCCAAGTGGCCGATCATGTTCATGTTACACCTCTGAGTGGCTTATGTTTTGCCGGAGTGTTGATTAATTTTTGTTCCGGCAAATTTCAGGCGCTCGATATGTCCTGTTTTAGCAAAGGTCATGCTGGAATTTTTCGTGAATTTTGGCATGACTTGTGCTAGAATATGTAGGAAATATCGAGTGGCCTGGATTTTCTAGAAAAATAATTAAACGACATTTCGGGTTGACATTAAGTCTGCCGAGGCTCCATCACCGAAGGTCGAAAAATCAGCGAGGGAGTGTATCCACCATATATGAGAGAGGACGAAGAATCCCGACTGTTGTCATGAGGGTCGTTTCTCCTTCTTTTCCTTGTGCTAGACCTTTGTTATGCCCTAGGGAAAGAAGGAGTAACGACCATCACCGACGGTCGCAAATGTCAGAGAGGAGGAATCAGTGAGGGAGAGTCTCCACCATATAGACTCGGCAGACCGATAGTCAACCCGTGATGAATAATAATGATCTAATTTAATTTTTATAGTACATATGTTTAATTGTACAAGTTTAATATTTGAATTATGAACATAGGAAATGTCGTACTCGGACGACGAAAGTCTCCCGGGGGAGTGCTCCTGGTGCCACGACGACCGGGGTTTCTGCGACAGGCCTCACCTGGACGAAGATCGGCGCTTCAGCATTAAGCTTGAGGAGGCCTTCGATTGTGATACGGTAAGCTATGCCGCAAAGTGTTTTTTCGTAATTAAGCTCGACTTGTACTACTTCAACGTGTAATTTTTGTATTTTACAATTCGACTAGCTTATCCCATGCCATGCAAGACGCTATGTCTTGGAGAGGATGGGTTTTGAAGATCATGAGAGGAATGAAACAAAGAAAATTAACATAAGGACCCATCATGGTATGGATTTTGAGGTAAATCTATACAATTCTGAGAGCGTATCCCATTTTGGTTGCCCGGGTTGGGAAGCACTTTGCAAGATGTATGATTTTCAAGAGGGTATGTTTGTCACCATGGATCTTGGTGATACTGACATCGACCAAGACAATTTGGACATTTGGGTCCTTGTTGATACGCTTCCAATTCTACCGCTACGTGATTTCTCAAACATAGTTATTAACTAATTTATATTGTTCATTTCAAAATAGTTGACAGCTTATTTCCATTGACAGCTTATTTTAATTGTTCAAACAATGTGCGGAACTGTTGGGTTTCGTAGTAATTTCAATAGTTTTCCTACGCACACGCAAGATCATGGTGATGCATAGCAACGAGAGGGGGAGAGTGTGATCTACGTACCCTTGTATATCGACAATGGAAGCATTAACTTGGTTGATGTAGTCGTACGTCTCCACGGCCAGATCGATCAAGCACCGAAACTACGGCACCTCCGAGTTCTAGCACACGTTCAGCTCGATGACGATCCCCGGACTCCGATCCAGCAAAGTGTCGGGGAAGAGTTCCGTCAGCACGACGGCGTGGTGACGATCTTGATGTACTACCGTCGCAGGGCTTCGCCTAAGCACTGCTACAATATTATCGAGGACTATGGTGGAAGGGGGCACCGCACACGGCTAAGAATATGATCACGCGGATCAACTTGTGTCTCTAGGGGTGCCCCTTGCCTCCGTATATAAAGGCTCAAAGGGGGGGGGGGCTGGCCGGCCAAGAGGAGGCGCGCCAGGAGGAGTCCTACTCCCTTCGGGAGTAGGACTCCCCCCCTTTCCTAGTTGGAATAGGATTCGCGGAGGGGGAAAAGAGGAGAGAGAGAGAGGAGGAAGGGGGCCGGCCCCCTCTCCTTGCCCTATTCGGACCAAGGGGGGGGAGGGGCGCGCGGCCCATCTCTGGCCACCTCTCCTCTCTTCCACTAAGGCCCATATACCTCCCGGGGGGTTCCGGTAACCTCCCGGTACTCCGGTAAAATCCCGATTTCACCCGGAACACTTCCGATATCCAAACATAGGCTTCCAATATATCAATCTTTATGTCTCGACCATTTCGATACTCCTCGTCATGTCTGTGATCACATCCGGGACTCCGAACAAACTTCGGTACATCAAAAACGCATAAACTCATAATATAACTGTCATCGTAACCTTAAGCGTGCGGACCCTACGGGTTCGAGAACAATGTAGACATGACTGAGACACGTCTCTGGTCAATAACCAATAGCGGAACCTGGATGCTCATATTGGCTCCTACATATTCTACGAAGATCTTTTAACGGTCAGACCGCATAACAACATACGTTGTTCCCTTTGTCATCGGTATGTTACTTGCCCGAGATTTGATCGTCGGTATCCCATACCTACTTCAATCTCGTTACCGGCAAGTCTCTTTACTCGTTCCGTAATACATCATCCCGCAATTAACTCATTAGTTGCAATGCTTGCAAGGCTTCAGTGATGTGCATTACCGAGAGGGCCCAGAGATACCTCTCCGACAATCGGAGTGACAAATCCTAATCTCGAAATACGCCAACCCAACATGTACCTCTGGAGACACCTGTAGAGCTCCTTTATAATCACCTAGTTACGTTGTGACATTTGGTAGCACACAAAGTGTTCCTCCGGCAAACGGGAGTTGCATAATCTCATAGTCATAGGAACATGTATAAGTCATGAAGAAAGCAATAGCAACATACTAAACGATCGGGTGCTAAGCTAATGGAATGGGTCATGTCAATCAGATCATTAAACTAATGATGTGATCCCGTTAATCAAATGACAACTCTTTTTCCATGGTTAGGAAACATAACCATCTTTGATTAACGAGCTAGTCAAGTAGACGCATACTAGTGACACTCTGTTTGTCTATGTATTCACACATGTATTATGTTTCCAGTTAATACAATTCTAGCATGAATAATAAACTTTTATCATGATATAAGGAAATAAATAATAACTTTATTATTGCCTCTAGGGCATATTTCCTTCAGTCTCCCACTTGCACTAGAGTCAATAATCTAGTTCACATCGCCATGTGATTTAATAGCAATAGTTCACATCACCATGTGATTAACACCCATAGTCCACATCGATATGTGACCAACACCCAAAGGGTTTACTAGAGTCAGTAATCTATTTCACATCGCTATCTGATTAACACCCAAAGAGTACTAAGGTGTGATCATGTTTTGCTTGTGAGATAATTTTAGTCACCGGGTCTGTTATAATCAGATCCGTAAGTATTTTGCAAATATTTATGTCAACAATGCTCTGCACGGAGCTACTCTAGCTAATTGCTCCCACTTTCAATATGTATCTAGACTGAGACTTAGATTCATCTAGATTAGTGTCAAAACTTGCATCGGCGTAACCCTTTACGACGAACCTTTTTTCACTTCCATAATCGAGAAAAATATCCTTATTCCACTAAGGATAATTTTGACCGCTGTCCAGTGATCTACTCCTAGATCACTATTGTACTCCCTTGCCAAACTCAGTGGTAGGATATACAATAGATCTGGTACACAGCATGGCATACTTTATAGAACCTATGGCCAAGCCATAGGGAATGACTTTCATTCTCTTTCTATCTTCTGCCGTGGTCGAGTTTTGAGTCTTACTCAATTTCACACCTTGTTACATAGGCAAGAACTCTTACTTTGACTGTTCCATTTTGAACTACTTCAAAACCTTGTCAAGGTATGTACTCATTGAAAAAACTTATCAAGCGTCTTGATCTATCTCTATAGATCTTGATGCTCAATATGTAAGCAGCTTCACCGAGGTCTTTCTTTGAAAAAAACTCCTTTCAAACACTCCTTTATGCTTTGCAGAATAATTCTACATTATTTCCGATCAACAATATGTCATTCACATATACTTATCAGAAATGCTGTAGTGCTCCCACTCACTTTCTTGTAAATACAGCCTTCACCGCAAGTCTGTATAAAACTATATGCTTTGATCAACTTATCAAAGCGTATATTCCAACTCCGAGATGCTTGCACCAGTCCATAGATGGATTGCTGGAGCTTGCATATTTTTGTTAGCACCTTTAGGATTGACAAAACCTTCTGGTTGCATCATATACAACTCTTCTTTAATAAATCCATTAAGGAATGCAGTTTTGTTATCCATTTGCCAGATTTCTTAAAATGCGGCAATTGCTAACATGATTCGGACAGACTTAAGCATAGATACGAGTGAGAAACTCTCATCGTAGTCAACACTTTGAACTTGTCGAAAACCTTTTGTGACAATTCTAGCTTTGTAGATAGTAACACCACTATCAACGTCCGTCTTCCTCTTGAAGATCCATTTACTTTCTATGGCTTGCTAATCATCGGGCAAGTCAACCAAAGTCCACACTTTGTTCTCATACATGGATCCCATCTCAGATTTCATGGCCTCAAGCCATTTTGCAGAATCTGGGCTCATCATCGCTTCCTCATAGTTCGCAAGTTCATCATGGTCTAGTAACATGACTTCCAGAATAGGGTTATCGTACCACTCTGGTGCGGATCTCACTCTGGTTTACCTACGAGATTTGGTAGTAACTTGATCTGAAGTTACATGATCATCATCATTAGCTTCCTCAATAATTGGTGTAGTAGTCACAGGAACAGATTTCTGTGATGAACTAATTTCCAATAAGGGAGAAGGTACAATTACCTTATCAAGTTCTACTTTCCTCCCACTCACTTCTTTCGAGAGAAACTCCTTCTCTAGAAAGGATCCATTCTTAGCAATGAATATCTTGCCTTCGGATCTGTGATAGAAGGTGTACCCAACATTTTCTTTTGGGTATCCTATGAAGACGCACTTCTCCGATTTGGGTTTGAGCTTATCAGGATGAAACTTTTTCATATAAGCATCACAATCCCAAATTTTAAGAAACAACAACTTTGGTTTCTTGCCAAACCACAGTTCAGATTGTGTCGTCTCAACAGACTTAGATGGTGCCCTTTTAAATGTGAATGCAGCTGTCTTTAATCCGTAACCCCAAAACGATAGTGGTAGATCGGTAAGAGATATCATAGATCGCACCATATCTAATATAGTACGATTATGATGTTCGGACACACCATTACACTGTGGTGTTCCAGGTGGTGTGAGTAGTGAAACTATTTCACATTGTTTTTAACTGAAGGCCAAACTCGTAACTCAAATATTTTACTTCTGCGATCATATCGTAGAAACTTTTATTTTTGTTACGATGATTCTCCACTTCACTCTGAAATTCTTTGAACTTTTCAAATATTTCGGACTTGTGTTTCATCAAGTAGATATACCCATATCTGCTCAAATCATCTGTGAAGGTCAGAAAATAATGATACCTGCTGCAAGCCTTAATATTTATCGGACCACATACATCAGTATGTATGATTTCCAACAAATCTGTTGCTTGCTTCATCGTTCCGGAGAACGGCGTTTTAGTCATCTTGCCCATAAGGCATGGTTCGCAAGCATCAAGTGATTCATAATCAAGTGATCCCAAAAGCCCATCAGCATGGAGTTTCTTCATGCGCTTTACACCAATATGACCTAAACGGTAGTGCCACAAATAAGTTGCACTATCATTATTAACTTTGCATCTTTTGGTTTCAATATTATGATTATGTGTATCACTACGATCAAGATCCAATGAACCATTTTCATTGGGTGTGTAACCATATAAGGTTTTATTCATGTAAACAAAACAACAATTATTCTCTAACTTAAATGAATAACCGTATTGCAATAAACATGATCAAATCATATTCATGCTCAACGCAAACACCAAATAACACTTATTTAGGTTCAACACCAATCCCGAAAGTATAGGGAGTGTATGATGATGATCATATCAATCTTGGAACCACTTCCAACACACATCGTCACTTCACCCTTAACTAGTCTCTATTCATTTTGCAACTCCCGTTTCGAGTTACTACTCTTAGCAACTGAACTAGTATGAAATACTGAGGGGTTGGTATAAACACTAGTAAAGTACACATCAATAACATGTATATCAAATATACTTATGTTCACTTTGCCATCCTTCTTATCCTCCAATCACTTGGGGTAGTTCTGCTTCTAGTGACCAGTCACTTTGCAGTAGAAGCACTTAGTCTCAGGCTTAGGACTAGACTTGGGCTTCTTCACTTGAGCAGCAACTTGCTTGTTGTTCTTCTTGAAGTTCCCCTTCTTCCCTTTGCCCTTTTTCTTGAAACTAGTGGTCTTGTCAACCATCAACACTTGATGCTCTTTCTTGATTTCTACCTTCATTGATTTCATCATCATGAAAATCTTGGGAGTCGTTTTCGTCATCCCTTGCATAATATAGTTCATCATGAAGTTCTACTAACTTGGTGATGGTGACTAGAGAATTCTGTCAATCACTATTTTATCTGGAAGATTAACTCCCACTTGATTCAAGCGATTGTAGTACCCAGACAATCTGAGCACATGCTCACTAGTTGAGCGATTCTCCTCCATCTTTTAGCTATAGAACTTGTTGGAGACTTCATATCTCTCAACTCGAATATTTGCTTGAAATGTTAACTTCAACTCCTGGAACATCTCATATGGTCCATGACGTTCAAAAACGTCTTTGAAGTCCCGATTCTAAGCCGTTAAGCATGGTGCACTAAACTATCAAGTAGTCATCATATTGAGCTAGCCAAACGTTCATAACGTCTGCATCTGCTCCTGCAATAGGTCCGTCACCTAGTGGTGCATTAAGGACATAATTCTTCTGTGTAGCAATGAGGATAAACCTCAGATGACGGATCCAATCTGCATTTTTTCTACTAACATTTTTCAACACAATTTTCTCTAGGAACATATCAAAATAAACAGAGGGAAGCAACAACGCGAGCTATTGATCTACAACAAGATTTGCAAAATACTACCAGGACTAAGTTCATGATAAATTTAAGTTCAATTTAATCATATTACTTAAGAACTCCCACTTAGATAGACATCCCTCTAATCCTCTAAGTGATCACGTGATCCAAATCAACTAAACCATGTCCGATCATCACGTGAGATGGAGTAGTTTCATTGGTGAACATCTCTATGTTGATCATATCTACTATATGATTCACGCTCGACCTTTCGGTCTCCGTGTTCCGAGGCCATATCTGTATATGCTTGGCTCGTCAAGTATAACCTGAGTATTCCACGTGTGCAACTGTTTTGCACCCGTTGTATTTGAACGTAGAGCCTATCACACCCGATCATCATGTGGTGTCTCAGCATGAAGAACTTTCGCAACGGTGCATACTCAGGGAGAACACTTCTTGATAATTAGTGAGAGATCATCTTATAATGCTAACGTCAATCAAAGCAAGATAAGATGCATAAAATATAAACATCACATGCAATCAATATAAGTGATATGATATGGCCCCCATCATCTTGTGCTTGTGATCTCCATCTTCGAAGCACCGTCATGATCACCATCGTCACCGGCGTGACACGTTGATCTCCATCGTAGCATCGTTGTCGTCTCTCCAATCTTATGCTTCCACGACTATCGCTACCGCTTAGTGATAAAGTAAAGCATTATGGCGCGATTGCATTGCATACAATAAAGCGACAACCATATGGCTCCTGCCTGTTGCCGATAACTCGGTTACAAAACATGATCATCTCATACAATAAAATTTAGCATCATGTCTTGACCATATCACATCACAACATGCCCTGCAAAAACAAGTTAGACGTCCTCTACTTTGTTGTTGCAAGTTTTACGTGGCTGCTACGGGCTTAAGCAAGAACCAATCTTACCTACGCATCAACACCACAACGATAGTTTGTCAAGTTGGTGTTGTTTTAACCTTCGCAAGGACCGGGCGTAGCCACACTCGGTTCAACTAAAGTTGGAGAAACTGTCACCCGCTAGCCACCTTTGTGCAAAGCACGTCGGGAGAACCGGTCTCGCGTAAGCGTACGCGTAATGTCGGTCCGGGCCGCTTCGTCCAACAATACCGCCGAACCAAAGTATGACATGCTGGTAAGCAGTATGACTTATATCGCCCACAACTCACTTGTGTTCTACTCGTGCATATAACATCAACATATAAAACCTAGGCTCGGATGCCACTGTTGGGTTTCGTAGTAATTTCAACAGTTTTCCTACGCACACACAAGATCATGGTGATGCATAGCAACGAGAGGGGCAGAGTGTGATCTATGTACCCTTGTAGATTGACAACGGAAGCGTTAACTTGGTTGATGTAGTCGTACGTCTCCACGACCCGACCGATCAAGCACCGAAACTACGGCACCTACGAGTTCTAGCACACGTTCAGCTCGATGACGATCCCCGGACTCCGATCCAGCAAAGTGTCGGGGAAGAGTTCCGTCAGCACGACGGCGTGGTGACGATCTTGATGTACTACCGTCGCAGGGCTTCGCCTAAGCACCGCTACCATATTACCGAGGACTATGGTGGAAGGGGGCACTGCACACGGCTAAGAATATGATCACGTGGATCAACTTGTGTCTCTAGGGGTGCCCCTTGCCTCCGTATATAAAGGCTCAAAGGGGGGGGCTGGCCGGCCAAGAGGAGGCGCGCCAGGAGGAGTCCTACTCCCTTCGGGAGTAGGACTCCCCCACCCCTTTCCTAGTTGGAATAGGATTCGCGGAGGGGGAAAAGAGGAGAGAGAGAGGAGGAAGGGGGGCCGGCCCCCTCTCCTTGTCCTATTCGGACCAAGGGGGGGAGGGGCGCGCGGCCCATCTCTTGCCACCTCTCCTCTCTTCCACTAAGGCCCACTAAGGCCCATATACCTCCCGGGGGGTTCCGGTAACCTCCCGGTACTCCGGTAAAATCCCGATTTCACCCGGAACACTTCCGATATCCAAACATAGGCTTCCAATATATCAATCTTTATGTCTCGACCATTTCGAGACTCCTCGTCATGTCCGTGATCACATCTGGGACTCCGAACAAACTTCGGTACATAAAAAATGCATAAACTCATAATATAACTGTCATCGTAACCTTAAGCGTGCGGACCCTACGGGTTCGAGAACAATGTAGACATGACCGAGACACGTCTCTGGTCAATAACCAATAGCGGAACCTGGATGCTCATATTGGCTCCTACATATTCTACGAAGATCTTTTATCGGTCAGACCGCATAACAACATACGTTGTTCCCTTTGTCATCGGTATGTTACTTGCCCGAGATTCGATCGTCGGTATCCCATACCTAGTTCAATCTCGTTACCGGCAAGTCTCTTTACTTGTTCCGTAATACATCATCCCGCAACTAACTCATTAGTTGCAATGCTTGTAAGGCTTCAGTGATGTGCATTACCGAGAGGGCCCAGAGATACCTCTCCGACAATCGGAGTGACAAATCCTAATCTCGAAATACGCCAACCCAACATGTACCTTTGGAGACACATGTAGAGCTCCTTTATAATCACCCAGTTACGTTGTGACATTTGGTAGCACACAAAGTGTTCCTCCGGCAAACGGGAGTTGCATAATCTCATAGTCATAGGAACATGTATAAGTCATGAAGAAAGCAATAGCAACATACTAAACGATCGGGGGCTAAGCTAATGGAATGGGTCATGTCAATCAGATCATTCAACTAATGATGTGATCCCGTTAATCAAATGACAACTCTTTGTCCATGGTTAGGAAACATAACCATCTTTGATTAACGAGCTAGTCAAGTAGAGGCATACTAGTGACACTCTGTTTGTCTATGTATTCACACATGTATTATGTTTCCGGTTAATACAATTCTAGCATGAATAATAAACTTTTATCATGATATAAGGAAATAAATAATAACTTTATTATTGCCTCTAGGGCATATTTCCTTCAGGAACATGGTAGACAGAACCTACTACACCGATGGCTCTGAGTTAACTTATCAGGAGAAAAATCATCTGGTCGCATTTTGTACTGATCTTGAGAATTACAATATCTATAATAAAACTCCTCCACATTATGGTCAATACGTGCCATTAGTGCACGTGTTGAACTACGGTAACATCCATGGAGATGTCATGGTAAGATTTTGTACTACTACAACATCCGTGCATCTTTTGCATAAATTCTTTTAAAACTTAACTACATTGCTAACTACGAAATTATTACTATGTTTTTCAATATAAAATCCGGGATGATTGTGTGACTCATCTGATGTATCAGAAAGGTCGCCTTAATGTTTTGAACATACAGCCAAGTCGCCCTACGAATCTCACCTGTCCATATCAGATTTCCAAAAGAGATGGAGACATGAAAATCACAAAATGGAAAAAAATGTATGAATAGTCGTAAGGAGCTACTTGGAAGCAACATTGTGTGAAAGGTAAGAATTGAAGACAGGATAATCTCCATTATCCATAATGGAGAGTCAGGGGCTATCTTGTTTTATACTATTTTACCTAAGAGAATGTAGTAGGTCCTATGAGGTACAATATTTATTATGCGGTACAATGTGTTAGAGTTGATGATGAGGAGTAGTTGTGATTATGACTAGTGACCAACTTGCTATGTGATGTCTCATTGATGAAAATGATGATCATGAGGAGGTGTTATATGACAATGATGTATTATGATGATAAGTTGTTAATGATATGACGATGATATTTATTATATCATTGGGTGAAAGAACCGCAGATTACTTTCAAGTGGATGTCCATCCACTTGAAACTAGTGCATGGTTCTTTCACCCAGTGATGTAATAACTCATTATGATGTAAAAACAATCTCTAAATTTCTGCTGCGTGAAAACTTGTATAAAGGTGTATGAATAAAACATGAAATAAAAAAGAAATAAAATAAGAAATAATAGTAGTAGCGCGTGCAGGGAGAAGCGCTACTAGTAATTACCAATAGTGCTGTTTGGAGAAAACGCTACTACTAAGTCGATATAGCAGTAGCGTGGGTTAACCCACACTATTGCTAACCTTTAGCTGTAGCGCCGTACTAGTAGCGCACCATCCCGCACTACTGATAGGCCTAAAACCCGCGCTGCTGCTAGGCTTTTCCCTAGTAGTGCCTCCTCGCATCATCTGCATAATCCATCTCACCCAGAGTGGTGAGAAGCCCTTCAATCTCATAACCTCTTTCAGGAATTCCTAGTTAGCTCGATCATATGCCTTCTCAAAGTCTAACTTCAGGATCAAAAATTCCTCCTTCTATTGGGCAACTATGTGAAGGATTTTGTGGAGGACCGAGACCCCCTCTAGGATGCTCCTATCGTGGATAAATGCCGACTGGCTCTGACTAATGACCCGATTTGCAACTGGAGATAGGTAGGCCTTGATTAGTGTATTTTTACACTAATTTTCATCATTGTTTAATCCGGTTAATCCTAGATTTCTGCTATAATCCCTTTGATATGATTACTAAGGACTACTAAAAGTGAAAGATCGCCAATCACTTTGTTTATTTTTTCATGTAGGAACATGCCATTTAAGAAAAGAATCAAGCTATACAGGAAAAATATGAAGCCACGTGATCTAGGTCCAAGCAACTAGAGGCACGCAGTGAACCCCGTGAGGTACATGATGTTTGGTATTAGCACAGTCGCTCGTACCACCCAACGCCAGCTCCGTGATGTCAACACAAGCAATCTTCATGAAGGTTTCGAGGCCCCATTCGCAATAGAGCGCCCAGAAACCCTATGTTGCCACAACAGAGAGAAAGGAGAATTACCAACCGTCACCATTCCCATCTACATCTTCGTATCCATCCCTTCAACCATTCATCTTAAAGTACTTTATACAATGTTTTCCATCTGTGATCTGTTTGCCATGTGCAAGTAGTCCACTCGAACTAAGGACCGAGGCATAGCCTTGCAACCCCATGGGATTGTGAGCAGAACTTTAAGGAAATGTTATTATTCATGTGTGTTGCAATACATCTATTCATTGTCCTTTTCTTGTTCGAAGGCCCCGTAGGTATACAGAATCCCAAGGATCGACCAAGGAGGTGGTAAAGAGGAGGGATGTGTGGAGGGCTATGTCGAACGCTGATGATGGTAATGATTAGTATGGCAGTCGGAAGCGATTCCCTGTGGATACAAGAGGTACAGTCATTAAACATGCAATGCATTGGTCTGAAGAAATCTTTTATAACCGAGGTAACACCGTGAGAAGGGAATGATTTTCGTTGGACAATAGAATCACGATCCGGCTACATGTTGGTCATGCGGTTATTAGGGCGCATCCACCACACAGACATGTCATTGAAAACACATAGTAAAGATGTTCACCAGGACCATGTTGGGTATAGATAAAATCCCAAGTGTTTTGATATACAGATAAAATCCCAAGTGAAAGTATACATTTGCAACCAAAGTTCTTAAGCCCTAGCTTATTTTCCAATTATTGTATTCTCTAGAACTGTGTGATTTCAGCCCGAAAGACTGGAACTTCTAGCGACTACAAGAACTTTTCAAAATCACCTAATTCTCCACGTGGGTTCGATAACCCAGGGCCACCTTTGGGGAAAAACAATCAACTTCCAAAACTGGATCAAAGGTAATCAGGCACTAGCCGAGGGTTAGCGACGTTGGGGGTTCCGACACATGGTGTGGTGGCATGCATGTGGGTGGTCGGGGTAGTAAGGGCTGATCGAGCGGCCGCCATGTTTGAACTCACTAGGTGATTCGATTTCTGCAGCTCACGACAGTCATGACGAGGGTGTCGTGACGTCCTGTCGCCAGCGTGACCTCATGCGGTGGTGGTTGTGGTCCCTTCTTGAAGTCATGTGGCCAAGGGTATATGGCGGTCCTTAGGGCTAGACGGCAGAGGAAGGGCGGGTCATTGGGAACCGATGGAGGGAAGGGTCGGCTTGGGTGTGGCTGCTCGACAGTCGAAGATGTAGGTTTCCATGGGCGCCCCCTAATCTAGATATGGAGGACCAGATATGATGGGGGCAACAAACGCTGCTCTAGGTTGCGCATGCTAGCAGAGGGCCGGGGGCGCAGGCTAGCCGTAGGTGTAGGAGTTTGACCGGTCCTCCTACCCGGGGTTGGTTGCTCTTTGTGCATGCCCTAGCGCTCATTCAACTTCGAGTCACGTTTCTCGACTCCACGACACCCCCGTTCATGTCGAGCGAGATCTTGCAAATTGGTTGGGGAGGCATCCACACGTTATGGCGTCGGTGGAGAATCGAGAGGCGCCACTGGGAGGGTCCTTTGCGTTCGCATGGATCGCCGTTGATGGCGATGGGCGTGGCTGTTGGGGAACACAGTATTTCAAAAAAATTCCTACGATCATGCAAGATCTATCTAGGAGGTGCATAGCAACGAGAGGGAAGAGTATGTCCACGTGCCCTCGTAGACCGAAAGCGGAAGCGTTAAGTAACACGGTTGATGTATTCGGACGTCTTCGCGATCCAACCGATCAAGTACCGAACGCACGGCACCTCCGCGATCTGCACACGTTCAGCTCGGTGACGTCCCTCAAACTCTAGATCTAGCTGAGGTTGAGAGAGAGTTTCGTCAGCACGACAACGTCGTGATGGTGATGATGAAGTTACCGACGCAGGGTTTCGCCTAAGCACTGCGATAATATGACCGAGGTGTGTTTCTGTGGAGGGGGGCACCGCATACGGCTAAAACAATTTTCAACTTGTGTGTCTATGGGGTTCCCCCCTCCCCCGTACGTAAAGGAAGGGAGGAGGGGGCCGGCCGGCCTCATGGTGTGCCCTCAAGGGGGGATTCCTACTCCTACTAGGAGTAGGTTTCCCCCCTTTCCTAGCCCTAATAGGAGGGGAAGGAAGGGGAAGAGGAGAAGAAGGAAAGGGGGGCCGGCTCCCCCTCCCAATTCGGATTGGGCTTGGGGGGGCATGCCCCCACCTCTTGGCCGCCTCCTCTCTCTTCAACTAAAGGCCATGTAGGCCCATTAAGCCCTCGGGGGGTTCCGGTAACCCCCCCCCCCCCCCGGTACTCCGGTATATGCCCGAACTCGTCCGAAACCATTCTGGTGTCCAAACATAACCTCCCAATATATCAATCTTCATGTCTCGACCATTTCGAGACTCGTCATGTCCGTGATCACATCCGAGACACCGAACCACCTTCGGTACATCAAAACACATAAACTCATAATACCGATCGTCATCGAATGTTAAGCGTGTGGACCCTACGGGTTCGAGAACTATGTAGACATGACCAAGACTCATCTCCGGTCAATAACCAATAGCAGAACCTCGATGCTCATATTGGTTCCTACATATTCTATGCAGATCTTTATCGGTCAAACCGCATAACAACATACGTTGTTCCCTTTGTCATCAGTATGTTACTTGCCCGAGATTCGATCGTCGGTATCATCATACCTAATTCAATCTTGTTACTGGCAAGTCTCTTTACTCGTTCCATAGTGCAACATCCTGCAACTAACTCATTAGTCACATTGCTTGCAAGGCTTATAGTGATGTGCATTACCGAGAGGGCCCAGAGATACCTCTCCGACAATCGGAGTGAAAAATCCTAATCTCGATCTATGCCAACTCAACAAACACCATCGGAGACACCTGTAGAGCATCTTTATAATCACCCAGTTACATTTTGACGTTTGATAGCACACTAAGTGTTTCCTCCAGTATTCGGGAGTTGCATAATCTCATAATTACAGGAACATGTATAAGTTATGGAGAAAGCAATAACAATAAACTAAACGATCATAGTGCTAAGCTAATGGATGGGTCAAGTCAATTACATCATTCTCTAATGATGTGATCTCATTCATCAAATGACAACTCATGTCTATGGCTATGAAACTTAACCATCTTTGATTAACGAGCTAGTTAATTAGAGGCATACTAGTGACACTCTGTTTGTCTATGTATTCACACATGTACTAAGTTTCCGGTTAATACAATTCTAGCATGAATAATAAACATTTATCATGATATAAGGAAATATGAATAACAACTTTATTATTGCCTCTAAGGCATATTTCCTTCAGTCTCCCACTTGCACTAGAGTCAATAATCTAGATTACATTGTAATGATTGTAACACCCATGGAGTCTTGGTGCTGATCATGTTTTGCTTGTGAGAGAGGCTTAGTCAATGGGTCTGCTACATTCAGATCCGTATGTATCTTGCAAATCTCTATGCCTCCCTACCTTGACTTGATCGCGGATGGAATTGAAGCGTCTCTTGATGTGCTTGGTTCTCTTGTGAAATATGGATTCCTTTGCCAAGGAAATTGCACCAGTATTGTCACAAAAGATTTTCATTGGACCCGATGCACTAGGTATGACACCTAGATTGGATATGAACTCCTTCATCCAGACTCCTTCATTTGCTGCTTCCGAAGCAGCTATGTATTCCGCTTCACACGTAGATCCTACCACAATGATGTGCTTAGAACTGCACCAACTGACAACTCCGCCATTCAATAAAAATACGTATCCGGTTTGTGACTTAGAGTCATCCGGATCAGTGTTAAAGCTTGCATCAACGTAACCGTTTACGACGAGCTCTTTGTCACCTCCATAAATGAGAAACATATCCTTAGTCCTTTTCAGGTAATTCAAGATGTTCTTGACCGTTGTACAATGATCCACTCCTGGATTACTTTGGTACCAACCTGCTAGACTAATAGCAAGGCACACATCAGGTCTGGTACACATCATTGCATACATGATAGAACCTATGGCTGAAGCATAGGGAATGACTTTCATTTTCTCTCTATCTTCTGAAGTGGTCGGGCATTGAGTCTAACTCAACATCACACCTTGTAACACAGGCAAGAACCATTTCTTTGCTTGATCCATTTTGAACTTCTTCAAAACTTTATCAAGGTATGTGCTTTGTGAAAGTCCAATTAAGCGTCTTGATCTATCTTTATAGATCTTGATGCCCAATATATAAGTAGCTTCACCGAGGTCTTTCATTGAAAAATTCTTATTCAAATATCCTTTTATGCTATTCAGAAATTTAGTATCACCGTCAATCAACAATATGTCATCCACATATAATATCAGAAATGCTACAGAGCTCCCACTCACTTTCTTATAAATACATGCTTCTCCAAAAGTCTGTATAAAACCATATGCTTTGATCACACTATCAAAGCATATATTCCAACTCTGACATGCTTGCACCAGTCCATAAATGGATCGCTGGAGCTTACACACTTTGTTAGCACCTTTTGGATCGACAAAACCTTCTGGTTGCATCATATACAACTCTTCTTTAAGATATCCATTAAGGAATGCAGTTTTGACATCCATTTGCCAAATTTCATAATCATAAAATGCGGCAATTGCTAACATGATTCGGACGGACTTAAGCATTGCTACGGGTGAGAAGTTCTCATCGTAGTCAACTCCTTGAACTTGTCAAAAACCTTTCACAACAAGTCGAGCTTTGTAGATAGTAACATTACTGTCAGCGTCAATCTTCTTCTTGAAGATCCATTTATTCTCTATGGCTTGCCAATCATCGGGCAAGTCAAGCAAAGTCCACACTTTGTTCTCATACATGGATCCCATCTCAGATTTCATGGCCTTAAGCCATTTTCCGGAATCTGGGCTCATCATCGCTTCCTCATAGTTCGTAGGTTCATCATGGTCAAGTAACATGACCTCCAGAATAGGATTACCGTACCACTCTGGTGCGGATCTTACTCTGGTCGACCAACGAGGTTTGGTAGTAACTTGATCAGAAGTTTCATGATCATCATCATTAGCTTCCTCACTAATTGGTGTAGGAATCACTGGAACTCATTTCTGTGATGGACTACTTTCCAATAAGGGAGGAGGTACAATTACCTCATCAAGTTCTACTTTCCTCCCACCCACTTCTTTCGAGAGAAACTCCTTCTTTAGAAAGGATCCATTCTTAGCAACGAATATCTTGCCTTCGGATCTGTGATAGAAGGTGTACCCAATAGTCTGCTTTGGGTATCCTATGAAGACACATTTCTCCAATTTGGGTTCGAGCTTATCAGGTTGAAGCTTTTTGACATAAGCATCGCAACCCCAAACTTTGAGAAACGACAACTTGGGTTTCTTGCCAAACCACATTTCATATGGTGTCGTCTCAACGGATTTCGATGGTGCCCTATTTAGCGTGAATGCAGCATAACCCAAAACGATAGCGGTAAATCAGTAAGAGACATCATAGATCGCACCATATCTAATAAAGTGCAGTTACGATGTTCGGAGACACCATTACGATGTGGTGTTCCAGGTGGCGTGTGCTGCAAAACTATTCCACATTGTTTCAAATGAAGACCAAACTCGTAACTCAAATATTCTTCTCCATGATCAGATCGTAGAAACTTTATTTTCTTGTTACGATGATTTTCCACTTCACTCTGAAATTCTTTAAACTTTTCAAATGTTTCAGACTTATGTTTCATTAAGTAGATATACCCATATCTGCTCAAATCATCTGTGAAGGTTAGAAAATAACGATACCCGCCGCGAGCATCAACACTCATTGGACCGCATACATCAGTATGTATTATTTCCAATAAGTCAGTTGCTCGCTCCATTGTTCCGGAGAATGGAGTCTTAGTCATCTTACCCATGAGGCGTGGTTCGCAAGCATCAAGTGATTCCAAAAGCCCATCAGCATGGAGTTTCTTCATGCGCTTTACACCAATACGACCTAAACGACAGTGCCACAAATAAGTTGCACTATCATTATTATCCCCACAAAGCATGGCACACTGAACTATCGAGTAGTCATCATCTTTGCTCTGCCAGGTGTTCATAACATCTGGCGTTGCTCCTGCAGCGGGTTTGGCACCTAGCAGTGCTTCCAGGATGTAATTCTTATGTGCGGCAATGGGGATAATCCTCAAGTTACGAACCCAGTCCGTGTTGTTGCTACCATCATCTTTCAACTTAGCTTTCTCTAGGAACGCATTAAAATTCAACGGAACAACAACACGGGCCATTTATCTACAACAACATAGACATGCAAAATACTATCAGGTACTAAGTTCATAATAAATTAAAGTTCAATTAATCATATTACTTAAGAACTCCCACTTAGATAGACATCCCTCTAATCATCTAAGTGATCACGTGATCCACATCAACTAAACCATGGCCGATCATCACATGAGATGGAGTAGTTTTCAATGGTGAACATCACTATGTTGATCATATCTACTATATGATTCACGCTCGACCTTTCGGTCTCAGTGTTCCAAGGCCATATCTGCATATGCTAGGCTCGTCAAGTTTAACCCGAGTATTCTGCGTGTGCAAAACTGGCTTGCACCCGTTGTATGTGAACGTAGAGCTTATCACACCCAATCATCACGTGGTGTCTCGGCATGACGAACTCTAGCAACGGTGCATACTCAGGGAGAACACTTATAACTTGAAATTTAGTGAGAGATCATCTTATAGTGCTACCGCCATACTAAGCAAAATAAGATGCATAAAGGATAAACATCAGATGCAATCAATATAAGAGATATGATATGGCCATCATCATCTTGTGCCTTTGATCTCCATCTCCAAAGCACCGTCATGATCACCATCGTCACCGGCTTGACACCTTGATCTCCATCGTAGAATCATTGTTGTCTCGCCAACTATTGCTTCTACGACTATCGCTACCGCTTAGTGATAAAGTAAAGCAATTACATGGCGATTGCATTTAATACAATAAAGCGACAACCATATGGCTCCTGCCAGTTGCCGATAACTGTGTTACAAAACATGATCATCTCATACAAAAATTTATATAATCACGTCTTGACCATATCACATCACAACATGCCCTGCAAAAACAAGTTAGACGTCCTCTACTTTGTTGTTGCAAGTTTTACGTGGCTGCTACGGGCTTAACAAGAACCGTTCTTACCTACGCATCAAAAACCACAACGTGATATAGTGATTGCTTTTTGATCTTCAGAAATAACCCTGCTCATTGAATCCGATTCAACTAAAGTTGGAGAAACTGACACCCGCCAGCCACCTGTGTGCAAAGCACGTCGGTAGAACCAGTCTCATGAACGCGGTCATGTAATGTCGGTCCGGGCCACTTCATCCAACAATACCGCCAAATCAAGAAACAACTAGTGACGGAAAGCAATATGTATATACCCACACCCACAACTCCTTTGTGTTCTACTCGTGCATATAACATCTACGCATAGACCTGGCTCGAATGCCACTATTCGGGAATGCAGTATTTCAAAAAATTTCCTACGATCATGCAAGATCTATCTAGGAGATGCATAGCAACGAGAGGGAAGAGTATGTCCACGTACCCTCATAGACCGAAAGCAGAAGCGTTAAGTAACGCGGTTGATGTAGTCCAACGTCTTCGCGATCCAACCGATCAAGTACCCAACGCACGGCACCTCCACTATCTGCACACGTCCAGCTCGGTGACGTCCCTCGAACTCTAGATCTAATTGAGGCCGAGGAAGAGTTTCGTCAGCACGATGGCGTGGTGACGGTGACGATGAAGTTACCACGCAGGGCTTCGCCTAAGCACTGCGACAATATGACCAAGGTGTGTTTCTATGGAGAGGGGCACCGCACACGGCTAAAACAATTGTCAACTTGTGTGTCTATGGGGTGCCCCCTCCCCCGTATATAAAGGAGGGGAGGAGGGGGCCGGCCGACCTCATGGTGCGCCCCCAAGGGGGGATTCCTACACCTACTAGGAGTAGGTTTCCCCCCTTTCCTAGTCCTAATAGGAGGGGGAAGGAAGGGGAAGAGGAGAAGAAGGAAAGGGGGCCCGGCCCCCCTCCCAATTCGGATTGGGCTTGGGGGGGCACCTCTTGTCTGCCTCCTCTCTCTTCCACTAAAGCCCATGTAGGCCCATTAAGCCCCCGGGGAGTTCTGGTAACCCCCCGGTACTCCGGTATATGCCCGAACTCATCCGAAACAATTCCGGTGTCTAAACATAACCTTCCAATATGTCAATCTTCATGCCTCGACCATTTCGAGACTCCTCGTCATGTCCGTGATCACATCCGAGACTGCAAACCACCTTCGGTACATCAAAACACATAAACTCATAATACCGATCGTCATTGAACGTTAAGTGTGCGGACCCTACAGGTTCGAGAACTATGTAGACATGACCGAGACTCATCTCCGGTCAATAACCAATAGCGGAACCTGGGTGCTCATATTGGTTCCTACATATTCCACGAAGATCTTTATCGGTCAAACCGCATAACAACATACGTTGTTCCCTTTGTCATTGGTATGTTACTTGCCCGAGATTCGATCATCGGTATCATCATACCTAGTTCAATCTCGTTACCGTCAAGTCTCTTTACTCATTCCGTATTGCAACGTCCCACAACTAACTCATTAGTCACATTGCTTGCAAGGCTTATAGTGATGTGCATTATCGAGAGGGCCCAGAGATACCTCTCCGACAATCGGAGTGACAAATCCTAATCTCGATCTATGCCAACTCAACAAACACCATCGGAGACACCTGTAGAGCATCTTTTTGATCACCCAGTTACGTTGTGACGTTTGATAGCATACTAAGTGTTCCTCCGGTATTCGGGAGTTGGATAATCTCATAGTCATAGGAACATGTATAAGTTATGGAGAAAGCAATAGCAATAAACTAATCGATTATAGTGCTAAGCTAACGGATTGGTCAAGTCAATCACATCATTCTCTAATGATGTGACCCCGTTAATCAAATGACAACTCATGTCGATGGCTAGGAAACATAACCATCTTTGATTTAACGAGCTAGTTAATTAGAGGCATACTAGTGACACTCTGTTTTTCTATGTATTCACACATGTACTAAGTTTCTGGTTAATACAATTCTAGCATGAATAATAAAAATTTATCATGATATAAGGAAATATAAATAACAACTTTATTATTGCCTCTAGGGCATATTTCCTTCAGTGGCATCGTGCGCGGCCAAGGCCAGGGTTATGGATGGGACTTTCCCAACGATGGTTGCCCTAGTCACTAGGTCTCCCCCCTGGTCCATAGGGGCTGGAGAGGGGACGCACGTGTCGCCACATCGATGCTTGATCGCGTGACTTGGGGGTCATTGATGCCGAGGTAGGAGTGGAAGGAGGCATATTCTACTCTTCCGTCCATGGTCAGTGTGATATGACGGGGACGATGGGCGGAGTCTTAGGGCCATGGATGTCGGGGTGGTAGTCCGCATGGTTGGCTCTCCGATGAGCATCATGGCAGTGGTGGTGGCAATATCCTTTGGTTGTGTGGGTAGCGACGGGTGTAGCTATAGGTGACTTGGGCTCATTCTCTTCCATTGGCATTGGCGATGCCGAGATCTGAATCTTGAGGTGAGCTGCGGATGGGGCAGCCATCTTGTCGATGACCTGCTATAGGTGGGAAGCGGAGGTGTCCAGGAACACATTCATGGTAAGTTTCTTGGTGATGGATGCACTATTTCTTGGTTCATGTGTATCCATGGTGCTTCGTGCTCGCTCGCTCACTTTAGTTAAGGTTTCTAACGAGAAAGTTTTGATTTTACTGGAAGCGTGTGTACAACTTGTCCAGAGCATCTATTTGCGAGCACAACGTGAGAAGGAGGAGCTCCTCAAGTGTTGCGTAAAACACCTCAAGTGCGGTCAATGCTGCTAGTGTGATGCCGTAGCGAGACGATGAAGATGACAAGGAGGAGCTACCAAGATGAAGATGGAGCTGGGCAAGGTGCGGAAGGATAAGTTGATGGTTTTGATCATGTTTATGTTGTTTTGTTGTTGATGTGATAGTTGCTAGAATCTGTGGCTACTAGTAGTGATGAAATATGTGCCTTTTACTGCTTAGTGAGGTGTCTTAGTTGTGCAGTAGTCCTAGTAGTGATGAAGTAAATTGCATTCCGTGTAGAAAGGGCATTGTGGGGCGATGTGCGTGATGTTGATGAAGTAATGTAATTCCAATGTATGTGTAGTTAGTCAAGTAGGACGCTTTTGTGAACTGAATGATGGAAGTGATGATTGTCATGGAAGTGATGATGCTAATTTGAATTGTATTATGTTTTGTATTCCATGGCAATTATGGGTTTGAGTAGAATATTACTAGAGACTGGATTTATTGACACCTAAGATTGAATTTGAGTGAAACTAAATTCTTAAACACCTGCACTAAATTTGAGTCAAACTGAATCTTTACAAACTCAAATTGAATGGTTTGACACCGAATTGGTCTGAAATTAACTGGGTTTTTACACACTAAACTACAATGAAAATTAGATCGAATTATTTGACACTGAAACTCAAACTGCATTTTTTGACATGAATTATTCTAAACTGAACTGAATTTTTTGACACTTGAATTCACACTGAATTTTTCGCCACTGAATTATTCTGAAATGAATGAATTTTTTGACAATGAATTGTGTGTTATATACATTGTGAATTATGGGTTGGAGTCGAATATGAATAAGTGATTGCAATATGAATAAAAGATTTAATAAAATTGATTTTTTATACTTGTGGACAAAGTTTTCAATTAGTGAAATTCATTTAGCACAATCTCTCAAAGAAAATTTAGCAATGTTTCAGTTGACACAATGGACACCACGATTGACTACATTGGCCAATACATCTATAAAAGATAGACTCAATTGCACATGATTCTTTTTTCTGCATGCTTTCACATTGACCGCAACATGCACACACTTTCACCCAACGCTTCATCCACCACATTTTAGTAGACTCTTCCAACTGAGATAACATCTTATTAGCATCAGTCATATATATGCATCATCAGATTACATTCTAGGGTCTATCAACCTCTTGGCCCTTTTTCTTTTTACATTCATGGATCTTATCTCCTCATAATCACCACTTCTCACAAAGGGTCATCTCCACCATCTAAACTTTGAGGATTTGACAACTGCATGTATTCATCAACCTGCCTTTTCTTTCGTTCCCTTCTCTTGGCCAAAGACAACTTCTTATTTTCTTTCTCCTTTTTCTGTCTTCCCTCCTATGACTTTAGAAAGCAATCTACTTTAACATTTCTGCTTCTGATCTATCTATTGCATCAACATCCTCAACTACAAGAAAATTCGCATACTCATCCTCTGAATGAACACCCTTTTCTACGCACTCTTCTGCTTTTATAATGGGTACAATTCTTTCAGTATGTTTGTCTCTACATATAGATCAAAGTCCTCATCATCACTTGAGTCAATGGAAAGATCTTGGCTGTAAACCTATTTCCAATATTCAAATGCAACACCATATTCCACATCTTAAAGAAAATGATAACCATCTTCAGCATTATCTTCACTAAACAAAATTTCGTTCTCTTCCCTTGCATTAGCAACAAGCCCTGAACTGTATTGCTCACTAGCCCTAACCTGCACATTGCTAGGGCAACAACAACATTGTCATGCTCAGGAGAAGCATTCAACACAGTCGGAACAACAATAATTGGACCAGGCTATATATCTAAATCAGGTGTTCTGTTGCAATGCAAATCAACCATTTCCAATGCTTGAAAATTTTCAAGCACCTTTTGAACTGAAACTTCATTGGTATTTCAACCATGATGGTATTGCCTCTTGGTCCTCTTATCTGATTATACACGTAGTCACTTCTGCTAAATCCTACATCAAAGATATGCTCCTACAAGTAGCCAAAACCAATTAAATCACTTGGCTAGATATCAGGTTCAGGATCCGGAGTTCATGCTTTCTCATGCAGAACGAACCTAAGCATCCACACCTCTCCCATCTGCACCATACAAAATCAACATATATTTCTTGACACCTCAACTGCATTTTCCTACTTAAAGCCTAAATCCCAAGTTTGATCTGTCATAAATCCTTCTCTTTTTGGAAAATCATCAACATGCAACAAACAAGCACACTTCATCAAAACACAACTTTTATCACCACCTAAACCCTTCTTTTTTTTGGTAAAAACTATGGATTTCACTGACTAGCAGTGCACAAAACCTGGATCCAAACTATAAACAACCATAAAAGTAATACATTTCCCGCCAACAAATTCAACTTGTTCTCCTCCAAAATCTGCCGGGCAACTCTCTACTTTTCCGCCAAAAATAGGGCACCGGTTAAGGGAGATGGGGAGATTGCAGAGGAGCTTGAGATGGGGGGGGGGGGGGTAGAGAAGAGAGGTTGACGTTGGGTGTGCCACAGATCACCGATGATCACCTTGATGGCCTCGGTTGCTCCATGACCGAGAAAAGAAAGAAAGGAGAGAATGAAAAGGGAGGAAAAGAAAAAAGCTTGAGGACGGGGCATATTGGTCTCCACCAAGTACAGGAGCAGTGGTTGAGCGGTTGGTCTCGACTAAGTACATGAGCAAGTTGGCGCACAGTTGGTCTCGACCAAGTTCAGGAGTGAGCGGGCACACATGGAGGACCAGTTGTGGACGGACCAAGTTGGGGCCGAACAAGGTGGTGCAGTGTGCCGACCCGGCTTACTGCCTCACAGAGGAAAAACCAGTTGAAGAACCATATAATAAATAAACCGTATACGTGCAGGTACAATCAAAAGCAAAATTGAGGAAAAAATGGAAATGCAACACAAGTTTGGCTAAATTAAGTAAAAAAAAGTGAATTTTGGCTAAATGGGGTCATATCGGACGCAAAGTGAAATTTGGAGGTAAAATGTGGAATCGCTCTAGAAAAATTTCTGGTCAATCTTGAAGAGCTACATACTACGTTAAGGTATACACACAAAAATTGATTCTCTTTCTTCTCTTTGAATCGAGCATTTCTCACTCGGTTAGGTTTCGTGTGATGAAATTGTCCATTGGAATTTAAGTACTAGACTTGACACTGATCTCGCATTTTCTTGATTTATTTGAGGGTATAAGATTTTTGTTCTTTTAGTGGTAGGCCACATATTCGTCGACCGCGGGACGCTTACACTAACTACGTCAGTCTCAAATTTGCTGTCTCAGTCTTTAAAAAATACTCATAGAAGTAGGGTGTGCTCATGTGTGTGCGTTTTGTTCTGATGAGTTTACGTACTGTGTTTGTACCATGTTTAAGAAAAAAAACTATTTTTTCTCCAATATAAAAAAGACTCTTCTTCTCTAACCAAAATGTTTGCACATGAACATTTTTTTAAAATGAAGGCATAAGATTTGTCTCATCTATTAATTAAAAAGAAAATAGAGCTCGTTTGATTTACAACCCCCTCATAGATAGAACACATGGTGATTACTCTCACGCTATAATTGCCCCTTGCTTCTTAGCCCCGGCGGTGCTTTAGAGTTTAGCTTCGGCTAAGATGGTATCTAGTAAGATGGCCGGCGGAACATTTCTGGTCTAGCTTGGAGGTGCAAACTAATGTATGCGATGCATGGCTGCTCCACTGACTATGCGCGTAACGCTGCCTTGTCTGGTCTGCTAATTGCTCACTAATTCGGCTCAGCGTCTTTGACTCAAATTACTTTTCACCTTTTTGAAGTACATATACCGACCCTTCGACTGCCTAGAGTCATGCACAACTGGCTCAACCATAGTTTAATACTACCACTCATTGGCACGTACCGACCTGATCGGCGCAGCTTTTGGACTGCATGCGGGCCTTGGACCCGACTCCGGTCGCCGGCGTGGCGTCAGAATTTTCTCAACTCCAAGCGGACCTCTGGTCAAAGCCAAGTGCGCCAGCGTCAAAAAATAATACAGGGATGTACAATTGGTTAGGGCTGCATCAGCATGTGTGGGACTAATCCAGTGAGCATATTGGTAGTTTTTGGTAGTACATGGCAATGTGTTGACTTGTTGGGTTGGCAGTTAGGTAGGGGCCAGCTGCGGATGCATGATGCGTGCTGCAAGTACAAATAAAACGACACTTGGGTTCGCTTTGATCATGATGTGTTTGTCTTTTGAGCCGATTTCTATTTTGCAGGAGCGTTCGTGTCAACCAAGGTGTCTAGAATAATGAGGCACATCCGGAGCATCGAGCATGCATGCACTGCAAGGGCTTCTAGAAGAGGGTGTTTGATTCATGTGATTAACCATTCGTGAATTGAAAGAAAATGAGTTAATTACGCCTATAGTACATAGTACATGAACTTGCACTGCATGTACATATTCTATATGACTAAGAGTCATCTTCACTAACTTATTTATCTTAGCATGCAAGCGGACCATCTCATCGTATAATTATGAATGGGATAACGCTCACGTCAACATGCAATCATGCATGAGAAAAAAATTAACCACACAATTCAACCATGCATGGGAAATTAGTTTTCATTCATTATTTTACTTATATTTAATGAATATTGTTACAACTATACATAATCAAATATAGTAAGCCATATGTATTTAGAATTTTGGTTTTCATGTTATCAACCAAAATTTTCATCGATCAATTCCCATAGCAACATGCGGGGTATCCTCTACTTCATACAACAACTTGTAAAGTGACACAAATTAATCACCTAACTCAGTTGTTGGGTACTTCTTTTGCTTTATTTTCATCACGTTAGCACTCCTTCAACTCCATGTATGCGCGCCAGCATCGCCATATGCTAACGCTCTACTTGTGTGGTACCCACCTGTTAGTTGAGGAGACAAAAAAATACTCCCTCTGTTCGGAATTACTTATCTCGGATATGGATGTATGTAGAACTAAAATACGTCTAGATACATCTATTTTTGCGACAAGTAATTCCGAACGGAGGAAGTAGAACGGTAAAATAAGGGAAACATGGATTTGAACCAGAAATCAAGCTTGGGGCTGGTATTGGCACGCACACGAGTTAACCAACTATCGTGGCACCACTTGTTGTTCTATGAGGAGATGGACTACATTTTATCCTTTGTGTCATCTATGAAGATCCCACCAGTCAGGGGTGAGAAAGAAAGAAGAAATGCTTTTTTTGCATGGTAATAAATGTCTCATTTATATCAAAAAGATCATAGTACAAACCACATGGACACTGATACGTCTCCGATATATCTATAATTTTTTATTATTTCATACTATTGTCATCACACTTTTACATATTTTGGCATCAAATTATATTATTTTTATGGACTAACATGTTAATCTAGTTCCAAGTGATAGTTCCTCTTTTCATTGTTTTTATTTTGCAGAAAATCTAAATCTAGGAAGGTCAATATACCCTGAAGCTTTAGTCTATTTTTTTTCTAGCATATATGTGATTTTTGGATGAAGGAATCAACACAAGATGATGCCCAAGGACCTCACACGGCCAGGATGGCCCTCATTGGGGGCTAGGGCATGTCAGAAGGCCGTGTGTCCACTCCTTAAGTCGGTTGGATCCCTTCTTTCGATGCATGAAATCTAATTTTATGGAAGAAAAAAGTCCCCTCAAATTTTCAGCCGATCGGAGTTACGGATCTCTGGATATTTAAGAAATGATGATTGGCCAGAAAAGAATACCGAAAACATAGAGAAATAAAAGAGGAGAGATCCAGTGTTGGAGGGGCTCCCACTCTCCATGAGACATGGAGGACAAGGACCAGATGGGGAATCCTTCTCCCATCTAGGGGAGGCCTAGCAAGAAGAAGAAGAAGAAGGAGGGCCCTCTCTCCCCTTCTCTTCTGGTGGTGTCGGAGCACGGCTGGGGGAACCATCATCACGACGATCATCTCCATCAACTTCGCCATCGTCATCAACATCCTTCTCGCTCTCCGTGCAATGGTGTACTCTTTCTCACCACGCTGTGATCTACTTGAACATGGTTCTTGATGCTATGTATTATTATCCAATGATGTGTTGCATCTCTATTATGTCTGAGTAGTTCTTTTTGTCATATAGGTTAACTATGATATGCTATGATTAATATTAGTTCTATTTTATTATGGTGATGTTTCATGCTATAGGGTGTTGTAGTATGTGATTGATTTGCCTACGGTGGGTTGCACGAGTGATAGAAACCTAAACTACAGTTCATGAGTTGCTGCATATGGGATTACAGGGGACCTTAGAACTTAATGCTATGGTTGGGTTTTACCTTAATGAATCTTTGGTATTTGTGGATGCTTGCTAGAGTTCCAATCATTAGAATGAATCATTCCAATTACGGATAGTATGTTAGCGTAGGTCTCTCCCGCATAACAAACCGAAAGAGAGGATTATCACTATCTTTTCATATACAATTACCTAGGGACAATCCTTTTCTTTATTTTTTCCAAAGACCTTTTCTTTACTGTTATTTTATTTAAACAACACCTAACTTTTATTTCCATGTTCTTACAAAGCTATGTTTTCATTCCCGCAAAATAATTTATTTATTGTTTCTAGGTAAAGCAAATGTTTAGTGCGAGTAGAGTTGTATCAGTGGTTGATAGAACCTGAGTGAATATTAATTCTACCTTTAGCCCCTCATTGCATTCGACACTCTTACTTATTGAAAAGACTACAACTGGTTCTCTACACTTGTGGGTTATCAAGACCATTTCTGGCACCTTTGCCGGGGAGCAATAGTGTGGGGTGAATATTCTCGTGTGTGCTTGTTGGATTTATTACTAAGTACATTTTATTTCTGTTCTAAGTTGGTTTCTACCTTTAGTTATGGGTATGGAACATGAAACTCCAAAAAAATAGGTGTACTTGCTACCGAAGGAGATGAGGAACCTCCTAAAACCCTCGATGATGCTTATGTGTGGAACATTGAATATTTCTTTGATAATTCTAATAAAACCCCCATTCAACATGCTAATGGGATAAACTTTGGATTAACGTGAATACTTTAAGGATTATCACTTGACTAAAAAAGGAAACCACTTATGGGATCAAATAGAAATGTTACATTGGTATGCTTGGAATTTGTGCTCTATGTATGGTTTTACTTGTTGCTCTAGGATGGAGACTCGACACCTTCCCTTCCAATGTGAATTTAATGATAATGAAACATTGGCTTCTTATGCTAATGTTGCATATGATTACTATTATGTAGAACAAATAGAAGAATTTGTTGCTTTTAAGGGTGCTTATGAAATTGCTTCTTTTCTTAAAAAGTATGATGATGCTCTTTACAAATATGAAAATATTGCCATACTTAAATATTGCTATGAAAACTATGAATACAATTCTCACATTAATGAATTTCTGGAGATAATGTCTGTTGCGCTAGAAAAGACTAATATTCTACAGGAATCTATGGAAGAATAAACTGCTAAAACTATGAGCTCATTAGATGAAAAAGATGAGGAGGAGAGCGAAGAACAAAAGGAGGAAGAGCGGATTAGCTAACCATAACCACCTTCTAATGAGAGTAACTCTTTAATTCATACATTATTTAATTTCCCTTCGTACTTACCAGAGTACGATTGCTATGTTGATGAATGCTATGATCCCTTAGATTCATTTGAAATATCCCTTTTTTATGAACTTGATGCTTGCTATGATTATGGCCATGATGCCACTATGAATGATTCTTATGGAGATGAACTTGCTATAATTTCGTATGTTATTGCTATTGTACCCATGATTGATAGTCCTATTATCTTTTTGAATTCTCCCAACTACACTATATCTGAGATGTTTGTGCTCATTAAGGACTATATTGATTGGTTGCGTTTTAACATTGCACGTGATGATTCAAATAGATATAATATGTATGTGCTTGCTGCTCCTACTTGCAATTATGATGAGAGAGGAACCTCATCTCCACCTCTCTATGTTTCTAATACACTAAAATTGCACGGAACTACCTACACTATGTATTGGTCTTTATTATGTGTGCATGAATTGTTCTCTTATGTCATGCCAATGCACAGCAAGAGTGTTAGACGTCATTGTTACGTGATATATGTTACTTTGTGCTCACTACTAAAATATAAAATCATTGTAAATTAAAATTGACTTTGATATTCCTTTGGATCCTAGTGGATCAATTAATTGAGCACCTTATGCCTAGCTTAATAGCTTTAAAGAAAGCGTTGACTGGGAGACAACCAAGAAGTTTTAGAGAGACTTTTTCTTATTTTTTGTGTCTTTAAATTTTTGAAAAACCAAAGTGGGGAACTTAAAACTTTTTCCAAAAGAAAGGTGAAAGTGAGAAAGAGCATTGTGGAAGTTGGGGCTAGCCTTGAACTTTGTTCATGCCACCGGATACTTTGTGAACCTTGAATCACATAAAATTTTCAATAAAAATAATAATACCCTTGTACAAATCGATTGTATTATAAAAGTAAAGTACCGTGCTTTGCCTTTAGGGTGTTTAAATTACAAGTTTTATATTTGTTGTGCACAAACATAAACCTTTGTTGTGATATTTGAATTGTCATATTTTCTTGAATGTCAAAATTTTCTGAAATTTTTACATAGTAATTTCATACAATTTTTTATTACTTCCTAATTTTTAGAACTTTGGAGTAAAAGAAGTATACATTTCATCTACATCTTCATAGATTGCTGTTATAGTCTCTTTAACTGCTTATGTTTGCAAATTTGTTGAAGCCCCATTGATGTGGGAGTGGATTTTGTTAGAATACGGTAGGTAATGCAGGATTATATTTATACAATACTGCTACATCAAGACATGATGTGATTTGATGTTATTTGTACTAACCCCTCTAATAAAAGTTTTGTTGAGTTTTGTGTGGATGGTATTTTGAAGATTGAAGGGAGACATCCATATTAGAGGAATAAGGAGAGGCAAGAGTTAAAGCTTGGGGATTCCCAAGGCACCCCAAGTAAATATCCAAGGAGAGTCAAGCGTCTAAGCCTGGGGATGCCCTGGAAGGCATCCCTTCTTTCTTCCTCGATAATTATATTGTATGTCCCGGTTGGGCTTATATATTTATGTGTTCAAATATGCGTAAATTATTGGAGCATAATTTTTTATTTTAGTTATTCACCATGCTAGTATGGGATAGTTACCTATGGTCCTTTATTGATTTATATAATGCTCTTTACACTTCACTTATATCTTTTGAGTATGGCTTTATATAATGCTTCGTGTGCTTCACTTATATCTTTTGAAGTTTGGGTGCTGTTGGAGATATTACTACTGGACATAAACCGGCCAGGAGTGGCCGGGTTAACTCTATGAGGATTAGAAGCCCAGGAAGACAAAGGATGGTGGCGCTTTATGAAGGCCCAAGGCCCAAAGGCGGGTTAAGGCCTGTAGATATAAACCAACATTATCATGTAACTTGTATTGTAAGATAGGAGGAATAGAGACCGAGTTGGACACGTTGATGATCCGGCCTCGGGACTCTGTAAACCGACGGGCACCGACCTATGTATATAAAGGGGCGACCCGGCGCCGGTTTAGGGACAGATAACACACAACAACTCGAGAGCTAGGCAAAGCGGATTTGCTCCCTGTTCATCGAAAGCCTAGCAATTCCATCACAACTGGAGTAGGCCTTTACCTTCACCGTAAGGGGCCGAACCAGTATAAACTCGCGCGTCCTTTGTCCGCTTTAATCCCTTTAAGCTAACCTGTAGCGATGGCTCCATGACTAAGTCCTTTCACAAGGACATCTGCCATGACAAAACCATGACAGTTGGCGCCCACCGTGGGGCTATCGCACGATGGTTTCGAGTTCTGAAGGGCAGCTTCGAAGGACTCAAGGGAGGGATATGCGGTGGGCCGGATGACTAAAAGTCGTCGCGGCAAGCTCTACATTGACGATGCAGGACGGAGTCCCGAGGCCGGTTCAATTGAATACGGGTACCGGGTACCTTTTGGTGGAATTCACGTCTTCATCGGCAAGATCGGCAAACCAGGCCCTGAGACGGACATCTGCACCGACATCATCGAAACGGCTCAGCGCGCAAGCTCTGCCCAGGTTCAGCCTGCCGTAACACATGTCTTCATAGGTGTCATCCATGGAGCGGAATATGAGGATATATCGGCATCTCGTGGCGAAACCGTTGTCTACTCTGATGACGAGTCTTCAACCGAAGAGACCGAGTCGCTGTACCAGCCGCAGGATGGCCGGATTAGTGGAGGTTCCGATGGCAACAATATTCCGCACCCCCTCGATCTGCCATGCCAGGTCGCGGTCTTCATGGCCGGTACACAACCAACGCAGCACTCTTCTACCGCCACGGCAATGATCTCCGGTTCGGCAACAGCAACACCAGCGGGAGCAGGAGGCTCTGCGCTGCCTCCGTCTCAGGTTTTGTTTGATCTATTTGACGCTTTAGCAACGTTGCTGGCAGCGGAGGTGGACGCGGCAAACCGGGATCAGCACAACGCAGAGATTGCAAAGGTGAAGGATCAGATAACTCAAGCTAAAGCGGATTTGGCGGCGGAAAACACCAGGATGGCTACAAAGCGGGCCGGATTGGAGGCTCAGGCGTATCGGCTTATGCTGGATCAGAGTGCGTCAGATGACGTCATGAGGAGAAGGTACCGGTTTTGCCTTCCGTCGGTCTTGGAGGCAAGGAATCTCTTTAACATGCCAGGAGCGGGCACCAGCAACCAACCTGTGGTAAACCGGGCGGAGGCACCTGGGACCGGGGCACCGGTTTAGCCTCGTGCGACGGATCCGCCGCCTCCGCCTCGTCAGAACGACATTCGATCACGACACATCTCAACACCTCCGGGTCATTACTCTAACCCATTGGATAACATCGTTGCTGCCGCTTCACGATTGGCAGCTCTCCTGATTGATGGCAAGTCCCTAGTAGCAGTTGGGACATGACGGGCTAGGGAGCTCCTTCAGACGGCTTTGACTCAGTAGCAAGCTTACTCATATAGCCGCGAAAGGATTCATTCTACTCCCCGCCTAAGCCGGAGCTACAGCATGCATATCGATGAACCGACCGTATCAAGCAGTGCGAGGAATCGTAATCTGCCCCGTGGCAATAACCCGGCGGGTGGCGGTGGCAATGCCCAGGATGTAGTGGATCACGCTAGGGCACGTTGGGAAGCCGAGTTAGCGGCACAGTACGAAGCTCCGGTTCATCAGCTCACGCCGGTTCGACAATTCACTCCGATTCGCCCAACAACATCGGTGGAACCAGGAGTTACTTCCAGTTCTTTGGGAGTACCATGTCTTGTCCCAGCGCTGCGCAATGTACGGTTACCCAAGGATTTCAAAGGCTCGCGTAAGGTGCCGAATTACACCACCGATTTATCCCCTGAGTCATGGGTGGAGAGTTGTGAGATGGCAATGGATATGCTGGATGTGGACGAAGCGGCGTGTGCCAAATAATTTACCATGATGTTGGAGGGAACATCTCGCACATGGATGAAAAATCTGCCAGCCAACTCTATTGGATCGTGGGCCGAGTTAAGGGCCCGGTTTATTCAGAACTTCAAAGATACGTGTAAGCAGCCCATGTCCATTGTGGATTTAGTTGCCTGTGTCCAGGAGGAAGGAGAATCAACAACCCACTGGGTGCGCCGGGTTTCAGAGATTTTGTATTCATCAGACCGCATCAATGCTGACACGGTCGTTTTACATTGGAAGGAAATTTTTGGGTTGCACCTTTGAAACTGAAATTGGGACGGCTCAAATGTCATTGTAATGACATGGGAACGCTTATGGCGGCTCTGGTAAAATATGCCGACACTGATAGTACCAAGGACCCCGAGTCTGATGATGACAAGACAGGGAAGGGAAAGAAGAGCGGCAACACCAAGGGGCAGCAGCATAATCCGGCAGGTCATGGGAACAATGGTAAACGCAAGGCAGATAATAGCTTGGACTTTGTAGCTAACACCAACGCCTAGGATAACAGTCAGCGGCGTAAGGGTAAACCGCCCCAGCGGGGTGGAGGGTCAGGCCCCAATCTGGAGTGCCTGTTAAACCAGCCTTGCCCAAAGCACAGATCAAAGGAGAGGACAGCTACGCATCTTTGAAAGGATTGCTTCATCATGCGGGAGTTCAAAAATTCAAATCTCTTTCAATATGACAATGGACCGCCTGGTAGTTCAGGAGGCGGTTTCCATGGGCCGGGTTATGGTGGTGGCAGTTTCGGTTCAGGGTTCCAGGGCAACCAAACCGGACATGGCAATCAGAACAGCTAGGGCAACCAGGGAGGTTACAACCATCAGGAGAATCAACAGTAGCAGCAATCGGGTTATCAGAGCAATCCAAAACAGTTGAATAGTGGGCAGTATCATGTCTTCACCACTAGCTTATGTAAGCGCGATCAGAAGCTTCATAAAAGAGCTGTGAACTCCGTTGAACCGGCGGTACCTCGTTATCTGCGTTGGTCTGAACAACCCATCCTGTGGAGTCGAGAGGATCATCCACCACGGGTTGACAATCCGGGTCATCTGGCTTTAGTGGTGGCACCCCAGGTTGGGGTATAAATTTACCAAGGTGCTTATGGATGGAGGAAGCAGTATCAATATCCTTTACTATGAAACCTTTCGTCGCATGGGGTTAACATATAAGAATCTTAAACCATCGAACACTGTGTTTCATGGGGTAGTGCCTGGTAAATCGGCATACCCAGTTGGCAAGATAGCTCTGGAAGTTGCTTTTGGAGACGATCATGATTCAAGATCAGAGGTGTTGACTTTTGAAGTATAGTGAAAATCAAGAGTCCATATCATGCCCTGTTCGGATGACCGGCTTATGCTAAGTTCATGGCAAGGCCTTGTTATGTTTATTTACAGCTTAAGATGCCGGGTCATAAGGGGACCATCACGGTGCATGGGAGCCGGAAGATTGCTTTAGAATGTGAAGAAGGTGATGCAGCTTATGCAGAGTCGGTTTGTGCCATGGAGGAGCTGAAATTTTACAAAGACAATGTTGATCCGGCAGACATGACTTCTCTGAAAAAGCCAACTACTGAGCATGATCCGGCACTGAAGTTTAAATCGGCTGAGGAAACTAAACTGATTGACTTTGTTCCTGGCGATTCATCCAAGCAGTTTAGCATCAGCGCTAACCTGGATTCGAAATAGGAAGAGGCGCTCATCGAGTTCATCCGTGAGAACCGGGACATCTTTGCATGGAAGCCTTCTGACATGCCAGGTGTACCGAGGGAACTCGCTGAGCACACCCTTAATATAGATCCTGAGTTTAAACCGGTCAAGTAGTTTCTTCGCTGCTTCAACGAAGAAAGGCGTAAAGCTATTAGTGAGGAGGTAGCCCGGCTCTTGGCAGCAGGGTTTATTGTGGAGGTCTTTCACCCTGAGTGGCTAGCTAATTCGGTGCTGGTACTTAAGAAAAACGGCACTTAGCGTATGTCTGTGGATTACACAGACTTAAACAAAGCTTGTCCAGCTGACCCCTTTGCTCTCCCTCGAATCGATCAAATTATTGATGCGACAGCAGGTTGTGACCGTTTGTGTTTTCTGAATGCTTATTCTGGTTATCATCAAATCAAAATGGCAGTTAAGGACCAGGAGAAGACAACCTTCATAACTCCCTTTGGAGCCTTCTGCTATATGTATCTATGCCTTTCGGGCTCAAGAGTGCCCAGGAAACTTATCAGCGTTGTGTTCAGAATTGTCTACATAAACAGATTGCGCAATGTACATGCATATGTGGATGATATTGTGGTGAAGTCCAGAAAGGAGGAGACATTGATAGGTGACTTGAGGGAAACCTTTGATAACCTCCGGGTTTATAAGATGATGCTTAATCCGGCCAAATGTGTCTTTGGTGTACCGGCACGCAAGCTTTTGGGTTTTCTGGTGTCTAACAGGGGGATGGAAGCTAATCCGGAGAAGATCAAGGCCATCACGTCTCTGGCTAAACCAGCGTGCATTAACGATGTTCAATGTTTGGCGGGCCGGATTGCAACTTTAAGCCGGTTTATCAGTCGCCTTGGAGAGAAGGCTATCCCTTTGTATCAGATGTTAAAGAAAACGGATCACTTCATCTGGAGTGATGCTGCTGATGAAGCACTTGCAGATCTGAAAAGACAGTTAGCCGAGCCACCTGTCCTTGCGGCTCCGGTTGATAAGGAGCCCTTATTGCTATATGTGGCGGCTAATGCCCGAGCTGTTAGTGTGGCTATTGTTGTGGAGCGCAAGGAGGCTGGGAAAGAGTATCCGATTCAACAGCCGGTTTATTATATCAGCGAGGTGCTTATCGAGTCCAAACAAAGATACCCACATTGGCAGAAACCGGTGTATGGAGTTTTTATGGCAAGCCGGAAGCTCAAGCATTATTTTCAGGGTCATCCTATCACAGTGGTCAGTTCAGCCCCACTGGGAGATATCATCCAAAACAGAGAAGCAACTGGCCAAATTGCTAAATGGGCTATTGAGCTTGGACCCCACGGGCTCAAATATACACCTCGCACAATAATCAAATCCCAATCACTTGTGGACTTCATCAATGATTGGACAGAGTCGCAAGCACCGCAGGAAAAGCCAGACAACACTTATTGGACTATTCACTTTGATGGGTCCAAGCAATTGGAGGGCTCGGGGGCTGGAGTCATATTAACTTCCCCACGAGGTGATAAGTTTTGTTATGTTCTCCGTTTAATGTTCCCTTGTACTAACAATGCAGCTGAGTATGAGGCCTTCCTCCATGGTCTTCGGATGGCTAAGGAAATGAACTTAAGCTAGGTTAAGTGCTTTGGTGACTCGGACTTGGTGGCTCAGCAGGTATCTGGCACTTGGGATTCCAAGGATCCCACTTATGGCAGCATATAGACGAGAAGTGGATGCAGTGGCTGGTCACTTCAAGGGTTATCAAGTGGACCATATAGACCAGCGGAAGAATGAAGCGGCAGACGCTTCAAGTCGCTTAGGCTCTCAACGTAAACCGGTGCCACCCAATACCTTCCTCAATGTACTGCGTAATCCATCAGTGAAGATACCTACGGAGGAGGATTTGGCTGTGCCCGACCCGGAGGCTCAATTGGTGGCTGCTCTTCATGTTATTCCGGATTGGATGGTCCCGTACCTGGCATACATGAACCGGGGCGAGTTGCCAGACGATGAAACTTTGGCCCGGCAGATAATCCGGCGATCCAAGTCAATGACCATTCCGTTATTATCTACACTTGAAGTACCGTTATTTGTAGAATGCTCTTTTGATTCACTTATTTAATTTTTTAGAGCTTGGTTGATTCTTTTGTAGAAAGGATTAAACTCTCTTGCTTCACTTATATCTTTTTGGAGAGTTGAATAGGAATTGGTTGTTGGCATGGTTTACTATGTCAGTCATATGTTGGTGGTATATATAGAAACATGCATAAAACTTGTAGATAGTTGAATTTGGTAAGTTTGATTCCTTGCAATATTTTTCCGATATTGAGGTAGTAATATATGATTGTGTGGGTAAAAGGTTAATGGTTAGTACGAAATATCGGTGTAAAGGTCAATGAGGCCGTATTCATGAAAGTGGTAGCCATTAGTATTAGCGAAGAAGTATGAGTGTGGGGACGTCTTAAAGTGACACTCACATGCGTACGGGTCGGGGGCGCACGATGGTTAACTCCAACCAACCTGCTACCTAGGGGCACAAGGGTTGCGTTTGCTTCGAGACGGGCTACTAGGCTTTCGCAATAAATCTTTAGTTCTTTATGAGTAATGTGAGTTTTTGGTATTTTGCAGACTTCCACCTATCCTTATTCTGCTAGCCTCTTCTGTACCGTGCATTACCCACTCTCACCTTAAGACAAGGTGCAAGACTTCGCCGGTACATCCAAACCCCGTGTGGATATGATTTTCTCTCCTATACATAATACATCGTATATCTTCCTCAAAACGACCACCATGCATACCTACTATTATGACATTTCTATAGCCATTCCAAGATATATTGCCATGCAACTTCCATTCTTACTTTACATGACTTATGTTTTCATTGTCATATATCCTTGCATGACCATAAGATAGCTAGCATGATATTTTCATGGTTTGTCCGATTTTGATATCTTTCCTACGCTAGATCATTGCTCATACAGTACACTAACAAAGGCATTCGTATGTAGTCATCATTCACATACTGAGTTATGAGTAAATAAAAGTGTGATGCATTCTAGAGTGTTGCCCTACCTCTTAGGAATAAAAAATATTTTGCCAAAAAGAGTCCATCGAGAAAATAGTCCAAAAAGTTCCGACAAAAAAACAAAAAAAGAGAAAAAATATAGGGGGCACACTACTATCCTTTATACATAGTTGTGCTTCAAAGTAGTATTATGTACTTCATATAGAGAGTTTTCATATGTTTCATGATCATACTAGTGGGAGTCTTTAAAAAGCATGGCTTCTATATTCCGATGGCAAGCTTCATCAAATGCTCGAGATCTTCGTGAGCAAGAAAGTTGGATGCAAACCCCACTTAATTCATTTGGAAAGCTTTCATACATTCATAGATTTGGTGTATCTGTTGCATGGAAATCCCCACTCCTCGCACTAATATCGATTGTAAGGCCTCTACATATTACCTAACAGTCAGCTACATTAGTGTGAGACTTTCTTGACTTTCTTCTTCTTTTAAAACCTCCATCATCATTCTATTTTCCACCAACGTGCTAGGATCATAGCTCATGCTCAACTAGCACATGGGGGTTGAATAACTGAAGCCGAGAAAAGCATAGCTTAAGTGGCTGGTCATGTGCCTAGGTCAGTGATATATCTCCAACGTATCTATAATTTTTTATTGTTCCATGCTATTATATTATCAATCTTGGATGTTTTATATACATTTACAAGCAACTTTATATCATTTTTTGGGCCTAACCTATTAACTTAGTGATTAGTGCCAGTTGCTATTTTTTGCTTGTTTTTGACTTTGCAGAATATCTATACCAAACGAAGTCCAAATGCCATGAAACTTTTTGGAGATCTTTTTCTGGCAATAAGAGACCCTAGAAGCTTCCGGAGGGAACGAGAAAACGAAGGAGTGGCCCACTAGGCACTAGGGTGCGCCAGTGGCCTAGGGCGCACCCTGGTACCTAGTGGGGCCCACAAGCCTCTGTTTGACCTAACTCCGCCTCTATAAATACTCAAAAACAGGAAACCTACCAGGGATTCCATGAAATACTTTTTTGTACTGTCACATGTTCCATAACCATGAGATCCCATCTAAAGGCCTTTTCCGGCACTCTGCTGGAGGGGGAAACGATCACGGAGGGGTTCTTCATCATCCTTGTTGCCCCTCCGACGATTCGTGAGTAGTTTACCATGGAACTAAGGGTCCATAGTTAGTAGCTAGATGGCTTCTTCTCACTTTTTGATCTTCAATACAATGTTCTCCTTAGTGTTCTTGGAGATCTATTTGATGTAATGACTTCTTCCAGTGTGTTTGTTGGGATCCGATGAATTGTGGGTATGTGATCAGATCTATCCATGAATATTATTTGGCTTTTGTCTGAACTCTTTTATACATGATTGTTATAGCCTCATATTTTTCTCCAATTTATTGGTTTGGTTTGGCCAAATAGATTGATTTATCTTGCCATGAGAAGTGGTGCTTTGTGATGGGTTCGATCTTGCGGTGCTCAATCCCAGTGATAGAAAGGGACATGGCACGCATGTATCGTTGCTATTAAGGGTAAAAAGATGGGATTTATTTCATACGTGAGTTTATCTTGTCTACAACATATCAACTTGCTTAAAGCATTACTCCGTTTTCCCATCAACTTAATACACTACATGCATGCTGGATAGCGGTCGATGTGTGGAGTAATAGTAGTAGATGCAGAATCATTTTGGTCTACTAATCTCGGATGTGATGCCTATATACATGATCATTGCTTTGGATATCATCATAATTATTTGCTTTTGAATCAATTGCCTGACAGTAATTTGTTTACCCACCGTATATTATTTTCTCGATAGAAGCCTCTAGTGAAAACTGGCCCCCAAGTCTATGTTTTATCATATATTAAAACTAAAAATACCTTACTGCGATTTTCTTTTATTTATTTTATTTTCTATTTTTGTCAGATCTATCTATCAAAACATATACAATTTAATCTTGTTTGTAACCGTTGAGGGATTGACAACCCCTGTATGCCTTGGGTTGCAAGTGTTTGTTATTTGTGTGCAGGTGATGTTTACATAGTGTTGCTTGGTTCTCCTACTGGATTGATAACCTTGGTTTCATAACTGAGGGAAATACTTATCTCTACTGTAGTGCATCATCCTCTCCTCTTCGAGGAAATCCCAACGCAGCTCACAAGTAGCAGGAAGAATTTCTGGCGCCGTTGCCTGATAACCCACAAGTATAGGGGATCGCAACAGTTTTCGAGGGTAGAGTATTAAAACAAAATTTAAAGATTTGACACAAGGGGAACCAAAGAGTATTGGCAAGTATTAGCAGTTGAGTTGTCAACTCAACCACTCTTGGAGCTTTAATATCGGCAGCAAAGTGATCAGTAGCACAATAGTGTGATAGTTTGATAGTAGTAGTAACGATAGCAGCGGTAACGGTAACATGATGACCCACAAGTATAGGGGATCAATCATAGTCCTTTTTATAAGTAAGAGCGTCGAATCCAACAAGGAGCAGAAGGAATGACAAGCAGTTTTCAGCAAGGTATTCTCCGCAAGCACTGAAATTATAAGTAATGAGTAGTTTGATAGCAAGATAATTTGTAACGAGCAAGTAATGGTAACTATAACAAAAAGTGCAGCAAGATAGCCCAATCCTTTTGAGGCAAAGGACATGCCAAAACGGTCTCTTATGATAAGCAAAGCGTTCTTGAGGGTACACGGGAATTTCATCTAGTCACTTTCATCATGTTGGTTCGATTTGTGTTCGCTACTTTGATAATTTGATATGTGGGTGGACCGGTGCTTAGGTGCTGTTCTTACTTGAACAAACCTCCTACTTATGATTAACCCCCTCGCAAGCATCCGCAACTATGAGAAAAGTATTAAGAATAAATCTAACCATAGCATTAAACTTTTGTATCCAAATCAGTCCCTTACGGAATAGCGCATAAACTAGGGTTTAAGCTTTTGTCACTCTCGCAACCCATCATCTAATAACTACTCCACAATGCATTCCCTTAGGCCGAAATATGGTGAAGTGTCATGTATTCGACGTTCACATGACACCACTAAGGGAATCACAACATACATACCATCAAAATATCGAACACATATAATATTCACATGATTACTTGCAACAAGATTTCTCCCATAACCTCATGAACAAAAGTAACTACTCACAAATGATAATCATGCTCAAGATCAGAGGGGTATTAAATAGCGTATTGGATCTGAACATATAATCTTCCACCAAATAATCCATATAGTAATCAACTACAAGATGTAATCAACACTACTAGTCACCCACAAGTACCAATCTATAGTTCTGATACAAAGATTGAACACAAGAGATGAACTAGGGTTTGAGAAGAGATGGTGTTGTTGAAGATGTTGATGGAGATTGCCCTCCCCAAGATGGGAGAGTTGTTGGTGATGATGATGATGATAATGATTTCCCCCTCCGGGAGGGAAGTTCCCCCGTCAAAATCGCTCCACCGGAGGGCAAAAGTGCTCCTGCCCAAGTTCTGCCTCGAGACGGCGGCGCTTCGTCCCAAAAGTCCTCTCCTTATTTTTTCTAGGTCAAAATGAATTATATACCAGAAGAGGGGCACCAGAGGTGGGCCGAGGAGGACACAACCAACCAGGGCGCGCCTGGGCTCCCTTGCGCACCCAGGTGGATTGTGCCCACCTGGTGGGCTCCCTGATACGTCTCCAATGTATCTATAATTTTTGATTGTTCCTTACTATTATATTATCTATTTTGGATGTTTTATATGTATTAATATGCTATTTTATATTATTTTTGGGACTAACCTATTAACCTAGAGCCTAGTGCCAGTTCGTGTTTTTCCATGTTTTTGAGTTTCGAGAAAAGGAATACCAAATAGAGTCCAAACGGAATAAAACCTTCGCGATGATTTTTATTAGACCAGAAGACAACCAGGAGACTTGGAGATGAAGTCGGAGGAGCCAGGAGGCGGCCATAAGGACAGAGGGCGTGCCCAGGGGGGTAGGGCACGCCCCCACCCTTGTGGGCCCCTTGTGCACCTCCTGACCTAATTCTTTCGCCTATATATTCCCATATATCCCTAAAACACCAGAGGCATCCACACAAACACTTTTCCACCGCCGCAACCTTCTATACCCGCGAGATCCCATCTGGGGACCTTTTTCGGCACCCTGGCAGAGGGGGATTCGATCATGGAGGGCTTCTACATCAACTCCATTTCCCTTCCGATGAAGTGTGAGTAGTTTACCACAGACCTGCGGGTCCATAGCTAGTTTCTAGATAGCTTATTCTCTCTCTTTGATTCTTAATACCATGTTCTCCTCGATGTTCTTGGAGATCTATTCGATGTAATACTTTTTTGTGGTGTGTTTGACGAGATCCGATGAATTGTGGATTTATGATCGGCTTATCTATGAATATTATTTGAATATTATCTGAATTCTTATATGCATGATTTGATATCTTTGTAATTCTCTTCGAACTATCGGTTTTGTGTGGCCAACTAGATTGGTTTTTCTTGCCATGGGAGAAGTGCTTAGCTTTGGGTTCAATCTTGTTGTGTCCTTTCCCAGTGATAGTAGGGGCAGCAAGGCACATATTGTATTGTTGCCATTGAGGATAAAAAGATGGGGTTTTCATCATATTGGTTGAGTTAATTCCTCTACATCATGCCATCTTGCTTAATGCGTTACTCCGTTCTTTGTGAACTTAATACGCTAGATGCATGTTGGATAGTGGTCGATGTGTGGAGTAATAGTAGTAGATGCAGAATTGTTTCGGTCTACTTGACACGGACGTGATGCCTAAATTCATGATCATTGCCTTAGATATTGTCACAACTTTGCGCTTTTCTATCAATTGCTCGGCAGTAATTTATTCACCCACCATATTATTTGCTATCTTGAGAGAAGCCTCTAGTGAAACTTATGGCCCTTGGGTCTGTTTTCCATCATATTAGTTTCTAGTCCATTATTTTTGCAACCTTTTACTTTCCGATCTATAAACCAAAAATACCGAACATATTTACTTTATCATTTATCTATCTTTATCAGATCTCACTTTTGCAAGTAACCTTGAAGGGATTGACAACCCCTTTATCGCGTTGGGTGCAAGTTGTTTGATTGTTTGTGCAGGTATTCGGTGATTTGTGCGTGGTCTCCTACTGGATTGATACCTTGGTTCTCAAACTGAGGGAAATACTTATCTCTACTTTGCTGCATCACCCTTTCCTCTTCAGGGGAAAAACCAACACAAGCTCAAGAAGTAGCACCCCCTCTCTTACTTATTAGCTCCAATATTTCTTATATATTTCATAAAAAATCTACGTAAAGGTTCATCTCATTTGGAGTTGTGCAGAATAGGTAGCCTGACGTAGCCTTTTCAGGTCCAGAATTCTAGCTGTCGGTATTCTCCCTCTTTGTTTGTTCCTTGCATATTATGAGAGAAAAGGCATTAGAATTACTCCAAAAGGCATTATTATACATAAAAACAATGTAAATAACAGTAGGAAAACATGATGCAAAATGTATATATGAACTCCCCCAAGCTTAGACCTCGCTTGTCCTCAAGCGAAAACCGAAATCGAAAAAATGTCCACATGCTTGGAGAGAGAGGTGTCTGTAAAAACAAAATACAGAAATAGAAGCATCATGTATATTATTATAACAACAACAAAATATAACAAAAAACTTTATCACATAACTTTCATCATAAACTTCTCATGAGTAAGTAACAATTCATCACAACATCGAAGTATAAAGCATAAACTCTATTGGAAACAAACAAACTATGTTCTCAGTCAACTTTGCAACTACAATTCATCATCTTTTCAGGAAGGGTCATGTATTAGGGCCTTTTTGGCAAGTCCACATACTCAACCATCTTATAGTCTTCTATGATTGCTAACACTCACCGCATACACATGAGAAAAACGTTTCAACCGGACACATAGAAAGATAGGGGATTATAATTTCTCCTCCCAACATATTCACCTCAAGGGTGATGTCAACAATAATAACTCATGCCACCCATATCCAACTGGATATATGTGCCTAGATCTTTCCTCACCACATGATGCGTGTTTGGTTGGAATAATTGTGTATTTATTGAAAATCAGAAACCAAAGAGTTTATGGATCCTCATCCACTTGCTAATATTTTTAAGTGATCCAACTATGATGAACCAATTGCTAGTGAGTTTAGTGCACTAGACTACCTTTATCAGGTTTTGCTTGAAATCCGTGAATCTGAAAATTGTGATGAAGTTCTTTATGAAGTGATTCACGATAGATCTTTGAATGAAAAGCATGATTCCAATGATGTTCTTATAAATTCTATTAATGTCAATTATGTTAATGATATGCAAATCCCTAAGCTTGGGGATGCTAATTTTGCTATGTCTACTACTTGTTGCAATGATCATGATTGGGGCTTATGATCTTGAAAATTTATTTAAGCCCCATGATGAATATGAGATTGATAATACTGTTTGCAATAATGTTGAAATTGGGTTAGGAAGAGTGTCAACTTTAGATCCCACATCTTTGGATAATGTTCAATCTTATGAAGTTTTTGATAAAACTGGGTTCGGAGAGGTCATGACTTTATTTTAGGATAATCCCACTATTTCGGAAGAGTGTTAGCTTTGCATGCATGTGGATCATGTTGAGGATATTTTAGGTGATAGTTATATTGTTGAATTTGATTATGATCCCACATGTAATTATTATGAGAGAGGAAAGTATGGTTGTAGAAATTTTCATGTTACAAAATTACCTCTCGTTATGTTAAGATTGCTATTGTTTCTTTGTCCTTCCCTGCATATGCTAGTTTTTGCTTGTCTTGATAATTTGTTTTCTTATATAATGCCTATGCATAGGAATTATGTTATACTTAGATATGTTTGTCACGTGTTTTATGATGTTCTCTTTGCGCTTCATTTCTTGTCTTTCGTGTGAGCATCATTAAAATTATCAATGCCTAGCTAAAAGGCTTTAAAGAAAAGCGCTTATTGGGAGACAACCCAATATATTTCCTGTCTGTTTTGCAATAAATAATTCATCTAGCCTCTCGTTAGATGTTGTTTTATGTTTTAATTAGTGTTTTTGCCAAGTAAGACCTCTGGGATAGCTTAAGGTGATAGCTGATTTGATCTTGCTGAAAAATAGAAACTTTTGCACTCAGGAAAACAATTCTAATTTTTAACACAACTGTGATAAAATACTGATTATTTTTGAAGAAGATTAATAAACAAATGGCTTAGGTTTTCCTAATGTTTCAGAATTTTTTGAGTTACAGAATTATTCGAGAGTTACATATTGCTACAGACTGTTCTGTTTTTGACAGATTCTATTTTCTTTGTGTTGTTTGCTTATTTTGATGAATCTATGGGTAGTATCGGGGGATATGAACCATGGAAAAGTTGGAATATAGTAGATATTACACCAATACAAATAAAGAATGAGTTCACAACAGTACCAAAAGTGGTGATTTATTTTCTTATACTAACAGAGCTTATGAGATTTTCGGTTGAGTTTTGTGTTATGAAGTTTTCAAGTTTTGTGTAAGGATTCGATGCACTATGGAATAAGGAGTGGAAAGATCCTAAGCTTGGGGATGCCTAAGGATGGCAATGGGTCAGGTTTGGATCGGGTTGAACAATTTCAAATCCATATCCATGTCCATGAAGACAGTCTTTGCCCACCCATGAAAAAATCCATGGGTGAAAAATTGTGTCCATGTCCAAATCTGATGGATATCCATACCCATTGGATATCCATTGGGTCCTCTCAAGACATATAAATAAGACATAACACAATTTTAACATAAACTCTTCCATTCTTCACCTCGTGGTAGGCTAGGCTTCACTTATGGTAAATCAACATCCACTAACAACCTAAGATCATTTACTATTTTTCTAGCAGATGAGAATGACGAGTCATTTAAGAAGGAGGTAAAAATAAGGGAAGGGGTGTTGGAGTATGTTACAGAGGGGATTGAATGTCAACTAAAAAAAGTTACGATGGAGATTGTGTAATTTCTTATGCATGTTTTACAAGAACAAAGTGTAAAATTGTTGTGGGACATACGATCGTGGGGCAGGGATAGCAGATTTTCCCCCATCAAGTCATACTATCAGGTCAGGTTTGGGTATATCCATGGGTACAAGATTATATCCATGCCCTATCCACGAACAATCGGGTCGGGTTTGAGCGCCACCCATGGACACAAAAGCATATCCAAACTCTATCCATTCGGGTCGGATATCCATGGATATCCATGTCCATGGATAAAATTGCCATCCTTAGGGATGCCCAAGGCACCCCAAGGTAATATTAAAGTAAAACGAAGAGCCTAAGCTTGGGGACGCCCCGGAAGGCATCCCCTCTTTCGTCTTCGTCTATCGGTAACTTTACTTGAGCCTACATTTTTATTCACCACATGATATGTGTTTTGCTTGGAGCATCTTGTATGATATGAGTCTTTGCTTTTTAGTTTGCCACAATCGTCATTGGTGTACACACCTTTTGAGAGGGACACGCATGAATCGTGATTTATTAGAATACTCTATGTGCTTCACTTATATCTTTTGAGCTAGGCAATTTTGCTCTAGTGCTTCACTTATATCTTTTTAGAGCACGGCGGTGGTTTTATTTTATAAAAATTGATAAACTCTCATGCTTCACTTATATTATTTTGAGAGTCTCTAAATAGCATGGTAATTTTCTTTGGTTATAAATTTAGTCCTAATATGATAGGCATCCAGGAGGGATATAATAAAAACTTTCATATAAAGTGCATTGAATACTATGAGAAGTTTGATTCCTTACGATTGTTTTGAGATATGAAGATGGTGATATTAGAATCATGCAAGTGAGTAATTGTGAATTTGAGAAATACTTGTGTTAACGTTTGTGAGTCTCGTAGCATGCATGTATGGTGAACTATTATGTAACGAAGTTGGAGCATGAGATATTTTTTGATTGTCTTCCTTATGAGTGGCGGTCGGGGACGAGCGATGGTCTTTTCCTACCAATCTATCCCCCTAGGAGCATGTGTGCGGTACTTTGTTTTGATGACTAATAGATTTTTGCAATAAGTATGTGAGTTCTTTATGACTAATGTTGAGTCCATGGATTATACGCACCTCACCCTTCCACCATTGCTAGCCCCTCTAGTACCGCGCAACTTTAGCTGGTACCATAAACCCACCATATACCTTCCTCAAAACAGCCACCATACCTATCTATTATGGCATTTCCATAGCCATTCCGAGATATATTGCCATGCATCTTTCGACCATTCCGTTTATTATGACACGCATCATCAAGGACATATTGCTTTGCATGATCATGTAGTTGACATCATATTTGTGGCAAAGCCACCACTCATCATTTTTTATACATGTCTCTCTTGATTCATTGCACATCCCGGTACACCGCCGGAGGCATTCATATAGATTCATATTTTGTTCTAGTATCGAGTTGTAATTTTTGAGTTGTAAGTAAATAAAAGTGTGATGATCTTCATTATTCGAGCATTGTCCCATGTGAGGGAATAAAAAAGAGAGAGAAAAGTCCAAAATAAAAAAGAAAAGAAGGCCCCAAAAAAGAGAAGAAAAAATGAGAGAAAAAGAGAGAAGGGGCGATGTTACTATCCATTTACCACAATGTGCTTCAAAGTAGCACCATGATCTTCATGATAGAGAGTCTCCGATATTGTCACTTTCATATACTACTGGGAATTTTTCATTGTAGAACTTAGCTTGTATATTCCAATGATGGGCTTCCTCAAATTTCCCTAGGTCTTCATCAGCAAGCAAGTTGGATGCACACCCACTTAGTTTTCTTTTTGAGCTTTCATAAACTTATAGCTCTAGTGCGTCTGTTGCATGGCAATCCCTACTCACTCACATTGATATCTATTGATGGGTATCTCCATAGCCCGTTGATATGCCTAGTTGATGTGAGACTATCTCCTTCTTTTTGTCTTCTCCACAACCACCTTCTATTGCACCTATAGTGCAATGTACAAGGCTCACGCTCATGTATTGCATGAAAGTTGAAAAAGTTTGAGAACATCAAAAGTATGAAACAATTGCTTGGCTTGTCATCGGGGTTGTGCATGATTTGAGTATTTTGTGTGATGAAGATGGAGCATAGCTAGACTATATGATTTTGTAGGGACAAGCTTTCTTTGGCCATGTTATTTCGAGAAGACATAATTGCCTAGTTAGTATGCTTGAAGTATTATTATTTTTATGTCAATATTAAAATTTTGTTTTGAATCTTATGGCTCTGAACATTCATGCCACAATAAAGAAAATTACATGGATAAATATGTTAGGTAGCATTCCACATCAAAAATTCTGTTTTTATCATTTACCTACTCAAGGAAGAGCAGGAATTAAGCTTGGGGATGCTTGATACGTCTCCAACGTATCTATAATTTTTTATTGTTCCATCCTATTATATTATCTGTTTTTGATGTTTTATATGCATTAATATGCTATTTTATATTATTTTTGGGACTAAACTATTAACCTAGAGCCCAGTGCCAGTTCCTGGTTTTTCCCTGTTTTTGAGTTACACAGAAAAGGAATACCAAACGGAGTCCAAACGAAATAAAACCTTCGCGATGATTTTTCATGGACCAGAAGACAACCAGGAGACTTGGAGATGAAGTCGAAGGAGCCACGAAGTGGCTACAAGGACGGAGGGCGCGCCTAGGGGGGTAGGGCGTGCCCCCACCCTTTTGGGCCCCTCGTGCACCTCCTGACCTAATTCTTTCGCCTATATATTCCCATATATCCCCAAACCACCAGAGGCATCCACGGAAACACTTTTCCACCGCCGCAACCTTCTGTACTCGCGAGATCCCATCTAGGGACCTTTTCCGGCACCCTGCCGGAGGGGGATTCAATCACGGAGGGCTTCTACATAAACTCCATTGCCCTTCCGATGAAGCGTGAGTATTTTACCACAGACCAGCGGGTCCATATCTAGTAGCTAGATGGCTTGTTCTCTCTCTCTCTCTCTCTCTTTAATTCTCAATACCATGTTCTCCTTGATGTTCTTGGAGATCTATTTGATGTAATACTTTTTTGCGGTGTGTTTGCCGAGATCCGATGAATTGTGGATTTATGATCGGCTTATCTATGAATATCATTTGAATCTTCAATGAATTCTTTTATGCATGATTTTATATCTTTGTAATTATATTCGAACTATCGGTTTGGTTTGGCCAACTAGATTGGTTTTTCTTGCCATGGGGGAAGTGCTTAGCTTTGGGTTCAATCTTGTGGTGTCCTTTCCCAGTGATAGTAGGGGCAACAAGGCACGTATTGTATTGTTGCCATCGAGGATTAAAAGATGGGGTTTTCATCATATTACTTGAGTTAATTCCTCTACATCATGTCATCTTGCTTAATGCGTTACTCTGTTCTTTATGAACTTAATACTCTAGATGCATGCTGGATAGCGGTCGATGTGTGGAGTAATAGTAGTAGATGCAGAATCGTTTTGGTCTACTTGACACAGACGTGATGCCTATATTCATGATCATTGCCTTAGATATCATCACAACTTTGCGCTTTTTTATCAGTTGCTCGACAGTAATTTGTTCACACACCGTATTATTTGCTATGTTGAGAGAAGCCTCTCGTGAAACCTGTGGCCCCGGGGTCTATTTTCCATCATATAATCTTCTATTTTCCATAATATTAGTTTCCGATCCATTATTTTTGCAATCTTCAACTTTCCGATCTATAAACCAAAAATACCAAAAATATTTACTTTATCTTTTATCTATCTCTATTAGATCTCACTTTTGCAAGTAACCGTGAAGGGATTGACAACCCCTTTATTGCGTTGGGTGCAAGTTGTTTGATTGTTTGTGCAGGTATTCGGTGATTTGTGCATGGTCTCCTACTGGATTGATACCTTGGTTCTCAAACTGAGGGAAATACTTATCTCTACTTTGCTGCATCACCCTTTCCTCTTCAAGGGAAAAACCAACATAAGCTCAAGAAGTAGCACCCCCTGTGGTACTTTTTAGCTCCAATATTTCTTATATATTCCATAAAAAATCTCTGTAAAGTTTTAGCTCATTTGGAGTTGTGCAGAATAGGTAGCCTGACGTAGCTTTTTCAGGTCCGGAATTCCAGCTGCCGGTATTCTCCCTCTTTGTGTGTACCTTGCATGTTATGAGACAAAAGGCATTAGAATTACTCCAAAAGGCATCATTATACATAAAAACAATGTAAATAACAGTAGGAAAACATGATGAAAAATGGACGTATGAACTCCCCAAGCTTAGACCTCGCTTGTCCTCAAGAGGAAACCGAAATCGAAAAACATGTCCACATGCTTGGAGAGAGAGGTGTCGATAAGAACAAAGTACAGACATAGAAGCATAATGTATATTATTATAACAACAACAAACTTTAACAAAAAAACTTTATCACATAACTTTCATCATAAACTTCTCATGAGTAAGTAACAATTCATCACAACATCGAAGTATGAAGCATAAACTCTATTGGTAACCAACAAACTATGTTCTAAGTCAACTCTGCAACTACAATTCATCATCTTTTCAAGAAGGGTCACGTATTAGAGCTTTTTGGCAAGTCCACATACTCAACCATCATGTAGTCTTCTATGATTGCTAACACTCACCGCATACACATGAGCAGAACGCTTCAACCGGACACATAGAAAGATAGGGGCTTATAATTTCGCCTCCCAACATGTTCACCTCAAGGGTGATGTCAACAATAATAACTCATGCCACCCATATCCAACTAGATATATGTGCCTAGATCTTTCCTGACAACATGATGCTTGCCAAAAGAGAAAATAAAAAGGAATAGAGAGAAGAATTTTGACTCTTGCATAAAACTAAATACATAAAAGTAAAAGATAGGCCCTACGCAGAGGGAAGCAGAGGTTGCCATGCACTTTTTGTTTGTATGCTCAATCTCTTAGTGCAAAAGAATATCACGTTATATTGCCCCCTATGATAGCAACATTTATTATGCAGTCTGTCGCTTTTATTCTTTGGCATCACAAGTTTGTACAACGCTCAATTTTCTCTTACACTAAATGATCTAACACTTTTAGAAGATATTTTTATTGCCTTATTGCGCCAATGAAAACTTACTTGAAGGATCTTACTCAATCCATAGGTAGGTACGGTGGACTCTCAAAACAAGATTTGGGTTTACGGGTTTTTGGGTGCACAAGTAGTATCTCTACTCTGTGCGGAATTTTTGGCTAGCAAAGATAGGGGCAAGCACCACATGTTAAAGGATCTATGACAATATAACTTCTATGTGAATATTAATAAACATAAATCATTATGTTGTCTTCCTTGTCCAAGGTCAACAATTTTGGCATATAATAATTTGATGGGGGCTCACAATCACAAAAGATGTCCAAGATAGTGTATTTGCATGTGAATCTTCTCTTCCTTAGTTAATTCTTTCATGAATTGCATCATTGACCAATGCTATGTTTGTAAATATCCAATTAAATTTTCTACTTATACTCTTCCTTATGTGATGTAATTACTTAGGATTAGCATGAAAGAATTACTTTGAATTTCTATCAATTGCCCAACAGTAATTTGTTTACCCGCGTATGCTATTTTTCTCGAGAGAAGCCACTAGTGAAATCTACAGCCCCGGCATCTATTCTTTATCATATTTGCTTTGAGATCTATTTTTATTTGTTTTTGCTTTTAGATCTATTATTCTAAAAACCCAAAATACCTTGCTCACCTTTTCTTTATTTTTTTATTTTTTTCATCACGAGATCTATTTATCCAAAATCATACAAACCAATCTATCTTTTACACGAGAGGGATTGACAACCCCTCTTACGTGTCGGGTTGCAAGTACTTGTTCTTTGTGTGCAGGTACCATTTACATAGTGTTGCTTGGTACTCCTAATGGTTCGATAACCTTGGTATCATCACTGAGGGAAATACCTACCGAAGTTGTGCTGCATCATCCCTTCCTCTTCAGGGAAATACTGACGCAGACACAAGCCATCATTGGTGAGGACGATGGCTTCGATTTCACCCTCTGGGAGGGAAGTTCCTCCGGCAAAATCGCTCCACCGAAGGGCAAAAGGGCTCCTGCCCAAGTCCCGCCTCGAGACATCGGTGCTCCGTCCCGAAAGTCCTCTCCTTTTTTCTAGGTCAAAAGACCTTATAAACCAGAAGATGGGCACCGGAAGTAGGCTGGGTTGCCCACCACCCACCAGGGCGCGCCCTGGTGCCTTGTGGGCACCTGGCACCCCCCCTCTGGTAGATCTTTCCTCCAGTATTTGTTTATTTCAAAATAATTCTCCGTAAAATTTCATCTCATTTGGAGATGTGCAAAATAGGTATCTTTGGTATAGCTTTTTTAGGTCCAGAATTCCAGTTGCCGGCATTCTCCCTCCTTGTGTAAACCTTGCATACTGTGAGAGAAAAGGTATTATAATTACTCTATAAATTGTTATAAAGCATAAAATACACTATAAATAATAGTAGGAAAACATGATGCAAAATAGACGTATCAAGGAGGTGCTTGTGGGCCCCACTACCTACTAGGGCACGCCTGGGGCCCTGCGTGAGTGGGCCCCACAGGGCCCCTCTGGTGCACTTCTTGCGCCTCCTGGTTGTCTTCAGTGCAGATAAAAAATCTCCAAAATGTTTCACTGCATTTGGACTTCGTTTGATATGCATATTCTGCAAAGTAAAAAACATGCAAAAAACAACAACTGGCACTGGGCACTATGTCAATAGGTTAGTCCCAAAAAATGATTAAAGTTGCGAGTAAATGAATGTAAAACATCCGAGATTGATAATATAATAGCATGGAGCAATCAAAAATTGTAGATACATTGGAGACGTATCAACAGCCCCAAGTTTAATTCCTGCTCGTCCTCGAGTAGGTAAATGATAAAAATAGAATTTTTGATGTGGGATGCTGCCTAACATGTTCATCACATAATATTTTCTTTATAGCATGGACATTTGGACTTTTAGATGATTCAAAACAATAGTCTATAATTGACATGAAGACATAAATACTCAAGCATATCAACAAGCAACCATGTCTTTCAAAATATCAATACTAAAGAAAGCTATCCCTATCCCATCATGCTCAATCATTGATCCATTCATGAACACACTCAAATATTAGCTACATCCAATGCACAAGTATGATCATAGTGCTCCCTAGTTGGTGCTTTATAAGAGAATATAGAGACTCAAATAAAAATAAAAATTGCATAAAGTAAATAGATATGCCCTTCGTAGAGGGAAGCAGAGATTTGTTGAGGTGCCAGAGCTCAAAGCTTAAATTGAGACATAAAATATTTTGAGAGGCATGCTTTTCCCGTCAACGAAAATGAACGAGAATTCCCAATACTTTCCATGCTGGATACATCATAGGCGGTTCCCAAACATAAAATAAAGTTTATTCCTTTTTCCACCATTCTTTCACAATCCATGGCTAGCCGTATCCACGGTGCCTTCCATACCAACACTTCCCAAGGAATTTATTATTTGAAAACATAAAAAAATCATTTCGGTACTGGGCATCCCTATTACCTTGCCATACTCTCGTGCAATGACAAGTGAATAAACACTCATCTTGAGAATAACATATCTAGCATGGAAAATATCAGCCACCCCCTTATAACATCCCAAAATTCTAAATTTTGGAATGTTATAATAAATAGATAGATTTGATTGACTGTTTGATTGGTTGACTGTTTGATTGATTGACTGAAAGTGAGTGAAATTCGAAACTTTTTGAAAGTTAAATGAGAGGGAATAAAAGGACTTTCCCAAACTTTCATTTTTGCATTTATGCTCTCCGTGAATTCAAATACTTTTTCATCATGAAACCCTGGAGAAAAGATGACATGACTTCTTCCATTATTTAAATGACAAGGGGTGTTGAAAATATTTGAATTTCATTTGGAAAATATTTCCAATTCAGAAACTTTAAGAAACTCAATGATTTTCACGAGAGGAGATAAAATGACTTCTTCAAATTATGAAATATGAGTTGGGAGTTTCAAGGATCAAATTCAAAGTCCTTTTGAAATTATTTTCAATTTGGAATTGTTTGAGTTTTATTCAAATTATTTTTCTCCAAAAATAAAATATATGGAAAATAGGGTAACATGATTCCCTACATTAGAAAATTGGAGAAAAGTTAATTTGAAATCATTTTGGTATTTTTAAAATGATTTTTGTTGGATTTTAATAGACCAGTAGCACTCTTTGTTTTATCTGAATTTGTATGAATTTTATTTGACTCTAGAAAAATGTTCATGTCGTATAAAATCTTTTTCTGAAAATTTTGATATATTATATGCCTATATAATATTTTTATTTATTTCACTTTTAATATTTTTATTTGTCTGGAAATGTTTTTTTAACTCTTTCCACGACTGGGCCGGCCCAGCTCCTGCCAGGCCAAGGCCCAGCCCAGCAGCGCCGCCCCTCTCCCTCCCGAGCGGGAGACCCACTCGGGCACGCCGCCGCGCCGCCATGGATGCTGTGCGCCGCCCGGCCTCCTCCTGCCCCTTCCCCACGCCACCTCCTCGCCCTTCCTCATAAAAGTCGCCGCCCCGGGCCCCGCCTCTCTCTCTCTGCCCGCCGCGCCGCCCCTCCCGCTGCACTCTGCTGCCGCCACAGTAGCGCATCGCCGCCGTGCCGCCGCCCGCTGCTGCTGCCCGCGCTGCTCTCCGCCCCGCCGCCCCGCGCCGCATCGCCCCGCGCCGCCGCTTGCTCTCCTGTGCCGCTGCGTAGGAGCGCGCTGCCCTCGTCGGAGCCCCGACTCCTGCACCGGAGTTCGCTGCCGGCCGGATCCGCTCTGCCGCTGGCTTTTCGTAGTAAACCGCTGCCGAACCGGTACAAAATCGCTGAACCCCCGGTTTTCCATTTTTTTATTAGTTTAGGATTTCTCTTTTAAAACCGATCGGTTTTTCTTTTAGTCTAGATTATCTAACGAACGTTCGTCGTTTAGATTTCTGTAGCGAGCGTTTGCTCGATAGATTTTTTCCTTTTCTTATTAATTTTGGCCAGGGACCTATATGTGATGATTTTCTTTACAGATTAGTCCATGTTCTTCAATCTATCACTACTTTTTGCTCGTTTATCCAAATTCAACGAAACCAACGCTCACGTCTTCGTTATGATCCTCTCTATCCATTAAAACAACTTAAACTTGTTTTTGAAAGTTTAAAATTTGAATTAGACCAGATTTGAATTCAAACTTCGTTTGATCATAACTTGAGTTTCGTAGCTCCGTTTGAGTTGATTCTTTTTGCAAATTGAAGCTCTTGACCTAAACTTTCTGATAAGGGCAAATTCATATAATTTTGGTACTGTTAGAAATTGTTTTATGTTGCAAAACTTATTTGCTTGGTTTTGAAGTTTTCTGAATCGTCTTCTTCGTTCTTTCCGATCTTTTGAGTGATTACTTACGTGTGGTTACTATTGCTTGCTTACGATAGATTGACCGGAGTGTGACGAGTAGAACTATCAAGAGTTATGAGAGCGAATCATCTTCATCCACATTGCAGGCAAGTTCACACTTTGATCATATCCCTTTCATACCCAGTTTTTATGCATTAGTTTCACCCTCAAACATTGCATGAGTAGGATTGATAACATGTGGGTACTGGGAAGTAGTTGATGAGGTAGGAACCTACTGCCCTGCATTCAAACCTTGGGAGTTACTATTACATTATGCTTATATTGCCATGCTATGCTCGTAGACGTGGATTGGGTTTGAGAGTATTTCATGACAGATGTGAGATTGTTAATTAATGGTTTACTTAAGGTGGCAACTTTAACACACATCTGGGTGGATTGAGGCACCTGGGTATTCCAGGATTGCCTGTTTTTTATGGATCGCCACCCAGGCTCAAAGGGATCATGAGATTATTCATGCTAGAAACTTCCGTGTGCAGCCACAAGCTACTATGGGCTCTAGCATAGTTGACTAAGTCGTGCGAACTCTTACAGTGGTAGACTAGCAGATGTAGGGGATGTAGGTGGTACGGTCTACCCATCGTAAGGTGCTAGCTCTTCTGAAAGACTATGTCTTGGTCATCCATTTCTCAAACACCATGCAGTGCGAGAATCCCAACGGAGGAGATCGAGTCTTGTGGGGAAAAGTGGGCAAACCTCTGCAGAGTGTATAAACTAATCATGGTTAGTCGTGTCCCTGTTATGGACATCTTGAGTATCTAGTACTTGGATTATCATGTGAATCTCATCATGTTACTTTAAATTAAGTTTGTTGGGTTTAATGATGTTACTTAATTGGGATTGAGAATGCTGTCAACCATTCTCAATGTTTAACAACCACCATGATAGTTAAATAAAATTTATTCCTTTGCAGTAGGGAAAAATTGGCTTTTCGCAAAAACTATAACCATAGAGCTTTTCCACCAGCCAAATATGCATGTAGTGATAGCCTTTATTCATCATTCTCTATGGTGTGAATTTCCCAGTACATTCGATGTACTGACCCTTTGTGGGTGCAACGTCTCATGTTGCAGGAATCTTACGACGAGTAAGTGATACGTTAGGGTTACGATTTCTACACTCAACTTTGACGTTGGTGTTAATGGGAATCCACAACCTTGTTACTTCCGCTATTTGGATGAGGTAATAGTATTTACGTTACTTTATACATGTGATTTACCTCTGTTATAAATCCTCGAGTACTGTGTGTGTCAGCATACCGATCCAGGGATGACACTTAAGCATAGAGACTTGATCCATTCGGGTCGGGTCGCTACACCCCTGCCGCTTCATGAGTGGTACGGGCACACAAAAAGGAAATTCATTTTGAGAATTGGAGTTGGCACATACAAATTTACTTGGAATGGCACGGAAATACCGCATATTGGTAGATATGGTGGACTCATTTGGCACAACTTTGGTTTAAGGATTTGGATGCACAAGCAAAATTCCCGCTTAGTACAAGTGAAGGCTAGCAAATAGATTGAGAACCAACCAAACAAAAAGCGAAAACGATTATAAACAAGCATTAAGCATAACTATCACCAAATAATGCACCACAAGTAGGATGTAATTTCATTGCATAACTATTGACTTTCGCGCTTGCATAGGGAATCACAAACCTTAACACGAATATTCTTACAAAAGCATAATTACTCACCAACATGACTCGCATATTACTATCTCCATATCTCAAAACTATTACAAGGAATCAAGTTTATAATATCCAGTGATCTTCATGGAAGTTTTTATTATATCCCCATTGGATATCTATCACTTTGCGACTAACTTCATATGTTACCATTGCTAATAACAAGCTCTCAAATAAATTTAAGTGAAGAACAAGAGCATAAAAACTTTTTTTCATCTCTCAAATTAATAAAGTGAAGCATGAGAGAATTTCTTCAAAAATATTACTAACTCTCAAATTTATCTAAGTGAAGCGTGAGAGTATTTCTTCAAAAATTAAAGCACCACCGTGCTAAAAAAAGATATAAGTGAAGCACTAGAGCAATTCTAACGAATCATAGCATCATTATGGCTCTTTCAAATAGTTGTGTCCAGCAAGGATGCTCCTTCCGGGGCATCCCCAAGCTTACTTGCTTGTTTCTCCTTGAATATTACCTCGGGGTTCCATGGTCATCCCCAATCTTAGGCTCTTTTCACTCCTTATTCCTTCATCCATCGTGATCTCACCCAAAACTTGAAAACTTCAATCACACAAAACTTAACAGAACCATCATGAGATCCGTTAATATAATAAAGCAAATCACCACCTTAAGTACTGTTGCATACCCATTCATATGTTATTATTGCATTATACCTACTGTACTCTAACATTACCATGGCTTATACCCTTCGATACAATCCATAGATTCATCAAAATAAGCACACAATGCAATAAAAATAGAATTTGCCAAAAACATAACAGTCTGTAGTAATCTGGACTTTGATCATAGTTTTGTAACCCCAAAAATTCTGAAAAGTTAGGACAATGTAGGAAATTTGTATATCAATCTTGTGTAAAAAATCAGAATTTTATCACGCTTCTGTGATTTTTAAAAATTCTTCTGCTAGGCACAAAATTTTCTGTTTTCCATCAAGGTCAAATCAACTATCACCCAACATGATCCTAAAGGCTTTACTTGGCACAAACATTAATTGAAACATAAAAACACAATCAGAACGGTAGCATAATTGTGTGAACGGATAAAAAAAGAATAAAAGAGAAAAATATATTTTATTCATTGGGTTGCCTCCCAATAAGCGCTATCGTTTTATGCCCCTAGCTAGGCATAATGAATAGATTCAAGTGTTGTCATCTTTCTTCTTATTTTCTATAGATATGTTTTTGTCAGGAGGTTTCTCAAATATAACTTGAAACACGTTATCCATAGACATTTTAGCATTATCAAGTTGTTAATCTTTGTATCCCTTTGATTCCCGGCTACAATCCTAGAATATTTTTTATTAACATCATTAAAAACTTGTTGGATCATATCCAAAACAGGAATTTCCTTTTTAAGGTTCTCATCAAAAATTTGATTATTACCAGGCAAATGTCTTAATACATAACCACTATTGTCAAGGATCTCATCTATTGCCGGTTTTTCATGGTTCATACCATAAAAATCAAAGATCTCTCTGGCTTCCCGCACTATGTGATCAAATTCATTCATAAGAACTAGGGTGGCTATCTTTTTAGCTCTAGAATCATATATAACAGGTACCTCATAAAACAATATTTGCAAGGTAGGATGAGTACGAATAAATCTATTCTCAAGTTTCAGAACTAGTGCTGAAATAGCTTCTGCATAAGTTTTAGTTCTTTTAAGTATAGGAGCATCATCAGAAGTCAAAGATCCAACACAATTAAAGAATTCTTGGATGGTGCTTTTTCCTATAACATTCCATCGTCCCAAAACAAAGGTTTTGGCATCCAGATTACCAGAACGTCCAATCTTAGGAGTTATACCATCATCTGTTTCTGCCATACCAAAATTACTCATGACGACGGGTTCAAAGCAAGCAAAAGATCGAATGAGAAAAAGGCAAATGAAAAGAAGGCAAATATTTTTGTGCTTTTTTGCAAAAATGTCTTAGAAGTGGGGAAGATGAAACCGAGAGGCAGATAGCAAATAAAGTAATTGCAAGGAGATGATATGTGTGATTGGGTACCTGATAGATGTTGATGATGTCTCCCCGGCAATGGCGCCAGAAATTCTTCTTGATTGCTTGTATCTACGTTGGTATCCCCAAAGAGGAGAGGATGATGTAGCACAGCAACGGTAAGTATTTCTCTCAGTTATGAAACCAAGGTTATCAATCCAGTAGGAGAACCAAACAACACTATGTAAATAGCACCTGCACACAAATAACAAATACTTGCAACCCAGCGCGTAAGAGGGGTTGTCAATCCCTCCTCGGTATTGAGATAGCTTAAATTGTATGAGATTCGATAAATAGCTCTAGAAAAAACACAAAATAAAATAAGTAAAGAAAAAGTGCAACAAGGTATTTTTGGGTTTTTGGATAAATAGACCTGAAAACAATATGATTGGAAATATACCCGGGGGCCATAGATTTCACTAGTGGCTTCTCTCGAGAAAATAGCATACGGTGGGTAAACAAATTACTGTTGGGCAATTTTAGAAGAGCAAATAATTCTGATGATATCCAAGGCAATGATCATGTATATAGGCATCACGTCCAAGATTAGTAGACCGACTCCTGCATGCATCTAATACTATTACTCCACACATCGCCTGCTATCCAACATGCCTCTAGTGTATTAAGTTCATGGAAAAACGGGGTAATGCAATAAAAATGATGACATGATCTAGACAAGATCTATTCATGTAGGAATAGACCCCATCCTTTTATCCTTAATGACAATGATACATACATGTCATGTCTCCTTTTGTCACTCAGAATGAGCACCACAAGATCGAACCCATCACAAAGCACCTCTTCCCATTGCAAGAAAAATCAATCTAGTTGGCCAAACCAAACCAAAATTTTGGAGAAGAAATGTGAGGCTACAAAGATCATGCATATAAAAGTTCAACAAATACCCAAATTATATTCATGAATAGATCTGATCATAAACTCATAGTTCATCGGATCCCAACAAAGACATCACAAAAAGTCATTACATCAAATAGATCTCCAAGAACATCAAGGAGAACATTATATTAAAGATCAAAAAGAGAGAAGAAGCCATCTAGCTACTGCCTACGGACCCGTAGGTCTGTGGTAAACTACTCATGCATCATCGGAGGAGCACCAATGAGGATGATGAACCCCTCTATGATTGTTTCCCCCTTCGGCAAGGTGCCAGAAAAGGGCTCTAGATTGGATCTCGTGGTTCTGGAACTTGCTGCGGCTAGAATTGTGTTTCAACAACTCCCTTAGGGCTTCTGGAATATCTAAGTATTTATAGAGCTGAGAGGCAGTGGAGGGGGTGCCTGTGGGCCCCACTACCCACCAGGGTGTGCCCTGGTGCCTAGTGGTCCCCATAGGGCCCATCTGGTGCACTTCTTGGGCCTCCTGGGTGTCTTTTGGGTAGAAAAATCTCCAAAAAGTTTTGCTGCATTTGGACTTCATTTGATATGTATATTCTGCGAAGTAAAAAACAAGCAAAAACAGCAACTAGCATTGGGCACTATGTCAATAGTTTAGTCCCAAAATTGATATAAAGTTGCTAGTAAATGAATGTAAAACATCCAAGATTGATAATATAACAACATGGAACAATAAAAAATTATAGATACATTGGAGACGTATCATTATGTAAGGCACCCATGGATACAGCTAGCCATGGATTGTAAAAGAATGGTGGAAAGGAAATAAACTTTACTTTCTATTTGGGAACCGCCTATAATTTGTCTAGCATGGAAGATATTGGGAATTCTCGGTCGTTTTCGTTGACAGGAAAAGCATGCCTCTCAAAATTATTCTTATCTCTCAATTTTACCTATGAGCTCTGGCACCTCTACAAATCTCTGCTTCCCTCTATGAAGGGTCTATCTATTTACTTTTATGCAATTTTTATTTTAATTTTGCGTCTCCATCTTCTCTTATAAAGTACCAACTAGGGAAAACTATTCTCATACTTGTGCATTGGATGTAGCTAATACTTGAGTGTGTTTCATGAATGGATCAATGATTGAGAATAGTGGGTTAGGGATGACTTTCTTTAGCGTTGATATTTTGAAAGACATGGTTGCTTGTTGATATGCTTGAGTATTGACGTCTTCATGTCAAATTATAGACTATTGCTTTGAATCATTCAAGTCCAAATTTTCATGCTACAAAGAAAATAGTATATGATGAATATGTTAGGTAGCATTCCACATCAAATATTCTGTTTTATCATTTACCTACTCTAGGATGAGCAGGAATTAAGCTTGGGGATGCGTGATATGTCTCCAATGTATCTATAATTTTTTATTGTTCCATGCTATTATATTATCAATCTTGGATGTTTTATATACATTTACAAGCAACTTCATATCATTTTTGGGAGTAACCTATTAACTTAGTGTCCAGTGCTAGTTCTTGTTTTTTTTGCTTGTTTTGACTTTGCAGAATATCAGTACCAAATGAAGTCCAAATGCCACGGAACTTTTTGGAGATTTTTTTTCTGGCAATAAGAGACCATGTAAGTTGGAGGGAATGAGAAGATGAAGGAGTGGCCCACTAGGCACCAGGGTGTGCCCTGGTACCTAGCGGGCCCCAAAAGCCTCTATTTGACCTAACTCCGCCTTTATAAATACTCTAAAATCAGAAAACCTACCAGGGAGTCCACGAAATACTTTTTCCGCCACCGCAAGTTCCAAAACCATGGGATACTTTCTATAGGCCTTTTCCGGCACTTTGCCAGAGGGGGGAACGATCATGGAGGGGTTCTTCACTATCCTTTCTGCCCCTCCGATGATCCATGAGTTGTTTACCATGGACCTAAGGGTCCATAGTTAGTTGGTAGATGGCTTCTTCTCACTATTTGATCTTCAATACAATGTTCTCCTCGGTGTTCTTGGAGATCTATTTGATGTAATGACTTTTTACGGTGTGTTTGTTAGGATCCGATGAATTGAAAGTTTATGATTAGATCTATCCATGAATATTATTTGAGTTTTCTCTGAACTCTTTTATGCGTGATTGTTATAGCCTCATATTTCTTCTCTGATTCATTGGTTTGGTTTGGCCAACTAGATTGATTTATCTTGCCATGGGAAGATGTGCTTTATGATGGGTTCGATCTTGCGGTGCTCAATCCCAGTGACAGAAAGGGACATGACAAGCATGTATCATTGCTATTAAGGGTAACAAGATGGGATTTATTTCCAACGTAAGTTTATATTGTGTACATCATGTCATGTTGCTTAAAGCATTACTCTGTTTTTCCATGAACTTAATAGACTAGATGCATGCTGGATAGCGGTCGATGTGTGGAGTAATAGTAGTAGATGCAGAATTGTTTTGGTCTACTAATCTTGGACGTGATGCCTATATACATGATCATTTCCTTGGATATCGTCATAATTATTTTCTTTTCTATCAATTGCCCAACAGTAATTTGTTTACCCATCGTATGGTATTTTCTCGAGAGAAGCCTCTAGTGAAAACTATGGCCCCCGGGTCTATCTTTTATCATATATTAAAACTAAAAATATCTTTCTGCATTTTCTTTTATTTATTTTATTTTTTATTTTTGTCAGATCTATCTATCAAAACCTATATAGTTTAATCTTGCATGTAAACGTTGAGAGATTGACAACCCCTCTACGCATTGGGTTGCAAGTATTTGTTTTTTGTGTGCAGGTGTTATTTACGTAGTGTTGCTTGGTTCTCCTACTGGATTGATAACCTTGGTTTCATAACTAAGGGAAATACTTATCTCTACCGTACTGCATCATCCTCTCCTCTTCAAGGAAATCCCAACACAACTCACAAGTAGCAGTCAGCTCATGATTCGATGTCTTTATACCGAGAAGATTGAGTGTGTTATGCTATCGTGATTAAGTGGGTACTGAGTCGCTTTATTTAGCATCTTTATTCCGGAAAGGCAATAATTGTTTATTTGCATGTCATGTATTATAATTTTAATGTGAAACTGATAGAATATTGCTTTGAATCACTTTTATCTTGAATTCACAAAACTTTATATCATTTGATCAAGATTATACTATGTAGCATTCACCAACAACAAAGCATTTAGTCCCGAACAGGTTGGGGGTAGGCTAGAGGTGAAACCCATAAGATCTCTCAACCAACTGATGGTTCTGGCACATGGATAGCAAGCTTCCACACCCCCCTATCCATGGCTAGTTCTCTGGTGATAATCCAGCCCTTCAGATCTCTCTTTACAGACTTCTCCCACGTCAAGTTTGGTCTACTCCGACCTCTCTTGACATTATCAGCACGCTTTAGCCATCCTCTATGCACCCATGCTTCTGGAAGCCTGCACTGAATATGCCCAAACCATCTCAGACTATGTTGGACAAGCATCTCTTCAATCGGTGCTAGCCCAACTATATCTCGTATATCATCATTCCGGACTCGGTCCTTCCTTGTGTGGCCACACATCCATCTCCACATGTGCATCTCTGCCATGCCTAATTGTTGAATGATGACCCACAAGTATAGAGGATCAATCGTAGTACTTTAGATAAGTAAGAGTGTCGAACCCAACGAGGAGCAGAAGGAAATGACAAGCGATCTTCAGCAAGGTAATTTTTGCAAGCAATGAAATTGTAGGTAACAGGTAGTTTGATAGCAAGATAATTTGCAACGAGCAAGTAATAATAATGGTAAATAAAGTGCAGCAAGGTAGCTGATGACCCACAAGTGTAGGGGATCTAGCGTAGTCCTTTTGATAAGTAAGAGTGTCGAACCCAACGAGGAGCAGAAGGAAATGATAAGCAGTTTTCAGTAAGGTATTCTCTGCAAGCACTGAAATTATCGGTAACAGATAGTTTTGTGATAAGGTAATTTGTAACGGGTAACACGTAATAAAAGTAAATAAGGTGCAGCAAGATGGCCCAATCCTTTTTGTAGCAAAGGACAAGCCTGGACAAACTCTTATATGAAGGAAAGCGCTCCTGAGGACACATGGGAATTATTGTCAAGCTAGTTTTCATCACGTTCATATGATTCGCGTTTGGTACTTTGATAATTTGATATGTGGGTGGACCGGTGCTTGGGTGTTGTCCTTACTTGGAAAAGCATCCCACTTATGATTAACCCCTATTGCAAGCATCCGCAACTACAAAAGAAGTATTAAGGTAAACCTAACCATAGCATGAAACATATGGATCCAAATCAACCCCTTACGAAGCAACTTATAAACTAGGGTTTAAGCTTCTGTCACTCTAGCAACCCATCATCTACTTATTACTTCCCATTGCCTTCCTCTAGGCCCAAACAATGGTGAAAGTGTTATGTAGTCGACGTTCACAGAACACCACTAGAGGAAAGACAACATACATCTCATCAAAATATTGAACGAATACCAAATTCACATGACTACTTATAGCAAGACTTCTCCCATGTCCTCAGGAACAAACGTAACTATTCACAAAGCATATTCATGTTCATAATCAGAGGGGTATTAATATGCATAATGGATCTGAACATATGATCTTCCACCAAGTAAACCAACTAGCATCAACTACAAGGAGTAATCAACACTACTATCAACCCACAGGTACCAATCTGAGGTTTGGATACAAAGATTGGTTACAAGAGATGAACTAGGGTTTGAGACGAGATGGTGCTGGTGAAGATGTTGATGGAGATTGAACCCCTCCCGATGAGAGGATCGTTGGTGATGAGGATGGCGACGATTTCCCCCTCCTGGAGGGGAGTTTCCCCGGCAGAACAGCTCTGCCAGAGCCCTAGATTGGTTCCGCCAAGATTCCGCCTCGTGGCGGCGGAGTTTCTTCCCGTAAGCTTATTTATGATTTTTTTTCCTCGGCGAAAGACTCCATATAGCCAAAGATGGGCATCGGAGGGCCACCAGGGGCACACGAGGCAGGGTGGCGCACCCAGGGGGTAGGGCGCGCCCCCACCCTCGTGGCTGGTGGGTGCCCCCCTCTGGTACTTCTTGCGCCCAATATTTTTTATATATTCTGACAAGTGCTCTCGTGGAGTTTCAGGACTTTTGGAGATGTGCAGAATAGGTCTCTAATATTTTCTCCTTTTCCAGCCCAGAATTCCAGCTGCCGGCATTCCCCCTCTTCATGTAAACCTTGTAAAATAAGAGAAAATAGGCATAAGTATTGTGACATAATGTGTAATAACAGCCCATAATGAAATAAATATCGATATAAAAGCATGGTGCAAAATGGACGTATGAACTCCCACAAGCTTAGACCTCGCTTGTCCTCAAGCGAAAGCCGAAATCAAAAAATATGTCCACATGTTTAGAGATAGAGGTGTTGATAAAAATAAAATACGGACATGAGGGCATCATGATCATTCTTAACAGCAATATATATATATATATATTGTCATATGATCTCTTATGCTAAAGTAACAATGCAATCACAGTTTCAAGTATGAATCATAAACTTCATTAAGAACCAACAAACTATAATCTCAGTCATTGAGGCAATTGCAATTTATCATAACATAGGGAAGAGTCATTATAAGAGCTTTTCAGCAAGTCCACATACTCAACCATCTTTTAGTCTTTCATAATTGCTAACACTCACGCGATATTTATGGTTATGAAGTTTTAATCAGGCACAGAGAAAGATAGGGGCTTATAGTTTTGCCTCCCAACGTTTTACCTCAAGGGTAATGTCAACAATAATAGTTCATGAAAACTCACATCCAATTAGCTATATATATCAGGATCTTTCCAACACATTGTGCTTGCCAAAGGATAAAATTTAAAAAGGAAAGGTGAATATCACCATGACTCTTTGCATGAAGTATAAGACAAGAATAAATGATATTCCCTTCGCAGAGGGAAGCAGAGGTTGTCATGCGCTTTTATGGTTGGATGCACGAAGTCTTAATGCAAAAGAACGTCACTTTATATTGCCACTTGTGAGATGGACCTTTATTATGCAGTTCGTCGCTTTTATTTCTTCCATATCACAAGATCGTATAAAGCTTATTTTCTCCACACTAATAATTCATACATATTTAGAGAGCAATTTTTATTGCTTGCACCGATGACAACTTACTTGAAGGATCTTACTCAATCCATAGGTAGGTATGGTGGACTCTCATGGCAAAAACGGGTTTAGGGATATTTGGAAGCACAAGTAGTATCTCTACTTGGTGCAAAGAAATTGGCTAGCATGAGAGGGAAAGGCAAGCTCAACATGTGGGATGATCCATGACAATAAAATTATCTCATATGAAAGAAAACATAACCCATTACGTTGTCTTCCTTGTCCAACATCAACTCTTTAGCATGTCATACTTAATGAGTGCTCACAATCATAAAACATGTTCAAGATAGTATATTTATATGTGAACCTCTCTTTCTTTATTACTTCCTATTAATTGCAACGATGACCAAAACTATGTTTGTCAACTCTCAACAACTTTTACTCATCATACTCTTTATATGTGAGCTCATTACTCTCCATAAGATCCATATGATCTCTTTATTTCTTTTTATTTCTTTTATTTTATTTTATTCCCTCAAGATCATAGCAAAATCAGCAAGCCCTTGACTCAACACTAATCTTTATTATATATAGCTCACGGACTCGATTACATAAGAAGATCATAAAGCAAAACTCACAACTAGATCATACTAAAACTTTATTCTACTAGATCAAGATATTATCAAAAGGATCGAACTAAGAAAAATGGTAAAGATAAAAGTGATGGTGATACGATACCGGGGCACTCCCCCAAGCTTGGTAGTTGCCAAGGGGAGTGCCCATACCCATGTGTTTATGTTTCCTTCCTCGAAGGTGGTGATGGAGTTGTTGATGATGTAGGCTTGTCGTCCATCTTCCAAGGCATAGGCTTACCATCATAGAAGGATGATTGAGTCTCCGGAATCCTCAAATCTGCAGCCAAACTCATCCTCTTGAATCTATATTCATACTCACAGCTTTGGTTTTGCAGTTCATAGATCTGGGCTTGGAGGCGCTCGATTTTCTCATGAAGCTTGAAGATGGCCTCCCTAATGTCCTTGGCGTCCAGCTTGTGGTTGTTGGTGAACTCTGTGATCATTATGTGATTGGAGTCAAGTCCACGCTCCACCATCTCCTGACACTTGAAAACTTGTTGCTCCGTCGCCTCGAGCCTTGTCTCCACACTTCCGGTCCTCCTTGGTCCCTCCACATCACGGATGTGCAACAACCCCTCACGCATCTCAATGGTAGGGTGTTGCAGCACCTCCGCGAGATAGGGATTGATGACCTTCTTGAAGAACTTGTCCTTGGGGGTACTTGAAGACACCATGACGATCTAGATCTGTCAGAAAAATAGCTCGAAACAAAGATAGGAGATATTTGCATGATATGGTGGTCAAAACCTTCGGGAGATTATATAATGAATTTTTACCGACCAAAAGAAGTATCATGCAAGAAAACGGAGTCCATAGAGCACACGAGGTGCCCACGAGGCAGGGGGCGCGCCAGGGTGGGCCCTCCACCCTCGTGGAAGCCCCGTGTCCGTTCCGGTCTGCTTCTTATTTTCCTATTTTCTTAAATATTCCAAAACGGAGAAAAATTGCCATTAGAACTGTTTTGGAGTCGGTTTACTTACCGTACCACGTACATATTCCTTTTCGGAGTCTGAAACGTTCCGGAAAGTGTCCCTTATGTATTCCTCCGGGGTTACGGTTTCAATAATATTAGTTTGAACATTTATGGGATTACCTGAGATATAATGTTTGATTCTTTGACCGTTCACCACCTTCGGATTAGTGCCTTTGAAGTTGTTGATTTTTATGGCACCGGAACGATAGACCTCCTCGATAACGTAAGGACCTTCCCATTTAGAGAGGAGTTTGCCTGCAAAAAATCTTAAACGAGAGTTGTATAGCAATACATAATCACCAACATTAAACTCACTGTCGGTTTCAAAACCGGCGGATCTCGGGTAGGGGGTCCCGAACTGTGCGTCTAAGGCGGATGGTAACAGGAGGCAGGGGACACGATGTTTTACCCAGGTTCGGGCCCTCTTGATGGAGATAAAACCCTATGTCCTGCTTGATTAATATTGATGATATGGGTAGTACAAGAGTAGATCTACCACGAGATCAGAGAGACTAAACCCTAGAAGCTAGCCTATGGTATGATTGTATGTTGTAGTTGTTGTGTCCTAAGGACTAAAATCCTCCGATTTATATAGACACCGGAGAGGGTTAGGGTTACACAAGGTCGGTTACAAAGGAGGAGATATCCATATCCGTATTGCCTAGCTTGCCTTCCACACCAAGTAGAGTCCCATCCGGACACGAGACAAAGTCTTCAATCTTGTATCTTCATAGTCCAACAGTCCGGCTAAAGGATATAGTCCGGCTGTCCGGAGACCCCCTAATCCAGGACTCCCTCAGTAGCCCCTTAACCAGGCTTTCAATGACGATGAGTCCGGCGCGCAGTATTGTCTTCGGCATTGCAAGGCGGGTTCCTCCGCCGAATATACCACGGAAGAATTTGAATATAAGGATAGTGTCCGACCCTGCAAAATAAGTTCCGCATACCACCATAGAGAGAATAATATTTCCACAAATCCAATTTGCTGACTTGTTTTAGCAACACGACATTATGTCATGGCCCGGTGATTATTCGAACCATTTCCTTTAACTAGCCCCGCACATAACGCGAGGCAGTTTTGACATGTCTCGTCAAAGCAGAGATCGTGTCCCCTTATTACGGGATTCTCATCAATACGGGCGTGGGTAACCCAACTGTGTCTAGGACTCCTAGATTATAGGCAAGTCCCAAACGGCTACAGAGAGGACGCTTGATATTCACCCTCTTTATAAAGGGACAAGGCTTTTACTTTTTTCCCTCCCGTGCTCAATCGAATCCTTCCCCCGCCTCGAGTTCTAACACCCAAAGCCCAGGTCAGGTGCTCCGGATCTTCAATCATGTCCGGATCTAGCCTTCAAGGTCGGTAGATGCCCTCCTCCGTTACGGAAGAAGATATCAAGAAGTTGAGGGAGGCCAGATACCTGACCGCCGAGGTTTCGCATCGGCTGCCTACCCGAGGGCAGGTCGTCCCTACTCCTGAACCCAACGAAGACGTCGTGTTCATATCCCACTTCCTCCGAGGACTAGGCCTCACTCTGGATCCCTTCGTTAGGGGGTTGATGTTTTATTACGGGCTAGATTTCCACGATCTAGCCCCGGACTCCTTTCTCCACATCTCGACATCCATTGTCGTGTGTGAGGCCTTCCTCCGCATTACCCCTCACTTCGTCCTATGGCTCAAGACCTTTGACGTGAAACCGAAGATGGTCGAGGGGCAGCATGTAGCATGCGAAGGTGCATTAATAAGAAGGATTGCCGGAGCTCCATGGCCAAAGGGTTCTATTCCAGAGGTGTCCGGATTATGGCAACGGGAGTGGTTTTACATCACAGCTCCCATAAGTGCCAAGTGGGTGGATGCCCCTGCTTTCCGCTCAGGCCCTCCACCACAACTGATGTCATGGATTAGCAGAGGGCTGAGCTGGGGTCCCGCTAAGGACGTGCCTGTACTGCAAAGCCGTATTCAAAATCTCTTCGAAGGAGATTTCAGTTTGATTATGGTAATGCAAGTCATGCTGGTTCGCCGAATCCAGCCATGCAAACGCCGGCCCCTGCGAATGTGGGAGTTCAACCCAGAAGGGTCGCGTACTATTCAGAATTTCCTCGGCCTGATGCACGAGGAGATGTACAAATCATTCTTCGGACTCCAAATAGAGTGTCCGGATACTACCGAGGACGTGGGCCTGAGCAGCAGCCGTACCGCCGACCAAGTAAGTAATCCTTTAGCCGAACACACCGTCTTTTATTTACCACGACGTCATTTTTAGAAATCGCTCTTTGACTAGGACTGGATAACAAAGGCGAAGATGATTCGGTGTTCGGCCCCCCTTCCTGAGGGTTTGGAAAATCCAGTACTGGAAAAGATGCTCGAGCTAGCACCTCGCCCGGAGCCCTCAAAGGAAGACAAAGGGGGGGGGGAATAATGAGGGCGAAAGCGGACCTCCATCCTACCTATTCCGACCGAGGGAACGAGCGCCTCCGTGAGGGAGGATAACCGAGGGGAGGAATTAGGCATTCTCTCACCCCGGGGGAGGAAGAGGATTACCTTTGAAGATCCGGAAACCAGGGTTTCCAAGCGGGAGAGGAAATCTCCACCAGAGGGTCCTGCCTTGGAGAGTGCTCTTGCCGCACAGAGTCCGCGCGGGGATCACCCCTCTAACGAGCTGTAAGTAATTAAAAAGTACTTTAATAGTGAAGATATATTACCTTACCTCTGAGGAAAATAACCGAAGTATTTATCTTGCAGTTCGGATCTTTGCCCTTCTCAGCAGAGCTCATCTTTGGGGGATCTTCTTCCGGAGATGATGGAGAGCGAAATGCCTCCCCCGGACTCCTCCGCTCAAGAAGCAGGCGACCTTGAGGTGTCGTCACAGAGGGCCTCTCGGCATCCGGTGAGGCCAGAAGATAATCCTATAGTCAACCGAAGTCCCCAGTGTCTGGCTCTCGAAGAGAGCAAACAGAAGAGTCCGGCACCGACTGGTATGCGGTCGGACGTACTGAGAGAGAGCTGTTGGAGCGAGCGGCCATCTCAGAAGAACACCATACATTGATGGGTACGGTGATGGAAAGGATCTCATCCGCCGAAAGAGGGTTGCATGATGCCTTTATGAGTCTACTGACGGGCTTTGAGGTACGTAAAATGATGTACATTTGTGATGGTACCACATATTTTTAGGTGTGCCATGTGTAGATAGTAGCCCCTGAGACTCTGGTTGTCGCCGAGGACGGCGGCAAACAGAGGATCGTAGTCCCAGGCAATAACCATACCGCTTTAATGTGCAGGTAGTGGGAGCTCCGGTGGCTAGCCGGACTCATGAGTTTGCCGAACTAAAGCGGCAACTAGATGCAGCAGACGCCGACATCAAGCTTGTTAACAAGCGGCTTGACGAGTCACAGGGTAAGTAATGTTTTTCTGGTGAATGTCACATAATAAGAGCAGCATGATGCCAGTATCTTTAATATGTTGTGACTGCAGACGGAGCTACCATCGTGGAGACCCTTCGGGCGGAACTTGCCCGAGCCAAGGAACAAGCAAGAATTAGTAATGTGGCTGCTTTGAAGGCATCCGAAGAGTTAAGAGCCGAGAAGGCCACGCATTGCGAAAGCAAAGAGAAGATGGCCAAGATGGTCGTAGAAAATTAAAAGACACTGCCGACTATTGCTAGTTCCTTGAAAAAGAGAACCAATTGAAGGCAGCGGACCTTGAAAAGGCCATGATGGTGACCAAAGACACTCGCTCTGCTATGAGGGCGAAGAAGGAGGAGTTGCACGAAGCTGGGGCTATTGCGGCTGGGAAGCCCTTTCTGCTGCAGAGGAAGTTTGGGGATCCGCGGTATGCCCCTCTGGATCGGCTGCGGAGTTCGGCAGACGCATATATGGACTTGGCGGCGAGCACTACCAATGCGGCCAAATACTTCCAAGGTCAAACAGATCATGAAGTGGACAAGCTGTTCTGGTCGCAATTCTACATTCCAGAGCGTCCGCTTCCATTGACTGGTCAGCTAGTCGAATGGGCCGAACTAAATAGGTTGTCCGGACTTGCCATGAGGTCTGTCGTGGATCAGCTGTGGCCAGAAAAGCCGAAGCCGAACAGCTATTTCAGCTTAGTGCAGCAGTTCCTTGGCGCGGTGCCGCGCATCAATGCGATGAAGAGGTCGGCGTGCATAGAAGGCTCGTGGATGGCCCTTGCCTATGTTAAAGCATACTGGGCGGAGATGGATGCTACCACTGTTGCGGCGCAAGGTTCGGCCATAGGGCGAGTGGCTGCCGAGCACTATTTCGAAGAGGTTCTCGAGGGTGCTCGTTTGATAGAGGCCCAATGCTCGAATAATATTGTGTTTGAGTGACATGTATTCCCATTGTAAACACAATGTTTTTATGAAATTTATTAAGGCTGTGTTTATACTTTTGCCTGAAAGTAATATGATGCCTCCTGTGCGGCCGTTTCTGTATACATGTGTATAACCTGAAAGATTGCAGTCATCGGCTTTAGCCCCCACACATATAATGCGTAGGTGTTCGCAAAAGACGCGTGTTCACACTTAACCCAACGTGTTGGTCCTATTAAGGAGGTGATAGCGCAGCGAACGAGGCAACCGGACTATAATGCTTTAACACTTTCACTTAGCCATAGGAGTTTGACGGTGGGGCTACTATATAGCCCCTGTTGGCTCCGCACTCTCCTGAATTCGGGGTGCGTACATGCCTGGCCAGGAAACAAACCTTCGTTAAGGCGGAGGAATTCTAACATTCCGATAGGTCATCGAGTGGTTGACCAGTCTCACACTATATCATGACAGTCAGTTTTCGGCTTTCTCTACTGAGGTGCTCATCCGGATGACCCGGGGCACAATCGCAGTAGTTCTCCTAGTGCTACCTTAGCCGATAGAGCGGAACGTAAGGTACCAAAACATAGGAGCCAGGCAAACCCAACATTTAACCAAAGACATGATTCGGAGCTGATGCATATAAGGCCAAACTCGCGACGCCGAACACTCCCTAAGGTGTTTGGTCTTTATGGTATAAACCGGGCCTAAATAGTGCCCTTTGTAAGAAGCCCCTGCTGTCCAGGTACGTGCATTATTCTGACGTGGCCACATGCCAAGACGCCAGCATCCTTCTCAATTGTACTGAGAATCCGAGGGATGTGTATAAACAAGAGACAGTAAAAAAGGTTGACGTAGGGTCTTAATCTAAAAACAATCCTTGGGACGGGTCCCTACTGCACGTCTGCGCCTGTGTCTCTGTTGTGCTGTATCCTGGACGGGTGTAGCATGATGGTCATCTGTAAAAGAGAGAAACTTAGGTGAAAAGTTGTCGTGCAAAAATGTAGGTTTGAGGAAACCATGTATAATTCAAGATGAGTAAAAATTGCCACTTGTCTGCGCGCGTTAAGCCCCTTGTATTTTTAATAGGTGGCTTATCAAACCTGTGTGAGTTACATATAGCTGCGCTGGACTCGTCTAACCGTGTCCGTGGTCTTGACGACCTATCAAATGCTTTAGCTGGTGAGGCCCTTTTTAGTGTGCGGCTGCCAAGGCAGTCACACTCTCTTCGGTGCGCAGGGATCGCTTAATATTTCCATTCGCTGTAATGATGCCACGTGGACCGGGCATGTTAAGCGTAAGGGAAGCGTAATGCGGTATTGCATTAAAGCGAGCAAAAGCTTCGGGTCCAAGTAGTGCTTGAAAGCCACTTTGGAAGGAGCAATGTGGAATGTTAAATTTTCACTACGGAAGTTATCGGGGAAGCCGAATATAACCTCTAGTAGCAGGGAGCCCGTGCAATGAGCCCCTGGGCCTGGCGTTACTCCTTTAAGGGTAGTGTTGCTGTGGCAAATTTTCGCTGGGTCTATCCCCATTTTGTGGATTGTATCCTGGTATATCAGGTTTAAACTACTGCCACCATCCATCAGGATTCTTGTAAAGTGGTATCCGTCAATTATTGGGTCTAATACCAGGGCAGCCCATCCTGCACTCCGGATACTTGCTGAGTAATCCCGATGGTCAAAGGTGATCGGTTGAAACGACCAGTGGCAGGACTCCGCGGTGATAGGCCCTTGGGCATATTTATCTGGGAGTGCCGCTTTGTTTTTCCTCTTTATCACGTGTAACACGTTTACTGTTTTGACTTCTAGTGGAAATTTCTTTTGTTCCCCAGTGTCTTGCTTGAGAGGCTCATCCTCGTCTTCGCTTGGTGTATCCTCCCCCTTGTGTACGGTGTTGAGCTTGCCGGACTGCTTGAAGACCCAACATTCTCTGTGGGTATGATTAGCAGGTTTACCGGGGGTGCTATGGATCTGACATACTTGGTCCAGAATTTTTTTTAGGCTGGACAGTTCGTCTCTGGCGCCTTTAGAGGGCGGCTTTTGCTGACTTGGCCGAGAGCTTTTGAATCCGGTGTTTACTGTCGTGCTCTTCGTGCTGTCTTCTTTCTTCCGGTGTTTGTTATTATTGTTGCGCCGTGATTTCCCATTTCCATCTCTAACTTCGGATGTACTGGGGTCGCTGGTGCTGCATCTGGCTAGCCAGCTATCCTCACCCGCGCAAAAGCAGGTCATGAGGCTTGTTAATGCTGCCATTGTTCTCGGCTTTTCTTGGCCGAGGTGTCTGGCAAGCCATTCGTCACGGACGCTATGCTTAAAAGCTGCCAAGGCTTCGGCGTCCGGACAGTTGACTATTTGGTTCTTTTTAGTAAGAAACCTGTTCCAAAGCTTTCGGGCTGACTCTCCGGGCTGTTGAGTTATATGACTCAAATCGTCCGCGTCTGGAGGTCGGACATAAGTCCCTTGAAAATTTACCCGAAAAGCGTCTTTGAGATCTACCCAGCTTCCAATGGAGCTTTCGGGGAGGCTTTTAAGACAGTGCCGAGCTGGCCCTTTGAGTTTGAGGGGTAAATACTTAATGGCGTGGAGATCATCTCCTCGAGCCATATGGATATGGAGGATATAGTCCTCAATCCAGATCCCAGGGTCTGTTGTTCCGTTGTATGCCTCTATGTTTACGGGTTTGAATCCCTCTGGAAATTCATGGTCCAGTACCTCATTGGTGAAACATAGGGGGTGTGCGGCACCCCTGTATCTGGGTGTACCATAGTGTTTGAATGTTTGTTGTGTTGTATCGTATGCTGGAGCGCGCCTGCGTGGTCCATAGATGGATCTGGTTGCGCCGTCCTTTTGATGCGAGCCCTCGGGTGGATCGCGTATTGGCTTATGTGCGGCATTGCTTGCTGCTCTATTCTGGCCGTGAGATCGTCTATCCGGCCAGGTGGCCGTTTTAATTTTTGGTTGCGGGGGATCTAAGGCCTCCTCATCGAATTCAGGTAGCAACTTCCGCTTCGGGTAGCTCTTGGTGGGGCGATTACCGCCATACTTCGCTGTTGTGTTGAGTACTTTGCTCCATCTGATTTGGAGTGTGTCTTGCGCAACCTTGAGCCTTTGCTTCTGCTTTTTTAGACTCCTCGCGGTGGCAACAAGCCTTTGATGGGCATTCTGTTGCTTCGGGTGTCTGTCCGGTGTTATGTCATCCGGACTATTATATTTGACAGAATCGGGTTGTTCGGTTTGATTCTTTGTGTTGCCGTGGTCCGGCAATGGTTCACCCTGCTCTAACGCTGGGTCTGTATGATCGTTGTTTCAACCGAGGCGGGATTTGGGGCGGCGCTTACGCTGCCGCTTTGACTGCTTCTCAAGGGGACAACCCTTCGTTGCATCCTTCCGTTCCTCGTCGTCGTTTTCTTTTGGTGTGTTCACCATGTATACGTCATCCGGTGAAGTGGGCGTCCAGTGCCCTGTGGGCAGTGGTTCCTCTTCGTCTCCCGCATCGTCGTCCATACCGTAGATGTCTTCGGAGTCGAAGTCGAGCATGTCGGTTAAGTCATCGACAGTGGCTACTAAGTGGGTGGTGGGTGGGCCACGAATTTCTTCATCGTCCGCATCCCAGTCCTGCCGGACATAGTTCGACCAGGATCCTCCTGATAAGGAGAGACACCTTAATGATTTCAGTATGTCGCCAAAGGACGAGTGCTGAAAAATATCCGCGGAGGTAAACTCCATGATCGGTGCCCAATCGGATTCGATAGGAACGAGCGCAGGCGGCTCGGAATCCATGGGCGGAGAAGGATCCGGCAGTTTAACAACACGGCTCTCGTGCAAGGTAAGGTCGATGTTCGGCTCGATCACCGCTAAGGGTAAGGCATCCACGGTGGGGTCCATCCACCCGTCCGCGGAAGGCGCAACTGGCTCCGAATTGAGGGTCGAAGCGGCTGCCGGTGCGATCTTAACACTGTCCGATGGTAGAGCTAAATCGTACTCATCGTGACCGTGTGACGCGCAAGGCAGAGGCTCGAATCCGTCGAAGATCAAGTCTCCGCGGATATCGGCCGTGTAGTTTAAGCTTCCAAACCTGACCTGGTGGTCAGGGGCGTAACTTTCAATCTGCTCCAGATGGCCAAGCGAATTGGCCCACAGTGCAAAGCCGCCGAATACGAAGATCTGTCCGGGAAGAAAAGTCTCACCCTGGACTGCATCGCTATCGATGATAGTAGGAGCCATCAAGCCTAACGGTGACGACACGGAGGAAATCTCAATGAAAGCACCAATGTCGGTGTCAAAACCAGCGGATCTCAGGTAGGGGGTCCCGGACTGTGCATCTAAGGCGGATGGTAACAAGAGGCAGGGGACACGATGTTTTACCCAGGTTCGGGCCCTCTTGATGGAGGTAAAACCCTACGTCCTACTTGATTAATATTGATGATATGGGTAGTACAAGAGTAGATCTACCACAAGATCAGAGAGGCTAAACCCTAGAAGCTAGCCTATGGTATGATTGTATGTTGTAGTTGTTGTGTCCTACGGACTAAAACCCTCCGGTTTATATAGACACTGGAGAGGGTTAGGGTTACACAAGGTCGATTACAAAGGAGGAGATATCCATATCCGCATTGCCTAGCTTGCCTTCCACGCCAAGTAGAGTCCCATCTGGACACGAGACGAAGTCTTCAATCTTGTATTTTCATAGTCCAACAGTCCGGCCAAAGGATATAGTCCGGCTGTCCGGAGACCACCTAATCCAGGACTCCCTCACTCACGCTTTTGTATCCTTTTGTCATGCCATCTTTTAACTTTTTCTTTAAATAGATTGGCATTTTCATAGGCCTGGGTTCACCATTCATCAAGTGAGCTAATGTCAAATAACCTCTTCTCATCGGCAAGTTTGAAGTCATAGTTGAGCTCTTTAATAGCCCAATATGCCTTATGTTCTAATTCAAGAGGTAAGTGGCATGCTTTTTCATAAACCATTTTATACAGAGACATACCCATAGGATTTTTATATGCAGTTCAACAGGCCCATAATGCATCATCAAGTTTCTTTGACCAATTCTTTCTAGATCTATTAACAGTCTTTTGCAAAATTAATTTAAGCTCTCTATTACTCAATTCTACTTGACCACTAGACTGTGGGTGATAAGGAGATGCAATTCTATGATTAACATCATAACCTCAGGAAAATAACTTCTTTAAGCATCTTAATATAGGTGTTATGATCAGCACTACTAGTTGGAATAGCTTCTACCCACTTAGTAACGTAACCAACAGCAACTAAAATATGTGTATACCCATTAGAGGAAGGAAACAGTCCCATATAATCAAAGACCCAAACATCAAATGGTTCAATAACAAGTGAATAATTCATAGGCATTTCTTGACGTCTACTAATATTACCAATTCTTTGACATTCATCACAAGACAAGACAAACTTACGGGCATCCTTGAAGAGAGTAGGCCAATAAAAATCGGATTGCAATACCTTATGTGCAGTTCTATCTCCAGCATGGTGTCCTCCATAGGCTTCGGAGTGACACTTGTGTAGGATCTGTTCCTGTTAATGCCCAGGTACACAACGTCTAATAACACCATCTACTCCTTCTTTATAAAGATGTGGGTCATCCCAAAAGTAATGTCTTAAATCATAGAAGAACCTTTTCTTTTGCTGGTATGTGAAACTAGGTGGTATAAATTTAGCAACAATATAATTAGCATAATCAGCATACCATGGAGCAGTACGAGAAGCATTTATGACATTTAATTGTTCATCAGGAAAGCTATCATCAATTGGTAGTGGGTCATCAAGAACATTCTATAACCTAGACAAGTTGTCTGCAACGGGGTTCTCAGCTCCCTTTCTATCAATGATATGCGAATCAAATTCTTGTAGCAGGAGAACCCATCTAATAAGTCTAGGTTTAGCATATTTATTTTCCATAAGATATTTAATAGCAGCATGATCAGTGTGGATAGTTACTTTAGAATCAACAATATAAGGTCTGAACTTATCACATGCAAATACAACTGCTAAAAATTCTTTTTCAGTAGTAGCATAATTTCTCTGGGAATTGTCTAGAGTTTTACTAGCATATTGAATAACATTTAATTTCTTATCAACTCTTTGCCCTAGAACAACACCTACAGCATAATCACTAGCATCACACATAATTTCAAAAGGTAAATTCCAATTAGGTGGATGAATGATTGGTGTAGAAATCAAAGCTTTCTTAAGCATTTCAAATGCTTCTACACAATCATCATCGAAGACAAAAGGAATATCTTTTTGTAATAGGTTAGTCAGAGGCCGAGAAATTTTTGAGAAGTCCTTAATGAACCTCCTATAAAAACCGGCATGACCAAGGAAAATTCTTATACCTTTGATGTCCTTGGGACACGGCATCTTTTCAATAGCATCAACTTTAGCTTTATCAACTTCAATACCTCTTTCAGAAATTTTATGCCCCAAGACAATACCTTCATTAATCATAAAGTGGCACGTATCCTAGTTCAAGACAAGATTAGTTTCTCACATCTCTGCAAAACTCGATCATGGTTGCTCAAGCAATCATCAAAAGAGGATCCATAAACGGAGAAATCATCCATGAAACCTCACAAATCTTTTCACAAAAGTCAGAGAATATAGCCATCATGCATCTTTGAAAGGTAGCAGGTGCATTACATAAACCAAAAGGCATACGTCTATAAGCAAAATTACCGAAAGGGCAAGTAAAAGTGGTCTTTGCTTGATCATCAGTTGACACAGGTATTTGAGAGAAGCCAGAGTAACCATCTAGAAAGCAAAAATGTGTATGTTTGGATAATCTTTCTAGCATTTGATCAATGAAAGGAAAAGGGTAATGATCTTTTTTAGTAGCTTTATTTAATTTGCAAAAATCAATTACCATCCTATAACCTGTAATAATTCTTTGTGGAATCAATTCATCTTTATCATTAGGAACAACAGTAATACCTCCCTTCTTAGGGACACAATGGACAGGACTTACCCACTGACTATCAGCAACGGGATAAATTATACATGCCTCAAGGAGCTTTAATATTTCCTTTCTTACCACTTCTTTCATCTTAGGATTCAGCCGTCGTTGGTGATCAATAACTGGTTTGGCGTCTTTCCCCAAATTTATTTTGTGTCGACATAGAGTGGGACTAATGCCTTTAAGATCATCAAGAGTATATCCAATAGCAGCACGGTGCTTCTTTAGAGTTTTCAATAATATCTCTTCTTCGTGCCCTGAAAGGTTAGCACTAATAATAACAGGATATATCTTATTTTCATCAAGATAAGCATATTTAAGAGTATCAGGTAATGGTTTAAGCTCAAACACAGGAATAATACGTCTCCAACGTATCTATAATTTTTTATTGTTCCATCCTATTATATTATCTGTTTTGGATGATAACGGGCTTTATTTTACACTTTTATATTAGTTTTGGGACTAACCTATTAACCGGAGGCCCATCCCAAATTGCTGTTTTTTTTTGCCTATTTCAGTGTTTCGTAGAAAAGGAATATCAAACGGAGCCCAAACGGAATGAAACCTTCGGGAACGTGATTTTTGGAACAAACGTGATCCAGAGGACTTGGAGTGGACATCAAGCAATCAACGAGGAGGCCGTGAGGCAGGGGGCGTGCCTACCCCCTGGGCACGCCCTCCACCCTCGTGGGCCCCTCGTTGCTCCACCGACCTACTTCTTCCTCCTATATATATCCACGTACCCCGCAAACATCCAGGAGCACCATGAAACCCTATTTCCATCGCCGCAACCTTCTATACCCAAGAGATCCCATCTTGGGGCCTTTTCTGGAGCTCCGCCAGAGGGGGCATTGATCACGGAGGGCCTCTACATCAACTCCATGGCCCCTCCGATGATGTGTGAGTAGTTTACTTCAGACCTTCGGGTCCATAGCTAGTATCTAGATGGCTTCTTCTCTCTCTTTGGATCTCAATACAAAGTTCTCCTCGATTCTCTTGGAGATCTATTCAATGTAACTCTTCTTCTTGCGGTGTGTTTGTCGAGATCCGATGAATTGTGGGTTTATGATCAAGTTTATCTATGAACAATATTTGAATCTTCTCTGAATTCTTTTATGTATGATTGGTTTATCTTTTCAAGTCTCTTCGAATTATCAGTTTGGTTTGGCCTACTAGATTGATCTTTCTTGCAATGGGAGAAGTGCTTAGCTTTGGGTTCAATCTTGCGGTGCTCGATCCCAATGACAGAAAAGGAAACGACACGTATTGTATTGTTGCCATCGAGGATAAAAAGATGGGGTTTACATCATATTGCATGAGTTTATCCCTCTACATCATGTCATCTTGCTTAAGGCATTACTCTGTTCTTATGAACTTAATACTCTAGATGCATGCTGGATAGGGTCGATGTGTGGAGTAATAGTAGTAGCTGAAGGCAAGAGTCGGTCTACTTGTCTCGGACGTGATGCCTATATACATGATCATGCCTAGATATTCTCATAATTATTTGCTTTTCTATCAATTGCTCGACAGTAATTTGTTCACCCACCGTAATACTTATGCTCTTGAGAGAAGCCACTAGTGAAACCTATGGCCCCCAGGTCTATTTTCTATCATACAAGTTTCCAATCCATTTTATTTTGCAATCTTTTATTTTCAATCTATATCATAAAAATACCAAAAATATTTATCTTATTATTATCATCTCTATCATATCTCACTCTTTCAAGTGGCCAAGAAGGGATTGACAACCCCTTTATCGCGTTGGTTGCGAGGTTCTTATTTGTTTGTGTAGGTACGAGGTGACTCGCGCGTGGTCTCCTACTGGATTGATACCTTGGTACTCAAAAAATGAGGGAAATACTTACACTGCTTTACTGCATCACCCTTTCCTCTTCAAGGGAAAACCAACGCAGTGCTCAAGAGGTAGCAAGAAGGATTTCTGGCGTCGTTGCCGGGGAGATCTACGCCAAGTCAAGACATACCAAGTACCCATCACAACTCTTATCCTTCGCATTACATTATTTACCATTTGCCTCTCGTTTTCCTCTCCCCCACTTCACCCTTGCCGTTTTATTCGCCCTCTTTTTCCGTTCGCCTCTTTTCCTTTTGCCTCGTCGTTATGGCTAGTCCTTTATCCGCTCCTTTGTCTCCCGAGTTTGAGGTTCTTCACTTCAAACAAAGACAAGGAGAAAACTTAAAAGATGCTTGGTTTAGGATGATGGAATCTTATCGTAATTGCACCCTATAGGTGAATTTTAGAATTTTGCTTCGCAATTTTTATGTTGGACTAAATATGCCCCATAGACAACTCTTGGACTGTGTTGCCAAAGGAATTTTTATCGAAGTTGATCCCAGTATTGCGCATGAAATTATAGAGGGTATAGTGGGGACACTACGTCAACAAAAGGGGCCTCATCATACCCAGGAAGAAACCCAAGTTTTTGAGAAAATTTGCAAAGTAACGAAAATATTACAAAAATCTCTTGAACCTCTTAAGAGTGTTAGTGGGAATCTTCACCGCATGAATATGTTGATCACTCTTTGTAATAAGCGGTTGGACTCTTTAGATCTAAAAGTTTCAAAATATGAAGGGAAACTTAAAGAACCTCCCGGATTCGAGCATGACTCCGCTAAAAAAATAAAAGATGGCAATACCTAGATTTATCCTCGCTTTTATGCCTAGCTAGGGGCGTTAAACGATAGTGCTTGTTGGGAGGCAACCCAATTTTATTTTTGTTCTTTGCTTTTTCTTCCTGTTTAGTAATAAATAATTTATTTAGATTCTGTTTTGGTTGTGTTTTTGTTGTTTAATTAGTGTTTTTGCCAAGTAGAACCGTTGGGAAGACTTGGGGAAAGTCTTTTTGATCTTGCTGTAAAAAACAGAAACTTTAGCGCTCACGAGTATTGCTGCCATTTTTTATTGGAGAGTGATATTTAGTTAATTCTTTTTGCAGATGATTAATAGATAAATTCCTCACGTCCAGAAATTTATTTTATAATTTTGGAGGTTCCATAAGTATTCGAAACCTACAGATTACTACAGACTGTTCTGTTTTGACAGATTCTGTTTTTCATGTGTAGTTTGCTTGTTTTGATGAATCTATGGCTAGTAAAAGAGTTTATAAACCATAGAGAAGTTGGAGTAAATTAGGTTTAACACCAATATAAATAAATAATGAGTTAATTACAGTACCTTGAAGTGGTGGTTTGTTTTCTTTTACTAACGGAGCTCACGAAGATTTTCTTTTAAGTTTTGTGTTGTGAAGTTTTCAAGTTTTGGGTAAAGATTTGATGGATTATGGAACAAGGAGTGGCAAGAGCCTAAGATTAGCGATTCCCATGGCACCCCAAGGTAAAATACAAGGATACCAGAAATCCTAAGCTTGGGGATGCCCCGGAAGGCATCCCCTCTTTCGTCTTCGTTCATCGGTAACTTTACTTGGAGCTATATTTTTATTCGCCACATGATATGTGCTTTGCTTGGAGCGTCTTGTATGATTTGATTCTTTGCTTTTTAGTTTACCACAATCATCCTTGCTGCACACACATTTTGAGAGAGACACACATGAATAGGAATTTATTAGAATACTCTATGTACTTCACTTATATCTTTTGAGCTATATAGTTTTTTCTCTAGTGCTTCACTTATATCTTTTAGAGCACGGTGGTGGTTTTATTTTATAGAAATAATTGATCTATCATGCTTAAATTATATTATTTTGAGAGTCCTTTAGAACAACATGGAAATTTTCTTTTAAGCATAATAAAAACTTTCATATAAGTGCATTGAATACTAAGAGAAGTTTGATACTTGATGATTGTTTTGAGATATGGAGATAGTGATATCAAAGTTGTGCTAGTTGAGTAGTTGTGAATTTGAGGAATACTTGTGTTGAAGTTTGCAAGTCCCGTAGCATGCACGTATGGTAAATGTTGTGTAACAAATTTGAAACATGAGGTGTTATTTGATTGTCTTCCTTGTGAGTGGCGGTCGGGGACGAGCGATGGTCTTTTCCTACCAATCTATCCCCCTAGGAGCATGCGCGTAATACTTGGTTTTTGATGACTTGTAGATTTTTGCAATAAGTATGTGAGTTCTTTATGACTAATGTTGAGTCCATGGATTATAGCACTCTCACCCTTCCATCATTGCTAGCCTCTTCGGTACCGTGCATTGCCCTTTCTCACCTTGAGAGTTGGTGCAAACTTCACCAGTGCATCCAAACCCCGTGATACGGTACTGTAGCGACCCGACCTCAAACGGTCAAGCCTATGTGCTTCAGTGTCATCCCTGGATCGGTAATGCTGACACACACAGTACTCGAGGATTTATAACAGAGTAGCAATCACACACTTATTACATCGAATGCCTCCAAAGAGAACTTATTACAATAAATATAGGCTTAAGGCCATCTAATACGATAACAGCGGAAGGCTTGGAAGATAAAGTGAGTCCATTAACTCCAACGGCATAGCTGAGCTGCACGACAATGACCTAACGAACCTTACTCCTCGTCTGAAAAGTCTACAACATAATATGTTGCAGCCCGAAAACGGGTCAGCACATGGAATATGCTAGCAAAGTAACACAGTAGAGCAAGAACAGAATAATGCTATCACTACATGCATATTTGGCTGGTGGAAAGCTCTATGGTTACAGTTTTGCGAAAAGCCAATTTTTCCCTACAACAAAGGAATAGATTTTAATTTAACTATCATGGTAGTTGAAACATCATTGAGAAGGTTCCTCCAACTCAATCCCAATTAAGGTAATTATCAACCCAACAATATTAATTTAGAGTGATGAGATACTTAAGATACTCCAAGTACTAGATACTCAAGATGTCCATAACCGGGGACACGGCTAACCATGATTAGTTTGTACACTCTGCAGAGGTTTGTGCACTTTTCCCCATAAGACTCGATCACCTCCGTTGGATTTCTCGCACTACGTGGTGTTTGAGAAATGGATGACCGAGACACAGTCTTTCAAAAACATTAACTCTCTACTCCGGGAAGACCATACCAAACCTACAACCCACTACCTGCTGATCCACCTCTTCAAGAGCTTCACGTAACTTACTCAACTATGCTAGATCCCATAATAGCTTGTGGCTGCACACGGAAGTTTCTAGCATGAATCATCTTAGTTCCCTTTGAGCCTGGGTGGCGGTCCATAGTAAGATCACACAGGTACTCCGGGATTTCCAAAAATACGAGCAACACTGGGTACTCCAGGTGCCTCAGTCCACCCAGATGTGTATTTAAGTTACCACCTTAAGTTGAACCATTAATTAACAATCTCACATCTGTCATGGATTTCACTCACCCAAACCACGTCTACGAGCATCACATAGCAATATAAGCAATTCGTAAGTAACTCCCAAGGGTTTAAATGTAACAGGGCAATAGGTTCTACCTCATCAACTACTTCCCAACCCACATGTTAATGTCATCCTAACCATGCAATGTTTGAGGATTGGAACTAATGCATAAAAACTGGGTGATAAAGGGATATGATCAAAGTGTTACTTGCCTTGCTGACGATCCGCGTAACCTAGAGACTCCAAATAACACGCTTCACACTTCGGGAATTCAATCGCAAACAAACAATAGCATACATAAGCAATCAAGCAAAGAAGCACGGGTGATGCCTACTACACAACCTTCTTCTTGTAGACGTTGTTGGGCCTTCAAGTGCAGAGGTTTGTAGGATAGTAGCAAATTTCCCTCAAGTGGATGACCTAAGGTTTATCAATCCGTAGGAGGCGTAGGATGAAGATGGTCTCTCTCAAGCAACCCTGCAACCAAATAACAAAGAGTCTCTTGTGTCCCCAACACACCCAATACAGTGGTAAATTGTATAGGTGCACTAGTTCGGCGAAGAGATGGTGATACAAGCGGTATATGGATAGTAGATAATAATTTTTGTAATCTGAAAATATAAAAACAGTAAGGTAGCAAGTGATAAAAGTGAGCGTAAACGGTATTGCAATGATAGGAAACAAGACCTAGGGTTCATACTTTCACTAGTGTAATTCCCTCAACAATACTAACATAATTGGATCACATAACTATCCCTCAACATGCAACAAAGAATCACTCCAAAGTCACTAATAGCGGAGAACGAACGAAGAGATTATGGTAGGGTACGAAACCACCTGAAAGTTATTCTTTCCAATCAATCCGTTGGGCTATTCCTATAAGTGTCACAAACAGCCCTAGAGTTCGTACTAAAATAACACCTAAAGACACAAATCAACCAAAACCCTAATGTCACCTAGATACTCCAATGTCACCTCAAGTATCCGTGGGTATGATTATACGATATGCATCACACAATCTCATATTCATCTATTCAGCCACACAAAGGACCTCATAGAGTGCCCCAAAGTTTCTACCGGAGAATCACGACGAAAACATGTGCCAACCCCTATGCATAGGTTCTCAATGTCACGAAACCCGCAAGTTGGTCACCAAGACATACATCAAGTGTTCTCAAGTCTTTAAAGACTCAATCCGATAAGATAACTTCAAAGGGGAAACTCAATTCATTACAAGAGAGAATAGGGGGAGGAGAAACATAAGATCCAACTATAATAGCAAAGCTCGCGATACATCAAGATCATGCCAAATCAAGAACATGAGAGAGAGAGAGAGATCAAACACATAGCTACTTGTACATACCCTCAGCCCCGAGGGAGAACTACTCCCTCCTCGTCATGGAGATCACCGGGATGATGTAGATGGCCACCGGTGAGGGTTCCCCCCTCCGGCAGGGTGCCGGAACAGGGTCTCGATTGACTTTTGGTGGCTACGGAAGCTTCTGGTGGCGGAACTCCCGATCTATCTTTTCGTTCTGGAAGTTGTAGGTCACGTAGGTATATATGGGTGCAGGAGGTACGTCAGGGGAGCCATGAGGGTCCCACGAGACAGGGGGCGCGCCCCCCACCCTCGTGAGCACCTCGTTTCTTCCTTGACGTGGGGTCCCAGTCCATCAGGTGTGTTTCCTTCCATAAATAACTTCTCCAGTTGATTTCATTCCGTTTCGACTCTGTCTGATATTCCTTTTCTTCAAAACACTGAAATAGGCATAAAACAACAAATCTGGGATGGGCCTCCGGTTAATAGGTTAGTCCCAAAAATAATATAAAAGTGGATAATAAAGCCCAATATTGCCCAAAACAGTAGATAATATAGCATGGAGCAATCAAAAATTATAGATACGTTGGAGACGTATCAAGCATCCCCAAGCTTAATTCCTGCTCGTCCTCGAGTAGGTAAATGATAGAAAGATAATTTTTGATCTGGAATGCTAGTTGGCATAATTTCAATGTAATTCTTCTTACTTGTGATATGAATATTCAGATCCGAAAGATTCAAGACAAAAGTTCATATTGACATAAAAATAATAATACTTCAAGCATACCAACTAAGCAATCATGTCTTCTCAAAATAACAAGGCCAAAGAAAGTTATCCCTACAAAATCATATAGTCTGGCTATGCTCCATCTTCACCACACAAAATATTTAAATCATGCACAACCCCGATGACAAGCCAAGCAATTGTTTCATACTTTTGATGTTCTCAAACTTTTTCAATCTTCACGCAATACATGTGTGTGAGCCATGGACATAGCACTATAGGTGGAATAGAATGGTGGTTGTGGAGAAGACAAAAAGGGAGAAGATAGTCTCACATCGACTAGGCGTATCAACGGGCTATGGAGATGCCCATCAGTAGATATCAATGTGAGTGAGTAGGGATTGCCATGCAACGGATGCACTAGAGCTATAAGTGTATGAAAGCTCAACAAAAGAAACTAGTGGGTGTGCATCCAACTTGCTTGCTTACGAAGACCTAGGGCATTTTGAGGAAGCCCATCATTGGAATATACAAGCCAAGTTCTATAATGAAAGATTCCCACTAGTATATGAAAGTGACAACATATGAGACTCTCTATATGAAGAACATGGTGCTACTTTGAAGCACAATATATGAGACTCGCTATATCATGGTGCTACTTTGAAGCACAAGTGTGGAAAAAAAAGGATAGTAGCATTGCCCATTTTTATATTATTTTTTATTTGGCCTTTCCCTTTTTTATGGCCTTTCTCTTTTTTTGGCCTTCCTTTTTTATTTGGCCTTTCTTTTTTTATTTGGGACAATGCTCTATTAATGATGATCATCACACTTCTATTTATTTATAACTCAATGATTACAACTCGATACTAGAACAAAGTATGACTCTATATGGATGCCTCCTGCGGTGTACCCGGATATGCAATGAATCAAGAGTGACAAGTATGAAAGAATTGTGAACGGTGGCTTTGCCACAAATACTATGTCAACTACATGATCATGCTAGCAATATGACAATGATGAATGTGTCATGATAAACTGGATGGTGGAAAGTTGTATGGCAATATATCTCGGAATGGCTATGGAAATGCCATAATAGGTAGGTATGGTGGCTGTTTTGAGGAAAGATATGGTTGGTGTATGGTACCGGCGAAAGTTGCGCGGTACTAGAGAGGCTAGCAAAGGTGGAAGGGTGAGAGTGCGTATAATCCATGGACTCAACATTAGTCATAAAGAACTCACATACTTATTTCAAAAATATATTAGTTATCGAAACAAAGTACTACGCACATGCTCCTAGGGGAATAGATTGGTAGGAAAAGACCATCGCTCGTCCCCGACCGCCACTCATAAGGAAGACAATCAATAAATACCTCATGCTCCGACTTCGTCACATAACGGTTCACCATACGTGCATGCTATGGGAATCACAAACTTTAACACAAGTATTATTTAAATTCACAACTACTCAACTAGCTTAACTTTAATATTATCACCTCCATATCTCAAAACAATTATCATGCTTCAAACTTCTCCTAGTATTCAACACACTCATAAGAGAATTTTATTATTCTTGAATACCTGGCATATTAGGATTTTAAGCAAATTGCCATGCTATTTAAGACTCTCAAAATAATATAAGTGAAGCATGAGAGTTCATCTATTTCTTCAAAATAAAACTACCACCATGCTCTAAAATATATGAGTGAAGCACTAGAGCAAATGACAAACTACTCCGAAAGATTTAAGTGAAGATCAATGAGTAGTTAAATAATTATTTAGCTATGTGAAGACTCTCTGACATTTAATAATTTCAGATCTTGGTATTTTATTCAAACAGCAAGCAAAGCAAAAGAAAATGACATTCTAAGAATAGTAAACATCATGTGAAGAAGCAAAAACTTAGGATCAACCGGTACTAACCGATATTTGTTGAAGAAGAAAGGTGGGATGCCAACCGGGGAATCCCCAAGCTTAGATGCTTGAGACTTCTTGAAATATTATCTTGGGGTGCCTTGGGCATCCCCAAGCTTGAGATTTTGTGTCTCCTTAATTCCTCTCATATCACGGTCTCCCTAAATCTCAAAAGCTTCATCCACACAAAACTCAACAAGGACTCGTGAGATAAGTTAGTATAAACCATTGCAAAAACCTTATCATACTCTACTGTACAAAATCACTAAAATTATTATTCAACATTGCATACTAAATGCCTCTGCATATTTAATAGTCCTATCCTCAAATAGAATCATTAAAGAAGCAAACATATGCAAACAATGCAAACATAACAGCAATCTTCCTAAACAGGATAGTCTGTAAAGAATGCTGCAACATCCATACTTTCCTAGCTCCAAAAATTACGAAATAAAATTCCCACTGTAGTAAATTTATCATAGCTTAATATGCAAAAGGTTTCAACATTTTATCACATTCTTGCTTTTCTAGGGAATTATTGCAACAGCGGTAAACTTTCTGTTTTCAAACAGCAACATGTATACTTGTAACATAGGCATAGTAAAGGCTATCAATGCCACTTTTATTGAAATAAAAGATGCAAAACATTGTTTTAAATAACAGCAAGAAAATCCTAACAAAATAAATTTACGCTCCAAGCAAAACACATATCATGTGACGAATAAAAATATAGCTCCAAGTAAAGTTACCGATGAACGAAGACGAAAGAGGGGATGCCTTCCGGGGCATCCCCAAGCTTAGGCTCTTGGTTGTCCTTGAATATTACCTTGGGGTGCCTTGGGAATCCCCAAGCTTAGGCTCTTGCCACTCCTTATTCCATATTCCATCGAATCCTTATCCAAAACTTGAAAACTTCACAACACAAAACTTAAAGTAAAAAACTCGTGAGCTCCGTTAGCGAAAGAAAACAAAAGACCACTTCAAGGTACTGTAATGAACTCATTCTTTATTTATACGGGTGTTATACCTACTTTATTCCAACTTTTCTATGGTTTATAAACTATTTTACTAGCCATAGATTCATCAAAATAAGCAAACAACACACGAAAAACAGAATATGTGAAAAACAGAACAGTCTGTAGTAATCTGTAGCTAGCGCAAGATCTGGAACCCCAAAAATTCTAAAATAAATTGCTGGACGTGAGGAATTTATCTATTAATCATCTTCAAAAAGAATTAACTAAATATAACTCTCCAAATAAAAATGACAGCAGTTCTCGTGAGCGCTAAAGTTTCTGTTTTTTACAGCAAGTTCAACAAGACTTTCCCCAAGTCTTCCCAACGGTTCTACTTGGCACAAACACTAATTAAACAACTAAAACCACATCTAAACAGAGGCTAGATGAATTATTTATTACTAAACATGATCAAAAAGTAAGGAACAAAAATAAAATTGGGTTGCCTCCCAACAAGCGCTATCGTTTAACGCCCCTAGCTGGGCATGATGATTTCAACGATGCTCACATAAAAGATAAGAATTGTAACATAAAGAGAGCATCATGAAGAATATGACTAGCACATTTAAGTCTAAAATACTTCCTATGCATAGGGATTTTGTGAGAAAACAACTTATGGGAACAATAATCAACTTGCATAGGAAGGTAAAACAAGCATAACTTCAAAACTTTAAGCACATAGAGAGGAAACTTGATATTATTGCAATTCCTACAAGCATATGTTCCTCCCTCATAATAATTTTCAGTAGCATCATGAATGAATTCAACAATATAACCAGCACCTAAAGCATTCTTTTCATGATCTACAAGCATAGAAATTTTATTACTCTCCACATAAGCAAAATTCTTCTCATGAATAATAGTGGGAGCAAACTCAACAAAAATAATTATCATGTGAGGCATAATCCAATTGAAAATTAAAATCATGACGACAAGTTTCATGGATATCATTATTCTTTATAGCATACAAGTCATCACAATAATCATCATAGATAGCAACTTTGTTCTCATAATCAATTGGAACCTCTTCCAAAATAGTGGATTCATCACAAAATAAAGTCATGACCTCTCCAAATCCACATTCATCAATATAATCATCATAAATAGGAGGCATGCTTTCATCATAATAAATTTGCTCATCAAAACTTGGGGGACAAAAAATATCATCTTCATCAAACATAGCTTCCCCAAGCTTGTGGCTTTGCATATCATTAGCATCATGGATATTCAAGGAATTCATACTAACAACATTGCAATCATGCTCATCATTCAAATATTTAGTGCCAAACATTTTATAGATTTCTTCTTCTAGCACTTGAGCACAATTATCCTTTCCATCATACTCACGAAAGATATTAAAAAGGTGAAGCGTATGCGACAAACTCAATTCCATTTTTTATAGTTTTCTTTTATAAACTAAACTAGTGATAAAACAAGAAACTAAAAGACTCGATTGCAAGATCTAAAGATATACCTTCAAGCGCTAACCTCCCCGGCAACGGCGCCAGAAAAGAGCTTGATGTCTACTACACAACCTTCTTCTTGTAGACGTTGTTGGGCCTCCAAGTGCAGAGATTTGTAGGATAGTAGCAAATTTCCCTCAAGTGGACGACCTAAGGTTTATCAATCCGTAGGAGGCGTAGGATGAAGATGGTCTCTCTCAAGCAACCCTGCAACCAAATAACAAAGATTCTCTTGTGTCCCCAACACACCCAATACAATGGTAAATTGTGTAGGTTCACTAGTTCGGCGAAGAGATGGTGATACAAGCGGTATATGGATAGTAGATAATAGTTTTTGTAACCTGAAAATATAAAAACAGTAAGGTAGCAAGTGATAAAAGTGAGCGTAAACGGTATTGCAATGAAAGGAAACAAGACCTAGGGTTCATACTTTCACTAGTGTAAGTTCCCTCAACAATACTAACATAATTGGATCACATAACTATCCCTCAACAAGCAACAAAGAATCACTCCAAAGTCACTAATAGCGGAGAACGAACGAAGAGATTATGGTAGGGTACGAAACCACCTCAAAGTTATTCTTTCCAATCAATCTGTTGGGCTATTCCTATAAGTGTCACAAATAGCCCTAGAGTTCGTACTAAAATAACACCTTAAGACACAAATCAACCAAAACCCTAATGTCACCTAGATACTCCAATGTCACCTCAAGTATCCGTGGGTATGATTATACGATATGCATCACACAATCTCATATTCATCTATTCAACCAACACAAAGGACCTCATAGAGTGCCCCAAAGTTTCTACCGGAGAATCACGACGAAACATGTGCCAACCCCTATGCATAGGTTCTCAATGTCACGAAACCCGCAAGTTGGTCACCAAGACATACATCAAGTGTTCTCAAGTCTTTAAAGACTCAATCCGATAAGATAACTTCAAAGGGGAAACTCAATTCATTACAAGAGAGAATAGGGGGAGGAGAAACATAAGATCCAACTATAATAGCAAAGCTCGCGATACATCAAGATCGTGCCAAAGCAAGAACACGAGAGAGAGAGAGATCAAACACATAGCTACTTGTACATACCCTCAGCCCCGAGGGAGAACTACTCCCTCCTCGTCATGGGGAGCACCGGGATGATGTAGATGGCCACCGGTGAGGGTTCCCCCTCCAGCAGGGTGCCGAAACAGTGTCCCGATTGACTTTTGGTGGCTACAGAGGCTTCTGGCGGCGGAACTACCGATCTATCTTTTCGTTTTGGAAGTTTTAGGTCACGTAGGTATATATGGGTGTAGGAGGTACGTCAGGGGAGCCACGAGGGTCCCACGAGATAGGGGGGCGCGCCCTAGGGGGGGCGCGCCCCCCACCCTCGTGAGCACCTCGTTTCTTCCTTGACGTGGGGTCCAAGTCCATCAGGTGTGTTTCCTTCCAAAAATAACTTCTCTAGTTGATTTCGTTCCGTTTCGACTTTGTCTGATATTCCTTTTCTTCAAAACACTGAAATAGGCATAAAACAGCAAATCTGGGCTGGGCCTCCGGTTAATAGGTTAGTCCCAAAAATAATATAAAAGTGGATAATAAAGCCAATATTGCCCAAAACAGTAGATAATATAGCATGGAGCAATCAAAAATTATAGATACGTTGGAGACGTATCAAGCATCCCCAAGCTTAATTCCTGCTCGTCCTCGAGTAGGTAAATGATAAAAAGATAATTTTTGATGTGGAATGTTAGTTGGCATAATTTCAGTGTAATTCTTCTTACTTATGATATGAATATTCAGATCCGAAAGATTCAAGACAAAAGTTCATATTGACATAAAAATAATAATACTTCAAGCATACCAACAAAGCAATCATGTCTTCTCAAAATAACAAGGCCAAAGAAAGCTATCCCTACAAAATCATATAGTCTGTCTATGCTCCATCTTCACCACACAAAATATTTAAATCATGCACAACCCCGATGACAAGCCAAGCAATTGTTTCATACTTTTGATGTTCTCAAACTTTTTCGATGTTCACACAATACATGAGTGTGAGCCATGGACATAGCACTATAGGTGGAATAGAATGGTGGTTGTGGAGAAGACAAAAAGGGAGAAGATAGTCTCACATCGACTAGGCGTATCAACGGGCTATGGAGATGCCCATCAATAGATATCAATGTGAGTGAGTAGGGATTGCCATGCAACGGATGCACTAGAGCTATAAGTGTATGAAAGCTCAACAAAAGAAACTAATGGGTGTGCATCCAACTTGCTTGCTCACGAAGACCTAGGGCATTTTGAGGAAGCCCATCATTGGAATATACAAGCCAAGTTCTATAATGAAAGATTCCCACTAGTATATGAAAGTGACAACATATGAGACTCTCTATATGAAGAACATGGTGCTACTGTGAAGCACAATATATGAGACTCGCTATATCATGGTGCTACTTTGAAGCACAAGTGTGGAAAAAAAGGATAGTAGCATTGCCCCTTTTTATATATTTTTTTATTTGGCCTTTCCCTTTTTTATGGCCTTTCTCTTTTTTTGGCCTTCCTTTTTTTTATTTGGCCTTTCTTTTTTTTATTTGGGACAATGCTCTATTAATGATGATCATCACACTTCTATTTATTTACAACTCAATGATTACAACTCGATACTAGAACAAAGTATGACTCTATATGGATGCCTCCGGCGGTGTACCGGGATATGCAATGAATCAAGAGTGACAAGTATGAAAGAATTGTGAACGGTGGCTTTGCCACAAATACTATGTCAACTACATGATCATGCTAGCAATATGACAATGATGAATGTGTCATGATAAACTGGATGGTGGAAAGTTGCATGTCAATATATCTCAGAATGGATATGGAAATGCCATAATAGGTAGGTATGGTGGCTGTTTTGAGGAAAGATATGGTTGGTGTATGGTACCGGCGAAAGTTGCGCAGTACTAGAGAGGCTAGCAAAGGTGGAAGGGTGAGAGTGCGTATAATCCATGGACTCAACATTAGTCATAAAGAACTCACATACTTATTTCAAAAATATATTAGTTATCGAAACAAAGTACTACGCACATGCTCCTAGGGGAATAGATTGGTAGGAAAAGACCATCGCTCGTCCCCGACCGCCACTCATAAGGAAGACAATCAATAAATACCTCATGCTCCGACTTCGTCACATAACGGTTCACCATACGTGCATGCTATGGGAATCACAAACTTTAACACAAGTATTATTTAAATTCACAACTACTCAACTAGCTTAACTTTAATATTATCACCTCCATATCTCAAAACAATTATCATGCTTCAAACTTCTCCTAGTATTCAACACACTTGTAAGAGAATTTTATTATTCTTGAATACCTAGCATATTAGGATTTTCAGCAAATTACCATGCTATTTAAGACTCTCAAAATAATATAGGTGAAGCATGAGAGTTCATCTATTTCTTCAAAATAAAACTACCACCATGCTCTAAAAGATATAAGTGAAGCACTAGAGCAAATGACAAACTACTCTGAAAGATTTAAGTGAAGATCAATGAGTAGTTAAATAATTATTTAGCTATGTGAAGACTCTCTAACATTTAATAATTTCAGATCTTGGTGTTTTATTCAAACATCAAGCAAAGCAAAAGAAAATGACATTCTAAGAATAGTAAACATAATGTGAAGAAGCAAAAACTTAGGATCAACCGGTACTAACCGATAGTTGTTGAAGAAGAAAGGTGGAATGCCAACCGGGGCATCCCCAAGCTTAGATGCTTGAGACTTCTTGAAATATTATCTTGGGGTGCCTTGGGCATCCCCAAGCTTAATCTTTTGTGTCTTATTAATTCCTCTCATACCACGGTCTACCTAAATCTCAAAAGCTTCATCCACACAAAACTCAACAAGGACTCGTGAGATAAGTTAGTATAAACCATTGCAAAAACCTTATCATACTCTACTGTAGCAAATCACTAAAATTATTATTCAACATTGCATACTAAATGCCTCTGCATATTTAATAGTCCTATCCTCAAATAGAATAATTAAAGAAGCAAACATATGCAAACAATGCAAACATAACAGCAATCTTCCTAAACAGGATAGTCTGTAAAGAATGTTGCAACATCCATACTTCCCTAGCTCCACAAATTATGAAATAAAATTCCCACTGTAGTAAATTTATCAGAGCTTAATATGCAAAATGTTTCAACATTTTATCACATTCTGACTTTTCTAGGGAATTATTGCAACAGCGGTAAACTTTCTGTTTTCAAACAACAACATGTATACTTGTAACATAGGCATAGTAAAGGCTATCAATGCCACTTTTATTGAAATAAAAGATGCAAAACATTGTTTTAAATAACAGCAAGAAAATCCTAACAAAATAAATTGACGCTCCAAGCAAAACACATATCATGTGGCGAATAAAAATATAGCTCCAAGTAAAGTTACCGATGAACAAAGACGAAAGAGTTGATGCCTTCCGGGGCATCCCCAAGCTTAGGCTCTTGGTTGTCCTTGAATATTACCTTGGGGTGCCTTGGGCATCCCCAAGCTTAGGCTCTTGCCACTCCTTATTCCATAGTCCATTGAATCCTTACCCAAAACTTGAAAACTTCACAACACAAAACTTAAAGTAGAAAAGTCGTGAGCTCCGTTAGCGAAAGAAAACAAAAGACCACTTCATGGTACTGTAATGAACTAATTCTTTATTTATACGGGTGTTATACCTACTGTATTCCGGTTTTCTTTTAAAAAAACCGGCGACTACCTCGTCGGTCCGGCGAGACACGACGGCGACGGCGAGGCGAGGCGGCGCGGCAGCGGGCGGCGGCGGCGGGCGCGGCAGCGGGCGGCGGCGGCTGCTGCGGGCGGGGCGAGGCGGCGGTGGCAGGTGGTGGTGGCCGGGGGGGCGGGGGTATATAAGGGGAGGGGGTGCCTTGGGGAGGGGGCAAAGGGGTGGCGGGGCGGAGTCCTAGCCGGACTCCGGTCCGGGGCGGCATGGCGGCGTCGGTCTCCTGAGGGAGACGGCGTCGCGGGGGAGGTGGGTCGGCGCTGGGCTTCGGCCCAGTTAGCCACGCCCACTTTTTTTAAGTAATTCCGCCGAAACTAAAAAATCCTAGAAAGTAAAATAAAAATCTAAAAATGCCAAAACAAATTTTCACCGTCTAAATGAAATATTTAGAACGAGATGAACATTTTCTTGGCCCTAAAATGCAATTTTGAAAACGTGTAATTTTTCTAATGCAAACAAAATTGCAAATAAAATCCAAATAAAACCAAATATTGATTTTAATATTTTTCCTCCAATATTTCATTTATTTTGGAGAAGTCATATTATCTCCTCTCATATATTTTAATATGAAATATTTTCAGAGAGAAAAATAATTAAAACCGAAATCCTCGTTTCAGAATTTGATAAAATCAAATTTGAAAACCGGGGAAATCCCCAACTCTCTCCAAGGGTCCTTGAGCTGCTTAGGATTTTGAGGATCGCGAGACGAAATGCAATAAAATATGATATGCAAGAATGATCTATGTATAACATTCCAAATTGAAAATTTGGGATGTTACAAACCTACCCCCCTTAAGATGAATCTCGCCCTCAAGATTCGAGTTGGCTAGAAAATAGGTGTGGGTGGTCTTTGCGAAGATCATCCTCTCGTTCCCAGGTGGCTTCATCTTAGGTATGGTGGCTCCACTGAACTTTGCAAAACTTAATAACCTTGCTGCGGGTGACTCGACTGGCAAACTCCAAAATCTTGACTGGCTTCTCCTCATAAGTCAAGTCATTGTCCAACTGAATCGCCTCCAAGGGTACGGTATCTCTTAGCGGTATGTCGGCCATCTCAGCATGGCACTTCTTCAACTGGGAAACGTGAAACACATCGTGAACTCCGGACAGTCCTTCAGGTAACTCCAACTTGTAGGCAACGTCTCCCATCCGTTCCAAAACACGATACGGTCCTACAAATCTTGGGGCTAACTTTCCCTTAACTCCAAAACGTTTCACTCCTCGCAAAGGTGATACTCGCAGATATGCTCTGTCTCCGATTTCATAGGTTACCTCCTTGTGTTTCGAATCTGCATAACTCTTCTGCCTGGACTGAGCTATCTTCAGTCTATCTCGAATCGGCTTAACCTTCTCCTCAGACTCTTTGATCAAGTCTGGTCCAAACAACCGTCGGTCTCCAACTTCATCCCACATCAATGGTGTTCTGCACCTTCGTCCATACAGGGCTTCGAACGGTGCCATCTTCAAACTGGCTTGGTAACTATTGTTGTATGAGAACTTTGTGTAAGGCAGATTGTCATCCCAACTAGACCCATAATCTAGCGCACAGGCTCTCAACGTATCCTCAAGAATCTGGTTGACTCTCTCGGTCTGTCCATCGGTCTGCGGGTGGAATGTTGTACTGAACTCCAATCTCGTTCCCAAAGTCTGGTGCAGCTGATGCCAAAACTTTGAGGTAAATTGTGTCCCTCTATCCGATACGATGGTCCTCGGAACTCCATGCAGACATATGATCCTGGTCATATATATCTTGGCCAACTTTGCACTGGTATAAGTTGTTTTCACTGGGATAAAGTGTGCCACTTTGGTCAAGCGGTAAACTGCTACCCATATAGAATCATATCCTGATTTGGTCCTGGGTAATTCAGTGATAAAATCCATGCCAAGTTTATCCCACTTCCATTCGGGTATCGGCATAGGCTGTAACAATCCTGCTGGCTTTTGATGCTTTGCCTTCACTCTCTGACATACATCGCATACGGCTACATACTCGGCGATATCCTTCTTCATCCCTGTCCACCAGAAACGTTCCTTCAAATCCAAATACATCTTGGTGTTTTCGGGGTGTATCGAGTATGGTGAGTCATGAGCCTCCTGAAGTATTAACTTCCTGATCTCTGTGTTATTGGGCACATAAACACGGTCCTCAAACCATAAGGTGTCGTGTTCATCCTCACGAAAACCTTTGGCCTTTCCTTTGCCCATTTTCTCCTTTATCTCGGCAATCTCTTTGTCATCCTTCTAAGCTTCTCGAATTTTTCCCAACAATGTAGAATGTACCTCCATCATTGCAACAAAACCTCTAGGAACAATCTCCAATCGAAGTTCCCGGAGATCCTCTGCTAACTCCTTCGGCATTCCCATGCTCTCTAGGGTATTAGCATAACTCTTCCGGCTCAAAGCGTCCGCTACGACATTGGCCTTTCCTGGATGATAGTGAAGCTTCATGTCATAATCCTTTATAAGATCCAACCATCTTCTCTGCCTAAGGTTCAGTTCCTTCTGGGTGAAAATGTACTTCAAACTCTTATGATCCGTGTACACATCACAATGGTTTCCAATAAGGTAATGTCTCCAAGTCTTCAACGCATGAACTCCAAGTCTTCAATGCACGAACTATGGCTGCTAGCTCCAAATCATGTGTGGCATAATTTAAGCTTGCCTCACAATCTTCTGTCCATTTAAACTTGGTATCCTTCTTCAATAATTCCGTCATTGGCTTCGCGATCTTGGAAAAATTCTCAATGAATCTCCGATAGTATCCTGCGAGTCCAAGAAAACTGTGGATCTCGCTAACTGAAGTGGGTGCCAACCATTCAGTGACTGACTAAACCTTGGTGGGGTCTACTACTATACCTTCTCCTGATATAACATGTCCAAGGAATCCGACTTCCTTCAACCAAAACTCGCATTTGCTGAACTTGGCGTACAACTGATGTTCCCTGAGTTTCTCGAGAACTAAACGCAAATGCTCCTTGTGTTCCTCTTCATTCTTCGAATATACAATTATATCATCAATGAACCCCACAACAAACTTATCCAAATATTCCATGACTCCTGGTAGTTGTTGAATGTTGCCACCATCAACTGCATACTCATCTCATCATTCATCCCTTCCATAAACTTCTCCTGCTTTGCGGCATCTGTGGCCACATCATTAGGGGCATAGCGAGATAACTTGCTTCATCTGCGTACTGAGCCACAGTACGGTTCCCCTGTTGTAAGTTGCGAAACTCACGCTTCTTCATATTCATGGCTCCAGTTGAGACATGGGCTGTACGGAAGGCTTGCTGAAACTGGTCTCATGTCATCGTGGCTATAGGGTAGGTGACAGTGTAATTCTCCCACCATGAGGCTGCTGGTCCATCCAACTGATGTGCGGCAAAACGCACCTTCTCAGCATCAGTACATCCTGCAGTGGTTAACTCCCTTCCAATCCTGTGGAGCCAATCATCTGCTACTATAGGCTCGGTGCTACTGGAAAACACCGACGGCTGCAACCTCAGAAAACGAGCTAAGTTGTCAACTGGTGGTGGTGGTGGATTTTTGTTGTTGTTGTTGTTGTTGTTGCCTTGGTTCTGAACTAACAACTGCATCAGGGTATTTTGCTGCTGGATCAACTGAGTGAGCTCCGGTGGGAAAGCAAATCCGGGATCATGTCTCGGAGGCATCTGATGGGTTTAGAGGGGAGAGATTAAAATAGAATGAGGTCTAATGAGAAAGCACTACCCATATGCACATGAGACAAACACAATCATTTCACTCAATCAATCAAGCAAGGGCATACAATTGATCTAACTATCATTACAAAAGTGCTCGGACTACTCTATTTACATGGTGGAATACTACTACTGATGTGGTGGTCTACTAAAAATATTCCTCGGTTGAAGACTCCATGATATCTGCTCCAGCTTCGTCTTCATAGACATCATCACTAAGATCGGAGTCGGTGTCATCGATGATGATGTAGTCCTCCGGGCGAATCTCCTTGGGTTCTTTGTCTTCTCCTCTTGGTGCGGGGTCTCTCAGGAATACTCCTAGCTTCCTTTCCAGATCGTCATTCTTCTCCACTAGTACGACGATTTCCTCCTCATAATCTTCACGTGTAGCCTTAAGTTCTTCCTCCAGTTCCGTGATCCTTGTCATCGCCTTTTTCAGATCTATCATGCCTGCGCACATCTAATTCTCCTGGCATCGAATGTGCTGGTTTAGTTCCTGGATGAAAGCTGCAATTGATCTATCCTTCCTGGTGCTGATAATCTCCCATTGCTCATCTCAGCGCCCACAGATCTAGTAGATAGTATCCTTAAGCTTCTTTTGGTTAACTTCTCCAATGCGTCCCATGGTGATGTGAGCTGCCATACTCTTTCCTAAACTCCGGGTTGGTGCATCAAAGGAAAACTCTTTGGGTTTAGTGACTGGCGTGAAGATTCTTCCTGGAACTTGAACTTGAATCATGCATCGCTCCTCTTCTGGTAAAGTGGCATTGTAGGTCCCGGTGAAGCTTGGTGTTCCTATGTTCAGGTACCTAGTGACTTCCTTCAAGTGTCGTCCGAAAGGTGCTTCTTCATCCGGTTGTGCAAACTTGTTCCTTGCATCCGCCATCCTAAAGAGTAGAAAATGGAGAGGAGTCAGAAATGAGAGAGAATAGTGATCTATGGCTTTTAGCTTAGTGGTCGTGTCCTACACTCAGCGTGTGCTCTAATACCATCTTGTAGCGACCCGACCTCAAACGGTCAAGTCTCTGTGCTTCAGTGTCATCCCAGGATTGGTAATGCTGACACACACAGTACTCGAGGATTTATAACAGAGTAGCAATCACACACTTATTACATTGAATGTCTCCAAAGAGAACTTATTACAATAAATATGGCATAAGGCCATCTAATACGATAACAGCGGAAGGCTTGGAAGATAAAGTGAGTCCATCAACTCCAACGGCATAGCTGAGCTGCACGGCAACGACCTAACGAACCTTAATCCTCGTCTGAAAAGTCTGCAACATAAGATGTTGCAGCCCGAAAACGGGTCAGCACATGGAATATGCTGGCAAAGTAACACAGTAGAGCAAGAACAGAATAATGCTATCACTACATGCATATTTGGCTGGTGGAAAGCTCTATGGTTACAGTTTTGCGAAAAGCCAATTTTTCCCTACAACAAAGGAATAGATTTTAATTTAACTATCATGGTAGTTGAAACATCATTGAGAAGGTTCCTCCAACTCAATCCCAATTAAGGTAATTACCAACCCAACAATATTAATTTAGAGTGATGAGATACTTAAGATACTCCAAGTACTAGATACTCAAGATGCCCATAACCGGGGACACGACTAACCATGATTAGTTTGTACACTCTACAGAGGTTTGCACACTTTTCCCCACAAGACTCGATCGCCTTTGTTGGATTTCTCGTACTACGTGGTGTTTGAGAAACGGATGACTGAGACACAGTCTTTCAGAAACATTAACTCTCTACTCCGGGCAGACCATACCAAACCTACAACCCACTACCTGTTGATCCACCTCTTCAAGAGCTTCACGTAATTTACTCAACTATGCTAGAGCCCATAATAGCTTGTGGCTGCACACGGAAGTTTCTAGCATGAATCATCTCAGTTCCCTTTGAGCCTGGGTGGCGGTCCATAGGAAGATCACACGGGTACTCCAGGATTTCCAAAAATAGGAGCAACACTGGGTACTCCAGTGTTGGGGAACGTTGCAGAAAACAAAAAATTTCCTACTCATTTCACCAAGATCCATCTAGGAGTTCATCTAGCAACGAGTCATCGGATGCATCTACATACCTTTGTAGATCACGTGCGGAAGCGTTCAAAGAACGGTGATGATGTAGTCGAACACGACGTGATCCAAATCACCGATGACCAAGCGCCGAACGGACGGCACCTCCGCGTTCAACACACGTACGGGACGGGAGACGTCTCCTCCTTCTTGATCCAGCAAGGGGGAAGGAGAGGTTGATGAAGATCCAGCAGCACGACGGCGTGGTGGTGGATGCAGGGCGTCATAGTAGCAGGGCTTCGCCTATACTACGAGAGAGAGACGTAACGGGGAGAGAGGGAGGCGCCAGGGGCTGGTGTATGAAGTCCCTCCTCTCCCCCACTATATATAGGAGGGCCAAGGGGGGGGTGCGCAGCCTAGGAGATCCAATCTCCTAGGTGCGGCTGCCAAGGGGAGGTTTCCCTCCCCCCCAAGGCACCTAGGGGTGCCTTCCACTAGTGGGACTCCTCCCCCATGGAAACCCTAGGCGCATGGGCCTAGTGGGGCTGATGCCCTTGGCCCATCTAGGCCAAGGCGCACCCCCTACAGCCCATGTGGCCCCCCGGGACAGGTGGCCCCACCCGGTGGGCCCCCGGGACCCCACCGGTGGTCCCGGTACAATACCGATAACCCCGAAACTTGTCCCGATGGACAAAACAGCACTTCCTATATATAATTCTTTACCTCCGGACCATTCCGGAACTCCTCGTGAGGTCCGGGATCTCATCTGGGACTCCGAACAACATTCGGGTTACTGCATATACATATCTTCACAACCCTAGCGTCACCGAACCTTAAGTGTGTAGACCCTACGGGTTCGGGAGACAAGCAGACATGACCGAGACGACTCTCCGGTCAATAACCAACAGCGGGATCTGGATACCCATGTTGGCTCCCACATCCTCCACGATGATCTCATCGGATGAACCACGATGTCGAGGATTCAATCAACCCCGTATGCAATTCCCTTTGTCAATCGATATGTTACTTGCCCGAGATTCGATCGTCGGTATCCCAACACCTCGTTCAATCTCGTTACCGGCAAGTCACTTTACTCGTACCGTAATGCATGATCCCGTGACCAGACACTTGGTCACTTTGAGCTCATTATGATGATGCATTACCGAGTGGGCCCAGTGATACCTCTCCATCATACGGAGTGACAAATCCCAGTCTTGATCCATGTCAACCCAACAGACACTTTCAGAGATACCCGTAGTCTACCTTTATAGTCACCCAGTTACGTTGTGACGTTTGGTGTACCCAAAGCACTCCTACGGTATCCGGGAGTTACACGATCTCATGGTCTAAGGAAAGGATACTTGACATTGGAAAAACTCTAGCAAACGAACTATACGATCTTTATGCTATGTTTAGGATTGGGTCTTGTCCATCACATCATTCTCCTAATGATGTGATCTCGTTATCAATGACATCCAATGACCATAGTCAGGAAACCATGACTATTTGTTGATCAACGAGCTAGTCAACTAGAGGCTTACTAGGGACATGTTGGTGTCTGTTATTCACACATGTATTACGATTTCCGGATAATACAATTATAGCATGAATAAAGACAATTATCATGAACAAGGAAATATAATAATAAAGCTTTTATTATTGATTCTAGGGCATATTTCCAACAGTCTCCCACTTGCACTAGAGTCAATAATCTAGTTACATTGTGATGAATCGAACACCCATGGAATTCTGGTGTTGATCATGTTTTGCTCTAGGGAGAGGTTTAGTCAACGGATCCTCTACATTCAGGTCCGTATGTACTTTACAAATCTCTATGTCTCCATCTTGAACATTTTCACGAATGGAGTTGAAGCAACGCTTGATGTGCCTTGTCTTCTTGTGAAACCTGGGCTCCTTGGCAAGAGCAATAGCTCCAGTGTTGTCACAGAAGAGATTGATCGGCCCCGACGCATTGGGTATGACTCCTAGGTCGGTGATGAACTCCTTCACCCATATTGCTTCATGTGCTGCCTCCGAGGCTGCCATGTACTCCGCTTCACATGTAGATCCCGCCACGACGCTTTGCTTGCAACTGCACCAGCTTACTGCCCCACCATTCAAAATATACACGTATCCGGTTTGTGACTTTGAGTCATCCAGATCTATGTCGAAGCTAGCGTCGACGTAACCCTTTACGACGAGCTCTTCGTCACCTCCATAAACGAGAAACATTTCCTTAGTCCTTTTCAGGTACTTCAGGATATTCTTGACCGCTGTCCAGTGTTCCTTGCCGGGATTACTTTGGTACCTTCCTACCAAACTTACGGCAAGGTTTACATCAGGTCTGGTACACAGCATGGCATACATAATAGAACCTATGGCTGATGCATAGGGGATGACGCTCATCTCTTCTATATCTTCTGCCGTGGTCGGACATTGAGCTGAGCTCAATTTCATACCTTGTAACACAGGCAAGAACCCCTTCTTAGACTGATCCATATTGAACTTCTTCAATATCTTATCAAGGTATGTGCTTTGTGAAAGACCTATGAGGCGTCTCGATCTATATCTATAGATCTTGATGCCTAATATATAAGCAGCTTCTCCAAGGTCCTTCATTGAAAAACTTTTATTCAAGTAGGCCTTGATGCTGTCCAAGAGTTCTATATCATTTCCCATCAACAGTATGTCATCTACATATAATATGAGAAATGCTACAGAGCTCCCACTCACTTTCTTGTAAACGCAGGCTTCTCCATAAGTCTGCGTAAACCCAAACGCTTTGATCATCTCATCAAAGCGAATGTTCCAACTCCGAGATGCTTGCACCAGCCCATAAATCGAGCATTGGAGCTTGCACACCTTGTCAGCATTCTTAGGATCGACAAAACCTTCCGGCTGCATCATATACAATTCTTCCTTAAGGAAACCATTAAGGAATGCCGTTTTGACGTCCATTTGCCATATCTCATAATCGTAGAATGCGGCAATTGCTAACATGATTCGGACGGACTTTAGCTTCGCTACCGGTGAGAAAGTCTCATCGTAGTCAACCCCTTGAACTTGTTGATAACCCTTGGCGACAAGTCGAGCTTTATAGATGGTCACATTACCATCCGCGTCTGTCTTCCTCTTAAAGATCCATTTATTTTCTATGGCTCGCCGTTCAACGGGCAAGTCAGTCAAAGTCCATACTTCGTTTTCATACATGGATCCTATCTCGGATTTCATGGCTTCCAGCCATTTTTCGGAATCCGGGCCTGCCATCGCTTCTTCATAGTTCGAGGGTTCACCATTGTCTAACAACATGATTTCCAAGACAGGGTTGTCGTACCACTCTGGTGCGGAACATGTCCTTATGGACCTTCGAATTTCAGTAGGAGCTTGATCAGAAGTATCTTGATCATTATCATTAACTTCCTCTCTAGTCGGTGCAGGCACCTCAGGAACATTTTCTTGAGTTGCGCCATTTGCCGGTTCAAGAGGTAATACTTCATCAAGCTCTACTTTCCTCCCACTTACTTCTTTCGAGAGAAACTCTTTCTCTAGAAAGGACCCATTCTTGGCAACAAAGATCTTGCCTTCGGATCTGAGGTAGAAGGTGTACCCAATAGTTTCTTTTGGCTATCCTATGAAGACGCATTTTTCCGACTTGGGTTCGAGCTTTTCAGGTTGAAGTTTCTTGACATAAGCATCGCATCCCCAAACTTTTAGAAACGATAGCTTAGGTTTCTTCCCAAACCATAATTCATACGGTGTCGTCTCAACGGATTTCGACGGAGCCCTATTTAAAGTGAATGCGGCAGTCTCTAAAGCATAGCCCCAAAAAGATAGCGGTAAATCGGTAAGAGACATCATAGATCGCACCATATCTAACAGAGTGCGATTACGACGTTCAGACACACCGTTACGCTGAGGTGTTCCAGGCGGCGTGAGTTGTGAAACTATTCCACATTTTCTTAAGTGTGTGCCAAATTCGTGACTCAAGTATTCTCCTCCATGATCTGATCGTAGAAACTTAATTTTCCTGTCACGTTGATTCTCAACCTCACTCTGAAATTCCTTGAACTTTTCAAAGGTTTCAGACTTGTGTTTCATTAAGTAGATATACCCATATCTACTTAAATCATCAGTGAGTGTGAGAACATAACGATAGCCACCGCGAGCCTCAACACTCATTGGACCGCACACATCAGTATGTATGATTTCCAACAAGTTGGTTGCTCGCTCCATTGTTCCTGAGAACGGAGTCTTGGTCATCTTACCCATGAGGCATGGTTCGCACGTGTCAAATGATTCATAATCAAGAGACTCTAAAAGTCCATCTGCATGGAGCTTCTTCATGCGTTTGACACCTATGTGACCAAGGCGGCAGTGCCACAAGTATGTGGGACTATCATTATCAACCTTGCATCTTTTGGCACTCACATTATGAACATGTGTAGTATTACGTTCGAGATTCATAAAGAATAAACCATTCACCATTGGAGCATGACCATAAAACATATCTCTCATATAAATAGAACAACCATTATTCTCGGATTTAAATGAGTAGCCATCTCGAATTAAACGAGATCCCGATACAATGTTCATGCTCAAAGCTGGCACTAAATAACAATTATTAAGGTTTAAAACTAATCCCGAAGGTAGATATAGAGGTAGCGTGCCGACGGCGATCACATTGACCTTGGAACCATTCCCGACGCGCATCGTCACCTCGTCCTTTGCCAGTTTCCGCTTATTCCGCAGCCCCTGCTTTGAGTTACAAATGTGAGCAACTGCACCGGTATCAAATACCCAGGAGCTACTACGGGCACTAGTAAGGTACACATCAATTACATGTATATCACATATACCTTTTGTTTTGCCGGCCTTCTTGTCTGCTAAGTATTTAGGGCAGTTCCGCTTCCAGTGACCGCTTCCCTTGCAATAAAAGCACTCAGTCTCGGGCTTGGGTCCATTCTTTGGCTTCTTCCCGGCAGCTTGCTTGCCGGGCGCGGCAACCTCCTTGCCGTCCTTCTTGAAGTTCTTTTTACCCTTGCCTTTCTTGAACTTAGTGGTTTTATTGACCATCAACACTTGATGTTCCTTCTTGACTTCTACCTCCGCTGATTTCAGCATTGAGAACAACTCGGGAATGGTCTTTTGCATCCCCTGCATGTTGAAGTTCATCACAAAGCTCTTGTAGCTTGGTGGAAGCGACTGGAGGATTCTGTCAATGACCGCATCATCCGGGAGATTAACTCCCAGCTGAGACAAGCGCTTATGTAACCCAGACATAGTGAGTATGTGCTCACTGACAGAACTATTTTCCTCCATCTTACAGCTGAAGAACTTATCGGAGACTTCATATCTCTCGATCCGGGCATGAGCTTGAAAAACCATTTTCAGCTCTTCGAACATCTCATATGCTCCATGTCTCTCAAAACGCTTTTGGAGCCCCGGCTCTAAGCTGTAAAGCATGCCGCACTGAACAAGGGAGTAGTCATCAACACGTGTCTGCCAAGCGTTCATAACGTCTTGGTTCTGTGGGACGGGAGCTTCACCTAGCGGTGCTTGTAGGACATAATCTTTCTTGGCAGCTATGAGGATGATCCTCAGGTTCCGGACCCAGTCCGTATAGTTGCTGCCATCGTCTTTCAGCTTGGTTTTCTCTAGGAACGCGTTGAAGTTGAGGACTACGTGGGCCATTTGATCTACAAGACATATTGTAAAATATTTTAGACTAAGTTCATGATAATTAAGTTCATCTAATCAAATTATTAATGAACTCCCACTTAGATTAGACATCCCTCTAGTCATCTAAGTATTACATGATCCGAGTTGACTAGGCCGTGTCCGATCATCATGTGAGACGGACTAGTCAACATCGGTGAACATCTTCATGTTGATCGTATCTTCTATACGACTCATGCTCGACCTTTCGGTCTTCTGTGTTCCGAGGCCATGTCTGTACATGCTAGGCTCGTCAAGTCAACCTAAGTGTTTGCATGTGTAAATCTGTCTTACACCCGTTGTATGTGAACGTCTGAATAAAACACCCGATCATCACGTGATGTTTTGAAACAGCGAACTGTCGCAACGGTGCACAGTTAGGGGGAACACTTCTTGAAATTAGTATGAGGGATCATCTTATTTACTACCGTCGTTCTAAGTAAACAAGATGCAAAACATGATAAACATCACATGCAATCAAATAATGAACGTGACATGATATGGCCAATATCACATAGCTCCTTTGATCTCCATCTAGGGCTCCATGATCATCTTGTCACCGGCTTGACACCATGATCTCCATCATCATGATCTCCATCATCGTGTCTCCATGAAGTTGCTCGCCAACTATTACTTCTACTACTATGGCTAACGCGTTTAGCAATAAAGTAAAGTAATTTACATGGCGTTTCTCAATGACTCACAGGTCATATAAAAGAATAAAGACAACTCCTATGGCTCCTGCCGGTTGTCATACTCATCGACATGCAAGTCGTGATTCCTATTACAATAGCATGAACATCTCATACATCACATATAGATCATTCATCATTCATCACAACTTTGGCCATATCATATCACAAACCACTTGCTGCAAAAACAAGTTAGACGTCCTCTAATTGTTGTTGCAAGTTTTACGTGGCTGAATTAGGGTTCTAGCAAGAACGTCTTCTTACCTACGTTAAAGCCACAACGTGATTTGTCAACTTCTATTTACCCTTCATAAGGACCCTGTTCATCGAATCCGCTCCAACTAAAGTGGGAGAGACAGACACCCGCCAGCCACCTTATGCAACTAGTGCATGTTAGTCGGTGGAACCGGTCTCACGTAAGCGTACGTGTAAGGTTGGTCCGGGCCGCTTCATCCCACAATACCGCTGAAGCAAGAAAAGACTAGTAGCGGCAAGAAAGTTGACAAATCTACGCCCACAACAAATTGTATTCTACTCGCGCAAGAAGAACTACGCATAGACCTAGCTCATGATGCCACTGTTGGGGAACGTTGCAGAAAACAAAAATTTTCCTACTCGTTTCACCAAGATCCATCTAGGAGTTCATCTAGCAACGAGTCATCGGATGCATCTACATACCTTTCTAGATCGCGTGCGGAAGCGTTCAAAGAACGGTGATGATGTAGTCGAACACGACGTGATCCAAATCACCGATGACCAAGCGCCGAACGGACGGCACCTCCGCGTTCAACACACGTACGGGACGGGAGACGTCTCCTCCTTCTTGATCCAGCAAGGGGGAAGGAGAGGTTGATGAAGATCCAGCAGCACGACAGCGTGGTGGTGGATGCAGGGCGTCACAGTAGCAGGGCTTCGCCTATACTACGAGAGAGAGACGTAACGGGGAGAGAGGGAGGCGCCAGGGGCTGGTGTATGAAGTCCCTCCTCTTCCCCACTATATATAGGAGGGCCAAGGGGGGGTGGTGCGCAGCCTAGGAGATCCAATCTCCTAGGTGCGGCTGCCAAGGGGAGGTTTCCCTCCCCCCCAAGGCACCTAGGGGTGCCTTCCACTAGTGGGACTCCTCCCCCATGGAAACCCTAGGCGCATGGGCCTAGTGGGGCTGATGCCCTTGGCCCATCTAGGCCAAGGCGCACCCCCTACAGCCCATGTGGCCCCCCGGGACAGGTGGCCCCACCCGGTGGGCCCCCGGGACCCCACCGGTGGTCCCGGTACAATACCGATAACCCCGAAACTTGTCCCGATGGACAAAACAGCACTTCCTATATATAATTCTTTACCTCCGGACCATTCCGGAACTCCTCGTGAGGTCCGGGATCTCATCTGGGACTCCGAACAACATTCGGGTTACTGCATATACATATCTTCACAACCCTAGCGTCACCGAACCTTAAGTGTGTAGACCCTACGGGTTCGGGAGACAAGCAGACATGACCGAGACGACTCTCCGGTCAATAACCAACAGCGGGATCTGGATACCCATGTTGGCTCCCACATGCTCCACGATGATCTCATCGGATGAACCACGATGTCGAGGATTCAATCAACCCCGTATGCAATTCCCTTTGTCAATCGATATGTTACTTGCCCGAGATTCGATCGTCGGTATCCCAACACCTCGTTCAATCTCGTTACCGGCAAGTCACTTTACTCGTACCGTAATGCATGATCCCGTGACCAGACACTTGGTCACTTTGAGCTCATTATGATGATGCATTACCGAGTGGGCCCAGTGATACCTCTCCGTCATACGGAGTGACAAATCCCAGTCTTGATCCATGTCAACCCAACAGACACTTTCAGAGATACCCGTAGTCTACCTTTATAGTCACCCAGTTACGTTGTGACGTTTGGTATACCCAAAGCACTCCTACGGTATCCGGGAGTTACACGATCTCATGGTCTAAGGAAAGGATACTTGACATTGGAAAAACTCTAGCAAACGAACTATACGATCTTTATGCTATGTCTAGGATTGGGTCTTGTCCATCACATCATTCTCCTAATGATGTGATCTCGTTATCAATGACATCCAATGTCCATAGTCAGGAAACCATGACTATCTGTTGATCAACGAGCTAGTCAACTAGAGGCTTACTAGGGACATGTTGGTGTCTGTTATTCACACATGTATTACGATTTCCGGATAATACAATTATAGCATGAATAAAGACAATTATCATGAACAAGGAAATATAATAATAAAGCTTTTATTATTGCCTCTAGGGCATATTTCCAACATCCAGGTGCCTCAATCCACCCAGATGTGTATTTAAGTTACCACCTTAAGTTGAACCATTAATTAACAATCTCACATCTGTCATGGATTTCACTCACCCAAACCACGTCTACGAGCATAGCATAGCAATATAGCAATTTGTAAGTAACTCCCAAGGGTTTAAATGTAACAGGGCAATAGGTTCTACCTCATCAACTACTTCCCAGCCCACATGTTAATGTCATCCTAACCATGCAATGTTTGAGGATTGGAACTAATTAATAAAAACTGGGTGATAAAGGGATATGATCAAAGTGTTACTTGCCTTGCTGACGATCCGCGTAACCTAGAGACTCCAAATAACACGCTTCGCACTCCGTGAATTCTATCGCAAACAAACAATAGCATACATAAGAAATCAAGCAAAGAAGTACGGGTAAAACTCAAATAAGAAGATCTAACTAGAAAGTTCAACTTAAGAACTCCGGTTTGCAAAAAGAATCAAATCGAACGGAGCAACGAAACTCAAACGGCGAAAGAAACAAGATCCATTACTAATCTGGACCTAGGTCAAATTTTACAGTAGCAAAAGCTTGTTCAAGTTGGTTAAGCGGAAAGAGGGTCTCGAGACGAAGATCTAGGCGCTTGAATCGCCTGATTCCGACTAACGAGCGAAAAGATAAACTAGAACGAAAATCGGATCAGAAATCGCGATCAGAAATAACCACAGAAAAATCCGATAAAAGAAAACTGACGAACGGGCTAACGAACGAGCGTTCGTTATGTATAACTAACGAGCGAAAACCGTTCGTTAAACGAACGTACGGACGAACGTCCGCTAAAAAGAAAAACCGGGAAAAGCCAGCAAACCGAGAAAAAAACGAACTAGGGTTTTCTTTAAAAAAAACCGGATCGGTTTTCTTTTAAAAAAACCATCGACTACCTCGTCGGTCCGGCGAGACACGACGGCGACGGTGAGGCGAGGCGGGGCAGCGACGGCGGTGCGACAAGGGGGCGAGCGCAGTAGCGGGCGGCGGCGGCGGCTGCTGCGGGCGGGGCAAGGCGGCGGTCGCGGGTGGTGGTGGCCGGGGGGGCGGGGGTATATAAGGGGAGGGGTGCCTTGGGGAGGGGCAAAGGGGCGGCGGGGCGGAGTCCTAGCCGAACTCCGGTCCGGGGCGGCGTGGTGGCGTCGGTCTGCTAAGCGAGACGGCATTGCGGGGGAGGTGGGCCGGCGGCTGGGCTTCGGCCCAGTTAGCCACGTGCACTTTTTTTAAAATAATTCCGCCGAAACTAAAAAAATCCTAGAAAGTAAAATAAAAATCTAAAAATGCCAAAACAAATTTTCACCGTCTAAATGAAATATTTAGAACGAGATGAACATTTTCTTGGCCCTAAAATGCAATTTTGAAAACGTGCGATTTTTCTAATGCAAACAAAATTGCAAATAAAATCCAAATAAAAACAAATGTTGATTTTAATATTTTTCCTCCAATATTTCATTTATTTTGGAGAAGTCATATTATCTCCTCTCATATATTTTAATATGAAATATTTTCGGAGAGAAAAATAATTAAAACCAAAATCCTCGTTTCAGAATTTGATAAAATCAAATTTGAAGACCAGGGAAATCCCCAACTCTCTTCGAGGGTCCTTGAGCTGCTTAGGATTTCGAGGATCGCGAGATGAAATGCAATAAAATATGATATGCAAGAATGATCTATGTATAATATTCCAAATTGAAAATTTGGGATGTTACAGATATGCTCTATCACACATAAACCTTCTTATATCTTCCTCAAAACAACCACCATACCTACCTATTATGGCATTTCCATAGCCATTCCGAGATATATTGCCATGCAACTTCCCACCGTTCCGTTTATTATGACACGCATCATCATTGTCATATTGCTTTGAATGATCATGTAGCTGACAACGTATTTGTGGCAAAGCCACCATTCAAAATTCTTTCATACATGTCACTCTTGATTCATCGCAATCCTGGTACACCGCCGGAGGCATTCATATAGTCATATCTTGTTCTAGTATCGAGTTGTAACCATTGAGTTGTAAATAAATAGAAGTGTGATGATCATCATTAATAGAGCATTGTCCCAAATAAAAAAGAGAGAGAGAAAGGCCAAAGAAAAAAAGAAGGCCCAAAAAAAGAGAAAATAAAAAGGGGCAATGCTACTATCCTTTTCCCATACTTGTGCTTCAAAGTAGCACCATGATCTTTATGATAGAGAGTCTCTTGTTTTGTCATTTTCATATACTAGTGGGGATTTTTCATTATAGAACTTGTCTTGTATATTCCAACAATGGGCCTCCTCAAGTGCCCTAGGTCTTCGTGAGCAAGCAAGTTGGATGCACACCCACTTAGTTTCTTTTGTTGAGCATTCATACATTTATATCTCTAGTGCATCCGTTGCATGGCAATCCCTACTCCTTGCATTAACATCAATTGATGGGCATCTCCCTAGCCCATTGATTAGCCGCGTCGATGTGAGACTTTCTCCTTTTTTGTCTTCTCCACATAACCCCCTTCATTATATTCTATTCCATCAATAGTGCTATATCCACGGCTCACGCTCATGTATTGCGTGGAAGTTGAAAAAAGTTTGAGATTACTAAACTATGAAACAATTGCTTGGCTTGTCATCGGGGTTGTGCATGATGAGAGCATTCTTGTGTGACGAAAATGGAGCATGACCAAACTATATGATTTTGTAGGGATGAACTTTCTTTGGCCATGTTATTTTGAGAAGACATAATTGCTTAGTTAGTATGCTTGAAGTATTATTATTTTGATGTTAATATTAAACTTTTATCTTGAATCTTTCGAATCTGAACATTCATGCCACAATAAAGAAAAAATACATTGAGAAATATGTTAGGAAGCATTCCACATCAAAAATTCCGTTTTTATTATTTACCTACTCGAGGATGAGGAGGAATTAAGATTGGGGATGCTTGATACGTCTCCAACGTATCTATAATTTTTGATTGTTCCATGCTATTATATTATCTGTTTTGGATGATAACGGGCTTTATTTTACACTTTTATATTATTTTTTGGACTAACCTATTAATCGGAGGCCCAGCCCAAATTGTTGTTTTTTTCCTATTTCAGTGTTTCGTAGAAAAGGAATATCAAACGGAGTCCAAACGGAATGAAACCTTCGGGAACGTGATTTTTGGAACAAACGTGATCCAGGGGACTTGGAGTGGACGTCAAGCAATCAACAAGGAGGCCACGAGATAGGGGTGCCTACCCCCTGGGCGCGCCCTCCACCCTCGTGAGCCCCTCGTGGCTCCACCGACCTACTTCTTCCTCCTATATATATCCACGTACCCCGCAAACATCCAGGAGCACCACGAAACCCTATTTCCACCGCCGCAACCTTCTATACCTAAGAGATCCCATCTTAGGGCCTTTTCCGGAGCTCCGTCGGAGGGGGCATTGATCACGGAGGGCCTCTACATCAACTCCATGGCCCCTCCGATGATGTGTGAGTAGTTTAATTCAGACCTTCGGGTCCATAGCTAGTAGCTAGATGGCTTCTTCTCTCTCTTTGGATCTCAATACAAAGTTCTCCTCGATTCTCTTAGAGATCTATTCGATGTAACTCTTCTTTTTGCGGTGTGTTTGTCGAGATCCGATGAATTGTGGGTTTATGATCAAGTTTATCTATGAACAATATTTGAATCTTCTCTGAATTCTTTTATGTATGATTGATTTATCTTTGCAAGTCTCTTCGAATTATCAGTTTGGTTTGGCCTACTAGATTGATCGTTCTTGCAATGGGATAAGTGCTTAGCTTTGGTTTGAATCTTGCGGTGCTTGATCCCAGTGACAGAAAGGGAAATGACACGTATTGTATTGTTGCCATCGAGGATAAAAATATGGGGTTTACATCATATTGCATGAGTTTATCCCTCTACATCATGTCATCTTGCTTAAGGTGTTACTCTGTTCTTATGAACTCAATACTCTAGATGCATGCTGGATAGCGGTCGATGTGTGGAGTAATAGTAGTAGATGCAGGAAGGAGTCGGTCTACTTGTCTCGGACATGATGCCTATATACATGATCATGCCTAGATATTCTCATAATTATTCGCTTTTCTATTAATTGCTCGACAGTAATTTGTTTACCCACTGTAATACTTATGCTCTTGAGAAAAGCCACTAGTGAAACCTATGGCCCCGGGTCTATTTTCCATCATACAAGTTTCCGATCTATTTTATTTTGCAATCTTTTATTTTCAATCTATATCATAAAAATACCAAAAATATTTATCTTATTATTATCATCTCTATCAGATCTCACTCTTGCAAGTGGTCGAGAAGGGATTGACAACCCCTTTATCGCATTGGTTGCGAGGTTCTTATTTGTTTGTGTAGGTACGAGGTGACTCGCACGTGGTCTCCTACTGGATTGATACCTTGGTTCTCAAAAACTGAGGGAAATACTTACGTTGCTTTATTGCATCACCCTTTCCTCTTCAAGGGAAAACCAATGCAATGCTCAAGAGGTAGCAGGGATCACCCTTGGGTGGAGGAGGATCCCCTAGGATTTTAACAGGCAAATTGTGTTTCAGAATAGGTCCCTGTTTAAAGAATACTTCATCTATTTCCCTTCTTCCATTCATGAACATATCATTTTCATGGTCTAGCAAATATTGTTCTAAAGGATCAGTAGGAGGCACGGCAATAGAAGCAAGACCAATAATTTCATCTTTACTAGGAAATTCTTTATCATGGGGTTGTCTACGAAATTTAGCAAAATTAAACTCATGAGACATATCCTCTAAACCAACAGAAACAATATCCTTATTGCAGTCTATCTTAGCATTAATAGTATTCAAGAAGGGTCTACCAAATATAATGAGACAAAAGCTATCTTGTGGGGAACCAAGAACAAGAAAATCAACAGGATATTTAACCTTCCCACACAAGACTTCAACATCTCTAACAATCCCAATTGGTGAAATAGTATCTCTATTGGCAAGCTTAATGGTAACATTGATATCTTCTATCTCAGCAGGTGCAATATCATGCATAATTTCTTTGTATAAGGAATGAGGTATTGCACTTGCACTAGCACCCATATCACATAAGCCATGATAGCAACAATCTCCTATTTTAACAGAAATAACAGGCATGCCTACAACATGTCTATGTTTATTTTTAGTATCAGATCTAGCAATTCTAGCAGTCTCATCACAGAAGTAAATAACATGCCCATCAATATTATCGGCCAAGAGATCTTTAACCATAGCAATATTATGTTCAACTTTAACTTGCTCAGGGGGTTTGTGTGTCCTAATATTACTTTTGTTGACTACAGTTGAAACTTTAGCATTATCCTTTATTCTAACAGGGAAAGGTGGTTTCTCAACATAAGCAGTAGGAACAACAGGATCATTATAAGTGATAGTCTTTTCTTCAACTTTAATAGGTGCAACTACTTTTACTTCAATGGGAGGATTATATTTAAACCACTTCTCCTTAGGGAGATCAACATGAGTAGCAAAGAATTCACAAAAGGAAGCTACTATCTCAGAGTCAAGTCCATATTTAGTGCTAAATTCATGAAATGCATCGCTATCCATAAAAGATTTAACACAATCAAGCTTAGGTGTTATACCTGACTCCTTACCTTCGTCGAGGTCCCAATCTCCAGAGTTGCGTTTAATTCTTTCCAATAAATCCCATTTGAATTCAATAGTCTTCATCATAAAAGATCCAGTACAAGAAGTATCGAGCATGGAGCGATTACTGAGAGAAAGTCGAGCATAAATTTTTTGAATAATCATTTCTCTTGAGAGCTCATGATTGGGGCATGAATATAACATTGACTTAAGCCTCCCCCAAGCTTGAGCGATGCTTTCTCCTTCGCGAGGCCAAAAATTATATATATAATTACGATCATGATGAACAAGATGCATAGGATAAAACTTCTGGTGAAATTCCAATTTCAATCGCTTATAGTCCCATGATCTCATATCATCAGATAGCTTATACCATGTCAACGCATCTCCCTTCAAAGGTAAAGGGAAGACCTTCTTCTTGACAACATCATCGGGCATACCTGCAAGCTTAAATAATCCACAAACTTCATCCACATAGATTAAGTGTAAATCAGGATGCAATGTTCCATCTCCTGCAAAAGGATTAGCTAGCGGTTTCTCTATCATACCCGAAGGAATTTCAAAGTAAATATTTTCAGTAGGTTCAGTAGGTTGAGGGATGCTAATTGTGGTTCCGGACAAGGTGAAGATACCCCGAACAAACCCCTCAAAGGATTATGTTCCATAGTAACAAGTGACAGTAAATTTCAGCACACTATATAAATTTTTTCCTTACCAAATTCCACCTACCAAAGGCGCTTCACTCCCCGGCAACGGTGCCAGAAAAGAGTCTTGATAACCCACAAGTGTAGGGAATCTATCGTAGTCCTTTCGATAAGTAAGAGTGTCGAACCCAATGAGGAGCAGAAGGAAATGATAAGCAGTTTTCAGTAAGGTATTCTCTGCAAGCACTAAAATTATCGGTAACAGATAGTTTTGTGATAAGGTAATTTGTAACGGGTAACAAGTAATAAAAGTAAATAAGGTGTAGCAAGATGGCCCAGTCCTTTTTGTAGCAAAGGACAAGCCTGGAAAAACTCTTATATGAAGGAAAGCGCCCCCAAGGACACATGGGAATTATCGTCAAGCTAGTTTTCATCACGTTCATATGATTCACATTCGGTACTTTAACAATTTGATATGTGGGTGGACCGGTGCTTGGGTGCTGTCTTTATTTGGACAAGCATCCCACTTATGATTAACCCCTATTTCAAGCATCCGCAACTACAAAAGAAGTATTAAGGTAAACCTAACCATAGCATGAAACATATGGATCCAAATCAGCCCCTTACGAAGCAACTTATAAACTAGGGTTTAAGCTTCTGTCACTCTAGCAACCCATCATCTACTTATTACTTCCCAATGCCTTTCTCTAGGCCCAAACAATGGTGAAGTGTCATGTAGTCGACGTTCACATAACACCACTAGAGGAAAGACAACATACATCTCATCAAAATATCGAACGAATACCAAATTCACATGACTACTTATAGCAAGACTTCTCCCATGTCCTCAGGAACAAACATAACTACTCACAAAGCATATTCATGTTCATAATCAGAGGGGTATTAATATGCATAATGGATCTGAACATATGATCTTCCACCGAGTAAACCAACTAGCATCAACTAAAAGGAGTAATCAACACTACTAGCAACCCACAGGTACCAATCTGAGGTTTGGATACAAAGATTGGATACAAGAGATGAACTAGGGTTTGAGATGAGATGGTGCTGGTGAAGATGTTGATGGAGATTGACCCCCTCCTGATGAGAGGATCGTTGGTGATGACGATGGCGATGATTTCCCCCTCCCGGAGGGAAGTTTCCCCGGCAGAACAGCTCTGCCAGAGCCCTAGATTAGTTCCGCCAAGGTTCCGCCTCGTGGCGGCGGAGTTTCTTCCCGAAAGCTTGCTTATGATTTTTTCCCTCGACGAAATACTCCATATAGCCAAAGATGGGCATCAGAGGGCCACCAGGGGGCCCATGAGGCAGGGGGCGCGCCCAGGGGGGTAGGACGCGCCCCCACCCTCGTGGCTGGTGGGTGGCCCCCTCTGGTACTTCTTGCGCCCAATATTTTTTATATATTCTGAAAAGTGCTCCCATGGAGTTTCAGGACTTTTGGAGATGTGCAGAATAGATCTCTAATGTTTGCTCCTTTTCCAGCCGAGAATTCCAGCTGCCCGCATTCCCCCTCTTCATGTAAACCTTGTAAAATAAGAGAGAATAGGCATAAGTATTGTGACATAATGTGTAATAACAGCCCATAATACAAATAAATATCGATATAAAAGCATGATGCAAAATGGATGTATCAGTAGCCCAATCCTTTTTGTAGCAAAGGACAAGCCAAAATAGTCTCTTATAGTAAGCAAAGCGTTCTTGAGGGCACACTATAATTTCATCTAGTCACTTTCATCATGTTGGTTTGATTCGCGTTCGCTACTTTGATAATTTGATATGTGGGTGGACCGGTGCTTGGGTGTTGTTCTTACTTGAACAAACCTCCCACTTATGATTGACCCCCTCACAAGCATCCGCAACTACGAGAAAAGTATTAAGATAAAATCTAACCATAACATTAAACATATGGATCCAAATCAGTCCCTTATGAAGTAGCGCATAAACTAGAGTTTAAGCTTCTGTCACTCTGGCAACCCATCATCTAATAACTACTCCACAATGAATCCCCTTAGTCCCAAAGATGGTGAAGTGCCATGTAGTCGACGTTCACATAACACCACTAAGGGAATCAGAACATACATATCATCAAAATATCAAACACATATCAAAGTCACATGATTACTTGCAACATGATTTCTCCCGTGACCTCAAGAACAAAAGTAACTACTCACAAATGATATTCATGCTCAAGATCAAAGGGGTATTAAATAGCATAATGGATCTGAACATATAATCTTCCACCAAATAGACCATATAGTAATCAACTAGAAGATGTAATCAACACTACTGTCACCCACATGTACCAATCTAAGGTTCCGGTACAAAGATTGAACACAAGAGATGAACTAGGGTTTGAGAGGAGTTGGCGTTGTTAAATATGTTGATGAAGATTGGCCTCCCAAAAGTGAGGAGGTTGTTGGTGATGACAATGGCTTTGATTTCCCCCTTCGGGAGGGAAGTTCCCCCGGCGGAATCGCTCCGCCAGAGGGCAAAAGTGCTCCTGCCCAAGTTCCGCCTCGAGACAGCGGCGCTTCGTCCCGAAAGTCCTCTCCTTATTTTTTTTCTAGATCAAAACGACTTATATACCAGAAGATGGGCACCGGAGGTGGGCTGGGCTGACTACGGCCCACCAGGGTGCGCCTGGGGGGGCTGGCGTGCCCTGGTGTATCGTGATCACCAGGTGCCCCCCTCCAGTAGTTATTTGGTCCAGTATTTTTTATATATTTCAAAATAATTCTCCATAATTTTCAGCTCATTTGGAGATGTGCAGAATAGGTGTCACTGGCATAGCTTTTTCAGGTCCAGAATTCCAGCTGCAAGTATTCTCCCTCTTTGTATAAACCTTGCATATTATGAGAGAAAAGGCATTATAATTACTCCATAAAGCATTATTATGAATAAAAACATTATAAATAACAGTAAGAAAACATGATGCAAAATGGACGTATCATTGAACATGTCACCTTTTAGTTGGCCAACACTCAGCACCATACAACATTGCGGGTCGAACCACTATCCTGTAAAACTTTCCTTTTAGCTTTTGTGGCACTCTCTTATCATCGAGAATACCAGAATCTTGGCACCACTTCATCCATCCATCTTTGATTCGATGGTTCACCTCATCAATATCCCTGCTACTTGTGAGTCGCGTTGGGATTTTCCCTAAGGCTGTGTTCGGTTGAGAGGGATTTGAAGGGGGTTTGGCAGGGATTGAAGAGGATTTAATCCCCTATAAGTCAAAACCCTCCCAAATCCCCTCCAATCCTCTTGTGGAGGGGTGTAACCTAACAAGGCCTAAAGAGGAAGGGTGAAGCAATATAGTAGCTTATAAGTATTTCCCTCAGTGAGAACCAAGGTTTATCGAACCAATAGGAGAATCACACAAACCCTAGTGAACAACACCTGCACACACAAAAGCAAATACTTGCACCCAACACAGGCAAGAGGGTCGTTGTCAATCCCCTTGAACTCGTTACTTGTAAGGATTAAATCTTGTAATGGTAGATAGAAAAAAGAAAAATAAATAAAAGTAAATAAACTGTAGCAAGGTATTTTTGGTTTTAGTAATATGATTAAGTAGACCTGGGAGCCATAGTTTTCACTAGAGACTTCTCTCTTGAAACAATAACATACAGTGCATAGACAAACTACTGTTGGGCAATTGATAGAAAAGCCCATAGTTACGACATTATTACGATAAAGGATTTCCCCCTGCTTTATATTATAAAGCAACATCCGATACAACTAGCTGGCTGGGGCCGTAGCACAAACAAGCCCAGAGGAAAATGAGAGAAAAAGAAAAAGAAACAAATGCCGACCATGGCAGATCAACGAAACGAAGATGCATGGTCGGCAACCACAACACCCTCCGGAGAAGTACCACCACGTACCAGGCACTCTGAAGCGTCGTGTACCAAGCAGCACCTTCAAGAAGGAGGTGACAATGACGCCGTTGTTGCCCACACAAGTCCTAGGGTTTCCCCGGTACACGGGGGAAAGTGGGGAAGGCTGTATCTGACGCCCTTCAGGAAGGTCCGGCAGCCCCTGCAGGCGTCGTCGCATTGGGGCCGGATGAGCCACTAGGGATTTCTCCCGGCCCAAACACCCACCACCACCCAGACGATCGAAAGTGCACCGCCCAGCTCGCCGCCCATCAGCCTGTGCCACCACGGTCACCGAACCAACTTCGTCGTCTCCCTGAGGCCACCGACACGAGACCTGGAGGATGGAAGAAGAGATAGTGGGTTTGGGGGCAACCGCAACGCAATGGACAGGAGGGGACATCCTCCACCGCCGCCGCGGAGCCGACCGGACGCACAGACAAGGGCTTACCAGGCATACCGGCCCGGGCGGACCCAAAAGGGTCTGGATAGCCCCTACCGTTGCGCTGCAGCTCGCCGGTCAACGAAGCCGCCACCGCCCGCAGACCACCGCCTCCTCGCCACCAGCACCAGGGAGCAGCGACGCCGCATGCCGAGCCGTCGGCCCGCCTCAGCCCAGATGGAGCCCAAAAGGGCCAAAACCTGGGTCGTGCATGCGCCTCCGGCCACCAGCACCGCCATGCCGCCCCGCGACCAACAGTCGCGCCGCCGCATCAAGGGCCTCGTGGCCCATAGGAACCTTGCCGCCGAGCCACACCACCACCATCAGGAGGCCCTCACGCCTCCCTACGCGCGGGGGGGGGGGAGGAATGACCCACCGCCGCCAGCGCCGCATGGGCAGGGCCCAGCGGACCAAGCCGGCGGCGGCGGGGGGGGAGAAGGACAAGGAGGGTGCATATGAGAGGGGAGAAGTGGGGGTTCGCTCATTGCCCGCAGGGGGGATGAGCGAGCGGATGGGAACCATGGGAGGGGAAGATGGGGCGGGATGGGCCGAGGCGCGCAAGCCGGTAGCTGGCGACAGCGGGGGAACCCTAGCGGGTGGGAGCGGGTCCGGATATCCTTCTTATGACATTATTCATGGCAATGATCATGTATATAGGCATCAGGTCTGTGATAAGTAGACCGAAAGGATTCTGCATCTACAACTATTACTCCACTTCGAGAGTGCTTCTATGGTTGCCACTCTAGGTATTAAGATCATAACAAAGAGAGTAATGCATGAAGTATGATGACATGATGTAGACAAAAGTAAACTCAAGCAATATGAATAGCCCCAATCGTTTTATCCTTAATGGAAACAATACAAATATGTGCCTCGCTACCCCTTTTTCCACTGGGTGAGGACACCACAAGATTGAACCCATCACAAAGCACCTCTCTCACTGAAGATAAATCAATCTAGTTGGCCAAACCAAACAGGTAGATCGGAGAGAAATAGAAAGCTATATCAATCATGCATAATAAAGTTAAGAAAACAATCAATTACTTACAGTGAATAATCTAATCAAAAACCCACAATTCATCGGACCCCAACAAACACACCACAAAAGAAGATTACGTCGGATAGAACTCTACGTCCTGCTCATGTTTTACCCAAGTTCGGGCCCTCTTGATGAAGGTAAAACCCTACGTCTTGCTCTTGTTTATATTGATATAGATGTATCGAGTACAAAGTTGATCTACCTCGAGATCGTAAGATGTGGTCTAACTCTAGGGCTAGGTGAATGATATTGCATTGATGTCCCCTCTACGGGCTAAACCCTCTGGCTTATATACACGCCAGGTAGGGCATCTAGGGTTACAAGGTTAGTGTCTAGGCGCAGGGCGGTAGGAGAAGTCTTGGAGTACAGGACAAGTCTTCGATAGATGTAGTCGACCACGCCCCCTGCGTTTAGCCTCTGGAGTCCTTGAGAATGAATGAGGGCCCATCAGCCCAATCCGAGGAACATGGCCCGACTAGGCTAGTACCCCCTAGTCCAGGACACAGTCAGCATGAATGTGCAGCGGTGACAGTAGATTTTCTGGCAGAGCCAGCAGTCTTTTTGTGAGACGTTAGTGGCCACGATCTCATCTGTGGGTATGCAGGCGGCAACGTCGGCCTAATACGTCCGGGTATGGCAGTTCTTCGCTTGGGTGCGTGGGTGTCGACGTGGTCCTGTGCTGCTACGTGATTGCCACCGGGAATTTTGGATCTTCAGATCCAACAACAATGACAAGTTTGTTTTGCTATCTGATTCTGCCACCACAGATAAGGACGTCGGAGCATGAGGATGGTATAAGACTGTCGGAGCATCCCGAGTTTGGATTTGACTGTGTTGGTGTCCTTCCTCCTTGGATCTCTGTTGCAAAGTGCGACGACAACCTTTGTTGTTCAGAGCTGCCGGTGGTGACCGACTCTTGTCGCGGCTTAACTATCTGCTTGTACGAGGATGGTTTTTACTTGCGTGGCACCTCACGTCAAGACCATGCTATGTATGTAGCTGTTGGGATCATGGAAAGCGGTGACGACATCACAACTGATGTCAAGAGATAGTTGGTGCAGATATGATTACTGTTGTAGATCGTAGATCATTATTTTTTATTGCTTTGGAGCTTTTTATTTTTACTCCACCGAGGTATAGCTTCGGTCTCGTTTGACTTTGTTAGTTGTCGGTGTATTTTGTGTGTGTGTGTGAGTTGGTATTGCGTGTGTGCATCTTATCTATACAGAGGACGGGTGTGTGTTCATTGTGTTGTATCCCTTTGATGCTCATCTTGAGTTAATAAAATCCATCTTTTGCTGAAAATGAGTCCAATTAGATACTCGTCTCTGTAAACTAATATAAGACTTCTAATGATGTAAAAAGTTTTATATTAGTTTACATAGTGAGTATTAAATTTCCGCAGTAGCTGTATCATTAGAATTTGTCCCACTCTCGCTGCAGACAAGACACAAGAGTACATTGAACCGTAGCCCTTTTGGGGTCATTTGGACGTAGCGGTCATGCTATTTCAACTTGCAACTTTAAATAAATGAAACGTGGGGGTAAAGAAGGGTCAAATGTTGAATAAACGTAGAATGAGGCCACTAGAATCGATTTGACTTGAAAGCAGAATTCTCATGTTTGTCGACTCAAGACAAAAATGGAGCAACATCAGTTTGACTGCTCGGGGTAGTATCAAACATTGCCTCTGACGTCCGTGCTTGAAAGTACAGAGAAGAAGGTAGAAGTTCTAGAACGTTTCCAATTGGCCGAGACCAGAAAATTAGGAGCACGGCAACAGTCGAAGCTTTGTTAATTAGTGGGTTGGAGAGGGGGCTAGGTGGAGAGGGGTGATGGTTTGACCCAAAGCCTTACCAATGGAGCATCGCCGTGGTCAAAGTCGACAGTGCATGCATACAACGAGTCACAAGAACTGACCGACGATTAACAATCACTCATCGCCATTGGCAATGGCAATAGCAGCAGTTATGTGGAAGATTATCAGGGAGGAAAAGAAGGGAAATGGCTGAATTGGATTCCGCCCACCCTCTAATCTGCTAGCGCTAGTGCCCTGTGATCATCTTCAAGGGTCCTCATATTAGTCCGTATGTATATATGGAGGATGATGCCATTATACATCACCATTCCAATAATCACGAGCACTAGCTCCGGTACCTGGCGTTCCTGGATCGAACAAAATGCGACCCCCTCGTTCGTTTATGCGTATAATTACAAACAGTTGGGATCACTACTAATCGATCCATCTATCCAGATATTTCGCACTTCACTTCACTAACAGTAGTAGATGTAAAAATATCTGGAGAGGTGAACAGTAGGAATACGGGCAGGTGAACACTGAGGAGCTCTACTACTTATCGGCGACACTGGGTTCGCCGTCACTCGTGACACAGGGAACCATCACTAGTGCTGGAGGCAGGGCTGGAGACGCCAATCCAATCCAATCCAAGCCAAGCAGATGAAACAGGGGACCTATCTGTGGATTCTACCTACTCAAAAGCGGGGCACCGATCCAATGGACCAATCCGCATAAAGAGGGATAGGAATAAGCATCAGAGGAAAGCAGGGGACGCAGAAAGATCGAGGAAGATCCAATGATACATGCCACTACTAGGGCACATTGGCATTGGCATTGGCATTGGCATTGCATGCATGGCCGGACAGCCACAGAGCCCTGGCTTGGAGGCTAGCTAGCCCGGATCGACTTGCGCATCGCCCCACTCGGATAAGGCGTACGGCCGTGTGGTTCCTTCCTTCCTAGCTTCGTACTAGCTTGGTGCTTGGCGCTGTCGTCGAGCTCTCTCTCTCTCAGAAAGCGTTTGGCCTCCTGTGCCTGCCTGCCCCCTGCCGGCTGCTCCAGTGCACGTACGCATCACGCATTCCGCACGCACACCCGCTTTCCGGGGCAAAAAGGCTCCTCCTCCTTGCCCATATCTTCCTGCCTGCACCACCACTATCCACCCATCACTGTGCCTGCCTGGGCGTGGCAGCAGCTATCACGGCGACCAGTGTTCAACAAGCTATACGTTCCACGTTCAGAATGAAAAACAAGCTACTACTACTCCTGCCTACGCCGGCTGCTATGTTCTGCTGATGTTCAGTTAGATGTATGTTTATCTGGCTACCTAGCTAGCTACGGCGACATGCCGCTTAATTTGGATGTGTAATGGCAGGGGCAGGGAGGAGGAGGTGCGCGCCCGGACGCACGCACGCAGCGGCCGGGCACCGTGTTCTGCGTTTGCTCCATCGTGTCACTCTCGTGCGCCCTGCACTATGCGATCGAGCACTAGCTCATAGCGCGCGGCTGCAACTTGGACGCGCGACGTGCGTGCACTCACACGTACCCTACAGCCTAGTATCACCCCGTAGCCTTAGTCCGGGCCGTGTTGCGCGACGTCTCGTACGCCGCTGCTGCCCCGCACCGCGACGGCACACGTGTTGCGCTGCCACTGGTTGGCTTGCAGCTGCTGCCGCCATCGTCAAAGTCAACTAGTAGAGGCTAACACGCCCTTCGCTGCTTAATTCCTCGTTCCTAAGATTAACTCTTTTTTTTTAGTTCGCATGCGAGATTTGTCTTAAATCAAATGTAGTAAAGTATGGCTAAAATTATAGGAAAAAAATATCACCTTCACAATATAAAATCGATATCATAAGATGCATCACTGAATGAACTTTCATATTCTATACTTCTAGTATCATAGAGGTTGATAATTTTCTATATAAATATGATCAAACTTTATGAACTTTGACTTAAAACTAATCTTACATGCATCAGAGTTATTCGTAGTGTGGAGGTGGTGTTCCTACATGTTTCCACCACGGTGTCAGTCGGTGGTGGTTGTATACGCACTTGGGAATTTCTATTCCACGTAGAAACCATGAAATTACAGAAACCATGAATTTCAGCTCGGCTCCCTACTCTGCTTGCTCGCTTAGCTCTTTTTTCTACTCTCCAGAGCTAAGTTGTATCCCTATGAGCTTGTTACTTTTTTATCAATAGAGTGGAGTTTGTTTTGACAAAAAAATATTCTTTTTCTACTCGCTTCAAAGAAAAAAAACTATCTTTTATATTTCAAAATATTTGTTAAATAAAAAGATGCATGTGAATTTAAAAAACAAGTTTAAAATGTTTAAATGTTGTAAATTTTTAAAACGTTCATGAATTTGAAAAAAAATATTCATGAATTCTAAAAATATTCACAATTTGTATATGTTCATGAATTAAAATGTGCAAAAATAAAAGAAAAAACAGGAAAAGAAAAAGGGAAAATAATATCAAAATTGGTAGAGAAAACACAAAAAAGAAAGAAAAAACAAAAATCTCATACAACAACCTTCTCATAACCTAACAGGGAAAATCGGCCGGCCCATTAAGGATATATTGGTGTGCGTGTTACTCTCAACCAGCGATACGCCCCTTATAGGTGGGGCCCATAATGACCACACATCCCCGACACACAAGGAGGCCCCAAATGTAGAGAGCTTGGTATATTAACTAAAGGCTTGTGTGCGCTTCACCGTGTCGTTTTTCACTCATGGGATTAATTATTTTTCTCTGGCAGGTTATAGGAGTGAGTTGTTTTGTTTTGATTTATATGCATCGGTTTGGGTTTTAATTATGTCATAGTGGGTTTTTTATTCCTGTATCGTAATGGGATGTTGTTCAAGATGCATTTCTGTTGAGAAGGGAGTGGAGTTGTTCAGTACATGGTTGTGTTTTTCTTACATAACATAGCCTCGATGTCAGCTGGTGGTGGTTGTGTGATTCCTTTGGGAGCTCCTATTCCATGCTAAAACCATAGAATTGTTGCTACAACGCTCAGACGAAGCTTTATCCTGGTAACGCTCAAATAAAACCATGGTTCTGCTCCTATTCCTTACACGATGTTGCCTTGATGAAGATTTCGCTCGCTCACCTCGGGTCCCTAATATGCTCGCACACTTAACTTTATTTTTATGCTAACACCACCACTGGCTCTTAAAAAGCCGACTATCATTTTATTTGGAGAAATCACTAAATCAAAAGGTTTTCACTCATTTTCAAAAATTCTTGGATTTTAATAAATGTTATGAATTAAAAACTTGATTTTTTTAATAAAAGATTTTTGCAATTTAAAAATATATCCCTAGATTTCAAACAGCATTTGTGATTTTGAAAAAGATGCACAAATTTGAAATGTTTGTTGACTTTAAAATTATTCAAAAAATTACAAAATATTGGTGGATTTTAAAAAATGTTAATGAATTTCAATAAATGTTAATGAATTAAATGTGAAAAAATAATAAAATAAAAATATAAGAAAAGAGAAACATGAATACAAAAAATAGAAAACAAGTAGAATCCAAAAGAAAACTATTAAACCGATAGAGAAAATACACAAAAAAGGCAATACCATTCTAGAATCTTCTCAAAACCGGAAAAGTCGCCTGGCGAAGGTTATGTAGATTTTTTTGGATATGACTATGTAGGTGTGCATTATTCTCAACCAGGACACATACCCTTACAAGCGGGGCCCATAGCCCCTTTCAACCCATAATACACAAGAAGGCTTCAGATAAAAGGGGCTTAGTACTTCCTCCTTTTCTTTTCGGGACTGTTAAAATTCGACGTCATATTTTATTTTAGCCATGGCAAATTGAACGTGTTTTATGGCAAATTATGTTGTCATGGGGATCCATGCTTGCTAAAGAAAATTGCCATCCTCATGACAACATAATTTGCCATCACAGTCATTCGATTTGCCTATAAAAAAATCGGACGTTCGATTTGTAACGAAATTCTTTCTTTCTTATTATGCATATAAGATTGTCTCAAGTTTAAATAAAAAATATTACTACCTCCGATCCAAAATCAGTGTCATGGTTTTAGTTTGAATTGGGAGTAACATTTACAATACAAAATCAATATCAATGAATGCATTGTGAAATTAATTTTCATATTATATTCCTCTAGTATTGTAGACATCGATATATTTTCATATAAATTTGGTCAAATTGTATGAAATTTGACTTCAAACAAATCTTATACCCCCCCCCCCCAGTGTCGCCCTCCTCTGGTGACACTGGGGGAACCCTAGCCGTGCCGCCAGGACTACTCCCACCCCCTCCCTCGCTGCGCCGCCACCGGAGGGGGCGCCGGCGAAGCCGTGAGTGCCCTGGGAGGGTGGTGGCGGGGAGTTTCCCTTCCGTTCCGTTCTCTCAGTGGACGTCGGCGGATCTCGCGGTGGTTGGTGGTTCCGGTGGTGCGCGGCGGTGCGGTAGTCCAGCGTCGGGCGGCTCGTGCGGCTCATGGGGAGGCTCCCTTGAAGGAAATATGCCCTAGAAGCAATAATAAAGTTGTTATTTATATTTCCTTATATCATGATAAATGTTTATTATTCATGCTAGAATTGTATTAACCGAAAACTTAGTACATGTGTGAATACATAGACAAACAGAGTGTCCCTAGTATGCCTCTACTCGACTAGCTCTTTAATCAAATATAGTTAAGTTTCTTGACCATAGGCATGTGTTGTCATTTGATAAATGATGTGATGGACAAGACCCATCCATTAGCTTAGCATAATGATCGTTTAGTTTTATTGCTATTGCTTTCTTCATGACTTATACATATTCCTCTGACTATGAGATTATACAATTCCGGTATACCGGAGGAACACCTTCTGTGCTATCAAACACCACAACGTAGCTGGGTGATTATAAAGATGCTCTACATGTGTCTCCGATGGTGTTTGTTGAGTTGGCATAGATCAAGATTAGGATTTGTCACTCGTGTATCGAAGAGGTATCTCTGGGCCCTCTCGGTAATGCACATCACTATAAGCCTTGCAAGCAATGTGACTAATGAGTTAGCTACAGGATGATGCATTACGGAACGAGTAAAGAGACTTGCCGGTAACGAGATTGAACTAGGTATGAGGATACCGACGATCGAATCTCGGGCAAGTAACATACCAATGACAAAGGGAATAACGTATGTTGTTATGCGGTTTGACCGATAAAGATCTTCGTAGAATATGTAGGAGCCAATATGAGCATCCAAGTTTCGCTATTGGTTATTGACCGGAGATGTGTCTCGGTCATGTCTACATAGTTCTCGAACCTATAGGGTCCGCACACTTAACATTCGATGACGATTTGTATTATGAGTTATGTGATTTGATGACCGAAGTTTGTTAGAAGTCCCGGATGAGATCATGGACATGACGAGGAGTCCCGAAATGGTCGAGAGGTAAAGATCGACATACCGGAAGGTTATATCCGGACGCCGGAATGGTTTCGAAGTGATTCGGGTATTTTTGGAGTACATGGAGGTTACCGGAACCCCCGGGGAAGTATTGGGCCTTAATGGGCTTTAGTGGAAAGGAGAGAAGGGCTGGAAGGGGTGGCCGCCCCCCATGGCAAGTCCGAATTGGACTAGGAGGGGGCGGCGCCCCCCTCTTTCCTTCTCCCTCTCCTCCTCATTCCCTCTCTCCCCCTCTTGGAAAAGGAAGGGGACTCAAACTAGGATTGATTGGGAATCCTAGCTAGTTGGACTCCCCTATGGCGCCCCCCCTTGGCCGGCCTCCTCCTTCCCCTCCTTTATATACGTGGGCATGGGGGCACCCCAAAGCACAACAGACAATCTCTTAGCCGTGTGCGGTGCCCCCTCCACAGTTCAACACCTCGGTCATATCGTTGTAGTGCTTAGGTGCAGCCCTGCGCCGGTAACTTCATCATCATCGTCGCCACGCCGTCGTGCTGACGGAACTCTCCCTCGTCCTCAACTGGATCAAGAACTCAAGGGACGCCATCGTGCTAACACGAAGGTGTCGTACGTTCAGTACTTGGATCGGTTGGATCATGAAGACGTTCGACTACATCAACCGCGTTACTAAACGCTTCCGCTTTCGGTCTACGAGGGTACGTGGACACACTCTCCCGTCTCGTTGCTATGCATATCCTAGATAGATCTTGCATGATCGTAGGAAAAAAATTGAAATACTGCGTTCCCCAACAGCCCTTTCTCGGCGGCTGGGCCTGCGCTGGGTCATGGCTGCGCGGCAGCGTGGAGTGGGCCTGATCTAGGCTGTTGGATCCGGAGTCAGAACCCGTGCGGGGCGCGGCGATGCTTCCCCTGGCCGTGGCGCGGTGCCTGGCTTCCCCCTACTCCGGTCGCGTGCTGGTGGTTGGCGGTGGATGTGGCGAGGTGGAAGGGGGTCGGCGTGGACGGTAGGGTGTGGGCGCCACCAAGTCCGGCATGGATAGCTCCGGCTCTGCCCCGGCCTGCCTGGTGCGTGTTGTCGTTCTCCGACGAGGTGGAGATGGTGTGGGCTCGATTCGATCCGGGCGGATCTGGCCGGCTTGGTAGTGGAGGCTACTGTGATGCGAACTGCTACTCTTCCTAATGCGGTGGTGTGACGCCCCGAGACCGATGTGCCAGGTGTCCTCCAGTTATTCGCCGACGTTGCCATGTCATTTGCTTGCGTGTTGCATTTCATCATGTCATCATGTGCATTGCATCATCATGTTTTCAAAACTTGCATCCGTCCGGGTTCTCCCCGTTCCTTCCGTTGTCCGTTCTGAGCCCAGACACACTTGCACGCGCCCGCGCACGTCCGAAATATTATTTTATAAGTGGAGGGAAAATGTTCTCGGAATGCGATGAGATTTGACGTGTGGTCTTATTATAGTGTAGATAGACCGCCTGTCAAGTTTCATCGCATTAGGAGATCGCTTGATGCCCCAACTGTTAAACTATAGCGGCATTATAGCCGGTCAAAACGTCGGACGTTTTCGGTCTCCGGAAACAGCCGCCGGGTCTCTCTCTCTCTCTTCTCTTCTCTCAGCTCGAGCCCTTCTGCACAGTCCGCTGTCAACCGCCAGACCCCGAAACCCTCTCTGCACAGTGCATCGACCCCTCGCGTGTGTCCGAAACTTACCCGAACCCAACCCGGACTATCGCCACCTTTGTGTCCGGATCATCCCCAAACATCTACAAAACGTCTCCGTTTTCTTATTTGGGCTCCCTAGCTATTTTATTCGCGATCGTCCGATTGTGATCGGAGGGACGAGATAGCCTCTATCCTAATCCTTTGTAATATAAATAGTGGGCAACCCTAGAAATTAGGGATCTTGTCCCACCCATTCCGTGTCCACCGCCGCCACTATCTTCTTGGGGATCCGCGCTGCCCAATCTCCAGCCGCCACCCACACTCCCTCGAATCCTCCATCGAGCCAACCCCGGCTCCTCTGAGATCCATCCAACCGCCCGACCCTCGTCGGAGATGAGTCCTGACAGCCCTGCTCCTTTCCCCTCTTGCTTCTCTTTCTCTCTCATCTCACATCTCCCCTCTCTCTCAGGAACCTTTTGTTCGATCCATCGCCATGAAGTGCCACAGGAGCTCCGCCGCAAGTCCCAAGCCGCGCATCGCCACCAGGGATCCGCCGGACATGGCCTCTGTCCTAGGACCCGTGCCCGTGCCTCGAACCAGCCGCGCCGACGCGCCCTTGCCTCCCTGTTTCCGAAGACGAGCGCTGCCGTTCCCCTGCATTGACCGGCGCCAAGTTTTCCCTGCGCCTGGAACCGCTCGGATCCGTCGATGCCTCGACCTGCCGCCTCGGATCTCGGCGACCACAGTTCGCCGTTGCCGCGCCGAGACCCGCTGCCGCCTCCATCGCCTGCTCGCCGCCGTTCTGCTTCATGCCGCGCTGCCGTCCTGTTCCTCCCTGATGAACTGTAGCTTCCGCTCAGGTCAACGGTCGTGCGCACTTGACCGCACGCGCCCGATCTACCTCCAAGCCAGGCCTTGGGCCGCCTTCCCACACCGGTCTGCTCCACGCCTCTGGCCGCGTGGGCTATTTCCCCTCCAACGGCCCGTTTTGGCCCATGGTGAGCGCCCCAGCGCCCAGCAGTTTCGGCCCGAGCGCCTGTTTTTTTTTCCGCGACCGAATTTGCTAATTAACCAGGGTTTGGCAGATATGCAGAAAAACCCTCCATGTTCGTGCATTTAATAACTCATCATCCGTGCACCGGATTAAAAAACTTTATATATGAAACTTGCTTAGAATTTCATCTAGTTTAATAATATCCAACTTTCATCCATGTTTAACATGTTTAAAATGCTGTTTGTTTAAATTTGCTTCAATAACTTGCTAAAATGATTTATTTCATAACTTAATAACCGTAGCTCGGTTTTAAATAATCTTTATATGTAAATGGGGTGGAAAAATGCCTAGTTTAACATGGTGGCTTCACTTTGCATTCTTAACAACTCTAAAATTATGTTTAGGGCAGAACAGTACCAAACCTAATATATGCATATGGGGATTTACCAGAATTGTTGTTCGTTGCTTCCGGCCGCATTTAAACTTGACTAGATAGGTAGTTTTACTTTGCTTCACCCTCTTGCCATGCTAACAACATTTAATCTTGTTGGGTACATAAACAAGAGAGAACTAAATAAGTCATGTGGTGTTTTCTTCAATATGCAACTCCGTTGCATAATGAGCTCCAATTAATTTGTAGGATTGTTTGTGCACTTTGTCATGCCATGCCTCATTAAACCGGACATGCATCATACTTGTTTGCGCATCGTGCCATGTTGTTGTAGTGGTTGTTTACCATGATTGTTTGTTTCTTTCCGGTGTTGCTTCTTTGGGTTGGTTCCGATAACGTCGTGTTGTGAGGATCCGTTCATCTACGTCTGTTTGTCTTCTTCATGGACTCGTTCTTTTCCCTTGCGGGATTTCAGGCAAGATGATCATACCCTCGAAATCACTTCTATCTTTGCTTACTACATGCTCGCTCTTTTTCTATGCCTATGCTGCGATACCTACCACTTGCTTATCATGCCTCCCATATTGTTGAACCAAGCCTCTAACCCACCTTGTCCTAGCAAACCGTTGTTTGGCTATGTTACCGCTTTGCTCAGCCCCTCTTATAGCGTTGTTAGTTGCAGGTGAAGATTGAAGTTTGTTCCTTGTTGGAACATGGAGATGTTGTTCCTTGTTGGAACATGTTTACTTGTTGGGATATCACAATATATCTTATTTAATTAATGCATCTATATGCTTGGTAAAGGGTGGAAGGCTCGGCCTTATGCCTGGTGTTTTGTTCCACTCTTGCCGCCCTAGTTTCCGTCATACCGGTGTTATGTTCCCGGATTTTGCGTTCCTTACGTGGTTGGGTAATAATGGGAACCCCTTAATAGTTCGCCTCGAATAAAACTCCTCCAGCAATGCCCAACATTGGTTTTACCATTCGCCACCTAGCCTTTTCTTTTCCCTTGGGAGTCGCGCTCCTGAGGGTCATCATTATTTTAACCCCCCCGGGCCAGTGCTCCTCTGAGTGTTGGTCTAACCTGTCAGCTGCCGGTGGCCACCAGGGGCAACTCTGGGCTGGCCTACCCGTACCTTGGACAATCTGAGTGTGCCCTGAGAAAGAGATATGTGCAGCTCCGATCGGGATTTGTCGGCACATTCGGGAGGTGTTGCTGGTTTAGTTTTACCTTGTCGAAATGTCTTGTAACTGGGATTCCGAGTCTGATCGGGTCTTCCCGCTAGAAGGAATATCCTTCGTTGACTGTGAGAGCTTGTTATGGGCTAAGTTGGGACACCCCTGCAGGGATTTGAATTTTCGAAAGCCGTGCCCGCGGTTATGGGCAGATGGGAATTTGTTAATGTCCGGTTGTAGAAAACCTGAAGCATCAACCCGCGTATGTAACCGTGATGGTCTCTTTCCGGCGGAGTCCGGGAAGTGAACACGGTGTTGGAGTTATGCTTGACGTAGGTTATTTTAGGATCACTTCTTGATCATAGATTTCTCGAACGTGATTTGCCTTCTCTTCTCGCTCTCTTTTGCGTATGTTAGCCACCATATATGCTAGTCGCTTGCAGCAGCTCCACATATATACCTTGCCTTACCTATAAGCTTAAATAGTCTTGATCGCGAGGGTGTGAGATTGCTGAGTCCCTGTGACTCACAGATACTTCCAAAACCAGTTTGCAGGTGCCGATGTTCCCGAGCAGGTGACGCAACCAAGCTCAAGGAGGAGCTCGATGAAGACCTTGTCCTTTGTATTGTTTCGTTCTAGTTGATCAGTAGTGGAGCCCAGTCAGGATGATCGGGGATCTGTGTAGCTTTTGGGGTAGTCTTCTTTTATTTTGGCTCCGTAGTCGGGCCTTGATTGTAACTGGTTGATGTAATGCTTTATTCTTGTATTTGTGTGAAGTGGCGATTGTAAGCCAACTATGTATCTTTATCCCTTATATATTACATGGGTTGTGTGAAGATTACCTCACTTGCGACATTGCTTTCAATGCGGTTATGCCTCTAAGTCGTGCTTCGACACATGGGAGATATAGCCGCATCGAGGACGTTACAAGTTGGTATCAGAGCCTTCCCCGATCTTAGGAGCCCCCCTGCTTGATCGAATAGCTGGCGTTGTTGAGTCTAGAAAAATGTTTTGAGTCATTTAGGATTATATATATCGGAGAGTAGGACTTATTTTTACTCCTCAGCCCCTTCGTCGCTCTGGTGAGGCATCCTGACGTAGAGTTTTGACTCTTCTCTTCTCAAATTTCACTAAAAAAAATTTAGGATCACACGGGTATCTTGGAATCGTTCCGATCAATTTGTGACGAGAACATTGTTCTTGGTGCCTCCTATCATTTAGGGGTTGTGGCAGTGTTCCGGGGAGTTGAGCTCCAAGGTGTTGTCATCACAATTTTATCGTTGCAGTTCTGGAATACCTGAGTTTTGTTCACCGACATCGAAAATCTCTTTTATGCAGTTGTTGGTGAGATAACCTCGAAGCCACCCAGTACTGGGACGGGAGTTCGGGAGTATTGCCATAACATGTATAACGGATGCTTTTCGAAGGTTGAGGTAGATGATTTCCAAAGGTTTCTTGGTTATGTGTTGAAGGATGGATACAGCTGGATGTAGGATTTGTTAGTTTTGGGTGAGACATTATGCTTCCCCTGTATCCCCAACACCTGATTGCATAACCAAAAAGTTTCGGGAGTTTATAAGTGGGAATTCAAGTAGCTCTTAGGATATATTTCCGACAGATGTATGATATGAAATTGGGGTTCGACGTCTAGTGGTCCGCCTATCCACGGTTGGTTTTATAGTGGTCTCGTTGTGTCTTAAAGAGTCCTTGGCTATGGCGACTCGGGGACGCGTCGTATGTCATGTGCACTGCCTTGTACATGATGGTGCTGTACGATCGAGCCCGTGTACGCCCCACCACGAAAACTTCGGACGAAATCTCTATCATATGTTTGTTCTGGCTTATTCTGCAAGCTAATCCTTGTTTTGTTTTGAGTTGTGGTATTCGAGTTGCTTCGAAGGCAAATGTTGATTCCATACCTTTCCTAAGTGGTGTTCTCATACTCCTATGTGAATACTAATCCTTCTTGATAATCGAGATTGTCATGTCAATCCTTTTTCCAACCGATGCGCTTCTCTTCGAGATGATCCCATCTTTCTCCCCATCAGCAAGATCAATTATCATTTCTTCTCGATGTTGTTTGTTTCATTCGTCCCAAGCTGCCTTTGTTTTTCCCGCCCACCCACCCCTTTTTCTTTGAGGACTCGGAATTCTTAATCAAGTATCCTTTTATTCATATGAAGTCTCTCCATTCTTTTCCATCAATGTTCTTATCCGGTGATTCTCAGGAAGATGCTAACGGAGCTTCTAGTTCATCATTCTTTGTTCTCTTTTATCCAATGAATTCAATTCAAGCTTTGCCAATTATATCCTTTCCTCATTGCAAATACCTTCTCATGCCGGTGCACCTCATATTCAGTCATTTCTCGCCATTCAATTGTTCCGGAGTGCTCAAGATATCTCGAAGATTCGTGTTTCCACTCTGCATTCGTTCAAGATCTTTCGAGGATGTTCTCTCATTCAAACCATTTAATCCAACCGGTGCATTCTCCTTTTCAAGTAATCTTTTCAATGGTGTATCTTTTCAGTGGGCCCTAACCCACAGGTCTTTTCCCAGGATCTTACCTGACTCTTCTTATTTTCCCGGCGTTACTCTCAAATTCTTTTCCAAGTTTGACGTAAGAATGAGTTATCATCAGTCAAATGCCTTCTCCTAGATCTTTCACAATTCTTTTCATCGTTGGCTCAACCTCTCCTCTTTTAATCATCCCGAAGTGTCTCAATAATTCATGGTGGTGTCTCTCATCGTCATTCTCTGTATTTGAAGACCGAAGAAGATTTTTCTCTCAATCTTGCTCCTTTCTCTTCAAGATTTGTGATGCTAGCTTACTGCCATCCTCTCATAATTGTTTTGATTGTGAGTATTCTTTTCACCTATCCGGAGCATTTCATGAGTTGTTTCCATTTCTTTACTCCGAAGGCCATCTTTTCAAATATTAGTCATTCCAGCTTCCAGCTATCTTTCTCCAAATCTTACCGGTGCTTCATTCAAATATCCTCTAATCAGCTCGCGATCTCTTCGTTCACTTGCATCTAAACTCTCTCATGTATCTTCGTTCATTTGCTAATTCTTACCGGTGATTCACCCCTTTTACTTCGTTCGTTTTCAATTCTTACCGGTGGCTCGTTCAAGATTTCTCTTCCTTTGCTATTGTATCAATTCATTTGTTATTTTTTATCCTATCGGTGGTTCGTTCAATATTTTCCCAAGTTGGCGCTATATCTATCTTAATGCTCTCTACGAGAATAAGTAGTATGTCAAATCCACTGCTTGTCATCAATTTAAATTGGTGAAGGATAAGCATAACATAATTCTTATTCTTGTTCATCCAAGTGATTAATTCCTTATTCCAGAGGTGCATCAACTTCTTGATTCCAATTGTGTTCAGCTTTTTCTTTTCCCGGAGTTTCAAGATCTCTCTTTTATCTCGTCGCAAGCTTCATCTAATCATTTCAAGGCTTCAACCTTATTCTTTTCATCATTCACTTCTTTGTGATCATTCTTTTAACCGGAGTTCTTCATGAAGGTTCTACATGATGGTTCATTAAGGATTTATATTCCTTCTCGAAGTGTTCATTGAGGTTCTTTTTTTAAGGAGCTCAAGCATTCTTCATCTTGCATTCCGAAGTGCAATTCCTTCTACCGTATCATTGGAGGTGGTATTATGTCATTCTTGATAATTTGAGTTCATGTTTCATGATTCACATGTTGTTAAGAATGGGGTATTTTAAATCCATCAACCTCTTCGTTGGAGTTATCTTGGGTTATATTTCACCTAAAGCTTTCCCTAAGGATTTTGCTATTTATGGTGCTTATAAGTGACCCAAGTTCTTCATCTATCCTCCCGGTGAAATATAGTCTCGTCTCTTTGTTTATATCAATCCAATCTATTGTTTCCGTTAGTGGCAGAATTTCACCTCTTAGTTTTGAGATGTTCTCCATAAGTCCACTACAACCTTGTTCTTTTCGTTGTTGGTTTTTCCAACAACTCCGTTCGAACCTTCTTCTAAGGATGCCTTTTCAAGCTCATTTGTGGCAGAAGTTGGCATTTTCTTCTCCATTCTCCTATTTCAATTATCCATCTTCTATTCTTTTGTTCCGGAGGCATTGTGTCGTTGCTCTTTTCAATCATCATCTCGAATTGTGAAGATCATGTTTTTTGTCGTGCTTATCCATTTAACCGGAGTGTGTGCCCGCTGCTCAAGTTCTTTCATTTTATCAAGCCTCGCATATCTTTCCAAGCGGAGTGCTGCCCGAAGTTGTTCTTCCTTGTTCCTCTTTTCTAACGGAGTGCTTTCAACTTCGTTCATCTCCGTTGCTTTCTTTCCTTAAATTTGTTCAACCTCCCAAGATTCTTGGTCTCACTCGTTTGTCAAAGAAGCAACTTAGATTTACCTCTTCTCTTTCTCTTCCGTTGCCCCTCCGGTGCCATTCTAGATCTCGGGACGAGATCCTCTCGTAGTGGTGGAGTGTTGTGACGCCCCGAGACCGATGTGCCAGGTGTCCTCCAGTTATTCGCCGACGTTGCCATGTCATTTGCTTGCGTGTTGCATTTCATCATGTCATCATGTGCATTGCATCATCATGTTTTCAAAACTTGCATCCGTCCGGGTTCTCCCCGTTCCTTCCGTTGTCCGTTCTGAGCCCAGACACACTTGCACGCGCCCGCGCACGTCCGAAATATTATTTTATAAGTGGCGGGAAAATGTTCTCGGAATGCGATGAGATTTGACGTGTGGTCTTATTATAGTGTAGATAGACCGCCTGTCAAGTTTCATCGCATTAGGATATCGCTTGATGCCCCAACCATTAAACTATAGCGGCATTATAGCCGGTCAAAACGTTGGACGTTTTCGGTCTTCGGAAACAGCCGCCGGGTCTCTCTCTCTCTCTCTCTCTCTCTCTCTCTCTCTCTCTCTTCTCTTCTCTCAGCTCGAGCCCTTCTGCACAGTCCGCTGTCAACCGCCAGACCCCGAAACCCTCTCTGCACAGTGCATCGACCCCTCGCGTGTGTCCGAAACTTACCCGAACCCAACCCGGACTATCGCCACCTTTGTGTCCGGATCATCCCCAAACATCTACAAAACGTCTCCGTTTTCTTATTTGGGCTCCCTAGCTATTTTATTCGCGATCGTCCGATTGTGATCGGAGGGACGAGATAGCCTCTATCCTAATCCTTTGTAATATAAATAGTGGGCAACCCTAGAAATTAGGGATCTTGTCCCACCCATTCCGTGTCCACCGCCGCCACTATCTTCTTGGGGATCCGCGCTGTCCAATCTCCAGCCGCCACCCACACTCCCTCGAATCCTCCATCGAGCCAACCCCGGCTCCTCTGAGATCCATCCAGCCGCCCGACCCTCGTCGGAGATGAGTCCTGACAGCCCTGCTCCTTTCCCCTCTTGCTTCTCTTTCTCTCTCATCTCACATCTCCTCTCTCTCTCAGGAACCTTTTGTTCGATCCATCGCCATGAAGTGCCACAGGAGCTCCGCCGCAAGTCCCAAGCCGCGCATCGCCACCAGGGATCCGCCGGACATGGCCTCTGCCCTAGGAGCCGTGCCCGTGCCTCGGACCAGCCGCGCCGACGCGCCCCTGCCTCCCTGTTTCCGAAGACGAGTGCTGCCGTTCCCCTGCATTGACCGGCGCCAAGTTTTCCCTGCGCCTGGAACCGCTCGGATCCGTCGATGCCTCGACCTGCCGCCTCGGATCTCGGCGACCACAGTTCGCCGTTGCCGCGCCGAGACCCGCTGCCGCCTCCATCGCCTGCTCGCCGCCGTTCTGCTTCATGCCGCGCCGCCGTCCCGTTCCTCCCTGATGAACTGTAGCTTCCGCTCGGGTCAACGGTCGTGCGCACTCGACCGCACGCGCCCGATCTACCTCCAAGCCAGGCCTTGGGTCGCCTTCCCACACCGGTCTGCTCCACGCCTCTGGCCGCGTGGGCTATTTCCCCTCCAACGGCCCGTTTTGGCCCATGGTGAGCGCCCCAGCGCCCAGCAGTTTCGGCCCGAGCGCCTGTTTTTTTTTCCGCGACCGAATTTGCTAATTAACCAGGGTTTGGCAGATATGCAGAAAAACCCTCCATGTTCGTGCATTTAATAACTCATCATCCGTGCACCGGATTAAAAAACTTTATATATGAAACTTGCTTAGAATTTCATCTAGTTTAATAATATCCAACTTTCATCCATGTTTAACATGTTTAAAATGTTGTTTGTTTAAATTTGCTTCAATAACTTGCTAAAATGATTTATTTCATAACTTAATAACCGTAGCTCGGTTTTAAATAATCTTTATATGTAAATGGGGTGGAAAAATGCCTAGTTTAACATGGTGGCTTCACTTTGCATGCTTAACAACTCTAAAATTATGTTTAGGGCAGAACAGTACCAAACCTAATATATGCATATGGGGATTTACCAGAATTGTTGTTTGTTGCTTCCGGCCGCATTTAAACTTGACTAGATAGGTAGTTTTACTTTGCTTCACCCTCTTGCCATGCTAACAACATTTAATCTTGTTGGGTACATAAACGAGAGAGAACTGAATAAGTCATGTGGTGTTTTCTTCAATATGCAACTCCGTTGCATAATGAGCTCCACTTAATTTGTAGGATTGTTTGTGCACTTTGTCATGCCATGCCTCATTAAACCGGACATGCATCATACTTGTTTGCGCATCGTGCCATGTTGTTGTAGTGGTTGTTTACCATGATTGTTTGTTTCTTTCCGGTGTTGCTTCTTTGGGTTGGTTCCGATAACGTCGTGTTGTGAGGATCCGTTCATCTACGTCTGTTTGTCTTCTTCATGGACTCGTTCTTTTCCCTTGCGGGATTTCAGGCAAGATGATCATACCCTCGAAATCACTTCTATCTTTGCTTACTACATGCTCGCTCTTTTTCTATGCCTATGCTGCGATACCTACCACTTGCTTATCATGCCTCCCATATTGTTGAACCAAGCCTCTAACCCACCTTGTCCTAGCAAACCGTTGTTTGGCTATGTTACCGCTTTGCTCAGCCCCTCTTATAGCGTTGTTAGTTGCAGGTGAAGATTGAAGTTTGTTCCTTGTTGGAACATGGAGATGTTGTTCCTTGTTGGAACATGTTTACTTGTTGGGATATCACAATATATCTTATTTAATTAATGCATCTATATGCTTGGTAAAGGGTGGAAGGCTCGGCCTTATGCCTGGTGTTTTGTTCCACTCTTGCCGCCCTAGTTTCCGTCATACCGGTGTTATGTTCCCGGATTTTGCGTTCCTTACGCGGTTGGGTAATAATGGGAACCCCTTAATAGTTCGCCTCGAATAAAACTCCTCCAGCAATGCCCAACATTGGTTTTACCATTCGCCACCTAGCCTTTTCTTTTCCCTTGGGAGTCGCGCTCCTGAGGGTCATCATTATTTTAACCCCCCCGGGCCAGTGCTCCTCTGAGTGTTGGTCCAACCTGTCAGCTGCCGGTGGCCACCAGGGGCAACTCTGGGCTGGCCTACCCGTACCTTGGACAATCTGAATGTGCCCTGAGAAAGAGATATGTGCAGCTCCGATCGGGATTTGTCGGCACATTCGGGCGGTGTTGCTGGTTTAGTTTTACCTTGTCGAAATGTCTTGTAACTGGGATTCCGAGTCTGATCGGGTCTTCCCGCTAGAAGGAATATCCTTCGTTGACCGTGAGAGCTTGTTATGGGCTAAGTTGGGACACCCCTGCAGGGATTTGAATTTTCGAAAGCCGTGCCCACGGTTATGGGCAGATGGGAATTTGTTAATGTCCGGTTGTAGAAAACCTGAAGTTGACCTTAATTAAAATGCATCAACCCGCGTATGTAACCGTGATGGTCTCTTTCCGGCGGAGTCCGGGAAGTGAACACGGTGTTGGAGTTATGCTTGACGTAGGTTATTTTAGGATCACTTCTTGATCATAGATTTCTCGAACGTGCTTTGCCTTCTCTTCTCGCTCTCTTTTGCGTATGTTAGCCACCATATATGCTAGTCGCTTGCAGCAGCTCCACATATATACCTTGCCTTACCTATAAGCTTAAATAGTCTTGATCGCGAGGGTGTGAGATTGCTGAGTCCCTGTGACTCACAGATACTTCCAAAACCAGTTTGCAGGTGCCGATGTTCCCGAGCAGGTGACGCAACCAAGCTCAAGGAGGAGCTCGATGAAGATCTTGTCCTTTGTGTTGTTTTGTTTTAGTTGATCAGTAGTGGAGCCGAGTCGGGACGATCGGGGATCTGTGTAGCTTTTGGGGTAGTCTTCTTTTATTTTGGCTCTGTAGTCGGGCCTTAATTGTAACTGGTTGATGTAATGCTTTATTCTTGTATTTGTGTGAAGTGGCGATTGTAAGCCAACTATGTATCTTTATCCCTTATGTATTACATGGGTTGTGTGAAGATTACCTCACTTGCGACATTGCTTTTAATGCGGTTATGCCTCTAAGTCGTGCTTCGACACGTGGGAGATATAGCCGCATCGAGGGCGTTACAGGTGGTTGACCTGCTCGCGCAACTCCGGTGGGCGTTGGGTTCCATGATCTTGGTGAGGAGAAATCCATGCGTCGAAGAGGCCGACAACGGCAACGCCCGTGGGCGCCGTTCCCTCCCTGGAGGAGTTGTTTTGGCCCTGATCTAGCTCCCTTCCTCGAGCTCAAGGGAAACCTCTAGTCCGGCCATCAGACCAGGCGGTGGCGGCGGCATAGCGTCGTTTCCTTCTTGAAGGCGTTGTCTTGTTGCTCGAGGAGTCTCGATGGTGGGCTTGAGTCATAGTCGGCCGCTGTTCTGGGCGTGGTCATCCTGGGTGCCATGTAGCTATCGCCGGCGCTCTCTCAAAGACACCCTTCCTAGGTTCGCTCAGGCTCTGCCGTTCATTTGCCGACTCCCTCTTGGCGCAAATGGGTGGCGATACGTTGGTTTGTGTTGGCTTTAGGTTTTGGTCTAGTTATAGAGGTCTCGACGTTGGTTGTGACGCGGGTTGGTTGCTCTGTGGCTTGCCTCATCGTCATTGGCATGAGGTTGGACTAGGGTAGCATGTATCATAGTAGGTAGGGTGGGTGTGTGTAGTGGGGGAGGCAGGGGGTGTTGGCATGAGCCTTGTCCCCCCTATGCTCCAACAAATACAATTATATGTTCTTCTAATCCTTCATTAGTCAGGCAAAATTAGCTAGATTTAGGTGATTTCGCCCCATCTAACATTATATAACATGTTTGGCTCTCTTTATATTCAGTTTCTGGCTCCGTGATTGGATGTGCGTGAAGGCCGTTCTTTCTTTAATGTGATGGTGCGCATGCTTATGGGTATTTGAGAAAAAAAAAATCCATACGAGCGAGAATTAGACAGAAAGGTCGGGCTAGGCGCTGCAAAGTTGGTTGCCGCCGCTGCTCTCCATGTGCAGTAGCTCTCACGACATACGTACATAGTCTTCGTCGTCGTTCAGAGTCGTCGTCGTGGTGATCACCAATCTATCTACATGTCCCTGTCCATCCATATATCCGCCTGTACACAGTAACGTAGGTGTGTGGCTCGCATACCGCCAGCAATGATACGGCCGGTAAGATATGGCCAGGAATTGACCTGCGCCGGCGGCCGCGATCGTGGTGTTCAACTCCGATCCGGCCGAGAAAATGTGGCAGCGCGTCGTATGTGTATATCTACCTGTGTATGGGTCTGTATCGGTTAGTGGGGGCAGAAAGCCATCGACGGCGACGGATCCATGGGCACTCGCGCTGCGCCCAATCGACCACCAGTGCGTATGTATGTTGTTTGACATTCGAGTTAAAAAGGTGACAGCAACCAAAAAGAATTCCTCGCTTCTCTTTCCTTTACATTAGTCTCACCAAGCACGTACTTGTCCGGGTGAGCCGGTTTCCGCTGTGGAATTCGGCAGCTCGACTGACTCCTGCGTCCCCCCTTTTGAAGAGCAACGTATGATCCATGAGATGAGCATGCATGCTGAAATGTGGGAGGAAAAGAAGGGACGGCAAGTAACAAATCGAGAGTGCATGCATGTGTGGACGTGATCGGTTCCTTGCGTGGACTGTGCTGCAATTGCAAATATATCTCCATGGCGATCTGATCCTGATCGATGGTGCATGTGTCATCTTATCATGCCATGATACCTAATCCTCCTCTTGGATCGCCTCGATAGCTGCAGGTCAATGTGCCCTCCATTTGTCTGAATGCTAATTATCAGCAAGGCGTCAATGTGGTCCGTACGTAAAAAAAACGCCAAATATGCCCAAGCCATTAGCCAGTGACCCCTGACGAGGCCACGGAGGACGAGACATGCGGGTTCTCAAGCTGATGTGCATGGCTTACCTGACGCAGCTCCATTGCGATCTGTGCGGAGACGACAGATCGAGCGAGCTCTATTGCTTTCTGCGTTGGTTCTGCGTCGTCGTCGACTTCCTCGTGCGTGTGTGTGCTGCAAGTTGCACGCCAAGGGTGAAAATTCCAATCCCCACTCACGGCGGAGGCCGATCGACGACGCACCGGCGGCGCGCGATCGGCCAATGTGCATGAACAGTTGGTCCACCTGAAGATACCATGCATGCCGGGGGGAAAGCACTTAACTCATCCTACTGAAAAACTGGGTTAGTAATTTGCAGTGGGTACACGGATTTCAGAAAGATGCATGCACACTGGGGAAAGGGACTGACACTAGGGAACTAATAAGTTCGGTAGCGGAACTCCATCCTCAGGTCATCCTACAGATGCTTAATTAGATGGTTCAGCAATCAGCACGCGTGATTGAGCAGCGCGATCCCGGTTATTCGAACCGGATCGATATGAACCGCAGGGGCGGCGAAATGTGAAGGCGTTCTGAAGAAAACTACTGAGCAGAGTTGACGGCATGATCTGTGAGGTTTGGCTAGCTAGCTGTAGGGAGAAGAAAAGAGCATTTGATGTTTTGCATGTGAAAAATAGTGGAGGGCGCTATCAGTGAAACCTGTGAGGTTTGGCAGCTTGACATGTTTGAACAGAATGGGAAAGGGGGACACACACACACAAGCAGACGGTTTTAAGTTCCATTTCAATAGCTATTCCTGTGGCTCCAGGCAGGCGCAACTTGCTGCATAAAAGAGGTTTATCCATCTTCATTTGTCAACCTCCGAAGTTACGAAAGTGGATATGCTTCCATCTCTTGTTTCTTTCTGGCACTCTTTTGGTGAAGCAGCAGCAGCAGCAATGCTCTTTTATGGACACAAATATGTATGAAGACGATGTGCTGTTAATGCTTTAATGGGGTTGTGGCCAATGTGCGCTTAAGCCAGCCCTTTTGGGGTGACTGACTGTACACGCACACCCTTTTCTGCACGAAATGGATTGATGGCTTTGCCAAAGGGGTACAACTTGAATTTCTTTTCCGCCGTTTTTCAGCACCTTATACTTCATACACAATGATACAAGCGCAAGTTGACGAGGGGAAATTATCTGAATATGATACGATCGTGCATTCACACAAAGATGGACTACCGGGCATCTCTGGAATCAGATGCATTCTTGCTATTGCACCTATTCGTCCTCGGGTAGCCCTTCCTCCTGTGCTGTGTCTGATGACAATGGACCTAAGATACCCTCTGAACTGAGAGACAATCCACTCTGTTAAGAGGTGACACAGGAAGACAGACAAATTATTTCAGTCATATGTTACTCTAGTGTATGAAAAAAGTTGTGTAAACTGCATCACGACGGTGCAGAGTCGTCACATAATGGTTATAGCGGTACCTCTGGCTGGAATCTTAACATGTCAGCACGAGCCATTGCCTCTGCTTGAGCTATTCTCTGCCTGAATATCTGCGCCATCTCATCAGCCTAATTTGGGCATAGTAAACCAGCATGTCAGTTTGTCTGTTACGGCATATTCTGGTGAAAAGGTATTGCCCGCATTACTTACCTTTTCGAAAACCAGCTTTGGGTTACGAATCATGTCACCAGGCGTTGGCTCAAGCTTCTTTGTAGAAAGGCTAACCCGGCCCCTTTCACGGTCATGGCTTAGTATCATAACCTAATAACAAAGAAAGTCTTCCAGCCTTAGCTATAGAAACAGCAAATTGGCATAATTTACAAGTAAGATAACGGCATTACCTTGAGGGTATCTCCTGGTTGAAGAACTGTCGAGATATCTGCAACACGGTCATGACTAATTTGGCTGACATGCAGAAGTCCATTGATTCCACCGATATCGATAAAGGCACCATAAGGTTTTAGGCTTTCAACAGTTCCCAAAACAACTGAACCAATACCAAGCTGGGCTTGGCTGTCGGCCATTGCCTTGCGATTACTGAGGACAAGCCTGCCTTGTTCCTCGTCGACCTCCACAAACTTCAGAGGTAGCTCTTTGTCAAGCAGCTCTTCAGCAGTTGTTTTCTGATCAAGGTCAAGCAACAGTTAGGGAAATAGTGAGCAGCTAGTCTAAGGATGGAGCAGCCCAAAACTCAACCCACAGTATATCAGGATCAAATTGGTAAAAGACAGCTCATGCAGCAACAAAACCATAGGATATAACAAAGTTTTGTAATAGGACTATAGGACTGTGAACCAACCGATGACACTTGTGAAAATGGAACAAATGCCTTAAGGCCCTCCACAAGAGCCACCACACCTCCTTTGTTACCACCAATTACCTGCAGGGCAACATTGCAACCTGAGCACATGAATAAAGCTGCCTAGACTAGATCAGTGCTGCAATTTCACCCCAAAAAACAAAAAAACAGTACCACAGTATCTAAGGTGGCATGAGTCGTGCATATCAAAGTAACGACATACAGACATGTGGGCCGGACAAAGGATAACGGAACTTGCAGAAACAACAACAGAAATCAGGAAAGCTGTTGACAAAAGCTATCCATTGACATGCTTTCATAAAATGACTGCTCTAAACTTCATAAATTCATTAGCAGTCACACATGAACAAACTAGCAAAATCATTACAATCCAATGAACACATGATAACTACTTGGTAAGAAAGCCATCCTAAGTTAACAGCAGCATGAACATTGGGATTATTAACCGAGGTCATATACAAAGTGAATCTACACCATAAAGACCCACTGAACTGACATTCATTTTCTAAAGAACAATGGCTGCTGTTGCCAGGCAGACATTCAAAAAGGCAAAGTCTGATTTAATTAACACAAACAAGGGGCAGGAAGAGGCAATGCTTTCTAAATATTTAGTTTATAATAATTTCTACAGGAGAAGTTATTCAACGATTAGGGGACAATGGTTATAGCATGGATATAGGTCCTTCTGCAAGTATTTTACTCACTTTACCCGTGATAACAACATCCTCTGCCTGAAGCTGCCTGCACCTTTCCCAAGCAAGGTCTTGCTGAATTGATTGTAAGCTCAGAATCAAAGTTTCATCATTTGGGTTCTCATCAATTATCATGAACTGCTCCACTAAACCCGGCCGGATGCCTGCCTCCTCTATATTGTCAATATCGAGAAGGCATGCCTCATCTATAGGCAAAAAAGCAGTAGCCTTTGATTGGATGTCAATAAATGCACCATTTGAAGTGGTCATGAATACTGTCCCTTTAATCTGTAGTCATCACAAGCATGCAAGATATTTTTTTAGATGTCAGGAACAGTGTGATACAAAATTTATCAAGCTAATTAAGAAACCTTATACTTTCAGCTCCAGCATGCCCAAAACGTAGTGTGTTGCACAAATAACAGAGAAGTACCACATGTAAAAAAGGAGATAATAATAGAATTGTTGGCACCAAACTAAAAATAGTAATGGAGAGCTGCAAATCCAGCAGCTCTTCCTCCCCTCGTCATTAGTGTGTACAATGCTCATATTAAACAGGTCGTTTGTGCGTACCTAGCACCTTTTTAATTCAAAGGCATGATTCCAGGCGCGTTCGAAAATAAATAAATCCAGCAGCTATGACAACTGCATTTTGTGTCCATGTGCATGTGTCACACAACAATATGCAAAGCAGACTGTTCACTGTAATACGGTAATTTAATAATCCGCTGGATCTGCTTAATTCAATATCACAGACCTAATTGGAGGGGACCTAATTTAGAAAAACACGCAGCAATCAGTCAGTTGCTCAAAGTATTGTGTCAGATCAGAATTAACTGAATTGGCCAATCTTTAAGTTGCTCCAGGGTCCCACAACTCAGGAATTTCAATTATATTTCCATTTGATGTAAGAATATAGCTTTATTACGTTCCTTCGGAAAGCATTGAACAAACAGTAATGGTGCTGTCGTTCTACATTACATTGTAGTACCACTCGCCCCTCAAAAAACAAAAACGATAAAGGAAATGGGCAACTAATACGGCAAACCCATTCTAGTTCACTTGAACATTCTATTCGAAGCTACGGGGGTAACATTTTACAGGAACATGAGAAACATAGCACAGTCAACGTTAGTACAAAATGAAAACCTGAAAAACCACAAGCAGTAAGAAATATGACACGTCTTCGGTACTAAATAAACTTATGAGCGATCTAAAGCTAATTAAACGAAAATCTATAAGCAACTGTATAAGCAATACACGCGACCTACTATCCCAATCCCCTACTAGCGATATGCAGTTGAGCACCAATTATCTGTTCACCATGAAACGAGCGAGCAGGAACAAGAGAGGGGGAGATTACGAGTGAGCCAATGTCAGTGTCGATGTCGGTGGTCTCGACGGCGGATTCGAGGTCCTCGGGGGAGAAGGTGATGCCCTCCATGGGCGCAGTGCGGCAGCGCTCGGAGGCCTCGTCGAACAGCGTGCGCATCCGCTCCCGCTCCTTCTCATCCTTGCTCAGCACGTACGTCCCGCAGACCAGCGCGGACGGCCGCATCGGCGCCCCGGGGCGGCGCGACGCGCCGGAGAGCGGTGGGCACGCGAGCCCCGCGACGTGCTGGACCAAGGACGCCATTCTCTTCTGCCTCTGCTGGGAATGAGGAACGGGCAGATAGGAGGGGGCGTGGCTGTGTTATCCGGTGGCCGTGGGATTTGAGGATAGGAGATGATTGGTTTTTGGGCCAGGCCGCTAGACTGGGCTGCACCTGGGTTCTTCCTCCCGCCGGTGCGTGTAAAAAAAGACAGTTTTGTTTATTATCTACTCACTTCGTTCCGAAATATAAGTTGTCGGGGGAGTGTAAACTGAACTCCCCAACGACTTATATTTCGAAACAGAGGTAATATATACTAGGACATATACCGGTGCGTTGCAACAGAAAACATAATTGACATCTTTATGAAAATATCCAACGGCATGGCACAAAAACACCCTGAACGGTAACACTCGACGGCGGTAGGGAGACACGAGCGTAGCAAAAATGCACGTCAGCAATACACTATGGGTATGATTATTGTATGACAGTTCTAATTACATCATCCATGAATAAATCAGAGTGAAGTAAAACCTAATTGACGACTACTTCCTCCATCTGTTTTTAAGGGTGTAATTTCTAAATCTTCTATACCTAGGCATTATTGGGAAGTTGAAGCAATTTTCGAAATTTGCACAGGCCACCAAAAAACATTCCAAATCAAATAATAATGGTACTCGCTTTCTCTCCTTCCTTTGAATGCCACCCTCGCACTATCTCGCCTCGTTGATCAAAAACATACAAATATCCAACACACAGAGGGCCTTTATTTTTCTTTTATTTTCACGTCCAGCCATCGACACAATTTGTCATCCTTTGTGAAAAGTAGGTAGGTATATAAAAAAGTATAGATTATTACTAATATAGAAAATTATTATTATTATTATTATTATTATTATTATTATTAAGGGGGGTAAATCAAGGTTATCGCCGAGTCCCGCTCGTAATTCTCGGACAGCTCGACCAGCCTCTACTTCCTAATCCATTTGCTAGGTAATTACCCGTTCGTTGCAGAGGGGGGGGCATAATAAATATTATAACAGCTCTATACTAAATATGCCAAAAAAATATACCTTATCCTAATGCATATCTTGCAGTATTGCTGATTCTTACTATAAAATCAATAATAATTGAGTAGAGGCCTGTCCAAAAACATATACCTGCGACAAACAATAATTACCGTAGCGAATGGTGAAACCTCAGATTCTGGAACATTTCAAGGATTCATTTTGTTCTCAACCACGTACCCAAGTGTGACACATATTTTCGTTAATTCAGAAGGTCTTCGTCTGGTTCATACTATCCAGGAGGAATCCTGGCTCCGGGCTCGAGCAGACGCCAAAGTGTTAGATGGATTGCTTCCTGAGACATTGCCTTGGTGTTGCTTGAGGGTTGGGCACGTCTCGTCTATTCACCAATGTGCTCGCTGACGGCTCATGTACATTTTCCCCACAAGTATAGCAGTTGAATATCGCCCAACAATTTGTAATCGTTCACTTACAAAGACAGAGGGAAGACATAATACAGGATTACCAGCTCACCCATAAAACACTTGATGAACAGCAGAGGGGAAACCTTCATATCCGCGTGTGGCATACTCAGCTCCACCCTTTCTCGTCACTATGTTTGTTCATGTTGGTTGCTTTTTTCGGCACGGCTAGCGGCAGAGGAAGCACCGTTCAAGATAAGAAACCTTTGTGAGGCCCAATAAAAAAACAAATATATTTTTTCTTTTGCGAGGAACAAATATCTTGTTTACACAAACATAACAAAATAAATGATGAAGTACACAATAATATGGAAACAAGTGATCAGTCCCAAATCCAAAACTTTCATAAGGGTGCGACAGATTCCGCTCACATGAAAAAATATAGGGAAAAAATATGTGTATAATATATTTACCTCATAATAGATTTTTGTTGACTCATAATATGTATATTGATAGCTTCACCCGGAAAGTTTCTCTTTCAAACATATCAACAAAAATAGAAAAGGATATCTCATCGATCGGAATCCTTGAAAGTCAACACACCAGTCTTTCAGCAAATGTGTATGTACCGAGCAAATCTTTCTCTACTTGAAATATGAACTCTTTTGTGTCGTCCGTAAATAAGACATCAAATTGCAGTAGAGAAACATGGTGTATGCATCTGTGGTAGCTGGCCCTATCAGAATCGTCAGAAAGACTTTGAGTTATCGGACTGTATTTTTTTGTAAGGGCCCGAGAGGTAATATAAGGAGAAGAAGATTCAGAGAAAGGCATCACGTGTAAACAAGACATGTAGGTATAGAATCAGAGAGCCCTCAATCAAAAAGATAAATGTCAGTGAAACATACATCTCTAAAGTGAAGTCGTACGTTCTCCCCTGAATCAAAAGCTAAGTGTCAGTCAATCAGATTTGGAGTGAAGGCATCACGTACACCATGTGATATGTAGCTACAGAATCATAGATTATCTGAACCAGAAAGCTCAATGTCACTCAAACTGGTTGAGTACTTTGCATGGTCTATGACTTATCATTTTATTTTGAATATATATAAGGAAAAGTAGAGGTATTGAGGGAAAGAATCCGTCCAGATGATGAGCCGTTTGAGCTGGGCAAGGCAAATGAGATTGCTAGCCAGATGGGATCGTTCGATCACCAGGCCGCGGACGGGGTCGAACACGAAAAGAAATGGAATATACGGAAACTTAACTCTTTTAAATCTAAGTTTCAAAAGAAAACTCTTTTGAATCTCAGCCATCAATCTTTATGATTATAACACAAAATCAACGGATATAAAGTGATGACTTATGGAGAACTATGAAAGGCTCCGTCCTTTATTATTAGATAAAGATATACACTAGCAAAAGAGGCCGTGAGTTGTAACAGGAGAAAAAATACCACACGTCACTAACTCAATAATCATGATTGAACACCTCAATAGGTTCGTGTCCTTTATTTCAACATGACATTCCATTTGTGTTGCCGATTATCCTCCTTCCCACCATCGCCGGCGGTGGCTTCAGTGCTCACACAACCATAATGCGTTTGAATATGCTTAATCCAAAGGTGTTTCTCTCGGCACAATATGAGAAAAAAAATCTTGCAAGATTTTTTTAATATTTTCTATGATATTTTGATGAGGCATGAGTGCATTGTTATTATTGGTTTCTTTCGTCTTTAATATGGTTTTGTTGAGGTGTTAGTTTGCAATCTAGATGAACATCAGTACAATAAAAATGACGGATCATGTTATTGATTAAGATTGCACCCTAAGTAGGATTTTTAAAAATATTTAACGGGTAAAATAACATTATATTTAGATTCTACGCATTTTTCTAATCAAATTTCATATATAACATATTAAAGTTGGAGTTAGGGTTTAAAAGATATGTATATTTATAAAAACATTTGTCTTAGATAGACTTTAGGTTGGTTTACAAAAATATCAAGGGGTTTCTTTTTAATTCATGTCACTATGTATTGCGGGTTAATTATTAGAGAGGGCAAGGGGTTTTCTATAAAACTACAATAAACGATTTGTTTCCCTGACTTAAAGTTGGACTACAGGATAATTACCATAAAATGCAAGGTGTTTTCTCTGACTTAAGTTGGACTACGGATTAATTAATATCAAAAACTGTTTTTTTTGTAAAAGGGACGATGAATGTGTAGAAGCAATAGTCCCTTTATTATATATATATATATAGTAAGGTGTGTTTCTTTGATTTTTTTGATCCGTTCATTCATATTATTATTTTTAGTTTTTTTTACTATCTGAGGTGGTACTGATTTTTTAAGATTTTTCACATTGAGTCGTGTTGGTTTGTCCTGTGCTATGACTTTCGTCCGTATGTCCTGGGTCATGGTGTAGTTTTCTAACAAAAAATTCGTCCATCCTTTGCATGGGTCAAACTGGACCTAATACACATCTCTTTTTCGATCAATTGGGAAACAGCGAAAAAATTATTACACTCGCGTGAAATTCAAACTCACAACCTCCCACACCATATATAAATCCGTAGCCAACCAAGCCAACGTGCCTTGGTGTTACAAAATAAGTTTTTTTTTACCTAATTGTCTCACCTCGGTTCTTTATACCAAATTCCATCAATTTATATACATTTGCCAAATTTTCTGAAATATCAACAGGCTTGATATGACCACGACTACAGCTGATGTTGTTGTTGTTGTTGTTCAGACGTCGTCGCTCATTAATGCAGCACGGGTAAAAAATAATTATGTGCCAAAAATACTTCAATTTGGTATTGATAATAAAGAAGTCGAGGTTTTTGCTGCGAGCACAGATAAAAATACAACTAGAAAATCTAAGATAGGCTCTGTCTAGCCGGAAGAAGAATACCAAGATAAGGAAAGAGAAAAAGAACTGTATATGATAAGGCATGCACCCGATCATATATGTGTGCATGATCTCTAATTTTAATAGAGCAGTTGGTAGTCTTACTTTCAGGGCTTTTTTCGTTCCATCTTTCATGGTTTTTTTGGTACCTGATAAAGCTATGTACCTAGGGTAGGGTCATGGACCTGTCCAGCATACCCTCCCCGAGGACATCTTTACAAAGAATCAGAAGCAGTCGAAGAGAAAACATTATCCACTCGACCATGAAGATGTGCTCACTCGACTTCCTTAAAGACACTCGACCACCAGAAGACAAGAAGCCCTCCACTTTGCAACGGTCGTGACTTAAACCATAACATTATGGGCATTTATAACACTTTATTATAGACGTTACCAGTAACGCCCCACCTTTATGAACATTGAACCCTGTGTAACGGGGGGGAGCTGGGGTCCTGGCGCACTCCATATAAGCCACCCCCCTCCTCTGGAACAAGGGTTCGCACTTTTGTAAACACACACACATATAATCCAGTCGACCGCCTCAGGGCACCGAGATGTAGGGTTGTTATTTCCTCCGAGAAGGGCCTGAACTCGTAAAACTCGTGTGTACAACTACTCCATAGCTAGGATCTTGCCTCCTCATACCTACCCCCATTCTACTGTCAGTCTTAGATCCACGACAGTTGGCGCCCACCTTGGGGCAGGTGTCTTAGCGACTTATTGGAGAAGTTGCAATTTTTCCGATCCCCATCATCATGGTTCCAGGCGGAGGTTTGGCTGAGGGCCGCGAGATCCATCTCGGCGCGCTCGTGTTTGTCGCCGACGACTCCGCTTGGCTTCAGGAGGCACCACTCGACGTCGATGCGCTCCCCGCCCGCGGGGCGACGCACTTTCACGCGTGCGTCCGCGGCATCCTCCTGCGGCAACCGTCGACCCAGTACCAGTCGACTCCTACGGCTTTCCCCTCCCTGCGACCCGCCGGAACAAGCGCACCGGCTGGTCGAGGGTTCAACGGTGGGTGAAGCATGCGGTGGCTCGCCAGTCGGCCATCCCTCAAGTCGCGGCGCTCGAGCCCGACGAGTCTCTCTACGGCCTGTTCGATCTGTCGACTGGCTCCGTAGAGACTGCATCCGAGTGCGGCAGCAATGACTCGGCAGCGGAAGTCCTGATGGTCAATGGACCACGCGGTCCTCCTGGCTTCGATCGTGAAGACGGAGGTGACGGGAATGGCGATCCGTCGCGCGTTCACGGGGAGTACCGCCCCGAGCCTCTCTCCTCGCAGCAGAGAGAAGAACTTCATCGCCGAAACATGGATGCCCTGCATACTCCTATAGTTGGAGAAACGCCCGAGGCCCATGCCTTGGAACAGGCTCGCTTGGCCAATCTGGCTGAGCGCACTCGGCTGGAGAACCTACAGCGCGCACTCGACGATCGCGCTCGTCAACGTGCTCCTGAGTCCAGCCGACGCCAACTTTTTCCACCTTCGGCTCAGGTATACCGGACACCGATCCAAAACCTAGCAGCTGCTGCCCGGATAGCAGAGTCGATTCAACCTTCCCAGTCAGAAGCTGGCCGAGGTCTGGCGCAGATCAGGGCCCTGCTTCGGGCGGCAGGAGAGCAGAATAAGGACGTGTCTCAGTCGCGGGATATGATCCATAGCAGATCTGTGGTCGCAGATACGGTCCAGTCGGCCCATAGCCCGAGATCGCCCCCGAGGCGTGAGGGACGCGGAGAGCGGCGTGATCAGTACAGAAACCAGGAGCAGTATGATCGTCGAGCCGATCGCGATGGTCGCCGTCGAGTGCCCACGCCTCCTCCAAGGAGTGGGTCCTACGTGCCGCGGCCACATGAGGACAGGCGCCCTAACAGCGTCGGAAGAGGTATTCCAGTTGACCCCAGGGAGCCAGGCTTTGATGTGAGATCTATTCTCGTACAAGGCTTGGTCGACAGAAACAGAGCTCACCGAGATGGCCATGACAGAGGCCCGCAAACCAGCAACAGGGTGCATGTCTTTGGCCCAGAGTGCTTTAGCAGAGCTATCAGAGCTGTAGTGATTCCCCCCAACTTCAGGTTGGCGACTGGAGTCAGTAAGTTCACCGGAGAGTCCAAGCCTGACACATGGCTCGAAGACTACCGAGTGGCTGTCCAGATTGGTGGCGGCAATGATGAGGTGGCCATGAAACACCTTCCTCTGATGTTGGCGGGCTCGGCTAGGGCGTGGCTGAATCAGTTGGCACCTGGCAGCATCTATACTTGGGAAGATCTCGCCCGAGTGTTTGTCAGAACGTTTGAGGGTACTTGCAAGCGGCCAGCAGGTTTGACAGAATTACAGTGTTGCGTCCAGAAACCGAATGAAACTTTGAGAGATTATATCCAGAGGTGGATCACCCTGCACCACACGGTGGAAGATGTGTCTGATCATCAGGCAATTTGTGCTTTCAAGGAAGGCATCAGGTACCGGGAGTTGAATCTGAAATTCGGTCGGACAGGAAACATGACTTTGACTCGGATGATGGAAATCGCCACCAAGTATGCCAATGGTGAAGAGGAGGAGCGACTGCGGAGCGGCAAGCACAAAGCAGTCGCCCATGATGCCGGAGGAGGAAACTCCGGTCGGAAACAAAAACGCAAGGCCGAACCAGCTGCTCCGGGTGAGGCCTTGGCTGTGGTTCAAGGAAAGTTCAAGGGGAAGCCCAAAGGGCCGTGGAACCCCAAGAAAGTAAAAGATCAAGATGGAAATGACGTGTTGGATCTGCCGTGCCATATCCACACCAAAAAAGACGAAGAAGGTAATTACATTTACCCGAAGCATACCACTCGACAGTGTCGGCTCCTGATCCAGCAGTTCCGAGAGAAACAGCCCAAGGAAAAGGAGAAGGAGGCAGACAAGGCTGACAGTGAAGGAGAAGATGATGATGGTTATCCTCACGTGAATTCCACTCTGATGATTTTTGCTGATGTTGAAAACAAGATTCGATTGAAAGTCATCAACAGAGAAGTGAACATGGTCGCTCCGGTGACACCCAATTACTTGAAATGGTCGCAGACTGCCATTACGTTCGACCAATCTGATCACCCAGCGCACATCGCCACCCCTGGGAGGCAAGCGCTGGTGGTCGACCCGGTGGTCAAAGGCACTCGACTGACAAAGGTCCTGATGGACGGTGGCAGTGGCCTGAACATTCTGTATGCAGAAACGTTGAAAGGAATGGGCATTCCGATGTCCAGACTCAGTGAAAGCCATATGAGTTTCCATGGGGTCATCTCAGGCAAGAAGGCTGCGTCACTCGGTCAGATTGCACTCGACGTGGTTTTCGGTGATGCCAAAAATTACCGTAAAGAAAAGTTGACATTTGAAGTCGTGGATTTTCAGAGTGCATATCATGCAATTCTGGGCAGGCCAGCTTATGCACGATTCATGGCTCGACCTTGTTACGTGTACCTCAAACTGAAGATGCCTGGTCCCAGAGGAGTGATCACTATCTCTGGTAACCGGAAAAAGGCGGAAGAGTGTTTCCAGAAGGGCTCAAAGATCGCCGATGCCCAGATGGCCGTGGCAGAATTGCAAGAATACCAGAAAAATGCAGACCCAAGTGACTTGTTGCGAGCCAAGAAGCCAGCCATGGATTCAACATTCCAGTCGTCTGGCGAGACGAAGTCTGTTCACATTCACCCGACGGACCCCAATGCAGCTCCGACCCACATTTTGACCACACTCGACTCCAAATAGGAAGAAGCGCTCATCTAGTTCCTCCGTGAGAACTGGGACATCTTTGCATGGAAGCCTTCTGACATGCCAGGTGTTCCCAGGGGACTGGCTGAGCATCATTTGCGAGTCGACCTGAAAGTGAAACCAGTCAAAGAGCATCTTCGACGGTCCGCCATCCAGAAAAGAAAAGCAATCGGCGAAGAGGTGGCTCGGCTTTTGGCAGCTGAGTTCATCCGAGAGATTTACCACTCCGAGTGGTTAGCCAATGTTGTCATGGTCCCAAAGAAAGATGACTCACTCCGCATGTGCATCGATTTCAAGCATATCAATCGGGCCTGCCCGAAAGATCACTTCCCTCTCCCTCGCATCGATCAGATAGTCGACTCGACTACTGGGTGCGAGCGTTTGTCCTTTTTGGATGCCTACTCTGGGTACCACCAGATCCGTCTGTACGGACCCGACGAAATAAAGACAGCTTTTATCACCCCGTTCGGGTGCTTCTGTTATGTCACAATGCCATTCGTCTTGAAGAACGCCGGAGCCACATTTATGCGAATGATTCAAAAGTGCCTGCTCACTCAGATCAGTCGGAATGTGGAAGCATACATGGATGACATTGTGGTCAAGTCACGTAAAGGTTCCGACCTGCTGACCGACCTCGCTGAAACCTTTGCCAACCTCAGAAGGTATGATATCAAGCTCAATCCAGCAAAGTGTACGTTTGGAGTTCCAGGCGGAAATTTACACGGTTTTCTTGTTTCCGAACGAGGAATCGATGCTAACCCAGAGAAAGTAGGCGCTATACTCCGAATGAAACGCCCTGTGCATGTGCATGATGTCTAGACTGCCCTAAGTCGATTCATTTCTCGCCTCGGTGAAAAGGCGCTGCCTCTTTACCGACTGATGAAGAAATCAGATACGTTTGAGTGGACTCCAGAAGCTGATACAACATTTGCAGAGCTAAAAGCCCTACTTTCCACCCAGCCGGTGCTTGCTCCTCCAATCAGCAAAGAGCCTATTTTGCTTTATATAGCAGCCACTGGACAAGTCGTCAGTATAATACTTATGGTCGAGCGGGAAGAAGAAGGAAAAGCGTACAAAGTTCAACGCCCAGTTTATTATATTTCTGAAGTCCTGACCCCGTCAAAGCAGAGATATCCTCACTATCAGAAGCTTGTCTATGGAATTTACATGACCACGAAGAAGGTTGCACACTACTTCTCAGATCACTCTGTTACAGTCGTCAGCGAAGCTCCATTGTCAGAGATTCTGCACAACAGGGATGCAACTGGTCGAGTGGAAAAATGGGCGATTTTACTCCTTCCCTTGGATATCAAGTTTGAGGCAAAGAAAGCTATCAAGTCCCAAGCAATAGCAGATTTCCTCGCCGAGTGGATCGAATAGCAACTGCCGACTCAAGTTCACTCGGAGCACTGGACCATGTTCTTTGACGGATCCAAGATGTTGAACGGTTCTGGTGCTGGAGTAGTTCTAGTATCCCCCCGAGGAGACAAGCTCAGATATGTCCTCTAGATTCACTTTGATTCCTCCAACAATGAAGCAGAGTATGAAGCACTCCTGTATGGGTTGCGCATGGCCATCTCACTCGGCGTCCGTCGCCTCATGGTCTATGGCGACTCAGATTTGGTAGTTAATCAAGTGATGAAGGAGTGGGACGTCAGAAGCCCAGCCATGACTGGTTACTGCAACGCGGTGAGAAAGCTTGAGAAGAAGTTCGAGGGGTTAGAACTCCACCACATCCCCCGATTGAAGAATCAAGTAGCCGATGAATTGGCAAAGATAGGTTCCAAGAGAGAAGCCATTCCCAGCAATGTGTTCTTGGAGCATATTCACATGCCGACAGTTCAGGAAGACCCTTTCGTTGAAGAGCCCCCACAACCCAAGAGCGTCACGGATCCGACCGAAGTCGAGGTCCCAGCTGTGGTCGACCTAATCATGGGGGTTCTGGCCATTACTCCCGACTTGACGGTGCCCTACATTGCGTACATCCTCAGGAAAGAGCTCCCAGAGGACGAAGAAGAAGCTCGACAGATTGTCCGCCGATCTAAAGCTTTTACTATGATAAGAGGGCAGCTGTTTAGAGAAAGTGTGACTGGAGTCGGTCAGAAGTGCATAACACCAGAAGAAGATCGAATGATCCTCAATGACATCCACTCGGAGACCTGTGGTCACCATGCGTCCTCTCAGGCCATCGTGGCTAAAGCATACCGAGATGGATTCTATTGGCCACGAGCAAATGAGATGGCGAAATATATAGTCGACAGATGTGAAGGCTGTCAATTTTACTCCGATATGTCTCACAAGCCAGCGTTAGCCCTGAAGACCATCCCCCTCGTCTGGCCCTTCACTGTTTGGGGACCGGATATGGTTGGACCGCTGAGGACCGGCAGAAGCGGCTTCACTCACGTGCTCGTTGCAGTCGACAAGTTTACCAAATGGATCGAAGCCAAACCCATCAAGAACCTTAACGCTAGCACCGCTGTCAGTTTTATCAGAGAATTGACGTTCCTATATGGAGTCCCACACAGCATCATCACGGACAACGGATCGAACTTCGATTCCGATGAGTTCAGAATTTTCTGCGCCTCTCAGGGCACTCGAGTCGACTATGCTTCTGTTGCTCACCCGCAGTCGAACGGACAAGCAGAGAGAGCCAATGGCCTAATTCTCAAAGGACTGAAGCCCCGACTGATGCGTGATCTCAAACACGCAGCAGGTGCCTGGGTTGATGAACTTCCGTCAGTTCTATGGGGTTTAAGGACAACTCCTAATCGGTCGACTGGAAGAACTCCTTTCTTCTTAGTCTATGGAGCCGAAACTGTTCTGCCAAGTGACTTGCTCCACAACGCACCCCTTGTTGAACTCTTCTCCGAAGCAGAAGCAGAGCAGGCCCGGCAAGATTCAGTCGATCTCTTAGAGGAGGAAAGAGAGATGGCCTTTATCCGCTCGACCATTTATCAGCAAGATTTGCGTCGATTCCACACCAGGAATGTGAGAGGTCGGGCCTTTCAAGAAGGAGACTTGGTTCTTCGAGTGGATCAGCAGAAACCACACAAGCTCGCTCCAACTTGGGAAGGCCCCTTAATCGTCACCAAAGTTCTCCACAACGGAGCATACCATCTTTACAGTATCGAGCATTAGAAAGACGAGCCACGGGCTTGGAACGCGGAGCTGCTCCGCCCCTTTTATACTTAAACACTCGTTCGAATAAAATGTAATAAGCAACACCTTTTGTAATTCGTTTATCAAAGAAAAGAGCTTACGGTTCTCTCATCCGATTGTGTTGTTCTTATTTACTCCTGAAATCCCCCAGTGGGTGGGCTTAGTCGTGAATCCGTTCCGCCTAAGTTTGAAAAAAATCCTACCGAGTGGAGAGCAGTCCTCCCACTCGGGGGCTTAGCTGTAGTCGAGCACTCGCCTAAGTTCTCTCACTAAGAGGCTTAACGGCAGTCCAGCACTCGCCTAAGTTCAAAAAAATCCTACCGAGTGGAGAGCAGTCCTCCCACTCGGGGGCTTAGCTGCAGTCGAGCACTCGCCTAAGTTCTTTCACTAAGAGGCTTAACGGCAGTCCAGCACTCGCCTAAGTTTGAAAAAATCCTACCGAGTGGAGAGCAGTCCTCCCACTCGGGGGCTTAGCTGCAGTCGAGCACTCGCCTAAGTTCTCTCACTAAGAGGCTTAACAGCAGTCCAGCACTCGCCTAAGTTTGAAAAAATCCTACCGAGTGGAGAGCAGTCCTCCCACTCGGAGGCTTAGCTGTAGTCGGGCACTCGCCTAAGGTCTCTCACTAAGAGGATTAACGGCAGTCCAACACTCGCCTAAGTTTGAAAAAATCCTACCGAGTGGAGAGCAGTCCTCCCACTCGGGGGCTTAGCTGCAGTTGGGCACTCTCCTAAGGTCTCTCACTAAGAGGCTTAACGGCAGTCCAGCACTCGCCTATGTTTGAAAAAATCCTACCGAGTGGAGAGCAGTCCTCCTACTCGGGAGCTTAGCTGCAGTCGGGCACTCGCCTAAGGTCTCTCACTAAGAGGCTTAACGGCAGTCCAGCACTCTCCTAAGTTTGAAAAAATCCTACCGAGTGGAGAGCAGTCCTCCCACTCGGAGGCTTAGCTGCAGTCGGGCACTCGCCTAAGGTCTCTCACTAAGAAGCTTAACGGCAGTCCAGCACTCGCCTAAGTTTGAAAAAATCCTACCGAGTGGAGAGCAGTCCTCCCACTCAGGGGCTTAGCTGCAGCCGAGCACTCGCCTAAGTTCTCTGACTAAGAGGCTTAACGGCAGTCTAGCACTCGCCTATGTTTGAAAAATCCTACCGAGTGGAGAACAGTCCTCCCACTCGGGGGTGGGGGGGCTTAGCTGCAGTCGAGCACTCGCCTAAGTTCTCTCACTAAGAGGCTTAACGGCAGTCCAGCACTCGCCTAAGTTTGAAAAAATCCTACCGAGTGGAGAGCAATCCTCCCACTCGGAGGCTTAGCTGCAGTCGAGCACTCGCCTAAGTTCTCTCACTAAGAGGCTTAACGGCAGTCCAGCACTCGCCTAAGTTTGGAAAAATCCTACCGAGTGGAGAGCAATCCTCCCACCTGGGGGCTTAGCTGCAGTCCAGTACTCGCCTAAGTTTGAGACCCATCCCTATCCGCAAGGACGATGAGGTATAGGTCGACTGCAACCTTCTTCTTCGGAGCTGCGGCACAAATACAACGTCCGCTCCATCCCTATCCGCAAGGACGACAAGGTGCAGGTCGACTGTAACCTTCTTCTTCGGACCTGCGGCACAAATACAACGTCCGCTCCATCCCTATCTGCAAGGACGACGAGGTGCAGGTCGACTACAACCTTCTTCTTCGGAGCTGCGGCACAAATACAACATCCGCTCCATCCCTATCCGCAAGGACAACGAGGTGCAGGTCGACTGCAACCTTCTCCTTCGGAGCTGCGGCACAAATAAAACGTCCGCTCCATCCCTATCCGCAAGGACGAGGAGGTGCATCAAGCAAAGTCCATCCGAAGGCAAACACAAGCACATTCGGAGGTAAACCAAATTCAGATAAATACTAAAAGGTTCCAAGCAGCGAATCAAAAGTACTCGGGCACCAAGCCCGAAGGAGTTTAACGGTTACAGAAACCACTCGGCATTCCGAGGCAAATTTAAAGCGTATCCAAGTTTCATAAGATTGTTCACTCAGCCGGAGGAGGACTGGCAGGCTCCACGAATGAGTCCAGATCGATCCCATCAGCGATCCGAGTGGTGGCAACAATGAAAGTCTCCATGAAGGACTAGAAGTCATGCTTTTTGGTGTTAGCGACTTTGATCGCATCCAGCTTATCTTCACGAACCTCCTTGCAATGGACTCGCACCAGGGACAGCGCCACGTCAGCACCACACCGGGCGGAGGATTTCTTCCATTCTTGCACTCGGTCAGGGATCTCGTTCAGTCGAGTCATCATAGATTCCAGATCATTCTGAAGCGTCGCCTCCGGCCAAAGCATCGAATTGATTTGAGAGACAACCTCCTTCAGGCGTGCGAGGTAGCTTGTGGCGATGGCGATACGGGACTCCAGTCGAAGCATGTTCATCGCAGTTTCGTCACAGACCGGGGAAGCGATAGGGTCCAGACCCGTCTCGACCCTTCCAGTTTCTTCGTCAAAGTCTTGAAAAAGTTCTGCAGCCAAAAGTCAATTCAATCAATCGAGCAAAATCCGATGGCAAGCATCAACACAGTCGGATTAAAAGAAATACCTCCCAGCACAAGATAAAGCTTCTTGGCGAGGGTCCTCAGATAAGCTTCTGTGTCGTTCCTCTTGCGGATCGCAGACTCCAACTTTTCGTTCAGGGCGACCTTATCCTTCTTCAGGCTGGTCACTTCGCGGTTAGCTTCATTAAGACAAGATGTCAGTCTAGTCACCTCTCCTTCAAGCGTTCCGACTGAAGCAAGCTTCTTGTCTGCGAGAGCGGTTTTGTCTTGGGCTGCTTTTTGCGCGGCGGCGAGGTCCGAGTCCTTCTTGTCTAGAGCCAACTTCATTTTCTCTGTAAAAGAAATAATCGAATCAAAAAAGAGATCAAAGAGATATATTGAGATTCAGTCGGCAATCAGTTACCTTCCATACCAGCGGCCTCGTCTTGAGCTTTTTTCAGATTTTGCTGAGCCAATTCCAAGTCTAAGTTGAGTTGCCTCTGCTTCTCTTCGAGTTCGGCAAACTTGGAGATAAGAGTACAAGACTTCTGCAGGAGGCAAGAGACAGGTCAATCGATAGGTTCGAAAGCAGTTCATTTTCGACTGAATAAAACCTAAAGAAGTGGACAACAAGCTGTTCAGACCCCAGTCGACTGCCAGCAGTCGACCGCGGTCTCGGGGACTACACCCAGTGCGTGCACTTGGCGTGCCCCCACCGGTTCTGATCCCACTCGCCCGACCTGCCGGAGTCGAGTGCAAGGAGTAAAAAAAGAGAGAGAAAGAACAATTGCGCCGTCAAGAAAAGAAGAACTCAGACCACAGTCGACTGCCAGCAGTCGACCACGGTCTCGGGGACTACACCCAGTGGGTGCACTTGGCGTGCCCCCACCGGTTCTGATCCCACTCGCCCAAACCGAGTGGAAGAGCGAAACTACCAAAAACGACAGCAACACCCAGTGGGTGCTCTAATTCAACGCGAACAACAGGAGATTGTGCAGAAGAAGATCTTTCGAGAACAAAAACAGTCGGAAAGGCTACTCACCTGGACGTTGGCCCGAAGAGCGGCACTAGCATCGTAGGCAGCCTGACTGCTCTCGTGCACTATCTTCACCCGCTCCATCATCATATCAGCCTGTCGGATGGCTTCCGTAGCCGCTTCCGACTGGTTGTCTGGGACGGGGTAGCTGGTGAAAAAATGTGCAGACGACCCAGGTGCAGTTGCTTGAGGCTCCATGGTGTGGAGTTGGATAGTTGAAGGAACCACATGCACGGTCGACCGCGTGGGATGCCCACTCGGCAAGGGTGCAACGAACGTCACAGCGGCCCTGCCCGCATCTTCAGCTTGACAGACGGGAGGCGTTGCAGTTGGTTCCTGCCGAGCCACCCTGCCAGTTGTTACCTTCTTGCTCTTCCTAGGCTTAGGAGCCACATCTTCGTCGTCGTCCGGAAGGTCAATGATGTTGGGTGGAGCTGCAAGACAGAACATTCAACCCCAAGTGAACCACTTGACCCTAAAAGGATCAAGAATCGAAATCGCAAGAGTTCATACCTGGGTTAGAGGTTACCGCATCCTCCATTTCCTCGTCCTGGTACTGGTATGAAGAGGTCCCTGACGTAGCAGCACTGCAAAGGCCCGCATTCAATCAGTTACACCCAGTTAATTGAATCCACATAAAGGACAAGTCAGATGGTTACCCGGAGATAATAGGAGCGGTCACTTTGATCCGAGGCAAAGCTTTGGGCGGTTTGGAAGAGATGGCTTTCGGCACTGGAAACGGCGCGACCTTGGATTGCTTTGGAGGCTTCTCAGTCAGCGTCGGGGAAGACGTCCTGGGGCGCTTCGAGGATTGCGCGATCGGCGCAGCCACCAAGTCCGGAGCGCGTAGTGGGTCATGAGTGTGCTTGGACCTCCTCTCCCTGCGAGGAGGCAAGTCGACTTCTTCCTCATCGGTCGATTCATCGCTCTCCTCGTCCTCCTCGGCTTTCGAATGCTCCTCGCCACTCTCACCCCCGCTCCCTTCTTCTTCAGCGCCGGGGTCCTGCACTCCGTTGGGCATCGAGTACATTTCAATGAGGGCCTGAAAGGATAACAATCAAAAGACATTCAGTCGACCACAAACGGGACATCACGTGGTGAATCGGAAAGATACTTGATAAAATAGAAATATACCTGCTCCGGCTGGCGTGAGTTGTCGAATGGAATCACCCTCCTCGATCCCCAAGGGTTGTCTTTGTTGCCAGTGATTCCCCTCAACCAGTTCTCCAAGATATCCTCACTGACCTCCTCCGGGTGGATCCAAGTGGTATCTTCGAGCCCAGAGTACATCCACATCGGATGATCGCGCGCCTGAAGAGGTTGGATGCGTCGACTGAGAAAGACCTCCAGCAGATCCATCCTGGTCACTCCGTCGCGGACAAGCTGGACGACCCGTTCAACCAGCTCCTTGACCTGCGCCTTCTCTTCTGGAACTACCTTCAGGGGAGCAGGCTTCTCCACTCGAGCCAAGGAGAAAGGAGGAAGTCCAGTCGACTGGCCAGGGGTTGGCTGATCCTTGCAATAAAACCAAGTCGACTGCCAGCCCCGGACCGAGTCAGGAAGGATCATCGCTGGGAAAGTACTCTTGCTCCTCATCTGGATCCCCAGACCACCGCACATCTGGATCACCCGCGTCCTCTCGTCACTCGACTTGGCCTTTTAGACCGACTGGGAATGACAAGTGAAGATGTGTTTGAAAAGCCCCTAGTGCGGTCGACAGCCCAAGAAGTTTTCGCACATGGACACAAAAGCGGCCAGATAGACTATGGTGTTCGGAGTGAAATGGTGGAGCTGAGCCCCAAAGAAGTTCAAAAACCCCCGGAAGAAAGGGTGGGGAGGCAGCGAGAATCCCCGATCTACGTGGGTCGCTAGGAGGACACACTCACCCTCTCTAGGCTGCGGCTCGGTTTCGTCCCCCGGGAGCCGAGCCGACTTGTGGGGGATTAATCCCCCCTCCACCAGGTCGTCGAGGTTGTCCTGCGTGATTGCTGAGCGGATCCAGTCGCCCTGGATCCAGCCCACCGGCAGGCCGGTCCTCGACGAGGATCTTCCCCGGCTGGTCCGCTTGCCCTTTTCCTTCACGGTCACCTTCTTCACGCATTCCAGCGCCGCCGTCTTATCCTCCCCCATGGTGGCAGATCGAGCTCGAGCGGAGGTCCGGCGATGAGGCGAAAGCGAGAGTGGCGGAGAGATCGGGAGAAAGAGAAGAGAGAATGGGGGTGTGCGGAGCAGAGGCCTGGCCCGAGACCTTTTATAAGACCTTCCGCCGAGTGGCTGACTAGTGGACCCAAGCGATCTAAACAAATCCCGCAACAGTCGCGCGCAGTACGTGGCGAAAAAGGTGGCGCGGGGATCGAGGAGACTTACCTAATCCGTCCCGATAACCTCGTTTCCTCCCATCTGGCGCGCTTCCCAAAATTCGAATCCCGCGAGACCCGCGGAGAGCGAAACAACCTGTCAGACTGAAGACAAACACCCTCTACATCATCATTCGGAATTCAACCATGAAAGTTCACTTGACAACAACCAAAATGGACCAAGGCGACTGAGAAAGGAGTCGACGTCATCTCCTCAACTCATTGTTTCAGGACAAGGCGTATTCATAGAACAAAGAGTGGGTTGGAAGTGTTCTCAACCCCTTCCTCACTCGAACCCTGATCCATTCGGGGGCTAATGATGAAGCTATGTACCTAGGGTAGGGTCATGGACCTGTCCAGCATACCCTCCCCGAGGACATCTTTACAAAGAATCAGAAGCAGTCGAAGAGAAAACATCATCCACTCGACCATGAAGATGTGCTCACTCGACTTCCTTGAAGACACTCGACCACCAGAAGACGAGAAGCCCTCCACTCTGCAACGGTTGTGACTTAAACTATAGCATTATGGGCATTTATAACACTTTATTATAGACGTTACCAGTAATGCCCCACCTTTATGAACATTGAACCCTGTGTAACGGGGGGGAGCTGGGGTCCTGGCGCACTCTATATAAGCCACCCCTCCTCTGGGACAAGGGTTTGCACTTTTGTAAACACACACACACACACATATAATCCAGTCGACCGCCTCAGTGCACCGAGACGTAGGGCTGTTACTTCCTCCGAGAAGGGCCTAAACTCGTAAAACTTGTGTGTACAACTACTCCATAGCTAGGATCTTGCCTCCTCATACCTACCCCCCATTCTACTGTCAGTCTTAGATCCACGACAGTACCTCCTCCCATTTTTACTGGGTTTTTTCGTAGATTTTTTTCGTCTCCTCCACCACTTTATCGGTTTATTTTCGCGTCACCCTCTCACACAACAAAAGAAATCTGAACAGATCAGAACTTTCCATACTGACGCAAGTTATTTAGTAATGTAGAATTAATCACGAACAATCTCTAAAGATCAAATCTAAATTAATTAACCTTACCTTAAATCACTCAATCACATTAATTAGAAAACAAATAATTGATTTTCAGAAAAATCGCTCAATCACATAAACCTTACCTTAACTCATGGATGGTAATCAATCTCCAAACAAAGGAAACAATACATTGAGGAAGCAGTAAATAAACTCCCTTTCTTATGACATGTATATGATCTTCCCTTCCCTCTCCGTTGTCGAGCGTTCTTTGATTCTGAAGGCCGATGCTTGGGTTGCGTCACTGGGTCGCGACGGTGCCAGAGGACGAGGACGGCGAGGTTGGGTGCTGCGACACCACGTTGGCCGTGGCCGGTGAAGGGGGCAAAGAAGGGCGGCTTCCCTGGCCCTGGCTTTGGCCGTGGCCCTGGGAGTTGGTGCGGTGGAAGCGGCACTTGAAGGACCCGGCATGGGTGGCCGACGCGCAGACACACTTGGAAGCGGGCCCGTGGCCTGCGCCGAACGGCGCCGATGCTGACCCGGGCCACCTCCTCCGCGTATTCTTGGAGCTGTGGCTGGCCGATTTACATGAAATTAATTTCCTCAGTTGTGGTGGCAAATATAATACACATAATCCATATTGTTATGCACTAGCGTGTGTGTGTGAAATAGATGGATTATGATCCCATACCCAATAAGATGGATATGTGTGTGTTAGAGAGAGAGAGAGGGAGAGGAGGAGAGAGAGTGAGGAAGAGGGAGGGAGAGTGTGTGTGTGTGAGGATTTGATGGTAAAAAAGTCGTCAATGTCACTTAATATGTATGAGAATATTAATATTGAACTTTTAAAGTTGATGTGGCTCCGTTGCAACGCACGGGCGATCTTCTAGTTCGTTTGGTAGTTCGGATGGGCTTGCAAAGAGATTAGCACATTGGGAGTTTGATGTCCCGGCCTAGATGCATGTTATACAAAGAAATCAAGGTGTCGTGTGGACTACTAATTTTGTAGAGATCGCCCACCAGATTGTTCCAAGTCCAACGTTATATACCATGTGACATGCTCTCGTTGAAAGCGTGTGGATGGGTTCTACCATAACCAAGCTGAGCAATGGTAAAGATAAGAAGTGTATTTTTTTTGTAGGATAAGGAGTGTATTAATTTGGTCTATAATAGTTGGTACCTGCTGAGATGTAAAAGGAAGATGTTATTTACATTAGTAGAAAGTTACGATTGTAGGAGAGATAGGTGCATTTAAAGTTTGTTGGTCAATGTCGGCGTTGTGGGAACGGGGGTGTCCATACTTCCCTGCCTGCGGTCTGTGAGCGTGGCTCCATCAACTGTCCGGTACGGCCCAGCTTCAACAGCAGCAACTCAAGACCCTCGCGAGGGGCCAAGCCATGCGAGACAGATGACACCAAGACCTCGCTAGGGCAGCCTCACTAGGCTGGCTCCCGAGGAGCAGAGATATCTATGCAAGGGGCACCCCGTGAGGTTCACATGGCGTGAGCCATGACGACCAAGGCCAGGCGGGAGCCAGCCGATGCAGTGTACCCGTTTCCTCTTTGGTGCTAAGGAGGCAAGCACACGCGAGGAGTCCCAAGGCATCAGGCAAAGGTTTCCATATCGGTGCAACAAGACCAAGACCAGCAGGACGGCAGGACGGAGGTCATCGCGAAGCCCACAACAACGTCACCACCAAAGCCTTTGGCAGACGAAGACTGCTTTTGTCAGGATAGCTTATACTAGCTGTCCCCCTTCAAACTTGGCCGTTGTGAGATCCCTTCCCGCCTAAACATTTAGGAAGAGGACCAATGCCACTATAAATAGGACCTAGCCACCACCGGGGAAGGGAGGCGGATCATTCAGGCCACCCTCATACTCACCACCTCATCGAGCTCAAGAACACCTCACCTCCTTAGGCTGTTCATCCACTGTATTAGTTCATCCTCAGCCCCCAGGCAATCCAACACACACTGGAGAAGGGTATTACACCGCGAGGTGGCCCGAACTAGTATAAACCCCTGTGTCTCTTGTTCTTTGGGTTCGTCGTGCTAGGCGGTGGAATCGTTGAGCGAGCGAGATGGGGAGAGAGTGTTCTTCGTGCGCATCCCAGAGTTCGAACCTCTCAAGGGTTTGCCGGAACCCATAATCGACATTTGGCACGCCGGGTAGAGGTGCGCCGAAGCCCCTCTTCCATCAATCGACCCGTTGACACCCCATGGTTCCGATGTTTGACGATCCGAGGACTCACGCTGACCATTGGGCTGCTTGGCCCGTCCGGGCGGCGCCTTCCGCTCAAGAAGATCTCAACTCCGCACTCCAGGCGGCCCGCACACCGCCGAGCGCGGGCGGCATGGACCGGCGCCCTCCACCCTCGCACCACGACGCACGCGCGTCACCACGCGATCTTCAGGCTACACTACGGCAACGACACCGCACACCCGACGGGAGCATGCGAACATGTGAGCCGCGCTCATCGTGGCGCGGGAGCTGCTGCGATGAAGGCTGGCGGAGAGCGGCCGCGATGGGCTGCTGGAGCGCGTCGCTGAGCCGCTGGACGCTGCCTCTAGAGGTACGCCGCCTTTATGCTCCTTGCCCATGCTGCAGGTTGTGGCAGAAGCGCGCGCGAGGCCCCGGTGAGCTCGCGCGCCCCCTGAAGCGCTAGGAGGACCCGACAACACCAAAATAGACCCCGGCACTGCCCGTCCTGCCGCGACGGCGCTGGCGCCAGGGGAACAAGCACTGGCGGTCCGTCGTGAGGGCACGCTGGAGCGCCACCCAGCGGCCACCAGGGCCAGGCATCACAGCTGGTGGCTCAAGGCGCGGGGCACTCAGGCGACGGCTCCAACGGGGCGGCCGAGGACGCCTACGTGCCCCGCATGGTGAACTTGGAGTACATGCCGGGGGAAGGCCCCAACCTGTCCCCTGAGCTAGGATGGAAGGGCGGAACGGCCGAAGCGGGGGCCTTCCATGAGTCGCTCGGAGGCTTCGCCGACCCCTTCAGAGACGACAACAGTGGGGTACAACCAACATCTTAGGAGCAAGTTTACACTAACCATGGGCTGCAGGTGAACCAGACCGCAGCAGCAATCGGATACCCCAGGGCGGTGGCTCCGCCCCCGACGGGAGTAGTGCACTAGGGGCTGCACGGGAGGGGCCTAGAGCCAGGGCCTCCCCCGTGCCACACGGAGCAAGGCACTGCATGGAGGTAGGTCCTCTGCTGGGGGAGGCGCCGGCGAGCGCTTCCCCCCGGCACAGGGCTCATGGTCGCCGACGTCGCCAACGTCGCCGCCAGCATCCCGTCTACCCTTTGGCCTCGTCCTGGTTTCCAGACGCCCCAACGGTGGTCGGGGGTGGCGCAGGGCGGGGCCCTCGACTGGCGATATGAAGCAAGGCTCATGCCTGTGAAGGTCTCCGCTCGTAACACTCTCACATAATAATGAGTGGGGCTGTACACGCCCCGGAGTCTCCGGAGCACCGCCCTCGGGCCTCAGGGGCTCCCGCCCACGTCCTAGTGGAAGCACCATGTTCCGCGCTGGCCGTCAACACTGTCCCCCAATGACTATGCTCACAGCCAGTGAAAGCACTTAGCTCTGCGCTGGTGGGAAGACAAGAAGACTAGCTAGGTGCCGGACGCGGCCATTTGCTTTCATCCCCTTTTCTGTAACTCGATTCGCCGCCCTTTTGGATTGAACTTGAAGTCTTTTTTTCTTGTCAAGCGTGGGGGGAGTCTTCTCTTGTTTGTGTCGATTTCTTGCATTTTGGCTGCGTGCTTTATTTCGAGGCTCGCGCCTGCTACCCCTCCCCTTGCGAGCGCCTCACGAGCGGGGGCTGGGCGTGGTACACGCACGTCGACCGCGCTCGGGCAAGACCGGGTGGCGACAACCCACCCAGGATCAAGAGTACAATTTCTGCAGGACCACCGCGCGCACACCCCGCCATAGTCTGGCATTTGCTCCTCGTGAGGCTCTCTCGGGCAGATCAACAGGCTCCTCGGGAGATCTAAAACTTCGCAAGCCGCTAAAGGGCTCCCCTCAGGAGAAGGGCGCATTAGCAACCTCAAAGACCGCTCAAGGCCTGCTGGGATCAAGGTAAGTCACATCAACAACCCTGCTAAGGGGCTCGCAAGCTCGCAAAAGCGCGTTTCAGGTTCGGCCTAAAAGATAGAACATCAATTTACATACATGGAGGGGCTCCCCCTCCTCCAAAATGCTCTCACGCCCTGCGGGGCCGTGTCCAAGTCTCTGCGTGCAGGTTCAAGCGAAGGAATGCGGGCTTAATTGGACATGCCGCTCGCAGCGTCATCCTGGTCGCTCCCGCACGCGTTGCTGGCACTGTCGCTAGCGTCGTCTTCGCCGTCGTCGACTACATCATCTTCATCCACCACGACCACCACCACGTTGTCCTCGGTGGCGAACTCCCTGACCAGGGCATCCACGTGATTGTCCACCCAGTGTGACAGGTTGTCCCGGATAGCCCCAAGCACTGGGGCAATGGCGGCGTCAAAGTCAAAGTGGGGTTCGAGGTTCTGGAGATGGCTGAAGACGCGTGAGAACGCGTGCCCAAGGAGGCCCCGGCTCCTCTCCTCAACAAGCTCGCGAGCCCTCGCAGCCTGGTCCTCTAGGCGCGTCACGATTTCGGTGAAGAAGCGGAGGTGGCTGGCATAGTCTTCCATGCGGGGATGAGGGATGCTCTCCTCGCAGATGACGCCCAATGCTCGGTTGGCCCTCACTCTGAGGGCCTGGAGCATGGGGGAGTGCTCGCGCTGCAGTGTCTGCCGACGACATGCCTCCTCCCTGTTCTGCTGCGCGAGGGATGCGGCGTCATCAATCTGCTGCTGGAGCGAGAGCAGATCAGCACGAGCTTCGGCCAGGTCAGCCTGGGTAGAGGTCTGGGCCGCCGCAGCGGTCCTCTTGCACTGCTCCGCCTTGTCTAGCCTTGACCCGAGGGCGGTGGTCTTGCCCTCAGCTTTGGCCTCCGAGAACTTCAACTTCAGGTCGTACTCGTTGACAAGATCTGCATGAGCTTTCGCTACCCTCCGGGCAACCTCCTCCTGGATCTTGGCTTCGCGTGCGGCGACGACATCTTCGGACATGGCCACCTGGCGCTCCCTCGTCTCCGGCCGCTCAAGCTCGAGGCTGCGCTCCGAGGCCTCCAATATCAGCATTTCCTCACGCTTTTGGATCTCCTTCTCTTCGTAAGGCGCCCCCTCATTGACTCCAAGACGGCCCTGCGCGCCTTGACCTACTGCTCAAGGGTAGCATTCAGGGCCAGGAGCTCCTGTTTGCGCTTCCCGGCGGCCTCGCGGCGATGATCGACCTCTTTGGCCTCCTCCAAGGCTCGGGTGCTAGCCTCGCGCGAGAGCGCAACGGACACCTCGGCCTTCGCACGGGCTTGCTCGCGCTGAAGACGCCCGAGGTTGATGGCCACCTTCAACTAATGCCGCTCGTCCTCCAGCCAAGGGCCCTCTATCTCAAGGCAAGCGTCAACGTCAACAAGCTCTTCCCTGAGCCGGCTCAGCGCACCCATCGCCTCTTGGAAGAGCTCGTGGCAGATAGCGCCGCGCCCGCGTGTAAGTTCAAACGCGCAGCCGGGTCCGTCCTCGCGCCGAGAATCGTCGGGGAGGCTTGAGGTGGCTGGCCTTCTCCTAGCAGAGGGCTGGAGGCCGGCGCCTTCCCCGCCGCTTTAGGGCCTCGGTGGAGGCGCTGCAGCGCGAGGCCTCGCGGCTTGAAGAAGAAGCCAGGGCTGAGGCTGCCCAGCTGCGGGCGATGACCAATGGAGGAGCCCTCGGCACGCCTTCAGCACCCCATACAGGACCGTGAAGGAGGGATGACAAGAACGCAGGATCAAGACCCCCAGTCGGCGCACCCTCCTCAGGAACGGGCCCCGGGCCACGCGCAGCGGCCTGGCGAGGGGAGCTCAGGGTCAGTGGCGAGCCAATGATAGGCGGCGACTGCTCTTCAGGAGATCTCGCCGCTCCAACCGAACGGATCCTGAAGAGTTGTGGTCAGGAGGGGATGCATCACTGAGTAAATCACGCAGATGAGGTACTTACTCGTCTTTGGCAATGTATTTCCTCTGTTTCAATGGCCAGTAGGCGCCACCATTGCAGCATGGAGGCACCTTCCTCTTGCAGAGTGCTCCGAAATTCAGGCGAAGCTAGCCGAAGCCCTGGGCGCGATCACCGCCGCCTGGGGTAGTTGGCAGGGCTCCTGAGGGGGTGACCTCGGGAGCGTCAGGCTGCGTCTGCCCCTCAGCCTCCGCCTTAGGACAGCTCGCCTAAGGCTCGGGGGTTTCCACCCCAGGAGCCTCGGACCACGCTGATACGTCTCAAACATATCTATAATTTTTGATTGTTTCATGCTATTATATTATCTGTTTTGGATGTTTAATGGGCTTTATTATACCTTTTTATATATTTTTTGGGACTAACCTATTAACCGAAAGCCTAATGCAAATTGCTGTTTTTTGCCTATTTCAGTGTTCCGTGGAAAAGGAATATCAAACGGAATGAAACCTTCACGAGGATTGTTTTTGGAACGAACGTGATCTAGGAGACTTGGAGTGGACGTCAAGGAAGTAGCAAGGCGGCCATGAGGTGGGGCGGCGCGCCCAGGGGGGCCAGGCGCCCCCCCACCCTTGTGGGCCCCTCGCAGCTCCACCGACCTACTTCTTTCGCCTATATATACTCTTATACCCTGAAACCTTCGGAGAGAGCCACGAAACACCTTTTCCACCGCCGCAACCTTCTGTATCCGTGAGATCCCATCGTGGGGCCTTTTCCGGCGATCTGCCGGAGGGGGATTCGATCACGGAGGGCTTCTACATCAACACCATAGCCTCTCCGATGATGTGTGAGTAGTTTACCATAGACCTTCGGGTCCATAGTTATTAGCTAGATGGCTTCTTCTCTCTCTTTGGATCTCAATACAAAGTTCTCCTCGATCTTCTTGGAGATCTGTTCGATGTAACTCTTTTGCGGTGTGTTTGCCGAGATCCGATGAATTGTGGGTTTATGAACTTGATTATCTATGAATATTATTTGATTCTTCTCTGAATTCTTATATGCATGATTTGATATCTTTGCAAGTCTCTTCGAATTATCGATTTAGTTTGGCCTACTAGATTAATCTTTATTGCAATGGGAGAAGTGCTTAGCTTTGGGTTCAATCTTGCGGTGCTTGATCCCAGTGACAGAAAGGGAAACGACACGTATTGTATTGTTGCCATCGAGAATAAAAATATGGGGTTTATATTGTATTGCTTGAGTTTATCCCTCTACATCATGTCATCTTGCCTAATGCGTTACCCCGTTCTTATGAACTTAATACTCTATATGGATGCTGGATAGTGATCGATGTGTGGAGTAATCTCTACTATTAAAGAGGGATCGAACGTCATGATGGTTCGACCTCGTCCCTCTCCCTCGATGCGGTAAACAAAACGCTGGGTCCCGCACGCACCAGAAACCCAAAAAACCAGCCCACGATCCCACCCACTCCCCGCCCCCACCTCTCCCCGAGCCCTCGCTCCCGATCTCGTCTCTCTCCCTGCCAAATATTTTTGCTGCCAGAGAGAGGAAGGAGCGCAACGTAGGCACCAAGGAGGAAGGGGGTGCCTCGCTCGCTTCTGCTGACGCCGCCATGACGGATGCAGCGAGCCCCAAGCCGCGGGACACCGGGGTTGGCCATCCCCGCTGCTAACACTGGGACTTGAAGAACAGGGCCGTGTGAGCCGGCGAGGGCTCCAAGGAGAGCATCCGCCCCAAACCCGACCCCCGCCCCCAAGTGATTCCGGTTCTGCCACCCCGTAATCCGCTTGAGCCGCGCCTAAATCCATGGTTTATTGCAGGTGGAGTAAGTGCCGAAGAAGCCCAACCTCGGCGCGGACGACCCCCTTCTCCTCGGCCCCCCTGTCGCCAGGCAAGCTCCGGTTCTCCACCCCGTAGAGAAGGAATAAAACATCATGGGAAAGGGTACATGGGTAACGTTAGTGATGTATCGTCATCCCCTAGGTCACCCTCGCTGCTTCTACCGGTGACCTTTGGAGGACGGGAACGTGGCTCTAGTTGGTGGGAGGGAGCAGAGAGGCGGCAGGGTTGAACATGTAGAGGGTGTGCCAGCAGGTTCTTGGGCGTGATTGCAGCGGCGTCAGAGTTTACCAAGCTCAGCACATGTGCCATGAAGAAGTTCTTGTTTTCTTCTGTAAGCATTCTTCCTCTCATGATATGTCAAATCTTTGGTTATGTTCCAGTTATATGCTTTGGACTGAGATTGACAAATCATTCCTCGTGTCGCGTCTTCTGGTATTGTGAAGAATCCATTCATAGCAGCCCCTCTCCTCTGTTGGTCTCTGTGTTAGTCTACTGGAGTGGCAGTGGAGACTCAATGGCTGTAGTGCATTGGCGGTGGAGACTCAATGGCTGTAGTGCACCTATATTTTGGCGTGGACGTACATGTAGTCATCCCATGTGATGGAGCCATGGAGGAACCGGATGCCAGGTGGGGGTACGGGCGGCCTAGGCACAGTCACGGTTACAGGCTCATAGCAGGCTCAGGCGAGTGATGCTACACTCCAGCCTTTCATTCTCGCTGCTGCTTGTCGTGTTTTCCTCTTCTCTTTGTTTCTGCTTGTGTGACGAAACCCAAGAGAGGCCGCTTATACTATCGTAAGTTCAGAACTGACAACTCTATCTAATCTATCGATAGTTCGATACTGTTACTAAAGCACTCCAACTGTTCAATGGAAGAACAGACATAAAGTTTGTTTTAATTATTTTTGCATGATATATTGGATTATATCAAATTGTTCTTCTACTATTGTAATTTATTTCAGTTCTTTCGGCGTTCTGGGAATGGGGGTCCCCAGACTTGCCTGCCTGCGGCCCATGGCGTGGCTGAGCCAGCAGGCCGTACGACCCGTCTTCACCAACCAGGCACCCAAGACCCTCGCGAGGGGCCAAGCCTCGCGAGGCGGACGACGCAAGACCTCCTCAGGAGTGGCCTGGTCAGGCAGGCTCACGAGGAGCGGAGATATCAAGGCGAGGTGAACCTCACGAGGCTCTCGTGACGTGAGCCATGACGATCGACACCAGGCGGGCGCCAGCGCGCGCAGCATCCTTGTTTCCTCTTTGGTGCAAAGGGGGTAAGCGCAGCCGCTGGGTACCGAGGCCTCAGGCAAAGGTTGCCGTTTCGGTGCAACAAGACCAAGACCATGGACTGCAAGACGGAGGTCATCATGGAGCCTAGGACGGCGTCACCATCAGAGCTTTGTGCAGGCGAAGACTACTTTTGTCAAAATGGCTCGTACTAGCTGTCCCCCTTCAAATTAGCCCGCCATCGTTGGCTCCCTTCCCGCTCGATTTTTGGAAAGAGGACCAGGGCCTGTATAAGTAGAGCTAGCCACCACCATAGGGAGGGATGGAATCCTCACACTACAAGTTCATACTCACAAGAACACCTCAACCTCAGGAGGTCGTTCTTGCCTTGTACTGTTCATCATTAGCCCAAGAGGCAATCCACCACCTCCACACTGGAGTAGGGTATTACACCACAACGGTGGCCCGGACCAGTACCCCGTGTCTTTCTGTGTCGTGAGTTCGTCGAGTTCGTCCACAAGATCTTAGTGAGCTAGAGCGTAGATCGGTAGGAGGGAAAGACTTCGTGCGCACCCCAGTGTTCGAACCTTAAGGGTTTGCCGGAACCCCACATCCGACATTTGGCGCGCCAGGTAGGGGTGCGCCGTAGCTTCCTTTCTGTCAGTCCATCTCTCCTTCGCTCCATCGTCTCCATGTCGGACGCTCGTCGTGCTCGAGCTGAGCGATGGGCTGCCCTCGCCGCCCGTGTCGCTCAGACGGCTCCCGTTGGCAGGCCACCTCGTCATTCTCCGTCCCCCGCCGCCAACGCTGCCACTGGCCCGGTGGGGAACAAGCAGCAGGCGTCCTCGCAGCACCCTTCGGTTCGGCAGGACGGCCGCACCGCTACTCCATCACTCACCCCTGCTGGTTCTTCGTCCCACGCGCACCGCGCTCCCATGGAGGCACGGGCCGCGCTCATCGTAGCGAACGAGCTCCTGCGTTACCGCCCCTTCGACGACCTCTACGAGGAGTGGCTCGACCGCGTTGCTGAGCTCGTCCGTGCCGCAAGGGGTTCTCCGACGCCGTCCCACTCTCTGCCTTCCCCTCAACCAGCCGCGGGCGACGTGGCTCATGGCATGCCCCAACCGCCTCGACCCCAAGACGGTGCCTTAGGCATCCAGGCACGCACCTCCGCGGCATGATCCACCGCGCCCGGCGCCCGCGCGTGAAGAAAGAAGCTGCCAAGAAATCCCGCGGACGCGAGAAGCTGCACCGGCGCTCCCCGCGCCACCTCGTAAAGACCGTGTTCTGCGAGCAGTGGCGCAGCGCGGACCTCGGTAAGACCAAGTTACACCTCAGAAACGGGCCCCAGCGACCACGGCTGGCTGTCGTGCCTTCACCCCCGAACTGCGTAGCATCGCCTGGCCAGGCAAGTTCAAGCCAGATCTACCTCCTCGATACGACGGCACCGCCGACCCCGCAGAGTTCCTGCAGCTCTATGAGCTGAGCATCGAAGTGGCTAACGGCGATGGAAAAGTCATGGCGAACTGGTCTCCCATGGCTCTCAAGGACGGGGCCCGCTCCTAGATCTTGAACCTGCAACACGGCTCGATCTCCTCCTGGGACGAGATGCGCGACCGCTTCGTCGCCAACTTCCAAGGCACTCGCGACCGCCCATCGGCAGCGGGCGATCTATGCCGCATCAAGCAATAGCCAGGAGAGACCCTCCAGAAGTACATCCAGCGCTTCAACAACACATGCCTCAAGATCCCCAAGGTCATGGACGAGGCCATCATCTCCGCATTCTCAGAAGGTGTTCGTGACGTCAAGATGAAGGAAGAGCTGGCTATCCATGAGGAGCTTTGCACATCTCAGGAGCTGTTCAACCTGGCGACCAAGTGCGCAAGAGCTGAGGAGGGGCGCCTCTCTCTCCTTGAGCTGCCAGCTGCAGGAGTGGAGGAGAAGAAGGCCAAGGCCAAGAACGTGAAGCGCAAAGAGGCAGTGGTGCTTGCAGCGGAGCCCGACACCAAGTGAGGCAGAGATTAGCCCGTGTCGTCAAAGAACGGATGTCCATTCTGCGCCTTCCACAACCTGAACACCCATAGCACCAGCGACTATCAAGAGCTCAGAGCCATACGGGAAGGACGCTTTGGTCGACGCCTCGAGCGCACCAACCGGGGCTACGGACGTGGAGGACGCGGAAGCGGACGCTGGGACGACCGTGGCCTGCGCTAGGAGTGGCGTGACCGGCCTCGTGGGGACCACTGGCAGGACCAACCTCGCGAGGGCGCCTGGAGGGACCCGCCTCGTGAGCATCGCCCCCAGGGCAACGCCGGTCTTCCCCCATTGCCGCCACCAAGAAGGAACGACGACCGCCACCAGGACGAGGGGGCTGGGGGCTTCCAGGAGCCGCGCGCGGTCGCTTGCATCTTGGGCGGTGCTCAGGCCTGATGACCCACAAGTATAAGGGATCTATCGTAGTCCTTTCGATAAGTAAGAGTGTCGAACCCAACGAGGAGTAGAAGGAAAAGATAAGCGGTTTCCATCAAGGTATTCTCTGCAAGTACTGAAATAAGTGGTAACAGATAGTTTTGTGATAGGATAATTTGTAACGAGCAACAAATAACAAAAGTAAATAAAGTGCAGCAAGGTGGCCGAATCCTTTTTGTAACAAAGGATAAGCCTGGACAAACTCTTATATAGAGAAAAGCACTCCCAAGGACACATGGGGATATCGTCAAGCTAGTTTTCATCACGTTAATATGATTCGCGTTCGGTACTTTGATAATTTGGTATGTGGGTGGACCGGTGCTTGGGTACTGTCCTTACTTGGACAAGCATCCCACTTATGATTAACCTCTATTGCAAGCATCCGCAACTACAACAAAAGTATTAAGGTAAACCTAACCATAGCATGAAACATATGGATCCAAATCAGCCCCTCACGAAGCAACGCATAAACTAGGGTTTAAGATTCTGTTAGTCTAGCAACCCATCATCTACTTATTACTTCCTAATGCCTTCCTCTAGGCCCAAATAATGGTGAAGTGTTATGTAGTCGACATTCACATAACACCACTAGAGGAGAGACAACATACATCTCATCAAAATATCGAACGAATACCAAATTGACATGACTACTAATAGCAAGACTTCTCCCATGTCCTCAGGAACAAACGTAACTACTCACAAAGCATATTCATGTTCATAATCAGAGGAGTAATAATATGCATATAGGATCTGAACATATGACCTTCCACCAATTAAACCAACTAGCATCAACTACAAGGAGTAATTAACACTACTAGCAACCCACAGGTACCAATCCCGGAATTGGAGACTAGAATTGGATACAAGAGATGAACTAGGGTTTTGAGAGGAGATGGTGCTGGTGAAGATGTTGATGGAGATTGCCCTCTCCCGATGAGAGGAGCGTTGGTGATGACGATTTCCCCCTCCCAGAGGGAAGTTTCCCCGGCAGAACAGCTTCGCCAGAGCCCTAGATTGGTTCCGCCAAGGTTCCGCCTCGTGGCGGCAGAGTTTCGTCCGAGAAGATGGCTTATGATTTTTTTCTCATCGAAAGACTTCATATAGCAGAAGATGGTCATCGGAGGGCCACCAGGGGGCCCACGAGGTAGGGGGGCGCGCCCAGGGGGGTGTGGCGTGCCCAGGGGGGTAGGGCGCCCCCACCCTCGTGGGTAGGGTGTGGCCCCCCTGGTGAACTTCTTGCGCTCGGTATTTTTTATATATTCTGAAAACGTCTTGTGAGGGGTTTGGTGCAACATATGCCAACGGATGGCTTATCATGGTGGGGGCGAGTAGAACGTCGCCGGTGCCTGGAAACGGGATGAGGCGAAGACATGCACGCCGGCGAATCTTACCCAGCTTCGGGGCTCTCCGGGGAGATAATACCCCTACTGCTGCTCTGCGGGGTCTCCGCATGATCACTATGGCCAAAGTGTTTACACGGTTCCTCCTTGAGCTGTTTTCTGGTGGTAGGAGAGGGCAAGGCTAGCTCTCTCCCTTCTATATGATCTGGTCTAGAGCTAATGGGTTCCAACCCTTTGCATGGGTGCCCTGGGGGGTTTATATAGGCCTACCCCCCAGGGGTACAATGGTAATCCGGCTGGGCGTGGGCCCAGCCGTCAGTGTCTCTGGCCTCCGTCTTCTCTGCCGACCGCTGGGGCCCGCCGACTGTCCTGGTACAGAGCCAACAGCCCGCGTCCGCCGCGGGCGGGTCTTGCCGGCTGCTGCTTACTATGGCCGTGCTTCTGATGACGCGGGCTTGATCATGAGGTCGTGGCAATAGCCCCGCCGCCCGGCGGGCGATCACCGTTGCCACTCCCCATCACGTCTTGATTAATGGCGCATGGGCCCTGGGGGAGGGCTCGGCCGACTCCCCCGGGCCGACTCCCGACGGGTCCGACTGGTGGTTCTCCTGCCGTCTCCCGAGGTCTCACTGACCGGTGGGGCCTGCTGCCTCCAGGCCGTACAGACAAGCCGTCGTGGGTGTAGGATTCGGCCCTGCGGTGCTGATGTCAGGGCCGACATGGCAACAGTGCCACGCCGCATGGAGATCTTCCGGGGTACGGCGTGCTGTGGCCATGCCTGCCCTTGGTGATGGGTGGGGGTGGGCTTCACTGTAGCCACGCCCCTGCCTCGTCCCCTTTGATGAGGTCATGGGGTTTGTTGGAGTCGCAGGCCGACTCCCCAAAGCCGGCTTCTCTGGAAGTCGTCCCTGGGACTCGGCCGTGAGCGGGCAGTCGGCCGCCTTGCCGTCGACTCCCCAGGAGGCGGCTCTTTGTCCTGGGGTCTTGAGGGGCGCAGCCTGCCCCGATGTCTTGAAAGGTTATGGGACTCGGGTTGGCCTACCCGTGGTCCATTACTCCGACAGTAGTCCCCGAAGCTGGTGAGGCGCCACGGACGATTGGCCGAGAAGCCTCAGCAGTTTCTCTTTCCGGGTGCTCAACACATGGTCTTTGATTGACTTCTGTCGGGCCGACTAGAAGGAGTCGGACTTGCTCAACTCGGACTCACTCAATTCCGACTCGCTCAGTATTTCGAACATCGCGACGGGATTTAAGTGGCGTGCTAGCTAAGCCTCCAGGCCGCCGCCCGTTCTAGGCCTCTCACGCGAGGGCACATGGCTAGGCCGTCCTGCCAGCCTACGCGCGCGACGGGCCTGGCCCATAGGAGGGGCCCGCCACTACCGCGCCTCGGCGCCCGAGCGGATCCGCTGCGGCCCCGGTGGACGGTTGGGGTTCCCTTGGAGTTACTGCGCACAGTAACTTTATCGTGGATCATGGGGGTCGTGGGGTTGTGGGCACAGTAAATCCCCACGTCCGCCCCCTCAGCTTCGCAGCCCACGAGGCTATAAGTAGGGGGAAGAGGGGGGCACGCGCGCCCCTCCTTCCCACTACTCCTCGTTCTCTTCCTCCTTGCTGCTCCTCGCTCTCCTCCTGCCTCTTCTCTTCTTCACTCCGCCACACGCCCAAGCTCCGGCGAACGATGCGGCGACAGCTCGCGATGAGTTCTTCCTCCGCAGCCGCGCCTCCCCCAGTGCGCTCCGGCACCTGGGACGGCTCCGAAGTTCATGAAGACCACGTCGAGTTCCTCCGCCGGACTCGTCGGCTCCCCGGCGAGGATCACGTGCAGGTGCGTCTTGCGCCAAAGGGGGAGATTTCCCCCGCGCCGCAGGAGGGCGAGCGGGTTATCTTCCGCTCGCACTGCCTGCGCGGGTCGGGGCTGCCGGCGAGCAGTTTCTTCCGGTCCTTCCTCGAATTCTACGGCCTCCAGCCGCACCACCTCACCCCCAACACAGTGGTGCTGCTGTCCGCCTTCGTGGCCATGTGCGAAGGCTTCCTCGGAGTCCTCCCCACCCTCGAGCTCTGGGGGGAGTTCTTCTTCTCCAAGCTCGGCACCCAGGCTGCGGGCGTGCCGGCTCAGTGCGGCGCTTTCATCGTCGTGCGAAGGTCGGGGGACGATAATCCCTTCCCCTCCATCTCGCTGATCAAGTCGGTGAAGATGTGGCAGAGATCCCACTTCTACGTCAAGAACGCCTCCGCGAGGGGGGACTGGGTCAACTTGCCGACTTTCGAAGCCGGCCCGCTGGCTGGACGGCTGCCCAACTGGTCATACCGGGCCAAGTCGCTGACGCCTGCGGGAGCTGGCGCCATCACGCGACTCCGAGTGCTGACGCAGTCGGAGGGTCTGACTGGTCCGGACCTGCTGGCCGCCTTCATTTCGTGCCGAGTTCTCCCACTCCATGGCCGCCCCCATATGATATGCCAGATGAGCGGGCACCGTGACCCAAGTCAAATGTGCACCAAGGACATGCCTCACGAAGAGGTGGCCTTCATGGTGAACTACCTCTCGGACAGTAGGCTCCTGGAGGATTGGCGGTTCGGCAAGGAGCCGTACTCCCGCGCCAACCCCCCACCCGTGGTGAGTCGCCTTTCCTTTCTTTCTTTGGATTGTCTTCTTCTTGCCGAGTTTAGTTTTGACCAGCCGGCTTTGGTTAGAATCCCCTCCTCCACCCACCAGCCGGCACCTCGGGGCCGGCCCGCGAGTTCCTTGCCGACCGGGCGGAGAGCGACGTCGACGACCCCGATCTGGGGGCGGCGGCTCTGGAAGATGACGCCGAGGGAGGAGGAGGAACAGCAGGCGACTTCAGGCCCTCGGCCACTTTCACCGACTGGCTTGACGACGACGCCGAGGGAGAAGTCTCCCCTCACCATCAGCCAGGAGCCAGCAAGCCTGGCGTGGGCTCTTCTGTCGCGCCGGGCGCTCCAGGCGGCGAAAAGAAGCGCAGGGCCGTGCCGACCTTGTTCGGCAGTCGGCCGAAGAAGCCCAAGGGTTCGGCTACGGCGACCCGGCGGGACGAGGCGGCCACGAAGGCCATCCGCTTCCATAAGGAAGTGAAGAAGCCGCCATTGGTCTCCGCGTAAGTATTTTGTCTTCAAAGTTTTATTCTTTCTTTGTGACTTTGTCTAAGTCTCTGTTTGCCCCTCTTGCTTCAGGGCTCCCCTCTCTCTTGAGAGGGTCACCGCCGCCTCCGTCATGGGGTCAGCGGAGACGTCCGCCACCACTCGGCGGATTGACCCCGCTGCTGACCTCCGGGAGGCGACGGAGAGGAATGCGCAGGAGAAGCGCAACGAAGAAGAAGCCCTTTGCCTGGAGAAGGCGGAGGCCGACAGGGCGGAGGCCTCCGCCAAGAAAAAACTGGCGGAGGCCGAAGCCGCCGCCGCAGCGAAGCAGCAGGCCGAGGAAGCCGCACGCCGCCAGTCGGCGATTCTCGTTACCCCGTTGAACTTTGCGCCGCCGCCTCCGGAGTTCACGGGGCAGACTGGGGAAGCCGGCGGGGAGAACCCCGTCGTGGAGGGGGAGGGCGGCGACCCCTCTACACCGGATGTGAATGTTCCGCCGCCGTCTGAAGGTGCACAGGGCGGGCAGCCGGCGGGCCCTCCGGTGCTGCCGACCGAAGACGAGGCTATGGCGAGGCTACTTCTTCAAGTCGGCTCGCCAACGCGCCGCCGTCTGGAGAAGGCGACTTCGGCATCCCGCCCCTGGAAGCCGGCACCGCCAGCTCGGCGATCCCCGACGCCGAGGCGACAAGCGCCGCGCCTACTGGGTGGGTGCGAGGAGGCGGCACAGGGCCACTGAACCAGGCGCTCCTGGACGTCCAGGCGAAGCTTAGCGCTGAGGGCGACGCTCTCCAGAGTTGCACCAAGGCATTCCTGGCGTCGCGGGCAGCCGTCCGGGTATGTTTTTTCCCTTTGGTCTTTGTTTTTCTTGTTCCTCTCTGTGGGGGCGCGCCAGCGCACCCACTAGGTGTAGTCCCCGAGTTTCGGGCTGGCTGCTGAGCAGGCAGCCCGGAACTCCAATTGATGAACTTTGGGTGTTAACTTTTTGTCTGAAACATTCGTCGTAGGATTACCACAACCTCCGCGTCACTGCCTTCAACCGTAACGTTGAAGAGCTGGGCAAGCGGGCCGCCGATCTGTCGGAGAGCCGGAGTAAGTCCTTTTCCTTCTTCGCGGGGGCGCGCTGGCGCACCCGCGGGTTGTAGTCCCTGAGATTCGGGCCGACTGCTGAGCCACGGAGCAGTCGGGCTGGATCTCCCCGACGACCTTCTTTACTGGTGGCTTGACGCCTTCTTTCTTTCTTCTTCTCAGGGGCCAACGCTGCTCTTCAACAGTAGCTGAGCGACGCCAACTCCGCTTTGCGCGCCAAAGAGGAGGAGTGCAGCAAGCTCGCCACAGAGCGCGATCTGCTGGCCACTCAATTGGCAGAGCAGAAGGAGCTGCTTGTGAAGTCGCAGAGGGAGGCGGAGGAGACGGAAACCGCCCTCTTGGCCGAGTTCGCGAGCAAGCGCTCCTCCTGGTCTGACAAGGAGGCGCTGCTATCCTCCGGCTTCCATGAGATTGAAGACATCGTTGATGGTGAGCCTCTTTATTTTCTTTCTTCGAGCTGCCGATTTAAGTCATGCCGACTCCTGGTTTTTGACTAGCTTCTTCATTTCTTCGCGTCTTTGCAGACTTCTTCCCTGGGCAGTCGCAGGCCACCATCCAAGCCATCGAGGCTGACCGTGAAGGTCGGAGGGCGGAGGGCGCAGAGATTGCCGCCGATGCCCCCCGAACTCTTGACGAGCACATCCTGAGCATCGAGGCTCGCCTTCGGCCGGCTCACCGGATGCTGCGCGGGCTTCAGCATGTTGGTGCCCATGCAATTGCCGCCCTGTGGCCGGATATGCAGGCTCCACGCACCCCCAGCCTGACGGCCGACTGGCTGGAGGTCGCGGCTGGTCGTCTTGAGGCCTGGAAGGGCTCTTTGGCCCGAGCTGGAGTGCGTCGGGCCTTGGAGTTTGTCAGGGCATGGTATCCGGGGCTGGACCTAGACCGGCTGGCCACGCTTCGGTCGGAGGCCCAGCCGGAGCTGGCGGCCACGGAAGACGCCCTCGTCAAGCGTGCTACGACGATCACCGAGTACACCGACACCAGCATCTTCGTCCCCGAGCGGTCTGAAGACGGCGAAGAGGTACCGCCGGAGTGGTTTGGGATGAACCCAGACTATGGCGAGGACTCGGCGGAGGTGATTGGCTCCAGCGTCGAGGAAGAGGGCGAGGCGGAGGACGGAGGCAAGGCGGAGGCACTAGAAGACGGAGCAGACGGCCAGCCTCAGCTCGCCCGTGCCTCCAGCAATGAGCCACGTGCGACCGACCCGACTGCCACCGGAGGCGACCAAGCCGAGACTAGCCAGCCGGCTCCCCCGACGCCTGGCGCTGGCGCCTCCTCCGACCCTCCGAGTCCGTCTGCTACTTCCTAAGCTGCCGCTGTATCTTTGTTTTGTCTGCTTCAGTACTCTTTGAAGAACTTGTTAATTCGCACAATTCCACTCGCGGGGTGTATTTTGAACCTCTACTCGAAAATTCGGCCAAGGGCCTATGTTATGTAAATATATTTATCTGAGTTCTATCTTTTCTTGCTCATTGCTCTTTTGGCTTTTTTCCTTTGCCGCTTTGTCTTAGTTGCCTGCCTTGCCAATCGGACAGCCGCTCTGCGGACTGTCGCTGGATCAAGTGCTAGGCTACTTTGGGAAAGCAAGTACTTAGCCATTTTCAAGATTTTTTGAGCAAGTTAGATAGAAGACGGCAATCCGACTATCCGAGAGTCGGTTTGCGAGAAAGGCTGGAAGCCGTCTTGAGCTATGTTTTATGCTTTGAGTCCTTAGCCATTTTTCATGCGAATGCCCATTCTACCTTACTGCTGCCCACCGTACAGTCGCTCTGCGAGCTGCGGCTTCTGACAGGAGACGGTTTGGGCGTTTACACACTACTTGTCCGACTGCAGGAATCATTTCATAGTGCAAGGCGGCAAGTCCCCAGGCCGACTTGTCGAGCTCGGTGCCAAATGGCATAAAAAGGAGTAACATACTCGCAGTCATAATTTTTATCATACAGACAAAAGAGGGCAGTCCCCGAGCTCGCCTCGGGGGCCCTGAAGTCTTGGTACTTTAATACAAAAGGTAGCATGGTACATACTGCATCAACTATAAAATCTTCGGAGGAGATTTGCATTCCATGGCCGTTCTTTCTCCTTGCCGGAGTCGTCCCTCTTGCGTGTTCAGGGCTTCTGAGCGTCGATCAGGTAGTAGGAATCGTTGCCCAGTACTTTGCTGATGATGAAAGGGCCTTCCCAAGGCACTGACAGCTTGTGCTGGCCGGCTGTTCGCTGGATCAGCCGGAGCATAAGGTCGCCTTCTTGGAAAGATCTTGGTCTGACCTTCCTGTTGTGGTATCGGCGCAGGCTCTACTGGTAGATGCTGGACCGGCTGAGTGCCAACAGCCGGCCCTCTTCCAGCAGATCGACGCCGTCTTGTCGTGCTTCTTCTGCTTCCTCCTTGTTGTACATGGTGACTCGTGGGGAGTCGAATTCTATGTCTGTTGGGACGACGGCTTCAGCACCGTAGATGAGGAAGAAGGGCGTGAAGCCGATTGACTTGTTTGGAGTCATGCGCAGACTCCAGAGGACGGCTGACAGCTCGTTGAGCCAGCAGCCAGCTGAGCGCTCTAGAGGCTCGATCAACCGAGGCTTGATGCCGGACAGGATGAGGCTGTTTGCTCGCTCCACTTGGCCGTTTGACTGTGGGTGGGCGACGGACGCTAGGTCCAGTCGGATGCCCTGTGTTGCGCAGAAACGGGCCAAGGCGCCTTTGGAGAAATTTGTTCCGTTGTCGGTGATGATGCTGTGTGGTATGCCGTACCGAATTGTGATATCGGAGATGAAAGTTACGGCAGTCAGACCGTTCAGCTTCTTGATTGGCTTTGCTTCTATCCACTTGGTGAACTTGTCCACTGCGACAAGTAAGTGAGTTAAACCACCTCGTGCTGTTTTGAATGGTCCCACCATGTCTAGACCCCAAACTGCGAAAGGCCAGGCAATGGGGATGGTCTTGAGTGCAGAAGCTGGCTGGTGCGGCTTGGAGCTGAACTTCTGACACCCTTTGCATCTTTGGACCAGCTCCTTGGCCTCTTCCAAGGCAGTTGGCCAGAAGAAACCGTGTCGAAAGGCTTTGGCGACGAGTGATCTTGAAGCCGCATGGTGGCCGCACTCACCTTGATGGATGTCTTTGAGAATCGCTTGGCCTTGCTCTGGCTCTACGCATTGCTGGTAGACACCAGTGACGCTACGCCTGACCAACTCTTTGTTGACTATGGTGTAGGCTGCCGCCCGGCATTGTATTTGCCGAGCTGAAGTTTCATCAGTCGGCAGCTCTTTGTTCACCAGGAATTTGAGGATGGGCTGGGCCCATGAGGGTGCTGCTATTTCTTCGACTGCCAGAACTGCGACTTGGACGAGGGCGGTTGGGCTGGGAGGCGGCGGGGTGGAGTCAACAGCCATTTGCTGGGTTGTTGAAGTCCCCAGGCCGACTGGCGCGGTCCTTGGGCCGAGTTCTGGAGTCTTCGAGTCTACCACCGCAGTCCACGGGCCGGGTTTGGCTGTGGCAGCCTTGGGGTCTTCCGCCAAAATCCTTGTTCCGACTGCCGGAGCTCTGGAGTCGGATCCGACGTCTTCGGGAGGAGCCGGCACAAAAATGGAGTCTGATTCTGGTGAAGGCTTGACAGACGGCTTGAGGAGGCGTTGAAGGGCGACACCAGATGGTATTGCTTGGTGGGTAGAGCCGATTCGTGCCAATGCATCTGCTTGGTCGTTGTCATTCCTTGGCACATGGAGGAACTTGCACCCTTTGAAATACCCGCTGAGTTGCTGCACGAGGAAACGGTAGCTCGCCATGTTTGCATATTTCGTGTCCCAGTAGCCAGATGATTGCTGGACCACTAAGTCCGAGTCGCCATAACACAAGATCTGGCGGATGCCAAGATCTTTGGCAAGCCGGAGCCCGTGAATGAGTGCCTCGTACTCGGCGACGTTATTGGAGGTGGCAATGTGGATTTGCAGCGCATATTTGAGCTTGTCGCCTTTGGGAGAGGTGAGGACGACGCCGGCCCCCAAGCCAGTGCGCATCTTGGAGCCATCGAAATGCATCCGCCAATGGGTGGAATCAGGTGCTGGAGGTAGGTACTGGGTCTCGGCCCAGTCGACGAGGAAGTCGGCCAGTGCTTGTGAGTTGATAGCGGTGCGGGGCTGGTAGTGGATGGTGTAGGGAGCCAACTCTATGGCCCACTTGGCCACTCGGCCAGAAGCATCTTGGCTACCAATGATCTCGGCAAGTGGGGCCATGCAGACCACCGTGATTGGATGCTCTTGAAAGTAAGGCTTCAATTTCTTGGCAGCAAAGTGTACGCCATAGCACATCTTCTGGTAGTGGGGATAGTTATGCTTGGAGGTCGACAGTACCTCGCTCAGGTAATATACCGGTCTCTGGACAGGCAGCGCCTTGCCTTCCTCCTTGCGCTCCACTACAATGACCGTGCTGACTACCCGGCTGGTGGCGGCGACGTACATGAGCATAGGTTCCTTGGGAGTCGGAGCCGCCAGGACGGGTGGAGTAGTCAACATCTTCTTCAACTGGTGAAAAGCTTCGTCCGCCTTATGGTTCCACTCGAAAAAGTGGTCTTCTTCATGAGTTGGTACAAGGGGAGAGCTTTCTCGCCCAGCCGACTGATGAATCGGCTGATGGACGCCAAGCAGCCGGTGAACTTCTGCATGTCCAGCAGTCGGCTGGGTACCTCCATTCTCTCAATGGCCTTGATCTTTACTGGGTTGCATTCTATGCCGCGTTCAGAGACCAGGAAGCCAAGGAGCTGGCCGGCTGGTACTCCGAAGACACACTTCTCAGGGTTGAGCTTGATCTGGAACCGGCGTAGGTTCTCAAAAGTCTCCTTGAGGTCTTCCAGCAGTGTCCCACGCTTTTCCGTCTTCACCACCACGTCGTCCACGTAAATGTGGGCATTCCTGCCGAGCTGCTTGAGGAGGCACTTCTGCATGCAACGCTGAAAGGTGGCGTCGGTGTTCCTTAAGCCGAACGTCATGGTGAGGTAGCAGAAGGCTCCAAACGGCATGATGAAAGCAGTTTTCAGTCTGTCAGCCGGGTTTAGCTTGATCTGGTGATATCCTGAATATGCATCCAAAAAACTCAACAGCTCGCATCCGGCTGTGGAGTCTATCACCTGATCGATTCTTGGTAAAGCAAATGGGTCCTTGGGGCAGGCCTTGTTGAGGCTTGTGTAGTCAATACACATTCGCCACTGCTTGTTCTTCTTTAGTACCAGGACCGGATTTGCTAGCCATTCTGGAAAGAATACTTCCATAATGAAGCCGGCTGCTAGGAGTCGGGCTATCTCTTCTCCGACAACTCTTCTCTTCTCTTCTGATAAGCGGCGCAGGGGCTGTCTGACCGGCTTTGCATCAGATCGGACATGTAACTTATGCTCGGCGAATTCCGTCAGTACACCTGGCATGTCTTTGGGGGACCATGCAAAGATGTCCCAATTCTCATGGAGGAAATCGATGAGCTCGCCTTCCTATTTGCTGTCGAGGTTTGCACCTACGACGGTGTACCTCTCTGGGTGCTCCGGGTCCAAGGGTATCTTCTTTGTCTCTTTGTCCGGCTTGAACGAACCCTCAGCCTCCGACTCTTTTGGGTTGGGCGACACCTCAGGCTGCTTGCCGGCCATCGCCACAACTCGCTCAAGGAGTCGCTTCTCAGCCGCGATTACCAGGGACTCGGCCAGCCGACTGCTCTCAGCTGCACAAGCAGACGACTTCCGGTAGTCGCCAGCCACAGTCAGATTTCCCCTGGAACTGGGCATCTTCATCTTGAGGTAGGCGTAGTGGGGGACCTCCATGAACTTGGCCAAGGAAGGTCGGCCAAGCAGCGCATGGTATGGGCTCTCAAGATCCACCACCTCAAACCAAACGGGCTCTCTACGGAAGTGATCTTTGTCCCCGAAGAGGACGTCCATCAGGATCTTGCCGATTGGCGAGCAGGAAAGCCCAGGAATAATGCCGTGGAACACAGTTCGGCTGTTCTGAAGCTGTCTTTGCTTGATTCCTAACTTCTCCATGGTGTCCTTGTACAGGATATTGATGTTGCTGCCCCTGTCTATCAGAACTCGTGAGAAACGCGCGGCTCGTCTGTCCGTAGCAAAGGTGGCGTTCAGGACCAGAGCATAGGAGCCCGGACTCGGCATCACTTCTGGGTGGTCAGCCCTACTCCAGCTGATGGGCTTCTCAGACCAGTGCATGAACTCTGGCGTCTCTAACGCTACTGCGTTCACCTCTTGTTGCTGCAGCCGCCTGCTGCGTCGATCATCAGCCACACTGGTGAACACCACATAGGCTCCATGCACTTCAGGGTATTCGTCTTGTACCACACCGACTGGCCTAACAGCTGGCTGCTGGGGAGGCGGCGGAGGCGGCTGCCCAACAGGCGGGGAAGGCAGGAGGCCGTCTCCCTTGGCGATCCTGGTGAGCCAGTCGCACTTCCGGGTGGTGTGATTCGACGGCTTTGCGCCGCTGTGGAACTTGCAAGGTCCATCCATGGTCTGCTCATAGGAGAAGGCAGGCATCCAGTTTGGCTTGCCGCCTTTCTATCGCTTGGGCGGGGGCTGCTCATCTGGCTGCTGGGCTTCAACGGTCGCGACCTGCCGGCTGCTGGAAGCTGGCTGCAGGGCCTTGCGCTTGTTGTCGCCCTGCTGTTGTCGCCGGCCGGCATCTGCCGCTGGAGTTCTTAGAGCTTGAGAAGCCACTTTGCCAGTCGTGCTGATTTGAATCTCCGCCTTCATGGAGGAGTCGGCTGTGGCGTACTTGTCCGCTATGATCAGCAGCTCGTCGAGGGTTTCTGGCTCGTCGCAAAGGAGCTTGTGCTTGAGGAGGGTGCCTTCTCTGCACCCGGCCATGAAGTACTCGATGGCCTGCACCTCGTGCACGCCCTTGTAGGAGTTCCGGAGCTCGGCCCAACGCGTGAGGTAATCGCGAGTCGACTCGTCGGGGCCTTGCACACACAAGGAGAGCTTTTACGTGCTGGTGAAGTTGCGGACGAACGCTTCGGTGACGTCGACCCAGCTGTTGAAGCTGCAGGGCTTTAGGCTGTTCAGCCATGTCTGGGCCGTGCCCTGGAGCATGAGCGGAACGTACTTTACGGCGACACGCTTGTTGCCGTTTGCTATGCTGACAGCCGTGGAGTAGTCGACTAGCCAGTCTTCCGGCTTCACGGAGCCGGTATACTTGGGCGTGTCTCTTGGGAGTGTGAACCCTCTGGGAAAGGGTTTGTCCCAAATGCGGGGCCCGAAACAAGGCAGACCCAGCTCGTCTTCTTCTTCCGGCGCTAAGGATCGGTGGAGTCGGTCGATCCGATGGCGGGCGTCGTTCTCTCCAACTCCCTCTCGGCGGCCAAGGCGGTCACCGAGAGTCGGATGGTCAACAGGCGGCGGGGAGACTCGCCTCTCCTTGCGGGGAGGGGGAGGCGGACAGTCGTCCCGTTGTTCCACTGCTCTTGGGCGGCCGTCTCGGTCGCGCTCTATGGTAATGCGAGTCCGACTGTGGCTGACAGTCGGCTCCTTGTCTCTTCTTCCTCGGGCGCTGCCAGTCGGCGTCCGAGACGTCGCGCCTTGATCTCGGTGAAGGTCGTCGACGGGCCGTTGAGGCGCCTCCGCGCGGCAGTCGGCCTCGTTCTGCGTGGCAGCCGCGTCGGGAAGCCGCTGGACTCGCTCCATCATGAGGCGGCGTTCTTCGCCCTTGAAATTGTCCAGCTCGTCTGCCACTGCCTGGGCGGCTCGGATGTTCTCCGCTGGTGTAGCGTACACAGGGCGGCTTGCCCCAAACAGGTTGGCGATGGCTACGCCACGCTGCCGGACCGCGCCAAGGCGGCTGGGCCCTGCCGGGGCCAGCGAGCCACCGACAGCGCGATCCATCTCCCGCTGGTAGGCTTCTGACAAGCGCCTCATGCTGGCCAGCTTCTTCGCGCCTTCAACAAGCTGAAGGCGGCGCACCTCCAACGTCTCTGCGTCAGCGTCTTCCGGAATGGGCGCAGTTAGGTCTTGCAGCGCCACGCCGAGTGAGTCGGGCGCTCCTCCCCGGGGAGCTCGTCATGACTGATGACTAGCACCTTAGTGACGGTGCTTCCATCGCTCTCTGCGTGGGGGAGAGGTTCGTCGTAGACCACCACATTGGTGGGGAACGCGTCGAGCGACGCGGTGTCGGAGTTGACCAGCATCGGGTCGGTGGAGCCTACGGACTCCAAGTCTACGGCAGGCTCGCCGAAAACGTGGAGTTGATCGAGGAGGCCCGTGAGGAGGTTCTCAGGGCCGCCCGTGCCTGCGTTGGATGCAGGTTCGTCGAAGAGGCGGACCTCGCCGACGAGTTCGGCCAAGGAGCTGACCGCGCAGGCGATCTCGACGCCGCTTAGCGCGTCGGCGCAAACTCCATCTGGCGTGCCTGGCTGGCTGCGCTCGCCAGGGAGGAAAAGAGTTCCCGTCCAGAACAGATCTCTGGACGGCGGTGCACTAGGCCCCACGGTGGGCGCCAAATGTCGGGGGTTTGGTGCGACATATGCCAACGGATGGCTTATCATGGTGGGGGTGAGTAGAACGTCGCCGGTGCCTAGAAATGGGATGAGGCGAAGACATGCACGCCGGCGAATCTTACCCAGCTTCGGGGCTCTCCGGGGAGATAATACCCCTACTGCTGCTCTGCGGGGTCTCCGCATGATCACTATAGCCAAAGTGTTTACACTGTTGCTCCTTGAGCTGTTTTCTGGTGGTAGGAGAGGGCAAGGCTAGCTCTCTCCCTTCTATATGATCTGGTCTAGAGCTAATGGGTTCCAACCCTTTGCATGGGTGCCTTGGGGGTTTATATAGGCCTACCCCCAGGGGTACAATGGTAATCCGGCTGGGCGCGGGCCCAGCCGTCAGTGTCTCTGGCCTCCGTCTTCTCTGCCGACCGCTGGGGCCCGCCGACTGGCGGGCCCCGCCGACTGGCCTGGTACGGAGCCGACAACCCGCATCCGCCGTGGGCGGGTCTTGCCGGCTGCTGCTTACTGTGGCCGTGCTTCTGATGACGCGGGCTTGATCATGAGGTCGTGGCAATAGCCCCGCCGCCTGGCGGGCGATCACTGTTGCCACTCCCCATCACGTCTTGATTAATGGCGCGTGGGCCCCGGGGGAGGGCTCGGCCGACTCCCCCGGGCCGACTCCCGACGGGTCCGACTGGTGGTTCTCCTGCCGTCTCCCGAGGTCTCATTGACTGGTGGGGCCTGCTGCCTCCAGGCCGTAGAGACAAGCCGTCGTGGGTGCAGGATTCGGCCCTACGGTGCTTATGTCAGGGCCGGCATGGCAACAGTGCCATGCCGCACGGAGATCTTTCGGGGTACGGCCTGTTGTGGTCATGCCTGGCCTTGGTGAGGGGCGGGGGTGGGCTTCACTGTAGCCACGCCCCTGCCTCGTCCCCTTTGATGAGGTCATGGGGTTTGTTGGAGTTGCAGGCCGACTCCCCAAAGCCGGCTTCTCTGGAAGTCGTTCCTGGGACTCGGCCATGAGCGGGCAGTCGCCCGCCTTGCCGTCGACTCCCCAGGAGGTGGCTCTTTGTCCTGGGGTCTTGAGGGGCGCAGCCTGCCCCAATGTCTTGAAAGGTTATGTGACTCGGGTTGGCCTACCCGTGGTCCATTACTCCGACACGTCTTCCATGAAGTTTCAGGACTTTTGGAGCTGTGCAGAATATGTCTCTAATATTTGCTCCTTTTCCAGCCCAGAATCCCAGCTACCGGCATTCTCCCTCTTTATGGGAACCTTGTAAAATAAGAGAGAATAGGCGTAAGTATTGTGACATAATGTGTAATAACATCCCATAATGCAATAAATATCGATATAAAAGCATGATGCAAAATGGACGTATGAACTCCCCCAAGCTTAGACCTCGCTTGTCCTCAAGTGAAAGCCGAAATCGAAAAATATGTCCACATGTTTAGAGATAGAGGTGTCAATAAAAATAAAATACGAACATGAGGGCATCATGATCATTCTTAGAACAACAAATTATATAATTCTTGTCATATGATCTCTTATGCTAGGGTAATAATTCAATCACAATTTCAAGTATGAATCGTAAACTACCTTGAAAACTAACAAACTATAATCTCAGTCATTGGAGCAATTGGAATTTATCATAACATAGGAAAGAGTCAATATATAAGAGCTTTTCAGCAAGTCCACATACTCAACTATCATATAGTCTTTCACAATTGCTGACACTAATGCAATACTTATGGGTATGGAGTTTTAATTGGACACAGAGAAAGATAGGGGCTTATAGTTTTGCCTCCCAACGTTTTACCTCAAGGGTAATGTCAACAATAATAGTTCATGAAAACTCACATCCAATTATCCATATATACCAGGATCTTTCCAACATACTGTGCTTGCCAAAGGATAAAATGTAAAAAGGAAGGGTGAAGATCACCATGACTCTTATGCAAGGTAGGAGATAAAAGTAAAAGATAGGCCCTTCGCAGAGGGAAGCAGAGGTTGTCATGCGCTTTTATGGTTGGATGCACAAAATCTTAATGCGAAAGAACGTCACTTTATATTGCCACTTGTGATATGGACCTTTATTATGTAGTCTGTCGCTTTTATTTCGTCCATGTCACACGATCGTATAAAGCTTATTTTCTCCCACACTTATAAGTCATACATATTTAGAGAGCAATTTTTATTGCTTGCACCGATGACAACTTACTTGGAGGATCTTACTCAATCCATAGGTAGGTATGGTGGATTCTCATGGCAAAACTGGTTTAAGGGTATTTGGAAGCACAAGTAGTATCTCTACTTGGTGCGATGAATTTGGATAGCATGAGGGGGAAAGGCAAGCTCAACCATGTTGGATGATCCATGACAATATAATTTATTTCAGATGTAAGAAAACATAACCCATTACGTTGTCTTCCTTGTCCAACGTCAACTCTTTAGCATGTCATATTTTAATGAGTGCTCACAATCATAAAAGATGTCCAAGATAGTGTATTTATATGTGAAGACCTCTCTTTCTTTATTACTTCCTATTAATTGCAACGATGACCAAAACTATGTTTGTCAACTCTCAACAACTTTTATTCATCATACTTTTTCTATGTGAGCTCATTACTCTCCATAAGATCCTTATGATCTCTTTGTTTCTTTTTATTTCTTTCTCTTTTCTTTTATTCACTTAGGATCATGGCAAAATAATCAAGCCCTTGATTCAACACTAATCTTTATTATATAGCTCACAGACTCGATTACATAGAAGGATCATAAAGCAAAACTCACAAGTAGATTATTCTAAGAACTTTTATTCTACTTGATCAAGATATTACCAAAAGGACCAAACTAAGAAAAACGGTAAAGATAAAAGTGATGGTGATACGATACCGGGGCACTCCCCCAAGCTTGGCAGTTGCCAAGGGGAGTGCCCGTACCCGATGCTCTGTTCTTCTTTGTTAGTGAAGAAGGTGGAGTTGTTGATGATGGATAGTCACACATCGAGCGTAGGAGGTCTTCTAACTTACGGATAATGCCTTTGAGTGCGATGATATGCTCCTTCAACAAAATATTTTCATGTGTGAGATACTTATTTTGTATACGAGCTAACTCAATCATCTTGAAAGCTTCGATCTTAGTTGGGGTAAGAAGATTGTGATCAAGTTGAAGTATGTCTTATGTTGCCGGAACTTGGTCCTCCGTAGCCTTCTTGATCCCTTCATCCTTGTTGATCTTCATGGGTTCTTCTCTCTTCACCTCTATCTTCATTAGCCAAGCATCGTTGCCCTCATTGTTGGAGGAGGAGGGAGACGACATGATGCTTAGCTTCGACAACCCTGGCAGAAAACAGCTCGAAACAAGAACAAGAGATTTTTGCGTGATACGGGAGTCAAAACCCCCGGGAGATTATATAATGATTTTTTACCAACCAAAATACGTGACGTGTAAGAAAACGGAGTCCGGAGGGCACACGAGGTGCCCACGAGGTAGGGGGCGCGCCCAGTAGGGTAGGGCGCGCCCTCCACCCTCGTGGAGCCCTCACGTCCTTCCTGGACTGCTACTTATTTTTCTATTTTTTAAATATTCCAAAACGGAGAAATATTGCCTTTAAAACTGTTTTGGAGTCGGTTTACTTACCGTACCACATACCTATTCCTTTTCGGAGTTTGAAACATTCCGGAAAGTGTCCCTTATGTATTCCTCCGGGGTTACGGTTTCAATAACATTGGTTTCAACATTTATGGGATTACCTGAGATATAATGTTTGATTCTTTGACCGTTCACCACCTTCGGATTTGTGCCTTCAAAGTTGTTGATTTTTATGGCACCGGAACAATAGACCTCCTCGATAACGTAAGGACCTTCCCATTTAGAGAGAAGTTTTCCTGCAAAAAAATCTTAAACGAGAGTTGTATAGCAATACATAATCACCTACATTAAACTCACGCTTTTGTATCCTTTTATCATGCCATCTTTTAACTTTTTCTTTAAACAACTTGGCATTTTCGTAGGCTTGGGTTCTCCATTCATCGAGTGAGCTAATATCAAATAACCTCTTCTCACCGGCAAGTTTAAAATCATAATTGAGCTCTTTAATAGCCCAATATGCCTTGTGTTCTAGTTCGAGAGGTAAGTGACATGCTTTTCCATAAACCATTTTATACGGAGACATACCCATAGGATTTTTATTTGCAGTTCTATAGGCCCATAATGCATCATCAAGTTTCTTGGACCAATTCTTTCTAGACCTATTGACAGTCTTTTGCAAAATTAATTTGAGCTCTCTATTGCTTAATTCTACTTAACCACTAGATTGTGGGTGATAAGGAGATGCAACTCTATGATTAACATCATACTTAGCAAGCATTTTACGGAAAGATCCATGAATAAAATGTGAACCACCATCAGTCATTAAATATCTAGGGACTCCAAATCTTGGAAAAATAACTTCTTTAAGCATTTTAATAGAAGTGTTATGATCAGCACTACTAGTTGGAATAGCTTCTACCCACTTAGTAACGTAATCAACAGCAACTAAAATATGTGTATATCCGTTAGAGGCAGGAAACGGTCCCATATAATCAAAGCCCCAAACATCAAATGGTTCAATAATGAGTGAATAGTTCATAGGCATTTCTTGACGTCTACTAATATTACCAATTCTTTGACATTCATCACAATATAAGACAAACTTACGGGAATCTTTGAAGAGAGTAGGCCAATAAAAACCAGATTGCAATACCTTATGTGCAGTTCTATCTCCAGCATGGTGTCCTCCATAAGCTTTGGAGTGACACTTGCATAGGATCTGTTTCTGTTCATGCTCAGGTACACAACGTCTAATAACACCATCTACTCCTCCTTTATAAAGATGTGGGTCATCCCAAAAGTAATGCCTCAAATCATAGAAGAACGTTTTCTTTTGCTGGTATGTGAAACTAGGTGGTATGAATTTAGCAACAATGTAATTAGCATAATCAGCATACCATGGAGCAGTATGAGAAGCATTTATGACATTTAATTGCTCATCAGGAAAGCTATCATCAATAGGTAGTGGGTCATCAAGCACATTTTCTAACCTAGACAAGTTGTCTGCAACGGGGTTCTCAGCTCCCTTTCTATAAACAATATGTAAATCAAATTCTTGTAGCAAGAGAACCCATCTAATAAGTCTAGGTTTAGCATCTTTCTTTTCCACAAGATATTTAATAGCAGCATGGTTAGTATGAAAAGTTACTTTAGAATCAACAATATAAGGTCTGAACTTATCACAAGCAAATACAACTGCTAAGAATTCTTTTTCAGTAGTAGCATAATTTCTTTGAGCATTGTCTAGAGTTTTACTAGCATATTGAATAACATTTAATATATTATCAACTCTTTGCCCTAGAACAGCACCTACAGCATAATCACTAGCATCACACATAATTTCAAAGGGTAAATTCCAATCAGGTGGCTGAACAATAGGTGCAGAGATCAATGCTTTCTTAAGTATTTCAAATGCTTCTACATAATCATCATCAAAGACAAATGGTATATCTTTTTGTAATAAATTAGTCAGAGGCCGAGAAATTATTGAGAAATCCTTAATGAACCTCCTATAAAATCCGGCGTGACCAAGGAAACTTCTTATACCTTTGATGTCCTTGGGGCATGGCATCTTTTCAATAGCATCAACCTTGGCTTTATCAACTTCAATACCTCTTTCAGAAACTTTATGCCCCAAGACAATACCTTAATTAACCATAAAGTGGCACTTTTCCCAATTCAAGACAAGATTAGAATCTTCACATCTCGGCAAAACTCGATCAAGGTTACTTAAGCAGTCATCAAAAGAGGATCCATAGACGGAAAAATCATCCATGAAAACCTCACAAATCTTTTCATAAAATTCAGAGAATATAGCCATCATGCATCTTTGAAAGGTAGCAGGTGTATTACATAAACCAAAAGGCATACATCTATAAGCAAAAGTACCAAAAGGGCAAGTAGAAGTAGTCTTTGATTGATCCTTGGCTGACACAGGTATTTGAGAGAAACTAGAATAACCATCTAGAAAGCAAAAATGTGTATGTTTGGATAATCTTTCTAGCATTTGATCGATAAAAGGTAAGGGGTAATGATCCTTTTTAGTGGCCTTATTTAGTTTGCGGAAATCAATTACCATCCTATAACCTGTAATAATTCTTTGAGGGATCAATTCATCTTTATCATTAGGAACGACAGTAATACCTCCCTTCTTAGGGACACAATGGAAATGACTTACCCACTGACTATCAGCAACGGGATAGATTATACCTGGCTCAAGGAGCTTTAGTATTTCCTTTCTTACCACTTCTTTCATTTTAGGATTCAACCGTCGTTGATGATCACGAACTGGTTTAGCATCTTCTTCCAAATTTATTTTATGTTGACATAGAGTAGGACTAATGCCCTTAAGATCATCAAGAGTATACCCAATAGCAGCACTGTGCTTCTTCAGAGTTTTCAATAATCTCTCTTCCTCATGTTCTGAAAGGTTAGCACTAATAATAACAGGATATATCTTTTTCTCATCAAGATAAGCATATTTAAGAGTATCAGGCAATGGTTTAAGCTCAAACACGGGATCACCCTTGGGTGGAGGAGGATCCCCTAGGATTTCAACAGGCAAATTGTGTTTCAAAATAGGTTCTTGTTTAAAGAATACTTCATCTATTTCCCTTCTTTCATTCATAAACATACCATTTTCATGGTCTAGCAAATATTGTTCTAAAGGATCACTAGGAGGTACGGCAACAGAAGCAAGACAAATAATTTCATCCTTACTAGGTAATTCTTCTTCATGGTGTTGTCTACTAAATTTATAGAAATTGAATTCATGAGACATATCATCTAAACCGATAGTAACAACATCCTTTTTGCAGTCTATATTAGCATTAACAGTGTTTAAGAAGGGTCTACCAAATATAATGGGACAAAAGCTATCTTGTGGGGAACCTAGAACAAGAAAATCAGCAGGATATTTAGTTTTCCCACACAAGACTTCAACATCTCTAACAATTCCCATTGGTGAAATAGTATCTCTATTGGAAAGTTTAATTGTGACATCAATATCTTCTAACTCAATAGGTGCAATATCATGCGTAATTTCTCTATATAGGCCAATGGGTATTGCACTAGCACTGGCACCCATATCACATAAGCCATGATAACAATGATCTCCTATTTTAACAGAAATAACAGGCATGCCGACTACCGGTCTAGGTTTATCTTTAGCACAAGGTTTAGCAATTCTAGCAGTTTCATCACAGAAATAAATAACATGCCCATCAATATTATCAGCCAAGAGATCTTTAACAATAGCAATATTAGGTTCAACTTTAACTTGCTCAGGAGGTGTATATGTTCTAATATTGCTTTTACGAACCACAGTTGAAGCTTTAGCATGATCCTTTATCCTAACAGGGAAAGGTGGTTTCTCAACATAGGAAGTAGGAACAATAGGATCATTATAAGTGATAATCTTCTCTTCAACTTTAATAGGTGCAGCTACTTTTACTTCTATGGGAGGATGATATTTAAACCACTTCTCCTTGGGGAGATCAACATAAGTAGCAAAGGATTCACAGAAAGAAGCTACTATCTCAGAGTCAAGTCCATATTTAGTGCTAAATTTACGGAAAACATCGGTATCCATAAAAGACTTAACACAATCTGTCAGGACCCCGATTCCAAATCACATCGATCTAGCCGGTAACACCTCATATCACTTTGCGGCCTCACGCATGGTATTCCCACGGGTGTCGCCTTACCATGGCCCGGGACCGTTTGCGCCTTTTGGCTCACGTATATGACAGTGTCGCTAGCATCCATATGATAGAGAACCCGGGCCAACATGGCTAGTCGTGAACCCAAAGCGGCACCAACCTATGGGAACAGGCATACATGAATCGCATCGAGCATGTCGGTCAGCAGCGTGTGAATCCGGGCTATAGCACTGGGCTAACAGGACTCCGGGAACCCGGGCTGTAGCAGGCTAGGCAGGACTCCGGATGTCACCGCGTGACATTTCCCTGAAGGGACAGACACAAGAACGAAGTGAAACACATGCCGGCTAGTCAAGTGTCCTGAGCAGTAGTGCTGGGCTAGCAGGACTCCGGTGAACCGGGCTGTAGCGGACTACTATGGCTCATGGAAGCACTAGACTGTATTTCCCCATAAGAGAGGCTGCCAAGGATAAACAACTAGATTGTCGGATCCCACACATACCAAGCATTTCAATCATACACACAATATGCTCGATATGTGCAAATACAAGATGGCATCACAACATAACTCTACGACTCAAGTATTTATTCATTAGGCTCCGAGGAGCGAGATATTACAAACATGGGTCTCATGACCCAACAATCATAGCATACAAATCAAATCACATGCGAAAGCTTAACATGTTTGAGTACAGACATCTACAAATGAAAAAGGCTAAGAAGCCTGACTATCTACCAGATCCTGCCGAGGGCACAAGATTGTAGCTGAGGTAACAAGCTAAACATCGAAGTCCACCCGGAACTGCTAGCGAGACTGACGTCTCTCTGCAAAACAAAAAATAGGCAAACGTGAGTACAAATGTACCCAACAAGACTTACATCAGAACTATCTACATATGCATCGGTATCAACAAAGGGGTGGTGGAGTTTAACTACAGCAAGCCAGCTTTGACTCAGTGGCTATCCTGATCTACGACTGCAAGAAACTCTTTTAAGGTGGCGCACACGAGTCCACATATTCACCATATCAATACACCACTATGGATCCACTCCCGTCTCCCTACGAGAAGGCCATCCATAGCACTCACGCTTATCTTGCGAGTTTTAGAGTATCCACTTTCACTTGTCTATGAACTATCCAAGGGGTCCAAGTTTCCATATCCGAGGAATTCGGCTATTCAAATAGATAATGATAACCCTGCAGGGGTGTACTTCTTCACACACGCTCCCACCACTTACCGTTGTTTACACGACATGTACTCGGCAACCTTCAAGCGGAAGCCCAACGAGGGTGTCGTCCACGGCCTATCTAAACACTCAAGTCTCTAGTCCAGGTTTATCGCCTATCCAGGTTCCATCCGCAGGGAGTCCGGCCGAGGTTTCCACATACGGCCCCGAACGATGTGAACAGGGTTCCCGAGACACCAAGCGGGCGCCCGGTACATCGTGCCACGGTGTATCTACCGCATCACAGCCCACCCCTAGGGTTAGCGCTACGCACGGCTGCCAACACATAACCTACAAACACCAGAAACTGGTTGCAACTCCTGGACAGAGTACTAGGGTGATTAAGAAGCCGAGAGGGTCAATTAAGGATCCCAATGAGTGGTAGTAGCTGTTCATGGATCACAGAGACAGAACTCAGTTCCTGAGGACGGTTTCAATGAGACAACCCACCATGTACTCCCACATGGCCTCTCACCGCTACCTTTACCAAATCGTGTTCACACACTTAGCTCACACACAGTAGGACATATTCACACACCTCCGATTCATCCCCGATGAATAATACCTGACACAACTCTATGCAATAGTGGGCGTGACAAACAAGCATGAATGAGTAGGCACATCAGGGCTCAAACAACTCCTACTCATGCTAGTGGGTTTCATCTATTTACTGTGGCAATGACAGGTCATGCAGAGGAAAGGGGTTCAACTACCGAGCATGTAATAGTTGAATCGTTGTTGTCTTAATGCAGTAAAAGAGAGAAGGAGCGAGAGAGTGGGATTGTATCGGAATGAACAAGGGGTTTTTGCTTGCCTGGCACTTCTGAAGATAGTATAGTTCTCCATCGCTGTCATCGATCACATCATCGAAGCAACGTCTACTGAGAGGGGACAATTACCGGCAAACAAAGAAGAACACAATCAATGCAATGCAACAATTATGATGCATGATGATGACATGGCAATATGTTGTTGATTGAGCTAATGCAACTAGCAACCATATTAAATGAAGTTGGTTTGAACCAAGGGTTCAAATCCAAACTCCACATGTGCTTATTTAAATGTCAATTATGCAAATTGACATATACAGCAACCTTAGGTTGTTCAAACATGCATGCAAATGCCATAAACAGATTCCTTGAATTTTTCTGATAATTTTTCATATATAATTTATGTCATTTGGAGTTACGGTTGATTTACTATGAATTTTTGAAGTTAGCACTATTTTTTGGAATTTTCTGAATAAGAATAAATCCAGAAAAAGAGTTACTGCGTCAGCACTACGTCACCGTGACGTCAGCAGGTCAACGGCGGCTGACCAGGTCAACCCTGACCAGTGGGGTCCACACGTCAGTGACCCAGTGCCGGTTTGTCTCACAGACAGGTGGGGCCAGTCAACGGCCACGTCAGCATGGTCAACGCCGACGCGTGGGGCCACTGTGTTTAGATTAAGTCTAATCTAAACTTAACCCGAGGTTATTTAGTCGGTGGGTCCCTATTGTCAGTGGCTGAGGTGATTAAACTAAACGTGATTAGGCCATAATTTCGACGCCACGTCAGCAGTCGCCGGGGTTAATCGCTGGCGCTAGCAGAGGGCACCGAAGTTGCCCTCCCAGCCATTTCCGGCGACGGGAGCAAGCGGGGCTGGCCTCTACGACTGCGGCGCGACGAGGCGCTTCGATTGGTGGCCATAGGCGGTGCCGGGGCAGCGTGTAGCAGCGGTGGCGACGGCCCGGGCGGTGGCCGGAGTTCGGGAAGGTGCGGGGACGCGGCTGCGGTGCCCAAGTGAGCGAGCTAGCATGCTGAAGATGCAGCACGCGATGCCCTGAGCGTAACGTACGCACGCCCGGGACCAATTGGTCACCGGAGCCACGCCGACGTTGAGCTCAGGTGGCGGTGAGTGTCGGCCTTGACGGAACCGCGGCTAGAGGTCGGGGAAGACGCGGGAAAAAGAGGGGGAATGCATTGGAGCTCACTGGGAGGTCGCTGAGGAGCTCAACATGCTTGGGGGCTGCTCGGAGGCGACGAAATCACGGCGGCGATCTCGGTTGCCCGAGGAGGAAGATGAGGGCGGAGGCGGCTCCACAGGGCGTCCGGGCTTGAGTACGTCGACGATGAGGAAGACGGAGTTGCGGCGGTTCTTCCAGACACAATGGATGGGCGAGGGAGGGCCGGTGGCGGTGGTGGTGCTCGTCAGCGGCGGCAGGTGTGTTCGGTGGTGCCACACAGAGAGCAGAGGAGGGGAAGGGGTCCAGGGGAGAGAGGGGAGAGGTGCAGCATGGTGCTGGGAGTCTCCGTGGCGCTCAAATGGGTCCGGGGAAGGAGGAAGCAGGCAGGGAGCTGGCCACGCCGATCGCGCGCGCGTCGACACGCCTCTGCCTACTGGCAGAGGTTGAAGACAGCGGCTTTGCCTGATGGGCTAGGCCGCCAGCTGGAGTTGGGCCAGGTAGGTCCAGGTAAGTGGCCCAGTGGCCTTCCCTCTTTTATTTGTTTCTGTTTTCTATTTTTCTGCTGCTGTTTTGGCTTTAGTAAAAATACTAAAGCATTTTGTAAAATGCTGCAATAATTTGTGGACACTCTATGGATTATTCCAGTGGTCCACATTTAAATTCAGCATTATTTGAGCATTTAAATTATTTATAGTGTTTAAATGCCCAAATTCAAATATGATATGATTTAATTCAAAAATCCATGAATGACCTTGAAACATGTGCATCATTTTTGTCAGAGGTTTTAACCTTTTTCTAAAAATGATGAACATTTTTAAAGGCATTTTGGGTTTATTGAAAAGGCTTATGGCTGACCCTATTTGATTTAATTTTTTGTGCTAGGGTTTGTCATCCCCATTTCAACTTTCTGAGAAATTTAAACATGATGACATGAATGCCTTAATGCAACTAATGACAAGCAAATTCTAGGGCTGTGACAACTCACCCCCACTAAACAAGAATCTCGTCCCGAGATTCAAGACGTGAGGTAAGAAGACAGAGGGCACAAACTAACACGATCTTCATGATCTATTGCTTCAGATTGATCTTGGCGTCCTTCCTTTCGAGATCTGCATCCAACACGATGACGACGGACAGGAACTCTACATGAATCGATCTTCTCGAAGATCGGGCAACTCAAGATCAACTCTTGGGGTGAGATATAAAACATCTCTTGAGCTGAGACACGAAACATAGATATCTAGAGGGATGTAGAGGGACATATGACGAAGGTCCAAATTGGTAGGAAACAATCCCATGCTTAGGTGAGATGGTGAGTGAGTGTCAAAGCGGCGAGGAGATAAGTTGCCATGATTACCTAACGGGGCACCTCAGAGAAGGTGACTCATAGAGCTATTCCCTTAAGTGGAAAAAAGAATTACTTTTGGTATAACGATCATTGAAACTCTTTATGCCAGCCTAAGTCAATCACAAACGATCGTTTGGCGGAGTTCGAATGGATGATGTGGACTACCTTGTTGAGGATAACGCAATGGATGATTTTTGCTTATCACCGGAAATGAATGGGACCCATGGTAAGTCCACTTTTGGAGATGATATTGGACAGCAACTACCGAGAAGGGCAGCCCATGGGGGATTGGCACAATGGCGGTGCAAGCTGGGAACAAGATGCAACTGTTGGGAATGTTCGAACCATCATATCTACCTGAGATTCAGATCCGATTGGTAATAGGATACTTCAGACTCAGCATGTCTGAAAGAAAGTTTGCAACACAATTCGACGAGATGGCATTGCGAGATTCTCGAGGAATGAACTAAGATAGCAAGCTCCAAAACATGAGCTGGTTCTGCTAAACACAGGTGAACACGCTGTCCCAGACAAGCATGACCACATAGTAGTCTTATGATAAAACACTACCGAGTTCAGGTGGGGAACCATCATCGAGGATGTCAAAGTCTTGTGCATGAACTAGTATTCGCACAACAATTCCTTTTCCTTGAACAAATCAATCAGTGGCTTGGGGTGCTAGGGAACACATATGGGCTGAAGGTTGCAAGTCTTCAAACCATAGAATACTTCGCACATATGCATGACTGACTTGGGATGGTACCAGAGGAAACAAAAACAATCTTTCTCGAACTCACAGCGGCAACTTGCACCAAATGCACATGAATCAGAGAAAGTCGCTTCTTTCATCCAACATATGCTTCATGAACGGGACATGAAGATAATGCTTTTAGAAGTTTCCAACACTAGGTTGACGTTCAACATGAATTATGGGGGAGACAAAATGCTGCTGATGGGCTCAACAGCAACCCATCGGAATTTCCATATCACTGGACTTCCACCATCATGTGAACACGGTGCTAACATTGGTCAGACCAAAGATGTAATGGTGTATGCTCGAGGGATCAAACACGAGTAAGAGAACATTACGAACATTGTTGGTTTTGATATGACTTGATGATAGCCCATACTCAAGTCAAAGTTTTGACAAGGCAATAGATCCAACCACTGATCACGAGGACCAATCAATGGAGATATCATCTTTCTTCAACACACACACACAGAAAAGATATCCCTTAGGGATGAGCGTGGTCGGACAAGCTTTTATCTTCCAACTCTCCAAGTTGTTGTTAAGCTTAACCAACTAGCTCAGGGGTATCCAACACAGATTCTTGGAGAATGGGTGGTTGGAGGAAAACCAACATGACCACGAACTCAACATAGCGGTCAGGTGACAACCAGGTAATACTTCCGAGAAGATAACCGGAACATCACGAACCACCGATATGATACTAAGCTCGAGATCAATCTTGCTTTTCAGGGAAAGACGATATGATCAATAGAGCAAGGGTTTGGCAAAATCCTAACTCGTTGATCGAAGAGTGCACTAGGAAATAAGGACTAGGTAGCACAATCTATCTTAGAATGATGATTCAATAACCAACACGCTAAGAATGAGAATATTGTCCATTAACTACCAAGCAACAGAGTTGCTAGGAGTATTGATTTCACACATCACGACTCACTTGCCGGCATTCCGGTTACAATAACATGGGAACCGAGGAATGAACAATGAGGGAAAGAAGTATCACTGCGTCAAGAATTCATAAGAGAAGGTGAAATTCTCATGACGCTCCTGACATAAAGTGGGTAATACTTCAGGGTAGAACATAACCAAAAGCTGGGTTGCATTTTGATCTGCGGAATACAACTGCTTTGACCCAATCCTGGATATGGATGAGGTACTGGAGTTTGTTTCTCCTAGTCATTTTGAAATAGAACGGCTTGACGAACCACAAGAATACTAGGCATCGATGAACATGAATGCACACATACTCCTGACTATCAATTGATAGACGAAGGTCAGAAAACAACTAAAGAGGGACAACTCAAGGAACATATAACTTTCTGAGTTGTGGATGCATAGATTAGCATGTCGAACGAGTTCAACATATTTCTTCTGGATAACCCATGCAGAAAGGAAGAACTGACAGAATCACAATATGAATGGAGTACTCCTCAAGAGCACCCTGGTTGTGATCTTTTGATTCAAATGAATTTCTGCCAAGGATGGTTCATGGTATTTGGAAGAAGGAATTACCACGGACCTCGAGGGCTATCGCAAAGGTTACTAATATTCTAAAGGTACGAGCAACACTATCAACACGAAGTAGGGTGAATCACGGGTTCGAAAACCCAGGAGTAGAATACCTACTACTAATGGCATCACGGGATGCTTTCGAGAATGGTGGCCAGAATTATCACACCGGGAACACAAAACATGGCTAGATTACTAGGTGACTCCCTAAAACACCTAGGGTCATAATAATAGCTCCAACATATATGTCGAGGCAACAGAGTACCTCAACTCACCGATTAGTGTGGATAAATTGGCCCAAAGGAACGTCGGTAACGGAAGAAGGAATTTGCAAATGCATCAGACTAGTTAGAAACCTGGGATGACTCGGACAGCATAACGGCTGTAAATGCTAAAAAAGATTGGAGACATGCTACAAAAATGGTGGCATAGCCACTCAGAATCACAATATCGAGGTACAGAGACCAACTATGAACATACAGAAGATACTGAACTGGGGCTTGAACTCAACAATCCTAGGCAACTACGGTTTAGTAACACGTCATCCTGATAGATAGATGAGAAGGCCTAGTTTCTTAACCCACGTAGAATGAGAAGAGAATGACTCAGATCAGAGGGCATAAGGTAAAGGAGCCTTACGTTCCCTTCCACAATCAATTCCCTTATATAACTAAAGCATTTCTAGACTCAACTTCGACCAGTTTGGCTTGGTAATCCTACAGGCAGTCAGGCTCTGATACCAACGCTGTCAGGACCCCGATTCCAAGTCACATCGATCTAGCCGGTAACACCTCATATCACTTTGCGGCCTCACGCACGGTATTCTCACGGGTGTTGCCTTACCATGGCCCGGGACCGTTTGCGCCTTTTGGCTCACGTATATGATAGTGTCGCTAGCATCCATATGACAGAGAACCCGGGCCGACATGGCTAGTCGTGAACCCAAAGCGGCACCAACCTATGGGAACAGGCATACATGAATCGCATCGAGCATGTCGGTCAACAGTGTGTGAATCCGGGCTGTAGCACTGGGCTAACAGGACTCCGGGAACCCGGGCTGTAGCAGGCTAGGTAGGACTCCGGATGTCACCGCGTGACATTTCCACGAAGGGACAAGCACAAGAACAAAGTGAAACACATGCCGTCCAGACAAGTGTCCTGAGCAGTAGTGCTGGGCTAGCAGGACTCTGGTGAACCGGGCTGTAGCGGACTACTATGGCTCATGGAAGCACTAGACTACATTTCCCCATAAGAGAGGCTGCCAAGGATAAACAACTAGATCGTCGGATCCCACACATACCAAGCATTTCAATCATACACACAATATGCTCGATATGTGTAAATACAACATGGCATCACAACATAACTCTACAACTCAAGTATTTATTCATTAGGCTCCGAGGAGCGAGATATTACAAACATGGGTCTCATGACCCAACAATCATAGCATACAAATCAAAGCACATGCGGAAGCTTAACATGTTTGAGTACAGACATCTACAAATGAAAAAGGTTAAGAAGCCTGACTAACTACCAGATCCTGCCGAGGGCACAAGATCGTAGCTGAGGTAACAAGCTAAACGTCGAAGTCCACCCGGAACTACTAGCGAGACTGACGTCTCTCTGCAAAACATAAAATAGGCAAACGTGAGTACAAATGTACCCAGCAAGACTTACATCAGAATTATCTACATATGCATCGGTATCAATAAAGGGGTGGTGGAGTTTAACTACAGCAAGCCAGCTTTGACTCAGTGGCTATCCTGATCTACGACTGCAAGAAACTCTTTTAAGGTGGCGCACACGAGTCCACATATTCACCATATCAATACACCACTATGGATCCACTCCCGTCTCCCTATGAGAAGGCCATCCATAGCACTCACGCTTATCTTGCGAGTTTTAGAGTATCCACTTTCACTTGTCTATGAACTATCCAAGGGGTCCAAGTTTCCATATCCGAGGAATCCGGCTATTCGAATAGATAATGATAACCCTGCAGGGGTGTACTTCTTCACACACGCTCCCACCACTTACCGTTGTTTACACGACATGTACTCGGCAACCTTCAAGCGGAAGCCCAACGAGGGTGTCGTCCACGGCCTATCTAAACACTCAAGTCTCTAGTCCAGGTTTATCTCCTATCCAGGTTCCATCCGCAGGGAGTCCGGCCGAGGTTTCCACATACGGCCCCGAACGATGTGAACAGGGTTCCCGAGACACCAAGCGGGCGCCCGGTACATCGTGCCACGGTGTATCTACCGCATCATAGCCCACCCCTAGGGTTAGCGCTACGCACGGCTGCCAACACATAACCTACAAACACCAGAAACTGGTTGCAACTCCTGGACAGAGTACTAGGGTGATTAAGAAGCCGAGAGGGTCAATTAAGGATCCAATGAGTGGTAGTAGCTATTCATGGATCACAGACACAGAACTCAGTTCCTGAGGACGGTTTCAATGAGACAACCCACCATGTACTCCTACATGGCCTCTCACCGCTACCTTTACCAAATTGTGTTCACACACTTAGCTCACACACAGTAGGACATGTTCACACACCTCCGATTCATCCCCGATGAATCAGACCTGACACAACTCTATGCAATAGCGGGCATGACAAACAAGCATGAATGAGTAGGCACATTAGGGCTCAAACAACTCCTACTCATGCTAGTGGGTTTCATCTATTTACTGTGGCAATGACAGGTCATGCAGAGGAAAGGGGTTCAACTACCGAGCATGTAACAGTTGAATCATTGTTGTCCTAATGCAGTAAAAGAGAGCAGGAGCGAGAGTGGGATTGTATCGGAATGAACAAGGGGGGTTTTGCTTGCCTGGCACTTCTGAAGGTAGTATAGTTCTCCATCGGTGTCATCGATCACATCATCGAAGCAACGTCTACTGAGAGGGGACAATTGCCGGCAAACAAATAAGAACACAATCAATGCAATGCAACAATTATGATGCATGATGATGACATGGCAATATGCTGTTGATTGAGCTAATGCAACTAGCAACCATATTAAATGAAGTTGGTTTGAACCAAGGGTTCAAATCCAAACTCCATATGTGCTTATTTAAATGTCAATTATGCAAATTGCCATATACAGAAACCTTAGGTTGTTCAAACATGCATGCAAACGCCATAAACAGATTCCTTGAATTTTTCTGATAATTTTTCATATATAATTTATCTCATTTGGAGTTACAGTTGATTTACTATGCATTTTTGAAGTTAGCACTATTTTCTGGAATTTTCTGAATAAGAATAAATCCAGAAAAAGAGTTACTGCGTCAGCACTACATCACCGTGACGTCAGCAGGTCAACGGTGGCTGACCAGGTCAACCCTGACCAGTGGGGTCCACACGTCAGTGACCCAGTGCCGGTTTGTCTCACAGACAGGTGGGGCCAGTCAACGGCCACGTCAGCGTGGTCAACGCCGACGCGTGGGGCCACTGTGTTTAGATTAAGTCTAATCTAAACTTAACCCGAGGTTATTTAGTCGGTGGGTCCCTATTGTCAGTGGCTGAGGTGATTAAACTAAACATGATTAGGCCATAATTTCGACGCCACATCAGCAGTCGCCGGGGTTAATCGCCGACGCTAGCAGAGGGCACCGGAGTTGCCCTCCTGGCCGTTTCCGGCGACGGGAGCAAGCGGGGCTGGGCTCTACGGCTGCGGCGCGACGAGGCGCTTCGATTGGTGGCCATAGGCGGTGCCGGGGTAGCGTGTAGCAGCGGTGGCGACGGCCCAGGCGGCGGCCGGAGTTCGGGCAGGTGCGGGGACGCGGCTGCGGTGCCAAAGCGAGCGAGCTAGCATGCTGAAGATGCAGCACGTGATGCCCTGAGCGTAACGTACGCACGCCCGGGACCAATTGGTCACCGGAGCCACGCCGACGTTGAGCTCAGGCGGCGGTGAGTGTCGGCCTTGACGGAGCCACGGCTAGAGGTCGGGGAAGACGCGGGAAAGAGAGGGGGAATGCGTCGGAGCTCACTGGGAGGTCGCTGAGGAGCTCAGCGTGCTTGGGGGCGGCTCGGAGGCGACGAAATAACGACGGCGATCTCGGTTGCTCGAGGAGGAAGATGAGGGCGGAGGCGGCTCCACGGGGCGTCCGGGCTTGAGTACGTCGACGATGAGGAAGACGGAGTTGCGGCGGTTCTTCCAGACACAATGGATGGGCGAGGGAGGGCTGGTGGCCGTGGTGGTGCTCGTCGGCGGCGGTGGGTGTGTTCTGTGGTGCCACACAGAGAGCAGAGGAGGGGAAGGGGTCCAGGGGAGAGAGGGGAGAGGTGCAGCGTGGTGCTGGGAGTCTCCGTGGCGCTCGAATGGGTCCGGGGAAGGAGGAAGCAGGCAGGGAGCTGGCACGGCGATCGCGTGTGCGTCGACACGCCTCTGCCTACTGGCAGAGGTTGAAGACAGCCGCTTTGCCTGATGGGCTGGGCCGCCAGCTGGAGTTGGGCCAGGTAGGTCCAGGTAAGTGGCCCAGTGGCCTTCCCTCTTTTATTTGTTTCTGTTTTCTATTTTCTGCTGCTGTTTTGGCTTTAGTAAAAATTCTAAAGCATTTTGTAAAATGTTGCAATGATTTGTGGACACTCTATGGATTATTCCAGTGGTCCACATTTAAATTCAGCATTATTTGAGCATTTAAATTATTTATAGTGTTTAAATGCCCAAATTCAAATATGATATGATTTAATTCAAAAACCCATGAATGACCTTGAAACATGTGCATCATTTTTGTCAGAGGTTTTAACCTTTTTCTAAAAATGATGAACGTTTTTAAAGGCATTTTGGGTTTATTGAAAAGGCTTATGGCTGACCCTATTTGATTTAATTTTTTGTGCTAGGGTTTGTCATCCCCATTTCAACTTTCTGAGAAATTTAAACATGATGACATGAATGCCTTAATGCAACTAATGACAAGCAAATTCTAGGGCTGTGACACAATCAAACTTAGGTGTCATACCTGACTTCATACCTTCGTCGAGGTACCAATCTTCAGAGTTGCATTTAATTCTTTCCAATAAATCCCATTTGAATTCAATAGTCTTCGTCATAAAAGAGCCAACATAAGAAGTATCGAGCATGGTGCGATTCTTATCAGAAAGCCGAGCATATAAATTTTGGATAATCATTTCTCTTGAGAGCTCATGATTGAGGCATGAATATAACATTGATTTAAGCCTCCCCCAAGCTTGGGCGATGCTTTCTCCTTCGCGAGGCCAAAAATTATATATATAATTGCGATCACGATGAACAAGATGCATAGGATAAAACTTCTGATGAAATTCCAATTTCAATCGTTTGTAGTTCCATGACCCCGTATCATCACATAGCCTATACCATGTCAATGCATCTTCCCTCAAAGATAAAGGGAAGACCTTCTTCTTAACAACATCTCCGGGTACACCTGCAAGCTTAAATAATCCACAAACTTCATCAACATATATTAGGTGCTCATCAGGATGCATTGTTCCATCTCCTGCAAAAGGATTAGATAGCAGTTTTTCTAACATACCTGAAGGAATTTCAAAGCAAACATTTTCATTTTCATTTTCATTTTCAGTAGGTTCAGTAGGTTGAGGAGCAACTCTTTGCTCTACTGGTCAGGGTGAAGATACACCGAACAAGCCCCTCAGAGGATTACTTTCCATAGTAAGAAGTGACAGTAAATTTCAGCACACTATATAAATTTTTCCTTACCAAATTCCACCTACCAAAGGCGCTTCACTCCCCGGTAACGGAGCCAGAAAAGAGTCTTGATGACCCACAAGTATAGGGGATCTATTGTAGTCCTTTTGATAAGTAAGAGTGTCGAACCCAACGAGGAGCAGAAGGAAATGATAGCGGTTTCCGGCATGGTATTCTCTGCAAGTACTGAAATAAGTGGTAACAGATAGTTTTGTGATAGGATAATTTGTAAGGAGCAACAAATAACAAAAGTAAATAAAGTGCAGCAAGGTGGCCCAATCCTTTTTGTAACAAAGGATAAGCCTGGACAAACTCTTATATAGAGAAAAGCGCTCCCGAGGACACATGGGAATATCGTCAAGCTAGTTTTCATCACGTTCATATGATTCGCGTTCGGTACTTTGATAATTTGGTATGTGGGTGGACCGGTGCTTGGGTACTGTCCTTACTTGGACAAGCATCCCACTTATGATTAACCTCTATTGCAGGCATCCGCAACTACAACAAAAGTATTAAGGTAAACCTAACCATAGCATGAAACATATGGATCCAAATCAGCCCCTTACGAAGCAACGCATAAACTAGGGTTTAAGATTCTGTCACTCTAGCAACCCATCGTCTACTTATTACTTCCCAATGCCTTCCTCTAGGCCCAAATAATGGTGAAGTGTTATGTAGTCGATGTTCACATAACACCACTAGAGGAGAGACAACATACATCTCATCAAAATATCGAACGAATACCAAATTCACATGACTACTAATAGCAAGACTTCTCCCATGTCCTCAGGAACAAACATAACTACTCACAAAGCATATTCATGTTCATAATCAGAGGGGTATTAATATGCATATAGGATCTGAACATATGATCTTCCACCAATTAAACCAACTAGCATCAACTACAAGGAGTAATTAACACTACTAACAACCCACATGTACCAATCCCGGACTTGGAGACAAGAATTGGATACAAGAGATGAACTAGGGTTTTGAGAGGAGATGGTGCTGGTGAAGATGTTGATGGAGATTGCCCTCTCCCGATGAGAGGAGCGTTGGTGATGAGGACGGTGATGATTTCCCCCTCCCGGAGGGATGTTTCCCCGACAAAACAGCTCCACCAGAGCCCTAGATTGGTTCCGCCAAGGTTCCGCCTCGTGGCGGCGGAGTTTCGTCCGAGAAGATGGCTTATGATTTTTTTTCTCATCGAAGGAATTCATATAGCAGAAGACGGTCATCAGAGGGCCACCAGGGGGCCCACGAGGTAGGGGGGCACGCCCAGGGGGTAGGGCGCGCCCCCCACCCTCGTGGGCAGGGTGTGCCCCCCTGGTGAACTTCTTGCGCTCGGTATTTTTATATATTTTGAAAACGTCTTCCGTGAAGTTTCAGGACTTTTGGAGCTGTGCAGAATAGGTCTCTAATATTTTCTCCTTTTCTAGCCCAGACTCCCAGCTGCCGGCATTCTCCCTCTTTATGGGAACCTTGTAAAATAAGAGATAATAGGCATAAGTATTGTGACATAATGTGTAATAACAGCCCATAATGCAATAAATATCGATATAAAAGCATGATGCAAAATGAACGTATCAACTCCCCCAAGCTCAGACCTCGCTTGTCCTCAAGCGAAAGCCGAAATCGAAAAATATGTCCACATATTTAGAGATAGAGGTGTTGATAAAAATAAAATACGGACATGAGGGAATCATGATTATTCTTAGAACAACAACTTATATAATTCTTGTCATATGATCTCTTATGCTAGGGTAGTAATTCAATCACAATTTCAAGTATGAATCGTAAAATTCATTGAAAACTAACAAACTATAATCTCAATCATTGGAGCAATTGCAATTTATCATAACATAGGAAAGAGTCAATATATAAGAGCTTTTCAGCAAGTCCACATACTCAACTATCATATAGTATTTCACAATTGCTGACGTTCACGCAATACTTATGGGTATGGAGTTTTAATCGGACACAGAGAAAGATAGGGGCTTATAGTTTTGCCTCCCAACGTTTACCTCAAGGGTAATGTCAACAATAATAGTTCATGAAAACTCACATCCAATTAGCCATATATACCAGGATCTTTCCAACATACTGTGCTTGCCAAAGGATAAAATGTAAAAAGGAAGGGTGAAGATCACCATGACTCTTATGCAAGGTAGGAGATAAAAGTAAAAGATAGGCCCTTTGCAGAGGGAAGCAGAGGTTGTTGAAAGATCATGGATGTCGCCTAGAAAGGGGGGTGAATAGGCATTTTAAAATAATTATGGTTTAGGCTTGAACAAATGCGGAATAAACCTAGCAGTTAATTTGTCAAACACAAAACCTACAACAACTAGGCTCACCCATGTGCACCAACAACTTATACTAAGCAAGATAAACAACTATGTGATATCAAGATATATGACAAGAAACAATATGGCTATCACAAAGTAAAGCGCATAAGTAAAGGGCTCGGGTAAGAGATAACCGAGGCACGCGGAGACGACGATGTATCCCAAAGTTCACACCCTTGCGGATGCTAATCTCCGTTTGGAGCGGTGTGGAGGCACAATGCTCCCCAAGAAGCCACTAGGGCCACCGTAATCTCCTCACACCCTCGCACAATGCAAGATGTCGTGATTCCACTAAGGGACCCTTGAGGGCGGTCACCGAACCCGTACAAATGGCAACCCTTGGGGGCAGTCACCGAACTCGTACACTTTGGCAACCCTTGGGGGCGGTCACCGGTACCCGTCAAATTGCTCAGGGCGATCTCCACAACCTAATTGGAGACCCCGACGCTTGCCCGGAGCTTTACACCACAATGATTGAGCTCCGAACACCACCAACCATCTAGGGCGCCCAAGCACCCAAGAGGAACAAGCTCAAAGGTACCAAGCACCCAAGAGTAATAAGCTTCTCAACTTGTAACTTCCACGTATCACGTGGAGAACTCAAACGATGCACCAAATGTAATGGCAAGGGCACACGGAGTGCTCAAGTCCTTCTCTCTCAAGTCCCACCGAAGCAACTAATGCTGGGGAGGAAAATGAGAGGAAGAACAAGAAGGAGAACACCAAGAACTCCAAGATCTAGATCCAAGGGGTTCCCCTCACCTAGAGGAGAAAGTGATTGGTGGAAACGTGGGTGTAGATCTCCTCTCTCTTTTCCCTCAAAAACTAGCAAGAATCCATGGAGGGGTTGAGAGTTAGCAAGCTCGAAGAAGGTCAACAATGGGGGAAGAACACGAGCTCAAAGGATAAGGTTCAATGGGGAAGAATACCCCCTTTTATAGGTGGGGAAAAATCCAACCGTTATGCTCACAGCCCGCACCGAGCGGTACTACCGCTAGGGCAGTAGTAGCCCTTTGAAACGCAACAGCGAGGAGGCAAAAAAGCCAAAAGAACCGTCGGAGCAGTAGTACCGCTTGACATCACGGTACTACCGCTAGGGTTAGCGCTACTACTTCTAAGGGTAGCGGTACTACTGCTTGCGAGCAGTACTAAAAAATTACATCCGTGCCTACCACCGCTGGACTTGTGACGAGTTTTTGGTCCCGAGCGGAAGTAGGCACGGAAGTAGCCGCGGTAGTACTGCTCCAAGCGGTAGTACTGCTCCCAAGAGCGGTAGTACAGCTCCCAAGGGCGATAGTAAAAAATTACTTCCGCTCCTACCCGCGGTAGTACCGTTGCAGCCTTTTCTGAACACCAAAACTACCACAACTTCTGCAAACGGACTCCAAATTCGAAGAAACCAAGTTTGTTGGAAAGCTAGCGACAAGGGCTAACACAATCTTGATAGAAATACCAATAATAAGCAAATGAGAAAAGGCCCAAAATAAAATGGTGAGAACCCTTCCTCAGATAAGACCGGTAAAACCTCCAACACCGAAAACATCATAGAAGACGCATGCAAACTCCGTTTTCGATGAACTCAAGCTTGTCATCAAGATGGCCATAAGCTCTAAGACTCACAAAGAGAACCAAACAAGAACCCAGAAACATGATGCAAGGATGCAATGGTTTGAGATCTCGACGAACGATACGATCAAGCTACTCACTTGAGAGCCCCCCTTGATAGTACGGCTATCGATCCTATAACCCGATCTCCCAACTACCACCATGAGAGCGGTAAAATAGAAAACCTACCAAGGACAAACCATTGCCTTGCACATGATCCACTTGAGCTAGATGATGACGATCTTGTCCTCCTCAAGATGGACCACCTTTCTTGATTGCGTTGGGTCGATGGAGACTAGATGATTGCTCCCCCATACTCCACTATGGGTGAGCCATTCTTCGGCACATCTTCACAAGTCCATTGACACCACAATGGATGGCAAGCTTCAAGCACTTGATCTCTTCGTGATTCTCCACTTGAACTTGCACACGGCAATCTTGATGACGATCACCACTTGATGTCATCCTTCCCATGGGTTGTATGATATCATCCTCTTGACGCAAGCCCATGGACACGTACCTAACCCCACATAGACTCTCACATAGACCATGGGTTAGTACACAAAGTGCAATGGACAATGCTTACCATACCATGGGATCACTTGATCCCTCTCGGTACATCTTCTACTCTTTGTGAGTTGATCAACTTGATTCACTCTTGACTTAGTCTTGATCAACCTTGAATCTTTCCAGCGCTCTTCGTTTGGATGATGTCTTGAAGGTAAACATGAATGATCACAAAATCTTCTTCTTCAAGACATGCTTGCAATAAGCTCAACACTCACATGACCAATCTTTGGATAATTCCTTAATAGCACCTTGGTCAACCCATAAACTCCTTGAAACCAACACATGGACTTCAAGAAATGCCTATGGAAAAATCCTTCAAATATAACTCAATGCAACCATTAGTCCATAGAGAATGTCATTAATTACCAAAAACACACATGGGGCACCGCATGTCCTTTCAATCTCCCCCATTTTGGTAATTGATGAGATTCACTTTCAAGAGAGTTTATATAAGGAATTATGCATTACCATGCAATGCAACAACCAATAATGCATGCGTAGGAGATGCGTATGCTTAGGAACAAACCAAAGCCAGAAGAGACAACTCTCTAAACTTCTCCACAAAACTCTCTGAAACTTCTCCCCCATTGGCATCGATTGCCAAAATGGGCTAAAAGCTTAGAAGGCCAATATAAAATGTGTTCCTCCATAAATTGTGTATTTCTCAACAAGAGAGTGAAATGCAATACACATATCCAACGGTAAATACTTGGAGGAAGACAAACTATATTGAGGCCCAAAGATTGCAAAAGGAAGATATGCCACAAAGACATAATCAATGAGAGAAACAAGCAATCAAGCAATCAAAAGATACCAATTGAAGAAAGCTATCAAAAGATACCAATTGAACCAACTAGGCCAATGATCCTACGAGCCACATGAATAAAGGATATTATGATATGAGCATAGGAGTGTTCTAAAGAAACTAGAGAGGCTCCCCATGATTTGTGCACACATAAGAATATTTGTATTTGGATACAAAGAGCATAAAATAGGATCATGGCTCCCCCAAAATCAATAGAAACTTACAACAAGTGCAAGTGAGCATATAGGAAACCAAGCCTAGTACTTGCAACAAACACATGGTTGAGTAACAAGTAAAAGAGGCAACTTAAGAATGGGCTCAACCAAAATGATGTGTGTGAGTCAAGTAAATGCACTTGAGAAGACTAATGTACGGATGAGCATTAAGCATCAATAAAGTCTTGAAAGAATGAGGCACACGGTGCAAGGCCTATCATTCCCACACACAACTAGCAAATGGGTTCACAAGCTTACTAATAAGCATATAGGGAACCTATGCTTGTGACAACCCGCGGTGAAGATAGAAGATGAAAGGCACATCAAGACGAGGGATGCCAATTAAGATGGCAAAAACCTCATAAAGATAAGCATGAGGAAAATAATCTTCACCACACAAGAGCGCATCAAGATGCAACGATAGAAGACACGCACTCAAGGCAAAAGCTTTCACGGAGCCACCAAAGAAATAACATAAGAAAGACAAGGTGGACGTGAAAGAAAGGATATCATCTAGATATGCAACTTCTCTCAAGTGTATAAGATTCTAGGTAGACGGAATCATGATGATATATATATCTACAAAGAAGGATGTACACCCGAAATAGTTACAACACGAAGGAACAAGATATCCAAAAGGAAGTCATACATATACCAATAATATATTTGCTTGAGAGCATAGCACATGGCTAGATATGGTCTTATTGTATATAAATGAATTCCAACCACACGAACATCAAAGACATCACAACTAGCAACAAGACATCATTGTTGGGATGCTTTGAGAAAGGAAACAAGTATCACAAGAAAGAATGGATAACATGCCATGATACAACCTACACAAGGTTGATGCAAGAAATGCGTGCATGAAGTATATGAAGATACTTGTTACCGAGATAACATTGGAAGGATGTAGTAGATACCAATTGAAGGTACAAAGTAGTTCATTGATCATCCTAGCTTGACTCCAATAAGCACATGGTGACAACACCTTCCTTGTGAGTGAGCCTAGCATCCAATGCATCTCCACTTGTTCCTAGAACAACAACACAAACAAAATGGTACCCAAACTCATTGGGACCAAAGAGTTAGAGAACCAACAACATATAGGACAAACTCCACATAAATATGTGCATATAGATATGAAAATGAATTTCATGCACATCTCATCCAATTTGAGACTTGGTGGAGTTCCCCCTATATATTGGGTCAAAGAAAGAAAACATTCCAAAGAAACTACAAGAAGTAAATATGCATGCTCAAGACTTTCAAGAACCGAGACCAAAAGACAAAGAAATACCAAGCGAAGAAAAGATACCAAATGAATAAATCATCACTTGGAGGATATCCATAAAAGATACATCAAGGAATGAGATATCCATTGATACACTCAAAAAGAAAGATGTCAAACTCCCAAAAGAGAGAATGGTTCCAAACAAACCAAGCCCTCTACAAAGTTTCATGATTGCACAAAGTACCAAAAAGAAACGGCTTGCCTTCCACAAACACACACTTGATAAGGATCACAAGATGAGTGTTTTATAGAGAATAGGATAGCTTCCCCAAGACTAGTGCATTATAGAGAATTTGCATTTGAATACAAAATGCACAAGGTGGGATCACCACTTTCACTATATCTAGAAAACACTTAGACAAGGTCAAGAAATTAACAAGATCCACAAGTGGTATGGAATACAATGGGAGTTGACACAATCCTAGGCAAGAGATAAAGCAAATAAAAGCAAAGGCCAATGTAAAGACGATCAATAATTTCTACCACACATAAGTGAGTACCAATTGTCAAAAGACAAGAAGTATTTGGAAATAATTCCCGGTGGTAGATAACAAGGATATCCGACATCATCTTCACACCAAACAAAAAGCAAATTGCAACTTGTAGAGCTAACATGCCACCTAGGAACAAGATAATTTACAATATCAATTCTAGGTGAAAATATCTCCATTGTACACATTTTCTAGGCTAGTAATATACACATAGAATATTACTCCCCCATAATGTGATACCAATTAAAGATAAACAAGAGGCAAAATAACGATCCAACACGAGATAATTAATGGACAATACAGAATTTGAATTTCTTATGAGAAGACATACCACATAGCGACTAGATAATCTTGAAATATCAATACTAGATGGTATTACTCATGTACACACATATATAGGATTGTGAGGTGCACAAAGCACATCACTCCCCCATAATGGGATATTCCATTAATCTCTCACAAGAGCCAACTAAGAAAAGAACAAGATGCAAAAGGCTCAATGCACGACACACACGTACATGATGTGCAAACCAACACACACATACTTGATTGCTCAAGATAATCAAGTTGGAAGCACAACATATACAAACACATGCAAGGAACAAAACCAAACATGCAAAGGGGTAAGTAACTATCAATGTAAACACTTTAAGCACGAGTTACCGCATGGAGAAACATTGGATATAAGATAGAAACTTGATAATTCGAATAACTTGGCTTGAGACAATTAGAATGATGAAGTCCCCTTAAATCTTCATAAAGTAGCCAAGTCTCCAATGCCCTCCAACAACACCTATTGGTCAAGTTTGAGCTTGTTGGTCCCCAACCAAGTTGGGTCCTAAGAGGTTAGTCACAATAGGCTTGGCTACCCAAATGGTTCTCTTATTGACACCACTTTGAGTACCAACTCGCCAACCTTATCCTTCCCAAGAGAATAGATATCATCAATAATAATTGGGTTGGATAAGTTACCACTAGTGCATGAAGAGACGAGGTGACCTTTCTCACGACATAAGTAGCAATGTCTACTCTTCACTTTCTTCTCACTTGATTTCTCAATTTGAGAAGCATTAGATTGAGTCTTCTTGGGAAGAGACCTTTCTTCAACTTGAGGTTGAGCATGCGAATGCACTTGTAGCCGCTTCCCTTGTTGCTTGTCACTAATGGCCTTCTTCTTCAATGGGCAAGATCTAACATGATGCCCTTCAATTTTGCACTTGAAGCAAATAATCTTGGCCGAACTCTTGACTTGTTTTTGGCCCTTCTTGTTGTTGATCTTGGACTTATTCTTCTTATTGGAGTTGAATCCAAGTCCACCTTCGTCATTGGGGGATTTTTGCACACTCAAGATATTGTTGAGTGTGAATTTCCCTTCATGACTCTTTTCCAAGTCTTTCTTCAAAGAAGTGACTTGGGCCTTGAGCTCTTTGATTTCCTCTACATGGTTAGTCTCAACACAAGTACTAGAGGAAGTATAAGCTTCATTGTTAGAGCAACAAGGCAAGGAAAGCAATTCATCACAAGATGTACCAACATTGTGAGTAGATGAATTACAAGGACTAGCACATGGCAACATAGCATTTTGACTAGAAGTAGTGCTAGTATCCACATGAGGCTCACTAGATGTTACCTTTGCAATCATGGCCTCATGAGCTATCTTTAGCACATTATGGGATACTAGAAGATCATCATGAGAGCTTGAGAGCTTTTCATGACTTTCTTCCAATTTCCCATAATTGCTAGATAGCAACTCAAGTTGAGCCCGTAGCTCAACATTCTCCTTCAAAATGGATGCTTCACAAGTAATAGAGTTAGTATCACAAGCATCATCATTAACAACAAGAGGAGAGGAAAACTTGGAAAGCTCTTTTAAATAAGAAGCTTCAAGTTGAGCATGAGACTCGGTGAGTTTGATGAGCTCACCCTTAATGACCCTTGAGCCATTTTCGAGGTGCTCAAAATCCTCAAGGAGTATAGCATGAGCAACTTCAAGCTTAGCATTTTTAGTTTCAAAATCATTGGCCACCACAAGAGCTCTATCACGAGATTCCCTCACTCTAGATAATTCTAGAGCAAAAGTCTCCTCAAGAGATTCCTTGGTGGTTTGTTCAAGTTCAAGAGCTTGAGAGAGGTCCGCAATCTCATTAGCGTAATCGCGCTCGTGACCTTCCATTTTATCAATGGTGACCTCATGCTCCTCAAGACGAGATTATATTTCTTGCCCTCAGTAGCAATAGACATGATTTCCATGAAGTTGGAATGAGCAATTTTATTCTTAAGAAGAGGTTTAAAAATCATTTCCCCCTTAATTTTTAAGGAGGCAACATCATCATTCTCTTCATCATAATCAACATCATCATGACTCTTGCCATCATCAATATCATCACAAGATATATTGGGATTCAAAGTGGGAGATACCTTTGAAGCCTTGGCCATAAGGCAAAATGCAATAGATGATGATTTAGGATCCCTTGAAGCACCATCCAAGACCACATCTTGTTCCATGGAGTGTTGGGTTTCCTCTACATTGTTAGCACAACAACTTGAGGAAATACGTGCATTTTCATCATGGCAACAAGATATAGCAAACATATCATCATGAGATTTAGTCAAGCAATTTCTACATGATATGCAAGGACTATCAACACAAGCATGTGAAACATTTGGAGTGCTCGAAGTGCTAAAGTCCAAAGATGAAGCATGGCAATAAGAAAGTGATGAAGGATTATCAACAATGAGCCCACTATCATCATTGCAATGAACACCACTACTCACCATGTCATTACCTTGTGGCAAACCACACATAGGTGAAGTAGAAGAAGTTGAGAACACAACACGGCCGGAGGTGGAGGGAGAACAATCATCCCCAAAAAACTTGGACACGCCATACTTATCTTGAAGCTTTGTCCACAACTCATGAGCATCCCGGAACGACATGAGTTGAAATATAACTACATTGCTCAAAGCATCGAAAAGCACATTAGAAGCTTGAGCATTGAGATAAGAGTTTTTATCATCCTCTAAAGATAATCTTAGGGGATCCTTTGGAGGAGAAAAACCCATATCTACAATTCGCTCTTAATTTGGGTCCATGAAACTAAAGAGATTAAGCATGTGAATTACCCAAACATCAAAATTTGTGCCATCGAAACTAAGAGTGTCAGAGAATCCTAATCCCCTAGTCGACATCTTTACTCTCTAGGTGGTTAAGCCTAACAAAGAGAGACGAGGCTCTGATACCAATTGAAAGATCGTGGATGTCGCCTAGAAGGGGGGTGAATAGGAGTTTGAAAATAATTACGGTTTAGGCTTGAACAAATGCGGAATAAACCTAGAGGTTAATTTGTCAAACACAAAACCTACAACAACTAGGCTCACCTATGTGCACCAACAACTTATACTAAGCAAGATAAACAACTATGTGATAGCAAGATATATGACAAGAAACAATATGGCTATCACAAAGTAAAGTGCATAAGTAAAGGGCTCGGGTAATAGATAACCGAGGCACGCGGATACGACGATGTGGAGCCCTAGATTGGTTCTGCCAAGGTTCCGCCTCGTGGCGGCAGAGTTTCTCCGAGAAGATGGCTTATGATTTTTTTTCTCATCGAAAGACTTCATATAGCAGAAGATGGTCATCGGAGGGCCACTGGGGGGCCCACGAGGTAGGGGGGGCGCGCCCAGGGGTGTAGGACACGGCCCCCACCCTCGTGGGTAGGGTGTGGCCCCCTGGTGAACTTCTTGCGCTCGGTATTTTTTATATATTCTGAAAACGTCTTCCGTGAAGTTTCAGGACTTTTGGAGCTGTGCAGAATAGATCTCTAATTTTTGCTCCTTTTCTAGCCCAGAATCCCAACTGTCGGCATTCTCCCTCTTTATGGGAACCTTGTAAAATAAGAGAGAATAGGCATAAGTATTGTGACATAATGTGTAATAATAGCCCATAATGCAATAAATATCGATATAAAAGCATGATTCAAAATGGACGTATCAAGGCCCTAGGCTCTCAGCGCGTCTTCAAACAGTTCGCTCACGAGGTGAACGCGGCGCTCCCCAAGCTCGAGGCCACGCGCCCGCTCAGGTGGTCCCAATGCACCATCACCGTCAACTCAGCCAACCAGCTCAAGTGCGCAGCCACCGCTGGCACACTCCCTATGCTGTGCTCCCTAGTCATCAGCAATGTGCAAGTCACCAAGACTCTCATCGACGGCGGCGCAGGGCTCAACGTCCTATCCGTCGACACGTTTGACAACCTCCAAGTGCCCTATGAGCAGCTCCAGCCAACCAAGCCTTTCTCAGGAGTGACTGGCGGTTCCACCACACCGATAGAGCAAGTCCGCCTGCCTGTCACCTTTGGGGAGCGCCAGAACTACCGCACCGAGCTCATCGACTTCGACGTCATGCACATCCGCCTGCCGTACAATGCCATCCTCGGGTATCCAGCCCTGGCCAAGTTCATGGCAGTCACTCACCACGGCTACAATGTCCTCAAGATGCCAGGAAGCAGGGGAATCATCACGGTCCCATATGAAGAAAGGGATACGGTGTGCTCCCTTGAGCGCGCCTTCCAAGCCGCAGCAATCGACAACCCTGACAGTAGAAGCGAAGGCCCTCAGGAGACCATCCCCAAGAAGAAGCTGTCGCGCCGTGCAGGACCCCAAGAAGATGGCGTCGCGTCAGGAGCCTCGTCAGGATCAGCGCCCGCTCCAGGGGCGCCTCCCTCCGCCGCATAGGAAAGCGCGCTCGACGTCCTCCTCGGGCAGGGCTCGGGGGCTCTCTTCTGGATAGCCTCAGACCTTGCCAATCTCACGAGGGAGACGCTTGGGCACCACTTGGAAGCGTGCTTCATGGCACACTTTCCTCAGGAGAGCACAGGGCGAGGAGTGCCCACCACCCAGGAGTTCATCACCGAGACCAGCCAAGAGCTACAAGACGCGAGAGCCATGCACGGCGACAGCCGCTTACCGAGCCCGGCTCACCATCCAGGCGAGGGCGCTGAGCTGCGCGCCTGCATCAGCATCCCAGGGCTCAACAGGGCCGCATCTCAGGAGCGCTTCTGGCCTTCGAGTGCGGGCCGCTGTGAGGGTCCACCACACAGCTACGTTCGCATGCCCTTCGTCTTGCCGAGCATGGCATCCGCCTGCCGGTGCAAGATGCGTCAGGTCCTGGCGTCTCAGGAGGCTGGGTTCCATGCCTCTCAGGAGGAGACGGGGACGGTCTTCAGGAAACCTCCTGAGCCCCTAGAACCTCCCGAGGCTCAGGGTCCCGGTGGCTCGTGAGGAGCCATTCCTTCAACGCGTGGCTTCAGCTGCACCAACTCTACTTTGTCTACAGGACCAGGTGACATCTTCCAAGTCCATTTAAGCTGGGAGCACCCCTCGGGCTGCATTATTCCCAGGCCACATGGGTCCGTCCCTGTGGCATGTATCCCTTTTTCTATGCCTTTAGCTTACCTTGTTGGGGGCGCCCCTCGGGCTGCATCATCCCCACGCCGCTCGGGCCAGACCCAGTGGCATGTATCTTCCTGCATTTATCCAAGTCGAACTGCTCTTCATGCTTAACCTGCCAACTGCTATCACCTGCTCGATCATCGCCTCCCTCGGGGCCTCTACACAGGCACGACGTTGGTGCATGGGTCCGTCCCTGCCACGACCGACAAATCCGAGTGGTCGAGCTCTGGCTCGCGGCATGCGCCGTGCACGTCACCTCACCAGGCCCTCAGTGCCTTCACCTCATTCGGACCAACCAGCGGCAGGCAGGCAGCAGTAACGGCAAACCATGTTTCTTCTTGTGCCTGTCCATAGGGACCCCGCGGGAAGGATAGCAGGCGGCACCACGTGTCTCCTTTTCTCTCGTGCGATTCTCTCGCGCATTAAAAGGGGGGCTCTTGAGCATCGCGACTCAGGAGCTCTTACTGGCTCTCCAGCCCTCACCCCTGGCCTTGACCACGACATCGTGACCTGGCATACCAGTGGCGACTGAGCTCGCTCAAGGGCCGGGACCTGAGGATGTAGAGCATTAAGAAGAGCTCGGGAGAAGGAAAACTCGTACGGGCCAGCCTAGCTATGTCACGTAAGTTGGCGCACAGCCCTAGCGCAACATCAGGAATCACCGCAAAGTCAGCAAGATAAGTCTCGTCCTCGGATCGGCTAAATATTTGGGGCTAGTAGTCGCTCACACCATGCTGCAACCCGTTGCGGCAAAGTCATCTTCCTTTCTTTCCTTACCTTGGCCACTTGGGTGCTAAGGGGGACCTCCTGAGCATCATGCCTCAGGGGCTCTTACTGGACCTCGGGCCGCGCACCTCCTGGCCTTGACCACGACATCATGACCTGGCATACCAGCGTCGGCTGTAGCCGCCTTGGGACCAGGACCCATCAACGTAGAGAAACAAGCTATCGCGAGGAAAGAAAGGGGGGACCGAGCCTTAATGGGACACACGTTCATCAAATCTTCATAACAAGGAAAATAAGTACAAAGGCATTGCAGAGCCTTACATGCCCCCACAGGGTGATTCATGATTCTTCCCAGGAAACAAAAGCTGATGCTAAGGGGAATCCTATCTATATCCTTCCGTGGTGGACGCCATCATCAACAGTGGGCCACGGGAGGCCGGCGCCAAACCCATCCAGATCAGCGGCGGCGGCGGCCGGACGCCACAGCCCTGCTCCAAGCGCGGCGAGAGCTCGGGGGAACATAGCTGTCGTCACTGGTCTCCGGAGTCTCGTAGAGCTCAGGAGAGCTGCTGGACTCCCAAGGGCTGCTGCTGGAGTGGTCGCGCGCGGAGCGCGCATCAGCCTCGCGCTCCTCTCTGGAGCAGCACTCCAGGCGGCAGCCCTCGGCGTCAAAGACCTTGAAGAAGAGCGTGGAGGCGCCGTCATACTCGAAGTGGATCGCGAAGGAGCCCCTCGCACGACAGACCCGTGCGATCTCGCCCCAGCCGCGAGTCATGAAGATCTTGCCAGTGGGGACCGCTTCGATCTTCCGCTTCGGTCGCCGGAGCGCTGCATTTGGCGTGCTACAGCCAGAGCTCGAGAGGCCCCCTCGGCGGCATCATGTCGGAGAAGAACCGTGGGAAGCAGATCCAGGAGCTCGGAGGCGTCGGCGCCCACTGCACCAACTCACGCGAGGAATCCGCAGCGTGAATGGCACGCGTCGCCATGGCACGGCGACCCCGGATGCGGCGCTGCTCGTCACTTCGTCCTCCCGAGCCCTCGACTTGGGCGTACAGGGGCAGCAGATACCCCAGAGGAGGTCGCTCGCACCGAGGCCTCGTCACCACTTGCATCGCCGCTTCGTCACGGCGATGGATCGACCTCTTCTTCGATGGGAGTAACTCTGGGACATCCCGGGGAGCTTTACCCTTCTCTTTGGCGGAGAACCTTCTGATAGGCGCCATTGGAGCAAGCAGTAGAGCAAGGAGGAAGAAACAAGCAAGCGAGGAGGAGATGGGTGACGGGGGCTCCGCCCCCTCTCCATTTATAGCGGAAGAAGGCCAACCGACGCCTCCCACGATCATAGGTAATGATGGATTCCCTTGCATGTCGCAGGGACTCGTCAAGTCGTGCAGTTGTCGAGGCAGCATGGGGAAGCAGAGACGCCCACATCCAATCAACCGCCATGCTTCGACCGAGGCCGCAGGCTTTTAAGGGCCTGTGGTGCTCCGAACTTGACCCTTGGCTTCGCCGTGAAGCCAAGCCCGAGCGCACCTTGGGCCCGGGGGCTACTGTCGGCGTTCTAGGAACGGGGGTCCCTAGACTTGCCTGCCTGCGGCCCCATGGCGTGTGTGACGCCCGGATAATTAAACTACAGTAACCCTTTGTTAGTGATGCCATGTCACCTCGGTTACTGTTGGTAATCTCACGTTAGTCCAAAACCGGTTCGGAATTCAACTTCAAAATAAAGTCAAACGATGAAGTTTTCAAATGTTAAAACTAAATTGTTCGAATTGTGACAAATAAATCAGAAGTAATATTGGTGAAGGAAGCACACTTTCTTAATGTGTTTAACTGCACTATAACAAATAAAACAGCGGCAAAACTATTATTTAAATGCTCTTAGAATAATAAACAAATACAAAGTACTTTATATAGTGTGCCAAAATATTTGTGGCAATGGCATAATTGGTGACATCAATTTAGGCGCCACTTTCGTATTTTGTAAAGAATAAAAGAAAAGGAAACTAAAAGAAAACAGAAAAGAAATAAAATATGTAGAAAAACAAACAAACAAAAGAAAAGACCCCCCCCCCCGGGGCCAGCCGACCCAACGGCCGGCCCAGTCGGCCACAGGCCCAGCCGGCCAAACCTCCCTCACTCCCTTATCCCCCACGAACCAAACCCTAACCCACCCTGTCGCCCCACTCCCCCCACACGCGTTCTAGATCGGGGGCGCGCCAGCGCTTGCCGCCCCGATCCCGTCGCCCCGAGCCCCAACGCACCTCGCCGCTGTGCGCCGTCACTGGCGCCGACCCCGTCACCGAATCGTCAAGCGCTGCCCCTCCCGGCCTCCTCCTCACGGCCCCGTCCCCTCCCTCGTGGCCCGACGCCTGCTCGACGCCATCGACATCATCATCACCTCGCGTTGTCGCCGGACCCCGCCGGACCGCCTCCTCGACCCCACCCCGCCTCTCCATCGTCGGCCTGCATCGAGCCTCGCCGACCCCCTGCCCTGCAACGGGGGTGAGAAACCCCCTCGCCTCCTTCCGTATTCCCCGCCGTAGACGTCGCCGCCCGTACGCGCTCACCCACACTTGGCCGCGGCCCTGCCTCGCGTGGCCATACCCGGCCGCGACCCACGCCGTCCGTGTGTGCACCCCGCCGTGCTCGTGGCTCGCCTCCTCCCGTCGCTGCCGCTGCTTCCTATTGCTGCTGCCGCCGTTCGCCCACAGCCGCTCGCCACTGCCGCTCTCCCCTGCTCCCCATCCCCGCGCGGCTGCCTTCACCGGCGTCCGCCACCGCTCCCCGCTATCCCCGTGCCTGACGGAGTCCCTCTCCCGCCACTGATGCTGCCGGGCGCCACTCCAGCCGGCCTCGCCGTGACGCGCCCGGGTCTGCCTCACCCGTTAGCCCGTGCCCTCAACTAGCCCGAGCCACTAACAAATGGGGCCCATGCCCCTGCCTTAAGAAAAAAGAAAAAAAAATAAATGTTAATAAAAGAATAAAATAAATACTAAATTAATTAATTAATTAGTGGTTCGGTTAATTAACTTAATTAATTTTGCCTAATTAACTAATTAGCTATTTAGTTAGTCTGAGGACTCCATGACAGAGGGGCCCCACCCCTAGTTAGCTTAATTTAAACCTCCTTTTAAAAATATGTGTCACTGACAGATGGGCCCCATTGACCTTGTTGACTGGTCAACTTTGACCCAGTCAACGCTGACTGTACTGCTGACTTGGCACTGACCGACCCCACACGTCAGGGTTGACCATGGTCAACTCAGCTGACTGATGACGTCATGCTGGTGCAATAATCCTATTTTAGTTTAATAATAAATCTAGGATATTGCTTAAACTTCAGAAATTCGTATAAAATAATCTGTAACTCGGATGAAAAAGTTTTATACATGAAAGTTGCTCAGAACAGCGAGGCGAACCCGGATACGCAGCCCGTTTGTCCGCCACGCATTCCTAGCATAGTGAACTCGCAACTTTCCCCTCCGGCTCCTCTGCCCAAAAACGCGAAACACCGGGGATACTTTCCCGGATGTTATCCCCCTTCACCGGTATCACCTAATACCGCGTTAGGGCACCCCTAACACCGTTACTTGTCTTGTCATGTATCGTTATGCATCTTTTGGCATTATATTCATTGTTTCTTCCCCCCTCTTCTTCCGCTAGACAACGAGACCGACGCCGCTGCTACCCAGTACGACTACGGTGTTGACGACCCCTCTCTCTTGCCAGAGCAACCAGGCAAGGCCCCCCCTTTGATCACCAGATATCACCTACTCTTCTCTATACTGCTTGCATTAGAGTAGTGTAGCATGTTACTGCTTCCCGTTAATCCTATCCTGATGCATAGCCTATCCTTGCTACTACTGTTGTTACCTTTACCTGCAATCCTAATGCTTAGTATAGGATGCTAGTTTATCATCAGTGGCCCTACATTCTTGTTCGTCTGCCATGCTATACTATTGGGCCGTGATCACTCGGGAGGTGATCACGGGTATATACTATATACTTTATACATGATACATGTGGTGATTAAAGACGGGTCGACTCGTAGGAGCACCCGCGAGTGGATCTTTGAGGCGGAGCGACAGGGCAGGTTCAGACCACCTAGGAGAGAGGTGGGCCTGGCCCTGGTCGGCGTTCGCGGATACTTAACACGCTTAACGAGATCTGGGTATTTGATCTGAGTCTGGCCATTTGGTCTATACGCACTAACCATCTATGTGGGAGTAGTTATGGGTATCCCGGCGTCGTGGTATCAGCCGAAGCCTTCGTGACGTCAGCGACTGAGCGGCGCGCGCCGGATTGGAACGTAAGCCTGCTCTTGTATTAAGGGGGCTAGTTCTTCTTCCGGCCGCGTTCGCAACGTGCAGGTGTGCTAAGGGCGATGGGCCCAGACCCCTGTGCGCTTAGGTTTAGACCGGCATGCTGACCTCTCTGTTGTGCCTAGGTGGGGCTGCGACATGTTGATCTTCCGAGGCCGGGCATGACCCAGGAAAGTGTGTCCGGCCAAATGGGATCGAGCGTGTTGGGGTATGTGGTGCACCCCTGCAGGGAAGTTAATCTATTCGAATAGCCGTGATCTTCGGTAACAGGAGGAAGTGGAGTTGTACCTTGACCTTATGACAACTAGAACCAGATACTTAATAAAACACACCCTTCCAAGTGCCAGATACAACCGGTGATCGCTCTCTCATAGGGCGACGAGGGGAGGATCAGCGGTTTGGGTTATGCTATGCGATGCTACTTGGAGGACTTCAGTCTACTCTCTTCTACATGCTGCAAGACGGAGGCTGCCAGAAGCGTAGTCTTCGAAAGGACTAGCTATCCCCCTCTTATTCCGGCATTCTACAGTTCAGTCCACCTATGATAGCCTTATTCCAGTTGATACCAATGCATACATATGTAGTGTAGCTCCTTGCTTGCGAGTACTTTGGATGAGTACTCACGGTTGCTTTCTCCCTCCTTTCCCCCTTTTCCTTCTTCCTGGTTGTCGTAACCAGATGTTGGAGCCCAGGATCCAAACGCCACCGTCGATGACGACTCCTACTACACCGGAGGTGCCTACTACTACGTGATGCCCGCTGACGACGACCAGGAGTAGTTAGGAGGATCCCAGGCAGGAGGCCTGCGCCTCTTTCGATCTGTATCCCAGTTTGTGCTAGCCTTCTTAAGGCAAACTTGTTTAACTTATGTCTGTACTCAGATATTGTTGCTTCCGTTGACTCGTCTATGATCGAGCTCTTGTATTCGAGCCCTCGAGGCCCTTGGCTTGTAATATGATGCTTGTATGACTTATTTTATTTGTAGAGTTGTGTTGTGATATCTTTTGTGAGTCCCTGATCTTGATCGTACATGTTTGCGTGTATGATTAAATCGGGGGCGTCACAAGTTGGTATCAGAGCCAACTGCCTGTAGGAATCCCCCTTCCACACTCCTTGGCCGAAGTTGAGTCTAGACATTACAAAAACTTTTACTAACATGGCTGTGCGGCCCATGGGCCCACATCGCCATTGGGTGGTATTAGGAACTTTTATTCCATGACCTATACTCCGGGGCTCCGATCTCTCTCCTATTCGGGTTTAATGAATTTACTAAAATCTAATTTTAGGATCTCGTTACTACTTCCTCCCGGAGAACCCCTCACTCCAGATGATTGCTCCATGAACTAGAAGAATTCGAGGAGACTCTCCGATATTCTCTCGAGACCTTGTGCCTGTTGCTTTTGCAATTCCCTACCACCGAAATATCCCTATGGATAAGTATTTAGACCTGACGTGCTTACTTTTATTCCCAGTCGATCTTGTTATTATAAGATACCCCGAGAATACTTTGTGCCTACTGCCTTGCAGTTCTTTGCCACATGCATACCACTACGGATAATTACTCGCATTTTTCGAGTATCTGCTCATCCCCAGATATTCATGCAGTTCACAAAATTCTTCGAATTACCATTCGGTCTTCCGAAAATCCTGAGCAACCTATTGCTCCTGAAATTCTTGCTTGCTTGCATTATGGTTAATCCCATAAGTATAGTAATCTTATTGGCAACCTTTGTCAATATCATTTTGAGTCCATTGATTCAATATGTTGCGAATTCTTGCAATCCTCACTCAGATCATAGAATTCATCCTTCCAGCTCAGATGTCATTTAAAACGTGAGCTGGTCCTCGGCCAATCAGATTGCCATAGATTGTACCCCTAAGTCTATTCAACTTGTCCGTCCTTGATCAGAGCGTTTGCTCCTGATCCCTTGATTTGAAAATCATAATTCCTTTGTTATTTAAACGTTGAATTATTCAGATGTTATGTAAAAAGATGCATTTGCATTCTTTCTTCCTCTGATTGGGTATCGATACTCACATCAGCTCCATTTGGATCACCATATCCACTGTTGGATTATTATCCGACAATGTCCTTCATAATTAATCACCTTGTGAGTTCTTTCTCCGATACATAATGCCTTTGGTAAATTGTATCATCTGCTTTTGAATATGCTCTACCATCGAGTTTGTGTTATTTACTCCTGAAGTTCGTGGTATATGTTCTAAGGAGCCCCGATGGCTTGAACCTATGCCTTCCTTAATCTGTGCAAACCCGGAAGATTTCACGGGTCATACTTATCTGGTATTGCACCAGGTAAAACTTTCAACAACTAATGTCATTTTCAAAATACAAGAGGTGAATGAAAGGTTATGCGTTGAACAAGTGGGAGCCGACCTTGAACCCTGTGTTCATGCCCATGGACACGATGTATACCTGATCATGGGAGCTTCTCTTATAATAATTATCCCCTTGTTACAAGATCATCTTGTATCCTTGGATGTGGTTTCGACCAAAATTTCTTCCTTTGATCCCTTTCTTGGACAAGTTAAAGTACTTGTCTTCTGCAGTTCATTATACCTGTCCAATCCTTATTCCGATCTACCTTCGAGTATTACCCTCTGGTGTCTCGAGAATAACATGGAACTACATAACTTCTTACGAGTTCTTCATCAACTATTATTCTCGTCGATTCCATTTTTCCAACGGGTTCTGAGTTGTTAGAACCCCTCAAGGACACCGACAAGTGAATCAATTCCGCACTCTGACTCAATAAGTTAATCTCCGTTGCTTATGAGTTTAATAATCCTTCAAGTCACTCCTAGCCTGATCGGCTATATCATTACCATGTTAAATTTTAAATGTGCTACCCGGTCCTTCTTCCCGTAGCACAATTATCTGACAATGAGCTAAGCTTACGTCGATTTTCCTCATCATATCATTTTGCCTTGAACAACAAGCTTGATTTCGAGTTGTGCCGTACCCATGGTTCCAATAACCTTTCGCTTCATCATTCCTTTGAATTGATGTCGTCGCTGGTTGCTTACATCTTCATGAAACCTCTTGACAAAAGTGTCGTGGTCATCATCAACATCCCGAGCTCTTCCAAGATATATATCGAATTCTTGATGAGAAATACCATCCTCGCCCCTCAATGGTTTGTGTTATCACCGACCACTTTATTGCCTTCCGTTCAACACAAACTTATTCGTGTTTTGTGTTATACCTTGAGATCCTTGCTATCCAGCATTTGTTCTTCTTTACCTTGGAATATTACCACCTTTTATGTCAAGAATGTCGTGGTAAATTTTACCACCTCTTGAGAATTCTTGATATAGTAATATCTCTCGCCTTTTGCGTTCATTTCTTGGTCTCCGTGTTAATTCTAACCGGAATACCAACAAATGGTTTGTGATGTGTAAATTCTAAACTTCTGGCAACCCTATTGCTTTGAAGTTATTGGTCTACAGTTCCATTCTAAGTCTATTGCTTATTGAATCATCATTCGAACATTGATCGTACTACCTAGTCCAGATTCCTGGGTGCACCCTTCTATCATTGTTCGGTTGTGTATGTTTCCCTCGAGCATACATCATTATATCATTTGATCCGACAAATGATATTTCCTTGTTCACATAATTGTGGAAATCAATCCTTTGGAAATCTCGATGAGTTGTCGCCGAGTCCATCAGCCACATCCTCATCCTCTCCTTGATTTAATGATGAACTCTTGCTGTGGAACTCTCTTCCATAGTTCAATTCTCGAGATTCTTACAATGTCATTTCGACAATTTGTGTTGCACCTTTCTTCTCAGGCATCCTAAGTCTGAGTTATCCTGACATCAATCAGATCTGAATCTCGGTCAGATATGATGGTTGGAACATATTTCCAGGAGTTATAACATCGTTATATGACTCGGTAAGGTGATATCATGCCTAGCACACCTGGCCGGAGGACCTATTGTTATAGTTTACTTCTTGTCAAGGTTAGTCATTCTTCCGTGAGGAAACTGTAAGACTTATTCTATAAGTTGTTCCTGATGGATCCTTTTTGTTTCCAAAGTCTGATCTTCACCTGTTGACCATGACAATGCTATCTCGAAGCATGTCTATGGTACTCCGATTTTCAACAGGAACATTTGAAGCCCAATACTAAATGTTTCCTGCTCAATTATCCAAACACCACTGTATGGGTAATGTCATGAAATTTCTCTCCCCTACCTAAAGAGTTTTTCTACGTTATATCCTAACATGGATATCATGCTCTGCTTGTCCTTGGGAAGGATATATCCCTAAAATATGTGTTTAAACCCATTTCCCTTACCTTTGTTCTGTTTAACCTGATGATCACATTTTTCTTTTCATTGGGTTGTTTGACCTTTCTTGTGATCTATATAATCTAAGCAGTAAAGATTCACTACTTATGTAAACACCTCGGTGTACAATTCCGTCAGCAAGACCCTGTTACTATTGTTGATGACATTCCGGTAGCCGCCGATGGACGAGAACTTTGCCTATTGGCCCGCCTCGTTCAAACGAGTAGGAAAATGGTTCTCTTCGTCCCTCGCCCTTGGTATCGATGTTGTTGCCAACATAACTGACGGACTATCCTCTGACATGCCTCGCTTAAATAATCGTGCAAGATGTCATCACCCTTCCTACTTTTAACCCACATGGTGGGCCCATAACCCACAGTTCCACAGGATCGAAACCTGACTCTCCTGTACAACCTATTGTCAAAGTTATTCCCCACGCTTGACTTCGTATGTAATTCACGGGCCACCTGCCTAGTGATCTATTATGGTATCAGACGCAATACTTATTCCCATTGCTTTGAGCCCTCTTTCAAACTTCGTTTTAGGCAACGAACGATTGCCTAAGGGCTTGAAACTTCTATTTTGCACCTCCTTACTTTGCTCTCGATAATTTCTTAAGTTTCAATCCGAGAGTTACTATTCGTCACCCTCCCTGATGTTCTCTACCAGATACGTGACCTTGTAGAGGTCAGTTCCTTTGAAGATAACCTTGATCATTTTTCATAAGTATGATGAGACCCCCGAAGAAAGGACGAAGACTTCATCATGATGACCTAAATCAGAGAAATGAAGACATCAACAAGAGGGTTCAACTTTTTCGAGAAGGGCAACCAAGACCGAAAAGATTCATTAAATATCGTAACCAGACCTTTCCCCCTTGCTCTACCTCTTAAATCTCGGGACGAGATTTCTTGTAGTGGAGGAGAATTGTGACGCCCGGATAATTAAACTACAGCAACCCTTTGTTAGTGATGCCATGTCACCTCGGTTACTGTTGGTAATCTCACGTTAGTCCAAAACCGGTTCGGAATTCAACTTCAAAATAAAGTCAAACGGTGAAGTTTTCAAATGTTAAAACTAAATTGTTCGAATTGTGACAAATAAATCAAAAGTAATATTGGTGAAGGAAGCACACTTTCTTAATGTGTTTAACTGCACTATAACAAATAAAACAGCGGCAAAACTATTATTTAAATGCTCTTAGAATAATAAACAAATACAAAGTACTTTATATATTGTGCCAAAATATTTGTGGCAATGGCATAATTGGTGACATCAATTTAGGCGCCACTTTCGTATTTTGTAAAGACTAAAAGAAAAGGAAACTAAAAGAAAACAGAAAAGAAATAAAATATGTAGAAAAACAAACAAACAAAAGAAAAGACCCCCCCCCCCCCGGGGCCAGCCGACCCAACGGCCGGCCCAGTCGGCCACAGGCCCAGCCGGCCAAACCTCCCTCACTCCCTTATCCCCCCACGAACCAAACCCTAACCCACCCCGTCGCCCCACTCCCCCCCACGCGCATTCTGGATCGGGGGCGCGCCAGCGCTTGCCGCCCCGATCCCGTCGCCCCGAGCCCCAACGCACCTCGCCGCTGTGCGCCGTCACTGGCGCCGACCCCGTCACCGAATCGTCAAGCGCTGCCCCTCCCGGCCTCCTCCTCGCGGCCCCGTCCCCTCCCTCGTGGCCCGACGCCTGCTCGACGCCATCGACATCATCATCACCTCGCGTCATCGCCGGACCCCGCCGGACCGCCTCCTCGACCCCACCCCGCCTCTCCATCGTCGGCCTGCATCGAGCCTCGCCGACCCCCTGCCCTGCAACGGGGGTGAGCAACCCCCTCGCCTCCTTCCGTATTCCCCGCCGTAGACGTCGCCGCCCGTACGCGCTCGCCCACGCTTGGCCGCGGCCCTGCCTCGCGTGGCCGTACCCGGCCGCGACCCACGCCGTCCGTGTGTGCGCCCCGCCGTGCTCGTCGCTCGCCTCCTCCCGTCGCTGCCGCTGCTTCCTATTGCTGCTGCCGCCGTTCGCTCACAGCCGCTCGCCACTGCCGCTCTCCCCTGCTCCCCATCCCCGCGCGGATGCCTTCACCGGCGTCCGCCACCGCTCCCCGCTATCCCCGCGCCTGACGGAGTCCCTCTCCCGCCACTGCTGCTGCCGGGCGCCACTCCGGCCGACCTCGCCGCGACGCGCCCGGGTCTGCCTCGCCCGTTAGCCCGTGCCCTCAAATGGCCCGAGCCACTAACGAATGGGGCCCATGCCCCTGCCTTAAGAAAAAAGAAAAAAAAAGAAATGTTAATAAAAGAATAAAATAAATACTAAAATAATTAATTAATTAGTGGTTCGGTTAATTAACTTAATTAATTTTGCCTAATTAACTTATTAGCTATTTAGTTAGTCTGAGGACTCCATGACAGAGGGGCCCCACCCCTAGTTAGCTTAATTTAAACCTCCTTTTAAAAATATGTGTCATTGACAGATGGGCCCCATTGACCTTGTTGACTGGTCAACTTTGACCCAGTCAACGCTGACTGTACTGCTGACTGGGCACTGACCGACCCCACACGTCAGGGTTGACGATGGTCAACTCAGCTGACTGATGACGTCATGCTGGTGCAATAATCCTATTTTAGTTTAATAATAAATCTAGGATATTGCTTAAACTTTAGAAATTCGTATAAAATAATCTGTAACTCGGATGAAAAAGTTTTACACATGAAAGTTGCTCAGAACAGCGAGGCGAACCCGGATACGCAGCCCGTTCGTCCGCCACGCATTCCTAGCATAGTGAACTCGCAACTTTCCCCTCCGGCTCCTCTGCCCAAAAACGCGAAACACCGGGGATACTTTCCCGGATGTTATCCCCCTTCACCGGTATCACCTAATACCGCGTTAGGGCACCCCTAACCCGTTACTTGTCTTGTCATGTATCGTTATGCATCTGTTTGCATTATATTCATTGTTTCTTCCCCCCTCTTCTTCCGCTAGACAACGAGACCGACGCCGCTGCTACCCAGTACGAGTACGGTGTTGACGACCCCTCTCTCTTGCCAGAGCAACCAGGCAAGCCCCCCCCTTTGATCACCAGATATCGCCTACTCTTCTCTATACTGCTTGCATTAGAGTAGTGTAGCATGTTACTGCTTCCCGTTAATCCTATCCTGATGCATAGCCTATCCTTGCTACTACTGTTGTTACCTTTACTTGCAATCCTAATGCTTAGTATAGGATGCTAGTTTATCATCAGTGGCCCTACATTCTTGTCCGTCTACCATGCTATACTATCGGGCCGTGATCACTCGAGAGGTGATCACGGGTATATACTATATACTTTATACATGATACATGTGGTGATTAAAGACGGGTCGGCTCGTAGGAGCACCCGCGAGTGGATCTTTGAGGCGGAGCGACAGGGCAGGTTCAGACCACCTAGGAGAGAGGTGGGCCTGGCCCTGGTCGGCGTTCGCGGATACTTAACACGCTTAACGAGATCTGGGTATTTGATCTGAGTCTGGCCATTTGGTCTATACGCACTAACCATCTACGTGGGAGTAGTTATGGGTATCCCGGCGTCGTGGTATCAGCCGAAGCCTTCGTGACGTCAGCGACTGAGCGGCGCGCGCCGGATTGGAACGTAAGCCTGCTCTTGTATTAAGGGGGCTAGTTCTGCTTCCGGCCGCGTTCGCAACGTGCAGGTGTGCTAATGGCGATGGGCCCAGACCCCTGTGCGCTTAGGTTTAGACCGGCGTGCTGACCTCTCTGTTGTGCCTAGGTGGGGCTGCGACGTGTTGATCTTCCGAGGCCGGGCATGACCCAGGAAAGTGTGTCCGGCCAAATGGGATCGAGCGTGTTGGGGTATGTGGTGCACCCCTGCAGGGAAGTTAATCTATTCGAATAGCCGTGATCTTCGGTAACAGGACGACTTGGAGTTGTACCTTGACCTTATGACAACTAGAACCAGATACTTAATAAAACACACCCTTCCAAGTGCCAGATACAACCGGTGATTGCTCTCTCACAGGGCGACGAGGGGAGGATCAACGGTTAGGGTTATGCTATGCGATGCTACTTGGAGGACTTCAGTCTACTCTCTTCTACATGCTGCAAGACGGAGGCTGCCAGAAGCGTAGTCTTCGAAAGGACTAGCTATCCCCCTCTTATTCCGGCATTCTGCAGTTCAGTCCACCTATGATAGCCTTATTCCAGTTGATACCAATGCATACATATGTAGTGTAGCTCCTTGCTTGCGAGTACTTTGGATGAGTACTCACGGTTGCTTTCTCCCTCCTTTCCCCCTTTTCCTTCTTCCTGGTTGTCGTAACCAGATGTTGGAGCCCAGGATCCAAACGCCACCGTCGATGACGACTCCTACTACACCGGAGGTGCCTACTACTACGTGATGCCCGCTGACGACGACCAGGAGTAGTTAGGAGGATCCCAGGCAGGAGGCCTGCGCCTCTTTCAATCTGTATCCCAGTTTGTGCTAGCCTTCTTAAGGCAAACTTGTTTAACTTATGTCTATACTCAGATATTGTTGCTTCCGTTGACTCGTCTATGATCGAGCTCTTGTATTCGAGCCCTCGAGGCCCCTGGCTTGTAATATGATGCTTGTATGACTTATTTTATTTGTAGAGTGGTGTTGTGATATCTTCCGTGAGTCCCTGATCTTGATCGTACACGTTTGCGTGTATGATTAGTGCACGATTAAATCGGGGGCGTCACAGCGTGGATGAGCCAGCAGGCCGTACGGCCCGTCTTCACCAACCAGGTACCCAAGACCCTCGCAAGGGGCCAAGCCTCACAAGGCGGATGATGCAAGACCTCCTCGGGAGTGGCCTGGTCAGGCAGGCTCGCGAGAAGCGGAGATATCAAGGCGAGGCGAACCTCACGAGGATCTCATGATGTGAGCCATGACGATCGACACCAGGCGGGCGCCAGCGCGCGCAGCATCCTTGTTTCCTCTTTGGCGCAAAGGGGGCAAGCGCAGCCGCGGGGTACCGAGGCCTCAGGCAAAGGTTGCCATTTCGGTGCAACAAGATCAAGACCATGGACTGCAAGACGGAGGTCATCATGGAGCCCAGGACAGCGTCACCGTCAGAGCTTTGTGTAGGCGAAGACTACTTTTGTCAGAATAGCTCGTACTAGCTGTCCCCCTTCAAATTAGCCCGCCATCGTTGGCTCCCTTCCCGCTCGATTTTTGGGAAGAGGACCAGGGACTGTATAAGTAGAGCTAGCCACCACCATAGGTAGGGATGGAATCCTCACACTACAAGTTCATACGCACAAGAACACCTCAACCTTAGGAGGTCGTTCTTCCCTTGTACTGTTCATCATCAGCCCAAGAGGCAATCCACCACCACTACACTGGAGTAGGGTATTACACCACAACGGTGGCCCGAACCAGTATAAACCCCGTGTCTTTCTGTGTCGTGAGTTCGTCGAGTTCGTCCGCAAGATCTTAGCGAGCTAGAGCGTAGATCGGTAGGAGGGAAAGACTTCGCGCGCACCCCAGTGTTCGAACCTTAAGGGTTTGCCGGAACCCCACATCCGACAAGTTCTCTACTTGTGATGCTGCCGTCTGCTTGGCCTCAAACTATTTGTAGCTAGGAATAGGATGCCACTCACTATGCGAAAAGAACCTGAACATGTTTTCTCACTTCAGTCATCGTCTGGTCATTGCGGTTCTTGCAATCAGAAGAAAATGCATAGCAGTTGCACCCGAGTTTCCTTCCAGAGAAAACCCAAACCCCGGCTACTGTCGTAGCAGCCGCACATGGATTGCTAGGTGATTCCCTGCGTCATTTCCATGTTCCCAAAGACAAAGTATGGGTTGATTAAGTTGTTTGATGTTGGAATCGGCGAGGCTCGTCGTATTGGTGGTATCCTCCGATGTGCACGCCTCTGTTTGTACGTCCATCGAGTTAGAACATTATTTCCTATGGGAGTCCTCACACAAGTATATCACAATTCTATAACCCATTTATTTCCTTCAACTAATTTGGCAATCACAATATTTATTTTGTTTTTCTATGCTTTGTAATGTGTTACTACATGAGTTTTTTTATAGTCTTAATAGCATGTACATTTGATTTTCCACACACCAAGCTCCGACGGAACATGGAAAGCAGATACCAATTGCTCTGAACTTTGCATATCAGAATCATATCAATTTTTGTAAAATGGGTGTCCTTCCTATTCTCACATTACATTTTTTAATGCCTTGTAGAAGGACTTAGCCCCTTGAAAGGTGATATTTTTGTCATTGTTGGGGGCCGGGGCCTAGCTTTGCACTGTAAATGTTACCGAGGTATCAATGACATCTCCCATGCCAACACTTTGATCCCTTAATTGTATAAAATGGAACTGTATGCAGGGGGGGTAATAATGAAGGTTTTGTTTCACAAGATTTTAGGAGTATATTGTCAAGAAAAGTAACAGAACTGAGGTGATGGCAATGCTAAGGAATTTTGCAGCAATCTTGAATTGTACTCTTTGGCTTATGGCAATCATGAATTGTACTCTCTTCATTTGTGCTTCAACTTTGAGAAATAGAATGAGCAGGTCATATTTCTTTAAACTTTATATTATCTAATATGTATGTAGAAATTGGAATACAAAGCCCTTGACATTACAACACGAGCATACTTGATGGAAGAACTTACATTGAATCGAATACCAATGCAGGGACTCTCCTTCCCTCCTGTGCTTTAGTTATTCTAAGTTAGTTTCACTAAACTGAAACTGCAGTCATAGATCATTATGGGTTTTCTCTGAACTTTGCATCTAACTGTTACATATTTAACTATTAATTAAGAATGTGAGAGATTACAGCTGCATGGCTGATGTCATTGGCACTCATTTGCAACTTTATGAATCCACTTAGGAGATGATATTAATATATGCTTTGTCAGCAGAAGTCCTTGGTGCCGAAGTTGGATTGCTTATAAAAAATCTGTACAGTTGGATTGCTAAAATCCGACGTGTGCTATATGATTCTGGGAAGGCAACACTACTTTCTCTTGTTCTCAACAAGAACATTTTTCATATTTATATTATTTTTCTTTGGATTGGTGAAGTGTTTTAGTTTTACAATGTTTTTGATGCAAACATTTTTTTGGCAAGAAGTATTTGATGCAAACATAACACTGTACAAAATCTCGGGTTCAGTCAAAGGAAAGATGTGCCTGAGGTACTTTGTTTATCCCCTTTCAAATATGATTACATGATACTTTATAATCCTTGTTCAATTAATGGTGTATTTTTATGTGTGGTACTATGAGAAATAGTGGATTTTGTGTATTGGGACTATCATGGTTATAACATTTCTTTTTATATGATACAACATGGGTCATTTTATGAGAAACACACAATAAGATTAATGTAAAACAAGGGGAGAATAAAAAAATTGTTAGATAGTCAGACATCGCATACACATTACCCTTGATAAAGACATTCATAAAATAGAAAATGTAGATAATCAATCTCTCTATATAGATTTTATTTATTATTCCGTGGCAACGCACGGGTACTCAGCTAGTAGTAGTAGATGCAGAATCGTTTCAGTCTACTTGACACGGACGTGATGCCTATATTCATGACCATTGCCTTAGATATCGTCATAACTATGCGCTTTTCTATCAATTGCTTGGCAGTAATTTGTTCACCCACCGTAATGCATGCTATCTTGAGGGAAGCCACTAGTGAAACCTATGGCCGCCGGGTCTACTTTACATCATATAAGTTTCCAATCTACAATTGTAGTTACTATCTATTTTGCAATCTTTATTTTCCAATCTATACCACAAAAATACCAAAAATATTTATCTTATTATCTCTATCAGATCTCACTTTCGTAAGTGACCGTGAAGGGATTGACAACCCCTTTATCACGTTAGTTGCGAGGTTCTTGTTTGTTTGTGCAGGTACTAGGCGACTTGCGTGTAGTCTCCTACTACATTGATACCTTGGTTCTCAAAAACTGAGGGAAATACTTACGCTACTTTGCTGCATCACCCTTTCCTCTTCAAGGGAAAACCAACGCATGCTCAAGAGGTAGCAAGAAGGATTTCTGGCGCCGTTGCCGGAGAGATCTACGCACAAGTCAAGACATATCAAGTACCCATCACAAACTCTTATCCCACGCATTACATTATTCCTCTCCCCCACTTCACCTTTGCCGTTTTATTCGCCCTTTTTCCGTTCGTTTTTTTCTTTTCGCTTGCCTCTTGTGTGATTGTGTGTTGGATTGATTGTTTGTCACGATGGCTCAAGACAATACTAAATTATGTGACTTTACCAATACCAACAACAATGATTTTATTAGCACTACGATTGCTCCTCTTACCGATGCTGAATCTTGTGAAACTAATACTGCTTTGCTAAATCTTGTCATGAAAGATCAACTTGCTGGCCTTCCTAGTGAAGATGCCGCTACCCATCTAAACAGCTTTGTTGATTTATGTTATATGCAAAAGAATAAAGATGTGGAAAATGATATTGTTAAATTGAAGCTATTTCCGTTTTCGGTAAGAGATCGTGCTAAAACTTGGTTCTCTTCTTTGCCTAAAAATAGTATTGATTCTTGGAATAAGTGCAAAGATGCTTTTACCTCAAAGTATTTTCCCGCCGCTAAGATCATCTCTCTTAGAAATGATATTATGAATTTTAAGCAACTTGATCATGAGCATGTTGCACAAGCTTGGGAGAGGATGAAATTAATGATACGTAATTGCCCTACACATGGTTTGAATTTATGGATGATTATACAAAAAATATGCTGGATTGAATTTTGCTTCTAGAAATCTTTTAGATTCGGCCGCGGGAGGCACTTTTATGGAAATCACTTTAGGAGAATCTACTAAACTCCTAGATAATATTATGGTTAATTATTCTCAATGGCACACCGAAAGATCTACTAGTAAAAAGGTTCATGCGATAGAAGAGATTAATGTCTTGAGTGAAAAAATGGATGAAATTATGAAATTGTTTGCTAATAAGAGTGTTTCTTCTGATCCTAATGATATGCCTTTGTCTACTTTTATTGAGAATAATAATGAATCTATGGATGTGAATTTTGTTGGTAGGAACAATTTTGGTAACGTGTATAGAGGAAACTTTAATTCTAGGTCGTTCCCTAGTAATTCCTCTAATAATTATGGTAATTCCTACAACAACTCTTATGGAAATTTTAATAAGATGCCCTCTGATTTTGAGATTAGTGTTAAATAATTAATGAATTCACAAAAGAATTTCAATTCTTTGCTTGAAGAAAAAATGCTTAAGATTGATGAGTTGGCTAGGAACGTGGATAGAATTTCTCTTGATGTTGATTCTTTGAAAATTAGATCTATTCCACCTAAGCATGATATCAATAAGTCTCTCAAAGCCATGAGGATTTCTATTGATGAGTGCAAAGAAAGAACCGCTAGGATGCGTGCTAAAAAAGATTGCTTTGTAAAAGCATGTTCTTCTAGTTTTCATGATAATAAAGATGAAGATCTAAAAGTGATTGGCGTGTCTCCTATTAAGTCTTTGTTTGCCAATATTAATCTTGATAAAGATGGGACTGGATATGAGTCAACTTTAGTTAAAAGGCAATCCATTGATTCGGAGTTTTTAGATCTTGATGCAAAAATTGGTAAAAGTGGAATTGAAGAGGTCAAAACTTTACATAGCAATGAACCCACTATTTTGGATTTCAAGTAATTTAATTATGATAATTGCTCTTTGATACATTGTATTTCCTTGTTGCAATCTGTGCTAAACTCTCCTCATGCTTATGATCAAAACAAAGCTTTCACTAAACATATCGTTGATGCTTTAATGCAATCTTATGAAGAAAAACTTGAATTAGAAGTTTCTATCCCTAGAAAACTTTATGACGAGTGGGAACCTACTATTAAAATTAAGATTAAAGATCATGAATGTTATGCTTTATGTGATTTAGGTGCTAGTGTTTCCACGATTCCAGAAACTCTGTGTGATGTGCTAGGTTTCCGTAAATTTGATGATTGTTCTTTAAATTTGAATCTTGCGGATTCCACCATTAAGAAACCTATGGGAAGAATTAATGATGTTATTATTGTTGCAAATAGGAATTATGTGCCTGTAGATTTTATTGTTCTTGATATAGATTACAATCCTACTTGTCCTATTATTCTTGGTAGACCTTTCCTTAGAACGATTGGTGCAATTATTGATATGAAAGAAGGAAATATTAGATTCCAATTTCCATTAAGGAAAGGCATGTAACACTTTCCTAGGAAGAAAATTAAATTACCTTATGAATCTATTATGAGAGCCACTTATGGATTGCATACCAAAGATGACAATACCTAGATCTATTCTTGTTTTTATGCCTAGCTAGGGGCGTTAAACGATAGCGCTTGTTGGGAGGCAACCCAATTTTATTTTTGTTCCTTGCTTTTTGTTCCTATTTAGTAATAAATAAATCATCTATCCTCTATTATGATTGTGTTATTTTATGTTTTAATCAGCCTTTAGGATCTTCTTGGATGATTGTTGTTTGATCCTGCTGAAAAAACACAGAAAGTATGCGCTCACGAGAATAATTTTCATTTTTACCAGAGAGCGATAAAATACCAATTTCAACTGCAGTAGATCAATATACAAATTATTTAGGTCGTCCTAATTTGGTAGAATTTTTGGATTTACAGAAGTATTCAAAACCTACAGATTACTACACACTGTTTTGTTTTTGACAGATTCTGTTTTTCGTGTGTTGTTTGCTTATTTTGATGAATCTATGGCTAGTATCGGGAGGTATGAACCATAGATAAGTTGGAATACAGTTGGTTTAACACCAATATAAATAAAGAATGAGTTCATTAAAGTACCTTAAAGTGGTGATTTGTTTTCTTATACTAACGGAGCTCATGAGATTTTCTGTTGAGTTTTGTGTTGTGATGTTTTCAAATTTTTGGGTAAAGATTTGATGGATTGTGGAACAAGGAGTGGCAAGAGCCTAAGCTTGGGGATGCCCAAGGCACCCCAAGGTAAAATCCAAGGACAACCAAAAGCCTAAGCTTGGGGATGCCTCGGAAGGCATCCCCTCTTTCGTCTTCGTCTATCGGTAACTTTACTTAAGGCTATATTTTTATTCACCACATGATACGTGTTTTGCTTGGAGCGTTGATAACCCACACGTATAGGGGATCGCAATAGTTTTTAAGGGTAGAGTATTCAACCCAAATTTATTGATTCGACACAAGGGGAGCCAAAGAATATTCTCAAGTATTGGCAACTGAGTTGTCAACTCAACCATACCTGGAAACTTAGTATCTGCAGCAAAGTGTTTAGTAGCAAAGTAATATGATAGTAGTGGTAACGGTAGCAAAAGGTAACGATAGCAAAAGCAATATTTTTGGTGTTTTGTAGTGATGATAACAATAGCAACGGAAAATTAAATAAGCGAAGAACAATATATGGAAAGCTCGTAGGCAATGGATCGGTGATAGAGAATTATGCTGGATGTGGTTCATCATGTAACAGTCATAACATAGGGTGACACAGAACTAGCTCCAATTCATCAGTGTAATGTAGGCATGTATTCCGAATATAGTCATACGTGCTTATGGAAAAGAACTTGCACGACATCTTTTGTCCTACCCTCCCGTGGCAGCGGGGTCCTAGCGGAAGCTAAGGGATATTAAGGCCTCCTTTTAATAGAGTACCGGACCAAAGCATTAACACATGGTGAATACATGAACTCCTCAAACTACGGTCATCACCGGGAGTGGTCCCGACTATTGTCACTTCGGGGTTGCCGGATCATAACACATAGTAGGTGACTATAGACTTGCAAGATAGGATCAAGAAATCACATATATTCATGGAAACATAATAGGTTCAAATCTGAAATCATGGCACTCGGGCCCTAGTGACAAGCATTAAGCATAGCAAAGTCATAGCAACATCAATCTCAGAACATAGTGGATACTAGGGATGAAACCCTAACAAAACTAACTCGATTACATGATAAATCTCATCCAACCCATCACCGTCCAGCAAGCCTACGATGGAATTACTCACGCACGGCGGTGAGCATCATGAAATTGGTGATGGAGGATGGTTGATGATGACGATGGCGACGGATTCCCCTCTCCGTAGCCCTGAACGGACTCCAGATCAATCCTCCCAAGAGATTTAGGGCTCGGCGACGGCTCCATATCGTAAAACACGATGAATCCTTCTCCTTTATTTTTTTCTCCCCGAACACGAATACATGGAGTTGGAGTTGAGGTCGGTGGAGCTCCAGGGTCCCACGAGGCAGGGGGCGCGCCCCCCACCCTCGTGGCTAGGGTGTGGGCCCCCTGGCCTTGATTCTTTGCCAGTATTTTTTATTATTTCCAAAATTAATCTCCGTGGAGTTTCAGGTCATTCTGTGAACTTTTGTTTCTGCACATAAATAACACCATGGCAATTCTGTTGAAAACAGCGTCAGTCCGGGTTAGTTCCATTCAAATCATGCAAGTTAGAGTCCAAAACAAGGGCAAAAGTGTTTGGAAAAGTAGATACGACGGAGATGTATCAACTCCCCCAAGCTTAAACCTTTGCTTGTCCTCAAGCAATTCAGTTGACAAACTGAAAGTGATAAACAAAAACTTTTACAAACTCTGTTTGTTCTTGTTGTTGTAAATATGTAAAGCCAACATTCAAGTTTTCAACAAATATTATGAACTAACCATATTCACAATAACGCTTAGGTCTCATGTTTACTCATATCAATGGCATAATCAACTAGCGAGCAATAATAATAAATCTCGGATGACAATACTTTCTCAAAACAATCATAATATGATATAACAAGATGGTATCTCGCTAGCCCTTTCTGAGACCACAAAACATAAATGCAGAGCACCTTTAAAGATCAAGTACTGACTAGACATTGTAATTCATGGTAAAAGAGATCCAGTCAAGTCATACTCAATGTAAACTAACAGTAATGAATGCAAATGACAACGGTGCTCTCCAACTGGTGCTTTTTAATAAGAGGATGATGACTCAACATAAAAGTAAATAGATAGGCCCTTCGCAGAGGGAAGCAGGGATTTGTAGAGGTGCTAGAGCTCGAATTTGAAATAGAGGCGAATAAATTTTTGAGCGGTATACTTTCATTGTCAACATAACAACCAAGAGATGGCGATATCTTCCAAGCTACACACATTATAGGCAGTTCCCAAACAGAATGGTAAAGTTTATACTCCCCCTCCACCAACAAGCATCAATCCATGGCTTGCTCGAAACAATGAGTGCCTCCAACTAACAATAGTCCCGGGGGAGTTTTTTTGCAATTATTTTGATTTGATTTGCATAAAGCATGGGACTGGGCATCCCGGTGACCAGCCATTTTCTCGTGAGTGAGGAGCGGAGTCAACTCCTCTTGAGAATAACCCACCTAACATGGAAGATATAGACAACCCTAGTTGATACATGAGCTATTCGAGCATACAAAACAGAATGTTTATTTGAAGGTTTAGAGTTTGGCACATACAAATTTACTTGGAACGGCAGGTAGATACCGTATATAGGTAGGTATGGTGGACTCATATGGAATAACTTTGGGGTTTATGGGTTTGGATGCACAAGCGGTATTCCTGCTTAGTACAGGTGAAGGCTAGAAAAATACTGGGAAGCGACCAACTAGAGAGCGACAATAGTCATGAACATGCATTAAAATTAATCAACACCGAATGCAAGCATGAGTAGGATATAATGCACCATGAACATAAATATCGTAGAGGCTATGTTGATTTTGTTTCAACTACATGCATGAACATGTGCCAAGTCAAGCCACTCGAATCGTTCAAAAGAGGATACCACCCTATCATACCACATCACAACCATTTTAATAGCACGTTGGCACGCAAGGTAAACCATTATAAGCTCCTAGCTAATTAAGCATGGCATAAGCAACTATAATCTCTAATTGGCATTGCAAACATGTTCATTCATAATAGGCTGAATCAGGAACGATGAACTAATCATATTTAGAAAAACAAGAGAGGTCGAGTTCATACCAGCTTCTCTCATCTCAACCAGTCCATCATATATCGTCATAATTGCCTTTCACTTGCACGACTGAATGATGTGAATAATAATAACAGTGCACATGCATTGGACTAAGCTGGAATCTGCAAGCATTCAATAAACAGGAGAAGACAAGGCAATATGGGCACTTTTGTTAGCTCAACAATAATGCATATAAGAGCCACTTTTACAGTTTAATTATGGTCTTCTCCTATCGACCCCAAAGAAAAGAAAATAAATAAAACTATTTACACGGGAAAGCTCCCAACAAGCAAAATAAGAACAAGGAATCTTTTTGGTTTTTTCTTTTTAATTACTACTACAAGCATGGAAATTAAAACTAGCTAAAAGCTACAACTAATATTTTTTTGGTTTTTCTTAAGGTTTATCAAACACACAAGAAGAAAGCATAAAAAGGAAATAAACTAGTATGGATATTAAAATGAAAAAGTATGAGCACCGACAACTAGCAATGAGTTTGTGAACATGAATGTAATGTCGGTGAGAAATACGTACTCCCCCAAGCTTAGGCATTTGGCCTAAGTTGGTCTATGGCCACGGCTGGCCTGGCAGATATCCAAAGTTGTAGTCGGGGTCGTACTGAGATGCAGAAGTCATTGCATCGTGGGCTGCAGCTTGGAGGCGAGTTATCTCAGCCCTCCTCTTATACTCTTACGCCTCCTCTCTGGTTATAAAATATCTCCCTTTTGCCTGAACGTCAAACAAAGTAGAAGCAGGGAGAGCGACGTGATAGGTGCGTCTGAAGGAAATATGTCCTAGAGGCAATAATAAAGCTATTATTTATTTCCTTATATCATGATAAATGTTTATTATTCATGCTAGAATTGTATTAACCGGAAACATAATACATGTGTGAATACATAGACAAACAAAGTGTCACTAGTATGCCTCTAATTGACTAGCTCGTTGATCAAAGATGGTTATGTTTCCTAACCATAGACATGAGTTGTCATTTGATTAACAGGATCACATTATTAGGAGAATGATGTGATTGACTTGACCCATTCCGTTAGCTTAGCACTTGATCGTTTAGTTTGTTGCTATTGCTTTCTTCATGACTTATACATGTTCCTATGACTATGAGATTATGCAACTCCCGTTTATCGGAGGAACACTTTGTGTGCCACCAAACATCACAACGTAACTGGGTGATTATAAAGGTGCTCTACAGGTGTCTCCGAAGGTACTTGTTGGGTTGGCGTATTTCGAGATTAGGATTTGTCACTCCGATTGTCGGAGAGGTATCTCTGGGCCCACTCGGTAATGCACGTCACTATAAGCCTTGCAAGCATTGCAGCTAATGAGTTAGTTGCAGGATGATGTATTACAAAACGAGTAAAGAGACTTGCCGGTAACGAGATTGAACTAGGTATTGAGATATCGATGATCGAATCTCGGGCAAGTAACATAGCGATGACAAAGGGAACAACATATGTTGTTATGCGGTTTGACCGATAAAGATCTTCGTAGAATATGTAGGAACCAATATGAACATCCAGGTTCACCTATTGGTTATTGACCGGAGACGTGTCTCGGTCATATCTACATAGTTCTTGAACCCGTAGGGTCCGCACGCTTAAAGTTCGGTGACGGTTATATTATGAGTTTATGTGTTTTGATGTACCAAAGGTAGTTCGGAGTACCGGATGAGATCGGGGAAATGACGAGGAGTCTTGAAATGGTCGAGACGTAAAGATCGATATATTGGACGACTATATTCGGACATCGGAAAGGTTCCGAGTGATTCGAGTATTTATCAGAGTACCGGGGAGTTACGGGAATTCATCAGGGAGTGTATGGGTCTTATTGGGCTTTAGGGGAAAGAGAGAGAGGTAGGACGCGCGCCCCCAAGGCCTAGTCCGAATTGGACTAGGGGGAAGGGCTGCGCCCCCTCCTTCCTTCTCTTCTCTCCTACTCCTACCACTTGGAAGGGCTCCTAGTTCTACTAGGAAAGGGGGAATCCTACTCCCGGTGGGAGTAGGACTCCCCTAGGGCGCGCCATAGAGAGGGCCGTCCCCTCCCCTCCTCCACTCCTTTATATACGTGGCCAGGGGGCACCCCATAGAGATACCAATTGATCATTGATCTCTTAGCCGTGTGCGGTGCCCCCCTCCACCATAATCCACCTCGATCATATCGTAGCGGTGCTTAGGCGAAGCCCTGCGTCGATAGAACATCAACATCGTCACCACGCCGTCATGCTGACGAAACTCTCCCTCAACACTCGGCTGGATCGGAGTTCGAGGGGTGTCATCGAGCTGAACGTGTGCTGAACTCGTAGGTGCCGTACGTTCGGTACTTGATCGGTCGGATCATGAAGACGTACGACTACATCAAACGTGTTATGCTAATGCTTCCGCTTTCGGTCTACGAAGGTACATGGATAACAGTCTCCCCTCTCGTTGCTATGCATCAGCATGATCTTGCGTGTGCGTAGGAATTTTTTTGAAATTACTACGTTCCCCAACAGTGGCATCCGAGCCACGTTTTATGCGTTGATGTTATATGCATGAGTAGAACATAAGTAATTTGTGGACGATATAAGTCATACTGCTTACCAGCATATCATACTTTGGTTCGGCGGTATTGCTGGATGAAGTGGCCCGGGCCGACATTACGCGTACGCTTATGCGAGACTGGTTCTACGGACGTGCTTTGCACATAGGTGGCTGGCGGGTGTCAGTTTCTCCAACTTTAGTTGAACCGAGTGTGGCTATGCCCGGTCCTTGCGAAGGTTAAAACAGCACCAACTTGACGAACTATCGTTGTGGTTTTGATGAGTAGGTAAGAACGGTTCTTGCTAAGCCTAGTAGAAGCCACGTAAAACTTGCAACAACAAAGTAGAGGACGTCTAACTTGTTTTTGCAGGGCATGTTGTGATGTGATATGGTCAAGACATGATGCTAAATTTTATTGTATGAGATGATCATGTTTTGTAACCGAGTTATCGGCAACTGGCAGGAGCCATATGGTTGTCGCTTTATTGTATGCAATGCAATCGCCCTGTAATGCTTTACTTTATCACTAAGTGGTAGTGATAGTCGTAGAAGCATAAGATTGGCGAGATGACAACGATGCTACGATGGAGATCAAGGTGTCGTGCCAGTGATGATGGTGATCATGACGGTGCTTCGAAGATGGAGATCACAAGCACAAGATGATGATGGCCATATCATATCACTTATATTGATAGCATGTGATGTTTATCTTTTATGCATCTTATCTTGCTTTGATTGACGGTAGCATTATAAGATGATCTCTCACTAAATTTCAAGATAAAAGTGTTCTCTCTGAGTATGCACCATTGCCAAAGTTCGTCGTGCCCAGACACCACGTGATGATCGGGTGTGATAAGCTCTACGTCTATCTACAACGGGTGCAAGCCAGTTTTGCACACGCAGAATACTCAGGTTAAACTTGACGAGCCTAGCATATGCAGATATGGCCTCGGAACACTGAGACCGAAAGGTCGAGCGTGAATCATATAGTAGATATGATCAACATAGTGATGTTCACCATTGAAAGCTACTCCATTTCACGTGATGATCGGTTATGGTTTAGTTGATTTGGACCACGCGATCACTTAGAGGATTAGAGGGATGTCTATCTAAGTGGGAGTTCTTAAGTAATATGATTAATTGAACTTAAATTTATCATGAACTTAGTCCTGGTAGTATTAGCATATCTATGTTGTAGATCAATAGCTCGCGTTTAGCTCCCATGTTTTATTTTTGATATGTTCATAGAGAAAACTAAGTTGAAAGATGTTAGTAGCAATGATGCAGATTGGATCCGTGATCGGAGGTTTATCCTCATTGCTGCACAGAAGAATTATGTCATTGATACACCGCTAGGTGACAAACCTATTGCAGGAGCAGATGCATATGTTATGAACGTTTGGGTAGCTCAATATGATGACTACTTGATAGTTTAGTGCACCATGCTTAAACGGCTTATAATCGGGACTTCAAAAACGTTTTGAACGTCATGGACCATATGAGATGTTCCAGGAGTTGAAGTTAATATTTCAAGCAAATACCCGAGTTGAGATATATGAAGTCTCCAACAAGTTCTATAGCTAAAAGATGGAGGAGAATAGCTCAAGCAGTGAGCATGTGCTCAGATTGTCTGGGTACTACAATCGCTTGAATCAAGTGGGAGTTAATCTTCCAAATAAAATAGTGATTGACAGAATTCTCTAGTCACCATCACCAAGTTAGTAGAACTTCGTGATGAACTATGATATGCAAGGGATAACAGAAACGATTCCCAAGCTCTTCGTAATGCTGAAATCGACCAAGGTAGAAATCAAGAAAAATATCAAGTGTTGATGGTAGAAAAGACCACTAGTTTCAAGAAAAGGGCAAATGGAAGAAGGGGAACTTCAAGAAGAACGGAAAGCAAGTTGCTGCTCAAGTGAAGAAACCCAAGTCTGGTCCTAAGCCTGAGACTAAGTGCTTCTACTGCAAAGGAACTGGTCACTGGAAGCGGAAACTACCCCAAGTAATTGGCGGATAAGAAGGATGGCAAAGTGAACATAGGTATATTTTGATATACATGTTATTGATGTGTACTTTACTAGTTTTTATAGCAACCCCGCGGTATTTGATACTAGTTCAGTTGCTAAGAATAGTAACTCGAAACGGGAGTTGCAGAATGAACAGAGACTAGTTAAGGGTGAAGTGACGATGTGTATTGGAAATGGTTCCAAGATTGATATGATCATCATCGCACACTCCCTATACTTTCGGGATTAGTTTTAAACCTTAAATAAATGTTATTTAGTGTTTGCATTGAGCATAAATATGATTGGATCATGTTTATTGCAATACGGTTATTCATGTAAGTTAAAGAATAATTGTTGTTCTGTTTACATGAATAAAACCTTCTAGGGTCATACACCCAATGAAAATGGTTTGTTGGATCTCGATCGTGGTGATACACATTTTCATAATATTGAAGCCAAAAGATGCAAAGTTAATAATGATAGTGCAACTTATTTGTGGCACTGCCTTCTAGGTCATATTGGTGTAAAGCGCATGAAGAAAAATCCATGCTGATGGACTTTTGGAATCACTTGATTATGAATCAGTTGATGCTTGCGAACCATGCCTCATGGGCAAGATGACTAAGACTCCTTCTCCGAAACAATGGAGCGAGCAACAGATTTGTTGGAAATCATACATACTGATGTATGTGGTCCGATGAATATTGAGGCTAGCGGCTGGTATCATTATTTTCTGATCTTCACAGATAATTTGAGCAGATATTAGTATATCTACTTGATGAAACACAAGTCTGAAACATTTGAAAAGTTCAAAGTATTTCAGAGTGAAGTGGAGAATCATCGTAACAAAAATAAAAGTTTCTACGATATGATCGTAGAAGTAAAATATTTGAGTTATGAGTTTGGTCTTCAATTAAAACAATGTGGAATAGTTTCACAAACTCACGCCACCTGGAACACCACAGTGTAATGGTGTGTCCGAACGTCGTAACCGTACTTTATTAGATATGGTGCGATCTATGATGTCTCTTACCGATTTACCACTATCGTTTTGGGGTTATGCATTAGAGACAGCTACATTCACATTAAATAGGGCACCATCTAAATCCGTTGAGACGACACCGTATAAACTATGGTTTGGCAAGAAACCTAAGCTGTCGTTTCTTAAAGTTTGAGGTCGCAATGCTTATGTGAAAAAGTTTCAACCTGATAAGCTCAAACCCAAATCGGAGAAGTGCATCTTCATAGGATACCCAAAAGAAAATGTTGGGTACACCTTCTATCACAGATCCGAAGGCAAGATATTCATTGCTGAGAATGGATCCTTTCTAGAGAAGGAGTTTCTCTCGAAAGAAGTGAGTGGGAGGAAAGTAGAACTTGATGAGGTAACTGTACCTGCTCCCTTATTGGAAAGTATGTCATCACAAAAATCTTTTCCTGTGACTACTACACCAATTAGTGAGGAAGCTAATGATGATGATCATGTAACTTCAGATCAAGTTACTACCGAACCTCGTAGGTAAACCAGAGTGAGATCCGCACCAGAGTGGTACGGTAATCCTGTTCTGGAGGTCATGTTACTTGACCATGACGACCCTACGAACTATGAGGAAGCGATGATGAGCCCAGATTCCGCGAAATGGCTTGAGGCCATGAAATCTGAGATGAGATCCATGTATGAGAACAAAGTATGGACTTTGATTGACTTGCCCATTGATCGGAAAGCCATTGAGATTAAATGGATCTTCAAGAGGAAGACGGACGCTGATAGTAGTATTACTATCTACAAATCTAGAATTGTCGCAAAAAGGTTTTCGACATGTTCAAGGTGTTGACTACGATGAGAGTTTCTCACTCGTATCTATGCTTAAGTCTGTCCGAATCATGTTAGCAATTGCCGCATTTTACGAAATCTGGCAAATGGATAAACAAAACTGCATTCCTTAATGGATTTATTAAAGAAGAGTTGTATATGATGCAACTAGAAGGTTTTGTCAATCCTAAAGGTGCTAACAAAATATGCAAGCTCCAGCGATCCATCTATGGACTGGTGTAAGCATCTCGGAGTTGGAATATACGCTTTGATAAGTTGATCAAAGCATATAGTTTTATACAGACTTGAGGTGATGCCTATATTTACAAGAAAGTGAGTGGGAGCACTACAACATTTCTGATAAGTATATGTGAATGACATATTGTTGATCGGAGATAATGTAGAATTATTCTGCAAAGCATAAAGGAATGGTTGAAAGGAGTTTTTCAAAGAAAGACCTCGATGAAGCTGCTTACATATTGAGCATCAAGATCTATAGAGATAGATCAAGACGCTTGATAAGTTTTTTCAATGAGTACATACCTTGACAAGATTTTGAAGTAGTTCAAAATGGAATAGTCAAAGAAGGAGTTCTTGCCTGTGTTACAAGGTGTGAAGTTGAGTCAGACTCAAAACCCGACCACGGCAGAAGATAGAGAGAGAATGAAAGTCATTCCCTATGCCTCAGCCATAGGTTTTATAAAGTATGCCATGCTGTGTACCAGACCTATTGTATACCCTGCCCTGAGTTTGGCAAGGGAGTACAATAGTGATCTAGGAGTAGATCACTGGACATTGGTCAAAATTATCCTTAGTGGAATAAGGATATGTTTCTCGATTATGGAGGTGACAAAAGGTTCGTCGTAAAGGGTTACATCGATGCAAGTTTTGACACTGATCCAGATGACTCAAAGTCTCAATCTGGATACATATTGAAAGTGGGAGCAATTAGCTAGAGTAGCTCTGTGCAGAGCATTGTTGACATAGAAATTTGCAAAATACATACGGATCTGACTGTGACAGACCCATTGACTAAAACTTCTCTCACAAGCAAAACATGATCACACCTTAGTACTCTTTGGGTGTTAATCACATAGCGGTGTGAACTAGATTATTGACTCTAGTAAACCCTTTGGGTGTTGGTCACATGTCGATGTGAACTATGGGTGTTAATCACATTATGATGTAAACTATTGGTATTAAATCAAATGGCGATGTGAACTAGATTATTGACTCTAGTGCAAGTGGGAGACTGAAGGAAATATGTCCTAAAGGCAATAATAAAGTTATTATTTATTTCCTTATATCATGATAAATGTTTATTATTCATGCAAGAATTGTATTAACCGGAAACATAATACATGTGTGAATACATAGACAAACAGAGTGTCACTAGTATGCCTCTACTTGACTAGCTCGTTGATCAAAGATGGTTATGTTTCCTAACCATAGACATGAGTTGTCATTTGATTAACGGGATCACATCATTAGGAGAATGATGTGATTGACTTGACCCATTCCGTTAGCTTAGCACTTGATCGTTTAGTTTGTTGCTATTGCTTTCTTCATGACTTATACATGTTCCTATGACTATGAGATTATGCAACTCTCGTTTACCGGAGGAACACTTTGTGTGCCACCAAACGTCACAACGTAACTGGGTGATTATAAAGGTGCTCTACAGGTGTCTCTGAAGGTACTTGTTGGGTTGGCGTATTTCGAGATTAGGATTTGTCACTCTGATTGTCGGAGAGGTATCTCTGGGCCCACTCGGTAATGCACGTCACTATAAGCCTTGCAAGCATTGCAACTAATGAGTTAGTTGCGGGATGATGTATTACGGAACGAGTAAAGAGACTTGCCGGTAACGAGATTGAACTAGGTATTGAGATACCGACGATCGAATCTCGGGCAACTAACATACCGATGACAAAGGGAACAACGTATGTTGTTATGCGGTTTGACCGATAAAGATCTTCGTAGAATATGTAGGAACCAATATGAGTATCCAGGTTCCGCTATTGGTTATTGACCGGAGACGTGTCTCGGTCATGTCTACATAGTTCTCGAACCCGTAGGGTCCGCACGCTTAAAGTTCGATGATGGTTATATTATGGGTTTATGTGTTTTGATGTACCGAAGGTAGTTTGGAGTCCCGGATGAGATCGGGGACATGACGAGGAGTCTCGAAATGGTCGAGACGTAAAGATCGATATATTGGACGACTATATTCGGACATCGAAAAGGTTCCGAGTGATTCGAGTATTTATCGGAGTACCGGGGAGTTACGGGAATTCGCCGGGGAGTGTATGGGCCTTATTGGGCTTTAGGGGAAAGAGAAAGAGGTAGGCCGCGCACCCCCAAGGCCTAGTCCGAATTGGACTAGGGGAAGGGCTGCACCCCTCCTTCCTTCTCTTCTCTTTTCCCTTTCCTTCTCTCCTACTCCTACCACTTGGAAGGGCTCCTAGTTCTACTAGGAAAGGGGGAATCCTACTCCCGGTGGGAGTAGGACTTCCCTAGGGCGCACAATAGAGAGGGCCGGCCACTCCCCTCCTCCACTCCTTTATATTCGTGGCCAGGGGGCACCCCATAGAGATAACAATTGATCATTGATCTCTTAGCCGTGTGCGGTGCCCCCTTCCACCATAATCCAGCTCGATCATATCGTAGCGGTGCTTAGGCGAAGCCCTGCGTTGGTAGAACATCAACATCGTCACCACGCCGTCATGCTGACGAAACTCTCCCTCAACACTCGGCTGGATCGGAGTTCGAGGGACGTCATCGAGCTGAACGTGTGCTGAACTCGGAGGTGCCGTAAGTTTGGTACTTGATCCGTCGAATCGTGAAGACGTACGACTACATCAACCATGTTATGCTAACGCTTCCGCTTTCGGTCTGCGAGGGTACGTGGACAACACTCTCCCCTCTCGTTGCTATGCATCACCATGATCTTGCGCGTGCGTAGCATTTTTTTGAAATTACTACGTTCCCCAATAGCGTCGTCTGTCAAAGATTAGTCGGTACTGGAGGAACTGATCGTTCCTCTCAACAAAATGATGATGAATCATGGCCTCATAATCCAAATAAGCAGGAGGCAACTCAATATCATCCTCACGTATTGTTATACCAAGAAAATTAGCTATACGGGTTGCATAAATTCCACCAAAGAAATCTCCATTAAATCTATTGTGAGGCAACCTACGTGCAACAATGGCTCCCAAATTATAAGATTTATCTCCTAACACACCACTCCTAAGAATACTGAGGTCAGGGACACACGTATGACATGCTTCATCTTTACCATTTATGCACCTACCTATGAAGAGAGCAAAATAATGTATAGCAGGAAAATGAATGCTCCCTATAGTAGCTTGTGCTATATCTCTAGATTCCCCCACAGTTATACTAGCAAGAAAATCTCTAAATTCAGATTTGCGAGGTTCACTAGCACTACCCCATTGTGGAAGTTTGCAAGCAGTGGTAAAGTCCTCTAAGTCCATAGTATAAGAATTTTCATAAAGATCAAACAGGACAATTTGAGAATTGTGTGAAGATGAAAATTAACCTCCTCACAAAGGAACTAGTGAGATAGTGGTACTGATGGCACTTTTCTGCCTTGAAGCGCACAAGATCAGCGTTACACAAATATGCGTTAAATTCTTCCTTAATTCCTGCTCGATCCATGAAGTCCTCTGAAGGCCATTCACAAGGCCGCACTGGAGCGTCCATTGGTGGCTCATCATCAGCATCACGCATTGCAAGCCTGGGTCCTTGCTTCCTTGAAGGACCACCTTTTTCCTAAACATATTTCTTCTTCTGAAAAATTTCTGAAATTTTTAGTAACTTCAAATAAAAGTAAACCAAACTCAACAAAATTGATAGCAACTACTCCTACAAGTGCCTAGAGCCTATATCATGCATTAGAACTACTTGGAACCATATAAATTTGACATGCAAGCTCAAGAACATGGTCACCTAGGCAGCACAAATTTGCAATGAATAAAGCACTAGAACAAAAACTAATTGGACCAATGGAGGAGTCACATACCAAGGAACAATCCCCCAAAGTAGTTTTGTGAAAGGTGCCTTGAGCAAAGAGATCAAAAATTGCAACAAAATGATCTAGAACTCGTGCTTGAGCTGGTTAGTGGTGTTTGTGGGAGGAAGGAGTGTGTGGGTGCAGGAATAAGTGGAGGGGAGCCACCATGGGCCCACGAGGCAAGGGGCGCGCCCAGGGGGGTGGGCGCACCGTGGACCCTCGTGGACAGGTGCTTGCTCCCCCTGTTGTGTTCTCAGTGCCAGATATTCCAGAAAAAATCATTCCAGAAAAAATCATATTTAAATTTCAGGGCATTTGGAGAACTTTTATTTTCGGGGTATTTTTTTATTGCATGGATAATTCAAAAAACAGACAGAAATTACTATTTTTGCTTTATTTAAACTAAATAATAGAAAGTAAAAAGAGATTACAGAAGGTTGTGCTTTCTAACTTCATCCATCTCATGCTCATCAAAAGGAATCCACTAACAAGGTTGATCAAGTCTTGTTAACAAACTCATTTCGAGTAACATGAAACCGGAGAAATTTCGAATGACACTATGTTACCTCAACGGGGATATGCACATCCCCAACAATAAGGATATCATATTTCTTCTTGACAGTAGGAAGAGGAAATTCAATACCTCCAAAAATAATCGATGGATTTTTTTCCAATAGAATTGATACTGTGGACTTGAGGTTGTTTCCTCAGAAAGTGTACCGTATGCTCATTACCATTAACATGAAAAGTGACATTGCCTTTGTTGCAATCAATAACATCCCCTGCAGTATTCAAAAAGGGTCTTCCAAGAATAATAGACATACTATCATCCTCGGGAATATCAAGAATAACAAAGTCCGTTAAAATAGTAATGTTTGCAACTACAACAAGCACATCCTCACAAATCCCGACAGGTATAGCAGTTGATTTATCAGCCATTTGCAAGGATATTTCAGTAGGTGTTAACTTATTCAAATTAAGTCTACGATATAAAGAGAGAGGCATAACACTAACACCGGCTCCAAGATCACATAAAGTAGTTTTAACATAGTTTGTTTTAATGGATCATGGTATAGTTGGCACTCCTGGATCTCCAACTTTCTTTGGTATTCCACCCTTAAAAGTATAATTAGCAAGCATGGTGGAAATTTCAGCTTCCGGTATCTTTCTTTTATTAGTAACAATATCTTCCATGTACTTAGCATAAGGATTCATTTTAAGCATATCAGTCAAACGCATACGCAAAAAGATAGGTCTAATCATTTCAGCAAAGCGCTCAAAATCCTCATCATCCTTTTTCTTGGATGGCTTAGGAGGAAAAGGCATGGTTTTCTGAACCCAAGGTTCTCTTTCTTTACTGTGCTTCCTGGCAACAAAGTCTTTCTTATCATAACGTTGATTCTTTGATTGTGGATTATCAAGATCAACAGCAGGTTCAGTTTCTATATCATTATCATTACTAGGTTGACCATCAACATGAACATCATCATTAACATTATCACTAGTTTCATATTCATTACCAGATTGTGTTTTAGCATCAGAAATAGAGATATCATTTGGATTCTCATGTGTTTCAGCAATAGGTTCACTAGAAGCATGCAAAGTCCTATCATTTTTCTTTTTCTTCCTTTTAGAAGGACTAGGTGCATCTATATTATTTCTCTGAGAATCCAATTCTCTTAGGGTGGCCTTCAGGATACAAAGCTTCCTGAGTCATTTACCAGTTCTAGTAGCCACTCTAATAGCATAGTCATTATTCTTACTATTAAATTCATTGAGCAAATCATTTTGAGCTTTAAGTACTTGTTCTACTTGAGTGGTGACCATAGAAGCATGTTCACTAATGAGTTTAAGTTCACCTTTAATTCTAGACATATAATCACCCAGGTGTTCAATCATATAAGCATTTTGTTTCAATTGTCCACCAAAATAAGCATTGAAGTCTTCTTTCTTAACCATAAAGTTATCAAACTCATCCAAACATTGGCTAGCAAACTTAGTAGGAGGGATTTCAGCTTTATCATATCTATAGAGAGAATTTACCTTTACGACCTGTGTCAGGTTATCAAGACCATGTGTTTCTTCAATAGGTAATGGATTAAAACCATATAATTCTTCAACAGGCGGTAAATTAAGACCATTTATTTCTTCAATAGGAGGTAAATTCTTAACATCTTCAGCTTTAATACCCTTTTCTTTCATAGATTTCTTTGCCTCTTGCATATCTTCAGGACTGAGAAATAGAACACCTCTTTTCTTCGGGGTTGGTTTAGGAATAGGCTCAGGAGTTGGCTCAAGAGGTGTCCAATTATTTTCATTTGTCAACATATTATTCAATAGAATTTCAGCCTCATCCGGTGTTCTTTCCCTGAAAACATAACCAGCACAACTATCCAGGTAATCTCTGGAAGCATCGGTTAGTTCATTATAAAAGATATCAAGTATTTCATTTTTCTTAAGAGGATGATCAGGCAAAGCATTAAGTAATTGGAGAAGCCTCCCCCAAGCTTGTGGGAGACTCTCTTCTTTAATTTGCACAAAATTATATATATCCCTTAATGCAGCTTGTTTCTTATGAGCAGGGAAATATTTAGCAGAGAAGTAATAAATCATATCCTAGGGACTACGCACACAACCATGATCAAGAGAATTAAACCATATCTTAGCATCACCCTTTAATGAGAACGAAAATACTTTAAGGATATAAAAGTAGTGAGTTCTCTCATCATTAGTGAACAGGATGGCTATATCATTTAATTTAGTAAGATGTGCCACAACAGTTTCAGATTCATAACCATAAAAAGGATCAAATTCAACCAAAGTAATTATATCAGGATCAATAGAGAATTCATAATCCTTATCAGTAACAAAGATAGGTGAAGTAGCATAAGCAGGATCGTATTTCATTCTAGCATTTGGAGTTTTTTTGTTTAAACTTAGCTAATAATTTCTTAAGATCACTTCTATCATTGCAAGCAAGAAAATCTCTTTTAGTTTCTTCATCCATAACATAGCCCTCAGGCACAACAGGCAATTCATATTTATTAGGAGAGCCTTCATCATCACTTTCATCAATATTATCAGTTTCAATAATTTCATTCTCTCTAGCCCTAGCACGTTGTTCATCAAGAAATTCACCAAGTGGCACAGTAGTATCAAGCATCGAAAGTAGTTTCATCATAAGTATCATGCATAGCAGAAGTGGCATCATAAATAATATGCGACATATCAGAATTAATAGCAGAAGCAGGTTTAGGTGTCGCAAGCTTACTCAAAACAGAAGGTGAATCAAGTGCAGAGCTAGATGGCAGTTCCTTACCTCCCCTCGTAGTTGAGGGATAAATCTTGGTTTTTGGATCTCTCAAGTTCTTCATAATGATAAGCAGATATAAATCCCAAGTGACTCAAAGAATAGAGCTATCTCCCCAGCAACGGCGCCAGAAAATAGTCTTGATAACCTACAAGTATAGGGGATCGCAACAGTTTTGGAGGGTAGAGAATTCAACCCAAATTTATTGATTCGACACAAGGGGAGCCAAAGAATATTCTCAAGTATTAGCAGCTGAGTTGTCAATTCAACCACACCTGGAAACTTACTATCTGCAACAAAGTGTTTAGTAGCAAAGTAATATGATATTAGTGGTAACGGTAGCAAAAGGTAACGATAGCAAAAGTAATATTTTTGGTGTTTTGTAGTGATGATAACAATAGTAACGAAAAAGTAAATAAGCGAAGAACAATATATGGAAAGCTCATAGGCAATGGATCGGTGATAGAAAATTATGCCGGATGTGGTTCCTCACGTAACAGTCATAACATAGGGTGACACAGAACTAGCTCCAATTCATCAATGTAATGTAGGCATGTATTCTGAATATAGTCATATGTGCTTATGGAAAAGAACTTGCATGGCATGTTTTGTCCTACCCTCCCGTGGCAGCGGGGTCCTAGCGGCAACTAAGGGATATTAAGGCCTCCTTTTAATAGATTACCGGACCAAAGCATTAACACATGGTGAATACATGAACTCCTCAAACTACGGTCATCACCGGGGGTGGTCCCAACTATTGTCACTTCGGGGTTGCCGGATCATAACACATAGTAGGTGACTATAGACTTGCAAGATAGGATCAAGAACTCACATATATTCATGAAAAAATAATAGGTTCAGATTTGAAATCATGGCACTCGGGCCCTAGTGACAAGCATTAAGCATAGCAAAGTCATAGCAACATCAATCTCAGAACATAGTGGATACTAGGTATCAAACCCTAACAAAACTAACTCGACTACATGATAAATCTCATCCAACCCATCACCGTCCAGCAAGCCTACGATGGAATTACTCACGCACGGCAGTGAGCATCATGAAATTGGTGATGTATGATGGTTGATGATGACGATGGCGACGGATGCCCCTCTCCGGAGCCCCGACCACACTCCAGATCAGCCCTCCCGAGAGAGTTAGGGCTTGGTGGCGGCTCTGTATCGTAAAACGCGATGAATCCTTCTCCTTTATTTTTTCCCGAACATGAATATATGGAGTTGGAGTTGAGGTCGGTGGAGCTCCAGGGGGCCCACGAGGCAGGGGGGCACGCCCCCCACCCTCGTGGCTAGGGTGTGGGCCTCTGGCCTTGATTCTTTGCCAGTATTTTTTATTATTTCCAAATATAATCTCCATGGAGTTTCAGGTCATTTCGAGAACTTTTGTTTCTGCACATAAATAACACCATGGAAATTCTGCTAAAAACAACGTCAGTCTGGGTTAGTTCCATTCAAATCATGCAAGTTAGCGTCCAAAACAAGAGCAAAAGTGTTTGGAAAAGTAGATACGACGGAGACGTATCAAGCGTCTTGTATGATTTGAGTCTTTTCTTTTTAGTTTACCAAAATCATCCTTGCTGTACACACATTTTGGGAGAGACACACATGAATCGGAATTTATTAGAATACTCTATGTGCTTCACTTTTATCTTTTGAGTTAGATAATTTTTCTCTAGTGCTTCACTTATATTTTTTAGAGCACGGTGGTGGTTTTATTTTGTAGAAATTATTGATCTCTCATGCTTCACTTATATTATCTTGAGAGTCTTTTAGAACAACATGGTAATTTGCTTTGGCTATAAAACTAGTCCTAATATGATAGGCATGCAAGATGGGTGTGATAAAAACTTTCATATAGAGTGCATTGAATACTATGATTGCTGATAGATGTTTTGAGATATAAAGGTGGTAATGTTAGAGTCATGCTAGTTGGGAAATTGTGAAATTGAGAAATACTTGTGTTAAAGTTGGCAAGTCCCATAGCATGCCGTATGGTAAACGTTGTGTGACAAATTTGAAGCATCAGGTGTTCTTTGAGTGCTTTCCTTATGAGTGGCGGTCGGGGACGAGCGATGATCTTTTCCTACCAATCTATCCCTCTAGGGGCATGCGTAGTAGTACTTTGCTTCGGGGGCTAATAAAGTTTTGCAATACGTATGTGAGTTCTTTATGACTGATGTGAGTCCATGGATCATACGCACTCTTACCTTTCCGCAATTTGCTAGCCTCTACGGTACCGTGCATTGCCCTTTCTCACCTTGAGATTTGGTGCAAACTTCGCCGGTGCATCCAAACCCCATGATATGATACGCTCTATCACACATAAGCCTCCTTATATCTTCCTCAAAACAGCCACCATACCTACCTATTATGGCATTTCCATAGCCATTCCGAGATATATTGCCATGCAACTTTCCACCATTCCGTTTATTATGACACGCTCCATCATTGTCATATTGCTTTGCATGATCATGTAGTTGACATCGTATTTGTGGCAAAGCCACTTTCATAATTCTTTCATACGTGTCGCTCTTGATTCATCTCATATCCCGGTACACCACCGGAGGCATTCACATAGAGTCATATTTTTGTTCTAGTATCGAGTTGTAACATTGAGTTATGAGTAAATAAAAGTGTGATGATCATCATTACTAGAACATTGTCCCATGTGAAGAAACTGAAAAAAGGAGGAAAAAGAAGCCCAAATAAAAAAAGAGGCCAAAGAAGCCCAAATAAAAAAAGAAAAAAAAATGAGAGAAAAAGAGAGAAGTGACAATGTTACTATCCTTTTTCCACAATTGTGCTTCAAAATAGCACCATGGTCTTCATGATAGAGAGTTTCTTATTTTGTCACTTGCATATACTAGTGGGAATTTTTCATTATAGAACTTGGCTTGTATATTCCAATGATGGGCTTCCTCAAAATGCCCTAGGTCTTCATGAGCAGGCAAGTTGGATGCACACCCACTTAGTTTCTTTTGATAAGATTTCATACACTTATAGCTCTAGTGCATCCGTTGCATGGCAATCCCTACTCCTCACATTGACATCAATTGATGGGCATCTCTTAGCCCGTTGATTAGCTGCGTCAATGTGAGACTTTCTCCTTTTTTTCTTCTCACATAACCCCCATCATCATATGTTATTCCACCTATAGTGCTATATCCATGGCTTGTGCTCATGTATTGCGTAAGGGTTGAAAAGGCTGAAGTGCATTAAAAAGTATGAACCAATTGCTCGTCTTGTCATTGGGGTCATGCGTAATGGGAGCATTTTGTGTGACGAAAATGAAGCATGGCCAAACTATATGATTTTGTAGGGATAAGCTTTCTTTGGCTATGTTATTTTGATAAGACATAATTGCTTGGTTGGCATGCTTGAAGTATTACTATTTTTATGTCAATATTAAACTTTTACCTTGAATCTTTTGGATCTGAACATTCACGCCACAATAAAAAGAATTACATTGAAAATTATGTTAGGGAGCATTCCACATCAAAAATTCTGTTTTTATCATTTACCTACTCGAGGACGAGCAGGAATTAAGCTTGGGGATGCTTGATACGTCTCCAACGTATCTATAATTTTTGATTGTTCCATACTATTATATTATTTGTTTTGGATGTTTAATGGGCTTTATTATACCTTTTTATATTATTTTTGGGACTAACCTATTAACCAAAAGCCCAGTGCAAATTGCTGTTTTTTTGCCTATTTCAGTGTTTCGCAGAAAAGGAATATCAAACGGAATCCAAACGGAATGAAATCTTCGCGAGGATCGTTTTTGGAACAAACGTGATCCAGATATTTGGATTGGATGTCAAGGAAGCAGTGAGGCGGACACGAGGTAGGGCGGCGCGCCCAGGGGGCCAAGCCCGCCCCCACCATCGTGGGCCCCTTGCAGCTCCACCGACCTACTCCTTTCGCCTATATATACTTTTATACCCTGAAACCTTCGGGGAGAGCCACAAAACACCTTTTCCACCACCGCAACCACCCGTGAGATCCCATCTTGGGGCCTTTTTCGGCAATCTTCCGGAGGGGGATTCGATCACGAAGGGCTTCTACATCAACACCATAGCCTCTTCGATGATGTGTGAGTAGTTTACCACAGACCTTCGGGTCCATAGTTATTAGCTAGATGGCTTCTTCTCTCTCTTTGGATCTCAATACAAAGTTCTCCTCAATCTTCTTGGATATCTATTCGATGTAACTCTTTTGCGGTGTGTTTGCCGAGATCCGATGAACTGTGGGTTTATGAACTTGATTATCTATGAATATTATTTGATTCTTCTCTGAATTCTTATATGCATGATTTGATATCTTTGCAAGTCTCTTCGAATTATCGGTTTAGCTTGGCCTACTAGATTGATCTTTCTTGCAATGGGAGAAGTGCTTAGCTTTGGGTTCAATCTTGCGGTGCTCGATCCCAGTGACAGAAAGGGAAACGACACGTATTGTATTGTTGCCATCGAGGATAAAAAGATAGGGTTTATATCATATTGCTTGAGTTTATCCCTCTACATCATGTCATCTTGTCTAATGCGGTACTCCACTCTTATGAACTTAATACTCTAGATGCATGCTGGATAGCGGTCGATGTGTGGAGTAATAGTAGTAGATGTAGACTCGTTTCGATCTACTTGACACGAACATGATGCCTATATTCATGATCATTGCCTTAGATATCGTCATAACTATGCACTTTTCTATCAATTGCTCGGCAGTAATTTGTTCACCCACCATAATACATGCTATCTTGAGAGAAGCCACTAGTGAAACCTATGGCCCCCGGGTCTACTTTACATCATATAAGTTTCCAATCTACAATTCTAGTTTACTATTTATTTTGCAATATTTATTTTCCAATCTATACCACAAAAATACCAAAAATATTTATCTTATTATCTCTATCAGAACTCACTTTCGTAAGTGATCGTGAAGGGATTGACAACCCCTTTATCGCGTCGGTTGCGAGGTTCTTGTTTGTTTGTGCAGGTACTAGGCGACTTGCGTGTAGTCTTCTACTGGATTGATACCTTGGTTCTCAAAAACTGAGGGAAATACTTACGCTACTTTGCTGCATCACCCTTTCCCCTTCAAGGGAAAACCAATGCATGCTCAGGAGGTAGTACGGGCCGACCCTACGACCGCCGCCTCGGGATAGCTCTCCCGAGCCCAGGAGCCACCAACTCGGGGGCCACGACCGACGCCGTTTTCTCGGCGGCCACTTCGCTGGCATTCGATGGTGCTCGCCCCCCTGCACCCACTTCCGGGGTGAGCACCGAGGCGACGGCAGGCAAAGGAACCACGAGAATGGGGCTCTCGCTGGGCCCTTCAAGGCCGACTGGGTGCAGCCCCCATTCGTCGAAAGGGGGCATCTGCCTCATGAACTCCACCTTGTTCGAGCAACAATACAAGAGGCAACCCTCCTCCGGCAGGTCGGCTGGCGCCGGGTCGCCCGTGAAGAGCTCAAGCACCGTCCGCAACGCCTCGGTAGAGAGCGTAGGCATGTGGAGCCTTATGGGGTACCTGCTGCCGGAGAAGGTCCACATCGTTCTAGAGTGACCCTGGAGCAAAGCAATGTGGCACCGGATGAACTCCTTCACCACCATAAGCGCCTCCACCCCAAGGTCCTTTAACCTAGCCAGCCGACACCAGACTTGGGTGAGCCGCCAGTCGACGAGCTTCGCATGCCCCCGGTTGGAGCTCGGGACTGCCGGCGCCCATGGGAGCAGGAGCAGAGGGCTGAGCATGCCAGCATCCACGAATACCCACTGCTTCTGAAATCCATCCACAACTGATGAGAGCTCGAAGTCAATCCACGAGACGGCCATCGCCACAACAGCCTAGAAAGTCACGCACCCCGAACGCTGGCAGGCGTCAGTCAGGTGCAGCGAGAAGAAATGGCGAAGCAAAGCCACGCAAGGGGAACTGCCCACCATGGCCTCACAGACAAAGGCGAAGATGGCGAGGAGGATGATGGACCGGGGATCCAGATGCAGCGCATTGATTTGGTAGTGTGAGAGCACGGTGTTGAAGAAATCATAGAAGGGGGGAATTAGGTCAGCCCAGAGGGCGTGAAGATAGATGGGGATCTCGGTGGCTGTCCTATCGATCGCAGCACGGTAAGCGGGCCAAGCCACCGTCGCCTTCCATTCATTGGAGTCAGCGACGAGCGCGGGGCGAACCTTGTCCATCCCTTCTTGGTTGACCACCACCGACCGCTCGATGGCGGGCTCGAAGACCGGCGGCGCCTGGGCTGAGGTATGAGTCTTATTCTTTCCCTTCTTCTTATGGCTCGGTGCCATGACGACGGAGAGGATTAGTGCCGAGTCAGACCAGGGGAGGAAACCGCTGTTTTCTGGAAGATGGAGGAGCTGTGAAAGCGTGCTGCCAGCAATGGAGGCGGAACTATGTTGACAATGGCGGCCGCCTAGCCCGGCGGATATCAAGGCTGCGTGGGGGAGTGGAGGCACCCAGGTACCATCAATCGCCATGCGTCGACCGAGGCCGTAGGCGGTTGGGGCCCACAGCTCTCCGCACTTGCCCTTTGGCTTTGCCTCGAAAGCAAGATCAAGCGCGCCTTGGGCCCGGGGGCTATTGTCGGCGTCCTAGGAATGGGGGTTCCTAGACTTGCCTGCCTGCGGCCCGTGAGCATGTCTCCATCAATGGCCCAGTATGACCCAGCTTCATCAGCAACAACTCAAGACCCTCGCGAGGCAGACGACACCAAGACCTCCCTGGGGGCAGCCTCACTAGGCTGGCTCCCGAGGAGTGGAGATATCTATGCAAGGGGCACCTCGCGAGGTTCACGTAACGTGAGCCATGACGAACAAGGCCATGTGGGAGCCAGCCGGCGCTGTGTACCAGTTTCCTCTTTGGTGCCGAGGAGGAAGGCGCAGGTGAGGAGTCCCGAGGCATCAGGAAAAGGTTTCCATATCAGTGCAACAAGACCAAGACCAGTGGGACGACAGGACAGAGGTCATCGCGGAGCCCACAACAGCGTCACCACTAGAGCCTTTGGCAGGCGAAGACTACTTTTGTCAGGATAGCTTGTACTATCTGCCCCCTTCAAACTTGGCCGTTGTGGGATCCATTCCCGCCTAAACATTTGGGAAGAGGACCAAGGCCACTATAAATTTGGCTTGAGCTATCTCATCTCTTAGTTTTGCGACTTCTGCGTTATGCTGCACTTGATCTATCGGGTTTACCTCTACCGTTAACAATGTTGTCAAGGTGTCCAATAAGTCGGATATGACTTGAGCCGGCGGGCGCACAGGGCCTCCTGCCCTGGCCGCCGTCACCACTGCTGACCCGAAAACCATTGCCGCTATAGTCGAAGAATTCTGCCCTGGCTGTGTACCGGCCATGAAAATCGCAACCCGGTTTGGCGGCTCATAGGGGTCCGGAATACTATCGCCATCGGAATAGCCCCCAAGCATGCCGTCTTACAGTTGATACAATGAAGTAGTCTCGCCTATGGATGACTCCCCATCAGAATAGATGGCCGTCTCACCGCTAGATACAAATCCTTCCTCAAATTCCGCCCCATGGATGAATGCAACGAAGACGTGCTTCACGGCGGGTTGAACCTGGGCGGATCGTGCACGCTGAGCCGTCTCGATGATGTCAGTGCAGATGTCCGGCTCAGGGCCCGGTTCGCCGATCTTGCCGATGAAAACATGAATTCCGCCGAAGGGGACCCGATACATGTACTCAATTGAGCCGGCCTCGGGGCCCCAGCCTGCATGGTCGATGTAGAGCTTGCCGCGACGACTCTTGGTCATCCGACCCACAGCGTGTCCCTCGATCCCTTCAAAGTTGCCCTTTAAGAACTCAAAACCACCATGCGCTGGCCCTACGGTGGCCGCCAACTATCGTGGAATTGTCACGACAGATGTCCTAGCAGAAGGACTTAGTCACGAAGCCATCGCAATAGGGTTAGCTTAAAGGGGTTAAATGGGACAAAGGACACATGGAGTTTGTACTGGTTCGGCCCCTTGTGGTGAAGGTAAAGGCCTAATCTAGTTGAGGTGGTATTGCTTATGTCTAGATTACTAGGGAGCGAATACGCTTGACCTAGTTTTTGATTTGTTGTCTCTTGCCCTAAGCCGCCGCCGGGTCATCCCTTTATATACACAGGTTAACGCCCAACAGCTTACAGAGTCCCGGCCGGTTCATAACAACGTGTCCGGCTCAGTGACCAAATACACATGCCTTACAATACAAGTCATACATATATGGCGGTTTACACTTATGGGCTTTAAGCCGCCTCTGGGCTCTAGGCCTTTTTAACGAGTCTTCATAGTGAACCATCGTCTTCAGCATCTTTATGGGCTTTGTCTTGATAGACCACCATGGCTTAACCCGGCCCCTCCTGGGCGGGTTAACCCAATAGTTATATCCCCAACACTTGTTGTGAAAGGTTTTCGACAAGTTCAAAGAGTTGACTACAACGAGACATTCTCACCCGTAGCGATGCTTAAGTCTGTCCGAATCATGTTAGCAATTGCCGCATTTTACACTACTGCAGGATGCTGCTAACGCGACACTACGATCAGAGACCCTTCGACGAAACTATGTGCGATGCAATAATCACAAACGGTGGTGTAAAATAACTATCAAAAAGGTGCAAACCGTTTGTGATGGAGGATGCATCAAACACGGTTCAGATTTTAGTTGCGTGTGCAATGTAGGGCATACGATTGATCCATATGAACTGTTTGCGATTAGACAGAAAACAGAAACGGGAAGCAATATCAATGTGTGTGCGATATATGACATATAGTTCGCTCCGGTGAACTGTTCACGATGATCGAGGTGAACACAAATGATTCAGCGTAACAAGATGTGTGTGATACCCGGCAAACAGGTCTGTAATCAGAATTGTGTGGGATCATTATAGACAACCCATATGGACTTTCTTGTGAATTGCGTGCTCGTCAGGGCACACAATTCAACAAACCAACATGTGGGCGATAATGTAGAAGATCTTTGTCGAATACTTATTACTAACCGTCTGCGATGAGATTGACAGGATAAATAGAGCTAACAAATTAATATGAGCGAACGGAAACAGAGATATGTACGATATGCTTAATTTAGTCCTTCTTCTTGTTGTTGTTGTTGTTGGATGGCCCCGTGACATCATCTTGGAGAGGACACTTCTTGCTGCTGACGGTTGGCTTTTCATCGGCACCGCTGTCGTCATCGTCGTTGCTGTCATCGTCCTCCTCCTCCTTGTTCGACCTTCCTCCTCCTCATCATCGTCGTCCTCTTCTCCGTACTCCAATGGCCCCTTGTCCATCTGGTTGTCGTCTGACGACTCCGGAGGCGGCGTCCCTTCCATGAACCGGATATAATCGAGGTCTGGGCTCGACACCAGACTCATGGAAGACGAGGGGGATGATTCCGATGTTGACCTATCATGGGGCACCAGACTGCTGGCTGAACTGTCGTCCTTGCTATCGCTCGACATGGCTGCAGAGTGTGTGCCAGTGTGTAGCGCGGGCTGTCAGGGACGATGAATATGGTGGACACTTAAGCGGGGTATCCAGAGAAGAGGAAATGCCAATTGAAGCGGGGGTTGACGTATTATCTAACCGCTGATATAATCAACCACAATTATTTGTACCTAGTCGCTCCAAATTCCCGGGGTTGCGCATGACTCTGTTGTCTGGTTTATTTTTTCAGGACAAAAAGAAGGAACGAATTTTGGGATTATGCACCGGTACCGGTACGAACGGAGTAGGACAGTTGGCAAGCAATACATTAAGGTCTTCTTATTGATAAAGCCAGTAATAATCAAACTACAAAGGAAAAGAAAAAATGACAAAGGGAAATATTTGCACGAATCTTCGCGTAACATCAATGGCATAGGACCTAGATGTGCATTACTTAGAGCACATCTAGATGTGCTTTGGCAATACTATCAAACAAAACCCCAAATCATCATTGCAAATAGCGCATAGAACATGGCTAATGCGATAACCAGAACTACACATGCTAGTTCCTTCTTGTCTCTTGCTTTGATCTGTTGCCTGTGATTGATTCTTTCTTGCTTCATCATACTAATTGTACATTCCAGATCAGCCAGTTTCTTCTTCAGCTTTACGTTATCTTCTCCGAGCTTGGTGATAACACTCCGAGCCCTGCCATGCCATTCTTCATCCAGCCAGTTAACAAAGGCGCAAGCCTCATATCCCTGCCAATTTTAAATAGTATTCAGGATGAGCGGTAGCATTAACTAAAGTAAAATGATGAACTTAGCACTAACCTCTAAGGGGCAACTGAGAAACCGCCTGCCAATGTTGAATCCCTCCGTGCATACACATCGAGCGGGAGTGTGCCCGTGCACACAACTCAGCTTTTGGTACTTCTTGGTGGTGCAAAACTCAGAGTTGAACTCATGTTGCGGGAGTTTGGAGTCATGCTCCGGCGGCAGATCACTTTCCTGGGGGGGGAGGGGGTGTCATTCAAGACAGATTCAGCAAGGACCTATACTTTGGACATGCTAAAAAAGATCGGGATAGATTGGAACCTGACAGGACGATTCAGATCCGTAGTACACCTGCCTTCTGACGACCTTAGGCAAGTGCTCGGTGACGACCGCCGTCGTGGCGGCGATACGAGCAAGAGCAGCCGCGCCGAAACCATCAGCACCACTCACCCGCATTCCCCCAATGTCAGCACCACGCAAGGGAATTTGGAGGCTATGTAGGGATTTGGGGGAAATGGGGAAACTATGGGAATAAGCTAACGGTCGGGAACTACTTATGACACTATATGTTGTATACGGCACACTATTTATACATGTCGTTTATGTTAGGTATTACAATGTCACACACAATTTCCGCACCAAACCATGTGAGAAGACAACGTAGGTTAGACACGGTTGTTGTTACATAACCGTATGTGATGTACTACCCTGTCCATATAATTGAGTTACATTGAGATATCGTGTAAATAGCCGCTTTGCGGATATCCGTAAAAAACAGCCACTCTGCATATAGAGATGGCAGCGGCGGCCTAGACAGTGGCTACCGGAGAAGAGGTCAATCCTCGGTCAGTGGGCGGTGGCAGCGTCATAGGAGGTCAATCCTCGGTCTGCGGCGGGAGATAGGAGGAGCTCAACCATCGAGGTCGGCGACGGTGTGATTCGAGCACATCCATCACGGTCGATGGCGGGATAGTGGAGGTGGAACTTCAGGCGGCAGTCGCACTAAGCTTTGCTCCTTGACCCTGCTGTCTCAGCGTGCCGCCGCATCACGCTTCTCTGTCTGCTGGGTGGAGGTCACCGCGTGGCTAATTAATTAAGGTATTCTTTTCGTGAGTGGCTTAATTAAGGTATTCAATTCCTAAGGGTAGTGTTGTACTAGTACTCTGCGTGTAAATTGACTGGCCATTAATTTTTGTCATTGCACGTCTGGATAACAACATGGAGCACCCTTAGTAATTATGAAAATAAAACCTTGTGATTTATGCACGCATCTTTGGGCAGCAAAAAATCTGTGTATTAATGTTGTTGTTTTGTTTTTAATTACCATTTGTGTGGTGCAGGTGGAACGATCTCGATGGATGAAGAATCGGAAAACTGCAAATTTTAATAGTGGCGTGATAGAGTTCATGAATTTGGCTGAAAGTACAAAGAGGAGAATTGGTGATGCGGATAACATCCTGTGTCCATGTACTGATTGTGCCAATACAGAGTCACATGAAGTTGCAAATGTCTAGTTGCACTTAGTCTCTAGGGGATTCATGGATGGATATACACGTTGGACCAAACACGGTGAAGAGGATGTCATGGATGAAGATACCCAGGGCAGCGAGATGCCAAACCCCGATCAGTGTCACAAGGATGTTGAATCTAACATTGGGGTAGAGGCGTCAAGCTACCAATGGAACACCAGAAAGCCAAAACGCCCACTGGAAAACCAAGACATCGACGCAGATGATGAAGATCTTGATATGTCAGATTTTGCTGCTATGATTGCAGATTTCGAGGGCCCAAAAAAGGATATGATTGGGTACAAGGATCTGCCAACCATTGATGCGGACTCCAAGAAATACTTGTATCTAGGTTGCCAAAAGAAATATTCCAAGTTGTGTGCCACCCTGGCGCTTCTCAGATTTAAAGCAGCAAACGGTCTATCAAACAAGGACTTCACAGAGATCTTAGGTATTTTCAAAGAAATTCTTCCAAAAGATAATGTGCTCCCCAGAAGCACGAATGAAGCCAAGAAAATTGTTTTCCCATTGGAACTTGAAGTACAGAAGATACACACTTGTGTGAGTGATTGTATATTGTACCATGGTGAGTACAAAGATTTGCGTGCATGTACCACATGCAAGCATGCACGATACAAGCGCAGGAGAGCAAAGGACAAGTACAAATTGGACGGCGAGATCAAGACAGGAATCCCGTTCAAGGTTGTTTGGTACTTGCCTTTAATTCCAAGGTTGAGGCATTTGTTTGAAAACCCTAGAGAGGCAAAGAGGTTGCGGTGGCATCATGATGAGCGAATTGAGGATAAGTTTATGAGGCACCCGAAAGATGGGGCTCAGTGGGAATTAGTCGATAAGAAGTTTGAAAAATTTGCCAAGGATCCTAGAAGTATAAGGCTCGGGGAGTGTACTGATGGGATGAATCCTTTTCGCGATATGAGCACCAATCACAGCACATGGCCGGTGCTTCTGTGCATATATAACCTAGCTCCTTGGTTGTGTATGAACAAAAAATACATTATGATGTCAATTATTATCGAAGGCCCGAAGCAACCTGGAAATGACATCGACATTTACTTCCAGCTACTAGTAGAAGAACTGTTGACAGTGTGATAGATGCACCTGCTGTAAATTTTTATGATGCTTATAGAAAGGAGATTTTTGATCTACATGCGATGCTGGTGTACACCATTCAAGATATGCCGGCATTAGGCAACACATCGGTCAGAAAACAAAGGGAGATGTAGGGTGTGTCACATGCATGGATAGGGCAGCTAGCAGAGGACTTCCCAACTCGCTCAAAACCATGTATTTGCGTCATCGTAGGTTCTTACAGAAAACTCACCCATACCGAAAGATGAAAGCTGAATTTGATGGTACGGCAGAGGCAGGTGTTAGCCCAAGACCCTATGAAGGGGAGGTGGTCCAAAACATGGCTAAAAAATTTAATGTTGTGCTTGGCAAGAACCACCCTTTGATGATGAAAGAAATACCCAAGGGTCAAGTGTTTAAGAAGAAATCGGTGTTCAGGAAATTACCTTACTGGGAGATCTACATGTACGTCACTGCATAGATGTCATGCACGTAGAGAAGAACGTATGTGAAAGCATCTTTGGTACTCTGCTCAAGATTAAAGGTAAAAGAAAGGATGGTGGCGGTTCACGGCTCGATATGCGTGTTGATCAATCAAAATGCAAGAGTGAAGCAGAAGATGATGAAAAATTCATCAAAGCTTGCCAGAGTTACAATTTTGGTACAAAAGAAGCAACGCAGTTCTTCACCTATTTGTTGTCAGTTAAGAAACCCTCTTCCTACTACACAAACATTAGAAGACTCATGGATGTGTGCTCAGGTAAAATGAAGTTGGGACACATGAAGTCACATGATTGCCACATAATGTTGACACAAATCCTCCTGGTGGCCATCGGGAATCTGATGGACAAAGATATAAGAAACACACTCATTGACCTCTGTGATTTCTTCAACAAACTATGGTAGAAAGTTGTAGATCCTAAAGAGTTGGATCATATGCAAGATGATATTGCAAGAATATTGTCCAACCTAGAGATGTTTTTCCCACCGTGATTCTTTGATGTCATGGTCCATATCACTGTGCACCTTGTCAACGAGATAAAGTATTGTGGTCATGTGTTTCTTCACAACATGTATCCCTTCAAGCGGTTCATGGGAATACTGAAGCACTTTTGTCGGAACCAAAACCATCCAGAGGCTCCTACAAGGTTATACCGTGGAGGAGGTGGTTGAGTTTTGCACCAAATACATGAATCAAAGACCTATAGGTTTGCCCCTCTCTCTCGCCACGAGGGAAAGCTGAAAGGTAAGCCGGTCTTTGCTGGCACGCAAATGGCTACACCTAGAGAATTGGCAGAGAAAGCCCATTTGACGGTACTGCTTAACATCCCAGTTCTTAGCGCTTATGCCGAAGAACACTTGGCAGAGATACGCCAAAGCTTCTTACCAATGGTCCCTTCATCAGATGTGGAGATGAAGGAGCACACTAAGAACTACGCCGAATGGCTGAAGAATCGTTTGACACAAGGATCCATCGATGACATTGCTATGTGGTTGGCACAAAAGCCATAACCTACGGTGTTGACGTACCAAGCATATGACATAAATGGATACACGTTGTACACTGAGGAACGTGATCAGAAGACCTCATATTAGAACAACTGTGTTCAAACCGAATGCATGACTATAAATGAAGCTGATAAAAGGGTATACTATGGAACCATCAAAGAGATTTGGGAGCTTGACTATGTGAAAGTTATGGTGGCATTATTCAGGTGCGCATGGATCCCTCTTGGTCAGGTAAGGATTGATGAGTACAGGAAGACCTGTGTTAACATGACAACGATGGCATATCATGCGGACCCATTCATTATTGCCAGCGATGCTACCCAAATTTTCTTTGTGGAAGACCCCTTGCATAAGAACTGCCATGTAGTGATGCATGGGAAGAGAAGGGGACTGGGTGTCGACGATGTTGCCGATGAGGACGAGTATGATGAATTTGATGAGTTGCTAGCCAAGGGATCACTCACCCGTGTAATGGAGAAGCGTAAAATCATCGTAAGACTAGTCTTTATGCCTACCCTACAACTTAATTCGTTCAATTTAGAACTGTCGCGTGTACTGAATTTGTGAGTTATGCCCGGTTTCTGTTGATGTAAGAACCGTTAATATGTTGACCTTGATATGCTGTCAGCTCCGACAATTAATATCAACTGTTTATTATTATTATTATTATTATTATTATTATTATTATTATATCATAGAGGTAGGACACTCAATTGATCTCACTACAGTATGTGTGAACAAAAATATGCAATCTGGTTTACGAATTGTTGGGGAATGCAATATTTCAAAAAAATTACCTACGATCACGCAAGATCTATCTAGGAGATGCATAGCAACGAGAGGGGAGAGTGTGTCGACGTACCGTCGTAGACGAAAGCGGAAGCGTTTAGTAACGCGGTTGATGTAGTCGAACGTCTTCGTGATCCAACCGATCCAAGCACCGAACGTACGGCACCTCCGCACTCAGCACACGTTTAGCTCGATGACGTCCATCGATCTCTTGATCCAGTTGAGGACGAGGGAGAGTTCCGTCAGCACGACGGCGTGGCGATGGTGATGATGAAGTTACCAGTGCAGGGCTTCACCTAAGCACTACGACAATATGACTGAGGTGTGTAACTGTGGAGGGGGCACCGCACATGGTTAAGAGAAGACTTGGTGTGTCTTTGGGGTGCCCCCTCCCAGGTATATAAAGGGCGAGGAGAGGTGGCCGGCCGAAGGGGGCGCGCCATGGGGGGGAGTCCTACTTGGACTTCTGGTCCAAGTAGGATTCGCCCCCCTTTCCTATTCCCACTAGGAGAAGGGGGGAAAGAGGAGGAGGAGAGAAGGAATGGGGGCCGGCTCCCCTACCCTAGTCCAATTCGGTTTGGGCTTGGGGGGGTGAGCGCCACCACCTGGCCGCCGCCTCCTCTCTACACTAGGGCCCATGAAGGCCCATTGACTCCCGGGGGAGGGGGGGGGGTTCTGGTAACCCCCGGTACTCCAGAAATGCTCGAACCTTTCCAAAACCATTCTGGTGTCCAAACATAACCTTCCAATATATCAATCTTTATGTCTCGACCATTTTGAGACTCCTCGTCATGTTTGTGATCTCATCCGGTACTCCGAACAAACTTCAGTTCATCAAATCACATAACTCATAATACAAATCGTCATCGAACGTTAAGCATGCGGACCCTACGGGTTTGAGAACTATGTAGACATGACCGAGACACATCTCCAGTCAATAAACAATAGTGGAACCTGGATGCTCATATTGGCTCCTACATATTCTACAAAGATCTTTATCAATCAAACCGCATAACAACATATGTTGTTCCCTTTGTCATCGGTATGTTACTTACCCGAGATTCGATCGTCGGTATCATCATACCTAGTTCAATCTCGTTACCGGCAAGTCTCTTTACTCATTCTGTAATGCATCAGCCCGTGGCTAACTCATTAGACATATTGCTTGCAAGGATCCTAGTGATGTGCATTACCGAGAGGGCCCAGAGATACCTCTCTGATACACGGAGTGACAAGTCCTAATCTCGATCTATGCCAACTCAAAAAACACCATCGGAGACACCTGTACATCATCTTTATAATCACCCAGTTATGTTGTGACGTTTGATAGCACACAAGGTGTTCCTCCTGTATTCGGGAGTTGCATAATCTCATAGTCAGAGGAACATGTATAAGTCATGAAGAAAGCAATAGCAATAAAACTAAACGATCATTATGCTAAGCTAATGGATGGGTCTTGTCCATCACATCATTCTCTAATGATGGGTGATCCCGTTATCAAATGACAACACATGTCTATGGTCAGGAAACTTAACCATCTTTGATTAACGAGCTAGTCTATTAGAGGCATACTAGGGACACTCTGTTTGTCTATGTACTAACTTTATTATTGCCTCTAGGGCCTATTTCCTTCAGTCTCCCACTTGCACTAGATTCAATAATCTAGATTACATAGTAATGATTCTAACACCCATGGAGTTTTGGTGTTGATCATGTTTTTCCCATGAGAGAGGCTTAGTCAACGGGTCTGCAACATTCAGATCCGTATGTATCTTGCAAATCTCTATGTCTCCCTCCTTGACTTGATCGCGCATGGAATTGAAGCGTCTCTTGATGTGTTTGGTTCTCTTGTGAAATCTGGATTCCTTCGCCAAGACAATTGCTCTAGTATTGTCACAAAAGATTTTCATAGGACCCGATGCACTAGGTATGACACCTAGATCGGATATGAACTCCTTCATCCAGACTCCTTCATTTGCTACTTCCGAAGCAGCTATGTACTCCACTTCACATGTAGATCCCGCCACGACGCTCTGTTTGGAACTTCACCAACTGACAACTCCACCATTCAATATAAATACATATCCAATTTGTGACTTTGAGTCATCCGGATCAGTGTCAAAGCTTGCATCAACGTAACCATTTACGACGAGCTCTTTGTCACTACATAAACGAGAAACATATCCTTAGTCCTTTTCAGTTATTTTAGGATGTTCTTGACCGCTGTCCAGTGATCCACTCCTGGATTACTTTGGTACCTCCCTGCTAAACTAATTGCAAGGCACACATAAGGTCTGGTACACAGCATTGCATACATGATAGAACCTATGGCTGAGGCATAGGGAATGAGTTTCATTTTCTCTCTATCTTCTACAGTGGTCGGACATTGAGTCTGACTCAACTTCACACCTTGTAACACAGGCAAGAACCCTTTCTTTGACTGATCCATTTTGAACTTCTTCAAAACTTTATCAAGGTATGTCCTTTGTGAAAGTCCAAGTAAGCATCTTGATCTATCTCTATAGATCTTGATGCCCAATATATAAGCAGCTTCACCGAGGTCTTTCATTGAAAAATTCTTATTCAAGTATCCTTTTATGCTATTCAGAAATTCAGTATCATTTCCGATCAACAATATGTCATCCACATATAATATCAGAAATGCTACAGAGCTCCCACTCACTTTCCTGTAAATACAGGCTTCTCCAAAAGTCTGTATAAAACCATATGCTTTGATCACACTATCAAAGCATATATTCCAACTGCGAGAGGCTTGCACCAGTCCATAAATGGATTGCTGGAGCATGCACACTTTTTTAGCACCTTTTGGATCGACAAAACCTTCTGGTTGCATCATATATAACTATTCTTTAAGATATCCATTAAGGAATGTAGTTTTGACATCCATTTGCCAAATTTCATAATCATAAAATGCAGCAAATTCTAACATGATTCAGACAGACTTAAGCATCGCTATAGGTGAGAAGGTCTCATTGTAGTCAACTCCTTGAACTTGTCAAAAACCTTTCGCAACAAGTCGAGCTTTGTAGACAGTAACATTATTGTCAATGTCAGTCTTCCTCTTGAAGATACATTTATTCTCTATTGCTTGCCGACCATCCGGCAATTCAACCAAAGTCCACACTTTCTTCTCATACATGGCTCCCATCTCAGATTTCATGGCCTCAAGCCATTTCGCGGAATTTGGGCTCATCATCGCTTCCTCATAGTTCGTAGATTCATCATGGTCAAGTAACATGACCTCCAGAACAGGATTATCGTACCACTCTGGTGCAGATCTTATTCTGGTTAACCTACGAGGTTCGGTAGTAACTTGATCAAAAGTTTCATGATCATCATCATTAGCTTCGTCACTAATTGGTGTAGGAATCACTGGAACTGATTTCGGTGATGAACTACTTTCCAATTCGGGAGAAGGTACAATTACCTCATCAAGTTCTACTTTTCTTCCACTCACTTCTTTCGAGAGAAACTCGTTCTCTAGAAAGGATCCTTTCTTAGCAACGAATATCTTGCCTTCGGATCTGTGATAGAAGTTGTACTGATACGTCTCCAACGTATCTATAATTTTTGATTGCTCCATGCTATATTATCTACTGTTTTGGACTATATTGGGCTTTATTTTCCACTTTTATATTATTTTTGGGACTAACCTATTAACCGGAGGCCCAACCCAGAATTGCTGTTTTTTGCCTATTTCAGTGTTTCGGATAAACAGGATATCAAACGGAATAAAATCTTCGGAAACGTGATTTTCTCACCGAACGTGATCCAGGAGACTTAGACCCTACTGCAAGGGATCAAAGAGGCGATCACGAGGGTGGGGAGCGCCCCCCTAGGGCGCGCCCCCTGCATCGTGGGTCCCTCGGTGCTCCACCGACGTACTCCTTCCTCCTATATATACACACGTACCCCCAAACGATCAGGACAGGAGCCAAAAACCTAATTCCACCACCACAACTTTCTGTATCCATGAGATCCCATCTTGGGGCCTGTTCCGGAGCTCCGCCGGAAGAGGGCCGTCATCACGGAGGGCTTCTACATCATCCAAGCCCTTCCGATGAAGTGTGAGTAGTTTAACTCAGACCTTCGGGTCCATAGTTAGTAGCTAGATGGCTTCTTCTCTCTCTTTGAATCTCAATACAAAGTTCTCCCCCTCTCTTGTGGAGATCTATTCGATGTAATGTTCTTTTTGCGGTGTGTTTGTTGAGACCGATGAATTGTGGGTTTATGATCAAGTCTATCTATGAATAATATTTGAATCTTCTCTGAATTCTTTTATGCATGATTGGTTATCTTTGCAAGTCTCTTCGAATTATCCGTTTGGTTTGGCCAACTAGATTGGTAGTTCTTGCCATGGGAGAAGTGCTTAGCTTTGGGTTCGATCTTGCGGTGTACTTACCCAGTGACAGAAGGGGCAGCAAGGCACGTATTGTATCATTGCCATCGAGTGTAACAAGATGGGGTTTATTTCATATTGCATGAATTTATCTCTCTACATCATGTCATCTTGCTTAAGGCGTTACTCTGTTTTTAACTTAATACTCTAGATGCATGTTGGATAGCGGTCGATGAGTGGAGTAATAGTAGTAGATGCAGAATCATTTTGATCTACTTGTCATAGACATGATTCCTATATACATGATCATGCCTAGATATTCTCATAATTATGCACAATTCTATCAATTGCTCAACAGTAGTTTGTTCACCCACCGTAGAATACTTATGCTCTTGAGAGAAGCCACTAGTGAAACCTATGGCCCCCGGGTCTATTCTCATCAAATCAATCTCTATAACTTTTATATTGTTTTGCTATTTACTTTGCTTTTACTTTTTACTTTGCATCCTTATATCAAAAATACCAAAAATATTCTATCTATCAGATCTCATTCTCGTAAGTGACTGTGAAGGGCTTGACAACTCCTAATCGCGTTGGTTTCGAGTAGCTATTGCTTTGTGCAGGTACGAGGGACTTGAGCGTGGGCTCCTAGTGGATTGATACCTTCGTTCTCAAAAACTAAGGGAAATACTTACGCTACTCTGCTGCATCATCCCTTCCTCTTCGGGGTAAACCAACGCAAGCTCAAGACGTAGCAAGAAGGATTTCTGCGCCGTTGCCTGGGAGTCTACGCAAAAAGTCAATATATCAAGTACCCATCACAATCCCTATCTCTCGCATTACATTATTTGCCATTTGCCTCTCGTTTTCCTCTCCCCCAATTCACCCTTGCCGTTTTATTCACCCTCTCTCTCTATTTGCCTCTTTCGTCCGCTTGCTTTTTGTTTGCTCGTGTGTTAGATTGCTTGTTTGTTGCGATGGCTCAAGATACTACTAAATTGTGTGACTTCACCAATACCAATAATAATGATTTCCTTAGCACTCCGATTGCTCCTCTAACCGATGCTGAATCTTGTGAAATTAATACTGCTTTGTTGAATCTTGTTATGAAAGATCAATTCGCCGGCCTTCCTAGTGAAGATGCCGCTACTCATCTGAATAGCTTCGTTGATTTATGTGATATGCAAAAGAAAAAAGATGTGACGCCCCGAGACCGCTGTGCCAGGTGTCCTCCAGTTATTCGCTGTTGTTGCCTTGTCATTGCTTGTGTGTCATGCATTGCATATCATGTCATCATGCGCATTTCTGCATACATGTTCGTCTCATGCATCCGAGCATTTTCCCCGTTGTACGTTTTGCAATCCGGCGCTCCTATGTCACCCGGTGTCCCCTTTTACCTCTTTTCGTGTGCGGGTGTTAAACGTTTTCGGATTGGACCGAGACTTGCAATGCGGCCTTGGTTTACTACTGGTAGACCGCCTGTCAAGTTTCGTGCCATTTGGACTTCGTTTGATACTCCAACGGTTAACCGAGGAACCGAAAAGGCCTCGTGAGTGTTGCAGCCCGACACCCTTCCAATTTGGCCCAAAACCCACCTAAACCCCCTCCATCATCTCGGTCGTTCGATCACGATCGCGTGGCCGCAAACCGCACCTCATTTGGACTCTCCTAACTCCCTCTACCTATAAATATGCCCTCCCCGTCCATTTTTCGCGGACGAAACCCTAGATCTACTCCTCCCTGGGCCGCCGGACATGTCCGCCGCCGTCCGGACATGTCCAGCCGCCACGCCGGACCAATGGCATCGTGCCACCTGTCCCGCCGGCCCTCTCTCTCTCCCTGCACCGTGCCCGGCCCGGGGAACCCGAATAGGGCCCCCGAGAGCCCATCGCCGCCCCGCAGCGCCCGAGCGTGCCCGCCGCCTTCCGCGCCGAAGGCCGTCGCGCCGCCGCGTCGCCGGCGCCCGCCGCGCCTCCGCCGCCTTCGCCATCCGGCGCCGTCCGCCGCCTCGCCGCGCCCCTCATCGCCTCGCCGTGCCGCCGCAGGTGCTCGCCGGCGCCGCCCCGGTCCGCCGTTGCCTCGCCGGCCGGACAAGGCCCCGGCTACCTCCTCCTCCGATGAACCTCCCTCATCTCCGGCGATTCGTCGTCAGCTACAGTGTTTCCGGCCGTCCTCGATTTCCATGCACGATCTGGATCTTAGATCTGTAATTCCCCCCGTTGACTTTTCCCCTCCGAACCCTAATTTTTATGCATTTTTCAACGCATCATAACTCTTCATCTGTGGCTCTGTTTTGAGCGTGTAGCATATCGAAATGTTCTTCTCGAAGAGTACATCATTTCATCTCATTGCATCATTTTCATTTGAGCTCATCTTGATGCCCGAAATGCTGTTGGAAGAGCGCTATGTGGTGAATTTGTCAGATCTGTTTCATCAAGTAGCTATTTGTCATTTTTGCCATGTTTATTGTGTGCATGCTATGACCCTGAGCTCTACATGTGTTCTGTTATATGCCATGCCATCTTTACAAAGGTGCTTGCCATGTATTTTTGTGATATTTGTGGTGACTAGCACAAGCTTGCAAAGTAGCGTAATCGGTAATGCTGATTTCAGGGACTTCGAATTTCACTAAGTCCTTGTCCTGATTTTGTCGTTATGCCATATGTTCATGTTGTTTCCTAGTGATCTGTGCCTCTTTTGAGGATGATCAGTAATTATGGTTTGTTAACATTGTGGTGCTCTATCCATCCATGTCTTTGTTTGCATTTATGGAGCAACCTAGCTTGAGTCAATCGAGCTCTAGTTTTGCTATATCGTGAATCCTGGCAGATTGTTGAGTTGTTAGCGATTTTGCCGAGGATGTTGCTATTGATCCGTGCGTGCTATGTTGTTGTTCTTGCCATGTCTAGCTTCTATGCCATGTATTCTTGACGGGTGTATGCTTAGTTTGTCATGCCATGCTCTGTAGTGAGTGCATCGAGCTCCTAAACATGCCTACTCGTTAACAGATTTGCATCCTCCAGTTTTTCACTAAGCCTGAATCTGTTTATGTTTTTGCTATGTTCACATGCTTGCAATTGTATTTTCTGATCCCTTTTGGCTCAAGGTCACTAAGGGACTTTTGTTAAGTGCTTTGAGTAGCTTCATGAAATGCCTTTCTTTGCCATGTTAAGTTCCTATAGCATGTAGTTTTCATGCTCTAAAGTGTGCTTCCTGATGATAAATTCCAGACTTGTGTTAATTTCACTAAGTCTGAAACCTGTTATCTTTTGCACTTTTACCATGCTTGTTTGAACCTGTTAATTAGTGATTTATCCGTAGCTCAGTGTTCATCTTTTGTCAAGCATCTTGAGTAGATTCCTGTCATGTATTTTGTTGCCATGTTTGAGTGATGTAGCATATTTAACTTTTTGCATTTAGATGGCTACTTGCTGATTATCACAGACCGGTGCCATATTTGTTTTGCTTGCCATTTCCAAACCGTGCATCCGATTCCGGTGATCTTTATATCGATTTCAACCGAAATCACCTCACCTTTCCAGTGGCACTCTTGGATTTCCAAGTTAAGGCCAGGTTCAATCATTCCTTGTCAAATCATGCATATGCACCGCATCCCGCATCCCGCTTATCATACCATGATCATGTGTTGGTTGTTTACTATGTTGTGTGCTTCTTTCCGGTGGTTGCTTCTTTGGGTTGGTTCCGGTAACATCGCGTTTGTGAGGACCTGTTCGTCTACGTCTGTTTGTCTTCTTCATGGACTCGTTCTTCTTCCTTGCGGGATTTCAGGTAAGATGACCATACCCTCGAAATCACTTCTATCTTTGCTTGCTAGTTGCTCGCTCGTTTGCTATGCCTATGCTGCAATACCTACCACTTGCTTATCATGCCTCCCATATGTTGAGCCAAGCCTCTAACCCACCTTGTCCTAGCAAACCGTTGTTTGGCTATGTTACCGCTTTGCTCAGCCCCTCTTATAGCGTTGTTAGTTGTAGGTGAAGATTGAAGTTTGTTCCTTGTTGGAACATGGAGATGTTGTTCCTTGTTGGAACATGTTTATATGTTGGGATATCACAATATCTCTTATTTAATTAATGCATCTATATACTTGGTAAAGGGTGGAAGGCTCGACCTTATGTCTGGTGTTTTGTTCCACTCTTGCTGCCCTAGTTTCCGTCATATCAGTGTTATGTTCCCGGATTTTGCGTTCCTTACGCGGTTGGGTTATAATGGGAACCCCTTGACAGTTCGCCTTGTATAAAACTCCTCCAGCAAGGCCCAACATTGGTTTTACCATTTGCCACCTAGCCTTTTCTTTCCCTTGGGTAGGCCTGCCCAAGGGTCATCTTTATTAAACCCCCGGGCCAATGCTCCTCTGAGTGTTGGTCCAACCTGTCAGCTGCCGGTGGCCACCAGGGGCAACTCTGGGCTGGCCTACCGGAACCTTGGACAATCTGGTGTGCCCTGAGAAAGAGATATGTGCAGCTCCTATCGGGATTTGTCGGCACATTCGGGTGGCTTTGCTGGTCTTGTTTTACCATTGTCGAGGATGTCTTGTAACCGGGATTCCGAGCCTGATCGGGTCTTCCCGCTAGAAGGAATATCCTTCGTTGACCGTGAGAGCTTGTGATGGCTAAGTTGGGACACCCCTGCAGGGATTTGAACTTTCGAAAGCCGTGCCCGCGGTTATGGGCAGATGGGAATTTGTTAATGTCTGGTTGTAGAAAACCTGAAGTTGACCTTAATTAAAATACATCAACCGCGTGTGTAACCGTGATGGTTTCTTCTCGGCGGGGTCCGGGAAGTGAACACGTTGTTGGAGCTATGTTTGACGTAGGTTGTTCTAGGATCACTTCTTGATCATAGTTGTTCGACCATGCTTTTGCCTTCTCTTCTCGCTCTCATTTGCGAATAGGTTAGCCACCAAATATGCTAGTCGCTTGCTGCAGCTCCACCTCATACCTTTTACCTTACCTATAAGCTTAAATAGTCTTGATCGCGAGGGTGTGAGATTGCTGAGTCCTCGTGACTCACAGATACTTCCAAACCAGTTTGCAGGTGCCGATGTTACCGAGCAGGTGACGCAACCAAGCTAAAGGAGGAGCTCAATGAAGATCTTGTCCTTTGTGTTGTTTCGTTCTAGTTGATCAGTAGTGGAGCCCAGTCGGGACGATCGGGGATCTGTGTAGCATTTGGCGTAGTCTTCTTTTATTTTGGTTCCGTACTCGGACCTTGATTGTATCTGGATGAATGTAATGCTTTATTCATGTATTTGTGTGAAGTGGCGATTGTAAGCCAACTACGTAACTCTTTCCCTTATGTATTACATGGGTTGTGTGAAGATTCCCCACTTGCGACATTGCTTTCAATGTGGTTATGCCTCTAAGTCGTGCTTTGACACGTGGGAGATATAGCCGCATCAAGGGCGTTACAGAAGATGTCAATAATGATGTCATTAAATTGAAGCCATTTCCTTTTTCGCTTAGAGATCGTGCTAAAGCTTGGTTTTTGTCTTTGCCTAAGAATAGTATTGATTCATGGAACAGGTGCAAAGATGCTTTTATCTCTAAGTATTTTCCTCCCGCTAAGATCATCTCTCTTAGAAACGATATAATGAACTTCAAAAAACTTGATCATGAACATGTTGCACAAGCTTGGGAGAGAATGAAATTAATGATATGTAATTTCCCTACTCATGGTTTGAATTTGTGGATGATTATACAAAATTTTTATGCCGGATTGAATTTTGCTTCTAGAAACCTTTTAGATTCGGCCACGGGAGGCACTTTTATGGAAATCACTTTAGGAGATGCTACTAAACTCCTAGATAATATTATGGCTAATTATTCTCAATGGCATACTGAAAGAACTTCTAATAAAAAAGTGCATGCGATAGAAGAAATTAATGTGTTGAGTGGAAAGATGGATGAACTTATGAAATTATTTGCTACTAAGAGTGTTTCTTCTGATCCTAATGATATGCCTTTGTCTACTTTGATTGAGAATAATAATGAATCTATGGATGTGAATTTTTTGGTAGGAATAATTTTGGTAACAACGCTTATAGAGGGAATTTTAATCCTAGGCCATATCCTAGTAATCCTACTAATAATTATGGGAATTCCTACAACAACTCTTATGGAAATTATAATAAGATGCTGTCGGTGTACAAAAGGAGGGGTACACTTTTTGTACCCCTATAACTGTGCACGGGCAGTCTTTGCCACGGGCACCACCACACCAAGCAAGGCAAGGGAGGTGAGCCAGGGTAAGACCGAAGCTCAGGAGAACTAGAACGACGCCGAGGCCAAGACCACGAAGAGCAAAGACGACGAAGCGAACTCCCCCGGCAAGATCCTTGCCGGGAGACAGTTCTAGCAGCCCCGGCAACACCCTTGCCACAGCAACTCGTCCCGCGCCTACGGAGCAAGTCACCCTTGAGTCCACTGCCCCCAAATGGCAAGGATTTAGGAGACATCCCCGTGGAGGCATGCAGATCTTCGTGAAGACATTCAAGATCAGATACACACTAAGGAGACCACAACCCTTGGCGGGATCCCAGCCGAGGAAGACCATAAGGCCCCCGGAAAGCGCCTTGCCAGGGATGACAGCAGGCGCCTCGGCATGACCCTTGCCGGGGCCCCGGCAAGGCCCTTGCCGAGGACACTCACCGGGCCACCATCAGGCCCACGCCGACTAAACCTCCACCACCGCATGCATGCAGCTGCCGACCCAACCAGCTGGGCAGGCACCTGCGTGGCGGCATGCAGATCTTCATGAAGACCCACCACTACGCCACCTCAGCTGCCTACCTACCTACGTGGCATCGCAGGCATCGCTGGCCAGGGAGCGTGTCGACACAAGAAGGAGCAGCGACGGACGAGACAAGCTTCTCCCCCGTCCCCGATAAAGCAAGGACACCTAAGCAAGACACATTAAATGCGCCTTGTCATGTAATGCGAGGGATAACCTCGCATCACCATACCCTTTCCACCTCCTGTGTGCCACGATGGCATCCCCTTTTTTCTATAAAAGGAGGCCCGAGGCGACCAGGAGAAGGATTCGGCTTTTTGGAGCTCCTCATGCCCCATAGCTAGCTCAAGAACACCGATATACAATCCACCAAAGCAGGAGTAGGGTTTTACGCATCCTTGCGGCCCGAACCTCGATAAACAAACTGTGGGCTACCTGTTAGATCTGCTCTTCCCACGACCCCGCGCCCCGCTAACCTTAGTAGGGATTCTTGTGATCCCATAGGTGTCGCTCCTTAGCACCGGCATCTTTGGCGCGCCAGGTAGGGGGTGGAGTTGTGAGAATCGGCTCTAGCAATCAGCCCAGCACTCCTTCGTCTTCGTGGCCCTTGGAGAAGAAAGGGGGCCGGAAGACCAGCGCTCGAGCGACTACAAACAGAAGCTAAGTTGCACTGAACCCTTATTTGTTCTATCCTTCTTATATGAGTTTATTCCCCCTGGACATGTCACGCCTTTGTATGAGAAACCTGCACGCCAGGGGGCTCTCCCACAATCGGCAACGCCCTTGCCCTGTTTCGAGTCCGCTCAATAGCTCAAGCGGCTGCGTCGAGAATGGTAGAGTAGCCTTCCGCGATCAACAACGCTCTCGATTCTGACTCGAGTCAAGCTCGACAGTTCGAGCGGCCGCGTTCAGAACGGAAAGGTGGCTCGTCCGGCAACACGCGTACCTAGCAGGCCCATGGGGATCCGTCCCCAAAACGCCGCTAGGGGCTTCCGCGTCGGCGAGCCTACCCAATCGGCGTAGGGCACCCATACAAAGAGGAATTGAACGGGGAAATAACGTGCATGAAATTAAAAAGTACTGCAAAGTTATATTACATCACATCATTGCTGCGGTTCTAACTAAAGATGAAATTTGTCTTGGTCGTGAACGTGCAGCGGCGGTGAAGAATGGGATGCCTAATCCCGGCGCTGGCCTTCCACCCTCTTGATTTCGTCGATGCTGCTGATGATGGGCTTGATGCGCTCCTTGAGCACCGTGAGGTCAATACCATCCGGCAAGCTATCCATCGTGGCACCGAAGTCGAGGTCGGGATTCCACTACGCCATCTTGGTGAGGACCTTGGTCATGACCCCCCGGCAAAGTCGCCGGGCTTCCCCGGCCAACGTGGCTGCTCGGTTGGAGTGAAGATAAGCCAAGGCTCCGAGGACACCCTCGAAGAACAGGGTCAGCTTGGTGTTGACGGTCCTGCTGCGCTCAGGGGCATACCTCACGTTTGGCATCCCCATGGTGGCCAACTGCGAGGTGACCCTGCCGGCGACATCCTCCAGACGGCTGATCCATCTGTTCTCCCCCGCCACATAATCTTGGTGGGAGGCGGCCTCATTCGCCCGCAGCTGCTTCTCCTCCTCCAGACTCCTGGTCAAGGTCTCCTCCCGAGCCCTGCTCTCCGACAACATCTTCTCGAGATCCTCCAGCTTCAGCTTGAGATCTCTGATGGAGTTTTGCGCTTCGGAGAGCTCCCCAGCCTTGCTGATGACCGCTCCTTGCGCCTCCACCAAGGCGCTGTTGAGCGTGCTCTTCTCGTTGGACAGCTTGAGGGCCTGCTCCTTCAACTCGTCCTACGCCGCCTCCAACTCCCTTACTTTGCCGGCATGGGCCAGAGCCTGGGCATCGAGTGCCTCCTTGTGCCTCTACTCCAGCTCGCGAGTCCGCCACGCGACAAGGGCCTCGAGCTCCTCATCCTTGCCATGGAGCGCTGCGGCAAGCTTCGCCTCACGCACGGTGAGGTCCTCTTCCTGGTTATCCAGTGCGGCTTGATGCTGGTTTCGGACGGCCTCGGCCGCGGCAGCCAAGTTCGCCGCCTGTTCCTGGGCCTTCTCGATGTCAGCCATCTTCATGGTGAGCTCGACATTGCGCTTGGCCAATTCCTCCTAGAAGGCCCACTGCTCCTCGCGAGTCTGGTGGAACCAGGTCTGCGTCTCAGCAACGCGCGCCTTGAAATCCACCTCCGCCTGGTCCACCATTGCCGTCCTGGACTTAACCTTGTCCAGACGGACACGGTAGAGCGCCTGGAGTTTTCGGAAGTTGGCCCCCATAGCATGGAAAAGCTGCTCTTCTGGAGAACCATCACCGCCAATGCCCGGCTCATCGACAACCTCATGCCCGGTGGTGGCAAGCACCTCGCCGTCAAAGACTTCCCCTTCGGCGGGCGCTCGGGAACTTGACGCCCCTGGGAGATGGACGAAAAGATCATCGCCCACCTTCAGATACCTGCCGGGGCCCGAGGTTGAGGAGGAGGGAGGCTGATCATCAACCGCCTCTTCCTCGGCAGTGGCCTTGCCGGCTTCCCCAGCAGGCCCACCGTTGGCGCCCTCGGCAGAAGCCTCACCGGTCGCCTTGGCGGCCCCCGCAGCGGTGTCCTCGACAGCATCCTTGGTGGCCTCCTCAGCAATGTTCCCAACAACGGTATCCACGTCCTCCATACCTATTGAAGGAGGGCCTGGGTAGTAATGGGAGCATGGAAGCCAAGGACAAGAATAAGGAAAAAACAAAGACGGAGGACAGGCGACTCACCAGTGCCAAGTTGTGAAGCATAAGTCCCCTCCCCGCCAGCATCCGGCGCCGCGGCAGAGTCACCAGCGCCCAAGTTCCCCTCTTCCTCCATGGGTGTGGGCTCCGTGCTTGATGCCCTTGCCGGGGACGCCCCTCGCGGCGGCGTAGTCGATGGGGGTGGTGTGTTGGGGGTAGCCCTCTGCGGCTCCTCCTGCTGCCGCTCCCCTCCTGCGAACCCGGCAAGGTCAACACCATAGCATCGAACGCCTACCACATGTCGAGTAAGAGGAGGGTGACGAACTTACGCTGGGGGCTGTGCCGGGGGCTGCTGTCTGGGCTGCTCAACACCACCAGTGGCGTCTGTGAAGCCCCAACTGGGGGCTGACTGCTCGCGGAGGCCTTCGCCCTCTTCACCCTCTGGGCCAACGTCTCTACATCCCTGCAAAAGCAAAAACGGATCAAGATAAGTGACTTGATTCAGGGGAATGGAAATGGCAGTAAGGGAAGGAGTACTTACTCGTCATCTATCTCCTCTTCCTCCGCCACTTTCCTTTTCCTCTTCGGGCTAAGAGGCCCGAGATCAAAAGTGACCTCCGCGTCAACATCCGAGTCGACATCTGCCGGAGGAGGCGAAGATGACGGGGTTTGTGCACGCCTAGATGAGGAAGGGGCTGTTGTCTTCTTCTTCTCAATGGCCTTCGTTAGCCTCTTGGCTGCCGAGGCCCTCGTGTGGCGCCCAGACCCCTCTAGGGTCAATTGAGGCCGCGTAGCCCTGCCGGGCCGAACCGGCTCGCCGGACTCAGCCCGCCGCAGGACTCGTCCTCTTCCCTTGGTTGGCATTGAGCCCACCGCCACGTCCTCCTCCGACGACGACTCGTCGGCCGCGTCTTCGACGAGCGGAGCTCTAGTGTCGGCGCTGCTGACCTCCTCGGAGGCCGCCGCCCACCGGGCGAGCTCCTCTTCCTCAGCAGCCGTTGCGGCCTTGTCCTCCTCACCCCCGGCGCGGCCGACCTGCATGGCAAGCTGAGCCTCCCTCGCCGTAGTGGCAATGTAGTCCAGCTCTGCCTGGGTGGTGTCCATGATAAGCCACCGCTCGGTGTCAGCATTGACATACACCTCGATCAGGGTGTCAAAGAATTGCTGCACATCAGCATCCTTCGGCTCCTTCCAGCTCGATACAAGGCCGTGCGCGTTACAGTCCGGCATCTTGGCGATGATCTCGGACCGACGTGAATTGTTGCACAACGGGACCACCCCCACTGGCAACTTGAAAAACGGCCCCTTGATGGCCTTGCCAACCTTTTTGGCAGCCCTCGCGGCCTTGCCGGTCCGTTCGACCTCACCGTCGCGACCCACACCAAGCTAGAAAAGCCGCTGGTAGAAGTGGGCATGCGCCAGCACTGTGAAGTTGGGGTCGAGGCCGGGGCGGAGTCGCATAATGTCAACCGGGTTCGTAAAGAGCCAAGCTGGCCTCCCCTTGTTGTGCAACGGGGCGATCCGGCGGCGAATGAAGTCCGCCCCGATCATCTCAAGGGTGAGTCCGGCCCGGGTGAGCCAGAGATTCCTGATGGTGGCGACTGTGAGCCTCCTGTCGGCGGCGTCGACATCGCTCCAATCGCTGCCACGGACCGGTGGCGCTCGGCGGACCTTGCAGAACTCCGGTGGGTTCTCATCCTCAATCTAGCACCACCGGCCACGCCATTCCTCCCACCTCTCCTTCACGGCACCGTCCGGGTACGCCCCCTTGGATCTTGGGATCCGGGTGACGCAACCAGAGACGGCACCTCCTGGCTGGATCCAAGGAAAGAAGTAATGGCGGAGGAGCGCCGTGTTGGGCTGCACCCCGGCAAAGCCTTCGCAAAGATGCGCGAAGAAAGCCATGCACGTCACCGTATTCGGAGTAAAATCCAAGAGGCGAAAGCCGAAGGTGTGCATAATGTCATAGAAGAAATCGGAGAAAGGGGGGCATAACCCGCAAGAAAGATAATCGACGAAAAAGGGATACCAATTTGGAGCAGGATCGGCACAAGCAGCAGGAATGATGCGCGTCGCCGGGTGCCCCGAATTCTCTCCCCCGTCTTCGCTCCCCATAGGGGCCTGAAGGAGGCCCGGAGCTCTTGAACATCAACCGTCGAGGGGAAGAAAAAGGCGGACTTTGTCCGGTCCCCCGACAGCGCGCTCTCCGGCGGCTCCACAGTCCCAGCGCCCTTAGCCACCCCCTTGCCCTTGACGGATTTGGGCGCCATGGCGACCAAGAAGTTTAGAGGGCTGAGGAAGGGGGGGTGGCGAAGCAACGACGGCAGGCGACGGTGGAAGCTTAGGAAGGAAGGAAGAGAGGAAACGACGGCTCTGAGATTGGAAAAGGCACGAGGAAAGAGGAGAAAGTGAGCAGCGTGCCCGCGGTTATTCCTTTCTTATGGGGGAAAACACGGGCCGCCTCCTTTCACATTAACTGTGGTGTGACGCATGCCCGTGGGAACCAACCCCACGCATGCCGCCCACGTCACACGCACCTCCCCACGCCGCGCCACGCGCGGGAGTCGTGGGAAGCGCAGCGATCGAAGAATCTTACCGCGGTAAAAACTGCCCTGCCTGCCCGCGCACCGTTTTTGGGCCTAGCCCAACAACGCGTTGCGCTTATGTGTGGCCCAGGCCAGGGGGCTCCTGTCGGTGTACAAAAAGAGGGGTACCCTTTTTGTACCCCTATAACTGTGCACGGGCAGTCTGATCCACGGGCACCACCACACCAAGCAAGGCAAGGGAGGTGAGCCAGGGTAAGACCGAAGCTCAAGAGAACTAGAACGACGCTGAGGCCAAGACCACGAAGAGCAAAGGGGACGAAGCGAACTCCCCCGGCAAGATCCTTGCCGGGAGATAGTTCTAGCAGCCCCGGCAAGACCCTTGCCGCGGCAAATCGTCCCGCGCCTACGGAGCAAGTCACCCTTGAGTCCACTGCCCCCAAAGGGCAAGGATTCAGGAGACATCCCCGTGGCGGCATGCAGATCTTCATGAAGACATTCAAGATCAGATACGCACTAAGGAGACGACAACCCTTGGCAAGATCCCAGCCGAGGAAGACCACAAGGCCCCCGGCAAGCGCCTTGCCGGGGATGACAGCAGGCGCCTCGGCAAGACCCTTGCCGGGGGGCCCGGCAAGGCCCCTGCCGAGGACACTCACAGGGCCACCATCAGGCCCACGCCGACTAAACCTCCACCACCGCATGCATGCAGCTGCCGACCCAACCAGCTGGGCAGGCACCTGCGTGGTGGCATGCAGATCTTCGTGAAGACCCACCACTGCGCCACCTCAGCTGCCTGCCTACCTACGTGGCATCGCAGGCATCGCTGGCCAGGGCGCGTGTCGACACAAGAAGGAGCGGCGACGGATGAGACAGGCTTCTCCCCCGTCCCCGATAAAGCAAGGACACCTAAGCAAGACGCATTAAATGCGCCTTGTCATGTAATGCGAGGGATAACCTCGCATCACCATACCCTTTCCACCTCCTGTGTGCCACGGTGGCATCCCATTTTTTCTATAAAATGAGGCCCGAGGCGACCAGGAGAAGGATTTGGCTTTTTGGAGCTCCTCACTCCCCATAGATAGCTCAAGAACACCGATATACAATCCACCAAAGCAGGAGTAGGGTTTTACGCATCCTTGCGGCCCGAACCTGGATAAACAAACTGTGGGCTACCTGTTAGATCCGCTCTTCCCACGACCCCGCGCCCCGCTAACCGTAGTAGGGATTCATGTGATCCCATAGGTGTCGCTCCTCAGCACCGACAGATGCCCTCTGATTTTGAATCTAATATTAAAGAATTTATTTCTTCGCAAAAGAATTTTAATGCTATGATTGGAGAAAAATTGCTTAAGATTGATGATTTGGCTAGGAACGTTGATAGAATTTCTCTTGATGTTGATGCTTTCAAACTTAGATCTATTCCACCTAAGCATGATATTAATGAGTCTCTAAAAGCCATGAGAATTTCAATTGATGAGTGTAAAGAAAGAACCGCTAGGATGTGTGCTTCCAAAGATGCCTTTATTAAAGCGTGTTCTTCCAATTCCTATGAAAATCAAGATGAAGATCTAAAAGTTATTGATGTGTCTCCTATTAAATCTTTATTTTGCAATATGAATGTTGATGAAACTGAATATGATCTTCCTTTACCTAGAAGGCGTTCTAAAAGTTCGGAGTGTTTAGATCTTAATGATGAAATTGATGAAAGTGGGATGGAAAGAAATAAAAATATAGATGTTGCTAAACCCACTATATTGGATTTCAAGGAATTTAATTATGAAAATTGCTCTTTGATTGATTGTATTTCCTTGTTGCAATCCGTGCTAAATTCTCCACATGCTTATAGTCGAAATCACTGTTCAAGATATCTTCCGATATTTCGATAAATCGGCCGATTTATCGCTTACCGTTGTCTGACTGATAAGATAAATCATCCGATAAATCAACCGATATGGCGATAAATCGGCTGATATGCCGATAATCTGGCCGATTTACCCCTTATCATGGGTCGACCGATAAGTTCCCGATAAGCGATATCCCCAACATTGGTCGAAATAAAGCCTTCACCGAACATATTGTTGATGCCTTGATGCAATCTTATGAAGAAAAACTTGAGTTGAAAGTTTCTATCCCTAGAAAACTCTATGATGAGTGGGAACCAACTATTAAAATTAAAATTAAAGATCATGAGTTTTATGCTTTGTATGATTTGGGTGCTAGTGTCTCTACTATTCCCAAGACTTTGTGTGATTTACTAGATTTCCGTAATTTTGATGATTGCTCTCTAAACATGCATCTTGCGGATTCCACTATTAAGAAACCTATGGGAAGAATTAATGATGTTCTTATTGTTGAAAATAGGAATTATGTGCCCGTAGATTTCATTGCTCTTGATATAGATTGCAATCCTTCTTGCCCTATTATTCTTGGTAGACCTTTCCTTAGAACGGTTGGTGCGATTATTGATATGAAGGAAGGGAATATTAGATTTCAATTTCCATTAAAAAGGGGCATGGAACACTTTCCAAGAAAGAAAATAAAATTACCATATGAAACTATCATGAGAGCCACTTATGGATTGCCTACCAAAGATGGCAATACCTAGATCTATCCTTGCTTGTTATGCCTAGCTAGGGGCGTTAAACGATACCGCTTGTTGGGAGGCAACCCAATTTTATTTTTATTCCTTGCTTTTTGCTCCTGTTTAGTAATAAATAAATTATTTAGCCTCTGTTTTGGTTGTGTTTTTTTTGTTTAATTAGTGTTTGTGCCAAGTAGAACCGTTGGGAAGACTTGGGGAAAGTCTTGTTGAACTTGCTGTAAAAAACAGAAACATTAGCCCTCACGAGAACTGCTGTCATTTTTATTTGAAGGGTGATATTTAGTTAATTATTTTTCAGATGATTAATAGATAAATCCCTCACGTCCAGCAATTTATTTTAGAATTTTTTGGGTTCCAGATTTTGCGCTAGCTACAGATTACTACAGACTGTTCTGTTTTTGACAGATTCTGTTTTTCGTGTGTTGTTTGCTTATTTTGATGAATCTATGGCTAGTAAAATAGTTTATAATCCATAGAGAAGTTGGAATACAGTAGGTTTAACACCAATATAAATAAATAATGTGTTCATTACACCACCTTGAATTGGTCTTTTGTTTTCTTTCGCTAACGGAGCTCACGAGTTTTCTATTTTGAGTTTTGTGTTGTGAAGTTTTCAAGTTTTAGGTGAATTCTTTTGATGGATTATGGAACAAGGAGTGGCAAGAGCCTAATCTTGGGGATTCCCATAGAAACCCCAAGATAATCCAAGGACACCAAAAAGTCAAAGCTTGGGGATGCCCCGGAAGGCATCCCCTCTTTCGTCCACTTCCATCGGTAATTTACTTGGAGCTATATTTTTATTCACCAACATGATATGTGTTTTGCTTGGAGCATATTGTATTATTTGTGTCTTTGTTTGTTAGTATGCCACAATCATCCTTGCTGTACATACCTTTTGAGAGAGCCATACATGAATTAAAATTTGATAGAATACTCTATGTGCTTCACTTATATCTTTTGATCTAGATAATTTCGCTCTATGTGCTTCACTTATATCTTTTGAGCTAGATAATTTTGCTCTATGTGCTTCACTTATATCTTTTGAGCTAGATAATTTTGCTCTATGTGCTTCACTTATATCTTTTGAGTGTTATAATTTTGCTCTATGTGCTTCACTTAGATCTTTTAGAGCACGGTGGTGGATTCGTTTTAAAGAAACTATTAATCTCTCATGCTTCACTTAAATTAATTTGAGAGTCTCTTAATAGCATGGTAATTTGCCTAATAATAATATGCTTGGTATTCAAGATTTGTGAAACTTTCTTTTGAGTGTGTTGAATATTAAGAAAAGATTGAAACATGATAATTGTTTTGAGATATGGAGGTGATAATATTAAAGTCATACTAGTTGAGTAGTTGTGAACTTAAAGAATACTTGTGTTGAAGTTTGTGATTCCCGTAGCATGCACATATGGTGAACCGTTATGTGATGAAGTCGGAGCATGATTTATTTATTGATTGTCTTCCTTATGAGTGGCGGTCGGGGACGAGCGATGGTCTTTTCCTACCAATCTATCCCCCTAGGAGCATGCGTGTAATGCTTTGCTTTGATAACTTCTAAATTTTTGCAATAAGTATATGAGTTCTTTATGACTAATGTTGAGTCCATGGATTATACACACTCTCACCCTTCCACCCTTGCTAGCCTCTCTAATACCGCGCACCTTTCGCCGGTATCATACACCTACCATATACCTTCCTCAAAACAGCCATCATACCTACCTATTATGGCATTTCAATAGCCATTCCGAGATATATTGCCATGCAACTTTCCACCATCTAGTTCATCATGACACATCCATCATTGTCATATTACTTAGCATGATCATGTAGTTTACATAGTATTTGTGGCAAAGCCACCATTCATAATTCTTTCATACTTGTCACTCTTGATTCATTGCATATCCCGGTACACCGCCGAAGGCATTCATATAGAGTCATACTTTGTTTTAGTATCGAGTTGTAATCATTGAGTTGTAAATAAATAGAAGTGTGATGATCATCATTCAATAGAGCATTGTCCCAAAAAAGGCCAAAGAAAAAAAAGAAGGCCAAAAAAATATAAATAAATAAAAAAGGGGCAATGCTACTATCCTTTTTTTCCACACTTGTGCTTCAAAGTAGCACCATGATATAGCAAGTCTCATATATTGTGCTTCAAAGTAGCACCATGTTCTTCATATAGAGAGTCTCATATGTTTTCACTTTCATATACTAGTGGGAATTTTACGTTATAGAACTTGGCTTGTATATTCCAATGATGGGCTTCCTCAAATTGCCCTAGGTCTTCGTGAGCAAGCAAGTTGGATGCACACCCACTAGTTTCTTTTGTTGAGCTTTCATACATTTATAGCTCTAGTGCATCCGTTGCATGGCAATCCCTACTCACTCACATTGATATCTATTGATGGGCATCTCCATAGCCCGTTGATACGACTAGTTGATGTGAGACTATCATCTCCTTTTTGTCTTCTCCACAACCACTATTCTATTCCACCTATAGTGCTATATCCATGGCTCACGCTCATGTATTGCGTGAAGATTGAAAAAGTTTTGAAAAAGTTAGAGTATGAAACAATTGCTTGGCTTGTCATCGGGGTTGCGCATGATTTAAATACTTTGTGTGGGGAAGATGGAGCATAGCCAGACTATATGATTTTGTAGGGATAACTTTCTTTGGCCATGTTATTTTGAGGAGACATAATTGCTTTGTTAGTATGCTTGAAGTATTATTATTTTCTATGTCAATATAAACTTTTGTCTTGAATCTTTCTAATCTGAATATTCATACCACAATTAAGAAGATTTGCATTGAAATTATGCCAAGTAGCACTCCGCATCAAAAATTCTCTTTTTATCATTTACCTACTCGAGGACGAGCAGGAATTAAGCTTGGGGATGCCTGATACGTCTCCAACGTATCTATAATTTTTGATTGCTCCATGCTATATTATCTACTGCTTTAGACTATATTGGACTTTATTTTCCACTTTTATATTATTTTTGGGACTAACCTATTAACCGGAGCCCCAGCCCAGAATTGCTGTTTTTTGCCTATTTCAGTGTTCTGGATAAACAGAATATCAAACAGAGTCCAAACGGAATAAAATCTTCGGAAACATGATTTTCTGACCGAACGTGATCCAGGAGACTTGGACCCTACCGCAAGGGATCAAAGAGGCGGTCATGAGGGTGGGGGGCACCCCCCCCTAGGGCCCCCCTGCCTTGTGGGCCCCTCAGTGCTCCACCGACGTACTCCTTCCTCCTATATATACACACGTACCCCCAAACGATCAGGACAGGAGCCAAAAACCTAATTGCACTGCTGCAACTTTCTGTATCCACGAGATCCCATCTTGGGGCCTGTTCCGGAGCTCCGCCGGAAGAGGGCCATCATCACGGAGGGCTTCTACATCATCCTAGCCCCTCCGATGAAGTGTGAGTAGTTTACCTTAGACCTTCGGGTCCATAGTTAGTAGCTAGATGGATTCTTCTCTCTCTTTGAATCTCAATACAAAGTTCTCCCCCTCTCTTGTGGATATCTATTCGATGTAATCTTCTTTTTGCGGTGTGTTTGTTGAGATCGATGAATTGTGGGTTTATGATCAAGTCTATCTATGAATAATATTTGAATCTTCTCTGAATTCTTTTATGCACGATTGGTTATGTTTGCAAGTCTCTTCAAATTATCCGTTTGGTTTGGCCTACTAGATTGGTAGTTCTTGCCATGGGAGAAGTGCTTAGCTTTGGGTTTGATCTTGCGGTGTCCTTACCCAGTGACAGAAGGGGCAGCAAGGCACGTATTGTATTGTTGCCATCGAGGATAACAAGATGGGGTTTATTTCATATTGCATGAATTTATCTCTCTACATCATGTCATCTTTCTTAAGGCATTACTCTGTTTTAACTTAATACTCTAGATGCATGCTGGATAGCGGTCGATGAGTGGAGTAATAGTTGTAGATGCAGAATCATTTCGATCTACTTGTCACGGACATGATGCCTATATACATGATCATGCCTAGATATTCTCATAATTATGCACAATTCTATCAATCGCTCAACAGTAATTTTTTCACCCACCGTAGAATACTTATGCTCTTGAGAGATGCCACTAGTGAAACCTATGGCCCCCGGGTCTATTCTCATCATATCAATCTCTATCACTTTTATATTGTTTTGCTATTTACTTTGCTTTTACTTTTTACTTTGCATCCTTATATCAAAAATACCAAAAATATTCTATCTATCAGATCTCACTCTCGTAAGTGACCGTGAAGGGCTTGACAACCCCTAATCGCGTTGGTTGCGAGTAGCTATCGCTTTGTGTAGGTACGAGGGACTTGAGCGTGGGCTCCTACTGGATTGATACCTTGGTTCTCAAAAACTAAGGGAAATACTTACGCTACTCTGCTGCATCATCCCTTCCTCTTCGGGGAAAACCAACGCAAGCTCAAGACGTAGCATGCACCCAACAGTCTCCTTTGGGTATCATATGAAGACACATTTCTCTGATTTGGGTTCGAGCTTATCAGGTTGAAGCTTTTTCACATATGCATCGCAGCCCCAAACTTTAAGAAACGACAACTTGGGTTTCTTGCCAAACCACCGTTCATATGGTGTCGTCTCAACGGATTTAGATGGTGCCCTATTTAACCTAAATGCAGCCATCTCTAAAGCATAACCCCAAAACGATAGCGGTAAATCAATAACAGACATCATAGATTGCACCATATCTAGTAAAGTGCGGTTACGACGTTCAGACACACCATTACGTTGTGGTGTTCCAGGTGGCGTGAGTTGCGAAACTATTCCGCATTGTTTCAAATGAAGACCAAACTCATAACTGAAATATTCACCTCCACGATCAGATCATAGAAATTTTATTTTCTTGTTACGATGATTTTCCACTTCACTCTGAAATTCTTTGAACTTTTCAAATGTTTAAGATTTATGTTTCATCAAGTAGATATACCCATATCTGCTCAAATTATCTGTGAAGGTCAGAAAATAACGATACCCGCCGCTAGCCTCAACACTCATCGGACCGCATACATCAGTATGTATTATTTTCAACAAGTCTATTGCTTGCTCCATTGTTCCGGAGAACGGACTCTTAGTCATCTTGCCCATGAGGCGTGGTTCGCAAGCATCAAGTGATTTATAATCAAGTGATTCCAAAAGTCCATCAACATGGAGTTTCTTCATGTGCTTTACACCAATATGACCTAAACGGCAGTGCCACAAATAAGTTGCACTATCATTATTAAACTTGTACCCTTTGGCTTCAATACTATGAATATGTGTATCACTAGTTCACTACTATCGAGTTTCAACAAAAATAGACTACTCATCAAGGGTGCATGACCATAAAAGATATTACTCATACAAATAGAACAACCATTATTCTCTGATTTAAATGAATAACCGTCTCGCATCAAACAAGATCCATATATAATGTTCATGCTTAATGCTGGCACCAAATAACAATTATTCAGGTCTAAAACTAATCGCAAAGGTAGATGTAGAGGTAGCATGCCGACAGCGATCACATCGACTTTGGAACCATTTCCCATGCGCATAGTCACCTCGTACTTAGCCAATCTTCGTTTAAATTCTAGCAACAGAACCAGTATCAAATACCCATGCGCTACTACGAGCATTAGTATGGTACACATCAATAACATGTATATCAAATATACCTTTCACTTTGCCATCCTTCTTATCCGCCAAATACTTCGGGCAGTTCCGCTTCCAGTGACCAGTCCCTTTGAAGTAGAAGCACTCAGTCTCAGGCTTAGGTCCAGACTTGGGCTTCTTCACTTGAGCATCAACTTGCTTGCTGTTCTTCTTGAAGGTCCCCTTCTTCCCTTTGCCCTTCTTCTTGAAACTAGTGGTCTTGTTAACCATCAACACTTGATGTTCCTTCTTGATTTCTACCTCTGCAGCCTTTAGCATCACGAAGAGCTCGGGAATTGTCTTATCCATCCTTTGCATATTATAGTTCATCACGAAGCTTTTGTAGCTCGGGTGGCAGTGATTGAAGAACTCTATCAATGACACTATCATCGGGAAGATTAACTCCCAGTTGAGTCAAGTGGTTGTGGTACCCAGACATTCTGAGTATATGTTCACTGACAGAACTATTCTCCTCCATTTTGCAGTTGTAGAACTTATGGGAGACTTCGGCCCTGTTTGGTTCGGCTGTGGATTTCTAAAAGCAGCTGTGAAAAATCTGCTGTGGAAAATCTGATGTGAAAAAGATGTAGGTCATTTGGCAAACCAGCTGATACAACTTTTTCAGATTTTGGCCCACAGCGGAATCAGATTTTGGAAAGCACGTCTTGGGATGCTTTCGCTTCTGGTTCAGATTTTGGCAGCAGATTTCTGGAATTGGATTCTGCTAGGTTCGCCCTTTGGTTCAGATTCTGCTGCACGGCAGCAGAATCCATCGATAAAAGCTGAACTAAACATGGCCTTCATATCTCTCAATCTCGGCATTTGCTTGAAATATTAACTTCAACTCCTAGAACATCTCATATGCTCTGTGACGTTCAAAACATCGTTGAAGTCTTGGTTCTAAGCCGTAAAGCATGGCACACAAAACTATGGAGTAGTCATCAGCTTTGCTCTGTCAGACGTTCATAACGTCTGGAGTTGCTCCTGCAGCGGGTCTTGCACCTAGCGGTGCTTGACGTATTTCTTATGTGCAGCAATGAGGATAATCCTCAAGTTACGGACCCAGTCCATGTAGTTGCTACCATCATCGTTCAACTTAGCTTTCTCTAGAAATGCATTAAAATTCAAGGGAACGGTAGCACTAGCCATTGATCTACAACAACATAGACATGCAAAATACTATCAAGTACTAAGTTCATGATAAATTAAAATTCAATTAATCACATTACTTAAGAACTCCCACTTAGATAGACATCTCTCTAGTCATCTAAATGATCACGTGATCCATATCAACTAAACCATGTCCGATAATCACGTGAGATGTGTAGGATCGAAAGTATGTCTAGAGGGGGGGTGATTAGACTACTTGACCAAATAAAAATCTAGGCTTTTCCTAATTTTAAGTCTTGGCAAATTTTAGCAACTTAGCACAATTCAAGTAATCAACCTACACATGCAATTCTAAGAGTATAGCAGCGGAATGTAAAACAATTGCATATGAAGGTAAAGGGAGGAGTTTGGAGGGAGCAAATGCAATGTAGACACGGAGATTTTTGGAGTGGTTCCAATAGGTGGTGCTATCGTACATCCACGTTGATGGAGACTTCAACCCATGAAGGGTAACGGTTTCACGAGTCCACGGAGGGCTCTACCCACGAAGGGTCCACGAAGAAGCAACCTTGTCTATCCCACCATGGCCATCGCCCACAAAGGACTTGCCTCACTAGGGTAGATCTTCACGAAGTAGGCGATCTCCTTGCCTGTACAAACTCCTTGGTTCAACTCCACAATCTTGACGGAGGCTCCCAAGTGACACCTAACCAATCTAGGAGACACCACTCTCCAAAAGGTAATAGATGGTGTGTTGATGATGAACTCCTTGCTCTTGTGCTTCAAATGATCGTCTCCCCAACACTCAGCTCTCTCTCATGGGATTGGATTTTGTAGAAAGATGACTTGAGTGGAAAGAAACTTGGGAAAGGCTAGAGATCAAGATTTGTGTGGTTGGAATGGAATATCTTGACCTCAACACAAGTGTAGGTGGTTCTCTCTCAGAAAATGTATGTTGGAAGTGTAGGCATATTCTATGTTGGAAGTGTAGGCATATTCTGATCTCTCTCTCTCGAATGAAGAGTGGGTGGAGGGGTATATATAGCCTCCACACAAAATCTAACCGTTACACACAAATCACCAAACTCGGTGGGACCAGATTATAAAACTCGGTCGGACCGATTTAGTTCAAAATGTGAATGTTAGGATTTTCGGTGGGACCGACATGATCAACTCGGTGGGACCGATTCCATGAGGGTTAGGGCATAACGTAATCTCGATGGGACCGATTACACAAACTCGGTGGGACCGATTTTGGTAATAGACAAACAGAGAGTTGGTCAGGAAAACTCGGTGGGACCGATTCGCTCATCTCAGTTAGACCGAAACGTTACGAAGGGGAAACAGAGAGTTTGCATTGCAATCTCGATGGGACCGATCACTCATCTCGGTTAGACCGAAACGTTATGAAGGGAAACATAGAGTTTGCAATACCATCTCGGTGAGACCGAGATCCCTATCGATCAGACCGAAGTGACTAGGGTTTCTGGCAGTGGCTATGTTAAGTGAACTCGGTGGCGCCGGATAGAATATTTCGGTGGGGCCGAGTTTGACTTTTGGTTTGGGACATATGTGGATGTGAGAAAGTAGTTGAGAGTTTTTGGAGCATATCACTAAGCATTTTGAGCAAGTAACTCATTAAGCAACACCTCACCCCCTTTTAATAGTATTGGCTTTTCCTATGGACTCAATGTGATCTTGGATCACTAAAAAGTAAGATGTAGAGTCTTGTGCTTTGAGCTTGAGCCAATCTTTTGTCCTTAGCATTTTGAGGGGTCCACTTTCTAATCCATGACATGCCAATCATTGAGCTTTCCTGAGATATTTATCTTCAAACAGCATTAGCTCAATGAGCTATATGTTGTTAGGAATTACCAAAACCACCCAGGGATAGTTGCACTTTCAATCTCCCTCATTTTGGTAATTGACTACAACATATAGATCAAAGCTTAGACAGATGATAATAAGATTGAAATACATCGTCGCTTTGAGAAGTATGTGATAAGCAAGAGCTCCCCCTAAATTTGTGCATTATTTAAAATTTGCTTTTGAATGCAAATGCACAATCGATTAGGTTCATGGGTTACTCTTCCATGTCACATACATCTTGGTGGAGCGCTCAAAATGATAGAAATTAATAGCATGCACTCATCACCAAGCAAGTGAATGATCATATATGAGATATAAAAGATAGTATCATTCAACAAGCATTAAGGTAGCAAATGATCAACCACATGATCAAATAAGTATCTCACGCAAGGACATAAAGTAGCTCACACAATAAAAAGTTCAACCAAAGGCAAAGAAGCAAAACACTCTCTCAAAGCCTATGATCTATACATATTTCTCCCCCTTTGGCAACAAGTTACCAAAAAGTTCAAATATGCATAGTGCTATGTGTCTCTCAGGCTTGGTCTTCAGGAGGTGGTGTAGAGAGAACTCCAAGGACTAAGGCTTCCGATGATGTAGTTGGAGCTGGTGGAGGTGGAGTGGGTGCTGGAGGTGGCACTGGAGCTGTAGCTGCTAGTGCTGACACTGTAGCTCTATCATCTGAAACTGGCACTATAGCAGATCGTGGACCTCGTGGCACACGCTGAAAAGCATTAGTAGTTGACTTTCCTCTCCTTTCCTCTGCTTCCTCCTGAAGCTGCTCAACTGCAGTCTGAATCTCAGTTACCTTCAGGTCAAGATCATAGAATTTTGTCTCCACAAACCTCTCCAGGCTCCCCCGATTCTAAGTCAGGGTGGCCAAGCCCTTCTCAATCCTTAGTGTAGCCTGATTGATCTTGCTTGCTCTTCAGGAAAACTTGAGATGCCTCTTCAACACTGGGCATCTTGGCAGCTTTCTCAGCCTTTTCCTTGGCTCTCTTCTCCTGGACTTGAGCTGATGATGGTTCCTCCTCATTCATCACAACAGTGTTGTCTTCAAATTCAGGATGTAAGGGTAGATGCTCCTTGTCCAGCAAATAAATTCATGTTCCCATCTTAGAATTGATGAGCTCCTGAATATGTGGAGCATACCCACAACTCCTCTTTTGATCAGCAGCAGTCCTCCTTATGATACTGTTCGGAGATGGGGGCTGAAGGGGCAGGTGGCTCCATCCAGGTAGTGGTGGGCCTGAGTTCCCAACGGCCCCCAACTGTTACTTTGAGGCAGAGCGACAGGCCAGGTTGAGACCACCTAGGAGAGAGGTGGGCCTGTCCCTGGTCGCCGTTCGCGGATACTTAACACGCTTAACGAGATCTTGGTATTTGATCCGAGTCTGGTCATTCGCCTATATGCACTAACCATCTACTCGGGGATAGTTATGGGCACTCGACGTCGTGGTATCAGCCGAAGCCTTCGTGACGTCAACGACTGAGCGGCGCGCGCCGGGTTGGACCGCGTAACGCAACTTCCTTTGTAATGGAGGTTGCTAGGTCTGCTCACTGGCCGCGTACGCAACGTGCAAGTGTGCAATGGGCGATGGGCCCAGACCCCTGCGCCATAGGATTTAGACCGGCGTGCTGACCTCTCTGTTGTGCCTAGGTAGGGCTGCGACGTGTTGATCTTCCGAGGCCGGGCATGACCCAGAAAAGTGTGTCCGGCCAAATGGGATTGAGCGTGTTGGGTTATGTGGTGCACCCCTGCAGGGAAGTTAAACTATTCGAATAGCCATGATCTTCGGTAACAGGATGACTTGGAGTTGTACCTTGACCTTATGACAACTAGAACCGGATACTTAATAAAACACACCCTTCCAAGTGCTAGATATAACCCGGTGATCGCTCTCTAACAGGGCGACGAGGAGAGGATCATCGGGTAGGATTATGCTATGTGATGCTATTTGGAGGACTTACCATCTACTCTCTTCTCCTGCTGCAAGATGGAGGTTACCAGAAGCGTAGTCTTCGAAAGGACTAGCTTTCCCCCTCTTATTCTGGCATTCTGCAGTTCAGTCCACATATGATACCCTTATTCCATTTGATACCAATGCATACATATGTAGTGTAGCTCCTTGCTTGCGAGTACTTTGGATGAGTACTCACGGTTGCTTGTCTCCCCGTTTTTCCCCTTTCCTATACCCGGTTGCTACGACCAGACGTTGGAGTCCAAGAGCCAGACGCCACTGTAGACGACGACTACCACTACTCGGGAGGTGCCTACTACTACGTGCAGCCCGCTGACGACGACCAGGAGTAGTTTAGGAGGATCCCAAGCATGAGGCCTGCGCCTCTTTCGATCTGTATCCCAGTTTTTGCTAGCATTCTTAAGGCAGACTTGTTTACCTTATGTCTGTACTCAGATATTGTTGCTTCCGCTGACTTGTCTATGATCGAGCTCTTGTATTCGAGCCTTCGAGGCCCCTGGCTTGTAATATGATGCTTGTATGACTTATTTATTTGTATAGTTGTGTTGTGATATCTTCCCGTGAGTCCCTGATCTTGATCATACACGTTTGCGTGTATGATTAGTGTATGATTGAATTGGGGGTGTCACACTCAGTTACCTTCAGGTCAAGATCATAGAATTTTGTCTCCACAAACCTCTCCAGGCTCCCCTGATTCTAAGTCAAGGTGGCCAAGCCCTTCTCAATCCTCAGTGTATCTTGAATTAGATAGCCTAATTGATCTTGCTTGCTCTTCAAGAAAACTTGAGATGCCTCTTCAACATTGGGCATCTTGGCAGCTTTCTCAGCCTTTGCCTTGGCCCTCTTCTCCTGGACTTGAGCTGATGATGGTTCCTCCTCATTCATGACAACAGTTTTGTCTTCAAATTCAGGATGTAAGGGTAGATGCTCCTTGTCCAGCAAATAAATTCATGTTCCCATCTTAGAATTGATGAACCCTTGAATATGTGGAGCATACCCACAACTCCTCTTTTGATCAGCAGCAGTCCTCTTGATCGTTTCTACAATCAAGCTCATAACTTTGAACTTCTGAGGGACATAAAAAATTTGCAGCATGTTGATGGAGTTTCACCTAATCATCTTGTGATATCCTGACTTGGGTAGCAATGTGTTCCTTAAGATCCAGTTAATAGTAGGCAGACCAGACAACAAGAAGTGTACAGATCCAAGCTTGTGTGTTTCCAAAGCCTTATCAGGGATCTCTTTGTACATGTTTGCCATGGAGTTGTGGTCTTTCTTCTTGGTGGCATACACATCCAAGTCACCTTGATGTTCTTCGGGGGCATTGATTAGCTTGGCCCACTCCTCAACTGTGGATTGGTACCTGGTACCTTTAGACATCCATACTATCCTTCCATCTGGATAGAAATGGGAAGTGGAGTAAAACTGCATGATCAACTCATCATTCCATTTTGTGAGATTTTATCCAACGAATTCATCTACTCCACATGCCTTAAAGCTATCATAAACTCCTGGGAAGTGATCTTCATTTTCCTTGATATATTCCCAATCGACCCATTTCATGGCATATACAATGGGCTTCTTGTCAAGCAAAATTGTCTCATAGAAGTCTTGTTGTTCCTTTGTATGGAACCTATAGTCAACTGCAGTCCTCCTCCTAACAACATAGGGATCAGATTGTCTCCACAATCTCAGTCCTGCATATTTCCTGATGTGCATGTCCTCAGCGACTGGATGAGCATTATTGTGGTCAGGAATTTTGGGCTTCAACTTCCTCAAAACATGGGATTCACCATCATCTTCTTCAGTTTCAGGCACTGGGGCCTTGTTCTTTTCCTTAGCAGGTATACTCCTGGTGTTCCTCTTGGGTTTGGAAGGTTTCCGAGCAGCAGCCTTGGGAGCCGATTTTGGCTTAGATGGAGCAGCCCCGGACTTAATTGCATCTCCCATAACCTTCTGAGACATGGCAGTCGGTGCAACATCCTCTTCCTCCTCCTCTTCTTCTGGATCTCTCATAATGGAGGATCTACCAAGCACTCCGGCGGTGGTCTTCTTGACCCTTTCCTTCCTCTTCTTTCCTTCTCCAACAACCTCTTCAGTTGGCTTGGAGGTTTCAGCAGTTGAGGCTCTCACCTTTAAGGTTGGCAACCTCTTGGCAGGGGCCTTCTTGTGCAAGCTAGGCTTAGTTGATGCAACTGTGCCATATTCCTTCTTCAGCACCTTCCTCTTGGAGCTGACTTCCTCCTCAATAGCCACATAGTCCTCATCTTCAGAATCTGAGGTTTTCTTCTTCCTTGACCTGGTGTCTTCTTTGGGCAAGTTGCTTGGTGTGCTCCTGCTGCCATCATCAGAAGTGCTAGAGGGACTAGTGCCCTCACTCAATTGCACTTGTTCTTCAGACTTGTTCTGGCTGTCACTCTGGTCAGACATCTCTGCAAACTTACTGACAGCAGACCCTATGAATAGATATAGATGAGGTAGAGTGGATGAGCATCACAAAGTGCAGAGTTTTTACAAAATAGATGACTTAAAAACTTAGTTTTAGTTCTTCACAGAAAGCATTTCAGAGCTACCGATTTGTAACCTCGGTGATACCGAAGCAGCTTCTGGAACCTAAACTAGTGAACTTGGTCAGACCGAGTCACAGTTTGGTGGCACCGAGACTGCTAGGGTTTCACAAAGAATGGAACATGGTCACACCGATTTGTAGTTTTTGGTCAAACCGAAAGTACAACTGCAATGGCCTAAGCCAAATCGGTGGGACCGATTTCTACAATTTGGTCGGTCCGAGATGAGTTCGGCGAAGACCTAACCCTAAATTTTCAAATCCAATCTAATCTAAAGGATATTTTCAGTGGATAGATTGATTGCATACATGGTCATGATCATGGCAAAGTAATGTGCTACGATTCAGAGTTAAAAGAGTAGCACAAAGGATCAAACTCGTACCCTAATTCGGCGGAGTTCGCTACAGCGGCAACGGAGGGGCAGAAATCTGTTGACGGCGATGGAAACCAGCAGCGGGAGGTCGCTGGCGGCGAGAGGACAATCCGGAGACTCGAGGCGGCAGAGCAGAATACACGCGGGCTGAGAGGTTTCGAAGAAATTTCCAAAATCTCACCCGTGGGTTTATATATCCCGACCCTATCGGTGTGACCGAGTGGAACAACTCAGTGGCACCGAGATGCAGAATTGCAAGCGGTTACTGCAACTTGGTGTGACCGAAAAGTTCAAATCGGTTGCACCGAGATTGAAAACCTAGATATACTTAGTGATCTCGGCGTGACCGAAATGGATGACTCGGTCATACCTAAATGCACAAAGAGGTTTTGGAAGTTTAAGTCTATGACAAATCAGGGACTCCAAGTGCTCCTCACACAGAGTGGTTCGAATCCGACTTGATCAAACTTTGTGATTTAGCATGAATAGAGTTTGAGATGAGAAAATCATAGATAGCTAGAGGGAGTTCTTAGGCATTCTTGTCCATCCATTTGGCAAAAGAGAAAAGGCCAAACAATCAAAGCAACAAATGGATGTCCTCGAATGAGTAAAATATGCATCCAACATGCTCACATAATAAAATGACAAATGAAATATGTGACAAAGCATGCACAATCACTCTAGCATCTATCAAGCAATTTGGCGATGACTAGGTCATCTATATATGAGTATATTGACTTAGGAGTCAAATGAGAACATTTGATCATAGGTCATACTCATCGTTTAAGCACAAGTGGGGTTGCCACTTTTACATAAAGCATTGTTGTGCTCACATCATTAGAGTTTCTTTAGCTCAATTGATTAGAGTAAATCTCCCCCTAGATGTGATATCCCCCCTAAGAGGGATGAACTAACCTTGGGTTTTTTCGATGATGACTTCATGTAGGTGTTGAAGATGTAGATGCTCAATGTTGATGTAGATCATTCGGAGCAATCCTTTGGAGTGAGTTGCACTTTCAATACCTACACGGGTTAGTCCCGCAAGGAACAAACAAGGATATCCATAGACATAGAGTGATGGTCACATAAGATGATGTCCATGAAAGCATTAGGTTACCTTGTCCCTTGTCTTACCAACAAGAGGGTTTGTGACTCCTTGAATTAGTGCAAGATATGGAAGTTGTTTGCACTTGTCCTTGCCAAGATGATAAAAGTGAAGTATGTTGGCGGAGTCACCCTCAAGAACTCTCTAGTTCTTCTTCTTAGGGGTCCACACCATCTTGATGGGAATACTTGGAGTAGTAGTTGTACTTGATGAAGTGGAACTTGATGTAGTCTTGGGAACCCACTTGACCAAGGCCTTAGGTGCTTCTTCAAATGCATCAATCTCCTCTTGAAGCTTGTCCTTGCCTTTTAGCTTGTGATCTTGTGGTGGAAGATCATCTTGAGCTTGTGTTCCTTGGAAAGAAGTAGGATCATACTTCTCTTCTTGAGGAACAAACTTCTTCTTGGGGTATTGATCTTCTTCCCACTCAACTCCATTGGCATTGAACTGTTCAAAACCAACACCTTGATTCTTCCGATGTCTTCCTTGCTTGCATACAATTTCCTCAAATAGCTTACTTCTGGCAAGGCTCTTGTAAACACCTTCTCTATAATTCCCTTCAATAAGCTATTTTCTTGCTCAAGTGTAACTTGGCTAAGAGAATCATTAGTGGAATCAAGAGAACTACTAGAAGCAACAACATTGGATTTAGCATGATTGTTGTTACTACTAGAAGAAGAATCTTTCTTGTTCTTGTTGCTAGATTTAACTTGTGGCATGTAAGTACACAAGAGTAAACACTTGGCAATGTAAGAAGAAATTTTGTTGCGAAGATCATCATTGATTGTTTTTAAGAACTCATGCTCTTTCTCAAGGTTGAGCTTTTCAAAACGTAGCTTCTCATGAGTTTTTAAAAGTTCTCGATGATCTTCCAAGGTAGTTTCATGAGCTAACTTAAGAGTGTTTAGTTCTTTAGTTAGACGCTCAATCTCCTTCTTATCATTGTCATTCGTTTTATCTTGATTAGCATGATTAATAGCAAGTTCATCATAGTGTTCATAACTAGAGTTGTCAACAAGTAAATCATCATCTCCTAGAAAATCATCTTCATCACTATTGAAATCAACATACTCGGGGTGTGATACCTTTGGGCCTTTAGCCATGAAGCATCTTACAGTCCCTTCATTTGGTGAGTCAAATATGTCATAGGAGTTGGTTGACACAATTGCTAGACCGGCAACACCTTCCTCTTGGGTATATTCAGAGTTGGAGTGATAACTTCTCTCGGAGTGATCTTCGGAGTCGGAGCCGGATACCCATTCACCAACATGGGCTTGATGTCTTCGTTTTGTGTAGCTCTTTGATGACTTGTCCTTCCTTCCCGAATCCTTGCTTCTCCATGATCTTCTTCATTCATAACGGTCATCTCTACTCCTTCTCTCTCTTGGTGGTGATTCTTCTCTTCTACTTCTTTTAGGAGAATCTTCTCTTCTTTTGTAGGGAGCCATACACTCATTGGAATAGTGTCATTCTTCCACAATTGTAGAAATTGCGCTCATGACTAGAAGATCTTTTGTCATTGTAGGACCTTGACTTGGAACTTCTTTCCTTGCTTCTACTCTTGTAAAACTTGTTGAAGTTCTTCACCATTAGGCTCAATTCTTTGTTGAAGGTTTGTTTATCACTTGATGATGTGGGAGAATCACATGAGGCTTTGTAAGCACCACTTGACTTATTGTGAAGCTCTTCCTTATCCTTGAGTGACATCTCATGAGCAACAATTCTTCCAATGACTTCTGTTGGCTTGAGATCTTTGTAATTGGGAATCATTTGGTTCAATGTGCACACGGTATCATATTTTCCATCCAAGGATCTTAGGATCTTCTTGATGATGAATCTACCAGTCATCTCTTCACTTCCTAAGCCAGCAATCTCATTTGTGATGAGAGCAAGCCTAGAGTACATTTCAGTGACACTTTCACCATCCCTCATTTTGATCTTGTCCAGTTGACTTTGAAGCACATCCAATTTGGATTCCTTGACGGAGTCGGTACCTTCGTGCATATCAATCAAAGTATCCCAAATTTCCTTTGCATTCTCAAGACAACTAATTTTTTTGAATTCTTCGGGGCACAATCCGTTGAAGAGAATATCACAAGATTGAGCATTGTATTGCAGCATGTTCAACTCTTCCGCGGTAGCTTCATGGTTCGGTTATCTCCCATCAAAGAATTGACCTTGCAAGCCAATACACACAATAGCCCAAACGGCAGGGTTATGTCCAAGAATATGCATTTTCATCTTATGCTTCCAACTAGCAAAATTAGTACCATCAAAGTAAGGACCTCTACGGTGGTAATTTCCCTCGCTAGACGCCATACTCTCCTAGGTTGTGAAACCAAGGCTATGATCACCAAAAGCTATGGAAATCAAGGTAAATGGACACCAAAGCTCTGATACCACTTGTAGGATCGAAAGTATGTCTAGAGGGGGGGGGGTGATTAGACTACTTGACCAAATAAAAATCTAGCCTTTTCCCAATTTTAAGTCTTGGTAGATTTTAGTAACTTAGCACAATTCAAGTAATCGACCTACACATGCTATTCTAAGAGTATAGTAGCGGAATGTAAAACAATTGCATATGAAGGTAAAGGGAGGAGTTTGGAGGGCGCAAACACAATGTAGACAAGGAGATTTTTGGCGTGGTTCTGATAGGTGGTGCTATCGTACATCCACGTTGATGGAGACTTCAACGAACGAAGGGTAACGGTTGCGTGAGTCCACGGAGGGCTCTACCCATGAAGGATCCACGAAGAAGCAACCTTGTCTATCCCACCATGGCCATCGCCCACGAAGGACTTGCCTCACTAGGGTATATCTTCATGAAGTAGGCGATCTCCTTGCCCGTATAAACTCCTTGGTTCAACTCCACAATCTTGACGGAGGCTCCCAAGTGACACCTAACCAATCTAGGAGACACCACTCTCCAAAAGGTAATAGATGGTGTGTTGATGATGAACTCCTTGCTCTTGTGCTTCAAATGATAGTCTCCCCAACACTCAGCTATCTCTCATGGGATTGGATTTGGTAGAAAGATTATTTGAGTGGAAAGAAACTTGGGAAAGGCTAGAGATCAAGATTTATGTGGTTGGAATGGAATATCTTGACCTCAACACAGGTGTAGGTGGTTCTCTCTTAGAAAATGTATGTTGGAAGTGTAGGCATATTCTGCTAGCTCTCTCTCGAATGAAGAGTGGGTGGAGGGGTATATATAGCCTCCACACAAAATCTAACCGTTACACACAAATCACCAAACTCGGTGGGACCAGATTATAAAACTTGGTCGGACCGATTTAGTTCAAAATGTGAATGTTAGGATTTTCGGTGGGACCGGTATGATCAACTCGGTGGGACCGATTCCATTAGGGTTAGGGCATAACATAATCTCAGTGAGACCTATTACACAAACTCGGTGGGACCGATTTTGGTAATAGACAAACAGAGAGTTGGCGAGGCAAACTCGGTGGGACCGATTCGCTCATCTCGGTTAGACCGAAACGTTACGAAGGGGAAACAGAGAGTTTGCATTGCAATCTCGGTGGGACTGATCGCTCATTTCATTTAGACTGAAACATTATGAAGGGAAACAGAGAGTTTGCAATCCCATCTTGGTGAGACCGAGATCCCTATCGGTGAGACCGAAGTGACTAGGGTTCCTGGCAGTGGCTATGTCAAGTGAACTCGGTGGCGCCAGATAGAAGATTTCGATGGGGCCGAGTTTGACTTTTGGTTTGGGACATATGTGGATATGAGAAAGTAGTTGGGGTTTTTTGGAGCATATCACTAAGTATTTTGAGCAAGTAACTCATTAAGCAACACCTCACCCCCTTTTAATAGTATTGGCTTTTCCTATGGACTCAATGTGATCTTGGATCACTAAAAAATAAGATGTAGAGTCTTGTGCTTTGAGCTTGAGCCAATCTTTTGTCCTTAGCATTTTGAGGGGTCCGCTTTCTAATCCATGCCATGCCAATCATTGAGCTTTCCTGAGATATTTATCTTCAAATAGCATTAGCTCAATGAGCTATATGTTGTTAGGAATTACCAAAACCACCCAGGGGTAGTTGCACTTTCAAGATGGAGTAGTTTTCAATGGTGAACATCACTATGTTGATCATATCTACTACATGATTCATGTTCAACCTTTTGGTCTCAGTGTTCCAATGCCATATCTGCATATACTAGTCTCGTCAAGTTTAACCTAAGTATTCTGCATGTGCAAAACTGTCTTGCACCAGTTGTATGTGAACGTAGAGCTTATCACAGCCGATCATCACATAGTGTCTCGGCACGACGAACTGTAGCAATGGTGCATACTCAGGGAGAGCACTTATACCTTTGAAATTTAGTGAGAGATCATCTTATAATGCTACCGCCATACTAAGCAAAATAAGATGCATAAAAGATAAACATCACATGCAATCAAAATAAGTGATAAGATATGGCCATCATCATCTTGTGCCTTTGATCTCCATCTCCAAAGCACCATCATGATCACCATCGTCACCATTTTGACACCTTGATCTCCATTGTAGCATCGTTGTCGTCTCGCCAACTTTTGCTGCTACGACTATCGCTACCGCTTAGTGATAAAGTAAAGCAATTACATGGCGATTACATTTCATACAATAAAGCGACAACCATATGGCTCCTGCCAGTTGCCGATAACTGTTACAAAACATGATCATCTCATACAACAATTTATATCTCATCACGTCTTGACCATATCACATCACAACATGCCCTGCAAAAATAAGTTAGACGTCCTCTACTTTGTTGTTGCAAGTTTTACGTGGCTGCTATGGGCTTCTAGCAAGAACCGTTCTTACCTACGCATCAAAACCACAACGATTTTTCATCAAGTGTGTTGTTTTAACCTTCAACAAGGACCGAGCATAGTCAAACTTGATTCAACTAAAGTTGGAGAAACAGACACCCGCTAGCCACCTATGTGCGAAGCACGTCGGTAGAACTAGTCTCATGAATGCGGTCATGTAATATCAGTCCAGGCCGCTTCATCCAACAATATCGCCGAATCGAAGTAAGACGTTGCTGGTAAGCATTATGACTATTATCGCCCACAAATCTTTGTGTTCTACTCATGCATATCACATCTACGCATAAACCTGGCTCGGATGCCACTGTTGAGGAACACAGTATTTCAAATTTTTTACCTATGATCATGCAAGATCTATCTAGGAGATGCATAGAAACGAGAGGGGAGAGTTTGTCCACGTACCCTAGTAGACCGAAAGCGGAAGCGTTTAGTAACACAGTTGATGTAGTCGAACGTCTTCGTGATCCAACCGATCCAAGCACCGAACGTACGATACCTTCGCGTTCAGCACACGTTCAGCTCGATGACGTCCCTCGATCTCTTGATCCAGTTGAGGATGAGGGAGAGTTCTGTCAGCACGACGGCGTCGCGACGGTGATGATGAAGTTACCGGCGCAGGGCTTCGCCTAAGAACTACGATGATATGACCGAGGTGTGCAACTGTGGAGGGGGCACTGTCGACGTTCTGGGAACGGGGGTCCCCAGTCTTGCCTGCCTGCGGCCTGTGGCGTGGCTCAAAGGGGGGCCCAGCACGACCCATCTTCACCAACACAGACCCAAGACCCTCGCGAGGGGCCAAGCCTCGCGGGGCGGATGACGCGGAGCTTCCTCAGGCACAGCCTCACCAGGCTGGCTCTCGAGGAGGCAGAGAGATCAGGGAGGGGTACCTCACGAGCTGCCCGTGACGCAAGCCATGACGACCAAAGGCGCCAGGCGGGTGCCAGCCCGCGCAGTGTCCTCCTTTCCTCTTTGGTGCAAAGGGAGCAAGCGCAGCCGCGGAGTACCGAGGCATCAGGCAAAGGTTGCCATTTCGGTGCAACAAGACCAAGACCGGGAGGACTGCAAGACGGAGGTCATCGTGGAGCCCAAGACGGCGTCACAACCAGAGCTTTGTGCAGGCGAAGACTACTTTTGTTAGGATAGTTGGTACTAGCTGTCCCCCTTCAAATTAGCCCGCCATTGTTGGCTCCCTTCCCGCTCGATATTTGGGAAGAGGACCAGGGCCTCTATAAATAGGACTAGCCACCCACAGGGGAAGGGGGGAGGATCAAGAATGAAAATGAGGATCAGAGAGAGAGAGAAGGGTGACTGAACTCCTCCCAGCAGTTCATCGCCCCAGCCAAGAGCAGACCCTCGCGAGGCTGTTCTTCCTTGTATTGTTCATCATCATCAGCCCAAGAGGCAATCCACCACGCCACACACTTGAGTAGGGTATTACACCACAACGGTGGCCCGAACCAGTATAAACCCTGTGTCTCTTGTGTTGTTCTTTCCATAGCTTAGATCTTAGCGAGGCGGAGGGGTGCAGGTAGGTAGGAGGCGAAATCTCCGCGCGCAGCCCAGTGTTCTAACCTCGAGGGTCTGCCGGAACCCGAAATCCGACAGGCACCGCACACGGCTAAGAGAAGACTTGGTGTGTCTTTGGGGTGCCCCCTCCCACGTATATAAAGGGGGAGGATAGGTGGCCGGCCCAAGGGGGGGCGCACCATGGGGGGAGTCCTACTTGGACTCCTGGTTCAAGTAGGATCCGCCCCCCTTTCCTATTCCCACTAAGAGAAGGAGGGAAAGAGGAGAAGGTGAGAAGGAAAGGGGGGCTGGCCCCCCAACCCTAGTCCAATTCGGTTTGGGCTTGGGGGGTGCGTGCCACCACCTAGCCACCACCTCCTCTCTCCACTAGGGACCATGAAGGCCCATTAACTCCCCGGGGGGAGGGGGGGTTCCGGTAACCCCCGGTAGTCCGAAAAATGCCCGAACCTTTCCGAAACCATTCTGGTGCCCTAGACCGAGACACATCTTTGGTCAATAACCAATAGTGGAACCTGGATGCTCATATTGGCTCCTACATATTCTACGAAGATCGTTATCTGTCAAACCGCATAACAACATACGTTGTTCCCTTTGTCATCGGTATGTTACTTACCCGAGATTCGATCGTCAGTATCATCATACCTAGTTCAATCTCATTACCAGCAGGTCTCTTTACTCATTCCGTAATGCATCAGCCCGTGGCTAACTCATTAGACACATTGCTTGCAAGGCTCATAGTGATGTGCATTACCGAGAGGGCCTAGAGATACCTCTCTGATACACTGAGTGACAAGTCCTAATCTTGATCTATGCCAACTCAACAAACACCATCGGAGACACCTCTAGAGCATCTTTATAATCACCCAGTTACGTTGTGACGTTTGATAGCACACAAAGTGTTCCTCCATTATTCGGGAGTTGCATAATCTCATAGTCAGAGGAACATGTATAAGTCATGAAGAATGCAGTAGCAATAAAACTAAACGATCATTATGCTAAGCTAACGGATGGGTCTTGTCCATCACATCATTCTCTAATGATGTGATCCCATTTATCAAATGACAACACATGTATATGGTCAGGAAACTTAAACAGCTTTGATTATCGAGCTAGTCTAGTAGAGGGATACTAGGGACACTCTGTTTGTCTATGTGTTCACATATGTACTAAGTTTCCGGTTAATACAATTCTAGCATGAATAATAAACATTTATCATGATATAAGGAAATATAAATAACAACTTTATTATTGCCTCTAGGGCATATTTCCTTCACGAATTGCACACGGTTCATTGATGAAAGTCGTGTGCCGACCAAACCCCGCCCACGATCTCAGTCGTGCTTTCCGATTGGCCAGAACCCAAACCCCACGGATCGTACGTTTGCATCGTTGGATGCTCCTAGATCAAATGGTGATCCTCACCCCTTTCGACAGTACATGCAGTTCCAGTTGTAATTTTATTTACATGCACAAAATGCACGTTAATCTCAAAAAATGTCTTAAATATAGCTAATGATACCTGAAATGCGCCAGAAAATCAAACCCGTGGAATAATGGTGATTGCGTACCTTGGAAGTTTTTATGAGGCCAAAAAATGAAGTCACCGGCCACAGGAGTTTGAATTGACACGTCTCCTTTTGGAAACCATGATCCTTCATGTGAGATGCTCTGGTTTGGAAGGAGCGGGCATCAAAACTTGTGCCAAACTTACCAATTTTTTCCACGGGGTCCTGAGAGCACGCCATGGGCACACATCAATTTTCATGATGTCTGAACTCCATCTGAATTTCCTGTAATTAAAATACCAACTAGGCCTATGCCAGTGGCCGCACCTTGCAGCCGGAATGTTTGAAACTTCTCCCCGCTTCTCGAACAAACAGATGAAATCTCACAAAGCGACGCACAAATGATATGTACACCTTCTTTGCTAGGCTGATAGTAAGGGGGTATCGTAGCTAGTATCATGCATGCCAACTAGTCAATTTTGATGAGTTGTCATAGAATTAAATGAAGAAAGAGAGTGTTAAGTATCATATCATGAAACCATATCATAATAAATGCTATGCTACTATGTGTCATGCATGAGACTAGCCACAATGGGAGTAACTTCAGCAGTATCATCGACTCCAACTTAGCAAACATGCTTATGTGGCAATAAGTTAATGAGGAGAGAGATAGTTTCAGTAACTTAGCTAGTTACTCTAACATCACATGTCCCAATGCAATATGAGTCTATAACCTAATAAATGAAGCTTTGCATGACACTACACTTATGTTACTACCCACTATGAAGGTGGTAACATAGTCTAAGGATATGTGTATGTCACTAGTGTATGTTACTCTCCATTGTGGCTAGTCTGACAATAAATAAAGTACTACATATGATAATACTCTATGATACTATGCATTGGACTAGCCACAATGGGAGTAACTTCAGTAGTAACATCGAGTCCAACTCAACAAATTTGCTTATGTGGCAATGAGTTAATGAGGAGAGAGGTAGTTTGAGTAACTTAGCTAGTTACTATAACATCACATGTCCCAATGCAATATGAGTTTATTACCTAATAAATGAGGCTTTGCATGTTACCATACTTATGAAAGGTAGTAACATAGTCTAGGGCTATGTGTATGTTACTCTACATTGTGGCTAGTCTTAGAGGAAGTACAATAGAGTGACATAAGCAGGCTATAAGGAATATAATAATATATATGTGCTTATTAGTTGGAGGAAAGAGAAGAGCAGAGAGAAGATAAGCGGGCACTTGGTTAGTAGAGCTAGCTGCAACACGAGACCCGAGACACTTTGTGAGGATGTAAGGTGGGCCAAGTATTGATAAACTAGTACATATTTAAAACTTATTATTGTACATGCCGGCTAAGAGGTTGGCTGTATATGACATGTCAACTTCTTATTGCCGGCCGTTGGCTGTATTATTAACCATGCTCTTAGTGAGGTAGCTAGTATATCATATATAGACTAGCTAGTATCATACTCGCTCCTTTCCGGTTTAGAGGGCTCAATTCAAAAATCTCACCAACCAAGGTAGATGGCGAGTGGTCGAATACTTTTTGTAGTTTGCAAAAACACCCAAAATTAATGCTTTTGTTTTCCTCAAAAAATTATGTTTACCAATGTATTAATTGCAATACATGCATGCATAAAGTACATGCATTGGTCAATTTCCTCTTAATACTTGCATGCAATGATTTAATGCACCTTGGAATCTGAACATGTGATGGGGAACAACCAAATTGAGCCTTATAAAATGAAAAACTAAAATTTTGTGATAAGCCTATAAACCAGAAAGGAGGGAGTATATATGCATGATACTAGTATATGATCGGTAATACCTCCGTAATGCGCACATGCATAGTATCATAAGTTAGTATCTTAGGTTGCCTTATTAATTTCCATGAATGACACAAAGTAGTACAACATTTAATATGATATGGTATCATGATATAATACCACACCCTCTCTTTCCTCATTTAACCGTGTGCCACATCATCCAAAAAGTCAAGTTGGAATGCATGATACCGCTTGATACTCCCATATTACGACCAACCTTAGGGTGGCCATAGTGGGGGTATCATAGCCGGTATCATGCACTCAGCAAAATAAAATATGATGATGTGGCAAAGAAGCGGTAACGTAGGTAGATACCGTAACATATATATATATAATAAATGCTATACTAGTTTGTGTCATGCATGGCAATAAATACGGTCATTTATGATATATACTACTCTATGATACTATATATGTACTATGAAGGTACGTACGTAGTATCATGCATACACTAGTATCATATGCATGATACTATATATAGTATATGATACTCCCCACTATATAAGGCTGGCCATAGTGGTGGTATCATAGCCGACGATGTCATGCACTCGGAAATAGCAAGTATGCTGATGTGGCAAAAAATTAAATATATAGAGAGAGGGTTAGAGTAACATATAGGTAGATACCGTATCATGTTAAATGCGATGCTAATTTGTGTCATGCATGGCAATAAATATGATCTATGATACTATACTCTATGTATTATACTATGCACTATAATTAATTAAAGGTAGTATCATACACTAGTATCATATATATATGATGATACTAGTATATGACTGTCGGTGTCAAAACCGGCGGATCTCGGGTAGGGGGTCCCGAACTGTGCGTCTAGGCGGATGGTAACAGGAGGCAGGGGACACGATCTTTACCCAGGTTCGGGCCCTCTTGATGGAGGTAAAACCCTACGTCCTGCTTGATTGTTCTTGATGATATGAGTATTACAAGAGTTGATCTACCACAAGATCAGAGAGGCTAAACCCTAGAAGCTAGCCTATGGTATGATTGTATGTTGTCCTACGGACTAAAACCCTCCGGTTTATATAGACACCGGAGGGGGCTAGGGTTACACAGAGTCAGTTACAAGGAAGGAGATCTACATATCCATATTTCCAAGCTTGCGGAAAGATATCTTAATGAGTTCAGTATGTCGCCGAAGGGTGAGTGCGGAAAGATATCCGCAGAGGTGAACTCCATGATCGGCGCCCAGTCGGATTCGATAGGCACGGGCGCAGGCAGTTTGGAGTCCGTGGCCGGGGAAGAATTCGGCAGTTCGGCATCACGGCTCCCGTGAAGGGTAAGGTCGATACTTGTCTTGATCGCCGCTAAGGATACGGCCTCCGTGGCAGGGTCTATCCACCCGTCCATGGGTGGCGCAATTGGCTCCGAATTAAGGGTCGGAGCGGTTGCCGGTGCGGTCTCCTGAACACTGTCCGATGGTAGAGCTAAATCATGCTCATCGTGACCGTGCGACGCACTCGGCAGGGGCTCGAATCCGTCGAAGATCAAGTCTCCACGGATGTCGGCCGTGTAGTTTAAGCTTCCAAACCTGATCTGGTGGCCAGGGGTGTAACTCTCGATCTTCTCTAGATGGCCAAGCGAGTTGGCCCGCAGTGCGAAGCCACCAAATACAAAGATCTGTCCGGGGAGAAAAGTCTCACCCTGGACTGTATCGCTATTGATGATCGAAGGATCCATCAAGCCTAATGATGACGACACAGAGGAACTCTCAATGAAAGAACCAATGACGGTGTCAAAACCGGTGGATCTCGGGTAGGGGTCCCGAACTGTGCGTCTAGGCGCATGGTAACAGGAGGCAGGGGACACGATGTTTACCCAGGTTCGGGCCCTCTTGATGGAGATAAAACCCTATGTCCTGCTTGATTGTTCTTGATGATATGAGTATTACAAGAGTTGATCTACCGCGAGATCAGAGAGGCTAAACCCTAGAAGCTAGCCTATGGTATGTTTGTATGTTGTCCTACGGACTAAAACCCTCCGGTTTATATAGACACCGGAGGGGGCTAGGGTTACACAGAGTCGGTTACAAGGAAGGAGATCTACATACCCGTATTGCCAAGCTTGCCTTCCACGCTATGGAGAGTCCCATCTGGACACGGGACGAAGTCTTCAATCTTGTATCTTCATAGTCCAACAGTCCGGCCAAAGGATATAGTCCGGCTATCCGGATACCCCCTAATCCAGGACTCCCTCGGTAGCCCCTGAACCAGGCTTCAATGATGATGAGTCCGGCGCGTAGATTGTTTTCGGCATTGCAAGGCGGGTTCCTCCTCCGAATACTTCATAGAAGATTTTGAACACGAGGATCGTGTCTGGCTCTGCATAACAAGTTCCACATACCACCATAGAGAGAATAATATTTCCACAAATCTAATCTGCTGACGTACCCCGTAGCATGACATGACACCACAGCCAGGTCTTTATTCAAATCGTTTTTCATAACCCATCTCAGCGTGTTTCGTGAGGCAGTTTCCATGGCACGTCTTGTCGAAGCAGAGATCGTGTCCCCTTATTACGGGATTCCCATCAATACGGATGTGGGTAACCCAACCGCGCCATCAATTACGGCGCTTGGGGATAAGCGAGTTTTACCAGGCTAGTGGGGGCGCATAGTTTCGTCCGCCCTTATAAAGGGATAAGGTTTCACCTTTTTCTACCCACGCCTTCTTCCTCCTTGCTCATCCATTCTCGCGCACTCGAGCTCCAGCGCCCAAGTCCACATCCTTCTCCTCAACTCTCTCCAAACATGTACGGAGCGGGAGGCAAGTGGACGGTCTCCTCCGTCACGGAGGGACACATCAAAAAACTACGTGGGGCCGGATACTTAGCCGCGGATATCGCGCACCGGCTGCCAGCCGCACGGCAGATCGTCCCTACCCCGGAACCTCACGAAAGGGTGGTTTTCCTCCCCGACTTCGTCCGCGAACTGGGGTTTCCCCTCCATCCATTCGTCCGTGGCCTTATGTTCTATTACCGGCTGGACTTTCATGATCTGGCCCTGAATTTCATCCTCAACATCTCGGCGTTCATCGTCGTGTGCGAGGCTTTCCTCCGCATCCGGCCCCACTTCGACCTGTGGCTGAAGACCTTCAATATCAAGCCGAAGGTAGTAGGCAGCCAACAAGCGGAATGCGGCGGAGCCATGGTGGGCAAAATGCCCAACGTTACACGGCTCGAGGGCTCCTTTGTGGAGACCATAAAGGGGTGGCAATCGGGGTGGTTCTACATCACCGAGCCACGCGACACCAACTGGGTGGCAGCCCCCGAGTTTTGATCCGGAATCCTCACGCGGCTCACTTCCTGGAAGGAGAAGGTCCTGTCCTAGGGTTCATCGGTGGAGCTGGACGGACTCCAGAAGTGTATCCGGAACATGATAAGCAAGAAACTTAAGCTTTTCAACATAGTCCAGGTCATGCTCTTCCGACGGATCCTCCCGTGTCAACAACGGACTTTCAACTTATGGGAGTTTGACCCGGCCCAGCACCAGACTCTACGCGAGCTCTTCGACACGACGCATAAGGACGTCTGGAAGGTGCTGTTCAAGGGCGCCGAGGTCCCTCCTTCTCTTACCGAGGACCGTGGGCGAAGCGCGAAGCGCCCTGCGAATCCGGTAAGTTCTGGACATCTGGCAGGGTATTTGTTTCCCATAGCTTAACCATGTGCGGGGTCTGAGCTCCCATGCCTTTGACAGGATTGGGTGGAGACATCGGAGTAGATTAACTGTGCGGCCCCTCTGCCCGAAGACCCTGCAGACGCTCTCCTAACGGAGATGCGGACTCCAGCTCCTTATGAGGTGCCGGAGAAGACCAAGAAGAAGGCCAAGGGAACCCGAAAGAGTTCCCGGCGCCAGGTGGTATCGGACTCATCGTCCGATAACTCCGAGACGCACTCCTCCCGTGAAAACGAGGAGGAGGAAGATGAAGACTCTCCCCCTCTAGCCGGGGGAGAAAAGAAAAGGAAGGCCGCCCCAACCCGGGAGGCCGAAGGGTCCAAGAAGGGAAGGACTCTCCTTCCGGACTGTTCCACCACCGCGGCCGACGGCGAAGACGAGTGGTTACTCAGGGCCAAGCCCCTGGCGAAGTTGTAAGTATTCGGATACCAGAGTAACTCATAGCATACTTCTATTGCACTGCTTCTCCTAACTCGAATATGATCATGCGGTTCGCCCTGAGCCCGTATCGACGTATCCTCGTCGAATGGTTCCTTGGACTCGTCGGATATGGATAGTGATACACTTCCAACCGCCTCCTCTCCTTGCCACTACTAGAAAAAGGGCTATAGATGATATGGTCACTAATGGCGCACCAGACATGTGGTGCGCCACTACTATATAGTAATGGCGCACCATGAGTCGGTGGGCCATTAGTGTGGTAGACACTAACGGTGCACCAGACCCACGGTGCGCCATTAGTAACAATTTTTTTTCAAAAATTCTAATGGCGCACCAGGGAGTAGTGCGCCATTACTAGTTTAACTAGTAATGGCGCACCTCCTATACAGTGCACCACTACTATTTTTTTGCAGAACTACTAATGGCGCACCTCAAGCTGGTGCGCCATTAGTAACAAGGGTTACTAATGGCGCATTTGTCTGTGGTGCGCCATTAGTAACCTGGGCACTTTTTGAATTTCATGGGCACTTTTTGAATTCATGAATATTTTTTCAAATTTGATCTCTATCCCCCTCCATCTCGATCGCTATCCCCCTCCAGCTCGATCTGGATCTCGATCCCCCCCGCACCCTCCTCCGCTAGCTGCACCGCCGCCGACGACCCCGCGCACCCTCCCTCGCTCCACCGCCACCGCCAACCCACTGCACCCTCCAAAAACTATGTGGGGCCGGATACTTAGCCGCAGATATCGCGCACCGGCTGCCAGCCGCGGGGCAGATCGTCCCTACCCCGGAACCTCACGAAAGGGTGGTTTTCCTCCCCCACTTCGTTCGCGAACTTGGGTTTCCCCTCCATCCATTCGTCCGTGGCCAAATGTTCTATTACGGGCTGGACTTTCTTGATCTGGCCCCAAATTTCATCCTCAACATCTCGGCGTTCATCATCGTGTGCGAGGCTTTCCTCCGCATCCGGCCCCACTTCGGCCTGTGGCTGAAGACCTTCAATATCAAGCCGAAGGTAGTAGGCGGCCAACAAGCGGAATGCGGCGGAGCCATGGTGGGCAAAATGCCCAACGTTACATGGCTCGAGGGCTCCTTTGTGGAGACCATAAAGGGGTGGAAATCGGGGTGGTTCTACATCACCGAGCCGCGCGACACCAACTGGGTGGCGGCCCCCGAGTTTCGATCCAGAATCCCCACACGGCTCACTTCCTGGAAGGAGAAGGGCCTGTCCTGGGGTTCATCGGTGGAGCTGGACGGACTCCAGAAGTGTATCTGGAACATGATAAGCACGAAACTTAAGCTTGTCAACATAGTCCAGGTCATGCTCTTCCGACAGATCCTCCCGTGTCAACAACGGACTTTCAAATTATGGGAGTTCGACCCAGCCCAACACCAGACTCTACGCGAGCTCTTCGACACGACGCATAAGGACGTCCGGAAGGTGCTGTACAAGGGCGCCGAGGTCCCTCCTTCTCTTACTGAGGACCAAGGGCTAAGCGCGAAGCGCCCTACGAATCCGGTAAGTTGTGGACATCTGGCAGGGTATTTATTTCCCATAGCTTAACCATGTGCGGGGTCTGAGCTCCCATGCCTTTGACAGGACTGGGTGGAGACATCGGAGTAGATTAACTGTCCGGCCCCGCTGCCCGAAGACCCTACAGACGCTCTCCTGACGGAGATGCAGACTCCAGCTCCTTATGAGGTGCCGGAGAAGACCAAGAAGAAGGCCAAGGGAACCCGAAAGAGTTCCTGGCGCCAGGTGGTATCGGACTCATCGTCCGATAACTCCGAGACGCACTCCTCCCGTGAAAACGAGGAGGAGGAAGATGAAGACTCTCCCCCTCCAGTTGGGGGAGAAAAGAAAAGGAAGGCCGCCCCAACCGGGGAGGCCGAAGGGTCCAAGAAGGGAAGGCCTCTCCTTCCGGACTGTTCCACCACCGCCGCCGACGGCGAAGACGAGTGGTTACTCAGGGCCAAGCCCCTGGCGAAGTTGTAAGTATTCGGATACCATAGTAACTCATAGCATACTTCTATTGCACTGCTTCTCCTAACATCGAATATGATCATGAAGTCCGCCCCGAGCCCGTATCGACGTATCCTCGTCGAACGGTTCCTTGGACTCGTAGGATATGGATAGTGATACACTCCCAACCGCCTCCTCTCCTTGCCACTACTAGGAAAAGGGCTATAGATGGTATGGCCACTAATGGAGCACCAGACATGTGGGCGCTACTACTATATAGTAATGGCGCACCATGAGTCGGTGCGCCATTGTGCGCCATTAGTGTGGTAGACACTAATGGCGCACCAGACCCACGGTGTGCCATTAGTAACAATTTTTTCCCAAAAATTCTAATGGCGCACCAGGGAGTAGTGCGCCATTACTAGTTTAACTAGTAATGGCGCACCTCCTATACAGTGCGCCACTACTATTTTTTTGCAGAACTACTAATGGCGCACCTCAAGCTGGTGCGCCATTAGTAACAAGGGTTACTAATGGCGCATTTGTCTGTGGTGCGCCATTAGTAACCTGGGCACTTTTTGAATTTCATGGGCACTTTTTCAATTCATGAATATTTTTTCAAATTTGATCTCTATCCCCCTCCATCTCGATCGCTATCCCCCTCCATCTCGATCTCGATCTCGATCCCCCCCGCACGCTCCCCCGCTAGCTCCACCGCCGCCGCCGACCCCCCCCCCCCCCGCACCCTCCCCCGCTCCACCGCCGCCGCCGACCCACTGCACCCTCGCCGGCCCGCTCCACCGCCGCCGAGCACCCCCCGCACCCTCCCCCGCTCCACCGCCGTCGAGCACCCCCGCACCCTCCCCCGCTCCACCGCCGCCGAGCACCCCCATTTGATGATATTTTCAAATAAAAAATTATTACCGTTTTTATAAAAAAATATTACTGTTTTTATAAAAAATTATTAGTGTTTTTATAAAAAATATTAAAAATAGCAACAAATAATAATAATAATAATAATAAAACATACTAATGGCGCACCGCTCGGGGGTGCGCCATTGCTATCTAAAAAACATTCTAATGGCGCACCGCTCGAGTAGTGCGCCATTGCTATCTAAAAAAACATTCTAATGGCGCACCGCTCGGGGGTGCGCCATTACGAATCTTCCCCCTAGCTCTAACTCGCCCGACCCCTTCCTCCCTCCCTCTCGCCAGATCCACTTCCTCCGCATTCTCTGCCCCGACCCCCGACCCACGACGCCGCCGCCCCCGCCTCCCCCGCACCCCCTACGTGCGCCGCCGCCCCCGCGCCCCCGCGCCCCCACCACTGCAGCTCCCCGCATCACCGACAGCCTCCCCACGACCAACCGAGGCATCCTTGCATCCTCCCCACGTCGCCGCCGTCGCCGACAGCCTCCCCGCGTCAGCCCCTGCCCTGCGCCACCTCTACCTCAGCCCGGGCACGGGGTGCAGGACGACGACCGCGGCCACCGGCCTCCCCACGACCAACCGAGGCATCCCTGCAACCCTTCGACGCCGCCGCCGCCGACCCCGACCCCAACCCCGACCCCTCCCGCGACCGGCCGCGCCCGCGCAGGTACCTCTCCTCCTTCCTCCTTCCTCCCTCTCCACCATTCCTCCCCATTCCCTGCCCATGAATGATTTTAGCACCACACATATTGTTCCCCGCGCATAAGGAACAATACTAAATGTTTTTACGATGAATGGTTGAAAGAATCCATTAACTCTAGAGGTTTAGATGCTTTGTCTTGTGGGTTGGCGGGGTGTAGTTGATACATCAAGCTTGGTCCCTGAATGATTTTAGCACCCCACAAAAATCATGCACCCCGATCGTTTGGCAACCTAGCTGTTGCTAGCAGTTGGCCGTATGAGCTTGTACTTGCTGACACCCAGATGTATGTATTTGCACGATCGAGTAAATCATAGGGCAGGTCAAAGCAAGACAGGACGACCCTTTAAAAAAAGCAAGACAAGACGATGTGGTAGTTACTAACGAGCTTGAGACACTCACTAAGATGAGGGAAGACAAACTATTAACGAGCTTGATTAGCCTGCATGTGGAAATAAGATAACATGTTTAATTAGGTCATGTACTGTGCTTGTTCCTTGGCTATTTAGGTTGCAAAAAGGAATTTGAAAGTACTCCTTGTTAGGCTCCCAGCCACCAAAGCAAATCCTAAAAGTTTGGCTGGAACCATATGGCATTCGTTGGCTCCTTGTCACAAAAGGAAGGGTGGTATTCTTGCTCTTTTAAGCAGTAGTAGGCCAGGCCACCATCATCAGTCTTAGTACAGCTCGGAAAGTACACCTTGTTGCATAAATCTCTTCCGCAAGCTGGCCTCGCAATTAGAGCATTGCTTCTGTCCCAAGACACGACAGCATCCTCCATCTCTTCCAAATCCATCCAAACCATCCTAGACCAATCAAGCTTAAGTACTCTGATGAACCCAAAATTATCGTTTTCTCGGATAATGGCGACTAGGTCACCTTTCCACTTCGCTAGACAGCTGTAGTTCAACTCCTGAATTGTATACACATAGTCACTTCCACGTATCAGTTGATCTGGCTTGTCAAGGACCTTCCACTCCATCTTTTCCATGTTCAAGTCCACGACTCCAAGCCTGCCATTGATGTCTGGGAATAATAATAACTAGTTTGTTTTGAAGTTGTTACCCAACTAATTAAGTGGCTGGCAATATCACAATAAACAGTACACTTGCTCAGATTTTAAGTTTACTGAACCTATTCATTTTTGCGGACTTTGTGAGCATGATAAGACAAGCCAGATGCTCTATTTTTAATTAACAGTAATCCATGATTAGCAACAGTTTCTTTCACTAATTTTCAGTTAACAACAATCCATGATTTTTTTAGCTAAAACTATTGATGATTTTTTGTTGGGTGACCTATTAGATCTAGAATGGAATCTCACATAAGTTGAGCTGATTTTTGTCCATATGAAAGTAGAGGACCATATGGTCTGTGGCCTTTTCATCCATATGAAAGTAGAGGCCCTTGAGTTTGCTGGGTTTTGTCTCCGACCATCGTGTCGTGATGATTTTGCAGGTACCCCGAGAAGCCCTTGAGTTTTCCAGAATGTCGATTAACGTCCGTTCCGGTAAATTCGGGTACTCCATATATCCTATTTTCAGCAAAGGTCATGCTGAAATTTTCCATGAATTTTAGCATGACTTTGCTAAAAATCGGACATATGGGGTACTTGCTACTAATGCATGGGCCGGGGTATCTTAGTACTTAATTAAGTAGGATCAACTGCCTCTTGTGTTATACATATTCTATTTGGATGGCCCTGCTAACCCTCGACCATAAATACTTGAGATGGATGTAGCAGGCTTAAAGAAAGAAATGTTTTTAGTCCAACTCCACTGGGCCTGGCTGAAAATGCACAAGTGTGCATGACTAACAACAATATTCTATTGTAAAGCTAAACAGGAAAGAGGAACCACTCATCCTAACCATTTGCTCTCAAAATTACCACTTCACTTCTTACTACTGAAAATATTAGACCATCTCCATTCACCAATAGCTCAAACCAGTTCAAAGGGCGTGTTTTCACCACACTGTGGATTATCTTATTGGACCCAACGCAAGAGATGATGTAGTTTTGAATTATGAACATAGGATATGTCGTCATCGGACAACGAAAGTCTCTCGGGGGAGTGCGGCTGGTGCCACGATGATCGAGGTCTGTGCGACATGCCTCACCTGGACGATGATCGACGCTTCAGCATTAAGCTCGAGGAGACCTTCGAAGTTGAAACGGTACACAACGACGACAAGTGTTATTTTCATAATTAAGCATGACTTCAACTATTTCAATGTGTAATTTTCATCTTTTACAATTCGAGTATAGCTTATGCCATGCCATGCAAGACGCTATGTCTTGGAGAGGATGGATTTTGAAGACCATGAAATTTCTGAAACAAAGAAAATTCACCTAAGGACTCATCACGATGTGGATTTTGAAGTAAATCTGTATAATTCTGGGAGCGTAACCCATTTTGGTTGCAAAAATTGGGAAGCATTTTGCAAGATTTATGGTTTTGATGAGGGTATGCTTGTCACCATGGATCTTGGTCATCCTGACATCGACCAAGATAATATGGACATTTGGGTCCTTGTTGATACGCCTCCAGTTCTACCGCTATGTGAGTTTCTCAAACAAAGTTAATTATTAACTAATTTATATTGTTTATTTCAAAATAGTTGACAGCTTATTTCCATTGACAACTTATTTTTATTGTTCAAAGAATGTGCAAAAGATGGTAGACAAAACCCACTACACCGATGGCTCTGAATTAACAACTTACAAGGAGAAAAATCATCTGGTCGGATTTTGTACTGACATTGAGAATTACAATATCTACAATCAAACTCCTCAACATTATGGTAAATACATGCCACTAGTGCATGTGTTCAACTACAGTAACTACCATGGAGATACCCTGGTAAGATTTTTTACTATTACGACATCCGTGCATCTTTTGCATACTAATAAAGCTAGTACATCATTGCTAACTATGAAGTTATTACTATGTTTTTCAATAGATAATCCCAGAGAATTGTGTGCCTCATTTGATGTATCAGAAAGGTAGTATTAATGTTTTGAACATACAACCAGGTCATCCTACGAATCTCAACTGTCCATACGAGATTTCTAAAAGAAGTGGAGACATGAAAATCAAAGGATGGAAAAAATGTATGGACAGTCGTAAGGAGGTTATTGGAAGCAAAAGGAAGCGAAGCGCAAGAATTGGAGACATGATGATCTCCATTCTCCATAATGGAGAGTCAGGGTCTATATTGTTTTATGCTATTTTACCTTAAATAGGGTATTTAGGTCCTGCCTAATACTGATGATCATGTGCTAAGAACAATTAAGTAGGGTTGGTTCGATGAATATCAAGATGATGATCGTATGACTTGTTATTAATAACGAGTAGAGGTTGTATGATAATGATTAGTAGGACCTGTTAGGATTAGTATTACTTCCGAAAAACTCGCTACTCGCGGTCTCAAGACTTGTAATGTTCTATCTTTGTTCGGTCTTTTGAATTCGGAGACTAATATGACGAATTGTATTCAGAGACTAATCTTCTATTGTATTCGATGAATCTGCTGTTGCTGTGTGGTGCTAGCTATATTCTGTCCAATAATATATTTTGTAACCTGTGAAAATATCAAAAAAGAAAAAAATCCCTAATATTCATACTAGTGGCGCACCACTCAAGACACTAATGGCGCACTGTAAAAATGATACTAATGGCGCATCACCCACTAGTGCGCCATTAGTATGCCAAAGCACATGGGTACATATGGCCCCCTGGGAGGCATTCTAATGGCGCACTGTGGGCTATACTAATGGCGCACTGCGTGGTGCGCCATTAGTACACCAGATACTAATGGCGCACCAGTGGTGCGCCATTAGTATTTAATTCTAATGGCGTGGTGCTAGTGGCGCACCAGTAGTGCGCTATTAGTAGGCATAACTGGTGCGCCACTAGCATGCCTTTTCCTAGTAGTGTGCCCTACGGACAATGTCGAGGTATTGTCTCAAGGGGCACCGAGCCGGGGGGAGATAGTACCGGAGGCGCCTCAAGGCGACCTTCCGGACTCCAGGCGCAGAGGGAGCGAGACTCCCAAGGGCTCCAAGTTCGGCCCTCAGCCGAACACCGCGCCGGAACCTCCAGTGGTTCCGGACTTAGGCAGGCGCCCCCTTCCAAGAGGGGCAAGCCGCCCGTGCCGGTGACCTCTGTCCATCCAGAGGCACCGGACAACTTGCTGGGAGCGCTTCGCGGTGCTTCCATCAACGAAGAGCACCGCACTATTAAGAGTGCGGTGATCAAGAAAGTTCAGACGCCAAGAGCGGTCTGACTGAAGCCTGTGCCAGCCTTCTAACAGGCTTTGATGTAAGTGTTTAAAATATAGGAAAATATTACCACATAGACAGTAGCCCCTGATGCTCTGTTTGGTGTTCACAAAGAAAAGACGAATAGAGTATCAAATAATATCTGCAGGAGTCTAATATAAGTATTTCTGTATGCGTATGCAGGCTTCGCTGCTGACCTCTGCCGCACTGACTGCGGAGGTCGCCGCACTGAGGCAGAACCTCGAGCGATCCGAGAAAGAGCTTGGCCTTTCCAAGAGGCAGCTCGAGGAGAACAAAGGTAAGTAATGCCTTGTCTATATATATATATATATAAGATGCGGCTGCAAAATGATAGGATCATCATGGATGTGCCAGGGGCCACGACCGAAGTGGCGACGCTGAAGCAAGCACTGTTCAAGGCCAAAAACAAAGTGGCTAAGGAGCGCACCGAGCGGGAAAAACAAGAGGCATGGGTGGGAGAGGTGCAGCAAGAGCTCCAGGCTCTCGTGAAGAAGCACGAGGATTTGGGGCTTGACTCGAAGACGCGAGAGTCCGAGCTTGCCGCAGCCCTCGAAAGCACAAAGCATGCCAAGGCTGAAGCCCAAAAGGCCCTCCAGGAAATTGAGGCGATGAGGAAGATAGCGGCGGGTAAGGCATTCAATATGCAAAGCAAGCATGTGAATGTAAATTACTTGTTACTTACCCGAGTCCAGAGCTCTCCAGGAGTATTCGCAGATTTGTCCCGCGGTGTGTTGAATGCCGCGAAGTATTACCAGGCCGAGGAGGGAAGCTCGACGGAGAAGTTGTTCTGGTCTCAGTATACTGGGACCAAACACCCGATGCCTGTGAGCGACCAGCTGAAGCAACTGGTCGAGCTGCACAAGGCGGCCGAACAGGCCATGAGGGGCCTTATAGTCCGGATATGGCCTGGCGACTCCCTTCCCAACAACTACTTTGGCCTGGTGAGGCGGCTTGTGGATGCCTGCCCACGGCTGGAAGTCATTAAGCAGTCCGTCTGCATCAAAGGTGCACGCCGGGCTTTTGCCTGTGCGAAGGTGCACTAGGCCAAGATGGACGCCGAAAAGCTGGTGAGGGAGGGGCCGCCGCAGGGCAAGGAGCATCGCCACCCCGAAATGTATTATGAGGGTGTTCTGAAGGGTGCCCGTCTTGTGGCGGACGAGTGTGCGAAGGATGTAATTTTTGAATGAACTTGCTCGTGTGATCCTGTATTATGAAAACTTGTTCATATGCGGTATGCAACGCTTGTTTGAATTTAAAATATTACCTTCTATGGGGCTATTTATTAAATTTGAGAGATGGCCAGTTGTCGGCTTCTGCCCCCATGCCACGAGTGCTGGGTGTTCGGGATAAATCTGAGCACTCTTTTTCCCATTGTTGGGTCCTTCGAGGGAGGTGCTCAGCACAACGAACAAGGCAATCGGACTATAATGCTTTATCACTCTCACTTAGCCATAGAAGTATACAATTTTAAATTTTGGCGAAGCCCCTAGTATTCGGAAGGCCGAATTCAGGGCGCTATACACGCCTTAAACCGGACAAAGCCGACTCCTCTCTCTAAGCGACATAAGTCTTTAGGGACTCGAGACCTCTCGAATAGCGACCAGCTCTCGCCTTATCATGACAGTCAGTTTTAGCTTTCTCTACTGAGGTGCTTGCCCAGATGAACCGGGGCACAATCGCAGTAGTTCTCCCAGTGCTACCATAGCGGATATAGCGGAACGTAAGGTACCAAAACATGGGAGCCCGGCAAACCCAACTATTGACCCAATACATGATTCGGAGCTGATGCATATAATGCTATAAGTTTGGGGTGTCACACTGTCAAAAGTGTTCGGACTTCTCACGCCGTATTATGGGGGATGCTTAAGCCCCTGGTGTATCGTCCGTACCAGAGTGTACGGGTGCTGAATGTCATGAATGAACACACACACACACATATATATATATATATATATATATATATATATATATACTTTTTGCTTATCGCACTACTTGTATCATTGTTTATTCAAAAAGGTGCGTCGAAGCAGAATGATACAAGTAGTGCGATAAGCAAAAAGTAGGACTATTTGACATGTCCCCTCCAAGGGCAAGCTCAGGAATGGTATTTAAAGCAAGCATTTCACTCGTTATCAGAGACCACCTGGGAGTTCCATGGTGCGACGTAGCTTTCTGCCTCCTTGGTTGTTGTATCGTGTCTCCGGCAATCGTACTACCGGACGGGGTTTCCAGAGAGTAAAGTCCTGAAAGAGAGAAAAAAATAATAAGGCTGGAAGCCCCTAGTGCGGTTGAGACACGTTTTGGGGCGTGCCGTACTCGTGCCCCCTCCCCCACATATGCCCATGGTATTTTTTAATGCATAATTATGTACGCGTAGCACGGATTTCGCCGTTTGGCTGGGACTGGGGTGGGGGCCGCATTGCTATGCGAGCTCGGAGCGTGCCAGGCGGTCTTGTTGCAGATCACTCCGGGCACGCTTGACGGTGTCCGGGCGTTTAATCACCGAACTGGTGGATTGCCTGAAGAGGTTGCTTTGGGCTTCTGCTGCGAGGGCCGCAGTGTGCTCCTCCGTGCGGAGAGAGCGCTCTGTGTTTCCATTAACTATGATGACCCCCCGAGGTCCTGGCATCTTGAGCTTGACGTATGCATAATGCGGTACCGCATTGAATCTCGCAAATGCGGTTCGCCCGAGCAGTGCATGATAGCCACTGTGGAACGGGACTATATCGAAGATTAACTCCTCACTTCAGAAGTTATCTGGGGATCCGAAGACCACTTCCAGTGTGACTGAGCCTATGCAATGGGCCTCTACACCTGGTATGACGCCTTTGAAGGTCGTTTTTGTGGGTTTGATCCTTGAGGGGTCTATACCCATTTTGCGCACTGTGTCCTGATAAAGCAGGTTCAGGCTGCTACCGCCGTCTATAAGGACTCGAGTGAGGTGAAATCCGTCGATGATTGGGTCTAGGACCAGTGCGGTGAATCCGCCATGACGGATACTAGTGGGATGGTCCCTGCGATCGAAGGTGATCGGACAGGAGGACCATGGGTTGAACTTTGGGGCGACTGGCTCCAACGCATATATGTACCTTAACGCACACTTCTGCTCCCTCTTGGGGATGTGGGTTGCGTATATCATGTTCACCGTCCACACTTGTGGGAGGAACCTCTTCTGTCCTCCGGTGTTCGGCGGCCGGGGCTCCTCCTCGTCATTGCTATGTGGCCCCTTATCTTTGTTTTCGACATTTAACTTGCTGGTCTGCTTGAACACCCAACATTTCCTGTTGGTGTGGTTGGCTGGCTTGTCGGGGGTGCCGTGTATTTGACACGATCGATCGAGTATATGGTCCAAACTGGATGGGCCCGGGGTGCTTCTTTTGAATGGATTTTTCCACTGACCGGGTTTAGAGCCTCTGAATCCGGCATTGACTGTCGTATCCTCGATATTGTCATTGTTGATGCGGCGCTTGTGTTTGTTGTGACGTGACCTTCCATTGCTATCCTTGGTATCCGAAGTACCATAGTTCTTTGATATGTTATTGCTTCGAGCCAGCCAGCTATCCTCTCCCGTGCAAAAGAGGATCATGAGTGTCGTGAGGGCTGCCATAGATTTCGGCTTTTCCTGGCCAAGGTGCCGGGCAAGCCACTCGTCGCGGATGTTGTGCTTAAAAGCTGCTAGGGCCTCTGCATCTAGAGAGTCGACGATTTGATTTTTCTTTATTAGTAACCGTGTCCAGAATTGCCTGGCCGATTCCATTGGCTGCTGAATTATGTGGCTCAAGTCATCGGCATCTGGTGGTCGCACATAAGTGCCCTAGAAGTTGAGGAATGCGGCTTCCAGATCCTCCCAACAGCCGATGGATTCTGCTGGCAGGCTGTTGAGCCAGTGCCGAGCTGGTCCTTTGAGTTTGAGTGGGAGGTATTTGATGGCGTGTAGATTGTCACCGCGGGCCATGTGGCTGTGCAGGAGGAAGCCCACGATCCATATCGCAGGATCTGTTGTGCCATCGTATGATTCGATATTTACGGGTTTGAAACCCTCTGGGATTTGGTGATCCATTACTTCATTTGTGAAGCATAGGGGGTGTGCGGCGCCTCTGTACTGGGCTATGTCGCGACGCAGCTCAAATGAGTCTTGTCCGCTGTGTTCGGCCCGGCCGGATTTACTTTTACTGTATCCGGCGTGACAGTTATCGTCTCGCATAGTGGCGCGCCCACGTGATCCGTAGATCAATCTTGCGTATTTTTCTTTGTCCTCCAATACGTCTCGCGGGTCTAGCGTGTTTCCCCGTGCTTTGACATTTTTATTTGAGTGGCGTCGAGGTGCGGGCTGAGCTTTTGGCTGAAATGCCTCTCTGTCACGGCCACGAGGTGGCCGATCAGCCGCGTCATACGCTGGAGATGTAGGTTTTAATGCTTCCTCCTCCAGTCGGGGTAGCAACCTGCGCTTTGGGTAACTCTTGCAGGGGCGTTCGAGTTCATATTCCTCGACCGCAAGGACTTCAGTCCATCTATCAGCTAGCAAATCTTGATCAGCTTGAAGCTGCTGTTGCTTTTTCTTAAGGCTATTTGCCGTGGCAATAAGCCGGCGCTTGAAGGGCTCTTGCTCGACAGGATCCTCAGCCATGACAAATTCATCATCATCGAGGCTTACCTCATCTTTGGAGGGAGGCATGTAATTATCATCCTCCGCCTCTCCATCTGCCGCTCTCTCGGGAGGGCTGGCTTCTCCATCCTCCTGCTCTAAATCTTGCTGGAGGGGGTTGTTGTCATCTTCGGCACTATCTGGAGTGCTATTATCTCCTGTGCCGGTATCACCGCTTTTGCTTTGGCAAGACTTAGAGCGACGCCGCTGACGTCGGCGCTTGGGTTGCTTCTTGGAGGGGTCATCCTCCGTTGTCCCGTCGTCATTTCCTTCTTTGGGTGTGTCCACCATGTATATATCATATGATGAGGTGGCTGTCCAGTGCCCTGTGGGTAGTGGTTCCTGGTCGTCTCCCGCATCGTCGTCCATACCATCGATGTCTTCGGAGTCGAATTCGAGCGTGTCGGTCAAATCATCGACAGTGGCTACTAAGTGGGTGGTATGTGGGCGGCAAAATTCTTCGTCATCCGCATCCCAATCCTGCCGGACATAGTTCGGCCAGGACTCTCCTGACAAGGAGAGAGACCTTAATGAGTTCAGTATGTCGCCGAAGGGTGAGTGCGGAAAGATATCCGCAGAGGTGAACTCCATGATCGGCGCCCAGTCGGATTCGATAGGCACGGGCGCAGGCAGTTTGGAGTCCGTGGCCGGGGAAGAATTCGGCAGTTCGGCATCACGGCTCCCGTGAAGGGTAAGGTCGATACTTGTCTTGATCGCCGCTAAGGATACGGCCTCCATGGCAGGGTCTATCCACCCGTCCATGGGTGGCGCAATTGGCTCCGAATTAAGGGTCGGAGCGGTTGCCGGTGCGGTCTCCTGAACACTGTCCGATGGTAGAGCTAAATCATGCTCATCGTGACCGTGCGATGCACTCGGCAGGGGCTCGAATCCGTCGAAGATCAAGTCTCCGCGGATGTCGGCCGTGTAGTTTAAGCTTCCAAACCTGATCTGGTGGCCAGGGGTGTAACTCTCGATCTGCTCTAGATGGCCAAGCGAGTTGGCCCGCAGTGCGAAGCCACCAAATACAAAGATCTGTCCGGGGAGAAAAGTCTCACCCTGGACTGTATCGCTATTGATAATCGAAGGATCCATCAAGCCTAATGATGACTACACAGAGGAACTCTCAATGAAAGCACCAATGACGGTGTCAAAACCGGCGGATCTCGGGTAGGGGTCCCGAACTGTGCGTCTAGGCGGATGGTAACAGGAGGCAGGGGACACGATGTTTACCCAGGTTCGGGCCCTCTTGATGGAGATAAAACCCTATGTCCTGCTTGATTGTTCTTGATGATATGAGTATTACAAGAGTTGATCTACCGCGAGATCAGAGAGGCTAAACCCTAGAAGCTAGCCTATGGTATGTTTGTATGTTGTCCTACGGACTAAAACCCTCCGGTTTATATAGACACCGGAGGGGGCTAGGGTTACACAGAGTCGGTTACAAGGAAGGAGATCTACATACCCGTATTGCCAAGCTTGCCTTCCACGCTATGGAGAGTCCCATCTGGACACGGGACGAAGTCTTCAATCTTGTATCTTCATAGTCCAACAGTCCGGCCAAAGGATATAGTCCGGCTATCCGGATACCCCCTAATCTAGGACTCCCTCAATGACACTCTCCACTATAAGTATCCTAAGTATATAAAACCTAACTAAAACACCCACATGCAGTTGTAGTAGGGGTTTTAACTTTAATTAATTATATGCACTAAAATGCAATGCAATGACTTCAACATAGCAGACAGCCTGGAATGGGCCGGAACGATGTAGCTAGTAACTGACAATTTGTAGTCTGAAGTGCGGCATCTCCTTTTGGCAACTATGATCTTTCTTGTGACATGCTCCGGTATGGAAGGTGCGAGCACCAAAACTTGTGCCAAACTTTAGCATTTTTTCCATGCGATCGTGAGAGCACGCGACAGTGACACAATGATTTCCGCTAAATTCCGGACTCTATATGCATTTCATGAAATTAAAATACCAACAAGGCCTACGCCTCTGGCCGCACCCTGCGGTCGAACTATTTGAAGTTTTATCCCGTTTCTCGCACAATGAATGAGAACTCGCAAAGCAACACAAAAATGATCTTGCTAACACACACGTGTAGTTGCGACTATATATATACATACAAACGAGATATTTTTTCCATATTCAAAGTTTGAGATTGCTAGCGAGGCATGCCACCTTGTAAAATGTACCAGAAAATTAAACCATAGGGTACAATCGTGATTTCTTACCGTCGAAAAAAATCGGAGGCGAAACGATGAACTCATGTTTTCATTCGAACAAAAATATGATGTTAGGTAATGTAAATGTTTTCAAATAGCACACGGTTCACTCACGTAAGCCGTGGGTCCACTAAACCATGGCCGATGCCCCCCCTCTGCCACGCGCATGATATGAGTCGTGCGCTCGAATTGGCCAGAACCCAAACCCCACGAATTGTATGTCTGCACTGTTGGATTCTCCTTGATCGAACAGCGATCATCATCCCTTTCGACAGCACATGTAAATGTTTTCACATAGCCCCAACCAAAAAAATGTTTTCAAATAGCACACGGTTCACTCACGAAAGCCGTGTGCCTACCAAACTGTGGCTGATGCCCCCCCGCCTTTTCTGCGCGCGATCTGAGTCGTGTGTTCTGCTTGGCCAGAACCCAAACCCCACGGATCGTACGTCTACACCATTGGATGCTCCCACATCGAACGATCCTCATCCCTTTCGACCGGAAATGCAGTCCGGCTAGGAATTGATTTATATGCCAAAATGAACGGTAAATGCCAAAAAATGTCTTACATATAGCACACGAGACCTGAAATGCGCCAGCAAATCAAACATGTGGTATAATTGTGATTGCTTTACGTGGGAAAAATTTAGAGGCGAAACGATGAACTCACGTATTCATTTCAAAATTAGTATGTCTTCATTTCAAATGAAATTATTCTGTTTGTGCACACGAGCGCTTAGAGGGAACCGTTTGCATAGGCCTTTCCGCAAGCGTGGTGACCGGGGATATTTTCACCCTTTTCAGCTAGGCCGCCAACACCCCCCCACCGTCCGCCCGTGTTTCACTCAACTAGTCCACCCAATCTCCATCGCCAACTCCCCCTAGATCCACAACAGAACCCTCTCCGACGTCGCCGTGCTCACCCCGGCCGTGTGCCTGCTCTTCGGCATCAAGCCTACCTCCACTGCCGTTCCCAACACGCGGCAGCCCGTGCCTCGCCGTCCTCGATTGCTCACCAGCCACCCTCGAGCATATCGATGCAGTAACCCTCGCCTCTACTGCGGTCCAGTCGGGTTTGCATTAAGAAGCCTGTTAGTTACTGCTCTCCATCTCGGTGAGGCATATTTCCTCGCAATCCCTCTTTCCAATTTCATTCTGTATGTTCCCAAATTGGCTATAAAATAACGGATAGCGTATATATGTTCATTATCTACCTTCCTTACTACATATAAGCTATATTTGTTCCAATAAGTTACTGCCTATTTACATATCGCGGGCGCCCGAGTCACACAAACTTAACAAATTTGTCATATATTTTCTAAATTATTGCATGCCATGTTTAGAAAGCTTGATACCAAGTTGTTGGTTTTATGCTTATCCTCCTTTCCTGAGTTTTGCATGTGTTCTCTGTAGATGCCGAGTAGCAGCGACAGCACTCATGCTTCAGGCGATGTATCTTCATCTGATTTGGACAACCCTAGGTCTTCAGCAGATTGTGAGGGATCAAGTAATCTTGAACGGGATAGAGCTGCAGCAATTACCCTTCTGGTCAGGACACGGAGGAACGCTCCAAGGAAGCCCACACACCAGCCTAAAGGTGTATATGAAGTAACCGAGATTGATTTAAAGTCTTGGGCTCCAACTAAACCAGATAAAGCACGCACAAGGTTCAGGAGTGTGTGTGGATTTGTTGGCAGGGCAAGGCTCAACATTAATCTGCCAGGGTTTTGGAAGGTTGACATAGAAACACGGCGAAGGATAGTCCGGGAGATCATGAATCACTTGAACATTCCAGAGCAGTGGAGAATGCAGGTGGAACACACTGCACTGAGGAAGGCTAGGGATGCTTGGAGAAACTGGAAGCACGTAATGTACAAGAAGTACTTGAGTGAAGGAAAGGACCCAATCCCCGCATACCCCCAAATTACAAAGGCAGACTAGGCAGAACTCAAAAGGGTCAGGTCAACTAAAGAGTTTGCTGAGAAGAGTTTCAAGCAATCGGAACTTCGGAAGAAGAACATACACCCCCATCGTATGAGTGTGGCAAGATACTACGGCATGAAACTGATATGGTAACACAATGACAAAGAAGCAGTAGCGGTGGGTGGGAATCCAGCCTTTAGTGAAATCAGGGGCGAATGCGTCAGAGACTACTTGCGGGCACGTGCAAAGAGGCGTGATGACGGAACTTATTACTTTGAAAACTCACGTGACACCGAACTATATCAAGTGATGTAGAGGCTTCCAAGATCCCTAGAAGATTCTACAAGAACTCAGGGCCATGTGACATTCTGTCTATTGCTCTGGAAACAAAAGAGCCCCCTAGCCGTGCAAGGGGTATAGGTGTCCCGCACAAGAGAGCTTTCACACTCAGCAAAGTAGAGAGGCTCAACATGAAAAAAGCGAGGAGTGAAATGAAGCAGAATGCATTGTATGAAAGGTTGAGGAAGGATATTTATCCAGCTGTTCGAAAGGATGTCGAGGAGTCAATGATGATGCAGAAGACTCTAACAGTGACAGATAGCTAGTAGATGGGAGGGGAGGCATGGAGGATGCTGCTTATTGCGCGACAACACTGCACAAGAGTAGTTGTGCATCAGCTGACCCCAGCGACACTGAGACTGCTGCTGCTCGTGATCATGCTATATCTGATATATCTGGAATGAAAGACAGACTGATGGGCATGCTTACACATTATGAAGGTACATTAAAATGTGCAACAACCTAGGTTTGCCCACCCTTCTTGGAAGATGACCTCTTGTTGGACAATGTGCCATTGAAGCAAGTTGTATGAAGTGCTACGTGATTGAAGTAAAGCCTAGATTCAATGAATTTGCCCTGAAGAATGTCCTAGGAGACTTCAATGAGCAAAGGACCTTGGGAGAAACACCGTTACATCACATCTAGTGGCCACGAAAGGAAATAGAGTTCATCGATGAGATCCCTGAAGCCCCACCAAGAGCAACCACTGTCGCCCCCCAACCGGTGACACTCTCCTTGCCACAACACCTCTCGCGGGATGATGCATCAACCTATGATCAGCCGGCCCGACTTTGTCGCGTACATGCCATGTCATCCTCCACCCCAAAGTAGCAAATGGAAAGGCCTACAGCTGCTAAAGACACACCATCGGTTTAGATACCGGCCGCTGAAGCAGCGGGGGGAGACCCAGCTGTAGCACATGCTCAGCAGACCAACCTAGTGGAACGGACTGCTAAGCAGTCTGATGCTTCGGAACCGCCTACTAAGCAGTCTATAGGTCCAGAACCGACTGCTCATCAGTCTGTCGGTCCACAGTCGCGTGATCAACATACCAATGCGTCAACACTTCCTGCTCAGCAAACCAACGCGTTGGCACGACCTCCTCAGCACACCGACAAGTTGGCACCACCTGCGCAGAAACCCGGCATAGCTTCAATGCATGGTCAGAAGTCCGATGCCTCTGCTCCTACAGCCCAGTAGTCCGTCACAGCAGCACCACCAGCTTTGCGGTCCGGCATAGATAAACCATCCGCTAAGCAACATGTCCAAGCTTCACCGTCTGCTCAGTAGTCTACCTTGCAGGCAACCAGACCAGACGTTCTGCCAGAAATGTTTCAAGTACCAAGAAGGAAGTGGCCAAAAAGGCTACACCCCCAAGGAAGTGCGGCGGGAAAGTGAAGAGGAAAGAGAACGATTGCCTCTTACTTAAAGCACTCATCGCCCAGAACCAAATTAACAGCAGCTTGTTCGAATCGGGGAGTAATATTATTTCCAATGCCATGGATGATGAAGAAGTACGTCCATGGCCAGCCATTTCTTGTTGGCAAATACTTTGATGAGTGCAGCTCTATTTGCCGCAAGTTACACGAATATTGCATGGATCTAATGTGAGTAGGTCATCATGGTTTTCTAGTCCACTACAATAGAGATCATTTCCAACACGATTGTTGGTGACCTGGGAATGGGGGTCCCCAGACTTGCCTGCCCGCGGCCCGCAGCGTGGCTCCACCAGCGGCCCTGTATGGCCCATCTTCACCAGCAAACACTCAAGACCCTTGCGAGGGGCCAAGACTCGCGAGGAAGACCTCCTCACGGGCAGCTTCACCAGGCAAGATCGTGAGGGGCGGCGAGATCAAGGCAAGGGACACCTCGCGATGTTTCTGTGACGCAAGCCATGACGACTGGAGCCAGGTGGGCGCCAGGCGGGTGCCAGCGCGCAGTGTCCTCGTTTACTCTTTGGTGCTAAAGAGGCAAGCGCAAGCGAGGAGTCCCAAGGCATTAGGCAATGGTTTCCATATTGGTGCAACAAGACGAAGACCAGTAGGACGGCAGGACGGAGTTCACCGTGGATCCCAAGACAATGTCACCACTAGAGCCATTGGCAGGCGAAGACCACCTTTAGTCAGGATAACTTTTACTAGTTTTATCCCTTCGAATTTGGCCATTGTGGGATCCCTTCCCGCTCAATATTTTGGGAAGAGGACCAGGGCCTCTATAAATAGGACTAGCCACCACCGTTGGAAGGAAGCGAGCAACGGATCCAGATCATCGTCAACCACACAAGTTCACCAAGCACAAGAGCACCTCTCCTCAGGAGGTTGTTCTTCACTTGTAATTGTTCATCCTCAGCCCAGAGGCAACCCATCCACACCACACTGTAGTAGGGTATTACACCATATCGGTGGCCCGAACCAGTATAAACTCTTGTGTCTCTTGTTCTTTGGGTTCGTCGAGCTAGGCCGTGAGATCATGATGTGTGCGAGCTAGAGGGGGAGAGATCTTCGTGTGCACCCCAGTGTTCGAACATCAACGATTTTGTCGGAACCTGAAATCTGACATTTGGCGCGCCAGGTAGGGGTGCGCTAAAGCTTTCCCCTTTGTCAATCCGCGCTTCGCCACTGCACCAAGTTCATGGCCGACGCTCGCCGGGCCCGCGCTGAGCGCCGGGCCGCTCTCGCCACCCGTGTCGCTCAGACAGCCCCTGTCGGCGGGTCTCCCCGTCGTTCTCCTTCACCCGCCACCAACGCCGCTACCGGCCCGGGGGCAAACGAGCAACAAGCTTCCTCACTGCACCCCTCCGTGCGGCGAGACGGCCGCACCGCCACCCGTCGCTGACTCTGGCCGCTCATCATCTCACGCTCGCCGCGCACCCACGGACGCGTAGGCCGCGCTGCTCATGGCACACAAGCTCCTGCGTTACTGCCCGGTCGACGACCTCTACAAGGACTGGTTGGAACGCATCACCGAGCTCGTGAACGCCGCGGGGGGCTCCCCTGGACCATCCCTCTCGCTGCCTCGCCTGCCCCGGGCTACGGGCGACGTGGCTCACAGAGCGCCTCCGCTCCCTCTGCATCTAGACGGCACCCTCATGCCGAGACGCGCCGCTCATGGAGCACCTCCGCCCCCCTCCATGTCAAGACGGCGTCCTTGCCCCAAGATGTGCCGTCCCGCGGCGTGATCCACCGCGCCATGTGCCCGCGCACGAAGAAGGAAGCTGCCAAGAGGTTCCCCGTCCACAAGAAAATGCTCCACCACTCCCAGCACCGTCGCGTCAGGATCGCTTGCCGTGGCAGGGCCATGCGCCACTTGCCATGGCGGCGCGGGGACACCAAGATCAAGCTTCGCCTCCATGAGGGGCCCCGGTGGCCACGGCAGGCTGCCGCGCCTTCACTCCTGAGCTGCGTAGCGTCGTCTGGTCGGGCAAGTTCAAGCTAGATCCGCGTCCTCGCTACGACAGCACCTCCGACCCCGCGGAGTTCTTGCAGCTCTACGAGCTGAGCATCGAGGCGGCCAGTGTCGGTGTCAAAATCGACGGATCTCGGGTAGGGGGTCCCGAACTATGCGTGTAGGATCGATGGTAACAGGAGACGGGGGACACGATGTTTACCCAGGTTCGGGCCCTCTTTATGGAGGTAAAACCCTATGTCCTGGTTGATTGATATTGATGAATATGAGTGTTACAAGTGTGGATCTACCACGAGATCGTAATGGCTAAACCCTAGAAGTCTAGCCTATGTGGGTATGGTAATGAGTATATGTGTTATCCTTTCCGGACTACCCCCTTCGGTTTATATAGACACCGATGAGATCTAGGGTTTACATGGAGTCGGTTACATAACAAGGAATCTTCGGTCGCCAAGCTTGCCTTCCATGCCAAGTAGAGTCCAATCCGGATACGGTGCAGTCTTCGGCCTTCATGTCTTCACGGCCCATCAGTCCGGCCCATAGATAGCAGGCCAGATGCCCGAGGACCCCTTAGTCCAGGACTCCCTTAGTAGCCCCCGAACCAGTCTTCAATAGCGAGGTGCTCGACACACATATTGTCTTCGGCATTGCAAGGCGGGTTCTCCCTTCGATGATCTCCAAGTAATGTATTCGGCCATTGATCCAATGTCACCTCCTTGGCTTCTGCGCGTTGAATAATCTTTGTCCTCCACGTGTCGAGTGAATGTGGAAAGTCAGGGTATTTTTGCGAATAACACCCCATCCATGTGAGGAAGAGCGCCTATTTAAAGAGATTGGATCCTAGATCCACTTCAGCGCTACACAGAAGAAATCCCTAGAGACTGCTTAGGAGAAACCATTCCAGCATGGCCAGTGTTCCCATCTCCTCCGCTCGTCCCGGCCTAGAGAAAGGCGAGTGGGAGAGGTGTTCCATGTCTCATAGCCGATTAACGAAGTTGCAAACGCAGGGATTCCTTCCTCATGTAGATCTACTCCCTGTTCGAACGGGGCTAGCGTCCTTCAATGAGGGGACTCACACAGAGGACTTCCCCAATCCGTCCGAGGGGAGCGAGTGTGTTTTGTCCCCTACCTGCTAAGAGGTGTTGGATTTCCAATCCATCCGTTCCTCCGAGGGCTTCTGGAATACTACGGCCTCCAGCTGCCCAACTTCACTCCGGCCTCTATTCTGCACATTGCGGGTTACATTGCTTTATGCGAAGTTTTCCTGGGCATCGAGGCTCATTTTGAGTTGTAGAGGAAGTTGTTCTGTCTCATTCCGTGCAACCACGAAGGGTCAATATTTGAAGTGGGAGGAGCCGAAATATGGCGAGTCACCGATACAGGATATCCATCCGGTACACCAAGGAAGGCACCTGATGAATGGCCCTCTGAATGGTTTTATATAGAGGACATTGCGCTTCTTGACCCGATTCGAAAGGGTCTTCCTGAATTTGCGCGCATCCCGCTGAAGAAATGCCATAGTTGGCGTCCCCGGAGTCTCGAAGAGGAAGACGACGCGGAGGTTCATCAGCCGATGAGCAGGATAAAAGAGCTCACTCAGTCCGGACTCGCAATAATCGAGGTTATGGCGCTTTCCATAGCGCGAGGGGTTCAGCCACTCCAATACAGAGGGCTTCCCATGTGGCAATACAATGGGGAGGATGATGCCTCTCGCTACGGTCGCAAAGGTCCGGATACCCCTGCCGCTTTGGCTACGATATTAGCCGAACTGTTCAAGGGGGAGGAAAAGGAATTTCTCCGCGTCAAATCTAGAGACGGGTACTCTATGTATAACCCTCCCAGCTGGGTAAGGTCCGACCCCTCCTTTTTTACATCTTCCATCTCCGAATTGCCTTTGATAAACTTCTAGCTTGTTTGCTTATGACAGCACGGGCGAAAGGTCACCGAGGGATTTTATAGTCCCGCTCCACAGCCAAAGGACCAGAACCGGGAGCTCGATCCCGGGTTCGAAGATGATCCAGATATATTTGTGGTGCTTGCGGAGGGGGTGTTTTACCAGATGAGCTACGTGTGACGCCCGGATACTTAAGCTACAGTGAACCTCTGCTAATCTCGCATTAGTTCGAAACCGGTTCGAATTTAAATTAAAAATCAAGCAAACAATAAAAGTTTTGAAATATTAAAACTAAAATGTTCTTCTTCTGACAAATAATTCACAAGATATATTGTTGGAGAAAACAAGTTTTTATAAAATGTTTAAATGCACTAAACTAATTAAATTAGTAGCTAATATAGAAAATATTAAACTAATTTATCTGGGAGCCCAAGTTATTGTGGCATTAGCATAAGTAGTAACATTATTTTAGGAACAAATTATATATACTTTTTTTATAAAACTTTAGTACATAGAAAATAAAATAAAACAGTAAAAGAAATAAAAAAAAGAAAAGAAAACGCAAAAACATAAAACAAAACTAAAAGAGAGGAAGAGAAAAGCCCCTCCCCTCCCCTGGGCCACTTGGCCCAGTTGGCCTGCTGGCCCAGCAGCCCACCTCCACCCCTCCTGCTACCTCGCTACAGAAGGCAGGGGCGTGGAGGCCATCCATCGGCCGACCGACGCCGTGGACGCCATCTGCCGGCTCCCCCTCACCTACAAGACCACGGTGCCCCTCCCCCTCGAACCCTAGCACTACAAAAAATACACTTCCGTGATGATACGTGTTTGTCACAGTAGGTCGCGTTTTCTGTCATGCATGTACATCCATGACAAATTTATGACAGAATGAACATAGTCATACCTGTGATGTCGTAGAAGTGTTCCATGACATTACCAAAATTATCATCATGGAAGTGTCCACTTCCATGACGATAAATCGTCCGTCACAGAAGTGCTTTCTTCAAGGGTGTCCGACACATGGCATCCACCGTAACGGAATGCCGTTAAGCTATCGGGTCGGGTTTTGGATACGATAACCCGTTAACAGCCCCAACCAATGGGGATTTTCCACGTGTAAAATCATCATTGGCTGGAGGAAACACGTGTCAGCTCATCGTTGGGACAGATGTCAACCACTCCTTGGACGGAAGGCGCCTATGATACGTCGACACGTGGCATGGCCCAATAGAGGCCCATTCCTGTGAAAAGGCCGGCCCGTTTGACTTGGTCAAAAGTTGGCGGGCTGGCCCATGGAAAGCCTGTTAACGACCTGTTCGAATATAGCCCATTTACAGCCCGCTAACCCAAGGCCCGTTACGCCCTATCCGAATTAGGCCCAGTAGCGTCATCTGGGCCATCCAATATGATTCCAGCCCGTTTTCACTTGTGGCCCATGTATGGCCCATGATGTCTTTCGGCCCATATGAGGCCCTATGTAACTCTTGGCCTACTAACGGCCTGTGGTGAAACTGGCCCGTAATGAACAGTGTATCACTTTACACCCATTAACGGCCCGTGGTGAAACTGGCCTGTAATGAACAGTGTATCACTTTATACCCATTAACAGCCCGTTATTCCGTTGGGCCGTTTCCAGCCCGTGTTATCTTTCGGCCTTCTCAGAGCCCATTTATTCTTGGGCTCATTTCCAGCATTCGTTTACTTACGGCCCGTTACTGTTATTTTCTGCTTGTGGGCCAAATTCAGCCCATGGTTACAGTCGGCCCGTTTGTGGTCCGTTAATACGTTGGGCCGATTTCATAGCGTCATCAGATACGGCCTATTAACGATGGCCCGTTATGGTCGGCCCATGCACGGACGATTCCAACTCTAGCCCGTTTACGGCCATAATGTGGTCTGTTTGGCCCATGTTTGGCCAATCGGTTATACGGCCCGTATAAGGCCCATTGATAATACGGCCCGCAGAAGACCCATTGTTTCTACGGCCCATAGAAGGCCCATTGTTTCTATGGCCCGTAGAAGGCCCACTGTTTCTACGGCCAGTAGGAGGCCCAGTGTCACTACAGTAAATATTAGCCCATGGTTATTGTGGCCTAGTTTTAAAAAATAGGTTATTGCAACCACTAGCTAACCGCGGAAAAAGAACTGCAATGACTACAAGCAAACAAATAAACAAGACAACAAGGAAATAAATAAGCAAGCAACTAAGGTTAGGCTATCACGGCTATTACACATATTACATCCACTAGGCATCAAAGTTCACCACCAGTGCAAATATAGGGAACAAAGCAGCATATCATATACACTGGTTGTCCAAGTTGGCGACCAGCGAAAAGAAATGCCGCAGCAAAATAAATCCAGAACTGAAACCACTTCAGAAGATCTCAAGAAACAATATCCTGGGTACCCATAATACTGGCAAGATGCTTAGCAAGCTTATTAACTTTCTCTTGTTTGGCGCTTAAATCCTCCAGCGCTTGCTGTTGCACTAGAAAATATGCATCTGAATTCTGCAGGGACTTCCTCAGTCCTTCAGCTTCCTGTCGTAGCACATCTAATCAATGTCTTTCAACTTGAAGTTGAGACTTAAGAAGACGAACTGATTCAGGCAGCGAGTTCAAAGAGCTTGTGCCAGCAGTAGTGGCCAGTAACTCGAACACTACATCAAGACAGGACATTTGGGTTCCCTCACTATCGTCAAGATAGTTTTTATTAGCTTTCTTGGAGACCAACAGGGATGTCTCACTATCTTGAACCTTATCTGCATTACTTCCTTTACCATTGGATAACGCGGTACTGTTCTCCAATATTTTGTCCGCATTCTAAAAGAGAAACAAGCAGACACATCACATGTTTACCATGTTGTATATGAAACTCATTTTGGTAAACAGTAGTAAAGTGGACAGGATAACAGCATGAAACAAACATATATCTATGTACCATGGTCACTTTATAGTCTATATCATTCTAGTTTTTGTTGCCAAATCAAGATAGAGACACAGTTCAAATAATATTTGTTCAAGACAAAGCAGAATAGACAGAATATAAGTGTGGGTAACTATAGAGCAACAACAACACTTGTAATGTGCATGACATGAGAACATAACTGTTTATTCAATTGAAACTAAAATCAACATAGAGCAGGTTACAACAGCAAATCAGTTAAAGAAACAGGTTTAAAACATACCTGTTGCGCCATTGGAGTTTCAATTCCATCCTTCAAATTTGAAAATAGTTGGTATGAGTAAATACAGTCATGCAAGAGCAAAGGAGTATGAACCATAGCTACAGAACCTGGCCTGAGAACAAATCTTCTTCTCCTTTAAGCATTGAGTTGGGATTCAGAGTGGTGGTCCTCGTGCTTTGGGCACTGCAGTTCCCTTACTAACTGCTCATGTTTGGGTGCTCTGTGGTGGAGACGGTGCTGTGTCAACTGGAACTGGGTTACTATCTGCCGGGGTTGGGGTTAGAAGGGGTGTAGCTGGTTCTTTGTCCAACTGGGTAGGGGTACAATCTGCGAGAGTCTTGGTTATGTGTGGTGGATCTGGTCCTTGGGCAAGTACAACCGTGGTTCTATCTGCATCAACTGGTAGCGCTATCTTTTTTGAAGACCGTGTTGTTACTCCCTTAGATACTGCCATCACGCTCTCTAATTCAAATGGCTGATAAACAAGAAAAGTAATTGAAAGTATAGACATTGTATGATAGACAGGTGCAATGGATAGTGGGGAATAAAACATGGCATGAAATAATTCATATTTATGTTGTCTAACCAAACAGGATAGCATGACACAATTTCACATATATGATGGCTAACTAAACAGGATAGCATGACACAATTTCACATTATGATGGCTAACTAAAAAAGATGGAAAGACATAGTTCAAAATATGAGACTATGTAAAAAGGATGACATGACATAACTATATAATGTGTTTATTAAATAGGGTGGCATGCCATAATTCACATACATTCACGGATAGAATGCCATAATTCAAAATATGATGACTGTAAACACTAAACAGGATGAGATGATATAACTATATGATGTCTTTATTAAATGGGTTGCCATGCCATAATTCAGATAGATGATGTGTATGTACTATGTAAACATGATGGCATGATATAATTCAAATATATGATTTATATAGTAAGCAAGTAAGTAGATGGCAATCCATATTTATATATATTAAAACTAAGCACCCTCCCAGCCCATTCAGGCCATTAGCATTTCTATCCGTTGGATCGTCTCTTTTAGACTTTTCTGGCCGTCTGATTCGCTCTTGATCCCACCTAAATCACAGCACATGCTAAATTGCGCGTACAGGCTGCGCTAGCTTTGTCGGGCCGCTGCTCCGGCGGCTTTTTTGGGCACCAGACATTCAATTGGGCCTACCGGCCTACTGGGCCTTTTCTACCATCCTATCGAACACAACGCACAGGGGTGAAACATAGGAGACGAACCCTAAACCACGTTCGCGACCCTGCTCTGTTCCGTTTGCGTCGCCTGCCATGGCCTCCGATTACATTCACGGTTGCGCTAGGTTTGCATGGACGAGGCCTACAGCACCGATGAGAGCGGCGCAGACGGATGGGGCACGGACGACACGGACGCTAGCGGCGGGGGCGGTTGGGGTGCGGCGGCCAACAGGCATGAAATCCCCATAGCGACGATTGATTGAGAGATTAATCGGCCCATTAATGCCAATCGATGCTCCAGGCAGGTCAGTTTCATCTTCTATTCATATTCATGCCAATTGATTGATTGCAAGGTTAATCCTATATGTCAATTGATTAATTGAGAGGTTACTTGTGTCCTTGTATATTCACCCGAGCTTATAAACTACCAACCTTGCCGCTGGTCCTTTCCTACTCTACTCATTTTTGCAAACCAGTCTCCAGTACAGAAGCAAAGCCATGGGTGATGCTTAGGTTCCAACTCTGTACAGAAGCAATGCCTTTACTGCTGGATGCGCCTCCATATAATCCGTCCTGCTGCTCCTTGCCCATTCCCCACAAAATCTTCTCCGTCATCCATGATTGATGCTTACCCGCCTCCCCCATGGCATGTGTGACCTACTTCCTACCTCACATGCTCCCCTAAATTGCGCGTATCCAATATTTCTTCATGTCCGCAAATGGATGCAGGCTCTCCGGCTCCATCGATTGGAGCTTTCTTATGCTTGGTTTGCTCTTTGCTGCTCCTGCTGGATTGCAACGTGAAGAACTGCTTGCAACATTGTTGATTTTTGGGCTGAGTATTAACATTAAATGACCACATATTATATTGTAAGTCATCTCTGATTGAAGTTATCTGGTAAAATCTCATGTCAGTACTAGCGCAGATCCCCCGAACTAAAGCGAAGGATTAAACATGTGTATAAACAATAGGGGTAGATATTTTAATCTTCTCCAACGTACTTAATTAGAATTAGTTGTGCATCACATGTGTTGTTTTTTGGTACTAATTATTGGTGAAGGTCAGGCAACTACTAATCTTATAATTCTGGTGTGCTTCTCTTGGTTCATATATGCTCAAATCTGAACTATTTGGTTAAATTTCGTTTCTTTATGGTGTATGATGTCCTACAAAATTGCATCTCTATAGTATTTGAACTCACTATCATCTAATTTCTGGAACATTGGCAAAATATGCATCATTTTTCAGAAACACCATTATGATTATATGCATCATTTCAGTACAATGGATGCAATGTAATGTTTCTCTATGACTTGTATCACACCAGTGGTTGCTTACAAGTTCGTTAGTGTAGTTCTCCTGATTATGATTACTTGCTGACTTTTCTATACAAGTACACCATTCTTCATGTTTCTTATTAAGAATTTATCTTTCAGACAATTAAGCCCCATTTGAATAATCTGGATGCACATCATCAAGGACTATACAGATCCAAACATGCACATCTTCAAATGGATTTGGAAAACTGATGTTATGCCAAAAGTTTGCTTCTCTGTCAAAAAGTTGTTAAGCATGTGAACAAGCAGGATCTTAAAAAAGGTAAGTATTTTTTGGATTGTTAGTGCATATTATTCCAGTCTGTACTTTTACTTAACCTTGTCTATGAACTTTATATGACTTGATTAGCCCACGGTGTACCTGGTACTTAAAATCAATGTACAATATATAACCACTAAATAAATTCTCTCACATTTTTGTACCATCTACACAGCTCTCCAGAAAGTTGGTGCTGCTACATAACAATGGTGAGCCAATTGATAAGGCCCCACTTGGAAACTCATTTTGCTTTTACAGGTGTAATAGTTTACTGAGGTATTATACCGTCCATAAGTATAAAACCAGCGGATGAGAATACACCCGTCGCTTGGTCTGTAAAAACTTTCGGCTGTAACACACTAACGCCACCAAAACAACCGAAACAAGCATGATTTCAGGATTCTGGCCAGATTCTTTGACATCTCTGACTAATACAAATGTTTTTGGCTGGAAAACGCCCAACCAATCGGGGCATAAGAGTGCATATGGACATGTTTCTTTTACAACGATCTGACCATTGTAGGCTCTTATAGTCCATTTTATATTCACATGTAGACTTGAAAGCAGCTGACTGACTCCGAACTAAAAGGATTTTGGCGCCTGGGAGACCAATTAGTTTGTAGTCAAATTCTACAGACTGGTCTCACTTGCTCATAGTTTCTTTGGAAATTTTGCTATCTTGATGATCAGTTTATTCTGCATACGGTGCTTGTATTTTCTTTCAGTATCACTAACCCAGACCAACTATGCTTATGTATCAAAGACAGTTTATGATATTTTTGAATCACTAACCCTACAGGAAAAGTTGAATTGCCAGCGCTTATACTCACCTATGTACACCTACTTTGTGTTGTTGTATAACTACCAAATCATCACAAAAACTATTTTACGCCCTATTACTATAGTCTACATATATAGACTGCCCCTCGAAAGAGTTGAATTATCCGAAGTTATGGCAATGCCTGTTTACATCGCCCACTGTTATCATGTGTATGCTTTCTGCTTTCAATGATGCAGCTTATTTCCAATATTAGGGGAAATCATCTATGATGATGCCTTGTAATAATATATTAAAAAAATAATATGCAGCAACATCTCAAATTCCCAATTCAAACCCTTCACACGTGAGACCTTAGTTGGAGAAATTTCAACTTAAGACCCAAGTTAAAAAACCGAGTACTCTCCTATCACTACACTACTTGGGTCTTTTCTATTGCTGTCCAACATATTGGCATTTTATACAAATGTAATGTCCATGTTCTGCCACTAAATTTTTTGACAACATGTTTTATGACTACATATTTATCAAAACCATATTATTTAATTGTACTAATAGATGGACGCGGCAACGCGCGTCATCAATGATCTAGTATGATGTAAAAACTAAGCAATGCAAGACAACATGCATGACATGGGTAATATAACCCTGCCAAGTTTGAGCATAGACCTCAGGGGGAAAATAGGACTGGTCATCAGTCTCTGAATCCTCCTCTGAGGAGCTCTCTGTAACCAGCAAGATGTCTACTTCAGCAGGTAGCATTGTCTGCTCTGAATACCTTGTTTTCACTCTAGATACTTCCATCACCGCTTCAAATGGCTGATGCACAGGAAGAGTAGTTGAATATACAAACGTTGTCGACAAATGGAACACGTAATACAAAAAAATGATAGTATGATATAATTCACATACATGATGATTGGCTAAACAGCATGGCATTGCATAATTCACATATATAATGCCTTTGCAACAAGATAGCATTGTATAATTCACATATATAATGTCTTGCAACAAGATGGCAATGCATAATTCACATATATGGTAATTAGACACTGAACAGGTGGCATTGACACAAAGCATGTCTAAACTAATCAAATGACATAGCAATGCAAGACACCATACGCACGATATGAGCAACATAACCCTGCCAAGTTAGAGCATACACCTCGGGGCGGGAATAGGACTGGTCATCTGTATCTGAATCCTCCTCTGAGGAGCTATCCGTAACCAGCGAGATATGCGCTTCGTCAGATAGCATAGTCTGCTCTGAAGACCTTGTTTTCACTCGAGAATTTTCCATCACCGTGTCAAATGGCTGATGCACACGAAGAGCAGTTGAATGTAATAACATTGTTGACAAATGTAATATGTAACAAAAAAAGGATGGCCTGATATAATTTACATATAAGATGACTAGCTAAGCAGGATGGCATTGCAAAATTCACATATATGATGCCTGGATAAACAAGATGGCGTTGCATAATTCACATAAACGATGAATAAACTAAACAAATGGCATTCACACAAATGGCATTCGCACAAAGTAGAAGCAACATTATTCTCCAGCAGAACTCCCCGACTCCACGTCGCCGCCAAGAAGCTAACCGGCCGTCAATGGTCAACCCGCCTAGCTTGGCTTCAACAGGAGGGTAGCAGCGGTGGCCTTACTTGGAACCGAGCGGCGGCGACCTACCTTGTTCTACTCTTCCTTGTTTTTTGTGTGCCGCGGCCTCATTGGCAGTGGGGCGGGGCCTCGGCGGAGCTGGCGATGTCCTCTGTCTCGTTGCCGGCGGGCGGCGCCTCAGCGGAGCGGTGGAAATCCTCCCCCGCGTTGCCGGTAGGGTGGGGCCTCGGCTGAGCCAGCGATGTCCTCTGCCTCATTGTTGGCGGGGTGGGGCCTCGGTGGAGCCGGCGGTGTCCTCTGCCTCGTTGTTGGCGCCGCGGGGCCTCGGCGGAGCAGGGCCTCGTCGACGCCAGTGGAGCGGGGACTCGCCGGAGCCGGCATTGTCCTCTGCCTCGTCCTCGGTCTTGCCAAACAGCGCCTCGCCCGCTTCGTCGCCCTCTTTGCTAGCCTTTTTGTAGGCGGCTACAGCCTCCGCCACCTGCATGCGGTACTGCCAGCGCTCGAGGCGGCCCTTGCGGGCGCAGCGGTATGAGTCGAGCAGCGCCTCCTGCTCCGCCCGCTCCGCGGCGATCTGCTCCTCCGCTTGCAGGTGCTCCTGGAGGAGATGGTGGTTGTAGGCGGCGTCGGCCTGCGCCTCCCGGAACTGCTCCTAACGCATCTGCCTCACACTGTCCATATATTGGGCATGAGCCTCGCCGATGGTCATGGTGCAATGCACTGGCGAGGATGGCGCGGAGGAGGGGGTTGGCGCCGGATCGTCGACTACCATGTTCTCCATTGGGATGTCGTTGTCCTCCGGCTGCCTGCCGGCCAGCCGGTCGGCAGCAATGGCTGCCATCTCCTTGTGGCCCGTCGTCCGCCCGTCCCGAAGAGCGCTGGAGCGCGAGGAAGCCATGGTGGGAAGTAGTGGTGTGGACAGGAGAAACGGAAAAGATGCGGATGACTGCGGCTATGGCCGGCGCAGCAGTTTATATAGCAATGGTGGGCGGCGGAGGGACGGACGTGTGGCGCCGGAGTAGTCCCCCTCGGCAACTGCGTATCATTAATGTGGGCGGCACATGGACGGACGGACGGCACTTGTGTCGTTTGAAGGCGGAGCAATCGCCTGCACCGGGAAGCGGGGCGGGCGGTGCTGACTGTTTCGAGCAGAAACATGTGCGGGCGAGGAGATTAATTTACTTGGAGAGGATGACAATGGGGACCCACCAGGTCCATAGCCTCATGTACGCAAGTGCCTCCTTATTATATATATGTATGTATAAAACTATACTCCCTCCATCTAGGTGAATAAGTCGTATTAGAAGGTGCATCACGACCTAGGTGCAAGCAGATTGGTGGAAAAGAAGAATATTTCTCTCTTCTAAACACAATATTTAATCACAGCAGTTAAGAGGATGCCTTATTAGCTACCCATGCAGGCCATCATAATTCATAGCATGCAAAGCGCTTTTATTTCTTGCCTAATAACCGCATGGACGTGCTGCATGCATTGGTCCTTGCCCGAGCAAAAAAAGGGAGGAAAGGGGTTTCCACAGGAGACAACGAGGCAGAGATGGAAGCGCTCGCTGGAGTAATTTATTTTGCTTCCCCCTGGTTTCCTGACATCATGGTCCCACACCATTGTCAACCTATGTAGTAGTCAATAAACGAGAAAATTGCACAAGAAGCGGCCGACAACTGGGACCAAGCAGCTCGAGCAGTATTTGTGTTTTTGAGGTGTGAGCACTGCAGAGTTTTTTGATGCTTAGCCCAGATATTAATTTTTCTCCTCTGAACAACAACGAAAACATCACTGCAGGTATTAACTGGGCGGGTTGTGGCCCGTCTAGCCCAGGCCAGATATCCAGCCCAGATATTAATTTTTTTCAAGATGAAAATGGCTAGCCCAGCTATACTTTTTTTAGGAATACCCAGGCAAGGTCAAGTTATTATTCTCTGCCCCGCTGGGCTGCAAATCTTTCCTACGAGGGATGCATTAGGCTTAACAAGAAAATGGGCTTCAAGAAATAATAAATGGGATGTAATTATAAAAACTGGGCAGTAACTATAAAAAATGCACCAAACACGTGATTACTTTATAAAATATTATTTTTGGATATTGAAAATTTTAATTTCATTAGTTGTTGCGAGCGCAATGTTTCGTTGGATTTTTACGTAATATAAATTTATATTGAAATTGTATTTAATCTGACTAGGAATTTCGGGTAAAAATATTTCGGATCCCATCAAAATGTGGGAAATTTTATTGAATTCTGTTTTGAACGGTTGGTTGAAATGGGTTGTACTTTTAACAAACTGTAAATGGGCTGTAGTAAATTCCATTAGAATTCAAAAATGGGCTACACATTCTTACAAATCTCAAATGGGCTATAAGTTCTCTGCCACACACTTCTGGCCTTACTAAGTTGATGCGTCCCCTAAAAAAACAGAGTTGACGCGAATGCAAGGCTTTGTCAACTTATAGTCAACACACGGTTCTAGCAGCAGTGGCCGTTGGATATCCATCCAACGGATGCCATGCTTCTTCTTCAATCTCGGATATTCTAGCTTCACCCGCCCAAAAAATGATTCCTCCCCCTGACATCTGGGGCGCACCGTTTCGGAAGCTGGCCTGTGGGCCTACTAAGTTGACGTACCAAGGGCTTTGTCAGTACGATGTCCATCCAACGGCTGTAGTGCTTCTTAAACCTCTGGTCTACTTGCTCCAGCTGCCCAAAGCAGCGCCGGTCTTGCCGCCTGCTCCTGCCTCCCGTGGCCGGCTGTGCTGCCGCGGAGGCCTCACCGCCCCCTACTATTCCCACCGCTGGCCAGGCCCTGTAGCAACGGCAGCCTCACACCGCAGCCTAACGAGTGAACCCTCATACTCCTCTCCGCGTGGGCATCCACTGCCGCGTCTTCACCGGCTCCGCGTCGTCCCCTTCCTAGGCCTCGCCGTCATCTACCGCCCTGGTGCTCTCGGCGCGGCGTGGTCAACGTGGTCAAGGAACGACTTCCATCGGACGTGGACTGTACATGGAGAGGCTGACAGTTGGGTGATGACCCACAAGTATAGGGTATCTATCGTAGTCCTTTCGATAAGTAAGAGTGTCGAACCCAACAAGGAGCAGAAGGAAATGATAAGCGGTTTCCAGCAAGGTATTCTTTGGAAGTACTGAAATAAGTTGTAATAGATAGTTTTGTGATAAGATAGGTTGTAACGAGCAACAAGTAACAAAAGTAAATAAAGTGCACCAAGGTGGCCCAATCCTTTTGTAGCAAAGGATAGGCCGGAACAAACTCTTATAATAGGAAAAGTGCTCCCGAGGACACATGGGAATATCGTCAAGCTAGTTTTCATCTTTTCATATGATTCGCGTTCGATACTTTGATAATTTGATATGTGGGTGAACCGGTGCTTGGGTGCTGTTCTTACTTGAACAAGCATCCCACTTATGATTATCCTCTATTGCAAGCATCTGCAACTACAACAAAAGTATTAAGGTAAACCTAACCATAGCATGAAACATATGGATCCAAATCAGCCCCTTACGAAGCAACGCATAAACTAGGGTTTAAGCTTCTGTCACTCTAGCAACCCATCATCTACTTATTACTTCCCAATGCCTTCCTCTAGGCCCAAATAATGGTGAAGTGTTATGTAGTCGACGTTCTCATAACACCACTAGAGGCTAGACAACATACATCTTATCAAAATATCAAACGAATACCAAATTCACATGACTACTCATAGCAATACTTCTCCCTTGTCCTCAGGAACGAACGTAATGACTCACAAAGCATATTCATGTTCATAATCAGAGGGGTAATAATATGCATATAGGATCTGAACATATGATCTTCCACCAAATAAACCAACTAGCATCAACTACAAGGATTAATCAACACTACTAGCAACCTACTAGCACCAATCCCGGACTTTGAGACAAGAATTGGATACAAGAAATGAACTAGGGTTTGGAGATGAGATGGTGCTGGTGAAGATGTTGATGGAGATTGCCCTCACCCAATGAGAGGAGCGTTGGTGATGACGATGGTGATGATTTCCCCCTCCCGGAGGGAAGTATCCCCAGCAGAACAGCTCTGCCGGAGCTCTAGATTGGATCCGCCAAGGTTCCACCTCGTGGCGGCGGAGTCTCGTCCCGAAAAGTTCCTTCTTATTTTTTCTCATCGAAAGACCTCATATAGGAGAAGATGGACGTCGAAGAACCACCAGGGGGCCCACGAGGTAGGGGGTGCGCCCTAGGGGGGCGCCCCCACCCTCGTGAGCAGGGTGTGGGCCCCCTGGCCTTCATATTTGGCGAGGCTTTTTCTTTATTTATTTAAGATGTTCCGTTGAGTTTCAGGACTTTTGGAGTTGCGCAGAATAGGTCTCTAATATTTGCTCCTTTTCCAGCCCAGAATTCCAGCTACCGGCATTCTCCCTCCTTATGTAAACCTTGTAAAATAAGAGAGAATAGCCATAAGTATTGTGACATAAAGTGAAATAACAGTCCATAATGCGATAAATATCGATATAAAAGCATGATGCAAAATGGACGTATCAACTCCCCCAAGCTTAGACCTCGCTTGTCCTCAAGCGAAAAGCCGATAACAATAAATATGTCCTTATGTTTAGGGGTAGAGGCGTCGATAAAAATAAAATACGGACATGAAGGCATCATGATTTTTCTCATAACAGCAACATATATAGATTTTGTCATATGATTACGTGTGTTCAAGTGATGATCTATTCACAATGCAAAAGTATAAATCATAAACCTTATTGGGCTCCAACAAACTATAATCTCAGTCATTGAAGCAATTGCAATTTATCATAACATCGGAAAGAGTCTATGTCAGAGCTAAAAAGCAAGTCCACATACTCAACTATCATTTAGTCCTCCATAATTGCTAACACTCACGCGATACTTGTGGTTACGGAGTTTTAATCAGACACAGAGGAAGATAGGGGCTTATAGTTTTGCCCCACAACCTTTTACCTCAAAGGTAATGTCAACAATAATGGTTCATGCTCCGCTACACCCAATTAGATATATATATATATATATATATATATATCATGGTCTTTCCAACATGCTGAGCATGCCGAAGGATAAAATGAAAAAGAAAAGGTGAAGATCACCATGACTCTTGCATAAGGTAGAAGATAATAATAAAGGATAGGCCCTTCGCAGAGGGAAGCAGAGGTTGCCATGCGCTTTTATGGTTGGATATATAAAATCTCAATGCGAAAGAACGTCACTTTATATTGCCCGTTGTGATATGAACCTTTATTATGCAGTCTGTCGCTTTTATTACTTCCACATCAAAAGATCGTATAAAGCTTATTTCTCCCACACCAATCAATCATACATATTTAGAGCAATTTTTATTGCTTTGCACCGATGACAACTTACTTGAAGGATCTTACTCAATCCATAGGTAGATATGGTGGACTCTCATGGAAAAACTGGTTTAGGGATTTTGGAAGCACAAGTAGTATTTCTACATAGTGCTAAGAATTTGGCTAGAATGAGGGGGAAAGGCAAGCTCAAAAAGTTAGAGGATCCATGACAACATACTTTATCTCAGATATAAGAAATACATAACTCATTACGTTGTCTTCCTTGTCCAACATCAACTCTTTCGCATGTCATATTTTAATGAGTGCTCCCAATCATAAAAGATGTCAATGATAATATATCTATATGTGAAACCTCTCTTTCCTTATTATTTCCTATTAATTGCAACAATGACCAAAGCTATGCTTGCCAACTTCCAACAACTTTTAATCATCATACTCTCTCTATGTGAAGTCATTACTCTCAATAAGATCAATATGAACCTTTTGTTTGTTTTTATTCTTTTTCTCTTTTCTTTTATTCACCCAAGATCATGGCAAAATAATCGAGCCCTTGACTATACACTAATCTTTATTATATATAGCTCACGGACTCGATTACATAGAGAGATCATAAAGCAAAACTCAAAACTAGATCATGCCATAAACTGTATTCTACTAGATCAAGATACTACTAATAGGATCGAACTAAGAAAAATGGTAAAGATAGGAGTTGTGATTGTGATACGATACCGGGGCACCTCCCCCAAGCTTGGAAGTTGCCAAGGGGAGTGCCCATACCCATGTGATTATGTCTCCTTGGTTGGTGAAGAAGGTGACGGTGACGGATAATCGCACATCGAGCGTAAGAGGTCCTCCAGCTTGCAAATAATGCCCTTGAGTGCGACAATATGCTCCTTCAACAAAATATTTTGTTGTGTGAGATACTTGTTTTGAACACGATCCAACTCAATCATCTTGAAAGCTTCGATCTCAGTTGGGGTAAGAAGGTTATGATCAATTTGAAGGGTGTCTTTTGCTGCTGGAGCTTGATCCTCCGTGGTCTTCTTGATCCTTTCGTCCTTGTTAACCCTCGTGGGTTCTTCCCTCTTCAGATATATATTCATTAGCCAAGCATCATTGTCACCATTGTTGGAGGAGGGAGACGACATTATGCCTAGCCTGAAAAACCCTGACAGAAAACAGCTCGAAACAAGAACAGAGGAGCTTTGCATGATACGGGAGTCAAAACCTTCAGGAGAATATATAATGAATTTTTACCCACCAAAATACGTAACGTGCAAGAAAACGGAGTCCAGAAGGCACACGAGGTGCTCACGAGGTAGGGGGGCGCGCCCAGGGTGGTAGGGCGCGCCCACCACCCTCGTGGGGCCGTCGTGTCCTTCCCGGGCTGCTACTTATTTTTCTATTTTTCTAAATATTCCAAAACGGAGAAATATTGCCTTAAAAATTGTTTCGGAGTCGGTTTACTTACCGTACCACATACCTATTCCTTTTCAGAGTCTGAAACGTTTCAGAAAGTGTCCCTTATGTATTCCTCCGGGGTTACGGTTTCGATAATATTGGTTTCAACATTAATGGGATTACCTGAGATATAGTGCTTAATTCTTTGACTATTTACCACCTTCGGATTTGTGCCCTCAAAGTTGTTGATCTTTATGGCACCGGAACGATAGAACTCTTCGATAACATAGGGGCCTTCCCATTTAGAGAGAAGTTTTCCTGCAAAAAAATCTTAAACGAGAGTTGTATAGCAATACATAATCACCTACATTGAACTCATGCTTTTGTATCCTTTTGTCATGCCATCTTTTAACTTTTTCTTTAAACAACTTGGCATTTTCATAAGCTTGGGTTCTCCATTCATCGAGTGAGCTAATATCAAATAACCTCTTCTCACCGGCAAGTTTAAAATCATAATTGAGCTCCTTAATAGCCCAATACGCCTTATGTTCTAGTTCGAGAGGTAAGTGACATGCTTTTCCATAGACCATTTTATACGGAGACGTACCCATAGGATTTTTGTATGTAATTCTATAAGCCCATAATGCATCATCAAGTTTCTTGGACCAATTCTTTCTAGACCTATTAACAGTCTTTTGCAAAATTAATTTGAGCTCTCTATTGCTCAACTCTACTTGACCACTAGACTGAGGGTGATAAGGAGATGCAATTCTATGATTAAAATCATATTTAGCAAACATTTTATGGAAAGCACCATGAATAAAGTGTGAACCACCATCAGTCATTAAGTATCTAGGGACTCCAAACCTCGGGAAAATAACTTCCTTAAGCATTTTAATAGAAGTGTTATGATCAACACTACTAGTTGGAATAGCTTCTACCCACTTAGTAACGTAGTCAACAGCAACTAGAATATGTGTGTATCCATTAGAGGAAGGAAAAGGTCCCATATAATCAAAGCCCCAAACATCAAACGGTTCAATAACAAGAGAATAATTCATAGGCATTTCTTGACGTCTACTAATATTACCAATTCTTTGACATTCATCACAAGACAAGACAAGACAAACTTACAGGCATCCTTGAAGAGAGTAGGCCAATAAAAACCAGATTGCAATACCTTATGTGCGGTCCTATCTCCAGCATGGTGTCCTCCATAAGACTCAGAGTGACACTTGCGTAGGATCTTTTCCTGTTCGTGCTTAGGTACACAACGTCTAATAACACCATCTACTCCTTCTTTATAAAGATGTGGGTCATCCCAAAAGTAATGTCTCAAATCATAGAAGAACTTTTTCTTTTGTTGGTATGTGAAGCTAGGTGGTATAAATTTAGCAACAATATAATTAGCATAATCAGCATACCATGGAGTACTACGAGAAGTACTTATAGCATTTAATTGTTCATCAGGAAAGCTATCATTAATAGGCAGTGGGTCATCAAGGATATTTTCTAACCTAGACAAGTTGTCTGCAACGGGGTTCTCATCTCCCTTTCTATCAACAATATGCAAGTCAAATTCTTGTAGCAAGAGAACCCATCTAATAAGTCTAGGTTTAGCATCTTTCTTTTCCATAAGATATTTAATAGCAGCATGATTAGTTTGAATAGTTACTTTAGAATCAACAATATAAGATCTGAACTTATCACAACCAAATACAACTGCTAAAAGCTCTTTTTCAGTAGTAGCATAATTTCTTTGAGCATTGTCTAGAGTCTTACTAGCATAATGAATAACATTTAATTTCTTATCAACTCTTTGCCCAAGAACAACACCTACAGCATAATCACTAGCATCACACATAATTTCAAAGGGTGGGTTCCAATCAGGTGGCTGAACAACAGGTGCAGTGACTAATGCTTTCTTAAGTGTTTCAAATGCTTCTACACAATCATCATCAAAGACAAATGGTATATCTTTTTGCAATAAATTAGTCAGAGGCCGAGAAATTTTTGAGAAGTCCTTAATGAACCTCCTGTAAAATACGGCGTGACCAAGGAAACTTCTTATACCTTTGATGTCCTTGGGACATGGCATCTTTTCAATAGCATCAGCCTTGGCTTTATCAACTTCAATACCTCTTTCAGAAACTTTGTGCCCCAAGACAATACCTTCATTAACCATAAAGTGGCACTTTTCCCAATTCAAGACAAGATTAGTTTCTTCACATCTCTGCAATACTCAATCAAGATTGCTCAAGCAATCATCAAAAGAGGAACCATAGACGGAAAAGTCGTCCATGAAAACCTCACAAATCTTTTCACAAAAGTCAGAGAATATAGCCATCATGCATCTTTGAAAGGTAGCAGGTGCATTACATAAACCAAAAGGCATACATCTATAAGCAAAAGTACCAAAAGGGCATTTAAAAGTAGTCTTTGATTGATCTCTAGCCGACACAGGTATTTGAGAGAAACCAGAATAACCATCTAGAAAGCAATAGTGTGTATGTTTGCATAATCTTTCTAGCATTTGATCAATAAAAGGTAAGGGGTAATGATCTTTCTTAGTAGCTTTATTTAATTTGCGGAAATCAATTACCATCCTATAACCTGTGATAATTCTTTGTGGAATCAATTCATCTTTATCATTAGGAACAACAGTAATACCTCCCTTCTTAGGGACACAATGGACAGGACTTACCCACTCACTATCAGCAACAGGATAGATTATACCTGCCTCCATAAGCTTTAGTATTTCTTTTCTTACCACTTCTTTCATTTTAGGATTCAGACGTCGTTGAGGATCACGAACTGGTTTGGCATCTGCTTCCAAATTTATTTTATGTTGACATAGAGTGGGACTAATGCCCTTAAGATCATCAAGAGTATATCCAATAGCAGCACAATGCTTCTTCAGAGTTTTCAATAATCTTTCTTCTCCATGCTCTGAAAGGTTAGCACTAATAATAACAGGATATATCTTCTTTTCATCAAGATAAGCATATTTATGATTATCAGGCAAAGGTTTAAGCTCAAACACGGGATCACCCTTGGGTGGAGGAGGATCCCCTAAGATTTCAACAGGTAAATTGTGTTGCAGCATAGGTTCCTGTTTAAAGAATACTGCATCTATTTCCCTTCATTCATTCATGAACATATCATTTTCATGGTCTAGCAAATAGTGTTCTAAAGGATCACTAGGAGGTACGACAATAGAAGCAAGACCAATAATTTCATCCTTACTAGGTAATTCTTCCTCACAATGTTGTTTACTAAATTTAGAGAAATTAAACTCATGAACCATATCATCCAAGCCAACAGTAACAACATTCTTAGTGCAATCTATGGTAGCATTGACAGTATTTAATAAGGGTCTACCAAATATAATGGGACAGAAGCTATCTTGCGGAGAAGTAAGAACAAGAAAATCAGCAGGATATTTAGTTTTCCCACACAAGACTTCAAAATCTCTAACAATTCCAATTGGTGAAATAGTATCTCTATTAGCAAGTTTAATAGTAACATCAATATCTTCTAACTCAACATGTGCAATTTCATTCTTAATTTCTTCATATAAGTCAATAGGTATTACACTAGCACTAGCACCCATATCACATAAGCCATGATAACAATGATCTCCTATTTTAACAGAAATAACAGGCACGCCTACCACAGGTCTATGTTTATCTTTAGCACAAGGTTTAGCAATTCTAGCAGTTTCAACTTCGAACTTAATAACATGCCCATCAATATTATCAGACAAGAGATCATTAACAATAGCAATATTAGGTTCTACTTTAACTTGCTCAGGAGGTGTATAAGTTCTAATATTGCTTTTACGAACAACAGTTGAAGATTTAGCATGATCCTTTATTCTAACAGGGAAAGGTGGTTTCTCAATATAAGAAATAGGAACAATAGGATCATTATAAGTGATAGTCTTTTCTTCAACTTTAATAGGTGCAGCTACTTTTACTTCTATGGGAGGATGATATTTAAACCACTTCTCCTTAGGGAGATCAACATAAGTAGCAAAAGATTCACAGAAAGAAGCTACTATTTCAGAGTCAAGTCCATATTTAGTGCTAAACTTACGGAAAATATCGGTGTCCATAAAAGATTTAACACAATCAAACTTAGGTGTCATACCCGACTCCTAACCTTCGTCGAGGTCCCAATCTTCAGAGTTGCGTTTAATTCTATCCAATAAATTCCATTTGAATTCAATAGTCTTCATCATAAAAGAGCCAGCACAAGAAGTATCGAGCATGGTGCGATTGTTATCAGAAAGCCGAGCATAAAAACTTTGCATAATTATTTCTCTCGGGAGCTCATGATTGGGGCATGAATATAACATTGATTTAAGCCTCCCCCAAGCTTGAGCGATGCTTTCTCCTTCGCGAGGCCAGAAATTATATATATAATTGCGATCATGATGAACAAGATGCATAGGGTAATACTTTTGATGAAATTCCAGCTTCAATCTTTTATAGTCCCATGATCTCATATCATCACATAGCCTATACCATATCAATGCCTCTCCCTTCAAAGATAAAGGGAAGACCTTCTTCTTAGCAACATCATCGGGTATACCTGCAAGATTAAATAATCCACAAACTTCATCCACATATATTAAGTGCTCATCAGGATGCTTTGTTCCATCTCCTGTAAAAGGGTTAGCTAGCAGTTTTTCCATCATACCCGAAGGAAATTCAAAAGGAGTTTCATTTTCAATAGGTTCAGTAGGTTGAGGAGCAACTCTTTTCTCTACTGGACGGGGTGAAGATACCCCGAACAAGCCCCTCAGAGAATTACTTTCCATAGTAACAAGTGATAGTAAATTTCAGCATAATATATAAATTTTTCCTTACCAAATTCCACCTACCAAAGGCGCTACACTCCCCGGCAACGGTGCCAGAAAAGGGTCTTGATGACCCACAAGTATAGGGGATCTATCGTAGTCCTTTCGATAAGTAAGATGTCGAACCCAACGAGGAGCAGAAGGAAATGATAAGCGGTTTCCAGCAAGGTATTCTCTGCAAGTACTGAAATAAGTGGTAATAGATAGTTTTGTGATAAGATAGGTTGTAACGAGAAACAAGTAACAAAAGTAAATAAAGTGCAGCAAGGTGGCCCAATCCTTTGTAGCAAAGGACAAGCCGGAACAAACTCTTATAATAGGAAAAGCGCTCCCGAGGACACATGGGAATATCGTCAAGCTACTTTTCATCACGTTCATATGATTCACGTTCGATACTTTGATAATTTGATATGTGGGTGAACCGGTGCTTGGGTGCTGTTCTTACTTGAATAAGCATCCCACTTATGATTAACCTCTATTGCAAGCATCCGCAACTACAACAAAAGTATTAAGGTAAACCTAACCATAGCATGAAACATATGGATCCAAATCAGCCCCTTACGAAGCAACGCATAAACTAGGGTTTAAGCTTCTGTCACTCTAGCAACCCATCATCTACTTATTACTTCCAAATGCCTTCCTCTAGGCCTAAATAATGGTGAAGTGTTATGTAGTCGACGTTCACATAACACCACTAGAGGCTAGACAACATACATCTTATCAAAATATCAAACGAATACCAAATTCACATGACTACTCATAGCAAGACTTCTCCCTTGTCCTCAGGAACGAACGTAATTACTCACAAAGCATATTCATGTTCATAATCAGAGGGGTAATAATATGCATATAGGATCTGAACATATGATCTTCCACCAAATAAACCAACTAGCATCAACTACAAGGAGTAATCAACACTACTAGCAACCTACTAGCACCAATCCTGGACTTTGAGACAAGAATTGGATACAAGAGATGAACTAGAGTTTGGAGATGAGATGGTGCTGGTGAAGATGTTGATTGAGATTGCCCTCTCCCGATGAGAGGAGCGTTCGTGATGACGATGGTGATGATTTCCCCCTCCCGGAGGGAAGTATCCCCGACAGAACAGCTCTGCCGGAGCCTAGATTGGATCCGCCAAGGTTCCGCCTCGTGGCGGCGGAGTCTCGTCCCGAAAAGTTCCTTCTTATTTTTTCTCATCGAAAGACCTCATATAGGAGAAGATGGACGTCGAAGAGCCACCAGGGGGCCCACGAGGTAGGGGCGCGCCCTAGGGGGGGCGCCCCCCACCCTCGTGAGCAGGGTGTGGGCCCCCTGGCCTTCATCTTTGGCGAGGATTTTTCTTTATTTATTTTAAGACGTTCCGTGGAGTTTTAGGACTTTTGGAGTTGCGCAGAATAGGTCTCTAATATTTGCTCCTTTTCCAGCCTAGAATTCCAGCTGCCGACATTCTCCCTCCTTATGTAAACCTTGTAAAATAAGAGGAATAGCCATAAGTATTGTGACATAAAGTGAAATAACAGTCCATAATGCGATAAATATCGATATAAAAGCATGATGCAAAATGGACGTATCACTGGGTCCACGGCGGCAGCAAGGAAGTGCCTCCTTATTACGCGGAAAATAATGATTCCTCCACCTGACAGCAGGGACCCACCAGACGGGCCACCAGTATTTTGCGAAAAAATCGTTTCCCCCTGACTGCTAGGACCCACCGGACGGGCCACCGTATTTCGCGAAAAAAACGTTCCCCCCGCTGTTATCTCGGACCCACTGGAAGTGCCTCCTTATTACACAAAAAAAATGAATACTCCCCCAGCTAGCTGGGACCCACCTTGCTGGGAGGCTAACTTGTGGGCCTACTAAGTTGACGGGGACAAAGGGCTTTGTCAACTTAGTCAATATGAACGACTCTAGCTCCAGTGACCCTACGATGTCCATCCAACAGCCGTAGTGCTTCTTCAACCTCTGGTCTTCTTGCTCCAGCCGCCCAAAGCAGCGCCGGTCGTGCTGCATGCTCCTGCCTCCCGTGGCTGGCTGTGCTGCCGCAGAGGCCTCACCGGCCCCTACTATTCCCACCGTTGGCCAGGCCCCGCGGCGGCGGCAGCCTCACATCGCTGCCGAACCAGTGAACCCTCGTAGTCCTCTCCGCGCGGGCTTCCATTGTCGCGTCGTCCCCTTCCTAGGCCTCGTCCACCACCGTGGTGCTCTCCGCGCGGCGTGGTCAACGTGGTCAAGGAACGACTTCCGTCGGAAGAGTACTGTATGTGGAGAGGCTGATAGCTGGGTCCACAGCCATAGCCCAGTTTTTTTTGAGATTTTCCAAGTAAGTCGCTTTGTGAGGCCTGTTGGGCTGCAAATCTTTCAAGACGAGGAGAGCTTTCATTCGGCTGGCCGAGAAAATGGCCCATCAGTAATGAGAAATGGGTTGTACATTTTTAAAACACATCAAACCGGCAATTAGTTTCAAATATCTTTTTTTTTCATTTCAAGATTTTAAATTACATGAATTTTTATGCATGGAGAATTTGTTGGATTTTATATTGATATACATTTATTTTTAAAATCAGTTTGAATGTGAGTCGAAATTTCGGGATTAAAAACAGTTCGGACCGCACCGAAATATGCAAAATTTCATATAATTTTTTAACCGTTGCCACAATATGGGTTGTAATGCTAACAAAAAGAATATGGGCTCCAAAAAAACCTTAAGAATTAGCAAATGGGATGTAAATTATTAGAAATAATGGCAGCTGGGCTGTATGATGTTTTCCACAGATTTGAGGCTTTCCTAAAAAAAGGTTGACGCACAAGCACTGACTGTTGGATGTCCATCCAACGGCCGTCATGCTTCTTCAATCTCTGCTCTTGCTGCTCCAGCCGCTCAAACAAGCGCCGGCGGGACTGCCTGCTCCCTCCTCCTCGTGGCCGGCTGTGCTACCGCGCAGGCCTCACCGCCCGACCGTACTCCCATCACTGGCCTAGCCATCCCTCTACTCACCCACACCTGCTGTTATTCCCCGGCGATGGCAGACGAACCAGTAATCCCTCGTACAGTCGTACTCCCCTCCGCGTGGGAAACAACTGTCGAGTCTTCCCTGCCTCCATGTTGTCCCCTTCCTAGGCCTCGCCGTCGTCCACCGCCCTGGTGCTCTTGGCGCAGCATGGTCAACGTGGTCAAGGAACGACTTCCATCGGACGTGGACTATACGTGGAGAGGCTGACAGCTGGGTCCACGGCCGCAGCAAGGAAGTGCCTCCTTATTACGCGGAAAATAATGATTCCTCCACCTGACAGCTGGGATCCACCGGACGGGCCACTGTATTTCGTGAAAAAACGTTTCCCCCTGACTGCTAGGACCCACCAGCTACATCTTCGCACGCAAGGAAGTGCGTCCGGGCAAAAAAACAATTCACCCACTCACTGCTGGGACCCACCAGCTACATCTTCGCAGGCAAGGAAGTGCCTGACAGTCGGGACCCACCTGGTCGAAGCGTACGTAGCATTGTCATTCTGGTCGTGAACGTGTACGTACATACTAGTCGATGTAGAGGCGCACACGTGTCGTAGTAGAGGCGTGCACGTAGCATGTACACGTATGTACAGCAGCCAGGGTGCAAGAAAGAAAATACGGCCACGTATGTGTACATACGGGCGGGGTCTCGAACGCCTACTCGCACATACGTACGGCCAGGGCTCGTGTATATGGCTGGGTCGGAACGGAGAAACAGCATCGTCGTCATGTTCATGGGGAGGCAACAAAATCCGTCGTGTTCATGGGGAGGTAACGGAATGCGTTGTGTTCATGGGGAGGCAACGGAATGCATGGGAGCCAACCGGCTGGGTCGGAACGGAATGCGTGGTCGTGTTCATCGGGAGGGCTTGGACGGAACAGGCGATGGAAACGAGGCCTGGCATACCGCACAACGGAGGAAACAGACCTCCTACATTTGGAACGGGGTCTTGTTGATCGGGAGTGGTCTGGCGTACCACAAAATGGAGGAAATGGACCTCCTACGGTCGAAACGGGGGTCCTGTTGATCGGGAGGGGTGTGGTGTACCGCAAAACGGACGAAACGGACTTGTGTTGGAGCGCTACGGTCGAAACGGGGGTCCTGTTCATCGGGAGGGGTGTGGCGTACCGCAAAACGGGACTCCACGGGATACTGTTCATCTCCACCATCGACCCCCTCCAGCCTGCACAAGCTACTGTTCATCCACCGTCGACCTCCTCCAGCCTCCACCTGCGACTGTTCATCCACGGGCTCCTGTTCATCCAGCCTCCACCGTGCGCTACTCCACCGGCTACTGTTCAACCAGCCCTCTCCACGGGCTCCTGTTCAACTACCCCTCCACGGGCTCCTGTTCATCCTGCCCTCCACTGTCTACTGTTCATCCTGCCCTCCACGGGGTGGTCCTGTTCATCCAGCCCTCCACGGGGTCCTATTCATCCAGCCCCAACCGGCTCAATCGATCGGGGTCCTATTCATCCAGAGGCAACACCACGTGGTCCTGTTCATCCAGCCCCACCGGGAACTGTTCATCCACCCCCCCCCCCCCCCGCAACATTCACTGTTCATCCAGAGGCAGCATCGATCAGCTTCAGTTAGCAGCAGTAGCGAAGGAATCGCTCGATCGGGTTCAGTTAACAGCCATCGATCGATTGCTCAGGTTCAGTAACGCGTAGCCTGCAGTGCAATCGCTCGGGTTCAGTTAGAGCCCAACGCCTCGCTCGGGTTCAGTTAGAGCCAACGCCTCGCACACACGTGCATACGTGTACAAGAGAAACGCGCATCGCTCGGCCGCCGACCTCCCACCGTAACCGGGAACTCCCCGAAATTTTCCTCTCCCTCGCTTCTACCATGGTTTTTTCCGTCATGGATGGCCCAAGGAATGTCATGCAGCTGCGTCTCCGGCCCGCCCAGGACGAAAAGCCCATTTTCTATCATGATTTTTTGTCATAGAAGTAGGAGCCCACCACATCTATGATGATACCGGGTTTTGTCACAATTATCGTCATAGAAGTGTCATATGTATGACAGAAAAAAATTTCATTCGGCCCAAAATGTCACGGATGTGTCTTTTTTCTGTAGTGTAGGACGCCCCTGCCTCTCTCCCCTAACTCCTTGCGCCGCGCCTCGCTCTCCCTCGACGCGCCCGCTCGCCCGGGCTCGCGTACGCCATGGCCGTTGATGCCATCGCGGACACCGTCGATCCCCGCGCTGCGCTATCACGTCCTGGAGCTTCCCCCTCGTCGTCTTCGTCGAATCCAAGGAAGAGATCAAGTCAGGGAGCATCACATCAACGCCACGCCCTCCTTTCTTCTCCGGCCCTGACCCGGATCTCGCTGACGATTACCACCACTCCGCTGCACCCAGCGCCTCCCCGAGCAACTCCCCATCATCGATGTGAGCAGCGTCGCGTTTCCCCCTCCGTCCTCCCCCTCGATTTTCTGTTGCTGCTGCTAGCTCCGCCATTGCTGCAGCAAGCTGCCGCCTGGCTCGTCGCCGGCGCGTCTCCGATGACCTAATGGTCACGGGACCATGCTCGTCGTCCCTCTCGCACCACGTAGGCCTCGCCTAGCCGCTTAGTGCACTCGAAAGCGAGCTATAGCCGCGCGCTCTTGCTCACCCGAGCGCCACCGCCACCCTTCCTCGCCACTCCGGCCAACCTCGGCCTCCCCTGCTGCTGCCACTACCACCGGGCAATGCACGGTTCTGCCCGCATGCGATCCCCTTTGGCCGCGCGTCGAATGGACGCAGGAGGCACGATCCCGAACCCCTCTGCCATCCCTGTTGTCACCGGTGCTCTGTCGCCAGCGCGCCGCCGCGGTTTGAACCTCCCTGGGGCACCGACAGGTGGCCCACGGTCATTAGCTACTAACCCCGGCCCTAAAACCCCCCACTGACATGTGGACCCCCCCACTTTAAGTATTAGGATTAGTTTGAATTAACTCTGTTAATGAACCCAACCACTGATAGCTCGGTCCCACCTACTAATTGATCTATTTTTTTTTAAATAAATAAAACCTGTAAATAAAATGTCTCACTGACAAAAGCGACCCATTGGTCAGTTTGACCAGCAAACAGTCAAACTTTGACTGCTGACTCAGTCCCCCTGGACCCACTTGTCGTCCTATGTGTATATTGCTGTGTACACGGAGCTGGGTGCACCTAGCATTTAGTCTTTTTTTCGAATTAATAATAATTCCAGAATATTGTTAAAACTTTGAAGAATCATAGAAAATAATCGGTAACTCGGATGAAAAAATTTATACATGAAAGTTGCTCAGAACGACGAGACGAATCCAGATACACAGCCCGTTTGTCCGCCACGCATCCCTAGCATAGCGAACACGCAACTTTCCCCCTCTGGTTCATCTGTCCAAAAATGCCAAACACAGGGAATACCTTCCCGGATGTTTCCCCCTTCGCCGGTATCACCTTCCGCCGCGTTAGGGCATACCTAGCACCGCGTATTGACATGTTATGTTTTGTGATGCTTTGTTTGCTCCAAATTTATTGTTTCTTCCCCCCTCTTCTTCTCCGGTAGACCCCGAGACCAGCGCTGATGCCGCTGAGTACGACTACGTCACCGACGACCCTTCTTTCTGTACAACAGAGCTTCCAGCCAAGCCCCCCTTGATCACCAGATATCTCCTATTCATTCTCTCTACTGCTTGCATTAGAGTAGTGTAACATGTTACTATTTTTGGTTAATCCTATTCTGCTGCATAGCCTGTCATTGTTGCTACCGTTGTTGATACTTACCTGCAATCCTAAATACTTAGTATAGGATGCTAGTATTCCATCTATGGCCCTACATTCTTGTCTGTCTTCCATGCTATATTATCGGGCCGTGATCACTCGGGAGGTGATCACGGGTATATACATACATATATACATGCTATACAGGTGGTGAGTAAAGTCGGGTCGGCTCGTTGAGTACTCGCAAGTGATTCCGGTGTTGGGGGCTGAAGGGGCAGGTGGTTCCATCCAGGTAGTGGTGGGACTGGGTTCCCGACAGCCCCCGACTGTTACTTTACGGCAGAGCGACAGGGCAGGTTGAGACCACCTAGGAGAGAGGTGGGCCTGGCCCTGGTCGGCGTTCGCGGTTACTTCAAAATAACCTGCTTAACGAGATCTGGGTATTTGATCTGAGTCTGGCTACTCGCCTATACGCACTAACCAACTACGCGAGAACAGTTATGGGCACTCGACGTCGTGGTATCAGCCGAAGCCTTCGTCCCGTCAGCGACTGAGCGGCGCGCACCGGGTTGGACCATGTAACGCAACTTCCCTTGTAATGGAGGTTGCTAGGTCTGCTCACCGGCCGCGTATGCAACGTGCAGGTGTGCAATGGGCGATGGGCCTAGACCCCTGCATGCATAGGATTTAGACGGCGTGCTGACCTCTCTGTTGTGCCTAGGTAGGGCTGTGACGTGTTGATCTTCCGAGGTCGGGCATGACCCAGAAAAGTGTGTCCGGACAAAGGGGATCGAGCGTGTTGGGAAATGTGGTGCACCCCTGCAGGGAAGTTAATCTTTTCGAATAGTCGTTATCTTCGGTAACAGGACGACTTGGAGTTGTACCTTGACCTTATGACAACTAGAACCGGTTACTTAATAAAACACACCCTTCCAAGTGCCAGATACAACCGGTGATCGCTCTCTCACAGGGCGACGAGGGGAGGATCATCGATTAGGATTATGCTACGCGATGTTACTTGGTGAACTTACCATCTACTCTCTTCTTCTGCTGCAAGATGGAGGTTTCCAGAAGCATAGTCTTCGATAGGACTAGCTATCCCCTCTTATTCCGGCATTCTGCAGTTCAGTCCACATACGATACCCCTTTTCCATTGGAAACCAATGCATACATATGTAGTGTAGCTCCTTGCTTGCGAGTACTTTGGATGAGTACTCACGGTTGCTTTGATCCCCCCCCTTTTCCCCTTTCCTATACCCGATTGCTGCGACCAGATGTTGGAGTCCAAAAGCAAGACGCCACCGTCGACGATGACTCCTACTACACTGGAGGTGCCTACTACTACATGCAACCCGCTGGTGATGACCAGGAGTAGTTTAGGAGGATCCCAGGCAGGAGGCATGCCCCTCTTTCGATATATATCCCTGTTTGTGCTAGCCTTCTTAAGGCAAACTTGTTTACTTATGTCTGTACTCAGATATTGTTGCTTCCGCTGACTCTTCTATGATCGAGATCTTGTATTCGAGCCATCGAGGCCCATGGCTTGTACTATGATGCGTGTATGACTTATTTTATTTGTAGAGTTGTGTTGTGATATCTTCCCGTGAGTCCCTGATCTTGATCATACACGTTTGCGTGTATGATTAGTGCACGGTCAAATCGGGGGCATCACAAGTTGGTATCAGAGCCGACTGCCTGTAAGAATCCCCCTTCCACACTCCTTGGCCGAAGTCGAGTCTAGACATTGCAAACCTTTTACTAACATGGTTGTGTGTCTTACGAGATCACGTCGCCATTTGGGTGGTATTATGATCTTTATTCCTCGAGCTATACTCCGGGACTCTGGTCTCTCTTCTATTCGGGTTAAAATGAATTTACTAACTCTGACTCTAGGTTCTCGTAACTACTTTCTCTCGGAGAGCCCCTTATCACAGATGATCACCAAGTGCACCAGAAGATTTTAAAGATACTCTCCGGTGTTCTATCAAGACTTTGTGACCACCGCTTTTGCTATTCTCTACCACCGGTAAATCCTTAGGGATAACTACTTACACTTGTGGCTTATACCTTCGTACCCAGTTGCCCTTGTTATTACTTGACACCCTGAAAAATTCTCCGATATTCCGAGAAAGCTTTGTGTCTACTGCTTGCAGCTCTTTTCTGTATTAATACCCCTACGGATAATTCCTCGCACTTACTGGGTGTCCGCTCATTCCCAGTTGTTCATGTGTTTCACAAAAGTCTTCGAAATCCCATTCGATCTTCCGAAAATCCTGAGCAGCCTATTGCTCTTAAAATTCTTGCTGGCTTGCACTATGGTTAAACCCATAAGTCTCGTAATTTTATTGGCATCCTTGTCATTATCATTTTGAGTCTGTTGATTCAATATGTTACGAATGCTCGCGATCCTCAATCAGATCCTAGAAGTCATCCTTCTGGCTCAGATGTCATTTTTAAACATGAGCTGGATCTCGACCAATCAAATTGCCATCGATTGTAACCCTAAGGCTGTTCCATTTATGCATCCCTAATCAGAGCATTGCTTCTGATCCCTTGTCTTGGAATTACTAATTCCTTTGCACTTGAGCTTTGAGTTAATCAGTTGTTTCTATAATCTGATGTCCTTGCATTCTTTCTTCCTCTTGTTGAGTATCGATGCTTACATCAGATCCCTTGAGGACCATCGGATCCTTTGTTAGATTTTATCCGACAACGTCATTCATATTCAATCACTTTGGAAGTTCTTCCTCTGATATATAATGCCATTGGTAAATCCTATTCTTTGATTGGCAAACCATGCTCTGCTTTTGAGCTGGAGATATTTACTCTTGAAACTTGTGGTATATGTTTCTAAGAAGTCCCTATGGGTTGAACCTATGTATTCCTTAATCTGTGTGATCCCGAAAGATTTCACGTGTCATACTTATCTGGTATTTCACCAGGTAAATATTTTCAACACTACTGTCATTTTTGAAACACGAGAAGTGAATGGAAGGTTATGCATTGAGGAAGTGGGAGTCGACCTTGAACCTTTGTGTTCATGACCATGGACACGATGTAGATCCTATCCTGGAAGCTTCTTGTAACAATAACTATTTCCTTGATATAGTATCCTTTGGTATCGGTGAATTGATCCTTTGCAATCATGGTTCTGACCATATGTTCTTCTATGATCCCATTTCTCGGGAAAGTTTAAGCACTTGTCTTTTGTGGATCAATACACTAGTCCAACCTTTACTTTGAACTTTTGCCGAGTATTACACCCTGGTATCTCGAGATTATCACAGAACTGCATAACTTCTTATTAGTTCTCCATCAAGTACTACATTCTCACTGATTACAATTTTTTTTCATGGGCTCTGAGTCATTAAACACTCAAGAACACCGATAACTGAATCAAGTCCGCATCGCGATCAAACAACTATTAGTAATCTTCTTTACTTACGAGTTTGTACTCGACCACGTCATTTCTAGCATGATCGGCTATATCAGTATCATGCTGATTTTAACTGTGCTACATGGTTCTTCTTCCTGGAATATAATTTTTCGATGATGAGCTAAGCTTACGTTGATCTTCCTCATCATGTCATTTCGCCTTGAACAACAAACTTGGTTTGGAGTTTGTGTCTTACCCTTGGTTCCAATAACCTTTCGCTTCACCATTCATTTGACTCGATGTCATCACCGATCGATTACATCCTGAAATATCTCGACAAATGTGTCATGATCATCATCAACATTCTGAGCTCTTCCAAGATAACTATTGAATTCTTGATGAGAAAAACCACCCTTGCCCCTCGATGATCTCTATTGTGATCGACAACATTATTGCCTCCCCTTCGGCACAAACTTGATCATGTTATGGAGCTCCTTGCTATCCAGCTTATGTTATGTTCTACCTTGGGTACCACTATCTTTTATGTCAAGAACGTCGCGAGAATTTCACCACCCCTTAAGAATTCTTGATGTAAATGATATTTATTACCATCACCTTTCCTTTCTTGGTCCCCGTGATGTTTCTAACCGGAATACTGACAAATGGTTTGTGATGTGTAAATTCAAAACTTCTAGCAACCCTATTGCTTTGACGTTAATGGTCGATAGCTCCATTCTAAGTCTATTTCTTATTTAATCATCATTCGAACATTGATCATGCTACTTTGTCCAGATTTCCAGGTGCACCTTTCTATCATTGTTCAATTGTGTATGTTTTCATCAAACATACATCATTATATTATTTGATCTGACTAATGTTATATCCTTGTTCACATAATTGTGGAAATCATCTTTTGTTAATCTCAATGAATTGTCGCTGACTCCGTCAGCCACCCCTCATCATTTCCTTGGTTTAATGATGAACTCTTGTTTCAGAACTCGCTTCCATAGTTCATTTCCCGAGGATCTTACAATGTCATCTCGTCAATTTGTGTTGCACCTTTTCTTCTCAGGCATCCTGAGTCTGAGGTGTCCTGACACCAAGCAGATCTGAATCCCGGTCAGATATGATGGTTGGAACATATTTCCAAGAGTAATAACATTGGTATTTGACACGATAAGGTGATGTCATGCCTAGCACACCTGGCCGAAGGCTCTATTGTTATAGTTTCCTTTCCAGCCAGGTTAAACACTCTTCCATGAGGAGATGGTAAGACTTATTCTACCAGTTGTTCCTGATGAGTCCTTCATGTATCCAAAGTCTGACCTTTGCTTGAAGACCTTGTCAATGCTATCTCGAAGCATGTCACTGGTACTCCGATTTTCAATAAGAACATTTGAAGCACAAAGCTAAATTTTCCTTATCAATTATCCAAACACCATTGTATGGGTAATGTCATGAAGTTTCTCTCCACTTACCTAAAGGGTTTTCTACTTTATATCCTGTCATGAATATCATGCCCTACTTGTCCTTGGGAAGGATATACCCCTGAAATATGTGTTTAAACACATTTTCCTTTCCATTGTTCTGTTTAATCTGATAACCATATTTTCCTTTCCATTGATTTGTTAGTCTTTCTTTTGATCTATATGATATAAGCAGAAATAATTCCCTACTTATGTAAACACCTCGATGTGCTAAACTCTGTCAGTAAGAGCTTGTTACTATTGTTGATGACATTCCGGTAGCCACCGATGGACGAGAACTTTGCCTATTGGTCTGCCTCGTTCAACGAGCAGGAAAATGGTTCTGTTCGTCCCTCGCCCTTGATACCAACGATGCTGCCAACATAACTGGCCGGTTATTCTACATGCCTTGTGTCGGTGTCAAAACTGGCGGATCTCGGGTAGGGGGTCCTGAACTGTGCGTCTAAGGCGGATGGTAACAGGAGGCAAGAGACACGATGTTTTACCGAGGTTTGGGCCCTCTTGATGGAGGTAAAACCCTATGTCCTGCTTGATTTATTCTTGATGATATGGGTATTACAAGAGGCTAAACCCTAGAAGCTAGCCTATGGTATGATTGTATGTTATTGTGTCCTACGGACTAAAACCCTCCGGTTTATATAGACACCGGAGAGGGTTAGGGTTACACAAGGTCGGTTATAAAGGAGGAGATATCCATATCCGTACTGCCTAGCTTGCCTTCCACGCCAAGTAGAGTCCCATCCGGACACGAGACGAAGTCTTCAATTTAGTATCTTCATAGTCCAATAGTCTGGCCGAAGGATAGAGTCCGGCAGTCCGGAGACCCCCTAATCCCGGACTCCGTCAGTAGCCCCTGAACCAGGCTTCAATGACGAAGAGTCAGGTGTGCAGTATTGTCTTTGGCATTGCAAGGTGGGTTCCTCCTTTGAATACATCACGGAAGAATTTGAATACAAGGATAGTGTCCGACCCTGCAAAATAATTTCCACTTACCACCGTAGAGAGAATAATATTTCCACAAATCTAATTTGCTGACTTGTTTTGGCAACACGACATTATGCCATGGCCCGGTGATTATTCGAACCGTTTCCTTTAACTAGCCCCACACATAACGCGAGGCAGTTTTTTGACACGTCTTGTCAAAGCAGAGACCGTGTTCCCCTTATTACGGGATTCTCATCAATACGGGCGTGGGTAACCCAACCGCACCATCGATTACGGTGCTTGGGGGATAAGCGAGTTTTACCAGGCTAGTGGGGCGCATAGTTTCGGCCGCCCTTATAAAGGGACAAGGTTTAACCTTTTTTCTACCCACGCCTTCTTCCTCCTTGCTCATCCACTCTTGCGCACTCGAGCTCCAATGCCCAAGCCCACATCCTTCCCCTCAACCTTCTCCAATCATGTCCAGAGCGGGAGGCAAATGGATGGCTTCCTCCGTTACCGAGGGACACATCAAGAACCTGCACAGAGCTAGATACTTGGCCGCAAATATAGCGCATCGGCTGCCTGATGCGGGGCAGATCGTTCCTACCCCTGAACCTCATGAGAGGGTAGTTTTCCTCCACCACTTCCTACGCGGAACGGGGTTTCCCCTTCATCCATTCGTCCGTGGTCTCATGTTCTACTACGAGCTGGAATTTCATGATCTGGCCCCGAACTTCATCCTCAACATTTCGGCGTTCATCATCGTCTGTGAGGCTTTCCTCCGCGTCCGGCCCCACTTTGGCCTGTGGCTGAAGACCTTTAACATCAAGCCGAAGGTGGTGGGAGGCCAACAAGCAGAATGCCGCGGAGCCATGGTGGGCAAGATGCCCAATGTCACATGGCTTGAGGGCTCCTTCGTGGAGACCATAAAGGGGTGGCAATCGGCCTGGTTCTACATCACCGAGCCGCGCGACACCAAATGGGCGGCGGCCCCCGAGTTTCGATCTGGATTCCCTACACGGCTCACTTCCTGGAAAGAGAAGGGCTTGTTGTGGGGTTCGTCGGTGGAGCTGGATGGACTCCAGAAATGTATCCGGAGTTTGGAAAGCAAGAAGCTCAAGCTTGTCAACATAGTCCAGGTCATGCTCATCCACCGGATCCTCCCGTGCCAACAACGGGACTTCAACTTGTGGGAGTTCGACTCGGCCCAGCACCAGACTCTAAGCGAGCTCTTCGACATGATGCACAAGGACGTCTAGAAGGTGCTGTTCAAGGTCGCCGAGGTGCCTCCCTCTCTCACCGAGGACCGTGGGCTAAGCGCGAAGCGCCGAGCGCATTCGGTGAGTTCTATACATCCGGTAGGATATTTATTTCCCCTAGCTTAACCATGTGCGGGGTCTGATCTCCATGCCTTTGACAAGACTGGGTGGAGACGTCAGGGTAGATTAACTGTGCGGCCTCTCTGCCCAAAGACACTGCGGACACTCTCCTGACGGAGATGCTGACTCCAGCTCCTTACAAGGTGCCGGAGAAGACCAAGAAGGCCAAGGAAACCCGAAAGAGCTCCCAGCGCCAGGTGTTATCGGACTCATCGTCCGATAACTCCGCGACGCACTCCTCCCCCGAAGACGAGGAGGAAGATGAAGATGTTCCCCCTCCAGTCGGGGGAGACAAGAAAAGGAAGGCCGCCCCTACTGGGGGGGCGGAAGGGTTGAAGAAGGGAAGGACTCTCCTTCCGGACTACTCCACCACCGCTGCCGAAGGCGAAGACGAGTGGCTGCTCAGGGCCAAGCCCCTGGAGAAGTCGTAAGTATTCGGATACCAGAGTAACTCATAGCATTCCTTTGTCGCACTACTTCTCCTAACGCCTAATTATGATTATGCAGACTGCCCCGAACCCGTATCAACGTATCCTCGTCGGACGGCTCCCTGGGCTCGTCGGATATGGATAGCGATCCACTTCCGATCGCCACCTCCCCTTGCCCTATGGACAACGCTGAGGTGTTGTCTCAAGAGGCACTGGGTCGAGGGGAGACAGTCCCGGAGGCGCCTCAAAGCGACCTTCCGGACTCCGGGAGTAGGGGGAGCAAAGCCCCCGAGGGCTTCGAGTTCGGCCCTTAGCCAAACACCGCGCGCGGAACCTCCAGTGGTTTCGGACTCGGGTAGGAGGCCTCCTTCCAAGAGGGGCAAGACGCCTGTGCCGGTGACCTCTGCCCATCCAGAGGCACCGGACAATCTGCTGGGAGCGCTTCGTAGCGCTTCCATTGACGAAGAGCACCGTACTATTATGAGTGCGGTGGTCCAGAATGTTCAGTCCGCCAAGAGCGGACTTACTGAAGCCAGTGCCAGCCTTCTAACAGGCTTTGAGGTAAGTTTTTGAAATATAGGAGAAATATTACCGCATAGATGGTAGCCCCTGATGATCTATTCAGTGTTCACAAAGAAAAGCCGACCAGAGGATCAAACAATATCGCAGGGGTCTAATATAAGTATGTCAATATGCGTATGCATGCGTCGCTGCTGGCATCTCCCGCACTAACTATGGAGGTCGCCGCACTGAAGCAGGACCTTAAAGGGTCCAAGGACGAGATCGGCCTTGCCAAGAGGCAGCTCGAGGAGAACAAAGGTAAGTAGTACCTAGTCTATGGATATGTATAAAAGAATGCGATTGCAAAATGACAGGATCATCGTAAATTTGCCAGGGACCATGACTGAGGTGGTGACCCTGAAGCAAGCGCTTTCCGAGGCCGAAAACAAAGCGGCCAAGGAGTGCACCGAGCGGAAAAGGCATGAGGCACGGGTGGGCGAGGTAGAGCAAGAGCTCCATGCTATCGTGATGAAGCATGAGGCTTGGAGCTTGACTTGAAGACGCGAGATTCTGAGCTTGCCGTGGCCCTTGAGAGCGCAAAGAATGCCAAGCCCGAAGCCCAAAAGGCCCTCCAGGAGATTGATGCGATGAAGAAGATAGCGGCGGGTAAGACATTCTATATCAAAGCAAGCATGTGAAAGTAAATTACTTGTTACTTACCCGAATCCGGAGCTCTCCAGGAGCATTCGCAGATTTGCCCCGCAGCGTGTCGAATGCTGTAACGTTTTACCAGGCCGAGGAGGGAAGCTCAACGGAGAAGTTGTTCTGGGCCCAATATATTGGGACCGAATGCCTGGTGCCTATGAGCGACCAGCTAAAGCAGCTGGTCGAGCTACACAAGGCGGCCGAACAGGCCATGAAGGGATTTATAGTCCGGCTGTGGCCTGGAGACGCCCTTCCGAACAGCTACTTCAGCCTGGTGAGGCGGCTTGTGGATGCCTGCCCACGGCTGGAAGTCGTCAAGCGGTCCGTATGCATCGAAGGTGCACGCCGGGCTTTCGCCCGTGTGAAGGTGCAATGGGCCAAGCTAGACGCCGTGAAGCTGATCAAGGAAGGGCCGCCGGAGGGCAAGGAGCATCGCCACCCCGAGATGTACTATGAGGGTGTCCTGAAGGGTGCCCGTCTCGTAGCGGACAAGTGTACCAAAGATACAATATTTGAGTAAACCCGCTCGTGTAATCCTGTATTCATGAAAACTTGTTCATATGCGCTATGCAACGCTTGTTTGAATTTAAAATATTACCTTCTGTTCGGCTGTTTATCAAATCTGAGAGATGGCTAGTCGTCGGCTTCTTCCCCCATGCCACGAGTGCTGGGGTGTTCGGGATAAACCTGAGCACTCTTGTTCCCATTTTTGGGTCCTTCGAGGGAGGTGCTTAGCACAATGAACAAGGCAATCGGACTATACTGCATTATCACTCTCACTTAGCCATAGAATTCTATAATTTTTAATTTCGGCGAAGCCCCTAGTATTCGGAAGGCCGAATCTGGGGCGCGATACAGGCTTTAAGCCGGACAGGGCCGACTCCTCGCTCTAAGCGGCATATGTCTTTAAGGACTCGAAAACCTCTTGAACAGCGACCAGTCTCTCGCCTTATCATGATAGTCAGTTTTAGCTTTCTCTACTGAGGTGCTTAGCCCAGCAGAACCGGGGCACAATCGCAGTAGTTCTCCCAGTGCTACCTTAGCCGATATAGCGGAACGTAAGGTACCAAAACATGGGAGCTGGGCAAACCCAACTATTGACCCAAGACATGATTCGGAGCTGATGCATATAATGCTATAAGTTCGGGGTGCCGCACTGTCGAAAGTGTTCGGACTTCTCATGCCGTATTGTGGGGTATGCTTAAGCCCCTAGCATATTGGCCATACCAGAGTGTACGGGTACTGGATGTCACGATTGAACATATATATATATAAAGAAGAATGCAATAAAAGCCTTAATGCAATGCATTGTTTATTACAAAACGTGCGTTTGAGAAGAATGATACGGGTAGTGCGATAAGCAAAAAGTAGGACTATGTCCCCTCCAAGGGCAAGCTGAGGAATAATATTAAAGCAAGTATTTCACTCGTTATCGTAATCCACCTGGGAGTTCCGTGGTGTGATGTAGCTTTCTGCCTCCTTGGTTGCTACATCATGTGTTCGGCAATCATGTTGCCGGACAGGGTTTCTAGAGATTAAGGTCCTGAAAGAGAAAAATAACAAAGCAGGAAGCCCCTAGTGCGGTTTAAGCCGCGTCTTGGAGCGTGCCGTAATCGTTCCCCCTCCCAACCTGTGCCCATGGTATTTTTAATGCGTAATTATGTACGCGTGGCACGAGTTTCGCCGTTTGGCTTGGGCCGGGGTGGGGGCCACATTGCTATGCGAGCTTGGATCGTGCCAGGCGGTCCTGTTGCCGATTACTCCGGGCGCGCTTGAAGGTGTTCGGGTCCTTAAATGTCGAACTAGTGGATTGCCTTAAGAGGCTGCTTTGCGCTTCCGCTGCGAGGGCCGCAGTGTGCTCCTCCGTTCGGAGAGAGCGCTCTGTGTTTCCATTAACTGTAATGACCCCCTGAGGTCCTGGCATCTTGAGCTTGAGGTATGCATAATGCGGTACCGCATTGAATCACGCGAATGCGGTTCGCCCGAGCAGTGCATGATAACCACTGCGGAACGGGACTATATCGAGGATTAACTCTTCGGTTCGAAAGTTATCCGGGGATCCGAAGACCACTTCCAGTGTGACTGAGCCTGTGCAATGGGCCTCTACACTTGGTATGACGCCTTTAAAGGTCGTTTTTGTGGGTTTGATCCTTGAGGGGCCTATACCCATTTTGCGCACCGTGTCCTGGTAAAGCAGGTTCAGGCTGCTGCCGCCATCCATAAGGACTCGAGTGAGGTGAAATCCATCAATAATTGGGTCTAAGACCAGTGCGGTGAATCCGCCATGACGGATACTAGTGGGGTGGTCCCTGCGATCGAAGGTGATCGGACAGGAGGACCATGGGTTGAACTTTGGGGTGACTGGCTCCAACGCAAATACGTCCCTGAGCGCACGCTTCCACTCCCTCTTAGGGATGTGGGTTGCGTATATCATGTTCACCGTCTGCACTTGTGGGGGGAACCTCTTCTGTCCTCCGGTATTCGGCTGCGGGGGCTCCTCCTCGTCATCGCTATGTGGCCCCTTATCTTTGTTTTCGGCAATTAATTTGCCGGCCTACTTGAACACCCAACAATCCTTGTTGGTGTGGTTGGCGGGCTTGTCAGGGGTGCCGTGTATTTGACACGAGCGATCGAGTATGCGGTCCAAACTGGACGGGCCCGGAGTGCTTCATTTGAATGGCTTTTTCCGCTGACCGGGTTTAGAGCCTTTGAATCCGGCATTGACTACCGTATCCTCAGTATTATCGTTGTTAATGCGGCGCTTATGTTTGTTGCGACGTGACCTGCTATTGCCGTCCTTGGTATCCGAAGTACCATGGTTCTTTGATATGTTATTACTGCGAGCCAGCCAGCTGTCTTCTCCCCCACAAAAGCGGGTCATGAGTGTCATGAGGGCTGCCATAGATTTCGGCTTTTCCTGACCAAGGTGCCGGGCTAGCCACTCGTCGCGGATGTTGTGCTTGAAAGCTGCTGGGGCCTCTGCATCCGTACAGTCGACGATTTGTTTTTTCTTTGTTAGGAACCGTTTCCAGAATTGCCTGGCCGATTCCTCTGGCTGCTGAATTATGTGGCTCAAGTCATCGGCATCTGGTGGTCGCACATAAGTGCCCTGAAAGTTGTCGAGGAATGCGGCTTCCAGATCTTCCCAACAGCCAATGGACTCTGCTGGCAAGCTGTTGAGCCAATGTCGAGCTGGTCCTTTAAGTTTGAGTGGGAGGTATTTGATTGCGTGAAGGTCATCACCGCGGGCCATGTGGATGTGCAGGAGGAAATACTCGATCCATACCGCAGGATCTGTCGTGCCGTCGTATGATTCTATGTTTACGGGTTTGAAACCCTCTGGGATTTGATGATCCATTACTTCATCTGTGAAGCATAAGGAGTGTGCGGCACCTCTGTACTGGGCTATATCGCGACGCAGCTCCAATGAGTCTTGCCCGCTGTGTGCGGCCCGGTCGGATTTACTTTTACTGTATCCGGTGTGACGTTTATCGTCTCGCATAGTGGCGTGCCCTCATGATCCGTAGATCAATCTTGCATGTTTTGCTTTGTCCTCCAATACGTCTCGCAGGTCTGACGTATTTCCCCATGCCTTTTTATTTGAATGGCGTTGGGGTGCAGGCTGAGCTTTTGGCTGGAATGCCTCTCCATCGTGGCCACGAGGTGGCCGATCAGCCGCATCATACGCTTCTTCCTCCAGTCGGGGTAGCAACCTGCATTTTGGGTAACTCTTGGAGGGGCGTTCGAGTTTATATTCCTCGGCTGCCAGGACTTCAGTCCATCTGTCAGCTAGCAGATCTTGATCAGCTTGAAGCTGCTGCTGCTTTTTCTTAAGGCTATTTGCCATGGCTATAAGCCGGCGATTGAAGCGCTCTTGTTCGACGGGATCCTCTGGCACGATGAATTCGTCATCGTCGAGGCTCGCCTCGTCTTCGGAGGGGGGCATGTAATTATCATCCTCCGCCCCTCCGTCTACCGCTCTCTCTGGAGGGCTGGCCTCTCCATCCTCCTGTCCTAGATCGTGCTGGAGGGGGTTGTTGCCATCTTCGGCACTATCCGGAGTGTTATTATCTCCTGTGCCGGTATCACCACTTTTGCTTTGGCGGGACTTAGAGCGGTGCCGCTGACGTCGGCGCTTGGGTTGCTTCTTGGAGGGGTCATCCTCCGCTATCTCGTCGCCATTGCCTTCTTTGGGTGTGTCCACCATCTATATATCGTATGATGAGGTGGCTGTCCAGTGCCCTGTGGGCAGTGGTTCCTCTTCGTCTCCGGCATCGTCGTCCATATCGTCGATGTCTTTGGAGTCGAAGTCGAGCATGTCGGTTAAGTCGTCAATAGTGGCTACTAAGTGGGTGGTGGGTGGGCAGCGAATTTCTTCGTCGTCCGCATCCCAATCCTGCCGGACATAGTTCGGCCAGGATCCTCTTGACAAGGAGAGAGACCTTAATGAGTTCAGTATGTCGCCAAAGGGCGAGTGCTGAAAAATATCCACGGAGGTAAACTCCATGATCGGCGCCCAATCGGATTCGCTAGGAACGGGCGCAGGCGGTTCGAAGTCCGTGGCCGGAGAAGGATCCGGCACTCTGACAACACGACACTTGTGCCGGGTAAGGTCGATGTTCAGCTCGATCACTGCTGCAGGTAAGGCCTCCGTGGCGGGGTCCATCCACCCGTCCATGGACGGCGCAACTGGCTCCGAATTGAGGGTCGGAGCGGCTGCCGGTGCGATCTCCTGAACACTGTCTGATGGTAGAGCTAAATCGTACTCATCGTGACCGCGTGACGCACAAGGCAGAGGCTCGAATCCGTCGAAGATCAAGTCTCCGTGGATATCGGCCGTGTAGTTTAAGCTTCCAAACCTGACCTGATGGCCAGGGGCGTAACTTTCGATCTGCTCCAGATGGCCAAGCGAGTTGGCGCGCAGTGCGAAGTCGCCGAACACAAAGATCTGTCCGGGGAGAAAAGTCTCACCCTGGACTGCATCGCTATCGATGATCATAGGAGCCATCAAGCCTAAAGGCGATGACACAGAGGAACTCTCAATGAAAGCACCAATGTCGGTGTCAAAACCGGCAGATCTCGGGTAGGGGGTGCCGAACTGTGCGTCTAAGGCGGATGGTAACAGGAGGCAGGGGACACGATGTTTTACCCAGGTTCGGGCCCTCTTGATGGAGGTAAAACCCTACGTCCTGCTTGATTTATTCCTGATGATATGGGTATTACAAGAGTTGATCTACCACGAGATCTGAGAGGCTAAACCCTAGAAGCTACCCTATGGTGTGATTGTATGTTATTGTGTCCTACGGACTAAAACCCTCCGGTTTATATAGACGCCGAAAGGGTTAGGGTTACACAAGGTCGGTTACAAAGGAGGAGATATCCATATCCGTACTGCCTAGCTTGCCTTCCACGCCAAGTAGAGTCCCATCCAGACACGAGACGACATCTTCAATTTAGTATCTTCATAGTCCAATTGTTCGGCCGAAGGATAGAGTCCGGCAGTCTGGAGACCCCCTAATCCCGGACCCCCTCACCTTGCTTGCATGATCATGCAAGACGTCACCCCTCTTCCTACTATTAACCCACATGGTGGGCCCATAACCCACAGTTCCACAGGATTGAAACCTGACTCTCCTGTACACCCCCTGTTCGCAAGGTTGTTCCTCGAGCGTGGCCTCGTAAATAATTCACGGACCACCTTCCTAGTGATCTATTTTGGTAACACACGCATTACTCATTCTTCGATGCTTTGAACCCCTTTCACTCTGTTTCAGACATCGAATGATTGTCTATCCACTTGGAACTCCTTATTGTACCTTCTTACCTTGCTCTCGATGTCTTTCATTTGTTCAACTCCAGAGATACTCATCTGTTCATTCATGGGATACCCCCAGACCATTACCCCTTATAGCCTTCTATCCTTGTCGAACTGCCCTTTACCTATTTGTAAGTACGAAGGAGTTCCTGAAGGAAGGAGGCTGACTTCATCATGATGACCTCAAGCAGAAAATGAAGGCATCAACATAAGGGATCAACTTCTTCGAGAAGAGCAAGCAAGTCCGAGAAGACCCGATAGATTCGATACCAAACATTCCCCCCTTACACTACCTCTTAAATCTCGGGACAAGATTTCTTGAAGTGGAGGAGAATTGTGACGCCCGAATACTTAAGCTAGAGTGAACCTCTGCTAATGATGCCACGTCACGTCGATTACTGTTGCTAATCTCGCGTTAGTTCGAAACCGGTTCGGATTTAAATTAAAAATCAAGCAAACAATAAAAGTTTTCAAATATGAAAACTAAAATGTTCTTACTCTGACAAATAATTCATGAGATATATTGGTGGAGAAAACAAGTTTTTATAAAATGTTTAAATGCACTAGACTAATTAAATTAGTAGCTATAACCAATAATCAAATGCTTTTGTAACATAGAAAATATTAAACTAATTTATTTGGGAGCCCAAGTTATTGTGGCATTAGCATAAGTAGTAACATTATTTTAGGAACAAATTATATGTACTTTTTTATAAAACTTTAGTAAATAGAAAATAAAATAAAACAGTAAAAGAAATAAAGAAAAAGAATAGAAAACGCAAAAACATAAAACAAAACTAAAAAAGAGAGGAAGAGAAAAGCCCCTCCCCTCCCCTGGGCCACATGGCCCAGTAGGCCTGCTGGCCCAACAGCCAACCTCCACCCCTCCTGCTACCTCGCTACAGAGGGCAGGGGCGTGGAGGCCATCTGAAGGCCGACCAATGCCGTGGAGGCCATCTGTCGGCTCCCCCTCACCTACAAGACCACGGCGCCCCTCCCCCTCGAACCGTAGGACGCCCCTGCCTCTCCCCCATTCCTCCTCGCGCCGCGCCTCGCTCTCCCTCGACGCGCCCGCTCACCCGAGCTCGCGTACGCCATGGCCGTCGATGCCATCACGGAAACCGTCGATCCCCGCGCTGCGCTACCACGTCCTGGAGCTTCCCCCTCGTCGTCTTCGTCGAATACAAGGAGCAGATCAAGTCGGGGAGCATCACATCAACGCCACGCCCTCCTTTCTTCTCCGGCCCCGACCCGGATCTCGCTGACGATTACCACATTTCCGCTGCACCCAGCGCCTCCCCGAGCAACTCCCCGTCATCGATGTGAGCAGCGACGCGTTTCCCCCTCCCGTCCTCCCCCTTGATTTTCTGTTGCTGCTCCTAGCTCCGCCATTGCCGCAGCTCGCTGCCGCCTGGCTCGTCGCCGGCGCGTCTCCGATAACCTAATGGTCACGGGACCATGCTCATCGTCCCTACCGCACCATGTAGGCCCCGCCTAGCCGCTCGTGCTCACCCGAGCGCCACCACCACCCTTCGTCACCGCTCCGGCCAACCTCGGCCTCCCCTGCTGCTGCCACTACCACCGGGCAACGCACGGCGCTGCCCGCGTCCGATCCCCTTTGGTCGCGCGTCGAATGGACGCAGGAGGTGCGATCCCGAACCCCTCCGCCATCCCTGTTGTTGCCGGGGCTCTATCACCGGTGCGCCGCCGTGGTTTGAACCTCCCTAGGGCACCGACAGGTGGACCCACGGTCGTTAGCCACTAACCCCGGCCCTAAAACCCCCACTGACATGTGGACTACCCCCACTTTAAGTATTAGGATTAGTTTAAATTAACTCTGTTAATTAATCCAGCCACTGAAAGCTCGGTCCCACCAACTAATTAGACTAATTTTTTTAAATAAATAAAACCTGTAAATAAAATGTCTCACTCACAAAAGGGAGCCATTGGTTAGTTTGACCAGCCAACAGTCAAACTTTGACTGCTGACTCAGCCCCCCTGGACCCACTTGTCGTCCTCTGTGTATATTGCTGTGTACACGGAGCTGGGTGCACCTAGCATTTAGTCTTTATTTTCGAATTAATAATAATTCCAGAATATTGTTAAAACTTTGAAAAATCATACAAAGTAATCCGTAACTCGGATGAATAAATTTTATACATGAAAGTTGCTCAGAACGACGAGACGAATCCGAATACGCAGCCCGTTCGTCCGCCGCACATCCCTAGCATAGAAAACACGCAACTTTCCCCCTCCGGTTCATTTGTCCGAAAATGCCAAACACCGGGAATACCTTCCCGGATGTTTCCCCCTTTGCCGGTATCACCTTCCACCGCGTTATGGCATACCTAGCACCATGTATTGCCATGTTATGTTTTGTGATGCTTTGTTTGCTCCGCCTTTACTATTTCTTCCCCCCTCTTCTTCTCCGGTAGACCCCGAGACCGGCGCTGATGCCACTGAGTACGACTACGTCACTGACGACCCTTCTTCCTATACAACAGAGCTTCCAGGCAAGCCCCCCCTTGATCATCAGATAGCGCCTATTCATTCTCTCTACTGCTTGCATTAGAGTAGTCTAGCATGTTACTGCTTTCGGTTAATCCTATTCTACTGCATAGCCTGTCATTGTTGCTACCGTTGTTGATACCTTACCTGCAATCCTAAATAAATGTATAGGATGCTAGTATTCCATCTATGGCCCTACATTCTTGTATGTCTGCCATGCTATACTATCGGGCCGTGATCACTCGGGAGGTGATCACGGGTATATACATACATATATACATGCTATACAGGTGGTGACTAAAGTCGTGTCGGCTCGTTGAGTACCCGCAAGTGATTCCGGTGTTGGGGGTGAAGGGGCAGGTGGTTCCATCCAGGTAGTGGTGGGCCTGGGTTCCCGACGGCCCCTGACTGTTACTTTAAGGCGGAGCGACAGGGCAGGTTGAGACCACCTAGGAGAGAGGTGGGCCTGGCCCTGGTCGGCCTTCGCAGTTACTTCAAAACAACCCGCTTAACGAGATCTGGGTATTTGCTCTGAGTCTGGCTACTGGCCTATACGCACTAACCAACTACGCGGGAACAATTATGGGCACTTGACGTCGTGGTATCAGCCGAAGCCTTCGTGACATCAGCGATTGAGCGGCGCGCACCGGGTTGGACCGCGTAACGCAACTTCCTTTGTAATGGAGGTTGCTAGGTCTGCTCACCGGCCGCGTACACAACGTGCAGGTGTGCAATGCGCGATGGGCCCAGACCCCTGTGTGCAAAGGATTTAGACCGGCGTGCTGACCTCTCTATTTTCCCTAGGTAGGGATGCGATGTGTTGATCTTCCGAGATCGGCATGACCCAGAAAAGTGTGTCCGGACAAAGTGGATCGAGCGTGTTGGGAAATGTGGTGCACCCATGCAGGGAAGTTAATCTTTTCGAATAGTCGTTATCTTCGGTAACAGGATGACTTGGAGTTGTACCTTGACCTTATGACAACTAGAACCGGTTACTTAATAAAACACACCCTTCCAAGTGCCAGATACAACCGGTGATCGCTCTCTCACAGGGCGACAAGGGGAGGATCATCGGTTAGGATTATGCTACGCGATGTTACTTGGTGAAGTTACCATCTACTCTCTTCTTCTGCTGCAAGATGGAGGTTACCAGAAGCGTAGTCTTCGATAGGACTAGCTATCCCCCTCTTATTCCGGCATTCTGCAGTTCAGTCCACATATGATACCCCTTTTCCATTGGATACCAATGCATACATATGTAGTGTAGCTCCTTGCTTGCGAGTACTTTGGATGAGTACTCATGGTTGCTTTGCTCCCCCCCCCTTTTCCCCTTTCCTATACCCGATTGCTGCGACCAGACGTTGGAGTCCAGAAGCAAGACGCCACTATCGACGACGACTCCTACTACACTGGAGGTGCCTACTACTACGTGCAGCCCGCTGGCGATGATCAGGAGTAGTTTAGGAGGATCCCAGGCAGGAGGCATGCGCCTCTTTCGATATGTATCCCAGTTTGTGCTAGCCTTATTAAGGAAAACTTGTTTAGTTATGTATGTACTTAGATATTGTTGCTTCCGCTGACTCGTCTATAATCGAGCTCTTGTATTCGAGCCCTCGAGGCCCCTGGCTTGTAATATGATGCTTGTATGACTTATTTTATTTGTAGAGTTGCGTTGTGATATCTTCCCGTGAGTCCCTGATCTTGATCGTACACGTTTGCGTGTATGATTAGTGTACGGTGAAATCAGGGGTGTCACACTACGATGGCACAGAAGTGGCCATCACCGCCGACTACCCCGGTCTTCTCCTGGCTTCACACGTGAGCGATCCGAACACACCTTATTCAAAAGAGATCTCTCCTTCCTTCTTACCCACTGCACCGTCTTGTGCTCAAAAGGGGAAGGGCTCGGCGCGCCGTACTACTCCAGGGGTACCTCCAAAGAGAGCGTCCCCCACTCCGGGCGAGCCTTCCAAGAGGAAAGCGAATGAAGATACGGCCGTGCCCTCGTCCAAGAGGTATGAATTCGCCAACCTGCACTTGAGCAGTCACATCCAACCGTGACCCTCCTATTATTCATGTGTCAGGAGAAAAACATGCCGGACCGTATCCGGAGGATCAAGCGGCCGTACTTCCCGCAGCCAGGATTCAAATCCTGCCATGAAGATGGGGGCCGATACGGAGGCGAAGCCAGACTATCCTCCGACCGAGGAATCAGATGATGTATCCATCACCAACTCAGAAGTGGAAAGTGCGATGAATCATCGGCACCGCCGGGCCATTTTACAAGACCCTGGCTTTTCAGAAGAGTCTTTTAATGCCTTCAACTCGGCAGATGCGTACATCCGAGCTGCTCGAGATGGGATTAACAGGGCCACAAAGCAATATTTGAAAGATGTGCAGGTAAATTTTTTTGTCTGACTATGATAACCATATGCCAGTAGCCCCCGAGACTTAAAGGAGTTGAAACAACTGATTTAAGGATAATTGTATGACCAGGTGCTTACGGAGAAGAACACCCAGCTAGCTCAGGTGCTGGAAAAGTGTCAGCGCCGACTACCTTGCTGCCAATGCCGAACTGGAGAAATATAAGGCTTCTCCCGGTAATGTTTCCTTCTATCAAAAATTCATAATGATACACCGATAATGCGAATATGGGTGCTAATATTTGTGTTCGGCCATTAGAACAAGTACAAGAGCAGCTGGACGCCGCTCGAAGCGAAGAACACGAAGCCAAAAAGCTACTAGCAGCGGGCGAGCGTGTATTGACAAAAGTCGTTCAGGAGAAAAAGAAACTCCAGGACTCGAACTCCAAACTGGGCGAAGAACTGAAAGATGTGCGAGCTCAGCTAGCTGACTCTGTAAAGGAGAACAAGAAGCTGCGATGCGGCATATTCAGTATGTAGCCACTTTTGTTTTATAACAGTTTTGGAGGTAATGGTAGCTGATTTAGCTGTGATTGCAGGTGTTTTGACAAACCGCCACGAAGAGGAGGTGTCCGTATCATCAAGTGATCTTCTGCAAGGGTTGTCGCAGTTGCACGAGCAAGCTCGGCAGGCGATGCAGAGTGTAGCCAAGGCTTTATGGCCATCCGACCCCTCTCCAGGAAGCATGGAGCAGCTGGTAGAGCTGTTCAAGGGAGCACGGAGGCGTATCCGGCTGTGGAAGATATCGGCATGCTGAGAGGGTGCGCGAGAGGCCTGGGCCATGGTGAAGACGCGATATACCAAGCTGGATCCTAATCACATGGCTCGGGTCGGACCGGTAGGGTCAGATGGGGAAGAAAATCCCGTTAGTTTAGTATATGACCAAGTAGAGGTGGTCGTCAAATATTCTCAGCAGGATTGTAAGTTAGACCGCCTGTTGGAAGGTGTAGAGAAAGAGGTGTTCGAGTCCAAGTGACTGTGTACTTCCCTCATCTAGCTGAATTGTATATCATTTGTCATGGCAGACCTTTTCGCTTCAACCTCCAGACTCTAAGGTGCGTAGTGTTTCCGAATACCGTCGCGGTCGAATAGGCCGGGGTATGCGTGGAAAACTAGGCGTAGGGGTCATAGTTTCTTGAACAGACAAGTTGTATCTGGCTAGCTATGTTATATTACATTGATATCGTAAGAAACATCTTCCAGAGAGAATAGTTCCGTTAAGGGTTCCTTTCCCTTGGTGTGCATGCATTTAATGTACATGTCTGAATGGTGATGCGAGCACCACTGTTTCTATACCTTCTGGGAGTGCACAATGGAGTGAGTTTAGAAAATATCTTTAATTCACCGACCGAATATTCCCTTAAGAATGCTAGCTTTCGGCTTCACCCAGTCTGAGATACACATCTGGATGACCCGGCAGTAACAATCGCAGAGGTGCTCCCTTTATGCCCTAGCCGAACTAACGGGAACGTAGGGCATAAGCACAGGATCCAGGCAACCCAGCTTGGCCAAAACTTAAGTCATATCGATGCAAATAGTGGCGAAGAAAAGGTACATATGGAAAAACTCATATGTGAGGAGCTTGATGCTCAAGGAATGACAAGAACTTCTGTCTGAGAAGCCCCCAGGTACAAGTGGTGTACATGTTTAAAGATGTATGTGCCAATGGTGTGCGGTCTAGCCGTACTTAAAGCTTTAAAGCAAGAAAAAGAAAGTGATCTAAAAAGAGAAAAAATAATGGAAACTACAGGGGAGGAGGAGACGAACAATGAGTTTAGCGCTAGGCGTAGAATCTCCGAAGTCTAGCCGCGTTCCAAGGGTTCGGCTTGAGGCGATTGTCTGATGCACCGCGAAGACGGTACACTCCTCCAGTGAGAAATTCATCAATTATGAATGGACCCTCCCATTTGGGCTTGAGTTTGTCCTTTTCCTTCTCCGGGAGGCGTAGAACGAGTTCGCCGACGTTGTAAGTATTGGCCCGTACTTCTCTGCTTTGATATCTTCACGCCTGTTGTTGGTAAATTGCTGAACGAGCTTTTGCGACATCACGTTCCTCGTCCGGGGCATCTAGGTTGTCCTGCCGATCAAGCTCGGCTTCTCTCTCTTCGTACATACGCACTCTAGGTGAGTCGTGAATAATATTCCAGGGCAATACGGCCTCTGCACCATACACCATGAAGAAAGGTGAGTACCCGGTAGTACGGTTGGGCGTGGTCCGCAGCCCCTAGAGTACGGAGTCGAGCTCCTCGACCCAGTGTTTTTCTGATTCTTTCAAAGAACGCACTAGTCTGGGCTTGATGCTTCTCATAATAAGACCGTTGGCACGTTCTACTTTACAGTTGGTTTGTGGGTGGTACACGGAGGCGTAATCAAGTTTGATACCCAGAGTAGTACACCAGGTTTTTACCTTGTCGGCTGTGAAATTGGAACCGTTGTCAGTGATGATGCTGTGTGGGACACCATAACGGTGCACAACATCAGATATGAAGTCTATCACCGGGCCGGACTCATCCGTTTTGACCGGTTTAGCCTCTATCCACTTAGTGAATTTGTCCACCATAACCAGCAGATATTTTTTCTTATGGCTTCCCCCTTTAGGGGGTCCAACCATGTCGAGTCCACAGACCATGAATGGCCAAGTGATGGGGATTGTTTGTAGGGCAGTGAGGGGCATATGGCTTTGATTGGCAAAGAGTTGGCATTCGACGCAATGTTGGACAAGGTCCTGTGCATCCGCTAGGGCCGTCGGCCAATAAAACCCTATATGGAAGGCCTTGCTAACAAGGGCCTGAGCTATGGCGTGGTGCCCGCCGAGTCCGACATGGATTTCAGCCGGGAGCTGCCGCCCCTCTTCCTCCGATATACATTGTTGAAGGACTCCGGTGGCGCTTTTCTTGTAAAGTTCTCCATCATGTACCTTGTAGGCCTTCGGGTGCCGGACAATGCAGCGGGCCTCATTATGGTCCTCAGGAAGCTCCTTCCTATTAAGGTAGGCCAGAAAGGGTTCGGTCCATGGGGCAATGACTGCCATGATGAGATGCACCGATGGTGTTATGTCGATGTTTCCGGGATCTGGGGTTATGTTTGGGTCCAGACTAGTGTTTGCCGTTTTCCCCCTGCCACACCACGGATGGCTTGAAGAGCCTTTCCATGAAGATGTTAGGTTGGACGGGGTCGCGCTTAGCGCCAATACGAGCAAGGACATCCGCCGCTTTATTACTTTCTCGAGCCACATGATGGAACTCGATCCCCTCGAACTGGGCCGGCATTTTTATGACCGCGTTTGATACGCTGCCATCTTCGGATCTTTAGCGTCAAAATCTCCATTTATTTGAGATATTGCAAGGTTTGAGTCCCCGTGCACTTCTAGGTGTTGTATGCCCATGGAGATAGCCATCCGGAGACCATGCAATAAGGCCTCATATTCGGCTCCGCTATTGGAGTCTGTGTATAGTATTTGGAGAACATACTGGGCGATGTCTCTGGTGGGGGTCTTTAAAATGACACCCGCTCCTAACCCTGCCAACATTTTGGAGCCGTTGAAGTGCATGACCCAATTGGAGTATGTGTCGTACTCTTTAGGGAGTTCGGCCTCTGTCCATTTGGCGATGAATTCGGCCAAAACTTGGGATTTGATAGCTCAACGTGGTTTGTATGTAATGTCAAATGGCAAGAGCTCAATGGCCCATTTGGCAATCCGGCCTGTAGCATCGTGGTTGTTTATAATGTCATTGAGTGGTACTTCGGACGCCACCGTGATCGAAAACTCCTGGAAGTAGTGATGGAGCTTTCGGGATGCCATGAAGACCGCGTATGCTATTTTTTGATAATAAGGGTACCGGGACTTGCATGGTGTAAGGACAGTAGACACATAGTATACTGGCTTCTGAAGTGGGAATTTATGTCCGTCCTGTTCTCGTTCAACGACGAGTACGGCACTCACCACCTGATGTGTTTCCGATATGTATAATAACATTGGTTCGCCGTCATTTGGTGTGGCCAGGACTGGATTGCTCGCAAGAAGGGTTTTTATTTCTTCCAGGACGGCTGTTGCCGTGTCCGTCCACTCGAAGTGGTTGGTTCGCCGTAGAAGGCGATAGAGTGGCAGTGCCTTTTCTCCTAATCTGGAGATGAAGCGGCTTAGAGCTGCCACGCAACCTGCAAGTTTTTGAACTTGTCTAAGGTCTGTTGGCTTAGCCAATTGTGACAAATCTTGGAGTTTGGCTGGGTTTGCTTCGATTCCCCTATTGGAGACAATGAATCCCAACAGTTTTCCAGCGGGGACGCCGAAGACACACTTTTCCGGGTTGAGCTTGATGCCATACGCCCTGAGGTTGTCGAAGGTAAGACGTAAGTCGTCTATTAGTGTTTCCACGTGCCTGGTTTTGATGACGACGTCATCAACGTAAGCTTCTACTATTTTGCCAATCTGTTTCTCCAGGCATGTTTGAATCATGCATTGATATGTGGCGCCGGCGTTCTTGAGCCCAAAGGCCATGGTATTGAAGCAGAATGGCCCGTATGGGGTAATGAATGCTGTTGCAGCTTGATCGGATTCCTTCATTTTGATTTGATGGTATCCGGAGTATGCATCAAGGAAACACAGTGAGTCGTGCCCTATGGTGGCGTCAATGATTTGATCAATGCGGGGGAGGGGGAAGGGATCCTTAGGGAAGGCTTTGTTGATGTCTTTGAAATCGACGCACAGGCGCCAGGATTTGTCCTTCTTTGGTACAATCACCAGGTTTGCCAGCCAGTCCGGATATTTAATTTCTCTAATGAATCCGGCCTCGATGAGTTTGGATAGCTCCTCCCCCATGGCTTGTCGCTTGGGTTCGGAAAAGCGCCGCAGTGTTTGCTTAACCGGTTTAAACCCCTTTAATATATTGAGGCTATGTTCGGCCAGCTTGCGTGGGATTCCTGGCATGTCCGAAGGGTGCCAGGAAAATATGTCCCAGTTTTTGCGTAGGAATTCTTATAGTGCGGCGTCAACTGTTGGGTTCAGTTGAGCTCCGATGGATGCTGTCTTCTTGGGGTCCGTTGGGTGGACCTGGAATTTGACTACTTCTTCTGCCGGTTTGAACGAGGTGGATTTGGGGCGTTTATCGAGGATCATGTCATCCTTGTCCACTATGGAGCGTAGTGCGGTTAATTCTAGGGCTAAGGATGCGGTTTTCTTTTCAGCGCGGAGTGCTATGTCCGGATCACTGATGAGAGTGAATATACCGTCTGGTCCGGGCATTTTGAGCTTCATATATCCGTAGTGAGGTATAGTTTGGAAGCGTGTAAAAGCATCCCGCCCCAATAGGGCATGATATCCGCTGTTGAAAGGGGCCACTTGGAAGGTTATTTCTTCGGACCGATAGTTCTCCGGTGATCTGGATACCACGTCAAGCGTGATTTTGCCCGCACACTGCGCCTCCCGACTAGGAATAATTCCCCGGAAGGTTGTTTTCATTTGTTTGATGCGGCTCCTATCTATTTCCAATTTATGGAGTGTGTCCTCATGAATGAAATTTAGTCTGCTGCCGCCGTCCATGAGGACCTTGGTGAGTCGAAACCCATCCACGATGGGGCCGAGGACTAACGCGGCTGGTGCTCATGATGTTCTGTACTTTGGTCCATCATCGGCGTTGAATGTTATAGCCGTGTCATTCCATGGGTTTATTACAGCAATTTGGCAGACTTCGTTGAGCTCGCGAAGTGCCCTTTTGTGCTTGTTAATTGAAGTGAATGTCTTGAAGACTGTCAATACTCTTGGGTCGTCTTCTTATGTGTGGTGTTGTTCTAGGGCGTCCTTGATAAGGATGTCCTAGCCGCTCTTGGCTACCTGTCATAGTATCCAACATGCTCTAAGGCTGTGGGTTGCCACGGTATCTGTTGTTGTATGTATTTTGCAAGGGCCATCGAGCCACCCTTCCAGAACAGTGCCTTGCTGTATAGTGGCTTTGTGTTTTTTGACTGTTGGATTGGGCGTGCCACGAGGGTACGCCCTTTTCGCCTGTAGGGGAAGTTGAGTTGGGGCTGGTGGTTCCCAGCGAGCTGCCCGAGTTTCCCAGGCGCTTTCCATTGCGTAGTATTTTTGTACGATGGTTGCTAAGTCAGTAAATTTCAGTATGCGGCGGCGATTGATGGCGTTGAGGATTCCTTCGTCCGCATAGTTTTTGCAGAACGCTGATATTGCGTCCTCGTCACGGCAATCCTTTACATTGTCCTTGACAAGGAGGAATCTGGCCCAAAAGTGGTGGACCTTCTCCTGAGGTTGCTGCTTTATGCTCATGAGAGCCTCTATATCCGGGTGGGTGGGTGGAATTAAATCCGAGCCCCAACCTAACCAGTTGTCCGGAGTCCGAAGACCTTCCGGACTACGCATTCCGGGTTCCGGAATATCTTCTGATTGTTTGGAACTGCCGTCCGATGCTATGTTTGGAGGGCTGGTTGCGTCCTTTCGTGGGTGAGTATCCGGCTCTTCATGAACGGCGACCCGAACATAGTCCGTCTTTAATATAGAAGAAGACTCGCCGTCCTGCTCCAGGACTGCCGCGATCTGGTGGGTGACCGGTGGGATTTCGGTTTCTCCCTGATCGGTTTTAGGCCCGATCTGATCGTAATCTATGGCGATTCCCAAAGCAGCGATGCGATCTAGGAGCTTGTTTAAGGACGAAAACTCAACCGGATCCATCTGCTTGGAGTGCTCGGAGTTGATGCGAAGGGGATTTTTGATGGCCTGAGAGGTCATCATCGGCCGCGTGGCCGAACGGGCGATCATGGTAAAGTCGCCCAGCCGGAGGGTTTGGCCCGAGGCCAAAACTACCCCTGCGGTAATATTGTCTTTAATGACAAGGCAAGCCATCGAGCCTTTCATCGATGGCACAGTGGAACTCTCAATGAAAGCACCAATGTCGGTGTCAAAACCGGCGGATCTCGGGTAGGGGGTCCCGAACTGTGAGTCTAGGATCGATGGTAACAGGAGACGGGGACACGATGTTTACCCTGGTTCGGGCCCTCTCTATGGAGGTAAAACCCTACGTCCTCCTTGATTGATATTGATGGATATGAGTGTTACAAGAGTGGATCTACCACGAGATCGTAATGGCTAAACCCTAGAAGTCTAGCCTATGTGGGTATGGTAATGAGTATATGTGTTATCCTTTCCGAACTATCCCCTTCGTTTTATATAGACACTAAGGAGATCAAGGGTTTACATGGAGTCGGTTACATAAGAAGGAATCTTTGGTCGCCAAGCTTGCCTTCCACGCCAAGTAGAGTCCAATCCGGACACGGTGCAGTCTTCGGCCTTCATGTCTTCACAACCCATCAGTCCGGCCCATAGATAACATGCCAGATGCCCGAGGACCCCTTAGTCCAGGACCCCCTCAGCCAGCAGTGACGAAAAGGTCATGGCGAACTGGTTCCCATGGCTCTCAAGAGCGGCGCCCGCTCATGGCTCCTGAACCTGCCCCCGGGCTCGATCTCCTCCTGGGATGAGATGCGCGACGGCTTCATCGACAACTTCCAGGGCACTCGTGACCGCCCTCGGGCCATGGGTGACCTGCGCCGCATCAGGAAACAGCCAGGAGAGACCCTGCAGAAGTACGTCCAGTGCTTCAACAGCGTGCATCTCAAGATCCCCAAGGTGACAGACGAGGCCATGATCTCAGCGTTTTCTGATGGCGTCCGCGACATCAAGATGAAGGAGGAGCTCTCCATCCATGAGGAGCTGTGCATGACTTTGGAGCTGTTCAACATAGCAACCAAGTGGGCAAGAGCTGAGGAGGGGTGTCTCTCCCTCCTCGAGTTCCCTGCTACGGATCCAGAGGAGAAGAGGCCAAGGTCAAGGATGTGAAGCGCAAAGGGGTGGCGTACTCGCGGCAGAGCCAGACACAAAGCGCGGCCGAGACCTTCCCTACTCGTCCAAGGGCAGCCATGCGTTCTGCGCCTTCCACAACGTGCGCAGCTACAACACCAACGATTTTCAAGAGCTCAGGGCCATCCGGGATGGACGCTTCGGTCGGCGCCCCGAGCGCGACGATCGGGGCTACGGCCGAGGAGGTGGACAAGGTGGAGGACGTTGGGACGACCGCGGGCCCCGCCAGGAGTGGCGTGACCAGCCTCATGAGGACCGCTGGCAGGACCAGCCTCGTGAGGGCGCCTGGAGGGACCAGCCTCGCGTGGACTATCCTCAGGGCAATCCTGGTCTCCCTCCACTGCCGCCACCACCAAGGAGGAACGACGATCACCAACAGGATGAAGGGGATGGGGGCTTCCAGGAGCTGCGTGCCATCGCCTGCATCTTGGGTGGCGCTCAGGCCCCAGCTTCCCAACGCATCTTCATGCAGTTCTCTCACGAGGTGAATGCAGCCCTCCCCAAGCTCGAGGCCACGCGCCCGCTCAGATGGTCCAAGTACGCCATCACCTTTAGCTCGGCGGACCAGCTCAAATGTGCGGCAACCGTCGGCGTCCTCCCGATGCTCTGCTCACCCGTCATCAGCAATGTCCAAGTCACCAAGACCCTCGTCGACGGCGGCGCAGGGCTCAGTGTCCTGTCCGTCGAGACGTTCGACAGCCTTAAAGTGCCATACGATCAGCTCCAGCCAACCAAGCCTTTCTCAGGAGTGACTGTTGGCTCCACCACCCTGATAGGACAAGTTCGTCTCCCTGTCACCTTCGGTCAGCGTGACAACTACCACACCGAGCTCGTCGACTTCGACGTCACCCACATCCGCCTGTCGTACAATGCCATCCTCGGGTACCCAGCGCTAGCCAAATTCATGGCAGTCACCCAACATGGCTACAACGTCCTCAAGATGCCAGGAAGCGGCGAAATCATCACAGTCCCCTACGAAGAAAGAGACACGGTGTGCTCCCTCGAGCGCGCCTTCCAAGCTGCAGCAGTCGGAGACCCTGGCAGTGCGTATGTGTAGTACCCTCCTGAGGCCAGCCACAAGAAGAAGAAGAAGCAGCTACCCCACACTGGGCCTCAGGGGAGCGCCACCTCCAGCGGCGCCACCTTAGGATCGGCGCCCGCGCCTAGGGCGCCTCCCTCCCTTGCATAGGGAGGCGCACCCGGTGCCCTCCTCGGGCAGGGCTCGGGAGCCTCTTCTGGAGGGCCTCAGACCTAGCCAGTATCACGAGGGAGGCGCTCGGGCACCACGTGGAGGCATGCTTCACGACACGTTTCCCCGAGGAGGACACCGGGTGAGGAGCGCCCGGTGCTCAGGAGATCATCAGCAAGGCCACTCAGGAGCTGTAGGATGCAAGAGCCATGCGCGGCGACCACCGCCCACCTGGCGCTGCTCCCCATCCAGGCGCGGATGGCGGGCTGCGCGTCTGCGTCGACGTCCCAGGGCTCAACAGGGCCGCATCTCAGGAGCTCTTCTGGCCTTCACGCATGGGACGTTGCAAGGGCCCACCTCACAGCTATGTTCGCATGCCGTTCGGCCTGCCAAGCGTGGTAGCCGCCTTCCAGTGCAACCTGCGGAGCATCCTGGCAGGTCAGGAGGCCAGGCATCACGCATGTCGGCGTTCTGGGAACGGGGGTCCCCAGACTTGCCTGCCTGCGGCCTGCGGCGTGGCTCAAAGGGGGGCCCAGCACGGCCTGTCTTCACCAACACAAACCCAAGACCCTTGCGAGGGGCCAAGCCTCGCGAGGCGGGCGACGCGAAGCTTCCTCAGGCACGGCCTCGTCAGGCTGGCTCACGAGGAGGCGGAGCGATCAAGGTGGGGTACCTCGCGAGGTGCCCATGACGCAAGCCGTGACGACTCAGGGCGCCAGGCGGGTGCCAGCCCGCGCAGCGTCCTCCTTTCCTCTTTGGTGCAAAGGGGGCAAGTGCAGCCGCGGAGTACCGAGGCATCAGGCAAAGGTTGCCATTTCGGTGCAATGAGACCAAGACCAGGAGGACTACGAGACAGAGGTCATCGTGGAGCCCAAGACGGCGTCATCACCAGAGCTTTGCGCAGGCGAAGACTGCTTTTGTCAGGATAGCTGATACTTGCTGTCCCCCTTCAAATTAGCCCGCCATTGTTGGCTCCCTTCCCGCTCAATATTTGGGAAGAGGACCAGGGCCTCTATAAATAGGAGCAGCCACCCACACAGCAAAGGGGGGTTCGGTTCCGGTTCGGTCAGAGAGAGAGAGAGAGAGAGAGAAAGGTGGCTGAACTCCTCCCAGCAGTTCATCGCCTCAGCCAAGAACAGACCCTCGCGAGGCTGTTCTTCCTTGTATTGTTCATCATCATCAGCCCAAGAGGCAATCCACACACCACACACTGGAGTAGGGTATTACACCACAACGGTGGCCCGAACCAGTATAAACCCTGTGTCTCTTGTGTTGTTCTTTCCTTAGTTTTAGATCCTAGCATGGCGGAGGGGTGCAGGTAGGTAGGAGGCGAAATCTCCGCGCGCACCCTCGTGTTCAAACCTCAAGGGTCTGCCAGAACCCGAAATCCGACAACGCAGTCCTGGTGGAGATGGAGACGGTCCTCAAGGATCCGCTTGGACCCTCAGGGCCTCCCGAGGCTCAGGGTCCCGGTGGCTCGTGAGGAGCAACCCCTTCACCACATGTCTTCAGCTACCCCGACACTCCTTCGATAACCAAACCAGGTGACATTTTCCAAGTTTATTTAGCTGGGAGCGCCCCCTGGGCTACATCATTCCCAGGGCGTGTGGGTTTGTCCCTATGGCATGTATCCTTTTATGTCTTTAGCTTACTCTGCTGGGGGCGCCCCTCGGGCTGCATCATCCCCAAGCCGCTCGGGTCCAACCCAGTGGTGTGTATCGTTCTTGCATTTACCTGAGCTAGTTTTCTTTTAATGCATAATCTATCTATGGTTATCACCTGCTTGATAGTAACCCACCATGGGAGCCGCGCGCCGATCGTCTTTCTTCAGGATCCTTCGCATAAGAAGGCTAGGCACGGTGTCTATGCTCGGGCCCGTCCCTGCAGCGTCGATAAATCCAACGGCTGAGCTCTGTCTGGCGGGTCGGCCCCGTTCACGTCACCTCCTAGGGTCATTAGTGGTTGGCCTTCTCGTGCGATAACCTCAGGAAATTCATTCAGCGCAGGTTGCCTACCCATCTTGCAGGAACACCCCAGCCATCAAGAACCAAGACCAGGCACAACCCGCCTTGGGGTAGGGCCTCGTGAGTCCCGTGCTAGCTCACGAGTGCCCAGACACACATCGTCTAGCCTTGCCGTGCAAGCCATGTGTCAGGGCGGGGTTGTACACGCCCCGAGGGCTCTTCGCAGTAGGGAGTCCCCTCCCACGTGCCAGTGGAAGCACCATGCTTTGCACTAGCAGTCGACACTGCCGAGGAGCGGCTATGCCCGTGCAAGTGCGAAAGCGCTATGCTCCGCGCTGGTGATAAACAACTGTGGGCGGCCTCACGGCCGCATCAACCTCAGGGAGCCTCTGAGCTCAGTGTCTGGCCTCATCGCAAGACCTCCCCTCGGGAGAGTCGCGCGAGGGGGCTGGCCACGGGGGCTGCGCTCGGGTCACGCCCAAGTGTACGCCACCTTGCCAGGTCCCTCGGACCTGGTCATCGCGGACACTCCCAAGCGGAGCCAAGGTACCAAGGTCGTTTGCATGTCAAGGGGGACTCCTGAGCATTGCGACTCTGGAGCCTAACTGACCACGTAGCCCCTCACTCCTTGGTTCTTCCTGGTGATCCATACGGCCCAATGGCGGCTGAGGTATGCGCGGGGTCGGGCCATGCCGACGTAGAACACTAGGCCTACTCCTAGATCTCCTTTCTATAGGTTGTTTGCGTGTCAAGGGGGACTCCTGGGCATCGCGACTCAGGAGCCTAACTGATCACGTAGCCCCTCACTACTTGGTCCATCCCGGTGATCCGGACGGCCCAATGGCGGCTGAGGTATGCGTGGGGTCGGGCCCTGCCGACGTAGAACGTAAAGCAAATGGAAAGGAAATCGCAGAATTTCAAAGAAAATATTACAAGACATATTGTTCTCCTGAAACCAAACGCGAGTTTAATGCCTCCATGACGCATGGTGCATATTGCAGAAACTAAACAGGAAAGGAGCCGCCAGCAGGTCATCTCGTCATCCCTGGACACCACCGTCGCCTGCAAGGGATGCTTCTTCTTCAACGGCGTCGCCTTCACCTGTACCACCAGCCGGAGTTGCAGGATGAGTAGCTCCGCCAGTCGGGGCGTGGGAGCAAAGGCGCGGAACTTCTTCAGCAGGGGCGTGGCGGCGAGGTTCTTCTCCGAGACATTGGGCGCGTCTAGAGCCGGCTTGTACCAGGTAGGCGGCGAAAAGGCCTTGGCCTTTCGGGGCGCCATTGGTCGGAAGCTCAGAAAGGGATTGAAGCAGATCTAGAGATTTCAGAAGCAATGGGCGAGAAAGGGGATCTGAAGTGAGACGAAGGAAAGCAATGAAGGCAAGAATTGCCCGCGCCAGACTTTTTGTTAGACGGGCAGTTGTCGAGGCAGCGTGGGGAAGCGGAAACGCCCACGTCCAATCGCCACGGGTCAAGTGGGGCCATAGGCTGTTAGGGCCCGCGGCGCTCCGCACTTGCCCATTGGCTTCGCCTCGAAGCCAAGTCCGAGCGCGCCTAGGGCCCAGGGGCTACTGTCGGCGTCCTGGGAATGGGGGTCCCTAGACTTGCTTGCCTGCGGACCGTGGCGTGGCTTCACCAGCGGCCCTGTACGGCCCATCTTCACCAGTAAACACTCAATACCCTCGCGAGGGGCCAAGCCTCACAAGGCAGACGACACAAGACCTCCTCGGGGCAGCTTCACCAGGCAGGCTCGCGAGGGGCGAAGAGATCAAGGCAAGGGACACCTCGCAAGGTTTCTGTGACGCAAGCCATGACGACTGGAGCAAGGCGGGCGCCAGCGCGCACAGTGTCCTCGTTTCCTCTTTGGTGCTAAAGAGGCAAGATCAGGCGAGGAGTCCCGAGGCATCATGCAAAGATTTCCATATCGGTGCAACAAGACCAAGACCAGGAGGACGGCAGGACGAGGTCACTGTGGAGCCCAAGACGGCGTTACCACCAGAGCCTTTGGCAGGCGAAGACCACCTTTAGTTATGATAACTTGTACTAGTTGTCTCCCTTCGAATTTGGCCGTTGTGGGATCCCTTCCCGCTCAATATTTGGGGAGAGGACCAGGGCCTCTATAAATAGGACTAGCCACCACCGTAGGAAGCAAGCAAACAATGGATCCAGATCATCCTCAACCACACAAGTTCACCAAGCACAAGAGCACCTCTCCTCACGAGGCTGTTCTTCCCTTGTAACTGTTCATCCTCATTCCAGAGGCAATCCACCACACCACACTAGAGTAGGTTATTACACCACATCGGTGGCCCGAGCCAGTATAAACTCTCGTGTCTCTTATTCTTTGGGTTCGTCGAGCTAGGCTGTGAGATCATGATGCGTGCGAGCTAGAGAGGGGAGAGATCTTCGTGCGCACCCAAGTGTTCGAACCTCAAGGGTTTTGCCGGAACCCGAAATCCGACAACGATGCTGGTTCCATCGATGTGAGTTTCAAGGACTTACATCTCTACTTAGACTTCAATGTGCTCGATGCCACTCTTGTTAGATGCCTAATTTTGTAAGTACTTAACAAACTCTGATCAACTTCTCCATACAAGGCTGTAAATGATAAACAGCTAACTGAATTTTATTCCTCTCAGGGGATTGAACGCGTAGAGAAGAAAAAGGGAGAGTGTGTATTTCATAGATCCTGAATTAGCAAATGGCACAACAATACATGGTAAGGACCTACGGGACTGGGCCGTTAACACGGTCGTCCGTCTCTTCGAAAACACGTCCCAAGCAGAATCATTTCTCTAGCCATATCATGAATGGTAAGTTCATGGATTTCTTATTGTCGTTCAGATTATTGTCTTTCAGATTTCGACATAATTCATAAGTTCATGGATTTCTTAATATGTAGCAATCACTAGGTATTGGTATTCATTGTTCCAAACAAGAACATAGTTTACTACATTGATTCTCTCAGAGAGTCAACAAATGCTCAGGATCTGATGCATCTTCAGCAATTCATGGATAGGCATTGAATTCTATGATGTTGAAATTAATTTGCATTCATATCTGGTTCAATAATTGATGTTGTCAAAATTCATCATCGTTTGCAGTGTGCTCACACTGTGGAAAACTAAACCAGGGAACCTGCTCAAGAGGGAACTACCTCTGCAGCACGAGATCGTTTCTCCGGTAACACACCGAAATCCGTTATTTTTGGGAAATTTATCCAATAGTCTGTAAATACCTTTCCTTACGCTAGTCAAATGTTCAAGCTTCTAAATAAACCTCTTTCTATTTTGTCCAAAGAAAAAATAATACATCTAACACCGGTTAGGTTGTTCCTAACAACAGAAATACATGACTAATTCTGTACAAAAAAATTCAGTGTCCTTAGCAAGAAGCCGGGACCAACCTTTGTGGATACTATATTTGCAGACACATGATCTCCATCTACTAATCTGTTGAGAGTTGTGACGATTCGCGAATTAGTACCAGTAAGTCTATCTTAATTATCTTCTACTCCACTCATATGGCACATTCTGATCTTAAAAATATTGCAGCTCATCTTAAAACCGAGGACCCCTGAACTGCTCCCGCCTGGTGAATTGCTGATGGTTCGGAGATTTATCAGCGACTTCTTCCTGGATCACTACATCAATCCCACTAGTGATAATGAAGATTTCAGCATGCCTTCTCCCGAAACAATGAGTAAGAGCTAGCCGCTAAACATATACGCATGGATCCATTGTTTTCCATCTGATGAGGTCTTCTTATTTTGTACACTATGATTAATTATGTAATGCACATATGTGTGGACAAATCATTGGAATTGAGCTGCCATATGTTCAATTGCAATTGTTGCGAAATATGTGAATGTTCTTCCTGTGGACACTATTTGTTCAATTGAATATTGTGGCGAATTTGCTTTTTGCGTGCCGATTCAAAATGGGATATTTTTGTCTATTTGTTCAATTGAATATTGTGGCGAATTTGCTTTTTGCGTGCCGATTCAAAATGTGATATTTTTTATTTGTTCAATTGAATATTTTGGCGAATTTTCTTTTTGCATGCTGATACAAAATGGGATATTTGTTTTAACCTAGCAATTGCTCCGCACACGATTCAACTAAATGAGTGTGTGCGATCCACATCGGAAAGCATACGTCAATCATAGCGGAACCGTCGGTGATACACAGCAGATCACAAATGATTTGCAACTCTACTACGTGTGCGTAGGGTTTCCGGAACCGTTCGTGATATCGTGTTATCGCACACGAGAACTCGGAGTAAACCATGCCCAATGTAAAATACAATCCCAGTCGTAAATTTTTTAGGAAATGTGTGGGATCCCAAACGAAAAACACACGTCACTCTTACGACAACCGTCGGTGATACCCAACAAATCACAAACGGTCTGCATCACTTGTATGTGTTCGAAGGGGCTCCTGAACCGTTTGTGATAGAACATTATCGTAGGTGGTAATTGTTGGGAAATGTGTGTGATGGGGCACAAATCGCACACTGTTCATATGTTGGCCCGTGTGCCTTACATACTGTTTCCCAAACGGTTCATTACGACAGACCGTTTGGTTTCACTGCGTCATTAGAAATAATTAATCACCGATACCACACATGCGAAAGAATTTAGTGTGTGCTGCATCGCACACGATTACATCTTGGAAGGCCTTTGGGTCACTACTCCATATCCTCGACAGTTTCTGGTTCGTGTGGGAAGGACACCCTACCGCCACACTCACTTGGCGACGGTCCCAAATGTCATCGCGGAAAGGGGTTAAAAACCGTTTGTATAGCACCGACGTGCACCAGTGTTATGATTATAAAATTTGGCAAATGGACGTCAAAACTGCATTCCTTAATGGATTCCTGAAAGAAGAGTTGTATATGATGCAACCAGAAGGTTTTGTCGATCCTAAAGGTGCTAACAAAGTGTGCAAGCTCCAGCAATCCATGTATGGACTGGTGCAAGCCTCTCGGAGTTGGAATATACACTTTGATAGTGTGATCAAAGCATAAGGTTTTATACAGAATTTTGGAGAAACCTGTATTTACAAGAAAGTGAGTGGGAGCTCTGTAGCATTTCTAATATTATATGTTGGGCATCAAGATCTATAGAGATAGATCAAGACGCTTAACTGGAATTTCACAAAGCACATACATTGAGAAACTTTTGAAGAAGTTCAAAATGGATCAGTCAAAATAAAGGGTTCTTGCATGTGTTACATGGTGTGAAGTTGAGTCAGACTCAATGCCCGACCACTACAAAAGATAGAGAGAAAATGAAAGTCATTCCCTATGCCTCAGCCATAGGTTCTATCGTGTATGCAATGCAGTGTACCAGACCTGATGTGTGCCTTGCTATAAGTTTAGCAGGGAGGTACCAAAGTGATCTAGGAGTGGATCACTGGACAGCGGTCAAGAACATCCTGAAATACCTGAGAAGGACTAAGGATATGTTTCTCATTTATGAGGTGACAAAGAGCTTGTTGTAAATGGTTACGTTGATGCTAGATTTGACACTGATCCTGATGACTCTAAGTCGCAAACCGGATATGTATTTATATTCAATGGCGGAGCTGTCAGTTGGTGCAGTTCCAAGCAGAGCATCGTGGCGGGATCTACGTGTGAAGCGGAGTAGATAGTTGCTTCGGAAGCAACAAATGAAGGAGTCTAGATGAAGGAGTTCATATCGGATCTAGGTGTAATACCTAGTGCATCGAGTCCAATGAAAATCTTTTGTGATAATACTGGAGCAATTGCCTTAGCGAAGGAATCCAGATTTCACAAGAGAACCAAACACCTCAAGAGACGCTTCAACTCTATCCGCGATCAAGTCAAGGAGGGAGATATAGAGATTTGCAAAATACATACGGATCTGAATGTTGCAGACCCGTTGACTAAGCATCTTCCACGAGCAAAACATGATCAGCACTAAGAATCCATGGGTGTTAGAATTATTACAATGTAATCTAGATTACTGACTCTAGTGCAAGTGGGAGACTGAAGGAAATATGCCCTAGAGGCAATAATAAAGTTGTTATTTACATTTCCTTATATCATGATAAATGTTTATTATTCATGGTAGAACTGTATTAACCGGAAACTTGATGCATGTGTGAATACATAGACAAAACAGACTGTCCCTAGTATACCTCTATTTGACTAGCTCGTTAATCAAAGATGGTTAAGTTTCCTGACCATAGACATGTGTTTTCATTTGATGAACGGGATCACATCATTAGAGAATGATGTGATAGACAAGACCCATCCGTTCGCTTAGCATAATGATCGTTAAGTTTTATTGCTATTGCTTTCTTCATGACTTATACATATTCCTTTGACTATGAGATTATGCAACTCCCGAATACCAGAGGAATACCTTGTGTGCTATCAAACGTCACAATGTAACTGGGTGATTATAAAGATGCTCTACAGGTGTCTCTGAAGGTGTTTGTTGGGTTGGCATAGATCGAAATTAGGATTTGTCACTCCGAGTATCGGAGAGGTATGTCTGGGCCCTCTCGGTAATGCACATCATGATAAGCCTTGCAAGAAATGTGACTAATGAGTTAGTTATGGGATGATGCATTACGGAACGAGTAAAGAGACTTGCCGGTAACGAGATTGAACGAGGTATAAAGATACCTGTCGGTGTCAAAACCGGCGGATCTCGGGTAGGGGGTCCCGAACTGTGCGTCTAAGGCGGATGGTAACATGAGGTGGGGGACACAATGTTTACCCAGGTTCGGGCCCTCTCGATGGAGTTAATACCCCACTTCTTGCTTGATTGATCTTGATGATATGAGTATTACAAGAGTTGATCTACCATGAGATCGAAGAGACTAAACCCTAGAAGCTAGCCTATGGTATGATTGTTGTTGCTCTACGGACTAAAACCCTCCGGTTTATATAGACATTGGTGGGAGCTAGGGTTACACAGAGTCGGTTACAAGGGAGGAGATCTACATATCCGAGTCGCCAAGCTTGCCTTCCACGCAAAGGAGAGTCCCATCCAGACACGGGACGAAGTCTTCAATCTTGTATCTTCATAGTCCAATAGTCCGGCCAAGGGATATAGTCCGGCTGTCCGAGGACCCCCTAATCCAGGACTCCGTCAGTAGCCCCTGAACAAGGCTTCAATGACGATGAGTCCGGCGCGCAGATTGTCTTCGGCATTGCAAGGCGGTTGCTCCTCCGAATACTCCGTAGAAGATTTTGAACACAAGGATAGTGTCCCGCTCTGCAAAACAAATTCCACATACCACCATAGAGAGTATAATATTTCCACAAATCTAATCTGCTGACAACTTTTCATAACGTGACATCACGCCATGGCTCCGGTTATTATTCGAACCGTTTTCTCAACCAGCTACTGCACATATTGCGAGGCGGTTTTCTTGGAACATCTTGTCGAAGCAAAGATCACGTCCCCTTATCATGGGATTCTCATCAATACAGGTGTGGGTAACCCAACCGCGCCATCAATCACGACGCTTGGGGAATAAGCGAGTTTTACCAGGAAAGTGGGGAGGCATGCAGTTCTACCGCCCTTATAAAGGGATAAGGACTCCTCTTTTTTACCCACGCCTTCTTCTCCTATGCCCATCCATTCTTGCGCACTCGAGCTCCAGCGCCCTAGTTCGCATTTTCTCTGAAGAACCACTCCAAATATGTCTGGAGCGGGAGGCAAGTGGATGGCCTCTACCGTCCGGAAGAAGGACATCAAGAAACTTCGGGAGGCCGGGTATCTAGCCCTGGAAATCGATCACTATCTCCCGACGTCGGGACAGATCGTCCCTACCTCGGAACCCCACGAAAGGGTCGTATTCCTCCCTCATTTTATCTACGGGCTAGGGTTTCCCCTCCACCCATTTGTTCGCGGCATCATGTATTATTACGGGATCGATTTTCATGATCTATCCCCCAATTCCTTCCTCAATATCTCGACATTCATTTTCGTGTGCGAGGCTTTTCTCCACATCCCGCCACACTTCGGCTTATGGCTGAAGATCTTTAATGTGAAGCCAAAGGTAGTGGGCGGTGAGCAAGCTGAGTGCGGGCGCGCTATGGTGAGAAAGATGCCCAACGTCACATGGCCAACGGGTACCTTCAATGACTGTCAGGGAGTGGCAACAGGAGTGGTTTTACATTACCGAGCCATGCGGCGCGAAGTGGGCCGCTGCTCCCGAGTTCCGATCCGGAGCCCCTCTGTGGCTCACATCCTGGCTCAAGAAGGGCCTGGACTGGTCTTCGTTCGACGAACTGTTGGCGCTCCAAACGCGCGTCAAGGGTATGGAAGACAAGAATATCGAACTTGTCAATGTAGTCCAGGTGATGTTAGTCCGCCGGATCCTACCTTGTCAACACTGGACTTGCAATCTATGGGAATTCAATCCGAACAAGCACCAGACCCTATGAGAGCTCTTTGGCTCCTTGCACGAAGACATCTGGAAGGTGCTTTTAAGCCCGGCAAATCATGGCCGAACTCGGGCGAGGACCGTGGGTACCAACTGTCCCGCCCTGCAAGCTCAGTAAGTTACCATACGTTTTATTCACATAACTCAAGGGAAATGCTTAATGTGTTTTACACAACTTCTCCTAGGATTGGATGAAGAAGGCAGGGTGGATCCAATGTCCGGCCATGCTGCCCGAAGAATCGGTCGGCCCACTTTTGACGAAGATGTTGGACCCGGCGCCTTACAAGGTGCCGGTGAAGAAGACCGAAAAGGAGGCCAAAAAGACCCGGGGCGGCCTTCGTCACCGTGGCCAACCCGCCTCCAAAGAGGACGAGGAGGAGGAAGACGAATCCCCAGTAGGGGGAAGAAAGAAGAGGACGACCTCCGTACACTTGGAGGCCGAGTCGCCTAAAAGGGGAAAAACTCTTCTTCCTGAAGAGTCCACTGCCTTCGCCGATAGCAACCCGGTGTGGGATCCTAGGGCCCAGCCCCTAGTGAACTCGTAAGTGTATAAAATCCAAACACGTTTATGTGTCCGGACCCATCATGGTATAGCATTTTAACCTGAGCCATATTTTTTGTAGTCCGGCGGGGTCCCGTTCCAAACAATCCTCGTCCAAGGATTTGCTGAGCTCGGATGCTATGGAGAGCGGGACGCCTCCGAAGGCCCCTCCCCCCGAACATGTGATCAACAACGAGGCCTCGTCCCAGAGGGACTCCGTCCAAGGAGGGGCGGAGAAAATTGTGAAGGCGGCGCCTGGAGGTCAAACTTCAGGGGCCGGAGACATGGGGGAGAAGATCCCCACAGGAGTCGACGGCGAGGACCATCTTGAATTCGGCCCCCAGCGGACACAGTTTCGGAGACCAATACGGCCCCGGAATCAAGCAGGCAGCCTTCCTTGGCTGGAGAGGGCGTCCCTGTTCCACCGGCATCCTCTGTCTAACCAGAGGCGTCGGGTGCTTTATTGGCGGCGCTGAAGAGCGCCTCCATCATCGATGAACACCGTGCCCTTATGGAGTGAATGAAGCCTGTATCGGCCTTATAAGTGGTTTCGAGGTATGTTTTATACGGTTTCGAAGAGTGTCATAGTATGGATAGTAGCCCCTGATACACTGTCTAGTGAACGAAAGAACCGGACAGAGGATCAAATATATTTTTCGCAGGAAGTCTCATTTGATGACATCTATTTGTCTTCTTTTGTAAGCAGGCATCTGTAGCGGCTACTGCCGCTCATACCCTGGAGGTTTCCGGACTGAATCAAAGTCTGGAGCGGGCTGAAGCAGAGCATGGCCAGTTAAAAAGGCAGTTGGAAGATCAACAAGGTATGCACAAATCTTGGTTCCGTTCAGTGCAAACGAATTTTCAATATGATAGAATATGTGTCATGATTTGCGCCAGGGGTGATGACCGAAGTCGAGGCTCTGAAGAAGGCTGTTGTCGAGGCCGAGGAAAAGGCAGCCGCAGAGCAGGCTCTTCGTGAGAAGCATGAGTCCAAGGTTGTGGAAGCTAGGCGAGAGCTCCAAGGGGCCATGAAAAAATGCGAGACCCTGGAGCAGAGTTTAATAGAGAAAGAATCCGAACTCACCTAGGCTCATCAGGCCGTGCGCGATGCCCATGGGGAAAACCAAGGCGCCCTGCAGGAGATCCAAGAGGCGAGGGAGATCACGGCGGGTAAGGTCGTTTTTCATGTAAAGCAAGTATTTCAGGAGAAAATTATGCTTTATAATTTTAAGTTTGGATTTCTCCAGGGGTATTTGCGGAACTTCCTAGTAGCATATCGGATGCCGCCCAATTCTACCGAGCTGGAGAGGGGAATACTGTGGACAAGCTCTTCTGGTCGCAGTATCTGGCACCGAATTATCCGGTGCCTTCTACCGATCAACTAAAACAGCTGATCGAACTGCATAAGGCTGCCAAACTAGCCATGAAGGATTTGATTATCCGGCTATGGCCCGCCGACCCGATTCCTGGTAGCTACCTCCGGCTCGTGAAGCGACTTGTTAGTGCCTGCCCTCGACTTGACGTCATCAAGCGGTCGGTTAGCATAGAAGGTGCACAAATGGCCTTTGCCCGTGCAAAGGTGCACTGGGGGAAGATGGATGCTGAAAAGCTGATGACCAAGGGACCGCCAGAGGGAAAGGAGCACCGCAATCCTGAATTGTATTATGAAAGTGTCATGAAAAGTCCTGCCTTGTGGCGGAGCTATGCACCAAGGACATTGTATTTCCATGCATATAGTCATGTTGTCCTTTGTAATGTGTGAACAAGGTCATTTCTATTATTTATTGCCGGTTATAAAAGTTTACCCTCCTGCGCGGCCGTTTCATATGTTAAACCTGAGAATTCGCCAGTCGTCGGCTTCTGCCCCCTCGTAAGAAATACGGGGGTGTTCGGGATAAACCTGATCACTCTTTACCCCAGTGTTGGGTCCTTTGAAGGAGGTGTTTAGCACGGCGAACCAGGCAATAGGACTATAGGGCTTTATCATTCTCACTTAGCCATAGGAGCATTAGGAAGGTGGGCGCAGCCCCTGGTGTTCGGAAGACCATACGAGGGGCCCTATAAGCACCTGATCGGAAGAAGACTGATCCATTGCATGCTGCATTGGTTATGGCATTATGCGGGAGAAATCCTTAAAGATTTTACAACCTCTCGAATAGCTGACCAGCTCTCGCCGTATCATGACAGTCAGTTTTTGGCTTTCTCTACTGAGGTGCTCGTCCGGAAGAACCGGGACACAATCGCAGTAGTTCTCCCTATGCCGCCTTAGCCGATATAGCGGAACGTAAGGCAACAAAACATGGGAGCCGAGCAAACCCAACATTTGACCCAAGACATGATTCGGAGCTGATGCATATAATGCTATAAGTTCGGGGTGCCGAACTTCCGTGAAGGTGTTCGGACTTTATTGCTGTATTATGGGTAAAACGAAGCCCCTGGCGAAGGCATATCGCGGTGTACGGATGCCACTTAACAAAAGAGTTTCAATAAGAAATAACAGTAAATAAGCGTCATATAAGTCCACATGTTGTATTTGAATAATACGTCGAAGCGTATGAGTACATGTAATGTGATAAAAAGGGGAGTATGATTGTGGAACCTGCTGGGACTAGGGAGGAAGAAGATGTGTGCAGATCCGGAGTATAGTCAGATGGACGTCACGAGGAATATCTAATGATTCCCTTGTGCGTTCGAGCTGTTACCATGTCACCAGTCCCGGTCTGCGCAGAGGTGAGCCTGCAAAGTAAATGTAAGAAATATTTGTGTGCCGGAGAGCGGTCGAGCCGCGATATGTGGCATGTTCTGGACTTCGCCAGAATGTTTAGTTGAGCCCTGGACGATCTGGGCTATCCTGTCGCGAAGTAGTTCAGACTACTTTGAATGTGTCCGGTGTTTTAGCCTTCAACTCAAGATTTGACTGGAAGGTGCCCTCCATTGCTTCTGCTGTTAAATCGGTGGCGTACTCTATTGTACCAAGGGAGACTTCGGCCTCGCCATTAACCGTGATGACACCGCGCGAACCGGGCATCTTGAGTTTACGGTAGGCATAATGTGGCACTGCTTTGAATCGAGCGAACGCAGTTTGCCCGAGCAGTGCCTGATAATCACTGCGAAAGGGGATGATGTCGAAGATTAACTCTTTGGTACGGTAATTGTCTGATGATCCGAAGACTACCTCGAGGGTGATGGAGCCGGTACAGCTGGCCTCCACGCCTGGTATAATACCTCTAAAGGTGGCTTTAGTGGGTTTGATCATCGAATGATCGATGCCCATCTTGCGCACTGTGTCCTGGTAAAGCAGATTTAGACTGTTGCCTCCATCCATAAGGACTCATGTGAGGTGGAACCCGTCAATTATTGGGTCGAGGACTAGTGCGGCTGGATTGCCGTGACTGGTGTTGACCGGACGATCCATTTGGTTGAAGGTGATTGGCCCTAGTTTTTATTGCAGGCTGACTTGTTTCATTAGGTCGACATCCCTAAGGGTGTGCATCTGGTCCGGGTTGGGAGTGTGGGTGGCGTTTACCATATTCACCGTTTGGGTTTGCTGGAGAGATTTCTTTTGTCCTCCTCTATTCGGTGACCTGGGCTCCTCGTCGTTGTCATCGCTTTGAGACCCCTTATCTTTGTTTTTGGCGCCTAACCTGCCAGCTTGTTTGAAGACCCAACAGTCTCTATTGGTATGATTGGCTGGTGTTCCTGGTTTGCCATGAATTTGGCATGGACGGTCGAGTATGCGGTCTAAACTGGACGGACCCAAATTGTCATTTTTAAGTGGCCCTGTCCGCTGACCGGAATTAGAGCTATTAAATCCGGCATTGATTGTCGTGCCTTCGGCACTTTCACCATGTTTGCGGCATTTGTGTTTGTTGCGCCGGGGTTTGCCGTTGCTATCTCTAGCCTCTGATTTGCTACTGTTGCTTGTTGTGTTGTTGCTATGAGCCAACCAGCTATCCTCGCCCGCGCAGAAGCAGGTCATGAGTGTCGTGAGGGCTGCCATGGACCTTGGCTTCTCTTGGCCGAGATGTCGGGCGAGCCACTCGCCACGGATGTTATGTTTAAAGGCCGCTAGGGCTTCGGCATCCGGACAGTCCACAATTTGGTTCTTTTTGGTTAGGAACCGGGTCCATAATTTCCGGGCTGACTCTCCGGGATGTTGTATTATGTGACTCAAATCATCAGCATCCGGTGGTCGCATATATGTGCCCTAGAAGTTATCCAGGAATGCGTCTGCCAGGTTCTCCCAACTTCCGGTGGAGTTTACTGGCAAGCTATTCAGCCAATGCCGAGCCGGTCCTTTGAGTTTCAATGGGAGATACTTGATGGCGTGTAGATCATCCCCGTGGGCCATGTGAATGTGGAGGAAGAAATCCTCAATCCATACCGCGGGGTCAGTAGTACCATCGTATGATTCAATATTCACGGGTTTAAACCCTTCTAGGAATTCATGATCCATTACTTCATCGGTGAAGCATAGGGGGTGTGCGGCGCCTCTGTGCCGGGCTATGTCACGACGCAGTTCGTACGAGTCTTGTCTGCTGTGTTCGGCCCGGCCGGATTTGTTTTTGGTATATCCGGCATGACGGTTGTCATCATGTGTTGGGGCGTGCCCTCGTGATCCGAAGATCGATCTTTTGTGTCCTGCTTTGTTTTCCAATACGTCTTGCAGGTCCTGCGTGTTACCCCGGGCCTTGCTGTTTTTGTTTGACTGGCAACGGGGTGCGGGCTGGACTTCGGGCTTATATGCCACTTTGTCGCAGCCACGAGGAGGCTGGTCTGCCGCATCATACGCTAGAAGCGCAGGCTTTAATGCTTCCTCTTCAAGATGGGGTAGCAACCTGCGCTTTGGAAAACTTTTGATTGGGCGCTCGAGTTTGTGTTCCTCGGCTGCCAGGACCTCAGTCCATCTATCAGTTAGCAGATCTTGCTTAGCTTGAAGCTGTTGTTGCTTTTTCTTCAAGCTTTCTGTTGTGGCAATAAGCCGGCTCTTGAAGCGCTCCTGTTCGACGGGATCCTCGGGCACGATAAATTCTTCGTCGCTGAGGCTCACCTCGTCTGCGGAGAGAGGCATGTAATTGTCATCCTCTGATTCTCCGTCTGCTGCCTGTTCCTTGGGGCTAGCTTGCCCATCCTCCTGCTCAAAGCCTAGCTGGAGGGGATTGTCTTTGTCTTTGGCACTATTTGCAGCGTTATTGTCTCCTGTGCTGGTATCGCTGTTTTTGCTATGGCGGGGCTTAGAGCCGCGCCGATGACGCCGGTTCTTGGATTGCTTCTCAGGAGGATTATCCTCCGTTGCCTTGTTGTCATCGCTTTCTTTGGGGGTGTCCACCATGTATATATCATACGATGAGGTGGCAGTCCAGCGCCCTGTGGGCGGTGGTTCCTTTTTGTCTCCCGCATCATCATACATACCGTCGATGTCTTCAGAGTCGAAGTCGAGCATGTCGGTTAGGTCATCGACAGTGGCTACCAAGTGGGTGGTGGGTGGGGAACGAATTTCTTCGCCGTCCGCTTCCCACTCGAGCCGGACATAGTTCGGCCAAGGGTCTCCTTACAAGGAGAGAGACCGCAATGATTTTAGCACGTTGCCTAGGGGCAAGTGCTGAAAGATATCCACGGAGGTGAACTCCATGATCGGTGCCCAATCAGATTGGATGGGCACGGACCCGAGCGGTTCGGAGTCTGTGGTCGGGGACGAATCCGAGTGTCTGGCAACACAGGTCTCATAGGAGGTGAAGTCAGTATTCGACTCTATCGCCGTTGAGTGTGCGGCCTCCGTGGCGGGGTCCATACACCCGTCCTTGGACAGCGCGATCTGTTACGGATTGAGGGCTGGAGTAGTTACAGGTGTGATCTCCCGAACACTGTCCGATGGCAGAGCTAAATCATGCTCATCGTGACTGTGCGGCGTACCTGACATGGGTTCGAATCCTTCGAAGATCAAGTCTCCGCGGATGTCGGCGGTATAGTTCAAGCTTCCAAACCTGACCTGATGGCCAGGGGCATAGCTCTCGATCTGCTCCAGATGGCCAAGCGAGTTGGCCCACAATACGAAGCCGCCGAATATGAAGATCTGTCCAGAGAGGAAAACCTCACCCTAGATCGCATCGTTGCCGATGATCAAAGGAGCCATCAAGCCTTATGATGACGACATAGTGGAACTCTCAATGAAAGCACCAATGTCGGTGTCAAAACCGGCGGATCTCAGGTAGGGGGTCCCGAACTATGTGTCTAAGGAGGATGGTAACAGGAGGCGGGGGACACAATGTTTACCCAGGTTCGGGCCCTCTCGATGGAGGTAATACCCGACTTCCTGCTTGATTGATCTTGATGATATGAGTATTACAAGAGTTGATCTACCACAAGACGGAAGAGGCTAAACCCTAGAAGCTAGCCTATGGTATGATTGTTGTTGTTCTACGGACTAAAACCCTCCGGTTTATATAGACACCGGTGGGAGCTAGGGTTACACAGAGTCGGTTACAAAGGAGGAGATCTACATATCCGAGTTGCCAAGCTTGCCTTCCACGCAAAGGAGAGTCCCATCCTTACACGGGACGAAGTCTTCAATATTGTATCTTCATAGTCCAACAGTCCGGCCAAGGGATATAGTCCGGCTGTCCAAGGACCCCCTAATCCAGGACTCCCTCAATACCGACGATTGTATCTCGGGCAAGTAACATACCGATGACAAAGGGAATGATGTATGTTGTCATTATGGTTTGACTGATAAAGATCTTTGTAGAATATGTAGGAACCAATATGAGCATCCAGGTTTCGCTGTTGGTTATTGACCGGAGATGTGTCTCGGTCATGTCTACATAGTTCTCGAACCCATAGGGTCCACACGCTTAACGTTCGATGATGATTTGTATTATAAGTTATGTGTTTTGGTGACTGAAGATTGTTTGGAGTCCTGTATGAGATCACCAACATGTCGAGGAGTCTCAAAATGATCGAGAGGTAAATATTGATATATTAGACGATAATATTCAGACACCAGAACAGTTCCGGATCATTTCGGGTATTTTTCAGAGTACCGGGAGGTTACGGGAACCCCCCAGGGAAAGTAATGGGACACTATGGGCCATAGGGGAGAGAGGAGGCAGCCCACAAGGGGTGGCCGCGCGCCCCCCCATGGGAGTCCGAATTGGACTAGGGGAGGGGGCGGCGCCCCCTTTCCTTCTTCTCCTCCCTCTCCTTCCCCTTTTCCCCCTCCATGAGAAGGAATAAGAGGGGGTGAATCCTACTAGGACTAGGAGTCCTAGTAGGACTCCCCCTTATGGCACGCCCCCTGGCCGGCCTCCTCCCTCTCCCTCCATTATATACGTGGGCAGGGCACCCCTTGGAGACACACCAATTGTTCCAAGACGTGTGCGGCGTCTCGCTCCACGGTTTACTCCTCCGGTCATATTCACGTAGTGCTTAGGCGAAGCCCTGCGCAGATCACATGACCATCACCATCACCATGCCGTCGTGCTGATGACACTATCCCTCGACACTTTGCTGGATCAAGAGTTCGAGGGACATCATCGAGTTGAACATGTGCTGAACTCAGAGGTGTTGTACGTTCGGTACTTGATCGGTTAGATCGCCAATACGTTCGACTGCATCAACCATGTTAACCTAACACTTCCGCTTTCGGTCTACGAGGGTACGTGGACACACTCTCCCCCTCTCGTTGCTATGCATCTCCTAGATAGATCTTGCGTGATCGTAGGACATTTTTTGAAATTGTGTGCTATGTTCCCCAATAGTAGTAGGCACCCTCAGGGGTAGTAGTAGACGTCGGTGGTGGCATTTGGCTCCTGGGATCCACCATCTGATCGCAGCAACTGGGTATAGGGGGAAAAGAGGTAGCAAAGAAACCGTGAGTACTCATCCAAAGTACTTGCAAGACTTATATCAGATTAAACAAATTCTGCATCAATATCAAAGGAATGAGTTGTATCTGTGGACCGACTGTAGAATGCCAGAGGAGAAGGGGAGATCTAGCCAATCAAAGCCTAGTATCTTCAAGCATCTTGCAGCATTCAGAAGAGTACAGAGTAGCATTTTATAATTAACAAGCATGTTGTAGTAGTAACGCCTAGGGATCCTTCCTCGACTCCCTGCGAGAAAGCAATCCCATAGCTATCATATCCATCTCATGTCTCAAGTATCCATTTCTAGTTGTAATAGATCGGGATACAACTCTGAGCGTCCATTACCATGGACACAACTATTCGAATAGATCACTTCCCTGTAGGGGTGCACCACATTACCCAAAACGCTTGATTACTGTAGCCGAACACACTTTCCTGGGTCATGCCTAGCCTCGGAAGATCAACACGTCATAGGCCTACCTAGGCTCCATAGAGAGGTCCCGTCGGTCTACATGCTAAAGCGCTCCGGGGTCTTGGGCCCATCTCCATTTGCACTCGGGGTCATTATGCGACAATCCGGGATGAGCACCACCTCATCCTGGATGGCACTAGCCCGATACGCCCACAATGCTGAACTGGACGTCTGACAGAGCTTTCGGAATAAAAACGTATGACATCGAGTGCCCATAACTGTCCCCGCGCTGCGGTTACTGCGTACAAGCCAGTGGCCAACTCAAATCAAATACCCAAACCCTTAGTGTATTGGGAGCTCATGGAGACGAGCAGAGAGTCACGATCATGTGACCTCGTCTCCCCGTCTCGGGGAAATACGACAAGGGCCAGCCCCAACCCTCTCACTAGGGCGGTCTACCTGCCCGGCCGTGCCTCGTCATTATCTCATGGGTACCCTCCGGGTCAACCTGGCTATCCAAAAACTGTCGGGAACTCAGGTCCACCTCTACCAGGCTGGTACCGCCTATCCCTTCAATCCTAAAGTAATAGTAACTCTCGCGGGTACCCCCACGGTTAACCCGACTTCACATATCTCGTGGTTACCCCTCGGGGCCGACTCGTCTTTAACATGGGCCTAGAATAAAGCCAAGGTAACCGTGTGTCCATAACATCAAGGGGGGAATCCGAGGAATCACCCTCGATGGATTCCTCATGATGTAATCGTAAAGGTGAACTTAGGAGGAATCACCCTTGAGGTTCACACTTGAGGTGTTGCACGACAGAGTCGTATCGGGAGTGGTGAAGGAGGAATCACCCTCGATAAACCATGACCGATTAGCTCCACTACAGAGTTATCATCAGGAGCGTGTTATAAGGTATCACCCACGACAGTCGATAGTAACTCTGCGGAGTCATACAACTAAAGGGATATGAGGTGATGTGTCAGGCTCAGGTGGTCGATCAAGTTGATCGGATTATCGGTCATGAAGCAGGGGCAACAGGGATAAGGTGAGGGGTCACTGATGGATCACTAACCAACATATACTAAGCAGTTTAGAATAAGCAGGTAAGGTACAAGAGCAGGTTAAAAAAGTAGGCTATGCATCAGAATAGGAGCAATCAATTACAGTAGCAAAATCTAACACAATCATGAGAGAGACTGGAATCGGTGGTATCAGAATGATCATGGGGGGTTTGCTTGCCTGGAAGCTCTACTGAAAAGGAAGAAGGTTCGTCATCGATGTAGTCGTTCACAGGGGCATCATCAGTCACGGGTTCTACCAGAGAGAAGAGGGGGAAGAAATGATAAATACACAGCAAAGAAGGCATCACAAAGCATGACATGATGATTTGCAGTGCTAGGTGTGACCTAATGCAGTGCTACACGATACCGGTGAAGGGGGAAAACATCCAGGAATGTTTTCCCATTTGGCATTTTCGGGCGCATGAAACCGAGGGGGACGGTTCCATGTTCGTTATGCTAGGGGCATGTGACAGATGAACGTAGGGCATATTCGGAATCGTCATATTTTTCTGAGCAACTTTCATATATAAATTATTTTCTTCCGAGTTACGGATTATTTTATATTAATTTTCAAGGTTTTAAATGATTTTCTAGTTTCTGGATTTTATTTCATTCGAAAATATATTAATACTAAATTTCTAGGGGTACACATAAATGTACCCAGTAGTTTGTCCCAGTGGCTGATACTGGGGTCGGGGGGTTTTCCAGTCAGCAGTTGACCGGTCAACAGTTGACTGGTCAACTGGGTCCCAAGACCCACATATCATAGGCACAATGATAATTAATAATTTTAGTTAATCAAATGTCTTGATGGGGTCCACTGCCATTGAGTAATTAGGCTAATTAACCTAATTAATTAATTAACTAAACTAATTAATTATTTCACTAATATTTCTTTTATTTTCTTTTTTAAAGGGTCGGCCCCACTAGCAGTGGCACACGACCATGGTTGGGAGTGCTCAGCCCTACCCGCGCATGTCCAGCGGACGGCGAGGCCATGGCCAGCCACGGTCGGCCATAGCACGAGGGCGGGAGCGCGGCCTCCGGCACGGACGCGCGTGCACGTGGCGTGGCCAGGTGGGGGCCTGGCGTGCTGGGGAAATAGGGGCGCAATGGCTGCGGTCGCCAGCGGTAGCGGCACGGGCCATGGCGAGGACACAAGTGGGCGCGCAGGTACCAATGGCAAGCGTTGGGTGGCGCTGGCGAGCGAGGCCGGCGGTAGCGGCAGCACTCAGCAACAACAGCAGGCGGGGGGATCACGGCGGCGCATGGCCGGGCGAGGTAGGGCCCACATGCGGACGAGCGCGAGGTGGGGCAGGACTGCGGCGAGCGTGGGTCTGTGGGACGGCACGAGCTTGTTGGGAGTAAACCACGCCTCCGGGCAATGACTAGCGTGCGCGCGCGGGTATGCGCTCTAGGTCTGGCTCGTAAGGCAGTGGCCGTTGGCGAGAGTGGAGGGATGGTGCGTTGGTTCGTTAGCTAGCCCGCATGGCCGGGTCTCCTGTGTACGTGCATGCACCGTAGTTAGCAGGTTAGTTGGTTAGTGCGTGCATGCATCATGGATATGGACGCCGTGCATGTAGCTGGCTTAGTGAGTTTGTTAGCTAGACTAGTGCGTGCGTGTCTGGAGTTACTGGCCGGTGTGGTGGCCAGATGCTGTGTGTGCAGCCGGGTATAAAAGGCCCCCTGATCTATTGATCGAGGTGAGCTGGTGTTGTAGCCATGTAGCCACCGTAAAGAAGAAAAGGATTGGGGCGTTCGTGCGCCCGTGGCGGCGTTCATCCGTCGGCCCGGAATTTCTTGTGTCTTGTGTCTTCTTTTACCTCTAGCCGAGAGTGAGAGAGGACTGCGGTTCCAACAATTGGTATCAGAGCCGGAGTTTGTCTTGGCCGTGCTTGCCATGCCGGAGGCGTGGCAGCTATGGCGGCGCTCGCCGGCAGCTGCGCGACGGAGCTCCGGGCCTTGTGTCGGCCCATGGAGGTGGGCGGCGCTGTGGCTGTCATGGCGCGTGGCGGAGGCGACGGGCGGTGACGTCGTACGTGCGGCGACCGCGGAGGCCGCCGAGGCGCTGTGTGGTGGCGCGGCGGCGCAGCACGACGTGGCGGCGTGGAGGCACTGCATGGCGGCATGGAGGCCGCGGCGGTGCAGGACAATAAGCCGCGGCGGCGAGCCGGGCGCGATCGGTGCATGTTATGGGTGTGCACTGGACGCGTCGGGCGCGTCGGGACCGCGGGCACGCGTACGAGCGTGCGGTTGACGCTGGGAGGAGGTGTATGTCGCCATTGTGCTCGAGTTCATGCTTGAGTTCGGCTACATCCTTCCGGCGTTTGTTGCTAGCGGAAGCCATGGCGGTCGCGGAGGAGGCGCGTGGTGAGCGTTTGGTGCAGTCGGGCTCGTCGGGCGCATCGGGTGCGCGCGGGACATGCGGGACGCACTGGTGCGGTCGGGCTCGTCGGGCGCGTTGGGTGCGCGTGGGACGTGCGGGGTACAGAGAGACGCCAGGCGTGTGTCGCCGGCAGAGAAGGAGCTTGGCGTATGTCGCTGGGGTCGTGACGGAGCACGGTGCGACCGGCGTCGGTGCGCGAGGTCAGGTCCGCGGGCTGGGTCACGACCATGATGACGACAATGACGGAAGCTACAACAACTCCAGCGATGGTGAGGTCGTGGTTTAGGAGGAGTGTGTTGGGAGTAAACCACGCCTCCGGGCGATGACTGGCGTGCGCGCGCGGGTATGCGCTCCAGGTCTGGCTCGTAAGGTAGCGGCCGTTGGCGAGAGTGGAGGGCTGGTGCGTTGGTTCGTTAGCTAGCCCGCATGGCCGGGTCTCCTGTGTACGCGCATGCACCGTAGTTAGCAGGTTAGTTGGTTAGTGCATGCATGCATCATGGATATGGACGCCGTGCATGTAGCTGGCTTAGTGAGTTTGTTAGGTAGACTAGTGCGTGCATGCATGGAGTTAGTGGCCGGTGTGGTGGCCAGATGCTGTGTGTGCAGCCGGGTATAAAAGGCCCCCTGATGTATTGATCGAGGTGAGCTAGTGTTGTAGCCATGTAGCCACCATAAAGAAGAAAAGGATTGGGGCGTTCGTGCGCCCGTGGCGGCGTTCGTGCGCTGGCCCGGAATTTTTTGTGTCTTGTGTCTTCTTCTACCTCTAGCCGAGAGTAAGAGAGGAGCGCGAGGTGAGGCAGGACTGCGGCGAGCGTGGGTTTGTGGGATGGCACGAGCTGGGTGCGGCTGAGCATGGGCAAGGGCGGTGCGACGCGGGGCTGAGCGGGCGAATGGGCGGCGGCGGCAGCAAGAGCGGCAACGACAGATGCAATAGCAGCAGTGCCGCGCGTGGGAGGGGAGGAGGAGCAGAGGGCTGCGCTGTGGTGAGTGCAAAAGCAGTGACGAGGGAGGCCCGGCAGCAGCTCCGGCAGCAGGCGGCTGCGGGCATGGCCCGGTGTGTGGGCAAATGGCGACAGAAATGAGAGGGGAAATGGGAGGGCGGCTGCTCACTGGGATGCTGACGATGATCTCGACGGAGGTGGGGAAGAAGCAACGTCAACGGATCGACGGGGAATCATGGGCGGCTGGAGGTTGAGGACGGGGTCGACGCAGGTGATGCGGAGTGCTCCAGCTCTAACCGATGATGGCAGACGATGGAGACGAGTGTGGCGGAGCTGCTAAACGTCTCTGTGTGGCTCGAGGACGCTGTTGGCCATGGCCACTGCGACACGGCAGCGCTCAGGAGCCGTCGGGGAGAGGAGGGGCGCGAGGAAAGAAGGGAAAGAGGCTAGGGTTCGACGATGGGGTCGAGGTTGATCTTATCCCCACGCTAAGCCGCCAGATGAATGCCAGGTGGAGATCGGAGGCAGGAACAAGCGGGCGAGCTCCATGGTGGCGTAGTGAGACGTAGGTAGAAGGCAATCGGGGGAGGAGTGGGCTGGGCTACACTATACTGTGCCGGGTTGAGGTGCAAAGTGACCTATTTCTGCTTTTCTTTTCTTTTTTATATCTTTACCATTTTCTATTATTTCCACTAGCAATTGACTTTTATATAATAGGAGACTTGGCCCAATAAGTACTATGCATTATTTGACATTCTTATAAAATGGTTGGGGGAATATTTGAATTCAGTTGATTTTTGGTTTGAATTTAAATGTGATGGAAGGAGGCTGTTGGGTCATTCAAAAATAGCTAGGGGCATTTTGAAGCTTTAAATAATGTTGGGTTTGTCATTAAAATGACCAGGGGAATTTATAGAATAATTTGAACATTTTAGTTTCACTGTTTGAAGAAATATTTTATTTGACTTTATTTTGGGTTGCCTCCCAACAAGCACTTTTCTTTAATGCCTTTCTAGCTAGGCATGATGATTTCAATGGTGCTCATAGAACAGATAAGAATTGAAACATAACGGGAGCATCATGAAGCATATATGACTAGCACATTTAATTCTAACCCACTTCCTATGCATAGGGATTTTGTGAGCAAACAATTTATGGGAACAAGAATCAACTAGCATAGGAAGGTAAAACAAGCCAAACTTCAAGATTTTCGACACATAGAGAGGAAACTTGATATTATTGAGATACGTAGAAGCATATGTCCCTCTCTCACAATAATTTTCAGTGGCATCATGAATGCATTCAACAATATATTTATCACGTAAAGCATTCTTTTCATGATCCACAAGCATAGAAATTTTATTATTCTCCACATAAGCAAATTTATTCTCATGAATAGTAGTGGGAGAAAACACAACAAAATAACTATCATGTGAGGCATAATCCAATTGAAAATTTAAATCATGATGACAAGTTTCATGATTATCATTATTCTTTATAGCATACATGCCATCACAATAGTCATCATAGATAGCAACTTTGTTCTCATAGTCAATTGAAACCTCTTCCAAGATAGTGGATTCACCACTAAATAAATTCACGATGTCTCCAAATCCACTTTTATCAACATAATCATCATAAATAGGAGGCATGCTATCATCATAATAAATTTTCTCTTCAAAACTTGGGGGACTAAAAATATCAACTTCATGAAACATAGCATCCCCAAGCTTATGGTTTTTCATATCACTAGCATCATGGATATTCAAAGAATTCATACCAACAATATTGCAATCATGCTCACCATTCAAAGATTTAGTGCCAAACATTTTATTGACTTCTTCTTCTAACACTTCAGCACAATTTTCCTTTCCATCATATTCACGAAAGACATTAAAAAGAGAGCATATGAGGCAACCTCAATTCCATTTTTTGTAGTTTTCTTTTATAGACTAAATTAGTGATAAAACAAGAAAGTAAAATATTTAATTGCAAGATCTAAAGATATACCTTCAAGTACTCACCTCCTGGGCAACGGCGCCAGAATAGAGCTTGATGTCTACTAGGCAACATTCTTCTTGTAGACTCGTGTTGGGTCTCCAAGCGCAGAGTTTTGTAGGAAAGTAGCAAATTTCCCTCAATGGATGACCTAATGTTTATCAATCCATGGGAGGCGTAGGATGAAGATGGTCTCTCTCAAACAACCCTGCAACAAAATAACAAAGAGTCTCTTGTGTCCCCAACACACCCAATAAAAAGGTAAATTGTATAGGTGTACTAGTTCGGCGAAGAGATGGTGATACAAGTGTAATATGGATAGTACATATATATTTTTTTTAATCTAAAAATATAAAAACAGCAAGGTAACTAGTAAAAAGTGAGCAAAAACGGTATTGCAATGCTTGAAAATAGGGCCTAGGATTCATACTTTCACTGGTGCAAAGTCTCTCAACAATGATAACATAATTGGATCACATAACAATCCCTCAACATGCAACAAAGAATCACTCCAAAGTTTCTATTGGAGAACGTAGGATGAAAATGTGCATCAACCCCTATGCATAGATTACCCCAATGTCACCTCGGGAATCCACAAATTGAGTGCCAAAGCATACAACAAGTGAATCAATAGAACATCCCATTTTCACCACACATATCCCATCAGAAGACATACATCAAGTGTTCTCAAATTCAATACTCAATCCAACATAACAGAACCTCAAAGAGCAAGCCTCAATTCATCACAAAAAGGTAGAGAGGGAGAAACACCATATGATCCGACTATAGTAACAAAGCTCGCGGTACATCAAGATCGTGCCAAATCAAGAACACGAGAGAGAGAGATCAAACACATAGCTATTGGTACATACCCTCAGCCCTAAGGGTGAACTACTCCCTCCTCATCATGGAGACTGCCGAGATGATGAAGATGGACTTCGGTGATGGTTTCCCCCTCCGGCATGGTGCCGAAACGGGCTCCCGATTGGTTTTTCGTGGCTATAGAGGCTTGCGGAGGCGGAACTTCCGATCTAGGGTTCTTTTTGGAGGTTTCCTTATTTATAAGAATTTTTGGCGTTGGAAACAAGTCAGGGGGGTGCCTGAGGTGCCCACAAGCCCTCAAGGTGCGCCTTAGAGGCTTGTGGCCTACTCGGGACTCTTCTGGACCAACTCCGATGCTTCCAGGCTCTCTTTTGGTCCATAAAATCATCGTAAATTTTTCGCCCATTTCAAGAACTTTTATTCTACACAAAAAACAACACCACGGTAGTTCTGCCGAAAACAATGTTAGTCTGGGTTAGTTCCAATAAAATCATACCAAAACCATATAAAATTGTTGCAAACATGGCATGAATACTTCATAAATTATACATATGTTGGAGACATCATCGCCCAAGGATCGATGGCTCGCCTAACCATAGGGAAGGGCATCATCTCCGGGGACCTCTTCATCCCTGTACAACTCTTCGCGTTCAGTAGCATCATGCTGCACGCTAACCTGACTGGTCATCTGGATCAGATCGATAACTTCGCTCCTGAATACCGAAGTCGATTTGGCAATCTGGAGTGCGTTGCAGATATGCGGCGCGATCTAGTTTTCGCCGGATTCACTGCCCCTTCCCGCACCCCTGCAGGTCCCGCCACACCCACTCTGGAGTCCCCCTCCAGGGACCTCTTCATCCCTGGACAACTCTTCATGTTCGGTAATATCATGCTGCATGCTAACCTGACTGGTCATCTGGATCAGATCGGTAACTTGGCTCCTGAATACCGAAATTGATTCGGCAATCTGGAGTGCGTTGCAGATATCCACGGGGGACCTACCTTCGTCCCTCGAGGCAAAATCGGGAGACAGAGGCCAACAAGAGTCAATCTCGGCCGAACCTTTCCTTCACAACCCTCTGTTGGCCTTGAGCCCTCACGACGAGTTGGCGACCGCTGGCCGGGGGTTACTCCCGGCCCGAAATGGCTTGACTTCAAATCCCGGTGTGGGAATTGCACGTGTGGACCAAGGCCTGTCATTGGTCTCCGGGGATAATCTGGACCTCCTCAAGGATCTGGTTCCGTATCCCGAAATTAGCTCGGCCCATGGAGGCCAGGGATCGGCTGAGGCACAGGCCGCTCCCCGATCCGTTATGACGGAGTTTGGCCTAGAACCCTCAAATTCGGTGACCCTCAATATGCTAAATGAGGCACTAGACCAAATCCAGAGGATGACCATCTGGGAGAGATGGCCCTCATCCCACAATCAGCAACCCTGTGAGGCATACCACAAGGAATTTTACGTCCCACCCGCCACCCACATGGTAGCCACTGTCAAAGATTTAACCGACATGCTAGATTACAATTCAGAAAACGGAAAATACATGGATGAGGATAGCGGGGCCACGATTAGCACCGATGTTGCCCCCCCCATCACCGGCCGCTGGACGGCCACGTCCACCTATGATATCTACATGGTGGACACCCCCAAGGACGACGACACTCCCAAATAGGATAATAACAAGCCCGGATATGAGCCGCTCAAACGCCATAGACAACATCGTAGATCAAACGCATGTCTAAGCCACCCCAGCAACGCGGACTCCATGGAAAATGACACCGCAAATAACACGGACGACCTCGCCGGAGCTGCAACCGACGAAGATCAGCAGGATGACCCAATGGGACAGGAGGACCTGCTCAATCCAGGAGACCTCGAAGACCCCGAAGATAGCAACTACCTCCCATCCTTTAAAGAGGAAGCCAGCCTCGTGGATGAAGATTTCATCGTCCCCGAACACCCACAAGAGCAGGAACGGTTCAAGCGGAGGCTTATAGCCACCGCCCGCAGCCTGAAGAAACAAAAACGCAAAATCAAGGCTGAGCAGGAAACCCTCAATGACTGATGGAATAAATTCCTAGCCGCCGAAGAGGGGTACGGTCGTGAACGGCCAATGAAAAGTTATCCAAAATGACGATTACTGCCACAGTTTGACGACAAGGCCGTAGAGCCAACGCGTCCGACATACACCTACACCGAACAGCCGGACTGTCCCCCTAGAGGGCGGGACAGAGAAGCATATGAGGCCGAGCACCCCTCCGCCGCCCTCGTCATTATGGCAAGGATAAACCGCGACATGCCTACGAATATGACCACTGTCATGACCTGGATGCTCGGGCAGGCCATACCAGTTACATCTATGGACCCAGAGAAGACATGCCCACTTATCGAAAAGTATATTACGACCGTTCGAACCGCAGCGATAGAGTTCGGGAACAGCAGCGAACTCGAATGGCCGAAGACCTCCAATGCGATATAGCCCGAGTTGGGGGCGCCGCACACCCCCTATGCTTCACAGAAAGGGTGATGCAATACCAATTCCAGGAAGGCTTCAAACCCATGAACATCAAACCATACGACAAAACCATAGACCCAGTTGTATGGATAGAGGACTTCCTCCTACACATTCACATGGCCCGAGGAGACAACCTCCACGCCATCAAGTACTTGCCGCTAAAACTTAAAGGACCAGCTCGACATTGGTTGAACAACCTTCTACATGACTCCATAGGTTGTTGGGAAGAGCTCGAGGACGCCTTTCGAGCAAACTTTCAGGGTACCTATGTCCGGCCTCCGGATGCTGACGACCTAAATCGCGTCACACAACAGCCCAGGGAATCTGCCCGACAATTCTAGAACCGATTCCTGACCAAGAAGAACTAGATCGTCGACTATCGGGATGTCGAAGCCTTGGCCACTTTCAAGCATAGTGTCAAGACGAATGGCTCATGCGGCAGCTCAGCCAAGACAAACCAAGAATGATGGCAGCCCTCACCTCTCTCATGACCCACTTTTGCGCAGGCGAGGATAGTTGGGTCACTCGCAAAAACACCAACCCTGATACACCCGGTACCTCGGAGGTTCGGAACGGAAACGGAAAGCCACGGCGTATCAAGAACAAACGCCGCCACAACGACGGCGATGGCGAGGATACGACAGTAAATGCCGGATTCCGAAACCCTAAGTCCTGAACCCGAAAGAAGCCTCCTAAAGGCAACAACGACAGCCCCTCTAGATTATACGCAATTCTGGACAGGCCCTGCCAGATCCACGGCACTTCGGAGAAACCTGCCAACCACTCCAACCGTAACTGTTGGGTAATAAAACAGCCTGGCAATCTCACAGCCGAAGACTCTGGCAAAAACCCATGAAGCGAGGATGATGATGAGCCCTGCGGGCCGAATAGTGGAGGCCAGAAACCCTTCCCTTTCAAGGTCTAAATGGTAAACATGATCTACGCAACCCACATACCGAAGAAGGTGAGGAAGCGAGCGTTGTGGGACGTATATGTCGTCGAGCCCATGGCGCCGAAGTTTAACCCATGGTTAGCCTATCCGATCACTTTTGATCACAGGGATCACCCGACCAGGATACACCATGGAGGGTCTGCAGCCTTAGTACTCAACCCCATCATCGCCAGATTCCACCTCACCAGAGACCTCATTGACGGAGGGAGTAGCCTCAATAAGATATACGAAGATATAGTGAGGAAGATGGGGATTGACCTGTCAAGGATCAAACCCAGTAAGACCACCTTCAAGGGGATCATTCCGGGAGTAGAAGCCCTCTGCACAGGCACAGTAACGCTCGAAGTAGTGTTCAGCTCTCCAGACAACTTTCGAAGCGAGGACTTAATCTTTGATATCGCACCTTTTCGCAGCGGCTATCACGCCCTCCTCGGGCGAACGGTGTTCGCTAAATTCAATGTCGTTCCGCACTACACGTACCTCAAGTTGAAGATGCTCAGACCTTCGGGCGTCATAAATATCAATGGAAACACAGAATGCTCACTTCAGACCGAAGAGCACACTGCGGCCCTAGCGGCCGAAAAAACCCGGCCCATACGGGTCCCGATACCGGCGCGCCGTAAAGACCGGCGACAACATCAAATGGGTCCGAACTTGTTCCCCATCATGGGAACCCGCATGTGTTCACCGCAAATAGGGGTGCGCGCTTCACGTCATGCCTAAAATCTTCGCGCTCCACATGCCTCATCAACACAATTTCGCGCTTAAAATACCATGGGCAGCCGTGAGGCCTATGTCAACAGATCTGCACCACATGTTCGGCAAACCCGAATTTGGGAGCCATCTTGTCTTCAGACGGTACGAGGGACAATTCCGGATGCCCTCCCTCCCGAGCATTAAGCTTCATCGGAAGGACCCCCCCTCGAGGTTTTATTTATGGTCCTAGCCCCCACTACTCAGAAGTAAAGGCGCAGACGTGCAGCAGGGCATAGTTAAAGCTTTGACTCACGCATCAAGGCCCTGCGTAAACCTTTACTCTGTAAGACATTTATTTATTTTCAATAAATGTCTTGGCAGTTCGAATTGTACGGTTAGACGTCTTAAGCATATGAGAAATAACAAAAACACCCTTCATGGTGTCCGGATATCCCGCGTCTTGCGATTGCCTCCCTGTCGGTGTCAAAACCGGCGGATCTCGGGTAGGGGGTCCCGAACTGTGCGTCTAAGGCGGATGGTAACAGGAGGCAGGGGACATGATGTTTTTACCCAGGTTCGGGCCCTCTTGATGGAGGTAAAACCCTACGTCCTGCTTGATTCATTCTTGATGATATGAGTATTAGAAGAGTTGATCTACCACGAGATCGGAGAGGCTAAAGCCTAGAAGGTAGCCTATGGTATGATTGTCTGTTGTCCTACGGACTAAAACCCTCCGGTTTATATAGACACCAGAGGGGGCTAGGGTTACACAAGGTCGGTTACAAAGGAGGAGATATACATATCCGTATTTCCTAGCTTGCCTTCCACGCCAAGTAGAATCCCATCCGAACACGAGATAAAGTCTTCAATCTTGTATCTTCATAGTCCAACAGTCCGGCCAAAGGATATAGTCCGGCTGTCTGGAGACCCCCTAATCTAGGACTCCCTCAGTAGCCCCTAAACCAGGCTTCAATGACGATGAGTCCGGCGCGCAGTGTTGTCTTCGGCATTGCAAGGCGGGTTCCTCCTCCGAATACACCACGGAAGAATTTGAATACAAGGATAGTATCCGACCCTGCAAAATAAGTTCCACATACCACCGTAGAGAGAATAATATTTCCACAAATCTAATATGCTGACACGTTTTGGCAACATGACATATGGCCCAGTGATTATTCGAACTGTTTCCTTTAACTAGCCCCGCACATAACGCGAGGCAGTTTCTTGACACGTCTTGTCAAAGCAGAGATCGTGTCCCCCTTATTATGGGATTCTCATCAATACGGGCGTGGGTAACCGAACCGCGCCATCGATTACGACACTTGGGGGATAAGCGAGTTTTACCAGGCTAGTGGGGGCGCATAGTTTCGGCCGCCCTTATAAAGGGACAAGGTTTAACCTTTTTCTACCCACGCCTTCTTCCTCCTTGCTCATCCATTCTTGCACACTCGAGCTCCAACGCCCAAGTCCACATCCTTCCCCCCAACCTTCTCCAATCATGTCCAAAGCGGGAGGCAAATGGATGGCTTCCTCCATTACGGAGGGACACATCAAGAAGCTGCATGGAGCCGGATACTTAGCCGCGAATATCGCGCATCGGCAGCCCGCTGCGGGGCAGATCATTCCTACCCCTGAACCTCACGAGAGGGTAGCTATCCTCCACCACTTCCTCCGCGGACTGGGGTTTCCCCTCCATCCATTCGTCTGTGGTCTCATGTTCTACTATGGGCTGGACTTCCATGATCTGGCCCCTCTGCCCAAAGACACTGCGGACGCTCTCCTGATGGAGATGCTGACTCCGGCTCCTTACAAGGTGCCAGAGAAGACCAAGAAGGCCAAGGGAACCCGAAAGAGTTCCCGACGCCAGGTGTTATCGGACTCATCGTCCGATAACTCCACGATGCACTCCTCCCCCGAAGACGAGGAGGAAGATGAAGATGCTCCCCCTCTAGTCGAGGGAGGCAAGAAAAGGAAGGCCGCCCCAACCGGGGGGGGGGGGGGGGCGAAGGGTCCAAGAAGGGAAGGACTCTCCATCCGGACTACTCCACCACCACCGCCGAAGGCGAAGACGAGTGGCTGCTCAGGGCCAAGCCCCTGGCGAAGTCATAAGTATTCGGATGCCAGAGTAACTCATAGCATACCTTTGTCGCACTACTTCTCCTAACGCCGAATTATGATTATGCAGACGGCCACGAGCCCGTATCGACGTATCTTCGTCGGATGGCTCCCTAGGCTCGTCGGATATGGATAGCGATCCACTTCCGACCGCCACCTCCCCTTGCCCTACGGACAACGCTGAGGTATTGTCTCAAGAGGCACCGGGTCGAGGGGAGACAGTCCTGGAGGCGTCTCAAGGCGACCTTCCGGATTCCGGGAGCAGAGGGAGCAAGGCTCCCGAGGGCTCCGAGTTCGGCCCTCAGCCGAACACTGTGCCGGAACCTCCAGTGGTTCCGGACTCAGGCAGGCGACCTCCTTCCAAAAGGGGCAAGACGCCTGTGCCGGTGACCTCTGTCCATCTAGAGGCACCGGACAGTCTGCTGGGAGCGCTTCGCAGCGCTTCCGTCGACGAAGAGCACCGCACTATTATGAGTGCGGTGATCAGAAGGTTCAGTCCGCCAAGAGCGGACTGACTGAAGCATGTGCCAGCCTGCTAACAGGCTTTGAGGTAAGTATTTGAAATATAGGAAAAATATTACCGCATAGATAGTAGCCCCTGATGCTCTGTTCGCTGTTCACAAAGAAAAGCCGAACAGATGATCAAACAATATCGCAGGAGTCTAATATAAATATGTCTATATGCGTATGCAGGCTTCGCTGCTGGCCTCTGCCGCACTGACTGCGGAGGTCGCCGCACTGAAGCAGGACCTCCAAGGGTCCAAAGAAGATCTCGGCCTTGCCAAGAGGCAGCTCAAGGAGAACAAAGGTAAGTAATACCTAGTCTATGGATATATAAAAAAGAATGCGATTGTGAAATGACAGGATCATCGTAAATTTGCCAGGGGCCACGACCGAGGTGGCGACCCTGAAGCAAGCGCTATCCGAGGCCGAAAACAAAGCATCCAAGGAGCGCACCAAGCGGGAAAGGAATGAGGCACGGGTGGGCGAGGTGCAGCAAGAGCTCCACGCTCTCGTGACGAAGCACGAGGCGTTGGAGCTTGACTTGAAGACGCGAGAGTCCAAGCTTGCCACGACCCTCGAGAGCGCAAAGAATGCCAAGGCCGAAGCCCAAAAGGCCCTCCAGGAGATTGATGCGATGAAGAAGATAGCGGCGGGTAAGGCATTCTATATGCAAAGCAAGCATGTGAAAGTAAATTACTTGTTACTTACCCGAATCCGGAGCTCTCCAGGAGCATTCGCAGATTTGCCCCGCAGCGTGTTGGATGCGCATAGTTTTACCAGGCCGAGGAGGGAAGCTCAACGGAGAAGCTGTTCTGGTCTCAGTATACTAGGACCGAACACCTGATGCCTCTGAGCGACCAGCTGAAGCAACTGGTCGAGCTGCACAAGGCGGCCGAATAGGCCATGAAGGGCTTTATAGTCCGGATGTGGCCTGGCGACGCCCTTCCCAACAGCTACTTCGTCCTGGTGAGGCGGCTTATGGATGCCTGCCCACGGTTGGAAGTCATCAAGCGGTCCGTCTACATCGAAGGTGCACGCCGGGCTTTCGCCCGTGTGAAGGTGCAATGGGCCAAGATGGACGCCGTGAAGCAGGTGAAGGAAGGGCTGCCGGAGGGCAAGGAGCATCGCCACCCCGAGATGTACTATGAGGGTGTCCTGAAGGGTGCCCGTCTTGTAGCGGACGAGTGTGCAAAAGATGTAATATTTGAATGAACTTGCTCGTGCAATCCTGTATTATGAAAAACTTGTTCATATGCGCTATGCAGCGCTTGTCTGAATTTAAAATATTGCCTTCTATTCAGCTGTTTATCAAATCTGAGAGATGGCTAGTCGTCGGCTTCTGCCCCCACGCCACGAGTGCAGGGGTGTTCGGGATAAACCTGATCACTCTTGTTCCCATTGTTGGGTCCTTCGAGGGAGGTGCTCAGCACAACGAACAAGGCAATCAGACTATAATGCGTTATCACTCTCACTTAGCCATAGAATTCTATAATTTTAAATTTCGGCGAAGCCCCTAGTATTCGGAACGCCAAATTTGGGGCGCAATACACGCCTTAAGCTGGACAGGGCCGACTCCTCTCTCTAAGAGGCATAAGTCTTTAGGGACTCGAAACCTCTCGAACAGCGACCAGTCTCTCGCTTTATCATGACAGTCAGTTTTAGCTTTCTCTACTAAGGTGCTTAGCCCAACAGAACTGGGGCACAATCGCAGTAGTTCTCCTAGTGCTACCTTAGCTGATATAGCGGAATGCAAGGTACCAAAACATGGGAGCCGGGCAAACCCAACTATTGATCCAAGACATGATTCGGAGCTGATGCATATAATGCAATAAGTTTGGGGTGCCGCACTGTCGAAAGTGTTCGGACTTCTCACGCTGTATTATGGGGTATGCTTAAGCCCCTAGCATATTGGCCGTACCAGAGTGTACGGGTGCTAGATGTCGTGAATGAACATATATATAAAAAGGAAGAATGCAATAGTAGTATTAATGCTATGCATTGTTTATTCAAAAAGGTGCATTAAGGCAGAATGCTACAAGTAGTGCGATAAGCAAAAAGTAGGACTGTTTGACATGTCCCTTCCAAGGGCAAGCTGAGGAATATTATTAAAGCAAGTATTTCACTCGTTATCGTAATCCACCTAGGAGTTCCGTGGTGTGACATAGCTTTTCGCCTCCTTGGTTGCTAGATCATGTGTTCGGCAATCATGCTGCCGGACAGGGTTTCCAGAGATTAAAGTCCTGAAAGAGAAAAATAACAAAGAGGGAAGCCCCTAGTGCGGTTTAAGCCGTGACTTGGGGCGTGCCGCAGTCGTGCCCCCCTCCCCGCCTGTGCCCATGGTATTTTTAATGCGTAATTATGTATGCGTGGCACGGATTTCGCCGTTTGGCTGGGCCCGGGGTGGGGGCCGCATTGCTATGCGAGCTCGGAACGTGCCAGGCGGTCCTATTGCCGGTGACTCCGGGCGCGCTTGAAGGTGTCCGGGTCCTTAATCGCCGACCTAGTGGATTGCCTTAAGAGGCTGCTTTGTCCTTCTGCTGCGAGGCCCATAGTGTGCTCCTCCGTGTGGAGAGAGCACTCTGTGTTTCCATTGACTGTGATGACCCCCCGAGGTCCTGGCATCTTGAGCTTGAGATATGCATAATGCGGTACCGCATTAAATCTTGCGAATGCGGTTCGCCCGAGCAGTGTGTGGTAGCCACTGCGGAACGGGACTATGTCGAAGATTAACTCTTCGCTTCGGAAGTTATCCGGGGATCCGAAGACCACTTCCAATGTGACTGAGCCTGTGCAATGGGCCTCTACACCTGGTATGACGCCTTTAAAGGTCGTTTTTGTGGGTTTGATCCTTGAGGGGTCGATACCCATTTTGCGCACTTTGTCCTGATAAAGCAGGTTCAGGCTCCTGCCGCCATCCATAAGGACTCGAGTGAGGTGAAATCCGTCAATGATTGGGTCTAGGACCAATGCGGTGAATCCGCCATGACGGATAATAGTGGGGTGGTCCCTACGGTCGAAGGTGATTGGAAAGGAAGACCATGGGTTGAACTTTGGGGCGACTGGCTCCAACGCATATACGTCCCTGAGCACACGCTTCCGTTCCCTCTTGGGGATGTGGGTTGTGTATATCATGTTCACCGTTTGCACTTGAGGGGGAACCTCTTCTGTCCTCCGGTGTTCGGCTGCCGGGGCTCCTCCTCGTCATCGCTACGTGACCCCTTATCTTTATTTTCAACATTTAACTTGCCGGCCAGCTTGAACACCCAACAATCCTTGTTCGTGTGGTTGGCTGGCTTGTCGGGGGTGTCGTGTATTTGACACGAGCGATCGAGTATACGGTCCAAACTGGACGGGCCCGGAGTGCTTCTTTTGAATGGCTTTTTCTGCTGACTGGGTTTAGAGCCTTTGAATCCGGCATTGACTGCCGTATCCTTGGTATTGTCGCTGTTAATACGGTGCTTATGCTTGTTGCGACGTGACATGCCATTGTCGTCCTTGGTATCCGAAGTACCATGGTTCTTTGATATGTTATTACTGCAAGCCAGCCAGCTGTCTTCTCCCGCACAAAAGCAGGTCATGAGTGTCGTGAGGGCTGCCATAGATTTCGGCTTTTCCTGACCAAGGTGCCGGGCTAGCCACTCGTCGCAGATGTTGTGCTTGAAAGTTGCTAGGGCCTCTGCATCCGGACAGTCGACGATTTGATTTTTCTTTGTTAGGAACCGTGTCCAGAATTGCCTGGCCGATTCCTCTGGCTGCTGAAATATGTGGCTCAAGTCATCGGCATCTGGTGCTCGCACATAAGTGCCCTGAAAGTTGTCGAGGAATGCGGCTTCTTTTAATTGAGCCAATGGACTCTGCTGGCAAGCTGTTGAGCCAATGCCGAGCTGGTCCTTTTAGTTTGAGTGGGAGGTATTTGATGGCGTGTAGGTCATCACTGCGGGCCATGTGGATGTGCAGGAGGAAATCCTCAATCCATACCGCGGGATCTGTTGTGCCGTCATATGATTCTATATTTACGGGTTTGAAACCCTCTGGGATATGATGATCCATTACTTCGTCTGTGAAGCATAAGGGGTGCGCGGCGCCTCTGTACTGAGCTATATCGCGTCGCAACTCGAATGAGTCTTGCCCGCTGTGTTCGGCCCGACCGGACTTACTTTTACTATATCCGGCGTGACAATTATCGTCTCGCATAGTGGCGCGCCCTCGTGATCCGTAGATCGGTCTTGCATCTTTTTCTTTGTCCTCCAATACGTCTCGCAGGTCTGGCGTATTTCCCCATGCCTTTTATTTGAATGACGTCGGGGTGCGGGCTGAGCTTTTGGCTGGAATGTCTCCCTATCGTGGCCACGAGGTGGCCGATCAGCCGCGTCGTACGCCGGGGATGTAGGTTTCGGTGCTTCCTCCTCCAGTCAGGGTAGCAACCTGCACTTTGGGTAACTCTTGGAGGAGCGTTCAAGTTTATATTCCTCGGCCGCCAGGACTTCAGTCCATCTGTCAGCTAGCAAATCTTGATCAGCTTGAAGCTGCTGTTGCTTTTTCTTTAGGCTATTTGCCATGGCTATAAGACGGCGCTTGAAGTGCTCTTGTTCGACGGGATCCTCTGGCACGACGAATTCGTCTTCGCCGAGGCTTTCCTCGTCTTCAGAGGGAGGCATGTAATTATCATCCTCTGCCTCTCCATCTTCCGCTCTCTCAGGAGGGTTGGCTCCTCCATCCTCCTACTCTAAATCTTGCTGGAGGGGATTCTTGTTGTCTTCAGCATTGTCCGGAGTGCTATTATCTCCGGTGCCCGCATCACCACTTTTGCCTTAGCGGGACTTAGAGCGGCGCCGCTGATGCCGGCGCTTGCGTTGCTTCTAGGAGGGGTCATCCTCCCTTGTCTCATCGCCATTGCCTTCTTTGGGTGTGTCCACCATGTATATATCGTATGATGAGGTGGTTGTCCAGTGCCCTGTGGGCAGTGATTCCTCTTCGACTCCCGCATCGTCATCCATACCGTTGATGTCTTCGGAGTCGAAGTCGAGCATGTCGGTTAAGTCATCGACAGTGGCTACTAAGTGGGTGGTGGGTGGGTGGCGAATTTCTTCGTCATCCGCATCCCAATCCTGCCGGACGTGGTTCAGCCAGGATCCTCCTGACAAGGAGAGAGACCTTAATGAGTTCAGTATGTCGCCGAAGGGCGAGTGCTGAAAAATATCCGCGGAGGTAAACTCCATGATCGGTGCCCAATCGGATTCAATAGGAACGGGCGCAGGCAGTTCGGAGTCCGTGGCCGGAGAAGGATCCGGCAGTTTGGTAACACGGCTCTCGTGAAGGGTAAGGTCGATATTCGGCTCGATCGCCGCTGAGGTTACGGCCTTCGTGACGGGGTCTATCCACCCGTCCATGGATGGCGCAACTGGCTCCGAATTGAGGCTCAGAGCGGCTGCCGGTGCGATCTCCTGAATACGGTCCGATGGTAGAGCTAAATCATACTCATCGTGACCGCGTGGCGCACAAGGCAGGGGCTCGAATCCATCGAAGATTAAGTCTCTGCGGATATCGGCCGTGTAGTTTAAGCTTCCAAACCTGACCTGGTGGCTAGGGGCGTAACTTTCGATCTGCTCCAGATGGCCAAGCGAGTTGGCCCATAGTGCGAAGCGGCCGAACACAAAGATCTGTCCGGGGAGAAAAGTCTCACCCTGGACTGCATCGCTATCGATGATAGTAGGAGCCATCAAGCCTAACGATGACGACACAGAAGAACTCTCAATGAAAGCACCAATGTCGGTATCAAAACCGGCGGATCTCGGGTAGGGGGTCCCGAACTGTGAGTCTAAGGCGGATCGAAACAGGAGGCAGGGGACACGATGTTTTTACCCAGGTTCGGGCCCTCTTGATGGAGGTAAAACCCTACGCCCTGCTTGATTTATTCTTGATGATATGAGTATTAGAAGAGTTGATCTACCACGAGATCGGAGAGGCTAAACCCTGGAAGCTAGCCTATGGTATGATTGTTTGTTGTCCTACGGACTAAAACCCTCCGGTTTATATAGACACCAAAGGGGCTAGGGTTACACAAGGTCGGTTACAAAGGAGGAGATATACATATCCGTATTTCCTAGCTTGCCTTCCACGCCAAGTAGAGTCCCATCCGGACACGAGACGAAGTCTTCAATCTTGTATCTTCATAGTCCAACAGTCCGGCCAAAGGATATAGTCCGGCTGTTCGGAGACCCCCTAATCCAGGACTCCCTCACCTGGCATCTTCGAGGAGCGGCTCTTCAAGCCTTCGGCAGCACCCCCGCCCGTGGAGCCGGCGCCACCTCAGGAGGAGCTCCCCCAGCCACCAGCCTCGGGAGCCCCCGCCTGTGGCCCGACCTCAGGCGCGCTGTCGGTGTCAAAACTGGCGGCTCGGGTAGGGTGTCCCAAATTGTGCGTCTAGGCCAGATGGTAACAGGAGTCAAGGGACACGAAGTTTTACCCAGGTTCGGGCCCTCTTGATGGAGGTAAAACCCTACGTCCTGCTTGATTAATATTGAAGATATGGGTGTTACAAGAGTAGATCTACCACGAGATCAGAGAGGTTAAACCCTAGAAGCTAGCCTATGGTATGATTGTATGTTGTGATTGTTGTCCTACGGACTAAAACCCTTCGGTTTATATAGACACCGGAGAGGGTTAGGGTTACACAAGGTCGGTTACAGAGGAGGAGATATCCATATACGCATTGCCTGGCTTGCCTTCCACGCCAAGTAGAGTCCCATCTGGACACAAGACAAAGTCTTCAATCTTGTATCTTCATAGTCTAACAGTCCGGCCAATGGAGATAGTCCGGCTATCTGGAGACCCCCTAATCCAGGACTCCCTCAGTAGCCCTTGAACCAGGCTTCAATGACGATGAGTCCGGTGTGCAGTTGTCTTCGGCATTGCAAGGCGGGTTCCTTCTCCGAATACATCACAGAAGAATTTGAATACGAGGATAGTGTCCGACCCTGCAAAATAAGTTCCACATTTCATAGTAGAGAATAATGTTTTCGCAGATCTAATCCGCTAGCTTTGTTTTGGCAACATGACATTACATCATGGCCCGGTGATTATTCAAACTGTTTCTTTTAACCAGTCCTGCACATAACGCGAGGGAGTTTTTCGACACGTCTTGTCAAAGCAGAGATAGTGTCCCCTTATTACGGGATTCTCATTAATACGGGCGTGGGTAACCCAACCGCGCCATCAATTGCGGCGCTTGGGGGATAAGCGAGTTTTACTAGGCAAGTGGGGAGGTTTAATTTTGCCCGCCCATATAAAGGGATAAGGATTCACCTTTCTATCCACGCCTTCTTCCTCCTCTGCTCATTCGCTCCTGCATACTCGAGCTCTAGCGCCCAAGTCCTCACTTCCATCTCAACCTTCTCCAACCATGTCCAGAGCGGGAGGCAAGTGGATGGTCTCCTCCGTCACGGAGGGAGACATCAAGAAACTGAGGAGAGCTAGATACCTGCACGACGACATCGCGCACCGGCTCCCAGATGAGGGACAGCTCATCCCCACCCCCGAGCCCCATGAGAGGGTGGTATTCCTCACCCATTTCCTCTGCAGACTAGGATTCCCTCTCCATCCCTTCGTCCGGGGGCTCATGTTTTATTACGGCATGGATTTCCATGATCTAGCCCCAAACTTCATCCTCAACATCTCGGCGTTTATTGTCGTGTGCGAGGCCTTCCTCCGCATCAAGCCCCACTTCGGCTTATGGCTGAAGACCTTCAATGTCAAGCCGAAGGTAGTGAGCGGCCGCTAGGCGGAGTGCGGAGGTGCCATGGTGGGCAAGATGCCCAACATCACATGGCTCGAGGGCACCTTTGTGGACATGATAAAGGGGTGGCAATCGGGGTGGTTCTTTATCACCGAGCCGCGCGACCCCGCATGGGTAGCGGCCCCCGAGTTTCGATCTGGCATCCCCATGCGGCTCACCTCCTGGAAAGAGAAGGGCCTGTCCTGGGGTAATTCAAAAGAGCTGACCGGACTCCAGTCATGTATTCAGAACATGGTGGATAAGAAGCTCAAGCTTGTCAACATAGTCCAGGTTATGCTCGTTCGCCGGATACTCCCGTGCCAACAACGGGAGTTTACCTTGTGGGAGTTTAATCCAGTGCAGCACCGAACTCTGAGCAGGCTCTTCGACACGACTCATGAAGATGCCTGGAGGGTGCTATTCAAGGGTGCCGCGGTCCCTCCCCCCATTACTGAGGATCACGGATTCAGCACAAAGCGCCACGCCAGTGCGGTAAGATGTTTTACCTCTTATAGGATATTTGTTATATATATAGATTGGCTCTATGCGGGATCTAAACTCCCTTAATTTTGACAGGACTGCAGAAGATGGCTGGACAGATCGACTGTCCGGCTCCCTTGCCCGAAGGCCCCGCCGACGCTGTTCTGAAGAAGATGCTGACTCCGACCCCTTATAAGGTGCCGGAGAAGACCAAGAAGGCCAAGGCAGCTCGAAAGAGTTCCCGACGCCAGGCGTCGTCGGACTCACCCTCCGATGACTCTGCGGCGCACTCTTCCCCCGAAGACGAGGAAGAGGAAGAAGAGGCTCCCCCACCGACTGGGGGAGACAAGAAAAGGAAGGCCGCCCCAACTGGGGAGGCTGAAGGGTCCAAGAAGGGAAGGACGCTCCTTCCGGACAGCTCTACCGCCGCCGACGAAAGTGAAGACGAGTAGTTGCCCAGGGGCAAGCCCCAGGGGAGATCGTAAGTGTTCGGATACCAAAGTAACCCTTAGGATTCCTTTGTCGCATTGCTTTCCCTAACGCCGAGCTCAATTGTACAGGCCGCCCCGAGCCAATATCGTGGTATCCTCGGACGGCTCCCTGGGCTCGTCAGACATGGATAGCGATCCAGTCCCGACCGCCACCTCCCCTCATCCGGCCGACGACACCGAGGTGCTGTCTCAAGAGGCACTGGATCGAGGGGGGATAGGCCCGGAGGTGCCTCAAGGCGACCTTCCAGACTCCGGGAGCCGAGGGGATGGGGTCCCCGCGAGCTCTGAGTTCGGCCCTCAGCCTAACACCGCGCCGGACCCTCCAACGGATCTGAGCTCGGGCAGGCGGTCCCCTTCTAAGGAGGGTGAGACGCCTGTGTCGGTGACCTCTATCCACCCAGAGGCGCTGGGCACTATGTTGGAAGCGCTTCGTAGCGCTTCCATCGAGGAGGAGCACCGCACTATCATGAGTGCGGTGATCCAGAAGGTTTAGTCCGCCAAGAGCGGATTGACTGAAGCCTGTACTAGCCTTCTAACAGGCTTCGAGGTAAGTGTTTTAAAATTTAGTAGAAGTGTTACCGCATAGAGAGTAGCCCCTGATGCTTTGTTCGGTGTTCGTGAAGAAAAGCCGAACAAAGGATCAAATAATATCGCAGGAGTCTAATATAAGTATGTCAATATGCGTATGCAGGATTCGCTTCTGGCGTCCGCCGCACTAACTGTGGAGGTTGCCATACTGAAGGAGGCCCTCGAGGGGTCCCAGAAAGAGCTCGGCCTTGCTAAGAGGCAGCTCAAGGAGAACAAGGGTAAGTAATACCCCATCTATAGATATATGTATATAAAAAAGGACGCGATTGCAAAATGACAAGATCATTGTATGTTTTGCCAGGGGCCACTACCGAGGTGGCGACCCTGAAGCAAGCGCTGTCCCAGGCCGAAGAAAAGGCGGCCCAGGAGCGCATCGAGCGAGAGAGGCACGAGGCTCGGGTGGGTGAGGTGCAGCAAGAGCTCCAGGCACTCGTGACAAAGCACGAGGCGTTGGAGCTTGACTTGAAGACGAGAGAGTCTGAGCTTCCCGCGGCCCGTGAGAGTGCGAAGAGTGCCAAGGCCAAGGCCCAGAAGGCCCTTCAGGAGATCGACGCAATGAAGAAGATAGCGGCAGGTAAGGCTTTCTATATGCAAAGCAAGCATGCAATGGTGAATTACCGATTACTTACCCGAATCCGGAGCTCTTCAGGAGCATTCGCAGATTTGCCCCGCAGTGTGTCCGATGCCACACTATTCTACCAGGCCGAGGATAGAAGCTCGACGGAGAAGCTGTTCTGGTCTTAGTATGCTGAGGCCGGACATCCGGTGCCAATGAGCGACCAGCTGAAGCAGATGGCCAAACTACATAAGGCGGCCGATCAGTCCATGAAGGGCTTCATAGTCCGGTTGTGGCCTGGAGATGCCCTTCCGAATAGCTTCTTTGGCCTGGTGAGGCGGCTTGTGGATGCCTGCCCACGGCTGGAGGTCGTCAAGCAATCCGTCTGCATTGAAGGTGCACGCCGGGCCTTTGCCCATGTAAAAACACAGTGGGTCAAGCTAGACGCCGTGAAGCTGATCAAGGAGGGGCCCCCGGAGGGCAAGGAGCACCGCCACCCCGAGATGTACTACGAGGGTGTTCTGCCGGGCGCCCGCCTTATCGCGGATGAGTGTTCGCAAAATGTAATATTTGAATGAGACTTGCTCATTTTGTCCTGTATGTATGAGAACTTGTATCGTTTTCGTTATGCAACGCTTGTGTGAATTTAAAATATTACCTTCTGTTTGGCTGTTTATCCAATCTGAGAGATGGCTAGTCCTCGGCTTCTGCCCCCATGCCACGAGTGCCGGGGTGTTCGGGATAAACCTGAGCACTCTTGTTCCCATGTTTGGGTCCTTCGAGGGAGGTGCTCAGCACAACGAGCAAGGCAACCGGACTAATAATGCTTTATCACTCTCACTTAGCCATAGAATTCTATAATTTTAAATTTCGGTGAAGCCCCTGGTATTCGGAAGGCCGAATTCGGGGCGCGATACACGCCTGTAAGCCGGACGGAGCCGGCCCCTCTCCCTAAGCGGCATAAGTCTTTAGGGACTCAAAAAACCTCGCCGAACAGCGACCAGTCTCTCGCCTTATCATGACAGTCAGTTTTAGTATGGCAGGTGGCAAAAATTGGCGAAAATCTCCTAATTCCGGAGGCCATAGAAAGCCACCCCAGAGACACCAATACGTTATTAACAGTCTTCGGGACTTTTGCATCAAATAATATGCGAAAAAGGACACTCCGGAGCCTTGACGAAGTCTACCAAGTAGCAACAATAAACCCATGGAGTGACATGGCTATTACCTTTAACGCCAGTGATGAACCTAAATTCCGAGCAGCCCGAGCACCAGCCGCATTGGTCCTCAGTACAATAGTGGACGGCTTTCGTCTTACCAAGGTACTCATGGACGGCGGCAGCGGATTGAACCTCATTTATGAGGAGACCCTTCAAAAAATGGAAATAGACTGGAACCACATTGAGCGAAGCAGCACAACCTTTAGAGGAATAATCCCTAGTCGGGAAGCGCGCTGTATAGGAAAAATCACACTAGATGTGGTGTTCGGCACGCCGGATAATTACAGGTCCGAAGAGGTCACGTTCCAGGTGGCTCCGTTTAGCAGCGGTTATCACGCTCTGCTAGGGCGGGAAGCATTTACAATCTTCCAAGCAATACCCAATTATGGGTACATGATGCTCAAGATGCCCGGGCCTAACGGGATCATCACTCTCGCTAGTGATCCGTACATAGCACTCCGCGCCGAAAACAAGACAGCCACACTAGCCCTCAAGGCACTATCTGAAGCCCTAGCGGCTGAGGAGCTGACTGCGCTGTGCTCTACAGTGAATAGGGATGATGTGGCACTCGACAAAAGATCCAAGTCCACCTCCTTTAAACCAGCGGACGAAATAGTCAAATTCCAAGTCCATCCAACGGACCCCAATAAAACAGCTTCCATCGGGGCACAGTTAAACCCTGATGTAGATACCGCACTGTGAGAGTTGCTACGAGAGAACTGGGACATTTTCGCCTGGCACCCTTCAGACATGCCAAGAATCCCACGCAGGCTGGCCGAGCACAGCTTAAATATCCAAACAGGATTCAAACCTGTCAAGCAGGCTCTTCGGCATTTTTCCGAACCTAAGAGACAGGCCATGGGAGAGGAGCTAGGAAAGCTATTGGAGGTCGGATTCATCAGAGATATAAAACATCCAGACTGGCTAGCAGACCTGGTGATGGTACCAAAGAAGGACAAATCCTGGCGCCTGTGTGTTGATTTTAAAGACCTTAACAAGGCTTGCCCAAAGGATCCCTTCCCCCTACCCCGCATCGATCAAATTATCAACGCTACTGCAGGACACGATTCGTTGTGTTTCCTTGATGCATATTCCGGCTACCATCAAATCAAGATGGAAGAACCAGACCAAGCCGCAACGACATTTATCACACCATACGGCCCATTTTTCTTGAACACGATGCCCTTTGGGCTCAAAAATGCCGGCGCAACATATCAGCGCATGATTCAGACATGTCTGGCAAGCCAGATCGGCAAAACAGTGGAGGCATATGTAGATGATGTGGTCGTTAAAACAAGACATGTTGAATCTCTAGTAGACGACTTGAGGCTCTCATTTGATAACCTCTGAACATACGACATCAAGCTCAACCCGGAAAAATGCATTTTCGGTGTTCCAGCCAGAAAACTCTTGGGCTTCATCGTATCCGGTAGAGGAATTGAAGAAAATCCAGCCAAGATCCGAGCTCTGTCACAACTGGATATCCCAAAGGACCTCAAACAAATATAAAAGCTAACCAGATGTGTGGCGGCTCTAAGCCGCTTTATCTCCCACTTGGGAGAAAAGGCCCTACCCCTTTACTGCCTCCTTCGGCGTACCGAACACTTCAAATGGACAAATGCAGCCATGGCCGGACTCGACGAAATAAAAGCCATACTGGCAACAAACCCAGTCCTGGCCGCGCCAAACATTGGCGAACCAATGCTATTATACATTGCAGCAACACATCAGGTTGTAAGCGTAGTGCTCGTCGTCGAACGAGAAGCGGACGGACACAAATTCCCCCTTCAAAAGCTTGTCTATTATGTGTCCACTGTCCTCACTCCCTGCAAATCACGATACCCGCATTATCAAAAGATTGCGTACGCGGTATTCATAGCATCCCGGAAGCTACGACACTACTTTCAAGAGTGTTCAATAATATTAGCCTCGGAAGTACCACTTAACGATATTATAAACAACCGTGACACAACGGGCCAGATTGCAAAATGGGCCATTGAGCTCCTCCAGTCCGGCATAACTTATAAGCCACGGCGAGCCATCAAGTCGCAAGTCCTGGCCGACTTCATCGCATGGACGGAGGCGACCTCCCTAAAGAGTACGGCACATATTCAAATTGGATCATGCATTTCGACGGCTCCAAGATGTTGGCCGGACTGGGGGCTGGCGTCGTTTTGACGTCCCCCACAAGAGACACAGTTCAATACGTACTACAGATTATGTACATGGACTCCAACAACGCAGCCGAATATGAGGCCCTTTTACATGGTCTCTGGATGGCAGTATCCATGGGCATTCAATGCCTAGAGGTGCGCAGGGACTCGAACCTCGCAATATCCCAAATAAATGGAGACTGCGATGCCAAGGATCCAAAAATGGCAACTTACCACAACGTCGTCCTAAAAATGTCACCTCGGTTCGAGGGGCTTGAATTTCACCATATAGCCCGGGAAAATAATCAGGCGGCAGATGTCCTGGCACGCATCAGCGCAAAATGTGATGTAGTCCCCCCCAACATCTTCTTGGAAAGGCTGTTCAAGCCATCCGTAGTATGGGAAGGGGAGCCGAACAATAACAGCCCGGACCCAACCGCACTGCCCGACACCGAACATTCTGACACAATCGGAGGCTCTGCCAATGAAATAACACCTTCAGCCCACGTAATAATGGCCATCATCGCCCCGTGGACAGAACCATTCCTCGCCTACCTTACTAGGCAGGAACTCCCCGAGGACCAAAATGAGGCACGCTGCATAGTGCGGCGATCCAAAGCCTACAGAGTCCATGAGGGAGAGCTTTATAAGAAAAGCACTACCGGAGTCCTTCAAAGGTGCATCTCCGAAGAGGAAGGGCGGAACCTCCTAGCTGAAATTCATGCCGGACTTGGTGGTCATCACGTTGCAGCCCGGTCCCTTGTAAGCAAGGCCTTCCGTAAAGGCTTGTATTGGCCGACGGCCCGGGCAGACGCTCAGGACTTAGTCCAACGATGCACCGGTTGCCAACTCTTTGCAAACCAAAGCCATATGCCACCCACCGTCCTCCAACCTATCCCCATTACTTGGCCCTTCGCGGTCTGGGGGCTTGACATGGTTGGACCCCTTAAAGGCGGAACCCACAAGCAAAAATACTAACTGGTCATGGTGGATAAGTTCACCAAATGGATAGAAGCCAAGCCTGTTAAGACGGCCGAATCCGGACCGGTGATAGACTTTATATCCGGGGTTGTACACCGTTACGGCGTCCCCCACAGCATCATCACTGATAACGGCACGAACTTCACGGCCGACGAGGTAAAACTCTGGTGCAAAAACATGGGCATCAAGCTCGATTATGCTTCTGTCTATCACCCACAAACTAACAGCCAGGTCGAATGTGCAAATGGTCTTATCATGAGCGGCATCAAACCCAGATTAGTGCGGTCCCTCAAGGAATCTAACACGCACTGGGTAGAGGAGCTCGACTCCGTACTCTGGGGGCTGCGGACCACGTCGAATCGCACCACCGGATACACACCATTCTTTATGGTGTACGGCGCAGAGGCAGTTTTGCCTTGCGACATAATTCATGACTCACCTCGAGTGCGCATGTACAAAGAAAGAGAAGCCGAGCTCGATCGGCAGGACAGCTTGGACGCATTGGAGGAGGAGCGTGACGTGGCAAAAGCTCGTTCCACATTCTATCAACAGCAGGCTCGAAGATACCAAAGCAGAGAAGTACGGGCCAAAAATTACAACGTTGGCGAATTAGTTCTATGACTACCGGACAAGAAAAAGGACAAACTCAAGCCCATGTGGGAATGTCCCTTCATAATTGACCAAGTCCTGACTGGTGGAGTGTACCGCCTGCGGGATGCATCGGATAACCGACTCGAGCCGAACCCATGGAATGCAGCCCGTCTCCGAAGATTATATGCCTAGCGCCGGACTCTGTGTTCGTCTCCTTCCTCTGTCCATTTTTTATATATTTTTTGTCTTACATTTCTCTTCCTCTCTCTCTCTCTCTCTCTTATAGACTTTAAAGCCTCATAAAGTGATGCGCTATCCGCGCTCATTAAACTTGGGGGCTTTTTTAAACAGAAGCTTATTCATACGGGCTTCATGCCCAACACATGTGTCACACTTCCGCATGTACCTTTTATTCACCAGTATATGCATTGATATGACTTAAGTTTTGGCCAAGCTGGGTTGCCTGGCTCCTGTGCTTACCCCTACGTTCCCGATTGTTCGGCTAGGAGGTAAAGGGAGCACCTCTGCGATTGTTACTGCCGGGTCAGCCGGACGTGTACCTTAGACTGGGTGAAGCCGAAAGCTAGCGTTCTTAAGGGAATATTCGGTCGGTGAACTAAAGATGATCTTTTTTTATTTTTATCTATATGCCCCCGGATGTTTTTCCTGCGTTTCTTTTTGCAGCATGGACATGCACCTTAGGGCATGCCTCCCAGGGAAAGGAACCCCTAACGGAACTATTCTCCCTGGAAGATGTTTCTTACTAACCATGTAATATAACATAACTAGTCGGGCACTTGTCTGTTCAAGCACTAATGACCCCTACGCCTGGTCTCCACGCATTCCCTGGTTCCTATATAACCACATGGGAATTCGGACACACTCCAGACCGTCAGGTCCCGAGGCTGAAGCGAAAAGGTCGGCTATGACAAATGATCTACAATCCGGCTAGAAGGCACTGTAAATGTCAATTAAATTACATAGTCATTTTGACTGATTGTATTCCTCTTCAATACCATCTAACAGGCTGTCTAATTTACATTATTGCTGGGAATACTTTGCGGCCAACTCTACTTGGCCGTATACTAAGCTTACAGGGATCTCCTTCCCATCGGGCCCTACAGGACCAACCTCGGCCATGTGGTTGGGGTCAGCCTTTGCATACTGCGTCTTCACCATGGCCCAGGCCTCCCTAGCGCCTTGACGGCAGGCCGATATCTTCCACAATTGGAAGTGCCGCCGTGCTCCCTTTAGCTTCTCCGCAAGCTCTCCAAGACCTTCGGGCATGGAGACGGATGGCCACAGGGCCTGAGCAACGCCTTGCATCGCCTGCCGCACTCGATCGAGCAGTTGCGAGAGCTCGGGAAGAAGGTCACCCGTAGAACCGGGCATCTCCTCTGCAGGACGACCTGTTAGCACACCTACAGACATTGCTCTGTTAGTCGACTTCCCCGCCGAACTTTCTTTCAAAGGTTCATTCAAGCACTTACTAAATATGCCGCACTGAAGCCGCTGATTCTCCTTCACGGAGTCTGACAACTAGGCATGAACATCTTTCAGCTCAACGCCCAGCTTGGTGTTGGCATCTTGGAGATTGTTCTTCTCCCGCCTCACCTTTGTCAGCACCTTCTCACCAGCCTTTAGCTGGCGTAGGAGGTGTTGCCTTTCCGGATTCAATCCGGTGCCATTTGCAATTTCATTTGTCAGATTCGCACCCATGCCGTGCTTCGCAAAATACTTATCTTTCGAAGTATATATTACCAGAGGGGGTCTCCTTGGGCTCCCCTGCCGCGGCTAGTGTGGCCTCAAGTTGGGCTTTGCACTCTTCCAGCTCCTTGGACAGTAGGGAATTCTTTTCTGTAAGAACCTACATAACAAATGATCCTTAAATCAGTTATTCTAACTGTTTCAAGTCTCGGGGGCTACTGGTATATATATATATAATTACCAAAATTTTCTTACCCGTATGTCTTTTACATATTGCTCCGTGGCTCTGGATAGACCATTTTGAGCGGCACGGAGGTACGCATCTCCCGAGCTGAAGGCATCTAATGCCCCTTGGGAGAAACAAGCGTCGCGAAGAATTGTACGGCGACGCTTGTGGTACATGGCACTCTCCACCTCAGAATTGGTGGCAGACAACCCGTCCACATCCTTCGTCGGAGGAGCATCTGGCGCGCGCCTTGCGTTCGCCTCCGCTTCCGGACCAGACTTTGGAGCCTGGCTGGTGGAGGCGCGATTGGCAGCCTCTCCGGATATAGTCCGGCGAGGTCTCTTTGTCCTGAAGAGAGCACGAGTGTCAATATGCCTTGAAGGTATAACACCTGGGATAAGGGGGCGCGCCATACCTTTGCACTGACGCCTCGGTCCGGACTGCACTTCTTTTCTGCCCACGGGGCCTTACAGCCCCTCGTTGGCTTCTCGCTGCAGGTTCAGCCTTTCGCCTTAAAAACCTCCCCTGCAAAGTTCGGTTGTGATCAGGAAACTGAAAACACGAGAGGGCGGACACCTGTTCGGGGTACTGGGACTTCGATCTCAGTTACCTGGGGGCCGGGATTAGCCCTGGGTAATCGGCCGTAATGGCCACTAAGGCGTTGTCCTTGCTCAATTGATGGAACACTCCATCAATCAGCTCCACAGATATGTCCGGATCCTCTTGAGAGGCCGGGTCGAGGGACCGTCCTTGGTCCTCGGGTTGTGGAGGAGGGCTGCTTATTTCCTTAACAGCCCGGCGCAGTTCCTGCGTTGAAGTCGTCAGACTAAATATTTATCAATGGGAATGCAAAACGGATGGGCAAGTAAATACGACCGCTTACCCAGCTTGGGGGATTGTGCGTAGAGAATCCACCCTATGGGTTGACGCGGAGAAATTCCTCCTCTTCTCCCTTATACAAAGTGGACAAGATCTTTAGAAGAGCGGCAGCTGAATCCGGCCCCTTACGGTCGTAGCGGGTGGCGTCGTCCTCCCCGTTGAAGTCCCAGATGGGGTGGCTTCTATACTGAAGCAGCTGCACCCCCCGCATAATGCATTCGGCCATAACCCCGATCATGGTTAGTCCGGAATGGGCTAACAATCTTATTCGGCCCATCAGGTAAATGATGTCCCTGTCACTTTCCCTCTGAGGGCTCCGTGGGCGCCAGCTTAGGCGCTTCTTTAAGGGAGCACTGCCGAATTCAGGGAGGCCGATCTGGACAGGATCCGGCAATGGGACGTCTTCTATATAAAACCATTCCGAGGGCCAGTCTTTGGATGCCTTCTTTGGGGTTCCGGACAGATATCCGGTCCCGATGATGCGCCACACTTCGGCTCCGCCCACTTGATACATTGACCCCTCCTTAGAGCGGGGCACAAGGCAGAATAACCTTTTCCATAGCCCGAAATGAGCCTCGATACCCAAAAACAGCTCGCAGAGGGCTACGAAGCCCACGATATGAAATACAGAGGCAGGCGTGAGATTGTGTAGCTGGAGGCCATAGAACTCCAGGAGCCCCTGGAGAAATGGATGGATTAGAAATCCGAGCCCCCTTATTAAATAAGAGACGAGGCACACCCGCTCTCCCTCGGAGGGATTAGGGGCACTCTCCGCTTGCTCTCCGCCATTATAGATGGCAAGGCCGGCTCGAAACGGGACCATATAGGCCGGGGGAGAAATCCCTTGGTCTGGAGCGTCACTAGCTCGCTATGCGGGATGGAGCATCTCTCCCAATATCCAGGCTGAGGGCTGGAAGGGCAAGAGGAGGAGTCGCGATGGCTGGCCATGGTGGAATGGACCTTTGTCGAATGCGCTCTGATGAACACTCGCGAAGGGGGAAGATGTGGTTTGGATCTAAATCCTCGTCCCCTTAAATAGGTCAGCTCATTTACGCGGCTAGGGGTGTGAATGTAAAAACACTCAGACTTTTCATATTCGTTTGACACGTGGGAAGCGGGCATTATTGGGCGTAGAAGCCAAGGAGTGCAACATCTACAAGAAACCGGACTTTATTCAACAGGTACACGGAATTTGGAGGAGAACCCGCCTTGCAATGCCGAAGAAAATCTGTGCGCCGGACTCATCGTCATTGAAGCCTGGTTCGGGGACTACTGAGGGAGTCCTAGATTAGGGGGTGTCCGGATGTCCGGACTATACCTTCAGCCGGACTCCTGGACTATGAAGATACAAGATTGAAGACTTCGTCCCATGTCCAAAAGGGACTTTCCTTGGCGTGGAAGGCAAGCTTGGCGATACGGATATGCAGATCTCCTACCATTGTAACCGACTTTGTGTAACCCTAACCCTCTCCAGTGTCTATATAAACCGGAGGGTTTTAGTCCGTAGGACGACATACACAACAACAATCATACCATAGGCTAGCTTCTAGGGTTTAGCCTCTCCGATCTCGTGGTAGATCTACTCTTGTACTACCCATATTATCAATATTAATCAAGCAGGACGTAGGGTTTTACCTCCATCGAGAGGGCCCGAACCTGGGTAAAACTTCGTGTCCCTTGCCTCCTGTTACCATCCGGCCTAGACGCACAGTTTGGGACCCCCTACCCGAGATCCGCCAGTTTTGACACCGACACTCCCCAACACTCAACTCTCTCTCTCTCATAGGATAGGATTTGGTAGAAAGAAGATTTGAGTGGAAATCAACTTGGGAAGGCTAGAGATCAAGATTCATATGGTAAGAATGGAATATCTTGGCCTCAACACAAGTGTAGGTGGTTCTCTCTCAGAAAAAGTAAGTTGGAAGTGTAGGTTCGTTCTGATGGCTCTCTCCACGAATGAAGAGGAGGTGGAGGGGTATATATAGCCTCCACACAAAATCTAACCGTTACACACAACTTGCCAATCTTGGTGGGACCGAATTGATAAACTCAGTCGGACCGATTCAGCAAATCTAGTGACCGTTAGGATTTTCGGTGGGACCGACATGCAACTCGGTAGGACTGATATGGTTAGGGTTACGGCATAACGTAATCTCGGTGAGACCGATTACACAAACTCGGTGAGACTGATTTTGGTAATAAGCTACTAGAGAGTTGGTCAGGTAAACTAGGTGCGACCGATCGCTCATCTCGGTGAGACCAAAATGTTACGAAAGGGAAACAGAGAGTTTACATTGCAATCTCGGTGGGACCGATCGCTCGTCTCGGTGGGAACGAAATGTTACGAAGGGAAACAGAGAGATTACAATCCCATCTCGGTGAGACCGAGATCCCTATCGGTGAGACCGATTTGCCTAGGGTTTGTGGCAGTGGCTATGACATCTGAACTCGGTGGTGCCGGATATAAAGAATTGGTGGGGCCGAGTTTGACTTTTGGTTTAGGTCATATGTGGATGTGAGAAAGTAGTTGAGGGCTTTGGAGCATATCACTAAGCATTTTGAGCAAGAGCCTCATTAAGCAACACCTCATCCCTCCTTGATAGTATTGGCTTTTCCTATAGACTCAATGTGATCTTGGATCACTAAAATAGAAAATGTAGAGTCTTGAGCTTTGAGCTTGAGCCAATCCTTTTGTCCTTAGCATTTTGAGGGGTCCACTTTTCTCATCCATGCCATGCCAATCATTGAGCTTTACTGAGATATTACTCTTGAAATAGCATTAGCTCAATGAGCTATATGTTGTTAGGAATTACCAAAACCACCTAGGGATAGTTGCACTTTCAATCTCCCCCTTTTTGGTAATTAATGACAACATATAGATCAAAGCTTCGACAAATGATAATAAGAATGAAAAACATTGTCGCTTTGAGATGTGAAAAGCAAGAGCTCCCCCTAAATTTGTGCATAGTTTAAGATTTGCTTTGGACTGCAAATGCACAATGAGTTAGGATCATGGGTTACTCTTCCATGTCACATACATCTTGGTGAAGCACTCAAAATGATAATAATTAAATACATGCACTCATCACCAAGCAAAGTGAATGATCATATGGGGATATAAAAGGATAATGTCATCCAACAAGCATTAAGGTAGCATATGATCAAACACATGATCATCCAAGTATCACACAAAATCATAAAGTATCTCAAACAAGCAAATAACAAAGTTCAACCACCAAAAAAAAAGAGAGAACAAAGAGCAACACTCTCTCTCGAAGCCTATGATCTATACATTTTCTCCCCCTTTGACAACAAGTTACCAAAAAGTTCATAAAAAATGCATAGTGCTAGATCGACTCTCAGGCTTGGTCTTCAGGTGGTGGTGTAGATAAAACTCCAAGGACGAAGGCATCAGTTGATGTAGATGGAGCTGGTGGAGTGGGTGCTGGAGCTGGTGGCACTGAAGCTGTAGCTGGTGCAGATGAAGTTTCTCTGGTGTCTTAACTGGCACTGCAACAGATCTCTGTCCTCTAGGCACTCTAGCAAAAGCATTAGTGGTAGACTTGCCCTTCTTCTCCTATACTTCATCCTAAAGTTGCTCAACAACTGGCTGTATCTCAGTGACCTTCACATCTAAATCATAGAACTTCTGCTCCATGATCCTCTCCAAGCTCTCCTGGTTTTGAGTCAGGGTGGCCAATCCCTTCTCAATCCTCAGAGTGGAGGCAATTAAGTAGCCAAGCTGATCATGCTTGTTCTTCAGAAGATACTGAGATGCCTCATCAATGGTTGGCATCTTTGCAGCCTTTTCAGTCCTTGCCTTCTCCCTCTTTGCTTGTGCTTGCACAGAAGATGGTTCATTCTCATCCATCACCACATTGTTGTCCTCAAAGTCTGGGTAGATGGGCATATGTTCCTTATCCAAGAGATATGTGGCAGTGCCCATCTTGGAGTTGATTAGCTCCTGGATTTGTGGGGCATACCCACAACTTCTCTTCTGATCTGCAGCTGTTCTCTTTATAGTTTCCACAATTAGGCTCATGACTTTGAACTTTTGAGGGACATCAAATATGTGAAGCAGGTTAATTGCATGGCCTCTGATCATCTTGTGATCACCTGACTTTGGCAATAGAGTGTGCCGGATTGTTGGCAAACCTGACAGAAGCTAATGTACTGATCCAAATTTGTGTGTCTCAAGAGCAGCATCTGGGATTTCTCTGTACATATGTGCCATGGTGTTGTGATCCTTCTTCTTCTTGGCATAGACATCCAAGTCATCTTCATTCACCTCAGGAGCATTGATCAATTTTGCCCATTATTCAACTATTGACTGGTACCTAGTACCTTCAGACATCCAGACAATCCTTCCATCTGGGTAGAAATGAGTTGTGGAGTAGAACTACATAATAAGCTCATCATTCCACTTTGTGAGCTTCTGAGCCACAAACTCATCAACTCCACATGCCTTGAAACTATCATACACTCCAGGATAGTGTTCTTCATTTTCCCTGATGTACTCCCAGTCCACCCATCTCATATCATAGACTATAGGCTTCTTGTCAAGCAACATTGTCTCATAGAAGTCCTGTTGTTCCTTAGTGTGGAATCTGTAGTCCACATCAGTCCTTCTCCTGCTGGCATATGGATCAGACTCTCTCCATAGCCTCAATCATGAATCCTTCCTGATTTTCATATTTTCTGCAACTGGGTGTGCATCATTGTGATCAGGCATCTTGGGCTTCAGCTTCCTCAAAACAACAGAATCATCTTCCTCTTCTTCTTCAGCAGCTTGAGGCACTGGGCCTTGTTCTTCTCCTCAGCAGGGATGTTCCTGGTGCTCCTCTTGGGTTTTGGCTTTGGAGCTGGAGCAGTAGTCTTGGGAGCTTCTTTGGGCTTAGATGAAGCAGCCCCTGATCTTATAGCATCTCCCATAAGCTTTTGAGCTTTAGGTGCTGGTGCTGCATCCTCTTCCTCTTCATCATCATCTCTCATAATTGATGATCTGCCAAGCACTCTGGCAGTGGTCTTGTTGACCCTTTCTTTCCTTTTCTTCTCTGCCACAACCTGTTCTTTGGGTGCAGATCCCAAAGTTTCTTGAGTGGATGATCTGGCCTTTGACATAGGAACTCTCTTGGCAGGAACCTTTTTCTTCATTCCTGGCTTAGTGGCAGCAGCTGTGTCATATTCCTTTTTCATAACTTTCCTCTTTGAGGTGGCCTCTTCCTCAACAGCCACATAGTCCTCATCCTCAGAATCTGAGGTTCTCTTCTTTCTGGTCCTGGTGGCTACCTTAGGCAAGTTGCTAGGTGTACTCCTGCTTCCCTCATCATAGCTGCTAGAGGGACTAGTGCCCTCACTTATGTGAACTTGCTCCTCAGACTTGTTCTGACTGTCACCCTGATCTCACATGATGCAAACACTGACAGCAGACCCTGTGTATAGATATAGATGAGATAGAGTAGATGAGCATCACAAAGTACAGAGGCTTTTGCAAAAGAATGAGTCAAAAACTTAGTTTTAGTTTTCCACAGAAAGCATTTCGGATCTACCGATTTGAAAATTCGGTGATACCGAAGCAGCTTTTGGAAGCTAAACTAGTGAACTCGGTCAGACCGAGTCACAGTTCAGTGGCACCGAGACTGCTAGGGTTTCACAAAGAGTTGAACTCGGTCACAGCGATTTGCAATTCTTGGTCAGACCGAGAATCACATGTGCAATGGCCTTAGCCAAATCAGTGGAACCAATTTCAACAACTCGGTTGTCCGAGATGATTTTGGCAAAAACCTAACCCTAAATTTTCACTCCACAACTAAACTACGGAGTGATTTCGCTGGATAGAGTGATCTCAATCATGGCAAGATACATGGCAAAGCAATGTGCTAGGAATCGGAGTGAGATTAACACAAGGATCAAGTCCATACCCTAAGTGCGGCAATGGACCTGCTCCGGCGGCAACGGCGGAGACGATTTCTGTTGACGGAGGTGGAGACCAGTGGCGGGAGGCAGCTGGCGATGAGGAGGACGATCTGGAGACCCAGGGAGGCAGAGTAGGCTGAGCGCGGGTGAAGGGGCTCGGAAAATTTTCCAAATTTTGGCCCGAGGATATATATAGCATGGCCCTGTCGGTGTGACCGAGTGGAACAACTCGGTGGCACCGAGGTGCATAACGGCAAGCAGTTACTGCAACTCGGTGTGACTGAAAAGTTCAAATCGGTTGCACCGAGATTGAAAACCTAGATCGACTTAGTGATCTCGGTATTAACGAAATGGATGAATCGATCAGACCGAAACACACAAAGAAGTTTTGCAAGTTTAAGTCTATGACGAATCGGGGACTCCGAGTGCTCCTCACACAGAGTGGTTCGAATCTGACTTGATCAAACTTTGTGATGTTGCATGAATAGAGTTTGAGACAAGAAAAGCATAGATAGCTAGAGAAGGTTCTTAGGCATTCTTGTCCATCCACTTGGCAAAAGAAAAAGGAACCAAGCAATCAAAACAACAAGTGGATGTCCTCGAATGAGTAAATTATGCAACCAACATGCTCATACAATAAAATGGAAAATGAAATATGTGGCAAAACATGCACAACCAATTCTAGCATCTATCAAGCAATTAGCGATGACTAGGTCATCTATATATGAGTATATTGACTTAGGAGTCAAATGAGAACATTTGATCATAGGTCATACTCATCGTTTAAGCACAAGTGGGGATACCACTTTTACATAAAGCGTTGTTGTGTTCACACCATTAGAGTTGCTTTAGCTCAATTCTTAGAGTAAAGCTCCCCCTAGATGTGAGATCCCCCCTAAGAGGTATGAACTAACCTTGGGTTTTGTCGATGACGACTTCATGTAGGTGTTGAAGATGTGGATGCTCAATGTTGATGTAGATCATTTAGAGCAATCCTTTGGAGTGAGTTGCACTTTCAATACCTACACGGGTTAGTCCAACAAGGAACAAACAAGGATATCCATAGACATAGAGTGATGCACACACAAGATGATGTCTATGAAAGCATTAGGTTACCTTTTCCCTTGTCTTACCAACAAGAGGGTTGGTGACTCCTTGAACTAGTGCAAGATGTGGAAGTTGATTGCACTTGTTCTTGCCAAAATGATAAGAGTGAAGTATGTTGGCAGAGTCACCCTCAAGAACTCTCTAGTTCTTCTTCTTCTGGATCCACATCATCTTGATGGGAATCCTTGGAGTTGTAGTCGTACTTGATGAAGTAGAACTTGATGTAGTCCTGGGAACCCACTTGACCAAGGCCTTTGGTGCTTCTTCAAATGCATCAATTTCCTCTTGAAGCTTATCCTTGCCTTTTTGCTCGTGGTCTTGTGGTGGAAGATCATCTTGAGCTTGTGTCCCTTTGAAGGAAGTAGGATCATACTTCTTTTGTTGAGGAACAAACTTCGTCTTGGGGTATTGATCTTCTTTTCACTCAACTCCATTGGCATTGAACTTTCGTTCAAAACCAACACCTTGATTCTTCTGGTGTCTTCCTTGCTTGCGTACAATTTCCTAAAATTGCTTACTCCCGGCAAGGCTCTTGTAAACACCTTTCTCTATAATTCCCTTCAATAAGCTATTTTCTTGCTCAAGTGTAACTTAGCTAAGAGAATCATTAGTGGAACCAAGAGAACTACTAGAAGCAACAACATTAGATTTAGCATGATTATTGTTACTACTAGAGGAAGAGTCTTTCTTGTTCTTGTTACTAGACTTGACTTGAGGCATGTAAGTGGATAAGAGTAAATGCTTGGCAATGTAAGAAGAACTTTTCTTGCGAAGATCATCATTGATTGCCTTTAAGAACTCATGCTCTTGCTCAAGGTTGAGCTTTTCAAAACGTAATTTCTCATGAGTCCTTAAAAGTTCTCGATGATCTCCTAAGATAGTTTCATGAGCTAACTAAAGAGTATTTAGTTCTTTAGTTAGAAACTCAATCTTCTCCTTATCATTGTCATTCGTTTTATCTTGATTAGCATGATTAATTGATGTTTCATCATAGTATTCATCACTAGAGTTATTAACAAGTAAATCATCATCACCCAACAAGTCATCTTCATCACTATTGAAATCAACATACTCGGGGTATGATACCTTTGGGCCTTTAGCCATGAAGCATCTTCCAAGTCCTTCATTTGGTGAATCAAATATGTCGTAGGAGTTGGTTGACACAAGTGCTAGACCGGCAACACCTTCATCTTGAGTATATTCGGAGTCGGAGTGATAGCTTCTCTCGGAGTGATTGTCGGAGTCGGAGCCGGATACCCATTTACCAACATGAGCTTGATGTCTTCGTTTTGTGTAGCTCCTTGACGACTTGTCCTTCCTTTCTGAATCCTTGCTTCTCCGGGATGTTCTTCGTTCATAACGATCATCTCTACTCCTTCTCTCTCTTGATGGTGATTCTTCTCTTCTACTTTTTCTTTTTGGAGAATCTTCTCTTCTCTTGTAGGGTGTCGTACACTCATTGGAATAGTGTCTGGGTCTTCCACAATTGTAGCAATTTCGCTTTCGACTAGAAGATCTTTTGTCATTGTAGGACCTTGACTTGGAACTTCTCTCTTTGCTTCTACTCTTGTAGAACTTTTTGAAGTTCTTCACCATTAGGCTCAATTCTTCATTGAAGGTTTGTTTCTCACTTGATGATGCGGGAGTTTCACATGAGGCTTTGTAAGCACCACTTGACTTGTTATGGAGGTCCTCCTTATCCTTGAGTGACATCTCATGAGCAACAATTCTTCCAATGACTTCCCTTGGCTTGAGATCTTTGTAATTGGGCATCATTTGGATGAATGTGCATATGGTATCATATTTTCCGCCCAAAGCTCTTAGGATATTCTTGATGATGAATTTGTCGGTCATCTCTTCACTTCCTAAGCCAGTGATCTCATTTGTGATAAGAGCAAGCCTAGAGTACATTTCAGCGACACCTTCACCATCCTTCATTTTGAACTTGTCAAGCTGACTTTGAAGCAGATCCAACTTGGATTCCTTGACGGAGTCGGTACCTTCGTGCATATCAATCAAAGTGTCCCAAATTTCCTTTGCATTCTCAAGACGGCTGATTTTGTTGAATTCTTCGGGGCACAATCCGTTGAAGAGGATATCACAAGCTTGAGCATTGTATTGCAGCATCTTCAACTCTTCCGTGGTAGCTTCACGGTTCGGTTCTCTCCCATCAAAGAATTCACCTTGCAAGCCAATACACACAATAGCCCATACGGCACGGTTATGTCCAAGAATATGCATTTTCATCTTATGCTTCCAACTAGCAAAATTAGTACCATCAATGTAAGGACCTCTACGGTGGTAATTTCCCTCGCTAGACGCCATACTCTCCTAGGTTGTGAAACCAAGGCTATGACTACCAAAAGCTATGGAAATCAAAGGAAATGGAGACCAAAGCTTTGATACCACATGTAGGATCGAAAGTATGTCTAGAGGGGGGGTGATTAGACTACTTGACCTAATAAAACTTATCCTTTTCCCAATTTTAGTTCTTGGCAGATTTTAGCAACTTTGGACAAGTCAAGCAATCTTAACACAATTCAAGCAAGCATGCAAAGAGTATATGAGCAGCGGAAAGTAAAGCATGCAACTAGCAAGAATGTAAAGGGAAGGGTTTGGAGGATTCAAACGCAATAGGAGACATGGATGTTTTTGTCGTGGTTCCTATAGGTGGTGCTATCGTACATCCACTTTGATGGAGACTTCAACCCACGAAGGGTAATGGCTGCGCGAGTCCATGGAGGGCTCCACCCATAAAGGTTCCACGAAGAAGCAACCTTGTCTATCCCACCATGGCCGTCGCCCACGAAGGACTTGCCTCACTAGCGGTAGATCTTCATGAAGTAGGTGATCTCCTTGCCCTTACAAACTCCCTGGTTCAACTCCACAATCTTGTCGGAGGCTCCAGAGTGACACCTAGCCAATCTAGGAGACACCACTCTCCAAGAAGTAACAAATGGTGTGTTGATGATGAACTCCTTGCTCTTGTGCTTCAAATGATAGTCTCCCTAACACTCAACTCTCTCTCATAGGATTGGATTTGGTAGAAAGAAGATTTGAGTGGAAATCAACTTGGGAAGGCTAGAGATCAAGATTCATATGGTAAGAATGGAATATCTTGGCCTCAACACAAGTGTAGGTGGTTCTCTCTTAGAAAAAGTAAGTTGGAAGTGTAGGTCCGTTTTGATGGCTCTCTCCATGAATGAAGAGGAGGTGGAGGGGTATATATAGCCTCAACACAAAATCTAACCGTTACACACAACTTGCCAATCTCGGTGGGACCGAATTGATAAACTCGGTCAGACCGATTCAGCAAATCTAGTGACCGTTAGGATTTTCGGTGGGACCGACATGCAACTCGGTAGGACCGATATGGTTAGGGTTAGGGCATAACGTAATCTCGGTGAGACCGGTTACACAAACTCGGTGAGACCGATTTTGGTAATAAGCTAACCAGAGAGTTGGTCAGGTAAACTCGGTGGGACCGATCGCTCATCTCGGTGAGACCGAAATGTTACGAAAGGGAAACAGAGAGTTTACATTGCAATCTCGGTGGGACCGAAACATTACGAAGGGAAACAGAGAGATTACAATCCCATCTCGGTGAGACCGAGATCCCTATTGGTGAGACCGATTTGCCTAGGGTTTGTGGCAGTGGCTATGGCTTCTGAACTCGGTGGCGCCGGATAGAAAGAATCGGTGGGGCCGAGTTTGACTTTTGGTTTAGGTCATATGTGGATGTGAGAAAGTAGTTGAGGGCTTTGGAGCATATCACTAAGCATTTTGAGCAAGAGCCTCATTAAGCAACACCTCATCCCTCCTTGATAGTATTGGCTTTTCCTATAGACTCAATGTGATCTTGGATCACTAAAATAGAAAATGTAGAGTCTTGAGCTTTGAGCTTGAGCCAATCCTTTTGTCCTTAGCATTTTGAGGGGTCCACTTGTCTCATCCATGCCATGCCAATCATTGAGCTTTCCTGAGATATTACTCTTGAAATAGCATTAGCTCAATGAGCTATATGTTGTTAGGAATTACCAAAACCACCTAGGGATAGTTGCACTTTCAGAAGCACCTGCGGGGTGCCCCGAGGGTGCCACAACCCACCAGGGCGTGCCCAGGTGGGTTGTGCCCACCTCGGTGGCCCCCCTCACCCCCTCTTTGCCTTATAAAATCCTAAATATTCCAAAAACCCTCATGGTTAACCTAGATCAGAAGTTCCGCCGCCGCAAGCCTCTATAGATCAGAAGTTCCGCCGCCGCAAGCCTCCAAAAACCATTCTAGACCCCGTTCCAGCACCCTGCTGGAGGGGGAAATCATCACCGGTGGCCTTCTTCATCATCCCGGTGGCCACCATGATGAGGAGGGAGTAATCCACCCTTGGGGCTGAGGGTTTGTACCAGTAGCTGTGTGTTTAATCTCTCTCTCTTGTGTTCTTGAGATGTCACGATCTTGATGTATCACAGGTTTTGTTAATATAGTCGGATCTGGTGTTTTCCCCTCTCTATCTTGTTGTGATGAATTGAGTTTTCCCTTTGAGATTTTGTTTCATTAGATTGAATACTTTTATGGATTTGAGAGCACTTGATATATGGCATGCATATGAATACTCGTGGTGATAATGGGGTATCATATTGATTCACTTGATATGATTTTTGGCACTCAACTTGCGGATTCCCGAGGTGACATTGGGGAAATCAACACATAGGGGTTGATGCATGTTCTTGTCTTTGTTTCTCCGGTAGAAATCTTGGGGAACTCTTTGAGCTTGTTTGTGTTGGATTGAGTATTATGAATCTGAAATTATTTGGTGTTATTTTAGTATGAACTCTTGGATAGATCGATCGAAAAGAATACCTTTGAGGTGGTTTCATACCCTACAAACGACTTCTGCTTATGTTCTCCGCTAGATAGGAACTTTGGAGTGATTCTTCATCGCACGTTGAGGGATGGTTATATGATCCAATTATATTAGCACTGTTGAGAGATTGCACTAGCGAAAGTACGGACCCTAGGCCTCATTTTCAAGCATTGCAATACCGTTTTTGTGCCTATTTACTATTTTCTACCTTGCTGTTTTTATTTATTCAGATTATAAATATATATTTCTACCATCCATATTACACTTTTATCACCATCTCTTCGCCGAACTAGTGGACCTATACAAATTACCATTGTATTTGGTGTGTTGGGGACACAATAGACTCTTTGTTATTTGGTTGCAGGGTTGTTTGAGAGAGACCATCTTCATCCTATGCCTCCCACGGATTGATAAACCTTAGGTCATCCACTTGAGGGAAAATTGCTACTGTCCTACAAAACTCTGCGCTTGGAGGCCCAACACCAGTCTACAGGAACAAGTTGCGTAGTAGACATTAAGCCTCATGTTTCTCACCAGCGAGCTTGGCCTTCTCGAGCTCAGCCACCACCTCCTCAGCGGCCATTTTCTTTGTGGCCGCCTCTGCCTCGGCTTTCTTCAGGGCCTCTTTCAAGCCGTCGACCTCGGCGGCAGCAGCTGCAAGACCATTACATTAAAAAATAGTATACAGTCTGGATCGTCACTATCCGGTACCAAGCAATTGCACATCTTATCACAGGGCTTACCTTGTGCCTCATCAATCTGCTTGTTGACAAGGTTAAGCTTTTTATCGGAATGCTTGAGCTTCCGATCCATCTCCTCTAGAGCCACTCCATTAGCAGTCGCGACTACAGAAGATGCCTGTGACACTAAAAAGTTCACACCACTTCAAATAATGGCATGTAGAACGGGATCCTACGCAGGTTTTCCTCGCAAACCTCACAGAGTCTCGGGAGCTACTACAGATATGGCACACTTAAACTAAAGTCTAAATCCAATTTATGAGAAAAAGGCATTACTTGACTTACCTCAAAGCCTGTTAGAAGGCCTTGGACAGCGTTGTTCAGTCCGGATTGGACGGACCGAACACCTTGCATGACCGCACTCATAAGAGTGTGGTGCCCATCAATGATGACGAAGTTGTCCGCCAACTCCTCCAGCGCGTCCGGTCAGCCTGCCACCGCCCACTTGGAGGTGTTCGGCACTGGTGTTGGTTCCCTGACCCCTTCCCCACTAGAAGGAGGAACTTGTGCTGATGAGGGCAACGGGGGCTCGGGAACGGACGACTGATGGTGTCCGGATCGTCCGGCCCCCATTCCCACACCTACCAGGAGGGACACACCCTCCTGGTCTTTGGCGACCAAGATATCTACCTCGACCATGACGGTGTCAACCTCCCCCTCTGTGTTCAGGGGAGGAGGAGGAGTCCTCCGGGACCGCACCTCCCCGACCTCTTCAGGAATCAGGGGAGGTATGGAGCGTGACGCAGACCCACTATCCACCAGTTCGGTGGGCGGAGACGACCCCTCTGAGGTCTGCTCGTTGGGCGGTCGCGTGGAGGGCTGCAATTCTAAAGAGTTAGCCTCCGACCAGAGTGAATAACTAAAACAAGGTAGCTAAAAATACCAGCTCCATACCTGGTGGCCGGGGCTTGACCCTGGGTCCCTTCTTCAGAACCTTCTCAGATGCTTCAGTCTCCTCGCCCGAGCTGTCAGGCAGGGCCAGCTTGGGCCGGCACCGCCTCTTTAGGGCCTGAGGGGGTTGGACCTCTTCGACGTTCTTAGACGACGCCCTTTTCTTGGAGTGCAAGGAGGCACTCTCCTCCTCGTCCTCATCCTCATCCCCATCCTGTGTGGACGGGGCTACGGCATCTCCGTACCAGTGGTCCGGACGAGCCCTGCGGCGGAGGCCCTCTGAAAGCACAAGTGCTCCCTGGGTGATTTTGATAATTAATGACAGCATATCTCTAGTTGGACTAATACTTTTACCTAGTATGTTTCAGACAAGTTCAACAAATTGAGTGGCATGGACTAAAGGATGTGGAACCCCTTCAAGATGCTAAGGACAAAGGATTAGCTCAAGCTTAAAGATCAAGACTCTACATTTTCTATTTTAGTGATCCAAGATCACATTGAGTCTATAGGAAAAGCCAATACTATCAAGAGGGGATGAGGTGTTGCTTGATGAGGTTCTTGCTTCATAGTGCTTAGTGATATGCTCCAAAACCCTCAACTACCTTCCCACATCCACATATGACCTAAACCAAAAGTCAAACTCGGCCCCACCGATTCTTTCCATCCGGTGCCACCGAGTTCGGTTGACATAGCCACTGCTAGAAACCCTAATCAATTCGGTCTCACCGATGGGATCTCGGTCTCATAGAGATGGGCTTGCAAACTCTCTATTACCTATTGCAATATTTTCGGTCCCACCGAGATATGCAATCGGCCCCACCGAGTTTGCTTGGCCAACTCTCTGTTTCACTTATTACCCAAATCGGTCCCACCGAGTTTGAGTAATCGGTCAAACCAAGTTTTGGATTTACCCTAACCCTAGCACATCGGTCCCACCGAGTCGATCCAATCGGTCCCACCGAAAACCCTAACGGTCACTAAATTTGCTGAATCGGTCCGACCGAGTTTCTCAATTCGGTCTCACCGAGATTGGTAAATTGTGTGTAACGGTCAGTTTTTGTGTGGAGGCTATATATACCCCTCCACCCACTCTTCATTCATGGAGAGAGCCATCCGAACATACCTACACTTCCAATACACATTTTTTTGAGAGAGAACCACCTACTCATGTGTTGAGGCCAAGATATTCCATTCCCACCATATGAATCTTGATCTCTAGCCTTCCCCAAGTTGCTTTCCACTCAAATCTTCTTTCCACCAAATCCATATCCTGTGAGAGAGAGTTGAGTGTTGGGGAGACTATCATTTGAAGCACAAGAGCAAGGATTTCATCATCAACACACCATTTGTTACTTGTTGGAGAGTGGTGTCTCCTAGATTGGCTAGGTGTCACTTGGGAGCCTACGACAAGATTGTGGAGTTTAACCAAGGAGTTTGTAAGGGCAAGGAGTTCGCCTACTTCGTGAAGATCTACCGCTAGTGAGGAAAGTCCTTCATGGGCGATGGCCATGATGGGATAGACAAGGTTGCTTCTTCATGGACCCTTCGTGGGTGGAGCCCTCCGTGGACTCGTGCAACCGTTACCCTTCGTGGGTTGAAGTCTCCATCAACGTGGATGTACGATAGCACCACCTATCAGAACCACGACAAAAACATCCGTGTCTCCAATTGCGTTTGAATGCTCCAAACCCTTCCCTTTACATTCTTGCAAGTTGCATGCTTTACTTTCCGCTGCTCATATACTCTTTGCATGCTTGCTTGAAATGTATTGTGTTCGTTGAACTTGTGCCAAAACTCCACTTCAACTTTAATAAATTAAAAACTGCAACTTTTGCTACTTAGTGTCTAATCCCCCCTCTAGACACCTCTTCTCGATCCTTTCAATTGGTATCAGAGCCTTGGTCTCCATTGCCTTGGTTTAAACACCATTGGAGGAATATGGATGTGTCTACTTTGGGGAGTCTTAGACATAGAGTGCCTATTCTTGATGGAGAATATTTTCATGAGTGGAAAAATGAAATGCTTGAGATTTTCAATGAATATCATTTGAGCAAGTATATTGCGAGCCCTTGTGCACCTCATGTTGATCCTTTGCATCCTACCCTTGATGAGTTAATTGACATGATTCGCAATCTTAGAACTGTTAATCTTATCACTAGAGGCTTGCCTAGAAACTTGATTGGATGTTTGCCTACTCTTAAGTGTGCCTACACCGTATGGAAATTTCTTGAGGAACTCTTTCCAAATTATTCCTTGAAAGATCTAGATGAAATCCTCCATAAGTCTATTGCCTTGATTAAGATGAGTTCCAATGATCCCAAATTTGGTGACTGCTTATTTGAGCTTACTAATCTTACGAGTGCCAAAGGAGATGTTGGAATCATTAGCAATATCATTTCCAGAGCTATTAGAATTCATAAAGATAACTATAGAAATGATCATTTGTCTAATGAATTACCCTCTCTAGGAATTGATCAATCACAAAATGATGTTGAAAATGGATACTATGATGAGGATGATGATAGTGACTATGATCTCGATGATGCGATGAGACACTTTGGTCTTATGTCAAATCTTTGCGGCTACATGGCTGGAGGAAAGGAATGGGTCCTTGATAGAGGATGTACTGATCATATGACCGGAGATAAAGACATGTTCCGTGAGCTTGCTGGAAACGACGGCCCTCGAAAGTATGTCACTTTTGGTGATAATTCAAAGGGTAAGGTGGTTGGCCTTGGTAAGGTGGCCATCCCACATGATAGCTCCATACAAAATGTCATGCTCGTTGAATCTCTTGGCTACAACTTACTTTCAGTATCTAGACTTGCTGATTTCGGTTTCAATGTCCTATTCACTGAAGTAGACTGCCAAGTGTTTCGTAGAGATAATCATAAAATGGTCTTTACCGGTATACGTAGAGGAGATCTTTACATTGTTGATTTCACTAAAAAGGCTCAACCTATAACTTGCTTAATTGCTAAATCTTCTAAAGGTTGGTTGTGTCATAGAAGGCTAGGCCATGTGGGCATGCGAAACCTTGACAAACTCATTAAAGGAAATCATATCCTTGGCGTTAACGATGTCATATTTTACAAGGATAGACTTTGTAGTGCTTGTCAAGCAGGGAAACAAGTTGGAGGACGTCATCGCGCTAAGAACATCATGACCACAAGAAGACCACTCGAGCTACTTCACATGGATGTCTTTGGTCCAAATGCCTACAAGAGTCTCGGTGGTAACTCATTTGGTCTAGTCATAGTTGATGATTTTTCAAGATTTACGTGGGTATTCTTTCTTGATGACAAATCGCAGGTCCAAAAGATCTTCAAAAACTTTGCTAGGAAGGCCCAAAATCAATTTCACGTGAAGATCAAGAAGGTTCGGAGCGACAACAGAACGGAGTTCAAGAACGCAAATGTGGACACCTTTCTTGACGAAGAAGGGATTACACATGAGTTCTCGGCTACATATACACCTCAACAAAATGGATTCGTTGAGAGGAAGAACCGGACTCTTATTGAGATGGCAAGAACGATGCTTGATGAGTACAAGACGCCAAAACACTTTTGGGTGGAAGCGGTTGAGACAGCTTGTCATGCAACAAATTGCTTGTATCTTCACAAGCTACTCGGCAAGACGGCATACGAGCTCCTCACCGGTAACAAACCACAAGTTGGATACTTTCGAGTATTCGGCTCAAAGTTCTACATTCTTGATAAGCATCATCATTCTAAATTTGCTCCTAAGTCTCATGAAGGTTTCCTACTTGGTTATGGCTCAAACTCTCACACATACCGTGTCTACAACAATTTCACCCGAAAGGTTGAAGAAACGGTAGATGTGAAGTTTGATGAATCTAACGGCTCGCAAGTAGAGCAATTGCCAATTGATGTACGAGACAAAGAACCCTCGGAAGCAATCCAAGACTTGTCTATTGGCAAGATTTGTCCAACGGAGATAAAGGAGAGTACCTCGTCCGTCCAAGTGGAAGCTTCTACCTCACGACAAGGTGAACCAAGAGTTGATACGGAAGCATCCACGAGTGGGACACACCAAGATGAAGAAAACGAGGAAGTGCACAAAGACGAACGTTAACAACCTCCTCCAGCACGACAAGAGAATGACAACGCTAACAATGAAGAAGGCCAAGAAGAAGAACAAGATGAAGAAGATGTTCAACCAAGACCCAAGCAAAAGCTTTCACGAGTTCGAGCAAGAATTGCTAAAGATCACCCCATGGAGCAAATCTACAATGATATCCAAACCGGGAGAATCACTCGCTCTAAAAATCGTTTGGCTAACTTTTGTGAACATTACACATTCATCTCTAGAATTGAACCTATGAAGGTTGAAGAAGCATTGGAGGATCCGGACTGGATAAACGCTATGCATGAAGAGCTACACAACTTTGAGAGAAATCAAGTGTGGACATTGGTCGAGAAGCCCGACAACAACCACAACATCATCGGTACCAAATGGGTGTTTCGCAACAAGCAAGATGAAGATGGACAAGTGGTTCGCAACAAAGCACGTCTCGTCGCCCAAGGCTACACACAAGTCGAAGGTACAGACTATGGTGAGACATATGCTCCCGTTGCCAGACTTGAGTCCATTCGCATCTTACTTGCTTATGCTAATCACCATGATATCACTTTGAAGGAAATATGCCCTAGAGGCAATAATAAAGTTATTATTTATTTCCTTATATCATGATAAATGTTTATTATTCATGCTAGAATTGTATTAACCGGAAACATAATACATGTGTGAAAACATAGACAAACAGAGTGTCACTAGTATGCCTCTATTTGACTACCTCGTTGATCAAAGATGGTTATGTTTCCTAACCATAGACATGAGTTGTCATTTGATTAACAGGATCACATAATTAGGAGAATGATGTGATTGACTTGACCCATTCCGTTAGCTTAGCACTTGATCGTTTAGTTTGTTGCTATTGCTTTCTTCATGCCTTATACATGTTCTTATGACTATGAGATTATGCAATTCCCGTTTACCGGAGGAACAGTTTGTGTGCCACCAAACGTCACAACGTAACTGGGTGATTATAAAGGTGCTCTACAGGTGTCTCCGAGGGTACTTGTTGGGTTGGCGTATTTCGAGATTAGGATTTGTCACTCCGATTGTCGGAGAGGTATCTCTGGGCCCACTCGGTAATGCACATCATTATAAACCTTGCAAGCATTGCAACTAATGAGTTAGTTGCGGGATGATGTATTACGGAACGACTAGAGAGACTTACCGGTAACGAGATTGAACTAGGTATTGAGATACCGACGATCGAATCTCGGGCAAGTAACATACCGATGACAAAGGGAACAACGTATGTTGTTATGCGGTTTGACCGATAAACATCTTCATAGAATATGTAGGAGCCAATATGAGCATCCAGGTTCCGCTATTGGTTATTGACCGGAGACGTGTCTCGGTCATGTCTACATAGTTCTCAAACCCGTAGGGTCCGCATGCTTAATGTTCGATGACGGTTATATTATGAGTTTATGTGTTTTGATGTACCGAAGGAGTTCGGAGTCCCGGATGAGATCGGGGACATGACGAGGAGTCTCAAAATGGTCGAGACGTAAAGATCGATATATTGGACGACTATATTCGGACATCGGAAAGGTTCCGAGTGATTCGGGTATTTTCGGGAGTACCGGGGAGTTACGGGAATTCCTATTGGGCCTTAATGGGCCATACGGGAAAGGAGAGAAAAGCCTCAAAGGGTGGCCGCACCCCTCCCCATGGGCTGGTCCGAATTGGACTAGGGAGGGGGGGGCCTTCCTTCCTTCTCCTTTTCCCTTCCCTTTCCTTCCCTCCTACTCCTAATACTTGGAAGGGCTCCTAGTTCTACTAGGAAAGGGGGAATCCTACTTCTAGTGGGAGTAGGACTCCCCTAGGGCGCGCCATAGAGAGGGCCAGCCCTCCCCCTCCTCCAATCCCTTATATACGGGGGCAGGGGGCACCCCAAAGACAACAATTGATCTCTTGATCTCTTAGCCGTGTGCGGTGCCCCATTCCACCATAATCCACCTCGATCATATCGTAGCGGTGCTTAGGCGAAGCCCTGCGTCGATAGAACATCATCATCGTCACCACGCCGTTGTGCTGACGGAACTCTCCCTCAAAGCTCGGCTGGATCGGAGTTCGAGGGACGTCATCGAGTTGAACGTGTGCAGAACTTGGAGGTGCCGTGCGTTCGGTACTTGATCAATCGGATCGTGAAGACGTATGACTACATCAACCGCGTTGTGCTAACGCTTCCGCTTTCGGTCGACAAGGGTACGTAGACAAGACTCTCCCTTCTCGTTGCTATGCATCACCATGATCTTGCGTGTGCATAGGAATTTTTTTGAAATTACTACGTTCCCCAACAGTGGCATCCGAGCCAGGTTTTATGCGTTGATGTAATATGCACGAGTAGAATACAAGTGAGTTGTGGGTGATATAAGTCATACTGCTTACCAGCATGTCACACTTTGGTTCGGCGGTATTGTTGGATGAAGCGGCCCGGACCGACATTACGCGTACGCTTATGCGAGACTGGTTTTACCCCCGTGCTATGCACACAGGTGACTAGCGGGTGTCAGTTTCTCCAACTTTAGTTGAACTGAGTGTGGCTATGCCCGGTCCTTGAGAAGGTTAAAACAGCACTAACTTGACAAACTATCGTTGTGGTTTTGATGCATAGGTAAGAACGGTTCTTGCTCAGCCCGTAGCAGCCACGTAAAACTTGCAACAACAAAGTAGAGGACGTCTAACTTGTTTTTGCAGGGCATGTTGTGATGTGATATGGTCAAGACGTGATGAGATGTAAGTTTTTGTATAAGATGATCATGTTTTGTTGAAGTTATCGGCAACTGGCAGAAGCCTTATGGTTGTCTCTTTATTGCATAAGATGCAAGAGCCAAATAATTGCTTTACTTTATCGCTATGCGATAGCAATAGTTGCAAGAACAATAGTTGGCGAGACGACCATGTGATGACACATTGATATAGATCAAAATGATGGAGATCATGGTGTCATGCCGGTGACGATGGAAATCATGATGATGCTTTGGAGATGGAGATCAAAGGCACAAGATGATGATGGCCATATCATGTCACATATTTTGGTTGCATGTGATGTTTATCTTTTATACATCTTATTTTGCTTAGTTCGACGGTAGCTTTATAAGATGACCTCTCACTAATTATCAAGGTACAAGTGTTCTCCCTGAATATGCACCGTTGTGAATGTTCTTCGTGCTGAGACACCACGTGATGATCGGGTGTGATAGGCTCTACGTTCAAATACAACGGATGCAAAATAGTTGCACACGCGGAATACTCAGGTTAAACTTGACGAGCCTAGCATATAACAGATATGGCCTCGGAACACGGAGACCGAAAGGTCGAGCGTGAATCATATAGTAGATATGATCAACATAGTGATGTTCACCATTGAAACTACTCTATCTCACGTGATGATCGGACATGGTTTAGTTGATATGGATCACGTGATCACTTAGAGGATTAGAGGGATGTCTGTCTAAGTGGGAGTTCTTAAGTAATACGATTAATTGAACTTTAATTTATCATGAACTTTGTCCTGGTAGTATTAGCATATCTATGTTGTAGATCAATAGCTCGCGATGTTGCACCCTGTTTTATTTTTTATATGTTCCTAGAGAAAACTAAGTTGAAAGATGTTAGTAGCAATGATGCGGATTGGATCCGTGATCTGAGGTTTATCCTCATTGCTGCACAAAAGAATTATGTCTTTGATGCACCGCTAGGTGACAAACCTATTGCAGGAGCAGATGCAGATGTTATGAACATTTGGCTAGCTCAATATGATGACTACTTGATAGTTTAGTGCACCATGTTTAAACGGCTTAGAATCGGGACTTCAAAGACGTTTTGAACGTCATGGACCATATGATATGTTCCAGCAGTTGAAGTTAATATTTCAAGCAAATACCCGAGTTGAGAGATATGAAGTCTCCAACAAGTTCTATAGCTAAAAGATGGAGGAGAATAGCTCAAGCAGTGAGCATGTGCTCAGATTGTCTGGGTACTATAATCACTTGAATCAAGTGGGAGTTAATCTTCCAGATAAAATAGTGATGGAAAGAATTCTCTAGTCACCATCACCAAGTTAGTGGAACTTCGTGATGAACTATAATATGCAAGGGATAACAGAAACAATTCCCAAGCTCTTTGTGATGCTGAAATCGACGAAGGTAGAAATCAAGAAAAACATCAAGTGTTGATGGTTGACGAGACCACTAGTTTCAAGAAAGCGGCAAAGGGAAGAAGGGGAACTTCAAGAAGAACGGCAAGCGAGTTGCTGCTCAAGTGAAGAAGCCCAAGTCTGGACCTAAGCCTGGGACTCAGTGCTTGTACTGCAAAGGGACTGGTCACTGGAAGCGGAACTACCCCAAATAATTGGCGGATAAGAAGGATGGCAAAGTGAACATATGTATATTTGATATACATGTTATTGATGTGTACTTTACTAGTGTTTATAGCAGCCCCTCAGTATTTCATACTAATTCAGTTGCTAAGAATAGTAACTCGAAACGGGAGTTGCAAAATAAACAGAGACTAGTTAAGGGTGAAGTGGCGATGTGTGTTGGAAGTGGTTCCAAGATTGATATGATCACCATCGCACACTCCCTATACTTTCGGGATTAGTGTTGAACCTAAATAAATGTTATTTGGTGTTTGCATTGAGCATAAATATGATTGGATCATGTTTATTGCAATACGGTTATTCATGTAAGTTAGAGAATAATTGTTGTTCTGTTTACATGAATAAAACCTTATATGGTCATACACCCAATGAAAATGGTTTGTTGGATCTCGATCATGGTGATCCTCATTTTCATAATATTGAAGCCAAAAGATGCAAAGTTAATAATGATAGTGCAACTTATTTGTGGCACTGCCGTTTAGGTCATATTGGTGTGAAGTGCATGAAGAAAAACCATGTTGATGGGCTTTTGGAATCACTTGATTATGAATCAGTTGATGCTTGTGAAACATTGCTGATGGGCAAGATGACTAAGACTCCGTTCTCCGGAACAATGGAGCGAGCAACGGATTTGTTGGAAATCATACATACTGATGTATGTAGTTCGATGAATATTGAGGCTCGTGGCAGGTATCATTATTTTCTGATCTTCACAGATGATTTGAGGAGATATGAGTATATCTACTTGATGAAACATAAGTCTGAAACATTTGAAAAATTCAAAGAACTTCATAGTGAAGTGGAAAATCATCGTGACAAGAAAATAAAGTTTCTACGATCTGATCGCAGAGACAAATATTTGAGTTACGAGTTTGGTCTTCAATTAAAACAATGTGGAATAGTTTCACAAAATCATGCCACCTGGAACACCACAGCATAATGGTGTGTCCGAACGTCATAACCGTACTATTATTGGATATAGTGCAATCTATGATGTTTCTTACCGATTAATCACTATAGTTTTGGGGTTATGCATTAGAGACGGCTGCATTCACATTAAATAGGGCACCATCTAAATCCGTTGAGACGACACTGTATGAACTATGGTTTGGCAAGAAACCTAAGCTGTCGTTTCTTAAAGTTTGAGGTTGGAATGCTTATGTGAAAAAGTTTCAACCTGATAAGCTCAAACCCAAATCGGAGAAGTGCGTCTTCATAGGATACACAAAAGAAAATGTTGGGTACACCTTCTATCACAGATCCGAAGGCAAGATATTCGTTGCTGAGAATGGATCCTTTCTAGAGAGGGAGTTTCTCTCGAAAGAAGTGAGTGGGAGGAAAGTAGAACTTGATGAGGTAACTGTACCTACTCCCTTATTCGAAAGTAGTCCATCACAGAAATTTGTTCCTGTGACTACTACACCAATTAGTGAGGAAGCTAATGATAATGATCATGTAACTTCAGATCAAGTTACTACCGAACCTCGTAGGTAAACCAGAGTGATATCCGCACCAGAGTGGTACGGTAGTCATGTTCTGGAGGTCATGTTACTTGAACATGATGAGCCTACAAACTATGAGGAAGCGATGATGAGCCCAGATTCCGCAAAATGGCTTGAGGCCATGAAATCTGAGATGAGATCCATGTATAAGAACAAAGTATGGACTTTGATTGACTTGCCTAAAAGATCGGCAAGCCATTGAGATTAAATGGATCTTCAAGAGGAAAACGGACGCTGGTAGTAGTGGTACTATATACAAAGCTAGAATTGTCGCAAAAGGTTTCCAACAAGTTCAAGGTGTTGACTACGATGAGAGTTTCTCACTCGTATCTATGCTTAAGTCTGTCCGAATCATGTTAGCAATTGCCACATTTTATGAAATCTGGCAAATGGATAAACAAAACTGCATTCCTTAATGGATTTATTAAAGAAGAGTTGTATATGATGCAACCAGAAGGTTTTGTCAATCCTAAAGGTACTAACAAAATATGCAAGCTCCAGTGATCCATCTATGGACTGGTGCAAGCATCTCGGAGTTGGAATATACGCTTTGATAAGTTGATCAAAGCATATAGTTTTATACATACTTGCGGTGAAGCCTGTATTTACAAGAAAGTGAGTGGGAGCACTACAACATTTCTGATAAGTATATGTGAATGACATATTGTTGATCGGAGATAATGTAGAATTATTCTGCAAAGCATAAAGGAATGTTTGAAAGGAGTTTTTCAAAGAAAGACCTTAGTGAAGCTGCTTACATATTGAGCATCAAGATCTATAGAGATAGATCAAGACGCTTGATAAGTTTTTCAATGAGTACATACCTTGACAAGATTTTGAAGTAGTTCAAAACGGAACAGTCAAAGAAGGAGTTCTTGCCTGTGTTACAAGGTGTGAAGTTGAGTAGGACTCAAAACCCGACCACGGCAGAAGATAGAGAGAGAATGAAAGTCATTCCCTATGCCTCAGCCATAGGTTCTATAAAGTATGCCATGCTATGTACCAGACCTATTGTATACCCTGCCTTGAGTTTGGCAAGGGAGTACAATAGTGATCTAGGAGTAGATCACTGGACATTGGTCAAAATTATCCTTAGTGGAATAAGGATATGTTTCTCGATTATGGAGGTGACAAAAGGTTTGTCGTAAAGGGTTACATCGATGCAAGTTTTGGCACTGATCCAGATGACTCAAAGTCTCAATCTGGATGCATATTGAAAGTGGGAGCAATTAGCTAGATTAGCTCCGTGCAGAGCATTGTTGACATAGAAATTTGCAAAATACATACGGATCTGAATGTGGCAGACCCATTGACTAAACTTCTCTCACAAGCAAAACATGATCATACCTTAGTACTCTTTGGGTGTTAATCACATAGCGATGTGAAATCGATTATTGACTCTAGTAAACCCTTTGGGTGTTGGTCACATGTCGATGTGAACTATGGGTGTTAATCACATGGTGATGTGAACTATTGGTATTAAATCACATGGCGATGTGAACTAGATTATTGACTCCAATGCAAGTGGGAGACTGAAGGAAATATGCCCTAGAGGCAATAATAAAGTTATTATTTATTTCCTTATATCATTATAAATGTTTATTATTCATGCTAGAATTGTATTAACCGGAAACATAATACATGTGTGAATACATAGACAAACAGAGTGTCACTAGTATGCCTCTACTTGACTAGCTCATTGATCAAAGATGGTTATGTTTCCTAACCATAGACATGAGTTGTCATTTGATTAACGGGATCACATAATTAGGAGAATGATGTGATTGACTTGACCCATTCCGTTAGCTTAGCATTTGATCGTTTAGTTTGTTGCTATTGCTTTCTTCATGACTCATACATGTTCCTATGACTATGAGATTATGCAACTCCCGTTTACCGGAGGAACAGTTTGTGTGCCACCAAACGTCACAACGTAACTGGGTGATTATAAAGGTGCTCTACAGGTGTCTCCGAGGGTACTTGTTGGGTTGGCGTATTTCGAGATTAGGATTTGTCACTCCGATTGTCGGAGAGGTATCTCTGGGCCCACTCGGTAATGCACATCATTATAAGCCTTGCAAGCATTGCAACTAATGAGTTAGTTGCGGGATGATGTATTACGGAACGAGTAAAGAGACTTGCCGGTAACGAGATTGAACTAGGTATTGAGATACCGACGATCGAATCTCGGGCAAGTAACATACCGATGACAAAGGGAACAATGTATGTTGTTATGCGATTTGACCGATAAAGATGTTCATAGAATATGTAGGAGCCAATATGAGCATCCAAGTTCCACTATTGGTTATTGACCGGAGACGTGTCTCGGTCATGTCTACATAGTTCTCGAACCCGTAGGGTCCGCACGCTTAAAGTTCGATGACGGTTATATTATGAGTTTATGCATTTTGATGTACCAAAGGAGTTCGGAGTCCCGAATGAGATCGGGGACATGATGAGGAGTCTCGAAATGGTCGAGACATAAAGATCTATATATTGGACGACTATATTCGGATATCGGAAAGGTTCCGAGTGATTCGGGTATTTTCGGGAGTACCGGGGAGTTAAGGGAATTCGTATTGGGCCTTAATGGGCCATACGGGAAATGAGAGAAAAGCCTCAAAGGGTGGCCGCACCCCTCCCCATGGGCTGGTCCGAATTGGACTAGGGAGGGGGGGCGCCCCCTTCCTTCCTTCTCCTTTTCCCTTCCCTTTCCTTCCCTCCTACTCCTCATACTTGGAAGGGCTCCTAGTTCTACTAGGAAAGGGGGAATCCTACTCCCGGTGGGAGTAGGACTCCCCTGGGGCGAGCCATAGAGAGGGCCAGCCGCGTGCGGTGCCCCCTTCCACCATAATCCACCTCGATCATATTGTAGCGGTGCTTAGGCGAAGCCCTGCGTCGGTAGAACATCATCATCGTCACCACGCCGTCGTGCTGACGGAACTCTCCCTCAAAGCTCGGCTAGATCGGAGTTTGAGGGACGTCATCGAGATGAACGTGTGCAGAACTCGGAGGTGTCGTGCGTTCGGTACTTGATCGGTCGGATCGTGAAGACGTACGACTACATCAACCGCGTTGTGCTAACGCTTCCGCTTTCGGTCTACAAGGGTACGTAGACAACACTCTCCCCTCTCGTTGGTATGCATCACCATGATCTTGCGTGTGCGTAGGAATTTTTTTGAAATTACTACGTTCCCCAACACACTTTGTACCAAATGGACATTAAAAGTTCTTTTCTAAATGGTAAAATTGAGGAGGAAGTTTATGTTAAGCAACCTCCCGGCTTTGTCAATCCTAAGAAACCTAATCATGTCTACAAACTTCACAAAGCCCTTTATGGTCTTAAACAAGCTCCTAGAGCATGGTATAAATGCTTGACCAAGTTCCTTATTGAAAAAGGCTTTGAAATTGGAAAAATAGATTCTACGCTTTTTACTAAAAGGGTTAATGGAGAACTATTTGTATGCCAAATTTATGTTGATGATATTATATTTGGATCAACTAACCCTCATTTTAGTGAAAAGTTTGGGAAGCCAATGTCGGAGAAGTTTGAGATGTCTATGATGAGTGAACTCAAATTCTTTATTGGTTTGCAAATCAAGCAAACTAAGGAAGGCACCTTTGTCTTTCAAACGAAGTACACCAAGGACTTATTCAAGAAGTTCAATATGCAAGAATGCAAAGGTATGCCTACACCCATCTTGATTTGACCAAAGATGGTGAACCGGTTGATCAAAAATTTTACCGCTCTATGATTGGTTCATTGTTATATCTATGTGCTTCACGTCCCGATATTGTGCTAAGTGTGTGCATGTGTGCACGATATCAAGCTGCTCCTAAGGAATGTCATCTTAAGGCCGTGAAGAGGATAGTGAGATACTTAATACATACACCAAATTTTGGCATTTGGTATCCAAAGGGGGCTTCCTTTGATCTTGTTGGCTACTCCGACTCGGACTATGTCGGTAACAAGGTTGATAGAAAGTCCACTTTGGGTACTTGTCAATTCCCTGGTAGATCTCTTGTGTCTTTGTCTTCCAAGAAACAAAACTCGGTATCCTTATCCACCGCCGAAGCGGAATACATTGCCGCTGGTTCATGTTGTGCTCAATTACTCTGGATGACCCAAACTCTTAAAGATTATGGGATATATGTGAAACATGTTCCATTACTTTGTGACAATGAAAGTGCTATCAAGATTGCTCACAATCCCGTGCAACACTCTCGAACTAAGTATATTGAAGTTCGTCATCATTTCATCCGAGATCACGTTGGTAAGGGTGACATAAACCTTAAGCATGTTCCCACCGATAAGCAATTAGCGGATATATTCACTAAAACACTTGATGAGAAAGTGTTTTGCAGGTTAAGAGGTGAATTGAACATCATTGATGCTTCAAACTTGGAGTAGGAACTCCATTGGATACATGCAAGAGTTGAGCTTACGACTAATCACTTGATATTTCTCCTATGATGATTATCTTATGTCTTGAAAATTTGCATCTTTCATGTTATCTAACCCTTGTAGGTACTTGGATGAATCTAATTCTATGAGATTGCAACTCACTCACATCTTGAGCAATCTCTACATCACCAAGTCTCTATACAATGGTGGCTGATGACAAGGAAGCACGAAACCTTTCAAACATATCCTTTGACAAATTCTATGTTGAGTTTCATGATTGTCATGTTAGATACACAAGTGCTCTTCCTTGCAAAAACTAACCCATGTAGGTAGATGAACTCAAAATCCAAAGGGTGCTCCCAACTCTTGATGGGCTACATCAACCTTGAGCAACCCACACAAGTTCAACTACATGATCAAGATCAACACTGCCACCCAAGGTATGTTATTCCATCTTAGAGTAGCTTTACTCCAAGTCATGAGTCAAAGCAACTCGACAAGATGTGAATACATCAAAATACTTAAACGAAAAATGGTTACCGCATTTTGAGCTCAAACAATGAGTACGACCTATGATCAAGTGATCTCACTTGACTCCTAAGTCAATATACTCTAACATAGGTGACTTTGTCACCGCCCAACTATAGATGAAGTTCTCTTGTGTTCTTTTCTGTGTTCTTGCATTTGTCTCATGCATATTTGTTTCCCCTTTCAAAAAAAAACTTCATCTAGATCTTTTAGTTTCTTTTCTTTGCTTTTTATTCTGCATTTTCTACATCCAATTCATTGCATATCTTTGTGAGATCTTATCTGTCCAGTGAGCTCAGGTGACAAGTGTTTTTCTCTGTGATGAACTCAGTTCCACCGGTTTCATGTCTCCGGTCTAGCCGAAGATTTTCGGAGCAACCGAAGCATACAACTCGGTGACACCGATTTTTGGAGCAACCGAAGCATAAAACATTTTGCCATTTATTCCTGCTTTATTCTTGATCCAGCTCCACTCAATGAATCTTGTCCTCTGCAAGCATCACATTTACCTTAATGCTTTGTATTGTGATTCAAGGACTGAACCCATTCACAACAAATTCCAGAAGACCCTTCTTGGAAATTGATGTCAAAGGGGGAGAGAGAGATCACATCAAAGCTTAATCATATCTCTAGGGGGAGGGAATACTCAAGAAAAGAGTAATCTCCAAGGATCCCAGATGCTTGATGTTCAAGAGGATGGATGCCACATGTCTTCTTGGGGGAAAGACATGTTCATATGTGCTTATTTGCATTAGCTCTGTTCATTTGTTTCTTTGAGCTCTATTTTTATGTTGCCTATCGTCTCCCAGTATCCCATGCTAGAATCAGGGGGAGCAAGACATCCAAGGGAAAGAAAGTTATTAAATTCATTGCATATCTTTCTCTTTGGGGACATGTCAATATCTATCATGGTACTCTGTACTCACTCTACATGTCATCCCAGTCTTGGTACTCTTGTGGTTTCTTTTGTTTGCTCTAGCTAGTGGGTGCATCTGTGTTATCTAACCTTGTTTACGCAGGCTCATCCCATCCTAGCCAACTCAAGACCACAAGGTAAGTATATGCATCATAGTCATGTGTATGAGAAATTCTTGCTGATGTACATACTGTTTGCAAGAAGGACTTGTGGGCATGAAGGTACATTTCCCATATTCATGTCTTTTGCCCTGATGCATATAGCCAAGATACATGTAACACATTGCTACTCGGTCATGGTTATGCTCTCACATGCTTCTATATTCCATATTCACATGCTTCTATATTCCATATTCACATGATTGCATACATGTAGGGGGAGCCTATGCTTGTTACATGTCTTTCCAAAGCTTTACTTACTATTCTCTATATCTTTATCTAAAGCTTTGATGTATGTTGCCATCAATTACCAAAAAGGGGGAGATTGAAAGCACAAGTGCCCCTGGGTGATTTTGATAATTAATGACAACATAGCTCTTGTTGGACTAATACTTTTACCTAGTATGTTTCAGACAAGTTCAACAAATTGAGTGGCATGGACTAAAGGATGTGGAACCCCTTCAAGATGCTAAGGACAAAGGATTAGCTCAAGCTTCAAGATCAAGACTCTACATTTTCTATTTTAGTGATCCAAGATCACATTGAGTCTATAGGAAAAGCCAATACTATCAAGAGGGTATGAGGTGTTGCTTGATGAGGTTCTTGCTTCATAGTGCTTAGTGATATGCTCCAAAACCCTCAACTACCTTCCCACATCCACATATGACCTAAACCAAAAGTCAATTCTTTCCATCCGGCGCCACCGAGTTCAGCTGACATAGCCACTGCCAGACACCCTAATCAATTCGGTCTCACCGATGGGATCTCGGTCTCACCGAGATGGGCTTGCAAACTCTCTGTTACCTATTGCAATATTTTCGGTCCCACCGAGTTATGCAATCGGCCCCACCGAGTTTGCTTGGCCAACTCTCTGTTTCACTTATTACCCAAATCGGTCCCACCGAGTTTGTGTAATCGGTCAAACCGAGTTTTGGATTTACCCTAACCCTAGCACATCGGTACCACCGAGTTGATCCAGTCGGTCCCACCAAAAACCCTAACGGTCACTAAATTTGCTGAATCGGTCCGACCGAGTTTCTCAATTCGGTCTCACCGAGATTGGTAAATTGTGTGTAACGGTTAGTTTTTGTGTGGAGGCTATATATACCCCGCCACCCACTCTTCATTCGTGGAGAGAGCCATCAGAACATACCTACACTTCTAATACACATTTTCTGAGAGAGAACCACCTACTCATGTGTTGAGGCCAAGATATTCCATTCCCACCAAATGAATCTTGATCTCTAGCCTTCCCCAAGTTGCTTTCCACTCAAATCTTCTTTCCACCAAATCCATATCATGTGAGAGAGAGTTGAGTGTTGGGGATACTATCATTTCAAGCACAAGAGCGAGGAGTTCATCATCAACACACCATTTGTTACTTCTTGGAGAGTGGTGTCTCCTAGATTGGCTAGGTGTCACTTGGGAGCCTCCGACAAGATTGTGGAGTTGAACCAAGGAGTTTGTAAGGGCAAGGAGATCGCCTAATTCGTGAAGATCTACCGCTAGTGAGGCAAGTCCTTCGTGGGCGATGGCCATGATGGGATAGACAAGGTTGCTTCTTCGTGGACCCTTCGTGGGTGGAGCCCTCCGTGGACTCGTGCAACCGTTACCCTTAGTGGGTTGAAGTCTCCATCAACGTGGATGTATGATAGCACCACCTATCAGAACCACGACAAAAACATCCGTATCTCCAATTGTGTTTGAATTCTCCAAACCCTTTCCTTTACATTCTTGCAAGTTGCATGCTTTACTTTCCGCTGCTCATATACTCTTTGCATGCTTGCTTGAAATGTATTGTGTTTGTTAAACATGTGCCAAAACTCCACTTCAACTTAAAGAAATTAAAAACTGCAAATTTTGCTACTTAGTGTCTAATCCCCCCCTCTAGACACCTCTTCTCGATCCTTTCACCCTCCCTGGCCTCCGGTGCCTCCTTCTTCTTGCCCTTTTTGTCAGGCGCCTTGTAAGGCACCACAACCAATAGTTGTTCTAGCCACTCTGATCGGGGCTCTTCGGGCAGCGGCGCTGGGCCATTGATCTTCTCGGCCTTGGCGATCCAGCCCTACAAAATCTCCATAGAGGTTTAGGCCGAATCGTACGTGGTATGAATATCCGAACACATGTTAAAGATAAATGTTGATCACCTCCTTTGGAGGGTTTGCTATGTCAAGGCCGATGTCCTTCCCCTCGACCGGCTACTACTCTTGAGGCTTGAATAGCATACCCCATATTTTATCATGGGTTGTGCCGAAGAGGTGTTGCATGGTGGCCGGATCCTCGAGCTCATGCTCCCACATTGGCTTGGCCCTCTCCTGGCAAGGGAGGAGTCAATGGTAGAGCATGATCTAGACCATGTCAACCAGCTTTGTGTCAGCCTCCATTACGCTGATGACTCGCTTCTGCAGCACCTTCACATGGGCAGCGCACCACCAGTCCAGACTCTTGGTGGTCCACGAGGCCAGTCTGGTAGGGGGTCCGAACCTGAATGCGGGAGCCGCTCCCCAGGAGGCATTCCTTGGCTCGATGATATAAAACCACTCCTTTTGCCACACCTTAACGGTGTCGATAAACTTGCCCTTCGGCTACTTGACCCGCATCAGCTTACTGATCATGGACCCGCTGCAGTCCGCATGGTCGCCGCCCACCACCTTGGGCTTGACGTTGAACACCTTCAGCCATAGGCCGAAGTGCAGTCAGACTTAGAGGAGTGCTTCACGGAAGACGATGAAGGTCGATATGTGGAGGAGGGAGTTGGGGGCCAGGTCATGAAAATATTGCACGTAAAATAACATCAACCCCCTTACGAAGGGGTGTAGAGGAAATCCAAGCCCTCTGAGAAATGAGGGAGAAACACAACCCTTTCGCCCGGCCTAGGCGTGGGGATGATCTGGCCCGGCTCAGGGGCCCGATGGGCGATATTGGCCGACAAATAGCCGGCCTAGTTCATCTTCAGGATGTCATTGCCAGTGACGATGGAGGCATCCCACTTCCCATTGGCACCAGATTCGGCCATGGCGAGGGCGAGCGGGGTGAGATTCACCGTGAGGCAGAGAGATTGGGCACTGGAGCTCTGAAGGATTGCATAGGCGACAGTGGAAGGTGGGAGAAGGCGTGGGATGCAGATTGTAGCTATCCCCTCTTTATAAGCCATAGAAGGACCACGAGTCCCTCTTTTCACGCCGTAGGCTTCTCAACTTCCCGATAATCTTGTAACATTATGTGCGAGTGGGGCGTCGGGATCATTGATCATATCCCCAAAAAATGAAGCATGATCTCTGCCTTGAAAAGACGTGCCAATAAGGAGTCGGCCTTGAGCCGCACATCAAGAACTGCCCACTGTGCAGAGTTATGACCGGTTGCGGCCCTCCAATTAAAGGGAAAAAAGTTGTCAGTCAAAGACACTGTTCACACTTGACCGACTGTCTTCTTTTCCTTCAGGTGTAAGCGAAATGGACATTTCAGTTTCTGAACACTGCATGACTCCGGGCGTACACATGATTCATTGAAGAACTCACCTCGCAACCCGAGTACTATATGGTGTGCGAATGCCGACACAATCCCCGGCGTTGGAGGCAAGTTCAGGGGCTACTGAGGGAGTCATGGATTATGGGGTCCTCAGGAAGCCGGCCCATTGGATGCGGGCTGGACTGGTGAGTCCCTATAACAACATAAGACCCATGATCGGATAAGGGAACTTCGGAGCTGTGGTGTGCCCTCCAAGCCAAGAATAGGCAGGATCTTCCTCTTACCATAACTAATCACGTGTAACCCTAACCCTATCGGTGCCTATATAAACCGAGGGTTGTAGTCTTTAGGGTTAGAGCTGCATATATCACCTCATCACCTTAAGGGTTAGCTCATTCTGATCTCGAGGTAGATCCACACTGTAATTGTATACACATCCAATATAATCAAGCAGGACATAGGGTATTACCTCTTTGAGAGGGCCCGGACCTGGGTAAACACCGTGTTCATCGTCCCGTGTTCCCCATCGATCCAAGATCCACAGCTCGGGACCCCCTACCCCGAGGTCTGCCGGTTTTGACATCGACACCCACACTCACTAGGCGACGGTTTAAAATGCCATCATGGAAAGGGGTTAAAAACCGTTCATATAGCACCTCGTTGTACCAGTGATTCTTCTACCTAGTGGCAGTGCATCATGTTTTCTCATAGTTTTGGAGTTGGCTAGGTAGGTGTGTGGCCTTGGGGTCAGTGTGGAAGTCGGAGCAGTGCTACCTCTTGAGTACTGCGTTGGTTTTCCCTTGAAGAGGAAAGGGTGATGCAACAAAGTAACGTAAGTATTTCCCTCAGTTTTTGAGAACCAAGGTATCAATCCAGTAGGAGACTACACGCAAGTCCTTTGTACCTACACAAACAAATAAGAACCTCGCAACCAACGTGATAAAGGGGTTGTCAATCCCTTCACGGTCACTTACGAGAGTGAGATATGATAGAGATAGTAATAATAAGATAAATATTTCTGGTATTTCTATGATATAGATTGAAAGTAAAGATTGCAAAATAAACGGCACCAGAAATAGCTAGTTGACGGGATATTAATATAATAGAGAATAGACCCGGGGGCCGTAGGTTTCACTAGTGGCTTCTCTCAAGATAGCATAAGTATTACGGTGGGTGAACAAATTACTGTCGAGCAATTGATAGAAAAGTGCATAATTACGAGAATATCTAGGAATGATCAGGTATATAGGCATCACGTCCGCGACAAGCAGACCGAAACGATTCTGCATCTACTACTATTACTCCACACAACGACCGCTATCCAGCATGCATCTAGAGTATTAAGTTCATAAGAACAGAGTAACGCATTAAGCAAGATGACACGATGTAGAGGGATAAACTCAAGCAATACGATATAAACCCCATATTTTTATCCTCGATGGCAACAATACAATACGTGCCTTGCTGCTCCTGCTGTCACTGGGAAAGGACACCACAAGATTGAACCCAAAGCTAAGCACTTCTCCCATTGCAAGAAAGATCAATCTAGTAGGCCAAACCAAACTGATAATTCAAAGAGACTTCCAAAGATAACTAAATCATACATAAAAGATTTTAGAGAAGAATCAAATATTGTTCATAGATAAACTTGATCATAAACCAACAATTCATCAGATCTCGACAAACACACCGCAACAAGAGTTACATCAAATAGATCTCCAAGAAGATCGAGGAGAACATTGTATTGAGATCCAAAAAGAGAGAAGAATCCATCTAGCTAATAACTATGGACCCAAAGGTCTGAAGTAAACTACTCACACATCATCGGAGAGGCTATGGTGTTGATGTAGAAGCCCTCCGTGATTGATTCCCCCTCCGGCGGAGCTACGGAAAAGGCCCCAAGATGGGATCTCTTGGGTACAGAAGGTTGCGGCGGTGGAAATAGGGTTTCGTGGTGCTCCTGGATGTTTTCGGGGTATATGGGTATATATAGGAGGAAGAAGTAGGTCGGTGGAGCCACGAGGGGCCCACAAGGGTGGGGGCATGCCTAGGGGGCAGGCGCACCTCCCTGCCTCGTGGCCTCCTCGTTGATTTCTTGATGTCCACTCCGAGTCCTCTGTATCACGTTTGTTCCAAAAATAACTCTCCCGAAGGTTTCATTCCGTTTGGATTCCGTTTGATATTCCTTTTCTGCGAAACACTGAAATAGGCAAAAAACAGCAATTTGCACTGGGCCTTGTGTTAGTAGGTTAGTCCCAAAAATACTATAAATGTGTATAAATAAGCCCATTAACATCCAAAACAGATAGTATAATAGCATGGAACAATCAAAAATTATAGATACGTTGGAGACGTATCAAGCATCCCCAAGCTTAATTCCTGCTCGTCCTCGAGTAGGTAAATATTTAAGACATAATTTTTTATGTGGAATGCTACCTAGCATATTTCTCAATGTAATTTTATTTATTGTGGCATGAATGTTCAGATCCGGAAGATTTAAGACAAAAGTTTAATATTGACATAAAAATAGTAATACTTCAAGCATACTAACAAAGCAATCATGTCTTCTCAAAATAACATGGCCAAAGAAAGTTATCCCTACAAAATCATATAGTTTGGCTATGCTCTATCTTCATCACACAAAGTATTTAATCATGCACAACCCCAGTGACAAGCCAAGCAATTGTTTCATACTTTTGGTGTTCTCAAACTTTTTCAATCTTCACGCAATACATGAGCGTGAGCCATGGACATAACACTATAGGTGGAATAGAATGGTGGTTGTGGAGAAGAAAAAAAGGAGAAGATAGTCTCACATCAACTAGGCATATCAACGGGCTATGGAGATGCCCATCAATAGATATCAATGTGAGTGAGTAGGGATTGCCATGCAACGGATGCACTAGAGATATAAGTGTATGAAAGCTCAACAAAAGAAACTAAGTGGGTGTGCATCCAACTCGCTTGCTCACGAAGACCTAGGGCATTTTGAGGAAGCCCATCATTGGAATATACAAGCCAAGTTCTATAATGTAAAATTCCCACTAGTATATGAAAGTGACAACATAGGAGACTCTCTATCATGAATATCATGGTGCTACTTTGAAGCACAAGTGTGGTAAAAGGATAGTAACATTGTCCCTTCTCTCTTTTTCTCTCATTTTTTCATTTTTTTTATTTGGGACCTCTTCTTCTTCTTTTTTATGGCCTCTTTTCTTTTTTTCGTCTGGAGTCTCATCCCGACTTGTGGGGGAATCATAGTCTCCATCATCCTTTACTCACTTGGGACAATGCTCTAATAATGATGATCATTGAGGGGGTCCTGGACTAAGGGGTCCTCGGGCATCCGGCCTGTTAGCCATGGGCCGGACCGATGGGCTGTGAAGATGCGAAGACCGAAGACTATACCCGTGTCCGGATGGGACTCTCCTTGGCGTGGAAGGCAAGCTTGGCGACCGGATATGTAGATTCCCTTCTTTGTAACCGACCTTGTGTAACCCTAGATCCTTCCGGTGTCTGTATAAACCGGAGGACTTAGTTCGGATAGGGGAGATTCATTATGATAGCCATAAAAGCTAGACCTCTAGGGTTTAGCCATACGATCTCGAGGTAGATCAACTCTTGTAATACTCCTATTCATCAATATCAATCAAGCAGTACGTAGGGTATTACCTCCATAGAGAGGGCCCGAACCTGGGTAAACATCGTGTCCCTTGTCTCCTATTACCATCGACCTGAGACGCACAGTTCGGGACCCCCTACCCGAGATCCACCGGTTTTGACACCGACGTTGGCGCTTTCATTGAGAGTTCCTCTGTGCTGTCGCTAAAAGGTTTGATGGCCCTGAGGGAGTCCTGGATTAGGGGGTCTCCTGACAGCCGGACTATATCCTTTGGCCGGACTGTTGGACTATGAAGATACAAGATTGAAGACTTCGTCCCATGTCCGGATGGGACTCTACTTGGCGTGGAAGGCAAGCTAGGCAATACGGATATGGATATCTCCTCCTTTGTAACCGACCTTGTGTAACCCTAACCCTCTCCGGTGTCTATATAAACCGGAGGGTTTTAGTCCGTAGGACACAACAACTACAACATACAATCATACCATAGGCTAGCTTCTAGGGTTTAGCCTCTCTGATCTCGTGGTAGATCTACTCTTGTACTACACATATCATCAATATTAATCAAGCAGGACGTAGGGTTTTACCTCCATCAAGAGGGCCCGAACTTGGGTAAAACATCGTGTCCCCTGCCTCCTGTTACCATCCGTCTTAGACGCACAGTTCGAGACCCCCTACCCGAGATCCGCCGGTTTTGACGATCGCTTTGACGAGTATCTGCCACCACCACCTCCTCGAGTATCTCTTTGACGATCGCTTTGGTGGAATAGTGCGGAATTGAGTCTACAACAACCCTGGACAATTTCGTCGAGTTCCGATGGAGGAATCTCTAGCAATCCACGATATACCGGAGCCCTATCAAATCTGGATGGGAATTTGGATGAGTTTAGGGCGTGGTGTCCAGCTTCTAGCTCGGACGTCCTTTGGAAGATCCAACCACTGATCGGCTGCGGAATTCCTATATCTACCACCTCTCAAAATTTCGGCTCGATCCGACCGTCCAAACTCCGGGAACCTTCCGATTAGTGCATCACTTTTTGGATCTGTTTTCTGCGCGAAAACGAATCCGACCCGGGTTCATCTTTTTTATGAACGGGAGTTCGGACATCCCTTTTGAAGGAAGTTTTGTATGGGGTATTGTGTTTTGTTCCCGAACACATCCCACTAACTTTAAGATCTTTTGAACATGATCTTCAACATCATGCTGGTGTCAAACCAGTCCGGCAATATTACTCCACGGATGCCGACCTGCGCTAGACACGTCGTCACTTTAGCCGAGCTCAACTTCTTCGGATCATCATCTCGGCAAGCTGAACAAGAGTCCGGCATCGCAAAGGATAAATCATCATCAACATCGCCGCCCCATGGATTACATGGAGCGGGCATACCGGCATCGCTGCACGGTTGCTTCATCAAGCCGGCATCGACCACGTCACGACCTGCATCGACAGGGCCGCACAATTGCTTCTTCAAGCTGGTGTCCATCACGCCGACCTACTTCGACTCATCGGCTGACGCCGAGGCTTCGACATCTCGGCTGGACCGGGGGCTTCACCATCTCTTCATCAACCTACTCCGGTAATGGGTGTGCGGATCGAGTCCCAATTTTGGGAATCACCTTCCTTCGGATTGCTACAACAAATAAACCAGGTGCTATTAATCCTAGTATTTTTTGCTTGTTTGGGTTCAATTTTTCCCAAGGAATTATTACTCTTGTTTGTCCATCATATGTACATAGGTCTATCAAATGATGGCCGCATTAATGACGGTCGCATGGCGATCTGGTCAGTCTCCGTACATAGTCTGATGAATGCCGCACTCGGAGCTTGGACCGACCTGCGAATTCAGGCTTTGCCACGCCTTTACTGCATCACGCCGATGCCCTGCATCGACTTGACTTCGGCGCCAGGCCATATTTCTTTTATTACTTACTTTGCATAAATTATTTATTATGCAACATTTTTATTATTATTATTATTACTATTATCTCCGGTCTGCACTACTTTTTGTGCACAGGAAAATGATCCGGGGACTTCGGCATCACTCTGCCGGCCTGCATTGACCGTGCTATGTCACCACTTCGGAGTGCCGAGCTCTCTGCTCCGCCACCTCGGGACCGGCTTAGGGGATGGCACCTTGCCCCGCATCAAGCTCGGACCGCGTCATCAATACCGAACATATTAACCAGCTAAGTCGCTTTCATGCTCAAAGCTTTAATTTCTAACTTGTGTTCGGTTCGGCCAAGCATTATACTTTTTTGGAAAAAAGTTGCTTGTAAAAAACTTTTTTTGTGACGCATAAATTCAAATACCCCGTTTACTTGGGGGCTTCCTTTATCAAGCTTTTTCCTGTTGCATATGATTATACTTGTACGGCTTCGTTCCTTGTTCGTGTATTACGCCACAATATGCACCATATTGACTTAAACAATTTGCAAGCTAGATTGCCTCACTCCTGTGTTTACCCCTACGTTCCCGATTGTTCGGCTAGGGAGTAAAGGGAGCACCTCTGCGATTGTCACGATCGGGTCAACCGAGCCGGACCTCAGACTGGGTGAAGCCGAAAGCTAGCGCTCTTATAGTTATTCAATGATGGTCGGCACATAACGGAACTCATGAGTACAAAAAATCTATTGCACAAGTCTCATAATAACAATGAGCACCGAAGAAATATATCGGTGGGGGTACTATTTTCTTCAAAGATGCTTCTTACACTTCACGGTAATATAGCATAAGTTCCCTGAGCGCGCTTTGTCTGTTACAGCCTTATGGCCTGATTGCCTGGTTATTGGAAACACCGTCGATATTCTCGACCGATGGAGTACATAACACTTTTCGGTCCTTAACCGAAGAGGGAGAAGCTGACGGTCGGTTAAGACGCGTTTAAAGTTCGGTTCAACATAGATATGATATAAGTACTTCGGTACATGCAATCATTCTTCTACCCAAGTCACTTGGGGGCTCTTAAGTTTATTTGAGCCATTTTATAATAAGTGTTCTTCTTCTTAGTCGTTGCAAAGTTTTACTATTATTTATCACTCCTTTTTTCGACACGAGTGTGCGGTCACTAGCCAGGGAGCCTAATTTCTCTCTCAAAGCCGCTAGAGTTTAGTTTGCTAAACTGGCCTGATGAGAAGTACTCCGCCTTCAGGATAGGAGGTTGAAGCCGTAGGCTGACCCGCTCGAAGTCTTGAGATAGGATATGTCATGTTAAAAGACGACAGAAGCACTTCTTTTTTCTAAGACCAATTTTTGGATTGGCACCGAACACTTGATCTTGTTCGAACATCATGTTTTTACTGACGTTTCTTGGTTTCCCAAGCTTTTTGGCACTTCTAAACTATTTGTGCTTTTCCAGCATTAGTCTCGAAGTGCAACGCCGGACACCTTTAGGGATTCGGCAAAAACATTCTCAGATATTGCTATATATGCATCGGTTTCGAATTGTGTCTTCGGTCAATAGTTGGGTTGCCCGGCTCCTGCACTTGCTTCCTACGTTCCGTTTTATTCGGCTAGGCGTGCAAAGGGAGAACCACTGTGATTGTGCTTCCAGCTCACATGGTTGAGCACCTTAGTGGAGAAAGCCGAAAACTGACTGTCACAATAAGCGTAAACTGGTCAGCGATCCGATGACTATGACGGGCCATTCATAACATTGGCCGAAGTGTTTACGACTTGACCTCGACTGTCGCCGAACACTACCGGGGGCTATTAACTGGCCTCCCAAACTAAATCCTCGATATTTTGCTCTTACATTAGAGCTGAGGTTTAATGATCATGCTTAGCATGACAACCCAAAGAAAGGAACCGATACCGGGACTATTTTCTTTGGAAGACGTTTCTTCTGTTAAACAGTAATATAACTCTCTGTGTACCTTTGTTTATAAAACCGTGTGGCCAGATTGCCTTGTTTGTCGTAAATCTTTTCCCTCATAAAGGTTTTATGAAGTAGGACAAACACTCCTCGGCTACTGGCCAAGGAGGTGGAAGCCGATGGTCGGTCAACAAAGTTTTGTACAATGCGGATCCGAGCATTAATGATGTAAAGTACTTGGATACATAGAGTCATTACACATAATTTGTGATTTTACTATGGATATTGATCCTTAATTCGGCCACCCGTGCCCGCATTAAGGCTAGGGGGCTACTGGGCTTCGGGCTTATTATTTACAAGTATTAAAGGGGCACATCGATCCCCTGATCCAGTGTTGCCACCCGACCAGTTTCTCGGGGGCTACTGCATTGCTTGTCCAATGCAGAAAATTTTATGTGTAATATAGTTTCCAAGGAGATTTTGATCCTCAGGTTGGTCGGCCGCACCCAACCTAAGTCTTGAGGACTGAGCACGCCGCTTTTGTGTCCCGAAGTATTCTGCCGAGCTAGGACTTGATCCTCAGGCCGATTTTGCAAATCAACCTGAGTCTCAGCAGCTACTGGGATCAGCGGTCTTATGTCATCCTTCATGTGCATCTCGGGTTTTAGACCGATACACACCTTGAGGGCTACTGGCTATATATCTCGGCAGAGAATAAATTGCACCAATAAAAAATATTGACAAAAATCGGCCCATAGTCGGGGTGGTGCACCACCTCGGAAGCAGCCCGGTATATAGCTCGGGTGCTAGTGGCTGGCTCCATAGAGGGCATTTCCGGCATTAAGCTCGGCTAAAATCCTTCAAAACTTCTTTGAACCAAGGTGATTTACGACACCTTGGATACGGTCCGGCGTTGGAGCTCGGATACATAGTCCAGCGTTGGAGCTCGGATACATTCCGGCGTTAGAGCTGGGAAGTGCGGACTTGGGCGCTGGAGCTCGAGTGCGCGGAAAATGGATAGGCAAAGGAGGAAGAAGGCATAGGTGAAAGGGTGGATTCTTATCCCCTTATATGGGCGGACGCAACTACGTGTCCCCACCAGCCTGGTAAAACTCGCTTGCCTCCCAAGCGCCGTGGTAAATGGCACGGTTAGGGTTACCCACGTCCGTATTGATGAGAAACCCGTAAAAAGGGCACGCGATCTCTGCTTTGACAAGACGTGCCAAGGAAACCGCCTCGCAAAACATGCTGAGGTGGAAAAGTAAAAACGATTCGAGTAAAGGACTTGGCCGTAGTGTGATAGCGCACTGCGGAACACGTCAGCAGATTTGATTTGTGTCAATATTATTCTATCTATGGCAATATGTGGAAACTTATTTTGCAGAACCGGACACTACTCTTGGTGTTTACAAATCTTCTATGAAGGACTTGGAGGAGGAACCCGCCTTGCAATGCCGAAGACAATTTGCGCACCGGATTCATCGTCATTGAGGCCTGGTTCAGGGGCTACTGAGGGAGTCCTGGATTAGGGGGTGTTCGGGTAGCCGTACTATACCTTCAGCCGGACTCCTGGACTATGAAGATACAAGATTGAAGACTTCGTCCCGTGTCCGGATGGGACTTTCCTTGGCATGGAAGGCAATCTTGGCGATGCGGATATTCAAGATCTCCTACCATTGTAACCGACTCTGTGTAACCCTAACCCTATCCGGTGTCTATATAAACCGGAGGGTTGTAGTCCGTAGGCAATCAACTCCATACACAACAATCATACCATAGGCTAGCTTCTAGGGTTTAGCCTCCTTGATCTCGTGGTAGATCTACTCTTGTACTACCCATATCATCAATATTAATCAAGCAGGATAGGGTATTACCTCCATTGAGAGGGCCCGAACCTGGGTAAAACAAAGTGTCCCATGTCTCTTGTTACCATCCGGCCTAGACGCACAGTTCGGGACCCCCTACCCGAGATCCGCCGGTTTTGACACCGACACCTACTATCATCGATAGCGATGCAGTCTAGGGTGAGACTTTTCTCCCCGGACAGATCTTCGTATTTAGTAGCTTTGCACTGCGGGCCAATTCGCTTGGCCATCTGGAGTAGATTGAAAGTTACGCCCGTGGCCACCAGGTCAGGTTTGGAAGCTTAAACTACACGGCCGATATCCGTGGAGACTTGATCTTCGATGGATTCGAGCCTCTGCCTTGTGCGTCACACGGTCACGATGAGTAAAATTTAGCTCTACCACCGAACAGTGTTCAGGAGATCGCACAAGCAGCCGCTCCGACTCTTAATTCGGAGCCAGTTGCGCCGTCCATGGACGGGTGGATGGACCCCGCCACGGAGGCCTTACCCTTAGCGGCGATCGAGCCAAACATCGACCTTACCTTGCACGAGAGCCATGTTGATAAACTGCCGGATCCCTGTCCGGCCACGGACTCCGAACCGCCCGTGCCCGCTCCTATCGAATCCGATTGGGCGCCGATCATGGAGTTCACCTCCATGGATATTTTTCAGCACTCGCCCTTTGGTGACATACTGAACTCATTAAGGTCTCTCTCCTTGTCAGGAGGATCCTGGCCAAACTATGTCCGGCAGGATTGGGATGTGGACGACTAAGAAATTCGCGGCCCACCCACCACCCACTTAGTATCCACTATCGATGACTTAACCGACATGCTCGACTTCGACTCCGAAGACATCGACAGTATGGACGATGATGCGGGAGACATAGAGGAACCACTGCCCACAGGGCACTGGACAGCGACATCATCATACGATATATACATGGTGGATACACCCAAAGAAGGCAATGGCGACGAGATAGCGGAGGATGACCCCTCCAAGAAGCAACCCAAGCGCCAACGTCAGCGACGCCGCTCTAAGTCCTGCCAAAGCAAAAGTGGTGATACCGGCACAGGAGATAATAACACTCCGGATAGTGCCGAAGACAACAACAATCCCCTCCAGCAAGATTTAGAGCAGGAGGATGGAGGAGCCAGCCCTCCTGAGAGAGCGGCAGATGGAGAGGAGGAGGATGATAATTACATGCCCCCCTTCGAAGACGAGGCAAGCCTCGGCGACGATGAATTCGTCGTGCCAGAGGATCTTGTTGAACAAGAGCGCTTCAAACGTCGGCTTATAGCCACGGTAAATACCCTTAAGACAAAGCAGCAGCAGCTTCAAGCTGATCAAGATCTGCTAGCTGACAGATGGACTGAAGTCCTCATGGCCGAGGAATATAAACTCGAGCGCCCCTCCAAGAGTTACCCAAAATGCAGGTTGCTACCTGTAAGTGCATCTAGTGCCCCTTAGTGATTTTGGTGTATTGAAGACTTATAGGTTAAGGGACTAATGCGTTTGTGAGTGTACACAGGTCTATAAGGCTATGAGGAGTTTGATATTTATAGAGAAAGTTGACCAGTAAAAATGAAGTTCTTGGACTGAAGACTTTGGATCTCTGAAGACTTTCTGGAGACTTTGAAAATGAAGAAATTGGTGTGACCATGAAGACTTGGTATTCATTCGAGGAACATGAAGCGTGAAGGCTTTTGTTTTCGTAGTTTCATTTTCTCTTTCTTGAGTCATAGGAAACACTGTACTGTTAAAGGGGGTCGAGGAAATACTAAGGAAAAATTTCCATGTGATGCTCAACTCAAAATCCTACACCTACCAATCCCTTCGAGTGAAGCCATTAGAAATCTCATACAGTTCAGTCAATTTCTTCAGTGACAAAGTCTCTGAGGAATTTGTCCTGACTGAGGAGTTAGCAATTCTCCAGTGCGGATTTCCTACACAGTGAGGAACATGATAGCCCTGAGGATTTTGCTACTCAAAATTCCGACCGCCTGTGCAATGCTCCAGCTATCCCAAAATATCTATCCACCTAACGGTCATATCATTGAAGGGCATTTAGGTCTTATCATGTCGGGCTGCTCCCTAGGCTATAAATAGCCGCCCCCTACAACCACTAGCTGGTTGGCTGCTCCGAGAGAAACTGACACTTGTCATTTGAGAGCAACCCATCCTCTGAGGACTTTGAGCGAAAATCATCAAGTGAGGAAAAACCCAAAACCCAAACACCTACAAACCCCAAGTGATTGAGCATCACTAAAGAGATTGATCCTGCGTGGATCTGACGCTTGTTACCTTTGAAGACTGTGCTTCTTCCAGAGGGTTAGGTGTCATGGTCTAGAGCATCCAAGAGGAATTGTGGATCGCCGAGTGACCGAGTTTGTGAAGGTTTGGAAGTCGCCTGAAGACTTACCACGAGTGATTGGACGAGATCTGTGTGACCTTAGTTCAAGGATAATACGGTGAGGACTGGGTGTCCTGAGCTGCGTGTTCAGGACTGTGTGTCCTTGAGTTTAAATACTCAGCCACTCCAACCAGACGTACAACTGAGACAACAGTTGGAACTGGTCTACCAAATCATTGTCTTCACCAAGCTCACTGGTTCCATTTCATCAACTCTTTCATTTCCTCATAATTGAGTTGTGTACTTGTTCTTATCTGTGTTTGAAGACTTTGACTGAAGACTTTCTCAATTTCCTCAGTTCAATTTCTTCAATCTGTTTGTCTTCATCCTGTGTTATCCTGTGCTTATGCTTCCTGTACTATGTGCCTGTCTTCATTTCATCATGATGACTATGCTTGTATTCTATTATGTTTACTGTTGAGTACTTATTCCGCTGCTAGTAGTTCTTCGTTAAGGAATTTCCTCACCGGCAAATTCCTCAGTGAAGAATTTCATAAAAATCGCCTATTCACCCCCCTCTAGTCGATATAACACACTTTCAATTGGTATCAGAGCAAGGTACTCCCTTGTTCTGTGTGATTTTCGTTTAATCACCTGGAGTTTTAGTTATGTCGACCGCAGGTATGACGAAAGTGACATGCCCCATCTTTGACGGTCACGAGTATCCCAAGTGGAAGGCCATGATGAAAAAACGCCTCATGGCGATGAACAGCGAGCTGTGGACCGTCACTAAGATTGGTCTGACCAATCTGTGCAAGATGGCGGAAGCTGATGACATTCACAAGTACACTCTTCTCAACCTCACGATGAACGATGTCATCTGCTCTAGTCTGTCACAAAATCAGTTCAGGAATATCATGCATCTCGATCATGCGAAGCTCATCTGGGACCGTCCCTCTGAGGTGTATGAAGGTCATTGAACCTATCATGATCCTTGGTTTGAGGACTTCAAGGAATCTCTCAAAGCTATGACATTCGAACCAGAATCATCATCTTCTGCATCATGCCTTATGGCAAAAGACGCTGAGGTAACTGAATGATACCTATCCGAGTCTAGTGATGATGAATCTGGTGATGAATTTGGACCCAACTATGTCAAACTTGCGTCCCTTGCCACTAAACAACAAAGAGCTTTGGAAAAAGTTCACTACATGCTAAACAAGAGCGATGATATGTTGGGTGAAGAAATGGATCAGTCAAAAGCTTTGGTTGAAAGTCTTCAGAGACTTCATACTAAGTATGACACCCTTCAAGATCAACATAACACTCTCTTATCCGATCATGAGAAGCTTTCTTATGAATTTCTTCGAAGAAAGCAAGACCTTGAGAAGCTAAGAGTGAGTTATGAAGATCTTCAGAAGGAGCGCGATTCACTATTTGCTCAACAAATCAGCGCTTCTCAAAAAGGAATTTGTTCCTCCATGCTTGAAGTGCATTGAACATGAATCTGCTAATTCTTCACCTGAATGTTCAAATGCTGCTAATGTTTCAAATTCTTCACATGCCTCTGCTACCACTAATTCCTCATCTGAGGACATTGCTAGTATCACTGATGATGCAGGGTTGAAGGAATTGTACATGACAGGCATGTACAAAAGCCTCAAAGGGCATCAAATTCTTTGTGATGTGCTTAAAAAGAAGATCCTCAACAGGAACCCTAGGAAAGAGTGTATTGCCTTTGAGAGGAAACTCAATGCTGATGGTACATATTGGAAGCCTGAGCAGCACCCCAAAACTACATGGGTTGCTGCAAAGGCACCTCTAGTTGATCCATCTAACCTATCTGGATATGCATGTGAATCTCCTCATTCTGATGATGAGTCATTTGACTCCAACTACAAACTGTTCAAAAATCAGAATGGTGAAGTATTTGCTAGATATGTTGGCACTAACTGCAGGAACGGTCCCCCTATAAAGAAAATCTGGGTTCCCAAAAGATGCCATGAAAATCTTGAGGTGAATGTCATTATGACACCACCCGTGAAGAATAGGAACCCCAGATCAAATTCTTCATATGGACCAAATTCTTCATATGGATCCAAGTCCTCATACGGACCAAACTCCTCACATGGATCAAATTCCTCAAAAGGATCAAAGTCCTCATATGAACATCATCGTGCTAACCCGTCTGTTTCGCAGGGAAGATCTAAGGATTATGGATATGTGCATTATTCTTCAAATGATTATGTCCATAAGTCCTTGAAGAATTTCTCTGCTTACTCTTATGCTTACTCTAACCCCTCTTATGTGAAACGAAATGGACTGGCTTCTATGCCATCCTTCTCATATGGAGCTCGCAGAATGATGAACTCTTTGCCACCCCTTCAAATGTGGGTGGTGAAGAAAAAGAACTAATCTCCTCTGCAGGGTCAGGTCTCCAGACGTACGTAATCGTCTGAAGAATTTGCTGGAGACCTGAGCATGCCTGATAGGACGCAGGCTAATCATGAAGAAATGAACTTTCATTTCTCACGTCCACATATTGCTTTATCTATTCTCTTGCTTGATGAAATTGATTTGATGAATTGATGTAATATTCTTCACTGATGAAGTATATGAGTTTGTAAGCTGCACTAATTCATCTGCAGGATGATCAACCCAAAGCCACTGAGTGGGGTCCTTGATAGTGTATGTACAAACCACATGACTGGTGACAAGAATCTATTGATGGATGCTCCATTATCTCCGTCGCATCTGAAGCATATCATCTTTGCTGACAAAGGCAAAAGTCAGGTATTGGGTCTAGGTAAGGTTGCGATCACAAAGGATCGACACATGGACAAAGTCATGCTTGTTGAGTCCTTAGGATACAACCTTATGTCTGTCTCAATGCTTTGTGATCTTGATATGGTTGTTGTCTTTGGCAAGTACCGTTGTGTTGTGGTTATGGAAGCTGACAATTCCAAAGTCTTCGAAGGCTTTAGGAGAGGAGACCTATATATTGTTGATTTCTCTACAGGAGCACAACCAGCCGTGTGCTTACTTCCAAAAGCTTCAGAAGGCTGGCTCTGGCATCAACGACTTGGTCATGCAGGCATGAGGAATTTGCACACGCTTGCGAAGAAGAAGCATGTCATTGGCATCGAGAATGTCAAATTCCTCAAGGATCACCCTTGCGGAGCCTATGAAGCTAGAAATATGACCAAGGCCAAGCATCCAGCGAAGACTATCATGACCACTACTCGACCATTTGAATTGCTTCACATGGATCTCTTCGGTCCTAATCATTATTCTGCTATTTCAAATGAAGCATCTCAATATGGCTTTGTTATTGTTGATGATTATTCTCGTTACACATGGGTACACCTTGTTACTTACAAACATGAAGTGCAGGAAGTCTTCAAACGATTTTCCTCGAGGGCTTCAACCAACTTTGGTGTGAAGATCAAGCACATCAGAAGTGACAATGGCACTGAGTTCAAGAATTCTGGTCTCGATGACTATCTTGATGAACTTGGTATTACTCATGAGTTATCTGCTCCTTATACTCCTCAGCAGAACGGCGTCGTGGAGCGTAAGAACAGGACTCTTGCTGAGATGGCTCGCACTATGCTTGATGAATACAAAACACCTTGTCGGTTCTGGACTGAGGCAATTGATAATGCGTACCACATCATCAACAGAGTATATCTTCACAAATTCTTCAAGAAGACTGCCTATGAACTCCTCACTGATAAGAAACCCAATGTATGTTATTTCAAGGTCTTCGGTGCTAAATGTTGGATTAGAAATCCTCATCACAACTCAAAATTTGCAGAGAAAGCACATGAAGGTTTTATGCTTGGTTACGGAAAGGACTCGCACACCTACAGAGTCTTCAACAACGTTCTTCACAAGGTTGTTGAAACTGTAGATGTGCGGTTTGATGAAACTAATGGCTCGCAAAGAGAGCACCTACCTACTGTGATAGATGAACCAGCACCTGAGGAAACTATCAAGTTCAAGGCTACTGAGGATGTCATTCCTACTGAAGAATCTGCTAAAGAATTCATTCCAGAACATGAAGAACGTCGAGCTAATGCACCTGAAGAAAATGCTGAAGAAAATGGTGCTGAAGAGAATGCTGATCAAATTCTTCAACGGCAACCAGCTCATCCTCGCATTGCAAAAGAAGTGCAAGTTGAAAAGATCATCAATGACATCAAAGAGCCAGGTCCTCTCACATGGTCAAAAGCTTCACATTTGTCTAACTTTTGTGGGCACTATGCTTTTGTCTCTATTACACAGCCCACTAAGGTAGATGAAGCGTTTCTGGAGCCTGAGTGGATTCAGGCCATGCAAGAAGAATTACATTAGTTCGAGCTCAACAATGTCTGGGAACTGGTCAAACATCCAGATCCTCGCAAGCACAATATCATCGGCACAAAGTGGATCTACCGCAACAAGCAAGATGAAAATGGACTTGTGGTGAGGAATAAGGCACGACTTTTAGCTCAAGGCTACATACAGGTTGAAGGAATTGATTTCGATGAAACTTTTGCACCTGTTGCTAGACTTGAGGATATTCGCATATTACTTGCTTATGCTAACCATCATGATATCACTTTATATCAAATGGATGTGAAAAGTGCATTCCTCAATGGTAAGCTTGAGGAAGAAGTATATGTTGCTCAACCCCCAGGTTTTGAAGATCCAAAGAATCCTGACAAAGTCTTCAGACTCAACAAGGCCCTCTATGGCCTCAAGCAGGCCCCACAGGCGTGGTATGATACTTTGAAGGAATTCCTCATGACGAAAGGCTTCAAACCCGGTTCACTCGACCCTACTCATTTCACTAAATCTTATGATGGTGAATTGTTTGTGTGCCAAATATATGTTGGTGATATTATATTTGGCTGTACTGACCAACGTTATAGTGATGAATTTGCCTATATGATGAGTGAAGAATACCAAATGTCTATGATGGGAGAGTTGAAATTCTTCTTAGGTCTTCAAATTCGTCAACAACGCAATGGCATATTCATATCTCAGGAGAAATACCTCAAGGATGTACTGAGAAAATTCAGCACGCAAGATTGCAAAGGCGTCAAAATTCCTATGCCCACAAATGGCCATCTGTGCACTGATGAAAATGGTATTGACTTCGATCATAAGGTATACTGCTCCATTATTGGTTCTTTATTGTACTTATGTGCATCTAGGCCAGATATAATGCTTAGTGTTTGCATGTGTGCCCGATTTCAAGCTACACCGAAGGAATCACACCATAAGGCTGTGAAGCATATTCTTCGATATCTGGCTCACACACCAACACTTGGATTATGGTACCCCAAGGGCTCGGCTTTTGATCTCATTGGATATTCTGACTCTGACTATGCTGGTGATCGTGTGGACTGCAAGTCAACATCTGGTACATGTCATTTCCTCGGACGATCTTTGGTCTGTTGGTCCTCGAAGAAACAGAACTGCGTATCACTATCTACTGCTGAAGCTGAGTACAATGCCGCTGGTTCTTGCTGTGCTCAACTCCTATGGATGAAGCAAACTCTCAAGGACTACGGCGTCAACATGAAGAATGTGCCTCTCTACTGTGACAATGAGAGTGCCATCAAGATTGCTCACAACCCAGTTCAGCACTCAAAGACAAAGCACATTTAGATTCGTCATCATTTTCTTCGCGATCATGTGTTGAAGGACGACATTTCTATTGAGCATGTGAAGACTGAAGAATAGCTAGCCGATATCTTCACAAAGCCCTTGGATGAGAAGAGATTTAGCAAGTTGCGGTGTGAGTTAAATATCCTTGAATCTTCGAATGTTCTTTGAAAAGGACACTCATCCTAACACTTATGCAAAATTGATGACTTAGATGTGCAACACATGAAGAAACGTTTTTCTTCAATTCAATGAAGAATAACACTCTTAGTGTGAAGAAATTAACGAAGAATTTGATTCTCAGAACCCTACGATAATTGTACGCGGTGTCTGAAATCATCATTCTTATACGGTGGGTCATGCCACCACTAAAAGTTGAAATTCCTCAATTATTCATATTCTTTAACTTTGCATTGTCTTCACTGCTTCCGTCGTCTTTCTTCATTGGCTCTATATATATAAATTTATGTCCTCTACAACATTCACTTATTGCTAATTCTTCAAGTTGGTTTTTCTGCTAAGTGAATGTGATCGGACCCTTCCCCCTCTATGCTATACTCAACCCAGTCTATTCACAAATTCTTCATGTGCGTTCTATTTGAAACTCATTCAAAATCTTCACTGTGTCCTTGTCAGCTGAAGAAATTGCGGACGGAACTTTAAAACCTATCTTATCGAAATTTTCGGCTTTGCCGCTCAAACCGTTCCGCATCCCACGTTATACTTATCCACTCACCCACGATCGCACACGATCTCCACCTCTCAGTACGTCGGTAACACATGTCAAGCGAATGAGAAGGGTCAGGGGCACGTTCGTCCAATTTCTTCGGGCGAGCAGTTTTTCACCGTGGCTATAAATACCCCTCCGCCCCTTCCTCACTTCTTTTACTCCGCTCGACCTCTCTCTCCAGCTCGAGCTTCTCAAACCCTAGCGCCGCCGCTACATCATCACTGTCGGTGAGGAACAACTTCACTGCCTCGACCTCATCGCCGACGTACTCACGCCGACCACGGAAATCTTCACTCCGCCGCCGCCGTAGCCGTCTTCCTCCGCCAAGTTAGGGCATGGAAGAAATGCACGAACGAACTTCACATCTCCTCACTCCAGTTCGTCGTGTTCTTCGTCCAGGGTAATTAAAAGTTACTTTTACTGCCCTTGTTGATTCAAATGATTATCTTCAAAATCTTCAAAGGTGTTTTTCTTCATAGTTTCACACACTAAACACCTCACAAGTCATCTGTTCTTGATTCGTTTCTCTAAGCATCATTTTTCTTCAAGATTCCTCAATTGTGTGGATCTTCGATCTATACAACTCTGGAACCTAAGACAAAGAACGCTTACTGAGATTCTTCAAGACTCATCTGGTCAAATTCCTCAAACTTGTTCTTTTGAAAAACCTTCCGAGAACGCATATGACCTATCCAAATTCCTCGCAACTATACTCTGTTCATAGGTACACATGTCAGCTGCTGAATCACTAGGTTCTCATCAACTTAACTCATTTGCAGCGTTCCTCGAAGAAAAGTTGCATACTTCTTCAGAGAATTCAATTGTTCAAATTCCTCAACTAAAGAAAATGGCTGACGGTAAGAAGCCATAGAAGGGAGGAAAGAGGCCCGAGGTAAATACAGCGTTTGAGATCCCTCATGAAATATATGCTGGGTACTGCACACCTACTGAGGAAACCAAGAATGAGCGCAAAGTGCGCATTCAGAAGATAGAGAGGAGATGGGCAAGAGAATGGAGGGAGTACAGATATGTCACTCCTAAGTATATGTAGAAATTCGCACTCAATCCTCCATGCCCAAGAGCTCCATTGGCACCTGGCCAAATCGCTGATCCCACCAGCCTCAAGCGCGGTGAGGACTATCCTGATGAATGGTCCAAGCGCCAAGCCAAGTTGGCTAAGCAAGCCAAAGAAGCAGTGAGGAAATTCAATGAAGACTCTGCTACTGCCGCTGCCTCTGCTGAGGCCTTTGCTATCAAGCCAAAGAAGGCTATGTCAAAGAAGCCTGCGCGCAAGCCAAGTGCTTCACCAACAATGCCCTCACGGCCAGAATCCTCAAAGCCCTCACGGCCAATTCCTCATGCTGCTCCTGTTCCTCCAAAGTCCTCAGCTCCTCCGCCAAAGCCCTCAGCTGTTCCGACTAAATCCTCAGCACCTGTGCATCTCGCCTCGTGCCAAAGGACTGCAGGCATCTCTATTGCCTCAGGTGTCTCAGCTAGTTCCTCAGCTGCACCAAGTTCCTCAGCTAGCCCCTCACTGCTGAAGACAAAGGCCACTACTAGACGAGGTCCTCGCCCAAGTCCTCAAAAGAAACAAGTCGCTTTCCAAGTGCCGTCTGAAGAAGATGAAGTTGATGATGATTAACTTGCATAAATCATCAGAGACAGGCAAGTCAGGGCCGCTAGAGCCAAAGGAACAGGGGTGCCACTGCTTTTGGATCCCAAGTTGATCCTCGACTACATTGATGTTTGGCACAAGGACCCCAACACTCCCATGCCTGACTTCAAGCTAACTCCTGGCCAAAGTCACATGCTGACCCACTTCATTCAAGAAGAAAAGTGGAAATTTGATCAGGCCAGGTAGATCAAGAAAGCGCAGTACAAGAAAGAGCGCTATCTAAAGAAAAACGTTGTCTCTATGACAACTGAAGAACCTGTCACTATTCAGACTGAGATCAAGAAACTCAGTGATGACTTTGACGCATATCGCGCTGATTGGCTTGGAGCCAAGGTTCGTTTTGTGAAACTTGCGGATAACTTCACTTCCAATGTTGCAGCCCCAACGCAACAGGAAATTCCTCGGGCTAAAGCATCTGCTCAGCCTACTGAAGAAAATGCCAGCACCGCTGATGACAATCAGGCTGCTGAAGAAAATGTGAGTTCCAGGGCTGATGACTGCATTCCAGCCACTGAAGAAATTGTTAGGGCACCCACTAATGGTGCGCCTGAAGAAAATCAAGAACTCAGGGCAACTGCATCAGTTGTGTCTGAAGAAAATCAACCAGATTCCTCAGCTGCTCCTGCACCAACTTCAACTCCAATCCTTCCATCTGCATCAGATGTGAAGAAAACCAAGGCTGCAGAGCATGCTGCAGTGAAGAAAAGGAAAGCATCAGTTGCTTCAGATTCTTCAGCTCCGAAGAAAATGAAGCCTATGACAAGTTCATTTGCAAATTTGATCGATGCTATTCCCATCTCATCCAGGCCATCAAAGGACCTTGTTCCTTTTGATGAAGAATATGTGAGACCCAGCGGATCTGATGAAGAAACTCCTTCTGCTGCTTCGTCAAAGCAGATTGATGAAGTAATTGAAGTGGATGCGATCCCTTCAACACCTGTCATCTCCTCGCCCATGCCTCAGTTCACAACTGAAGAGGCAGGCGTTGAAGAAATGGAAGATTAAGATGTGGACGTTGGCTGCTCCACACCCGTAATCAGTGATGAATTCTGGGAAAGTCAGCATCCAAACTCTCCATTGTTCACCCCTCTACAGCAAATTCCTCAGTCCCCCACACAAACTGTACAAATGGGATCTGAAGAAACTCATCCCACAACATCTGTACATGAGGAAATTCCAGCCACTAGCGCTGAAGAAACTACTGCTGCTGAACAACCAACGATGTAGACTGCCACTGAGGAGGAACCGGAAATTCCTCAGCCTAAAGAACTTGCGATTGAGATTCCTGAGGTCGTGATGCAACTCACTGACACTCCTCTTCTGAAGCCAAAGGATCCATTCTCATGCAAGCAAAAGTTCAAGGCTGATGATTTCTTCGGCGAGCACGTATTCTTCGAAGATTACAACCCATATAACTCTGCTCGCATTAGGAAGAGGCGTTTCTGGACTGCTAGTCAAGCCAATTTCTATTCCTCCGTGCTGTTCAACAAGGAGAAAATCTTCTACCATGAGCATATTCCTCACGTGGATATGGAATCTCTGTCGTGCTTCGTACCAGTCCTTAGTGTTCTTCACGACGCTGGACTGCTAAACTTTTGCTATGACATCTGCGATTGGAATGAATAACTAATTCTTCAATTCTATGCAACGCTGCACATCACCGGAGATGCTGAAGATGTGAATTCATGGGTGTTGGACTGGATGTCTGAAAACACTCACTACACTGCACCAGCATCTGAATTGCTTCGTGCTCTACCACTCAGTCCTCCCCTTGAAGAAGCTCGCTGCATCTACAATGAACCTGAGCTCACACATCATTACATGCAGGTGCTGATGAAACCTTTGAAGCCAGGTCAAGCACCAAGAACCAAATTCCTCGTGAAGGAATTGCTGTATGTGCCCAGAACTGTCTATCGTATTCTTACGAGGACAATCAGTCCTATCAAAGGCCACGACTCATCTGATGAGGAAATTGTTGGTATCATGAAGAATCTGGTATTCAACATCGTTCATGGCATTCCTATCAATTATCACGATTTCTTCATGAGGACTATGGCAAATGTTGCACTGTCTCCATTTGAGCTGAAGCCTTATGCTCCTTGGATTATGAGATTCCTCAGGACAAGGTCTTCACTCAACTACAAAGCTGATTTCCAGAATCACCTTAGCTACTTGCCCCCAATTGAAGTCCTCAAGCAGACATATTCCTCAGTTGATGGAAAGGGCAAGGCACCAGCTATAATAGATGAAGGCATTCATCCATTGGATGGTCAGTTTCGCAAAGCTGCATCTTATTCCACCAATGATGACTCTGCCAATGCACCCAAGTCCACTCCTTAAGCCACTGCTCCGCGCGTGATGACTGACCGTGAACTTCTGCTTAGTCTTCACCAGAAGGTGGATCAAAATCACAAATGGGTTAAGCGTCAGTTTGGTTCATTTCTTCACAACATGACTGCTACACACAATGCAATGAAGAAAAACCATTACTACCTCCATGAAGTGTTCGGTCGCACCTGGGCAATTCTGTCACATCTGTATGGTGAAGACGATCTGAAGAAAATGGGTCTCAAGGAAGATTTTGACTGGTCTGCACCTCCACCGAAGAAATTCAAGAAGGTCAAGGTTCCTTCTCTGGTGGCCAGCTCATATTCTTCATCGCGCGACACTGATGAAAATGAAGACTTGGACGACACTGCGGCAGGCCCTTCTACAACAAATGACCCCAACAATGCTGGCGCTCCTTCATCAACTTGATATTCTTCAGGGGCGTTAGTCCTCATATTCGGTCCTTTTGGTCATTTGATGACAAAGGGGGAGAATTTTGAGTTAGTCTTCAAGCGGGTCTTTCTTTATGGGTGTTTTTTTGTTAAGTTACAACTCTCGTTCTTCTGAAACTTTATTGGATCAAGTTGTAAACTTAAACATGATGGTTCTCTGATACTTTTGATATGTTTTGTTGCATGCTTATTCCTCATATATGCTAATGCACGCATGCTGAATTACAGTCACCATATTTCATCATGCATTTCAAATTCTTCTATGTTTTATGTCAAATGCGTGTATGAATTACAAGATATAGGGGGAGATCTCCATGATTCAACTCTTCAAGTGTGCATTGCTTCAAAAGCAAATTCCTCACTATGCACATCTTCAGGGGGAGTTCTTCTATATCTTGCAATCAAATTCTTCAATATCAGTAGTTACACTTCATATGTTTATCCCTGTTGAAAACTTAACCTATATTGTCATCAATCACCAAAAAGGGGGAGATTGTAAGTGCATCTAGTACCCGTTAGTGATTTTGGTGTATTGAAGACTTATAGGTTAAGGGACTAATGCGTTTGTGAGTGCACACAGGTCTATAAGTCTATGAGGAGTTTGATATTTACTGAGAAAGTCGACCCCTAAAAATGAAGTTCTTCGACTGAAGACTTTGGATCTCTGAAGACTTTCTGAAGACTTTGAAAATGAAGAAATTGGTGTGACCATGAAGACTTGGTATTCATTTGAGTAACATGAAGCGTGAAGACTTTTGTTTTCGTAGTTTCATTTTCTCTTTCTTGAGTCATAGGAAACATCGTACTGTTAAAGGGGGTCGAGGAAATACTAAGGAAAAATTTCCATGTCATGCTCAACTCAAAATCCTACACCTACCAATCCCTTTGAGTGAAGCCATTGGAAATCTCATACAGTTCAATCAATTTCTTCAGTGACAGAGATGAAGTTCTTCTGGTCTCTGAGGAATTTATCCTGACTGAGGAGTTAGGAATTCTCCAGTGCGGATTTCCTACACAGTGAGGAACATGATAGCCCTGAGGATTTTGCTACTCAAAATTCTGACCGTTGCTGTGCTATGCGCCACCTATCCCAAAATATCTATCCACCTAACGGTCATATCATTGAAGGGCATTTATGTCTTATCATGTCGGGCTGCTCCCTAGGGTATAAATAGCCGCTCCCTACAACCACTAGCTGGTTGGCTGCTCCGAGAGAAACTGACAGTTGTCATTTGAGAGCAACCCATCCTCTGAGGACTTTGAGCGAAAATTATCAAGTGAGGAAAACCCCAAACACCTACAAACCCCAAGTGATTGAGCATCACTGAAGAGATTGATCCTGCGTGGATCTGACGCTTGTTACCTTTGAAGACTGTGCTTCTTCCAGAGGGTTAGGCGTCATGGTCTAGAGCATCCAAGAGGAATTGTGGATCGCCGAGTGACCGAGTTTGTGAAGGTTTGGAAGTCGCCCGAAGACTTACCACGAGTGATTGGACGAGGTCTGTGTGACCTTAGTTCAAGGAGAATACGGTGAGGACTCGGTGTCCGGGACTGTGTGTCCTCGAGTTTAAATACTCAGCCGCTCCAACCAGACGTACAACTGAGCCAGCAGTTGGAACTGGTCTACCAAATCATTGTCTTCACCAAGCTCACTGGTTCCATTTCCTCAACTGTTTAATTTCCTCATAATTGAGTTGTGTACTTGTCCATATATGTGTTTGAAGACTTTGACTGAAGACTTTCTCAATTTCCTCAGTTCAATTTCTTCAGTCTGTTTGTCTTCATCCTGTGTTATCTTGTGCTTACGCTTCCTGTACTCTGTGACTATCTTCATTTCATCATGATGACTATGCTTGTATTCTGTTATGTTTACTGTTGAGTACTTATTCCGCTGCTAGTAGTTCTTCGCTAAGGAATTTCCTCACCGGCAAATTCCTTAGTGAAGAATTTCATAAAAATCTCCTATTCACCCCTCTAGTCGATATAACGCACTTTCACTACCCCGACTGGAGGAAGAAGCGTATGACGCGGCTGATCAGCCACCTCGTGGCCACGATAGAGAGGCATTCCAGCCAAAAACTCAGCCCGCACCCCGACGCCATTCAAATAAAAAGGCATGGGGAGATACGCCAGACCTGCGAGACATATTGGAGGACAAAGCAAAGCATGCAAGATCGATCTACGAATCACGAGGGCGCGCCACTATGCGAGACGATAAACGTCACGCCGGATACAGCAGAAGTAAATCCGTTCGGGCCGAACACAGCGGGCAAGACCCATTCGAGCTGCGTCGCGATATAGCCCAGTACAGAGGTTCCGCACACCCCTTATGCTTCACAGACGAAGTAATGGATCATCAAATCCCAGAAGGTTTCAAACCTGTAAATATTGAATCATACGATGGCACAACAGATCCCGCGGTATGGATCGAGGATTTCCTCCTCCACATCCACATGGCCCGTGGTGATGACTTACATGCCATCAAATACCTCCCACTAAAGCTCAAGGGACCAGCGCGACATTGGCTTAACAGCTTGCCAGCAGAGTCCATTAGCTGTTGGGAAGATCTGGAAGCCGCATTCCTCGACAACTTTCAAGGCACTTATGTGCGGCCACCAGATGCCGATGACTTGAGCCACATAATTCAGTAGCAAGAAGAATCGGCCAGCAATTCTGGACTCGGTTCCTAACAAAGAAAAATCAAATTGTCGACTGTTTGGATGCAGAGGCCCTAGCGGCTTTCAAACACAACATCCGCGACGAATGGCTAGCCTGGCACCTTGGTCAGGAAAATCCGAAATCTATGGCAGCCCTCACGACACTCATGACCCGCTTTTGTGCGGGAGAAGACAACTGGCTGGCTCGCAGTAATAACATATCAAAGAACCATGATACTTCGGATACCAAGGACGGCAATAGCAGGTCACGTCGTAACAAACATAAGCGCCGCATTAACAGGGATAATAATGAGGATACGACAGTCAATGCTGGATTCAAAGGCTCTAAACCCGGTCAGTGGAAAAAGCCATTCAAACAAAGTACGTCGGGTCCGTCCAGCTTGGACTGTATACTCGATCGCTCGTGTAAAATACATGGCACCTAGAAAAGCCAGCCAATCACACCAACAGGGATTGTTAGGTGTTCAAGCAAGCCGACAAGTTAATTGCCGAAAACAAGGATAAGGGGCCACATAACAATGACGAGGAGGAGCCCTGACAGCCACACACCGGACGACAGAAGAGGTTTCCCCCACAAGTGTGGACGGTGAACATGATATACGCAACCCACATCCCCAAGAGGGAGCGGAAGTGTGCGCTCAGGGACCTATATGCGTTGGAGCGAGTCACCCCAAAGTTCAACCCATGGTCCTCCTATCCGATCACTTTCGATCGCAGGGACCATCCCACTAGTATCCGTCATGGCGGATTCACCGTACTAGTTCTAGACCCAATCATTGACGGATTTCACCTCACTCGAGTCCTTATGGACGGCGGCAGCATCCTGAACTTGCTTTATCAGGACACAGTGCGCAAAATGGGTATAGACCCCTCAAGGATCAAACCCACAAAACGACCTTCAAAGGCGTCATTCCAGGCGTAGAGGCCCATTGCACAGGTTCAATTACACTGGAAGTGGTCTTCGGATCCCCGGATAACTTCCGAAGCGAAGAGTTAATCTACGATATAGTCCCGTTCCGCAGTGGTTATCATGCATTGCTCGGGCGAACCACATTTGCGAGATTCAATGCGGTACCGCATTATGCATACCTCAAGCTCAAGATGCCAGGACCTCGCAGGGTTATTACAGTCAATGGAAACACAGAGCGCTCTCTTCGAACAGAGGAGCAGACTGCGGCCCTCGCAGCAGAAGCGCAAAATAGCCTCTCAAGGCAATCCACCAGTTCGGCGTTTCAAGACCCGGACACCTTCAAGCGCGCTCGGAGCAATTGGCAAATAGACCGCCTGGCGCGGTCTGAGCTCGCGTAGCAATGCGACCCCACCCCAGTCCCAGCCAAACGGCGAAACTCGTGCCACGCGTACATAATTACGCATTAAAAATACCATGGGCACAGGTGGGGAGGGGGGCACAACTGCGGCACGCCCCAAGACGCGGCTTAAACCGCACTAGGGGCTTCCCGTTTGGTTACTTTTCTCTTTTTCAGGACCTTAATCTCTGGAAACCTTGTCCGGCAGCACTATTGCCGAACACATGATGCAGCAACCAAGGAGGCAGAAAGCTACGTCACACCACGGAATTCCCAGGTGGATTACAATAACGAGCGAAATATTTGATTTAATACTATTCCTCAGCTTGCCCTTGGAAGGGACATAGTCCCACTCTTTGCTTATCGCACTATCTATATCATTCTGCTTTAACGCACCTTTTTGAATAAACAATGCATAACATCATGACTATTATTGCATTCTTGTTATATATATATATATATATGTGTGTGTGTGTGTGTGTGTGTGTGTGTGTATGTGTGTGTGTGTGTTCATTAACGAAGCCTTGCAACCGTACACTTTGGTACGGCCAATGATGAAACTATGTACCTAGGGTAGGGTCATGGACCTGTCCCAACTGCCCTACCCAAGGACATCTCTAGAAGAAATCACCTTTCAATCGACTTGGAGGTGTTCCACTCGACAGACTCGAAGACACTCGACCAAGAAGCAATCACTCGACCAAGATCCAACCACTCGACAGCCAGGAGACCTAAAGTCACTCCGCACGCTAATGGTCGGTTATTAAGTAGCTTTTATGGTCATCATAGCACTTTATTAGGGGCGTTACCAGTAATGCCCGACCTTAATGTATTTAAAACCCTGCACAACTGAGGGCCGGAGGGGTCCGGCGAACTCTATATAAGCCACCCCCCTCCTAAGTGTAAAGGGTTCACACCCCTGTAATTCATACACGCATAATCCAGTCGACCGCCTCCGGGCTTCGAGACGTAGGGCTATTACTTCCTCCGAGAAGGGCCTGAACTCGTAAACCTCATGTGCTTACAACTTCTCCATAGCTAAGATCTTGCCTCTCCATACCTACCCCCTACATTACTGTCAGACTTAGAACCACGACAGTTGGCGCCCACCGTGGGGCAGGTGTTTTAGCGATTTTTTGGAGGAGTTGCGATCTTTTCCGTTCCAAATCATCATGGTTTCTGGTGGAGTTTTGGTAGAGGGCCGCGAGATCCGTCTCGGCGTGCTCACGTTCATCGCCGATGACTCCGCTTGGCTTCAGGAGGCTCCGCTCAACATGGACGCACTCCCTGTCCACGGGGCAACACAATTTAGCGCGTGCGTCCGCGACGTTCTCTTGCGGCAACCGTCGACCGCCTATCGGCCGGCTCGTGTGTTGTCCTCCCTCCCTGTTTCCCGTCGGCGCAAGCGCTCCGGTCGGTCGAGACTTCAGCGGTGGGTGAGACACGCGGTGGCACGCCAGTCGGCCACCCCTCAGGTCGCGACAATCGAGCCCGATGAATCCCTCTACGGCCTGTTCGATCTGTTGACTGGCTCCGCAGAGACCGCATCCGAGTGCGACAGCAGTGATCCGGCGGCGGAGGTTCTGATGGTCGATGGATCGCCCAGTTCTCCCGGTTTTCTCCGCACCGACGGAGGCGCAGGTGGAGGCGACCCGTCGCGTCCCCATGAGGAATATCTCCCCGAGCCTCTCACGTCGCTGCAGAGAGAAGAACTGCGTCGCCAGAACATGGATGCACTGCACACTCCTATCGTTGGAGAAACCCCTGAGGCTCGTGCCTTGGAGGACGCGCGCCTGGCAAACTTGGCCGAGCGCACTTGACTGGAGAACCTCCAGTGAGCACTCGACGAGCGTGCGCGACAACGGGTTCCAGAATCCAGTTGACGTCAGCTCTTTCCGCCCCCGCAGGTATATCGAACTCCGATTCTGAATTTAGCAGCTCCAGCCCGTATAGCAGAGTCGATTCAGCCTTCCCAGTCGGAGGCTGGCAGAGGCTTCCTGCAGATTAGAGAGTTACTGCGGGCAGCAGGAGACCCGAATTCCGCTGTTTCTCAGTCGCGGAACAGGATTCATAGCAGATCCGTTGCTTCAGACACAGTCCAGTCGGCTCATAGCCTAAGATCGCCCTCGAGGCATGAGGAACGTGGGGACCGGCGTAATCAGTACGGGAACCGTGAGCAGTATGATCACCGATTCGATCGTGACGATCGACGTCGAGTGCCCACCCCTCCCCCGAGGAGCGGGTCGTATGCGCCTCGACAGCAAGATGACAGGTGCCCTCATAGTGTTGGGCGAAGGATTCCAGTTGACCCCAGGGAACCAGGCTTTGATGCGAGATCCATTCTCGTTCAAGGTTTGGTCGACAGGAACAGGGCTCACCGAGAAGGTCATGACAGAGATGCACTACCAGCAGCAGAGTACACGTTTCGAGGCCAGAGTGCTTTAGTAGAACCATCAGGGCCGCTGTGATTCCTCCCAACTTCAGGTTGGCGACTGGAGTCAGTAGGTTCACTGGTGAGTCCAAACCCGATACTTGGCTTGAAGACTACCGAGTGGCCATCCAGATTGGCGGCGGCAATGATGAAGTGGCCATGAAGCACCTGCCTCTCATGTTGGAGGGCTCGGCCAGAGCGTGGGTGAATCAGTTAGCACCCAGCAGCATTTACACTTGGGAAGATCTCGCCCGTGTGTTTGTCATCACATTTGAAGGAACATGCAAGCGACTGGCAGAGCTGATGGAACTACGGTCTTGCGTGCAGAAGCCGAATGAAACTTTGAGGGATTACATCCAGAGATGGATCACGTTACATCACACAGTAGAGAATGTGCCTGACCACCAAGCAGTTTGTGCCTTCAAAGAAGGCATCAAGTACAGAGAACTGAATCTAAAATTCGGTCGAACCGGAGATATGTCTCTGAATCAGATGATGGAGATTGCCACCAAGTACGCTAATGGTGAAGATGAGGATCGACTCAGGAGTGGCAAGCTCAAGCCAGTCGCTCAAGAAACCGGAGGAAATTTCAATCGAAAACAGAAGCAGATAGCTGAGCCAGCTGCTCCTGGGGAAGCCTTAGCTGTGACTCAAGGAAAGTTTAAGGGGAAACCCAAAGGACCTTGGAACCCCAAGAAAGTTAAAGACCAGGACAGAAATGATGTGTTGGATTTGCCATGTCACATCCACACCAAGAAAGATGAAGAGGGTAATTTCATTTACCCGAAACATACCACTCGACAGTGTCGACTCTTGATCCAGCAGTTCCAGGGCAAGTAGCCCAAAGATAAGGAAAAGGAGTCGGACAAAGTTGAGGACAAGGAAGATAGTGATGATGGATACCCCCAGGTCAATTCCACCCTGATGATTTTTGCTGATGTTGAAAGCAAAAGTCGACTGAAAGTTATCAACCGAGAGGTGAATATGGTTGCTCCGGCGACACCCAGTTATCTGAAGTGGTCTCAGACTGCCATCACATTCGACCGGTCCGATCACCCAACGCACATTGCCACCCCTGGGAGGCAAGCTTTGGTGGTCGACCCAGTTGTTGAAGGCACTCGACTGACCGAAGTCTTGATGGATGGTGGCAGTGGTTTGAACATACTATATGCTGAGACATTGAAAGGGATGGGCATTCCGATGTCCAGACTCAGTACCAGCAACATGAGTTTCCATGGAGTCATTCCTGGGAAGAAGGCTAAATCACTCGGCCAGATTGCTCTTGATGTGGTTTTCAGTGATTCCAAGAATTACCGCAAAGAAAAGTTGACGTTTGAAGTTGTAGACTTCCAGAGTGCCTGTCACGCTATTTTGGGCAGGCCGGCTAATGCACGCTTCATGGCCCGACCATGTTATGTGTATCTCAAATTGAAGATGCCTGGCCCCAAAGGTGTGATCACTATTACGGGCAATCGGAAGAAAGCAGAAGAATGTTTTCAGAAAGGTTCAAAGATCGCTGATGCTCAGATGGCAGTGGTGGAGCTGCAGGAATACCAGAAGACTGCAGACCCGAGTGATTTGTTGCGAGCCAAGAAGCCTGCTACAGAATCAGCTTTTCAGTCGTCTGGCGAAACGAAGACAGCTCACATCCACCCGACCGATCCCAGCGCTGCTCCAACTCATATCTCAACAACACTCGACTCCAAATAGGAAGAAGCGCTCATCCAGTTCCTCCGTGAGAACTGGGACATTTTCGCATGGAAGCCTTCTTACATGCCAGGTGTTCCCAGGGAGCTGGCTGAGCATCGCCTACGAGTCGACTCAAAAATAAAACCTGTCAAAGAACATCTCCGATGGTCCTCCGTCCAGAAGAGAAAGGCTATTGGCGAGGAGGTGGCTCGGCTCTTAGCAGCGGAGTTCATCCGAGAGATCTACCACTCCGAGTGGCTCGCCAACGTTGTCATGGTCCCCAAGAAGGACAAGTCACTTCGCATGTGCATTGACTTTAAACATATCAATCGGGCCTACCCGAAAGATCATTTTCCTCTCCCCCGCATCGACCAGATAGTCGACTCGACTACGGGATGTGAGCGACTGTCTTTTTTAGACGCCTATTCCGAGTACCATCAGATCCGTCTGTATGGACCTGACGAGATCAAAACAGCTTTCATCACTCCATTCGGGTGCTTTTGTTATGTTACCATGCCCTTCGGCCTCAAGAATGCCGGAGCCACATTCATGAGGATGATTCAGAAGTGTTTGCTCACTCAAATCAGTCGGAATGTGGAAGCATACATGGATGATATTGTGGTCAAGTCACGGAAGGGTTCCGACCTGCTGACTGACCTTGCTAAAACCTTTGCCAACCTCAAGAGGTATGATATCAAGCTTAATCCATCAAAGTGCACATTCGGAGTTCCTGGCGGAAAATTACTCGGTTTTCTCATTTCCGAACGAGGAATCGACGCCAATCCAGAAAAAGTCGGTACTATACTCCGAATGAAAAGTCCTGTGCGAGTGCACGACGTCCAGAAGCTTACTGGTTGCTTGGCCGCTTTAAGTCGATTCATATCTCGTCTTGGTGAAAAGGCATTGCCTCTTTACCGATTGATGAAGAAGTCCGACAAGTTCGAGTGGACTCCTGAAGCTGATGCAGCGTTTGCAGAGCTCAAAGCTCTGCTCTCCACCCAGCCGGTGCTTGCTGCCCCAATCAGCAAGGAGCCTTTGCTGCTTTACATCACAGCCACGGGACAAGTCTTCAGTACGGTACTTACGGTCGAGTGGGAAGAAGAAGGAAAAGCCTTCAAAGTTCAGCGCCCAGTATATTATATTTCTGAAGTTTTGACCCTGTCGAAGCAAAGATATCCTCATTATCAGAAGCTTGTATATGCGATTTATATGACCACAAAGAAAGTTGCTGACTACTTCTCTGATCATTCCATTACAGTCGTCAGCGACGCTCCATTGTCAGAGATCCTGCATAACAGAGATGCAACTGGTCGAGTGAAAAAATGGGCAACTGAACTCCTTCCTCTAGATATCAAGTTTGAGGCAAAGAAAGCTATCAAGTCCCAGGCAATAGCAGATTTCGTCATCGAGTGGATTGAACAGCAACTGCCGACTAAGGCTCAGTCGGAGCATTGGACCATGTTCTTCGATGGTTCCAAAATGCTGAATGGTTCCGGTGCCGGGGTGGTGTTGGTCTCCCCCCGAGGAGATAAGCTCAGATATGTTCTTCAAATCCACTTTGATTCCTCCAATAACGAGGTAGAATATGAAGCACTTTTATATGGGTTCCACATGGCCATTTCACTCGGCGTCCGTCGCCTCATGGTCTATGGCGACTCAGATTTGGTGGTTAATCAGGTGATGAAGGAGTGGGATGTCAGAAGTCCAGCCATGACTAGTTATTGCAATGCAGTGAGAAAGCTGGAGAAGAAATTCGAGGGGTTAGAGCTTCATCACATACCCCGACTGAAAAATCAAGTAGCTGATGATTTGGCAAAAATAGGTTTCAAAAGAGAAGCCATTCCCAACAATGTGTTTTTGGAACACATCCACACACCATCAGTTCAGGAGGATCCCTTCACTGAAGAGGCCCCACAGCCAAAAAGTGTCACGGATCCGACTAAAGTTGAAGTTCCAGCTGTGGTCGACCTGATCATGGAAGTCTTGGTCATCACTCCCGACTGGACAATACCGTACTTCGCGTATATCCTAAGGAAAGACTCCCAGAGGACGAAGAAGAGGCTCGACAGATCGTCCGTCGATCCAAGGCCTTTACAGTCATAAAGGGACAGTTGTATAGAGAAAGCGTGACTGGAGTCAGTCAGAAGTGTATAACACCAGAAGAAGGTTAGATGATCCTTGATGATATCCACTTGGGGACCTGTGGTCATCATGCGTCCTCTCGGACCATTGTGGCTAAAGCATACCGAGCGGGATTCTACTGGCCAAGAGCGAATGAAATGGCGAAAGAGATAGTCGACAAATGTGAAGGATGTCAGTATTACTCCAATATGTCGCACAAGCCCGCGTCAGCCCTGAAAACCATTCCAATCATCTGGCCCTTCGCTGTTTGGGGGCTGGATATGGTTGGACCACTGAGAACGGGCAGGAGCGGCTTCACTCATGTGCTAGTAGCAGTCGACAAGTTCACCAAATGGATTGAAGCTAAGCCTATCAAGAATCTTGATGCTTGCACTGCTATCAGCTTCATCAGAGAGTTGATGTTCAGATATGGAGTTCCGCACAGCATCATCACTGACAATGGGTCAAACCTCGATTCCGACAAATTCAAGGCCTTTTGCGCCTCTCAGGGCACACGAGTTGACTACGCTTCGGTCGCTCACCCCCAGTCGAATGGGCAAGCGGAAAGAGCAAATGGCTTAATTCTCAAAGGACTGAAACCTCGATTGATGTGCGATCTCAAGCATGCAGCAGGAGCGTGGGTCGATGAGCTTCCATCAGTTCTTTGGGGATTGAGGACAACCCCGAACCGATCGACAAGAAGAACCCCATTATTTCTGGTCTATGGAGCCGAAGTAGTCTTGCCGAGTGACCTGCTTCACAACGCCCCCTGAGTCGAGCTCTACTCTGAAGATGAAGCAGAACAAGCCCGGCAGGACGCAGTCGACCTCCTGGAAGAAGAAAGAGAAATGGCCATGATCCGATCGACCATCTATCAGCAAGACTTGCGTCGATTCCACGCCAGAAATGTGAAGAGTCAAGCCTTCCAACAAGGAGACTTAGTCCTCCGAGTGGATCAGCAGAAACCACACAAACTCGCTCCTACTTGGGAAGGCCCCTTCATAGTCACCAGAGTCCTCCACAATGGAGTGTACCACCTCTATAATGTCGATCGCCAGATTGATGATCCACGAGCCTGGAATGCGGAGCTACTCCGCCCCTTTTATACTTGAATTCTCACTCGGATGAGATGTAATAAGAAAAACTCCTGTAGTTTATTTATCAAAGACAAGAGCGTTATAATTTTCCCAGTGATTGTTATTGTTTTTGTTCGCGTGAGAAATCCCCCAGTGGGTGGCTTAGCTGCGAATCCGTTTCTCCTAAGTTTGTAGAAATAATTTCCTACCGAGTGGTGAGCCAGCCTCCCACTCGGGGGTTTAGCTGCGAACCCGTTTCACCTAAGTATTTGAAAATCCTACCGAGTGGTGAGCCAGCCTCCCACTCGGGGGGCTTAGCTGCAGTCTAGTACTCGCCTAAGTATTTGAAAATCCTACCGAGTGGTGAGCGACCCTCCCACTCGGGGGCTTAGTTGCAGTCCAGTACTCGCCTAAGTATTTTAAAATCCTACCGGGTGGTGAGCGACCCTCCCGCTCGGGGGCTTAGCTGCAGTCCAGTACTCTCCTAAGTATTTGAAAATCCTACTGAGTGGTGAGCCAGCCTCCCACTCGGGGGCTTAGCTGCAGTCCAGTACTTGCCTAAGTATTTGAAAATCCTACCGAGTGGTGAGCCAGCCTCCCACTCGGGGGCTTAGCTGCAGTCCAGTACTCGCCTAAGTACGAAACACATCTGAATCCTCAAGGATGACGAGGTGCAGGTCGACTGCCACCTTCTCCTTGGGAGCTTTGCCATAAATACAACATGCGCTCCACCCCGCTCTGCAGTAACGAGGTGCAGGTCGACTGCCATCTTCTCCTTGGGAGCTTCGCCACAAATACAACGTGCGCTCCATCCCACTCCGCAAGGACGACGAGGCGCAAGACTACTGCCACCTTCTCCTGGGGAGCTTCGCCACAAATACAATGCGCGCTCCATCGCCGAACCGCAAGGACGACGAGGTGCAGGTCGACTGCTTCCTTCTCCTTCGGAGCTGCGCCACAAATACAAAAGTTGTCTCGAATGAAGAACGAGTCCCACTCGACGGGGGATTCATGAAGATATTCAACGATAAACCAAGTTCAGATAAATCCTAAAGGTTCCGGACCACAGATCGAAGTGCTCGGGCATTCAGCCCGAAAGAGTTTAATGGTTACAAAAACCACTCGGCATTCTGAGGCAAATTTAAGGTGAGGCATAAAAGTTTGTTCACTCCGCAGGAGGAGGACTAGTAGGCTCGACGAACTCGTCTAGGTCGACGCCGTCGATGATCCGAGTTGCTGCAGCGATGAAAGTGTCCATAAAAGATCGGAAGTCATGCTTCTGGGTGTTGGCGACCTTGATTGCTACCAGCTTATCTTGTCGCACCTCCTTGCAATGGACACGAACCAAAGACAGAACCACATCAGCACCACACCGGGCAGAAGATTTCTTCCACTCCTGCACTCGGTCAGGGATCTCGTTAAGTCTAGTCATCATGGACTCAAGATCATTCTGGAGCGTGGCCTCTGGCCAAAGTGCCGGGTCGATCCGTGACGTGGCGACCTTCAGTCGAGCCAAGTAGTCCACAACACCGTCGATGTGGGATTCCAGTCGGAGCAGATTCATGGCAGTTTCATCTTTCACGGGGGAATTGATTGGGTCCAAACCTGGCTCAATCCGCCCAGTCTCCTCCTCGAAGTTCTGGCAAAACTCTGCATTCACGATCCAAGGATAAGTCAATTTTCGTACACTGAGTCGACACAAAAAAATCTGTCCGAACAAAATGTGCACCTTCAAGCTTGATGAACAACTTCTTGGCAAGGCTCCTTAGATAGCTCTCCAGATCGTCCCTCCTGCGAGCAATGCCTTCTATCTTCTCGTACAGGTTGAGATTGTCCTTCTTCAAGTGCGTGCACTCCTTGTTGGCTTCGTTTAGAGCAGATTTCATCTTGGTATTCTCTTCTTCCAACTGGCCGACCGAAGCCAGTTTCTGTTCAGCCAGAGCGGTTCTGTCGTCAGCTTCCTTTCGAGCAGCAGCCAAATCCTAATCCTTCTTCGCCAGAGCTTCTCTTAGTTTTTCTGCAAAGAAATGATGCTTGATTCAGAAAGAGCAGAAGGGTACTCAAGCCTAAGACAAACCAGTCGACAAACTCGTCTTACCATTGGCGCCGTCCTTGGCCTTTTGCAGCTCTGTCTTGGCCAGCTCCAAGTCAAGGTTCAGTTGGATCCGCTGTTTCTCCAAGTTAGCAAAGTGAGCTCCAAGATCACAAGATTTCTGAAATCAAAGAGGAGAAGTTATTTTACAGCGAAAAACGACAAAGACAATGAGTACTAAGACTACGATCGACTGCCCGCAGTCCACCATAGTCTCGGGGACTACACCTAGTGGGTGCACTTTGCGTGCCCCCACCGGTTCTGATCCCACTCGACCGGCCCGCCGAAGTCGAGTGCAGGGAGTAAAAAAAAAGGGGAGAGAAAGAAGAACTCAGACCACAGTCGACTGCCAGCAGTCGACCGCAGTCTCGGGGACTACACCCAGTGGGTGCACTTGGCGTGCCCCCACCGGTTCTGATCCCACTCGACCAGACCGAGTGGAAGAGACAAACTACCAGTTCGGTTTACACTCGACAAAATACAAAGACTACAGTGGACTGCCAGCAGTCCACCATAGTCTCGGGGACTACACCTAATGGGTGCACTCAACGTGCCCCCACTAGTTCAAAAATTCAATCGACGCACCCAGTGGGTGTACAGATGCAAAGATTTTCGGAAAGAGTCTTCAGATAGCATATCCTAACAGAACAAGCGGTGACCAACTAACCTGAACGTTGCTTTGGAGAGCCGAGCTGGCGTCGTAGGCGGCCTGACTGGCGTCCCGCACCGTCTTCATCTTCTCCATCATGATGCCCGCCTGGCGTATGGCTTCCATGGCAGCATTCACTTCGTCCTCTGGGACATGATGGGTCGCAAAACCTGAAGGTGGGTCGACAGGGGCCTGAGCAGTCGACGAAGAAGGCAAGGCACTCGACAGTGGCACGACGAAGATAACAGAACCCCGATTGGCGTCGCCAGTGTCCTGAACGACTGGTTCCGCCCTCGACGTCGACTGTGGCACCTTGCTTGCAGGAGCTTGCCTATTCTTCCTCGTCAAAGGCCTCTTGGGCTCTTCATCATCATCGGGGAGGTCGATAATGTTGGGAGCTGTGCAAAGCTCAATCGCCAAAATCACATCACCCAATGGTGCACATTGTAGTTGAGTCGACCAAATAAAGACAGAATGGCAGAAATCATACCCAGATTGGAAGTGACCACATCCTCCATTACCTCATCCTCGTCCCTGTAAGCCGAGGTCCCAGAAGTAGCAGCGCTGCCAGTTCCAAAGTTCGTTTGGTTAAAACAAGAAAAACAAACAGCACGGGGCATCAAGTGAATACAAAGGGAGACACTCACGCAGAAGCGACGGGGATGTCAATCTTAATCTTCGGCAACGCCTTCCGAGTCTTCGGCTCTGCAACTTTGGGATGCTTTGGCGCTTTTTTGATCGGGGTTGGTGAAGAGATCCGAGGACGCTTTGAAGACTGACCAGCCAGAGCAGTCGCCTTTTCGCGGGCGCTCGGTCGTTCTTGGTCAAGCTTGGATCGCCTCTCCCTGCGAGGAGGCGACTCGACTTCTTCTTCGTCACTTGAGTCGTCGCTTTCACCGTCAGAAGTCCATTCGCCACTGTCGCCGCCGCTCGCCTCTCCTTCCAGATCCTGCTCTTGCTCTCCGTTGGGCATTGAATACATTTCGATAAGGGCCTGAAAGAAAGTAGGAAGAGTAAAGTCAGTCGAAGCGGTATAGACAGCTGCGCGGGTGAATTCAGATTACAATCAAAAGCTCGGAATCGGACCTTCTCTGGTACGTGGGACTGGTCGAATGGAGGAACTCTCCTGGCTCCCCTGGGGTTGTCCTTGTTTCCGGTCATGCCCGACAGCCACTTCTCCAATGTGTCGTCATCGACCTCCTCCGGGTGAATCCGAGTGGAGTCGTCAAGACCCGAATACATCCACATCGGATGGTCTCGGGCTTGAAGAGGCTGGATGCGCCGCTGAAGGAAGACCTCCAAGAGATCCGTACCGGTGACCCCATCACGGATAAGCTGGACCACTTGCTCGACCAGCACCCTCACCTGCGCCTTCTCCTCCGGGAGCACCTTCAAAGAGGAGGGTTTCCTCACTCGGTCCATGGTAAAAGGAGGGAGGCCAGTCGACTGACCTGGCGTCGACTGGTCTTTGCAGTAAAACCCGGTAGACTGCCATCCGCGAACCGAGTCGGGAAGAATCATGGCCGGAAAGGAACTTTTCCCTCTCATCTAAACACCAAGATCGCCACACATCTGAATCACTTGAGTTCTGTCGTCACTTGGATTGGCCTTTTTCACCGTCTGAGAGCGACAAGTGAAAATGTGCTTGAAAAGACCCCAGTGAGGCCGACAACCTAGGAAATTCTCACACAAAGAAACGAAAGCGGCGAGATAAACGATTGTGTTGGGAGTGAAGTGGTGGAGTTGTGCCCCAAAGTTCAGAAATCCTCGAAAGAAAGGGTGAGGAGGCAAGGAAAATCCACGGTCGACGTGGGTGGCAAGGAGAACACGCTCACCCTCCCGAGGTTGCGGCTCGGATTCCTTCCCCGGAAGCCGCACCGATTCATGCGGGATCATCCCTCCTTCGGCTAGGTCGTCGAGATCCTCTTGGGTGATCGTCGAGCGGATCTAGTCACCCTGGATCCAGCCCTTCGACAGGCCGGTTCGCAAGGAAGACCCACCCCGACTGGTCGCCTTCCCCTTCGCCTTTGCCGTCGCCTTCTTCGCCCGCTCTAGAGCCGCCGTCTTCTCCTTCCCCATCGTCCCGGAGAGACGCGTACGGAGCGGTGGCGCTGGGGCGAGAGCGAGCGCGGCGAAGGAGCCTGAAGAGGAGAAGAGATAATGGGGACGCACTGTTCGAGAGACCCCGGTTCGACGCCTTATATGAGGCCGCTTCCGAGTGGCTGACTGGTAGGCCCGAGCGGTCCTGTCAAATCCCGTAACAATCGCACGCGCGATACGTGGCGAAAAAGGTGGCGCGGGGATCGAGGCGGCTCCGCCCTCTCCCATCCGATTACTGAGGCCTCCCCCGTCCCGCGCGCTTCCCAAAATTCGGATCCCGCGAAATCTGTAGGCAACAGAACAACTTGTCAGACCGAAGATCTCCTCCGCACCGTCACTCGGAGCCTTTCAAGTAAAGAAACTCACTTGACAAAAAACTAAGAATGGATCAAGGCGACTGAAAAGGAAGTTGCTGCCATCACTTAGATTCATTGATCCGAAACAAGATATGCTCATGACATGAAAAATTAGTCGGAGAAGTGCTCTACCCCTTCCCCACTCAAACCTCGATCCATTCGGGGGCTAATGATGAAGCTATGTACCTAGGGTCGGGTCATGGACCTGTCCCAACTGCCCTACCCAAGGACATCTCTAGAAGAAATCACCTTTCAATCGACTTGGAGGTGTTCCACTCGATAGACTCGAAGACACTCGACCAAGAAGCAATCACTCGACCAAGATCCAACCACTCGACGGCCTGGAGACCTAAAGTCACTCGGCACGCTAACGGTCGGTTATTAAGTAGCTTTTATGGTCATCATAGCACTTTATTAGGGGCGTTACCAGTAACGCCCGACCTTAATGTATTTAAAACCCTGCACAACTGAGGGCCAGAGGGGTCCGGCGAACTCTATATAAGCCACCCCCTCCTCAGTGTAAAGGGTTCGAACCCTTGTAATTCATACACACATAATCCAGTCAACCGCCTCCGGGCTCCGAGACGTAGGGCTATTACTTCCTCCGAGAAGGGCCTGAACTCGTAAACCTCGTGTGCTTACAACTTCTCCATAGCTAAGATCTTGCCTCTCCATACCTACCCCCCTACATTACTGTCAGACTTAGAACCACGACAGCCAATACACCAGGGGCTTACGTACCCCACAATATGGTGTGAAAAGTCTGAACACTTTCACAAGTGCGGCACCCCGAACTTATAGCATTATATGCATCATCTCTGAATCATGTCTTTGGTCAAATGTTGGGTTTGCCCGGCTCCTATGTTTTGGTACCTTACAAGAGTGCTCAGGTTTATCCCGAACACCCCAGCACTCGTGGCATGGGGGTAGAAGCCGAGGACTAGCCATCTCTCAGATTGGATAAACGGCCAAACAGAAGGTAATATTTTAAATTCATACAAGCAATGCATAGCGCATATGAAACAAGTTTTCATCATACAGGATCACACGAGCAAGTTTACTCAAATATTACATCCTTTGAACATTCGTCCGCTACAAGACGGGCACCCTGCAGGACACCCTCATAATAAATCTCGGGGGTGCGATGCTCCTTGCCCTACGGCGGCCCTTCCTTGATCAGCTTCACAGTGTCTAGCTTGGCCCACTACACCTTCACACGGGCGAAAGGACGGCGTGCACCTTCGATGCAGATGGACCGCTTGACGACCTACAGCCGTGGGCAGGCATCCACAAGCCACCTCACTAGGCTGAATAGCTGTTCGGAAGGGCGTCGCCAGGCCACAGCCGGAATATAAGGCCCTTCATGGCCTGTTCGGCCGCCTTGTGCAGCTCGACCAGCTGCTTTAGCTGGTCGCTCAGAGGCATCGGGTGTTCGGTCTCAGTATACCGAGACCAAAACAGCTTCTCCGTTGAGCTTCCCTCCTTTGCCTGGTAAAATTGTGTGGCATCCGACACGTTGCGAGGCAAATCTACGAATGCTCCTGGAGAGCTCCGAATTCGGGTAAGTAATCAGTAATTTAGTTTCACATGCTTGCTTTGCATATAGAATGCCTTACCCGCCACTATTTTCTTCATCGCGTCAATCTCCTGGAGGGCCTTTTGGGCCTCGGCCTTGGCACTCTTTACGCTCTCGAGGGCCGCGAAAAGCTCAGACTCTCGCGTCTTCGTGTCAAGCTCCAACGCCTCGTGCTTCGTCACGAGAGCTTAGCTCTTGCTGCACCTCGCCCACATGAGCCTCTTGTTTTTCCCGCTCGATGCGCTCCTTGGCCGCTTTATCTTCGGCCTTGGTTAGTGCTTGCTTCAGGGTCGCCACCTCGGTCGTGGCCCCTGGCAAATATAGGATGATCTTGTCATTTCGCAATCGCGTCTTCTTTTATATATACATATCTACAGATAGGGTATTACTTACCCTTGTTCTCCTCGAGCTGCCTCTTGGCAAGGCCGAGCTCTTTCTTGGACCCTCGATGTCCTGCTTCAGTACGGCGACCTCCGCAGTCAGTGCGGTGGACGCCAGCAGCGAGGCCTGCATATGCATATTGACATACTTATATTAGACTCCTGCGATATTATTTGATCCTCTGTTCGGCTTTTCTTTGTGAACACCGAACAAAGCATCAGGGGCTACCGTCTATGCGGTAATATTTTTCCTATATTTTAAAACACTTACCTCAAAGCCTGTTAGAAGGCTAGCACAGCCTTCAGTCAATCCGCTCTTGGCGGACTGAACCTTCTGGACCACCGCACTCATAATAATATGGTGCTCCTCGTCGATGGAAGCACTGTGAAGTGCTTCCAGCAGATTGTTCGGCGCCTCTGGACGGACAGAGGTCACTGGCATAGGCGTCTTGTCCCTCTTAGAAGGAGGCCGCCTGCCTGAGCCCGGAAGCACTGGAGGTTCCGGCGTGGTGTTCGGCTGAGGGCCGAACTCGGAGCTCTCAGGGGCCTTGTCCCCTCGGCTCCCGGAGTCCGAAAGGCCGCCTTGAGGCGCCTCCGGGACTGTCTCCCCTCGACCCGGTGCCTCATGAGAAAGCACCTCGGCGTCGTCCGCAAGATAGGGGGAGGTGGCGGTCGGGACTGGATTGCTATCCATGTCCGACGAGCCCAGGGAGCCGTCCGATGATACATCGATACAGGCTCGGGGCGGCCTGCATAATCATATTTCTGCGTTAGGTGAAGTAGTGCTGCAAAGGAATACTATGACTTACTCTGGTATCCGAATACTTACGGCTTCCCCAGGGGCTTGGCCCTGGGCAGCCACTCGTCTTCGCCGTTGGCGGTGGTGGTAGAGTAGTCCGGAAGGAGAGTTCTCCCCTTCTTGGACCCTTCGGCCTCCCCAGTTGGGGCGGCCTTCCTTTTCTTGTCTCCCCCGTCTAGAGGGGGAGCATCCTCTTCTGCCTCCTCGTCTTCAGGGGAGGATTGCGTCGTAGAGTCCTCGGACGGTGAGTCCGATGACGCCTGGCGTCGGGAACTCTTTCGGGTTCCCTTGGCCTTCTTGGTCATCTCCGCCACTGTATAAGGAGCCGGAGTCAACATCTTCGCCAGAAGAGCGTCTGCTGGGCCTTCAGGCAAAGGAGCCAGATAGTCGATCTGTCCGGCCGTCTCCTGCCAGTCCTATCAAAGGTATGGGAGTTTAGATCCCGCATGGAGTCAATCTACAAAAATAAGTATCTTGTGAAAGGTAAAGCAGCTTACCGCACTGGCTTGGCGCTTCACGCTGAATCTGCGATCCTCAGTAATGGGAGGGGGGACCTCGGTGCTTTTGAACAGCACCCTCCAGGAATCTTCGTGAGTTGTGTCGAAGAGCCTGTTCAGAGTTCGGTGTTGCGCCGGGTCGAACTCCCACAAGTTGAAGTCCCGTTGTTGGCACGGGAGCATCCGGCAGTGGAGCATGACACGGACTACGTTGACGAGTTTGAGCTTCTTGTTCACCATGTTTTGAATACATGTTTGGAGTCCGGTCAGCTCTCCCGAACTACCCAAGGACATGCCCTTCTCTTTCCAGGAGGTGAGCCGCGTGGGGATGCCAGATCGGAACTCGGGGGCCGCTGCCCATGCAGGGTCACGCGGCTCGGTGATGTAGAACCACCCCGATTACCACCCCTTTATGGTTTCCACAAAGGAGCCCTCGAGCCATGTAACGTTGGGCATCTTGCCCACAATGGCGCCTCCGCACTCCGCCTGGCGGCCGCCCACAACCTTTGGCTTGACATTGAAGGTCTTCAGCCATAAGCCGAAGTGGGGCTTGATGCGGAGGAAGGCGTCGCACACGACGATAAACACCGAGATGTTGAGGATGAAGTTCGGGGCCAGATCGTGGAAATCCAGGCCGTAGTAGAACATGAGCCCCCGGACGAATTGGTGGAGAGGGAATCCCAGTCCGCAGAGGAAATGGGTAAGGAACACTACCCTCTCATGGGGCCCGGGGGTGGGGATGAGCTGCTCCTCATCTGGGAGCCGGTGCGCGATGTCGTCGGGCAGGTATCCGGCTCTCCTCCGTGACGGAGGATACCATCCACCTGCATCCCGCTCCGGACATGGTTGGGGAAGGTTGAGGTGGGAAGTGCGGACTTGGGCGCTGGAGCTCGAGTGTGTGAAAACGGATGAGCAAAGGAGGAAGAAGGCGTGGATGAAAAGGTGAATCCTCATCCCTTTATATGGGCGAAAGAAACTAAGCGTCCCCACTAGCCTAGTAAAACTCGCTTATCCCCCAAGCGCCGTAATCGATGGCGCGGTTGGGTTACCCACGGCCGTATTGATGAGAATCCCGTGATAAGGGGACACGATCTCTGCTTTGACAAGACGTGTCAAAAAACTGCCTCGCGTTATGTGCGGGGCTAGTTAAAGGAAACGGTTCGAATATTCACCAGGCCATGACATAATGTCGTGTTGCCAAAACAAGTCAGCAAATTGGATTTATGGAAATATTATTCTCTCTACGGTGGTATGTGGAACTTATTTTGCAGGGTCGGACACTATCCTTATATTCAAATTCTTCCGTGGTATAATCGGAGGAGGAACCCGCCTTGCAATGCCGAAGACAATACTGCGCGCCGGACTCATCGTCATTGAAAGCCTGGTTGAGGGGCTACTCAGGGAGTCCTGGATTAGGGGGTCTCCGGACAGCCGGACTGTTGGACTATGAAGATACAAGAATGAAGACTTCGTCTCATGTCTGGATGGGACTCTACTTGGTGTGGAAGGCAAGCTAGGCAATACGGATATGGATAGCTCCTCCTTTGTAACCGACCTTGTGTAACCCTAATCCTCTCAGGTGTCTATATAAACCGGAGGGTTTTAGTCCGTAGGACACAACAACTACAACATACAATCATACCATAGGCTAGCTTCTAGGGTTTAGCCTCTCTGATCTCGTGGTAGATCTACTCTTGTACTACCCATATCATCAATATTAATCAAGCAGGACGTAGGATTTTACCTCCATCAAGAGGGCCCAAACCTGGGTAAAACATCGTGTCGCCTGCCTCCTGTTACCATCCGCCTAAGACGCACAATTCGGGACCCCCTACCCGAGATCCGCCGGTTTTGACACCGACAGGCCCCTTCAATCGTCAATAATGACGCCATCCAAGGAGAAACTTTCCTCCCCAGATAGATCTTCGTGTTCGGCGGCTTCGCACTGTGGGCCAACTTGTTTGGCCATCTGGAGCAGATCGAAGGCTACGCCCCTGGCCATCAGGTCAGATTTGGGAGCTTGAACTACATTGCGGAGACCCGTGAAGACTTGATCTTCGCCGGATTCGAGACCGCGGTAGCCGCTCCCGGTCACCCCGATGATCATGACCTAAATCTGTGATCTGGCCGCATCTAGGAGACTGGTCCTGTAACCGCTCTGGCCCTAGATCTGGAGCAAGCTACGCCATCCAAGGACAGGAGAATCAACCCTACCACAGAGGCCACAGATTCCACGGCGTCGGAGCCTCACATAGGCTTAGCTCTCACGATGTCTTTGTCAGCGAAACTCCGGACTCATCTCCGGCCGTAAGTTCTGAACCACATGAGCCCGCGGACGCCGAGCTTGATAGTTTATCAATCTTCGAATTCAGCACAGCAGACATCTTCCAGCACTCGCCCTTGGGCGATGTGCTAAATTCCTTAAAGAGCCTGTCCTTGGCGGAGGACGCACAGCCGAACTATATCCGGCTCGAACCAGGGGCTGACGATGGAGAATTTTGCTTCCCACCCACCACCCACTTCATAGCCACAGTCGAGGATTCGACCGATTCACTTGATTACGACTCCGAGAACATTGACGGTATGGACGACAATGCCGAAGACAACGAAGACCCCGTTGATACAGCTAATGAACAAGATAAACGGGAAGATGGGCAGGTTAGCCCTGGTAATCAGGCCACGCACGAAGATTCGGAGGACTACAATTACCTTCCGCTCTATGAGGATGAGGTGAGCCTCGGCACCGAGGATTTCATTCTGCCTGAGGAACCTCTTGAGCAGGAGCGCTTCGAGCACCAACTAATAGCCACTGCAAGGAGCCTGAAAAAGAAGCAGCAGCAGCTTCAAGCTGACCAAGATCTGCTCAATGATAGATGGACTGAAGTCCTAGCCACCGAAGAATAGGGCCTTAGTGGCCCAGCCAAAAGCTATCCGAAGCGTAGACTCCTACCCCAGGGCGAGGACAAGGCGCTCAAGCCCGTTCCATCATCGCACAAGGCGGCAGGTCGACCACAACTTGGTCCGGGTAAAACGACAACTCAAGCCGAACACCAGACCGCCCCACCTAGCTGTAAAGGCAACAACAAAATAGCTCAGGTTGTGCATACGACCTTCAACAGGACTTGGATAGTAGAGCAGGACACTCAAGAGCGATCTACGGATCGCGAGGACATACCTCGACACGTGACGACGGCCACCTATTCGGACGTGACAAACCTAGCCACGCCTGGGCCGAAAAACGCAAATGGACTCCATCAGAGGTACGTCGCAGTGTGGCCCAATAGAGAGACGCCGCACACCCTCTTTGCTTCACAAACGAAGTAATGGAGCATGAATTCCCAGACGGGTTCAAACCTGTAAATATCGAATCATACGATGGAACAACGGATCCCACGGTATGTGAAAGCACAAGTGCCCCCGGGTAATTTTGGTAATTAATGTCAACATATCTCTTGTTAGACTAATACTTTGATCTAGCATATTTCAGATAAGTCCAATAGTGGAGTGGCTTGGACTAGAGGATGTGGGACCCCTTCAAGATGATGAAGAAATGATTGGCTCTAGCTCAAAGCTCAAGACTCTACATTTTTCATTTTAGTAATCCAAGATCACATTGAGTCCATAGGAAAGCCAATACTATTAAGAGGGGATGAGGTGTTGCTTAATGAGGTTCTTGCTCAAAGTGCTTAGTGATATACTCCACAACCCTCAACCACTTTCTCATATCCAAATATGTCCCAAACCAAAAGTCAAACTCGGCTGAGGGAGTCCTGGATTAGGGGGTCTCCGGACAGCCGGACTATATCCTTTTGCCGGACTGTTGGACCATGAAGATACAAGATTGAAGACTTCATCTCGTGTCCGGATGGGACTCTACTTGGCATGGAAGGCAAGCTAGGCAATACGGATATGTATATCTCCTCCTTTGTAACCGACCTTGTGTAACCCTAGCCCCCTCCGGTGTCTATATAAACCGGAGGGTTTTAGTCCGTAGGACAACATACAATCATACCATAGGCTAGCTTCTAGGGTTTAGGCTCTCTGATCTCGTGGTAGATCTACTCTTGTAATACTCATATTATCGGATTTCGGGTTCTGGCAGACCCTTGAGGTTCGAACAATGGGGTGCGCGCGGAGATTTCACCTCCTACCTTCCTGCACCCCTCCGCCACGCTAGGATCAAAGCTATGAAAAGAACAACACAAGGGACACAGGGTTTATACTGGTTCGGGCCACCGTTGTGGTGTAATACCCTACTCCAGTGTGTGGTGTGGTGGATTGCCTCTTGGGCTGACGATGATGAACAGTACAAGGAAGAACAGCCTCCGAGGGTTTGTTCTTGTCTGGGGAGATGAACTGCTGGGAGGAGTTCGGCCACCTTTCTCTATCTCACTCTCTCTCTGCTTACCACCACTCTACTTGTCAAGCCCTTGGAGGAGACTAAGCCGAACCCCTTGGAGGAGACTGAGCCGAACCCCTTGGAGGAGACTGAGCCGAACCCCTTGGAGGAGACTGAGCCGAACCCCTTGTAGGAGACTGAGCCGAACCCCTTGGAGGAGACTGAGCCGAACCCATTGGAGGAGACTGAGGCGAACCCCTTGCTACGTGGGTGGCCGGTCCTATTTATAGTGGCCCTGGTCCTCTCTCCAAATATTGAGCGCGAAGGGAGCCAACAATGGCGGGCTAATTTGAAAGGGGACAGCAAGTATCAACTATCCTAACAAAAGTAGTCTTCGCCTGCGCAAAGCTCTGGTGATGACGCCGTCTTGGGCCCCATGGTGACCTCCATCTCGTAGTCCTCCTGGTCTTGGTCTCATTGCACCGAAATGGCAACCTTTGCCTAATGCCTCGGTACTCTGCGGCTGCGCTTCCCCCTTTACACCAAAGAGGAAAGGAGGACGCTGCGCGGGCTGGCACCCGCCTGGCACCCTGAGTAGTCATGGCTTGCGTCACGGGCACCTCGCGAGGTACCCCGCCTTGATCTCTCCGCCTCCTCGTGAGCCAGCCTGATGAGGCCGTACCTGAGGAAGCTCCGTGTCGTCCGCCCCGCGAGGCTTGGCCCCTTGCGAGGGTCTTGAGTTGGTGTTGGTGAAGATGGGTCGTGCTGGGCCCCCCTTTGAGCCACGCCGCAGGCCGCAGGCAGGCAAGTCTGGGGACCCCCGTTCCCAGAATGTCGATAGTAGCCCCCGGGCCCAAGGCGCGCCCGGACTTGGCTGTGCAGGAAGGGGGAAGGGCAAGAGCGAAGCGCCGTGGGCCCTAACAGCCTGCGGCCTTGGGCACCGCGTGGCGGTTGACTGGAGGTGGGTGCCTTAGCAGCCGCGCGAGTTGATAAGGGAGTGGCGTCCGCCTAGGCCCTTCTTCTTGCTTCCCCCGGTTGCTGTTCAGATCCCTTTCCTGCGCTTCTCCTTCCTTCCTCCGAAATCTCCAGATCTACCCTGACCGTGCGACCCAGGAAGCCATGGCGCCTCGCCAGCCCCCGGCCGCAGCTTGGTACTCGTCTGCCCTGGACCCGCCGAACTTGTCGGAGGCGGGCCTTGCCCGGTTGCGCCGGATAGCGACGGCGTGAGGCATCGACGGGGCGAAGGAGTTCAAGGCCGGCTCCGCCACCCCTGAGGGTCAAAGGAGCACCTTCTATCTACTCTTCGTAAGTGCCATTGTTGCTGGCCTGGTGCCTCCCTTCTCCGAGTTCTTCTTATCTGTCCTCCGCCATTACAAGCTGGAGGCTCTGCATCTCCATCCCAACTCCGTCCTTCTCCTCGCGATCTTTGCTTATTATTGCGAGGCCCACGTTGGGGTGCAGCCCTCAGTGGCCTTGCTGCGCCACTACTTCTCCCTCCGGACCTCTCGCGGTCCTGCTATCTCGAACTCTGGGAAGAGGATTGAGGGCTTCAGGAGCAAGTGGGTCTTGGTGGACGCTGAGCGCATCCACCCTCGGCTGATCTTGCCCACCGAGCAGCCCACGAGCTCCAGCAACTGGGGTCGAGCGGAGCTCACGGATCCCCGTGCGAAGATGGTGTTGGAGGGAGTTCCTGGAGCACCAGATGGCTCCGCTTCGGCAGTACTCGCTTCCAATGTGGAGGCCCCGTCCGAGCCCCGCGGCCTGGGCCGATGGAGACTTGGCTGCCGTTCTCCAATCTCTGGTCGGGGGCAATGTGGCGAGGTTGGAGGGCGCTCCTACGCCCTTGTTCCTCCGCGACGACTGGGAGCGGGTAGTGAAGTCCATGCCCGTCTTCAATGGGGAAGGGCCCGTGCCCCTAGAGGCTCCCGAGGGACCGGTGAACGTGCCCTCTGGCGACTCCAGCGAAGAGGAAGAAGGAGGGGAGCGCGGAAAAGGGCCTGACTCCGAGGCGACTAACGGAGAGTCGAGGGCTCCCCTCCCCCGGCGCAGGTCCCGCGTTCTCCGCCTCTCTCCGAACGATGACGACGAGGATGACAACGAAGACGACGACGAGCAGGACGGCGGGAGCTCGCCCCCGATCCCGAAGAAGGACAGGACCGGGCTGATATCCCGCAGGTCTCCCCCGGCCCCGGGGCGATCCGCAGACGCACATTCCGCCTCCAAGCTTCCCGAGGTTGACCCTTCCAGCCGGCTTTCGGGCTTCAAATTTGGCTGGAGGCCGCTTGAGCTCACTGGCGACGACCCGTAAGCATTCGATTCTCGTCTTTATATCTTGCTCTGCTTCTGAGGCTTGACGTCCGCGTCTTGGGATAGCTTGGCGCCCGCAGCAAAGAAGTCAAAGGGGGCTCCTGAGGTTCCGTTCGTGACAGCGCCCCTGAAGGAAGGTGACCGCGACACACAAGCTTCTTCCGCCCGGTCATCCTCGCGGGGCTTGACTAAGCCAGCTGGGGCGAGCTCATCCCCCACGGCCCAAGTGGCTCCCGTCTGCCACCGCTGCTACAGGTGTCGGGGTGCGGCAGACTCCGCCTCAGGATGCTGCGGCCGTGCCACCGCCTTCTCCTCCTACTCCATCGGCTGCTATCTCCCTGACTCCTTCCGCCGTTCTGGACCGCGTTGTTGCTGAGCTGGACCGGCTGCGGCAGGATCTTCTCGGCGCCGACCCTCGCCTGGTGGCCGGGCACTTGGAGCTGGTTTCTGGATGGGTTCGCTCCAACGCTTCAATTCGGGCGGCGCTGGCCCAGGCCTCGACGGCATGCTTCGAGGAGAAGCAGGCCGTCCTTGAAGCGAAGGCTGCTCGCGATGCAGCCCTGGGAGAGGTGGTCGACGTCCGTGGTCGCTGCAAGGTGCTGGAGGACGAGCTGCAGGGCCTGCGGGATCAGCTTGCGAAAGAGGTTCGCCTTCGCCAAGAGCAGGAAGAAGGCGTGAAGGCTCGCGAGGCGGCCGTTGAGGGCCGGGAGGCCAAGCTCAAGAAACGTCGCGACCGCCTAGGCGCGCTGGAGCAGGAATTGGGGGCGAGGAAGGATGAGCTGGACGGCAAGGCCCTAGTCTTCGCCGAAGACCGCATGGCCTTCACGGAGCTGGAGGCGAAGGCTCGCTCCTTGCTGAGGACGCTTTACGACAGCGGCCTGGAGAGCCCGCTGGCCGGTGCCGAGGACGGCCCTGCCAAGCTGCTTCCCTTCTTGGTCCACGCTCTTGAAGATGTCGCCCTTGGCCTCGGCCCCACGGCCGAGGCCGAGGCGCGCGTTCTGTCTTTTGCTGCACTGACGCGGGTTCTCACCCACATCCACCTTCGCGATCCCGGGTTCGACCTTGACAGCCTGCTGGAGCCCGTGAGCGGCAAGCGTGCGGCGGCTGCTGCCGAGGCCGTGAAGGGTCGCGCAGAGGCTCTGCTGGGGAAGTTCCAGGCCATCAGCACCAAGCCGGAGCAAGGCGCTATCGACCCCGCTGTTCCTTGAGGCGAACCCACACCGCGCTGCTCCCCCACCGCCAAGTGACTCCATCGTGGCTCATGTCCTGCTTTTGATTCCTGCACATGTATCATGCCTCGGGGAGGCGTTTAAACTTGCGCCTGATATTGGGATAACAGTGTGGACTGTAATATTTGCTTTCGAATTCCTTTGAAATTTGTGCTTTTCTTTCCTACTTGCTTACGTTCTACGCCGGCAAAGCCCGGCCCCACGCGTACCTCACCCAGCAGTAGCCCCGACCGGAAACCAGGACGGGACCAAGGCATGAGGGGCTACGGGACAAGTTAGGCTCCTGAGTCGCGATGCTCAGGAGTCCCCCTTGGCGCACGAACAGCAAGTAGGGAGGTGTGATGTGGGTGGATCCACCATTCTACGTCTGCAGAGCCCGGCCACGCGCGTACCTCACCCAGCAATAGCCCCGACTGGAAACCAGGACGGGACCAAAGGAGTGAGGGGCTACGTGACCAGTTAGGCCCCTGAGTCGCGATGCTCAGGAGTCCCCCTTGACGCTCAAACGGCCTTCATACCTTGGCTCCGCTCGGGGAGAGGCGCGTGACGAACTAGGCCCGTGGGGACCTGGCTGGGCGGCGTGCGTCTGGGCGTGACCCTGGCGCTGCCCCGTGCCCAGCCCCGTCGCGCGGCACTCCCAAGGGGAGGCGTTGCGATGAGGCTAGACACTAAGCACTGGGCTCCCTAAGGTTGATGCGGCCCGGAGGCCAACCTCAGTTGTTTATCACTAGCGCGGAGCATAGCGCTTCCGTATGAGTACGGGCATAGCCACTCCTCAGCAGTGTCGTCAGCCAGCGTGGAGCATGGTGCTTCCAGTGGTGCGTGGGAGGGGGCCCCCCTCCGGGAGGAGCCCCCGGGGCGTGTACAGCCCCGCCCTGACACGTGGCTGGCACGATAGGGCCTGGTGAGGTGTATCTGGGCACCCGTGAGCTAGCACGGGACTCACGGGGCCCTACCTCTAGGCGGGTTGCGCCTGGCACTGGGCCTTATCTTGTGTTGTGCCCCTGCAAGTTCGGTTAGATGCCTGCACTCTACGTCCTCGGGTCCCGGCCCTCGAGCTGGTCTCAGCCATCGCTGGTATGCCAGGTCGCGATGCCGTGGTCAAGGCTAGAGGGTGAGGGCTGGAGAGCCAGTAAGAGCCCTGAGTCGCGATGCTCAGGTACCCCCCCTTTAACGTGCAAGTGGTCAACATGGAGAAGAGGAGGCGCCGCGGACCGGCATCAAATAATCAAGCATGGCAGTTCTAACGCATTACTGGGAATAAACGCAAATGGGGTACATGCCGCTGAGCCTGGCCCGAGCGGCTTGGGGATCATGAAGCCCGAGGGGCGCCCCCAACAAGGTAAGCTAACGACGCGGAATAAAAGGGATACACGCCGCAGGGACGGACCCACGTGGCCTGGGAATAATGCAGCCCTAGGGGCGCTCCCAGCTGGAAGTGAAACTTGAAAGATGTCACCTGATGACGTTGAAGACGAAAGGGTGTTGGTGTAGCCGGCTTGGTGGGCTGCGGGAGCCGATCCTCATGAGCCCCCAGGCCCAGGGGCCTCGGGAGGCTCCGGAGGCGCTGGCGGTTCCTCGCGGGCCATCTCCATCTCCACCAGGGCTGCGGAGCACCTGGCCTCTTGCGCCTCCGTGATGCCCCTCATGAGGCGCTGGTACGCGTCAGCCACGCTCGGCAAGCCGTAAGGCATGCGAACGCAGCTGTGGGGTGGACCTCCGTAGCGCCCCACTCGCGAGGGCCAGAGGCGCCCCAAGGAGGCGACTTCGTTGAGCCCTGGTACGTCGACGCAGACGCGCAGCCCGCCATCCTCGCCTGGATGGGGAGCCACTGCTGGTAGGCAGCGGGCGCCTCTCATGACTCTGGACTCCTGTAGCTCCTGAATGGCCTTGCTGACGAACTCCTGTGGGTCTGGATCTCCTTACCTTGCTCCTTCTTGAGGGAAACGTGCTTTGAAACACGCCTCCATGTGGTGCCCCAGCGCCTCCCTCGCGACCCTTGCTAGGTCGGTGGCCCTCCAGGGGAGAGCCCCCGAGCCCTGCCTGAGGAGGGTGCCGGGCGCGCTTTCCTATGCGATGGAAGGAGGTTCCCCCTGGGCAGGCACGGGCCTAGAGGGGCCTACCTCCTGAGGGGCCAGGCCGGACGATGTCTTCTTCTTCTTGGGGGCGGCCTCAGGAAGCCTCCTGCTTCCGCGATTCGGGTCCCCCAGTGATGCGGCCTGAAAGGCTCGCTCCAGGGAACACACTGCGTCCTTCTCTTCACAGGGCACTGTGATGACTCTGCCGCTTCCTGGCATCTTGAGGACATTGTAGCCATGATGAGTCACGGCCATGAACTTGGCCAGCGCCGGGTACCCGAGGATGGCGTTGTACGACAGGCGGATGTGAGCGACGTCGAAGTCAATGAGCTCGATGCGGTAGTTGTCACGTGCCCCGAAGGTGACTGGGAGGCGGACCTGCCCGATCGGGACCGTGGAGCCGTCGGTGATACCGGAGAAGGGCTTGGTTGGCTGAAGCTGGCTGTAGGGCACATGGAGGTTGTTGAACGTCTCTTCCGACAGGACGTTGAGCCCTGCCCCGCCATTGATGAGGGTCTTGGTGACCACCACGTTGCTGATGATTGGGGAACAAATCATCGGGAGGATTCCGGCTGTAGCCGCACACTTCAGTTGATCTGCTGAGCTGAAGGTGATGGCACACGCCGACCACCTGAGAGGGCGCGTGGCTAAGAGCCTGGGGAGGGCTGCATTCACTTCGCGGGCGAACTGCTTGAAGATGCGCTGAGAGGCTGGGGCCTGAGCTCCGCCCAAGATGCAGGCGATCGCGCGAGGCTCTTGGAAACCCCCAGCCTCCTCGTCATGGTGGCGGTCCTCGTTCCTCCTCGGCTGCGGCGGCAGCGGTGGGAGGCCTGCGTTGCCTTGCGGGCGATCCTCGCGAGGCTGATCCCTCCAGCCTCCCTCGCGAGGTGGGTCTTGCCAGCGATCCTCACGAGGTTGGTCGCGCCACCCCTGGCGCGGGCCACGGTCTTCCCAGCGCCCTGCGTTCCTTCCTCCTCCTTGGCCGTATCCCCGGTCACCGCGGTCAGGGCGACGGCTGATCCTTCCTTCACGCACGGCTCGGAGTTCTTGGCATTCGCTGGTGTTGTGGGTGTGGAGGTCGGGGTACACGCAGTACCGGCTGCCCTTGGGAGGTTTGGGTTGTTCTCTGCCCTGCTAGGTGTCTGGTTCTGCCGCGAGCACGACAGCCCCCTTGCGCTTCACTTCCTTGGCCTTGAGCTTCTTCTCTTCTGGGTCTGCGGCAGGCAGGTCAAGGAGGGAGAGACGCCCTTCCTCAGCCCTGGCGCACTTGTTCGCCAAGTTGAAAAGCTCCAAAGAAGTGCACAGGTCTTCATGCATCGCCAGCTCCTCCTTCATCTTGACATCACGCACGCCGTCGGAGAAGGCTGAGATGATGGCCTCTTCAGTCACCTTGGGAATCTTGAGGCGTGCGTTGTTGAAGCGCTGGATGTACTTCTGCAGGGTCTCCCCGGGTTGTTGCTTGATGCGGCGCATGTCGCTCACGGTGGGTGGCCGGTCGCGAGTACCTTGGAAGTTGGCGATGAAGCGAGCGCGCATCTCTTCCCAGGAGGAGATTGTGCCTGGAGCCAGGTTCAGGAGCCAGGTGCGGGCCCCGTCCTTGAGCGCCATGGGAAACCAGTTCGCCATGACCTTCTCGTCTCCATTGGAAGCTTCGATGCCCAGCTCGTAGAGCTGGAGGAACTCCGCAGGGTCGCCCGTGCCGTCGTAGCGAGGAGGCAGGTCCGGCTTGAACTTGCCCGGCCACGCGACGCTGCGCAGTTCGGTGGTGTAGGCGCGGCAGCCTGCTGTGGCCATGTCAGGCCTTGAGTGATGGAGAGCCTGGTCCTGCATGTCCCCACGCGCAGGAGCAGGAGGATGGTCGCGACGTGCTGGAGCAGGGAGTGCCCGCGCAGCTTCTGGCGGGCGAGGGACTTCTTGGCAGCTCTGTTCTTGACGCGCTGGCACCTGACGGAGCGGGTTCCGCCAAGGGGCCACGCGTCTTGGAGCCATGGCGTCTTCTTGAGGGGGAGGCGACCGGGGCGCCGCCGGAGCCTCGCCGCCCGCGCGGGGCGGGGTGCGGTGCAGCGGAGCGGACGGCGCGGAGGAGCCCCCTGCGGCGCGGACGAGTTCGGCGACGCGGTCGAGCCATTCTTCGTAGACGTCGTCGACGGGACGGTAGCACAGGAGCTTGTTTGCCGCGATGTGTGCAGCCCGAGCCTCCATGGGCGCGCGAAGCGCGCGGGACAAAGATCCAGCCAGGGCGAGTGAGGGAGTCGCGGAGCAGCCGTCTTGGCACACGGATGGATGCTAAGACGATGCTTGCTGCTCGTCCCCCGCCGGGCCGGTGGCGGCGTTGATGGCGGGCGACGGGGAACGGCGAGCACGCCTGCCGACAGGGGCTGTCTGGGCGACGCGGGAAGCTAGGGCGGCCCGGCGCTCCGCGCGGGCCCGACATGCGTCAGACATGAGTGTGATAGTCGGAGCAGAGCGGAGCGGTGGAAGATGAATTCCGGCGCACCCCTACCTGGCATGCCAAATGTTGGATTTCGGGTTCTGGCAGACCCTTGAGGTTCGAACACTGGGGTGCGCATGGAGATTTCGCCTCCTACCTTCCTACACCCCTCCGCCACGCTAGGATCAAAGCTATGAAAAGAACAACACAAGGGACACAGGGTTTATACTGGTTCGGGCCACCGTTGTGGTGTAATACCCTACTGCAGTGTGTGGTGTGGTGGATTGCCTCTTGGGCTGATGATGATGAACAGTACAAGGAAGAACAGCCTCCGAGGGTCTGTTCTTGGCTGGGGCGATGAACTGCTGGGAGGAGTTCGGCCACCTTTCTCTATCTCACTCTCTCTCTCTGCTTACCACCACTCTACTTGTCGAGCCCTTGGAGGAGACTGAGCCGAACCCCTTGGAGGAGACTGAGCCGAACCCCTTGGAGGAGACTGAGCCGAACCCCTTGGAGGAGACTGAGCCGAACCCCTTGCTACGTGGGTGGCCAGTCCTATTTATAGCGGCCCTGGTCCTCTCCCCAAATATTGAGTGGGAAGGGAGCCAACAATGGCGGGCTAATTTGAAAGGGGACAACAAGTATCAACTATCTGACAAAAGTAGTCTTCGCCTACGCAAAGCTCTGGTGATGACGCCGTCTTGGGCCCCATGGTGACATCCGTCTCGTAGTCCTCCTGGTCTTGGTCTCGTTGCACCGAAATGGCAACCTTTGCCTGATGCCTCGGTACTCCGCGGCTGCGCTTGCCCCCTTTGCACCAAAGAGGAAAGGAGGACATTGCGCGGGCTGGCACCCGCCTGGCACCCTGAGTCGTCATGGCTTGCGTCACGGGCACCTCGGGAGGTACCCCGCCTTGATCTCTCCGCCTCCTCGTGAGCCAGCCTGACGAGGCCGTGCCTGAGGAAGCTCCGTGTCGTCCGCCCCGCGAGGCTTGGCCCCTCGCGAGGGTCTTGAGTTGGTGTTGGTGAAGATGGGCCGTGCTGGGCCCCCCTTTGAGCCACGCCGCAGGCCGCAGGCAGGCAAGTCTGGGGACCCCCGTTCCCAGAACGCCGACACATATCATCAAGAACAATCAAGCAGGACGTAGGGTTTTACCTCTATCAAGAGGGCCCGAACCTGGGTAAAACATCGTGTCCCCTGCCTCCTGTTACTATCCGCCTTAGACGCACAGTTCGGGACCCCCTACCCGAGATCCGCCGGTTTTGATACCGACATTGGTGTTTTCATTGAGAGTTCCACTGTGTCGTCATCATAAGGAAGATGGCTTGCCTCGTTTGTCAAGGACAACATCACCTCTGGGGGAGCCCTGGCTGTAGGCCAAACTATCCGACTTGGCGGCTTCGTCATGACCGCCTGCTCGGCCGCTGCGCCGACGATGACCTCTCGGGTCATCGAAAATAGCCTCCACATCGGCTCAAAATTGCCAATGGAGCTCTCCTCTTTGAACGAGCTCTTGGATCGCATCGCCGCTCTGGGAGTCAGTACGGACTAAGATCGGATCGGGCTTAAACCCGACCAAAGGGAGATTAACTCTCCACCGGTCACCCATCAAATAGCGGTGGTGGAGGAGCAATGCGGCGATTCTCTCTCTATCCTGAGGACGAACTATGTCCGGATTCCCGAGCTCTCCGAACAGGATACGCGCTCACGGGAGGACGCCGCCCTAACCCCGAATCCAGAATCAGGCCGCATACCGAACCCGTAGGGCAATATCCCGGAGCCCGAACTTCCAAGATCGGAAACTCCCCTGCCCCGGGATCACAGATTGGGTCTGGACTTAAATCCACCCACCCACCCAGATACAAACTATCTTTCCCACATTAGGCAAGCGCCCAAAGAGACAGTACATCACTATTGGGCCAGATTCCACCTTGTAATGAACAAGGTCAAGGACTGTCGCGAGGAAGATGCAATTTCGTTCTTTTGCAACAATTGCACGGACAAAGGAGTCCTCAACGCCATAAATCACTGTAACGTAGCACACTTCGCTGACTTGGCGGACATAGTACGGAAATACTGTGCGATGGAAAGTGCCTGGAAAACCCAGACGCAATTTTGGGACAATCCGGCTCTGACAAGACCCCCTGTCCGAACTAAAAGGGTGCACTCTTATAAGTCGCCCGACTCAATTACAAAGAAGCAAAAGCCCACTATAGGGCATGGAACCGTATTGGAGGGATGGCTCAACGGGCCCTACAAAATTCATAGTACAGCGGATACCATATCAATGCACAGCCTTAGAGCATGTTGGGTACTCCGGCAGGTGGCCAAAAGCGGCGAGGGTCTTCTCACTCAAAATACCCCAGAGCACCTCCCCACGGATAACAACACAATATTAACGGTTTTCGAGACCTTCGCCTCAAATAATAGGCGTAAGCAAGCACTCCGCGGCCTTGCCGAAGTCTGCCACGTGGCAGCAATAAATCCATGGAGCGACACGGCTATCACCTGCAACGCCGGTGACGAACCTAAATTCTGAACAGCCCGAGCACCAGCCGCTTTGGTCCTCAGCCCAATTGTGGACGGTTTTCGGCTGACTAAGGTGCTCATGGATGGCGGCATCGGATTAAACCTCATCTATGAGGAAACTTGTCGGTGTTCTGGGATCGGGGGTCCCCAGACTTGCCTGCCTGCGGCCTGCGGCGTGGCTCGAAGGGGGGCCCAGCATGGCCCGTCTTCATCGACACAAATCCAAGACCCTCGTGAGGGGCCAAGCCTCACGGGGCGGAAGACACGGAGCTTCCTCAGGCACGGCCACATTAGGCTGGCTCGCGAGGAGGCGTAGAGATCAAGGCGGGGTACCTCACGAGGTGCCCGTGACACAAGCCATGACGACCAAGGGCGCCAGGCGGGCGCCAGCCCGCGCAGTGTCCTCCTTTCCTCTTTGGTGCAAAGGGAGCAAGCACAGACGAGAGCATCAAGCAAAGGCACCTGTTTCGGTACAACGAGACCAAGACCAGTCCAACGGCAGGAAGGAAGTCATTGTGGAGCCCAAGCTAGCGTCACCACCAGAGCCTTTGGCAGGCGACGACCAACTTTAGTCAGGATAAGTGTACCAGATGTGCCCCTTCAAAATGGCCAATTGTTGGCGCCCTTCCTGCTCAATATTTGGGAAGAGGCCCAGGGCCTTTGCCTATAAATAGGACTAGCCACCCACAGGGTGAAAAAAAAGGGAAATCAGAGAGAGGATCGGAAATCAGAGAGAGAGTCGAGAAGAGAGAGAGAGAAGGGTGACTGAAGTCCTCCTAGCAGTTCATCCCCACGGCCAAGAGCAGACCCTCGCGAAGCTGTTCTTCCTTGTATTGCTCATCATCATCAGCCCAAGAGGCAATCCACCACACCACACACTGGAGTAGGGTGTTACACCACAACGGTGGCTCGAACCAGTATAAACCCTGTGTCTCTTGTGCTGTTCTTCCCATAGCTTAGATCTCAGCGAGGCGGAGGGGTGCAGGTAGGTAGGAGGTGAAATCTCCGTGCGCACCCCAGTGTTCGAACCTCAAGGGTCTGCCGGAACCCGAAATCCGACATTTGGCGCGCCAGGTAGGGGTGCGCTGGAATTCGTCTCCCACCACCTTGTTCTCCTGCGACCATCGCGTCCATGTCAGACGCTCGTCGGGCCCGCGCCGAGCGCCGGGCCGCTCTCGCTTCCCGCGTCGCCCAGACGGCTCCTGTCGGTGGGCGTCCTCGCCGTTCCCCGTCACCTGCCGTCAACGCCGCCACCCGCCCGGCGGGAGACGAGCAGCAAGCGTCGTCTCAGCATCCGTCCGTGCGGCAAGACGGCCGCACCGCTACTCCCTCGCTCACCCCAGCTGGTTCTTCGTCCTGCGCGCTCTGCGCACACATGGAGGCTCGAGTTGCGCCCATCGCGGCAAACGAGCTCCTGCACTACCGTCCCGTCGACGACGTCTACGAAGAAACGCTCTCCTGCACCGTCCGTTCCGCTGCACCGCACCCCGCCCCGCACGGGCGATGAAGCTCCGGCGGCGCCCCGGCCGCCTCCTCCTCAAGAAGGCGCCATGGCTCCAAGGCGCGTGGCCCCTGGGCGGAACCCGCTCCGTCAGGTGCCAGCGCGGCAAGAGCAGAGCTGCCAAGAAGTCCCTCGCCCGCAAGAAGCTGTCCGGGCGCTCCCTACTCCAGCACGTCGCGACCATGCTCCTGCTCCCACGCGTCAAGACCCTGCGCTGCTCCCAGCTGCAGCGTGTGGGGGCATGCAAGACCAAGCTATTCGTCACCCAAGGCCTCCCGTGGCCACAGCAGGCTGCCGTCACTGCCGAGCTACGCAACGTCGCGTGGCCCGGCAAGTTCAAGCCGGACCTGCCTCCTCGTTACGACGGCACGGCCGACCCTGCGGAGTTCCTCCAGCTCTATGAGCTGGGCATCGAAGCAGCCAATGGAGACGAGAAGGTCATGGCGAACTGGTTTCCCATGGCGCTCAAGGACGGGGCCCGCACCTGGCTCCTGAACCTGGCCCCAGGCACGATCTCCTCCTGGGACGAGATGCGCACCCGCTTCATTGACAACTTCCAAGGTACTCGCGACTGGCCACCCGCCGTGAGTGACATGCGGCGCATCAAGCAACAACCCGGAGAGACCCTGCAGAAATACATCCAGCGCTTCAACAATGCACGCCTCAAGATTCCCAAGGTGACCGAGGAGGCCATCATCTCAGCCTTCTCCGACGGCATGCGCGATGTCAAGATGAAGGAGGAGCTGGCGATGCATGAAGACTTGTGCACTTCCTTGGAGTTGTTCAACTTGGCAACCAAGTGCGCCAGGGCTGAGGAAGGGCGTCTCTCCCTTCTCGAGCTGCCTGCCACAGACCCAGAAGAGAAGAAGCCCAAGGCCAAGGATGTGAAGTGCAAGGGGGCTGCCGTGCTCACGGCAGAACCAGACACCAAGCGGGGCAGAGATCTGCCCAAACCTCCCAAGGGCAGTCGGTACTGTGTGTACCACGACCTCCACACCCACAACACCAACGAATGTCAAGAGCTCCGAGCTGTGCGAGAAGGAAGGATCGGCCGTCGCCCCGACCGCGGTGACCAGGGCTACGGTCGAGGAGGAGGAGGAAGGAATGCAGGGCGCTGGGAAGACCGTGGCCCACGCCAAGGGTGGCGCGATCAACCTCGCAAGGATCGCTGGCAAGACCCGCCTCGCGTGGGAGACTGGAGGGATCAGCCTCGCGAGGATCGCCCGCAAGGCAACGCAGGCCTCCCTCCACTGCCGCCGCAGCCAAGGAGAAACGAGGACCGCCATCAGGACGAGGGGCTGGGGGCTTCCAGGAGCCGCGTGCATTCGCCTGCATCCTGGGCGGGGCTCAAGCCCCAGCCTCTCAACGCATCTTCAAGCAGTTCGCCCGCGAAGTGAATGCAGTCCTCCCCAAGCTGGAAGCCACTCGCCCTCTCAGGTGGTCGGCGTGCGCCATCACGTTTAGCTCAGCAGATCAGCTCAAGTGTGCAGCTACAGCCGGAGTCCTCCCGATGCTTTGTTCCCCAATCATCAGCAACGTGGTGGTCACCAGGACCCTCATCGACGGCGGGCCAGGGCTCAACGTCCTGTCCGTGGAAACATTCAACAATCTCCAAGTGCCCTACAACCAGCTTCAGCCGACCGAGCCTTTCTTCGGAGTCACCGATGGCTCCACGGTCCTGATTGGGCAGGTCCGCCTCCCAGTCACCTTCGAGGCACGCGACAACTACCACACCGAGCTCATTGACTTCAACGTCGCTCACACTCGCCTGCCGTACAACGCCATCCTTGGGTACCCAGTGCTGGCCAAGTTCATGGCCGTAACTCACCACGGCTACAACGTCCTCAAGATGCCAGGAAGTGGCGGAGTCATCACGGTGCCCTATGAAGAGAAGGACGCGGTGTGTTCCCTGGAACGAGCCTTTCAGGCCGCGTCACTGGAAGACCCGGATCGCGGAAGTAGGAGGCTTCCCGAGACCGCCCCCAAGAAGAAGAAGACATCGTCCGGCCCGGCCCCTTAGGAGGCAGGCCCCTCAGGTCCCGCGCCTGCCCAAGGGGAACTTCCTTCCGTCGCATAGGAAAGCGCACCCGGTGCCCTCCTCAGGCAGGGCTCGGGGGCTCTCCCCTGGAGGGCTACCGACCTGGCTAAGGTCACGAGGGAGGCGCTTGGGCACCACATGGAGGCATGTTTCGAAGCACGTTTCCCTCAGGGAGGAGTAAAGCAAGGAGAGCCAGACCCTCAGGAGTTCGTCAGCAAGGCCATTCAGGAGCTAAAGGAGTCAAGAGTCATGAGAGGCGGCCGCCACCTACCAGCTGTGGCTCCCCATCCAGGCGAGGATGGTGGGCTGCGCGTCTGCATCGACATACCAGGGCTCAATTGAGTCGCCCCTCTGGAGCGCCTCTGGCCCTCGCGAGTGGGGCGCTGCGAAGGTCCACCCCATAGCTACGTTCACATGCCTTACGGCTTGCCGAACGCGGCTGCCATGTACCAGCGCCTCACAAGGGGCACCATGGAGGCTCAAGAGGCCAGGCGTTCCACAGCCCTGGCGGAGATGGAGATGCTCCGCAAGGAACCACCAGCGCCTCCGGAGCCTCCCGGGGCCCCTGGGCCTGGGGGCTCATGAGGATCGGCTTTCGCAGCCCACCGAGTCTGCTACACCAACACTCCTTCGTCCTCAACATCATCAGGTGACATCTTTCAAGTTTCACTTCCAGCTGGGAGCGCCCCCCAGGGCTGCATTATTCCCAGGCCGCGTGGGTTCGTCCCTGCGGCATGTATCCCTTTTATTCCATGTTGTTAGCTTACCTTATTGGGGGCGCCCCACGGGCTGCATCATCCCCCAAGTCGCTCGGGCTAGACCGAGCGGCATGTACCCCTTTTGCGTTTATTTCCGGCTATGCGTTCGACCCACCATGCTTGATTATTTGATGCCTGTCCATGGCACCTCTTCTTCTCCATGCCGACCACTTGCACGTTAAAGGGGGGGTACCTGAGCATCGCGACTCAGGGCTCTTACTGGCTCTCCAGCCCTCACCCTCTGGCCTTGTCCACGGCATCACGACCTGGCATACCAGCGATGGCTAAGACCTGCTCGAGGGCCGGGACCCGAGGACGTAGAGTGCCGGCATCTAACCAAATTTGTAGGGACACATCACAAGATAAGGCCCAGTGCCAGGTGCAACCCGCCTAGAGGTAGGGCCCCGTGAGTCCCGCGCTGGCTCACGTGTGCCCAGATACACCTCGCCAGGCCCTACCGTGCCAGCCACGTGTCAAGGTGGGGCTGTACACGGCCCGGGGGCTCCTCCCAGAGGGGAGCCCCCTCCCACGTACCAGTGGAAGCACCATGCTCCGTGCTGGCTGACGACACTGCCGAAGAGCGGCTATGCCCATACACATACGGAAGCGCTATGCTCCGCGCTGGTGATAAACAACTGAGGGTGGCCCCCGGGCCGCATCAACCTCAGGGAGCCCATAGCTTAGTGTCTAGCCTCATCGTAATGCCTCCCCTCGGGAGTGTCACGCGAGGGGGCTGGGCATGGGGGCTGCGCCTGGGTCATGCCCAGACGCACACCACCCAGCCAGGCCCACCGGGCCTGGTTCGTCGCGCGTCTCTCCCCGAGCGGAGCCAAGGTACGAAGGCCGTTTGAGCGTCAAGGGGGACTCCGGAGCATCGCGACTCAGGAGCCTAACTGGTCACGTAGCCCCTCACTCCTTAGTTCGGAAAGGCTAACGGCGGTTGAGGTATGCGCGCGGCCGGGCTCTGCAGATGTAGAACGGTAGATCCACCCACATCATACCTCCCTACTTGCTGTTTGTGCGCCAAGGGGGACTCCTGACCATCGCGACTTAGGAGCCTAACTTGTCATGTAGCCCCTCACTCCTTGGCCCCGTCCTAGTTTCCGGTCGGGACTAACGCTGGGTGAGGTCTGCACGGGGCCGGGCTCTGCCGGCGTAGAACATAAGCAAGTAGGAAGGAAAAGCGCAAATTTCAAGGAATTCAAAAGCAAATATTACAGTCCACACTATTATCTCAATGCCAAACGCAAGTTTAAACGCCTCCCCGAGGCATGATACATGTGCAGGAATTAAAGGCAGGACAGGAGCCACAACGGAGTCACTAGTCGGCGGTGGAGCAGCGCGGAGTGGGTTCGCCTCATGGAGCAGCGGGGTCGGAAGCACCTTGCTTCGGCTTGGTGCTGAAGGCCCGGAACTTCCCCAGCAGAGCCTCTGCGCGACCCTTCACGGCCTTGGCAGCGGCAGCGGCACGCTCGCCGCTTACTGGCTCCAGCAGGCTGTCGAGGTCGACGCCGGGATCGTGAAGGTAGATGTGGGTGAGGACCCGCGTCAGCGCTATAGAAGACAGGACACGCGCCTTGGCCTCGGCCATGGGGCCAAGGCCAAGGGCAACATCTTCAAGAGTGCAAACTAGGAAGGGAAGCAGCTTGGCGGGGCCGTCCTTGGCGCCAGCCAGCGGGCTCTCCAGGCCGCTGTCATAAAGCATCCTCAGCGAGGAGCGAGCCTTCGCCTCCATCTCCGCGAAGGCCACGCGGTCCTCGGCAAGAACCTGGGCCTTGTCGTCCAGCTCGACCTTCCTCGCCCCCAACTCCTGCTCCAGCGCGCCTAGGCGGTCACGGCGCTTCCTGAGCTTGGCCTCCTGGCCCTCGACGGCCGCCTCGCGAGCCTTCACGCCTTCTTCCTGCTCTTGGCGAAGGCGGACCTCTTTCGCGAGCTGGTCCCGCAGGCCTTGCAGCTCGTCCTCCAGCGCCTTGCAGCGACCATGGACGTCGACCACCTCCCCCAGGGCTGCGTCACGTGTAGCCTTCGCCTCAAGGACGGCCCGCCTCTCCTCATCGCAAGCCGTCGAGGCCTGGACCAGCGCCGCCCGAATCGAAGCGTCGGAGCGAATCCATCCTGAAGCCAGCTCCAAGTGCCCGGCCACCAAGCGAGGGTCGGCGCCAAGTAGATCCTGCCGCAGCCGGTCCAGCTCAGCGGTAGCACGATCCAGAACGGTAGGAGGAGTCGGAGAGACAGCAGTCGGTGGAGTAGGAGGAGAAGGCGGCACTGCGACAACAGGATCCTGAGGCGAAGCTTGCTGCGCCCCAATGGCTGAAGTGGCGGCAGCAGGCAAAGGCACCTCGGGAGTCACTTGGGCCATGGGAGCTGAGCCCGCCCCAGCCGGCTCAGCCAGGCCTCGCGAGGACGACCGGGTGGGAGAAGCCCGTGCGTCGCAGTCACCTTCCTTCGCGGGCAGAGGCGCTGCCACGGATGGAACCTCAGGAGCTCCCTTCGGCTTCTTTGCGGCGGGCGCCAGCCTATCCAAGAGATGCGGACGTCAAGCCTCAGAAGCAGAACAAGAAATAAAGACAAGTATCAAGCGCTTACGGGTCGTCGCCAGTGAGCTCAAGCGGCCTCCGGCCAAATTTGAAGCCCAAAAGCTGGCTGGAAGGGTCAACCTCAGGAAGCTTGGAAGCGGAAGGCGCGTCTGCGGCGGGGCCGGGGCAGACCTGCGGGAGATCAGCCCGGACCTGTCCTTCTTCGGGATCGAGGGCAAGCTTCCGCCGTCCTGCTCGTCATCATCCTCGTCGTCATAGCTCGGAGAGAGGCGGAGAACGCGGGACCTGCGCCGGGGGAGGGGAGCCCTCGACTCTCCGTCGGTCGCCTTGGAGTCAGGACCTTTTTCCCGCTCCCCTCCTTCCTCCTCTTCGTTGGAGTCGTCGGAGGACACGTCCACCGATTCCCCGGGAGTTTCTATGGGCACGGGCCCATCCCCGTTGAAGACGGGCATGGACTCCACTACCTGCTCCCAGTCGTCGCGGAGGAACAAGGGCGTAGGGGTGCCCTCCAACCTCGCCACATCGCCCCCGAGCAGAGATTGGAGGACCGCAGCCAGATCTCCATCGGCCAAGGCCGCGGGGCTCGGATGGGGCCTCCACATCGGAAGTGAGTACTATCAAAGCGGAGCCAGCTGGTGCTCCAGGAATTCCCTCAGCAGCGACGCGCCGGTCAGCTTCGCCGCTGCCATGTTGGCTGGCCTCAGATCCGCGTCCATCTTCTCCAACACCAGCTTCGCGCGGGGGTCCGCGAGCTCCGCTCGACCCCAATCGCTGGAGCTCGTGGGTTGCTCCGTGGGCAAGATCAGCTGAGGGTGGATGCGCCCAGCATCTGCCAAGACCCACTTGCTCCTGAAGCCCTCAATCCTTTTCCCGGGGTTCGAAATGGCAATGGCGCCGCCGTACGCGATGAAGCTCGCGCACGCGGAAGCAGGACCGTGAGAGGTCCGGAGGTAGAAATAGTGGCGCAGCAAGGCCACCGAGGGCTGCACCCCTACGTGAGCCTCGCAGTAATAGGCGAAGATTGCCGGGAGAAGGACGGAGTTGGGGTGGAGATGCAGAGCCTGTAGCTTATAATGGCGGAGGACAGAGAAGAAGAACTCGGAGAAGGGAGGCACCAGGCCAGCAGCAATGGCGCTTACAAAGAACGGATAGAAGGTGCTCCCTTGGCCCTCAGGGGTGGCGGAGCCGGCCTTGAACACCTTCGCCCCGTTGATGCCCTGTGCCGCCGCCATTTGGCGCAACCGGGCGAGGCTCGCCTCCGACACATTCGGGGAGTCCAGGGCAGACGAGTACCAAGCTCCGGCCGGGGACTGACGAGGCGCCATGGCTTCCTAGGTCACGCGGTCGGAGTAGATCTGGAAATTTTGGAGGAAGGAGAGGCGCAAGAAAGGGGATCTGAGCAGCAACCGGAGAAAGCAAAAAGCAAAGCCTGGGTAGATGCCGCTCCTTTATCAACTCGCGCGGTTGCTGAGGCGCCCACGTCCAATCAACCGCCACGTGGCGCCCGAGGCCGCAGGCTGTTAGGGCCCGCGGTGCTTCGCCCTTGCCCTTTCGCCTCCCTGCACGGCCAAGTCCGGGCGCGCCTTGGACCCGGGGGCTACTGTTGGCGTTCTGGGAACGGGGGTCCCTAGACTTGCCTGCCTGCGGCCTGCGGCGTGGCTCGAAGGGGGCCCCAGCACGGCCCCTCTTCGTCAACACAGACCCAAGACCCTCGCGAGGGGCCAAGCCTCATGGGGCGGACAACACGGAGCATCCTCAGGCACGGCCACATCAGGCTGGCTCGCGAGGAGGCGGAGAGATCAAGGCGGGGTACCTCACGAGGTGCCCGTGACGCAAGCCATAACGACCAAGGGCGCCAGGCGGGCGCCAGGCGGGCGCGAGCCCGCGCAGTGTCATCCTTTCCTCTTTGGTGCAAAGGGAGCAAGCGCAGGCGAGAGCATCAAGCAAAGGCACCCGTTTCGGTGCAACGAGACGAAGACCAGTCCAACGGCAGGAAGAAAGTCATTGTGGAGCCCAAGCCAGCGTCACCACCAGAGCCTTTGGCAGGCGAGGACCAACTTTAGTCAGGATAAGTGTACCAGATGTTCCCCTTCAAAATGGCCAATTGTTGGTGCCCTTGCCGCTCAATATTTGGGAAGAGGCCCAAGGCCTTTTCCTATAAATAGGACTAGCCACCCACAGGGTGAAAAAAAGGGAAATCGGAGAGAGGATCGGAAATCAGAGAGAGAGTCGAGAAGAGAGAGAGAGAAGGGTGACTGAACTCCTCCTAGCAGTTCATCCCCACAGCCAAGAGTAGACCCTCGCGAGGCTGTTCTTCCTTGTATTGCTCATCATCATCAGCCCAAGAGGCAATCCACCTCACCACACACTGGAGTAGGGTGTTACACCACAACGGTGGCCCAAACTAGTATAAACCCTGTGTCTCTTGTGCTGTTCTTCCCGTAGCTTAGATCTCAGCGAGGCGGAGGGGTGCAGGTAGGTAGGAGGTGAAATCTCCACGCGCACCCCAGTGTTCGAACCTCAAGGGTCTGCCGGAAGCCGAAATCCGACAAAATTGTCCTAAAAATGGACATAGACAGCAATCGTATTGAACAAAGCAGTACGACCTTCTGAGGAATCATCCCTAGTCGGGAGGCATGTTGCGCTGGGAAAATCACACTTGATGTGGTATTCGGCGCTCCAGAGAATTACAAGTCCGAAGAAATTACATTCCAAGTGGCCCCATTCAGTAGCGGATACCACGCCCTTCTAGGGCGGGGGGCATTCATGATTTTTCAAGCCATACCCCATTACGGGTACATGAAGCTCAAAATGCCCGGACCCAAGGGAATTATCACTCTAGCTAGTGATCCGGACATAGTACTCCGCATCGAGAACAAAACAGCCGCACTAGCCCTCGAGGCATTGTCCGAAGCCCTTGTGGCGGAGGATTTAACTGCGCTGCGCTCCACGGTCGACAGGGACGACGTGATACTAGACAAAAGATCCAAGTCCACCTCTTTTAAACCAGCGGACGAAATAGTTAAATTCCAAGTCCACCCAACGGGCCCTACAAAAACAGCATCCATTGGGGCACAGTTAGACCCCGCTGTAGACGCCGCACTACGTGAGTTTCTGCGCGAGAATTGGGACATATTCGCCTGGCATCCTTCAGACATGCCAGGAGTCCCATGCAGATTGGCCGAGCATAGCCTTAATATTCTAAAAGGATTCAAGCCGGTCAAGCAGACTCTTCGGCGTTTCTCTGAACCTAAGTGACAAGCCATGGGAGAGGAGCTGGCCAAGCTACTGGAAGCCGGATTCATTAAAGAAATAAAACATCCGGATTGGCTAGCAAACCTGGTGATGGTACCAAATAAGGACAAATCCTGGCGCCTATGTGTCGACTTCAAAGACCTTAACAAGGATTGCCCAAAGGATTCCTTCCCACTCCCTCGCATCGATCAAATCATCGACGCAACCGCAGGACACGAATCATTGTGCTTCCTCGATGCATACTCCGGTTACCACCAGATTAAGATGGCGGAGTCTGATCAAGCCGCAACAGCATTTATAACACCATACGGCCCCTTCTGCTTTAACACAATGCCCTTTGGGCTCAAAAACGCCGGCGCAGCATATCAGCACATGATCCAGACATGTCTGGAAAAGCAGATCGGCAAGACTGTGGAGGCATACATAGACGATGTGGTCATTAAAACTAGACACGTCGACTCTTTAATAGATGACTCGAGGCTCACGTTCACCAATCTCCGAACATACGACGTTAAGCTCAATCCGGAAAAAAGCGTCTTCGGCGTTCCCGCCAGAAAGCTCCTGGGCTTCATTGTCTCCAGTAGAGGAATTGAAGCAAACCCGGCTAAAATCTAAGCTTTGTCATAGTTGGCTGTCCCAACTGACCTCAAGCAAATCCAGAAATTGACTGGATGCGTGGTGTCTTTAAGCCGCTTTATCTCCCAATTAGGAGAAACGACACTTCCCCTTTAACGCCTTCTTAGGCGCACCGAACAATTCGAGTGGACAGATGCAGCCACGGCCGGACTGGAAGAAATCAAAGCCATCCTGGCCGCCAATCCAATCCTGGTCGCGCCAACCGTTGGTGAACCAATGCTATTATATGTAGCGGAAAATCACCAAGTTGTAAGTGTAGTGCTCGTCGTCGAACGAGAGACGGACGGACATAAATTCCCGATTCAAAAGCCAGTATATTATGTATCCACCGTCCTCACTCCATGCAAATCACGGTACCCATATTACCAAAAGATAGCATACACGGTATTTATGGCATCCCGGAAATTACGACATTACTTTCAAGAGTGTTCGATCACGGTGGCATCCGAAGTACCACTCAATGACATAATAAACAACCGTGATGCCACGGGCCGGATTGCCAAATGGGCCATTGAGCTCCTCCCGTTCGACATAACATATAAGCCACGATGAGCCATTATGTTGCAAGTACTAGCCGATTTCATAGCCGAATTGACAGAAGCCGAACTCCCTAAAGAGTACGGCGCATACTCCAATTGGATCATGCACTTCGACGGCTCTCAAATGTTGGCTGGTCTCGGGGCTGGCATCATCCTGACATCCCCCAACGGAGACACGGTGCAATATGTGCTCCAAATACTATATACGGACTCCAATAACGCAGCCGAATACGAGTCCTGATACGTCCATTTTGCATCATGCTTTTATATCGATATTTATTGCATTATGGACTGTTATTCCACTTTATGTCACAATACTTATGCCTATTCTCTCTTATTTTACAAGGTTTACATAAGGAGGGAGAATGCCGGCAGCTGGAATTCTGGGCTAGAAAAGGAGCAAATATTAGAGACCTATTCTGCGCAACTCCAAAAGTCATGAAACTCCACGGAACATCTTAAAATAAATAAAGAAAAATCCTCACCAAAGATGAAGGCCAGGGGGCCCACACCCTGCTCACGAGGGTGGGGGGCGCCCCCCTAGGAAGCGCCCCCCTACCTCGTGGGCCCCCTGGTGGCTCTCCGACGTCCATCTTCTCCTATATGAAGTCTTTCGATGAGAAAAAAATAAGAGGGAACTTTTCGAGACGAGACTCCGCCTCCACGAAGCGGAACCTTGGCGGAACCAATCTAGAGCTCCGGCAGAGCTGTTGTGCCGGGGATACTTCCCTCTGTGAGGGGGAAATCATCACCATCGTCATCACCAACGCTCCTCTCATCGGGAGAGGGCAATCTCCATCAACATCTTCACCAGCACCATCTCATCTCCAAACCCTAGTTCATCTCTTGTATCCAATTCTTGTCTCAAAGTCCGGGATTGGTGCTAGTAGGTTGCTAGTAGTGTTGATTACTCCTTGTAGTTGATGCTAGTTGGTTTATTTGGTGGAAGATCATATGTTCAGATCCTATATGCATATTATTACCCCTCTGATTATGAACATGAATATGCTTTGTGAGTAATTACGTTTGTTCCTGAGGACAAGGGAGAAGTCTTGCTATTAGTAGTCATGTGAATTTGGTATTCGTTTGATATTTTGATAAGATGTATGTTGTCTAGCCTCTAGTGGTGTTATGTGAATGTCGACTGGATAACACTTCACAATTATTTGGGCCTAGAGGAAGGCATTGGGAAGTAATAAGTAGATGATGGGTTGCTAGAGTGATAGAAGCTTAAACCCTAGTTTATGCGTTGCTTCGTAAGTGGCTGATTTGGATCCACATGTTTCATGCTATGGTTAGGTTTACCTTAATACTTTTGTTGTAGTTGCGGATGCTTGCAATAGAGGTTAATAATAAGTGGGATGCTTGTTCAAGTAAGAACAGCACCCAAGCACCGGTCCACCCACATATCAAAGTATCGAACGCGAATCATATGAACGTGAGGAAAACTAGCTTGACGATATTCCCATGTGTCCTCGGGAGTGCTTTTCCTGTTGTAAGAGTTTGTTACGGCTTGTCCTTTGCTACAAAAAGGATTGGGCCACCTTGCTGCACTCTATTTACTTTTCTTATTTGTTGCTCGTTACAAATTATCCTATCACAAAACTATCTGTTACCACTTATTTTAGTACTTGCAGAGAATACCTTGCTGAAAACCGCTTATCATTTCCTTCTGCTCCTCGTTGGGTTCGACACTCTTACTTATCGAAAGGACTATGATAGATCCCCTATACTTGTGGGTCATCAAGACTCTTTTCTGGCGCCGTTGCCGGGGAGTGTAGCTCCTTTGGTAGGTGGAATTTGGTAAGGAAAAATTTATATAGTGTGCTGAAATTTACTGTCACTTGTTACTATGGAAAGTAATTCTCTGAGGGGCTTGTTCGGGGTATCTTCACCCCGTCCAGTAGAGCAAAGAGTTGCTCCTCAACCTACTGAACCTATTGAAAATGAAACTCCTTTTGAATTTCCTTCGAGTATGATGGAAAAACTGCTAGCTAACCCTGTTACAGGAGATGGAACAAAGCATCCTGATGAGCACTTAATATATGTGGATGAAGTTTGTGGATTATTTAAGCTTGCAGGTATACCCGATGATGTTGCTAAGAAGAAGGTCTTCCCTTTATCTTTGAAGGGAGACGCATTGATATGGTATAGGCTATGTGATGATATGAGATCATGGAACTATAAACGATTGAAGTTGGAATTTCATCAAAAGTATTACCCTATGCATCTTGTTCATCATGATCGCAATTATATATATAATTTCTAGCCTCGCAAAGGAGAAAGCATCGCTCAAGCTTGGGGGAGGCTTAAATCAATGTTATGCAAAGTTTGGGCTTTCTCATAAGCTCTCGAGAGAAATAATTATGCAAAGTTTTTATGCTCGGCTTTCTCATAATAATCAAACCATGCTTGATACTTCTTGTGCTGGCTCTTTTATGATGAAGACTATTGAATTCAGATGGAATTTATTGGATAGAATTAAACGCAACTATGAAGATTGGGACCTCGATGAAGGTAAGGAGTCAGGTATGACACCTAAGTTTGATTGTGTTAAATCTTTTATGGATACCAATATTTTCCGTAAGTTTAGTACTAAATATGGACTTGACTCTGAGATAGTAGCTTCTTTCTGCGAATCTTTTGCTACTTATGTTGATCTCCCTAAGGAGAAGTGGTTTAAATATCATCCTCCCATAGAAGTAAAAGTAGCTGCACCTATTAAAGTTGAAGAAAAGACTGTCACTTATAATGATCCTATTGTTCCTACTTCTTATGTTGAGAAACCACCTTTCACTGTTAGAGTAAAGGATCATGCTAAAGCTTCAACTGTTGTTCGTAAAAGCAATATTAGAACTTATACACCCCCTGAGCAAGTTAAAGTAGAACCTAATATTTCTATTGTCAAAGATCTCTTGTCTGATAATATTGATGGGCATGTTACTCAGTTCGAAGGTGAAACTGCTAGAATTGCTAAACCTTGTGCTAAAGATAAACATAGACCTGTGGTAGGCGTGCCTATTATTTATGTTAAAATAGGAGATCATTGTTATCATGGCTTATGTGATATGGGTGCGAGTGCTAGTGTTATACCACATACTTTATACGAAGAAATTAAGAATGAAATTGCACCTGCTGAGTTAGAAGGTATTGATGTCACAATTAAACTTGCCAATAGAGATACTATTTCACCAATTGGAATTGTTAGAGATGTTGAAGTCTTGTGTGGGAAAATTAAATATCCTGCTGATTTTCTTGTTCTTACTTCTCCGCAAGATAGCTTTTGTCCCATTATATTTGGTAGACCCTTCTTGAACACTATTAATGCTAGGATATATTGCGAAAAGAATGTTGTTACTATTGGCTTGGATGATATGGTTCATGAGTTTAATTTCTCTAAATTTAGTAAACAACATCCTGAGGAAGAATTACCTAGTAAGGATGAAATTATTGGTCTTGCTTCTATTGCTGTACCTCCTAGTGATCCTGTAGAACACTATTTGCTAGACCATGAAAATGATATGTTCATGAATGAAAGAAGGGAAATAGATGAAGTATTCTTTAAATAGGAACCTATTCTGCAACACAATTTGCCTGTTGAAATTTTAGGGGATCCTCCTCCACCCAAGGGTGATCCCGTGTTTGAGCTTAAACCGTTGCCTGATAATCTTAAATATGCTTATCTTGATGAAAACAAGATATATCCTATTATTATTAGTGCTAACCTTACAGAGCATGAAGAAGAAAGATTATTGAAAACTCTGAAGAAGCATCGTGCTGCTATTGGATATACTATTGATGATCTTAAGGGCATTAGTCCCACTCTATGTCAACATAAAATAAATTTGGAAGCAGATGCCAAACCAGTTCGTGATCCTCAACGACATTTGAATCCTAAAATGAAAGAAGTGGTAAAAAAAGAAATACCCAAGCTTCTGGAGGCAGGTATAATTTATCCCGTTGCTGATAGTCAGTGGGTAAGTCATGTCCATTATGTCCCTAAGAAGGGAGGTATTACTGTTGTTCCTAATGATAAAGATGAATTGATTCCACAAAGAATTATCACAGGTTATAGGATGGTAATTGATTCCCACAAATTAAATAAGGCTACTAAGAAAGATCATTACCCCTTACCTTTTATTTATCAAATGCTAGAAAGATTATTCAAACATACACATTACTGCTTTCTAGATGGTTATTCTGGTTTCTCTCAAATACCTGTGTCGGCTAGGGATCAATCAAAGACTACTTTTACATGCCCTTTTGGTACTTTTTCTTATAGACGTATGCCTTTTGGTCTATGTAATGCACCTGCTACCTTTCAAAGATGCATGATGGCTATATTCTCTGACTTTTGTGAAAAGATTTGTGAGGTTTTCATGGACGATTTTTCCGTCTATGGTTCCTCTTTTGATGATTGCTTGAGCAATCTTGATCGAGTTTTGCAGAGATGTGAAGAAACTAATCTTGTCTTGAATTGGGAAAAGTGCCACTTTATGGTTAATGAAGGTATTGTCTTGGGGCATAAAGTTTCTGAAAGAGGTATTGAAGTTGATAAAGCCAAGGTCGATGCTATTGAAAAGATGCCATGTCCCAAGGACATCAAAGGTATAAGAAGTTTCCTTGGTCACGCCGGATTTTACAGGAGGTTCATTAAGGACTTCTCAACAATTTCTCGGCCTCTAACTAATTTCTTGCAAAAAGATATACCATTTGTCTTTGATGATGATTGTGTAGAAGAATTTGAAATACTTCAGAAATCATTAGTCTCTACACCTGTTGTTCAGCCACCTGATTGGAATTTACCCTTTGAAATTATGTGTGATGCTAGTGATTATGCTATAGGTGATGTTCTAGGGCAAAGAGTTGATAAGAAATTAAATGTTATTCATTATGCTAGTAAGAGTCTAGACAATGCTCAAAGAAATTATGCTACTACTCAAAAAGAGCTTTTAGCAGTTGTATTTGCTTGTGATAAGTTCAGACCTTATATTGTTGATTCTAAAGTAACTATTCACACTGATCATGCTGCTATTAAATACCTTATGGAAAAGAAAGATGCTAAGCCTAGACTTATTAGATGGGTTCTCTTGCTACAAGAATTTGATTTGCATATTGTTGATAGAAAGGGATCTGAGAACCCCGTTGCAGACAACTTGTCTATGTTAGAGAATGTTCTTGATGACCCACTACCTATCAATGATAGCTTTCTTGATGAACAATTAAATGTTATAAGTACTTCTCGTAGTACTCCATGGTATGGTGATTATGCTAATTATATTGTTGCTAAGTTTATACCACCTAGCTTCACATACCAGCAAAAGAAAAAGTTTTTCTATGACTTGAGACACTACTTTTGGGATGACCCACATCTTTATAAAGAAGGAGTAGATGGTGTTATTAGATGTTGTGTACCTGAGCATGAACAGGAACAGATCCTACACAAGTGTCATTCCGAGGCTTATGGAGGACACCACGCTGGAGATAGAACTGCACATAAGGTATTGCAATCTGGTTTTTATTGGCCTACTCTCTTCAAGGATGCCCGTAAGTTTGTCTTGTCTTGTGATGAATGTCAAAGAATTGGTAATATTAGTAGACTTCAAGAAATGCCTATGAATTATTCACTTGTTATTGAACCATTTGATGTTTGGGGCTTTGATTATATGGGACCTTTTCCTGGCTCTAATGGATACACACATATTTTAGTTGCTATTGATTACGGTACTAAGTGGGTAGAAGCTATTCCAACTAGTAGTGCTAATCATAACACTTCTATTAAAATGTTTAAAGAAGTTATTTTTCCAAGGTTTGGAGTCCCTAGATATTTAATGACTGATGGTGGTTCACACTTTATTCATGGTGCTTTTTGTAAAATGCTTGCTAAGTATGATGTTAATCATAGAATTGCATCTCCTTATCACCCACAGTCTAGTGGTCAAGTAGAATTGAGCAATAGAGAGCTCAAATTAATTTTGCAAAAGAATGTTAATAAGTCTAGAAAGAATTGGTCCAAGAAACTTGATGATGCATTATGGGCTTATAGAACTGCATATCAAAATCCTATGGGTATGTCTCCATATAAAATGGTTTATGGAAAAGCATGTCACTTACCTCTCGAACTTGAACATTAGGCATATTCGGCTATTAAAGAGCTCAACTATGATTTTAAACTTGCCGGTGAGAAGAGGTTATTTGATATTAGCTCACTTGATGAATGGAGAACCCAAGCTTATGAAAATGCCAAGTTGTTTAAAGAAAAAGTTAAAAGATGGCATGACAAAAGGATAGAAAAGTGTGAGTTTAATGTAGGTGATTATGTATTGTTATACAACTCTCGTTTAAGGTTTTTTGCAGGAAAACTTCTCTCTAAATGGGAAGGCCCCTACGTTATCGAGGAGGTCTATCGTTATGGTGCCATAAAAATCAGCAACTTTGAAGGCACAAATCCGAAGGTGGTAAACGGTCAAAGAATCAAACATTATATCTCAGGTAATCCCATAAATGTTGAAACCAATATTATTGAAACCGTAACCCCGGAGGAATACATAAGGGACACCTTCCGGAACGTTTCAGACTCCGAAAAGGAATAGGTATGTGGTACGGTAAGTAAACAGACTCTGAAACAATTTTTAAGGCAATATTTCTCCATTTTGGAATATTTAGAAAAATAGAAAAATAAGTAGCAGTCCGGGAAGGACGCGAGGGTCCCACGAGGGTGGTGGGCGCGCCCTACCCCTCTAGGCGCGCCCCCTACCTCGTGAGCACCTCGTGTGCCTTCCGGACTCCGTTTTCTTGCACGATACGTATTTTGGTCGGTAAAAATTCATTATATATTCTCCCGAAGGTTTTGACTCCCGTATCACGCAAATCTCCTCTGTTTTTGTTTTCGAGTTGTTGCTGCTGCACATTAGAGCAAGATGCCTTCTCAAGAGTCAATCGGGGAGAGCCGGGTATCTAATCCGACACCGGAACCAAGGGCAAACAGCGACGCTGAGCACTTTGGGCCAGCAACGGAGGAAGAGATGGAGGCTGAATTGATGAGAGTAGATGCCATGGAGGATCAAGAAGTCACCTCTCGCCTCCGAGCTGGGTTCACGATGGGGGAACTACAGAGCTTAGCTATTCCAAACTCGGTTATCCCTTCTAATGTTAGATTTCTTTCTTATGAAAATATGAAGAGGAGTGTCACTTGTTCTCCTGCAGCTATGCAACACCCTTGGGTGCAAGGAGCTTTAGCTGTCACAGGAAAGCTTCGTAGGGAGATAATGGACCTCAAACAACAAGTCAATAAGCTCTAGGAGTAGAACCACATCCTGAGGGGAATCATCGCCAAGAATATTACACCGACAACAAAGAAGGAGATATAATCACATGGGTATGGGCACTCCCCTTGGCAATTGCCAAGCTTGGGGGAGGTGCCCCAGTTTCGTATCACCATCACAACTCCTATCTTTATCGTTTTTCATAGTTCGATCCTATTAGTAGTATCTTGATCTAGTAGAATAAAGTTTATGGCATGATCTAGTTTTGAGTTTTGCTTTATGATCTCTCTTTGTAATCGAGTCCGTGAGTTATATATAATAAAGATTAGTGTTGAGTCAAGGGCTTGATTATTTCACCATGATCTTGGGTGAATAGAAGAAAAGAGAAAAAGAAAAAAAAGTTCATATTGATCTTATTGAGAGTAATGACTTCACATAGAAAGAGCATGATGATTAAAAGTTGTTGGAAGTTGGCAGACATAGCTTTGGTCATTGTTGCAATTAATAGGAAGTAATAAGGAAAGAGAGGTTTTCACATATAGATATATTATCATTAACATATTTTATGATTGGGAGCACTCATTAAAATATGACATGCTAAAGAGTTGATGTTGGACAAGGAAGACAACATAATGAGTTATGTCTTTCTTATATCTGAGATAAAGTATGTTGTCATGGATCCTCTAACTTGTTGAGCTTGCCTTTCCCCCTCATGCTAGCCAAATTCTCAGCACCAAGTAGAAATACTACTTGTGCTTCCAAATACCCTTAAACCAGTTTTGCCATGAGAGTCCACCATATCTACCTATGGATTGAGTAAGATCCTTCAAGTAAGTTGTCATCGGTGCAAAGCAATAAAAATTGCTCTAAATATGTATGATTGATTGGTGTGGGAGAAATAAGCTTTATACGATCTTGTGATGTGATAGTAATAAAAGCGACGGACTGCATAATAAAGGTTCATATCACAAGGGCAATATAAAGTGACATTCTTTCGCATTGAGATTTTGTGCATCCAACCATAAAAGCGCATGGCAACCTCTGCTTCCCTCTGCGAAGGGCCTATCCTTTATTATTATCTTCTACCTTATGCAAGAGTCATGGTGATCTTCACCTTTTCTTTTTCATTTTATCCTTTGGCAACAACAATTGGATGTAGGGGAGCATGAACCATTATTGTTGACATTACCCTTGAGGTAAAAGGTTGTGGGGCAAAACTATAAGCCCCTATCTTTCTCTGTGTCCGATTAAAACTCCGTAACCACAAGTATTGTGTGAGTGTTAGCAATTATGAAGGACTAAATGATAGTTGAGTATGTGGACTTGCTTTTAAGCTCTGACATAGACTCTTTCCGATGTTATGATAAATTGCAATTGCTTCAATGACTGAGATTATAGTTTGTTGGAGCCTAATAAGGTTTATGATTTATACTCTTGCATTGTGAATAGATCATCACTTGAACATAAGTAATCATATGACAAAATCTATATATGTTGCTGTTATGAGAATAATCATGATGCCTTCATGTCCGTATTTTATTTTTATCGACGCCTCTACCTCTAAACATGATGACATATTTATTGTTATCGGCTTTTCGCTTGAGGACAAGCGAGGTCTAAGCTTGGGGGACTTGATAGGTCCATTTTGCATCATGCTTTTATATCGATATTTATTGCATTATGGATTGTTATTCCACTTTATGCCACAATACTTATGGCTATTCTATCTTATTTTACAAGGTTTACATAAGGAGGGAGAATGCCGGCAGCTGGAATTCTGGGCTGGAAAAGGAGCAAATATTAGAGACCTATTCTGCGCAACTCCAAAAGTCCTGAAACTCCACAGAACATCTTAAAATAAATAAAGAAAAATCCTCACCAAAGATGAAGGCCAGGGGGCCCACACCCTGCTACCTCGTGGGCCTGCTGGTGGCTCTCCGACGTCCATCTTCTCCTATATGAAGTCTTTCGATGAGAAAAAAAATAAGAGGGAACTTTTCGGGACGAGACTCCGCCGCCATGAGGTGGAACCTTGGCGGAACCAATCTAGAGCTCCGGCAGAGCTGTTATGCCGGGGATACTTCCCTCCGGGAGGGGGAAATCATCACCATCGTCATCACCAACGCTCCTCTCATCGGGAGAGGGCAATCTCCATCAACATCTTCACTAGCACCATCTCATCTCCAAACCCTAGTTCATCTCTTGTATCCAATTCTTGTCTCAAAGTCCGGGATTGGTGCTAGTAGGTTGCTAGTAGTGTTCATTACTCCTTGTAGTTGATGCTAGTTGGTTTATTTGGTGGAAGATCATATGTTCATATCCTATATGCATACTATTACCCCTCTGATTATGAACATGAATATGTTTTGTGAGTAATTACGTTTGTTCCTGAGGACAAGGGAGAAGTCTTGCTATTAGTAGCCATGTGAATTTGGTATTCGTTTGATATTTTGATAAGATGTATGTTGTCTAGCCTCTAGTGGTGTTATGTGAACGTCGACTACATAACAATTCACCATTATTTGGGCCTAGAGGAAGGCATTGGGAAGTAATAAGTAGATGATGGGTTGCTAGAGTGATAGAATCTTAAACCCTAGTTTATGCGTTGCTTCGTAAGTGGCTGATTTGGATCCACATGTTTCATGCTATGGTTAGGTTTACCTTAATACTTTTGTTGTAGTTGCGGATGCTTGCAATATAGGTTAATCATAAGTGGGATGCTTGTTCAAGTAAGAACACCACCCAAGCACCGGTCCACCCACATATCAAATTATCAAAGTATCGAACGTGAATCATATGAACGTGATGAAAACTAGCTTGACGATATTCCCATGTGTCCTCGGGAGCGCTTTTCTTATTATAAGAGTTTGTTCCGGCTTGTCCTTTGCTACAAAAAGGATTGGGCCACCTTGCTGCACTTTATTTACTTTTGTTACTTGTTGCTCATTACAATTTATCTGATCACAAAACTATCTATTACCACTTATTTTAGTACTTGCAGAGAATACCTTGCTGAAAACCGCTTATCATTTCCTTCTGCTCCTTGTTGGGTTCGACACTCTTACTTATCAAAAGGACTACGATAGATCCCCTATACTTGTGGGTCATCAAGGCCCTACTACACGGGCTCCGGATGGCAGTCTCCATGGGCATCCAACGCCTAGAGGTGCGTGGGGACTCGAACCTCGCAATATCCCAAATAAATGGAGACTTCAACGCCAAGGATCCAAAAATGGCGGCACATCACAACGCCGTCCTCAAAATGTCAGCCTGGTTCGAGGGGCTGGAATTCCACCACGTGGCTCGGGAAAACAACTAGGCAGCGGACATCCTAGCTCGTATCGGCGCTAAACGCGACCCTATCCCACCAAACATCTTCCTGGAAAGATTGTTTAAACCATTCGTGGTATGGGAAGGGGACACAGGAAAAATTAGTCCGGACTCAGCCACAACCCCAGATACCGAATACTCTTACACAATCGGAGGCTCTGCCGCCGAAATAACACCTTCAGCCCATGTGATAATGGCCGTCATCGCCCCATGGAAAGATCCATTCCTGGCCTACCTAACTAGACAGGAATTACCCGAGGACCAAAATGAGGCTCGCTGCATAGTGCGGCGATCTAAAGCCTACAAGGTCCATGAGGGAGAACTTTATAAGAAAAGCACAACCGGAGTCCTTCAAAGGTGCATCTACAAAGAGGAAGGGCGGAAGCGATTGGCTGAAATCCATGCTGGACTCGGCGGCCACCACGCAGCAGCCCAGGCACTTGTAAGTAAGGCCTTCCGTACAGGTTTTTATTGGCCAACGGCCCAGGCAGATGCACAGCATCTGGTTCAACATTGCGTTGGTTGCCAGCTTTTTGCAAACCAAAGCCACATGCCACCTACCTCCCTCCAAACCATCCCCATTACTTGGCCCTTTGCGGTCTAGGGGCTCGATATGGTCGGACCCCTCAAGGGGGGAACCCATAAGAGAAAATACTTACTGGTCATGGTGGACAAATTCACCAAATGGATAGAAGCCAAACCTGTCAAAATGGCCGAATCCGGACCGATGATAGACTTCATATCCGGGGTTGTACACCGTTATGGCGTTCCCCATAGCATCATCACTGACAACGGCACGAACTTTATAGCCGACGAGGTGAAACTTTGGTGCAGTAACATGGGCATCAAGCTCGATTATGCTTCTGTCTATCATCCGCAAACTAACGGTCAAGTCGAACGAGCGAATGGTCTTATCATGAGTGGTATTAAACCCAGATTAGTCCGGTCCTTAAAGGAATCAGACACCCATTGGGTAGAGGAGCTCGACTCCATATATGGGGGCTGCGGACCATGCTGAATCGTACTACCGGATACACACCGTTTTTTATGGTGTACGGCGCTGAGGCGGTGCTGCCTTGCGACATAATTCATGACTCACCTCGAGTGCGCATGTACGAAAAAAAAGAGGCCGAGCTCGATCGACAGGACAGTTTGGATGCCCGGGAGGAGGAGCGAGACGTGGCAAAGGCCCGTTCTGCATTCTATCAACAACAGGCTCGAAGGTATCAAAGCAGAGAAGTGCGGGCCAAAACCTATAACGTTGGTGAACTAGTTTTGCGCCTGCCAGAGAAGAAAAAGAACAAGCTCAAGCCCAAATGGGAAGGTCCCTTCATTATCGACCAGGATCTGACCGGGGGAGCGTACCGTCTGTGAGATGCATCAAATAATCGACTCGAGCCAAACCCATGGAACGCAGCCAGACTCCGAAGATTCTACGCCTAGCGCCGGACTCTATGTTCGTCTCCTTACCTCCATGAATTTTCTGCACATCTATTTTTCCCTCTTTCTTTCTCTCTTTTCTCTTGAAAACCCTAAAGGGCTAAACCTGTGTCTTGGTTACACAATCTTGACATGCTAACCGCGCTCAATATACCTGGGGGCTTCCTATACAAAAGCTTAATCTAATTATTTTTCCGGGCTTCATGCCCCGCACATGTGTTATTCTTCCGCATGTACCCTTTTTTTGCCATTATATGCATCGGTATGACTTAAGTTTGGCCAAGCTGGGTTACCTGGCTCTTGTGTTTATGCCCTACGTTCCCATTAATTCGGCTAGGGCATAAGGGGACCACCTCTGCGATTGTTACTGTCGGGTCAGCCGGATGTGTACCTCAGACTGGGTGAAGCCGAAAGCTAGCGTTCTTAAGGGAATATTCGGTCGGTGAACAAAAGATGACTTTCATTTAAATTACTACACGCCCCCAGATGTTTTTAACCTGTGTCTCGCAGTTCGGACATGCACATTAGGGCATGCGTACCCAGGGAAAGGAACCCTAAACGGAACTATTCTCCCTGTAAGATGTTTCTTACTACCCATGTAATATAACATAGCTAGTTGGGTACTTGTCTGTTCAAGCACTTATGACCCCTACGCCTGGTTTCAACGCATACCCCGGTTTTTATATAACCGAGTGGGTATTCGGATACACTTCGGACTATCAGGTCCAGAGGTCGAAGTGAAAAGGTCCGCCATGACAAGTGATTTACAATCCGGCTAGGGACATTACATATGTCACTTGAAGTACACAGTCACTAAGACTGATTAAATACTTCTTCTATGCCATCCAACAGGCTGTCTAGCCTACAATCCTGTTGGGAATACTTGGTGGCTAACTCTACTTGATCATACACTAAACTGACAGGGATCTCTTTCCCATCAGGCCCCACAGGTCCGACCTCGACCATGTGGTTTGGGTCAGCCTTGGTGTATCGTGTCTTCACCATAGCCCAGGCTTCCCGTGCACCTTGTCGGCAGGCTGATATCTTCCATAACCGGAAGCGCCGTCGTGCTCCCTTCAGCTTCTCTATAAGCTCCCCCATGCCTCCTGGCGGGGACGCGGACGGCCACAAGGCTTGGGCAATACTCTGCATCACCTGTCGAACTTGTTCGTGCAGTTGTGAGAGCTCTGGCAGAAGATCACCCGAGGACCCGGGCATCTCCTCCGCGGGACGACCTATCAGCATACCTGCATATATAATGTTGTTAGCAGGCTTCTTCGCCGAACTCTTGGAAAAAGTTCGTTCAAGCACTTACTAAAAATGCTGCGCTGAAGCCGTTTATTCTCCTTCACAGAGTCCGCAAGCTGGGCTCGGACGTCCTTCAGTTCCACGCCCAGCCGGATATTGGCATCTTGGAGATCATTTTCTCCTGCCTGACTCGCGTCAGCACACGCTCTCCAGCGTTTCGTTGTCGCTCATCACGTGCCATATCCGCCTCCACGGCCTCTGGATTCACTCCGGGGCCACCTGCAACATCTATTGTTAGGTGTGCATATACGCCGCATACTACCTGGTACTGATATTCTTTGCAATAGACAAATGAGTTATTAGGGGGACCATTTTTTGACTCCTTCAATGCAGCAACAGCGGCTTCTAGCTGGGCCTTGCACTTGTCCAGCTCTTGAAACAGTTGGGAAATCTTCTCCATAAGAACCTACACAAATATCGATCCATAAATCAGTTGCGTCAACTGTTTCAAGTCTCAGGGGCTACTAATACATATAATCATCAGATTTACTTACACGTACATCCCTTACATACTGGTCCGTGGCTCTAGCTAGACCATTTTGAGCAGCACGGAGGTACGCGTCTCCAAAATTGAAGGCATCAAATGCCTCCAGTGAGAAGCAAGCGTCACGGAATACGGCCCAGCGACGCCTATGATTCATGGCGCTCTCCACTTATGAATTTGTAGCGGACAGTCTATCCGCATCCTCTGTAGGAGGAGTATCCGGCGTCCGCCCCATGTCGGCTTCTCCCTCTATGTCCGGCCCTGGAGCCTGACTGGTGGAAGCGTGATCGGCAGCCTCTCCAGACATATTCTGGCGAGCATTTTTCCTATTAAAGAAACATGGACGTCGTTACATTTTGAGAAAGACGACAACCACGGAGTGGGGTTTTTCCTTCATACCTCTACGCTGGCGTCTCCGTCCTGACCGCCTTCCTTTTTAGCCTACCTGGCCTCGGTGACTCTTGTTGGCGAGTTGCTGTGGGTTCGGCACGGCGTCCCGAATGCCTTCCCTGTAAAACACCATATGTATATGGTAGGTGAAGTGTCTAAAAGGGGATCCTTGTTTTTGGAGCTGGGATTTTGGTTTTTCTTACGTGGGACGCAGGGAGCAGTCCGGGATAGTCGGCCGTAATGGCCACTGTAACACCCCCAGTGTCATGCTACAGTAATCCCCTGTTGATGGTGCCATTTCATCACACTACTATTGCTAATCTTCACTTGATCCAAATCACAATTCAAATTCAAATCCAATCTGAAGTCAAAAATCCATATTTGTCTGACATGAAAACTAAAATGTTCATCATGTGGCAAATAATCATTTGTTAATATTGGTGGTGAACCAACTTTTTGCAAGGTGTTTAAATGGCCTAAACCAATTAAAGCAGTGGCTAAAACAATAGATTAAATGGCTTTTTAAATTTATAAAAATTTCAAACTATTTCAAAAGCCTCACAACCTTGTTATGGCAGTGCTAACTATTGCAATGTAATTATGTGGCCAAGTCCCACATTTTACAAAATCCTTTTGGCACCCAAATATTACCATGCTTTTTCTGTAAAAAGAAAAGTGCAAAAGTAAAAAAAAAAGGAAAAACACCCCCCTGACCCCCCTGGGCCTTAGTCATCTGGGCGGCCCAACCCAGTGGCCCACCTCCCCCGGTAGCCTCCCTTCTCTCTCTTCACCCGACCCAGTGACCGCGCTCGCCGGTCGCCACCGAACCCTGTCGCCGTCCCCGCCGGGGAAGGGATAAGGGCGACATCCCCTCAACCCCGCGGGCTCCCCGCACCCACTCACTCTCCCTCGACGCCCCTCTCCCCTCTCTCCCTCTGGCCTCGCCCCCTTCTCCAGATTCGCCTCGCCCCGACGCACTGTCGCCGCCGCGTTGCTGCGTCACCGCGGCCACCATGCCCTCCTCGTCGCGCCAATGTGCCCGCGAGCACCATGACCGTCTTCTGCTTTGTCTGCACCGACGACCTCAAGGCTGGAGCCACCCCAGCGTCGGATCCCCTTCGTCTTCCTCCTCGACGGCCACCGTGCAACCTCACCGTCGATTTCGGATGCTCCGCGCCTCCCCGAGCACACTGCCACTTCAATACGGCTCCCGGTGAGCCACCACGTCTCTTCCCTCGCTCCCCCACACGGATCCATCACCGTAGCCGCCATTGCCATCGCCGCCCGAAGCCCACTCCGCAACGGAGCTCGTCACCGTCGTCCTCGTCGACGTCTTGCTCACTCGACCTCGCAACCGTGCTTTGGGACTCGCCAGGACCCCGTAGAGCCTCCCCAGTAGTCCTGCCGTGCCCTCTAGCCGTAGTTCGCGCGAGGGCCAAACTCCAGCGTCTGCTCCGCCGCTCGCCGCCATAGCTTCCCACCGTTTACAGCCGCACTGCTCCGGTAGATAGTTGCGGCATTGAACGCTCGTTCGAATGAGCCTAAGCACGCCCCAAACGGAGCGCCGTAGCATTTTTCCGGCCAAGTCCAGCGAGCTTCGCCGTGTTTTAGGTCGCCGGAGTTGTCTCCGGCGACGCGTCCGACGTGGCGCCAGCGTGGCCGTGGGCCGCACGCGCTGGGCCGCTGACCGCTGGGCCCCGCGGGCCCAGTTAACCAAGTCAACTGTCCATGTGGCAGCTCTGGCTCGCTGACATGTGGGTCCCGCGAGTAAAACGTTTTCTTAAAATAAATAAAATGATTAATTAAAACGTTAGTTAAATTAGTTAGTTAATTAGTACTAACTAGTCACTGACTGCTGGGGCCCACGCCCCCTAACTAACCCTGTTAGTTTAGTTAAGCCTCTGTTAGATAGAGAGGCTGACAGGTGGGTCCCACCTGTCAGTTTGACTGGTCAGTAGAGTTGACGCAGTGCTGACGTCACCGCTGACGCAATAAACCTTTTCTTCTTTTAAAGTAATTCAGAAATTGGTTTAAACTTCGAAAATCCGTAACTTTTAAACCGTAGCTCGGACGAAAATGTTTTCTATATGAAAGTTTCTCAGAAAAATCCAACGAATCCGAATACGCTGCCTGTTCATCTGTCCCATGCCCCTAGCATGCTGAACTTGGAAATTTCCCCTCTTTTCCTTTGTCCGGAATCCGCCTAACGCCGGGAATCCATCCTCGGATGTTTATCCCCTCCGTCTGCAATGTGTAGTACTACGCTAGGGCAACCCTGGCTCTGCCCGTCGTCATGTTATGCCTTGTGATGCATTGATTGCTCTGTATTTACTGTTTCTTCCCCTTCTTCTCTCTGGTAGACCCCGAGACTGATGATGCCGCTTTGATTGACTACATCACCGACGACCCCTCCTTCTTGTCTGAGCAACCAGGCAAGCAAACCCCCCTTGAGCATTCCGATGTCGCCCATTTCTTTCCTCTCATGCTTGCATTAGAACTGCTACTGCTTTCTGTATGATCCTACTCTGATGCATAGCCTGTTGTTGTTACCTGCTTATCCTAAACTGATTAGTATAGGTTGGTTAGTGATCCATCAGTGACCCCCACCTTGTCCCAGTTGCCTCGCTTTATGTTCGATGACTCGATCAACATGATCGATGTCCAGGCCCCGGCACTGCACATCACCCCCTAGTTGTACGACACTACAGAGTTACTATCGAGTGCCGAGGGTCAACCTCATACATCACTCCTGATGAGATCTATGTAGTGTAGCTATACGGTCGACGTCATCGAGGGTGATTTCCTCCTTAACCACTTCCGTTACCGCTCTGTCGTGCAACCCCTCAAGTGTGAACCTCGAGGGTGGATCCTCTTACGCTCACCTTGATGATAACATCGAGTGGGATTCACCGGGGGTGATTCCTCGGGTTTTCCCCTTGGTGTTAGACACACAGTTACTATGGTTACTATGACTTTACACTGAGCCATGTTACTAAAGACGGGTCGACCCTGAGGGGTACCCGCGCGAGCTTAATTGCGAGTGATGTGGAGTCGGGTTGAGCTGGAAGGTGCCCGCGAGATACCTACAAAGTGTGGCCGGGCATTCTTAGCCCTTGTCGCAAGTACTCGAGACGGGGCGACGGGGTCACATCGATCGTGAGTCTCTGCTCGTTACCACGCGTTCCTAATCCACTACGATTTGGATATTTGATCTGAGGGGCCTCTGGCCTGATAGCACTAACCATCACGTGGGCATATTATGGGCGTTCTGCACCGTATACATCAGCCGAAGCTTAATAGACGTCAGCGACTGAGCGGCGCGCGCCGGGTTGGACTGGAAAGCACCTACCTTGTTGAAGGAGGTAGCTAGGTCTGCTCACCGGCCGCGCATGCAACATGCAGGAGTTCCCGGGGAGATGGCCCGGCCCATGACCCCTGGGGGCATAGGTTTAGTCCGGCGTGCTGGCCTCTCTATTAAGCCTAGGTCGGGTTGCAGCGTATTGTTTGGCCGAGGCCGGGCATGACCCAGGAAAGTGTGTCCGGCCGGAGTTAATCGAGCGTGGTGGGTAAGTTGGTGCACCCCTGCAGGGAAGAAAACATCTATCGATAGCCTGTCCTACGGTAACGGACACTTGGAGTTGTATCCCGATCGATACAACTAGAACTGGATACTTGTGATGAGAACTGGATGGTGATGAGAATTGGATTGTGATGACACTTGGACAATATGTCTCTGGGATTGCTTTCTCGCAGGGAGTCGAGAAAGGATCTCTGGCCGAGGTTGATAACACTTCTACTACTTTACTTTATGCTACTCTACTCCTTACTGTTGCTGCAAGATGGTGGTTTCCAGAAGATGCTAGTCTTTGATAGGCTAGGCTTTCCCCTTCCCTTCTGGCATTCTGCAGTTTAGTCCACAGATACAACCCATTCCTTTGATACAGATGCATACTTAGTTCAGATCTGATGTAAGTCTTGCGAGTACTTTGGATGAGTACTCACGGTTGCCTTGCTACTTCTTATCCCCCATACCCGATTGTTGCGACTAGATGATGGAGCCCAGGAGTCAGACGACGCCACTGATAACTACTACTACCCAGAGGATGCCTACTACTATGTGATGGCCGCTGACGACTTGGAGTAGTTAGGAGGCTCCCAGGCAGGAGGCCTTGCCTTTTCTATCATTGTTGCTTTTGTGCTAGCCTTTTTAAGGCAATCTTGTTTAACTCATGTCTGTAATCATATATTGTTGCTTCCGCTGACTCTTGTGTTTTCAAGCTTATGTATTCGAGCCCTCGAGGCCCCTGGCTTGTAATATAAAGCTTGTATTATTTTAATTTGTGTCTAGAGTTGTGTTGTGATATCTTCCCATGAGTCCTTGATATTGATCGTACACATTTGCATGTATGATTAGTGTACGATTGAATCGAGGGTGTCACAGCCACCATGGCGTCATCACAGCTCAGTTGATAGAACTGCATGTCTATCAGCTCCACAAATATGTCCGGATCTTCTTCAAGTCCAGGACCGAGGGCCCGGTCAAGGTCCTCTAGTTGTGGAGATGGGTTGTTGACCTCCCTTACAGCTTTTCATAGTTCCTGTCATAAAATGGCAAGGTAAGTACCTACGACAAAAAATGCGGGAAGAATGGGAGTAAGGAGATATGACTCACCCAGCTTGGAGGGTTGTACATGGAGAATCCATCCCGTGGCTTGATGCGGATGAACTCCTCTTCCTCTCCCTTGAATAACTTGGACAGAATTTTTGCTAAAGCAGCAGCGGAGTCCGGTCCTTTACGCCCGCAACGGGTGGTGAGGGAGTCCTGGATTAGGGGCTCTCCGGACAGCCAGACTATATCCTTTGGCCAGACTGTTGGACTATGAAGATACAAGATTGAAGACTTCGTCTCGTGAACGGATGGGACTCTACTTGGCGTGGAAGGCAAGCTAGGCAATACGAATATGGATATATCCTCCTTTGTAACCGACCTTGTGTAACCCTAACCCTCTCCGGTGTCTATATAAACCGAAGGGTTTTAGTCTGTAGGACAACAATCACAACATAAAATCATACCATAGGCTAGCTTCTAGGGTTTAGCCTCTGTGATCTCGTGGTAGATCTACTCTTGTACTACCCATATCATCAATATTAATCAAGCAGGACGTAGGGTTTTACCTCCATCAAGAGGGCCCGAACCTGGGTAAAACATCGTGTCCCCTGCCTCCTGTTACCATCCAGCCTAGACGCAAGTTCGGGACCCCCTACCCGAGATCCGCCGGTTTTGACACCGACAGTGGTGCTTTCATTGAGAGTTCCTCTATGTCATCACTGTTAGGCCTGATGGCTCCTACTATCATCAATAGCGATGCGGTCCAGGGTGATACTTTTCTCCCCGAACAGATCTTCGTATTATCATGGATAACAACGCCACCCACAAGCCAATACGCGATCCACACGAGGGCTCGCACCAAAAGGACGGCGCAACCAGATCCATCTATGGACCACGCAAGCGCGCCCCAGCATACGATGTAACACAACAAACATCCGAACAACACGGTACACCCAGATACAGGGGTGCCGCACACCCCCTATGTTTCACCGATGAGGTGTTGGACCATGAATTTCCAGAGCGATTCAAACCCGTAAACATAGAGGCATACGACGGAACAACAGACCCTGGGGTCTGGATTGAGGACTATATCCTCCATGTCCATATGGCTCGAGGAGATGATCTCCACGCCATCAAGTACTTACCCCTCAAGCTCAAAGGGCCAGCTCGTCACTGGCTTAAAAGCCTCCCCGAAAACTCCATTGGAAGCTGGGAAGAGCTCGAAGACGCTTTTCGGACAAATTTTCAAGGGACTTATGTCCGACCTCCGGACGCGGATGATTTGAGTCATATAACTCAATAGCCCGGAGAGTCAGCCCGAAAGCTTTGGAACAGGTTTCTTACTAAAAAGAACCAAATTGTCGACTGTCCGGACGCCGAAGCCTTGGCAGCTTTTAAGCATAGCGTCCGTGACGAATAGCTTGCCAGACACCTTGGCCAAGAAAAGTCAAGAACAATGGCAGCATTAACAAGCCTCATGACCCGCTTTTGCACGGGTGAGGACAGCTGGCTAGCCAGATGCAGCACCAGCGACCCCAGTACATCTGAAGTTAGATATGGAAACAGGAAATCATGGTGCAACAGCAATAACAAACGCCGGAATAAAGAAGACATCACGAAGAGCACGGCAGTAAACACTGGATTCAAAAGCCCTCGGCCAGGTCAACAAAAGCCGCCCTCTAAAGGCGCCAAAGACGAACTATCCAACCTAAACAAAATTCTGGACCAAATATGTCAGATCCATAGCACCACTGGTAAACCAGCTAATCATACCCACAGAGAATGTTGGGTCTTCAAGCAGTCCGGCAAGCTCAACGCCGTACACAAGGGGGAAAATACACCAAGCGAAGACGAGGATGAGCCTCTCAAGCAAGACACTGGGGAACAAAAGAAATTTCCACCAGAAGTCAAAACGGTAAATGTGTTACACGTGATCAAGGGGAGAAACAAAATGGCACTCCCGGAAAAATATGCCCAAAAGCATACCACCGTGGAGTCCTACCACTGGTCGTCTCAACCGATCACTTTCGACCATCGTGATTACTCAACAAGTATCTGGCGTGCAGGATGGGCTGCCCTGGTATTAGACTCAATAATTGACGGATACCACTTCACACGAGTCCTGATGGACGGTGGCAGCAGTCTCATCCTGATATACCAGGATACAATCCGCGAAATGGGGATAGACCCGACGAAAATTTTCCATAGCAATACCACCTTTAAAGGAGTAACGCCAGGCCCAGGGGCTCATTGCACAGGCTCCCTGCTACTGAAGGTTATATTCGGCTTCCCCGATAACTTCCGTAGCGAACATTTAACCTTCCACATCGCTCCGTTCCAAAGTGGCTATCAAGCACTACTTGGACGCGAAGCTTTTGCTTGCTTTAATGCAATACCACATTACGCTTCCCTAACGCTCAAGATGCCCGGACCACGCGGCATCATTACAGTGAAAGGAAGTATTAAGCGATCTTTGCGCACCGAAGAGAATGCGACTGCCTTGGCAGCCGCACACTAAAAACGGCCTCACCAACTAAAGACTTTGATAGGTCGTCAAGACCACGGACGCAGTTAGACGAGTCCGGCGCTGCTATATGTAATCTGTACCGGATTGGTGGCCACACCCCTATTACAAATACAAGGGGCTTAACGCGCGCAGACAAGTGGCAATTTCTACTCATTTTTAGTTCTACATGATTTCTTTAAAAACTATCTTTTTGGATGACAACTTTTTCACCAAAGTTCCTCTCTTTTACAGATGATCATCGTGCTACACCCGTCCAGGATATGGTACAACGGAGACACAGGCGCAGACGTGCAGCAGGGACCCGTTCCAAGGATTCTTTTTAGATTAAGACCCTGCGTAAACCTTTTTTACTGTCTCTTGTTGATACACATCCCTTGAATTCTTAGTACAATTGAGAAGGATGCTGACGTCTTGGCATGTGGCCACGTCAGTATAATGCACGTACCTAGACACAAGGGGCTTCTTACAAAGGGCACTGTTTAGGGTCGATTTATACCATAAAGACCGAATACCTCAGGGAGTGTTCGGCGTCGCGAGTTTGGCCTTATATGGATCAGCTCCGAATCATTAACTTTGGTCAAATGTTGGGTTTGCCCGGCTCCTGTGTTTTGGTGCCTTACGTTCCTGTTTATCGGCTAAGGCAGCACCAGGAGAACTAGTGCGATTGTGCCCTGGTTCATCCGGACGAGCACCTCAGTAGAGAAAGCCGAAAACTGACTGTCATGATATAGCGTGAGACTGGTCAACCACTCGATGACCTATCGGAATGTTAGAATTCCTCCGCCTTAACGAAGGGCCGTTTTCCGGCCAGGCATATACGCACCCTGAGATCAGGAGAGTGCGGAGCCACCAGGGGCTATCTAGTAGCCCCACTGTCAAACTCCTATGGCTAAGTGAATGTGTTAAAGCATTATAGTCTGGTTGCCTCGTTCGCTGCGCTATCACCTCCTTAATAGGACCAAGACGTTGGGTTAAGTGTGAACACACGTTTTTTGCGAGCACCTCCGCATTATATGCGTGGGGGTTGAAGCCGACGACTGCAATCTTTCATGTTATATACATATATACACAAACGGCCGCACAGGAGGCATCACATTGCTTTCCGGCAAAAGTATAAATACAGCCTTACTATATTTCATAAAAACATTGTGTTTACAATGGGAATACATGTCATTCAAACATAATATTCTTTGAGCACTGGGACTCTATCAAACAAGCACCCTCAAGAACCTCTCCAAAATAGTGCTCGGCAGCTACTCGGCCTATGGCCGAACCTTGCGCCGGAACAGTGGTAGCATCCATCTCCGCCCAGTATGCCTTGACACGGGCAAAGTCCATCCGCGAGCCTTCTATGCACGCCGACCTCTTCATCGCGTTGATGCGCGGGACCGCACCAAGGAACTGCTGCACTAAGCTGAAATAGTTGTTCGGCTTTGGCTTCTCCAGCCACAAATGATCTACAACAGACCTCATGGCGAGTCCGGACAACCTATTAAGTTCGGCCCATTCGGCTAGCTGATCAGTCAAGGGAAGCAGACGCTCTGGAACGTTGAATTGCGACCAGAATAGCTTGTCCACTTCACGATCTGATTAATCTTGGAAGTATTCGACCGCATCGATAGCGCTCGCCGCCAAGTCCATATATGCGTCTGCCGAAATCCACAGCCGATCTAGAGGTGCATACCGTGGATCTCCGAACTTCCTCTGCGGCAGAAAGGGCTTCCCAGCCGCAATATCCCCGGCTTCACGCAGCTCCTCCTTCTTCGCCCTCATAGCAGAGCGACTGTCTTTGGTCACCATAGTGGCCTTCTCAAGGTCCGCTGCCTTCACTCGGTTCTCTTCTTCAAGGAACTGGCAACTGTCGGCGGTGCCTTTTAATTCTACGGCCATGTTGTCCATCTTTTCTTTGCTTTCGCAATGAGCAGCCTTCTCGGCTCTTAACTCTTCGGCCGCCTTCAAAGAAGCTACATTACTAACCCTCGGTTGTTCCTTGGCTCGGGCGAGTTCCGCCTGAAGGGTCTCCACGGTGGCAGCTCCGTCTGCAGTCACAACATATTAAAGATACTGGCATCATGCTGCTCTTATTGTGTGACATTCACTAGAAAACATTACTTACCCTGTGATTCGTCAAGCCGCTTATTAGCAAGCTCGATGTCGGCGTCTACCGCATCCAGTTGCCGTTTTAATTCGGCAAACTCACTAGTCCGGCTAGCCACTGGAGCTTCCACCACCTGCACATAAAGGCAGTCTGGTTATTGCCTGGGACTATGATCCTCTGTTCGCCGCCATTCTTGACAACAACCAGAGTCTCAAGGGCTACTATCTACACAGGGCACACCTAACATGTGCGGTACTATCACATATTATTTCACGTACCTTAAAGCTTGTCAGTAGACTCATAAAGGCTTCATGTAATCCGCTGTAGGCGGACGAAATTCTCTCCATCACAGTATCCATCAGTGTACGGTGCTCTTCTGAGATGGCCGCTCGCCCTAACAGCTCCCTCAGAACGTCCGACCGCATACCAGACGGTGCTGGACTCTTTTGTTTGGTCTCTTCGGGAGGCGGACGCTGAGGACTTCGGGAGCCTATAGGATTATCGTCTGGCCTCACCGGATCCGGAGAGGCCCTCCGTGACGACACATCGGGGTCGCCCGCTTCTTGAGCGGAGAAGTCCAGGGGAGGCGTTTCGCTCTCCATCATCTTCGGAAGAAGATCCCTCGAAGACGAGCTCAGCTGAGAAGGGCTAAAACCCGAACTGCAAGATATATGCGGCGGTTATTTTCTCAGAAGAAAGATAGTATACCTTCACTATTAAAGTATTTTTTTGGATCACTTACGACTTGTTGGAGGGCTGATCCCCCCATGGACTTTGTGCGGCAAGAGCACCCCCCGAGGCAGGACCCTCTATTAGAGACTTCTTTTCTCGTTTGGAGGCCTCGGCTTCCGGATCCTCGGAAGCAGTCCTCTTCCTCCCCCGGTTATCCTCCTTTAAGGAGACGCTCATTCCCTCGGTTGGAACTGGCAGTGATGGGGGCCCGCTTCCTCCCACATTATTCCCCCATGTATCTTCCTTCGAGGGCTCCGTGCAAGGTGCGAGCTCGAGCATCTTTTCTAATACCAGATTTTCAAAACCCTCAGGGAGGGGGGGGCGAACACCGAATCATCTTCGCCTTTGTTAGCCAGTCCTGGTCAAAGAGCGATCTCTCAGAAATAACTTCGTGATGAATAAAGGACAATGTGTTCGGCTAGAGGATTTCTTACTTGTTCGGCGGCGCGGTTACTGCTCAGGCGCACGTCCTCAATAGCATCCGGACACTCTATTTGAGGTCCAAAGAATGACTTGTACATCTCCTCGTGCGTCAGGCCAAGGAAACTTTGAATGGCACGTGGTCCTTCTGGGTTGAACTCCCACAAGCGAAGGGGTCGGCGTTTGCAAGGCTGGACTTGACGAACCAGCATAACTTGTATTACCACGACCAAATTAAAATCTCCCTCGAAGAGATCTCGAATGCGGCTTTGCAGTATAGGCACATCCTTGGCGGGACCCCAGCTCAGACCTCTGCTAATCCATGACATTAGTCATGGTGGGGGGCCCAAGCAGAAAGCGGGGGAAGCCGCCCACTTGGCACTTCTGGGAGCTGTGACGTAAAACCACTCCCGTTGCCATAATTCGGACACCTCTGGAAAGGAACCTTTCGGCCATGGAGCTCCTGCCATCTTTCCTATTGATGCACCTCCGCACGCTGCATGTTGCCCCTCGATCATCTTCGGCTTCACTTCAAAGGCCTTGAGCCACATGCCCAAGTGAGGGGTAATGCGGAGGAATGCCTCACACACGACAATAAATGTCGAGATGTGGAGAAAGGAGTCCGGAGCTAGATCGTGGAAATCTAGCCCGTAATAGAACATCAAACCCCTGACGAAGGGATCCATAGTGAGGCCTAGGTGTAACACCTCGGATGCAACTTTCCCAATTTGTACTCCAACTCTTGCCGTTTCCGGCGTTAAGTTATTTTATTTTCTCGGGTTCGGGTTTTTGTCTCCGTGTGTTGTTGTCATTGTCATGCATCTCATATCATCTCATCATGTGCATTGCATTTGCATACATGTTCATCTCATGCATTCGAGCATTTTCCCTGTTGTCTGTTTTGCATTCCGGCGCTTCGTTCTCCTCCGGTGGTCATTTCTAGCTTTCTTTCGTGTGTGGGGATTAAACATTTCCAGATTGGACTGAGACTTGCTAAGCGGCCTTGGTTTACTACCGGTAGACCGCCTGTCAAGTTTTGTATCATTTGGACTTTGTTTGATACTCCAACGGTTAACCGAGGGACCGAAAAGGCCTCATGTGTGTTGCAGCCCAACGCCCCTCCAATTTGGCCCAAAACCCACCTAAGCCTTCTCCATCATCGAGAGCGTTCGATCACGATCGCGTGGCCGAAAACCGCACCTCATTTGGACTCTCCTAGCTCCCTCTATGCCTATTTGAAGTCCCCTCCGAATCCAGATCTTCCTCTCCCCCGAAAACCCTAAATTTGCCTCCGCGCCGGCCGGACACGTCCGCCTCGACCGGACGCGTCCGCGCCGGCCGGACACGTCCGCCCCGACCGGACGCGTCCGCGCCGCTCCACCGCCGCCACATGTCGCCGTCCTACTCGCCCGCGCCCCGCGCCCACATCGCCGGCCCGGAGAGCCCAGACGGGGCCCTCCCGGCCCGGGTCGCCACCCGCCGCCGCCCGGGGCTCCCTCTGCCCGCGCGCCGCCTGGGAGCCTCGCCGCCGCCGCCGCGCGACATCGCTTCCGCCACCATGCGCCATCGCCGGCGCCGGCGCTGCGGCTCCGCCGCCCCGCCGACGCCGCCCTCCACCGCCGCCTCGCCATCCTCTCCCTCCTCCGGCCACCTCGCCTCGGCTCCGGCCTCCTCAACGCCCAAGTCCGGCGAGCCGCGAAGAACTCTGGCGAAGAGTCCGGCCGTCCTCGGGATCCGTGCCCCCGATCAAGATCTGAAAATATCTCCCCGCGGTTGACTTTTCCCCTCCTAACCCCTAGCTCATGTGCCCTTCTTCATCATGCTATAACTTTGCATCCGTAGCTCCGATTCATGCATATAGCATATCAAAATGTTCATCTCAGAGAGTACATCATTTCATTCCATAGCATCATTTTCATTTGAGTTCATCTTGATGCCCGAAATGCTGTTAGAAGAGAGCTACTTGAGTTAATTGTCAGATCTGCTACTCCATTTAGCTTTTTGTCATTTTTGCCATGATTAATGTGTGCATGATATGCCCTGATGCTCTACATATGTTTTGTTCAGGGTTTTGTCATCTTTCCATAGGTGCAACCCATGTATTTTTGTGATGTGTGTGGTGACTAGCACAAGCTTGCAAAGTGGTGCACTTAGTAATTCTGTTTTCAGGGACTTAGTAATTCCACTAAGTCCTTGATCTGTTTATCTCATGATGCCATATGTTCATGTTGTTTCCTAGTGATCCGTGCCTCTTTTGAGGATGATCAGTAAGGATGTTTTGTTAATCTTGTAGTGATATATCCCTCCATGTCTTTGTTTGCAATTATGGAGCACCCTAGCTTGAGTCAATCGAGCTCTATTGTTGCTAGTTTGTGAATCTAGGCAGATTGTCAACTTGTTTGCAATTTTGCCGATGATGCTGTAGTTGATCCGTGCATGCTATGCTATTGTTCTTGCCATGTCTAGCTTGCATTTTGCGTGTTCTTGATAGATGTATGCTGATCTTGTCATGACTTGCACCGTAATGAGTGCATCGAGCTCGTAAACATGCCTACTTGAGTTATGTTTCAGCATGTGCCAGTTTTCACTAAGTCTGAAAACTGATTATGTTTTTGCGATGTTCACGTGCTTGTTAGTATATTTTCTGATCCCTTTTGGCTCAAGGTCACTAAGGGACTGTTGTTAAGCTATTTGAGTAGCTCCATGCCATGTTTTACTTTGCCATGTTCAGGTCCTGTAGCATATAGTTTTGTTGCTCCGAAGAGTGCTACCTGATCTGAAATTCCAGACAAGTGTTAATTTCACAAAGTCTGAGATCTGTTTGTCAGATGCATTTTTGCCATGCTTGTTTGAACCTGTTAATGGATGAATTGGCTGTAGCTCAGTGCTAGACTTTTGTTAAGCATATTGTATGAATCCCTGCCATGTATTTTGTTGTCATGTTTGAGTGCTGTATCATGTTCATCTTGTTGCATTTAGATGGCTACTTGCTGTAAATCGCACACCGGTGCCATTTTTGAATCGCTCGGCATTTCCAAACCGTAACTCCGATCCCGACGTTCTTTATGTCGTTTTCAAGTGATTTCATCTCATAGTCCCAGTGGCACACTTGGATCTCCAAGTTGAGGCCAGGTTCTTGCATTTCCTGTCATATCTTGCATTTTGCATCCCGCATCGCATCCCGCATAGCATATCAGCATTGCATCGTCTTGTTTGATCCTTGCACGTGGTTGATTGTGTCCTTGTTGCTTGTTTGTCTTGTTTGGGTAGAGCCGGGAGACGAGTTCGCTAACGAGGAGCCCGTTGAGTTTGCTTTCGAGGATCCAGTCAACTCTGACAACTGTGCAGGCAAGGTGATCATACCCTCGAAATCACTACTATCTTTGCTATGCTAGATTGCTCGCTATTTTGCTATGCCAATGCTACGATGCCTACCACTTGCTTTCAAGCCTCCCAAATTGCCATGTCAAACCTCTAACCCACCATGTCCTAGCAAACCGTTGATTGGCTATGTTACCGCTTTGCTCAGCCCCTCTTATAGCGTTGCTAGTTGCAGGTGAAGATTGGAGGCCGTTCCTTGTTGGAACAATTATTTACTTGTTGGGATATCATTATATTGCTATGTTATCTTAATGCATATATATACTTGGTAAAGGGTGGAAGGCTCGGCCTCTCGCCTAGTGTTTTGTTCCACTCTTGCCGCCCTATTTCCGTCATATCGGTGTTATGTTCCCGGATTTTGCGTTCCTTACGCGGCTGGGTTATAATGGGAACCCCTTGATAGTTTGCCTTGATTAAAGCTTTTCCAGCAATGCCCAACCTTGGTTTTACCATTTGCCACCTAGCCTTTTCTTTCCCTTGGGTTCTACAGACTCAAGGGTCATCTTTATTTTAACCCCCCCCCCCCCGGGGGGGCCAGTGCTCCTCTGAGTGTTGGTCCAAACTGTCAGCCGCCGGCGGCTACCAGGGGCAACTCTGGGCTGGCCTACCGGAAGTTTAGACAATCTGAGTGTGCCCTGAGAAAGAGATATGTCCAGCTCCTATCGGGATTTGTCGGCACATTCGGGCAGTGTTGCTGGTCTTGTTTTAACCTGTCGAAATGTCTTGAAGAACCAAGATACCGAGTCTGATCGGAATGTCTTGGGAGGAGGTCTATTCCTTCGTTGACCGTGAGAGCTTGTCATGGGCTAAGTTGGGACTCCCCTGCAGGGATTTGAACTTTCGAAAGCCGTGCCCGTGGTTATGGGTAGATGGGAATTTGTTAATGTCCGGTTGTAGATAACTTGAACCTTAACTTAACTAAAATGAATCAACTGAGTGTGTTACCGTGATGGCCTCTTCTCGGCGGAGTCCGGGAAGTGGACACGGTGTTGGAGTAATGTTTGCGTAGGTTGTTCTCTAGTTTCTCGCTCGCGCTTTGCCTCCTCTTCTCGCTCTCTTTTGCGAATAAGTTAGCCACCATATTTGCTAGTCACTTGCTGCAGCTCCACATATACTTTTACCTTGCCTTACCTATAATCTTAAATAGTCTTGATCGCGAGGGTGCGAGATTGCTGAGTCCCTATGGCTCACAGATTACTATTACACCAGATGCAGGGCCTGATGATTCCACTCCAGGAGATGCGCTTGAGCTCAAGTGGGAGTTCGACGAGGACTCTCAACTATACTATGTTTCTTTTCCTGATGATCAGTAGTGGTGCCCAGTTGGGGTGATCGGGACCGTGTCGCATGTTGGGTTATCTTTTATTTTGGCGCCGTAGTCGGGCCATGAGTGTTTGGATGATGTAATGTTATTTATGTACTTGATTGACGTGGCGAGTGTAAGCCAACTATGTTATCTCCCCTTTTATTATCATATTACATGGGATGTTGTGAAGATTGCCTAACTTGCGACATATGCCTTCAATGTGATTAAGCCTCTAAGTCGTGCCTCGACACGTGGGAGATATAGTCGCATCGAGGGTGTTACAAGTTGGTAATCAGAGCCTTCCCCGACCTTAGGAACCCCATTGCTTGATCATTTTTAGCAGCCGAGTTGTGTCTAGAAAAATGTTTTGTGTCATTTAGGAATTATATATCGGAGAGTTTAGGAATTCTTTTTACTTCCCAGTCTCCTCATCGCTCTGGTAAGGCATCCTGACGTAGAGTTTTGACTCTTCTCTTCTCAAATTTCACTAAAAAAAATTTAGGATCACACGGGTATCTTGGAATCGTTCCGATGGTTTTATGATGAGAACATTGTCTTGGTGCCTCCTGTTAGGGGTTTAGTGGAAGTGTCCCGGGGAGTTGAGCTCTGAGGTGTTGTCATCATAATTTTATCGTTGCAATTCTGGAATACCTGAGTTTAGTACGCCGACATCGAAAATCTCTTCTATGCAGTTCGTTGGTGAGATAACCTCGACACCACCCAGTACTGGGGTGGAAGTTCGGGAGTATCGCCATAACTTGTATAACGGATGCTTTTCGAAGGTTGAGGTAGATGGTTTCCGAAGGTTTCTTGGTTATGTGTTGAAGGATGGATACAGCTGGATGTAGGATTTGCTAGTTTGGGTGAGATATTATGCTTCCCCTGTATCCCCAACACCTGATTGCATAACCGGAAAGGTTCGGGAGTTTCATAGGTGGGAATTCTTGTAGCTCTAGTTCTTCTTCCACGGATATTGGTTTGAGATCGGGATTTCTTACCGATTATTCGTTCTTGATCCGTACCTTGTTGATTTATTTCTCTACCTTAATTCTAAGTGGCTTCTCAATTTATGGATATGTGACCATTTCAAGAGGAATGCATTCGTTCATTTTGTTCGGATGTGAAGACTATATGTTGCAATTTTCAGTCCGTTGGATTCAGCTTCAATATTTTTCTATCAATGTGCTAATGGATGTCAACCTCTTCAGGATGGCTCCTCGAACGCACACGACTCCAAATCCTGATCCGCCACCACCTCCACCTCCTTCGGAGGCATGGCAAGCTGTGATGGCCGCAACCAATGCAAACACACAGTTGATCATGCAAATTCTTCAAGAGCGCAATCAAGGCAACCAAGGGAATCAAGGCAACAATGAGAATCACTTTGCTACACTCAACCAGTTCCTTGTTAATGGGCCAAAGACTTTCATCAATTGTTTTGAGGCAACCAATGCTGACGATTGGCTAGTGGATCTGTGCAAGCATTTCGAGTGCAGTAACGTTAGGCCTGAGGACTTTGTTAAGTTTGCTTCCTTCCAACTCAAAGATCAAGCTACAGAATGGTTCCAGCAATACAAGGACTCCATAGGTGGACTTGTTATCACTTGGGATGATTTCCGTCAAGATTTCCGAGCTCATCATATTCCTCAGAGCGTGGTTGAAAGCAAGCGTGAGGAATTCCGCAACCTGAAGCAAGGCTCTTTGTCTGTCTATGACTACAACAAGTTGTTCTAGAAGCTTGCCCGCTTTGCCAAGCAGGACGTCCCTGATGAGAAGAGCATGATATACCAGTTCAGGCATGGTCTCAGAGAAGAAATTCAGCTAGCTCTTGTTCTCTTTGAGCCCTTGAGGTACGATGAGTTCTACAACATGGCACTGAAGCAAGAGGCTGCTCAGTTGAGGTGTGATGCTTCCAAGAAGCGAGTCAGAGATGTTACTCCTTCTTCCTCTACTCAAGTGGCCAAGCAGCAGAAGTATTGGCTTCCTCCTCCTCCGTTCCGTCAGCCGTATCAGCAGAAGAGCAAAGGTGGCAGTGGTTCTTCCCACCCACCCAACCCTGGCTTTCAAAACAAGACTTCGTCTCAAGCTCCAAGATCGAGTGCTCCGTATCACCGTCCACTTTCAGAGGTCACATGCAACAAGTGCCAACAGAAGGGTCACTATGCCAACAAGTATTTCAACCAGAGGCGTCTTCCTCCTCCTCCTCCTCCTGTGAGATCGGCAAGTACAACTGTGGTCAAGCATAACCCCAAGTACGCCAAGGTCAATATGGTGAATGTAGCTCAGGCAGAGGATTCATTTGATGTCATCATGGGTAACCTTTCTGTTAACGATGTTCCAGCTAAAGTTCTTTTTGACACTGGTGCATCGCATTGTTTTATCTCGAGACCTTTTGCATCTAAGCATGGGTGGTTTTCTCAAGTTATGCATAAGCCATTAGCAGTTGTCTCTCCGGGTAAATGTTTGCTCGCTAACTATGAGGTTCTGGATATTTCTATCTCGATGGGTGATTTCATGTTTCTGGCTTCTCCAATGATCCTTGGTAACTCGGATATTGATCTTATTCTCGGAATGGATTGGCTTTCTAAGCACAATGCTCAGCTTGATTGTGCAGCCAGGCAGATTCAATTGACTCATTCGTCTGAGGATGTAATTGTCTTTGCCGCTCGGGATAATACCATCTGTCTGTTTTCTCTCAATGAGAAGGGTGAATTGGATGCCATCTCGCAAATTCCATTCATTTGCGAATATCAAGATGTCTTTCCAGAAGAGCTTCCAGGAATGCCTCCGCACCGGCCAATTGAATTCGTTATTGATCTTGAGCCTGGCACGGAACCTGTGTGCAAACGTCCTTACAAGCTCGGACCTGAAGAGTTGAAGGAGCTGAAGAAGCAACTCAATATTCAAGAGAAAATGGGTCTCATCCGGCCTAGTTCTTCTCCGTGGGGTTGTGGTGTTCTTTTTGTGAAGAAGAAGGATGGAACGGACCAACTTTGTGTTGATTACCGTCCATTGAACAAGAAGACCATCAAGAACAAATACCCACTTCCCAACATCAGTGAGCTGTTCGAACAACTCAAAGGTGCCCAAGTATTCTCCAAGCTTGATCTCCATATGGGTTATCATCAGATTCGAATTCGTGAGCAAGATATTCCCAAGACGGCTTTCAGGACAAGCTATGGTTCATATGAATACACTGTCATGCCTTTTGGCCTCGTCAACGCTCCTCCGACGTTCTCTCGCATGATGAACTTCATCTTCAATGCCTACACCAATGACTTCATTTTGGCCTATCTCGACGACATTCTGGTTTTCTCCAAGAACAAGGAAGATCATGCCAAGCACTTGCGTTTGGTTCTTGATAAGCTCAGGGAACATCAGTTCTACACCAAGTTCTCCAAGTGTGAATTTTGGCTCGATGAGGTTCTTTATCTTGGTCATATCATCTCTGCCAAGGGCATTGCCGTGAATCCTGAGAAGGTGTCTACAATTGTGAATTGGGAACCTCCTCAGAACGTGAAGCAACTCCGTAGCTTCCTCGGTCTCGCAAGCTATTGCCAAAGATTTGTTGAAAACTTTTCTAAGATCACGAAGCCTCTCTCAAATCTTCTCCAGAAGCACGTCAAGTACGTTTGGTCTCCGGAGTGTAACATTGCTTTCAACACTTTGAAAGAGAAATTGATCACTGCTCCAGTTCTGACTCCGCCTGATGAATCCAAGCCGTACGAGGTCTTTTGTGATGCCTCTCTCCAAGGTCTTGGCGCAGTATTGATGCAAGAGAAGAAAGTTGTTGGTTATACCTCTCGCCAGTTGAAGCCTAATGAGAGAACTACCCCACCCATGATCTCGAGTTGGCGGCAGTTGTGCATGTTCTTTTGACTTGGAGACATCTCTTATTGGGAAGAAAAGTGGACATTTTCACTGATCACAAGAGTCTCAAGTACATCTTCACTCAGCCTAATCTCAACCTCAAGCAAACTCGATGGGTCGAAATGATTCAAGAGTATAATTCGAGTATTGAGTATACTCCAGGCAAGGCCAATGTGATTGCTGATGCATTGAGCAGAAAGGCTTACTGCAACAGTCTTATTCTCAAGCCTTATCAACCCGAGCTTTGTGAAGCTTTCCGCAAACTTAATCTGCAAGTGGTTCCTCAAGTTTTCCTCGCCAACCTTCTAGTCTCTCCTACCTTGGAAGATCAGATTCGCCAAGCCCAGCTTCTTGATGCTATGGTGAAAAAGGTGAAGATTGGGATTGCCAAGAGTCAACCCAAGTACAAGTGCTACCGCCTTGATGACAAGGACACTCTCTTCTTCGAGGATCGTATTGTTGTACCCAAAGGTGACCTCCGTAGAGTGATCATGAACGAGGCTCACAATTCTCTTCTCTCCATCCACCCTGGGAGCACGAAGATGTATCAGGACCTTAAGCAAGCTTATTGGTGGACTCGAATGAAGCGCGAGATTGCTCAATTCGTGAATGAATGTGATGTCTGCAGAAGAGTGAAGGCAGAACACCAAAGGCCAGCTGGTCTCCTCCAACCTCTTGCCATTCCAGAATGGAAGTTTGACCATATTGAAATGGACTTCGTGACTGGGTTTCCAAAGTCCAAGCATGGCAATGATGCTATATTCGCTGTCATCGACAAACTCACCAAAGTGGCTCACTTTCTGCCTATCAAAGAGTCGATCACTGCAGCTCAATTGGCGGAACTCTATACCTCTCGAATTGTCTCTCTACACGGTATTCCTCAAGTGATATCTTCAGACCATGGCAGCATCTTTACCTCAAAGTTGTGGGATTCTTTTTAGAAGGCCATGGGCACTAACATCCGGTTCAGCACAGCTTTCCATCTTCAAACTAGCGGTCAAGTCGAGCATGTCAACCAGATTCTTGAAGATATGCTCAGGGCTTGTGTGATCTCCTTCGGCATGAAGTGGGAGGATTGTCTTCCTTATGCTGAATTCTCCTACAACAACAGTTTTCAAGCAAGTTTGGGCAAGGCCCCATTCGAAATTCTGTATGGCAGGAAGTGCCGTACCCCTCTCAACTGGTCTGAAACCGGTGAACGTCAGCTTTTGGGTAATGAATTAATCATAGAGGCAGAGGAAATGTGCAAAGTCATTCGTGATAACCTCAAAGCAGCCCAATCCCGCTAGAAGAGCTACTATGATAGTAAGCACCGTGATTTGGCTTTCGAGATCGGAGATCATGTTTACCTCCGCGTCTCTCCTATGAAAGGTACTCGTCGCTTCGGTATCAAAGGGAAGCTTGCCCTCAGATACGTGGGACCTTTCAAGATTGTCAGCAAGAGAGGTGACCTCGCCTATCAACTCGAGCTCCCTTCAAACTTTGCAATTGTTCATGACGTGTTCCATGTATCTCAGCTCCGAAAGTGCTTCAAGACTCCTGACCGCACAGTCAACTTCGAGGACATTGAGCTCCAAGAAGATCTCTCCTATCGTGAGCACCCAGTTGCTATTCTTGAAGAGACTGAAAGCAAGACTCGCAACAAGTCAATCAAATTTCTCAAAGTCAAGTGGTCACACCATTCCGACCGTGAAGCTACCTGGGAACGAGAGGATCACCTCCGTTCTGACTACCCGGCGTTCTTTCAGTCCTAGATCTCGGGACGAGATCCTTTCGTAGTGGTGGAGTGTTGTAACACCCCGGATGCAATTTTCCCAATTTGTACTCCAACTCTTGCCGTTTCCGGCGTTAAGTTATTTTATTTTCTCGGGTTCGGGTTTTTGTCTCCGTGTGTTGTTGTCATTGTCATGCATCTCATATCATGTTATCATGTGCATTGCATTTGCATACGTGTTCGTCTCATGCATTCGAGCATTTTCCCCGTTGTCCATTTTGCATTCCGGCGCTTCGTTCTCCTCTGGTGGTCATTTCTAGCTTCCTTTCGTGTGTGGGGATTAAACATTTCCGGATTGGACCGAGACTTGCCAAGCGGGCTTGGTTTACTACCGGTAGACCGCCTGTCAAGTTTCGTATCATTTGGACTTCGTTTGATACTCCAACGGTTAACCGAGGGACCGAAAAGGCCTCGTGTGTGTTGCAGCCCAACGCCCCTCCAATTTGGCCCAAAACCCACCTAAGCCTTCTCCATCATTGAGAGCGTTCGATCACGATCGCGTGGCCGAAAACCGCACCTCATTTGGACTCTCCTAGCTCCCTCTAGGCCTATTTAAAGACCCCTCCGAATCCGGATCTTCCTCTCCCCCGCCGGACACGTCCGCCCCGACCGGACGCGTCCGCGCAGCTCCACCGCCGCCACGTGTCGCCTTCCTACTCGCCCGCGCCCCGCGCCCACATCGCCGACCCGGAGAGCCCAGGCGGGGCCCTCCCGGCCCGGGTCGCCACCCGCCGCCTCCCGGGGCTCCCTCTGCCCGCGCGCCGCCCGGGAGCCTCGCCGCCGCCGCGCGCCATCGCCGCCGCCACCACGCGCCATCGCCGGCGCCACCGCATCCACGCATCGTCGCTGCCGCCGTGGCTCCGCCGCCCCGCCAATGCCGCCCTCCACCGCCGCCTCGCCGTCCTCTCCCTCCTCCGGCCACCTCGCCTCGGCTCCGGCCTCCTCCATGCCCAAGTCCGGCGAGCCGCGAAGAACTCCGGCGAAGAGTCCGGCCGTCCTCGGGATCCATGCCCCCGATCAAGATCTGAAAATATCTCCCCGCGGTTGACTTTTTCCCTCCTAACCCCTAGCTCATGTGCCCTTCTTCATCATGCTATAACTTTGCATCCGTAGCTCCGATTCATGCATATAGCATATCAAAATGTTCATCTCAGAGAGTACATCATTTCATTCCATAGCATCATTTTCATTTGAGTTCATCTTGATGCCCGAAATGCTGTTAGAAGAGGGCTACTTGAGTTAATTGTCAGATCTGCTACTCCATTTAGCTTTTTGTCATTTTTGCCATGATTAATGTGTGCATGATATGCCCTGATGCTCTACATATGTTTTGTTAAGGGTTTTGTCATCTTTCCATAGGTGCAACCCATGTATTTTTGTGATGTGTGTGGTGACTAGCACAAGCTTGCAAACTGGTGCACTTAGGAATTCTGTTTTCAGGGACAGTAATTCCACAAAGTCCTTGATCTGTTTATCTCATGATGCCATATGTTCATGTTGTTTCCTAGTGATCCGTGCCTCTTTTGAGGATGATCAGTAAGGATGTTTTGTTAATCTTGTAGTGCTCTATCCCTCCATGTCTTTGTTTGCAATTATGGAGCACCCAAGCTTGAGTCAATCGAGGTCTATTGTTGCTACTTTGTGAATCTAGGCAGATTGTCAACTTGTTTGCAATTTTGCCGATGATGCTGTAGTTGATCCGTGCATTCTATGCTATTGTTCTTGCCATGTCTAGCTTGCATTTTGTGTGTTCTTGGTAGATGTATGCTGATCTTGTCATGACTTGCACCGCAATGAGTGCATCGAGCTCGTAAACATGCCTACGTGAGTTATGTTTCAGCATGTGCCAGTTTTCACTAAGTCTGAAAACTGATTATGTTTTTGCGATGTTCACATGCTTGTTAGTATATTTTCTGATCCCTTTTAGCTCAAGGTCACTAAGGGACTTTTGTTAAGCTATTTGAGTATCTCCATGCCATATTTTACTTTTCCATGTTCAGGTCCTGTAGCATGTAGTTTTGTTGCTCCGAAGAGTGCTACCTGATCTGAAATTCCAGACAAGTGTTAATTTCACTAAGTCTGAGATCTGTTTGTCATATGCATTTTTGCCATGCTTGTTTGAACCTGTTAATGGATGAATTGGCCGTAGCTCAGTGCTAAACTTTTCTTAAGAATCTTGTATGAATCCCTGCCATGTATTTTTTTGTCATGTTTGAGTGTTGTAGCATGTTCATCTCGTTGCATTTAGATGGCTACTTGCTGTAAATCGTAGACCGGTGCCATTTTTGAATCGCTTGCCATTTCCAAACCGTAACTCCGATCCCGACATTCTTTATGTCGTTTTCAAGCGATTTCATCTCATCTTCCCAGTGGCACACTTGGATTTCCATGTTGAGGCCAGGTTCTTGCATTTCCTGTCATATCTTGCATTTTGCATCCCGCATAGCATATCATCATTGCATCGTCTTGTTTGATCCTTGCACGTGGTTGATTGTGTCCTTGTTGCTTGTTCTTCTTGTTTGGGTTGATCCGGGAGACGAGTTCGCTAACGAGGAGCCCGTTGAGTTTGCTTTCGAGGATCCAGTCAGCTCTGACAACTGTGCAGGCAAGGTGATCATACCCTCGAAATCACTACTATCTTTGCTATGCTAGATTGCTCGCTCTTTTGCTATGCCAATGCTACGATGCCTACCACTTGCTTTCAAGCCTCCCAAATTGCCATGTCAAACCTCTGACCCACCATGTCCTAGCAAACCGTTGATTGGCTATGTTACCGCTTTGCTCAGCCCCTCTTATAGCGTTGCTAGTAGCAGGTGAAGATTGGAGGCCGTTCCTTGTTGGAACATTTATTTACTTGTTGGGATATCATTATATTGCTATGTTATCTTAATGCATCTATATACTTGGTAAAGGGTGGAAGGCTCAGCCTCTCGCCTAGTGTTTTGTTCCACTCTTGCCGCCCTAGTTTCCGTCATATCGGTGTTATGTTCCCGGATTTTGCGTTCCTTACGCGGTTGGGTTATAATGGGAACCCCTTGATAGTTCACCTTGATTAAAGCTTTTCCAGCAATGCCCAACCTTGGTTTTACCATTTTCCACCTAGCCTTTTCTTTCCCTTGGGTTCTACAGACTCAAGGGTCATCTTTATTTTAACCCCCCCGGGCCAATGCTCCTCTGAGTGTTGGTCCAAACTGTCAGCCGCCGGTGGCTACCAGGGGCAACTCTGGGCTGGCCTACTGGAACTTTAGACAATCTGAGTGTGCCCTGAGAAAGAGATATGTGCAGCTCCTATCGGGATTTGTCGGCACATTCGGGCGGTGTTGCTGGTCTTGTTTTAACCTGTCGAAATGTCTTGAAGAACCGAGATACCGAGTCTGATCGGAACGTCTTGGGAGGAGGTCTATTCCTTCGTTGACCGTGAGAGCTTGTCATGGGCTAAGTTGGGACTCCCCTGCAGGGATTTGAACTTTCGAAAGCCGTGCCCACGGTTATGGGCAGATGGGAATTTGTTAATCTCCGGTTGTAGATAACTTGAACCTTAACTTAACTAAAATGAATCAACTGAGTGTATTACCGTGATGGCCTCTTCTCGGCGGAGTCCAGGAAGTGGACACGGTGTTGGGGTAATGTTTGCGTATGTTGTTCTCTTGTTTCTCGCTCGCGCTTTGCCTCCTCTTCTCGCTCTCTTTTGCGAATAAGTTAGCCACCATATTTGCTAGTCGCTTGCTGCAGCTCCACATATACTTTTACCTTGCCTTACCTATAAGCTTAAATAGTCTTGATCACGAGGGTGCGAGATTGCTGAGTCCCTGTGGCTCACAGATTACTATTACACCAGATACAGGGCCTGATGATTCCACTCTAGGAGACGCGCTTGAGCTCAAGTGGGAGTTTGACGAGACTCTCAATGATACTATGTTTCTTTTCCTGATGATCAGTAGTGTTGCCCAGTTGGGGTGATCGGGACCGTGTCGCATGTTGGGTTATCTTTTATTTTGGCGCCGTAGTCAGGCCATGAGTGTTTGGATGATGTAATGTTATTTATGTACTTGATTGACGTGGCGAGTGTAAGCCAACTATGTTATCTCCCCTTTTATTATCATATTACATGGGATGTTGTGAAGATTGCCTAACTTGCGACATATGCCTTCAATGCGATTATGCCTCTAAGTCGTGCCTCGACACGTGGGAGATATAGTCGCATCGAGGGTGTTACACTAGGCCTCGGAGGAAGTTGGAGATGAACACGACGTTCTTGTTGGGTTCGGGAATAGGGACGACCTGCCCTCAAGCAGGAAGCCGACGCGAAACCTCGGCGGTCAGGTATCTGGCCTCCCTCAACTTCTTGATGTCCTCTTCCTTCATGGAGGAGGGCATCCATCGGCCTTGGAGGCTGGATCCGGACATGATTGAAGATCCGAAGCACCTAACCTGGGCTTTGGGTGTTGGAACTCGAGGCGGGGGAAGGGTTCGATTGAGCACGAGAGGGAAAAAGCGAAAACCTTGTCCCTTTATAAAGAGGGTGAATATCAAGCGTCCTCTCCGTAGCCGTTTGGGACTTGCCTATAATCTAGGAGTCCTAGACAGGGTTGGGTTACCCATGACCGCATTAATCAGAATCCCGTAATTGGGGGAACACGATCTCTTCTTTGACAAGACGTGTTAAGAAACCGCCTCGCGTTATGTGTGGAGCTGGTTGAAGAAAAACGGTTCGAATAATCACCGGGCCATGACATAACGTTATGCTGCCAAGACAAGCCAGCAAATTAGATCTGCAAAAATATTATTCTCTCTACGATGGAATGTGGAACTTATTTTGCAGGGTCGGACACTATCCTCGTATTCAAATTCTTCTGTGATATATTCGGAGAAGGAACCCACCTTGCAATGCCGAAGATACTGCGCACCGGACTCATCGTCATTGAAGCCTGGTTCAGGGGCTACTGAGGGAGTCCTGGATTAGGGGGTCTCTGGACAGCCGGACTATATCCTTTGGCCGGACTGTTGGACTATGAAGATACAAGATTGAAGACTTTGTCTCGTGTCCGGATGGGACTCTACTTGGTGTGGAAGGCAAGCTAGGCAATACGAATATGGATATCTCCTCCTTTGTAACCGACCTTGTGTAACCCTAACCCTCTCTGGTGTCTATATAAACTGAAAGTGCTAGTGATCGACTAGAGGGGGGGTGAACAGGCGATTTTTATGAAAGTCTTCAAAACATGGAAGATTCGAAGACAAATGATAGAAATAAACCTATTACCATGCAGCGGAAGGTAGACTACACTAGGCAAACCTTAGTCAAGTATTCAATGAAGTGAGAGCATAATGACTAATAGCAGCTAGGCAATAAGATCAGGTAGGAAGATATTGTGAAGCCGAACAGAACAGGTAGTCACTCAGTGAAGACAAAAGATAATGCAATCATACAATGACTTCACAAGGACCAACAGTAAGCAAAGGGAAGGGAAGGATGAAACAAGTGACTCATTGAAGACAATGATTTGTTGGACCAGTTCCAGTTGCTGTGACAACTGTACGTCTGGTTGGGGAGGCTGAGATTCAACTCAGAAGACCTCGTCTTCACCTTATTCCCCTTGAGCTAAGGACACCCAGTCCTCGCCCAATCACTCTGGTAAGTCTTCAAGGTAGACTTCCAAACCTTCACAGACTTCATTCACCGGCGATCCACAATGACTCTTGGATGCTCAGAACGCGACGCCTAACTGGCTGGAGGATTCACAGTCCTCAAGTGTAATAAGTCTTCAGATCACACAGACAGGAAGACTTAAGTGATGCCTAACACTCTTTGGCTCTGGGTGTTTAGGGCTTTATCCTTGCAAGGAATTCTCTCTCAAAGGCTTCGAGGTGGGTTTCTCTCAAACGACAAAAGCCGTACTCTAACTCTAAGAAGCCAACCGTTTATGGTTGTAGGGGGTGGGCTATTTATAGCCACTAGGCAACCCGACCTAATTTGTCCGAAATGACCCTGGGTCACTAAGGAACTGACACATGTTCCAACGGTCAGATTTCAATTACACACGGCAACTTTACTTGGGCTACAAGCAAAGCTGACTTATCCAACTCTGGACAAGATTTTCTCTCATAGTCTTCACTCGAACACATAGGATTTTGGTTAAGCATCACTTTAGTTATTCTGACTGGTTCTCTTGGACCCCACTTAACAGTACGGTGGTTCCTATGACTCAACAAAGAAAAACACAAAACAACGAAGCTGCTAAGTCTTCGCTCTCCATAGTCTTCACGCGATGTCTTCTCTCGTCATAGTCTTCAATGTGAATGTCTTCACATACCACCTTTGACTTCAATGTCTTCATACATTTTTAGGGGTCATCTCTGGTAGGAAAACTGAATCAATGAGGGACTTCTACCTGTGTTATCCTGCAATTCTCACAAACACATTAGTCCCTCAACTAGGTTTGTCGTCAATACTCCAAAACCAACTAGGGGTGGCACTAGATGCACTTACAATCTCCCCCTTTTTGGTGATTGATGACAAACTAGTTGAAGTTTTCAACGGGGAATAAGATATGTGGAATTGTAAAGGATAGGTTATTGTCTTCATAAGTGGCAAAGGCTCCCCCTAAAGATGTGCATATAAGTAATTTGCTTTTGGTATGCAAATGCACATGGCAGGTTGTAGTTGTGGAGATCCTCTTCAACTTATGATGACAATTCATCATGCAAAAAAATATGTGAACATATTGACATGCATAATGAAAAATGGACGTCTGCAAAATGATCTAAGTGCGGAATTTATCGTCGCACATGCGGAATTTATCATCGCATCACAGAATAGCAAATAAGTAGCAGACGACCATCAATTTTTAAGTGTTACAACTCAAAGAACCAATTGTATCAAAATGAGAGTTGTAAACACTAGGCAAAATATAAAGCAACCGCCCATATGGACCCGCTTGAAGACTATCAAACTCATATGCTTCTCCCCCTTTTGTCAGTAAGGACCAAAAAGGTTTGAAGACATAGAGCGTCTACTCATTCCCATGAGGAGTAGGTGAGGCGGCAAGGTCGTCGGTGTTGTTAGGCGGTGCAGACGAACTCGGGGCAGTGCCGATGCGTGCAGAGGTAGGGGGCGGTGAAGTAGCATCGTCTTCGTCATCGATCACTCTGGCATTCACAGTTGCCGCGGAGGAAGAGAACTCAGAGTCTTCAAGAGACGGAGTTCGTCGCAGCACAGTCCTTCTTGGAGGTGTGGATTCAAACTTGACGCGTTCAGAGAAGCCATCCTCTTGAAGATCATCCTCAGAGCACATAAGCGTCAGTCCTTTCCATGTACGCCGACAGGTTTCATGGGCAACAAAGGCATTCTTGGTGGCAAGATTCCGAATCATGTTTACATCCACCAAGAGGCTTTGCATTTGCTGCTTCAGCCAGTCATGATGCCTATCCTGTTTCTGATGAAGGGCAACCAAAAGCTCTCGATCATTGAGAACACGATATCGCTTCTTGGGCTGTTGGGCAATGGTGCTTTCAGTGGCTTTAGTGAGGGCACGATGAGGTGCACGTGTAGTACCAGCCAGAGGATAGACACGAGTGACTGCTTCAACTCCTTCAATGTTTTGAGAGAAGCTTTGATGCTCAGCATTCTGAAGACTAAGAGGCTCCTTGGCAGGCTCTAGATAGATGGCTTCAACGGACATATCAACGTCAGGCAGAAAGATCTGATGATTGCGAGCAGAGGGCTGATATGAGACAGCTGAGTGTAGTTTGATCAGCCACATTATCCATGGAGCGTAAAACTTCAAGCCAAAAAGATCAGATCCTGATGCAGCAAGTTGGCGGATGAAGAAGTCTTGTGCATTGAAGCATTTGCCGTGAAGAATATAAAAGACCAAAGTCTTCATTGCACCTTCCAGCTTTGCATGTGGAGAATGTCCTTTGATGGGCCAGAGAGTTCGCCTTATAATGTGATAGATAGTGCATGGTAGATACTCAAGGTCTTCAACAAAGAACTCCTTAGGATATGCAGCATTTGGAGGCAAAGGCTTCATCATGCTAAGCATCTGACTCATGTTTGGTTCAGGCTTCTGAAAGATGCTCTCCATAGTTGCACTGTGAAGCTGACAACCAGGTTCATAAAGATCTCCAGGAGTGGGCAGACCAGTGAGCTCAATGATATCAAGGGCTTTGGCTTCGTGATGAACACTGCCGGTCATCCACTCAAGGACCCAAGTCTTCGGATCTCTGTTGTAGCCACGAATGTGAAGAGTGGCATAGAATTGGAGCAGCAATTCTTCGTTCCAGTGCTCTCTATCGGTGATGAACGACAACAATCCAGACTCTTTGAAGCAATCCAGAGCTTCTTCCAAGCAAGGCAGACCAGTTATGGCTTCAGTGTCAAGACGCATATGAGGGAAAATGCGACCTTGATTGTACATAATGCATGAGTAATAACTTTGCTGCGGATAGCTCCTGAACCGATCAGAAGATATTCTTTCCCTTGAGTAGGGGTTCTTGGCGCTATTGAAGAAGGTGTTGTCTGCCTTGAAGCCAATGACATTAAAAGATCCGGGTGCCGATGCAGGACCTGGAAACCTGGGCAACCTTGGCATTGGCTTCTATACCTGAGGCCTGTGCTCAACGTGACAGTCGAACTGAGGACCAGCAGCAGGCGCAGGAATAGGAGCAGTTGCATCATTTGCTTCATTGACTTCTGGCACATTGGTCGGTGCAGGCTCCACATTTGCTTCAGCCATGACTACGTCATTTGCTTCATTTGTGTTGGTGGGTGGCAGCCTCAAGATTCTCAACCTCCACTTGATGAGCTGGAGGGTAGGGCACAGACACATTCTCCTCGAGAACAGCTTCTTCAGTAATGGGGGGAGTAGGGACACGTTCTTCTTCTTGTGTGTCGTCGACTGATGCAGCCGGAATGTCTTCAGCAGCTTTAGCCTCAGACTCGGATACATTCACAGTAGGAGTGGCATCTTGAAACACTTGACGTGCAACAGATTGGTGAGGCACTTCTCCTTCTGGAACGCTCGAAAGAGAGACTTGAGGCCTTGGTCCTTTGCGAAGCCTGCGTAATGCTGGCGACGCCTTTGAAGATGGAGTTGGCTGGGCCTTAAGGTCATCTTCTTCTTCTTGCCGGGGTGGTGTGACTTGTTGTTGTGGGCGATCAGCCCATGATGCATCCTGAGCAATTGGCGTCAGAGGATGACCAATGCTGATGAGTTCGCTATGTGTAAGCACAGGCGATGATACCAGTTGGTGCTCGATCTGATGAAGAACTACATCATCTTCAACATTGTCATGGTGACCAATGTCTTCAGCAGCGGTGGGATCAACTGCTGGAATGTCTTCAGCTTCATGAGCCTCTGTGGAAGCAGGCTCATGGACAATCAATTGGCGCTCTTGATGTTCAGCTGCAGGGCGAACCATGGAGATAGGTTCAACAACTAAGGGCTCTGTGGGAGCAGCCCGATCCTTCTTGGTCTTGCGCTTCTTCTTGGAGGGAGCAGCATCAGAGGCTTCAGGATGTTTCCTCTTTCTCGCTTCAGTCTCAGCATTCCTCGTCTTCTTCAGTTCTGAAGCGGTTGACCTGACCTTTGGCTTCGAGCCGGTCATGTTGGCTGGGAAGATAATGAGATGTGCTTCCTGCCTTGGTGCTTCGGGTTCGGCCAGAGCTGGCTTCTTCTTCTTCTTTGCAGCCATCCTGGGATCGATGCCAGGATGACCAAGAGCCTTGCGCTTCTCAGCCTCATTGCAGGATTGCACACACTAGTCAGCCAGGCTCTTCATGCGCTCATGAGAACCTTGAGCTTCTTCACGCTTCTTGAGAAAGGCTTGTTTGAGCTCGTGCAGCATGATCTTGAAGTTTTTGACCTCTTGCACGCTGAGCTTGGCCATGTGCTTCTTGAACTGAGCTTTCTCAAAGTCAATCTTTTGCTTCAGTTCGACGATGCGCTGAGCTAGAGCTAGCTCTGAAGCAATGGCGCCATGGAAGGCAACACTGAGGCCAATTGGAAGTTGCAGATCTTCAAAGCTGAGGTTGGGCGTGTCAAACCACTCATCAATGAAGTTGTGGATGATTGCTACGTCAAAGAGAGGCAAATCATTGAAGATTTCTACTTCTTCTTTGCTCTTGATCAGTTGCTCAAGAGCGTCATCTGCAAGATCTTCATCGCTGGACAGATCAATGGCGTCGTTGCGCAGAATAGTAGCAGCAGTCAGTTCTTGGCTGGTGTGTTGCAAAGGCATCTTTACTCTCGAGGGCTTGGAGATGCGTGACAAATCTTCAGATTGCACACTGTCTTCAGGAGGTGCAGTAGCCAGTGGCTTCGCCCGTGAGATTTTTGGTGCTGAGGCAGGCTTTGAAGCTTTAGGCTGCTTCAGTTTCTTTGGCTTCGGCGGTGCAGGCGCTTCATTAGATTCAGCTTCATCTGCAGGTTCATCCATGGCTGTCCCTTGAACCATGATATGAGTGATAAGACCTCAGGTTGTAGAAGGGCCCAACAAGATTGGGTTCAGCTTCGCGGGTGCCATCGGCACGGGGAGCAGAATGGCCAGGGTTGAAGTCTAGTCCCAATGACTTCTTGTTTTGCTTAGATGAACTCTTGGCAAACTGGAAGTTGCGTTTCAACATATTGTCGTCACGACACCATAGCAATGACGATGGGTGTGCATCCGCAGGCTGTGGTCCACGGACCATGCAGGGATAGAAGCCTTATTCAATGGCTTCATCTCTGGACCTGTGTTGAAGATTTCTGTATAGGATGTCACCCCATGGTCGTTTGATGGCATTTTTCTCAGCATATTCCTGGGTCACAAACCTGTACTTGAACCATTGTTCTGCCCAATATCTTCGAATCCATTGGATTCGGGTCTTGCGCTGATTGTAATCCTCTTCGGGATCTGTCTTGTAAAGCTCTGAGAGGTCATCAGGCAAATCTTTTGACGTCCCCCCACGACGCTGTCTGCCACCCTTCCTTACTGATTTCTCTGCAGCCATGAACTTCAAACTGAATGGCTTCAACATGTTCAAAGGCTTCAAAGGCTTTTGCTTGCTGGACAAACAGGAACTGGCTTCGGGAGAGTTAATGTGATGCTGTAAGAATTCTGCAAACGAATGCAGACTATGAGAACCAAGGGATTCTCCCACGGACATGTACCTGTGACAGCATTAGAGATGCGAGGGAAGGGGAAGAGGTCATATGCATTCTCGGAAGATTTTGAAGATAAATCAGTTTAGGAGACATTGACCTCATCGTGCGAAGACATTCACTTATATGTTGAGAGTTGGTTCCAGATTTGTACGAATCCGTGAATAAGTACAAGTGAGGAATCTAACTAGATATGAAGCTTAAGTGAATATTCTAGGCAGTATGAGATGCAGACAGGATAGATCTAACATTGTATAGGCAGAAACTTATTTTGGCAAACAGGATGAATCTTTGAGGATCAAAAAGATGGTAAAAAAAGAGTTATATTTACCACGTGAAGAACTGCTAGATGGGAAGAGTAGGAGACCGAGCAGTTCAATCCACCGTGCCCTATCTTGGCGACGGAGAACACCTACGGCGACAGCGGAGAAGACGATGTCCGCGACCGGCGTGAGGACGGCGTCGGAGAAGTCGCGGCAGCTAAGCGCTTCGTCGTCGGCATAGTCGAGAGCTAGCAGGGGCGCTAGGGTTTGACATGGTGGAGAGGTGGAAGAAGGTTTTCTTGACCGCAGGGGACATGTATTTATAAGGAAGTGTGCGGCACAGCGCAATTAAGCAGGTGCCCCTGGCGGTTCACATCCGAGGAACACATGGCAAACATGCAACATACTTGGAGTTGTCCCACGTTCCCACGTACGCCTGGATTGTCGGGTGGTTGTTCCCACTTCTCCGGGTTTCAGGTGAAGGAATTAGCATTGAAAACGGACTTAATGTTTGTCTCTGTATCTTCTGCTGACAAAGACGCAGAGAAGATATTCAACAGTTTCAATACAATGCATATGATTTGGAGAGATAGAGTTTGAAATAGAAAGCATAGAGAGGTTAGGGTCCGATCACATTCACTTAGTTCAAAAGTTTCAACAAGAAGACATAGCTATAAGTGAATGTTGTAGAGGACAAAACACTAGTATATATATGTGAGAAAGACAATCAAACCAACATAGTGAAGATAATCATGAAGACAAGTTGAGAATGAAGACAAACAAAATGTGAAGACATAGCATATGTAATGCATGGGTGAAACACTTCAAACAGAAGAATTTGGTGGTGGTGTTACCCACCGTATAGACCCAGACACGGCGCACAATTATTGTGGCGCTCCGAAGTCAAATTCCACATTAATGTATTCACACTTAGAATGTATGTCTTGATTGATTGAAGATATACTTTACTTCATGTGTTGCACATCTAAGTCATCAATATGCATAAGTGTTAGGATGTGTGCCTGGTCACAGGACATTTGAGGATTCCAAGATATTTAGCTCACACCGTAACTTGCAAAACCTCTTCTCATCCAAGGGCTTGGTGAAGATATCTACCAATTGGTCTTTAGTGTTGACGTGTATGATATCAATGTCTTCCTTCACAACATGATCTCTGAGAAAGTGATGACGAATTTCAATGTGCTTTGTCTTCGAGTGCTGAACTGGGTTGTTGGCAATCTTGATGGTGCTTTCGTTGTCGTAGTAGAGTGGCACTTGCTTCAGATGAATGCCATAATCTTTGAGTGTTTGCTTCATCCACAGAAGCTGAGAGCAGCAAGATCCAGCAGCAATGTATTCAGATTCAGCAGTGGAGAGAGATACACAGTTCTGCTTCTTTGAAGACCAACATACAAGTGATCGTCCCAGAAAATGACATGTGCCTAATGTAGACTTGCGATCCACCTTGTCACCAGCATAATCAGCATCCGAGAATCCAACCAGATCAAACTCTGAGCCCTTTGGATACCATAATCCTAATGTTGGGGTGTGAGCCAAATATCGAAGAATTCGCTTCACAGCTAAGTGATGAGATTCCTTTGGTGCCGCTTGGAATCGAGCACACATGCAAACACTAAGCAAATATCTGCCCTAGATGCACATAGATAAAGTAAAGAACCAATGATGGAGCGGTATATCTTTTGATCAAACTCTTTACCATTGTCGTCGGGACCCAGATGATGTTTGGCTGGCATTGGAGTCGTGAAGCCTTTGCAGTCTTGCATCCCAAATTTCTTTAGGAAATCTTTGAGATACTTCTCTTGAGATATGAAGATGTTGTTGCGTTGCTGACATATTTGAAGACCAAGGAAGAACTTTAGCTCACCCATCATGGACATCTGATATTGCTCTTGCATCATACATCCAAACTCGTCAGTGTATTTCTGATTGGTGCAGCCGAAGATAATGTCATCCACATATATTTGGCACACAAACAGTTCACCATCATATGTCTTTGTGAAGAGGGTGGGGTCGAGGGAACCAGGTTTGAAGCCTTTGCTCTTCAGGAAGTATTTGAGTGTGTCATACCAAGCCCGAGGGGCTTGTTTGAGGCCGTACAGTGCCTTGTTGAGCTTGTACACCATGTCAGGATGTTTTCGATCTTCAAAGCCAGGCGGTTGTGCAACATACACTTCTTCAATCTTGCCATTGAGAAAGGCGCTCTTCACATCCATTTGATATAGAAGAATGTTATGATGGTTTGCATAGGCCAGCAGTATGCGTATGGCTTCATGTCTAGCCACAGGAGCAAATGTTTCATCGAAGTCAATCCCTTCAACTTGAGTGTACCCTTGAGCAACGAGACGAGCTTTGTTTCTGACAACTTGACCATGCTCATCTTGCTTGTTGCGATATATCCATTTGGTGCCTATTATATTGTGCTTGCGAGGATCAGGACGCTTAACCAGTTCCCATACATTATTCAGCTCAAACTGTTGAAGCTCTTCTTGCATAGCTTGAATCCATTCAGGTCCCAAGAAGGCTTCTTCAACTTTCTTGGGTTCAGATATTGAGACAAATGTGAAGTGCCCATAGAAATTTGCTAGCTGTGTTGCCCTTGAACGAGTGAGTGGACCTGGTGCATTGATGCTATCAATTATTCTCTCAATATGTACTTAATTTGCAACACGAGGTTGTACAGGACGAAGATTTTGCTCTTGCTGATCATTTTCATTGTTAGAGGGATTGTCTTCAGGCTGAGCATTGTCTTCAGGTTGATCAGGTGCGGAGATGATAAGTTCCTCTTCAGGCTGAGCTTCAGAGGGTATGATTTCTCCGGTTCCCATAAGTTTGATTGATTCACTGGATGGAACTTCATCTAGCACATTTGGCAGGTGCTCTCTTTGTGAGCCGTTCGTCTCATCAAACCGCACATCCACTGTTTCTACCACTTTATAGTGAAAAAGGTTGAAGACTCTGTACGAGTGCGAATCCTTTCCATATCCAAGCATAAAACCCTCATGTGCTTTTGGTGCAAATTTTGAAGTGTGATGTGGATCCTTGATCCAGCACCTGGCGCCAAATACTCTGAAGTAACTGAAATTTGGCTTCTTGCTAGTAAGGAGCTCATAGGATGTCTTGTTCAGAAGCTTGTGAAGATAAACACGGTTGATGATATGGCATGCAGTATCAATGGCTTCCAGCTAGAATTTTCTTGGAGTCTTGTATTCATCAAGCATCGTCCGGGCCATCTCAATAAGTGTTCTATTCTTGCTTTCGACGATGCCATTCTGCTGTGGCGTGTACGGAGCTGAGAATTCATGTGTGATGCCTAAGGTATCAAGATATGTATCTAGGCCAGTGTTCTTGAATTCAGTGCCATTGTCACTTCTGATGTGCTTTATCTTGGCGCCATAGTTGTTCATTGCTCGATTGGTGAAGCGTCTGAAGACATCCTGCACTTCAGTCTTGTAGAGGATTATATGCACCCAAGTATATCTTGAATAATCATCAACAATGACAAAGCCATAGAGACAAGCAGTAGTAGTAAGAGTTGAGTAATGAGTGGGACCGAAAAGATCCATGTGGAGCAGTTCGAAGGGTTGAGTTGTTTTCATGATTGTCTTCGAGGGATGCTTGGCCCTCGTCATCTTTCCTGCTTCACAGGCACCGCATAAGTGATCCTTCTTGAACTTGACGCCCTCGATGCCTATGACATGCTTCTTCCTTGCAAGAGTGTGGAGGTTCCTCATGCCAGCATGCCCTAGCCTCCGATGCCAGAGCCAGCATTCAGAAGCTTTTGCTAGAAGACATATGGCAAGTTGTGGTCCTGCTGAGAAGTCTACCACGTACAAATCATCTTTCCGAAACCCTTCAAACACTAGAGATTTGTCAGATTCCATTAGAACAAGGCAACGATATTTTCCAAATATCAAAATCATGTTTAAATCGCAAAGCATTGAGACAGACATTAAGTTGAAACCAAGGGATTCAACAAGCATGACTTTATCCATGTGTTGATCCTTTGAGATTGCAACTCTACCTAGACCCAATACCTTGCTTTTACCAGTGTTAGCAAATGTGATGTGACTTTTGTCAGATGGACGTAAGGTTGAGTCCATGAGAAGGCTTCGCTTGCCAGTCATGTGAATTGTACACCCACTATCAATAATCCATTCTAAAGCTGCTGGTGTCGTACCCTACATTGCAGTTAGGGGGGATAGGCTTCACGAAGAGAATTGTGAAGCACAAACATTTGACGAGCAAGTGGATTATGAAAGCTTAGATCACGGTTAGGACTGATAGGGTAAGTAGCAAGCAACTCAGGAACAAAACACATAATAAGACCATTTGGGCATTTGATCTTGCGCCCTACAAGATGTTTAAGGTCCCCAACAATAGCGTCAGACGATTTTGGTTTTCGGCTGGAGACCTTTCCCTGCAAAAGAGAGTTAAGCTTTCTTAGCCACCCACATCTTCAAGGGTGGCTTCGAAGCAATGAGTCTAAGTGCAGCATCTGAGAACTTTGGCTTTGGAGCCCTAGCAAAAAATCTTGCAGGTGGACAATAGTACTCATAAGAATAAGCAGAATAGTTCTTGGTCTTATGAACATGGCGGTTTGATGAAACAGGCTCATATTCACAGGCCTGAGTATGGTTTCCCTGCAAAACATTTGCGTTAGTGCGACTCAGGTGAGTCCTATGTCTGTATGAAGCCTTTGGACCGTATGAAGCCTGTGGTCTGGGGTTTGTCTTCTTCACCTGTGGTGTCATGATGATATTCACAGGAAGATTCTCCAAACACCTTTTCGGCACCCAGATCTTCTTCATAGGCGGTCCATTCCTGCAGTTAGTACCAATATACCTGGCAAACACTTCACCATTCTGATTCTTAAACAGTTTATAGTCTGCATCAAAGGATTCATCAATAACAATGGGATTAGCACAAGTGAAGCCAGATAGGGTGGATGGATCCGCTGAAGGTTCCTTTGCAGCAACCCATGTGGTTTTGGGGTACTGCTCAGGTTTCCAGTAAGACCCATCAGCATTCATTTTCCTTTCGAACCCAACACCCTCTTTCCTAGGGTTTTGGTTCAGGATCTGCCTTTTGAGGACATCACAAAGTGTTTGATGCCCTTTGAGACTTTTGTACATCCCTGTTTCAAGCAATGTCTTCAACCTAGCATTCTCATCAGCAATAGCAGTGGTATCCTTAGAAGAGGGGTTAGTTACCACATCAACAGTTGAAGATATTGCAACGGTAGCAGCAGTAGAACATTCAGCAACAGAAGTAGTGTTATCACGCTCAATGCATTTAAGACATGGTGGTTCAAATCCTTCCTGAGCTGAACTGATCTGTTCGGCGCGAAGTGACTCGTTTTCCTTTTGAACATCTTCTTGAGTCGCTCTCAATTTCTCGAGATCTTGCTTCCTTTGAAGATAATCATAGGAAAGCCTTTCATGAGTTGTTGAGAGCGTTTCATGAGGACTTTCAAGTTCCTCATACTTAACGTGAAGATTTTTTATGTCTTCAATTAAGGACTGAGATCGAGTCATTTCAGCGTCTAACGGATCATCGCTTTTGTCTAACAGTTTTTGAATGTGTTCCATAGCTTTCTGTTGTTCAATTGCAATTTTAGCAAGGGTTTTGTAGCTGGGTTTGGAACCACAATCAGAGTCACCGTCACTAGATGTTTGATAGTGAGTAGTGCGTGTGTTTACCTTGGCACCGCGTGCCATGAAGCAGTAGGAAGGAGCGGAGTAGTCCTTGTCATTTGCATCAGTGTCGGTGATGAAGTCATTGTCTTCAGTGTTGAAGATGGACTTGGCAACGTATGCTGTAGCCAGACTCGCAACGCCAGAATCGGACTCCTCCTCAGACTCCACCTCCGCCTCCTCAGAAGCGGACTCCTCCTCAGAATCCATTTCCTTGCCAACAAACGCATGTGCCTTGGCAGATGAGCTCTTCTTGTGTGATGAAGACTTTGAGGAAGACTTGGAAGAAGACTTTGAGTATTTCTTCTTCTTGTCGTCAGAGTCATACTCCTTGCTCTTCTTCTTCTTCTTATTCTCATTGTCCCACTGTGGACACTCAGAGATGTAGTGGCCAGGTTTCTTGCACTTGTGACATGTTCTCTTCTTGTAGTCATGAGCAGAAGCTTCATCATTCCTTGAGCTTGATCGTGAAGACTTTCTGAAGCCTTTCTTCTTGGTGAATTTTTGGAACTTCTTCACAAGCATAGCAAGCTCCTTTCCAATGTCTTCAGGATCATCAGAACTGCTGTCAGATTCTTCTTCAGATGAGGAGACGGCTTTTGCCTTCAAGGCACGAGTTCGCCCATAGTTGGGATCGTAGATGTATCTTTTCTCAGAAAGCTAAAACTCGTGTGTGTTGAGCCTCTCAAGTATGTCAGACGGATCGAGTGTCTTGAAATCAGGACGTTCTTGAATCATCAGGGCTAGGGTGTCAAACGAACTGTCAAGTGATCTCAGGAGTGTCTTGACGACTTCATGCTTGGTGATCTCATTAGCGCCGAGGGCTTGAAGCTCATTTGTGATGTCAGTGAGTCGATCAAACGTGAGCTGGACATTCTCATTGTCATTTCTCTTGAAGCGATTGAAGAGGTTGTGAAGGACACTGATTCTATGATCTCTCTGGGTTGAGACGCCTTCGTTGACCTTGGAGAGCCAGTCCCAGACTAGCTTAGATGTTTCCAAAGCACTCACGCGGCCATACTGTCCTTTGGTCAGATGACCACAGATGATATTCTTGGCAGTAGAGTCCAGTTGAATGAACTTCTTGACATCAGCAGCAGTGACACCTTCTCCAGCCTTGGGAATGCCATTCTTGATGACATACCATAGGTTGACATCAATGGCTTCAAGATGCATGCGCATCTTATTCTTACAGTAGGGATATTTAGTTCCATCGAAGACGGGGCAAGCAGCGGAGACATTAATTATCCCTGCAGTCGACATAGCTAAAACTCCAGGTGGTTAAACCGAATCACACAGAACAAGGGAGTACCTTGCTCTGATACCAATTGAAAGTGCTAGTGATCGACTAGAGGGGGGTGAATAGGCGATTTTTATGAAAGTTTTCAAAACATGGAAGTTTCGAAGACAAATGATAGAAATAAACCTATTACCATGCAGCGGAAGGTAGACTACACTAGGAAAACCTTAGTCAAGTATTTAATGAAGTGAAAGCATAATGACTAATAGCAGCTAGGCAGTAAGATCAGGTAGGAAGATATTGTGAAGCCGAACAGAACAGGTAGTCACTCAGTGAAGACAAAAGATAATGCAATCATACAATGACTTCACAAGGACCAACAGTAAGCAAAGGGAAGGGAAGGATGAAACCAGTGACTCATTGAAGACAATGATTTGTTGGACCAGTTCCAGTTGCTGTGACAACTGTACGTCTGGTTGGGGAGGCTGAGATTCAACTCACAAGACCTCGTCTTCACCTTATTCCCCTTGAGCTAAGAACACCCAGTCCTTGCCCAATCACTCTGGTAAGTCTTGAAGGTAGACTTCCAAACCTTCACAGACTTCGTTCACCGACAATCCACAATGACTCTTGGATGCTCAGAACGTGACGCCTAACCGGCTGGAGGATTCACAGTCCTCAAGTGTAATAAGTCTTCAGATCACACATACAGGAAGACTAAAGTGATGCCTAACACTCTTTGGCTCTGGGTGTTTAGGGCTTTATCCTCGCAAGGAATTCTCTCTCAAAGGCTTCTAGGTGGGTTGCTCTCAAACGACAAAAGCCGTACTCTAACTCTGAGCAGCAACCGTTTATGGTTGTAAGGGGTGGGCTATTTATAGCCACTAGGAAACCCGACCTGATTTGTCCGAAATGACCCTGGGTCACTAAGGAACTGACACGTGTTCCAACAGTCAGATTTCAAATACACACGGCAACTTTACTTGGGCTACAAGCAAAGTTGACTTATCCAACTCTGGACAAGATTTGCTCTCATAGTCTTCACTCGAAGACATAGGATTTTGGTTAAGCATCACTTTAGTTATTCTGACTGGTTCTCTTGGACCCCACTTAACAGTACGGTGGTTCCTATGACTCAACAAAGAAAAACACAGAACAACGAAACTGCTAAGTCTTCGCGCTCCATAGTCTTCACGCGATGTCTTCTCTCGTCATAGTCTTCAATGTGAATGTCTTCACATACCACCTTTGACTTCAATGTCTTCATACATTTTTAGGGGTCATCTCTGGTAGGAAAACCGAATCAATGAGGGACTTCTACCTGAACTCCCCGCATTATGCATATTGACATAACCTCGATTATTGTCAATCCTGATTGAGCCAGCGCTTTAATCCGGTTCATCGGGTAAAGGACTTCTCCGTTGTCTTCCTCCTGGGGGCTCCGTGGGTGCCAGCTTTGGCGTTTCTTCAGAGGAGCATTGTTGAACTCAGGAAGACCCTGCCGAACAGGGTCCGGAAGGGGAACGTCCTCCATATAAAACCATTCCGAAGGCCAGTCTTCGGACGTCTTCTTCGGAGTACCGGACAGGTATCCGGTTTTGGCGATGCACCATATTTCGGCTCCGCCCACTTGATAAAGTGACCCCTTCTGTGTGCGAGGGACGAGGCAAAATAACCTCTTCCATAGCTCGAAATGAGCCTCGCAGCCCAGGAATAACTCGCAAAGGGCGACGTAGCCGGCGATGTGTAATATGGAAGCAGGGGTGAAATTATGCAGTTGGAGGCCGTAAAACTCCAGGAGCCCGCGGAGGAACGGATGAATTGGAAATCCGAGTCCCCTTAATAATTAAGGAACAAGGCACATCCGCTCCCCCCTAGAGGGGCTGGGGAAGCTCTCCGCTTGCTCCCCGCCATTGTAGGTGGCGAGCCCGGCTCAGACAGGAACCATATACGCTGGAGGGAGAAATCCCTGAGTCTGAAGTTCGACTAATCGACTGTGTGGGACGGAGCATCTCTCCCAATCACCGAGCTTAGGGCTACGGGGGCGAGAGGAGGAGCTACGATGGTCGGCCATGTTGGAATGGATTTTTTCGAAGCACGCTCCGATGGATTCTCGCTGTGGGAGGATGGTATGGATTGGATCTAGGAATCCCCATCCCTTTAATAGACAATTTATTTATCTGGCAAGGGGGTGAATGTAAAAACGCCCTGGCTCCTCATATTCATTCGACGTGTGGAAGATAGCCCTTATTGGGCGCAGAAGCCGAGAAGTCCAACATTTATGGGTCCGGACACTACTTAACAAACATTCAAGATTTGAGGAGAACCTGCCTTGCAACGCCAAAGACAATACTACGTGCCGGACTTGACGTCATTGAAGCCTGGTTCGGGGGCTACTGAGGGAGTCCTGGGTTAGGGGGTCTCTGGACAGCCGGACTATATCCTTTTGCCGGACTATTGGACCATGAAGATACAAGATTGAAGACTTCATCTCGTGTCCAGATGGGACTCTACTTGGCAAGGTAGGCAATCTAGGCAATACGGATATGTATATCTCCTCCTTTGTAACTGACCTTGTGTAACCCTAGCCCCCTCCAGTGTGGGTGTCTATATAAACCGGAGGGTTTTAGTCCGTAGGACAACATACAATCATTCCATAGGATAGCTTCTAGGGTTTAGCCTCTCTGATCTCGTGGTAGATCTACTCTTGTAATACTCATATCATCAAGAACAATCAAGCAGGATGTAGGGTTTTACCTCTATCAAGAGGGCCCGAACCTGGGTAAAACATCGTGTCCCCTACCTCCCGTTACCATCCGCCTTAGACGCACAGTTTGGGACCCCCTACCCGAGATCCGCCGGTTTTGACACCGACATCGGCCCCACCGAAATTTCCTATCTGGCGCCACTGAGTTCTCTTGACACAGTCACTGCTAGAAACCCTAATCAATTCGGTCTCACTGATGGGATCTCGGTCTCACCGAGATGGGCTTGCAAACTCCCTGTTGCCTATTGCATTAATTTCGGTCTCACCGAAACATGACATCGGTCCCACCGAGTTTGCTTGGCCAACTATCTGTTTAGCTTATTACCAAAATCGGTCCCACCAAATTTGTGTAATCGGTCCAACCGAGATGAGCCTTTACCCTAACCGTAGCACATTGGTCCCACCGAGTTGATCAAATCGGTCCCACCGAAAACCCTAACGGTCACATTATGAACTAAATCGGTCTGACCGAGTTGTATGAGTCGGTCCCACCGAGTTTGGTGATTACTGTGTAACGGTTAGATTTTGTGTGGAGGCTATATGTACCCCTCGAGCCACTCTTCATTCATGGAGAGAGCCATCATAACATGCCTACACTTCCAACATACATTTTCTGAGAGAGAACCACCTACACTTGTGTTGAGGTCAAGATACTTCATTCCAACCACATAAATCTTGATCTCTAGCCTTCCCCAAGTTGCTTTCACTCAAATCATCTTTCCACCAAATCCTATCCTATGAGAGAGAGTTGAGTGTTGGGGACACTATCACTTGAAGCACAAGAGCAAGGAGTTCATCATCAACATACCATTTGTTACCTCTTGGAGAGTGGTATCTCCTAGATTGGTTAGGTGTCACTTGGGAGCCTCCGTCAAGATTGTGGAGTTGAACCAAGGAGTGTGTACGGGCAAGGAGATCGCCTACCTCGTGAAGATCTACCCTAGTGAGGCAAGTCCTTCATGGGTGATGGCCATGATGGGATAGACAAGGTTGCTTCTTCGTGGACCCTTCATGGGTGGAGCCCTCCGTGGACTCGCGCAACCGTTACCCTTCATGGATTGAAGTCTCCATCAACGTGGATGTACGATAGCACCACCTATCAGAACCACGCCAAAAATCTCCGTGTCTTCAATTGCGTTTGCACACTCCAATCCCATCCCTTCACATTCTTGCAACTTGTATGATTTACTTTCTGCCGCTCATATACTCTTGTCATGCTCACTTGATATGTATTGTGAATGCTCAAACTTGTGCCAAAACTCCACTTCAACTTAAAGAAATTAAAAATGCAACTTTTCTTGCTAAGACTCTATTCACCCCCCTCTAGACACCTCTTCTCGATCCTACAATTGGTATCAGAGCATTGGTCACCATTGCTTTGGTTTAAACACCTTTGGAGGAAGATGGATGAGTCTACGTTGGGGAGTCTTAGACGTAGAGTGCCTATTCTTGACAGAGAGTATTTTCATGAGTGGAAAAATGAGATGCTTGAGATCTTCAATTAATATCATTTGACCAAACACATTACTACTCCTTGTGCTCGCATTGTTGATCCTTCGCATCCTACCCTTGATGAGTCTATTGACATGATTCACAATCTTAGAACTATCAATCTTATCATTAGAGGATTGCCCAAAAATTTGATTGCTAGCTTACCTACTCTTGATTGTGCCTACACTATATGGAGATTTCTTGAGGAACGATTCCCAAATTATTCCTTGAAAATACTAGATGGGATTCTTCATAAGTCTATTGCCTTGATTAAGATGAGTTCTAATGATACCAAGTTTGGTGATTGCTTATTTGAGCTTACTAATCTTATGAGTGGAAAAGGAGATGTTGGAATTATTAGCAATATCATTTCCGAAGTCATTAGAATCCATAAAGCTAAACATTGTTACGGTCATACTTCTAATGAATTACCCTCTCTAGGAGTTGATCCATCACATGATGATGTTGAACATGGATACTATGATGAGGATGATGATAGTGACTATGATCTTGATGATGCGATGAGACACTTTGGTCTTATGGCTAATCTTCGTGGCTACATGGCTGGAGGGAAGGAATGGGTCCTTGATAGTGGATGTACTGATCATATGACTGGAGACAAAGATATGTTTCGTGAGCTTGCTGAAAACAACGGCCCTTGAAAGTATGTCACTTTCGGTGATAACTCAAAGGGTAAGGTGGTTGGCCTTGGTAAGGTGGCCATCTCATAGGATAGCTCCATACAAAATGTTATTGTAAGTGCATCTAGTGCCACCCCTAGTTGGTTTTGGAGTATTGACGACAAACCTAGTTGAGGGACTAATGTGTTTGTGAGAATTGCAGGATAACACAGGTAGAAGTCCCTCATTGATTCGGTTTTACTACCAGAGATGACCCCTAAAAATGTATGAAGACATTGAAGCCAAAGGTGGTATATGAAGATATTCACATTGAAGACTATGACAAAAGAAGACACATTATGAAGCCTATGGAGCTCTAAGACTTAGATCTTTCGTAGTTCTTTTTCTTTTGTGTTGAGTCATAGGAACCACCGTACTGTTAAGTGGGGTCCAAGAGAACCAGTCAGAATGACTGAAGTGATGCCTAAACCAAAAAACCTATGTCTTCGAGTGAAGACAATGAGAGCGAATCTTGTCCAGAGCCGGACAAGTCAGCTTTGCTTGTAGCCCAAGTAAAGTTGCCATGAGAGTTTGAAATCTGATCGTTGAGACACGTGCCAGTTCCTTAGTGACCCAGGGTCATTTCGGACAAATCAGGTCGGGTTGCCAAGTGGCTATAAATAGCCCACCCCCTACAACCATAAACGGTTGGCTGCTCAGATTTCAGTGCACGGCTTTTGTCGTTTGAGAGCAACCCACCTCGAAGCCTTTGAGAGAAAATTCCTAGTGAGGAGAAAAGCCCTAACCACCCAGAGCCAGAGAACATTGGCATCACTTAAGTCTTCTTGTCTATCTGATCTGAAGATTTATTACACTTGAGGACTGTGAATCCTCCAGACAGTTAGGCGTCGCGTTCAGAGCATCCAAGAGACATTGTGGATTCCCAGTGAACGAAGTTTGTGAAGGTTTGGGATTCTACCTTGAAGACTTACCAGAGTGATTGGGCGAGGACTATGTGACCTTAGCTCAAGGAGAATACGGTGAGGACTTGGTGTCCTGAGCTGCGTGTTCAGGACTGGGTGTCCGGGACTGTGTGTCCTAAGGTTTAAATACCTAGCCGCTCCAACCAGACGTACAGTTGTCACAGCAACTGGAACTGGTCCAACACATCATTGTCTTCAACGAGTCATCGGTTTCATCTTCACTTCCTTTTTCTTACTGTTACTCATTGTGAAGCCATCGCATGCTTGCTCTATCTTTTGTCTTCACAACATGAATGTATGATCTGTTTGGCTTCATAACTTCATAACTTCTTCCTACCTGATCCTTATTACACTGCAGTTGTTTGTCTTTGTGCTTTCACTCTATTGAATACTTGACCATGGCTTGCCTAGCGTAATCTAACTTCCGCTGCATAGTAATAGGCAAAATCTTCGCTGTTTGTCTTCATAACTCCCACGTTTTGAAGACTTTCATAAAAATCGCCTATTCACCCCCTCTAGTCGATATAACGCACTTTCAATTGGTATCAGAGCAAGGTGCTCCCTTGTTCTGTGTGATTCGGTTTAACCACCTGGAGTTTTAGATATGTTGACTGCAGGGATAATCAAAGTCTCCGCTGCGTGCCCCGTCTTCGATGGAACTGAATACCCCTACTGGAAGAATAAGATGCGCATGCATCTTCAAGCCATTGACGTCGACCTATGGTATGTTGTCGAGAATGGCGTTCCCTAGGCTGGAGAAGGTGTCACTGCTGCTGATGTCAAGATGTTCACTCAACTGGACTCTACTGCCAAAAATATCATCTGTGGTCATCTGACAAAAGGACAGTATTGCCGTGTGAGTGCCTTGAAGACATCCAAGCTGGTCTGGGACTGGCTCTCCAAGGTCAATGAAGGCATCTCAACCCAGAGAGATCAGAGAATCAGTGTTCTTCGCAACCTCTTCAACCGCTTCAAGCGAAATGACAATGAGAATGTCCAGCACACATTTGACAGGCTCACTAACATCACAAATGAGCTTCAAGCCCTCGGCGCCACTGAGATCACCAAACATGAAATCATCAAGACGCTGCTGAGATCACTTGATAGTTTGTTTGACATCCTAGCCCTGATGATTCAAGAACGTCCTGATTTCAAGACACTCGATCCGTCTGACATACTTGAGAGGCTCAACACACATGAGTTTCAGCTTTCTGAGAAAAGAGATATCTACGGTCCAAACTATGGGCGAACTCGTGCCTTGAAGGCAAAGCTGTTTCCTCATCTGAAGAAGAATCTGACAGCAGTTCTGATGATCCTGAAGACATTGGAAGGGAACTTGCAATGCTAGTCAAGAAGTTCCAAAAATTCACCAAGAAGAAAGGCTTCAGAAAATCTTCACGATCAAGCTCAAGGAATGATGAAGCTTCTGCTCATGACTACAAGAAGAAAACATGTCACAAGTGCAAGAAAACTGGACACTTCATCTCTGAGTGTCCACAGTGGGTCATTGACAACAGAAGGAAGAAGAAGAGCAAGGAATATGATTCTGACGACAAGAAGAAGAAGAAATACTCAAAGTCTTCTTCCAAGTCTTCCTCAATGTCTTCATCACACAAGAAGAGCTCATCTGGCAAGGCACGTGCGTTTGTTGGCAAGGAAATGGATTCAGAGGAGGAGTCCGCTTCTGAGGAGGCAGAGGTGGAATCTGAGGAGGAGTCTGATTCTGGCATTGCGAGTCTGGCTACAGCATACGTCGCCAAGTCCATCTTCAACACTGAAGACAATGACTTCATCACCGACACTGATGCAAATGATAAGAACAACTCCACTCCTACCTACTGCTTCATGGCACGCGGTGCCAAGGTAATCACACGCACTACTCGCTATCAAACATCTAGTGACGATGACTCTGACTGTGATTCAAAACCCAGCTACAAAACACTTGCTAAAATTGCAACTGAACAACAGAAAGCTATGGAACATATTCAAAAACTGCTAGACAGAAGCGATGATCTGTTGGGTGCTGAAATGACTCGATCTGAATCTTAATTGAAGACATAAAAAATCTTCCTGTTAAGTATCAGGAACTTGAAGATCGTCTTGATACTCTCTCAACAACTCATGAAAAGCTTTCCTATGATTATCTTCAAAGGAAGCAGGAACTTGAGAAATTGAGAGCGGCTCATGAAGATCTTCAAAAGGAAAACGAGTCACTTCGCGCCAAACAGATCAGTTCCGCTCAGGAAGGATTTGAACCACCATGTCTTAAATGCATTGAGCGTGATAATGCTACTTCTGTTGTTGAATGTTCCACTGCTACTGCTGTTGCAATATCTTCAACTGTTGATATGGTAACTAACCCCTCTGCTGAGGATACCACTGCTATTGCTGATGAGAATGCTAGGTTGAAGACATTGCTTGAAACAGGGATGTACAAAAGTATTAAAGGACATCAGACATTATGTGATGTCCTCAAGAAGCAGATTCTGAACCGAAACCCTAGGAAAGAGGGTGTTGGGTTCGCAAGGAAAATAAATGCAGATGGCTCTTACTGGAAACCTGAGCAGTACCCCAAAACAACATGGGTTGCTGCAAAGGAATTTTCAGCAGATCCATCCAATTTATCTGGCTTCACTTGTGCTAACCCCATTATCATTGATGAATCCTTTGATGCAAACTATAAACTGTTTAAGAATCAGAATGGTGAAGTGTTTGCCAGGTACATTGGTACTAACTGCAGGAATGGACCGCCTATGAAGAAGATCTGGGTTCCGAAAAAGTGTCTGGAAAATCTTCCTATGAATGTCTTCATGACACCTCACTTGAAGAAGACAAACCTCAGACCAAAGGCTTCATACGGTCCAAAGGCTTCATACAAATAGAGGACTCACCTAAGTCACACTAATGCAAATGTTTTTGAAAGTGCGTTATATCGACTAGAGGGGGGTGAATAGGCGATTTTCATGGAAGTCTTCAAAACGTGGGAGTTATGAAGACAAACAGCGAAGATTTTGCCTATTACTATGCAGCGGAAGTTAGATTACACTAGGCAAGCCACGGTCAAGTATTCAATAGAGTGAAAGCACAAAGACAAACAGCTACAGTGTAATAAGGATCAGGTAGGAAGAAGTTATGAAGTTATGAAGCCAAACAGATCATACATTCACGTTGTGAAGACAAAAGATAGAGCAAGCATGCAATGGCTTCACTATGAGTAACAGTAAGAAAAAGGAAGTGAAGATGAAACCGATGACTTGTTGAAGACAATGATGTGTTGGACCAGTTCCAGTTGCTGTGACAACTGTACGTCTGGTTGGAGCGACTAGGTATTTAAACCTTAGGACACACAGTCCCGGACACCCAGTCCTGAACACGCAGCTCAGGACACCAAGTCCTCGCCCAATCACTCTAGTAAGTCTTCAAGGTAGACTCCCAAACCTTCACAGACTTCGTTCACCAGCAATCCACAATGTCTCTTGGATGCTCTGAACGCGACGCCTAACCGTCTGGAGGATTCACAGTCCTCAAGTGTAATAAGTCTTCAGATCACACAGACAAGAAGGCTTAAGTGATGCCCAATGTTCTCTGGCTCTGGGTGGTTAGGGCTTTTCTCCTCGCTAGGAATTTTCTCTCAAAGGCTTCGAGGTGGGTTGCTCTCAAACGACAAAAGCCGTGCACTGAAATCTGAGCAGCCAACCGTTTATGGTTGTAGGGGGTGGGCTATTTATAGCCACTTGGCAACCCGACCTGATTTGTCTGAAATGACCCTGGGTCACTAAGGAACTGACACGTGTCTCAACGGTCAAATTTCAAACTCTCATGGCAACTTTACTTGGGCTACAAGCAAAGCTGACTTGTCCGGCTCTGGACAAGATTCGCTCTCATTGTCTTCACTCGAAGACATAGATTTTTTGGTTTAGGCATCACTTCAGTCATTCTGACTGGTTCTCCTGGACCCCACTTAACAGTACGGTGGTTCCTATAACTCAACACAAAAGAAAAAGAACTACGAAAGATCTAAGTCTTCGAGCTCCATAGGCTTCATAACGTGTCTTCTTTTGTCATAGTCTTCAATGTGAATATCTTCATATACCACCTTTGGCTTCAATGTCTTCATACATTTTTAGGGGTCGTCTCTGGTAGTAAAACCGAATCAATGAAGGACTTCTACCTGTGTTATCCTGCAATTCTCACAAACACATTAGTCCCTGAACTAGGTTTGTCGTCAATACTCCAAAACCAACTAGGGGTGGCACTAGATGCACTTACAATCTCCCCCTTTTTGGTGATTGATGACAAACTAGTTGAAGTTTTCAACGGGGAATATAGTCTGTGAAATTGTAAAGGATAAGGAATTGTCTTCATAAGTTTCAAGGGCTCCCCCTAAAGATGTGCATATAAGCTAATTTGCTTTTGGAATGCAAATGCACATGGCAGGTTGTACTTGTGGAGATTCAATTCAGCTTATGATGACAATCCGCTATGCATGTGAAAGTATATGAAGATAATGACATGCATAATGGAAAATGGAGGTCTGCAGAATGAGATAAGTGCGGAATTTATCGTCGCACATGCGGAATTTATCTTCGCAAACAGGGTGGCAACCAAGTAGCAGACGACCATCGAGTTTTAGTGTTACAACTCAAAGAACCAAATGAAGCAAAAACGAGAGTTGTAAGCACGAAGCAAAATATAGCAAAACATAAAGCACCCGCCCATATGGACCCGCTTGAAGACTATCAACCCATATGCTTCTCCCCCTTTTGTCAGCAAGGACCAAAAAGGTTTGAAGACATAGAGTGTCTACTCGTTCCCAGGAGCAGCAGGGTCGTTGGAGGTGTTTGGCGGTGCACAAGAGCTTGGAGGTGCTGAAGCAGGTGGCGGTGATGTAGCATTGTCTTCTTAATCAATGATTCTGGCAGTGACTGTGGCAGCAGATGAAGAAAACTCGGAGTCTTCAAGTGATGGTGTGTTGCGCATCACAGCCCTTCTAGGAGGTGTGGTGTCAAACTTGAATCGCTCAGTGAAGCCATCCTCTTCAAGTTCAGCTTCAGTACACATCATTGATAGCCCTTTCCATGTACGACGACAGGTTTCATGAGTGACGAAAGCATTCTTAGTGGCAAGATTTCGAAGACGATTAACATCCACCAAGAGGCTTTTCATCTGACGCTTTAGCCAGTCGTGATGCCTATCTTTTTTTTGATGAAGGGCCACAAGAAGCTCTCAGTTATTGAGAACACGAGCGCGCTTCTTGGGTCTGGAAGCAGTTGCACTATCAGTGGCTTCAGTTGAAGCGGGGTGTGGCGCACGTGTAGTGCCAGCCAAAGGATACACCCTGGAGATGGCTTCAACACCTTCATCGTTTTGAGTGAAGCTCTGGTGTTCTGCATTCTGAAGACTCAAAGGTTGCTTGGCAGGCTCAGGATATATAGCTTCAGCAGAGGTATCCACATCTGGCAAGAAGATCCGATGGTTGCGGGCTGAGGGCTGATATGAGATCGCAGAGTGAAGCTTGATCAGTCTCATTACCCAAGGAGCATAGAACTTTAAACCAAACAGATCTGAGCCTGATGCAGCGAGTTGGCGTATGAAGAAATCATGTGCGTTGAAGCATTTGCCATGAAGGATACAGAATATCAGAGTCTTCATTGCACCCTCGATCTTGGCATTTGGAGAGTGTCCTTTAATAGGCCAGAGAGTCCGCCGGAGAATGTGATAGATGGTTCTGGGCAGGTACTCAAAGTCTTCAATGAAGAACTCTGTTGGATAAGGAGCATCGTGGGGCAATGGCTTCATCATGGAGAGCATCTGACTCATATTTGGTTCAGGCCTCTGGAATATGCTCTCAAGAGCTTCAGTGTGTAGTGGACAGCCTTCCTCGAAGAGTTCGCCAGGAGTGGGCAGGCCGGTGAGCTCAATGATATCGAATGCATTGGCTTCGTGATGGACATTGCTGGTCATCCACTCCAGGGCCCAAGTCTTCGGATCTCTGTTGTATCCTTTGATGTGTAGGGTGGCATAGAATTGCAACAGAAGCTCTTCATTCCATTGCTCTTCATCAGTTATAAACTACAGCAGACCCACTTGCTTGAAGCAATCCAGCGCTTCCTCTAAGCAGGGCAGACCAGCAACGGCTTCAACATCAAGGCGCTTGTGCGGGAAGATGCGACCTTGGTTGTATAGGATGCATGAATAGTAGCTGCGCTGAGGATAGCTCCAGAACCTATCTGATGAAATCCTTTCCCTTGAATAGGGGTTCTTGGAGCTGTTGAAGAACATATTGTCTGCCTTGAAGCTATTGATGTCAAAGGAGCCAGGTGCTGATGCAGGACCTGGGAACCTTGGCAGCCTTGGGACTGGCTTCTGGACATGAGGCCTGTGCTCAACATGGTAATCAAATTGAGGACCTGCAGCAGACTCAGGAACAGAAGTGTCTGGATCAGTAGCTTCGTTGTCTGCTGAAGCTTTTGGTGGGGAGGGCTCCACATTGGCTTCAGTGTTGGTTGTGGCAGCCTCAACATTTTCAGCCTCCGCTTGACTAGCTGGAGGGTCAGTCACAAGCACGTTCTCCTGGAGAACTGCTTCTTGGTGGAGCATAGGAGTAGGCTCTTGTGGTGCGTCTTCTGCGGCTGATGCAGCCGGAATGTCTTCAGCATAGACTTGAGGCCTTGGACCTTTGCGAAGCCTGCGGAATGCAGACGACACCTGTGGGGTTGGAGTGGGATGGGCCTCATTGTCTTGTTCCTCTTGAGGGCGATCCGCCCATGATGCATCTTGTGCAATTGGCGTCAGAGGACGACCAATGCTGATGAGCTCGCTTTGTTCATACTGAGGAAGGGCTGCATCATCTTGTACATTGTCCTGATGACCAATGTCTTCAGCAGCAATGGGGTCGGCTGCTGGTATGTCTTCAGCTTCAGGAGCCTCTGTGGAAGCAGGCTCATGAACTATCAGTTGTCGTTCTGCGTTGGGGTGAACCATAGAGATAGGTTCAACTATCAAGGGCTCTATGGAAGCAGCCCGAGATTTCTTGATCTTTCGCTTCTTCTTGCTGGGGGCAGTAGGAGAGGCTTCAGAGCTCTTCCTGGCTTCAGCCTCAGCAGTTCTTGTCTTCTTGAGCTCTGAAGCTGTTGACCGGCTCTTTGGCTTCGAGCCAGTCGTTGCAGTTGGGAAGACAATTGGAACTGCTTCTTGCCTAGGTGCCTCTGGTTCAGCCATAGCAGGCTTCTTCTTCTTCTTCGCGGCCATCTTGGGGTCGATGCCAGGACGCCCAAGTGCCTTGCGCTTCTCAGCCTCATTGTAGGCTTGTACACATCTTTCAGCCAGAGACTTCATCCGCTCACGTGAGCCCTGAGCTTCCGCACGCTTCTTCAGAAAGTTTTCCTTGAGCTCATGCAACATGGTCTTGAAGCTCTTCACTTCTTGCACGCTGAGCTTCGCCATATTCTTCTTGAACTGAGCCTTTTCATGATCAATTTTCTGCTTCAGTTCAACAATGCGCTGGGCAATGGCAAGTTCTGAAGCAATTGCGCCTTGGAAGGCGACGCTGAGGCCAACAGGCAGCTGCAGATCTTCGAAGCTGATGTTTGGTGTGGCAAACCATTCGTCGATGAAGTTGTGGATGATGGCGACATCAAAGAGAGGCAAATTGTTGAAGATTTCAGCTTCTTCTTTGCTCTTGATGAGCTGCTCTAGAGCGTCATCTCTAAGATCTTCATCACTTGACAGATCAATGGCTTCGCTGCGCAGAATGGCAGCAGCTGTGAGCTCTTTGTCGGTGTGTGGCTGAGGCACCTTGGCCTTCTGGGGCTTGGAGACGCGGGATACGTCTTCAGACTGCACACTGTCTTCAGGAGGTGCAGTTTCCAATGGCTTCGCCCTTGAGATTTTTGATGAAGGGGCTGGTTTTGAAGCTTTTGGCTTCTTCGACTGCTTTTGCTTCGGTACAGCAGGAGCTTCATCAGACTCAGAGTCAGCTAGAGGGTCATTCACGGCAGTCCCTTGGACTAAGATGCGGGTGATGAGGCCCTCAAGATTGGCATACGGACCGATGATATTGGGTTCTGCGTAGCGTGTGCCATCTGCCCTTGGTGCTGAGGGACCAGGGTTAAAGTCTAACCCCAACTTCTTCTTGTTCTGCTTCACTAATTGTTGGGCAAACTGGAAGTTGCGCTTGAATAGATTGTCGTCATGACACCAGAGTAGTGACGACGGATGTGCATCATCAGGCTGTGGCCCACGAACCATGCATGGATAGAAGCTTTGGGCAATAGCTTCATCTCTGGACCTGGGTACAAGGTTTTTGTATAAGATGTCTCCCCACGGTCTTTTGATGGCACTTTTCTCAGCATACTCTTGGGTTGTGAAGTGGTATTTGAACCATTGTTCAGCCCAATAGCGTCGAATCCATTGGATTCGGGTCTTGCGCTGCCCATAATTCTCTTCAGGATCTGTTTTATACATTTCTGCCAGGTCTTCAGGCAGATCTTTGGAAGTTCCTTCACGTCGCTGTCTGCCCCCCTTCCTTGCTGCTGCTTCTGAAGCCATAAACTTTAACTTGAAAGGCTTCAAAACTTTCAAAGGCTTCAAAGGCTTTCTTTTGCTGGACCAACAGGAACTGGCTTCAGGAGAATTTATGTGATGCTGTAGGAATTCTGCAAATGAATGCAGACTATGAGAACCGAAGGATTCTCCCACGGACATGTACCTGTGACAGCATTAAAGTGCGAGGGAAGGGGAAGAGGTCATATGCATTCTCAGAAGGTTTTGAAGATTAATCAGTTTAGAAGACATTGACCTCATCGTGCGAAGACATTCACTCATAGATAAGAAGTTGGTTCTAGATTTGTACGAACCCACAGATCAGTACAAGTGAGGAATCTAACTACTTCATGAAGCACAAGTGAATATACTAGGCATGTTATGAGATGCAGATTGAGAGATCTAACTTGTGCGAAGAGAAACTTCTTATGGTAGAAAGTGACAGAACCATGAGATCAAAAGGGGCTGTAAAAAGAAGTTTTATTTACCACACTTGGAACTGCTAGACGGAGCGGGAGATGATGCCGAGCAGTTCAGTCCTCCGTGCCCTAACTTGGCGACGGAAGACACCGACGACAACGGCGGAGAGAACGATGTCCACGGTCGGCGTGAGGACGGCGTCGGAGAGGTTGCGGCAGCGAAGTGCTTCGTCGCCGGTGTCGTCAAGAGCTAGCGGTGGCGCTAGGTTCGTGTGAGGGTGGAAGGAGATAATGACCGCGGTAAGTGTGAATTTATAGGCACAGGGGCGGCACTGTGCTATTACACAGGTCCCCTGGCGATTCGCATCTGAGGAACGCGTGGCCTGTTTGCGGAAGTTTGGGGTTTGTTCCACTTCCCACGCACGCTTGGATTGTCGGGCGGTCGTTCCTGTTTCTCCGGATTTTATGTGGAGGAATGAGCATTGAAAACGGACTTTATGATTGTCTCTATATCTTCTGCTGACAAGCACGCAGTGAAGACATTCGACAGTTTCAATAGAATGCATATGACTTGGAGAGATAGAATTTGAGATAGAGAGCATAGAGAGATTAGGGTCCGATCACATTCACTTAGTTCAAAAGATTCAACCAAGAAGACATAGCTATAAGTGAATGTTGTAGAGGACAGAACACTAGTATGTATACATCTATATAATCAACGTAGTGAAGATAATCATGAAGACATGTTGAGTTCGAAGCCAAACCAAAAGTGAAGATATTGCAAGGTAACGCCATGAGTGAAACACTTCAAAATAGAACGTTTGGTGGTGGCGTTACTCACCGTATAGTAAGTATTAGACCCAGACACGGTGCACAATTATCGTGGCGCTCCGAAGTCAAATTCCACATTCATGTATTCACACTTAGAATGTATGTCTTCATTGATTGAAGATATACTTTACTTTGTGCGTTGCACATCTAAGTCATCATATGCATAAGTGTTAGGATGTGTGCCTGATCACAGGACATTTGAGGATTCCAGGATATTTAGCTCACATCGTAACTTGCAAAATCTCTTCTCATCCAAGGGCTTGGTGAAGATATCTGCCAATTGTTCTTCAGTGTTGACGTGTATGATATCAATGTCTTCCTTCACAACATGATCTCTGAGAAAGTGATGACGAATTTCAATGTGCTTTGTCTTCGAGTGCTGAACTGGGTTGTTGGCAATCTTGATAGCGCTTTCATTGTCGCAGTAAAGTGGTACTTGCTTCAGATGAATGCCATAATCCTTGAGTGTTTGCTTCATCCACAGAAGCTGAGCGTAGCAAGATCCAGCAGCAATGTATTCAGATTCAGCAGCGGAGAGAGATACACAGTTCTGCTTCTTTGAAGACCAACATACAAGTGATCGTCCCAGAAAGTGACATGTGCCTGATGTAGACTTGCGATCAACTTTGTCACCAGCATAATCAGCATCCGAAAATCCAACCAAATCAAACTCTGAGCCCTTTGGATACCATAATCCTATAGTTGGGGTGTGAGCCAAATATCGAAGAATTCGCTTCACAGCTAAGTGATGCGACTCCTTTGGTGCCGCTTGAAATCGAGCACACATGCAAACACTAAGCATAATATCTGGCCTAGATGCACATAAATAAAGCAAAGAACCAATCATGGAGCGGTATACCTTTTGATCGAACTCTTTACCATTGTCGTCAGGACCTAGATGATGTTTGGCTGGCATTGGTGTTGTGAAGCCTTTGCAGTCTTGCATACCGAACTTCTTCAGGCAATCTTTGAGATACTTCTCTTGAGATATGAAGATGCCATTGCGTTGTTCTCGTATTTGAAGACCAAGGAAGAACTTCAGCTCCCCCATCATGGACATCTGATATTGCTCTTGCATCATATATCCAAACTCTTCACTGTACTTCTGATTGGTGCAGCCGAAGATAATGTCATCCACATATATTTGGCACACAAACAGTTCACCATCATATGTCTTCGTGAAAAGAGTGGGATCTAGGGAACCAGGTATGAAGCCTTTGCTCTTCAGGAAATATTTGAATGTGTCATACCAGGCCCTACGGGCTTGTTTGAGGCCATACAGTGCCTTGTTGAGCTTGTATACCATGTTAGGATGTTTTGGATTTTCAAAGCCAGGTGGTTGTGCAACATACACTTCTTCTTCAATCTTGCCATTGAGAAAGGCACTTTTCACATCCATTTGATATAGAAGTATGTTATGATGATTTGCATAGGCCAGCAGTATGCGTATGGCTTCAAGCCTAGCCACAGGAGCAAATGTTTCATCGAAGTCAATGCCCTCCACTTGAGTATATCCTTGAGCAACGACACGAGCTTTGTTTCTGACAACTTGACCATGCTCATCTTGCTTGTTGCGGTATATCCATTTGGTGCCTATTATGTTGTGCTTCCGTGGATCAGGACGCTTAACCAGTTCCCATACATTATTCAGCTCAAACTGTTGAAGCTCTTCTTGCATAGCTTGAATCCATTCAGGTTCCATGAAGGCTTCTTCAACTTTCTTGGGTTCTGATATTGATACGAATGCGAAGTGCCCACAGAAATTTGCTAGCTGAGTTGCCCTTGAACGAGTGAGTGGACCAGGTGCATTGATGCTGTCAATTATTCTATCAATCTGCACTTCATTGGCAACACGAGGATGTACAGGGCGAAGACTTTGCTCTTGCTGATCTGTGTTGTTGTTGGGAGGAATGTCTTCAGGCTGAGCATTGTCTTCATGTTGATCAGGTGCTGAGATGATAAGTTCTTCTTCAGGATGAGCTTCAGAAGGTATAATCTCTCCAGTTCCCATAAGTTTGATTGATTCACTAGCTGGAACTTCATCTAGCACATTTGGCAGTTGCTCTCTTTGTGAACCATTTGTCTCATCGAACCGCACATCCACTGTTTCAACCACTTTGTAATGAAAGAGATTGAAGACTCTGTAGGAGTGCGAATCCTTTCCATATCCAAGCATAAAGCCCTCATGTGCTTTTGGTGCAAACTTTGAGGTGTGGTGTGGGTCCTTGATCCAGCACCTTGCGCCAAATACTCTGAAGTAACTGACATTTGGCTTCTTGCCAGTTAGGAGTTCATAAGATGTCTTGTTCAGAAGCTTGTGAAGATAAACACGATTGATTGTATGGCATGCAGTGTCAATGGCTTCAGTCCAGAGTTTTCTTGGAGTCTTGTATTCATCTAGCATTGTTCTGGCCATCTCAATGAGTGTTCTGTTCTTGCGTTCGACAACGCCATTCTACTGTGCCATGTACGGAGCTGAGAATTCATGTGTGATGCCCAAGGTATCAAGGTATGTATCAAGGCCAGTGTTCTTGAATTCAGTGCCATTGTCACTTCTGATGTGTTTTATCTTGGCGCCAAAATTGTTCATAGCATGATTGGCGAAGCGTTTGAAGACATCCTGCACTTCAGTCTTATAAAGGATTATGTGCGCACAAGTATATCTAGAGTAATCATCAACAATGACGAAGCCATAGAGGCAAGCAGTAGTAGTAAAAGTTGAGTAGTGAGTGGGGCCGAAAAGATCCATGTGGAGCAGTTCGAAGGGTTGAGTAGTAGTCATGATTGTCTTCGAAGGATGTTTTGCCCTTGTCATCTTCCCTGCTTCACAGGCACCGCATAAGTGATCTTTCTTGAACTTGACGCCCTCGATGCCTATGACATGCTTCTTCTTCGCAAGGGTGTGGAGGTTCCTCATGCCAGCATGCCCAAGCCTCCGATGCCAAAGCCAGCATTCTGAAGCTTTTGCAAGAAGACATACTGCAAGTTGTGGCCCTGCTGAGAAATCTACCACGTACAGATCATCTTTTCGATACCCTTCAAACACTAGAGACTTGTCAGATTCCATTAGTACTAGGCAACGATATTTTCCAAGCATTACGATCATGTTCAAATCGCAAAGCATTGAGACAGACATTAAGTTGAAGCGAAGGGATTCAACAAGCATGACTTTATCCATGTGTTGATCCTTTGAGATTGCAACTCTACCTAGACCCAATACCTTACTTTTACCAGTGTCAGCAAATGTGATGTGGCTCTTGTCGGATGGACGTAAGGTTGAGTCCATAAGAAGGCTTCTTTTGCCAGTCATGTGATTTGTACACCCACTGTCAATAATCCATTCTGAAGACTTTGAAGACGCTGGTGTCGTACCCTACAGTGCAGTTAGGGGGATAGGCTTCACGAAGAGAATTGTGAAGCAAAAACATTTGACGAACCAGTGGGTTATGAAAACTTAGATCCAAATTAGGACTAATAGGGAGGGTAGCATGCGATTCAGGAACGAAGTACATAATGATGCCATTCGGGCATTTTATCTTGCTCCCTACAAGATTTTTAAGGTCCCCAGCAATAGCGTCAGAAGATTTTGTTTTTCTGCTAGAGACCTTTCCCTGCAAAAGAGAGTTAAGCTTTCTTAACCACCCACATCTTCAAGGGTGGCTTAGAAGCAATAAGTCTAAGTGCAGCATCTAAGAATTTTGGCTTTGAAGCCTTAGAAAATAGTCTTGCAGGTGGACAATAGTACTCATAGAATAAGCAGAATAATTTTTGGTCATATGAACATGACAGTTTGATGAACCGCTCTCATATTCATATGCCTGATTATGGTTTCCCTGCAAAACATTTGCATTGGTGTGACTTAGGTGAGTCCTCTGTTTGTATGAAGCCTTTGGACCATATGAAGCCTTTGGTCTGAGGTTTGTCTTCTTCAAGTGAGGTGTCATGAAGACATTCACAGGAAGATTTTCCAGACACTTTTTTGGAACCCAGATCTTCTTCATAGGCGGTCCATTCCTGCAGTTAGTACCAATGTACCTAGCAAACACTTCACCATTCTAATTCTTAAGCAGTTTATAGTTTGCATCAAAGGATTCATCAATGATAATGGGGTTAGCACAAGTGAAGCCAGATAAATTGGATGGATCTGCTGAAAATTCCTTTGCAGGAACCCATGTGGTTTTGGGGTACTGCTCAGGTTTCCAGTAAGAGCCATCTGCATTTATTTTCCTTGCGAACCCAACACCCTCTTTCCTAGGGTTTCGGTTCAGAATCTGCTTCTTGAGGACATCACATAATGTCTGATGTCCTTTAAGACTTTTGTACATCCCTGTTTCAAGCAATGTCTTCAACCTAGCATTCTCATCAGCAATAGCAGTGGTATCCTCAGCAGAGGGGTTAGTTACCACATCAACAGTTGAAGATATTGCAATAGCAGTAGCAGTGGAACATTCAGCAACAAAAGTAGCATTATCACGCTCAATGCATTTAAGACATGGTGGTTCAAATCCTTCCTGAGCGGAACTGGTCTGTTCGGCGCAAAGTGACTCGTTTTCCTTTTGAAGATCTTCATGAGCCGCTCTCAATTTCTCAAGTTCTTGCTTGCTTTGAAGATAATCATAGGAAAGCTTTTCATGAGTTGTTGAGAGAGTATCAAGACGATCTTCAAGTTCCTGATACTTAACGTGAAGATTTTTTATGTCTTCAATTAAGGATTCAGATCGAGTCATTTCAGCACCCAACAGATCATCGCTTCTGTCTAGCAGTTTTTGAATATGTTCCATAGCTCTCTGTTGTTCAGTTGCAATTTTAGCAAGTGTTTTGTAGCTGGGTTTTGAATCACAGTAAGAGTCATCGTCACTAGATGTTTGATAGCGAGTAGTGCGTGTGATTACCTTGGCACCGCGTGCCATGAAGCAGTAGGTAGGAGTGGAGTCGTGCTTGTCATTTGCATTAGTGTCGGTGATGAAGTCATTGTCTTCAGTGTTGAAGATGGACTTGGCGACGTATGTTGTAGCCAGACTCGCAATGCCAGAATCAGACTCCTCCTCAGATTCCACCTCTGCCTCCTCAGAAGCGGACTCCTCCTCTGAATCCATTTCCTTGCAAACAAACGCACGTGCCTTGCCAGATGAGCTCTTCTTGTGTGATGAAGACTTTGAGGAAGACTTGGAAGAAGATTTTGAGTATTTCTTCTTCTTCTTGTCGTCAGAATCATATTCCTTGCTCTTCCTCTTCCTTCTGTTCTCATTGTCCCACTGTGGACACTCAGAGATGAAGTGTCCAGTTTTCTTGCACTTGTGACATGTTTTCTTCTTGTAGTCATGAGCAGAAGCTTTATCATTCCTTCAGCTTGATCGTGAAGATTTTCTGAAGCCTTTCTTCTTGGTGAATTTTTGGAACTTCTTGACTAGCATTGCAAGTTCCCTTCCAATGTCTTCAGGATCATCATAACTGCTGTCAGATTCTTCTTCAGATGAGGAAATAGCTTTTGCCTTCAAGGCACGAGTTCGCCCATAGTTTGGACCGTAGATATCTCTTTTCTCAGAAAGCTGAAACTCATGTGTGTTGAGCCTCTCAAGTCTGTCAGACGGATCGAGTGTCTTGAAATCAGGACGTTCTTGAATCATCAGGGCTAGGATGTCAAACGAACTATCAAGTGATCTCAGCAGCGTCTTGACGATTTCATGTTTGGTGATCTCAGTGGCGCCGAGGGCTTGAAGCTCATTTGTGATGTCAGTGAGACGGTCAAATGTGTGCTGGACATTCTCATTGTCATTTCGCTTGAAGCGGTTGAAGAGGTTGCGAAGAACACTGATTCTCTGATCTCTCTGGGTTGAGATGCCTTCATTGACCTTGAGAGCCAGTCCCAGACCAGCTTGGATGTCTTCAAGGCACTCACACGGCAATACTGTCCTTTTGTCAGATGACCACAGATGATATTTTTGGCAGTAGAGTCCAGTTGAGTGAACATCTGGACATCAGCAGCAGTGACACCTTGTCCAGCCTTGGGAACGCCGTTCTCGACGACATACCATAGGTCGACGTCAATGGCTTCAAGATGCATGTGCACCTTATTCTTCCAGTAGGGATATTCAGTTCCATCGAAGACGGGGCACGCAGCGGAGACTTTGATTATCCCTGCAGTCGACATAGTTAAAACTCCAGGTGGTTAAACCGAATCACACAGAACAAGGGAGCACCTTGCTCTGATACCAATTGAAAGTGCGTTATATCGACTAGAGGGGGGGTGAATAGGCGATTTTTATGAAAGTCTTCAAAACGTGGGAGTTATGAAGACAAACAGCGAAGATTTTGCCTATTACTATGCAGCGGAAGTTAGATTACGCTAGGCAAGCCATGGTCAAGTATTCAATAGAGTGAAAGCACAAAGACAAACAACTGCAGTGTAATAAGGATCAGGTAGGAAGAAGTTATGAAGTTATGAAGCCAAACAGATCATACATTCACGTTGTGAAGACAAAAGATAGAGCAAGCATGCAATGGCTTCACAATGAGTAATAGTAAGAAAAAAGGAAGTGAAGATGAAACCGATGACTCGTTGAAGACAATGATGTGTTGGACCAGTTCCAGTTGCTGTGACAACTGTACGTCTGGTTGGAGCGGCTAGGTATTTAAACCTTAGGACACACAGTCCTGGACACACAGTCCTGAACACGCAGCTCAGGACACCAAGTCCTCACCGTATTCTCCTTGAGCTAAGGTCACATAGTCCTCGCCCAATCACTCTGGTAAGTCTTCAAGGTAGACTCCCAAACCTTCACAGACTTCGTTCACTGGCAATGCACAATGTCTCTTGGATGCTCTGAACGCGACGCCTAACTATCTGGAGGATTCACAGTCCTCAAGTGTAATAAGTCTTCAGATCACACAGACAAGAAGGCTTAAGTGATGCCCAATGTTCTCTGGCTCTGGGTGGTTAGGGCTTTTCTCCTCGCTAGGAATTTTCTCTCAAAGGCTTCGAGGTGGGTTGCTCTCAAACGACAAAAGCCGTGCACTGAAATCTGAGCAGCCAACCGTTTATGGTTGTAGGGGGTGGGCTATTTATAGCCACTTGGCAACCCGACCTGATTTGTCTGAAATGACCCTAGGTCACTAAGGAACTGACATGTGTCTCAACGTTCAGATTTCAAACTCTCATGGCAACTTTACTTGGGCTACAAGAAAAGCTGACTTGTCCGGCTCTGGACAAGATTCGCTCTCATTGTCTTCACTCGAAGACATAGGTTTTTTGGTTTAGGCATCACTTCAGTCATTCTGACTGGTTCTCCTGGACCCCACTTAACAGTACGGTGGTTCCTATGACTCAACACAAAAGAAAAAGAACTACGAAAGATCTAAGTCTTCGAGCTCCATAGGCTTCATAACGTGTCTTCTTTTGTCATAGTCTTCAATGTGAATATCTTCATATACCACCTTTGGCTTCAATGTCTTCATACATTTTTAGGGGTCGTCTCTGGTAGTAAAACCGAATCAATGAGGGACTTCTACCTGTGTTATCCTGCAATTCTCACAAACACATTAGTCCCTCAACTAGGTTTGTCGTCAATACTCCAAAACCAACTAGGGGTGGCACTAGATGCACTTACAATAACATTTTGTATGGAGCTATCCTATGAGATGGCCACCTTACCAAGGCCAACCACCTTACCCTTTGAGTTATCACCGAAAGTGACATACTTTCAAGGGCCGTTGTTTTCAGCAAGCTCACAAAACATATCTTTGTCTCCAGTCATATGATCAGTACATCCACTATCAAGGACCCATTCCTTCCCTCCAGCCATGTAGCCACGAAGATTAGCCATAACACCAAAGTGTCTCATGGCATCATCAAGATCATAGTCACTATCATCATCCTCATCATAGTATCCATGTTCAACATCATCATGTGTTGGATCAACTCCTAGAGAGGGTAATTCATTAGAAGTATGACCGTAACAATGTCAGCTCTATGGATTCTAATGACTTCGGAAATGATATTGCTAATAATTCCAACATCTCCTTTTCCACTCATAAGATTAGTAAGCTCAAATAAGCAATCACCAAACTTGGTATCATTAGAACTCATCTTAATCAAGGCAATAGACTTATGAAGAATCCCATCTAGGATTTTCAAGGAATAATTTGGGAATCGTTCCTCAAGAAATCTCCATATAGTGTAGGCACAATCAAGAGTAGGTAAGCTAGCAATCAAATTTTTGGGCAATCCTCTAATGATAAGATTGATAGTTCTAAGATTGTGAATCATGTCAATAGACTCATCAAGGGTAGGATGCGAAGGATCAACAATGCGAGCACAAGGAGTAGTAATGTGTTTGGTCAAATGATATTAATTGAAGATCTCAAGCATCTCATTTTTCCACTCATGAAAATACTCTCCATCAAGAATAGGCACTCTACGTCTAAGACTCCCCAACGTAGACTCATCCATCTTCCTCCAAAGGTGTTTAAACCAAAGCAATGGTGACCAATGCTCTGATACCAATTGTAGGATCGAGAAGAGGTGTCTAGAGGGGGGTGAATAGAGTCTTAGCAAGAAAAGTTGCATTTTTAATTTCTTTAAGTTGAAGTGGAGTTTTGCACAAGTTTGAGCATTCACAATACATATCAAGTGAGCATGACAAGAGTATATGAGCGGCGGAAAGTAAATCATACAAGTTGCAAGAATGTGAAGGGATGGGATTGGAGTGTGCAAACGCAATTGAAGACACGGAGATTTTTGGCATGGTTCTGATAGGTGGTGCTATCGTACATCCACGTTGATGGAGACTTCAATCCGTGAATGGTAACGGTTGCGCGAGTCCACGGAGGGCTCCACCCATGAAGGGTCCACGAAGAAGCAACCTTGTCTATCCCATCATGGCCATCACCCATGAAGGACTTGCCTCACTAGGGTAGATCTTCACGAAGTAGGCGATCTCCTTGCCCGTACAAACTCCTTGGTTCAACTCCACAATCTTGACGGAGGCTCCCAAGTGACACCTAACCAATCTAGGAGACACCACTCTCCAAGAGGTAACAAATGGTATGTTGATGATGAACTCCTTGCTCTTGTGCTTCAAATGATAGTGTCCCCAACACTCAACTCTCTCTCATAGGATAGGATTTGGTGGAAAGATGATTTGAGTGAAAGCAACTTGGGGAAGGCTAGAGATCAAGATTTATGTGGTTGGAATGAAGTATCTTGACCTCAACACAAGTGTAGGTGGTTCTCTCTCAGAAAATGTATGTTGGAAGTGTAGGCATGTTATGATGGCTCTCTCCATGAATGAAGAGTGGCTGGAGGGGTACATATAGCCTCCACACAAAATCTAACCGTTACACAGTAATCACCAAACTCGGTGGGACCGACTCATACAACTCGGTCAGACCGATTTAGTTCATAATGTGACCGTTAGGGTTTTCGGTGGGACCGATTTGATCAACTCGGTGGGACCAATGTGCTACGGTTAGGGTAAAGCCTCATCTCGGTTGGACCGATTACACAAATTTGGTGGGACCGATTTTGGTAATAAGCTAAACAGATAGTTGGCCAAGCAAACTCGGTGGGACCGATGTCATGTTTCGGTGAGACCGAAATTAATGCAATAGGCAACAGGGAGTTTGCAAGCCCATCTCGGTGAGACCGAGATCCCATCAGTGAGACCGAATTGATTAGGGTTTCTAGCAGTGACTGTGTCAAGAGAACTCAGTGGCGCCGGATAGGAAATTTTGGTGGGGCCGATATCGGTGTCAAAACCGGCGGATCTCGGGTAGGGGGTCCCGAACTGTGCGTCTAAGGCGGATGGTAACGGGAGGTAGGGGACACGATGTTTTACCCAGGTTCGGGCCCTCTTGATAGAGGTAAAACCCTACATCCTGCTTGATTGTTCTTGATGATATGAGTATTACAAGAGTAGATCTACCACGAGATCAGAGAGGCTAAACCCTAGAAGCTATCCTATGGAATGATTGTATGTTGTCCTACGGACTAAAACCCTCCGGTTTATATAGACACCCACACCAGAGGGGGCTAGGGTTACACAAGGTCAGTTACAAAGGAGGAGATATACATATCCGTATTGCCTAGATTCCCTTCCTTGCCAAGTAGAGTCCCATCTGGACACGAGATGAAGTCTTCAATCTTGTATCTTCATGGTCCAATAGTCCGGCAAAAGGATATAGTCCGGCTGTCCAGAGACCCCCTAACCCAGGACTCCCTCAGTAGCCCCCGAACCAGGCTTCAATGACGTCAAGTCCGGCACGCAGTATTGTCTTTGGCGTTGCAAGGCGGGTTCTCCTCAAATCTTGAATGTTTGTTAAGTAGTGTCCGGACCCATAAATGTTGGACTTCTTGGCTTCTGCGCCCAATAAGGGCTATCTTCCACACGTCGAATGAATATGAGGAGCCAGGGCGTTTTTACATTCACCCCCTAGCCAGATAAATAAATTGTCTATTAAAGGGATGGGGATTCCTAGATCCAATCCATACCATCCTCCCACAGCGAGAATCCATCGGAGCGTGCTTCGAAAAAATCCATTCCAACATGGCCGACCATCGTAGCTCCTCCTCTCGCCCCCGTAGCCCTAAGCTCAGTGATTGGGAGAGATGCTCCATCCCACACAGTCGATTAGTCGAACTTCAGACTCAGGGATTTCTCCCTCCAGCGTATATGGTTCCCGTCTAAGCCGGGCTCGCCACCTACAATGGCGGGGAGCAAGCGGAGAGCTTCCCCAGCCCCTCTAGGGGGGAGCGGATGTGCCTTGTTCCTTAATTATTAAGGGGACTCGGATTTCCAATTCATCCGTTCCTCCGCGGGCTCCTGGAGTTTTACGGCCTCCAACTGCATAATTTCACCCCTGCTTCCATATTACACATCGCCGGCTACGTCGCCCTTTGCGAGTTATTCCTGGGCTGCGAGGCTCATTTCGAGCTATGGAAGAGGTTATTTTGCCTCGTCCCTCGTACACAGAAGGGGTCACTTTATCAAGTGGGCGGAGCCGAAATATGGTGCATCGCCAAAACCGGATACCTGTCCGGTACTCCGAAGAAGACGTCCGAAGACTGGCCTTCGGAATGGTTTTATATGGAGGACGTTCCCCTTCCGGACCCTGTTCGGCAGGGTCTTCCTGAGTTCAACAATGCTCCTCTGAAGAAACGTCAAAGCTGGCACCCACGGAGCCCCCAGGAGGAAGACAACGGAGAAGTCCTTCACCCGATGAACCGGATTAAAGCGCTGGCTCAATCAGGATTGACAGTAATCGAGGTTATGTCAATATGCATAATGCGGGGAGTTCAGGTAGAAGTCCCTCATTGATTCGGTTTTCCTACCAGAGATGACCCCTAAAAATGTATGAAGACATTGAAGTCAAAGGTGGTATGTGAAGACATTCACATTGAGGACTATGACGAGAGAAGACATCGCGTGAAGACTATGGAGCGCGAAGACTTAGCAGTTTCGTTGTTCTGTGTTTTTCTTTGTTGAGTCATAGGAACCACCGTACTGTTAAGTGGGGTCCAAGAGAACCAGTCAGAATAACTAAAGTGATGCTTAACCAAAATCCTATGTCTTCGAGTGAAGACTATGAGAGCAAATCTTGTCCAGAGTTGGATAAGTCAGCTTTGCTTGTAGCCCAAGTAAAGTTGCCGTGTGTATTTGAAATCTGACTGTTGGAACACGTGTCAGTTCCTTAGTGACCCAGGGTCATTTCGGACAAATCAGGTCGGGTTTCCTAGTGTCTATAAATAGCCCACCCCTTACAACCATAAACGGTTGCTGCTCAGAGTTAGAGTACGGCTTTTGTCGTTTGAGAGCAACCCACCTCGAAGCCTTTGAGAGAGAATTCCTTGCGAGGATAAAGCCCTAAACACCCAGAGCCAAAGAGTGTTAGGCATCACTTTAGTCTTCCTATATGTGTGATCTGAAGACTTATTACACTTGAGGACTGTGAATCCTCCAGCCGGTTAGGCGTCACGTTCTGAGCATCCAAGAGTCATTGTGGATTGTCGGTGAACGAAGTCTGTGAAGGTTTGGAAGTCTACCTTGAAGACTTACCAGAGTGATTGGGCAAGGACTGGGTGTTCTTAGCTCAAGGGGAATAAGGTGAAGACGAGGTCTTCTGAGTTGAATCTCAGCCTCCCCAACCAGACGTACAGTTGTCACAGCAACTGGAACTGGTCCAACAAATCATTGTCTTCAATGAGTCACTGGTTTCATCCTTCCCTTCCCTTTGCTTACCGTTGGTCCTTGTGAAGTCATTGTATGATTGCATTATCTTTTGTCTTCACTGAGTGACTACCTGTTCTGTTCGGCTTCACAATATCTTCCTACCTGATCTTACTGCCTAGCTGCTATTAGTCATTATGCTTTCACTTCATTGAATACTTGACTAAGGTTTGCCTAGTGTAGTCTACCTTCCACTGCATGGTAATAGGTTTATTTCTATCATTTGTCTTTGAAACTTCCATGTTTTGAAGACTTTCATAAAAATCGCCTATTCACCCCCCTCTAGTCGATCACTAGCACTTTCAATTGGTATCAGAGCAAGGTACTCCCTTGTTCTGTGTGATTCGGTTTAACCACCTGGAGTTTTAGCTATGTCGACTGCAGGGATAATTAATGTCTCCGCTGCTTGCCCCGTCTTCGATGGAACTAAATATCCCTACTGGAAGAATAAGATGCGCATGCATCTTGAAGCCATTGATGTCGACCTATGGTATGTCATCAAGAATGGCGTTCCCAAGGCTGGAGAAGGTGTCACTGCTGCTGATGTCAAGAAGTTCATTCAACTGGACTCTACTGCCAAGAATATCATCTGTGGTCATCTGACCAAAGGACAGTATCGCCACGTGAGTGCTTTGGAAACATCTAAGCTAGTCTGGGACTGGCTCTCCAAGGTCAACGAAGGCGTCTCAACCCAGAGAGATCATAGAATCAGTGTCCTTCACAACCTCTTCAACCGCTTCAAGAGAAATGACAATGAGAATGTCCAGCTCACGTTTGATCGACTCACTGACATCACAAATGAGCTTCAAGCCCTCGGCGCTAATGAGATCACCAAGCATGAAGTCGTCAAGGCACTCCTGAGATCACTTGACAGTTCGTTTGACACCCTAGCCCTGATGATTCAAGAACGTCCTGATTTCAAGACACTTGATCCGTCTGACATACTTGAGAGGCTCAACACACACGAGTTTCAGCTTTCTGAGAAAAGATACATCTATGATCCCAACTATGGGCGAATCGTGCCTTGAAGGAAAAAGCCGTCTCCTCATCTGAAGAAGAATCTGACAGCAGTTCTGATGATCCTGAAGACATTGGAAAGGAGCTTGCTATGCTTGTGAAGAAGTTCCAAAAATTCACCAAGAAGAAAGGCTTCAAAAAGTCTTCATGATCAAGCTCAAGGAATGATGAAGCTTCTGCTCATGACTACAAGAAGAGAACATGTCACAAGTGCAAGAAACCTGGCCACTACATCTCTGAGTGTCCACAGTGGGACAATGAGAATAAGAAGAAAAAGAAGAAGAAGAAGGGCAAGGAGTATGACTCTGACGACAAGAAGAAGAAATACTCAAAGTCTTCTTCCAAGTCTTCCTCAAAGTCTTCATCACACAAGAAGAGCTCATCTGCCAAGGCACATGCGTTTGTTGGCAAGGAAATGGATTCTGAGGAGGAGTCCGCTTCTGGGGAGGCGGAGGTGGAGTCTGAGGAGGAGTCCGATTCTGGCGTTGCGAGTCTGGCTACAGCATACGTTGCCAAGTCCATCTTCAACACTGAAGACAATGACTTCATCACCGACACTGATGCAAATGACAAGGACTACTCCACTCCTTCCTACTGCTTCATGGCACACGGTGCCAAGGTAAACACACGCACTACTCACTATCAAACATCTAGTGACGGTGACTCTGATTGTGGTTCCAAACCCAGCTACAAAACCCTTGCTAAAATTACAATTGAACAACAGAAAGCTATGGAACACATTCAAAAACTGTTAGAAAAAAGCGATGATCTGTTAGACGCTGAAATGACTCGATCTCAGTCCTTAATTGAAGACATAAAAAATCTTCACGTTAAGTATGAGGAACTTGAAAGTCGTCATGAAATTCTCTCAACAACTCATGAAAGGCTTTCCTGTGATTATCTTCAAAGGAAGCAAGATCTCGAGAAATTGAGAGCGACTCAAGAAGATGTTCAAAAGGAAAATGAGTCACTTCGCGCCGAACAGATCAGTTCAGCTCAGGAAGGATTTGAACCACCATGTCTTAAATGCATTGAGCATGATAACACTACTTCTGTTGCTGAATGTTCTACTGCTGCTACTGTTGCAATATCTTCAACTGTTGATGTGGTAACTAACCCCTCTGCTAAGGATACCACTGCTATTGCTGATGAGAATGCTAGGTTGAAGACATTGCTTGAAACAGGGATGTACAAAAGTCTCAAAGGGCATGAAACACTTTGTGATGTCCTCAAAAGGCAGATCCTGAACCAAAACCCTAGGAAAGAGGGTGTTGGGTTCGAAAGGAAAATGAATGCTGATGGCTCTTACTGGAAACCTGAGCAGTACCCCAAAACCACATGGGTTGCTGCAAAGGAACCTTCAGCGGATCCATCCACCCTATCTGGCTTCACTTGTGCTAATCCCATTGTTATTGATGAATCCTTTGATGCAGACTATAAACTGTTTAAGAATCAGAATGGTGAAGTGTTTGCCAGGTATATTGGTACTAAATGCAGGAATGGACCGCCTATGAAGAAGATTTGGGTGCCGAAAAGGTGTTTGGAGAATCTTCCTGTGAATACCATCATGACACCACAGGTGAAGAAGACAAACCCCAGACCACAGGCTTCATACGGTCCAAAGGCTTCATACAGACAGAGGACTCACCTGAGTCGCACTAACGCAAATGTTTTGCAGGGAAACCATACTCAGGCCTGTGAATATGAGCCTGTTTCATCAAACCGCCATGTTCATAAGACCAAGAACTATTCTGCTTATTCTTATGAGTACTATTGTCCACCTGCAAGATTTTTTGCTAGGGCTCCAAAGCCAAAGTTCTCAGATGCTGCACTTAGACTCATTGCTTCGAAGCCACCCTTGAAGATGTGGGTGGCTAAGAAAGCTTAACTCTCTTTTGTAGGGAAAGGTCTCCAGCCGAAAACCAAAATCGTCTGACGCTATTGTTGGGGACCTTAAATATCTTGTAGGGCGCAAGATCAAATGCCCAAATGGTCTTATTATGTGTTTTGTTCCTGAGTTGCTTGCTACTTACCCTATCAGTCCTAACCGTGATCTAAGCTTTCATAATCCACTTGCTCGTCAAATGTTTGTGCTTCACAATTCTCTTCGTGAAGCCTATCCCTCCTAACTGCAATGTAGGGTACGACACCAACAGCTTTAGAATGGATTATTGATAGTGGGTGTACAATTCACATGACTGGCAAGCGAAGCCTTCTCATGGACTCAACCTTACGTCCATCTGACAAAAGTCACATCACATTTGCTAACACTGGTAAAAGCAAGGTATTGGGTCTAGGTAGAGTTGCAATCTCAAAGGATCAACACATGGATAAAGTCATGCTTGTTGAATCCCTTGGTTTCAACTTAATGTCTGTCTCAATGCTTTGCGATTTAAACATGATTTTGATATTTGGAAAATATCGTTGCCTTGTTCTAATGGAATCTGACAAATCTCTAGTGTTTGAAGGGTTTCGGAAAGATGATTTGTACGTGGTAGACTTCTCAGCAGGACCACAACTTGCCGTATGTCTTCTAGCAAAAGCTTCTGAATGCTGGCTCTGGCATCGGAGGCTAGGGCATGCTGGCATGAGGAACCTCCACACTCTTGCAAGGAAGAAGCATGTCATAGGCATCGAGGGCGTCAAGTTCAAGAAGGATCACTTATGCGGTGCCTGTGAAGCAGGAAAGATGACGAGGGCCAAGCATCCCTCGAAGACAATCATGAAAACAACTCAACCCTTCGAACTGCTCCACATGGATCTTTTCGGTCCCACTCATTACTCAACTCTTACTACTACTGCTTGTCTCTATGGCTTTGTCATTGTTGATGATTATTCAAGATATACTTGGGTGCATATAATCCTCTACAAGACTGAAGTGCAGGATGTCTTCAGACGCTTCGCCAATCGAGCAATGAACAACTATGGCGCCAAGATAAAGCACATCAGAAGTGACAATGGCACTGAATTCAAGAACACTGGCCTCGATACATATCTTGATACCTTAGGCATCACACATGAATTCTCAGCTCCGTACACGCCACAGCAGAATGGCATCGTCGAAAGCAAGAACAGAACACTTATTGAGATGGCCCGGACGATGCTTGATGAATACAAGACTCCAAGAAAATTCTAGCCGGAAGCCATTGATACTGCATGCCATATCATCAACCGTGTTTATCTTCACAAGCTTCTGAACAAGACATCCTATGAGCTCCTTATTAGCAAGAAGCCAAATTTCAGTAACTTCAGAGTATTTGGTGCCAGGTGCTGGATCAAGGATCCACATCACACTTCAAAATTTGCCCCAAAAGCACATGAGGGTTTTATGCTTGGATATGGAAAGGATTCGCACTCGTACAGAGTCTTCAACCTTTTTCACTATAAAGTGGTAGAAACAGTGGATGTGCGGTTTGATGAGACGAACGGCTCACAAAGAGAGCACCTGCCAAATGTGCTAGATGAAGTTCCATCCAGTGAATCAATCAAACTTATGGGAACTGGAGAAATCATACCCTCTGAAGCTCAGCCTGAAGACAATCCCTCTAACAATGAAAATGATCAGCAAGAGCAAAATCTTCGTCCTGTACAACCTCGTGTTGCAAATTAAGTACAGATTGAGAGAATAATCGATAGCATCAATGCACCAGGTCCACTCACTCGTTCAAGGGCAACACAGCTAGCAAATTTCTGTGGGCACTTCACATTTGTCTCAATATCTAAACCCAAGAAAGTTGAAGAAGCCTTCTTGGGACCTGAATGGATTCAAGCTATGCAAGAAGAGCTTCAACAGTTTGAGCTGAATAATGTATGGGAACTGGTTAAGTGTCCTGATCCTCGCAAGCACAATATAATAGGCACCAAATGGATATATCGCAACAAGCAAGATGAGCATGGTCAAGTTGTTAGAAACAAAGCTCGTCTCGTTGCTCAAGGGTACACTCAAGTTGAAGGGATTGACTTCGATGAAACATTTGCTCCTGTGGCTAGACTTGAAGCCATACGCATACTGCTGGCCTATGCAAACCATCATAACATTCTTCTATATCAAATGGATGTGAAGAGCGCCTTTCTCAATGGCAAGATTGAAGAAGTGTATGTTGCACAACCGCCTGGCTTTGAAGATCGAAAACATCCTGACATGGTGTACAAGCTCAACAAGGCACTGTACGGCCTCAAACAAGCCCCTCGGGCTTGGTATGACACACTCAAATACTTCCTGAAGAGCAAAGGCTTCAAACCTGGTTCCCTCGACCCCACTCTCTTCACAAAGACATATGATGGTGAACTGTTTGTGTGCCAAATATATGTGGATGACATTATCTTCGGCTGCACCAATCAGAAATACATTGACGAGTTTGGATGTATGATGCAAGAGCAATATCAGATGTCCATGCTGGGTGAGCTAAAGTTCTTCCTTGGTCTTCAAATACGTCAGCAACGCAACGACATCTTCATATCTCAAGAGAAGTATCTCAAAGATTGCCTAAAGAAATTTGGGATGCAAGACTGCAAAGGCTTCACGACTCCAATGCCAGCCAAACATCATCTGGGTCCCGACGACAATGGTAAAGAGTTTGATCAAAAGATATACCGCTCCATCATTGGTTCTTTACTTTATCTATGTGCATCTAGGGCAGATATTTGCTTAGTGTTTGCATGTGTGCTCGATTCCAAGCGGCACCAAAGGAATCGCATCACTTAGCTGTGAAGCGAATTCTTCGATATTTGGCTCACACCCCAACATTAGGATTATGGTATCCAAAGGGCTCAGAGTTTGATCTGGTTGGATTCTCGGATGCTGATTATGCTGGTGACAAGGTGGATCGCAAGTCTACATCAGGCACATGTCATTTTCTGGGACGATCACTTGTATGTTGGTCTTCAAAGAAGCAGAACTGTGTATCTCTCTCCACTGCTGAATCTGAATACATTGCTGCTGGATCTTGCTGCTCTCAGCTTCTGTGGATGAAGCAAACACTCAAAGATTATGGCATTCATCTGAAGCAAGTGCCACTCTACTGCGACAACGAAGCGCCATCAAGATTGCCAACAACCCAGTTCAGCACTCGAAGACAAAGCACATTGAAATTCGTCATCACTTTCTTAGAGATCATGTTGTGAAGGAAGACATTGATATCATACACGTCAACACTAAAGACCAATTGGTAGATATCTTCACCAAGCCCTTGGATGAGAAGAGGTTTTGCAAGTTAGGGTGTGAGCTAAATATCTTGGAATCCTCAAATGTCCTGTGATCAGGCACACATCCTAACACTTATGCATATTGATGACTTAGATGTGCAACACACGAAGTAAAGTATATCTTCAATCAATGAAGACATACATTCTAAGTGTGAATACATTAATGTGGAATTTGACTTCGGAGCGCCACAATAATTGTGCGCCGTGTCTGGGTCTAATACTTCCTATACGGTGGGTAACACCACCACCAAATTCTTCTATTTGAAGTGTTTCACCCATGCATTACATATGCTATGTCTTCACATTTTGTTTGTCTTCATTCTCAACTTGTCTTCATGATTATCTTCACTATGTTGGTTTGATTGTCTTTCTCACATATATATACTAGTGTTTTGTCCTCTACAACATTCACTTATAGCTATGTCTTCTTGTTGAAACTTTTGAACTAAGTGAATGTTATCGGACCCTAACCTCTCTATGCTTTCTATCTCAAACTCTATCTCTCCAAATCATATGCATTCTATTGAAACTGTTGAATATCTTCTCTGTGTCTTTGTCAACAGAAGATACAGAGACAAACATTAAGTCCGTTTTCAATGCTAATTCCTTCACCTGAAACCCGGAGAAGTGGGAACAACCACCCGACAATCCAGGCGTACGTGGGAACGTGGGACAACTCCAAGTATGTTGCATGTTTGCCACGTGTTCCTCAGATGTGAACCGCCAGGGGCACCTGCTTAATTGCGCTGTGCCGCACACTTCCTTATAAATACATGTCCCCTGCGGTCAAGAAAACCTTCTTCCACCTCTCCACCATGTCAAACCCTAGCGCCCCTGCTAGCTCTCGACTATGCCGGCGACGAAGCGCTTAGCTGCTGTGACTTCTCCGACGCCGTCCTCACGCCGACCGCGGACATCGTCTTCTCCACTATCGCCGTAGGTGTTCTCCGTCGCCAAGATAGGGCACGGTGGATTGAACTGCTCGGTCTCCTACTCTTCCCATCTAGCAGTTCTTCACGTGGTAAATATAACTCTTTTTTTACCATATTTTTGATCCTCAAAGATTCATCCTGTTTGCCAAAATAAGTTTCTGCCTATACAATGTTAGATCTATCCTATCTACATCTCATACTGCCTAGAATATTCACTTAAGCTTCATATCTAGTTAGATTCCTCACTTGTACTTATTCACGGATTTGTACAAATCTGGAACCAACTCTCAACATATAAGTGAATGTCTTCACATGATGAGGTCAATGTCTCCAAAACTGATTTATCTTCAAAATCTTCCGAGAATGCATATGACCTCTTCCCCTTCCCTCGCATCTCTAATGCTGTCACAGGTACATGTCCGTGGGAGAATCCCTTGGTTCTCATAGTCTGCATTCGTTTGCAGAATTCTTACAGCATCACATTAACTCTCCCGAAGCCAGTTCCTGTTTGTCCAGCAAGCGAAAGCCTTTGAAGCCTTTGAACATGTTGAAGCCATTCAGTTTGAAGTTCATGGCTGCAGAGAAATCAGTAAGGAAGGGTGGCAGACAGCGTCGTGGGGGACGTCAAAAGATTTGCCTGATGACCTCTTAGAGCTTTACAAGACAGATCCCGAAGAGGATTACAATCAGCGCAAGACCCGAATCCAATGGATTCGAAGATATTGGGCAGAACAATGGTTCAAGTACAGGTTTGTGACCCAGGAATATGCTGAGAAAAATGCCATCAAATGACCATGGGGTGACATCCTATACAGAAATCTTCAACACAGGTCCAGAGATGAAGCCATTGAATAAGGCTTCTATCCCTGCATGGTCCGTGGACCACAGCCTGCGGATGCACACCCATCGTCATTCCTATGGTGTCGTGACGACAATCTGTTGAAACACAACTTCCAGTTTGCCAAGAGTTCATCTAACAAAACAAGAAGTCATTGGGACTAGACTTCAACCCTGGCCCTTCTGCTCCCCGTGCCGATGGCACCGCGAAGCTGAACCCAATCTTGTTGGGCCCTTCTACAACCTGAGGTCTTATCACTCATATCATGGTTCAAGGGACAGCCGTGGATGAACCTGCAGATGACTCTGAATCTGATGAAGCGCCTGCACCGCCGAAGCCAAAGAAACTGAAGCAGCCTAAAGCTTCAAAGCCTGCCTCAGCACCAAAAATCTCACGGGCGAAGCCACTGGCTACTGCACCTCCTGAAGACAGCGTGCAGTCTGAAGATTTGTCACGCATCTCCAAGCCCTCGACAGTAAAGATGCCTTTGCAACACACCAGCCAAGAACCGACTGCTGCTACTATTCTGCGCAACCACGCCATTGATCTGTCCAGCGATGAAGATCTTGCAGATGACGCTCTTGAGAAACTGATCAAGAGCAAAGAAGAAGCAGAAATCTTCAATGATTTGCCTCTCTTTGACGTAGCAATCATCCACAACTTCATTGATGAGTGGTTTGACACGCCCAACCTCAGCTTTGAAGATCTGCAACTTCCAATTGGCCTCAGTGTTGCCTTCCATGGCGCCATTGCTTCAGAGCTAGCTCTAGCTCAGCGCATCGTCGAACTGAAGCAAAAGATTGACTTTGAGAAAGCTCAGTTCAAGAAGCACATGGCCAAGCTCAGCGTGCAAGAGGTCAAAATCTTCAAGATCATGCTGCACGAGCTCAAAGAAGCCTTTCTCAAGAAGCGTGAAGAAGCTCAAGGTTCTCATGAGCGCATGAAGAGCCTGGCTGACTAGTGTGTGCAATCCTGCAATGAGGCTGAGAAGAAGAAGAAGAAGCCAGCTGTGGCCGAACCCGAAGCACCAAGGCAGGAAGCACATCTCATTATCTTCCCAGCCAGCATGACCGGCTCGAAGCCAAAGGTCAGGTCAACCGCTTCAGAACTGAAGAAGACGAGGAATGCTGAGACTGAAGCGAGAAAGAGGAAACATCCTGAAGCCTCTGATGCTGCTCCCTCCAAGAAGAAGCGCAAGACCAAGAAGGATCGGGCTGCTCCCACAGAGCCCTTAGTTGTTGAACCTATCTCCATGGTTCGCCCTGCAGCTGAACATCAAGAGCGCCAATTGATTGTCCATGAGCCTGCTTCCACAGAGGCTCATGAAGCTGAAGACATTCCAGCAGTTGATCCCACCGCTGCTGAAGACATTGGTCACCATGACAATGTTGAAGATGATGTAGTTCTTCATCAGATCGAGCACCAACTGGTATCATCGCCTGTGCTTACGCATAGCGAACTCATCAGCATTGGTCATCCTCTGACGCCAATTGCTCAGGATGCATCATGGGCTGATCGCCCACAACAACAAGTCACACCACCCCGGCAAGAAGAAGAAGATGACCTTAAGGCCCAGCCAACTCCATCTTCAAAGGCGTCGCCAGCATTACGCAGGCTTCGAAAAGGACCAAGGCCTCAAGTCTCTCTTTCGAGCGTTCCAGAAGGAGAAGTGCCTCACCAATCTGTTGCACGTCAAGTGTTTCAAGATGCCACTCCTACTGTGAATGTATCCGAGTCTGAGGCTAAAGCTGCTGAAGACATTCCGGCTGCATCATTCGACGACACACAAGAAGAAGAATGTGTCCCTACTCCCCCCATTACTGAAGAAGCTGTTCTCGAGGAGAATGTGTCTGTGCCCGACCCTCTAGCTCATCAAGTGGAGGTTGAGAATCTTGAGGCTGCCACCACCAACACAAATGAAGCAAATGACGTAGTCATGGCTGAAGCAAATGTGGAGCCTGCACCGACCAATGTGCCAGAAGTCAATGAAGCAAATGATGCAACTGCTCCTGTTCCTGCGCCTGCTGCTGGTCCTCAGTTCGACTATCACGTTGAGCACAGGCCTCAGGTATAGAAGCCAATGCCAAGGTTGCCCAAGTTTCCAGGTCCTGCATCAGCACCTGGATCTTTTAATGTCAATGGCTTCAAGGCAGACAACACCTTCTTCAATAGCGCCAAGAACCCCTACTCAAGGGAAAGAATATCTTCTGATCGGTTCAGGAGCTATCCGCAGCAAAGTTATTACTCATGCATTATGTACAATCAAGGTCGCATTTTCCCTCATATGCGTCTTGACACTGAAGCCATAACTGGTCTGCCTTGCTTGGAAGAAGCTCTGGATTGCTTCAAAGAGTCTGGATTGTTATCGTTCATCACCGACAGAGAGCACTGGAACGAAGAATTGCTGCTCCAATTCTATGCCACTCTTCACATTCGTGGCTACAACAGAGATCCGAAGACTTGGGTCCTTGAGTGGATGACCGGCAGTGTTCATCACGAAGCCAAAGCCCTTGATATCATTGAGCTCACTGGTCTGCCCACTCCTGGAGATCTTTATGAACCTGGTTGTCAGCTTCACAGTGCAACTATGGAGAGCATCTTTCATAAGCCTGAACCAAACATGAGTCAGATGCTTAGCATGATGAAGCCTTTGCCTCCAAATGCTGCATATCCTAAGGAGTTCTTTGTTGAAGACATTGAGTATCTACCCTGCACTATCTATCACATTATAAGGCGAACTCTCTGACCCATCAAAGGACATTCTCCACATGCAAAGCTGGAAGGTGCAATGAAGACTTTGGTCTTTTATATTCTTCACGGCAAATGCTTCAATGCACAAGACTTCTTCATCCGCCAACTTGCTGCATCAGGATCTGATCTTTTTGGCTTGAAGTTTTATGCTCCATGGATAATGCGGCTGATCAAACTACACTCAGCTGTCTCATATCAGCCCTCTGCTCGCAATCATCGGATCTTTCTGCCTGCGTTGATATGTCTGTTGAAGCCATCTATCCAGAGCCTGCCAAGGAGCCTCTTAGTCTTCATTATGCTGAGCATCAAAGCTTCTCTCAAAACATTGAAGGAGTTGAAGCAGTCACTCGTGTCTATCCTCTGGCTGGTACTACACGTGCACCTCATCGTGCCATGATGGGATAGACAAGGTTGCTTCTTCGTGGACCCTTCATGGGTGGATCCCTCCGTGGACTCATGCAACCGTTACCCTTCATGGATTGAAGTCTCCATCAACGTGGATGTACGATAGCACCACCTATCAGAACCACGCCAAAAATCTCCGTGTCTTCGATTGCGTTTGCACACTCCAATCCCATCCCTTCACATTCTTGCAACTTGGATGATTTACTTTCCGCCGCTCATATACTCTTGTCATGCTCACTTGATATGTATTGTGAATGCTCAAACTTGTGCCAAAACTCCACTTCAACTTAAAGAAATTAAAAATGCAACTTTTCTTAAGACTCTATTCACCCCCCTCTAGACACCTCTTCTCGATCCTACAATTGGTATCAGAGCATTGGTCACCATTGCTTTGGTTTAAACACCTTTGGAGGAAGATGGATGAGTCTACGTTGGGGAGTCTTAGACGTAGAGTGCCTATTCTTGACGGAGAGTATTTTCATGAGTGGAAAAATGAGATGCTTGAGATCTTCAATTAATATCATTTGACCAAACACATTACTACTCCTTGTGCTCGCATTGTTGATCCTTCGCATCCTACCCTTGATGAGTCTATTGACATGATTCACAATCTTAGAACTATCAATCTTATCATTAGAGGATTGCCCAAAAATTTGATTGCTAGCTTACCTACTCTTGATTGTGCCTACACTATATGGAGATTTCTTGAGGAACGATTCCCAAATTATTCCTCGAAAATCCTAGATGGGATTCTTCATAAGTCTATTGCCTTGATTAAGATGAGTTCTAATGATACCAAGTTTGGTGATTGCTTATTTGATCTTACTAATCTTATGAGTGGAAAAGGAGATGTTGGAATTATTAGCAATATCATTTCCGAAGTCATTAGAATCCATAGAGCTGACATTGTTACGGTCATACTTCTAATGAATTACCATCTCTAGGAGTTGATCCATCACATGATGATGTTGAACATGGATACTATGATGAGGATGATGATAGTGACTATGATCTTGATGATGCGATGAGACACTTTGGTCTTATGGCTAATCTTTGTGGCTACATGGTTGGAGGGAAGGAATGGGTCCTTGATAGTGGATGTACTGATCATATGACTGGAGACAAAGATATGTTTCGTGAGCTTGCTGAAAACAACGGCCCTTGAAAGTATGTCACTTTCGGTGATAACTCAAAGGGTAAGGTGGTTGGCCTTGGTAAGGTGGCCATCTCATAGGATAGCTCCATACAAAATGTTATTGTAAGTGCATCTAGTGCCACCCCTAGTTGGTTTTGGAGTATTGACGACAAACCTAGTTGAGGGACTAATGTGTTTGTGAGAATTGCAGGATAACACAGGTAGAAGTCCCTCATTGATTCGGTTTTACTACCAGAGATGACCCCTAAAAATGTATGAAGACATTGAAGCCAAAGGTGGTATATGAAGATATTCACATTGAAGACTATGACAAAAGAAGACACGTTATGAAGCCTATGGAGCTCGAAGACTTAGATCTTTCGTAGTTCTTTTTCTTTTGTGTTGAGTCATAGGAACCACCGTACTGTTAAGTGGGGTCCAGGAGAACCAGTCAGAATGACTGAAGTGATGCCTAAACCAAAAAACCTATGTCTTCGAGTGAAGACAATGAGAGCGAATCTTGTCCAGAGCCGGACAAGTGAGCTTTTCTTGTAGCCCAAGTAAAGTTGCCATGAGAGTTTGAAATCTGACCGTTGATACACGTGTCAGTTCCTTAGTGACCCAGGGTCATTTCAGACAAATCAGGTCGGGTTGCCAAGTGGCTATAAATAGCCCACCCCCTACAACCATAAACGGTTGGCTGCTCAGATTTCAGTGCACGGCTTTTGTCGTTTGAGAGCAACCCACCTCGAAGCCTTTGAGAGAAAATTCCTAGCGAGGAGAAAAGCCCTAACCACCCAGAGCCAGAGAACATTGGGCATCACTTAAGCCTTCTTGTCTGTGTGATCTGAAGACTTATTACACTTGAGGACTGTGAATCCTCCAGATAGTTAGGCGTCGCATTCAGAGCATCCAAGAGACATTGTGGATTGCCAGTGAACAAAGTCTGTGAAGGTTTGGGAGTCTACCTTGAAGACTTACCAGAGTGATTGGGCGAGGACTATGTGACCTTAGCTCAAGGAGAATACGGTGAGGACTTGGTGTCCTGAGCTGCGTGTTCAGGACTGGGTGTCCGGGACTGTGTGTCCTAAGGTTTAAATACCTAGCCGCTCCAACCAGACGTACAGTTGTCACAGCAACTGGAACTGGTCCAACACATCATTGTCTTCAACGAGTCATCGGTTTCATCTTCACTTCCTTTTTCTTACTGTTACTCATTGTGAAGCCATTGCATGCTTGCTCTATCTTTTGTCTTCACAACGTGAATGTATGATCTGTTTGGCTTCATAACTTCATAACTTCTTCCTACCTGATCCTTATTACACTGCAGTTGTTTGTCTTTGTGCTTTCACTCTATTGAATACTTGACCATGGCTTGCCTAGCGTAATCTAACTTCCGCTGCATAGTAATAGGCAAAATCTTCGCTGTTTGTCTTCATAACTCCCACGTTTTGAAGACTTTCATAAAAATCGCCTATTCACCCCCCTCTAGTCGGTATAACACACTTTCAATTGGTATCAGAGCAAGGTGCTCCCTTGTTCTGTGTGATTCGGTTTAACCACCTGGAGTTTTAGCTATGTCGACTGTAGGGATAATCAAAGTCTCCGTTGCGTGCCCCGTCTTCGATGGAACTGAATATCCCTACTGGAAGAATAAGATGCGCATGCATCTTGAAGCCATTGACGTCGACCTATGGTATGTCGTCGAGAACGGCGTTCCCAAGGCTGGAGAAGGTGTCGCTGCTGCTGATGTCAAGATGTTCACTCAACTGGACTCTACTGCCAAAAATATCATCTGTGGTCATCTGACAAAAGGACAGTATGGCCGTGTGAGTGCCTTGAAGACATCCAAGCTGGTCTGGGACTGGCTCTCCAAGGTCAATGAAGGCATCTCAACCCAGAGAGATCAGAGAATCAGTGTTCTTCGCAACCTCTTCAACCGCTTCAAGCGACATGACAATGAGAATGTCCAGCACACATTTGACCGGCTCACTGACATCACAAATGAGCTTCAAGCCCTCGGCGCCACTGAGATCACCAAACATGAAATCGTCAAGACGCTGCTGAGATCACTTGATAGTTCGTTTGACATCCTAGCCCTGATGATTCAAGAACGTCCTGATTTCAAGACACTCGATCCGTCTGACATACTTGAGAGGCTCAACACACATGAGTTTCAGCTTTCTGAGAAAAGAGATATCTACGGTCCAAACTATGGGCGAACTCGTGCCTTGAAGGCAAAAGCTGTTTCCTCATCTGAAGAAGAATCTGACAGCAGTTCTGATGATCCTGAAGACATTGGAAGGGAACTTGCAATGCTAGTCAAGAAGTTCCAAAAATTCACCAAGAAGAAAGGCTTCAGAAAATCTTCACGATCAAGCTCAAGGAATGATAAAGCTTCTGCTCATGACTACAAGAAGAAAACATGTCACAAGTGCAAGAAAACTGGACACTTCATCTCTGAGTGTCCACAGTGGGACAATGAGAACAGAAGGAAGAAGAAGAGCAAGGAATATGATTCTGACGACAAGAAGAAGAAGAAATACTCAAAGTCTTCTTCCAAGTCTTCCTCAAAGTCTTCATCACACAAGAAGAGCTCATCTGGCTAGGCACGTGCGTTTGTTGGCAAGGAAATGGATTCAGAGGAGGAGTCCGCTTCTGAGGAGGCAGAGGTGGAATCTGAGGAGGAGTCTGATTCTGGCATTGCGAGTCTGGCTACAACATACGTCGCCAAGTCCATCTTCAACACTGAAGACAATGACTTCATCATCGACACTGATGCAAATGACAAGCACGACTCCACTCCTACCTACTGCTTCATGGCACGCGGTGCCAAGGTAATCACACGCACTACTCGCTATCAAACATCTAGTGACGATGACTCTGACTGTGATTCAAAACCCAGCTACAAAACACTTGCTAAAATTGCAACTGAACAACAGAAAGCTATGGAACATATTCAAAAACTGCTAGACAGAAGCGATGATCTGTTGGGTGCTGAAATGACTCGATCTGAATCCTTAATTGAAGACATAAAAAATCTTCACGTTAAGTATCAGGAACTTGAAGATCGTCTTGATACTCTCTCAACAACTCATGAAAAGCTTTCCTATGATTATCTTCAAAGGAAGCAAGAACTTGAGAAATTGAGAGCGGCTCATGAAGATCTTAAAAAGGAAAACGAGTCACTTCGCGCCGAACAGATCAGTTCCGCTCAGGACGGATTTGAACCACCATGTCTTAAATGCATTGAGCGTGATAATGCTACTTCTGTTGCTGAATGTTCCACTGCTACTGCTGTTGCAATATCTTCAACTGTTGATGTGGTAACTAACAACTCTGCTGAGGATACCACTGCTATTGCTGATGAGAATGCTAGGTTGAAGACATTGCTTGAAACAGGGATGTACAACAGTCTTAAAGGACATCAGACATTATGTGATGTCCTCAAGAAGCAGATTCTGAACCGAAACCCTAGGAAAGAGGGTGTTGGGTTCGCAAGGAAAATAAATGCAGATGGCTCTTACTGGAAACCTGAGCAGTACCCCAAAACCACATGGGTTGCTGCAAAGGAATTTTCAGCAGATCCATCCAATTTATCTGGCTTCACTTGTGCTAACCCCATTATCATTGACGAATCCTTTGATGCAAACTATAAACTATTTAAGAATTAGAATGGTGAAGTGTTTGCCAGGTACATTGGTACTAACTGCAGGAATGGACCGCCTATGAAGAAGATCTGGGTTCCAAAAAAGTGTCTGGAAAATCTTCCTGTGAATGTCTTCATGACACCTCACTTGAAGAAGACAAACCTCAGACCAAAGGCTTCATACGGTCCAAAGGCTTCATACAAACAGAGGACTCACCTAAGTCACACTAATGCAAATGTTTTGCAGGGAAACCATACTCAGGCATATGAATATGAGAGCGGTTCATCAAACCGTCATGTTCATATGACCAAAAATTATTCTGCTTATTCTATGAGTACTATTGTCCACCTGCAAGACTATTTTCTAAGGCTTCAAAGCCAAAATTCTTAGATGCTGCACTTAGACTTATTGCTTCTAAGCCACCCTTGAAGATGTGGGTGGTTAAGAAAGCTTAACTCTCTTTTGCAGGGAAAGGTCTCTAGCAGAAAAACAAAATCTTCTGACGCTATTGCTGGGGACCTTAAAAATCTTGTAGGGAGCAAGATAAAATGCCCGAATGGCATCATTATGTACTTCGTTCCTGAATCGCATGCTACTCTCCCTATTAGTCCTAATTTGGATCTAAGTTTTCATAACCCACTGGTTCGTCAAATGTTTTTGCTTCACAATTCTCTTCGTGAAGCCTATCCCCCTAACTGCACTGTAGGGTACGACACCAGCGTCTTCAAAGTCTTCAGAATGGATTATTCACAGTGGGTGTACAAATCACATGACTGGCAATAGAAGACTTCTTATGGACTCAACCTTATGTCCATCCGACAAGAGCCACATCACATTTGCTGACACTGGTAAAAGTAAGGTATTGGGTCTAGGTAGAGTTGCAATCTCAAAGGATCAACACATGGATAAAGTCATGCTTGTTGAATCCCTTGGCTTCAACTTAATGTCTGTCTCAATGCTTTGCGATTTGAACATGATCGTAATGTTTGGAAAATATCGTTGCCTAGTACTAATGGAATCTGACAAGTCTCTAGTATTTGAAGGGTATCGAAAAGATGATCTGTACGTGGTAGATTTCTCAGCAGGGCCACAACTTGCAGTATGTCTTCTTGCAAAAGTTTCAGAATGCTGGCTTTGTCATCGGAGGCTTGGGCATGCTGGCATGAGGAACCTCCACACCCTTGCGAAGAAGAAGCATGTCATAGGCATCGAGGGCGTCAAGTTCAAGAAAGATCACTTATGCAGTGCCTGTGAAGCAGGGAAGATGACAAGGGCAAAACATCCTTCGAAGACAATCATGACTACTACTCAACCCTTCGAACTGCTCCACATGGATCTTTTTGGCCCCACTCACTACTCAACTTTTACTACTACTGCTTGCCTCTATGGCTTCATCATTGTTGATGATTACTCTAGATATACTTGGGTGCACATAATCCTTTACAATACTGAAGTGAAGGATGTCTTCAGACGCTTCGCCAATCGTGCTATGAATAATTTTGGCGCCAAGATAAAACACATCAGAAGTGACAATGGCACTGAATTCAAGAACACTGGCCTTGATACATACCTTGATACCTTGGGCATCACACATGAATTCTCAGCTCCGTACATGCCACAGCAAAATGGCGTCGTCGAACGCAAGAACAGAACACTCATTGAGATGGCCAGAACAATGCTAGATGAATACAAGACTCCAAGAAAATTCTGGACTGAAGCCATTGACACTGCATGCCATACAATCAATCGTGTTTATCTTCACAAGCTTCTGAACAAGACATCTTATGAACTCCTAACTGGCAAGAAGCCAAATGTCAGTTACTTCAGAGTATTTGGCGCAAGGTGCTAGATCAAGGACCCACACCACACCTCAAAGTTTGCACCAAAAGCACATGAGGGCTTTATGCTTGGATATGGAAAGGATTCGCACTCCTACAGAGTCTTCAATCTCTTTCATTACAAAGTGGTTGAAACAGTGGATGTGCGGTTCGATGAGACAAATGGTTCACAAAGAGAGCAACTGCCAAATGTGCTAGATGAAGTTCCAGCTAGTGAATCAATCAAGCTTATGGGAACTGGAGAGATTATACCTTCTGAAGCTCATCCTGAAGAAGAACTTATCATCTCAGCACCTGATCAACATGAAGACAATGCTCAGCCTGAAGACATTCCTCCCAACAACAACACAGATCAGCAAGAGCAAAGTCTTCGCCCTATACATCCTCGTGTTGCCAATGAAGTGCAGATTGACGGAATAATTGACAGCATCAATGCACCTGGTCCACTCACTCGTTCAAGGGCAACTCAGCTAGCAAATTTCTGTGGGCACTTCGCATTCGTATCAATATCAGAACCCAAGAAAGTTGAAGAAGCCTCCATGGAACCTGAATGGATTCAAGCTATGCAAGAAGAGCTTCAACAGTTTGAGCTGAATAATGTATGGGAACTGGTTAAGCGTCCTGATCCACGGAAGCACAACATAATAGGCACCAAATGGATATACCGCAACAAGCAAGATGAGCATGGTCAAGTTGTCAGAAACAAAGCTCGTCTCGTTGCTCAAGGATATACTCAAGTGGAGGGCATTGACTTCGATGAAACATTTGCTCCTGTGGCTAGGCTTGAAGCCATACGCATACTGCTGGCCTATGCAAATCATCATAACATACTTCTATATCAAATGGATGTGAAAAGTGCCTTTCTCAATGGCAAGATTGAAGAAGAAGTGTATGTTGCACAACCACCTGGCTTTGAAAATCCAAAACATCCTAACATGGTATACAAGCTCAACAAGGCACTGTATGGCCTCAAACAAGCCCCTAGGGCCTGGTATGACACACTCAAATATTTCCTGAAGAGCAAAGGCTTCATACCTGGTTCCCTAGATCCCACTCTTTTCACAAAGACATATGATGGTGAACTGTTTGTGTGCCAAATATATGAGGATGACATTATCTTCGGCTGCACCAATCAGAAGTACAGTGAAGAGTTTGGATATATGATGCAAGAGCAATATCAGATGTCCATGATGGGGGAGCTGAAGTTCTTCCTTGGTCTTCAAATACGACAACAACGCAATGGCATCTTCATATCTCAAGAGAAGTATCTCAAAGATTGCCTGAAGAAGTTCGGTATGCAAGACTACAAAGGCTTCACAACACCAATGCCAGCCAAACATCATCTAGGTCCTGACGACAATGGTAAAGAGTTCGATCAAAAGGTATACCACTCCATGATTGGTTCTTTGCTTTATTTATGTGCATCTAGGCCAGATATTATGCTTAGTGATTGCATGTGTGCTCGATTTCAAGCGGCACCAAAGGAGTCGCATCACTTAGCTGTGAAGCGAATTCTTCGATATTTGGCTCACACCCCAACTATAGGATTATGGTATCCAAAGGGCTCAGAGTTTGATTTGGTTGGATTTTCGGATGCTGATTATGCTGGTGACAAAGTTGATCGCAAGTCTACATCAGGCACATGTCACTTTCTGGGACGATCACTTGTATGTTGGTCTTCAAAGAAGCAGAACTGTGTATCTCTCTCCACTGCTGAATCTGAATACATTGCTGCTGGATCTTGCTATGCTCAGCTTCTGTGGATGAAGCAAACACTCAAGGATTATGGCATTCATCTGAAGCAAGTACCACTTTACTGCAACAACGAAAGCGCTATCAAGATTGCCAACAACCCAGTTCAGCACTCGAAGACAAAGCACATTGAAATTCGTCATCACTTTCTCAGAGATCATGTTGTGAAGGAAGACATTGATATCATACACGTCAACACTGAAGAACAATTGGCAGATATCTTCACCAAGCCCTTGGATGAGGAGAGATTTTGCAAGTTATGGTGTGAGCTAAATATCCTGGAATCCTCAGATGTCCTGTGATCAGGCACACATCCTAACACTTATGCATATGATGACTTAGATGTGCAACGCACAAAGTAAAGTATATCTTCAATCAATGAAGACATACATTCTAAGTGTGAATACATTAATGTGGAATTTGACTTCGGAGCGCCACGATAATTGTGCGCCGTGTCTGGGTCTAATACTTCCTATACGGTGGGTAACGCCACCACCAAACGTTCTATTTTGAAGTGTTTCACTCATGGCGTTACCTTGCAATATCTTCACTTTTGGTTTGGCTTCAAACTCAACATGTCTTCATGATTATCTTCACTACGTTGATTATATAGATGTATACATACTAGTGTTCTGTCCTCTACAACATTCACTTATAGCTATGTCTTCTTGGTTGAATCTTTTGAACTAAGTGAATGTGATCGGACCCTAATCTCTCTATGCTCTCTATCTCAAATTCTATCTCTCCAAGTCATATGCATTCTATTGAAACTGTCGAATGTCTTCACTGCGTCCTTGTCAGCAGAAGACATAGAGACAATCATAAAGTCCGTTTTCAATGCTCATTCCTCCACATAAAATCCGGAGAAACAGGAACGACCGCCCGACAATCCAAGCGTGCGTGGGAAGTGGAACAAACCCCAAACTTCCGCAAACAGGCCACGCGTTCCTCAGATGCGAATCACTAGGGGCACCTGTGTAATAGCACAGAGCCGCCCCTGTGCCTATAAATTCACACTTACCGCGGTCATTATCTCCTTCTTCCACCCTCGCACGAACCCTAGCGCCACCGCTAGCTCTCGACGACACCGGCGATGAAGCGCTTCGCTGCCGCAACCTCTCCGACGCCGTCCTCACACCGACCGCGGACATCGTTCTGTCCGCCATCGCCGTAGGTGTCTTCCGTCGCCAAGTTAGGGCATGGAGGACTGAACTGCTCGGCATCATCTCCCACTCCATCTAGCAGTTCCAAGTGTGGTAAATAAAACTTCTTTTTACAGCCCCTTTTGATCTCATGGTTCTGTCACTTTCTACCATAAGAAGTTTCTCTTCACACAAGTTAGATCTCTCAATCTGCATCTCATAACATGCCTAGTATATTCACTTATGCTTCATGAAGTAGCTAGATTCCTCACTTGTACTGATCTGTGGGTTCGTACAAATCTGGAACCAACTTCTCATCTATGAGTGAATGTCTCCGCACGATGAGGTCAATGTCTTCTAAAATGATTAATCTTCAAAACCTTCTGAGAATGCATATGACCTCTTCCCCTTCCCTCGCACTTTAATGATGTCACAGGTACATGTCCGTGGGAGAATCCTTCGGTTCTCATAGTCTGCATTCATTTGCAGAATTCCTACAGCATCACATAAATTCTCCTGAAGCCAGTTCCTGTTGGTCTAGCAAAAGAAAGCCTTTGAAGCCTTTGAAAGTTTTGAAGCCTTTCAAGTTAAAGTTTATGGCTTCAGAAGCAGCAGCAAGGAAGGGGGGCAGACAGCGACGTGAAGGAACTTCCAAAGATCTGCCTGAAGACCTGGCAGAAATCTATAAAACAGATCCTGAAGAGAATTATGGGCAGCGCAAGACCCGAATCCAATGGATTCAACGCTATTGGGCTGAAGAATGGTTCAAATACCGCTTCACAACCCAAGAGTATGCTGAGAAAAGTGCCATCAAAAGACCGTGGGGAGACATCTTATACAAAAACCTTGTACCTAGGTCCAGAGATGAAGCTATTGCCCAAAGCTTCTATCCATGCATGGTTCGTGGGCCACAGCCTGATGATGCACATCCGTCGTCACTACTGTGGTGTCGTGACGACAATCTATTCAAGCGCAACTTCCAGTTTGCCCAACAATCAGCGAAGCAGAACAAGAAGAAGTTGGGGTTAGACTTCAACCCTGGTCCCTCAGCACCAAGGGCAGATGGTACACGCTACGCAGAACCCAATATCATCGGTCCGTATGCCAATCTTGAGGGCCTCATCACCCGCATCTTAGTCCAAGGGACTGTCGTGAATGACCCTCCAGCTGACTCTGAGTCTGATGAAGCTCCTGCTGTACCGAAGCCAAAGCAGTCAAAGAAGCCAAAAGCTTCAAAACCAGCCCCTTTATCAAAAATCTCAAGGGCGAAGCCATTGGAAACTGCACCTCCTGAAGACAGTGTGCAGTCTGAAGACGTATCCCGCGTCTCCAAGCCCCAGAAGGCCAAGGTGCCTCAGCCACACACCGGCAAAGAGCTCACAGCTGCTGCCATTCTGCACAGCGAAGCCATTGATCTGTCAAGTGATGAAGATCTTGGAGATGACGCTCTAGAGCAGCTCATCAAGAGCAAAGAAGAAGCTGAAATCTTCAACAATTTGCCTCTCTTTGATGTCGCCATCATCCACAACTTCATCGACGAATGGTTTGCCACACCAAACATCAGCTTTGAAGATCTGCAGCTGCCTGTTGGCCTCAGCGTCGCCTTCCAAGGCGCAATTGCTTCAGAACTTGCCATTGCCCAGTGCATTGTTGAACTGAAGCAGAAAATTGATCATGAAAAGGCTCAGTTCAAGAAGAATATGGCCAAGCTCAGCGTGCAAGAAGTGAAGAGCTTCAAGACCATGTTGCATGAGCTCAAGGAAAACTTTCTGAAGAAGCGTGCGGAAGCTCAGGGCTCACCTGAGCGGATGAAGTCTCTGGCTGAAAGATGTGTACAAGCCTACAATCAGGCTAAGAAGCGCAAGGCACTTGGGCGTCCTGGCATCGACCCCGCGATGGCCGCGAAGAAAAAGAAGAAGCCTGCTATGGCTGAACCAGAGGCACCTAGGCAAGAAGCAGTTCCAATTGTCTTCCCAACTGCAACGACTGGCTCGAAGCCAAAGAGCCGGTCAACAGCTTTAGAGCTCAAGAAGACAAGAACTGCTGAGGCTGAAGCCAGGAAGAGGAAAAGCTCTGAAGCCTCTCCTACTGCCCCCAGCAAGAAGAAGCGAAAGATCAAGAAATCTCGGGCTGCTTCCACAGAGCCCTTGATAGTTGAACCTATCTCTATGGTTCACCCCAACGCAGAACGACAACTGACAGTTCATGAGCCTGCTTCCACAGAGGCTCCTGAAGCTGAAGACATACCAGCAGCCGACCCCATTGCTGCTGAAGACATTGGTCATCAGGACAATGTACAAGATGATGTAGCCCTTCCTCAGTATGAACAAAGCGAGCTCATCAGCATTGGTCGTCCTCTGACGCTAATTGCACAAGATGCGTCATGGGCGGATCGCCCTCAAGAGGAAGAAGACAATGAGGCCTAGCCCACTCCAACCCCACAGGCGTCGTCTGCATTCCGCAGGCTTCGCAAAGGTCCAAGGCCTCAAGTCTATGCTGAAGACATTCCCGCTGCATCAGCCGCAGAAGACGCACCACAAGAGCCTACTCCTATGCTCCACCAAGAAGCAGTTCTCCAGGAGAACGTGCTTGTGACTGACCCTCCAGCTAGTCAAGCGGAGGCTGAAAATGTTGAGGCTGTCACAACCAACACTGAAGCCAATGTGGAGCCCTCCCCACCAAAAGCTTCAGTAGACAGCGAAGCTACTGATCCAGACACTTCTGTTCCTGAGTCTACTGTAGGTCCTCAATTTGATTACCATGTTGAGCACAGGCCTCATGTCCAGAAGCCAGTCCCAAGGCTGCCAAGGTTCCCAGGTCCTGCATCAGCACCTGGCTCCTTTGACATCAATAGCTTCAAGGCAGACAATACGTTCTTCAACAGCTCCAAGAACCCCTATTCAAGGGAAAGGATTTCATCAGATAGGTTCTGGAGCTATCCTCAGTGCAACTACTATTCATGCATCCTATACAACCAAGGTCGCATCTTCCCGCACAAGCGCCTTGATGTTGAAGCCCTTGCTGGTCTGCCCTGCTTAGAGGAAGCGCTGGATTGCTTCAAGCAAGTGGGTCTGCTGCAGTTTATAACTGATGAAGAGCACTGGAATGAAGAGCTTCTGTTGCAATTCTATGCCACCCTACACATCAAAGGATACAACAGAGATCCAAAGACTTGGGCCCTGGAGTGGATGACCGGCAATGTCCATCACGAAGCCAATGCATTCGATATCATTGAGCTCACCGGCCTGCCCACTCCTGGCGAACTCTTCGAGGAAGGCTGTCCACTACACACTGAAGCTCTTGAGAGCATATTCCAGAGGCCTGAACCAAATATGAGTCAGATGCTCTCCATGATGAAGCCATTGCCCCACGATGCTCCTTATCCAACAGAGTTCTTTGTTGAAGACTTTGAGTACCTGCCCAGAACCATCTATCACATTCTCCGGTGGACTCTCTGGCCTATTAAAGGACACTCTCCAAATGCCAAGATCGAGGGTGCAATGAAGACTCTGATATTCTGTATCCTTCATGGCAAATGCTTCAACGCACAGGATTTCTTCATACGCCAACTCGATGCATCAGGCTCAGATCTGTTTGGTTTAAAGTTCTATGCTCCTTGGGTAATGAGACTGATCAAGCTTCACTCTGCGATCTCATATCAGCCCTCAGCCTGCAACCATCGGATCTTCTTGCCAAATGTGGATACCTCTGCTGAAGCTATATATCCTGAGCCTGCCAAGCAACCTTTGAGTCTTCAGAATGCAGAACACCAGAGCTTCACTCAAAACGATGAAGGTGTTGAAGCCATCTCCAGGGTGTATCCTTTGGCTGGCACTACACGTGCGCCACACCCCGCTTCAACTGAAGCCACTGATAGTGCAACTACTTCCAGACCCAAGAAGCGCACTCGTGTTCTGAATAACCGAGAGCTTCTTGTGGCCCTTCATCAAAAACAAGATAGGCATCACGACTGGCTAAAGCGTCAGATGAAAAGCCTCTTGGTGGATGTTAATCGTCTTCGAAATCTTGCCACGAAGAATGCTTTCGTCACTCATGAAACCTGTCGTCGTACATGGAAAGGGCTATCAATGATGTGTACTGAAGCTGAACTTGAAGAGGATGGCTTCACTGAGCAATTCAAGTTTGACACCACACCTCCTAGAAGGGCTGTGATGCGCAACACACCATCACTTGAAGACTCTGAGTTTTCTTCATCTGCTGCCACAGTCACTGCCAGAATCATTGATGAAGAAGACGATGCTACATCACCGCCACCTGCTTCAGCACCTCCAAGCTCTTCTGCACCGCCAAACACCTCCAACGACCCTGCTGCTCCTGGGAACGAGTAGACACTCTATGTCTTCAAACCTTTTTGGTCCTTGCTGACAAAAGGGGGAGAAGCATATGGGTTGATAGTCTTCAAGCGGGTCCATATGGGCGGGTGCTTTATGTTTTGCTATATTTTGCTTCGTGCTTACAACTCTCGTTTTTGCTTCATTTGGTTCTTTGAGTTGTAACACTAAAACTCGATGGCCATCTGCTACTTGGTTGCCAACCTGTTTGCGAAGATAAATTTCGCATGTGCGATGATAAATTCCGCACTTATCTCATTTTGCAGACGTCCATTTTCCATTATGCATGTCATTATCTTCATATACTTTCACATGCATAGTGGATTGTCATCATAAGCTGAATTGGATCTCCACAAGTACAACCTGCCATGTGCATTTGCATTCCAAAAGCAAATTAGCTTATATGCACATCTTCAGGGGGAGCCCTTGAAACTTATGAAGACAATTCCTTATCCTTTACAATTTCACAGACTATATTCCCCGTTGAAAACTTCAACTAGTTTGTCATCAATCACCAAAAAGGGGGAGATTGTAAGTGCATCTAGTGCCACCCCTAGTTGGTTTTGGAGTATTGACGACAAACCTAGTTGAGGGACTAATGTGTTTGTGAGAATTGCAGGATAACACAGGTAGAAGTCCCTCATTGATTCGGTTTTACTACCAGAGATGACCCCTAAAAATGTATGAAGACATTGAAGCCAAAGGTGGTATATGAAGATATTCACATTGAAGACTATGACAAAAGAAGACACGTTATGAAGCCTATGGAGCTCGAAGACTTAGATCTTTCATAGTTCTTTTTCTTTTGTGTTGAGTCATAGGAACCACCGTACTGTTAAGTGGGGTCCAGGAGAACCAGTCAGAATGACTGAAGTGATACCTAAACCAAAAAACCTATGTCTTCGAGTGAAGACAATGAGAGCGAATCTTGTCCAGAGCCAGACAAGTCAGCTTTGCTTGTAGCCCAAGTAAAGTTGCCATGAGAGTTTGAAATCTGACCGTTGAGACACGTGTCAGTTCCTTAGTGACCCAGGGTCATTTCGGACAAATCAGGTCGGGTTGCCAAGTGGCTATAAATAGCCCACCCCCTACAACCATAAACGGTTGGCTGCTCAGATTTTAGTGCACGGATTTTGTCGTTTGAGAGCAACCCACCTCGAAGCCTTTGAGAGAAAATTCCTAGCGAGGAGAAAAGCCCTAACCACCCAGAGCCAGAGAACATTGGGCATCACTTAAGTCTTCTTGTCTGTGTGATCTGAAGACTTATTACACTTGAGGACTGTGAATCCTCCAGACGGTTAGGCGTCGCGTTTAGAGCATCCAAGAGACATTGTGGATTGCCAGTGAACGAAGTCTGTGAAGGTTTGGGAGTCTACCTTGAAGACTTACTAGAGTGATTGGGCGAGGACTATGTGACCTTAGCTCAAGGAGAATACGGTGAGGACTTGGTGTCCTGAGCTGCGTGTTCAGGACTGGGTGTCCGGGACTGTGTGTCCTAAGGTTTAAATACCTAGCCGCTCCAACCAGACGTACAGTTGTCACAGCAACTGGAACTGGTCCAACACATCATTGTCTTCAACGAGTCATCGGTTTCATCTTCACTTCCTTTTTCTTACTGTTACTCATTGTGAAGCCATTGCATGCTTGCTCTATCTTTTGTCTTCACAACGTGAATGTATGATCTGTTTGGCTTCATAACTTCATAACTTCTTCCTACCTGATCCTTATTACACTGCAGCTGTTTGTCTTTGTGCTTTCACTCTATTGAATACTTGACCATGGCTTGCCTAGTGTAATCTAACTTCCGCTGCATAGTAATAGGCAAAATCTTCGCTGTTTGTCTTCATAACTCCCATGTTTTGAAGACTTTCATAAAAATCGCCTATTCACCCCCCCTCTAGTCGATATAACGCACTTTCAGTTATGCTTGTTGAATCTCTTGGCTACAATTTACTTTTCGTATCTAGACTTGCTGACTTTGGTTTCAATGTCCTATTTACTGAAGTAGATTGCCAAGTGTTTCGTAGATATAACCATAAAATGGTCTTTAACGATATATGTAGAGGTGATCTTTACATTGTTGATTTCACTAAAAAGGCTCAACCTAGAACTTGCTTAATTGCTAAATTTCTAAAGGCTAGTTGTCGCATAGAAGGCTAGGTCATGTGGGCATGCGAAATCTTGATAAGCTTATTAAAGGTGATCATATCCTTGGAGTAAAAGATGTTATATTTGACAAGGATAGACTTTGTAGTGCTTGTCAAGTAGGAAAACAAGTTAGAGGAAGTCACCCCGTGAAGAACATTATGACCATAAGAAGACCGCTCGAGCTACTTCATATGGATCTTTTTGGTCCCAATGCCTATAAAAGTCTCGGTGGTAACTCATTCGATCTGGTTATAGTTGATGATTTTTCAAGATTTACGTGGGTATTCTTTCTTGATGATAAATCACAGGTCCAAAAGATCTTCAAAAACTTTGCTAGGAAGGCCCAAAATCAATTTGAAGTGAAGATCAAGAAGGTTCGCAGCGACAATGGAACGGAGTTCAAGAACACAAATGTGGGTACCTTTCTTGATGAAGAAGGGATCTCACATGAGTTCTTGGCTACGTACACGCCTCAACAAAATGGAGTTGATGAGAGGAAGAACCAAACTCTTATTGAGATGGCTAGAACGATGCTTGATGAGTACAAGACTCCAAAACACTTTTGGGCGGAAGCGGTTGAGACAACTTGTCATGCAACAAATCGCTTGTATCTTCACAAGCTACTAGGCAAGATGGCATACGAGCTCCTCACCGGTAACAAACCCCAAGTTGGATACTTTCGAGTATTCGGCTCAAAGTGCTACATTCTTGATAAGCATCATCGCTCTAAATTTGCTCCTAAATCTCATGAAGGTTTCCTACTTGGTTATGGCTCAAACTCTCACACTTACTGGGTCTACAACAATTTCACCCAAAAGGTTGAAGAGGTGAAGTTTGATGAATCTAATGGCTCGCAAGTAGAGCAATTGCCAATTGATGTAGGAGACAAAGACCCTTTGGAAGCAATTGAAGATTTGTCTATCGGCAAGCTTCCACCTCACGACAAGGTGAACCAAGAGTTGACTTGGAAGCATCCACAAGTGGGACACACCAAGACGAAGAAAACGAGGACGTACACCAAGATGAACCTCCTCAACCTCCTTCACCACGACAAGAGAACGGCAACGTCAACAATGAAGAAGGCCAAGAAGAAGAAGAATATGTTCCACCCAGACCCAAGCAAAAGCTTCCACGAGTTCGATCAAGAGTCGCTAAAGACCATCTCGTCGAGCAAATCTACAATGATATCCAAACCGGGAGAATCACTCACTCTAAAACTCATTTGGCTAACTTTTGTGAACATTATTCATTCATCTCTATCATTGAACCTATGAAGGTTGAAGAAGCATTGGAAGATCCGGATTGGATAAATGCCATGCATGAAGAGCTACACAACTTTGAGAGAAATCAAGTGTGGACATTGGTCGAGAAGCCCGACAACAACCACAACATCATCGGTACCTAATGGGTGTTTCGCAACAAGCAAGACAAAGATGGTCAAGTCATCTGCAACAAAGCTCGTCTAGTCGCCCAAGGCTACACTCAAGTCGAAGGTATGGACTACGATGAGACATATGTCCCCATTGCTAGACTTGAGTCCACCCGCATCTTACTTGCCTATGCTAATCACCATGATATCACTTTATACCAAATGGACATTAAAAGTGCTTTTCTACACAATGAAATTGAGGAGGAAGTTTATGTTAAACAACCTCCCGGCTTTGTCAATCCTAAGAAACACGATCATGTTTACAAACTTCACAAAGCCCTTTATGGTCTTAAACAAGCTCCTAGAGCGTGGTATAAATACTTGACCAAGTTCCTTATTGAAAAAGGCTTTTAAATTGGAAAAATAGATTCTACTCTTTTTACTAAACAGGTTAATAGTGAGTTATTTGTATGCCAAATTTATGTTAATGATATCATATTTGGCTCAACTAATCCTCATTTTAGCAAGAAGTTTGGAAAGCTAATGTCAGAAAATTTTGAGATGTCTATGATGAGTGAACTCAAGTTCTTTCTTGGTTTGCAAATCAAGCAAACTAAGGAAGGCACCTTTGTCTCTCAAACAAAGTACACCAAGGACTTATTTAAGAAGTTCAACATGCAAGAAAGCAAAGGTATGAAAACTCCCATGCCTACTAGTGGACATCTTGACTTGAGTAAGGACAGTGAGCCGGTTGATCAAAAAGTTTATCGCTCTATGATCGGTTCATTGTTACTATTTGCCTCTCGTCCCGATATTATGCTAAGTGTGTGCATGTGTGCACAATATCAAGCGGCCCCCAAAGAATGTCATCTTAAGGCTGTGAAAAGGATAGTGAGATACCTAATACGTACACCAAATTTTGGTATTTGGTATCCTAAGAGGTCATCTTTTGATCTTGTTGGCTACTCCGACTCGGCTATGCCGGAGACAAGGTTGATAGAAAGTCCAGTTTGGGTACTTGTCAATTTATTGGTAGATCTCTTGTGTCTTGGTCTTCCAAGAAACAAAACTCGGTATCCTTATCCACCGCCGAAGCGGAATACATTGTCGTTGGTTCAAATTGTGCTCAATTACTTCGGATGACCCAAACTTTCAAAGATTATGGGATTAATGTGAAACATGTTCCATTGCTTTGTGACAATGAGAGTAGTATTAAGATTGCTCACACTCCCGTGCAAAATTCTCGAACTAAGCATATTGAAGTGCGTCATCATTTCACTCGAGATCATGTTGCTAAAGGGGACATCGATCTTAAGCATGTTCATACTGATAAGCAATTAGCGGATATATTCACCAAACCGCTTGATGAGAAAGCATTTTGCTGTTTCAGAGGTGAATTGAACATCATTGATGCTTCAAACTTGGAGTGGGAAGTCCATTTGGATACATGCAAGGCATGAATCTATGACAAATCCTTGATATTTCTCTTATGATTATATTCATATGTCTTGGATATATTTGCACCCTTGCATGTTATCTAACCCTTGTAGGTACTTGGATGAATCTAAATCTATGAGATAGCAACCCACTCACATCTTGAGCGATCTCTACATTACCAAGTCTCTACAATACGGTGGTTGATGACAAGGAAGCATGAAACCCTTCAACATATCCTTCGACAAATTATATGTATCAAACTTCATGATTGTCATTTTGGATACACAAGTGCTCTTCCTTGCAAAACTAACCCATGTAGGTAGATGAACTCAACTCCAAGTGCTGCTCCCAACCATTCTTGTGCTACATCAACCTTGAGCACCCCATGCAAGTTCAACTACATGATAAAGATCAACACCACCACCCAAGGTATGTCATTCCGTCTTAGAGAAGCTTTACCTCAAGACATAGGTCAAAGCAACTCAACAAGATGTGAATACATCAAATGCTTAAACAAAAAATGGTAACCCCATTTTGAGCTTAAACGATGAGTATGACTTATGATCAAGTGTTCTTACTTGACTCCTCAGTCAATATACTCTAACATAGGTGACTTTGTCACCGCCCAATTCTAGATGAAGTTCTCTAGTGTTTCCTTGAGTTTTTGCAAACTTCATCTAGATTTCCTTTGCTTCGGTTTGTTCTGCATTCCTTGCATCCAATTCCATGCAAATCCTTGTGAGATCTTTCTTGTCTAGTGAGCTGAGGTGACAAGTGTTTTCTCTATGATAAACTCGCTCACACCGGTTTGTTGTTTTCGGTCCAACTGAACTGTTTCGGTGCAACCGGAACATACCACTCGGTGCAACCAATTTCACTACAGGAAAGACAACTTGCCACTTGTTCCTGCATTCTTTTTGCTCCAGCTCCACTCAATGATTCTTGTCTTCTACCAGCATCACATTCGACTTGCTGCTTTGCTTTGTGACTCAAGGACCGAACCCATTGTAACAAACATCCAGAAGAGCCCTTCTTGGAAATTGATGTCAAAGGGGGGGAGAGATCACATCAAAGCTTAATTATTTCTATAGGGGGAGAGAGTTCTTCAATGAGAAAGAAGTATCACATCAAAGACCCTGGATGCTTGGTGTTCAAGAGGAGAGAAGTTACATGTCTTTAAGAGGGGAAAGACATGTTCATTTTTTATCTCTTTCTTTCGTTGCTTTGATTTTCTGTTCGCTATGTTCTCCCAGTATCCCAAGCAAGATTCAGGGGGAGCAAGACATCTAAGGGAAGGAAATCCTTGGATTCATTGCATATCTTTACCTTTGGGGACATGTCTATATCCAATAGAGTAATTAGTACTCACTCTCTACATGTCATCCCAGTCTTGGTACTCTTGTGGTTTCTTTGTTTACTCTGGCTAGTAGATGTATCAGTGTTATCTAACCTTGTTTACTCAGGTTCATTTCTCCTAAGCCAACTCAAGACCACAAGGTAAGTCTATGCATCACACTCATGTGCATGAGGACTTCTTGCTGATGTACATATTTTTTGCAAGAAAGACTCATGAGCACTCAGGTACATCTCCTATATTTACATATTTTGCTCTGATGCATATAGCCAAGATACATGTAACACATTGCTTACTCTATCATGCTATGCATTCACATGTTCTTATATTCCATATTTACACGATTGCATACATATAGGGGAGCCTATGCATGTTACATCTATTTCCAAAGCTTTACCTGTTATTCTCTATATCTTTATCTAAAGCTTTGATGTATGATGTCATCAATTACCAAAAAGGGGGAGATTAAAAGCACAAGTGCTCCCCGAGTAATTTTGGTAATTAATGTCAACATATCTCTTGTTGGACTAATACTTTCATCTAGCATATTTCAAATAAGTCCAACAGTGGAGTGGCTTGGACTAGAGGATGTGGGACCCCTTCAAGATGATGAAGACAAATGATTGGCTCTAGCTAAAAGCTCAGGACTCTACATTTTTCATTTTAGTGATCCAAGATCACATTGAGTCCATAGGAAAGCCAATACTATTAAGAGGGGATGAGGTGTTGCTTAATGAGGTTCTTGCTCAAAGTGCTTAGTGATATACTCCACAACCCTCAACCACTTTCTCATATCCAAATATGTCCCAAACCAAAAGTCAAACTCGGCCCCACCGAAATTTCCTATCCGGCAGCACCGAGTTCTCTTGGCATAGTCACTGCCAGAAACCCTGATCAATTCGGTCTCATCGATGGGATCTCGGTATCACCGAGAAAGGCTTGCAAACTCTCTGTTGCCTATTGCATTAATTTCGGTCTCATCGAAACATGACATCGGTCCCACTGAGTTTGCTTGGCCAACTCTCTGTTTAGCTTATTACCAAAATCGATCCCACCTAATTTGTGTAAACGGTCCAACCGAGATGAGGCTTTACCCTAACCCTAGCACATCGGTCCCACCGACTTGATCAAATCGGTCCCAGCGAAAACCCTAATGGTCACTTTATGAACAAAACCGGTCTGACCGAGTTGTGTGATTCGGTCCCACTGAGTTTGGTGATTTGTGTGTAATGGTTAGATTTTGTGTGGAGGCTATATATACCCCCCCACCCACTCTTCATTCGTGGAGAGAGCCATCAGAACATGCCTACACTTCCAACATACATTTTCTGAGAGAGAACCACCTACACTTGTGTTGAGGTCAAGATACTTCATTCCAACAACATAAATCTTGATCTCTAGCCTTCCCACAAGTTGCTTTCCACTCAAATCATCTTTCCACCAAATCCTATCCTATGAGAGAGAGTTGAGTGTTGGGGAGACTATCATTTCAAGCACAAGAGCAAGGAGTTCATCATCAACACACCATTTGTTACCTCTTGGAGAGTGGTGTCTCCTAGATTGGTTAGGTGTCACTCGGGAGCCTGTCGGATTTCGGGTTCCGGCAGACCCTTGAGGTTCGAACACTGGGGTGCGCGCGGAGATTTCACCTTCTACCTACCTGCACCCCTCCGCCTCACTAAGATCTAAGCTATGGAAAGAACAGCACAAGAGACACAGAGTTTATACTGGTTCGGGCCACTGTTGTGGTGTAATACCCTACTCCAGTGTGTGGTGTGGTGGATTGCCTCTTGGGCTGATGATGATGAGCAATACAAGGAAGAACAGCCCCGCGAGGGTCTGTTCTTGGCTGGGGGGACGAACTGCTGGGAGGAATTCAGTCACCCTTCTCTCTCTCTCTCTTCTCGATTGCGATCCGATCTCGATCCCCCTCTTCTGTGGGTGGCTAGTCCTATTTATAGGCAAAGGCCCTGGGCCTCTTCCCAAATATTGAGCGGGAAGGGCGCCAACAATTGGCCATTTTGGAGGGGAACATCTGGTACACTTATCCTGACTAAAGTTGGTCCTCGCCTGCCAAAGGCTCTGGTGGTGACGCTGGCTTGGGCTCCACAATGACTTCTTCCCTGCCGTTGGACTGGTCTTGGTCTCGTTGCACAAAAACGGGTGACTTTGCTTGATGCTCTCGCCTGCGCTTGGTCCCTTTGCACCAAACAGGAAAGGAGGACACTGCGCGGGCTGGCGCCCGCCTGGCGCCCTTGGTCGTCATGGCTGGCGTCACGGGCACCTCGTGAGGTACCCCGCCTTAATATCTCCGCCTCCTCGCGAGCCAGCCTGATGAGGCCATGCCTGAGGAAGCTCCGTGTCGTCTGCCCCGCGAGGCTTGGCCCCTCGCAAGGGTCTTGGGTCTGTGTTGATGAAGATGGGCCGTGCTGGGCCCCCTTTGAGCCACGCCGCAGGCCGCAGGCAGGCAAGTCTGGGGACCCCCGTTCCCAGGACACCGACAGTAGCCCCCGGGCCCAAGGCGCGCCCGGACTTGGCCGTGCAGGGAGGCGAAAGGGCAAGGGCGAAGTGCCGCGGGCCCTAACAGCCTGCGGCCTTGGGCGCCGCGTGGCGGTTGGTTGGGCATGGGCGGCACTGTTCCCCCACGCCCCCCTTATTCTACGCCATGCTAGGCGGACTCGTAGTCGTACACAGCCGCTCCCCTTTTTGTTGCTCGAGCGCCCTCTGTCCTTCCTCCGTTCGAACTCCAGCTTCTGTCTTCAACCCAATCTCGAACCTTCCCCCCCCCCTTCCCATCACCATGGCTCCGACGAATAAGGGAAGAGGGAAGAAACACATGCCTCCGCCTTGCTCGTCGCCGATGGCGGCCCCCGCCGAGGGCTTGGGCAAGGTCAGCTCGGCTTTGGCCACTATCTTCAATGAATGCGGGAGGACGATGGCCTGGCCCGCGTCCCACTTCTCCATCGATATGATAGTCACTGAGGTCCCATATTTTGCCGACGCCCTGTGGGCGGGTCTGGTTCCCCCCTTTTCTGATTTCTTCAATGTCGTGCTTTCCCACTATCAGGTCCACATGATGCATCTGGGTCCTGAATCCATCACCCTCCTTTTGGTCTTCGCCTTTGTTTGCGAGGCAATGATGGGCATCCTTCCTTCGGTTGCCTTGTTGTGCCACTTCTTCTCTCTGTGCCTTGTCGACCCTACCCAATGCTGGGCGTGCATGAGCTTCATTGCCGCGCCTGAGACAGCGGCCTCAGGGATTGACTTCAGGCTCCCTCTGCCCGCGGCTGGGTTCCGCGAGCGGTGGCTGTATGTGGATGCAGGGGTGCCCAGCCCCCTGCTATCGGAGCCAACTTCGCCTGCTGTCCCTAATTCGGGCTGGGGCCAGGAGACGCTTGAGAGCCCCCGGCTCGTCTTCGTCTCGCACCGCTTCGCGTTCTTGAGGTCGCTTGGCGTGACAGCGCCCAAGGTGGTGAAGGAGTTCTTGCTACGCCGCGTTGCTCCTCTCCAACGCCACTCCCGCCGGATGTGGGCCTTCAGCGGGCGTGATGATCGTATGAGGCTCCAGGAAGAGGACCTGACTCCTGAAGTGCTGACGCCAGCGCTCTTGATCCTGACTGGGGACCCCAACCCTGGCAGCATCCAGCAGGGAGGGGCCTTGCTGTACCTCTGCCAGAACAGGGGCGATTTTGTGAATCAGATGCCTATCTTTGATGAGTGGGGGTCGTGCCCCGCCGGCCTCCGGGGGCCTCGCGAGAACCCAGTGATGGTGACTGCCCTTCTGGTCGGCCAAGGCGACTCTTCCTCGAGTGGCAGAGCAGGGAGGCATGAGGCGCCAGAGGCCGAGGGGGCTCCCGGCGGGGTGACAGCGCCGGGCGATGCTCATGAGGGAGCAGCTCTTGGGGCCCGTGCCGCTGAGGCTGAGGGTGGCAAGCAGCTGCCCTCAGCGCCTGCGACTGAGGTCCCTGAGGCTCCAGCCACTTCTCTTGGCGAGGCGATTGGCAGCGCGCATCAGGCAGGCGCCCCTGACACGGATCGCCTTGACGCTCCGTCTTCGTCGCAGGTTGATCCCTGCGCTCAACTCTTGGGCCGCTTCCGTGTGGACTTTGAGGCCCTCCGGAAGAGAAGGGAGGCCCTGGGCAACGATTACCCTTGCCGCCTGCCAAAGCGTAGGAAGTACTTCACCACTGATGAGTAAGCCTTCTCCTTTCCCAGCTCCCGATCCTTCTATTGCTTTTACTGATCCTTGCTCCGCAAGCCCTTCCAGCTGAGCTCGCGGAGCTGGCTGAGGTGCCGTCTCCCTTGGCTTCGCCCCCTCCACCGTCCTCAAGCGCTCCGAGTAGCAGAGCCCTTGCGGTGAGGGCGAACGGTGAGGCAAACCGTCCCGAGGCGCATCGTGGCCCTACGCACCTCGAGATCCTCCTTCGCGGGCCTTCTCGTGGCATAGCCAGCCTACCGTGGGCTTCTCGCCTGGTCGTGGACTGCGATTGGCTGAGGCGCTCCCTGCGCTATTCATCTAGGGACGGGCTGGCTCCAGGCCAGGCTTCTGGCGTGGCGTGCCCGGCCGTCGCGAGAGTGCCAGCCCCCAGCCCCCTGCCCGGAGGGGGAGTGCTGATTCGAGGCCCCCGGCGCTTGCTCGGGGCAGATGATGGTGTGGAAGACGTGCTCGAGCGTGCCCGGGAGCGTTGCGCTCTTCGCCAAGGATTCCTTCGAAGGGCGGCTGACGCGGTGAGCCTGCTTGGTGAGGAGCTTGCTGATGAAGACGCGCGCCTTGAGGCCGAGGGCTTGCGCCTGGCTGCAGAGAGGTGCGAGCTGGAGGGCGCCATCGCCCTTGCGCGCCGTCAGCGCGACCTTGACGACGCAGAGGCCAAGGCGTCGCTGGTGGCCTCTCGGGAGTCCCGATCTTGGGCCGCTGAGGAGTCCCGGGAAGCTAACCAGCGGCGAGAGGCCGCGGAGGAGCGGGCTCGGGAGCTCCTGGCCTGGTGCCACTCACTGGAGGAGCAAGTGGAGATGCGCGAGGCAGCCCTCGCATCGATGAAGGTGGCCTCTGGCGACCCAGCAGAGCTCCAGAAGCGTGAGGAGGCGCTAACGCTGGAAGCCGCCAAACGTACCCGCGAGTACGAGTGTCTGGAGATGAGGGAGCGCTTGGTCACGCAGACGGAGGATGATGTCGCTGCACGGGAAGCCTGTGTCCTTGAGGAGGTCGAACGTCGGGTGGCGATGGCGCGCTTGAACCTCGAGCATGAGTTCGAGGAGAGGTTGGAGTTGATCCGGGCCGAGGCTGAAGGTAGGATTGCTGCCTTGAGGGCTAAGCTTGAGGAAGCGACGCGGCGGGCCGATGCTTTTCGGGCTGCCCTTGAGGTAGCGCAAGGGGAGTCAACCACCTCCCAGGCCGAGCTGCTCCTTCTTCGCCAGCGGGTGGAGGAGGCTGAGGTCGTCGCGCGCCAGAATGCGGACAAGATACGTCAGCGGCGGATCCTGGAGCATGAGCACGGCCCCATGCTCACCACGCTCCGGGAGAGAGCCAACACAGCCTTGGGCAACATCTGCGAGGCGGCTGTTGGCGAGCCGCACGCAGTCAACTACGCCGGCAACCTTCAGTTCTTCACCGACGTGGTGACGCAGCTGGAGGCGCGATCGGTCACGGCCGACAGGTTGGTGGAGGGGAAGAGCCGCGCCCTGCTCGGGCGTGCATTTTCTCGCGTCTTCAGCCATCTCCAGAACATGGATCCCCACTTCGATTTCGACGCCGCCATCGCCCCAGTCCCCCAGGCCGTCCGAGACGACCTGGCGCACTGGGTGGAAGACAATGTGGATGCTCTTGTCACGGCCTTCGCTTCAGACAACGACGGCGTGATCGTGGCTGCCGACGAGGGCGGTGCGGTGAACGGCCCTGACGCCGCTGGCGGCGATGCAGACAGCAATGGCGAGTTTAGCGATGCCAGCAACGGTTCGGGTGGTGCTCCTGAGGACGCATTGGGGGATTTATTCGACTGATCGTGCATCGTTCCTGTTTCCTTACCCTGCATGAATAGAACTAAGGTTTTGGCCTGATGGCTGTGAGAGCATTTTGGAGGGGGAGCCCCTCATGTAAAACTTGTGTTCTTCGTACTAGTAGACGTTACATTGCCCAGGCACCCGCGCCAAGTGGTTGGCTTAAGCGACGCGCTGGTCGGCTAGTTTACCTTTGTCCCGTGCGGGCCCTGAGGTAGCCTGTGGGAGGCTGTGGTGTAACGCCCCGAGACCGATGTGCCAGGTGTCCTCCAGTTATTCGCTGTTGTTGCGTTGTCATTGCTTGCGTGTCATGCATTGCATATCATGTCATCATGTGCATTTCATTTGCATACGTGTTCGTCTCATGCATCCGAGCATTTTCCCCGTTGTCCGTTTTGCATTCCGACGCTCCGTTCTCCTCCGGTGGTCCTTTCTACCTTTCTTTCATATGTGGGGATTAAACATTTCCGGATTGGACCGAGATTTGCCAAGCGGCCTTGGTTTACTACCGGTAGACCGCCTGTCAAGTTTCGTACCATTTGGACTTCGTTCGATGCTCCAACGGTTAACCGAGGGACCGAAAAGGCATCGTTTGTGTTGCAGCCCAACACCCCTCCATTTTGGCCCAAAACCCACCTAAACCTCCTCCATCATCTCGGTCGTTCGATCACGATCGCGTGGCCGAAAACCGCACCTCATTTGGACTCTCCTAGCTCCCTCTACCTATAAATATGTGCCTCCCTCCGAAATTTCCGCGCAGATGAAACCCTAGCTTCTTCCCCTCGCGCCGCTGGACGAAAACCCCCACCGCGCCGGACAATGTCCGCTACTGCTGCCACCTCACCCGGACCAATCCGGAGCCGCCACGTCGCCTCCTCCGCCGCCCGAACCAACCAGCGCCCGCCACCTCAGCGCGCCGCTCCACTCTCTCTCCTCCCGCGCCGCCGCGGCCCGCGGGGCCCGAGGCAGGCCCGCCCGGGCCCGGAGCCGCCGGCGCCGTCCTCGCGCGCCCGCCCAGCGCTTGGCTCCGCCTAAGCCGCTGTGCCCCGCTCGTTGTCGCCGGTGGCCGCGCCGGCGAGCCACCGCCCCCACACCCCGATGCCGGTGACCTCGTAGCTTGACCCCGCCGGCACCACCCCGCTCGCTCGTTGCCTCTCCAGCGTGCCACGGCCGCCGCCGACCTCCCTACGCCGCCCCGCGCCGGGATCCGGCCGGATCCGGTGAGATCCGGCCGGATCCGCCATCTCCGGCGAGATCCACCCCTCTCCCCGCCATCTCCAACGAGAACCGTGCCGGCGAACCTCGGGTCCCGTGCCATTGACTTTTACCTCGAGGGTATAATTTCTACTAAGTCCCCGAGATTTCCATGTTTCATATGCCCTTGTTCATCATGTCGTAACTCATCATCCGTAGATCCGTTTTGGGCGTATAGCATATCAAAATGTTCGCCTCAAAGAGCACATCATTTCATCTCATGGCATCATTTTCATTTGAGCTCATCTTGACGCCCGAAATGCTGTTGGAAGAGTGCTATTTGAGATAGTTGCCAGATCTACTGCTCCAATTAGCTATTTGTCATTTTTGCCATGATTATTGTGTTTTGTTATATGCCATGCCATATTTCCAGGGGTGCCATCCATGTATTTTTTTGATGTGTGTGGTGACTAGCACAAGTTTGCAAAGTGGTGCATTCGTTAATGCTGATTTCAGGGACTTAGCATTTCCACTAAGTCCTTGATCTGTTTATCTCAATATGCCATATGTTCATGTTGTTTCCTAGTGATCCGTGCCTCTTTTGAGGATGATCAGTAAGGATGATTTGTTAATCTCGTAGTGCTCTATCCATCCATGCCTTTGTTTGCAATTATGGAGCACCCTATCTTGAGTCAATCGAGCTCTACTTTTGCTATTTCGTGAATCTGGGCAGATTGTCTACTTGTTAGCGATTTTGCCGAGGATGTTCTAGTTGATCCGTGCATGCTATGTTATTGTTCTTGCCATGCTAGCTTGTATAATGTGTATTATTGATGGGTGTATGCTTAGATTGTCATGCCTTGCTCTGTGGTGAGTGCATCGAGCTCGTAAACATGCCTACTTGATATCTGTTTTTGCATGCTCCAGTTTTTCTCTAAGTCTGTAATCTGTTTATGTTTTTGCCATGTTCACATGCTTGCAATTGTATTTTCTGATCCCTTTTGGCTCAAGGTCACTAAGGGAATTTTGTTAAGCTCATTGAGTAGCTCCATGCCATGCTTTGCCTTGCCATGTTCAGGTCCTGTAGCATATAGTTTTCATGCTCCAAAGTGTGCTACCTGATCTGAAATTCCAGACAAGTGTTAATTTCACTAAGTCTGAGATATGTTTACTATTTGCGCTTTTGACATGCTTGTTTGAACCTGTTAATGGATGAATTGGCCGTAGCTCAGTGTTCATATTTTGTTAAGAATCATGAGTGGATCCCTGCCATGTATTTTGTTGTCATGTTTGAGTGCTGTAGCATGTTCATCTTGTTGCATTTAGATGGCTACTTGCTGTTTATCGCAGACCGGTGCCATATTTGTTTTGCTCGCCATTTCCAAACTGTAACTCCGATTCCAGCGTTCTTTATATCGTTTTCAAGAGATTTCATCTCACCTTTCCAGTGGCACACTTGGATTTCCATGTTGAGGCCAGGTTCATTCATTCCCTTGCAAATCATGCGTATGCATCGCATACCGCATCCCGCATATCATACCATGTTCATGTGTTGGTTGTTTACTATGTTGTGTGCTTCTTTCCGGTGTTTGCTTCTTCGGGTTGGTTCTGGTAACGTCGCGTTCGTGAGGATCCGTTCGACTTCGTCCGTTTGTCTTCCTCATGGACTCGTTCTTCTTCCTTGCGGGATTTGAGGCAAGATGACCATACCCTCGAAATCACTTCTATCTTTGCTTGCTAGTTGCTCGCTCTTTTGCTATGCCTATGTTGCGATACCTACCACTTGCTTATCATGCCTCCCATATAGTTGAACCAAGCCTCTAACCCACCTTGTCCTAGCAAACCGTTGATTGGCTATGTTACCACTTTGCTCAGCCCCTCTTATAGCGTTGTTAGTTGCAGGTGAAGATTGAAGTTTGTTCCTTGTTGGAACATGGAGGTGTTGTTCCTTGTTGGAACATGTTTACTTGTTGGGATATCACAATATATCTTATTTAATTTATGCATCTATATACTTGGTAAAGGGTGGAAGGCTCGGCCTTATGCCTGGTGTTTTCTTCCACTCTTGCCGCCCTAGTTTCCGTCATATCGGTGTTATGTTCCCGGATTTTGTGTTCCTTACGCGGTTGGGTATAATGGGAACCCCTTGAAAGTTCGCTTTGAATAAAACTCCTCCAGCAAGGCCAACCTTGGTTTTACCATTCGCCACCTAGCCTCTTTTTCCCTTGGGTTAGGCCAGCCCAAGGGTCATCTTTATTTTAACCCCCCCCCCCGGGCCAGTGCTTGTCTAAGTGTTGGTCCCAACTGAGTAGACTGCGGGGCCACCTCGGGGAAACTTGAGGGCTGGTTTTACTCGTAGGATGTCTCATCTGGTGTTGCCCTGAGAACGAGATATGTGCAGCTCCCATCAGGATGTCGGCGCATCAGGCGGCTTTGCTGGTCTTCTTTTACCATTGTCGAAATGTCTTGTAACCGGGATTCCGAGTCTGATCGGGTCTTCCCGCTAGAAGGAATATCCTTCGTTGACCGTGAGAGCTTGTGATGGGCTAAGTTGGGACACCCCTGCAGGGATTTGAACTTTCAAAAGTCGTGCCCGCGGTTATGGGCAGATGGGAATTTGTTAACGTCCGGTTGTAGAAAACCTGAAGTTGACCTTAATTAAAATACATCAACCGCGTGTGTTACCGTGATGGTCTCTTTCTGGCGGAGTCCGGGAAGTGAACACGGTGTTGGAGTTATGCTTGACGTAGGTTGTTCTAGGATCACTTCTTGATCATAGTTTTCTCGATCGTGCTTTGCCTTCTCTTCTCGCTCTCATTTATGTATGTTAGCCACCATATATGCTAGTCGCTTGTTGCAGCTCCACCTCATACCTTTTATCCTACCCACAAGCTTAAATAGTCTTGATCGCGAGGGTGCGAGATTGCTGAGTCCCCGTGGCTCACAGATACTTCCAAAACCAGCTTGTAGGCGCCGATGAGTCCGTGCAGACGACGCAACCAAGCTCAAGGAGGAGCTCGATGAAGATCTTGTCCTTCGTGTTGTTTCATTTCTAGTTGATCAGTAGTGGAGCCCAGTTGGGGTCAATCGAGGACCTTGTCGCATTTGGGGTAGTCTTCTTTTATTATGGTTCCGTATTCAGACCTTGATTGTATTTGGATGTTGTAATGCTTTATTCATGTATTTGTGTGAAGTGGCGATTGTAAGCCAACTATGTATCTCTTTCCCTTATGTATTACATGGGTTGTGTGAAGATTACCTCACTTGCGAAATTCCTTTCAATGCGGTTATGCCTCTAAGTCGTGCTTCGACACGTGGGAGATATAGCCTTACAAGTTGGTATCAGAGCTTTCCCCGACCTTAGGAGCCCCATTGCTTGATCGAATTAGCGGACGAGTTGAATCTAAAAAAATGTTTTGAGTCATTTAGGAATTATATATCAGAGAGTTTAGGAATTCTTTTTACTCCACAGTCCCTTCATCGCTCTGGTAAGGCATCCTGACGTTGAGTTTTGACTCTTCTCTTCTCAAATTTCACTAAATTTTTTTAGGATCACGCGGGTATCTTGGAATCATTCCGATCGATTTGTGGCGAGAACATTGTTCTTGGTGCCTCCTGTCATTTAGGGGTTGTGGCAGTGTCCCGGGGAGTTGAGCTCCGAGGTGTTGTCGTCACAATTTTATCGTTGCAGTTCTGGAATACCTGAGTTTAGTTTCGCCGACATCGAAAATCTCTTTTATGCAGTTCGTTGGTGAGATAACCTCGACGCCACCCAGTACTGGGGCGGGAGTTCGGGAGTATTGCCATAACTTGTATAACGGATGCTTTTCGAAGGTTGAGGTAGACAATTTCCGAAGGTTTCTTGGTTATGTGTTGAAGGATGGATACACCTGGATGTAGGATTTGTTAGTTTTGGGTGAGATATTATGCTTCCCCTGTATCCCCAACACCTGATTGCATAACCGGAAAGTTTCGGGAGTTTCTAAGTGGGAATTCAAGTAGCTCTTAGGATATCTTTCCGACAGATGTATGATATGAAATTGGGGTTCGACGTCTAGTGGTCCGCCTATTCACGGTTGGTTTTACAGTGGTCTCGTTGTGTCTTAAAGAGTCCTTGGCTATGCCAACTCGGGGACGCTTCGTATGTCATGTGCACTACCTTGTACATGATGGTGATGTACGATCGAGCCCGTGTAGGACCCACCACGAAAACTTTGGACGAAATCTCTATCATATGTTTGTTCCGGCTTATTCCGCAAGCCAATCCTTTGTTTTGTTTTGAGTTGTGGTATTCAAGTTGCTTCAATGTCAAGTGTTGATTCCATACCCTTTCCCAAATGGTGTTCTCATGCTCCTATGTGAATACTAAACCTTCATGATAATCGAGACTGTCATGTCAATCCGTTTCAACCGGTGTGTCTCTCATCAAGCGGATCCGTTCATGTGCAACATCCGCAAGATTCAATCTCAGCTTTCTAAACGGTGTTCGTTCATCCATCCTAAGTTGTCTTTGTTGTCCCTCCCTCCCACCCTTGCTTCTTAAGGACTCAGATTCCTTAATCAAGTATCCATGGTATCGATGGAAGTCTCTCCATTCTGTTCTTTCAATGTTCTTATCCGGTGATTCTCATGAAGATTCTAATGGAGCTTCAAGTTCGTCATTCTTCATTCTTTTCTTCTCCGGTGGATTCAAGTCAAGCTTTCTTGATCTTACCCTTTTCCTCATTTCAATGCTTTCTCATGCCGGTGAAATTCTTAATCGTTCACCTCTCGCTATTCTATTGTTCCGGAGTGCTCAAGATATCTTGAAGATTCATGTTTCCACTCTGCTTTCGTAATCCTTTCAAGCTCTTTCGAGAGTGTTATCTCATTCTAGTCATTTAATTCAACCGGTGCAACCTCTCTTTTAAATCATTTCAACAGTATTTTCTTTTCAGTGGGCCCTAACCCATAGGTCTTTTCCCAGGATTTTACCTGACTCTTCTTATTTTCCCGGAGCTAGCCTCAAATTCTTTAAAGTTTGACGTAAGAATGATTTATCATCAGTCAAATGTCTTCTCCAAGATCTGTCAAAATCTTTTTAGCGTTGGCTCAATCTCTTCGCTTTTGATTCTTCTGGAGTGCCTAAACAATTCTTGGTGGTGTTTCTCGTCGTCATGTGAAGACCGAAGAAGAGTTTTACCTCCATATCTATCCGTTCTCTTAGAGATTCGTGGTTCTAATTCGAGGCCATCCTCTCATAATTCTTTGATTGTGAGAATTCTTTTTATCCATCCGGAGCAATTCAGGAGCCTTTTCAGTTTGTTCATCCGGAGCCCATCATCTAAGATTTATTCATTCTCAGCTTTCAGCAATCATTCTCCAAATTTTACAGGTGCTTCGTTCAAGTGATCTTTAATCGGCTCGTGATCTCTTTGTTCTCATGTATCTGAATCCTCTCAAGCATCTTTGCTTAATTGCTAATTCTTCCCGGTGTTTCTTCATGGTTTTAATCATTCTTTTTCAATTCTTACGGTGGTTCGTTCAAGAGTTCTCTTCCTTGGTTATCATATCAATGCATTCGTGTTTTCCAAATTCTACCGGTGGATCGTTGAAGACCTTCTCAAGCTCAAGTTATACCTCTCTTTAATCCTTTCCACGATAATAAGTAATATGCCAAATCCGTTGGTTGTCATCAATTTAATTGGTGAAGGATAAGCATAATGTAATTCTTATTCTTGTTTCATCCATATGTTAATCTTTTCTTCTAGAGTTTGTTCACGATGAGTAAATTCTTGGTTTCAAGTGCTCATCCTTCTTTCCCGGAGTTCCAAGCTCTAATTATCACGGAGATCCATCTAAATCATTACAAGGATTCACCTTGTGTTTTCAACTTCTCTTTCTTTCGTTATCCTTTTGTTTACCAGAGTTCTTTATGGAGGTTCTACATGATGGTTCATAAAGGATTTAATTCCTTCTCGAAGTTTTCATCGAGATTCTTTTCTAAGGAGCTCAAGCATTCTTCATCTTGCTATCCGGAGTGCAATTTCTTTCTACCGTATCTTTGGAGGTGGTATTATGTCATTCTTGATAATTTGAGTTCATGTTTTCATGATTCACATGTTGTCAAGATTGGGATATTTTAAATCCATCAATCTCGTCATTGGAGCTATCTTGGGTTATATTTCACCTAAAGCCTTCCCTAAGGATTGTTGCTATCTATGGTGTTTAGAAATGACCCAAGTTATTCATCTATCCTCCCGGTGAAATAAGCTTCTCATCTCCTTGTTTTTATCAATCTAATATATCGTTTCCGTTAGGGGAAGAATTTCACCTCATAGTTTTGAGATGTTCTCCATAAGCTCACTACAACCTTGTTCTTTTCGTTGCTGGTTTTCCAACAACTCCGTTCGACCCTTCTCCTAAGGATGCCTTCTCAAGCTCTTTTGGCAGAAGTTGGCATTTTCTCCTCATTTCTCCTATTTCAATTATCTATCTTCTATTCTTTTGTTCCGGAGGCATTGTGATGTTGCTTTCTTCAACCATCATCTCGTTTCATCAAAGATTATGTTCTTTTCATGATTGTCCATTTAACCGCAGTGTTGTGCCCTTTTGCTCAAGTTCTTTTCGCCTTATCAAGCCCTGCATCTCTTTTCTACCGGAGTCCTGTCCGACTTTGTTCTTCCTAGTGACTCTTCTCTACCGGAGTGCTTTCAACTTTGTTCTCCTCCGTTGTATTATTCTTTCAAATTGCTTAACCTCGCAAGGTTCTTTTGTTTCACTCGTTTGTCGTAAGAAGCAACTTAGTTTACCTCTTCTCTTTATTTTCTGTTTTCCCTCCGGTGCCATTCTAGATCTTGGAATGAGATCCTCTCGTAGTGGTGGAGTGTTGTAATGCCCCGAGACCGATGTGCCAGGTGTCCTCCAGTTATTCGCTGTTGTTGCGTTGTCATTGCTTGCGTGTCATGCATTCCATATCATGTCATCATGTGCATTTCATTTGCATACGTGTTCATCTCATGCATCCGAGCATTTTCCCCGTTGTTCGTTTTACATTCCGACGCTCCGTTCTCCTACGGTGGTCCTTTCTACCTTTCTTTCGTGTGTGGGGATTAAACATTTCCGGATTGGACCGAGATTTGCCAAGCGGCCTTGTTTTACTACCGGTAGAGCGCCTGTCAAGTTTCGTTCCATTTGGACTTCGTTTGATGATTCAACGGTTAACCGAGGGACCGAAAAGGCCGCGTGTCTGTTGCAGCCCAACACCCCTCCATTTTGGCCCAAAACCCACCTAAACCTCCTCCATCATCTCGGTCGTTCGATCACGATCGCATGGCCGAAAACCGCACCTCATTTGGACTCTCCTAGCTCCCTCTACCTATAAATATGTGCCTCCCTCCGAAATTTCCGCGCAGATGAAACCCTAGCTTCTTCCCCTCGCGCCGCCGGACGAAAACCCCCACCGTGCCGGACAATGTCCGCTACCGCCGCCACCTCACCCGGACCAATCCGGAGCCGCCACGTCGCCTCCTCCGCCGTCCGAACCAACCAGCGCCCGCCACCTCAGCGCGCCGCTCCACTCTCTCTCCTCCCGCGCCGCCGCGGCCCGCGGGGCCCGAGGCAGGCCCGCCCGGGCCCGAAGCCGCCGCCGGCGCACTCGCGCGCCCGCCCAGCGCCTGGCTCCTCCCGAGCCGCTGTGCCCCGCTCGCTGTCGCCGGGTGGCCGCGCCGGCAAGCCACCGCCACCGCACCCCGACGCCGGTGACCTCGTCGCTTGACCCCGCCGGCACCACCCCACTCGCTCGTCGCCTCTCCAGTGCGCCACGGACGCCGCCGACCTCCCTACGCTGCCCCACGCCGGGATCCGGCCGGATCCAGCGAGATCCGGCCCGGATCCGCCATCTCCGGCGAGATCCACCCCTCTCCCCGCCATCTCCGGCGAGAACCGCGCCGGCGAACCTCGGGTCCCGTGCCATTGATTTCCATGTTTCATATGCCCTTGTTCATCATGTCGTAACTCATCATCCGTAGATCCGTTTTGGGCGTATAGCATATAAAAATGTTCGCCTCAAAGAGCACATCATTTCATCTCATGGCATCATTTTCATTTGAGCTCATCTTGACGCCCGAAATGCTGTTGGAAGAGTGCTATTTGAGATAGTTGCCAGATCTGCTGCTCCAATTAGCTATTTGTCATTTTTGCCATGATTATTGTGTTTTGTTATATGCCATGCCATATTTCCAGGGGTGCCATCCATGTATTTTTTTGATGTGTGTGGTGACTAGCACAAGCTTGCAAAGTGGTGCATTCGTTAATGCTGATTTCAGGGACTTAGCATTTCCACTAAGTCCTTGATCTGTTTATCTCAATATGCCATATGTTCATGTTGTTTCCTAGTGATCCGTGCCTCTTTTGAGGATGATCAATAAGGATGATTTGTTAATCTTGTAGTTCTCTATCCATCCATGCCTTTGTTTGCAATTATGGAGCACCCTAGCTTGAGTCAATCGAGCTCTACTTTTGCTATTTCATGAATCTGGGTAGATTGTGTACTTGTTAGCGATTTTGCCGAGGATGTTGTAGTTGATCCGTGCATGCTATGTTATTGTTCTTGCCATTTCTAGCTTGTATAATGTGTATTATTGATGGGTGTATGCTTATATTGTCATGCCTTGCTCTGTGGTGAGTGCATCGAGCTCGTAAACATGCCTACTTGATATCTGTTTTTGCATGCTCCAGTTTTTCTCTAAGTCTGTAATCTGTTTATGTTTTTGCCATGTTCCCATGCTTGCAATTGTATTTTCTAATCCCTTTTGGCTCAAGGTCACTAAGGGAATTTTGTTAAGCTCATTGAGTAGCTCCATGCCATGCTTTGCCTTGCCATGTTCAGGTCCTGTAGCATATAGTTTTCATGCTCCAAAGTGTGCTACCTGATCTGAAATTCCAGACAACTGTTAATTTCACTAAGTCTGAGATCTGTTTACTATTTGCGCTTTTGACATGCTTGTTTGAACCTGTTAATGGATGAATTGGTCGTAGATCAGTGTTCATATTTTGTTAAGCATCATGAGTGGATCCCTGCCATGTATTTTATTGTCATGTTTGAGTGCTGTAGCATGTTCATCTTGTTGCATTTAGATGGCTACTTGCTGTTTATCGCAGATCGGTGCCATATTTGTTTTGCTCGCCATTTCCAAACCGTAACTCCGATTCCAGCGTTCTTTATATCGTTTTCAAGAGATTTCATCTCACCTTTCCAGTGGCACACTTGGATTTCCGAGTTGAGGCCAGGTTCATTCATTCCCTTGCAAATCATGCATATGCATCGCATACCGCATCCCGCATATCATACCATGTTCATGTGTTGGTTGTTTACTATGTTGTGTGCTTCTTTCCGGTGTTTGCTTCTTCGGGTTGGTTCCGGTAACGTCGCGTTCGTGAGATCCGTTCGACTTCGTCCGTTTGTCTTCCTCATGGACTCGTTCTTCTTCCTTGCGGGATTTGAGGCAAGATGACCATACCCTCGAAATCACTTCTATCTTTGCTTGCTAGTTGCTCGCTCTTTTGCTATGCCTATGCTGCGATACCTACCACTTGCTTATCATGCCTCCCATATAGTTGAACCAAGCCTCTAACCCACCTTGTCCTAGCAAACCGTTGATTGGCTATGTTACCACTTTGCTGAGCCCCTCTTATAGCGTTGTTAGTTGCAGGTGAAGATTGAAGTTTGTTGCTTGTTGGAACATGGAGGTGTTGTTCCTTGTTGGAACATGTTTACTTGTTGGGATATCACAATATATCTTATTTAATTTATGCATCTATATACTTGGTAAAGGGTGGAAGGCTCGGCCTTATGCCTAGTGTTTTGTTCCACTCTTGCCGCCCTAGTTTCCGTCATATCGGTGTTATGTTCCCGGATTTTGCGTTCCTTACGCGGTTGGGTATAATGGGAACCCCTTGACAGTTCGCTTTGAATAAAATTCCTCCAGCAAGGCCAACCTTGGTTTTACCATTCGCCACCTAGCCTCTTTTTCCCTTGGGTTAGGCCAGCCCAAGGGTCATCTTTATTTTAATCCCCCCCCCCCCCCCCCCCCGAGCCAGTGCTTGTCTAAGTGTTGGTCCCAACTGAGTAGACTGCGGGGCCACCTCGGGGAAACTTGAGGGCTGGTTTTACTCGTAGGATGTCTCATCTGGTGTTGCCCTGAGAACGAGATATGTGCAGCTCCCATCAGGATGTCGGCGCATCAGGCGGCTTTGCTGGTCTTCTTTTACCATTGTCGAAATGTCTTGTAACCGGGATTCCGAGTCTGATCGGGTCTTCCCGCTAGAAGGAATATCCTTCGTTGACCGTGAGAGCTTGTGATGGGCTAAGTTGGGACACCCCTGCAGGGATTTAAACTTTCGAAAGCCGTGCCCGCGGTTATGGGCAGATGGGAATTTGTTAACGTCCGGTTGTAGAAAACATGAAGTTGACCTTAATTAAAATACATCAACCACGTGTGTAACTGTGATGGTCTCTTTCCGGCGGAGTCCGGGATGTGAACACGGTGTTGGAGTTATGCTTGACGTAGGTTGTTCTAGGATCACTTCTTGATCATAGTTTTCTCGATCATGCTTTGCCTTCTCTTCTCGCTCTCATTTGCGTATGTTAGCCACCATATATGCTAGTTGCTTGCTGCAGCTCCACCTCATACCTTTTACCCTACCCATAAGCTTAAATAGTCTTGATCGCGAGGGTGCGAGATTGCTGAGTCCCCGTGGCTCACAGATACTTCCAAAACCAGCTTGCAGGCGCCGATGAGTCCGTGTAGACGATGCAACCAAGCTCAAGGAGGAGCTCGATGAAGATCTTGTCCTTCGTGTTGTTTTGTTTCTAGTTGATCAGTAGTGGAGCCCAGTTGGGGTCGATCGGGGACCTTGTCGCATTTGGGGTAGTCTTCTTTTATTTTGGTTCCGTAGTCAGACCTTGATTGTATTTAGATGTTGTAATGCTTTATTCATGTATTTGTGTGAAGTGGCGATTGTAAGCCAACTATGTATCTCTTTCCCTTATGTATTACATGGGTTGTGTGAAGATTACCTCACTTGCGACATTGCTTTCAATGCGGTTATGCCTCTAAGTCGTGCTTCGACATGTGGGAGATATAGCCGCATCGAGGGCGTTACATGTGCTGTCCTGAGTGTTCCCTGACCGAATCCATAGGATCTGCAGTAAAAAAACCCTCCTAAGAGGACGCGGCGGCGGCAGTCTGGGCTGCGTAAGCTAGGCCTGACCCGGCTCGCGAGGGGCTCACGAGGGGAGGCAGCTAAGGCGAAGTGGTAACCAAAATGCCAGAAATTGCTCGAACGAGACTAAGCACCCCTTCCCCGAACACAGGCGAATCTCAAATTCGAATCCAACTTAAATCCAGCGGGGGAAAGCGACAACCAAAGGGAAAAGCAACGAAAGCAGACAAAAGGCCGCGTCCGGTACCTAATCTAGTCTTGGACGTCTTCTCACCAGCGCGGAGCTAAGTGCTGCCACTGGGCGTGGGAGGGAGCCCCAGGGCCTAAGGCCGGCACCCCTGAGACTCCGGGGCGTGTACAGCCCCACTCATTATTACGTGAGAGTGTCATGGGGCGGCGAGCTTCACAGGCACTGGGCCTTCTTCACAGGTACCGGCCTTGCTTCATATCGCCAGACAAGGGCCCCGCCTTGCACCACGCTCTAGTGCCATCTACGACGACCGGAAACCAGGACGCCGCCGATGGGGTAGAGCGGTCGCCAGCGGTTCCCCCGACGACCACGGGTCCTCCGCCAGGGGCAGGCCCTAAGGCACCTCCCTAGCAGAGGGCCTACCTCCTAAGAACACCTTGCTCCGAACGCCGCGGTGGTGATGTCGGATCTCGGCCCCTCTCCTGCAGCCCCCTACGCCCTCCTCCCGAGGGGTAGAGACCGTGGGAGCGGGGCAGCTGCTCGCTGTGGTGACCTGCACCTCCTGCGATCCATGATTAGCGTATGCCTGTTCCTGAGGAATTAGTGGTACCCGATAGTCGTTGCCTCCAGCGTGGCCAGTGGGACCGTCCCGGGGCTCCTGGAAGGGCTCAGCTTCTGGCGCCTCGTCCGCCCAGCTTGGGCTAAGGAGCGAGCCTTGTTCGCCCTCATGAGGGTGTCCTTGGTCCATCATGAGGGGCACGTATTCTTCTGGCGCCGTTATCCCGAAGGCCATGCCGTAGTGCTCCGCGCGCCACGCAGCTCTGCTTGACGCGCCCACCGTGGGGTGGTAGCACGGCTGTCCACTGGGGCCATGGGTCGCGTCGAGTCCTTCTTATTCGCGGACCGGGAGCGGGGGCAGCGCCGCCGCCGGTCCGGTGCCGACGGCTTCGCTGGCGTTGGAGTAGCCTTGGAGCCCGCGGGCGTGCGCAGAGCCCCCGCGCGGGCCGCCCTGGGCTTGAGATGGGAGCTGGGTGCAGAAGGGGTGAGCCCCTGAGGCGGCGAAGCCCAGGAGCTCTGCCACCCGCTCCAGCAGCACGTCGCGGCCGCCCTCCAGCAGCCTACACTGCAGCAGCTCTCGGGCCACCGTGAGCGCGGCCCTCGAGTTTGCCTGCTCCCGGCGGGTGTACGGTGTCGTGGTCGCGGCGTGATTGAAGGCCCTTGCTGCCAACCGCGCCTGCCGCGGCGTGAGGGCTGTCGAAGCCTGTCCGCGTCGCCCACGGCCCGCAGCGCCTTGCAGACCACGAGCTGCCTGGGGCACGGGGTCGCCCGAGGTGAGCGGCTCTGCGCGGGCGGGCCACGCCGCCCATGGATCTGGGTTGCCCGCCTGGTCATCGGACATGGTGATGACGACGCAACGGGACACGAAGCGGTAGAAAGTGGATTCTGGCGCACCCCTGCCTGGCGCGCCAAATGTCGGATTTCGGGTTCCAGCAGACCCTTGAGGTTCGAACACTGGGGTGCGCGCGGAGATTTCGCCTTCTACCTACCTGCACCCCTCCGCCTCACTAAGATCTAAGCTATGGAAAGAACAGCACAAGAGACACAGGGTTTATACTGGTTCGGGCCACCGTTGTGGTGTAATCCCCTACTCCAGTGTGTGGTGTGGTGGATTGCATCTTGGGCTGATGATGAAGAGCAATACAAGGAAGAACAGCCCCGCGAGGGTCTGTTCTTGGCTGGGGGGACGAACTGCTGGGAGGAATTCAGTCACCCTTCTCTCTCTCTCTCTCTTCTCTATTGCGATCCGATCTCGATCCCCCTCTTCTGTGGGTGGCTAGTCCTATTTATAGGCAAAGGCCCTGGGCCTCTTCCCAAATATTGAGCAGGAAGGGCGCCAACAATTGGCCATTTTGGAGGGGAACATCTGGTACACTTATCCTGACTAAAGTTGGTCCTCGCCTGCCAAAGGCTCTGGCGGTGACGCTGGCTTGGGCTCCACAATGACTTCTTCCATGCCGTTGGACTGGTCTTGGTCTCCTTGCATCGAAACGGGTGCCTTTGCTTGATGCTCTCGCCTGCGCTTGCTCCCTTTGCACCAAAGAGGAAAGGAGGACACTACGCGGGCTGGCGCCCGCCTGGCGCCCTTGGTCATCATGGCTTGCGTCACGGGCACCTCGTGAGGTACCCCGCCTTGATATCTCCGCCTCCTCGTGAGCCAGCCTGATGAGGCCGTGCCTGAGGAAGCTCCGTGTCGTCCGCCCCGCGAGGCTTGGCCCCTCGCGAGGGTCTTGAATCTGTGTTGATGAAGATGGGCCGTGCTGGGCCCCCTTTGAGCCACGCCGCAGGCCGCAGGCAGGCAAGTCTGGGGACCCCCGTTCCCAGGACGCCGACAGAGCCTCCGTCAAGATTGTGGAGTTGAACCAAGGAGTTTGTATGGGCGAGGAGATCGCCTACTTCGTGAAGATCTACCCTAGTGAGGCAAGTCCTTCGTGGGCGATGGCCATGAGGGATAGACAAGATTGCTTCTTCGTGGACCCTTCATGGGTGGAGCCCTCCGTGGACTCGCGCAACCGTTACCCTTCGTGGGTTGAAGTCTCCATCAACGTGGATGTACGATAGCACCACCTATCGGAACCACGCCAAAAATCTCCGTGTCTTCAATTGCGTTTGCACACTCCAATCCCATCCCTTAACATTCTTGCAACTTGCATGATTCACTTTCCGCTGCTCATATACTCTTGTCATGCTTGCTTGATATGTATTGTGAATGCTCAAACTTGTGCCAAAACTCCACTTCTACTTAAAGAAATTAAAAGCTGCAACTTTTCTTGCTAAGAGTCTATTCACCCCCCTCTAGACACCTCTTCTCGATCCTACAGTATGGATCGAGGACTTCCACCTCCATAGCCACATGGCCCGCAGAGACGACCTTCATGCCATCAAATACCTACCACTAAAACTCAAAGGACCATCTCGGTACTGGTTAAATAGTCTGCCGGAAAATTCTATTGGCAGCTGGGAAGATTTGGAGTACGCCTTTCGCGACAACTTCCAAGGAACATATGTTCGGCCACCGGACGCCGATGACTTAAGTCACATTGTCCAGCAGCCCAGAGAGTCAGTCAGGAAGCTTTGGACTAGGTTCTTAGTTAAAAAGAACCTAATCGTCGACTTTCCGGACGCGGAAGCCCTTGCGGCCTTTAAACACAGCATCCAAGATGAATGGCTTGCACGCTACCTCGGTCAAGAAGGACCTAGATCCATGACAGCCCTTACCGCTCTAATGACCCGCTTTTGCATGGGAGAAGACAGCTGGCTCGCTCGCAGTAGCAATAGCGCCAGTGACTCGGGCACTTCCGAAATCCGAGACTGCAATGGCAAGCCACGACAAAGCAAACACAACAGTCGCAATGATAATGAAAGATCACGCGACAGAGCGGTCAACGCCAGATTCAGCAATCCCAAGCCCGGTCAACGGAAAAGGCCATTCAAGGCGAACGGAGACGGACCATGCAACCTAGACAGGATACTGGACCAACCCTGCCAGATTCACGGCCATCCCAATAAACCAGCTAATCATACCAACAGAAGTTGTTTGGGTCCTCAAGCAGGCCGGCAAGCTCAATGCCGAACACAAGGGAAGGGGGCCGCCAGGCAATAGGGACGACGGAGTGGTTCACCAGCCAAATGTCGGGGGTCAGGAGCAATTTCCCCCCGAAGATCGACCAAATTCGGAGCAGGAATAGTAGTTCGGCTTCCGTTTCCCATCTCATATACCCGTTAAAACTATACCGTGTATACATAACTATGCACTTAAGATACCATGGGCATTGGCGGAAGCATAATACGGACAAGTCTGCAAGCACTCCGGTAACATTTTTATCTACTTTCCTTTTTCTTTCTTCATTATCTCTTAAAAATAGGTGGCGCAAAGGAGAAACATCTAAGACCTACTACATCGGAGTTCGGATCCGTACACTCACCTATGAGGCTACTTCCTTCAAGGATTCCCCTCACCGAGGACAGGCGGCGCAAACGTGCGACAGGAGGTCCAAAATAACTTTTTGTAGACCGCACTCTTTTTCGATCCTGTAACATGCCTTCTTCCTCTGCCTTCGACCCAGGGCATATCAAATATCCGGGGGTGTGGCCTTTATATATATCAAGTAATCTTTGGCATATCGCTCAGGTCCTTGTTCACATTACCTGAATTAATCATCCACGTCTTTCCGCAAATGAATACGCCCCCTATGATTGTTTCACAGATATACCCCGGGCTTAACTTGCTAGGGGCTCAGTACGGGAACAAATGAGTTGCCAACAAAGTCCGAACAACTTTTATAGCGTACTTCAGCGTCGCGAGTTTGGCCTTATATGCATCAGCTCTGAATCATGTCTTGGGTCAATAGTTGGGTTGCCCGGCTCCTATGCTTGCTATCCTACATTCCGCTCTATCGGCTAGGGTAGTAAAGGGAGAACTACTGCGATTGTGCTTCCGGTTCACCTGGCTCAACACCTCAGTAGAGAAAGCTGAAAACTGACTATCATGATGCGGCGAGAGCTGGTCAACCACTCGATGACTTATCAGAATCTCTAGTGATTCCTCCGTGCTGTTCTTCAAGGTCTTCGACAAGGAAGGCCGCCACCTGGAGTGCTGCCCTCAAGGAGGTCGCCAGGACGACGCTGCAGCGGGCATTGGGCCCGCCACAGGTCTCGCCTGCAGCTCCTCCAGTGACAGTGGCGACTCTTGGTGGTCTAGCGACTCTCCTGAGCTCGCGGAGTCTCCGGAGACGAGCAATGACAGCTACGTGCCCCTGAGCTCCCGTCGAGCCCAGAGCAGGGCTGCGCCGTCCAGCCGCCGTCGCCGCTGATCTGGATGGGGTTGGCGTCGGCCTCACGTGGCCCACTGTTGATGATGGCATCGGCGACGTCTGGTGCGTGTAGATAGAACTCCTAGGAATTCCTTCCCTTTTGTTCCCTGTGAAGAATCAAGAAATGAACCCCATGGGGTCGTGTAAAGTGTCTGTAATGCCTTTTGTCAATATAGCCCTCATTATGAAGATTTGCGTGCGCATATCCTGCCAAGGCTCGGCCTCCCCTTTCCAATCCTGCGGCAGCTTGGTGCTCTATGCTGACAGGTCCCGGTCCCCAGGCAGGCTGCAGCCGTCGCTGGTATGCCAGGTCGCCTGCCGTGGTTAAGGCCAGGAGGTGAGCGGCCCGAGGTCCAGTAAGAGCTCCTGAGGCGCGATGCTCAATAGGCCCCCTTTAGCGCGCAAGCAGCTATCTTAGGATGGGAAAGGAAGAAAATGTTGCCACAGCAGGGCAGCAAAGGGAGTGAGCGAGGGTCTCATGCCGTAGCAACTGGTGGATCCAGAGCGAGAACTTATCTTGGCTGTTCGGGGTCGGCTCCTCGAGTCGTGCCAAACTCGCACGTCGGTTACCGTAGTGTAGCTAGGTCAGGCCCGTGCGGGTCTCCCCCTCCCCTCCATGTTCTTCTTGGTGCTCTGCGTCCTCAGGTACCGGCCCTCGAGCAAGCTCAGCCGCCGCTGGTATGCCAGGTTGCGTGCGGTGGTCAAGGCTAGGGGGTGAGGGCTGGAGAGCCAGTAAGAGCTCCTGAGGCGTGATGCTCAGGAGCCCCCCTTTTAACGCGCAAGCGAATCGCATGAGAGAAGAGGGAGAGTCCGCAGTACCGCCTGCTGTGGCCCTCAGGAGGTCCCTGCAAGTTAGCGCGAGGAAGGGCACCGGTCACCATGGTGATTGTTGGTTTGCTTCTGGCGTGTGAGAGGGAACTCCCTACTGCGGAGAGACCATGGGGCGTGTACAGCCCCTCCTTGATACATGGCTTGCACGGCTGGGCTAGACGAGGTGTGTCTGGTCACTCGTGAGCCAGCGCGGGACTCACGAGGCCCTACCTCAAGGCGGGTTGCGCCTGGTCTTGGTTCTTGTTTGCTGTCTTGGTCCTACGAGATGGTTAGACAACACGAAGGGTCCTGAAGAAAGACGGTCGGCGCGCGGCTCCCATGGTGGGTGGCGATCAAGCAGGTGATAGTCATAGATAGATTAAGCACGGAAAGCATACTGGCTTAAGTAAATGCAGGGAAGATGCATGCCACTGGGTCCGGCCCGAGCGGCTTGGGGATGATGCAGCCCGAGGGGCGTCCCCAACAAGGTAAGCTAAAGACATAAAAAGGGATACATGCCATAGGGACGGACCCACGCGGCCTGGGAATGATGCAGCCCTAGGGGCGCTCCCAGCTGAATGAACTTGGAAAATCTCACCTGGTTCTATTGGTGAAGGAGAGTTGGGGTAGCTGAAGGTATGCGGCGAAGGGGCTACTCCTCATGAGCCACCGGGGCCCTGAGCCTCGGGAGGCTCTAGGGGTCCAGGGGGTTCCTTGAGGACCGTCTTCATCTCTGTCAGCACAGCGTGGTGCCTGGCCTCCTAAGCCGCCAGGATGCTCCGCAGGTTGCGTTGATAGGCGGTCGCCACGCTCGGCAGGCCAAAAGGCATGCGAACGTAGCTGTGAGGTGGGCCCTTGCAGCGTCCCACGCGCGAAGGCCAGAAAATCTCCTAAGAGGAGGCCCGGTTGAGCCCTTGGACGTCGAAGCAGACGCGCAGCCCAGCATCCTCGCCTGGATGGGGAGCTGCGCCTAGTGAGCGGCGGCCACCACGCATGGCCATTGCGTCTTGTAGTTCCTGAGTGGTCTTGGTAATGAACTCTTGAATGGTGGGCACTCCTTGCCATGTGTTCTCCTGAGGGAAACGTGCCGCGAAGCACGCCTCCAAGTGGTGCCCAAGCGCCTCCCTCGTGATGCTGGCAAAGTCTGAGGTCCCCCAGAAGAGAGCCCCCCAGCCCTGCCCGAGAGGGGTGCTGGGCGTGCCTTCCTATCTGATGGAGCGAGGCGCCCCAGGCGCGGGCGCCTATCCTGACGAGGCGCCTCTTGCCTGAGGCCCTGAGCGGCGCAACTACTTCCTCTTCTTGGGGGTGGCCTCGGGAGGTCGCTCGCCCTGGCTGTCGGGGTCGTCGATTGCTGCAGCTTGGAAGGCACGCTCGAGGGGGCACACCGCTTCTTTTTCCTCGCACGGGACTGTGATGATTCTTCCGCTTCCCGGCATCTTGAGGACATTGTAGCCGTGATGGGTCACCTCCATGAACTTTGCTAGGGTTGGATACCCGAGGATGGCGTTGTATGGCAGGTGGATGTAGGCAACGTCGAAGTCCATGAGTTCGGTGCGGTAGTTGTTGCGTTCTCCGAAGGTAACAGGGAGGCGGACCTGCCCGGTCGGGGTAGTAGAGTCATCGGTCACTCCTGAAAAAGGCTTGGTAGGCTGGAGCTGGTCATATGGTACTTGGAGGTTGTTGAACATGTTGTCGGACAGGACATTGATCCCTGCGCCACCATCGATGACGGTCTTGGTAACTTGCACGTTGCTGATGACTGGTGAATAAAGCATTGGGAGGACGCCTGCAGTAGCTGCGCACTTGAGCTGATCTGCCAAACTGAACATGATGGGGCACCTGGACCACCTAAGCGGGCGCGTGGCCTCGAGCTTGGGGAGAACTGCATTCACTTCATGAGCAAACTGTTTGAAGATACGCTGCGAGGCTGGGGCTTGAGCTCCGCCCAAGCTGCAGGCGATAGCGCGCGGCTCCTGGAAGCCCCCAGCCCCCTCATCTTGATGGTGGTCTTCATTCCTTCTAGGTGGTGGCGGTAGTGGAGGAAGGCCAACATTGCCTTAAGGACGATCCTCAGGAGGCTGGTCCCTCCAGGCGCCCTCGCGAGGCTGATCCTGCCAGCGGTCCTCACGAGGCCAGTCGTGCCACTCCTGGCGCAGGCCACGGTCGTCCCAGCGTCCGCCACCACGTCCTCCTCCTCGGTCGTAGCCCCGGTCACTACGCTCGGGGCGTCGACCGAAGCGTCCTTCTCGAATGGCTCTGAGCTCTTGACAGACACTGGTGTTGTTGGTATGCAGGTTATGGAAGGCGCAAAATGGTCGGCTGCTCTTGGATGACTCGGGCTGGTCTCTGCCGTGCTTGGTGTCTGGTTCTGCCGCAAGCATGGCTGCTCCCTTGCGTTTCACGTCCTTGGCCTTGGCTTTCTTCTCCTTTGGGTCCGCGGCAAGGAGCTCGAGGAGGGAGAGGCGCCCCTCCTCAGCTCTTGCACACTTGGTCGCGATGTTGAATAGCTCCAAGGTCGTGCATAGCTCCTCATGGATGGCGAGCTCTTCCTTCATCTTGATGTCGCGGACACCGTCGGAGAACGCTGAGATGATGGCCTCGTCGGTCACCTTGGGGATCTTGATTCACGCGTTGTTGAAGCGCTGGATGTACTTCTGCAGGGTCTCTCCTGGTTGTTTCTTGATGCGGCGCAGGTCACCCACGACCGGGAGCGGTCGCGAGTGCCCTGGAAGTTGGCGATGAAGCGGTTGCGCATCTCGTCCCAGGAGGAAATTGAGCCTGGAGGCAGGTTCAGGAGCCAGGAGCGTGCACCATCCTTGAGAGCCATGGGAAACTAGTTCTGCATAACTTTCTCGTCGCCGCTGCCGCCTCGATGCTCAGCTCGTAGAGCTGCAGGAACTCCACGAGGTCGGGGGTGCCGTCGTAGCGAGGAGGCATATCTGGCTTGAACTTGCTCAGCCAGGCGACGCGACGCAGCTCGGGGGTGAAGGCGCGGCAGCTGGCCGTGGTCACCGGGGCCCGCCTTGGAGGTGGAACTTGTTCTTGGCGCCCGCGCACTACTACTGCAAGCGGCCCAGGGCCTTGCCGCAGCAAACGATCCTGACGTGGTGGTGCGAGGAGTGGCGGAGCGTTCGCTTGCGATCGAGGGACTTCTTGACAACTTCTTTCTTCACGCGCGGGCACCGGACGCAGTGGGTCGTGCCGTGGAGCCACGCGCCTTGGGGCTAGGGCGCCGTCTTGGTGCAGAGGTGGCAGAGGTGCTTCGTGAGCTGCGTCGCCCGTGGCTAGCGGAGGGCGAGGCAGGGAGTGGGACGGCGCAGTGGAGCCCCCTGCGGCACGGACAAGCTCGGCGATGCGGTCAAGCCAGTCCTCGTAGAGGTCGTCCACAAGGCGGTAGCACAGGAGCTCGTGCGCCATGAGGAGCGCGGCCCGTGCGTCCACGGGGACGCAACGAGCGTGAGACAACGAACAAGCGGGAGTCAGCGATGGAGTGGTTGTGCGGCCGTCCTGTCAGACCGAGGGGTGCAGCGAGGATGCTTGCTACTTGTTCCCCGCTGGGCCGGTGGCGGCGTTGGCGGCAGGTGACGGAGAGCGACGGGGTGGCCCGCCGACAGGGGCCGTCTGAGCAACGCGGGTGGCGAGGGCAGCCCGGCGCTCGACGCGGGCGCGGCGTGCGTCCGCCATGGAGACGATGAAGCGAGGCGATGCGGAGCGATGGGAGGGAAGCTTCGGCGTACCCCTACCTGGCGCGCCAAATGTCGGATCACTGGTTCCGGCAAAACCCTTAAGGTTCAAACACTAGGGTGCACGCGAAGATGTCCCCCCTACTGATCCAAATCCTAGCTCAGCTAAGATCTTACGAACTAACTCGACGAACTCGCAACACAAAGGACACAGATTTATACTGGTTCGGGCCATTGTTGTGGTGTAATACCCTACTCCAGTGTGGTGGTGGTGGATTGCCTCTGGGGCTGATGATGAACAGTACAAGGGGAAGAACAGCTTCCTGAGGTTGAGGTGTTCTTGTGCTTGGTGAACTTGTGTGTGTGAGGATCTGATTAACTCCCCCCTCTAGCTATGGTGTTGGCTAGTCCTATTTATAGAGGCCCTGGTCCTCTTCCAAAATATTGAGCAGGAAGGGAGCCAACAACGGCCAATTTGAAAGGGGACAGCTAGTACATCTTATCTTGACAAAAGTGGTCTTCGCCTGCAAAAGGCTCTAGTGGTGACACCTCCTAGGGCCCCACGGTGATCTCCGTCTTGCTGTCCTGCTGGTCTTGGTCTCGTTGCACCGATATGGAAACCTTTTCTTGATGCCTCAGTACTCCGCGCCTGCGCTTGACCCCTTAGCACCAAAGAGGAAACAAGGACGCTGCGCGCGCTGGCGCCCGCCTGGTCTTGATCGTCATGGCTCATGTCACTAGAACCTCGCGAGGTTTTCCTAGCCTTGAACTCTCTGCCCCTCGCGAGCCTGACTGGCGAGGCCGCTCCTGAGGAGGTATTGCATCGTCCGCCTAGCGAGGCTTGGCCCTCACGAGGGTCTTGAATGCCTTGTTGATGAAGATGGGCCATACAGGCCTGCTAGCAAAGCCTCGCCGTGGGCCGCGGGCAGGCAAGTCTGGGGACCCCTGTTCCCAGAACGCCGACACCTGCTTCTCCCAATCTTCGGAGGCGGCCCTTTTCTTCCTAGGAGGGAAGGAGATAGTGGCCCCCCTTCACTTTTGTCTTTGGATGAGGGGATTTTGATTCCTCCGGACACAAAGTCCGATGTACCCTTGGAATATGGGTCATCTTTGGTCCTCTCACTCTCCGCCTCGCCCTCCTTCACAGGGCCAGGGCCAGCATCCTTGTTAGAATAGGATCCGCTGGGCCCTCGGACAGAGGGGTTGAAGACATAATTAGTTTCGCCTTCTTTATCCTACCTTGGAAGAAGATAGCTTGCTTAGTACCATATTACGGTATGCATAATTAAAAAGTGTATGGGAGCCAAGTGCTTATCGGGGTATCTGGACGGTTGTAGTAAAGGCCAGCGTCCTCGGTAGTGTCCGGCCAATGTTTTCGCTTCCCAGAAAATAACTTCCACATCCCTTCGTGTGTGGTGCCGAAGAAGTGTTGGAGGGTTTGTGGTCCTTCTGGATTAAGCTCCCACATGCGGCGAGACCTCCGCTGGCATGGTAGGATTCGGCGAACTAACATCACTTGGATCACGTTAACAAGATCGATGTCTCTCTCGAGGAGGGTTCAGATGTGGCTTTGTAAAGTCTGCACTTCGTCAACTGATCCCCAGTCCAGCCCCTTGTTGACCCATGATGCAAGCTGTAACGGTGGGCCAGGACGGGATGTGGGTGCAGCTACCCACTTGGTGCTGCGGGGCTCCGTAACATAAAACCACTCCCGCTGCTAGTGATTGGAAGTTTCGGTAAAAGAACCTTTTGTCCAAGGAGTGCTGGTGAGTTGGCTGATCATAGCACCGCCACACTCCACCTGTTCCCCGTCGACTACCTTCGGCTTCACACTAAAGTTCTTGAGCCATAAGCCGAAGTGTGGGGGATTCGGAGGAAGGCCTCGCATGTAATGATAAACGCAGAGACGTGGAGGATAGAGTCCGGGGCTAGGTCATGAAAATCTAGTCTGTAATAAAACATTAGCCCCGGACGAAGGGGTGAAGAGCGAACCCTAGCCCCTGGAGGAAGTGGGAGATGAATACGACCCTCTCGCCAGATCTAGGGGTCAGAATAACCTGTCCTTGAGCAAGAAGCCTGTGGTGGACCTCCGCAGTCAAATATCTGGCTGCCCGAAGCTTTGCGATATCCCCCTCTATAACGGAGGAAGCCGTCCATCAGCCTTGAGAGCTAGGTCCGGACATGATGGGGAGGCTTGAAACAATGAAGTCGAACCTTGGGTGCTAGAGCTCGAGGTTGGGAAGGCTGAGGAGAGGTTTGGCATAAAAGGACGGCCCTTGGTTCCTTCATAAAGGCCGCGGGTATTGAACGCCTCCTCCTAAGCCTAAGAACCCGCCTTTCCTAAGGAATCTTTCCCGCGGGATGGTTGGGTTACCCACACTCGTATTAATGAAAATCCCGCACTTAGGGGACACGGTCTCTGCTTCGACAAGACGTGTCAATGAAAACCATGCCCCGAAACATGGAACGGTGGGACGGGAAACAGTTCGAAATAATGACCGAGAAGCGTGATGTCACATTACTTAAGTTGTCAGCAGATTGGATTTGTGGAATACTATACTCTCTACAACTGTGTGTTGAAGATCCGGACATGTTTGTTTCATTCGAAGACTGCTTTGGAGTTCAGAAGGAGGAACCCGCCTTGCAATGCCGAAGATAGAACTACGCGCTGGATATCTCGTCATTGAAGCCAGGTTCAGGGGCTACTGAGGGAGTCCTGGACTAAGGGGTCCTCAGCCGTCCGGCATGTTAGCCATGGGCCGGACTGATGGGCTGTGAAGATGCGAAGACCGAAGACTGTACCCGTGTCTGGATGGGACTCTCCTTGGCGTGGAAAGCAAGCTTGGCGACCAGATATGTAGATTCCCTTCTTTGTAACCGACCTTGTGTAAGCCTAGATCCTTCCGGTGTCTATATAAACCGGAGGACTTAGTTCGGATAGGGGAGATTCATTATGATAGCCATACAAGCTAGACCTCTAGGGTTTAGGCATACGATCTCGAGGTAGATCAAGTCTTGTAATACTCCTATTCATCAATATCAATCAAGCAGGACGTAGGGTATTACCTCCATAGAGAGGGCCCGAACCTGGGTAAACATCGTGTCCCTTGTCTCCTGTTACCATCGATCTTAGACACACAGTTCGGGACCCCCTACCCGAGATCCGCCGGTTTTCACACCGACAATCATCACACTTTTATTTACTTACAACTCAAAGATTACAACTCAATACCTAGAACAAAATATGACTCTATGTGAATTCCTCCGGCGGTGTACCGGGATATGCGATGAATCATGAGTGACATGTATGAAAGAATTATGAACGGTGGCTTTGCCACAAATACGATGTCAACTACATGATCATGCAAAGAAATATGACAATGATGAAGCGTGTCATAATAACGGAACGGTGGAAAGTTGCATGGCAATATATCTTGGAATGGCTATGGAAATGCCATAATAGGTAGGTATGGTGGCTGTTTTGAGGAAGGTATATGGTGGGTTTATGGTACCGGCGAAAGTTGCGTGGTACTAGAGAGGCTAGCAATGGTGGAAGGGTGAGAGTGCGTATAATCCATGGACTCAACATTAGTAATAAAGAAATCACATACTTATTGCAAAAATTGATTAGTCATCGAAACAAAGTACTACGGGCATGCTCCTAGGGGGTAGATTGGTAGGAAAAGACCATCGCTCGTCCCCGACCGCCACTCATAAGGAAGACAATCAATAAATAAATCATGCTCCGACTTCATCACATAACGGTTCACCATACGTGCATGCTATGGGAATCACAAACTTCAACACAAGTATTTCTCAAATTCACAACTACTCAACTAGCATGACTCTAATATCACCATCTCCATATCTCAAAACAATCATCAAGTATCAAACTTCTCATAGTATTCAATGCACTTTTTATGATAGTTTTTATTATACCTATCTTGGATGCCTATCATATTAGGACTAATTTTATAATCAAAGAAAATTACCATGCTGTTCTAAAGGACTATCAAAATAATATAAGTGAAGCATGAGAGATCAATAATTTCTATAAAATAAAACCACCACTGTGCTCTAAAAGATATAAGTGAAGCACTAGAGCAAAATTATCTAGCTCAAAAGATATAAGTGAAGCACATAGAGTATTCTAATAAATTCCAATTCATGTGTGTCTCTACCAAAAGGTGTGTACAGCAAGGATGATTGTGGAAAACTAAAAAGCAAAGACTCAAATCATATAAGACGCTCCAAGAAAAACACATATCATGTGGTGAATAAAAATATAACCTCAAGTAAAGTTACCGATAGAAGAAGACGAAATAGGGGATGCCTTCCAGGGCATCCCCAAGCTTAGGATTTTGGTTGTCCTTTAATTTTACCTTGGGTGCCTTGGGAATCCCCAAGCTTAGGCTCTTGCCACTTCTTATTCCACAATCCATCAAATCTTTACCCAAAACTTGAAAACTTCACAACACAAAACATAAACAGAAAATCTCATGAGCTTTGTTAGTATAAGAAAACAAACCACTACTTACAGTACTGCAATGAACTCATTCTTTATATATTTTGGTGTTAAACCTACTGTATTCCAACTTCTCTATGGTTCATAACCTCCGATACTAGCCATATATTCATCAAAATAAGCAAACAACACACGAAAAATAGAATCTGTCAAAAACAGAACATTCTGTAGTAATCTGTAGGTTTCGAATACTTACATAACCCCAAAAATTCTAAAATAAATTTATGGACGTGAGGAATTTATCTATTAATCATCTGCAAAAATAATCAACGTAATCACACTCTCCAGTAAAAAATGGCAGCAAATCTCGTGAGCGCTAAAGTTTCTGTTTTTTACAGCAAGATCGCAAAGACTTTCCCCAAGTCTTCCCAAAGGTTCTACTTGGCACAAACACTAATTAAAAGCATAAAACCACATCTAAACAGAGGATAGATGAATTATTTATTACTAAGCAGAACCAAAAATCAAGAAACAAAAATAAAATTGGGTTGCCTCCCAACAAGCGCTATCGTTTAACGCCCCTAGCTAGGCATAAAAGCAAGAATAGATCTAGGTATTATCATCTTTGGTATGCAATCCATAAGTGGCTCTCATAATAGATTCATAAGGTAATTTAATTTTCTTTCTAGGAAAGTGTTCCATGCCCTTCCTTAATGGAAATTGTAATCTAATATTCCCTTCTTTCATATCAATAATTGCACCAATCGTTCTAAGGAAAGGTCTACCAAGAATAATGGGACATGTAAGATTGCAATCAATATCAAGAACAATGAAATCTACGGGCACATAATTCCTATTTGCAACAATAAGAAGAACATCATTAATGCTTCCCATAGGTTTCTTAATAGTGGAATCCGCAAGATGCACATTTAAAGAACAATCATCAAATTCATGGAAACCTAACACATCACACAAAGTTTTTGGAATCGTGGAAACACTAGCACCCAAATCGTGGAATCTTTAATTTTAATTTTGATAGTGGGTTCCCACTCATCATAAAGTTTTCTAGGGATAGAAACTCCCAATTCAACCTTTTCTTCATAAGATTGCATTAAAGCATCAACGATATGTTTGGTAAAAGCTTTATTTTGACTATAAGCATGCGGAGAATTTAGCACGGATTGCAACAAGGAAATACAATCTACCAAATAGCAATTGTCATAATTAAATTCCTTGAAATCCAAGATAGTGGGTTCATTGCTATATAAATTTTTGACCTCATCAATCCCACTTTTATTAATTTTTGCATCAAGATCTAAAAACCCCGAATCATTGGAATGCCTTTTAACTAAAGTTGACTCATCTCCAGTCCCATCATTATCAAGATTCATATTGCAAAACAAAGATTTAATAGGAGACACGTCAATCACTTTTAGATCTTCATCCTTATTATCATCAAAACTAGAATAACACGCTTTTATGAAGCAATCTTTTTTTGCACGCATCCTAGCAGTTCTTTCTTTGCACTCATCAATGGAAATTCTCATGGCTTTGAGAGACTCATTGATATCATGCTTAGGTGGAATAGGTCTAAGTTTCAAAGAATCAACATCAAGAGAAATTCTATCCATGTTCCTAGCCAACTCATCAATCTTAGACAATTTTTCTTCAATCAAAGCATTGAAACTCTTTTGTGAACTAATAAATTCTTTAATATTAGATTCAAAATCAGAGGGCATCTTATTGTAATTTCCATAAGAATTGTTGTAGGAATTACCATAATTATAAGAGGAATTACTAGGAAAAGGCCTAGGATTAAATTTTCCTCTATACGCGTTGTTACCAAAATTGTTCCTACCAACAAAATTCACATCCATAGATTCATTGTTATTCTCAATCAAAGTAGACAAAGGCATATCATTAGGATCAGAAGAAACACTCTTATTAGAAAAAAAAATCATAAGTTCGTCCATCTTTCCACTCAAAACATTAATTTCTTCTATAACATGAACCTTTTTACTAGTAGATCTTTCGGTGTGCCATTGAGAATAATTAACCATAATATTATCTAGGAGTTTGGTAGCTTCTCCTAAAGTGATTTCCATAAAAGTGCCTCCCGCGGCCGAATCTAAAAGATTTCTAGAAGCAAAATTCAATCCAGCATAAAAAATTTGTATGATCGTCCACAAATTCAAACCATGTGTAGGGAAATTACGAATCATTAATTCCATCCTCGCCCATGCTTGTGCAACATGCTCATAATCTAGTTGCTTAAAGTTCATAATATCGTTTCTAAGAGAGATGATCTTAGCGGGAGGAAAATACTTAGAGATGAAAGCATCTTGCACTTATTCCATGAATCAATACTATTTTTAGGCAAAGAAGAAAACCAAGTTTTAGCATGATCTCTAAGTGAAAACGGAAATAGCTTCAATTTAACAATATTATTATCCACATCTTTCTTCTTTTGCATATCACACAAATCAACAAAGCTATTTAGATGGGTAGCGGCATCTTCACTAGGAAGGCCAAAGAACGGATCTTTCATGACAAGATTCAGCAAAGCAGTATTAATTTCACAAGATTCAGCATTGGTAAGAGGAGCAATCAGAGTGCTAATAAAAGCATTATTGTTGGTATTGGAAAAATCACACAATTTAGTATTATCTTGAGCCATCGTGACAAACAATCCAACACACAAGCAAACAAGAGGCAAACAAAATGAGGCCAGCGAAAAAGAGGCGATCAGAAAAGAGGGCGAATAAAATGGCAAGGGTGAAGTGGGGGAGAGCAAAACGAGAGGCAAATGGAAAATAATGTAATGTGAAGGATAAGAGTTTGTGATGGGTACTTGGTATGTCTTGACTTGATGTAGATCTCCCCGGCAACGGCGCCAGAAATCCTTCTTGCTACCTCTTGAGAACTGTGTTGGTTTTCCCTTGAAGAGGAAAGGGTGATGCAGCAAAGTAGCGTAAGTATTTCCCTCAGTTTTTGAGAACCAAGGTATCAATCCAGTAGGAGACTACACGCAAGTCCCTTGTATCTACAAAAACAAATAAGAACCTCGCAACCAACGCGATAAAGGGTTGTCAATCCCTTCACGGTCACTTACGAGAGTGAGATCTGATAGAGATAATAATAATAATAAGATAAATATTTTTGGTATTTTTATGATATAGATTGAAAGTAAAGATTGCAAAATAAATGGCGCCAGAAATAGCTAGTTGACGAGAGATTAATATAATAGAGAATAGACCCGGGGGGCATAGGTTTCACTAGTGGCTTCTCTCAAGATAGCATAATTATTATGGTGGGTGAACAAATTACTGTCGAGCAATTGATAGAAAAGTGCATAAAGAATATCTAGGCATGATCATGTATATAGGCATCACGTCTGTGACAAGTAGACCGAAACGATTCTGCATCTACTACTATTACTCCACACATCGACCGCTATCCAACATGCATCTAGAGTATTAAGTTAATAAGAACAGAGTAACGCATTAAGCAAAATGACATGATGTAGAGGGATAAACTCAAGCAATATGATATAAACCCCATCTTTTTATCCTCGATGGCAACAATACAATACGTGCCTTGCTTCCCCTGCAGTCACTGGGAAAGGACACCGCAAGATTGAACCCAAAGCTAAGCACTTCTCCCATTGCAAGAAAGATCAATCTAGTAGGCCAAACTAAACTGATAATTTGAAGAGACTTGCAAAGATAATTAAATCATACATAAAAGATTTCAGAGAAGAATCAAATATTGTTCATAGATAAACTTGACCATAAACCCACAATTCATCGGATCTCGGCAAACACACCGTAAAAAGAGTTACATCAAATAGATCTCCAAGAAGATCGAAGAGAACATTGTACTGAGATCTAAAGAGAGATAAGAAGCCATCTAGCTAATAACTATGGACCCGAAGGTCTAAAGTAAACTACTCACACATCATCGGAGAGGCTATGGTGTTTATATAGAAGCCCTCTGTGATTGATTCCCCCTCCGACGGAGCTCCGGAAAAGACCCCAAGATGGGACCTCTTGGGTACAGAAGGTTGCGGCGGTGGAAATAGGGTTTCGTGGTGCTCCTGGATGTTTTCGGGGTATATGGGTATATATAGGAGGAAGAAGTAGGTCACTGGAGCCACGAGGGGACCATGAGGGTGGGGGCGCGCCTCCCTGCCTCGTGGCCTCCCATTGATTTCTTGACGTCCACTCCAAGTCCTCTAGATCATGTTTGTTCCAAAAATAACTCTCCCGAAGGTTTCATTCCGTTTGGATTCCGTTTGATATTCCTTTTCTGCGAAACACTGAAATAGGCAAAAAAACAACAATTTGCATTGGGCCTTGGGTTAGTAGGTTAGTCCCAAAAATAATATAAAAGTGTATAAATAAGCCCATTAACATCCAAAACAGATAATATAATAGCATGGAACAATCAAAAATTATAGATACGTTGGAGACATATCAAGCAGCGGCTCCGGTGTTGCTTGTTTGTGTAGGGAAATGTTGCATGGAAAACAAAAAAAATCTACACACACGCAAGGTCTATCCATGGAGATGAATAGCAATGAGAGGGGAGAGTGTGTCAATGTACCCTCGTAGACCATAATCGGAAGAATTTGTTAACGCGGTTGATGTAGTCGAACTTTTTCGTGCTCCAACCGATCGAGTACCGAACGTACGACACCTCTGTGTTCAGCACACGTTTAGCTCGATGACGTCCTCGCCTTCTTGATCTAGCAAGACGACGAAGTAGTGGATGAGTTCCGGCAGCACGACGGCGTGGTGATGGTGATGGTGAAGTTATCTCCGCGGGGCATCGCCTAAGCATTACGAAAATATGACTAAGGGTGTAAATGGTGGAGGGGGCGCCGCACATGATTAAGACAATGTTGTATCCTAGTGTGGTGCCCCCTCCCACATATATATAGGTGGGGGAGGAGGGAGCTTCCCGGTGGCACCCCCAAGTAGGCCAAATCCTACTCGGGGTCCTCCCCCAAGCCGCGCCCCCTTTACTTTCTAGCAGAGCGGGGAAAGGCAAGGGAGGGTGCCCCCCCCCCCTTTCCTCTCTCCCATGAGGAGGGGAAGGTAGCAGGGGCTAGCCCTCCCACTTTTCCTTCCTAGGGCCGGCGGCCAGGGAGAGGTGTGCGCCAGCCCCCTTCTGGGCTGGTGTGACTCTCCCCTTGGCCCATTAGGCCCATAGACCTCCCGGGGTTGTCCGGAACCCCTTCCGGTGACCCGATGACTACCCGGTGCACTCTGAAACTATTTCGGTATCTGAATACCATCATCCTATATATAAATCTTTAGCTCTCGACCATTTCGAGACTCCTCGTCATGTCCGTGATCTCATCCGCGACTTTGAACAACATTTGGTCACCAAATCATATAACTCATATAACACTATAATGTCAATGAACGTTAAGCGTGCGGACCCTATGGTTTCGAGAACTATGTAGACATGATCGAGAAACCTCTCCGGTCAATAACTAATAGTGGAACCTGGATGCCCATATTGGCTCCCACATATTCTATGAAGATCTTTATCGGTCGAACCTTATGACAACATACGTAATTCCCTTTGTCCATCAGTATGTTACTTGCCCGAGATTCGATCGTCGGTATCTTCATACCTAGTTCAATCTTGTTACCGGAAAGTCTATTTACTCATTCCGTGATACATCATCTTGTAACTAACTCATTAGTAACTTTGCTTGCAAGGCTTCTTATGATGTGTATTACCAAGAGGGCCCAGAGATACCTCTCTGATACTTGGAGTGAAAAATCCTGATCTCGATCTATGCCAATTGAACAAACACCTTCGGAGATACCTGTAGGGCATCTTTATGATCACCCAGTTACATTGTGACGTTTGATAGCACACAAGGTATTCCTCCGGTATCCGGGAGTTGCATAATCTCATAGTCGAAGGAATATGTATTTGGCATTAAGAAAGCAATAGCAATAAACTAAACGATCAATATGCTAAACTAACGGATGGGTCTTGTCCATCTCATCATTCTCCTCACGATGTGATCCCGTTATAAAATGACAACACATGTCTACGGTTAGGAAACCTTAACCGTCTTTGATCAACGAGCTAGTCTAGTAGAGGCTTACTAGGGACACGGTATTTGTTTATGTATTCACACATGTAATTAAGTTTCCGATCAATAGAATTCTAGCATGAATAATAAACCTTTATCATGAATAACAAAATATAAAATAACAACATTATTATTGCCTCCAGGGCATATTTCCTTCAGTCTCCCACTTGCACTAGAGCCAATAATCTATATTATATTGTAATGAATCTAACACCCATGGAGTCTTGGTGTTGATCATATTTTGCTCGTGGAAGAGGCTTAGTCAACAGGTCTGCTACATTTAGATTTGTGTGTAATTTGCAAACTTCTATGTCTCCATCCTTGACCTTTTCATGAATGGAGTTGATGCATCTCTTGATGTGTTTAGTCCTCTTGTGATACCTGGATTCCTTCGCCAAGGCAATTGCTCATGTGTTGTCACAAAAGATTTTCATTGGACCCAATGCACTGGGTATTACACCCAGATCGGATATGAAGTCCTTCATCCAGACTCCTTCATGAGCTTCTTCCGAAGCATCTATGTACTCTGCTTCACACATAGATCCCACCACGACGCTCTGCTTGGAACTACACCAACTGACAGCTCCACCATTCAATATAAACACGTATCCGGTTTGTGACTTAGAGTCATCCGAATCAATGTCGAAGCTAGCATAGACGTAACCATTTACGACAAGCTCTTCATCACCTCCATAAACGAGAAACATATCCTTGGTCCTTTTCAGGTACTTCAGGATGTTCTTGACCGCTGTCCAGTGATCCACTCCTGGATTACTTTGGTACCTCCTTGCCAAACTGATGACAAGGCACACGTTAGGTCTGGTACATAGCATAACATACATGATAGAACCTATGGCTGAGGCATAAGGAATGACTTTAATTTTCTCTCTATCTTCTACAGTGGTCGGGCTTTGAGTCTGACTCAATTTCACACCTTGTAACACATGCAAGAACCCTTTCTTTGACTGATCCATTTTGAACTTCTTCAAAACTTTATCAAGGTATGTGCTTTGTGGAATTCCTATTAAGCATCTCAATCTATCCCTATAGATCTTGATGCCCAATATGTAAGCAGCTTCACCGAGGTCTTTCATTGAATTTTTTTATTCAAGTATCCTTTTATGCTATCCAGAAATTCTATATCATATCCAATCAACAATATGTCATCCACATATTGAAGGAAATATGCCCTAGAGGCAATAATAAAGTTGTTATTTTATATTTCCTTATTCATGATAAAGTTTTATTATTCATGCTAGAATTGTATTGATCGGAAACCTAAATACATGTGTGAATACATAGACAAACACCGTGTCCCTAGTGAGTCTCTACTTGACTAGCTCGTTGATTAAAGATAGTTAAGGTTTCCTAACCATGGACATGAGTTGTCATTTGATAATGTGATCACATCATTAGGAGAATGATGTGATGGACAAGACCCATCCATTAGCATAGCATATTGATCGATTAGTTTTATTGCTATTGCTTTCTTCATGACTTATACATGTTCCTCTGACTATGCGATTATGCAGCTCCAGAATATCAGAGGAACATGTTGTGTGCTATCAAACGTCACAACATAACTGGGTGATTATAAATATTCTCTACAGGTGTTTCCGATGGTGTTTGTTGAGTTGGCATAGATCGAGATTAGGATTTGTCACTTCGTGTATCGGAGAGGTATCTCCGGGCCCTCTCGGTAATACACATCATAAGGTTGCAAGCAAATGACTAATGAGTTAGTCACGGGATGATGTATAACGGAACTAGTAAAGAGAATTTCCGGTAACGAGATTGAACTAGGTATAGAGATACCGACGATCGAATCTCGGGCAAGTAACCTACAGACGGATAAAAGGAATTGTGTATGTTGTCATAATAGTTTGACTGATAAAGATCTTCATATAATATGTAGGAGTCAACATGGTCATCCAGGTTACGCTATTGGTTATTGACCGGAGAGGTGTCTCGGTCATGTCTACATACTTCTCGAACCCGTAGGGTCCGCACATTTAACGTTCGTTGACGTTATTGTATTATATGTTATGTGATTTGGTGACTGAATGCTGTTCGGAGTCCCGGATGAGATCACAGACATGACGAGGAGTCTCGAAATGGTCGAGAGGTAAAGATTGATATATAGGACGATGGTATTCGAACACCGGAAGTGTTCCGGAGGGTACCAGGTACATATGGGATCATCGGAAGAGGTTCCGGACACCCCCGGCAAAAGATATGGGCCTTACGGACCAAGAGGAGAAACACACCAGCCACAAGGTGCTGGTGCGCCCCCCATATGGGCTGGCCAAGAAGTAGAAGGAAAGAATGTAAGGGAAAGGAAAAGGAGGGAATAGGATTTCCCCTTCCTTCCCTCTCCCCCTTTCTTTCCTTCCCCCTCCGATAGTTAAGGAAAGGGGGGACGACCATAGGAAGGCCCCAAGTAGGATTCGGCCTACTTGGGTGCCTCCTTGGATGCCTCCCCTCTCCCCAACCTATATATATATATATATATATATATGTGTGTGTGTGTGGGGGGGGGGGGAGCCCCTAGCACACACCAGACAATTGCCTAGCCATGTGCGGCGCCCCCCTCCACCATTACTCTGATATGTCCATTTTGCATCATGTTTACCTACTGTTATTTATAATGTTTTTATGCATAATAATGCTTTTTGAATTAAATCTAAAGCCTTTTCTCTCATAATATGCAAGGTACACACAAAGAGGGAGAATTCCGGTAGCTGGAAATCTGGACTTGAAAAAGCTACGTCAGACTACCTATTCTGCACAACTCCAAATGTGGTGAAACTTTATGGGGAATTTTTATGGAATATATAAGAAATATTGGAGTCAATAAGTACCAGAGAGGGTCCACCAGGTGGGCACAACCCACCTAGGCACGCCTCGGCCCACCTTCGGTGCCCATCTTCTGGTATATAAGTCATTTTGACCTAGAAAAAATAAGGGGACGACTTTCAGGATGGAGCGCCGCCGTCTCGAAGCGGAACTTGGGCAAGATCACTTTTGCCCTCCGGCGGAGCGATTCCGTCAGGGGAACTTCCCTCCCGGAGGGGGAAATCATCGTCATCATCATCACAAACAAATCTCCCATCTTGGGGAGGGCAATCTCCATCAAAATCTTCAACAGCACCATCTCCTCTCAAACTCTAGTTCATCTCTTGTGTTCAATCTTTGTACCAGAACTATAGATTGGTGCTTGTGGGTGACTAGTAGTGTTGATTACATCTTGTAGTTGATTACTATATGGTTTATTTGGTGGAAGATTATTTGTTCAGATCCATTATGCTATTTAATACCCCTCTGATCTTGAGCATGTTTACCACTTGTGAGTAGTTACTTTTGTTCTTGAGGTCACGGGAGAAATCATGTTGCAAGTAATCATGTGAACTTGATATGTGTTTGATATTTTGATAGTATGTATGTTGTGATTCCCTTAGTGGTGTCATGTGAACGTCGACTACATGACACTTCACCATATTTGGGCCTAAGGGAATACATTGTGGAGTAGTTATTAGATGAGGGGTTGTGACAGTGGCTGAATCTTAAACCCTAGTTTATGCGTTATTCCGTAAGGGACCAAGTGGATCCAAAAGTTTAATGCTATGGTTAGAATTTATTATTAATACTTTTCTCATAGTTGCGGATGCTTGCGAGGGGGTTAATCATAAGTAGGAGGTTTGTTCAAGTAAGAACAGCACCTAAGCACTGGTCCACCCACATATCAAATTATCAAAGTAGCGAACACGAATCAAATCAACATGATGAAAGTGACTAGATGAAATTCCCGTGTACCCTCAAGAACGCTTGTCTTATTATAAGAGACCATTTTGGCCTGTCCTTTGCCTCGAAAGGATTGGGCTACCTTGCTGCACTTTTGTTACTATTATTGTTACTTGCTCGTTACAAATTATCTTGCTATCAAACTACTCGGTTACTTACAATTTTAGCACTTGCAGACATTACCTTGCTGAAAACCACTTTTCATTTCCTTCTACTCCTCGTTGGGTTCGACACTCTTACTTATCGAAAAGGCTACAATTGATCCCATATACTTGTGAGTCATCAAGGCTATTTTATGGCGCCGTTGCCGAGGAGTGAAGCGCTCTTGGTAAGGAAACATTATTACTACGTGTTGAAACTTATTGTCACTTGTTACTATGGAAAACAATCCTTTGAGGGGTTTGTTCGGGGTATCTTCACCTCGACCAAAACCACAATTAGTTACCCCTCAACCTACTTCACCTACTGAAAATATTGAATATGGAATTCCTTCGGGTATGATAGAACAACTGCTAGCTAATCCTTATGCAGGATATGGAACCGAACATCCTGATATGCACTTGATATATGTGGAAGAAATTTGTGGATTGGTTAAGCTTGCAGGTTTACCCGGAGATGAAGTTAATAAGAAGGTTTTCCCTTCATATTTTAAGGTAAAATAATTGGCATGGTATTGGCTATGCGATGATATTGGATCTTGGAATTGGAATCGATTGAAAATGGAGTTTCACCAAAAAAAATTATCCTATGCATCTAGCTCATCGTGATCGGAATTATATATATAATTTTTGGCCTCGTGATGGAGAAAGTATTGCTCTATCTTGGGGAGGCTTAAGTCAATGTTATATTCATGCCCCAATCATGAGCTCTCAAGAGAAATTATTATTTAGAACTTCTATGCTCGGCTTTCTCATGATGATCAATCCATGCTTGATACTTCTTGTGTTGGTTCATTTATGAAGAAGACTATTGAATTGTGGTGGGATCTTTTAGAAAGAATTAAATGCAACTCTGAAGATTGGGAACTCAAAAAAGGTAAAGAGTCAGGTATTAAGCTTAAGTATGATTGTGTTAAATCTTTTGTGAATATCGATGCTTTTCAAAAGTTTAGCACTAAATATGGACTTCACTATGAGATAGTAACCTCCTTTTGTGAATCATTTGCTACTCATGTTGATGTCCCTAAGGAGAAGTGGTTTAAATATCACCCACCTATCAAAGAAGAAATTAAAGAATAGGTACTAGCTAAAGAGGAAACTATTATCTATAATGTTGATCCAGTTGTTCCTACTGCTTATATTGAGAAACCACCTTTCCCTGTTAGGATCAAGGAACATGCTAAAGTTTCAACTGTGGTCAACAAAAGTTATATTATAACACCTAAACCTGATGAACAAATCAAAGTAAAACCTAGTCTTGCTATGGTCAAGGATCTCCTGGAAGAAAATATAGATGGGCATGTTATTTACTTATGTGAATAAGTTGCTAGAATTGCCAAACCCGATAAAACGGATAAACATAGACCTGTTGTTGGCATGCCCGTTGTCTCAGTTAAAATAGAAGATCACTGTTATCATGGTTTATCTGACATAGGTGCTAGCATGAGTGCTATTCCCTTTACCTTATACCAAGAAATTATGAATGACATAGCACCCACAGAGATAGAAGACATAGATGTTACTATTAAACTTGCTAATAGAGATACTATATCACCAATTGGGATTGTTAGATATGTTGAAGTATTGTGTGGGAAAATAAAATACCCTACTGATTTTCTTGTTGTTGGTTCCCCACAAGATGATTTTTGTCTTTTTTGAATAGCGTTAATGCTAAAATATATTGTGAGAAACAAATTGTCAGTGTTAGCTTTGGTGATGAGTCTCGTGAGTTTAATTTTTCCAAGTTTAGTAGAAAACTTCATGAAAAATAATTGCCTAGTAAGGATGAAATAATTGGTCTTGCTTCTATTGTTGTGCCTCCTACTGATCCTCTAGAACAATATCTTCTAGACCATAAAAATGATTTACATATGCATGAAAGAAAGGAAATAGATAAAAATTTCTTTGAACAACATCCTCTTCTTAAACATGATTTGCCTATTGAAACTCTAGGAGGTCCTCCTCCACCTAAAGGTGATCCTGTGTTTGAATTAAAACAATTGCCAGACACTTTGAAATATACTTATCTTGATGAGAAGAAAATATATCCTGTTATTATTAGTGCTAACATTTCAGAACATGAAGAAGAAAGATTATTGAAAGTTCTAAGGAAGCACCGAGCTGCTATTGGATATACTCTTGATGATTTAAAGGGAATTAGTCCCACTCTATGTCAGCACAAGATTAATATAGAACCTGATGCTAAACCTGTTGTTGATCACCAACGTCGGTTAAATCCAAAGATGAAAGAAGTGGTAAGAACGGAAATATTAAAAGTTATGGAAGCAGGTATAATCTATCCTATAGCTGATAGTAGATGGGTAAGTCATATTCATGTGTCCCTAAGAAAGGAGGTATTACTGTTGTTCCTAATGATAAGAATGAACTTATTCCACAAAGAATTGTTACAGGCTATAGAATGGTAATTGATTTTAGAAAATTAAACAAAGCAACTAGAAAAGATCATTATCCTCTGCCTTTTATTGATCAAGTGCTAGAAATATTATCTAATCACACACATTTTTGCTTCCTTGATGGATACTCTAGTTTTTCACAAATACCTGTTTCTTGATCAAGAAAATACCACTTTCACTTGTCCCTTTGGAACTTATGCTTATAGACGTATGCCTTTTGGTTTATGCAATGCTGCTGCTACCTTTCAAAGATGTATGACTGCTATATTCTCTGACTTTTGTGAAAAGATTGTTGAGGTTTTCATGGATGACTTTTCTGTCTATGGGAAGTCTTTTGATGATTGTTTAAGCAATCTTGATCGAGTTTTGCAGAGAAGCAAGCAAACAAATCTTGTCTTGAATTGGGAGAAGTGCCACTTTGTGGTTAATGAAGGTATTGTTTTGGGCCATAAAATTTCTGAAAGAGGTATTGAAGTGGACAAAGCTAAGGTTGATGCAATTGAGAAAATGCCATGTTCTAAACATATCAAAGGTATTTGTAGTTTCTTAGGTCATGCTGGTTTCTATAGGAGATTTGTCAAAGACTTTTCTAAAATTTCTAGGCCTCTTACAAATCTTTTGCAAAAGGATGTTCTTTTTGTTTTTGATGATGATTGTTTAGAAGCCTTCGAAACACTCAAGAAAGCCTTAATTTATGCACCTATTGTTCAACCACCTGACTGTAACTTGACTTTTGAAATTATGTGTGATGCTAGTGATTTTGTTGTTTGTGCTGTTCTAGGACAAAGAGTTGATAAGAAACTAAATGTTATTCATTATGCTAGTAAGACTCTAGACAGTGCTCAAAGAAATTATGCTACTACTGAAAAAGAATTTCTAGCAGCGGTGTTTGCTTGTGATAAATTTAGATCTTACACTATTGATTCAAAAGTAATTGTTCACACCGACCATGCTGCTATTAAATATCTTATGGAAAAGAAAGATGCTAAACCTGGACTTATTCGACGGGTTTTCTTGCTACAAGAATTTGATTTGCATATAACTGATAGAAAAGGAGCAGAGAACCCCATAGCTGATAACTTGTCTAGGCTTGAAAATGTGCTTGATGATAGTTTTCCTGATGAGCAGTTAGCTGCAATAAATGTTTCTCATAATACTCCTTGGTATGCTGACAATGCTAATTATATCATTGCTAAATGTTTACCACCTAGATTTACATACCAACAAAAGAAAAAAATTCTTCTATGATTTAAGACATTACTTTTGGGATGACCCACATCTTTATAAAGAAGGAGTAGATGGTTGATATGTCTTTGTCTTATCTATAATTTTTGATTGTTCCAAGCCAATATTCTAGAACTTTTACATACTTTTGGCAACTTTTTATACTATTTTTGGGACTAACATATTGATCCAGTGCCCAGTGCTAGTTCCTCTTTGTTGCATGTTTTTTGTTTCGCAGAAAATCCATATCAAACGGAGTCCAAACGGGATAAAAACTTCCGGAGATTTTTTTGGAATATATGTGAATTTTGGGAAGTGGAATCAACTCGAGGCGATGCCCGAGGGGCCCACGAGGGTGAGGGGCGCGCCCTAGGGGGTAGGGCACGCCCTGGTCCCTCATGGTCACTTCGTAAGGTGGTTGGTGCCCTTCATTTGCCGCAAGAAAGACAATATCCAGATAAAAATCGTGTCAAAATTTTAGCCCAATCGGAGTTACGGATCTTCGTGAATTTAAGAAACAATAAAAGGGCAGAATCAGGGAGTACAGAAACAGAAGGAAATCACAGAGAGAGATCCAATCTTAGAGGGGCTCTCGCCCCTCCACCGCCATGGAGGCCATGGACCAGAGGGGAAACCCTTATCCCATCTAGGGGGAAGGTCAAGGAAGAAGAAGAATAAGGGGGGCTCTCTCCCCCTTTCTCCCGGTGGCGCCGGAATACCGCCGGGGCCATCATCGCAACAACGATCTACACCAATAACTTCACCGCCGTCAACACCAACTCTTCCCCCTCTATGCAGCGATGTAACACCTCTTTTACCTGTTGTAATCTCTACTTAAACATGGTGCTCAACGCTATATATTATTTCCCAATGATTTATGGCTATCCTATGATGTTTGAGTAGATCCATTTTGTCCTATGGGTTAATTGATGATCGTGATTGGTTTGAGTTGCATGTTTTTATTATTGGTGTTGTCCTATGGTGCTCTCCGTGTCGCACAAGCGTGAGGGGTCCCTGCTGTAGGGTTTGCAATATATTCATGATTTGCTTATGGTGCGTGGCGTGAGTGACAGAAGCACAGATCCGAGTAAGTAGGGTGTTTGCGTATGGGAGTAAAGGGGACTTGATGCCTTATAATTCTATGGTTGGGTTTTACCTTAATGATCTTCAGTAGTTGCAGATGCGTTCTAGAGTTCCAATCATAAGTGCATGTGATCCAAGAAGAGAAAGTATGTTAGCTTATGCCTCTCCCTCAAATAAAATTGCAATAATGACTACCGGTCTAGTTATCGATTGTCTAGGGATAAATAACTTTCTCGTGACAAAAACCTCTCTACTGAAACTAATTTATTTGTGTCTTTATCTAAACATCCCCTAGCTTTTATTTACATGCTCTTTATTATCTTGCAAACCTAGCCTACAACACCTACAAAGTACTAGTTTCATACTTATTCTAGGTAAGGCGAACGTTAAGTGTGCGTAGAGTTGTATCGGTGGTCGATAGAACTTGAGGGAATATTTGTTCTACCTTTAGCTCCTCGTTGGGTTCGACACTCTTAGTTATCGAAAGAGACTACAATTGATCCCCTATACTTGTGGGTTATCAAGACCTTTTTCTGGCGTCGTTGCCGGGAGCAATAGCGTGGGGTGAATACTCTTGTGTGTGCTTGTTTGCTTTATCACTAAGTGGATTTTATTTGATGTTCTAAGTTGTTCTCTATCTTTAGTTATGGAAATGGAACACGAAATACCAAAAAAATAGTTTACTTGCTACTCATGGAGATGGGGAACCTCCTAAAGCCCTCGATGCTCATTATGTGAAAGATATTATGCACTAATTTAATAATCCTGAGAAAACCCCATTCAATTATATAATGGGAGACACGTTTAATCAACGTGAATACTTTAGGGATTATCACTTGAATCAAGAAGGGAAACTATTAGGGGATCAAATTTATATGTTGCATTGGTATGCTCGGCAATTATGCTTGAGATATGATTATACTTGTTGCTCTAGGAAGAAGGCTCCACACCTTCCCTTTTCATGCAAATTTAATGATAATGAAACCTTAGCTTCTTATGCTAATGGTATATATGATTACTATGATGTGGAACGGATAGAAGAATTTGTTTTTGTTACAAGGGTGCTTGTGAAATTGAATCTTCGTTTAAAGAGTTTGAAGATTTTGATGATTCAGTTTATAGACCCGGAAATTTAGCTATCCTTAAATATTGCTATGAGAATTTTAAATACAATTATGATATTTATGAATTTATTGAGAAAGTCTCCGCTGTCCGAGAAGAGACCAATATTTTGCAGGAGTCTATGGAAGAAGAAATTCATGAAATTGTGAGCTCATTAGATGAAAAAGATGATGAGGAGAGCAAAGAGAAAAAGGAGGAAGATCGGATTAGCTACCCGTGCCCACCTTCTAATGAGAGTAACTCTCCAACTCATACATTATTTAGTGTCCCTTCGTTCTTACCGAAGGATGAATGCCATGATAATTGCTATGATCCCGTTGATTCATTTGAAATATGCCTTTTTGATGAACTTGATGATTACTATTCTTGTGGCCAAGATGCCAATATGAATTATGCTTATGGAGATGAACTTGCTATTGTTCCTTATGTTAAACATGAAATTGTTGCTATTGCACCCACACATGATAGTCCTATTATCTTTTTGAATTATCCAAACTACACTATATTGATGGGTGGCCTTTTACCATTGCACATCATAATTTTGATGAATATAATATGCATGTGCTTTCTGGTCCTACTTGCAATTATTATGAGAGAGGAACTACATCTCCGCCTCTCTATGTTTACAACATGATAAAATTGCAAGAAACTTCTTATGCTATGCATTGGCCTTTACTTGATGTGCATGAATTGTTCTTGTATGACATGCCGATGCATAGGAAGAGAGTTAGACTTCGTCATTGCTTAATATATGTTGCTTTGTGCTCACTACTAAATGCCAAATCATTGCTAATTCAAATTGGCTTTGATATACCTTGGGATCCAGGTGGATTCATTACTTGAGCACTTTATGCCTAGCTTAATGGCTTTAGAGAAAGCACTGCAAGGGAGACAACCCGAAAGTTTTAGAGAGTAATGTATTTCTGTTGAGTGCTTTTATAGAGTTTAAAAACAAAAATAAATAAATAGGGGAACCCAAAACTTTTCAAAAAGGAAAGTGAAAGTGAGAGAGACAAGCATTGTTGAAGTGAGGGAGCTCCTTGAACTTCGTTCATGTTCACGGAAACTTTGTGAATCTTGATTACAGAAAATTTTCAACAAAAATAATTATCCCCTTGTACAATTCCATTGTATTATAAAAATAATTTGCCAAGATTTTCCTTTAGGATGTTTACATTGCTTGTTGGTTTGTGCGGTGCAAAACAGAAACTTTGGTTGTAGTGCGCGATTTTACATTTTTTTACTGGAACGTCAAACGGTTCTGAAACTTTTTGCACTGTCTCTCTATACAAATTGTTTATTTTCCTAATTTCTTCGGAATTTTGGAGTACCAGAAGAATGGTGAATGTTCAGATTACTACAGACTGTCATGTTTAAGACAGATTCTGTTTTTGATGCATTGTTTGCTTGTTTGTATGAAACTATCGATTTCTATCATTGGATTAAGCCATGGAAAAGTTATATTACATTAGCTACAATGCCAAAAAAGTATGAATTGGTTTGCAATAGTATTTAGTGTAGTGATTTGCTTTATTATACTAACGGATCTTACCGAACTTTCTGTTGAGTTTTGTGTGGATGAAGTGATCAAGGATCGAGGAGGTCTCGATATGTAGAGAAGGAGGAGAGGCAAGAGCTCAAGCTTGGGGATGCCCAAGAAACCCCAAGTAAATATTCAAGGAGACTCAAGCGTCTGAGCTTGGGGATGCCCTAGAAGGCATCCCATCTTTCTTCAACAAGTATCGGTATGTTTTCGGTTTCGTTTCATTCATGTGATATGTGCAAATCTTGGAGCGTCTTTTGCATTTAGTTTTCACTTTTCTTTGATGCACCATGCTGGTATGAGATAGTCCATGGTTGATTTGTAGAATGCTCTTTGCACTTCACTTATATCTTTTGAGTATTGCTTTATAGAATGATTCATGTGCTTCGCTTATATCCTTTGAAGTTTGGATTGCATGTTTCCCTACACATATAAAACCGCCATTTGTAGAATGCTCTTTTGCTTCACTTATCTTTGTTAGAGCATGGGCATATCTTTTGTAGAAAGAATTAAATCTCTTGCTTCACTTATATCTATTTAGATAGTTGACAGGAATTGGCCATTCACATGGTTAGTCATTAAATCCTACATAAAACTTGTAGATCACTGAATATGATACGTTTGATTCCTTGCAATAGTTTTGCGATATAAAGATGGTGATATTAGAGTCATGGGTAGTTGTGGATTGTATAAATACTTGTGTTGAAGTTTGTGATTCCCGTAGCATGCACGTATGGTGAACCGTTATGTAACAAAGTTGGAGCATGAGGTATTTATTGATTGTCTTCCTTATGAGTGGCGGTCGGGGATGAGCGATGGTCTTTTCCTACCAATCTATCCCCCTAGGAGCATGTGCATAGTACTTTGTTTCGATGACTAATAGATTTTTGCAATAACTATGTGGGTTCTTTATGACTAATGTTGAGTCCATGGATTATACGCACTCTCACCCTTCCATCATTGCTAGCCTCTTCGGTACCGTGCATTGCCCTTTCTCACCTTGAGAGTTGGTGCAAACTTCGCTGGTGCATCCAAACCCCATGATATGATACACTCTATCACACATAAGCCTCCTTATATCTTCGTCAAAACAACCACCATACCTACCTATCATGGCATTTCCATAGACATTCCGAGATATATTGCCATGCAACTTCCATCATCATCATATACATGACTTGATCATTTATTGTCATATTGCTTTGCATGATTGTAAGATAGCTAGCATGATGTTTTCATGGCTTGTCCGTTTTTTCATTTCATTGCCACGCTAGATCATTGCACATCTCAGTACACCAACGGAGGCATTCATATAGAGTCATATCTTTGTTCTAGTGTCGAGTTGTAATATTGAGTTGTAAGTAAATGAAAGTGTGATGATCATCATTATTAGAACATTGTCCCATGTGAGGTTGTCAAAATAAAAGTGGCCAGAGAAGCCCCCCCAAAAAAGAGAGGCCAAAGAAGCCTACAAAAAAAAGAAAAAGAAAAAAATGAGAGAAAAGAGAGAAGGGACAATGTTACTATCCTTTTCCCACACTTGTGCTTCAGAGTAGCACCATGTTCTTCATATAGAGAGTCTCTTGAGTTATCACTTTCATATACTAGTGGGAATTTTATTTATAAAACTTGGCTTGTATATTCCAACGATGGGCTTCCTCAAGTGCCCTAGGTCTTCATGAGCAAGCAAGTTGGATGCACACCCACTTAGTTTCAGTTTGAACTTTCATACACTTATAGCTCTAGTGCATCTGTTGCATGGATATCTCTACTCCTTGCATTGACATCAATTCATGGGAATCTCCATAGCCCGTTGATTAGCCGCGTCGATGTGAGACTTTCTCCCTTTTTTGTCTTCTCCACACAACCTCCATCATCATATTCTATTCCACCTATAGTGCTATATCCATGGCTCACGCTCATGTATTGCGTGAAAGTTGAAAAGGTTTGAGAACATCAAAAGTATGAAACAATTGCTTGGCTTGTCATCGGGGTTGTGCATGATTTTAATATTTTGTGTGATGAAGATGGAGCATAGCCAGACCATATGATTTTGTAGGGATAACTTTCTTTGTCCATGTTATTTTGAAAAGACATGATTGCTTTATTAGTATGCTTGAAGTATTATTGTCTTAATGTCAAATGATAGACTATTGCTTTGAATCACTCGTGTCTTAATATTCATGCCATGATTAGATTACATGATCAAGATTATGCTAGGTAGCATTCCACATCGAAAATTATCTTTTTTATCATTTACCTACTCAAGGACGAGCAGGAATTAAGCTTGGGGATGCTGACACATCTCCGTCGTATCTATAATTTTTTATTGTTCAATGCCAATATTCTACAACTTTTACATACTTTTGGAAACTTTTTATACTATTTTTAGGATTAACATATTGATCTAGTGCCCTATGCCAGTTGCTGTTTGTTGCATGTTTTTCGTTTCGCAGAAAATCCATATCAAACGGAGTCCAAACGGGATAAAAACTTACGGAGATTTTTTTTGGAATATATGTGAATTTTGGGAAGTGGAATCAACGTGAGGCGATGCCCGAGGGGTCCACGAGGGTGAGGGGCGCGCCCTGGGCCCTCGTGGCCAGTTAGTAAGGCGGTTGGTGCCCTTCTTTCGCCGCAAGAAAGCCAATATCCGGATAAAAATCGTGTCAAAATTTGAGCCCAATCAGAGTTATATCGGAGTTACGGATCTCCGGGAATTTAAGAAATGGTGAAAGGGCAGAATCAGGGAGCGCAGAAACAGAAGGAAACAGAAAGAGAGATCCAATCTCAGAGGGGCTCTCGCCCCTCCGCCGCCATGGAGGCCATGGACCAGAGGGAAAACCCTTCTCCCATCTAGGGGGAGCTCAAGGAAGAAGAATAAGAAGGGGGGCTCTCTCCCCCTCTCTCCCGGTGGCGCCAGAACGCCGTCGGGGCCATCATTGCAACAACGATCTACACCAATAACTTCATCGCCGTCATCACCAACTCTTCCCCGCTCTATGCAGTGGTGTAACCCCTCTTTTACCCGCTGTAATCTCTACTTAAACATGGTGCTCAACGCTATATATTATTTCCCAATGATGTATGGCTATCCTATGATGTTTGAGTAGATCCGTTTTGTCCTATGGGTTAATTGATGATCGTGATTGGTTTGAGTTGCATGTCTTATTATTGGTGTTGTCCTATGGTGCTCTCCGTATCGCGCAAGCATGAGGGATCCCCGCTGTAGGGTTTGCAATATGTTCATGATTTGCTTATGGTGGGTGGCATGAGTGACAGAAGCACAGACCCGAGTAAGTATGTTGTTTGCATATGGGAGTAAAGATGACTTGGTGCCTTATAATGCTATGGTTGGGTTTTACCTTAATGATCTTTAGTAGTTGCGGATGCTTGCTAGAGTTCCAATCATAAGTGCATGTGATCCAAGAAGAGAAAGTATGTTAGCTTATGCCTCTCCCTCAAATAAAATTGCAATAATGATTACCGGTCTAGTTATCGATTGTCTGGGGACAAATAACTTTCTCATGACAAAAACCTCTCTACTGAAACTAATTTAGTTGTGTCTTTATCTAAACAGCCCCTAGCTTTTATTTAAATGATCTTTATTATCTTGCAAACCTAGCCTACAACACCTACAAAGTACTAGTTTCATACTTGTTCTAGGTAAGGCGAATGTTAAGTGTGCGTAGAGTTGTATCGGTGGTCGATAGAACTTGAGGGAATATTTGTTCTACCTTGAGGGAATATTCAGTTGTGTTCGACACTCTTACTTATCGAAAGAGGCTACAATTGATCCCCTATACTTGTGGGTTATCAATGGTATTATTAGATGTTGTGTACCTGAGGATGAACATGGACAAATCCTGCGGAAATGTCACTCTGAAGCTTATGGAGGGCATCATGCGGGAGACAGAACTGCTCACAAGGTATTGCAATCTGGGTTTTATTGTCCTACTCTCTTCAAGGATGTCCGTAAGTTCATCTTATCTTGTGTGAATTTCAAACAATAGGTGCCGGTGTCAAAACCGGCGGATCTCGGGTAGGGGGTCCCGAACTATGCGTCTAAGGCTGATGGTAACAGGAGGCGGGGGACACAATGTTTACCCATGTTCGGTCCCTCTCGATGGAGGTAATACCCTACTTCCTGCTTGATTGATCTTGATGATATGAGTATTACAAGAGTTGATCTACGATGAGATCGTAGAGGCTAAACCCTAGAAGCTAGCCTATGATTATGATTGTTGTTGTCCTACGGACTAAACCCTCCGGTTTATATAGACACCGGAGGGGGCTAGGGTTACATAGAGTCGGTTACAGAGAAGGAGATTTACATATCTGAATCACCAAGCTTGCCTTACACGCAAAGGAGGGTCCCACCCGAACACGGGACGAAGCCTTCAATCTTGTATCTTCATAGTCCAACAGTCCGGCCAAAGTATATAGTCCGGCTGTCCGAGGACCCCCTAATCCAGGACTCCCTCGGTAGCCCCTGAACCAGGCTTCAATGATGATGAGTCCGGCGCGCAGATTGTCTTCGGCATTGCAAGGCGGGTTCCTTCTCCGAATACTCCATAGAAGATTTTGAACACAGGGATTGCGTCCGGCTCTATAAAACAAATTCCACATACCACCGTAGAGAGTATAATATTCCACAAATCTAATTTGCTGACAACTTTTCATAACGTGACATCCTGCCGTGGTCTGGTCATTACAAACCGTTTTTCCCAGCCTGCCACTGCACGTGTTGCGAGGCGGTTTTATTGGCACGTCTTGTCGAAGCAGAGATCGTGTTCCCCTTATCACGGGATTCTCATCAATACGGGTGTGGGTAACCCAATCGTGCTTGTTAGTATGACTCCTCGATTTTAGGCAAGTTCCAAACGGCCACGCGCAGGATGCTTGATATTCAGCCTCCTTATAAAGGGGCCAAGGCATGTCCTTTTCTTCTCGCGCTCGATCCTTCCCTTCCCCCACCTCGAGTTCCAACACCCAAGGCTCAGGCTAAGCGCTTCGGACCTTCAACCATGCCCGGATCCAACCTTCAAGGTTGGTGGATGGCCTCCTCTTTCACAGAGGAGGACATCAAGAAGCTAAGGGAAGCCAGGTATCTGACCGCCGAAATCCCGCACAGGCTGCCTGCTCAAGGGTAGGTCATCCCCACTCCCGAACCCAACGAGAGTGTCGTATTTGTTTCCCACTTCCTCTGAGGGCTAGGCTTTAGTCTTGATCCCTTTGTTAGAGGGCTTATGTTCTATTACGGGCTCGATTTCCATGACCTAGCTCCAGATTCCATCCTTCACATCTCGTCGTTTATCATCGTGTGTGAGGCCTTCCTCCGCATCACCCCACACTTCGGCTAATGGCTCAAGACCTTCAATGTGAAGCCGAAGACGATCGATGGGCGACAAGCGGAATGCGGAGGTGCCATAATAAGCAAAGGCGCCGATGCTCTATGGCCAAAGGATTCCTTCCCGGAGGTGTCCAACTTATCGCAGCGGGAGTGGTTTTACATCACAGCTCCCCGAGGTACAAAGTGGGCAGCTGCCCCCGCCTTCCGCTCGGGCCCCCCACCACAACTGGCATCATGGGTCAACAAGGGGCTGGACTGGGGGCCAGTTAATGACGTGCTGACATTGTAAAGTCGCATCCGAGATCTCCTCAAGAGGGATGTCAGTCTTGTCAAGGTAATGCAAGTTATGCTAGTTCGTCGAGTCCTACCATGCCAACGTCGATCTCTCCGTATGTGGGAGTTCAACCCGGAAGGACCGTGAACTATTCAGCAATTCTTCGGCGTGACTCTCGAAGAGATGTATGGATTGTTCTTCGGATCACGAATGAAGTGTCCGGACACCACCGAGGATGAGGGTCTCAACTGCAATCACCTAGATACCCATGTAAGTAATTCTGCGGCCGAACATGCTGTCTTTTTATTTGTCACAACATCATTCTAAAAAAATTGCTCTCGGCTAGGACTGGATAAGAAAGGCAGAGAGGATCAGGTGTTCGGACCCCCTTCCCGAAGGCTCACCGGATCCTGTACTAGCCAGGATGCTTGAGCACGCACCTTATCAAGTGCCATCAGGGGAAGATAAAGGGAGGAATAAAGAAGCTGAAAGCAGGCTTCACACATTACTCATCCAAACCGGGGGAATTAGTGTCTCCGTGAAGGAGGATAATCGGGGAGAATAATCTAGAATCCCCTCTCCCCAAGGAAGGAAAATGACCGCCTCTGAAGAATTGGAAACGAAGGTTTCCAAACGAGGGAAGAAAACTTCTCCAAGGGGCCCTGCCCGGAGGGCATCCTTACCGCACAGCGCCCGCAAGGGGGCCAGCCCTCCACCGAGTTGTATGTGAACAAGAGTTTTGGTAAATATATCCTACTTTATCTCCAAGGACAATAACCGAAACATATATCTTGCAGTCTAGCTCGTAGCCCTTCTCGACAGAGTTCGTCTTCGGGGGATCTTCTTCCGGAGATGATGGAGAGCGAAACGCCTCCCCCTGTCTCCCCACCTCCTGGGGTGGACGACCCTGAGGTGTCATCACAGAGGATTTCTCCTTATCTGCCAAGGCCAGAAGGTAACCCTTCGGCCACCTGAAGTCTGGAGTATTCGGCTCCTAAGGAGAGCAATAGAGAGAGTCCAGGACTGTCCGGTGCACAACCAGACGCACTGATGGGTCTCATGGAGCAAGCGGCTATCTCAAAGGCACGGCATACTTTAATGGGTACGGTGGTTGAGAGGATTTCATCCGCCAAAAGTGGGTTGCAGGAAGCTTTTACGAGCCTGCTAAGAGGCTTTGAGGTACGCAAAGTAATATATATTTTTTGACGATACCGCACACGCTAGGTGTGCTCTATACGGATAGTAGCCCCTGAGACTCTGGTTGTTATCTAGAGGCGGCAAACAGAGGATCATAGTCCCAGGTAATGATCACACTGCTTTCATGTGTAGGCAGCTGAGGGTCCGGTGGCTGGCCGGACTGCTGAGTTTGCCGGACTGAGGCGACAGCTTGACGCGGCAGATGCCGACATTGTGCTTGGGAACAAGCGGCTTGACAAGGCACAGGGTATGTATTTTCGGGTGTCAACAAATATTAAGAGGAGCATGATGCTATTATCTATAATATGTTGTGACTGCAGATGGAGCTGCCGCCTTGGAGACCCTTTGGGCGGAACTTGCTCGAGCCAAGGAACAAGCCAGGAGAAGTGATGCGGCCGCCCTAAAGGCAGCCAAAGATTTAAGAGCCGGACAAGCTGCTCATCGCCAGAGCGAAGATAAAGTAGCCAAGATGGCTGTTGAGCTGAAAGATGCCGCCGGCCGGTATGAGCTTCTTGAAAAGGAAAGCCAAGCGAAAGCGGCTGACTTGAAGAAAGCCGTGGAAGCAGCCAAGGAAACCCGCTCTAAAATCAGAGCGGCGAAGGAGGAGCTCCGTCAAGCCGGAGATATCATGGCTGGGAAGCCATTTTTGTTGCGGACGAAGTTCAGAGATCCGAAGTATGCCCCTATGGATCAATTATGGAGTGTTGCAGACGCGTATTTGGACTTGGCAATGAGTGCTACTGATGCGATTGAGTTTTTCAAAGATCAGAAAGATCATGAAGTGGAAAGGTTGTTCTGGTCGCAGTTCAGTGCTCCAACACGTCCGCTGCTATTAAATGAACAAATGGCCGAGTGGGCTGAGCTCCATAGGTTGTCCAGACTTGCCATGAGGTATGTCATGGATCATCTTTGGCCGAAGGGACCAAGGCCGAATAGTTATTTTGGTTTAGTGCAACGATTCCTTGGTGTTGTGCCGCATATCGACATTGTAAAGAGGTCGGCGTGCATAGAGGGTGCGCGGATGGCTCTTGCCCATGTTAAGACATACTGGGTAGAGATGGAGGCCACCGCTATTGCAACCCAGGATCCGGCCGTAGGCCAGGTCTCGGCTGAGCACTATTTTGAAGAATTCCTAGAAGGCGCTCATTTAATAGAGGCTCGGTGCTCGAAGAGTATCATGTTCGAGTGACATGTATCCCAATTGTAAAAACAATGCTATTTGGATTATAAAGGCTATGTTTATACTTTTGCCTAAAAGTATTATGATGCCTCCTGTGCGGCCGTTTATGTATGTATATAACCTGAAAGTTTGTAGTCGTCGGCTTCAGCCCCCACGCATATAATGCGGCGGTGTTCAGAAAAGCATGTATTCACACTTGACCCAACGTCTTGGTCCATTAAGGAGGTGATAGCATGGCGAACAAGGCAATCGGACTATATAGCTTTAACACTTTCACTTTGCCATGGGAGTTTGACGGTGGGGCTACTATATAGACCCTGGTACTTCCAAGCTCATCTGAATACGGTGCGCGTACATACATGACCGGGAAACTGGTCCTTCGTTAATGCGGAGGAATTGCGAGGATTCCGCTGAGTCATCGAGTGCTTGACCAGTCTCGTGCTTTATCGTGACAGTTAGTTTTTGGCTTTCTCTACTGAGGTGCTCATCCAGATGAACTAGGGCACAATCGTAGTAGTTCTCCCGGTGCCACCTTAGCCGATAGAGCGGAACATAAGGTAGCAAAACACGGGAGCCGGGCAAACCCAACTATTGACCAAAGACATGATTCAGAGCTGATGCATATAAGGTCAAACTCGCGACGCCGAACACTCCCTAAGGTATTCAGACTTTACAACATATACTGGGCTGAGTAACGCCCTCGATAATGAGCCCTAAATTTCCAGGTACTTGCATTAGTCTGACGTGACGAAATGCCAATAACGCCAGCATCCCCTTCAGTTGTATTGAGTATCTAGAGGGAGTGAAGCAACAAGAGACAGTAAAAAAGGTTTACACAAGGTCTTAATCTAAAAAGAAGCCTTTGAGCGGGGCTCTGCTGCACGTCTGTGCCTGTGTCTCCGTTGTGCCGTATCCTGGAAGGGTGTAGCACGATGATCATCTGTAAAAGAGAAAAAACCAGGTGAAAGTCTTCGTGCGAAAAATTGGTTATTCTTAATGAACCATTAAAATGCAATCTAAATAGGGTCAAGCCGAACTGTAGCCCTTTTTACATGAGGGAAGCCCCTAGCACCACCTATGGGGGTGTATCCATCGACCCAATCTCAGGTTTATCTAAGCTGTTACAGCTGGTGGTGCACCGGACTCATCTAACCGTGTCCGCGGTCTTGACAACCGATCATTTATTCTCGTTGGAGATGTCGTTCAGTGATCGGCTGCTAGAGCTGCCACATATTCCTTCGTATGTAAGGGACGCTCTGTGTTTCCGCTAACTATGATGATGCCACGTGGACCATGCATCTTAAGCTTAAGATAAGCGTAATGCGGTACTGCATTAAAACGAGCAAAGGCCGTTCTTCCGAGTAGTGCGTGATGGCCACTTCGGAATGGAGCGATGTTGAAGGTTAATTCTTTGCTTCGGAAGTTGTCGGGAGAACCGAATACAACCTCTAGTACTAGAGAGCCCGTGCAGCGGGCCTCTGGGCCTGGTATTACTCCTTTAAAGGTAGTATTGCTTTGGCTGATTCTTGTCAGGTCTATCCCCATTTTGCGGATGGTGTCCTGATATATCAGATTAAGAGTACTGCCGCCGTCCATGAGAACTCGGGTGAGATGGTATCCATCAATTATTGGGTCTAGCACCAAGGCAGCCGATCCTCCATGCCGGATACTAGTCGAGTGATCCCTACGATCAAAAGTGATTGGGCAGGCCGACCAAGGGTTGAACTTGGGGGTGACGGGCTCCACAGCGTATACATCTCGGAGTGCGCATTTGCGTCTCCTCTTCGGTATGTGAGTTGCGTAAATCATGTTCACTGTATTGACCTCTGGTGGGAATTTTTTCTGTCCCGCAGTGTTCGGCTGGCGAGGCTCATCCTCGTCTTCGCTTGGGGTCTCCCTCCCCTTGTGTTCGGCGTTTAGCTTGCCGGCCTGCTTGAAGACCCAGCATTCTCTGTTGGTGTGATTTGTAAGTTTGTCGGAGGTGCCATGAATCTGACATAATATGTCTAGAATCTTGTTTAGGCTGGACGGTCCATCTCTGCTGCCTTTAAATGGCTTTTTCCGTTGACCGGGTCGAGAGCCCCTGAATCCGGCGTTTACCATCGTGTTGTCTGGTCTGTCTTCGTTGTTTCGATGCTTGATTTTCTTGCGTCGTGGTTTCCCGTTGCCATCCCTGACTTCAGGTGTGCCTAGGTTGCTGGTGCCACTACGGGCCAGCCAACTGTCTTCGCCTGCGCAAAAGCGGGTCACAAGGCTTGTTAGGGCTATCATTGTCGTCGGTTTTTCCTGGCCGAGGTGTCCGGCGAGCCATTCATCCCAGACACTGTGCTTGAAAGACGCTAAGGCTTCGGCATCCGGGCAGTCGATGATTTGATTCTTCTTCGTGAGAAATCTATTCCAAAGCTTTCGAGCTGACTCTCCGGGCTGTTGAATTATGTGACTTAAATCGTCTGCGTCCGGAGTTCGGACATAGGTCCCTTGAAAATTGGCCCTAAAAGCATACTCAATCTCTTCCCAGCTTCCAATTGAGTTTTCAGGGAGGCTTTTCAGCCAGTGCCGAGCTGGTCCTTTCAACTTGAGGCACAGGTATTTGATGGCATGGAGATCATCTCCGCGAAGCATGTGGATGTGAAGGATAAAGTCCTCAATCCAGACCCCAGGGTCTGTCGTTCCGTCGTATGCCTCTATGTTCACGGGTTTGAATCCCTCTGGAAATTCATGATCCAGCACCTCATCGGTGAAGCATAGGGGGTGCGCGGCACACCTGTATTTGGATGTGTCATGGCATTCTTCGGACGGTTGTAGCATTTGGTTTTGATTCCGAGCTGTTATTCGGACAGTATAGTCGTTTGGGCGGCCATAATTCTATGTCGGAGCGCGCTTCCTAGATCCGTAGATGGACCTGGCCATACCGGCTTTTTTGTGCAGGTATTCACGTAAATCACGTGCTGACTTGTGTGCGACGTCGTTAGCCGCCCTGTCGTGGCCATGGGGTGGTCGATCCGGCTGATCAGTCGTTTTATTTTTCGGTTGAATGGGCTATAAAGCCTCATCGTCGAATTCAAGCAGCAGCTTGCGCTTTGGATAGCTCTTTGTGTGGCGACTGTCGCCGTACTTTTCTTTAGTGTCAAGCACTTTGTTCCATCTGCTGTTCAGCGTATTCTGTGCGGCCTTAAGCCTTTGCTTCTGCTTCTTCAGGCTCCTTGCAGTGGCAATAAGCCTTCTATGGAGGTTCTCTTGTTCCAAGTGCCTTTCTGGGATGATGTGTGCATCATCGTCCGGACTGTTCTCCTCTCTGGAGACAGGTTGATGAGCTTTACCCTCGGCGTCGCCGTGATCGGACGGCGACTCTGTACTATGTTCGCCGTCCGCTGGCTCAACCTACTCCATCGCTGGGTCCATGTGATCGTCGTTTCCTTTGGAGTCGACCGGGGTATTATTATTTCTTGCGCTGTTATCGTTGTTTTTGCTGAGGCGGGATTTGGAGCAGCGCCTACATCGTCGCTTTGGTTGCTTCTCGAGGGGACTATCCTTCGCTACATCCTCCTATTCCTCGTTGTTGTTTTCTTTGGGTGTATCCACCATGTATGTATCGTGTGATGTAGTGGCTGTCCAACGCCCTGTGGGTGGTGGTTCCTGTTCCTCTCCTGCATTGTCGTCCATACCGTCGATGTCTTCGGAGTCGAAATCAAGCATTTCGGTTAAGTCGTTGACAGTGGCTATTAAGTGGGTGGTGGGTGGGGAACAAATTCCTTCGTCGTCCGCTTCCCACTCGAGCCGGACATAGTTCGGCCGAGGGTCTCCTGACAAGGAGAGAGACCTCAATGAATCTAGCATGTCACCCAAGGGCGAGTGCTGAAAAATATCCGCGGAGGTAAACTCCATGATCGGTGCCCAATCAAATTGGATAGGCATGGACGCAGGCGGTTCGGAGCCTGTGGCCGGGGACAAATCCAACAGTCCGGTAACACATGTCTCATAGGAGGTGAAGTCAGTATTCGGCTCTATCGCTGCTGAGTGTGCGGCCTCCGTGGCGGGTGAGGGAGTCCTGGATTAGGGGGTGTTCGGATAGCCGAACTATACCTTCGGCTGGACTCCTGTACTATGAAGACACAAGATTGAAGACTTCGTCCCGTGTTCGGAAGGGACTTTCCTTGGCGTGGAAGGCAAGCTTGGCAATACGGATGTTCAGATCTCCTACCATTGTAACCGACTTTATGTAACCCTAACCCTCTCTGGTGTCTATATAAACCGGAGGGTTTTAGTCCGTAGGACAACATACACATCAACAATCATACCATAGGCTAGCTTCTAGGGTTTAGCCTCTCTGATCTCGTGGTAGATCAACTCTTGTACTACCCATATCATCAATATTAATCAAGCAGGACGTAGGGTTTTACCTCCATCGAGAGGGCCCAAACCTGGGTAAAACTTCGTGTCCCCTGCCTCCTGTTACCATCCGGCCTAGACGCACAGTTCAGGACCCCCTACCCGAGATCCGCCGGTTTTAACACCGACATTGGTGCTTTCATTGAGAGTTCCTCTGTGTCGTCGCCATCAGGAAGGATGCCTCGCCCTGTCTTTAAAGACGGCACCGTTGCTAAGGGAGCTTTGGCCGTCGGCCAAACCCTCCAGCTAGGTGGTTTTCTTATGACCACCTATTCGGCTTCTACGCTGATGATGACCTCTCGAGCCATCGAAGACAATCTTCATGTCAACTCGGAACTTGCCGAGCAGTTAAATCCAATAGAGATTTCCTCCATAAACGAGCTCTTGGATCGCTTCGCCGCCCTGGGAGTCGCTACGGATTACGACCAGATTGGGCCTAAAGCCGATCTGAGAGAGATTAACTCTCCCAAGCCACCCATCACGTTGCCGTGGTAGAGGGATAGTGCGGCGACCCTTCATCTATCCTAAGGACTCGCTACGTCCGGATTCCCGATCCCTCCAAGTCGGATGTTCGCGGAGGGGAGGATATCACTCAAGACCTGAACCGAGAATCAGGCGATGGACTGGATTCATTGGACGACATCCAGGAATCCAAACTTTCGAGTTCGGAAATTCCTCGGCCTCTGAGCCTCAGAAGGGGTAAGGCTTCGGATTCAATTCCACCCACCCACCCGAACATTAGTGATCTATCCCAAATCAGGCAAGAGCCCAAAGAAACAGTACATCATTACTGGGCCAGATTCCTCCTGGTTATGCATAGGATAAAGGGTTGCCGCGAGGAAGACGCAATTTCATCCTTCTGCAATAATTGCACGGAGAAGGGAATACTCAACGCCATAAGTCGCCGTGATATTACACGCTTCGTTGACTTAGCGTCCATAGTACGAAAGTACTGTGCGAGGGAAAGTGCCCGAAAAACCGAAAAAAATTGGGACAATCCGGCCCTTAATGCAAGCCCAGTCCGAAATAAAAGGGTGCATCATCGCCAGACACCCGGGTCAAACACCAAAAGACAAAAACCCTCTACGGGGCATGGAACCGTACTGGAAGGATGGCTTAATGGACCCTGTAAAATTCATAGTACAGAGGACGCCACACCAACTCACAGCCTTAGAGCATGTTGGATACTCCGGCAGGTGGCCAAAATTGGCGAAAACCTCCTAATCCCAGAAGCCACAGAAAGCCACCCCAGAGACACCAATACGGTATTAACAGTCTTCAGACCTTCGCATCAAATAACATGCGAAAAAGGACACTCCGCAGCCTTGCCGAAGTCTACCAAGTACCAATAATAAACCCATGGAGTGACACGTCCATTACCTTCAATGCCAGTGATGAACCTAAATTCCGAACAGCCCGAGCACCAGCCGCATTGGTCCTCAGTCCAATAGTGGACGGCTTTCGTCTCACCAAGGTACTCATGGATGGCGGCAGCTGATTGAACCTCATCTATGAGGAAACTCTCCAAAAAATGGATATAGACTGGAACCGCATCACGCGAAGCAGCACAACCTTTAGAGGAATAATCCCCAGTCGGGAAGCACGCTGTACAGGAAAAATCACACTAGATGTGGTGTTCGGCACGCCGGACAATTACAGGTCTGAAGAAGTCACGTTCCACGTGGCCCCGTTTAGTAGTGGGTATCACGCTTTGCTAGGGCGGGAAGCATTCACAATCTTCCAAGCAATACCCCATTACGGGTACATGAAGCTCAAGATGCCCGGGCCTAACGGGATCATCACTCACGCTAGTGATCTGGATGTAGCACTCCGCGCCGAAAACAAGACAGCCGCATTGGCCCTCGAGGCACTATCCGAAGCCCTAGTGGCTGAGGAACTGACTACGCTACGCTCTACCGTGAATAGGGACAACGTGGTACTCGACAAAAGATCCAAGTCCACCTCCTTTAAACCAGCGGACGAAATAGTCAAATTCCAAGTCCATCCAATGGACCCCAACAAAACAGCTTCCATCGGGGCACAGTTAAACCCTGATGTCGACGCCGCATTGCGAGAGTTCCTACGGGAGAACTGGGACATTTTCCTGGCATCCTTCGGACATGCCAGGTATCCCACGCAGGCTGGTCGAGCACAGCTTAAATATCCAAACAAGATTCAAACCTCTCAAACAGGCTCTTTGGCGTTTTTCCGAACCTAAGAGACAGGCTATGGGAGAGGAGCTAGCAAAGCTATTGGAGGCCGGATTCATCAGAGATATAAAACATCCGGACTGGCTAGCAAACCTGGTGATGGTACCAAAGAAGGACAAATCCTGGCGCCTGTGTGTCGATTTTAAAGACCTCAACAAGGCTTGCCCAAAGGATCCCTTCCCTCTCCCCCGCATCGGTCAAATTATCGATGCCACCGCAGGACACGGTTCGTTGTGTTTCCTCGACGCATATTCTGGCTACCATCAAATCAAGATGGCAGAATCAGACCAAGCCGCAACGGCATTTATCACACCATACAGGCCATTCTGCTTCAACATGATGCCCTTCGGGCTCAAAAACGCCGGCGCAACATATCAGCGCATGATTCAGACATGTCTGGCAAGCCAGATCGGTAAAACAGTGGAGGCATACATGGATGATGTGGTCGTCAAAACAAGACATGTTGAATCTCTAGTAGACGACTTGAGGCTCACATTTGATAATCTCCGAACATACGACATCAAGCTCAACCCGGAAAAATGCGTTTTCGGCGTCCCAACCGGAAAGCTCTTGGGCTTCATTGTATCCAATAGAGGAATTGAAGCAATTCCAGCCAAGATCCGAGCTCTGTCGCAATTGGATATCCCAAAGGACCTCAAACAAATACAAAAGTTAACTGGATGTGTGGCGGCTCTAAGCCGCTTTATCTCCCGCCTGGGAGAAAAGGCCCTTCCCCTTTACCGCCTCCTTCGGCGCACCGAACACTTCAAATGGACGGACGCAGCCACGGCCGGACTCGACGAAATAAAAGCCATACTGGCAACAAACCCAGTCCTGGCCGCGCCAAACACCGGCGAACCAATGCTATTGTACATCGCAGCAACACATCAGGTTGTAAGCGCAGTGCTCGTCGTCGAACGAGAAACGGATGGACACAAATTCCCCCTTCAAAGGCATGTCTATTATGTGTCCACTGTCCTCACTCCTTGTAAATCACGGTACCCGCATTATCAAAAGATTGCGTACGCGGTATTCATGGCATCCGGAAGCTACGACACTACTTTCAAGAGTGTTCGATAATAGTAGCCTCGGAAGTACCACTTAACGACATTATCAACAACCGTGACGCAATGGGCCGGATTGCGAAATGGGCCATCGAGCTCCTCCCGTTCGACATAACTTATAAGCCACGACGAGCCATCAAGTCACAAGTTTTGGCCGATTTCGTCGCAGAATGGACAGAGGCCGAACTCCCTAAAGAGTATGGCACATATTCAAATTGGATCATGCATTTCAACGGCTCCAAAATGTTGGCCGGACTGGGGGCTGGTGTCGTTCTGACGTCCCCCACAGGAGACACAGTTCAATACGTACTACAGATTCTGTACACGGACTCCAACAACGCAGCCGAATACGAGGCTCTTCTACATGGTCTCTGGATGGCAGTATCCATGGGCATCCAACGCCTAGAGGTGCGCGGGGACTCGAACCTCGCAATATCCCAAATAAACGGAGACTTCGATGCCAAGGATCCGAAAATGGCAGCTTACCGCAACGCCGTCCTAAAAATGTCAGCTCGGTTCGAGGGGCTTGAATTTCACCATATAGCCCGGGAAAATAATCAGGCGGCAGATGTCCTGGCACGCATCGGCACAAAACGCGATGTAGTCCCCCCCAACATCTTCTTGGAAAGGCTTTTTAAGCCATCCGTGGCATGGGCAGGGGAGCCGAACAATAACAGCCCGGACCCAACCGCACCGCCCGACTCCGAGCATTCTGACATAATCGGTGGCTCTGCCATTGAAGTAACACCTTCAGCCCACATAATAATGGTCGTCATTGCCCCATGGACGGAACCATTCCTCGCCTACCTTACTAGGCAGGTACTCCCCGAGGACCAGAATGAGGCACGCTGCATAGTGCGGCAATCCAAAGCCTACAGAGTCCACGAGGGGGAGCTCTATAAGAAAAGCACTACCGGAGTCCTTCAAAGGTGCATCTCCGAAGAGGAGGGGCGGAATCTCCTGGCTGAAATCCATGCCGGACTCGGCGGTCATCGCGCTGCAGCCCGATCTCTGGTAAGCAAGGCCTCTCGTACAGGTTTTTATTGGCCGACGGCCCGGGTAGACACTCAGGACTTAGTCCAGCGATGCACCGGTTGCCAGCTCTTTGCAAACCAAAGCCATATGCCACCCACCGCCCTCCAAACTATCCCCATCACTTGGCCCTTTGCGGTCTGGGGGCTTGATATGGTTGGACCCCTTAAAGGCGGAACCCACAAGCACAAGTACCTACCCGTCATGGTGGATAAGTTCACCAAATGGATAGAAGCCAAGCCTGTTAAGACGGCTGAATCCGGGCCTGTGATAGACTTCATATCCGGGGTTGTACACTGTTACGGCGTCCCCCATAACATCATCACTGATAATGGCATGAACTTTACGGCCGACGAGGTAAAACTCTGGTGCAAAAACTTGGGCATCAAGCTCGATTACGCTTCTGTCTATCACCCACAGACTAACGGCCAGGTCGAACATGCAAACGGTCTTATCATGAGCGGCATTAAACCCAGATTAGTACGATCCCTCAAGGAATCTAACACATACTGGGTAGAGGAGCTCGACTCCGTACTCTGGGGGCTGCGGACCACACCGAATCGCACCACCGGATATACACCATTCTTCACGGTGTACGGCGCGGAGGCAGTTTTGCCTTGCGACATAATTCATGACTCACCTCGAGTGTGCATGTACGAAGAAAGAGAAGCCGAGCTCGATCGGCAGGACAGTTTGGACGCATTAGAGGAGGAGCGTGACGTGGCAAAAGCTCGTTCCGCATTTTATCAACAGCAGGCTCGAAGATACCAAAGCAGAGAAGTACGGGCCAAAAATTACAACGTTGGTGAATTAGTTCTACGCCTGCCGGACAAGAAAAAGGAAAAACTCAAGCCCAAGTGGGTAGGTCCCTTCATCATCGACCAAGTCCTGACTAGTGGTGCGTACCGCCTGTGAAGTGCATCGGATAACCGACTCGAGCCGAACCCATGGAACGCAGCCCGCCTCCGAAGATTCTATGCCTAGCGCCGAATCCTATGTTCGTCTCCTTACTCTGTCCATTTTTTATATATACCTTATGTCTTACATTTATCTCCTTCTCTCTCTTTCCCTCTTATAGCCTTTAGAGGCTCACAAAGTGACGCGCTATCCGCGCTCAGCAAACCTGGGGGCTTCTTTCAACAGAAGCTTATTTCTGCGGGCTTCACGCCCAACACATGTGTCAAACTTCCGCGTGTACCTTTTATTCACCACTATATGCATCGATATGACTTAAGTTTTGGCCAAGCTGGGTTGCCTGGCTCCTGTGCTTACCCCTACGTTCCCGGTTGTTCGGCTAGGCAGTAAAGGGAGCACCTCTGCGATTGTTACTGCCGGGTCAGCCGGACGTGTACCTCAGACTGGGTGAAGCCGAAAGCTAGCGTTCTTAAGGGAATATTCGGTCGGTGAACTAAAGATGATCTTTTTTATTTTTTCCATGTGCCCCCAGATGTTTTTCCTGCGTTTCTCTTCGCAGCATGGACATGCACTTTAGGGCATGCCTCCCAGGGAAAGGAACCCCTAACGGAACTATTCTCCCTGGAAGATGTTTCTTACTAACCATGTAATATAACATAACTAGTCGGGCACTTGTCTGTTCACGCCACAATGACCCCTATGCCTGGTCTCCACGCATTCCCCGGTTCCTATATAACCGCATGGGAATTCGGACACACTCCAGACCGTCAGGTCCCGAGGCTGAAGCGAAAAGGTCGGCCATGACAAACGATCTACAATCCGGCTAGAAGGCATTATAAATGTCAATTAAATTACATAGTCATTTTGACTGATTGTACTCCTCTTCAATACCATCTAACAGGCTGTCTAATTTACAGTCCTGCTAGGAATACTTTGCGGCCAACTCTACTTGGCCGTATACTAAGCTCACAGGGATCTCCTTCCCATCGGGCCCTACAGGACCAACCTCGGTGATATCGTTGGGGTCGGCCTGTGAATACCGCATCTTCACCATGGCCCAGGGCTCCCTAGCGCCTTGATGGCAGGCTGATATCTTCCACAACTAGAAGCGTCGTCGTGCTCCCCTCAGCTTCTCCGCAAGCTCTCCAAGACCTTCGGGTGTGGAGACGGATGGCCACAGGACCTGGGTGACGCCTCGCATCGCCTGCCGAACTCGATCGAGCAATTGCAAGAGCTCGGGAAGAAGGTCACCCATAGAACCGAGCATCTCCTCTGTAGGACGACCTGTTAACATACCTACGGATATTGCTCTGTTAATCAACGGCACCGCCAAACTTTCTTTTAAAAGGTTCGTTCAAGCACTTACTAAATATGCCGCGCCAAAGCCGCTGATTCTCCTTCATGGAGTCTGACAGCTGGGCGCGAACATCTTTTAGCTTGACGCCCAGCCGGGTGTTGGCATCTTGGAGAACGTTCTTCTCCCCCATCACCTTTAACAGCATCCTCTCACCAGCCTTTAGTTGGCGTTCGAGGTGTCGCCTTTCCGGATTCAATCCGGCGCCATCTGCAATTTTATTTGTCAGATTCGCACAAAAGTCGTGCTTCGCCACATACTTACCTTTCGAAATGTATATTACCAGAGGGGGTCTCCTTAGGCTCCCCTGCCGCGGCTAGTGCGGCCTCCAGTTGGGCTTTGCACTCTTCCAGCTCCTGGGTCAGTAGGGAATTCTTTTCTGTAAGAACCTACATTTCAAACGATCCTTAAACCAGTTATTCTAACTGTTTTCAGTCTCGGGGGCTACTGCTACATATATATTTACCAAAATTTTCTTACACGTATGTCTTTTACATATTGCTCCGTGGCTCTGGCTAGACCATTTTGAGCGGCACGGAGGTGCGCATCTCCCGAATTGAAGGCATCTAATGTCTCTTGGGAGAAGCAAGCGTCGTGAAGAATTGTCCGGCGACGCTTGTGGTTCACGGCACTTTCCGCCTCTGAGTTGATGGCTGATAACCCGTCCGCATCCTCCGTCGGAGGAACATCTGGCACACGCCTTGCGTTCGCTTCCGCCCCCGAACCAGGCTTTGGAGCCTGGCTGGTGGAGGCATGATTAACAGCCTCTCCGGATATAGTCGGGCGAGGTCTCTTTGTCCTGAAAAGGGCACGAGTGTCAAGTGTGCCTCGAAGGTATAACAACTGGGATAAAGGGGGGCGCCATACCTTCGCGCTGATGTCTCGGTCCGGACTGCACCTCTTTTCTGCCCATGGGGCCCTACGGCCCCTGGTTGGTTTGTCATCGGAGGTTCAGCCTTCTGCCTCAAAAACCTCCCCTGCAAAGTTCGGTTGCAATCAGGAAATTAAACACGCGTGGACGGACCCTGTCCGGGGTACAGGGACTTCGGTCTCAGGTACCTGGGGTGTTCGGATTAGCCCTGGGTAATCGGCCGTAATGGCCACCAAGGCGTTGTCCTCGCTCAATTGATGGAACACTCCATCAATCAGTTCCACAGATATGTCCGGATCCTCTTGAGAGGCCGGGTCGAGAGACCATCCTGAGTCCTCGGGTTGTGGAGGCGGGCTGCTTATGTCCTTAACGGCCCGGTGCAGTTCCTGCGTTGAAGTCATCAGACTAAGTATTTAACAATGGGAACACTAAACGGATGAGCAAGTAAATGCGACCACTTACCCAGCTTGGGGGATTGTGCATAGAGAATCCACCCTGTGGGTTGACACGGAGAAATTCCTCCTCTTCTCCCTTGTACAAAGTGGACAAGATCTTTCATAGAGCGGCAACTGAATCTGGCCCTTTACGGCCGTAGCGGGTGGCGTCGTCCTCCCCGTTGAAATCCCACATGGGGTGGCTTCTGTACTGAAGCGGCTGCACCCCCCGCATGATGCATTCGGCCATAACTTCGATCATGGTTAGTCCAGAATGGGCCAACAATCTTATTCGGCCCATGAGATAAACGATGTCCCTGTCACTTTCCCTTTGAGGGCTCCATGGACGCCAGCTTAGGCGCTTCTTTAAAGGAGCACTATCGAACTCTGGGAGGCCGATCCGGACAGGATCCGGTAGCGGGACGTCTTCTATATAGAACCATTCCGAGGGCCAGTCTTCGGACGCCTTCTTTGGGGTTCCGGACAGATATTCGGTCCCGGCGATGCGCCATACTTCGGCTCCGCCCACTTGATACATTGACCCTTTCTTGGAACGGGGCACGAGGCAAAATAGCTCCTTCCACAGTCCGAAATGAGCTTCAATACCCAAGAACAGCTCGCAGAGGACTACAAAGCCCACGATATGCAATACTGAGGCAGGCTAGAGATGATGTAGCTGGAGGCCGTAGAACTCTAGCAACCCCCGGAGAAACGGGTGGATAGGAAATCCGAGCCCCCTTATTAAGTAAGGAACAAGGCACACTCGCTCTCCTTTGGATGGATTAGGGGCATTCTCTGCTTGCTCTCCGCCGTTGTAGACGGCAAGACCGGATCGGACGAGGACCATATAGGCCGGGGGAGAAATCCCTTGGTCTGAAGCGTCACTAGCTCGCTATGCGGAGTAGAACATCTCTCCCAATATCCAGGCTTAGGGCTAGAAGGGCGAGAGGAGGAGTTGCGGCGGCTGGCCATGGTGGAATGGACCTTTGTCGGATGCGCTCTGAAGAACACTCGTGGAGGGGAGAAGGTGTGGATTGGATCTAAATCCTCGTCCCCTTAAAAAGGGCAACTCATTTACACGGCTAGGGGTGTGAACGTAAAAACACTCGGACTTTTCATATTCGTTTGACACATGGAAGACGGCCATTATTGGGCGTAGAAGCCAAGGAGCGCAACATCTACAAGAAACCGGACTTTATTCAAACAGGTACACGGAATTTGGAGGAGAACCCGCCTTGCAATGCCGAAGACAATCTGCGCGTCAGACTCATCGTCATTGAAGCCTGGTTCAGGGGCTACTGAGGGAGTCCTGGATTAGGGGGTGTTCGGATAGCCGAACTATACCTTCGGCCAGACTCCTGGACTATGAAGACACAAGATTGAAGACTTCGTCCCGTGTCCGGAAGGGACTTTCCTTGGCGTGGAAGGCAAGCTTGGCGATACGGATGTTCAGATCTCCTACCATTGTAACCGACTTTATGTAACCCTAACCCTCTCCGGTGTCTATATAAACCGGAGGGTTTTAGTCCGTAGGACAACATACACATCAACAATCATACCATAGGCTAGCTTCTAGGGTTTAGCCTCTCTGAACTCATGGTAGATCAACTCTTGTACTACCCATATCATCAATATTAATCAAGCAGGACGTAGGGTTTTACCTCCATCGAGAGGGCCCGAACCTGGGTAAAACTTCGTGTCCCCTGCCTCATGTTACCATCCGGCCTAGACGCACAGTTCGGGACCCCCTACCCGAGATCCGCCGGTTTTGACACCGACAGCGGGGTCCATCCACCCGTCCTCAGATGGCATGATCTGCTTCGGATTAAGGGCCGGAGTAGCCGTAGGTGCGATCTCCCGAACACCGTCCGATGGCAGAGCTAAGTCATGCTCATTGTGACTATGCGGCGCGCTTGACATGAGCTCGAACCTGTCGAAGATCAAGTCTCCGTGGATGTCGGCAGTGTAGTTCAAGCTTCCAAAGCTGACCTGATGGCCAGGGGCGTAGCTATCTACTCTAGATGGCCAAGCAAGTTGGCCCGCAGTACGAAGCCGCCGAATACGAGGATCTGTCCGAGGAGAAAAACCTCACCCTAGATCGCATTGTTGTCGATGATCGAAGGAGCCATCAAGCCTTTATCGTGACGGCACAGTGGAACTCTCAATGAAAGCATCAATGTCGGTGTCAAAACCGGTGGATCTCGGGTAGGGGGTCCCGAACTGTGCATCTAAGGCTGATGGTAACAGGAGGCGGGGGACACAGTGTTTACCCAGGTTCGGGCCCTCTCGATGGAGGTAATACCCTACTTCCTGCTTGATTGATCTTGATGATATGAGTTTACAAGAGTTGATCTACCACGAGATCGTAGAGGCTAAACCCTAGAAGCTAGCCTATGATTATGATTGTTGTTGTCCTACGGACTAAACCCTCCGGTTTATATAGACAGCGGAGGGGGCTAGGGTTACACAGAGTCGGTTACAGAGAAGGAGAACTACATATCTGAATCGCCAAGCTTGCCTTCCATGCAAAGGAGAGTCCCACCCGAACATGGGACGAAGCCTTCAATCTTGTATCTTCATAGTCCAATAGTCCGGCCAAAGTATATAGTCCGGCTGTCCGAGGACCCCCTAATCCAGGACTCCCTCAATAGGTCATATCGGTAAGAGTCAAGAAATGCCTATGAATTATTCACTTGTTGTTGAACCACTTGATGTTTGGGGATTGGATTACATGGGACCTTTTCCTTCCTCTAATGGGTATACACATATTTTGGTTGCTGTTGATTATGTTACTAAGTGGGTAGAAGCTATTCCAACTAGTAGTGTTGAACACAACACCTCTATTAAAATGCTTAAGGAAGTTATTTTCCCAAGGTTTGGAGTCCCTAGATATTTAATGACTGAGGGTGGTTCACACTTTATTCGTGGTGCTTTCCGTAAAATGCTTGCCAAGTATGATGTTAACCATAGAATTGCATCACCCTATCATCCTCAGTCTAGTGGTCAAGTTGAACTTAGCAATAGAGAAATAAAATTAATTTTGCAAAAGACTGTCAATAGGTCCAGGAAGAATTGGTCTAAGAAATTAGATGATGCACTTTGGGCTTATAGAACAGCATATAAAAATCCTATGGGTATGTCTCCTTATAAAATGGTTTATCGAAAAGCTTGTGATTTGCCTCTTGAGTTAGAACATAAAGCATATTGGGAAATTAAAGAACTCAACTATGATTTTAAACTTGCCGGTGAAAATAGGTTATTTGATATTAGCTCATTAGATGAATGGAGAACCCAAGCTTATGAAAATGCCAAGTTGTTTAAAGAAAAAGTTAAAAGATGGCATGATAAAAGAATCCAAAAGCGTGAGTTCAAAGTTGGAGAATATGTTCTTTTGTACAACTCTCATTTCGGATTCTTTGTAGGAAAAGTCCTCTCCAAATGGGAAGGACCCTATGTTATCGAGGAGGTTTATCGGTGTGGAGCTATCAAAATAAATAATACCGAAGGTACTAACCCGAAGGTTGTTAATGGGCAACGAATAAAACAATATATTTCAGGTACGCCCATTAATGTCGAAAGCAATATTATCCAAACTATGACACCACAAGAGCACATAAAAGAAACCTTCCAGAACACTCCAGAATCGTTAAAAAGAGGAGGTATGTGATACGGTAAGTAAACGGACTCCCAAAAATCCGCAAAAATATTTTCTGTCTGTTTTGGAAAATAAAAAATAGGTAAATAAGAAACTACCGGGAAGGTCACCCTAGTGGGCACAAGACACCGGGGTGCAGCGCGCCCAGGTGGGTTGTGCCCACCTCGGGTACCTTCCGGACTCCGTTTTTCTTCCGTTTGCTTGTTTCCCAAAAAAACTTTATATACCCCCCGAACCTATTGACCACCGTATCATGGAGAAATCTTTTGTTCTCTTTTCTTGTTGTTTTCGGCCATATCTGTTGAGACAGGCATCATGTCTTCTTCTTCCTCCAACAAAGTGGAAGAGGATGCGTGGTTGATGAAGATCGAGCTGAAGAGTGAAGAGCGTGTAGAAGCTGTCGAAGGGGATAAGAGCAAGGAGGCTACTGGAGATCAAGCGCCGGTGGCTGAGCAGACCTAGCCTGTCGAGGAAGAATAAGATATCCTTAAACCTTACTATGCTCGTCTTACCCCGACTAAGATTGAAGCCTCTCGAATCATTAAAATAGTTCATGTGCAAAATAATATCTCACTCGTGAAAATATTCTACATCAAGAGCACATCATCCTCCTCCGGAGCGTCATCCATAGATTGGAGAATCTCTTGATCATTAAGGACAGGATCGCCTCTACTTCATCACCACCACCTTCTTCATCACCAAAAGAAAATTGAGTATCGGGTATGGGCACTCCCCTTGGCTTCCGCCAAGCTTGGGGGAGGTGCCCCGGTATCGTATCACCCCCACTATCTTTTGCCTATACTTATCTTAGTTTGATCCATGGTTATATTTTACTTTAGATGAATAAAAATTTAGTTCGATCCTTTCTTTTTGAGAGTTTGCTTAGTGATCTATCCTTGTAATCGTGTGCGAGATATATAATAAAGTTTAGTTCGAGTTTTTGCTTTATTTACTTTCATGTTCCAATAAAAAGAAAGGAAATAAATGAAAAAGATCATATGCTAATCTTATGGTAGGTGATTACACGACATAAGGAAAAGTATAAGTAGGAAATTTTATTAGAGATTGACAAACATAGCATTGGTCAATGATGAAACTCATGAAAGAATTTATAAGGGAAGAGAAGATTCACATATAAATACACTATCCTGGAAATCTTTTGTGATTGTGATCCCCCAACAAAATATTATATGCCAAAATTGTTGACGTTGGACAAGGAAGACAACGTAATGATTTATGTATGTTCATATTCACATAGAAGTTATATTGTCATAGATCCTTCAACATGTGGTGCTTTCCCCCATCTTTGCTCGCCAAAAATTCCGCACTAAGTAGAGATACTACTTGTGCATCCAAAAACCCTTAAACCCAAATCTTATTTTCAAGAGTCCACCATACCTACCTAGGGATTGAGCAAGATCCCTCAAGTAAGTTGTCATCGGTGCAATAAGGCAATAAAAATTGCTTCTAAAAATGTAAGATCATTTAGTGTAAGAGAAAATTGAGCGTTGTATGAACTTGTGATAGCAAAGAATAAAAGCAACAAACTGCATAATAAAGGTTGCTTTCATAAGGGGCAATATAACATGACGTTCTTTTGCACTAAGGGGTTGAGCATACAAACAAATGAGCGCATGGCAACCTCTCCTTCCCTCTGCGAAGGGCCTATATTTTACTTTTATGTATTTACTTCTATGCATGAGTCAAAGTTTTTCTCTCTATTCCTTTTTATTTTTCTCCTTTGGCAAGCATCATGTGGTGAGGAAAGATCTAGGCACATATGTCTAGTTGAATATGGGTAGCATGAGTTATTATTGTTGACATCACCATTGAGGTGAATACGTTGGGAGGCGAAACTATAAGCCCCTATGTTTCTTTGTGTCCGGTTGAAACATTTTGCTCATGTGTATGCGGTGAGTGTTAGCAATCATAGAAGACTATATGATGGTTGAGTATGTGGACTTGCCTAAAGGCTTTGATACGTGACCCTTTCCTAAAAACATGATGAATTGTAGTTGCAAAGTTGACTGAGAACATAGTTTGTTGGTTTCCAATAGAGTTTATGCTTTATACTTCAAAAGTGTGATGAATTGTTACTTGTTCATGAGAAGTCTATGATAAAAGTTCTATGATGAAGGTTTTATGTTAAAGTTTGTTGCTGCTATAATAATTCACATGATGCTTCTATGTCTGTATTTTGTTTTTATCGACACCTCTCTCTCTCTCTCTCTCTCTCTCTCTCTCTAAGCATGTGGACATGTTTTTCGATTTCGGTTTTCGCTTGAGGCCAAGCGAGGTCTATGCTTGGGGGAGTTGATACGTCCATTTTGCATCATGTTTACCTACTGTTATTTATAATGTTTTTATGCATAATAATGTTTTTTGAAGAAATTCCAATGCCTTTTATCTCATAATATGCAAGGTACACACAAAGAGGGAGAATTCCAGCAGCTGGAAATCTAGACCTAAAAAAGCTACGTCAGGCTACCTATTCTGCACAACTCCAAATGAGTTGAAACTTAACGGGGAATTTTTATGGAATATATAAGAAATATTGGAGTCAATAAGTACCAGAGGGGTCCCATGAAGTAAACATGCCCTAGAGGCAATAATAAAGTTGTTATTTTATATGTCCTTATATCATGATAAATGTTTATTATTCACGATAGAACTATATTAACCGGAAACTTGATACATGTGTGGATACAAAGACAAAACACCAAGTCCCTAGTAAGCCTCTACTAGACTAGCTCATTAATCAAAGATGGTTAAGTTTCCTAACCATAGACATGTGTTGTCATTTGATGAACGTGATCACATCATTAGGATAATGATGTGATGGACAAGACCCATCCGTTAGCATAGCATATTGATCGTTCAGTTTTATTGCTATTGCTTTCTTCATGTCAAATACATATTCCTTTGACTATGTGCTATCAAATGTCACAACGTAACTGGGTGACTATAAAGATTCTCTACAGGTATCTCCGAAGGTGTTTGTTGGGTTGGCATAGATCGAGATTAGGATTTGTCACTCTGAGCATCGGAGAGGTATCTCTGGGCCCTCTCGGTAATACACATCATAAGAAGCCTTGCAAGTAAAGTGACTAATGAGTTAGTTGCAAGATCATGTATTACGGAAAGATTAAAGAGACTTTCCAGTAACGAGATTGAACTAGGTATGAAGATACCGACGATCGAATCTCGGGCAAGTAACATACCGATGACCAAGGGAATAACGTATGTTGTCATTACGGTTCGACCGATAAAGATCTTCATAGAATATGTAGGAACCAATATGAGCATCCAGGTTCCGCCAATGGTTATTGACCTGAGAGGTGTCTCGGTCACGTCTACATAGTTCTCGAACCCGTATGGTGCGCACGCTTAACGTTCGATGACGATTTAGTATTATATGAGTTATGTGATTTGGTGACCGAATGTTGTTTGGAATCCCAGATGAGATCACGGACATGATGAGGAGTCTCAAAATGGTCGAGAGGTGAAGATTGATATACAGGATGATGGTATTCGGACACCAGAAGTGTTCTGGAGGGTACTGGGTACTTATCGGGTCACCAGAAAGGAGTTTCGGGCACCCCCGGCAAAGATATGGGCCTTATGGGCCAAGTGAGGGAACACACCAGCCCTGGTGCGCCCCTATAGAGGCCAGCCCTATGAGGAGGAGAAGGAAAGCGGGGAGGGCAAGAAAAGTGTGGATTAGGATTCCTATTTCACTCCTTCTCCCCCCTCTTTCCTTCCACCTCGGTTATATATGGCAGGGGGGCGCGCGGCTTGGGAGGGACTCCAAATAGGATTCCTCCTACTTGGGCGCCTCCTATGGATGCTCCTCCCTCCCTCCCACCTATATATATGAGGAGGGGGCGCCTAGCACACAACAGACAATTGCCTAGCCGTGTACGGCACCCCCTCCACAAATTACACCCCCGGTCATATTCTCACGGTGCTTAGGCGAAGCCCTGCGCGGATTATGTGACGCCCCGAGGCCGTTGCGCCAGGTGTCTTCCAGTTATTTGTTGTTGTTGCCATTTCATTCGCTTGCGTGTTGCATCCTGCCATGTCATCATCCGCATTGCATCGTCATGTTTTCAAAACTTGCATCCGTCTGGGTTCCCCCAGCTCTTTCTGTTGTCCGTTCTGAGCCCGTCCACACTCGCACGCGCCCGCGGCATGTCCGAACTAGTATTTTATAAGTGGATGAAAAATGTTCTCGGAATGGGTTGAAAGTTGGCATGCAGTGTTGTTATGTTGTCATTAGACCGCCTGTCAAATTCATCGCATTCGGAGTTCGTTTGGTAGCCCAACCATTAAACTATAGCGACAATATAGTCGGTCAAATCATCGGACGTTTTCGGTCTTCGGAAACACACACCGGGTCTCTCTCTCTCTCTTCTCTCCTCTCAGCCCGAGGCCTTCTGCACAGCCCACAAGCTCCAACCTACCCCTCTTCGCATCCGGAGCCGTACGATGCGATCGCACGGTCCGAAAACCCCTCTCTGCTCAGTTCTCAGACCCCCTCGCGCGTCCGAAAACCTTCCCCGAACCCGAACCGGACTTTCGTCAGCGTTGGATCCGGAACATCCCCAAACATCTTTTTTTTCTTAATTGGGCCCCCTAACCTATTTATACGAGACCGTCCGATTTAAATCGGAGAGTCTAAACCTAATCCTTTATTTCTATAAATAGACCAACCCCAACCCTAAAAATTAGGGGCTTGTCCCAGTTAACAAATCCCCTCACCCGCCGCCGCCAGTCCTCTTCCTCCACAGGATCCCTTCCGATCCAATCCACCTCGAGCGCTTCACCCAACCAACCACCAAGCCGATCCAAAAAAATCCATCCCCGACCAACCTCACCGGCCTCTGCTCGATCCACCCCTACAGCCCAAGCCACCCGAGCTCGTCTTCTCGCGCCTGTAGCCGTCCGAGCCACCCCTGGCTCCTCTACCTCGCCTCTTCGTTTGGCAACTAGGCGCCCAAGGCCACGCGCTCCTCCCCTCGAGCAACTCACGCCGCCGCGTACTTCCCCATCGCCTACCGCCATCGCTCGCTGCTTCGGCAGGCCACCAGAGCCAGCTAGCGCTGGATCCCTTCCTCCTCACCTCCTCTTCCCCTGCTTCTTCCTTATCCTTCCCATCCCTGTCTTTCTCTCATGCACTCTCTCTCTCAGTTACAGGATCGATGCCATGGCCGCCGCGTCGAGCACCGCCACCGGAGATCCCCGTCGCTGCCTCCATTCTCGTGTCGTTCCCGCTGTGCCCCTGCTGCGCCACCGTTTCCTTGCCGGGCCGCCAAGTCCCTCGACTCGCTGCCTCGTCGCCGTAGCAACAGCAGTAGTTCGCCAAGCCCCAACAACCGTTCCTCCTCTGCCTCGCATCGCCCTCCACCGTCAAGCGCCGCCCCCGTCCGGATCCGTCAGGACCCGCCGTTCCTGACCTCCCCCGCGGTCCACCTCGCCTCGCCGTCCCCTTCGTCAAGTCCAACCGCAGCCTCCTCTGTTTGTCGCCTCCTCCAGGTCGCTGCGCCCGCACGCCAAGTTCCTGCTGGAGCTCCGTCTGCCACCGTTCCCTGGAACCGAGGCCGGACGTCTCGATCCGCCCGTTCTGTCCGGTTCCTGCCGACCCCGTCGCCAGGCCCCCCTGCCGTCGTCTTCTCCATTGCCTTGCTCCTGCTGTTGCTTTTGTTTATTCAGAAACGAGAAGAACAATGGCTCGCCCCGTTCAGTCCCGCGCATTGACCACGCCCTTCCTCGCTTCGATCTGACTGCGAGACCAGCGCAGCGCCTAGCCTAGCTTCCCGCTGGCCTGCTTCTTCACCGACCGGCCCATGAGGCCCAATGTGAGTAGCCCCAACTTCCCCCTCTGTTGGGCTTGTCTAGATTCAGCATGTTTAGGTTTTTTCCAAATCTGTGAATTTAGTTATTTATTCCAGAGAATGCTATTTTGCAGAAAACCCCCCAAGCATTATGCATTTAATAACTCACAAACGGCGCATCATTTAAAAACAAATTATATGTGTAAAATACTTAGAATTTTGTGTAGATTAATAATCTCCAACTTTCATCCATGTTAAATATGTTTAAAATGTTGTTTGTTTAGATTTGCTTAATTGCCATGTTAAAATGCTTTAATTCATAACTAAATAACCGTAGCTCCAAACTTAACAAACTTTATATGTAAATGGGGTACAAAATGCCTAGTTTAACATGGTGGCATTACTTTGCATGTTTAACAACTCTAAAATTTGGTTTAGGGCAGAATAGTACCAACTCTAAAATTTGCATATGAGGATTTTCCGGAATTGTTGTTTGTTGTTTCCGGCCTCATTTAAACTTGTCTAAATAGTTATTTTAATTATGCCTCACCTCTTGCCATGTTAATCAACATTTAATATTGTTGGGTACATAAACGAGATCGAACAAGATAACTTGTTGTGGTGTTTCATCAATATGCAACTCGTTGCATATTGAGCTTCACTTAACTTGTAGTTTTGCTTGTGCACTTTGCCATGCCATGCCTCTTTAAACCGGACATGCATCATACTTGGTTGTGCATCATGCCATGCTTATGTGATGGTTGTTTACTATGTTGTTTGCTTCTTTCCGGGTTGCTTCCCTCGTTAGCTTCGGTTCCGTTCCGGAGTTGTGAGGATTCGTTCGACTACGTCTGTCGGTGTCAAAACCGGCGGATCTCGGGTAGGGGGTCCCGAACTGTGCGTCTAGGTGGATGGTAACAGGAGGCAGGGGACACGAAGTTTTACCCAGGTTTGGGCCCTCTTGATGGAGGTAAAACCCTACGTCCTGCTTGATTAATATTGATGATATGGGTAGTACAAGAGTAGATCTACCACGAGATCGGAGAGGCTAAACCCTAGAAGCTAGCGTATGGTATGATTGTATGTTGTCCTACGGACTAAAACCTCCGGTTTATATAGACACCGGAGAGGGCTAGGGTTACACAAGGTCGGTTACAAAGGAGGAGATATACATATCCGTATTGCCTAGCTTGCCTTCCACGCCAAGTAGAGTCCCATCCGGACACAAGATGAAGTCTTCAATCTTGTATCTTCATAGTCTAACAGTCCGGCCAAAGGATATAGTCCAGCTGCCCGGAGACCCCCAATCCAGGACTCCCTCAGTAGCCCCTGAACCAGGCTTCAATGACTATGAGTCCGGCGCGCAGTATTGTCTTCGGCATTGCAAGGCGGGTTCCTCCTCCGAATACACCACGGAAGAATTTGAATACAAGGATAGTGTCCGACCCTGCAAAATAAGTTCCACATACCACCGTAGAGAGAATAATATTTCCATAAATCTAATTTGCTGACTTGTTTTGGCAACACTACCTTATGCCATGGCCCGGTGATTATTCGAACCGTTTCCTTTAACTAGCCCCGCACATAACGCGAGGTAGTTTTTTGACACGTCTCATCGAAGCAGAGATCGTGTCCCCTTATTACGGGATTCTCATCAATACGGGCGTGGGTAACCCAACTGTGTCTAGGACTCCTAGATTATAGGCAAGTCCCAAACGGCTATGGAGAGGACGCTTGATATTCACCCTCTTTATAAAGGGACAAGGCTTTTACTTTTTTCCCTCCCGTGCTCAATCAAATCCTTCCCCCGCCTCGAGTTCTAACACCCAAAGCCCAGGTCAGGTGCTCCGGACCTTCAATCATGTCCGGATATAGCCTTCAAGGCCGGTGGATGCCCTCCTCCGTTACGGAAGAAGACATCAAGAAGTTGAGGGAGGCCAGATACCTGACTGCCGAGGTTTCGCATCGGCTGCCTGCCCAAGGGCAGGTCGTCCCTACTCCTTAACCCAACAAAGATGTCGTGTTCATCTCCCACTTCCTCCGAGGTCTAGGCATCACTCTGGATCCCTTCGTTAGGGGGTTGATGTTTTATTACGGGCTAGATTTCCACGATCTAGCCCCGGACTCCTTTCTCCATATCTCGGCATTTATTGTCATATGTGAGGCCTTCCTCCGCATTACCCCTCACTTCGGCATGTGGCTCAAGACCTTTGATGTGAAGCCGAAGATGGTCGAGGGGCAGCATGTAGCGTGCGGAGGCACATTAATAAGCAAGATCGCTGGAGCTCCATGGCCAAAGGGTTCCATTCCAGAGGTGTCCGGATTATGGCGACGGGAGTGGTTTTACATCAAAGCTCCCAGAAGTGCCAAGTGGGCAGCTACCCCTGCTTTCCGGTCAGGCCCTCCACCACAACTGATGTCATGGATTAGCAGAGGGCTGAGCTGGGGTCCAGCCAAGGACGTGCCTATACTGCAGAGCCGCATTCGAGATCTCTTCGAAGGAGACTTTAGTTTGATTATGGTAATGCAAGTCATGCTGGTTCGATGAATCCAACCATGCAAACGCCGGCCCCTTCGCATGTGGGAGTTCAACCCAGAAGGACCGCGCGCTATTCAGAATTTCCTCGACCTGACGCACAAGGAGATGTAAAAATCATTCTTCGGACCCCAGATAGAGTTTCCGGACACTACCGAGGACGTGGGCCTGAGCAGCAACCGCACCGCCGACCAAGTAAGTTATCCTCTAGCCAAACACACCGTCTTTCATTTATCATGATGTCATTCTGAGAAGTCGTTATTTGACCAGGACTGGATAACAAAGGCGAAGATGATGCGGTGTTCGGCCCCCCCCTTCCGGAAGGCTTGGAGAATCTAGTGCTGGAAAAGATGCTCGAGCTAGCACCTTGCCCGGAGCCCTCACAGGAAGATAAAGGGGGGAATAAAGGGGGCGAAAGCGGGCCTCCACCGCTACCCATTCTGACCGAGGGAACGGGCGCCTCCGTGAGGGAGGATAACCCAGGGGAGGAATCTGGTATTCTCTCACCTTGGGGAAGGAAGAGGACTACCCCTGAAGATCCGGAAACCACAGTTTCCAAACAGGAGAAGAAGTCTCCACCGGAGGGTCCTGCCTTGGAGGGTGCTCTTGCCGCACAAAGTCTGCGCGGGGATCTGCCCTCTAACGATCTGTAAGTAATCAAAAAGTATTGTAATAGTGAAGATATACTACTTCACTTCTGAGGAAAATAACCGAAGCATTTATCTTGCAGTTCGGATCTTAGCCCTTCTTAGCAGAGCTCGTCTTCGGGGGATGTTCTTCCGGAGATGATGGAGAGCAAAACGCCTCCCCCGGACTCCCCCGCTCAAGAAGCGGACGACCTTGAAGTGTCGTCACGGAGGGCCTCTCCGGATCCGGTGAGGCCAGAAGATAATGCTATAGTCACCCGAAGTCCTCAGCGTCCAGCTCTTGAAGAGAGCAAACAAAAGAGTCCGGCACCGTCTGGTATGCGGTCGGACATACTGATGGAGCTATTGGAGCGAGCGGCCATGTCAGAAGAACACCGTACGTTAATGGGGACGGTGATGAAGCCTTTATGAGTCTACTGACAGGCTTTGAGGTACGTGATACTTTTTGATAGTGCCGCACATTTTTAGGTGTGCCCTGTGTAGATAGTAGCCCCTGAGACTCTGGTTGTCGTCGAGAACGGCGGCGAACAGAGGATCGTAGTCCCAGGTAGTAACCAAACCGCATTTATGTGCAGGTGGTGGAAGCTCCGGTGGCTAGCCGGACTAATGAGTTTGCCGAACTAAAGCGTCAACTGGATGCGGCAGATGCCGACATCGAGCTTGTTAACAAGCGGCTTGACAAGGCACAGGGTAAGTAATGCTTTCTGGTGAATGTCACATAGTAAGAGCATCATGATGCCAGTATCTTTAATATGTTGTGACTGCAGATGGAGTTGCCACCGTGGAGACCCTTCAGGCGGAACTTGCCCGAGCCAAAGAACAAGCAAGGAGTAGTAATGCGGCTGCTTTGAAGGCGGCCGAAGAGTTGAGGGACAAGAAGGCCGCGCATTGCGAGAGCAAAGAGAAAATGGCCAAGATGGATGTAAAGTTAAAAGACACTGCCGACCGTTGCCAGTTCCTTGAAGAAGAAAACCGAGTGAAGGCGACGGACCTTGAAAAGGCCACGATGACGACCAAAGACACCCGCTCTGCTATGAGAGCGAAGACGAAGGAGCTGCGTGAATCCGGGGATATTGCGGCTAGGAAGCCCTTCATGCTGTGGAGGAAGTTCGGAGATCCACGGTATGCCCCTCTGGATCGGCTGTGGAGTTCGGCAGACGCATATATGGACTTGGCGGCGAGCGCTGTCGATGCGGCCAAATACTTCCAAGATCAAACAGATCATGAAGTGGACAAGTTGTTCTGGTCGCAATTTAACGTTCCAAAGCGTTCGCTTCCATTGACTGATCAGCTAGCCGAATGGGTCAAACTCAATAGGTTGTCCGGACTCGCCATGAGGTCTGTCGTGGATCAGTTGTGGCCGGAAAAGCCGAAGCCGAATAGCTATTTCAGCTTAGTGCAGCAGTTCCTTGGTGCGGTGCCGCGCATCAATGCTATGAAGAGGTCGGCGTGCATAGAAGGCTCGCGGATGGCCCTTTCCCGTGTTAAAGCATACTGGGTGGAGATGGATGCTACCACTGTTGCGGCGTAGGGTTCGGCCATAGGCCGAGTGGCTGCCAAGCACTATTTCGAAGAGGTTCTCGAGGGTGCTCGTTTGATAGAGGCCCAGTGCTCGAAGAATATTATGTTTGAGTGACATGTATTCCCATTGTAAACACAATGTTTTTATGAAATTTATTAAGGCTGTGTTTATACTTTTGCCTGAAAGTAATATGATGCCTCCTGTGCGGCCGTTTATGTATACATGTGTATAACCTGAAAGATTGAAGTCGTCGGCGTCAGCCCCCACGCACATAATGCGGGGGTGTTTGTAGAAGACGTGTGTTCACACTTAACCCAACGTCTTTGCCCTATTAAGGAGGTGATAGCGCAGAAAATGAGGCAACCGGACTATAATGCTTTAACACTTTCACTTAGCCATAGGAGTTTGACGGTGGGGCTACTATATAGCCCCTGGTGGATCCGCACTCTCCCGAATTCGGGGCGCGTACATGCCTGGCCGGGAAATGGCCCTTCGTTAAGGCGGAGGAATTCTAACATTCTGATAGGTCATCGAGTGGTTGACCAGTCTCACGCTATATCATGACAGTCAGTTTTCGGCTTTCTCTACTGAGGTGCTCGTCCGGATGACCCGGGGCACAATCGCAGTAGTTCTCCCAGTGCTACCTTAGCCGATAGAGCGGAATGTAAGGTACCAAAACATAGGAGCCGGGCAAACCCAACATTTGACCTAAGACATGATTCGGAGCTGATGCATATAAGGCCAAACTCGCGACGCCGAACACTCCCTAAGGTATTCGGTCTTTATGGTATAAACCGGGCCTAAACAGTGCCCTTTGTAAGAAGCCCCTGGTGTCTAGGTACGTGCATTATTCTGACGTGGCCACATGCCAAGACGCCAGCATCCTTCTCAATTATACTGAGAATCCGAGGGATGTGTATCAACAAGAGACAGTAAAAAAGGTTGACGTAGGGTCTTAATCTAAAAAGAATCCTTGGGATGGGTCCCTGCTGCACGTCTGCGCCTGTGTCTCCGTTGTGCCGTATCCTGGATAGGTGTAGCACGATGGTCATTTGTAAAAGACAGGAACTTACGTGAAAAGTTGTCGTGCAAAAAGGTAGGTTTTAAAGAAACCATGTAAATTTCAAGATGAGTAAAAATTGCCACTTGTCTGCGCGCGTAGAGCCCCTTGTGTTTGTGATAGGGGTGTGGCCATCAAACTTGTACGAATTTCATATAGATGCGCCAGACTCGTCTAACCGTGTCTGTGGTCTTGACGACCTATCGAATACTTTAGTTGGTGAGGTCGTTTTAGTGTGTGGCTGCCGAGGCAGCCGCGCCCTCCTCGGCGCGCAGGGATCGCTCAATATTTCCATTTACTGCAATGATGCCACGTGGACCGGGCATCTTAAGCATGAGGGAAGCGTAATGCGGTATTGCATTAAAGCGAGCGAAAGCTTCGCTTCCAAGTAGTGCTTGATAGCCACTTTGGAACGGAGCAATGTGGAAGGTTACATTTTCGATACGGAAGTTACCGGGGAAGCCGAATATAACTTCTAGTAGCAGGGAGCCCGTGCAATGAGCCCCTGGGCCTGGCGTTACTCCTTTAACGGTAGTATTGCTGAGGCAAATTTTCGTTGGGTCTATCCCCATTTTGCGGATTGTGTCCTGATATATCAGGTTTAGACTGCCGCCACCGTCCATCAGGACTCGTGTGAAGTGGTATCCGTCAATTATTGGGTCTAATACCAAGGCAGCCCATCCTGCACGCTGGATACTTGTTGAGTAATCCCGATGGTCAAACTTGATCGGTTGAGACGACCAGTGGCAGGACTCCGCGGTGATAGTCCCTTGGGCATATTTATCTGCGAGTGCCGCTTTGTTTCTCCCCTTGATCACGTGTAACACGTTTACTGTTTAGACTTCTGGTGGAAATTTCTTTTGTTCCCCAGTGTCTTGCTTGAGATGCTCATCCTCATCTTCGCTTGGTGTATCCTCCCCCTTGTGTACGGCGTTGAGCTTGCTGGACTGCTTGAAGACCCAACATTCTCTGTGGGTATGATTAGCGGGTTTACTAGGGGTGCTATGGATCTGACATTTTTGGTCCAGGATTTTGCTGAGGCTGGACAGTTCATGTCTGGCGCCTTTAGAGGGCGGCTTTTGCTGACCTGGCCGAGAGCTTCTGAATCCGGCGTTTACCGCCGTGCTCTTCAGGTTGTCTTCTTTATTCCGGCGCTTATTATTTTTGCTGCGTCGTGATTTCTCGTTTTCATCTCTAACTTCGGGTGTACTTGGGTCGCTGGTGCTGCATCTGGCTAGCCATCTGCCCTTACCCGCGCAAAAGCGGGTCATGAGGCTTGTTAATGCTGCCATTGTTCTTGACTTTTCTTGGCCGAGGTGTCTGGCAAGCCATTCGTCGTGGACGCTATGCTTAAAAGCTGCCAAGGCTTCAGCGTCCAAAACAGTCAACTATTTTGTTCTTTTTAGTAAGAAACATGTTCCAAAGCTTTCGGGCTAACTCTCCGGGCTGTTGAGTTATATGACTCAAATTGTCCGCATCCGGAAGTCGGACATAAGTCCCTTGAAAATTTTCCCGAAAAGCGTCTTCGAGCTCTTCCCAGCTTCCAATGGAGTTTTCGGGGAGGCTTTTAAGCCAGTGCCGAGCTGGCCTGTCGGGGGTTTGGTGCGACATATGCCAAAGGATGGCTTATCATGGTGGGGGCGAGTAGAACGTCGTCGGTGCCTGGAAACGGGATGAGGCGAAGGCATGCATGCCGGCGAATCTTACCCAGCTTCAGGGCTCTCCGGGGAGATAATACCCCTACCGCTGCTCTGCGGGGTCTCCGCATGATCACTATGGCAAAGTGTTTACACGGTTGCTCCTTGAGTTGTTTCTTGGAGGTAGGAGAGGGCAAGGCTAGCTCTCTCCCTTCTATATGATCTGGTCTAGAGCTAATGGGTTCCAACCCTTTGCATGGGTGCCCTGGGGGTTTATATAGGCCTACCCCCCCAGGGGTACAATGGTAATCCGGCAGGACGCGGGCCTAGCCGTCAGCGCCTCTGGCTTCCGTCTTCCCCGCCGACTGGCCTGGTACGGAGCCAACAGGCCGCGTCCGCCGCGGGCGGATCTTGCCGGCTGCTGATTACTATAGCCGTGCTTCTGATGACGCGAGCTTGATCATGTGGTCGTGGCAACAGCCCCGCCGCCTGGCGGGCGATCACTATTGCCACTCTCCATCACATCTTGATTAATGGTGCATGGGCCCCGGGGGAGGGCTCGGCCGACTCCCTCAGGCCGACTTCCGACGGGTCCGACTGGTGGTCCTCTTGCCGTCTCTAGGGGTCTCACCGACTGGTGGGACCCGCTGCCTCTGAGCCATACAGACAAGCCGTCGTGCGTGCAGGATTCGGTCCTGCGGTGCTGATGTCAGGGCCGGCACGGCAACAGTGCCACGCCGCACGGAGATCTTCCGGGGTACGGCGTGCCGTGGCCATGCCCGCCCTTGGTAAGGGGCGGGAGTGGGCTTCACTGTAGCCACTCCCCTGCCCCGTCCCCCTTGATGAGGTCACGGGTTTTGTTGGAATCGCAGGCCGACTCCCCAAAGCCGGCTTCTCCGGAAGTCGCCAGTCAGGAGTCGGCTTACCCTGCGGTCGTCCCTAGGACTCGCCGCGAGTGGTCAGTCGGCCATCTTGTCCTGGACTTCTTGAAGGCGGCTCTCCGTCCTGGGGTCTTGAGGGGCGCAGCCTGCCCCGATGTCTTGAAAGGTTCTGGGGCTCGGGTTGGCCTACCCGTGGCCCATTACTCCGACAGTAGTCCCCAAAGCTGGTGAGGCGCCGCGGACGATCGGCTGAGAAGCCTCGGCAGTTTCTCTTTCCGGGTGCTCAACACATGGTCTTTGATTGACTTCTGCCAGGCCGACTAGAAGGAGTCGGACTCACTCAATTCGGACTCACTTAATTCCGACTCGCACAATATTTCGAACGTCGCGGCGGGATCCAAGTAGCGTGCTAGTTAAGCCTCCAGGCCGCCGCCCGTTCTAGGCCTGTCATGCGATGACACGTGGCTGGGCCGTCTTGCCAGCCTACGCGCGCGACGGGACAGGCCCATAGGCGGGGCTCGCCACTACCGCACCTCGGTGCCCGAGCGGATCCGCTGCGACCCCGGCAGATGGTTGGGATTACCGTGGAGTTACTGCGCGCAGTAACTTTATCGTGGAACGTGGGGGTCGTGGGGCCGTGGGTGCAGTAAATTCCCATGACCGCCCCCTCGGCTTCGCAGCCCACGAGGCTATAAGTAGGGGGAAGAGGGGGCACGCGCGCCCCTCCTTCCCACCACTCCTCGCTCTCTTCCTTCTCACTGCTCCTCGCTCTCCTCCTTCTTCTTCTTCTTCGCTCCGCCGCGCGCCCAAGCTCCGGCGAACGCCGCGGCGATCAGCTCGCGATGAGTTCTTCCTCCGCCGCCGCGCCTCCCCCGGTGCGCTCCGGCACTTGGGACGGTTCCGAAGTCCATGACGACCACATCGAGTTCCTCCGCAGGACTCGTCAGCTCCCCGGCGAGGATCACGTGCGGGTGCGCCTTGCGCCGAAGGGCGAGATTTCCCCCGCGCCGCAGGAGGGCGAGCGGGTCATCTTCCGCTCGCACTGCTTGCGCGGGTTGGGGCTACCGGCGAGCAGTTTCTTCCGATCCTTCCTGGAGTTCTACGGCCTCCAGCCGCACCACCTCACCCCCAACACAGTGGTGCTGTTGTCCGCCTTCGTGGCCTTGTGCAAAGGCTTCCTCGGAGTCCTCCCCACCCTCGAGCTCTGGGGGGAGTTCTTCTTCTCCAAGCTCGGCACCCAGGCCGCGGGCGTGCCGGCTCAGTGCGGCGCTTTCATCGCCGTGCGAAGGTTGGGGGCCGACAATCCCTTCCCCTCCATCTCGCTGATAAATTCGGTGAAGATGTGGCAGAGATCCTACTTTTACGTCAGGAGTGTCTCCGTGAGGGGAGACTGGGTCAACCTGCCGGCTTTCGAAGCCGGCCCACCGGCTGGGCGACTGCCCAACTGGTCGTACCGGGCCAAGTCGCTGACGCCTGCGGGAGCCGGCGCCATCGCGCGACTCCGAGTGCTGACGCAGTCGGAGAGTTTGACTGGTCCAGACCTGCTGGCCGCCTTCGTGGCGTGCCGAGTTCTCCCACTCCAAGGCCGCCCTCACATGATATGCCAGATGAGCGGGCACCGCGACCCGAGTCGGATGTGCACCAAGGACATGCCTCACGAAGAGGTGGCCTTCATGGTGAACTACCTCTCGGACAGCAAGCTCCTGGAGGATTGGCGGTTCGGCAAGGAGCCGTACTCCCGCGCCAACCCCCCGCCCATGGTGAGTTGCCTTTCCTTTCTTTCTTTGGATTGTCTTCTCTCTCGCCGAGTTTGTTTTGACCAGTCGGCTTTGGTCAGAATCCCCTCCTCCACCCGCCAGCCGGCACCTCAGGGCCGGCCCGCGAGTTCCTCGCTGACCGGGCGGAGAGCGACGTCGACGACCCCGATCTGGGGGCGGCGGCTCTGGAGGACAACTCCGAGGGAGGAGGAGGAACAGCGGGCGACTTCAGGCCTTCGGCCACTTTTGCCGACTGGCCTGACAACGACGCCGAGGGGGAAGTCGCCCCTCGCCATCGGCCAGGAGCCAGCCAGCCTGGCGCGGGCTCTTCTGCCGCGCCGGGTGCTCCAGGCGGCGGGAAGAAGCACAGGGCCGTGCCGACCTTGTTCGGAAGTCGGCCGAAGAAACCCAAGGTTTCGGCTGCGGCGACCCGGTGGGACGAGGCGGCTGCGAAGGCCATCCGCTTCCGTAAGGAAGTAAAGAAGCCGCCATTGGTCTCCACGTGAGTATTCTGTCTCAAAGCTTTATTCTTTCTTTGTGACTTTGTCTGAGTCTTTACTTGCTCCCCTTGCTTCAGGGCTCCCCTTACTCTTGAGAGGGTCAACGCCGCCTCCGTCATGGGGTCAGTGGAGACGTCCGCTACCACTCGGTGGATTGACCCCGCTGCTGACCTCCGGGAGGCGACGGAGCGGAATGCGCAGGGGAAGCACAACGAAGAAGAGGCCGTTCGCCTGGAGAAGGCGGAGGCCAACAGGGCGGAGGCTTCCGCCAAGAAAAAACTGGCGGAGGCCGAAGCCACCGCCGCGACGAAGCGGCAGGCTAAGGAAGCCGCATGCCGCCAATCGGCGGTGTTCGTCACCCCGTTGAACTCTGCGCCGCCGCCTCCGGAGTTCACGGGGCAGACTGGGGAAGCCGGTGGTGAGAACCCCGTCGTGGAGAGGGAAGGCGGCGACCCCTCTGCGCTGGACGTGATTGTTCCGCCGCCGCCTCCGCCGCCGTCTGCGAGTGCGCAAGGCGAGCAGCCAGCGGATCCTCCGGTGCCGCCGACCGAAGACGAGGCCGTGGCAAGGCTGCTCCTCCAAGTCGGCTCGCCAACGCGTCGCCGTCTGGAGAAGGCAACTTCGGCACCCCGCCCCCTGGAAGCCGGCACCGCCAGCTCGGCGATCCCAGACGCCGAAGCGACAAGCGCCACGCCCATTGGGTGGGTGCGAGGAGGCGGCACAGGGCCGCTGAACCAAGCGCTCCTGGACATCCAGGCGAAGCTTCGGGCTGAGGGCGACGCTCTCCAGAGTTGCACCAAGGCGTTCCTGGCGTCGCGGGCGGCCGTCCGGGTATGTTTTTTCCTTTGGTCTTTGTTTTCTTATTCGTCTCTGTGGGAGCGCGCCAGCGCACCCACTAGGTGTAGTCCCCGAGTTCCGGGCTGGCTGCTGAGCAGGCGGCCCGGAACTCCAATTGATGAACTCTGGGTATTAACTTTTTGTCTGAAACATTTGACACAGGATTACCACAACCTCCGCGTCACTGCCTTCAACCGTAACGTTGAAGAGCTGGGCAAGCAGACCGCCGATTTGTCAGAGAGCTGGAGTAAGTCCTTTTCCTTCTTTGCGGGGGCGCGCTGGCACACCCGCGGGCTATAGTCCCCGAGATTCGGGCCGACTGCTGAGCAGTCGGGCTGGATCTCCCCGGCGACCTTCTTTACCTGATGACTTAACGCCTTCTTTCTTCCTTATTTTCAGGAGCCAATGCTGCTCTTCAACAGCAGCTAAGCGAAGCCAACTCTGCATTGCGCGCCAAAGGGGAGGAGTGTAGCAAGCTCGCCACGGAGCGCGATCTGCTGGCCACTCAATTGGCTGAGCAGAAGGAGCTGCTTGTGAAGACGCAGAGGGAGGCGGAAGAGACAGAGACCGCCCTCCTGGCCGAGTTCGCGAGCGAGCGCTCCTCCTGGTCTGACAAGGAGGCGATGCTGGCCTCCGGCTTCCATGAGATTGAAGACATCGTTCATGGTGAGTTTCTTTACTTTTTTCTTCGAGCTGCCGATTATAAGTCGTGCCAACTCCTGGTTTTTGACTTGCTTCTTTGTTTCTTCCATCTTGGCAGACTTCTTTCTTGGGCACTCGCAGGACGCCATCCAAGCCATCGAGGCTAATCATGAAGGTCAGAGGGCGAAGGGCGCAGAGATCGCCGCCGACGCCCCCCGAACCCTTGACGAGCACATCCTGAGCATCGAGGCTCGCCTTCGGCCGACTCACCGGATGTTGCGCCGGCTTCAGCGTGTCGGTGCCCAGGCGATTGCCGCCCTGTGGCTGGACATGTAGGCTCCGCGCACCCCCAGCCTGACGGCCGACTGGCTAGAGGTCGCGGCTGGTCGTCTTGAGGCCTGGAAGGGTTCTTCGGCCCGATCTGGAGCGCGCCGGGCCTTGGAGTTTGTCAAGGCGTGGTATCCGGTGCTGGATCTAGACCGGCTGGCCACGCTTCGGTCGGAGGCCCAGCCGAAGCTGGCAGCAGCCGTTCGCCGAGTACACCGACACCAGCATCTTCATCCCCGAGCGGTCTGAAGACGGCGAGGAGGTACCGCCAGAGTGGTTTGGGATGAACCCAGACTACGGCGAGGACTCGGCGGAGGTGATTGGCTCCAGCGTCGAGGAGGAAGGCGAGGCGGAGGACGGAGGCGAGACAGAGGCACCAGAAGACGGAGCAGACGGCCAGCCTCAGCTCGACCGCGCCTCCAGCAACAAGCCGGGTGCGACCGACCCGACTGCCGCCGGCCGCCCCGACGCCTGACGCTGGCGCCTCGTCCAACCCTCTGAATCCGTCAGCTGCTTCCTAAGCTGCCGCTTTACCTTTATTTTATCTGCTTCAGTAGTCTTTGAAGAACTTGTTAATTCGCACAATTCCACCCGCAGGGTGTATTTTGAACTTCTGCTCGAAGATTCGGCCAAGGGCCTCTGTTATGTAAATATATTTATCTGAGTTCTATCTTTTCTTGCTCATTGCTCTTTTGGCTTTTTTCCTTTGCCGCTTTCTCTTAGTTGCCTGCCTTGCCAATCGGACAACCGCTCTGCGGACTGTCGCTGGATCAAATGCTTGGCTACTTTGGGAAGGCAAGTACTTAGCCGTTTTTAAGAGTTTTTTGAGCAAGTTGAATAGAAGACGGCAATCCGATTATTCGAGAGTCGGTTTGCGAAAAAGGCTGGAAACTGTCTTGAGCTATGTTTTATGCTTTGAGTCCTTAACCATTTTTCATGCGAACGCCCATTCTACCTTACCTCTGCCCACCGTACAGTCGCTCTGTGAGCTGCGGCTTCTGACAGAAGACAGTTTAGGTGTTACACACTACTTGTCTGGCTGCAGGAAGCATTTCATAGTGCAAGGCGGCAAGTCCCCGGCCCGACTTGTCGAGCCCGGTGCCAAACGGCATAAAAAGGAGTAACATACTTGCAGGCATAATTTTTATCATACAGACAAAAGAGGGCAGTCCCCGAGCTCGTCTCGGGGGGCCCGAAGTCTTGGTACTTTAATACAAAAGGTAGCATGGTACATACTGCATCAACTGTAAAATCTTCGGAGGAGATTTGCATTCCATGGCCGCTCTGTCTCCTTGCCGGAGTCGTCCCTCTTGTGTGCTCGAGGCTTCTGAGCGTCAATCGGGTAGTAGGAGTCATTGCCCAGTACTTTGCTGATGATGAAAGGGCCTTCCCAAGGCGCCGACAGCTTGTGTTGGCCGGCTGTTCGCTGGATCAGCCGGAGCACAAGGTCGCCTTCTTGGAAAGATCTTGGCCTGACCTTCCTGTTGTGGTATCGGCGCAGGCTCTGCTGGTAGATGCCGGACCGGCTGAGTGCCAACAGCCGGCCCTCTTCCAGCAGATTGATGTTGTCTTGTCGTGCTTCTTCTGCTTCCTCCTTGGTGTACATGGTGACTCGTGGGGAGTCGAACTCTATGTCCGTTGGGATGACGGCTTCGGCACCGTAGACGAGGAAGAAAGGCGTGAAGCCGGTTGACTTGTTTGGAGTCGTGCGCAGACTCCAGAGGACGGCTGGTAGCTCATCAAGCCAGCAGCCAGCCGAGCACTCCAGAGGCTCGATCAGCCGGGGCTTGATGCCGGACAGGATGAGGCCGTTTGCTCGCTCCACCTGGCCGTTTGACGATGGATGGGAGACGGACGCTAGGTCCAGTCGGATCCCCTGTGTTGCGCAGAAACGGGCCAAGGCGCCTTTGGCGAAATTTGTGCCATTGTCGGTGATGATGTTGTGTGGTATGCCGTACCGAATTGTGATATCGGCGATGAAAGTCACGGCAGTTGGACCGTTCAGCTTCTTGATTGGCTTCGCTTCTATCCACTTGGTGAACTTGTCCACTACGACAAGTAAGTGAGTTAAGCCACCTCGTGCTGTCTTCAATGGTCCCACCATGTCTAGACCCCAAACTGCGAAAGGCTAGGCAATGGGAATGGTCTTGAGTGCAGAAGCCGGCTGGTGCGTCTTGGAGCTGAACTTCTGGCACCCTTTGCATTTTTGGACCAACTCCTTGGCCTCTTCCAAGGCAGTTGGCCAGAAGAAACCGTGTCGAAAGGCTTTGGCGACGAGTGCTCTTGAAGCCGCATGGTGGCTGCACTCTCCTTGATGGATGTCTTTGAGAATCGCTTGGCCTTGCTCTGGCTCTACGCAGCGCTGGTAGACACCAGTGACGCTGCGCCTGACCAGCTCTCTGTTGACTATGGTGTAGGCTGCCGCCCGGCGTTGTATTTGCCGAGCTGAGGTCTCATCAGTCGGCAGCTCTTTGTTCACCAAGAATTTGAGGATGGGCTGGGCCCATGAGGGTGCTGCTATTTCTTCGACTGCCAAAACTGTGACTTGGACGAGGGCGGTTGGGCTGGGAGGCGGCGGGTTGGAGTCAACAACCGCTTGCTGGGTTAATGAAGTCCCCAGGCCGACTGGCACGGCCCTTGGGCCGAGTTTTGGAGTCTTCGAGTCCGCTGCCGCAGTCCCCGGGTCGGGTTCGACTATGGCGGCTTTGGAGCCATCTGCCGAAATCCCCGTACCGACTGTCGGGGCTTTGGAGTCGGTTCCGACGTCTTCGGGAGGAGTTGGCACAAAAATGGAGTCTGATTCTGGTGAAGGCTTGACAGACGGCTTGAGGAGGCGTTGAAGGGCGACGCCAGATGGTATTGCTTGGCGGGTAGAGCCGATTCTTGCCAAGGCATCTGCTTGGTCGTTGTCGGTTCTTGGCACATGGAGGAACTCGCACCCTTCGAAATACCCGCTGAGTTGCTGCACGAGGAAACGGTAACTCGCCATGTTTGCATATTTCGCGTCCCAGTCACCAGATGATTGCTGGACCACTAAGTCTGAGTCGCCATAACACAAGATCCGGCGGATGCCAAGTTCTTTGGCAAGACGGAGCCCGTGAATGAGCGCCTCGTACTCGGCGACGTTGTTGGAGGCGGCAAAATGGATTTGTAGTGCGTATTTGAGCTTGTCGCCTTTAGGAGAGGTGAGGACGACGCCAGCTCCCAAGCCGGTGCGCATCTTGGAGCCGTCGAAATGCATCCGCCAATGGCTGGAGTCAGGCGCTGGAGGTAGGTACTGGGTCTCGGCCCAGTCGACGAGGAAGTCGGCCAGTGCTTGTGACTTGATAGCGGTGCGGGGCTGGTAGTGGATGGTGTAAGGAGCCAGCTCTATGGCCCACTTGGCCACTCGGCCAGAAGCATCTCGGCTACCAATGATCTCGGCAAGTGGGGCCGTGCAGACCACCGTGATTGGATGCTCTTGAAAGTAAGGCTTCAATTTCTTGGCAGCAAAGTGTACGCCATAGCACATCTTTTGGTAGTGGGGGTAGTTCTGCTTGGAGGTTGACAGTACCTCGCTTAGGTAATATACCGGTCTCTGGATAGGTAGCGCCTTGCCTTCCTCCTTGCGTTGCACTACAATGACCGTGCTGACTACCCGGCTGGTGGCGGCGATGTACAGGAGCATAGGTTCCTTGGGAGTCGGAGCCGCCAGGACGAGTGGAGTAGTCAGCATCTTCTCCAACTGGTGAAAAGCTTCGTCCGACTTATGGTTCCACTCGAAAAAAGTGGTCTTCTTCATGAGTTGGTATAAGGGGAGAGCTTTCTCGCCCAGCCGACTGATGAATCGGCTGATGGACGCCAAGCAGCCGGTGAACTTTTGCACATCCAGCAGTCGGCTGGGTACCTACATTCTCTCAATGGCCTTGATCTTTACTGGGTTGCATTCTATGCCGCGTTCAGAGACCAGGAAGCCAAGGAGTTGGCCGGCTGGTACTCCGAAGACACACTTCTCGGGGTTGAGCTTGATCTGGAATCGGCGCAGGTTCTCAAAAGTCTCCTTGAGGTCTTCCAGCAGTGTTCCACGCTTTTCCGTCTTCACCACCACGTCGTCCACGTAGACGTGGGCGTTCCTGCCGAGCTGCTTGAGGAGGCACTTCTGCATGCAACGCTGAAAGGTGGCGCCGGCATTCCTTAAGCCGAACATCATGGTGAGGTAGCAGAAGGCTCCAAATGGCGTGATGAAGGCGGTCTTCAGTCTGTCAGCCGGGTTCAGCTTGATCTGGTGATATCCTGAGTATGCATCCAAAAAACTCAACAGCTCGCATCCGGCTGTGGAGTCTATCACCTGATCGATTCTTGGTAGAGCAAACGGGTCCTTGGGGCAGGCCATGTTGAGGCTCATGTAGTCAATACACATTCGCCACTGCTTGTTCTTCTTCAGTACCAGGACCGGATTTGCTAGCCATTCTGGAAAGAACACTTCCATAATGAAGCCGGCTGCTAGGAGTCGGGCTATCTCTTCTCCGACAACTCTTCTCTTCTCTTCTGATAGGCAGCGCAGGGGCTGCCTGACCGGCTTTGCATCAGGTCGGACATGTAACTTGTGCTCGGCGAATTCCGTCGGTACACCTGGCATGTCTTTGGGGGACCATGCGAAGATGTCTCGATTCTCACGGAGGAAATCGACGAGCTCGCCTTCCTATTTGTTGTCGAGGTTTGCACCTACGACGGCGTACCTCTCTGGGTGCTCCGGATCCAAGGGTATCTTCTTTGTCTCTTTGGCCGGTTTGAATGAACCTTCAGCCTCCGACTCCTTCAGGTTGGGCGATACCTCTGGCTGCTTGCCGGCCATCGCCACCACTTGCTCAAGGAGTCGCTTCTCAGCCGCGATTACCAGGGACTCGGCTAGCCGACTGCTCTCAGTCGCGCAGGCAGACGACTTCCGGTAGTCGCCGGCCACAGTCAGAATTCCCCTGGAACTGGGCATATTCATCTTGAGGTAGGCGTAGTGGGGGACCGCCATGAACTTGGCCAAGGCGGGTCGGCCAAGTAGCGCATGGTATGGGCTCTCGAGGTCCACCACCTCAAACCAAACAGACTCTCTGCGGAAGTGATCTTTGTCTCCAAAGAGGACGTCCATCAGGATCTTGCCTATGGGAGGACGCTTGTACGTGCTGGAGAAATTGTCCAGCTCATCCGCCGTTGCCTGGGCGGCTCGGATGTTCTCCGCTGGTGTAGCGTACATAGGGCGGCTTGCCCCAAATAGGTTGGCGATGGCTACGCCGCGCTGCTGGACCGCGCCAAGGCGGATGGGCCCCGCCGGGGCCGGCGAGCCGCCGATGGCGCGATCCATCTCCCGCTGGTAGGCTTCTGACAAGCGCCTCATGCTGGCCAGCTTCTTCGCGCCTCCAACGTCTTTGCGTCAGCGTCTTCCGGAATGGGCGCAGTTAGGTCCTGTAGCGCCACGCCGAGTGAGTCGTGCACTCCTCCGCCGGGGAGCTCGTCATGACTGATGACGAGCACCTCGGAGATGGTGCTTCCGTTGCTCTCCACGCGAGGGAGAGGTTCGTCGTAGACCACCACATTGGTGGGGCACGCGTCGAGCGACGCGGTGTCGGAGTCGACCAGCATCGGGTCGGTGGCGCCTACGGACTCTAAGTCTACGGCAGGCTCGTCGGAAACGTGGAGCTGATCGAGGAGGCCCGCGAGGAGGCTCTCGGGGCCGCCCGTGCCTGCGTTGGATGCAGGTTCGTCAGAGAGGCGGACCTCGCCGACAAGTTCGGCCAAGCAGTTGGTTGCGCAGGCGATCTCAACGCCGCTTAGCGCGTCGGTGCAAACTTTGTCTGGCGTGCCTGGCTGGCTGCGCTCGCCAGGCAGAAAAAGGGTTCCCGTCCAGAACAGGTCTTCGGACGGCGGTGCACCAGGCCCCACGGTGGGCACCAAATGTCGGGGGTTTGGTGCGTCATATGCCAAAGGATGGCTTATCATGGTGGGGGCGAGTAGAACGTCGCCGGTGCCTGGAAACGGGATGAGGCGAAGGCATGCACGCCGGCGAATCTTACCCAGCTTCAGGGCTCTCTGGGGAGATAATACCCCTACTGCTGCTCTGCGGGGTCTCCGCATGATCACTATGGCAAAGTGTTTGCACGGTTGCTCCTTGAGCTGTTTCTTGGAGGTAGGAGAGGGCAAGGCTAGCTCTCTCCCTTCTATATGATCTGGTCTAGAGCTAATGGGTTCCAACCCTTTGCATGGGTGCCCTGGGGGTTTATATAGGCCTACCCCCCAGGGGTACAATGGTAATCTGGCGGGACGCGGGCCCAGCCGTCAGCGCCTCTGGCTTCCGTCTTCCCCGCCGACTGGCCTGGTACGGAGCCGACAGGCCGCGTCTGCCGCGGGCGGGTCTTGCCGGCTGTTGATTACTGTAGCCGTGCTTCTGATGACGCGGGCTTGATCATGGGGTCGTGGCAACAGCCCCGCCGCCTGGCGGGCGATCACTATTGCCACTCTCCATCACATCTTGATTAATGGTGCGTGGGCCCCGGGGAAGGGCTCTGCCGACTCCCCCAGGCCGACTTCCAACGGGTCCGACTAGTGGTCCTCTTGCCGTCTCTTGGGGTCTCACCGACTGGTGGGACCCGCTGCCTCTGAGCCGTACAGACAAGCCGTCGTGGGTGTAGGATTCGGTCCTGTGGTGCTGATGTCAGGGCCAGCACGGCAACAGTGCCACGCCGCACGGAGATCTTCCGGGGTACGGCGTGCTGTGGCCATGCCCGCCCTTGGTAAGGGGCGGGAGTGGGCTTCACTGTAGCCACTCCCCTGCCCCGTCCCCCTTGATGAGGTCACGGGTTTTGTTGGAATCGCAGGCCGACTCCCCAAAGCCGGCTTCTCTAGAAGTCGCCAGTCAGGAGTCGGCTTACCCTGCGGTCGTCCCTGGGACTCGGCCGCGAGTGGTCAGTCGGCCGTCTTGTCGTGGACTTCTTGAAGGCGGCTCTCCGTCCTGGGGTCTTGAGGGGCGCAGCCTGCCCCGATGTCTTGAAAGGTTCTGGGGCTCGGGTTGGCCTACCCGTGGCCCATTACTCCGACATGGCCCTTTTAGAATGAGGGGTAAGTACTTGATGGCATGGAGATCATCTCCTCGAGCCATACGGATATGGAGGATATAGTCCTCAATCCAGACCCCAGGGTCTGTTGTTCCGTCGTATGCCTCTATGTTTACGGGTTTGAATCCCTCTGGAAATTCATGGTCCAGCACTTCATCGGTGAAACATAGGGGGTGTGCGGCACCCCTATATCTGGGTGTACCACGTTGTTCGGATGTTTGTTGTGTTGCATCATATGCTGGAGCACGCTTGCGTGGTCCATAGATGGATCTGGTTGCGCCGTCCTTTTGATGCGAGCCCTCACGTGGATCACGTATTGGCTTATGTGTGGCGTTGTTTGCCGCTCTATGTTGGCCGTGAGGACGTCTATCCGGCCAGGTGGCCGTTTTGATTTTTGGTTGCAGGGGATCTAAGGCCTCCTCATCGAATTCAAGTAGCAACTTCTGCTTCGGGTAGCTCTTGGTGGGGCGATTACCGCCGTACTTCGGTGCTGCGTTGAGTACTTTGCTCCATCTGATTCCGAGTGTGTCTTGTGCAGCCTTGAGTCTTTGCTTATTGTTTTTTAGACTCCTCGCAGTGGCAACAAGCCTTTGACGGGCATTCTATTGCTCCGGGTGTCTGTCCGGTGTGAGGTCGTCCGGACTATTATCTTTGACAGAGTCAGGTTGTTTGGTTTGATTCTCCGTGTTGCCGTGGTCCGGCGATGGTTCACCCTGCTCTAACGCTGGGTCTATATGATCGTTGTTTCTATCGAGGCAGGATTTGGAGCGGCGCTTACACTGCCGCTTTGACTGCTTCTCGAGGGGACAACCCTTCGTTGCCTCCTTTCGTTCCTCGTCGTCGTTTTCTTTTGGTGTGTTCACCATGTATACGTCATGTGATGAAGTGGGCGTCCAGTGCCCTGTGGGCAATGGTTCCTGTTCGTCTCCTACATCGTCGCCCATACCATTGATGTCTTTGGAGTCAAGGTCGAGCATGTCGGTTAAGTCATCGACAGTGGCTACTAAGTGGTTGGTGGGTGGGCGGCGAATTTCTTCGTCATCCGCATCCCAACCTTGCTGGACATAGTTCGGCCAGGATCCTCCTGACAAGGAGAGGGACCTTAATGTGTTCAGTATGTCGCCAAGGGGCGAGTGCTGAAAAATATCCGGGGAGGTAAACTCCATGATCGGTGCCCAATCAGATTCAATAGGATCGGGCGCAGGCGGTTCGGAGTCCGTGGCCGGAGAAAGATCTGGTAGTTTAACAATACGGCTCTCGTGCAAGGTAAGGTCGATGTTCGGCTCGATCGCCGCTGAGGGTAAGGCCTCAGTGGCGGGGTCCATCCACCCGTCCACGGACGGCGCAACTGGCTCCGAATTGAGGGTCGGAGCGGCTGCCTGTGCGATCTCCTGAACACTGTCTGATGGTAGAGCTAAATCGTACTCACCGTGATCGCGTGACGCACAAGGCAGAGGCTCGAATCCGTCGAAGATCAAGTCTCCGCGGACATCGGCCGTGTAGTTTAAGCTTCCAAACCTGACCTGGTGGCCAGGGGCATAGCTTTCAATCTGCTCCAGATGGCCAAGCGAATTGGCCCGCAGTGCAAAGCCGCCGAACACAAAGATCTGTCCGGGGAGGAAAGTCTCACCTTGGACTGCACCGCTATCGATGATAGTAGGAGCCATCAAGCCTAACGGCGACGACACAGAGGAACTCTCAATGAAAGCACCAATGTCGGTGTCAAAACCGGTGGATCTCGGGTAGGGGGTCCCGAACTGTGCATCTAGGCGGATGGTAACAGGAGGCAGGGGACATGAAGTTTTACCCAGGTTCGGGCCCTCTTGATGGAGGTAAAACCCTACGTCCTGCTTGATTAATATTGATGATATGGGTAGTACAAGAGTAGATCTACCACGAGATCAGAGAGGCTAAACCCTAGAAGCTAGCCTATGATATGATTGTATGTTGTCCTACGGACTAAAACCCTCCGGTTTATATAGACACCAGAGAGGGCTAGGGTTACACAAGGTCGGTTACAAAGGAGGAGATATACATATCCGTATTGCCTAGCCTGCCTTCCACACCAAGTAGAGTCCCATCCGGACACGAGACAAAGTCTTCAATCTTGTATCTTCATAGTCTAACAGTCCGGCCAAAGGATATAGTTTGGCTGCCCGAAGACCCCCCCCCCCCAAATCCAGGACTCCCTCAACGTCAGTTTGTCTTCTTCATGGACTCGTTCTTCTTCCTTGCGGGATTTCAGGCAAGATGACCATACCCTCGAAATCACTTCTATCTTAGCTTGCTAGTTGTTTGCTCTATTGCTATGCTACGATACCTACCACTTGCTTTATCATGCCTCCCTTTTTGCCATGTCAAGCCTCTAACCCACCTTTCCTAGCAAACCGTTGTTTGGATATGTTACTGCTTTTGCTTAGCCCTTCTTATAGCGTTGCTAGTTGCAGGTGAAGATGAAGATGAAGTTTTGTTCCATGTTGGAACATGGATATGTTGGGATATCACAATATCTCTTATTTAATTAATGCATCTATATACTTGGTAAAGGGAGGAAGGCTCGGCCTTATGCCTGGTGTTTTGTTCCACTCTTGCCGCCCTAGTTTCCGTCATACCGGTGTTATGTTCCTTGATTTTGCGTTCCTTACACGGTTGGGTGTTATGGGGACCCATTGACAGTTCGCTTTGAATAAAACTCCTCCAGCAAGGCCCAACCTTGGTTTTACCATTTGCCTCACCACCACCTACTTTTCCCTTGGGAGTCGTGCTCCCGAGGGTCATCTTTATTTTAGCCCCCCCCCCCCCGGGGCAGTGCTTGTCTAAGTGTTGGTCCGAACTAGAGTCCTTTGCAGCGCCATCTAGGGGAAACTTGAGGGCTGGTTTTAGTTGTATGGAGCGCTCATCCGGTGTTTCCCTGAGAACGAGATATGTGCAGCTCCTATCAGGATGTCGGCGCATCGGGCGGTCTTGCTTGTCTTGTTTTACCATTGTCGAAATGTCTTGTAACCGGGATTCCGAGACTGATCGGGTCTTCCTGGGAGAAGGAATATCCTTCGTTGACCGTGATAGCTTGTGATGGGCTAAGTTGAGACACCCCTGCAGGATTTTGAACTTTCGAAAGCCGTGCCCGCGGTTATGGGCAGATGGGAATTTGTTAATATCCGGTTGTAGAAAACTTGACACTTAACTTAATTAAAATGCATCAACCGCGTGTGTAGACGTGATGGTCTCTTCTCGGCGGAGTCCGGGAAGTGAACACGGTTCTTGTGTTATGCTTGAACGTAAGTAGTTTCAGGATCACTTCTTGATCACTTCTAGTTCATGACCGCTGCATTGCTTCTCTTCTCGCTCTTATTTGCGTAAGTTAGCCACCATATATGCTTAGTGCTTGCTGCAGCTCCACCTCACTACCCTTTCCTACCCATAAGCTTAAATAGTCTTGATCTCGCGGGTGTGAGATTGCTGAGTCCTCGTGGCTCACAGATGCTTCCAAACAGTTGCAGGTGCCGATGATACCAGTGCAGGTGACGCAACCGAGCTCAAGCGGGAGCTCGATGAAGATCGTGTTCATTGTGTTGTTTTGTTTCCAGTTGATCAGTAGCGGAGCCCAGTTGGCGTCGATCGGAGATCTAGCATTTGGGGTGGTCTTTCTTTATTTTGGTTCCGTAGTCGGACCTTGATTGTTCTCTGGATGATGTATGTTTAACTTGTATTTGTGTGAAGTGGCAATTGTAAGCCAACTCTTTATCCCTTTCTATTTAGTACATGGGATTGTGTGAAGATTACCCCTCTTGCGACAAACCTACCATGCGGCTATGCCTCTAAGTCGTGCCCTGACACGTGGGTGATATAGCCGCATCATGGGTGTTACAAGTTGGTATCAAAGCCTTCCCCGACTTAGGAGCCCCCTGCTTGATCGAATTGTTGACGTTTTTGAGTCTAGAACAAAATGTTTAGAGTCTTAGGATTATATATATCAGAGAGTAGGATTCTTTTTACTCCTCAGTCCCTTCGTCGCTCTGGTGAGGCCTCCTGACGTAGAAGTTCTGACTCTTCTCTCCTAAAATTTCACGAATTTTTTTTTAGGATCACGCAGGTATCTTGGAATCATTTCGATAGTCTTGTGACGAGAACATTGTTCTTGGTGCCTCCTGACATTTAGGGGTTGTGGCAGTGTCCCGGCGAGTTGAGCTCCGAGGTGTTGTCGTCACAATTTTATCGTTGCAGTTCTGGAATACCTGAGTTCGCCGACATCGAAAATCTCTTTTATGCAGTTGTTGGTGAGATAACCTCGATGCCACCCAGTACTGGGGCGGGAGTTTGGGAGTATTGCCATAACTCGTATAACGGATGCTTTTCGAAGGTTGAGGTAAACGATTTCCGAAGGTTTCTTGGTTATGTGTTGAAGGATGGATACGGCTGGATGTAGGAATTGCTAGTTTTGGGTGAGATATTGTGCTTCCCATGTATCCCCAACACCTAATTGCATAACCAGAAAGTTTCGGGAGTTTATAAGTGGGAATTCAAGTAGCTCCTAGAATATCTTTCCAATAGACACATGATACGATATGGGATCTATCATATGTTTGTTCCGGCTTATTTTGTAAGCCAATCCTTTGTTGTTGTTTTGATTGTGGTATTCGAGTTGCTTCAATGTCAAGTGTTGATTCCATACCTTTCCTAAGCGGTGTTCTCATATTCCTATGTGAAGATTAATCCTTCTTATTTATCGAGATTGTCATCCCAATTCTATTTTCAACCGGTGCGTTTCTCTTCAAGATGATCCTATCATTCTTCCCATCCGTAAGATCTATTATTAGTTCTTCTCAACAGTGTTGTTCCATCTGCCCTAGTTGTCTTTGTTTTTCCCGCCCTCCCACCCTTTTTCCTCAAGGACTCAGATTTCTGAATCAAGTATCCATCTTATGGGCGTGAAGTCTCTCCATTCTTTTTCGTCAATGTCCTTAGCCGGTGATTCTTCTTGAAGATACTAAGGAAGCTTCAAGTTCATCATTCTTCGTTCTCTTTCTTCTCCGGTGGATTCTAGTCAAGCTTTGTCGATCTTATCCTTTTTCCTTGTTTCAAATGTTTTCTCATGTCGGTGCACCTCTTAATCATCCACTTCTCGCAATTCAATTGTTCCGGAGTGCTGAAGATATCTCAGAAGGTTCGTGTTTTCATTCCTAATTCGTTCAACCTATTCCGAGGTTGTTATCTCATTCAAGACATTTAATTCAACCGGTGCAATCTCCTTTTCAAGTAATCGTTCAACAGTGTATCTTTTGAGTGGGCCTTAACCCATAGGTCTTTTCCCAGGATCTTACCTAACTCTTCTAATTCTTTCTGGAGTTATTCTCAAATTCATTTCAAAGTTTGACGTAAGAATGAATTGTCATCAGTCAAATGTCTTTCTCCAAGATCTTTCAAATTCTTTCATTGTTGGTTCAACCTTTCTAATTTTCATTCCGGAGTGCCTCAACAAATCATGGTAGTGTTTCTCGTCGTCATTCTCGGATTTGAAGACTGAAGAAGAGTTTCTCTTTAATCTTGCTCCATTCTGTTCAAGATTCATGGTGCTAGCCTTATGCCATCCTATCATAATTGTTTTCAATCATGAGAATACATTTCACCCATCTGGATCATTTCATGACTTGTTTCCATTTCTTTCCTCCAAAGGCCATCTTTTCAAATATTACTCATTCTCACCTTTCAGCTCTCGTTCCCCAAATCTTACCGGTGCATCATTCAAATTTCTCTAATCGGCTCGTGATCTATTTGTTCTCATGTATCTAAATCCCATCAAGTATCTTCGTTCTTTTTATAATTCTTCCCGGTGAATTGTGCCTTTGCTACGTTCATTTTCAATTCTTACGGTGGTTGTTCAAGATTTCTCTTCCTTTGTTTTCATATCAATTTATTCGTTGTTTCAATCCTACCGGTGGTTCACTGAAGACCTTCTCAAGATTACGCTATATCTCTCCTGAATCCTTTCCAATGAGAATAAGTAGTATGCCAAATCCGTTGCTTGTCATCAATTTAATTGATGAAGGATAAGCATAATGTAATTCTTATTCTTGTTTCATCCAAGTGATCTAGTTTCTTCTTTCCGGAGTTTGTTCGTGATATCAATTCTCGGTTTCCATTGTTTCATCTTTTCTTTTCCTGGAGTTCCAAGCTCTCTCTATTATATCGCCGCGAAGATCAATCTATTCAATTCAAGTATTCATCTTATTCTTTTCAAGTTGCATTTCTTTGCAACCATCTTTTTATTTTACCGGAGTTCTCACGATGGCTCAACTTGGTGGTTCATCTAGGATTCCTTTCATTCTTCAATTGTTCTTCAAGTTTTCTCTTGAAGTTAAGATCCGCCAAGCTATACTCTAAAATGAACATGGTGCTCAACACATATCTTGTTTTGAGGAGTTCAAGCATTCTTCATCTTGCATTCCGAAGTGCAATTCTTTCTATCTTATCTTTTGAGGTGGTGTTATGTCATTTTGACGGCTCCCTTCATGTTTCATGATTCACAAGTTGGCCGAAATGACATATTTTAAACCCATCATTTTGAATTCATTCATGAGATCCTTTGCAAACCATCAATTTCTCCGTTGGAGGTTATCTTGGTATATATTTCACCTAAAGCCTTCCATTGGGAATGTTGCTCTTTGTGATCATTACCTATGATCCAAGTTTTCTTATCACCTCGGTGGAAGAAGCTTTCTATCTTTTCTAGCTCTCAATCAAAACTTTTTCCCATGAGTGGAAGGTTGTCACATCATAATTTTGAGATGTATTCCATAAGCCCATATCAAGCTTATCCTTTCGTTGTTGATAATCCAACAACTCTGTTCTAGCATTTGTTGTAAGCGTGCTCTCTCAAGATCTTGTTTCCCTCCGTTCATTCCATTCCATTCTTTCATTTCTTCCGGAGGCATAGTGATGTTGCTCTTTTCAATCATCATCTCGAATTGCGAGGATCGTGTTCTTTTCGTGCTTATCCATTTAACTGGACTGTCGTGCCCTCTATTCAAGTCCTCTCATCTTGTCAAGTTTTGCCTCCCATCTCAACCGGAGTGTTGTCTGGAACCTTTCTTACCCCTTGTGCCATTATTTCAATAGTTCCGGAGGCAGTGTGTTGTTGATTTCATCAAGTATCCTCATCTTGTCAAGATCATGTTCGATTCCTTCCATTTACAGTCGGGGTGCTGTCCAAATTATATCATTCTATTCCCTTCGCTATCTTGTTTTAACCGGAGTGTTATGTCTATCATTCCCCTTCTAGCCGGACTCTCATCCAAGTGCTTTCATTTTTCCAAGTTCATATTCTATGCCTTCTATTTCTAACAGGAGTGTTGTCATAATTGATCCTTATCATTCCTTGTACATTTCATTCCTACCGGAGTGCTTGCATGTACTTCTTGACTATTGCAACCCTTTTCTTATGCCTTTGAACCTACAAGGTTCTAGTAATGTTCCTTGTTCCTCTTTTCTAACGGACGTTTTCAACTTTCTTCATCTTCATTGTATTCTTTTCTATCAATTTGTTCAACCTCGCAAGGTTCTTTGGTTTCACTCATTTGTCAAAGAAGCAATTAGTTTTACCTCTTCTCTTCCTCTTCCGTTTCCCTCCGGTGCCATCCTAGATCTCGGGACGAGATCCTCTCGTAGTGGTGGAGTGTTGTGACGCCCCAAGGCCGTTGCGCCAGGTGTCTTCCAGTTATTCGTTGTTGTAGCCATTTCATTCACTTGCGTGTTGCATCTTGCCATGTCATCATCCGCATTGCATCGTCATGTTTTCAAAACTTGCATCCGTCCGGGTTCCCCTAGCTCTTTCCGTTGTCCATTCTGAGCCTGTCCACACTCGCACGCGCCCGCAGCATGTCCGAACTAGTATTTTATAAGTGGCCGAAAAATGTTCTCAGAATGTGTTGAAAGTTGGCATGCGGTGTTGTTATGTTGTCAGTAGACCGCCTGTCAAATTTCATCGCATTCGGAGTTCATTTGATAGCCCAACCGTTAAACTATAGCGACAATATAGTCGGTCAAATCGTCGGACGTTTTCGGTCTTCGGAAGCAGACACCGGGTCTCTCTCTCTCTCTCTTCTCTCCTCTCAGCCCGAGGCCTTCTGCACAGCCCACAAGCTCCAACCTACCCCTCTTCGCATCCGGAGCTGTCCGATGCGATCGCACGGTCCGAAAACCCCTCTCTGCTCAGTTCTCAGACCCCCTCGCGCGTCCGAAAACCTTCCCCGAACCCGAACCGGACTTTCGTCACTGTTGGATCTGGAACATCCCCAAACATCTACAAAACATGTCCGCTTTCTAAATTGGGCCCCCTAACCTATTTATCCGAGACCGTCCGATTTTAATCGGAGAGTCCAAACCTAATCCTTTGTTTCTATATATAGACCAAACCCTACCCTAAAAATTAGGGGCTTGTCCCAGCCAACAAATCCCCTCACCCGCTGCCGCCAGTCCTCTTCCTCCTTAGGATCCCTTCCGATCCAATCCACCTCGTGCTCTTCACCCAACCAACCACCAAGCCGATCCAAAAAAATCCATCCCCGACCAACCTCACCGGCCTCTGCTCGATCCACCCCTACAGCCCCAGCCACCCGAGCTCGTCTTCTCGCGTTTGTAGCCGTCCGAGCCTCCCCTGGCTCCTCTACCTCACCTCGTCGTTCAGCAACCAGGCGCCCAAGGCCACGCACTCCTCCCCTCGAGCAACTCGCGCCGCCGCGTACTTCCCCATCGCCTGCCGCCATCGCTCGCTGCTTCGGCAGGCCACCAGAGCCAGCTAGCGCTGGATCCCTTCCTCCTGACCCCCTCTTCCCCTGCTTCTTCCTTCTCCTTCCCATCCCTGTCTTCCTCTCATGCTCTCTCTCTCTCTCTCTCAGTTACAGGATCGATGCCATGGCCGCCGCGTCGAGCTCCGCCACCGGAGATCCCCGTCGCTGCCTCCATTCTCGCGCTGTTCCCGCCGTGCCCCTACTGCGTCGTCGTTTCCTCGCCGGGCCGCCAAGTCCCTCGACTCGCTGCCTCGTCGCCGCAGCAACCGCAGCAGTTCGCCAAGCCCCGACAACCATTCCTCCTCTGCCTCGCGTCACCCTCCGCCGTCAAGCGTCGTCCCCGTCCGGATCCGTCGGGCCCCGCCGTTCCTAACCTCCCCCGCGGTCCACCTCGCCTCGCCGTCCCCTTCGTCAAGTCCAACCGCAGCCTCCTTTGTTCACCGCCTCCTTCAGGTCACTGCGCCCGCACGCCAAGTTCCTGCCGGAGCTCCGTCCACCACCATTGCCTGGAACCGAGGCCGGACGGCTCGATCCGCCCGTTCCGTCCGGTTCCCGCCGACCCCGTCGCCAGGGCCCCCTACCGTCGTCTTCTCCATTGCCTTGCTCCTGCTGCTACTTTTGTTTCTTCAGAAACGAGAAGAACAGTGGCTCGCCCGGTTCAGTCCCGCGCGTTGACCACGCCCTGCCTCGCTTTGATCTGACTGCGAGACCAGTGCAGCGCCTAGCCCAGCTTCCCGCTGGCCTGCTACTTCACCGACCGGCCCATGAGGCCCAATGTGAGCAGCCCCAGCTTCCCCCTCAGTTGGGCTTGTCTAGATCCGGCCTACTTAGGATTTTTTTCCAGATCTGTGAATTTAGTTATTTATTCCAGAGAACGTTGTTTTGCAGAAAACCCCCCAAGCATTTTGTGTAGATTAATAATTTCCAACTTTCATCCATGTTAAATATGTTTAAAATGTTGTTTGTTTAAATTTGCTTAATTGCCATGTTAAAATGCTTTAATTCATAACTAAATAACCGTAGCTCCAAACTTAACAAACTTTATATGTAAATGGGGTAGAAAAATGCCTAGTTTAACATGGTGTCATTACTTTGCATGTTTAACAACTCTAAAATTTGGTTTAGGGCAGAACAGTACCAACTCTAAATTTTGCATATGAGGATTTTCCGGAATTGTTGTTTGTTGTTTCCGGCCTCATTTAAACTTGTCTAAATAGTTATTTTAATTATTCTTCACCTCTTGCCATGTTAATCAACATTTAATATTGTTGGGTACATAAACGAGATCGAACTAAATAACTTGTTCTGGTGTTTCGTCAATATGCAACTCGTTGCATATTGAGCTCCACTTAACTTGTAGTTTTGCTTGTGCACTTTGACATGCCATGCCTCTTTAAACCGGACATGCATCATACTTGGTTGTGTATCATGCCATGCTTATGTGATGGTTGTTTACTATGTTGTTTGCTTCTTTCCGGTTTGCTTCCCTCCTTATCTTCGGTTCCGTTCCGGAGTTGTGAGGATTCGTTCGACTACGTCCGTTTGTCTTCTTCATGGACTCGTTCTTCTTCCTTGCGGGATTTCAGGCAAGATGACCATACGCTCGAAATCACTTCTATCTTTGCTTGCTAGTTGTTCGCTCTATTGCTATGCCATGATACCTACCACTTGCTTTATCATGCCTCCATTTTTGCCATGTCAAGCCTCTAACCCACCTTTCCTAGCAAACCGTTGTTTGGCTATGTTACCGCTTTGCTCAACCCTTCTTATAGCATTGCTAGTTGCAGGTGAAGATGAAGTTTTGTTCCATCTTGGAACATGGATATGTTGGGATATCACAATATCTCTTATTTAATTAATGCATCTATATACTTGGTAAAGGGTGGAAGGCTCGGCCTTATGCCTGGTGTTTTGTTCCACTCTTGCCACCCTAGTTTGCGTCATACTGGTGTTATGTTCCTTGATTTTGCGTTCCTTACACGGTTGGGTGTTATGGGGACCCCTTGACAGTTCGCTTTGAATAAAACTCCTCCAGCAAGGCCCAACCTTGGTTTTACCATTTGCCTCACCACCACCTACTTTTTCCTTGGGAGTCGCGCTCCCGAGGGTCATCTTTATTTTAGCCCCCCCCCCCCCCGAGGGGGGGCAGTGCTTGTCTAAGTGTTGGTCCAAAGTAGAGTCCTTTGCAGCGCCTCCTCGGGGAAACTTGAGGGCTGGTTTTAGTTGTACGGAGCGCTCATCCGGTGTTGCCCTGAGAACAAGATATGTGCAGCTCCTATCAGGATGTCGACGCATCGGGCGGTCTTGCTGGTCTTGTTTTACCATTGTCGAAATGTCTTGTAACTAGGATTCCGAGACTGATCGGGTCTTCCTGGGAGAAGGAATATCTGTCGTTGACCGTGAGAGCTTGTGATGGGCAAAGTTGGGACACCCCTGCAGGGTTTTGAACTTTCGAAAGACGTGCCCGCGGTTATGGGCAGATGGGAATTTGTTAATATCCGGTTGTAGAAAACTTGACACTTAACTAAATTAAAATGCATCAATCACGTGTGTAGCCGTGATGGTCTCTTCTCGGCGGAGTCCGGGAAGTGAACACGGTTCTTGTGTTATGCTTGAACGTATGTAGTTTCAGGATCACTTCTAGTTCACGACCGTTCCATTGCTTCTCTTCTCACTCTTATTTGCGTAAGTTAGCCACCATATATGCTTAGTGCTTGCTGCAGCTCCACCTCACTACCCTTTCCTACCCATAAGCTTAAATAGTCTTGATTTCGCGGGTGTGAGATTGTTGAGTCCTCGTGGCTCACAGATGCTTCCAAACAGTTGCAGATGCCGATGATACCAGTGTAGGTGACGCAACCGAGCTCAAGCGGGAGCTCGATGAAGATCGTGTTCGTTGTGTTGTTTTGTTTCCAGTTGATCAGTAGCGGAGCCCAGTTGGGGTCGATTGGGGATCTAGCATTTGGGGTGGTCTTTCTTTATTTTGGTTCCGTAGTCAGACCTTGATTGTTCTCTGGATGATGTATGTTCAACTTGTATTTGTGTGAAGTGGCGATTGTAAGCCAACTCTTTATCCCTTTCTATTCAGTACATGGGATTGTGTATTACCCCTCTTGCGACAAACCTACCATGGGGCTATGCCTCTAAGTCGTGCCCCGACACGTGGTAGATATAGCCGCCTCGTGGGTGTTACAGATTACTTCACCGTCACCGTCACCATGTCATCGTGCTAACAAAACTCATCTACTTCCTCGGCACTCTGCTGGATCAAGAGTTCGAGGGACGTCATCGAGATGAACGTGTGCGGAACTCGGAGGTGACATACCTTCGGTGCTTGATTGGTTGGAACGAGAAGAAGTTCGACTACATCACTCATGTTGTCAAACGCTTCCGCTTTTGGTCTATGAGGGCACATAGACATACTCTCCCCCTCTCGTTGCTATGCATCTTCTAGATAGATCTTGCGTGAGTGAAGGAATTTTTTTGAAATTGCATGCTACATTTCCCAACAGTGGCATCCGAGCCAGTTCTATGCGTAGATGATATGCACGAGTAGAACACAAAGAGTTGTGGGCGGTGATCGTCATAATGCTTACCACAATGTCTTATTTTGATCCGGCAGTATTGTTGGATGAAGCGGCCCGGCCCAACCTTACATGACCACGTTCATGAGACCGGTTCCATCGACAGACATGCAAAACTACTTTTGCATAAAGGTGGCTAGCGGGTGTCTATTTCTCCAACTTTAGTTGAATCGAATTTGACTGTGGCCGGTCCTTGTTGAAGGTTAAAACAACAAACTTGATAAATCACCGTTGTGGTTTTGATGCATAGGTAAGAATGGTTCTTGCTAGAAGCCCGTAGCATCCATGTAAAACTTGCAATAACAAAGTAGAGGACGTCTAACTTTTTTGCAGGGCATGGTGTGATGTGATATGGTCAAGACATGATGTGACATACGTTATTGTATGAGATGATCTTGTTTTGTAAAAGTTACTGGCAACCGGCAGGAGCCTTATGGTTGTCTCCTTATTGTATGAAATGCAAACGCCATGTAATTGCTTTACTTTATCACTATGCGTTAGTGATAGGTGTAGAAGCAATAGTTGGCGACACGACCACGACGCTGCGATGGAGATCAAGGTGTTGGGCCGGTGATGATGGAGATCATAACGATGCTTTGGAGATGGAGATTAAAAGCACAAGATGATGATGGCCACATCATGTCACATATTTTGATTGCATGTTATGTTTATCTTTTATGCATCTTATTTTGCTTAGTACGGCGGTAGCATTATAAGATGATCCCTTAACTAAAATTTCAACGTATAAGTGTTCTCCGTGAGTATGCACCGTTGCAACAGTTCGTCGTGCTGAGACACCACATGATGATCGGGTGTGATAGGCTCTACGTTCACATACAACGGGTGCAAGACAGTTTTGCACATGCGAAATACTCGGGTTAAACTTGATGAGCCTGGCATGTACACACATGGCCTCGAAACACTGGAGACTGAAAGTTCGAACGTGAATTATATAGTAGATATGATTGTTGGAAATATGCCCTAGAGGCAATAATAAAAGCATTATTATTATATTTCCTTGTTCATGATAATTGTCTTTATTCATGCTATAATTGTGTTATCCGGAAATCGTAATACATGTGTGAATAATAGACACCAACATGTCCCTAGTAAGCCGCTAGTTGACTAGCTCGTTGATCAACAGATAGTCATGGTTTCCTGACTATGGACATTGGATGTCATTAATATCGAGATCACATCATTAGGAGAATGATGTGATGGAGAAGACACAATCCTAAACATAGCACAAGATCGTATAGTTCGTTTGCTAGAGTTTTCCAATGTCAAGTATCTTTTCCTTAGACCATGAGATCGTGTAACTCCCGGATATCGTAGGAGTGCTTTGGGTGTACCAAACGTCACAACGTAACTGGGTGACTATAAAGGTATACTACGGGTATCTCCGAAAGTGTCTGTTGGGTTGACACGGATCAAGACTGGGATTTGTCACTCCGTATGACGGAGAGGTATCACTGGGCCCACTCGGTAATGCATCATCATAATGAGCTCAAAGTGACCAAGTTTCTGGTCACGGGATCATGCATTACGGTACGAGTAAAGTGACTTGCCGGTAACGAGATTGAACGAGGTATTGGGATACCGATGATCGAATCTCGGGCAAGTAACATACCGATTGACGAAGGGAATTGTATACGGGGTTGCTTGAATCCTCAACATCGTGGTTCATCCGATGAGATCATCGAGGAGCATGTGGGAGCCAACATGGGTATCCAGATCCCGCTATTGGTTATTGACCGGAGAGCGATCTCGGTCATGTCTACATGTCTCCCGAACCCGTAGGGTCCACACACTTAAGGTTCGGTGACGCTAGGGTTGTAGGGATATGTATATGCAGTAACCTGAATGTCGTTCGGAGTCCCGGATGAGGTCCCAGACGTCACGAGGAGTTCCGGAATGGTCCGGAGGTAAAGAATTATATATAGGAAGTGCTATTTCGGCCGTCGGGACAAGTTTTGGGGTCACCGGTATTGTACCGGGACCACCGGAAGGGTCCCGGGGGTCCACCGGGTGGGGCCACCTATCCCGGAGGGCCCCATGGGCTGAAGTGGGAAGGGATCCAGCTCAAAGTGGGCTGGGGCGCCACTTCCCCTAGGGCCCATGTGCCTAGGGTGGGGGAAACCCTAAAGGGGGGCGCCCCCTTGCTTGGGGGGCAAGCCCCCCACCCCTTGGCCGCCGCCCCCTAGGAGATTGCATCTCCTAGGGCCGGCGCCCCCCCTAGGCCCCCCTATATATAGTGGGGGGGATGGAGGACCTCTTACCTTGGCCTTTGGTGCCTCCCTCTCCCTCCCCAACACCTCCTCCTCCTCCATAGAGCTTGGCGAAGCCCTGCCGGAGTACTGCAGCTCCATCACCACCACGTCGTCGTGCTGCTGCTGGAGCCATCTTCCTCAACCTCTCCTTCCCCCTTGCTGGATCAAGAAGGAGGAGACGTTACGCTGACCGTACGTGTGTTGAACACGGAGGTGCCGTCCGTTCGGCGCTAGGATCTCCGTTCTTTGAACGCTTCCGCGCGTGATCTACAAAGGTATGTAGATGCAATCCAATCACTCGTTGCTAGATGAACTCCTAGATGGATCTTGGTGAAACCGTAGGAAATTTTTTGTTTTCTGCAACGTTCCCCAACAGTGGCATCATGAGCTAGGTCTATGCGTAGTTCTCTTGCACGAGTAGAACACAATTTGTTGTGGGCGTTGATGTTGTCAACTTTCTTGCCGCTACTAGTCTTATCTTGCTTCAACGGTATTGTGGGATGAAGCGGCCCGGACCAACCTTACACGTACGCTTACGTGAGACCGGTTCCACCGACTAACATGCACAAGTTGCATAAGGTCGCTGGCGGGTGTCTGTCTCTCCCACTTTAGTTGGAGCGGATTCGATGAAAAGGGTCCTTATGAAGGGTAAATAGAAGTTGAAAAATCACGTTGTGGCTTTCACGTAGGTAAGAAAACGTTCTTGCTAGAACCCTATTGCAGCCACGTAAAACTTGCAACAACAATTAGAGGACGTCTAACTTGTTTTTGCAGCAAGTGTTCTGTGATGTGATATGGCCAAAGTTGTGATGAATGATGAATGATATATATGTGATGTATGAGATGTTCATGCTATTGTAATAGGAATCACGACTTGCATGTCGATGAGTATGACAACCGGCAGGAGCCATAGGAGTTGTCTTTATTTTTTGTATGACCTGCGTGTCATTGAGAAATGCCATGTAAATTACTTTACTTTATTGCTAAACGCGTTAGCCGTAGTAGTAGAAGTAATAGTTGGCGAGCAACTTCATGGAGACACGATGATGGAGATCATGATGATGGAGATCATGGTGTCATGCCGGTGACAAGATGATCATGGAGCCCCAAGATGGAGATCAAAGGAGCTATGTGATATTGGCCATATCATGTCACTATTATTATTTGATTGCATGTGATGTTTATCATGTTTCTGCATCTTGTTTACTTAGAACGACGGTAGTAAATAAGATGATCCCTCATAATAATTTCAAGAAAGTGTTCCCCCTAACTGTGCACCGTTGCGACAGTTCGTTGTTTCGAAGCACCACGTGATGATCGGGTGTTAGATTCCAACGTTCACATGCAACAGGTGTAAGACAGATTTACACATGCAAACACTTAGGTTGACTTGACGAGCCTAGCATGTGCAGACATGGCCTCGGAACACAGAAGACCGAAAGGTCGAGCATGAGTCGTATAGAAGATACGATCAACATGAAGATGTTCACCGATGTTGACTAGTCCGTCTCACGTGATGATTGGACACGGCCTAGTTAACTCGGATCATGTTATACTTAGATTACTGGAGAGATGTCTATCTAAGTGGGAGTTCATTGAATAATTTGATTAGATGAACTTAATTATCATGAACTTAGTCTAAAAAATTTACAATATGTCTTGTAGATCAAATGGCCAACGTAGTCCTCAACTTCAACGTGTTCCTAGAGAAAACCAAGCTGAAAGACGATGGCAGCAACTACACGGACTGGGTCCGGAACCTGAGGATCATCCTCATAGCTGCCAAGAAAGATTATGTCCTACAAGCACCGCTAGGTGACGCACCTGTTCTCCCTGCAGAACAAGACGTTATGAACGCTTGGCAGGCACGTACCGATGACTACTCCCTTGTTCAGTGCGGCATGCTTTACAGCTTAGAGTCGGGGCTCCAAAAGCGTTGTTGAGAGACACGGAGCATATGAGATGTTCGAAGAGCTAAAAATGGTTTTCCAAGCTCATGCCCGGGTCGAGAGATATCAAGTCTCCGACAAGTTCTTCAGCTGTAAGATGGAGGAAAACAGTTCTGTCAGTGAGCACATACTCACTATGTCTGGGTTGCATAACCGCTTGACTCAGCTGGGAGTTAATCTCCCGGATGACGCGGTCATTGACAAAATCCTTCAGTCGCTTCCACCGAGCTACAAGAGCTTTGTGATGAACTTCAATATGCAGGGGATGGAAAAGACCATTCCTGAAGTATTTGCAATGCTGAAATCAGCAGAGGTAGAAGTCAAAAAGGAACATCAAGTGTTGATGGTGAATAAAACCACTAAGTTCAAGAAGGGCAAGGGTAAGAAAGCTTTCAAGAAGGACGGCAAGGGAGTTGCCGCGCCCGGCAAGAAAGCTGCCGGGAAGAAGCCAAAGAATGGACCCAAGCCCGAGACTGAGTGCTTTTATTGCAAGGGAAGTGGTCACTGGAAGCGGAACTGCCCCAAATACTTAGCGGACAAGAAGGCCGGCATCACGAAAGGTATATGTGATATACATTTAATTGATGTGTACCTTACCAGTACTCGTAGTAGCTCCTGGGTATTTGATACCGGTGCGGTTGCTCACATTTGTAACTCAAAACAGGAGCTGCGGAATAAGCGGAGACTGGCGAAGGATGAGGTGACGATGCGCGTCGGGAATGGTTCCAAGGTCAATGTGATCACCGTCGGCACGCTACCTCTACATTTACCTTCGGGATTAGTTTTAAACCTTAATAATTGTTATTTAGTGCCAGCTTTGAGCATGAACATTGTATCAGGATCTCGTTTAATTCGAGATGGCTACTCATTTAAATCCGAGAATAATGGTTGTTCTATTTATATGAGAGATATGTTTTATGGTCATGCTCCGATGGTGAATGGTTTATTCTTAATGAATCTCGAGCGTAATGCTACACATGTTCATAGTGTGAGTACCAAAAGATGTAAGATTGATAATGATAGTCCCACATACTTGTGGCACTGCCGCCTTGGTCAAATAGGTGTCAAACGCATGAAGAAGCTCCATGCTGATGGACTTTTAGAGTCTCTTGATTACGAATCATTTGACACGTGCGAACCATGCCTCATGGGTAAAATGACCAAGACTACGTTCTCAGGAACAATGGAGCGAGCAACCAACTTATTGGAAATCATACATACTGATGTGTGCGGTCCAATGAGTGTTGAGGCTCGCGGTGGCTATCGTTATGTTCTCACCCTCACTGATGACTTGAGTAGATATGGGTATGTCTACTTAATGAAACACAAGTTTGAGACCTTTGAAAAGTTCAAGGAATTTCAGAGTGAGGTTGAGAATCAACGTGATAGGAAAATCAAGTTCCTGCGATCAGATCGTGGAGGAGAATACTTGAGTCACGAATTTGGCACACACTTAAGAAAATGTGGAATAGTTTCACAACTCACGCCGCCTAGAACACCTCAGCGTAATGGTGTGTCCGAACGTCGTAATCGCACTCTATTAGATATGGTGCGATCTATGATGTCTCTTACCGATTTACCGCTATCTTTTTGGGGCTATGCTTTAGAGACTGCCGCATTCACTTTAAATAGGGCTCCGTCGAAATCCGTTGAGACGACACCGTATGAATTATGGTTTGGGAAGAAACCTAAGCTATCGTTTCTAAAAGTTTGGGGATGCGATGCTTATGTCAAGAAACTTCAACCTGAAAAGCTCGAACCCAAGTCGGAAAAATGCGTCTTCATAGGATACCCTAAAGAAACTATTGGGTATACCTTCTACCTCAGATCCGAAGGCAAGATCTTTGTTGCCAAGAATGGATCCTTTCTAGAGAAAGAGTTTCTCTCGAAAGAAGTAAGTGGGAGGAAAGTAGAACTTGATGAAGTATTACCTCTTGAACCAAAAAATGGCGCAACTCAAGAAAATGTTCCTGAGGTGCCTGCACCGACTAGAGAGGAAGTTAATGATGATGATCAAGATACTTCTGATCAAGCTCCTACTGAAATTCGAAGGTCCACAAGGACATGTTCCACACCAGATTGGTACGGCAACCCTGTCTTGGAAATCATGTTGTTAGACAATGGTGAACCTTCGAACTATGAAGAAGCGATGGCGGGCCCGGATTCCGACAAATGGCTGGAAGCCATGAAATCCGAGATAGAATCCATGTATGAAAATGAAGTATGGACTTTGACTGACTTGCCCGTAGAGCGGCGAGCCATAGAAAATAAATGGATCTTTAAGAAGAAGACAGACGCGGATGGTAATGTGACCATCTATAAAGCTCGGCTTGTCGCTAAGGGTTATCGACAAGTTCAAGGGATTGACTACGATGAGACTTTCTCACCGGTAGTGAAGCTAAAGTCCGTCCGAATCATGTTAGCAATTGCCGCATTCTATGATTATGAGATATGGCAAATGGACGTCAAAACGGCATTCCTTAATGGTTTCCTTAAGGAAGAATTGTATATGATGCAGCCGGAAGGTTTTGTCGATCCTAAGAATGCTGACAAGGTGTGCAAGCTCCAACGCTCGATTTATGGGCTGGTGCAAGCATCTCGGAGTTGGAACTTTCGCTTTGATGAGATGATCAAAGCGTTTGGGTTTACGCAGACTTATGGAGAAGCCTGTGTTTACAAGAAAGTGAGTGGGAGCTCTGTAGCATTTCTCATATTATATGTAGATGACATACTTTTGATGGGAAATGATATAGAGCTTTTGGACAGCATTAAGGCCTACTTGAATAAGAGTTTTTCAATGAATGACCTTGGAGAAGCTGCTTATATATTAGGCATCAAGATCTACAGAGATAGATCAAGACGCCGCATAGGTCTTTCACAAAGCACATACCTTGATAAGATATTGAAGAAGTTCAATATGGATCAGTCTAAGAAGGGGTTCTTGCCTGTGTTGCAAGGTGTGAAATTGAGCTCAGCTCAATGTCCGACCACGGCAGAAGATATAGAAGAGATGAGTGTCATCCCCTATGCCTCAGCCATAGGGTCTATTATGTATGCCATGCTGTGTACCAGACCTGATGTTAACCTTGCCGTAAGTTTGGTAGGAAGGTACCAAAGTAATCCCGGCAAGGAACACTGGACAGCGGTCAAGAATATCCTGAAGTACCTGAAAAGGACTAAGGAAATGTTTCTCGTTTATGGAGGTGACGAAGAGCTCGTCGTAAAAGGTTACGTCGACGCTAGCTTCGACACAGATCTGGATGACTCTAAGTCACAAACCGGATACGTGTATATTTTGAATGGTGGGGCAGTAAGCTGGTGCAGTTGCAAGCAGAGCGTCGTGGCGGGATCTACATGTGAAGCGGAGTACATGGCAGCCTCGGAGGCAGCGCATGAAGCAATTTGGGTGAAGGAGTTCATCACTGACCTAGGAGTCATACCCAATGCATCGGGGCCGATCAAGCTCTTCTGTGACAACACTGGAGCTATTGCTCTTGCCAAGGAGCCCAGGTTTCACAAGAAGACCAGGCACATCAAGCGTAGCTTCAACTCCATTCGTGAAAATGTTCAAGATGGAGACATAGATATTTCTAAAGTACATACGGACCTGAATGTTGCAGATCCATTGACTAAACCTCTCCCTAGAGCAAAACATGATCAACACCAGAATTCCATGGGTGTTCGATTCATCACAATGTAACTAGATTATTGACTCTAGTGCAAGTGGGAGACTATTGGAAATATGCCCTAGAGGCAATAATAAAAGCATTATTATTATATTTCCTTATTCATGAAAATTGTCTTTATTCATGCTATAATTGTGTTATCCGGAAATCGTAATACATGTGTGAATAATAGACACCAACATGTCCCTAGTAAGCCTCTAGTTGACTAGCTCGTTGATCAACAGATAGTCATGGTTTCCTGACTATGGACATTGGATGTCATTGATATCGAGATCACATCATTAGGAGAATGATGTGATGGACAAGACCCAATCCTAAACATAGCACAAGATCATATAGTTCGTTTGCTAGAGTTTTCCAATGTCAAGTATCTTTTCCTTAGACCATGAGATCGTGTAACTCCCGGATACCGTAGGAGTGCTTTGGGTGTACCAAACGTCACAACGTAACTGGGTGACTATAAAGGTATACTACGGGTATCTCCAAAAGTGTCTGTTGGGTTGACACGGATCAAGACTGGGATTTGTCACTCCGTATGATGGAGAGGTATCACTGGGCCCACTCGGTAATGCATCATCATAATGAGCTCAAAGTGACCAAGTGTCTGGTCACGGGATCATGCATTATGGTACGAGTAAAGTGACTTGCCGATAACGAGATTGAACGAGGTATTGGGATACCGACGATCGAATCTCGGGCAAGTAACATACCGATTGACGAAGGGAATTGTATACGGGGTTGCTTGAATCCTCGACATCGTGGTTCATCCGATGAGATCATCGAGGAGCATGTGGGAGCCAACATGGGTATCCAGATCCCGCTGTTGGTTATTGACCGGAGAGCGATCTCGGTCATGTCTACATGTCTCCCGAACCCGTAGGGTCCACACACTTAAGGTTCGGTGACGCTAGGGTTGTAGGGATATGTATATGCAGTAACCCGAATGTCGTTCGGAGTCCCGGATGAGATCCTGGACGTCACGAGGAGTTCCGGAATGGTCCGGAGGTAAAGAATTATATATAGGAAGTGCTATTTCGGCCGTCGGGACAAGTTTCGGGGTCACCGGTATTGTACCGGGACCACCGGAAGGGTCCCGGGGGTCCACCGGGTGGGGCCACCTATCCCGGAGGGCCCCATGGGCTGAAGTGGGAAGGGATCCAGCCCAAAGTGGGCTGGGGCGCCACTTCCCCTAGGGCCCATGCGCCTAGGGTGGGGGAAACCCTAAAGGGGGGGCGCCCCCTTGCTTGGGGGGCAAGCCCCCCACCCCTTGGCCGCCGCCCCCCTAAGAGATTGCATCTCCTAGGGCCGGCGCCCCCCTAGGCCCCCCTATATATAGTGGGGGGGATGGAGGACCTCTTACCTTGGCCTTTGGTGCCTCCCTCTCCCTCCCCAACACCTCCTCCTCCATAGAGCTTGGCAAAGCCCTGCCGGAGTACTGCAGCTCCATCACCACCACGCCGTCGTGCTGCTGCTGGAGCCATCTTCCTCAACCTCTCCTTCCCCCTTGCTGGATCAAGAAGGAGGAGACGTTACGCTGACCGTACGTGTGTTGAACACGGAGGTGCCGTCCGTTCGGCGCTAGGATCTCCGGTGATTTGGATCACGTCGAGTACGACTTCCTCATCCCCGTTCTTTGAACGCTTCCGCGCGTGATGTACAAAGGTATGTAGATGCAATCCAATCACTCGTTGCTAGATGAACTCCTAGATGGATCTTGGTGAAACCGTAGGAAAATTTTTGTTTTCTGCAATGTTCCCCAAGAATGATCAACATAGAGATGTTCACCATTGATGACTACTCCATCTCACGTGATGATCGGACATGGTTTAGTTGATTTGAATCAAGTATCATTTAGATGACTTGAGGGATGTCTATCTAGGTGGGAGTTCTTAAGTAATTTGATTAACTGAACTTTAATTTATCATGAACTTAGTAGTGATAGTATTTGCAAATTATGTTGTAGATCAATAGCTCGTGTTGTAGCTCCCCTATGTTTTTGATATGTTCCTAGAGAAAAATAAGTTGAAAGATGATAGTAGCAATGATGCGGACTAGGTCGGTGATCTAAGGATTATCCTCATTGTTGCATAGAAGAATTATGTCCTAGATGCACTGCTAGGTGACAGACCTGTTGTAGGAGCTCATGCAGACGTTATGAATGTTTGACAAGCTCGGTATGATGACTACTTGATAGTTTAGTGTGCCATTCTTTACGACTTAGAACCGGTACTTCAAAAACATTTTGAATGCCACTGAGCATGTGAGATGTTCCAAGAGCTGAAATTGGTATTTCAAACTCATGCCCATGTCGAGAGGTATGAGACCTCTGACAAGTACTTTGCCTGCAAGATGGAGGAGAATAGCTCAGCCAATGAGCATGTACTGAGAATGTCTGGGTACTACAATCGCTTGAATCAAGTGGGAGTTAGTCTTCCAGATAAGATAGTGATTGACAGAGTTCTCTAGTCACTATAACCAAGCTACTAGAACTTTGTGATGAACTATATTATGCAAGGGATGATGAAAATAAGTCCTGAGCTCTTCGCGATGCTGAAATCGGCGAAGGTAGAAATCAGGAAAGAACACCAAGTGTTGATGTAACAAGACCACTAGTTTCAAGAAAAAGGGCAAATGGAAAGAAAAGGGAACTTCAAGAAGAATGGCAAGCAAGGTGCCACTCCCGTGAAGAAGCCCAAAGCTAGACCCAAGCCTAAAACTGAGTGCTTCAACTGTAAAGGAAATGGTCACTGAAACCGGAACTACCCCAAATACTTGGCGGATAAGAAGGATGGCAAAGTGAACAAAAGTATATTTGATATACATGTTATTGATGTGCACTTTACTAGTGTTCGTAGTAACCCTTGGGTATTTGATACCAGTTCAGTTGCTAAGATTAGTAACTCGAAACAGGAGTTGCAGAATAAACAGAGACTAGTTAAGGGAGAGGTGACGATGAATGTTGGAATTGATTCCAAGGTTGATATGATCAACATCGCACACTCACTCTACATTCGGGATTAGTATTGAACCTAAATAAATGTTATTTGGTGTTTGCGTTGAGCATGAATATGATTAGATCATGTTTATTGCAATACGGTTATTCATATAAGTCAGAGAATAATTGTTGTTATGTTTACATGAATAAAACCTTATATGGTCATACACCCAATGTCAATGGTTTATTTAATCTCGACCGTAGTAATAGACATATTCCTAATATTGATGCCAAAAGATGCAAAGTTGATAATGATAGTGCAACATATTTTTGGCACTGCCGTTTAGGTCATATTGGTGTAAAGCGCATGAAGAAAGTCCATGCAGATGGGCTTCTGGAATCACTTGATTATGAATCATTTGATACTTATGAACCATGCCTCATGGGCAAGATGACTAAAACTCCATTCTCCCAAACAATGGAGCGAGCCAATGACTTATTGGAAATAATACATACTGATGTATGCGGTCTGATGAGTGTTGTGGCACGCGGCGGGTATCGTTATTTTTTGACCTTCACAGATGATTTGAGAAGATATGAGTATATCTACTAAATAAAACACAAGTCTGAAACATTTGAAAAGTTCAAGGTATTTCAGAGTGAAGTGGCAAATCATCGTAACAAGAAAATAAAGTTTCTACGATCTGATCACGGAGGTGAATATTTGAGTTACGAGTTTGGCCTTCATATAAAAAAATGTGGAATAGTTTCACAACTCACGCCACCTGGAACACCACAGCGTAATGGTGTATCTGAACGTCGTAACCTTACTTTATTAGATATGGTGCGATCTATGATGTATCTTACCAATTTATCACTATTGTTTTGGGGTTATGCATTAGAGCAGCAGGATTCACGTTAAATAGGGCACCGTCTAAATCCGTTGAGACGACACCATATGAACTGTGGTTTGGCAAGAAACATAAGCTGTCGTTTCTTAAAGTTTGGGGTTGCGACACTTATGTCAAAAGGCTTCAGCCTGACAAGCTCGAACCCAAATCGGAGAAGTGCATCTTCATAGGATACCCTAAGGAAACAATTGGGTACACCTTCTACCACAGATCCGAAGGCAAGATCTTTATTGCCGAGAATGGAACCTTTCTCGAGAAGGAGTTCCACTCGAAAGAAGTAAGTGGGAGGAAAGTAGAACTTCATGAGGTAATTGTACCTTCTCTCGAATTGGAAAATAGCACATCAGTGAAATCCGTTCCCGTGATGTCTACACCAACTAGAGAGGAAGCTAATGATGATGATCATGAAACTTCGGACCAAGTTACTACTGGACCTCGTAGGTCAAACAGAGCACGTTCCGCACCAGAGTGGTACGGTAATCCTGTCCTGGAAGTCATGTTATTAGACCATGGCGAACCTACGAACTATGAAGAAGCTACGATGAGCCTAGATTCCGACAGATGGCTTGAGGCCATGATATCTAAGATAGCATCCATGTATGAGAACAAAGTGTGGACTTTGGTGGACTTGCCCAATGATCAGCAAGCCATTGAGAATAAATGGATCTTCAAGAGGAAGACAGACAATGATGGTAGTGTTACTATCTACAAAGCTCAACTTGCCGCAAAAGGTTTTTGACAAGTTCAAGGTGTTGACTGCGATGAGATTTTCTCACTCGTAGCGATGCTTAAGCCTGTCTGAATCATGTTAGCAATTGCCGCATTTTATGAAATCTGGCAAATGGATGTCAAGACTGCATTCCTTAATGGATTTCTTAAAGAAGAGTTGTATATGATGCAACCAAAAGGTTTTGTCGATCCTAAAGGTGCTAACAAAGTGTGCAAACTCCAGCGATCCATCTATGGAGTGGTGCAAGCATCTCGGGGTTGGACTATACGCTTTGATAAGGTGATCAAAGCATATGGTCTTATACAGACTTATGGTGAAGCCTGTATTTACAAGAAAGTGAGTGGGAGCTCTGTAGAATTTCTGTTATTATATGTGGATGACATATTGTTGATTGAAATGATGTAGAATTTCTAGATAGCATAAAAGGATATTTGAATAATAATTTTTCAATGAAAGACCCCAGTGAAGCTGCTTACATATTGGGCATCAAGATCTATAGAGATAGATCAAGACGCTTGATAAGACTTCCAATCAGTACATACCTTGACAAGATTTTGAAGGAGTTCAAAATGGATCAGTCAAAGAAGGAGTTCTTGCCTGTATTGTAAGGTGTGAAGTTGAGTAAAGACTCAAAACCCGACCATGGCAGAAGATAAAGAGGGACACGAAGTTTTACCCAGGTTCGGGCCCTCTTGATGGAGGTAAAACCCTACGTCCTGCTTGATTAATATTGATGATATGGGTAGTACAAGAGTAGATCTACCGCGAGATCGGAGAGGCTAAACCCTAGAAGCTAGCCTATGGTATGATTGTTGTTTTGTATGTTGTCCTACGGACTAAAAACCTCTGGTTTATATAGATACCGGAGAGGGTTAGGGTTACACAAAGTCAGTTACAATGGTAGGAGATCTACATATCCGTATCGCCAAGCTTGCCTTCCACGCCAAGGAAAGTCCCTTCCGGACACGGGACGAAGTCTTCAATCTTGTATCTTCATAGTCCAGGAGTTCGGCTGAAGGTATAGTCCGGCCATCCGGACACCCCCTAATCCAGGACTCCCTCAGTAGCCCCCGAACCAGGCTTCAATGACGATGAGTCCGGCGCGCAGATTGTCTTCAGCATTGCAAGGCGGGTTCTCCTCCAAATTCCGTGTACCTGTTGAATAAAGTCCGGTTTCTCGTAAATGTTGCGCTCCTCGGCTTCTACACCCAATAATGGCCGTCTCCCACGTGTCAAACGAATATGAAAAGTTTGAGTGTTTTTACATCCACACCCCTAGCCGCGTAAATGAGCCGCCCATTTAAGGGGACGAGGATTTAGATCCAAACCACACCTTCTCCCCTTCGCGAGTGTTCATCAGAGCGCATCCGACAAAGGTCCATACCACCATGGCCAGCTGTCACAACTCCTCCTCTCGCCCTTCCAGCCCTCAGCCTAGATATTGGGAGAGATGCTCCATCCCGCATAGCGAGCTAGTGACGCTCCAGACCAAGGGATTTCTCCCCCCGGCCTATATGGTCCCGGTTCGAGCCGGTCTTGCCGGTCTTGCCATCTATAATGGCGGAGAGCAAGCGGAGAGTGCCCCTAATCCCTCCAAAGGAGAGCGGGTGTGCCTCGTCCCTTATGTAATAAGAGGGCTCGGATTTCCAATCCATCCATTTCTCCGGGGGCTCCTGGAGTTCTATGGCCTCCAACTACACAATCTCACGCCTGCCTTCGTATTGCATATCACGGGCTTCGTAGCCCTCTGCGAGTTGTTCTTGGGTGTTGAGGCTCATTTCGGGCTGTGGAAAGAGCTATTCTGCCTTGTGCCCCGTTCTCAGAAGGGGTCGATATTTCAAGTGGGCGGAGCCGAAGTGTGGCGCATCGCCGGGACCGGATATCTATCTAGAACCCCAAAGAAGGCGTCCGAGGACTGGCCTTCGGAATGGTTTTACATAGAGGACGCCCCGCTGCCGGATCCTGTCCGGATCGGCCTCCCTGAGTTCGACAATGCTCCACTAAAGAAGCGCCTAAGTTGGCGTCCACGGAGCCCTCAGAGGGAAAGTGACAAGGACGTCCGTTACCTGATGGGCCGGATAAGATTGTTAGCTCATTCCGGACTGACCATGATCGGGGTCATGGCCGCATGCATCATGCGAGGGGTGCAGCCGCTACAGTACAGAGGCCACCCCATGTGGGACTTCAACGGGGAGGACGACGCCACCCGCTATGGCCGTAAGGGGCCGGATTCGGCTGTGGCTCTAACAAAGACCTTGTCCGCTTTGTACAAGGGAGAAGAGGAGGATCTTCTCCGCGTCGACCCAAAGGGTGGATTTTCTATGTACAATCCCCCAAGCTGGGTAAGTGGTCATATTTACCTGCCCATTTGTTTTATATTCCCATTGTTAAATATTCAGTATAACGACTTCAACGCAGGAGCTGCGCCAGGCTGTTAAAGAAATGAACAGCCCTCCTCCACAACCCGAGGACCCAGGACGGTCCCTCGGACCGGCCTCTCAAGAGGATCCGGACTTATCTGTGGAGCTGATTGATGGAGTGTTCCATCAATTGAGCAAGGACAACGCCTTGGTGGCCATTACAGCCGATTACCCAGGGCTAATCCCGGCCTCCCAGGTAACTGAGATCGAAGTCCCAGTACCCCGAATAGGGGTCCGCCCTCTCGTGTTTTTAGTTTCCTGATTACAACCGAACCTTGCAGGGGAGGTTTTTGAGACGGGAGGCCGAACCTGCGGCGACAAGCCAACGAGGGGCCACAGGGCCCCGTGGGAAGAAAAGAGGTGCAGTCCGAACCGAGGCGTCAGCGCAAAGGTATGGCGTGCCCCCTTATCCAGGTGTTATACCTTCAAGGCATATTAACACTCGTGCTCTCTTCAAGACAAAGAGACCTCGCCGGACTATATCCGGAGAGGCTGCCAATCGCGCCTCCACCAGCCAAGCTCCAAAGCCTGGTCCGGAGGCAGGGGCGAACACAAGGCGCGCACCGGACGCTCCTCCGACGGAGGATGTGGACAGGTTGTCTGCCACCCACTCTGAGGTGGAGAGTGCCATGAACCACAGGCGTCGCCGGACAATTCTTCACGACGCTTGTTTCTTCCAAGAGGCATTAGATGCCTTTAATTCGGGAGATGCGTACCTCCGTGCCGCTCAAAATGGTCTAGCCAGAGCCACGGAGCAATATGTAAAAGACATACGGGTAAGAAAATTTTGGTAATTATGTATATATGTGTCACACCCTGCATTTTGTAACATGTCATTTTCATTATTAAAGCATGAAATATTGGACCAACAAAAACTTTTGCATTATTTGGCTTTTATTTTGGAGTTGGTTTTCTCTGAGTGTTTTTTTTTCAAGTGCTCTTTAAAGTCAACTACTCCACCTTCTGTACTTCATCTCCTTGCCCCAAACTTCTGCCCAATGATCATGCCATGTGTATAGTACAGTATAGTATTTTCCTACAAAAATAATTTGGCCAAATAGTATTTTCAAATTTTAGTTTTCCAAAAACCCCTGAGTTGAGGTTTGCACTACAAGTACTTGATTTGGGGTATGAAAAATATTTCAAAGAGTACATTTGAAACCTATTAGATATAGGATTCCCATAAACCACAAAAATATAATTTTAACAGTTATTTTCCTATTTTATTTAAAAGCTTTATCTTAAGGCCAAAAATGGTCTTTAATAGGGAAGAATTATTTTAATGTTTCAAAAATATTTGACAAAAATCAGGGAAACTCAGTGGACATATATTTTCCATATATAAGAGTTTCAACACATGGTCATGTTCAAAATATTGGACAAAACCTCCCAAAACTATTTCTGCCCATTTCAAGGATTTGAAATATTTCTACAGGAAATATTTTCATAAAAATCCAAGGAAAATCCAGCCAGTCACAAATGCATATTGTGGTCACCTTGAAAATCCTCATCTCAATTAAGGTCAGTTTGGTTCACCAAAATGCACCAAAACCCTCTCTGACCAGAGTCAAATTTGAACAACTTTGTACTACCAACTTTCTCTGCTTGACCCCAACTTTTGTGATCAGGTTCATATGACCAAATGAGGCCACTACACCAAGTGGTGCATCAAGGAGAAATGATTTGATCAACTAGATCTGCACAAGTTCATGTCTGCTAATTTCTAGGGTTTACAAAAGTTGCATTGGCAACTTTGCCCAAATAAACTCAAAATTGGTGGAAGACCCTAATTATATGTGTCATTCCACCCTATGGAGTCTCATGGCAAATGGAAACCATCTACTTGCCCAAACCAGCATCAAACACCTTCTACCACTTTACAAAAATCCCATTTTTGGCCTCTTCCACTAATCTCCATAGGCTCAACTTTCTACCACGACCCCTCCTAGTCCCCCTCAAGCACCTGTGTGCTTTGCTGCCCGAGGAAGCAATGATGAAGGGGGGAGAACCCCATTTTTTCTTCTCTGGACAGTGGATTCCTCTCTCCCTCTCTCTCTCAACCTCCCTCTCTCCTCTCAGCCTTCCAGAGCATCCAAGGCACTCCCCAGCTTTTGCCCATGCCCCCTGCAGCTGCCAGACGCAAGTGGACGCGCGCGGACGCGGGAAAGCCTGGCAGGGCATCCGGCCGTTGACGCCGTGCCTCCCGGCCACCTCGAGCCTCCCCCGCGTGCCAGTCGATGCCCCTCAACGTCCGCTTCACGCCAACAGGCCGCCCACTTGCTCCCGCGCCCTCCTCTCTCTCCTGCAGCTCGCGCCAGAACGCTGCCCCGTTCGGCCAATGCTCGTGCCGCTTCTATGGCCCGCCTGCAGCTCGCCCCGCTCCTCCTCTCTCTCCCTGGCACCCTAGACCACTCTCACGAACACCCCCGAGCCCTCCATTCCCTCTCTAACGGACACCCGAGCCGATCCCGCAGGCACCCGTAGGCCGCGCCTACGGTGGACCTCGGCCAGCATATAAAAGGCGACCCCGAGCCTCTCTATCACTCCCTGTCACTCCCCCCACACTCCTAATCCACCTCCCACACCACCCATTTGTCCCCAGAGCCGCTCGAGCTCAAGATCGAGCTCGAGCTCCGCCGCCTCGGCTCGTCGGCGTTCGCACGGTACAGGCCTCCTCCGCCCCCGTTCTCTCTCGATCTGGAACCACGCAGCACCACTGACCCCTTCCCCTCTCTTTCCCCACTCTTTTGTAGCCGGGAACGGCCGGAACCATCGACGACCGAAGCACCTCCGCCGCGTGACCTCGTCGCCGGCGAACCAGGCTGCTCCGGTGTCCAACTCCACCTCCACCCGAACGGCGACACGACGCTGAGCCCAGCCGTGCCCTCACCCGACCTCGCCGTGCCCTGCATCGTCGCCGGTGAGCTCGCCGCCCTCTCTGACCCAGGGTTGACGACAACGGCCGTGGGGCCCGTCCGTCAGCCTCACATCCTGACGCCTGGGCCCCGCCCGTCAGGTTTAAATCTGGCGTGCGCGCGTGCACCAGTGCGCCGGGCCGCCTCTCTGGCTGGGCCTGCTGCGCTGCGCCTGTTCTGGCCCAGCAGGCATGGAGCCCTTTTCTTTTTCTTTTTCTTTTTCTATCGCTTTTCCAAGAATTCCACAGGATAAAATATATGTCCAAATAAATTAATTCCAATTCCTAAATTCCTAAAGTATTGCAACCTATTTAATGGTGCAATTTTCATTCAAATCCAACAACCTTTTCTTCACTGTAAATATTTAAATGTGATTTTAAGCATTTAAATATACCTTTTTAAATCCATTTCTCCTATTCTGCTACTCCAAATCCAAACTAGGAATTTTCCCCTTCTTAGTTTTCAACCTAGTATTTAACAAAAATGAGTTGACATTTTTCTGAGCACTTTGGTTTTTCTGTTTTATTATTGCCTTATTTTTCTCATTATTATTTTGCAACGATAGATTGCGTTGCTGACGAAGGAGTTGGACCAGAAGACTTTGAAGACCTAGAAGACTTTGTTGAGCCAGGCAAGCAGCCCTTTGACCATGTCTATGAAACCCTTTTTATGCATGTCATATAGCACCATATTGTTGTTGCAATGGAATCATGATGAGGTGGTAACCACTTTGATGGTTTGCCACTGTACTTCCTCGTTGATACTTGCATTGTGCATGACCCTACCTTCTTATGAGGGTTATGCCGGTGGGAGTAGATAGGATGCTAAAGTAGTGCTACGCAAAAATGGACGGGAATATGCATGGTGATGGGGACATAGTATTTTCAAAAGACTTTTCGAAAAACCCCATCGGGTGCCACTTATGCCCAGGGGAGATGATGAGTTGGGTGACCACTTGATGACGAAGTGGTGTATCGAGGCAAGTGTGTGTGTTGTTTTTCAAAACGGATTGGTTTAAGTTGCGACCGTTATTCCAACCTTCCATGCGCAACCACTCTACCCTTGTATGGGAAATGGCATTATTGATTACCTAGGCTGATACTAGCTTGGAGCCCGCATTACTAGTGAAGGGAGAGTTGTTGGTGCGCTCTCTCGGGATGGGGTCGTGCCAGGTAGGGCGGCCATGACTGTTTTCACAGGGCACCGGATACACCGTTGTGTCCCCTCTCGGATATTACAATCTCGAGTGAGTCTCATATGATGTACATCGTGAGGATACGGAACAACGCGTGGACTCCATGTTAGTGTCGTCTAGGGAAAGATAGTGATCGGGTGCTTACCCCGGGTACTTGAGGTACCGCGGGTCGTGGATGACATGGAAGTTCCCCGAATCTTGTGGGTAAAGTGTGCAACCTCTGCAGAGTGTAAAACTATTCGAATAGCCGTGTCCACGGTCAAGGACAGTTGGGTAACCGCTCTTGGGCTACGTCCACATGTTACCAACCAGTGTGTGTTTGGATAAGTGAGAAGATCTACGTGGGTCAAGTCAAAGGACTTGACATGATTGAGTTGGGTTGATGCCCACTCTATTTATGTTGATATTTGTAACCTGTCCTCATGGTTAATTGAATTCTCCTGATGCATGTCTTACACGTGGTTGAACATGTCATAGCACTCAAAAACTAGCTTTCCGCAAAAATTTACCTATATCATGCATTGTTGTACTTTGAACCAAAACATGGGTTGCTTGCGAGTACATTCAAAGTACTCATTGGCTTGCCACTGGTTATTTAATTGGCCAGGCATGGAAGAACAGGAGTTCAAAGAAGAGTTCTTTCGAGACGAACATGCGAACTAGGTCGTTTCCCAGTCAGAATGCCTGTAGGGTTAAGGCAGATGGCATGGGTTCTACTTATCGACGAAGAATTTCCGCTGCTTAAGTTTATTTGGTATTCAGCCCTTGTGGCTTTATCTATGTAAGACTTGACCATAATGGTCATAATTTGTGTAAGACGATATGTATGGATGAAGACTCTTGTTATTCAGCTTCTGTGTGTTCAGTGAGCATTGATCTCTGGGATCACTGTACACGTGCATTCGGTGATCATGACTTATGAGTCGGGGTCCCCACAGAGCTGGTATCAGAGCCATCCTGACTGTAGGAAGCCTTAGTTAGCATGGACGTTAGTTAGAGTGAAACTATCTACAAAACTACCTATATACCTACGCATTCTAGTAATATCCCAAACATGGGTCGTATCTCCTCTATTGACCCTTCCCTTTCCACCTTTGTAGATGGCCATCGTACCCGAGGACCTCCTGACCACTGGATTTCCCGTGCTCCTTGAGGACATCCTCAAGAAGTGTCAGTTCACTCGAGCCCCCACCTTCTCCTATCACGATCACTGGAGCGACAGCATCACGAGGGAGTATCACGTGGAGGTAGTCGTGAGGGCGAACGACCCTCCGACAAGCTGGTTCTTTGAAGGACCACAGATGGCGACCCTGCTCCTCGCCGTTGAGATTGCTGCACTCAAGGCGCTGACTCACCTTCGAGACCTTCTGCCAGGGATGGCAAGTGAGCCAGCCACTCGTTACCTGCCTTATCGTAAGGAGGGTGATGACGAGAGCAGTGCACCAGCTCCACCCATGGACGAGGGGCTTCCCCTCCGTTTCTAGACCTACTTCAGCTTGTGTGCTGATAGCCTGGCACAGCACTTGGCCTCGGAGTCGATGGAGCTTCGGAGGGAACTCCATGAGACCAAGGAACTCCTCTGCCTAGCTCAGACAAAGGCGGACAGGATCAAGAAGGATGGTGCACCCCCTGGACAGCCCGTTGTTGCCTATCGAGGCGGGCGACCCCCACAGGCTACGCATGCCAAGGGATCATCTTGGCCACGCCGTATGATGATGAAGGAATATCGCAACCTCTTCATGATGCCACCGGCGAAGCAGCACCGTGTTCAGCTCCTCCACTCCCCCATTCCCTCAAGTGACGAAGATACTGAGACAGATGAAGATGAGGAGGAAGACCCAGAGGAGCCGGACTACGCGACCGACCATTCCACCACTTAGACACCGTTCGGGACTAGGATAGGCCAGTCCGCAACCCTTAAGGTAGGATAGGTCGTGTACCCCTTGTGCGAAGTCGAGTCCATGTAATGGTTCAAATGAAACCATGTTGTGTTATGTTTGCTTTCAACTTGTTTTGATGGAAGACGTGCTTCCTTCGGGAACTTGTAAATGACTACATCACCCATTTGGTCTTAATGCATGAGGTTGGCCCTTCTGGCCCTTGCTTAACTTAAAATTGTGTCACGCCCACCCCCTCACTAGGCATTCCATCTATACTGCTTTCCATCATCTTTCCCAATCATGAGACCTTGACCGCTCCAACAGGATGCCTGTTGTAACACGTACTGGTGCCTCTACTCAGCAGCAAGAAGCCGGAGCAGGAGCTAGTCAGGACCAAACCCAAGGGCAGGCTCCACCACCGCCACCACCTCCAAACATGGACATGGCTCAGCTTCTCCAAGCCTTCCGAGAGGAACGCCAAGCCAACACTGCAGCCCTCCAGATGATTGCCCAGGCTGTCAACCGCCAGCCGGCGGGGAACGGCAATGGATGTTCCACGTTGGCAGAGTTCAAGAAGCATGCACCACCCACCTTCATCGAGACTGTTGAACCCCTGGATGCAGATGACTGGGTCCGCACCATTGAGGATCTGTTGGAACTAGTCGACTGCACTGAAGAGCGTGAGAGGGTGGCATATGCTGCCCACTGTCTCGGGGGAACTGCCAGAGCTTGGTGGGATGGATTCAAGGTCATGCATGCTGGGCAAAACATCACTTGGAATGACTTCAAGACAGAATTCCGCAAGGCCCATATTCCTTCCGGAATCATGGCCATCAAGAAGCATGAGTTCCGAGCCCTGAAGCAAGGAAGTAGCACTGTCAAGGAGTATATGCAGAAGTTCAGTGTTCTGTCTAGGTATGCTCCTGAGGATGTCAACACTGATGCTGCCAAAAGAGAGCGCTTCATGGAAGGCCTTAACCAGATTCTGCATTACTCGCTTGTTGTGTGTGACTGCCCAACCTTTCCTGATCTGGTGAACAAGGCACTCATGCTTGAGGACAAGCGACGTGCTTTGGATGATACCCGTAAGCGCAAGATGATCAGCAAGGGTAGCTCCAGCAACCAGAAACCTCGCCCGTGGCAGCCAGCCCCGGTCAAGCCAACCTATCAGCAGCCAAGAGCCCCTGCACCCCGCACCAACTATCAGCCTCAACAGTATGCCAACCCCAGGCCAGCCTTCAACAACCCCAATAACAATGCCAGCAAGAGCAGTAACCCCAATCAAGTCACTTGCTTCGGATGTGGTCAGGCAGGACACTACTCCAAGTATTGCCCCAACAAGAAGCCCGACACCCCGCGCCCCAATGCGCAGAACCCAGGGCAAGGCCGTGGAATGCCACCAAGGAACCAAGCTCCCCGCAACCTGCCTAACAATGGCAAGGGTCGTGTGAATCATGTCACTGCAGAAGAAGCCCAGGAAGACCCGGACGTCGTGCTGGGTACGTTCCTTGTCAACTCAGCACCTGCAACTGTCTTGTTTGATTCTAGAGCCACGCATTCATTTGTCACCCAAAAGTTTGCATTCAAAAGTGGCATGACCCCTACACCCCTGAATAACCCTATGGTGGTACAAACCCCCGGAGCAGAAATGAGAGCCAAGATAGGATGTAAAGGAGTTGGGATTGTCATTAATGGGGTAGACTTCCTAGCGGACCTTATCATCTTAAAATCGCAAGGATTGGATGTGATCTTAGGAATGGATTGGCTCATCAAGCACCAAGGATTGTTAGATTGTGCCAACCGGACTGTCACTGTGACCAATGACCAAGGAGTCGAAGTTAAATTTGCCTCCAACCCCTCCTCTGCTCAAGCCGACCAAGTCAACTGTCTGACTGAAGTTGGATTGGAGCAAGTGCTGGTAGTATGCGAATACCCTGATGTCTTTCCTGATGAGCTACCGGGAATGCCTCCTGACCGAGACATTGAGTTCATCATCGAGCTCATACCCGGAGCAGGACCCATCTATAAGAAGCCTTATAGAATGGGATCAGAAGAGTTAGCAGAATTAAAGAAGCAACTGGAAGAGCAGTTGAGGAAGGGATTTATCCGCCCTAGTGCCTCCCCTTGGGGATCACCCGTTCTGTTTGTGGCAAAGAAGGACGGTACTATCTGCTTATGCATTGACTATCGTTCCCTCAATGAAGTTACAATCAAGAACAAGTATCCACTTCCCAAGATTGAAGATCTGTTCGATCAACTCAATGGGGCCAAGGTGTTCTCCAAGATCGACCTTAGATCTGGGTACTACCAGCTGAAAATCAGACCCCAAGATATTCCGAAGACGGCATTTGTAACCAGATATGGCCTGTATGAGTGCACGGTCATGTCCTTTGGATTGACCAATGCCCCAGCTTACTTCATGTATCTCATGAATAAGGTCTTCATGGAATATTTGGACAAGTTCGTCGTTGTCTTCATTGATGACATTCTTGTCTTCTCGAAGACAGAAGAAGAGCACGAGCAACACTTGAGGATGGTCCTAGACAAGCTTCGAGAGCACCAACTATACGCCAAGTTCAGCAAGTGCGAATTTTGGCTGCATGAGGTTGGATTCATGGGTCATGTTTTGACCGAAGAAGGATTGTCGGTCGATCTCGCTAAGATTGAAGCCGTGACTGAATGGCAATCCCCAAGCAATGTGAAGGAAGTCAGGAGCTTCCTCGGACTCCCAGGATACTACCGCAAGTTCGTTGAAGGATTCTCAAGCATTGCCCGACCCATGACTCAGCTCTTGAAGAAGGACAAGAAGTTTGAATGGACGCCGAAGTGCGAAGAGAGCTTCCAGGAGATGAAGAAGAGACTGACCACCGCCCAGTGCTGGCCACACCAGATATACACAAGGAGTTTGTGATATATTGTGATGCATCAAGAACCGGACTGGGAGGTGTACTGATGCAAGAGGGCAAAGTCGTAGCTTAGCTTTCAAGGCAACTACGGCCTCATGAAGAGAACTATGCTACTCATGACCTCGAGTTGGCAGCTGTAGTTCATGCCCTGAAAACATGGCGACATTACCTCCTAGGGAAGCGGTGTGAGATATACACGGATCACAAAAGTCTGAAGTATATTTTCACTCAGAAGGAATTGAACATGAGGCAAAGAAGATGGCTAGAGTTGATCAAGGATTATGACCTTAGTGTTCAATACCACCCTGGAAAGGCTAATGTGGTAGCAGATGCATTAAGCAGAAAGGCTTGTTCCCTGAATGCTATGCTTAAGGATAGGCTACCCGCCTTGTATGTAGAACTTGAAAGCTTCGGATTGGAACTGGTTGCACCAGGATTCTTGGCCAACCTCGAAGTTAGGCCTACCTTGATAGATGATGTTAAGGAAGCTCAGAAGGGACACGAAAGTATTGAAGGCATCAAGAGGAAGATCAAGGCAGGCAAGGCCCCAGGATTCTCAAAGGATGAGCAAGGAATTGTGTGGTTTGGGAATCGCATTTGCGTACCCAACAAGATTGAGCTCAAGAATTTTATCTTGCAAGAAGCTCATGACACCCCGTATTCCATCCACCCCGGAGGAACCAAGATGTATCAAGACCTAAAGGAAAGATTCTGGTGGCATGGCATGAAGAGAGAGATAGCCACTTTCGTCGCTAAGTGTGACATATGCCAAAGGGTCAAAGCTGAACATCAGCGACCCGCTGGATTGTTACAGCCTCTCAAGGTGCCTGAATGGAAATGGGATAAAGTTTCATCACTGGATTACCCAGGTCAAATAAGGGACATGACTCCATCTGGGTCATAGTCGACCATTTGACCAAAGTAGCCCATTTCATTCCTGTCAGAACGACTTACAAGGGAAACCAGCTAGCCAGCCTCTACATCAACAGAATCGTAAGCCTTCATGGTGTTCCCAAGGAGATTGTGTCAGACCGAGGAACCCAGTTTACCTCAAGGTTCTGGAAGAATTTCCAAGAGGCCATGGGGACCAAGTTGTCCTTCAGCACTGCTTTCCACCCACAGACCGGAGGTCAGACAGAACGAGTGAATCAGATACTCGAAGACATGCTCCGAGCCTGTGTCTTAGCATATGGAGCTAGGTGGGAAGATTGCCTCCCTTTCGCCGAGTTCTCCTACAACAACAGTTATCAGTCAAGCCTTCAGATGGCACCATTTGAGGTGTTATACGGATGGAAGTGCCGCACACCCCTCAATTGGTCAGAGACCGGAGAAGGACTAGTCTTTGGGTCTGATATCCTCCGTGAAGCAGAAGAACAAGTCCAAATTGTCAGAGAGCGTTTGAAGACTGCCAAGTCAAGGTAGAAGAGCTACGCTGACTCACGTCGTAGAGACATGAACTTCTGAGTTGGAGACCATGTCTATCTCCGGGTTACACCTCTCAAGGGAACCCAGCGCTTCCATGTCAGAGGAAAGCTCGCCCCAAGATACATCGGCCCCTTCAAGATCACTGACCGACGAGGAGAAGTGGCTTACCAGTTGGAACTGCCACCTGAACTATCCGATGTGCACCACGTATTCCACGTGTCACAACTCCGGAAGTGTCTCCAGGTTCCAGACAAGCCTGATCTTTACAAGGACGTCAGTCACCAAGCCATTGACCTTCAGCCTGATTTGACTTACCGTGAGAGGCCCATCTGCATTTTGGATGAGGCTGAGCGACGCACTCGAAGCCGCACCATCAAGTACTTCAAGGTCCAGTGGAGCAACCACACTGAAGCAGAAGCAACCTGGGAACGTGAAGACTACCTTAGATCCGAGTTTCCGTATCTCTTTAAAGCCTAGTTTAGGAATCTCGGGGATGAGATTCTTGTAAGGGTGGTAGGTCTGTCACACCCTGCATTTTGTAACATGTCATTTTCATTATTAAAGCATGAAAAATTGGACAACAAAAACTTTTGCATTATTTGGCTTTTATTTTGGAGTTGGTTTTCTCTGAGTGTTTTTTTTCAAGTGCTCTTTAAAGTCAACTACTCCACCTTCTGTACTTCATCTCCTTGCCCCAAACTTCTGCCCAATGATCATGCCATGTGTATAGTACAGTATAGTATTTTCCTACAAAAATAATTTGGCCAAATAGTATTTTCATCAAAAAACCCTGAGTTGAGGTTTGCACAACAAATACTTGATTTGGGGTATGAAAAATATTTCAAAGAGTACATTTGAAACCTATTAGATATAGGATTCCCATAAACCACAAAAATATAATTTTAACAGTTATTTTCCTATTTTATTTAAAAGCTTTATCTTAAGGCCACAAATGGTCTTTAATAGGGAAAAATTATTTTAATGTTTCAAAAATATTTGACAAAAATCAGGGAAACTCAGTGGACATATATTTTCCATATATAAGAGTTTCAACACATGGTCATGTTCAAAATATTGGACAAAACCTCCCGAAAATATTTCTGCCCATTTCAAGGATTTGAAATATTTCTACAGGAAATATTTTCATAAAAATCCAAGGAAAATCCATAAAGTCACAAATGCATATTGTGGTCACCTTGCAAATCCTCATCTCAATTAAGGTCAGTTTGGTTCACCAAAATGCACCAAAACCCTCTCTGACCAGAGTCAAATTTGAACAACTTTGTACTACCAACTTTCTCTCCTTGACCCCAACTTTTTTGATCAGGTTAATATGACCAAATGAGGCCACTACACCAAGTGGTGCATCAAGGAGAAATGATTTGATCAACTAGATCTGCACAAGTTCATTTCTGCTAATTTCTAGGGTTTACAAAAGTTGCATTGGCAACTTTGCCCAAATAAACTCAAAATTGGTGGAAGACCCTAATTATATGTGTCATTCCACCCTGTGGAGTCTCATGGCAAATGGAAACCATCTACTTGCCCAAACCATCATCAAACACCTTCTGCCACTTTACAAAAATCCCATTTTTGGCCTCTTCCACTAATCTCTCCGTAGGCTCAACTTTCTACCACGACCCCTCCTGGTCCCCCTCGAGCACCTGTGTGCTTTGCTGCCCGAGGAAGCAATGATGAAGGGGGGAGAACCCCATTTTTTCTTCTCTGGACAGTGGATTCCTCTCTCTCTCTCTCAACCTCCCTCTCTCCTCTCAGCCTTCTAGAGCATCCAAGGCACTCCCCAGCTTTTGCCCATGCCCCCTGCAGCTGCCAGACGCAAGTGGACGCGCACGGACGTGGGAAAGCCACTGATGCCGGCCAAAGTCGCGCTATGGAGCGCCTGGCAGGGCACCCGACTATTGACGCCGTGCCTCCCGGTCACCTCGAGCCTCCCTCGCGCGCCAGTCGATGCCCCTCGACGTCCGCTCCACGCCAGCAGGCCGCCCACTTGCTCCCGCGCCCTACTCTCTCTCCTGCAGCTCGCGCCAGAACACCGCCCCGTTCGGCCAATGCTCGCACCGCTCCTATGGCCCGCCTGCAGCTCGCCCCGCTCCTCCTCTCTCTCCCTGGCACCCTAGACCACTCTCACGAACACCCCGAGCCCTCCATTCCCTCTCTAACGGACACCCGAGCCGATCCCGCGGGCACCCGTAGGCCGCGCCTACGATGGACCTCGGCCAGCCTATAAAAGGCGACCCCGAGCCTCTCTATCACTCCATGTCGCTCCCCCACACTCCTAATCCACCTCTCGCACCACCCATTTGTCCCCAGAGCCGCTCAAGCTCGAGATCGAGCTCGAGCTCCGCCGCCTCGGCTCGTCGGCGTTCGCGCGGTACAGGCCTCCTCCGCCCCCGTTATCTCTCGATCTGGAACCACGCAGCACCACTGACCCCTTCCCCTATCTTTCCCCACTCTTTTGCAGCCGGGAACGGCCGGAACCATCGACGCCCGAAGCACCTCCGCTGCGTGACCTCGTCGCCGGCGAACCAGGCTGCTCCGGTGTCCAACTCCACCTCCACCCGAACGGCGACACGACGCTGAGCCTAGCCGTGCCTCGCCCGACCTCGCCGTGCCCTGCATCGTCGCCGGTGAGCTCGCCGCCCTCTCTGACCCAGGGTTGACGACGACGGTCGTGGGGCCCGTCCGTCAGCCTCACGTCCTGATGCCTGGGCCCCGCCCGTCAGGTTTAAATCTGGCGCGCGCGCGTGCACCAATGCGCTGGGCCGCCTCTCTGGCTGGGCCTACTGCGCTGCGCCTGTTCTGGCCCAGTAGGCACAGAGCCCTTTTCTTTTTCTTTTTATTTTTCTATCACTTTTCCAAGAATTCCACAGGATAAAATATATGTCCAAATAAATTAATTCCAATTCCTAAATTCCTAAAGTATTGCAACCTATTTAATGGTGCAATTTTCATTCAAATCCAACAACCTTTTCTTCACTGTAAATATTTAAATGTGATTTTAAGCATTTAAATATACTTTTTAAATCCATTTCTCCTATTCTGCTACTCCAAATCCAAAACTAGGAATTTTCCCCTTCTTAGTTTTCAACCTAGTATTTAACAAAAATGAGTTGACATTTTTCTGAGCACTTTGGTTTTTCTATTTTATTATTGCCTTATTTTTCTCATTATTATTTTGCGATGATAGATTGCGTCGCTAACGAAGGAGTTGGACCAGAAGACTTTGAAGACCCAGAAGACTTTGTTGAGCCAGGCAAGCAGCCCTTTGACCATGTCTATGAAACCCTTTTTATGCATGTCATATAGCACCATATTGTTGTTGCAACGGAATCATGATGAGGTGGTAACCACTTTGATGGTTTGCCACCGTACTTCCTCGTTGATACTTGCATTGTGCATGACCCTACCTTCTTATGAGGGTTATGCCGGTGGGAGTAGATAGGATGCTAAAGTAGTGCTACGCAAAAAGGGACAGGAATATGCATGGTGATGGGGACATAGTATTTTCAAAAGATTTTTCGAAAACCCCCATCGGGTGCCACTTATGCCCGGGGGAGATGATGAGTTGGGTAACCACTTGATGACGAAGTGGTGTACTGAGGCAAGTGTGTGTGTTGTTTTTCAAAACGGATTGGTTTAAGTTGCGACCGTTATTCCAACCTTACATGCGCAACCACTCTACCCTTGTATGGGAAAGGGCATTATTGATTACCTAGGCCGATACTAGCTTGGAGCCCTCATTACTAGTGACGGGAGAGTTGTTGGTGCGCTCTCTTAGGACGGGGTCGTGCCAGGTAGGGCGGCCATGACTGTTTTCACAGGGCACCGGATACACCGTTGTGTCCCCTCTCGGATGTTACGATCTCGAGTGAGTCTCGTATGATGTACATCGTGAGGATACGGAACAACGAGTGGACTCCATGTTAGTGTTGTCTAGGGAAAGGTAGTTATCAGGTGCTTACCCCAGGTACTTGAGGTACCGCGGGTCGTGGATGACACGGAAGTTCCCCAGATCTTGTGGGTAAAGTGTGCAACCTCTGCAGAGTGTAAAACTATTCGAATAGCCGTGTCCACGGTCAAGGATAGTTGGGGAACCGCTCTTGGGCTACGTCCACATGTTACCAACCAGTGTGTGTGTTTGGATAAGTGAGAAGATCTACGTGGGTCAAGTCAAAGGACTTGACATGATTGAGTTGGGTTGATGCCCACTCTATTTATGTTGATATCTGTAACATGTCCTCATGGTTAATTGAATTCTCCTGATGCATGTCTTACACGTGGTTGAACATGTCATAGCACTCAAAAACTAGCTTTCCGCAAAAATTTACCTATATCATGCATTGTTGTACTTTGAACCAAAACATGGGTTGCTTGCAAGTACATTCAAAGTACTCATTGGCTTGCCACTGGTTATTTAATTGGCCAGGTGTGGAAGAACAGGAGTTCGAAGAAGAGTTCTTTGGAGACGAACATGCGAACTAGGTCGTTTCCTAGTCAGAATGCCTGTAGGGTTAAGGTAGATGGCATGGGTTCTACTTATCGATGAAGAATTTCCGCTGCTTAAGTTTATTTGGTATTCAGCCCTTGTGGCTTTATCTATGTAAGACTTGACCATAATGGTCATAATTTGTGTGAGACGATATGTATGGATGAAGACTCTTGTTATTCAGCTTCTGTGTGTTTAGTGAGCATTGATCTCTGGGATCACTGTACACGTGCATTTGGTGATCACGACTTATGAGTCGGGGTCCCCACAATATGCCAGTAGCCCCCGAGACTTGAAACAGTTAGAATAACTGATTTAAGGATCATTTGTTATGCAGGTTCTTACAGAAAAGAATTCCCTACTGTCCAAGGAGCTGGAAGAGTGCAAAGCCCAACTTGAGGCCGCACTAGCCGCGGCAGGGGAGCCCAAGGAGACCCCCTCTGGTAATATACACTTCGAAAGATAAGTATTTTGTGAAGCATGGCATGGTTGCGAATCTGACAAATGAAATTGCAGATGGCGCCATATTGAATCCGGAAAGGCAACACCTCCTACGCCAGCTGAAGGCTGGTGAGAAGGTGCTGACAAAGGTGAGGCGGGAGAAGAACGATCTCCAAGATGCCAACACCAAGCTGGGCGTCGACCTGAAAGATGTTCGTGCCCAGCTGTCAGACTCCATTAAGGAGAATCAGCGGCTTCGGCGCGGCATATTTAGTAAGTGCTTGAACGAACCTTTGAAAAAAAGTTCGGCGGGGAAGTCGACTAACAGAGTAATGTCTGTAGGTGTGCTAACAGGTCGTCCTGCAGAGGAGATGCCCGGTTCTACGGGTGACCTTCTTCCCGAGCTCTCGCAACTGCTCGAGCGAGTTCGGAAGGCGATGCAAGGCGTCGTCCAGGACCTGTGGGCATCCATCTCCTTGCCCGAAGGTCTTGGAGAGCTTGCGGAGAAGCTAAAGGGAGCACGGCGGCGCTTCCGATTGTGGAAGATATCGGCCTGCTGTCAAGGCGCTAGAGAGGCCTGGGCCATAGTTAAGACGCGGTACACCAAGGCTGACCCCAACCACATGGCCGAGGTTGGTCCTGTGGGGCCCGATGGGAAGGAGATCCCTGTAAGCTTAGTATACGGCCAAGTAGAATTGGCCGCAAAGTATTCCCAGCAGGACTGTAAATTAGGCAGCCTGTTAGATGGTATTGAAGAGGAATACGATCAGTCGGAGTGACTATGTAATTTAATTGACATTTATAATGCCTTCTAGCCGGATTGTAGATCGTTTGTCATGGCCGACCTTTTCGCTTCAGCCTCGGGACCTGACGGTCCGGAGTGTGTCCGAATTCCCATGCGGTTATATAAGAACCGGGGAATGCATGGAGACCAGGCGTAGGGGTCATTAGTGCATGAACAGACAAGTGCCCGACTAGTTATGTTATATTACATGGTTAGTAAGAAACATCTTCCAGGGAGAATAGTTTCGTTAGGGGTTCCTTTCCCTGGGAGGCATGCCCTAAAGTGCATGCCCATTCTGCGAAAAAGACACAGGAAAAAGCATCTGGGGGCGCATAAATAAATAAGTGAAAAGATCATCTTTTAGGTCACCGATCGAATATTCCCTTAAGAACGCTAGCTTTCGGCTTCACCCAGTCTGAGGTACACATCCGGCTGATCCGGCAGTAACAATCGCAGAGGTGCTCCCTTTACCACCTAGCCGAATAGGGAACGTAGGGGTAAGCACAGGAGCCAGGCAACCCAGCTTGGCCAAAACTTAAGTCATATCGATGCATATAATGGTGAAATAAAAGGTACATGCGGAAGTGTAACACATGTGTTGGGCATAAAGCCCGTATAAATAAGCTTCTGTTAAAAGAAGCCCCCCAGGTTTAATGAGTGCGAATAGCACGTCATTTGATGAGCCTTTAAAGGCTATAAGAGAAAGGAAGGGGAGAAGGAGAGAAATGTAAGACAGACAGTATATAAAAATGGACAGAGGAAGGAGACGAACACAGAGTCCGGCGCTAGGCATAGAATCTTTGGAGACGGGCTGCGTTCCATGGGTTCGGCTCGAGTCGGTTATCCAATGCATCTCGCAGGCAGTACGCTCCACCAGTCAGGACTTGGTCAATTATGAAGGGACCTTCCCACTTGGGCTTGAGTTTGTCCTTTCTCTTGTCCGGCAGGCGTAGAACTAATTCGCCAACGTTGTAATTTTTGGCCCGTACTTCTCTGCTTTGGTATCTTCGAGCCTGCTGTTGATAGAATGCGGAACGGGCTTTTGCCACGTCGCGCTCCAATGCGTCCAAACTGTCCTGCCGATCGAGTTCGGCTTCTCTTTCTTCGTACATGCGCACTCGAGGTGAGTCATGAATTATGTCGCAAGGCAGAACTGCCTCTGCGCCGTACACCATAAAGAATGGTGTGTATCCGGCGGTGCGATTCAGCGTGGTCCGCAGCCCCCAGAGTACGGAGTCGAGCTCCTCTACCCAGTGCCTGTTAGATTCCTTGAGGGACCGCACTAATCTGGGTTTGATGCCGCTCATGATAAGACCATTTGCACGTTCGACCTGACCGTTAGTTTGTGGGTGATAGACGGAATCATAATCGAGCTTGATGCCCATGTTTTTGCACCAGAGTTTTACCTCATCGGCCGTAAAGTTCATGCCGTTATCAGTGATGATGCTGTGGGGGACGTCGTAGCGGTGTACAACCCCGGATATAAAGTCTATCACCGGTCCGGATTTGGCCGTCTTAACAGGCTTGGCTTCTATCCATTTGGTGAACTTATCCACCATGACCAGTAAGTATTTTTGCTTGTGGGTTCCGCCTTTAAGGGGTCCAACCATGTCAAGCCCCCAGACCGCGAAGGGCCAAGTGATGGGGATAGTTTGGAGGGCAGTGGGTGGCATATGGCTTTGGTTTGCAAAGAGCTGGCAACCGGCGCATCGTTGGACTAAGTCCTGGGCGTCTGCCCAGGCCGTCGGCCAATAAAAGCATGTACGGAAGGCCTTGCTTACAAGGGACCAAGCTGCAGCGTGATGACCGCCGAGTCCGGCATGAATTTCAGCCAGGAGGTTCCGCCCTTCCTCTTCGGAGATGCACCTTTGAAGTACTCCGGTAGTGCTTTTCTTATAAAGCTCTCCTCGTGGACTTTGTAGGCTTTGGATCACCGCACTATGCAGCGTGCCTCATTTTGGTCCTCGGGGAGTTCCTGCCTAGTAAGGTAGGCGAGGAATGGTTCTGTCCACGGGGCGATGACGGCCATTATTACGTGGGCTGAAGGTGTTATTTCATTGGCAGAGCCTCCGATTGTGTCAGAATGTTCAGTGTCGGGCAGTGCGGTTGGGTCTGGGCTGTTATTGTTCGGCTCCCCTTCCCATACTACGGATGGCTTGAACAGCCTTTCCAAGAAGATGTTGGGGGACTACATCGTGTTTTGCGCCGATGCGTGCCAGGACATCTGCCGCCTGATTATTTTCCCGGGCCATATGGTGAAATTCAAGCCCTTCGAACCGAGATGACATTTTTAGGACGGCGTTGCGGTAAGCTGCCATTTTTGGATCCTTGGCATCGAAGTCTCCATTTATTTGGGATATTGCAAGGTTCGAGTCCTCGCGCACCTCTAGGCATTGAATGCCCATGGATACTGCCATCCGGAGACCATGTAAAAGGGCCTCATATTCGGATGCATTGTTGGAGTCTGTGTACATAATCTGGAGTACGTATTGAACTGTGTCTCCTGTGGGGGACGTCAAAACGACGCCAACCACTAGTCCGGCCAACATCTTGGAGCCATCGAAATGCATGATCCAATTTGAATATGTGTCGTACTCTTTAGGGAGTTCGGCCTTCGTCCATTCTGCGACGAAGTCGGCCAAAACTTGCGACTTGATGGCTCGCCGTGGCTTATAAGTTATGTCGAACGGGAGGAGCTCAATGGCCCATTTTGCAATCCGGCCCGTTGCGTCACGGTTGTTTATAATATCGTTAAGTGGTACTTCCGAGGCTACTATTATTGAACACGCTTGAAAGTAGTGTCGTAGCTTCCAGGATGCCATGAATACCGCGTAAGCAATCTTTTGATAATGCGGGTACCGTGGTTTGCATGGAGTGAGGACAGTGGACACATAATAGACCGGCTTTTGAAGGGGGAATTTGTGTCCGTCCGTTTCTCGTTCGACGACGAGCACTGCGCTTACAACCTGATGTGTTGCTGCAATGTACAATAGCATTGGTTCGCCAATGTTTGGCGCGGCCAGGACTGGGTTTGTTGCCAATATGGCTTTTATTTCGTCGAGTCCAGCTGTGGCTGCATCCGTCCATTCGAAGTGTTCGGTGCGCCGAAGGAGGCGGTAAAGGGGTAGGGCCTTTTCTCCCAAGAGGGAGATAAAGCGGCTTAGAGCCTCCACGCATCCGGTTAACTTTTGTATTTGTTTGAGGTCTTTTGGTATATCCAATTGTGACAGAGCTCGGATCTTGGCTGGATTTGCTTCAATTCCTCTACCAGATACAATGAAGCCCAAGAGCTTTCCGGCTGGAACGCCGAAAATGCATTTTTCCGGGTTGAGCTTGATGTCGTATGTTCGGAGGTTATCAAATGTGAGCCTCAAGTCGTCTACTAGAGATTCGACATGTCTTGTTTTGACGACCACATCATCTACATATGCCTCCGCTGTTTTGCCGATCTGGCTTGCCAGACATGTCTGAATCATGCGCTGATATGTTGCGCCGGCGTTTTTGAGCCCGAAGGGCATTGTGTTGAAGCAGAATGGGCCGTATGGTGTGATAAATGTCTTTGCGGCTTGGTCTGATTCTGCCATCTTGATTTGATGGTAGCCGGAATATGCGTCGAGGAAACACAACGAATCGTGTCCTGCGGTAGCATCGATAATTTGATCGATGCGGGGGAGGGGGAAGGGATCCTTTGGGCAAGCCTTGTGAAGGTCTTTAAAATCAACGCACAGGCGCCAGGATTTGTCCTTCTTTGGTACCATCACTAGGTTTGCTAGCCAGTCCGGATGTTTTATATCTCTGATGAATCCGGCCTCCAATAGCTTTGCTAGCTCCTCTCCCATGGCCTGTCTCTTAGGTTCAGAAAAACGCCGAAGAGCTTGTTTGACAGGTTTGAATCCTTTTAGGATATTTAAGTTGTGCTCGGCCAGCCTGCGTGGGATTCCTGGCATGTCTGAAGGGTGCCAGGCGAAAATGTCCCAGTTCTCTCATAGGAACTCTCGCAGTGCGGCGTCTACATCAGGGTTTAACTGTGCCCCGATGGAAGCTGTTTTATTGGGGTCTGTTGGATGGACCTGGAATTTGACTATTTCGTCCGCCGGTTTAAAGGAGGTGGACTTGGATCTTTTGTTGAGTACCACATCGTCCCTGTTCACCGTGGAGCGCAGCGCAGTCAGTTCCTCAGCCGCTAGGGCTTCGGATAGTGCCTCGAGGGCCAGTGCGGCTGTCTTGTTTTCGGCGCGGAGTGCTATGTCCGGATCACTAGCGAGAGTGATGATCCCGTTAGGCCCGGGCATCTTGAGCTTCATGTACCCGTAATGGGGTATTGCTTGGAAGATTGTAAACGCTTCCCGCCCTAGCAGAGCGTGATAACCGCTGCTGAACGGAGCCACATGGAACGTGACCTCTTCGGACCTGTAATTATCCGGCGTGCCGAACACTACATCTAGTGTGATTTTTCCTGTACAGCGCGCTTCCCGACTGGGGATTATTCCTCTAAAGGTTGTGCTGCTTCGCTCAATGCGGTTCCAGTCTATTTCCATTTTTTGAAGGGTTTCCTCATAAATGAGGTTCAAACCGCTGCCGCCGTCCATGAGTACCTTGGTAAGACGAAAGTCGTCCACTATTGGACTGAGGACCAATGCGGCTGGTGCTCGGGCTGTTCGGAATTTAGGTTCATCACTGGCATTAAAGGTAATAGCCGTGTCACTCCATGGGTTTATTGTTGCTACTTGGTAGACTTCGGCAAGGCTGCGGAGTATCCTTTTTCGCATATTATTTGATGCGAAAGTCTCGAAGACTATTAATACCGTATTGGTGTCTCTGGGGTGGCTTTCTGTGGCCTTCGGAATTAGGAGATCTTCGCCAATTTTGGCCACCTGCCGGAGTATCCAACATGCTCTAAGGCTATGAGTTGGTGTGGCGTCCTCTGTACTGTGAATTTTACAGGGTCCATTAAGCCATCCTTCCAGTACGGTTCCATGCCTTGTAGAGGTTTTTTGCTTTTTGGTGTTTGACCCGGGTGTCTGGCGATGATCCACCCTTTTATTTCGGACTGGGTTTGTATTCAGGGCCGGATCGTCCCAAAATTTTATTTTGGTTTTCCAGGCGCTTTCCATCGCACAGTACTTCCGTACCATGGATGCTAAGTCAGCGAAGCATGTAATATCACGACGACTTATGGCGTTGAGGATTCCCTTGCCCGTGCAATTATTGCAGAAGATTGAGATTGCGTCTTCCTCGCGGCAGTCCCTTATCCTGTTCCTAACGAGGAGGAATCTGGCCCAGTAATGATGTACTGTTTCATCAGGCTCTTGCCTGATTTGGGATAGATCGCTTATGTTCGGGTGGGTGGGTGGAATTAAATCCGAAGCCTCACCCAATCTGAGGCTCAGAGGCCGAGGAATTTCTGAACTCGAAAATTTGGATTCCTGGATGTTGTCCAATGAATCCAGCCCATCGCCTGACTCTATCTTTAGGTCTTGAGTGATATCCTCCCCTCCGCGGGTATCCGGCTTGGAGGGATCGGAAATCCGGACGTAGCTAGTCCTTAAGATAGATGAAGGGTCGCCGCACTGTTCCTCTACCACGGCAACGTGATGGATGACTTGGGGAGAGTTAATCTCTCTCAGATTGGGTTTAGGCCCAATCTGGTCATAATCCGTAGCGACTCCCAGGGCGGCGATGCGGTCCAAGATCTCGTTTATGGAGGAGAGCTCCATTGGATCTAACCGCTTGGCGAGTTCCGAGCTGGCATGAAGATTGTTTTTGATGGCTCGAGAGGTCATCGTCAGCGCAGAAGCCGAACAGGCGGTCATAAGAAGACCACCTAGCCGGAGGGTTTGGCCGACAGCCAAAGCTCCCTTAGCAACAGTGCCGTCTTTAAAGACGGGGCGAGGCATCCTTCCTGATGGCGACGAAACAGAGGAACTCTCAATGAAAGCACCAATGTCGGTGTCAAAACCGGCGGATCTCGGGTAGGGGGTCCCGAACTGTGCGTCTAGGCCGGATGGTAACAGGAGGCAAGGGACACAAAGTTTTACCCAGGTTCGGGCCCTCTTGATGGAGGTAAAACCCTATGTCCTGCTTGATTAATATTGATGATATGGGTAGTACAAGAGTAGATCTACCGCGAGATCGGAGAGGCTAAACCCTAGAAGCTAGCCTATGGTATGATTGTTGTTCTGTATGTTGTCCTACGGACTAAAACCCTCCGGTTTATATAGACACCGGAGAGGGTTAGGGTTACACAAAGTCGGTTACAATGGTAGGAGATCTACATATCCGTATCGCCAAGCTTGCCTTCCACGCCAAGGAAAGTCCCTTCCGGACACGGGACGAAGTCTTCATCTTGTATCTTCATAGTCCAGGAGTTCGGCTAAAGATATAGTCCGGCCATCCGGACACCCCCTAATCCAGGACTCCCTCAGTTACCTTAAAAGGACTAAGGAAATGTTCCTCGGTTATGGAGGTGATAAAGAGTTCGTCTTAAAGAGTTACGTCGATGCAAGCTTTTACACTGATCTAGATGACTCTAAGTCTCAATCTAGATATGTATTGAACATGGGATCAATTAGCTAGAGTAGCTCCATGTAGAGCATTGTAGACATAGAAATTTGCAAAATACATACGGATCTGAATGTGGCAGACTATTGACTAAACTTCTCTCACAAGAAAAACATGATCACACCTTAGTACTCTTTGGGTGTTAATCACATAGTGATGTGAACTAGATTATTGACTCTAGTAAACCCTTTGGGTGTTGATCACATGGCGATGTGAACTATGGGTGTTAACCACATAAAGATGTGAGCTATTGGTGTTAAATCACATGGCGATGTGAACTAGATTATTGACTCCAGTGCAAATGGGAGACTGGAGGAAATATGCCCTAGAGGCAATAATAAAGTTGTTATTTTATATTTCCTTATATCATGATAAATGTTTATTATTCACGCTAGAATTGTATTAACCGGAAACTTCATACATGTGTGGATACATAGACAAAACATTGTTCCCTAGTAAGCCTCTACTAGACTAGCTCGTTAATCAAAGATGATTAAGTTTCCTAACCATAGACATGTGTTGTAATTTGATGAACGTGATCACATCATTAGGAGAATGATGTGATGGACAAGACCCATCCGTTAGCATAGCATATTGATCGTTCCTTTTTATTGCGATTGCTTTCTTCATGTCAAATACATATTCCTTTGACTATGAGATTATGCAACTCCCGGATACCGAAGGAATGCCATTGTCGGTGTCCTGGGAATGGGGGTACCCAGACTTGCCTACTAGCGGCCCACGGCGTGGCTCCATCGGTGGCCTGGTACGGCCCATCTTCAGCAACAAGCACTCAAGACCCTTGCGAGGGGCACCTCGCGAGGCGGACGGCACCAAGACCTCCTTGGGGGCAGCCTCGCTAGGTTAGCTCCCGAGGAGCGGGGATATCTATGCAAGGGGAACCTCGCGAGGTTCATGTGACGTGAGCCATGATGACCAAGGCCAGGCAGGCGCCAGCAGCTGCAGCGTACCAGTTTCCTCTTTGGTGCTAAAGAGGGAAGCGCAGGCGAGAAGTCTCGAGGCATCAGGCAAAGGTTTCCTTATTGGTGTAACGAGACCAACGCCAGCAGAACGGCAGGACGGAGGTCACCGCGGAGCCCACAGCAGCGTCACCACCAGAGTCTTTGGCAGGCGAAGACCACCTTTTGTCAGGATAGCTTGTACTAGTTGTCCTCCTTAAAACTTGGCCATTGTTGGATCCCTTCCTGCCTAAACATTTGGGAAGAGGACCAAGGCCACCACCGTAGTAGGGGAAGGATCGGGGATGGATCATTCGGACCATCCTCACCCACACCAGCTCATTGAGCTCAAGAACACCTCTCCTCAGGAGGCAGTCCATCCATTGTACTAGTTCATCCCTAGCCCTCGAGGCAATCCACCACCACCACACTGGAGTAGGGGATTACACCACAACGGTGGCCGGAACCAGTATAAACCCTCGTGTCTCTTGTTCCTTGGGTTCGTCGAGCTAGGCCTTGAGATCATTGTGCGAGCGAGCTAGAGAGAGAGTTCTTCGTGCGCACCCAAGTGTTCGAACCTCAAGGTTTTGCTGGAACCTAGAATCCGGCATTTGGCGCGCCAGGTAGGGGGTGCGCCGAAGCCTTTCCTCCGTTGATCCATGCTCCACTGCTCCGCCGCATCCATGGCTAACGCTCGCCGAGCCCGTGTTGAGCGTTGGCCCGCCCTTGCCGCTCGCGTCGCTCAGACGGTGCCCGTCGGTGGACCTCCCTGCCGTTCTCCATCACCCGCTGCCAACGCCGCCACTGGCCCGGCGGGGAATGAACAACAAGATTCATCGCTACACCCCTCCGTGCGACGGGACGAACGCACCGCCACCCCATCGCTGACTCTGGCCAGCTCGTCGTCCCAAGCTCGTCGCGCCCACGGACGCGCAGGCCGCGCTGCTCATGGCACGTGAGCTCCTGCGTTACCGCCCGGTCGACGACCTCTACGAAGATTGGTTGGACCGCATCACCGAGCTCGTTAGCACCGTTGGGGGCTCCCCGCACCGTCCCTCTTGCTGCCTCGCCCACCTCTAGCTGCGGGTGACGTAGCCCAGGGATCGCCTCCGCCACCTCCGCATCAAGACGCGCGGTCCTGCGATGCGACCCACTGCGCAGGGCACCCGCGCACGAAGAAGGAAGCTGCCAAGAAGTCCATCGGCCGCAAGAAAATGCTCCTGCACTCCCACTCCCAGCACCACCGTGTCAAGACCGCGTACCGCCTACGGCGACGACGCGTGGATACCAGGACCAGGCTCCACCTCCGCGACGGGCCCCGGTGACCACAGCAGGCTGCCGTGCCTTCACTCCCGAGCTACGCAGTGTCGTCTGGCCTGGCAAGTTCAAGCCAGACCTGCCTCCGCACTACAACGGCACCCCCGACCCTGCTGAGTTCCTGCAGCTCTATGAGCTGAGCATCGAGGTAGCCAACAGCGACGAGAAGGTCATGGCAAACTGGTTTCCCATGGCCCTGAAGGATGGCGCGCGCTCGTGGCTCCTGAACCTACCCGCGAGATTGATCTCCTCCTGGGGCGAGATGCGTGAGCATTTCGTCGCCAACTTACAGGGCACTCGTGACCGTCCGTCGGCCGCAGGTGACCTACGGCGCATCAAGCAGCAGCCAGGGGAGACCCTGCAGAAGTACATCCATCGCTTCAACAACGTCCGCCTCAAGATCCCCAAGGTGACGGACGAGGTCATCATCTCCGTGTTTTCCGATGGCGTGCGTGACGTCAATATGAAGGAGGAGCTCGCCATCCATGAGGACCTATGCACGGCCCTGGAGATGTTCAACATAGCAACCAAGTGCGCAAGAGCTGAGGAAGGGCGCCTTTCTCTCCTAGAGCTCCCAGCTGCCGACCAGGAGGACAAGAAGGCCAAGGACGTGAAACGCAAGGGGGCTCCCGTGCTCACGGCAGAGCCAGAGATGAAGCACGGCCGTGACCACCCCGAGTCATCCAAGGCCGGTCGGCCGTTCTGCGCCTTCCACAACGTTCACAGCCACAACACCAATGACTGTCAAGAGCTCAGGGCCATCCGCGATGGGCACTTCGGTCGATGCCCCAAGTGCAGCGATCGGGGCTACGGCCGAGGAGGAGGACGAAGCGGAGGACGCTAGGACGACCGCGGCCCCCTCCAAGAGTGGCGCGGCCGGCCTCGTGAGGACTGCTGGCAGGACCTGCCTCGCGAGGGCGCCTAGAGAGACCAGCCTCGTGAGGACCGCCCCAGGGCAACGCTGGCCTCCCTCCGCTGCCACCTCCGCCTAGAAGGAATGACGACCATCATCTGGACGAGGGGGGCTAGGGGCTTCCAGGAGCCACGTGCCATCGCCTGCATCTTGGGTGGCGCCCAGGCCCCAGCCTCTCAGGCCTTGACCACGGCATCGTGACCTGGCATACCAGCGACAGTTGAAGCCTGCCTGGGGACTGGGACCTGTCGGCGTAGAGCACTAAGCTGCCGCGAGGATGAGAAGGGGGAACAATGCTAGAGCAAGACGTGCAATCACGAATTTCATAATGGATATAACATCGCTACAAGAGTACTACAGATTCTTTACACACACCCACAGGGTTCATCTCGATTCCTCGCAGGGGACAAAAGAAGATTTCCAAGAGCCATATCTATAGGCGTGAGTTGTCAATTCAACCACACCTGGAAAACTTAATATCTGCAGCAAAGTATTTAGTAGCAAAGTAATATGGAAGTAACGGTAACAGTGGAAACAGGTAACAGTAGCAATTTTGTAGTAATTGTAACACTGGCAACGGTAAAGTAACTAAGCAAAGATCAATATGTGAAAAGCTCATAGGCAATGGATCAGTGATGGATAATTAGGTCGAATGCGATTCCTCATGCAACAGTTATAACATAGGGTGACACAAAACTAGCTCCAGTTCATCAATGTAATGTAGGCATGTATTCTGAATATAGTCATACGTGCTTATGGAAAAGAACTTGCATGACATCTTTTGTCCTACCCTCCCATGGCAGCGAGGTCCTATTGGAAACTAAGGGATATTAAGGTCTCCTTTTAATAGAGTACCGGACCAAAGCATTAACACTTAGTGAATACATGAACTCCTCAAACTACGGTCATCACTGGTAAGTATCCCGATTATTGTCACTTCAGGGTTAACGGATCATAACACATAATAGGTGACTATAGACTTGCAAGATAGGATCAAGAACTCACATATATTCATAAAAACATAATAGGTTCAGATCTGAAATCATGTCACTCGGGCCCTAGTGACAAGCATTAAGCATAGCAAAGTCATAGCAACATCAATCTCAGAACATAATGGATACTAGGGATCAAACCCTAACAAAACTAACTCGATTACATGATAAATCTCATCCAACCCATCACCGTCCAGCAAGCCTACAATGGAATTACTCACGCACGGTGGTGAGCATCATGAAATTGGTGATGGAGGAAGGTTGATGATGACGATGGCGACGGATTCCCCTCTCCGGAGCCCCGAACGGACTCCAGATCAGCCCTCCCGAGAGAGATTAGGGCTTGGCGGCGGCTCCGTATCGTAAAATGTGATGAATCCTTCTCTCTGATTTTTTTCTCCCCGAACGTGAATATATAGAGTTGGAGTTGAGGTCGGTGGAGCATCAGGGGGCCCACGAGGCAGGGGGGCGCGCCCCCACCCTCATGGACAGGGTGTGGGCCCCCTGGCCTTGATTCTTTCACCAATATTTTTTATATATTCCAAAATATTTTCCGTGAAGTTTCAGGTCATTCCGAGAACTTTTGTTTCTGCACAAAAATAACACCATGGCAATTCTGCTGAAAACAGCGTCAGTCCGGGATAGTTCCATTCAAATCATGCAAGTTAGAGTCCAAAACAAGGTCAAAAGTGTTTGGAAAAGTGGATACGATGGAGACGTATCAACTCCCCCAAGCTTAAACCTTTGCTTGTCCTCAAGCAATTCAGTTGACAAACTGAAAGTGATAAAGAAAAACTTTTACAAACATTGTTTGATCTTGTTGTTGTAAATATGTAAAGCAGCATTCAAGTTTTCAGCAAAGATTATGAACTAACCATATTCACAATAACATTTAGGTCTCATGTTTGCTCATATCAATGGCATAATCAACTAGCGAGCAATAATAATAAATCTCGGATGACAACACTTTCTCAAAACAATCATAATATGATATAACAAGATGGTATCTCGCTAGCCCTTTCTGAGACCGAAAACATAAATGCAGAGCACCTCTGAAGATCAAGGACTGACTGGAAATTGTAATTCATGGTAAAAGAGATCCAGTCACAGTCATACTCAATGTAAACTAATAGTAATGCATGTAAATGACAGCGATGCTCTCCAACTGGTGCTTTTTAATAAGAGGATGGTGACTCAACATAAAAGTAAATAGATAGGCCCTTCTCAGAGGGAAGCAGGGATTTGTAGAGGTGCTAGAGCTCGATTTTTAAATAGAGATGAATAATATTTTGAGTGGTATACTTTCATTGTCAACATAACAACCGAGAGATCTCGATATCTTCCATGCTACACACATTATAGGCAGTTCCCAAACAGAATGGTAAAGTTTATACTCCCCCACCAACAATAAGCATCAATCCATGGCTTGCCCGAAACAACGGGTGCCTCCAACTAACAACAATCCTGGGGGGGTTGTTTGCAATTATTTTGATTTGATTTGAGCATGGGACCGAGCATCCCGATCACCAGGCATTTTATTGTGAGTGAGGAGCGGAGTCCACTCCTCTTGAGAATAACACGCCTAGCATGGAAGATATAGACAGCCCTAGTTGATACATGAGCTATTCGAGCATACAAAACAGAATTTCATTTGAAGGTTTAGAGTTTGGCACATACAAATTTACTTGGAACGGTAGGTAGATACCGCATATAGGAAGGTATGGTGGACTCATATGGAATAACTTTGGGGTTTATGGAATTGGATGCACAAGCAGTATTCCCGCTTAGTACAAGTGAAGGCTAGAAAGAGACTGGGAAGCGACCAGCTAGAGAGCGACAACAGTCATGAACATGCATTAAAATTAATCAACACTGAATGCAAGCATGAGTAGGATATAATTCACCATGAACATAAATATCGTGGAGGCTAGTTGATTTTGTTTCAACTACATGCGTGAACATGTGCCAAGTCAAGCCACTCGAATCGTTCAAAGGAGGATACCACCCTATCATACCACATCACAACCATTTTAATAGCATGTTGGCACGCAAGGTAAACAATTATAAACTCCTAGCTACTTAAGCATGGCATGAGCAACTATAATCTCTAATTGTCATTGCAAACATGTTTCATTCATAATAGGCTGAATCAGGAACGATGAACTAATCGTATTTACAAAAACAAGATATGTCGAGTTCATACCAGCTTTTCTCATCTCAATCAGTTCATCATATATCGTCATTATTGCCTTTCACTTTCATGACCGAACGATGTGGATAATAATAATAGTGCACGTGCATTGGACTAAGCTGGAATCTGCAAGCATTCAATATACAGGAGAAGACAAGGTAACATGGGCTCTTGGTTAGATCAACAATAATGCATATGAGAGCCACTCAACATTTTCATCATGGTCTTCTCCTCTCGACCCCCAAAGAAAACAAAAGAAACAAAACTACTTACACGGGAAAGCTCCCAACAAGCAAAAGAAGAACGAGAAATCTTTTTGGGTTTTCTTTTTAATTATTACTACTACATGCATGGAAAGTAAACTAGCTAAAAGCTACAACTAATTTTTTTTGTTTTTTCTTAAGGTTTTTCAAACACACAAGAAGAAAGCTTAAAACAGAAAATAAACTAGCATGGATGATACAATGAAAAAGTATGAACACCGACTACTGGCATGAGTGCGTGAACATGAATGTAATGTTAGTGAGAAGTATGTACTCCCCCAAGCTTAGGCTTTTGGCCTAAGTTGGTCTATGGCCATGGCTGGCCTGGTGGATATCTGAAGTTGAAGCTGGGGTCATACTGAGATGCAGCAGCTACTGCCTGACGAGCTGCAGCTTGGAGGCGAGCTGCCTCCGTCCTCCTCTCGTACTTGTTCGCCTCCTCCCTGGTTATAACATATCTCCCTTTTATCTGGAAGTCAAAGAAAGCATGAGCAGGGAGAGCAACATGGACAGTGCGACGCCTGTCAGAGATTAGTCGGTACTGGAGAGGTTGTTCATTCCTCTCAATAAACTGATGGTGAACCATAGCATTAAAGTATAGATAAGCAGGAGGCAACTCCATATCATTTTCATGTACGGTTACCTCAAGAAAATTAGCTAAACGGGTTGCATACATTCCACCGAACAAATCTCCACTAATACTGTTATGATGCAACCTACGTGCAACAATGTCCCCCAAGTTGTATTGTTTATCTCCTAATACGGCACTCTTGAGAGCACTAAGATCGGGAACACACATGTGACATTTCTCATCCTTACCATTAATGCATCTACCTATAAAGAGAGCAAAATAATGTATGGCAGGAAAATGAATGCTCCCTATGGTAGCTTCTGTTATTTCTCTAGGTTCCCCCACAGTGATACTAGCAAGAAATTCTTTAAATTTAGATTTGCGAGGTTCACTAACATACCATACCCCACTGTGGGAGTTTACAAGCAGTATTAAAATCTTCTAAGTCCATGGTATAAGATTTATCATACAGATCAAATAGGACAGTGTGAGAATTGCGTGATGATGTAAATTTAAACCTTCTCACAAAGGAATCAATTAGGTGATAATATTGGGGGCACTTATCTGACACGAAGCCCTCAAGTTCAGCATTACGCACATACGCGTCAAGTTCCTCCTTAATTCCTGCTTGGACCATAAAACCTTCTGACGGCCATTCACAAGGCCGCACTTGAGCTTCTCTTGGTAGTTCATAGTCCGACTCACGTATCGCGAGCCTGGGTCCTTGCTTCTTTGAGGAACCACCTTGATACATTTTCCTAAACATATTTCTTCCTCTGAAAAAATTCTGAAATTTTTAGTAACTCAAAAATAAAAGTGAACTAAACTCAAAAAAATTGATAGCAGCTGCTCCTACAAGTGCCTAGAGGCCATATCATGCATTAAAACTATTCGGGACCATATAAATTTGACATGCAAGCTCAAGAACAGTGTCACCTAAGCAGCAAAAATTTGCAATAAATAAAGCACTAGAACAAAAACTAATTGGACCATTGGAGGAGTCACATACCAAAGAACAATCCCCCAAAATAGTTTTGTGAATGAAGCTTTGAGCAAGGAGATCAAAAATGGCAGCAAGATGAGCTAGAACTCGGGTTTGAGCTGGTGGATGATTTTTTTCTGCAGGAAGACGAAGTGTGTGGGTACAAGAATAAGTAGAGGGGCCCACATGGGGTCCACTAGGCAGGGGCGCGCCTTGGACCCTCGTGGCCAGGTGGTGGGCCCCTCTGCTGTGTTCTCGGTGCCAGATATTCTTAACTATTCTACAAAAAATCACATTTCATTTTCGGGACATTTGGAGAACTTTTATTTTTGGGGTATTTTCTATTGCAAGGATAATTTAGAAAACAGAAAGAAAATACTATTTTTGCTTTATTAAATCTAAATAACAGAAAGTAAAAGGAGGGTACAGAAAGTTGTGCTTTCTATCTTCATCCATCTCATGCTCATCAAAAGGAATCCACTAACAAGGTTGATCAAGTCTTGTTAACAAACTCATTCCGAATCGCATGAAACTGGAGAAATTTTGAATAACACTAGGCTACCTCAACGGGGATATGCACGTCCCCAACAATATGAATATCATATTTCTTCTTAGCAGTAGGAAAAGGAATTCAAAACCTCCAATAGTAATCATTGAAGTTTTTCCAATAGAATTGATACTGTGGACTTGAGGTTGTTTCCTCGGAAAGTGTACCGTATGCTCATTACCATTAACATGAAAAGTGACATTGCCTTTGTTGCAATCAATAACAGCCCCTGCAGTATTCAAAAAGGGTCTACCAAGGATAATCGACATACTATCGTCCTCAGGAATATCAAGAATAACAAAGTCCGTTAAAATAGTAACGTTTGCAACCACAACAGGCGCATCCGCACAAATACCGACAGGTATAGCAGTTGATTTATCGACCATTGGCAAAGATATTTCAGTAGGTGTCAACTTATTCAATTCGAGTCTACGATATAAAGAGAGAGGCATAACACTAACACCGGCTCCAAGATCACATAAAGCAGTTTTAACATAGTTTCTTTTAATGGAGCATGGTATAGTTGGTACTCCGGGATCTCCTAGTTTCTTTGGTATTCCACCTTTAAAAGTATAATTAGCAAGCATGGTGGAAATTTTTGCTTCCGGTATCTTTCTTTTATTTGTGACAATACCTTTCATGTACTTAGCATATGCAAAAAGATAGGTCTAATCATTTCAGCAAAGCGCTCAAAATCCTCATCATCCTTTTTCTTGGATGGTTTAGGAGGAAAAGGCATGGGCTTCTGAACCCATGGTTCTCTTTCTTTGCCGTGCTTCCTAACAATAAAGTCTCTCTTATCATAACGTTGATTCTTTGATTATGAGTTATCAAGATCAACAGCAGGTTCAATCTCTACATCATTGTCATTGCTAGGTTGAGCTTCAACATGAACATCATCATTAACATTATCACTAGGTTCATGTTCATTACCAGATTGTGTTTCAGCATCAAAAATAGAAATATCATTGGGATTCTCAGGTGTTTCAACAACAGGTTCACTAGAAGCATGCAAAGTTCTATCATTTTTCTTTTTCTTCTTCTTAGGTTCATCGACATTAGTTCTCTGAGAATCTTGCTCAATTCTCTTAGGGTGGCCCTCAGGATACAAATGTTCCTGAGTCATTTTACCCCCTCTAGTCACAACTCTAACAACATTATCATTTTTCTTATTATTCAATTCATTGAGCAAATCATTCTGAGCTTTAAGTACTTGTTCTACTTGAGTGGTAACCATAGAAGCATGTTTACTAATAATTTTAAGTTCACCTTTAACTCTAAACATATAATCACTCAAGTGTTCAATCATATAAGCACTACATTTCAATTGTCTACCAACATAAGCATTGAAGTTTTCTTGTTTAACAATAAAATTATCAAACTCATCCAAGCTTTGGCTAGCAGACTTATTACGAGGAATATCACCTTCATCAAATCTATAGAGAGAATTTACCTTTACTACCCGTGTTGGGTTATCAAGATCATGTATTTCTTCAATAGGTGGTAAATTCTTAACATCTTCAGCTGTAATACCCTTTTATTTCATAGATTTCTTTGCCTCTTGCATATCTTCAGTACTGAGAAATAGAATACCCCTTTTCTTCGGAGTTGGCTTAGGAGTTGGTTCAGGAAGTGTCCAATCATTTTCATTACTCAACATATTATTCAATAGAAATTCAGCTTGATCAACAGTTCTTTCCCTGAAAACACAACCAACACAACTATCCAGGTGGTCTCTGGAAGCATCGGTTAGTCCATTATAAAAGATATCACGTATTTCATTTTTCTTGAGAGGATGATCAGGCAAAGCATTAAGTAATTGGAGAAGCCTCCCCCAAGCTTGTGGGAGACTCTCTTCTTCAATTTGCACAAAATTGTATATTTCCCTTAAAGCAGCTTGTTTCTTATGAGCGGGGAAATATTTAGCAGAGAAGTAATAAATCATATCCTGGGGACTACGCACACAACTAGGATCAAGAGAATTAAAACATGTTTTAGCATCACCCTTTAATGAGAACGGAAGCAACTTAAGGATAAAGTAATAGCGAGTTTTCTCATCATTAGTAAACAGGGTGGCTATATCATTCAACCTAGTAAGTTGTGCCACAACAGTCTTAGATTCATAGCCATAAAAAGGATCAAATTCAACCAAAGTAATTAACTCAGGGTCGACAGAGAAATCATAATCCTTATCGGAAATACAGATAGGTGAAGTAGCAAAAGCAGGGTCATATTTCATTCTAGCATTCAAAGATTTTTCTTTCAGGTTAGCTAAGAGTTTCTTAAGATCGTTATCATTACAAGCTAAAAAGTCTCTAGCAGTTTCAATAATCCTCAGGCACAACAGGCAATTCATATCTAGTGGGAGAATCTTCATCATCACTTTCATCAATATCAGTTTCAATAATTTCATTCTCTCTAACCCTAGCAAGTTGTTCATCAAGAAATTCACCTAATGGCACAGTAGTATCAAGCATAGAAGTAGTTTCATCATAACTATCATGCAAAGCAAAAGTGGCATCATCAATAACATGCGACATATCAGAATGAATAGCAGGAGTAGGTGTCGCAAGTTTACTCAAAACAGAAGGTGAATCAAGTGCAAAGCTAGATGACAGTTCCTTACCACTGTAACATCCCAAATTTGCAATTTGGAATGTTATACACAAGATCATCATGCATATCATATTTTCATGCATTTTGGTCGATCCTAGAAATTTCACGCAACTCAAGGACCTTCAGAGAGAGTTGGAGATTTCGTTATTTTCATATTTGAGAGTTTTCTCAAATTTGAAAAGAGGATCATTTGATTTATTTATTTCATCTTCAATTATTTTTCCAATATCAAAAAAATGAGAGAGGGAATAATATGACTTTCCCAAAAATTAGGAGAAATGAAGATTTAATGAATAAATCAAATTTTGTTTTCCGGTGTTTATTTGCATTTTATTTGGATAGGGAAAAATGCGCGTTTTCAAAAAAATTGCATTCTAGGTCCGGAGTAAAGTTCATTTTGTTCGGCTCATTTTTAGGAGTCGGAGAAAATTTACTTTAGGAATTTTGGAGTTCGTTTAGATTTTCTTTCTTTTGTTTTTCTGCGCGCGTAACCGATTTAAAAAAAAGGGACGCAGGCCCAGCCGCCTGGGCCAAGGCCGGCCCAGCCGCGCGTGCCAGCCGCGCGCGCCAGCCACCAGCCCCGCCGCCAGGCCGAGTCCCAGCGGGACTCCAAGCCGCCGCCGCCTCCCCTTGCCCCTTCCCCAAGTCTCTAGCCCCCCCCCCCCCTCCTATATAAATAACCAACACCCCCCCCCTCTCCTCCCCAAGCCGCCGCCGCTGCCTAGCGCCGCCGCCCTAGCCGCCGCCCTTAGCCGCCGCCGCCCTTGCCCCGCCGCCGCCGGAGCCCTCGCCGGAGCCTTGCCGGAGGTAGCCGCGCAACCCCTCGCCCCGGTTCGGTTTTTCTTAAGAGAACCGTTCCGTTTCTTTTCCGTTTTCTTTCCGGTTTTTCTTTTCGGTTTCTTTTCCGAAAACCCTAGATCGGTTTTCGTTCTTCTTTCGGACCGTTCGTCTCAACGAACGTGATCACCGATTTTTCCCGGTTAACGACGCCCGTTCGTTTAACCGTTCATCTCTTTCTTTTCGTCGGATTTATTCCGCGATCGCGATCTCAGATCCGATCTTCGTTCTAGTCTTTCTTCTCGCTCGTTTATCGGAATCAGGTGATTCAAGCGCCTGGAGTTTCGTTTCGAAACCGTCGTTCCGACTAATCAACTTAAACAAGTTTTTGCCACGGTAAAATTTGACCTAGCTTCAACTTGCTAGAACCGAGTTGTTTTCTTCCGTCGTTTGTTTTCCGTTTCTTTGTTCGGTTCGTTCTTTCTTTGCAACCGGAGTTCTTAAGTTGAACTTTCTGGTTCGTTCTCTTGTTCGAGTTTTACCTGTGCATTAGTTGAGTACTTATTGTATGCTTGTTGTTTGTCTGCGATAGATCACCCGGATTGCGCCGCTTGTTACTTCGAAACCCTAGGTCTCGCGGATCATCAGCAAGGCAAGTAACACTTTGATCATACCTTTTCTACAACCCAGTTTTATTGCATTAGATCAATCCTCACACATTGCATGATTAGGATCTAATTAAATTGTTGGATGGGAAGTAGATGAGGTAGTACCTATTACCTGTTTATCATGAAATCTTTGGGAGTTACTTCTACGTTTGCTTATTATGCCATGCTATGCTAGTAGACGTGGATTGGGTGAGTGATATCCATGACAGATGTGAGTTTGTTAATTTAATGGTTTGCCTAAGGTGGCAACTTAAACACACATCTGGGTGGATTGAGGCACCTGATGTCTATCAGGACTTGCCTGTTTTATTTTGGACCGCCACCCAGGCTCAAAGGGATCATAAGATCATTCATGCTAGTAACTTCCGTGTGCAGCCACAAGCCATTATGGGCTCTGGCATAGTTGACTAAGTCATGCGAACTCTTACAGTGGTAGACTAGCAGATGTAGGGGTTATAGGTGGTACGGTCTACCCGATCGTAAGGTGCTAGCGCTTCTGAAAGACTGTGTCTCGGTCATCCGTCTTCTCAAACACCCTGTAGTGCGAGAAACCAAACGGAGGCGATCGAGTCTTGTGGGGAAAAGTGCGCAAACCTCTGCAGAGTGTACAAACTAATCATGATTAGCCGTGTCCCCGGTTATGGACAACTTGAGTATCTAGTACTTGAATATCATGTGAATCTCAACATGTTACTTCTAATTAATGTTGTTGGGTTTTAATTGTTCACTTAATTGGGATCGGAATGCTGTCAACCATTCTCAATGTTCAACAACTACCATGATAGTTAAATAAATTTATTCCTTTGCAGTAGGGAAAAACTGGCTTTACGCAAAACTATAACCATAGAGCTTTCCACCAGCCATATATGCATGTAGTATAGCTATTTCATTCCATTACTCTCTATGTGTTACATTGCCAGCATATTCCATGTGCTGACCCGTTTTCGGGCTGCAACTTCTCATGTTGCAGACTTTTCAGACGACGAGTAAGGTGCTTTTAGGTCGTGGTTCTATACTCAGTGATGCCGTTGGAGTTGATGGACCCATTTATATTCCGAGTCTTCCGCTGTTATCGTTATTAGATGGCCTAAAGCCATATTTATTGTAATAAGTTCTCTTTGGGACAACGATGTAATAAGTGTGTGATTGCCACTCTGCTATAAATCCTTCGATGTACTGTGTGGTGTCAGCATTACTAATCCAGGGATGACACCGGAGCACAGTAGACTTGATCCATTCGGGTCGGGTCGCTACACCCTCGTAGTTGAGGGAAAAATCTTGGTTCTTTCATCTTTAAAGTTCTTCATAGTGATCAACAGATATAAATCCCAAGTGACTCAAAGAATAGAGCTATACTCCCCGGCTACGGTGCCAGAAAATAGTCTTGATAACCCACAAGTATAGGGGATCGCAACAGTTTTCGAGGGTAGAGTAGTCAACCCAAATTTATAGATTCGACACGGGGGGAGCCAAAGAATATTCTCAAGTATTAGCAGCTGAGTGGTCAATTCAACCACACCTGGAAAATTAAATATCTGCAGCAAAGTATTTAGTAGCAAATTAATATGGAAGTAATGGTAACAGTGGCAAAAGGTAACAGTAGCAGTTTTGTAGTAATTGTAACAGTGGCAACGGTAAAGTACCTAAGCAAAGATCAATATGTGAAAAGATCGTAGGCAATGGATCAGTGATGGATAATTATGTCGGATGTGATTCCTCATGCAACAGTTATAACATAGGGTGACACAGAACTAGCTCCAGTTCATCAATGTAATGTAGGCATGTATTCCGAATATAGTCATACGTGCTTATGGAAAAGAACTTGCATGACATCTTTTGTCCTACCCTCCCGTGGCAGCGGGGTTCTATTGGAAACTAAGGGATATTAAGGCCTCCTTTTAATAGAGTACCGGACCAAAGCATTAACACTTAGTGAATACATGAACTCCTCAAACTACGGTCATCACCGATAAGTATCCCGATTATTGTCACTTCGGGGTTAACGGATCATAACACATAATAGGTGACTATAGACTTGCAAGATAGGATCAAGAACTCACATATATTCATAAAAACATAATAGGTTTAGATCTGAAATCATGGCACTCGGGCCCTACTGACAAGCATTAAGCATAGCAAAGTCATAGCAACATCAATCTCAGAACATAATGGATACTAGGCATCAAACCCTAATAAAACTAACTCGATTACATGATAAATCTCATCCAACCCATCACCATCCAGCAAGCCTACAATGGAATTACTCATGCACGGTGGTGAGCATCATGAAATTGGTGATGGAGGAAGGTTGATGATGACGATGGCGACGGATTCCCCTCTCCGGAGCCCCGAACGGACTCCAGATCAGCCCTCCCGAGAGAGATTAGGGCTTGGCGGCGGCTCCGTATCGTAAAACACGATGAACCCTTCTCTCTGATTTTTTTCTCCCCGAACATGAATATATAGAGTTAGAGTTGAGGTCGGTGGAGCATCAGGGGGCCCACGAGGCAGGGGGCGCGCCCAGGGGGGTAGGTGCGCCCCCGCCCTCGTGGATAGGGTGTGGGCGCCCTGGTCTTGATTCTGTTGCCGGTATTTTTTATATATTCCAAAAATATTCTCCGTGAAGTTTCAGGTCATTCCGAGAACTTTTGTTTCTGCACAAAAATAACACCATGGCAATTCTGCTGAAAACAGTGTCAATCCGGGTTAGTTCCATTCAAATCATGCAAGTTAGAGTCCAAAACAAGGTCAAAAGTGTTTGGAAAAGTAGATACGATGGGGACGTATCAAGGCGTCGCTGCCGACGCCATCATCAACAGTGGGCCATGAGAGGCCGACGACAACCCCATCCAGATCAGTGGCGGCGACGAGTGTACGCAGCTGCGGCGCTCCGGGCACGGCGAGAGCTCGGGGGCACGTAGCTGTCGTCGCTCGTCTCCTGAGTCTCGTAAGGCTCGGGAGAGTCACTGGACTCCCAGGCGCCGTCACTTCTGCTGGAGGAGCTGTCAGCAGGACCAAGGGCGGGCCCAGCGCCGCTACACTGTCCTGGCGACCCCCTCTAGGGTAACACTCCAGGCGGCGGCCTTCCTTGTCTAAGACCTTGAAGAACAGTGTGGAGGCGCCATCGTACTCGAAACGGATGGCGAGGGCCCCCTCCGCGCGACAGATGCGAGCAACCTCGCCCCATCCGTGGGTCATAAAGATCTTGCCTGGGGAGACGGACTCGACCTCTACTCCCGTTGCCGGGGTGCTGCACCCGGCGTGTTGCAGCCATAGCTCGAGCGGCCCCCTCAGCGGCATCTCTTCAGCAAGAACTGCGGGAACTTGATCCAGGTGTGCGGCGGCATCGCCGCCCACACCACAAGCTCGCGCGAGGAGCCCTCAGCGTGAGTTCACGGGCCGGCGGCGCGTGCCACCACGGCCTAGCTACCGCGGCCGTGGCGCGGGTGGCGCTTCGCGCCGCCTCCTCCTCCGGAGCCTTGCGCTTGGGCGTACAAGGGCAACGGGTAGCCGGGGGGAGGCCGCTCGTACCAAGGCCTCGTCACCTCCTGCCTCACGATGACGCTGCGGGGGCGGGGCAATCTCTTCTTCGGCGGAAGTGGCCCCTGCTCTTCACGGGGGGCTTCCCTTTCTCGGCGGCGGAGAACCTCCTTGTCGGCGCCATGGGTGTCGCAGCAAGACGGTGGAGCAAGGAAGAAGAACAAGCAGGCGAAGTGGAGAAAGAGATGAGCGACGGGGGCTCCGCCCCGCTCCTCATTTATTGCCAGAAGGAGGCCAACCGTCGGCCTGCATGATCTAAGGTAATGATGGTTTTCTTCTGCATGCGGCAGGGTCTTGTCAAGTCGAACGGATATCAAGGCAGCATGGGGAAGCGGAGACGCCCACGTCCCATCAATCACCACGCATCAATCAAGGCCGCAGGTGGTTGGGGCCCGTGGCGCTCCGCACTTGCCTTTTGGCTTCGCCTCAAAGCCAAATCCGAGTGTGCCTTGGGCCCGGGGGCTACTGTCGACGTCCTGGGAACGGGGGTACCCAGACTTGCCTGCCTGCGGCCCATGGCGTGGCTCCACCAGCGGCATAGTACGGCCCATCTTCAGCAACAACCACTCAAGACCCTCACGAGGGGCCAAGCCTCGTGAGGCGGACAACACCAAGACCTCCCTGGGGGCAGCCTCGCTAGGCTGGCTCCCGAGGAGCGGGGATATCTATGCAAGGGGCACCTCGTGAGGTTCACGTGACGTGAACCATGACGAGCAAGGCCAGGTGGGCGCCAGCGGACGAAGTGTACCAGTTTCCTCTTTGGTGCTAAAGAGGCAGGCGCAGGCGAGGAGTCCCGAGGCATCAAGCAAAGGGTTCCTTATCGGTGCAAACGAGACCAAGGCCAGCAGGACGGCAGGATGGAGGTCACCGCGGAGCCCACAGCAGCGTCACCACCAGAGTCTTTGGCAGGCGAAGACCACCTTTTGTCAGGATAGCTTGTACTAGTTGTCCCCCCTTCAAACTTGGCCGTTGTTGGATCCCTTCCCGCCTAAACATTTGGGAAGAGGACCAAGGCCACTATAAATAGGACTTAGCCACCACCCTAGTAGGGGACAGATCAGGGACGGATCATTCGGACCATCCTCACCCATACCAGCTCATCGAGCTCAAGAACACCTCTCCTCAGGAGGCAGTTCATCCATTATACTAGTTCATCCCTAGCCCTTGAGGCAATCCACCACTACCACACTGGAGTAGGGTATTACACCACAACGGTGGCCCGAACCAGTATAAACCCTCATTTCTCTTGTTCCTTGGGTTCGTCAAGCTAGGCCTTGAGATCGTTGTGCGAGCGAGCTAGAGAGAGTTCGTTGTGCGCACCCCAGTGTTCGAACCTCAAGGGTTTGCCGGAACCCAGAATCCGACAGCCTTATGTGCTATCACACATCACAACGTAACTAGGTGATTATAAAGATGCTCTACAGGTATCTCCGAAGGTGTTTGTTGGGTTGGCATAGATTGAGAATAGGATTTGTCACTCAAAGTATCGGAGAGGTATCTTTGGGCCCTCTCGGTAATACACATCATAAGATGCCTTGCAAGCAAAGTGACTAATGAGTTAGTTGCAGGATGATGTATTACAGAATGAGTAAAGAGACTTGCCGGTAATGAGATTAAACTAGGTATGAAGATACCGATGATCGAATCTCGGGCAAGTAACATACTGATGACAAAGGGAATAACATATGTTCTCATTACGGTTTGACCGATAAAGATCTTCATAGAATATGTAGGAACCAATTTGAGCATCTAGGTTCCACTATTGGTTATTGACCTGAGAGGTGTCTCGGTCATGTCTACATAGTTCTCGAAACCGTAGGGTCCGCACGCTTAACGTTCGATGACGATTTAGTATTATATGAGTTATGTGATTTGGTGACAGAATGTTGTTTGGAGTCTGAAAGTGCAACTATCCCTAGGTGGTTTTGGTAATTCATAACAACATATAGCTCATTGAGCTAATGCTATTCCAAGATGACTATTTCAGGAAAGCTCAATGATTGGCATGGCATGGATGTGAAAGTGGAACCCTCAAAATGCTAAGGACAAAGGATTGGCTCAAGATCAAAAGCTCAAGACTCTTCATTTTACATTTTAGTGATCCAAGATCACATTGAGTCCATAGGAAAAGCCAATACTATCAAGGAGGGATGAGGTGTTGCTTAATGAGCCTCTTGCTTCATGTGCTTAGTGATATGCTCCAAAACCCTCAACTACTTTCCCATATCCACATATGACCTAAACCCTAAGCCAAACTCGGTCCTACTGATTCTTTCTATCCGGTGCCACCGAGTTTCACTTGTCATAAGCCACTGCCAAACCCTAGCAATTCAGTTCTACCGATAGGGATCTCAGTCTCACCGAGATGGGATTGCAAACTCTCTGTTTCCCTTTCGTAACTTTTCGGTCTCACCGAAAGAGCGGATCGGTCCCACCGAGATTGCAATGTAAATTCAGTGTTTCCTTTTTGTAACTTTTCGGTCTCACCAAAAGAGCAAATCGGTCCCACCGAGTTTGCCTGACCAACTCTCTGGTTAGCTTATTACCAAAATCGGTCCCACCGAGTTTGTGTAATCGGTCTCACCGAGATTACGTTATGCCCAAACCCTAACCATATCGGTCCTACCGAGTTGCATGTCAGTCTCACCAAAAATCTCTAACGGTCACTAGGTTTACCTTTTCGGTCCGACCGAGTTTGTTGATTCCTCCCACCGAGATTGGAAAACTATGTGTAACGGTTGGATTTTGTGTGGAGGCTATATATACCCCTCCACCTCCTCTTCATTCGTGGAGAGAGCCATCAGAACACATACACAATTCCAACTCATATGTTCTGAGAGAGAACCACCTACTCATGTGTTGAGACCAAGATATTCCATTCCTACCATATGAATCTTGATCTCTAGCCTTCCCCAAGTTGCTTTCCACTCAAATCTTCTTTCCACAAAATCCAAATCCTATGAGAGAGAGTTGAGTGTTGGGGAGACTATCATTTGAAGCACAAGAGCAAGGAGTTCATTACCTACACACCATTTGTTACTTCTTGAAGAGTGGTGTCTCCTAGATTGGCTAGGTGTCACTTGGGAGCCTCCGACAAGATTGTGGAGTTGAACCAAGAAGTTTGTAAGGGAAAGGAGATCGCCTACTTCGTGAAGATCTACCGCTAGTGAGGCAAGTCCTTCGTGGGCGATGGCCATGGTGGGATAGACAAGATTGCTTCTTCGTGGACCCTTTGTGGGTGGTTGCTTCTTCATGGACCCTCCGTGGGTGGAGCCCTCCATGGACTCGCGCAACCGTTACCCTCCGTGGGTGGAGCCCTCCGTGGACTCGCGCAACCATTACCCTTCGTGGGTTGAATTCTCCATCAACGTGGATGTAGGATAGCACCACCTATCCGAACCACGGGAAAAACATCCGTGTCTCCAATTGCGTTTGAATTCTCCAAACCCTTCCCTTTACATTCTTGCAAGTTGCATGCTTTACTTTCCACTGCCAATATACTCTTTGCATGCTTGCTTGAATTGTGTGATGATTGCTTGACTTGTCCTACAATAGCTAAAATCTGCCAAGAACTAAAATTGGGAAAAGGTTAAGTTTTTATTTGGTCAAGTAGTCTAATCACCCCCCCCCCTCTAGACATACTTTCGATCCTACAAGTGGTATCAGAGCTTTGGTCTCCATTTGCTTTGATCTCCATAGCTTTTGGTGGTCATAGCCTTGGTTTCACAACCTAGGAGAGTATGGCGTCTAGCGAGGGAAATTATCACCGTAGAGGTCCTTACTTTGATGGTACTAATTTTGCTAGTTGGAAGCATAAAATGAAAATGCATATTCTTGGACATAACCCCGCCGTTTGGGCTATTGTGTGTGTTGGTTTGCAAGGTGACTTCTTTGATGGGAAAGAACCAAACCGTGAAGCTACCGCGGATGAGTTGAAGATGTTGCAATACAATGCTCAAGCTTGTGATATTCTCTTCAACGGATTGTGCCCCGAAGAATTCAACAAAATCAGCCGTCTTGAGAATGCAAAGGAAATTTGGGACACTTTGATTGATATGCACGAAGGTACCAACTCCGTCAAGGAATCCAAGTTGGATGTGCTTCAAAGTCAACTTGACAAGTTCAAAATGAAGGATGGTGAAGGTGTCGCTGAAATGTACTCTAGGCTTGCTCTCATCACAAATGAGATTGCCGGCTTAGGAAGTGAAGAGATGACCGATAGATTCATCATCAAGAAGATTCTAAGAGCCTTGGATGGAAAATATGATACCGTGTGCACATTGATCCAAATGATGCCCAATTACAAAGATCTCAAGCCAACGGAGGTGATTGGAAGAATTGTTGCTCATGATATGTCACTTAAGGATAAAGAGGAACTTCACAACAAATCAAGTGGTGCCTACAAAGCCTCATGTGAAGCCCCTACATCATCAAGTGAGAAACAAAACTTCAATGAAGAATTGAGCTCAATGGTGAAGAACTTCAACAAGTTCTACAAGAGTAGAAGCAAAGATAGAAGCTTCAAGTCAAGGTCCTACAATGACAAAAGATCTTCTAGTCGAGAGCGAAACTGCTACAGTTGTGGAAGACCCGGACACTATTCCAATGAGTGTACGGCTCCCTACAAGAGAAGAGAAGATTCTCCAAAAAGAAGAAGCAAATAATCACCACCAAGAGAGAGAAGGAGTAGAGATGATCGTTATGAACGAAGATACTCACGGAGAAGCAAGGATTTGGAAAGGAAGGAAAAATCATCAAGGAGCTACACAAAACGAAGACATCAAGCTCATGTTGGTGAATGGGTATCCGGCTCCGACTCCGACAGCCACTCCGAGAGAAGTTATCACTCCGACTCCGAAGATACTCAAGATGAAGGTGTTGCTGGTCTAGCACTTGTGTCAGCCAACTCCTACGATATATTTGACTCACCAAATGAAGGAATTGGAAGATGCTTCATGACCAAAGGTCCTAAGGTAACACACCCCGAGTATGTTGATTTCAATAGTGATGAAGATGACTTGTTAGGTGATGATTTGCTTGTTGACAACTCTAGTGATGAATACTATGATGAAACATCAATTAATCATGCTAATCAAGATAAAATGAATGACAATGATAAGGAGAAGATTGAGGCTCTAACTAAAGAACTAAACACTCTTAAGTTAGCTCATGAAACTATCTTCGAAGATCATCGAGAACTTTTAAGAGCTCATGAGAAATTACGCTTTGAAAAGCTCAATCTTGAGCAAGAGCATGAGTTCTTAAAAGCAATCAATGATGATCTCCGCAAGAAAAGTTCTCCTTACATTGCCAAGCATTTACTCTTATCCACTTACATGCCTCAAGTCAAGTCTAGTAACAAGAACAAGAAAGATTCTTCCTCTAGCAGTAACAATGATCATGCTAAATCCAGTATTGTTGCTTCTAGTAGTTCTCTTGATTCCACTAATGATTCTCTTAGCCAAGTTACACTTGAGCAAGAAAATAGCTTATTGAAGGGAATTATAGAGAAAGGAGTGTACAAAAGCCTTGCCGGGAGTAAGCAATTCGAGGAAATTGTGCGCAAGCAAGGAATGCACCGGAAGAATCAAGGTGTTGGTTTTGAACGAAAGTTCAATGCCAATGGAGTTGAGTGGGAAGAAGATCAATACCCCAAGACAAAGTTTGTTCCTCAACAAGAGAAGTATGATACTTCTTTCAAGGGGACACAAGCTCAAGATGATCTTCCACCACAAGACTACAAGCAAAAAGGTAAGGACAAGCTTCAAGAGGAAATTGATGCATTTGAAGAAGCTCCTAAGACCTTAGTCAAGTGGATTCCCAAGACTACTTCAAGTTCCACTTCATCAAGTACGACTACAACTCCAAGGATTCCCATCAAGATGGTGTGGATCCAAAAGAAGAAGAATTAGAGAGTTCTTGAGGGTGACTCCGCCAACATACTTCACTCTTATCATTTTGGCAAGAACAAGTGCAATCAACTTCCACATCTTGCACTAGTTCAAGGAGTCACAAACCCTCTTGTTGGTAAGACAAGGGACAAGGTAACCTAAAAGTTTTCATGGACATCATCTTATGTGTGCATCACTCTATGTCTATGGATATCCTTGTTTGTTCCTTGTGGGACTAACCCATGTAGGTATTGAAAGTGCAATTCACTCAAAGGGATAGCTCCAAGTGATCTACATCAACATTGAGCATCCACATCTTCAACATCTACATGAAGTCATCATCGACAAAACCCGAGGTTAGTTCATCCCTCTAAGGGGGGATATCACATCTAGGGGGAGCTTTACTCTAAGACTTGAGCTAAAGCAACTCTAAAGATGTGAACACAACAATGCTTTATGTAAAAGTGGTAACCCCACTTGAGCTTAAACGATGAGTATGACCTATGATCAAGTGTTCTCACTTGACTCCTAAGTCAATATACTCATATATAGATGACCTTGTCATCGCAAATTGCTTGGTAGATGCTAGAATTGGTTGTGCATGCCTTGTCACATATTTCACTTGCCATCTTATTGCGTGAGCATGCTGGTTGCATATTTTACTCATTCGAGGACATCCACTTGTTGTTTTGATTGTTCGGTTTTATTTCCTTTTGCCAAGTGGATGGACAAGAATGCCTAAGAACCTCCTCTAGCTATCTATGCTTTTCTCGTCTCAAACTCTATTCATGCTACATCACAAAATTTGATCAAGTCAGATTCGAACCACTCTGTGTGAGGAGCGCTCGGAGTCCCCGATTCGTCATAGACTTAAACTTCCAAAACCTCTTTGTGATTCTCGGTCTGACCGATACCCTACTTTCGGTCCTACCGAGATCATTAAGTTGATCTATGTTTTCGATCTCGGTGCAACCGATTTGAACCATTCGGTCACACCGAGTTGCAATAATTGTATACAGTTTTGCATCTCGGTGCCACCGAGTCGTTCCACTCGGTCACACCGACAGGGTCGGGCTATATATAGTCACGGGCAAAATTTGGAAATTTCTCCGAACCCCTTCGCCCGCGTGATAGCCTGCTCTGCCAACATGGTCTCCGGATCGTCTTCTCGCCGCCAGCCGCCTCCAGTCGCTGGTCTCCATCGCCGTCAATGGAATTTCTACCCCACCATTGCCGCCGTAGCGAGTCTCCGCCAAACTAGGGTATGGACTCGATCTTTGTGCTATTCCCCAATCCGATTCTTAGCACATTGTGATCATCATGATTCTTGCCACGTTTGTTAAACTTCTATCCAGTCAATGAACTCGTAGATTAGGTTTAATTCGAAAATTTTAGGGTTAGGTTTCTGCCGAAACCATCTCGGACCCACCGAGTTGAAAAACTCGGTCCCACCGATTTGGCTTATGCCATTGCACAAGTGAGACTCGGTCTGACCGAGAATTACTTATCGGTGTGACCGATTTTGGAACTCTGTGAAACCCTAGCAGTCTCGGTGCCACCGAACTGTGACTCGGTCCAACCGAGTTCACTAGTTTAGGTTCCAAAACTGCTTCGGTATCACCGAGTTTGAAAATCGGTAGATCCGAGATGCTTTCAGTGGGAAACTAAAACTAAGTTTTTGAATTATTCTTTTGCAAAAATCTCTGCATTTTGTGATGCTCATCTATTCTACCTCATCTATAAACTATTCACAGGGTCAGCAGTTAGCTTGTTCATCATGTCAGACCAAAGTGATAGCCAGAACATGTCAGAAGAGCAAGTGCAGATGAGTGAGGGCACTAGTCCCTCAAGTTCTTCAGATGATGGCAGCAGAAGTACTCCTAGCAATCTGCCTAAAGCTGCTACCAGACAGAGGAAGAAGAGAACCTCAGAATCAGAGGATGAGGATTATGTGGCAGAGGAAGAGGAAGCCACATCAAAGAGAGTTGAGCCAGCACAGGGCACAAAGCCAGGCTTAAAGATCAAAAGGCCAGCAGGTAGGCAGCCTATGCCAAAGGCCAGAGTTTCAACTCAGATTCCTGAAAAGCCTGCACCCATAGAGCCAGTTGCTGCTGAAGGCAAGAAAAGAAAGGAAAGGGTGAAGAAGACCGTAGCCAGAGTGCTTGGAAAGGCTTCCATCATGGAAGAAGAGGAAGAAGAAGAGGTAGCTGCACCAGCACCTAAGGCACCCAAGCTGATGGGTGATGCCATAAGATCAGGGGCAGCTGCTTCTAAGGCCAAGCCAGCTCTAAAGCCAAAGCCAAAGAGGAATACAAGGAGCATACCTGCAGCTGAAAAGAACAAGGCCCCAGTGCCTGACATTGCTGAAGAAGAAGAAGGTCAAGTGCTCAGAAAGCTCAAGCCCAAGATCCCAGACCATAGTGATGCTCATCCTGTGGCTGAGGACATGAAGCTCAGGAGAGACTCAGGGCTCAGGAAGTGGAGAGAAGCAGACCCGTATGCTTCAAGGAGAAGAACTGCTGTGGATTACAGGTTTCACACCAAGGAACAGCAGGACTTCTATGAGACAGTGCTGCTTGATAAGAAGCCCATAGTTTGTGACATGAGATGGGTCGACTGGACCTACATGAAGGAAAATGAGGAACACTATCCTGGTGTGATTGACAGCTTCAATGCTTGTGGAGTAGCAGACTTTGTTGAGCAGAATCTCACAAAGTGGAACGAGGAACTCATTATGCAATTCTACTCCACAGCACATTTCTACCCAGATGGAAAGATAACTTGGATGTCTGAAGGTACGAGGTACCAATCTACAGTTGCTGAATGGGCTCAGCTGATCAATGCCCCAGAAGAGCATGAGGATGACTTGGATATCTATGCCAAGAAGAAGATGGACCACAACTCTATGTCCAACATGTACAAGGAAATTCCAAATGAAGCACTTGACACTTTCAAATTTGGCTTAGTGCACTATCTTCTGTCAGGGCTGCCAACTATTAATTGGATTTTGAGGCACACTCTCTTGCCCAAGTCAGGTGATCACAAGATGATCAGAGGCCATGCAATCAATTTGCTTCATGTATTTGATGTACCTCAGAAATTCAAGGTCATGAGCCTCATAGTAGAGACTATCAAGAGGACTGCAGCAGACCAGAAGAGGAGTTGTGGATATGCCCCACAGATTCAGGAGCTCATCAACTCAAAGATGGGCACAGGCATATACTCATTGGACAAGGAACACCTGCCCATCCGTCCAGATTTTGAAGATAATCAAGTTGTTATGACTGAGAATGAACCATCATCAGCACAAGCACAAGCAAAGAAGGAGAAGGCAAGGAAGGAGAAAGCTGCCAAGATGCCAACTCAAGAGGAGGCATCTGAGTATTTCTTGAAAACCAAACAAGAGCAGCTTGGTTACTTGATTGCATCCACACTGAGGATTGAGCAAGGACTGGCCACCCTCACTCAGAATCAGTAGAGCTTAGAAAGAATCATGGAACAAAAGTTCTATGACTTGGATGTCAAAGTAACAGAGATTCAGTCTGCAGTGGAACAACTTCAGGATGATATGCAGGAGAGGAAGGGCAAGACTACAACTGATGCATTTGCCAGAGTGCCAAGAGCTCAGAGATCATATGCAGTGCCAGTTGCTGACACCAGAGCCACCACTTCTGCACCAGCTACAGCTTCAGTTCCACCAGCTTCGGCATCTACTTCAGCCTCGACTCCGACCACGTCTACAGAAGGCTTCGTCCTTGGAGTGCTCCGGACTCCACCACCACCTGAAGATCAAGCCTGAGCGTCGATCTAGCACTATGCATTTTCTAGGAACTTTTTGGTAACTTGTTGCCAAAGGGGGAGAAAATGTATAGATCATAGGCTTCGAGAGAGAGTGTGTTGCTTTTATTCTCTCTTGCTTTATTTGGTGGTTTTTCGAACTTCGTTTGCTTTTGAGTGCTTGAGATACTATGTCATTGCTTGTGAGACATTGATGATCATGTGTTTGATCATAAGCTACACTTAATGTTTGCTTAATATTATCATCTTATCTATCTTATGTGATCATTCACTATTCTTGGTGATGAGTGCATGTATTTCATTCTTATCATTTTAAGTGCTCCACCAAGATGTATCTGACATGGAAGAGTAACCCATGACTCAAACTCTTTGTGCATTTGCAGTCCAAAGCAAATTTTAAATATGCACAAATTTAGGGGGGCTCTTACTTGTCACATACTTCTCAAAGCGATGATATATTTCATGCTTATTATCATTTGTCGAAGCTTTGATCTATATGTTGTCATCAATTACCAAAAAGGGGGAGATTGAAAGTGCAACTATCCCTAGGTGGTTTTGGTAATTCATAACAACATATAGCTCATTGAGCTAATTCTATTCCAAGATGACTATTTCAGGAAAGCTCAATGATTGGCATGGCATGGATGTGAAAGTGGAACCCTCAAAATGCTAAGGACAAAGGATTGGCTCAAGCTCAAAAGCTCAAGACTCTTCATTTTACATTTTAGTGATCCAAGATCACATTGAGTCCATAGGAAAAGCCAATACTATCAAGGAGGGATGAGGTGTTGCTTAATGAGCCTCTTGCTTCATGTGCTTAGTGATATGCTCCAAAACCCTCAACTACTTTCCCATATCCACATATGACCTAAACCCTAAGCCATACTCGGTCCTACTGATTCTTTCTATCCGGCGCCACCGAGTTTCACTTGTCATAAGCCACTGCCAAACCCTAGCAATTCAGTTCTACCGATAGGGATCTCGGTCTCACCGAGATGGGATTGCAAACTCTCTGTTTCCCTTTCGTAACTTTTCGGTCTCACCGAAAGAGCGGATTGGTCCCACCGAGATTGCAATGTAAATTCAGTGTTTCCTTTTTGTAACTTTTCGGTCTCACCGAAAGAGCAAATCGGTCCCACCGAGTTTGCCTGACCAACTCTCTGGTTAGCTTATTACCAAAATCGGTCCCACCGAGTTTGTGTAATCGGTCTCACCGAGATTATGTTATGCCCAAACCCTAACCATATCGGTCCTACCGAGTTGCATGTCAGTCCCACCGAAAATCTCTAACGGTCACTAGGTTTACCTTTTCGGTCCGACCGAGTTTGTTGATTCGGTCCCACCGAGATTGGAAAACTGTGTGTAACGGTTGGATTTTGTGTGGAGGCTATATATACCCCTCCACCTCCTCTTCATTCATGGAGAGAGAGCCATCAGAACACATACACAATTCCAACTCATATGTTCTAAGAGAGAACCACCTACTCATGTGTTGAGACCAAGATATTCCATTCCTACCATATGAATCTTGATCTCTAGCCTTCCCCAAGTTGCTTTCCACTCAAATCTTCTTTCCAAAAAATCCAAATCCTATGAGAGAGAGTTGAGTGTTGGGGAGACTATCATTTGAAGCACAAGAGCAAGGAGTTCATTACCTACACACCATTTGTTACTTCTTGGAGAGTGGTGTCTCCTAGATTGGCTAGGTGTCACTTGGGAGCCTCCGACAAGATTGTGGAGTTGAACCAAGAAGTTTGTAAGGGCAAGGAGATCGCCTACTTCGTGAAGATCTACCGCTAGTGAGGCAAGTCCTTCGTGGGCGATGGCCATGGTGGGATAGACAAGGTTGCTTCTTCGTGGACCCTTTGTGGGTGGTTGCTTCTTCGTGGACCCTTCGTGGGTGGAGCCCTTCGTGGACTCGCACAACCGTTACCCTTCGTGGGTGGAGCCCTCCGTGGACTCGCGCAACCGTTACCCTTCGTGGGTTGAAGTCTCCATCAACGTGGATGTAGGATAGCACCACCTATCCGAACCACGGGAAAAACATCCGTGTCTCCAATTGCGTTTGAATTCTCCAAACCCTTCCCTTTACATTCTTGCAAGTTGCATGCTTTACTTTCCGCTGCCAATATACTCTTTGCATGCTTGCTTGAATTTTGTGATGATTGCTTGACTTGTCCTACAATAGCTAAAATCTGCCAAGAACTAAAATTGGGAAAAGGTTAAGTTTTTATTTGGTCAAGTAGTCTAATCACCCCCCCCTCTAGACATACTTTCGATCCTACAGAGTCCCAGATGATATCACGAACATGACGAGGAGTCTCTAAATGGTCGAGAGGTAAAGATTTCTATATAGGACGATGGTATTCGGACACCGGAAGTGTTCTGGAGGGTACCAGGTACTTATCGGGTCACCGGAAAGGAGTTTCGGGCACCCTCGGCAAAGATATGGGCCTTATGGGCCAAGTGAGAGAACACACCAGCCCTGGTGCGCCCCTATGGAGGCCAACCCTATGAGGAGGAGAAGGAAAGTGGGGAGGGCAAGGAAAGTGTGGATTAGGATTCCTACTTCCGTCCCTCTCCCCCCTCTTTCCTTCCACCTCAGTTATATATGGTAGGGGCGCGCGGCTTGGGAGGGACTCCAAGTAGGATTCCTCCTGCTTGGGCGCCTCCTATGGCTGCTCCTCCCTCCCTCCCACCTATATATATGAGAAGGGGGAGCCTGGCACACAAAAGACAACTGCCTAGCCGTGTGCGGCGCCCCCCTCCACAGATTACACCCTCGGTCTTATTCTCACGGTGCTTAGGCAAAGCCCTGCGCCGGATCACTTCACCATCACCGTCACCACGCTGTCATGCTGACAGAACTCATCTACTTCCTCGGCACTCTTCTGGATTAAGAGTTTGACGGACGTCATCGAGCTGAACGTGTGCAGAACTCAGAGGTGTCGTACCTTTGGTGCTTGATCGGTCGGAACAAGAAGAAGTTCGACTACATCAACCGCGTTGTCAAACGCTTCCGCTTTCGGTCTTTGAGGGTACGTAGGCATACTCTCCCCCTCTCGTTGCTATGCATCTCCTAGATAGATCTTGCGTGAGCATAGGAATTTTTTTGAAATTGCATGCTATGTTTCCCAACAGCCCACCAGGTGGGCACAACCCACCTGAGCATGCCAGGGAGCCCAGGCGTGCCCTAGTGGGTTGTGCCCTCCTAAGGCCACCTCCGATGCCCATCTTCTGGTATATAAGTCATTTTGACCTAGAAAAAATAAGGGGAGGACTTTTGGTATGGAGCGCCGCCGACTCGAGGTGGAACTTGGGCAGGAGCACTTTTGCCCTCCGGCGGAGCGATTCCGCTGGGGGAACTTCCCTCCCAGAGGGGGAAATCATTGTTATCATCATCACCAACAACTCTCCCATCTTGGGGAGGGCAATCTCCATCAACATCTTCAACAACACCATCTCCTCTCAAGCCCTAGTTCATCTCTTGTGTTCAATCTTTGTACCGGAACTATAGATTGGTGCTTGTGGGTGACTAATAGTGTTGATTACATCTTGTAGTTGATTACTATATGGTTTATTTGGTGGAAGATTATATGTTAAGATCCATTATGCTATTTAATACCCCTCTGATCGTGAGCATGTTTATCACTTGTGAGTAGTTACTTTTGTTCTTGAGGTCACGGGAGAAATCATGTGAACTTGATATGTGTTCGATATTTTGATAGTATGTATGTTGTGATTCCCTTAGTGGTGTCATGTGAACTTAGACTACATGACACTTCACCATATTTGGGCCTAAGGGAATGCATTGTGTAGTAGTTATTAGATGATGGGTTGCGAGAGTGACAGAAGCTTAAACCCTAGTTTATGCGCTATTCCGTAAGGGACCGATTGGATCCAAAAGTTTAATGCTATGGTTAGAATTTATTCTTAACACTTTTCTCATAGCTGCGGATGCTTGCGAGTGGGTTAATCATAAGTAGGAGGTTTGTTCAAGTAAGAACAATACCTAAGCACCGGTCCACCCACATATCAAATTATCAAAGTAGCGAACACGAATTGAATCAACATGATGAAAGCGACTAGATAAAATTCCCGTGTACCCTCAAGAACACTTTGCTTATTATAAGAGACCGTTTTGGCCTGTCCTTTGCCTCAAAAGGATTGGGCTACCTTGCTGCACTTTTGTTACTATTATTGTTACTTGCTCGTTACAAATTATCTTGCTATCAAACGACTCAATTACTTACAATTTTAGCACTTGCAGACATTACCTTGCTGAAAACCACTTGTCATTTCCTTTTGCTCCTCGTTGGGTTCAACACTCTTACTTATAAAAAAGGCTAAAATTGATCCCATATACTTGTGGGTCATCATACTCCCACGGTTATATCTTTGTAGTGCTTAGGCGAATCCCTACGCGGATCACTTCACCATCACCGTCACCACGCTGTCGTGCTGACGAAACTCATATACTACCTCGACAACTTGCTGGATCAAGAAGGCGAGGGACGTCGCCAAGCTGAACGTGTGCAGAACTCGGAGGTGCCGTACGTTCGGTGCTTGATCACTCGAAGCTAGAAGAAGTTCGACTACATCAACCGCGTTGTCAAACGCTTTCGATCTACGAGGGTACGTAGACACACTCTCCCCCACTTGTTGCTATGCATCTCCTAGATAGATCGTGCGCGAGCGTAGGAATTTTTTTGAAATAGCATGCTACATTTCCCAACAGTGATATCCGAGCCAAGTCTATGCATAGATGATATGCACGAGTAGAACACAAAGAGTTGTGGGCGATGATCATCATACTGCTTACCACCAATGTCTTATTTTGATTCGGCGGTATTGTTGGATGAAGCGGCTCGGACCAACCTTACATGACCACGTTCATGAGGCCGGTTCCATCGACAGACATGCAACTAGTTTTGCATAAAGGTGGCTGGCGGGTGTCTGATTCTCCTACTTTAGTTGAATCGAATTTGATTGCGGACGGTCCTTGTTGAAGGTTAAAACAACAAACTTGATATATCACTGTTGTGGTTTTGATGCGTAGGTAAGAACGATTCTTGCTAGAAGCCTGTAGCAGCCACGTAAAACTTGCAACAACAAAGTAGAGGACGTCTAACGTGTTTTTGCAGGCATGTTGTGATGTGATATGGTCAAGACATGATGTGATAAATGTTATTGTATGAGATGATCATGTTTTGTAAGATATCTGACAACCAGCGGGAGCCTTATGGTTGTCTCTTTATTGTATGAAATGCAAACACCATGTAATTGCTTTACTTTATCACTATGCATTAGCAATAGTTGTAGAAGCAATAGTTGGCGATGGGACCACAACGCTATGATGGAGATCAAGGTGTCGAGCCGGTGACGATGGAGATCATGATGATGCTTTGGAGATGGAGATCAAAAGAACAAGATGATGATGGCCATATCATGTCACATATTTTGATTGCATGTGATGTTTATCTTTTATGCATCTTATTTTTCTTAGTATGGCGGTAGCATTATAAGATGATCCCTTAACAAAATTTCAAGGTATAAGTGTTCTCCCCGAGTGTGCACCGTTGCGACGGTTCGTCGTGTTGAGACACCACGTGATGATCGGGTGTGATAGACTCTACGTTCACATACAACGGGTGCAAGACATTTTCACAAGCGGAATAATTGGGTTAAACTTGACGAGCCTGGCATGTACAGACATGGCCTCGAAACACTGGAGACCGAAAGGTCGAACATGAATCATATAGTAGATATGATCAACATAGAGATGTTCACCATTGATGACTACTCCATCTCACGTGATGATCGAACATGGTTTAGTTGATTTGGATCACATATCACTTAGATGACTTGAGGGATGTCTATTTAAGTGGGAGTTCTTAAGTAGTTTGATTAATTGAACTTAATTTATCATGAACTTAGTCCTGATAGTATTTGCAAATTATGTTGTAGATCAATAGCTCACATTGTAGCTCCCCTATGTTTTTGATATGTTCATAGAGAAAATTAAGTTGAAAGATGATAGTAGCAATGATGTGGATTGGGTCCGTGATCTGAGGATTATCCTCATTGCTGCACAGAAGAATTATGTCCTTGATGCACCGCTAGGTGACAAACCTATTGCAGGAGCGGATGCAGACGTTATGAATGTTTGGCAAGCTCCGTATGATGACTACTTGATAGTTTAGTGCACCATGCTTTACGGCTTAGAATCGGGGCTGCAAAACATTTTTGAACGCCACAGAACATATGAGATGTTCCAAGAGCTGAAATTGGTATTTCAGACTCATGCCCGTGTCAAGAGGTATGAGACCTCTGACAAATACTTTGCCTACAGGATGGAGGAGAATAGCTCAGCTAGTGAGCATGTGCTCAGAATGTATGGGTACTACAATCGCTTAAATCAAGCGAGAGTTAATCTTCCAGATAAGATAGTGATTGACAGAGTTCTTTAGTCACTATCACCAAGTTACTAGATCTTCGTGATGAACTATAACATGCAAGGGATGACGAAAATGATCCCAAGCTCTTCGCGATGCTGAAGGTAAAAATCAAGAAAGAGCATCAAGTGTTGATAGTTAACAAGACCACTAGTTTCAATAAAAAGGGCAAGGGATAGAGAGGGAACTTCAAGAAGAATGGCAAGCAAGTTGCCACTCCCGTGAAGAATCCCAAAGCTAGACCCAAGCCTGAAACTGAGTGCTTCTACTGCGAAGGAAATGGTCACTGGAAGTGGAACTGCCCCAAACATTTGGCGGATAAGAAGGATGGCAAAGTGAACAAAGTATATTTGATATAGAGATTATTGATGTGTACCTTACTAGTGTTCGTAGTAGCACCTGAGTATTTGATACTAGTTCAGTTGCTAAGATTAGTAACTCGAAACATGAGTTACATAATGAACAGAGACTAGTTAAGGGCGAGGTGACAATCTGTGTTGGAAGTGATTCCAAGGTTGATAAGATCACCGTCGCACACTCCCTATACCTTCGGGATTAGTGTTGAACCTAAATAAATGTTATTTAGTGTTTGCATTGAGCATGAATATGACTGGATCATGTTTATTGCGATACGATTATGAATCTCGATGGTCATACACCCAATGTAAATGGTTTATAGAATCTCGATCGTAGTGATACACATATTCATAATATTGACGCCAAAAGATGCAAAGTTGATAATGATAGTGCAACATATTTGTGGCACTGCCATTAAGTCATATTGGTGTAAAGCGCATGAAGAAACTCCATGCAGATGGGCTTTTGGAATCACTTGATTATGAATCATTTGATACTTGTGAACCATGCCTCATGGGCAAGATGACTAAAACTCCATTCTCCGGAACAATGGAGCGAGCTAATGACTTATTGGAAATAATACATACCGATGTATGCGGTCTGATGAGTGTTGAGCCTCGCGGCGAGTATCGTTATTTTCTAACTTTCACAGATGATTTGAGCATATATGGGTATATCTACTTAATGAAACACAAGTCTGAAACATCTGAAAAGTTCAAAGAATTTCAGAGTGAATGGAGAACCATCGTAACAAGAAAATAAAGTTTCTACGATCTAATCGCGGAGGCGAATATTTGAGTTACGAGTTTGGCCTTCATTTAAAACAATGTGGATTTGTTTCATAACTCACGCCACCTGGAACACCACAGCGTAATGGTGTGTCCAAACATCGTAACCATACTTTATTAGATATGGTGCGATCTATGATGTCTCTTACCAATTTACCAATATCATTTTGGGGTTATGCATTAGAGACAGTTGCATTCATGTTAAATAGGGAGCTGTCTAAATCCGTTGAGACGACACCATATGAACTGTGGTTTGGCAAGAAACCTAAGTTGTCATTTATTAAAGTTTGGGGTTGCAACACTTATGTTAAAAGGCTTCAGCCTGATGAGATCGAACCCAAATCGGAGAAGTGTGTATTCATAGGATACCCTAAGGAAACAATTGGGTACACCTTCTACCACAAATCCGAAGGCAAGATCTTTGTTGCCAAGAATGGAACATTTCTAGAGAAGGAGTTTCTCTCGAAAGAAGTGAGTGGGAGGAAAGTAGAACTTGATGAGGTAATTGTACCTTCTCTCGAATTGGAAAGTAGCACATCGAAGAAAACCGTTCCCGTGATGCCTACACCAACTAGAGAGGAAGCGGATGATAATGATCATGAAACTTCAGATCAAGTTATTACTGAACCTCGTAGGGCAAACAGAGCATGGTCTGCACCAGAGTGGTACGGTAATCCTGTCCTGGAAGTCATGTTACTAGACCATGGCGAACCTACGAATTATGAAGAAGCTATGATGAGCCCAGATTCCGACAGATGGCTTGAGGCCATGAAATCTGATATAGGATCCATGTATGAGAACAAAGTATGGACTTTGGTGGACTTGCTGGTGATCGGCAAGCCATAGAGAATAAATGGATCTTCAAGAAGAAGACTGACGCTGATGGTAATGTCACCGTCTACAAACTCGACTTGTCGCGAAAGGTTTTCGATAACTTCAAGGGTTTGACTACGATGAGACCTTCTCACCCGTAGTGATGCTTAAGTCAATCCGAATCATGTTAGAAATTGCCGCATTTTATGATTAAGAAATTTGGCAAATGGACGTCAAAACTGCATTCCTTAATGGATTTCTTAAAAGAAGAGTTGTATATGATGCAACCAGAAGGTTTTGTCGATCCTAAGGATGCTAACAAAGTGTGCAAGCTCTGGCGATCCATCTATGGACTGGTGCAAGCATCTCAGAGTTGGAATATACGCTTTGATGAGGTGATCAAAGCATATGGTTTTATACAGACTTACGGTGAAGCCTGTATTTACAAGAAAGTGAGTGGGAGCTCTGTAGCATTCTAATATTATATGTGGATGACATATTATTGATTGGAAATGATATAAAATTTCTGGATAGCATAAAAGGATACTTGAATAAGAATTTTTCAATGAAAGACCTCAATGAAGCTACTTGCATATTGACCATCAAGATCTATATGGATAGATCAAGACGCTTAATAGAACTTTCACAAAATACATGCCTTGATAAGATTTGAAGAAGTTCAAAGTGGTTCAGTCCAAGAAGGGGTTCGTGCCTATATTACAAGGTGTGAAGTTGAGTAAGACTCAAAGCCCGACCACGGCAGAAGATAGAGAGGGAATGAAAGCCATTCCTTGTGCCTCAGCCATACGTTCTATATGATATGCCATGTTGTGTACCACACCTTATGTGTGTATTGCCAATTATCTGGCAAAGAGGGTACAGGAGTGATCCATGAGTGGATCAGTGGACAGCGGTCAAAATTATCCTTAGGTGCCTTAAAGAGGACTAAGGAAATGTTTCTCGGTTATGGAGGTGATAAAGAGTTTGTCATAAAGAGTTATGTTGATGCAAGCTTTGACACCAATCCGAATGACTCTGAGTCTCGATCTGGATACATATTGAAAGTGGGAGCGATTAGTTAGAGTAGCTCCATGCAGAGCATTGTAGACATAGAAATTTGCAAAATACATACGGATCTAAATGTAACAGACCCATTGACTAAACCTCTCTCACAAGCAAAACATGATCACACCTTAATACTCTTTGGGTGTTAATCACATAGTGATGTGAACTAGATTATTGACTCTAGTAAACTCTTTTGGGTGTTGGTCACATGGTGATGTGAACTATGGGTGTTAAATCACATGGTGATGTGAACTAGATTATTGACTCTAGTGCAAGTGGGAGACTGAAGGAAATATGCCCTAGAGGCAATAATAAAGTTGTTATTCTGTATTTCCTTATTCATGATAAAGGTTTATTATTCATGCTAGAATTGTATTGATCGGAAACCTAAATACATGTGCGAATACATAGACAAACACCGTCTCCCGAGTGAGCCTCTACTTGACTAGCTCGTTGATCAGACATGGTTAAGGTTTCCTAACCATGGATATGAGTTGTCATTTGATAACAGGATCACATCATTAGGAGAATGATGTGATGGACAAGACCCATCCATTAGCATAGCATATTGATCGTTCAGTTTTATTGCTATTGCTTTCTTCATGTCAAATACATATTCCTTCAACTATGAGATTATGCAACTCCCGGATACCAGAGGAATGCCTTTTGTGCTATCAAAAGTCACAACATAACTGGGTGATTATAAAGATTCTCTACATGTATCTCCGTAGGTGTTTGTTTTGTTTTCATAGATTGAGATTAGGATTTGTCACTTCGAGTATCGAAGAGGTATATCTGGGCCCTCTCGATAATACACAACATAAGCTTGCAGGCAAATGACTAATGAGTTAGTCACGGGATGATGTATTACGGAACGAGTAAAGAGACTTACTGGTAACGAGATTGAACTCGGTATAGAGATACCGATGATCGAATCTCAGGCAAGTAACATACCGATGGACAAAAGGAATTGTGTATGTTGTCATAACGGTTCGATCGATAAAGATCTTCATAGAATATGTAGGAGCCAATATGGGCATCTAGGTTCCGCTATTGGTTATTGACCGGAGAGGTGTCTCGGTCATGTCTACATAGTTCTTGAACCCGTAGGGTTCGCACGCTTAACGTTCGATGATGATATAGTATTATATGAGTTATGTGATTTGGTGACCAAATGTTGTTTGGAGACACGCATGATATCAGGGACATGACGAGGAGTCTCGAAATAGTTGAGAGGTAAAGATTGATATATAGGACGATGGTATTCGGACACCGGAAGTGTTCTGGAGGGTACTGTGTACATATCGGGTCACCGGAAGAGGTTCCGGACACCCCCGGCAAAAGATATGGGCCTTATGGGACAAGAGGGGAACACACCAGCCACAAGGGGATGGTGCGCCCCCATATGGGTCGGCCAAGAAGGAGAAGGAAAGAGGGGAAGGGAAAGGGAAAAGAGGGAATAGGATTCCCCTTTCCTTCCCTCTCCCCCTCTCTTTCCTTCCCCCTCCGGCAGTTAAGGAAAGGGGGAGTGCCGGCCATAGGAAGGCCCCAAGTAGGATTCGGCCTACTTGGGCACCTCCTTAGCTGCCTACCCTCTGCCCCCACCTATATATATGTGGGGGGCGCCCCTAGCACACACCAGGCAATTGCCTAGCCGTGTGCGGCGCCCCCCTCCAGCGTTTACTCCCACGGTCATATCTTCGTAGTGCTTAGGCGAAGCCCTGCGCGGATCACTTCACCATCACCGTCACCATGCCATCGTGCTGACAGAACTCATCTACTACCTCGACAACTTGCTGGATCAAGAACGCTAGGGACGTCACCGAGCTGAACGTGTGCAGAACTCGGAGGTGTCGTGCGTTCGGTCCTTGATCAGTCGGAGCTAGAAGAAGTTCGACTACATAAACCGCGTTGTCAAGCGCTTCCGCTTTCGGTTTACGAGGGTACGTAGACACACTCTCCCCCTCTCATTGCTATGCATCTCCTAGATAGATCTTGCGTGAGCGTAGGAATTTTTTCAAATTGCATGCTATGTTTCCCAACACATATAATATCAGAAATGCTACAGAGCTCCCACTCACTTTCTTATAAATACATGCTTCACCATGAGTCTATATAAAACCATATGCTTTGATCACCTCATCAAAGCATATATTCCAACTCCGAGATGCTTGCACCAGTCCATAGATGGATCGCTGGAGCTTGCCACACTTCGTTAGCACCTTTAGGATCGACAAAACCTTCTAGTTGCATCATATACAACTCTTCTTTAAGAAATCCATTAAGGAATGCAGTTTTGGCGTCCATCTGCCAGATTTTATAATTATAAAATGTGGCAATTGCTAACATGATTCAGACTGACTTAAGCATTGCTATAGGTGAGAAGGTCTCATCGTAGTCAACCCCTTGAACTTGTTGAAAACCTTTCGCGACAAGTCGAACTTTGTAGATGGTGACATTACCATCAACGTCCGTCTTCTTCTTGAAGATCCATTTATTCTCAATGGCTTGCTGATCATCGGGCAAATCCACCAAAGTCCATACTTTCTTCTCATACATGGATCCTATCTCAAATTTCATGGCCTCAATCCCTTTATCGGAATCTGGGCTCATCATAGCTTCTTCATAGTTCGTAGGTTCGCCATGGTCTAATAACATGACTTCCAGGATAGGATTACCGTACCATTCTGGTGCGGAACATGCTCTGTTCGACCTATGAGGTCCAGTAGTAACTTGATCTGAAGTTTCATGATCATCATCATTAGCTTCCTCTCTAGTTGGTGTAGGCATCACGGGAACAGATTTCTCTGATGTGCTACTTTCCAATTCGAGAGAAGGTACAGTTACCTCATAAGTTCTACTTTCCTCCCACTCACTTATTTCGAGAGAAACTACTTCTCTAGAAAGGTTCCATTCTTGGCAACAAAGGTCTTGCCTTCGGATTTGTGGTAGAAGGTGTACCCAATTGTTTCCTTAGGGTATCCTATGAAGACGCACTTCTCTGATTTGGGTTCGAGCTTATCAGGCTGAAGCCTTTTGACATAAGTGTCGCAACCCCAAACTTTAAGAAATGACAACTTAGGTTTCATGCCAAACCACAGTTCATACGGTGTCGTCTCAACGGATTTAGACGGTGCCCTATTTAACATGAATGCAGTTGTCTCTGATGCATAACCCCAAAACAATAGTGGTAAATCGGTAAAAAAAACTTCATAGAACCAATAAAGTACGGTTACGGCGTTCGGACACACCATTACGCTGTGGTTTTCCAGTTGGCGTGAGTTTTGAAACAACTCCACATTGTTTTAAATGAAGGCCAAACTCGTAACTCAAATAATCGCCTCCGCGATCAGATCTTAGAAACTTTATTTTCTTTTTACGATGATTCTCCACTTTAATCTAAAATTCTTTGAACTTTTCAAATGTTTCAGACTTGTGTTTCATTAAGTAGATATAGCCATACCTACTCAAATCATCTGTGAAGGTGAGAAAATAACGATACCCGCCGCGTGCTTCAACACTCATCGGACCGCATGCATCGATCTGTATTATTTCCAATAAGTCATTAGCTCGCTCCATTGTTCCGGAGAGTGGAGTTTTAGTCATCTTGCCCATGAAGCATGGTTGGCAAGTATCAAATGATTCATAATCTAGTGATTCCAAAAGTCCATCCGCATGGAGTTTCTTCATGCGCTTTACACCAATATGACCTAAACGCCAGTGCCACAAATAAGTTGCATTATCATTATCAACTTTGCATCTTTTGGCATTAATATTATGAATATGTGTATCACTACAATCGAAATTCAACAAGAATAGACCATTCATCAAGGGTGCATGACCATAAAAGATATTACTCATATAAATAGAACAACCGTTATTCTCTGATTTAAATGAATAACCGTCTCACATTAAATAAGGTCCAGATAAAATGTGCATGCTCAACGCTGGCACCAAATAACAATTATTCATATCTAAAACTAATCCCGAAGGTAGATGTAGAGGTAGCGTGCCGACAACGATCACATCGACCTTGGAACCATTCCCGACGCGCATCGTCACCTCGTCCTTCGTTTATTCCGTAGCTCCTATTTCGAGTTACAAATATGAGCAACTGAACCAGTATCAAATACCCAGGCGCTACTACGAGCATTAGTAAGGTACAAATCAATAACATGTATATCAAATATACCTTTGTTCACTTTGCCATCCTTCTTACTTGCCAAGTATTTGGGGCAGTTCCGCTTCCAGTGACCAGTCCCTTTGCAGTAGAAGCACTCAGTTTCAGGCTTGGGTCCATCTTTGGGTTTCTTCCCTGGAGTGGCAAATTGCTTGCCATTCTTCGTGAAGTTCCCTTTCTTTCCATTGCTTTTTTCTTGAAACTAGTGATCTTGTTAACCATCAACACTTGATGCTGCTTCTTGATTTCTACCTCCGCGGCTTTAAGCATTGCGAATAGATCAGGAATTGTTTTATTCATCCCTTGCATAATATAGTTCATCACGAAGCCTTTGTATCTTGGTGGCAGTGATTGAAGAACTCTGTCAATAATACTATCAACTGGAAGTTCAACTCCCAGCTGAGTCAAGTGGTTATGATACCCAGACATTTTGAGTATGTGTTCACTGACAGAATTGTTCTCCTCCATCTTGCAGTTATAGAAATTGTTGGAGACTTCATATCTCTCAACCCGGGCATTTGCTTGAAATATTAACTTCAACTCTTGTTACTTCTCATATGCTCCATGACGTTCAAAACGTCTTTGAAGTCCCGGTTCTAAGCCGTAAAGCATGACATTGAACTATCGAGTAGTCATAAGATCGAGCTTGCGAGACGTTCATAACATCTGATTCAGCTCCTGCAGCAGGTCTGTCACCCAACAGTGCATCAAGGACATAATTCTTCTTTGCAGCAATGAGGATAATCCTCAAGTTACGGAACCAGTCCGTGTAGTTGCTACCATCATCTTTCAACTTAGCTTTCTCTAGGAACGCATTAAAATTCAGGGGAACGGTAGCTCAGGCCATTGATCTACAACATAGGTACGCAAAACTATAAGACTAAGTTCATGACAAATTTAAGTTCAATTAATCAAATTTCTTAAGAACTCCCACTTTAATAAACATACCTCAAGTTATCTAAATTATACATGATCCAAGTCAACTAACTCATGCCCAATCATCACGTTAGATGGGGTAGTCATCAATGGTGAACATCTCTATGTTGATCATTGATAACCCACAAGTATAGGGGATCTATCGTAGTCCTTTCGATAAGTAAGAGTGTCGAACCCAACGAGGAGCAGAAGGAAATGATAAGCGGTTTTCAGCAAGGTATTCTCTGCAAGCACTGAAATTATAGGTAACAGATAGTTTTGTGATAAGATAATTTGTAATGAGCAACAAGTAACAAAAGTAAATAAAGTGCAGCAAGGTGGCCCAATCCTTTTTGTAGCAAAGGACAAGCCTGGACAAACTCTTATATAGAGAAAAGCGCTCCCAAGGACACATGGGAATTATCGTTCAAGCTAGTTTTCATCACATTCATATGATTTGTGTTCGGTACTTTGATAATTTGATATGTGGGTGGACCGGTGCTTGGGTACTGTCCTTACTTGGACAAGCATCCCACTTATGATTAACCTCTATTGCAAGCATCCGCAACTACAACAAAAGTATTAAGGTAAACCTAACCATAGCATGAAACATATGGATCCAAATCAGCCCCTTACGAAGCAACGCATAAACTAGGGTTTAAGCTTCTATCACTCTAGCAACCCATCATCTACTTATTACTTCCCAATGCCTTCCTCTAAGCCCAAATAATGGTGAAGTGTCATGTAGTCGACGTTCACATAACACCACTAGAGGAGAGACAACATACATCTCATCAAAATATTGAACGAATACCAAATTCACATGACTACTAATAACAAGACTTCTCCCATGTCCTCGGGAACAAACGTAAATACTCACAAAGCATATTCATGTTCATAACCAGAGGGGTATTAATATGCATATAGGATCTGAACATATGATCTTCCACCAAATAAACCAACTAGCATCAACTACGAGTAATCAACACTACTAGCAACCTACAGGTACCAATCCCAGACTTAGAGACAAGAATTGGATAAAAAAGATGAACTAGGGTTTGAGAGGAGATGGTGCTGGTGAAGATGTTGATGGAGATTGGCCCCCTCCCGATGAGAGGAGCGTTGGTGATGATTTCCCCCTCTCGGAGGGAAGTTTCCCTGGCAGAACAGCTCCGTCGGAGCCCTAGATTGGTTCCGCCAAGGTTCAGCCTCGTGGTGGCGGAGTCTCATCCCGAAAGCTTGCTTATGGTTTTTTTCTCAACGAAATACTCCATATAGCAGAAGATGGGCATCGGAGGGCCACCAGGGGGCCCACGAGGCAGGGGGCGCGCCCAGGGGGGTAGGGCACGCCCCCCACCCTTGTGGCTAGTGAGTGGCCCCCTCTGGTACTTCTTGTGCTCAGTAATTTTTATATGTTCTGAAAATAACTTCCGTGAAGTTTCAGGACTTTTGGAGCTGTGCAGAATAGGTCTCTAATATTTGCTCCTTTTCCAGCCCAGAATCCCAGTTGTCGGCATTCTCCCTCTTTATGTAAACCTTGTAAAATAAGAGAGAATAGGCATAAGTATTGTGACATAATGTGTAATAACAACCCATAATGCAATAAATATCGATATAAAAGCATGATGCAAAATGGGCGTATCAATCATATCTACTATATGACTCACGTTTGACCTTTCAGTCTCTAGTGTTCCGAGACCATGTCTGTACATGCTACGCTCGTCAAGTTTAAGCCAAGTCTTCTACATGTGGAAAACTGTCTTAAACCCATTGTATGTGAACGTAGAGTCTATCACACCCGATCATCACATGGTGCTTCAAAACGACAAACTTTGGCAATGGTGCATACTCGGGGAGAGCACTTTTATCTTGAAATTTGGTGAAGGGATCATCTTATAATTCTACCGTCATTCTAAGCACAATAAGATGCACAAAAGATAAACATCACATGCAATTAAAATATGTGACATGATATTGGTACGTCTCCGTCGTATCTATAATTTTCGATTGTTCCATGCCAATATTATACAACTTTCATATACTTTTGGCAACTTTTTATACAATTTTTGGGACTAACATATTGATCAAGTGCCCAGTGTCAGTTCCTGTTTGTTGCATGTTTTTTGTTTCGCAGAAAATCCATATCAAACGGAGTCCAAACAGTATAAAAACTGACAGAGATTTTTTTGGAATATATGTGAATTTTGGGAAGTGAAATCAACGTGAGACGATGCTCGAGGGGCCCACTAGGCAGGGGGAGCGCCCCTGACCCTCGTGGCCACCCTGTAAGGCGGTTGGTGCCCTTCTTTCGCTGCAAGAAATCTAATATCCAGATAAAATCGTGTCCAAAATTCAGCCCAATTGGAGTTACGGATCTCCGGGAATTTAAGAAACGGTGAAAGGGCAAAATTAGGAACGCAGAAACAGAGAGAGACAGAGGGACATATCCAATCTCGGAGGGGCTCTCGCCCCTCCCATGCCATGGAGGCCATGGACCAGAGGGGAAACTCTTCACCCATCTAGGGAGAAGGTCAAGGAAGAAGAAGAAGAAGAAGGGGGGCTTTCTCCCCCTCTCTTCCGGTGGTGCCGGAACGCCGCCAGGGCCATCATCATCACTGCAATCTACACCAACAACTTCACCGCCATCATCACCAACTCTTCCCCCCTCTATGCAGCGGTGTAACCCCTCTTTTACCCATTGTAATCTCTACTTAAACATGGTGCTCGACACTATATATTATTTCTCAATGATGTTGGCTATCCTATGATGTTTGAGTAGATACATTTTGTCCTATGGGTTAATTGATGATCGTGATTGGTTTGAGTTGCATGTTTTATTATTGGTGCTGTCCTATGGTGCTCTCTGTGTCGCACAAGCGTGAGGGATCCCCGCTGTAGGGTTTGCAATATGTTCATGATTTGCTTATGGTGGGTGGCTTGAGTGATAGAAACACGGACCCGAGTAAGTAGGTTGTTTACGTATGGGAATAAAGAGGACTTGATGCCCTATAATGATATGGCTGGGTTTTACCTTAATGATCTTTAGTAGTTGCGGGTGCTTGCTAGAGTTCCAATCATAAGTGCATATGGTCCAAGAAGAGAAAGTATGTTAGCTTATGCCTCTCCCTCAAATAAAATTGCAATAATGATTACCGGTCTAGTTATCAATTGCCTAGGGACAAATAACTTTCTTATGTGACAACAAGCTCTCTACTAAAACTAACTTAGTTGTGTCTTCATCTAAACAGCCCCTACTTTTTATTTACGTGCTCTTTATTATCTTGCAAACCTATCCATCAACACCTACAAAGTACTTCTAGTTTCATACTTGTTCTAGGTAAAGCGAACGTTAAGCATGCATAGAGTTGTATTGGTGGTCGATAGAACTTGAGGGAATATTTGTTCTACCTTTAGCTCCTTGTTGGGTTCGACACTCTTACTTATCGAAAGAGGCTACAATTGATCCCCTATACTTGTGGGTTATCAAGACCTTTTTTTGGCGCCATTGCTGGGGAGTTATAGTGTGGGGTGAATATTCTTGTATGTACTTGTTTGCTTTATCACTAAGTAATTTTTATTTGCTGTTTTAAGTTGTTCTCTATCTTTAGTTATGGATATGGAACACGAAATACCAAAAAAATTAGGTTTATTTGCTACTCATGGAGATGGGGAACCTCCTAAAACCCTCGATGCTCATTATGTGAAAGATATTATGTACTACTTTGGTAATCCTGAGAAAACCCCATTCAACTTCATAATGGGAGTAACGTTGGATCAATGTGAATACTTTAGGGATTATCGCTTGACTCAAAAGGGAAACTATTATGGGATCAAATTCATATGTTGCATTGGTATGCTCGGCAACTATGCTTGAGATATGATTATACTAGCTGCTCTAGGATGAAGGCTCCACACCTTCCCTTTTCATGTGAATTTAATGATAATGAAACCTTAGCTTCTTATGCTAATGATATATATGATTACTATGATGTGGAACAAATAGAAGAATTCGTTGCTTTTATGGGTGCTTATGAAATTAAATTTTTGTTTAAAGAGTGTGAAGATTTTGATGATTCAATTTATAGACCTGAAAATTTAGCTATCCTTAAATAGCTATGAGAATTATAAATACAATTATGATATTGATGAATTTATTGAGAAAGTCTCCGCTGTCCGAGAAGAGACTAATATTTTGCGGGAGTCTATGGAAGAAGAAATTGATGGAATTGTGAGCTCATTGGATGAAAAAGATGACGAGGAGAGCGAAGAACAAAAGGAGGAAGAGTGGATTAGCTACCCGTGCCCACCTTCTAATGAGAGTAACTCTTCAACTCATACATTGTTTAATTTCCCTTCGTGCTTACCGAATGATGATTGCTATGATGATCGTTATGATCCCATTGATTCTTTTGAAATATCCCTTTTTGATGATGCTTGCTATGATTGTGGCCAAGATGCCAATATGAATTATGCTTATGGAGATGAACTTGCTATAGTTCCTTATGTTAAACATGAAATTGTTGCTATTGCACCCATGCATGATAGTTCTATTATCTTTTTGAATTCTCTCGACTACACTATATCGGAGAAGCTTGCCCTTATTAAGGATTATATTGATGGGTTGCGTTTCACTACTACACATGATGATTTTGATGACTATAATATGCATGTGCTTGCTGCTCCCACTTGCAATTATTATGAGAGAGGAACTACATCTCCACCTCTTGATGTTTCCAACACGATAGAATTGCAAGAAACTGCTTATGCTATGTATTGGCCTTTACTGTGTGTGCATGAATTGTTCTTTTATGACATGCCGATGCATATGAAGAGAGTTAGACTTCGTCATTACATGATATATGTTGCTTTGTGCTCACTACTAAATTACAAATCATTGTTAATTAAAATTGGCTTTGATATACCTTGGGATCCGGGTGGATTCATTACTTGAGCACCTTATGCCTAGCTTAATGACTTTAAAGAAAGCGTTGCCAAGGAGACAACTCAGAAGTTTTAGAGAGTCAATTATTTCTGTTGAGTGCTTTTATAAAGTTCAAAAACAAAAACATAAATAGGGGAACCCAATTTTTTTCAAAAAGGAAAGTGAAAGTGAGAGAGACGAGCATTGTTGAAGTGGGGGAGCTCCTTGAACTTTGTTCATGCTCACGGAAACTTTGTGAATCTTGATTACAGAAACTTTTCAACAAAAATAATTATCCCCTTGTACAATTCCATTGTATTATAAAAATAATGTGCCAAGATTTGCCTTTAGGATGTTTACATTGCTTGTTGGTTTGTGCGGTGCAAAAGAGAAACTTTGGCTGTAGTGCGCGATTTTACATTTTTTTACTGGAACGTCAAACGGTTCTGAAACTTCTTGCACTGTCTTTCTATACAAATTGTTTATTTTTCCTAATTTTGGCAGAATTTTTGGAGTACCATAGGTATGGTTAATGTTCAGATTACTACAGACTGTCCTATTTAAGACAGATTCTGTTTTTTGATGCATAGTTTGCTTGTTTTGATGAAACTATCAATTTCTATCAGTGGATTAAGCCATGGAAAAGTTATATTACAGTAGCTACCATGCAAAAACAAAATATGAATTGGTTTGCAACAGTACTTAGAGTAGTGATTTGCTTTATTATACTAACAGATCTTACCGAACTTTCTGTTAAGTTTTGTGTGATTGAAGTTTTCAAGTTTTGGGAGAGATCACGATGCATGAAGGAATAAGGAGTGGCAAGAGCCTAAGCTTGGGGATGCCTGAGGGACCCCAAGGAAATATTCAAGGACTCCCAAGCAACCAAGCTTGGGTATGCCCCGGAAGGCATCCCCTCTTTCTTCTAACAATTATCGGTAATTTTACTTGGAGCTATATTTTTATTCGTCACATGATATGCGTAAATCTTGGAGCGTCTTTTGCATTTAGTTTTCACCTTTATTTGATGCACCATGCAGGTATGAGATAGTCCATGGTTGATTTATAGAATGCACATTGCACTTCACTTATATTTTTTGAGTATGGCTTTATAGAATGCTTCATGTGCTTCACTTATATCATTTGAAGTTTGGATTGCCTGTTTCTCTTCACATAGAAAACCGCCATTTGTAGAATGCTCTTTTGCTTCAGTTATATTTGTTAGAGCGTGGGAATATATTTTGTATAAATAATTAAACTCTCTTGCTTCACTTATATCTATTTAGAGAGAGGACGGGAATTGGTCATTCACATGGTTAGTCATAAAATCCTACATAAAACTTGTAGATCACTGAATATGATATGTTTGATTCCTTGCAATAGTTTTGCGATATAAAGACGATGATATTAGAGTCATGCTAGTGGGTAGGTGTGTACTTTAGAAATACTTGTGTTGAAGTTTGTGATTCCCGTAGCATGCACGTATGGTGAACCGTTATGTAACGAAGTTGGAGCATGAGGTATTTATTGATTGTCTTCCTTATGAGTGGCGGTCGGGGACGAGCGATGGTCTTTTCCTACCAATCTATCCCCCTAGGAGCACGCGTGTATTACTTTGTTTCGATGACTAATAGATTTTTGCAATAAGTATGTGAGTTCTTTATGACCAATATTGAGTCCATGGATTATACGCACTCTCACCCTTCCATCATTGCTAGCCTCTTCGGTACCGTGCATTGCCCTTTATCACCTCGAGAGTTGGTGCAAACTTCGCTGGTGCATCCAAACCCCGTGATATGATACGCTCGGTCACACATAAGCCTCCTTATATCTTCCTCAAAACAGCCACCATACCTACCTATCATGGCATTTCCATAGCCATTCCGAGATATATTGCCATGCAACTTCCATCATCATCATATACATGACTTGAGCATTTATTTTCATATTGATTTGCATGATCGTAAGATAGCTAGCATGATGTTTTCATGGCTCGTCCATTTTTTGATGTCATTGCTACGCTAGATCATTGCACATCCCGGTACACCACTGGAGGCATTCATATAGAGTCATATCTTTGTTCTAGTATCGAGTTGTAATATTGAGTTATAAGTAAATAAAAGTGTGATGATCATCATTATTAGAACATTGTCCCATGATCAAAATAAAAGTGGCCAAAGAAGCCCCCCCCCCAAAAAAAAGATAGAGGCCAAAGAAGCCTACAAAAAAGAAAAGGAAAAAAAGAGAAAAAAAGAAGAAGAGAAGGGACAATGTTACTATCCTTTTACCACACTTGTGCTTCAGAGTAGCACCATGTTCTTCATATAGAGAGTCTCTTGAGTTATCACTTTCATATACTAGTGGGAATTTTCATTATAGAACTTGGCTTGTATATTCCAACGATGTGCTTCCTCAAATGCCCTAGGTCTTCATGAGCAAGCAATTTGGATGCACACCCACTTAGTTTTCAGTTTGAGATTTCATACACTTATAGCTCTTAGTGCATCCGTTGCATGGCAATCCCTACTCCTCGCATTGACATCAATTGATGGGCATCTCCATAGCCCATTGATTAGCCGCGTCGATGTGAGACTTTCTTCCTTTTTGTCTTCTCCACACAACCTCCATCATCATATTCTATTCCACCTATAGTGCTATGTCCATGGCTCACGCTCATGTATTGCGTGAAAGTTGAAAATGTTTGAGAACGTCAAAAGTATGAAACAATTGCTTGGCTTGTCATCAGGGTTGTGCATGATTTGAATATTTTGTGTGGTGAAGATGGAGCATAGCCAGACTATATGATTTTCTAGGGATAACTTTCTTTGGCCGTGTTATTTTGAAAAGACATGATTGCTTTATTAGTATGCTTAAAGTATTATTGTCTTAATGTCAAATGATAGACTATTGCTTTGAATCACCTGTGTCTTAATATTCATGCCATGATTAGACTACATGATCAAGATTATGCAAGGTAGCATTCCACATCATTTTTTATATCATTTACCTACTCGAGGACGAGCAGGAATTAAGCTTGGGGATGCTGATACGTCTCCGTCATATCTATAATTTTTTATTGTTCCATGCTAATAATATACATCTTTCATATACTTTTGACAGCTTTTTATACTATTTTTGGGACTAACATATTGATCAAGTACCCAGTGCGAGTTCCTGTTTGTTGCATGTTTTTTGTTTCGCAAAAAATCCATATCAAACAAAGTCCAAATGGGATAAAAACTGACGGAGATTTTTTTTGGAATATATGTGAATTTTGGGAAGTGAAATCAACGCGAGACGATGCTCGAGGGGCCCACTAGGCAGGGGGCGCTCCCCTGACCCTCGTGGCCACCCCGTAAGGCGGTTGGTGCCCTTCTTTCGTCGCAAGAAAGATAATATCCGGATAAAAATCGTGTCCAAAATTCAGCCCAATCGGAGTTACGGATCTCCGGGAATTTAAGAAACGGTGAAAGGGCAGAATCAGGAACGCAAAAACATAGAGAGACAGAGAGACTGATCCAATCTCGGAGGGGCTCTCACCCCTCCCATGCCATGGAGGCCATGGACCAGAGGGGAAACCCTTCTCCCATCTAGGGAGAAGGTCAAGGAAGAATAATAAGAAGAAGGGGGGCTCTCTCCCCCTCTCTTCCGGTGGCGCCGGAACGCCGCTAGGGCCATCATCATCACCGCAATCTACACCAACAACTTCACCGCCATCATCACCAACTCTTCCCCCCTCTATGCAGCGGTGTAACCCCTCTTTTACCCGCTGTAATCTCTACTTAAACATGGTGCTCAACGCTATATTAATTCCCAATGATGTATGGCTATCCTATGATGTTTGAGTAGACCCGTTTTGTCCTATGGGTTAATTGATGATCGTGATTGGTTTGAGTTGCATGTTTTATTATTGGTGCTGTCCTATGGTGCTCTCCGTGTCGCGCAAGTGTGAGGGATCCCCGATGTAGGGTTTGCAATATGTTCATGTTTTGCTTATGGTGGGTGGCGTGAGTGATAGAAACACAGACCCGAGTAAGTAGGTTGTTTACGTATGGGAATAAAGAGGACTTGATGGCCTATAATGCTATGGTTGGGTTTTACCTTAATGATCTTTAGTAGTTGCGGATGCTTGCTAGAGTTCCAATCTTAAGTGCATATGATCCAAGAAGAGAAAGTATGTTAGCTTATGCCTCTCCCTCAAATAAAATTGCAATAATGATTACCGGTCTAGTTATCGATTGCCTAGGGACAAATAACTTTCTTGTGTGACAACAAGCTCTCTACTAAAACTAACTTAGTTGTGTCTTCATCTAAACAGTCCCTACTTTTTATTTACGCGCTCTTTATTATCTTGCAAACCTATCCAACAACACCTACAAAGTACTTCTAGTTTCATTCTTGTTCTAGGTAAGGCGAATGTTAAGCATGCGTAGAGTTGTATTGGTGGTCGATAGAACTTGAGGGAATATTTGTTCTACCTTTAGCTCCTCGTTGGGTTCGACACTCTTACTTATCGAAAGAGGCCACAATTGATCCCCTATACTTGTGGGTTATCAGATAGGGCCATCATCATCTTGTGCTTTTGATCTCCATCTCCAAAGCATTGTCATGATCTCCATCGTCACCGGCTCGACACCTTGATCTCCATCATTGCGTTGGGGTCATCTCGCCAACTATTGCTTCTACAACTTTTGCAAACGCATAGCGATAAAGTAAAGCAATTACTTGGCGCTCGCATTTCATAGAATAAAGAGACAACCCTAAGGCTCCTGCCGGTTGTCGATATTACAGAACATGATCATCTCATACATCAACATATATCACATCATGTCTTGACCATATCATATCACAACATGCTCTGCAAAAACAAGTTAGACGTCCTCTACTTTGTTGTTGCAAGTTTTACGTGGCTGCTACGGGCTTCTAGCAAGAACCGTTCTTACCTATGCAAAAACCACAACGGTGATTCATCAAGTTTGTTGTTTTAACCTTCTTCAAGGACTGACTATAGTTAAATTCGATTCAAGTAAAGTAGGAGAAACAGACACCTGCCAGGCACCTTTATGCAAAACTAGTTGCATGTCTATCGGTGGAACCGGTCTCATGCCCGTGGACATGTAAGGTTGGTCCAGGCCGCTTCATCCCACAATACCGCCGAATCAAAATAAGACGTTGGTGGTAAGCAGTATGACTATCATCGCCCACAACTCTTTGTGTTCTACTCGTGCATATCATCTATGCATAGACCTGGCTCGGATGCCACTGTAGGGAAACGTTGCATGGAAAACAAAGAAAATTCTACGCACATGCAAGATCTATCCATGGAGATGCATAGCAACAAGAGGGGAGAGTGTGTCTTCGTACCCTCATAGACCATAAGCGGAAGCGTTTGTTAACGCGGTTGATGTAGTCAAACTTCTTTGCGCTCTAACCGATCGAGTACCGAACGTACGACACCTCCGTGTTCAGCACACGTTCAGCTCGGTGACGTCCTCGCCTTCTTGATCTAGCAAGACGACAAAGTAGTGGATGAGTTTCGGCAGCACGACGGCGTGGTGACGGTGATGGTGAAGTTATCTCCATAGGGCTTTGCCTAAGCACTATGAAAATATGACCAAGGGTGTAAACGGTGGAGGGGGCGCCGCACACGGCTAAGACAATGTTGTATCCTTGTGTGGCGCCTCCCTCCCACACGTATATTGGTGGGGGAGGAGGGAGCAGCCAGGAGGCATCCCCAAGTAGGCTGAATCTTACTTGGGGTCCTGTCCCAAGCCGCGCCCCCTTTCGTTTCTAGGAGAGAGGGGAAAGGCAGGGGAGGGCGGCGCCCCCCCTTTCCTTTTCTCCCATGTGGAGGGGAAGGCGGGAGGGGCTATACCTCCCCCTTTTCCTTCCTAGGGCTAGCGGCTAGGGAGAGGGGCGCGTCAGCCCCCTTGTGGGCCGGTGTGTCTCTCCCATTGGCCCATTAGGCCCATAGACCTCCCGGGGTTGTCTGGAACCCCTTCCGGTGACCCAATGACCACCCGGTGCACTCCGAAACTATTCCGGTGTCTGAATACCATATCGTTCTATATATCAATCTTTACCTCTCGACCATGTTGAGACTCCTAGTCATGTTCATGATCTCATCCGGGACTCCGAACAACATTCGATCACCAAATCATATAACTCATATAACACTATATCGTCAACGAACGTTAAGCGTGCGGACCCTACGAGTTCGAGAACTACGTAGACATGACAGAGACACCTCTCTGGTCAATAACCAATAGCAGAACTTAGATGCCCATATTGGCTCCTACATATTCTATAAAGAACTTTATCAGTTGAACATTATGACAACATACGTAATTCCCTTTGTCCATCGGTATGTTACTTGCCCGAGATTCGATCATCGGTATCTTCATACCTAGTTCAATCTCGTTACCGGAAAGTCTCTTTACTCGTTCCGTAATACATCATCTTGCAACTAACTCATTAGCCACTTTGCTTGCAAGGCTTCTTATGATGTGTATTACCGAGAGGGCCCGAAGATACCTCTTCGATATTCGAAGTGACAAATCCCAATCTCGATCTATGCCAACTCAACAAACACCTTCAGAGATACCTGTAGAGCATCTTTATGATCACCCAATTACGTTGTGACGTTTGATAGCACACAAGGTATTCCTCCGGTATCCAGGAGTTGCATAATCTCATAGTCGAAGGAATATGTATTTGATATTAAGAAATCAATAGCAATAAACTAAACAATCAATATGCTAAGCTAACGGATGGGTCTTGTCCATCACATCATTATCCTAATGATGTGATCCTGTTATCAAATGACAACAGATGTCTATGGTTAGGAAACCTTAACCATCTTTGATCAACGAGCTAGTTTGGTAGAGGCTTACTAGGGACACGATATTTGTTTATGTATTCACACATGCATTTAAGTTTTTGATCAATACAATTCTGGCATGAATAATAAACCTTTATCATGGATAAGGAAATATAAAATAACATTATTATTATTGCCTCTAGGGCATATTTCCTTCAGTTTGTGTAGGGTGCCGACTTTGGTCGCTTGGGTGACAAAATCGTCAGATCGATTGTGCGCAGCCTCGGGGCTGGAGTGGAAGTCGGAGCGGCGGCTCCGAAGTTGGTTGTTTGTAGGGTGTAGACTTTGGTCTCTTGGGTGGTAGAGTCGTCGGCTCGGCTGGTGCGTAGCCTCGGGGCCGATGTGTATGTGTTGTTTGTAAGCCGGAGCGGCAACTCTAGGTCGTGTTGTAGGGTGTCAACTCCGGTCTCTTGAGAGGCGGAGTCACCGGCTCGATTGGTACGCAGCCTCAGGGCTGGTGTGCGTTTCTCGGTTGTATTGGTTTTTGGCCAGTTTTCCTTATTAACCGGTCAATTCTCTTCTTCTATATGAAAACGCAGAGCTCCTATCGGTTGCTAAAAAAAGACTAGATCCAAACAATGCACCAAATACTAGCACTAAACTGAATCCTACAAGATCCTCGAGAGACACACCTCCACATGCCCTTCGATGATGCTAGATACATCACCAAAACATGGACTAGACAGGGAGAACCTTATTCCATTTTCAAGAAGTCTCCACTGCCTTGTCTTCATGAACAGGACACAAACCTTAAACGGATTCATAAAACACCTATAAACAGAGCAAGATCTCTCCCTCCTATAAGGGGTCCACCATGCCTCCATGGCCCTAGGAGCTACCGGAGATGAGGCGGACCGCGGACAGGAGGTAGAGAAACCCTAATCTTTTTTCTTGGAGAAGAGCAAAGCTAGCCAAACATGCGGGCCCGCCCCGGGCCACCCTAATCGGGCCTGCATGGCACAACTCGCCGTGCCGCAATTGCTAGCCAGACCATGTCGTGCCGGCCCATGTTCTGCATCCTCTAGCCCAGGCACGACCCAGCTAATAAACTAGCCGGTCCGTGGCACGTTTAGCATGCTGGGCTACATATTTTTCAGCCTATTGGGCTGTTTTTTAGGCTTATCGGGCCGTATTTTAGAACACACACACACAAATTCCAAAAACATAAAAAAATAAAACAGGTCGTGTCGTGCCGGCCTGCGTGCCCAGCCTCCAAGCCCAGGCACGGCCCAAGGCGTGCCGCATGCCGGTCACGGCATGTTTAGCTAGTGCCGTGCGTGGCCCATGGTGGGCCCGGCCCGTTTGACCAGCTTTGGAGAAGAGGAGGTGGCGGTTGCGCACGAGAGGATTAGATCCGTCATTACGTATTTTGGGTCAAATTTTGATCATATATTTAACAAGTAAAATGTTAATACGTGTCACTAAAACTTATATTGTTGTATTCATATTTATAGGTACTCCCTCCGTCCCATAAATGTAAGAGTCTTACATTATGAGATGGAGGGAGTAGTTTCTAGTGATGTTACTTTTACTACTTATGTTATTGTATTCATATTTATGGGTAGTTTCTGATGATATTATTTTTACTACATACTCCCTACGTTTTTAAATATAAGTTTTTCTAAAGATTTTAATATAGACTACATATAAATGTATATAGACGTAGTTTAGAGCATAGATTTGATCATTTTGCCGAATGCACTTCATACTAAAATATCTAAAAAATTATAGGAAAGGGGAGTATAATTTATATTTTACTATCTGTTAAAGTTATGGTTAAAATAAAGTGAGAACTATTAAACCCAGACGAAGATAATAATAATCAAAGATGTTAATAGTATAAGCATCATTGTGTTAAATAAAACAATTTAAGCCAAACCAATCTTGAGAGCGATAAATTTGCCAATGCACACAACCTAAATGGCAAATATCCATCAGGTCCCTTCAATCCTCTTTTTTTTAATCGAGCATTACCCCTTTTCATTACTGCGACATAACGGAAATACATTATCTGTCCAGAAAATAAAATGGGAAAAAGAAAAGCGGGTTCAAGCATCGCCAGGAAACCCCACTGTGAGCACTCGCCATCGGGATTACTCACTGTAGGGGCAAAAAACCAACGAGACCAATACATCAAACCATCATCAACTACCAAAAAAGGCTTTTACCCCGCTTTATATATGAAGCAATGGCTCAGATACAAACGCACGCCATCACAACACATGCACACACCCAAGACTGGATACATAGGCGCTGAGTACAGCAACACTACCCCTAGTACTACAAGAGCAACTGGAGTCCTTAACCGCGGACATGCCAACGCGAAGAGAAGAAACCGCATATGACGAACCGTGTGCTTCAAGGCGGTGCCCTCAGGAAGGTTACGACACCAGAGCGCCGTCACCGCCCGACCCGAGGATCAGAGTTTCCCCTGGAGCAACACGACGGGCAATGAGAGCCGCGACGACGCCTTCAAGAAGGTAGCGAGCTTCATCGCCGCTAGTCCGTCCGAAGATAGATCAGGTTTTCACCCCGGCCAACACCCACCACCACGGGATGCCACATCTCATTGACCACGCCGCCCACACGGCCATGGCCACCGGGCAGCACCTAACCACGGGCTCTGCCCAAGAGCACCGCGGAGCCACCGCCAGGGCCGCCGCCCTGCATCCAAGACTTGGACACCACCTCACCCAAGACCCATCGCTACCCCAACCAAAGATACGAGCGGAAAGGAACCGCCTTTCGCACCCCTGGGATGCCCCCAACGCCGAAACCCAAAGGTCGTCCAAAATTGGCCTCCATCGACCCGACCTGCTGCCGGGCGCGAGATGAGCACAGTCCTGCTGTCGAGCGCGAGACGAGCATGATCCTGCCGCTGGGCGTGAGCCGAGGTCGGTCCTGCTGTCGGGCGCGAGACAAGGCCGGTCCTACTGCTGGGCGCGATACAAGCGATGGACCGTAGTCGGGGGAGGGCCGAACCTTCGACGAAGGTAGCAACCAGACGACGAGGAGAGGGCCGAAGGTCGAAACAGGCCGCCTATAAACAAGCCGACGCCGGAAAGCCAGCCGCCGCCCTAGTTAACCCGCCGAGCTGCCGTGGAGCCGGCACGGCGAAGCCACCTCGCCGCCGCCTACAGCTGGGACCGCAGCCACGCCGGGCCGGGCCCCAAACCCGCGCCGCCAGCCGGAAAAAGGCGAAATCCGTCCGGCACGCATCACCACCACCGCCACCATGCCGACGACAACGAGCGCATCAGTCCCCGCGCGCCGCCGGCAGGCCCTTGCTGCCGCAGCCCGCCCTTGCTGAACACAGCCCGCGCCCCCTGCTGGCGTCAAGTCCAGACCAGGTCTGGCCGGACCTGACCGGAGGACCGCAAGGGCGCCACCACCAGGGGAGCCGGGCAGAGAAGGCCCAGACCCCGCCTCCACGGGCGCCGGGCCCAAGCCCAGCCGCCGCCGGAAGCAGAGCCGCGAGCCCTCGCGTCAGATACGAACCACCCCGACCATGAGGAGGACCCGCACGCCGCCCCCAACGTCCACAACCCCTTCGCAGGGCCGCCGGCAGCCCACGCCTCTGCCACCAGCTGCTGCCACCACGCCGCCACGCCCCGTGCCCACGCCGCGCCGCCGGCCGCTTCCGACGGCCCGCACCACCAAGAACCGAGCAAGGGAAGGAAAACGTCCGGCCGCCGCCGATGCTGGCCGGGCTTTGGCCGTCAGCTTGCTGTGGTGGCGGCAAGGAGAGAAGAAGGGGAAGGAGGGCCCTGGGCCGGCGGCTAGGGTCCCCCCCCCCCTCCCCCGGCGCTCGCGGGAGGGGGGAGTCTCGCTTAAAATAATGAGCTCTCAACCTCACATCCACACCACAAGCATAGGGAAATGCCCACACCACAAGCAAAAATCCCCTTTCCCAGTTCCCACCCTCTCACATCCACACCAGCGGCAAATAGTAGTAATCCCCGCCGCCCAACCCCCACCCTCTCCGGCGCGTGCGCTTCCGATGCTTCCGCGCCGGCGTCGGCCACGGGTGGTGCAGTGATGGTGGGCTTCTTCCGCAGCGGCAACCTTGCCTCAAGGGTGTTCGACCGGCAGTTTCTCTCTCCGCGCCCCGGCGCAACCGTACGCTTCTTCCTCCTTCCTCCCGCCCCGCTAACCCTCAGAATTGGTGATAGGGGTAGTGCCCTTGCGACTGTGGGCACGCGGAGGGCGGCCGAATGCGGCTGCTTTCCTTGCGTTAGGGCGGGCAGAGGGTGGTGTCGCTGTGGTTGCCGATTTCTTCTTTTACGAGAAAAACTTCTGATCTATTCATCAACTGTCAAGGTAGTACAAAGAACACTAAAAGTAAAAAGTATATCCAGGTCTGTAGACCATCTAGCGATGACTACAAGCACTGGAGCGAGACGAAGAGGCGCGCCGTCATCGCCCCTCCCTCATCGGAGCAGGGCAAACCTTGTTGTAGTAGACAGTCAGGAAGTCGTCGTGCTAAGTTCCCATAAGACCACCACACCAGAACAACCACCACCACCGATGAAGAGAAACGTAGATCGGAAAGATAACCTATAGACACACGAAGACATGATCCACCTGAATCCACCAAAGACAAACGCCGACCGAATCCCGCGAGATCCGCTCGAGACAAACCTTCACACGCCCTCCAACGATGCTAGAAACACCACAGGGACGGAGACTAGGTGGGGAGAACCTTATTCCATCTTCAAAGAGCCGCCGCCGCCTCGCCTCTCTGAGCAGGACACAAACCCAAACAAAACTCAGAAAAAACATGAAAACGGACCCCTCCCCCCCGCCCGCCAGCAAGGGCCGGGATCCACCGCACCTCCATTGCCCTAAGACCACAAGAGACGAGGTAGACCGACGGCGGCATCGGCGGGAGGCACGAGAAACCCTAGCCAAAGCCGCTGTGGTTGCCGTTGCTACACGTGCTTAGCCTTTGGCCTCTGGAGGGTTTGTGGGTGGGGTGAGGCCCCATTTTTGGGGTTCTACTGTTGACTATGGTACTCCTGTCTGTGTTGTAGTATGGAAACTGTGGCTAAGATATTTGCCAGAGATATCTAGAGTCTAGAGCTAATGACACCCCTGGTATTAAGCCATTTTGATGCCACACAGTGGGATACATAGAAAAATATTAATGCGACAATGTCATGCTTTGTGAATAAGTATTAGCTCATAAGTAGTGAAATGTCACGAAAAAATAAGAGGTCAAATGAAGTAGGCAATGCTCCGAGTGAACTGACAACTTTCCACCTATCACCTTAACAAGTTTAGGATAATTTGTACAACAGAGGCGATGCATGATTATCTTATCCCTATGACTTAGAGTCTTAGACAATTATCTATGTCAAGTAATTTAGTTAACTAGTTTATGGTTCGGAAAACAAAACAATGGTGTAGGATGTCAAGCTTGAAACTGGGTGTGAGGAATAATGCAACAAAATCCTTGGACTGCTGAATTGAGAGTATTTTTTTGGGAGAGTTGTTATGTAGTGCAGAACACCTATCAAGCATGAACAGATAAGTGAGCAATTGCCTAATGTGTGAACTGAGAATAAAAATACATGTAATATGGATGAATTTGTTATTGCATGTGTCCATAATCTAGGATAGATCAAACATGCACAAAATCTACACACTTGATGTTGTGGCAATACTTACTTTTAGATAAAGATATTCCTTACCCAAGATGGGGAGTGTAACTGTCAAAAGTTAAAGTTCAAGAATGTAGGCTCATATCTTTCTATTAGGTAGACATAATTCACACTTGTTGCTGTATATTGTTGATGACCAATGTGTGTTGTCTTCCTGTAATTATTGGAACTCACATGCTTTGGTGTTCTAGCATGCTCTTCATATTGAGTCTTGGTTGTGAACTTGTGATGGGAGCAAATTTCTGCAACCTTTTTATTTTGCAACTTAAGAAGATCTAACTGGTCTTTCTTCTCCTTCCCTTTTCCATTGTTGACAGGTTAATACTGTCAGACAATTCTATGAGAATTTGGTTCCAAGTTACACTATATACGACATAGATTGCCCAGACTATTCGTTTCGCAAGTTCACCGATGATGGCAAGTATCTTGTGGCCTTTAGTCGAAACCACCAAGATTTGATTGTGTACCGTCCCATCTGGTTAACGTTTTCATGCCATGAAGAATGTGATTCTCATGATCTTCCGGCCAATGCAGAGAGATTTGACAGTTTCTTTAAGCAGCTCTACTCAATCTCACTTGCATCCAGCAATGAGTACATTTGTGAGGACTTTTTCCTTTACATGGAGTGCCATCAATATGGCTTATTTGCAACGTCAACTGCACGAAGTAATGAATCAAGTGTCACTGAGGGTGCAATTCACGGGGTACCATCAATTGAGAAAATAACTTTCTATCTTGTAAGGTACAGTTATCTATTTGTCCCGATTTAGGAAGAATGCAGCTTTAAACTAAAATATATTCTGTAACCATGCTTCCCTACATTTGGTGGATTAGCACATCTGTATTTGTGTTATTAGGCTAGAAGATGGTGCAATACTAGACGAGAAAGCTTTCTGCAATGATTTTATCAATTTGGCTCATAGTATTGGTGCTTACTTGTATGAGGATCTGGTTTGCATTGTCTCTCTTCGATATCAGACAATACATGTCCTACAAATCCGAGATTCAGGCAGCCTTGTTGAGGTACGGAGAATTGGTGCATTTTGCCGGGAAGATGACGAACTATTTCTTTATTCACATGGCCAGGTACATGCAAATGTTTATATTTTTTAAGATTGCTGGGTCTGCAGTTTGTACATGGGTTGCATTCATTTTCTCATATTTGTTTCTTCCGGTTTGCGATCTACCTATCAGTTATATGATCACTTTTGGAACATGTGTACTACATACCACATGGTTTAGTGAGACATACAATTGTAGTTTATCCGGCAATATCATTATAAATCTCTGGTTTACTATCGAACTCTCAATTTTTTATTTGATATTCTTTACAAAAAAGGACTTTCACCCCGCTTTATATATAGAGCAACGATCAACAACACCGTGTAAACGCACGGCCGCGCAACACACGCACACACCCCCAAGGCAGGACACATAGGCGCTGAGCGCATCAACAACATCCCTAGCACTACAAGAGCAGCCGGGGGCTACAGCTGTGAACACGCCACCGCGAAGAAGTGAAGCCGCATATGACGAACCGTGGGCTCCAAGGCGGTGCCTTCAAGAAGGTGATGACACCGGAGCGCCGCCACCGCCCGATCCGAGGATCAGAGTTTCCTCTGGAGCAACATGACGGGCAATGAGAGCCTCAACGACGCCTTCAAGAAGGGAGCAAGCTTTGCTGCCGCCGGTCCATCCGAAGTTGGAACAGGTTTTCACTCCGGCCACCACTCACCGCCACCGAACGCCACACCCCGGCTACCACGCCGCCCACACAGCCGTGGCAACCGGGCAACACCAAGCCGCGGCTCTGCTCATGAGCACCGCGGACCCACCACCAGGGCCGCCGCCCCGGCATCCAAGACCTTGACACCACCTCACCCAAGACCTGCCGCTACCCCAACCAAAGATACGTGCGGAAAGGACCCGTCTTTCGCACCACTAGGCTGCCCCCAGTGCCAAGACAAAATGGGCCGGCCAAAACTGGCCTCCATCGACCCGTCCTGCGGCACCGGGCGCGAGACGAGCATGGTCCTGTTGCTGGGCGCGAGACAAGCTCGGTCCTGCTGCCGGGTGCGAGACAAGGTCAGTCCTGCTGCCGGGCACGAGACGAGCTTGGTCCTGTTGCCGGGTGCGAGACGAGTGATGGACCGCAGCTGGGGAGGGCCAACCAATCACGAAGATAGCGGCCGGATGCCAAGGAGATGGAACGAAGGTCCAACCGGGCCGCCTACAAACGAGCCGACGCCGGAAATCCAGCCGCCACCGCAGCCGACCTGTCGAGCTGCTGTGATGCCGAAGCTGCCACAAGAGGGACGAGCCGCCTCGCCGCTGCTGCCCACAGCTGGAGCAACAGCCATGCCTGGCAGGTGCCCCAATCCGCGCTGCCCGTCGGAAAATGCCAGATCCGGCCGACACGCACCACCAACCCGCGCCACCCAAGGATGCCGGCCTACCCCCGCGCCGCCACCTTGAGCCAGGAGGCCAGATCTGGCCGGAGGCCTGCCCGCGCCCACCCACCTGAGACGGACGCAACACATCGCCCCCTAGAGACTCAGCCGGGTCTGGGTCTCTGGCCACTGCCTGCGCCGCGCCCCAGCCGCCCCGAGCCAGATCCGGCCGGACCTGGCCAGGGAACGGGTCGCACGCACCCGCCCGAGCAGACTCGCGGCCGCCACACCACGGCCAGCAGCAGCCCGCCACCGCACCAGCGTACGCTGCACGCGTCGTCGACCCGCGCGCCCGCCGTCAGGCCAGAGGGCCCGCGCCAGCCCACCACCCCCGCACAAGAAGCTGTTCCGCGCCAGCCGCACCCTGAGCTAAGAGGAGCCAGTTCCCCGCCACCACCTATGCCGGGGGAGGGAGGCGAGGAGGAGAGAGGACGCTGGCGGCGCTCTAGGGTTTGCCCCCGGTCGCCCGCAGGGACGACACGGGGGGAGGAGCGGGGGAAGAAGAAGAGCAACCTTTCCCAAAAAATTAGCTTTGTGCGCTCGTTGTTTGATATTCTTTCGTTCATCTCTTCTAATTGTTGTCTGAAAATAGTCTTTGTTTTACCCACATCATTTCTATACAGCAAATAGCCTTTGGAGGCTTGAGCAAACCTTCATGTCTGCAATCTGCAATCCTTGAACAAGACTAATTGGAAATCGTCTGATATTGAACTTGTGAACTACGAAACTGATAATTGAGTTTATGCTTGCAGGCTGCACAAGGGAGTTCTTTTCTTCCTGGCATCAAGCAACGGTTGCTATCATTTATTTTCCGCAAGACATGGAATGAGGAACCTGATCAGGCTTTGGTTAGATACTTAGCTATCTTACACGCCATTCATTCATTTGCTATGTGATCTTGATCTGTGCTTTGCATTCTTACTTGCTTGGTTATTCCCAGGTTGATCTCAATATTTTGAATCCTCAAGTCAATTATGATGCTTAAAATCATCTCTATTTTTTTGCATTCACTGCTAAAATATTTGCACTCCCTGTCATTATCGTCTACAGTGAATCTTGCATCTTTTGAATTCTTAAAACAAACTTATGCTTAATTGCTTACGCCCCCTTCTTTCTTGGTCGGTGTGGTCTTTGTTGTGAAGGAAAAATGTTTTATCTCTACTTGTTTGAAATGGTAATTTTTATTTGCAGAGGGTCCAGCACCTGAAGAAGAAATTTTATTTTCACTTTCAAGACTATGTGGATCTTATCATATGGAAGGTACCTATAAATACTTTCAAGACTAGCTTAAATGAATCACAATAGCAGTAGGATTTTGCTCTGTTTTTCTTTTGCCTTGGTTCTTTCTTTCTTCTCTCTTCTCGTTATTCTTAAGTATTGGCTAGCCTAGGTTTTGTCTCCTTTTTGTTCCTGGTTTTGGCTGGTTTACTTTGTAAGTCTTATGCCTTCTCTGCAGTCTTCTATGTGAGATTTTTTTCTCCTACTTCATCCCTTCATTTTTCTGTTAGATTAAAAAATTTAAATTCTTCACTTACAGTTTTTGTTGTTCATTTTAGCTAGCTATCAGTAACCTAAGTATTTACAGGGACTATGTTGTTCACTGAACACATTGTTTTCTGCTAAAGAATTTTTGCAAGAGGTGTTTATAACATGATAGTGGAACAGGTACAGTTTTTGGATCGCCATCACCTATTTATCAAGTTTGGTAGTGTCAATGGAAGGGTAAATCTATTTTCTCCTGACATCTTACCAGTATTTTATTCGCATCTTGTCACCATCTAATTGCAGATGCTCTAATATATTTCTTTAGGTTACTCGAAGCACTGATCAAAACCTAGCATTCTTTGCTGTGTACAACATGGAGACGACCGAGATTGTGTCACTCTATCAGGTATCCATGATCATCAGAAATGCTGTTCAAGTGATTTGATATATTTTCCCTTGTGTTTGAACATAATACATAGTTTGTCAGCAGAATTCTTCGGAGGAGCTGTATTCATTGTTTGAACATTATTATGATCATTTCCATGCAAATCCTCAAAATTCTTTGCATGAGAAATTTATCTCGTCCAATCCCAATAGTGTTCATGCTCTTGATCAACTCCGCACCATTAAAAGTAAAGCAAGCAGCCCCTCACAGGTAATGTTGATAACGCAAGTCATATGAATATATGATGCATTTTTTGTAAACCATTCTATTGATCTGTTCCATTTAAATGCCTCGACAAGATGTGAGGATTTGTGCATGTCGCGGCGCTAATGGTCTCCTTATTTCCAAGGATGATGCACTGATTGTCGACTGTACTGAAATGGTTCAACGTATTCTAGTAATACTGTAATAGCATGCACAATTTCCACAATTGTTTTAGGAAAAGAGGTTTTCTTGGATATAACATACATAACATACAATATAAAAAACAGTTTTCTTGGATATTTATGTTCAGAATAAATTGCATAATACAAAGAGATTTTCTTGGATATAATGTGGAGAATTACAAATAATGTAGGGCTAAAATGAGTTGTATCCTTGCAGGTTAGCTTCCTGAGCATGCGTCAGTTCTAGTAGTACTAGAATTCCAATTTGTTTCAGGTTTCAGTGAATCAACTAAGAAAAAGCAAACTTTTTTTTAGCTTTAAGCTTATTTTCTGGTGGTTGTCATGCCTTTTCAGTTTTATATACCAACTTACATGAAGTTCCAGATGAGGTGGTATGCTTGTGAAAAATGTTAGAAACCCATACCTTTCAGATGAAAAAAACTAAAGGTGTGAAACGGTCACTTGTTGCTGATGGCTTATTTCTTGATAATAACTATACTTACTACATATTTCTCATTTGTGTACTCTTAAGGCATCTGATTTGTGAACAATTTACCTCTTTTGTTATGTAATGATGAACCTTTTGATGATTGCTAGTTTGCTACTTGTTTTCTGTTTAGCAGTTTGTGAAAAAGATGATGGCGTCATTGCCTTACACTTGCCAATCACAAAGTCCTTCACCATACTTTGATCTGTCAATTTTTCGTTATGATGAGAAGGTTTGTTCTACAGCTTGTTTGAATATATGTTATACAGTAGTTCCAGTTTGGCTAGTTTTCTGGCTTGAGTGTCATACCATAATATCCTGCAAGTGTTCACGTGCTTTTACTCGAGTCACCAACCTCTTTTTCGCTTTTGTCAAGCAATCAATATGGCCTCTGTAGAAAATTGAACATGAAGCACATGTTAATACATTATTAACTGGAATGTGTAAACATTTGATATTGTTGCGTTGGGCTTACTTTAAGTCTTTCATTGAACCAATGATTCTTCAAAACTCTGAGCAGGACATTGTATATCCTGCTATTTGTGGCATGTAATGTGTATAGCTTCTATCATCTTTGAATAAATAACAACAAAACAGAGATTAGATGTGCAGAGTTATCGCAAAAAATACCCCCTCATTCCCTTATACAAGGCCATTTCATACTTTTATGTCTTAACTTTGACCACTAATTTTACCAACAAAAAGTGAGTTATATGCCATAAAAAGTATTTCATTGGATGCACATTTCAAAGAACTTTCCGATGATATATTTTTTATGACATTTAGTTCATATTTTGTTGACCAAAATTATAAGTCAACATTTGACACGAAAAACGAAGTGGCCTTGTATACAAAAATGGAGGGAGTACTGCAGAGCAGCATCTTATAAATTTTTTTTCTACTTAGAATGTTAGTATTAACATCTGACTTCCACATATTGGTTATACTTGAAAATGGAGCCGCTATGTTTTTTCTCACTTGTTATGACATTATTACTGCAAATAGATACTATGCACTGCACTGATGGTCAGAGGTCCTGTTGGCCTGGGAGATGATTGGCTGTTTGCATGTTGGTAACTTGGTGATGATTTTGCATATTAGTTGGGAGAGTGAAGATGCAGCTACATTGCCATTGAGAGGGGTGGTTGCTGGTGATCTGAGGAAAGAGAAATGTGAGAGTAGGTGCGGTTGGCATGAAGGAAAAGAGTGGTGCGGTATTAAATTTTTAGTTCAATTTAATTTGATGAGATCGGCGCTGAGAGAAGCAGTGGCAGGCGATTCAAATCGGGAAGGTGGGTCAGCAGGCTGCAATATTTCTTTTGTGGGTTCCAGCTAAGGAGAGAGTAGTGGGTGCTAAGCACTGTTGCTAAAATGCAAGCTTAGCCCCTGCATGAGGTTGGGTTGAGGTGTAAGTTTAACCCCTCCTACTTCGCAGAAGGCCTGGGTAGGCTATATATTTCTTGGAAATTTAGTATCCCTGTTCCTATACAATGTGCGAGTTGTTTTATTGATATAGTATAACACTACACTTGTTTTCGACTAATGGCTTTTTCATTGCTGTAGTAAAGTAGTAATTTAGCTCAACGCTAACCTATGCAATATGAGGGTTTCCATCGTGATGAGGAGTAATGACAGCAGTGGTTTAGATGTGTCCAACTTGAACTTTCTAAATCATTTTTATGACATTCCATTACTTTGTTTATCTTCTCGATTTTGTCATACTCAAGTGCATGATAGTAATTTTCCCTTCATTTGATATATCGTGTACTTTCGTTTCCTTGTTTGCAGCTGTTTTCAGCAATTGATCGGCATAGGCATTGCACAGAGTATCCTATAAAATTTATATCAGTGAGGCAACCAAATGTCGTCAAATTTAAGATAAAACCAGGTAACTCTTGATCCATTGCTGTGACCAAGCATCTAGATTCTAGAACTAGGGTGTGTGGAACTATATCAATTTGAACTTGTATCCGCATGAGAAGTCAACATTGGTCAAGACTCATTTCCTCAAATTCTAGACTGGCAAACTTCGTCGCACTCATCCTCTGCAATCATGTTGTGCATGATCACACACGCTATGACCACCTCCCACAACATCTTTGGATCCCATACTTTTGCAGGTCCTCGAAGAACCGCAAAACGGGCTTGGAGCACTCCAAATGTCCTCTCCACATCCTTTCTAGCTCCTTGTCTTTTGGGCAAAGTGAGATCTTTCTCACCCCTTGGATCAGAGATGGTCTTGACGAAAGTCGCCCATGAAGGATATCTATCATCACAAAGATGGTATAGTTGCACGGAGGAGCTTCTCCCTCACAACCTTGCAAGCAATGGAGGCCGCTGCAACAAGTTGATGTCATTGTGAGACCCAGGCATCCCAAATAAAGAGTGCCAAATCTAGAGGTCTTGTGATGCACGTGCTTCAAGAATGATGGTGGGCTTCTTACAATGGCCTTGACATTGCCTCTGTAGAGCATATGGGCAATTTGTCCATAGCCAGTGCATGGAATCCGGAAATCCGAGCATACCTGGTCACCTTCTTGCTTCTGACAGTCCCATGAGTCGTGCGGTGTCTTCGGCAGTTCATTCTCCCATGTACTTCGGTCCAAACATCTTGACCACCATAGTAGCAAATCTGACCATCACTCGAGGCATGTGCTTTTGGACATCCGGAGGTACTTGTCCCACGAATCCGCGGCCATGCCATAGGCAAGCATCCTCAATGCAGCCATGCACTTTCGGTAACCAGATAATCCAATCTTTCCAACGGCATCCTTCTTCAAGATGAAGTAGTCATCATAGGCCCGGACACCGTTGTAGAGGTGATCGAACACAGTTCAGCTCATCTGGAATTGACGACGAAAATAGGACTCAAATAGCGCGTCGGGGACAAAGTAGTCGTCCACCAGCATCATATGCCCCCCGTGCCCTATTCCGATTCATCACTTGATGTCCCTTGATCTATCTCCGCACGTTGGGCATCTTCAATAACCGCGTACATCATCGTCGTTTCATCCTTATATTCATTCTCATCTAACGAGGACGTATCTATGAACTTGGCGTAGAAGTACTCTGCGGCCGAATGCATAGTGTTTTGCTTCAAAGTAAACAATAAAAATGTCAATAAATTTGGCTATGGCATTCGGCCGAACACTTGACGGGCACCGTGTCCGCCATGAACGGCAATGTGCAGGGCATAGGGTACCTCGGCGGTAGCCGGAGCAGGGATGGAAGGGAGGCATAGGCAAAGTTGGGGATGGCGCTCGGGTAGAGCGGCAGAGGTCCGGCAAGGCCTGAACGGCGGAGTGGGTGGTTCAGTGGCGGCGTGGGTCTCAGACTACACGGATACAAACAAAGGGGAGGGACTGAGTGAGAAAAGCGGGGCTTCGGGTGGGTTTTTTGTGTGGGCCATGGGTGTCAGACGCCTACCCTGCGGCTGTCCGGGTGCTCGCAAACCTCCCCAGCTTGCTTCCGTTTTGTGAGAATTTGGACGTACAGACCGGTCCACGGACATTTGATGCATGGCGTTGGATGGCACAAAGTGTCCAGTCTGCGCTGGACGTTTACGGGCATTTTGATGCACGGTGTTCGAGATGCCCGTATCTCGTTAATTCAAGCAAGATAGCCTCATCTCAACCCCATAGGAGCAGCAGGAGCAGCGCCCCGGTCCTCCCCTTTGATGAGGCCCATGTGTGGATCGCAGTGCTTGTCCCTCGCTGTCAGGGAGGCTAGCGGTAGCACCCCCACCTCCCATCTGCTGCCGCCAGTTTTTGAATTGGTGGAGGGAAGTTCAATGGGGAAACGTACAGGGTAGAATAAAAAAATCTGAGCGGTGGGTTCCTGTACAGAAAAAATCTGAGCGGTGGGTCCCCAATCGGTGCTAAATGTTGGAACAAATTTGGTTTCCTTGGACCCTCCTTGCTTTTTTTTCTTAGACCCGCCTCATGCTGCTTAGACTGTTTATTTTACTATAAGCACCTTGCATTGTACAGGGTCTAACCTGACCAATGAACGGTCATGAGCTCCCACACCGTAGTGATGTAATCATGAAGGCAACATGACCACATCAGAGCAAGCCAAAACGTAAGAAATCTCACCTGACTTTAAGGGTGCAACTGGGGCGGGCCTTTCTGCTAGGCCGTTAGCCTGCCCCACAAATAAGTCCGGCTAATTCTCCCATGGGATGCGACTGGGTGGGAATCCCGCGGCACCCCAGCAGATGCGGCTGCGTGCGAGTTCGTCCGTGTCTGGGCGCCGGATCTGACTGCGGAGTGAGGTCTCCAAGAACGACGGCAACAGGACGCTGCTGTGTAGAGCAGAGCAGTACGCTCCCGGGCGATGGACGTGCGGTTCCGAGGCGCGTTGACGAAGCGGGTGTTGTCATCTTCGAGGGCAATGGACGTGTGGATTCGAATGGCTTGATGAGCTGGTTGGTGTCGAGCTTCAGCAGCTGCTGGACATTGTACTGTCCATCGGGCTTCGGCTGCTGCCAATGAAGCCGGCGACAGGGTGAGTGCGGGAAAAAGTGAAAGAGAGAGCGAGGAATAAGACAGAGATGGCATGTGGGCCCAAATGATCAGGGAGAGAAGTGAGTAATCCCGGTTGGGAACTGGGATCGCCCGTAACCTGGTGTGACAAACAGGTCTGGGGTGAACATCGGCTGGGATTGATAAAAATAGGGTGCTAATTTAAAGGATTTCGAGGTAAGGGTTCGATTCAGACTTCGGGTACAAATTCAAGGTTTATTTCAGACTTTTCTCATTACGTAATCCACCGCACCCGCCCGGCTTGCATCCTGACCTGACTTGATAATTGGAAAATATATCATCACTTTTGGGACACTGGAGGGAAATTATTTGTACATTTGCTTTTCTAAGTCTTACTTTGTTTTAGTAGCATTTCTTGAGTAACTTCACGAGCATATATCTCCCTTTTCTGCAGGGTCAGATTCTGGTGCTTCCGACAGCCGAGGAAAAAGAATCTCTTCCTTGTTTCACCCATTTTTCCCGCTTGCACTGTCGATTCAGCAGACAAATATGCAGCCGACTGTTGTCAATGTACATTTCAGGAGATAGAAAAATTCTAGTCGTTGCCTCAATTGTGTTTGGCCCAATAGAAATTTTGGTCATCTGTAGTACATGTTTTATCGGCTGATCTTACTATAGGAGAAAAAGAAGTGGTTTTTGCTTCTTGTTCACGTGTTAATACCGAAGTAACCATTTTATAGGGTATCCGATGTTGGAAGATTAATGTTAAGAAACAAAAGGAATTTTTGTTCGATCATGCATGTGAGAATGCACAATTAAAGTAGCAAATATATGAAACAAATATTTTTTTACTTGATGTATTATTTCATGCTATGCTAACTGCATCATCATGTTCAAATTTGTTCTCTGTTAGTAACAGAAAAATGTGAAAGAAAGAATTTTTCTTTCTTCATTTTTTGCTGACAATATAAACTGGATACTGGTTTCAAATTTCCAGTGTACTTGTTAGCCGTTGTGGCTCTTACTAGCGCCGAAGAAGCGCGGCCGTGAGAAAGCAATTTTCTTTTTGTTATTTCTTTTGAATTACTGTTCACGTGAATGCATAGTGCTGGTTTACTGTTCTGTTTGTTCTGATTTATTCTGGTGTGTTGTTCGATTCAGGTACCGTATGATTTGGGTGGGTAAATGTTTTCGATTTATTCTGGTATTATTCTGTTCATTGGTTTTACTGTTCTCTGTTGAAGCAGTTTTTTTTGGATTTTTAATATTTCTTCTGGATTACTGTTCACACGAATGTATAGTGCCGTTTTACCTTTTTTTAGTTGTTTCGGTTTATTCGGGTGTAATGTTCTGGGTTAAAATTCGGTTATAGTTTTGGTTTTATCGAAAAAGGCTTTCGCCCCGTTTTATAAATAAAGCACCACCTACAATAAGGTCCACATTCACACACACAAAGTAGCAGCACGACATAAAGTACGGGGTTCTGCTGAGGGCACAGCTCAACAAGCCTAGAAAAAAATTAAAAAGACAAAGCGAACAGGCCGCAACAAGAGATCTAATCCAGGCCGCAACAAGAGATCTAATCCAGCTCAGTGGTGGTGGCAGAGGAGGCGGTGGTGCCAAGCGAAGAGCCATCGCACGCAGATCAGCAGTGATGATGTTGATGGCGTCATGATTCTAGGGCGGCTAAGCAGCCGCCAAAGCTGCAAGTAACTAAACATTTTAAAGATCTCGTCAGTCGCACGCCGAAGAGGAACACGTTAGATCACAAGCTTATTCTGGACTGTCCACAACATCCAGGCAAGGACCTCAATCGCCAGCCACCTAATGTGGTGGCTAGAAGGGGGCAGTGAAGACAGGCTCTATAAAGCCCTTGTCCATATTGATATTGGGGGGGGGGGGGGGGGGCAATTCAAGAAGTTTACCGCACACTCTTCTTCAAGAGCATTGCCTTTATTCTACATTTTATTAAGAGTAAATATAGATATGAAAATATAGGAACAAATGATAATTATTTAACTTAAGATGCAGAGTACAAATGTAAATACAACATACATGCAAAAGGCACAGACAAGAGCAATGTGGAGCTAAACTTCTTCAGTAACATTGGTTTTATTCAATATTTTGGTAAGAGTAAATGTAGATCTGATGTGTAGAAAATGGAGGACAAGGGAAAATAAGCTGCAAAGTGTACATGAAGAACTAGCTGACGAATATAAATACAATGATGAAGGACAGTAGATACTTACAAGAACAATGCATAACTAAATTTCTTCATAAGCATTGGGTTTATTCTACATTAATTTAAGCATTAATATAGATCTGATAATTTGAAGCGAACAGTGGATAAGAAAGCTATAATGCACAATGATGTCACATAATCCACCAGGTATGAATGTAAGGATATCGATAGGACAATATGTACTCACAAGAGTAAAGCAACGACCAGTATAGTTGCGATATCCTAGGTTTTGCGGTGCTGGTTCTATCGCCAATATACGTCGGGTGCTATGTGATTTCTTCGGTAGCATCACCTTTTTCAAGGACTTTGCTTGTACTCCTTAAGGTTCTACAATCACCCTCTTCCTTTTGGATGTCTGAAACATAAGTATAGCATTTGAATGGAAAAACATGGTATGACGATAAATGGAATAGGTGTTGATAATGGATGGGCATGGCATCTTCACATATATCATGAGTAAACTAAGCAGATGGCGATGCAACGAAGCAAAAGAAATGCAAGACACCTTATGCAAGATATGTGCAACCAATAAAACCTTGCCCAACTAGAACAGACACCTTATTAGGTGAACAGGATATGCCATCTGCCTTTGACTACTTGAGCTCAAAATAGTCATTAGGATCATATTCTAAATACGAAGCATGTGGGTTTCATTGCATCCACAATGGACCTCAATTCCTTGATGCCAAGTTTGTTACCCATTGAACTGTTCTGCAATATTCTTGTGATGTGCGCATTCTTATATTCATTGTATTACGTACAATATCTGAAAAAGCATGAAAACATAAATAATAGTGAGATTATCTTTGTAATACAAAGGATATTATAATATAATAGGGGCTCCCTGTAAACCCTTGTGTGCTATCACTGGATTCTGATGAGAGAGCCCATGTGTGCTGTAATATGGTGAGTAGATTAATATAATCTGGCACAACTACACAAAAAATAGGCTCCCTGTTGGGAGCTCCAGATGTAAGGATAGTTGGTAGATGATAGGTTCATAATATACCGTAAAGAAAGTTTATTGCCAAACCATGATAACGAGTGCGCAGAGCCAGCAAGCATATCATAGTGCAGATAATAGGGGTACACCATAACCACCATAAATAAATCGGGAAAGCGGAACTGGCTGAAAAATACAGGGTTTTGCCACTACTAATATGTAGCCTATCGATCACCTACATGCCAGCTCTATTCAGACGCGCATTTGTTACTACCAGTTTAGTCTATCAAAGACCACGTGGCTCCCACCATTTCCGGGATATTATGGTAGACCAACTCGAAGTGTGAAATCATGTAGCAGAACCGGCCCAATAGAGCTGTCGACTGCAGATGTCCCTGCTCCCCTTCCTGACAAGGAACATACTGTACTTACTAAAGAAGAACAGAAGAGGAACATGTTAAAGAATAGAAGGGGAAGCATATTATTGAGATTCCCCTTCTTTCTATAAATGTTGGTTGCCCACCCATGATGAATCAGAGCGTCCAAAGAAATGCAATTCCATGATGTCTCTCTATATGTGGCCACATGCATTTGGAAACTTAAGTGGGAGCATTAGCTAACCAATTAAATGTGTGTCTGTTAGCTAATGTCAGTATCATATCACATTCGTATTTGAAGAACCTTAGGACGTATGATTGGTGTGTTATTTAACTTTAAAGGATGGACAACTGCTAGTAGGACACAAAGCACCTACGCAGATCATAGTGTAGATATAATGGGAAAACCCTAAGCATCAGGAGTAAAATCAGGAAAGTGGAACTTGCTGAAATATATGTGCTAGTATTGCCGGTACGACTAGAAAGGCTTTGCATACCAGCTCTCTACAACTGAAGGCGCGGTACTGTTACTATCAGTCTAACTCTCAAAGGCGACACATACGATCGAATATGAAGAGTTGAAAGCGTCCATGACAATCGACATGAAGACCAACACGAAGAGTTGAAAGCGTCCATAACAAGCGACCGAATAGACATGTACACTACAAATGTCCCCGCTCTGCTTCACTACAAAGAACATACCGTACAACTATTATACTCCCTCTGTTCCTAAATACAAATCTTTGTAGAGATTCCACTATGGATCACATACGAACGTATATAGATACATTTTAGAGTGTAGATTCACTCATTTTGCTCCATATGTAGTCCATGGAGGAATCTCTACAAAGACTTATATTTAGGTACGGAGAGAGTACTTACAAAGGAAGAACAGAAGAGGAGCATGCTAAAGAAGAGCAAGCAGATTTTGGATAATAAAATGTTGGTTGGCCACACATGATGAACCAGAGTGCATAAAGAACGCAACTCCTTGCTGTCCCTCGATATGTGGCTGATGTCGCCTGAAGCTACGTCGCTATTTCCCCAAAGAGGAAGGGATGATGCATCACAACGGTGGTAAGTATTTTCCTCAAATATGAAACCAAGGTTATCGAACCAGTAGGAGAACCAAACACCATAGCGTAAACATCACCCGCACACAAATAACAACTACTCGCAACCCGACGTATAAAAGGGCTTGTCAATCCCTTTCAGGTAGCGGCGCCCCAAGATGGGCAAACGGACGCGGGAGTGTTGTAAATATTGATAGATCGAACGCCAAATAAAATAAATTGCAGTAAGGTATTTTTGTATTTTTGGTTTAGTAGATCTGAAAATAAAAGACAAATAAAATAGATCATGAAGGCAAATAATATGAGAAAGAGACCCGGGGGCCGTAGGTTTCACTATCTCTCGAGAAAAATAGCAAATGGTGGGTAAACAAATTACTGTCGGGCAATTGATATAACTTCAAATACTCATGACGATATACAGGCAATGATCATTACATAGGCATCACGTCTAAGATTAGTAGAATGACTCCTGCCTGCATCTACTACTATTATTCCACACATCGACCGCTATCCAGCATGCATCTAGTGTATTAAGTTCATGGAGAAACGGAGTAATGCAATAAGAACGATGACATGATGTAAACAAGATATATCTATGTAGAGATAGAACCCATCGTTTCATCCTTAGTAGCAATGATACATACGTGTCGGTTCCCCTTCTGTCACTGGGATCAAGCACGATAAGATCGAACCCACTACAAAGCACCTCTTCCCATTGCAAGATAAATAGATCAAGTTGGCCAAACAAAACCCAAATATTGGAGAAGAAATACGAGGCTATAAGCAATCATGCATAAAAGAGATCAAAGAAACTCAAATACTTTCATGGATATAAAAATATAGATCTGATCATAAACTCAAAGTTCATCCGATCCCAACAAACACACCGCAAAAAGAGTTACATCATATGGATCTCCAAGAGACCATTGTTTTGAGAATCAAACGAGAAAGAGGAAGCCATCTAGCTACTAACTACGGATCCGAAGTTCTACAAAGAACTACTCACGCATCATCGGAGAGGCACCAATGGAGATGGTGAACCCCAGCCGTGATGGTGTCTAGATTGGATCTAGTGGTTCTGGACTCTGCGGCGACTGGAATTGATTTTCGTCGACACCCCTAGGGTTTTTGGAATATTGGGGTATTTATAGAGCAAAGAGGCGGTCCGGGGGGCACCCGAGTTGGGCACAACCCACCAGGGCGCGCTTGGGCCACCTGGCGCACCCTGGTGGGTTGTGCTCTCCTCAGAGCACCCCCAGGCGCAGCCTTGGCCCATTAGGTGTCTTCTGGTCCATAAAAAACCTCCGTAAAGTTTCATGGCATTTGGACTCCGTTTGGTATTGATTTCTGCGATGTAAAAAACATGCAAAAACAACTACTGACACTTGGCACTATGTCAATAGGTTAGTATGAAAAAATGATATAAAATGACTATAAAATGATTATAAAACATCCAAGATTGATAATATAACAGCATGAAACAATCAAAAATTATAGATAGGTTGGAGACGTATCAGCATCCCAAGCTTAACTCCTACTCGTCCTCGAGTAGGTAAGTGATAAAAACAAATTTTTTGATGTGGAATGCTGCCTATCATGTCATATCATATTCTTTTCTTCATAGCATGGACATTTGGAATTTTATATTGTTCAAAGCAATAGTCTAATTTTGATATGATAACTTAAATACTCAAGCATATCAACAAGCAACCATGTCTTTCAAAATATCAACACTAAAATAAGCTATCCCTAGCCCATCATGCTCAATCATTGATCCATTCATGAAACACACTCGCATATTAATTACACCCAATGCTCAAGTACGATCATAGTGCCTCCTAGTTGGTGCTTTTGTAAGAGAAGATGGAGACTCAAATTCAAAATAAAAATTTCATAATGTAAAAGAAAGACCCTTTGCAGAGGGAAGTAGGGATTTGTAGAGGTGCCAGAGCTCAAAGCGAAAAACTTAGAGATAAAAACATTTTGGGAGGTGTATCCATCCTACCAACGAAAATGACTTAGAGTTCCCAACACTTCCCATGTTCCCCCCCAAAAATAAAGTTTATTCCTTTTTCCACCATATTTTCACTTTCCATGGCTAACCGTATCCACGGGTGCCTTCCATACCAACACTTTCCAAGGAATTTATTATTTGACAACATAAAGTAAAATCATTTTTCATTTCGGGACTGGGCATCCCTAATACCTTTGCCTTACTCTCGTGCAATGACAAGTGAATAAACACTCATCGTGAGAATAACACATCTAGCATGGAAAATATTAGCCACCCCTCACTGCTCCGCGAGCGAAATGAACACACAAAAGAGAATTTTATTTTGAAAATTAGAGATGGCACATACAAATTTGCTTAGAACGGCAAAAAAATACCGCATATAGGTAGATATAGTGGACTCATGTGGCAAAACTGGTTTAAAGGTTTTTGGATGCACAAGTAGTGATCATACTTAGTGCAAAATGAAGGCTAGCAAAAGATTGAGAAGTTACCAACCAAGAAACGAATAATCTCATAAGAGAGCATTAAGCATAACTAACACCGAATAATGCACCACAAGTAGGATATAATTTCATTGCATAATTATTGACTTTCGTGCTTGCATAGGGAATCACAAACCTTAACACCAATATTCTTACTAAAGCATAATTACTCATCAACATAACTCACATATCACATCATTATATCTCAAAACTATTACTAATAATCAAGTTTATTTTGTCCAATGATCTTCATGAAAGTTTTTACTATATCCTTCTTGGATATCTATCACTTTGGAACTAATTTTCATATGTTGCTTTTGATAAGCTCAAACAAATATAAGTGAAGATCATGAGCATAATTTTTCTTTCTCTCAAATTAATTTAAGTGAAGCAAGAGAGAATTTCTTGAAAATTTTAATAACTCTCAAAAAATCTAAGTGAAGCAAGAGAGAATTTCTTCAAAAATACTAAAGCACACCATGCTCAAAAAGATATAAGTGAAGCACAAGAGCAAGTCCATAGCTCATAAAAAAATTAAGTGAAGCATAGAGAGCAATTCTAACAAGTCATGACATAATTTTTTCTCTCTCAAATAGGTGTGTCCAGCAAGGAATCAAGACTTAAAACACAAAATAAAACAAGCAAAGACTCATATCATACAAGACGCTCCAAGCAAAACACATAGTATGTGACGAATAAAAATATAGCTTCGAGTAAAATACCGATGGTCGTTAGAAGAAAGAGGGGATGCCACTCGGGGGCATCCCCAAGCTTAGTTGCTTGCTCTCTTTTGGATAATAGAGGGGGATGCTGGGGCATCCCCAATCTTAGGCTCTTCTTACTTCTTATTCCTTCATCTATGGTAAGATAACCCAAAACTTGAAAACTTCAATCATACAAAACTCAACAAACCTTCGTGAGATCCGTTAGTATAAGAAAATAAATCACTACTATAAGTGCTGTATCAAACCAATTCATATTCTGTTCTTGCATTATATCTACTGTATTCCAACTTTTCTATGGCAGAAACTCATCAAAGAAAACCATAGAGCCATCAAAACAAGCACACAACGCAAAGAAAACAGAATCTGTCAAAAACAGAACAGTCTGTAGTAATCTGACTATTTGGAATACTTCTGTAACTCCAATTTTTTTTTTGAAAAATTAGGACGACCTGAGAAATTTGTATATCGATCTACTGCATAAGGAATGGGTATTTTCTCGCTCTCTGGTTAAAAATGAGAATTATTTTCGTCAGCGCAAAAGTTATTGTTTTTTCAGCAAGATCAAACAACTATCACCCAGGAAAGATCCTAAAGGCTTTACTTGGCACAAACACTAATTAAAAAAACACTATCATAATAGTAGCATAATTGTGCTAACACTCAAAAACAGGAAGCAAAAAGAAAAAATAAATTTTATTCGTTGGGTTGCCTCCCAACGAGCGCTATAGTTTTACACCCTTAGCTAGGAATAAATCAAGGATCTAACTTTTGTCATCCGTAGTTTTGGCTACTTTGGCAAGGGTTTTCTCAAACTTGGGAGGCTCTTTAAGCTTCCCTAAATTCTCAGGAAAAGAAACCATCTTTAGATCCAAAATATCCAATTGCTTGTTGCAAAGAGTAATCAAGGTATTCATGCGATTGATGCTACCATTGCGATGTTTGAGGGGTTCGTTATATTTTTGTAATTCAACCATGTGTATATGCAAATCACCAAGTTTGTCCAATATTTGAACTCCCTCTGGGGCGAAAGAAAACCCCTTATTTTGAGGTGGAACCCCCAAAATTCCTTCTAAAATTTCATAGGCAGCATTGGCATCAAGCTCAATAAAATTCCCTTTAGCGGCAAAATCTAGGAGTTGTCTATGATGCAAAGCCAATCCTATGTAAAAATTACGAAGCAAGATCTTAGCGCCCCCCTTTAAATTGCAAATACGATAAGATTCCATAAGCCTATACCAAGCATCTTTCAATTTTTCTCCTTGTCTTTGCTTGAAGTAAAGAACTTCAAAATCTAGTGACAAAGGAGGGGTAGGCACGCTAGCCATTAAGACTGGAAAGCAAGAACACAAATAGATCTAGCAAGAAAACGGCGAACGAAAAAGAGGGCGAATAAAACGACAAATTTTTGTGAAGTGGGGCAGAGGAAAACGAGAGGCAAATGACAAATAATGTAAATTGTGAGGATATGAGATTTGTGATTAGGAACCAGGTATATGTTGAAGATCCTCCCCGACAATGGCGCCAGAAATTCCTTTTGATGTCGCTTGAAGCTACGTCGGTATTTCCCTAAAGAGGAAGGGATGATGCAACACAGCGGCGATAGGTATTTCCCTTAGATATGAAACCAAGGTTATCGAACCAGTAGGAGAACCAAGCAACAGAACGTAAACATCACCTACACACAAATAAAAACTACTCGCAACCCGACGTGTAAAAGGGGTTGTTAATCCCTTTCAGGTAGCGGCGCCCCAAGATGGGCAAACAGACGTGAGAGTGTTGTAAATATTGATAGATCGAACACCAAATAAAATAAATTGCAACAAGGTATTTTTGTATTTTTGGTTTAGTAGAGCTGAAAATAAAAGGCAAATAAAATAGATCGCGAAGGCAAATAATATGAGAATCGTAGGTTTCACTAGTGGCTCTCTCGAGAAAAATAGCAAACGGCGGGTAAACAAATTACTGTTGGGCAATTGATAGAACTTCAAATACTCATGACGATATCCAGGCAATGATCATTACATAGGCATCACATCCAAGATTAGTAGACCGACTCCTGCCTGCATCTACTACTATTACTCCACACATCGACCGCTATCCAGCATGCATCTAGTGTATTAAGTTCATAGAGAAATGGAGTAATGCAATAAGAATGATGACATGATGTAGATAAGATCTATCTATGTAGAGATAGACCCTGTCGTTTTATCCTTAGTAGCAATGATACATACATGTCGGTTCCCCTTCTGTCACTGGGATCAAGCACCGTAAGGCCGAACCCACTACAAAGCACCTCTTCCCATTGTAAGATAAATAGATCAAGTTTCCCAAACAAAACCCAAATATCAGAGAAGAAATATGAGGCTATAAGCAATCATGCATAAAAGAGATCAAAGAAACTCAAATACCTTCATGGATATATAAAGATAGATCTGATCATAAACTGGAAGTTCATCCGATCCCAACAAACACACCGCAAAAAGAGTTACATCATATGGATCTCCAAGAGACCACTGTATTGAGAATCAAACGAGAGAGAGAGAGGAAGCCATCTAGCTACTAAGTACGGACCCGAAGGTCTACAAAGAACTACTCACGCATCATCAGAGAGGCACCAATGGAGGTGGTGAACCCCATTCGTGATGGTGTCTAGATTGGATCTGGTGGTTCTGGACTCTGCGATAGCTGGAATTGATTTTCGTCGACTCACCTAGGGTTTTTGGAATATTGGGGTATTTATAGAGCAAAGAGGCGGTCCAGGGGGCACCCGAGCTGGGCACAACCCACCAAGGCGCGCTTGGGCCACCTGGCGTGCCCTGGTGGGTTGTGCTCTCCTCGGAGCACCCCAGGCGCAGCTTTGGCCCATTAGGTGTCTTCTGGTCCATCAAAAATCTCCGTAAAGTTTCGTGGCATTTGGACTCCGTTTGGTATTGATTTTCTGTGATGTAAAAACATGCAAAACAACAACAACTGACACTTGTCACTATGCAATAGGTTAGTACCAAAAAATGACTATAAAACATCCAATATTGATAATATAACATCATGGAACAATAAAAAATTATAGATACATTGGAGACGTATCAGTGGCGCATGTGCTTTTCGAAAGTACAGTAGGAACATTAACTAACCAATTAAACATTCTCTATTTTAGTACATGTTAGCATCATATCAAATTCATATTTGAGCAACTAAGTTTGGAATTATGAGTGGCATGTTGTTTAGCTTGATGGGTTGAGGAGCACTGCTTGCACGTATGTCTCGAAGCACCTACGATAATAGTGCTAAATATATGGGAATGTCTACATGCAAGTCGCCTGACTTTCATCATTTGGGCCAGTCAACCATTTCAGGCGGTTGGATGAAGATCCTACGTCTCCCAACTCTTCGTCTTCCTCGCCTCTTATTCTTCCCCTAAAGACCACCACACGGGTTGCCGGCCGAACCACCGGCCCCCGCCGTCCCCTAAACCACCCACCACCTCTGATCTTCCGCCGCCCCAGGCCATCCCTCTAGCTGACCCCACCCCCTCACTCGCGTCGAGTTTTGCCTCTGGCGAGGCCCCACCATAGCCTGACGACAGCCCCCCACAACCACTGTCCCCACCCGAAACCCTAAGATAGATAATGGGGCAGCCCTCCGGCGAGCCCCTTCCTTCCCTTCGGTGAACTCCGGCGAGCTCTCAAAAATCGACTGACACAATTTTGAAATTTAGTCTACTGTCATTTAACTAGTGTGGAATATAAAAGGGGAAAACCATAAGCATTGCGAGTATAGTGTTGAGCCCGCCATGGAAGATTTGAAGGTGCAAACTGGACAAAGGCAACTTCGCAACCAATGTTTGCTTTCAACTAACAAGTAAGATCCTAAGTGATGGCCAAGAAATCACAGTAAAGTAGTGGCGATCTATTTTCTGGCTGCGATAAATAAGTTGAGACGATACAAAAGAGTACCGCCTCTGGTGCGGCACCGTGTATGCATCCGCTAAGAATTTGATGGTGCTGCGGTAGAGATGGCTGTCGGCAGCGTGGAAGCAGATCTAAGAGGGTAGATGGTGGTGGCGGGGGAAATATCCCGGCGCGGTGGACGAGATGGTCGTAGGAGCGGCGCCAGCAAGGTGGACGACGATGGGGATGAAGCGAGAGGACGGGATGCAAGGATCCTGGTCCGAAGCCGTGAATGAGAGAGGTCGATCTCTTGTAATGGACGACGACGTCGGGGTATCAGATCCGGCATGGTGGAGGAGGACGACGATGGATGGGGCGGCGGATGGAGCAGGCTGGGTGGAGAGGGTGTTTTGGCGCCCATAGAGTACGAATGGGGCAATGGAGGGAGAGAGGAAGGGGGAACCATGTCTTCAGGGTGCACTTGTCTCAAATGCGAGGAAATTTACAAACTTAGCCCCCGTTCAAAATTTCCTACATCACAACAATATTAGTCGGTTGGGGATAGGACGGTAATCTCGCATACACCGAATATTTGCCGACGGAGATTTCGGCTGACGAGAGTTTGTTTTGGCGCCCACCATGTATGAGTTAGGGAGGGAGGTGATTTCGGTCGAGGAGAAACTGTGTTTTGGCGCCCACCATGTATGAATCCAGGGAGGTGAGAGGAGGAGGCAGTTATGTCACATTTGAGTGAAATTACAAGCCTAGCCCTATCGAAACCTATAGAAAGTGAGACGATAGGCTTTGCGTGTCAGGGATAGGCAGTTATTTCCATCTCACAGATTTTGGTTTCGGACGGTTACTGCGACTTTCCTCGCTTCGTTCAAACTTTTGCATAGAAAGAGTGCATGTTTACCGTGCCAACTCAATTTGAATCTAGTTTGTATTTTTTCCGGGCAAGATCCATTTTTTATTCGAATACAAATCTATATACATCATTTTTTATATATACTTTCAAAAGCACAACACCCTTTATACATAAATATGGTTTACAAATGGCATGATCTCAGATTCATAAGGCTAGATCCACCTTAATTTGGATTTTCAAATATTTGAAACCGCTTTATGTTGAAATCCAATGTATGCATTCCTCGCTAACTGTCTCCAACTAATGTGTGTTTCATGCGGTGTTTTTTTTACTTCTCAGACATGTATAATGTGTTTCACACACGCAACATATAGTGTAATCCCGTTTAGACAGTAATTGCATATAAACCATGCATTGTCTCTAATTAAAGAATCTATGGATCACTAATATTGATAAATTATATAACATTACACGTGTCCCCAAATTAAAATGAATATGCATGTTTGATATACCAATTTTCTTTATGATATTATCGACGCCGTGATCTCTAGTTTAAATATTTGAATCCCCTTTAATCCAAATATTCGTCTCATATAGCTATCACTCATGCTTATATATCTCTCTAGACCTATACGCCTTCATAGTCTCTCGGGTATCTCTCGTGCTACTTGTATGTCGACAATGATCTTTTATCTTCGTAACACACTGACGGTATTCTCTCCCTCGACCTTCACTCTATCTCTCTCTAAGTATATCTCGCTCCCTGCTATGTGTCTCTAACTATGATTCTCCCTGTGAAATCTCTTTCTCTCACACGAACACAATCTTTGTCTCCCGGGGTCTCATTTCTCTCTACTATTCCCCTGTGTGCCACTCGCACACCCCCTCTCACAGAGAGATGTCTTGTGGTCCTTAGGTATGAGAAGCTATGACTCTTCCTCTTAAATATCTCTTTCTCACACACAAACACAAACTCTGTCTCCCAAGATCTCATATCTCTCCACCATTCTCTTGTATGTCACTCATACACACTCTCTCCCTAGAGATATCTCGCATTCCCTGATATGTCTCTCTAGCTATCACCCTCGTTGTGAAATATCTTTCTCTCTCGCGAACACAAAACTCCGTCTCTCAGGATCTCATTTCTCCCTGATATTTGTTTGTATGTGACCCACATGCACCCTCTCTCTATCTCTCCCACACCCACACACATAACTCAACCTTCTGATCCACTCGACTCTTATCTCTAACACACACACTAGCTAGCATCTTTATCTTTATCTTTCTATTTATCTGTTTCTCCATCAACCTTCTTTCTCGCCCTCTTCCTTCCAATCACGCACACTATATATGTTTCTCTCTACATGCAGTCATGCACCCTCTTTTTTATCTTGCTCTCACACACACATAACTTCACCCTCTGAACCACTCGGCGGTCATCTCCAACACTCAAACTAGCCAATGTCCCTCTAGCTAGCATCTCTATCTATCTGTAGTTTCTCTGTCAACATTTCTTTCTCGCATGCACTCTTTCTTCCTATCACGCACACTATATCTGTCTCTCCATACATGCATCTATAGGTTGATCTCTTTTGCACAATCGTTGTGTCTCACTCCCTCTGCTCGCCATAGATGCATGCTCCAGCCCACGCCACTATCTCTTAAAGACAAAAACACACGCTCAATTATCGGGCCCTCTTCCCTGCACACTCACATGCATGCATAATGTCATACCGATCCGTCCCTCCCATGTCATTGATCTTATGACTTATGTCTTCTTTGTTTTATCTCGATCATGCGTGCGTGCACACACACACATCCCATGTATACGTAGTTAATTACCCTCAGCCCTAACCCCACATCGAATCGTTCTCTTCTTGTGTGCACATAACTTCTGCCTGGATGGGTAAAACACACACTCACACTTAACAATCTCCTTCTAGCTACCCCCCTCTCTTACTCTTCCCCTATATCCCCGAAACCAATAAGACCATCCCTTCATTTAATTCTTGCCTACATGCACCATCGATATATGGTAGTCTTCCTCGGTGTCTCTCGAACAAACATGTTCTGTAGATGTCGACTCCTATCACGCGCACACGCCTTATCTTCCCTCTCTACGGGCCTCTTCTCTCTCGCACCCCCTCGTTGGTGGCCTCTGCCATACACATCACCTCTCTACGATGAAGCCACACACACTTAAATTACTTCCGCCACCGAAGACTCTGCTTCACACACACATGCGCGCGCACGCACACACGCACGCACGCACCCACATACACTAAGACTCCATCTCACACACACATGCTCTAGGCAGAGCATTTGTTCCTACCACCCTTCGTCCAACCTTACCCGTATGATAAACAATCACCTTAATTTACTTGTATAACATGGACAAATTCCACTTTACTTTAGTAGTTAGCAAACTTCTCATAATTATATAACGCAAATCACGAGCAGGAAGTGACATTTTTTACACAACCACGTTAACATGGCCACGTAAATCACTAGCTAAAGTGTAATACCATATACTTATATCCTGATGCAAAAGGTTGAGTACATGTCCGAAGAGTAGAGTCGCACACACACACTCTGTCTCTCAGAATCTCACACACATACCAGTTATGTGACGCCCCCTTAAGCAGACCCATATGTTATAATTTGTGCACCCGAGGGTACACGTGATGGTGCGCATTTATTTAAGCCGTACATCGAACCCAAACAGTAGCTGCATTCATTCCCCTCTCGCCGCCTCTTCTCTGGTCGCCGTCGCCCGATAGCCATGTCCCAGCCAAATGTAACGACATACGCCATACTCCCGCCGGAGCAGCGCTTTAATCTGGAGGCGGCATGAAGCCCGGATCACAGCCGCCCTACCTCCGGAGTCTGGACTAGTCGGAGCCGGACGAGGAGGAGTTGGAGGCGGAGCAGCACGTGGAGCCGGAGGAGGAGAACGGCGGCGCATAGCCGGAATAGGAGGACGACGACGCGGGCGAAGCGGAGCCGGAGGAGGACGATGATTTCCATTATACTCAAACTTAAAGGGCTTTGAGTTTCACGCCACATTTATTTCATAGAGATAAGAGAAAGGAAATTTTAGTGGTCATGCATGCATCTTTTTGTGCTAGTAATCCTATATAAGGGTTGACCGGTCGCTTCAAGCGGACGTGCGTGGGCGGTGGAAGAGGAAGGAGAAGGGAAGCGGGTTGTGGAGTACGCCAGCTGCAGCACGAGCTCCAAGGAACGTTCGTGCCAAACAATGCATAGTTGTATAGTATAGTCCAGTGGAGTATGAATTGGCCTTTAGGTTGCGTGTGGATGACATGGCTGCAACATGCAGGCTGTAGTTCGACAGCCTACCACTCCACTTCGCATGGTTTGGTCACGCACGTACTTGTCGAAGGCGTGCTCGAAAAAGGGCGACCAGGTCCGCTAGTCCGCATTGGTCCATGCGCCCGGAAAACAACTAATCCCAGTCGCTATAAATGTCATGCATGCTTTCATTCCGGTCTAGTGGATGGACGCGAACGTGCCGTACAACGAACCGCCTGCCAACTCCCTATCTCTATCTCTACTCTTATAATAATAATATATCTATCTATCTCTATCTCTCTTCTACTACTCTTATAAAAACAGAGTCGGTGATGATGGTGTGCCTGCCATCCTGCAATATAGGCCATCTGATTTATATTTGACGGATAGGAAGAAAACTATGGCAATTTTGCAAAAAGATACCCACACCCCTCTCCATATTTGCAAATAAGGCCTTCCCTCGTTCATACTTTTCTCTCACAAGATAAACTAGTCATACAAATGCATCTTGATGTTATGTGCAATGCACGAGGTTGTTTCCTTGGGGGTCTCTCCAGCGCGGCGTGGCCGTAGTTGAAAGTTGACGCCCCTTGAGATGCCGATGTTGAGGGGCACTCGGATTTTGTCCGATGAGCAGGTAAGTGATGAGTTTGATCACATAGTAAATGCATTTTAAAGTCTACTTCCGTGTCCATTTCCTAATTCCCTCGATGCCCACTGTTGCACAGGTTAGGCTTGGTGCCAGTGGAGATTCGCTTGCATATGTACGGGAGGGTACCAACATCAATTTGCACAACATTTACAATGGTTAAACCATTCCCGTAGAACCTTTGTCCAACATTGGGATCAGCCATGCAATGGGCCACCACCTGAATTGGTATGATGGAACCACGGTGAGATTGAAGAAGATAGCAATCCCGGAAGCCCCGACAAGGTCGTCCGCCAACTAAAATTCCACTCTCATCGCAGTGTTCGACATCACAATTGCTTTCACGAACCCTGCACATGGCGGTCAAAGGTGGACCATGTTGTCTGCGGCCGATTTGTTGCCGTACGAGTACGAAGAGGCTGTGCTCCTTTCTAACCGCATCTTCGCGGTGACAAACCAGGGGACTCATTTCGTATGGGACACATCCTACGGTATACTCTCTCTCTTCTAGTTTATTTGTTTTCAATTTTTTTGTTTTATAAGTTTCAAATTCAAATTTAGAGCTCCCCATCACATGTTGAGATTACAATGTCCATTAAATCGTTGCGTGCATGTACTAGTTTTTTATTGGTCATTTATATTGGTCACGCATGCATGCATTGCAAGTAACTTTTTTACCACAATTTCTTAGGAAACCGAGTGCAATAATTGAGTAGTTTTGCAAACTACTAGTACTACACCTGAAACGGTTGAAAATCAATACCACCACCACGCCCGCGTTTGATCGCCCTGGCCGACCCAAACCCCCTTCCTTGCCGGCGCGCGCTTCCTGCGTGAAACGGTCAGCGTAGCCCCAGAGCGTCAGTGCCGCATTAATGCCCGGCCAGAGCGGAGTCAACCTCTCACTGGCGCCGACTTTGAAGCTGCGCGACGACCGAGAGAGCGCCGCTTCCCGGTGCACGCGACTGCTCCGCATCGAGGCTGGCCATAGTTTGGATGAGTCTCCATCGTGGGGAGCCACACTAAGAAGCTGCGATGATATGGACTCCCGTTGTCCACTGTTATGGATTGTTCCATCTATGAAGAACACATGGGACTGGAACTACGAGACAGACATGTACCTAGGAGTGGACGTACGAACCTGAGTAATGTAGCATAGTAAGTGAAGTAGAAAGGCACAAATAATATGAACATGCGTGGCATATAGGAATATCTCTTACTACCACTAAATGTTGTACGTGCAATGCATGGTGATGTTATGATGTACGTGCCTAAGTACTCTACTACTATATTAATTAGAGGCACATATTAGGTTTTATATTTATTACGTGTATGGCCCGAGACCTTCCAACCAGACGCGTCTTTCTCTCTGGGTCGCACTTTATATCGTTCATACCACTAGTACTACTACGTGTGGTCTCCGACCTAGAAGTGGAAGAAGTGGAGACGCTCTACCATGATGTTCATGTCCCACTCCTTTCGCTGACGTGTGGGACATCCAGCACGTGCCGTGTTTGGCACTCCTTCATCGTAAGAGTTGAAATGCTAGCTTTCATAAAAAATAAAAATAAATATAAATCAAAAGTGATACTATACCACCCGGTTTCCTTGCTCCTCGATATCGGAAAGAATACTTCCGTTCGTCGACATGTGGGACGTCGTCCATCCTAGTCCACTTGCCATGCACGCAGAACTCCAAGGGAGAGTTACCCCGGTCATCGCGCTGTAGTAATAATGACTAATGAGCCACAAATCACAAGCCCAACCTTTCCCACTGTGAAGTTGCTTGGTCAAAGGAACCATCATGACTTCGTTGAATTCCGCTTCTTGAAGAAAACTATTGTACCAGCAGTACTGCTAGCTATAGTAGTACTTTACTCCAGCAGAGGCCTCCTTTGGTTCATAGGATAGGAATTTTATAGGAATATGAAAATCATAGGAAGTGAGATGACATGCATGTCAATTCCTATAGAGAAAGATATGCCATTTGATGCATAGGATAGGATTTTTTCCATTGAGTCTAGGCTAATGTACTGGTAATTTGCTCTAAAAACTACAGTAGTACGTAACTAGTACTGGTACATGCTCGTAATTAATTAAACAAACGTACGAGCGACACAGACACACACACTAACTACTAGTACTACTATTTCTCACATGCTGGCCAGACGCTGTCGTTCTCCTTCCTGGCTTTGTCGGTGACACCCCACCGTGCTTGGATCTCTGTCGAGCTCTCTGCAGTAGCGTGTGCGTCCTCTTCTTTCTTGCGGCGGCGGGCCTCTCTTTTCTTGAGTGCTTTCTGCCTTTTCCGCTCCCTCTGTGCGGCTTTGCCGCCTCTTGCTCTACCGCCCATTCGGCCTTGGCATCTTCAAAGTCCGTCCACGTAGGTGTGAGGTCACGAGCAGCGATGAACTCGGCACGGCGGGATGCCATCGCTTCCCTACCATTTTGTGTGCGGTCGTGGGCGGCGAGGAACTCGGTGCGGCGGGATGCCATCGCTTCCTTACTGGTTAGTGTGTGGCGCGGCGGCATGAACGACGCTTGGTGAGAGCTCTGGGGTGGAGTAGCCGGACAACCGTATAGTGCATTGGTTTCTCAAGAGCTCAAGGACATAAGACAAAGGAAATTTGGATTCCCCTTCAATCCTGGTCATTTGTTACCGAGTAAAATGCATTGGCGGTCATCGAACTTGTCTTGATAGCTCACTTTGATCATTGTATATGAGAAATGGTGATTATACGGTCACTGGCTTAGCGTATAGTTCCGTATTTGTCTGGTTGACCAGTCAAAGAGTCCGCATGCACCTCATCAGCTCCTGTTCTGTATCTATGTATCTATGCGGGCCTACTTGTCAGTGGAGAAAGAAATAAAAGCCGAAATTATGTGTATGTGAGGAATCAAACCACGGACTTGTCGCTGCAACGCACACTTGTCAGCCAAATGAAAATGGAATATTTTGCGTTAAATGCAAAAACTGATTTTTTATATTATACGTGATGCACACATTAGCGCACACCGTCCACAGACGCAAGTAGCATGTACGTGTGTAGACACTCACGCTCACGCTGTCAAACCATGCTAATGCATGCCCGTCACCCTCTCGATCAAAGTCCTGCTCATGGCACAACGCAAACGGCGAGCCTGTCACCTGCGCGCCCCAGCGGTGCCTGACATTACTGTTTAGATGTTTGCTGGTGGCCTCCGCGAACACCGAGCATGTATTCACCTGGCTCAACACCAACGTCATACTCGTGCTTGGGCACCGAGCTGCTCGACATTAGCCATGGCTCTGCACACGACGCGATGACGTGACTCGGCGCCTTGCTCATGTATATCATCCATCACAATGACAATCTATAAAACAACCTAGCTAGAGAGGGTACTATGGTACCTATATATGTATCATGAGCGACCGATCATAGTGCCACTGCACACGAGTGTGTGTTTGATCGATTCGTCCATTATTTGTAAGTTATGCATGTTTGTGTGATGTCTAATGGTGGTCGTCGAAGTCTAGCCGGCGACAAGAGTGGTTGCATGGACGCATGGTTGTCTATACGTGTTGCATACGCTTCAAAGGCTCGTCATCCATGAGTTCACATTTCACCACCACGCCAACGTCTGATTACCCTGGCCTACCGAAACCCCTTCCATCGCTAGCGCGCGCTCCCTGATACGTCTCCAACGTATCTACTTTTCCAAACACTTTTGCCCTTGTTTTGCACTCTAACTTGCATGATTTGAATGGAACTAACCCGGACTGACGTTGTTTTCAGTAGAATTGCCATGGTGTTATTTTTGTGCAGAAATAGAAGTTCTCGGAATGACCTGAAAATCCACGGAGAGACGTTTTGGAATTAATAAAAAATACTGGTGAAAGAATCAACATTAGGGGGCCCACACCCTGTCCACGAGGGTGCAGGACACGCCCCCTGGGGCGCGCCCCCTGCCTCGTGGGCTCCCTGAGACTCCACCGACGTCAACTCCAACTCTATATATTCACGTTCGGGGAGAAAAAAATCAGAGAGAAGGATTCATCCGTTTTACGATACGGAGCCGCCGCCAAGCCCTAATCTTCACCGGGAGGGCTGATCTGGAGTGTGTTCGGGGCTCCGGAGAGGGGAATCCGTCGCCATCGTCATCATCAACCTTTCTCCATCATCAATTTCATGATGCTCACCGCCGTGCATGAGTAATACCATTGTAGGCTTGCTGGACGGTGATGGGTTGGATGAGATTTACCTTGTAATTGAGTTAGTTTTGTTAGGGTTTGATCCCTAGTATCCATTATGTTCTAAGATTGATGTTGCTATGACTTTGCTATGCTTAATGCTTGTCACTAGGGCCCGAGTGCCATGATTTCAGATCTGAACCTATTATGTTCTCATGAATATATGTGAGTTCTTGATCCTATCTTCGAAGTCAATAGTCACCTACTATGTGTTATGATCCGGCAACCCCGAAGTGACAATAATCGGGACCACTTCTGGTGATGACCATAGTTTGAGGAGTTCATGTATTCATTAAGTGTTAATGCTTTGGTCCGGTACTCTATTAAAAGGAGGCCTTAATATCCCTTAGTTTCCAATAGGACCCCACTGCCACGGGAGGGTAGGACAAAAGATGTCAGGCAAGTTCTTTTCCATAAGCATGTATGACTATATTCGGAATACATGTCTACATTACATTGATGAACTGGAGCTAGTTCTGTGTCACCCTATGTTATAACTATTGCATAAGGAATCACATCCGACATAATTATCCATCATTGATCCATTGCCTACGAGCCTTTCACATATTGATCTTTGCTTAGTTACTTTTCCGTTGCCACTGTTACGACTGCTACAAACTACTACTATTACTTTTGCCACCGTTACCATTACTTCCATACTACTTTTCTACTAAATACTTTGCTGCAAATATTAAGTCTTTCAGGTGTGGTTCAATTGACAACTAAACTGCTAATACTCGAGAATATTCTTTGGATCCCCTTGTGTCGAATCAATACATTTGGGTTGAATACTTTACCCTCGAAAACTGTTGCGATCGCCTATACTTGTGGGTTATCAAGACTATTTTCTGGCGCCATTGCCGGGGACATAGCTCTATTCTTTGAGTCACTTGGGATTTTTATCTGTTGATCACTATGAGGAACTTGAAATATGAAAGAAACAAGATTTTTCCCTCAACTACGAGGGGAGGTAAGGAACAACCTTATAGCTCTACACTTGATTCTCCTTCTATTTTGAGTAAACTTGCGACACCTACTCCTGCTATTGATTCTGAAATGTCGCCTGTTATTGATGATGCCACTTCTGCTATGCATGATGCTTATGATGAAACTACTTCTATGCTTGATAATATTGTGCCATTAGGTGAATTTCTTGATGAAAAACTTGCTAGGGTTAGAGAGAATGAAATTATTGAAACAGATAATATTGATGAAAGTGATGATGAAGATTCTCCTCCTAGATATGAATTGCCTGATGTGCCTGAGGGTTATATTATGGATGAAGAAACTGCTAGAGACCTTTTTGCTTGCAAAGATAGATATGATCTTAAGAAACAGTTAGCTAAGTAATACGTCTCCAACGTATCTATAATTTTTGATTGCTCCATGCTATGCTATCTATTGTTTTGGGCAATATTGGGATTTATTATCCACTTTTATATTATTTTTGGGACTAAACTATTAATCGGAGGCCCAGCCCAGATTTGCTGTTTTTTGCCTATTTCAGTGTTTCGAAGAAAAGGAATATCAAACGGAGTCAAAACGGAATGAAATCAACTGGAGAAGTTATTTTTGGAAGGAAAGCTACCGGAAAAGCTTGGAGTGCACGTCAGGAAAGAAGGGAGGTGCCCACGAGGATGGGGGGCGCCCCACCCCTCTAGGGCGCGCCCCCACCCCCCTAGGGCGCGCCCCCTGCCTCGTGCCCCCCCCTTCGGTCCACCGACGTACTTCTTTCACCCATATATACCTATGTATCCCAAAACTTCCAGAAGATACAATAGATCGGGAGTTCCACCGCCAGAAGCCTCCGTAGCCACCCAAAACCAATCTAGACCCGTTCCGGTACCCTGCCAGACGGGGAATCCTTCTCCGATGGCCATCTTCATCATCCCGGTGCTCTCCATGACGAGGAGGGAGTAGTTCTCCCTCGGGGCTGAGGGTATGTACCAGTAGCTATGTGTTTGATCTCTCTCTCTCTCGTGTTCTTGAGATGGTACGATCTTGATGTATCGCGAGCTTTGCTATTATATTTGGATCCTATGATGTTTTCTCCCCCTCTACTCTCTTGTAATGGATTGAGTTTCCCCTTTGAATTTATATTGTCGGATTGAGTCTTTAAAGATTTGAGAACACTTGATGTATGTCTTGCCGTGCGTATCTGTGGTGACAATGGGATACCACGTGATTCACTTGATGTATGTTCTGGTGATCAACTTGCGGGTTCCGCCCATGAACCTATGCATAGGGGTTGGCACACGTTTTCGTCGTGATTCTCCGATATAAACTTTGGGGCACTCTTTGAGGTTCTATGTGTTGGTTGAATAGATGAATCTGAGATTGTGTGATGCATATCGTATAATCATACCCACGGATACTTGAGGTCAAATTGGAGTATCTAGGTGACATTAGGGTTTTGGTTGATTTGTGTCTTAAGGTGTTATTCTAGTACGAACTCTAGGGCTACTTGTGACACTTATAGGAATAGCCCAACGGATTGATTGGAAAGAATAACTTTGAGGTGGTTTCGTACCCTACCATAATCTCTTCGTTTGTTCTCCGCTATTAGTGACTTTGGAGTGACTCTTTGTTGCATGTTGAGGGATAGTTATATGATCCAATTATGTTATTATTGTTGAGGGAACTTGCACTAGTGAAAGTATGAACCCTAGGCCTTGTTTCAACGCATTGCAATACCGTTTACGCTCACTTTATCATTAGTTACCTTGCTGTTTTTATAATTTCAGATTACAAATACCTTTATCTACTATCCATATTGCACTTGTATCACCATCTCTTCGCCGAACTAGTGCACCTATACAATTTACCATTGTATTGGGTGTGTTGGGGACACAAGAGACTCTTTGTTATTTGGTTGCAGGGTTGCTTGAGAGAGACCATCTTCATCCTACGCCTCCTACGGATTGATAAACCTTAGGTCATCCACTTGAGGGAAATTTGCTACTGTCCTACAAACCTTTGCACTTGGAGGCCCAACAACGTCTACAAGAAGAAGGTTGTGTAGTAGACATCACTAAGCTGAAAGAAAAGTCTTTGAATGCTAGAATGAAATACGACCATGCTTTTGCTACTTCACCTATCTGTATTTCTGATAAGGATTATGATTTCTCTGTCGATCCCGAGTTAATTACTTTGGTTGAATCTGATCCTTTTTATGGCCATGAATCTGAAACTGTTGTGGCACATCTTACTAAATTGAATGATATAGCCACCCTATTCACTCATGAGGAAAAAAATTGTTAGTACTCTATCCTTAAGTTATTTCCATTCTCATTAAAGGGTGATGCTAAAACATGGTTTAATTCTCTTGCTCCTGGTTGTGTTCATAGTCCCGAGGATATGAATTATTACTTCTCTGCTAAATATTTCTCCGCTCATAAGAAACAAGCTGCCTTAAGGGAAATATATAATTTTGTGCAAATAGAAGAAGAGAGTCTCCCACAAGCTTGGGGGAGGCTTCTCCGATTACTTAATGCTTTGCCTGATCATCCTCTCAAGAAAAATGAAATACTTGATATCTTTTATAATGGACTAACCGATGCTTCCAGAGACCACTTATATAGTTGTGCTGGTTGTGTTTTCAGGGAAAGAACTGTTGAGCAAGCTGAATTGCTATTGAATAATATATTGAGTAATGATAATGATTGGACACTTCCTGAACCAACTCCTAAGCCAACTCCGAAGAAAAGGGGTATTCTATTTCTCAGTCCTGAAGATATGCAAGAGGCAAAGAAATCTATGAAAGAAAAGGGTATTAAAGCTGAAGATGTTAAGAATTTACCACCTATTGAAGAAATACATGGTCTTAATAACCCGACACAGGTAGTAAAGGTAAATTCCCTCTATAGATTTGATGAAGGTGATATTCCTCGTAATAAGTCTGCTAGCCAATGCTTGGATGAGTTTGATAATTTTATTGTTAAACAAGAAAACTTCAATGCTTATGTTGGTAGACAATTGAAACTTAATGCTTATATGGTTGAACACTTGAGTGATTATATGTCTAGAGTTAAAGGTAACCTTAAAATTATTAGTAAACATGCTTCTATGGTTACCACTCAGGTAGAACAAGTGCTTAAAGCACAAGATGATTTGCTCAATGAAATAAATAATAAGAAAAAATGATAATGCTGTTAGAGTTGTGACTAGAGGGGGTAAAATGACTCAGGAACCTTTGTATACTGAGGGCCACCCTAAGAGAGTTGAGCAAGATTCTCAGAGAACTAATTTTGATGCACCTAGTCCTTCTAAGAAAAATGATAGGACTTTGCATGCTTCTAGTGAACCTGTTGTTGACACACCTGAGAATCCCAATGATATTTCTATTTCTCATGCTGAAACACAATCTGGTAATGAACATGAACCTAGTGATAATATTAATGATGATGTTCATGTTGATGCTCAACCTAGCAATAACAATGATGTAGAGATTGAACCTACTGTTGATCTTGATAACCCACAATCAAAGAATCAACTTTATGATAAGAGAGACTTCGGTTGGGGACATACATATCCCCGTTGAGGTAACCTAGTGTTAATCAAAAATTCTCCGGTTTCATGTTATTCGGAAAGAGTTTGTTAACAAGACTTGATCAATCTTGTTAGTGGATTCCTTTTGATGAGCATGAGATGGATGAAGTTAGAAAGCACAACTCTCTGTACCCTCATTTTACTTTCTGTTATTTAGATTAAATAAAGCAAAAATAGTATTTTCCGTCTATTTTCTGAATTATCCTTGGGATAAAAATACCCCGAAAATAGAAGTTCTCCAAATGTCCTGAAAATGAAATATGATTTTTTGTAGAATATTTGAGAATTACTGGCACTGAGAACACACCAGGGGCCCCCACCATTTGGCCACGAGGGTGCAGGGCGCGCCCACCCCCCTGGGGCGCCCCCTGCCTCGTGGACCCCACATGGACCCCCTCCACTTATTCCAGCACCCACTCACTTCGTCTTCCTCCAGAAAAAATCCTCCCATAGCTCAAACCCGTGTTTTAGCTCATCTTGAAGCCATTTTCGATCTCCTTGCCCAAAGCTCCATTCACAAATTTGTTTGGGGAGATTGTTCTCCGGTATGTGACTCCTTCAATGGTCCAATTAGTTTTTGTTCTAGTGCTTTATTTATTGTAAATTTTTGCTGCTAAGGTGACCCTGTTCTTGAGCTTGCATGCTAAATTTATATGGTCCAAAGTAGTTTTAATGCATGATATGGCCTCTAGGCACTTGTGGGAGTAGTTGCTATCAATTTTTTTTGAGTTTGGTTCACTTTTATTTTGAGTCACTGAAAATTTTAGAATTTTTTCAGAGAAAGAAAATGTTTAGGAAAATGTACCAAGGTGGTTCCTCAAGGAAGCAAGGACCAAGGCTTGCGATACGGGGGCCGAACGATGAACCACCGAGGGAAGCTCAAGTGCGGCCTTGTGAATGACCGTTAGAGGAGTTTATGGTCGAGGCAGGCATCAATGATGAATTTGACGCGTATATGCGTAATGCTGATCTTGAGGACTTCGTGTCAGATAAGTGCCTGCAGTACCACTACCTAACTGATTCCTCTATGAGGAGGTTTAAATTTACATCCTCGCGCAATTCTCACACTGTTTTATTTGATCTTTGTGATAAATCATATACCATGGACTTAGAAGATTTTAATACTGCTTGTAAACTCCCGTAGTGGGGCAATGTTAGTGAACCTCGCAAATCTGAATATAAAGACTTTATTGCTAGTATCACTATGGGGGAATCTAGGGAAATCACACAAGCTACCATAGGGAGCATTCATTTCCCTTCCATACATTACTTTGCTCTCTTTATTGGTAGAAGCATTAACGGTAAAGATGAGGCTTGTCACATGTGCATTCCAGATCTTAGTGTCCTCAAGAGTGCGGTATTAGGTGATAAACAATATAACTTGGGGGGCATTGTGGCACAAAGGTTGCATCTTAATGGTATAAGTGGAGATTTGTTTGGTGGAATTTATGCAACTCGTGTAGCTAATTATCTTAATGTACCCATACATGGAAATGATATAGAGCTACCTCCTGCTTACCTAGATTATAATGCTATGGTTCGCCATCAGTTTCTTGAGAGGAACAAACAGTTCCTCCATTATAGACTAATCTTTGACAGATAGCGCACTGTCCATGTTGCCCTCCCTGCTCCTACTTTCTTTAACTTTCAGGCAAAAAGGAGATATGTTATAACCAGGGAGGAGGCGAACGAGTACAAGAGGAGGACGGAGGCAGCTCGCCTCCAAGCTGCAGCTTTTCAAGCAATAGCTGCTGCATCTCAGTACGACTCCAGCTACAATTTTGGATATCCACCAGGCCAGCAGTGGCCATAGACCAACTTAGGCCAAAAGCCTAAGCTTGGGGGAGTACGTATTTCTCACCCACATTACATTCATGTTCACACACTCATGCCAGTTGTCGGTGCTCATACTTTTCCATTGTACTATCCATGCTAGTTTATTTTCTTTTCTAAGACTTCTTCTTGTGTGTTTGAAAAAGACCTTAAGAAAAACCAAAAAAACAGTTGTAACTTTTAGCTAGTTTACTTCCCATGCCTGTAGTAGTAGTAATTAAAAGAAAACCCAAAAAGATTTCTCATTCTTCTTTTGCTTGTTGGGAGCTTTCCCGTGTAAATAGTTTTATTTCTTTTCTTATTTTTTGGGGGCCGAGAGGAGAAGACCATGATGAAAATGTTGAGTGGCTCTCATATGCATTATTGTTGATTTAACCAAGAGCCCATATTACCTTGTCTTCTCCCTTGTATTAAATGCTTGCAGATTCCAGCTTAGTCCAATGCACGTGCACTATATTATCCACACCATTCGATCGTGCGAGTGAAAGGCAATAATGACGATATATGATGGACTGATTGAGACGAGAGAAGCTGGTATGAACTCGACCTATCTTGTTTCTGTAAATATGATTAGTTTATCATTCCTGATTCAGCCTATTATGAATGAAACATGTTTGCAATGACAATTAGAGATTATAGTTTCCCATGCCATGCTTAATTAGCTAGGAGTTTATAATGGTTTACCTTGCATGCCAACATGATATTAAAATGGTTGTGATGTGGTATGATAGGGTGGTATCCTCCTTTGAACGATTCGAGTGGCTTGACTTGGCACATGTTCACGCATGTAGTTGAAACAAAATCAACCTAGCCTCTACGATATTTATATTCATGGTGATTTATATCCTGCTCATGCTTGCACTCATTATTGATTAATCTTAATGCATGTTCATGACTGAGGGAGTCCTGGATTAGGGGGTCTCCGGACAGCCGGACTATATCCTTTGGCCGGACTGTTGGACTATGAAGATACAAGATTGAAGACTTCGTCCCGTGTCCGGATGGGACTCTCTTTGGCGTGGAAGGAAATCTAGGCAATCCGGATATGTAGATCTCCTCCCTTGTAACCGACCTTGTGTAACCCTAGCCCCCTCTGGTGTCTATATAAACCAGAGGGTTTTAGTTCATAGGACAACAGACAATCATACCATAGGCTAGCTTCTAAGGTTTAGCCTCGACGATCTCGTGGTAGATCAACTCTTGTAATACTCATATCATCAAGCAAAATCAAGCAGGACGTAGGGTATTACCTCCTTCAAGAGGCCCGAACCTGGGTAAACATCTTGTCCCCCGCCTCCTGTTACCATCCGCCTTAGACACACAGTTCGGGACCCCCTACCCGAGATCCGCCGGTTTTGACACCGATATTGGTGCTTTCATTGAGAGTTCCACTGTGTCGTCATCGTAAAGGGGGATGGCTCGTCTCATTGTCAAAGACAACATCACTTCGGGGGGAGCCCTGGCTGTAGGCCAAACTCTCCCACTAGGCGGCTTTGTCATGACCACCCACTCGGTCGCTGCGCCAACGATGACTTCTCGGGTCATAGAAAACAGCCTCCACATCGGCTCAAAATTCGCCGAATAGATGGATCCAATGGAGCTCTCCTCTTTGAACGAGCTCTTGGATCGCATCGCCGCTCTGGGAGTCGCTACGGACTACGATCGGATCGGGCTTAAACCCGACCAAAGGGAGATTAACTCCCCGCCGGTCACCCATCAAATAGGGGTGGTGGAGGAACAATGCGGAGTTTCTCCCTCTATCCTGAGGACGAACTATGTCCGGATTCCCGAGCCCTCCGAGCCGGATACTCGCTCATGGGAGGACATCCCCCTAACCATGAACCTGGAGTTAGGTAGCATACCGAACCCGCGGAGCAACATCCCGGAGTCCGAACTTCTAAGATCGGAAACTCCCCCGCCCCGGGATCTCAAATTGGGTCAAGATCTGGACTTAAATCCACCCACCCACCCAGATACAAACGATCTTTCCCACATTAGACAAGCGCCCCAAGAGACAGTACATCACTATTGGGCCAGATTCCTCCTTGTAATGAACAAGGTCAAGGACTGTCACGAGGAAGACACAATTTCGTTCTTTTGCAACAATTGCACGGACGAGGGGATCCTCAACGCCATATGTCGCCGCGACATTGCACACTTTGCCAACTTAGCGGCCATAGTACGGAAATACTGTGTGATGGAAAGCACCTGGAAAACCCAAACACAATTCTGGGATAATCCGGCCTTGATAAAACCCCCAGTACAAACTAAAAGGGTGCACTCTCATAAGTCGCCCGACTCAATTATAAAGAAACAAAAGCCCACTACAGGGCGTGGAACCGTATTGGAGGGATGGCTTAACGGCCCCTGCAAAATTCATAGTACAGCAGATGCCATACCAACACATAGCCTTAGAGCATGTTGGGTACTCCGGTAGGTGGCCAAAAGCGGTGAGGATCTCCTCATCCAAAACACCCCAGAACACCTCCCCGGGGATCACAATACATTACAGTCTTCGAGACCTTCGCCTCAAATAATAGGCATAAGCGAGTACTCCACAGCCTTGCCAAAGTCTGTCACATAGCAGCAACAAATTCATGGAGCGACACAGCTATCACCTTCAATGCCAGTGACGAACCTCAATTCCGAACAACCCGAGCACCAGCTGCTTTGGTCCTCAGTCCAATTGTGGACGGCTTTTGGCTCACTAAAGTGCTCATGGACATCGGTAGCGCATTAAACCTCATTTATGAGGAGACCCTTCAAAAAATGGGAATAGACAACAACTGCATAGAGCAAAGCAGCACGACCTTTCAAGGAATTATCCCTAGTCGGGAGGCATGTTGCGCTGGGAAAATCACACTAGATGTGGTATTTGGCACTCCGGAGAATTACAGGTCTGAAGAAATCACATTCCAAGTTGCCCCATTCAGTAGCGGATACCACGCCCTTCTGGGGCGGGAGGCATTCACGATTTTCCAAGCCATACCCAATTACGGGTACATGAAGCTCAAAATGCCCGGACCCAATGGAATCATCACTCTAGCTAGTGATCCGGACATAGCACTCCGCGCCGAGAACAAAACAGCCGCACTGGCCCTCGAGGCACTATTCGAAGCCCTTGTGGCGGAGGAGTTAACCACGCTACGCTCTACAATGGACAAGGACGACGTGATACTAGACAAAAGATCCAAGTCCACCTCCTTTAAACCAGCGGACGAAATAGTCAAATTCCAAGTCCATCCAATGGATCACACTAAAACAGCATCCATCGGGGCATAGTTAAACCCCGCTGTAGACACCGCACTACGGGAGTTCCTGCACGAGAATTGGGACATATTCGCCTGACATCCTTCATACATGCCAGGAATCCCACGCAGATTGGCCGAGCATAGCCTCAACATTCTAAAAGGATTCAAGTCGGTCAAGCAGACTCTTCGGCGTTTCTCTGAACCTAAGCGACAAGCCATGGGAGAGGAGCTAGCCAAGCTACTGGAGGCCGGATTCATTAGAGAAATAAAACATCCGGACTGGCTAGCCAACCTGGTGATGGTACCAAAGAAGGACAAATCCCAGCGCCTATGCGTCGACTTCAAGGACCTTAAAAAGGCTTGCCCAAAGGATCCCTTCCCTCTCCCTCGCATCAATCAAATCATCGACGCTACTGTAGGACACGAATCATTGTGCTTCCTCGACGCATACTCCGGTTACCACCAGATTAAGATGGCAGAGTCCGATCAAGCCGCAACAACATTTATCACTCCATACGGCCCCTTCTGTTTTAACACAATGCCCTTCGGGCTCAAAAACGCCAGCGCAACATATCAGCGCATGATTCAGACATGTCTGGAAAAGAAGATCGGCAAGACAGTGGAGGCATACATAGATGACGTGGTCGTTAAAACCAGACACGCTGACTCCTTAATAGACGACTTGAGGCTCACATTCGACAATCTCCGAACATACGACATTAAGCTCAATCCGAAAAATGCGTTTTCGGCATACCCGCCGGAAAGCTCCTGGGCTTCATCGTCTCCAGTAGAGGAATTGAAGCAAATCCGGCTAAAATCCGAGCCCTGTCGCAGTTGGCTACACCAACCGACCTCAAGCGAATCCAGAAGTTAACTGGATGTGTGGTGGCCCTAAGCCGCTTTATCTCCCGATTAGGAGAAAAGGCACTCCCCCTTTATCACCTTCTTCGGCGCACCGAACACTTCGAGTGGACGGACACAGCCACGGCCGGATTGGAAGACATAAAAGCCATCCTGGCCACCAACCCAATCTTGGCCGCGCCAAATGTCAGCGAACCAATGCTATTATATGTAGCGACAATGCACCAAGTTGTAAGTGCAGTGCTCATCGTCGAACGAGAGACAGATGGACATAAATTCCCACTTCAAAAGCTGGTATACTATGTATCTACCATCCTCACTCCATGCAAATCATGATACCCACATTACCAAAAGATAGCATACACGGTATTAATGGCAACCCGGAAATTACGACACTACTTTCAAGAGTGTTCAATCACGGTGGCCTCTGAAGTACCACTCAACGACATAATAAACAACCGCGATGCCACAGGCCAGATTGCCAAATGGGCCATCGAGCTCCTCCCGTTCGACATAACATACAAACCACGGCGAGCCATCAAGTCGCAAGTGCTGGATGATTTCATCGCCGAATGGACAGAAGCCGAACTCCCTAAAGAGTACGACGCGTACTCCAATTGGATCATGCACTTCGACGGCTCTAAAATGCTGGCTGGTCTGGGGGCTGGCGTCATCCTGACGTCCCCCACCGGAGATACAGTTCAATACGTACTCCAAATACTATACTCAGACTCCAATAACGCAGCCGAATACGAGGCCTTATTGCATGGTCTCCGGATGGCAGTTTCCATGGGCATTCAACGCCTGGAGGTGCGTGGGGATTCAAACCTCGCAATATCCCAAATAAATGGAGACATCGATGCCAAGGATCCGAAAATGGCGGCATATCGCAACGCCGTTCTCAAAATGTCAGCTCAGTTCGAGGGGCTTGAATTCCACCATGTGGCTCGGGAAAATAATCAGGTGGCAGATATCCTCGCCCGTCTCGGCGCTAAGCGCGACCCTGTCCCACCTAACATCTTCCTGGAAAAACTGTTTAAGCCATCGATGGTATGGGAAGGGGACACTGGCAATAATAGCCCGGATCCGGCCACAACACTGGATACCGAACACTCTGACACAATCGGAGGCTCTGCCATTGAAATAACACCTTCAGCCCACGTAATAATGGCCGTCATCGCCCCCTGGACAGCGCCATTCCTGGCCTACCTAACCAGGCAGGAACTACCCGAGGACCAAAATGAGGCACGCTGCATAGTGCGGCAATCTAAATCCTACAAGGTCCATGAGGGAGAGCTTTATAAGAAAAGCACTACCGGAGTCCTTCAAAGGTGCATCTCTGAAGAGGAAGGGCGGAAGCTTTTGGCAGAAATCCATGTCGGACTCGTTGGCCACCATGCCGCAGCCCGGGCCCTTGTAAGCAAGGCCTTCCGTACAGGTTTTTATTGGCCGACGGCCAGGGCAGATGCGCAGCATCTGGTCCAACATTGCGTCGGTTGCCAGCTTTTTGCAAACCAAAGCGATATGCCGCCTACTGCCCTCCAAACAATCCCAATTACTTGGCCCTTCACGGTCTGGGGGCTTGACATGGTTGGACCCCTTAAAGGGGGAACCCATAAGAAAAAATACCTACTGGTCATGGTGGATAAATTCACCAAATGGATAGAAGCCAAACCCGTCAAGACGGCTGAATCCGGACCGGTGATAGACTTCATATCTGGGGTTGTACACCGTTATGGCATCCCCCACAGCATCATCATTGACAACAACACGAATTTTACAGCCGATGAGGTGAAACTCTGGTGCAACAATATGGGCATCAAGCTCGACTATGCTTCTATCTATCACCCGCAAACAAACGGTCAAGTTGAGCGAGCAAATGGTCTTATCATGAGCGGAATTAAACCCAGAATAGTGCGGTCCTTAAAGGAATCAAACACGCACTGGGTAGAGGAGCTCGACTCCGTACTATGGGGGCTCCGGACCACGCCGAATCGCACTATCGGATACACACCGTTTTTTATGGTGTACGGCGCAGAGGCAGTTTTGCCTTATGACATAATTCATGACTCACCTCGAGTGCGCATGTACGAGGAAAAAGACGCCGAGCTCGATCGGCAGGATAGTTTGGACGCCCTGGAGGAGGAGCACGACGTGGCAAAGGCCTGTTCCGCATTTTATCAGCAACAGGCTCGAAGGTATCAAAGCAGAGAAGTACGGGCCAAAACCTACAACGTTGGCGAACTAGTTTTACGCCTGCCGGAGAAGAAAAAGAACAAGCTCAAGCCCAAATGGGAAGGTCCCTTCATTATTGACCAAGTTCTGACCGGTGGAGCGTACCGTCTGCGGGATGCATCGGATAATCGACTCGAGCCAAACCCATGGAACACAGCCAGACTACGACGATTATACACCTAACGCCGGACTATATATTCGTCCCCTCACCTCCTTCAATTTTTTTGCATATATGTCTTTTCTCTTTCCTCTCCTTTTATCTCTCATCCGGGCCCTAAAGGGCTAAACTTGTGTCTTGGTTGCACAATCGTGCCGCGCTAGCCGCGCTCATTATACCTGGGGGCTTCTTATACAGAAGCTTAATATAACTATTTTTCCGGACCTTATGTCCCGCACATGTGTTATTCTTCCGCATGTACCCTTTTTTCGCCATTATATGCATCGATATGACTTAAGTTTTGGCCAAGCTGGGTTGCCTGGCTCTTGTATTTATGCCCTACGTTCCCGTTAATTCAGCTAGGGCATAAGGGGAGCACCTCTGCGATTGTTACTACCGGGTCAGCCGGATGTGTACCTCAGACTGGGTGAAGCCAAAAGCTAGCGTTCTTAAGGGAATATTCGGTCGGCGAACAAAAGATGACTTTTATTTAATTTGAAAAAATGGCCCCAGATGTTTATAGCCTGCGTTCCTTTTCGCAGTTTGTACATGCACATTAGGGCATGCGTACCCAGGGAAAGGAACCCTTAACGGAACTATTCTCCCTGGAAGATGTTTCTTACTACCCATGTAATATAACATAGCTAGTTGGGTAATTGTCTGTTCAAGCACTTATGACCCCTACGCCTGGTTTCCATGCAATACCCTGGTTTTTACATAATCGAGCAGGTATTCAGATACACTCCGGACTATCGGGTCCAGAGGTCAAAGCGAAAAGGTCCGCCATGACAATTGATTTACAATCTGGCTTGGGACATTACATATGTCACTTGAAGTACACAGTCACTAAGACTGATTAAATTCTTCTTCTATACCATCCAACAGGCTGTCTAGCCTAAGATCCTGTTGTGAATACTTTGCGGCTAATTCTACTTGATCATACACTAAACTGACGGGAATCTCCTTCCCATTAGGCCCCACAGGTCCGACCTCGGCCATGCGGTTTGGGTCCGCTTTGGTGTATCGCGTCTTCACCATAGCCCAGGCTTCCCTCGCACCTTGTCGGCAAGCTGATATCTTCCATAATCGGAAGCGCCACCGCGCTCCCTTGAGCTTCTCTACAAGCTCTCCCATGCCTCCTGGTAGGGATGCGGCCGGCCACAAGGCTTGGGCAATACCCTGCATCACCTGCCGAACTTGCTCATGCAGTTGTGAGAGCTCTGGTAGAAGATCACCCGAAGACCCGGGCATCTCTTCCGCGGGACGACCCGTCAGCATACCTGCAGACACAACTCTGTCAGCCGGCTTCTTCGCCGAACTCCTTTAAAAGTTCGTTCAAGCACTTACTAAAAATGCCGCGCCGAAGCTGCTTATTCTCATTCACAGAGTCTGCTAGCTGGGCTCGGACATCTTTCAGTTCCTCGCCCAGCCGGGTATTGGCGTCTTGGAGATTGTTTTTCTCCTGCCTGACTCACGTAAGCACGCGCTCACCAGCATTTAGCTGTCGATCAGCATGTGCCCCATTCACCACTACGGGCTCCGGATTCACTCCGGGGCCACCTGCAACATCTATTGTTAGATTTGCATAAATGCCACATACTACCTGGTACCTGCCTTCTTTGCAAGGGAAACATGTGTTACCAGAGGGACCCTTCTCGGACTCCCTCAACGTGGCAACAGCGGCCCCTAGCTGGGCCTTGCACTCTTCCAGCTCTTCAGACAATTGGGAATTCTTCTCTGTAAGAACCTACTCAAATAAATGATCCTTAAATCAGTTGTGTCAACTGTTTCAAGTCTCAGGGGCTACTAATACATATAATCGTCAGATTTACTTACCCGTATATCCCTTACATACTGGTCCATGGCTCTATCTAGACCATTTTGAGCAGCACAGATGTACACGTCTCCGGAATTGAAGGCATCAAATGCCTCTAGTGAGAAACAAGCGTCATGGAGTACGGCCCGGCGACGCCTGTGATTCATGGCGCTCTCCACTTCGGAATTTGTAGCAGATAGTCTGTCCGCATCCTCTGTAGGAGGAACATCCGGTGTCTGCCTCGCATTAGCTTCCGCCTCTATGTCCGGCCCTGGAGCCAGACTGGTCGAGGCGTGATCGGCAGCCTCTCCGGATATAGTCCGGCGGGCGTTTTTTCTAGGAAACACGGATGCCATTATACTTTAAGCAAGATGACAACCACGGAATGAAGTTTTGTGTTATACCTCAGTGCTAGCATCTTCGTCCTGACTGCCTTCCTTTTTTGTCTACCCGGCTTCGGCGCCTCTTGTTGGCGAGTTGCTGCAGGTTCGCACGGCGTCCCAAAGGCCTTCCCTATAAGACACCATACATGTATGGTAGGTGAAGTGCATAAAAGGGAATCCTTTTTTGGGAGTTGGGACTTTCGTTTTTCTTACGTGCGACGCAGGGAGTAGTCCCGGATAGTCGGCCGTTATGGCCACCATGGCGTCATCGCAACTCAATTGATAGAATTGCCTGTCTATCAGCTCCACGAATATGTCCGGATCCTCTTCAAGTCCGGGATCGAGGGCCCGGCCAGGGTCCTCTAGTTGTGGAGCTAGGCTGTTGACCTCCCTTATCGCTTTTCGTAGTTCCTACTGCGAAATGGCAAGGTGAGTACCTACGGTGAAGAATGCGGGAAGGTTGAGAGTAAAAAGGGTACAACTCACCCAGCTTGGAGGGTTGTACATGGAGAATCCGTCCCGTGGTTTAATGTGGATGAACTCCTCCTCCTCTCCCTTGAATAACTCGGACAGAACTTTTGCTAAAGCAGCAGGTGAGTCCGGTCCCTTGCGCGCGCAACGGGTGGCATCGTCTTCCCCGTTAAAACACCACATGGGGTGCCCTCGATATTGAAGTGGTTGCACCCCCCGCATTATGGATATTGACATAACCTCGATTGTTGTCAATCCTGATTGAGCCAGTGCTTTAATCCGGTTCATCAGATAAATGACTTCTCCGTTATCTTCCTCCTGGGGGCTCCGTGGGCTCCAACTTCGACGTTTCTTCAGAGGAGCATTGTCGAACTCAGGAAGACCCCACCGAACAGGGTCTGGAAGAGGGACGTCCTCCATGTAAAACCACTCCGAAGGCCAGTCTTCGGACGTCTTCTTTGGAGTATCGGATGGGTATCCGGTCTCGGGGATGCGCCATATTTCGGCTCCGCCCACTTGATAAAGTGACCCCTTCTGTGTGTGGGGCACAAGGCAAAATAGCCTTTTCCACAGCTTGAAATGAGCCTTGCAGCCCCAAAACAGCTCACAAATGGCAACATAGTCGGCGATGTGTAATATGGAAGCGGGGGTGAAATTATGCAACTGGAGGCCGTAAAACTCCAGGAGTCCACGGAGGAACGGATGAATCGGAAATCCGAGTCCCCTTAGTTAGTAAGGGAGAAGGCATACCCGCTCCCCCTTGGAGGGATTGGGGAAGCTCTCGGCTTGCTCCACGCCATTATAAGTGGCGAGCCCGGCTCTGACGGGAACCATATACGCCGGAGGGGGAAATCCCTGGGTCTGCAACTCTACTAATCGGCCGTGTGGGATGGAACACATCTCCCAATCACCGGGCTTGGGGCTATGGGAGCGAGAGGAGGAGCTACGATGGCCAGCCATGATGGAATGGTTTTTTCCGAGCGCGCTCTGATGGACTCTCACCATGGGAAGATGGTGTGGATTGGATCTAAGAATCCCCATCCCTTTAATAGGCGATTTACTTACCTGGTGAGGGGGGCAAATGTAAAAACGCCCTGGCTCCTCGCATTCGCTCGACGCGTGGAAGATGGCCCTTATTGGGCGCACAAGCCAAGAAGTCCAACATTTATGGGAGCCAGACACTACTTAGATATTCAGGATTTGGAGAAGAACCCGCCTTGCAATGCCGAAGACAATATCGCGCGCCGGACTCGTCATCATTGAAGCCTGGTTCGGGGGCTACTGAGGGAGTCCTGGATTAGGGGGTCTCTGGACAGCCGGACTATATCCTTTGGCCGGACTGTTGGACTATGAAGATACAAGATTGAAGACTTCGTCCCGTGTCCGGATTGGACTCTCCTTGGCCTGGAAGGCAAGCTAGGCAATACGGATATGTAGATCTCCTCCCTTGTAATCAACCTTGTGTAACCCTAGCCCCCTCCGGTGTCTATATAAACCGGAGGGTTTTAGTCCGTAGGACAACAGACAATCATACCATAGGCTACCTTCTAGGGTTTAGCCTCTACGATCTTGTGGTAGATCAACTCTTGTAATACTCATATCATCAAGAACAATCAAGCAGGACGTAGGGTATTACCTCCTTCAAGAGGGCCCGAACCTGGGTAAACATCTTGTCCCCCGCCTCCTGTTACCATCTGCCTTAGACGCACAGTTCGGGACCCCCTACCCGAGATCCGTCGGTTTTGACACCGACAATGACTGTTGTCGCTCTCTAGTTGGTCACTTCCCAGTCTCTTTCTGGCCTTCATTTGTACTAAGCGGGAATACTGCTTGTGCATCCACTTCCATAAACCCCAATGTTATTCCATATGAGTCCACCACACCTTCCTATAAGCGGTATCTACCTGCCGTTCTAAGTAAATTTGTATGGGCCAAACTCTAAACCTTCAAATGGAATTTTGTTTTGTATGCTCGAATAGCTCATGTATCAACTAGGGCTGTCTATATCTTCCATGCTAGGTGGGTTATTCTCATGATGAGTGGACTCCGCTCATCACTCACGAGAAAATGGCTGGTAACCGGGATGCCCAGTCCCATGCTCAAATCAAAATAATTGCAAACAAAACTCCCCCAGGATTGTTGTTAGTTGGAGGCACCCGTTGTTTCGGGCAAGCCATGGATTGATGTTTGTTGGTGGTGGGGGAGTATAAACTTTACCATTCTGTTTGGGAACCGCCTATAATATGTGTAGCATGGAAGATATCAAGATCTCTTGGTTGTTATGTTGACAATGAAAGGATGCCACTCAAAATATTATTTATCTTTGTTTCAAAACTCGAGCTCTGGCACCTCTGCAAATCCCTACTTCCCTCTGTGAAGGGCCTATATATTTACTTTTATGTTGAGTCATCATCCTCTTATTAAAAATCACCAGTTGGGGAGCACCACTGTCATTCACATGCATTGCTATTAATTTACATTGAGTATGACTGTTACCGGATCTCTTTTACCATGAATTACAATGTCTAGCCAGTCCTTGATCTTCAGGGGTGCTCTGCATTTATGTTTTGCAGTCTCAGAAAGGGCTAGCGAGATACCATCTTGTTATATCATGTTATGATTGTTTTGAGAAAGTGTTGTCATCCAAGATTTATTATTATTGCTTGCTAGTTGATTATGCCATTGATATGAGTAAACATGAGACCTAAGTGTTATTGTGAATATGGTTAGTTCATAATCTTTGCTGAAAACTTGAATGCTGGCTTTACATATTTGTAACAACAAGATCAAACAGAGTTTGTAAAAGTATTTCTTTATCACTTTCAGTTTGTCAACTGAATTGCTTGAGGACAAGTGAAGGTTTAAGCTTGGGGGAGTTGATACATCTCCAACGTATCTACTTTTCGAAACACTTTTGCCCTTGTTTTGGACTGTAACTTGCATGATTTGAATGGAACTAACCCGGACTGACGATGTTTCCAGCAGAATTGCCACGGTGTTATTTTTGTGTAGAAATAAAAGTTCTCAGAATGACCTGAAAATCCACGGAGACACGTTTTGGAATTAATAAAAAATATTGGCAAAAAATCAGCATTAGGGGGCCCACACCCTGTCCACGAGGGTGCAGGGCGCGCCCCTGCCTCATGGCCCCCCTGAGACTCCACTGACGTCAACTCCAACTCTATATATTCACGTTCGGGGAGAAAAAAAATCAGAGAGAAGGATTCATCGCATTTTACGATATGGAGCCGCCGCCAAGTCCTAATCTTCATCAGGAGGGCTGATATGGAGTCCGTTCGGGGCTCCGGAGAGGGGAATCCGTCACCATCGTCATCATCAACCTTCCTCCATCACCAATTTCATGATGCTCACCGCCGTGCGTGAGTAATCCCATCGTAGGCTTGCTGGACGATGATGGGTTGGATGAGATTTACCATGTAATCGAGTTAGTTTTGTTAGAGTTTGATCCCTAGTATCCATTATGTTCTAAGATTGATGTTGCTATGACTTTGCTATGCTTAATGCTTGTCACTAGGGCCCAAGTGCCATGATTTCAGATATGAACCTATTATGTTTTCACGAATATATGTGAGCACTTGATCCTATCTTGCAAGTCAATAGTCACCTACTATGTGTTATGATCCGGCAACCCCGAAGTGACAATAATCGGGACCACTTCTGGTGATGACCGTAGTTTGAGGAGTTCATGTATTCACTAAGTGTTAATGCTTTGGTCCGGTACTCTATTAAAAGGAGGCCTTAATATCCCTTTGTTTCCAATAGGACCCCGCTGCCACGGGAGGGTAGGACAAAAGATGTCATGCAAGTTCTTTTCCATAAGCACGTATGACTATATTCGGAATACACGCCCACATTACATTGATGAACTGGAGCTAGTTCTGTGTCACCCTATGTTATAACTGTTGCATGAGGAATCACATCCGACATAATTATCCATCATTGATCCATTGCCTACGAGCTTTTCACATATTGATCTTTGCTTAGTTACTTTTCCGTTGCCATTGTTACGACTTCTACAAACTACTACTATTACTTTTGCCACCATTACCGTTACTTCCATACTACTTTGCTACTAAATACTTTGCTGCAGATATTAAGTCTTTCAGCTGTGGTTGAATTGACAACTCAACTGCTAATACTCGAGAATATTCTTTGGCTCCCCTTGTGTCGAATCAATAAATTTGGGTTGAATACTTTACCCTCGAAAACTGTTGCGATCCCCTATACTTGTGGGTTATCACTCCCCGCCTGAAATGGTCACCGTCTCTCTAGAACGTCAATGCTGCATCGTGTCACGCCCGACGCGACCTCTCACTTGCGCCGACATTGCAGCAACGCGACGGCCGAGAGAGCGCACCCGCGCGGCATCCCGGTGCAAGCGACTGCTCCGCGTTAACAACACCACGACCATCCGTCCGTCCGCCACCCACATTAATGACACGCGGCTACCGACGAACCTACTCCGGCACCAGCCGTCCATCCGTCTGCCATGGCTCATTGCCATTCGCCCTCTATATTAACTTCAGCCCCAGCTCCTAGCCATAGCCAAAGACCCACAACCATTCTCCTTCGGTCCCTTCCTTCTCTCGGCACTACTCCAACCATGGCCTCCCGGTGCACCAAAGCTCTCTTGGACGTACTGTCGCAGGAGCAGACGAAGGACATCGGCTGCTTCGCTCCGTGCACGCTCCAAAGCTCTCTTGGACGTACTATCGCAGGAATAGACGAAGGACATCGCCAGCTCCCCCCGGCCACCCTCCGCCGCCACGACCACGAAGCCGGCGCGCGTGCGCGGGCGCAGCCGGCAACGAGGAAGAGTAGTACATGGTAGGTCACCGCCGCTCTGGTCCCAGGAAGGTCACCGCTCCTCCACTCAGTCGACACCAAGCTTGGTGGGCTAAACATCGGTGGCCGATTAGCCACTTGACGGTGATATGGAGGCGGAAATCTTCAGAACCTTGTGCTCCGGAGGAGGAGGAGGTTATCGAGGTGGAGCTAGACAAATCCCTAACCGTTGATATAATCAACTGCAATCATTTGTACCTAGTCGCTCCAAATTCCCAGGGTTGCGCGAGACTCCTATTGGCTATTTGGCTGGTTTCCTTTTTCAGGACAAAAACAAGGAACGAGTTTTGGGATTATGCACCGGTACCGGTACGAACGGAGTAGGACAGTTGGCAAGAAATACATTGAGCTCTTCTTATTGATAAAGCCAGTAATAACCAAACTAGAAAGGAAAAGAAAAAAGACAAAGAAAAATATCTGCATGAATCTTCGCGTAACATCAATGGCAGAGGACCTAGATGTGCATTACTTTGAGCACATGTAGATGTGCTTTAGCAATACTGTCAAACAAAACCCCTAATCATCATTGCAAACAGCGCATAGAACATGGCTAACACGACAACCACAACTACACATGCTAGTTCCTTCTTGTCTCTTGCTTTCCTCTGTTGCCTGTGATTGATTCTTTCTTGCTTCATCATACTGATTGTACGTTCCAGATCAGCCAGTTTCTTCTTCAGCTTTACGTTATCTTCTGAGAGCTTGGTGATAACACTCCAAGCCCTTCCATACCATTCTTCATCTAGCCAGTTAACAAAGGCACAAGCCTCTTTCCCTGCCAATGTTAAATAGTATTCAGAATGAACGTTGGCATTAACTGAAGTAAAATGATGAACTTAATTAGCACTAACCTCTAAGGGAAACTGAGAAACCGCCTGCCAATGTCGACTCCCTTTGTGCATACACGTCGAGCGGGAGTGTGCCCGTGCACACAACTTAGCTTTTGGTACTTCTCAGTGGCGCAAAACTCAGAGTTGAACTTGTGTTGCGGGAGTCTGGAGTCATGCTTCGGATCTGGCAACATATCGCTTTCTTGGGGGGGGGGGGGGTCATTCAGGACAGATTTAGCAAGGAGGTATACTTGGACATGCTAAAAAAGATCGGGATAGATTGGAACCTGACAGGACGATTCGGATCCGTAATACACCTGCCTTCTGATGACCTTAGGCAAGTGCTCGGCGGCGACCGCCATCGTGGCGGCGATACGGGCAGGAGCAACCGCAGTGAAACCATCAGCACCACTCGTCCGCATTCCCCCAATGTCAGCACCACGCGAGGGAATTTGGAGGCTATGTAGGGATTTGGGGGAAATGGGGAAACTGTGGAGATAAGCTAACAACCGGGAACTACTTATGGCACTATATGTTGTATACAGCATGCTGTTTATACATGTCATTTGTGTTAGGTATTACAACGTCACACATGATTTCCGCACCAATCCGTGTGAGAAGACAACGTAGGTTAGACACGGTTGCCGTTACATAACCGTATGTGATGTACTACCCTGTCCATATAATTGAGTTACATTGAGATACCGTTTAAACAGCCGCTCTGCGGATATCGGTAAAAAAACAGCCGCTCTACATATAGAGATGGCGGCGGCGGCATAGGCAGCGGCTACCGGAGAAGAGGTCAATCCTCGGTCAGTGGGCGGTGGCGGCGTCTAAGGAGGTGAATCCTCGGTCTGCGGCGGGAGATAGGAGGAGCTCAACCATCGAGGTCAGTGGTGGCGTGATTCGAGCACATCCATCGCAGTTGATGGCGGCATAGTGGAGGTCAAACTTCAGGTGGCAGCCGCACTAAGCTTTGCTCCTCGAACCTGCTGTCTCGGCGTTCCGCCGCATCGCTCTTCTCTGTCTGCTGGGTGGAGGTCGCCGCGCGGCTAATTAATTAAGGTATTCTTTTCGTGAGTGGCTTAATTAAGGTATTCAATTCCTAAGGGTAGTGTTGTACTATTACTCTGCGTGTAAATTGACTGGCCATTAATTTTTGTCATTGCACATCTGGATAACAACATGGAGCGCCCTCAGTAATTATGAAAATAAAACCTTGTGATTTATGCACGCATCTTTGGGCAGCAGTTAATTCGTGTATTAATGTTGTTGTTTTTTAATTACCATTCGTGTGCTGCAGATGGAACGATCTCGATGGATGAAGAATTGGGAAACCGCAGATTTTATCAGTGGCGTGACAGAGTTCATGAATTTGGCTGAAAATACAAAGAGGAGAATTGGTGATGCTGATCACATCCTGTGTCCATGTACTGATTGTGCCAATACAGAGTCACATGAAGTTGTAGATGTCCAGATGCACTTAGTCTCTAGGGGATTCATGGATGGATATACACGTTGGACCAAACACGGTGAAAAGAGGAGGTCACGGATGAAAATACCCAGGGCAGCGAGATGCCAAATCCCGATCAGTATCACATGGATGTTGAATCTAACATCGGGGCAGAGGCGTCAAGCTACCAATGGAACACCGGAAAGCCGAAACGCCCACTGGAAAACCAAGACTTCGATGCAGATAACGACAATCTTGATGTGCCAGATTTTGCTGCTATGATTGCAGATTTCAAGGGCCCAAAAAGGATATGATTGGGTACAAGTATGCCAACCATTGATGCGGACTCCAAGAAAGAATTGTATCCAGGTTGCAAAAAGAAATATTCGAAGTTGAGTGCCACCCTGGCGCTTCTCAGATTTAAAGCAGCAAACAATCTATCAAACAAGGGCTTCACAGAGATGTGAGGTCTTTTCAAAGAAATTATTCCGGAATATAATGTGCTCCCCAGAAGCATGAATGAAGCAAAGAAAATTGTTTGCCCATTGGAACTTGAAGTACAGAAGATACACGCTTGTGTGAATGATTGTATATTGTATCATGGTGAGTACAAAGATTTGCGTGCATGTCCCACATGCAAGCATGCACGATACAAGCGCAGGAGAGCAAAGGACAAGTACAAATTGGACGACGAGATCAAGACATGAATCCCGTTCAAGGTTGTTTGGTACTTGCCTTTAATTCCAAGGTTGAGGCGTTTGTTTGCAAACCCTAGAGAGGCAAAGAGGTTGCGGTGGCATCATGATGAGCGAATTGTGGATAGGTTTATGAGGCACCTGAAAGATGGGGCTTAGTGCGAATTAATCAACAACAAGTTTGAATTTTTTCCAAGGATCCTAGAAGTATAAGGCTCGTGGAGTGTACTGATGAGATGAATCCTTTTGGCGATATGAGCACCAAACAAAGCACATGGCCGGTTCTTCTGTGCATATATAACCTAGCTCCTTGGTTGTGTATGATGAAAAAAATACATTATGATGTCAATGATTATCCAAGGCCTGAAGCAACTTGGAAATGACATCGACATTTACTTTCAGCTACTGGTAGAAGAATTGCTGACAGTGTGGATAGATGCGCCTGCTGTAAAATGTTATGATGCTTACAGAAAGGACATTTTCGATCTACATGCGATGTTGGTGCACACCATTCAAGATATGCCGGCATTAGGCAACACATCAGGACAGAAAACAAAGGGAGATGTAGGGTGTGTCACATGCATGGATGGACAACTAGCAGAAGACTTCCCAACTCACACAAAACAGTGCATTTGCGTCATCGTAGGCTCTTACGGAAACCTCACCCATATCGAAAGATGAAAGCTGAATTTGATGGTACGACAAAGGCAGGTGCGGGCCCAAGACCCTATGATGGGGAGGTGGTCCACAACATTGCTAAAAAAATAATGTTGTGCTTGGCAAGAACCACCCTTTGACGGTGAAACAAACACCCAAGGGTCAAGTGTTTAAGAAGAAATCGGTGTTCTGGAAATTACCTTACTGGGAGATTCTACGTGTATGCCACTGCATCGATGTCATGCACGTAGAGAAGAACGTATGTGAAAGCATCCTTGGTACTCTGCTCAAGATTAAAGGTAAAAGAAAGGATGGTGACGGTTCATGGCTCGATATGCTTGATGATCAATCAAAACACAAGAGTGAAGCAGAAGATGATGACAAATTCATCAAAGCTCGCCAGAGTTACAATTTCAGTACAAAAGAAGCAACACGGTTCTTCACCTATTTGTTGCCAATTAAGACACCCTCTTCCTACTGCGCAAACATCAGAAGTCTCGTGGATGTGAGCTCGTGTAAAATGAAGTTGGGACACATGAAGTCACATGATTGCCACGTAATGTTGACACAAATCCTCCCGGTGGCCATCAGGAATCTGATGGACAAAGATATAAGAAACACACTCATTGACCTCTGTGATTTCTTCAACCAACAATGGCAGAAAGTTGTAGATCCCGAAGAGTTGGATCATATGCAAGATGATATTGCAAGAATATTGTCCAACCTAGAGATTTTTTCCCACCATCATTCTTTGATGTCATGGTCCATCTCACTATGCACCTTGTCGACGAGATAAAGTATTGTGGTCCAGTGTTTCTTCACAACATGTATCCCTTCTAGCAGTTCATGGGAATACTGAAGCGCTTTTGTCAGAACCGAAACCATCCAGAGGCAAGCATCCTACAAGGTTATACCTTGGAGGAGGTGGTTGATTTTTGCACCGAATAGATTAAACAAAGACCTATAGGTTTGCCCCTATCTCGCCACGAGGGAAGGCTGAAAGGTAAGCCAACCCTTGCTGGCACGCAAATGGCTGCACCCGGAGAATTGGCAGAGAAAGCCCATTTGACGGTACTGCTTAACATCCCAGTTCTTAGCGCTTATGCTGAATAACACTTGGCGAAGATACGCCAAAGCTTCTTACCAATGGTGCCTTCATCAAATGTGGAGATGAAGGAGGACACTAAGAACTACGCAGAATGGCTGAAGAATCGTTTGGCACAAGGATCCATCGATGACATTGCTACATGGTTGGCACAAAAGCCATCACCTACGGTGTTGACGTACCAAGCATATGACATAAATGGATACACGTTCTACACTGAGGAACGTGATCAGAAGACCTCATATTAGAACAGCTTTGTTCGAATATAATGCATGACTGTAAATGAAGCTGATAAAAGGGTATACTATGGAACCATCAAAGAGATTTGGGAGCTTGACTATGTGAAAGTTAAGGTGACATTATTCAGGTGCGCATGGATCCCTCTTGGTTAGGTAAGGATTAATGAGTACAGGAAGACCTCTGTTAACAGGACAACGATGGCATAGCACGCGGACCCATTCATTCTTGTCAGCGATGCTACCCAGATTTTCTTTGTGGATGACCCCTTGCATAAGAACTGCCATTTAGTGACGCATGGGAAGAGAGGGGTAGTGGGTGTCGATGATGTTGCCAATGAGGACGAGTACCATGAATTTGATGAGTTTCTAGCCAAGGGATCACACACCCATGTAACAGAGCAGCATAAAATCATCATAAAACCCAAGTTCACTCGGGGTCAACGTAGTGATCCCAGTTCCCCATGTACATTGGAATTAAGCCGTAAGACTAGTCTTTATTCCTACCCTGCAACTTAATTCGTTCGACTTAGAACTGTCGCGTGTACTGAATTTGTGCGTTATGCCCGGTTTTCCGTTGATGTAAGAACCGTTAATATGTTGACCTTGATATGATGTCATCTCAGTCAATGAATATGAACTATTTTTTGTTATTATTATTATTATTATTATTATTATTATTATTATTATTATTATTATTATTATATCATAGAGGTAGCACACTCAATTGATCTCACTATAGTATGTGTTAACAAAAATATGCAATCTGGTTTGCGAATAGCACACGGTGTTGGGGAACGCAGTAATTTCAAAAAATTTCCTACGCACATGCAAGATCCATCTAGGTGATGCATAGCAACGAGAGGGGATAGAGTTGTCTACGTACCCTCGTAGACCGTAAGCGGAAGCGTTATGAGAACACGGTTCATGTAGTCGTACGTCTTCACGATCCGACCGATCCTAGCACCGAAGGTACGGCACCTCCGCGATCTGCACACGTTCAGCTCGGTGACGTCCCACGAACTCTAGATCCAGCTGAGGTCGAGGGAGAGTTTCGTCAGCACGACTGCGTGATGACGGTGATGATGAAGTTACCGACGCAGGGCTTCACCTAAGCACTACAACGATATGACTGAGGTGGAATTCTGTGGAGGGGGGCTCCACACACGGCTAAACAATCACCTTGTGTCTCTATGGGGTGCCCCCTCCCCCATATATAAAGGAGTGGAGGAGGGTGAGGGCCGGCCCTCTATGGCACGCCTCAAGGGGGGAGTCATACTCCTGGTGGGAGTAGGATTCCCCCTTTCCCTTGTTGGAGTAGGAGAGAAGGAAGGGGGAGAGAGGGAGAAGGAAAGGGGGCCAGCCCCCACCCCAATTCGGATTGGGCTTGGGGGGGCGCGCCCCTACTTGGCCTCCTCCTCCTCTCTCCCACTAAGGCCCATTAAGGCCCATACACTCCCCGGGGGGTTCCGGTAACCCCCCAGTACCCCGGTAAATGCCCGAACTTACCCAGAACCATTCCGATGTCCAAGCATAGCCTTCTAATATATCAATCTTTATTTCTCGACCATTTCGAGACTCCTTGTCATGTCCGTGATAATATCCGGGACTCTGAACTACCTTCGGTACATCAAAACACATAAACTCATAATACCGATCATCACCGAATGTTAAGCGTGCGGACCCTACGGGTTCGAGAACTATGTAGAAATGACCGAGACTCATCTCTAGTCAATAACCAATAGCGGAACCTGGATGCTCATATTGGTTCCTACATATTCTACGAAGATCCTTATCGGTCAAACCGCATAACAACATACGTTGTTCCCTTTGTCATCGGTATGTTACTTGCCCGAGATTCGATCGTCGGTATGTCAATACCTAGTTCAATCTCATTACCGGCAAGTCTCTTTACTCGTTCCGTAATGCAACATCCCATAACTAACTCATTAGTCACATTGCTTGCAAGGCTTATAGTGATGTGCATTACCGAGAGGGCCCAGAGATACCTCTCTGATACACGGAGTGACAAATCCTAATCTCGATCTATGCCAACTCAACAAACACCATCGGAGACACCTGTAGAGCATCTTTATAGTCACCCAGTTACGTTGTGATGTTTGATAGCACACTAAGTGTTCCTCCGGTATTCGGGAGTTGCATAATCTCATAGTCATAGGAACATGTATAAGTTATGGAGAAAGCAATAGCAATAAACTAAACGATCATAGTGCTAAGCTAACGGATGGGTCAAGTCAATGACATCATCTTCTAATGATGCGACCCTGTTCATCAAATGACAACTCTTGTCCATGGCTAGGAAACTTAACCAACTTTGATTAACGAGCTAGTCAAGTAGAGGCATACTAGTGACACTCATTTTGTCTATGTATTCACACATGTATTAAGTTTCCGGTTAATATAATTGTAGCATAAATAATAAACATTTATCATGATATAAGCAAATATAAATAACAACTTTATTATTGCCTCTAGGGCATATTTCCTTTAGTCTCCCACTTGCACTAGAGTCAATAATCTAGATTACATAGTAATGATTATAACACCCATGGAGTCTTGGTGCTGATCATGTTTTGCTCGTGAGAGAGGCTTAGTTAACGGGTCTGCAACATTCAGATCTGCATGTATCTTGCAAATCTCTATGTCTCCCTCCTTGACTTGGTCGCAGATGGAATTGAAGCGTCTCTTGATGTGCTTGGTTCTCTTGTGAAATCTGGATTCCTTTGCCAAGGCAATTGCACCAATATTGTCACAAAAGATTTTCGTTGGACCCAATGCACTAGGTATTACACCTAGATCGGATATGAACTCCTTCATCCACACTCCTTCATTTGCTGCTTCCGAAGCAGCTATGTGCTCTGCTTCACATGTAGATCCCGCAACGACGTTCTGCTTGGAACTGCACCAACTGACAGCTCCACCATTCAATAAAAATACGTATCCGGTTTGTGACTGAGAGTCATCCGGATCAGTGTCAAAACTTGCATCGACGTAACCATTTACGATGAGCTCTTTGTCACCTCCATAAACGAGAAACATATCCTCAGTCCTTTTCAGGTATTTCAGGATTTTGTTGACCACTGTCCAGTGATCCTCTCCTGGATTACTTTGGTACCTCCCTACTAAACTAATAGCAAGGCACACATCAGGTCTGGTACACAACATTGCATACATGATAGAATCTATGGCTGACGCATAGGGAATGACTTTCATTTTCTCTCTATCTTCTGCAGTGGCCGAGCATTGAGTCTGACTCAACTTCACACCTTGTAACACAGGCAAGAACCCTTTCTTTGCTTGATCCATTTTGAGCTTCTTCAAAACTTTATCAAGGTATGTGCTTTGTGAAAGTCCAATTAAGTGTCTTGATCTATCTCTATAGATCTTGATGCCCAATATATAAGCAGCTTCACCAAGGTCTTTCATTGAAAAATTCTTATTCAAGTATCCTTTTATGCTATTCAGAAATTCAGTATCATTTCCGATCAACAATATGTCATCTACATATAATATCAGAAATGCTACAGAGATCCCACTCACTTTATTGTAAATACATGCTTGTCCAAAAGTCCGTATAAAACCATATGCTTTGATCACACTATCAAAGCGTATATTCCAACTCCGAGAGGCTTGCACCAGTCCATAAATGGATCACTGGAGCTTGCACACTTTGTTAGCACCTTTTGGATCGACAAAACCTTCTGGTTGCATCATATACAACTCTTCTTTAAGATATCCATTAAGGAATGCAGTTTTGACATCCATTTGCCAAATTTCATAATCATAAAATGCGGCAATTGCTAACATGATTCGAACGGACTTAAGCATCGCTACAGGTGAGAAGGTCTCATCGTAGTCAACTCCATGAACTTGTTGAAAACCTTTTGCAACAAGTTGAGCTTTGTAGACAGTAACATTACCGTCAGCGCCAGTCTTCTTCTTGAAGATCCATTTATTCTCTATGGCTTGCCGATCATCGGGCAATTCAACCAAAGTCCACACTTTGTTCTCATACATGGATCCCATCTCAGATTTCATGGCCTCAAGCCATTTTGTAGAATCTGGGCTCATCATCGCTTCCTCATAGTTCGTAGGTTCGTCATGGTCAAGTAACATGACTTCCAGAACAGGATTACCATACCACTTTGGTGCGGTTCTTACTCTGGTTGACCTACGAGGTTCAGTAGTAACTTGATCAGAAGTTTCATGATCATCATCATTAGCTTCCTCACTTACTGGTGTAGGCATCATTGGAACTGATTTTTGTGATGAACTACTTTCCAATAAGGGAGCAGGTTCAATTACCTCATCAAGTTCTACTTTCCTCCCACTCACTTCTTTCGAGAGAAACTCCTTCTCTAGAAAGGATTGATACACCCATTTTGTATCATGCTTTTATATCGATATTTATTGCATTATGGGCCGTTATTACACATTATGTCACAATACTTACGCCTATTCTCTCTTATTTTACAAGGTTTACACGAAGAGGGAGAATGTCGGCAGCTGGAATTCTGGGCTGGAAAAGGAGCAAATATTAGAGACCTATTCTGCACAACTCCAAAAGTCCTGAAACTCCACGGGAGTCATTTTTAGAATATATAAAAAAATATTGGGCGAAGGAAGCACCAGAGGGGGCCACCCACCATCCACGAGGGTGGGGGGGGGGCACGCCCCCTGTCTCGTGGGCCCCCTGGCAGGCCTTCGGTGCCCATATTTGGCTATATGAAGTCTTTCGCCCTAGAAAAAATCATAAGCAAGCTCTCGGGACGAAACTCCGCCACCACGAGGCGGAACGTTGGCGGAACCAATCTAGGGCTCCGGCGGAGCTGTTCTGCCAGGGAAACATCCCTCCAGATGGGGGAAATCATCACCATCGATCCTCTCATCGGGAGGGGGTCAATCTCCGTCAACATCTTCACCAGCACCATCTCATCTCAAACCCTACTTCATCTCTTCTATCCAATCTTTGTCCCAAAACCTCAGATTGGTACTTGTGGGTTGCTAGTATTGTTGATTACTCCTTGTAGTTGATGCTAGTTGGTTTATTTGGTGGAAGATCATATGTTTAGATCCTTTATGCATATTAATACCCCTCTGATTATGAACATGAATATGCTTTGTGAGTAGTTACGTTTGTTCCTGAGGACATTTGAGAAGTCTTGCTATAAGTAGTCATGTGAATTTGGTATTCGTTCGATATTTTGATGAGATGTATGTTATCTTTCCTCTAGTGGTGTCATGTGAACGTAGACTAAATGACACTTCACCATTGTTTGGGACTAGGGGAAGGCATTGGGAAGTAATAAGTAGATGATGGGTTGCTAGAGTGACAGAAGCTTAAACCTAGTTTATGCATTGCTTCGTAAGGGGCTGATTTGGATCCATATGTTTCATGCTATGGTTAGGTTTACCTCAATACTTCTTTTGTAGTTGCGGATGCTTGCAAGAGGGGTTAATCCTAAGTGGGATGCTTGTCCAAGTAAGGGCAGTACCCAAGCACCGGTCCACCCACATATCAAATTATCAAAGTACCGAACACGAATCATATGAACATGATGAAAACTAGCTTGACGGTAATTCCCATGTGTCCTCGGGAGCGCTTTCCTTTATATAAGAGTTTGTACAGGCTTGTCCATTACTACAAAAAGGATTGGGCCATATTTTTGCACCTTATTTACCTTTGTTACTTGTTACCCGCTACAAATTACCTTATCACAGAACTATCTGTTACCGATAATTTCAGTGCTTGCAGAGAATACCTTACTGAAAACTGCTTATCATTTCCTTCTGCTCCTCGTTGGGTTCGACACTCTTACTTATCGAAAGGACTACGATAGATCCCCTATACTTGTGGGTCATCAAAACACTTTTCTGGCGCCGTTGCCGGGGAGTGAAGCGCCTTTGGTAGGTGGAATTTGGTAAGGAAAAATTTAGATAGTGTGCTGAAATTTACTGTCACTTGTTACTATGGAAAGTAATCCTTTGAGGGGCTTGTTCGGGGTATCTTCACCCCGACCAGTAGAGCAAAGAGTTGCTCCTCAACCTACTGAACCTACTGAAAATGTTTACTTTGAAATTATTTCGGGTATGATAGAGAAACTGCTAGCTAATCCTTTTACAGGAGATGGAACATTGCATCCCGATTTGCACCTAATCTATGTGGATGAAGTTTGTGGATTATTTAAGCTTGCAGGTATGCCCGAGGATGTTATCAAGAGGAAGGTCTTCCCTTTATCTTTGAAGGGAAAGGCATTGACATGGTTTAGGCTATGTGATGCTATTGGATCATGGAACTACAACCGATTGAAATTGGAATTTCATCAGAAGTTTTATCCTATGCATATGGTTCATCGTGATCATAATTATATATATAATTTTTGGCCTCGCGAAGGAGAAAGCATCACTCAAGCTTGGGGGAGGCTTAAGTCAATGTTATAGTCATGCCCCAATCATGAGCTCTCAAGAGAAATTATCATTCAAAATTTTTATGCTCGGCTTTCTCCCAATAATCGCCCCATGCTCGATACTTCTTGTACTGGATCTTTTATGATGAAGACTATTGAATTCAACTGGGATTTATTGGAAAGAATTAAACGCAACTCTGAAGATTGGGAACTTGACGAAGGTAAGGAGTCAGGTATAACACCTAAGTTTGATTGTGTTAAATCTTTTATGGATACCGATGCTTTCATGAATTTAGCACTAAATATGGACTTGACTCTGAGATAGTAGCTTCTTTTTGTGAATCCTTTGCTACTCATGCTGATCTACCTAAGGAGAAGTGGCTTAAATATCATCCTCCCATTGAAGTAAAAGTAGTTGAACCTATTAAAGTTGAAGAAAAGACTATCACTTATAATGTTGATCCTATTGTTCCTACCGCTTATATTGAGAAACCACCTTTCCCTGTTAGAATGAAGGATCATGCTAAAGCTTCAACTATGGTCAACAAAAGTAACATTAGAACACCCAAACCCTCTGAGCAATTAATGTTGAACCTAGTATTGCTATGGTTAATGATCTCTTGGTCGATAATATTGATGGGCATGTTGTTTACTTTTGTGATGAAGCTGCTAGAATTGCTAGACCCGATACTAAGAATAAACACAGACCTATTTGTAGGCATGCCTGTTATTTCTGTTAAAATAGGAGATCATTGCTATCATGGCTTATGTGATATGGGTGCTAGTTCTAGTGCAATACCTCATTCTTTTTATGAAGAAATTATGCATGATATTGCACCTGCTGAGTTAGAAGGTATTGATGTTACAATTAAGCTTGCCAATAGAGATACTATTTCACCGATAGGGATTGTTAGAGATGTTGAAGTCTTGTGTGGGAAAGTTAAATATCCTGCTGATTTTCTTGTTCTTGGTTCCCCACAAGATGACTTTTGTCCCATTATATTTGGTAGACCCTTCTTGAATACTGTTAATGCTAAGATAGACTGCAAAAGGATATTGTTTCTATTGGTTTAGGGGATATGTCTCATGATTTTAATTTTGCTAAATTTCGTAGACAACCCCATGATAAAGAATTCCAGAGTAAATATGAAATTATTGGTCTTGCTTCTATTGTCATGTGTTGGTGTACAAAAGTAGATGCTCTCCTTTTTACCCCTCTACTTGTGCACGGGCAGTCAGAGCCGCACCTGCGGCCACGCTTGGCGGTGCAAAGGGAGGAAGCAGAAGCACAAGAATACCAGAGCGGCGCTCCAGCTAGGGGCACAGAAGACAGAGCAACAAAACGGGGTTTTTCCCCGGGCAAGATCCTTGCCGGGGCGGCCTACGCAGCCCCGGCCAGAGCCTTGCCGGAGTAGCTCACCCAACGCCAACATCACGGCCACCCTTGAGCCTAAGAGTACCGACACCATCAACAACATTGGAACCAAGGCTCGGGGAGCACCTGCATAGTTGGCATAAGGATCTTTGTGAAGACAAAGAGCACACAAGGCTAGACGAGGACCAGAAGACAAGACAATCACAAGCCCCCTTGCCGAGGATGCCCCCGAGGCCCTGACAAGGCTCCTTGCCGAAAACACTCGCATGGCCCCGGCAAGACTCTTGCCGAGGGCGATCACAAGACCCCGGAAAGACCCTTGCTAGGAATATACGCGGGACCGCGACAAGACCTTGCCGCCCCGTCACCGCCCCAGCTCTGCGGCCAACCCACCAACTGAGGCTAGTACCCACGTGGCAGTACGTGGATCCTAATCCAGCTAGTCAAGCACCTGTGTGGTGGCATGCAGATCTTCGTGAAGACCCTACCACCACGCCATCTCAGCAGCCTGCTAGCTTATGTGGCGCTACATGCCTCATTGGCCTGGACGCGTGTCGGAGCAAGGCGAAACAGCGACGGACGGGACGGGCCTCGTTGCCATCCCCTATAAACAACAGGACACCTAAGGAGCGCATTTAATGTGCCTTGTCCTGTAATGACAGGCGATAAGCTTGTACACTATTTACCTTTCCACCTCGTGTGTGCCATTGTGGCAACCCCTTTTTGACTATAAAAGGAGGCCCGAGGCGTACTGGAGAAGGATTCAGATCTTTTGGACTACACATGCACCGCAACTAGTTCGGAAGCTCAAGAACACTCGAATATACACCAAGGCAGGATTAGGGTATTACGCATCCTTGCGGCCCGAACCTGGGTAAACGATATTTGTGCTAGCTACTAGACCCGCTCTTTGCACAACCCCATGCTCGCCAACCATAGAAGGGATCCCAGTGATTCCATAGGTGTTGTTTCCACCGACATCGTTGGCGCGCCAGGTAGGGGCGTAGTTGTGAATATCCGGTCTAGCAGTTAGTTTAGCAGTTCTTCATCGCCATGGCTCCCAAGAAGAAGGCGATCATGGCGATCAGTTCATCGGGAGCCGAATGGCTCGTACCAGTGCAGGCGAGTGGTGGGGCGGTCGTGTACAGAAGCCGAGGCGCGGCCCGCAAACACCCACATCACTCTAGCAGTCAAAGCCTAGAGAGCGGCATCGTACGTGCGTGAGACGACGGGCCACACGCCGCCAAATCCAAAGACAGAGCCGGCCCCCCCGCAGGTGGCGCGGGCCCCTCGAAGGGTGGCGTCGTGCCACCCATAAGCGGCGCGGCAACTTACAAGACGCCTACGCCGGCGCCCACGACACGCTCTTCCCAAATTGTGTGCGACGAGCAGCGTCACCATGCCGGTTACCCCGGGCGCCGCTGTGGGAAGAGTCCTGCGCCTCATTCGCGGGATGTAGAAGGCCAGCACGCACGCTGAGGCGCTGGCGAAAATGGCACACAGCCGCAAGGCCGTGATAGAGCTCCTTCTAACATGGTTAGAAGTCGGAGCGCGTGATGGTCCACGCAGATTTTGCCTCCACCCATGCCAGCGGAAGCTTTGGCGCGCGCATTTGCTCCTCGACTTTCCTCCTGCTGCGGAAAAGCTCGACGAGTGGAGAGCCACCACCCGGAGCCTCGTCGGCGTTGCCAACAAAGATGAGCCGCGACCAGCGGGGCCCTCAGGCCGGCGCTCCGTTGAGCCACCGCATGCCAGTGGTGGAAAGACCGGAGGTGCTGCGGCCACGGTGCACTCTCCTCCCCCACGCCAGCCACCACGGGTGTCGGTCCGTCGTGATGACGCTTGTGATAACATTTCCATAGCATCGTCCGACCCACGGACCCACCGCGATCAGTGCCAAGTTCTTCGGGAGCGAGCCCATGAAGATGCTTGAACCACCATCGAGCGTCGATGCGAAGCACGCCACCAGTCAGATAGGCAGGCGGGGCCCTCTATGGACCACCCAGCACCGGGAGGCTCTGGCGGCCTACCCTACGAGGTGGGCTTCCCAGCCTTTACCCGTGAGCTATGGCAGTTCCAGTGGCCCTCTCACTGCACGTTCAAGCCCGACGTTGGTGAGAAGTATAGCGGCAAGACCCACCCGCCGGAGTTCCTCAACATCTACACCATCGCGATGCAAGCTGCTGGAGCTTGCGACGACAAGGTGCTTGCCAATTACTTCTCATTGGCACTTAAACCCAATGTCATGTCATGGTTGATGCACTTGCCAGCGGATTCCATTTCTTCTTGGCCGGATTTGTGTCATGAGTTCGTTGGCGCCTTCACTGGAGGCCACCAAGCTCATGGCTAGGCAAGCGATTTGCATATCATCCCCTAGAAGGAAGGTGAAAACCTGCGCAAATACATACAGAGGTTCAGATGGGTGCAGTACAACATCCCAGATGTTCATCCCGCCGCCGTGGTCAGTGCATTCCATCAGAATGTGCGCAACCGCAAGATGCATGAAGAGCTGGCGATGAACAAGGTCAAACATGTGGCCAAACTTTATGTTCTGGCCGATAGGTGCGCTCGAGCTGAAGAGGGGAGGAAGTACCCCGGCGAGGACGCCGGTGCGGAAATCGAATCCACAGACGAAGACACAGCCGCCCTGATGAAGAAAGGCCGGCGCCGCAATAGGAAGCATAAGGGCAAGACCGTGCTTGCCGTCGAGGGATCCGAGGACAACGACGCTACCAAGAAGGCCAAGGAAGATGACCCCGGCGAGGAAATTGCCGGGTGCGCCGCTTGCCGGGCCTTGGCGGTTGCCGGCAAGCTAGGAGGCTCCGACAAGCAGTACAACAAGATCCACCGCACCAAGGGCCATGACCTCCAGAATTGCCGACAAGTTGAGCTGCTTGCTGAGAAGCAAAAGGCTGAGTATGAGAGGCGGGACAAGGAGAAGGGCCAGGATGGTGCCGAAGGATCCGGCAAGAAGCGTGGCAGCCAAGGAGGTCGCCGTGGCAAGGATAACCAGCAAGAGAGGCCCGCCCGGGGCTGCGACAAGAAGCAGGAAGACGACGGTCATGACGAGGACGACGTGCATGAGTTCCAGAAAGCTACGGAGGCCATGTGCATCGATGGTGGCGCCTCGCCGCACACCTCTCACCGCCAGCTCAAGCAGTGGGCGCGTGAGATCACAGCAGCGGAACCATCATTCGATGCTTGAAAGCCACTGAAGTGGTCCAGCACGCCTATCATTTTTGACACTGAGGACGACCCCGATCGCACAACTGTGGTCGGGTGTTTGCCGTTGTTGGTTTCGCCAACAATATGCAACCTCAAGGTGATAAAAATGCTAGTTGATGGCGGGGCCGGTCTGAACTTGATCTCGCCTGTTGTGATCAAAAGGCTGCAGATTCCTGATGGAGACCTCGAAGAGACGGGCACATTTCAAGGGGTCAACCCGGGAAGGCGTCAGCCGAAGGGTAAGATCATGTTGCCTGTGACATTTGGAGGCGAGTTAAACTACATGACAGAGAGGATTTTTTCGATGTAGCCGAGATCCCCTTGCCCTACAATGGGATCCTCGGCCACCCGGCACTAGCTAAGTTCACGTCGGCCTCACATTACGCCTACAACACGCTGAAGATGCCTGGGCCGATGACTATCATCACCGTCCCCTCCGACAAGAAGGATGCGCTGATCTGCGCTGACCAACTCTACCAGGAGGCAGTTGCAGCGACTGCCGCCAAGGCACTTGCTCCTGCCGCCGAAGCCCCGGGAGGGAAGAAGACCGACAAGACCTCTCGCACCCACTCCGGCAAGTGCACCTCTTCGAAGTGCCGTGCTCCCATCGAGGACGTGCCAGACGGCTCCACCGGCAAGAGCAAGAAATCCAGAGCTGCACCACCAGAGACCAAGAAGGTGTCCGTCAAGGAGGATGGCATGGGAGGGGCCTTCACCATAAGCTCCTCCCTTGACAGCAAATAGGAAGGCGCGCTCGTCACCTTCCTGTGGGCGAATGTCGATGTGTTTGCATGGAGAGGATCTGACATCCCCGGCGTTCCCAGGGAGGTGATTGAGCACCATCTTGCTGTCTGTCCTCATGCGCGACCCGTCAAGCAGAAGGTCAGGAAGCAAGCTTTGGAATGGTAGGAGTTCATCACGGAGGAGATTAGGAAGTTAGAAGCGGCAGGCTTGGTGAGGGGAGTACTTCATCCGACATGGTTGGCCAATCCGGTGGTGGTGCGCAAGGAAAATGGGAAGTGGAGGCTGTGTATTGATTACACAGATATCAATAAGGCTTGTCCGAAGGAACCTTTGCCGTTGCCGCTCATTGATCAGATTGTTAAATCCACGGCCGGGTGCGACTTATTATCGTTCCTTGGCGCCTACTCAGGATACCACCAGATCTTCATGGCGAGAGAAGATGAAGAGAAGACAACATTCATCACCCCATGTGGTACGTATTGTTTCTTACGAATGCCTTGGTTGAAGAGTGCTGGCTTAGCGTTTGCAAGAGCAGTCCAAATTGGTTTTGAGCCCCAGCTACATAGAAACATGGAAGCTTATATGGATGACATAGTGCTCAAAACCAAGGACAGGGCAACACTCGTACAAGATTTGGAAGAGACGTTTGCAAATTTGCGCAAGATCAACCTCAAACTGAATCCTGAGAAGTGTGTCTTAGGCGTTCCGTCCAGAAAACTTCTCGGGTTCTTTGTGTCATAGCGTGGGATCGAGGCGAATCTAGACAAGATCAAGGCCATTGAGCAGATCGAGGCACCTAGGCAGATCAAGGATGTACGTCGGCTCGCTGGCTGCGTTGCCGCCATGAGCAGATTCATCTCCAAGTCTGCTGAACGTGCCCTTCCCTTTTTCAAAATCTTGAAAAAGGCGGGCCCAATGGAATGGACCCCAGAGGCCGAGGCGGCCCTGCAGGATTTGAAGAAGTACCTCTCCTCTATGCCAATACTGGTTGCGCCAAAACCACAAGAACTGTTGCTGCTATATCTAGCGGCAACGAACCAAGTGGTCAGCACCGTGCTAGTGGCACTGAGGGAGGTCGGCGAAGAGGAAATGGCAACAACAGGGCTGGCGGATGGCAAAACAAAGCTCCCCCTGGCAGGGCCTGGTGCCGGTAAGGCAAGGCCCCCAACAGAGTCTGGCGCTGGCGAAGCAGAAGCGACGCAACCGAATGAAATAGTGCAGAAGAAGAAGATGATGCGGCACCCGGTTTACTTTGTCAGCTCCCTCTTGCAGGGGCTAGGCCAAGGTACTCTGGTGTGCAAAAATTGCTCTTCGGCCTCCTTATGGCCTCGAGGAAGCTGCATCATTACTTCCAAGCACACGAAATCACTGTCGTCACCCGCTTCCCGTTGCAAAGGATATTGCATAACCCAGACACAACCAGGAGGATTGTGGAATGGGCTTTGGAACTGTCAAGCTTTGGTTTGAAGTTTCAAAGCACTTCGACAATTTAGAGTAGAGTCTTGGCGGAGTTCATTGCGGAATGGACCTCAACGCCTGACAAAGAGATTCAGGAGACCACTCTCCCCGGCAAGGAAACAAGTCACGACTGGATTATGTACTTTGACGGGGCTTTCTCGCTGCAAGGCACCGGTGCTGGTGTGCTGCTCGTCGCACCCACCGGAGAGCACCTCAAGTATGTAGTCTAGATGCACTTTGCCAAGGAGATGTCAACAAAAAATACTGCTGAATACGAGGGGTTACTTGCCGGTCTCAGGATCGCGGCAGACCTCAGAATCAAGAAGATCATCGCCAGGGGTGATTCACAGCTTGTCGTCAAGCAAGTTAACAAAGATTATCAAAGCCCATGGATGGAGGCCTACGTAGATGAAGTGAGGAAGCTGGAAGAGCGTTTTGACGGTATACAAGTGGAGCATGTTCCCCGAGTGGAGAACGGCATCGCCGACTACTTGTCGAAACGCGCTGCCTTCAAATTGCCTGTGGAACCAGGTATTTTTGTGCTTCGATTAACTCAACCATCCGTTGAACCATCGACAGGGCAGAACAAGCAAAGGAAATCAGGCCCCGGCAAGTACTTTCCCCCCTGAGCTCCCAGGAGCCGCCGGCAAAGACGTTGCTGTGGACGCTGGGCCTGCCATGGGGTAGCAGACTCTGGCAGGGCGTCAAGCCCTGGCCGTAGAGACAGCCGCTCCCATGGCAGAGGAAACACCTTTAGCCCTTGTTGTCGAGCCTTAGGCTCCGGCATGGGCACAACCTACCGTCTAATTTCTCCAAACAGGGGAACTTCCTGAGGAGCAGGAAGAGGCGGAGAAAGTAGCCCGTCGATCTGCCATGTATCAGTTCGTCGACGACGTTCTGTACATAAAAAGGCCGAACGGTGTGAAATTGAAGTGCATTCCCCGGGAGGAAGGACTGGAGCTGTTGGCAGAGATCCACTGAGGCATATGTGGCTCCCACATAGGGTCAAGGGCCCTTGCCGGCAAGGCATTTTGGCAAGGTTTCTTCTGGACCACTGCCCTCCAGGATGCAACGGCCTTAGTAACCAAGCGTGAAGCATGCCAGTTCCATTCAAAGAAGCATCATCAACCAGCTTAAGCTCTCCAGACAGTCCTTCTTTCCTGGCCATTCTCGGTCTGGGGGATCGACATACTGGGCCCCTTTCCCCGTGCTGCCAGGGGTTTTGAGTACTTGTACGTTGCAATCGACAAGTTCACAAAGTGGCCGGAGGTGAAGGCAGTGAGAAAGGTGACAACATAGTCGGCCGTCAAGTTCTTCAAGGGACTAGTCTGCCGTTTTGATGTGCCAAATAGAGTCATCACCAACAACGACACGCAGTTCACGAGCCGCACCTTCATGCAGTACATCCAGGACCTCGGCAGCAAGGTCTGTTTTGCTTCTGTTGCACACCCATGAAGCAACGGCCAGGCTGAGAGGGCGAATGCTGAAGTATTGCGAGGCCTCCGAACAAGAACTTTTGACAGGCTACGCAAGTGCGGACGGTGCTGGATTGATGAATTGCCGGCGGTTCTTTGGTCAATCAGAACGACACCAAATCGAGCCACCGGCCAGACCCCTTTCTCCCTCGTTTACGAGGCAGGAGAAGTTCACCCCACGGAACTCACGCACGGGTCACCTCGAGTGCTCGCTTATGATGAGCTTGAGAAAGAGCAGTTGCGGCAAGATGACGCAACGGTCCTTGAGGAAGATCGTCTTCGGGTGGCTGTGCAAGCTGCACGCTACCAGCAAGCCTTGCGCCGCTATCATAGCCGCAAGGTTCATGCCCGAAGCTTTGAGGAAGGTGACCTTGTTCTTCGGCACGTTCAGTCGGCCAAGAATTCCAACAAGTTGACGCCAAAGTGGGAAGGCCCTTATTGGGTAATACGAGTCACCAGGCCCGACGTAGTCCGCCTGGAGACCGAAGATGGTATTCCAGTGAGCAACTCCTGGAACATCAAACATCTTCGGAAGTTTTACCCATAAGGCGCGGTTGCCGGGCTCCCTGGCAAACCACCTTTTGTACAAGACTTGCCGGAAAGGCATGTAACCCTTTGTACAAAGCCAGGTGGAGACCCTGAGCATAAATAAATGAAGCGCTGGGGCCCTTAGTTTTAGCATGCATGCTAGGTTGAGTCTCTCTCTGTGTTAGGGTTGATAGTGCTTGGCGGTGACTAACCCATAGCATAGAGGTCGAGTATGCATCTCTCTGTTCCTTCCCATCCTTTTTGGTTCGTAGGGTGCATGGACATTTCTGCTAAGCTATTTTGGAAGAAAGAGAACAGGCCGACGCCCCGACCCCGACAGGCCAAGGTTGTCGGGGGTTGTAGGTCTAAGGATCCGATCATGGCAAGCTAAGGTTGCCGGGGGTTGCGACACCAGATAATTTTTTCCCCACCCCGTGCCTCCGTATGAAACTTGAACATACGAGACTTCGCTCGCTCTCATACCACCTTGCTCCCTCTGTCCCGTGTCCGAAAAACTTACTTTGTGCCGGAACTTGGTTGTAGCGCGATGGGAAGGGGACGAGCGAAGGGCCTAATCCTACTCGGCCCCTACCTTCGCCAAGGGCATGAGTGTAGCCGAGCTATAGAGCAGAAGGACGGCAAGGCCTGTTGCCGGGGTACAATGTTTATCTTAAGATAACGAGGACTCGTTCCTTGGTGTGGCCCTCGCCCACACGCAAACAAAACCCAGCAAACACCCTTCTCCTCATTAATACATTGCTAACAAGTACAATTCGTACGGAATGCATACATGAGCAAGGGGGTTGCGAGATTTAAATCTTACAAAGGCCCGTAGGCTTAAAAACTAAAAAGATATAAGATGCTCGTAATCCCTTTCTTGTCCCCCTCCTTAGGAAACGGAACAAGATGGCGGAAGGGCATAAGGAATGCCTAGGCGAGGTACGAGCAGCAGAAGATGCCAAGAGAACATGTCAACGATCGTCCGGAAGGAGGCCGGTGATGACGGTGCCAGAGGAGAGCCGAAAGACGAGGCAGCGGCCCGACAATACGCGGCGAAGGCATCGAGGCCATCATACTCCGACTTGACGGTCCGCCACCCGCCTTCTTCGTCTTCCCCGTCCCTCCAACGCTAGCTTCCCAAGGCGACGACCCCGAGAAGTTCAAGGAGCTGGCGATGCAGATGATGGTGTTGTCGGCGTCGCCCAGGAACGGTGTGCCCGACGCCTAGTCAGACCCGTCATCCCCCCGCCCACTACCCTCACTGTCGCTGTCGCTGTCCTCCTCGTCACTCTCGCCCGAAGAGGAGCTTTTTCCATTAGTCGAGCTCTCCACACAGCACCCTAGCCTATGCCCTGAGCGCCTGATGACCTTGACGGAGAGCAAATCGCTCTCTGGTAGCTTGAAGCAGAGGACGTGCCCATCCATTAAGCAATGGGCACGTGCAAAGGTTTTCCAGCCCCGGCGAAGGAGCATCACTTGAGGGGTGGGGAACCCTGTGTTCACCCACATGTCACCATAGAAACACCCCTTCATGTGAAGCCTCAGCCGCGATGGCTGGTCGATCTCCAGCACCCTCGCGAACGCCTAGGGAAGACGAAGGCAGCGGTGCAGCAGCCCACAGAGCTGCAGGATAAACTCGAGCGCCGAGTCCCCGACATGGCCACTTGGCGAAGCAGGAGGAGTTGGCGGAGGAGATGGCGACGGAGACGAAGACGACGCAGGCATCCCCCTCCAAGGCCGCCTCTACCTCGACCGCCTCACCGACCGCGGCCCCATCTAGCGGCCTCGCCTCGAGCATGGCCGTCTCCCTGGGCATCTGGCTCTTCCTTGACCGTTGCAGCCCTCTGGCGAGAGGAGGACCTGGTCGCCTCCACAGAAGAACGGCCGTGGCCACGCCCCCTCGCCATGACCGTGGGTGGGGATGGAGACGAAGGGGAGACGCAGGGAGATGCTCTTCCTCCTACCCCTGAGTTCCCTTTTTATAGTTGGGGAGGGGAGGCCGAAAGACTAGCTCTACGCCCCTGAAGAGTGTAACGCCCCGAGCCCGACGCGCCAGGTATCTTCCAGTTATTCGCTGTCGTTGCCATGTCTTTTGCTTGCGTGTTGCATCTCATCATGTCATCATGTCATCATGTGCATTGCATCATCATGTTTTTGAAACTTGCATTCGTCCGGGTCTCCCAGTTCCTTCTGTTGTCCGTTCTGAGCCTAGACACACTTGCACACGCCCGCGGCACCACCGAAATAGTATTTTATAAGTGACCAGAAAATGTTCTCGGAATGGGTTGAAAGTTGCATGCGGTGTTGTTATAGTGTAGATAGGCCGCTTGCCAAGTTTCATCGCATTCGGAGTCCGTTTGACGCCCCAACAGATAACTATAGTGACAATATAGTCGGTCAAATAGTCGGACGTTTTCACGTCCCATCCACCAAATCCCCTCACCCACCGCCGCCGCCACTCTCTCCAAAAATCCTCCTCGAATTCCACGTCGAGCCAACCACAGCCACCTCCCTTCCTCGTATTCAGATCCAGCCAATCCATCCGAGCCTCCTCTTGAGCTCCCTCAACGCCGCCATGTGAGAGCTTCGAGCAGCTTCGTCTCCTGCCTTTGCCACCTCATCTCCGGCGACCTGCGCCATCCCCGAGCACCTCGTCCTTGCACTGCCTCCAGGAACCACCCGAGGAAGGAGCCTCACACTCGTGTGCGAGCATGCACATGAGCTTCTGCGCCCGCGCCTCAATCCCGCCGCCTCTCCCTCAACCGGACGTCGCCGCCGACGACCAGCACCCCAGGCCGGCCTCGCCTCCCTTCTCCTCATGTCGCCTTCCTCCCTGGTTCCTCTCTCGTTCTCACTAAAGTATCTCCCTCCCTCTCTGTTCTTCGCAGGAGAACGCCATGGAATTGCAGGAGCTCAAGCCTGCCATCAGCCGCCCGCGACCTCCGCCTCCCGTCAGACTCCACCATGCCGATGAGCTCCAGCAGGTCCCCAGCACCGCTCCACCTTGTCTCCAACTCCAGTCACGGCCTCGCCCCGCTTGCTGCTTCTCCTTCCCATCTGCTTCCTCTGCATCAGGCCAGCGCCTCGACGAGAACCCCGCCCTTGCCTTGTCTTGGCCGGTGGATCCGAACGCCCAAGACCGTGCCTCCCGGATTCATGCCGCTCCGCCGCCCCTTCTCCGGCCCCTGCCCGCCGGAGCTGCGTCTCCCTATGCCCCTGCCGCCGACCTCTGCTTCCTCTTCTTTGAGCAGGAGCGCTTGTCCAAGTCCCGTGCTGCCTCTGTTCAAGAGGAGGACGACGGGGTCGATGCCCGCGTTGACTGTGCCACGTCCACAAGCGTTCGTCTGGTGGGCTCCAAGGCCCAGCTGTGCACCCCTGCCGGCCTCCCTCCTCCACCGAACGGGACGAGGCCCATGGTGAGCCTCCAACGCCCCTGCAACTGTTGGGGCAGGCTGCAAATTTGGCCCGGTGTAGTTTTTTCCGTGTCCATGATTTTTTCTATTATTCCAGTGTTTTGCAGTTTTACAGAAAAGCCCCCCTAGATCATGCATTCAATAACTCACAAATGGTGCATCGGATTAAAATGATTTATATATTAAAAATGACTAGAATTTCATCTAGTTTCATAATCTCCAACTTTCATGCATGTTTAAAATGTTTAAAATGCTGTTTGTTTAAATTTTCTTAAATAACTTGCTAAAATGATCCATTTCATAACTTAATAACCGTAGCTCCAAATTTAATAAACTTTATATGTAAATGGGGTAGAAAAATGCCTAGTTTAACATGTTGCACTCATCTTGCATGTTTAACAACTCTAAAATATGGTTTAGGGTAGAATAGTATGATGTCTACTGCACAACCTTCTTCTTGTAGACGTTGTTGGGCCTCCAAGTGTAGAGGTTTGTAGGACAATAGCAAATTTCCCTCAAGTGGATGACCTAAGGTTTATCAATCCGTGGGAGGCGTAGGATGAAGATGGTCTCTCTCAAGCAACCCTGAAACCAAATAACAAAGAGTCTCTTGTGTCCCCAACACACCCAATACAATGGTAAATTGTATAGGTGCACTAGTTCGGCGAAGAGATGGTGATACAAGTGGTATATGGATGGTAGATAATAATTTTTGTAATCTGAAAACATAAAAAAAGCAAGGTAACGAATGATAAAAGTGAGCGTAAACGGTATTGCAATGCTAGGAAACAAGGCCTAGGGTTCATACTTTCACTAGTGCAAGTCCTCTCAACAATAATAGCATAATTGGATCACATAACTATCCCTCGACATGCAACAAAGAGTCACTCCAAAGTCACTAATAGCGGAGAACAAACGAAGAGATTATGGTAGGGTACGAAACCACCTCAAATTTATTCTTTCCAATCAATCCGTTGGGCTATTCCTATAAGTGTCACAAACAGGCCTAGAATTCGTACTAGAATAACACCTTAAGACACAAATCAACCAAAACCCTAATGTCACCTAGATACTCCAATGTCACCTCAAGTATCCGTGGGTATGATTATACGATATGCATCACACAATCTCAGATTCATCTATTCAACCAACACATAGGACCTCAAAGAGAGCCCCAAAGTTCTATCGGAGAATCACGACAAAAACGTGTGCCAACCCCTATGCATAGGTTCATGGGCGGAACCCGCAAGTTGATCACCAAAACATACATCAAGTGAATCACGTGATATCCCATTGTCACCACAGATATCCACGGCAAGACATACATCAAGTGTTCTCAAATCTTTAAAGACTCAATCCGATAAGATAAGTTCAAAGGGGAAACTCAATTCATTACAAGAGAGTAGAGGGGGGAAGAAACATCATAGGATCCAAATATAATAGCAAAGCTCGCGATACATCAAGATCGTACCACCTCAAGAACACGAGAGAGAGAGATCAAACACATAGCTACTGGTACATACCCTCAGCCCCGAGGGAGAACTACTCCCTCCTGGTCATGGAGAGGAACGGGATGATGAAGATGGCCACCGGAGAAGGATTGCCCCCTCCAGCAGGGTGCCGGAACGGGTCTAGATTGGCTTTCGGTGGCTACGGAAGATTTTGGCAGCGGAACTCCCGATCTATTGTGCTCCTGGATGTTTTTAGGGTATATGGAGATATATAGGCGGAAGAAGTACGCCAGGGGAGCTTCAGGGGCCCCACGAGGTAGGGGGGCGCCCCCCACCCTCGTGAGCACCTCCCTTGGCTCCTGACGTGGGGTCCAAGTCCATCCGGTAGCTTTCCTTCCAAAAATAACTTCTCTAGTTGATTTCATTCCGTTTTGACTCCGTTTGATATACCTTTTCTTCGAAACACTAAAATAGGCAAAAACAACAATTCTGGGCTGGGCCTCCGGTTAATAGGTTAGTCCCAAAAATAATATAAAAGTGGATAATAAAGCCCAATATTGCCCAAAACAGTAAATAACATAGCATGGAGCAATCAAAAATTATAGATACGTTGGAGACGTATCAAGCATCCCCAAGCTTAATTCCTGCTCGTCCTCGAGTAGGTAAATGATAAAAACAGAATATTTGATGCGGAGTGCTACTTGGCATAATTTCAATGTGATTCCTCTTAATTGTGGTATGAATATTCAGATCCGAAAGATTCAAGACAAAAGTTCATATTGACATAGAAATAATAATACTTCAAGCATACTAACTAAGCAATTATGTCTTCTCAAAATAACATGGCCAAAGAAAGTTCATCCCTACAAAATCATATAGTTTAGTCATGTTTCATTTTCGTCACACAAGAATTCTCTCATCATGCACAAGCCCGATGACAAGCCAAGAAATTGTTTCATACTTTAGTAATATCAAACCTATAAATTTTCACGCAATACATGAGCGCGAGCCATGGATATAGCACTATGGGTGGAATAGAATAATGAGGGGGTTATGTGGAGAAGACAAAAAAGGAGAAAGTCTCACATCAACGAGGCTAATCAATGGGCTATGGAGATGCCCATCGATTTATGTTAATGCAAGGAGTAGGGATTGCCATGCAACGGATGCACTAGAGCTATAAATGTATTGAAAGCTCAACAAAAGAAACTAGTGGGTGTGCATCCAACTTGCTTGCTCACGAAGACCTCGGGCACTTGAGGAGGCCCATTATTGGAATATACAAGCCAAGTTCTATGATGAAAAAAATTCCCACTAGTATATGAAAGTGATAACATGAGAGACTCTCTACTATGAAGATCATGGTGCTACTTTGAAGCAAAAGTGTGGTAAAAGGATAGTAACATTGTCCCTTATCTCTTTTTCCCTCATTTTTTGGGCCTTCTCTTTTTTTATGGCCTTTCTCTTTTTTTTGGCCTTCTCTTTTTTATAGACTTTCTCTTTTTTATTTTATTTTTTATTCCTAACTTGGGACAATGCTCTAGAAAATGATGATCATCACACTTCTATTTATTTACAACTCAATGATTACAAGTCGATACTAGAACAAAGATGACTCTATATGAATGCCTCCGGCGGTGTACCGGGATATGCGATGAATCAAGAGTGACATGTATGAAAGAATTATGAACGGTGGCTTTGCCACACATACTATGTCAACTACATGATCATGCTAAGCAATATGACAATGATGAATGTGTCATGATGAACAGAATGATGGAAAGTTGCATGGCAGTATATCTCGGAATGGCTATGGAAATGCCATAATAGGTAGGTATGGTGGCTGTTTTGAGGAAGATATAAGGAGGTTTATGTGTGAAAGAGCATATCATATCACAGGGTTTGGATGCACCGGCGAAGTTTGTGCCAACTCTCGATGTGAGAAAGGGCAATGCACGGTACCGAAGAGGCTAGCAAGGATGGAAGGGTGAGAGTGCGTATAATCCATGGACTCAACATTAGTCATAAAGAACTCACATACTTATTGCAAAAATCTACAAGTCACCAAAAACCTCGGTACTACGCGCATGCTCCTAGGGGGATATATTGGTAGGAAAAGACCATCGCTCGTCCCCGACCGCCACTCATAAGGAGGACAATCAAATAACACCTCATGTTTCAAATTTGTTACATAACATTTACCATACGTGCATGCTACGGGACTTGCAAACTTCAACACAAGCATTTCTCAATTTCACAACTACTCAACTAGCACGACTTTGATATTATTACCCCCATATCTCAAAACAATCATCAAGCATCAAACTTCTCTTAGTATTCAACAAACTCATAAGAAAGTTTTTACTAATCTTGTATACCTAGCATATTAGGATTTTAAGCAAATTACCATGCTATTTAAGACTCTAAAAAATAATCTAAGTGAAGCATGAGAGTTCATCTATTTCTTCAAAATAAAACTACCACCATGCTCTAAAAAGATATGAGTGAAGCACTAGAGCAAATGACAAACTACTCCGAAAGATATAAGTGAAGATCAATGAGTAGTTGTATAATTATGTAACTATGTGAAGACTCTCTAACATTTAAGAATTTCAGATCTTGGTATTTTATTCAAACAGCAAGCAAAGCAAAATAAAATGACATTCTAAGAATGGAAAACATCATGTGAAGAAGCAAAAACTTAGGATCAACCGATACTAACCGATAGTTGTTGAAGAAGAAAGGTGGGATGCCAACCGGGGCATCCCCAAGCTTAGATGCTTGAGACTTCTTGAAATATTATCTTGGGATGCCTTGGGCATCCCCAAGCTTGAGCTTTTGTGTCTCCTTAATTCCTCTCATATCACGGTCTCCCTAAATCTCAAAAGCTTCATCCACACAAAACTCAACAAGGACTCGTGAGATAAGTTAGTATAAACCATTGCAAAAAGTTTATCATACTCTACTGTAGAAAATCACTAAAATTATTATTAAACATTGCATACTAAATGCCTCTGCATATTTAATAGTCCTATCCTCAAATAGAATCATTAAAGAAGCAAACATATGCAAACAATGCAAACATAACAACAATCTGCCTAAACAGGACAGTCTGTAAAGAATGCAGCAACATCCATACTTCCCTAGATCCAAAAATTATGAAAGAAAATTATCACTGTAGTAAATTTATAAGATCTTAATATGCAAAAGGTTTCAACATTTTATCACATTCTTACTTTTCTAGGGAATTATTGCAACAGCGGTAAACTTTCTGTTTTCAAACAGCAACATGTATACTTGTAACATAGGCATAGTAAAGACTATCAAAGCCACTTTTATTGGAATAAAATATGAAAAACATTGTTCTAAATAACATAAAGCAAATCCTAACAAAATAAATTGATGCTCCAAGCAAAACACATATCATGTGGTGAATAAAAATATAGCTCCAAGTAAAGTTACCGATGAACGAAGACGAAAGAGGGGATGCCTTCTGGGGCATCCCCAATATTAGGATCTTGGTTGTCCTTGAATATTACCTTGGGATGCCTTGGGCATCCCCAAGCTTAGGCTCTTGCCACTCCTTATTCCATAGCACATCGAATCCTTACCCAAAACTTGAGAACTTCACAACACAAAACTTAACAGAAAACTCATAAGCTCCGTAATTAACTCATTCTTTATTTATATTGGTGTTAAACCTACTTTATTCCAACTTCTCTATGGTTTATAAACTCCGATACTACTCATAGATTCATCAAAATAAGCAAACAACACATGAAAAACAGAATCTGTCAAAAATAGAACAGTCTGTAGTAATCTGGATCAAACGTATACTTATGGAACTCATAAAATTCTCAAATAAATTTCTGGACCTGAGGAACTTATCTATTAATCATCTTAAAAAAGATTTAACTAAATATCACTCTCCAAATAAAAATGGCAGCAATTCTCGTGAGCGCTAAAGTTTCTGTTTTTTACAGCATGATCAACAAGACTTTCCCCAAGTCTTCCCAAAGGTTCTACTTGGCACAAACACTAATTAAAAGCATAAAACCACATCTAAACAGAGGCTAGATGAATTATTTATTAATAAACAGGAGCAAAAAGCAAGGAACAAAAATAAAATTGGGTTGCCTCCCAACAAGCGATATCGTTTAACGCCCCTAGCTAGGCATGATGATTTCAATGATGCTCACATAAAAGATAAGAATTGTAACATAAAGAGAGAATCATAAGGAATATTAATAGCACATTTAAGTCTAACCTAGTTCCTATGCATAGGGATTTTTTGAGAAAACAATTTATGGGAACAATAATCAACTAGCATAGGAGAGCAAAACAAGCATAACTTCAAAATTTTAAGCACATAGAGAGGAAACTTGATATTATTGCAATTCCTACAAGCATATGTTCCTCCCTCATAATAATTTTCAGTAGCATCATGATCTATAATATAACCAGCACCTAAAGCATTCCTTTCATGATCTACAAGCATATAAAATTTACTACTCTCCACATAAGCAAAATTCTTCTCATGAATAGTAGTGTGAGCAAACTCAACAAAATAATTATCATGTGAGGCATAATCCAATTGAAAACTAAAATCATTATGACAAGTTTCATGGATATCATTATTCTTTATAGCATACAAGTCATCACAATAATCATCATAGATAGCAACTTTGTTCTCATAATCAATTGGAACCTCTTCCGGAATAGTGGAATCATCTCTAAATGAAGTCATGACCTCTCCAAATCCACTTTCATCAATATAATCATCATAAATAGGAGGCATGCTTTCATCATAACAAATTTGCCCATCAAAGCTTGGGGGACAAAAAATATCCTCTTCATTAAACCTAGCTTCCCCAAGCTTGTGGCTTTGCATATCATTAGCATCATGGATATTCAAGGAATTCATACTAACAACATTGCAATCATGCTCATCATTAAAATATTTAGTGCCAAACATTTTATAGATTTCTTATTCTAGCACTTGAGCACAATTATCCTTTCCATCATACTCACGAAAGATATTAAAAAGGTGAAGCGTATGAGACAAACCCAATTCCATTTTTTATAGTTTTCTTTTATAAACTAAACTAGTGATAAAACAAGAAACTAAAAGACTCGATTGCAAGATCTAAAGATATACCTTCAAGCGCTAACCTCCCTGGCAACGGCGCCAGAAAAGAGCTTGATGTCTACTACACAACCTTCTTCTTGTAGACGTTGTTGGGCCTACAAGTGCAGAGGTTTGTAGGACAATAGCAAATTTCCCTCAAGTGGATGACCTAAGGTTTATCAATCCGTGGGAGGCGTAGGATGAAGATGGTCTCTCTCAAGCAACCCTGCAACCAAATAACAAAGAGTCTCTTGTGGCCCCAACACACCCAATACAATGGTAAATTGTATAGGTGCACTAGTTCGGCGAAGAGATGGTGATACAAGTGGTATATGGATGGTAGATAAGAATTTTTGTAATCTGAAAATGTAAAAACAACAAGGTAACGAATGATAAAAGTGAGCGTAAACGGTATTGCAATGCTAGGAAACAAGGCCTAGGGTTCATACTTTCACTAGTGCAAGTCCTCTCAACAATAATAGCATAATTGGATCACATAACTATCCCTCAACATGCAACAAAGAGTCACTCACTGATAGCAGAGAACAAACGAAGAGATTATGGTAGGGTACGAAACCACCTCAAAGTTACTCTTTCCAATCAATCCATTGGGCTATTCCTATAAGTGTCACAAACAGCCCTAGAGTTCGTACTAGAATAACACCTTAAGACACAAATCAACCAAAACCCTAATGTCACCTAGATACTCCAATGTCACCTCAAGTATCCGTTGGTATGATTATACGATATGCATCAATCTCAAATTCATCTATTCAACCAACACATAGGACCTCAAAGAGTGCCCCAAAAGTTCTACCGGAGAATCACGACGAAAACGTGTGCCAACCCCTATGCATAGGTTCATGGGCAGAACCCACAAGATGATCACCAAAACATACATCAAGTGAATCACGTGATATCCCATTGTCACCACAGATATCCACGGCAAGACATACATCAAGTGTTCTCGAATCTTTAAAGACTCAATCCGATAAGATAACTTCAAAGGGGAAACTGAATTCATTACAAGATAGTAGAGGGGGGAAGAAACATCATAGGATCCAAATATAATAGCAAAGCTCGCGATACATCAAGATCGTACCACCTCAAGAACACGAGGGAGATAGATATCAAACACATAGCTACTGGTACATACCCTCAGCCCCGAGGGAGAACTACTCCCTCCTCGTCATGGAGAGGAACGGGATGATGAAGATGGTCACCGGAGAAGGATTGCCCCCTTCGGCAGGGTGCCGAAACGGGTCTAGATTGGCTTTCGGTGGCTACGGAGGATTCTAGCGGCGGAACTCCCGATCTATTGTGCTCCCGGATGTTTTAGGGTATATGGAGATATATAGGCAAAAGAAGTATGTTAGGGGAGCTTCGGGGGCCCCACGAGGCAGGGGGCGCGCCCTAGGGGGGCGCCCCCGCCCTCATGAGCACCTCCCTTGGCTCCTGACATGGGGTCCAAGTCCATCCAGTAGCTTTCCTTCCAAAAATAACTTCTCCAGTTGATTTCGTTCCGTTTCGACTCCATTTGATATTCCTTTTCTTCGAAACACTGAAATAGGCAAAAAACAACAATTCTGGGCTGGGCCTTCGGTTAATAGGTTAGTCCCAAAAATAATATAAAAGTGGATAATAAAGCCCAATATTGCCCAAAACAGTAGATAACATAGCATGGAGCAATCAAAAATTATAGATACGTTGGAGAAGTATCACAGTACCAAATCCATAAATTGCATATGAGGGTTTTCCTGACTTGTTGCTTGTTGTTCCGGCCTCATTTAAACTTGCCTAGATAGGTAGTTTTATTATGCTTCACCTCTTGCCATGTTTAACAACATTTAATATTGTTGGGTACATAAATGGGAGAGAACTAAATAAGTCATGGTGTTTCAGCAATATGCAACTCGTTGCATATTGAGCTCCACTTAACTTGTAGTGTTGTTTGTGCATTTTGCCATGCCTCATTTAGACCGGACATGCATCATACTTGATTGTGCATCATGCCATGTTTATGTGATGATTGTTTACTATGTTGCTTGCTTCTTTCCGGGTTGCTTCTCTCGTTAGCTTGGGTTTCGTTCCAGAGTTGTGAGGATTCGTTCGACTACGTTGGGTCGACTACTTCTTGGACTCGATCTTCTTCCTTGCGGGATCTTAGGAAAGATGATCATACCCTCGAAATCACTTCTATCTTTGCTTGCTAGTTGTTCGTTCTATCGCTATGTCGCGCTACCTACCACTTGTTATATCATGCCTCCCATATTGCCATGTCAAGCCTCTAACCCACCTTTCCTAGCAAACCGTTGTTTGGCTAAGTTACCGCTTTGCTCAGCCCCTCTTATAGCGTTGTTAGTTGCAGGTGAAGCTGAAGTTGGTTCCATGTTGGAACATGGATATGTTGGGATATCAAAATATCTCTTATTTTAATTAACGCATCTATATACTTGTTAAAGGGTGGAAGGCTCGACCTTATGCCTGGTGTTTTGTTCCACTCTTGCCACCCTAGTTTCCGTCATACCAGTGTTATTTTCCTTGATTTTGCGTTCCTTACGTGGTTGGGTGTTATGGGAACCCCTTGACAGTTCGCTTTGAATAAAACTCCTCCAGCAAGGCCGAACCTTGGTTTTACATTTGCCTAACAACCTATTACCCTTCCCTTGGGACGGCCAACCCGAGGGTCATCTTTATTTTAACCCCCCGGGCCAGTGCTTCTCTAAGTGTTGGTCCGAACCGGGCAACCTGCGGGGCCACCTCGAGGCAAGTTGACGACTGGTTTTACTCGTAGCTTGACCTATCTGGTGTTGCCCTGAGAACGAGATATGTGCAGCTCCTATCGGGATTGTCGGCACATCGGGCGGCTTTGCTGGTCTTGTTTTACCATTGTCGAAATGTCTTGTAACCGGGATTCCGAGACTGATCGGGTCTTTCCGGAGAAGGAATATCCTTCTTTGACCATGAGAGCTTGTGATGGGCTAAGTTGGGACACCCCTGCAGGGTTTAAACTTTCGAAAGCCGTGCCCACGGTTATGTGGCAGATGGGAATTTGTTAATGTCCGGTTGTAGAGAACTTGACACTTAACTTAATTAAAATACATCAACCGCGTGTGTAACCGTGATGGTCTCTTCTCGGCGGAGTCCGGGAAGTGAACACGGTTCTTGTGTTATGCTTGATCGTAAGTAGTTTTAGGATCACTTCTAGCTTCTCTACCATTGCGTTGCTTCTCTTCTCGCTCTTATTTGCGTATGTTAGCCACCATATATGCTTAGTGCTTGCTGCAGCTCCACCTCATTACCTTATCCTACCCATAATCTTAAATAGTCTTGATCTCGCGGGTGTGAGATTGCTGAGTCCTCGTGACTCACAGATACTTCCGAACAGTTGCAGGTGCCGATGATACCAGTGCAGGTGACGCAACCCAGCTCAAGTGGGATCTCGATGAAGATCTTGATCGTTGTTTTGTTTCGTTTCCTGTTGATTAGTAGTGGAGCCCAGTTGGGACGATCAGGGATCTAGCATTTGGGGTTGTCTTCTTTTATTTTGGTTTCGTAGTCGGACCTTGATTGTATTCTGGATGATGTATGTTTAACTTGTATTTGTGTGAAGTGGCGATTGTAAGCCAACTCTTTATCCCATTCTTATTCAGTACATGGGATTGTGTGAAGATCACCCCACTTGCGACTAAACCACCATGCGGTTATGCCTCTAAGTCGTGCCTCGACATGTGGGAGATATAGCCGCATCATGGGTGTTACAAAGAGCCCGCTCGAATCCGGCTAATTAAAGTGGCAGCAAGCGAGGCCATGGACCGCCCTCCCCGCCCAATCGAAGGCACATGAGTATCGACCCCCGCACGCCTTCCCATATTCCATGTGTCTGTCACCTACCCCGCGTCGTGCATGCGGAATATGTGGCGTAAGGAGCAGGCATAGTGGGAAATCTGGAATGACAGTTCCAAGGTGGAGAGAGTAAATGAGCGGTGGCTCCGCCGTTTCGAGAGAACACGCAAGCCGCCTCTCTACTGTTCACCACGGATGACACAAGCATGTTGTGGTCATTCCGCACATGACCCCCATGTCACGCATTCAACACGGGTCGTGGGGAAGCGCAACAGATGAGGGAATTACCACAGTAAAACTCCGCCCCGCATGCCCGTGCACCGTTCTAGGCCTGGCCCAACAACGCGTTGGCTTATGTGTGGCCCAGGCCTGGGGGCTCCTGTCGGTGTACAAAAGTAGGGGCTCTCCTTTTTACCCCTCTACTTGTGCATGGGCAGTCAGAGCCGCACCTGCGGCCATGCTTGGCGTGGCAAAGGGAGGAAGCAGAAGCACAAGAATACCAGAGCGGCGCTCCAGCCAGGGGCGTAGAAGACGGAGCAACAAAATGGGTTTTTCCTCGGGCAAGATCCTTGCCGGGGGGGCCTACGCAGCCCCGACTAGAGCCTTGCCGGAGCAGCTCACACAACGCCAACATCGCGGCCACCCTTGAGCCTAAGAGTACCGACACCATCAACAGCATTGGAACCAAGGCTCGGGGAGCACCTGCATAGTTGGCACGCGGATCTTTGTGAAGACAAAGAGCCCACAAGACTAGGCGATGAACAGAAGACAAGACAATCGCAAGCCCCCTTGCCGAGGATGTCCCCGAGGCCCCGACAAGGCTCCTTGCCGAAAACACTCGCATGGCCCCAGCAAGACTCTTGCCGAGGGCGATCACAAGACCCCGGCAAGACCCTTGCCGGGAATATACGCGGGACTGCGACAAGACCTTGTCACCCCGTCACCGCCCCAGCTCAGCGGCCAAGCCACCAATTGAGGCTAGTACCCACATGGCAGTACGTGGATGCTAATCCAGCTAGTCAAGCACTTGCATGGTGGCATGCAGATCTTCATGAAGTCCCTACCACCATGCCATCTCAGCAGCCTGCCAGCTTACGTGGCGCTGCATTCCTCGTTGGCCTGGACGCATGTCGGAGCGAGGCGGAACAACGACGGACGGGACAGGCCTCGTTGCCATCCCCAATAAAGCAACGGGATACCTAAGGAGCGCATTTAATGCGCCTTGTCCCGTAATGACAGGCGATAAGCTTGTACACTATTTACCTTTCCACCTCATGTGTGCCACTATGGCGACCCCTTTTTGACTATAAAAGGAGGCCCGAGGCGTACTGGAGAAGGATTCAGATCTTTTGGACTACACACGCAGCGCAGCTAGTTCAGAAGCTCAAGAACACTCGAATATACACCAAAGCAGGATTAGGGTATTACGCATCCTTGCGGCCCAAACCTGGGTAAATGATCTTTGTGCTAGCTACTAGACCTGCTCTTTGCACAGCCCCGCGCCCGCCAACCGTAGAAGGGATCCCAGTGATTCCATATCATTTTCATGTTCTAGCAAATATTGTTCTAAAGGATCATTAGAAGGCAGGTATAATTTATTCCTTTGCTGATAGTCAGTGGGTAAGTCATGTCCATTGTTTTCAAAAAAAGTCTTGTCCATTGTGTCCCTAAGAAGGGAGGTATTACTGTTGTTCCAAATGATAAAGATGAATTGATCCCACAAAGAATTGTTACATGTTATAGAATGGTAATTGATTTCCGCAAACTAAATAAAGCTACTAAAAAGGATCATTACCCTTTACCTTTTATTGATCAAATGCTAGAAAGATTATCCAAACATACACATTTTTTGCTTTCTAGACGGTTATTCTGGTTTCGCTTAAATACCTGTGTCAAAAGAGGATCAAGAAAAGACCACCTTTACTTGTCTTTTTGGTACCTTTGCTTATAGAAGTATGCCTTTTGGTTTATGTAATGCACTTGCTACCTTTCAAAGATGTATGACTGCTATATTCTCTGACTTTTGTGAAAAGAGTGTTGAGGTATTCATGGATGATTTTTCTATATATGGAACTTCTTTTGATGATTTCTTAAGCAACCTTGATCGAGTTTTGCAGAGATGTGAAGAAACTAATCTTGTCTTGAATTGGCAGAAGTGCCACTTTATGGTTAATGAAGGCATTGTCTTGGGGCATAAAATTTCTGAAAGAGGTATTGAAGTTGATAAAGCTAAAGTTGATGCTATTGAAAAGATGCCGTGTCCAAAGGACATTAAAGGTATAAGAAGTTTCCTTGGTCATGCCAGTTTTTATAGGACATTCATTAAAGACTTCTCAAAAATTTCCAGGCCTCTGACTAATCTCTTACAAAAAGGTGTTCCTTTTGTCTTTGATGATGATTGTGTAGAAGCATTTGAAATACTTAAGAAAGCCTTGATTTCTGCACCTATTGTTCAGCGTCCCGAATGGAATTTACCCTTTGAAATTATATGTGATGCTAGTGATTATGCTGTAGGGGTTGTTCTAGGACGAAGAGTTCATAACAAATTAAATGTTATCCAATATGCTAGTAAAACTCTAGACAACGCCCAGAGAAATTATGCTACTACTGAAAAGGAATTTTTAGCAGTTGTATTTGCTTGTGATAAGTTCAGACCTTATATTGTTGATTCTAAAGTAACTATTCACACTGATCATGCTGCTATTAAATATCTTATGGAAAAGAAAGATGCTAAACCTAGAATTATTAGATGGGTTCTCCTACTACAAGAATTTGATTTGCATATTATTGATAGAAAAGGAGCTGAGGACCCCGTTGCAGACAACTTGTCTAGGTTAGAGAATGTTCTTGATGACCCACTACCTTTTGATGATAGCTTTCCTGATGAACAATTACCTGTCATAAATGCTTCTTGTACTGCTCCATGGTATGCTGATTATGCCAATTACATTGTTGCTAAATTTATACCACCTAGTTTCACATAGCAGCAAAAGAAAAAGTTTTTCCATGATTGAAGACATTACTTCTGGGATGACCCACACCCTTATAAAGAAGGAGTAGATGGTGTTATTAGACTTTGTGTACCTGAGCATGATCAGGAACATATCCTACGCAAGTGTCACTCCGAGGCTTACGGAGGACACCATGTCGGAGATAGAACTGCACATAAGGTATTGCAATCCGGTTTTTATTGGCCTACTCTCTTCAAGGATGCCCGTAAGTTTGTCTTGTCTTGTGATGAATGTCATAGAATTGGTAACATTAGTAGACTTCAAGAAATGCCTATGAATTATTCACTTGTTATTGAACCATTTGATGTTTGGGGCTTTGATTATATGGGACCGTTTCCTTCCTCTAATGGGTATACACATATTTAGTTGCTGTTGATTACGTTACTAAGTGGGTAGAAGCTATTCCAACTAGTAGTGCTGATCATAACACCTCTATTAAGATGCTTAAAGAAGTTATTTTTCCGAGGTTTGGAGTCCCTAGATACTTAATGACTAATGGTGGTACACATTTTATTCATGGTGCTTTTCGTAAGATGCTTGCTAAGTATGATGTTAATCATAGAATTGCATCTCCATATCATCCACAGTCTTGTGGTCAAGTAGAACTGAGCAATAAAGAACTTAAATTAAATTTCCAAAGACTGTTAATAGATCTAGAAAGAATTGGTCCAAGAAACTTGATGATGCATTGTGAGCCTCTAGAACTGCATATAAAAAATCCTATGGGTATGTCTCCATACAAAATGGTTTATGGAAAAGCATGTCACTTACCTCTCGAACTAGAACATAAGGCATATTGGGCCATTAAAGAGCTCAATTATGATTTCAAACTTGCCGGTGAGAAGAGACTATTTGACATTAGCTCACTTGATGAATGGAGAACCCACTGTCGGTGTCAAAACCGGCGGATCTCGGGTAGGGGGTCCCGAACCGTGCATCTAAGGTGGATGGTAACAGGAGGCAGGGGACACAATGTTTACCCAGGTTCGGGCCCTCTTGATGGAGGTAATATCCTACATCCTACTTGATTGATCTTGATGATATGAGTATTACAAGAGTTGATCTACCATGGGATCGTAGAGGATAAACCCTAGAAGCTAGCCTATGATTCTGATTGTTGTTGACCTACGGACTAAACCCTCCGGTTTATATAGACACCGGAGGGGGCTAGGTTACACAGAGTCGGTTACAAGGGAGGAGATCTACATATCCGAATTGCCAAGCTTGCCTTCCACGCAAAGGAGAGTCCCACCCGGACACGTGACGAAGTCTTCAATCTTGTATCTTCATAGTCCAACAGTCCGGCCAAAGTATATAGTCTGGCTGTCCGAGGACCCCCTAATCCAGGACTCCCTCAGTAGCCCCTGAACCAGACTTCAATGACGATGAGTCCGGCGCGCAGATTTTCTTCGGCATTGCAAGGCGGGTTCCTCCTCCGAATACTCCATAGAAGATTTTTGAACACAAGGATCGTGTCCGGCTCTGCAAAACAAATTCCACATACCACCGTAGAGAGTATAATATTTCCACAAATCTAATCTGCTGACAACTTTTCATAACATGACATCATGCCATGGCCCGGTCATTATTCGAACCGTTTTTCTCAACCAGCTACTACACGTATTGCGAGGCGGTTTTCTTGGCACGTCTTGTCGAAGCAGAGATCGTGTCCCCTTATCACAGGATTCTCATCAATATGGGTGTGGGTAACCCAACCGCACCATCAATTATGGCGCTTGGGGAATAAGCGAGTTTACCAGGCAAGTGGGGAGACACATAGTTTCTTCCGCCCTGATAAAGGGACAAGGACTCCTCCTTCACCCACGCCCTCTTCTTCCCGATCCATTCCCGCTCGCCCGAGCTCCAGCGCCCAAGCGTTCGTCTTCTCCGCCCACAAAGGCCTTCCGAAAATGTCCGGATCCAGAGCAGGAGGCAAGTGGATGGCCTCTACCGTCCAGGAGAAGCATATCAAAAAGCTTCGGGAGGCCGTGTATCTAGCCAAAAAAATCGGCCACCGTCTCCCGACGGCGGGACAGATCGTTCCCACTCCGGAACCCCAAGAGAGGGTTGTATTCCTCCCTCACTTTGTCTGCGGGCTAGGTTTTCCCCTTCACCCGTTCGCCCGCGGCGTCATGTATTATTACAAGATCAATTTTCATGATCTATCCCCCAATTCCTTCCTCAACATCTTGACATTCATCGTCGTGTGCGAGGCTTTTCTCCGCATCTCGCCACACTTCGGCTTATGGCTAAAGACCTTTAATGTGAAGCCCAAGGTGGTGAGCGGCGAGAACGCCGAGTGCGGGGGCGCCATGGTGAGCAAGATGCCCAACGTCACATGGCCAACAGGTGCCTTTAATGATTCCGTCAAAGGGTGGCAACAACAGTGGTTTTACATTACCGAGCCGCGCGGCACGGAATTGGCCGCTGCTCCAGAGTTCCGATCCGGAGCCCCTCAATGGCTTACGTCCTGGCCCAAGAAGGGCCTGAACTGGTCTTAGTCCGATGAACTATCTATGCTCCAGACACGCATTAAAGATATGGAAGACAAGAAAATCGAACTTGTCAATGTTGTCCAGGTGATGTTAGTTCGCCGGATCCTGCCGTGTCAGCACCGGACCTGCAATCTCTGGGAATTCGATCCAGCCAAGCACCAGACCTTGCAAAAGATCTTTGGCTCCTCGCACGAAGACATCCAAAAGGTGCTTTTCAAGTCCGGCAAATCATGGCCGGACTCGGCTGAGGACCGCGGGTATCAACTGTCCCGCCCTGCAAGCTCGGTAAGTTTTTACGCGTTTTACCCGCCTAACCCAAGGGAAATGCTCAAAGTGTTTTTCTCAACTCCCCTAGGTCTGGATGAAGAAGGCGGGGCGGATCCACTGTCCGGCCCCGTTGCCCGAAGAACCGGCCGGCCCACTTCTGACGAAGATGCTGGTCTTGGCTGTTGGGGAACGTAGTAATTTCAAAAAATTTCCTACGCACACGCAAGATCATGGTGATGCATAGCAACGAGAGGGGAGAGTGTTGTCCACATACCCTCGTAGACCGAAAGCGGAAGCGTAAGCACAACGCGGTTGATGTAGTCGTACGTCTTCACGATCCGACCGATCCAAGTACCGAACGCACGGCAACTCCAAGTTCAACACACGTTCAGTTCGATGACGTCCCGCGAACTCCGATCCAGCAGAGCTTCACGGGTGAGTTCCGTTAGCACGACGGCGTATTGACGGTGATGATGTTGCTACTAACGCAGGGCTTCGCCTAAGCACCGCTACGATATGACCGAGGTGGAATATGGTGGAGGGGGGCACCGCACACGGCTGGGAGAGATCAACTGATCAACTTGTGTGTCTAGACGTGCCCCCCTGCCCCTGTATATAAAGGAGCAAGGGGGGAGGCCAGCCGGCCCTCTATGGGCGCGCTAGGAGGAGGAGTCCTCCTCCTAGTAGGAGTAGGACTCCCCTTTCCTACTCCTACTAGGAGGAGGAAAGGAAGGAGGAGAAGGAGAAGGAAGGAGAAGGTGGAGAAGGAGGAAAGGGGGCCCGACCCCCTAGTCCAATTCGGTTTGGGCTAGGGGGGCCGCGCGCCCTGCCTCCTCTCTTCTACCACTTGGCCCATGAGGCCCATTACATCTTCCTCGTATTCCCGTAACTCCCCGGTACCCCCGAAAATACCCGAATCACTCGGAACCTTTCCGATGTCCGAATATAGTCGTCCAATATATCGATTTTTACGTCTCGACCATTTCGAGACTCCTCGTCATGTCCCTGATCTCATCCGGGACTCCGAACTACCTTCGGTACATCAAATCACATAAACTCATAATACAATTGTCACCGAAACTTTAAGCGTGCGGACCCTACGGGTTCGAGAACTATGTAGACATGACCGAGACATGTCTCCGGTCAATAACCAATAGCGGAACCTGGATGCTCATATTGGCTCCCACATATTCTACGAAGATCTCTATCGGTCAGACCGCATAACAACATACGTTGTTCCCTTTGTCATCGGTATGTTACTTGCCCGAGATTCGATTGTCGGTATCTCAATACCTAGTTCAATCTCGTTACCGGCAAGTCTCTTTACTCGTTCCGTAATACATCATCCCGCAACTAACTTATTAGTTGCAATGCTTGCAAGGCTTAAGTGATGTGCATTATCGAGAGGGCCCAGAGATACCTCTCCGACAATTGGAGTGACAAATCATAATCTCGAAATACGCCAACCCAACAAGTACCTTCGGAGACACCTGTAGAGCACCTTTATAATCACCTAGTTACGTTGTGACGTTTGGTAGCCCTCCAGTAAACAGGAGTTGCATAATCTCATAGTTATAGGAACATGTATAAGTTATGAAGAAAGCAATAGCAACAAACTAAACAATCAAGTGCTAAGCTAATGGAATGGGTCAAGTCAATCACATCATTCTCCTAATGATGTGATCCCGTTAATCAAATGACAACTCATGTCTGTGGCTAGGAAACATAACCATCTTCGATTAACGAGCTAGTCAAGTAGAGGCATACTAGTGACACTCTGTTTGTCTATGTATTCACACATGTATTATGTTTCCGGTTAATACAATTCTAGCATGAATAATAAACATTTATCATGATATAAGGAAATAAATAATAACTTTATTATTGCCTCTAGGGCATATTTCCTTCAGTCTCCCACTTGCACTAGAGTCAATAATCTAGATTACACAGTAATGATTCTAACACCCATGGAGCCTTGGTGCTGATCTTGTTTTGCTCGTGGAAGAGGCTTAGTCAGCGGGTCTGCAACATTCAGATCCGTATGTATCTTGCAAATTTCTATGTCTCCCACTTGGACTAAATACCGAATGGAATTGAAGCGTCTCTTGATGTGCTTGGTTCTCTTGTGAAATCTGGATTCCTTCGCCAAGGCAATTGCACCAGTATTGTCACAAAAGATTTTCATTGGACCCGATGCACTAGGTATGACACCTAGATCGGATATGAACTCCTTCATCCAGACTCCTTCATTTGTTGCTTCCGAAGCAGCTATGTACTCCGCTTCACATGTAGATCCCGCCACGACGCTTTGTTTAGAACTGCACCAACTGACAGCTCCACCGTTCAATATAAACACGTATCCGGTTTGTGATTTAGAATCGTCCGGATCAGTGTCAAAGCTTGCATCAACGTAACCATTTACGATGAGTTCTTTGTCACCTCCATATACGAGAAACATATCCTTAGTCCTTTTTAGGTACTTCAGGATGTTCTTGACCGTTATCCAGTGATCCACTCCAGGATTACTTTGGTACCTCCCTGCTAGACTTATAGCAAGGCACACATCAGGTCTGGTACACAACATTGCATACATGATAGAGCCTATGGCTGAAGCATAGGGAACATCTTTCATTTTCTCTCTATCTTCTGCGGTGGTTGGACATTGAGTCTTACTCAATTTCACACCTTGTAACACAGGCAAGAACCCTTTCTTTGCCTGATCCATTTTGAACTTCTGCAAAACTTTGTCAAGGTATGTGCTTTGTGAAAGTCCAATTAAGCGTCTTGATCTATCTCTATAGATCTTAATGCCTAATATGTAAGCAGCTTCACCGAGGTCTTTCATTGAAAAACTCTTATTCAAATATCCCTTTATGCTATCCAGAAATTCTATATCATTTCCAATTAATAATATGCCATCCACATATAATATCAGAAATGCTAGAGAGCTCCCACTCACTTTCTTGTAAATACAGGCTTCTCCAAAAGTCTGTACAAAACCAAATGCTTTGATCACACTATTAAAGCATTTATTCCAACTCCGAGAGGCTTGCACCAGTCCATAAATGGATCGCTAGAGCTTGCACACTTTGTTAGCTCCCTTTGGATCGATAAAACCTTCTGGCTGCATCATATACAACTCTTCTTCCAGAAATCCATTCAGGAATGCAGTTTTAACATCCATTTGCCAAATGTCATAATCATAAAATGCGGCAATTGCTAACATGATTCGGACAGACTTAAGCATCGCTACGGGTGAGAAGGTCTCATCGTAGTCAATCCCTTGAACTTGTCGAAAACCTTTTGCAACAAGTCGAGCTTTGTAGACAGTAATATTACCGTCAGCGTCAGTCTTCTTCTTGAAGATCCATTTATTCTCAATTGCTTGCCGATCAATGGGAAAGTCAACCAAAGTCCACACTTTGTTCTCATACATGGATCCCATCTCAGATTTCATGGCTTCTAGCCATTTTGCGGAATCTGGGCTCACCATCGCTTCTTCATAGTTCGTAGGTTCATCATGATCTAGTAGCATGACTTCCAGAACAGGATTACCGTACCACTCTGGTGCGGATCTTATTCTGGTTGATCTATGAGGTTCGGTAGTAACTTGATCTGAAGTTTCATGATCATTATCATTAGCTTCCTCACTAATTGGTGTAGGTGTCACAGAATCCGGTTTTTGTGATGTACTACTTTCCAATAAGGGAGCAGGTACAGTTACCTCATCAAGTTCTACTTTCCTCCCACTCACTTCTTTCGAGAGAAACTCCTTCTCTAGAAAGGATCCATTCTTAGCAACGAAAGTCTTGCCTTCGGATCTGTGATAGAAGGTGTACCCAACAGTTTCCTTTGGGTATCCTATGAAGACACATTTCTCCAATTTGGGTTCGAGCTTATCAGGTTGAAGCTTTTTCACATAAGCATCGTAGCCCCAATCTTTCAGAAACGATAACTTTGGTTTCTTGCCAAACCACAGTTCATAAGGTGTCGTCTCAACTGATTTCAATGGTGCCCTATTTAACGTGAATGCAGCCGTCTCTAAAGCATAACCCCAAAATGATAGCGGTAAATCTGTAAGAGACATCATAGATCGCACAATATCTAGTAAAGTATGATTACGACGTTCGAACACACCATTATGCTGTGGTGTTCCGGGTGGCGTGAGTTGCGAAACTATTCCACATTGTTTCAAATGTAGACCAAACTCGTAACTCAAATATTCTCCTCCACGATCAGATCGTACAAACTTTATTTTCTTGTTACGATGATTTTCAGCTTCACTCTGAAATTCTTTGAATTTTTCAAATGTTTCAGACTTATGTTTCATTAAGTAGATATACCCATATCTGCTTAAATCATCTGTGAAGGTGAGAAAATAACAATATCCGCCACGAGCCTCAATATTCATCGGACCACATACATCTGTATGTATGATTTCCAACAAATCCGTTGCTCTCTCCATAGTACCGGAGAACGGCGTTTTGGTCATCTTACCCATGAGGCACGGTTCGCAAGTACCAAGTGATTCTTAATCAAGTGATTCCAAAAGTCCATCAGTATGGACTTTCTTCATGCGCTTTACACCGATATGACCTGAATGGCAGTGCCACAAATAAGTTGCACTATCATTATCAACTCTGCATCTTTTGGTTTCAACATTATGAATATGTGTATCACTACTATCGAGATTCATCAAAAATAGACCACTCTTCAAGGGTGCATGACCATAAAAGATATTACTCATATAAATAGAACAACCATTATTCTATGATTTAAATGAATAACCGTCTCGCATCAAACAAGATCTAGATATAATGTTCATGCTCAACGCTGGCACCAAATAACAATTATTTAGGTCTAAAACTAATCCCGAAGGTAGATGTAGAGGTAGCATGCCGACCGCGATCACATCGACTTTGGAACCATTTCCCACGCGCATCGTCACTTCGTCCTTTGCCAGTGTTCTCTTAATCCGTAGTCCCTGTTTCGAGTTGCAAATGTTAGCAACAGAACCAATATCAAATAGCCAGGTGCTACTGCGAGCTCTAGTAAGGTACACATCAATAACATGTATATCACATATACCTTTGTTCACCTTGCCATCCTTCTTATCCGCCAAATACTTGGGGCAGTTCCGCTTCCAGTGTCCAGTCTGCTTGCAGTAGAAGCACTCAGTTTCTAGCTTTAGGTCCAGATTTGGGTTTCTTCTCCTGAGTAGTAACTTGCTTACTGTTCTTCTTGAAGTTCCCCTTCTTCTTCCCTTTGCCCTTTTTCTTGAAACTGGCGGTCTTGTTGACCATCAACACTTGATGCTCCTTGATTTCTACCTCCGCAGCTTTTAGCATTGCGAAGAGCTCGAGAATTGTCTTATCCATCCCTTGCATGTTATAGTTCATTACGAAGCTCTTGTAGCTTGGTGGCAGTGATTGAAGAACTCTGTCAATGACACTATCAACACGAAGATTAACTCCCAGTTGAGTCAAGTGATTATGATACCCAGACATTTTGAGTATATGTTCACTGACAGAACTATTCTCCTCCATCTTGCAGCTATAGAATTTATTGGAGACTTCATATCTCTCAATCCGGGCATTTGCTTGAAATATTAACTTCAACTCCTGGAACATCTCATATGCTCCATGACGTTCAAAACGTCGTTGAAGTCCCGATTCTAAGCCGTAAAGCATGGCACACTGAACTATCGAGTAGTCATCAGCTTTGCTCTGCCAGACGTTCATAACATCTGGTGTTGCTCCAACAGCAGGCCTGGCACCTAGCGGTGCTTCCAGGACGTAATTCTTCTGTGCAGCAATGAGGATAATCCTCAAGTTACGGACCCAGTCCATGTAATTGCTACCATCATGTTTCAACTTTGCTTTCTCAAGGAACGCATTAAAATTCAACGGAACAACAACACGGGCCATCTATCTACAATCAAACATAGACAAGCAAGATACTATCAGGTACTAAGTTCATGATAAATTTAATTTCAATTAATCATATCACTTAAGAACTCCCACTTAGAAAGACATCCCTCTAATCTTCTAAGTGATCACGTGATCCAAATCAACTAAACCATAACCGATCATCACGTGAAATGGAGTAGCTTTCAATGGTGAACATCAATATGTTGATCATATCTACTATATGATTCACGCTTGACCTTTCGGTCTCAGTGTTCCGAGGCCATATCTGCATATGCTAGGCTCGTCAAGTTTAAACTGAGTATTCTGTGTGTGCAAAACTGGCTTGCACCCATTGTAGATGGACGTAGAGCTTATCACACCCGATCATCATGTGGTGTCTGGGCACGACGAACTTTGGCAACGGTGCATACTCAGGGAGAACACTTTTATCTTGAAATTTAGTGAGAGATCATCTTATAATGCTACCGTTAATCAAAGCAAGATAAGATGCATAAAAGATAAACATCACATGCAATCAATATAAGTGATATGATATGGCCATCATCATCTTGTGCTTATGATCTCCATCTCCGAAGCACCATCATGATCACCATCGTCACCGGCGCGACACCTTGATCACCATCGTAGCATCGTTGTCGTCTCGCCAATCTTATGCTTCCACGACTATCGCTACCGCTTAGTGATAAAGTAAAGCATTATAGTGCAATTGCATTGCATGCAATAAAGCGACAACCATATGGCTCCTGCCAGTTGCCGATAACTCGGTTACAAAACATGATCATCTCATACAATAAAATTTAACATCATGTCTTGAACATATCACATCACAACATGCCCTGCAAAAACAAGTTAGACGTCCTCTACTTTGTTGTTGCAAGTTTTACATGGCTGCTACGGGCTTTAGCAAGAACCATTCTTACCTACGCATCAAAACCACAACGATAGTTTGTCAAGTTGGTGCTGTTTTAACCTTCGCAAAGACCAGGCGTAGCCACACTCGGTTCAACTAAAGTTGGAGAAACTGACACCCGCCAGCCACCTGTGTGCAAAGCACGTCGGTAGAACTAGTCTCGCGTAAGCGTAGGTGTAATGTCGGTCCGGGCCGCTTCATTCAACAATACCGCCAAACCAAAGTATGACATGCTGGTAAGCAGTATGACTTATATTGCCCACAACTCACTTGTGTTCTACTCGTGCACAACATCAACGCATAAAACCTAGGCTCAGATGCCATTGTTGGGGAACGTAGTAATTTCAAAAAAATTTCCTACGCACACGCAAGATCATGGTGATGCATAGCAACGAGGGGGGAGAGTGTTGTCCACGTACCCTCGTAGACCGAAAGCGGAAGTGTTAGCACAACGCGGTTGATGTAGTCGTATGTCTTCACGATCCGACTGATCCAAGTACCGAACACACGGCACCTCCGAGTTCAGCACATGTTCAGTTCGATGACGTCTCGCGAACTCTGATCCAGCAGAGCTTCACGGGAGAGTTCCGTCAGCATGATGGCGTATTGACGGTGCTGATGTTGCTACCGACGCAGGGCTTCGCCTAAGCACCGCTACGATATGGCCGAGGTGGAATATGGTGGAGGGGGGCACCGCACACGGCTGGGAGAGATCAACTGATCAACTTGTGTGTCTAGAGGTGCCCCCTACCCCTGTATATAAAGGAGCAAGGGGGGAGGTCGGCCGAACCTCTATGGGCGCGCCAGGAGGAGGAGTCCTCCTCCTAGTAGGAGTAGGACTCCCCTTTCCTACTCCTACTAGGAGGTGGAAAGTGTGACGCCCCCGATTTGACCGTACACTAATCATACACGCAAACGTGTAGGATCAAGATCAGGGACTCACGGGAAGATATCACAACACAACTCTACAAATAAAATAAGTCATACAAGCATCATATTACAAGCCAGGGGCCTCGAAGGCTCGAATACAAGAGCTCGATCATAGATGAGTCAGCGGAAGCATCAATATCTGAGTACAGACATAAGATAAACAAGTTTGCCTTAAGAAGGCTAGCATAAACTGGGATACAGATCGAAAGAGGCACAGGCCTCCTGCCTGGGATCCTCCTAAACTACTCCTGGTCACCGTCAGCGGGCTGCACGTAGTAGTAGGCTCCTTCCGAGTAGTAGTAGTCATCGTCGAAGGTGGCGTCTGGCCCCTGGGCTCCAACATCTGGTTGCGACAACCAGGTAGAAGGGATAGGGGGAAAAGAGGGAGAAAGCAACCGTGAGTACTCATCCAAAGTACTCGCAAGCAAGGAGCTACAGTACATATGTATACATTGGTATCAACTGGAATAAGGCTATTATATGTGGACTGAACTGAAGGAAGCCAGGATAAGGGGGGGATAGCTAGTCCTTTCGAAGACTACGCTTCTGGCAGCCTCCGTCTTGCAGCATGTAGAAGAGAGTAGACGGAAGTCCTCCAAGTATCATCACATAGCATAATCCTAACCGATGATCCTCCTTTCGTCGCCCTGTGAGAGAGCGATCACCGGTTGTATCTGGCACTTGGAAGGGTGTGTTTTATTAAGTATCCGGTTCTAGTTGTCATAAGGTCAAGGTACAACTCCAAGTCGTCCTGTTACCGAAGATCACGACTATTCGAATAGATTAACTTCCCTGCAGGGGTGCACCACATAACCCAACACGCTCGATCCCATTTGGCCGGACACACTTTCCTGGGTCATGCCCGGCCTCGGAAGATCAACATGTCGCAGCCCTACCTAGGCACAACAGAGAGGTCAGCACGCCGGTCTAAATCCTATGGCGCAGGGGTCTGGGCCCATCGCCCATTGCACACCTGCCGTTGGTACGTGGCCGGAAGCAGAACTAGGCCCCTTAATACAAGAGCAGGCTTACGGTCCAATCCGGCGCGCGCCACTCAGTCGCTGATGTCACGAAGGCTTCGGCTGATACCACGACGTCGAGTGCCCATAACTGTCCCCGCGTAGATGGTTAGTGCGTATAGGCCAATAGCCAGACTCAGATCAAATACCAAGATCTTGTTAAACATGTTAAGTATCCGCGAACGCCGACCAGGGCTAGGCCCACCTCTCTCCTAGGTGGTCTCAACCTGCCCCGTCGCTCCGCCACAAAGTAACAGTCGGGGGCCGTTGGGAACCCAGGCCCACCACTACCTGGGTGGAACCACCTGCCCCTTCAGCCCCCATCTCTGAACAGTATCATAGGTAATGTAACTGTGTAAAGTATATTGTATATGCCCGTGATGACCTCCCGAAGTGATCACGGCCCAGTAGTATAGCATGGCAGACGGACAAGAGTGTAGGGCCACTGATGGAACACTAGCATCCTATACTAAGCAGTAGGATAGCAGGTAATGGTAACAACAGTAGTAGCAAGGACATGCTATGCATCAGGATAGGAATAACGGAAAGCAGTAACATGCTACACTACTCTAATGCAAGCAGTATAGAGAAGAGTAGGCGATATCTGGTGATCAAAGGGGGGGCTTGCCTGGTTGCTCTGGCAAGAGAGAGGGGTCGTCAACACCGTAGTCGTACTGGGTAGCAGCGGCGTCGGTCTCGATGTCTAGCGAGAGAAGAGGGGGAAGAAACAATAAATATAATGCAAACAAAAGCATGACGATGCATGACATGACAAAGCGTGATGCTAGGTATGCCCTAACGCGGTACGAGGTGGTACTGGTGAAGGGGAGGAACATCCGGGAAATTATCCCCGGTGTTTCGTGTTTTCGGGCAGAGGAGCCGGAGGGGGAAAGTTGAGAGTTCGATAGGTTAGGGATGCGTGGCGAACGAATTGGCTACGTAACCGGGTTCGTCTCGTCGTTCTGAGCAACTTTCATGTACAAAGTTTTTCCATCCGAGTTACGGATTATTTATATTAATTTTAAATATTTAATTCATTTTTAGAATTAACAGAATTAATTTAATTAGAAAATGTAATTATGATGTCAGCGTGATGTCAGCATGATGCCATTAGTCAACTGTCTGTTGACTCGGTCAACAGACGTGTGGGTCCCATTCGTCATTGACTAAGACTAATTAACAGTAGTTAGGTTATCTTAGTAGGTTAATTAGGTTTAATTAGTTAATTAACAGAATTATTTTAAGTTAATTATTAATTAATTAATATTATTATTCTTTTTATTATCTTCATTTTACGTTCTGGGGCGTGGGGCCCCCTAGTCAGTGGCCCAAAGGGCCACAGCGATTCGAGCACCGCTGGTATGCGGGCGCGCAGGTTACGGGCGCAGGAACCCGGCCCGATTGGGCAAATTCCCAGATCGACAGGGGGGCGCCGGCCATGGGCACGGCAAGCCCGGCCGCCTGGGACGCCAGCGGCAGCGGCGAGGCCACGTCGGGGTGGCGCCGGGGCGGGGAGCGAAGGCGCGGCGCGGGCAAATGGCGGGACGGCGAGCGGCGGCGGACGCAATAGCGATCGGGGCGAGGGGAGCATCGCGAGCATGGGGGTGGACACACGCAAGCCGCGGACGGCGTGGGCGGCCGGTGGACGAGCACGGCACGCGCGGAGCCTCAGCACGGGGCGGCGGCGAGTGTGCACGTGCATAGGGCACGGCCGGGCGTGAGGAGCGGGTCGAGCAGGCGGGTGCGGCCTTGTGCGCGCAGTCGACGCCGACATCACACAGGGGCGGGGCTTGGCGGCGCGGTGGCCGGAACGGGCAATAGAGACGGGGAGAGAGAGGGGGGGTGCTCACGGAAGGTGTAGGGAACAGGGCAGCGGTTGTTGGGGAGGACGACGACGACGACGAGCGTGGCGGAGACGAGATACAGGCCGGCGAGGAAGAGGAGGCAAGCCGGCGAGGTAGAGGAGGCAGGCCGGTGAGGTAGAGGAGGCAGACCGGCGAGGTGGCGCGGGCTCCGGGCGGCGGCGTCCAACGGCGAGGGGCAGCGCGGTCGTCGCGGTGGGGTTCGTTCCCCTGATCCGATCTGGATCGGGGAGGAGGGGAGAGCGAGTGGGGGGGCGAGTGGGGCGTTAGGGTTTCGGTCAGGGTGGGGTGGCCTATAGGCCACGGGGGTGAAGGGGCCGCGTGGGCTGGCCTGGTGGGCGGCCTGGTCGGCCAGCTGGGCCGTTTGGCCCGGGGGGGGGGGCTCTTTCTTTTTATTAGTTTTCTGTTTTTGTTTTTCCTTTTTATTTATCTTATATCTTTTCTGTTTTATCTTGTTCCTCATTTTATTTTAGTTTGTTAAAATACAAGAATGATCCCTAACTTAGTACTACCACTAAACCCACTGCAATAAAAGGTTTAACACCTAAATATAATAGTTTAACATTTTATTAATTATAAAATGCATTTCAATAATTGTGTTAACTACTGTTTTATTCATTTTAGAGTATTTAAAGATTTTATATAAGTGTGGTTTCTCCATCATAATTATCCATGATTTATTTGAATTCACCCGAGCATTTAGTTTTAATATTTGAAAACTTTTATTGTTTGCCTTTATTTTAAATTTGAATTTTGAACTGGGTTTCGAACTACGCGGGTTTATCAACAGTAACCGAGGTGACGTGGCATCATTAGTGGAGATTCACTGTAGCTTAATTATCCGGGCGTCACAGAAAGGAAGGAGGAGAAGGAGAAGGAAGGAGAAGGAGAAGAAGGAGGAAAGGGGGGCCGGCCCCCTAGTCCAATTCGGTTTGGGCTAGGGGGGCCGCGCGCCCTGCCTCCTCTCTTCCACCACTTGGCCCATGAGGCCCATTACTTCTTCCTCGTATTCCCGTAACTCCCCGGTACCCCCGAAAATACCCGAATCACTCGGAACCTTTCCGATGTCCGAATATAGTCGTCCAATATATCGATCTTTACATCTCTACCATTTCGAGACTCCTTGTCATGTCCGTGATCTCATCCGGGACTCCGAACTATCTTCGGTACATCAAACCACATAAACTCATAATACAATCGTCACCGAAACTTTAAGCATGCGGACCCTACGGGTTCGAGAACTATGTAGACATGACCGAGACATGTCTCCGGTCAATAACCAATAGCGGAACCTGGATGCTCATATTGGCTCCCACATATTCTACGAAGATCTCTATCGGTCAGACCGCATAACAACATACATTGTTCCCTTTGCCATCGGTATGTTACTTGCCCGAGATTCGATCGTCGGTATCTCAATACCTAGTTCAATCTCGTTACCCGAAAGTCTCTTTACTCGTTTCGTAATACATCATCCCGCAACTAACTTATTAGTTGCAATGCTTGCAAGGCTTAAGTGATGTGCATTACCGAGAGGGCCCAGAGATACCTCTCCGACAATCGGAGTGACAAATCCTAATCTCGAAATACGCCAACCCAACAAGTACCTTCGGAGACACCTGTAGAGCACCTTTATAATCACCCAGTTACGTTGTGACGTTTGGTAGCACACAAAGTGTTCCTCCGGTAAATGGGAGTTGCATAATCTCATAGTTATAGGAACATGTATAAGTTATGAAGAAAGCAATAGCAACAAACTAAACGATCAAGTGCTAAGCTAATGGAATGGGTCAAGTCAATCACATAATTCTCCTAATGATGTGATCCCGTTAATCAAATGACAACTCATGTCTATGGCTAGGAAACATAACCATCTTCGATTAACGAGCTAGTCAAGTAGAGGCATACTAGTGACACTCTGTTTGTCTATGTATTCACACATGTATTATGTTTCCGGTTAATACAATTCTAGCATGAATAATAAACATTTATCATGATATAAGGAAATAAATAATAACTTTATTATTGCCTCTAGGGCATATTTCCTTCAGTGGCGCCGTACAAGGCGCCGAAGAAGAAGGCCGAGAAGGAGGCCAAAAAGACCCGGGGCGACCTTTGTCGCCGCGGTACTTCGGACACAATATCTGAAGGCTCCAACGTCCGTTCTGCCTCCGAAGAGGACGACGAGGAGGACGAAAACGAATCCCCAGCAGTGGGAAGAAAGAAGAGGGCGGCCTCCATGCACTTGGAGGCCGAGTCACCTAAAAGGGGAAAAGCTCCAGGCGGATGGTAACAGGAGGCAGGGGACACGATGTTTACCCAGGTTCGGGCCCTCTTGATGGAGGTAATACTCTACGTCCTGCTTGATTGATCTTGATGATATGAGTATTACAAGAGTTGATCTACCATGAGATCGTAGAGGCTAAACCCTAGAAGCTAGCCTATGGTATGATTGTTGTTGTCCTACGGACTGAACCCTCCGGTTTATATAGACACCGGAGGGGGCTAGGGTTACACAGAGTCGGTTACAAGGGAGGAGATCTACATATCCGTATTGCCAAGCTTGCCTTCCACGCCAAGGAGAGCCCCATTCGGACAAGGACGAAGTCTTCAATCTTGTATCTTCATAGTCCAATAGTCCGGCCAAAGGTTATAGTCCGGCTTTCTGGAGACCCCCTAATCCAGGACTCCCTCAGTAGCCCCTGAACTAGGCTTCAATGATGATGAGTCTGGCGCACAGTTTTGTCTTCGGCATTGCAAGGCGGGTTCCTCCTCCGAATACTCCAAAGAAGATTTTGAACACAAGGATAGTGTCCGGCTCTGCAAAACAAGTTCCACATACCACCGTAGAGAGAATAATATTTCCACAAATCTAATCTGCTGACACGTTTTGACAGCATGACATCATGTCATGGCCCGGTCATTATTCAAACCGTTTTTCTCAACCAACACCGCACATATCACGAGGCGGTTTTCTTGACACGTCTTGTCAAAGCAGAGATCGTGTCCCCCTTATTATGGGATTCTCATCAATACGGACGCGGGTAACCCAACCGCGCCATCAATTTTGGCGCTTGGGGAATAAGCGATTTTACCAGGCAAGTGGGGAGGCACATCGCCTCTTCCGCCCTTATAAAGGGATAAGGATTCGCCCTTTTTACCCACGCCTTCTTCCTCCTTGCTTATCCATTCTCGCACACTCGAGCTCCAGTGCCCAAGTTCGCGTCTTCTCAAACCACTCCAAACATGTTTGGAGCGGGAGGCAAGTGGATGGTCTCCTCCGTCACGGAGGAGCACATCGCAAAGTTATGGGAAGCCGGATATCTGGCCGTGGATATCACGCACCGGCTGCCAGATGTGGGGCAGATCATCCCTACGCCCGAACCCTAAGAGAGGGTAGTTTTTCTTACCCACTTCGTCCGCAGACTGGGATTTCCCCTCCACTCGTTTGTCCGTGGGCTCATGTTCTACTACGGGCTGGATTTTCATGATCTGGCCCCCAATTTCATCCTCAACATCTTGGCGTTTATCGTCATGTGCGAGGCCTTCCTCCGCATCAGGCCCCACTTCGGCCTGTGGCTGAAGACCTTCAATGTCAAACCGAAGGTGGTGGTCAGCCAGCAAGCAGAGTGCGGAGGCGCCATGGTGGGAAAAATGCCTAACGTCACCTGGCTCGAAGGCTCCTATGTGGAGACCATAAAGGAATGGGAATCGGGGTGGTTCTACATCAATGAGCCGTGCGACACCAACTCGGTGGCGGCCCCCAAATTTCGATCCGGAATCCCCACGCAGCTCACTTCCTAGAAAGAGAAAGACCTGTCCTGGGGTTCCCCGGTAGAGCTGATCGGACTCCAGACCCGTATCCGGAACATAATGAGCAAGAAAATCAAGCTCGTCAACATGATCCAGGTCATGCTCTTCCGTCGGATCCTCCCGTGTCAACGACGGGCGTTCAATCTGTGGGAGTTCGACCCGGCCAAGCACCAGACGCTGCGAGAGCTCTTCGACACGATGCACAAGGACATCTAGAAGGTGTTGTTCAAGGGCGCCGAGGTACCTCCTCCCCTTACGGAGGACCGCGGACTCAGCGCAAAGCGCCATGCCAATCCGGTAAGTTTTTCATATCTCACAGGATATTTATTTGTGCCAGTTTAATCATGTGCGGGATCTAAGCTTCCATGCCATTAACATGACTGGGTAAAGACAGCAGAGCAGCTCGATTGCCCAGCCCCCTACCTGAAGATCCTGCAGATGCTCTCCTAACGGAGATGCTGGCTCTGACACCTTACGAGGTGCTGGTGAAGAAGACCAAGAAGAAGGCCACGGGGACCCGAAAGGGTCTCCGGCGCAAGGTTATATCAGACTCATCGTTCGATAACTCCGATGTGCCCTCCTCCCACAAAAACGAGGAGGAGGAAGAGGAAAGCTCTCCCCCAGACAGGGGAGACAGGAAAAGGAAGGCCGACCCAACCGGGGAGGCCGAAGGGTCCAAGAAGGGAAGGACCCTCCTTCCGGATTGCTCCACGATGGCCGCCTACAGCGGCGACGAGTGGTTACCAGGGAGAAGCCCCTGGCGAAGAGTAAGTATTCGGACACCATAGTAATTCACGGTATGTTTTATTGCACTGTTTTTCATTACGCCGCATATGATTATGCAGTCCGTCCCAAGCGCATCTGAACGTATCTTCGTCGGACGGTTCATTGGACTCGTCAGATATGAATAGTGATTCACTTCCGACCGCCTCCACCCCTTGCCCTACGGACAACGTCGAGGTGTTGTCCCAAAAGGCACCGAGCCGAGGGGAGGTAGCCCTGGGGCGCCTCGAGGCGACCTTCCGGACCCTAGGTGCAAAGGGAGCAAGACTCCCACGGGCTCCAAGTTTGGCCCCCAGCCGAATACTGCCCCGGAACCTTCGGTGGTTCCGGACTCCGACAGGCGATCCCCCTTTAAGGGGGGCAAGCCGCCCTTGCCGGTTTCCTTTGTCCATCTAGAGGCACCGGACAACTTGCTGGAAGCGCTTCGCGGCGCTTCCATCGACGAAGAGCACCGCACTATCATGAGTGCGGTGATCGAGAAAGTTCAGTCCGCCAAAAACGGATTGACCGAAGCTTGCGCCAGCCTCCTAACAGGCTTTGAGGTAAGCAATCAAAATATAAGAAAATATTACCACATAGACAGTAGCCCCTGATGCTCTATTTGGCGTTCGCAAAGAAAGGCCGAATAGAGGATCAAATAATGACTCAGGAGTCTAATCAGAATATGTCTGTGTGCATGTGCAGGCTTCACTGCTGCCCGCTGCCGTACGTACTGCAGAGGTCGTAGCACTGAAGCAGGACCTTGAGCGGTCCGAGAAAGATCTCGGCCTTACCAAGAGGCAGCTCGAGGAGAGCAAAGGTAAGCAATAGCTTGTCTATATATTAAAAAGGAATTCGGTTGTAAAGTAATAGGATCATTATGAATTTATCAGTGGCCACAACCGAGGTGGCGACCCTGAAGAAGGCGCTGTCCGAGGCCGAAGACAAAGCGGCCAAGGAGCGCATTGAGCGGGAAAAGCAAGAAGCCCGGGTAGGCGAGGTGCAGCAAGAGCTCGAGGCTCTCGCCAAAAAACACGAGTCCTTGGAGCTTGACTCTTAGACGCGAGAGTCCGAGCTTGCGAAGGCGCTCGAAAGCGCACAAAGCACCAAGGCTGAAGCCCACAAGGCCCTCCAGGAGATGGATGCGGTGAAGAAGATAGTAGCGGGTAAGGCATTCATTATGCAAAGCAAGCATGTGAAGGAAACTTTCCTTTTACTTACCCAAGTTCGGAGCTCTCCAGGAGCGTTCGCAGATCTTCCCCGCAGTGTACTGGATGCCCCGGAGTTTTACCGAGCTGAGGAGGGGAGCTCGACGGAAAAGTTGTTCTGGTCTCAATATACTGGGACCGAACACCCAATGCCCTTGAGCGACCAGCTGAAGCAACTGGTCGAGCTTCACAAGGCGGCCAAACAGGCCATGAAGGGTCTTATAGTCCGGATGTGGCCTGGCGAGCCCCTGCCCGGCAGCTACTTCGGTCTGTTGAGGCGGCTTGTGGATGCCTCCCCACGGCTTGAAGTCATAAAGCGGTCCGTCTGCATCGAGGGTGCGTGCAGGGCTTTCGCCCGGGCAAAGGTGCACTGGGCGAAGCTGGACGCCGTGAAGCTGGTGAAGGAGGGGCCGCCGGAAGGCAAGGAGCATCGCTGCCCCGAAATGTACTATGACAGTGTCATGAAGGGTTCCCGCCTTGTGGCGGATGAATGTGCCATAGATGTAATTTTTGAATGAACATGCTTATGTGATCCTGTTTATTTGAAACGAGTTCATTTGCGGTATGCAACGCTTTTTGAATTTAAAATATTACCTTCTGTGCGGTCGTTTGTAAAATCTAAGAGTTGGCCAGTCGTCGGCTCCTGCCCCCATGTAACTAGTACTGGGGTGTTCGGGATAAACCTGAGCACTCTTTATCCCAATTTTGGGTCCTTCGAGGGAGGTGTTCAGCACAACGAACCAGGCAATCAGATTATACGGCTTTATCACTCTCACTTAGCCATAGAAGTCTACAATTTTAAATTTTGGCGAAGCCCCTAGAATTTGGAAGGCTGAATTGGGGGTTCTATATACGCCTAAGTCGCACAAGGCTGACTCCTCGCCTGAAGCGGAAAAAGTCTTTAAGGACTTGAGACCTCTCGAACAACGACCAACTCTCGCCTTATCATGACAGTCAGTTTTCGGCTTTCTCTACTGAGGTGCTCGTCCGGAAGAACCGGGACACAACCGCAGTAGTTCTCCCAGCGCTACCTTAGCTGATATAGCGGAACGTAAGGTACCAAAGCATGGGAGCTGGGCAAACCCAACTATTGACCCAAGACATGATTCGGAGCTGATGCATATAATGCTATAAGTTCGGGGTGCCGCACTATCGAAAGTTTTCAGACTTCCCACGCCGTATTATGGGGTAAACGAAAGCCCCTGGCGTACTGATCGTACTAGAATGTACGGGTGCAAGTTGTCGTAAATGAACATATAAGAAAAAAGGATGAATAATGCAATAATAGACTAATGCTATGCATTGTTATTTAAATAATACGTCGAAGTGTACTGATACAAGTAGTGAAATAAGCAGAAAATAGGACTATTTGACATGTCCTATCCAAGGGCAAGCTGCGTATGGATAGTAGAAAGCGGGTATATCAATTATTATTAGAGACCACCTGGGGGTTCCCGTGTACATCTTAGCTTCTTGCCTCCTTGGTTGTTCCTTCCCGTAATGTGTCCGGCAATCGTACTGCCGGGAAGGGCTTCCACAGAGTTAGGTCCTGAAAGAGAAAAAATAATAAAGGTATACAACCCCTAGGGCGGTTAAGCCGCATTGCGGGACGTGCCTTGATCGTGCCCCCGCCTATGCCCAAGGTATTTTCCGTGCGTAATTATGTACGCGTGGCACAGATTTCGTCTCTTGACTGGGACTGGGACGGGGGCCGAATTGCTAGGCGAGCTCTGAACCTGCCAAGTGATCCTGTTGCAGTTTACTCCGGACTCGCTTGATGGTGTCCGGGGGCTGTATCGCCGAATTAGTGGTTTGCCTTAAAAGGCTGCTTTGTGCTTCTGATGCGAGGGCCACAGTGTGCTCTTCTATGCGGAGCGAGCGTTCTATGTTTCCATTGATTGTTATGACCCCCCTAGGTCCTGGCATCTTGAGCTTGAGGTATGCGTAATGTGGTACCGCATTGAATTTTGCAAATGCGGTTCGCCCGAGCAGTGCGTGATAGCCACTGCGGAACGGGACAATATCGAAGATTAACTCCTCACTTCAGAAGTTGTCTGGAGATCCGAAGACCACTTCCAATGCGATTGAGCCCGTGCAATGGGCCTCTACACCTGGGATGACGCCCTTAAAGGTGGTTTTGGTGGGTTTGATCCTCGAGGGATCTATACCCATTTTGCGCACTGTATCCTGATAGAGCAGGGTCAGGCTGCTGCCGCCATCCATAAGGACTCAAGTGAGGTGAAATCCGTCGATGATGGGGTCTAGGACCAGTGCGGCGGATCTGCCATGACGGATACTAGTGGGGTGGTCCCTGCGATCAAAGGTGATCGGACAAGCGGACCATGGGTTGAACTTTGGGGCGACGGGCTCCATCACATAGACGTCCCTTAGTGCACGCTTTCGTTCCCTCTTGGGGAATGTGGGTTGCGTATATCATGTTCACCGTCTTCACTTGTGGGGGGAACCTCTTCTGTCCTCCCGTGTTCGGCGGCCGGGGCTCCTCCTCGTCATCGCTATGCAGCCCCATGTCCTTGTTTTCGGCATTTAACTTGCCGTCCTGCTTGAACACCCAGCATTCTCTGTTGGTGTGATTGGCTGGCTTATCGGGGGTGCCGTGGATTTGACACGAGCGGCCAAGTATGCGATCCAAACTGGACGGGCCTGGAGTACTTCTTTTTAATGGCTTTTTCCGCTGACCGGATCTAGAGCCTCTGAATCTAGCATTGACTGCCGTATCATCGGTGTTATCGCTGTTGTTGCGGCGCTTTTGTCTGTTATGAGATGGTCTGCCGTTGGCATCTTTGGTATCCGGAGTGCCCGGATTCCTTGATGTGTTGTTGCTGTGAGCCATCCAGCTATCCTCGCCCGCGCAAAAGCGGGTCATGAGTGTCGTGAGGGCTGTCATAGACTTCGGCTTCTCCTGGCCGAGGTGCCGAGCAAGCCACTCGTCACGGATGTTATGCTTTAATGCTGCTAAGGTCTTGGGAGGAGGTCTATTCCTTCGTTGACCGTGAGAGCTTGTCATGGGCTAAGTTGGGACTCCCCTGCAGGGATTGAACTTTTGAAAGCCGTGCCCACGGTTATGGGCAGATGGGAATTTGTTAATGTCCGGTTGTAGATAACTTGAACCTTAACTTAATTAAAATGAATCAACTGAGTGTGTTACCGTGATGGCCTCTTCTCGGCGGAGTCCGGGAAGCGGACACGGTGTTGGTGTAATGTTTGCGCAGGTTGTTCTCTAGTTTCTCGCTCGTGCTTTGCCTCCTCTTCTCGCTCTCTTTTGCGAATAAGTTAGCCACCATACTTGCTAGTCGCTTGCTGCAGCTCCACCTATATTTACCTTGCCTTACCTACAAGCTTAAATAGTCTTGATCGCGAGGGTGCGAGATTGCTGAGTCCCTGTGGCTCACAGATTACTATTACACCAGATGCAGGGCCTGATGATTCTGCTCCAGGAGACGTGTATGAGCTCAAGTGGGAGTTCGACGAAGACTCTCAACGTTACTATGTTTCCTTTCTCGATGATCAGTAGTGGTGCCCAGTTGGGGGTGATTGGGACCGTTGTCGCATGTTGGGTTCTCTTTTATTTTGGCGCCGTAGACGGGCCATGAGTGTTTGGATGATGTAATGTTATTTATGTACTTGATTGACGTGGCGAGTGTAAGCCAACTATGTTATCTCCCCTTTTATTATTATATTACCTGGGATGTTGTGAAGATTGCCTAACTTGCGACATATGCCTTCAATGCGATTATATCTCTAAGTCGTGCCTCGACACGTGGGAGCTATAGTCGCATCGAGGGTGTTACAAGTTGGTAATCAGAGCCTTCCCCGACCATAGGAGCCCCATTGCTTGATCGTTTTTAGCGGCCGAGTTGTGTCTAGAAAAATGTTTTGAGTCTTTAGGAACTATATATCGGAGAGTTTAGGAATTCTTTTTACTTCCCAGTCTCCTCATCGCTCTGGTAAGGCATCCTGACGTAGAGTTTTGACTCTTCTCTTCTCAAATTTCACTAAAAAATTTTTTAGGATCACGCGGGTATCTTGGAATCGTTCCGATGGTTTTATGATGAGAACATTGTGTTGGTGCCTCCTGTCAGGGGTTTAGTGGAAGTGTCCCGGGGAGTTGAGCTCTGAGGTGTTGTCATCATAATTTTATCGTTGCAGTTCTGGAATATCTGAGTTTAGTACGCCGACATCGAAAATCTCTTTTATGCAGTTCGTTGGTGAGATAACCTCGACGCCACCCAGTACTGGGGCGGGAGTTCGGGAGTATCGCCATAACTTGTATAACGGATGCTTTTCGAAGGTTGAGGTAGATGGTTTCCGAAGGTTTCTTGGTTATGTGTTGAAGGATGGATACAACTGGATGTAGGATTTGCTAGTTTGGGTGAGATATTATGCTTCCCCTGTATCCCCAACACCTGATTTCATAACCGGAAAGGTTCGGCAGTTTCATAGGTGGGAATTCTAGTAGCTCTAGTTCTTCTTCCATGGATATTGGTTTGAGATTGGGATTTCTTACCGATTATTCGTTCTTGATCCGTACCTTGTTGATTTATTTCTCTACCTTAATTCTACGTGGCTTCTCAATTTATGGATATGTGACCATTTCAAGAGAAATGCATTCGTTCATTTTGTTCGGATGTGAAGACTATATGTTGCAATTTTCATTCCGTTGGATTCAGCTTCAATATTTATCTATCAATGTGCTAATGGACGTCAAGCTCTTCAGGATGGCTCCTCCAACGCGCACGACTTCGAATCCTGATCTGCCACCACCTCCACCTCCTCCAGAGGCATGGCAAGCTGTGATGGCCGCAACCAATGCAAACACACAGTTGATCATGCAAATTCTTCAAGAGCACAATCAAGGCAACCAAGGGAATCAAGGCAGCAATCAGAATCACTTTGCTACACTCAACCAGTTCCTTGCTAACGGGCCAAAGACTTTCAGCAATTGTGTTGAGGCAACCGATGCTGGCGATTGGCTAGTGGATCTGTGCAAGCATTTCGAGTGCAGTAACGTCAGGCCTGAGGACTTTGTTAAGTTCGCTTCCTTCCAACTCAAAGATCAAGCTGCAGAATGGTTCCAGCAGTACAAGGATTCCAGAGGTGGACGTGTTATCACTTGGGATGATTTCCGTCGAGATTTCCGAGCCATTTTGAAGGGGTTCCACATCCTCTAGTCCATGCCACTTCATTGTTGAACTTTATCTGAAACATAGTAGGTAAAAGTGTTAGTCCAACAAGAGATATGTTGTCATTAATTACCAAAACCACCTAGGGAGCACTTGTGCTTTCAATCTCCCCCTTTTTGGTAATTGATGGCAACATACATCGAAGCTTTAGATAAAGATATAGAGAGTAGCAAGTAAAGCTTTGGAAAGACATGTAACAAGCATAGGCTCCCCTTACATGTATGCAATCATGTGAATATGGTATATAGAAGCATGTGAGAGCATAACCATGACAGAGTAGCAATGTGTTACATGTATCTTGGCTATATGCATCAGAGCAAGTGATGAAAACCTGAGAAATGTACCTTCATGCCCATGAGTCCTTCTTGCAAACAGTATGTACATCAGCAAGAATTTCTCATACACATGACCATGATGCATATACTTACCTTGTGGTCTTGAGTTGGCTAGGATGTGATGAACCTGCGTAAACAAGGTTAGATAACACAGATGCACCTACTAGCTAGAGCAAACAAAAGAAACCACAAGAGTACCAAGACTGGGATGACATGTAGAGTGAGTACAGAGTACCACGATAGGTATTGACATGTCCCCAAAGAGAAGGATATGCAATGAATTTAAGAATTTTCTTTCCCTTGGATGTCTTGCTGCCCCTGAATCTAGCATGGGATACTAGGAGAAAATAGGGAACAGAAAAAACAGAGATAATGCAAATATGAACATGTCTTTCCCCTAAGAAGACATGTGGCATCTCTCCTCTTGAACATCAAGCATCTAGGATCCTCGAAGATTACTCTTTCTTGGAGTATTCCCTCCCCTAGAGATCTCTCCCCCTAGAGATATGATTAAGCTTTGATGTGATCTCTCTTTAAGCTTTGATGTGATCTCTCTCTGCCCCTTTGACATCAATTTCCAAGAAGGGTCTTCTGGAATTTGTTGTGAATGGGTTCGGTCCTTAAATCGCAGTACAAAGCATTAAGGTAAATGTGATGCTTGCAGAGGACAAGATTCATTGAGTGGAGCTGGATCAAGAGTAAAGCAGGAATAAATGGCAAAATGTTTTTCCTGTAGTGCAATCGATGTCACCGAGTTGTATGCTTCGGCTGCTCCAAAAATCTTCGGTTAGACCGGAAACATGAAACCGGTTGAACCGAGTTCATCACAGAAAAACACTTGTCACCTCAGCTCACTAAACAAATAAGATCTCACAAAGATTTGCAATGAATTGGATGCATAAAAATGCAGAACAAAGAACAAAGAAAAGAAACTAAAAGATCTAGATGAAGTTTGAAAGGGGAAACAAATATGCATGAGACAAATGCAAGAATACAGAAAAGAACACAAGAAAACTTCATCTAGAGTTGGGCGGTGACAAAGTCACCTATGTTAGAGTACATTGACTTAGAGTCAAGTGAGATCACTTGATCATAGGTCGTACTCATCGTTTAAGCTCCAAATGGGGTTACCATTTTTCGTTTAAGTATCTTGATGTATTCACATCTTGTCGAGTTGCTTTGACTCATGACTTGTAGTAAAGTTACTCTAAGATGGAATGACATACCTTGGGTGTTGATCTTGATCATGTAGTTGAACTTGTGTGGGTTGCTCAAAGTTGATGTAGCCCATCAAGAGTTGGGAGCACCCTTTGGATTTTCAGTTCATCTACCTACATGGGTTAGTTTTCTCAAGGAAGAGCACTTGTGTATCCAACATGACAATCATGAAACTCAACATAGAATTTGTTAAAGGATATGTTTGAAAGGTTTCATGCTTCCTTGTCATCAATCACCATTGTGTAGAGACTTTATGATGTAGAGATTGCTCAAGATGTGAGTGAATTGCAATCTCATAGAATTAGATTCATTCAAGTACCTACAAGGGTTAGATAACATGAAAGATGCAAATTCTCAAGACATAAGATAGTCATCATAGGAGAAATGTCAAGAGATTAGTCGTAATCTCAAGTCTTGCATGTGTCCAATGGAGTTCCTACTCCAAGTTTGAAGCATCAATGATGTTCAATTCACCTCTTAACCTGCAAAACACTTTCTCATCAAGTGGTTTGGTGAATATATCCGCTAATTGCTTATCGGTGCGAACATGCTTAAGGTTTATGTCACCCTTAGCAACATGATCTCGAATAAAATGATGACGAACTTCGATATGCTTAGTTTGAGAGTGTTGCACGGGATTGTGAGCAATCTTGATAGCACTTTCATTGTCATAAAGCAATGGAACATGTTTCACATATATCCCATAATCTTTAAGAGTCTGGGTCATCCAGAGTAATTGAGCACAACATGAACCCGCAGCAATGTATTCCGCTTCAGCGGTGGATAAGGATACCGAGTTTTGTTTCTTGGAAGACCAAGACACAAGAGATCTACCAAGGAATTGACAAGTACCCGAAGTGGACTTCCTATCAACCTTGTCACTGGCATAGTCCGAGTCAGAGTAGCCAACAAGATCAAAGGAAGCTCTCTTTGGATACCAAATGCCAAAATTTGGTGTATGTATTAAGTATCTCACTATCCTTTTCACGGCCTTAAGATGACATTCCTTAGGAGCAGCTTGATATCGTGCACACATGCACACACTTAACATGATATTGGGACGTGAAGCACATAGATATAGTAATGAACCAATCATAGAGCGATAAACTTTTTGATCAATCGGTTCACCATCTTTGGTCAAATCAAGATGTCCACTAGTAGGCATGGGTGTAGTCATACCTTTGCATTCTTGCATATTGAACTTCTTGAATAAGTCCTTGGTGTACTTCATTTGAGAGACAAAGGTGCCTTCCTTAGTTTGCTTGATTTGCAAACCAAGAAAGAATTTGAGTTCACTCATCATGGACATCTCAAACTTCTCTGACATTAGCTTCCCAAACTTTTCACTAAAATGAGGGTTAGTTGATCCAAATATAATATCATCGACATAAATTTGGCATACAAATAGTTCTCCATTAACCCTTTTAGTAAAAAGAGTAGAATCTATTTTTCCAATTTCAAAGCCTTTTTCAATAAGGAACTTGGTCAAGCATTTATACCATGCTCTAGGAGCTTGTTTAAGACCATAAAGGGCTTTGTGAAGTTTGTAAACATGATTAGGTTTCTTAGGGTTGACAAAGCTGGGAGGTTGCTTAACATAAACTTCCTCTTCAATTTCACCATTTAGAAAAGCACTTTTGATGTCCATTTGGTACAAGGTGATATTATGGTGATTAGCATAGGCAAGTAAGATGCGAATGGACTCAAGTCTAGCAACGGGAGCATATGTCTCACCATAGTCCATACCTTCGACTTGTGTGTAGCCTTGGGCGACGAGACGCGCTTTATTGCGAACAACTTGTCCATCTTCATCTTGCTTGTTGCGAAACACCCATTTGGTACCGATGATGTTGTGATTGTTGTCGGGCTTTTCAACCAATGTCCACACTTGATTTCTCTCAAAGTTGTGTAGCTCTTCATGCATAGCGTTTATCCAATCCGGATCTTCCAATGCTTCTTCAACCTTCATAGGTTCAATACGAGAGATGAATGAATAGTGTTCACAAAAGTTGGCTAAACGAGTTTTTGAGAGAGTGATTCTCCCGGTTTGGATATCATTGTAGATTTGCTCCACGGGATGATCTTTAGCAATTCTTGCTCGAACTCGTGAAAGCTTTTGCTTGGGTCTTTGTTGAACATCTTCTTCATCTTGTTCTTCTTCTTCTTGGCCTTCTTCATTGTTGGCGTTGCCGTTCTCTTGTCGTGGTGGAGAAGTAGGTTGTTGACGTTCGTCCTGGTGCACTTCCTCGTTTTGTTCTTCTTGGTGTGTCCCACTCATGGATGCTTCCCTATCAACTCTTGGTTCACCTTGTCCTAAGGTAGAAGCTTCCATTTGGACGGACGAGGTACTCTCCTTCACCTCCATTGGACGAATCTTGCCAATAGACAAGTCTTGGATTGCTTCCGAGGGATCTTTGTCTACTACATCAATTGGCAATTGCTCTACTTGCGAGCCGTTAGATTCATCAAACTTCACATCTACCGTTTCTTCAACCTTCCGGGTGAAATTGTTGTAGACACGGTATGTATGAGAGTTTGAGCCATAACCAAGTAGGAAACCTTCATGAGACTTAGGAGCAAATTTAGAACGATGATGCTTATCAAGAATGTAGCACTTTGAGCCGAATACTCGAAAGTATCCAACTTGGGGTTTGTTACCGGTGAGGAGCTCGTATGCCGTCTTGCAGAGTAGCTTGTGAAGATACAAGCGATTTGTTGCATGACAAGCTGTCTCTACCGCTTCCGCCCAAAAGTGTTTTGGCGTCTTTGTAACGCCCCGAGACCGATGTGCTAGGTGTCTTCCAGTTATTCGCTGTTGTTGCCATGTCATTTTATTTCGTGTTGCATCTTACCATGCCATCATGTGCATTGCATCATCACGTTTTCAAAACTTGCATCTGTCCCGGTCTCCCAGTTCCTTCCGTTGTCCATTCTGAGTCCAGACACACTTGCACGCTCCTGCGGCATGTCCGAAATAGTATTTTATAAGTGGACGAAAAAGGTTCTTGGAATGGGATGAGAGTTGGCGTGTGGTCTTGTTATGTTGTCAGTAGTCCGCCTGCCAAGTTTCATCGCATTCGGAGTCCGTTTGACGCCCCAACGGATAACTATAGCGACATTATAGTTGGTCAAATCATCGGACGTTTTCGGTCTCCAGAAACAGTCGCCAGGCCTCTCTCTCTTCTCTTCTCTCAGCCTGAGGACTTCTGCACAGATCACTACCTACCATCAGGCCCAACCTAGGCTCTCTCGTCAGTCCACGGACCTCCTCGCGCGCGTGTCCGAAAAGCTGTCCCGGACCCGACCCGGTCTGTCGCCACCGTTGTGTCCGGATCATCCCCAAACATCTACAAAACATCACCGTTTTCTTATTTGGCCTCCCTAGCCTATTTTTCCTGACCGTCCGATTTTGATCGGAGGGACGAGTTAGCCCCTAACCTAAACTCTTCTGATATAAATATCAGATCAAACCCTAGTCCTAGCCTGTCCCATCCTCCCTTCTCTCGCGCCGCCGCCACTTTGTTTTCCTCGGGATCCCTCCCGATCCAGCCGAGTCGACCATCTCCCTCGTTTTCAGCAAGGGCCAACCATCTCCTCCCCTCGATCCACCCGATCCAGCCACTCCTCTCCATCCACCACCCGCAGCGCCTGCAACCTCCTCCCCGCCTTCGACGCCGGAGCTCCCGCCAGTCATCCCTGATGCTGGTCCTCATCCGCAGCACCCCGGCCTCGCGTGCCTCCCCGCGCTCCATTCCCGCCGTTCCTGGCTTTCCCCGCGACCTCCTCGCCTCACCAAGTCCCTGCCCAGCCGTTCTAGGGCCAGGCACAGTAGAAGGGGCGTCTCCCCGTGCGTGGCGTCGCCGGAGACTACCCCTACCAGGCCCCTGCCTCTCCTCTTTCCTTCTCTGCGCGACTCCCTCTCCCTCACCCTCACTCTCTCCCGCAGGTACCCAACCTCTGCCATGGCGCTGCACTGTCCAGCTCCTGACGCCGGCCATGTGAGGCCCAGCACCTCGCCCGTCGCCGGATCCGGGGACCCCGCGCCTGGATCCCTCCATCCCCGGCGAGCTCCGCCTTCCTCCATCGCCGGAGCTCCGCCGGATGCCTCGCCGTTGACCCCGCACTCTGCTTCGATCGCCTGGGCCAGCGCCCAGTCTCTGCTTCGCCTCACCATGCCCCTGTCGCTCGTGTTGAGCGAGCCACTTCAGCACCAGGCCGCAACCGCCGCATGCATCAGGCCCAGAGGCCTCCCCTCCAACTCATGGGCAAAGCCCATGGTGAGGCCACCTGAGCCCCTTTTTTTCCATTGTTGGGCCAGCAAGATTCGGCCCAAGGCATATTTTTTTCCTGAACGTTTTTCCTTTTTTTTTTCAGAGAACGCTGTTTTGCAGATAGGTCCCTGAACATCATGCATATAATAACTTAATAACCGTGCATCGGATTAAAACAATTTATATATGAAACTTGCTTAGAATTTTGTCTAGTTTTATAATATGTGATTTTAATTTATGTTTAAAATGTTTAAAATGCTGTTTGGTTAAATTTGCCCCTATGTCATGTTAAAATGATTTAATTCATAACTATTTAACCGTAACTCCGAACTTAATAAACTTTATATGTAAATGGGGTGGAAAAATGCCTAGTTTAACATGGTGCACTCATCTTGCATGTTTAACAACTATAAAATTTGGTTTAGGGCAGAACAGTACCGAATCCATAAATATGCACCTAAGGATTTTCTGAACTTGTTGCTTGTTGTTTCGGCCTCATTTAAACTTGCCTAGATAGGTAGTTTTCATTTTCTTCACCCTCTTGCCATGTTTAACAACATTTAATATTGTTGGGTACATAAACAAGATCGAACTAACTAAGTCACGTGGTGTTTCGTCAATATGCAATGGAGTTGCATATTGAGCTCCACTTAATTTGTAGGATTGTTTGTGCATGTTGCCATGCCATGCTTCATTAAACCGGACATGCATCATACTTGATTGTGCATCATGACATGATTATGTGATGGTTGTTTACCATGATTGTTTGCTTCTTTCCAGTGTTGCTTCTTTGGGTTCGTTCCAATAACGTCGTGTTGTGAGGATCCGTTCATCTACGTCCGTTTGTCTTCTTCATGGACTCGTTCTTCTTCCTTGCGGGATCTCAGGCAAGATGACCATACCCTCGAAATCACTTCTATCTTTGCTTGCTAGTTGCTCGCTCTTTTGCTATGCCTACGCTGCGATACCTACCACTTGCTATATCATGCCTCCCATATTGCTAAGCCAAGCCTCTAACCCACCTTGTCCTAGCAAACCGTTGTTTGGCTATGTTACCACTTTGCTCAGCCCCTCTTATAGCTTTGTTAGTTGGAGGTGAAGATTGGAGCTTGTTCCATGTTTGGAACATGGATATTTGTTGGGATATCACAATATCTCTTATTTATATTAATGCATCTATTTACTTGGTTAAGGGTGGAAGGCTCGGCCTTATGCCTGGTGTTTTGTTCCACACTTGCCGCCCTAGTTTCCATCATATCGGTGTTATGTTCCCGGATTTTGCGTTCCTTACACGGTTGGGTTATAATGGGAACCCCTTGACAGATGGCCTTGAATAAAACTCCTCCAGCAAGGCCCAACATTGGTTTTACCATTTTCCACCTAGCCTTTTCTTTCCCTTGGGTAGGCCTGCCCAAGGGTCATCTTTATTTAAACCCCCGGGCCAGTGCTCCTATGAGTGTTGGTCCAACCTGTCAGCTGCCGATGGCCACCAGGGGCAACTCTGGTCTGGCCTACCGGAACCTTGGACAATCCGGTGTGCCCTGAGAAAGAGATATGTGCAGCTCCTATCGGGATTTGTCGGCACATTCGGGTGGCTTTGCTGGTCTTGTTTTACCATTGTCGAAATGTCTTGTAACCGGGATTCCGAGCCTGATCGGGTCTTCCTGGGAGAAGGAATATCCTTCATTGACCGTGAGAGCTTGTGATGGGCTAAGTTGGGACACCCCTGCAGGGTTTTGAACTTTTGAAATCCATGCCCGCGGTTATGGGCAGATGGGTATTTGTTAATGTCCGGTTGTAGAGAACCTGAAACTTAACTTAATTAAAATGCATCTACTGCGTGTGTCGCCGTGATGGTCTCTTCTCGGCGGAGTCCGGGAAGTGAACACGGTGTTGGAGTTATGCTTGACGTAGGTTGTTCTAGGATCACTTCTTGATCATAGTTTCTCGAACGCGCTTTGCCTTCTCTTCTCGCTCTCTTTTGCGTATGTTAGCCACCATATATGCTAGTCGCTTGCTGCAGCTCCACCTCATACCTTTTACCCTTCCTATAAGCTTAAATAGTCTTGATCGCGAGGGTGTGAGATTGCTGAGTCCCCGTGACTCACAGATACTTCCTAAACCAGCTTGCAGGTGCCGATGATACCGTGCAGGTGATGCAACCGAGCTCAAGGAGGAGCTCGATGAAGATCTTGTCCATTGTGTTGTTTCGTTTCAGTCGATCAGTAGTGGAGCCCAGTTGGGACGATCGGGGATCTGTGTAGCATTTGGGGTAGTCTTCTTTTATTTTGGTTCCGTAGTCGGACCTTGTTTGTATCTGGATGATGTAATTCTTTATTCATGTAATTGTGTGAAGTGGAGATTGTAAGCCAACTAGGTATCTCTTTCCCTTATGTATTACATGGGTTGTGTGAAGATTACCTCACTTGCGACATTGCTTTCAATGCGGTTATGCCTCTAAGTCGTGCTTCGACACGTGGGAGATATAGCTGCATCGAGGGTGTTATAGTCTTGTACTCATCAAGCATCGTTCTTTCCATCTCGATAAGAGTCCGGTTCTTCCTCTCAACAACTCCATTTTGTTGAGGTGTGTACATAGCCGAGAACTCATGTGCGATCCCTTCTTCGTCATGAAAGGTATCCACATTTGTGTTCTTGAACTCCGTTCCGTTGTCGCTCCAAACCTTCTTGATCTTCACGACAAATTGATTTTGGGCCTTCCTAGCAAAGTTTTTGAAGATCTTTTGGACCTGTGATTTTTCATCAAGAAAGAACACCCACATAAATCTTGAAAAATCATCAACTATGACCAAACCAAATGAGTTACCACCGAGACTCTTGTAGGCATTTGGACCAAAGAGATCCATGTGAAGTAGCTCGAGTGGTCTTCTTGTGGTCGTGATGTTCTTAGCGCGATGACTTCCTCCAACTTGTTTCCCTGCTTGACAAGCACTACAAAGTCTATCCTTGTCAAATATCACATCGTTAACGCCAAGGATATGATTTCCTTTAATGAGTTTGTCAAGGTTTCACATGCCCACATGGCCTAGCCTTCTATGCCACAACCAGCCTTTAGAAGATTTAGCAATTAAGCAAGTTTTAGGTTGAGCCTTTTTAGTGAAATCAACAATGTAAAGATCTCCTCTACGTATACCGGTAAAGACCATTTTATGATTATCTCTACGAAACACTTGGCAGTCTACTTTAGTAAATAGGACATTGAAACCGAAATCAGCAAGTCTAGATACTGAAAGTAAGTTGTAGCCAAGAGATTCAACGAGCATGACATTTTGTATGGAGCTATCATGTGAGATGGCCACTTTACCAAGGCCAACCACCTTACCCTTTGAATTATCACCAAAAGTGACATACTTTCGAGGGCCGTCACTTTAAGCAAGCTCATGGAACATGTCTTTATCTCCGGTCATATGATCAGTACATCCACTATCAAGGACCCATTACTTTCCTCCAGCCATGTAGCCGCGAAGATTTGCCATAAGACCAAAGTGTCTCATCGCATCATCGAGATCATAGTCACTATCATCATCATCCTCATTCGAGTATTCATGTTCAACATCATCTTGTGATTGATCAATTCCTAGAGAGGGCAATTCGTTAGACAAATGATAATTTCTATAGTTATCCTTATGAATTCTAATAGCTCTAGAAATGATATTGCTAATGATTCCAACATCTCCTTTGGCACTCGTAAGATTAGTAAGCTCAAATAAGCAGACACCAAATTTGGGATCATTGGAACTCATCTTAATCAAGGCAATAGGCTTATGGAGAATTTCATCTAGATCTTTCAAGGAATAATTTGGAAAGAGTTCCTCAAGAAATTTCCATATGGTGTAGGCACACTTAAGAGTAGGCAAACATCCAATCAAGTTTCTAGGCAAGCCTCTAGTGATAAGATTAACAGTTCTAAGATTGCGAATCATTTCAATTGATTCATCAAGGGTAGGATGCATGGGATCAACATGAGGTGCACAAGGGCTAGAAATATACTTGTTCAAGTGATATTCATTGAAAATCTCAAGCATTTCATTTTTCCACTCATGAAAATATTATCCATCAAGAATAGGCACTCTACGTCTAAGACTCCCCAAAGTAGACTCATCCATCTTCCTCCAATGGTGTTTAAACCAAGGCAATGGAGACCAAAGCTCTGATACCAATTGAAAGGATCGAGAAGAGGTGTCTAGAGGGGGGGGGGGTTAGACACTAAGTGCCAAAAGTTGCAGTTTTTAATTTCTTTAAGTTGAAGTGGAGTTTAGGCGCTAGTTTAACAAACACAATACATATCAAGCAAGCATCCAAAGAGTATATGAGCAGCGGAAAGTAAAGCATGCAACTTGCAAGTATGTAAAGGGAAGGATTTGGAGAATTCAAACGCAATTGGAGACACGGATGTTTTTGTCGTGGTTTCGATAGGTGGTGCTATCGTACATCCACGTTGATGGAGACTTCAACCCACGGAGGGTAACGGTTGCGCGAGTCCACGGAGGGCTCCACCCATGAAGGGTCCACGAAGAAGCAACCTTGTCTATCCCATCATGGCCATCACCCACGAAGGACTTGCCTCACTAGCGGTAGATCTTCACGAATTAGGCGATCTCCTTGCCCTTACAAACTCCTTGGTTCAACTCCACAATCTTTGTCGGAGGCTCCCAAGTGACACCTAGCCAATCTAGGAGACACCACTGTCCAAGAAGTAACAAATGGTGTGTTGATGATGAACTCCTTGCTCTTGTGCTTCAAATGATAGTCTCCCCAACACTCAACTCTCTCTCACAGGATTTGGATTTGGTGGAAAGATGATTTGAGTGGAAAGCAACTTGGGGAAGGCTAGAGATCAAGATTCATATGGTAGGAATGGAATATCTTGGCCTCAACACATGAGTAGGTGGTTCTCTCTCAGAAAATGTGTATTGGAAGTGTAGGTATGTTCTGATGGCTCTCTCCATGAATGAAGAGTGGGTGGAGGTGTATATATAGCCTCCACACAAAAACTAACCGTTACACTCAATTTACCAATCTTGGTGAGACCGAATGGATAAACTCAGTCGGACCGATTTAGCAAACCTAGTGACCGTTAGGGTTTTCAGTGGGACTGACTAGATCAACTCGGTAGGACCGATATGGTTAGGGTTAGGGTAAAACCAAAACTCAGTTTGACCGATTACTCAAACTCGGTGGGACCAATTTGGGTAATAAGTGAAACAGAGAGTTGGCCAAGCAAACTCGGTGCGGCCGATTGCATATCTCGGTGGGACCGAAAATATTGCAATAGGTAACAGAGAGTTTGCAAGCCCATCTCGGTGAGACCGAGATCCCATCGGTGCGATCGAACTGATTAGGGTTTTTGGCAGTGGCTATGTCAACTGAACTCGGTGGCTCCGGATAGAAAGAATCGGTGGGGCCGAGTTTGACTTTTGGTTTAGGACATATTTGGAAGTGAGAAAGTGGTTGAGGGCTTTGGAGCATATCACTAAGCATTTTGAGCAAGCAAGCCATTAAGCAACACCTCATCCCTTCTTAATAGTATTGGCTTTCCTATAGACTCAATGTGATCTTGGATCACTAAGATAGAAAATGTGGAGTCTTGAGCTTGGAGCTTGAGCCAATCCTTTGTCCTTAGCATTTTGAAGGGGTTCCACATCCTCTAGTCCATGCCACTTCATTGTTGAACTTTATCTGAAACATACTAGGTAAAAGTGTTAGTCCAACAAGAGATATGTTGTCATTAATTACCAAAACCACCTAGGGAGCACTTGTGCTTTCAGAGCCTCACCACATATGTGTGTCATCGACTACACCTGGGGGCTTCGCCGACATCAGCACGGCCGGCGGCGTAGGAGGCTCCAATCCCCCCATGCCACCCTCGAGAAGCACGAGCGCCAGCGTCACCCCCCATGGTCCCAGCCGGATGCCGTATTATCATCCCCAGGACGCCATCATGGGCGGAGCAACATGGAGTGTGGGGCACCATGGCGAGGTGTTCAGGGTATTGGCCCCGGAAGCCTACGTGCCCCACATGATGGACCAAGGGTATACACCAGAGGACGACATCGACTCATTCATTGGAGAAGGCTGGGGAGAACGGGCGCTAGGAGTCAAAGCCTTCCAATAGCCAGCGGAGAACCACAGCGATCGCGCCAGCGACAGCAACTACAGGGTACCACTAACCTCTCAGGAACATGCTTATGCTAACCATGGGCTACCGATGAATCAGGTTGCAGCACCGATCGACGACCCCGGCACGGCGGCACCCGTCTCAACAAGGGAGACACGCTGGTGGCCGCCGGGAGGGAGCCAGGAGCAAGGCCCCTCCCCAAGGGACGCGAAACCAGGGGACACCCGGAGGTAGGCCCTCTGCCGGGGTGGCTTCAACGACCCTTCCTCCGGCAGAGGAGCCGTGGTCGCCGAGGGAACCGCTAGCGTCCTCTTTCCCTCCTTTGTGCCATCCTGGTCTCCGGCCAGCTCAAAGGAGGTCAAGAGTGGCGCAAGGCGGGGCCCTCGTCTGGCGATATGAAGCAAGGCCAGTACCTGTGAAGAAGGCCCGGTGCCTGTGAAGCTCGCCGCCCGTGACACTCTCACATAATAATGAGTTGGGGTTGTACACGCCCCGGAGTCTCAGGAGCGCCAGCCTCAGGCCCTGGGGTTCCATCCCACACCTAGTGGACAGCACTTAGCTCCGCGCTGGTGACAAGACTTGAAGACCCGAAGACTAGACTAGGCGTCGGACGTGGCCTTTTACTTTGGATCTCTCTTTCTGTGCCTTTGCTTTCTGGTTCTGGACTTAAGTTGAAGTTGATTTCTTATCGTTGCACGCGGGGGGGTGCCTTTTCTCGTTCGAGCCGTTTTTTCCTTCTGGATCTTGTTTGGTTTGGGACTCACGTCCGTCGCCTCTCCCTCGCAAAGCTCCTCGCGAGCCGGACCGCGCAGAGCACGCGCTAGCACTACGCCTGGTGCTCCCCCTTTCCGGGACCCCCCTTCAAACGGGGCGGCAAGCCCCGCAAGATTCTCCGGAACTCGTCGCCTCACGACCCAGCCCTAAACAGGCGCTGACTAAGGTAATCCACGTCTGGAAACTCGCCCACAGCTTCACAAGCTCACGAGGACACATACCCACATCGCATAGAAAAGTAAAAACTGCGATTTACTTACATGAGGGGCTCCCCCTCTCAAAATGCTCTCACAAGTTTTCCAAGGGCCATGCCCGAGTTTTGCGTGCAGAATAAAACAATAGGAGAATATGGGATCACCCAGAGATATCACTCGCTGCGTCGTCCAGGGACGCGTCGCTCGCATCGTCATCACCTTCGTCGGAATAGTCGCTGCTGTCGGCGACACCCCCATCACCGTCTTTGACCACGTCACCTTCGTCTGCGGCGACCACCACCCCATCGTCCTCCGAGGTGAAGGCCCTGACCAACGTGTCAACATGATCCTCTACCCAATGCGCAAGTCGCCCCGGACGGCGATGGGCACAGGAGCAATGGCGGCATCAAAGTCAAAGTTGGGGTCGGCGTTCAGGAGGTGGCTGAAGACACGGGAGAAGGCACGTTGAAGCAGGCCACGAGCCCTCTCCTCCACAAGCTGCCGAGCTCTGGCAGACTGAGCCTCTAGGCACATCACCACCTCGGTGAAGAAGGTCAGGCGGCTGGCGTAGTCACTCGAGTGAGGGGCCGGGGCATTCTCGTCGCAGATATAGCCCAGTGCGGTGTTGGCTTTGTTCCGAAGGTCTTGAAGCGTAGGGCCATGCACGCGCTCCGGCGTTCGGCGTTGGAGCACTTCTTCTCTGTTTTGTCGAGCGACGGCCTCGGCAACATCAATTCGTCTCCGGAGGGAAAGCAGCTCGGCGCGGGCGGAGGCCAGGTCCGCCTGCGACGTAACCAGGGCAGCGGATGTGGCCTCAGCATGCCTCTCGGCCTCGTCCAACCTGGGCCTGAGGGCGGCGGCCCTACCCGTGCCCTCCTGTCCGGCGAGCTCCAGCCTCAAGCCGTACCTGCCATCCAGGTCGGCGCGAACCACGGCTACCCGGCGATTGATCTCTTCTTAAACTCCGGCCTCACGGGCCCCGACGGCATCTTCAGCTTAAGCGACTTGACGCTCCCTCGTCTCCAGCCGCTCGAGCTCAAGGCTGCGCTCCACGGCCTCTAGGGCCAGCACCTCCTCACGCCGCCGGATATCCTCTTCCTCCACAGGTGTCCTCCTCATCGACGCGAGGGCGGCCCTGCGCGCCTCGGCTTGCTGCTCAAGGGACGCGCTCTAGGCCTGGAGCTCCCACACGCGCTCCTCCGCGGCCTCGCGGCGGCAATCGGCCTCGTGGGCTTCTTCCAGAGCTCGCGAGAGGGCCACATTGGCAACCTTGAGGGACGCCTCAGCCTTCGCGTTCTCGAGGTCGCGATGATAACGACCAAGGTTGATGGCCACTCGCTGCTTGCGCTGCTCCTCTACCAACCGAAGACCTTCGGCCTCAAGACACGAGTCGACGCTAGCAAGCTCTTCACAAAGGCGGTTCATCGTGCCCATCGCCTCCTGGAAGAGCTCGTGGTGGACCATGCTGTGCCCGCACTCGAGCTCGAATGCTCGCCCCATCTCGTCCTCCGCCTCGGGGGCTGCGGGTGGAGAATCAAGTGGCGCGCCATCTCCCGGTTGGGGGCTGGGGGCTGGCGCGGCCCCAGGCACCGGCTGACCCTCGCGATGGCCCCGGGCCTAGCAAGGCCCGCTGCTTGAAGGAGGCTCCAGCATCGAGGCTAGCCATCCACCAACCATGACCAAGGGAGGAGCCCTTGGCATGCCCCCTGCGCTCCAAGCAAGGACGCGTAGGAAGGGCGGCGAAGGAACAAGCTCGGGGCGCCTTGACGATGGACCAGCTCCCGAGGCTGACCCCGCGCCGCGGGCAGCTTCTGAGCCTGAAGCACTGGAGCTTAGTGAGTGCGATGGAACGAGAGGGATCCACTTCTCTGGAGGTTTCGCGGCCCTAGCAGAAGGGGACCTGAGGGGGCAATCGTCAGGAAGGGAAGGCGGCACATAGAAGATCACCAAGGAGAGGTAGTTACTCGTCGATGGCGATGTACTTCCATCGCTTCAACGGTCCGAAGATGCTGCCATCGCTAGGGGATCCCTTCCTCTTGTGGAGCTCCTCGAAGTCCACGCAAAGGCAGCCGAAGCGCTGGATGTGACGGCCGGAGCATGGCGGAGCCGAAGAAGAACCAAGAGGAATGGCTTCAGGGGAGCCTCGCTGCGGCGAACAGCCCGGCTCTCTCTCGCTGCGACCTCCTGAGGCCCCTGAAGCCTCGGCCTTGGGAGCCGCATGCCGCGCCTCACCAGCGACTGGCGCCTCAGGAGAGGTGCTGCAAGCTCCCGAGGACGACGCCCTGGATCACTGCTCGGCACGTGCTCCTCAACGCCTGAGCAGCCGACCCCCGTTGCAGCTCGCTCCCCCGCACCATCACCTGGGGCGAGCTCATCACCAGCGGCGAAGAATGGGACCATGATGACGGGATTCTCGCGGGGTCCCTCCAAGCCAATTGGGCGCAGCCCCCACTCATCAAAGGAAGGCATGTTCATGACGAAGGTAACCTTATTCTCGCTGTGGTACAATGTGTAACTCTTCCTAGGCATCTCGTCCGACAGAGGGACACCGGATAGCACCGTGAGCACAGTTTGCTGCGCAGCAAGAGGAAGCCCCTCCTCCTGAAACCTCATGTTGTCCCGACTACTGAGCAAGTCCCACATCAGGCGAGAATGATGCTGAAGCGGGGCAAATCGACGCCTGACAAACTCCCTCACCACCATGGGCGCAGTCACACCAAGGTCCTTCAACCACCGCAGCCTGGCCCTGACGGGGGCAAGACATGGGCTCGTGAGCCTCTGGTGACCCCAGCCGGAGTTTGGAATGGCAGGCCCCACCGGAGCTTGGAGCAGAGGGTTGAGCATGCCAGCATCAACAAACACCCATCGCGTGCGGAATTCGCTCGCGGATGAAGGAAGCTCGAAGTCGATCCCCATGCCTGTCATCGCTGCCACGGCCTGAAAGCCCACGCACCCCGAGCTCTGCCGGGCAGCGATGAGATGTAGCGAGAAGAAGTGGCGAAGGAGCGCCACGGAGGGGGTGATGCCCACCATGGCCTCACACACGAAAGCAAAGATGGCAAGAAGGGTCACAGATTGAGGGTCGAGGTGAAGCATATGAATCTGATAGTGCTCGAGCACCGCGTTGAAGAAGGCGAAGAAGGAAGGAAGCAGGCCAGCCCAGAGGGCGTCAATGAAGATCGGGATCTCGGTGACTGCCCGAGCCATGCTGGAGCGAGACACAGGCCAGGCCGCGTCTCTCCCCACTCGTTGAAGCTGGAGGCAAGCATGGGGTGCACCTTGCCCATGGCCTCGTCGTTGAGCACCCAAGGCCGGCTAAGCACCGACTCAAAGGATGGAGGCGTAGTTGGCGAGGACATATGTTTCTTCCCTTTGTCGGCTTGTTTCGGCGCCATGGAAGTAAAGCGGGCGGAACACTGGTTGGACAGGGAAGGCGGAGCAGAGCTCGAGGAAGCAGGGAGATTGGAAGATTGGAAAGCCAGGCGCGGAGGGGGAAGAATAACTGTGCAAGAAGCGGGGCCGCATAGCCAGGCGGATTCAAAGGCAGCATGGGGAAGCGGAGATGCCCACGTCCAATCAACCACCACGTGTCAATCATGGTCACAGGCTTTTGGGGCCCGCGGCGCTTCGAGCATGACCCTTGGCTTCGCCGCGAAGCGAAGCCCGCGCGCACCTTGGGCCCGGGGGCTACTGTCGGCATCCTGGGAACGGGGGTCCCCAGACTTGCCTGCCTGTGGCCCGCGGCGTGGCTGAGCCAGCAGGCCGTACATCCCATCTTCACCAACAAAGCACCCAAGACCCTCACGAGGGGCCAAGCCTCGCGAGGCGGACAACACAATACCTCCTCTAGAGTGGCCTAGCTAGGCAGGCTCATGAGGAATGGAGATATCAAGGCGAGGTGAACCTCACGAGGCTCTCGTGACGTGAGCCGTGACGATCGACACCAGGCGGGCGCCAGCGCGCACATCATCCTTGTTTCCTCTTTGGTGCAAAGGGGGCAAGCGCAGCCGCAGAGTACCGAGGCATCAGGCAAAGGTTGCCAGTTCAGTGCAACAAGACCAAGACCAAGGACTGCAAGACGGAGGTCATCATGCAGCCCAAGACGGTGTCACCACCAGAGCTTTGTGCATGCGAGGACTACCTTTTGTCAGGATAGCTTGTACTAGTTGTCCCCCTTCAAATTAGCCTGCCATTGTTGGCTTCCTTCCTGCTCGATATTTGGGAAGAGGACCAGGGCCTCTATAAATAGGACTAGCCACCACAGTGGAGGGGGGAGCTCGAGAGATTAGCTCGAGAGAGACACAAGTTAATACACACAAGAATGCCGCAACCTCAAGAGGCTGTTCCACCCTTGTATTGTTCATCATCAGCCCAAGAGGCAATCCACCACCACCACACTGGAGTAGGGTATTACACCACAACGGTGGCCCGAACCAGTATAAACCCTGTGTCCTTCTGTGTTGTGAGTTTGTTGAGTTCGTCCGCGAGATCCTAGCAAGCTAGAGCGTAGATCGGTTGGAGGGAAATACTTCGCGTGCACCCCAGTGTTCGAACCTTAAGGGTTTGACGGGACGCCATACCCCGACAGATGCATATAATGCTATAAGTTCGGGGTGCCGAACTTCCATGAAGGTGTTCGGACTTTATTGCCGTATTATGGGTAAAGCGAAGCCCCTGGCATATTTAAAGCATATCCCGGTGTGCGGATGCCACTTGATAAAAGAATTTCAATAAGAAAGAACAATAGATAAGCGTTATATAAATCCACGTGTTGTATTTGAATAGTACATCGGTGCGTGTGAGGATGGGTAATGTGGTAAAAAAATAAATATGATTGTGGAACCTGCAGAGACCAGGGGGAAGAAGCTATGTGCGGATCCGGAGTGTAGTCAGATGGTCATCGCGGGGAATATCTAAGGATTCCCTTGCGTGTTCGAGCTGCCTCCATATCGCCAGTCCTGGTCTGCGCAAAGTTAAACCTGTAAACAAAATGTAAGAAATGCTTGTGTGCCGCAGAGCAGTTGAGCCGCGGTATGTGGCCTGTCCTGGCTTTCGCCGGAGTGTTTAATTGAGCTCTGGACAAGCCGGGTTATCCTACCGCGAAGTATTTCGAAGTCCTTTAGCGGTGTATGGGAGTCAGGCCATCGATTCGAGCTTTGGTTGGAAGGTGCTACTTGTAGCTTCTGCTGTCAAAGCAGCGGTATACTCCTTGGTGTCGAGGGAAAGTTCGGCCTTACCATTAACCGTGATGACGCCGCGCGGATCGGGCATCTTGATCTTATGGTAGGCATAATGTGGTACTGCGTTGAATCGAGAGAACGCGGTTCGTCTGAGCAGTGTCTGATAATCACTGCGAAAGGGGACGATGTCGAAGATTAACTCGTCGACACGGTAATTGTCTGGTGATCCGAAGAATACCTCAAGGGTGATGGAGCATGTACAGCAGGCCTCCACACCTGGTATAATACCGCTGAAGGTGGTTTTAGTGGGCTTGATCACCGAATGATCGATGTCCATCTTGTGCACTATGTCCTGATAAAGCAGGTTTAGACTGCAACCTCCGTCCATAAGGACTCGCGTGAGGTGGAACCCATCAATTATTGGGTCGAGGACTAGTGCGGCTGGATTGCCCTGATTAGTGTTAACCGGACGATCCGTGCGGTTGAAGGTGATTGGCCCTAGTGTAAATTGTGGGACGACTGGTTCCGTTAAGTCGGCATCCCTAAGGGTGTGCGTCCGATCCGGGTTGGGAGTGTAGGTGCCGTTTACCACGTTCACCGTTTGGATTTGTGGGGGAAATTTCTTTTGCCCTCCTGTACTCGGTGATCTGGGCTCCTCGTCACCATCGTCGCTTTGAGACCCCTTGTCTTTGCTTTTGGCACCTGATCTGCCGGCTTGTTTGAAGACCCAGCATTCTCTGTTGGTATGATTGGCTGGTGTTCCTGGGGTGCCATGAATTTGGCATGGGCGGTCGAGTACGCGGTCCAGACTGGACGGCCCCGAATTGTCATTTGTGAGTGGCCCGTCCCGCTGACTGGACATAGAGCCCTTGAATCAGGCATTGACTGCCGTATCTTCGGCATTTCCATTTTTGCGGCTCTTTTGTTTTTTGCGTCGGGATTTGCCGTTGCTATCTCTAGCTTCTAATGTGCTAGGGTTTCTTGCTGTGTTGTTGCTACGGGCCAACCAGCTATCTTCGCCCGCGCAAAAGCGGGTCATGAGTGTTGTGAGGGCTGCCATGGATTTTGGCTTTTCTTGGCCGAGATGTTGGGCGAGCCACTCGTCACGGATGTTATGTTTAAAGGCCGCTAGGGCTTCGGCATCCGGACAGTCGATAATTTGGTTCTTTTTAATTAGGAACCAAGTCCAGAATTTCCTGTTTGACTCTCCGGGCTGCTGTTTTATGCGACTTAAATCGCCAGCAGCCGGTGGCCGCACATAAGTGCCCTGGAAGTTTTCTAGGAATGCGTCTGCCAGGTTCTCCCAGCTTCCATGGAGTTTGCCGGCAAGCTATTCAGCCAATACCGAGCCGGCCCTTTGAGCTTTAGCGGGAGATACTTGATGGCGTGTAGATCATCGCCGCGGGCCATGTGAATGTGGAGGAAGAAACCCTCTATCCATACCGCGGGGTCTGTGGTGCCGTCATATGATTCAATGTTTACGGGTTTAAACCCTTCTGGGAATTCATGATTCATTACTTCATCAGTGAAGCATAGGGGGTATGCGGCGCCTTTGTGCCAGGCTATATCACGACGCAGTTCATACGAGTCTTGTCTGCTGTGTTTGGCCCGTCCGGATTTGCTTTTAGTATATCCGGCGTGATGGTTGTCATCGCGCGTTGGGGCGCGCCCCCGTGATCCGTAGATCGATCTTTTATGTCCCGATATGTTACCCCGGGTCTTGGTATTTTTGTTTGACTGGCGACGGGGTGCGGTCTGGACTTTGGGCTGATATGCCGCTTTGTCTCGGCCACGAGGTGGCCAGTCAGCCGCATCATACGCTGGTGGTGTAGGCTTTAATGCTTCCTCCTCGAGTTGGGGTAGCAACCTGCGCTTTGGGTAACTTTTGGTTGGGCATTCGAGTCCGTATTCCTTTGCTGCCAGTACCTCGGTCCATCTGTGGTATAGAGCACACCTAGATTAACCAAAAGTTGCACCACCAGTATAAGACACATCCGTGACATTTTGGGCCGAACGAATTTTTTTCCTGTCATACTTATGACACTTCTATAACGATAATTGTGGCAAACCTGGTATCATCATAGATATGGTGGGCTCCTACTTCTATGACAAGACAGAAAATGGGCTTTTCGTCCTGGGCCGGCTGGAGACGCAACTGCATGACATTCTTTGGGCCATCCATGACGGAAAAAACCATGGTAGAAGCGAGGGCGAGGAAAATATCGGGGTGTTAACTAAACCCGATCGAGCGATTCCTTGGCTACTGCTGCTAACTGAAGCCGATCGATGCTGCCTCTGGATGAACAGTGAGCGTTGCTGGGGTGGGGTTGGATGAACAGTTCCCAGTGGGGGTGGATGAACAACACCCCGTGGTGTTGCCTCTGGATGAAAGGATCCCGATTGATCGAGCCGGTTGGGGCTAGATGAACAGGACCCCGTGGAGGGATGGATGAATAGGACAACCCCGTGGAGAGCTGGATGAACAGTAGACGGTGGAGGGCTGGATGAACAGTAGCCCATGGAGGGGTGGTTGAACAGTAGCCCGTGGAGAGGGCTAGTTGAACAGTAGCAGGTGGAGTAGTGCGCGGTGGAGGCTGGATGAACAGGAGCCCGTGGATGAACAGTCACATGTGGAGGCTGGAGGAGGTCGACGGTGGATGAACAGTAGCCTGTGGAGGCTGGAGGGGGTCAACGGTGGAGATGAATAGTATCTCGTGGAGTCCCGTTTTGCGGTACGCCACACCCCTCCTGATGAACAGGACCCCCGTTTCGACCGTAGCGCTCCAACACAAGTCTGTTTCCTCCGTTTTGTGGTACGCCACACCCCTCCCGATGAACAGGACCCCCGTTTCGACCATAGGAGGTCTGTTTCCTCTGTTTTGCGGTACGCCAGACCCCTCCCGATGAACATGATCCTGTTTCGACCGCGACCGGTCGAACACAATGTTGTTTCATCCGTACTGCGGTAGGCCAGGCCTCGTATCCATCGGTTGTTCCGTCCAAGCCCTCCCGATGAACACGATGACGCATTCCATTCTGACCCAGCCGATTGGCTCCCCATGAACACGACAACTACGCAGGTTCTCCGTTCTGACCTAGCCATGTACACGAGCCTTGGCCGTACGTATGCGCGAGTAGGCGTTCGAGACCCCGCCCGTATGTACGTACATGGCCGTATTTTCTTTCTTGCACACTGGCCGATGTACGTACGTGTACATGCTACGTGCGCGCCTCTACTACGACACTGGTAAGTACATTTCCTATTCATATTTTGGCACACAAACACACCATTTATTGTGATCCGGCGATCCATTCTTGCTATGAACTATGATATATTTGAATGAAAATCATATAAAAGATCATTTACTCATCATTTGATTATTTTGTAGAAAAGTGCGCAAAGGCACTATAAACTTCAAGATTCGGACAAGTTGGCTATTGAGAAGAGAGAAGGGCAGGAAAGAAGTGAAGAAAGGGACTTGGGCGAGAGGAATTGAAGTAATCAAGGGGCCAAGCTATAGATGGCAGGACCAACTTGGGAAGAAAGAAGAGAAGTAGCAGGGACAAATCATAAAGTGGCAGATCAGAGGAGGGGATCAAAATCCCTAGCGCAGCCTCAGTTCCCCTCGGGCCTGGCATCTCATCTCTCTCCCTCACCCTTCCTTCCCCACCTCCGGCCGCCGCCACGGCCAGGCCAGCGTGGTGGTGCGCCTCCGCACCATAAGCACACCCACCACAAACATTCACCACTCACCACCAACTTCACCACCAACGCCCATCTCGCCTGCCGTACCCGTGCGCCTCCACCTGCTGCTGATTCTCCTTGCTGCTCCCTTCGCCTACCTCGTTGTTGTTGTTCTTCCCGACGTCCTCCTTGCTGCCCTTCTGCTTCTCCTCTGCTTCCCCTCTCCTAGCGGCTCAACCTGCTGCTTCTTCTTCCCCAAACTTTGCTGCTGCTCCTTCCCTCTCCTCACGTCCCTGCTGCTGCACTTCTTCTCTCCCAACGCTACTGCTGCTACTGCGCTCTGCTGCTTCCTCTTGCTAACCTGCTGCCACTTCTTCTCTCCTATCTTCTTCTCCTATAACCCTTCTGCTACTCCTTCCCTCGTCCTTGATGCTGCTCTCTCCTCTCCTAGCGCTGCTGCTTCTCTTCTATTCAACGCCTGCTGCTGTTCTTCTTCTTGCGCCACTGTTGCTGCTCTCTTCTTCCCCTCAACCTCCTGCTGTAGCCTCTTCTTCTTCTCTGAACCTCTCCTTTTCTATACTGCTGAAGCTTACTGCTGCTGCTCTCTCTCTAAAGTTTATGTAATTTAAGATGTTTAGCACATGTAATATTCAGATTTTATAAGAGCTTGCAACTTGATTATTGTTCAGTTTTTATCTGTAAAATTCTATGTTCCGAATAGTGTATGTCTTGTTGCTTTGGGAATTAACTGATATATGATATGTTGTTACTTTGGTAACTAGTGCTCTGTCAGCTTATATGTGTGTTCACCCTGTGTATTTCTTCTCGCTGTACTCATTAATTTTTACTACTAATTTTTAGTTGTTAAATACTGTTGTGTTGATCCGTGGTACTAGTCTTGTGATTTGTATAATCTCGTCCATATATGCTTAGTCACTCGTGCACTGCTCTTATTTCGAAGAAACTTGTTCAGTTTTGTAGTATATGTTTTAGCTCCAGTACTTGTGTTATAAAGGTCTGTGATATAAATGCCTCTTCCTTCCCTTATATACATCTGCTAGATATATTTGTGATCATCTCTTGTTATTTTCTTTTTGTCGATGACGATGTCCTGTGTCAGTATTTAGTTTCTAAAATAATAACAAAATACCAAAAAGACAGTAAGATAATCTGAACCTCCCCTTGCTTATTTTCATTTTCTTTGTCGTCAACCTTGTTTAGTTTAGGTTTTATTTTCTGCATCCATCTCTCAAAATTGTGTTACCTAGATTTAGCCGAGCATAGTCGTCATCGCCTAGTCCCTGTGGGGAACACGACACTCACAGTTCGGGCGAAATATCCCGTTGTACTTTCAACTGATTAGACACGTGCACGCCTCTAGATCGACCAGTATATATGTACACGTTCGCGACCAGAATGACAACGCTACGTACGCTTCGACCAGGTGGGTCCCGGCTGTCAGGCACTTCATTGCGTGCGAAGATGTAGCTGGTGGGTCCCAGCAGTCAGGGGGGCGAATCATTTTTTTGCCCGGACGCACTTCCTTGCGTGTGAGGATGTAGTTGGTAGGTCTCAGCAGTCAGTGGGAAACGTTTTTTCTCGCGAAATACGGTTGCCTGTCCGGTGGGTCCCTGCCGTCAGGTGGAGGAATCATTATTTTCCACGTAATAAGGAGGCACTTCCTTGTTGCGGCCGTGGACCCAACTGTCAGCCTCTCCACGTACAGTCCACGTCCGATGGAAGCCGTTCCTTGACCACGTTGACCATGCCGCGCCGAGAGCATCAGGGTGGTGGATGACGGTGAGGCCTAGGAAGGGGACGACGCGGAGCCGGGGAAGACGCGGTAGTGGATGCCCACGCGTAGAGGAGTATGGGGGTTCACTGGTTCACTCTGGTGTGAGGATGTCATCACCGCAGAATAACAGGGGGTGTGGGTGAGTAGAGGGATGGCCTGGCCAGCGGTGGGAGTAGTAGGGGGTGGTGAGGCCTCCGCGGCATCACAGCTGGCCACATGAGGCAGGAGCACGCGGCACGACCGGCGCTGCTTTGGGCGGCTGGAGCAAGAAGACTAGAGATTGAAGAAGCACTACGGCCGTTGGATGGACATCATACGGTCACTGCAGTTAGAATCGTTTATATTGACTAAGTTGACAAAGCCCTTGGTACGCGTGAACTTAGTAGGCCCACAGGTCAGCCTCCAAAACGGTGCGCCCCAGATGTCAGGGGGAGGAATCATTTTTTGGGCGGCTGAAGCAAGAATATCCGAGATTGAAGAAGAAGCACGACATCCGTTGGATGGACATCCAACGGCCACAGCTGCTAGAACCGTGTGTTGTTGACAAAGCCTTGCATATGCGTCAACTTAGTTTTTTAGGGGATGCGTCAACTTAGAAGGCCCACAAGTGTGTGGCAGAGAACATATAGCCCATTTGTGATTTGTAAGAATGTACAACCCATTTTTTAATTCTAATGGAATTTACTACAACCCATTTACAGTTTGTTAAAAGTACATCCCATTTTCTAGGTAGGACAACGATTAATAATTTCAACCATTCCTCAAAAAAAAGATTAATAATTTCAACCAACCACTCAAAACATATTTCAAAAAAAATTCCCACATTTTTATGGGATCCGAAATATTTTTATCCAAAATTTCTAGTTATATTAAATATAATTTCAAAATAAAGTTGTATTACGTTAAAATCCAACGAAATATTGCACGTGCAACAAGTAATGAAATTAAAATTTTCAAATTCCAAAAATAATATATTTTTAAACTAATTACACATTTGGTGAATTTTTTATAGTTAATGCCCAGTTATTATAATTACATCCCATTTATTATTTCTTAAAGTCCATTTCTTGTTAACCCTAATGCATACCTCCTAGGAAAGTTTGCAGCCCAGCGGGCCGGAGAAGTTGACCCGGATATTGTGTACAACTGTCGGCCCGGTTGCATTGCTGATGTTGAAAAAAGGCCTGTGTAGTACAGTACAACCTAACATGGCTACTCAGCCCACATTCAGCGACGCCGGAAGGCCCAAACAAGGCATCTGTACAACTTTTTGAAGTCACTAAGCTCAATTAATAACTTAAGAAAAACGTTAGATTATAGTGGAACCTAATTAAAAGCTGTCAGGAGCAAAGAAATAATTCAACGAGTCCCACTTGTGCGTGTGTACGTGTGTGCGTGTGTGTGAGAGAGAGACCCATCGGTCGATGCTCGTAAATACATCTTTCAGCCATATGCATTGCTGATTCTCAGTAAAAACTTATATAGTTGACACAATCATATAGAACATCATAGCACACTGAACTTGCATACAAAAATTTCACGCAGGTGGCACAATCAGGATGGAAGCAGTGGACCGCTATGGGTAGGGCTATGTTGAAACAAACAAACTCGTACATAACGCTTCATCGTCTTTATCAATGACGGGGAAATATCTTGAATGTTGTGCGAAGAAAACAGACATACAACACAATAAGTTCTGCTAGCACATTAAGTTGACGTACAGCCCTTTCTAAAAAAAGTTCAGGTACAAAATTAGAACAGATTACAATCAAATGTACTGGCACATCAGTGCTTCACACCCATAGCTCAAATTTAACTAGTATATAACAAGATTCAGTTGTTACCTCAAATTAGAGCACATCCAGGCAGCCAGCCCTGCCTCTTCTCCCAAAGAAGCAGTGGCCTCCGCCACGCAATGGAGTTGGCCCTGTGCCATCCATCGTTCCGAGAAACACAAGGAAAGTCTGACGTTGACTCCTGTAATGGACATCGTCGACGGACCCTGGCACCAGCGGTGGTGGAAGGACTTCGATTGATGGATTGACCACTTCTTCGACATGCATGAACACTCGATACAGGTACATCCCTAACATGGTCCGCAGCGGCCTTGGTGGCGACGAATAGTACAACCCCGGTTCGTGCACTGCTATCTCAACACCAATCACCTTCGGTATGGTGGACGGCTTCTTCATCCATGCCATAACCGTCAGAGCCCGGCTGTCTGGAGGAACAAACATACTTACGAGCTCACCTCCAAGGTCATTGATAAGCTCATTGGTGGACTCACTATTCCAAGCATGTCGAGGCATGCCGTGGAAGGTAAGCTTTGTTAAAAACTCAATCTCAGAGGGCACTAAGCCCCATCCTGGGTGCCACCGATCAAAGCTCACCAGCGTGCCATCACAGAACAAATGCCGAGAAAATTTGAACACACGACTGCAGTCGAAAGTTGTCCGGAACCTGACGAACAAATCAGCTGGTGGCAGACAGACTTCGACGAGCAAGTCACTTATTTGGATGCCGTGCGCAATGCCAAGAGCTTTGACAAGGTCATCTGGCAAGATGGGAGGCCGGTCGCCGTTGATGGTTACCATCAGCACTCTAAACAGTAGTTCAAGACAATAAACAGTTCGAAACAACGATATATACAACATTGAAACACTGACTAGTGACTACTGGTGACATAAACAACAAGACATGATAGTTCATAAGAAGTCTTGCTACACCACCAAAACACACCCATCTGCAGCGCTCAGACTCTCGTGATCCAGACGAGAATGACATTCTAAATAGAGGCAACTATTACATAGTAAGAGTGACATAGACGAGGATGAGCAAATGACAAGGAATATGCATAACAAAAGAAAGAACTACCCATCCAGAACAAGCAGCAAGGACAACAAAATCATTCAAAGAGAAGATCCAACACCATCATAATTTGCAGCCCCGCTTCAGCGACCAATGATCCGGAGACACCAGTACTCCACCCTTTCAACGCAACAGCCCAATTACCTATCAACCTGAAGGCTTGAACCACATCATTGCCTGTCCTAATTGAGATATCCGAGGATCAAAGTTAATCCGGATGCCTTTGTCATCTCACCTTGTTTTGGCTGCAGGCTGTATCATTGACAATCAGGGGAGTTTGCTCCCGAACACCTAGGGCTCACTGTGTAGACACAGTTTTGCATAGCAAACAGAGCCTCTCTACCATCAAGGTCCTTGCCAACGATGATCTCCCGGTTAATCGGATAATTGAGTCCGAGAAACAGAGTGTGAACCAAGGCTGTTTACCCGCCTCCAACTAAACAATCCTGAGGGCCCCAACAAGCTGGTATCCTGCTCATAGACGTAACAACCACTGTCCGGATACTCACGTATTTCATGGTGCTTGTATACAATGGGTTTTTTCCAATATAACTTTTCCGGCTCATGTGTCCGAATGATCATCAGTCTTTTGCCGTCGTCTGATCGAGCAAGGAACTAGTTGTGCTTTCCTGTTTTTGGCAAAGGTGGTGTGATTACAAAGGGCAGTAACTGTAGGGACACTGCATCATATAAAAAAGGACATGCATTGTTAATGTAAGATCAGCATTGTTCAGAGTATGAGTAGGATAATGCAAGAAACATCATTGATATGTCCCTGTTGGAACTGGGAGGAAAATATAGAGAAATGTATACTGGGTTCGAAAATATAGAAGTGCCATGCATGGTTATACTCATGTTATCTCGCAATCGATTCTTCACAGGAAACTACCATGTCATGCATGATATGTAATCATGTTCTGTCCTCACAAACAAATTCTTCAAGGTAACTAATAGACCATGCATTGTTATATACTCGTGTTCTGTGGGCAAAATTTTTGTGAGGATATTATTCTAGCCATTGATTGCTGAAGGGCGAATATAGGTATGTACACATGGTAAGCATTACAGGATTTCACTACTTCCAAATATAGAGCTCTTCATATGCACATTTACTTCCCTAATGTATGGTTAGATGAAACCAATAGTGTGGTGCATGTTTCTACATCATGAAAATGAGGAAACTAACATGGCCATTGATACACACTCATATTTAGTAATACTATATAGATTACTGTAAAATAAGGAGAATATCCATATATTCCTAACCGTTTGATTATCCAGGGGTACAAATTGGCTGTAATGACATGGTCACAATCGCATGAATTAACTCATTCCAAATATAGTTGATTTACGGCGTCTCTAATACATTGCCATAGTTATACTCAAATTGTGCTCACACAGGGATATGCCAATCATCACAAAAAGTTCAAACAGTGTCATGGCGTCATCATTAACATGAGACGGAAACAACTTACACGCACCGTCCCAGCAATACGTGGTGCCATTTGCTTTGTCGATCGCGTAGATGATGCTATTGTGTTCAATAGCATCACATAAGTGTGTATCAGCTTTGACGATGATCCACTTCGAGCTGAGTTGTGTCCAGCTAAAGAAGGCACCTGCGTAAAGATAGGCGAGTCCGCGGTCGAACAAGGCAATTAGCTTGAAGTCTGCGTAATTCACATGTCGTGTGGGCACTTGGCAGACTACAATGCAAAACAAGGTCCGTCCAACTGACGTGGTAATCTAGATGACTTGGACCGCGATGGTAAAACTCTATATAATCCAACAGAGGAAGGATAATCTAATGGGAGGTCTGGAAGTTCATGAGCACCAACTTTTTACCGTCTTCCGCTCCTCTGAAGGCAGCCATCTAGTGGGAGTTCATGCCGACCCAGTACATACCTGCCAAGAAGTTTTGGGCGATGGTGATCTGATCGAAGTCGAGGGAAATGATGTACGGCAACCCACTACATACCTACAAATAAGTTTCGGCTAATGGAGATCGGGTTGAAGTCGAGGGGCATCATGTACGCATCCGTATCATGGTGAGCCAATCTCGCAAGACCAGATAGCAGCAAGCAGGGTGTCTTGAAAAGCTTAGGCCTCGCTTCCACGATGGTCGTGTGCATGGCCCTCGAGCATGCATCCAGCCGCAGGGTGCTCAACATATCCATACACGAACAACAGAGGTCGAGGATGTCACTGGGGAGACTGCTCCAATCGCGGTTCATATGGATGCTACGCGGTTCGCATTCGGCCATGGTGGAGTTTGGAAGGTTGGGGTTTTGGGGGGCTTGATTTACGGGGGAGAAGGCTGTTGGTGCGAGCGAGGCGACGGTACACGGGGGCACAGTGAGATGGAGACAGAGATGGAGATGGAGATGGAGTGGTGCTATGGGAGGGGAGAGGGAGACGAGGCGAGGCATGCTAATGTGATGTACAATGGCGGTGACAAACTGCATAGTGCACATGGTGAGGCTAACTTTGGTAACCCGAACACGCCGCCTGGACTAGTGTCAGGCGCAGGGTGTTGTCAGTTCACTGTGAGGATCAGATGAATAATATTTTGACCATCAAGAGTAGTAGTAGCAGTAGCAGTAGTAGTAGCAGTAGCAGAAGCAGCAGTAGCAGTAGGAGTAGTAGTAGTAGTAGTAGTAGTAGTAGTAGTGGTGGTGGTGGTGGTGGTGGTGGTGGTGGTAGTAGTGGTAGTAGTAGTAGTGGTAGTAGTAGTAGTCGTAGTAGTAGTAGTGGTAGTAGTAGTAGTAGTAGTAGTAGTAGTAGTAGTAGTAGTAGTAGTAGACATGAGTACTCCAGTACTGTATAGCGGAAATAGGTCTCCCGTGCTAGCATGCCTATTCACTTCATCCTCTAGGTATCATTCATATTGCGAGCAGAACCAAATTCTCATGCATGCGGAAGCGCGAAGATGGGCCTTTTCTTTTTTGATGAGGATAACTGTGTATTCCTTAACCAGAGAATGTTGTGTCTCCCACGCACGCACCAATATCCATCTGAACCAGCTACGACACATTTTTTTATCTGTTTGCATAGGTCCCACCTATCAGGACGGATGGGCACGTACACGAACAGGCACGACTCCTCAGTCTACCCCAATAGCCTTTTCGTTTAGTCTACCTAGCCGTTTAATCAACCGCCTGCACGCCACTTCTCCCATTTACTTCTCCATCGGGAACCGATTTTCCTCGGCTTCTTCACCTCCCCTTCGTCTTCATTTGCATCCAAACCCCACTGCATTCACATTGTTTTAACCTCTTTAAATAATCATCTACTACTTCAGTTAGACTAGCCATCTAATCCTAATTCTCCAAACCACAGCCCTCTATTCCAGCGGTTCCAAATGGTGAAAGAGACGGAGATGCAGGTTTTTAGCATCCAACATGTCCTTGTCGAAGGCTCGTTGAGCATAGTTGCCACCGTCACCGTCCACCCAAGGGTTGTTCAGAAGTGGATCAACAATGTATCCAACTCCCTCGAAAAGGTAGAGACGAGGGTCATCGGTCTCGATGCAGAGTACACGGAGCGCGCCACTGGGAAGATCCAACGCGTCGCCGTCCTTTAGCTGTGCCTCGAAGATGATATTTTGGTGTACCACATCATACACGCGCCCTCCATACAAGGTGAGCTTCACAATTTCTTGTCTCGGGAGGACATATACTTCTGTGAGGCAGCCATCGAAGGGGACAAGTAGAAGCTGGAGCCGTACAACCTTGATTTGAAAGGCATCGCTGACCTACAAACCAAAATCAAAATTCCTGTAGAAGATTGTGATAAACAGACACCATCCCTATTCGATGTAGCAAATTTTGTGCTCGGTACAAATCTTCAGAAGGGTGACGAGACGGTGGCATTAAGGTCGTCTGGATGGGAGAATTGTCCCTTGACGTACGAGCGGATAAAATATGCTGCCTGTCGGTGTCAAAACTGGCGGATCTCGGGTAGGGGTCCCGAACTGTGCGTCTAAGGTCGATGGTAACAGGAGACAAGGGACAGAATGTTTACCCAGGTTTAGGCCCTCCCTATGGAGGCAATACCCTACGTCCTTCTTGATTGATATTGATGAATATGAGTATTACAAGAGTTGATCTACCTCGAGATCGTAGTCGCTAAACCCTAGAGGTCTAGCTTGTATGGCTATGATAATGAGTCTCCTATCCGGACTAAGTCCTCCGGTTTATATAGACACCGGGAGGATCTAGGGTTACCCAAGGTCGGTTACAAAGAAGGGAATCTACATATCCAGTCGCCAAGCTTGCCTTCCACGCCAAGGAGAGTTCTATCCGGACACGGGTGCAGTCTTCGGTCTTTGTATCTTCATAGCCCATCAGTCCTGCCCATGGCTAACAGACTGGACGCCCGAGGACCCCTTAGTCCGGGACTCCCTCAGTAGCCCCTGAACCTGACATCAATGACAAGGTATCCGACGTGTAGTGTTGTCTTCGGCATTGCAAGATGGGTTCCTCCTTCCAAACTCCAAAATAGTCTTCGGACGAATTGATCGTGTCCGGACCTGTAACACACACCACACACAACAGTAGAGAGAATATAATAATACACGAGTCCAATCCACTAACAACTTTTAGAATATGACATCACGTCCATCCGGTCATAATTTTGAACCGTTTTTTGCCTGCCACTCCATGTTTCGAGACGCGGTTGCCATTGGCACGTCTTGTCAAAGCAGAGATTGTGTCCCCTTATTACGGGATTCTCATCAATACGGGCGTGGGTAACCCAACCGTGCCATTTACACAGCCCTCGGGAGCAGGCAAATTTTGAGGCGACAGGGGTGGCGTTCAATATTCACTGCCCTTATAAGGAGATAAGATTCATCCTTGTTCCCCCACGCCTTCTTCCTTCCTTTCCACTCTTGAGCTCCAGTGCCCAAGTTCTAGCTTCCCCCACCGAAGAAAACACTCCAACCATGTCCAGATCCGAAGGTCAAGGCAAGTGGATGGTTTCCTCCGTCAAGGAGGAGGACATCGCCGAGCTTCAAGCGGTCGGGTAACTGGCGAAGGAAATCGCCCACCGTCTTCCAGCCCAAGGACAAATCATTCCCACACCAAAGCCCGACAAGAGGGTAGTGTTCCTCCCCCATTTCCTCCATGGGCTGGGGTTTCAACTCCACCCCTTCGTCCGCGGGATAATGTTCTACTACGGGATAGACTTCCACGATCTATCCCCGAACTCCTTTCTTAATATCTCGGCATACATCGTCGTGTGTGAGGCCTTCCTCCGCATCCAACCCCACTTCGGATTGTGGCTCAAAACCTTTAATGTGAAAACAAAGGTGGTGGATGGACAGCACGCAGAGTGCGGGGGTGCCATGGTGAGCAAGCTCACCAATGTCTCTTGGCCAAAAGGCACATTCGTGGAGTCTGTCAAGGAATGGCAGAAACAATGGTTCTACATCACTGAACCCCGCGGCGCCACCTGGGCCGCGGCAGCCACATTCAACTCTGGTGCTCTCGTCCAACTCACCTCCTGGGTCGAGAAGAGCCCGAACTGGTGTTCGTCATATGAGCTGATTGCGCTGCAAATGCACATTCAAAGCACGATTGATAGGGACATCAAGCTTGTTGACGTAATCCAAGTGATGCTGGTGCGCCGGATCCTCCCCTGCCAGAGCCGAAGCCGCCCTCTATGGGATATCAACCCGAAAAAGCACCACACCTAGGGGAGGCTCTTCGAAACAGCTCACAAAGATGCCTGGAAGTTGCTCTTCAAGGGCAACGAGATACCACCGGCCACAGATTCGGACCGTGGTCATGACATAAACCACGTCCCCAACGAGGTACATTATTTTCAACACATCCCCTACTTGCTTGTTTCAAGGGTGATATCTAAGCTTTTATTATCATTGCTTTTTCAGTACTGGTTGAAGAAGGCGAAGCAGATCCGGTGTCCGGCTCCCCTGCATGAAGAACCAGTCATCCCGCGCTTAGCGAAGGTGCTGGAGCCGACACCTTACAAGGCACCAGAAAAGAAGGCCATAGGAAAGGCCAAGGGGGTCCGGAGTGGCCCCCACCGCAAGGGCACTTTGGACAGGATGTCTGAAGACAAGACCCGTTCCCTTGCCGCCAAAGACGAGGAGGAGGAGGAGGAGGAGGAAAGTGACTCTCCCCTTGATGGGGGAGGAAGAAGAGGGCGGCCTCCACAACTCTGGAGGCGGAGGCACCCAAGATGGGGAAGGGCTCCCTCTCGGATAACTTCGCATGGGACGTCGACGACAGTCTGGAGAAACGCCCCCGTGCTAAGCCTCGGGCCGCCTCGTAAGTACTAAGACTTGTATCCACCCATAAAGTTTCTCCTCCTCACTTCATTGAGATGATTGGTTATGTTTTATTTTAGTCCGGCCCACAACAGCTCCCTGCGATCCTCGTCATGAGGCTCGCTGGATTCCAAGGCGATGGCCAGTGATTCGCCGCCAGCCGCTCACTCCCCCCAAGGCCAAGGATGATGTGGAGGTGCTGTCCCAAAGGACTGTTCCAGGTGGGGAGAGGCTCAGGAGGTGCCATAAGGAGAAAATCCCGTCGCCGGACACCAAGGGGAATCAATCCCCATGGAGATTGGCGGGGAGGGCTGGACTCAGTTCGACCCTCAGCCGGACTCAATTCCGGAGACCGAGGCTGCACCGGAATCCAGCACGCGACCTCCTTTGGAAGAAGGGGGATGCCAGTTCCCCCGGTGACCCCTGTCCAACCAGGGGCACCGAATAATCTGCTGGAAGCGCCGCGAGGCGCTTTCATTGTGGATGAGCACCGTGTCCTTAAGGGCATGGTAATTGAAAGGGTTCAGTCCACCAAGAGTGGACTAACCGAAGCCTGCAGCAGCCTGTTAACAGGTTTTGACGTAAGCAGCGCAAAAAAGGAGAAAATCCCAAATATAGACAGTAGCCCCTAAGACACTGTCCGGTGTTCAAAAAGAAAAACCCGACAGAGGATCAATCTCCTATTACAGGAAACTAACCAAATCTGTCTGAAATGTATGCGCAGGCGTCGCTGTTGGCCGCGGCCTCACATGCTGCCGAAGTCTCTGGACTGAAGCAGAAACTGGCGGAGGCCGAGGAGAAGCTGGGCCAGGTGAAGAGGCAGCTCGAGGAAAAACAAGGTAAGTAATAACCTGTTATGGATTCGAAAAAAGGGGAAAATGATATGCAATGACCGAAATACCATAATGTGAATAGAGGCGACGACCGAGGTCGAGGCCCTGAAAGCGGCCCTGCTCGAAGCCGAGGGGAAGGCTGTCAAGGAGCAGGCCGCCCGTAAGAGGCTCAAGGCCCGGGTCAACGAAGTCCAACAGGAGCTCCAGGACGCGGTGAGGAAGTGCAAGACCTTGGAGCACAATGCGTCGGCTCAAGAGGCCGAACTTGCCGAGGCTCGTAAGTGTGCGGAGGCGGCCCAGGTTGAAGCCGAGGACGCCCCCATGAGATCTAGGAGGCCAGAAAGATCGCGGCGGGTAAGGCATTCAATATGCAAAGCAGGAGTGTGAAGAGGAAATTTCTTTTACTAACCCGGATTCGGAGTTCTCCACGGGCCTTTGCTGATCTGCCATGCAGTGTGACCGCTGCTGCGGAGTTCTTTTGAGCCGAAGAAGGGAGATCTGCGGAGAAGCTATTCTGGTCACAATATTGCACGCCAGAACATCCGGTGCCCTTCAGCAATCAGCTGAAATAGCTGGTCGAGCTACACAGGGTGGCCGAACTAGCCATGAAGGATATGATAGTCCGGCGGTGGCCAGCCGAAGCTATTCCGAGCAGCTACTTCGGCCTCATGAAGAAGCTGGTGGATGCCTGTCCTCGGTTGGATGTCATCAAGCGGTCCGTCTACATCGAGGGCGTGCGTCTGGCCTTCTCTTATTGCAAGGTCTGGTGGGCGAAGATGGACGCTGTCAAGCTGGCGACCGGGGGGCCGCCGGAGGGCAAGGAGCACCGCACGCCTGAGCGATACTTCGACGATGTCTTAGAGGGGTCCCGCATTGTTGCGGATCATTGTGCGAAGGACACCATCTTTGAATGAATGTATTCGAGGTCCCTCTGCCTTGTCTGATGAAACAAAATGTTTATGCAATATAATGCTTGTTATGTTTCTAAAATTTTTTACTTCTTGTGCGGCCGTGTTGTATAAAATCTGAGGGTTAACCAGTCGTCGGCTTCTGCCCCCATGTAGGTAGTATGGAGGTGTTCGGGATGGAATCTAAACAATCTTGATCCAATTAGATGGTCCTTGAAGGAGTTGTTTAGCGCAATGAACCAGGCAACCAGACTATGCGGCTGTAACACCCTCACTTAGCCATAGGAGTGTGACAATAAAAACATGGGCGCAACCCCTAGTATCCGAACTAGAGTGCTATAAGCGTCTGATCGGGAAGTACCAATCCTTCGCGTAATGCGGAAGAAATCTCCAACGATTTGCAACCTCCGAATAGCAGACCGGCTCATGCCGCATCATGACAGTCAGTTTTCGGCTTTCTCTACTGAGGTGCTCCTTTGGATAAACCAAGGCACAATCACAGTAGTTCTCCCTTTACTACCTTAGCCGATATAGCAGAACATAAGGTAGCAAGCACTGGAGCCGGGCAACCCAACTATTGACCCAAGACATGATTCAGAGCCAATGCATATAATGCTAAATTCAGGGTGCCGAACTGTACTTATAAAAAGTGTTCGGACTTTTGTTGCCATAATGTGGGGTGCTATGAAGCCCCTGGCAAGCATCGAGCATACCAAAGTGTACGGGTGCTACCTGGTAGGATTATCCACAGGGGAGCTGAAAAAAAGAAAATAGAAAAGGTACAAAAAAGCTAGAGCCCTACAGCTCCAACCGCAAAGTGTTCTCATTGTAATTTAATTAGTATGTCAAGGTGCATTGATACAGGTAGCACGATAAGCAACAAGCTATTTGACATGCCGAAACCAAGGGAGAGTTGCATGTGGGTCCTGAAAAACAGGTAATTTATTGTTAACGGAATCACCTAAAAAGCCCCCCATATGTGTGCGTTTCTCGCCGTCTTGGTGTGTTTATCCTTCATAGAGAGCTGCAGAGTAGTTCGGACCCTCTTAACGGTGTCCGTGGGCTCGGTAGCCGAATTAAGATTCTGCTTGAGAAGGCCACTCTGTACTTCTGCTGCTAAGGCATCTTTGTGCTCTTCTTTACGGAGGGAGCGTTCCGTATTTCCATTAACCGTTATGACGTCGTGCGGACCGGGCATTTTGAGCTTGAGATAAGCATAGTGTGGTAGTGCGCAAATGCGGTTCGTTCGAGCAGTGCTTGATAGCCACTACGGAATGGGACGATATTGAAGATTAACTCCTCACTTTGGAAGTTGTCCGGAGGTCCGAAGACAATCTCTAACGTGATTGAGCCCGTACAGCGGGCCTCTACGCCTGGCATGACTCCTTTAAAGGTAGTCCTTGTAGGCTTGATCCTTGATGGGTTAATGCCCATTTTTCGCATCGTATCCTAATAGACCAGATTAAGGCTGCTACCTCCGTCCATAAGGACGCGAGTCAAGTGGAACCCATCAATTATTGGGTCTAAGACCAGTGCGGCTAAGCCACCATGCCGGATACTGTTCAGATGATCCCGGCGATCAAAAGTGATCAGGCATGAGGACCATGGATTAAAATTTGGGGCGATTGGCTCTATCACATAGACGTCCCTGAGCGCACGCTTGCGCTCCCTCTTGGGGATGTGGGTAGCATATATCATGTTCACCGTTTTGACCTGAGGGGAAACTTCTTCTGTCCCCCTATGTTCGGTTGCTGGGGCTCTTCGTCATCATCCTCGCTTTGCGATTCCTTTTCCCTATTCTCGGCGTTTAATTTGCCGGCCTATTTAAAAACCTAGCGATCTCTATTTGTATGATTGGGTGGCTTGTCTGGGGTGCCATGAATCTGGCACGGACGATCGAGTATGCGGTCCAAGTTGGATGGGCCTGAATTGTTCTTTTGGAACGGCTTCTTCCGCTGACTGGACTTAGGTCCCTTGAATTCAGCATTGACTGTCATGTCCCTGGTGTTATCACTGTTGTTTCGACGCTTGTATCTGTTGCGTCGAGACTTGTCTTTGCTAGTTTTAGCTTCAGGGGTGCCGGCGTTGCTTGCATTGTTTTTGCTACGGGCCAACCAACTATCCTCGCCCGCACAAAAGCGGGTCATGAGTGCCGTGAAGACTGCCATGGATTTTGGCTTTTCTTGGCCAAGGTGGTGAGCGAGCCATTCATCGCGGATACTGTGTTTGAAGGCTGGTAGGGCTTCGACATCCGGACAATCGACAATTTGGTTCATTTTAGTTAAGAACCTAGTCCAGAATTCCTGGTGGACTCTCCGGGCTGTTGAACTATATGGCTTAAGTCATCAGCGTCCGTAGGTCGAACGTATGTACCTTGGAAGTTATCGAGGAAGGCATCTTCCAAGTCCTCCCAGCTGCCAATAGAATTTGCTGGCCCCTTGAGTTTTAATGGGAGGTATTTGTGGTGTAGACGTCATCCCCGCGGGCCATATGAATGTGGAGAATGAAGTCTTCGATATACACCGCGGGGTCTGTGGTTCCACCGTATGATTCTATATTCACGGGTTTGAACCCTTCTGGGAATTCATGATCCAGGACCTCACCGGTGAAGCAATGAGGGTGTGCGGCGCCTCTATATCGGGTCGTATCACGACGTAGCTCTGATGGAGTCCGTCTGAGGTTTTAGGCTTGCGCATGACTAAGTTTTTCACGTCCGAATAGGTGGCCATCGTCGCGTGTCGAGGCATGTCCTCGCGATTCATAGATTGATCTAATATGTCCTGCTTTATTGTTCAGGTTTTGCGTAGGTCATATGTATGACCGTGGGCTAATTTGCCTCTACTTGTGTGCTCAGGCGGGGCTGGTTGGTGTTCGGCGTGAGTTGCCGTTTTGTCTCGACCACGTGGTGGTCGGTCAGCCGCATTGTACGATGGAGGTATGTAGTTCGGCGCCTCCTCGTCAAACTGAGGTAGCAATTTGTGCTTTGGGTAGCTTTTGGTTGGGCGCTTGAGGCTGTACTCTTCGGCTGCTAGGACATCGGTCCATTTATCATTGAGCAGATCTTGGTCAGCTTGAAGCTGCCGCTGCTTCTTTTTTAGGCTCCTTGAAGTGGCAATTAGCTGGCGCTTGAAGCGCTCCTGCTCAAGAGGTATCTCAGGCACGATGAAATCCTCGGTGTCAAGGCTCACCTCGTCCTCGAAGAGTGAAAGGTAGTTATCGTCCTCCGAATCTTCGTGCATGGCTTGTTTACCGGGGCTAACCTGCCCACCTTCCTGTTCATCTTGTTCATTAGCTGTACCGATGGGGTCTTCGTTGTATTCGGCACCTTCTGGAGTGTTGTCTTCTCCTGTGCCGGTGTTGCTGTCTTTGCTGCGGCGTGACTTAGAGCGGCGCCGCTGACGCCAGTGCTTGGACTGTATTTCAGAAGGTTTATCCTCAGCTGGATCTTCCTTGTCCTCGCCGCTGTTCTCCTTTGGTGCATCCACCATGTATACATCATACAAGGAAGTGGCCGTCCAGCGTCCGGTGAACGGCGGGTTCTGGACCTCTTCTTCTCCGGCATCGTCATCCATACCGTCGATGTCCTCGGAGTCGTAGTCAAGTTCGTCGGTCAAATCCTCGACCGTGGCTAAGAAGTGGGTGGTGGGTGGGAAGCAAAATTCTCCACCGTCAGCCCCTAGTTCAAGCCGGATATAGTTCGGCTGTGAGTCCTCTGTCAAGGACAGGTTCTTTAATGAGTTTAGCACATCGCCCAAAGGCGAGTGCTGGAAGATCTCTGTGGCGCTGAATTCGAAGATCGATAAACGGTCAAGCTCGGCGTCCGCGGGCTCACGTGGTTCGGAACTTACGGCCGGAGACGAGTCCGGAGTTCCACTGACAGAGACATCGTGAGAGGTTAAGTCTATATGCGTCTCCAACGCCATGGAATCTATGGCCTCCGTGGTGGGGTTGATCCTCCCGTCCTTGGGTGGCGCAGCATGCTCCGGATCTAGGGCCAGAGCGGTTACAGGAGCAATCTCCTAGATGTAGCCTGATGACAGATTTAGGTCATGATCATCGGGGCGACCAAGAGCAGCTACCGCGGTCTCAAATCCGGCGAAGATTGATACGCCTCCAACGTATCTATAATTTTTGATTGCTCCATGCTATATTATCTACTGTTTTGGACATTATTGGGCTTTATTATCCACTTTTATATTATTTTTGGGACTAACCTATTAACCGGAGGCCCAGCCCAGAATTGCTGTTTTTTGCCTGTTTTAGGGTTCGAAGAAAAGGAATATCAAACGGAGTCCAAATGGAATGAAACCTTCGAGAATGTGATTTTCTCAACGAACAAGACTCGGGAGACTTGGACCCTATGCCAAGACACAAAAGAGGAGGCCACGAGGTAGGAGGGCACGCCAACCCCCACCAGGCGTGCCCTCCACCCTCGTGGGCCCCCTGTTGCTCCACCGAGATACTCCTTCCTCCTATATATACCTACGTACCCCCAAACGATCAGATACGGAGCCAAAACCCTAATTCCACCGCCGCAACTTTCTGTATCCACGAGATCCCATCTTGGGGCCTGTTCCGGAGCTCCGCCGGAGGGGGCATCGATCACGGAGGGCTTCTACATCAACACCATAGCCCCTCCGATGAAGTGTGAGTAGTTTAACTCAGACCTATGGGTCCATAGTTATTATCTAGATGGCTTCTTCTCTCTTTTTGGATCTCAATACAATGTTCTCCCCCTCTCTTGTGGAGAACTATTCGATGTAATCTTCTTTTTGCGGTGTGTTTGTTGAGACCGATGAATTGTGGGTTTATGATCAAGTCTATCTATGAATAATATTCGAATCTTCTTTAAATTCTTTTATGTATGATTGGTTATCTTTGCAAGTCTCTTCGAATTATCAGTTTGGTTTGGCCTACTAGATTGATCTTTCTTGCAATGGGAGAAGTGCTCAGCTTTGGGTTCAATCTTGCGGTGTCCTTTCCAGTGACAGTAGGGGCAGCAAGGCACGTATTGTATTGTTGCCATCGAGGATAACAAGATGGGGTTTTCATCATATTGCAGGAGTCTATCCCTCTACATCATGTCATCTTGCTTAAGGCGTTACTCTGTTTTTAACTTAATACTCTAGATGCATGCTGGATAGCGGTCGATGAGTGGAGTAATAGTAGTAGATGCAGGCAGGAGTCGGTCTACTTGTCTCGGACGTGATGCCTATATACATGATCATACCTAGATATTCTCATAACTATGCTCAATTATGTCAATTGCTCAGCAGTAATTTGTTAACCCACCATAGATTACTTATGCTCTCGAGAGAAGCCACTAGTGAAACCTATGGCCCCCGGGTCTATCTTTATCATATTGATCTCCTACTACTTAGTTATTTCCTTTGCTTTTTTACTTTTCCTTTATTTTACTTTGCATCTTTATAACAAAAATACCAAAAATATTATCTTATCATATCTATCAGATCTCACTCTCGTAAGTGGCCGTGTAGGGATTGACAACCCCTATTCGTGTTGGTTGCGAGGATTTATTTGTTTTTTGCAGGTACGAGGGACTCGCGCGTAGCCTCCTACTGGATTGATACCTTGGTTCTCAAAAACTGAGGGAAATACTTACGCAACTCTGCTCCATCATCCCTTCCTCTTTGGGGAAAACCAACGCAGTGCTCAAGAGGTAGCAAGAAGGATTTCTGGCGCCATTGCCGGGGAGGTCTACGCAAAAGTCAACATACCAAGTACCCATCACATACCCTTATCTCCCGCATTACAATATTTGCCATTTACCTCTCGTTTTCCTCTCCCCCACTTCACCTTTGCCGTTTTATTCACCCTCTCTCTCTCTCTCTATCCTCCCTCTCTTTCTCTATTTGCCTCTTTTTGCCCGCTTGCTTTTTGCTTGTGTGTTAGTTTGTTTGCTTGTCATTATGGCTAGTCCTTTACCTTTTGCCTCTATGTCTGAAATTGGAGAAACTATTGCCGATAATAATATCATGAAAAATTCTGATGCACACCTGCTAAAGAACCCACCATCTTACATACAAAAAAATTCCGTGTTGGTAGTGGTAATATTATTGGATAAGGAGTTATTCAAGATTTCTTTACTTGTGCCGGTGCTTTACCTTCTATGGGTAGTTCTATCCTTCATAGAACTAGTAGTCTTGCGGACGCTATTGCCATTCTTGTAGTTGAACTTGAAAGACAATTCATGCACATGCATCCTTGCATACAAAGGATTTTCCTGGAATTTTCTAATATTGAGCATTCTTCTGTTAAGCGTGCCGCTACTATCTTTTTGGCTCATGAGTTTAGATTCATAATAAAAGAGGCCAAAGAAAGCTTTGCACATTATAGGGTGGACGCTTGCCGTCCTCCCATAGAGGCTATCCTCTTTGATCAAAAAGAAATAATGCGTTTTCAATCTCTAGACTATGTTGCTTTCAATGAAAATCTTAGAAAAAGGGTTCGTACCAATGTTTTTAGTTGATAGAATTTCTGAACTTAACGATGATTTGGCTATTTGAGATAATGAACTTGGATATTCTCTTGAATATAGGCTCACAAAGTTCTGTCAAAACAATGCTTATAATGATGAATTGGTTGTGCAATATGACGGACCAAAGGAGGAACCTATACCTCCCAAGGTTGACCTTGGGGACTTTTGTCCCATTAAATTTAGCCCTTTTGATTACTTTTGCTTGCCTCAAAGAAACCTTGCTGCCGAACGTAGAGAATATGAAATGAGTTTTAATAATCTTACTATTATGGCAATACCTAGATCTATCCTTGCTTGTTATGCCTAGCTAGGGGCGTTAAACAATAGCGCTTGTTGGGAGGCAACCCAATTTTATTTTTATTCCTTGCTTTTTGCTCCTGTTTAGTAATAAATAATTTATCTACACTTTTTTTGTTGTGTTTTTCTGTGTTTAATTAGTGTTTGTGCCAAGTAGAACCGTTGGGAAGACTTGGGGAAAGTCTTGTTACACTTGCTGTAAAAAACAGAAACTTTAGCGCTCACGAGAAGTGCTGCCATTTTTATTTGAAGAGTGCTATTCAGTTAATTATTTTTGCAGATGATTAATATATAAATTCCTCACGTCCAGAAATTTATTTTAGAATTTTTGGGGTTCCAGATCTTGCGCTAGCTACAGATTACTTCAGACTGTTCTGTTTTTGACAGATTCTGTTTTTCGTGTGTTGTTTGCTTATTTTCATGAATCTATGGCTAGTAAAATAGTTTATAAACCATGTAAAAGTTTTAATACAGTAGGTATAACACCAATATAAATAAATAATGAGTTCATTACAGTACCTTGAAGTGGTCTTTTATTTTCTTTCGCTAATGGAGCTCACAAGATTTTCTACTTTAAGTTTTGTGTTGTGAAGTTTTCATGTTTTGGGTAAAGATTTGATGGATTATGGAACAAGGAGCGGCAAGAGCCTAAGATTGGGTATTCCCATGGAAACCCCAAGATAATCTAAGGACACCTAAAAGCCAAGGCTTGGGGATGCCCTGGAAGGCATCACCTCTTTCGTCTACTTCTATCAGTCACTTTACTTGGAGCTATATTTTTATTCGCCACATGATATGTGTTTTTCTTGGAGCGTCTTGTATTATTTGAGTATTTACTTTCTAGTTTACCACAATCATCCTTGCTGTACACACCTTTTTAGAGAGCCATACATGATTTGGAATTTGTTAGAATACTCTATGTGCTTCGCTTATATCTTTTGAGTTATATAGTTTTGCTCCAGTACTTCACTTATATCTTTTAGAGCATAGTGGTGGATTTGTTTTATAGAAACTATTGATCTCTCATGCTTCACTTAGATTATTTTGAGAGTCTTAAATAGCATGGTAATTTTCTTAAAATCCTAACATTCTAGGTATTCAAGATTAGTAAACTTTTCTTAAGAGTGTTTTGAATACTAAGAGAACTTTGATGCTTGATGATTGTTTTGAGATATGGAGGTAATAATATAAAAGTCATGCTAGTTGAGTAGTTGTGAAATTGAGAAATACTTGTGTTGAGTTTGCAAGTCCCGTAACATGCACGTATGGTAAACGTTATGTAAATTTTTTGAAACATGAGGTGTTATTTGATTGTCCTCCTTATGAGTGGCGGTCGGGGACGAGCGATGGTCTTTTCCTACCAATCTACCCCCCCTAGGAGCATGCACGTAGTACCGAGGTTTTTGATGACTTGTAGATTTTTGCAATAAGTATATGTGTTCTTTATGACTAATATTGAGTCCATGGATTATACGCACTCTCACCCTTCCATCCTTGCTAGCCTCTTCGGTACCGTGCATTGCCCTTTCTCACATTGAGAGTTGGCGCAAAGGTGCATCCAAACCCCGTGATATGATACGCTCTTTCACACATAAACCTCCTTATATCTTCCTCAAAACAGCCACCATACCTACCTATTATGGCATTTCCATAGCCATTCTGAGATATATTGCCATGCAACCTTCCACCATTCCGTTTATCATGACACATTGATCATTGTCATATTGCTTAGCATGATCATGTAGTTGACATAGTATTTGTGGCAAATCCACCGTTCACAATTCTATCATACATGTCACTCTTGGTCCATTGCATATCCCAGTACACCGCCGAAGGCATTCATATAGAGTCATCTTTTGTTCTAGTATCGAGTTGTAATCATTGAGTTGTAAATAAATAGAAGTGTGATGATCATCATTTTCTAGAGCACTGTCCCAAGTGAGGAATTATAAAAAAATAAAGGCCATAAAAAAGAGAAAGGCCATAAAAAAGAGAAGGCTCAAAAAATGAGAGAAAAAGAGAGAAGGGACAATGTTACTATCATTTGCCACACTTGTGCTTCAAAGTAGCACCTTAATCTTCATGATAGAGAGTCTCTTGTTTTGTCATTTTCATATACTAGTGGGAATTTTTCTTTATAGAACTTGCTTGTATATTCTAACAATGGGCCTCCTCAAGTGCCCTAGGTCTTTGTGAGCAAGCAAGTTGGATGCACACCCACTTAGTTTTCTTTTGTTGATCTCTCATACATTTATAGCTCTAGTGCATCCGTTGCATGGCAATCTGTACTCCTTGCATTAACATCAATCGATGGGCATCTCCATAGCCCATTGATTAGCCTCGTTGATGTGAGACTTTCTCCCTTTTGTCTTCTCCACATAACCCCCTCATTATATTCTATTCCACCCATAGTGCTATGTCCATGGCTCACGCTCATATATTGCGTGAAAGTTTATAGGTTTGAGATTACTAAAGTATGAAACAATTCCTTGGCTTGTCATCGGGGTTGTGCATGATGAGAGCATTCTTGTGTGATGAAAATGAAACATGACCAAACTATATGATTTTGTAGGGATGAACTTTCTTTGGCCATGTTATTTTGAGAAGACATAATTGCTTAGTTAGTATGCTTGAAGTATTATTATTTTTATGTCAATATGAACTTTTGTCTTGAATCTTTCGGATCTGAATATTCATACCACAATTAAGAAGAATTACATTAAAATTATGCCAAGTAGCACTCCGCATCAAAAATTCACTTTTTATCATTTACCTACTCGAGGAGGAGCAGGAATTAAGCTTGGGGATGCTAACGTATCTATAATTTTTGATTGCTCCATGCTATATTATCTACTATTTTGGACATTATTGGGCTTTATTATCCACTTTTATATTATTTTTGGGACTAACCTATTAACCGGAGGCCCAACCCAGAATTGTTGTTTTTTTGCCTGTTTTAGGGTTTCGAAGAAAAGGAATATCAAACGGAGTCCAAACGGAATGAAACCTTCGGGAACGTGATTTTCTCAACGAACAAGACTCGGTAGACTTGGACCCTGCGTCAAGACACAAAAGAGGAGGCCACGAGGTAGGGGGGCGCGGCTACCCCCACCAGGCGCGCCCTCCACCCTCGTGGGCCCCCTGTTGCTCCACTTGCGTACTCCTTCCTCCTATATATACCTACGTACCCCCAAACGATCAGATACGGAGCCAAAACCCTAATTCCACCGCCGCAACTTTCTGTATCCACGAGATCCCATCTTGGGGCCTGTTTCGGAGCTCCGCCGGAGGGGGCATCGATTACGGAGGGCATCTACATCAACACCATAGCCCCTCCGATGAAGTGTGAGTAGTTCACCTTAGACATACGGGTCCATAGTTATTAGCTAGATGGCTTCTTCTCTCTTTTTGGATCTCAATACAATGTCCCCCCTCTCTTGTGGAGTACTATTCGATGTAATCTTCTTTTTGCGGTGTGTTTGTTGAGATCGATGAATTGTGGGGTTTATGATCAAGTCTATCTATGAATAATATCCGAATCTTATCTGAATTCTTTTATGTATGATTGGTTATCTTTGCAAGTCTCTTTGAATTATCAGTTTGGTTTGGCCTACTAGATTGATCTTTCTTGCAATGGGAGAAGTGCTTAGCTTTGGGTTCAATCTTGCGTCTCCTTTCCCAGTGATAGTAGGGGCAGCAAGGCACGTATTGTATTGTTGCCATCGAGGATAAGAAGATGGGGTTTTCATCATATTGCATGAGTCTATCCCTCTACATCATGTCTGCCGGATTTCGGGTTCCGACAGACCCTTGAGGTTCGAACACTGGGGTGCGCGTGGAGATCTCTCCCCTACCAATCTACGTCCAATCTCCTCGCGTGATCTAAGCTGGAAACAATGAACAACACAAGGGACACGAGGTTTATACTGGTTCGGGCCACCGTTGTGGTGTAATACCCTGCTCTAGTTTGTGGTGTGGTGGATTGCCTCAGGGGCTGATGATGAATAGTACAAGGGAAGAACAGCCTCACGAGAGGTGTTCTTGAGCTGGTGCGGTGAACTGCTAGGGTGAGTTCAGTCGCCTCTCTCTCTCTGCTGGGGTTCTACCAGATCTCTAGCCATCTCCCTCCTAGATCGCTCTCTGGATCCTTCTATATTGTTCTCTCTCTATATATTGTTCTCTCTCCCCTACTCTGTGGTGGCTAGCACTATTTATAGAGGCCCTGGGCCTCTTCCCAAAATAATGAGTGGGAAGGGCGCCAACAATTGGCCATTTTGACGGGGAACATCTAGTATAAGTTATCCTGACCAAAGGTGGTCTTCGGCTGCCAAAATTACTGGTGATGACGCCGTCTTGCGCTCCATGGTGACCTCCGTCCTGCCGCTCTGCTGGTCTTGGTCTCATTGCACCGGAATGGTAACCTTTGCCCGATGCCTTGGTCTGTGCTTGCCCCCTTTGCAACAAAGGGGAAACAAGGACACTGCATAGGCCGGCGCCCGCCTGGTCTCGAACGTCATGGCTTGCGTCACGGGTTCCTCGTGAGGTACCCCTGCCTTGATCTCTCCACCTCCTCGCGAGCCTGCCTGATGAGGCTGCCTCTGAGGAAGCTTCCTGTCATCCGCCCCGCGAGGCTTGGTCCCTCACGAGGGTCTTGAGCTTGAGCCAATGAAGATGGGCCGCGCTGGGCCCCCACTTGAGCCACACCGCGGGCCGCAGGCAGGCAAGTCTGGGGACCCCCGTTCCCAGAACTCCGACAGTAGCCCCCGGGCCCAAGGCGCGCCCGGGCTTGGCCTAGCAGGAAAGCGAAGGGGCAAGCGCGAAGCGCCGCGGGCCCTAACAGCCTGCGGCCTTGGGCGCCGCGTGGCAATTGATTGGACGTGGGCGACTGCGCTTCCCCACGACGCCTCGGCGACCGCACGACTTTGATAAGTCCCTACATGCAGAGAAACCGATCATGATTACCTGCGATCGTGGTGCTCGGCGGTTGGCCTCCTCCGGCTATAAGTACGGGGTTGGGCGAGCCCCTTCAGGCCATCCTTTCCTGCTGCTCCTTTCCTTCTTCTTCCTCCTTCTTGCTCCTCCTTACGCCAATGGCACCAATCCGCCGGTTTTCTGCAGAAGAGAAGGGAAAGGCCCCCCGAGAGGGTCCTGACCCACTTCCGCCGAAGAAGCGGCCGGCCCTCTACCACCGAGATGAGGGTGCTCAGCAGGAGGCACCGAGGACCTGGTACGAGCGACCGCCGCCTGGGTTTCCGCTACCCTTGCACGCCCGCGTCGTAGGTCCTGGGGGAGAAGGCGTCGAGCAACATCGACGGTGCCGCCGTCGAGTCATGGTGGTGCACGTCGTTCGTCCTAGAGTCCACGCCGAACGCTCCTCTCGCGAGCTCGTGCTCCAGACTGCCATGCCTCGAAGCTCTTGGATTCGCTTCCCTCCTTCCTTCGCCTTCGAGATGCCACCGAGCAGGGCTCTGGAGCTCTGGCTGCAGCATGCTGACTGCAGCACCCTTGTGACCGGAGTGGTGGTCGCGGTCGTCGCTCTGGGCAAGGTCTTCATGACCCGGGGCTGGGACAAAATCGCCCGGGTCTGCCGGACGGTAGGTGCCCTTGTAATTCATCTTGAATACGACGATGCCTCCCTGATGTTCTTCAAGGTCTTCAACGCTGAAGGGCGCCGGTTGGAGTGCTGCCCCAGGGAGAGCGGCAGGGGCAACGAACTGGCGAGGACCTGGCCCGCCCATCGACCCCCAGCAGCTCCTCAGGCAGCAGCGGAGGAGCTGGGAATCGAGCGGCTCCCCCGCGCTCCTCGCGACTCCGGAGACGAGCGACGACAGCTACGAGCCCCCGAGCCCGCGTGGTGCTCTGAGCGGGACAGCTGCATCCAGCCGCCGACGCCACTGATTTGGATGGGGTTGGCGCCGGCGTTGGGCAGCCCACTGTTGATGATGGCGTCCCTTGCGGAGGTGCGGGCGATTAGCGTTCCTTAGGATTAGTACTTTTGTTCCCTGCGAGGAATCGAAGAAACACCCCGTGGGGGTATGTAAGGCGCCTGCCATGTCTTTTGTGAACATTATATCTCAATATGAATCAATGCAAGGTGCTTGTCCTGTCTCGGCTTGGCTCCCCCTTTCTATCCTCGTGAGGACTTGGCGCTCTACGCTGACAGGTCCCAGTCCCTAGGCGGGCTTCAGCCGGCGCTGGTATGCCAGGTCGCGATCCGTGGTCAAGGCCAGGAGGTGAGCAGCTCGAGGTCCGGTAAGAGCCCCCGAGTCGCGATGCTCGGGAGGTCCCCTTTAGCGCTCAAGAAGCCCTTGTTGGGCGAGAAAGGAAGGTAACGTCGCCGTGACAGAGCCGCACTAGGCGAGGGTTTTGCGCTGCGTTGGTCCAACTCTTGTAAGGGCGTGACTTATCTCTTGAGTTTGGTGTAGTTCCTCGATGAAGCGCCCGGCCCGAGTGGTGGCAGCGGAGGCGCTGCTGGGTTAGGTCCTCGCGAGCTTCTTCCCACTCCCCCGCACTTTCCTTAATGCTCTACGTCCTCAGGTCCTGGCCCTCGAGCGAGCTAAGCTGTCGCTGGTATGACAGGTCGCGATGCCGTGGGTCAAGGCCAGGGGGTGAGGGCTGGAGAGCCACTAGGAGCCCATGAGTCACGATGCTCAGGCGCCCCCCTTTTAACGTGCAAATGGTCCGTGCCGGAGAGAGGGAGAGACAACTCGCGACGTCCCTAGCATTGCTCCTGTAGTAGGTCCTGCACACCAATCATGAAGAGAAACAAGACCTGTTGTTACGGTTGCCGACCAACCTTTGTCGCTCAGGGGAAGTGATTGGGGCACTGAGGGCCTGGTGAGGTGGCACCTTGCGGGGCTGCTGCGGCCAGAGCTCGACCACTCAGATTTATCGGTGTTGCAGGGACGGACCAGTGCGCAAATGCCGTGCTAGAGCGAGCGGCTCCATAGGTAGGCGTCAATCGAGCAGGCGATTAGGCCGGGTATGTTAAGCACGTAGGAGGAAATTCATTTTAAGTAGACGCAGGAAAAGCAAACGCCGCTGGGCCAGGCCCGAGCAGCTCGGGGATGATGCAGCCCGAGGGGCGCCCCCAACAAGGTAAGTAAAGAGCATAAGCAAAACGGATACATGCCGCAGGGATGGACCCACGCGACCTAGGAATGATGCGGCCCTGTGGGCGCTCCCAGCTAAAAACGGAACTTAGAAAGATGTCACCTGGTGCCGTTGAAGATGGAGTGGTGTTGAAGAAGCGGGCGATGCGTGATGAAGGCGTCGACCCTCAGGAGCCCCTAGGCCCAGGAGCCTCGGGAGGCTCCGGGGGCACAGGCGGGTCTCCGAGGGCCATCTCCATCTCCGCCAGGACCGCACAATGCCTGACCTCCCGAGCCTCCAGAATGCTCCTCAGCAGGCACTGATGAGCGGCTACCGTGTTTGGCAGGCCTAAAGGCATGCGAACGTAGCTGTGAGGTGGACCCTCGCAATGCCCCACGCGCGAAGGCCAGAGGCACTCCTGAGACGCGGCTCGGTTGAGCCCTGGCACGTCGACGCAGACGCGGAGCCCACCATCGTCGCCTGGATGTGGGGCCACGGTGGGCAAGCGGCAGCGGTCGCGCATGATTCTTGACTCCTGTAGCTCCTGGGTGCTCCTTGCGATGAACTCCTATGGGTTTGGTCTTCCTTGCCTTGTACCTTCCGGAGGGAAACGTGCCTGGAAGCACCCCTCCAAGTGGTGCCCGAGCGCCTCCCTCGCGACCTTGGCAAAGTCGGTGGCTCTCCAAGAAAGATCCCCGAGCCCTGCTTGAGGAGGGCGCCAGACGCGCCTTCCTATGCGAGGGAGGGTGGCGCTCCCTAATTGGGCGCAGATCCTGACGCAACAGCTGCGGAGGCGCCTGCCTCCTTGTGGCTTGGGCCAGGCGAAACCTTCTTCTTCTTAAGGGTCGCCTCGGGAAGTGTTCCGTTCCTGCGGTCCGGGTCTTCGATTGCTGTGGCTTGGAACGCGCGCTCAAGTGAACACACCGCGTCCCTTTCTTCACAGGGTATGGTGATGACTCCACCGCTTCCTCGCATCTTGAGGACATTGTATCCATGGTGAGTCACTTCCATGAACTTGGCCAGGGCTGGGTACCCGAGGATGGCATTGTATGGTAGACGGATGTGGGCGACGTCGAAGTCGATGAGCTCGGTGCGGTAGTTGTTGCGCTACCCGAAGGTGACTGGAAGGCGAACCTGCCCTATTGGAATAGTGGAACCATCAGTGACTCCTGAGAATGGCTTGGTTCGCTGAAGCTAATCGTACGTCACTTGGAGATTGTCGAATGTCTCGACGGACAGGACGTTGAGTCCTGCTCCGCCGTCAATGAGGGTCCTGGTGACCTCCACGTTGCTGCTGACTGGGGAGCAAAGCATCGGGAGGACCCCGGCCGTTGCTGCGCACTTGAGTTGATCCGCTGAGCTGAACATGATAGCGCACGCGGACCACCTGAGAGGGCGCGTGGCCTCTAGCTTGGGGAGGACTGCATTCACCTCGCGAGCAAACTGCTTGAAGATGCGCTGTGAGGCTGGGGCCTGCGCGCCATCCAAGATGCAAGCGATCACGCGCGGCTCCTGGAAGCCCCCAGCTCCCTCGTCTTGATGTTGGTCTTCGTTCCTCCTTGGCGGTGGCGACAGAGGAGGAAGGCCTGCATTGCCGTGCGTGCGATCCTCACAAGGCTGATCTCTCCAGCCTTCCTCGCGAGGCTGGTCCTGCCAGCGACCCTCGCGAGGTCGGTCACGCCTCCCTTGGCGAGGGCCACGGTCTTCCCATCGTCCGCCACCTCTTCATCCTCCTCGGCCATAGCCCCTGTCGTTGCGCTCGGGGCGTCGGCCGACACGCCCATCTCTCACGGCCCCGAGCTCTTGAGATTCGTTGGTGTTGTGGGTGTGGAGGTCGTGGTACACGCAGTACCGGCTGCCCTTGGATGACTCAGGCTGATCCCTGCCTCGCTTGGTGTCTGGTTCCGCTGCAAGCATGACAGCCCCCTTGCGCTTCACGTCCTTGGCCTTAGGCTTCTTCTCTTCTGGGTCGGCAGCCGGGAATTCGAGGAGGGAAAGGCGCCCTTCCTCAGCCCTGGCGCACTTGGTCGCCAAGTTGAACAGCTCCAGGGATGTGCACAGGTCTTCATGGATTGCTAGCTCCTCCTTCATTTTGACGTCGCGTACGCCACCGGAGAAGGCCGAGATGATGGCTTCTTCAGTCACCTAGGGGATCTTGAGGCCAGCGTTGTTGAAGTGCTGGATGTATTTTCGCACGGTTTCCCCTTGCTGCTGCTTGATGCGGCGTAGATCGCTCATGGCCGGGGGCCGGTCGCGAGTGCCCTGGAAGTTGGCGATGAAGCGAGTGCGCATCTCGTCCCAGGAGGAGATCGTGCCAGGAGCCAGGTTCAGGAGCCAGGTGCGGGCCCCGTCCTTGAGCGCCATGGGGAACCAGTTCGCCATGACCCTTTCGTCTCCGTTGGCGGCTTCGATGCATAGCTCATAGAGCTGTAGGAACTCCGCAGGGTCCGCCGTGCCATCGTAGCGAGGGGGCAGGTCAGGCTTGAACTTGCCTGACCATGCGACGCCACGTAGCTCGGGGATGAGAGCACGACAGCCTGCTGTGGCCACCGGTGCCTTTTGCAGGTACTGGGCTTGCTCCTGGGGATTACCGCGCGCCGCCGCTTGGAGCAGCGCGGGGTCTTGGCGTGGAGGTGCAGGGACGTGATCTTGGCGCGCCGGCGCTGGGAGCGCGCGAGCACCTTCTTGGGGACGAGGGATCTCTTGGTAGCTCCTTTATTGCTGCGCAGGCGCCGGGCACGGAGGGTCTCGCCTTGGGGCCGCGCGCCTTGGAGCCAGGGCACCTACTTGGGGAGGAGGTGGTGGAGGCACCTCCTGATCTTCGCCTCCTGCGCGGAATGGAGGGCGGGGTAGCGAGAAGGATGGCAAGGGGGAGCCCCCTGCGGTGCTAACGAGCTCGGTGATGCGGGCGAGCCAGTCTTCGTAGAGGTCGTCGACGGGGCGGTAGTCCAAGAGCTTTCTTGCCAGGAGCAGTGCGGCGTGCGCGTCCGTGGGGGTGAGATGGGCGTGGGACGACGAAGCGGCTGGAGTCAGCGACGGTGTGGCGGTGCAGCCTTCCCGCCGTACAGAAGGATGATGGGACGAGGCCTGCTGCTCGTTACCCGCCGGGCCGGTGGTGGCGTTGGCGGCAGGCGACCGGGAACGACGAGGGCGTCCGCCGATGGGCGCCGTCTGGGCGACGCGGGTGGCGAGAGCAGCCTGGCGCTCGGCGCGAGCCCGACGAGTGTCAGCCATGGACACGACGGAAGATCACATGCGAACAGCGGAAGAAAGATTCCGACGCACCCCTACCTGGCGCGCCAAATGTCGGATTTCAGGTTCCGGCAGACCCTTGAGGTTCGAACACTGGGGTGCGCGTGGAGATGTCTCCCCTACCGATCTACGTCCAATCTCCTCGCGTGATCTAAGCTAGAAACAACGAACAACACAATGGACACGAGGTTTATACTGGTTCGGGCCACCGTTGTGGTGTAATACCCTACTCCAGTGTGTGGTGTGGTGGATTGCCTCAGGGGCTGATGATGAACAATACAAGGGAAGAACAGCCTCGCGAGAGGTGTTCTTGAGCTGGTGCGATGAACTGCTAGGGTGAGTTTAGTCGCCTCTCTTTCTCTCTGCTGGGGTTCTACCAGATCTCTAGCCGTCTCCCTCCTAGATCGCTCTCTGGATCCATCTATATTGTTCTCTCTCTATATATTGTTCTCTCTCCCCTACTCTGTGGTGGCTAGCTCTATTTATAGAGGCCTTGGGCCTCTTCCCAAAATAATGAGCGGGAAGGCGCCAACAATTGGCCATTTTGAAGGGGAACATCTAGTACAAGTTATTCTGACCAAAGGTGGTCTTCGGCCGCCAAAAGTACTGGTGATGACGCCGTCTTGGGCTCCACGGTGACCTTCGTCCTGCCGCTCTGCTGGTCTTGGTCTCGTTGCACCGGAATGGTAACCTTTTCCCGATGCCTTGGCCTGTTCTTGCCCCCTTTCCACCAAAGGGGAAACAAGGACACTGCGCAGGCCGGCGCCCGCCTGGCGCCCGCCTGGTCTCAAACATCATGGATTGCATCACGGGTTCCTCGCGAGGTACCCCTGCCTTGATCTCTTCGCCTCCTCGCGAGCCTGCCTGATGAGGCTGCCTCTGAGGAAGCTTCCTGTCGTCCGCCCCGCGAGGCTTGGCCCCTCGCGAGGGTCTTGAGCTTGAGCTAATGAAGATGGGCCGCGCTGGGCCCCCACTTGAGCCACGCTACGGGCCGCAGGCATGCAAGTCTGGGGACCCCCGTTCCCAGAACGCCGACAATGTCATCTTGCTTAAGGCGTTACTCTGTTTTTAACTTAATACTCTAGATGCATGCTAGATAGCGGTCGAGGAGTGGAGTAATAGTAGTAGATGTAGGCAGGAGTCGGTCTACTTGTCTCGGACGTGATGCCTATATACATGATCATACCTAGATATTCTCATAACTATGCTCAATTCTGTCAATTGCTCAACAATAATTTGTTCACCCACCATAGAATACTTATGCTCTCGAGAGAAGCCACTAGTGAAACCTATGGCCCCCGGCTCTATCTTTATCATATTAATCTCTTACTACTTAGTTATTTCCTTTGCTTTTTTACTTTGCCTTTATTTTACTTTGCATCTTTATCTCTAAAATACCAAAAATATTATCTTATCACATCTATCAGAGCTCACTCTCGTAAGTGGCCATGTAGGGATTGACAACCCCTATCCGCGTTGGTTGCAAGGATTTATTTGTTTTGTGCAGGTACGAGGGACTCACGCGTAGCCTCCTACTGGATTGATACCTTGGTTCTCAAAAACTGAGGGAAATACTTACGCTACTTTGCTGCATCATCCCTTTCTCTTCGGGGAAAACCAACGCAGTGCTCAAGAGGTAGCAAAGATCAAGTCTCCACGGGTGTCCGCAACGTAGTTCAAGATTCCGAATCTGACCTGATGGCCAGGGGCGTAGCTTTCGATCTGCTCCAGATGTCCAAATGAATTGGCCCGCAGTGCGAAGCCGCCGAACACGAAGATCTGTCTGAGGAGGAAAGTTTCTCCTTGGACAACGTCATTATGGACGATTGAAGGGGCCATCAAACCTTTTGGTGACAGCACAATGGAACTCTCAATGAAAGCACCAATGTCGGTGTCAAAACCGGCGGATCTCGGGTAGGGGGTTCCAAACTGTGCGTCTAAGGTCGATGGTAACAGGAGACAAGGGACACGGTGTTTACTCAGGTTCGGGCCCTCTTTATGGAGGTAATACCCTACGTCCTGCTTGATTGATATTGATGAATATGAGTATTACAAGAGTTGATCTACCTCGAGATCGTAGTGGCTAAACCCTAGAGGTCTAGCTTGTATGGCTATGATAATGAGTCTCCTATCCGGACTAAGTCCTCCGGTTTATATAGACACCGAGAGGATCTAGGGTTACCCAAGGTCGATAACAAAGAAGGGAATCTACATATCCAGCCGCCAAGCTTGCCTTCCATGCCAAGGAGAGTCCTATCCGGACACGGGTGCAGTCTTCGGTCTTCGTATCTTCATAGCCCATCAGTCCGGCCCATGGCTAACAGGACGGACGCCCGAGGACCCCTTAGTCCAGGACTCCCTCACTGCCCTCGATGCCCGTGTGAGTTTCGAGATAGCTGCAAGGCCCAAAGAGCTTGTTGCGAAGCCGTCTCCCATAGAAAATGAGAAGAAGAAGAAGAAGAAGAAGATAAGGCTCCACCAGCAGCAGGGCATTATGGATGGATGAACTATTTCCTCTCTTGTACAAAAAAATTATTCCCTCTTGGTGTATATTGATATAGATGGACTATTTCGATGGTGTGCATGTCTTTGGAACAAGTAGTAGCATGGGTCCGCTTGACTATAAGGAACTATTTATCTGCCTAGCTTTCTCTACTACTCCTTCCAGTGATCAGTATGCAATGCATGTGTCCGTAGACATGACAGCTTGTCCATGGAAGTTCAACTACGATGACCATCACGTTTCGTCCACTGCCACTCGCGATTCCCACGATGCTGCTCCAACCTACGGCACCACGTCCCCCGACATGCGCCTCACCCCTGTCGGCCGCACCGCCCCTCTTCCTTTGTGTGCATGACATGTGGGCCACCTTAAATGCGGCGAGCATCAAATTTCTACCACAACCACACGCGATTTCCACGACGCCGCACGAACCCATGACACCACACGTCCCCGACCCGCGGCTCACCCCTATCGGCCCCACTGCCCCTCTGCCTTCAGGAGCATTACATGTGGACCAGCCACCTATTGGGTCCACATGTTATTGACTCAAAGGCAGGTGTAGTAAGGCGTTGAAGCTCAATCCCGAGGGCCCTGAGAGGGAAATGTAACTCCTGCGCCAGGCTGGTGCTACCGCTGCATGAACTCGTGCCAAACTCGAGATTTGTTTCTTTACTATACATGCACGCAACGATTTAATGGACATTGTAATCTCAACATGTGACGGGGAGCTCTAAATTTGAATTTGAAACTTATAAAACAAAAAGATTCAAAACAAATAAACTTGGAGAGAGGGAGTATATCGTAGGATATGTCCCATACGAAACAAGTCCCCTGGTTTGTCACTGCGAAGATGCGGTTAGAAAGGAGCATAGCGTCTTCGTACTCATACGACGACAAATCGGCCGCAGACAACATGGTCCACCTTTGACCGCCATGTGCAAGGTTCGTGCTATCTTATTCAATCTCACCGTGGTTCCATCGTACCAATTCAAGCGGTGGCCCGTTGCATGGCTGATCCCAATGTTGGACAAAGGTTCTACGGGAACGGTGTCACTGTTGTAAATGTTGTGCAAATTGACGTTGGTACCCTCCCGTACATATGCAAGCCAATCTCCACTCGCACCGAGCCTAACCTGTGAAACAGTGGGCAGGGGGAGAATTAGGAAATGGACACGGAAGTAGTCTTTAGAATGCATTTACTATGTGATCAAACTCATCTTACCTGCTCATCAGAGGAAATCCGAGTGCTCCTTGATGAAGCTATGTACCTAGGGTAGGGTCATAGGCCTGACCTAGACACCCTCCACTAGGACATCACCCTAAATCCAGAAGTATTCAAGGGATACCATCATCCACTTGACCAGAAACGTTCCACTTGGAAGACTCAGTGTCACTCGACCATGACAATGATCACTCGACGATCAGAAGACCTAAAGCCACTCTGTATAGCAACGGTCGAACGTTTACTCTGTAGACTTAATGGTCATTTATATCACTTTATTGCTGGCGTTACCAGAAACACCCCATCTTTATGTATCGTAAACCCTGTGTAACTGAGGGCTGGAGGGGTCTGGCGAACTCTATATAAGCCACACCCCTCCTCCAGTCGACCGCCTCCGAGCACCGAGACGTAGGGCTTTTACTTCCACCGAGAAGGGCCTGAACTCATAAATCTTGTGGGTACAACTTCACCATAGATGGGATCTTGCCTCCTCATACCTACCCCCCATTCTACTGTCAGTCCTAGAACCACGACAGTTGGCACCCACCTTGGGGCCGGTGTCTTAGCGATTTTTTGGTGAAGTTGCGATTTTTCCGATCCATATCATCATGGTTTCCGGCGGTGGATTGGCTGAGGGCCGTGAGATCTGTCTCGGCGTGCTCGTCTTCATTGCCGACGACTCCGCCTGGCTTCAGGAAGCTCCCCTTGATGTTGAGGCACTCCCCGTCCACGGGGCAACGCACTTTCGCACGTGCGCCCGTGGCGTCCTTCTCCGGCAGCCGTCGACCCAGTATCGGTCGGCTCCCGTGGTGTCTTCGCTCCCCGCTGTTCGCCGGCGCAAGCGATCCGGTCGGTCGCGGCTTCAGCGGTGGGTGAAACATGCGGTGGCCCGCCAGTCGGCCACCCCACGAGTCGCGCAATCGAGCCCGATGAAACTCTCTACAGCCTGTTTGACCTGTCAACTGGCTCCATCGAGACAGCATCCGAATGCGACAACATTGATCCTGTGACTGAGGTCTTGATGGTCGACGGACCTCATAGTCCTCCTGGCTTCTGCCGCGACGACGGCGGCGATGGCAGCGGCGATCCGTCACGCGCTCACGAGGAATACCGCCCCGAGCCTCTTTCTTCGCGGCAAAGAGAAGAGCTTTGCGCCGCAACATGGATGCACTTCACACGCCCATCGTTGGGGATACTTCCGAGGCCCGGGCCTTGGAGGAGGCGCGCCTGGCCAATTTGGCTGAGCGCACTCGACTGGAGAACCTTCAGCGTGCACGACAACGGATCCCCGAGTCCAGTCGGTGACAGCTTTTTCCTCCTTAACCTCAGGTATACCGCACTCCGATTCAAAATCTCACAGCTGCAGCCCGTATAGCAGAGTCAACTCAGCCTTCCCAGTCGGAGGCTGGCAGAGGTTTGATGCAGATCCGGGCCTTACTCCGGGCAGCAGGAGAGCATAACACAACAATATCTCAGTCGCGGAATAGGATACAGAGCAAGTATGTGATGGCGGATACAGTCCAGTCGGCCCACTGCCCAAGATCACCCCCGCGGCGTGAGGGACGTGGGCATCGACAGGAGCAATACAGAAACCACGAGCAGTACGATCACCGACTCGGTCATGATGACCGTCGTTGAGTTCCCACACCTCCTCTGAGGAGTGGATCATATGTGCCTCAGCAATATGATGACACACGCCCTTGCAGTGGTGAGCGAAGAGTACCAGCCGACCCAAAGGAACCAGGCTTTGATGCGAGATCTATTCTCGTTCAAGGTCTAGTTGACAGGAACAGAGCACACAGGGAGGGTGTTACGTCTCCAACGTATCTATAATTTTTGATAACTCCATGATATATTATCTACTACTTTGGACATTATTGGGCTTTATTATCCACTTTTATATTATTTTTGGGACCAACCTATTAACCGGAGGCCCAGCCCAGAATTGCTGTTTTTTTTGCCTGTTTTAGGGTTTCAAAGAAAAGGAATACCAAACAGAGTCCAAACGGAATGAAACCTTCAGGAACGTGATTTTCTCAACGGATAAGACCAGAGAGACTTGGACCCTACGTCAAGAAAGGAAACAGGAGGCCACGAGGTAGGGGGGCGCGCCCACCCCCACCAGGTATGCCCTCCACCCTTGTGGGCCCCCTGTTGCTCCACCGACGTACTCCTTCCTCCTATATATATCTACGTACCCCCAAACGATCAGATACGGGGCCAAAACACTAATTCCGCTGCTATAACTTTCTGTATCCATGAGATCTCATCATGGGGCCTATCGGAGCTCCGCCGGAGGGGACATCAATCACGGAGGGCTTCTACATCAACACCATAGCATCTCCAATGAAGTGTCAGTAGTTCACCTCAGACCTACGGGTCCATAGTTAGTAGCTAGATGGCTTCTTCTCTCTTTTTGAATCTCAATACAATGTTCCCCCCTCTCTTGTGGAGAACTATTCGATGTAATCTTCTTTTTTCTGGTGTATTTGTTGAGACCGATGAATTGTGGGTTTTGATCAAGTCTATCTATGAATAATATTTGAATCTTCTCTGAATTATTTTATGTATGATTGGTTATATTTGCAAGTCTCTTTGAATTATCAGTTTGGTTTGGCCTACTAGATTGATCTTTCTTGCAATGGGAGAAGTGCTTAGCTTTGGGTTCAATATTGTGGTGTCCTTTCTCGGTGAAAGTAAGGGCAAAAAGGCACGTATTGTATTGTTGCCATCGAGGATAACAAGATGGGGTTTTCTTCATATTGCATGAGTCTATCCCTCTACATCATGTCATCTTGCTTAAGGCGTTACTCTATTTTTAACTTAATACTCTAGATGCATGCTGGATAGCGGTCGATGAGTGGAGTAATAGTAGTAGATGCAGGCAGGAGTCGGTCTACTTGTCTTGGACGTGATGCCTATATACATGATCGTACCTAGATATTCTCATAACTATGCTCAATTTTGTCAATTGCTCAACAGTAATTTTTTCACCCACCATAGAATACTTATGCTCTTGAGAGAAGCCACTAGTGAAACCTATGGCCCCGGGGTCTATCTTTATCATATTGATCTCCAACTACTTAGTTATTTCCTTTGCTATTTACTTTACCTTTATTTTAATTTGCATCTTTTAGCATAAAAATACCAAAAATATTATCTTATCATATCTATCAGATCCCACTCTCGTAAGTGGCCCTATATGGATTGACAACCCCTATTTGCGTTGGTTGCGAGGATTTATTTGTTTTGTGCAGGTGCGAGGGACTCGCGCGTAGCCTCCTACTGGATTGATACCTTGGTTCTCAAAAACTGAGGGAAATACTTACGCTACTTTGCTGCATCATCCCTTCCTCTTCGGGGAAAACCAACGCAGTGCTCAAGAGGTAGCAAGAAGGATTTCTGGCGCCGTTGCCGAGGAGGTCTACGCAAAAGTCAACATACCAAGTACCCATCACATACCCTTATCTCCCACATTACATTATTTGCCATTTTCCTCCCGTTTTCCTCTCGCCCACTTCACCCTTGCCGTTTTATTCACCCTCTCTCTCTATCCTCCCTCTCTATTTGCCTCTTTTTGTTCGCTTGCTTTTTGTTTGCTTGGGTGTTAGTTTGCTTGCTTGTCACGATGGCTCAAGATAAAACTAAATTGTGTGACTTCACCAATACCAACAACAATGATTTTATTAGCACTCTAATTTCTCCTCTTACCGATGCTGAATCTTATGAAATTAATACTGCCTTGCTGAATCTTGTCACGAAAGATCTGTTCTCCGGCCTTCCTAGTGAAGATGCCACTACTCATCGAAATAGCTTCGTTGATTTGTGTGACATGCAAAAGAAGAAATATGTGGATAATGATATTGTTAAATTGAAGCTATTTCCTTTTTTGCTTAGAGATCGTGCTAAAGCTTGGTTTTCGTCTTTGCCTAAAAATAGTATTGATTCATGGAACAAGTGCAAAGATGCTTTTATCTCTAAGTATTTTCCTCCCGCTAAGATCATCTCTCTTAGAAACAATATTATGAATTTTAAGCAACTTGATCATGAACATGTTGCACAAGCTTGGGAGAGAATGAAATTAATGATACGTAATTTGCCTACTCATGGTTTAAATTTGTGGATGATTATACAAATTTTTATGCCAGATTGAATTTTGCTTCTAGAAATCTTTTAGATTCGGCCGCGGGAGGCACTTTTATGGAAATCACTTTAGGAGAAGCTACTAAACTCCTAGATAATATTATGGTTAATTATTCTCTATGGCATATTGAAAGGTCTACTAATAAAAAGGTGCATGCGGTAGAAGAGATTAATGTTTTGAGTGGAAAGATGGATGAACTTATGAAATTATTTGCTAATAAGAGTGTTTCTTCTGATCCTAATGATATGCCCTTGTCTACTTTGATTGAGAATAATAATGAATCTATGGATGTGAATTTCGTTGGTAGGAACAATTTTGGTAACAACGCGTATAGAGGAAATTTCAACCCTAGGCCTTATCCTAGTAATCTCTCTAATAATTATGGTAATTCCTACAACAATTCTTATGGAAATTATAATAAGATGCCCTCTGATTTTGAATCTAATATTAAAGAATTTATTACTTCGCAAAAGAATTTTAATGCTATGGTTGAAGAAAAATTGCTTAAGATTGATGATTTGGCTAGGAACATTGATAGAATTGCTCTTGATGTTGATTCTTTGAAACTTAGATCTATTCCACCTAAGCATGATATCAATGAGTCTCTCAAAGCCATGATAATTTCCATTGATGAGTGCAAAGAAAGAACCGCTAGGATCCGTGCTAAGAAAGATGCCTTTATAAGAGCGTGTTCTTCTAGTTCCTATGAAAATAAAGATGAAGATCTAAAAGTTATTGATGTGTCCCCTATTAAATCTTTGTTTTGCAATATGAATCTTGATAATGATGGGACTGAATATGATCCACCTTTACCTAGAAGGCATTCCAAGAATTCGGAATTTGTTGATCTTGATGCTAAAATTGATAAAAGTGGGATTGATGAAATTAAAACCCTAGATGTTGCTAAACCCATTATTATGGATTTCAAGGAATTTAACTATGAAAATTGCTCTTTGATGGATTGTATTTCCCTGTTGCAATCCGTGCTAAATTCTCCTCACGCTGATAGTCAAAATAAATCGTTTACTAAACATATCATTGATGCCTTGATGCAATCTTATGAAGAAAAACTTGAATTGCAAGTTTCTATCCCTTACAAACTTTATGATGAGTGGGAACCAACTATTAAAATTAAAATTAAAGATCATGAATGCTATGCTTTATGTGATTTGGGTGCTAGTGTTTCCATGATTCCAAAGACTTTGTGTGATATGTTAGGATTCCGTGATTTTGATGATTTCTCTCTAAACTTGCACCTTGCGGATTCCACTATTAAGAAACCTATGGGAGAATTAATGATGTTCTTATTGTTGCAAATATGAATTATGTGCCCGTATATTTTATTGTTCTTGACATAGATTGCAATCCTTCATGTCCTATTATTCTTGGTAGACCTTTCCTTAGAACGATTGGTGCAATTATTGATATGAAGGAAGGACATATTAGATTCCAATTTCCATTAAGGAAAGGCATGGAACACTTTCCTAGAAAGAAAATTAAATTACCTTATGAATCTATTATGAGTGCCACTTATGGATTGCCTAACAAAGATGGCAATACCTAGATCTATTCTTGCTTGTTATGCCTAGCTAGGGGCGTTAAACGATAGCGCTTGTTGGGAGGCAACCCAATTTTATTTTTATTCCTTGCTTTTTGCTCCTTTTTAGTAATAGATAATTTATCTATCCTCTGTTTTGGTTGTGTTTTTTTGTTTTTAATTAGTGTTTGTGCCAAGTAGAACCGTTGGGAAGACTTGGGGAAAGTCTTGTTGAACTTGCTGTAAAAAACAGAAACTTTAGCGCTCACGAGAACTGCTGTAATTTTTATTTGGGAAGTGATATTTAGTTAATTATTTTTGCAGATGATTAATAGATAAATTCCTAACGTCCAGCAATTTATTTTAGAATTTTTGGGGTTCCAGATCTTGCGCTAGCTACAGATTACTACAGACTGTTCTGTTTTTGACAGATTCTGTTTTTCGTGTGTTGTTTGCTTATTTTGATGAATCTATGGCTAGTAAAATAGTTTATAAACCATAGAGAAGTTGGAATACAGTAGGTATAACACCAATATAAATTAAGAATGAGTTCATTACAGTACCTTGAAGTGATCTTTTGTTTTCTTTCGCTAACGGAGCTCACGAGATTTTCTACTTTAAGTTTTGTGTTGTGAAGTTTTCAAGTTTTGGGTAAAGATTTGATGGATTATGGAACAAGGAGTGGCAAGAGCCTATGCTTGGGGATGCCCATGGCACCCCCAAGATTATCTAAGGACACATAAAAGCCAAAGCTTGGGGATGCCCCGGAAGGCATCCCCTCTTTCGTCTACTTCTATCGGTAACTTTACCTGGAGCTATATTTTTATTCGCCACATGATATGTGTTTTACTTGGGGCGTCTTGTATGATTTGAGTCTTTGCTTGTTATTTTACCACAATCATCCTTGCTGTACACACCTTTTGAGAGAGCCATGCATGATTTGGAATTTGTTAGAATACTCTATGTGCTTCGCTTATATCTTTTGAGTTATATAATTTTGCTCTAGTACTTCACTTATATCTTTTAGAGCACGGTGGTGGATTTGTTTTATAGAAACTATTGATCTCGCATGCTTCACTTAGATTATTTTGAGAGTCTTAATAGCATGCTAATTTGCTTAAAATCCTAATATGCCAGGTATTCAAAGTTAGTAAAATTTTCTAAAGAGTGTTTTGAATACTAAGAGAAGTTTGATGCTTGATGATTGTTTTGAGATATGGAGGTAATAATATCAAAGTCGTGCTAGTTGAGTAGTTGTGAAATTGAGAAATACTTGTGTTGAAGTTTGCAAGTCTCGTAGCATACACGTATGGTGAATGTTATGCAACAAATTTGAAACATGAGGTGTTATTTGATTGGCTTCCTTATGAGTGGCGGTCGGGGACGAGTGATGGTCTTTTCCTACCAATCTATCCCCCTAGGAGCATGCCCGTAGTACCGAGGTTTTTTTATGACTTGTAGATTTTTGCAATAAGTATGTGAGTTCTTTATGACTAATGTTGAGTCCATGGATTATACGCACTCTCACCCTTCCATCCTTGCTAGCCTCTTTGGTACCGTGCATTGCCCTTTCTCACATTGAGAGTTGGTGCAAACTACGCCGGTGCATCCAAACCCCGTGATATGATACACTCTTTCACACATAAACCTCCTTATATCTTCCTCAAAACAGCCACCATACCTACCTATTATGGCATTTCCACAGCCATTCCTAGATATATTGCCATGCAACTTTCCATCATTCCGTTCATCATGACACATTCATCATTGTCATATTGCTTAGCATGACCATGTAGTTGACATAGTATTTGTGGCAAAGCCACCGTTCATAATTCTTTCATACATGTCACTCCTGGTCCATTGCATATCCCGGTACACCGCCGAAGGCATTCATATAGAGTCATCTTTTGTTCTATTATCGAGTTGTAATCATTGAGTTGTAAATAAATAGAAGTGTGATGATCATCATTTTCTAGAGCATTGTCCCAAGTGAGGAATATATATATAAAAGGCCAAAAAAAAGAGAAAGGCCATAAAAAAGAGAAGGCCCAAAAAATAAAAAAAAAATGAGAGAAATGGAGAGAAGGGACAATGTTACTATCCTTTGCCACACTTGTACTTCAAAGTAGCACCTTAATCTTCATGTTAGAGGGTCTCTTGTTTTGTCACTTTCATATACTAGTGGGAGTTTTTCATTATAGAACTTGGCTTGTATATTCCAACAATGGGCCTCCTCAAGTGCCCTAGGTCTTCGTGAGCAAGCAAGTTGGATGAACTCCCATTAGTTTCTTTTGTTGAGCTTTCATACATTTATAGCTCTAGTGCATCCGTTGCATGGCAATCCCTACTCCTTGCATTAACATCAATCAGTGGGCATCTCCATAGCCCATTGATTAGCCTTGTTGATGTGAGACTTTCTCCTTTTTTGTCTTCTCCACATAACCCCGCTCATTATATTCTATTCCACCCATAGTGCTATGTCCATGGCTCGCACTCATATATTGCACGAAAGTTTATAGGTTTGAGATTACTAAAGTATGAAACAATTGCTTGGCTTGCCATCGGGGTTGTGCAAAATGAGAGCTTTCTTGTGTGACGAAAATGAAATATGACTAAACCATATGATTTTGTAGGGATGAACTTTCTTTGGCCATATTATTTTGAAAAGACATAATTGCTTAGTTAGTATGCTTGAAGTATTATTATTTTTTATGTCAATATGAACTTTTGTATTGAATCTTTCGGATCTGAAAATTCATACCACAATTAAGAAGAATTACATTAAAATTATGCCAAGTAGCACTCTGCATCAAAAATTCTGTTTTTATCATTTACCTACTCGAGGAGGAGCAGGAATTAAGCTTGGGGATGCTTGATATGTCTCCAACGTATCTATAATTTTTGATTGCTCCATGCTATATTATCTACTGTTTTGGACATTATTAGGCTTTATTATCCATTTTTATATTATTTTTGGGACTAACCTATTAACCGGAGGCCCAACCCAGAATTGTTGTTTTTTTGCCTGTTTTAGGGTTTCGAAGAAAAGGAATACCAAACAGAGTCCAAACGGAATGAAACCTTCGGGAATGTGATTTTCGCAACGAATAAGACCAGAGAGACTTGGACCCTACGTCAAGAAAGGAAACAGGAGGCCACGAGGTAGGGGGGCGCGCCCACCCCCACCAGGCATGCCCTCCACCCTTGTGGGCCCCCTGTTGCTCCACCGACGTACTCCTTCCTCCTATATATATCTACGTACCCCCAAATGATCAGATACGGAGCCAAAACCTAATTCCACCGCCGTAACTTTCTGTATCCACGAGATCCCATCTTAGGGCCTGTTCCGGAGCTCCACCGGAGGGAGGATCGATCACGGAGGGCTTCTACATCAACACCATAGTCTCTCCGATGAAGTGTGAGTACTTCACCTCAGACCTAGGGGTCCATAGTTAGTAGCTAGATGGCTTCTTCTCTCTTTTTGGATCTCAATACAATGTTCTCCCCCTCTCTTGTGGAGAACTATTCGATGTAATCTTCTTTTTGTGGTGTGTTTGTTCAGACCGATGAATTGTGGGTTTATGATCAAGTCTATCTATGAATAATATTTGAATCTTCTCTGAATTCTTTTATGTATGATTGGTTATCTTTGCAAGTCTCTTCGAATTATCAGTTTGGTTTAGCCTACTAGATTGATCTTTCTTGCAATGGGAGAAGTGCTTGGCTTTGGGTTCAATCTTGCGGTGTCCTTTCCTGGTGACAGTAAGGGCAGCAAGGTATGTATTGTATTGTTTCCATCGAGGATAACAAGATGGGGTTTTCTTCATATTGCATGAGTCTATCCCTCTACATCATGTCATCTTGCTTAAGGCGTTACTCTGTTTTTAACTTAATACTCGAGATGCATGCTGGATAGCGGTCGATGAGTGGAGTAATAGTAGTAGATGCAGGCAGGAGTCGGTCTACTTGTCTCAGACGTGATGCCTATATACATGATCATACCTAGATATTCTCATAACTATGCTCAATTCTGTCAATTGCTCAACAGTAATTTGTTCACCCACCGTAGAATACTTATGCTCTTGAGAGAAGCCACTAGTGAAAACTATGGCCCCCGGGTCTATCTTTCTCATATTGATCTCCTACTACTTAGTTATTTCCTTTGCTATTTAGTTTACCTTTATTTTACTTTGCATCTTTTATCATAAGAATACCAAAAATATTATCTTATCATATCTATCAGATCTCACTCTCGTAAGTGGCCCCATAGGGATTGACAACCCCTATTTGCGTTGGTTGCGAGGATTTATTTGTTTTGTGCAGGTGCGAGGGACTCGCGCGTAGCCTCCTACTGGATTGATACCTTGGTTCTCAAAAACCGAGGGAAATACTTACGCTACTTTGTTCCATCATCCCTTCCTCTTTGGGGAAAACCAACGCAGTGCTCAAGAGGTAGCAGACAGAGGTCATCTGACTGATAGCAGAGTGTTTCAGCAGAGCCATCAGAGCCGCAGTGATTCCTACCAACTTCAAGCTGGCGACTGGAGTCAGCAAGTTCACTGGTGAGTCCAAGCCTGATACTTGGCTTGAGGATTACCGAGTGGCTGTACAAATTGGTGGCGGCAATGATGAAGTATCCACGAAGCATCTTCCTCTGATGTTGGAAGGATCGGCCAGAGCATGGTTGACTCAGTTAGCACCAGGAGTATATTCAGCTAGGAAGAACTTGCCCGAGTGTTTGTCAAAATTTTTGAGGGTACTTGCAAGCAGCCAGCAGGATTAACGGAATTGCACCATTGCGTGCAAAAACCGAGTGAGACTTTGAGAGATTACATTCAAAGGTGGACCACTCTGCACCACACAGTGGAAAATGTGTTCCACCATCAAGCAGTTTGCGCTTTCAAAGAAGGCGTCAAAAATCGAGAGCTGGTCCTAAAATTTGGTCGGACAGGAGATATGTCTCTGACTCGGATGATGGAAATAGGCACTCGGTATGCTAACGGAGAAGAGGAGGATCGGCTCCGCAGTGGAAAGAGTAAACCAGTCGGTCAGGACACCGGTGGAGGCAATTCCAATCGGAAATAGAAGCGTAAAGCTGAACTTGAGGACCTAGTGAAACTGCAGCAGTGATTCAAGGAAAGTTTAAAGGGAAATTTAAGGGGCCCTGGACCCCTAAGAAAGTAAAAGATGCAGCAGGTAACGATGTAATGGATTTGCCATGTCACATTCACACCAAGAAAGTCGAAGAAGGCAATCTGATTTATCCCAAGCATACCACTCGACAGTGTCGAGTTCTGATCGAGCAATTACGAGAGAAACAACCTCATGAGAAGGAAATGGAATCTGACAAGGATGAAGACAAAGAAGAAGATGATGGTTTTCATGATGTCAATTCCACCCTAATGATTTTTGCTGACGTTGAGAGCAAAAGTCGACTGAAAGTAATCAACAGAGAGGTGAATATGGTTGCTTCGGCAATGACAACATACCTGAAGTGGTCACCAACGGCCATCACATTCGACCAGTACGATCATCCTGCTTGCATAGCCACTCCTAGGAGGCAAGCGTTGGTGGTCGACCCAGTTGTTGGAGGCACTAGACTGACCAAAGTGCTAATGGATGGTGGTAGTGGCCTGAATATCCTTTATGCTGAAACCTTAAAGGGGATGGGCATTCCGATGTCCAAACTCAGTGAGAGCAATATGAGCTTTCACGGCGTCATCCATGGCAAGAAAGCTGAATCAATCGGCTAGATAACCCTTGACGTGGTTTTTGGCGATTCAAAGAATTACCATAAGGAAAAGTTGACATTTGAAGTAGTGGATTTCCAGAGTGCTTATCATACTATTCTGGGAAGGCCTGCATACACACGTTTTATGGCCCGACCATGTTACGTGTATCTCAAGTTGAAAATGCCTGGTCCCAGAGGAGTGATCACGGTCACTGGCAATTGGCAGAAGGCGGAGGAATGCTTCCAGAAGGGTTCCAAAATTGCCGATGCACAAATGGTAGCAGTTGAAATGCAAGAGTATCAGAAAAATGCAGATCCGAGTGATTTGCTGTGAGCAAAGAAGCCTGCCACAGATTCTGCATTTTAGTCATCCGGAGAAACGAAACCGATTCATATTCACGTGACCGATCCTAATGCTGCTCCTACTCATATCTCAACTTCACTCGACAACAAATAGGAAGAAGCGCTCATCTAGTTCCTCCGTGAGAACTGGGACATCTTTGCATGGAAACCTTCTGACATGTCGGGTGTACACAGGGGACTGCCTGAGCATCGTTTGTGAGTCGACACGAAAGTGAAGCCAGTCAAGGAACATCTTAGACAGTCTGCCGTATAGAAGAGAAAAGCAATTGGCAAGGAAGTGGCTCGGCTCCTAGCAGCTGAGTTCATCCGAGAGATTTATCACTCTGAGTGGCTTGCCAATGTTGTCATGGTCACCAAGAAGGACGATTCACTTCGTATGTGCATTGACTTCAAGCATATCAGTCGGGCCTGCCCGAAAGATCATTTTCCTCTCCCCCGTATTGATCAAATCCTCGACTCGACTGCGGGGTGTGAGTGTTTGTCTTTTCTAGACGCCTATTCCGGGTATCACCAGATCCGACTGTATGGACCCGATGAGATAAAAACAGCTTTCATCACTCCATTCATGTGCTTTTGTTATGTCACCATGCCATTTGGTCTCAAGATCGCTAGCGTCACATTTATGAGGGTGATTCAGAAGTGCCTGCTCACTCAAATCAGTCGGAATGTGGAAGCATATATGGATGACATTGTGGTCAAGTCGCGCAAAGGTTCCGACCTACTGACTGACCTCGCTGAAACCTTTGCCAACCTAAGAAGGTATGATATCAAGCTTAATCCGTCGAAATGCACATTCGGAGTTCCAGGAGGAAAGTTACTCGGTTTCCTCGTTTACGAACGACATATCGATGCCAACCCAGAGAAAGTTGGAGCCATACTCCGGATGAAACGCCCTGTGCCTGTGCATGACGTTCAGAAGCTTACTGGGTTTTTTGGCCCCCTTGAGTCGATTCATCTGTCGCCTCGGTGAAAAGGCACTGCCTCTTTACCGACTGATGAAGAAATATGATAAGTTCAAGTGGACTCCTGAAGCTGATGCAGCGTTTGCAGAACTCAAAACCCTCCTTTCCACCCAGCCGGTCCTCGCTGCCCCAATCAGCAATTAGCCTTTACTGCTTTATATTGCAGCCATTGGACAAGTCGTCAGTACAGTACTTACGGTCGAGCGGGAAGAAGAAGGAAAAACCTATAAAGTTCAGTGCCCAGTGTATTATATTTCTGAAGTCTTGACTCCATCCAAGCAAAGATATCCTCACTATCAGAAGCTTGTCTATGGGATCTACATGACCACGAAGAAGGTTGCACATTATTTCTCTGATCACTCTGTTATAGTCGTCAGCAACGCACCTTTGTCAGAAATTCTGAACAACAGAGATGCAACTGTTCGAGTGGCAAAGTGGGTGATTGAACTCCTTCCCTTGGATATCAAGTTTGAGGCAAAGAAAGCTATCAAGTCACAGGAAATAGCAGATTTCCTCGCCAAGTGGGTCGAGTAGCAACAACTGACTCAAATTCACTCGGAGAATTGGACCATGTTCTTCGATGGATCCAAGATGTTGAACGGTTCTGGTGCTGGGGTGGTATTGGTATCCCCTCGAGGAGACAGACTCAGCTATGTTCTTCAGATCCATTTTGTTTCCTCCAACAACGAAGCCGAATATGAAGCACTTCTCTATGGGTTGCTTATGGCCATTTCACTCGGCGTCCGTCGCCTAATGGTCTACGGCGACTCAGATTTGGTGGTTAATCAAGTAATGAAGGAGTGGGACGTCAGAAGCCCGGCTATGAATGGTTATTGTAATGCAGTGAGAAAGTTGGAGAAGAAGTTTGAGGGGTTAGAGCTCCATCATATACCCCAACTAAAAAATCAAGCAGCTGATGATTTGGCAAAGATAGGCTCCAAGCGTGAGCCCATTCCCAGTAATGTTTTCTTGGAACATCTCCACACGCCATCTGTCCAAGAGGATCCCTTCACGGAAGAGCCCCCACAACCTAAGAGCCCTACCGACCCGATTGAAGTTGAAGTCCCAACCGTGGTCGACTTGGTCATGGAAGTTTTGGTTGTCATACCCGATTGGACAGTGCCGCACATCGCGTATATTCTCAGGAAAGAGCTTCCAGAGGATGAAGAAGAGGCTCATCAGATTATCCGTCGATCCAAAGCTTTCACAGTAGTGGGTGGATAGCTTTACAGACAAAGCGCTACCGGAGTTGCTCAGAAGTGCATAACACCAGAAGAAGGTCGAGTGATCCTCAACGACATCCACTCGGGGTCCTGTGGTCACCATGTGTCCTCTCGGACCATTGTAGCCAAAGCGTACTGAGTGGGATTTTATTGGCCACGAGTGAATGAAATGGCGTAAGACATAGTCGACAGATGTGAAGGTTGCCAGTTTTACTCCAACATGTCTCACAAGCCTGCATCAGCCCTGAAGACCATTCCACTCATCTGCAACATGTCTAGGGATTAGATATGGTTGGACCTCTAAGGACTGGCGGAAGTGGCTTCACCCATATGTTGGTAGCAGTCAACAAGTTCGCCAAATGGATTGAAGCCAAGCCTATTAAAAACCTCGAAGCAAGTACCGCTGTCAGCTTCATCAGAGAGTTAACATTCAGATATGGTGTCTCGCACAGCATTATCACGGATAATGGATCGAATTTCGATTCTGATGATTTAGAGCCTTTTGTGCTTCCCAAGGCACTCGGGTCGACTATGCTTCAGTTGCCCACCCCCAGTTGAATGGACAAGCTGAAAGAGCGAACAAACTGATTCTCAAAGGACTGAAACCCCGATTGATGCGTGACCATCAGTACTTTGGGGATTGAGGACAACTCCTAATCGGTCGACTGGTCGAACTCCATTCTTCTTAGTCTATGAGGCTGAAGCTGTGCTTCCGAGTGACTTCATAACGCCCCACGAGTGGAACTCTTCTTAGAAGGCAAAGCAGAACAAGCCCGTCAGGATGCTGTTGACCGTCTAGAAGAAGAAAGATAGATGGCGCTGATCCGGTCGAGCATCTATCAGCAATACCCGCGTCGATTCCACGCCAGAAACGTGAGAGGTCGAGCATTTCAAGAGGGAGACATGGTTCTTCGAGTGGATCAGTAGAAACCACACAAGCTCGCTCCTGCTTGGGAAGGCCCCTTCATCATCACCAAAGTACTTCACAATGGGGCTTATCGCCTCTACAATGTGGAGCACAATAAAGACGAGCCACACGCTTGGAATGCGGAGCTGCTCCGTCACTTTTATACTTAAGCATTCAGATCATTGTGATGTAATAAGAAATACATGCTAGTTAGATTATCAAAGACACAGTTTCTCAGATGATTGTTGTTCCTTTTTTAAGCGTTCTAAATCCCCCAGTGGGTGCCTTAGCTGCGAACCTGCTTCGCCTAAGTTAAAAAATCCTACCGAGTGATGAGCAAATCTCTCACTTGGGGGCTTAGCTGCGAATCCGTTTCGCCCAAGTTTAAAAAATCCTACCGAGTGATGAGAATGTCTCTCACTCGGGGGCTTAGCTGTAGTTCACTATTCGCCTGAGTTTAAAAAAAATCCTACCGAGTGATGAGCAAGTCTCTCACTCGGAGGCTTAGCTGCAGTTCAATACTCGCCTAAGTTTAAAAAATCATACCAACTGGTGAGCAACCCTCCCACTCGGGGGCTTAGCTGCAGTTCAATACTCTCCTAAGTTCAAAAATCCTACCGAGTGGTGAGAAACCCTCCCACTCGGGGGCTTAGCTGTAGTTCAATACTCGCCTAAGTTTAAAAAATCATACCGAGTGGTGAGCAAGCCTCCCACTTGGGGGCTTAGCTGTAGTTCAATACTCACCTAAGTTTAAAAAGTCCTACCGAGTGGTGAGCAACCCTCCCACTCGGAGGCTTACCTGCAGTCCAGTACTCGCCTAAGTTTAAAAAAAATCCTGCCGAGTGGTGATCAACCCTCCCACTTGGAGGCTTAGCTGTAGTTCAATACTCGCCTAAGTTTAAAAAATCCTACCGAGTGGTGAGCAACCCTCCCACTCGGAGGCTTAGTTGCAGTCCAGTACTCGCCTAAGTTCAAAAAATCCTACCGAGTGGTGAGCAACCCTCCCACTCGGGGGCTTAGCTGCAGTTCTATACTCGCCTAAGTTTAAAACAATTCTACCGAGTGGTGCACAACCCTCCCACTCAAGGGCTTAGCTGTAGTCCAGTACTCGCCTGAGTCTTAAGGCTCGCTCCATCCTTACGCGTAAGGACGGCGAGGTGCAGGTCAACTACGATCTGCCCTCGGAGCTTCGCCACAAATATAACGTCCGCTCCATCCTTACCCGTAAGGACGACGAGGTGCAAGTCGGCCATGATCTGCCCTCGGAGCTTTGCCACAAATACAACGTCTGCTCCATCCTTATCTGTAAGGGTGGCGGGGTGCAGGTCGACCACAATCTGCTCATGATTCACTCGACTGAGCTGCATCACAAAGTCAATAGCGACTCAAACTGCGAGAAACAAGTCATGCGCAAAGAGTCAAAAGATTCAAAAGCAACCAAAGTTCAGATAAAATCCTAAGGTTCTAGAACACGGATTAAAGTACTCGGGCATCAGGCCCAAAGGAGTTTAATGATTACAAAATCACTCGGCATTCCGAGGCAAATTTAAGGCGAGGCATAAACTTTGTTCACTCCACAGGAGGAGGGCTTGCAGGCTCGACGAACTCGTCCAGATCAATCCCGTCAGCAATCCAAGTGGCAGCAGCAATGAAGGTTTCCATGAATGATCGGAAGTCATGCCTTTTGGTATTGGCAACCTTGATCGCTGCCAGCTTCTCTTCTCAGGCTTCCTTCAAGTGGACACGAACCAGCGACAGAGCCACATCAGCACCGCATCGAGCAGAAGACTTCTTCCATTCTTGCACTCGACCAGGGACCTCATTGAGTCGAGTCATCAGAGACTCGAGGTCATTTTGAAGTGTCGCCCTTGGCCAGAGTGCTGTATCAATGCGTGACACTGCCACCTTCAGGCGAGCAAGGTAGCTCGTAACACTGGCAACACGGGATTCCAGTCGAAGCACGTTCATAGCAGCATCATCACCGGCGGGAGAAAGGATGGGGTCCAGACCTCTCTTGACCCGCCCAGTCTCTTCTTTAAAGTTTTGACAGAATTCTACAAACTCATAGAAATAATGAGTCGACGAATGCCTGATGAATCGACGACAGTTAAACAGTCGAGCAAAGGGAAATACCTTCGAGCACAAGAAACAGCTTTTTGGCAAGTTCCCCCAGATAAGCCTCCAGGTCATTTCTCTTATGAGAAATGCCTTCTTTGTCCTTCTTCAGACGGGTCGCTTCTTTGTTGGCCTCAGTGAGGGATGCCTTCACTTTGGCGTTGTCTTCCTCCAGTGCTCCGGCTGAAGCCAGCTTCTTGTCGGCTAGTGTAGTCTTCTCCATAGACTCCTTCTGCGCAGCTGCAAGGTCAAGATCCTTTTGCGCCAAAGCTTGCCTCATTTTCTCTGAAGAATGCACATTCGAGTCAAGGAGAGGAACAAACAGATTACTTGATGGATAGTCAATATAAAACAATCGACAGGTCATTACCTTCCATACCAGCTACTTCGCCTTGAGCCTTTTTCAAGTTTTGATTGGCCAGCTCCAAATCAAGGTTGAGTTGCCTCTGCTTTTCTTCGAATTCAGTGAACTTGAAGATAAGCTCACATAATTTCTACAGTCAGCAAAGGTACATCAATGGACAATATCAAAGATCATTCGCTTCCAAGTGAATAGAACTCTAAGACTACTGCAGAATCAAACATTCTACAGTAGTCTTGGGGACTACACCCAGTGGGTGCACTTATCGTGCCCCCACTGGTTTCAACTCGACATGGCTGCCCAGGCTGAGTGGAGAGAGAGAAAAAGAAAAAAAAGAAAGACATACTCAGACCCCAACCGACTGCTAGCAGTCGACTGCGGTCTCGGGGACTACACCCAGTGGGTGCACTTAGCGTGCCCCCACTGGTTCGGATTCCACTCGACATAATCCGCCAGGACCGAGTGGAAGAGTGAAACAATATTGATTCCTAACCCAACTGAGAAAGCTACTCGACATAAATTCAAACACCCAGTGGGTGTGCAGATGCGAAGTGCAGAATAACAGGAGGATGCACGAAGAAAAGTTTTCAAGTAGCATATCCTAATAGAACAAGCAACAAGATAAGAGTTCAGTCGGAAGCCAACTTACCTGGACATTGGCTCGAAGGGCCGCACTGGCATCATAAGTAGCCTGACTGTTTTCATGCACCACCTTCACTCGCTCCATCATTATGCTAGCTTGGCGAATGGCTTCTGCAGCGACGTCTGCCTGGCTTTCTGGAACATGATGAGTAGTGAAGAATGGGGTTGATGGTGCAGTCGCAGTAGATTGAAGTTCCGAGGCATGAGTCTGGATAGTTGAAGCAAACACTGGTGCAGTCGACGATGTGGGGCGTTCGCTTGATACTGGAACAACGAAAGTAACGGAAGCCCGAGTAACATCTTTAGGCTGTTCAGTCACTGGCTCTGCCACCGACACCGATTGGGACGTCTTGCAAGTTGATGCCTTCTTACTCCTCCTAGGCCTCAGTGGCACGTCCTCGTCGTCATCCGGAAGATCAATGACATGGGGAGGAGCTGCAAAAAGAATTAGTTGTCAGAATTCAGTCGGTCAACAAAATGGCTGAGAAAGCAAAGGCAAGTTTGCAAAAATCATACCCGGGATAGAAGTAACCATGTATTCTACATCTTCATCACCATCCCTGTAAGCAGAAGTCCCAGAAGTGGCAGCTCTGCAAGTTTCAAGATTCACTCAGACAAGTGAGAAAGAGAGTCGAGAGCATAAACCCTCGATTGAAAAGTGGAGACAAGATGCTTACGCAGAAGCGACGGGGACGTTGATCTTGATCTTGGGAAGGACCTTCCGAGGCTTTGGTTTTGTAATCTTTTGCTGCTTCGGGGCCTTCTCAGTCAACACAGGTGAAGAGGTCCGAATGCGCTTGGAAGTTTGTCCGGTCGACCTAGCTACTTCTCCATGGACACTCGCTAGGCCGTGCTTATGTTTGGAATGCTTTTCAGTGCGAGGCGGTGACTCGACTTCCTCGCCGCTGCTCGAGTCCTTGCTTTCCTCCTCCTCCCCTCCATCAGATTGCCAATCCATGCTTTCACCTCCGCTCGCCCCCCCTTCCGGGTCCTGCTCCTGCTCTCCATTGGGCATCGAGTACATCTCAATGAGATCCTGAAAGACAACAAGTGGAACAAATGCCAGTCGATTGTCAAAAAGAAATTACATGATAGATCAAAAAACACTCGGAAGATAGAATTGGACTTTGTGTGGTTCATATGAGTTGTCGACTGGAGGGATTCTCCTGGACCCCTGGGGTTATCTTTGTTGCTAGTGATGCCCCTCAACCACTGGTCCACCATATCCTCGTCGACTTCTTCTGGGTGGATCCGAGTGGTATCTTTGAGGCCCGAATACATCCACATCGGATGGTCGCGAGCTTGAAGTGGCTGAATGCGTCGTCTGAGGATGACCTCCAGCAAATCCATGCTAGTCACGCCATCACGAATGAGCTGGACCACTTGCTCGACCAGCACCGCCACCTCCGCTTTCTCCTCTGGAGTAACTTTCAAGGCAGAGGGCTTCTCGACTCGAGCCATGCAAAAGGGGGGAAGTCCAGTCAACTGGCCTGGAGTCGGCTGGTCTTTGCAGTAGAACCATGTCGACTGCCACCTTCTGATTGACTCGGGAAGAATCATGGCTGGGAAAGTACTATTACCTCTCATTTGGATCCCAAGCCCCCACACATCTGGATCACATGTGTCCTCTCATCACTCGGATTGGCCTTTTTGACCGACTGAGAACGACAGGTGAAAATGTGTTTGAAGAGGCCCCAATGTGGTCGACAGCCCAGGAAATTCTCACACATGGACACGAATGCAGCGAGGTACACGATAGTATTGGGGGAGAAATGATGAAGTTGTGCCCCAAATAAGTTCAAGAAACCTCGGAAGAAAGGGTGGGGAGGCAAAGAAAAACCACGGTCGACGTGGGTGGCGAGGATCACACACTCACCCTCCTACGGCCGCGGCTCGGTCTCGTCCTCTGGGAGCCGCGCTGACTTGTGGGGAATTAGTCCCCCTCGACCAGATCATCGATGTCGTCTTGCCGGATCATCGACCGAATCCAATCTCCCTGGATCCAGCCGCGCGGCAGCGCGGATCTCGACGAGGATCTGCCTCGGCTGGTCTTCTTCCCCTTCGCCTTCGCCGCCACCTTCTTCACATGCTCCAAGGCCTCCGTCTTCTCCTTCCCCATTGCAGCGAACGGAGCTCGAGCGGGCCGACAGCGCCAAGAGCAGAGGTGGATGCGGTGGAGAAATAGAGGAGAAAGGGAGAGAATGGGGCGCACTGTGCAGAAATCCCCAGCCACGTCGCTTTATATGAGGTCTTCTCCTGAGTGGCTGACTTGTGGGTCCAAGTAATCCCGTCAAATGCCGCAACAGTCGCGCGCGCAGTACGTGGCGAAAAAGGTGGCGCGGGAATTGAGGCAGCCCTGCCTAATCTTCTCCTATTACTGCGGCCTCCTCCTCCCCGCGCGCTTCCCGAAATTCGAATCCCGCAGGATCCGCAAGCAGCACAGCAACCTGTCAGACGAAAGATTTTTTCCATATCAACACTCGAAGCTTTTCAATAAAATTTCACTCGACAAACTAAGAATGGATCAAGGCGACTGAAAAAGAAGTTGAAGTCATCGTAATTGGTCATTTGATCTCAGTAAGACGCTTCCGAAGCGCAAGAATTGAGTCAGAGGTATTTTCAACTCCTTCTCCACTCAAACCCGGAACCATTCAGGGGCTAATGATGAAGCTATGTACCTAGGGTAGGGTCATAGGCCTGACCTAGACACCCTCCACTAGGACATCACCCTAAATCCAGAAGTATTTAAGGGATATCATCATCTACTCGACCAGAAACGTTCCACTTGGAAGACTCAGTGTCACTCGACCATGACAATGATCACTCGATGATCAGAAGACCTAAAGACACTCTGTATAGTAATGGTCGAATGTTTATTCTGTAGACTTAATGGTCATTTATGTCACTTTATTGCTGGCGTTACCAGAAATGCCCCGTCTTTATGTACCTTAAATCCTGTGTAACTGAGGGCTGGAGGGATCTCGCGAACTCTATATAAGCCACCCCCTCCTCGGGGACAAGGGTTCGCATCCCTGTAATACCACAATCATATAATCCAGTCGACCGCCTCCGAGCACCGAGACGTAGGGCTTTTACTTCCACCGAGAAGGGCCTGAACTCGTAAATCTTGTGTGTACAACTTCACCATAGCTGGGATCTTGCCTCCTCATACCTACCCCGCATTCTACTGTCAGTCCTAGAACCACGACACCCCTCAACGTCGGCATCTCAAGGGGCGTCAACTTGCAACTACCGCCACGCCGTGCTGGAGAGACCCCCAAGTAAACATCCTCGTGCGTTCCACGGAACATCAAGATGCATTTGTAAGTAGTTTATCTTGTGAGAGAAAAGGATGAACGAGGGAAGGCCTCTATAGATAGAGATAGACACTACTACTACCAATGTGCTAGCCCGTGCGTTGCAATCGATCCAAAGTAGTGGAATAATACTTGTTCACGTGCTTGAAATATAAACACTCTAGTTTTGATATACATGTGTTAGGAGACATGAAAGCTTTTCCATGGAAGTTGAACCACGGCGACCATCACGTTTCTTGTTTGTACCACTGCCACACCCACATGTGATTCCCATGACGCCGCTCCAACCCTACCTGTAAGCACGACGTCCCCCGACGTGGACATGGATCCTCTAACATGGCTATCACTGCCTTACCCTGCCTTTCCTTTGCTGACAGGTGGGACCCACACTTGGGGGTCCCACATGTCAGTGAAAGAATGGTAGGATTGTTCATGTCAGGGGATCCTCATCCCCCCGATGTGCGCCTCATCCCTCTCGGCCCCACCGCTCCTATGCCTTTGTGTGCATGACATGCGGGCCAGCTGAACTGCGGTGACCATCAACTTTCTACCACAGCCACACCCGATTGGACACGGTTTGCCTGCTCCGCTGCTGTGCTCTGATCCGTACTCCAGCACCATCGAATTTTCATCCAGCGGCTGTGACACATTTCGTCCCAGGCATCAATCCTCAACTGGAGTACTTCTATACTACAGGTAGTACCTGCCGGTGTGGCCATCTACGCCTCGTAATGCCCCGACGCCCAGCTGTGGCATCCTCGCCACGGCCACGCCACCACCGGCCAGTTCATCTCGAACGAGTGAGTCGTGAACCACACCACCTGTCGGAGTAAATAACCATGGGTAGCCTAGCCGGCTCCCCCTGGCCCTTCAGAAAAAATTACAAGCCGATCCGGCCCTCAAGAATCCAAGACATGGGGCCGCCTTCCCCTTGCCAGCTGTCTCCTAGGCCGGCTATCGGAAGGCAACCCGACTTTAGCCCTCATGAAGAAAGTCGCGGGAGGGCCGGCTCCGAGAAGCCGGCCGCGAGAAGGCCAACTCCAAGAAGCCGGCTCCCACAAAGCGGTCAAGATCGTACCCTCCAAGTCTGCATCCACATAACGACGATGTGATGGGGCGTGGCTACAGTAAAGCCTGCCACCCCCGAATCCCGGAGCACGCCTGGCAGAGTGCGCCGTACGGGTGGCCATGACCCGTCCGGCGCGGCAATATTACCACGTTGACCCTGATGTCATCCACGACGGGCTGCCAGCACGGCCCACGGGCGGTGGGCCCCTTCGGGCAGAGACACCCGAAGGCGGCCAGGCCTCCCCCAGTCAGCCCAAGACATAGCCGGCTCCCCACAGCCGGCTTGCCACCTCCCTCGAAGGAGACACCCCATTAAGGAGACAAGACGCGGTGAGGCTACAACGATCACCCGCCGAACGGCGGCACTGTAGCCACGCCCACCTCGGCGAAGCCCTTGTCACCAGGATTGAGCAACAGTAACCAGCCGTCGACAAGGCCCTGGACAGTGGGGCCTGCCTGTCGACCAGGAGCCGGCAGCCGGCGGGACCCACCAGCCGGCGGGCCCCAGCAGCCGGCGCAGAAGCCGGCGAGTGTAGACACAGATAGCTGGGCCCCACGCCCAGCCGGATTACCATTGTACCCCCGGGGGGTAGGCCTATATAAACCCCCCGGGACACCCATGCAAAGGGTTGATCCCTGCTAGTTTTAGACACCTCATAGGGAGGAGAAGAGAGCAAGCAGTGCCCTTCTTCCTCCTCTCGCCAAACAGCTCAAGGAGCATCGTGTAGCTACTTGTTCATCTAGTGATCATGCGGAGACCCCGCAGAGCAGCAGTAGGGGTGTTATCTCCACGGAGAGCCCCGAGGCTGGGTAAGATTCGCCGGCGTGCATGTCTTCACCTCATCCCGCTTCTAGGCACCGGCGACGTCTTATTGGCTCCCACAATGATAAGCCACCCATTGGCATATGTCGCACCTACCACCCGACATTTGGCGCCCACCGTGGGGCCAGGTGCACCGTCGTCCGGAGACCTGTTCTGGACGGGAACCCTCTTCCTCCCCCGCGAGCGTAGCCAGCCCGGCACGCCCGACGGTGCTTGCCACGACGCGCGGCAAGGCATCACCAACGTCTGCGCAACGAGCGGCCTCGCCGATCTCCTTGACAAGACGCTCATCTCCGACGAGCTCGCCTCTGACGCGGGCACCGACCACCTCGTCAACCTCCTCGGCCAGCTCCACTTCTCTGGCGAGCCTGCTGTGGACTTGGAGTCCGTTGGCTCCACCGATCCGATGCTTGTCGACTCCGACACGGCCTCACTCGACACTTTCCCCACCGACGTCACGATGTACAACGACCCGCTTCCCCAGGCCGATGGCGGCGACGCTGTCATCACCGAGGTGATGGTCATCGGCCACGGCGGCGCTTCTGACGAGAGGGCCTGCGACGCCCCGCACACGGCGATCCACGACTTGTCCATCCCCCTCCCGGCCGATGCCGACGCTGAAGCACTGGAGGCTCGCCGAAAGTTGGTTTCCATGAGACGCCTCGCTGAGGCCCACCGACGCGAAGCCGACCGCGCCGCCTTTGGCACGCCGCACCCAGGCGGGCCCAGCCGGGCCGGCGCTGTCAGACAGCGCGGCGCTGTCGTCGCCGACATGTTAGGAGTCGACCGCCTAGTCTACGCCACTCCACTCGAGAACCTGTGCGCCGCCCAGGCGGCCGTAGATGAGCTAGATGGACTGGGGGCCGAAGAACTCCCCCACATGACCCGACGCATCCAGCAGCTAATCGATGTAGCCGCGCAGCGGCACGAAGCCGACGCCCGCGCGGAAAGCCCTCCCCCGCGCCGAGACCATGGCGCGACGTCCCGGACGCCGACCGCGGGCAAAACCCGCGCGCGGCGCGAGAAAGAGCTGGCTGCCAGCCGAAGCCGAACCCGAATCTCCATCGAGCGAGATGCAGAAGGCCACCCCCGGGCCGTGGAGTGGCGGGCCAACCCGCCTCCGCCTCGGCCCCATGGGGAGAGACATCCCACCCCACCGCCTGTTGCGCATCCGACTCTCAGCGGCCGGCTAGGTCGCCGCGAAGGAGTCGGCAAGAACGACGCCCGCCATTGGATCGACCGCCTAGCGCGATCCCTGGCGGTGGAAGAAGAAAACGATGTCGGCCCGCCTTGGTTTGGCCCCCGCATCCGCGACGAGCCTTTCCCCAAAGGGTTCTTGCTCCCAATAGACACGCCCAAGTACAACGGCTCTGTGAAGCCGGAAGATTGGTTAATCGACTACTCCACGGCGGTTAGCATAGAAAATGGCAACAGGCGCGTTGCCGTGAAGTACGTGCCCCTCATGCTGCAAGGCACAGCGCGGACCTGGCTCAGCAGCCTCAAGCCATACAGCATCAATAGTTGGCTAGACTTCAAAGAAGCCTTCGTCCGCAACTTCACCAGCACCTACAAGCGGGCTCCCAAGCCCAGACAGCTCTCCTTGTGCGTACAAGGCCCCGCCGAGTCTACTCGCGACTACCTCACGCATTGGGCCGAGCTCCGCAACTCTTGCGAAGGGGTGCACGAGGTGCAAGCCATATAATACTTCACTGCCGGGTGCCGAGAAGGCACCCTCCTCAAGCAGAAGCTCCTCTGCGACGAGCCGACTACCCTCGACGAGCTTTTGGTCATAGCGGACAAGTACGCCACCGCCGACTCCTCAATGAAGACTGAACTCCGGGTAGACGCATCCGGGAAGGTACTCAACCCGGCGCCCAAGACGCCGGCTGGGGACTCCGGCTGACGCCCACACCAGAACGACCAGAAGCGCAAGGGCCCCGTGCCGCCTTCCGCCAGTCGGCCGGTGGCCACAGTCGAAGACGAGCGGCCCGAAGGGTGGCCCGCGCCCAAGAAACCCAAGGGCGGCAGGGCGGCTTGGCAGCCGGCCTTCTCCTACGAGCAAACTCTCGACGCCCCGTGCAAGTTCCACAGCGGCGTGAAGCCGTCCAACCACACGACCCAGAAGTGCCACTGGCTCACCCGAATCTCCAAAGGCGAAGGGCTTGTGCCTCCTCCGCTTGCCGGTCCGCCGCCTCCGGCTCCGCAGCCGCCAACCGCTCGGCCCGCAGTCGGAGCCGTGCACGATGAGTTCCCCAACGAGCATGCCGCCTATGTCATTTTTACAAGCCAGCCCGAAGACCGGCGCGGCAAACGCCAAGAGCACCAGGAAGTCAGCATGGTCGCTGCCAGCCCCGCCGAGCACATGCACTAGTCAGAAAAACCTATCAGCTGGAGCCGGGCCAACCACCCAGAGATGATGCCATCTCCCGGCTCTTATCCATTGGTTCTGGACGCCACCCTTGCAACGGACAGACGCGCCGCCTGTTTCTCCCGCATGCTGATAGACGGCGGGAGCAGCATCAACATCCTGTACCATGACACCCTGGAGAAGCTGAACGTCAAGGCAAAGCAACTCATGCCTACTCAGACTGTGTTCCATGGGATTGTACCCGGCCTGTCATGCGCCCCCATTGGCAAGATCAAGATTGATGTACTCTTTGGGGACAAGGAGCATTTCCACCAAGAAGCGATCTGGTTTGAAGTGGTGGACCTGGAGAGCCCCTACCATGCATTGCTTGGCCGACCTGCCTTGGCCAGGTTCATGGCAGTTCCCCACTATGCTTACCTCAAGATGAAGATGCCGAGCACCAAGGGCGTCATCACCATAGCCGGCGATTACAAGAAATCTTCCGAGTGCGCAGCAGCCAGCAGCCGGCTGGCCGAGTCCCTTGTGATTGCCGAAGAAAAGAAGATGTTGGACCGAGTTGTGGCCATGGCGGCAAACAGTCGGCTTTGTCCCCCGATCCCAAGGAGTATGATGCTCAAGGATCTTTCCAGCCGGCCAAGCAGACGAAGAAGATACCTCTTGACCCCGAGCACCCAGAGAGGTTTGCCGTCATCGGGGCGAACCTAAACAGCAAATAGGAAGGCGATCTCGCCGATTTCCTCCGTGAGAATCGGGACATCTTTGCATGGTCCCCCAAGGACATGCCGGGTGTTCCGAAGGAATTCGCCGAGCACAAACTACACGTCCGAGAAGACGCAAAACCAGTCAAACAACCCCTCCGCCGACTGTCGGAGGAGAAGAGAAGGATTCTAGGAGAAGAGATAGCCTGGCTTCTGGCGGCCGGCTTCATTATGGAAGTTTTCTTTCCAGAATGGCTCGCTAACCCGGTCCTCGTGTTAAAGAAGAATAACAAGTGGCGCATGTGCATAGACTACACGAGCCTCAACAAGGCCTGCCCCAAAGATCCCTTTGCCCTGCCAAGGATTGATCAGGTGATAGACTCCACGGCCAGATGCGAGCCTTTGAGTTTCTTGGATGCTTACTCAGGGTACCACCAGATAAAGTTAGATCCGGCAGACCGCCTGAAGACCGCCTTCATCATGCCATTCGGAGCCTTTTGCTACCTGACTATGACATTCGGCTTGAGAAATGCCGGTGCCACTTTTCAGCGTTGCATGCAGAAGTGCCTCCTCAAGCAGCTCGGCAGAAACGCCCACGTCTACGTAGACGACATTGTGGTGAAGACGAAGAAGCGCGGCACCTTGCTGGAAGACCTCAAGGAAACATTTGAGAACCTACGCCGGTTCCAAATCAAGCTCAACCCCGAGAAATGCGTGTTCGGAGTGCCAGCCGGCCAGCTCCTAGGCTTCCTGGTCTCCGAACGCGGCATCGAATGCAACCCAGTAAAGATCAAGGCCATTGAGAGAATGGCGATTCCCACCAAACTTCGAGACGTCCAGAAGTTCACCGGATGCTTGGCCTCCCTGAACCGCTTCATCAGCCGGCTCGGAGAGAAAGCTCTCCCCCTCTACCGCCTCACTTCAAGTGGAATGACCAAGCCGACCAAGCTTTTCATGAGCTGAAGAAGATGCTGGCCACGCCGCCTGTCTTGGCAGCGCCGACTGAGAAAGAGCCCATGCTCCTCTACATTGCCGCAACTAGCCGGGTGGTCAGCACCGTCATCGTAGTCCAACGCCCAGAAGAGGACCGAGCCCAGCCGGTCCAGAGGCCAGTGTACTATTTGAGCTAGGTGCTGTCTACCTCGAAGCAGAACTACCCGCACTACCAGAAGATGTGCTATGGCGTGTACTTCGCCGCCAAGAAGCTGAAGCCCTACTTCCAAGAGCATCCCATCACGGTCGTATGCACCGCCCCGCTGGCCGAGATCATAGGCAGCCGGGATGCATCCGGCCGGGTGGCGAAATGGGCCATCGAGCTGGCCCCTTACACGATCTTCTACCAGCCTCGCACCGCCATCAAGTCCCAAGCATTGGCCGACTTCCTCATCGACTGGGCTGAGACCCAGTACCTGCCGCCAGCTCCCGACTGCACTCATTGGTGCATGCAGTTTGATGGGTCCAAGATGCGCAGCGGCTTGGGATCCGGCGTCATCCTCACCTCTCCCAAAGGCGACAAGCTCAGATACACGCTGCAAATTCACTTTGCCGCCTCCAACAACGTGGCCGAGTACGAGGCGCTCATACATGGGCTCCAGCTTGCCAAAGAGCTCGGCATTCGCCGGATCCTATGTTATGGCGACTCGGACTTGGTGGTCCAGCAATCATCCAGCGACTGGGATGCCAAGGACGCAAATATGGCAAGCTACCGCTTCCTCGTTCAGCAGATCAGTGGGTATTTTGAAGGATGCGAGTTCCTCCATGTACCACGAGCCGACAACGAGCCAGCTGATGCCCTGGCTCGAATAGGCTCCACTCGGCAAGCAATACCTACCGGTGTCTCTCTACAACGCCTCCTCAAGCCGTCTATCAAGCCGTCTCCAGAGTCCGATTCCATCTTCGTACCGCCTGACCCCGATACAGCCGGGCCCGGCTTGAAGAACCAAGAGGGTGACCCGGGGACTTCGATAGTCGGCCAGGGGACATCAGCAGGCGGCTCGGGGACTTCCGTAGTTACGCCCGACCCGGGGACTGCCACACCCGGCTCAGGGACTGCGGTAGTCGGCCCGGAGACTGCACCAACACAACAGGCGGCGGCCGACTCCAGCATTTCACCACCCAGCCCACCCGCCCTGGTCGCAGTAGCCACATTGGCAATAGAAGAAGTCGCAGCTCCATCATGGGCTCAGTCCATCCTCAACTTCCTAATAAACCAAGGTCTGCCGGCTGACGAAACAGAGGCAAGACAAGTCCAATGCCGAGCCGGAGCATACACAATCGTCAACAGAGAGCTCGTCAAGCGCAGTGTCACTGGAGTCCTCCAGCGATGCGTTGAGCAAGAGAAGGGCATTGCAATCCTCAGAGACATCCACCAAGGAGAATGCGGCCACCATGCGGCCTCAAGATCACTCGTCGCCAAAGCCTTCCGCCATGGTTTCTTTTGGCCGACTGCTTTGGATGACGCCAAGGGGTTAGTTAAACATTGCAAAGGATGCCAACTCTTCAGCTCCAAGCAACACATGCCGGCTTCAGCACTCAAGACCATTCCCCTCACTTGGCCCTTCGCCATTTGGGGAATGGACATGGTGGGCCCATTCAAGACGGCACGTGGCGGCATGACTCATCGGCTTGTCACCGTGGACAAATTCACCAAATGGATTGAGGCAAAGCCGATCAAGAAGCTGAATGGGCCGACTGCCGTGCCATTTATCGCAGATATAACAACTCGGTACGGCGTGCCACACAGCATCATCACCGACAATGGCATGAATTTTGCCAAGGGAGCCTTGGCACGTTTCTGCGCGATGCAAGGCATCTGCTTGGACTTAGCGTCCGTTGCCCACCCGCAGTCAAACAGCCAGGTCGAGCGAGCCAACGGCCTCATCCTTTCCGGCATCAAGCCCCGACTGGTCGTACCACTGGAGCGTTCAGCCGGCTGTTGGTTCGTTGAGCTGCCGGCCGTCCTCTGGAGTCTGCGCACTACCCCAAACAAGTCAACCGGCTTCACTCCTTTCTTCCTCGTGTATGGTGCCGAGGCGGTCATCCCAACTGACATCGAGTTCAACTCGCCTCGAGTAACCATGTACAGGGAAGCGGAGGCCAAGGAAGCATGGGAAGACGGCGTCGACCTGCTGGAAGAAGGCCGACTGTTAGCCCTCAGCCGGTCCGCCATCTATCAGCAAGGCCTGCGCCGCTACCACAGCCGGAAGGTCAAGCCAAGATCCTTCCAAGAGGGCGATCTTGTGCTCCGGCTGATCCAGCGAACAGCCGGCCAGCACAAGCTCTCGGCCCCTTGGGAGGGCCCCTTCGTCATCAGCAGAGCTTTAGGCAACGACTCCTACTACCTAATCGACGCGCAGAAGCCGAAGGCACAAAAGAGAGACGACCCCGGCAAGGAGTCGGAATGACCATGGAACGCCAACCTCCTCCGAAGATTTTACAGTTGAAATGCAGTATGTATAACGCTAACTTTGTACTAAGTACGAGACAATAGGCCCCCCGAGGAGAGCTCGGAGACTACCATCTTTTATCTATGGATGGAGAGTATCATGCTTATGACCTTGTCATTACATTCATTTTTTCCGTCCGGCACCGGGTTCGACTAGTCGGCCCGGGGACTGGCCGCCTGGAGTTATATTAGAAGTCCTACCCGCAGTCAGACAAGTAGTGTGCCGGCTCCCAAGCCTTCTCTTGCCAAAAGTCGCAGATCGAAGAACCGGCTGTCCGGCCGGCAAGAGTTAAGGCAGGAAAGGACGCCCACACGAAAAACGGCTAGGGACTAACGGACTAATATAACAAAAGCCAGTTTTTCTCCCACCACCGACCGACTACCAGAGTAGCCGACCGGCCGGCTTCCATTCACCTCGCTTCAATCTAAGAAAGCTCGAGTACTTGCCTTCCCAAAAGGGGAAGGCGGCAAAGGAAACAGCCTAAGGATAAAAAGCATACACGAATGGAAACCAAACACGCACACAATAATATTTACATAAAAGACCTTCAAAAGGCCAGCATTCAACATAGTTCGAATACACCCCCAGTGGGTGGAACTGCGCAAGTTTAATAAAATTGTTCAAAAGGCAACAAGCAGGAAAAAACAAGGACGGCAGATTAAGCCAAGGGAGCGACTGGCGAGTCGGGCAGGTCGGTGGAGACGGCAGTGCCGGCTGGAGGAGTGGCCGGCTGGCGAACCTCGGCATGATCACCGCCTCCCGCAGAGGGCGCACTAGCACGCGCCTCGTTGCTGGAGGCACGATCAGGCTGAGGCTGGCTGGCCGCTTCACCGGTCGGCTCAACGTCTTCGCCTTCCTCTCCTTCGTCGTCTTCGCCTTCATCGCTGGAGGCGATCTCCTCTGCCGAGTCTTCACCCGCTGCTGGGTCCAGCCCGAACCACTCCTCCGGCTGGGCAACGCCGTCGTCATTAATTTCAGGAGCGAAGACGCTGATGTTAGTACACTCGGCGATCGGCGAAGACGCTGGAGGTGGCGGAGCATATGGTGAGCCGGCTGCAGCCGGGCTTGGACCGCCAAGAGCTGCTCCTCAAGCGTCCGGATCACGTCCGGCGCGATTTCAGCCCCCGCCTGCCGGCGCGCCTCGCGATGGGACTCGATGGTTTGGGTGGCGAAGACGGAGTAGCCGGGAAAGTAGTCTGCACAGAGAACAAGAAGCAGCACAAGTCAGAACACAAATCAGGGATCAAGGGACAGGCAAGGAGTGAATAAGGCGGCTTACCATCGATCAGATTCTCGATACGACTGAAGCCCTCGCTCAGTGCCTGCTTCGCTTCAGCCCAGCCCGCCGCTTCGGTCTTGAACTCGGCCCTCAGGGCGTCCTCGCTATCCTGCGCCTTCTTCAGGGCCGCCTTGTGGCTCTCCTCCTGGTCGGCCAACTTCTTGGCCAGGCGGTCACGCTCCAGGACCAAGGCGTTGTATTCGGCTTCCTTGGCGCCAAGGGCGGCCTGGGCCCCGCTGAGCTGCCCCCTCAAGTCGGCACTGGCTCGTGCAAGCATGAAGACAAAGGAAAAATTAATAAGGAAGAAGTCGTCAAGGAAGATCCGACCCGGCTGCTCAGCAGTCGGCCCGAATGTCGGGGACTACACCCAGTGGGTGCGCTGACGCGCCCCCACAGGAGATGAACGAGACAAAGCACGCACTCCGGCTGCTGGTCAGGTCCTCGGTTCTCCGGCCCAGCTCCTGAGCCTGGGAGTTGAAGGCGGCTGCGCGAAGGTTATGATACTCCTGGAAGATTTTACAGGAGGCGAGGATAAGTTAAGTTGTCAGGACCTAGTAAGTTCCAAGCCACCTGCGCAGCAGCCGACTCGGAACTCGGGGACTACACCCAGTGGGTGCGCTGACGCGCCCCCACGGAAGAAATCAAAAGAGCAAAATAACCAAGTCCAGAAGACTCACCCGAATGACGGCCCGCGTCGCGAGGAACTCTTGGGTGTATCGCTGCAGCGAGGCGGCCTGAGCTCGAAGCCGGTTCCAGACCTCCTGGGCCGCCGCGTTCAGCTCGCCCGTCCCCCCGCTGGGAGTCCACTCGGACGTGCTGGCGCTGGCCGCCTCCACGGCCTCCGCCGTCTGGCTAGCGCCCGCAGCTCGGTGCGGTTCCGGCACGGAGGCGGCACCCCCTGCCCGCTGGCGCAATGCCGGCTGCACCTCAAGGCCGGCCCCTTCCTCCGGCTCGCCCCCGAACGGCTGCTCTGGCGCCGCAGCTGATTGGCCGCTTTGGCCTGCTCCAGTCGGCGCCGTCTGCGGAGCCCCCTCCACGAAGATCACGTGGTCCTCCCTCCTCTCCATCACCGGCGGGCCTTGGTCGACCTCCTCCGACGGGGGCAAGGGAATGTCGGGGGCCACGGCGTGAAGGGGAACGCCGAGCAGCGGAGGCTGGTTGTGCGAGGCCTCCGCCTCCGTCTCCGCGGCTGCCGCCTCAGCCCGGGCCTGGGCCGCCGCGTCGGCCTACTCCTTCGTCGCCTGGGCGGTCCTTCGTTCCGCCGCCTCCCGCTCCTCCCGCGCCTCCCGTGCGTTCCGCTCCGTAGCCTCCCTAAGGTCGGCACGGGGATCCACGCGACGGGAGCCTGAAGACCCTCCAGTCGGCCTGACTACGGAGCCACCAGGACCCCGCTCAAAGGAAAGCGGTGCCCTGTCCGGCGAATAAAGAAAGGTTTAGAAGAGCTTCAGTCGAAAAAGACAACAAAAAATATATGCAAGACATTCGACGACTTACGCCGAGATCGCCTGCGGCTGTTTCACCGCCTTGCGAAAGCGGGCCACCTTCACGGCTGCCTCATCCCGCTTGGTCGCCGCCGTAGAAGCCTTGGATTTCTTCGGCCGGCTGCCGAAGAAGGTCGACGCGGCCCGGCGCGGCAGACGGGCCCGTGCCTTGATGATCAAGCGCCGGCTGGCGGTGCGGGGCGGCTTCGACCTCGTCGTCGTCCGGGCAGTCTTCGAAGCCGGCCCCGAGCCCCGCGCCTCCGGCCTCGTCGCCTTCCCCCATGATGGCGTCTTCCATGGCGGCCGCTCCCAGGTCCGGATCGTCGGCATCGTCCACCATGCAGTCGGGGAGGAGTCAGCGCTCTACCTCTGCAGTCCTGGCCGTCGGCGGAAGAAGAGGGTTCTGCTAAAGGCAAACCAACTGATTAGAGGTCGGCTATCATGAGGCCGGCTACAAAAAGGAAGAAAAGAAGAAAAAACTTACGGCAGGCGGAGGGTTGGCGCGGGAATACGGCTCCTTGGCGTATCGCCAATCCTCGGCGAGCTTGCAGTTGGAGATGTAGTTCACCATGTAAGACACCTCTGCATGAGGCATCTCCCTGGTGCTCAGCCGGCATGGGTCGAAGCGGCCGCTCATCTGGCAAATCATGTGAGGCCGGCCTTGGAGCGGAAGTACCCGGCGCTCCATGAAGGCGGCCACCAAGTCGGCTCCGGTCAGGCCCTCCGACTGGATCATCACCCGAAGCTGGGAGACGGCTGCGTTCCCAGCCTGGGACAACGACCTGGCCCGGTAGCTCCATGAAGGTTGCCTCCCAGCCGGCGGGCCGGCTACGTAAACCGGCAGGTTGACGTAGTCGCCTTGCGGGGCGACGTTCCTCACGTAAAAGTAGGACTTCTGCCAGAGCTTCACCGACTGGATCAGCGGGATGGGCGGGAACGGAGTGTTCTCGCACGCCCGCCTCATGGCAATGAAGGCTCCACAGGGGGCGGGCACGCCTGCGACGACGGTGCCGAGCTTGCTCTGGAAGAATTCCCCCCCAGAGCTCGAGCGTGGGGACAACCCCAAGAAAGCCCTCGCACAGGGTGACGAAAGCCGACAGCAGCATCACCGCGTTGGGTGTGAGGTGATGCGGCTGGTGGTGGTAGAATTCAAGGAAGGCTCGAAGGAATCCGCTCGCCGGGAGGCCGAAGCCGCGCAGGCAGTGAGAGCGGAAAGATCACCCGCTCGCCCTCCTCCGGTGCCGGCGAAATCTCCCTCGCCGGCGCTTGACGAACCCACACGAAGTTCTCACCCGGCAGGCGCCGCGTCCGGCGGAGGAACTCGACGTGGTCCTTGTGGACGTTCGAGCCGTCCCACGAGCTTGACAGCGCCATGGGAGCGACGCGGCGAGGAGCGAGATGATGCGACGGTGGAGGCGCGCATGACCCCGCTACGGCGGGACCAAAGGAACCGAGAGGCCCGACGGCGGAACGGCGCGGCAATGGGTTGCCGTGGCGGCGAAGGGAAGAAGAAGGAAGGCGAGAAGGGGTGGAGCGAGGGAGAGCGTGCGAGCCTCTGCCGCTCCCCCTCCTCCCCCTACTTATAGACCCGCGCGCGGAGCCGAGGAGGCGTGGCGTGGGGGAACGTGGGGATCAACTGCGCCCACTCCCCCACGTCCCGCGATTATTGCGCCCTGATGGCGTAATAAAACCGCCGCGGGAAGGCGAGCGGTCCGCGTGGGCCGCAGAAGATCCGTGCTCGGGCCGAGGCCTAGGAGTGGCGGGCCCGGGCCTGCGGCGGAGTCCCGTCGCGTGCGTGCACTGGCAGGACCTCCTTGCCACGTGGCCCGCGGGATGGCGTGCGGTCAGCTCGCAGGCCGACCCACGTTCCCGCCAATGAGAAACGGGGTTTCTCGAAGACGACGCGCACAAGCATAGCCGGCCCCTCAGGATAGGAAGCTGACCGAGCTTTTCGTCCTTTTGTCAGCCTCGAAGCTCGATCAGCTTCGGGGACTACTGTCAGAGTAAATAACCATGGGTAGCCTAGCCGGCTCCCCCTGGCCCTTCTTAAAAAATTACGAGCCGATCCGGCCCTCAAGAATCCAAGACATGGGGCCGCCTTCCCCTTGCCGGCTGTCTCCCAGGCCGGCTATCGGAAGGCAACCCGACTTTAGCCCTCATGAAGAAAGCCGCGGGAGGGCCGGCTCCGAGAAGCCGGCCGCGAGAAGGCCGACTCCAAGAAGCCGGCTCCCACAAAGCGGTCAAGATCGTACCCTCGAAGTCTGCATCCACATAACAGCGATGTGACGGGGCGTGGCTACAGTAAAGCCTGCCACCCCTGAATCCCGGAGCACGCCTGGCACAGTGCGCCGTACGGGTGGCCATGACCCGTCACGGCGCGGCACTATTGCCATGTTGACCCTGATGTCATCCACGACGGGCTGCCAGCGCGGCCCACGGGCGGTGGGCCCCTTCAGGCAGAGAGACACCCGAAGGCGGCTAGGCCTCCCCTAGTCGGCCCAAGACAGAGCCGGCTCCCCATAGCCGGCTTGCCACCTCCCTCGAAGGAGACGTCCCATTAAGGAGACAAGACGTGGTGAGGCTACAGCGATCACCCGCCGGACGGCGGCACTATAGCCACGCCCACCTCGGCGAAGCCCTTGTCACCGGGATTGAGCTACAGTAACCAGCCGCCGACAAGGCCCTGGATAGTGGGGCCTGCCTGTTGACCAGGAGCCGGCAGCCGGCAGGACCCACCAGCCGGCGGGCCCCAGCAGCCAGCGCAGAAGCCGGCAAGTGTAGACACAGACGGCTGGGCCCCATGCCCAGCCGGATTACCATTGTACCCCCGGGGGTAGGCCTATATAAACCCCCCGGGACACCCATGCAAAGGGTTGATCCCTGCTAGTTTTAGACACCTCATAGGGAGGAGAAGAGAGCAAGCAGTGCCCTTCTTCCTCCTCTCGCCAAACAGCTCAAGGAGCATCGTGTAGCTACTTGTTCATCTAGTGATCATGCGGAGACCCCGCAGAGCAGCAGTAGGGGTGTTATCTCCATGGAGAGCCCCGAGGCTGGGTAAGATTCGCCGGCATGCATGTCTTCGCCTCATCCCGCTTCCAGGCACTGGCGACGTCTTATTGGCTCCCACAATGATAAGCCACCCGTTGGCATATGTCGCACCTACCACCCGACACCACCACCATGAGAATGACATGTGGGACAGCCACATTTAAGGTCCGCATGTCATTTACTCGTAGGTCGGGCACTAAGCCACTGAAGTTCGACCCCGTGGGCCCCAAGATGGAAATGTAACTCCTGTGGTAGGCCTTGTGGTGCTCCCGCAGTACGAGCTCATGCCAAACCCGGAATTTGTTTCTTACTACTACTCCCAACTACTAGTAACGTACACGTGCATTGCATGCATGAAATTCTGGTGGTTTGTGTATTATGCTTCTACATGTGGAGTCTTCTAGATTCTATATGTGGCAAAATCTGGTGGAATGTAGATGATATCCAACGGCCAGTAGTTGCTCGGATTTTCCATCTTTGTACCATTGTATTGGCTTCATCCAACGACCAACTTTCAAAGTTATTCACACACTATATAGGGGTATAGATATTTGGTTTGCAGCCTAAGGTTGCCACGCCTAAGCTTAGGTGTGCCACAAGTGCGTCTGGTTGCGTTCTCGTCTCAGCATAGTTGTTCCCTCTTCATGCATTCTCAACTCAACACCCCTCTTCATGTATGCTCTCTTCATGCATGCTTCTAGTGTATTTGTGCTAAGCTAGTGTGGACTCATGCACCCTCCATACACTCTACCAAACACCCAAAAGTGGGTCGAGAAGGGAACTCTTGGGATCATGCACCCTTCATACACCCTACCAAACACACCAGGCATGTGTTTGGTTCATTGCTACACTTGTGGCTTGCCACACTTTTCTAGCTACATGGTCCACATGTCATAGACTCAACTTCTTCCCAAATCTTGCCACACTTGTGGTGGCCATTTTGTTAGCCACATTTTTTGTGGCAGACACACTTTGCCTAAGCTTAGTTGTGGCAAAGTTATTCATGAATGAAATTAAACCATGGAGTCTTCTAGATTCTACATGTGGCACAATCTGGTGGAATGTAGATGATATCCAACGGCCAGTAGTGCTCGCATTTGCCATCTTTGTACCGTCGGATTGGCTTCATCCAACGACCAACTTTCAAAGTTATTGACACACTATATAGGGAGTCTAGATATAGATGTGCCGGCCCGTTGCAATGGATCCAAAGTATATCTATTTAGTGGAGTGCACTCTAAACACATTATCTATTTATTTTCTCTAACCTTCCGTAGCCATGCAACCAAGCCACATAAGCTTCATGGGTGCCCCCCCACATCATATTATTCATACTACGTTGACTGAAAAAAGATAAATCACCCAAAACAAGATCTTCCCGTTTTTTGTTCCTACGATGCTGTGCTGTGCATGTACCTACTAGTTGTATAGTGGTAGTACTAGTTGTATGGTACAAACTTGGTACTAGTAGGAGTAGAGTAGTACGGAATACTCCTACTCTATCAATGAGCCCCATCTGACACCAAATTTCTTGGCTTCCTTGCTACAGCTAGATCTTCCCCACATTTCTGTTTTCCAACCCAGCAGCGGGCGGGGTGCGGTTTGCCAATAGTCGGTTTGCTCAACGAAGGTCCCACATGAAAGTGAAAACGCTAGGCGACATGCCTTCCCTAAGCTATATGTCGTGCCGGACGGGCCGTGGAGTACTCCTGATTCTCGGGCGTGTGAGGGGGGGGAGTGCGACGTGAACGCGGCATGTCTTTTCCTTTTACTAGCAATGTGCCCATGTGTTGTGACGGATCCAAAGTAGTAGCATCATAGTACTTGTTCACAAACTTGAAAGAAATCACTCTTGTTTTGATATACTCCTAATATATTAGTCCCTCCGTTCCTAAATATTTATCTTTTTAGAGATTACAAATGGACTATCACATACGGATTATATAGACATATTTTGAACTGTAGATTCACTCATTTTGCTCCGTATGTAGTCACTTATTGAAATCTCTAGAAAGACAAATATTTAGGAACAAAGGGAGTACTTTTCACTCAAAATATATTTCTCAGCCTGTTTTGATGAGGTGAGGGAGGGATGTGGTTGCTTTCAAGATAATAAGGGGTTTTCTGCAAATTCGAGCAGAGAAGTGGGCTATTGTTGCAAAAATGCCACAACTTACCTAACAACCGTTAGATGCAGATCTAATGGTCAGAAACGACGGATGGCAGACACACCACCATCACCAACTGAGTCTTTTATAGGAGTAGGAGTAGTGAAACATGTATAAATTGTAACATTTTGGTTCTGCTCCTTGGCATGATTGATAGATAGAAATAACGATTAGAAACGCTAGGGCAGGGCTATTTCCGCCAGATAAGCAGGGTACGTAGTAGCTAGGTTGGTGCATCGTCGGTTTGGTCACACACGGTCCGACATGTTCTAGTGTTTCTAGCAAGATGCCTGCACGTTGCACGAAGTTGATGGAAAAGGTAAGCACAACTTATAAGTTGACGAATGGAGTACTAGTTATAGTGATGCATATAATTAAGCAAAGGGATCACACATGTCGGTATTGATTGGAACGAGAATGCAACAACACAATAAGAATTAAGGCCACGATGATGATGCGATCGCAGTGGTGGTTACATAAGGCAAGAAGAAAGATGCATCCATCAACGTATGACCTCCTCGTCCTCAAGTTAGTGCGCCGGGCCACCGACCGGCGGCTAAGGAGCGGTGGCTTTTGTGGCGAGGTCGAGGTGCTTCTGAGCAAAGGCATCCAAGGCTTCGAGCCGGTTGAGGAAGGCCAACGTCGTAGCATCCTCACTGGTCTTGTAGATACCTATGTACATGATTTGCTCATACACGTGGATGTGTAGGTCGATGAATTCTTGCAGGGCAAGGCGCCTCGCGGCGAGCGCGACCTGCAGGTGGACATTCTTCATGGCGTCGGCGGCCAGTCGCAGGGCCACCAATGCTTGAAAGAGGTTCCGGCCATGGAGGCCGATTAGGGTGGTAGGCAATGAGGAGCCCGGGCGCGCGAGATGGAGGAGTACGACGATGTCGTCCGTGAGCTTCTCGAGGACGGTGAACTTGTTGGTGGTGGCAACGATCATCTGGTCCAACTGAGAGTCGTAGTTGGCGTCGACGACGGCCATCCACCAGCCATTCGCCAACACCGTCTGGAGACGATCCTCAGCGCCATGCCGCAGGCCGGCGTCGTGGACCATCTGGCATAGCCGCTGTCCGCTCACGCGCATCGCCACCATGGGTCTGGAGCGAGGACTTTTGCGCGTAGTGTAGGTGCTTAGGCAAATGCTTAGGTGCGTATGATGTGGTAGATGCATTGGAATGGAGGGGCGCCTTTATATGAGGGAAAACTGCGTTGCATTCACATGGTGCAACCTCTTTTCCCGGTCCTCCCCCCATTACTTCCCTCATGCATTAATTGAAGGAGGATGCATTGGTTGTTCAACATTTTGGGAACCGCTACTCCCTCCCTCGTCTGCATTAAAGCCATATCGGGAACTCCACCGCCCGCTGTCAAATCGAATAGTACTGCGCTGCTCGCTGCACGCCCGGTTGAACACGCCTCCTTGCCTCCATTAAACCCGCATGCAAACCAAAAAAACCTACTCCGGCCACACGTCCGTTCATGAGCGGGCCGGAATTAAACGCAACACCGGCCGAGCTCCTCCTGTCTGCCCTCAGTTTAAGCGACGCCAGACACCGGCCAAGCTCCTACTGTCCGCCCTCTATTTACACGAGGCTAGATAGACATCGGGCAAGAATCGCACCCCTTCGCCGCTCCCCCATATCCTCCTTCACCATTTTCTCCACTCTTTCAATGGCTTCTGAGGAGCCGTTCTCTGGCATATTACCCGGCTGGGTGGCCCGCCGAGCCCTCCGGATACGGGCGAGGCCGCTCGGTGCTTCACCAACCTCACTTGGCCCGACGGAGCCAGTTGCCGCCCCAAGCAGGTGCGTGGTTCAGCAACTCGCCGCTCCAATTCAGCTCGATGAGGAGTGGCGAGTTGCTCCATGCCGGCACGGTGGCGAGCACACCGGTACGGGCGTCATTGCTGCCGCGTCGTACCGCGCCACCAGTGTCTATGGGCGCGCCTCCCGTGCCTGCGGCAGCACCATGCAGGAAGAGACAGAAGCCGGGTGCGTGGAGAGCAATGAGTCGGTGGCCAAATTCTCCGTGTCCGCCGCCATCATCGAGGAGAAGTAGAACACGGGAGGCCGCCGCCACTTGGGTCCCATGAAGGCACCGTCGAGGCGACGACTGCGCATTCAGGTGGTTTCTTTGCTACTTCATCTCTTCCGAGGACCTTCCTCGACCCTGCAAGTGTCTGCCAGACATGAGGAACACAAAGGGCCCCGTGGGCAGCCATTTAGATTATGTACTCCCTCTCCAGCTGGCGGGAAATATTTGTTATAAGAATGGATAAATTGTATGTATCTTTAACTAAAATAAGTCTAGATACATCCATTTCTAGGACAAGTATTTACGGATGGAGGGAGTATTCATTACACGAAGAGAGCCGGATTAGCACCGCTTAGTTCATGTAAATATAATGAAATCCATCATGTTTATATGAAGATCCGGCTTTTTTATACGAAATCCTTCATGCTTACATGAAATCAGTCCGTGTTTGCATGAATTTCATCTGGTTGGTTAGAGTTGTGAAAATGTATGCCGCTGGCGTTTGATGTCGTCCTCCGCGGAAGGAAGAGGGAGGAAATTTGCCGGCTGCCGTTGGAGATGCTCTTATGCTGGAAATAATAGAGTGACATCCAATCCATTTGAGTTAATTGCGTGTATGATTGTCCCTCTATAAAAAGTTAATTGCATGTACAATGTACACGTGACTTGCAGGGTGGCTACAACTTCGTATAGCAAGTTAAAAAGAAACAAGTCCATCCGTAATCTTGTATTCTAAGTACTCTATGGGTTCCACTATCAGTACAGTAGTGAAAGAAGTATATATGAAATAAGTAATATATAATATAAAAATCTAAAGTTAAAGGCAGAATTCGAACTCATGTCATCGCGTTGCGAGCATCCGACGCTAACCAGTCTAGCACATTTTTGTTGTAGACCATGCTGGAGATATATCTCCATGTCTACTCTTATACTCCATGCATTCCTAAATACTCCCTCAGTTCCCAAATATAAGACCTTTTAGGGATTCCACTATAGAGTATATACGGAGCAAAATGAGTGAATCTACACTCTAAAGTATGTCTATATACATCCCTATGTAGTTTATAGTAGAATCTCTAAAAGGTCTTATATTCAGGAACGGAGGGAGTATTTGTCTTTTCAGATTTCAAATGGACTACCACATATGGATGTGTATGTAGACATATTTTAGAGTGTAGATTCACTCATTTTGCTCCATATGTAGTCACTTGTTGAAATCTCTAAAAAGACAAATATTTAGGAACGGAGGGAGTAGAAAACAGAGTTGGTGATGATGGTGTGCGTGCCATCCTCCAATATAGGCCGTCAGATTTATATCTAACGGATAGGAAGGAAACTATGGAAATTTTGCAAAAATATACCCACACCCCTCTCCATGTTCGCAAATACGGCCTTCCCTCATTCATCCTTTTCTCTCACAAGATAAACTACTCATACAAATGCATCTTGATGTTCCGTGCAACGCACGGGCATCTAGCTAGTTTCTTTTAAAATAGTTACTGGGTTGAAGTGATATATTTTATGTCTGCCCCGAATGATTTAAGATTCACTAGTAGTAACAAAGAAAAGGTTGCCTTGTTAATTAACAGTAAACAGGGTGAAAACTATCACATGAGGCCGGTAAAAATGAGGCACACTGGGTTCAGCGTCATCATCACTACAGTTGTGCGCGCGCGAGAAGTCTAAATATCGAGGGGGCTACTGAGCGAGGCACAAAGACACAATGTCCGAGAGAGAAACCAATTGACAGATTATGATCAGATCGAGTTGTCACCCTTCTGCTGTCATTGTTGGGGTGGGGAGGGGGAGGAGAGAAAGACGTACCGAGAGTGTGCGCGGTAGGCACAGAGGCACAACTAGCGAGTGTGTGTGTGTGTGTTTGAAAGAAGAGTAGATAGATTACTATTAAGATCGAGGTGCCACCCTACTCCTTCGGCGTCGGGTAGTGTGTGTGTGTGTGTGCATGTGTGTGTGTGTGTGTGTTTGAGAGAGAAGCCAGTTGATAGATTAGTATCAAGATCAAGGTGTCACTCTACTCCTTCGGTGTTGGGAAATGTGTGTGTGTGGTTGTGTGGGTGTGGGTGGGTGTGTCGGGGGGGGGGCAGTGACACATACATATCTCTACTCTTATGAAAAACAAAGTTGGTGATGATGGTGTTCCTGCCATCCTGCAATATAGGCCATCCGATTTATATCCAGTGGATAGGAAGGAAATTGTGGCAATTTTGCAAAAAGATACCCACACCCCTCTCAGCATTTGCAAATAAGGCATTCCCTCGTTCATCCTTTTTTCCCACAAGATAAACTACTCATACAAATGCATCTTGATGTTCCGTGCAACGCATGTGCATCTTGCTAGTAGGGAGAAGGAGTTTGTGTGACACATATCTAGCTATATTAAGGGATAGGTAGATAGCATTTGTGCGAGGCATACTTAAAGCATCATGAAGATAAACAAAATTGGGTGCATGCAAATGCAAGCATGTGTGTGTGTGTGTGTGAGAGAGAGAGAGAGCGAAATCTCAAAACAAAAGGTGCTCTGCTGGAATCCCATTGTATGTATTCATATGGTTCCGGAACTCAAGTTAACCTTAGGCATATGTGTGAGAGACATTATTATACTTTGAGACATTAGTGGCAGTGGGTGGGCGGAATTAAAGGGGTGGGCGTGTTCGACAGAGAGAGCGTGTGTGTTTTTGTGTGAGAGACTTGTAGGACAGGGTAGAAAGACGAATTCTAACCTTGATGGAGGGAGAGAAATACACGAAGTGCGCGTATGTGATTCCGATGCCCATAGGGAAGTGAGATATGTATGCGTGTGAGAGAGATTGCACAATTCATTCACAAATCACTATCTAGCGATCGTGGACGTGCATCGCTTGAACATAAATCAATATCTACTTCATATCGTGGCCAAAGGTACAATATCGATTCAACGCTATAAAGATTGGACACTCACGTATCACATTTTTTTCTATTTAAATAAACCTTTTCAGCTGTGCATGCCAAAGTTACAGTGATGTTTCTTCAAACAACCAATGTAGCTATCATGTACATGCACCATTGTTACTCTTGCATTCAAAATCATTAGTCTTGGATGATTTAAGGTTCTATTATGAAGTAATATATGTAATATTCATATACGAATTCAACGGGTACGCAATTTATGAAATGGAGGCTATGTAATATATGAGGTAACACTTTTAAGTAGCGGACTACAATATCCATTTCTTTTTGTGCGCCTCTACACTAACACGTCAATGCATTATGTTTAAAGTAAATAACCAATTGCACTAAATTATCTATTTACACAAGAAATACATAGGCTGAGCGTTTGATCCCTTTTTTGTGAACGCGCCACTACACCCATAGGATTGGCCGTGCCCGTGTGAACGTCCAAGTTATCAGCGCATCATCCCGAGTTATTGTCTTTTTTCCTGGGGTGGACTTCACACCAGTTATTAACTGCTGACGCGTGCCCCGTGTACACAGTCTCGCATGACCTTCCCGCTAGCACGGTCCAAAATTAGTTGAAACTGGATACGAACGATCCCGCGGGCGGCAAAATCCCCCGCCTCCTTCTAAAATTTCTGCCACCTTAGTCTTTAGCATGCGAAATTCCCCTTTTGTCCTTGGTGCACGGAGACGAACAGTTACAATACCGCCCTCATCTACATAATAGGTCGGGGCTGCTTTGGTAACTTCCGGTTCCCCCCACTACAGGGTACCCCCATTTCCTCTCCCCCTCCCACAAAAATGACTAACTCCACAGCACTAAAGCATCTTACATCACGCCACCCGTACTTCATCGGCCTTTCTCCCCTCCCCTCTCAAAACCCTAGCCTGCTCATCCACCGGCGTACCAGAGCCCATTCACTGCCAGCGGCGTCCACCTCGCCGGATCTACTTCTGCGGTCGCATCTACCCCTCCCACCTCGCCTAGAAACAAGTAGACTGCTCATCCACCACTGTACCAGAACCCATTCAGTGCCGGCCTTGTCCACGGCGCCGGATCTGCTTCATCGGTACTCTCCTCAACCGCAACGCATCTGCAGCGGCTCATTCGTACTCCCCACCGGAGACGCTTCGTCCACACCCCCCCGGAGTTGCCCACCGATGCCCCCGTCGACGGCCTCTGATCCTCTTCGCCGACACCTTCCTCAACCCTACCAGAGCCGCTTCGCTGACACCATCGTCAACCCCACCGGAGTAGCTTCGCCTATACCATTCTCAACCCTACCAGGTCCGCTTGCCAACTCACAAGTCCACGGCCTCAGATCCGCTTCCTCGCACCCTCATCCAACCTATGGAGCAGCTTCTGATGCCCCGTCCACGGCCGCAGATCCGCATCGTCGACACCATCCTTATCCCAACCACCGGAGCAGCTTCACCTACGCCCTCGTCCACGGACACAGATCCTCTTAGCCCACACCATAGTCCACCCTACCGGAGCCGCTCCACAAACACCCTACTCGACGGTTCTAGATCTCCTTACCGGACCCCGACAGCCAGCGCAGCATCATCACCCTTCACATTTCTAACCTGATTCCCACTGTCTGGCATGATGCCAAGCACCCGCCACGGCTTAGGTACTTGTCACCTTTAAACCCGTCCAGCATCACCCGCCCGATGTACTTCAAATATACTAACAGGTCGTTGTTACCTGTTATGCAGCTGGCAAAAACTACAAGGACGATGTTTCTTCTGGATCTAACAGCTTGGCCAACCAAGATCCTGGACTGAGGCATTGCTATGATCTTGTAAGTGCGTCTCTCTCTCTCTCTTGTATTGTTCTATGCCTACCAGCGTGCTTTGCTAGGATTTTCGACTAGTAATCCCTTTGTGCAGACAATGATTTCTACTACTGGCTGCTAAATTAGATATGTAGATGTCATACATGATACTACCTCGTACCTCCGTTCCTAAATATAAGTCTTTCTAGAGATTCCACTATAGGCTACATACGGAGCAAAATGAGTGAATCTACACTCGAAAATGCATCCATATACATCTGTATGTGGTCCATACTGGAATCTCTACAAAGACATATATTTAGGAACAGAGGCAGGTCATTACACAAAATCATAGGTGGCATGTAGGAATTCTAGTGCACTACATTAGGCTCCCTTAGAGTGCCTGCTAGTCCAGCACACCGAATCATGGCTAGTTTATCCTACGCACACAATCATTAATTGGTGGTTTAAATATGCGCAAGGGGTATGCAATGTATTATCATGTAGAGATGTCTGAAATTAGCCGTGTCAACTTGCAGATAGGGTTAGACAATGAGAAAGTACAAGATGTATGTGGCAATTTCATGGAACATCGCAAAAAAAAGGAGAGGCAGTGGTGAGCCTATACAGTGTGCTATGGTACGTCACTCCTCCATTGCAATCATCGTGACATGTTATTTATATGTCAGTTCTATTGGCCAAGTTTCTTAGGGACAGTTATTACGAGTTATCCTAAGAAAATAAGCACCTGTGAGTATAAGCTCCATGTAATAAGCCAACCAGTTATTTTCATTGTGTTTTCAGCTTATCTTTGGTATGATCAGTGAAAAGTCTAGATTGCATTATATTTTTTCATTTTGCTGCCCATATGAAAATTAATTTGACTTGCAAACATAACAAATTGAACCCAATGCAGTAATTAATATGATAGGAAAACAGACCATCACTATTTTCTCAAAATGCAAATACAAAGATACCATCTACTTGGCACAATCTACTTTGGTCAATGTTTTCCATAGAAATCCCATTGCCTAATTTAAACGAAGAATGCATGACCCACATTTAAATGAAGAACAATTATTTATTGAAATTTGATGGTCCAAGTGGCTGGTTATTATCATATAGCATCACCACTTGAAACCATCATATAGCAGCAGCAGCTCATAGCAACTCATCATACAGCAGCAGCAGTGTGCAATTCATCATATACCAACAAAAGCTCATAGCAATTCATCATATAGCAGCAGCAGGAGCAGCTCATAGCAATTCATCATATAGCAGCAGCAGGAGGAGCAGCTCATAGCAATTCATCATATAGCATCAGCAGGAGCAGCTCATAGCAAATCATCATACAACAGCAGCAGGAGCAGCTTATAGCAACTCATCATATAGCAGTAGCAACAGCTCATAGCAGTTCATCATATAGCAGCAGCAACAACTCATAGCAATTCATCATATAGCAGCACCAGCTCATAGCAATTCATCATATAGCAGCAGCAGGAGCAGCTCATAGCAATGCATCATATAGCAGCAGTAGAAGCAGCTCATAGCAATTCAGCGTATAGTGGATCAGACTGAAAATTTGGCAAAAAAATCAGAGGAGATCCTCACCTTGTTGGATGAGCTCATCCTTCAACAACACCTCAAGGCCAAGGCCTGGGAGGTGGGGAGGGGGAATAAGGTGCCTTCTGCTGCAGTGTGGCATCGGCCATAGTTGTGCAGCGCCTGCCGGAGTAGTGCGTTGGACGAACCACAGTGGAGCAGCTGCTGGAGACCATGAGAATGAGCAGCAGCGCCAGAGGGAGGATAAGCCAGGGAGATTTGCCCCTACCCACCAGCCATGTAGCCTAGCTGGACAGAGCATTGTCGAGGACCAGGCAAGATGGGACCAGTGGCGACGGCTCGCTAGAGTGACCCTAGTGCTACAGGCAGGGGATCGAGGTAGAGGGAAAGGGGAGAGGAGATGCAAGCGGGCAGGGCAATGAACGCTTGCGTGCTTGTTTTTACTTGAGGGTGAGGTGTGACATGGGAGTCAGCAATTGCATTTTGAGTGTAATATAGGCAGACAACAGAGTCATTTCACTATTCCCCTTCCCTTCAATTTTTAGTGAGGTTCTACCCGAAACACCCCCTTCCAAAGCGAAATTAGTTAAGCCCAAGCCCATAACTCAAAAGTGACTTCTTTACATCTTTTATGGCTTATTTTTACAATAAGCCCTAAAAAGGCGGAATAGAACTGGCCCTTAACCTGCAATTCAATTGTGCGTGCAATGATGAATCACTCCTACCTGCTATAGTGTACATTTAGGCATCATCCTACATGGCATAACCTAATACATGTGCATTCCATTGTAGAATCTAGAATATGCAATGTTTATGTTAGTTCATACGTTGCACATGATGTTTAAATGCCCCTTAAATCTGGTCAGTCAAGTGATGGTCTTTAAGCCTCCTTCTTTGCTTCTTTTTTTGATATGTAAGATTTGCTCACACATATGTTCAATTGCTTGTTTGCATCAGCCAGCCATACTAGGACTGTTTGCTTTGATTACTTGTTGTTCTTGACCTAACACTCTAACAGAGCTTGTCAACAATTTAAACACTAAGGGCTGCTGTAGTGGGGCCTTTTCTAACTCATAGGTGACATAAAGGTTTGGCTGTACACTAAAGTAGGCTCTCCAAGAGTACCTGGAGATCCAGTTCGAAGGTATGCCTTGTTTTTACATAGTGCAGACATAGTAAATGCTCATTTCATTGTGTGCAAGTGCAAGAGATGCGTCATGTTTCATTATGTGGTGTTGTTTTGTTATAATCTCATCCTTTTGTGTTCACAGATCGGAAAGTATGCATATTTATCTTCCAAGGAGACGAGTAACTAGTTTGTGTCACCTTGTAGAGGGGGTGCAATGAAGATAAGATTGAGGATTTCCAAGTACAAGATGTTAGGAAGGAGCCTTGCAAAAGAAGTAGGAGCTACGCTGAGCCTCTTCAACCTGGTAAGGTAAGTCACTGTATGCAACTCAACAATTCAATTCCTTGTTTGTTTCAGGCATAGTTAATTTGCTCTTTTCAATTGCTTTATTTGTCCTCAGTTAGTGAGATGCCCAAAGAATGATGTCTGATGTTGGGTACTTGTATAACTATTAGTTCACATAATTAAAGGCCTTACCATTTAATAACTCTGGCGAAGTGTGCCTGAAGCTTTGAAGTCTATTAACCAACTATTATTGCATGAGGCTCACAATCTAGTTTATACTAGGCTAATGATTGCATAGTTTTGCTTGCTGTAGTATGTTTGTATGAAACCCTCTGCTATTCATTATGTTCCCTAAGACATTAATTGAGCTACAGAATGGCCAACTGCTTGCTTACTTCTACGGAACGTGATGTCTAAATTTGTAACTTGTCTGTCTTTTGGATTGGGCCCCAACATCATGCTCCTCTAGTGAGCAAAGAGAGATTTCTGTATGCAGGCTGCACAAACTACCTTTTTAATAATTTTTAAAATATCACCTGCTTATGCTTCATGACGTGTAACATTATTGTTAGTCCTGTTTTGCCATGTACAAAATAGTCTGTCTTGCTTGCTTCACTGTTGTAACTATATTTTTTCCCTAGTCATGTGTACTTACAGAAACATTTCAGGATGAAGTGACATCAACACAAAGATCTGCGAGCAGTGCAGCATGGCCGTTACCGAATAATTATGGATTGGAATTGGAATGTGCTGATGTTCTCGAGCATCAACTAGAGGTGGCAAGACAACGTGTACATGATTCTCAACGTACAATCAACAAGTTGAGACTGGACATGTAGGTATTAGATGCAGGAGTCAAAAAATTAAACAAGACACTGAGGTAACAACGAAGGAATTGGAGATTTTGCAGACTGAAATTTGTGCTATCTAAATCCGGCCAATCCTATTTTCTAAAGAGATTATAGTTCAAATGGTAAGTTATGTTGATGCGTGTCCATGATGTAGGAGATGTATTTGACCAGTGCATATAATTTGCTGTTTGTGTATGCTTTATTATCACTACTGCCGAACCATAATGCCCAGTGGGTATAATCGGCTATAATTTCTTTATTGTATAGTGTAGGATTATTCTACATTTCTATGCCTTAGTCTCTTTATTGTATAGTGTATGTTTCTAGAGGTGATAGTATAGAGTAGGATAATTCTTTGAATATGCTATATCGTTCAAATGGGGGCCAACTCGCCCAAACGTTGTAGCGACCATGGCCCTCCACAGGCCGTACGATCCATGGGCCATCTACGGGACGGACGATCCATGGCCTTCTATGGCCGTCGAATCTGTGGGCCTTCTATGGGCTGTCGGATCCATGGGCCTTCTATCGGTTGTCGGATCCATGGGCCTTCTATGGGCCATCGGATCAATGGGCCTTCTATGGGCCATTGGATCAATGGGGCTTCTACGGGCCGTCTCATCTATGGGCCTTGTACGGGTCGTATAAGGGGCCGTAAATGGGCTAGAGTGGAAATCATACGTTTTATGGGCTGACCATAACGGGCCTTTAATAGGCTGTATTTGATGATGCTATGAAAATGGCCTAACAGATTAACGGGCCACAAATGGGCCGACTGTATCCACGGGCAGTGTTTGGTCCACAAGCAGAAAAGGCCAGTAACGGGCCGTAAGTAACCGAATGCTTGAAATGAGCCCAAGAATAAATGGGCCCTGAGAAGGCCGAAAGGTAACACGGGCTAGAAACGACCCAATGGAATAATGGGCCGCTAATGGGTATAAAGCGATACACTGTTCATTACGGGCCGGTTTCACCACGGGTCGTTAATGGGCCAAGAGTTACAAAGGGACTCATTTGGGCCGAAATACATCATGGACCATACATGGGCCGGAAGTTACAATGGGCTGGAATCATATTGGACGGCCCAGATGACGCTACTGGGCCTAATTCTGGTAGGCCGTAACGGGCCATGAGTTAGCGTGCTGTAAATGGGCTATATGCGAACATGCCGTTAACAGGCCTTTCCGTGGGCCAGCCCGCCACCTTTTGACCAAGTCAAAGGGGTCGACCTTTTCATAGGAATGGGCCTCTGTTGGGACGTGCCACGTGTCGACGTATCATAGGCGCCTTGGGTCCAATAGTGGATGACATCTGTCCCAACGGTGAGCCGACACATGTTTCCTCCATCCAATGATGATTTTACACGTGGAAAATCCCATTGGTCGGGGCTGTTAACGGGTTACCGGATCCAAAACCGGACCTGATAGCTTAACGGCGTTCCGTTACGGTGGATGTCACGTGTCGGTCACCCTTGAGGAAAGCACTTTTGTGATGCGCTATATATCGTCATGGAAGTGGACACTTCCATGACGATAATTTTGGTAATGTCATGGAACACTTCTACGACAGCACAGGTATGACTATCTTGATTCTGTCATAAAATTGTCATGGATGTACATGCATGACAAAAACGCGACCTACTGTGACAAACACGTATCATCACGGAAGTGTATTTTTTTTGTAGTGACCCAGGCCCATGAGAATGCCAAGCTGTTTAAAGAAAAGGTTAAAGGATGGCATGACAAAAGGATACAAAAATGTGAGTTTAATGTAGGTGATTATGTATTGTTATACAACTCTCGTTTAAGATTTTTTGCTGGAAAACTCCTCTCTAAATGGGAAGGTCCTTACGTTATCGAGGAGGTCGATCGTTCTGGTGCCATAAAAATCAACAACTTCAAAGGCACAAATCCGAGGGTGGTGAACGGTCAAAGAATCAAACATTATATCTCAGGTAATCCTATAAATGTTGAAACTAATGTTATTGAAATCGTAACACTGGAGGAGTATATAAGGGACACCTTCCAGAACATTTCAGCCTCCAAAAAGGAAGAGGTATGTGGTAAGGTAAGTAAACCGACTCCAAAACAGTTCTAATAGCAATTTTTCTCCGTTTTGGAATATTTTATGTATAAAGGTAAGTAATAAAGAAAGAGAGGTTTTCACGTATAAATATACTATCTTGGACATATTTTATGATTGTGAGCACTCATTAAAATATGACATGCTAAAAAGTTGATGTTGGACAAGGAAGACAATGTAACGGGTTATGCTTTCTTACATCCGAAATAAATTATATTGTCATGGATCATCCAACATGTTGAGCTTGCCTTTCCCCCTCATGCTAGCCAAATTCTTCGCACCAAGTAGAGATACTACTTGTGGTTCCAAGTGTCCTTAACCCAGTTTTTCCATGAGAGTCCACCATATCTACCTATGGATTGAGTAAGATCCTTCAAGTAAGTTGTTATTGTTGCAAGCAATAGAAATTGCTCTCCAAATATGCATGATTTATTAGTGTGGAGAAAATAAGCTTTATATGATCTTGTGATGTGGAAGAAATAAAAGCGACGGCCCGCATAATAAAGGTCCATATCACAAGTGGCAATATTAAGTGACGTTCTTTTGCATTAAGATTTTGTGCATCCAGCCATAAAAACACATGACAACCTCTGCTTCCCTCTGCGAAGGGCCTATCTTTTATTCTTGTCTTATACTTCATACAAGAGTCATGGTGATCTTCACCTTTCCTTTTTACATTTTATCCTTTGGCAAGCATAGTGTGTTGGAAAGAACCTGATATATATAGCTAATTGGATGTGAGTTTTCATGAACTATTATTGTTGACATTACCCTTGAGGTAAAAGGTTGGGAGGCAAAACTATAAGCCCCTATCTTTCTCTATGTCCGATTAAAACTTCATACCCTTAAGTATTGCATGAGTGTTAGCAATTGTGAAAGACTAAATGATAGTTGAGTATGTGGACTTGCTGAAAAGCTCTTATATTGCCTCTTTCCGATGTTATGATAAATTGCAATTTCTTCAATGACTGAGATTATAGCTAATTGGATGTGAGTTTTCAATGAAGTTTCTGATTCATACTTGAAATTGTGAATGAATTGTTACTTTAGCATAATAAATCATATGACAATATGTCTGTGTTGTTATTCTAAGAATGATCACGATTCCCTCATGTTCGTATTTTATTTTATTGACACTTCTATCTCTAAACATGTGGACATATTTTTCAATATCGGCTTCCGCTTGAGGACAAGCGAGGTCTAAGCTTGGGGGATTTGATACGTCCATTTTGCATCAGGCTTTTATATCGATATTATTGCATTATGGGCTCTTATTACACATTATGTCACAATACTTATGCCTATTCTCTCTTATTTTACAAGGTTTACACGAAGAGGGAGAATGCCGGCAGCTGGAATTCTGGGCTGGAAAAGGAGCAAATATTAGAGACCTATTCTGCACAACTCCAAAAGTCCTGAAACTCCACGGGAGTCATTTTTAGAATATACAAAAATTATTGGGCGAAGGAAGCACCAGAGGGGGCCACCCACCATCCATGAGGGTGGGGGCGCACCCTACCCCCTGGGCGTGCCCCCTGTCTCGTGGGCCCCCTGGCAGGCCTCCGGTGCCCATCTGTGGCTATATGACGTCTTTCGCCCTGGAAATAATCATAAGCAAGCTCTCTGGACAAAACTCCGCCGCCACAAGGCGGAACCTTGGTGGAACCAATCTAGGGCTCCGACGGAGCTGTTCTGCCGGGGAAACATCCCTCCGAAAGGGGGAAATCATCACCATCATCGTCACCATCGATCCTCTCATCGGGAGGGGGTCAATCTCCATCAACATCTTCACCAGCACCATCTCATCTCAAACCCTAGTTCATCTCTTGTATCCAATCTTTGTCCCAAAACCTCAGATTGGTACTTGTGGGTTGCTAGTAGTGTTGATTACTCCTTGTAGTTGATGCTAGTTGGTTTATTTGGTGGAAGATCATATGTTCAGATCCTTTATGCATATTAATACCCCTCTGACTATGACCATGAATATGCTTTGTGAGTAGTTACGTTTGTTCCCGAGGACATGGGAGAAGTCTTGCTATAAGTAGTCATGTGAATTTGGTATTCGTTCGATATTTTGATGAGATGTATGTTGTCTTTCCTCTAGTGGTGTCATGTGAACGTCGACTACATGACACTTCACCATTTTTTGGGACTAGGGGAAGGCATTGGGAAGTAATAAGTAGATGATGGGTTGCTAGAGTGACAGAAGCTTAAACCCTAGTTTATGCGTTGCTTCGTAAGGGGCTGATTTGGATCCATATGTTTCATGCTATGGTTAGGTTTACCTTAATACTTCTTTTGTAGTTGCAGATGCTTGAAAGAGGGGTTAATAATAAGTGGGATGCTTGTCCAAGTAAGGGCAGTACCCAAGCACCGGTCCACCCACATATCAAATTATCAAAGTACCAAACGCGAATCATATGAACGTGATGAAAACTAGCTTGACGATAATTCCCATGTGTCCTCGGGAGCGCTTTCCTTTATATAAGAGTTTGTACAGGCTTGTCCTTTTCTAAAAAAAGGATTGGGCCATCTTGCTGCACCTTATTTACTTTTGTTACTTGTTACCCGTTACAAATTACCTTATCACAGAACCTTCTGCTACCGATAATTTCAGTGCTTGCAGAGAATACCTTATTGAAAACTACTTATCATTTCCTTCTCCTCCTCATTGGGTCCGACACTCTTACTTATGGAAAGGACTACGATAGATCCCCTATACTTGTGGGTCATCAATGATCCATTCTTAGCAACGAATATCTTGCCTTGGGATCTGTGATAGAAGGTGTACCCAACAGTCTCCTGTGGGTATCCTATGAAGACACATTTCTCCGATTCGGGTTCAAGCTTATCAGGTTCAAGCTTTTTCACATAAGCATCGCAGACCCAAACTTTAAGAAACGACAACTTGGATTTCTTTCCAAACCAAAATTCATAAGGTGTCGTCTCAACGGATTTTGATGGTGCCCTATTTAACGTGAATGCAGTTGTCTCTAAAGCATAACCACAAAACGATAGCGGTAAATCAGTAAGAGACATCATAGATCGTACCATATCTAATAAAGTGAGGTTACGACATTCGGACACACCATTATGCTATCGTGTTCCAGGTGGCATGAGTTGCGAAACTATTCTGTATTGTTTCAAATGAAGACCAAACTCATAACTCAAATATTCACCTCCATGATCAGATCGTAGAAACTTAATTTTCTTGTTACGATGATTTTCCACTTCACTCTGAAATTCTTTGAACTTTTCAAATGTTTCAGACTTATGTTTCAATAGGTAGATATACCCATATCTACTCAAATCATCTGTGAAGGTAAGAAAATAACGATACCCGCCGCGAGCATTAACACTCATCAGACCACATACATCAGTATGTATTATTTCCAACAAGTCTGTTGCTCGCTCCATTGTTCCGAAGAACGAAGTCTTAGTCATCTTTCCCATGAGGCATGGTTCGCAAGCATCTAGTGATTCATAATCAAGTGATTGCAAAGCCCATCAACATGGAGTTTCTTCATGCACTTTAGACCAATATGACCTAAACGGCAATGCCACAAATAAGTTGCACTATCATTATTAAACTTATATCTTTTGGCTTCAATACTATGAACATGTGTATCATTACTATCAAGATTTAGTAAAAATAGACCACTCATTAAGTGTGCATGACCATAAAAGATATTAATCATATAAATAGAACAACCATTAATCTCTGATTTAATTGAATAACTGTCTCACATCAAACAAGATCCAAATATAATGTCCATGCTCAACGCTGGCACCAGATAACAATTATTTAGGTATAAAACTAATCTCAAAGGTAGATGTAGAGGTAGCATGCCGACGGCGACCACATCGACTTTGGAACCATTTCCCACGCGCATCGTCACCTCATCCTTAGCCAATCTTCACTTAATTTGTAGCCCCTGTTTCGAGTTGCAAATGTTAGCAACTGAACCAGTATCAAATACCCAGGCGCTGCTGCGGGCATTAGTAAGGTACACATCAATAACAAGTATATCAAATATACCTTTCACTTTGCCATCCTTCTTCTCCGCAAAATACTTGGCGCAGTTCACCTTCCAGTGACCAGTTCCTTTGTAGTAGAAGCACTCAGTCTTAGGCTTAGGTCCAGACTTGGGCTTCTTCACTTGAGCAGCAACTTGCTTGCCGTTCTTCTTGAAGTTCCCCTTCTTCCCTTTACCCTTTTTTCTTGAAACTGGTGTTCATGTTGACCATCAACACTTGATGCTCCTTCTTGATTTCTACCTCCGCAGCCTTTAGCATTGCGAAGAGCTCGAGAATTGTCTTATCCATCCCTTGCATATTATAGTTCATCACGAAGCTCTTGTAGCTTGATTGAAGAACTTTGTCAATGACACTATCATCAGGAAGATTAACTCCCAGCTAAGTCAAGTGGTTGTGGTACCCAGACATTCTGAGTATATGTTCACGGACAGAACTATTCTCCTCCATTTTGCAGCTGTAGAACTTATTGGAGACTTCATATATCTCAATCCGGGCATTTGCTTGAAATATTAATTTCAACTACTGGAACATCTCATATGCTCCATCACGTTCAAAATGTCGTTGAAGTCTCGGTTCTAAGCCGTAAAGCATGGCACACTGAACTATCGAGTAGTCATCAGCTTTTCTCTGCCAGATGTTCATAACATCTCATGTTGCTCCTGCAGTGGGTTTGTCACCTAGCGTTGCTTCCAGGACGCAATTCTTCTATGCAACAATGAGGATAATCCTCAAGTTACGGACCCAGTCCGTATAATTGCTACCATCATTTTTCAACTTAGCTTTCTCTAGGAACACATTAAAATTCAACGGAACAACAACACGGGCCATCTATCTACAACAACATATACATGCAAAATACTATCAGGTACTAAGTTCATGATAAATTAAAGTTCAATTAATCATATTACTTAAGAACTCCCACTTAGATAGACATCCCTCTAATCATCAAAGTGATAATGTGATACATATCAACTAAACCATGTCCGATCATCACGTGAGATGGAGTAGTTTTCCATGGTGAACATCACTATGTTGATCATATCTACTATATGATTCACGCTCGACCTTTCGGTCTTAGTGTTCTGAGGCCATATCTGCATATGCTAGGCTCATCAAGTTTAACCCGAGTATTCTGCGTGTGCAAAACTGGCTTGCACCCGCTGTATGTGAACGTAGAGCTTATCATACCCGATCATCACATGCTGTCTCAGCACGATGAACTGTAACAATGGTGCATATCAGGGAGAACACTTGTACCTTGAAATTTAGTGAGAGATCATCTTATAATTCTACCGCCGAACTAAGCAAAATAAGATGCATAGAGGATAAACATCATATGCAATCAATATAAGTGATATGATATGGCCATCATCATTTTGTGCCTTTGATCTCCATCTCCAAAGCACCGTCATGATTACCATCGTCACCGGCTTGACACCTTGATCTCCATCATAGTATCGTTGTCGTCTCGCCAACTATTGCTTGTATGACTATTGCTACCACTTAGTGATAAACTAAAGCAATTACATGGTGATTGCATTTCATACAATAAAGCGACAACCATATGGCTGCTGTCAGTTGCCGATAACTGTGTTACAAAACATGATCATCTCATACAACAATTTATATAATCACGTCTTGACCATATGAAATCACAACATGCCCTGCAAAAACAAGTTAGACGTCCTCTACTTTGTTGTTGCAAGTCTTACGTGGCTGCTACAAGCTGAGCAAGAACAATTCTTACCTACGCATCAAAAACCACAATGCGGTGTAGTGATTTCTTTTTGATCTTTTGAAAGAACCCCGTTCATTGAATCCGATTCAACTAAAGTTGGAGAAACTAACACCCACTAGCCACCTATGTGTGAAGCACGTCGGTAGAACCAGTCTTGCGTAAGCGTACGCGTAATGTCGGTCTGAGCCACTTCATCCAACAATACCCCTAAATCAAGAATCAACTAGTGACGACAAGCAATATGTATATACCCACGCCCACAACTCCTTTGTGTTCTACTCGTGCATATAACATCTACACATAGACCTGGCTCGGATGCCACTGTTGGGGAAGGCAGTAATTTCAAAAAAATTCCTACGCACACGCAAGATCCATCTAGGTGATGCATAGCAATGAGAGGGGATATAGTTGTCTATTTACCCTCGTAGACCGTAAGCAGAAGCGTTATGACAACACGGTTGATGTAGTCGTACGTCTTCATGATCCGACCGATCCTAGAACCGAAGGTGTCGTACCTCCGCGATCTGCACACGTTCAGCTCGGTGACGTCCCATGAACTCTAGATCCAGCTGAGGTCAAGGGAGAGTTTCGTCAGCACGACGGCATGATGAAGGTGATGATGAAGTTACCGACACAGCGCTTCGCCTAAGCACTACAACGATATGACCGGGGTAGAATTCTGTGGAGGGGGGCACCGCACAGGGCTAAACAATCAACTTGTGTCTCTATGGGGTGCCCCCTGATAACCTACAAGTATAGGGGATCGCAACAATTTTTGAGGGTAGAGTATTCAACCCAAATTTATTGATTCGACACAAGGGGAGTAAAAGAATACTCTCAAGTATTAACATTTGAGTTTTCAATTCAATCGCACCTGAAAGACTTAATATCTGCAGTAAAGTATTTAGTAGCAAAGTAATATGGAAGTAACGGTAACAGTGGCAAAAGTAACAATATTGGTTTTGTAGTGATTGTAACAGTGGCAATGGTAAAGTAACTAAGCAAAGATCAATATGTGAAAATCTAATAGGCAATGGATTAGTGATGGATAAATATGTCGGATGTGATTCCTCATGCAACAGTTATAACATAGGGTGACACAAAACTAGCTACAGTTCATCAATGTAATGTAAGCATGTATTCCGAATATAGTTATACATGCTTATGGAAAAGAACTTGCATGACATCTTTTGTCCTACCCTCCCGTGACAGCGGGGTCCTATTGGAAACTAAGGGATATTAAGGCCTCCATTTAATAGAGTACCGGAACAATGCATTAACACTTAGTGAATACATGAACTCCTCAGACTATAGTCATCACCGGGAGTGGTCCCGATTATTGTCACTTCGGGGTTACCGGATCATAACAAATAGTAGGTGACTATTGACTTGCAAAATAGGATCAAGAACTCACATATATTCATGGAAACATAATAGGTTCAAATCTGAAATCATGGCACTCGGGCCCTAGCGACAAGCATTAAGCATAGCAAAGTCATAGCAACATCAATCTCAGAACATAATGGATACGAGGGATCAAACCCTAACAAAACTAACTCGATTACATGATAAATCTCATCCAACCCATCACCGTCCAGCAAGCCTACGATGGAATTACTCACGCGCGGCAGTGAGCATCATAAAATTGGTGATGGAGGAAGGTTGATGATGACGATGGCGACGGATTCCCCTCTCCGGAGCCCCAAACGGACTCCAGACCAGCCCTCCCGAGAGATATTAGGGCTTGGTGGCGGCTCCATATCGTAAAACGTGACGAATCCTTCTCTCTGATTTTTTTCTCCCCGACCGTGAATATATAGAGTTGGAGTTGAGGTCGGTGGAGCATCAGGGGGCCCACGAGACAGGGGGCGCGCCCCAAGGGGTGGGCGCGCCCCCACCCTCATGGATAGGGTGTGGGCCCCCTTACGTAGATTCTTTTGCCAGTATTTTTTATATATTCCAAAAATATTCTCTTTGAAGTTTCAGGTTATTCTGAGAACTTCTATTTCTCCACAAAAATAACACCATGGCAATTTTGCTGAAAACATCGTCAGTCCGGGTTACTTCCATTCAAATCATGCAAGTTAGAGTCCAAAACAAGGTCAAAAGTGTTTCGAAAAGTAGATACGATGGAGACGTATCAACTCCCCCAAGCTTAAACCTTTGCTTGTCCTCAAGCAATTCAGTTAACAAACTGAAAGTGATAAAGAAAAAACTTTCACAAACTATGTTTGATCTTGTTGTTGTAAATATGTAAAGCCAACATTCAAGTTTTCAGTGAATATTATGAACTAACCATATTCATAATAACATTTAGGTCTCATGTTTACTCATATCAATAGCATAATCAACTAGCGAGCAATAATAGTAAATCTCGGATGGCAACACTTTCTCAAAACAATTATAATATGATATAAGAAGATGGTATCTCGCTGGCCCTTTCTGAGACCGCAAAACATAAATGCAGAGCACCTCTGAAGATCAAGGACTGACTAAACATTGTAATTCATGGTAAAAGAGATCTAGTCACAGTCATACTCAATGTAAACTAATAGTAATGCATGCAAATGACAGCGGTGCTCTCAAACTGGTGCTTTTTAATAAGAGGATGATGACTCAACTTAAAAGTAAATAGATAGGCACTTCACGGAGGGAAGCAGGGATTTGTAGAGGTGCCAGAGCTCGATTTTTGAAATAGAGATAAATAATATTTTGAGTGGCATACTTTCATTGTCAACATAACAACCAAGAGATCTCGATATGTTCGATGCTACACATATTATAGGCGGTTCCCAAACAGAATGGTAAAGTTTATACTCCCCCTACCACCAACAAAAATCAATCTGTGGCTTGTCCGAAACAAGGGTGCCTCCAACTAACAACAATCTTGGGGGAGCTTTGTTTGCAATTATTTTAATTTAAGCATGGGACTAGGCATCCCAGTTACCAGCCATTTTCTCGTGAGTGAGGAGCGGAGTCCACTCCTCTTGAGAATAACCCGCCTAGCATGGAAGATATAGACAACCCTAGTTGATACATGAGCTATTCGAGCATACAAAACATAATTTCATTTGAAGGTTTAGAGTTTGGCACATATAAATTTACTTTGAACGGCAGGTAGATACCGCATATAGGAAGGTATGGTGGACTCATATGGAATAACTTTTGGGGTTTATGGAAGTGGATGCATGTTGGTGTCAAAACCGGCGGATCTCGGGTAGGGGGTCCCGAACTGTGCGTCTAAGGCGGATGGTAACAGGAGGCAGGGGACAAGATGTTTACCCAGGTTCAGGCCCTCTTGAAGGAGGTAATACCCTACATCCTGCTTGATTGTTCTTGATGATATGAGTATTACAAGAGTTGATCTACCACGAGATCGTAGAGGCTAAACCCTAGAAGCTAGCCTATGGTATGATTGTATGTTGTCCTACGGACTAAACCCTCCGGTTTATATAGACACCGGAGGGGGCTAGGGTTACACAAGGTCGGTTACAAGGGAGGAGATTTACATATCCGCATTGCCTAGCCTGCCTTCCACGCCAAGGAGAGTCCCATCCGGACACGGGACGAAGTCTTCAATCTTGTATCTTCATAGTCCAACAGTCCAGCCAAAGGATATAGTCTGGCTGTCTGGAGACCCCCTAATCCAGGACTCCCTCAGTAGCCCCTGAACCAGGCTTCAATGACGACGAGTCCGGCGCGCAGTATTGTCTTCGGCATTGCAAGGCGGGTTCCTCCTCCGAATACTCCATAGAAAATTTTGAACTCAAGGATAGTGTCCGGCTCTGCAAAACAAGTTCCACACCCCATCGTAGGGAGAATAATATTTCCATAAATCTAATCTTCTGTCACGTTTTGACAGCACGACATCACGTCAAGGCCCGGTCTTTATCTGAACCATTTTTTCTCAACCAGCGCTGCGCATATTGCGAGGCGGTTTTTCTGACACGTCTCGTCAAAGCAGAGATCGTGTCCCCCTTATTACGGGATTCTCATCAATACTGATGTGGGTAATCCAATCGTGCCTGTTGGTATGACTCCTAGATCTTAGGTAAGTCCCAGACGGCCACAAGGAGGACGCTTGATATTCACCTCCTTTATAAAGAGGGCGAGGCCTATCCTTTTTTCCCCGTCGTGCTCAATCGAATCCTTCCCCCGCCTCAAGTTCCAACACCCAAGGCTCAGGCCAGGCGCTTCAGACCTTCAACCATGCCCGAATCCAACCTTCAAGGTCGGTGGATGCCTTCCTCTGTCACAGAGGAGGACATCAAAAAGCTGAGAGAGGCCAGATATCCGACCGCCGAAATTTCGCATAGGCTGCCCACCCGAGGGCAAGTCATCCCTACTCCCGAACCCACCGAGAGTGTTGTGTTCATCTCTCACTTCCTCCGAGGACTAGGCCTCACTCTGGATCCCTTTGTTAGGGGGCTTATGTTTTATTATGGGCTGGATTTCCATGATCTGGCCCCGGATTCCCTTCTTCACATCACGTCATTTATTGTCGTATGTGAGGCCTTCCTTCGCATTACCCCTCACTTCGGCCTATGGCTCAAGACCTTCGAGGTGAAGCCGAAGATGATCGAGGGGCGGCACGCAAAGTGCGGAGGTGCCTTAATAAGCAAAATCGCTGATGCTCCGTGGCCAGAGGGTTCCATTTCAGAGATGTCCAGTTTGTGGCAGCGGGAGTGGTTTTACATCACAGCTCCCCGAAGTGCCAAGTGGGTAGCAGCCCCTACCTTCCGCTCGGGCCCCCCCACCGCAGCTGACGTCATGGATCTGCAGGGGGCTGAGCTGGGGTCCAGAAAAGGATGTGCCAATATAGCAGAGCCGTATCCGAGAACTCTTTGAGAGAGATTTCAGGCTGGTTATGGTAATGCAAGTTATGCTAGTTCGTCGAGTCCAGCCTTGCAAATGTCGGCCCCTCCGCATGTGGGAATTCAACCCGGAAGGACCGCGAGCTATTCAACACTTCTTCGGCATGACGCTCGAAGAGATGTTCAAATCATTCTTCGGACCACAAATAGAGTGTCCAGACACCACTGAGGATGTGGGTTTAAGGTGCAACCGCCCTGATACCCAAGAAAGTAATCCCATGGCCGAACAGACTATGCTTTTATTTATCATGACATCATTCTCAAAAGTCGCTCTTTGACCAGGACTGGATAACAAAGGCAAAGATGATCAGGTGTCCGGCCCCCCTTCCTGAAGGCTTGGACAATCTGGTACTGGACAAAATGCTCGAGCCGGCATCTTATCAAGTGCCCTCAAAGGAAGATGAAGGGGGGGAATAAAGAGGCCGACAGCGGGCCTCACTCGCTACTCGTCCCAACCGAGGGGATGAGCGCCTCCGCGAGGGAGGATAAACAGGGGAAAGAATCTGGCATTCCCTCTCCCCGGGGAAGGAAGAGGACTACCTCTGAAGATCCGGAAACTAAGGTTTCCAAACGGGAGAAGAAATCTTCGCCAGAGGGTCCTGCCTCGAAGGGTATTCTTGCCGCGCAATGTCCGTGTGGGGATCAGCCCTCTACCGAGCTGTAAGTAATCAAAAAGTACTTAATAATGAAAATACCCTACCTTACTTCTGAAGACAATAACCGATGCTTATAAATTGTAGTCCGGATCGCAGCCCTTCTCGACAGAGTTCGTCTTCGGGGATCTACTTCCGGAGATGATGGGAGCGAAACGCCTCCTCCTGACACCCTGCCTCCGGAGGCGGGCGACCCTGAAGTGTCATCGCGGAGGGTATCTCCTGATCCACCCAGGCTAGAGGATAACCCTTTGGCTACTCGGAATCCTTAGTATCCAACTCCTAAGGAGAGCGATGGCAAGAGTCCAGAACCGTACAGAGTGCGGTCTGACGCACTGAGGGATCTTCTGGGGTAAGCAGCCGTCTCAGAAGCGCGTCGTACGCTGATGGGTATGGTAATTGAAAGGATTTCATCTGCTGAAAGTGGATTGCATGAAGCCTTTATGAGTCTGCTGAAAGGCTTTGGGGTACGTGAAATAGTGTATGTTTTTGATAGTACCGCACACGTTAGGTGTGCCCTATGCAGATAGTAGCCCCTGAGACTCTGGTTGTCATCGAGAACAGCGGCAAACCGAGGATCTTATTCCCAGGTAATAACCCGACTGCCTTTATGTGCAGGTGGCTGAGGCTCCGGTGGCTAGCCGGACCGATGAGTTTACCGAGCTAAAGCGGCAACTTGATGCGGCCCATGCCGATATCGTGCTTGTCAACCAGCGGCTTGACGAGGCACAGGGTAAGCGATTTCTCCGGTGATCATCACATAATAAGAGGAGCATGATGCCAATATCTTTAATATGTTGTGACTGCAGATGGAGCTGCTATCGTGGAGACCCTTCGGGCAGAGCTTGCCCGAGCCAAGGAACAAGCAAGGAGTAGCAATGCGGCCGCTCTAAAGGCGGCCGAAGAGTTGAATGCCGAACAGGCCGCGCATTGCGAGAGCAAGGAAAGAATAGCTAAAATGTCTATAGAGTTGAAAGATGCCGCTGACCGCTACCAGCTTCGTGAAGAAGAAAGCCGAGCAAAGGCGACGGACCTGGAGAAGGCCCTGGTAGCTGCCAAGGAAGCCTGCTCCAAAATTAGAGCGACGAAGGAGGAGCTGCATCAAGCTATAGATATCATGTGTGGGAAGCCCTTCTTGTTGCGGACGAAGTTCAGAGATCCGAAGTATACTCCTCTTGACCGACTATGGAGTTCTGCGGACACGTATGTTGATTTGGTGCAAGTGCTGCTGATGTGGCCGAGTACTTCAAGGATCGGAAAGATCACTAAGTGGAACAATTGTTCTGGTCATAGTTTCATGCTCCAGGCTGCCCGCTACTGTTGAATGAGCGAATGGCCGAGTGGGACGAGCTCCATAGGTTGTCCGGACTTGCCATGAGGTCCGTTGTGGATCATCTGTGGCCGGGAGGGCCAAGGCCGAATAGCTATTTTAGTTTAGTGCAACAATTCCTTGGTGTTGTGCCGCGCATTGATGCTATAAAGAGATCGACGTGCATAGAGGGTGCGCGGATGGCCTTTGCCCGTGTCAAGACATACTGGGCAGAGATGGAGGCCACCACTGTTGCCACACAGGGTTCGGGCAAGGCCGAGTGGCTGCCGAGCACTACTTTTAAGAAGTTCTTGAAGGCGCTCGTTCGATAGAGGCTCAGTGCTTGAAGAATATTATGTTCTAGTGACATGTACTCCCATTGTAAAAATAGAGTTTTATTGAGTTATCAAGGCTGTGTTTATACTTTTGCCTGAAAGTATTATGATGCCTCTTGTGGGGCCGTTTATGTATATATGTATATAACCTAAAAGCTTGTAGTCGTCGGCTTCCGCCCCCACACATATAATGCGGGGGTGTTTGCCAAAAACGTGTATCCACAGTTGATCCAACGTCTTGGTCCATTAAGGAGGTGGTAGCGCAGCGAACGAGGCAATTGGACTATATTGCTTTAACACTTTCACTTAGCCATAGGAGTTTGACGGTGGGGCTACTATATAGCCCCTGGTACTTCCGCGCTCGTCCGAATACGGTGCGCGTACGTACATGGCCGGGAAACGGCCCTTCATTAATGCGGAGGAATCCTGAAGATTCCACTGAGTCATTGAGTGGTTGAACAGTCTCTCGCTATATCATGACACTCAGTTTTCGGCTTTCTCTACTGAGGTGCTCATCCGGATGAACCAGGGCACAATCGCAGTAGTTCTCCCAGTGCTACCTTAGCCGATATGGCGGAACGTAAGGTACCAAAACGTGGGAGTCGGGCAAACCCAACATTTGACCAAAGACATGATTAGGAGCTGATGCATATAGGGCCAAACTCTCGACGGCGAACACTCCCTAAGGTGTTCGGTCTTTATAACATATACCAGGCCGAACAATGTCCTTAATAATAAACCTCGTGTGTCCAGGTACGTGCAATATGCTAATGTGGCCACATGCCAATAACGTCAGCATCCTTCTCGGTTGTGTAGAGTATCCGGAGGATGTGAGCAACAAGAAACAGTAAAAAGGGTTTACACAGGGTCTTAATCTAAAAAGAAACCTTTGGGTGGGTCCTTGCTGCACGTCTGTGCCTGTGTCTCCGTTGTGCCGTGTCCTGGATAGATGTAGCACGATTGTCATCTTTAAAAGGAAAGAACTTAGGTGAAAGTTGTCGTGCCAAAAAAAAGGAATTGGTTATTATCAATGAACTATCAAAATTCAAGAGAAGTCAAGTTGAGCCGGGCTGGCCCTAATTACACGCGGGAAGCCCCTGGTATCGTCTATGAGGGTTTGATCATCAAACCAATCTCATGTATATGTAGTGGAGCGCCAGACTCATCTAACCATGTCCGTGGTCTTGACGACCTGTCATTTTTTCTTGTTGGTGAGGCCGTCTAGTTCGTGGCTGTTAAAGCCGCCGCATCCTCTTCTGTATGTGAAAAGCGTTCAGTATTTCCGTTAATTGTGATGATGCCACGTGGACCGGGCTTCTTAAGCTTGAGAAAAGCATAATGTAGTATTGCATTAAAACGAGCGAAAGTCGTTCTTCCGAGTAGTGCTTGATAGTCACTTCGGAATGGAGCGACGTGGAAAGTTAACCTTTCGCTTCGGAAGTTATTGGGAGGACCGAATACAACCTCTAGCAGTAGAGAGCCCGTACAGCGGGCCTCTTGGCCTGGATTACTCCCTTGAAGGTAGTATTACTGTGGCTTATTTGTGTCGGGTCTATCCCCATTTTGCGGACTGTGTCCTGATATATCATATTGAGATCACTACCGCCGTCCGTGAGGACTCGTGTGAGATGGTACCCGTTTATTACTGGGTCTAACACCAAGGCCGCCAGTCCTTCGTGTCGGATGCTTGACGCATGATCCCTGCGATCAAAAGTGATCGGGCAGACCAACCAGGGGTTGATCCTATGGGTGACGGGCTCTATGGCACGTGTGTCTCGGAGTGCATCTTTGCTTCTCTTCTTCGTCACATGGATCACGTTTACCGTTTTAACCTCTGGTGGGAATTTTTTCTGTCCTCCAGTTCTTTGCTGGCGAGGTTTGTCCTTGTCTTCACTTGGTGTCTCTTCCCCTTTGTGTTCGGTGTTTAGCTTACCGGCCTGCTTGAAGACTCAACATTCTCTGTGGGTGTGAGTTGCAGGTTTGTCGGGGGTGCCGTGAATCTGACAGAGCTTGTCAAGAATCTTGTTTAGGCCAGATGGTCCTTCTCTGCTGCCTTTAAAAGGCTTTTTCCGCTGACCTGGTCGAGAGCCCCTGAATCCGGCGTTTACCGCCGTATTATCTGGGCTACCTTCTTTATTTCGACGCTTGTTTTTGTTGCTTCGTGGTTTTCCATTGCCATCCCTGACTTCGAATGTGCTTGGGTCGCTGGTGCTGCTACGGGCTAACCAGCTGTCTTCACCCGTGCAAAAGCGGGTCATGAGGCTTGTTAGGGCTGCCATTGTTCTCGGTTTTTCTTGGCCGAGGTGTCTGGCGAGCCATTCGTCTCGGACGCTGTGTTTAAAAGCTGCTAAGGCTTCGGCGTCCGGACAGTCGACGATTTGGTTCTTCTTGGTGAGGAACCTGTTCCAAAGCTTTTGGGCGGACTCTCCGGACTGTTGGAATGTATGACTTAAATTGTCTGCATCCGGAGGCCGGACGTAAGTCGCTTGGAAATTAGCCCGAAAAGCGTCCTCGAGCTCCTCCCAACTTCCAATTGAGTTTTCAGGGAGGCTTTTCAGCCAGTGCCGAGCTGGTCCTTTGAGCTTGAGGGGTAAGTATTTAATGGCATGGAGATCATCTCCGTGAGCCATATGGATATGGAGGATAAAGTCCTCGATCCAGACTCCAGGGTCTGTGGTCCCGTCGTACGCCTCTATGTTCACTAGTTTGAATCCTTCTGGGAATTCGTGATCCAGCACCTCATTTGTGAAACATAGGGGGGGTGCGGCACCCCTGTATTGGGACATGCCATGGCATTCGAAAGGTTGTAGTATTCGGTTTTGATTTTGTGCCGGAGCGCGCTTCCTAGATCCGTAGATGGATCTGGTCGCACTGGATTTTTGGCGCAAGTTCTCACTTAGATCGTGTGTTGACTTATGTGCGACTTTGTTGGCCGCTCTATCGCGGTCACAAGGTGGTGGATCCGGCCGGTTGGTCGTGTCATTTTTCGGCTGTGTGGGCTGTAAGGCCTCATCGTCGAATTCAGGTAATAGCTTGCGCTTTGGATAGCTATTTGTGTGGTAACTTCCACCATACTTTGTTTCGTTGTCGAGCACTTTGTTCCACCTGCTGTTGAGCATATCTTGTGCAGCTTAAGCCTTTGCTTCTGCTTCTTCAGGCTCCTCGCTGTGGCAATAAGCCTTCTGCAGATGTTATCTTGCTCCAAGTGCGTTTCCGGGATGATATGTGCCTCTTGGTCCGGACTATTTTCCTCCTGAGACAGGGTTTGATGAGGTTTATCCTTGGCGTCGCCGTGTTCGGACACCGGATCCGCACTATGTTCGTCGTTTGCATCTTCGTTGTGTTCTGCCACCAGGGCAGTGCAGTCGTCGTTTCTTCTAGAGTCGACTGGACTGTTATTTCCTCTTGCACTGTTATCGCTGTTTTTGCTATGGCGGGACTTAGAGCAGTGCCGCTGACATCGGTGCTCGGGTTGCTTGGAGGGGGCATCCTCCGCTATCTCTTTGTCATTGCCCTCTTTGGGTGTATCCACCATGTATATGTCATGTGATGAAGTGGTTGTTCGGCACCCTGTGGGCGCTGGTTCCTGTTCGTCTCCTGCATCTTTGTTCATGCCGTCGATGTCTTCGGAGTTGAAGTTAAGCATGTCAGTTAAGTCGTCGACAGTGGCTACCAAGTGGGTGGTTGGTGGGCAGTGAATTTCTTTGTCGTCCGCATCCCGTTCTAGCCGAACATAGTTCGTCCAAGGTTCTCCTGATAGGGAGAGAGACCTTAATGAATTTAGCACATCGCCGAAAGGCGAGTGCTGAAAGATATCCGTGGAGGTGAACTCCATGATCGGCGCCCAGTCGGGTTCGACGGGCACGGATATAAGCGGCTCAGAGTCTGTGGCCAGGGGTGAATCCAGTGGTTCGGCAACATGGCTCTCGTAAGGGGTGAAGTCAACGTCTGGCTCTATCGCCGCAGAGAGCGCGGCCTCCATGGCGGGGTCTATCCCTCCGCTCTCGGATGGTGCGATTTGCTCCGGATTAACGGCCGGAGTAGTTGCAGATGCGATCTCCCGAATACTGTACGACGGCAGAGTTATGTCATGCTTGTCGTGACTGTGCGGCACACCTGACATGGGCTCGAATCCGTCGAAGATCATGTCTCCGCGGATATTGGCCTTGTAGTTTAAGTTTCCGAATCTGACCTGATGGCCAGGGGCATAGCTCTCGATCTGCTCCAGATGGCCAAGCGAATTGGCCATAAGTGCGAAGCCGCCGAATACAAAGATCTGTCCGGGGAGGAAAACCTCACCCTGGACCGCATCGCTACCGATGATCGAAGGAGCCATCAAGCCTTATGGTGACGACACAGTGGAACTCTCAATGAAAGCACCAATGTCGGTGTCAAAACCAGCAGATCTCGGGTAGGGGGTCCCGAACTGAGGCAGGGGACAAGATGTTTACCCAGGTTCGGGCCCTCTTGAAGGAGGTAATACCCTACGTCGCGCTTGATTGTTCTTGATGATATGAGTATTACAAGAGTTGATCTACCACGAGATCGTAGAGGCTAAATCCTAGAAGCTAGCCTATGGTATGATTGTATGTTGTCCTACGGACTAAACCATCCGGTTTATATAGACACCGGAGGGGGCTAGGGTTACACAAGGTCGGTTACAAGGGAGGAGATTTACATATCCGTATTTCCTAGCTTGCCTTCCACGCCAAGGAGAGTCCCATCCGGACACGGGACGAAGTCTTCAATCTTGTATCTTCATAGTTCAACAGTCCGACCAAAGGATATAGTCTGGCCATCTGGAGACCCCCTAATCCAGGACTCCCTCAATGCACAAGCAGTATTCCCGCTTAGTACAAGTGAAGGCTAGAAAGATACTAGGAAGTGACCAGCTAGAGAGCAGCAACAATCATGAACATGCAATAAAATTAATCGACACTGAGTACAAGCATGAGTAGGATATAATTCACCATGAACATAAATATCTTGGAGGCTATGTTTATTTTGTTTCAACTACATGCGTGAACATGTGCCAAGTCAAGCCACTCGAATGGTTCAAAGGAGGATACCACCCTATCATACCACATCACAACCATTTTAATAGCATGTTGACACGCAAGGTAAACCATTATAAACTCCTAGCTAATTAAGCATGGCATGAGAAACTATAATCTCTAATTGTCATGGCAAACATGTTTTATTCATAGTAGGATGAATCAGGAACGATGAACTAATCATATTTACAAAAACAAGATAGGTTGAGTTCATACCAGCTTCTCTCATCTCAATCAGTCCAGCATATATCGTCATTATTGCCTTTCACTTGCACGACCGAACGGTGTGGATAATAATAGTAGTGCACGTGCATTGGACTAAGCTGGAATCTGCAAGCATTCAATATTTAGGAGAAGACAAGGTAATATGGGCTCTTGGTTAGATCAACAATAATTCATATGAGAGCCACTCAACATTTTCATCATGGTCTTCTCCCCTCGACCCCCAAAGAAAAGAAAAGAAACAAAACTATTTACACGGTAAAGCTCCCAACAAGCAAAAGAAGAACGAGAAATCTTTTGGGGTTTTCTTTTAATTACTACTACAACAGGCATGGAAAGTAAACTGACTAAAAGCTACAACTATTTTTTTAGTTTTTATTAAGGTTTTTCAAACACACAAGAAGAATGCTGGGAAAAGAAATTAAAATAGCATGGATAGTACAATGAAAAAGTATGAGCACCAACAACTAGCATGAGTGTGTGAATGTGAATGTAATGTCGGTGAGAAATATGTACTCCCCCAAGCTTAGGCTTTTGGCCTAAGTTGGTCTATGGCCACAGCTGGCCTGGCGGATATCCGAAGTTGTAACTGGGGTCGTACTGAGATGCAACGACTATTGCTTCACGAGTTGCAGCTTGGAGGTGAGCTGCCTCCGTCCTCCTCTCATACTCGTTTGCCTCCTCCCTGGATATAACAGATCTCCCTTTTGTCTGAAAGTCAAAGAAAGCAGGAGCAGGGAGAGCAACATGGACAGTGCGATGTCTGTCAAAGATTAGTCGGTATTGGAGTAACTGTTCATTCCTCTCAACAAACTGATGACGAACCATAGCATTATAATCTAGATAAGCAGGAGGCAATTCAATATCATTTTCATGTATGGGTATCTCAAGATAATTAGCTACACGAGTTGCATAAATTCCACCAAACAAGTCTCCACTTAAACTATTAAGATGCAACCTACGTGCAACAATAGCCCCCAAGTTATATTGTTTATCACCCAATACTACACTCTTGAGGACACAAAGATTTGGAATGCACATGTGACAAGCCTCATCTTTACCGTTAATGCATCTACCCACGATAAGAGAAAAATAATGTATGGAAGGAAAATGAATGCTCCCTATGGTAGCTTGTGTGATTTCCCTAGATTCCCCCACAGTAATACTAGCAAGAAAGTCTTTATATTCAGATTTGCAAGGTTCACTAACATTGCCCCAGTGCGGGAGTTTACAAGTAGTATTCAAATCTTCTAGGTCCATGGTATATGATTTATCATAAAGATCAAATAAAACAGTGTGAGAATTGCACGAGGATGTAAATTTAAACCTTCTCACAAAGGAATCAGTTAGGTGGTGGTATTGCCGGCACTTATCTGACACAAAGCCCTCAAGATTAGTGTTACGCACGTACGCATCAAATTCATCCTTGATGCCTGCACGGATCATAAACTCCTCTTACGGCCATTCGCAAGGCCACACTTGAGCTTCCCTCGGTAGTTCATAGTCCGGCTCACGTATAGCGAGCCTAGGTGCCTGCTTCCTTGAGGAACCACCTTGGTACATTTTCCTAAACATATTTCTTCCTCTAAAAAATTTCTGAAATTTTTAGTGACTCAAAATAAAAGTGAACCAAACTCAACAACATTGATAGCAGCTACTCCTACAAGTGCCTAGAAGCCATATCATGCATTAAAACTACTTTTGACCACATAAATTTGACATGCAAGCTCAATAATAGGGTCACCTAAGCAACAAAAAATTGCAATAAATAAGGCACTAGAACAAAACTAATTGGATCATTGGAGGAGTCACATACCGAAGAACAATCCCCCAAAGCAGTTTTGTGAATGGAGCTTTGAGCAAGGAGATCGAAAATGGCAACAAGATGAGCTAGAACTTGGGTTTGAGCTGGTGGATGATTTTTTCTGGAGGAAGACGAAGTGTGTGGGTGCAAGAATAAGTGGAGGGGGCCACGTGGGGTCCACGAGGTAGGGGGCGCCCCCTCCACCCTCATGGGCACATGGTGGGTCCCCCTGGTGTGTTCTCAGTGCCAAATATTCTTAAATATTCCAGAAAAAAATCATATTAAATTTTCAGGATATTTGGAGAACTTTTATTTTTGGGGTATTTTTTATTGCAAGGATAATTCAGAAAATAGACAGAAAATACTATTTTTGCTTTATTTAATATAAATAATAGAAAGTAAAAGGAGGGTATAGAGAGTTCTTCTTTCTAACTTCATCCATCTCATGCTCATCAAAAGGAACCCACTAACAAGGTTGATCAAGTCTTGTTAACAAACTCTTTTCGAATGACATGAAACCGGAGAATTTTCGAATAACACTAGGTTACCTCAACAGGGATATGCACATCCCCAACAATAAGAATATCATATTTCTTCTTGACAGTAGGAAGAGGAAATTCAAAACCTCCAATAGTAATCGTTGGGATTTTTCCAATAGAATTGATACTCTGGACTTGAGGTTGTTTCCTCGGAAAGTGTACCGTATGCTCATTACCTTTATCATGAAAAGTGACATTGCCTTTGTTGCAATCAATAACAGCCCCTGCAGTATTCAAAAAGGGTCTACCAAGAATAATAGACATACTATCGTCCTCGGGAATATCAAGAATAACAAAGTCCGTTAAAATAGTAACGTTTGCAACCACAACAGGCACATCCTCACAAATAGCGACAGGTATATCAGGTGATTTATCATCCATTTGCCAAGATATTTCAGTAGGTGCCAACCTATTCAAATCAAGTCTATGATATAAGGAGAGAGGCATAACACTAACACCAGCACCAAGATCACATAAAGCAGTTTTAACATAGTTTCTTTTCATGGAGCATGGTATAGTTGGTACTCATGGATCTCCCAGTTTCTTGGGTATTCCACCTTTAAAAGTATAATTAGGAAGCATGGTGGAAATTTCAGCTTCCTATATCTTTATTTTATTTGTAACAATATCTTTCATGTACTTAGCATAAGGATTCATTTCAAGCATATCAGTCAAAGGCATACGCAAAAAGATAGGTCTAATCATTTCAGCAAAGCGCTCAAAATCCTCATCATCCTTTTTCTTGGATGGTTTAGGGGGAAAAGGCATGGGTTTCTGAACCCATGGTTCTCTTTCTTTACCGTGCTTCCTAGCAACGAAGTCTCTCTTATCATAACGTTGATTCTTTGATTGTGGGTTATCAAGATCAACAACAAGTTCAATCTCTACATCATTGTCATTGCTAGGTTGAGCATCAACATGAACATCATCATTAACATTATCACTAGGTTCATGTTCATTACCAGATTGTGTTTCAGCATCAGAAATAGAAATATCATTGGGATTCTCAGGTGTGTCAACAACAGGTTCACTAGAAGCATGCAAAGTCTTATCATTTTTCTTTTTCTTCTTCTTAGAAGAACTAGGTGCATCAACATTAGTTCTTTGATAATCTTGCTCAATTCTCTTAGGGTGGCCCTTAGGATATAAAGGTTCCTGAGTCATATTACCCCCTCTAGTCATAACTCTAACAACATAATCATTTTTCATATTATTTAATTCATTGAGCAAATCATTCTAAGCTTTAAGTACTTGTTCTACTTGAGTGGTAACCATAGAAGCATGTTTACTAATAAGTTTAAGTTCACTCAAGTGTTCGATCATATAAGCATTATGTTTCAATTGTCTACTAACATAAGCATTGAAGTTTTCTCGTTTAGCAATAAAATTATCAAACTCATCTAAGCATTGGCTAGCAGACTTATAACGGGGAATATCACCTTCATCAAATCTATAGAGAGAATTTACCTTTACTACCTGTGTCGGCTTATCAAGATCATGTATTTCTTCAATAGGTGGTAAATTCTTAACATCTTCAGCTTTAATACCTTTTTCTTTCATATATTTCTTTGCCTCTTGCATATCTTCAGGACTGAGAAATAGAATACCCCTTTTCTTCGGAGTTGGCTTAGGAGTTGGTTCAGGAAGTGTCCAATCATTTTCATTACTCAACATATTATTCAATAGCAATTCAGCTTGCTCAGCAGTTCTTTCCCTAAAAACACAACTAGCACAACTATCCAGGTGGTCTCTAGAGCATCAGTTAATCCATTATAAAAGATATCAAGTATTTCATTTTTCTTGAGAGGATGATCGGGCAAAGCATTAAGTAATCGGAGAAGCCTCCCCCAAGCTTCTGGGAGACTCTCTTCTTCAATTTGCACAAAGTTATATATTTCCCTTAAGGCATCTTGTTTCTTATGAGCAGGGAAATATTTAGCAGAGAAGTTATAAATCATATCCTGGGGACTACACACACAACCAGGATCAAGAGAATTAAACCATGTTTTAGCATCACCCTTTAATGAGAACGGAAACAACTTAAGGATAAAGTAATTGCGAGTTTTCTCACCATTAGTGAACATGGTGGCTATATCCTTTAATTTAGTAAGATGTGCCACAACTGTTTTAGATTCATAGCCATAAAAGGATCAGATTCAACCAAAGTAATTAACTCAGGATCGACAGAGAAATCATAATCCTTACTAGACATACAGATAGGTGAAGTAGCAAAAGCAGGGTCATATTTCATTCTAGCATTCAAGGATTTTTCTTTCAGCTTAGCTAATAATTTCTTAAGATTATATCTATCATTGCAAGCTAAAAAGTCTCTAGCAGTTTCTTCATCCATAACATAACCCTCAGGCACAAGAGGCAATTCATATATAGGGGGAGAATCTTCATCATCACTTCATCAATATTATCAGTTTCAATAATTTCATTCTCTCTAACCCTAGCAAGTTGTTCATCAAGAAATTCACCTAGTGGCACAGTATTATCATGCATAGAAGTAGTTTCATCATAAGCATCATGCAAAGTAGAAGTGGCATCATCAATGACATGCAACATATCAGAATGAATAGCAGGAGTAGGTGTCGCAAGTTTACTCATAACAGAAGGTGAATCAAGTGGAGAGCTAGATGGTAGTTCCTTACCTCCCCTTGTAGTTGGGGGGTAGATTTTGGTCCTTTCATCTTTCAAGTTCTTCATAGTGATCAACAGATATAAATCCCAAGTGACTCAAAGAATAGAGCTATGCTCCCCGGCAACGGCGTAAGAAAATAGTCTTGATAACCCACAAGTATAGGGGATCGCAACAGATTTCGAGGGTAGAGTATTCAACCCAAATTTATTGATTCGACACAAGGGGAGACAAAAAATATTCTCAAGTATTAACAATTGCGTTGTCAATTCAACCGCACCTTAAAGACTTAATATCTGCAGCAAAGTATTTAGTAGCAAAGTAATATGGAAGTAATGGTAACGGTGGCAAAAGTAACAATATTGGTTTTGTAGTGATTGTAACAATGAAACGGCAAAGTAACTAAGCAAAGATAAATATGTGAAAAGCTCATAGGCAATGGATCAATGATGGATAATTATGTCGGATGTGATTCCTCATGCAACAGTTATACCATAGGGTGACAGAGAACTAGCTCCAGTTCATCAATGTAATGTAGGCATGTATTCCGTTGTTGTCCTCGTGGCAGCACCCGATGCCGCGACCATCGTCCCCAAATACCCTCATGAAGAGGGTCACTTTGTCGTCGTACTTGAAGTGGAGGGCACACCGCCCGCCCAGTCCGCACGCGCGGGCAAACGTCTGTCAGCCGCGAGCCAGGACTGTGTTGCCTGCGGTGGAGACCTCGACCGCGACCCACGAAGCCCTGCTGCAGCAGCCGCCCGCCTGCAGCCAAAGACCGCCCGCACAAGTGGCTGGCAGCTCGCCGACAGAGAAGCGCGGAAGCTGAAGCCAAGTGCTGGCCGGATTCTTTGACCACACGATGAACTCCGACAGCACTTCCACAGAGTGGAAGCACGGCTTGGGTGGCCGCGCGACCATGGCGCGCTTCCCTTCATCGACGGGGACCCCACGACCCGGGCGACCACCACCACGCGAAGAGGCGTCACCGCAGCCACGAGGGTCCACGGCGGGGGTCACAGCATGCTTGCGGGGACGGCCGCGCCCCCTCTTGGGCGGCGGTGAGCCGGGCACCTCCTGGCGAGCCTTCCCTTTCTCCGCAGCTGAGAGCCTCTTCACAGGCGCCATGGATGTCGCTGCCGGCAAAGAAGCAAGGAAGAAGAAGAAGCGCGGGAAGCAAAGGAAGAGATGGGCGACAGGGGCTCCGCCCCCTACCCATTTATAGCCAAGGGATGCCAACTGTTGGCCTCCACAGTCTATGGTAATAATGATCTTTTTCTGCATGCAGCAAGGACCCGTCAAGTCGGGCAGTTGCCGAGGCGGCATGGGGAAGCGGATACGCCCACGCCTAATCAATCGCCACGCGTCAACCATGGCCGCAAGCTGTTGGGGCCCACGAAGCTCTGCACTTGCCCTTTGGCTTCGTCTCAAAGACAAGACCGAGCGCGCCTTGGGCCCGGGGGCTACTGTCGGCGTTGTGGGAATGGGGGTCCCTAGACTTGCCTGCCTGCGGCCCGCGGCGTGGCTCCGCCAGCGGCATTGTCTAGCCCATCTTCACCAACAGACACTCAAGACCCTCATGAGGGGCCAAGCCTCGTGAGGTGGACAACACAAGACCTCCTCAGGGGTGATACGTCTCCAACGTATCTATAATTTTTGATTGTTCCATGCTATTATATTATCCATCTTAGATGTTTAATGGGCTTTACTATGCACTTTTATATTATTTTTGGGACTAACCTATTGACCCAGAACCCAGTGCCAGTTCCTGTTTTTCCCTTGTTTCTGTGTTTCGAAGAAAAGGAATATCAAACGGAGTCGAAACGGAATGAAACCTTCTGGAGAAGTTATTTTTGGAAGGAAAGCTACCCGATAGACTTGGAGTGCACGTCAGGAAAGAAACGAGGGAGCCATGAGGCAGGGGCGCACGCCCACCCCCTAGGGCACGCCCTCCACCCTCATGGGCCCCTCGTGACTCCCCTGACGTATTTCTTCCGCCTATATATATCCATATACCCTAAAACAATCGGAGAGCAGAATAGATTGGGAGTTCCGCCGCCAGAAGCCTCCGTAGCCACCGAAAACCAATCTAGACCCGTTCCGGCACCCTGCCGGAGGGGGAATCCCTCTCCGGTGGCTATCTTCATCATCCCGGTGCTCTCCATGACGAGGAGGGAGTAGTTCTCCCTCGGGGCGGAGGGTATGTACCAGTAGCTATGTGTTTGATCTCTCTCTCTCTCTCGTGTTCTTGAGGTGGTACGATCTTGATGTATCGCGATCTTTGCTATTATAGTTGGATCTTATGATGTTTTCTCCCTCCTCTACTCTCTTGTAATGGATTGAGTTTCCCCTTTGAAGTTATCTTATCGGATTGAGTCTTTAAAGATTTGAGAACACTTGATGTATGTCTTGCCGTGCATATCTGTGGTGACAATGGGATATCACGTGATTCACTTGATGTATGTTTTGGTGATCAACTTGCGGGTTCCGCCCATGAACCTATGCATAGGGGTTGGCACACATTTTCGTCGTGATTCTCCGGTAGAAACTTTGGGGCACTCTTTGAGGTTCTATGTGTTGGTTGAATAGATGAATCTGAGATTGTGTGATGCATATCGTATAATCATACCCACAGATACTTGAGGTGACATTGGAGTATCTAGGTGACATTAGGGTTTTGGTTGATTTGTGTCTTAAGGTGTTATTCTAGTATGAACTCTAGGGCTGTTTGTGACACTTATAGGAATAGCCCAACGGATTGATTGGAAAGAATAAGTTTGAGGTGGTTTCGTACCCTACCATAATCTCTTCGTTTGTTCTCCGCTATTAGTGACTTTGGAGTGACTCTTTGTTGCATATTGAGGGATAGTTATGTGATCCAATTATGTTATTATTGTTGAGAGAACTTGCACTAGTGAAAGTATGAACCCTAGGCCTTGTTTCAACGCATTGCAATACCATTTGTGCTCACTTTTATCATTAGTTACTTTGCTGTTTTTATATTTTCAGATTACAAATACTCATATCTACTATCCATATACCACTTGTATCACCATCTCTTCGCCGAACTAGTGCACCTATACAATTTACCATTGTATTGGGTGTGTTGGGGACACAAGAGACTCTTTGTTATTTGGTTGCAGGGTTGCTTGAGAGAGACCATCTTCGTCCTATGCCTCCTACGGATTGATAAACCTTAGGTCATCCACTTGAGGGAAATTTGCTACTGTCCTACAAACCTCTGCACTTGGAGGCCCAACAACGTCTACAAGAAGAAGGTTGTGTAGTAGACATCAAGCTCTTTTCTGGCGCCGTTGCCGGGGAGGTGAGTGCTTGAAGGTATATATTTAGATCTTGCAATCGAGTCTTTTAGTTTCTTGTTTTATCACTAGTTTATTTTATAAAAGAAAATTACAAAAAAATGGAATTAAGTTTGCCTCATACGCTTCATCTTTTTAATATCTTTCGTGAGTATGATGGAAAGGAAAATTGTGCCAAAGTGTTAGAAGAAGAATGCATTAAAATGTTTGGCACTAAATATTTTAATGATGAGCATGATTACAATGTTGTTAGTATGAATTCCTTGAATATCCATGATGCTAATGATATGCAAAGCCACAAGCTTGGGGAAGCTATGTTGGATGAAGATGATATTTTTTGTCCCCCAAGTTTTGATGAGCAAATTTATTACGATGAAAGCATGCCTACTATTTATGATGATTATATTGATGAAAGTGGATTTGGAGAGGTCATGACTTTATTTTGTGATGAATCCACTATTTCGGAAGAGGTTCCAATTGATTATGAGAACAAAGTTGCTATCTTTGATGATTATTGTGATGACTTGTATGCTATAAATAATAATGATAACCATGAAACTTGTCATCATGATTTTAGTTTTCAATTAGATATGCCTCACATGATAATTATTTTGTTGAGTTTGCTCCCAGTATTATTCATGAGAAGAATTTTGCTTGTGTGGAGAGTAATAAAATTTCTATGCTTGTTGATCATGAAAAGAATGATTTATGTGATGGTTATATTGTTGAATTAATTCATGATGCTACTGAAAATTATTATGAGGGAGGAATATATGCTTGTACGAATTGCAATAATATCAAGTTTCCTCTGTATGTGCTTAAAGTTTTGAAGCTATGTTTGTTTTGCCTTCCTATGCTAGTTGATTATTGTTCCCATAAGTTGTTTTCTCACAAAATCCCTATGCATAGGAAGTGGGTTAGACTTAAATGTGCTAGTCATACTTTTCATGATGCTCTCTTTATGTTTCAATTCTTATCTTTTATGTGAGCTTCATTGAAATCATCATGCCTAGCTAGGGGCGTTAAACGATAGCGCTTGTTGGGAGGCTACCCAATTTTATTTTAGTTCCTTGCTTTTTGATCCTGTTTAGTAATAAATAATTCATCTAGCCTCTATTTAGATGTGGTTTTATGTGTTTAATTAGTGTTTGTTCCAAGTAGAACCTTTGGGAAGACTCGGGGAAAGTCTTTGCGATCTTGCTGTAAAAACAGAAACTTTAGCGCTCACGAGAATTGCTGCCATTTTTTTATTGGAGAGAGCTATTTCGTTAATTCTTTTTGCAGATGATTAATAGACAAATTCCTCAGGTCCACCAATTTATTTGAGAATTTTATGAGTTCCAGAAGTATACGTTTGATATAGATTACTACAGACTGTTCTGTTTTTGACAGATTCTGTTTTCTATGTGTTGTTTGCTTATTTTGATGAATCTATGAGTAGTATCGGAGGGTATGAACCATAGAGAAGTAGGAATACATTAGATATTACACCAAGATAAATAAATAATGAGTTCATTATAGTACCTTATGATGGTGATTTGCTTTCTTATACTAACGGAGCTCACAAGTTTTCTGTTAAGTTTTGTGTTGTGAAGTTTTCAAGTTTTGGGTAAAGATTCGATGGACTATGGAATAAGGAGTGGCAAGAGCCTAATCTTGGGGATGCCCATGGCATCCCCTCCTTCGTCTTCGTTCATCGGTAACTTTACTTGGAGCTATATTTTTATTCACCACATGATATGTGTTTTGCTTGGAGCGTCATTTTATTTTCTTTTGTTTTTCTTGCTGTTTGAATAATGTACAAAAATCTGAAATTCTTAAATGTTAGAGAGTCTTCACATAGTTGAATAATTATTGGACTACTCATTTATCTTCACTTTTATCATTCGGAGTAGTTTGTCGTTTCCTCTAGTGCTTCACTTATATCTTTTAGAGCATGGTGGTAGTTTTATTTTGAAGAAATAGATGAACTCTCATGATTCACTTATATTATTTTGAGAGTCTTAAATAGCATGGTAATTTTCTTAAATAATCATAATATGCTAGGCATCCAAGAATAGTAAAAACTTTCTTATGAGTGTGTTGAATACTAAGAGAAGTTTGATGCTTGATGATTGTTTTGAGATATGGAGGTAGTGATATTAAAGTCGTGCTAGTTGAGTAGTTGTGAATTTGAGAAATACTTGTGTTGAAGTTTGCAAGTCCTGTAGCATGCACGTATGGTAAACGTTATGTAACAAATTTGAAACATGAGGTGTTCTTTGATTGTCTTCCTTATGAGTGGCGGTCGGGGACGAGCGATGGTCTTTTCCTACCAATCTATCCCCCTAGGAGCATGCGCGTAGTGCTTGGTTTTTGATGACTTGTAGATTTTTGCAACAAGTATGTGAGTTCTTTATGACTAATGTTGAGTCCATGGATTATACGCACTCTCACCCTTCCATCATTGCTAGCCTCTTCGGTACCATGCATTGCCCTTTCTCACACTGAGAGTTGGTGCAAACTTCGTCGGTGCATCCAAACCCCGTGATATGATACGCTCTTTCACACATAAACCTCCTTATATCTTCCTCAAAACAGCCACCATACCTACCTATTATGGCATTTCCATAGCCATTCCGAGATATATTGCCATGCAACTTTCCACCATTCCTTTTATTATGACACGCATCATCATTGTCATATTGCTTTGCATGATCATGTAGTTGACATCGTATTTGTGGCAAAGCCACCGTTCATAATTCTTTCACACATGTCACTCTTGGTTCATTGCATATCCCGGTACACCACCGGAGGCATTCATATAGAGTCATCTGTTGTTCTAGCATCGAGTTGTAATCATTGAGTTTTAAATAAATAGAAGTGTGATGATCATCATTTTCTAGAGCATTGTCCCAAGTGAGGAATTAAAAAAAGGGGAGATAAAGGCCATAAAAAGAAGAAGAAGAGAAGGCCCAAAAAAAGAGAGAAAAAGAGAGAAGGGACAATGCTACTATCCTTTGCCACACTTGTGCTTCAAAGTAGCACCATAATCTTCATGATAGAGAGTCTTTTGTTTTGTCACTTTCATATACTAATGGAAATTTTTCATTATAGAACTTGGCTTGTATATTCCAACAATGGGCCTCCTCAAGTGCCCTAGGTCTTCGTGAGCAAGAAAGTTGGATGCACACCCACTTAGTTTCTTTTGTTGAGCTTTTATACATTTATAGCTCTAGTGCATCCGTTGCATGGCAATCCCTACTCCTTGCATTAACATCAATCTATGGGCATCTCCATAGCCCATTGATTAGCCTCGTTGATGTGAGACTTTCTCCTTTTTGTCTTCTCCACATAACCCCCATCATCATATTCAATTCCACCCATAGTGCTATGTCCATGGCTCGCGCTCATATATTGCTTGAAAGTTTATAGGTTTCAGATTACTAATAAAGTATGAAACAATTGCTTGGATTGTCATCGGGGTTGTGCATGATGAGAGCATTCTTGTGTGACGAAAATGGAGCATGACTAAACTATATGATTTTGTAGGGATGAACTTTCTTTAGCCATGTTATTTTGAGAATACATAATTGCTTAGTCAGTATGCTTGACGTATTATTGTTTTTATGTCAATATAAACTTTTGTCTTGAATTGTATGGATCTGAATATTCTTGCCACAATAGAGAATTACATAGAGAAATATGTTAGGTAGCATTCCACATCAAAAATTCTGTTTTTATCATTTACCTACTCGAGGACGAGCAGGAATTAAGATTGGGGATGCTGATACGTCTCCAACGTATCTATAATTTTTGATTGTTCCATGTTATTATATTATCCACCTTAGATGTTTAATGGGCTCTACTATGCACTTTATATTATTTTTGGGACTAACCTATTGACCCAGAGCCCAGTGCCAGTTCCTGTATTTTCCCTTGTTTCAGTGTTTCGAAGAAAAGGAATATCAAACGGAGTCGAAACGGAATGAAACCTTCGGGAGAAGGTATTTTTGGAAGAAAAGCTACCCGATAGACATGGAGTGCACGTCAGGAAAGAAACGAGGGAGCCACGAGGCAGGGGGGCGCGCCCTCCACCCTCGTGGGCCCCTCATGGCTCCTGATGACCCACAAGTATAGGGGATCTATTGTAGTCCTTTCGATAAGTAAGAGTGTCGAACCCAACGAGGAGCAGAAGGAAATGATAAGCGGTTTTCAGCAAGGTATTCTCTGCAAGTACTGAAATAAGTGGTAACAGATAGTATTGTGATAAGGTAAATTGTAACGAGCAACAAGTAAAAAAAGTAAATAAAGTGCAGCAAGGTGGACCAATCCTTTTTGTAGTAAAGGACAAGCCGGAACAAACTCTTATATAAGGAAAAGCACTCCCGAGGACACATGGGAATATCGTCAAGCTAGTTTTCATCACGTTCATATGATTCGCGTTCGATACTTTGATAATTTGATATGTGGGTGGACCGGTGCTTGGGTGCTATTCTTACTTGAACAAGCATCCCACTTATGATTAACCTCTATTGCAAGCATCCTCAACTACAACAAAAGTATTAAGGTAAACCTAACCCTAGCATGAAACATGTGGATCCAAATTAGCCCCTTACGAAGCAACGCATAAACTAGGGTTTAAGCTTCTGTCACTCTAGCAACCCATCATCTACTTATTACTTCCCAATGCCTTCCTCTAGGCCAAATAATGGTGAAGTGTTATGTAGTCGACGTTGACATAACACCACTAGAGGCTAGACAACATACATCTTATCAAAATATCAAACGAATACCAAATTCACATGACTACTAATAGCAAGACTTCTCCCTTGTCCTCAGGAACAAACGTAATTACTCACAAAGCATATTCATGTTCATAATCAGAGGGGTAATAATATGCATATAGGATCTGAACATATGATCTTCCACCAAATAAACCAACTAGCATCAACTACAAGGAGTAATCAACACTACTAGCAACCTACTAGCACCAATCCCGGACTTTGAGACAAGAATTGGATACAAGAGATGAACTAGGGTTTGGAGATGAGATGGTGCTGGTGAAGATGTTGATGGATATTGCCCTCTCCCGATGAGAGGAGCGTTGGTGATGACGATGGTGATGATTTCCCCCTCCCGGAGGGAAGTATCCCCGGCAGAACAGCTCTGCCGGAGCTCTAGATTGGTTCCGCCAAGGTTCCGCCTCATGGCGGCGGAGTCTCGTCCCGAAAAGTTCCTTCTTATTTTTTTTCTCATCGAAATACTTCATATAGGAGAAGATGGGCGTCGGAAAGCTACCAGGGGGCCCACGAGGTAGGGGGGCGCGCCCTAGGAGGGGGGCGCCCCCCACCCTCATGAGCAGGGTGTGGGCCCCCTAGCCTTCATCTTTGGCGAGGATTTTTCTTTATTTATTTTAAGATGTTCCGTGGAGTTTCAGGACTTTTGGAGTTGCGCAGAATAGGTCTCTAATATTTGCTCCTTTTCCAGCCCAGAATTCCAGCTGCCGGCGTTCTCCCTCCTTATGTAAACCTTGTAAAATAAGAGAGAATAGCCATAAGTATTGTGACATAAAGTGAAATAACAGTCCATAATTCAATAAATATCGATATAAAAGCATGATGCAAAATGGATGTATCAACTCCCCCAAGCTTAGACCTCGCTTGTCCTCAAGCGAAAAGCCGATAACAATAAATATGTCCACATGTTTAGAGGTAGAGGCGTTGATAAAAATAAAATACGGACATGAAGGCATCATGATTATTCTCATAACAGCAACATATATAGATTTTGTCATATGATTACTTATGTTCAAGTGATGATCTATTCACAATGCAAAAGTATAAATCATAAACCTTATTGGGCTCCGACAAACTATAATCTCAGTCATTGAAGCAATTGCAACTTATCATAACATCGGAAAGAGTCTATGTCAGAGCTCAAAAGCAAGTCCACATACTCAACTATCATTTAGTCCTTCATAATTGCTAACACTCATGCAATACATGTGGTTATGAAGTTTTAATCGGACACAGAGAAAGATAGGGGCTTATAGTTTTGCCCCACAACCTTTTACCTCAAGGGTAATGTCAACAATAATAATTCATGGTCCCCTATATCCAATTAGATATATATATATATCATGTTCTTTCCAACATGCTGAGCTTGCCAAAGGATAAAATGAAAAAGGAAAGGTGAAGATCACCGTGACTCTTGCATAAGGTAGAAGATAATAATAAAAGATAGGCCCTTCGCAGAGGGAAGCAGAGGTTGCCATGCGTTTTTATGGTTGGATGCACAAAATCTCAATGCGAAAGAACGTCACTTTATATTGCCCCTTGTGATATGAACCTTTATTATGCAGTCCATCGCTTTTATTACTTCCACATCACAAGATCATATAAAGCTTATTTCTCCCACACCAATCAATCATACATATTGAGAGCAATTTTTATTGCTTTGCACCGATGACAACTTACTTGAAGGATCTTACTCAATCCATAGGTAGATATGGTGGACTCTCATGGAAAAACTGGTTTAGGGATTTTGGAAGCACAAGTAGTATTTCTACTTGGTGCTGAGAATTTGGCTAGAATGAGGGGGAAAGGCAAGCTCAACAAGTTAGAGGAACCAGGACAACATACTTTATCTCAGATATAAGAAAGATATAACTCATTACGTTGTCTTCCTTGTCCAACATCAACTCTTTAGCATGTCATATTTTAATGAGTGCTCCCAATCATAAAATATGTCAATGATAATATATCTATATGTGAAAACCTCTCTTTCCTTATTACTTCCTATTAATTGCAACAATGACCAAAGCTATGTCTGACAACTCCCAACAACTTTTAATCATCATACTCTTTCTATGTGAAGTCATTACTCTCAATAAGATCAATATGAACTTTTTGTTTCTTTTTATTCTTTTTCTCTTTTCTTTTATTCACCCAAGATCATGGAAAAATAATGAAGCCCTTGACTCAACACTAATCTTTATTATATATAGCTCACGGACTCGATTACAAAGAGAGATCATAAAGCAAAACTCAAAACTAGATCATGCCATAGACTTTATTCTACTATATCAAGATACTACTAATAGGATCGAACTAACAAAAACGATAAAGATAGGAGTTGTGATGGTGATACGATACCGGGGCACCTCCCTCAAGCTTGGCAGTTGCCAAGGGGAGTGCCCATACCCATGTGATCATGTCTCCTTCTTTGTTGTTGGTGTAATATTCTTGGCGATGATTCCCCTCAGGATGCGGTTCTCCTCCTCGAGCTTATTGACTGGCTGTTTGAGGTCCATTATTTCCTTACGAAGTTTTCTTGTGACAGCTAAAGCTCCTTGCACCCAAGGGTGTTGCATAGCTGCGGGAGAACAAGTGACACTCCTCTTCATATCTTCATAAGAAAGAAATCTAACATTAGAAGGGATAACCGAGTTTGGAATAGCTGAGCTCTGTAGTTCCCCCATCGTGAACCCAGCTCGGAGGCGAGAGGTGACTTATTGATCCTCCAAGGCATCTACTCTCATCAAGTCAGCCTCCATCTCTTCCTCCGTTGCTGGCCCAAAGTGGTCAGCGTCGCTGTTTGCCCTTGGTTCCGGTGCCGGATTAGATACCCGGCTCTCCCCAATTGACTCTTGAGAAGACATCTTGCTCTAATCTGCAGCAGCAACAGCTCGAAAACAAAAACAGAGGAGATTTGCGTGATATGGGAGTCAGAACCTTCGGGAGAATACATAATGAATTTTTACTGACCAAAATACGTATCTTGCAAGAAAACGGAGTCCGGAAGGCACACGAGGTGCTCACGAGGTAGGGGGGCGCGCCCACCACCCTCGTGGGGCCCTCGTGTCCTTCCCGGACTGCTACTTATTTTTCTATTTTTCTAAATATTCCAAAACGTAGAGATATTGTCGTAAAAATTGTTTTGGAGTCGGTTTACTTACCGTACCACATACCTATTTTTTCAAAGTCTGAAACGGTCTGGAAGGTGTCCCTTATGTATTCCTCCGGGGTTACGGTTTCAATAATATTTGTTTCAACATTTATGGGATTACCTGAGATATAATGTTTGATTCTTTGACCGTTTATCACCTTCGGATTTGTGCCCTCGTAGTTGTTGATTTTTATGGCACCGGAACGATAGACCTCCTCGATAACATAGGGGCCTTCCCATTTAGAGAGAAGTTTTCCTGCAAAAAATCTTAAACGAGAGTTGTATAGCAATACATAATCACCTATATTAAACTCACGCTTTTGTATCTTTTGTCATGCCATCTTTTAACTTTTTCTTTAAACAATTTGGCATTTTCATAAACTTGGGTTCTCCATTCATCAAGTGAGCTAATATCAAATAATCTCTTCTCACCGGCAAGTTTGAAATCATAGTTAAGCTCTTTAATACCCCAATATGCCTTATGTTCTAGTTCGAGAGGTAAGTGACATGCTTTTCCATAAACCATTTTATACGGAGACATACCCATAGGATTTTTGTATGCAGTTCTATATGCCCATAATGCATCATCAAGTTTCTTGGACCAATTCTTTCTAGACCTATTAACAGTCTTTTGCAAAATTAATTTGAGCTCTCTATTGCTCAACTCTACTTGACCACTAGACTGTGGGTGATAAGGAGATGCAATTCTATGATTAACATCATACTTAGCAAGCATTTTATGGAAGGCACATGAATTAAGTGTGAACCACCATCGGTCATTAAATATCTAGGGACTCTGAGGGAGTCCTAGATTAGGGGGTGTTCGGGTAGCCAGACTATACCTTTAGCCAGACTCCAGGACTATGAAGATACAAGATTGAAGACTTCGTCCCGTGTCCAGATGGGACTTTCCTTGGCGTGGAAGGAAAGCTTGGCGATGCGGATATTCAAGATCTCCTACCATTGTAACCGACTCTATGTAACCCTAACCCTATCCGGTGTCTATATAAACCGGAGGGTTGTAGTCCGTAGGCAATCAACTCCATACACAACAATCATACCATAGGCTAGCTTCTAGGGTTTAGCCTCCTTGATCTCGTGGTAGATCTACTCTTGTACTACCCATATCATCAATATTAATCAAGCAGGAGTAGGGTATTACCTCCATCGAGAGGGCCCGAACCTGGGTAAAAAACATCATGTCCCTTGTCTCCTGTTACCATCCGGCCTTGACGCACAGTTCGGGACCCCCTACCCGAAATCCGTCGGTTTTGACACCGACATTGGTGCTTTCATTGAAAGTTTCTCTGTGCCGTCGCAATCAGGAAGGATGCCTCCTCCCGTCTTTAAAGACGGCGCCGTTGCTAAGGGAGCCTTGGCTGTCGGCCAAACCCTCCGGCTAGGTGGTTTCCTCATGACCGCCTGTTCGGTTGTTGCGCCGACGGTGACCTCTCGGGTCATCAAAAGCAACCTACATGTCAACTCGGAGCTCGTCGAGCAGCTAGATCCAATGGAGCTATCTTCCGTAAACGAGCTCTTGGATCGCATCGCCGCCCTGGGGGTCACTATGGATTACGACCATGTTGGGCTTAAACCCGATCTAAGAGAAACTAACTCTCCCCAAGTCACCCACCACGTTGCCGTGGTAGAGGCGCAGTGCGGCGACCCTTCATCTATTTTAAGGACTAGCTACGTCCGAATTCCCGACTCCTCCAAGCCGGATACCCGCGGAGAGGAGGATGTAACTCAAGACCTGAGCTTAGGATCAGGCAATGGGCTAGATTCGTTGGACAACATCCAAGAATCCGAACTTCAGAGTTCAGAAACTCTTCGGCCTCCAAATCTTGGATTGGGTGAGGTTTCAGATTCAACGACACCCGCCCACCCTAACATAAGCGATCTCTCCCAAATCAGGTAGAAGCCCGAGGAAACAGTACATCATTACTGGGCCAGATTCCTCCTGGTTATGAACAGGATAAAGGATTGCCGCGAGGGAGACGCAATCTCAATTTTATGCAGTAATTGCAAGGACGGGGGAATCCTTAACGCCGTAAGTCGTCGTGATATTACACGCTTCGCTGACTTGGCGTCCATAGTACAAAAATATTGTGCGATGGAAAGCGCCTGGAAAACCGAAATAAAATTTTGGGATAATCCGGCCTTGAATAATAATCCCGTCCGAACTAAGAGGGTGCATCATCATAGGACACCCGGGATAAACACCAAAAAGACAAAACCCTCTATAGGGCATGGAACCGTACTGGAAAGGTGGCTTGATGGACCCTATAGAATTCACAGTACAGAGGACGCCACACCAACTCATAGCCTTAGAGCATGTTGGATACTCTGGCAGGTGGCCAAAATTGGCGAGGACCTCTTAATTCTGGAGGCCGCAGAAAACCAGCCCGAGAACACCAGTACCGTTCTCACAGTCTTCGAGACTTTCGCATAAAACAATATGCGAAAAAGAACACTCCACAGCCTCGCCGAAGTCTATCAAGTTGCAACAATAAATCCATGGAGCGACACTGCTATTACCTTCAACGCAACTGATGAACCTAGATCCTGAACAGCCCGAGCACCAGCCGCATTGGTCCTCAGTCCCATAGTGGACGGCTTTCGCCTCACCAAGGTGCTCATGGATGGAGGCAGCGGACTGAACCTCATTTATGAGGAAACCCTTCAAAAAATGGAAATAGACTGGAACCGCATCGAGCGAAGCAGCACAACCTTTAGAGGAATAATCCCGAGTCGGGAAGCGCGCTGCACAGGAAAAATCACACTAGATGTGGTGTTCGGCACGCTGGATAATTACAGGTCCGAAGAAGTCACGTTTTAGGTGGCCCCGTTTAAGAGCGGATATCACGCTTTACTACGGCGGGAAGCATTCACAATCTTCCAAGCAATACCCCATTACGGGTACATGAAGCTTAAGATGCCCGGGCCGAATGGAATTATCACTCTAGCTAGTGATCCGGACATAGCACTCCGCGCCAGAAACAAGATGGCCGCATTAGCCCTTGAGGCGCTATCCGAAGCCTTAGTGGCTGAGGAACTGACTGCGCTGCGCTCCACGGTTAACAGGGATGATGTGATACTCGATAAGAGATCCAAATCCACATCCTTCAAGCCAGCTGACGAAATAGTCAAATTCCAGGTCCATCCAACAGACCCCAATAAAACAGCTTCCATCGGGGCACGACTGAACCCTGATGTAGACGCCGCACTGTGAGAGTTCGTATGAGAGAACTGGGACATTTTCGCCTGGCACCCTTCAGACATGCCAGGGATCCCACGCAGGCTGGCCGAACACAGCTTAAATATCCTAAAAGGATTCAAACCTGTCAAACAAGCCCTTCGGCGTTTTTCCGAACCCAAGAGACAGGCTATGGGAGAGGAGCTAGCCAAGCTATTGGAGGCTGGATTCATTAGAGATATAAAACATACGGACTTGCTAGCAAAGTTGGTGATGTTACCAAAGAATGACAAATCCTGGCGCCTGTGTGTTGATTTTAAAGACCTTAACCAGGCTTGCCCAAAGGATCCCTTCCCCCTCCCCCGTATCGATCAAATTATCGATGCCACCGCAGGACATGACTCGTTGTGTTTCCTCGATGCATACTCCGGATACCATCAAATCAAGATGGCAGAATGAGACCAAGCCACAACAGCATTCATCACACCATACGGCCCATTCTGCTTCAACACAATGCCCTTCGGGCTGAAAAACGTCGGCGCAACATATCAGCGCATGATCCAGACATGTCTGGCAAATCACATCGGCAAAACAGTGGAGGCGTATGTGGATGATGTGGTCGTCAAATCAAGACATGTCGAATCTCTAGTAGACGACTTGAGGCTTACATTCGATAACCTCCGAAAATATGACATCAAGCTCAACCCGGAAAAATGCGTCTTCGGCGTTCCAGGTGGAAAGCTCTTGGGCTTCATTGTATCCGGTAGAGGAATCGAAGCAAACCCAGCCAAGATCCGAGCTTTGTCACAATTGGATGTCCCAAAGGACCTTAAACAAATACAAAAATTAACCGGGTGCATGGCGGCTTTAAGCCGCTTCATCTCCCGCTTGGGAGAAAAGGCACTACCCCTTTATCGCCTCCTTCGGCGCACCGAACACTTCGAGTGGACGGATGCCGCCACGGCCGGACTTGATGAAATAAAAGCCATATTGGCAACAAACCTAGTCCTGGCCGCGCCAATCACCGGCGAACCAATGTTATTGTACATTGCATCAACACACCAAGTTGTCAGCGCAGTGCTCGTTGTCGAGCGGGAAACGGACGGACACAAATTCCCCTTTCAAAGGCTGGTCTACTACGTGTCCACTGTCCTCACTCCATGCAAATCACGGTACCCGCATTATCAAAAGATTGCATACGCGGTATTCATGGCATCCCAGAAGCTACGACACTACTTTCAAGAGTGTTCCATAACAGTAGCCTCGGAAGTGCCACTAAACGATATTATCAACAACCGCGATGCAACGGGCCGGATTGCAAAATGGGCCATCGAGCTTCTCCCGTTCGATATAACCTATAAGCCACGGCGAGCCATTAAATCGCAAGTTTTGGCCGACTTCGTCACAGAATGGACGGAGGCTGAGCTCCCTAAAGAGTACGGAACATATTCAAACTGGATTATGCATTTCGACGGCTCCAAAATGTTGGCCGGATTGGGAGCTGGCGTCGTCCTGACGTCCCCCACAGGAGACACAGTCCAATATGTGCTCCAGATCATGTACACGAATTCCAACAATGCAGCCGAATATGAGGCCCTCCTACATGGTCTCCGGATAGCAGTATCCATGGGTATCCAGCGCCTAGAGGTACGCGGGGATTCAAACCTCGAAATATCCCAAATAAATGGAGACTTCGATGCCAAGGACCCAAAAATGGCAGCTTACCGCAACGCCGTCCTAAAAATGTCAGCTCGCTTCGAAGGGCTAGAGTTTCACCATATAGCCCGAGAAAACAATCAAGCAGCGGACGTCCTGGCACGCACCGGAGCAAAACGCGATGCAGTCCCCCCAACATCTTTTTGGAAAGATTGTTCAAGCCATCCGTAGCATGGGAGGGGGAACCCGCAAATAAGAGCCCGGACCCAGCCGCACCACTTGACGCCGAACAATCTGACACAACTGGAGGCTTTGCCAATGAAATTACACCTTCAGCCCACGTAATAATGGCAGTCATCGCCCCGTGGACAGAATCATTCCTAGCCTACCTTACTAGGCAGGAACTCCCGGAGGACCAAAACGAGGCCCGCTGCATAGTGCGGCGATCTAAAGCCTATAGAGTCCATGAGGGAGAGCTTTATAAGAAAAGCACTACCGGAGTCCTTCAAAGGTGCATCTCCGAAGAGGAAGGGCGGAACCTTCTGGCTGAAATTCATGCTGGACTCGGTGGTCACCACGTTGCTGCTCGGTCCCTTGTTAGCAAGGCTTTTCGTACAGGCTTTTATTGGCCGACGGCCTGGGCAGATGCTCAGGACCTAGTCCAACGATGCGCTGGTTGCCAACTTTTTGCCAACCAAAGCCATATGCCACCCACCGCACTCCAAACTATACCCATCACCTGGCCTTTTGCGGTCTGGGGGCTTGACATGGTCGGACCCCTTAAAGGTGGGACCGATAGGAAAAAATACTTACTGGTCATGGTGGATAAATTCACCAAATGGATAGAAGCCAAGCCTGTTAAAACGGCTGAATCCGGACCTGTGATAGACTTCATATCCGGGGTTGTACACTGTCATGGCGTCCCCCACAGCATCATAACCGATAACAGTACAAACTTTACCGCCGACGAAGTAAAACTCTGGTGCAAAAACATGGGCATCAAGCTCGATTATGCTTCCGTCTATCACCCACAAACCAACAGCCAGGTCGAACGTGCAAATGGTATTATCATGAGCGGCATTAAACCCAGACTAGTGCGGTCCCTCAAGGAATCTAACACGCACTGGGTAGAGGAGCTCGACTCCGTACTATCGGGGCTGCGGACCATGCCAAATCGCACCACCGGATACACACCATTTTTTATGGTGTACGGCGCAGAGGCAGTTCTGCCCTGCGACATAATTCATGACTCACCTAGAGTGCGCATGTACGAAGAAAGAGAAGCCGAGCTCGATCGGTAGGACAACTTGGACGCCCTGGAGGAGGAGCGTGACGTGGCAAAAGCCCGTTCCGCATTTTATCAACACCAGGCCCGAAGATATCAAAGCAGAGAAGTACGGGCCAAAAGTTACAATGTTGGCGAACTAGTTCTACGCCTGCCGGATAAGAAAAAGGACAAACTCAAGCCCAAGTGGGAAGGTCCATTCATAATCGACCAAGTCCTGACTGGCGGGGCGTACCACCTGCGAGATGCGTCGGATAACCGACTCGAGCCGAACCCGTGGAACGCCACCCGTCTCCGAAGATTCTATGCCTAACGCCGGACTCTGGGTTCGTCTCCTTCCTCTGTCCATTTTTTGCATTTTTCTGTCTTACATTTCTCTCCTTCCCCTCTTTTCTTTTATAGCCCTTAAAGGCTCATCTAGTGACGCGCCACTCGCGCTCATTAAACTTGGGGGCTTCTTTAACAGAAGCTTATTTATACGGGCTTCACGCCCAACACATGCGTCAAACTTCCGCATGTACCTTTTTCTTCACCATTATATGCATCGATATGACTTAAGTTTTGGACAAGCTGGGTTGCCTGGCTCCTGTGCTTACCCCTACGTTCCCGATTGTTCGGCTAGGCGGTTAAGGGAGCACCTCTGCGATTGTTACTGCCGGGTCAGCCAGATGTGTACCTCAGACTGGGTGAAGCCGAAAGCTAGCGTTCTTAAGGGAATATTCGGTCGGTGAGATAAAAGATGATCTTTTTACTCATTTTATGCGCCCCCAGATGCTTTTTTCTGCGTCTTTTTACGCAGTCCGGACATGCACTTTAGGGCATGCCTCCCAGCGAAAGGAACCCCTAACGAAACTATTCTCTCTGGAAGATGTTTCTTACTAACCATGTAATATAACATAACTAGTTGGGCACTTGTCTGATAAAGCACTAATGACCCCTACGCCTGGTCTCCATGCATACCACGGTTCTTATATAACCGCTATGGTATTCGGACACACTCCGGACCGTCAGGTCCCGAGGTTGAAGCGAAAAGGTCGGCAACGACAAACGATCTACAATCCGGCTAGAAGGCATTACACATGTCAATTCAAAAATACATAGTCATTCTGACTGATTGTATTCCTCTTCTATACCATCTAACAGGCTGTCTAATTTACAGTCCTGCTGGGAATACTTCACGGCCAACTCTACTTGGCCGTATACTAAGCTCACAGGGATCTCCTTCCCGTCAGGCCCCACTGGTCCGTCCTCGGCCATGTGGTTTGGGTCAGACTTCGTAAAACGTGTCTTCACCATGGCCCAGGCTTCCCTAGCGCCTTGTCGGAAGGCCGATATCTTCCACAACCGGAAGCGCCGCCAAGCTCCCTTCAGCTTCTCCGCAAGCTCTCCAAGGCCCTCGGGCATGGAGTGGGCAGGCCATAAGGCTTGGGCAACGCCTCGCATCGCCTGCCGAATTCGCTCGTGCAGTTGCATGAGTTCAGGAAGAAGGTCACCCGTAGAATCGGGCATCTCCTCTGCAGGACGACCTGTGAGCATACCTACAGACATTACTCTGTTAGTCGACTTCCTCGCCGAACTCTTTTTTCAAAGTTCGTTCAAGCACTTACTAAATATGCCACGTCGAAGCCGCTGATTCTCCTTCGTGGAGTCCGACAGCTGGCCACAAACATCTCTAAGTTCGACGTCCAGCCTGGTGTTGGCATCCCCAAGATCATTCTTCTCTCGCCTCACCTTTGTCAACGTACTCTCACCGTCCTTTAGCCGGCGTAAGAGTTGTTGCTTTTCCGGATCGAGTCCGGCGCCATCTGCAACATGATTCGTCAGATTTGCACCCACACCGCGCAATACTGATCTTTCGAAGTGTATCTTACCTGAGGGGGTCTCTTTGGGCTCCCCTGCTGTGGCTAGTGCGGCCTCTAGTTGGGCCTTGCACTTTTCCAGCTCCTGGGACAGTATAGTATTCTTCTCTGTAAGAACCTGCATATTAAATGATCCTTAAATCAGTTGCTCTAACTGTTTCAAGTCTCGGGGGCTACTGGTATATATATATTTGACCAAAATTTTCTTACCCGTATGTCTTTTACATACTGCTCCGTGGCTCTGGTTAAACCATTTCGAGCGGCACGGAGGTACGCCTCTCCCGAATTAAAGGCATCTAAAGCCTCTTGGGAGAAACAAGCATCGCATAGAACTGTCCAGCGACGCCTGTGGTTCATGGCACTCTCCACTTCAGAATTTGTGGCAGACAGCCTGTCCGCATCCTCTGTCAGAGGAGCATCCAGTGCGCGCCTTGTGCTCGCCTCCGCTTCCTGGCCAGACGTTGGAGCCTGGCTGGTGGAGGCGCGATTGGCAACCTCTCCGGATGTAGTCCAGCGAGGTCTCTTCATTCTGAAGATAGCACGAACGTTAATATGCCCTGATAGAATAACACCAGGGAAACAGAGGGTGCGCTATACCTTTGCGCCGGCATCTCAGTCCGGACTACATTCCTTTTTGCCCCACAGGGCCCTGCGACCCCTCGTTGGCTAGCCGCCGCAGGTTCGGCCTCCTGCCTCGGAAATCTCCCCTGCAAAACACGGTTGTCGTCAGAAACACCGGAATACGTGAGAGTGGAATCTCTCTCAAGGGAATGAGACTCCGGTTTCTCTCACCTGGGAGGCCAGGATTAACCCTGGGTAATCAGCCGTGATGGCTACCAAGGTATTGTCCTTGCTTAGCTGATGGAACACCCCGTCGATAAGCTCCACCGATATGTCCGGATCCTCTTCGGAGTCCGGATCGAGGGACCGTTCTGGGTCCTCGGGCTGTGGAGGGCGGCTGTTTATATCCTTTACCACCTGTCGCAGTTCCTGCATTGAAGTCGTTAGACTACATATCTAACCGTGGGAGTATAAAACAAACGGGCAAGCGCAATTATTCACTTACCCAACTTGGAGGATCATACATAGTAAATCCGGCCTGCGGATTGACGCGGAGGAATTCCTCCTTTCCCCCTTGTACAAAGAGGATAAGATCTTTACTAGGGCGGCAGCTGAGGCCGGCCCCTTACGACCGTAACGTGTGGCGTCATCCTCCCCGTTGAAATCCCACATGGGGTGGTCTCTATATTGAAGCAGCTGCACCCCCCGCATAATGCATGCGGCCATGACTCCAATCATGGTTAGTCCGGAATGAGCCAACAGTCTTATCTGGCCCATCAGGTAAAGGACGTCTCTGTCGCTTTCTCTCTGAGAGCTCCGCGGATGCCAGCTCAAGCGTTTCTTCAATGGAGCACTGTTGAACTCAGGGAGACCAACCCGGATAGGGTCCGGTAGCGGGACGTCATCTGTATAAAACCATTCCGAAGGCCAGTCCTCGGACGCCTTCTTTGGGGTTCCAGATAGGTATCCGGTCCCGGCGATGCGCCATACTTCGGCTCGGCCCACTTGGTATATAGACCCCTTTTGAGAACGGGGCACCAGGCAGAATAACCTCTTGCACAGCGCGAAATGAGCCTCAACGCCTAAAAATAGCTCCCAAAGGGCGACGAAACCCGCAATATGCAATATGGAGGCGGGCGTGAGATTGTGCAGCTGGAGGCCGTAGAACTCCAGAAGCCCGCGGAGAAATGGATGAATTGGAAATCCCAGTCCCCTTATTAGATAGGGGACGAGGCACACCCGCTCTCCTTTAGAAGGATTGGGGGTGCTCTCCGCTTGTTTTCCGCCATTATAGGTGGCGAGACCTTTGCTGGAAGCGCTCTAATGATAACTCGTGGAAAGGAGAAGATGTGGTTTGGACCTAAATCCCCATCCTGTTAAATAGGCGGCTCGTTTATACAGCTAGGGGCGTGGATGTAAAAACGCCCTGGCTTTTCGCATTCGTTTGACACATGGAAGACGGCCATTATTGGGCATGGAAGCCGAGGAACACTACATTACAAAAATCGGACATTATTCCTACAGGTACATAAGAATTGGAGAAGAACCCGCCTTGCAATGTCGAACAATCTGCGCGCCGGACTCGTCGTCATTGAAGCCTGGTTCGGGGGCTACTGAGGGAGTCCTGGATTAGGGGGTGTTCGGGTAGCCGGACTATACCTTCAGCCGGACTCCAGGACTATGAAGATACAAGATTGAAGACTTCGTCCTGTGTCCGGATGGGACTTTCCTTGGCATGGAAGGCAAGCTTGGCGATGAGGATATTCAAGATCTCCTACCATTGTAACCGACTCTATGTAACCCTAACCCTATCTGGTGTCTATATAAACCGGAGGGTTGTAGTCCGTAGGCAATCAACTCCATACACAACAATCATACCATAGGCTAGCTTCTAGGGTTTAGCCTCCTTGATCTCGTGGTAGATCTACTCTTCTACTACCCATATCATCAATATTAATCAAGCAGGAGTAGGGTATTACCTCCATCGAGATGGCCCGAACCTGGGTAAAAAACATCGTGTCCCTTGTCTCCTGTTACCATCCGGCCTTGACGCACAGTTCGGGACCCCCTACCCGAGATCCGCCGGTTTTGACACCGACAGACTCCAAACCTCGAAAAAATAACTTCTCTAAGCATTTTAATAGAAGTGTTATGATCAGCACTACTAGTTGGAATAGCTTCTACCCACTTAGTAACGTAATCAACAGCAACTAAAATATGTGTGTATCCATTAGAGGCAGGAAAAGGTCCCATATAATCAAAGCCCCAAACATCAAACGGTTCAATAACAAGAGAATAATTCATAGGCATTTCTTGACGTCTACTAATATTGCCAATTCTTTGACATTCATCACAAGACAAGACAAACTTACGGGCATCCTTGAAGAGAGTAGGCCAATAAAAACCAGATTGCAATACCTTATGTGCAGTTCTATCTCCAGTGTGGTGTCCTCCATAAGCCTCGGAATGACACTTGCGTAGGATCTGTTCCTGTTCATGCTCAGGTACACAATGTCTAATAACACCATCTACTCCTTTATAAAGATGTGGGTCATCCCGAAAGTAATGTCTCAAGTCATAGAAAACCTTTTTCTTTTGCTGGTATGTGAAGCTAGGTGGTATGAACTTAGCAACAATATAATTAGCATAATCAACATACCATGGAGTACTACGAGAAGTACTTATAACATTTAATTGTTCATCAGGAAAGCTATCATTAATAGGTAGTGGGTCATCAAGAACATTCTCTAACCTAGACAAGTTGTCTGCAACGGGGTTCTCAGCTCCCTTTCTATCAACAATATGCAAATCAAATTCTTGTAGCAAGAGAACCCATCTAATAAGTCTAGGTTTAGCATCTTTCTTTTCCATAAGGTATTTAATAGCAGCATGATCAGTGTGAATAGTTACTTTAGAATCAACAATATAAGGTCTGAACTTATCACAAGCAAATACAACTGCTAAAAGCTCTTTTTCAGTAGTAGCATAATTTCTTTGAGCATTGTCTAGAGTCTTACTAGCATAATGAATAACACTTAATTTCTTATCAACTCTTTGCCCTAGAACAACACCTACAGCATAATCACTAGCATCACACATAATTTCAAATGGTAAATTCCAATCAGGTGGCTGAACAACAGGTGCAGAGACTAATGCTTTCTTAAGTATTTCAAATGCTTCTACACAATCATCATCAAAGACAAATGGTATATCTTTTTGCAATAAATTAGTTAGAGGCCAAGAAATTTTTTAGAAGTCCTTAATGAACCTCCTATAAAATCCGGCGTGACCAAGGGAACTTCTTATACCTTTGATGTCCTTGGGACATGGCATCTTTTCAATCACATCAACCTTGGCTTTATCAAATTCAATACCTCTTTTAGAAACTTTATGCCCCAAGACAATACCTTCATTAACCATAAAGTGGCACTTTTCCCAATTCAAGACAAGATTAGTTTCTTCACATCTTGGCAAAACTCGATCAAGATTGCTCAAGCAATCATCAAAAGAGGAACCATAGACGGAAAAATCGTGCATGAAAACCTCACAAATCTTTTCACAAAAGTCAGAGAATATAGCCATCATGCATCTTTGAAAGGTAGCAGGTGCATTACATAAACCAAAAGGCATACGTCTATAAGCAAAAGTACCAAAAGGGCATGTAAAAGTAGTCTTTGATTGATCTCTAGCCGACACAGGTATTTGAGAGAAACCAGAATAATCATCTAGAAAGCAATAGTGTGTATGTTTGCATAATCTTTCTAGCATTTGATCAATAAAAGTTAAGGGGTAATGATCTTTCTTAGTAGCTTTATTTAATTTGCGGAAATCAATTACAATCCTATAACCTGTGATAATTCTTTGTGGAATCAATTCATCTTTATCATTAGGAACAACAGTAATACCTCCCTTCTTAGGGACACAATGGACAGGACTTACCCACTGACTATCAGCAAAGGGATAAATTATACCTGCCTCCAGAAGCTTGAGTATTTCTTTTCTTACCACTTCTTTCATTTTAGGATTCAGACGTCGTTGAGGATCACGAACTGGTTTGGCATCTACTTCCAAATTTATTTTATGTTGACATAGAGTGGGACTAATGCCCTTAAGATCATCAAGAGTATATCCAATAGCAGCACGATGCTTCTTCAGAGTTTTCAATAATCTTTCTTCTTCATGATCTGAAAGGTTAGCACTAATAATAACAGGATATATCTTGTTTTCATCAAGATAAGCATATTTAAGATTATCAGGCAAAGGTTTAAGCTCAAACACGGGATCACCCTTGGGTGGAGGAGGATCCCCTAAAATTTCAACAGGAAAATTGTGTTGCAGAATAGGTTCCTATTTAAAGAATACTTCATCTATTTCCCTTCTTTAATTCATGAACAAATCATTTTCATGGTCTAGCAAATAGTGTTCTAAAGGATCACTAGGAGGTACGGCAATAGAAGCAAGACCAATAATCTCATCCTTACTAGGTAATTCTTCCTCACGATGTTGTTTACTAAATTTAGAAAAATTAAACTCATGAACCATATCATCCAAGCCAATAGTAACAACATCCTTTTCGCAATCTATCCTAGCATTAACAGTGTTCAAGAAGGGTCTACCAAATATAATGAGAGAAAAGCTATCTTGCGGAGAAGTAAGAAAAAGAAAATCAGCAGGATATTTAGTTTTCCCACACAAGACTTCAACATCTCTAACAATTCCCATTGCTGAAATAGTATCTCTATTGGCAAGTTTAATTGTGACATCAATATCTTCTAATTCAGGAGGTGCAATTTCACGCTTGATTTCTTTATACAAGTCATAAGGTATAATACTAGCACTAGCACCCATATCACATAAGCCATGATAACAATGATCTCCTATTTTAACAGAAATAACAGGCACGCCTACCACAGGTCTATGTTTATCTTTAGCACAAGGTTTAGCAATTCTAGCAGTTTCACCTTCGAACTGAATAACATGCCCATCAGTATTATCATACAAGAGATCTTTAACAATAGCAATATTAGGTTCTAATTTAACTTGCTCAGGAGGTGTATAAGTTCTAATATTGCTTTTACGAACAACAGTTGAAGCTTTAGCATGATCCTTTACTCTAATAGGGAAAGGTGGTTTCTCAACATAAGAAGTAGGAACAATAGGATCATTATAAGTGACAGTCTTTTCTTCAACTTTAATAGCTGCAGCTACTTTTACTTCTATGGGAGGATGATATTTAAACCACTTCTCCTTAGGGAGATCAACATAAGTAGCAAAAGATTCACAGAAAGAAGCTACTATCTTAGAGTCAAGTCCGTATTTAGTGCTAAACTTACGGAAAATATTGGTGTCCATAAAAGATTTAACACAATCAAACTTAGGTGTCATACCTGACTCTTTACCTTCGTCGAGGTCCCAATCTTCAGAGTTGCGTTTAATTCTATCCAGTAAATTCCATCTGAATTCAATAGTCTTCATCATAAAAGAGCCAGCACAAGAAGTATCGAGCATGGTTTGATTATTATGAGAAAGCCGAGCATAAAAACTTTGCATAATTATTTCTCTCGAGAGCTCATGATTGAGGCATGAATATAACATTGATTTAAGCCTCCCCAAGCTTGAGAGATGCTTTCTCCTTCGCGAGGCCATAAATTATATATATAATTACGATCATGATGAACAAGATGCATAGGGTAATACTTTTGATGAAATTCCAATTTCAATCTTTTATAGTTCCATGATCTCATATCATCACATAGCCTATAGCATATCAATGCGTCTCCCTTCAAAGATAAAGGGAAGACCTTCTTCTTAGCAACATCATCGGGTACACCTGCAAGCTTAAATAATCCACAAACTTCATCCACATATATTAAGTGCTCAACAGGATGCTTTGTTCCATCTCCTGTAAAAGGGTTAGCTAGCAGTTTTTCCATCATACCCGAAGGAAATTCAAAAGGAGTTTCATTTTCAATAGGTTCAGTAGGTTGAGGAGCAACTCTTTGCTCTACTGGATAGGGTGAAGATACCCCGAACAAGCCCCTCGGAGAATTACTTTCCATAGTAGCAAGTGACAGTAAATTTCAGCACACTATATAAATTTTTCCTTACCAAATTCCACCTACCAAAGGCGCTACACTCCCCGGCAACGGTTCCAGAAAAGAGTCTTGATGACCCAGAAGTATAGGGGATCTATCGTAGTCCTTTCGATAAGGAGAGTGTCGAACCCAACGAGGAGCAGAAGGAAATGATAAGCGGTTTTCAGCAAGGTATTCTCTGCAAGTACTGAAATAAGTGGTAACAGATAGTTTTGTGATAAGGTAAATTGTAACGAGCAACAAGTAACAAAAGCAAATAAAGTGCAGCAAGGTGGCCCAATCCTTTTTATAACAAAGAACAAGCTGGAACAAACTCTTATATAAGGAAAAGCGCTCCCGAGGACACATGGGAATATCGTCAAGCTAGTTTTCATCACGTTCATATGATTCGCGTTCGATATTTTGATAATTTGATATGTGGGTGGACCGGTGCTTGGGTGCTGTTCTTACTTGAACAAGCATCCCACTTATGATTAACCTCTATTGCAAGCATCCACAACTACAACAAAAGTATTAAGGTAAACCTAACCATAGCATGAAACATGTGGATCCAAATCAGCCCATTACGAAGCAACGCATAAACTAGGGTTTAAGCTTCTGTCACTCTAGCAACCCATCATCTACTTATTACTTCCCAATGCCTTCCTCTAGGCCCAAATAATGGTGAAGTGTTATGTAGTCGATGTTCACATAACACCACTAGAGGCTAGACAACATACATCTTATCAAAATATCAAACGAATACCAAATTCACATGACTACTAATAGCAAGACTTCTCCCTTGTCCTCAGGAACAAACGTAATTACTCACAAAGCATATTCACGTTCATAATCAGAGGGGTAATAATATGCATATAGGATCTGAACATATGATCTTCCACCAAATAAACCAACTAGCATCAACTACAAGGAGTAATCAACACTACTAGCAACCTACTAGCACCAATCCCGGACTTTGAGACAAGAATTGGATACAAGAGATGAACTAGGGTTTGGAGATGAGATGGTGCTGGTGAAGATGTTGATGGAGATTTCCCTCTCCTGATGAGAGGAGCGTTGGTGATGACGATGGTGATGATTTCCCCCTGCCGGAGGGAAGTATCCCTGGCAGAACAGCTCTGCCGAAGCTCTAGATTGGTTCCACCAAGGTTCCGCCTCGTGGCGGCGGAGTCTCATCCCGAAAAGTTCCTTCTTATTTTTTTATCATCGAAAGACTTCATATAGGACAAGATGGGCGTCGGAGAGCCACCAGGGGGCCCATGAGGTAGGGGGCGCGCCCTAGGAGGGGGGGGCGCCCCCCACCCTCGTGAGCACGGTGTGGGCCCCCTGGCCTTCATCTTTGGCGAGGATTTTTATTTATATAATTTAAGATGTTCCGTGGAGTTTCAGGACTTTTGGGGTTGCGCAGAATAGGTCTCTAATATTTGCTCCTTTTCCAGCTGAGAATTCCAGTTGTCGGCGTTCTCCCTCCTTATGTAAACCTTGTAAAATAAGAGAGAATAGCCATAAGTATTGTGACATAAAGTGAAATAACATTCCATAATGCAATAAATATCGATATAAAAGCATGATGCAAAATGGACGTATCAGCTCCCCTGGCGTATTTCTTCTGCCTATATATATCCATATACCCTAAAATGATCGGAGAGCAGAATAGATCGGGACTTCCACCGCCAGAAGCCTCCGTAGCCAACGAAAACCAATCTACACCCGTTCCGGCACCCTGTCGGAGGGGGAATCCCTCTCCTGTGGCTATCTTCATCATCCCAGTGCTCTCCATGATGAGGAGGGAGTATTTCTACCTCTGGGACAAGGGTATGTACCAGTAGCTATGTGTTTGATCTCTCTCTCTCTCTCTCGTGTTCTTGAGGTGGTACGATCTTGATGTATCACGAGCATTGCTATTATAGTTGGATTTTATGATGTTTTCTCCCCCCTCTACTCTCTTGTAATGGATTGAGTTTCCCCTTTGAAGTTATCTTATCGGATTGAGTCTTTAAAGATTTGAGAACACTTGATGTATGTCTTGCCGTGCGTATCTGTGGTGACAATGGGATATCACGTGATTCACTTGATGTATGTTTTGGTGATCAACTTGCGGGTTCCGCCCATGAACCTATGCATAGGGGTTGGCACACGTTTTCGTCGTGATTCTCCGGTAGAAACTTTGGGGCACTCTTTGAGGTTCTATGTGTTGGTTGAATAGATGAATCTGAGATTGTGTGATGCATATCGTATAATCATACCCACGGATACTTGAGGTGACATTGGAGTATCTAGGTGACATTAGGGTTTTTGTTGATTTGTGTCTTAAGGTGTTATTCTAGTACGAACTCTAGGGCTGTTTGTGACACTTATACGAATAGCCCAACGGATTGATTGGAAAGAATAACTTGGAGGTGGTTTTGTACCCTACCATAATCTCTTCGTTTGTTTTCCGCTATTAGTGACTTTCGATTGACTCTTTGTTGCATATTGAGGGATAGTTATGTGATCCAATTATGTTATTATTGTCGAGAGAACTTGCACTAGTGAAAGTATGAACCCTAGGCCTTGTTTCAACACATTGCAATACCGTTTGTGCTCACATTTATCATTAGTTACCATGCTGTTTTTATATTTTCAGATTACAAATACTCATATCTACTATCCATATACCACTTGTATCACCATCACTTCGCCGAACTAGTGCACCTATATAATTTACCATTGTATTGGGTGTGTTGGGGATACAAGAGACTCTTTGTTACATGGTTGCAGGGTTGCTTGAGAGAGACCATCTTCATCCTACGCCTCCTATGGATTGATAAACCTTAGGTCATCCACTTGAGGGAAATTTGCTACTGTCCTACAAACCTCTGCGCTTGGAGGCCCAACAACATCTACAAGAAGAAGGTTGTGTAGTAGACATCAAGGGGTGGCCTCACCAGGCTGGCTCACGAGGGGCGGAGAGATCAAGGCAAGGGACAACTCATGAGGTTTGCGTGACGCAAGCCATGACGACTGGAGTCAGGCGGGCGCCAGCTCGCGCAGTGTCCTCGTTTCCTCTTTGGTGCTAAAGGGGCAAGCACATGCGAGGAGTCCCAAGGCATCAGGCAAAGGTTTCCATATCAGTGCAACAAGACCAAGACCAGCAGGACGTCAGGACGGAGGTCACCGTGGAGCCCAAGACGGCGTCACCACCAGAGCCTTTGGCAGGCGTAGACTACTTTTGTCAGGTAGCTTGTACTAGCTGTCCCCCTTCAAATTGGCCGTTGTGGGATCCCTTCCCGCCTGGTATTTGGGAAGAGGACCCGGGCCTATATATAGGACTAGCCACCAGCATAGCAGAGAGGCTGATCTGATCTCATCTAGAGGGACCATCCCCAACCACTCTAGTTCACCAAACCCAAGAACACTTCACCTCAGGAGGCTGTTCTTCCCTTGTAACTGTTCATCCTCAGCCCGAAAGGCAATCCACCACACCACACTGGAGTAGGGTATTACACCACAACGGTGGCCCGAACTAGTATAAATCTTGTGTCTCGTGTTCTTTGGGTCCGTCAAGCTAGGCCGTGAGATCACGATGTGTGCGATCTAGAGAGGGGGAAGGATCTTTGTGCGCACCCCAGTGTTCGAACCTCGACGGTTTTGCTGGAACCCAAAATCCGACACGGCAGTTCCGAAATTTGAGACACGCGGAGGGTAAATGAGCAGCGCGCCCATAGTTTCCACTTTTTCTTATGGGGAAGGCGCGGGCCGCCTCTTTACCATTCACTGCAATGTGACGTGTGAGGGAAGCAACCGCCCCACGCATGACCCCCACGTCACACACGACCCCCGCATTGCGCATTCGACCCGGGTCGTTGAGAAGTGCAATGTGCGAGAAAGTTACAGCAGTAAAACTCGTCCCCGCATGCCCGCCCACCGTTTTGGCCCTAGCCAAACAACGCATCGTGCTTATGTATGGCCTAGGCCCGGGGGCTCCTATCAGTGCACAAAAGTAGGGGCTCTCTTTTGTACCCCTTTACTTGTGCAGAGACTGTTAGAGCCGCGCCTGCGGCCATACCTAGCGGGCAGAGGAAGCAAAAGCACAAGACAACCAGAACAATGTCGAGACCAGAGACAGAAAGAGCAAGAGGGAGAGGTGGACTCCCCCGGCAAGACCCTTGCTGGGGCGGCCTCCGCAGCCCCGGCAAGAGCCTTGCCGGGGCAACTTGCCCAATGCCAGCACAGTGCGCCACCCTTGAGCCCAAGGGTTCCAACACCATCAACCACATTGGAACCAAGGCTCGGGAGGCACCTCCATTGAGGGAGTCCTGGATTAGGGGGTGTTCAGATAGCCGGACTATACCTTCAGCCGGACTCCTGGACTATGAAGATACAAGATTGAAGACTTTGTCCTGTGTCCGGGAGGGACTTTCCTTGGCGTGGAAGGCAAGCTTGGCGATACGGATATGTAGATGTCCTACCATTGCAACCAACTCTATGTAACCCTAACCCTATCCGGTGTCTATATAAACCGGAGGGTTTTAGTCCGTAGGACAACATACACATCAACAATCATACCATAGGCTAGATTCTAGGGTTTATCCTCTTCGATCTTGTGGTAGATCTACTCTTGTACTACCCATATCATCAATATTAATCAAGCAGGACGTAGGGTTTTACCTCCATCGAGAGGGCCCAAACCTGGGTAAAACTTCGTGTCCCTCGCCTCCTGTTACCATCCGGCCTAGACGCACAGTTCGGGACCCCTACCCGAGATCCGCCAGTTTTGACACCGACATTGGTGCTTTCATTGAGAATTCCTCTGTGCCGTCGCCGTCAGGCTCGATGGCTCCTACGATCATCGATAGCGATGCAGTCCAAGGTGAGACCTTCCTCCCCGGACAGATCTTCGTCTTTGGCGGCTTCGCACTGCGGGCCAATTCAGTTGGCCGTCTGGAGCAGATCGAAAGCTACGCCCCTGGCCGTCAGGTCAGATTTGGAAGTTTAAACTACACGGCTGACATCCGTGGGGACTTGATCTTCGACGGATTCAAGCCACTGCCGAGCGCGCCGCACTGTCACGACGAGCATGATCTAGCTCTGCCGCCACACAGTGCCCTGGAGGCCGCACCCGCACTGGCTCCGACCCTTAATTCGGAGCGAACTGTGCCGATCGAGGATGGGCGGTTGGACGACACCCCGGGGGCTGCGACCTCAATGGCGACTGAGCCGAACACCAGCCCCGTACTCTGCGATACTCGTGACTCCAAGGAGCCGGACTCCTCTCTAGACTCCGAACCCTCCGCGCCCCTGCCGATCAAATCCGATTGGGCGCTGATAATGGAGTTCACTGCCATGGACATCTTTTAGCACTCGCCTTTCGGCGATATCCTGAAGTCACTAAAGGCTCTCTCTTTATCAGGAGAGCCCTGGCCGGACTACGGTCAGCAAGGTTGGGGTACGGACGATGAAGAAATTCAAAGCCCACCCACCACCCACTTTGTAGCCACTGTTGACGACTTAACCGACATGCTCGACTTCGACTCTGAAGAAATCGATGGTATGGACGCCGATGAAGGAGATGATGAAGAACCAGCGCCTACTAGGCCCTGGAAAGCTACCTCGTCATATGACATATACATGGTGGACACCCCGAAAGAAGGAGATGGCGATGGAACAGCGGAGGATGACCCCTCCAAGAAACAGCCTAAGCGCCGGCGTCAGCGGCGCAGCTCAAAATCCCGCCAAAAAAGTTACGGTGATTCCAGCACAGGAGATAATAATACTCCGGAAAGTGCCGAAGAAAACCCCCTCCAGCAAGGCTTAGCACAGGAGGATGGAGAAACCAGCCCTCATGAGAGAGCGGCAGACAGAGAGGTCGAGGACGATAATTATATGCCTCCCTCCAAAGACGAGGCAAGCCTCGACGACGACAAATTCGTCGTGCCAGAGGATCCTATCGAGCAAGAGCGTTCTCAACGCAGGCTTATGGCCACGGCAAGAAGCCTTAAGAAAAAACAGCAACAGCTTAGAGGTGATCAAGATTTGCTGGTCGACAGATGGACTGAAGTCCTTGCGGCCGAAGAGCATAAACTCAAACGCCCCTCCAAGAGCTACCCAAAGCGCAGGTTGCTACCCAGACTAGAGGAGGAAGCACTTGATGCGGCCGACCGGCCACCTCGTGGCCGCAACAGAGAGGCCTCCCAGCCCTCCACTCAAGCCGCACCCCGTACCAAGGCACGAGAATATGCGCCGAACTTACGAGACATGTTGAAGGACAAGGCAAGGCAAACACGCTCGATCTACGGATCGCGTGGGTGCCCCACGGCTCGAGACGGTAACCGTCACGCCGGCCACAAATTCGGCAGGGCCGAACACAGCTCATTGGAGCTACGTCATGATATCGCCCAGTACAGAGGCGCCGCACACTCACTATGCTTTACAGACGAAATAATGGATCATCAAATCCCCGAGGGTTTCAAACCCGTAAACATCGAATAATATGATGGCACAACAGATCCTGCGGTATGGATTGAGGATTATCTCCTTCATATCCACATGGCCCGCGGCGACGATTTCCACGCCATCAAATACCTCCCACTCAAGCTTAAAGGACCAGCTCGACACTGGCTTAACAGCTTGCCAACAGGATTAATCAGTTGTTGGGAGGACCTGGAAGCCGCATTCCTCGACAATTTCCAGGGCACTTATGTGCGACCCCCAGACACCGATGACCTAAGTCACGTAATTCAGTAGCCAGAGGAATCGGCTAGGTAATTCTGGACACGGTTCCTAACAAAGAAAAATCAAATAGTCGACTGTCCGGACGCTGAGGCCCTAGCAGCCTTCAAGCACAATATCCGTGACGAGTGGCTGGCCCGGCACCTTGGACAAGAAAAGCCGAAATCTGTGGCAGCACTCACGTCACTCATGACCCGCTTTTGCGCGGGAGAAGACAACTGGCTTGCTCGTAGCAACAATATGACCAAGAACCCTGGTAATTCGGACACCAGGGACAGTAGTGGCAGGTCGCGTCGCAACAAGCAGAAGCGCCGCATTAACAGCGACAATGCTGAGGATACGGCATTTAATGCCGGATTTAGAGGCTCTAAATCCGGTCAGCGGAAAAAGCCATTCAAAAGGAATCCTAGGGGCCCGTCCAGTTTGGACCGAATACTCGACCGCTTGTGCCTGATACATGGCACCCCCGAAAAGCCGGGCAATCACACCAACAGGGATTGTTGGGTGTTCAAGAAGGCAGGCAAGTTAAACGCCTAAAATGAAGACAAGGGGCTGCATAGGGATGACGACGAGGAGCCCCGGCCGCCGAACAACAGTGGACAGAAGGGTTTTCCCCCACAAGTGCGGACGGTGAACATGATATACGCAACCCATGTCCCCAAAAGGGAGCGGAAGCGCGCGTTAAGGGACGTATACACAGTAGAGCCAGTCGCCCCAAAGTTCAACCCATGGTCCTCCTGCTCGATCACCTTTGATCGAAGGGACCATCCCACTAGCATCCGTCATGGCGGGTTTGCCGCATTGTTCCTAGACCCAATTATTGAAGGATTTCATCTCACTAGAGTCCTTATGGACGGTGGCAGCAGCTTAAACCTGCTTTACCAGGATACAGTGCGGAAAATGGGCATAGATCCCTCGAGGATTAAGCCCACCAAAACGACCTTTAAAGGCGTAATACCAGGTGTAGAGGCCAACTGTATAGGTTTAGTCACACTTGAAGTGGTCTTCGGATCTCCGGATAATTTCTGAAGCGAGGAGTTAATGTTCGACATATTCCCGTTTCATAGTGGTTATCACGCACTGCTCGGGCGAACCGCATTCGCTAAGTTCAATTTGGTACCGCACTACGCATACCTTAAGCTCAAGATGCCAGGCCCTCGAGGAGTAATTATGGTCAATGGAAACACCGAACGCTCCCTCCGAACGGAGGAGCACACAGCGGCCCTTGCAGCGGAAGTACAAAGCAGCCTCTCCAGGCAGTTCTCTAGTCCGACCACTAAATGACCGGACACCGTCAAGTGCGCCCGGAGTAACCTACAACAAGACCTCCTGGCACGATCCGAGCAGGCGTAGCAATGCGGCCCCAACCCCAACCCTCGCAAAAAGGCGACGCCAGTACTTCGCGTACATAACTACGCTCTAGAGATACCATGGGTACAGAGGGAGGGGCACCATCACGGCACGCCCAAAAATACAGCTTAAACCGTACTAGGGGCTGCCGATTTTTTTTATTTTCTCTTACTTTCAGGACTCCATCCTTCGGAAGGCCTATTCGGCAGTTCAATTACCGCACAAACGATGCAAGAACCAGGGAAGCAGACAAGCCACGCCGCAGTACGGAACTCCCAGGTGGTCTCTATCACGAGCAGTATACCTGTTCCGCATACTATTCCGCAGCTTGCCCCTGGAACGGACATGTTAACTAGTCCAACCTTCCACTTATCGCATTATTTGTATCATTCTGCTTTGATCGCAACCCTTTTTAATAAACAATGCATAGCTTTCGTCTATTTTTGCATTACCCTTTTTCTTTATATATGTTCCTTAACGACATGTGGCACCCGTACACGTTGGTACGGCCAAAATACGCCAGGGGCTTTAGTACCCCTCAATATGGTGTGAGAAGTCCGAACACTTTAACAAGTGCGGCGCCCCAAACTTATAGCATTATATGCATCGGCTCCGAATCATGTCTTGGGTCAATAGTTGGGTTTTCCCGGCTCCTATGTTTTGGTGCCTTACGTTCTACTATATCGGCTAAGGTAGCACTAGGAGAACCACTGCGATTGTGCCCCAATTGAGCTGGGTCGAGCACCTCAGTGGAGAAAGCTAAAACTGACTATCATGATGAAGCGAGAGCTGGTCGCTGTTCAAGAGGTTTTTCGAGTCCCTAAAGACTTATGCCGCTTAGGGCGAGGAGCCGGCTCTGTTCGGCCAAGGCGTGGATAGCGCCCCGAACTCGGTCTTCCGAATACCAGGGGCTTCGCCGAAATTTAAAATTATGGAATTCTATGGCTAAGTGAGAGTGTTCGCGCATTATAGTCCGATTGCCTTGTTCGTTGGGCTGAGTGCCTCCCTCGAAGGACCCAAACATGGGAAAAAGAGCGCTCAGGTTTATCCCCGAACACCCCAGCACTAGCGGCACGGGGGCAGAAGCCGACGACTCGCCATCTCTCAGAATTGATAAACAGCCGCACAGAAGGTAATATTTCAAATTCCAACAGCATTGCTTAGCGCATATAAACATGTTTTCAGCGCACAGGACAAAACGAGCAAGTTTCACTCAAAAATTACATCCCTAGAACATTCATCCGCCACAAGGCAAGCACCCTTCAGAACATCCTTATAGTAATTCTCGGGCTTGCGATGCTCTTTCCCCGGCGATGGCCCATCCTTCACCAGCTTCTCAGCATCCAGCTTGCCCCAGTGCACCTTAGCACGGGAAAGGGCCCTACAGGCACCTTCAATGCAGACGGAGCGCTTGATGACTTTGAGCCTTGGACAGGTCTCCACCAACCGCCGCACCAGCCCGAAATAGCTCCCAGACAGAGCCCCTCTAGGCCACAGCCGAACAATGAGGCCCTTCATGGCCTGTTCGTCCGCCTTGTGGAGCTCGACCAGTTGCTTCAGCTGGTCGCTCAGGGGCATAGGGTGTCCGGCCTTAGCATACTGAGACCAGAACACCTTCTCTGTTGAGCTGCCCTCCTCGGCTCGATAGAATGCGGTGGCATCGGACACACTCCGGGGAAGATCTACGAACGCTCCTGGAGAGCTCCGGATTTGGGTAAGTAACAAGTAACTCACGTTTATGTGTTTGCTTTGCATAAAGAATGCCTTACCCGCCGCTATCTTCTTCAGCTCATCCAACTCTTGGAGGGTCTTCTTGGATTCGGCCTTGGTAGACTTGGCATTTTCAATAGCGACCGCGAGCTCGGACGCTCGCGTCTTTGAGTCAAGCTCCAAACTCTCATGTTTTTCCATGAGATCCTGGAGCTCTCGCCGCACCTTGCCAACCTCGGCCTCATACTTCTCCCGCTCGGTGCGCTCCGAGGCCGCCCTCTTCTCGGCCTCGACCAGCGCTTGCTTAAGGGTCGCCACTTCAGACGTGGCCCCTACAATAGCCACGCTAATCCTGTCATTCTTTGCAATTGCACCTTTTTGTATATATTAAAAAACAAGGTATTTCTTACCTTCATTGTCCTCGAGCTGCCTCTTGGCACACCTGAGCTCTTGCTCGGACCGCTCGAGGTTCTGCTTTAGTGTGTCCACTTCCGCAGTCAGTGCGGCGGATGCAAGCAGGGAAGCCTGCATATGCATATTGACTAATTTTTTGTTAGACTCCTGCGAATTCTATTTGATCCTCTATTCGGCTTTTCTTCCCGAACGCCAAACAGAGCATCAGGGGCTACTGTCTATGCGGTACTATTATTTACACATTCTTTACTTACCTCATAGCCTGTCAAAAGGCTAGTACAAGCTTCAGTCAGTCCGCTCTTGGCGGACTGAACCTTCTGGACCACCGCACTCATAATAGTGCGGTGCTCCTCGTTGATGGAGGCGCCTTGGAGCGCCTCCAACATATTGTCTGGTGCCTCTGGTTGGACGGGGGCCGCCGGCACGGTGGACTTGCTCCTCTTGGAAGGAGGTCCCCCGCCGGACTCTGGAACCTTTGAAGGTTCCGGAGCGGTGTCCGGCCTAGAGCCGGACTTGGAGCCCTGAGGGGTTTCGTCCCCTTTACTCCTGGAGTCCGGGAGGTCGCCTTGCGACGCCTCCAGGACCACCTCCTCCTGGCTTTGAACCTGTTGGGACAACACTTCGGTGTCGTCCGTAGGGCGGGGGGAGGAAGCCGTCAGAAGCGAGTTCACATCTGACGAGTCCAGTGAGCCGCTCGACGACGCGTCGAGCCGGTCTTTGGGTGGGCTTCATAAACATATTAGTCGTAAGGGAAAGCTATGCAATAAACGAATACTATGAATTACTCTGGTATCCGGATACTTATGATTTTGCCAGGGGCTTGGCCCTGGGCTGCCACTCCTCTCCGCCGTCGGCGTTGGTGGCGTAGTCCGGAGGAAGGGTTTTCCCCTTCTTGGACCCTCCGGCCTCCCCAGAGAGGGCGAACTTCCTTTTCTTCTCTCCTCCCGCTGGAGGGGGAGAGTTCTCCTCTTCTTCCTCCTCGTCTTCACGGGAGGAATGCGCCTCGGAACCATTGGATGATGGATCCGACACCTCCTGGCACCGGGCACTCTTTCGAGTCCCCGCGGCCTTTTTCGCGGCCTTCTTCTCCGGCACCACATAGGGTGCCGGAACCAGCAGCTTCGCCAAGCGAGCATCCGCTGGGCCTTCGGGCAAAGGAGCCGGACAGTTGATCTGTTTGGACGTCACCTGCCAATCCTGTCAAAGGCAAGGGAGCTTAGATCCCGCATGGAGTCAAACTATGAAAAACTGATATCCTGTAAAAGAAAAAACAGCTTACCGCGAGAGCGTGACGCTGCGCACTGAATCCGCGATCCTCGGTAGCGGATGCGGGAGCCTCGGCGCCTTTGAAAAGCACCTTCCAGGCATCTTCGTATGTCGTGTCGAAGAGCCTGCTCAGAGTTTGGTGCCGCGCCGTGTCGAACTCCCACAGGTTGAAAGCCCGTTGTTGACATGGGAGGATCAGGAGGATGAGCATAACCTGGACTACATTGACAAGTTTGAGCTTCTTGTCCGCCAGGGTTTGGATGCATGTTTGGAGTCCGGTCAGCTCTCCTTTTTACCCCAAGACAGGCCCGTCTCCTTCCAGGAGGTGAGCCGTGTAGGGGGTCCGGACCGGAACTCGGGGGGTGCGACCCATTCGGCATCGCACGGCTCGGTGATGTAAAACCACCCCGATTGCCACCCCTTCAGGGTCTCCGCAAAGGATCCCTCGAGCCATAGGACATTGGCTATCTTTCCCACCATGGCGCCTCCGCACTCCTCCTGGTTGCCGCACACCCCCTTCGGCTTGACATTGAAAGTATTGAGCCATAGGCCGAAGTGGGGGCGGATGCGGAGGAAGGCCTCGCACACGAAGATAAATGCCGAGATGTTGAGGACGAAGTTCGGGGCCAGATCGTGGAAATCCAGGCCGTAGTAGAACATGAGCCCCCGGACAAATGGGTGGAGAGGGAAGCCCAGTCCGCGGAGGAAATGGGGGAGGAACACCACCCTCTCATGGGGCCCAGGGGTGGGGATGAGCTGCCCCTTTCCGGGGAGCCAGTACGCGATGTCATTAGACAGGTATCTGGCCTTCCTCAGCTTTTTGATATGTCCCTCCGTGACGGAGGAGACCATCCACTTGCCTCCCGCTCCGGACATGGCTGGAGAAGGTTGAGGTGGGGAGTGCGGACTTGGGCGCTGGAGCTCGAGTGCGCAAGAATGGATAGGCGAAGGAGGAAGAAGGCGTAGGTGAAAAGGTGGATCCTTATCCCCTTATATGGATGGACGCAACTACATGTCCCCACCAGCCTGGTAAAACTCGCTTATCTCCAAGCGGCGTAATCAATGGCGTGGTTGGGTTACCCACGCCCGTATTGATGAGAATCCCAGGATAAGGGGACACGATCTCTGCTTTAACAAGACGTGCCAAGGAAACCGCCTCGCATAACGCGCTGAGGTGGGATAATGAAACGACTCGGATAAAGGCTTGGCCGTGGTGTGTCACGCTATGGAATACGTCAGCAGATTAGATTGGTGTAAATATTATTCTCTCTATGGCAATATATGGAAACTTATTTTGCAGAGCCGGACACTATCTTTGTGTTCAAAATCTTCTATGAAGTACTTGGAGGAGGAACCCGCCTTGCAATGCCGAAGAAAATCTACGCGCCGGACTCGTCGTCATTGAAGCCTGGTTCAGGGGCTACTGAGGGAGTCCTGGATTAGGGGGTGTTCGGATAGCCGGACTATACCTTCAGCAGGACTCCTGGACTATGAAGATACAAGATTGAATACTTCGTCCCGTGTCCGGGAGGGACTTTCCTTGGCGTGGAAGGCAAGCTTGGTGATACGGATATGTAGATCTCCTACCATTGCAACCGACTCTATGTAACCCTAACCCTATCCAGTGTCTATATAAACCGGAGGGTTTTAGTCCGTAGGACAACATACACATCAACAATCATACCATAGGCTAGCTTCTAGGGTTTAGCCTCTTCGATCTCGTGGTAGATCTACTCTTGTACTACCCATATCATCAATATTAATCAAGCAGGGCGTAGGGTTTTACCTCCATCGAGAGGGCCCGAACCTGGGTAAAACTTCGTGTCCCTCGCCTCCTGTTACCATCCGGCCTAGACGCACAGTTCGGGACCCCATACCCGAGATCCGCCGGTTTTGACACCGACATCCATGGTGACATACAAATCTTTGTGAAGACAAAGAGCCCACAAGACTAGACATTGACCAGAAGACAAGACAATCGCAAGCCCCCTTGCCGAGGATGCCCCCGAGGCCCCGACAAGGCTCCTTGCCGAAAACACTCGCATGGCTCGGCAAGACTCTTGCCGAGGATGATCATAAGACCCCGGAAAGACCCTTGCCGGGGATATACACGGGACCGCGACAAGGCCTTGCCGCCCCGTCACTACCCCAGCTCAGCGGCCAACCCACCAAATGAGGCTAGTACCCACGTGGCAGTACGTGGATGCTAATCCAGCTAGTCAAGCACCTGCGTGGTGGCATGCAGATCTTCGTGAAGACCCTACCACCATGCCATCTCAGCAGCCTGCCAGCTTATGTGGCGCTGCATGCCTCATTGGCCTGGACGCGTGTCTGAGCATGGCGGAACAACGACCGACGGGATGGGCCTCGTTGCCATCCCCTATAAAGCAACGGGACACCTAAGGAGTGCATTTAATGCGCCTTGTCCCGTAATGATAGGCGATAAGCTTCTACACTATTTACCTTTCCACCTCCTGTGTGCCACTGTGGCGACCCCTTTTTGACTATAAAAGGAGGCTCGAGGCATACTGGAGAAGGATTCGGATCTTTTGGACTACACATGCACCGCAGCTAGTTCGGAAGCTCAAGAACACTCGAATATACACCAAAGCAGGATTAGCGTATTATGCATCCTTGCGGCCCGAACCTGGGTAAACGATCTTTGTGCTAGCTACTAGACCCGCTCTTTGCACAACCCCGTGCCCGCCAACCGTAGAAGGGATACCAATGATTCCATAGGTGTCGTTTCCACCGACAATATCAATGCAGTAACCCTCGCCTCTCCTGTGGTCCGGCCGGTTTGCATTAAGAAGCCTGTTAGTTACTGCTTTCCATCATGGTGAGGCATATTTCCACGCAATCCCTCTTCGAATTTCGTTCCTTATGTTCCCAAATTGGCTATAAAATAATGGATAGCATACATATGTTCATTATCTACCTTCCTTGCTACATATAAGATGTATTTGTTCCAATAAGTTACTGCCTATTTACAGATCGTGGGCGCCCCAGTCACACAAACTTAACAAATTAGTGATACGTCTCCGTCGTATCTACTTTTCCAAACACTTTTGCCCTTGTTTTGGACTCTAACTTGTATGATTTGAATGGAACTAACCCGGACTGACGATGTTTTCAGCAGAATTGCCATGGTGTTGTTTTATGTGTAGAAAACAAATATTCTCGGAATGACCTGAAACTCCACGGAACATCTTAGAAAAAACAATAAAAAAATCCTCGCCAAAGATGAAGACCAGGGGGCCCACACCCTTCTCACGAGGGTGGGGCACGCGCCCCCCTAGGGCGCGCCCCCTACCTCGTGGGCCCCTTGGAAACCCTCCAACGCCAACTCCAACTATATATATTTGCTTTTGGAGAGAAAAAAAATAAGGGAGAAGAAATCATCGTGTTTTACGATACGGAGCCGCCGCCAAGCCCTAAAACCTCTCGGGAGGGTTGATCTGGAGTCCGTTCGGGGCTCCGGAGAGGGGGATTCGCGCCGTCGTCATCATCAACCATCCTCCATCACCAATTTCATGATGCTCACCGCCGTGCGTGAGTAATTGCATCGTAGGCTTGCTGGACGGTGATGGGTTGGATGAGATTTATCATGTAATCAATTTAGTTTTGTTAGGGTTTGATCCCTAGTATCCACTATGTTCTGAGATTGATGTTGCTATGACTTTGCTATGCTTAATGCTTGTCATTAGGGCCCGAGTGCCATGATTTCAGATCTGAACCTATTATGTTTTCATGAATATATGTGAGTTCTTGATCCTATCTTGCAAGTCTATAGTTACCTACTATGTGTTATGATCCAGCAACCCTGAAGTGACAATAATCGGGACCACTCCCGATGATGACCATTGTTTGAGGAGTTCATGTATTCACTATGTGCTAATGCTTTGTTCCGGTTCTCTATTAAAAGGAGGCCTTAATATCCCTTAGTTTCCAATAGGACCCCGCTGCCACGGGAGGGTAGGACAAAAGATGTCATGCAAGTTCTTTTCCATAAGCACGTATGACTATATACGGAATGCATGCCTACATTACATTGATGAATTGGAGCTAGTTCTGTGTCACCCTATGTTATGGCCGTTACATGATGAACCGCATCCGGCATAATTATCCATCACTGATCTGGTGCCTACGAGTTTTCCATATACTGGTTTACGCTTATTTACTTTTCCGCTGCTACTGTTACAATCACTACAAAATACCAAAAACATTACTTTTGCTGTCTTTACTTTTGTTGCCGCTACCACCACTATCATATTACTTTGCTACTAAAAACTTTGCTGCAGATACTAAGTTTCCAGGTGTGGTTGAATTGACAACTCAGCTGCTAATACTTGAGAATATTCTTTGGCTCCCCTTGTGTCGAATCAATAAATTTGGGTTGAATACTCTACCCTCGAAAGCTGTTGCGATCCCATATACTTGTGGGTTATCAAGACAAATTTCTGGCGCCATTGCCGGGGAGCATAGCTCTATTCTTTGAGTCACTTGGGATTTATATCTGCTGGACACTATGAAGAACTTGAGAGATCCAAAAACCAAGATATATCCCTCAACTACGAGGGGAGGTAGGGAACTGCCATCTAGCTCTGCACTTGATTCACCTTCTGTTATGAGTAAGTTTGCGACACCTGCATCTGCTTCTCCTATTCCTTCTGATATGTCACATGTTATTGATGATGGCACTTCTGCTATGCATGATACTTATGATGAAACTGCTTCTATGCCTGATACTACTGTGCCCCTTAGTGAATTTCTTGATGAACAAATTGCTAGGGCTAGAGAAAAAGAAATTATTGAATCTGAATACGATGATGATAGTGATGATGAAAATATTCCTGTTATTCCTGAGGGCTATCTTTTTTATATGGAATCTTCTGCCGCTATTTTAGCTTGCCGAGATAGATATGAGCTTAAGAGGTTATTAATTAAATGGAACAAAGAATCACTTAGAGATAAAATGAAACCCGACCCTGCTTTTGCTACTTCACCTATATGTGTTCCTGATAAAGATTATGAATTCTCTGTTGATCCTGATATAATTACTTTGGTTGAATCTGATCCGTTTTATGGCTATGAATCTGAAACTGTTGTGGCACATCTTACTAAATTAAATGATATAGCTGCCCTGTTCACTAATGATGAGAGATCGCGTTACTTTTATATACTCAAAATATTTCCGTTCTCATTAAAGGGTGATGCTAAGATATGGTTTAATTCTCTTGATCCTGGTTGTGTGCGTAGTCCCCAGGATATGATTTATTACTTCTCTACTAAATATTTCCCTGCTCATAAGAAACAAGCTGCTTTGAGGGAAATATACAACTTTGTGCAAATTAAAGAAGAGAGTCTCCCACAAGCTTGGGGGAGGCTTCTCAAGTTACTTAATGCTTTGCCTTATCATCCTCTTAAGAAACCTGAAATACTTGATATCTTTTATAATGGACTAACTGATGCTTCTAGAGATTACGTGGATAGTTGTGCTGGTTCTCTTTTCAGGGAAAGAACACCGGATGAAGCTGAAATTCTATTGAATAATATGTTGACAAATGAAAATAATTGGGCACCTCCTGAGCCAGCTCCTGCTCCACTTACTGAGCCTATTCTAAAACCAACTCCAAAGAAGAGAGGTATTCTATTTCTCAGTCCCGAAGATATGCAAGAGGCAAAGAAATCTATGAAAGAAAAAGGTATTAAAGCTGAAGACATTAAGAATTTACCTCCTATTGAAGAAATACATGGTCTTAATATACCGCCTGTTGAAGAAACATATGATCTTAATTATTTATTTACTGAAGAACCTCCTTATCCCGATATCCCGACACAGGTAGTAAAGGTAAATTCTCTCTATAGATATGATAAAGCTGAAGTCCCTCCTACTAAAATTGCTAGTCAATGCTTGGATGAGTTTGATAACTTTATGTATAAGCAAGACGACTTCAATGCTTATTTTGGTAGACAATTAAAAGAAAATGCTTATATGATTAGACGCTTGGGTGATTATATGGCTGATATTAGAGGTGAACTTAAACTTGTTAGCAAACATGCTTTTATGGTTACCACTTAAGTAGAACAAGTACTTAAGGCTCAAAAAGAAGTGCTTAATGAAATGAATAGTAAGAAAAATGATTATGCTATTAGAGTGGCTACTAGAACTGGTAGAATGACTCAGGAACCTTTGTATCCTGAAGGCCACCCTAAGAGAATGGAGCAAGATTCTCAAATAAATAATATTGATGTTCCTAGTTCTTCTAAAAAGAAGAAGAAGAAAAATGATAGAACTGTGCAAACTTCTATTGAACCTATTGCTGAACCACCTAATAATTCAAATGATATATCTATGTCTGATGCTGAAACACAATCTGGTAATGAACATGAACCTAGTAAAAATATTAATGATGATGTTCATAATGATGCTCAACCTAGTAATGATAATGATGTAGAAATTGAACCTACTGTTGATCTTGATAACCCACAATCAAAGAATCAACGTTATGATAAAAGAGACTTTGTTGCTAGGAAACATGGTAAAAAAAGGCTTGGGTTCAGAAACCCATGCCTTTTCCTCCGAAACCATCCAAGAAAAAGGATGACGAGGATTTTGAGCGCTTTGCTGAAATGATTAGGCCTATCTTTTTGTGTATGAGATTAACTAATGTGCTCAAAACAAATCCTTATGCTAAATATATGAAGGATATCATTACTAATAAAAGAAAGATACCGGAAACTGAATTTCCACCATGCTTGCTAATTATACTTTTAAGGGTGGAATACCAAAGAAACCTGGAGACCCCGGAGTACCAACTATACCTTGCTCCATTAAAAAGAATTATATCAAAACTACTTTATGTGATCTTGGAGCCGGTGTTAGTGTTATGCCTCTCTCTTTATATCGTAGACTTGACTTGAATAAGTTGACACCTACTGAAATATTGTTGCAAATGGCTGATAAATCAACTGCTATACCTATTGGTATTTGTGAGGATGTGCCTGTTGTGGTTGCGAACATTACTATTTTAACGGACTTTGTTATACTTGATATTCCCGAGGATGATAGTATGTCTATTGTTCTTGGAAGACCTTTTCTTAATACTGCAGGGGCTGTTATTGATTGCAACAAAGGCAATGTCACTTTTCATGTTAATGGTAATGAGCATACGGTACACTTTCCGAGGAAACAACCTCAAGTTCATAGTATCAATTCTACTGGGAAAATTCCATCGATTATATTTGGAGGTTTTGAATTTCCTCTTCCTACTGCCAAGAAGAAATATGATATTCTTATTATAGGGGATGTGCATATCCCCATTGAGGTAACTTGGTGTTATTCAAAATTTCTCTGGTTTCATGATTATCGGAATGAGTTTGTTAACAAGACTTGATCAACCTTGTTAGTGGATTCTTTTTTATGAGCATGAGATGGATGAAACTAGAAGCACAACCTTCTGTACTCCACTTCTACTTTCTGTTATTTATATTAAATAAAGTAAAAATAGTATTTTCAGACTGTTTCCTAGCTTATCTATGCAATATATAAAAATATCCCGAAAATAAAAGTCCTCAGAATGCCATGCTAATTTAATATGATTTTTTCGGGAATATTTGAGGATTTACTGTGCAAAAATTACCGTGGGAGGAGCTGCCACCTGGCCACGAGGGTGGTGGGCGCGCCCCCCCTATAGGGTGCGCCCCCCTGCCTCGTGGGCCCACGGTGGCCCTCCTCCACTTATCCCAGCACCCATCTTCTTCCTCTATCTCACACAAACCCGAAAAACCAACTCAAGCATGAGTTCCAGCCACTTTTGCTGTGATTTTCGATCTCCTTGCTCAAAGCACCTCTCACAAAACTGCTTGGGGAGATTGTTCCTTGGTATGTGACTCCTCCATTGGTCCAATTAGTTTTTGTTCTAGTGTTTTATTCTTTGCAAATTTGTGCTGCATAGGTGACCATGTTCTTGAGCTTGCATGTCAAATTTATATGGTTCTAAGTAGTTCTAATGCTTGATATAGGCTCTAGGCACTTGTAAGAGTAGTTGCTATCAGTTTTATTAATGTTGGTTCATTTTTGTTTGAAGTTACTAAAAATTTCAGGTTGTTTCAGAAAAATAATGAGGAGATTTTTGAGGGGCTTGTCGAGCCAAAGCTCTAAGGAAAAGGCACCGAATCCTAAGTATAATTTGCCGCGCACCGCGGAGATTCGGGTGTGTGAATGGCCTTCTAAAGATTTCTTGAGAGCAACCGGTATCTATGAAGATTTTCATGAATTGGCTCACAATGCAGGCCTCACCGCTTTCCTCCACAACCAATGCGATCAGTATCTCTTACTCACAAATACTTTTGTGCAAAACTTTCATTTTCATTCTAGGAACTCGGCACCTACGGTGGAGTTTCATTTATATGATGAGCATAAGGAGATGTCACTTTATGATTTCTGTCGGATTTGTTTAATCCCTTTTGAGGGCAAGACAGAAGAACCACATCATGATGATGTGGCTGGGTTCATTGATACTATCACTGTAGGAGAAACTAGAAAGGTTTCCGATGCACGAATCACTAGCACACATTTTCCTGTTTTACGTTACTTTGCATTATTTGCTAGTCGTTGTTTAATTGGATGCGGAAATAGTGGAAACCTTAGTGTCCCTGATATAATTATTTGCACCACGGTTTATACAGTGATAACACATTTAGTATGGACGGTATTATTGCTAGACGGTTAAGTATGAACCGTACTAAGGGTCCCATCTTTGGAGGCGTTTATGCCACACGCCTAGCTGCACATTTTAACATACCTATTAGGCATGCTGAGAAGGAAGAAAAGCTGTTGCCCCGTGTTTATCTAGATCATAAAAGTATGGTGGCACATGATTTTATTGTTAGGAATAGCGCAGTAGAGCTTAAATATCAATTGTTCTTTAACAAACATAATCCTGAGACTATTACCCTACCTGCTCCTTCTTTTTTTAATTTTGTAGGAACCTACCTCGTTACGTGGGCTGCCGTCCAAGCTTACAAGAATCCTGCACCAGCCCCGGAACAGGAACCACAAGATGAGCCTCCACGACAATCTGTTTATTCTTGGGATCCATAGATGACTGTCAGCCAGTGGCAGTCAGAGTCTTCTTCTTCATCACAGTATGATCCCAACTATTCTTCCTCATCACAGTACGACCCCAACAACTATTATTATGGATATCCGCCAGGCCAGCCGTGGCCATAGACCAACTTAGGCCAAAAGCCTAAGCTTGGGGGAGTACGTATTTCTCACCGACATTACATTCATGCTCACACACACTCATTGCTAGATGTCGGTGCTCATACTTTTTCACTGTAATATCCATGCTAGTTTATTTTCTTTTTCCTGTTTTCTTCTTGTGTGTATGTTAAAACTTAAGAAAAACCAAAAAAATAGTGGTAGTTTATTTTTCTGCTGTAGTAGTAATAATTAAAAAGAAAACACAAAAATATTTCCCGTTCTTCTTTTGCTTGTTGGGAGCTTTCCCGTGTAAATAGTTTATTTCTTTTCTTTTCTTTGGGGGTCGGTGGGAGAAGAACATAATTAAATTGTTGAAATGGCTCTTATATGCATTATTGTTGATTTAACCAAGAGCCCATATTGCCTTGTCTTATCCTGTTTATTGAATGCTCGCAGATTCCAGCTTAGTCCAATGCACGTGCACTCTTATTATTATTCACACCGTTCGGTCGTGCAAGTGAAAGGCAATTACGATGATATATGATGGACTGACTGAGATGAGAAAAGCTGGTATGAACTCGACCTCTTTTGTTTTTGTAAATATGATGAGTCCCTCGTTCTTGATTCAGCTTATTATGAATAAACATGTTTGCAATGACAATTAGAGATCATAGTTGCTTGTGCCATGCTTGATTAGCTATGAGTTATAATGATTTACCTTGTATGCCAACATGCTATTTAGATGATTATGATGTGGTATGAAGGGGTGGTATCCTCTTTTGAATGATTTAAGTGACTTGACCTGGCACATGTTCACGCATGTAGTTGAAACAAATCAACATAGCCTTCACGATATTTATGTTCATGGTGGATTATATCCTACTCATGCTTGCATCCAATGTTTATTAATTTTAATGCATGTACATGGCTGTTGTCGCTCTCTAGTTGGTCGCTTCCCAGTCTTTTGCTAGCCTTCACTTGTACTAAGAGGGAATACTGCTTGTGCATCCAATCCCTTAAACCCCAAAGTTATTCCAGATGAGTCCACCATACCTTCCTATATGCGGTATCTACCTGCCGTTCCAAGTAAATTTGTATGTGCCAAACTCTAAACCTTCAAATAAACATTCTGTTTTGTATGCTCGAATAGCTAATGTATCAACAAAGGTTGTCCTTATCTTCCGTGTTAGGCAGGTTATTCTCAAGAGGAGTGGACTCCGCTCCTCACTCACGATAAAATGGCTGGTCACCGGGATGCCCAGTCCCATGCTCTATGCAAACTAAATCAAAATTAATTGCAAACAAAACTCCCCTTGGGACCTAATGTATGTTGGAGGCACTCGTTGTTTCGAGCAAGCCATGGATTGATGCTTGCTGGTGGAGGGGGAGTATAAACTTTACCATTCTGTTTGGGAACCGCCTATAATGTGTTTAGCATGGAAGATATCGCCATTTCTTAGTTGTTACATTGACAATGAAATTATACCGCTCAAAATACAATTTATCTCTATTGCAAAACCGAGCTCTGGCACCTCTACAAATCCCTGCTTCCCTCTGTGAAGGGCCTATCCATTTACTTTTATGTTGAGTCATCACCCTCTTATTAAAAAGCACTAGCTGGAGAGCACAGACGTAATTTGCATTCACCACTGTTAATTTATATTTGGTATGACTATGATTGGATATCTTTTACCATGAATTACAATGTCTAGTCAGTCCTTGATCTTTAAAGGTGCTCTGCATTTATGTTTTGCGGTCTTAGAAAGGGCTGGCGAGATACCATCTTGTTATATCATATTATGATTGTTTTGAGAAAGTGTTGTCATCCAAGATTTATTATTATGACTTGCTAGTTGATTATGCTATTGTTATGAGTAATTGTGATACCCGAGAATTATTGCAAATGTGGTTAGTTATGATTTATGCTAAAAACCTGAATGCTGGCTTGACATAGTTACAACAACAAAAGAAAACAGAGTTTGTAAACGTTTTTCTTTCTTTCTTTCAGTTTGTCAACTGAATTGCTTGAGGACAAGCAAGGGTTTAAGCTTGGGGGAGTTTATATGTCTCCATCGTATCTACTTTTCCAAACACTTTGCCCTTGTTTTGGACTCTAACTTGTATGATTTGAATGGAACTAACCCGAACTGATGCTGTTTTCAGCAGAATTGCCATGGTGTTGTTTTATGTGCAGAAAACAAATATTCTCGGAATGACATGAAACTCCACGGAACATCTTAGATAAAACAATAAAAAATCCTCGCCAAAGATGAAGACCAGGGGGGCCACACCCTTCTCATGAGGGTGGGGGCGCCCCCCCTAGGGCGTGCCCCCCTACCTCGTGGGCCCCCAGGAAACCCTCCGACGCCAACTCCAACTCTATATATTTTCTTTTGGAGAGAGAAAATAAGGGAGAAGAAATGATCGCGTTTTACGATACGGAGCCGCCGCCAAGCCCTAAAACCTCTCGGGAGGGCTGATCTGGAGTCCGTTCGGGGCTCCAGAGAGGGGGATTCGTCATCGTCGTCATCATCAACCATCCTCCATCACCAATTTCATGATGCTCACCACCGTGCGTGAGTAATTGCATCGTAGGCTTGCTGGACGGTGATGGGTTGGATGAGATTTATCATGTAATCAAGTTAGTTTTGTTAGGGTCTGATCCCTAGTATCCACTATGTTCTGAGATTGATGTTTCTATGACTTTGCTATGCTTAATGCTTGTCACTAGGGCCCGAGTGCCATGATTTCAGATCAGAACCTATTATGTTTTCATGAATATATGTGAGTTCTTGATCCTATCTTGCAAGTCTATAGTCACCTACTATGTGTTATGATCCGCCAACCCCGAAGTGACAATAATCGGGACCACTCCCGGTGTTGACCATAGTTTGAGGAGTTCATGTATTCACTATGTGCTAATGCTTTGTTCCGGTTCTCTATTAAAAGGAGGCCTTAATATCCCTTAGTTTCCAATAGGACCCCGCTGCCACGGGAGGGTAGGACAAAAGATGTCATGCAAGTTCTTTTCCATAAGCACGTAATCGAGGTGACGTGGCATCATTAGCAGAGATTTACTGTAGCTTAATTATTCGGGCATCACACAACCCGTGGATTCCCGATGTGACATTGGGGTAATCTATGCATAGGGGTTGATGCACGTTCTTGTCTTTGTTTCTCCGGTAGAAATCTTGGGGCACTCTTTAAAGTTCTTTGTGTTGGATTGAGTATTATTAATATGAATTTGCTTTAGTGTTATGTTAGTACGAACTCTAGGATAGATCGAATGGAAAGAATAGCTTCGTGTTATTTTAGTACGAACTCTTGAATAGATCGAACAGAAAGAATAGCTTTGAGGTGGTTTTGTACCCTAAAAACAATGTATTCTTATGTTCTCCTCTAGATAGGAACTTTGGAGTGATTCTTCATTGCACTTTGAGGGTTGGTTATATGATCCAATTATATTAGCACTGTTGGGAGATTGCACAAGCGAAAATACGGACCCTAGGCCTCATTTTCAAGCATTGCAATACCGTTTTTGTGCCCGTTTACTATTTGCTACCTTGCTGTTTTTATTTATTCAGATTATAAAAATATATTTCTACCATCCATATTACACTTTTATCACCATCTCTTCGTCGAACTAGTGCACCTATACAATTTTCCATTGTATTGGGTGTGTTGGGGACACAAGATATTTCTTATTTTTGGTTGCAGGGTCGTTTGAGAGAGACCATATTCATCCTACACCTCTCACGGATTGATAAACCTTAGGTCTTCCACTTGAGGGAAAATTTCTACTGTCCTACAAAACTCCGCGCTTGGAGGTGCAACACGTGTCTACAAGAATAAAGTTGCATAGTAGACATCAGTAGTCATATCACAAGTCTTTCCAGCAGTAACGCACCGTCAAATCGCACAGCCCTACCTTTCTAGTAGTAAGTAAGTTGAATCCTCTACTCCCTCACCCTCCTCGCCTCTCTGTCAAACCGCCTACACGAAAACTGCCGCGCGTACTTCCTGGGAAAAGCCCCGCCCTCAACTTTTAACTACACGAAAATAGTTCGAGCTTGTTTGTTCTATATAAATACTAGTATTGTATGTTTATTCACCCGTGGGGTTGTTCAATGAATGGAGGGCCGGGGAGCACAAGTGAACAATACTACTACTAGTAAGTAGGAGTCGTACAATTAGTCATGTTAAATAGAGAGTTTCTTTTCTTTAATGCCACATACACAAATTGAAAGGCTTATTGTGGAGAGAAAAAGATAGTCACTCCACTATATATGTAGTCAGGGGCCTGGGCGCTTGCTTTACTAGGGTTGCTCTCTTCATTCTCTCATCCTCTCCAGATCTAAATAAGAATGCGGTAGCGACATTTTCTCTCTACTCACTGCTGGTCACAGATCCGGCCGGATCCCTTCGGCTGGTGTGTGTAGAGGACTAGGTGCATCATTCACGCGGTCATTGCCGGTGAGGGTGGAAACCCATGGATGCTGGCAGGGCCCGATCCTTGATACGTCTCCATCGTATATACTTTTCCAAACACTTTTGCCCTTGTTTTGGACTCTAACTTGCATGATTTGAATGGAACTAACCCGGACTGACGCTGTTTTCAGCAGAATTGCCATGACGTTATTATTGTACAGAAATAAAAGTTCTCGAAATGACCTAAAAATCAATGGAGAATTATTTTGGAATATATAAAAAATACTGGAAGGAAGACCCATGTCAGGGGGGCCTCCACCTGTCCATGAGGGTGGGGGGCGCGCCCCCTACCTCGTGGGCCCCCTGACGCTCCACCGACCTCAACCCTGACTCCATATATTCACTTTCGAGGAGAAACAAACCAGAGAGAAGGATTCATCGCGTTTTATGATATGGAGCCGACGCCAAGCCCTAAACTCTCTCGGGAGGGCTGATCTAGAGTCCGTTCGGGGCTTCGGAGAGGGGAATCCGTCGCCATCGTCATCTTCAACCATCCTCCATCACCAATTTCATGATGCTCACCGCCGTGCGTGAGTAATTCCATCGTAGGCTTGCTGGACGGTGATGGGTTGGATGAGATTTATCAAGTAATCGAGTTAGTTTTTTTAGGGTTTGATCCCTAGTATCCACTATGGTCTGAGATTGATGTTGCTATGACTTTGCTATGCTTAATGCTTGTCACTAGGGCCCGAGTGCCATGATTTCAGATCTGAACCTATTATGTTTTCATGAATATATGTGAGTCCTTGATCCTATCTTGCAAGTCTATAGTCACCTACTATGTGTTATGATCCGGCAACCCCGAAGTGACAATAATTGGGACCACTCCCGGTGATGACCATAGTTTGAGGAGTTCATGTATTCACTATGTGCTAATGCTTTGTTCCGGTTCTCTATTAAAAGGAGGCCTTAATATCCCTTAGTTTCCAATAGGACCCTGCTGCCACGGGAGGGTAGGACAAAAGATGTCAATCAAGTTCTTTTCCATAAGCACGTATGACTATATACGGAATACATGCCTACATTACATTAATGAATTGGAGCTAGTTCTGTGTCACCCTATGTTATGACTGTTACATGATGAACCGCGTCCGGCATAATTATCCATCACTGATCCGGTGCCTATGAGTTTTCCATATACTGGTTTACGATTATTTACTTTTCCGCTGCTACTGTTACAATCACTACAAAATACGAAAAACATTACTTTTGCTGTCTTTACTTTTGTTGCCGCTACCACCACTATCATATTACTTTGCTACTAAACACTTTGCTGCAGATACTAAGTTTCCAGGTGTGGTTGAATTGACAACTCAGCTGCTAATACTTGAGAATATTCTTTGGCTCCCCTTGTGTTGAATCAATAAATTTGGGTTGAATACTCTACCCTCGAAAGCTGTTGCGATCCCCTATACTTGTGGGTTATCAATTAGCCGTACATTTTCTAAATTATTGCATGGCATGTTTAGAAAGCTTGATACCAAGTTGTTTGTTTTATGCTTATCCTCCTTTCCTGAGTTTCGTATGTGTTCTCTATAGATGCCGAGTAGCAGCGACAACACTCATGCTTCAGGCGATGTATCTTCATCTGATCCGGACAACCTTAGGTCTTCAGCAGATTGTGAGGGATCAAGTAATCTTGAACAGGATAGAGCTGCAGCAATTACCCATCCGGTCAGGACACAGAGGAACGCTCCAAGGAAGCCCACACACCAGCCTAAAGGTGTATATGAAGTAACCAATATTGATTTAAAGTCTTGGGCTCCAACTAAACCAGATAAAGCACACATGAGGTTCGGGAGTGTGTGTGGATTTGTTGGCAGGGCAAGGCTCAACATTAATCTGTCGGGGTTTCGGAAGGCTGACACAAAAACACGGCGAAGTATAGTCCGGGAGATCATGGATCACTTCAACGTTCCAGAGCAGTGGAGAATGCAGGTGGAACACGCTACACTGAAGAAGGCTAGGGATGCTTGGAGAAACTAAAAGCACGTGTTGTACAAAAAGTAGTTGAGTGAAGGCAAGGGCCCAATCCCCGCATACCCCCAAATTACAAAGGCAGACTGGGCAGAATTCAAAAGGGTCAGGGCAACTGAAGAGTTTCAAGCAATCGGAACTTCAGAAGAAGAACATACACCCCCACCGTATGGGTGTGGCAGGATACTATGGCATGAAACCAATACGGGAATAGGTGGACAAAGAAGTAGTAGCGGCGGGTGGGAATCCGGCCTTTAGTGAAATCAGGGGTGAACGCGCTAGAGACAACTTGCGGGCACGTGCAAAGAGGCATGATGACGAAACTTATTACTTTGAAAACTCACGTGATGCCGAACTATATCAAGTGATGTTAGAGGCTTCCAAGATCCCTGGAAGGTTCTACAGGAACTCAGGGCCATGTGACATTCTGTCCATTGCTCTAGAAACAAAAGAGCCCCCTGGTCTTGCAAGGGGTATAGGTGTTAATGTCCCGCACAAGAGGGCTTTCACACTCAGCAAAGAAGAGAGGCTCAACATGAAAAAGAGCGATGAGTGAAATGAAGCAGAATGCATTGTATGAAAGGTTGAGGAAGTAGATTTATCCGACTGTTCGAAACGATGTTGAGGAGTCAATGATGATGCAGAAGACACTACACTGACAGATAGCCAATAGATGGGAGGGGAGGCGGGCATGGAGGATGCTGCTTATTGCACGACAACACTGCACAAGAGTAGATGTGCATCAGCTGACCCCAGCGACACTGAGACTGTAGCTGCTCGTGATGATGCTATATCTGATCTATTTGGATTGAAAGACAGACTGAAGGGCGTGCTTACACATTATGAAGGTACATTAAAATGTGCAACAGCCTGGGTTTGCACACCCTTCTTGGAAGATGGCCTCTTCCTGGACAATGTGCCATTGAAGCCGGGCCGTGTGAAGTGCTATGTGAATGAAGTAAAGCCTGGATTCAATGAATTTGCCCTGAAGAATGTCCTAGGGGACTTTGATGAGCAAAGGACCTTGGGAGAAACACTGTTAGATCACATCCAGTGGCCACGAAAGGAAATAGAGTTCATCGATGAGATCGCTGAAGCCCCGCCAAGAGCAACCACTTCGCCCTCAACCAGTGACGCTCTCCTTGCCACAGCAGCTCTCGCGGGCTGATGCATCAACCTGTGATCAGCCGGCCCGACTTTGTGGCGTACAAGCCATGCCATCCTCCGCCCCAAAGCAGCTGATCGCAAGGCCTACAACTACTGAGGACGCACCATCGGTTCAGATGCTGGCCGCTAAAGCAGCGGGGGGAGACCCAGTTGCAGCACATGCTCAGCAGACCAACCAGGTGGAAGAGACTCCTAAGCAGTCTGATGCTTCAAAACTGCCTGCTAAGCAGTCTGTAGGTCCAGAACCGACTGCTCATCAGTCCGTCGGTCCGTAGTCGCATGATCAGCATACCAATGCGTCAGCACTTCCTGCTCAGCAAACCAACGCATTGGCACAGCCTCCTCAGCACACCGACAAGTTGGCACCGCCTGCGCAGAAAACCGACATAGCTTCAACGCATGGTCAGCAGTCCGATGCCTCTTCTCCTACAGCCGAGCAGTCCGTCATAGCAGTATCGCCAGCTCAGTGGTCCGGCATAGATAAACCGTCTGCTAAGCAGTCTGTCCAAGCTTCATCGTCTGCTCGGCAGTCTACCTTGCAGGCAACTAGTCATTCTGCCAGAAATGCTTCAAGTACCAAGAAGCAATTGGCCAAAAAGGCTACACCCAGGACCACGAGGAAGCGCAGCGGGAACATGAAGAGGAAAGAGAACAATTGCCTCTTACTTAAATCACTCATCGCCCAAAACCAAATTAACAGCATCTTATTCGAATCGGGGAGTAATATTATTTCTGACGCCATGGATGATGAAGAAGTACGTTTGTTGCTTGCTAGAAGTAAAGAAGACATACTTAAAGCATGATATTACGTCCAAGGCCAGCCATATCTTGTTGGCGAATACTTTGATGAGTGCAGCTCCAGTTGTTGTGAGTTACATGAATATTGCATGGATCTAATGTCAGCTGGTCATCATGGTTTGCTAGTCCACTACAGTAGAGATCATTTCCAACACGATGCTGGTTCCATCAATGTGAGTTTCGAGGACTAACATCTCTTCTTCAACTTCAACATGCTCGATGCCACTCTTGTTAGATGCCTGATTTTGTAAGTACTTAAGAAACTCTGATCAACTTCTCCACACAAGGCTGTAAATGATAAACAGCTAACTGCATTTTATTCCTCTCAGGGGATTGAACACGCAGAGAAGAAAAAGGAGAGTGTGTATTTCATAGATCCTAAATTAGCAAATGGCACAACAATACATGGTAAGGACCTATGGGACTGGGCCGTTAACGCGGTCGTCCGTCTCTTCGAAAACACGTCCCATGCAGAATCATTTCTTTGGCCATATCATGAACGATAAGTCAAGTAAACAACCACACATACACTTATTGTCATTCAGATTTCGACATAATTCGTAAGTTCATGGATTTCTTAATATGTAGCAATCATTGGATATTGGTATTCGTTGTTCCAAACAAGAACACATTTTACTACATCGATTCTCTTAGAGAGTCAACACATGCTCAGGATCTGACGTATCTTCATCAATTCATGGATAGGTATTGAATTATATGATGTTGAAATTAATTTGCATTCATATCTGATTCAATAATTGATGTTGTCAAAATTCCTCATCATTTGCAGTGTGCTTGCATTGTGGAAAACTAAACCATGGAACCTGTTCAAGAGGGAACTACCTCTGCAGCATGAGAACGTTTCTCCGGTAACACACCGAAATCTGTTATTTTCGGAAAATTTATCCAACAGTCTGCAAATACCTTTCCTTATGCTAGTCAAATGTTCAAGCTTCTAAATAGACCTCTTTCTATTTTGTCCAAAGAAAAAATAATACATCTAACACCGGTTAGGTTGTTCCTAATAGGACAAATACATGACTAATTCTGTGCAAAATAAATTTAGTGTCCTCAGCAAGTAGCAGGGACCAACCTTTGTGGATACTATGTTTGCAGACACATGATCACCACCTGCAAATCTGTGGATAGTTGTGACGATCCTTGTGAATTAGTACCAGTAAGTCTATCTTAATTAATATCTTCTACTCCACTCATATGGCACATTCTGATCTTAAAAATATTGCAGCTCATCTTAAAAGCGAGGACCCCTGAACCGCTCCCGGCTGGTGAATTGTTGATGGTTCGGAGATTTATCAACGACTTCTTCCTGGATCACTACATCAATCCCACTGGTGATAATGATGATTTCAGCATGCCTTCTCCTGAAACATTGAGTAAGAGTTAGCCGCTAAACATATAACGCATGGATCCATTGTTTTCCATCTGATATGGTTTTCGTATTTCATACACTATGATTGATTATGTAATGCACATATGTGTGGACAAATCATTGGAATTTAGCTACCATATGTTCAATTGCAATTGTTGCAAAATCTGATGAATGTTCTTCCTGTGGACACTATTTGTTCAATTGAATATTGTGGTGAATTTTCTTTTTGCGTGCCGATTCAAAATGGGATATTTTTGTTTATTTGTTCAATTGAATATTGTGGTGAATTTGCTTTTTGTGTGCCACTTCAAAATTTGATATTTTGTTTATTTGTTCAATTGAATACTGTGGCGAATTTGCTTTTTGCATGCCGATTCAAAATGGGATATTTTCTTAACCTGGCAATTGCTCTGCACAGGGTTCAACTAAATGAGTGTGTGCGATCCACGTCGGAAAGCATACGTCAATCATAGCGGAACCGTCGGTGATACACAGCAGATCGCAAACGATTTGCAGCGCTACTACGTGTGTGTAGGGTCTCCGGAACCATTTGTGATATCGCGTTATCGCACACGAGAGGTCGGAGTAAACCATGCCCAATGTAAAATACAATCCCAGCCGTAATTTTTTCAGGGAACGTGTGGGATCCCAAACGAAAAGCACATGTCACTCTTGTGGCAACCGTCGGTGATACCCAACAAATCACAAACGGTCTACAACACTTGTATGTGTGTGAAGGGGCTCCTGAACCATTTGTGATAGAACATTATCGCAGACGGTAATTGTTGGGAAACGTGTGCGATGGAGTCTTGCATGGCAGACGGGTTACGCAGAAAACTCATGTGGGATGGGGCACAAATCGCACACAGTTCATATGTTGACTCGTGTGCCTTACATACTGTTTCCCGAACGGTTCATTACGACGGACAGTATGGTTTCACTGCGTCATTAGAAATGTTTAATCAGCGATATCACACGTGCGAAAGAATTTAGTGTGTGCTGCATCACACACGATTACATTTTGGAAGGCCTCTGGATCACTGCTCCATATCCCCGACAATTTCTGGGTCGTGTCGGAAGGACACCATATCACCCACACTCACTTGGCGACTGTCCCAAATGCCATCGCAGAAAGGGGTTAAAAACCATTTGTATAGCACCGACTCATACCAGTGTAGGTATAAAAAAACTAATTCTAAAAAAAGAGGTATAAAAAAAGCTTTTGTGTCTAAAAAAAGAAGGTACAAAATATTTGAGATGAAATAGATAGAGAGAAAGTGAGAAAAAGTTGTAACCTTATGGCCAACCTTATAGTCAACACTATGGTACATGAGGAAGGAGGGAGTTTTGCACATGCCAAGTTCACTAGGCTGCCGTGTTTCACACTCCTCCATCGTAATAGTGGAGACAATAGCTTTCATAAAAAATAAACAATAAATACTCGTTGCTCATCCTCGATATCTGAAAGAATACTTTCATTCGCTGACATGTGGGACATCGACCATCCTGGTCCACCTGCCATGCACAAAATTATCCTGGTGCACCCCAGCCGTAGCGCAGGCCCAACCTTTCCTACTGTAAGTTTTTCGGACGAAGGAACCATCATGACTTCGTTGAATTCCGCTTCTTTAAGAAATCTTACAGGACGGCACTGTAGCACGTCATATCACTGAAATGCACTAGGCCAAACTAGCCCACCTAGGATTTGTACTCCCTGCGTTTCAAAGTTAGTACAAAAGTTGAGTGATCTATTTTGGAACGGAGGGAGTACGTCTCTATACTGCTATGACTTCTCTATACTGCTATGACTTTCTGTTCTCAAAAAATATCCTTTGTCAATTTAACGATTAGGAGTAGAAAGAGGGTCTTTCTCTCTCTAAACCTCTCTCCATCCCGCAACCCCTCTAGCACACGTATGCACTCTCTATAGCCACTCCGAAAGTACGACATCACTACACATTCACGCTTCCAACAAAAAATTACACATTCACGCATGTTACGAGTATGTGCCAATTTTGCTGGCTACTAATGTCAGGGCTCCTTTGGTTTAGGGGAATATTGTAGGAATTTCATAGGATAGGATTTCTATAGGAAAAATTTCTATAGAGCCCTTTGGTTTATAGGAATGGAATCATATTCCTATGGAGGAATTCTTTCTATCCTCCACATTTCATAGGAAGATAAACATTAGCCTAGACTTGATGGAAAAAATCCTATGATGTGAATCAAAGGGCATCTCCTTTCCTATTCCTACTCATAGGATTTAAGATACATGTCATCTCATTTCCTACGACTTCCCTATTGCTACGATTTTCCTACCCTATGAACCAAATGAGGCCTGAATGTATCCGTGAACCAACTCTTTGAGTTTGATGTGAATTAATGTATAATTGTGGACTATTGTCTGATTGATCGCTAAGCCTACAATTTTAGGAGCTTGGGCTATTGGCCGATCGACGACGGATCAGACTTATAAGCGTACCACGAGCTCATCAGCCCCAACATTTCTCTTTGGTGGGTGTTTTGCATGTACTACAGCTCGCACAGTAGCTAGCCTACTAACACCAAGAAACATCAAACAAGCCATGTTGATATGATAAACAGTTCAAACTTACATCTAAGCATGCCACATATTACATCAAAAGCTGGTGAGGATACGTCCGTTTCCATAACTCGGAGAGGGTTCACATGATTCACTATAAACAAAAGTAGCAAGTACCGCCTACACAAGACAGTGCACTAGCCCTAAGATGGCTTGATAACACGCATCATTCTGGTAATTAAACACAATAAAAACTACCTTGAAGGATTAGCGCGACCAACTATTTCTTGTCATCATCTCTCGGGAAATGACCACAGCACAGACAGTGGCATGGGAATCGATCGCTGGGGCGATGTCCACAAGACTGACCACGACATCGGAATTGATCTCTGGGGCGATGTCCACAGGATGGATAGTGGCATCGGAATCGATCTCCGGGGCGATGTCCACAAGACAGATCACGACATTGAAAACGATCTCTGGGGCATTGTCCACAGGACGGACCGCGACATAGGAAACATCAAGGACGTCCACTGCCACCTGCATAACTATCGGATCACGGGTTCCGGCAAAACCCTTAAGGTTCAAACTCTGGGGTGCGCGCGAAGATCTCCCCCTACCGATCCACATCCTAACTCAGCTAAGATCTTACGAACTAACTCGACCAACTCGCAACACAAAGGACACAAGATTTATACTGGTTCGGGCCATAGTTGTGGTGTAATACCCTACTCCAGTGTGGTGGTGGTGGATTGCCTCTCGGGCTGAGGATGAATAGCACAAAGGGAAGAACGGCCTCCTGAGGTTAAGGTGTTCTTGTGCTTCGCGAACTTGTGTGTGTGAGGATTTGGTCCGTTCCCCCCTTTTTTTTCTCTACGGAGGTGGCTAGTACTATTTATAGAGGCCCTGGTCCTCTCCCCAAATATTGAGCGGGAAGGAAGCCAACAACGGCCAATTTGAAAGGGGACAACTAGTACAGCTTATGCTGAAAAAAGTGGTCTTCGCCTGCGAAAGGCTTTGGTGGTGACGCCGCCTTGGGCTCCATGGTGACCTCCGTCTTGCCGTCTTGCTGGTCTTGGTCTCGTTGCACTGATATGGAAACCTTTGCTTGATGCCTCGGTACTCCACGCCTGTGCTTGCCCCCTTAGCATCAAAGAGGAAACAAGTACGCTGCGCACGCTGGTGCCCGCTTGGCGCCTGCCTGGCCTTGGTCGTCATGGCTCACATCACTAGAACCTCGTGAGGTTGGCCTGGCCTTGAATTCCCCGCCCCTCGTGAGCCAGCCTGGTGAGGCCACTCCTGAGGTCTTGTATCATCCGCCTCACGAGGCTTGGCCCCTCGCGAGGGTCTTGAGTGTCTTGTTGATGAAGATGGGCCGTACATGCCTGCTACCGAAGCCACGCTGTGGGCCGCAGGCAGGCAAGTCTAGGGACCCCCATTCCCAGAACGGCGAGAGTAGCACCCCGGCCCAAGGCGTGCTCGGGCTTGGCTTCGAGGCGAAGTCAAAGGTCAAGTGCAGAGCGCCACGGGCCCCAATAGCCCGCGGCCTTGGTCGACGCGTGGCGGTTGAATGGGCGTGGGCGTCTCCGTTTCCCCATGCTGCCTCGACAACTACCTGACTTGACAAGTCCCTGCGACATGCAAGGAAAACCTGTTGGGGAACGTAGTAATTTCAAAACAATTCCTACGCACACGCAAGATCATGGTGATGCATAGCAACGAGAGGGGAGAGTGTTGTCTACGTACCCTCGTAGACCGAAAGCGGAAGCGTTAGCACAACGCGGTTGATGTAGTCGTACGTCTTCACGGCCTGACCGATCAAGCACCGAAACTACGGCACCTCCGAGTTCTAGCACACGTTCAGCTCGATGACGATCCCCGGACTCCGATCCAGCAAAGTGTCGGGGAAGAGTTCCGTCAGCACGACGGCGTGGTGACGATCTTGATGTTCTATCGTCGCAGGGCTTCGCCTAAGCACCGCTACAAATATTATCGAGGATTATGGTGGAGGGGGGCACCGCACACGGCTAAGAGAACGATCACGAAGATCAACTTGTGTCTCTATGGGGTGCCCCCTGCCCCCGTATATAAAGGAGTGGAGGAGCGGGCCGGCCAAGGAGGGTGGCGCGCCCTAAGGGGGAGTCCAACTCCCATAGGGAGTAGGACTCCCCTTTTTCCTATTAGGAGTAGGAGAGGGAAGGAAGAGGAAGGAGGGAGGAAGGAAAGGGGGGCCAGCCCCCTTCCCAATTCGGATTGGGCTTCGGGGGGGCACGCCCCATCCCTTGCTCCTTTCCCCTCCTTTCCACTAAGGCCCAATAAGGCCCATATACCTCCCGGGGGGTTCCGATAACCTCCCGGTGATCCGGTATTGTCCCAATCTCACCCGGAACCTTTCCGTTGTCCAAATATAGTCGTCCAATATATTGATCTTTATGTCTCGACCATTTCGAGACTCCTCGTCAAGTCCGTGATCACATCCGGGACTCCGAACAACCTTCGGTACATCAAAATATATAAACTCATAATGAAACGGTCATCGTAACGTTAAGCATGCGGACCCTACGGGTTCGAGAACAATGTAGACATGACCGAGACACGTCTCGGGTCAATAACCAATAGCGGAACCTGGATGCTCATATTTGCTCCTACATATTCTACGAAGATCTTTATCGGTCAGACCGCATAACAACATACGTTTGTTCCCTTTGTCATCGGTATGTTACTTGCCCGAGATTCGATCGTCGGTATCTCAATACCTAGTTCAATCTCATTACCGGCAAGTCTCTTTACTCGTTCTATAATACATCATCTTGCAACTAACTTATTAGTTGCATTGCTTGCAAGGCTTAAGTGATGTGCATTACCGAGAGGGCCCAGAGATACCTCTCCGACAATCGGAGTGACAAATCCTAATCTCGAAATACGCCAACCCAACATGTACCTTTGGAGACACCTGTAGAGCACCTTTATAATCACCCAGTTACGTTGTGACGTTTGGTAGCACACAAAGTGTTCCTCCGGTAAACGGGAGTTGCATAATCTCATAGTCATAGGAACATGTATAAGTCATGAAGAGAGCAATAGCAACATACTAAACGATCGGGTCCTAAGCTAATGGAATGGGTCATGTCAATCACATCATTCTCCTAATGATGTGATCTTGTTAATCAAATGACAACTCATGTCTATGGTTAGGAAACATAACCATCTTCGATTAACGAGCTAGTCAAGTAGAGGCATACTAGTGACACTTTGTTTGTTTATGTATTCACACAAGTATTATGTTTCCGGTTAATACAATTCTAGCATGAATAATAAACATTTATCATGATATAAGGAAATAAATAATAACTTTATCATTGCCTCTAGGGCATATTTCCTTCAAAACCATCATTACCTGTGATCGTGGGGGGCGCTGGTTGGCCTTCTCCTGCTATAAATGAGGAGGGGGGGGGCAGAGCCCCCGTCGCCCATTTATTCCCCTGCCTCTCCCGCTTCTTCTCCTTCCTAGATCCACTCCTTGCTTGTGCAGACATGGCACCGATCCGGAGGTTCTCGGCCGCCGAGAAGGGCAAGGCTCCCCTCACTGAGCCCGAGCTACTCCTACCGAAGAAGAGGAGGTCCCATCATTGCGAGATGGTAGTGAGGCCGGTGGTGTCGTGGCCTCGGTATGAAAGGCCGCCTCCTGGGTCCCCACTGCCCTTATATGCTGACGTCGACGATTCTGAAGGGAGGAGCGGTGAGCGGTGCCGCCCGCTCCAGGGCCATGGTCGCCGTGCCACGAAGGCGCGCGCCATCGCCCCAGGGGTCCATGCCGCGGACTCCTCACGCGAGTTCGTGCTGTGGGCGGTGATGCCCTCGAGCACCTGGATTCGCCTCCCGTAGTTCTTCACCGCTGAGATGCCGCTGGGGGGCCTTCGTGAGCTTTGGCTCCAACACGCCGACTGCGACGCCCCAGCGACTGGAGCGGAGATTGGAGCCGTTTCCTCCGGGAAGATCTTCATGACCCGAGGCTGGGGCGAGATTGCCCGAGTCTGCCGCGCGGAGGGTGCCCTTGCAATCCACTTCGAGTACGACGGCGCCTCCGTGCTGTTCTTCAAGGTCTTGGACGAGGAAGGCCGCCGCCTGGAGTGCTGCCCTGAAGGAGGTCACCAGGACAATGTTGCGGCGGGTGCTGGGCCCGCCGCAGGCCTCGCCTGCAGCTCCTCCAGCGACAGCGGTGACTCCTAGTGGTCCAGCGACTCTCCTGATCTCGTGGAGTCTCCGGAGACGAGCGATGACAGCTACGTGCCCCCGAGCTCCTGCCGAGCCCGGAGCAGGGCTGCGGCGTCCAGCCGCCGTCGCCACTGATCTGGATGGGGTTGGCGCCGACCTCATGTGGCCCACTGTTGATGATGGCGTCGGCGACATCTGGTGCGTGTAGATAGAACTCCTAGGAATTCCTTCCCTTTTGTTCCCTGCGAGGAATCAGGAAATGGACCTCATGGGGGCGTGTAAAGCGTATGTAATGCCTTTTGTCAACATAGCCCTCATTATGAAGATTTGCGTGCGGATATCCTGCCGAGGCTCTGCCTCCCCTTTCCAATCCTGCGGCAGCTTAGTGCTCTACGCTCACAGGTCCCGGTCCCCAGGCAGGCTGCAGTCGTCGCTGGTATGCCAGGTCACATGCCATGGTCAAGGCCAGGAGGTGAGCGGCCCGAGGTCCGGTAAGAGCTCTTGAGGCGCGATGCTCAAGAGGTCCCCTTTAGCACGCAAGGAGCTGTCTTAGGATGGGAAAGGAAGAGAACGTTGCTGCAGCAGGGCAGCGAAGGGAGCGAGCGCGGGTCTCATGCCGTATTGACTGGTGGATCCAGAGCGAGAACTTATCTTGGCTGTCCGGGGTAGGCTCCTCGAGTCGTGCCGAACTCATACGCCGGCCTCCGTAGTGTAGCTAGGTCGGGCCCATACGAGTCTCCCCCTCTCCCATGCTCTCCTTCGTGCTCTACGTCCTCAGGTCCCGGCCCTCGAGCGAGTTCAGCCGCCGCTGGTATGCCAGGTCGCGTGTCGTGGTCAAGGCCAGGGGTGAGGGCTGGAGAGCCAGTAAGAGCTCCTGAGGCGCCATGCTCAGGAGCCCCCCTTTTAACGCGCAAGTGAATCGCATGAGAGAAGAGGGAGAGTCTGCGGTACAGCCTACTGTGGCCCTCAGGAAGTTCCTACAAGTCAGCACGAGGAAGGGCACCGGTCGCCGTGGTGATTGCTGGTTCACTTCTGGTGCGTGAGAGGGGACTCCCTACCATAGAGTGCCCCCAGGTCATGTACAGCCCCGCACTGACACGTGGCTTGCAAGGCAAGGCTAGACGGGGTGTGTCTAGGCACCCGTGAGCCAGCGCGGGACACACGAGGCCCTACCTCAAGGCGGGTTGCGCCTTGTCTTGGTTCTTGTTCGCTGTCTTGGTCCTGCGAGGTGGTTAGACAACCTGCGCCGAACGAATCTCCTGAGGTTATCACGTGAGAAAGATAAGCACCAACAGCCCTAGGAGGTGACGTGAACGGGGCCGGCCCGCCAGACAGAGCTCAGCCGCTGATTTATTGATGCTGCAGTGACGGGCCCAAGCACAGACGCCGTGCTTAACTTACTCATGTGAAGCGTCCTGAAGAAAGACGACCAGTACACGGCTCCCGCGATGGGCGACAATCAAGTAGGTGATAGTCATAGATAGATTAAGCATGAAAGGCAACCTAGCTCAGGTAAATGCATAACGATACGCGCCATAGGGTCCGGCCCGAGCGGCTTGGGGATGATGCAGCCTGAGGGGCGCCCCCAGCAAGGTAAGATAAAAACATAAACAAGGAAAGATACATGCCACAGGGACGGACCCACGCGGCCTAGGAATGATGCAACCCTGGGGGTGCTCCTAGCTGAATGAACTTGGAAAATGTCACCTGGTTCTGTTGATGATAGAGAGTTGGGGCAGCTGAAGGTATGCGGCAAAGGGGCTTCTCCTCATGAGCCACCAGGGCCCTGAGCCTCGGGAGGCTCTGGGGGTCCAGGGGGTTCCTTGAGGACCGTCTTCATCTCCCTCAGGGCAGCGTGGTGCCTGGCCTCCTGAGCCGCTAGGATGCTCTACAGGTCACGCTGATAGGCGGTCGCCACGCTCGATAGGCCAAAAGGCATGCGAACGTAGCTGTGAGGTGGGCCCTTGCAGCGTCCCACGCGCGAAGGCCAGAAAAGCTCCTGAGAGGCGGCCCGGTTGAGCCCTGGGATGTCGATGCAGACGCGCAGCCCGGCATCCTCGCCTGGATGGGGAGCTGCGCCTAGTGAGCGGCGGCCGCCGCGCATGGCCCTTGCATCTTGCAGTTCCTGAGTGGTCTTGGTGATGAACTCCTGAGCGATGGGCACTCCTTGCCCTGTGTTCTCCTGAGGGAAACGTGCCGCAAAGCACGCCTTCAAGTGGTGCCCAAGCACCTCCCTCGTGATGTTGGCAAAGTCTGAGGCCCTCCAGAAAAGAGCCCCCGAGCCCTTCCCGAGAGGGGCGCTGGGCGTGCTTTATTATGCGATGGAGGGAGGCGCCCCAGGCGCGGGTGCCGATCCTGGCGAGGCACCGCTTGCCTGAGGCCCTGCGTGGCGCAACTGCTTCTTCTTCTTGGGGGTGGCCTCAGGAGGGCGCTCGCCCTGGCTGTCGTGGTCGTCGATTGCTGCAGCTTGGAAGGCACGCTCGAGGGAGCACATCGCGTCTCTTTCCTCGGATGGGACTGTGATGATTCCGCCGCTTCCCGGCATCTTGAGGACATTGTAACCGTGATGGGTCACCGCCATGAACTTGGCCAGGGCTGGATACCCGAGGATGGTGTTGTATGGCAGGCGGATGTAGGCGGCGTCGAAGTCGATGAGTTCGGTGCGGTAGTTGTTGCGTTCTCCGAAGGTAACGGGGAGGCGGACCTGCCCGATCAGGGTAGTAGAGCCGTCGGTCACTCCTGAGAAAGGCTTGGTAGGCTGAAGTTGGTCATATGGCACTTGGAGGTTGTCGAACGTGTCGGCGGACAGAACATTGAGCCCTGCGCCGCCGTCAATGAGGGTCTTGGTAACTTGCACCTTGCTGATGACTGGTGAACAAAGCATTGGGAGGACGCATGCAGTAGCTGCGCACTTGAGCTGATCTGCCGAAGTGAACATGATGGGGCACTTGGACCATCTGAGCGGGCACGTGGCGTCGATCTTGAGGAGGACTGCATTCACTTCACGAGCAAACTGTTTGAAGATACGCTACGAGGCTGTGGCTTGAGCTCCGCAGAAGATGCAGGCGATAGCGCGTGGCTCCTGGAAGCCCCCAGTCCCCTCGTCTTGATGGTGGTCGTCATTCCTTGTGGGTGGTGGCGGTAGTGGAGGAAGACCAGCGTTGCCTTGAGGACGATCCTCACGAGGTTGGTTCCTCCAGGCGCCCTCGCGAGGCTGATCCTGCCAGCGGTCCTCACAAGGCCAGTCGCGCCACTCCTGGCATGGGCCACGATCGTCCCAGCATTCGCCACCATGTCCTCCTACTCGGCCGTAACCCCGGTCGCTGCGCTCGGGGCATCGACCGAGGCATCCTTCTCGAATGGCGACGAGCACTTGACAGTCGCTGGTGTTGTGGGTATGCAGGTTATCGAAGGCGCAGAACGGTCGGCTGCTCTTGGATGACTTGGGCTGATCTCTGCCGCGCTAGGTGTCTGGTTCCGTGCGAGCACGGCTGCTCACTTGCGCTTCACATCCTTGGCCTTGGCTTTCTTCTCCTCCGGGTCCGCAGCTGGGAGAGAGGCGCCCCTCCTCAGCTCTGGCGCACTTGGTCGCCAGGTTGAACAACTCCAGAGACATGCACAACTCCTCGTGGATGGCGAGCTCCTCCTTCATCTTGACATCACGGACGCCATCAGAGAACACGGAGATGATGGCCTCGTCCGTCACCTTAGGGATATTGGGACGAACGTTGTTGAAGCACTGGATGTACTTCTGGAGGGTCTCTCCTGGTTGTTGCTTGATGCGACGCAGGTCACCCGTGGCCGGGGGGCGGTCGCGAGTGCCATGGAAGTTGGCGACGAAGCGGTCGCGCATCTCGTCCCAGGAGGAGATCCAGCATGGAGGCAGGTTCAGGAGCCAGGAGCGGGCGCCATCCTTGAGGGCCATGGGAAACCAGTTCGCCATGACTTTCTTGTCACCGTTGGCCACCTCGATGCTCAGCTCGTAGAGCTGCAGGAACTCTGCGGGGTCTGGGGTGCCGTCATAGCGAGGACGCAGATCTGGCTTGAACTTGCCCGGCCAAGCGACGCTACGGAGCTCGGGGGTGAAGGCGCGGCGGCCTGCCGTGGTCACCAGGGCCCGCCTTGGAGGTGGAACTTGGTCTTGGCGCCCGCGCGCCGCTACGGCAAGCGGCGTGGGGCCTTGCCACAGCAAACAATCCTGGCGCGGCGGTGCAAGTAGTGGCAGAGCGTTCTCTTGCGGTCGAGGGACATCTTGACAACTTCTTTCTTCACGCGCGGGCGCCGGACATGGTGGGTCGCGCCGTGGAGCCGTGCTCCTTGGCGCTAGGGCGCCGTCTTGGTGCAGAGGTGGTGGAGGTGCTTCGTGAGCTGCGTCGCCCGTGGCGGGCGGAGGACGAGGCGGAGAGTGGGACGGCGCAGGGGAGCCCCCTACGGCATGGACAAGCTCGGCGATGCGGTCAAGCCAGTCCTCGTAGAGGTTGTCGACTAGGCGGTAGCGCAGGAGCTTGGGCGCCATGAGGAGCGCGGCCCGTGCGTCCATGGGAACGCGACGAGCGTGAGACGACGAACCAGCGGGAGTCAATGATGGAGTGGCGGTGCGGCCGTCCTGTCGCACCAAGGGGTGCAGCGAGGATGCTGGCTGCTCGTTCCCCGCAGGGCCGGTGGCGGCAGGCGACGGAGAGCGACAGGGTGGCCCGCCAACAGGGGTCGTCTGAGCAACGCGAGTGGCGAGGGCAGCCTAGCGCGGGCGCGGCGTGCGTCCACCATGGAGACGATGAAGCGACATGATGCGGAGTGACGGAAGGGAATCTTCGGTGCACCCCTACCTGGTGCGCCAAATGTAGGATCATGGGTTCCGGAAAAACCCTTAAGGTTCGAACTCTGGGGTGCGCGTGAAGATCTCCCCCCTACCGATCCACGTGCTAACTCAGCTAAGATCTTACGAACTAAGTCGACCAACTCGCAACACAAATGACACAAGATTTATACTGGTTCAAGCCACCGTTGTGGTGTAATACCCTACTCTAGTGTACCAGTGGTGGATTGCCTCTCGGGCTGAGAATGAACAGTACAAAGGGAAGAACTGGCTCCTGAGGTTGAGGTGTTCTTGTTCTTGGCGAACTTGTGTGTATGTGGATTCGGTCCGTTCCCCCCTTTTTTCTCTACTGAGGTGGCTAGTCCTATTTATAGAGGCCCTGGTCCTCTCCCCAAATATTGAGCGGGAAGGGAGCCAAGAATGGCCAATTTGAAAGGGGATAGCTAGTACAGCTTATCCTGACAAAAGTGGTCTTCGCCTGCGAAAGGCTCTGATGGTGACGCCGCCTTGGGCTGCATGGTGACCTCCATCTTGCCGTCCTGCTGGTCTTGGTCTCGTTGCGCCGATATGGAAACCTTTGCTTGATGCCTCGGTACTCCGCGCCCGCGCTTGCCCCCTTAGCACCAAAGAGGAAACAAGGACGCTGCACGCGCTGGTGCCAGCCTGGCCTCGGTTGTCATGCCTCACATCATTAGAACCTCGCGAGGTTGGCCTGGCCTTGAACTCTCCGCCCCTCGCGAGCCAGCCTGGTGAGGCCGCTCCTGAGGAGGTCTTGTATCGTCCGCCTCGCGAGGCTTGGCCCCTCACGAGGGTCTTGAGTGTCTTGTTGATGAAGATGGGCCGTACAGGCCTGCTAGCAATGCCACACCATGGGCCGCAGGCAGGCAAGTCTGGGGACCTCCGTTCCCAGAACGCCGACAACAACCCTAACATATTAGCAAGCACATTGCAAATAATCAAAAACCACAACTACAGTGAGCCATTTTTTCACCTTGTGCAGCTCACCGGGGGATCCCTTGCCTCGAGGGGGCCATCGCCTTGCCAGGGAAATACTGCTTCTCAACGGCAACTATCTCCTCAAACTCGGCCATGAGCCTCTCATAGGTGGCCATTAGAGTTTCTAGGGTAGGCATGGTGGGGCCCTTGCTGTTCTTCCAGCTTTCTTTGAGGAGTTCGTCTGCCAACATCGTCAACTCTTTGGCCAATGCCTGTTTCTTGGAGTTCTTCGTCTCCATGGGCTGGCCCGCCAACATGGCCGACTCATTGGACATTGCTCGCTTCCTAGAGATCTCTGTCTCGAGCGGGTTGTCCGCCAACAACTCTTTGCCTATTGCTCTAGGATCCATCAATAAACTAACAAACGAAAAGCAATTGAAAGGAAACTACAATCGCAGTGCAAACGGGAAAATAATAAGCTGCGAGAATCGGTCGGTGCTTCACAAAAAGAAAATTCTTGGAATGAAAATATAGTAGCATCACTGATTCGCCCACCTTTCCTTCATCGGTGTAGAAGAAAAATGGCATAAGTGGGTAGCCTGGAGTGAGGTTTTCTTCAAGGGCAGAAAGGGCTTCAACGAGCGTTCCAGTGAAATGATGGTTGCTTCGTCTAGTCCAACTTCGAGGCCACTTTACCACTGCTAGTAAAGGTGTCGGTTTTGTGATATGACGGGTCATTACGGCCACACTGGGGTGACCGGTGAGTCTCGACTATAGCACCTCACTGTGATTTCGTGGATGGCACGCGGGCCCGGATGCTTTGATGTCCCGCATGTAGATATAGCGGCTAGTCACATACAGTAGTAGTTTTGACGACAGAGGAGGAGCTCCGTCCTGGTTTATTGGTCCCTATGATAATCTGTGCCAAATTTTGACTATAAATTTAACTAACCAAATGTTCATGCATGTCACAAAAATTACATCATTGAAAACTATGTTCAAATACGAATCAAAGGTTATAATTTTTGTTAACATGCACTAACATTTTGCCAGTTAAATCTTTGGTAAAAATTTAGCACAAATTACAAACAGGCCCAATAAAGATTGTACTCTCACATTTTGTTTTGACGATACTCCCACATAGAAAATATAAATAATAATGCATGTTGGGGCAGCCCACATTTCTGATATTTTTAGCCGTGGACTTGTACACAAATTTTACGAGGCGGTGATTGTTCACTTAATGGAGGGTCTAGTACCAGACTTGAACAATACAAAGTGCGACCTAGCACACCATAACACCACTTGGAATAAGCCGGTAGCTATCTCAAAAAATAATCAACCACTCAAAAAAACGGCGACCTGGCACACACACAATTTTAAACGATTGTTTTGATGGAGTGAAAAAAGTAAACTAACCCACTATACATATATATATAGTCCAGAGTGTCTGCGCTTGCTTGCTAGGGTTTCTCTATTCACACACACTCTCATCCTCTCCAGATCTAAACAAGATAGCAGTGGTAACACTGTCTTTTTATTCTTAGTGCTAGTTACAAATCCGGACGTATCCCCCTCCGTCGGTGAAGGGGAGGAGGGGCAGCTTTTAGGCTGTCGTCGACAGCGAGGGATGAGACCCACTGCCGGCCGCAATGTTATCTCTGGCCGAGTGCCAGCGTGGGAGGTCCTTCGATCCCTTCGTCCATGCCATAGTGTGGGCGGATTCGGCCTCCCGCCGCCCACCTATCCACATCCCGACGACCTTCAGGCATATCTTCCTTCGAAACCGGCCTAGCTCTACTTCCCCAGCTCGCTACATCACTGCATGTGCATCATTTTCTACCTCTCAGCCCCTCTCGATCGGATGGTCCAACGTCACCTAATTTTTTTTCTATTGTTAGAGGTAAAGCTACTTCATGGAGTCAAATCTTGTACTATAGCGATCCGGTCCCAATGGATCGAAGTCTCTGTGCTTAAATGTCATCCCTAGATCGGTATGCTGACACACACAATACTCGAGGAATTATAATAGAATAACAGAGTTCAATCACACACTTATTACATCGAGGTCCTCATAAAGAGTGATTATTACAATAATATGCCTGAAGGCCATCTAATAAAATAACTATGGAAGCTTCAAAGGTAAATGAGTCCATCCAACTCCACGACAAAACTGAGTGCAAGATAACGACCTATCACACCTTAATCCTCATCTGAAAATTCGGCAACATGAGATGTTGCAGCTGTGTAGGCAGCACATGGAATATGCTGGCAAGATAACACTATAGAGCAATGATGAACAATAGCTATCAGTACATGCATATTTGGTTGAAGGAGGCTCTAAGTTTAACATTTGCATAAAGCTAATTTTTTCCTACAATGAAGGAATATATTTTATTTACTACCAAATTTATGCCATTATTGAGAAGGTATCCCCAACTCAAACCCAAAAATTATCAAGTAATAATAATAATAATATCCCAACAAAATTTATTAAGTAAAGTGTTGAGATCAACCAATAACTCAAATACCAGATACTCAAGATTGTCCATAACTGGGCACATGGCTAATAATGATTTGTTTGTAAACTCTGCGGAGGTTTGTTCACTTTTCCCCACAAGACTCGACCGCATCCATGATTGAAAGATCGAGACATAGCCTTTCTGAAGAGGTCCCCTTAACCGATAGATAGGCCGTTACACCTACAATTCCCATACATCTGCTAGCCCATCATGGAAAGGTTTCCACAACTTACTTAACTATGCCGGAGCACATAATGCCTTGTGGCTGCACAAGGAAATTTCTGAGCATGAAAAATCTTATGATCCCTTTCAGCCTGGGTGGCATTCCATAGGAGGATCACACGGGTACCCCGGGATCTCCTAGGACAACACTGTATTCCCAAGGTGCCCACAACTAATCCACCCAGATGTGTATTAAAGTAGCCACCTTATGTTTCCCTTAGTTATTATCTCTCATAACTTGCATGATTCTCACATACCAATCCCCGTCTACGAGCATGGCTAAGCAATATGAGCATAACGTATATTCTCGGGGTGATCAAAGGTATTAGGTTCCTACCTCATCAACTACATACCAATAACCACATGTTCCCAATCCTACTCATGCAATGTGTGAGGTTGAAACTAATGCATAAAAACTGGGTAATGAAGGATATGATCAAAGTCTAACTTGCCTTGCTGAAGATCTGAAAACCCTAGAGATTTGTAGTAGCAAGCTTAGCACTCCGGAAAATCTATCATAGACAAACAATAGCATACATAAGCACTCAAGCATAAAGATGCAAATAAAACCAGAGTAAAAGATCTTAGCAGAAAGTTCAGGTCAAGAACTTCGATTTGCAAAAAGAATCAACTAACTCGGAGTTACGAAACTCAAGTTACGATCAAAAGAAATTCAAATTCAAATCTATTTGAAACCAAGTTTGAAACGTTCGAAAACATGTTTAAGTAGGTTATCTGGATAGAGGGGATCATAATGAAGAATTTGGCGTTGGTTTCATTGGATTTGAAGAACAGGGACTAATCTGTGAAGAAAAATAATTATGAATGGGTCCCTGGCCAAAAATAAACAGAAAAAGAAAAATCTATCAGACGAACGTCCGCTACAGAAAATAATCTAACGAATCTGTTCACTATAGATCCTAAAGGAACAAACGTTCGTTAAATAAAACCGATCGGTTTTCTTCAGAAAAACCGAGGAAAACCGTAGACAAATAATAAACCGGACCAGGGCGGTTTTTACCGGTTTGGTCATCGGCGGCGATGGCGGCTCCCTGCGATGGCGAGGCGAGACGACGGCGGGGCAGCAGCATGGCATCGGCGTCGGCGGACAACGGTGGCGGCACGGCGCGTGAGTCGAGGAGGGGGTCCGAGGCCCGCTATTTAAAGGCACATGGGGCTTCCTTGCGCGAGGGCGATGGCGGCTGTGTCGGTGCCGGACTTCGGCAGGAGTCCCGCTCGGGCACGCGAGGTAGGCGGCGGCGGCTTGGGCTGGCTGGGCTTCAGCCCAGTTTAGTCCAAAAGATTTTTTTAAACATTTTTTTCCAGAGACGAAAAATAGGAAAAAACTAATAAAAATATTTTTAAAAATTCCAGAAAAATTCATACAATTCCCTCCTATTTAAATGGTCTTGGTGAACATTTTTCAGGACCTAAATGCCTAAAAATAAAATGAACTTTTTGCACTAATAATTAAACACGCAAATAAAATCTAATAAACTATATTTTTATTCAAAAATAAATTTCCAACATTTCTTTACTATTTTTGAAGAAGTCATATTATCTTCCCTCTTTATTTTATTTATCTGAAATTTTTGAAAAAACATTTTGAATAAAACTCTTTGATCCAATTTGCCAATTTTGAAAATTCAGAAATGGATTTTTGAGAAAACCTCCAACTCTATCATTTGGTCCTTGAGCTGCTTAAGGTTTCTAGGATCAAAAATTCAAATAAAACGAATTTCAAAAATGCACAAACGATGAATGCATATGAATGATCTAAATAACATCCAAATTGAAAATTGGGATGTTACAAACCTACCCCCCTTAAGATGAATCTCGCCCTCGAGATTCGGGTTGGCTAGCAAAAAGGTGCGGGTGGTCCTTCCGGAGGTCTTCTTCTCGTTCCCAGGTGGCTTCCTCCTTGGTATGGTGACTCCACCGAACCTTGCTGCGAGTAACTCAGTTGGCAAACTCGAGAATCTTGACGGGTTTCTCCTGATAGGTCAGGTCACTCTCCAACTGAATTACTTCTAGGGGCACTGTATCTCTTAGAGGAATATCATCCATCTCTGCATGGCACTTCTTCAACTGGGAAACATGAAACACATCATGAACTCCTGACAAACCTTCGGGTATTTCCAACTTGTAGGCAACTTCACCCATACGTTCCAAGACTCTGTATGGTGCCACAAATCATGGCGCCAACTTGCCTTTGACTCCAAACCATTTAACTCCTCGAAGTGGCGACACACGAAGATATGCTCTGTCTCTGACTTCATAAGTTACCTCCTTGCGTTTAGTATTGGTATAACTATTCTGCCTGGACTGGGCTATCTTGAGTCTATCACGAATCAACTTGACCATCTCTTCAGACTCTCTGATTAAATCCGGTCCGAACAATTGTCGGTCACCAACTTCATCCCACATCAATGGTGTCCTGCACCTCCTTCCATACAAAGCTTCAAAAGGGGCCATCTTCAAACTAGCTTGGTAGCTGTTGTTATACGAGGACTCTACGTAAGGCAAATTATAATCCTAACTAGATCCATAATCTAGTGCACAAGCTCTCAACATGTCCTCCAGAATCTGATTGACTCTCTCGGTCTGCCCATCTGTCTGCAGATCAAAGGCTGTACTAAACTCTAGCCTGGTACTCAAATTTGGTGTAACTAATTCCAAAACTTCGAAGTAAACTATGTTCCTCTATCAGATACTAAGGTCCTTGGAACTCCATGCAGACATACGATCCTGGTCATATATATCTTGGCCAACTTAGCACTCGCATAAGTGGTCTTCACGGGGATAAAGTGAGCCACCTTGTTCAAGCGATCTACTACAAACCAGATGGAGTCGTATCTTGAACGAGTCCTGAGTAATCCGGTGATGAAATCCATGCCAAGCTTATCCCACTTCCATTCGAGTATCGGCAAAGACTGAAGTAATCATGCTGGTTTCTGATGCTCTGCCTTAACTCTCTGACATACGCCACATACTGCTACATACTCGGCAATATCCTTCTTCATACCTGTCCACCAGAAACATTCCTTCAAATCCAGACACATCTTGGTGTTGCTTGGGTGAATCGAGCAAGGCGAATCATGGGCCTCCTGAAGAATTAACTTCCTGATCTCTGGGTCATGGGGCATATAGATGCGATCCTCAAACCATGCAGTTCTATGTTCATCCCCAGGAAAACGTTTTGCCTTGCCTTTACTCATCTTTTCTTTTATCTTTGAAATTTCCTTATCAATCTTGTGGGCTTCTTGGATTTTTTCCAACAAAGTGGATTGAATTCCAACGCTGCAACAAAACCTCTCGGAACTATCTCCAAGCGAAGTTCTCGGAGATCGTCGGCTAACTCTTGAGGTAATCCTCTGGTTATAAGAGTATTGACATAACTCTTGCGGCTCAAAGCATCTGCCACAACATTGGCCTTTCCTGGATGATAATGTAGTTTCATGTCATAATCATTTATGAGCTCCAACCATCAACTCTTCCTGAGGTTCAAATCCTTCTGCGTGAAAATATACTTCAAACTCTTATGTTCCGTGTAAACATCACAACGATTTCCGTTAAGAAAATGTCTCTAGGTATTGAGCGAATGCACTGCGGCTTCTAACTCCAAATCATGCATGGAATAATTCAACTCATGAGGTTGAAGCTGACATGAGGCATATGAAACAACTCTTCCTTCTTGCATAAGACCGCCTCCAAGTCCCTGTCGTGAAGCGTCGCAATATACCTAGAAATCCATGTGTATATTCGGAAGAATTAGCACTGGGGCTGTAACCAAACATTTCTTCAACTCTTGAAAACTGGCCTCACAATCCTCTATGCATTTGAACTTGGTGGCCTTCTTCAATAACTCAGTCATGGGCTTCGCAATCTTGGAAAAGTTCTCAATGAATCTCCGATAATATCCTGCGAGTCCAAGGAAACTGTGTATCTCTCTCACTGAGGTGGGTGCCATCCATTCGGTGAAGGACTGGACCTTGGAAGGGTCTACTACTATACCTTCTCCTGATATAACATGTCTGAGGAATCTAACTTCCTTTAACCAAAACTCACATTTGCTAAACTTGGCATATAGCTAATGTTCCCTGAACTTCTCAAGAACTAAGCGCAAATGGTCCTTGTGTTCTTCTTCATTCTTCGAGTACACCAATATATCGTCAATGAACACCACGACAAAATTATCAAAGAACTCCATGAACACCTTATTCATCATACTCATAAAGTAGGCTGGGGCGTTAGTTAAACCAAAATACATGACCGTGTACTCATATAGCCCATACCTGAAGGAAATATGCCCTAGAGGCAATAATGAAGTTGTTATTTATATTTCCTTATATCATGATAAATGCTTATTATTCATGCTAGAATTTTATTAACCGGAAACTTAGTACATGTGTGAATACCTAGACAAAACAGAATGTCCCTAGTATGCCTCTACTTGACTAGCTCGTTAATCAAAGATAGTTATGTTTCCTGACCATAGACATGTGTTGGCATTTGATGAATGGGATCACATCATTAGAGAATGATGTGATGGACAAGACCCATCCGTTAGCTTAGCATCATGAACATTTAGTTTTATTGCTATTCCTTTCTTCATGACTTATACATGTTCCTCTGACTATGAGATTATGCAACTCCCGAATACCGGAGGAACACCTTGTGTGCTATCAAACGTCACAACATAACAGGGTGATTATAAAGATGCTCTACAGGTGTCTCCAAAGGTGTTTGTTGGGTTGCCATAGATTGAGATTAGGATTTGTCACTCTGTGTATCTGAGAGGTATCTCTTGGCCCTCTCGGAAATGCACATCACTATGAGCCTTGCAAGCAATGTGACTATGGAACGAGTAAAGAGACTTTCCGGTAACAAGATTGAACTAGGTATGATGATACCAATGATCGAATCTCAGGCAAGTAACATACCGATGACAAAGGGAACAACGTATTTTGTTATGTGGTTTGATCGATAAAGATCTTGTAGAATATGTGGGAGCCAATATGAACATCCAGGTTCCGCTATTGGTTATTGACTGGAGAGGTGTCTCGGTCATGTCTACATAGTTCTCGAACCCGTAGGGTCCGCACGCTTAACATTCGATGACAATTTTATATTGTATGAGTTATGTGATTTAATGACCGAATGTTGTTCGGAGTCCCGGATGAGATCATAGACATGACGAGGAGTCTCAAAATGGTCGAGAGGTAAAGGTTCATATATAGGGCGATAGTATTTGGACATCGGAAGTGTTTCGGGGGTACCGGGTACGTATCGGGTCACCAGAAAGGGGTTCGGGGTACCCCCCCCCCCCCCCGGCCAAGATATGGGCCTTATTGGGCCTAGCGTAGGACAGACCAGCCCCTAGTGGGCTGGTGCGCCCCATACATGGCCGAATAGGGGGGAGAAGGAAATGGAGAGGAGAGAAAGGAAGGGGGCAATTCGGCCTCCCCTTTCCTTCTCACCCCTCCTCTTTCCTTCTCCCTCCGGAAAACATGGAAAGGGGGAGGCCGAATAGGATTAGGCCCCAAGTAGGATTCCTCCTTCTTGGGGCGCGCCTCCTACTACTCCCTCCCCCTCCCACCTATATATATGTGGGGGGCACCGCTGGAACACCCAACAGACAATCTCTTAGCCATGTGCGGTGCCCCCCTCCACAGTTCAACACTTCGGTCATATCGTTGTAGTGCTTAGGTGAAGCCCCATGCTGGTAACTTCATCATCACCGTCGCCATGCCGTCGTGCTAAGGGAACTCTTCCTCTTCCTCACCTGGATCGAGAGCTCGAGGGACGTCATCGTGATGAATGTGTACTGAACAGTGAGGTGCCGTACGTTCGGTACTTGGATCGGTTGGATCGTGAAGACGTTCGACTACATCAACCACATTACTAAACGCTTTCGCTTTCGGTCTATGAGGGTACATGGACACACACTTCCGTCTCATTGTTATGCATCTCCTAGATAGATCTTGCATGATCGTAGTTAATTTTTTTTAAATACTACGTTCCCCAACAGTGGCATTAGAGCCAGGTCTATGCGTAGATGTTATATGCACGAGTAGAACACAAAGAGTTGTGGGTGATAATAGTCATACTGCTTACCACCAACGTCTTACTTTGATTCGGTGGTATTGTTGGATGAAGTGTGCATGAGACTGGTTCTAGCGACGTGCTTCGCACATAGGTGGCTGGCGGGTGTCTGTTTCTCCAACTTTAGTTGAATTGAGTTTGACTATGGCCAGTCCTTGTTGAAGTTTAAACATCACACTTGACGAAAAATCGTTGTGGTTTTGATGCGTAGGTAAGAACGGTTCTTGCTAGAAGCCCATAGCAGCCATGTAAAACTTGCATCAACAAAGTAGAGGACTTCTAACTTGTTTTTGCAAGGCGTGTTGTGATGTGATATGGTTATCAGATTGTGGATTCCGGCTAACCCTTGAGGTTGGAACTCTACTACTTGGGAAAAGCCTACCAGCAGCGAGGGTTTTGGGCCTCTCAGTAGCACGGGCACCGGTGCTACTAATAAGGCCTACAGCTAACGTATAGCAGTAGCGCCGGTTGTCCCACACTACTGCTATACATGAATAGCTGTAGCGCTCTTTGGGAAAGGGCGCTACTGATATTATCTGCAGTGCTGTTTGCTGGGACGCGCTACTGACAATGCGGCGCTACTGCTAAATTTCCCCCCTCGCTACTACTAGTTTATTTATTAGTTTTTTTCCTGCATATTTGTTTTGTATTTCTTTTGTATTTGAATCGGCTTTATACAATAATCTTTAGCATATCATACACATACAAATGTAATCATAGCATATACATACAATTAGTCTCATCAAATCATGTCATCATCATAATCATCATCCAACACAAAGTGGTCTCTCGTCATCATCTCGAAAATAGCGATACAAGTCTCGAATGATATGCAAATACATCGTCATCCATCTAAACAATGATATACGCGAGAAGAGCTATCACTTTGAGAACATGAGTTCGTATCCCTCTTTCGCATTAGCGTGAACCTCTAAACTAACTACTGCCTATCGCTCGGAAACCGGAAGGGCCTGACACTCCGGTCACTTGTCGTATATATACTCCTGGCATAGCACTTCTTCGCCATCTATGATCTATGCACCTGCATCATCACATGAGTCGATGATATGCAACATATATAGTTGAGCAACAGAAAGAGACAGACTTGGCAAAAATAAAAACAACATATCATAAGCATAAATAACAAAGTTCATCCTACCCCAAAATGCCCTAACTAGAGTGATTTTTGCTAGTTGAGGAGGAGGACGGTTTAATTACATCACAAATAAAGTTTCACCATGCATAACTCAAAGTTTTGTCATACAGAAAGTATGGACTAAACGGACACATTGTCATATATCGACAATCACTCCAACATGTCGTTCCATCCATCCAAGCCAGGGAGATAGTCCCCGAGCCTAGTGAAAGGCTTCAGGTCGAGACGCTGAGAGGCTATCCATGTTCGGACGTCTTCCCACGACATTTGTCCTTCTCCATAGAACATCCCTGTTTTTTCGACGACCTCCTTCATGATGATTTGGGCAAGTTCGCGCTGGATGTTATAGAACTCAGCTCGAAGTCGATGATCCTCGATATCTCCTATATCCTTTGCCCATTGCAGAATATGGGCATCGCCGGATCTAGGTGACATACGAAGGTTCTGGTGATCCCGTCTGTACTCCAGCATGTGGTGTAGGACATAGAATCCATCATTAAGAGAATCGTTCGGTTGCTGGATGCAGCAGAAGTCGGTCTTATGTCCGAAGGCGACCCTGCCACCCCTTCTCTTCTTGTCCCTGACATCTCCACCCCTTGCTTGGTAGTAAAACATAGCACTGTCGAGAACATCCTTGATGTGGGTGTAATCCTTTTTGTGAATGTTCTTCGACGAGTCCAAGTAAAGAGCGTGGGAGAATCGGGGGTAGAGGATGATGAGGACGGCGCGCCCGCCGCTGCGCAAAATAAGTCCTCAAATTAATTAGCCTCCACCGTGCAAATGAATGATTGAAATTGAAGGAAGGATAGCAGCGCGGATGACTTACACGGGACGATAAGGCACGAGAATCGCCTCCTTGTCCTTATTGGCGAGCATGAAATTGACGATGTAATCCCTCACGTATTCATGGTGATTTGCGCAGACTCCCAAGAAGCCCTCGTGCATGTAGTATGTGTCAGCGACACAGATATGAGATATCTGCTCAACCCCGATGATGTAGTTCATGTGCAAGGCATAAAGGCGGACAAACGTAAAATCCAGCTTCTTCACGTGAAACATGTCGAATATGTAATCGAATCGGAGGAAGAACTTATCCGCGGGGAAGCTGTCAACGTACGACATTTGCCGCGGAACGTTAACCACGTAGAGTGGGTATCCTGGATCTTTCGAGGCGATGAGGTCTTTCTCTACCTGCAGCACATCGTCATGAAGTCTCTTTAGATCACCGAATCTGGCCCGTAGCGCTGTTGCAGGTAGGATTGGTTGACCGGGGATATGCCATTTATCCGCACCGGGGATATCTATACGGTCCTGAAGCCGAGGCTGCTGAGGCGGCTGGATCATAGAAACAGCTTTTTTGCCTTTCCTCGCTCTCTTCCTAAACTTCTTTACTACCGGAAGATCGTCCATAATATGTTGAGACGGCAATTCAGGCACCGACTCATGACGCTCAAACCCTGAGGAGGCGCCAGTATAGACATACTGTTCAGCAGTGCCATCATCGTCCTCATCCTCATCCACGGCGACATCATCAGCGACTAATGGAGCCTCCTCCTTACCCCGTCCGCTATCACCCAACCCGACACCCGATGATAATTGGGTAGGTGGGGTGTTGATGTTCATACCTTGCTGAGGCTGCGTGCTCGTGGGTGTGCTCCCGGCCGCCTCCAGACGAAGCAGACTCTTTGGCCACAACAGGACCCACCCAGCATTGCAACAATCACCAAGCCGCCGTGGTGTCTCGTCGTCATCCCCCAGTAGTACTGGAGGAGGCAAATTCTCGTGGCCCGGTTTGACACTGGCCACGGAAACCTTGAAGACGTTCGGGGGGATCGGCCGGCTATGGAACAATGGTTCCTTCAGCTCCATTATCATCGCCTTCCCCATGTCCACCTTCTGGTCGCCGATAGTGTACAATATGGTGCACGGGGTTTCGTCGGCCTGCAAAGAACAGTCTGCGACGTGAGAAATTCGAAAGGCAACGAAAACGGGAGATTATACATTTATATTGAAGGGGGCCGGTGTGACATATACCGTGAGGGCGTCGATCTCAGCCAAAGACGAAGCACCGCCTAGCACGTCTGGTGCGGGAGCCGGTGCGGGAGCAGGAGCAGCTGCAGGTGCTGGTGCAACGCTAGTCGAGCTGCTCCCCGCCAAGAAGTCAGCAAGGGGAAAGTCCGCTGCATCTTTTTTTGGATTTTTCCTGGTCCAATTGAAAACGGCCGGAACCAAGGTAGTATAAATATCTAAAGCCACCTGTTTTGCGGCAGCTACCGCTGTTGCGACTGTTAGTTGATTTCTTCTCAACCGCAATCTCAACCCTCTTGTCGATGTTTTCTTCATTTAACCTCCGTCTTTCCTTTCTCTCCTCCGTAGTCTCACGGTAGTACTTCTTCCACGTGGCGCCGTCTCCGACACTGTGCACGCGTCCATACGCCGGTCGAGTATCCACCGGTTGTTGTTTCAATATGTTCAACGCCCGGTTGAATGGAGTGTCCCACTTGGGCCTCGCCAATGCCTCAGACGGCGAGTCGCTTTCAGTCGCAATCCTGTGCTGCTCTCTCTGCAAAAGGCACAACGATCGTTTACAAATATGACTAACGTGTGCAGTCGAATTGATCAGAAACTAAAATTACCAGAAGTCTCATGAACTCCGAAATGACCGGTGTTGTCTCGAAAACCTTTTTCACTTGGTCCCAACGGTGCCGGGCCCTGAGGACGTCACACTCCCGCGGGACAGTGAACTCCGCCAAGGGGTCTGGGATTCCCAGACTCGCGGCTTCCGCGTCCTCCTTGGCCCATTTGGACCTCTTTCCGCCGTAACCACGGCTTCCGAGGTGGTGACTCCCAATGTTCCTCTCTTGAAGCCCCTTCATGTACTTAGACTTTTTTGGCATCTTCAGCCTTGCAAGCCTCCTTGAATATTTGAAATTGCTCTTCCGTGATTGTCGGATTATCCTTTACAATCTCGGAGTAGGGTTCCTTCTTGTCGATGATCCTTGCTTTCACTCGATTTTTCCAGGCGGGCAACGCGTCGCTAAACTTGGTCATGGCATGTTTGTTTATCTTCTTCATTGCCGGGTCCTCATATGGATCTTTATAATCCTTCTCATTCTGGCCCGGGAACAAGAATATCTGGTGAAACTTCTTTATGAGGGAGCTCCTCATATTTTCTATCTTCTGTAGTTTCTCATCGTTGATGGTGGCGGTTGTCCGTACGATGCAGCCTATTTGATTGCCGTAGCATCGACGCGCTTCCTCGGGCACCATTGGCTCAAAATTGCCGTTGTCCACCTCCGTGACCACCACTCTAGTAGTCCTGAGTTTGTTAGGAACACGTTGCCTCTTTGCTTTCGGTTCTACACCGGCTCCGCTCCCCGAGGCAGCGCCGGTCTCAGTCTCAGCTCCGGTCTCGATGCCGGTCTGAGTCTGAGCGTCGGTCTCAGTCTCAGCACCGGTCTGCGTGTCGGTCTCAGTCCCCGATGCCACCGGTGGGCCCAGCAATAACATCGGTTGATCATCGGTAAGGCTAAAAAATTCGTCTGCCGCCCGGTAGGCGTCGTCGCAATCACCAGAACCCTGTCCTTCATCGTTGCTAGCCATGTTTCCTATGATTAAATCTAGTCAATTAATTCTAGACCTAATAAAATGAATAATGACATAAAAAGGCCTATTGTTTGCAGGAATGTTGACTCCTTCCTGGTGCGGCAAATTACGGGCACTCGATATGTCCTAGTTTGTAGCATAAGTCATGCCGAAATTCACGAAAAATTTCGACATGAGCTTTGCTAAAAAGTGGACAAATCGAGAACCTGAAATTTGCCGGAAAAGAAATGAATCAACATTCCGGCAAAACATAGGCCACTAAGCATCATTCCCTGCAAACAGTGTCCAAATATACACGAGCAACCACATGTGCAAACAGTGTAGAAGAAAATTCATTTAACTACTAATAGAACAAAATTCAGTTAACTTTAGTGCTCTATAATGATGAAAGGAAAAAAATTCAGTTAACTACTAATTTCATTCATTTAGGTTATTCATTTAACATCACCTAATTAACCTACTGTACCAATACTACTAGCAGCACTACTAACCTAATTAACCTAGCAAAACTCTAGTGCCCTAACTAAAAACATCTAATTAACATCTAATTTTTTCTCTAAAATTCAGAGAGAGATGAGTGAGGGGGAGGGGTGGGGACTTACAGAGAGGGGAGAGACAGTGGCGGGGAGGTGCTCGGTGACGGAGGCAGGGGCAGAGAGGGCGGGCTCGGGCATGGGCAAGGGCGGTCCTGGGCGGGCTCGGGCGGCCTTGGGCGGCGGCTGTGAGGCTGAGGGCGGCCTCGGGCGGCGGCGGTGAGGCTGAGGGCGGCCTCGGGCGGCGGTGGTCAGGAGACGGCGGCGAGGGCGAGGGACGATTTGGGGAAGAATTGATGGCCGGGGGGCGGGGTGGGGGGAAACCACTGTTTAAGTGAAACGTAACGGTAGCGCGTTTCCGGAAACGCACTATAGCTAAGTTAGCTATAGCGCGTTTACTGAAACCCGCTACTGCTATTCCTTTCTCCTTTTTTCCCTTTTTTCTTTTATTTTTCTTTACATTTTATTTTTTCCCTTTCTCCTTTTTCTATTTCTTTCATTTTCGTTTACTTTTCTACTTGTTTTTCACTTTATTTTATTTCCGTTAGCAGCAGCGCTTTACACGTAAGCGCGCTACAGCTAAGGAGATTAGCAGTAGCGCTGGGCCGTTATACGCGCTACTGCTAGGTTGGGCTAGCCATGTGCGCCCAGTTCGAATGTAGCAGCAGCGCTTTTCGCTAGTACGCGCTATTGCTAAAGTCATAGCAGTAGCGCGGTTTATTCACACGCGCTGGTACTAAGTAGCAGCAGCGCTTGATTTTGTACAGTGCTACTGGTAAAATTATCTGTATAGGCTTTTCCCTAGTAGTGCTAGGGTGCGCACGAAGATGATGACCCACAAGTATAGGGGATCTATCATAGTCCTTTCGATAAGTAAGAGTGTCGAACCCAATGAGGAGCAGAAGGAAATGATAAGCAATTTTCAGTAAGGTATTATCTGCAAGCACTAAAATTATCGGTAATAGGTAGTTTTGTGATAAGGTTATTTGTAACAGGTAACAAGTAACAGAAGTAAATAGGGTGCAAAAAGATGGCCCAATCCTTTTTGTAGCAAAGGACAAGCCTAGACAAACTCTTATATAAGGGAAAGCGCTCCCGAGGACACATGGGAATTATCGTCAAGCTAGTTTTCATCACGTTCATATGATTCGCATTCGGTACTTTCATAATTTGATATGTGGGTGGACCGGTGCTTCGGTACCGCCCTTCCTTGGAAAAGCATCCCGCTTATGATTAACCCCTCTTGCAAGCATCCGGAACTACAAAATAAGTAATAAGGTAAACCTAACCATAGCATGAAACATATGGATCCAAATCAGCCCCTTACGAAGCAACTCATAAACTAGGGTTTAATCTTCTGTCACTCTAGCAACCCATCATCTACTTATTACTTCCCAATGCCTTCCCCTAGGCCCAAACAATGGTGAAGCGTCATGTAGTCGACGTTCACATGACACCACTAGAGGAAGACAACATACATCTCATCAAAATATCGAACGAATACCAAATTCACATGACTACTTATAGCAAGACTTCTCCCATGTCCTCAGGAACAAACGTAACTACTCATAAATCATATTCATGTTCATAATTAGAGGGGTATTAATATGCATAAAGGATCTGAACATATGATCTTCCACCAAGTAAACCAACTAGCATCAACTACAAGGAGTAATCAACACTACTAGCAACCCACATGAATCAATCTGAGGTTTTGAGACAAAGATTGGATACAAGAGATGAACTAGGGTTTGAGATGAGATGGTGCTGGTGAAGATGTTGATGGAGATTGACCCCCTCCCACTGAGAGGATCGATGGTGATGATTTCCCCCTCCCGGAGGGATGTTTCCCCGGCAGAACACCTCCGTCGGAGCCCTAGATTGGTTCTGCCAAGGTTCCGCCTCGTGGCGGCGGAGTTTTGTCCCGTAAGCTTGCTTATGACTTTGTTCTCGGACGAAATACTTCATATAGCAGAAGATGGGCACTGGAGGCCTATCACGGGGCCCACGAGACAGGGGGCGCGCCCAGGGGGTAGGGCGCGCCCCCAACCTCGTGGCCAGGGTGTGGGCCCCCTCTGGTTAATTCTTTCGCCATTATTTTTTACACATTCTAAAACGTGCTCCTGTGAAGTTTCAGGACTTTTAGAGTTGTGCGGAATAGGTCTCTAATATTTGCTCCTTTTCTAGCCCAGAATTCCAGCTGCCGGCATTCTCCCTCTTCATGTAAACCTTGTAAAATAAGAGAGAATAGGCATAAGTATTATGACATAATGTGTAATAACAGCCCATAATGCAATAAATATTGATATAAAAGCATGATTCCAAATGGACGTATCAACTCCCCCAAGCTTAGACCTCGCTTGTCCTCAAGCGGAAGCCGATATCGAAAATATGTCCACATGTTTAGAGATAGAGGTGTCGATAAAATAAAATACGGACATGAGGGCATCATGATCATTCTTAGAAAAGCAACATATATATTGTCATATGATTTCTTATGCTAAAGTAACAATTCATTCACAATTTCAAGTATGAATCAGAAACTTCATTCAAAACTAACAAACTATAGTCTCAGTCATTGAAGCAATTGCAATTTATCATAACATCAGAAAGAGTCAATATAAGATCTTTTCAGCAAGTCCACATACTCAACTATCATTTAGTCTTTCACAATTGCTAACACTCACGCAATATTTATGGGTATGAAGTTTTAATCGGACATAGAGTAAGATAGGGGCTTATAGTTTTGCCTCCCAACCTTTTACCTCAAGGGTAATATCAACAATAATAATTCATGAAAACTCACATCAAATTAGCTATATATATCAGGGTCTTTCCAACACACCGTGCTTTCTAAAGGATAAAATGTAAAAAGGAGGGGTGAAGATCACGATGACTCTTGCATGAAGTATAAGATAAGAATAAAAGATAGGCCCTTCGCAGAGGGAATTAGAGGTTGTCATGTGCTTTTATGGTTGGATGCACATAATCTTAATGCAAAAGAACGTCACTTTATATTGCCACTTGTGATATGGACCTTTATTATGCAGTCCGTCGCTTTTATTTCTTCCACATCACAAGATCGTATAAAGCTTATTTTCTCCACACTAATAAATCATACATATTTAAAAGAGCAATTTTTATTGCTTGCAACAATGACAACTTACTTGAAGGATCTTACTCAATCCATAGGTAGGTACGGTGGACTCTCATGGCAAAACTAGGTTTAAGGATATTTGGAAGCACAAGTAGTATCTCTACTTGGTGCAAAGAATTTGTCTAGCATGAGAGGGAAAGGCAAGCTCAACATGTTGGATGATTTATTTCAAATGTGAGAAAACATAACCCATTACGTTGTCTTCCTTGTTCAACATCAACTCTTTAGCATGTCATATTTTAATGAGTGCTCATAATCATAAAAGATGTCCAAGATAGTATACATATATGTGAAAACCTCCCTCTCTTTATTACTTACTATTAATTGCAACGATGACCAAAACTATGTTTGTCAACTCTCAACAACTTTTATTCATCATACTCTTTATATGTGAAGTCATTACTCTCCATAAGATCCATATGATCTCTTTATTTCTTTTTATTCTTTCTCTTCTCTTTTATTTTTATTCCCTCCAGGTCATGGGAAGATAATCAGGCCATTGACTCATAACTAATCTTTACTATATATAGCTCACGGACTCGATTACATAGAAGGATCATAGAGCAAAACCGAAAACTAAATCATACTAAAACTTTATTCTACTAGATCAAAATATCACTAAAAGGATCGAACTAAGAAAAAGGTAAAGATAGGAGTGTGAGGGTGATACGATACCGAGGCACTCCCCCTACTTGGCAGTTGCCAAGGGGAGTGCCCATACCCGTGTGTTTATGTCTCCTTCCTCGGAGGTGGTGATGATGTAGTTGTTGATGATGTAGGCTTGTCGTCCATCTTCCAAGGCATAGGCTCACCATCATAGAAGGATGATCGAGTCTCCGGGATCCTCGAATCTGCAGCCAGACTCATTCGCTTGAATCTATATTCATACTCACAGTTTTGGTTTTGCAGGTCATAGATATGGGCTTGGAGATGCTCGATTTTCTCGTGAATCTTGAAGATGGTCTCCCCGATGTTCCTGGCATCTAGCTTGGTGTTGTTGGTGAACTCCGTGATGATTATGTGGTTGGCGTCGAGTCCACGTTCCACCGTCTCCTAGCACTTGAAGACTTGTTGCTCCACTGCTTCGAGTCTTGTCTCCACGCTTCCGGTCCTCCTTGGTCCCTCAACATCACGGACGTGCAGCAACCCCTCACGCATCTGAATGGTTTGAGGATGTTGCAGCACTTCCATGAGGTAGGGATTGATGACCTTCTCGAAGAACTTGTCCTTGGGGGTACTTGGAGACGTCATGGTGATCTAGATCTGTCAAAAAAACAGCTCGAAACAAAAACAAAGGATATTTGCATGGTACGGTGGTCAAAACCTCCGAGAGATTATATAATGAATTTTTACCGACCAAAAGAAGTATCATTCAAGAAAACGGAGTCCGGAGAGCACACGAGGTTCCCACGAGGCAGGGGGCGCACCCAGGGGGTAGGGCGCGCCCTCCACCCTCGTGGATGCCCTGTGTCCTTCTCGGATTACTTCTTATTTTCCTATTTTCCTAAATATTCCAAAACGGAGAAAAATTGCTATTAGAACTGTTTTGGAGTCGGTTTACTTACTGTACCACATACCTATTCATTTTCGGAGTCTGAAACGTTCTGGAAAGTGTCCCTTATGTATTCCTCCGGGGTTACGGTTTCAATAACATTAGTTCAACATTTATAGGATTACCTGAGATATAATGTTTGATTCTTTGGCCGTTCACCACCCTTGGATTTGTGCCTTCCTAGTTGTTGATTTTTATGGCACCGGAATGATAGACCTCCTCGATAATGTAAGGACCTTCCCATTTAGAGAGGAGTTTGCCTGCAAAAAATCTTAAATGAGAGTTGTATAGCAAAACATAATCACCTACATTAAACTCACGCTTTTGTATCCTTTTGTCATGCCATCTTTTAACCTTTTCTTTAAACAATTTGGCATTCTCATAGGCTTGGGTTCTCCATTCATCAAGTGAGCTAATGTCAAAAAGCCTCTTCTCACCGTCAAGTTTGAAATCATAATTGAGCTCTTTAATGGCCCAATATGCCTTATGTTCTAGTTCGAGAGTTAAGTGACATGCTTTTCCATAAACCATTTTATACGGAGACATACCCATAGGAATTTTATATGCAGTTCTATAAGCCCATAATGCATCATCAAGTTTCTTAGACCAATTCTTTCTAGATCTATTAACAGTCTTTTGCAAAATTAATTTAAGCTCTATATTACTCAACTCTACTTGACCACTAGACTGTGGATGATATGGAGATGCGATTCTATGATTAACATCATACTTAGCAAGCATTTTACGAAAAGCACCATGAATAAAATGGAGAGAAGTGCATATTTCAACCCGAACTCTTGCCCTAGTCTAATTTACAACCCCGAACTTCAATACCGTCTAAATTACAACCCCCAACTCTCAAAACCGGTCAGGATTCAACCCTTCTGTACCTTTTGACCAAGTTGACCGGTTTTGACCCGTTGACTAGGTGAACAGTAAGTTAAAAATATAATTTTTCCATCAGGTGAATAGTAATTTCAAAAAGGTTACAAGGGTTTTTAGCTTGTTTGGATATTTGAGTAGCACTCAGCAAAAAAGACAACTGTGGGGTCTATGAAGCATTCATGCACTGTTTGGGCTGATTTTGTTTTTTTTGGCTAAGAGCTACTCAGATGTCCGAACGTGATGAAAATTGTCACGGACCTCATGCATTGATACATCTTCCATGCAAAAAATATTTGGAATTTTTTTGACTTTTTGGTATTTTTTTGAAATTTTACTTTTGTTCCACTTATTAATTTTTTTGAATTTATTGTTCACCTTGTGGGAAAAGCGAAATTATTTTTTGATTTTTTCAACTTTAATTTAATTTTATTTTAATTTACTGTTCACTAGTCAATGGGTCAAAACCGGTTAACAAAGGGAGAAGTGTTGAATCCTGACCGGTTTTGAGAGTTGGGGGTTGTAATTTAGACTAGGGCAAAAGTTTGGGGTTGAAATATGCACTTCTCTCAATAAAATGTGAACCACAATCAGTCATTAAGTATCTAGGGACTCCAAACCTCAGAAAAATAACTTGTCTAAGTATCTTAATAGCGGTGTTATGATCAGCACTACTGTAACACCCCGGATGTAGCTTTCCCTATTTGTACTCCAACTCTTGCCGTTTCCGGCGTTAAGTTATTTTATTTTTCTCGGGTTCGGGTTTTGCCTCCATGTGTTGTTGTCGTTGTCATGCATCTCATATCATGTCATCATGTGCATTGCATTTGCATACGTGGTCGTCTCATGCATTCGAGCATTTTCCCCGTTGTCCGTTTTGCATTCCGGCGCTTTGTTCTCCTCCGGTGGTCATTTCTAGCTTTCTTTCGTGTGTGGGGATTAAACATTTCCGGGTTGGACCGAGACTTGCCAAGCGGCCTTGGTTTACTACCGGTAGACCGCCTGTCAAGTTTCGTACCATTTGGACTTCGTTTGATACTCCAACGGTTAACCGAGGGACCGAAAAGGCCTCGTGTGTGTTGCAGCCCAACACCCCTCCAATTTGGCCCAAAACCCACCAAACTCTGCTCCATGTCCTAGAGCGTTCGATCATGATCGCGTGGCCGAAAACCGCACCTCATTTGGACTCTCCTAGCTCCCTCTATGCCTATATATAGGTCCTCCTCGATAATTCCGGATCAAACCCTAGTCCCCCTCCTCCTCCAGCCGCCGGACAAAAATCCGGACGGCTGGACGTGTCCGCCCGATCCGCCCGGGCCAATCTCGCGAAGCCACGTGGCGTCGCGCCCACTTCGTCGCCTCCCGCCGCCGCCGGCCCGCGGGGCCCGCTTCTGGCCCGCGGGGCCCGTTCCCCTCCGCCCCTCCGCGCCAGGCTCCAGGGAGGGGAGCTCCCGAGCCGCCGCCGGCCGCCTTTGCCTCGCCGCGCCGCCGTGAGCGCCATTGCCGGCCGCCGGAGCAAGCCGCCGCGCCCCGCGCCGCCACCGCGCCGCCCTGCTGCCCTGCCGCGCCGCCCAGCCGCCGTCGTCGCCGACCAGCCCGCCGGCGAGCTCCGGTGAGGATGCGGCGATCCTCGGGAGGCGCGCCCCGATCCAGATCCGAGGCAGCTACAGTAACCCTAGGAGGTGTTTTTTTTGCTAACTCCCGAAATTGCAGATCCAAGTGCCTCTGTTCGGGGCCCCGTAACTTTGCATCCGTAGCTCCGATTTGGGCATATAGCACATCAAACTGTTCATCTCAGAGAGTACATCATTTCATTCCATTGCATCATTTTCATTTGAGCTCATCTTGATACCCGAAATGCTGTTAGAAGAGGGCTACTTGAGTTAATTGTCAGATCTATTACTCCGTTTAGCACTTTTGTCATTTTTGCCATGATTAATGTGTGCATGATATGCCCGTGAGTTCTTCATATGTTTTGTTAAGGGTTTTGTCATCTTTCCAGAGGTGCAACCCATGTATTTTTAGGATGTGCGTGGTGACTTGTGCAAGCTTGCAAAGTGGTGCACTTGCTAATTCTGTTTTCAGGGACTTAGTGATTTCACTGTCCTGGGTTTGCTTATCTCATGATGCCATATGTTCATGTTGTTTCCTAGTGATCCGTGCCTCTTTTGAGGATGATCAGTAAGGGAGTTCTGTTAATCTTGTAGTGCTCTATCCATCCATGTCTTTTTTTGCAATTATGGAGCACCCTAGCTTGAGTCAATCAAGCTCTACTTTTGCTTCGTTGCGAATCTGGGCAGATCGTCAACTTGTTTGCGATTTTGCCGATGTTATTGTAGTTGATCCGTGCATGCTATGCCATTGTTCTTGCCATGTCTACCTTGAATTTTGTGCCTTCTTAAGGGATGTATGCTTGTCTTTCCATGGCTTGCACCGTGGTGAGTGCATCGAGCTCGTAAACATGCCTTCGTGATTTATGTTTCAGCATGTCCCAGTTTTTCTCTAAGTCTGAAAACTGATTATGTTTTTGCTATATTCGTGTTCTTGTTAGTATATTTTGTGATCCCTTTTGACTCAAGGTCACTAAGGGACTTTTGTTAAGCTTGTTGAGTAGCTCCATGCCATGTCTTTCTTTGTCATGTTCAGGTCCTGTAGCATGTTGTTTTGTTGCTCCGAAGAGGGCTATATGATCTGAAATTCCAGACAAGTGTTAATTTCACTAAGTCTGAGATCTATTTGTCATTTGCACTTTTTCCATGCTTGTTTGAACCTGTTAATGGATGAATTGGCCGTAGCTCAGTACTAGACTTTTGTTAGGCATCTTGTGTGCATCCCTTCCATGTATTTTGTTGTCATGTTTGGGTGCTGTAGCATGTTCATCTCATTGCATTTATATGCCTACTTGCTGTAAATTGCAGACCGGTGTCATTGTTGAATCGCTTGCCATTTCCAAACCGTAACTCCGATTCTGGCGTTCTTTATATCGTTTTCAAGCGATTTCATCTCATCTTTCCAGTGGCACACTTGTAATTCCAAGTTGAGGCCAGGTTCATCCATTTCCTGTCATATCTTGCATTTGGCATCCCACATCGCATCCCGCATAGCATGTCATCATTTCATCCTATTGCTTGTTCTTGCACGTGGTTGATTGTATCCTTGTTGCTTGTTTGTCTTATTTGGGTAGATACGGGAGACGAGTTCACTAACGAGGAGCCCGTTGAGTTTGCTTTCGAGGATCCAGTCAACTCTGACAACTGTGTAGGCAAGATGATCATACGATCGAAATCACTACTATCTTTGCTATGCTAGTTTGCTCGCTCTTTTGCTATGCCATTGCTACGATGCCTACCACTTGCTTGCAAGCCTCCCAAATTGCCATGTCAAACCTCTAACCCACCATTGTCCTAACAAACCGTTGATTGGCTATGTTACCACTTTGCTCAGCCCCTCTTATAGCGTTGCTAGTTGCAGGTGAAGATTGGAGGCCGTTCCTTGTTGGAACATATTTTATTTACTTGTTGGGATATCATTATATTCCTTGTTATCTTAATGCATCTATATATTTGGTAAAGGGTGGAAGGCTCGGCCTCTCGCCTAGTGTTTTGTTCCACTCTTGCCGCCCTAGTTTCCGTCATATCGGTGTTATGTTCCCGGATTTTTGCGTTCCTTACGCGGTTGGGTTATAATGGGAACCCCTTGATATTTCACCTTGATTAAAGCTTTTCCAGCAATGCCCAACATTGGTTTTACCATTTGCCACCTAGCCTCTTTTTCCCTTGGGTTTCCGGAGCCCGAGGGTCATCTTATTTTAAACCCCCCCGGGCCAGTGCTCGTCTGAGTGTTGGTCCAAATAGAGCCACTTGCAGCGCCACCTCGGGGCAACTTGAGGGTTGGTTTTAGCTGTACGTAGTGTTCATCTGAGTGTGCCCTGAGAAAGAGATATGTGCAGCTCCTATCAGGATTTGTCGGCACATTTGGGCGGTGTTGCTGGATTTGTTTTAACCTGTCGAAGTGTCTTGAATTACTGAGATACCGAGTCTGATCGGAACATCTGGGGAGGAGGTCTATTCCTTCGTTGACCGTTAGAGCTTGTCATGGGCTAAGTTGGGACTCCCCTGCAGGGATTGAACTTTCGAAAGCCGTGCCCGCGGTTATGGGCAGATGGGAATTTGTTAATGTCCAGTTGTAGATAACTTGAACCTTAATTTAATTAAAATGAATCAACTGAGTGTGTTACCGTGATGGCCTCTTCTCGGCGGAGACCGGGAAGTGGACACGGTGTTGGAGTAATGTTTGCGCAGGCTGTTCTCTAGCTTCTCGCTCGTGCTTTGCCTCCTCTTCTCGCTCTCTTTTGCGAATAAGTTAGCCACCATACTTGCTAGTAGCTTGCTGCAGCTCCACTCATATTTTACCTTGCCTTACCTATAAGCTTGAATAGTCTTGATCGCGAGGGTGCGAGATTACTGAGTCCCTTTGGCTCACAGATTACTATTACACCAGATGCAGGGCCTGATGATTCCGCTCCAGGAGACGCGTATGAGCTCAAGTGGGAGTTCGACGAAGACTCTCAGCGATACTATGTTTCCTTTCCTGACGATTAGTAGTAGTGCCCAGTCGGGGGTGAACGGGACCGTTATCGCATGTTGGGTTCTCTTTATTTTGGCACCGTAGTCGGGCCATGAGTGTTTGGATGATGTAATGTTTTTTATGTACCTGATTGACATGGCGAGTGTAAGCCAACTAAGTTATCTCCCCTTTTATTATTATATTACATGGGATGTTTGTGAAGATTTCCTAACTTGCGACATATGCCTTCAATGCGATTATATCTCTAAGTCGTGCCTCGACACGTGGGAGCTATAGTCGCATCGAGGGTGTTACAAGTTGGTAATCAGAGCCTTCCCCGACCTTAGGAGCCCCATTGCTTGATCGTTTTTAGCGGCCGAGTTGTGTCTAGAAAAATGTTTGAGTCTTTTAGGAATTATATATCGGAGAGTTTAGGAATTCTTTTTACTTCCCAGTCTCCTCATTGCTCTGGTAAGGCATCCTGACGTAGAGTTTTGACTCTTCTCTTCTCAAATTTCACTAAAAAAAAATTTAGGATCACGCGGGTATCTTGGAATCGTTCCGATAGTTTTATGATGAGAACATTGTCTTGGTGCCTCCTGTCAGGGGTTTAGTGGAAGTGTCCCGGGGAGTTGAGCTCTGAGGTGTTGTCATCATTATTTTATCGTTGCAGTTCTGGAATACCTGAGTTTAGTACACCGACATCAAAAATCTCTTTTATGCAGTTCGTTGGTGAGATAACCTCGACGCCACCCAGTACTGGGGCGGGAGTTCGGGAGTATCGCCATAACTTGTATAACGGATGCTTTTCGAAGGTTGAGGTAGATGGTTTCAGAAGGTTTCTTGGTTTTGTGTTGAAGGATGGATACAGCTGGATGTAAGAATTGCTAGTTTGGGTGAGATATCATGCTTCCCCTGTATCCCCAACACCTGATTGCATAACCGGAAAGGTTCGGGAGTTTCATAGGTGGGAATTCTAGTAGCTCTAGTTTTTCTTCCATGGATATTGGTTTGAGATTGGGATTTCTTACTGATTATTCGTTCTTGATCCGTATCTTGTTGATGTATTTCTCTACCTTAATTCTACGTGGCTTCTCAATTTATGGATATGTGACCATTTCAAGAGGAATGCATTCGTTCACTTTGTTCGGATGTGAAGACTATATGTTCCAATTTTCATTTCGTTGGATTCAGCTTCAATATTTATCTGTCAATGTGCTAATGGTGGTCAACCTCTTCAGGATGGCTCCTCCAACGCGCACGACTCCGAATCCTGATCCGCCACCACCTCCACCTCCTCCGGAGGCATGGCAAGCTGTGATGGCCGCAACCAATGCAAATACACAGTTGATCATGCAAATTCTTCAAGAGCGCAATCAAGGCAGTCAAGGGAATCAAGGCAGCAATCAGAGTCACTTTGCTACACTCAACCATTTCCTTGCTAATAGGCCAAAGACTTTCAGCAATTGTGTTGAGGCAACCGATGCTGACGATTGGCTTGTGGATCTGTGCAAGCATTTCGAGTGCAGTAATGTCAGGCCTGAGGACTTTGTTAAGTTCGCTTCCTTCCAACTCAAAGATCAAGCTGCAGAATGGTTCCAGCAGTACAAGGACTCCAGAGGTGGACGTGTTATCACTTGGGATGATTTCCGTCGAGATTTCCGAGCTCATCATATTCCGCAGAGCGTGGTTGAAAGAAAGCGTGAGGAATTCCGCAATCTGAAGCAAGGCTCTTTGTCTGTCTATGACTACAACAAGTTGTTCCAGAAGCTCGCCCGCTTTGCCAAGCAGGACGTCCCTGATGAGAAGAGCATGATATACCAGTTCAGGGGTGGTCTCAGAGAAGAAATTCAGCTAGCTCTTGTTCTCTTTGAGCCCTTGAGATACGATGAGTTCTACAAAATGGCACTGAAGCAAGAGGCTGCTCAGTTGAGGTGTGATGCTTCCAAGAAGCGAGTCAGAGATGTTACTCCTTCTTCCTCTACATAAGTGGCCAAGCAGCAGAAGTTTTGGCTTTCTCCTCCTCCGTTCCGTCAGCCGTATCAGCAGAAGAGCAAAGGTGGCCGTGGTTCTTCCCACCCACCCAACCCTGGCTTTCAGAACAAGACTTCGTCTCAAGCTCCAAGATCGAGTGCTCCGTATCACCATCCGCTTTTAGAGGTCACGTGCAACAAGTGCCAACAGAAGGGTCACTATGCCAACAAGTGTCTCAACCAGAGGCGTCTTCCTCCTCCTCCTCCTGTCAGATCGACAAGTACAGCTGTGGTCAAGCATAACCCCAAGCACGCCAAGGTCAATTTGCTGAATGCAGCTCAGGCAGAGGACTCACTAGATGTGATCATGGGTAACCTTCCTATTAACGATGTTCCTGCAAAAGTTCTTTTTGACACTGGTGCATCGCTTTCTTTTATTTCAACTCCATTTGTGCCAAGCATGATTTTGTGACCGAAAGGATTCCTGTTCCATTGAAGATTGTGTCTCCGGGCAAGCAAATGACTTCTAACAATTGCGTCCCGGATGTCTCTATCACGTTGGGCGATTACAAGTTTCTCTCTTCTCCGGTGGTTCTTGGTAACTCGGATATTGATCTTATTCTCGGAATGGATTGGCTTTCTAAGCACAAGGCACATCTTGATTGTGCAGCCAGGCAGATTCAATTGACTCATTCGTCTGAGGATGTAATTGTCTTTGCCGCTCGTGATGATACTATCCATCTGTTTTCTCTCAATGAGAAGGGTGAATTGGATGCCATCTCTCAAATTCCAGTCGTTTGCGAATATCAAGACGTCTTTCCAGAAGAGCTTCCAGGAATGCCTCCGCACCGGCCAGTTGAATTCGTTATTGATCTTGAGCCCGGCACGGAACCTGTGTGCAAGCGTCCTTACAAGCTCGGACCTGAAGAGTTGAAGGAGCTGAAGAAGCAACTCGATATGCAAGAGAAAATGGGTCTCATCCGGCCTAGTTCTTCTCCGTGGGGTTGGGGTGTTTTTTTTGTGAAGAAGAAGGACGGAACGGACCGACTTGGTGTTGATTACCGTCCAGTGAACAAGAAGACCATCAAGAACAAATACCCACTTCCCAACATCAATGAGCTGTTCGAACAACTGAAAGGTGCCCAAGTATTCTCCAAGCTTGATCTCCGTATGGGTTATCACTAGATTCGCATTTGTGAAGAAGATATTCCCAAGACAGCATTCAGAACAAGCTTTGGTTCATATGAATACACTGTCATGTCTTTTGGCCTTGCCAACGCTCCTCCGACGTTCTCTCGCATGATGAACTTCATCTTCAACGCCTACACCAATGACTTCGTTTTGGTCTATCTCGACGACATTCTGGTTTTCTCCAAGAATAAGGAAGATCATGCCAAGCACTTGCGTTTGGTTCTTGATAAGCTCAGAGAACATCAGTTCTATGCCAAGTTCTCCAAGTGTGAATTTTGGCTCGATGAGGTTCTTTATCTTGGTCATATCATCTCTGCCAAGGGCATTGCCGTGAATCCTGAGAAGGTGTCTGCAATTGTGAATTGGGAACCTCCTCAGAACGTGAAGCAACTCCGTAGCTTCCTCGGTCTCGCAAGCTATTGCCGAAGATTCGTTGAAAACTTTTCTAAGATCGCGAAGCCTCTCTCTAATCTTCTTTAGAAGCACGTCAAGTACGTTTGGTCTCCGGAGTGCGATATTGCTTTCAACACTTTGAAAGAGAAGTTGATCACTGCTCCAGTTCTGACTCCACCTGATGAATCCAAGCCGTACGAGGTATTTTGTGATGCCTCTCTCCAAGGTCTTGGCGCAGTATTGATGCAAGAGAAGAAAGTTGTTGTTTATACATCTCGCGAGTTGAAGCCTAATGAGAAGAACTACCCCACTCATGATCTCGAGTTGGCGGCAGTTGTGCATGCTCTTTTGACTTGGAGACATCTTCTATTGGGAAGAAAAGTGGACATTTTCACTGATCACAAGAGTCTCAAGTACATCTTCACTCAGCCTAATCTCAACCTCAGGCAAACTCGATGGGTCGAAATGATTCAAGAGTATAATCTGAGTATCGAGTATACTCCAGGCAAGGCTAATGTGATTGCTGACGCTTTGAGCAGGAAGGCTTACTGCAACAGTCTTATTCTCAAGCCTTATCAACCAGAGCTTTGTGAAGCTTTCCACAAACTTAATCTGCAAGTTGTTCCTCAAGGTTTCCTCGCCAACCTTCAAGTCTCTCCTACCTTAGAAGACCAGATTCGCCAAGCCCAGCTTCTTGATGCTATGGTGAAAAAGGTGAAGATTGGGATTGCCAAGAGTCAGTCCAAGTACAAGTGCTACCGCCTTGATGACAAGGACACTCTCTTCTTCGAGGATCGAATTGTGGTACCCAAAGGTGACCTCCGTAAAGTGATCATGAACGAGGCCCACAATTCTCTCCTCTCCATCCACCCTGGGAGCACCAAGATGTATTAGGACCTCAAGCAAGCTTATTGGTGGACTCGAATGAAGCGCGAGATTGCTCAATTCGTGAATGAATGTGATGTCTGCAGAAGAGTGAAGGCAGAACACCAAAGGCCAGCTGGTCTCCTCCAACCTCTTGCCATTCCAGAATGGAATTTTGACCACATTGAAATGGACTTCGTGACTGGGTTTCCAAAGTCCAAGCGTGGCAATGATGCTATATTTGTTGTCATCGACAAACTCACCAAAGTGGCTCACTTTTTGCCTATCAAAGAGTCGATCACAGCAGCTCAATTGGCGGAACTCTATACCTCTCGCATTGTCTCTCTGCACGGTATTCCTCAAGTGATCTCTTCAGACCATGGCAGCATCTTTACCTCCAAGTTTTGGGATTCTTTTCAGAAGGCCATGGGCACCAACATCGGCTTCAGCACAGCTTTCCATCCTCAAACAAGCGGTCAAGTCGAGCGTGTCAACCAGATTCTTGAAGATATGCTCAGGGCTTGTGTAATCTCCTTCGGCATGAAGTGGGAGGATTGTCTTCCTTATGCTGAATTCTCCTACAACAACAGTTTTCAAGCAAGTTCGGGCAAGGCCCCATTTGAAATTCTGTATAGCAGGAAGTGCCGTACCCCTCTCAACTGGTCTGAAACCGGTGAACGTCAGCTTTTGGGTAATGACTTAATCACAGAAGCAGAAGAAATGTGCAAAGTCATTCGAGATAACCTCAAAGCGGCCCAATCCCGCCAAAAGAGCTACTATGATAGTAAGCACCGTGATTTGGCTTTCGAGATTGGAGATCATGTTTACCTCCGTGTCTCTCCTATGAAAGGTACTCGTCGCTTCGGTATCAAAGGGAAGCTTGCCCCCAGATACGTGGGACCTTTCAAGATCGTCAGCAAGAGAGGCGACCTCGCCAATCAACTCGAGCTTCCTTCAAACTTTGCAAATGTTCATGACGTCTTCCATGTCTCTCAGCTTCGAAAGTGCTTCAAGACTCCTGACCGCACCATCAACTTCGAGGACATTGAGCTCCAAGAAAATCTCTCTTATCGTGAGCACCCAGTTGCTATTCTTGAAGAGACTGAACGCAAGACTCGCAACAAGTCAATCAAATTCCTCAAAGTCAAGTGGTCACACCATTCCGACTCTGAAGCTACCTGGGAACGCGAGGATCACCTCCGTTCTGAGTACCCGGCGTTCTTTCAGTCCTAGATCTCGGGACGAGATCCTTTCGTAGTGGTGGAGTGTTGTAACACCCCGGATGTAACTTTCCCTATTTGTACTCCAACTCTTGCCGTTTCCAGCGTTAAGTTATTTTATTTTTCTCGGGTTCGGGTTTTGCCTCCGTGTGTTGTTGTCGTTGTCATGCATCTCATATGATGTTATCATGTGCATTGCATTTGCATACGTGTTCATCTCATGCATTCGAGCATTTTCCCCGTTGTCCGTTTTGCATTCCGGCGCTTCGTTCTCCTCCGATGGTTATTTCTAGCTTTCTTTCGTGTGTGGGGATTAAACATTTCCGGGTTGGATCGAGACTTTCCAAGCGGCCTTGTTTTACTACCGTAGACCGCTTGTCAAGTTTCGTACCATTTGGACTTCGTTTGATACTCCAACGGTTAACCGAGGGACCAAAAAGGCCTTGTGGGTGTTGCAGCCCAACACCACTCCAATTTGGCCCAAAACCCACCAAACTCTGCCCCATGTCCTAGAGCGTTCGATCACGATCGCGTGGCCGAAAACCGCACCTCATTTGGACTCTCCTAGCTCCCTCTATGCCTATATATAGGTCCTCCTCGAAAATTCCGGATCAAACCCTAGTCACCGTCCTCCTCCAGCCACCGGACAAAAATCCGGACGGCCGGACGTGTCCGCCCGATCCGCCCGGGCCAATCTCGCGAAGCCACATGGCGCCGCGCCCACTTCGTCGCCTCCCGCCGCCGCCGGCCCGCGGGGCCCATTCCCCTCCGCCCCTCCGCGCCAGGCTCCAGGGAGAGGAGCTCCCGAGCCGCAGCCGGCCGCCTTTGCCTCACCGCGCCGCCTTGAGCGCCATTGCCGGCCGCCGGAGCAAGCCGCCACGCCCCGCGCTGCCACCACGTCGCTCCGCCGCCCCGCGCCGCCACCGCGCCGCCCCGCTACCCTGCCACGCCGCCCAGCCGCCGTCGTCGCCGACCAGCCCGCCGGCGAGCTCCGATGAGGATTCGGCGATCCTTGGGAGGCGCGCCCCGATCTAGATCCGAGGCAGCTACAGTAACCCTAGGAGGTGTTTTTTTTGCTAACTCCCGAAATTGCAGATCCAAGTGCCTCTGTTTGGGGCCCCGTAACTTTGCATCCGTAGCTCCGATTTGGGCATATAGCATATCAAAATGTTCACCTCAGAGAGTACATCATTTCATTCCATTGCATCATTTTCATTTGAGGTCATCTTGATGCCCGAAATGCTGTTAGAAGAGGGCTACTTGAGTAAATTGTTAGATCTGTTACTCCGTTTAGCACTTGTCATTTTTGTCATGATTAATGTGTGCATGATATGCCCGTGAGTTCTTCATATGTTTTGTTAAGGGTTTTGTCATCTTTCCAGAGGTGCAACCCATGTATTTTTAGGATGTGCGTGGTGACTTGTGCAAGCTTGCAAAGTGGTGCACTTGCTAATTCTGTTTTCAGGGACTTAGTGATTTCACTAAGTCCCGGGTTTGCTTTTCTCATGATGCCATATGTTCATGTTGTTTCCTAGTGATCCGTGCCTCTTTTGAGGATGATCAGTAAGGGAGTTTTGTTAATCTTGTAGTGCTCTATCCATCCATGTCTTTGTTTGCAATTATGTATCACCCCAGCTTGAGTCAATCAAGCTCTACTTTTGCTTCGTTGCGAATCTGGGCAGATCGTCAACTTGTTTGCGATTTTGCCGATGTTATTGTAGTTGATCCGTGCATGCTATGCCATTGTTCTTGCCATGTATAGCTTGAATTTTTTTACTTCTTAAGGGATGTATGCTTGTCTTTCCATGGCTTGCACCGTGGTGAGTGCATCGAGCTCGTAAACATGCCTTCGTGATTTATGTTTCAGCATGTCCCAGTTTTTCTCCAAGTCTGAAAACTGATTATGTTTTTGCTATGTTCGTGTGCTTGTTAGTATATTTTGTGATCCCTTTTGACTCAAGGTAACTAAGGGACTTTTGTTAAGCTTGTTGAGTAGCTCCATGCCATGTCTTTCTTTGTCATGTTCAGGTCCTGTAGCATGTTGTTTTGTTGCTCCGAAGAGGGCTATATGATCTGAAATTCCAGACAAGTGTTAATTTCACTAAGTCTGAGATCTGTTTGTCATTTGCACTTTTGCCATGCTTGTTTGAACCTGTTAGTGATTGAATTGGCCGTAGCTCAGTGCTAGACTTTTGTTAAGCATCTTGTGTGCATCCCTTCCATGTATTTTTTTGTCATGTTTGGGTGCTGTAGCATGTTCATCTCATTGCATTTAGATGCCTACTTGCTGTAAATTGCAGACCGGTGTCACTGTTGAATCGCTTGCCATTTCGAAACCGTAACTCCGATTCTGGCGTTCTTTATATCGTTTTCAAGCGATTTCATCTCATATTTCTAGTGGCACACTTGGAATTCCAAGTTGAGGCCAGGTTCATGCATTTCCTGTCATATCTTGCATTTGGCATCCCGCATCGCATCCCGCATAGCATGTCATCATTTCATCCTATTGCTTGTTCTTGCACGTGGTTGATTGTATCCTTGTTGCTTGTTTGTCTTCTTTGGGTAGATCCGGGAGACGAGTTCGCTAACGAGGAGCCCGTTGAGTTTGCTTTCGAGGATCCAGTCAACTCTGACAACTGTGTAGGCAAGATGATCATACCATCGAAATCACTACTATCTTTGCTATGCTAGTTTGCTCGCTCTTTTGCTATGCCATTGCTACGATGCCTGCCACTTGCTTGCAAGCCTCCCAAATTGCCATGTCAAACCTCTAACCCACCATTGTCCTAACAAACCGTTGATTGGCTATGTTACCACTTTGCTCAGCCCCTCTTATAGCGTTGCTAGTTGCAGGTGAAGATTGGAGGCCGTTCCATGTTGGAACATCTTTTATTTACTTGTTGGGATATCATTATATTGCCTTGTTATCTTAATGCATCTATATACTTGGTAAAGGGTGGAAGGCTCGGCCTCTCGCCTAGTGTTTTGTTCCACTCTTGCCGCCCTAGTTTCCGTCATATCGGTGTTATGTTCCCGGATTTTTGTGTTCCTTACGCGGTTGGGTTATAATGGGAACCCCTTGATATTTCGCCTTGATTAAAGCTTTTCCAGCAATACCCAACATTGGTTTTACCATTTGCCACCTAGCCTCTTTTTCCCTTGGGTTTCTGGAGCTCGAGGGTCATCTTATTTTAAACACCCCCCCCCGGCCAGTGCTTCTCTGAGTGTTGGTCCAAATAGAGCCACTTGCAGCGCCACCTCGGGGCAACTTGAGGGTTGGTTTTAGTTGTACGTAGTGTTCATCTGAGTGTGCCCTGAGAAAGAGATATGTGCAGCTCCTATCGGGATTTGTCGGCACATTCGGGCGGTGTTGCTGGATTTGTTTTAACTTGTTGAAGTGTCTTGAATTACTGAGATACCGAGTCTGATCGGAATGTCTGGGAGGAGGTCTATTCCTTCGTTGACCGTGACAGCTTGTCATGGGCTAAGTTGGGACTCCCCTGCAGGGATTGAACTTTTGAAAGCCGTGCCCGCGGTTATGGGCAGATCGGAAGTTGTTAATGTCCGGTTGTAGATAACTTGAACCTTAATTTAATTAAAATGAATCAACTGAGTGTGTTACCGTGATGGCCTCTTCTCGGCGGAGACCGGGAAGTGGACACGGTGTTGGAGTAATGTTTGCGCAGGCTGTTCTCTAGCTTCTCGCTCGTGCTTTGCCTCCTCTTCTCGCTCTCTTTTGCGAATAAGTTAGCCACCATACTTGCTAGTAGCTTGCTGCAGCTCCACTCATATTTTACCTTGCCTTACCTATAAGCTTGAATAGTCTTGATCGCGAGGGTGCGAGATTGCTGAGTCCCTCTGGCTCACAGATTACTATTATACCAGATGCAGGGCCTGATGATTCCGCTCCAAGAGACGCGTATGAGCTCAAGTGGGAGTTCGACGAAGACTCTCAGCGATACTATGTTTCCTTTCCCGACGATCAGTAGTAGTGCCCAGTCGGGGGTGAACGGGATCGTTGTCGCATGTTGGGTTCTCTTTATTTTGGCGCCGTAGTCGGGCCATGAGTGTTTGGATGATGTAATGTTATTTATGCACCTGATTGACGTGACGAGTATAAGCCAACTATGTTATCTCCCTTTTTATTATTATATTACATGGGATGTTTGTGAAGATTGCCTAACTTGCGACATATGCCTTCAATGCGATTATATCTCTAAGTCGTGCCTCGACACGTGGGAGCTATAGTCGCATCGAGGGTGTTACAACTACTAGTTGGAATAGCTTCTACCCACTTAGTAACGTAATCAACACCAACAAAAATATGTGTATACCCATTAGAGCAAGGAAACGGTCCCATATAATCAAAGCCCCAAACATCAAATGGTTCAACAACAAGTGAATAATTCATAGGCATTTCTTGACGTCTACTAATATTACCAATTCTTTGACATTCATCACAAGACAAGACAAACTTACGGGCAACCTTGAAGAGAGTAGGCCAATAAAAACTGGATTGCAACACCTTATGTGCAGTTCTATCTCCAGCGTGGTGTCTTCCATAAGCCTCGGAGTGACACTTGTGTAGTATCTGTTACTGTTCATGCTCATGTACACAACATCTAATAACACCATCTACTCCTTCTTTATAAAGGTGTGGGTCGTCCCAGAAGTAATGCCTTAAATCATAGATTTTTTTCTTTTGCTGGTAGGTGAAACTAGGTAGTATAAATTTAGCAACAATATAATTAGCATAATCAGCATACCATGGAGCAGTACGAGAAGCATTTATGATAGCTAATTGTTCATCAGGAAAGCTATCATAAATAGGTAGTGGGTCATCAAGAACATTCTCTAACCTAGACAAGTTGTCTGCAACGGGGTTCTTAGCTCCCTTTCTATCAATAATATGCAAATCAAATTCTTGTAGTAGGAGAACCCATCTAATAAGTTGTAACACCCCGGATGTAACCTTCCATATTTGTACTACAACTCTTGCCGTTTCCGGCGTTAAGTTATATTTATTTCCTCGGGTTCGGGTTTCATCTCTGTGTGTTGTTGTCGTTGTCATGCATCTCATATCATGTCATCATGTGCATTGCATTTGCATACGTGTTCGCTTCATGCATCCGAGCATTTTCCCCGTTGTCCGTTTTGCATTCCGGCGCTTCGTTCTCCTTCGGTGGTCATTTCTATCTTTCTTTCGTTTGTGGGGATTAAACATTTCTGGATTGGACCGAGACTTGTCAAGCGGCCTTGGTTTACTACCGGTAGACCGCTTGTCAAGTTTCGTATCAATTGGACCTCGTTTTCTACTCCAACGGTTAACCGAGGGACCGAAAAGGCCTCGTGTGTGTTGCAGCCCAACACCCTTCAAATTTGTCCCAAAACCCACCAAACTCTGCTCCATGTCCTAGAGCGTTCGATCACGATCGCGTGGCCAAAAACCGCACCTCATTTGGACTCTCCTAGCTCCACTTATGCCTATAAATAGCCCCCCCCGTTTTCGGATCATCTCCCCCTCTCGAAACCCTAAAAAATTCCCTCTCCGCCGCCGCCGGACGTGTCCGGACGAGCCGGACAACGTCCGGATCTCATCGCCGCCACGTGTCCGCCTCCCACTGGCCGCCGCCGCCGCCCCACATCGCCGCGCCGCCAGCCCGTGAAGCCCGGCGCGGGCCCTCCCCGGCCCGCATCGCCCCGCCGCCGCCTTCCGCCAGCCGCCGCTCTCCTCCTCGCGGCCTGCCGCCCGAGCCGCCTGAGTCGCCGCGCGCCGCTTGCCCCGGCTAGCTGCCGCAGGAGCCCGCCGTCCGAGCCGCCGCGGGAGCCCGCCGCCTCGCTCCTGCTCCAGCCGCCGCGGGGCACTGCTCCGGCCGCCGCCGACCCCGCCGTCCGGCAGCCCTCGCCGGCGAGGACTCCCTCCTCGCGGGAGCCCTGCTTCCTCGCCGGAGAGCTTCGGTGAACAGTGCCGGCCGCGCCTCGGTTTCCGTGCGAAACCCTAGATCTAATCCGAGAGGTTGATTTTTTTGCCAAGTCCCAGGAATTTTCACTTCATATGCTCCTGTTCGAGGCCCCGTAACTTTGCATCCGTAGCTCCGATTTGGACATATAGTATGTCAAAATGTTCGTCTCGACTAGTAAATCATTTCGATCCATTGCATCATTTTCATTTGGGCCCATATTGATGCCCAAAATGCTGTTAGAAGGAGGCTTCGTGAGTTAATTGTCAGATCTGCTAGTTCATCTTAGACTTTTGTCATTTTTGCCATGATTATTGTGTGCGTGCTATGCCTGTGAGTCCTTCACATGTTTTGTTAAGGATTTTGTCTTCTTTCCAGAGGTGCAACCCATGCATTTTTAGGATGTGTGTGGTGACTTGTGCAAGCTTGCAAAGTGAGGCACCCGGTAAATCTGTTTTCAGAGACTTTGTAGTTTTCACTAAGTCTGGGATTATTTAGTTAATGATGCCATATGTTCAGCTTGTTTCCTAGTGATCCGTGCCTCTTTTGAGGATGATCAGTAAAGGAGTTTAGTTAATCATGTTATGTTCTATCCATCCTTGTCTTTGTTTGCAATTATGGAGCAACCTAGCTTCAGTCAATCAAGCTCTACTTTTGCTTCATGGTGAATCTGGGCAGATCGTCAACTCGTTTGCGATTTTGCCGATGTTATTGTAGTTGATCCGTGCATGCTATGCCATTGTTCTTGACATGTCTAGCTAGAATTTTGTGCCTTCTTAATGGATGTATGCTTGCCTTGCCATGACTTGCACCGTGGTGAGTGCATCGAGCTCGTTTACATGCCTTCGTGAGTTATATTTCAGCATGTCTCAGTTTTCACTAAGTCTGAAAACTGATTGTGTTTTAGCTATGTTCGTGTGCCCGTTAGTATATTTTGTGAACCCTTTTGGCCCCAGGTCACTTTGGGTCTTTTGTTAAGCTTGTTTAGTAGCTCCATGCCACGTTCTTACTTGTCTTATTCAGATCATGTATCATGTTGTTTTGCTGCTCCGAAGAGGGCTTCGTGATCTGAAATTTCAGACAAGTGTTAATTTCACCAAGTCTGGAATCTGTTTTGCATTTGCGTTTTTGCCATGCTTGTTTGAACCTCTTAATGGATGAATTGTCCGTAGCTCAGTGCTAGTCTTTTGTTAAGCATCTTGTTTGCATCCCTGCCATGTATTTTGTTGTCATGTTTGGTGGCTGTAGCATGTTCATTTCGTTGCATTTAGATGCCTACTTGCTGTAAATCGCAGACCGGTGTCGTTTTTGAAACGCTTGCCATTTCCAAACCGTAACTCCGATTCCGATGATCTTTATATCGTTTTCAAGCGATTTCATCTCATCTTTCCAGTGGCACCCTTGGAATTCCATGTTGAGGCCAGGTTCATGCATTTCCTGTCATATCTTGCATTTTGCATCCCGCATCGCATCCCGCATAGCATATCATCATTTCGTCATATTGCTTGTTCTTGCACGTGGTTGATTGTATCCTTGTTGCTTGTTTGTCTTGTTTGGGTAGATCCGGGAGACGATTTCTCTACCGAGGAGCCCGTTGAGTTTGCTTGTGAGGATCCAGTCAACTCTGACAACTATGCAGGCAAGATGATCATACCCTCGAAATCACTACTATCTTTGCTATGCTAGTTTGCTCGCTCTTGCTATGCCAATGCTACGATGCCTACCTTTTGCTTGTCAGCCTCCCAATTGCCATGTTGAAACTCTAACCCACCTTGTCCTAGCAAACCGTTGATTGGCTATGTTACCGCTTTGCTCAGCCCCTCTTATAGTGTTGCTAGTTGCAGGTGAAGATTGGAGGCCGTTCCTTGTTGGAACATCTTTTATTTACTTGTTGGGATATCATTATATTGCTATGTTATCTTAATGCATCTATATACTTGGTAAAGGGTGGAAGGCTCGGCCTCTCGCCTAGTGTTTTGTTCCACTCTTGCCGCCCTAGTTTCCGTCATATCGGTGTTATGTTCCCGGATTTTGCGTTCCTTACGCGGTTGGGTTATAATGGGAACCCCTTGATATTTCACCTTGTTTAAAGCTTGTCCAGCAATGCCCAACCTTGGTTTTACCTTTTGCCACCCAGCCTTTTTCTTTCCCTTGGGTTCTGCAGACTCAAGGGTCATCTTATTTTAACCCCCCCGGGCCAGTGCTCCTCTGAGTGTTGGTCCAAACCGTCAGCCGCCGGTGGCTACCAGGGGCAACTCTGGGCTGGCCTACCGGAAGTTTGGACAATCTGAGTGTGCCCTGAGAAAGAGATATGTGCAGCTCCTATCGGGATTTGTCGGCACATTCGGGCGGTGTTGCTGGTCTTATTTTAACCTGTCGAAGTGTCTTGAGTTACTGAGATACCGAGTCTGATCGGAATGTCTTGGGAGGAGGTCAATTCCTTCGTTGGCCGTGACAGCTTGTCATGGGCTAAGTTGGGACTCCCCTGCAGGGATTGGACTTTCGAAAGCCGTGCCCGCGGTTATGGGCAGATGGGAATTTGTTAATGTCCGGTTGTAGATAACTTGAACCTTAATTAATTAAAACGAATCAACTGAGTGTGTTATCGTGATGGCCCCTTTCCGGCGGAGTCCGGGAAGTGGACACGGTGTTGGAGTAATGCTTGCGCAGGTTGTTCCTTTAGATTCTTGCTCGTGCTTTGCCTCCTCTTCTCGCTCTCTTTTGCGAATAAGTTAGCCACCACATATGCTAGTCGCTTGCTGCAGCTCCACATATTTTTGCCTTACCCTTCCTATAAGATTAAATAGTCTTGATCGCGAGGGTGCGAGATTGCTGAGTCCATGTGGCTCACAGATACTATAACTCCAGATGCAGGTCCAGGTGATTCCGCTCCAGGTGACGAGTACGAGCTCAAGTGGGAGTTCGACGAGGACTCTCAGCGTTATTATGTTTCCTTTCCCGATGATCAGTAGTGGTGCCTAGTTGGGGTTCGATTCAGGGCCTTGTCGCATGTTGGGTTTTTCTTCTATTTTGGCACCGTAGTCGGGCCATGAGTGTTTGTATGATGGATGTTATTTATGTACTTTGATGTGACGTGGCGAGTGTAAGCCAACTATGTTCCTCCCCCTTTTATTATATATTACATGGGATGTTGTAATGATTGCCTGACTTGCGACATTGCTTTCAATGCGGTTATGTCTCTAAGTCGTGCCTCGACACGTGGGAGCTATAGCCGCATCGAGGGCGTTACATAAGTCTAGGTTTGGCATCTTTCTTTTCCATAAGATATTTAATAGTAGCATGATCAGTGTGAACAGTTACCTTAGAATCAACCATATAAGGTCTGAACTTATCACAAGCAAATACAACTACTAAAAATTCCTTTTCAGTAGTAGCATAATTTCTCTGGACACTATGTAGAGTTTTACTAGCATATTGGATAAAATTTAATTTCTTATCAACTCTTTGTCCTACAACAGCACCTACAACATAATCACTAGCATCACACATAATTTCAAATGGTAAATTACAATCAGGAGGTTGAACAATGGGTGCAGAAATCAAGGCTTTCTTAAGTATTTCAAATGCTTCTACACAATCATCATCAAAGACAAATGGAACATCTTTTTGTAAGAGATTAGTCAGAGGCCTAGAAATTTTGGAGAAGTCTTTAATGAACCTCCTATAAAAACTAGCATGACCAAGGAAACTTGTTATACCTTTGATGTCCTTAGGACACGACATCTTTTCAATAGCATCAACTTTAGCTTTATCAACTTCAATACCTCTTTCTGAAATTTTATGCCCCAAGACAATACCTTCATTAACCATAAAGTGTCATTTCTCCCAATTCAAGACAAGATTAGTTTCTTCACATCTCTGCAAAACTCGGTCAAGGTTGCTCAAGCAATCATCAAAAGAAGTTCCATAAACGGAGAAATCATCCATGAAAACCTCAATAATCTTTTCACAAAAGTCAGAGAATATAGCAGTCATACATCTTTGAAAGGTAGCGGGTGCATTACATAAACCAAAAGGCATACATCTATAAGCAAAGGTATCGAAAGGGAAAGTAATGGTGGTCTTTTCTTGATCCTCCTTTGACACGGGTATTTGAGAGAAACCGGAATAACCATCTAGAAAGCAAAAATGTGTATGTTTGGATAATCTTTCTAGCATTTGATCGATAAAAGGTAAAGGGTAATGATCCTTTTTAGTGGCTTTATTTAATTTGCAGAAATCAATTACCATTCTATAACCTGTAACAATTCTTTGTGGGATCAATTCATCTTTATCATTAGGAACAACAGTAATACCTCCCTTCTTAGGGACACAATGGACATGACTTACCCACTGACTATCAGCAACGGGATAAATTATACCTGCCTCCAGAAGCTTTAGTATTTCTTTTCTTACCACTTCTTTCATCTTAGGATCTAAACGTCGTTGGTGATCAACAACCGATTTCGCGTCTTTCTCCAATTTTATTTTGTGTTGGCATAGAGTGGGACTAATACCCTTAAGATCATCAAGAGTATATCCAATAGCAGCACGATGCTTCTTCAGAGTTTGCAATAATTTCTTTTCTTCATGCTCTGAAAGGTTAGCACTAATAATAACAGGATATATCTTTTTCTCATCAAGATAAGCATATTTTAGAGTATCAGGTAATGGTTTAAGCTCAAACATGGGATCACCCTTGGGTGGAGGAGGACCCCCTAGGATTTCAACAGGCAAGTTGTGTTTCAAAATAGGCCCCTGTTTAAAGAATACTTCATCTATTTCCCTTCTTTCATTCATAAACATATCATTTTCATGGTTGAGCAAATATTGTTCTAAAGGATCATTAGGAGGCATGGCAATAGAAGAAAGACCAACAATTTCATCTTTACTAGGCAATTCTTTATCATGGGGTTGTCTATGAAATTTAGCAAAGTTAAACTCATGAGACATATCCCCCAAACCAATAGTAACAACATCCTTTTTGCAATCTATCCTAGCATTAACAGTATTCAAGAAGGGTCTTCCAAATATAATGGGACAAAAGTTATCTTGCGGGGAACCAAGAACAAGAAAATCAGCCAGATATTTAACTTTCCCACAAAAGACTTCAACATCTCTAACAATCCCAACTGGTGAAATAGTGTCTCTATTAGCAAGCTTAATTGTAACATCAATTTCCTCTATCGCAGCAAGTGCAATATCATGCGTAATTTCTTTGTATAAGGAATGAGGTATTGCACTTGCACTAGCACCCATATCACATAAGCCATGATAGGAATGATCTACTATTTTAACAGAAAAATAGGCATGCCTACAACATGTCTATGTTTATTTTTAGTATCGGGTCTAGCAATTCTAGTAGCTTCATCACAAAAGTAAATAACATGTCCATCAATATTATCAGAGAAGAGATCTTTAACCATAGCAATACTAGGTTCAACTTTAATTTGCTCAGAGGGTGAACGTGTTCTAGTATTACTCTTACGAACCATAGTTGAAGCTTTAGCATGACATTTATTCTAATAGGAAAAGGTGGTTTCTCAGTATAAGCAGTAGGAACAACATGATCAACATTATAAGTGATAGTATTTTCTTCAACTTTAATAGGTGCAACTACTTTTACTTCAATGGGAGGATTATATTTAAACCACTTCTCCTTAGGGAGATCAACATGAGTAGCAAAGGATTCACGGAAAGAAGCTAGTATCTCAAAGTCAAGTCCATATTTAGTGCTAAATTCATGGAAACCATCAGTGTCCATAAAAGATTTAACACAATCAAACTTAGGTGTTATACCTGACTCCTTACCTTCGTCGAGATCCCAATCTTCAAAGTTACGTTTAATTCTTTTCAATAAATCCCATTTGAATTCAATAGTCTTCATCATAAAAGAACCAGTACAAGAAGTATCGAGCATGGAGCGATTATTGAGAGAAAGTCGAGCATAAAAAATTTGAATAATAATTTCTCTTGAGAGCTCATGATTGGGGCATTAGTATAACATTGACTTAAGCCTCCCCCAAGCTTGAGCGATGCTTTCTCCTTCGCGAGGCCAAAAATTATATCCATAATTACGATCACGATGAACCAGATGCATAGGATAAAACTTCTGATGAAATTCCAATTTTAATCGGTTGTAGTTCCATGATCACATATCATCACATAGCCTAAACCATGTCAATGCCTTTCCCTTCAAAGATAAAGGGAAGACCTTCTTCTTGATAACATCCTCGGGCATACCTGCAAGCTTAAACAATCCACAAACTTCATCCACATAGATTAGGTGCAAATCGAGATGTAAGGTTCCATCACCTGTGAAAGGATTAGCTAGCAGTTTCTCTATCATACCCGAAGGAATTCCAAAGTAAACATTTTAGTAGGTTCAGTAGGTTGAGGAGCAACTCTTTGCTCTACTGGTCGGGGTGAAGATACCCCGAACAAGCCCCTCAAAGGGTTACTTTCCATAGTAACAAGTGACAGTAAATTTCAGCACACTATATAAATTTTTCCTTACCAAAGGCGCTTCACTCCCCGGCAACGGCGCCAGAAAAGAGTCTTGATGACCCACAAGTATAGGGGATCTATCGTATTCCTTTCGATAAGTAAGACTGTCGAACCCAACGAGGATCAAAAGGAAATGACAAGTAGTTTTTATTAAGGTATTCTCTGCAAGCACTGAAGTTATCGGTAATGATAACGCACAAGTATAGGGGATCGCAACAACTTTCGAGGGTAGAGTATTCAACCCAAATTTATTGATTTGACACAAGGGGAGCCAAAGAATATTCTCAAGTATTAGCAGCTGAGTTGTCAATTCAGCCACACATGGAAACATAGTATCTGCAGCAAAGTGTTTAGTAGCAAAGTAATACGATAGTGGTGATAGCGGCAACAAAAGTAAAGACAGCAAAGGTAATGTTTTTGGTATTTTGTAGTGATTGTAACAGTAGCAACGGGAAAGTAAATAAGCGTAAACCAGTATATGGAAAACTCGTAGACACCGGATCAGTGATGGGTAATTATGACGATTGCGGTTCATCATGTATCAGTCATAACATAAGGTGACATAGAACTAGCTCCAATTCATCAATGTATTGTAGGCATGTATTCCGTATATAGTCATACGTGCTTATGGAAAAGAACTTGCATGACATCTTTTGTCCTACCCTCCCGTGGCAGCAGGGTCCTATTAGAAACTAAGGGATATTAATGCCTCCTTTTAATAGAGAACCGGAACAAAGCATTAGCACATAGTGAATACATGAACTCCTCAAACTATGGTCATCACCAGGAGTGGTCCCGATTATTGTCACTTCGGGGTTGCCGGATCATAACACATAGTAGGTGACTATATACTTGCAAGATAGGATCAAGAACTCACATATATTCATGAAAACATAATAGGTTCAGATCTGAAATCATGGCACTCGACCGTAGTGACAAGCATTAAGCATAGCAAAGTCATAGCAACATCAATCTCAGAACATAATGGATACTAGGGATCAAATCCTAACAAAACTAACTCGATTACATGATAAATCTCATCCAACCCATCACCGTCCAGCAAGCCTACGATGGAATTACTCAAGAACGGTAGTGAGCATCATGAAATTGGTGATGGAGGATGGTTGATGATGACGACGGCGACGAATCCCCCTCTCCGGAGCCCCGAACGGACTCCAGATCAGCCCTCCCAAGAGGTTTTAGGGCTTGGTGGCGGCTCCGTATCGTAAAACGCGATGATTTCTTCTCTCTAATTTTTTTTCTCTCCGAAAGCAAATATATAGAGTTGGAGTTGGCGTCGAAGGGCATCCAGGGGGCCTACGAGGTAGGGGGGCGCGCCCTAGAGGGGGTGCGCCCCCCACACTCGTGGACAGGGTGTGGGCCCCCTGGTCTTCATCTTTGGCGAGGATTTTTTATTATTTTTTCTAAGATGTTCCGTGGAGTTTCAGGTCATTCTGAGAATATTTGTTTTCTGCACATAAAACAACACCATGGCAATTCTGCTGAAAACAGCGTCAGTCCGGGTTAGTTCCATTCAAATCATACAAGTTAGAGTCCAAAACAAGGGCAAAAGTGTTTGGAAAAAGTAGATACGAGGGAGACATATCAACTCCCCCAAGCTTAAACCCTTGCCTGTCCTCAAGCAATTCAGTTGACAAACTGAAAGAAAGAAAAACTTTTACAAACTCTGTTTGCTCTTGTTGTTGTAACTATGTCAAGCCAGCATTCAAGTTTTCAACATAGATCATAACTAACCACATTTGCAATAATTATCAGGTCTCATAATTACTCATATCAATAGCATAATCAACTAGCAAGTCATAATAATAAATCTCGGATGACAACACTTTCTCAAAACAATCATAATATGATATAACAAGATGGTATCTCGCTAGCCCTTTCTGAGACCGCAAAACATAAATGCAGAGCACCTTTAAAGATCAAGGACTGACTAGACATTGTAATTCATGGTAAAAGAGATCCAATCATAGTCACACCCAACATAGATTAATAGTGATGAATGCAAGTGACAGCTGTGCTCTCCAGCTAGTGCTTTTTAATAAGAGGGTGATGACTTAACATAAAAGTAAATGGATAAGCCCTTCGCAGAGGGAAGCAGGTATTTGTAGAGGTGCCAGAGCTCGGTTTTGAAATAGAGATAAATTGTATTTTGAGCGGTATACTTTCATTGTCAATGTAGCAACAAAGAGATGGCGATATCTTCCATGCTAAACACATTATAGGCGGTTCCCAAACAGAATGGTAAAGTTTATACTCCCCCTCCACCAACAAGAATCAATCCATGACTGGCTCGAAATAACGAGTGTCTCCAACATACATCAGGTCCCAGGGGGAGTTTTGTTTGCAATTAATTTTTATTTAGTTTGCATAAAGCATGGGACTGGGCATCCCGGTGACCAGCCATTTTCTCGTGAGTGAGGAGCGGAGTCCACTCCTCTTGAGAATAACCCGCCTAACATGGAAGATAAGGACAGCCTTGGTTGATACATGAGCTATTTGAGCATACAAAACAGAATGTTTATTGGAAGGTTTAGAGTTTGGCACATACAAATTTACTTGGAACGGCAGGTAGATACCGCATATAGGAAGGTATGGTGGACTCATCTGGAGTAACTTTGGGGTTTAAGGGATTGGATGCACAAGCAGTATTCCCGCTTAGTACAGGTGAAGGCTAGCAAAAGACTGGGAAGCGACCAACTAGAGAGCGACAACAGCCATGTACATGCATTAAAATTAATAAACATTGGATGCAAGCATGAGTAGGATATAATCCACCATGAACATAAATATCGTGAAGGCTATGTTGATTTTGTTTCAACTACATGCGTGAACATGTGCCAAGTCAAGTCACTTAAATCATTCAAAGGAGGATACCACCCCATCATACCACATCATAATCATCGTAATAGCATGATGGCACACAAGGTAAATCATTATAACTCATAGCTAATCAAGCATGGAACAAGCAACTATGATCTCTAATTGTCATTGCAAACATGTTTATTAATAATAAGCTGAATCAAGAACGAGGGACTCATCATATTTACAAAAACAAAAGAGGTCGAGTTCATACCAGCTTTTCTCATCTCAGTCAGCCCATCATATATCATCATAATTCCCTTTCACTTGCATGACCGAACGATGTGAATAATAATAAGAGTGTACGTGCATTGGACTAAGCTGGAATCTGCGAGCATTCAATAAACAGGAGAAGACAAGGCAATATGGGCTCTTGGTTAAATCAACAATAATGCATATAAGAGCCACTTCAACAATTTAATTCTAGTCTTCTCCTACTGACCCCCAAAGAAAAGAAACGAAATAAAACTATTTACATGGGAAAGCTCCCAACAAGCAAAAGAGGAACGGGAAATATTTTTGGGTTTTCTTTTTAATTATTACTACTACAACAGAAAAATAAACTACTACTATTTTCTTTGGTTTTTCTTAAGGTTTAACAAACACACAAGAAGAAAGCAGGAAAAGGAAAATATACTAGCATGGATATTACAGTGAAAGAGTATGAGCACCGACATCTAGCAATGAGTGTGTGTGAACATAAATGTAATGTCGGTGAGAAATACGTACTCCCCCAAGCTTAGGCTTTTGGCCTAAGTTGGTCTATTGCCAGGGATAGCCTGGCGGACACCCGTAAGTGTTGTTGGGGTCGTACTGCGACAAAGAATAGTTGGGATCATACTGTGATGAAGAAGAAGACTCTGACTGCCACTGGCTGACAGTCATCTCTGGATCCCAAGAATAAACAGATTGTCGTGGAGGCTCATCTTGTGGTTCCTGTTCCGGGGCTGGTGCAGGATTCTTGTAAGCTTGGACGGCAGCCCACGTAACGAGGTAGGGTCCTACAAAATTAAACAAAGAAGGAGAAGGCAACGTAATAGTTTCAGGATAATGTTTATCAAAGTATAACTTATATTTGAGCTCTCCATTCCTGTCCTTAACAAGAAAATCATGAGCTATCATGCTCTTATAGTCTAGATAAGCATTAGGCAGCAATTTTTCTTCTTTCTTATAATGCCTAATAGCTATGTTAAAGTGTGTAGCAAGGCGAGAAGCATAAATGCCTCCAAAGATGGGACCCTTAGTACAGTTCATACTTAACCGTCTAGCAATAATGCCGCCCATACTAAAAGTGTTATCACTGTATAAACCTTGGAGCAAAATAATAATATCAGGGATACTAAGGTTTCTAGAGTTTCCGCGACCAATTAAGCAACAACTAGCAAATGATGCAAAGTAACGTAAGACAGGAAAATGTATGCTAGTGATTCGTATAAATTCCTAGTTTCCCCTACAGTGATAGTATTAATAAATCCCTCCACATCATCATGATGTGGTTCTTCTGTCTTGCCCCCAAAAGGGACTAAACAAATCCAACAAAAAATCATAAAGTGACATCTGCTTATGCTCATCATATAAATGAAACTCCACCGTAGGTGGCGAGTTCCTAGAATGGAAATGAAAGTTTTGCAGAAAGGTATTTGTGAGTAAGAGATACTGATCGCATTGGTCGTGGAGGAAGTCGATGAGGCCAACATTCTTAATCAATGAATAGAAATCCTCATAAATCCCGGCCTCTCGCAAGAAATTATCAGAAGGCCATTCACACGGCCGGATCTCCGCGGTACGAGGCAAATTATATTTGGGCCTCTGAGCTTCTTCATTTTGTTTATCCTTTGAGCTTCGGCTCGATGAACCCCTCAAAAGTCTCCTCATTATTTTTCTAAAATAATATGAAATTTTTAGTAACTTCAAACAAAAGTGAACCAACTTCAATAAAACTGATAGCAACTACTCCTACAAGTGCCTAGAGCCTATGTCAAGCATTAGAACTACTTGGAACCATATAAATTTGACATGCAAGCTCAAGAACATTGTCACCTATGCAGCACAAATTTGCAAAGAATAAAGCACTAGAACAAAAACTAATTGGACCAATGGAGGAGTCACATACCAAGGAACAATCTCCCCAAGCAGTTTTGCGAGAGGTGCTTTGAGCAAGAAGATCGAAAATAACAGCAAAAGTGGCAGGAACTCGTGCTTGAGTTGGTTTTTCGGGTTTGTGTGAGACAGAGGAAGAAGATGGGTGCTGGGATAAGTGGAGGAGGGCCACCGTTAGCCCACGAGGCAGGGGGGCGCCCACCACCCTCGTGGGCAGGTGGCAGCTCCTCCCGCGGTAATTTTTGCACAGTAAATCCTCAAATATTCCCGAAAAAAACATATTAAATTGGCATGTCATTCCGAGGACTTTTATTTTTGGGATATTTTTATATTGCACGGATAAGTCAGGAAACAGACAGAAAAATACTATTTTTACTTTATTTCTACTAATTAATAGAAAATATAGAGAGGGTACAGAAGGTTGTGCTTCTAGTTTCATCCATCTCATGCTCATAAAAAAGAATCCACTAACAAGTTTGATCAAGTCTTGTTAACAAACTCATTCCGATAATCATGAAACTGGAGAAATTTCGAATAACACTAAGTTACCTCAACGGGGATATGCACATCCCCTATAATAAGTATATCATATTTCTTTTTGACAGTAGGAAGAGGAAATTCAAAACCTCCAATTATAATCGATGGAATTTTTCCAATGGAGTTGATACTATGAACTTGAGGTTGTTTCCTCGGAAAGTGTACCGTATGCTCATTACCATTAACATGAAAAGTGACATTGCCTTTATTGCAATCAATAACAGCCCCTGCAGTATTAAGAAATGTCTTCCAAGAACAATAGACATACTATCATCCTCGGGAATATCAAGTATAACAAAGTCCGTTAAAATAGTAACGTTTGCAACAACAACAGGCACATCCTCACAAATACCGACAGGTATAGCAGTTGATTGATCAGCCATTTGCAAAGATATTTCAGTAGGTGTCAACTTATTCAAGTCAAGTCTACGATATAAAGAGAGAGGCATAACACTAACACCGGCTCCAAGATCACATAAAGCAGTTTTGATATAATTTCATTTAATGGAGCAAGGTATAGTAGGTACTCCGGGGTCTCCAAGTTTCTTTGGTATCCCACCCTTAAAAGTATAGTTAGCAAGCATGGTGGAAATCTCAGCTTCTGGTATCTTTCTTTTATTAGTAATGATATCCTTCATATATTTAGCATGAGGATTTGTTTTGAGCACATCAGTTAATCGCATATGCAAAAAGATAGGCCTAATCATTTCAGCAAAGCGCTCAAAATCCTCATCATCCTTTTTGTTGGATGGTTTTGGAGGAAAAGGCATGGGTTTCTGAACCCAAGGTTCCCTTTCTTTACCATGTTTCCTAGCAACAAAGTCTCTTTTATCATAACGTTGATTCTTTGATTGTGGGTTATCAAGATCAATAGCAGGTTCAATTTCTACATCATTGTCATTACTAGGTTGAGCATCATCATGAACATCATCATTAATATTTTCACTAGGTTCATGTTCATTACCAGATTGTGTTTCAGCATCAGACATAGATATATCATTTGGATTATCAGGTGGTTCAGCAATAGGTTCACTAGAAGTTTGCACAGTTCTATCATTTTTCTTCTTCTTCTTTTTAGAAGAACTAGGAACATCAATATTATTTCTCTGAGAATCTTGCTCGATTCTCTTAGGGTGGCCTTCAGGATACAAAGGTTCCTGAGTCATTCTACCAGTTCTAGTAGCCACTCTAACAGCATAATCATTTTTCTTACTATTCATTTCATCAAGAACTTCTTTTTGAGCCTTAAGTACTTGTTCTACTTGAGTGGTAACCATAGAAGCATGTTTGCTAACAAGTTTAAGTTCACCTTTAATATTAGCCATATAATCACCCAAGCGTCTAATCATATAAGTATTTTCTTTTAATTGTCTACCAAAATAAGCATTGAAGTCGTCTTCCTTAAACATAAAGTTATTAAACTCATCCAAGAACTGACTAGCAATTTTAGTAGGAGGGACTTCAGCTTTATCATATCTATAGAGAGAATTTACCTTTACTACCTGTGTCGGGATATCGGGATCAGGAGGTTCTTTAGTAAATAAAGAATTGAGATCATATGTTTCTTCAACAGGCGGTATAATAAGGCCATGTATTTCTTCAATAGGAGGTAAATTCTTAACATCTTCAGCTTTAATACCTTCTTCTTTCATAGATTTCTTTGCCTCTTGCATATCTTCGGGACTAAGGAATAGAACACCTCTCTTCTTTGGAGTTGATTTAGGAATAGACTCAGTAATTGGAAGAGGAGCTGGCTCAGGAGGTGCCCAATTATTTTCATTTGTCAACATATTATTCAATAGAATTTCAGCTTCATCTGGTGTTCTTTCCCTGAAAAGAGAACCGGCACAACTATCTAGGTAATCTCTGGAAGCATCGATTAGTCCATTATAAAAGATATCAAGTATTTCAGGTTTCCTAAGAGGGTGATCAGGCAAAGCATTAAGTAACTTGAGAAGCCTCCCCCAAGCTTGTGGGAGACTTTCTTCTTTAATTTGCACAAAGTTGTATATTTCCCTCAAAGCAGCTTGTTTCTTATGAGCAGGGAAATATTTAGCAGAGAAGTAATAAATCATATCCTGGGGACTACGCACACAACCAAGATCAAGAGAATTAAACCAGATCTTAGCATCACCCTTTAATGAGAATGGAAATATTTTGAGTATATAAAAGTAACGCGATCTCTCATCATTAGTAAATAGGGCGGCTATATCAATTAACTTGGTAAGATGTGCCACAACAGTTTCAGATTCATAACCATAAAACGGATCAGATTCAACCAAAGTAATTATATCAGGATCAACAGAGAATTCATAATCCTTATCAGGAACACATATAGGTGAAGTAGCAAAAGCAGGGTCGGGTTTCATTTTATCTCTAAGTGATTCTTTGTTCCATTTAACTAATAACCTCTTAAGCTCATATCTATCCCTGCAAGCTAAAATAGCGGCAGAAGATTCCATATCAAAAAGATAACCCTCAGGAATAACAGGCATATTTTTATCATCACTATGATCATCGTATTCAGATTCAATAATTTCTTTTTCTCTAGCCCTAGCAATTTGTTCATCAAGAAATTCACCAAGGGGCACAGTAGTATCAGGCATAGAAGCAGTTTCATCATAAGTATCATGCATAGGAGAAGTGGCATCATCAATAACATGCGACATATTGGAACGAATACCAGAAGCAGGTTTAGGTGTCGCTAGCCTACTCATAACAGAAGGTGAATCAAGTGCAGAGCTAGATGGCAGTTCCTTACCTCCCCTCGTAGTTGAGGGATAAATTGTTGTCTTAGCGTCTTTCAAGTTCTTCATAGTGTCCAGCAGATATAAATCCCAAGTGACTCAAAGAATGGAGCTATGCTCCCCGGCAACGGCGCCAAAAATTAGTCTTGATAACCCACAAGTATAGGGGATCGCAATAGCTTTCGAGGGTAGAGTATTCAACCCAAATTTATTGATTCGACACAAGGGGAGCCAAAGAATATTCTCAAGTATTAGCAGCTGAGTTGTTAATTCAGCCACACCTGGAAACTTAGTATCTGCAGCAAAGTGTTTAGTAGCAAAGTAATATGATAGTGGTGATAGCGGCAACAAAAGTAAAGACATCAAAAGTAATGTTTTTGGTATTTTGTAGTGATTGTAACAGCAGCAACGGGAAAGTAAATAAGCGTAAACCAGTATATGGAAAACTCATAGGCACTGGATCAGTGATGGATAATTATGCCGGATGTGGTTCATCATGTATCAGTCATAACATAAGGTGACCCAGACTAGCTCCAATTCATCAATGCAATGTAGGCATGTATTCCGTATATAGTCATACGTGCTTATGGAAAAGAACTTGCATGACATCTTTTGTCCTACCCTCCCGTGGCAGCGGGGTCCTATTGGAAACTAAGGGATATTAAGGCCTCCTTTTAATAGAGAACCGGAACAAAGCATTAGCACATAGTGAATACATGAACTCCTCAAACTATGGTCATCACCGGGAGTGGTCCCAATTATTGTCACTTCGGGGTTGCCGGATCATAACACATAGTAGGTGACTATAGACTTGCAAGATAGGATCAAGAACTCACATATATTCATGAAAACATAATAGGTTCAGATCTAAAATCATGGCACTCGGCCCTAGTGACAAGTATTAAGCATAGCAAAGTCATAGCAACATCAATCTCAGAACATAACGGATACTAGGGATCAAACCCTAACAAAACTAACTCGATTACATGATAAATCTCATCCAACCCATCATCGTCCAGCAAGCCTACGATGGAATTACTCACGCACGGTGGTGAGCATCATGAAATTGGTGATGGATGATGGTTGATGATGACGACGGCGACGGATCCCCCTCTCTGGAGCCCTGAACGGACTCCAGATCAGCCCTCCCGAGAGATTATAGGGCTTGGCGGCGGCTCCGTATCGTAAAACACGATGATTTCTTCTCTCTGATTTTTTTCTCTCCGAAAGCAAATATATAGAGTTGGAGTTGCCGTCGGACGGAATCTAGGGGGCCCATGAGGTAGGGGGGCGCGCCCTAGAGGGGGGGCACCCTCGTGGACAGGGTGTGGGCCCCCTGGTCTTCATCTTTGGCGAGGATTTTTTATTATTTTTTCTAAGATGTTCCGTGGAGTTTCAGGTCATTCCGAGAATATTTGTTTTCTGCACATAAAACAACACCATAGCAATTCTGCTGAAAACAGCATCAGTCCGGGTTAGTTCCATTCAAATCATACAAGTTAGAGTCCGAAACAAGGGTGAAAGTGTTTGGAAAAGTAGATACGACGGAGACGTATTAGGTAACAGATAGTTTTGTGATAAGGTAATTCGTAACGAGTAACAAGTAACAAAAGTAAACAAGGGGCAGCAAGGTGGCCCAATCCTTTTTGTAGCAAAGGAAAAGCATGGACAAACTCTTATATAAAGGAAAGCGCTCCCGAGGACACATGTGAATTATCATCAAGATAGTTTTCATCATGCTCAAATGATTCACGTTCGTTACTTTGATAATTTGATATGTGGATGGACCGGTGCTTGGGTACTACCCATCCTTGGACAAGCATCCCACTTATGATTAAACCCCCTCGCAAGCATCCACAACTACGAAAGAAGAATTAAGGTAAACCTAACCATAGCATGAAACATATGGATCCAAATCAGCCCCTTACGAAGCAACGCATACACTAGGGTTTAAGCTTTTGTCACTCTAGCAACCCATCATCTACTTATTACTTCCCAATTCCTTCCCCTAGGCCCAAAAAATGGTGAAGTGTCATGTAGTCGACGTTCACATATCACCACTAGAGGAAAGACAACATACATCTCATCAAAATATCGAATGAATACCAAATTCACATGACTACTTATAACATGACTTCTCCCATGTCCTCAGGAACAAACGTAACTACTCACAAATAATATTCATGTTCATAATCAGAGGGGTATTAATGTGCATAATGGATCTGAACATATAATCTTCCACCGAATAAACCAACTAGCTTCAACTACAAAGAGTAATCAACACTACTAGCAACCCACAGGTACCAATCTGAGGTGTTGAGACAATGATCGGATACAAGAGATGAACTAGGGACAAGATGGCCTAATCCTTTTTGTAGCAAAGGACAAGCCTAGACGAACTCTTATATAAAGGAAAGCGCTTCTGAGGACACATGGGAATTATCGTCAAGCTAGTTTCCATCACATTCATATGATTCACCTTCGGTACTTTGATAATTTGATATGTGGGTGGACCGGTGCTTGGGTACTGCCCTTCCTTGTATAAGCATCCCATTTATGATTAACCCCCTCTTGCAAGCATCCGCAACTACAAAAGAAGTATTAAGGTAAACCTGACCATAGCATGAAACATATGGATCCAAATCAGCCCCTTACGAAGCAACTCATAAACTAGGGTTTAAGCTTCTGTCACTCTAGCAACCCATCATCTACTTATTACTTCCCAATGCCTTCCCACAGGCCCAAACAATGCTGAAGTGTTGTAGCGACCAGACCTCAAACGGTCCAATCTCTGTGCTCAGGTGCCATCCCTGGATCAGTAACGCTGACACCACACAGTACTTGAAGGATTTATAACAGAGTAGCAATCACACACTTGTTACATCAAGTGTCTCAAAAGAGAACTTATTACAATAAATATGGCTTAAGGCCATCTAATAACGATAACAGCGGAAGGCTTGGAAGATAAGTGAGTCCATCAACTCCAACGGCATCACTGAGTATAGAACCACGACCTAAGGAACCTTAATCATCATCTGAAAAGTCTGCAACATTAACGTTGTAGCCCGAAACGGGTCAGCACATGGAATATGCTGGCAATGTAACACATAGAGAGTAATAAAAGAATATGGCTGGTGGAAAGATCTATAGTTACAGTTTTGCGTAAAGCCAAATTTTCCCTACTACAAAGGAATAAATTTTATTTAACTATCATGGTAGTTGTTAAACATTGAGAATGGTTGACAGCATTCTCAATCCCAATTAAGCAACATCATTAAAAACCCAACAAAATTAATTAGAGTAACATGATGAGATTCACATGATAATCCAAGCACTAGATACTCAAGATGTCCATAACCGGGGACACGGCTAACCATGATTAGTTTATACACTCTGCAGAGGTTTGCGCACTTTTCCCCACAAGACCCGATCTCCTCGGTTGGATTTCTCGCACTACAAGGTGTTTGAGAAACGGATGACCGAGACATAGTCTTTCAGAAGCGCTAGCACCTTACGAACGGGTAGACCGTACCAACCTACATTCCCTACATCTGCTAGTCTACCACTGTAAGAGTTCGCACAACTTAGTCAACTATGCTACAGCCCACAGTAGCTTGTGGCTGCACACGGAAGTTTCTAGCATGAATAATCTCATGATCCCTTTGAGCCTGGGTGGCGGTCCAAAAGAAAACAGGCAATCGCTGGAATACCCAGGTGCCTCAATCCACCCAGATGTGTGTTTAGGTTGCCACCTTAAATAAACCATTAATTGACAATCTCACATCTGTCATGGATACACTCACCAAATCCACGTCTACTAGCATAGCATAGCAATAATAAGAAAACGTAGAGTAACTCCCAAAGGTTTGATAATAAACAGGTAATAGGTTCTACCTCAACTACTCCCCAAACCCACAATTTAATTAGATCCTAATCATGCAATGTGTGAGGATTGATCTAATGCAATAAAACTGGGTAGTAGGAGATATGATCAAAGTGTTACTTGCCTTGCTGATGATCCGGGAAACCTAGCGATTTGAAGTAGCAAGAAGTGCACTCCGGGTACTCTATCACAAACAAACAAGCATACAATAAGTACTCAACTAATGCATAGGTAAAACTTCAAACAAGAGATCTAACAAAAAAGTTCAACTTAAGAACTCCGGTTGGCAAAAAGAATCAAAACAAACGAAGCAACGAAAGACAAATGACAAAAGAAACAAGCTTCGTTTACTATTCTGGACCTAGGGCAATTTTTACAGTGGCAAAAACTTATTTGAGTTGGTTAAAAGTAAAGAGCATTTCAAGACGAAACTCCAGGCGCTTGAATCGCCTGATTCCGATAAACGAGCGAAAAGTTAAACGAGAACGAACATCGGATCAGAGATCGCGATCAGAAAAACCGCAGATTTAATCCGAGAAAAGAAAAACGACGAACAGGTTAACGAACGAACGTTCGTTAACAGAAACTAAACGAAAAACGCGTTCGTTAAAACGAACAGACGTGCGGGTGCTTGCTAAATAAAAAAACCGAAAAAAACCGATCTATTTAAAAAACGAAAACTAGGGTTTTAAAAAAAAACGGATCGGTTTTTCTTAGACAACCGAGCGGCGGGGCGGCTACCTCGGCTCGGTCCGGCAGGGCTGTGGCGGGTCGGCAGCTATGCGGGGCGGCAGGGCAGCGGCAACAGCGGCGCGGGGCGGTGGCGGTGTGCGGCGCGGGGTGGCGGCAGGCGGCGTGCAGCGGCGGCGACTCGGGGCTCCAGGGGGGCCTCGAGGTGGCTATTTAAAGGAGGGGGGTTGACTTGGGGAGGGGGTCGGCGGCGCGAGGTGGCTCCGGCTCGGACTCCTCCCGAGTCCGGCGGGGAAGGCGGCGGCGGCTGGGACGGCCTGGCTCGGCTGGGCCCTTGGCCCAGTCGGGCGCGGGTCTCTCTCTTTTTTTAAACAATTTCGCTGCGCCTAAAAAAATCTAGAAAAATAAATAAAAATCTAAAAATGCCAAAACAAATTTTCTCCGTCCAAATAAAATATTTAGAACAGGATGAACATTTTTTTGGCTCTAAATGCAATTTTTGAAAACATGCAATTTTTCCTAAATTCAAATAAAATAGCAAATAAAACCAAAATAAAACCTTATTTGATTTTTTTATTAAATCCTCAATATTTCTTTATTTTTGGGAAATTCATTTTATTCCCTCTCTCATATTTTGGTAATAGAAATAATTGAAGATAAAATAAATAAAATCAAATGATCCTATTTTCAAAATTTGAGAAAAACTCAAATATGAAAATAACGAAATCCCCAACTCTCTCCGAGGGTCCTTGAGTTGTGTAGAATTTCTAGGATCAACCAGAAAGCAATAAAATATGATATGCAATGATGATCTATTGTATAACATTCCAAATTGAAAATTTGGGATGTTACAAGTGTCATGTAGTCGACATTCACATGACACCACTAGAGGAAAGACAACATACATCTCATCAAAATATCGAACGAATACCAAATTCACATGACTACTTATAGCAAGACTTCTCCAATGTCCTCAGGAACAAACGTAACTACTCACAAATCATATTCATGTTCATAATCAGAGGGGTATTAATATGCATAAAGGATCTGAACATACGATCTTCCACCAAGTAAACCAACTAGCATCAACTATAAGGAATAATCATCACTACTAGCAACCCACAAGTACCAATCTGAGGTTTTGAGACAAAGATTGGATACAAGAGATGAACTAGGGTTTGAGATGAGATGGTGCTGGTCAAGATGTTGATGGAGATTGACCCCCTCCCGCTGAGAGGGTCGATGGTGATGACGATGGTGATGATTTCCCCCTCTCGGAGGGATGTTTCCTCGACAGAACAGCTCTGCCGGAGCCCTAGATTGGTTCCGCCAAGGTTCCGCCTCGTGGCAGCGGAGTTTCGTCCCGTAATCTTGCTTATGATTTTTTCTCAGACGAAAGACTTCATATAGCAGAAGATGGGCACCGGAGGCCTGCTAGGGGGCCCACGAGACAGGGGCACGCCTAGGGGGGTAGGGCGCGCCCCCACCCTCATGGCCAGGGTGTGGGCCCCCTCTGGTTAATTCTTTCGCCAGTATTTTTTATATATTCCAAAACTAGCTCCCGTGAAGTTTCAGGACTTTTGGAGTTGTGCGGAATAGGTCTCTAATATTTCCTCCTTTTCCAGCCCAGAATTCCAGCTGCCGGCATTCTCCCTCTTGATGTAAACCTTGTAAAATAAGAGAGAATAGGCATAAGTATTATGACAGAATGTGTAATAACAGCCCATAATGCAATAAATATTGATATAAAAGCATGATGCAAAATGGACATATCAGAAGAACACTCTCTCCCTAGCTCGCTCAATGATCTCACGGCCTAGCTCGATGAAGCCAAGGAACAAGAGACACAAGGGCTTATATTGGTTCGGGCCACCTTGCGGTGTAATACCCTATTCCAGTGTGGTGTTGGTGGATTGCCTCACGGGCTAAGGATGAACTAGTACAATGGGTGAACAACCTCATGAGAAGAGGTGTTCTTGATTTTGGCTCGCTGGTGGATGTGAGGATGGAATGGATCCGATCCAAGATGAGTCGATCCCCCCATACGGTGGTGGCTAGTCCTATTTATAGAGGCCCTTGTCCTCTTCCCAAATGTTAGGCGGGAAGGGATCCCACAACGGCCAAGTTTGAAGGGAGACAACTAGTACAAGCTGTCCTAACAAAAGGTGGTCTTCGCCTGCCAAAGCCTCTTGTGGTGATGCTACTGTGGGCTCCGTGGTGACCTCCGTCCAGCCGTCCTGCTGGTCTTGGTCCTGTTGCACCAATATGGAGACCTTTTCCTGATGCCTTAGGACTCCTCACCTGCGCCTGCCTCTTTAGCACGAAAGATGAAACAGGTACACTATGCCCGCTGGCGCCAGCCTGGCCTCTTGGTCGTTGATACGTCTCCAACGTATATATAATTTTTGATTGTTCCATGCCATTTTATTATCAATCTTGGTTGTTTTATAATAATTTTATAGTCATTTTATATCATTTTTTGGTACTAACCTACTGACATAGTGCCAAGTGCCAGTTGCTATTTTTCCATGTTTTTTACATCATAGAAAATCAATATCAAACGGAGTCAAATTCCACGAACTTTACGGAGATTTTTCATGGGCTTGAAGGAAGGCAATGGGCCTTGGTTGCACCTAGGGGGTGCCCCGAGGGGGGCACAACCCACCAGGGCGCGCCAGGAGGCCCAGGCATGCCCTGGTGGGTTGTGCCCACCTTGGGTGCCCCCCGGACCACCTCTTTGCTCTATAAATACCCCAAAAATACCAGAACCCTTGGGGAGTCGATGAAATATTTATCCAGCCGCTGCAGAGTCCAGAATCACTAGATCCAATCTAAACACCATCTCGGATGGGGTTCACCACCTCCATTGGCGCCTCTCCGATGATGCGTGAGTAGTTCTCTGTAGACCTTCGGGTCCGTAGTTAGTAGCTAAATGGCTTCATCTCTCTCTCTCTTGATTCTCAACACAATGGTCTCTTGGAGATCCATATGATGTAACTCTTTTGCGGTGTGTTTGTTGGGATCGATGAACTTCGAGTTTATGATCAAATCTATGTTTTTATATCCATGAACGTATTTGAGTTTCTTTGACATCTTTTATGCATGATCTCTTATAGCCTCGTATTTCTTCTCCGATATTTGGGTTTCATTTGGCCAACTTTATCTATTTATCTTGCAATGGGAAGGGATGCCCGGTAGTGGGTTCGATCTTACGGTGCTTGATCCCAGTTTAGAAAGGGAACCGACACGTATGTATCGTTGCTACAAAGGATAAAAAGACGAGATCTATATCTACCGCCATATAGATAAACGGATCTTGTCTACATCATGTCATCGTTCTTATTGCATTACTCCGTTTTCCATGAACTTAATACACTAGATGGATGCTGGATAGCGGTCGATGTGTGGAGTAATAGTAGTAGATGCAGGCAAGAGTCGGTCTACTAATCTTGGACGTGATGCCTATGTAATGATCATTGCCTAGATATCGTCATAATTATTTGAAGTTCTATCAATTGCCCAACAGTAATTTGTTTACCCACTGTTTGCTATTTTTCTCGAGAGAAGCCACTAGGGAAACCTACGGCCCCCGGGTCTTCTTTCTCATATATTTTCCTTGCGATCTACTTTTCCTTTGCATTTTTATTCAGATCTACTAAACCAAAAATCCAAAAATACCTTGCTGCAATTTATTTTATTCAGATCTATTACAACTTTATCTCTCGTCACATGTAGTTTCTGGCGCCGTTACCCGAAAGGGATTGACAACCCCTTTAACTGTTGGGGAACGTAGTAATTTCAAAAAAATTCCTACACACACGCAAGATCATGGTGATGCATAGCAACGAGAGGGGAGAGTGTTGTCCGCGTACCCTCGTAGACCGAAAGCGGAAGCGTTAGCACAACGCGGTTAATGTAGTCGTACGTCTTCACGATCCGACCGATCAAGTACCGAACGCACGGCACCTCCGAGTTCCGCACACGTTCATCCCTATGACGTCCCTCGAACTCCTATCCAGCCGAGTTTTGAGGGAGAGTTTTGTCAGCACGACGACGTGGTGACGATGTTGATGTTCTACCGACGCAGGGCTTCGCCTAAGCACTGCAACAGTATTATAAAGGTGGACTATGGTGGAGGGGGGCACCGCAAACGGCTAAAAGATCAAACAGATCAATTGTTGTCTCTATGGGGTGCCTGCTGCCCCCGTATATAAAGGAGTGGAGGAGGGGAGGGCCGACCCTCTCTATGGCGCGCCCTAGGGGAGTCCTACTCCCACCGGGAGTAGGATTCCTCCTTTCCTAGTAGAACTAGGAGCCCTTCCAAGTAGTAGGAGTAGGAGGGAAGGAAAGGGAAGGGAAAAGGAGAAGGAAGGAAGGGGGCGCCCCCCCTCCCTAGTCCAATTCGGACCAGCCCATGGGGAGGGGTGCGGCCACCCTTTGAGGCCTTTCTCTCCTTTCCCGTATGGCCCATTAAGGCCCAATACGAATTGCCGTAACTCTCCGGTACTCCCGAAAATACCTGAATCACTCGGAACCTTTCCGATGTCCGAATATAGTCGTCCAATATATCGATTTTTACGTCTCGACCATTTCGAGTCTCCCCGTCATGTCCCCGATCTCATCCGGGACTCCGAACTCCTTCGGTACATCAAAACTCATAAACTCATAATATAACTGTCATCGAAACTTTAAGCGTGCGGACCCTACGGGTTCGAGAACTATGTAGACATGACCGAGACACGTCTCCGGTCAATAACCAATAGCGGAACCTAGATGCTCATATTGGCTCCCACATATTCTACGAAGATCTTTATCGGTCAGACCGCATAACAACATACGTTGTTCCCTTTGTCATCGGTATGTTACTTGCCCGAGATTCGATCATCGGTATCTCAATACCTAGTTCAATCCCGTTACCGGCAAGTCTCTTTACTCGTTCTGTAATACATCATCCCGCAACTAACTCGTTAGTTGCAATGCTTGCAAGGCTTATAGTGATGTGCACTACAGAGTGTGCCCAGAGATACCTCTCCGACAATCGAAGTGACAAATCCTAATCTCGAAATACGCCAACCCAACAAGTACCTTTGGAGACACCTGTAGAGCACCTTTATAATCACCCAGTTACGTTGTGACATTTGGTAGCACACAAAATGTTCCTCTGGTAAATGGGAGTTGCATAATCTCATAGTCATAGGAACATGTATAAGTCATGAAGAAAGCAATAGCAACATACTAAACGATCGAGTGCTAAGCTAATGAAATGGGTCAAGTCAATCACATCATTCTCCTAGTGATGTGATCCCATTAATAAAATGGCAACTCTTTGTCTATGGCTAGGAAACATAACCATATTTGATCAACGAGCTAGTCAAGTAGAGGCATACTAGTGACACTCTGTTTGTCTATGTATTCACACATGTATCATGTTTCCGGTTAATACAATTCTAGCATGAATAATAAACATTTATCATGAAATAAGGAAATAAATAATAACTTTATTATTGCCTCTAGGGCATATTTCCTTCATTAACACGTCGGGTTGCGAGGTGTTTTTATTTGTGTGCAGGGGCTATTTACGTTGTGTTGCTTGGTTCTCCTACTGGTTCAATAACCTTGGTTTCATAACTGAGGGAAATACCTACCGTCGATGTGCTACATCATCCCTCCCTCTCCAGGGAAATACCGATGTAGTTCCAGCTACCATCAAGGAGAATTTCTGGCGCAGTTGCTGGGGAGGATCTTCAACATAAACCAGGTTCCAAATCACAAATCTCATCTCCTCGCAATTTACATTATTTTCCATTTGCCTCTCGTTTTCCTCTCCCCCACTTCACAAAATTTTGTCGTTTTATTCGCCCTCTTTTGGGTTCGGCTTTTTCTCGTCAGATCCCATGTTTTCGTGTGTTGTCATGTGTCTTCTATTTGCTTGCATCTTCGCTTGCTAAAAATCAATTGATATGGATCCTCATCCACTTGCTAATCTTTTCAAGAGATCCAATTATGATGAACCTGTTGCTACTGAATTGAGTTCACTAGATTATCTTTATGAAGGTTTGCTTGAGATTCGTGAATCTAAAAATTGTGATGAATTGTTAAATGAAGGAATTTATAAAGTGAATCATGATACCTCCTTGAATGAAAAGCATGATTGCAATGATGTTGTTATAAATTCTATTAATGTCAATTGTGCTAACACTTTGCAAAACCCCAAGCTTGGGGATGCTTATTTTTCTATGTCTACTACTTGTTGCAATGATCATGATTTGGGTGATTTCTCTTATGATCTTGAAAATATATTTAAGCTTCATGATGAATATGTTTGCAATTATATTGAAAGTGGGTTTGGAAGTGTCAACTTCAGCTAAAAACAATCCCACACATTTGGGGAGTGTTCAATCTTATGAAACTTTTGATAAAAGTGGGCGTGGACAGGTCATGACTTTATTTGATGATAATCCCACTATTTTGGAAGAGTGTCAACTTTGCATGCATGTGGATCATGAAGAGAATATTTCATGTGATAGTTATATTGTTGAATTTGATTACGATCACACATGTTATTATTATGAGTAAGAAAAATATGGTTGTAGAAATTTTCATGTTACTAAATTACCTCTCTTCATGTTGAGATTGTCTATGTTTTATTCTTGTTCCTTACATATGCTAGATTTTGCTTGTCTTGATAATTTGTTTGCTTATAAAATTCCTATGCATAGGAAGTATGTTAGACTTAAATGTGTTTTCCACATGTTTCATGATGCTCCTCTTTGTGTTTCAATTATTATCTTTCATGTGAGCATCAATGAAATTTTATGCCTAGCTAAGGGCGTAAAACTATAGCACTTGTTGGGAGGCAACCCAATGAATAAAGTTTATTTTCGCTTTTTGCTTCCTGTTCTTGATTGTTAGCATAATTATGATACTGTTATGATTGTGTTTTTTGTGTTTTATTTAGTGTTTGTGCCAAGTAAAGCCTTTAGGATCTTCTTGGGCAATAGTTGTTTGATCTTCCTGAAAAACAGAAAGTTTTGCGCTCACCAAATTAATTTTCGTTTTTTTCCTGAAAATACCCATTAGAATCGCAGTAGATCAATATACAAATTTCTCAGGTTGTCCGAATTTTCAGAGTTTTTTTAGTTACAGAAGTATTCGAAATAGTCAGATTGCTACAAACTGTTCTGTTTTGAAAGATTCTATTTTCTTTGTGTTGTGTGCTTATTTTGATGGCTCTATGGTTTTCTTCGATGAGTTTTTGCCGTAGAAAAGTTGGAATACAGTAGATATAATGCAAAAAACAAAATATGAATTGGTTTGATACATCACTTATAGTAGTGGTATTATTCTTATACTAACAGATCTCACGAAGGCTTTGTTGAGTCTTCTGTGATTGAAGTTTTCAAGTTTTGGGTTATATTACAATGGATGAAGGAAGGATGTAAGAGCCTAAGCATGGGGATGCCCCGGAATCCCAAGCTATTTTCCAAGAATGAGTAACCAACTAAGCTTGGGGATGCCCCCGAGTGGCATCTCCGCTTTCTTCCAACAACTATCGGTATTTTACTCGATACTATATTTTTATTCGTCACATGATATGTGTTTTGCTTGGAGCGTCTTGTATGATATGAGTCTATGCTTGTTTTATTTTGTGTTTTAAGTCATCAATCCTTTCTGGACACACCTATTTGAGAGAGCCAAAATTATGTCATGATTTGTTAGAATTGCTCTCTATGCTTCACTTAAATCTTTTATGAGCTAGGACTTGCTCTAGTGATTCACTTATATCTTTTTGAGCACGGTGTGCTTTGTTATTTTTGAAGAAATTGCTCTCTTGCTTCACTTAGATTTAATTGAGAGTTAGTAAAATTTTGAAGAAATTCTCTCTTGCTTCACTTAAATTATTTTGAGAGAAAGAAAATTTGTTATCACTAGAAAAAAAGACACATCCGTGACATTTCGGGCCGAACGAAATTTTTTTCTGTCATATTTATGACACTTCTATGACAATAATTGTGACAAAACGCGATATCATCATAGATGTGGTGGGGTCCTATTTCCATGACAAAAAATCATGACAAAAAATGGGCTTTTCATCCTAGGCGGGCCGGAGACACAGCTGCATGACATTCTTTGTCCGTCCATGATGGAAAAAACGGTGGTAGAAGCGAGGGCGAGGAAAATATCGGGGTGCTCCCGGTGACGGTGGGTGGTCGGGGCCGAGCGATGCGCGTTTCTCTCGTACACGCACGCGCATGGGTGCAAGGCGTTGGGCTCTAACTGAACCCGAGCGAGGCGTTGGGCTCTAACTGAACCCAAGCGATTGCACTGCATGCTACGCGTTAATAAACCCGAGCGATCGATCGATGGGTGTTAACTGAACCTGATCGAGCGATTCCTTCACTACTGCTGCTAACTGAAGCCGATCGATGTTGCCTCTGGATGAACAGTGAGCGTTGCTGGGGGGTTTGGATGAACAGTTCCCGGTGGGGGTGGATGAACAGGACCCCATGGTGTTGCCTCTGGATGAACAGTGAGCGTTGCTGGGGGGTTTGGATGAATAGTTCCCGGTGGGGGTGGATGAACAGGACCCCGTGGTGTTGCTTCTGGATGAACAGGACCCCGATCGATCGAGCCGGTTGGGGCTGGATGAACATGACCACCCCGTGGAGGGCAGGATGAACAGTAGACGGTGGAGGGCTGGATGAACAGTAGCCCGTGGAGGGGTGGTTGAATAGGAGGCCGTGGAGAGGGCTGGTTGAACAGTAGCCAGTGGAGTAGCACGCGGTGGAGGCTGGATGAACAGGAGCCCGTGGATGAACAGTCGCAGGTGGAGGCTGGAGGAGGTCGACGGTGGATGAACAGTAGCTTGTGCAGGCTGGAGGGGGTCGATGGTGGAGATGAACAGTATCCCGTGGAGTCCCGTTTTGCGGTACGCCACACCCCTCCCGATGAACAGGACCCCCGTTTCGACCGTAGGAGGTCCGTTTCCTCCATTTGCGGTACGCTAGACCCCTCCTAATGAACAGGATCCCGTTTTGAATGTGGCCGGTCGAACACAAGGCCGTTTCCTCCGTTCTGCTATAGGCCAGGCCTCGTTTCCATTGGCTGTTTCGTCCAAGCCCTCCCGATGAACACGACGACGCATTCCGTTCCGACCCAGCCGGTTGGCTCCGCATGAACACGACGATGACGCTGTTCCTCCACTCCGACCCAGCCATGTACACGAGCCCTGGCCGTATGTAAGCACGAGTAGGCGTTCGAGACCCTGCATTTATGTACGTACGTGGCCGTATTTTCTTTCTTGCACACTGGCCACTGTACGTACATGTACATGCTACATGCGCGCCTCTACTACGACACGCGCGCGCCTCTAGATCGACCAGTATGTACGTACACGTTCGTGGCCAGAATGATAACGCTACGTACGCTTTGACCAGGTGGGTCCCGACTGTCAGGCACTTCCTTGCGTGCGAAGATGTAGCTGGTGGGTCCCAGCAGTCAGGGGGGCGAATCATTTTTTTGCCCGGACGCACTTCCTTGTGTGCGAAGATGTAGCTGGTGGGTCCCAACAGCCAAGGGGAAAAGTTTTTTTTGCAAAATACGGTGGCCCGTCCGGTGGGTCCCCGCTATCAGGTGGAGGAATAATTATTTTGCGCGTAATAAGAAGGCACTTCCTTGTTGCGGCCATGGTCCCAGCTGTCAGCCTCTCCACGTACAGTCCACATTCAATGGAAGGCGTTCCTTGACCACGTTGACCACGCCGCACCGAGGGCACCAGAGCGATGGACGATGGTGAGGCCTAGGAAGGGGACGACGCGGAGCCTGGGAAGATGCGGTAGTGGATGCCGAGGCGTAGAGGAGTATGAGGGTTCACTGGTTCGCTGTGGTGTGAGGCTGCCATCCCTGCAGAATTACAGAGGGTGTGGATGAGTAGAGGGATGGTCTGGCCAGCAGTGTGAGTATTCGGGGGCGGTGAGGCCTCCGCCGTATCGGCCGGCCACGAGAGGTAGGAGCACGAGGCACGACCGGCGCTGGTTTGGGCGGCTGGAGCAAGAAGACCAGAGGTTGAAGAAGCACTACGGCCGTTGGATGGACATCGTACGGTCACTGGAGCTAGAATTGTGCATATTGACTAAGTTGACAAAGCCCTCCATCCCCGTCAACATAGTAGGCCCAGAAGTCAGCCTACAACTATACTGGGTCCCAGCTAGCAGGGGGAGTATTTATTTTTTTGTGCGTAATAAGGAGGCACTTCCTTGCGTGCAAAGATATAGCTGGTGGGTCCAAGCTGTCAGCGGCGGTAACTTTTGTTTGCGAAATACAGAGGCCCTTTCGGTGGTTCCCAGATGTCTGGTGGAGGAATCATTATTTTGCGCATAATAAGGAGGCATTTCCTTGCGTGCGGCCGTGGACCCAGCTGTCGGCCTCTCCACGTACAGTCCACTTCAGATGCATGTCGGTCATTGACCACGTTGACCAGGCCACGCCGAGAGCACCAGGGCGGTGGACGACGGCGAGACCTAGGAAGGGAACGACACGGAGGCAGGGAAGACTCGGCAGTTGTTTCCCACGCGGAGGGGAGTACGACTGTACGAGGGTTTACTGGTTCGTCTGCTGTCGCCGGAGAATAACAGCAGGTGTGGGTGAGTAGAGGGATGGCTAGGCCAGCGATGGGAGTACGGTGGGGCGGTGAGGCCTACGCGGCAGCACAACCGGCCGCGGGGAGGAGGGAGCAGGCAGTCCCGCCGGCGCTTGTTTGAGCGGCTGGAGCAGGAAGAGCAGAGATTGAAGAAGCACGATGGCCGTTGGATGGACATCCAACAGTCACTGCTTGTGCGTCAACCTTTTTTTAGGAAAGCCTCAAATCTGTGGAAAACATCATACAACCCATCTGCCATTATTTCTAATAATTTACACCCCATTTGATAATTCTTAAGGTTTTTAAGCCCATATTCTTTTTGTTAGCATTACAGCCCATATTATGGCCACAGTTGAAAAATTATACAAAATTTTGCATATTTCGGTTCGGTCTGAACTGTTTTTAATCCTGAAATTTCGAGTCACATTCAAACTGATTTTAAAAATAAATGTATATCAATTTAAAATTCAACAAATTGTCCATGCATAAAAATCAATGCAATTAAAAATCTCGAAATGAAAAAAAGAAATTTGAAACTAATTGCCGGTTTGATGTGTTTTAAAAAATGTACGACCCATTTCTCATTACTGATAGGCCATTTTCTTGGCCAGCCGAATGAAGCTCTGCTCGTCTTGAAAGATTTGCAGCCCAACAGGCCTGACAAAGCGACTTACTTGGCAAATCACAAAAAAACTGGGCTGTGGCCATGGACCCAGCTGTCAGCCTCTCCACGTACAGTACTCTTCTGATGGAAGTCAGTCGTTGAACACATTGACCACGCCGTGCCAAGGCGGTGGACGACGGCGAGGCCTAAGAAGGGGACGACGCGGAGCCGGGGAAGACGCAGCAGTGGATGCCCACACGGAGAGGAGTACGAGGGTTCACTGGTTCGGCTGCGGTGTGAGGCTGCCGTCACCGCAGAATAACATGGGGTGTGGGTGAGTGGAGGGATAACCTGGCCAGCGGTGGGAGTAGTATGGGGCGGTGAGGCCTCCGCGGCAACACAGCCGGCCATGGGAGGTAGGAGCAGGCGGCATGACCGGCGCTGCTTTGGGCGGCTGGAGCAAGAAGACCAGAGGTTGAAGAAGCACTAAGGCCGTTGGATAGACATCATATGGTCACTGGAGCTAGAATCGTTCATATTGACTAAGTTGACAAAGCCCTCCGTCCCCGTCAATTTAGTAGGCCCACAAGTCAGCCTCCCAGCTGTGGTGGGTCCCAGCTGGCAGGGGGGTATTCATTTTTTTGTGAGCAATAAGGAGGCACTTCCTTGCATGCGAAGATATAGTTGGTGGGTCCGACCTGTCAGCGGAGGGAACGTTTTTTCGTGAAATACAGAGGCCCTTCTGGCGGGTCCCAGATGTCAGGTGGAGGAATCATTATTTTGCGCATAATAAGGAGGCATTTCCTTGTGTGCGGCCGTGGACCCAGCTATCAGCCTCTCCACGTACAGTCCACTTCCGATGGATGCCATTTGTTGACCATGTTGACCACGCCGCGCCGAGAGCACCAGGGCGGTGAACGACGGCGAGGCCTACGCAGGGAACGACACGGAGCCGAGGAAGTAACGGCAGTGGCTGCCCACGCGGTGGAAAGTACGAGGGTTGATTGGTTCAGCTGCCATCGCTGGAAAATAACAAGAGGTGTGGGTGAGTAGAGGGATAGACAGGCCAGGGATGTGAGTATATGATGGGCCTGTGAGGCCTTCCCGACAGCACATCCAGCCACGGGAGGTGGGAGCAGGCGGTTCTGACGGTGCTAGTTTGGGCAGCTGGGGCAGGAAGATCAGAGACTGAAGAAGCACGATTGCTGTTAGATTGACATATAACGGTCTGACGCTGGTAGAGTCGATTATTGACTAAGTTTCTTTTTTGATAAATCTTGTGTACGCATGAACTTAGTAGGCCCACAAGTCAGCCTCCAAACCCGTGGCAGACAACATAGAGCCCATTTGCTATTTTTTTAATAATTTGCAGCCCATTTGCTAAATCTTAAGTAATTTATTACAACCCATTTTCTGCCAGGACCACGGTTAAAAAGCTCAACCTTATTTTGCATATTTCGGTGGAGTCCGAACTTTTGTTTTCCCAAAATGATAAATATTTTTTAAGAACTTATTGATTTGCCAAAAAAATTGTTTTGTTTTTGTAAGAAAATAAGACATGGGACAATTGAGTTGGTTTAAGGGAAAACTAGTGGTAAATAAATCAGCGCTGGGAGGGAAAACAACAACAAAAAGAAGGATGTAAATATGAAAAGGGAATTTTATGTATTTTCAATATAATGATACATGTATTTGAACTAGTAAAACTATTGGTAGAGATTAGAAAATGGATGTAGGACATGCATTTCAAGAGGAAAATATAACTGGGCTGTGTGTTTGATTCAGTAAAAAAGTGCCTGCGGATGTTGTAAGACAAAATATAACTAACGCTGGCGGGCCAGAGGCCAGTAGACACCTGCTGGATCTTTGTGCCCCGTTGTCGTCATGGGATGGGCCTATTAAAAACAAAACCAAGCCTGGGCAGTCTCCAACGTATCTATAATTTTTGATTGCTCCATGCTATATTATCTACTGTTTTGGACATTATTGGGCTTTATTATCCACTTTTATATCATTTTTGGTACTAACCTATTTACCGGAGGCCCAGCCCAGAATTGTTGTTTTTCGCCTGTTTTAGGGTTTGGAAGAAAAGAAATACCAAATGGAGTCCAAACAGAATGAAACCTTCGGGAACGTGATTTTCTCGACGAACAAGACCCAGGAGACTTGGACCCTACGTCAAGACACAAAAGAGGAGGCCACGAGGTAGGGGGCGCGCCTACCCCCCAAAGCGTGCTCTCCACCCTTGTGGGCCCCCTGTTGCTCCACCGATGTACCCCTTCCTCCTATATATACCTACGTACCCCCAAACGACCAGATACGGAGCCAAAACCCTAATTCCGCCGCCGTAACTTTCTGTATCCTCGAGATCCCATCTTGGGGCCTGTTCCGGAGCTCTGCCGGAGGGGGCATCGATCACGGAGGGCTTCTACATCAACACCATAGCCCCTCCGATGAAGTTTGAGTAGTTTACCTCAGACCTACGGGTCCATAGTTAGTAGCTAGATGGCTTCTTCTCTATTTTTGGATCTCAATACAATGTTCTCCCCCTCTCTTGTGGAGAACTATTCGATGTAATCTTCTTTTTGCGGTGTGTTTGTTGAGATCGATGAATTGTGGGTTTATGATCAAGTCTTTCTATGAACAATATTTGAATCTTCTCTGAATTCTTTTATGTATGATTGGTTATCTTTGCAAGTCTCTTCGAATTATCAGTTTGGTTTGGCCTACTAGATTGATCTTTATTGCAATGGGAGAAGTGCTTAGCTTTGGGTTCAATCTTGCGGTGTCATTTCCCAGTGACAGTAGGGGCAGCAAGGCACGTATTGTATTGTTGCCATCGAGGATAACAAGATGGGGTTTTCATCATATTGCATGAGCTCTACATCATGTCATCTTGCTTAAGGCGTTACTCTGTTTTTAACTTAATACTCTAGATGCATGCTGGATAGCGGTTGATGAGTGGAGTAGTAGTAGTAGATGCAGGCAGGAGTCGGTCTACTTGTCTCGGACGTGATGCCTATATACATGATCATACCTAGATATTCTCATAACTATGATCAATTCTGTCAATTGCTCAATAGTAATTTGTTCACCCACCGTAGAGTACTTATGCTCTCGAGAGAAGCCACTAGTGAAACCTATGGCCCCCGGGTCTATCTTCATCATATTAATCTCCTACTACTTAGTTATTTCCTTTCCCTTTTTACTTTGCCTTTATTTTACTTTGCATCTTTATCACAGAAATACCAAAAATATTCTCTTATCTTATCTATCAGATCTCACTCTCGTAAGTGGCCGTGTAGGGATTGACAACCCCTATTCGCGTTGGTTGCGAGGATTTATTTGTTTTGTGCAGGTACGAGGGACTCGCGCGTAGCCTCCTTCTGGATTGATACCTTGGTTCTCAAAAACTGAGGGAAATACTTACGCTACTTTGCTGCATCATCCCTTCCTCTTCGGGGAAAACCAACGGAGTGCTCAAGAGGTAGCAAGAAGGATTTCTGGCGCCGTTGCCGGGGAGATATACGCAAAAGTCAACATACCAAGTACCCATCACATGCCCTTATCTCCCGCATTACATTATTTGCCATTTGCCTCTCGTTTTCCTCTCCCCCACTTCACCCTTGTCGTTTTTCGCCATCTCTCTCTATCCTCCCTCTCTTTCTCTATTTGCCTCTTTTTGCTCACTGGCTTTTTGTTTGCTTGTGTGTTAGTTTGCTTGCTTGTCATGATGGCTCAATATAATACTAAATTGTGTGACTTCACCAATACCAACAACAATGATTTTATTAGCACTGCAATTGCTCCTCTTACCGATGCTGAATTTTGTGAAATTAATACTGCTTTGCTGAATCTTGTCATGAAAGATCCGTTTTCCGGCCTTCCTAGTGAAGATGCCGCTACCCATCTAAATAGCTTCGTTGATTTGTGTGATATGCAAAAGAAGAAAGATGTGGATAATGATATTATTAAATTGAAGCTATTTCCTTTTTCGCTTAGGGATCGTGCTAAACCTTGGTTTTCATCTTTGCCTAAAAATAGTATTGATTCATGGAACAAGTGCAAAGATGCTTTTATCTCCAAGTATTTTCCTCCCGCTAAGATCATCTCTCTTAGAAACGATATTATGAATTTTAAGAAACTTGATCATGAACATGTTGCACAAGCTTGGGAGAGAATGAAACTAATGATACGTAATAGCCCTACTCATGATTTAAATTTGTGGATGATTATACAATTTTTTTATGCCGGATTGAATTTTGCTTCTAGAAATCTTTTAGATTCGGCCGCGGGAGGCACTTTTATGGAAATCACTTTAGGAGAAGCTACTAAACTCCTAGATAATATTATGGTTAATTATTCTCAATGGCATACTGAAAGATCTACTAATAAAAAGGTGCATGCGATAAAAGAAATTAATGTTTTGAGTGGAAAGATGGACGAACTTATGAAATTATTTGCTAATAAGAGTGTTTCTTCTGATCCTAATGATATGCCCTTGTCTAATTTGATTGAGAATAATAATGAATTTATGGATGTGAATTTTGTTGGTAGGAAAATTTTTGGTAACAACGCGTATAGAGGAAATTTCAATCCTAGGCCTTATCCTAGTAATCCCTCTAATAATTATGGTAATTCCTACAACAATTCTTATGGAAATTATAATAAGGTACCTCTGATTTTGAATCTAATATTAAATAATTTATTACTTCGCAAAAGAATTTTAATGCTTTGATTGAAGAAAAATTGCTTAAGATTGATGAGTTGGCTAGGAACGTTGATAGAATTTCTATTGATGTTGATTCTTTGGAACTTAGATCTATTCCACCTAAGCATGATATCAATGAGTCTCTCAAAGCCATGAGAATTTCCATTGATGAGTGCAAAGAAAGAACCGCTAGGATGCGTGCTAAGAAAGATGCCTTTATAAGAGCGTGTTCTTCTAGTTCCTATGAAAATAAAGATGAAGATCTAAAAGTTATTGATGTGTACCCTATTAAATATTTGTTTTGCAATATGAATCTTGATAATGATGGGACTGAATATGATCCACCTTTACCTAGAAGGCGTTCCAAGAATTCACATTTTTTTATCTTGATGCTAAAATTGATAAAAGTGGGATTGAAGGAATTAAAACCCTAGATGTTGCTAAACCCACTATTATGGATTTCAAGGAATTTAACTATGAAATTGCTCTTTGATTGATTGTATTTCCTTGTTGCAATCCGTGCTAAATTCTCCTCACGCTTATAGTCAAAATAAAGCATTTACTAAACATATCGTTGATGCCTTGATGCAATCTTATGAGGAAAAACTTAAATTGGAAGTTTCTATCCCTAGAAAACTTTATGATGAGTGGAAACCAACTATTAAAATTAAAATTAAATATCATGAATGCTATGCACACCTTTTGAGATTTATGATGAGTTGGAATAAAGTAGGTATAACACCACTATAAATAAAGAATGAGTTCATTACAGTACCTTGAAGTGGTCTTTTGTTTTCTTTCGCTAACGGAGCTCACGAGATTTTCTACTTTAAGTTTTGTGTTGTGAAGTTTTCAAGTTTTGGGTAAAGATTTGATGGATTATGGAACAAGGAGTGGCAAAAGCCTAAGCTTGGGGATGCCCATGGCACCCCCAAGATAATCTAAGGACACCTAAAAGCCAAAGCTTGGGGATGCCCCGGAAGGCATCCCCTCTTTCGTCTACTTCTATCGGTAACTTTACTTGGAGCTATATTTTTATTCACCACATGATATGTGTTTTGCTTGGAGAGCGTCTTGTATGATTTGAGTCTTTTCTTTTTAATTTACCAAAATCATCCATGCAATCCCTACTCACTCACATTGATATCTATTGATGGGCATCTCCATAGCCCATTGATACGCCTAGTTGATGTGAGACTATCTTTTCCATTTTTGCCTTCTCCACAACCACCATTCTATTCCACCTATAGTGCTATGTCCATGGCTCACGCTCATGTATTGCGTGAAGATAGAAAAAGTTTGAGAACACCAAAAGTATGAAACAATTGCTTGGCTTGCCATCGGGGTTGTGCATGATTTAAATGTTTTGTGTGGTGAAGATGGAGCAAAGCCAGACTATATGATTTTGTAGGGATAACTTTCTTTGGCCATGCAATTTTGAGAAGACATGATTGCTTTGTTAGTATGCTTGAACTATTATTATTTTTATGTCAATATTAAACTTTTATCTTGAATCTTTCAGATCTGAATATTCATATCACAATTAAGAAGAATTACATTAAAATTATGCCAAGTAGCACTCCGCATCAAAAATTCTGTTTTTATCATTTACCTACTCGAGGACGAGCAAGAATTAAGCTTGGGGATGCTTGATACGTCTCCAACGTATCTATATTTTTTGATTGCTCCATGCTATATTATCTATTGTTTTAGACATTAGTGGTCTTTATTCTCCACTTTTATATTATTTTTGGCACTAACCTATTAACCGGAGGCCCAGCCCAGAATTGTTGTTTTTTTGCCTGTTTTAGGGTTTCGAAGAAAAGGAATACCAAACGGAGTCCAAACGGAATGAAACCTTCGGGAACGTGATTTTCTCAACGAACAAGACCCAGGAGACTTGGACCCTACACCAAGACACAAAAGAGGAGGCCACAAAGTTGGGGGGGCGCCTCCCCCCCAGGCGCGCCCTTGCTACATCTTGAGCTTGCGTTGGTTTTCCCCGAAGAGGAAGGGATGATGCAGCAGAGTAGCGTAAGTATTTCCCTCAGTTTTTGAGAACCAAGGTATCAATCCAGTAGGAGCCCACGCTCTAGTCCCTCGTACCTACACAAGGCGATAGCTACTCGCAACCAATGCGATTAGGGGTTTTCAAGCCCTTCACGGTCACTTACGAGAGTGAGATCTGATAGATATAATATTTTTGGTATTTTTGGTTAAAGATGCAAGGTAAAAACTAAAGGCAAAGTAAAAAAGCAAAGCAAGATTAAAGTAATAGAGATTGATATGATGAGAATAGACCCAGAGGCCATAGGTTTCACTAGTGGCTTCTCTCAAGAGCATAAGTTTTCTACGGTGGGTGAAAAAATTACTGTTGAGCAATTGACAGAATTGAGCATAGTTATGAGAATATCTAGGCATGATCGTGTATATAGGCATCACGTCCGTGACAAGTAAATCGAAACGATTCTGCATCTACTACTATTACTCCACTCATCGACCGCTATCCAGCATGCATCTAGAGTATTAAGTTAAAAACAGAGTAACGCCTTAAGCAAGATGACATGATGTAGAGAGATAAATTCATGTAATATGAAATAAAACCCATCTTGTTATCCTCGATGGCAACGATACAATACGTGCCTTGCTGCCCCTTCTGTCACTGGGTAAGGACAGCGCAAGATCGAACCCAAAGCTAAGCACTTCTCCCATTGCAAGAAATATCAATCTAGTAGGCCAAACCAAACTGATAATTCGAAGAGACTTGCAAAGATAACCAATCATACATAAAAGAATTCAGAGAAGATTCAAATATTGTTCATAGATAGACCATATCATAAACCTACAATTCATCGGTCTCAACAAACACACCACAAAAAAAGATTACATCGAATAGATCTCCATGAGAGAGGGGGAGAACTTTGTATTGAGATTCAAAGAGAGAGAAGAAGCCCTCTAGCTACTAACTATGGACCTGAAGGTCTGAGGTAAACTACTCACACTTCATCGGAGAGGCTATGATGACGTAGAATCCCTCCGTGATGACGGCCCTCTTCCGGCGGAGCTCCGAAACAGGCCCCAAGATGGGATCTCGTGGATACAGAAAGTTGCGGCGGTGGAATTAGGTTTTTGGCTCCTGTTCTGATCGTTTGGGGGTACGTGTGTATATATAGGAGGAAGGAGTACGTCGGTGGAGCACCGAGGGGCCCACGAGGCAGGGGGTGCGCCCTAGGGCCCCCCCCCTCGTGACCTCCTCTGTGATCCCTTGAAGTAGGGTCCAAGTCTCCTGGATCACGTTCGGTGAAAAAATAACGTCCCCGAAGATTTTATTCCGTTTGGACTCCGTTTGATATTCTGTTTATCCGAAACACTAAAATAGGCAAAAAACATCAATTTTGGGCTGGGCCTCCGGTTAATAGGTTAGTCCCAAAAATAATATAAAAGTGGAAAATAAAGCCCAATATAGTCCAAAACAGTAGATAATATATCATGGAGCAATCAAAAATTATAGATACGTTGGAGACGTATCAGCCCTCCACCCTCGTGGCCACCTGTTGCTCCAACGACGTACTCCTTCCTCCTATATATACCTACGTACCCCCAAACGATCAGATACGGAGCAAAAAACCTAATTCCACCTCCGTAACTTTCTGTATCCACGAGATCCCATCTTGGGGCCTGTTCCGGAGCTCCGCCGGAGGGGGCATCGATCACGGAGGGCTTCTACAACACCATAGCCCCTCCGATGAAGTGTAAGTTGTTTACCTCAGACCTACGGGTCCATGGTTAGTAGCTAGATGGCTTCTTTTCTCTTTTTGGATCACAATAGAATGTTCTTCCCCTCTCTTGTGGAGAACTATTCAATGTAATCTTCTTTTTGCGGTGTGTTTGTTGAGACCGATGAATTGTGGGTTTATGATCAAGTCTATCTATGAACAATATTTGAATCTTCTCTGAATTCTTTTATGTATGATTGGTTATCTTTGCAAGTATCTTCGAATCATCAGTTTGGTTTGGCCTACTAGATTGATCTTTCTTGCAATGGGAGAAGTGCTTAGCTTTGGGTTCAATCTTGCGGTGTCCTTTCCAAGTGACAGTAGGGGCAGCAAGGCACGTATTGTATTGTTGCCATTGAGGATAACAAGATTGGGTTTTTATCATATTGCATGAAACTATCCCTCTACATCATGTCATCTTGCTTAAGGTGTTACTCTGTTTTTAACTTAATACTCTAGATGCATGCTGGATAGCGGTCGATGAGTGGAGTAATAGTAGTAGATGCAGGCAGGAGTCGGTCTACTTGTCTCGGACGTGATGCCTATATACATGATCATACCTAGATATTCTCATAACTATGATCAATTCTGTCAATTGCTTAACGGTAATTTGTTCACCCACTGTAGAATACTTATGCTCTCGAGAGAAGCCACTAGTGAAACCTATGGCCCCCGGGTCTATCTTCATCATATTAATCTCCTACTACTTAGTTATTTCCTTTGCTTTTTTACTTTGCCTTTATTTAACTTTGCATCTTTATCACAAAAATACCAAAAATATTATCTTATCATATCTATCAGATCTCACTCTCGTAAGTGGCCGTGTAGGGATTGACAACCCCTATTCACGTTGGTTGCGAGGATTTATTTGTTTTGTGCAGGAACGAGGGACTCGCGTGTAGCCTCCTACTGGATTGATACCTTGGTTCTCAAAAACTGAGGGAAATACTTATGCTACTTTGCTGCATCATCCCTTCCTCTTCGGGGAAAACCAACGCAGTGCTCAAGAGGTAGCATAGGACATGTGTTTCAAGAGGAAAATAGAACTGGGCTGTGTGTTTGATTCAGTAAAAAAAGTGCCCGCGGATGTTGTATGACAAAATATAACTAATACCGGTGGGCCAGAGGCTAGTATACACCTGCTAGATCTTTGTGCCCCGTTGTCGTCATGGGATGGGCCTGTTAAAAACAAAACCAAGCCTGGGCAGTCTACAACCTAGTTGAAACTTGCTCGTCCTGAAAAAACAATATACATGCTCAATAAACGAGAAATTCTACAAGTATAGACTGATAACTGGGATGTAGCAGGGATATTGTTTTTTCATCGTGATAATAAGAACATGCACTTGTTTCGAAAAATTTGGAGAACTGGGAATTCGAACGGCAGGTGCTTATGCTACCCATCAAATAAAAATCAGGTGCCTGAAAATTCGTTTCGAAACAAATGATTCCGCTTTATATCCATGTCGACCCTCGGCATGATGGTTGGAAGCAAATGCCAAGTTCATACAAAAAGATCGTTAACAAAAATACCAACTTGTGGACGACAAGGTAGTACAAGTACCAATACCAAACTAACTTATAATATTTTTACTCCTGGCCCTAGTGTTCGTCTGGTAGAAAATCTTGCAGAGGACTATCTCCCGCTCCTTCTCTTGCTCTAGGTCCACGGGTACTGGTGCATCACCCAGTTGGTCCACAGCTGGTCGAAGTTCTTGTTGGTGTGCAACACCAGAACCTTTTTGTTGCCCGTTTGCCGGCCGTTGACCATCACCGGCAAGGTATTGCCGGTGTTGTGCCACATCGCGTGCATGCCGCACTCCGAATGTATCTTGCGACGCATCCACGTGCCCCTTTTGAACGCCCTGGAATTGCGCTGGAAGAAATGCTTGCTTAGGCCACTCAGCGTGATACCTGCAGTATTGTCGAATACAAGTTTTAGTGTACATAGTTGGCATTTTCATAACATCTTTGGCATGTTGCAGTCACTTGTTTTAGTTTTTATTAACTGTCAAATTGTAATTTCTTCACCAGGTCTGCGTCTAAAAAGAAAAATAGAGCTATAAACAAAGGAATATGTTTGTGCAAGTAGACGGCCGATCGGTGTCTTGCCTGGAAGTTTCTCAGGATGGGTGTAGCATATGTCGTGCTCGCTGTCGATGGTTGGTATGAACAAATCGATGAGAGGGTGAGATCTCGCACTGTCAGCACTCACTTTGGCCTCAAGGTGCTCGATGAACTCCTGATCCGTGGGATCGAACTTGACGCCAGCTGGCAGCACCGGCCAATCCTTCTTCGACTTGCATGGGTTAATTCCAGTTATATGGTACTCAATGTATGATCAATCGACTGTTTTAAATGAATGATGAAAGATTTCTACAGATAAGTGGTACTCCAAATCTGAAGTCCAGAATACCCGAACACGCTGCCGGGATTCTTGTGTCACCTCACAGGCAGTGTGTTGTCATGTCAATTCAATGTGTGGACATGATGAATAATTTGAGCAGCGTATACTAGTACTGCTACTGTACTACTTACTAGTCGTATTTAGTGCCACATTTTAACCATAGGTTTAACTAACAAGTACGCACTTGAAGCCTAAGTGATATATATATATATATACATATATATATATATACTGCACATCATCTCCATCATCATTATCAGTACATCCTGCGCAGGTGAGTTAGGATGCACTTCATCCCAGAAAGGTATCTATCCTTCAAACTAGAGGAGTGCTTCAAACTAACAATGGTACATAATATCCAACAAAAGAGGGTCGTGCTACAGCAGCAGAATACATGTCCCAGTCTACATACCAGTACGAATCAAGTTGTGCATATTTGCTGTTGGCATGAACCACATCGCCACATGTCGGGTTTGCAAAAGCCATCCATCGCATGGAAGCTTGATGCCTTTCACACACAGAAGATTATCTGGCAACAAGCTGTGTCGACGAATCTCTGGATATGGTAATTCATGAAACCCATGGTATGATGTGTAAACACAGTCCCCCTGGCAAATGGAAGTTGCATAGCACGGTAATCATCGCCGGTGATATGATCGATGATTGGTTGGATGATCGGATAATTGAGCCCGAGGAACATGGAGTGGTTGCCGAGGCTGTAAACCCGCCTCCAGTTGAATACGCCTGGACAAATGGAGCTGGGATCTTTCTCGAACACGAAGCAGCCATAGCCATCAATGTCACGAACGCCCCAAGCATTGTATTGCATGTGGTTTGCTGAAATGGTTTGGTCAATTTGGTACGTGCAAATGAGCATCAAATGACCACCGTCAGTTGAACGAGCGATAAACCACCACCCATCGGCTGGTATGATTCCAGGTCCTGGAATCATGAAGGCCAGCGCATTTGCGTCTGCTGCAACAATTCAAATTGGAGACCAAAAGGGCAAACATAAACAATCATGTTCAGAGTATGTGTGGAATTAAGATTATTATAAAAGTGACACATATCCTAGACAAAGAATTGCAATGCCGTGGTCATAATCATACCCCAAGTTAAAAAAACAAGCCAATGGCTTTCATATTCTAGCAATATATCATGGTTCAAACATCATGTCACAATGAGAGGAAAACAGATATGACAGGTCCTACTCATATTCTACCATAGCACTTACTACAGTTATCATATCAACTCTATTTTATAACATGCGTTGTTATAAAAATCCTGGAAATGGGAGTAACATATAGCAATCATGAGGTTATACTCATAATATCTGTTGTAACAATTATTAGATACCAATTGTTCTCATATCAACTCTAACAATAACATGTGTGGTCATAAAAATCTAGGAAATGAGAGGAACATATAGCAATTATGTGGTTACAGACATACTATATATTCTAAATTTGTAACAATGAACAGGCAGTCGTATTCTTAATGTAAAGATGAGATGAGATAGAGAAATTACATGACGATAGATTCCACCAGTATAGGAAACCAATCTGTGCGTCAACCGCATAAACGATGCCATCGTGCACTATAGCATCAGACAGAAGTGTTGGGTAAAGAGGATCGATGATGAGCCATAACCATCTATGGCGACCGGATTCCAAATAGACTAATCCCATGTTGAACATGGCAATGAGCTTGTAATCCATGTAGTCTACTGATGGTGTGGGCACTTCGCAGATTACAACCTTCAGCAAACAGAGGTCGAGCCAAAAGCTCGATGCATCTCGTGCGTAGTATGCAGGAGTGTCCGGTGGGCCGCGAGGATCGATGGCGGCGGTATCCAAAGATGGAAGGGTGATCTCTCGCTGGGTGTAGATATCCACGAGACGCCACGGACTACCGGATTGGTGGATGAGGACCATCCAGTTGGCCTTCATGCCCGCCAAGTAGTGGCCGTGAATGAAGGACAGGTGGATGGGTACTGGTAGCATGTTGAGGGGCACCACGGCAACCTCCGTAGGATCGTCAAGTCGGTGTCTGGGCCACCTATGAGGATCGGGCATCAGCAAGCAGGGTTTCTTGAAAAGAGCCGACCGGTTGTAGACGAGTAGATGGTACAAAGACACAGAGCATGCGGCCAGACGGACGGTGCTGAGTAGGTCCATACGATTACAGATCTGCTCCAAGAGAACATCGGGGAGGGAATTCCAATCGCGGCTCTGCGTGTCAGTCGGTTCTGCCATTGGGGTTTTCAGTGCCTGCGAGCCAGCGGGGAAGTGGATTCGGGTGGGCGAGCGAAGAAGCTTCTCCTCGTGTGACCGAGTAGTGAGCGGGGGGATATGGTACGTGTGAGCTACCAAGGAAGATAGCGCGGGCGGGCGAGCAGAGAGCGGGGGGAAATGGTGTGTGGCCGGCGATGGGGAAGAGAGGAGGAAGACGAGTGGAAGATGAGGAAGAAAGTGTATTAAATCTCAATTCTACTACTACTACTACTAGTACTACTACTACTACTACTACAAGGATATACTGTCCTTCGGAGTGTAAATAGTTACACCGATGACATATGTGTCTACCACAAGAGGGCCCATATGCAAGTTAATGGAGGACAGAAGCGTGCTCTACTGGCAAACATGATGGCAGTACTGGGTAAGGCTGATTTAGTAACACCAACACGCTGGTTCAGCTTATTAATTAAGTGTCCCATCTGCTGCAGCGTGTATTGTCACTTCACTGCGAAGACTAGTTGAATAGTTCTCTCTGACCGAGATGGGGAATAATGGATCGTGAAGACTTCCTTTCTACATTATCCCTATGCCTCTATGTTCACTTCACTCATTTTGCTTCGTACGTAGTCACTTGTTGAAATCTCTAAAAAGACAAATACTCCGTATTTGGGAATAGAGGGAGGATTTTACTCCGTCTTTGGGAACAGAGGGAGGATTTTACTCCGTATTTGGGAACAGAGGGAGTATCACCATATGGAGGGAACAGAGGAAGCTTGAAATATGAACATGTCAATGGGAGGGAGTAAGCCCCATGCATGCATGCAACATGCAACACTCACACGTACACATGGACGCACGCAACACTCACGCACCCATGCGGCACACAGCACACGACGCAACACACACGCTCACACTCAAGTGCTCAACCTACTCCCTATGTCCATGAAAGACTATACATTTAGAGATTTATACATTGACCAGGGCATAATTAACGCCCAAAAGTAGCAAACTTATGTGTGCATGCGACCATTGAGAGAACAAGATTAAATGAAGGTTGTTGCATGTTGTAATTAAGGATAGACATGTTGCCTATACCTAGAGCAAAAGTTGGTGCATTAGTCAATTAATATCGATTTAGATTAAAGGCTAAATGCATTGGAAGTGTAGATGTACTACACTCTTTGTTTTTTAGCTGATTTCTTTGCTTTGCCAACTGACAGGTGGGAACCAGAAACCAGGTGACAATTTAACCAGTCAACAAAGTGCCACGTCGACTATGTGGCCGGTTAGTAGGGTGCAATACAGTGCTCTACGATGAGCTAGTGATCGTATAATCACCGCAAAACTATATATAGTGATCGTAAAGAGCGTATTGTTACATACGTTGACCGCCAGTGTATTTTTCCCGTTTCAAATTAAGCCATATTAACCGGAAAGGACGCAGTATGGACAAGTACTAGTACTGCTTTGATGTGTCCCGTGAACTCACCGAACGAGGAGAAGCTTGCTTACTACGCCTCTCCCTCGCCCATGCACGCGGTGGTTGGCAGGACGAGGGGAGGGTTTTGACTATACCGCCCTCTCCCTCGCCCTCGCCTTCGCGGTGGACGTGTAGCAGTTCAATCGGTGTCAGATTGCCAGAAGCATAATGTGTACTGTAGTATCATCATTGTTGGACCTTCCGAAGAGGCGAAGAGCCAAGTGCAAGGTTCACACGAGTACGAACTGTTGAACCTCCCGAAGATGCAAAGAGCCAAGCGCAAGGTTTTATAGGAGTTTTCGTCCTAGTAGGAGCGTACTACAACTATAGCGAACGATGCTACTGTATGATGCCGCCACGCCACGTATATCCAAAGCTATGCCACCTTTTTTTCTCAAGGAGCGTGTTGGAGCCCGTGCAACAACCACACAAGTTGCACGTACACATAACACATTTACTAGTAATAAATTCTAAAGGACAAATGCCAGTATGCCACACAAGTTCATCTCCAATTCATGTGATAAATTTGTAAATGACTAGTCTACATATATTCACAGCGCTACCGTTCACAATTTACTGTACTCCACTTACACGTTATAGATGGGCTACATGTCCTCCTCCAGGTTCTAGTCCCAGGTGTTCTTCATGGATGGCACGATCCATAGCGGTGGGTAACGGGAATCAGTGTCGCAGCTTTCTAGTCCGGTTCCACACGATGGAGACTCATCCAAGCTGAAGCGGCATAAATCAGGGATAGCATGTCCCAGCATGTCGTTCCTCCGGCAGTGCGCACTGAAGACACAACCATGCTTCATGAACGGTAGGCCTTCCGTGTCGTGCACGGAAGGTGGCATCTGCTTCACAATCGGGTACCTGTCCCCAATGAAAAGCGAGTACTCTCCAAGAGTGTTCCTCGGCACCCACGTAGCATCACGGGGGTCGAACTCGGCGCCATTCATCTAGTCCACGTGGCATCTCAGATCTGGACACATGGTGACGTACATAGTCAAGGTCCATGCATAATAATGTTGTGCTCAAATATGGCGGTTAGTGAGGGAGTCCTGGATTAGGGTGTGTTCGGGTAGCCGGACTATACCTTCAGCCGGACTCCTGGACTATGAAGATACAAGATTGAAGACTTCGTCCCGTGTCCAAATGGGACTTTCCTTGGCGTGGAAGGCAAGCTTGGCGATGCGGATATTCAAGATCTCCTACCATTGTAACCTAATTTATGTAACCCTAACCCTATCCGGTGTCTATATAAACCGGAGGGTTGTAGTCCGTAGGCAATAAACTCCATACACAACAATCATACCATAGGCTAGCTTCTAGGGTTTAGCCTCCTTGATCTCGTGGTAGATCTACTCTTGTACTACCCATATCATCAATATTAATCAAGCAGGAGTAGGGTATTACCTCCATCGAGATGGCCCGAACCTGGGTAAAAAACATCGTGTCCCTTGTCTCCTGTTACCATCCGGCCTAGACGCACAGTTCGGGACCCCCTACCCAAGATCCGCCGGTTTTGACACCGACATTGGTGCTTTCATTGAGAGTTCCTCTGTGCCGTCGCAATCAGGAAGGATGCCTCCTCCCATCTTTAAAGACGGCGCCATTGCTAAGGGAGCCTTGGCTGTCGGCCAAACCCTCCGGCTAGGTGGTTTCCTCATGACCGCCTGTTCGGCTGTTGCGCCGACGGTGACCTCTCGGGTCATCAAAAGCAACCTACACGTCAGCTCGGAGCTCGTCGAGCAGCTAGATCCAATGGAGATCTCTTCCGTAAACGAGCTCTTGGATCGCATCACCGCCCTGGGGGTCGCTACGGATTATGACCAGGTTGGGCTTAAACCCGATCTAAGAGAAATTAACTCTCCCCAAGTCACCCACCACGTTGCCATGGTAGAGGCGCAGTGCGGCGACCCTTCATCTATTTTAAGGACTAGCTACGTCCGAATTCCCGACTCCTCCAAGACGGATACCCACGGAGAGGAGGATGTAACTCAAGACCTAAGCTTAGGATCAGGCAACGGGCTAGATTCGTTGGACAACATCCAAGAATCCGAACTTCAGAGTTCGGAAACTCTTCGGCCTCCGAATCTTGGATTGGGTGAGGATTCAGATTCAACGACACCCGCCCACCCGAACATAAACTACACGGCTGACATCCGCGGAGACTTGATCTTTGACGGGTTCGAGCCATGGCCAAGCGCGCCGCACTATCTCGAGGGGCATGATCTAGCTCTGCCTCCGGACAGTGTCCTGGAGGCCGCACATGCATCGGTTCCAACCCCTAACTCGGAGACTATTGCGCCAATCGAGGATGAGCGGTTGGACGTCACCTCGGGGGCTGCGATCCCGAAAGCGATCGAGCCGAACGCTAGCCCCGCACTCTGCACGACCCGTGACTCCAAGGATCCGGACTCCTCCCCGGACTCCGAACCCCCCACGCCCCTGCCAATCGAATCCGATTGGGCGCCGATAATGGAGTTCACCGCCGCAGACATCTTTCAGCACTCACCTTGTGGCGATATCCTGAACTCTCTCAAGACTCTCTCCTTATCAGGAGAGTCCCTGGCCGAACTACGGTCGGCGAGGATGGGATACGGACGATGAAGAAATTCAAAGCCCACCCACCACCCAGTTGGTAGCCACTGTCGACAATTTAAACGACGTGCTCAACTTCGACTCCGGAGACATCGACAGCATGGATGACGATGCAGGAGATACCGACGAACCAACGCCCATAGGGCATTGGACAGCCACCTCATCTCATGATGTGTACATGGTGGATACCCCTAAAGGAAGCGACAACGAGGAAAAAGGGGATGGGACGGGAGATCGACCCCCCGAAAAGCAATCAAAGCGTCGGCGTAAACGCCGACCCAAGCCCCGCCTCAACAAAAACCCAGCCATAGAGCAGGACGAGCCGGTAGACAACGAGCAGGCCTTAGAGAACCGTCCAAACAGGGCAACACGGATAGAGAAACCGAACATCCCTCCTCCGGCGAAAACGACATTCCGGACGACCTCACGCCGAATAAACCTATGGAGAAGAAGAATCTCCACGAGAGGCTCATTGCAACTGCACGCAGCCTAAAGAAGCAGAAGCGGAAGCTAAAAACAGTAGAAGACGCACTCCGGATTAGATGGAGCAAAGTAATCAATACCACAGATAAGTACGGCGACAGTCGCCGCACTAAAAGCTATCGGAAAAGAAAGCTACTGCCTGAATTCGACAAAGAGGCCCTAGAGCCCTCGCATTCAAAAAATGAAAAAGCCACACGGTCGGATAGATGACCCCATAATGCGGCAAGCGGCGCCGCACCTAAATCGGCATGCGACCCACTTAAGGATTCGCATCATGGCCCAGTCAGGTCCATTTATGGGCCAAGAAAGCAAGCTCTCGTAAGCAACGCTATGAAGCCATCATCAGAGTCCGGTACACCCAAATACAGGGGCATCGCACACCCCCTATGTTTCACCGATGAGGTCCTGGACTATGAATTCCCAGAGGGATTCAAACCCATAAACATAGAGGCATATGATGGAACAACAGACCCTAGAGTCTGGATCGAGGATTATATCCTCCACATACACATGGCTAGAGGAGATGATCTCCACGCCATAAAATATCTACCCCTTAAGCTTAAAGGGCCAGCCTGGCATTGGCTTAAAAGCCTTCCCGAAAACACAATTGGAAGCTAGGAAGAGCTCGAGGATGCTTTCCGAGCAAACTTTCAAGGGACCTATGTCCACCCTCCGGATGCAGACGATCTTAGTCACATAACTCAACAACCCGGAGAATCAGCTTGGCAGTTCTGGAATAGATTCCTCACTAAAAAGAATCAGATAGTCGACTGTTCGGATGCCGAAGCATTAGCAGCTTTCAGGCATAACGTCCGAGACGAATGGCTCACCAGACACCTCGGCCAAGAAAAGCCAAGAACAATGGCCGCACTAACAAGCCTCATGACCTGCTTTTGTGCAGGGGAGGACAGCTGGTTGGCAAGGTGCAGCCCCAGCGACCCAAGTACATCCGAAACTAGGGATGGAAACGGAAAACCGCGACGCAACAAGGACCGTCGCCGGACTAACGACAAAAGTCCAAAGAGAACGGCAGTCAATGCCGGATTCAAAGGCTCACGACAAAATCAGGAAAACTCGCCCCCCCAGGATAACAGGGACGATCCATCCAACCTAAGTAAAATCCTGGACAGGATATGTCAGATACACAGTACTCCCGGGAAGCCTGCTAACCATACCCACAAAGACTGTAGGGTTTTCAAACAAACCGGCAGACTCAATGCCGAACACAAGGGGCTCGACACACCAAGCGAAGACGAGGACGAACCCCAAAAGCAGAGCACCAGGAAAAAAAAGAACTTCCCACAAGAAGTAAAAACAGTGAACTCACTTCACATAACAAAACATGCGGCGCCCATAAAGGTACGCACCACACGGCCCAAAGGGTCCTGCCACTGGTTGTCAAAACCGATCATCTTCGATCAGCTAGATTATTCTAGGAATATCAAGAATGTAGGCTGGACTGCCTTGATACTCGATCCAATAATTGGCGGACTCCAGTTTTCAAATGTCCTTATGGACGGCGGCAGTGGACTAAACCTGATATATCAGGATACAATCCAGCACATGGGGATAAACCGAGTAAGAATCCGCCGCAGCAAAACCTCCTTTCAAGGCATAATACCTGGTCCGGACACCCATTGTATGGGTTTTCTCCAGCTCGAAGTCATATTCGGCTCTGCCGATAACCTCCGCCGTGAAAAGCTGACCTTCCATATCGCCCGTTCTCAAGTCGCTATCAAGCACTACTGGGACGCGAAGCTTTCGCTCGCTTTAACGCAATACCGCATTATGCATCTCTTACGCTTAAGATGCCCGGTCCACGAGGCATCATATCTTTGAAGGGGAAGCACTAAAGTGCGCCTCCCCAAGCGGAGGACCGTGCGGCCGCTTTGAAAGCCCCACAGCAAAATGGCCTCACCGGCCAAAAGAAACTTCGAAATAGGTCATTCAAGACCACGAACGCGGATAGACGAGTTCGGTGCAAAATCATCATTGATGCAGGCCTAGAAGCCATATACCCCCGCACTAGGGGCTCCACGCATATACAATAAGAGACAATAAAGCTCAATCTTATATATCTTACTTTATACTTTGCTTATTTTAAACTTTTTCGGCACGACCCGTTTTCAACTCAGTTCCTCTCTTTTACAGATGAACGCCGTGCGGCGCCCGTCCAGGATACGGCACAACGGAGACAGAGGCGCAGACGTGCAGTAGGGACCCGTCCTAAAGGATTCTTTTTAGATTGAGACCCTGCGTAAACCTTTTGTACTGTCTCTTGTTGCTACACATCCCCTGGTTTTTTCTTTATGATATAACCAAGGAGGAGGCTGGCGTCTTGGCATGTGGCCACGTCAAAAAATTTGCACGTACCTGGACACTAGGGGCTTTTTTAATAAAGAGTGTTGCTTCGCCCGCACTCATAAAGACCGAACACCTTAGGGAGTGTTCGGCGTCGCGAGTTTTGGCATTATATGCATCAGCTCCGAATCATGTCTTTGGTCAAATGTTGGGTTGCCCGGCTCCTGAGTTCGGCTACCTTACGTTCCGCTCTATTGGCTAAGGTAGCACCAGGAGAACTACTGCGATTGTGCCCCCGGTTCGGCCGGGCGAGCACCTCAGTAGAGAAAGTCATGAGACTGGTCAGCCACTCGATGACCTATCGGAATCTATCGGATTCCTCAGCTTTAACAAAGGGCCGCTTCCCGGTCAGGCACATACGCGCCCTGAATTCAGACGAGCGCAGTTGCCACCAAGGAGCTACCTAAAGAGTCTCATTGTCAAACTCCTATGGCTAAGTGAAAGTGTTAAAGCATTATAGTCCGGTTGCCTGGCCCGCTGCGCTATCACCTCCTTTGTAGGACCAAGACGTTGGGTTAAGTGTGAAAATGCGTCTTCTGCGAGCACCCCCGCACTATGTGCGTGGGGGCTGAAGCCAACGACTGCCATCTTTCAGATTCTATATATATATATATATATATATATACATATATATCTTAAAACGGCCGCACAGGAGATGTTCCCAATACTTGGAGGCACAAGTATAAAAAAGGCCACTGTAGTTTATCAAAATATTACTTTATAATTACATATGCTATCATAACATAGCATATTTTCGGCACTGCATCTCTATTACACGAGCGCCTTCAAGAACTTCCTGAAAATAGTGCTCGGAGGGTACTCGGCTTTTGTCCGAATCTCGGGACACAACAACGGTGGTCTCCATCTCTGCCCAGTATGTCTTAACACGGGCAAGAGCCATCCTAGCGCCCTCTATGCATGCTGACCTCTTCATTGCATTTATACGCGGCACCGCGTCAAGGAATTGCTGCACCAAGCTGAAATAACTCTTCGGCTCCGATCTCCCCGGCCACAGGTGACCCATGACGTACTTCATGGCGAGTCCAGACAACCTATTCAGTTCGGCCCATTGAGCCAAACGATCATCCACTGCTAGTGGACGCTCTGGATTGTGAAACTGCGACCAGAAAAGCTTTTCCACTTCGCGATCTTTCTGATCTTGAAAGTGTTCGGTCGCATCAGCAGCACTCGCTGCCAAGTCCAGATAGGTATCCTCCACACTCCACATCCGGTCCAATGGAGCAAACTTCGGATCGCAAAATTTCCTTCGCAGCATAAAGGGATTTCCAGCCGCAATCTGTTCGGCCTGACGCAGCTCCTCCTTCGCAGCTCTCATCGCAGAGCGCGCGTCCTTGGCATTGGCAACGGCCTTCTCTAAGTACATCTGTTTCGCCTGGTCTTATTTTTCAAGAAGTTTGCAACGGTCGGTAGCGCTTTTTAACATTTCGGCCATCTCGGCCATCTCCTCCTTGCTTCGGCAATGAGCAGCCTGTTTGGCTCTCAGCTCTTCAAGGGCCTTCTCGGCAGCCGCATCACTTTTTCTGGCTTGCTCCTTAGCTCGGGCAAGTTCTGCCCTAAGATTCTCCACGGCGGCCGTACCATCTGCGTCAAGCACACACATTGTAAGACACTGGCATGAAGCTCGTCTTACTTGATGCCGCCCGAAGAATTACATACCTTGAGCCTCATCAAGCCGCTTGTTGACAAGCGCGATGTCGGCATCTGCCACGTCCAGTTGCCGCTTTAGTTCGGCCACATCATCAGTTCGGCTTGATTCCGGACACCTCGCCACCTACATTCAAAGGCGACATCTTATACCTGGGATTATGATCCTCTACGTGCCATCATTTCTTGACAGCGCGCAGAGTCTCAGGGGCTACTATCTACACAGGGCGCACCTTACTTATGTGCAACTGACAAAAGTGTACATTATCTAACGTACCTCAAAACCCGTCAGTAAACTTTTGACGGCCTCATGCAATCCGCTTTCTGCGGATGAAATCCTTTCAATCACTGTGCCCATCAATGCACGGTGCTCCTCTGAGATAGAAGCTCGCCCCAGCAGAATCTTTAGCTCCTCCGGCCGAACACCAGACGGTGCCGGACTTGTCCTATGGCCTCTTTCGAAGGCCGGACGCGGAGATCCTTGGGGGGGCACATAGCTATCTTCCGCCCCTGCCGGATTCAGAGAAACCCTCCGCGACGACACCTCAGGGTCGCCCGCCTCGCTAGGCGGTACAGTAGGGGGAGGCGTCCCACTCTCCATCATCTCTGGAAGAAGATCCCCCGAAGACGAGCTCTGCTGAGAGGGGCTGAGGTCCGAGCTACAAGGTAAAATTTCGGTTAATCTTCTCATATATAAATCAAGGATTTCTCTCACCCCTCAAAAGGAAAACCTCTCTCTACTTACGGCTCGCTGGAGGGCTGATCCCTTTGAGGGCGTAGTTCAGCAGAGGAACTCCCCGGCGTCGGACCCTCTGACGAGGATTTTCTCCCCCGCTTCGGGGCCATGGTCTCCGAGTCTTCAGAGGCGGCCCTCTTCTTCCCCTTGGGAGAGGAATAGTCGGTTCCTCCCTTCGGAGCAGCCTCCTTCGAGGAGGCCATAGTTCCCTTGTCCTTCCCCTTACTTCCCTCCAAAGGCATTATCTTCAACATCCTGACAAGCACGGGATCCGGCCTGGTTTCGGGAAGGGGAGCCGGACACCTGATCAGCTTTGCCTTCGCTATCCACTCCTGTTTAAAAGGACAGCTCTTTTAGGGGCAAGTTTATGATGATTATATGGATAGTAGGTCCGGGCACAAGGTTACTTACTTCGGTATCCGGGCGATTGCAGCTTAGGCCTGTGTCCTCGGTCAAATCCGGACACATCATTTCTGATCCGAAGAATAGTTTATACATCTCCACGGGCGTTGCGCCCATAAAATGATGGAGATCTCGTGGTCCCTTCGGATTAAACTCCCACAGACGAAGGGAGCGACTTTTGCCGGGCAGTGTTCGGCGAATCAGCATGACCTGCGTCACCTTGACCAGGCTGAGGTCTCTTTCTAAGAGATCCCTGATGCGGCCCTGCAACAAGGGCACGTCTTTGGATAACCCCCAATCTAATCCTTTGTTGACACATGACGCTAGCCGTGATGGGGGACCCGAGCAAAAGGCAGGAGGCGCCGCCCACTTGGCGATCCTGGGAGCGGTGATATAGAACCATTCTCGTTGCCACAAGCCGAGCTCCTCTTGAAAGGAGCCCTCGGGCCATGGAGCATCAGCATTCTTACTTATGACAGCGCCTCCGCACTCTACGTGCCGTCCCTCGATCATCTTCGGCTCCACTCCAAAAGTCTTGAGCCATAATCCAAAGTGAGGAGTAACACGGAGGAACGCTTCGCACACAACGATGAATGAGGAAATGTGGAGGATGGACTCCAGAGCTAAGTCATGAAATTCCAGCCCGTAATAAAACAGCAGCCCCCTCACAAAGGGATCCATCGGGAAGCCTAACCCCCGAAGGAAGTGAGACATGAACACTACGCTCTCACCGGGCTAGGGACTGGGAATAGCCTGTCTTTGAGCAAGCAACCTATGCGAAATTTCGGCGGTCAAGAACTTAGCCACTCTCAACTTTAGCACGTCCTCCTCCGTGACAGAGGAGGGCATCCATCGGCCTTGAAGGTCGGAACCGGACATTGTCGAAAGTCCGAAGCGCCTGGAATCTGGAGCCTAGGGTGTTGGAACTCGAGGCGACGGGCGAACTCGTTTGAGATAGGAAAAAGGAGTAAGGCCTTGGTCTCTTTATAAGAGGTTGAATACCTGGAGCCCTCCCCGTAACCGTTTAGGACTCGCTTTTAATCGAGAAAACATGCTAACGGGCACGATTGGGTTACCCACGTCCGTATTGATGAGAATCCCGTAAAAGGGGGCACACGATCTCTGCTTTGACAAGACGTGCCAAGAAAACCACCTCGCAAAACACGCTGAGGTGGAAAAGTGAAAATGATTCGAGTGAAGGACTTGGCTGTAGTGTGATGACGCACTGCGGAATACGTCAGCAGATTTGATTTTTGTTAATATTATTCTCTCTATGGCAATATGTGGAAGCTTATTTTGCAGAGCCGGACACTACTATTGGTGTTTACAATCTTCTATGAAGGACTTGGAGGAGGAACCCGCCTTGCAATGCCGAAGACAATTTGCGCGCCGGACTCGTCGTCATTGAAGCCTGGTTCAGGGGCTACTGAGGGAGTCTTGGATTACGGGGTGTTCGGGTAGCCGGACTATACCTTCAGCCGGACTCCTAGACTATGAAGATACAAGATTGAAGACTTCGTCCCGTGTCCGGATGGGACTTTCCTTGGCGTGGAAGGCAAGCTTGGCGATGCGGATATTCAAGATCTCCTACCATTGTAACCGACTTTATGTAACCCTAACCCTATCCGGTGTCTATATAAACCAGAGGGTTGTAGTCCGTAGGCAATAAACTCCATACACAACAATCATACCATAGGCTAGCTTCTAGGGTTTAGCCTCCTTGATCTCGTGGTAGCTACTCTTGTACTACCCATATCATCAATATTAATCAAGCAGGAGTAGGGTATTACCTCCATCGAGAGGGCCCGAACCTGGGTAAAAAACATCGTGTCCCTTGTCTCCTATTACCATCCGGCCTAGACGCACAGTTCGGGACCCCCTACCCGAGATCCGCCGGTTTTGACACCGACAGTCAGTAATACTGTGCAGCAAATAGTACCACTCCGATATAGAGGAAGTAAAATAACCGGCTTATTATATATAGCCACTCTTGGCTACATGGATGATATAGTAAGACATGGAAAAACAAAAATGGTGGCAGCTAGTGGGTAAAAAGTACTCCAAGGTAAAAAGTACTCCTACTAGTACGTAAGTAGAGTACTAGTACAACAATGAAAGAGAAGGCGAGAGGGTTAAAAAATGGAATACCTGGGTAGATGGTGACTGTCCGATCGTGGTAGATTGTGTGACCATGTTGCACATCAGTGGTACCATGGGTAGCGACTACTAAGATAGTTGATCCCAATATGCCAAAGTCAGCTACAAGGTTCCAGGTTCGACCGAATTGTGGATGCAAATGCACATCCAGGATCGGCGATCTTATTTTGATCGCGGGTTGACTGGTCCATGCAAATTAATGGAGTACCGTTAGGGATGTAAATGATGGTTTGTGCATTCCGTTTGTAATCTCCCGTATGGTAGGATGGCAACCAGATGAAACAAGTCCCCTGGCTTGTCACCGCAAAGATGCGGCCTAGATGGCGCATGGCGTCTTCGAACGTGTAGGGGTACAAATCTGCTGCCGCCAGCATGTGCCAGCCTCTGCCGTTACTGCCTCTTGCATTGATGACAATCCTTATGTGGAACACCGCGATGAGATAGTAATCGTCGTAGCCGCGTCGCTTTGTCGGTGGGTCCGCAATTGCTATCTTCTTCAATCTCATGTCAGCATCATCATACGTATTCAAGCCCAGCTAGTCTGGAAGGCCGATCCCAATGGTGGAGAAGGGGTCTACCCGAACGGCCGCACTGCTGTGGATGTTGTGCAAAATGATGGTGGTATCCGGCTGGAGGTATGCAAGCCAATCTTCATTTGCACCGACCCAGACCTATATAAGATGGTGGGCAGCGAAGAAATTACGGGATGGAAATGGAATAACTAAGTACTACATGATCAAACTCCATTACTGACCTGCTCATCGGACAAAATCCGACTACCTCTCAACGTCGGCAACTCTAGCGGAGTCAACGTGCAACCATGGCCAGGGAGCGGTGGACTGTTCGAAGGATTGTCCCATAGAAGAAACTTCTCCTCGAGGAAGCATGGAAGATCAACAAGCATGGACTTTTCCCAAGCCTTTTTAAGCATCGTCTTGAAAAAGTTGGTGCAGGAAGCACCGAGTCTTGCGGCGGTGAGGATGTCGGAGCGGCGTGCAATTTCTCCCAGAGGATCGTCGTCCAAGGTCTCCCAGCCCCGACGAGGAGGAGAACCGCCTGGCGAATCCATGGGAGCAGCGACAAACTGCCTTCTGTTCGGAGGGAGGGGAACTGGCGAGGAGGAGATAAGAGCGTAGTAACCACATGGCATCGTCCCGTCCAACTGTAGATCGTTCCTTAGCAAAGGGGTGAGGCTATTATTTACTACTAGTACTAGCATTATGGGACGTCACGGGATTGCATTATACTGTAAATAATAGCACTAGTAAAATTTTTTGGCACTAGCTAGCAGTTTTTGGCGTGGATTAAGAAATTTTGGGTATGTTTTTGCTATTTTTTGTACACGCCAATGCTACGTCTTGAGCTTGCGTTGGTTTTCCCCGAAGAGGAAGGGATGCTGCAGCAGAGTAGCGTAAGTATTTCCCTTAGTTTTTGAGAACCAAGGTAACAATCCAGTAGGAGCCCACGCTCAAGTCCCTCGTACCTGCACAAAGAGATAGCTACTCGCAACCAACGTGATTAGGGGTTGTCAAGCCCTTCACGGTCACTTACGAGAGTGAGATCTTATAGATAGAATATTTTTGGTATTTTTGATATAAAGATGCAAAGTAAAAAGTAAAAGCAAAGTAAATAGCAAAACAATATAAAAGTGATAGAGATTGACCCGGGGGCCATAGGTTTCACTAGTGGCTTCTCTCAAGAGCATAAGTATTCTACGGTGGGTGAACAAATTACTATTGAGCAATTGATAGAATTGAGCATAATTAAGAGAATATCTAGGCATGATCATGTATATAGGCATCACGTCCGTGACAAGTAGATCGAAACGATTCTGCATCTACTACTATTACTCCACTCATCGACCGCTATCCAGCATACATCTAGAGTATTAAGTTAAAAACAGAGTAACGCCTTAAGCAAGATGACATGATGTAGAGAGATAAATTCATGCAATATGAAATAAACCCCATCTTGTTATCCTCGATGGCAACGATACAATACGTGCCTTGCTGCCCCTTCTGTCACTGGGTAAGGACACCGCAAGATCGAACCCAAAGCTAAGCACTTCTCCCATGGCAAAACTACCAATCTAGTTGGCCAAACCAAATGAATAATTCGAAGAGACCTGCAAAGATAACCAATCATGCATAAAATAATTTAGAGAAGATTCAAATATTATTCATAGATAGACTTGATCATAAACCCACAGTTCATTGGTCTCAACAAACACACCGCAAAAATAAGATTACATCGAATAGATCTCCACAAGAGAGGGGGAGAACTTTGTATTGAGATTCAAAGAGAGAGAAGAAGTCATCTAGCTACTAACTATGGACCCAAAGGTCTGAGGTAAACTACTCACACTTCATCGGAGGGGCTAGGATGATGTAGAAGCCCTCCGTGATGACGGCCCTCTTCCGGCGGAGCTCTGGAACAGGCCCCAAGATGGGATCTCGTGGATACAGAAAGTTGCGGCGGTGGAATTAGGTTTTTGGCTCCTGTTCTGATCGTTTGGGGGTACGTGTGTATATATAGGAGGAAGGAGTACGTCGGTGGAGCACCGAGGGGCCCACAAGGCAGGGGGCGCGCCCTAGGGGGAGGCGCCCCCTACCCTCGTGACCACCTCTTTGATCCCTTGTAGTAGGGTCCAAGTCTCCTGGATTACATTCGGTGAGAAAATCACGTTTCCGAAGATTTTATTCCGTTTGGACTCTGTTTGATATTCTATTTATCCAAAACACTGAAATACGCAAAAAACAGCAATTCTGGGCTGGGTCTCCGGTTAATAGGTTAGTGCCAAAAATAATATAAAAGTGGAAAATATAGCCCAATATAGTCCAAAACAGTAGATAATATAGCATGGAGCAATCAAAAATTATAGGTACGCTGGAGACGTATCAGGCATCCCCAAGCTTAATTCCTGCTCATCCTCGAGTAGGTAAATGATAAAAGGAGAATTTTTGATGCGGAGTGCTACTTGGCATAATTTCAATGCCAATCTTCTTAATTGTGGTATGAATATTCAGATTAGAAAGATTCAAGACAAAAGTTTATATTGACATAGAAAATAATAATACTTCAAGCATACTAACAAAGCAATTATGTCTTCTCAAAATAACATGGCCAAATAAAGTTATCCCTACAAAATCATATAGTCTGGCTATGCTCCATCTTCCCCACACAAAGTATTTAAATCATGCACAACCCCGATGACAAGCCAAGCAATTGTTTCATACTCTAACTTTTTCAATCTTCATGCAATACATGAGCGTGAGCCATGGATATAGCACTATAGGTGGAATAGAATGGTGGTTGTGGAGAAGATAAAAAGGAGAAGATAGTCTCACATCAACTAGGCGTATCAACGGGCTATGGAGATGCCCATCAATAGATATCAATGTGAGTGAGTAGGGATTGCCATTCAGCGGATGCACTAGAGCTATAAATGTATGAAAGCTCAACAAAAGAAACTAGTGGGTGTGTATCTTACTTGCTTGCTCACGAAGACCTAGGGCAATTTGAGGAAGCCCATCATTGGAATATACAAGCCAAGTTCTATAACGTAAAATTCCCACTAGTATATGAAAGTGACAACATATGAAACTCTCTATATGAAGAACATGGTGCTACTTTGAAGCACAATATATGAGACTTACTATATCATGGTGCTACTTTGAAGCACAAGTGTGGAAAAAAAGGATAGTAGCATTGCCCCTTTTTTATGCATTTATATTATTTTTTGGGCCTTCTTTTTTTTTCTTTGGCCTTTCTCTTTTTCTTGGGACAATGCTCTATTGAATGATGATCATCACACTTCTATTTATTTACAACTCAATGATTACAACTCGATACTAAAACAAAGTATGACTATATGAATGCCTCCAGCGGTGTACCAGGATATGCAATGAATCAAGAGTGACAAGTATGATAGAATTATGAATGGTGGCTTTGCCACAAATATTATGTCAACTACATGATCATGCTAAGCAATATGATAATGATGGATGTGTCATGATGAACTAGATGGTGGAAAGTTGCATGGCAATATATCTCGGAATGGCTATGGAAATGCCATAATAGGTAGGTATGGTGGCTGTTTTGAGGAAGGTATATGGTAGGTGTATGATATCGGCGAAAGGTGCGCGGTATTTGAGAGGCTAGCAAGGGTGGAAGGGTGAGAGTGCGTATAATCCATGGACTCAACATTAGTCATAAAGAACTCATATACTTATTGCAAAAATTTAGAAGTTATCAAAGCAAAGTATTACGCGCATGCTCCTAGGGGGATAGATTGGTAGGAAAAGACCATCGCTCGTCCCCGACCGCCACTCATAAGGAAGACAATCAATAAATAAATCATGCTCCGACTTCATCACATAACGGTTCACCATACGTGCATGCTACGGGAATCACATACTTCAACACAAGTATTCTTTAAATTCACAACTACTCAACTAGCATGACTTTAATATTATCACCTCCATATCTCAAAACAATTATCATGCTTCAATCTTTTATTAGTATTCAACACACTCAAAAGAAAGTTTCACAAATCTTGAATACCAAGCATATTATTATTAGGCAAATTACCATGCTATTAAGAGACTCTCAAATTAATTTAAGTGAAGCATGAGAGATCAATAGTTTCTTTAAAACGAATCCACCACTGTGCTCTAAAAAATCTAAGTGAAGCACACAGAGCAAAATTATAACGCTCAAAAGATATAAGTGAAGCACATAGAGCAAAATTATCTATCTCAAAAGACATAAGTGAAGCACATAGAGCAGAATTATCTAGCTCAAAAGATATAAGTGAAGCACATAGAGCGAAATTATGTAGCTCAAAAGATATAAGTGAAGCACATAGAGTATTCTATCAAATTTTAATTCATGTATGGCTCCCTCAAAAGGGTGTACTGCAAGGATGATTGTGGCATACTAACAAACAAAGACACAAATAATACAATACGCTCCAAGCAAAACACATATCATGTTGGTGAATAAAAATATAGCTCCAAGTAAATTACCGATGGAAGTGGACGAAAGAGGGGATGCCTTCCGGGGCATCCCCAAGCTTTGACTTTTTAGTGTCCTTGGATTATCTTGGGGGTGCCTTGGGCATCCCCAAGCTTACGCTCTTGCCACTCCTTGTTCCATAATCCATCAAAAGAATTCACCCAAAACTTGAAAACTTCACAACACAAAACTCAAAATAGAAAACTCGTGAGCTCCATTAGCGAAAAAAAAGACCACTTCAAGGTACTGTAATGAAATTATTCTTTATTTATATCGGTGTTAAACATACTGTATTCCAACTTCTCTATGGATTATAAACTATTTTACTAGCCATATATTCATCAAAATAAGCAAACAACACACGAAAAACAGAATCTGTCAAAAACAGAAGAGTCTGTAGTAATCAGTATCTAGCGCAAAATCTGGAACCCCAAAAATTCTAAAATAAATTTCTTAACGTGAGGAATTTATCTATTAATCATATGCAAAAAGAATTAACTAAATAGCAATCTTCAAATAAAAATGACAGCAGTTCTCGTGAGCGCTAAAGTTTCTGTTTTTTTACAGCAAGTTCAACAAGACTTTCCCCAAGTCTTCCCAACGGTTCTACTTGGCACAAACACTAATTAAACACAAAAAACACAATAAAAACAGAGGCTAAATAATTTATTTATTAAATAACAGCAAATATAAATATTGGGTTGACTCCCAACAAGCGCTTTTCTTTAAATCCTTAAAGCTAGGCGTTGATAATTTTAATGATGCTCACATGAAAGACAAGAATTGAAGCACAAACAGTGCATCATAAAACACGTGACAAACACGTATAAGTCTAACATACTTCCTATGCATAGGCATTTTATAGGCAAACAAATTATCAAGGCAAGCGAAAACTAGCATATGCAAGGAAGCGAAAGGAGACAATAGCAATCTCAACATAACGAGAGGTAATCTAGTAACATGAAAATTTCTACCACCATATTTTCCTCTCTCATAATAATTATATGTAGGATCATAAGTAAATTCAACAAAATAGCTATCTCATAAAATATTTTCAACACAATCCACATGCATGCAAAGTTGACACTCTTCCAAAATAGTGGGATTAACATTAACTAAAGTCATGACCTTTCCAAACCCACTTTCAATATTATTGCAAACATTATAATCAATCTCATATTCATCATGGGGTTTAAATAAATTTTCAAGATCAAAAGAAGAATCACCCCAATCATGATCATTGAAACAAGTAGAGGATATAGCAAAATTAGCATCCCCAAGCTTAGGGTTTTGCGTATTATCAGCACAATTGACATCAAGAGAATTTATAATAAAATCATTGCAATCATGCTTTTCATTCAAAGATCTATCATGAACCACTTCATCACAATTTTCAGATTTACGGATTTTAGGAAAAAGCTTATAAAGATAATCTAGTGCATCCAAATCACTAGGAATTGGTTCATCATAATTGGATCTCTTAAAAAGATTGGCAGGCGGATGAGGATCCATAGATATTAGCTTCTCTGTTTAGTAATAAATAAATGACTATTCCAACCATACGAGCAAACAAGAAACGGGAAAAACAGGCAAATAGAGAGGGAGGATAGGGAGAGAAAGAGGGCGAATAAAACGGCAAGGGTGAATTCGGGGGAGAGGAAAACGAGAGGCAAATGGCAAATAATGTAATACGAGAGATAGGGATTGTGATGGGTTCTTGGTACGTTGACTTTTTGCGTAGACTCCACGGCAACGGCACCAGAAATCCTTCTTTCTACGTCTTGAGCTTGCGTTGGTTTTCCCCGAAGAGGAAGGGATGATGCAGCAGAGTAGCGTAAGTATTTCCCTCCGTTTTTGAGAACCAAGGTATCAATCCAGTAGGAGCCCACGCTCAAGTCCCTCGTACCTGCACAAAGCGATAGCTACTCGCAACCAACACCTTTCATGGTCACTTACGAGAGTGAGATCTGATAGATAGAATATTTTTGGTATTTTTGATATAAAGATGCAAAGTAAAAATTAAAATCAAAGTAAATAGCAAAACAATATAAAAGTGATAGAGATTGATATGATGAGAATAGACCCGGGGGCCATATGTTTCAGTAGTGGCTTCTCTCAAGAGCATAAGTATTCTACTTTGGGTGAACAAATTACTGTTGAGCAATTGATAGAATTGAGCATAATTATGAGAATATCTAGGCATGATCATGTATATAGGCATCACGTACGTGACAAGTAGATCGAAATGATTCTGCATCTACTACTATTACTCCACTCATCGACCGCTATCCAGCATGCATCTAGAGTATTAAGTTAAAAACAGAGTAACGCCTTAAGCAAGATGACATGATGTAGAGAGATAAATTCATGCAATATGAAATAAACCCCATCTTGTTATCCTCGATGGCAACGATACAATACGTGCCTTGCTGCCCCTTCTGTCACTTGGTATGGACACCGCAAGATCGAACCCAAAGCTAAGCACTTCTCCCATGGCAAGAACTACCAATCTAGTTCGCCAAACCAAACGGATAATTCGAAGAGACTTGCAAAGATAACCAATCATTCATAAAATAATTCAAAGAAGATTCAAATATTATTCATAGATAAACTTGATCATAAACATACAATTCATTGGTCTCAACAAACACACCGCAAAAAGAAGATTACATCGAATAGATCTCCACAAGAGAAGGGGAGAACTTTCTATTGAGATTCAAAGGGAGAGAAGAAGCCATCTAGCTACTAACTATGGACCCGAAGGTCTGAGGTAAACTACTCACACTTCATCGGAGGGGCTAGGATGGTGTAGAAGCCCTCAGTGATGACGACCCTCTTTCAGCGGAGCTCTGGAACAGGCCCCAAGATGGGATCTCGTGGATACAGAAAGTTGCGGCAGTGGAATTAGGTTTTTGGCTCTTGTTCTGATCGTTTGGGGGAACGTGTGTATATATAGGAGGAAGGAGTAGGTCGGTGGAGCACCGAGGGGCCCACGAGGTAGGGGGCGCGCCCTAGGGGGGGCGCCCCCACCCTCGTGACCACCTCTTTGATCCCTTGTAGTGGGGTCCAAGTCTCCTGGATCACGTTCGGTGAGAAAATCATGTTTCCGAAGATTTTATTCCGTTTGGACTCCGTTTGATATTCTGTTTATCCGAAACACTGAAATAGGCAAAAAAACAACAATTCTGGGCTGGGCCTCCGGTTAATAGGTTAGTCCCAAAAATAATATAAAAGCGGAAAATAAAGCCCAATATAGTCCAAAACAGTAGATAATATAGCATGGAGCAATCAAAAATTATAGATACGTTGGAGGCGTATCAGCCAACTAGTGTCAAAAAACGTCTTGCATTATCAGCCAACTAGTACTACTTTCTCAACTAGTAGTGTAATGTACTGTACTTCTAGTATAGTGCACCAGTTTTGAACTCTTGAATCTCACGGCCAAGGAGCTACTGTTGGAAGTGGAGTGTACTACGTACTGTTCTCTAGAACCATCGTTGTACTATCAATGTAGGGAAACTACACCTGCGTAGTGGCCTAGTGGAGAGGAAAACGAGAGGCAAATGGCAAATAATGTAATGAGGGAGATAAGGGTATGTGATGGGTACTTGGTATATTGACTTCTGCGTAGAACTCCCCGGCAACGGCACCAGAAATCCTTCTTGCTACCTCTTGAGCACTGCGTTGGTTTTCCCCGAAGAGGAAGGGATGATGCAGCAAAGTAGCTTAAGTATTTCCCTCAGTTTTTGAGAACAAAGGTATCAATCCAGTAGGAGGCTACGCGTGAGTCCCTCGTACCTGCACAAAACAAATAAATCCTCGCAACCAATGCGATAAGGGGTTGTCAATCCCTACACGGCCACTTATGAGAGTGAGATCTGATAGATATGATAAGATAATATTTTTGGTATTTTTGTGATAAAGATGCAAAGTAAAATAAAAAGCATAGTAAAAGCAAAGGAAATAACTAAGTATTGGGAGATTAATATGATGAAGATAGACCCGGGGGCCATAGATTTCACTAGTGGCTTCTCTCGAGAGCATAAGTATTCTACGGTAGGTGAACAAATTACTGTTGAGCAATTGAGAGAATTGAGCATAGTTATGAGAATATCTAGGTATGATCATGTATATAGGCATCACGTCCGAGACAAGTAGACCGACTCCTGCCTGCATCTACTACTATTACTCCACTCATCGACCGCTATCCAGCATGCATCTAGAGTATTAAGTTAATGAAAACAGAGTAACGCCTTAAGCAAGATGACATGATGTAGAGGGATAAACTCATGCAATATGATGAAAACCCCATCTTGTTATCCTCAATGGCAACAATACAATACGTGCCTTGCTGCCCCTACTGTCACTGGGAAAGGACATCGCAAGATTGAACCCAAAGCTAAGCACTTCTCCCATTGCAAGAAAGATCAATCTAGTAGGCCAAACCAAACTGATAATTCAAGAGACTTGCAAAGATAATCAATCATACATAAAAGAATTCAGAGAGGATTAAAATATTGTTCATAGATAAACTTGATCATAAACCCACAATTCATCGGTCTCAACAAACACAACGCATAAAGAAGATTACATCGAATAGTTCTCCACAAGAGAGGGGGAGAACATTCTATTGAGATCCAAAAAGAGAGAAGAAGCCATCTAGCTACTAACTATGGACCCGTAGGTCTAAGGTAAACTACTCACACTTCATCGGAGGGGCTATGGTGTTGATGTAGAAGCCCTCCGTGATCGATGCCCCCTCCGGCGGAGCTCCGGAACAGGCCCCAAGGTGGGATCTCATGGATATAGAAAGTTACGGTGGTGGAATTAGGGTTTTGTCTCCGTATCTGATCCTTGGGGGTACATAGGTATATATAGGAGGAAGTAGTACGTCGGTGGAGCAACAGGGGGCCCACAAGGGTGGAGGGCGCACCTAGGGGGGTAGGCGCACCCCCTACCTCGTGGCCTCTTCTTTTGTGTCTTGACGTAGGGTCCAAGTCTCCTGGGTCTTGTTCATTGAGAAAATCACGTTCCCGAAGGTTTCATACCGTTTGGACTCCGTCTGATATTTCATTTCCTCAAAACCCTAAAACAGGCAAAAAAACAGCAATTCTGGGTTGGGCCACCGGTTAATAGGTTAGTCCCAAAAATAATATAAAAGTGGATAATAAAGCCCAATAATGTTCAAAACAGTAGATAATATAGCATGGAGCAATCAAAAATTATAGATACGTTGGAGACGTATCACTCATCACCGGCGCCACCGACGAACACACATCTGTACTGTTTGAAGTAATGTTCAGGAAAAATAATGATTTGAGGGGGAATAACAGGATAGAAGGTCAGATGTGGGTCCCTCGTGTCAACGGTCAAACAAAATGTGTTGGTTTAAGATGCCTCGTCAGCACGGATGTGTGGGCCAACCCTGTCATAAATGGGTTTAAACTAGCCTAATCGGTAGGTAGTAGTTTTTGGCGTGGATTAAGAAATTTTGGGTATGTTTTTGCTATTTTTGTATAATAGATTCTTCTTACGGCTGGTTGAAAGTGGTAGTTTTTTGTTAAATACCCTACATATTGTAAGTAGGAGTGGCAGTTAAGCTTTGGAACCCAATAAGCAAGGCTAGTTACATAGTGCATATCCGTACATGATTGAAAGTAAATATCAACCATGAGTGACTAATATCTTGATGGAAAACTCGAAACTATGGAATACTAGGGAAAAAATTGCATGGTTGGAAATACTTGCAATGTTCATGTGCGTTGCAATGAATCCTAATTAGAATAATACTTATTCACAAACTTGATACAAAACACTCTAATTTTGATATACATATATCACTAGAGATATATTATGTTTCAATTAGAATATATTCCTTGGGCTGTTTTGGTGAGGTCAGGGAGGGATGTGGTTGGTTTTAAGATACTAATTATGGGTTTTTCTGCAAATTGGTAGACAAGTGGGATGATTGTGAGAAAAGGCAACAACTTACCTCACAGTCCTTAGATGTAGATCTAATGGTCACAAACAACGGCTGGCAGACACACCATCATCACCAACTTAGTCTTCTGTAGGAGTACTAGGAAGATCCGTGCATTACACGGAACATCAAGATGCATTTTTTTAATAAAAACACTCATTGTGATTGACCCATGCAGGAGTAATGCCATGTGTAAAAACTAATGATATCTCGAGAAATAGGATATAAGGTGAAGAGGAGTGGGGCGTGGTGGTGATTGGTGGTCGGACTGAGCGGAGGCATGGGGATTGATGACGCCGGCAGCGGCCACCAGGACAGTTTGTTCCAGAGGCTTCCTTTCTTAATTTCTCAACAATGAGGTTGTTGGAGATAAGGATTAACGAGGGAAGGCCTTGTCTGCAAATGTGGAGAGGGGTGTGGGTATCTTTTAGTTTAATTTCCATCAGTCAGATATAGATCGGACGGTCTATATTGCAAGATGGCATGCATACCATCATCACCACCTCGGTTTTTTATAAGAGAAGAAATATAAGTATGGAGATACAAACATATTATCGATACTTGTTTCCGAAAACTAGCATCTACATTCTATTCAATGCCTCAGCATGTGAGGCCTTATCACAATGACTTCTCGATTGTGTAAAACAAAGGTTTTCTCGTTGCCGATAAGGAGGGGGTGACGACGACGCGCTTTTTGGCTTTCTCTAGTCCTAGTAGTCATACTAGGAGGTCTAAGAACATGTAGATTTATTATTTTTCATGTCTTGTGTTCGCCGTACTGCCATGACTGTTGATGAATAGACGGTAAGTTATTCACGGGGAAACCCTTGTTGAGCGTGTTTGCGAGAGAGAGAGAGAGAGAGAGAGAGAGAGAGTGTGCATGTGTGATATGTTTAGAGACTGAGGCAATGATAATAGATTCTTTGTGTCTATGTGTGTGGAGGATAGAGAGAGACATGTACATGGGGCTTTGTGTTGTGTAACATGGAGACACATATACATAATTAGAGAGTGAGCGTGCGAGATACACATGCTGACATGGGGAGAGATAAGGATCCAGATTAATGGGTGTTTGTGCACGCATTTGTGTGTGAGAGGGAGTGTGTGTATATGGAGTACAGAGACCACTAATGATGTAAACCTACTATAAGGGAAGGGGGAATGGTGTGACATGTGCAGTAGCGGGATAGCATGGGTGCGGGAGGGGGAGCAGACTATTTGGAAGAGACATCGATTGTGTGTGGGAGAGGGGTGTGAGAGCGAGAGAGAGAGAGAGAGAGCTAGCGACAGAGAGAGAGAGAGAGGAAGAGAGGGGGCGAGAGAGGGGGCGTTTGTGTCCATAAATGGTGTATAGATAGGGCGACAATGTTGATGTTGTTTGAAATTGGCCTATGTACGGAGACGCAAGGGAAGCGAGTCATTGTGTGTGTGATAGGGACTTCATGAGAGATCTAGAATAGATGGTGTAGAGAAGAATGTGCGAGATTGAGAATGATGATACATTAGGGAGCTATGGAAAGAGTCATGACATATATGTATACAGGGAGGAGCTGGGGAGGGTCCGCATGTGGGAGAGATAGAAAGAGGAGAGTGGTGCACAAGGAGACAAAGTGTGCTTGTTTTGCAGTGGGGGTTGTGTGTGAGGTGAGTGTGTGAGAACCACATAACTAGGGAGATAGACGTTTGGGGGCGACGTTTTGTGTGTATGGGAAAGATACACTCTACATAGTGCGTGTGCTTGGGAAAGAGAGATGCCGGGAGACCTATCTAGAGAGTGGGGGAGGAGATGTGTGCATGCCCAAGAGACAAAGTGATAGAGACCTATATTGGGATCCGGACTTTAGAAGAGAGAGGGGTGTTAATGTGCTCGTGTGTTGGTGTTTGGGGGAGAGAACGACTTCTCTCTCTGTGTGTGGGGGCGACAAGGGGGGGGGGTGGTGGCTTCAGATATAGAGTGAGGTGTCTATATTTGAGGGACTTTAGCGTAAATGAGATATACATGGTCAATTGTGTGTGCACTCAAGGTTGATCAATTTGTTTCACAGTTTGGACTATGAGATAACGATACTTTTGAACATGCGTGATATACTTTGATGTACCAAAATTACAAACCTAAGATTGGAATTTTGGAATTCGACTCCATCATTAGCTTCTGTAATTCGTTTAAATAGAGGTACATTTTTAAGCCGGTATTTCGTGATTTCAAATTCATATATCAAACCTAGAGATATACACATACGATCATGTTCAAACTTTATAATCATCCACTTTATTCATACACATACACATTTTTGCTTTTGTCATCATATTTAGGATAAACACATTTGGAATTTCATTTGAATTGGACCATATGATGGTATTTGCTTGTAGTAGCTCAATGATCCATATTTGAATTGAATGGACAATCTAAGTTTCGAGTTGGAGACATTGATTTTCAAAACATGCACTTTTTTGCGTGCAAAACAAACAAATGCTCGGCCATGATATCATAGTCGGTCGTACAAGAGCAGAATATAATTTTAGGCGCCAAAAGCTTTCAAACTTCCCGCTCACATCGAAATATCTCGTGCCCGAAAGTTTAGCCCTGCGATATTCCTGTTTTACCCCTGCCACATGAACGGAAAAGGGCTACTTTGGTAACTCCATTGTTTTCCCCTCTTTGCCCCCAACATTCTTCCCCAGAGCCCCTCCCCTTCCCCTCCCCGACCCCCCAACCACGGCAAGCCGCCGAATCAATCCTCCGCCACAGCGGTGGACCTCACACCCCGACGGATCTACCTTCCGCACCTTGGAACCCCCAACTGCCAACTCACCACTTCACCGGAGCCGCTTCAGCGACTGGCTTGTACACCGCTCCAGATCTCCTTGACCGCCATCATGGTCCACCGCACCAGATCTGCTTAACCGGCGCCATCGTCCACCACAATGTAGGCCCTTCACTGACTCCCTCATCCGTCCCTTCGCTGGCCCTTCATACAAGCCCTCGTCCACCGCAACAGATCCGCCTCACCGAAAGCACTGTACAACGCGCCTGCCGAAGCCTTCGTCCACTACACCTGACCCCTTCCACGGATGCCATATTCAACTCCACCGGCCCTGCTTTACCGACGCCACAGCCTCATCAGGTTATTTCGATCTGTACTCCTTCGGTTTTTCTCTTTATCGTGCAACTGTTCACTTACCACAGATCAACTTTCTTGTATGTCGATAGGCGCGGCAACTGTAGCACCAGAGCCGCTTCAACGACGGCGACAGCCGGCCCAAACTCAACCGCAACACGAGCATCATCTACGATCCTTAGCTATCAAGTATGCCAACGATGCCCATACGCCGCCGAGAATAAGGTACTATTATCCAACGACCGGCGCCTACGTTCACTTTCTTAGCATAAGCACCGCACCTTTGAATTTCTTCAGGGCATCATTCAGTTTTTCATGAGATGTGTTATTCTGCTTGCACCTGTAGGGCCATATTTCTAGCAGTGAACATGTTACATGTGCTAAATTACATACCAGTGCACATATAGTTAATATGCTTTAGTTTTGTCCTAAGTATTAATGTACTTCCTAGATATCACTGCCTACTATTTTACTTCTTGCATGTTATATTTATGAGAATGGTGTTGTTCTGATGCCACCTATTGGTTCCATCAAACTGCTTCATGTTCTCTATGCTTAATTACACATCAGCAAACAAGCATGTGGTTCCGCTGGATTTTGTTCGTTTTACCCTACATTTTCTGATGCTAGCTATTACATCACTACTACGAGCCTCTGTTCATTAATTTTGTGTGTGTTCTTGATCTTGCCAAGTGTATGACTAATTTGATGCTTCTATTAATTATGGAGCTGCCAACCCCATCAAGCAAAATATTTGTTCTTTCGGGGCTGGCACCTCGAACAAGCATAAAAATAGAGGGAAGCAGATATATTGTCGTGTATGAACACACCCTTCTTTCATTAGTTTAGATGAACCAATGATGATCAATTCGAACCAGTGCATGCGATTAAAATTAATTTTACCTAATTAGAGGGTGCAGAATAAACTACAACAAGTAGATTTGCAACCACGGGATGCTGACGATATCTTCAAAGAACATCGCAACAGCTACGAGGCTTCACAACAACATATGGTAAGCAAGTGTGTTTTAGTGCATGTGAAATGTAATGCATGTGGGCTGCTTTCTTGGCTTGTGCCCTCAACCTGTAATCCTACAGAATAACAAATAGTTTAGTTGTCTTCTTTGCTATATTGCTTGATTCGAATGCTTGTTTGTTACTTGCTACGCTATACCTGAGTTGGCCAATATGTCAGCAGTGCCTGCAGTACTAGCGTAAAGAAATGCATGCCTAGTTCATTTGAGTGCTTAAATTTTCCTCTGAACTTCATCACAAGACTGTCTTCGTAGTTTATATGAGGCCACACTGTTAAGTGCTTTCTTGGATTATTTCAACTACTTAGATGCCTTGGCAACTTAAATATAGTAGTGGTACACTCCCTTTCAACTAGGGATGTCAACTTGGTCCCGTTTAATCCCGATTAAAGTCCACTAGTGGTATGATAGTTCAAAAGAGTTTTTGTTTTTTGAGGAAAATGAACCAGGGAGCTAGCAAAAACTAACTAGATGGGACTGGCGGATGTCGTTTATTTGCCACTTACATCCCTAGTTTCATCTTACCATTTTAATTTCTTTTCGGCTGATGCTGCTTCAAACCATTTAAATATAGCTTGCCATGCTCGGCAATAATTCGTATGTCGTTTACCATGTAAGCTTACTGCCTGGATCATGCGATAACTATCTCTTACTTATGACCAGCGGAAACCTTTCAGGATGTCGTTCACACTAAGACACAATGTACAACCCCAGAATCTATTTGTGGAAGCAGTGCACCATCCATGTTACCAGATGGTAGCAGTTTAGAGGCAACACCGCCGAAGAGCAGTCTGAGCACAGATATTATAGTTCTTGAGGCTCTACTAGAGGCAGAAAGAGATGGTGTGTCTGCCATGAATGAGGTAATCTCGATCTTGAAGCTGGAAATTATGCAATTAGCTGCACGCATTATGCAAACCCAAGAATTGGAGGAAGTTAGAATGTTGCATTTGAAGACGGAGGAGGTCCTGCTGCTTCTGCTATCTGAAGCCCAGGGTAATCCTAGTTCTTCTTTAGATAGCAGTTGAAATTGTCATTACATTATTGTACTTGCATGTTGTGTCATGTCTTTGAATGGATTATGTTGTAAGATCCCATATGTTGTCCATGTGTTGTAATGATCCGAATTTTTTAGGTGAGGTAATCCTCAGTACTTGTATGATTGACATAAGGTGAACTGTTTTTTGTGTGAGCGTATTGTATTGGATGAAATAACTATTTGACTCAAAGTGTATCCAACCTACTGAATTCGAAGATCACGACATTTCTAAATCATAATCATATATAAAGGTGGAATAAATCTGTGTTGTGGTTTTGAAGAAATAAATAACAAAACATAGAATTATCCCTGTATATTCGTAATCAAATAAAAATTGGATTTATATTTAGTTGCCAGGGCCCAGGGCAAACGTGGATGCTAATTCTCCCATGTTTTGAACGAAGCGGCTAAACACCCACTATCATTTGTGGCTTCCCGAAGCAAGTGTTTGCGAGATGGAAATTACTGTCTACCCCTGACGCTTGACATCCTTATCGATCGGATTTAGATGCTTGTCGATAGGGGTAGACTAGTAACTTCAATCAGACGTGACACGACGGCCTCTGAGCCCATTCAGACACTGTGGGTGCCAAACGTGGGCACAAAACACATTTGATTCAAGCTCGTCCGAAAGACATGTGTCTCTCCCTCCATTTCCCCATTCATCCATGGTGGGCGGCAAAACAGACTCTCCTTGTCTGAAATCAATGTAGGCTAATATTTTAAATAGGGGCAGATGTGTAACTTCCCTCAAACGTGACACAACCGCCCTACCTGTCAGCCCCGTTCATACACCGTGGGCGCCAACTGTGGGCGGCAAAAAATGCTCTCCTCGCCCGAAATCGTTACCGGCAAATATTTGGGAGATGCGAGATTACCGTCCTATCCCCAACCGATGTGATGTCCAAAATTTTAAACGGGGGATAAGTTCGTAACTTTCCCACATTTCAGACAAGCGCGTCCCAAAGTTTGAGATCCCCCTCCCCCTCCATTTCCCCATTCATACACCGTCGATGCCACGACAACCTCCCCACTGTGGCCAGCCTCCTCCATCCGCCACCCCATCCTCCACCTTGCCAGAGCCGCTACCCCTACCCCGTCGTCCACTTCAAGAGATGGACGTCTCTCATCCACGGCGCCGGACCAGGATCCTTTCATCGTGTCGTCTCGCTTCATCGGCGCCATCGTCCACTTTGCTGTTGCCGCTCCTACAACCGCCTCGTCCACGCCAACAGGATTTATCCCCCAACCCATTCGTCTGCCATCTAAAGTCTTCTTCCCCGCCGTCGACAGCCATCGCACCCGCAGCACCCTCAACATATCAGGAGGGGCCTACACGGCATCGCAAGAGAGGTGGTACTCTTCAATATATATGTGCTTAAGTTATTGATCTCACCCAGAAAATAGATCTTAAATTGTTTACTGTACTTTTATTGTCGGTACCAAATCGTAGTGGCTAGTTGAATGCAAACATTGGTTGCGAAGTAGCTTTGTCTAGTTTGCACCTTCAGATCCGCCATGTCACAGTCACTATAATCGTAAAGCTTATGTTTTCCCCCCTTTATATTCACTACCATCATCGTAGGTGCTTCACTGCTTCGTGTCATGCTAGCACTGCTCCTCAAGACCTCAACCATCAAGCGAAACAACATGCCACTCATAATTCCAAAGCTTACGTGTTGAAATACGAATCTGATATGATGCTCATATTACTAAAACAGAGAACGTTTAATTGGTCACCTGATGTTCCTATATTCGTTTCGAAAAGCATGTGCGCCACCCACTGGTCCAGCTAGTTCCACTTTCCTGATTTTACTCTTGATGCTTAGGGTTTTCCCCTTTTATCTACTCTACTATGATCTGCGTAGGTGCTTTTCTGTCATCTAGCATTACTCCACCCTTCAAGCTAAACAACACAACACTCAACATTCCAAAGCTTAGTTGTTCAGATATGATTGTGATATGATACTGATATTTGTTAACGGACACATTTAATTGGTTAGCTAAAGGTCCCACTTGAGTTTCCAAATGCATGTCGCGACATATAGAGAGACAACAGAATTGCATTTCTTTGTCACTTGTTGACTGTACTTTCTTGTCCATACCAAATATTAGTTGTTATTTCAAAGCAAATATCGGTTGCTAACTACCATTTGTGCGGTTTGCAGCTTCAGATCTGCCATCCCACTGCCACGGTCAACACTATACTCATCATGCTTACGGTTTCCCCATTTTATGATGACCACGATCAGCCTACATGGTTCATGTCGTAATAGCACTGCTCCACCCATCGAGCTAAACAAGCTTAGTTGTACAAATTCAAATATCATATTATGCTGATATTAGTAAAACTAAGAGATGTTTAATTGGTCAGCTAAATGTTCCTACTTTAGTTTCGAAATGCATGTGAGCCACATATGGAGAGACCGGAAAGAATAGTATTTCTCTGTGCGCTCTGGTTCATCATGGGTGGCCAACCGACATTGTATAGAAAGACTTGTAATATCTTCAATCTGCTTGCTCTTCTACTCTTCTTTAAGACGATCTTGTTCTCTTGCGGTCGACTGGTCAGGTCGAGTTATTCTCCTTAGGATATTTTGAATCTGTCAGGTCAGGTCGACTTGTTCTTCTTTACTATATGTCGAAGCTGTCATCTACGAAGTATCATCACTTCTGGAGCTCTCATACTTTGAGTAGTAGGCCACATTATATTAATGCACACACCAAATTACAACATGCATGGCACCTTTTAGAAGAATTGCAAAGATAGCACAAAGGGGTTTACAAGGAGGAAGTATTGGATTAGAATCACTTCTACATTACAAAGATAATCTCACTTGTTTTTATGTTTTCATGCATGTCAGGTATTGAACATTATCAAAATGAATATGAGAATGGGCGCACGAGAGGAATATTGCGGAACAATCCACTGGCTAACAAACTTGGCATGTTGGAGGATGGCCTATCTTATTCACCCATCAAGGTGCATGCTCTAACTTGGCAAGGTTGTATTGGTCGCACATATTTTGCATCTGACCTCTTGCATTAGTTCTACTTTGTTACACCATCTGCTTAGTTTAAGCATCATATATTAGTATATGCCATACCTATCCATTTTCTGTACCTATTCCATGTGTCGTCATACTATGTTTTTCCAGTCAAATGTTGTTATTTCGTAATAGATGTCCAAATGGAACAGGGTGATTGCAGATCCTCAAGGAGTACAAACTAGGTATTTGGAAAAGGTAGTGATACCTGTTAAATCAGATAGATCGGCAGCCACAAAAAACACAGGCCCAACTGTAACAGACTTTACCCCTACTCCAGTGGCCAAACCCCTATTAGAACTGCTGACAGCCCAGCGTCAGGTACTGTCTATGATATCAATTCAAAATTTGAACTCCTAAATTTTTGCATGTGCCTTACCTTCTCTCTTGTATGAAAACTAATTTCAGATGAATCTCCTTGCTCAAAGGATCATAGGATCTCACGACAATACTAGGCTCTGCATTGCTCTTGTCAGTACCTCTTGCCCTTTGTCAGCATACTTACACTCATTGTTGTTTGATTATGTAGCATCACTGTAAATGTTCGTTTCTTTATCCTCCCTTTGCTTGAAATTATAAGATCTATATTTACTCTTAGATAAATGTAGATTTAACACAATGGTTATGAAGTTTTGGATTCCTCATGTAAGTACCTGTTGTCATGTACCCCTTTGTATCGAATTAATTGTTGATCAATTGGATGTATTTAGAACTTAATAGTGCTAGATACATCCATTTGAGCGACAACTAATAACGTACGGTGGTGGTATTACTGTACATGCATCACGAGATAGTTGATTGTCTAGCATTACTCTGCATCTTATCTGCCCTGCCCTCCACTTTCTCCAAATTATCATATCTACATTTACTCTTACCAAAATGCTGAATAAAGCCAATGCCACTGCACACGTTGATGTCTGCATTCCTCTTGTCAGTACCTTTTGCCTTGTAATATTGTACTTAATTAATTGCTATTTGATTATGTATCATCAGTCTGCACCTGAGTTTCATTATCCTCTATTTCTTCCAATATTATTTGATCTATATTTACTTTTTGCAAAATGTAGAATAATGGAAACGCTTATAAAGAATTTTCTTTGGGGAATTTATTGAATTATCTTTCCATCAACATGCAGAAGGGCTTTGTCCAGCCCGTGTTAACATGTAATGTAAGTTCATCCTTCTCAAGCCTTCAAACTTTGTTCTAGTATAGATTTGGATAGGCATCATTTCCTCCACTGCTGTTTACATCTGATTGGATGTTTGCAATAACTACCAGTTTTAAATTGTAGTTGTAAAAAAATGTTCCTTATGCAGAACAGATCCATTTATTTGCTTATATAAGTGTGAAACCTGTTACGTGTCTCCTTGTTTCTCTTTCCGAGTCGTATCTCTTATGCCAGGCAGAACTTTAGGAAAGATTGTGAACCAAACCATCTTGACGACAGCGAGATGACCCCAAGGTCCTGTCTTGATGAAGACAATGAGTTGAAGCTACTCACCAGTAGGTGTGAGACAACGTTTGTGTAGTCGCTGCCTCAATCAGTTCGACTTCTTCAGTATCAACTTAAAGCGGAAAGGCTTGCTTCAGCTCAGCTCCGACTTGAAGTCAAAGATGTAATGAAGATGTCAGGGGACTGGCTTGCGCACTATGGTACCATACATCTAGGGATGAAGCATGTATCGTTGACACAACTGAGGTCTCATCAGCTTGTTCGGCTGTTTGCGGGGCCCGATCTTCCCAGGTCTAGTTCCTTCTGAAGTGCTCTCAGTTTTGGACATTCTTTTGTCGGCGTGTTTATATGCACTGGTGGCCACCTTTGATGCCTAGTGTATGTAATCTGCGGTCATGTTGCGCTTTATTATCACCGGTAGCGAACTTTGATTCCCAGTGGATGTAATATGTCGTAATTTCTTTGTTGTACAGTCTAGGTTTATTCTTTGGTCGGTATGCTGTAATTTAGGCCGGAAGGTTCAGTGGATCTCAGTGTTGTCAGTCTTCAGGCCGGCCCATTACTCATATGGGCCAAAAAGTGGGCCTATAATCATCTTGGGCCATTAGCAGGTCTAAACCTATAGTAGTTTCCCGCCTTTAACAGGCCATGGGCTACATATTTACTGTAGTGACACTGCGCTTCCCACGGGCCTTAGAAATAATGGGCCTTCTATGGTCCGTAGAAACAATGGGCCTTCTATGGGCCGTAGAAACAATGGGCCTTCTACGGGCCGTACCATCAATGGGCCTTAGACGGGCCGTATGATCGATTAGCCAAACATGGGCCAAAAACAGACCGCATTATGGCCGTAAACGGGCTAGAGTTGGAGTCGTCCGTTCATGGGCCGACCATAACGGGCCATCGTTAATAGGCCGTATTTGATGCCGCTATGAAAACGGCCCAACGTATTAACGGGCCACAAACGGGTCGACTGTAACCATGGGCTGAATTTGGCCCACAAGCAGAAAATGGCAGTAACGGGCCGTAAGTAACCGAATGCTAGAAATGAGCCCAAGAATAAATGGGCCCTGAGAAGGCCGAAAGATAACATGGGCTGCAAACGGCCCAATGGATTAATGGGTTGTTAATGGGTATAAAGTGATACACTGTTCAGTACAGGCCAGTTCCACCACAGGCCGTTAATGGGCCAAGAGTTACAAAGGGCCTCATATGGGCCGAAAGATGTCATGGGCCATACATGGGCCGGAACTTAAAATGGGCTAGAATCATATTGGACGGCCCAGATGACGCTACTGGGCCTAATTCGGAAAGGTCATAATGGGCCCTGGGTTAGCAGGCTGTAAATGGGCTAAATGCGAACAGGCCGTTAACAGGCTTTCCATGGGCCGGCCCGCCACCTTTTGACCAAGTCAAACGGGCCGGCCTTTTCACAGGAATGGGCCTCTATTCGTCCGTGCCACATGTCGACGTATCATAGGCGCCTTCGGTCCAATGAGTGGATGACATCTGTCCCAACGAGAGGCGACACGTGTTTCCTCCAGCCAATGATGATTTTACACGTGGAAAATCCCCCATTGGTCAGGGCTGTTAGCGGGTTATCGGATCCAAAAGCGAACATGATAGCTTAACGGCGTTCCGTTACGGTGGATGCCACGTGTCGGTCACCATTGTCGAAGGCACTTCTGTGACTTGCGATTTATCGTCATGGAAGTGGACACTTCCGTGATGATAATTTTGGTAATTCATGTAACACTTCTATGACAACACAGGTATGACTATCTTGCTTCTGTCATAAAATTGTCATGGATGTACATGCATGACAGAAAACGTGACCTACTGTGACAAACATGTATCATCACAGAAGTGTATTTTTTTGTACTGTATGCTCATGATCTTCACTTATATCTATTTGAGCTTATGAAAAGCAACACATGAAAATTAGTGTCAAAGTGATAGATATCCAAGAAGGATAAAGAAAAGAAAATGTCATGAACATCATTGGACAAAATAAACTTGATTCTTAGTAATAGTTTTGAGATATGATGATGTGATATGTGAGTTATGTTGATGAGTAATTATTCTTTAGTAGGAATATTGGTGTTAAGGTTTGTGATTCCCTATGCATGCACGAAAGTCAATAATCATGCAATGAAAATTATATCCTACTTGTGGTGCATTATTCGGTGTTAATTATGCTTAATGCTTGCTTATGAGATTATTCATTTCTTGGTTGGTCGCTTCCCAATCTTTTGCTAGCCTTCCAAAATCGTTTAAACCAGTTTTGCCACATGAGTCCACTATATCTACCTATATGCGGTTTTCTTTTGCCGTTCTAAGCAAATTTGCATGTGCCATCTCTAATTTTCAAAATAAACTTCTCTTTTGTGTGTTTGTTTCGCGCGCGGAGCGGTGAGGGGTGGCTAATATTTTCCATGCTAGATGTGTTATTCTCAAGATGAGTGTTTATTCACTTGTCATTGCACGAGAGTAAGGCAAAGGTATTAGGGATGCCCAGTCCCGAAATGCAAAAAAGAAATGAATTTACTTTATGTTGTCAAATAATAAATTCCTTGGAAAGTTTTGGTATGGAGGGCACCCGTGGATACAGTTAGCCATGGAAAGTGAAAGTTATGGTGGAAAAAGGAATAAACTTTATTTTCTATTTGGGAACCGCCTATGATATATCTAAGCGTGGAAAGTATTGGGAACTCTAAGTCATTTTCGTTGGTGGGATGGATACACCTCCCAAAATGTTTTTATCTCCAATTTTTCACTTTGAGCTCTAGCACCTCTACAAATCCCTACTTCCCTCTGTGAAGGGCCTTTCTTTTACTTTATGCAATTTGTATTTTGAGTCTCCATCTTCTCTCATAAAAGCACCAACTAGGAGGCAATATGATAGTGCTCAAGTATTGGGATTTTGGAAACACTTGATTATGAATCTCTTGATGTTTGCGAACCATGCCTCATAGGCAAGATGACTAAGACTCCATTCTCTGGAACAATGGAGCGAGCCACTAACTTATTGGAAATAATACATACTGATGTATGCGGTCCAATGAGTGTTGACGCTCGCAGCAGGTATCATTATTTTCTGACCTTCATATATGATTTGAGCAGATATGGGTATATCTACTTAATGAAACATAGGTCTGAAACATTTGAAAAGTTCAAATAATTTCAGAGTGAAGTAGAAAATCATCGTAACAAGAAAATAAACTTTCTATGATCTGATCACAGAGGCTAATACTTGAGTTACGAGTTTGGTTTTTATTTGAAACAATGTGAAATAGTTTCGCAACTCATGCCACCTGGAACATCACAGCATAATGGTGTGTCCGAACGTCGTAATCGTACTTTATTAGATATGGTGTGATCTATGATGTCTTTTACCAATTTACCACTATCCTTTTGGGGTTATGCATTAGAGGCAGCTGCATTCACATTAAATAGGGCACCATCGAAATTCGTTGAGACGACACCGTATGAACTATGGTTTGGCAAGAAACCTAAGTTGTCCTTATGCTTATGTGAAAAAGCTTCTGCCTAATAAGCTTGAACCCAAATCGGAGAAGTGCGTCTTCATAGGATACCCAAAATAAACTATTGGGTACACCTTCTATCACAGATCTGAAGGCAAGATCTTTGTTGCTAAGAATGGATCCTTTCTAGAGAAGGAGTTTCTCTCGAAAGAAGTGAGTGGGAGGAAAGTAGAACTTGATGAGGTAGTTGTACCTTCTCCCTAATTAGAAAGTAGTTCATCACAGCAATCAGTTCCAGTGATTCCTACACCAATTAGTGAGGAAGCTAATGATGATTATCATGAAACTTCAGATCAAGTTACTATCGAACCTCGTAGGTCAACCAGAGTATGGTCCACACCAGAGTGGTACGGTAATCCTTTCCAGAAGTCATGTTACAAGACCATGACGAACCTACGAACTATGAGGAAGCGATGATGAGCCCAGATTCCGTGAAATGGCTTAAGGCCATGAACTCCGAGATGGGATCCATGTATGAGAACAAAGTATGGACTTTGATTGACTTGCTCGATGATCGGCAAGCCATTCAGATTAAATGGATCTTTAAGAGGAAGACGAACGCTGATAGTAGTGTTACTATCTACAAAGCTCGAATTTTTGCAAAAGGTTTTCAACAAGTTCAAGGTGTTGACTACAATGATAGTTTCTCACTCGTATCTATGCTTAAAGTCTGTCCGAATCATGTTAGCAATTGCTGCATTTTACGAAATTTGGCAAATGGATGTCAAAAATGCATTCCTTAATGGATTTATTAAAGAAGAGTTGTATATGATGCATCAAGAAGGTTTTGTCAATCCTAAAAGTGCTAACAAAATGTGCATGCTCTAGAGATCCATCTATGAACTGGTGCAAGCATCTCGGAGTTGGAATATACGCTTTGATGAGTTGATCAAAGCATATAGTTTTTTACAGACTTTTGGAGAAGCCTGTATTTACAAGAAAGTGAGTGGGAGCACTACAAACTTTCTGATAATTATATGTGAATGACATATTGTTGATCGGAAATGATGTAGAATTTTCTAGAAAGCATAAAGGGGTGTTTGAAAGGAGCTTTTTCAAAGAAAGACCTCGGTGAAGCTGCTTACATATTGGGCATCAAGATCTATAGCGATAGATCAAGACGCTTGATAAGTTTTTTCAATGAGTACATACCTTGACAAGATTTTGAAGTAGTACAAAATGGAACAATCAAAGAAGGAGTTCTTGCCTGTATTGCAAGGTGTAAAGTTGAGTAAGACTCAAAACACGACCATAACAAAAATAGAAACGAGAATGAAAGCCATTCCCTATGCCTCAGCCATAGGTTCTATAAAGTATGCTATGCTATGTACCAGACCTATTATGTACCTTGCCATGAGTTTGGCAAGGGGGTACGATAGTGATCCAGGAGGGAATCACTGGACAGCGGTCAAAGTTATCCTTAGTTACCTAAGAGGACTAAGGAAATATTTCTCGGTTATGGAGGTAATAAAGAGTTCGTCGTAAAGAGTTACGTTGATGCAAGCTTTTACACCGATCCGAATGACTCTGAGTATCAATCTGGATACATATTGAAAGTGGGAGCAATTAGCTAGAGTAGCTCCATGCAGAGCATTGTAGACATAAAAATTTGCGAAATACATACGAATCTGAATGTGGCAGACCAGTTGACTAAACTTCTCTCACAAGCAAAACATGATCACACCTTAGTACCCTTTGGGTGTTAGTCACATAGCGATGTGAACTAATCACATAAAGATGTGAACTATTGGTGTTAAATCACATGATGATGTCAACTAGGTTATTGACTCTAGTGCAAGTGGGAGACTGAAGGAAATATGCCCTAGAGGCAATAATAAAGTTGTTATTTATATTTCCTTATATCATGATAAATGTTTATTATTCATGCTAGAATTTAATTAACCGAAAACTTAGTACATGTGTGAATACATAGACAAAACAGAATGTCCCTAGTATGCCTCTACTTGACTAGCTCGTTAATCAAAGATTGTAATGTTTCCTGACCATAGACATGTGTTGTCATTTGATGAACGGGATCACATCATTAGAGAATGATGTGATGGACAAGACCCATCCGTTAGCTTAGCATTATGATCGTTTAGTTTTCTTGCTATTCCTTTCTTCATGACTTATACATGTTCCTCTGACGATGAGATTATGCAACTCCCGAATACCGGAGGAACACCTTATGTGTTATCAAACTTCACAATGTAACTGGGTGATTATAAAGATGCTCTACAGGTGTCTCCAAAGGTGTTTGTTGGGTTGGCATAGATCAAGATTAGGATTTGTCACTCCGTGTACCAGAGAGTTATCTCTAGGCCCTCTCGGTAATGCATATCACTATGAGCCTTGCAAGCAATGTGACTAATGAGTTAGTTGTGGGATGTTGCATTACAGAACGAGTAAAGAGACTTGCCGGTAACAAGATTGAACTAGGTATGATGATACGGACGATCGAATCTCGGGCAAGTAACATACTGATGACAAAGGGAACAACGTATGTTGTTATGCAGTTTGACCGATAAAGATCTTCATAGAATATGCGGGAGCCAATATGAGCATCCAGGTTCTGCTATTGGATATTGACTGGAGAGGTGTCTCGGTCATGTCTACATAGTTCTCGAACCCATAGGGTCCGCACACTAAACGTTACTTTCTGGTGCAACAACAAGCGTTGGAGGATTTTAGCGCCAAACAGGACAAAGCTAATAAGCTGGCTAAGCTTATTGCCAGCATGGTGGATACCCAGGATAACGTTTCTTGAGCTCTTCTGAAGTTGTTTCAGTTATGCTCTTGTTTTGCTGCCGTGTTTATTTGCACTCGTGGCCAATTTTTACGGCCATTGTATGTAATATATTGCTTTGTTCCCTATATTTGCACTACTGGCAAACTTTGATGCCCAGTGGATGTAATATGTGTAATAGCTATAATAGGCTAGCGTTAGTTGCTTGCTTATTTATTTCCTTATTGTCTTGTTTAGTTGTTTTCTTGTAGTCACTATAGTTCTTTTTCCGCGTTTTTGTAGTGGCCACAATAACCTGTTTTTGTTAACTAGGCCACAATAATCATGGCAACACATGGACTGTTGTAACCATGGGCCTCCTACGGGCCATAGGATCCATGGGCCTTCTACGGGCCATAGGATCCATGGGCCTTCTATGGGCCATAGGATCCATGGGCCTTCTACAGGCTGTAGGATCCATGAACTTTCTATGGGCCTTATGATCCATGGGCCTTCTGCGGGCGGTAGGGTCCATTGGTTTTCTGTGCGCCATATGATCCATGGGCCTTCTACGGGACGTATAATCATTTCACCAAACATGGGCCGTACTATTCGTGGACCATAATGGGCCTTTAATAGGTTGTATTTGATAATGCTGTGAAAACAGCCCAATGGGTTACTGGGCCATAAACGGGCCCAATGTAACCACTGGCTGAATTTGGCCCACAAACGGAATAGGCTAGTAACAGACCATAACTAACTGAATTCTAGAAATGAGCCCAAGAAAAAAGGGCCCTTAGAAGGCCAAAAAGTTAACACGGGATGGAAACGGCAGACAAAATAATGGGTCGTTAATGGGTATAAATCGATACACTGTTCATTATGGGCCAGTTTCATCTTGGGCCTTTATGTGGCCCAAAGTTACGAAGGGCCTCATATGAGCCGAAAGACATCAATGGCCATACATGGGCCAGAAGTAACAACGGGGTGGAATCATATTGGACAGCCCAGATGAAGCTACTGGGCTTAATTCCGATAGGCCGTAACGGGCCGGGAGATAGCGGGCCATGAATGGGCGATATACAAACAGGTTGTTACCTTTTGACCAAGTCAAAAGGGCCAGCCTTTTCACCGGAATGGGCCTCTGTTGGGCCGTGCCACGTGTCGACGTATCATAGGCGCCTCCTGTCCAATGAGTGGATGACACCTGTCCTAACAGTGAGCCAACACGTGTTTCCTCTCGCCAATGAGAATTTTACACGTGGAAAATCCCCATTGGTCCGGGCTGTTAACGGGCTATCGGATCCAAAACCGGACCTGATAGCTTAACGGCGACCTGTTAGGGTGGATGCCATGTGTCCGTCACCCATGACGAAAACACTTCTATGACGCGCGATTTATCGTCATGGAAGTGGACACTTCCATGATGATAATTTTGGTAATGTCATGGAACACTTCTACGACAGCACATGTATGAATATCTTGATTCTGTCATAAAATCGTCATGGATGTACATGCATGACAGAAAACGTGACCTATTGTGACAAACACGTATCATCACGGAAGTGTTTTTTTGTAGTGGATGTTAGTACTATTTAGATGCAACTATAAAAGTTGATGGGAATACCTTTAGATTCACTAGAATATATGGGGAACCGTGTGTTGAGATCAGGCAGAAAACTTGGGATGTTCTTCGCTATCTAAGATCCCAAGATGACCTGTTGGGGATATGTGCGGGTTACTACAATGAATTGTTACTTCAGAAAGAACAACTGGGTGGAAACTAGAGGAATTTGAGGCAGATGGAGGCGTTTAGAGAGTATCTAACCGACCGTTGTTTGGTGGATCTCGGCTTTTTTGGCTATCCATATACATGGGACAAAAAGCGAAAAGCACATGAGAACATACAAGTCAGGCTGGATCGAGCTACATGAAACGCTGTTTTTTTGCAGATGTTCCCGGAAAAAGAAGTGCAACATATCCTAATTGAGGAATCAGACCACCAGGCTATTGTTATTTGAGTGGTGACAACACTGGCTGCAAATACTACCTGATACCAACAGTCCTTTGTTTATGAAGCGACATGGGTGAGGCATGCAGAGTAAGAGGACATGGTGACTAATGCATGGAGGGCTGCACATGCAACCAATCAAAATTAAGCAGGTCTAGGATCTGCATGTAACAAACTCTGGATGTTTTCTAAGACTAGTCATAGTAGGAGTAAAATAGTTAGTAACATGCATGCAATATAAGCAAAAAAGGTGATGTGGCAAGCAATTAAAGAGGAGAGAGACAAATGCAGTAACATAATATGTTACCATCACATAGCGCTTCCCAATGAAGGATGACTGTACAATATAATAAATGAAGGTATCTATTTGACCACAACTATGACACTACCCACTATGAAGGTAGTAACATAGACTAGTGACATATTAATGTTACTAGTGTAAGTTACTCACCACTATGACCAGCTTAACTCCATGCATGAGTGGAGCCGAAGGGTCTTTGGGTCAATCAAACTCCAAATAGCTCATATAAAAGGACAACTTAGAGATGCTAAAGAAAGAGCTGCGCAGACTCGATATAGAAATAAGATAAAGATAGTAAGGACCAGCTACATGAGGTATATGAAAGAGAAGAGATCTACCACATGCGGAGATCCCGAGTTGACTAACATCTAGAAGCGACCAAAGCATTATTTTCAAAACAAAGCTTCTCATAGAAAGCGCAAAAATACTGTGAAGGTGTTAAAACGGGAGGATGGGAAGAAGTACACTGACGATGAGGGGATGCGAAAAATGGCAGCAAACTTTTATGCAAATTTGTTCACCAAGACCAGATGGTTACCCGTCAATGTTTTATCAATGACACTGGTCATTGGTAAAGGAGGATGTTTTCTTGGTTGCACATCAGTTTCCAGCACAGAATGCGACACCAAATGGTTTTAATGACACCATCATCATTGTGATACCGAAAGTTAACTCACCGGACTGTGATGACCCGAGACCGACGCTTCAGATGCCTTCCATATATTTCGTGTTCGTCATGAGTTTTATTTTGTTTCTTGCTTTCATCATGTCATCATTTGCATTGCATCGGCACTCATTGCCATCATTGTTTTTCAAACTTTCATCCGCTCGTAGTGCCGCTTCCCGTTTGTCTTTGTTGACCTTTCTCAGACCTCTTGCAACCTGGATCTTCGTTTCCTCTCTTGCATAAGCTGGAGTCTCTCTGCATGGTGCACAAACCACCTCGCGTGCGTGTCCGAAACTTACCCAAACCCGACCCAGGCAGTCGTCACCGTTGAATTCGGATCATCCCCAAACGTTCCTAAAACATCTCCCTTTTCTTATTTGGACTTCCTAACCCATTTTCCAGGACCGTCCGATCTCGATCGGATGATCCAAATCCCTCTCCCTTCCTATATTTAAACCAACCTCATACCTAATCTAGCCTAGCCCTAAAACCTATCCCATCCATCCCCTCACCCGCCGCTGCCACTCACTCCCTTGGGATCCTCCCAGATCCCCTCCTCACCAACCCACGCACAGCCAGCCACCTCCCTAGATCCACCAACCATCCACCCATCTGGAGCCGCAGATTGGCATCCAATGGCTCTCGTGCCCCTAGTTCTTCTGATCGAGTAGCCTCCCAGCACAGTCGCGTGATACACCTCGTGGAGAGCTCCCGAGGCCCAAGCTCATCCAACCTCGCGACCCCGCTGCCCCCGGCGAACCTCGCCGCCGGCAACCACTTCCAATAGGCCTCGTCCCGCTCCTCCCCTTTCTTTGCCTTCCTTCCTTTGGTTTTCTCTCGCTCTCAACACCTCGTCTCTGTCTTTCACTATTCACAGGGACACACCGGCCCTGCGGTCGCTGATCTTGTCGGCAGTAGCCGACGTCATGGACGCCAACCGCCAAGCCATCACCTTCCTTCGTCGTCCTTGCCTGTTCCCGGCCGGATCTACGCCTGCACCACTGGACCACCCTCTCCGTCCCCGTGCCTCCTCTTGGTTGCCTCAACCCAAGCGCCCGAGGCCCCGCGAGCCTCCCGCTCGTTCAGGCCACAACCACCTGAGCTACCTCGAGCTCCCCTCGCCTCCGCCCGGTTCCCCCCACCAAGTCCAGCACCGCGCCGCCGCGAGCCGCTTCCTTCCCTTGGATGCTCGCCGCCCCTTCGCCCTGCTTGCCTCCTCTGCTTCGTCCGAGTAGGGAGGAAGACGCATCTCTGCTCGTTGCGTTGACCGCGTCTTCCTCGCCTACGTGGACCGCGACCAAGAATTAGGCCTAGCGCGCCAGCCTCCCATGCTGGCCTCACCTCATCGTCGAACTGGGCCATGGCCCATGGTGAGCAGCACCTAGCCCCTCTCATGTGCATGTTGGGCCAGCCAGATTCAGCCCAGTGCACATTTTTTCCCGTTTGGCGAATTTCTCTATTATCCACAGGAAAACTGATTTGCAGAAAGCCCCCTAGACTTCATGCATTTAATAACTCCAAAACCGTGCATCATATGCAAATAATTTATATATGTACAATTCTTAGAATTCCATCTAGTATCATAATCTACAACTTTCATCCATGTTTAAAATGTCTAACTTGTTGTTTACATTTAATTTGCATAAATGTCATGCTAAAATGATTTATTTAATAACTAAATAACCGTAGCTCCAAATCTAATAATCTTTATATGTAAATGGGGTAGAAAAATACATAGATTAACTTGCTGCACTTTATTTTCTTGTTTAACAACTCTAAAATACGCTTTAGGATAGAACAGTACCGAATTCGAAATATGCACATGAGGATTTTCTGGATTTGTTGTTTTTTGTTTCTGGCCACATTTAAACTTGCCTAGATAGGTAGTTTTCTTATGCTTCACCTCTTGCCATGTTAACCAACATTTAATATTGTTCAGTAGATTAAACGAGTGAGAACTAAATAAAAGAATGTGGTGTTTTCTTCAATACACAACTCCGTTGCATATTGAGCTCCACTTAATTTGTAGTATTGTTTGTTGCACTTTGCCATGCCATGAATCATTAAATTGGACATGCATCATACTTGGTTGTGCATCATGCCATGTTTATGCTTGGTTGTTTACCATGCTGTTTGCTTCCTTCTGGTGTTGCTTGTTCTTGATAGTTCCAGTTATGTTGCGATTGTGAGGATCCGTTCGACTACGTTGGTTCATCTGCTTCATGGATTCAGTCTTGTTCCTAGCGAGATTGCAGGCAAGATGACCGTTACCCTCGATATCACTTCTATATTTGCTTGCTAGTTGTTTTGATCTATCGCTATGTCACGCTACCTACCACTTGTTTATCATGCCTCCCATATTTCCATGTCAAGCCTCTAACCCACCTTCCTAGCAAATCGTTGTTTGGCTAAGTTACCGCTTTTGCTCACCCCTCTTATAGTGTTGCTAGTTGCAGGTGCAGAGCAGGTTGTTCCGTGTTGGGACATGGATATGTTGGGATATCACTATATCCCTTATTTTAATTAATGCAACTATATACTTGGCAAAGGGTGGAAGGCTTGGCCTTTTGCTTGGTGTTTTGTTCCACTCTTGCCGCCCTAGTTTCCGTCATACCGGTGTTATGTTCCTTGATTTTGCGTTCCTTACACGGTTGGGGTTATGGGACCCCCTTGACAGATCGCTTTGAATAAAACTCCTCTAGCAAGGCCCAACCTTGGTTTTAACATTTGCCTAACCACCACCTATACTTTTCCCTTGGGAGTTGCAAACCCGAGGGTCATCTTTATTCAACCCCCTGGGTCAGTGCTCCTATGAGTGTTGGTCCAAAATGAGTAGATTGCGGGGCCACCTCGGGGAAACTTGAGGGTTGGTTTTACTCGTAGGATGTCTCATCCGGTGTGCCCTGAGAACGAGATACGTGCAGCTCCTGTCGGGATTTGTCGATGCATCGGGCGGTCTTGCTGATCTTGTTTTAGCATTGTCGAAATGTCTTCTAACCAGGATTCCGAGACTGATCGGGTCTTTTCGGGAGAAGGAATATCCTTTGTTGATCGTGAGAGATTGTGATGGGCTAAGTTGGGACACCCCTGTAGGGTATAAACTTTCAAGAGTCGTGCCCGCGGTTATGTGGCAGATGGGAATTTTTTTAATATTCGGTTGTAGGGAACTTGACACTTGACTCAATTAAAATGCGCCAACTGCGTGTGTAACCGTGATGGTCTCTTTTCGGTGGAGTCCGGCAACTGAACACGGTTGGGTTATGTATGAACGTAAGTAGTTTAGGATCACTTCTTGATCACTTCTATTTGATGACCGTTGCGTAGTTTCTCATATTACCCTTGTACTTGTATGTTAGCCACCATTTTTGCTTAGTGCTTGAAACAACTCCACCTCATTACCTCATCCTACCCATAAGCTTAAATAGTCTTGTTCTCGTGGGTTTAGAGATTGCTGAGTCCGCGTGACTCACATATACTACCAAAACAGTTATAGGTGCCGATGATACCACTGCTGGTGATGCTACCGAACTCAAGTGGGAGTTCGATGAGGACCTTGGTCGTTACTATGTGTCTTCTCCTGATGATCAGTAGTGGCGCCCAGTTAGGTCAATCGGTGATCTAGCAGTTGGGTTTATCTTCTTTTCATTTAGTTGTGTCGAAATGTCTTGTAACTGGGATTCCGAGACTGATTGGGTCTTTCCGGGAGAAGGAATATCCTTCGTTGATCGTGAGAGCTTGTGATGGGCTAAGTTGGGACACCCCTGTAGGGTATAGACTTTCGAGAGCCATGCCCGCGGTTATGTGGCAGATGGGAATTTTTTAATATCAAGTTGTAGAGAACTTGACACCTGACTCAATTAAAATGCGCCAACCGCGTGTGTAACCGTGATGGTCTCTTGTCGGCGGAGTCCGGGAAGTGAACACGGTTGGGTTATGTATGAACGTAAGTAGTTCAGGATCACTTCTTGACCACTTCTAGTTGACAACCATTACGTAGTTTCTCATCTTACTCTTGTACTCGTATGTTAGCCACCATATTTGCTTAGCACTTGCTGCAACTCCACCTCATTACATCATCCTACCCATAAGCTCAAATAGTCTTGTTCTCGCGGGTTTTGAGATTGTTGAGTCCGCGTGACTCACAGATACAAGCAAAACAGATGCAGGTGCCGATGATACTGATACGTCTCCAACGTATCTATAATTTTTGATTGCTCCATGCTATTATATGTTCTATTTGGATGTTTAATGGGCTTATTTATACACTTTTATATTATTTTTGGGACTAACCTATTAAGCGGAGGCCCTGCCCAAATTGTTGTTTTTTTCCTATTTCAGTGTTCTGCAGAAAAGGAATATCAAACGGAGTCCAAACGGAATGAAACCTTCGGGAGCGTGATTTTTGGAACAAATGTGATCCAGGGGACTTGGAGTGGACGTCAAGAAACAATCGAGGCGAACATGAGGCAGGGGGCGCGCCTACCCCCATGGGCGCACCCTCCACCCTCGTGGGCCCCTCATTGCTCCATCGACCTACTACTTCCTCCTATATATATTCATATGCCCCGGAAACATCCAGGAGCACCACGAAACCCTATTTCCGCCGCCGCAACATTCTGTACCCAAGAGATCCCATCTTGGGGCCTTTTCCAAAGCTCCGTCGGAGGGGGCATTGATCACGGAGGGCCTCTACATCAATTCCAGGGCCCCTCCGATGATGTGTGAGTAGTTTACCTCACACCTTCGGGTCCATAGTTATTAGGTAGATGACTTCTTCTCTCTCTTTGGATCTCAATACAAAGTTATCCTTGATTCTCTTGGAGATCTATTCGATGTAATCTTCTTTTGTGGTGTGTTTGTTGAGATTTGATGAATTGTGGGTTTATGATCAAGTTTATCTATGAACAATATTTAAATCTTCTCTGAATTCTTTTATGTATGACTGGTTATCTTTGCAAGTCTCTTCGAATTATCAATTTGGTTTGGCCTACTAGATTGATCTTTCTTGCCATGAGAGAAGTGCATAGCTTTGGGTTCAATCCTGCGGTGCTCGATCCCAATGACAGAAAGGGAAATGACATGTCACTACAAAAAAAAGACACATCCGTGAGATTTTGGGCCGAACGAATTTTTTCTGTCACACATATGACACTTCTATGACGATAATTGTGACAAAACTCGGTATCATCATAGTTGTGGTGGGCTCCTACTTCTATGACAAAAAATCATGACAGAAAATGGGCTTTTCGTCCTGGGCGGGCCGGAGACGCAGCTGCATGACATTCTTTGGGCCGTCCATGACGGAAAAAACCGTGGCAGAAGCGAGGGGGAGGAAAACTTCAGGGAGTTCCCGGTTACGGTGGGACGTCGGGGGCCGAGCGATGTGTCTTTCTCTCGTACACATACGCGTGTGTGTGCGAGGCATTGGCTCTAACTAAACCCAAGCGAGGCGTTGGGCTCTAACTGAACCCGAGCGATTGCACTACAGGCTACGTGTTACTGAACCCAAGCGATCAATCGATGGCTATTAACTGAACCCGATCGAGCGATTCCTTCGCTACTGCTGCTAACTGAAGCCGGTCGATTGGATGAACAGTGAGCGTTGCAGGGGGGGGTTGGATGAACAGTGAGCGGTGGTGTTGCCTCTGGATGAACATGACCCCGTGGTGTGGAGGGCTGGATGAACAGTAGACGGTGGAGGGGTGCCAGTGGTGGGGTGGTTGAATAGGACCCCGTTGTGTGGAGGGCTGGATGAACAGTAGACGGTGGAGGGGTGCCCGTGGAGGGGTGGTGGAACAGTAGCCGGTGGAGTAGCGCATGGTGGAGGCTGGATGCATAGGAGCCCGTGGAGGCTGGAGGAGGTCAACGGTAGCCCGTGGAGGCTGGAGGAGGTCGACGGTGGAGATGAACAGTATCCCGTGGAGTCCCATTTTGCGGTACGCCACACCCCTCCCGATGAACAGGACCCCCGTTTCGACCGTAGGGGGTCCATTTCATCCGTTTTGCGGTACGCCACACCCCTCCCGATCAACAGGATCCCCATTTCGACCGTAGGAGGTCCGTTTCGTCCGTTTTGCGGTACGCCACACACCTCCTGATCAACAGGACCCCCGTTTCGACAGTAGGAGGTCCGTTTCCTCCGTTTTGCGGTATGCCACACCCCTCCCGATCAACAGGACCCTGTTCCGAACGTAGGAGGTCCGTTTCCTCCGTTTTGCGGTACGCCAGGCCTCGTTTCCATTGCCTGTTCTGTCCAAGCCCTCCTGATGAACACGACCACGCATTCCGTTCCGACCCAACCGGTTGGCTCCCATGCGTTCCATTGCCTCTCGATGAACACGACGCATTCCGTTGCCTCCCCATGAACACGACGCATTCCGTTGCCTCCCCATGAACACGACGATGACGCTGTTTCTCCGTTCCAACCCAGCCATGTACATGAGCCCTGGCCGTACGTATGCGCGAGTAGGCATTCGAGACCCCGCCCGTATGTACACATACGTGGCCGTGTTTTCTTTCTTGCACCCTGGCCATTGTACGTACGTGTACATGCTATGTGCGCGCCTCTACTACGACACGTACGCGGCTCTACTACCACACGTGCGCGCCTCTACATCCGCCAGTATATATGTACGTACACGTTCGCGACCAGAATGACAACGCTACGTACGCTTCGACCAGGTGGGTCCCGACTGTCAGGCATTTCCTTGCGTGCGAAGATGTAGCTGGTGGGTCCCAGCAGTCAGGGGGCGAATCTTTTTTTTCCCGGACGCACTTCCTTGCATGCGAAGATGTAGCTGGTGGGTCCCAGCAGTCAGGGGGCGAATCGTTTTTTTTTGCCCGGACGCACTTCCTTGTGTGCGAAGATGTATTTGGTGGGTCCCAGCAGTCAGGGGGAAACGTTTTTTTTTGCGAAATACGATGGCCCGTCCGGTGGGTCCCCACTGTCAGGTGGAGGAATCATTATTTTGCGCGTAATAAGGAGGCACTTCATTGCTGCGGCCGTGGACCCAACTGTTAGCCTCTCCACGTACAGTCCACGTCCGATGGAAGTCGTTCCTTGACCATGTTGACCATGTCGCGCCGAGAGCACCATGGCGGTGGACGACGGCGAGGACTAGGAAGGGGACGACTCGGAGCCGGGGAAGACGCAGCAGTGGATGCCCACGCGAAGAGGAGTACGAGGGTTCACTGGTTCGGCTGCGGTGTGAGGCTGTTGTCACCGCAGAATAACAGGGGGTGTGGGTGAGTAGAGGGATGGCTTGGCCAGCGGTGGGAGCAGTAGGGGGCGCTGAGGCCTCCGCGGCATCACAGCTGGCCACGGGAGGCAGGAGCACGCGGCACAACCGGCGCTGGTTTGGCGGCTGGAGCAAGAAGAGGTTGAAGAAGCACTACGGCCGTTGGATGAACATCGTACGGTAACAGGAGCTAGAATCATTCATATTGACTAAGTTTACAAAGCCCTCCGTCCCCGTCAACTTGGTAGGCCCACAAGTCAGCCTCCCACTATGCTGGGTTCCAGCTGGCAGGGGGAATATTCATTTTTTTGTGCGTAATAAGGAGGCACTTCCTTGCGTGCGAAGATAGCTGGTGGGTCCGACATGTTAGCGGGGGGCACGTTATTTTCGTGAAATACAGAGGCCCTTCTGGTGGGTCCCAGATGTTAGGTGGAGGAATCATTATTTTGCGCGTAATAAGGAGGCATTTCCTTGTGTGCGGCTGTGGACCCAGCTGTCAGCCTCTCCACGCACAGTCTACTTCCGATGGTGTCGTTCGTTGACCTCGTTGACCATGCCGCGTCGAGCGCATCCAAGGTGGTGGACGACGGCGAGGCCCCGGACAGCAACGATCCGGAGATGGGAAGACGCGGGAGTAGAGTCGTAGACAGAGAGGTGTACGAGGGTGAACTGGTTCTAGTGCGGTGTGGTTCGGCAGTCGGTGGAGAAGAACAAGAGGTGTGGAGGGGTGGAGGGATGGCCTGGCCAACAGTGGAGTAGCGCTTCATAGCGAAGCGTGCTAAGCAGAGCTGCTAGCAGTAGGAGGCGGGAGGTGGTCCCGGCGGCGCTGGAGGAAGAAGACGAGAGATTGAAGATGGATGATGGTCGTTGGATGTAAATCCAATGGCTAACATGTCAGAATCATTTGTTGACTAAATTGACAACGACTTGCGTTGGCTTCGACCTATTGGCCCACATTTCAGCCTCCAAAAATGTGGCACGTATTCAACCCATTTTTTCAGAATTTATAGTCTTTTTTTTGTGCGGTAGAATTTACAGTCAATTTGATCATTTTTTGAATTACAGCCATTAGCTGGGCTGGGTGAACAAATAATGTAGCATCCATGTGGCCCATTTATTTTATTTCCTAAAAAATTATAGGCCATTTGCACTTTCTCGAAATACACGATTTTGCTAGGTTGATACTAATTATAATGTTGGGTTGGGCCAGTAATGTTATCAAAAAATAAAAAGGGGCTGAGCATTTTGTTATAAATATATTTAAATCATAAGTGATATTATTACATTCGTTCTTAAATCTTACCAAGATTTTGTATACAATCACTAGGATTTTCGTGCCAAAACAATCCAGGATTTTATTTGTTAAGAAATTATTTTTATAAGCCAATAAGATGTGGGATATTGTTTTCTTACATATGTAAGTATCTGTTAAATATATGATGACAATATAAATAATATATAATAACATATAAAATAATTTAAATATATATAATATAGTTAGAAGGGAAACATAAGTTGGACCTGGCATTCCTATTCTTATATAGAAAAATAGAACAGACCTCTGTGTTTTCTTCAAAAAAATACAAAAATTGGGCTGCCAAAAATAAAACCTCGGATGGGAGGTCCATAAGCCGGTCGATACATGGCGGCCCTAAGAAAATACAAACATGCCTATGGACCTCCCATCTGAGGTCGTGGGTTGCACATGTTAAAAATGAAAGCCTAGACGGGGCAGCCCAAAACCACGTCCAACACTTGCCAAAACTTCGTCCCTCGTTTTCTCTGTGTTTCGCACACTCGACATTGTGTGGGCATTTTGATTGTGCATCATATGAAGATGTGCTATGCATGAATGTTGATCAGCATGATGTTAACTGGCTGGTAGTTCCATTTTCGACCATGAATAAAACTTCCAACATGATGTTAACCCTGTTTGAAAAGGCCGTGTTAATATAAATGCTCTGCCTCTGAAAGTTACAGTTTCTTATCTGAAACCGAAACTTGCAGTTTCTTCTCAGAGAATCACATTGTTTGCACTTTTATACTACTATGAAACTACATTTTTAAGTGCTAAAAATAGATCTCTAGAATTCATAAAATACTTCATATGCTCAATACTGCAAATCTAAAATTCAAAAGACATTCATATCTAAAAGTACTCTCAAAATACAAAACACAATTCACAACCTGCAAATACTGACAACCCTAAGCTCCTCTTGACAATTCACAACTTGCCCGACTATTGGGCTGGGGGGGGGGCAGCCCCCTCCTATTCCTCGGCGGCAGACAGGCGCCCCGTGAGACGATGTGAACGGCGAGGGAGACGATGGCGGGGAAGCGTCATCGGGCCAACTGCTTTTCTCCTCTTGCAGTTGGGTTCGGTCGACGAAGACTCCACCGGCTCGCTCTGGCAGGACACCCTCACAAACGGCACCCTGTAGATGCTCGATCCTACAATCTCTGGTGGATGCTCCATCTGGGATCGATACTCCCACCACCGCTCCCTCACGATCAGATTCGGTGAATCTGTTTGCTCCATGGCCCAGAGGAGCAGCTCTATGTACTCCGGCGCGACTCCCTCCAGGAGTATCGCCGCCTTTTCACTCTGTTACAGATATTTGGCCATGGATGTCGCCGTCGCCGCTAGTTGGTCCTTGTTGTCAAACCAACAATGTATCTCCAACATCCTAGCTAGCTTCACAGGGTCGCCGTCTGCGATCCTCACGTATCGGTTGTACTCCTCCATCGATCTACTTCTCCACAGCACCTTCACTCGTCGGTGGTGGTTTTTGAATGGAAGAGGAGAGGAGCAGCGCTAGTTTTGGATTAGAATGGGAGAGGAGCGACGCTGGTTTTGGACTGGAACAAGAGAGGAGGGGCGGTGGTTTTGAAATGGAAGAGGAGAGGAGCGGCGCTGCATTTAGATTGGAACAGGAGAGGAGCGGCGGTGGTTTAAGAGAAGAAGATAATTAAATCACCACAGTTAGTCCCATTTTTATTAGTCCCGCTGTAATTAAATCACCACATATTACACTGATTCCGCTACTCGTTATGTACGCTGATTGGGAGAAATAAATACCCAGCCGTAGCATGCACTAGGGATGTGCGCGTGAGGCTTGCATGCGGCTGCATGCGGAGGGAGGAGAGACGATTCAATTAATTAATGCTGCTCCTACTCGTCCCCGCACGTCCTTCAATACTATGGCGGTTCGCTCCTAGTCATCCCGTCCATTCACATTATGGCAGTTCCACTAATCCTAACCCTCCTCCCAAATCCATGGCGTCCCAAATCTCCACGATCGGCAGTGAGTACAAGGTTAGAACCATCACCGGCGATGAGTTCGACGTCATCTACACCCGTTCTTCTGCGACGGTGAAAGGTTGCCTTTCTCGCTTCAGACGCATGTTTGAAGACTCAGATGATGAGTGGGTCGCTGGGCTAAATGTTGAGTACACCACAGTCCTGGGACCAGAGAAGGATCTAAAGGACGAAGAGAGGAAGAAGCCTGCCGTGATCTAGGTTTGCGTGCTTGACTTATGCTTGGTCTACCACATATGCCATGCCGACGTTGAGTGCCAGGATTTTAAGGACTTCCTCGAGAGCAACCTAGTCAAATTCGTTACTGTAGACTTTGGTCACGACAAAGAAGTCCTGCGTCAGATAGGCCTCATTGTAGGCAACACCTTCGACCTCCAGAAGAATCAGTTGGTGTCCTCTTGTCAGCCTTCAATGCTGACCCTTGCAGGAGCCATGGTTCATCCTTCGTATGGTAAACTGGAGAAACCTCCATACACGTTTCATTGGCATGCATGGCAGCAGAATGTACTAGATATAGACCACATCCACTACGCTGCAATGGATGGCCACCTTTGCTTCAATATCTACAAGGGTTGGATGAAGAGCAATAGCCAAGTGTGCGGTTCAAGCAAAGAACTATCGGCGAAGAGGGAGAGGGACAAGGACGAAGTCGAGGACGTGGACGAGGACTCCGAGTAAGGTGGCAGTGTCGTTGCTCATGGTGGTTCTAATGCAGCGTCTACCGGAATAGTTGCAAAGTTTAATTTCTGGTGTGCTTGTGTTGTGCTGAGCCCCCAGCAGAACTATGTTATGTTTCTTCTCTTTACTTTAACTCTTTAGTACGTACATACTAGTATTTCTTACATTTCATCTTTTAGTTGGTATAGTACTACCACTCGTTTCTTCACATTATATACGTACAATATATATGGCCAACATCATATAGCCAGCAGTTTAGTTGTCAAACAATTTCAGGGTGCTTAGTTTTGTCAAAGAATTCCAGGATGCTTAGAGGGTGCTTGGATCCAAGGGACTTATTTTAGTCTGACTAAAAATAGTCTCTTTAAGAGGCTAAAGTTCCATGCACCCCTGACTAAAGAGGGGCTAAAACTACTCTTAAGACTAAATTTTTTTAGTCAGGGGTACCCCTACTAAAATGTGGATTAGTCCTCTCTCTACTCATTTAACTCCTCTCCTTTAACACATGCGAGTTCTGGATTGGAGGGTTTGGAGGATAATAAATGCTCATTAACTTGATTTTAGCCTTTTTAGTATTTGGATCCAAGCATGGGTGAGGCTAGCATGTTTTAGTCCCACTACTTTTAGTCATGGGACTAAACATATCCAAGCACCCTCTTAGTTTTATTTGAGGGGTGGGTTGTGCTGGACACCATTACTGTTACTAGCAATTTTAATAGTACTATATGCATAATTTGGCGACAAGCGCTCTCTATATGTACCACCTTTTTTAATTTCAAGTTTTGCTCCATGGCGCAATCCATCGATACTACTGTTGTACAAAAGTATACATTTTTTAAAAGGCTAGAGGGCGGGGCAGTCTAGCTTGGTCGGTTTCATGAGAGGCGAGGGCCTTTGTGATTTGATGGCTCATTACTGCTGGAAGGTGGGGCCTTGTGATTTGACTGCTCGTATAAATGCACCGACGACCTGACCGAGGAGGAGCAAAGAATCGTGCAGTATACTCAACTTTTCCATTGGAGTAGTACTGCGATGGAGGAGCACGAAACACGGCAGCCCAGTGCCATATGGCGATAAAAAATGATCTAATTTGCTAGTCATCTCATTGTTAGCATTGTTCTATTCATTCCCTCAAAAAAACCATTGTTGTATTCATGCCTCGCAGAGAACGTGACATGTGGGGCGAAACACCCGAAGCAAAAGATGAAACACATGAGCAAAAGAAGAAGGAAGATTATCACCCCAAATGATCTAATTCGCCGCGGAGTCGGAACTGCTTCTTCATCGCCTCCACGACCTCCATCTCCTTGCACGTCTCCTCCGCCATCTTCTTCATTCTGTCCATGACGCGGGATTTCTCGATGCGAGCCTTCATCATCTGTTCCACGGCCACATTACGTACATTGACAGCAGTCGGGTGCTCGATGCGGAGCTTCGCCAACTCCTCCTTCTGTTCCATGACGAGGGCCTGCAGCATCTTCATCGAGGAAATACTATTCTCATGCAGCTTCTTCCAGCCGGCGTTCTTCTCCTTCAACAGGTCGATCTCGTGGCAGAGCTTCGCCTTGTCCTCCTGAAGTCGCGGGATTTTGCCGGTCGCCTTCTTCTCCGAAGCAATGCTCTTCTTCAGCAGCATCACCAAGCCAGCGGTCAACTCCCCTGCTGATTGAGCTCAGCGGGCATGTCGTCAAGGCTCTCCTTGAGCAACTCCATCAAGCCTTGGATGAACTCCTTCTGCTTATTGAGGTGCTTATTGAGCTGATCGGGCATGCCGTTGAGGGATAACGACTCCAGCTCCGCCAGCTCGGCATGTTCGCCTCCGCGGCTAGGGCGCTCCTGGGAGCCATCTCCTGCCCGTGAGAGATCTTTCGAGGTCTCTGCGTGGCGGCGAGCCCTCTCTTTTTTTCCGCAACCTTGGTTGCCGCTCCCTTGTTACGAGTAGTTCTCGACCTAGAGCTCTGATCACCGGCCATGGCAACGACGGACGAAGAAGAAGAAGGACTTATGAGGAGGAAAGGTATAGTAATTTTCGGTTAGGTAGTTCCCCTTTTTATAACCTAAGTACTAGCACTAGTACTAATACCTGCATAGTGGGAACACGTTCAGGTTTGGTACGTACTAGTAGGTGTGAGCAGGCTTTCGAATGTGATGGGAACAAGGTAAAGATTAATTGATGGTTTTGGTTTCGAGGCCCGAAACGGCTCTCGATGAGTTTAGCGGAACATAAATTTCAAGTACTACACTGCTCAAATGCGTAAATATTATGTTACTGTCAAAAATTGGCACAAAATACGAAGGAGACCAGTGGAAGTACTACTAGCAACCCACGATTTAACTACTCGCATGCGCACGGTGGAGTAATAATTTCTTTCTTCCGCCCTCACATCCACCCAATTTGCATGAGCTGTATTAATTGACCATCAAGGAAGTGAACGACTTTACATGCGTCAAATTATCACATGGGGTGGATCTTGGTACAAAATTGCGTCCGCCCGTGTACCCGCGTGTGCGTGCGGGGGAATGAGTGCGTGCGTGGCGTGCGTGCACATCTTCGCTTCGTGCATGTACCGCCAGTATGGCTCAGGGAGGACGAGTACATTCTTCTCGAACCAGCAGCACGTCACTGTGATTAATCCACGCAAGGAGGTCGCGACAACGCCTCCACATGTGCCACGTCGCTTCATGAACTGTAAGAGAGACACTGTGTAGCATGCCATTGGTATTCTAATTTACGTGTTTTGCACATACTCGAAGTACTAGTAAGGTACACGTGCATTGCACGCATCAGATTTTGCAACCAAATTATGAATAAATACCACACTATAGCATGTAAGCACTGAGTCATATATGCCTGATGTAGCCCTTCGTTTCATTCTTATAGTTCATCTCATTCAAAATCAATTAGTTTTTATAAAAAAGCTAAGAACGCGGGAATAGGAAAAACATGGGATTATTGTGGAATGTCGTCTTGAATCCTACAGGATTGTAGGATTGCTTGATTGTGCATAGAAAAAACGCAGAATTCTTTCAAAGAGGTTTGAGTGGATGGGATGTTTCCTATGAAATCTAGTGCAAATGAATCATATGGAAAAATTCCTATGGTTTACAATCCTACGAATCAAACAACCAAGATAGGAAAAATTCCTGATGATTAGAACCCTCCAAAATTCCTTTGAGAATCCTTTGAATCAAAGAAGCCCTTAATCTATTTTATGATTCATGGAATTGTGCGTTGTAAAGCATAAAGTAAAAATAAATAATGGCAATTCAACTAGAAAAAAAGTTTGGGCAGTTATGATACGAAAGATTCTAGAACAAAAGAGAACAACTGTTGTTTTGAGGTTTGTGCATTATAGTTAAGTTCAACCATGGAGTCTGCTAGATTGTACATATGGCAAAATCCGGTGGGGGCTAGAAGATGGTGCGAGGGGCCGAGTGGAGGGAGACTATGAAGGAATGCACAAGTGCGAGATTGATATTTAGAGAGAGGGGGCGAACACATGCAATGTTGCGCGTAGTGGCGAAGCCATGAAAAATAAATGAGCTAGGGGCCAAGCATTGCTAATACTTTACGAGGAGGGTCAATGAACTTAAACCATTTTTAGCAGCAATTGTCTAATGATCACATTCATATTAGCCTCGATATATAGTGATGTTAGGGGGGAGGGGGCAGGGCCCTTACTGCCCCCTGTCTTCGCCATTGTGCACGCGTATGAGAGATGAAGCGGAAGGCATGGATGATGAGAGGGGGATGTTGGATATATAATTAATGTGGGTGTATTAGCTATATATGTTAATCCTATATAGAGAGGTATAGATTGATCGATGTCGACGTGGGAAAGAGGGTGAGACCTCACTGGATATATCGATTGATCGGTTTGTGTGGAAAACTATGAAAGACCTAGCTATATACACACATACATAGAGGAACATCGATTGTTGCACATGCACGCGTGAGAGATAAATAATGCTCGATATGATGGAGAGGGGGATGTGTGTGGGTGTGTGCCTTCATGGGAGATCGACCTGAAGAAAAAGATTGCATGCGTGCGATGGATAATGCCGACTGGTAGTGTGTGTGAATGCATGCACGAGAGAAAGTTAGTGGTACAATTATAAAGAGAAGACTACTGTGTGGGTGTAAAAGAATAGGTGAGGTCATAATCAATGTAAAGTTGAATTCAAATATTTGAATAAGAGATCCTGATGTTTGAGACCCATGCATGCATGAATATAACGGAGATCTGCGTGGTGTGGTTTGGAAACGAGCATGTTGTAATGTATACACATTGAACAAGGTTAGACTGATTTGAATTTGAGATACCGATGGCAGACATCATTTGGCCACGTCGCATCCGTGCATGGACACACTATTCTAATTGGAGATGATGGGCGGCTTTCGCATCACATATCTATATCTATACCCCTATATATATTATATTATATTTTTTTATATTGTGTGCGGGTAACTTTAACTTTGAAAGATGGTCGTTGGATGAGGCGAATCCGATGGTCCAAAGATGGAAAATTTGAGCACTGCTGGCCATTGGATATCATCTAGATTCCACCAGATTTCGCCACATGTATAATCTAGAAGACTCCATGGTTGAACTTAAGCATAATGCACAAACATCAAAACACAAGCACTTCTTATTTGTTCTAGAATCTTCCGTATCAGAATTGCCCAAATGTTATTCTACATGATTTGCCATTATTTGTTTTTACTTTATGTCTTACGACGCACAATTCCATGAATCTTAAAATAGATTAGCTGTCTTATAAAAACTAAATGATTTTGAATGAAATGAACTATAAGAATTAAACGAACATCTACATCATGCATATATGACTCAAAGCTTGCATGCTATAATGTGGTATTTATTCATAATTTGGTTGCCAAATCTCATGCATGCAATGCACGTGTAACTTACTCTAGTCTAAATGGTGTTTGTGTGTGTGTGTTGTGCGTGTTGAGGTGCAAATTATCTTTTTTTCGGTACACGTTAAGCTTGTTCTTCCGAATTTCAAGCCGCGCCTTGTTATGGCAAAAATTCAAGCTAGCGTCTCTATCTATCATGCTGTGAAACTCCCGACACTTCAACCCATGCCTTGTTAGCCCGAAATATTTAAGATATATCTTTGTCTTGTTGTGCTCCGACAACTCCCTCCATCTCAACCCACGCCTTGCTATTCCGAAATTACAACGCGCGCGAAAACTCCCACCTCCTGTGAAATCCTGACACGCAAAATGCCCGTGGTACCCCTGAACCGAAAGAACTGCCTCAAATCGGTGGGGGTACTTTTGTAACTTACCCCACATTTCGGACAAGCGCGTCTCTAAGCCATGGTTCCCCACTGCCATCCCATCCACCCACCCATTCGTTCATCGAGGCCGCGAAAACCTGCGATGAAACCCCACACCCTGCTCCATCCACCACCCACCTGGAGCCTCTTCCCCGACGATGTCGTCCATAGCAACACCTCGACGTCCCTCATCCATCGTACCGGATGAGGATCCATCGTTGATCTCATCGTCCTGACGGTTCAGCCACCCCGTCCTCCACCTCCAAGGAGCTACCCCGACGTTCCCCTCATCTTTCGCGCCACCTCCATTCCCACACCGCCATCTTCACCTGCACCAGTGGAAGAGCATCATCATCACCATTTCCTCGTGTGAAGCTATGGCCTAATCGGCGCCACGAAAGAGGTTGTACACTAATCGCCGCATTTTCTTCTTGATTCGATCTCACGGTGCTGCCGGCGCTCGGTCCCGAGCCGACATGGGGCGGCTCCATCCATGGCGGCGTCGCCGGCCACTTCCTCCACGGCGTCGCTCCCTCGGCGGCGACGTCCACATCAGTAGGAGCTACTGCTGCTTTAGCTCTCGCTCGCACTGCTGCTCTGCTCTTGCTCTCGGTCCCCTGCCTAGTCTGCTCTTGCTATTGCTCTTGCTCGCGCTGCTGCTCTCGCTCTTGCTCTTGCTTGCGATGCTTCTCCGATTTAGCTACACTTTCCGTCAACTGAATCGACTTTTGGGTCAGTTGATTTTCAAGGGGTGGGGGGGGGGGCTCGCCGGGGTGAAGGAAGAACCAGCCGCAGCGGGGAGGGGGGCTCGCCGGAGAGGTACCCCACTATCTATCTTAGGGTTCAGGATGGGGGCGGTGGTCGCCAGCGGTGGTGGGGCATTGGCGGGGCGGTGGCGTGGGGATCGCCGAAGAAAAAGCTCGCCACAGGGGGGCCTAGAGGGATGGCCGGGGTGGCGGCGGACCGACAGTGGGGAGTGTTTTCGAGGCGGGCGGGGCGGTGATACGTCTCCAACATATCTATAATTTTTGATTGCTCCATGCTATATTATCTACTGTTTTGGGCAATATTGGGCTTTATTATCCACTTTATATTACTTTTGGGACTAACCTATTAACCGGAGGCCCAGCCCAGATTTGCTGTTTTATGCCTATTTCGGTGTTTTGAAGAAAAGGAATATCAGACGGAGTCGAAACGGAATGAAATCAACTGGAGAAGTTATTTTTGGAAGGAAACACACCTGATGGACTTGGACCCCACGTCAGAAGATATGGGAGCTGCCCACGAGGGTGGGTGGCGCCCCCCCAAGGGCGCGCCCCCTGCCTCGTGGGGCCCCCGTGGCTCCCCTGACGTACCTCCTACACCCATATATACCTACGTGACCTAAAACTTCCAGAACAGAAAATAGATCGGGAGTTCTGCTGCCAGAAGCCTCCGTAGCCACCAAAAACCAATCTAGACCCATTCCAGCACCCTGCCGGAGGGGGCAATCCTTCTCCGGTGGCCATCGTCGTCATCCCGGTGCTCTCCATGACGAGGAGAGAGTAGTTCTCCCTCGGGGCTGAGGGTATGTACCAGTAGCTACGTGTTTGATCTCTCTCTCTCTCTCTCGTGTTCTTGAGATGATACGATCTTGATGTATCACGAGCTTTGCTATTATATTTGGATCCTATGATGTTTCTTTCTCCCTCTTCTCTCTTGTAATTAATTGAGTTTCCCCTTTGAAGTAATCTTATCGGATTGAGTCTTTAAATATTTGAGAACACTTGATGTATGTATTGCCGTGGATATCTGTGGTGACAATGGGATATCACGTGATTCACTTGATGTATGTTTTGGTGACCAACTTGTGGGTTCCGCCCATGAACCTATGCATAGGGGTTGGCACACGTTTTCGTTGTGATTCTCTGGTAGAACTTTGGGGCACTCTTTGAGGTACTTTGTGTTGGTTGAATAGATGAATTGAGATCGTGTGATGCATATCGTATAATCATGCCCACGGATACTTGAGGTGACATTGGAGTATCTAGGTGACATTAGGGTTTTCGTTGATTTGTATCTTAAGGTGTTATTCTAGTACGAACTCTAGGGCTGTTTGTGACACTTATAGGAATAGCCCAACGGATTGATTGGAAAGAATAACTTTGAGGTGGTTTCGTACCCTACGATAATCTCTTCGTTCGTTCTTCGCTATTAGAGACTTTGGAGTGACTCTTTGTTGCATGTTGAGGGATAGTTTTATTATCCAATTATGTTAGTATTGCTGAGGGAACTTACACTAGTGAAAGTATGAACCCTAGGCCTTGTTTCAACACATTGCAATACCGTTTATGCTCACTTTTATCGCTTGCTACCTTGCTGTTTTTATTATTTCAGATTACAAATACCTTTATCTACTATCCATATACCACTTGTTTCACCATCTCTTCGCCGAACTAGTGCACCTATACAATTTACCATTGTATTGGGTGTGTTGGGGACACAAGAGACTCTTTGTTATTTGGTTGCAGGGTTGCCTGAGAGAGAGACCATCTTCATCCTACGCCTCCTATTGATCGATAAACCTTAGGTCATCCACTTGAGGGAAATTTTCTACTGTCCTACAAACCTCCGCACTTGGAGGCCCAACAACGTCTACAAGAAGAATGTTGTGTAGTAGACATCAAGCTCTTTTCTGGCGTCGTTGCCGGGGAGGTGAGTGCTTGAAGGTATATCTTTAGATCTCGCAATCGAGTCTTTTAGTTTCTTGTTTTATCACTAGTTTAGTTTATAAAAGAAAACTATAACAAAATGGAATTCAGTTTGTCTCATACGCTTCACCTTTTTAATATCTTTCGTGAGTATGATGGAAAGGATAATTGTGCTTAAATGCTAGAAGAAGAAATTTATAAAATGTTTGGCACTAAATATTTGAATGATGAGCATGATTGCAATGTTGTTAGTATGAATTCCTTGAATATCTATGATGCTAATGATATGCAAAACCACAAGCTTGGGGAAGCTACATTTGATGAACATGATATTTTTTGTCCCCCAAGTTTTGATGAGCAAATTTATTATGATGATAGCATGCCTCCTATTTATGATGATTATGTTGATGAAAGTGGTTTCGGAGAGGTCATGGCTTTATTTTGTGATGAATCCACTATTCCGGAAGAGGTTCCAATTGATTATGAGAACAAAGTTGCTATCTATGATGATTATTGTGATGACTTGTATGCTATAAAGAATAATGATATCCATGAAACTTGTCATCGTGATTTTAGTTTTCAATTGGATTATGCCTCACATGATAATTATTTTGTTGAGTTTGCTCTCCCTATTATTCATGAGAAGAATTTTGCTTATGTGGAGAGTAGTAAATTTTGCATGCTTGTAGATCATGAAAGGAATGCTTTAGGTGCTAGTTATATTGTTTAATTCATTCATGATGCTACTGAAAATTATTATGAGGGAGGAACATATGCTTGTAGGAATTGCAATAATATCAAGTTTTCTCTCTATGTGCTTAAAGTTTTGAAGTTATGCTTGTTTTGCCCACCTATGCTAGTTGATTATTGTTCCCATAAGTTGTTTGCTCACAAAATCCCTATGCATAGGAATTATGTTAGGCTTAAATATGCTAGTCATATTCTTTATGATGCTCTCTTTATGTTTCAATTCTTATCTTTTATGTGAGCATCGTTGAAATCATCATGCCTAGCTAGGGGCGTTAAACGATAGCGCTTGTTGGGAGGCAACCCAACTTTATTTTTGTTCCTGTTTAGTAATAAATAATTCATCTAGCCTCTGTTTAGATGTGGTTTTATATGTTTAATTAGTGTTTGTGCCAAGTAGAACCTTTGGGAAGACTTGGGGAAAGTCTTGTTGATCATGCTGTAAAAAACAGAAACTTTAGCGCTCATGAGAATTGCTGCCATTTTTATTTGGAGAGTGATATTTAGTTAATTATTTTTTCAGATGATTAATAGATAAATTCCTCAGGTCCAGCAATTTATTTGAGAATTTTATGAGTTCCATAAGTATGGGTTTGATGCAGATTACTAAAGACTGTTCTGTTTTTGACAGATTCTGTTTTTGATGTGTTGTTTACTTATTTTGATGAATCTATGGCTAGTAAAATAGTTTATAAACCATAGAGAAGTTGTAATACAGTAGGTTTAACACCAATATAAATAAAGAATGAGTTAATTACAGTACCTTGAAGTGGTGATTTACTTTCTTATACTAACGGAGCTTACGAGTTTTCTGTTAAGTTTTGTGTTGTGAAGTTTTCAAGTTTTGGGTAAAGATTCGATGGACTATGGAATAAGGAGTGGCAAGAGCCTAAGCTTGGGGATGCCCATGGCACCCCAAGTTAATATTAAAGGATAGCCAAGAGCCTAATCTTGGGGATGCCCAAGGCACCCCAAGGTAATATTCAAGGATATCCAAGAGCCTAAGCTTGGGGATGCCCCAGAAGGCATCCCCTCTTTCGTCTTCGTTCATCGGTAACTTTACTTGGAGCTATATTTTTATTCGCCACATGATATGTGTTTTGCTTGGAGCGTCAATTTATTTTGTTAGGATTTGCTTTCTGTTATTTAGAACAATGTTTTGAATCTTTTATTTCAATAAAAGTGGCATTGATAGCCTTTACTATGCCTATGTTACAAGTATACATGTTGCTGTTTGAAAACAGAAAGTTTACCGCTGTTGCAATAATTCCCTAGAAAAGTCAGAATGTGATAAAATGTTGAAACCTTTTTCATATTAAGCTCTGATAAATTTAATACAGTAGGAATTTTATTTCATAATTTTTCGAGCTAGGGAAGTATGGATGTTGCAGCATTTTGTACAGACTATCCTGTTTAGGCAGATTGCTGTTATCTTTGCATCGTTTGCAAATGTTTTCTTCTTTAATGATTATATTTGAGGATAGGACTATTAAATATGCAGAGGCATTTAGTATGCAATGTTGAATAATAATTTTAGTGATTTGCTACAGTAGAGTATGATAAGGTTTTGGCAATGGTTTATACTAACTTATCTCACGAGTCCTTGTTGAGTTTTGTGTGGATGAAGCTTTTGAGATTTAGGGAGACCGTGATATGAGAGGAATTAAGGAGACACAAAAGCTCAATCTTGGGGATGCCCAAGGCACCCCAAGATAATATTTCAAGAAGTCTCAAGCATCTAAGCTTGGGGATGCCCCGGTTGGCATCCCACCTTTCTTCTTCAACAACTATCGGTTAGTTTCGGTTGATCCTAAGTTTTTGTTTCTTCACATGATGTTTTCTATTATTAGAATGTCATTTTCTTTTTCTTTGCTTGCTGTTTGAATAGAATACCAAGATCTGAAATTATTAAATGTTAGAGAGTCTTCACATAGTTGCATAATTATTCGACTACTCATTGATCTTCACTTATATCTTTCGGAGTAGTTTGTCATTTTCTCTAGTGCTTCACTTATATCTTTTAGAGCATGGTGGTAGTTTTACTTTGAAGAAATAGATGAACTCTCATGCTTCACTTATATTATTTTGAGAGTCTTAAATAGGATGGTAATTTGCTTAAAATCTTAATATGCTAGGTATTCAAGAATAATAAAATTCTCTTATGAGTGTGTTGAATACTATGAGAAGTTTGATACTTGATAATTGTTTTGAGATATGGAGATGGTGATATTAGAGTCATGCTAGTTGAGTAGTTGTGAATTTGATAGATACTTGTGTTGAAGTTTGTGATTCTCGTAGCATGCACGTATGGTGAACCGTTATGTAACGAAGTCGGAGCATGAGGTGTTTATTGATTGTCTTCCTTATGAGTGGCGGTCGGGGACGAGCGATGGTCTTTTCCTACCAATATATCCCCCTAAGAGCATGCTCGTAGTACTTTGTTTCGATGACTAATAGATTTTTGCAATAAGTATGTGAGTTCTTTATGACTAATGTTGGGTCCATGGATTATACGCACTCTCACCCTTCCACCCTTGCTACCCTCTCTAGTACCGCGCACATTTCGCTGGTACCATAAACCCACCATATACCTTCCTCAAAACAGCCACCATACCTACCTATTATGGCATTTCCATAGCCATTCCGAGATATATTTCCATGCAACTTTCCACCATTCAGTTTATTATGACACACTCCATCATTGTCATATTGCTTAGCATGATCATGTAGTTGACATTGTATTTGTGGCAAAGCCACCGTTCATAATTTTTTCATACTTGTCACTCTTGATTCATTGCATATCCCGGTACACAGCTGGAGGCATTTATATAGAGTCATACTTTGTTCTAGTATCGAGTTGTATCATTGAGTTGTAAATAAATAGAAGTGTGATGATCATCATTCAATAGAGCATTGTCCCAAAAAAAGGAAAAATAGAAAGGCCAAAAAAAAGAAAGGCCAAATAAAAAAAGAAAGGCCAAATAAAAAAAGAAAGGCCAAGTAAAAAAATAATAAAAAAATAAAAGGGACAATGCTACTATCCTTTTACCACACTTGTGATTCAAAGTAGCACCATCATCTTCATGATAGAGAGTCTCCTATGTTGTCACTTTCATATACTAGTGGGAATCTTTCATTATAGAACTTGGCTTGTATATTCCAATGATGGGCTTCCTCAAAATGCCCTAGGTCTTCATGAGCATGCGAGTTGGATGCACACCCACTAGTTTCTTTTGTTGAGCTTTCATATACTTATAGCTCTAGTGCATCCGTTGCATGGCAATCCCTACTCACTCACATTGATATCTATTGATGGGCATCTCCATAGCCCGTTGATACGCCTAGTCGATGTGAGACTATCTTCTCCCTTTTTGTCTTCTCCACAACCACCATTCTATTCCACCTATAGTGCTATATCCATGGCTCACGCTCATGTACTGAGTGAAGATTGAAAAAGTTTGAGAACATCAAAAGTATGAAACAGTTGCTTGGCTTGTCATCGGGGTTGTGCAAGATTTAAATATTTTGTGTGGTGAAGATGGAGCATAGCCAGACTATATGATTTTGTAGGGATAGCTTTCTTTGGCCATGTTATTTTGAGAAAACATACTTGCTTAGTTGGTATGCTTGAAGTATTATTATTTTCTATGTCAATATGAACTTTTGTCTTGAATCTTATGGATCTGAATATTCATGCCACAATTAAGAAGAATTACATTGAAATTATGCCAACTAGCATTCCACATCAAAAATTATCTTTTTATCATTTACCTACTCGAGGACGAGCAGGAATTAAGCTTGGGGATGCTTGATACGTCTCCAACGTATCTATAATTTTTGATTGCTCCATGCTATATTATCTACTGTTTTGGGCAATATTGGGCTTTATTATCCACTTTTATATTACTTTTGGGACTAACCTATTAACCGGAGACCCAGCCCAGATTTGTTGTTTTATGCCTATTTCAGTGTTTTGAAGAAAAGGGATATTAGACGGAGTCGAAACGGAACGAAATCAACTGGAGAAGTTATTTTTGGAAGGAAACACACCTGATGGACTTGGAACCCATGTGCGAAGATACGGGAGCTGCCCACGAGGGTGGGGGCGCCCCCCTAGGGCGCGCCCCCTGCCTCGTGGGGCCCCCGTGGCTCCCCTGATGTACCTCCTGCACCCATATATACCTACGTGACCTAAAACTTCCAGAACAGAAAATAGATCGGGAGTTCCGCCGCCAGAAGCCTCCGTAGCCACCAAAAACCAATCTAGACCCGTTCCGGCACCCTGCCGGAGGGGGCAATCCTTCTCCGGTGGCCATCTTCATCATCACGGTGCTCTCCATGATGAGGAGGGAGTAGTTCTCCCTCGGGGTTGAGGGTATGTACCAGTAACTATGTGTTTGATCTCTCTCTCTCTCGTGTTCTTGAGATGATACGATCTTGATGTATCGCGAGCTTTGCTATTATATTTGGATCCTATGATGTTTCTTTCCCCCTCTTCTCTCTTGTAGTGAATTGAGTTTCCCCTTTGAAGTAATCTTATCGGATTGAGTCTTTAAAGATTTGAGAACACTTGATGTATGTCTTGCCGTGGATATCTGTGGTGACAATGGGATATCACGTGATTCACTTGATGTATGTTTTGGTGACCAACTTGCGGGTTTCGCCCATGAACCTATGCATAGGGGTTGGCACACGTTTTCGTCGTGATTCTCTGGTAGAACTTTGGGCACTCTTTGAGGTCCTTTGTGTTGGTTGAATAGATGAATTGAGATTGTGTGATGCATATCGTATAATCATGCCCACGGATACTTGAGGTGACATTGGAGTATCTAGGTGACATTAGGGTTTTGGTTGATTTGTATCTTAAGGTGTTATTCTAGTACAAACTCTAGGGCTGTTTGTGACACTTATAGGAATAGCCCAACGGATTGAATGGAAAGAATAACTTTGAGGTGGTTTCGTACCCTACCATAATCTCTTCGTTCGTTCTCCGCTATTAGAGACTTTGGAGTGACTCTTTGTTGCATGTTGAGGGATAGTTTTATGATCCAATGATGTTAGTATTGTTGAGGGAACTTACACTAGTGAAAGTATGAACCCTAGGCCTTGTTTCAACACATTGCAATACCGTTTACGCTCACTTTTATCGCTTGCTACCTTGCTATTTTTATTATTTCAGATTACAAATACCTTTATCTACTATCCATATACCACTTGTTTCACCATCTCTTCGCCGAACTAGTGCACCTATACAATTTACCATTGTATTGGGTGTGTTGGGGACACAAGAGACTCTTTGTTATTTGGTTGCAGGGTTGCTTGAGAGAGAGACCATCTTCATCCTACACCTCATACGGATCGATAAACCTTAGGTCATCCACTTGAGGGAAATTTGCTACTGTCCTACAAACCTCTGCAATTGGAGGCCCAACAACGTCTACAAGAAGAAGGTTGTGTGGTAGACATCAAGCGGCGCACCGCCGGCCGCGGGAGGCGGGGGGTTGCTGTTTGGCCGGTGGTGGCTGGCGGCTTAGGGGGGTGGAGGTTGAAGATGAACCGCATGCCCTTGATTTCTTATCCAACAGCTGCAAAATCGACTGACCAGAGATGAAAAAGTCAGTCGACCGATGTGTAGCCTCACCTTGCTAGTGCATTCAGTTTCGACAGCAAAATTCAGTTTCGACAACAAAATTTAGTTTCGACAGTTAAGTTCAGTTTCGACAGTTAAGTTCAGTTTTGACGGTTAAATTCAGTTTCGATAGTTAAGTTCAGAGATGAGCGGCTGATGTATTTTACATCTAGCGCTTTGTGGTTATGTATTTTACGTCATGTATTGGAGATGCTATTAGAATTCCACTCAGGTTAACGTTGTTCGTTGTCTCTCTTGTCCTGCTTCAGCCTCGGCGTCGTACAACTCACCAGAGCTGCTCCAACGATGAAACCCTCCATCACAGCGGAGCAGTACCTCGGGCTCCATCTCCAGACGCCTAAGATCTTCTTCCCCTCTTCCGACAGCCAAGTCAGCCGGAGCATCCTCACCGGCCAACCCAATCACGCTGAGATCGACATGGCTTCGCCAAAGAGGTTGTACACTTGTTGCATCTTTTTTTTGCTCTACATGTTATATATATTGTCCATTGAGCACTCGTAGTAACGGGAAATACGATTATTTTATCCTACTATATGACAAGCAGTGAGGTACCAGGCAACTTAGCTATCCGTGATGGACTCTCTTGAACGCCATCATTATTTATCTCTAAGCGTTTGAGCTGTGCATTTGTCGATGGGCCTGGGAGTTGAGCTAGTATGGCAGTCGCCTGGGTCCAAAGTAATAGAAGTAGCACAAAAATATTTTTTTAGTGTAGGATTTTCCTTGCTCAAGCCTGCCTACTAGAATCGCCAGTGCTTGAAAGGAAAAGTGAATGAAAAACATCGGAATTGGAAAGTTTCCTATGGTACTACTTTTCATGAATTTGGTGCAAAGGAATGGAGCAAAGGAAAACTGTAGGATTTGTTCCTTCAGCGTCTCCTTGAAAGAAAAACCATAGGAATTCTAATTTCCACTTCTCCTCCTTTTCATATTCCTATTCATCAAGCACAAGACTAAGAGATAGTAGCATAATAGCATTATGGCCGTACATTTTCTTGTGGTTTGACTTAATCTCACCATGCTTTTTTGTATCTTGTGATCTTCCAATTGTTGTGAATCAAACACCCAGATTGGCAGAAATCCTGTGTTTTTAAATTCTTTGTTTTGCACGTGCATTCCTATCCTATTCCTGTCTATTTCCTACCCCTGTATTGTTAGAGTCCTCAAATTCAAACAAGCCCTTACTCAATTACTTCTGTTACAGATATGTGTCAAAGAAAACCTTGTGTGGTTTGTCCTGCTCCTGCGGCGCTGTGTTCCACCCCAGCTCAGCTGCTCCAACGACGGAAGGGTTCACCATAGTAGGGATCTGCTCTCCAGACTATCTTTCGCCGCCTCAGATCTTCTTCCCCGCCGCCGGCAGCCACGGCAACTGCATTACCATCATCAACTGAGCAGATGACCTTGAGGACTACACGGGTCCGCTAGATAGGTCGCACTCTTCCGTGTCTGCTTACGTTATGCGTCGCTTAATATGATGACATGCTACATTATCATCGTGTTCACTTATTAGACTCTGAGTCAGGTCCAAACTAATGCTGAAACTTGAGTTTTTAAATGGTTGTGGGGTACATATTGGGGCAGCAATCAGTACTATCTGTCTACTATCTGGTTAATCTCTGGTGTCTACTATGAGTTTCATGTTGGGTGCAAACAAACATTAAAGGAGCCATTATCTGTATTTTTTAACTAAAGCTATTATCTGCCTGCTATCATTGGTTTTGGGTCTATCCACAGTTTGCTACCATCACTCTGGATTTGTGCATGCACTCCTTACATAATCTCACTATGTTTTATTCCTATGCATGCCATTTATTGTACACAATGGAACTGATCATGTAGAGCAAAAGAGACGAGCCTTGCATGGTAATAAAATTTCATGCAGACGTCGTTCCATGGTGGGCGCAAAGGCAGCCCCCCTCCACCCATTTCGGATCGTAATCAAGAAGAAGATAACTGTTCTGAGGGGGATTCAGAAGGAGAAGACCACTCCTATTTACCCCATGAGATCTTTGCTCTAACTTGGCATGCTGATGTTGGTAATATCATGCATATGGTGCCTTGCATTGCTTACTGTATACATTAAAGATGTCATCTGCTTAGTTTAGACATGCTTTGTGTCAATGCCATCTGTTTAGTATATGTGAATCATGCAATGCCATCTTGTCTAGCTAGGCATCATATATGTGAATTTTGCAATGCCACCCTGGTTAGCCAGTCATCTTATATGTGAATTATATCATGCCATCATTTTTTATTACGTGTTAAATTTGTCAACAATTTTAGTACATTCAATTACTCTTCCTGTGCATCAGCCATTCGGCACGGTCATGGAAAAATCTGGAGTGGAAACAAGGTCTTCAGAGCAGACAATGCTATCTGACGAAGCGCATGTCTTGCTGGTTACCGATAGCTCCTCGGAGGAGGATTCAGAGACAGATGACCAGTCATATTCCCCCCCCCCCGAGGTGCATGCCCTAACTTGGCAGGGTTATGTTGCTCATATCATGCGTATGGTATCTTGCATTGCTATGTCATTTGCTTAGTTTAGGCATGCTTTGTGTGAATGCCACCTGTTTAGTGTCTAATTACCATATATGTGAATTATGCAATGCCATCTTGTTGCAAGACATTATATATGTGAATTATGCAATGTTATCTTGTTGCAAGGCATTATGTATGTGGATTATGCAATGCCATGCTATTTAGGCAAGCATCATATATGTGAATTATATCATGCCGTCCTTTTTTTGTATTTCTCATTGCTTTTGTCGACAATGTTTGTATATTCAATTGCTCTTCCTGTGCATCAGCCATTTGAATTGGTGATGGAGAAATCTGGAGCAATAACAAGGTCTTCAGAGCAGACAATGCTACCTGCTGAAGCAGATATCTTGCTGGTTACAGATAGCTCTTTAGAGGAGGATTCAGAGGCAGATGACTAGTCCTATTATCCCCCTGAGGTGTATGCTCAAACTTGGCAGAGTTATATTACTCATATAATGCATATGTTGTATTGCAATGCTTAGTTTTTACATCATATACACAATATTGAATGCCATCTCCTTAGTTGACACATCATGTATGCGATTGCCCTCTGCCCACTTCCTTAGTATATAAATCATATAATTGAATTATGTCATGCCACGATGTTTACATGGACAGCATGTATCTGAATTATGGCATGCCAACCCATTTTCTAAAGACATAATATAGTTATATCATCTCATCATGTTTACATAGTCATCATATTTTAAATTATGTCATTCTATCTGTGAATTATATCATGCCATCATGTTTCCATCGATGACATGTTTGTGATTTATGGCATGCCAACCACTTTAATAGACACATCGTATAGTTATATCATGTCATCATGTTTACACAGTCATCATATTTTGAAGTATGTCATTCTATCCTGTTTAGTTAGCCATCATACATGTGACATTGTGTCATGCTATCCTGTTTAATTAGCCATCATATATGTGAAATTATGACCTGCTATTCTGTTTGCTTAGACAACATAAATGTGAATTATTTCGTGCCATGTTTTCTTCCCTACTATCCATTGCACCTGTCTATCTTACAATGTCTGTACATTCAATTAATTTTCTTGTTTATCAGCCATTTCAATTGGAGGGAGTGATGGCAGTAACTGTGGGAGTAAAAACACGGTCTTCAGAAAAGATCGTGCTACCTGCCGATGCAGATAGAACCACAGTTGTACTTGCCCAAGAACCAGCCCCACCACACATAACACACACTCATGCAGATTGTACCCCTACCCTATTGGACAGAGAACCAGCTACACCCCTTCTAACCCCAACCCCAGCAGATAGACACCCAGTTCCCGTTGACACAGCACCGTCTCCACCACAGAGCACCCAAACACGAGCAGTTAGTAAGGCAACTGCAGTGCCCAAATCACGAGGACCACCACTCCGAACCCGAAGTCAACGCTTAAAGCAGAAGAAGAATTGTTCTTAGGTCAGGTCCGTAGCTATGGTTCATACTACTTTGCTCTTGCATCACTGTATTTACTGATACCAACTAATATCAAATTTGAAGGATGCAATTGAAACTCCAATGGCGCAACAGGTATGTTTTAAACCTGTTTCTTCAATGTGTTTGGCTATTTGTTGTTGTAACTTGCTCTATGTTGATTTCAGTTTCAATTGAATAAACAGTTATGTTCTCATGCCATGCACATTACAAGTGTTGTTATTGTTGTGTAGTTTCCCACACTTATATTCTGTCTATGCTACTTTGTCTTAAATAGATATGATTCGAACTGTATCTATCTTGATTTGGCAACATAAACTAGAATGATATAGACCATACAGTGACCATACTACATAGTTATATGTTTGTTTCATGTTGTTATCCTATCCACCTTACTACTGAACTGGTTTACCAAAATGAGTTTCATATACTACATTGTAAACCTGAGATGTGTTTGTCTGTTTCTCTTTTAGAACGTAGATAAAATATTGGAGAAGAGTACCTTGTTATGCAATGGTAAAGGAAGTAATGCAGATAAGGTTCAAGATAGTGAGACATCCCTGTTGGTCTCCAAGAAAGCTGATAAAAACTATATTGAAGACACCGAGACAACCCCAAAGTCCTGTCTTGATGTAGTGTTCGATTTACTGGCTACCACTGCTAGCACCAGCTCTTCGAACTCGTTGCCTGAATCAGTTCGTCTTCTTGAGTCTCAACTTCAAGTTGAAAGACACCGATCAGATGTTATGCGACAGGAAGCCGAAGGACCGAGGAAGTCCCTGCAGAATCCAGATGCATACTTTCTGGTGCAACAGCAAGCGCTGGAGGACTTAAGCACCAAACAAGAGAAAGTTAATAAGCTTGCTAAGCATCTTGCCAGCATTATGGGTACCCAGGATATTGTTTCTTGAGCTCTTCTGAAGTGATTTCAGTTCTGGACTTGTTTTGCTGTGGCGTTTATATGCTTATGAGTTCCCTAATTTACACTGGTGGCGAACTTTGATGCCGAGTGGATGTAATATGTGTAATAGCCGTGATAGCCTAGTGTAAGTTGCTTGCTTATTTATTTCCTTGTTGTCTTGTTTATTTGTTTGCTTGTAGTCAGTGCAGTTCTTTTTTTGCGGTTTGCTAGTGGCTGCAATAACCTATTTTTTAAAACTATGCCACAATAACCATGGGCTAATATTTACTGTAGTGACACTAGGCCTCCTACAGGCCGTAGAAACAGTGGGCCTTCTACGGGCCGTATAAATAGTGGGCCTTCTACGGGCTGTAGAACAAGTGGGCCTTCTACGGGCCGTAGAAACAATGGGCCTTCTACGGGCCGTAGAAACAATGGGCCTTCTACGGGCCATATCATCAATGGGCCTTATACGGGCCCTATGATCGATTGGCCAAACATGGGCCAAACAGACCGCATTGTGGCCGTAAACGGGCTAGAGTTGGAATCGTCCGTTCATGGGCCGACCATAACGGGCCATCGTTAATAGGCCGTATTTGATGACCCTATGAAAACGGCCCAACGTATTAACGGACCACAAACAGGCCGACTGTAACCACGGGCTGAATTTGGCCCACAAGCAGAAAATGACAGTAACGGGCCGTAAGTAAACGAATGCTGGAAAATAGCCCAAGAATAAATGGGCTCTGAGAAGGCCGAAAGATAACATGGGCTGGAAACGGCCCAACGGAATAACGGGCCGTTAATGGGTATAAAGTGATACACTGTTCTTTACGGGCCAGTTTCACCACGGGCCATTAATGGGTGTAAAGTGATACACTGTTCATTACGGGCCAGTTTCACCACGGGCCATTAATAGTCCAAGAGTTTCATAAGGCCTCATATGGCCCGAAAGACGTCATGGGCCATACATGGGCCAAAAGTGAAAACGGGCTGGAATCATATTGGATGGCCCAGATGACGCTACTGGGCCTAATTCGAATAGGGCGTAACGGGCCTTGGGTTAGCGGGCTGTAAATTGGCTATATGCGAACAAGCCATTAACAGGCTTTCCATGGGCCGGCCCGCCACCTTTTGACCAAGTCAAACGGGCCGGCCTTTTCACAAGAATGGGCCTCTGTTGGGCCGTGCCACGTGTCGACGTATCATAGGCGCCTTCTGTCCAATGAGTGGATGACATCTGTCCCAGCGATGAACCGACACGGGTTTCCTCCAGCCAATGATGATTTTACACGTGGAAAATCCCCATTGGTCGGGGCTGTTAACGGGTTATCGGATCCAAAACCCGACCTGATAGCTTAACGGCGTTCCGTTACGGTGGATTCCACATGTCGGTCCACCCTTAACGAAAGCACTTCTGTGACGCGCGATTTATCGTCATGGAAGTGGACACTTCTGTGATGATAATTTTGGTAATGTCATGGAACACTTCTACGACAGCACAGGTATGACTATCTTGATTCTGTCATAAAATCGTCATGGATGTACATGCATGACAGAAAACGCGACCTACTGTGACAAACATGTATCATCACGGAAGTGTATTTTTTGTAGTGTCTATTGTATTGTTGCCATCGAGGATAAAAAGATGGGGGTTATATCATAATTCATGAGTTTATCCCTCTACATCATGTCATCTTGCTTAAGGCGTTACTCTGTTCTTATGAACTTAATACTCTAGATGCATGCCGGATAGCGGTCGATGCGTGGAGTAATAGTAGAAGATGCAGGCAAGAGTCGGTCTACTTGTCACGGACGTGATGCCTATATACATGATCATACCTAGATATTCTCATTATTATTCTCTTTTCTATCAATTGCTCGACAATGATTTGTTCACCCACCGTAATACTTATGCTATCTTGAGAGAAGCCACTAGTGAAACCTATGGTCCCCGGGTCTATTTTCCATCATACAAGTTTCCAATCTATTTTATTTTGCAATCTTTACTTTCAATCTATATCATAAAAATACCAAAAATATTTATTTTATTATTATCATCTCTATAGGATCTCACTCTTGCAAGTGGCCGTGAAGGGATTGACAACCCCTTTATCGTGTTGGTTGCGAGGTTCTTATTTGTTTGTGTAGGTATGAGGAGACTCGCGCGTGGTCTCCTATTGGATTGATACCTTGGTTCTCAAAAACTGAGGGAAATACTTACGCTGCTTTGCTGCATCACCCTTTCCTCTTCAAGGGAAAACCAACGCATGCTCAAGAGCTAGCAAGAAGGATTTCTGGCGCCGTTGCTGGGGAGATCTACGCCAAGTCACGACATACCAAGTACCCATCACAACTCTTATCCTTCGCATTACATTATTTGCCATTTGCCTCTTGTTTTCCTCTCCCCCACTTCACCCTTGCCGTTTTATTCACCCTCTTTTCCTTTCGCCCTCTCTTTCCCTTTCGCCTCTTTTCCCCTTCCTGCCTTCTGTGTGCTCTTTATTTTTGCAATTTGTTGCCCTCATGTCTGAAACTAGGGAGGTTATCATTGATAAGGATAGTAATATGGAAAACTTTCATTCTATTGATGATCTTCCTGAAAATCCTACTATTTTACACACTAAAAGGTTTCGGATTGGTAGCGGTAATATTATTGGGAAGGGAGTTATTCAAGATTTCTTTACTTGAGCCGGTGCTTTGCCCACCATGAGCGGGTCTATTCTTCATAAAACTAGTAGTCTCGCGGATGCTATATCTTTGCTCATAGTAGAACTTGAAAGACAATTTTTACATACGCATCCTTCCATACAAACGATTTTCCTAGAATTTTCTAATATTGAGCATTCTTCTGTTATGTGAGCAGCGATCATCTTTTTAGCTCATGAGTTCAGATTTATAATAAAAGAGGCCAATGAAATTTTTGCGCATTATAGGGTGGATGCCAGCCGTACTCCCATAGAAGCAATCCTTTTTTATCAAGAAGACATTATGCGTTTACGATCCTTAGATAATGTTGCTTTTAATGAAAACCTTAGGAAAAAGGTTCCTGCCGATGTTCTTGTTGATAGGACCTCTGAATTTAATGATAATTTTTCTATCTAGAATAATGGGTTGGGTTTTTCCCTTGAACAAAGACTCATGACTTTTTTCCAGAAGAATGCTTGTAATGATGAATTGGTTGTGCAATATGAGGGACCAAAGGAGGAACCAATACCTCCCGAGCTTGATCTTGGGGACTTTTTTCCCATTAAATTTAGCCCTTTTGATTACTTTTGCTTGCCACAAAGAAAACTTTCTGCTGAACGTAGGGAGTATGAGATGAGTTTTCGCGATTTACCTTATCATTATCATTGCAATACCTAGATCTATCTTCGCTTTTATGCCTAGCTAGGGGCGTTAAACGATAACGCTTGTTGGGAGGCAACCCAATTTTATTTTTATTCCTTGATTTTTGTTTCAGTTTAGTAATAAATAATTTATCTAGCCTCTGTTTTGTTTGTGTTTTTTGTGTTTAATTTGTGTTTGTGCCAAGTAGAACCGTTGGGAAGACTTGGGGAAAGTCTTTTTGATCTTGCTGTAAAAAACAGAAACTTTAGCACTCACGAGAATTGCTGCCATTTTTTATTGGAGAGCGCTATTTAGTTAATTATTTTTGCAGATGATTAATATATAAATTCCTCACGCCCAGAAATTTATTTTAGAATTTTTGGGATTCCAGAAGTTTGCGTTAGTTACAGATTACTACAGACTGTTCAGTTTTTGACAGATTCTGTTTTTCGTGTGTTGTTTGCTTATTTTGATGAATCTATGGCTAGTAATGGAGTTTATAAACCATAGAGAAGTTGGAATACAATAGGTTTAACACCAATATAAATAAATAATGAGTTCATACAGTAACTTTAAGAGGTGTTTTGTTTTGTTTCGCTAACGGAGCTCACAAGATTTTCTGTTAAGTTTTGTGTTGTGAAGTTTTCAAGTTTTGGGTAAGGATTTGATGGATTATGGAACAAGGAGTGGCAAGAGCCTAAGCTTGGGGATGCCCAAGGCACCCCAAGGTAAATCCAAGGACACCAAAAAGCCTAAGCTTGGGGATGCCCCGGAAGGCATCCCCTCTTTTGTCTTCGTTCATCGGTAACTTTACTTGGAGCTATATTTTTATTCACCACATAATATGTATTTTGCTTGGAGCGTCTTGTATGATTTGAGTCTTTGCCTTTTAGTTTACCGCAATCATTCTTGCTGTACACACCTTTTGAGAGAGAGACACATGAATTGGTGTTTATTAGAATACTCTATGTGCTTCACTGATATCTTTTGAGCTATATAGTTTTTGCTCTAGTGCTTCACTTATATCTTTTAGAGCACAGTGGTGTTTTCATTTTATAGAAATAATTTATCTCTCATGCTTCACTTATATTATTTTGAGAGTCCTTTAGAACAACATGGCAATTTTCTTTTAGCATAATAAAAAGCTTTCATATAAGTGCATTGAATACTAAGAGAAGTTTTATACTTGATGATTGTTTTAAGATATGGAGATAGTGATATTAAAGTTGTGCTAGTTGATTAGTTGTGAATTTGAGAAATACTTGTGTTGAAGTTTGCAAGTCCCATAGCATGCACGTATGGTAAACGTTGTGTAACCAATTTGAAACATGAGGTGTTTTTTGATTGTCTTCCTTACGAGTGGCGGTCGGGGCCGAGCGATGGTCTTTTCCTACCAATCTATCCCTCTAGGAGCATGCGCGTAATACTTGGTTTTTGATGACTTGTAGATTTTTGCACTAAGTATGTGAGTTCTTTATGACAAATGTTGAGTCCATGGATTATACGCACTCTCACCCTTCCATCATTGCTAGCCTCTTCGGCACCGTGCATTGCCCTTTCTCGCCTTGAGAGTTGGTGCAAACTTCGCCGCTGCATCCAAACCCCATGATACGATACGCTCTATCACACATAAACCTCCTTATATCTTCCTCAAAACAGCCACCATACCTACCTATTATGGCATTTCCATAGCCATTCCGAGATATATTGCCATGCAACTTTCCACCGTTCCGTTTATTATGACACGCATCATCATTGTCATATTGCCTTGCATGATCATCTAGTTGACATCGTATTTGTGACAAAGCCACCATTCATAATTCTTTCATACATGTCACTCATGAGTCATTGCACATCCCGGTACACCGCTGGAGGCATTCAGATAGAGTCATATCTTGTTCTAGTATCAAGTTGTAATCACTGAGATGTAAATAAATAGAAGTGTGATGATCATCATTAATAGAGCATTGTCCCACCAAAAAAAGAGAAAGGCCAAATAGAAAAAGAAGGCCCAATATATATATATATATATAAATAAAAGGGGGCAATGCTACTATCCTTTTTCCACACTTGTGCTTCAAAGTAGCACCATGATCTTTATGATAGAGAGTCTCTTGTTTTGTCATTTTCATATACTAGTGGGAATTTTTCATTATAGAACTTGGCTTGTATATTCCAACAATGGGCCTGCTCAAGTGCCCTAGGTCTTCATGAGCAAGCAAGTTGGATGCACACCCACTTAGTTTCTTTTGTTGAGCTTTCATATATTTATAGCTCTAGTGCATCCGTTGCATGGCAATCCCTACTCCTTGCATTGACATCAATTGATGGGCATATCCCAATCCCATTGATTAGCCACGCCAATGTGAGACATTCTCATTTTTGTCTTCTCCACATAACCCCCTTCATTATATTCTATGCCACCCATAGTGCTATATCCATGGCTCACGCTCATGTATTGCGTGAAAGTTGAAAAAAGTTTGAGATTACTAAAGTATGAAACAATTGCTTGGCTTGTCATTGGGGTTGTGTATGATGAGAGCATTCTTGTGTGACGAAAATGGAGCATAACCAAACTATATGATTTTGTAGGGATGAACTTTCTTTGGCCATGTCATTTTGAGAAGACATGATTGCTTAGTTAGTATGCTTGAAGTATTATTATTTTTATGTCAATATTAAACTTTTATCTTGAATCTTTTGAATCTGAATATTCATGCCACAATAAAGAAAATTACATTGAGAAATATGTTAGGAAGCATTCCACATCAAAAATTCTATTTTTATCATTTACCAACTCGAGGACGAGCAGGAATTAAGCTTGGGGATGCTTGATACGTCTCCAACGTATCTATAATTTTTGATTGCTCCATGCTATTATATATTATGTTTTGGATGTTTAATGGGCTTATTTATACACTTTTATATTATTTTTGGGACTAACCTAGTAACCAGAGGCCCAGCACAAATTGTTGCTTTTTTTGCCTATTTCAGTGTTCTGTAGAAAAGGAATATCAAACGGAGTCCAAACGGAATGAAACCTTCGGGAGCGTGATTTTTGGAACAAACATGATCCAGGGGACTTGGAGTGGACGTCAAGAAACAATCGAGATGGCCACGAGGCAAGGGGGCACGCCTACCCCCCTGGGCGTGCCCTCCACCCTCATGGGGCCCTCGTTGCTCCATCGACCTACTTCTTCCTCCTATATATATTCATATGCCCCGAAAACATCCAGGAGCACCACGAAACCCTATTTCCACCGCCGCAACCTTCTGTACCCAAGAGATCCCATCTTGGGACCTTTTCTAGAGCTCCACCGGAGGGGGCATTGATCATGGAGGGCCTCTACATCAACTCCATGGCCCCTCCGATGATGTGTGAGTAGTTTACCTCAGACCTTCGGGTCCATAGTTATTATCTAGATGGCTTCTTCTCCCTCTTTGGATCTTAATACAAAGTTCTCCTCGATTCTCTTGGAGATCTATTCGATGTAATTTTCTTTTGCGGTGTGTTTGTCGAGATCCGATGAATTGTGGGTTTATGATCAAGTTTATCTATGAACAATATTTGAATCTTCTCTGAATTCTTTTATGTATGATTGGTTATCTTTGCAATTTCTCTTTGAATTATCAGTTTGGTTTGGCCTGCTAGATTGATCTTTCTTGCAATGGGATAAGTGCTTAGCTTTGGGTTCAATCTTGCGGTGCTCGATCCCAATGACAGAAAGGGAAACAACACGTATTGTATTGTTGCCATCAAGGATAAAAATATGGGGTTTATATCATATTGCATGAGTTTATCCCTCTACATCATGTCATCTTGCTTAAGGCATTGCTCTGTTCTTACGAACTTTATACTCTAGATGCATGCTGGATAGTGGTCGATGTGTGGAGTAATAGTAGTAGATACAGGCAGGAGTCGGTCTACTTGTCACGAACGTGATGCCTATATACATGATCATACCTAGATATTCTCATAATTATTCGATTTTCTATCAATTACTCGACAGTAATTTGTTCACCACCGTAATACTTATGCTATCTTGAGAAAAGCCATTAGGGAAACCTATGGCCACCTGGTCTATTTTCCATCATACAAGTTTCCAATCTATTTTATTTTGCAATCTTCACTTTCAATCTATATCATAAAAATACCAAAAATATTTATCTTATTGTTATCATCTCTATCAGATCTCACTCTTGCAAGTGGCCGTGCAGGGATTGACAACCCCTTTATCGCGTTGCTTGCAACGTTCTTATTTGTTTGTGTAGGTACGAGGTGACTCGCGCGTGGTCTCCTACTGGATTGATACCTTGGTTCTCAAAAACTGAGGGAAATACTTACGCTGCATTGTTGCATCACCCTTTCCTCTTCAAGGGAAAACCAACGCATGCTCAAGAGGTAGCAGATACCTGTGCTAGTGATGCTACCGAACTCAAGCGGGAGTTCGACGAGGACCTTGGTCGTTACTGCGTGTCTTCTCTTGATGATTAGTAGTGGTGCCCAGTTGGGACGATCGGGGATCTAGCAGTTGGGTTTATTTTGTTTTCATTTGGTTGTCCGTAGCCAGACTATGAGTGTACCCTAATGATGTATGAATTAATTGCTATTTGTGTGCGTGGCAATTGTAAGCCAACTCTATTTATCCCTTTCTTGTTCATTACATGGGATTGTGTGAAGATAACCCTTCTTGCGACAAAACCACAATGCGGTTATGCCTCTAAGTTGTGCCTCGACATGTGGGAGATATAGCCGCATTGTGGGTGTTACAAGTTGGTATCAGAGCTATCCCCAACTTAGGAGCCCCCTGCTTGATCGAATCGCTGAAGTTGTTGAGTGTAGAGCAAAATGTTTTGATTCTTAAGACTATATATATCAGAGAGTAGGATTCTTTTTACTCCTCAGTCCCTTCGTCGCTCTGGTGAGGCCTCCTTATGTAGATGTTTTGACTTTCCTCTCCTCAAATTTCACAAAAAAATTAGGATCACGTGGGTATCTTGGAATCGTTCTGATATTCTTGTGATGAGAACATTGTTCTTGGTGCCTCCTGACATTTAGGGGTTGTGGCAGTGTCCCAGGGAGTTGAGCTCCGAGGTGTTGTCGTCACAATTTTATCGTTACAGTTCTGGAATACCTGAGTTCGCTGACATCGAAAATCTCTTTTATGCAGCTAGTGGTAAGATAACCTCGATGCCACCCAGTACTGGGGCGGGAGTTCGGGAGTATTGCCATAGCTCGTATAACAGATGCTTTTCAATGGTTGAGGTACATGATTTCCGTAGTTTTCTTGGTTATGTGTTGACGGATGGATATAGTTCTAGCGTAGGGCTTGTTAGTTGTGTGATATATTTTGTGCCTCCCTGTATCCCCAACACCAGATTGCATAACCAGAAAGTTTTTGGAGTTTTTAGGTGGGAATTCAAGTATCACGTAAGATATCTTTCCAACAGACACATGATACGATATGGGGTCTATCATATGTTTGTTTCTGGCTTATTTCCCATGTCAATCCCTTGTTTTGTTTTGAGTTGTGGTATTCAAGTTACTTCGAAGTCAAGTGTTGATTCTATACCTTTCCTAAGTAGTGTTCTCATATTTCTATGGGAGTACTAATCCTTTCGATCATCGAGGTTGTCATCTTAATTCTTTTCAACCGGCGCGCTTCTCTTCAAGATGATCCTATCATTTTTCCCAATTGTAAGATAAACTCTCAGTTTTCTCAACGGTGTTTGTGTCATCCGTCCCAAGTTGTCTTTGTTTTTCCAGCCCTCCCACCCATTTCTTCAAGGATTCAAATTTCTTAATCCAGTTTCCATTTTATTCATGAGAAGTCTCTTCATTTTTCCCTTCAATGTTCTTATCCGGTGTTTCCTCATGAAGATGGTCAGGAGCTTCAAGTTCATCATTCTTCATTCTTTTTCTTCTCTGGTGGATTCAATTCAAGCTTTCGGTGTTGATTATATCCCTTTCCTCCTTTCAAATGTTTTCTCATGCCGGTGGACCTCTTAATCATTCACTTCTCTCTATTCAAGGGTTCTGGATTGTTGAAGATATCTCAGAAGATTCGTGTTTCCATTCTTAATCCGTTCAAGCCATTTAAATCAACCGATGCAATCTTTATTTCAGGCAACCATTCCCAACGGTGTTCCTTTTGAGTGGGCCCTAACCCACAGCTCTTTTCCTAGGATCTTACCTGACTCTTCTAATTATCCCGGAGTTATTCTCAAATTCATTTCAAAGTTTGAAGTAAGAATGAATTATCATCACTCAAATGTCTTTCTCCAAGATCATTCAAATTCTTTTCATCGTTGGTTCATCCATTCTAATTTTCATTCCGGAGTTCCTCAACAAGTCATGGTGGTGTTTGCCGTCGTCACTCATGGATTTTGAAGACTGAAGAAGAGTTCCTCTTAAATCCTTACCCGTTCTTCCAAAGACTCATGGTTCAAGATTGATGCCATCCTCTCATAATTGTTTTCGATTGTGAGAAATGTTTTCACCCATCCGGAGCAATTCAGGAGTCTTTTCAGTTTGATTCTCAGGACCCCATCATCTCAGAATTATTCATTCTAGCTTTCAGCTCTCATCCTCCAAATCTTACCGGTGCATCATTCAAGTATTCTCTAATCATCTCATGATCTCTGCGTTCACTTGTATCTAAATTCTCTCAAGTATCTTCATTCATTTTCCAATTCTTCCTGGTGATGCGTTCGTTTTCTTCGTTCGTTCTTTTAATCCTTACGGTGCTTCGTCCAACATTCCTCTTCCGTTGTTATCGTATCAATTCATTCATTCTTTCCAAATCCTACCAGTGGTTCATGGAAGATAGTCCCAAGTTGCGATATTTCTCTCTTCAAATATTTTCAACAAGAATAAGTGGCATGCCAATCCGTTGCTTGTCATCAATTCAAATTAGTGAAGGATACACATAACATAATTCTTATTCTTGTTTCATCCAAGTGTTTAATTCTTTCTACTAGAGTTGGTTCATGATATCAATTTCTCAGTTATATGTTTTTCATCTTTCTTTTCGGAGATCCAAGTTTTTCTCGGTTATATCGTCCCAAAGCACCACCTAAATCATTGCAAGCCTTCATTTTGTTCTTTTCAACTTTCCTTTTGTTGCGATAATCTTGTTATCTATCTAGAGTTTTTCAAGAGTTTCTTAATCGTGGTTTATCAAAGACTCCTTTCATTAGCGAAGTGTTCATCAAGATTCTTGTTGGAGCTCAAGCATTCTTCATCTTGCATTGTGAACTGCAATTGTTCTCCATTATCTTTTGAGGTGGTGTTATGTCATTCTTGATAATTTCCCTTCATGTTTCATGAATCATGAGTTTTCAAGAGTGACATATTTTAAAGCCATCATTTCTAATTCGTTCACGAGATATTTCCAACCAATCAATCTCTTTGAGGGAGTTATCTTGGGTTATTTTTCACCTAAAGCCTTACCTAAGGAATGTTGCTATTGTGGTGCTTAACAGTGATCCAAGTTATCTCTTTATCATCTTGGTGGAAGATGTTTTCGATCTCTTTGGTGTTCTCATTCAAATTAATTGATTCCGTTAGTGGCTAGTCTTCTCCTCATAATTTTGGGATGTTCTCCATAAGACCACTAGAAATCATATCTTTTGTTGTTGATTTTCCAACAACTCTGTTCTAACCTTCTTGGAGGGATGCTTTCCAAATTCAATTGTGGTAGAAGTTATCATTTCCTTCTCCGTTCTCTTATTTCGTAGATCTAGCTTTTATTTGTTCGTTCCGCAGGCATTGTGATGTTGCTCTCTTTGACCAATCATCTCATTTTCTCAAGATCATGTTATTTCCCTTGCTTTTCCATTCAACAGGAGTGTTGTGTCCTATATTTAAGTTCTTTTCAACTTATCAAGTTTTCTTTCTCTTTTCTACCGGAGGGCTGCCAAAATTCTGTCATTCTTTTTCCTTGGCTATCTCATTATACTGGTGTGGTCATATTCTTTTGGTTCGTTGAGCTCTTGTTTCATGTCTTTCAACCTACAAGGTGCTCGTAATGTTCCTTGTTCCTCTTTTCTAACAGAGTGTTTTCAACTTCATTCATCTCCGGTGTATTCTTTCTGTCAATTTGTTTATCCTCTCAAGGTTTGTTGGTTTCACTCATTTGTCAAAGAAGCAACTTTGTTTTACCTTTTCCATTTCCTCTTCCACTTCTCTCTAGTGCCATCCCTAGATCTCGGGGCGAGATCTCTTGTAAGTGGAGGAGTGTTGTGACAACCCGAGACCAATGCTTCAGATGCCTTCCATATATTTCGTGTTTGCCGTGTGTTTTATTTTGTTTGTTGCATTCATCATGTTATCATTTGCATTGCATCGGCACTCGTTGCCATCATTTTTTTAAAACTTTCATCCGCTCGTAGTGCCGCTTCCCGTTTGTCTTTATTGACCTTTCTCAGAACTCTTGCAACCTGGATCTTCGTTTCTTCTCTTGCTAAGCCGGAGTCTCTCTGCATAGTGCACAAACCCCCTCGCGTGCGTGTCCGAAACTTATCCGAACCCGACCGGGCAGTCGTCACCGTTGGATTTGGATCATCCCCAAATGTCCCTAAAACATCTCTGTTTTCTTATTTGGACTTCCTAACCCATTTTTTCAGGACCGTCCGATCTCGATTGGATGATCCAAATCCCTCTCCTTTCCTATATTGAAACCAACCTCATACCTAATCTAGCCTAAACCTAAAACCCATCCGATCCATTCCCTCACACGCCACCGCCGCTCTCTCCCTTGCGATCCTCCCAGATCCCCTCCTCACCAACCCACACACAGCAAGCCACCTCCCCTGATCCACCAACCATCCACCCATCTAGAGCCATCAGAGCGTCATCCAATGGCTTCCGTGCCCCCAGTTCGTCCGATCGAGCAGCCCCAATCCAGCCTGCCAGCACAGCCGTGCACGATCCACCTCGTGGAGAGGTCCCAAGGCTCGAGCTTGCCCAACCTCGCAACCCCGCTGCCCCCGGCGAACCTCGCTGAGGGAGTCCTGGATTAGGGGGTCCTTGGACAGCCGGACTATATACTTTGGCCGGACTATTGGACTATGAAGATACAAGATTGAAGACTTCGTCACGTGTCCGGGTGGGACTCTCCTTTGCGTGGAAGGCAAGCTTGGCAATTCAGATATGTAGATCTCCTCCCTTGTAACCGACTCTGTGTAACCCTAGACCCCTCCGGTGTCTATATAAACCGGAGGGTTTAGTCCATAGGACAAGAACAATCAGAATCATAGGCTAGCTTCTAGGGTTTAGCCTCTACGATCTCGTGGTAGATCAACTCTTGTAATACTCATATCATCAAGATCAATCAAGAAGGAAGTAGGGTATTACCTCCATCGAGAGGGCTCGAACCTGGGTAAACATTGTGTCCCCCGCCTCCTGTTACCATCAGCCTTAGACGCACAGTTCGGGACCCCCTACCATCCGCCGGTTTTTACACTGACATTGGTGCTTTCATTGAGAGTTCCACTGCACCGTCACAATAAAGGCTTAATGGATCCTTCGATCATCGGGAACGATGCGATCCAGGGTGAGGTTTTTCTCCCCGGACAGATCTTCGTACTCGGCGGCTTCGTACTGCGGGCCAACTCGCTTGGCCATCTAGAGTAGATCAATAGCTACGCCCGTGGCCATCAGGTCAGATTTGGAAGCTTGAACTACACTGCAGATATCCGTGGAGACTTGATCTTCGACGGATTCGAGCTCATGTTAGGCGCGCCAGACAGTCACGACGACCATGACTTAGCTCTGCTATCGGACGATGTTCGGGTGATCGCACCTGCGGTTACTACGGCCCTCAATCCGGCGCAGATCGTGCCATCCGAGGATGGGTGGATGGACCCCGCCACGGAGGCCGCACACTCAGCGACGATAGAGCCGAATACTGACTTCACCTCCTATGAGACCTGTGTTACCGGACCCTCGGATTCGTCCCCGGCCACAGGCTCTGAACCGCCTGCGTCCGTGGGTATCCAATCTGATTGGGCACTGATCATGGAGTTTACCTCCAGGGATATTTTTCAGCACTCGCCCTTAGGCGATGTGCTAGATTCATTGAGGTCTCTCTCCTTGTCAGGAGAACCTTGGCCGAACTATGTCCGGCTCGAGTGGGAAGCGGACGACGAAGGAATTCGTTCCCCACCCACCACCCACTTAATAGCCATTGTCGGCGACTTAACCGATATGCTTGATTTTGACTCCGAAGACATCGACGGTATGGACGACGATGCAGGAGAGGAACAGGAACCACCGCCCACAGGGCGCTGCACAGCCACTTCATCACATGATATATACATGGTGGATATACCCAAAGAAAACAACAACGAGGAACGGAAGGATGCAGCGAAGGATAGTCCCCTTGAGAAGCAACCAAAGCGATGATATAGGCGCCGCTCCAAATCCCGCCTCAGCAAAAACAGCAATAATAGTGCAAGAAAGAATAATACCCCGGTCGACTCCAAAGGAAACAATGACCATACGGACCCAGCGATGGAGCAGGATGAGCCAGCGGACGGCGAACATAGTACGGAGCCGCTGTCCGATCACGGGGACGCCGAGGGTAAAGCTCATCACCTGTCTCCGGAGAGGAGAACAGTCCGGACGATGATGCACACATCATCCCGGAAAGGCACTTGGAACAAGAGAACCTCCATAGAAGGCTTATTGCCACCGCGAGGAGCCTGAAGAAGCAGAAGCAAAGGCTTAAGTCTGTGTAGAATACGCTCAACAGCAGATGGAATAAAGTGCTTGACACAGAAGAAAAGTACGGCGGCAGTCGCCACACAAACAGCTATCCAAAGCGCAAGCTGCTGCCTGAATTCGACGACGAGGCTTTAGAGCCCATTAAGCCGAAAAATAAAATGGCCGATCAGCCGGATCGACCACCTAGTGGCCGCGACAAGGCGGCTAACGACGTCACACACAAGTCAGTGCACAATTTACGCGAAGACCTGCACAAAAAGCCGGTATGGCCAGGTCCATCTACGGATCCAGGAAGCGCGCTCCGGCACTGAATCATGGCCGCCCAAACGACTATACTGACCGAATAACAGCTCGGTATCAAAACCAAATGCTACAATCGTCCGAAGAATGCCATGACACATCCAAATACAGGGATGCCACGCACCCCCTATGCTTCATCGATGAGGTGCTGGATCATGAATTTCCAGAGGGATTCAAACCCGTGAACATAGAGGCATACAATGGAACGACAGACCCTGGGGTATGGATTGAGGACTTTATCCTTAACATCCACATGGCTCGCGGAGATGATCTCCACGCCATCAAATACCTGCCCCTCAAGGTGAAAGGACCAGCTCGGCACTGGCTGAAAAGCCTCCCCGAAAACTCAATTGGAAGCTGGAAAGAGCTTGAGGATGCTTTTAGGGCCAATTTTCAAGGGACCTATGTCCGACCTCCGGACGCAGACGATTTAAGTCACATAATTCAATAGCCCGGAGAGTCAGCCCGATAGCTTTGGAACAGATTTCTCACGAAGAAGAATCAAATCGTCGACTGCCTGGATGCCGAAGCCTTAACGGCTTTCAAGCACAGTGTCCAGGACGAATGGCTCGCCAGACACCTCGGCCAGCAAAAACCAAGGACAATGACAGCCCTAACAAGCCTTATGACCCGCTTTTGTACGGGTGAAGATAGTTGGCTGGCCCGTAGCGGCACCAACAACCCAGGCACATCCGAAGTCAGGGATGGCAACGGGAAACCGTGACGCAATAAAAGCAAGCACCGAAACAACGAAGACAACCCAGACAACACAGCGGTAAACGCCGGATTTAGGGGCTCTCGACCCGGTTGTCGGTGTCAAAACCGGCGGATCTCGGGTAGGGGGTCCCGAACTGTGCGTCTAAGGCGGATGGTAACAGGAGGCAGGGGACACGATGTTTACCTCGTTTCGGGCCCTCTCGATGGAGGTAATACCCTACGTCCTGCTTGATTGATCTTGATGATATGAGTATTACAAGAGTTGATCTACCACGAGACCGTAGAGGCTAAACCCTAAAAGCTAGCCTATGGTATTATTGTCTGTTGTCCTACGGACTAAACCCTCCAGTTTATATAGACACCAGAGGGGGCTAGGGTTACACAAAGTCGATTACAAGGGAGGAGATCTACATATCCGTATTGCCAAGCTTGCCTTCCACGCCAAGGAGAGTCCCATCCGGACACGGGACGAAGTCTTCAATCTTGTATCTTCATAGTCCAACATTCTGGCCAAAGGATATAGTCCGGCTATCTGGAGACCCCCTAATCTAGGACTCCCTCAGTAGCCCCCGAACCAGGCTTCAATGATGATGAGTCCGGCGCGCAGATTGTCTTCGTCATTGCAAGGCGGGTTCTTCTCCAAATTCTGAATATCAGCTAAGTAGTGTCCGGCTCCCCATAAATGTTGCACTTCTTGGCTTCTGTGCCCAATAAGGGCTATCTTCCACGTGTCGAGTGAATGCGAGGAGCCAGGGCATTTTTACATTCGCCACCCTAGCCATGTAAATAAATTGTCTATTAAAGGGACGGGGATTCTTAGATCCAAACCACACCATCCCCCCACGATGAGTATCCATCGGAGCGCGCTCGGAAAAATCCATTCCAACATGGCCGGCCATCACAGCTCCTCCTCCCGCTCCCGTAGCCCTAAGGCCGGTGATTGGGAGAAGTGTTCCGTCCTGCACAGCCAATTAGTAGAGTTGCAGACCCAGGGATTGCTCCCTCCAGCATATATGGTCCCCGTTCGAGCCGGACTTGCCACCTACAATGGAGGGGAGCAAGCGGAGAGCTTCCCAATCCCTCCAAGGGGGAGCGGGTATGCCTTGTCACTTATTTACTAAGGGGACTTGGATTTCCCATCCATCCGTTCCTCCGCGGGCTCCTGGAGTTTTACGGCCTCCAGTTGCATAATTTCACCCCCGCTTCCATATTACACATTCCTGGTTACGTTGCCCTTTCTGAGCTATTTCTGGGCTGCGAGGCTCATTTCGAGCTATGGAAGAGGCTATTCTGCCTTGTGCCCCGTACATAGGAGGGGTCACTATATCAAGTGGGGGCAGCCGAAATATGGTGCATTGCCGGGGTCGGATACCTGTCCGGTACCCCAAAGAAGACGTCCGAAGACTGGCTTTCTGAGTGGTTTTACATGGAGGACGTCCCCCTTCTAGATCCTATTCGGAGGGGTCTTCCCGAGTTCAACAATGCTCCTCTGAAGAAACGCCGAAGCTGGTGCCCACGGAGCCCCCAGGAGGAAGACAATGGAGAAGTCCTTTACCTGATGGACCGGATTAAAGTGCCGGCTCAATCAGGATTGACAATAATCGAGGTTATGTCAATATGCATAATGCGGGGGGTGCAGCCACTTCAATATCGAGGGCACCCCCTGTGGTGCTTTAACGGGGAAGATGATTCCACCCACTTCGGGCGTAAGGGACAGGACTCCACTGTTGCTCTAGCAAAAATTATGTCCGAGTTGTTCAAGGGAGAGGAAGACGAGTTCATTCGTATTAAGCCACGGGATGGATTCTCCATGTACAACCCCCCAAGCTAGGTGAGCTGTCACTCTTTACTCCCAACCTTCCTGCATTCTTCGTCATAAATACTCACCTTGCCGTTTCACGGCAGGAACTACGAAAAGCTGTAAGGGAGGTCAACAGCCCAGCTCCACAACCGGAGGACCCTGACCGGGCCCTCGATCCCGGACTCGAAGAGGATCCGGACATATTTGTGGAGGTGATAAACAGGACATTCTATCAATTGAGTTGCGATGACGCCATGGTGGCCATCATGGCCGACTATCCTGGGCTACTCCCTGCATCGCATGTAAGAAAAAACCGGAGTCCCAACTTCTGATAAGGATCCCCTTTTATGCACTTCACCTACCGTACACATATGGTGTTTTACAGGGAAGGCCTTTGGGACGCCATGCCGAACCCGCAGTGACTCGCCAACAAGGGGCACCGAAGCCAGGTAGGCCAAAAAGGAAGGTGGTCAGGACTAAGACGCCACGCAGAGGTATGATACAAAACCTCGCTCCGTGGTTGTCATCTTTCTTAAAATATAATGACGTCCATGTTTCCTAGCAGAAAAAATGCTCGCCAGACTATATCCGGAGAGGTTGCCGATCACGCCTCCACCAGTCGGGCTCCAGGGTCGGACATAGAGGTGGAAGCTAACACGGGGCAAACACCGGATGCTCCTCCTACAGAGGATGTGGATAGACTATTCGCTACAAATTCCAAAGTAGAGAGCTCCATGAATCACAGGCGTCACCGGGCCGTACTCCGTGACGCTTGTTTCTCCCAAGAGGCGTTCGATGCCTTCAACTCAGGAGACGCGTACATCCGTGCTGCTCAAAATGGTCTAGCTAGAGCCACAGACCAGTATGTAAGGGATATACGGGTAAGAAAATCTGACAATTATATATATCAGTAGCCCTGAGACTTGAAACAGTTGACACAACTGATTTAAGGATCATTTTTGTGCAGGTTCCTACAGAGAAGAATTCCCAATTGTCTCAAGAGCTGGAAGAGTGCAAATACCAGCTATGGGCCGTTGTTGCCGCGTTGAAGGAGTCCGAGAAGGGCCCCTCTGGTAACACTTGTTTCCATTGCAAAGAATGACAGGCACCAGATAGTGTGCGGCATGCATGCAAATCTAACAATAGATGTTGCAGATGACCCCGGAGTGAATCCGGAGGCCGTGCCGGTGAATGCGGAACGTGCCGATCAACAGCTAAATGTTGGCAAGCGCGTGCTTACGTGAGTTAGGCAGGAGAAAAATAATCTCCAGGACGCCAATATCCAGCTGGGCGTGGAACTGAAAGACGTCCGAGCCCAGCTTGCGGACTCCGTGAAGGAGAATAAGCGGCTTCGACGTGGCATTTTAAGTAAGTGCTTGAACGAACTTTGGAAGGAGTTCGGTGAAGAAGCCGGCTAATAGAGTTATGTCTGCAGGTATGCTGACGGGTCGTCCTGCGGAGGAGATGCCCGGGTCTGCAGGTGATCTTCTACCAGAGCTCTCACAACTGCACGAACAAGTTCGGCGGGTGATGCAGGGCATTGCCCAAGCGTTGTGGCCATCCGCGTCCCCGCCAGGAGGCATGGGGGAGCTTATAGAGAAGCTCAAGGGAGTGTGGCAGCGCTTTCGATTATGGAAGATATCAGCCTACCGACAAGGTGCAAGGGAAGCCTGGGCCATGGTGAAGACATGATATACCAAAGCTGACCGAAACCACATGGCCGAGGTCGGACCTGTGGGGCCCGATGGGAAAGAGATCCCCGTCAGTTTGGTGTATAACCAAGTAGAATTAGCAGCAAAGTATTCCCAATAGGATTGTAGGCTAGACAACCTGTTGGATGGTATAGAAGAAGAATTTAATCAGTCCTAGTGACTGTGTACTTCGAGTGACATATATAATGTCACTAGCCAGATTGTAAATCATTTGTCATGGCGGACCTTTTCGCTTCAACCTCTAGACCCGATAGTCCGGAGTGTATCCGAATACCCTCTCGGTTATGTAAAAACCGGGGTATGCGTGGAAACCAGGCGTAGGGGTCGTAAGTGCTTGAATAGACAAGTACCCAACTAGCTATGTTATATTACATGGATAGTAAGAAACATCTTCCAGGGAGAATAGTTCCGTTAAGGGTTCCTTTCCCTAGGTATGCATGCCCTAATGTGCATGTCTGAACTGCGAAAAGAGACGCAGGCTATAAACATCTAGGGGCATCTATCAAAATAAATAAGAGTCATCTTTTGTTCACCGACTGAATATTCCCTTAAGAACGCCAGCTTTCGGCTTCACCCAGTCTGAGGTACACATCCGGCTGACCTGGCAGTAACAATCGCAGAGGTGCTCCCATTATGCCCTAGCCAAATTAACGGGAATGTAGGACATAAATACAAGAGCCAGGCAGCCCAGCTTGGCCAAAACTTAAGTCATATCGATGAATATAATGGCGAAAAAAGGTACATGCGGAAGAATAACACATGTTTGGGGGATAATGCCCAGAAAAATAGTTATATTAAGCTTATGTATAAGAAGCACCCAGGTATAATGAGCGCGGTTTAGCGCGTCAAGATTGTGTAGTCAAGACACAAGTTAGCCTTTTAAGGCATTGAGGAGAATAAAAAGAGAGAAAGAGAGAAAAGAAAGATAATCGATATGCAAAAAATTGACGGAGGTAAGGAGACGAACATAGAGTCCGACACTAGGCATAGGATCCTCGGAGTCTCGCTGCGTTCCATGGGTTTGGCTCGAGTCGATTGTCCAATGCATCCCGCAGACGGTACGCTCCACCGGTTAGAACCTGGTCAATAATGAAGGGACCTTCCCATTTGGGCTTGAGCTTGTTCTTTTTCTTATCCGGCAGGCGTAGAACTAGTTCGCCAACGTTATAGGTTTTGGCCCATACTTCTCTGCTTTGATACCTTCGAGCCTATTGCTGACAGAATGCGGAACGGGCTTTTGCCACATCGCGCTCCTCCTCCAGGGCATCCAAACTGTCCTGCCGATCGAGCTCGGCCTCTTTTTCTTCATACATGCACACTCGAGGTGAGTCATGAATTATGTCGCAAGGCAGAACCGCCTCTGTGCCGTACACCATAAAAAATGGTGTGTATCTGGTAGTGCGATTCGGCGTGGTCCGCAACCCCCATAGTACAAAGTCGAGCTCCTCTAACCAGTGCGTGTTTGATTCCTTTGAGGACCGCACTAATCTGGGTTTGATGCCGCTCATGATAAGACCATTTGCTCGCTCGACTTGACCGTTAGTTTGCGAGTAATAGACAGAAGCATAATCGAGCTTGATGCCCATGTTGCTGCACCAAAATTTTACCTCGCCAGCTGTAAAGTTCGTGCCGTTGTCAGTGATGATGCTGTGGGGGATGCCATAACGGTGTACAACCCCAGATATGAAGTCTATCACCGATCCGGATTCAGCCGTTTTGACAGGTCTGGCTTCTATCCATTTGGTGAATTTATCCACAATGACCAGTAAGTATTTTTTCTTATGGGTTTACCCTTTAAGGGGTCCGACCATATCAAGCCCCCAGACCGCAAAGGGCCAAGTAATGGGGATTGTTTGGAGAGCGGTAGGCGGCATATGGCTTTGGTTTGCAAAAAGCTGGCAACCGACGCAATGTTGGACCATATGTTGTGCATCTGCTCGGGCAGTCGGCCAATAGAAACCTGTACAGAAGGCCTTGCTTACAAGGGCTCGGGCTACGGCGTGATGGCCGCCAAGTCCAGCATGGATTTCTGCCAAAAGCTTCCGCCCTTCCTCTTCTGAGATGCACCTTTGAAGGACTCCGGTAGTTCTTTTCTTATAAAGCTCTCCCTCGTGGACCTTGTAGGCATTAGATCACCACACTATGCAGTGTGCCTCATTTTGGTCCTTGGGTAGTTCCTGCCTGGTTAGGTAGGCCAGGAATGGTTCTGTCCACGGGGCGATGACGGCCATTATCACATGGGTTGAAGGTGTTATTTCGATGGCAGAGCCTCCGATTGTGTCAGAGTGTTCGGTATCTGATGTTGTGGCCGGGTCCGGACTATTGTTACCGGTGTCCCCCTCCCATACCACAGATGGCTTAAACAGTTTTTCCACGAAGATGTTGGGTGGGACAGGGTCGCACGTAGCACCGATACGGGCGAGGATATCCGCCGCCTGATTGTTTTCCCGAGCCACATGGTGGAATTCAAGCCCCTCGAACCGAGCTGACGTTTTGAGGACGGCGTTGCGATATGCCGCCATTTTCGGATCCTTGGCATCTAAGTCTCCATTTATTTGAGATATTGCGAGGCTCGAGTCCCCACGCACCTCCAGGCGTTGAATGCCCATGGAAACTGCCATCCGGAGACCGTGTAATAGGGCCTCGTATTCGGCTGCGTTATTGGAGTCTATGTATAGTATTTGGAGTACGTATTGCACTGTATCTCCGGTGGGGGACGTCAGGACGACGCCAGCCCCCAGACTAGCCAGCATTTTAGAGCCGCCGAAGTGCATGATCCAATTGGAGTATGCGCCATACTCTTTAGGGCCTGCCGAAGTGCACGAAATCGGCCAGTACTTACGACTTAATGGCTCGCCGTGGTCTATATGTTATGTCAAAGGGGAGGAGCTCAATAGCCCATTTGGCAATCCGGCCCGTGGCATCGCGGTTGTTTATTATGTCGTTGAGTGGTACTTCTGAGGCCACCGTAATTGAACACTCTTGAAAGTAGTGTCGTAATTTTCGGGATGCCATGAATACCGCGTATGCTATCTTTTGATAATGTGGGTACCGTGATTTGCATGGAGTGAGGACAATGGATACATAATATACCGTCTTTTGAAGTGGGAATTTATGTCCGTCCGTCTCTCATTCGACGACGAGCACTACGCTTACAACTTGGTGAGTTGCCGCCATATATAACAGCATTGGTTAGCCGACATTTGACGCGGCCAAGATTGAGTTGGTGGCCAAGATGGCTTTTATTTCTTTCAATCCGGCTGTGGCTGCATCCGTCCACTCAAAGTGTTCGGTGCGCCGAAGAAGGCGATAGAGGGGGAATGCCTTTTCTCCTAATCGGGAGATAAAGCGGCTTAAGGATGCCACACATCCAGTTAACTTCTGGATTTGCTTGAGGTCAGTTGGGATAGCCAACAGCGACAGAGCCCGGATCTTAGCCGGATTTGCTTCAATTCCTCTACTTGAGACCATAAAGCCCAGGAGCTTTTCGGCGGGTACGCTGAAAATGCATTTTTCCGGATTGAGCTTAATGTCATATGTTCGGAGCTTGTCGAACCTTAGCCTCAAGTCATCTATTAAGGAGTCGACGTGTCTGGTTTTAACGACCACATCATCGTTGTATGCCTCCACTGTTTTGCCGATCTTCTTTTCTAGACATGTCTGAATCATGCGCTGATACGTTGCGTCGGCGTTTTTGAGCCCGAAGGGCGTTGTGGTAAAATAGAAGGGAACGTATGGAGTGATAAATGCTGTTGCCGCTTGATCGGACTCCGCCATCTTAATTTGGTGGTAACCGGAGTATGCGTCGAGGAAGCACAATGAGTCGTGTCCTGCGGTAGCATCGATAATTTGATCGATGCGAGGGAGGGAGAAGGGATCCTTTGGGCAAGCCTTATTAAGGTCCTTGAAGTCGACGCATAGGCGCCAGGATTTTTCCTTCTTTGGTACCATCACCAGGTTTGCTAGCCAGTCCGTATGCTTTATTTCTCTAATGAATCCGGCCTCCAGTAACTTGGCTAGCTCCTCTCCCATGGCTTGTCGCTTAGTTTCGAAGAAACGCCGAAGAGTCTGCTTGACCGGCTTGAATCCCTTTAGAATGTTAAGGCTATGCTTGGCCAGCCTGCGTGGGATTCCTGGCATGTCTGAAGGATGCCAGGCGAATATGTCCCAATTTTCGCACAGGAACTCCCATAGTGCGGCGTCTACAGCGGGATTTAACTATGCCTCGATGGATGCTATTTTTGTGGGGTCCATTGGATGGACTTGGAATTTGACTATTTCATCCGCTGGTTTAAAAGAGGTGGACTTGGATCTTTTGTCTAGTATCACGTCGTCCCTATCCACTGTGGAGCGCAGCGCGGTTAATTCCTCCGCCACAAGGGCTTCGGATAATGCCTCGAGGGCCAGTGCGGCTGTTTTGTTCTTGGCGCGGAGTGCTATGTCCGGATCACTAGCTAGAGTGATGATTCCATTGGGCTCGGGCATTTTGAGCTTCATGTACCCATAATGGGGTATGGCTTGGAAGATCATGAATGCCTCCCGCCCTAGAAGGGCGTGGTATCCGCTACTGAACGGGGCCACTTTGAATGTAATTTCTTCGGACCTATAATTCTCTGGAGTGCCGAATACCACATCTAGTGTGATTTTCCCAGCGCAACATGCCTCCCGACTAGGGATGATTCCTCGGAAGGTCGTGCTGCTTTGCTCAATACGGTTTCTGTCTATTTCTATTTTTTGAAGAGTCTCCTCATAAATGAGGTTTAATCCGCTGCCGCCGTCCATGAGCACTTTAGTGAGCCGAAAGCCGTCCACAATTGGACTGAGGACCAAGGCGGCTGGTGCTCGGGCTGTTCGGAATTTAGGTTCGTCATTGGCATTGAAGGTGATAGCCGTGTCGCTCCATGGATTTTTTATTGCCACGTGGCAGACTTCGGTAAGGCTGCGGAGTGCTTGCTTACGCCTATTATTTGAGGCGAAGGTCTCGAAGACTGCCAATACTGTATTATTATCCACGGGATGGTGCTCTGAGGTGTTTTGGATGAGGAGATCCTCACCGCTCTTGGCCACCTGCCGGAGTACCCAACATGCTCTAAGGCTGTGTGTTGGTATGGTATCCACTATACTATGAATTTTGCAGGGCCCGTTAAGCCATCCCTCCAATACGGTTCCATGCCCTGTAGGGGGCTTTTGCTTCTTTGTAATTGAGTCGGGCGACTTATGAGAGTGCACCCTTTTAGTTCGGACTGGGGATTTTGTCAGAGCCGGATTATCCCAAAATTTTGTTTGGGTTTTCCAGGCGCTTTCCATCACACAGTACTTCCGTACTATGGCCGCCTAGTCAGCGAAGTGTGCTATGTCACGGCGACTTATGGCGTTGAGGATTCCCTTGTCCATGCAATTGTTGCAAAAGAATGAAATTGCATCTTCCTCGCGACAGTCCTTGACCTTGTTCATTATAAGGAGGAATCTGGCCCAATAGTGATGTACTGTCTCTTGGGGCTCTTTCCTAATATGGGAAAGGTCGTTTGTATCTGGGTGGGTGGGTGGATTTATGTCTAGACCTTGACCCAATCTGAGACCCCAGGGCGGGGGAGTTTCTGATCTTTGAAGTTCGGGCTCCGGGATGTTGCTCCAAAAGTTCGGCATGCAGCCTGATTCTAGGTTCGGGGTTAGGGCGATGTCCTCCCGTGGGCGGGTATCCGGCTCGGAGAGCTCGGGAAACCGGACATAGCTCATCCTCAGGATAGAGGGAGAGTTGCCGCATTGCTCCTCCACCACCGCTATTTGATGGGTGACCGATGGAGAGTTAATCTCCCTTTGGTCGGGTTTAAGCCCAATCCGATCGTAGTCCGTAGCGACTCCCAGAGCGGCGGTGCGATCCAAGAGCTCGTTCAAAGAGGAGAGCTCCATTGGATCCATCTGCTCGATGAATTTGGAGCCGACGTGGAGGCTATTTGTACTGCACGAGACCGATGTGCCAGGTGTCCTCGAGTTATTCGCTGTTGTTGCCTTGTCTTAGTTTGCGTGTTGCATTCTTGTCATGTCATCATATGCATTGCATCATCATGTGTTTCAAAACATGCATCCGTCCGGGTTCCCTAGTTCCGTCTGTTGTCCGTTCTGAGTCCATACACACTTGCACGCGCCCGCAGCACGTCCGAAATAGTATTTTAAAAGTGGCGAAAAATGTTCTCGGAATGGGTTGAAAGTTGGCATGTGGTGTTGTTGTGTTGTAGGTAGGCCGCCTGCCAAGTTTCATCGCATTCGGAGTTCGTTTGATAGCCCAACGGATAACTATAGTGACATTATAGTCGGTCAAACGTCGGACGTTTTCGATCTCCGGAAACAGTCGCCGGGCCTTTCTCTCTTCTATTATCTCAGCTCGAGCCCTTTTGCACAGCCCACAAGTTCCAACCGACCCCTCGCGTGCGTGTCCGAAACCTCCCCGGACGCGTCCCGGATAGTCGTCACCGTTGGATCCGGATAATCCCCGAACATCTACAAAACGTCTCTGTTTTTCTCTTTGGGCTACCTAACCTATTTTTCCTGTCCATCCGATTAAGACCGGAGGGACCAAATGCCCCTATCCGAAAATCCACTTACTATATATAGACCAAGCCCCTAGGCAGCAACCCTAAAATCTAGGGACTTTGTCCCGTCGAGCCGCCGCCACCTACCGTATCTTCCTCAGGATCCAGATCCAATCCACCTCGTCGCCTCGATCCAACCGCATCTCCCAGCTACCCACCAATCCAACTCCACCTTGCCGAGCTCCACCCGAGGACAGCCACTGATCACCGCACCACCAGGCCATTTCCCCATGCCCAGTTGCTCCACCGCCGCCTTGCGCTGTCCTCTCCGTCCTCTCGACGTTTAGCAGCACCAGCAGAACCCCGTCAAGCCCGCACCAAGCCCCTACCTCATCGAGCTTTTCCTCGCCACCCGGATCTTTTCCCCAACCACCGGACCTCCCTGCAAGCATCGCCGCCGGCGACCACAGGCCCAGCGCCCTGCCTTGCCTCCTTCCCTCACTCACAGTGTGTTCCCCTCTCTCTCCCATGTCTCTGAAGGAACCGTGCAGCACCTCCCCTCCCTGCCATCTCTGCCTCCCTCGACCTCGCCGACCGGAGCACCAGGTGACCAGAGGCCTTGCCATGGCCATGGAGCCCAAGCATCTTGCTGCTGCCGTCCAATCTACTTCAGCTCCTCCGTCAAGTCCCGCGCCGTGCCGTACTGCTCCGCTCCCGGCGGCCTCCACCTCGCATCAGCATCACTCATTGCCAAGTCCAAGTACACGCCTGCATCATTCCATAATTGATCCAGAGGGGAATACTTCGGATCTCCGAAATTCATCCGCAACAAAAAGGGCTTCCCAGCCGTGATATCTCCGGCTTGACGGAGCTCCTCCTTCGCCACTCTGATTTTAGAGCGGGTTTCCTTGGCTGCTTCCACGGTTTTATTCAGGTCAGCCGCTCTCGCTTGGCTTTCCTTTTCAAGAAGCTCATATCGGCCGGCGGCATCTTTTTGCTCAACAACCATCTTGGCTATTTTATCTTCACTCTGGTGATGAGCAACCTGTTCGGCCCTTAACTCTTCGGCCGCCTTTAGGGAGGTCGCATAGCTTCTCCTGGCTTGTTCCTTGGCTCGGGCAAGTTCTGCCCGAAGGGTCTCCACGACGGCAGCTCCATCTATAGTCATGGCATATTATAGATACTAGCATCATGCTCCTCTTAATATTTGTTGACCACCCGAAAACACATACCCTGTGCCTCGTCAAGCCGCTTGTTCACAAGCGCAATGTCGGCATCTGCCGCGTCAAGCTGCCTCCTAAGTCCGGCAAACTCAGCAGTCCGGCCAGCCACCGGACCCTCAGCCGCCTGCACATGAAAGCAGTGCGATCATTACCTGGGATTATGATCCTCTGTTTGCCACCTCTGGACAACAACCAGAGTCTCAGGGGCTACTATCTGTATAGAGCACACCTAGCATGTGTGGTACCGTCAAAATATATATATATATATATATATATATTACTTTGTGTACCTCAAAGCCTCTTAGCAGGCTCGTAAAAGCCTCATGCAACCCACTTTTGGCGGATGTAATCCTCTCAACCACCGTACCCATTAAAGTATGATGCGCCTCTGAGATAGCCGCCTGCCCCAAAAGACCCATCGGTGCGTCCGGTTGTGCACCGGACAATCCCAGACTCTTTCCGTTGCTCTCCTTAGGAGCCGAATACTCTGGACTTCGGGTGGCCGAAGGGTTACCTTCTGGCCTTGGCGGATCAGGAGAAATCATGCGTGATGACACCTCAGAGTCGTCCGCCCAAGGAGGCGGGGAGACAGGGGGAGGCGTTTCGCTCTCCAACATCTCCGGAAGAAGATCCCCCCAAGACGAACTCTCTCAAGAAGGGCTATGAGCCGGACTGCAAGATATATGTCTCGGTTATTGTCCTCAGAGATAAAGCATGATATATTTACCAAAAGTACTCTTGTTCACTTACAACTCGGTGGAGGGTTGGCCCCCTTGCGGGCGCTGTGCGGTAAGGACGCCCTCCAGGGCAGGGGCCCCTGGTGCAGGTTTCTTCCCTCGTTTGGAAACCTTCGTTTCCAAGTCTTCATAGGCGGTCCTTTTCCTTCCTTGGGGAGAGAGGATTCTAGATTCTTCTCCCCTATTATCCTCCTTCGCGGAGACACTAATTCCCCCAGTTTGGATGAGTAATGTGTGAAGCCCGCTTTCGGCTTCTTTATCCCTCCCTTTATCTTCCCATGATGGTACTTTGATAAGGTGCATGCTCCAGCATCCTGGCTAGAACAGGATCCGGTGAGCCTTTGGGAAGGGGGGCCGAACACCTGATCCTCTCCTCCTTTCTTATCCAGTACTTGTCGAGAGTGATTTTTTTAGAATGATGTTATGACAAATAAAAAGACAGCATGTTCAGCCGCAGAATTACTTACGTGGGTATCTAGACAGTTGCAGTTGAGACCCGCATCCTCGGTGGTGTCCGGACACTTTATTCGTGATCCGAAGAATAATCCATACATCTCTTCGAGCGTCACGCCGAATAATTGTTGAATAGTTCGCGGTCCTTCCGGGTTGAACTCCCACATATGGAGAGGTCGAGGTTGGCATGGGAGGACCCGACGAACTAGCATAACTTGCACTACCTTTACAATACTGACATCCCTCTGGAGGAGATCTCAGATGCGACTTTGCAATGTCAGCACGTCATTAACTGGCCCCCAGTCCAGCCCCTTGTTGACCCATGATGCCAGTTGCGGCGGGGGACCCAAGCGGAAGGCGGGGGCAGCTGCCCACTTTGTACCTCGGGGAGCTATGATGTAAAACCACTCCCACTGCCATAAGTTGGACACCTCCGGGAAGGAACCCTTTGGTCATTATGGCACCTCCGCATTCTGCGTGTCGCCCATCGATTATCTTAGGCTTCACATTGAAGGTCTTGAGCCATAAGCCGAAGTGTGGGGTGATGCGGAGGTAGGCCTCACACACGACGATAAATGACGAGATGTGAAGGATGGAATCTGGAGCTAGAGCATGGAAATCGAGCCCGTAATAGAACATAAGCACTCTAACAAAGGGATCAAGACTAAAGCCTAGCCCTCGGAAGAAGTGGGAAACAAATACGACACTCTCGTTGGGTTCGGGAGTAGGGATGACCAGCCCTTGAGCAGGCAGCCTGTGTGAGATTTCGGCGGTCAGATACCTGGCTTCCCTTAGCTTCTTGATGTCCTCCTCTGTGACAGAGGAGGCCATCCACTGACCTTGAAGGTTTGATCTGGACATGGTTGAAGATCCAAAGCGCTTATACTGAGCCTTCGAGGTGGGGGAAGGGAAGGATCGAGCGCGAGAAGAAAAGGACAGGCCTTGGACCCTTTATAAAAAGGGTGAATACCAAGCGTCCTCCGCGTGGCCGCTTGGAACTTGCCTAAAATCGAGGAGTCATACTAACAAGCACGATTGGGTTACCCACACCCGTATTGATGAGAATCCCGTGATAAGGGGAACACGATCTCTGCTTCGACAAGACATGCCAATAAAACCGCCTCGCAACACGTGTAGTGGCAGGCTGGGAAAAACGGTTCGTAACGACCAGACCACGGCAGAAGTCACGTTATGAAAAGTTGTTAGTAGATTAGATTTGCGGAATATTATAATCTCTGCGGTGGTATGTGGAATTTGTTTTACAGAGCCGCACACAATCCTTGTGTTCAAAATCTTCTATGGAGTATTCGGAGAAGGAACCCGCCTTGCAATGCCGAAGACAATCTGCGCGCCGGACTCGTCGTCATTGAAGTCTGGTTTAGGGGCTACTAAGGGAGTCCTGGATTAGGGGGTCCTCGGATAGCCGGACTATATACTTTGGCCGGACTGTTGGACTTTGAAGATACAAGATTGAATACTTCGTCACGTGTCCGGGTGGGACTCTCCTTTGCGTGGAAGGCAAGCTTGGCAATTCAGATATGTAGATCTCCTCCCTTGTAACCGACTCTGTGTAACCCTAGACCCCTCCGGTGTCTATATAAACCGGAGGGTGTAGTCCGTAGGACAAGAACAATCAGAATCATAGGCTAGCTTCTAGGGTTTAGCCTCTACGATCTCGTGGTAGATCAACTCTTGTAATACTCATATCATCAAGATCAATCAAGCAGGAAGTAGGGTATTACCTCCATCGAGAGGGCCTGAACCTGGGTAAACATTGTGTCCCCCGCCTCCTGTTACCATCAGCCTTAGACGCACAGTTCGGGACCCCCTACCCGAGATCCGCCAGTTTTGACACCGACACTCGCCCCCCGCAACCACTTCCAGCAGGCCTCGTCCCGCTCCTCCCCTTTCTTTTCCTTCCTTCCTATGGTTTTCTCTCGCTCTCAACAACTCGTCTCTCTCTTTTTCTGTTCACAGTGACACATCGGCCCTGCGGCCACTGACCTTGTCGGTAGCGGCCGACGTCATGGACGCCAACCGCCAAGCCGTCGCCTTCCTTCGTCGTCCTTGCCTGTTCCCGGCCGGATCTACGCCTGCGCCACCGGACCACCCTCTCCGTCCCCATGCCTCCTCTCGATCGCCTCAACCCGAGCGCCCGAGGCCCTACGAGCCACCCGCTCATTCGCGCCGCAACCATCCAAGCTGCCTCGAGCTCCCCTTGCCTTTGCCCGGTTCCCCCACCGCCAAGTCCAGCACCGCGCCGCCGCGAACCGCCTCCTTCCCTTGGATCCTCGCTGCCCCTTCGTGCTGCTTGCCTCCTCTGGTTTGTTCGAGCAGGGAGGATGATGCATCTCTGCTTGTTGCATTTATCGCATCTTCCTCACCTACGTGGACCGCGACCACGACTTAGGCCCAGCGCGCCAGTCTCCCCTGCTGGCCTCACCTCACCGTCGAACTAGGCCATGGCCCATGGCGAGCAGCACCCAGCCCCTCTCCTGTGCATGTTGGGCCAGCCATATTCAGCCCAGTGCACATTTTTTCCCATCTTGCGAATTTTTCTATTATCCACATGAAAACAGATTTGCAGAAAACCCCCTAGACTTCATGCATTTAATAACTCTAGAACTGTGCATCATATGTAAATAATTTATATATGTAAAATGCTAAGAATTTCATCTAGTTTCATAATATACAACTTTCATCCATGTTTAAAATGTCTAACTTGTTGTTTGCATTTAATTTGCATAAATGTCATGCTAAAATGATTTATTTAATAACTAAATAACCGTAGCTCCGAATATAATAATCTTTATATGTAAATGGGGTAGAAAATGCATAGATTGGCTTGTTGCACTTTACTTTCCCGTTTAACAACTCTAAAATATGCTTTAGGACAGAACAGTACCGAATTCGAAATATGCACACGGGTATTTTCCAGATTTGTTGTTTGTTGTTTCCTGCCTCATTTAGACTTTCCTAGATAAGTAGTTTGCTTATGCTTCACCTCTTGCCATGTTAACCAACATTTAATATTGTTGAGTAGATTAAACAAGAGAGAACTAAATAAAAGAATGTGGTGTTATCTTCAATACGCAACTCCGTTGCATATTGAGCTCCACTAAATTTGTAGTATTGTTTGTTGCACTTTGCCATGGCATAATCATTAAACTGGACGTGCATCATACTTGGTTGTGCATCATGCCATGTTTATGCTTGGTTGTTTACCATGTTGTTTGCTTATTTCCGGTGTTGTTTCTTCTTGATAGTTCCGGTTATGTTGCGATTGTGAGGATCCGTTCGACTACGTTGGTTCGTCTACTTCATGGATTCAGTCTTATTCCTAGCAGGATTGCTGGCAAGATGACCATTACCCTCGATATCACTTCCATCTTTGCTTGCTAGTTGTTTCGATCTATTGCTATGTCACGCTACCTACCACTTGTTTATCATGCCTTCCATATTGCCATGTCAAGCCTCTAACCCACCTTCCTAGCAAATCGTTGTTTGGCAAAGTTACCGCTTTTGCTCAACCCCTCTTATAGCGTTGCTAGTTGCAGGTGCAGAGCAGGTTGTTCCGTGTTGGGACATGGATATGTTGGGATATCACTATATCTCTTATTTTAATTAGTGCAACTATATACTTGGCAAAGGGTGGAATGCTTGGCCTTTTGATCGGTGTTTTGTTCCACTCTTGCCGCCCTACTTTCCATCATACCGGTGTTATGTTCCTTGATTTTGCATTCCTTACGCGGTTGGGGTTATGGGACGCCCTTGACAGTTCGCTTTGAATAAAACTCCTCCAGCAAGGCCCAACCTTGGTTATAACATATGCCTAACCACCACCTATACTTTTCCCTTGGGAGTTGCAAACCCGAGGGTCATCTTTATTTAACCCCCCCCCCTCCCGGGCCAGTGCTCCTCCGAGTGTTGGTCCAAAACAAGTAGACTGCGAGGCCACCTCAGGGAAACTTGAGGGTTGGTTTTACTCGTAGGATGTTTCATCCGGTGTGCCCTGAGAACGAGATATGTGCAGATCCTATCGGGATTTGTCGGTGCATCGGGCGGTCTTGCTGGTCTTGTTTTACCATTGTCGAAATGTCTTGTAACCGGGATTCCGAGACTAATCGGTTCTTTCCGGGAGAAGGAATATCCTTAATTGATCATGAAAGCTTGTGATGGGATAAGTTGGGACACCCCTGTAGGGTATAAACTTTCGAGAGCCGTACCCGCGGTTATGTGGCAGATGGGAATTTGTTAATATCCGGTTGTAGAGAACTTGACACTTGACTCAATTAAAATGCGCCAACCGCGTGTGTAACTGTGATGGTCTCTTTTCGGCGGAATCCAAGAAGTGAACACGATTGGGTTATGTATGAATGTAGGTAGTTTAGGATCACTTCTTGATCACTTCTAGTTGACGGTCATATTTTCTTAGCGCTTGCTGCAACTCCACCTCATTACCTCATCCTACCCATAAGCTTAAATAGTCTTGTTCTTGTTGGTTTTGAGATTGCTGAGTCCGCATGACTCACATATGCTACTAAAACAGTTGCTGGTGCGGATGATACCAGTGCAGGTGATGCTACCGAACTCAAGTGGGAGTTCGACGAGGACCTTGGTCATTACTACGTGTCTTCTCCTGATGATCAGTAGTGGTGCCCAGTTGGGACGATCGGGGATCTAGCAGTTGGGTTTATCTTCTTTTCATTTGGTTGTCCGTAGTCGGACTATGAGTGTACCCTGATGATGTATGAATTAATTGCTATTTATGTGACGTGACAATTGTAAGCCAACTCTATTTATCCCTTTCTTGTTCATTACATGGGAGTGTGTGAAGATGACCCTTCTTGAGACAAAACCACAATGCTGTTATGCCTCTAAGTCATGCCTCGACACGTGGGAGATATAGCCACATCGTGGGCGTTACATGGATTTACTCTCATTGTTCCACCCTATAAGCCTATATAACGTCCTATATAAGACCGCTGCAAAACGTTGGCTAACAGGCTCAAGGTGGTGCCACTATTCATGATTTCTAAAGAGCAAAGTGCCTTCGTGCTGGGCAGGTTAATCACCGATAATGAACCTGCCGCTTATGAGTGTGTACATGCTATAACGAAAAGAAAGATAAGGAAGCCCATATGTGCGGTAAAGCTTGACATGACGAAGGCATATGACAAAGTTGAATGAGTGTTTGTCAAGAAAATGATGGTGAGATTTGGTTTCTCTAGTCATTAGACAGAGATGGTTAAGAGGTGTGTCACATCGGTGAGATTCTCAGTCAAAATGAATGTTGGCCTCTCCCATAGTTTTGTACCATCCAAAGTGTTATGCCAGGGGAAAACCAAGTCCCCATATCTTTTCCTATTCTGCGTGGAGGGCTTATCAACTCTATTAAGGAGTGCTCAAGTGGCAAAGGAAATAAAAGGAGTTTCCTTTGGGAGAACTGGCCCTACAGTTACTCTCCTTCTTTTTGCGGATGACACACTAGTGCGTGTCGGTCCTAAACAAACGGTTTTTAACACCTTTCCACGATGGCATTTGGAACCATCGCCAAGTGAGTGTGGGCGATAGGGGGGTCCTTCCCACATGAATCAGAAACCGTCGAGGATATACCCTCCTGGCACGCACGGTCAGCAAAATGAGAACGTGTGCGACCGGCGAGCGCTCAAATATGGAAATACGTACAGTAGAGCTAAAAAATACAATTATACGGCGAAATTGTTTCCGATCACAAGTACATCCCACATAGTCAGTCCCTGCTAAACGTTTTCATTCGTATGTGCATCCCACACAGTCACTCCAAGGAAAACGTTTCCGTTCACAGGTACATCACACACAATTTTTCCCGTTAAATCGTTTGCGTTATTGAATGTATCACACACGATCCGTAGAAGAAACTGTGTGGCAAAGGCTTTCCATCACACACAGTTTTTATGTGGTAAACGTTTTCTCAAGGTGGCCTAACACAAACAGTTTTCAAGAGAAAGTCATGTGTGATTGTTCATTGATCCAACACGGTTTATTTCTAAAAATTGTGTGCGTTGCCTGAGGTCATCGCCCATGGTATTTTTTCAGCCGTTTGGAATAGCAAAACCCAATTAGTAGGCTAATTATCCGATTAGTCATAATCCATTTATTAATATAATTGACATTTCATATTAAGCACACAATATATTTCATTTCCATATTAAGGAAGCAGAATTTCATAATTGAAATACATCAGAGTACAACATGATATAGCTTCAGCACTCAACTACCCATTACACAACTATGCCAGCAGCAAGTTCCACATGCAACATGTAGAACCTTTCGAAATTAGCATCATAGATGGTATATAGACAGATGCATCTCATCTGGAATATTGCTGAAGCGGAAGGCGAATATTGAGCCTTCATTCATGTTGATGGTCTTTGCAACTTTAGGCCAGTGCCTGTGGGTGATTGACCGTCCGTCCTTCGTCCTCTTCAGAAGACTTCAATATTGAACCGTGGGTGTTGTATGAATACCTTCGTCGCGTCCTGACCATAGAGGTGGTTTGAGAGGTAATCATCATTGAACTGCTTTGGAAAGGCCTGAAAACAAGGATGTGCATAAATATCTTCTATATATTGGAAATGGGGCAAAGGAATAAAAAAAGGCAAGGTATAATAGTTAGTACCATCTTGTAGTGAACTGATGTCTTCTTCATTGTGCAGACAAAGATCTTGTTGTTTTTTGTCGCTAATTTCTTTATCCTAACAATCTTACTGAGTTTCTTGATTTGATTGATATTCATGGACAACTCATTTCCCCATATGCAAAAAGGGTCGAACAGTGGGTCAAAACCTCTGACAGCAGGACCTACATGTGCAAGACCAAATTGTTAAAAACCGAAATATTAGAATGGTTCTTGCAATTGCACAATAATGTGCTATTAGAGAACGTACCATCCACGTGCTAACCTCGATTGTAAACCTTAGTGCTTCCCATTGTTTCCCTGCAACACATATACGGTAGTTAGTCATCAGGTTAAGTAAGGGTTCGCATGCTATTAGTAAAATATGTTGATGAAAAATAAGCACATTGCAGATTCATCAGATTAATTCAAGCCACACGGAAAACCCATTTACCCAAACCAAGCATGATTAAGAACTAGGAAATATAGCAATTGTATATGTTTCTCATGTATTAAGTGCAACAAAATTCGATTTATTCCTCACATGCACAATAATACAAAATTCTACCCACAACAATTGTACATCGCATTGCGGAATTGAACCAAGCAGTTAACTAAACACCACAACAAATGAACAAAATATTAACTGAGCACCACATTGCACAATATAACATACTCCTAATAGAAGATCAGAAAGTTAACCAAACAGTTAACTACAACCAATTGTAGCAATTGTATTTGTTTCTCATGTATTTACAACAGCCAAATTCAATTTATTCCTCACATGGTATACAATAACAGAATGCACCCACAACTATTGAACATCGCATTGTAGAATTGAACCAAACATTTAACTAAATACCACTACACAAATGAACCAAATGTTAACTGAGAACCACATTGCACAATGTATAACCAAACCAAGCATGCTTGAAAACTTGGAAATATAGCAATTGTATTTATTTCTCATGTATTTTGTAAAGATAAATTCGATTTATTTCTCTCATGGAAGACAATACAAAATTGCAGCCTTAAGAATTGAACATCACATTTGCAGAATTGAAACAAACAGTTAACTAAAGACGACAACTAATTAACAAAACATTTAATAAGTGAGCACCACACTGCATGACATATAGAACATATACACTAGAGCAACAGATTGCATGGTAAAATTAGATAGCACAATTCACTAGAATTTGTGAAGGAAAGGCAGAAGCAGCACATGCAATGGGTAAATCGAGCATGCTTAGCCGGCGTAGCTAGCAAATGGCAAGGTGCTCCTCCAAGATCTGGGGGTCGGCACGAATGGCAGCCATCGCGACCTCATCCGCGCGTGCGGCTGCGATTTGCTTCTCCGGTGCGAAATGCTCCTTGGGTTCCTGGCTATACTGCATGCACCATGGCTTATGGCGGCGCTTATTTGGTGGAGGGGTCGGTGATTTGGGTGGAAGGTGTCGCGCTCGCGCTGGCGGTCGGGGCATGTGGGATGTGGAAGGCGGAGGAGGATGGGGTCGGGTGTGGATTACCTGCCTAGATAGACGAGGCCGAGCAGCGTGAAGAAAGGTCCCCGACGAGGAGGCGGCACTACAATCAAGGAGTGAAGGTTTCCACTTGGAAAGGAAGGCGGAAAGAGGGGAAATGTGGCTTCTGGTAAGGGGGAGGGGGCGGGGAGGTAGATATTTCCGCTGAAACCGAAAATTTGGAATCGCTTCAGCCAAAAAACTGGCGCGCAAAGTGTCATCAGACATGGTCCCTTATTCAGAACTGTGTACGATATGTGGACATCACAAACGATTCAGATAGCTTCACCCGTGTGTGCTGAGTTTGAACATCAAAAGTTTTGGTTCGAATTTCCATGGTTACAGTAGTCATCCACGTCATTGCATAATTTGGGTACACAAAGGAGACTACAGCACACCTACACTTCTTAATTGAGCAAGTTCAGCAATTAAACAGAGCTAGCTGACCTAAACATTACTCTAACAAAATAAAGACCGTCGCTCTTAACTAAAGAAAACAAAGAGTACTACTACGACTGGTGCTCGTCGATCTCCGCCGCCACCTCCATGTCCAACTCGCACCCGACAGTCTCCTGGGGAAGGGGCTCCATGGCATCCATCACACCATACTCGGCAAGCATCTCGCCATCCACGTCTGCCATCTCTTTGGAAAAGGCCGCCATGAGCTGGGCGTGGGCAGATGCGATCTGGGCTTGGACGGGCTCCGTCGTCACAAGGTATGCGGCGGAGGAACGGACGGCTGCTCGAATGCTCTCGGTGATTGCAAGCTCTTCGGCCATGGGTTGCCGACCGTTGTCGGAGAAGCTTCGTTCGATTTGTGCGGTGACCTCGACATGGTCGTGGGCGCCCTCCATCAGGCCTAAGGCGGCCGCAGCGGAACGGACAACTGTTGTGCCGCTCTCGCCAGTTGCTATCCCCGAATCAGATGTTGCTGCCGCCACCTGAGAAGAAACAAAGGCCGTTTGGGCTTCCTTTGCTTCCCGGTCGCAGATTGCAGCCACGCTCATGCACCTTGTTAGCATGCGGATGACGGCTAGGGACGCGCTCTCGCCAGAGTGGGCTATTGAAGTTTCCCTCACGACACGGGTCCACGTGCCCATATTTCACCGGCGACGATTCAACAGTGAAATGATATTTGCGGAGCGAGCTAGTTTGGTTGAGACGCCGACTGTGGACTGTAGCCGACGCACCTTCTCACGTAAGCCATAGGCGTACTATACAGTGATAGTGCTCCAGGATATTTTGTGTTGTATCTCACGCGGTTGCTGATAATAAACTGTGTGCAATCTACTTGATTTTTCATCTTGATTTGAATTATATAATGGGATCACAGCGGAAATGGACGGTGTTTGAATTGCTAGACCTTTTATCTGGAGTCAACATGCAACTATATGTGTGTCGTAAAAGAATTGGAATTATTCAGGGTTCGTTTGACCATTTTATACATTAAATTGGTTTTCTAGCCAGTTCAGGTGCATAATTCAAATTTGAACTACATGCACATGCTCCAGTGCATATAAATTGGTTGAAAAATCAAATCTGTGTCCTTGGGTGCATGCTTAGGTCCCATGCAAAAATGGGAATGAATTTCAAACACCAGGGCACCGTTGATTGCCGACAAAACATTGAGATGCCTAGTTTTTAAATTATAATAAATCCAAAACCCGTCTGGAATTCATGAAACTTGGCATGCTACCATGGAGCGGCATCAACATGTCGTGGTAAAAAATTTGTCCCATTTGGGGCAGGTTTGCGTATATGCTTCTCACAAACCAGAGCTCACAACCAGCATGATGGTTTTCGGTAGGGAACGTCCCACCGTTGGGGACGAAATGATATCCATTGCCTCTTCTTTCTTTCAAATTTTTTCTCATGTCAACATAGAACAACAGGAGTGTTGTGCGAATTTTTGTGATTTTTCGGGGTTCGTTTGGACATTTTTATGCATTAACAAAGTTTTCAATGCATTGTGTGCATAATTCAAATTTCAACTACATGCACATGCTCCAATGCATATAAATTGGTTGAAAATCAAATCTGTGTCTTTGGGTGCATGCTTAGGTCCCATGCAAGAAATGGGAATGAATTTCAAACACCAGGGCACTGTTGATTGCCGAAAAAACATTGAGATGCCTGGTTTTTAAATTCTAGTAAATCCAAAACTCGTCTGAAATTCATGAAACTTGGCATGCTTTCATGGAGCGGCATCAACATGTCGTGGTAAAAAATTTGTCCCGTTTGGGGTAGGTTTGGGTATATGCTTCTCAGAAACCAGAGCTTCTCACAACAAGCATCATGGTTTCAGTAGGGAACGTCCCACCTTTGGGGACGAAACAATATCCACTGCCTCTTATTTCTTCCAAAAAAAATCTCGTGTCAACATAGAACAACAGGAGTGTTGTGTCAATTTTTTGTTATTTTTCGGGGTTCGTTTGGACATTTTTATGCATTAACCGAGTTTTCAATGCATTTATGTGCATAATTCAAATTTGAACTACATGCACATGCTCCAGTGCATATAAATTTGTTGAAAAATCAAATATGTGTCCTAGGGTGCATGCTTAGGTCCCATGCAAGATATGGGAATGAATTTCAAACACCAGGGCACCGTTGATTGCCGGCAAAACATTGAGATGCGTGGTTTTTAAATTCTAGTAAATCTAAAACCCGTCTGAAATTCATGAAACATGGCATGCTATCATGGAGCGGCATCAACATTCCATGGTAATTTTTTTGTCCCATTTGGGGCAGGTTTGGGTATATGCTTCTCGCAAACTGGAGCTTCTCACAACAAGCGTGATGGTTTTCGGTAGGGAATGTCCCACCTTTGGGGACGAAATGATATCCATTTCCTCTTATTGCTTTCAAATTCTTTCTCGTGTCAACAAAGAACAACATGAGTGTTGTGTGAATTTTTGTAATTTTTCGGGGTTCGATTGGACATTTTTATGCATTAACTGAGTTTTTAATGCATTATGTGCATAATTCAAATTTGAACTATATGCACATGCTCCAGTGCATATAAATTGGTTGAAAAATCAAATATCTGTCCTTGGGAGCATGCTTAGGTCCCATGCAAGAAATGGGAATGAATTTCCAACACCAGGGCACCGTTGATTACCGGCAAAATGTTGAGATGGCTGGTTTTTAAATTCTAGTAAATCCAAAACTTGTCTGAAATTCATGAAACTTGGCATGCTTTCATGGAGCGGCATCAACATGCCGTGGTAAAATTTGTCCCGTTTGGGGCAGGTTTGGGTATATGCTTCTCACAGACCAAAGCTTCTCACAACAAGCATGATGGTTTCGGTAGGGAATGTCCCACCTTTGGGGACGAAACGATATCCACTGCCTCTTATTGCTTCCAAATTTTTTCTCACGTCAAGATAGAACAACAAGAGTGTTGTGTCAATTTTTGTGATTTTTCGGGGTTCATTTGGACATTTTTATGCATTAACTGAGTTTTCAATGCATTTATGTGCATAATTCAAATTTGAACTACATGCACATGCTCCTGTGCATATAAATTGGTTGAAAAATCAAATATGTGTCCTTGGGTGCATGCTTAGGTCCCATGCAAGATATGGGAGTGAATGTCAAACACCAGGGCACCGTTGATTGCCAGCAAAACATTGAGATGTCTGGTTTCAAAATTCTAGTAAATCCAAAACTCGTCTGATGAAACTTGGCATGCTATCATGGAATGGCACCCGACATGTTGTGGTATTTTTCATGTCCATTTAGAGAGAAGGCGCACTCGAATAATGACAGCCAACAAAGGCATTTTGAAAAAATAGCTGCCACTTTAATATCTGAAACTTTTGTATAATTCAAACCATGTGCATTCTGTTAACCATTCACGTGATGCCATGTGTCTTGGTTTGAATGGCTGTAGGAGGTGCCGTGTGGACAGCTGCTTGACCTTGACTGAACGGGAGGTGTGCGAGTGCAGTCCGGTACGCAGGCTAACCGAGAGGCGTGCAAGCTGTCCTCGAATGCGCACGCTCACTAGGAAGCGTGAGAGCTGTACGCTGTGCAGGCTCACTGGGAAGGGAGCCCTTTGACTTCCATGGCCGACCGCATTGCTCGCATCCTCTCCATTAATGGTGCCCAAGCCGCAGTTTAATTCGCTTTTTAAATATAAAACAATCATCACACACACATTTTACTTAGAGCACCCGTATGCAAACCGACAGCTTCCCCAGGAAGCCAAATGAAAATGTGCCGAGCAGGATTTCTGCTGCTCTTGATCGCAAACGTTTTAGATAGAACGCATGTACGCAAAGTGAGATCAGCGCAGGATTTGTGCATCCCTTCCATGCAAACGGTTGTTTTGAATGACCCGTGTGCAACCACATATAAACAATTTGGTAAGATTTGTCAATCCTTGTAGCATTGCGATTTGTCAAAATATGAAGCTAAAAATCACTAGCAATATCTAATTTTTGCAACTAAAATTCAGTAATTAAGCATAGATTTCATTCATAGATTAAGCAGTCGTTCTTAATTTATACAAACAGTTCAACTCGACAGCTGAACCGACCAAACTTTTGCACAATTTTTGCCAACCACATACTGAAATGGCTAGTTTTAAGTACTATATATACTAGCTAATTTTAAGTACATTGTACAGTTCCACCACGTCTATAGTCAGATGAACTGAACAAAATAGCCCCTAAATAATACTACTACTACTACTTCGGAGGGGCTTTGTAATACTTCCGGCTGCCTCTCCTCTGCCGAGCGCCCTTAGTAAGAGGCGGAGGAGGAGGAGCCTACCGACGAGCTGGGCAACCGCAATACGGTGCCTGCCACTGTTGCAGCATCAGCGACGCTCACCTCGAACACCCTCTGCCGCTCTAGACGACCCCTCTCGAAGTGGTGGTTCTCCTCGTAGATCTCCTGATTCCTCGCCTCTGAGGCAGCGTGTGCCACGGCCATGGCGGCAGTAAGGCTCTTTGCGTGCTCGATGAGGCGCTCCTCCTCCTCCCACAGGAACTCGGTGTAGCGCGCAAGGCCGCTGACGCACGTGTCGGCATCCACCTCCGCCTCCCGTCTTCGGGCAGCGGTGGTAGAGCGGGTAATGACCCCGACGGCCAAAGGTGGGCTGGCGGCCACGGCGGCCGACAATGGGGTGGCGGCCACGACCACCACCTCCCGCCTTCAGGCCGCGGTGGCGGAGCGCGTGATGGCCACAGTGGCCGGCAGTGGGGTGGAGGCCACGACGGCCACCTCCCGCCTTCGGGAAACGGCAGCGGGGCGCGCGATGTGATACGTCTCCATCGTATCTACTTTTCCAAACACTTTTACCCTTGTTTTGGACTCTAACTTTCATGATTTGAATGGAACTAACCAGGACTGACACTGTTTTCAGCAGAATTGCCATGGTATTATTTTTGTGCAGAAATAAAAGTTCTCGGAATGACCTGAAAATCAACGGAGAATTTTGTTGGAATATATAAAAAATACTAGCGAAAGAATCAAGACTAGGGGGCCCACACCCTGTCCACGAGGGTGGGGGCGCGCCTACCCCCTGGGCGAGCCCCCCTGCCTCATGGGCCCCCTGGTGCTCCATCGACCTCAGCTCCAACTCTATATATTCACGTTCGGGAAGAAAAATCGGGGAGAAGGATTCATCGCGTTTTACGACACGGAACCACCGCCAAGCCCTAATCTCTCTCGGGAGGGCTGATCTAGAGTCCGTTCGGAGCTCCGGAGAGGGGAATCCATCGCCATTGTCATCATCAACCTTCCTCCATCACCAATTTCATGATGCTCACCACCGTGCGTGAGTAATTCCATCGTAGGTTTGCTGGACAATGATGGCTTGGATGAGATTTATCATGTAATCGAGTTAGTTTTGTTAGGGTTTGATCCCTAGTATCCATTATGTTCTGAGATTGATGTTGCTATGACTTTGCTATGCTTAATGCTTGTCACTAGGGCCCGAGTGCCATGATTTCAGATCTGAACCTATTATGTTTTCATGAATATATGTGAGTTCTTGATCCTATCTTGCAAGTCTATAGTCACCTATTATGTGTTATGATCAATTAACCCCGAAGTGAGAATAATCGGGATACTTACCAGTGATGACCGTAGTTTGAGGAGTTCATGTATTCACTAAATGTTAATGCTTTGGTCCGGTACTCTATTAAAAGGAGGCCTTAATATCCCTTAGTTTCCAATAGGACCCCTCTGCCATGGGAGGGTAGGACAAAAGATGTCATGCAAGTTCTTTTCCATATGCATGTATGACTATATTTGAAATACATGCCTACATTACATTGATGAACTTGAGCTAGTTCCGTGTCACCCTATGTTATAACTATTGCATGAGGAATCGCATCCGACATAATTATCCATCACTGATCCTTCGCCTATGTGCTTTTCATATATTGATATTTGCTTATTTACTTTTCTTTTGTTACTGTTACAATCACTATAAAACCAAAACTATTACTTTCACTACCATTACCGCTACTATCATATTACTTAGCTACTAAATACTTTGTTGCAGATATTAAGTTTCCAGGTGTGGTTGAATTGACAACTCAGCTGCTAATACTTGAGAATATTCTTTGGCTCCCCTTGTGTCGAATCAATAAATTTGGGTTGAATCTTCTACCCTGGAAAACTGTTGCGATCCCCTATACTTGTGGGTTATCAAGACTATTTTATGGCACCGTTGCCGAGGAGCATAGCTCCATTCTTTGAGTCACTTGGGATTTATATCTGCTGATCACTATGAAGAACCTGAAAGATAAAAGAACCAAGATTTTCCCTCAACTACGAGGGGTGGTAAGGAACTACCATCTAGCTCTGCACTTGATTCACCTTCTGTTTGGAGTAAACTTGCGACACCTACTCCTGCTATTCATTCTGATATGTCACTTGTTATTGATGATGATACTTCTGCTTTGCATGATACTTATGATGAAACTACTTCTATGCTTGATAATATTGTTCCACTAGGTGAATTTCTTGATGAACAACTTGCTTGGGTTAGAGAGAATGAAATTATTGAAACTCACAATATTGATGAAAGTGATGATGAAGATTCTCCCCCTAGATATGAATTGCATGTTGTGCCTGAGGGTTATGTTATGGATGAAGAAACTGCTAGAGACTTTTTAGCTTGCAATGATAGATCTGATCTTAAGAAATTATTAGCTAAGCCTAAAGAAAAGTCTTTGAAGGCTAGAATGAAATATGACCCTGCTTTTGCTACTTCACCTATCTTTATTTCTGATAAGGATTATGATTTCTCTGTCGATCCCGAGATAATTACTTTGGTTGAATCTGATCCTTTCTATGGCTATGAATCTGAAACTGTTGTGGCACATCTTACTAAATTAAATGATATAGCCACCCTGTTTACTCATGATGAGAAAACTCTCTATTACTTTATCCTTAAGTTGTTTCCGTTCTCATTAAAGGGTGATGCTAAAACATGGTTTAATTCTCTTGATCTTGGTTGTGTGCGCCGTCCCTAGGATATGATTTATTACTTCTCAGCTAAATATTTCCCTTCTCATTAGAAATAAGCTGCCTTAAGGGAAATATATAATTTTATGCAAATTGAAGAAGAGAGTCTCCCACAAGCTTGGGGGAGGCTTCTGCAATTACTTAATTCTTTGCCTGATCATCCTCTCAAGAAAAATGAAATACTTGATATCTTTTATAATGGACTAACTGATGCTTCCAGAGACCAGCTGGATAGTTGTGTTGGTTGTGTTTTTAGGGAAAGAACAGTTGATCAAGCTGAATTGCTATTGAATAATATGTTGAGTTATGAAAATGATTGGACACTTCCTGAACCAACTCCTAATCCAACTCCGAAGAAAAGGGGTATTCTATTTCTCAATCCTGAAGATATGCAAGAGGCAAAGAAAACTATGAAAGAAAAAGGTACTAAAGCTGAAGATGTTAAGAATTTACCACCTATTGAAGAGATACATGGTCTTGATAACCCGACACAGGTAGTAAAGGTAAATTCTTTCTATAGATTTGATAAATCTGAAATCCCGTCTACTAAAATTGCTAGCCAATGCTTGGATGAGTTTGATGACTTTATGGTTAAACAAGAAAACTTCAATGCTTATGTTGGTAGACAATTGAAACATAATGCTTATATGATTGAACACTTGAGTGATTATTTGTCTAGAGTTAAAGGTGAACTTAAACTTATTAGTAAACATGATTCTATGGTTACCACTCAAGTAGAACAAGTACTTAAAGCTCAGAATGATTTGCTCAATGAATTAAATAATAAGAAAAATGATAATGTTGTTAGAGTTATGACTAGAGGGGGTGAAATGTCTCAGGAACCTTTGTATCATGAGGTTAACCCCAAGAGAATTGAGCATAATTCTCAGAGAATTAATGTTGATGCACCTAGTTCTTCTAAGAAGAAGAAAGAGAAAAATTATAGGACTTTGCATGCTTCTTGTGAACCTATTGCTGACACACCTGAGAATCCCAATGATATTTCTATTTCTGATGTTGAAATACAATCTGGTAATGAACATGAACCTAGTGATAATGTTAATGATGATGTTCATGTTGATGCTCAACCTAGCAATGACAATGATGTAGAGATTGAACCTGCTGTTGTTCTTGATAACTCACAATGACTGAATCAACGTTATGATAAGAGAGACTTCATTGCTAGGAAGCACGATAAAGAAAGAGAACCATGGGCTCGGAAACCCATGCCTTTTCCTCCCAAACCATCCAAGAAAAAGGATGATGAGGATTTTGAGCGCTTTGTTGAAATGATTAGACCTATCTTTTTGCGTATGCGTTTGACTGATATGCTTAAAATGAATCCTTATGCTAAGTATATGAAAGATATTGTTACTAATAAAAGAAAGATACCGGAAGATGAAATTTCCACCATGCTTGCTAATTACACTTTTAAGGGTGGAATACCAAAGAAACTTGGAGATCCAGGAGTACTAACTATACCATGCTCCATTAAGAGAAACTATGTTAAAATTGCTTTATGTGATCTTGGAGCCGGTGTTTGTATTATGCCTCTCTCTTTATATCGTAGACTTGAATTGAATAAGTTGACACCTACTGAAATATCTTTGCAAATGGCTGATAAATCAACTGCTATAGCTTTTGGTATTTCTGAGGATGTGCCTATTGTGGTTGCAAACGTTACTATTTTAACGGACTTTTTTATTCTTGATATTCCCGAGGACGATAGTATGTCTATTATTCTTGGAAGACCCTTTTTGAATACTGCAGGGGCTGTTATTGATTGCAACAAAGGCAATGTCACTTTCCATGTTAATGGTAATGAGCATACGGTACACTTTCCGAGGAAACAACCTCAAGTCCATAGTATTAATTCTATTGGAAAAACTTCAACGATTACTATTGGAGGTTTTGAATCTCCTCTTCCTACTGTCAAGAAGAAATATGATATTCTTATTGTTGGGGATGTGCATATCCCCGTTGAGGTAACCTAGTGTTATTCGAAAATTCTCCGGTTTCATGTTATTCGGCATGAGTTTGTTAACAAGACTTGATCAACCTTGCTAGTGGATTCCTTTTGATGAGCATGAGATGGATGAAGTTAGAAAGCACAACTTCCTGTACCCTCTTTTTACTTTCTGTTATTTAGTTTAAATAAAGTAAGAATAGTATTTTCGGTCTATTTTCTGAATTATCCTTGCAAAAAAATACCCCGAAAATAAAAGTTCTCCAAATGCCCTGAAAATTTAATATAATATTTTTGTAGAATATTTAAGAGTTCTTTGCACTGAGAACACACCAGGGGGCCTCACCATGTGCCCATGAGGGTGGAGGGCGCGCCCACCCCCCTATGCGTGCCCCTGCCTTGTGGACCCCACGTGGGCCCCCTCCACTTATTATTGCACCCACACACTTTGTCTCCCTCCAGAAAAAATCATCTACCAGCTCAAACCTGAGTTCTAGCTCATCTTGCTACCATTTTCGATCTCCTTGCTCAAAGCTCTATTCACAAAACTGCTTTGGGGGATTGTTCTTTGCTATGTGACTCCTCCAATGGTCCAATTAGTTTTTGTTCTAGTGATTTATTTATTGTAAATTTTTTCTGCTTAGGTGACCCTATTCTTGAGCTTGCATGTCAAATTTATGTGGTCCAAAGTAGTTTTAGAGCATGATATAGCCTCTAGGCACTTGTAGGAGTAGTTGCCATCAATCTTGTTGAGTTTGGTTCACTTTTATTTTGAGTCACTAAAAATTTTAGAATTTTTTCAGAGGAAGAAATATGTTTAGGAAAATGTACCAAGGTGGTTCTTCAAAGAAGCAAGGACCCAGGCCCGCAATAAGTGAGACAGACTATGAACTACCAAGAGAAGCTCAAGTGCGGCTCTGTGAATGGCCGTCAGAAAATTTCAAGGTCCAAGCAGGAATTAAGGAGGAATTTGATGCGTATGTGCGTAATGCTGAACTTGAGGGCTTCATGTTAGATAAGTGCTCCCATTATTATCACCTAATTGATTCCTTTGTGAGAAGGTTTAAATTTACATCATCACGCAATTCTCACACTGTCCTATTTGATCTTTATGATAAATCTTATACCATGGATTTAGAAGATTTTAATACTACTTGTAAACTCCCGCAGTGGGGCAATGTTAGTGAACCTCGCAAATCTGAATTTAAAGACTTTCTTGCTAGTATCACTGTGGGTGAATCTAGAGAAATAACACAAGCTACCACAGGGAGAATTCATTTTCCTGCCATACATTATTTTGCTCTCTTTATAGGTAGATGCATAAACGGTAAGGATGAGGCATATCATTCGTGTGTTATGGATCTTAGTGTTCTCAAGAGTGATGTATTAGGAGATAGAAAATATAACTTGTGGGCCATTGTTGCATGTAGGTTGCATAATAACTATATAAATGGAGATTTTTTCGGTGGAATTTATGCAACCCGTTTAGCTAATTTTCTTGAGTTACCCATACATGGAAATGATATGGAGTTGCCTCCTACTTATCTAGATTATAATCCTATGGTTCGTCATCAGTTTGTTGAGAGGAATGATCAGTTCCTCCAGTACCGACTAATCTTTGACAGATGGCGCACCATCCATGTTGCTCTCCCTGCTCTTGCTTTCTTTGATTTTCAGACAAAAGGGAGATATGTTATAACCAGGGAGGAGGCGAACGAGTATGAGAGGAGGACAGAGGCAGCCTGCCTCCAAGCTGCAGCTCGTGAGGCAATAGTTGCTGCATCCCAGTATGACCCCAGTTACAACTTTGGATGTCCACCAGGCCGGCAGTGGCTATAGACCAACTTAGGCCAAAAGCCTAAGCTTGGGGGAGTACGTATCTCTCACCGACATTACATTCATGTTCACACACTCATCCCAGTTGTCGGTGCTCATACTTTTTCATTGTATCATCCATGCTAGTTTATTTTTCTGTTTGAAGATTTCTTCTTGTGTGTTTGAAAAACCTTAAGAAAAACAAAAAAAATACTTGTAGCTTTTAGCTAGTTTGCTTTCCATGCATGTAGTAGTAATAATTAAAAATAAAAAACAAAAATATTTCTCGTTCTTCTTTTGCTTGTTGGGATCTTTCCCGTGTAAATAGTTTTATTTCTTTCCTTTGGGGGTCGAGAGGAGAAGACCTTGATGAAAATGTTGACTGGCACTCATATGCATTATTGTTGATCTAACAAAGAGTCCACATTACCTTGTCTTCTCCTTTGAATTGAATGCTTGCAGATTCCAGCTTAGTCTAATGCACGTGCACTTTTATTATTATCCACACTATTCGGCCGTGCAAGTCAAAGGCAATAATGACGATATATGATGGACAGGTTGAAATGACAGAAGCTGGTATGAACTCGACCTCTCTTGTTTTCATAAATATGATTAGTTCATCATTCCTCATTCTGCCTATTATGAATGAAACATGTTTGCAATGAAAATTAGAGATTTTAGTTGCTTATGCCATGCTTAATTAGCTAGGAGCTTATAATGGTTTATCTTGCGTGCCAACATGCTAATAAAATGGTTGTGATGTGCTATGATAGGGTGGTATCCTCCTTTGAACGATTCGAGTGGCTTGACTTGGTACATGTTCATGCATGTAGTTCAAACAAAATCAACATAGCCTCCATGATATTTATGTTCATGGTGAATTATATCCTACTCATGCTTGCATTCAGTGTTGATTAATTTTAATGCATGTTCATGACTGTTGTCGCTCTCTAGCTGGTCGCTTCCCAGTCTCTTTCTTGCCTTCACTTGTACTAAGTGGGAATACTGCTTGTGCATCCAACTCCATAAACCACAAAAGTTATTCCATATGAGTCCACCATACCTTCCTATATGCGGTATCTACCTGCCGTTCCAAGTAAATTTGTATGTGCCAAACTCTAAACCTTCAAATAAAATTCTGTTTTGTATACTCGAATAGCTCATGTATCAACTAGGGCTGTCTGTATCTTCCATGCTAGGCGGGTTATTCTCAAGAGGAGTGGACTCCACTCCTCACTCACGAGAAAATGGCTGGTCACCGGGATGCCCAGTCCCATGCTCAAACCAAATCAAAATAATTGCAAACAAAACTCCCCCAGGATTGTTGTTAGTTGGAGGCACCCGTTGTTTCGGGCAAGCCAAGGATTGATGCTTGTTGGTGGTGGGGGAGTATAAACTTTACCATTCTGCTTGGAACTGCCTATAATGTGTGTAGCATGGAAGATATCGAGATCTCTCGGTTGTTATGTTGACAATGAAAGTATACCACTCAAAATATTATTCATCTCTATTTCAAAATCGAGCTCTGGCACCTCTACAAATCCATGCTTCCCTCTGCGAAGGGCCTATCTATTTACTTTTATGTTGAGTCATCATCCTCTTATTAAAAAGCACCATTTGGAGAGCACCGTTGTCATTTGCATGCATTACTATTAGTTTACATTGAGTATGACTGTGACTGGATCCCTTTTACCATGAATTACAATTTCCAGTGAGTCCTTGATCTTCAGAGGTGCTCTGCATTTATGTTTTGCGGTCTCAGAAAGGGCTAGCGAGATACCATCTTGTTATATCATATTATGATTGTTTTGAGAAAGTGTTGTCATTCGAGATTTATTATTATTGCTCACTAGTTTATTATGCCATTGATATGAGTAAACATGAGACCTAAATGTTATTGTGAATATGGTTAGTTCATAATCTTTGCTGAAAACTTGAATGCTGGCTTTACATATTTACAGCAAGAAGAGCAAACAGAGTTTGTAAAAGTTTTTCTTTATCACTTTCAGTTTATCTACTGAATTTCTTGAGGACAAGCAAAGGTTTAAGCTTGGGAGAGTTGATACGTCTCCATCGTATCTACTTTACCAAACACTTTTGCCTTTGTTTTGGACTCTAACTTGCATGATTTGAATGGAACTAACCTGGACTGACGTTGTTTTCACAGAATTACCATGGTGTTATTTTTGTGCAGAAATAGAAGTTCTCGGGATGACCTGAAAATCAACTGAGAATATTTTTGGAATATATAAAAAATACTAGCGAAAGAATCAAGACCAGGGGGCCCACACCCTGTCCACGAGGGTGGGGGCGCGCCTACCCCCTCGGCACGCCCCCTGCCTCATGGGCCCCCTGGTGCTCCACCGACCTCAACTCCAACTCTATATATTCATGTTCGGGGAGAAGGATTCATCGCGTTTTACGATACGGAGCCGCCGCCAAGCCCTAATCTCTCTCGAGAGGGCTGATCTAGAATCCGTTCGGCACTACAGAGAGGGGAATCCGTCGCCATCATCATCATCAACCTTCCTCCATCACAAATTTCATGATGCTCACCGCCATGCGTGAGTAATTCCATCGTAGGCTTGATGGATGGTGATGGGTTGGATGAGATTTATCATGTAATAGAGTTAGTTTTCTTAGGGTTTGATCCCTAGTATCCATTATGTTCTGAGATTGATGTTGCTATGACTTTGCTATGCTTAATGCTTATCACTAGGGCCCGAGTGCCATGATTTCAGATCTGAACCTATTATGTTTTCATGAATATATGTGAGTTCTTGATCCTATCTTGCAAGTCTATAGTCACCTATTATGTGTTATGATCCATTAACCCCGAAGTGACAATAATCAGGATACTTACCGGTGATGACCGTAGTTTGAGGAGTTCATGTATTCACTAAGTGTTAATGCTTTGGTCCGGTACTCTATTAAAAGGAGGCCTTAATATCCCTTAGTTTCCAATAGGATCCCGCTGCCACGGGAGGGTAGGACAACGGATTTCATGCAAGTTCTTTTCCATAAGCACGTATGACTATATTCGGAATACATGCCTACATTACATTGATGAACTGGAGCTAGTTCTGTGTCACCCAATGTTAGAACTATTGCATGAGGAATCGCATCCGACATAATTATCCATCACTGATCCATTGCCTACGAGCTTTTCATATATTGATATTTGCTTATTTACTTTTCTGTTGTTACAGTTACAATCACAATAAAACCAAAACTATTACTTTCGCTACTGTTACCTCTACTATCATATTACTTTGCTACTAAATACTTTGCTGCAGATATTAAGTTTCCAGGTGTGGTTGAATTGACAACTCAGCTGCTAATACTTGAGAATATTCTTTGGCTCCCCTTGTGTTGAATCAATACATTTGGGTTGAATACTCTACCCTTGAAAACTGTTGCGATTCCCTATACTTGTGGGTTATCACGATGGCCCTGGCTTTCGACGCTGGTGTGGCGGCAATGGCGGCCGGCAACAGCTGCCGACGGGCACCGGCGGCGGAGCATGTGGTGGGTGTTTGATACGTCTCGAATGTATCTGTAATTTTTGATTGCTCCATGCTATATTATCTACTGTTTTGGACTATATTGGGCTTTATTTTCCTATTTTATATTATTTTTGTGACTAACCTATTAAATGGAGGCCCAACCTAGAATTGTTGTTTTTGCCTACTTCAGTGTTTTGGAGAAACAGAATATCAAACGGAGTCCAAACAGAATGAAACCTTCGGAAGCATGATTTTCTCATCAGATAAGATCCAGGAGACTTGGACCCTCTGTCAAGAAAGCCACGAGGCGGCCATGAGGGTGGAGGGCGCCCCCCTAGGGCGCGCCCATGCCTCGTGGGCCCCTCGAAACTCCACCGACCTACTTCTTTCTCCTATATATACCTACGTACCCCCAAATGATCGGGGACGGAGCCAAAAACCTAATTCCACCGCCACAACTTTCTGTATCCACGAGATCCCATCTTGGGGCCTGTTCTGGAGCTCCGCCGGAGGGGGCATCGATCACGGAGGGCTTCTAAATCATCATCCAAGCCCCTCCGATGAAGCGTGAGTAGTTTATTTCAGACCTACAGGTCCATAGTTAGTAGCTACATGGCTTCTTCTCTCTTTTTGGATCTCAATACAATGTTCTACCCCTCTCCCGTGGAGATCTATTCGATGTAATATTCTTTTTGCGGTGTGTTTGTTGAGACCGATGAATTGTGGGTTTATGATCCAGTCTATCTATGAATAATATTTGAATCTTCTCTGGATTCTTTTATGTATGATTGGTTATCTTTGCAAGTCTCTTCGAATTATCATTTTGGTTTGCCCTACTAGATTGGTTTTCTTGCCATGGGAGAAGTGCTTAGCTTTGGGTTCGATCTCGCGGTGTCCTTTCCCAGTGACAGAAGGGGCAGCAAGGCACGTATTGTATTGTTGCCATCGAGGATAACATGATGGGGTTTTTATCATATTGCATGAAACTATCCCTCTACATCATGTCATCTTGCTTAAGGCGTTACTCTGTTTTTAACTTAATACTCTAGATGCATGCTGGATAGCGGTCGATGATTGGAGTAATAGTAGTAGATGCAGGCAGGAGTCGGTCTACTTGTCTCGTACGGGATGCTTATATACATGATCATACTTAGATATTCTCATAACTATGCTCAATTCTGTCAATTGCTCAATAGTAATTTGTTCACCCACCGTAGAATACTTATGCTCTTGAGAGTAGCCACTAGTGAAACCTATGGCGCCCGAGTCTCTTTCTCATCATATCAATCTCCATCACTTTATTGTTGCTTTGCTTTTTTACTTTGCCTTTTACTTTTCACTTTGCATCTCTATACCAAAAATACCAAAAATATTATTTATCATCTCTATCAGATCTCACTTTCGTAAGTGACCGTGAAGGGATTGACAACCCCTAAGCGCGTTGGTTGCGTTGAGCTATTGTTTTTGTGTAGGTACGAGGGACTCGCGCGTAGCCTCCTACTGGATTGATACCTTGGTTCTCAAAAACTGAGGGAAATACTTATGCTACTTTGCTGCATCATTCTCTCCTCTTCGGGGAAATCCAATGCGGTGCTCAAGAGGTAGCAAGAAGAATTTCTGGCGCCGTTGCCGGGGAGTCTACGCAAAAGTCAACATACCAAGTACCCATCACAATCCCTATCTCCCGCATTACATTATTTGCCATTTGCCTCTCGTTTTCCTCTCCCCCACTTCACCCTTGCCGTTTTATTCGCCCTCTCTCTCTATCCCCCCTCTCTTTCTCTATTTACCTCTTTTGCCCGTTTGCTTTTTGTTTGCTCGTGTGTTGGATTGCTTGTTTGTCGCGATGGCTCTACCTAGATTTGGTGATCTTCACCTTAAAAGGTTAGAGGAGATCGAGAACAACGTCAGGAAGTTTATGGTTTTGCAACTTGAGCATAATAATTTCTTTAGAAGTGAGCTTAAGGAACAAAAAAGTTTCATGAATTATATGAATAAAGAGCTCGATGATATGTCTAGAGAATTTGATGGTATAAGATCCCAAATTGCCCATCTTGAAAAATTAACTGTTGAAATTTCGAATATGCAAACTACCTTAGTCAATAAGATGGCCGCTAAACCGGATTCCTATGAAAATAATGATGAAGATCTAAAAGTTATTGATGTGTCCCCTATTAAATCTTTGTTTTGCAATATTAATCTTGATAATGATGGGACTGAATATGATCCACCTTTACCTAGAAGGTGTTCTAAAAATTCGGAGTATTTAGATCTTGATGATGAAATTGATGAAAGTGGGATTAAAAGAAATAAAACCCTAGATGATGCTAAACCCACTATATTGGATTTCAAGGAATTTAATTATGAAAATTGCTCTTTATTTGATTGTATTTCCTTGTTGCAATCCTTGCTAAAATCTCCTCATGCTTATAGTCAAAATAAAGCCTTTACCGAACATATCGTTGATGCCTTAATGCAATCTTATGAAGAAAAACTTGAGTTGAAAGTTTCTATCCCTAGAAAACTTTATGATGAGTGGGAACCTACTACTAAAATTAAAATTAAAGATTATGAGTTTTATGCTTTGTGTGATTTGGGTGCTAGTGTCTCTACTATTCCCAAAACTTTGTGTGATTTGCTAGATTTCCGTGATTTTGATGATTGCTCTCTAAACTTGCATCTTGAGGATTCCACTATTAAGAAACCTATGGGAAGAATTAACGATGTTCTTATTGTTGCAAATAGGAATTATGTGCCCATAGATTTTATCGTTCTTGATATGGATTGCAATCCTTCTTGCCCTATTATTCTCGGTAGACCTTTCCTTAGAACGGTTGGTGGAATTATTGATATGAAGGAAGGGAATATTAGATTTCAATTTCCATTAAAAAGGGCATGGAACACTTCCCTAGAAAGAAAATAAAATTACCATATGAATCTATCATGAGAGCCACTTATGGATTGCCTACCAAAGATGGCAATACCTAGATCTATTATTGCTTGTTATGCCTAGCTAGGGGCGTTAAACGATAGCGCTTGTTGGGAGGCAACCCAATTTTATGTTTATTCCTTGCTTTTTTCTCCTGTTTATTAATAAATAATTTATCTATCCTCTGTTTTGGTTGTGTTTTTTTGTGTTTAATTAGTGTTTGTGCCAAGTAGAACCATTGGGAAGACTTGGGGAAAGTCTTGTTGAACTTGCTGTAAAAAACAGAAACTTTAGCGCTCACGAGAACTGCTGTCACTTTTATTTGGAAAGTGATATTTAGTTAATTATTTTTGAAGACGATTAATGGATACATTCCTCACGTCCAGAAATTTATTTTAGAATTTTTGGAGTTCCAGATCTTGCGCTAGCTACAGATTACTACAGGCTGTTCTGTTTTTGACAGATTCTGTTTTTCGTGTGTTGTTTGCTTATTTTGATGAATCTATGGCTAGTAAAATAGTTTATAATCCATAGAGAAGTTGGAATACAGTAGGTTTAACACCAATATAAATAAAGAATGAGTACATTACAGTACCTTGAAGTGGTCTTTTGTTTTCTTTCGCTAACGGAGCTCACGAGATTTTCTACTTTAAGTTTTGTGTTGTGAAGTTTTCAAGTTTTGGGTAAAGATTTGATGGATTATGGAACAAGTAGTGGCAAGAGCCTAATCTTGGGGATGCCCATGTCACCCCCAAGATAATCTAAGGACACCTAAAAGCCAAAGCTTGGGGATGCCCCGGAAGGCATCCCTCTTTCGTCTACTTCTATCGGTAACTTTACTTGGAGCTATATTTTTATTCATCACATGATATGTGTTTTGCTTGGAGCGTCTTTTATGATTTGAGCCTTTGCTTGTTAGTCTACCACAATCATCCTTGCTGTGCACACCTTTTTAGAGAGACATACATGATTTGGAATTTGATAGAATACTCTATGTGCTTCACTTATATCTTTTGAGCTTTATAGTTTTGCTCTAGTGCTTCACTTATATCTTTTAGACCACGCTGTTGGATATGTTTTATAGAAAATATTGATATCTCTCATGCTTCACTTAGATTATTTTGAGAGTCTTAATAGCATGGTAATTTGCTTAAAATCCTAATATGCTTGGTATGCAAGATTAGTAATAAAACTTTCTTATGAGTGTGTTGAATACTAAGAAAAGTTTGATGCTTGATGATTGTTTTGAGCTATGGAGGTAATAATATCAAAGTCATGCTAGTTGAGTAGTTGTGAAATTGAGAAATACTTGTGTTGAAGTTTGCAAGTCCCGTAGCATGCACGTATGGTAAACGTTATGCAACAAATTTGAAACATGAGGTGTTATTTGATTGTCTTCCTTATGAGTGGCGGTCGGGGACGAGTGATGGTCTTTTCCTACCAATCTATCCCCCTAGGAGCATGCGCGTAGTGCCGAGGTTTTTGATGACTTGTAGATTTTTGCAATAATTATGTGAGTTCTATATGACTAATATTGAGTCCATGGATTATACACACTCTCACCCTTCCATCCTTGCTAGCCTCTTCGGCACCGTGCATTGCCTTTCCCACATTGAGAGTTGGCGCAAACTTCGCCGGTGCATCCAAACCCCGTGATATAATACGCTCTTTCACACATAAACCTCCTTATATCTTCCTCAAAACAGCCACCATACCTACCTATTATGGCATTTCCATAGCCATTCCGAGATATATTGCCATGCAACTTTCCACCATTCCGTTCATCATGACACATTCATCATTGTCATATTGCTTAGCATGATCATGTAGTTGACATAGTATTTGTGTCAAAGCCACCGTTCATAATTCTTTCATACATGTCGCTCTTGGTTCGTTGCATATCCCGGTACACCGCCGGAGGCACTCATATAGAGTCATCTTTGTTCTAGTATCGAGTTGTAATCATTGAGTTGTAAATAAATAGAAGTGTGATGATCATCATTATTAGAGCATTGTCCCAAGTGAGGAATAAATAAAAAAGGCCATAAAAAAGAGAAGGCCCCAAAAAAGAGAAAGGCCATAAAAAAAGAAAAGGCCCAAAAAAATGAGAGAAAAAGAGAGAAGGGACAATGTTACTATCCTTTTACCACACTTGTGCTTCAAAGTAGCACCATGATCTTCATAGTAGAGAGTCTCTCATGTTATCACTTTCATATAGTAGTGGGAATTTTTCATTATAGAACTTGGCTTGTATATTCCAACAATGTGCCTCCTCAAGTGCCCTAGGTCTTCGTGAGCATGCAAGTTGGATGCACACCCACTTGTTTCTTTTGTTCAGCTTTCATACATTTATAGCTCTAGTGCATCCGTTGCATGGCAATCCCTACTCCTTGCATTAACATCAATCGGTGGGCATCTCCATAGCCCATTGATTAGCCTCATTGATGTGAGACTTTCTCCTTTTTTGTCTTCTCCACATAACCCCCCTCATTAGTCTATTCCACCCATAGTGTTATGCCCATGGCTCGCGCTAATATATTGCGTGAAAGTTTATAGGTTTGAGATTACTAAAGTATGAAACAATTGCTTCGCTTGTCATCAGGGTTGTGCATGATGAGAGCATTCTTGTGTGACGAAAATGAAACATGACTAAACTATATGATTTTGTATAGATGAACTTTCTTTGGCCATGTTATTTTGAGAAGACATAATTGCTTAGTTAGTATGCTTGAAGTATTATCATTTCTATGTCAATATGAACTTTTGTCTTGAATCTTTCGGATCTGAATATTCATACCACAATTAAGAAGAATTACATTAAAATTATGCCGAGTAGCACTCCGCATCAAAAATTCTCTTTTTATCATTTAGCTACTCGAGGACGAGCAGGAATTAAGCTTGGGGATGCTTGATACGTCTCCAATGTATCTATAATTTTTGATTGCTCCATGCTATATTATCTACTGTTTTGGACTATATTGGGCTTTATTTTCCACTTTTATATTAGTTTTGGGACTAACCTATTAACATGAGGCCCAGCCCAGAATTGCTGTTTTTTGCCTATTTTAGTGTTTCAGAGAAACAAAATATCAAACGGAGTACAAACGGAATGAAACCTTCGGAAACGTGATTTTCTCATCAGATAAGATCCAGGAGACTTGGACCCTCCGTCAAGAAGGCCACGAGGCGGGCACGAGGGTGGAGGGCGCCCCCCCTAGGGCGCGCCCCCTGCCTCGTGGGCCCCTCGAAGCTCCACCGACGTACTTCTTTCTCCTATATATACCTACGTACCCCCAAACGATCGGGGACGGAGCCAAAAACCTAATTCCACCGCCGCAACTTTCTGTATCCACGAGATCCCATCTTGGGGCCTGTTCCGGAGCTCCGCCGGAGGGGGCATCGGTCACGGAGGGCTTCTACATCATCATCCAAGCCCCTCCGATGAAGCGTGAGTAGTTTATTTCAGACCTACGGGTCCATAGTTAGTAGCTACATGGCTTCTTCTCTCTTTTTGGATCTCAATACAATGTTCTCCCCCTCTCTCGTGGAGATCTATTCGATGTAATATTCTTTTTGCGGTGTGTTTGTTGAGACTGATGAATCGTGGGTTTATGATCCAGTCTATCTATGAATAATATTTGAATGTTCTCTGAATTCTTTTATGTATGATTGGTTATCTTTGCAAGTCTCTTCGAATTATCAGTTTGGTTTGGCCTACTAGATTGGTTTTTCTTGCCATGGGAGAAGTGCTTAGCTTTGGGTTCGATCTTGCGGTGTCCTTTCCCAGTGACAGAAGGGGCAGCAAGGCACGTATTGTATTGTTTCCATCGAGGATAACAAGATTGGGTTTTTATCATATTGCATGAAACTATCCCTCTACATCATGTCATCTTGCTTAAGGTGTTACTCTGTTTTTAACTTAATACTCTAGATGCATGCTGGATAGCGGTCGATGAGTGGAGTAATAGTAGTAGATGCAGGCAGGAGTCGGTCTACTTGTCTCGGACGTGATGCCTATATACATGATCATACCTAGATATTCTCATAACTATGCTCAATTCTGTCAATTTCTCAATAGTAATTTGTTCACCCACCGTAGAATACTTATGCTCTTGAGAGAAGCCACTAGTGAAACCTATGGCCCCCGGGTCTCTTTCTCATCATATCAATCTCCATCACTTTATTATTGCTTTGCTTTTTTACTTTGCTTTTTACTTTTCACTTTGCATCTATATACCAAAAATACCAAAAATATTATTTATCATCTCTATCAGATCTCACTTTCGTAAGTGACCGTGAAGGGATTGACAACCCCTAAGCGCATTGGTTGCGTTGAGCTATTTTTTGTGTAGGTACGAGGGACTCGCGCGTAGCCTCCTACTGGATTGATACCTTGGTTCTCAAAAACTGGGGGAAATACTTACGCTACTTTTCTGCAACATCCTCTCCTCTTCGGGGAAATCCAACGCAGTGCTCAAGAGGTAGCAGTGTTCCGCACACACCCAAGAGGGAAGCCACACGCACTACACTACGCCGGGGACTGTGCCACCGCCATGGTGTAGCCTCCCAGCTGGAGCTGTCCTTTGATGACGGCAGAGTGGATGAACGACGATGACGGAACGGTGCCATTGGCGATTGTGGGAGAAGCAAACGAGATAAGCTACATGGAGGGAGTGGAAAATGCGACACAGGACTCACCGGCCGTGAGGGTTTTTATAGCAGGCTGGTAAGCATTGGGATTTTGGGGGATTTCACCGAGTCGGGCGGGAAGCTTGCGCGGGAACCTGTGAGGTTGCGGGGGAACGGCCTCACCGACGATTCATTGGCACCACCCTTTGGCCAAAAGAACGCCCTCGCGCGCTGCGCAAGCTTGCGCTGTAAGCTGTCTGCAGCAGCAGGGTGACAAGACGTGCGAGAGGAGGATGAAAGGCCACGTACACATACGGTTAATAAAAAAACATGTGCGATTTAATTACCTACTATACCACTGTCTTGGTTTATAAGTATGATTTAAATAATAAAATACGAATGCATGTCGCCAAACATTATATAGTTGGATTTGTATTTGAACATAGTTTCCAATTATATAGTTTTTAAAACATGCATTAACATTTTGTTGGTTAAATTTGAGGATAAAGTATGGCATAGAGTATAAAGGATACTATAGACTAGACGGAGGTGGTAGCACACGGCCGCTCTCTACGCAGCGATGCAACTGTCGATCGGTTTGTAGGCGACCATTTTCCTGCCTGTTCAACTGCTTTATGTGTGTGGTTGCTTGCTGTTCAGGCGGCCGCGGCGTGCTCTGCTCGCATCCCTCCGGGTGCTCTGCCCTCGTCCCTCCACGCGCGCTTCTAGTATTTGGGGTCGGCGCACGATCACGCATGTTCGTGTGCAAGCGGTTGCGCTGGGCACGGCGCGGCGATGCAGTTACCCGCTGCAAAAACTGCCATGCGGACCTGCCGAGAATCCACACCGCCCAGCCCCTTTTATTCGTGCGGCCATTTACCTTCGTCTCTCATCTCACATGACACAATAAGCACACCCACGAGGACATCCAGTGGTTCCAATGGCGCTCCCAGCGCTGACAATGACAACGGCGGGCAGTTCACCACGCATCACGTAGTGGACACCCACGTGAGGGGGAAGGCCCTCTCGGTGGTGTACACGAACGATCCGGTCTCGGTGGAGAGCTCCATCCAAACTATGGAGCAGTTCCTTGTCGAGTACAAGTACCGAATGGTCGGCTTCGACCTCAAGTACACCATCGGTCATGCCAGGCACAATCAGAAGGTTGCCGTCGCCCAGTTGTGCGTGTGACATGACGTCCTCGTCTCCCACCACGACCTTGCCACAAGGCCTTGCGAGCGTTTCTCCAGTTTTATCAACAGCTCCGACTATAGTTTCGCTACGGTGGACACCACCAATGATCTAAAAGCGCTCAAGGTTTTGGACTTGAAATGCCCGAATCTTGTCAACATCCAAAGCCACTACAAGGTCTGGGGCAGCGATAAAAACAAACTGAACTCCCTAGTTGACCTCGCCTCGGCCATCATCAACCCGTACTACATGAAGATGAAGGAAGAAAGCAATAAGGACAGGAACGCCTGGCACAGTGTGTGGCATAAGAGACTGGATGAACAACATGTCAAGTATGCGGCCATGGACGCGTACACAAGCTACGAGATGTGCAGGTGGATCGTTGACATGAGGAACTGTCTTCTTCCTGACCCAGACGAGGGATCGAGCCACATAGCAATGGCGGGAGCGTCACAAGAAGTAGATGACTAGACGATCGTTTCTCCTACTTTAGAATGCATGCAATTGTTTATTGAGGTGTGTGCGAATGATCTGTATAGTCACTTATGTAATTGGACGTTTATTTCAGTTATATATATATATACATCTTATTCTATTGTAGACAGAGCAAATCACACGGCTTATTAGCAGCAATTGTCCGTGTTATTATTGGTCTTTGCACACATTTCTGATTACGGACCTGTATGTCGCGTATCACACACACCTTGATCTGGCTGACCATTTCTTTTGTGTTGCCTAATCACAAATAGTTCATCCGAGTGAACTGTATGCTCTATATCGCACATGCCTTCATCAGGCTGCCCGTTTCTTTTGTTCCGCCTCATCGCAAACAGTTCATTGAGCTGAACCATATGCCCTGCATCGCACATGCAACTAAAATCTGAACCATGTTTGATAGCTCTGCCATCGCAAACATTTTGCACCTTTTTTTACGGTTCTTGTACACCACCGTTTGCGATTATGGCATCTGACACAGTTTCGTCGAACGGTCTCTGATCGTAGTGTCGCGTTTGGACCATCCTGCAGTAGTGATTGTGTGTTGTTCCTGGAGGGGTCCCAAGAAAACTTTCAAGCTCTCGGAACTATTTTGTAGGACTATGAGGTTGCATCAGGGAAGAAAGTTAATAACCTATAGAAATCATCATCTTCTTGGGGAAGGGTTGTGGGGAAGATAATAAGACTACTCTCAAGCAGACAGTGGGCATTTCTTCGGAGGCTTTGAGTGAGAGTGTTGGGGAAAGTTGCATGGAAAAAAAAGTTTTTCTACGCACATGCAAGATCTATCCATGGAGATGCATAACTATCAGAGGGAGAGAGCATCTACATACCCTTGTAGATCGCTAAGCGGAAGCATTTATCAACACGATTGATGTAGTCGTACACCTTCACAATCCAGCCTGATCAAGTATCGAACGTACGGCACCTCCGCGTTCAGCACATGTTTGGCTTGATGATGTCCTCGCCTTCTCGACGCATCAAGAGAGGCAAAATAGTAGATGAGTTCTGGCAGCACGACGGCATGGTGATGGTGTTTGTGAAAGTATCCGCAGGGCTTCGCCAAGCACAACGGACGTGGATGGAGGAGGAACTAGAACTAAAGGGAGAGGGGTGCCGCGCACGGCTTGGGGATCGTGGTGTGTGTTGCCCCTCTCCTGCCTCTCATATATATAGGTGGGGCAGAAGGGGCTGCCCTAGGGCACGCCCCAAGGGGGGCGGCCCCACCCTGGCGGGCGCCTGCCTAGGCGCGCCCCCATTTCCTTCCTGAGGGGGGACAAGAAGGTAGGAGGGGGGCCGGCGGCTGCCCTGCCTTTAGGTGCCCCCCTTTCCTTCCCTAACGACCGGCTGTCTCGAGGTGGGGCACACCAGCCCCTTGTGTGCCGGTGTGCTTCCCTCATTGGCCCAATAAGCCCAATAACTCCTCGTAGGTCTCCCAGAACCCCTTCTGGTGATCCGATAAATACCCTGTGCATTCTGAAACCTTTTCAGAGACCAAATAGTATTGTCCTATATATCAATCTTTACCTTCGGACCATTCCAGAGCTCCTTGTCATGTCCGTGACCTCATACAGGACTCTGAACAATATTTGGTCACCAATTCACATAACTCACATCAACAAACATTAAGCGTGCGGACCCGACGTGTTCGAGAATGATGTAGACATGACCGGGAAAACCTTTAGGATCGACAAAACCTTCTGGACGTATACAACTCTTCTTTAAGAAACCCGTTAAGGAATGCAGTTTTGACGTCCATTTACCAGATTTCATAATCATAAAATGCAGCAATTGCTAACATGATTCGGACAGACTTAAGCATCACTACGGGTGAGAAAGTCTCATCGCAGTCAACCCCTTGAACCCGACGAAAACCTTTTGAGACAAGTCGAGCTTTGTAGATAGTGATATTACCATCAGCATCCGTCTTCTTCTTGAAGATCCATTTATTCTCAATGGCTTGTCGATCATCGGGCAAGTCCACCAAAGTCCACACTTTGTTCTCATACATGGATCCTATCTTAGATTTCATGGCCTCAAGCCATTCGTCAGAATCTGGGCTCATCATAGCTTCTTCGTAGTTTGAAGGTTCGCTGTTGTGTAGCAACATGACTTCCAGGACAGGATTACTGTACCACTCTGGTGCGGTACATGTTCTGGTCGACCTACGAGGTTCAGTAGTAACTTGATCCGGAGTTTCATGATCATTATCATTAGCTTCTTCTCTAGTTGGTGTACGCATCATGGGAACGGTTTTCTCTGATGTGCTACTTTCTAATTCGAGAGAAGGTACAACTACCTCATCAAGTTCTACATTCCTCCCACTCACTTCTTTTGAGAGAAACTCCTTCTCTAGAAATTAGTTTCTATAATGTATCCTATGAAGACGCACTTCTCCGCTTTGGGTTCGATCTTATTAGGATGAAGCATTTTTACATAAGCATCGCATCCCTAAACTTTAAGAAATGACATCTTAGGCTTCTTGCCAAACCACAGTTCATATGGTGTTGTCTCAACAAATTTAGATGGTGCCCTATTTAACGTGAATGTAGCTATCTCGATTGCATAACCCCAAAATGATAAAGGCAAATCGGTAAGAGACATCATAGAATACACCATATCTAATAAAATACGGTTACAACGTTCCGACTCACCATTACGGTGTGGTGTTCCAGGTGGCGTGAGTTGTGAAACAATTCGACATTGTCTTAAAATGAAGGCCAAACTCATAACTCAAATATTCACCTCCACGATCAGATCATACAAACTTTATTTTCTTGTTACAATGATTATCTACTTCACTCTGGAATTCTTTGAACTTTTGAAATGTTTTCAGACTTGTGTTTCATCAAGTAGATATAACCATACCTACTCAAATCATCTGTGAAGGTTAGAAAATAACGATACCTGCCGCGTGCTTCAACACTCATCGGACCACATACATCGGTATGTATTATTTCCAATAACTCATTAGCTCGCTCCATTGTTCCGGAGAATAGAGTTTTAGTCATCTTGCCCATGAGGCGTGGTTCGCAAGTATCAAATGATTCATAATCAAGTGATTCCAATAGTCTATCCGCATGGAGTTTCTTCATGCGTTTTACACCAATATGACCTAAACAGCAGTGCCACCAGCATGTTGCACTATCATTATGAACTTTGCACCTTTTGGAACCAATATTATGAATATGTGTATCACTACGACCGAGATTCAACAAGAATAGACCATTCATCAAAGGTGCATGACCATAAAATATATTACTCATATAAATAGAACAACCATTATTCAACACTTAAATGAATAACCATCTCGCAATAAACAAGATCCAGATATAATGTTCATGCTCAACGTTGGCACCAAATTACAATTATTCAGGTCCAAACTAATCCCGGAGGTAGATGTAGAGGTAGCGTGCCGAAGGCAATCACATCAACCTTGGAGCCATTCCCGACGCGCATCGTCACCTCGTCCTTAGCCAATCTTCGTTTATTCCGCAGCTCGTGTTCCGGGTTACAAATATAAGAAATCGAACCAGTATCAAATACCCAGGCGCTACTATTAGCATTAGTAAGGAACACATCAATAACACGCATATCAATTACACCTTTGTTCACTTTGCCATCCTTCTCATCTTCCAAGTACTTGGGGCAGTTCCACTTAAAGTGACCATTTCCCTTGCAGTAGAAGCACTCAGTTTCAGGCTTGGGTCCAGCTTTGGGCTTCTTCACGGGAGCGGAAACTTGCTTGCCATTCTTCTTGAAGTTCCATATCTTTCCCTTGCCCTTTTACTTGAAACTAATGGTCGTGTTAACCATCAACACTTGATGCTCCTTCTTGATTTCCACCTTCGTCGATTTCAGCATCGCAAAGAGCTCGAGAATCGTTTTTGTCATCCCTTGCAAGTTATAGTTCATCACCAAGCCTTTGTAGCTTGGTGGCAGTGACTGAAGAACTCTGTCAATAACACTCTCAACTTGACGATCAATTCCCAGCTGAGTGAAGTGGCTATGATACCCAAACATTTTGAGTATGTGTTCATTGATAGAACTGTTCTCCTCCATCTTACTGCTAAAGAACTTGTTGGAGACTTCATATCTCTTAACCCAGGCATTTGCTTGAAATATTAACTTCAACTCTTGGAACATCTCATATGCTTTGTGGCGTTCCAAACAATTTTGAAGTCCCGGTTCTAAGCCGTAAAGCATTGCACATTGAACTATTGATTAGTCATCAGATCGAGCTTGCCAGACATTCATAACATCAGCCTCATCTCATGTAGGAGGTCTGTCACCTAGCGGTGCATCAATGACATAATTCTTCTATGCAGCAATGAGGATAACCCTCAAGTTACGGACCTAGTCCGTGTAGTTTCTACCATCACCTTTCAACTTAGCTTTCTCTAGGAACGCATTAAAATTCAAGGGAATGGTAGCACAGGCCATTGATCTAGAACACAGATATGCAAAAACTAGTAAGACTAAGTTCATGATAAATTTTAGTTCAAATAATCAAATTACTAATGAACTACCACTTAAATCAACATCCCTCAAGTTTTCGGAGTGATACATGATCCAAAACAACTAACCCATGTCCGATCATCATGTGAGATGGGGTAGTCTTCAAAGGTGAACATCTCTATGTTGATCATATCTACTATATATATGACTCACGTTCAACCTTTCGGTCTCCAGTGTTCCGAGACGATGTCTGTACATGCAAGGATCGTCAAGTTTAACCCAAGTATTCTGCATGTGAACGTAGAATCTATCACACCCGATCATCGTGAGGTGCTTCAAAACTAAGAACTTTGGCGACGGTGCATACTCAGGGAGAACTCTTTTATCTTGAAATTAAGTGAAGGGATCATCTTATAGTACTACCGTCGTTCTAAGCAAAATAAGATACATAAAGGATAAACATGAAATGTAGTCAAAAATATGTGACATGATATGGTCATCATTATCTTGTGCTTTTGATCTCCATCTCCAAAGCATCATCATGATCTCCATCGTCACCGGCACGACACCTTTATCTCCATCGTTGCGTTGGGGTCATCTCGCCAACTATTGCTTCTACAACTATTGCTAACGTATAGTGATAAAGTAAAGAAATTACAAGGCGCTTAAGCGATTGACATTGCTAAGATACCCCACACCTTAGGATTCGAAGATAGCAGCCGTGCGAGATAGGAATTATCCTGGTCAGTTGATCCTGTGGGAATGGAGTCCCATCAATGTTGGAGATCCATGAGTCGCTTCCGTCATCCACCACTTGATATCCTTGTTATATTCATTGGACCTTTGTGGTCTTGTACTAAATTTCTTGTAATTTCTTGGAATTCTGTATCAAGGAAGTGTCCAACAGTGAACATTAATCCTGGGGCTGGTGATGACACAATGTCATTTGCTGGGATTTATGTCCCAGAGATCCGTCCCCTACAACCTTGGTATCAGAGCCAGGCTAACCACTGGCTAATCCTATCTTAGCATGTCACTATGTCTAGGCTTCCACACCATCCACATCCTTTCCTATCCACAGTCAAGCCCATCCTCTCCGACAACGCACATTGGCTAGCTGACATCTTTTTGATAGTTGGTGCCCAACCCAACATCCTAGCCCATAGGTCGTGCGTCTGTGGTCGACACCTGAGTTGTCCCATCCACAAGCGTGCAATGGAAGACCACACTAGCTTATAAGGAAGCCTTGGCCCAACTCAGCACATCACAACCCTCACTCGCAGGCAGATTTCCGTTTCCAAGCCACCAAGATGCTTGGTCCCATCGTCCACAACGAGACCACCACATCTGAGCTTGGAGATTTCTTAGCCATCCTCGCCAATCTCACTCTTCATGCTTTTGGCATAGACAAACCCCCATAATATGTTCATCGGGAGGACGGCCTCCGAAAAGCCCCAAGCCATCCAACTTGCAACCCGAGAGGGTATAGTTAGTCTCCTACACTTGTCACTGAGTGTTAACACTTGGCCTTTCTTCTACTACCCTAGTCGTGAAGGCTATGGTAGCCCGACCCAAGTCACCAACGGTGACCATGAGTCGGATCCTACTCTAGTGCATCTGGTGCGCTACCTGAGAGCGTAAGAGGCACTATTCGATTAGGTCACCAATGATCTAATTGCGACCCGCGGGACTATTTCTCTCCTGACACCGGTGAGAGGTGAAGCTGCAACCGACACCGACACCTCGATAATGATACTTGGGAGGCCAGGTGAGCCCCGAAGGTCTGCTCCTGTCATCTATCCAGGCAATGCCTTTGCCTCCCCAAGGGAACTCGTCGTCTCTTGGAGACATACTCCAACGGGATTGTGACCACGAGACCCCATGAGGGGCATCACCGCTATCCCAGCACTGTAGCTCCACATCCTACCTCAATCAACTCTAACACTGAAGCTAACAGAGAAGCCCCGACATCTACAAGACACGCACACTAGATGTCAACGAGGTGGACTGAGTCCACCAGTATGGTTGTCAAATCTTAGTAGTCCTATTATCTTGTATTTTCAAGGTAGCAATCGCATGGCGTGGTGAGGTTGTAAACTACCTGTGTGCCATTGTTGTAATGGTACTATGTGTGATCTAGCGTAAATTGTTGGCGTATGGCAATAGAATAAATGCTATACGTGACTGCCGACATGCACAGTAATATGTCACACTCCTTTTGAGAAGTGGTGTCTGACAATTTGACTTGGACAACCCTATATTGGAGCCGATGCACAAGTCGTACCAGCGATGCGTCGTGTTTCCTGATCCAGGCACCTTATAAGGGGTTGTATCCATACACCACACCAGCCACCACCACACTTGAGCACCGCTCTTCTCCAATCATCCTTCCATGTCTCACCCCGGAGCCTACCCGAGAACTCCAGATGCAATCCCTGGTAGTTTTGTTAAGGTTTTGTGGGATTTGACCCGCAATACACTTGGTTCTAGCCACCCACCACAGTATGAGTTGTTCAAAATGAGGATCACCCCTGATTCCTCAAAATAGTAGGAAGTTGTGCACATCCCATGAGAGGATTTAAATCATGTCCCTCCATATGTTGTCTTCGTCGGACGATCCATGCCAACCTCAGGCATAGCTATTGAGGTTGCTGCTTATGAAGAAGTTACCCATCTTTGATTCATGGTACCTGCTACCAGTGAAAGGAAATACTACTATTTCCTGAGCCACGTAGCTTCTGGAGCAGAAGCCACGTTCCACTATGAACGTGTAGAAAGAGATCCAGCTCTGGCTAATCTCGTTCAGTATGTGTTGGCCTAGGAGCATCTAACACAACAACTAATGGAATGCCTCCATTATCTTGTTGTCTTGAATTCCCATATCGCCATTGGTGGACCACCTTGGCTAACTCCGGAAGGGCGTGTTCTTCATTTATTTCCTTCACTTCCCCTGGAAGAAGAATGTGCTCCAGCACCGGGAACCCTTCCACAAGACCTTGTAGAACTCACCTTTGGACCGTAGACGGTCATTGTTGCAGTACCTAGCACGAGTTTACGTGATGCAACCATTGTATTGTAATTTAGGGCGTATGTCATAAGTGCATTGCCATGATTTCCTTCTGCATATGATCATTTGTTGTGATTTGGTTTTAGTTCTTCCACCCTTAACAAATCTCGAGGATGATATTTTCTTACGGGGGGTAGAGTTTGTAACACCCCAAAAATTCAACCATAATTTTATTAAGTAAAATTTGGCCAGGAATGAAATTTTGAGTTATACTAGGTCATTTATTAATTTCACAGCCTTTTCTATTTTCTATTTTACAAAATTCTTCCCTCTATAGAATATTATTTTGTAGAATGTTGTGGTCCTTGGTTGTTTTGTAAATCATTTCATTTATATCATTAATAACAGTAGGAAATATTTTCATAATAAAAATTTCCACAAATAATTCTTTTAATAGCATTTTCAGCCTTTGAAATACTTCTCTTGCACTAAAATCATTTTAAATAATTGTTTTAAAATCCCCAAAAAACTGTGAGAGGTCATGTGATGCATGTATATCATTTCCAGGCAAAACCTAACTAGGTCTTTTGAAAATTTTGAGTGATACACTCTCTTTTCATTTTTGTCCCATTTATGAGTTACAACTGCAACCCCAATTTTCCTAGCTCCGATAGTTCGGAAACTTGTTTACCTTTTAGTCCTTCCAATTAGTACCTTAAGTCTTGAAGGGCAGCTCCAATTTCAACTTACAAGTCCACCAAATACTCCTCTATAGTTTCTATCCTGAATTGAATTCAGGTAAAACTTGCACTAACAAGTTTCTCTTCTTGCCAAACCAACTCCACCATCATCTCTACCATCTAAAGAGACTCCATCTTGCCAAGTTTCAAATCCAACAAAGTCTCCTAGCTAGCCCTAGCATTCTGTCAAACACCTTGTGGGCATGATACAAATGTTGCCACTTTCTAACTTACACTGGACACTTGGTCATTTGGCCAAACCAGCATGTCCATTAGCTCTCTCATAACCAGGTTCACAATCATGTTCATTTGCACTGGCATCAGAGGCTCCTAGACCACCGAGGCATTTCGTCAAGCACTCTTTGCACATGCTCTGGGCACGGCCAGAGCGTGTGTTTTGCATGCGTCGACATTGAGCTCCTGCCGTGTCTCTGCTGCCTCCCCCTCTCAACCTGATCCACCTCCGGATCAGCCCGACCACTTGGACCCTCACCGACAACTTGCCTTGGCTCCAAGCATCATCCACCGCTTTCCACGGCAACCAGGTCCACCACCCACGAGTCCCACACGGCCACATCTCCTCCCGCAATGCATGACACGCCCCGAGCCACCCAGCTCCTCCCAGGAGTAACTGTGGATGGCCACCGTCCTCACCGACCACCCTGCTGGCATGAACGGCCTCACCTGCTGCTGTAATGATCGTCGCCGCCGTGCTTATCCGCTGGACACCACGGAACCAACACCCTCGCACTATAAAAGCCACCCTAGGCCCTCAAACAGCACCATCTCACTCTCCCTTTCCCTAATTGATCCTCCCATAGTAGCAGCACGACCAGAGAAGATCGTCTTCTCCAATTTTGGCAACCACTGCCGCCGCCACTGCTGCTTTGATTCTGAATCCACCATAGCCTCCCCCACTCTCTTATCTCCACCAGTAGACTCCTGGAGCTCCCACGAATCCGTCCCGCTCATAAATTCCACAGGAGATGGCCTGTGGGCGAAACACCAAACTTGCCTCCGACAGAGCTCTTCGGCTGAGCTCGCCACCCGCGACTCCCTCCACTCCGACGACCAAGGTACCCACGTGTTCGCCTCGACCTCCTGAGCTCGTGGATGACCTCTGTTGGGGATATTACTACTAGACGTAAACCGGCTAGGAGTGGACGGATTAACTCTATGAATATTAGAAGCCCAGGAAGACAAAGGACGTTGGCGCTTTATGAAGACCCAAGGCCCAAAGGCGGGTTAAGGCCTATAGACATAAACCGACATTATCATGTAAACTTGTATTGTAAGATAGGAGGAATAGAGACCGAGTTGGACACGTTGATGATCCGGCCTCGGGACTCTGTAAACCAACGGGCGTCGACCTATGTATATAAAGGGATGACCCGGCGGCGGTTTAGGAACAACAGAAAACAACTCGAGAGCCAGGCAAAGCGGATTCGCTCCCTGGTCATTGAAACCCTAGCAATTCCATCACAACTGGAGTGGGATTTTACCTTCATCGTAAGGGGCCGAACCAGTATAAAACTCTCGCGTCCCTTGTCTGCTTTAAACCCTTTAAGCTAACCCGTAGCGATGGCTCCACGACTATGTCCTTTCACAAGGACATCTGCCGTGACAAAACCATGACAGTTGGCGCCCACCGCGGGGCTATGACACGATGGTTTCGACTCCTTGAAGGGTAGCTTCGAAGGACTCAAGGGATACGCTGTGGGCCGGATGACTAAAAGTCGTCGCGGCAAGCTCTGCATCGATGACGCAGGATGGGGTCGCGAGGCCGGTTCAATTGAATACGGGTACCGGGTCCCCTTTGGTGGAATTAACGTCTTAATCGGCAAGATCGGCGAACCGGGCCATGAGCTGGACATCTGCACCAACATCATCGAGACGGCTCAGCGTGCAAGCTCTGCCCCGGTTCAGCCCGCCGTAAAGCATGTCTTCGTAGGTGTCATCCATGGGGCGAAATATGAGGATGGATCGACATCTGGTGGCGAAACCGTTGTCTGCTCCGATGATGAGTCTTCAACCGGAGAGACCGAGTCGCTATAGCAGCTGCAGGATGGCCGGATTAGTGGAGGTTCCATGGGCAACAGTATTCCGGACCCCCTTGATCTGCCGAGCCGGGTCACGGTCCTCATGGCCGGTACACAACCAGCGCAACACTCTTCTACCGCTGCAGCAATGATCTCCGGTTTAGCAATAGCAACACTAGCGGGAGCAGGGGCTCGCCGCCGCCTCCGACTCAGGTTTTGTCCGATCTATTCGCGCTTTAGCAATGTTGCTGGCGGTGGAGTTGGACGCGGCAAACCGGGATCAACACAACACAGAGATTGCAAAGGTGAAGGATCAGATCACTCAAGCTGAAACGGACCTAGCAGCAGAAAATACCAGGATGGCTACAGAGCGGGCCGGATTGGAGGCTCAGGCATACCGGCTTATGCTGAATCAGAGTGCATCGGAGGACGTCATGAGGAGAAGATACCAATCGTGCCTTCCGTTGGTCTTAGAGGTGAGGAATCTCTTTAACACACCCGGACTAGGCACCAGCAACCAACCTGTGGTAAACCGTGTGGAGGCACCAGAGACCAGGGCGCCGGTTCAGCCTCGTGCGACCGATCCGCCTCCTCCGCCTCGTCAAAATGATCTTCGAGCACATCGCGTTTCAACACCTCCGGGTCATTACTCTAACCCATTGGATAACATCGCTGCGGTCGCTTCACGATTGGCAGCTCTCCCGATTGATGCCGAGTCCCTCGTAGCAGTTGAGACACGACGGGCTAGGGACCTCCTACAGACGCTTTGACTCAGCAGCAGGCCTATTCATATAGCTACGAAAGGATTCACTCCACTCCCCGCCAAGCCGGAGCTACAGCAGGCACATCGATGAGCCGGCTCTATCAAGCAGTGCGAGGAATCGTCCGTGGCAATAACCCGGCGGGTGGCGGTGGCAATGCCCATGATGTAGTGGATCGTGCTAGGGCACGTCCAACAACATCGGTGGAACCGGGGGTTACTTCCAGTTCTTTGGGAGTGCCATGTCTTGTTCCAGCTCTGCGCAACATACGGTTACCCAAGGACTTCAAGGGCCCACGTAAGGTGCCAAATTCCACCACCCATTTATCCCCTAAGTCATGGGTGGAGAGTTATGAGATGGCAATGGAGATGCTGGATGCGGACGATGCGGCGTGTGCCAAGTACTTTACCATGATGTTGGAGGGAACAACTCGCACATGGCTAAAAAATCTACCAGCCAACTCTATTGGATCATGGGCCGAGTTAAGGGCCCGGTTTATCCAGAACTTCATAGATACGTGCAAACAGCCCATGTCCATCGTGGATTTAGCTGCCTGTGTCCAGGAGGAAGGAGAATCAATGACCCACTGGGTGCGCCGGGTTTCGGAGATTTTGCATTTGTCGGACCGCATCAACACTGACACAGCCATTTTAACATTGGAGGGCTATTGCCGGTTTGCACCTTTGAAGCTGAAATTGGGACGGCTTAAACACCATTTCAATGACATGGGAACACTCATGGCGACTCTAGTGAAGTATGCCGACTTTGATAGTACCAAGGACCCCGAGTCTGAGGATGACAAGACAGGGAAGGGAAAGAGGAGCGGCAACGTTAACGCCAAGGGGCAACAACATAATTCGGCAGGTCATGGGAACAATGGTAAATGCAAGGCAGACAATAGCTTGGACTTTGTGGCTAACACCAACGCCCAGGATAACGGTCAGCGGCGTAAGGGTAAACCGCCCCAGTGGGGTGGAGGGTCAGGTCCCAACCTAGAGCGCCTGTTAAATCAGCCTTGCCCAAAGCACGGATCAAAGGAGAGACCCGCTACGCATCTTTGGAAAGATTGCTTCATTATGCGGGAGTTCAAAAAATCAAATCTTTTTCAATATGACAATGGACCGCCCGGTGGTTTAGGAGGCGGTTTCCATGGGCCGGGTTATGGTGGTGGCAGTTCCGGTTCAGGGTTTCAGGGAAACCAAACCGGACATGGCAATCAAAACAGCCAGGGCAACCAGGAAGGTTACAATCATCAAGGGAATCAACAACAGCAGCAATCTGGTTATCAGAGCAATCCAAAATAGTAGAATAGTGGGCAGTATCACGTCTTCACCACTAGCCTATGTAAGCGCGATCAGAAGCTTCATAAAAGGGCTGTTAACTCTGTTGAACCGGCGGTACCTCGTTATCTGCGCTGGTCTGAACAACCCATCCTGTGGAGCCGAGAGGATCATCCACCCCGGGTTGACAATCCGGGTCATCTGGCTTTAGTGGTGGCACCCCAGGTTGGGTACAGATTTACCAAGGTGCTTATGGATGGAGGAAGCATTATCACTATCCTTTACTATGAAACCTTTCGTCGCATGGGGTTAACAGATAAGAGTCTTAAACCGTCGAACACTGTGTTTCATGGGGTAGTGCCTGGTAAATCGGCATACCCAGTTGGTAAGATAACTCTAGAAGTTGCTTTCGGAGACGATCATGATTCAAGATCAGAGGTGTTGACTTTTGAAGTGGTGAAAATCAAGAGTCCATATCATGCCCTGTTTGGACGGCCGGCTTATGCTAACTTCATGGCCAGACCTTGTTATGTTTATCTACAGCTTAAGATGCCGGGTCATAAGAGGACCATCACGGTGCATGGAAGCCGGAAGATCGCTTTGGAATGTGAAGAAGGGGATACAGCTTATGCTGAGTCGGTTTGTGCCACGGAGGAGCTGAAATTTTACAAAGACAATGTTGATCCGGTAGATATGACTTCTTTGAAAAAGCCAACTACTAAGCATGATCCGGCACTGAAGTTTAAATCGGCTGAGGAGACTAAACTGGTTGACTTTGTTCCTAGCGATTCATCCAAGCAGTTCAGCATCAGCACTAACTTGGATCCGAAATAGGAAGGCGCGCTCATCGAGTTCATCCGTGAGAACCGGGACATCTTTGCATTTAAGCCTTCTGACTTGCCAGGTGTACCGAGGGAACTCGCTGAGCACACCCTTAATATAGATCCTACGTTTAAACCGGTCAAGCAGTTTCTCCGCCGCTTCAACGAAGAAAGGCGTAAGGCTATTGGTGAGGAGGTAGCCCGACTTTTGGCAGTAGGTTTCATCGTGGAGGTCTTTCACCCTACGTGGCTAGCCAATCCGGTGCTGGTACTTAATAAAAACAACACTTGGCGTATGTGTGTGGATTACACAGATTTGAACAAAGCCTGTCCAGCTGATCCTTTTGCTCTCCCTCATATTGATCCGATTATTGATGCTACAGCAGGTTGTGACCGTTTGTGTTTTCTGGATGCTTATTCTGGTTATCATCAGATCAAAATGGCAGTTAAGGACCAGGAGAAAACAGCCTTCATAACTCCCTTTGGAGCCTTCTGCTATGTATCTATGCCTTTCGGGCTCAAGAGTGCCCAGGCAACTTATTATCGTTGTGTTCAGAACTGTCTACATAAACAAATTGGACGCAACATACATGGATATGTGGATGATATTGTGGTTAAATCCAGAAAGGAGGAGACATTGATAGGTGACTTGAGGGAAACTTTTGATAACCTCCGGGTTTATAAGATGATGCTTAATCTGGCCAAATGTGTCTTTGGTATACTGGCAGGCAAGCTTTGGGGTTTTCTGGTGTCTAACAGGGGGATTGAAGCTAATCCGGAGAAAATCACAGCTATCACGTCTCTGGCTAAACCGTCGTGCATTAACGATGCTCAACGTCCGGCGGGCCGGATTGCAGCCTTAAGCCGGTTTATGAGTCGCCTTGGAGAGAAGGCTATCCCTTTGTATCAGATGTTAAAGAAAACAGATCACTTCGTCTGGAGTGATGCTGCTGATGAAGCACTTGCAGATCTAAAAAGACAGTTAGCCGACCCACCTATCCTTGCAGCTCTGATTGATAAGGAGCCTACATTGCTATATGTGGCTGCTAATGCCCGAGCTGTTAGTGTGGCTATTGTTGTGGAGCGCAAGGAGGCTGGGAAAGAGTATCCGGTTCAACGACCAGTTTATTATATCAACGAGGTGCCTATAGAATCCAAACAGAGATACCCACATTGGCAGAAACTGGTGTCTGGAGTTTTTATGGCAAGCCGGAAGCTGAAGCATTATTTTCAAGGTCATCCTATCGCAGTGCTCAGTTCAGCTCCACTTGGAGATATCATCCAAAACAGAGAAGCCACCGGCTAGATTGCTAAGTAGTCTATTGAGCTTGGACCTCACGGGCTCAAATATACACCTCGCACAGCAATCAAATCCCAAGCACTTGTGGACTTCATCAATGATTGGACAGAGTCGCAAGCACCGGAGGAAAGGCCAGACAACACTTATTGGACTATTCACTTTGATGGGTCCAGGCAATTGGAGGGCTCGGGGGCTGGAGTCATATTAACTTCCCCACTAGGTGATAATTTTGTTATGTTCTCTGTTTAATGTTCCTTTGTACTAAAAATGCAGCTGAGTATGAGGCTTTGCTCCATGGTCTTCGGATGGCTAAGGAAATGAACTTAAGCCGGGTTAAGTGCTTCGATGATTCGGACCTGGTGGCTCAGCAGGTATCTGTCACTTGGGATTCCAAGGATCCACTTATGGCAGCACATAGACAAGAGGTGGATACAGTGGCTAGTCATTTCAAGGGTTATCAAGTGGACCACATAGACCGGCGGAAGAATGAAGCAGCTGACGCTTTAAGTCGCTTAGGCTCTCAACATAAACCGGTGCCACCCAATACCTTCCTCGATGTAATGCACAATCCGTCACTGAAGATACCTACAGAAGAGGATTTGGATGTGCCCGACCTGGAGGCTCAATTGGTGGCGGCTCTTCATGTTATTCCGGAATGGACGGTCCCGTACCTGGCGTACATGAACCGGGGCAAGTTACCAGAGGACAAAACTCTGGCCCAGTAGATAATCCGGTGATCCAAATCAATGACCATTGTCAATGGAGAGCTACATCATTGTAGTGTCACAGGAGCATTTCAGCGTTGTGTCTCTCCTCAAGAAGGTTGTGAGATCTTGCGTGAGATTCATGAGGGAGATTGTGGTCACCATGCTGGTTCAAAATCCTTGGTAGCTAAGGCTTTTCGTCGCGGCTTCTATTGGTTAACGGCTCACGCTGATGCTGAGGATCTGGGAAAGAGGTGTGATGGTTGTCAAAAGTTTGCATGTCGTGCTCATGTTTCGGCCCAAGAGTTAAGAATGATCCCAATAACTTGGTCATTTACAACTTGGGGGCTCGATATGGTTGGACCTTTTAAGAGGTCCAAGGATAAGAAGACTCACCTATTGGTAGCAGTTGATAAGTTTACCAAGTGGGTAGAGGTAGAGCCAGTTAGTAAGTGTGATGCAGCCACGGCGGTTCAATTCATCAAAAGGGTGATATTCCGGTTTGGCTTTCCACACAGCATTATCACTGATAATGGTACTAATCTGTCCAAAGGTGCTATGGAGGAATTCTATCAACGAGAGCACATCCAGCTTGACGTGTCATCAGTGGCTCACCCCCAATCTAACAGCCAAGCAGAAAGGGCCAATCAAGAAATTTTGAGAGGTATCAAACCCCAGCTTATAGTTCCTTTAAAGCGGACGCCGGGTTGTTGGGTGGAGGAGTTGCCTTCCGTGTTATGGAGCATCAACACCACACCAAACAGATCTACAGTTTACACGCCTTTCTTCATGGTTTACGGAGCAGAGGCAGTTCTTCCTAGTGACATACGTCATGACTCACCCCGCGTGGCGGCTTATGTTGAAACTAATAACGAGAAAGCACGTCAGGATTCACTGGACCTGTTAGATGAGGAGCGTGATCTTGCGGCGTCACGTTCAGCGATTTACCAACAAGATCTTTGATGTTATCACAGCCACTGGGTTAAAACCAGGACTTTTCAAGATGGCGATCTGGTGCTCCGGCTCATCCAGGATCAGACTGATATGCACAAGTTATCCCCACCTTGGGAAGGGCCTTTTGTGATTAGCAAAAATTTGCACAATGGATCATACTACCTCATTGATGTTCGAGAGCACAAAGACTCACGTAAATCGGAGGAGGAGACCCCGCGGCCGTGGAATATAGCTCATCTTCGGCCTTACTATACTTGAGCCATAGGCTCTTTCTATGTACATACTTATGACAATGTATATATTATAGTCAATATAATAAACCGGAGCCTCAGCTAAAGCGTGGTCTCTGTTTGTTTTACATCATGGGTTTTCATGGGGGCTTCTATTTACAAAGCGGATTTCTATTAATCCGGCTTGTCAAGCTACATATATAAAAGGAAATCACTAGGGGGCTAGGTCATATCTAAACCTTAGCTACACCTCTTGATCGGCTTAGAGCCAAAGGGACATCGCTAGGGGGCTTGGTTCTATTTACACCATAGCTACACCTCTTGATCGGCTTACAGCCAAAAAGGAAATTATGTGGGGCCCAAGAGAGTGTTGCACCAGCACAACTCAAACATAGGCACCCATCGAGCACAACCCAAATGTTGCTTAGGGGCTCTTTGCTTCTCAAAGAACAAAGAGTCTGCACCTTTGCAATAGGCTATCAAGCCAGGCTTGGAAGCTAGGTGTATTAACCTAAAACCCCGAGTTATCCTGCCTCTTTAAGTAGGCCACTCCGTCCAGGTAAACCTGGTATGACCCGTCGAACGTTTGACAAGTCAATCTCATAGATCCTGAACTTGTCAAAGTTAAAACGATGATTGGTTAAAGATTGAGGTCCATCTTAAGAGGCTTTGAAAAATGGTTTAACTCAGTGGCCTGGAAGCCCATGAAAAGCCTTGCATATTCTTCTTGTTTTTTTTGCAAAGTTGTTCTTTTTTTGATATTCATAAGTATTTTTGATAAACAGGCGTTTATTAAAACTCGGCGTGACTTACAATGCTAAATTGTTCGTACATGATCAGCTATAGTCCGGTTTTTTCTGTTTCGGTCTGGTTTTGACTACTAGTCACCAGTGTTATATGGTTAAACCGGTGTTTATCATAACTCGGTATGGTTTTATCGTAAACTGGCAAACCTGCAAGGAGTCAGCTACACTCCAGCTTGGTGTTATCACCTCTTTTTTACACAGCCATGGGCAAAAATAACAAGGTAACAAGTATTTTTCTATCTTGTAAAACAACCTTGGTCCTACATACAAGTTCTATTTTTTGGGAATCATGACCCATCCAGCCGTAAACCGCCAGGACCCTTTTTTTCAATCTCTTGTATGCAGGAACAAGTTAGCATACAACCACTGCGGATTATGAATATAAATACCAATCCCAAAAAGCATGACGAGTTATCAGTATCCAGCAACATAAGTATGCTCGATGGCATAATAGGCAAAGTGTTTGAACTAGCCTATTACAAGGCATTTTTTCAGCCCACACAGGATAAATGTTTCAGCCAGAAAGGGTAGGCTATGACGGGCTAAAACGGCTCTCCGGTTCAGGATTCATCATCAGGACGACTTGACGATTGCGGATCATCTTGAGTAGGTGCATCCTCCTCCTCTCTACCCAGTAGATGGAAAACAATTGTTGTCCAATCGATTCCGGTTAAAGCTTGGAACATGGCTTCTTCACTTATAAGGGGGAAGGATCAATGTCAGGGGCATAAGTGTGCTTACGAATTGGTGGAACAAGATCCTCTACATCATGTATCAGCGCGGGACGTCTTTTCTGATCAACATCGTAAACCGGCTGATAATGAGACAGATCCGTTTCCTCTGCCAATTTGCTCGCTATGGGTCGCATTTCCCTTGTGAGTCTTCGGAGATCATCATTGTTGAATTATGAACCATCTTCCTTTATGTTGGGGTAGCCTTGGCCAATTTCTGTCGGTTCAAGATCTGGAATCCATGCCTTGGCCCGGATTAGCGCAGTAACAGCGCCTGACCTTGCAGCTGATTTCTTCAGTTCATCCAATCGGGCAGGCGGCATTGACAGCTTCTCGATGGTTTCTTTTATCAAAGTTGGAGGAGGCCTGTTGTAAGCAGCAGCATAGATAGCCCGTTGGGATCCGGAATATAGCTGCTCTATCAACGTATAGGCAGCCTTCAGCTTCATCCGCATATCAGATACCAGATCGGTAATGCGGGTCCCTGTGACATTGCAAGCATCAGTAAACCGGCAGCTGATAAGGAAAAAGGTGACCTGGAAAAACGTCAGAGGAGGACGCTTACCAAACACAGCGGAAGTCATAGCGTTTATTCTTAACCACCGGTGAGTTCCTCAACCACCGGTTTCAGGGCTGCTTCTGCGTCTTCGACCTTCTTTGCTAAAGCGGCCATTTTTGTGTCCCAATCTGCACGCTTCTTCCTAAAGCTCTCCTTCAGCTACTCCATGGCTTCTAAAGCATTAGTCAGTTCTTCCTTGGCTTTGGACACCTCCACTTGCTGAGATTTAATGTTCTCCTGAAGGTCAGCGGTTTTTGCATCCTTCTTACTCAGCTCGGCGTACAAAGACAAGATGTATCATCAATGGGTTATGTATATTTGAAGTACCAAGCACATAACAAGTTATGCACTTTGTACTTGGGGGCTAATGCCTATTTGCTCTGTTATCAGAATTTTTTTATGCAAGTCCCAAGTACAATGCAAGCATTATCTTTCACACTTGGGGGCTAATGTACATCTATTCACATTGAAGCATTGGTTAAAGACCCGATTTACCTTGGAAAGATAAACCGGCCTTTGGGGGCTACACAGGCGAAAAGTACAAGAACACAATGATAAAGTACCGGTTTATTTTCAAGATTACTTAACATGAGAAAGATAAGCGTGCAAGGGTTAAAATATTACAAAGTCCCGATTTATGATTGCCATCATAAACCGGCCCTTGGGGGCTACTAGAGTTGGTACTTACAAATTGGATTTAAGAAAGGAAAAATGATGAAAATACCTCATAGCGCTCCTTCATCAGATTCACTAAACCGGCTTCATAGTCACGATTTGAGTGCAGACGGTTTAGAAAGCCAGAGTGGAGTTCTTGAGCACTGAGGTGGGCATAGCTTGATAAATCGATGCTCCATTTGCCTTTTTCCATGGCAGCATGCTCTTCCTTGGCACTATGTTTTGCCAAAAGAACAGGATGGCCAGGAGAGATGTGGCCAACACCAGTAATGATAACCTCATCTTCCTTGTCACCAGCAGCTTTTTTTGGAGTTGATGGAATATTAGCAGCCTTCACTGGACTAGAATGTCCGTCATCGGTCCGAACCGGACTTGCCGGTTTATCATCTTGCACAGCGGTAACAACTTCTACTTGTTCATCAACGTCATGATCTTGAGGGGGCGGTTCATCTAATGTGGCCTCTGTATTTGGGACTTCCGGTTCAGTAGTCAACTCCGGTTCAATCACCACATGGTCTTCAGAAGGGTTATTCACCCGAGCCTTCTTACTGGGTCTGACTTTGGCTCTAAAAAGAACAGGTGCAAAGGTTAGCACATCATATAAAGTGTGAAACATCAAAAAGATTGAGTTGAAATTCTTACCCATCAATGGTCTTAAGAGGAGGGAGTTGTGTGGCCGTTGATTCACCGGATGATGAAGGTGGTGTCACCTGATAATTCAAATCGGACGGATTAAGAGGTTGTCGGAAATAGCCGGCCTTGGGATAAGAAGTGTCAGAAGTGGGTGTGACCTCAGGTAGGCGTTTTCAAACCGGGGTGTTCGGTAAACCGGTCGAAGTGACCGTTTGGCCGCTGTGCTGGGTTGTGCGGCGAGCCTCGTGCTGCTGCTTCTTCGAAAGAAATTTTGGATCCAAGTGAGCAAGAGGGTGAGAAAATCTTACTTTTTGAACTGCTTGACGGATTTTTTGTGTTGGCAGAGGGTCTGAACTAGAGGAAAGGATAATTACCTCTGCATCGTCAGCTTGGCTGCCCTCAGCGTCCTCCTGATAAATATCATTGTCAATGAGGTGCATGAAAAGTGAACCAAGTGAATCAAGTTCTTACTCTCCTTCCGGTTCATCAGGGTCATCATCAAGCTCTAAACCGATGGGTTTCGATGCCTTTCTCTTCGTGGTTTTCTTGACAGCTTTTGTTTTAGGTCGAGAAGGCTTCACTGCTTTCTCCAGAGGTTTCTTCTTCCAGAACGGATCATCACCCTGTTTAAAAATAGGCAGAGGATATTCGAAGTTGCACAGTTGAAAAATATCAGGTGTAAAGCGGAAGCAAAAACAATACTTATAGTGGGCGGTTTGTTCTGTGTATAAAAGGGGCTTAACCCGATCTTGCTACAAACAACTTCCAGTTCATTCGCATCTTCTTAACAAACTTGGTAACTTCCTCATCTGTTAGCTGAATGTAACGTTGGGAGTCTTTTACGTCACCGGTGTACTCGCACATTAAACCGGAGCGGCGACTTAATGGCAAGATACTCCAGGATATCCAGCAACGGACGAAGTCCACACCTTTTAAAACCGTGGCCATGAAAGCTCTAAGCTTGGCTAGTTGTGGGGTGTACGAGGCCAGTTACTGGGCACTTACTCATTGTGGAAGTGGATGAGTATTGGCGAGCCGGTGAGCACGGTAACCCGGCAAACAGTTCTCATCTTCAGGAGAGGTGTCCTTGCAATAGAACCAAGTTTGATTCCACTCCTTTGGGTGACTGTGAAGTGTGGCGTGAGGAAAACTAACATCCTTCCTTTTCTGAATGGAGACGCCACCAAGTTCAGCATTGGGCCTGTCTATGAATTCACTGCGACAGTTTAAGTGGAAGAAATCCCGGAATAACTTGACAGTTGGTTCTTCTTGTAGATATGCTTCACAAAAAACCTGAAAGTTGCAGATATTGGATACAGAGTTGGGTCCAGTATCTTGAGGGTGGATCTGAAAGCTGGCAAGTACATCCCAGAAAAACTTGGATCCAGGCGGTTTAAAACCACGACCTATATGATCAACAAACACCACTAATAAACCCTCTCTAGGGGTAGGAGGATTTTCCGGCCCAGGAACTTGCCACCGGATTTCATTTTTCTTTGGTAAAGTACCAATTTTGACCATTCCGTTCAGTTGCTCCTCAGTAACCCGGGAAGGGACACAATTACAGGAATAGAACTGTTTGTCCATTGCAAGTGAACATATGGAAAGAAAATAATGTCGGTTTATGATTCATTAATGACAAGGCGTACGGTACAACAGGTTGGGGAAAAAGGAATTCAAGCATGTAGTATTGATAAACCGGAGGAGGTTATAAACCACCTACGGCAAGTGTTTTTTAAGTGGTAAAGCGATGAACGGTTTACACGGGGACTAATGGTATATGCCGGATTATCATACTTCCAAAAATTAAACCGCCTATATTGGTATGAAGAGTATAGATCTACAAATGCCTAAGTGAAGGAAAACAAGTTTCACAAGAGTTATACGATGATTTCAGATCTGTGGTATGACAGAAAACTAGAATATATTCAGTCCTAAATTTCAGATACCAGTTTATCAGGTTCGGATGAGATTTTCCTATATGAAGAGGATGGTATGATAAGAAAAAGGGAGAGTATGGCTACGGTCGCACAAAGAGCTAACGGATCTAGCTAGTCTTTGATGCTACTAGGAAGGAAAGAGAAGAATAGCGCTGGAGCTTCGATGAACTCCGATGAACACTGAAACCCTATGAGGATCTACAAAGAAAAAGGGGGAAGACTTACCGAAGCTGTTGAAGCAGAAGAGGTGCGCCGCGTTTTTCTGATCCAGTCAGGTTGATGCTGCGACCAATGATGAGGCAGTTACGAAGCTTGACAACGACGGCGATGCTCAGGTGCAGAGGCGTCGCAAGGAGGAAGAAGAGAGGAAAGGGCAACAGAAGGAAAAGGAAGGGGTCCTCCGCCCTATTTATAAGGACAAAGAGATAAGTGACAGGCACGGGAATCGAGGATCCCAAAAAATGGATAGATAACGAGATTGTTGCCTCGATTGTGAGATGCTTATCAATAGAAGGGATATCTTCAGCTTTAAATAAGCAGGTGATGTCATGGCAGTTTACTACAAATCCGGAGGATGACGTCAGGGCGGTTTACAAGATTTATGCGAAGGTGCAAGGGCAGGAATTTTTCTAAGTATTGAGGATTGACATGAACAAGTTCAAATCAATCTGGGGCCTAATGTTGGGGATATTACTACTGGACGTAGAATGGCCAAGAGTGGCCGGATTAACTCTCTGAAGATTAGAAGCCCAGGAAGACAAAGGACGTTGGCGCTTTATGAAGACCCAAAGCCCAAAGGCGGGTTAAGGCCTGTAGACATAAACCGACATTATCATGTAAACTTGTATTGTAAGATAGGAGGAATAGAGACCGAGTTGGACACGTTGATGATCCGGCCTCGGGACTCTGTAAACCGACGGGCGACGACCTATGTATATAAAGGGACAACCCGACGGCGGTTTAGGAACAACAGAAAACAACTCGAGAGCCAGGCAAAGTGGATTCGCTCCCAGGTCATCAAAACCCTAGCAATTCCATCACAACAGTTAGCTTTTACCTTCATCGTAAGGGGCCGAACCAGTATAAAACTCTCGCGTCCCTTGTCCACTTTAACCCCTTTAAGCTAACCCATAGCGATGGCTCCACAACTAAGTCCTTTCACAAGGACATCTGCCGTGACAAAACCACGACAACCTCGGTTTTCCAAACAGAGCCACCAATCGTTGGCGATCCTCGCCGGAGCTCCGCCTCAGTTCGGCCAGAGGAGATGATGTGGGTGGCTGACTAACTCCATTGGGGCCGCCTTCACACGGGGAAGATGTACTATGCGAATACGTCTTCGACGTCATCGGCCCTACCGCGTAGCCGAACGGCTGGGCTCGGCCTAGTTGCGCCAGGCGGCTAAGTCCCGCCCATTGCGCACTTCTACCCTTTTCTCTTTTTCTTTACTAGCAAATCGTAATTAATTCTAGAGAAGTTTTCAAATCCAAATTTGATTATTCAAATTTCCACACACTTCTAAATTCATGCTTTATTTATCCAGAGAGGGTGAACATTTTTCCTAGGCCTGGTTTTTCCTGAATCTACTAAATATTTATTTCCTTAATTATCTCAGCTTAGGAATTTCCTAGGAAAATCATCTGAGCTCAAAATCATTTGATTCCTTTTCTGCTATTTCTAAAATTCCATCTAGTGTATTTTAGTATTTATTACATATTTTTGTCCAAACAACTTTTGGCACTGTTTTGGCATTATGTGGTGATTACAATATTTCGAAAATAGGAAATGGAGGGGAGATATAATTTTCAAAGTTTTCGATGTACACCAAACATTTCTGCATGCTCAAGGCAAGCATCTTGAACACATGATATGGTGATTGCTTAGTTGTTTTTTTGCATGTAGAATTGAATTATGAATATGTTGAACTCATATGAAGTTTGCATAGTATTGGTCATACATGCATGATCCCCCTTGATGGTATTTTATCTTCATGAAGTATAAGTGAGTATGGTTATTTTCACGTGCCATATATGCCTGTGTTGGTCCAGGCTAATCTGCAGGAAAGAATCAATCACGAGAAAAGTGACCGTGAGACTAAAATCTCGTTGTGACGAGAATGATCAGTGAGGGTATGTCGAGACATACCAGGTGCTGACCCTATCGGGTACCTCTAAGGAAATATATTGTGCTAACCACTGCAGGAAAACTTAAACCTCCTGAGTTGACCGTAGATCGAGTCTTGTCCAGGTAACCCCCATACTAGTTTCATGCTACCACTTGTCCCTGCCATAGGCAGGGGACAGTTTAGTAAGTTGTTAACCCCTTTCCCTGCACACACTGTACAGAGAGGCCACGATGAGGGTTTCCAGGTACCGGCTGCAATGCCAGTCATCGAGTCAGGGGGCATGGGTGTATCTAGCTGGGCCGAGAGGAGGGCACCCCTTGTAATGCACGCGTGTTAATAGTGATCCCATGCTACTCGAGACGATGGTCTCCCCGCCTTAGAGTTTCTCTTGAACGATGATTTGGGTGGTACCTGGCATCCGGAAAGTTAATCTAGTGTGTGTTGGCCAGGTCTGTTTTCAACCCAATGGTCATAACGGGAATTAGTCAGCATCTCGGGGTTGGCTAAAGAAATCCTATACATGTGGGTAAAGAGTACACCCTCTGCAGAGTTATATCTATTCGAATAGCCGTGTCCATGGTTAAGGAATACAGTTTGGATTGGTCAAGTGTCGATCTTAGTGTAAGTCTCCGGAGGAAATAATTAAATTGATCATGGTTCATTCTGCAAGATAATTATTGTCACTACTGGTGTCACTATGAATATTATTGCTGATATAAATATTGTTGTGTACTAACCCTTTCCTCTTATGTGCAACTGTGAGTATCTCTTAGGATGGCTAGACCACCCGGGATACTCATTTTCATTTTCATATCTGGGTATCACTTGGGATGACTAGTCCACTTGGATACTCCGTTTATTGTTCTCATATAAGCCCTTTATGAGGCGTCGCTTCATACACCCGACTATGGCATGTATTTTCAAGACCTCTCATGGCACCGCTTGAGTTCTCATGCGGTCCTATCTCGCCCGATTCACTTTTAGACACCCGATTGGCATTTTTATTGGAATCCTTCAGGCGGTCCAATGCCCGATGTTCCATGTCACTTCCTGGATTTACTACTAACATGATTTGTTTATCCTTCCGCACCATATGAATATTTATCATGCCATGCTTTGATTTTCAGTCAGCACATGCATATATTTTAAATCATCATGAGCATATGCATCCAGTATATGTTTTGTTTATCATGTTTGCGAGTACATTCAAACGTACTTACTGGCTTATCCCTGGCTATTGTCTTGGCCAGATCATGATTCGGCGAGGAGTACTGCGAAGACACCTCGCACCCTAGGATTCGAAGATAGCAGCCGTGCGAGATAGGAATTATCCTGGTCAGCTGTTCCTATGGGAATGGAGTCCCATCAATGTTGCAGATCCACGAGTCGCTACTGTCATCCACCACTTGATATCCTTGTTATATTCATTTGACCTTTGTAGTCTTGTACTCAATTTCTTGTAATTGCTTGGAATTCGGTATCAAGGAAGTGTCCACTAGGAACAATAATCCTGGGGCCGGTGATGACACAAGGGTCATTTGCTGGGATTTATGTCACGGAAATCCGGCCACTACACGGTCTTACCTATGCAAAACCACAAAGGTGATTATCAAGTTGCTATTTAACCTTCTGCAAGGACCGCCGTAATGAAATATGATTGAACTAAAGTACGAGAAACAGACACCCACCAGCCACCTTTATGCAAAACAAGTTGCATGTGAGTTCGTGGAACCGGCCTCATGTGCGTGGACATGTAAGGTTGCTCTAGGCCGCTTCATCTTACTAGGCTGCCGAATCAAAATAAGACATTGGTAGGAAGCAATATGAAAATCACCGCCCACAATTCCTTTGTGTTCTACTCGTGCATATCATCTACGCATAGACGTGGCTCTGATACCATTTGTTGGGGAATGTTGCATGGAAAACAAAAACATTCTACGCACACACAAGATCTATACATGGAGATGCATAACTACAAGAGGGGGAGAGAATCTACATACCCTTGTAGATCGCTAAGTAGAAGCGTTTATCAATGCGGTTGATGTAGTCGTTGTCGGCGTTCTGGGACCGGGGGTACCCAGACTTGCCTACTTGCGGCCCGCGAGCGTGGCTTCATCAATGGCCTGGTACGGCCCAGCTTCAACAGCGACCAACCAAGACCCTCGCGAGGGGACAAGCCTCGCGAGACGGATGACACCGAGACCTCCCTGGGGTGGCCTCACTTGGCCGGCTCCCGAGGAGCAGAGATAACTATGTAAGGGGCATCTCGCGAGGTTCACGTGACGTGAGCCATGACGACCAAGGCCATGTGGGCACCAGCGGCCGTAGTGTACCAGTTTCCTCTTTGCTGCTAAGGAGGCAAGCGCAACCGCGGGGTCCCGAGGCATGAGGCAATGGTTTCCATATCTGTGCAACAAGACCAAGACCAACAGGACGACTGGACGGGGGTCATCGTAGATCCCACATCAGCATCACCACCAGAGCCTTTGGTAGGCAAGGACAACCTTTTGTCAGGATAACTTGTACTAGTTGTCCCCATTCAAACTTGTCCGTTGTGGGATCCCTTCCTGCCTAACATTTGGGAAGAGGACCAAGGCCACTATAAATAGGAACTAGCCATCACCGTAGCAAGGGGGAGCATGGAGATCATCCTCACACACATCAGCTCATCGAGCCCAAGAACACCTCACCTCCTGAGGCTGTTCATCCACTATACTAATTCACCCTCAGCCCCTCGAGGCAATCCACCACATACTGGAGTAGGGTATTACAACGCAAGGTGGCCCAAACCAGTATTAACTCTCATGTCTCTTGTTCCTTGGGTCCGTCGAGCTAGGTCGTGAGATCGTTGAGCGAGCGAGCTAGGAAGAGAGTGTTCTTTGTGCACACACCGGAGTTCGAACCACACAAGGGTTTGCCGGAACCCGTAATCCGACATTTGGCGCGCCAGGTAGGGGTGCGCTGAAGCCTTTCTTCCATCGATCGACACACCACTACTCCGCCGCATCCATGGCTAATGCTCGCCGGGCCCATGCAGAGCGTCGGGCTACCCTTGCAACTCGTGTCGCCCAGACGGTGCCCGTCGGCGGACCTCCCTGTCGCTCTCCATTGTCCACTGGCAACGCCGCCACTGTCCCGGCGCGAAACGAGTAGCAAGCTTCGTCGTTGCACCCCTCTGTGCGGTGGGACGGACGCACCGCCACCCCATCGCTGACTCCGATCGGCTCGTCGTCCCACGCTCGTCGCGCACCTGCGGACACACAGGACTTGCTGCTCATGGCGCACAAGCTCCTACGTTACCGCCTCGTCGACGACCTCTACAAAGACTGGATGGACCACATCGTCGAGCTCGTCAGCGCCGCTAGGGGATCTCATGTGCCATCTCTCTCGGTGCCACATCCGCTGCCTGCTGTGGGCGATGTCGCCCATGGAGCCCCTCCGCCACCTCCACATCAGGACATCATCCTCGCACCAAAACGCACAGCCCCGCGGCGCGACCCACCGCGCAGGGCGCCCACGCGTGAAGAAGGCAGCTGCCAGGAAGTCCCGTGGCCGCAAGAAGATGCTCCTGCACTCCCCGCACCACCACGTCAAGATCACCCGCCGCTTGCGGCGGCGGCGCGTGGGTACCAAGACCAGGCTCTACCTCCACGATGGGCTCCAGTGACCACGGCAGGTTGCCGCGCCTTCACCCCCGAGCTGGGCAGCATTGTCTGGCCCGGCAAGTTCAAGCCCACCCTGCTGAGTTCTTGCAGCTCTACGAGCTAAGCATCGAGGCGGCCAATGGCGACGAGAAAGTTATGGCGAACTGGTTTCCCATAGCTCTCAAACACGACGTGTGCTCGTGGCTCTTGAACCTGCTCGCGGGATCGATCTCCTCCTGGGGAGAGATGCGCGAGCACTTCGTGGCCAACTTCCAAGGCACTCGCGACCGCCCGCCTGCCACTGGTGACATGCGGTGCATCAAGCAACAGTTAGGGGAGACCCTACAGAAGTACATCCAGCATTTCAATAGCGTTCACCTCAAGATCCCCAAGGTGAAGGATGAGGCCATCATCTCAGCATTTTCCGACAGCTTCCGTGATGTCTAGATGAAGGAGGAGCTCGCCATACATGAGGACCTGTGCATAGCTCTGGAGATGTTCAACATGGCAACCAAGTGCGCGAGAGCTGAGGAGGGACGCCTCTCCCTTCTCGAGCTCCCTGCCGCCGACCCGGAACACAAGAAGGACAAGACCAAGGACGTGAAGCGCAAGGGGGCTGCCGTGCTCGCGGCGGAGCCGGAGATGAAGCGCGGCTGCGACCACCACGAGTCATCCAAAGCCAACCGCCCATTCTGCGCCTTCCACAACGTGCACAGCCACAACACCGACGACTGTCAGGAGCTCAGGGCCATCCGCGATGGGCGTTTCGGTCGATGCCCCGAGCGCAACGAGCGAGGCTACGACCGTGGGAGAGTCCGAAGTGGAGGACGTTGGGACAACCGTGGCCCCCGCCAGGAGTGGCACAACCGGCATCGCGAGGACCGTTGGCAGGACCAACTTCGTGAGGGCGCCTGGAGGGACCAGCCTCGCGAGGACCGCCCTGAGGGCAACACTCGCCTCCCTCCGCTGCCGCCACCACCGAGGAGGAATGACGACCATCACCAGGACGAGGAGCTGGGGGCTTCCAGGAGCCTCGTGCCATCACTTACATCTTGGGCGGCGCTCAGGCCTCGGCCTGTCAGCGCATCTCCAAGCAGTTTGCTCGCGAGGTGAACGCAGCCCTCCCTAGGCTCGAGGTCACACGCCCGCTCGGGTGGTCCAAGTACACCAGTACCTTCAGTTCATCCGACCAGCTCAAGTGCGCGGCAACTGCCGGCGCCCTCCTGATGCTCTGCTCACCCATCATCAGCAACGTCCTCATCACAAAGACCCTCATCGACAGTGGCGCACGGCTCAATGTCCTTTCCGTCGAAATGTTCATCCGCCTCCAAGTGTTGTATGATCAGCTGCAGCCAACCAAGCCCTTCTCAAGAGTGATCGACGGCTCCACCACGTCGATAGGGCAGGTCCGCCTCCCTGTCACCTTCGGCAAGCGCGACAACTACCGCACTGAGCTCATCAACTTCGACGTCGCCCACATCCGCCTGCCGTACAATGCCATCCTTGGGTATCCAGACCTAGCCAAGTTTATGGTAGTGGCTCATCATGTTTACAACATCCTCAATATGCCAAGGAGCTGCGGCGTCATCACGGTCTCTTGTGAGGAGAAGGATGTGGTGTGCTCTCTAGAGCGCGCCTACCAGGATGCAGCGGCCGAAGACCCAGATAACGAAGGTGTCATCTACCCTCCTGAGGTTGTCTCCAAGGAGAAGAAGCAGCTGCTCAGCCAGGAGCTTCAGGAGAGCAGTGTCTCAAGTGGCACCACTGTCGGGGTTGGGGTCCCGGCAAACCCTTACGGTTCGAACACTAGGGTGCGCGCGAAGTGTTTCCCTCCAACCGATCTATGCTCTAGCTTTCTAGGATCTCGCGAATGAACTCGACGAACTCACAACACATAAGGGCACAAGGTTTATACTGGTTCAGGCCACCGTTGTGGTGTAATACCCTACTCCAGTGTGGTGGTGGTGGATTGCCTCTTGGGCAGATGATGAGCAATGCAAGGGCAGAACGGCCTCCTGAGGTTGAGGCATTCTTGTGCGTATGGACTTGTGTCTCTCTCGAGCTGATCTCTCCACTGTGGTGGCTAGTCCTATTTATAGAGGCCCTGATCCTCTTCCCAAATTTCAAGCGGGAAGGGAGCCAACAATGGCGGGCTAATTTGAAGGGGGATAGCTAGTACAAGCTATCCTGACAAAAGGTAGTCCTCGCCTGCACAAAGCTCTGGTGGTGACACCGTCTTGGGCTCCACGATAACCTCCGTCTTGCAGTCCATGGTCTTGGTCTTGTTGCACCAAAATGGCAACCTTTGCCTGAGGCCTCGGTACTCCATGACTGTGCTTGCCTCCCTTTGCACCAAAGAGGAAACAAGGACGCTATGCGCGCTGGCGCCTGCCTGGCGCCCGCCTGGTGTCGATTGTCAAGGCTCACGTCACGAGAGCCTCATGAGGTTCGCCTCGCCTTGATATCTCCGCTCCTCGTGAGCCTGCCTAGCTAGGCCACTCCAGAGGAGGTCTTGCGTCGTCCGCCTCGCGAGGCTTGGCCCCTCGCGAGGGTCTTGGGTGCTTTATTGGTGAATATGGGCCGTACGGCCTGCTGGCTCAGCCACGCCGCGGGCTGCAGGCAGGCAAGTCTGGGGACCCACGTTCCCAGGACGCCGACAGTAGTCCCCGGGCCCAAGGTGCGCTCGGGCTTGGCTTCACGGCGAAGCCAAGGGTCAATCTCGAAGTGTCGCGGGCCCCAAAAGCCTGCGGCCTCGGTTGACGCGTGGCGGTTGATTGAACGTGGGTGTCTCCGCTTCCCCACGCTGCTTCGCCGACTGCACGACTTGACAAGTCCCTACGACATGCAAGGAAAACCATCATTACCTGTGATCGTGGGAGACGCCGGTTGGCCTTCTCTTGCTATAAATGGGGAGGGGGCAGAGCCCCCGTTGCCCATATCTTCCTTGCTTGCTTCCTCCTTCTTGCTCCATTGCTCGCAGTACCTCCGATGGCGCCTCAAAGGAAGTTCTCTGCCGCCGAGAAGGGTAAGGCCCCTCGCGAGGGTCCTAGTTCCACGGTGCCCAAGCGCGGTCGCGGCTGCCCGCGCAAGCACGCTGCGACCCCCGCCGTGGCTCACCATCGAGGCGGCGCCACGGCACACGGAGGGGGCCGTCCCAACCATGGCGGTCCAGTCGACGGGGCGAGGTGTGCGATGGTGGCGAGGCCTCCCCGCCCGTGCTTCCATTCAGCGGAGGCGTCGCCAGAGTTCGTTGTTTGGTCAGAAAACCCGACCGGCAACCGGCTCCAGCTTCCGCGCTTCTTTGTCGCTGAGCTGCCGGCCCCTGGTCCAATAGGGCTCTGGTTGCAGGCGGATGGTTGTTGCAGCAAGGCCTCCTGGGTCGCGGTCGAGACTTCTGCCATGGGCAACATAGCCCTGGCCCGCGGCTGGCAGAGGTTCGCCCGCACGCGCGGCCTGGGCAGGCGGTGCACGCTCCACTTCATGTATGACGGCGGGTCGACCCTCTTCGTGAGGGTGTTCGGGGAAGATGGCCGCCGCGCCGGATGCTGCCCCGAGATGAACAACGGCGAGGAGGTGCTCGGCCTTGGCGACGGTCGTGACGAGGGTGAGGGCGAGCCTGCCCTGAGCGCCGACTGCATCTCCTCCAGATACGGCGGCTCTCCCTCCTGCGACAGCTCCAGCAGCAGTGGCTACAATTAGCCGCCGCACTCGCTTTGAAGGAGGCAGTGGGTCATCTCGTCGACGCGCCTCCTGAAGCGCGAGGAGGGGTGTGGCTAGGCTTGGGCGTCGCTAAGGGCCTGCCCTCGCAGATTGTTGAAATGCCGCTTTGTTTGGTTTTTTCCTTTCTTTCCCTGCACCAGAAAATAAAACCAGTATGGGCCCAGAGGGGCGTGTATCGAACTATGGTTCTTGGTTAATGCAACTTGCGTGTTATTCACGTGCCATGCTGTTATTTTGCGCAGAGATAACCTAACCTAGCGTGTTTGGGATGCCCCTTCCTTCACGAGATATCTACATTTGCTCAGGAACTGCAAGAATTTGTTAGGGGGTGCGCTAGAGGATTTTACCATTCACCCGAACCTTGACTTGGCGCTTTGCATCGCGGTACCCAAGGGGCATGGATTTAGGAGAGTTGCGCCAGCTTCCAGGCTCGAACAAGGGTGACTCGCGAGAAGGCAGAGAGAACGAAAAGCTCGCGAGGGCACCTGCCTAGCCCCCTCGCGAGGTATGCGAGAGAGAGATAACGGGTAACCCAGAGCTAAAAAATGTGGTAAAAGGTGAAGGAACCAAATCAGCAAGGAACGCCAAAGGCAAACTCGATTAAGGAAAAGCAAGCCAACTACGGAAAGCAAATGAAAAGCCGCGTCCGGCACCTAATCTAGTCATCGAGTCTTCTCACCAGTGCGGAGCTAAGTGCTATCCACTAGGCATAGGAGGGAGCCCCAGGGCCTGAGGCCAGCGCTCCTGAGATTTCGGGGCGTGTACAGCCCCAACTCATTATTACGTGAGAGTGTCACGGGGGGCGATTTAGCACAGGCACCGGGACTTGCTTCACAAGCTCTGGGCCTTGCTTCATAGGCACTGGGCCTTGGTTCATAGGCTCTGGGCCTTGCTTCTCAGGCTCTGGGCCTTGCTTCATGGGTAGAACTTTCGGAGGTGTTGGATGCTCCAGGCGTTTTGGACGGGTGTCCCCTCTTGCGTCTCCAAGTGCACGGCGCCAGGCCTGGCAATGTGAACGACCCTGAACGGGCCCTCCCACATTGGTGAGAGCTTGTGCAAGCCTTCCCTAGAGAGGATCCACCTTAGGACCAGGTCACCCGTCTCGAGCGTCCTGGAGCGAATGTTGCGGCAGTGGTAGCACCACAGCGCTTGCTGGTACCTTGCCGTTCTTAACGAAGCTTCGCGCCGTCGTTCCTCCCCCAGCACAAGATCCATCCCCCGCATGGCGTCCTGCTGCGTTTCGTCGAACGCGAGGACCCGTGCGGAGCGATGCCTGACCTCGTGAGGGAGGACCACTTTAGCACCGTAGACGAGGAAGAACGTTGTCTCGCCCATTGGCTTGGTAGCGGTGGTGCGGATGGACCACAGCACGGACTGGAGCTCGTCGTGCCAGCCCCTAGCTTCTTCTTGAAGGTCCTGGTCTTGAGGCCCCTTAGGACATCAGCCTAGGCACGCTCGACCTGACCATTGCTCCTGGGGTGGGCTACCGAAGCGTAGCAGATCTGCGTTCCAAGGTTAGCACAGTAGGTCTTAAAGAGGTTACTAGTGAACTGCGAGCCATTATCTGTGATGATGCGGTTGGGGACCCCGAAGCGGCTCACGAGGCCCTTGATGAACTTGATGGCAGAGCCGGCTGGAATGGTTCGGACGGCTTCCACCTCTGCCCACTTAGTGAACTTATCGATGGCGACGTAGAGATAGCGGTATCCCCCTGGCGCTCGCGGGAACGGGCCTAGGATGTCCAGCCCCCAGACCGCGAACGGCCACGTGAGCAGGATGGTTTGGAGGCCCTGAGCAGGCTGATGGATTTGCTTGGCGTGGAATTGGCAAGCTTCACAGGACTTCACCAGCTCGGCTGCATCGTTAAGTGTTGTAGGCCAATAGAATCCGCTGCGGAAGGCCTTGCTGATGAGGGTCCGTGATGACGAGTGATGTCCATAGTCCCCGCCGTGTATGTCAGTCAGCAGCTCCCTCCCTTGATCACTGGAGATGCAGCACAGTGTGACGTCGTTCGGTCGTTTCCTGTACAAATCGCCGTCTTGAATGCAGTATGCCATGGCCTGTCAGGACACGCGCTCCGCGTCCTCTTCTTTCTCCGGTAGTGTCCCATGCATCAGGTACTCCCTGAACTCCTTGGTCTAGCACTCCTCCTGGGACTCGAGCGCCAAGAGTAGCCGAACTCCTGAGGTTGGGCCGCAATCTGGGGCTCCCGAGGCCGGGGGCTGAGGGAGCTCCTCCCGAGGCTGAGTCGTGCTTGAAAGAGGCGGCGTAGCTGACGGCTTGAAGAGCCGCTCTTCGAAGACGCCGGGCTCCTGCGGTTGCCGCTTGGATGTTCTCTTGGCGATGTCATCGGCTTCCTTGTTGGTGCCCCGGGGCACGTGCTGCAGCTCCAAGCCTACGAACTGCTTTTCCATTTTGTGCACCTCAGCAAGGTAGGCCTCCATGTGCTCGTCCGTTGGCTCGTACACTTTGTTGGAGAAGTTGACAAGGAGCTGCGAGTCGCCATTGACGGTAAGGCGCCTCACCCCCATAGCCGCCATAGCCTTCAGGCTGGCTATGAGGCCCTCATATTCTGCGATGTTGTTAGAGACCTTCTCGCCGTGCTGAAAGCAGAGTTGCATGGCGTAGCAAAGCTTGTCTTGAGTGGGCGAGATGAGTACTGCTCCAGCCCCCACGCCCTGGTGCACAAAGGAGCCATCAAAATACACGACCCAACCGTCTGGCGCCTCGCTTCCTGGGGAAGTGGACCGGTCTTCTCCTTCCTCAAGAGCCGGGGCATCTGTCCATTCTGCCATAAAATCGGCAAGCACGGCTCCCTTGATGACCCTGGTGGTGCTAAACTCCAGCTGAAATGCTTGTAGCTCGATGTTCCATTCAGCGACCCTTCCGGCTGAGTTTGGGCTCCTGAGTATCCTCTCCAACGGGTAAGACGAAACGACCTTGATGGGGTGCCCCTGGAAGTAGCGCCGCAGCTTGCGTGAGGCCACCAAAACTGCGAGCAGGAACTTCTGCGGCATGGGGTAGCGCACCCTTGCATCCTATAGTACAGTGCTGCCGAAGTACACTGGGTGCTCGAAGAGGGCCGGTGCATCGTTGAGTCTCGGGTCCCGCGTAGATTGCGGCATATCCTGAGGTGACGGGTCTCCTGAGACCTGACCGCCCTCGGGAGCCTTCATGATGTTGCTCTGCCGAGCTAGGTCTTCCACCACTGATGGCATCGCTGCACCTCTTCGGCCTGGTGCTGTATCAGCTCTACCCTTATCTTGACGCTCTTCCCGAACCGCCACCAATGCCGCGCTGGCAGAGTACGGTTCGCGGCAAGGTAGAGCAAGAGAGGCTCGAGAGGCCGTGGTGCCACCATCACCGGGGAGCTGGTGAGGTATTTCTTGAGGTCTCGGAAGGCCTGGTCGGCCTCTGGGGTCCACTCGAAGGAGCCTTTCTTCTTCATGAGCTTAAAGAAAGGCAGGGCGCGCTTGCGTAGCTTAGAGATGAAATGCCCTAACGCGGTCACCCATCCTGCCAGTTTTAGTATCTCCTTTAGGGTCTGTGGTGGGCTCATGTCTTTGATGGCCTTGATCTTTTCTGGGTTCGCCTTGATCCCTCTATGGGATACGAGAAACCTTAGCAACTTGCCGGATGGGATGCCAAACACACACTTTTCCGAGTTAAGCCTCAAGTTCACTTGTTGCAAGCTCTCGAAGTCTCCTCCAAGTCTTGAATCAATGTCCTCGCCTCGCGAGATTTAACCACTATGTCATCAACATAGGCCTCCATGTTCCTGCCGAGCTGCCGCCCCATGGCGATGTGCATCAGCCGCTGAAAGGTTGCGCCCGCATTGCGAAGGCTGAAAGGCATGCAGGTGTAGCAGTACACCCCGCATGGTGTCAAGAAGGCCGTCTTCTCCACATCCTCCATCGCCATCTTGTTATGATGGTATCCAGAGAACGCATCCAAGAAACACAGCAAGTCGCACTCGGTGGTGGAGTCGATGATTTGATCGATGCGCGGAAGGGGGAATGGGTCTTGGGGGCAGGCTTTGTTTAGGTTGGTGAAGTCGACGCACATCCGTTCCTTCCCGCCTTTCTTCGGCACTACAACGGGGTTTGCCAGCCATTCGGGGTATCGAACTTCTCGGATTGTACCTGCCGCCTCCAGCTTGCGTGTCTCTTGGACAATAAAGGCCTGCTTCTCAGTGGACTGCCGTCTTGCTCGCTGCTTCACGGGGCATACATTGGGGCACTGAGGGAGTCCTGGATTAGGGGGTCTTCGGACAGCCGGACTATATCCTTTGGCTGGACTGTTGGACTATGAAGATACAAGATTGAAGACTTCGTCCCGTGTCCGGATGGGACTCTACTTGGCATGAAGGCAAGCTAGGAAATACGGATATGTATATCTCCTCCTTTGTAACCGACCTTGTGTAACCCTAGCCCTTTCCGGTGTCTACCTAAACCAGAGGGTTTTAGTCCGTAGGACAACATACAATCATACCATAGGCTAGCTTCTAGGGTTTAGCCTCTCTGATCTCGTGGTAGATCTACTCTTGCACTACCCATATCATCAATATTAATCAAGCAGGATGTAAGGTTTTACCTCCATCAAGAGGGCCCAAACCTAGGTAAAACTTCATGTCCCCTGCCTCCTGTTACCATCCGCCTAGACGCACAGTTCGGGACCCCCTACCCGAGATCCACCGGTTTTGACACCGACAGTGGTGCTTTCATTGAGAGTTCCTCTGTGTCGTCGCCGTTAGGCTGGATGGCTCCTTCTATCATCGTTAGCGATGCAGTATAGGGTGAGACTTTTCTCCCCGGACATATTTTTGTATTCGGCGGCTTTGCAATGCAGGCCAATTCGCTTGGCTATCTGGAGCAGATTGATAGCTACGCCCGTGGCCATCAGGTCAGGTTTGGAAGCTTAAGCTACACGGCCGATATCCGCGGAGACTCGATCTTCGACGGATTCGAGCCTCTGCCTTGTGCGTCACGCGGTCATGATGAGTACGATTTAGCTCTACCATCCAACAGTGTTCAGGAGATCGCACCGGCAGCCGCTCCGACCCTCAATTTGGAGCCAGTGGCGCAGTCCATGGACGGGTGGATGGACCCCACCATGGAACCCTTATCCTCATCGGTGATCGAGCCGAACATCGACCTTACCCTGCACAAGAGCCGTGTTTTCAAACTGCCGGATCCTTCTCCGGCCACGGACTCCGAAACGCCTGCGCCCGTTCCTAGCAAATCTGATTGGGCGCCGATCATGGAGTTTACCTCCACGGATATTTTTCAGCACTCGCCCTTTGGCGGCATACTGAACTCATTAAGGTCTCTCTCCTTGTTAGGAGGATCCTGGCCGAACTATGTCCGGCAGGACTGGGATGCGGATGATGAAGAAATCTGTTGTCCACCCACCACCCACTTGGTAGCCACTGTCGATGTCATAACCAACATGCTCAACTTCGACTCCGAAGACATCGACGGTATGGATGACGATGCAGGAGACGAACAGGAACCACTACCCACAGGGCACTGGACTCCCACTCCATCACATGACGTCTACATGGTGGACACACCAAAAGACGATGACGAGGAGCGGAAGGATGCAACGAAGGGTCATCCCCTCGAGAAGCAGTCAAAGCGGCGGCGTTAGAGCAGGGTGAACCACTGCCGGAACACAGCAACACGGAGAATCAAACCGAACAACCCGATTCTGTCAAAGATAATAGCCCAGATGACATAACACAGGACAGACACCTGGAGCAACAGAATGCCCATCAAAGGCTTGTTGCCACCGCGAGGAGTCTAAAAACCAGAAGTAAAGGCTCAAGGCTGTGCAAGACACACTCCAAATCAGATGGAGTAAAGTACTCAACACAGCAGCGAAGTATGGCGGGAATCGCCCCACCAAGAGCTACCCGAAGCGGAAGTTGCAACCTGAATTTGATGAGGAGGCCTTAGATCCCCCACAACCAAAAATTAAAACGGCCACCTGTCCGGATAGACGACCTCATGGCCAACATAGAGCGGCAAGCAATGACGCACATAAGCCAATACACGATCCACGCGAGGGCTCGCATCAAAAGGATGACGCAACCAGATCCATCTATGGACCACGCATGCGCGCTCCAGCATATGATGCAACACACCAAACATCCGAACACCACGGTACAGCCAGATACAGGGGTGCTGCACACCCCCTATGTTTCACCGATAAGGTGCTGGACCATGAATTTCCAGAGGGATTCAAACCCGTAAACATAGAGGCATACGACGGAACAACAGACCCTGGGGTCTGGATTAAGGACTATATCCTCCACATCCATATGGCTCGAGGAGATGATCTCCATGCCATTAAGTTTTTACCCCTTAAACTCAAAGGGCCAGCTCGGCACTGGCTTAAAAGCCTCCCTGAAAGTTCCATTGGAAGATGGGAAGAGCTCGAAGACGCTTTTCGGGCAAATTTTCAAGGGACTTATGCCCGACCTCCGGACACGGACGATTTGAGTCATATAACTCAACAGCTCGGAGAGTTAGGCTGAAAGCTTTGGAACATGTTTCTTACTAAAAAGAACCAAATAGTCGACTGTCCGGACGCCGAAGCCTTGGAAGCTTTTAAGCATAGCGTCCATGACGAATGGCTTGCCAGACACCTTTACCAAGAAAAGCCGAGGACAATGGCAGCATTAACAAGCCTCATGACCCCCTTTTGCGCGGGTGAGGATAGCTGGCTAGCCAGATGCCGCACGAGCGACCCAAGTACATCCGAAGTCAGAGATGGAAACGGGAAATCACGTCGCATCAACAATAATAAGCGCCGGAATAAAGAAGACAGCCAGAAGAGCACGGTAGTAAACGCCAGATTCAGAAGCTCTCGGTCAGGTCAGCAAAAGCCGCCCTCTAAAGGCGCCAGAGACGACCTGTCCAGCCTCAACAAAATTCTGGACCAAATATGTCAGATCTATACCACCCCTAGTAAACCCGCTAATCATACCCACAAAGAATGTTGGGTCTTCAAGCAGTCCGGCAAGCTCAACGCCGTACACAAGGGGGAGGATACACCAAGCGAAAACGAGGACGAGCCTCTCAAGCAAGACAGTGTGGAACAAAAGAAATTTCCACCAGAAGTCAAAAAAGTAAACGTGTTACACGTGATCGAGGGGAGAAATAAAGCGGCACTTCCAGAGAAATATGCCCAAGGGCCTATCACCGCGGAGTCCTGCCACTGGTCAGCTCAGCCGATCACTTTCGACCATCGGGATTACTCAGCAAATATCCGGCATGCAGGATGGGCTGCCTTTGTATTAGACCCAATAATTGACGGATACCATTTCACACGAGTCCTGATGGACGGCGGCAGCAGTCTAAACCTGATATATCAGGACACAATCCGCAAAATGGGGATAGACCCAACGAAAATTTGCCACAACAATACTACCTTTAAAGGAGTAACGCCAGGCCCAGGGGCTCACTGCACGGGCTCCCTGCTACTAGAAGTTATATTCGGCTTCCCCGATAACTTCCGTAGCGAAAATTTAACCTTCCACATTGCTCCGTTCCAAAGTGGCTATCAAGCACTACTTGGACGCGAAGCTTTCGCTCGCTTTAATGCAATACCGCATTACGCTTCCCTCACGCTCAAAATGCCCAGTCCACGTGCCATCATTACAGCGACCAGAAATATTGAGCGATCTTTGCGCGCCGAAGAGAGTGCGACTGCCTTGGCAGCCGCACACTAAAAAACGGCCTCACCAACTAAAGCATTTGATAGGTCGTCAAGACCATGGACACGGTTAGACGAGTCCGACGCAGCTATATGTAATTCACACAGGTTTGATGGCCACACCCCTATTACAAATACAAGGGGCTCAACGCGCGCAGACAAGTGGCAATTTTTATTCATCTCGAATTATACATAGTTTCTTTAAAACTACCTCTTTGCACGACAACTTTTCACCCAAGTTTCTCCCTTTTATAGATGACCATCGTGCTACACCCGTCCAGGATACGGCACAATGGAGACACAGGCGCAGACGTGCAGCAGGGACCCGTTCCAAGGATTCTTTTTAGATTAAGACCCTGCGTCAACCTTTTTTACTGTCTCTAGTTGATACACATCCCTCGGATTCTTAGTACAATTGAGAAGGATGCTGGCGTCTTGGCATGTGGCCACGTCAGAATAATGCACGTACTTGAACACCAGGGGCTTCTTACAAAGGGCACTGATTAGGCCCGATTCATACCATAAAGACCGAATACCTTAGGGAGTGTTCGGTGTCGTGAGTTTGGCCCTATATGCATCAGCTCTGAATCATGTCTTTGGTCAAATGTTGGGTTTGCCCGGCTCCTATGTTTTGGCACCTTATGTTCCGCTCTATCGGCTAAGGTAGCACTAGGAGAACTACTGCGATTGTGCCCTGGGTCATCCGGACGAGCACCTCAGTAGAGAAAGCTGAAAACTGACTGTCATGATATAGCATGAGACTGGTCAACCACTCGATGACCTATCGGAATGTTAGAATTCATCCGCCTTAACGAAGGGCCGTTTCCCGGCCAAGCATGTACGCACCCTGAATTCGGGAGAGTGCGGAGCCACCAGGGGCTATATAGTAGCCCCACCGTCAAACTCCTATGGCTAAGTGAAAGTGTTAAAGCATTATAGTCCGGTTGCCTCGTTCGCTATGCTATCACCTCCTTAATAGGACCAAGACGTTGGGTTAAGTGTGAACACGCGTCTTCTGCGAACACCTCCGCATTATATGCGTGGGGGCTGAAGCTAATGACTGCAATCTTTCAGGTTATACACATGTATACATAAACGGATGCACAGGAGGCATCATATTACTTCCAGGCAAAAGTATAAACACAACCTTAATAAATTTCATAAAAACATTGTGTTTACAATGGGAATACATGTCACTCAAACATAATATTCTTCGAGTACTGGGCCTCTATCAAACGAGCACCCTCGAGAACCTCTTCGAAATAGTGCTCTGCAGCCACTCGGCCTATGGCCGAACCCTGCGCCACAACAGTGGTAGCATCCATCTCCGCCCAGTACGCTTTAACACGGGCAAGGGCCATACATGAGCCTTCTATGCACGCTGACCTCTTAATCGCATTGATGCATGGCACCGCACCAAGGAACTGCTGCACTAAGCTGAAATAGCTGTTCGGCTTCGGCTTTTCCGGCCACAGCTAATCCACGACAGACCTCATGGCGAGGCCTGGCGTTACTCCTTTAAAGATAAATACTTCGGTTATTTTCCTCAGAGGTCAGGTAATATATATTCACTATTAAAGTACTTTTTAATTACTTACATCTCGTTAGAGGGCTGATCCCTGTGCGGACTTTGTGCGGCAAGAGCACCCTCAAAGGCAGGACCCTCTGGTGGAGATTTCTTCTCCCGCTTGGAAACCTTGGTTTTCGGATCTTCAGAGGTAGTCCTCTTCCTTACCCGGGGTGAGAGAATGTCAGATTCCTCCCCTCGGTTATCCTCCCTCATGGAGGCGCTCGTTCCCTTGGTCGGAATAGGTAGCGGTGGAGGCTCGCTTTCGCCCTCATTATTCCCCCTTTGTCTACCTTTGAGGGCTCCGGGCAAGGTGCTAGCTCGAGCATCTTTTCCAGTACCGGATTTTCCAAACCCTCAGGAAGGGGGGCCGAACACCGAATCATCTTCGCCTTTTTTATCCAGTCCTGGTCAAAGAGCGATTTCTCAGAATAACGTCATGATAAATGAAAGATGGTATGTTCGAATAGAGGATAACTTACTTGGTCGGTGGTGCGGTTGCTACTCAGGACCACGTCCTCGGTAGTATCCGGACACTCTATCTGGGGTCCGAAGAATGATCTATACATCTCCTCATGCGTCACGCCGAGGAAATTCTGAATAGTGCGCGGTCCTTCTGGGTTGAACTCCCACATGCGAAGAGGCTGGCATTTGCATGGCTGGATTCGTCGAACCAGCATGACTTGCATTACCATAATCAAACTGAAATCTCCTTCGAAGAGATTTTGAATGCGGCTTTGCAGTACAGGCACGTCCTTGGCGGGACCCCTGCTCAGCCCTCTGCTAATCCATGTCATCAGTTGTGGTGGAGGGCCTAAGCGGAAAGCAGGGGTAGCCGCCCACTTGGCACTTCTGGGAGCTGTGATGTAAAACCACTCCCGTTGCCATAATCCGGACACCTCTGGAATAGAACCCTTTGGCCATGGAGCTCCGGCGATCTTGCTTATTAATGCACCTCTGCAAGCTACATGCTGCCCCTCGACCATCTTCGGCTCCACGTCAAAGGTCTTGAGTCATAGGCCGAAGTGAGGGGTAATGCGGAGGAAAGCCTCACATACAACAATAAATGATGAGATGTGGAGAAAGGAGTCCAGGGCTAGATCGTGGAAATCTAACCCATAATAAAACATCAGCCCCCTAACGAAAGGATCCAGAGTGAGGCCTAGGAGATGAACACGACGTCTTCGTTGGGTTCAGGAGTAGGGACGACCTGCCCTCGGGCAGGCAGCCGATGCGAAACCTTGGCGGTCAGGTATCTGGCCTCCCTCAACTTCTTGATATCTTCTTCTGTAACGGAGGACGGCATCCACCGGCCTTGAAGGCTAGATCCGGACATGATTGAAGGTCCGAAGCACCTGACCTGGGCTTTGGGTGTTAGAACTCGAGGTGGGGGAAGGATTCGATTGAGCACAGGAGGGAAAGAGTAAAAGCCTTGTCCCTTTATAAAGAGGGTGAATATCAAGCGTCCTCTCCGTAGCCGTTTGGGACTTGCCTATAATCTAGGAGTCCTAGATACGGTTGAGTTACCCACGATCGTATTGATGAGAATCCCGTAATTAGGGGAACACAATCTCTGCTTTGACAAGACGAGTCAAAAAACTGCCTCGCGTTATGTGTGGAGCTGGTTGAAGAAAAACGGTTCGAATAATTACCGGGCCATGGCATAATGTCGTGTTGCCAAAATGTGTCAGCAGATTAGATTTGTGGAAATGTTATTCTCTCTACGGTGGTATGTGGAAACTTATTTTGCAGGGTTGGACACTATCCTTGTATTCAAATTCTTCCGTGATGTATTTGGAGGAGGAACCCGCCTTGCAATGCCGAAGACAATACTACGCGCCGGACTCATCGTCATTGAAGCCTGGTTCAGGGGCTACTGAGGGAGTCCTGCATTAGGGGGTCTCCGGACAGCCGGACTATATCCTTTGGCCGGACTGTTGGACTATGAAGATACAAGATTGAAGACTTCGTCCCGTGTCCGGATGGGACTCTACTTGGCGTGGAAGGCAAGCTAGGCAATACGGATATGTATATCTCCTCCTTTGTAACCGACCTTGTGTAACCCTAGCCCTTTCCGGTGTCTATATAAACCAGAGGGTTTTAGTCCGTAAGACAACATACAATCATACCATAGGCTAGATTCTAGGGTTTAGCCTCTCTGATCTCGTGGTAGATCTACTCTTGTACTACCCATATCATCCATATTAATCAAGCAGGATGTAGGGTTTTATCTCCATCAAGAGGGCCCGAACCTGGGTAAAACTTCGTGTCCCCTGCCTCCTGTTACCATGCGCCTAGACGCACAGTTCGGGACCCCCTACCCGAGATCCCCCGGTTTTGACACCGACAGGCACACCTTTAGATGATGCTGGATTACCTCTCTCGGGACCCCTACCAGTTGATCGGGCTCCCACGCGAATATCTCCTTGTTTGCGCGCAAGAACCTCATCAAAGCTTCTTCTTGCTCCGGGTTAAGGTCGGTTCCTATGGTGAAGGTGGATCCTGAGGACCCATCCTCGTTGACCAGCACCTGCTTGGTCTCTGCCTTTTCCTGGGTGAACAGATGCTTTTTCTTGGTGGGTGCGGCTTCCTTGGCCTCCGGCACACCGGTGCCGGCTGGCTGCGCCGCTGCCGCGGTCTTGAAGGCGAGCCCGAGCGCCGTCACGGCCTCCTTAGTGTCCCCTTGGATGGTGAGGACGACCTTGCTCCCTAGCATCTTCATGAGGTTGTAGGCCGGGTGAGTTGCCGCCATGAACTGAGCGAGGGCCGGGTACCCGAGAATGGCATTGTATGAGAGACCGATGCGGGCGATGTCGAAGTCCACCAGCTCGGTGCGATAGTTATCCTGCGTGCCAAAGGTGACAGGGAGGCGGATCTGCCCCAAGGGGTGAGCAGCTCCATCGCCCACCCCTGTGAAGGGCTTGCTGAGGCCGAGCCGTTCGAGCGGCACATGAAGAAGGCTGAAAGCTTCCACGGAGAGTAGGTTGAGACCAGCGCCACCGTCGGTGAGGGTCTTGGTGACGGCCATGTTGCAGATGGTGGGTTTCAGTGTCAAAACCGGCGGATCTCGGGTAGGGGGTCCCGAACTATGCGTCTAAGGCGGATGGTAACAGGAGGTAAGGGACACGATGTTTTACCCAGGTTCGGGCCCTCTTCATAGAGGTAAAACCCTACTCCTGCTTGATTGATCTTGATGATATGCGTATTACAAGAGTTGATCTACCACGAGATCGAAGAGGCTAAACCCTAGAAGCTAGCCTATGGTATGATTGTATGTATATCTATCGACTAGCCTGGCCCTGGTTTATATAATGCACCAGAGGCCTAGGATAACAAGAGTCCTAGCCGAATACACTGGTGGGGGAGGAGTCCTTGTCTTGACCACCAAATCTTGTGGAATCTTCCTTGTATGCAGCAGTTGTCCGAACTGGCCCATGAGTATACGGCCATGGGGGTCCTCGGCCTTATCTAACTGACCGGGAGATGACGTGGTGAGTACCCCCTAGTCCAGGACACCGTTAGTAGCCCTCTGAACCGGTTTTCAAGTTGGGGACGCTCCTCGATTCTTCCGAACTGTTCTTTGTCTTCGTTCGTCGGTCTTGAAAACTGGTTCAACAAATCTTCCCATCTTCTATCTTGAGGATTGCCGAGCTAAATCTGAAGATCTCACACGTCGGGTATCTGAGGAGCCCTTTAAGTCTTCAGCCTTTATCAATGCCTTGTTATTTTTATGCCACACCTCGGGTTTGAAGTTGTTCCCAGGCGGCAGCGTCCTCTTGCGTCCGAGCTCCAACGCCGGACTATGTCCAAACTCCAAAGCCGAACCGTATTCGGGCTCCAACGTTGGACTATATCCGAGGTGTCATATCACCTTGGTTGAAAAAAGTTGAAGGAGTTTAGCTGAGCTTAATGCCGAAAATGCCCTCTATGGAGCCAGCCACTAGTGCCCAAGCTTTATACTAGACTGCTTCCCAGGTGGTGCAGCGCCCCGACTATGGGCCGATTTTTTGTCAATATTTTGTATTGGTGCAATTTATTCTCTACCGAGATATATAGCCAGTAGCCCTCAAGGTGTGTATCGGTCTAAAACCCGAGATGCACTTGAAGGATGACATAAAACCACTAATCCCAGTAGCCGCTGAGACTCAGGTTGATTTGCAAAATCGGTCTGAGGACCAACTCCTAGCTTGGCAGAATACTTCAGGACAAAAAGCAGTGTGTAGAGTCTGGGAGACTCAGGTTGGGTGCGGCCGACAAACCTAAGGATCATAACCTCCTCGAAAACTATATTGCACTTAAATTTTCTGCAATGGATTGCCAATGCAGTAGCCCCCGAGACACTGGTCGGGTGGCAACACCAGATCAGGGGATCGATGTGCCCCTTTAATATTTGTAAATAATAAGCCCGAAGCCCAGTAGCCCCCGAGCCTTAATGTAGGCACGGGTGGCTGAATTAAGGATCGATATCCATAGTAAAATCACAAATTATGTGTAATGACTCTATGTATCCAAGTACTTTACGTCATTAATGCTCGGATCCGCATTGTACAAAACTTTGTTGACCGACCATCGGCTTCCACCTCCTCGGCCAGTAGCCGAGGAGTGTTTATCCTACTTTATAAAGCCTTTGTGAGGGCAAAGATTTACGACAAACAAGGCAATCTGGCCATTCGGTTTGATAAACAAAGGTATGCAGGGAGATATGTTATATTACTGTTTAACATAAGAAATGTCTTCCAAAGAAAATAATCCCGCTATCGGTTCCTTTCTTTGGGTTGTCATGCTAAGCATTATCATGAAACCTCAGCTCTAATGTAAGAGCAAAATATTGAGGATTTAGTTTGGGAGGGCAGTTACTAGCCCCCGGTAGTGTTCGGCGACAGTCGAGGTCAAGCCGTAAACACTTCGGCCAATGTTATGAATGCCCCATCATTTAACACAGTCATCGGATCGCTGACCAGTTTACGCTTATTTGTGACAGTCAGTTTTTTTGCTTTCTCCACTGAGGTGCTTAACCATGCGAGCTGGAAGCACAATCGCAGTGGTTCTCCCTTTGCACACCTAGCCGAACAAAGCGGAACGTAGGAGGCAAGCGCAGGAGCCGGGCAACCCAACTATTGACCGAATACACAATTCGAAACCGATGCATATATAGCAATATCCGAGAATGTTTTTGCCGAATCTCTAAAGGTGTCCTGCGTTGCACTGCGAGACTTGTGCTGAAAACACACAAATAGTTTAAAAGTGCCAAAAGCTTGGAAAACCAAAAACCGTCAGTAAAAACATGACGTCCGAACAAGTTCAAGTGTTCGGTGCCAATCTGAAAATTGGAAGAGAAATAAAAGGTGTGCTTCTGTCATGTTTTGACAACGACCAAGAAGAAAGCACATTTACAGCTCATATATAAATTTTAAGAGCCCCAAGTGACTTGGGTAAAAGAATTATATATATAATGATTGTATGTACCGATGTACTTATATCATATTCGTGTCTTAACCGACCATCGGCTTCTATCTCTTCGGCCAAGGGCCGAAAAGTGTCATGTACTCCGCCTGTCGAGAGTATCGACGGTGTTTCCGATGACCAGGCAATCAGGCCATAAGGCTGTAACAGACAAAGCGCGCTCAGGGAACTTATGCTATATTACTAACGAAGTGTAAGAAGCATCTTTGAAGAAAATAGTACCGCCACCGATACCTTTCTTCGGTGCTCATTATTACTATGAGACTTGTGCAATAGATTTTTTGTACTCATGAGTTCTGTTGTGTGCCGACCATGATTGAAAACAATAAGAGTGCTAGCTTTCGGCTTCACCCAGTCTGAGGTCAGAGCACGGATGACCCGGTCGTGACAATCGCAGAGGTGCTCCCTTTACTCCCTAGCCAAACAATCGGGAACGTAGGGGTAAACACAGGAGCGAGGCAACCCAGCTTGCAAATCGCTTTGGTTAATATGGTGCATATTGTGGCGTAATACACGAACAAGGAACGAAGCTGTACAAGTATAATCATATGCAAGAGGAAAAACTCCATCGAGGGAGCCCCCAAATAAATGGGGTATTTGAATATCCGAGTCACGAACAAAGTTATGACAAGGAACTTTGTCCCAAACAACTTTGTGCCGAAAAGTATAATGCTTGGTCGAACCGAAGAAAATTTAAAACTGAAATTTTTTCAGCATGAAAGCGACTTAGCTGGTTAATGTGCTCGATGTTGATGGCGCAGGCCGAGATTGTGGCAGGACGAGATCCCAGCCCCCAAGCCGGTCCCGAGATGTCCGAGTAAAGAACTCGGCTTGATGAATTGGTGATACAGCATAGTCAATGGGCGAGGTGAAAACCCTAGTCCGACAGCGGCGACGGAGCAGGCCGGCAGTGTGACGCCGAAGCCCCCAGCGTGTGTTAATGAAGTGATGAGGAAGCCCCCGGTCAGCCGAGGTGACGTGGTACATCGGTACGCCATGGTGACAGCGCTTCCCGGATTATCTACCTGTGCACAGAAAATAGTGCAAGCTTGAGATAAGAGGAATAATAAAAAAAATTGTTGCATTATCAATAATTTATGCGAAGTGAGTAATAAAAGAAATATGGCCTGTGCGCCGAACACTCGATGGGGTAGAGCTCTCTCGGCGATGCTGAAGTCCCCGAGGCAACCGAACACGTCGGTATGGCAACACGACCAACAAGGTGATCACGCGAGCCGATTTACGCTGATTAGGACGACGACGTCGGCTTGCCGAAGAGACCACATGACGTAGTCGAAGTCGATCACCTACACACATAAAATAGTGTGGTCCAAAAAGGATAATTGATTTTCACAAAAATAATTTATTGAAAGAGATGTGGCATGGCGCCGAAGTCATGTCAATGCAGGGCTTCGGCGTGACGCTGTGAAGGCGTGGCCAAGCCCGAATTCGTAGGCCAGTCTGAGTTCCAGATTCGGCATTCGCCTAACTGTATACGAAAACTGACCGAACCACCATGCGGCCATTGTTAATGCGGCCACCATTTGATAGACCTGTGTATAGATGATGAAACAAACCGGAGTAATAATTCCTTGGGAAAAATAAACCCAAGAAAGAAAAAATACTAGGATTAATAGCACCTGGTTTATCTGTTGTAGCAATCTGGAGAAAGGTTACTCCCAAAATTGGGGCTCGATCCGCACACCCATTGCCTGATGGGTGATAAAGCGGTGGCATGGCGATGCTAGCAAAGGTTGGCTCGCCAAGGAAAAGCCCATGGTCCTGCTAATGCGATGAAGCTGGTCGGAGCTGCCGTGTCAGCCGAGGTGTTGAAGCAGTTCGCGTGATGGACATCGGCTTGAAGAAGCAATAGTGCGGCCATGCCGATGCAGGTCATAACTTGTGACGCGGTCAATGCCGGCTTGATGAAGTGACAATGCGGCGATGCCTGTGTTCCCGCTCCGTGTATTCCGTGGGGCGGCGATGTTAGTGATGATTTATCCTTGGTGATTCCGAACTCTTGTTCGCTCGCCGAGATGATGATCTGAAGTAGTTGAGCTCGGCTCAAAAGGCGACGACGTGTCTACCGCAGGTCGGTAGCCGTGGAGCAGTATTGCCGAACTGGTTTGACACCAGTATGATAGTGAAGATTACCTCAGTGGAGGCTTAAAATTTTATGGGCACATGTTTAAAAACAACGTACAATACCCTTGGAGAAAATTCGCTTAAGAAGGTTGTCCCATATCACGTTCATAAAGAAACATGAATTCGGGTCGGATCCGTATTCGCGTAGAAAACAGACGCGAAAAGTGATGCACTAATCGAAAGGTTTCTGGAGTTTGGACGGTCGGATCGAGCTGAAAATTCGAGGGGTGTTAGATACAGGAATTCCGCAGCCGATCAATGGTTGGATCTTCCAAAGGACGTCCGAGCTAGGTGCTGGAGACCACGCCCTAAACTCGTCCAGATTCCCGTCCAGATTTGACAGGGCTCCGGTATATCATAGATTGCCAGAGATTCCTCCATTGAAACTCGACAAAATTTTACATGGTTGTTGTAGAATCAATTTTGCACAGTTCCACCAAAGGGATCGTCAAAGCGATGCTCTAAGAGGTGGTGGCGGCGGATACAAGTTCGCTGTTCGGAAAAACAGCATGGTCGCCAGAAGGCAATGTTGACGTTGAGCCCCCGAGCTCCATGGATGATTTCTCCATGATCTTGATAGAGATCGGAGTTGATGTTGATGAAGGCCCTCGTCCGAACATGACGATCGGAGATGGAGCACGGTCCTCAGTTGAGCCAAGGTGACAAGTCGAGCCGGCGACGAAGATGCCGGCATCGCAGTTGACCTGCAGACGAGCCATCGATCCTTTTGCCGATCACACATAGAAACTCTCAATGAAAGCACGAATGTGGGTGTCAAAACCGGCGGATCTCGGGCAGGGGGTCCCGAACTGTGTGTCTAAGGTGGATGGTAACAGGAGGCAGGGGACACGATGTTTTACCCAGGTTCGGGCCCTCTTCATAGAGGTAAAACCCTACTCCTGCTTGATTGATCTTGATGATATGAGTATTACAAGAGATGATCTACCACGAGATCGTAGAGGCTAAACCCTAGAAGCTAGCCTATGGTATGATTGTATGTATATCTATCGACTAGCCTGGCCCTGGTTTATATAATGCACCAGAGGCCTTGGATAACAAGAGTCCTAGCCGAATACGCCGGTGGGGGAGGAGTCCTTGTCTTGACCACCAAGTCTTGTGAATCTTCCTTGTATGCGGCAGCTGTCCGAATTGGCCCATGAGTATATGACCATGGGGGTCCTCGGCACAATTTAACTGACCGGGAGACGATGTGGTGAGTACCCCCTAGTCCAGGACACCGTGAGTGGGCATGCAGAGCATCGGAAGCATCCCTGGGCCGGCGGTAGAGCCGGGGTGGTCTTCTGAGTCGAAGGTGAGGTTGGCTTCCGGCGTGGCCCAACCCGGCGGAGCCCCCGGGCGCTTGCAGGCGACCCCAATCTGGCGGAAGAAAGGCTTGATGTGGCGATCTAAAGGAGGTGCTTGAGAGCCGCCCAGCAGTGCAGCGACTGCGTGGTGTTCCGGTGCCGCGTAGCGCCCAGTGAAGAGGACGCGGAGTTCCCCCAGGACATCACCGTGGACCCCGGGAGGCCGAGCAACCAGGCGCGCAGCTCGCCGGCGAGGGCCAGGGGGAACAAGTTTGCCATGATCTTGTCGTCACCTCCGGCTTTGAGGACGGCCTCCTCGTACGCTAGGAGGAAGAGCGCCGAGTCCGCCGCGCCGTCGTAATGCGGCGGCATCTCTGGCCTGAACTTGACCGGCCACTGCACCCGCCGGAGAGCGGGGGCCAGGGCTCATTACCCAGACTCCCTGCTGCTGGCACCGGCCGAGGAGGTCGGTGGCGAGGTACCTGCCATGGGAGCGCGGTGCGGCGGTACGGGGCACTGGTTGATGGAGAAAAGCTCTGGCGCACCCCCAACCTGGCATGCCAAATGTCGTGGATGGGGTCCCAGCAAACGCTTAAGGTTCGAACACTGGGGTGCGCGCGAAGTCTTTCCCTCCAACCGATCTACGCTCTAGCTTGCTAGGATCTCGCGGACGAACTCGACGAACTCACAACACAGAAGGGCACAAGGTTTATACTGGTTCGGGCCACTGTTGTGGTGTAATACCCTACTCTAGTGTGGTGGTGGTGGATTGCCTCTTGGGCTGATGATGAACAATACAAGGGCAGAACGGCCTCCTGAGGTTGAGGCGTTCTTGCGCGTATGGACTTGTGTCTCTCTCGAGCTGATATCTCGAGTTGATCTCTCCACTGTGGTGGCTAGGCCTATTTATAGAGGCCCTGGTCCTCTTCCCAAATATTGAGCGGGAAGGGAGCCAACAATGGCAGGCTAATTTGAAGGGGGACAGCTGGTACAAGCTATCCTGACAAAAGGCAGTCCTCGCCTGCACAAAGCTCTGGTGGTGACGCCGTCTTGGGCTCCACGATGACCACCGTCTTGTAGTCCCTGGTCTTGGTCTTGTTGCACCGAAATGGCAACCTTTGCCTGAGGCCTCGGTACTCCGCGACTACGCTTGCCTCCCTTTGCACCAAAGAGGAAACAAGGACGCTATGCGCGCTGGCACCCGCCTGGTGTCGATCGTCACGGCTCACGTCACGAGAGACTCGTGAGGTTCACCTCGCCTTGATATCTCCGCTCCTCGTGAGCCTGCCTAGCTAGGCCACTCCAAAGGAGGTATTGTGTCATCCGCCTCGCGAGGCTTGGCCCCTCGCGAGGGTCTTGGGTGCTTTGTTGGTGAAGATGGGTCGTACGGCCTGCTGGCTCAGCCACGCCGTGGGCCACAGGCAGGCAAGTCTGGGGACCCCGTTCCCAGGACGTCAACAACCACCTCAGGACCTGTGCCCACGGACAAGGCGCCTCCCTCCCTTGCATAGGAAGGCGCGCCCGGCGCCCTCCTCAGGCTGGGCTCGGGGGCTCTCTGTTGGAGGGCCTCTGACTTAGCCAATGTCATGAGGTAGGCGCTCGGGCACCATGTGGAGGCATGCTTCACCACACGCTTCCCTCATGAGGGCTCAAGGCAGGGAGTGCCCAGTGCTTGGGATTTCATCACCAAGGCGATCGAGGAGCTTCAAGAGGCAAGGGTCATGCGCGATGACCGCCGCCCACCACCTGGCGCAGCTCTTTGTTCTGGCGAGGACAACCAGCCGCACATCTGCGTCAACATCCCAGGGCTCAATAGGCCACATCCCATGAGTGTTTATTGCCCTCGCGTGTTGGTTGGTGTGAGGGTTCACCTCACAGCTATGTTTGCATGACATTCGGCTTGCTGAACGCGGCCATCACCTTCCAGCGCCACCTGCGGAGCGTTCTGGCGGCTCAGGAGGCCCGGCATCACGTAGTTCTGGCAGTGATGGCGACGGGTCTTCATGAGCAACCTGGGCCCCCGAAACCTCCCGAGGCCTAGGACCCAGGCGACTCATGAGAAGAAACTCCTTCAGCATGCGTCTTCAGCCACTTCAACACCTCTCCAGCAACGGTACCAGGTGACTCTTTCTGACTCATTCAATTGGGGGCGCCCCTCGGGTAGCACTATCCCCAAGTCGCATGGGCTAGTTCCTGCGAAGTGTATCCTTTTGCATCTCTAGCTTACTCTGTTGGGGGCACCCCTCGGGCTGCATCATCCCCAGGCCGCACGGGTCCGTCCCCGCGGCACGTATCGTCCTTGCATTTATCTGAACTAGCTTGCCTCCTTGCATGAGTTACCTTATGATCATCACCTGCTTGCCTATTGTCCTTCGCGGCCACCCGCGTTGTTGACCGGCCTCCTGCTCATCCCGCAACGGGGGCTACACATGTTGGCACGACGCTTGTGCTCGGGTGCGTCCCTGCAACGCTGACAAACCTAAGTGGTTGAGCTCTGGCTCGCGGCACGCCTCGCGCACGTCACCTCACCAGACCCTCAGTGCCTTCATCTTCTTGCGGAAAGACCAGCGGCAGGGCAGCAAGCACAATTACAAGCTGTATTCTCCACTCGCACTTCCCGCAGGGATCTACGAGGCTCATCTACGGGTGGCCTCGCCGGCCGGCCTCCTTTTGCGTGATTCGCTTGCGCGTTAAAGGGGGGCTCCTGAGCATCGCGCCTCAGGAGCTCCAACTGACTCTCCAGCCCTCACCCCCTGGCCTTGACCACGGCACCATGATCTGGCATACCAGCGGCGGCTGAGCTTGCTCGAGGGTCGGGACCCGAGGATGCAGAGCATTTAGATGAGCGAGGAACTGGTAAGCCGGCGTGAGCCTCACCAAATAACACTGCCGCTGAAGCGCAAACTGGATGCCGTACGAGGGACCACCTCAGACTCGACAAGATAAGTAACATATTCACGTAGCACAAATGCCGCAATTGGAATTTTTTAGTTCGGACAGCCTTGCTCTGGCAATGCCGCCTTCCTTTTCTACCTTCAGGACACTGCTTGCACGCCAATGGGGACCTCTCGAGCATCGCACCTTGGGACCTCTTACCGGACCTCGGGCCGCTCACCTCCTGGCCTTGCCCACGGCATCGTGACCTGGCATACCAGCGACGACTGAAGCATGCTTGGGGACTAGGACCTGCCGGCGTAGAGCGCTAAGCTACCGCGAGAACGAAAAGGGGAACAATGCCGAAGAAAGTCGTGCAACCACAAATCTCATAGTAGGGGCAATAAGCCGTGGAGCAAAAGCATTACAGATTCCTTACACACACCCCACGGGGTTCGTTTCGATTCCTCCCAGGGAACAAGGAAGAAAAACTTCAAGGAGTCCTAGCTACAAGTGCCGCCGTCGACGCCATCATCAATAGTGGGCCACGAGGGGCCGATGCCGACCCCATCCAGTTCATCGGCGACGGCGAGCAGATGTTGCTGCCGCGCTCCGACGACGAGAGCTCGGTGGTACGTAGCTATCGTCGCTCGTCTCCGGACATTCGTCAACGTAGGGAGATTCGCTGGACTCCCACGAGTCATCGCTGCTGCTGGAGGAACTGCCAATAGGCCTGGGGGCGGCCCGACGCCCGCTGCCACACCATCCAGGCGGCCCCCTCCAGGGCATCACTCCAGGCAGCGGCCTTCCTCATCGAAGACCTTGGAGAACATTGTGGTGGCACCGTTGTACTCAAAGTGGATGGCGAGGGCCCCCTCTGTGCGGCAAGCGCGGGCGACTTCGCCCCACCCGCTGGTCATGAAGATATTGCCCGTGGAGACGACCTCGACCTTCGCCCCCGTTGCCAGGGTGCTGCACTCGGCATGCTGCAGCCACAGCTCAAGCGGCCCTCAAGGCGGCATCTCTTCGGCAAACAACTATGGGAATCTAGTCCATGTGCGCGGTGGCATCGCCGCCCACACCACGAGCTTGTGCGAGGAGCCCTCGGCATGAGTTCGTGGGCCAGTGGCACATGGCACCATAGCCTGGCCACCACGGCCATGACCCGAGCGGCGCGGGGCGCTGCCTCCTCCTCTGGAGCCTTACACATGGGCGTACAAGGGCAGCGGGTAGCCGGGAGGAGGCCGCTCGTACCAAGCCCTCGTCACCTCCTGCCTCACGACGGCGTCGCGGGAGCGCACGAACCTCTTCTTCAGCGGACGTAGCCCCTGCTCTTCGTGGGGGGTTTTCCCTTTCTCAGTGGCGGAGAATCTCCTTATCGGCGCCATGGGTGTCACGATAGGACAGAGAGATGAGGAGGGGGAAGAAGAAATAGGCGGTGTGGATAAGGAGATGACCAACGGGGGCTCCGCCCCTCTCCTCATTTATAGCCAGAAAGAGGCCAACCGCCGGCCTCCATGATTGCAGGTAATGATGGTTTTCTTCTGCATGCAGCAGGATCTCGTCAAGTCGAACGGTTGTCGTGGCAGCGTGGGGAAGCGGAGACGCCCACGTCCCACTGATCGATACGCGTCAATCAAGGCCGCAAGCGGTTGGGGCCCACGGCGCTCCGCACTTGCCCTTTGGCTACACCTAGAAGCCAAGTCCGAGCACTCCTTTGGCCCGGGGGCTACTGTCGGCGTTCTGGGACCGGGGGTACCCAGACTTGCGTGCCTGCGACCCGTGAGTGTGGCTCCATCAACAGCCAGGTACGGCCCAGCTTCAGCAGTGACCATCCAAGACCCTCGCGAGGGGCCAAGCCTCGCGAGGCGGACGACACCAAGACCTCCTTGGGGGTAGCCTCACTAGGCCGGCTCCCGAGGTGCAGAGATATCTATGCAAGGGGCATCTCGTGAGGTTCACGTGACGTGAGCCATGAGGACCAAGGCCAAGCGGTCACCAGCGGGCGTAGTGTACCAGTTTCCTCTTGGTGCTAAGGAGGCAAGCACATGCACGGGGTCTCGAGGAATGAGGCAAAGGTTTCCATATCTATGCAACAAGACCAAGACCAACAGGATGGCAGGACGGAGGTCCTCGCGGAGCCCACATCAGCATCACCACCAGAGCCTTTGGTAGGCGAAGACCACCGTTTGTCAGGATAGCTTGTACTAGTTGTCCCCCTTCAAACTTGGCCATTGTGGGATCCCTTCCTGCCTAACATTTCGGAAGAGGGCCAAGGCCACTATAAATAGGACCTAGCCATCACCGTAGCAAGGGGAGCATGGAGATAATCCTCACACACATCAGCTCATCGAGCCCAAGAACACCTCACCTCATGAGGTTGTTCATCCACTATACTAGTTCATCCTCAACCCCTCGAGGCAATCCACCACATACTGGAGTAGGGTATTACACCGCAAGGTGGCCCGAACCATTATAAACCCTCGTGTCTCTTGTTCCTTGGGTCCATCGAGCTAGGCCGTGAGATCTTGAGCGAGCGAGCTAGGAAGAAAGTGTTCTTCGTGCGCACCCTAGAGTTCGAACCTCACAAGGGTTTGCCGGAACCCGTAATCCGACAGTCGTACATCTTCACGATCTGTCTCGATCAAGTACCGAACGTACGACACCTCCGAGTTCAGCTGTACCGCCCGGATAATTATGCTACATTAATCTTCTACTAATGATGCCACGTCATCATATTACTGTTGCTAATCTTCACTTGATCCAAATCGCAATTCAAATTAAAATCGAGTTTAAAGTCAATATTCAAATTTTGTCAAACGTGCAAACTAAAATGTTCAAAGTGTGGTAAACATTCGATAGCAAAAGATGGTAGTGACCCAATATTTTTATAAAGTGTTTAAAGGCTCTAAACCGGATAAAACAGAAGCTAAAAATTAAATTGAAATATTAAAAGAAAAAGAAGAAAATGAAAAGGGGAAACCCCCTGAACCCTGGCCCAACTGGGCCTCAGCCCAGCCGGCCGGCCCAACCCCACCTGCCTACTACCCCCCTGAGGCCGAAACCCTAACCCCTACCTGATCCCCACATTCCCCACTCTCTCCCTCGTTCCTCCCCCAATTCCTCTGCCCCCTCGATTGGATCAGGGGGGATCGAGCCGCGCACTGCCGCCTGGACGTCGCTGCCCCCAGGCGCCGCCGCGACGACCGCGCCCCGCCACCTCGACGCTGGCGCTCGTCCACGACGCAGCCCCGCCCCGTCACCGGGCCTCCTCCACGCCGCCGCCGAATGCCGCCATCTCGCCATTCCATCGTCATCACGTCATCGACCATCACCGCCCCAAGCTCCAGCGCCTCCCCGAGCTTGCTTTCACACACTTACAGGGCCTTATGAGCCCTCTTCCCCTCTCCCTCCCTGCCGGACGCCGTAGTCGTCGTGCCTTGCCGTGCTGAGACGCGCAGCCCCATGCCCCTGTTTAAAAAAACCATAATAATAATAATAATAATTATTATTATTATTATTATTATTCTTTAGGTAAATAATTAATTAACTTAATTAATCCTATTAATTAACCTATTTAACTTTTTAACTATTAAAACTGTTAATTAGTTGTTAGTCTATGACAGAATGGCCCCACACATCAGGGTTGACTTTGGTCAACTCTGTTGACCACTCACGTCGTGATCATGTCATGCTGATGCAATAACCTTGTTTTAGATTTAATAACAATTTCAGGAATTCAATAAAACTTCTAAAAGTAATATAAAATAAACTGTAGCTCGGATGTAAATTTTTATATATGAAAGTTGCTCAGAATGACGAGACGAATCCAAATACACAGTCCATTCGTGTGCCACACGTCCCTAGCATACCGAACATGCAACCTTCCCACTCTGTTCCGTCTGTCCAAAAAGGCAAAACCTCAAGAAAAGTTTCCCGGATGTTTCCACTCTTCCCCGGTATCGTGTAGCACTACGATAGATCACCCCTAGCTCTGCCTATTTGTCTTGTTATACATCTGTTTGTTTGTATTTACTGTTTCTTCCCCTTCTTCTGTAATAGACCCCGAGACCGTTGTCGATGCCGCTGTGATCGACTACGTCATCGACGACCCTTCTTCCCTTTCAGCGAAGCTTTTAGGCAAGGCCCCCCTTTGATCATCCCGATATCGCCCATTCCATTCTCTCATGCTTGCATTAGATTTTTCTACTGTAATTGATTGCTCCTATTATGATGCATTATCTGCTTTTGTACCTGCTGCTGTACCTTACCTGCTTATCCTAAACTGCTTAGTATAGGTTGGTTAGTGATCCATCAGTGACCCCTACATTGTCCTTGTTGCCCCTGCTTCATCATCAATGACTCGATCAACGTGATCGACGACCAGACCCGATGCCTCACCTCACATCACGCCCCTTTTGTTGATCGATTCTGCGGAGTTATTATCGGGTGTCGAGGGTGATACCTCATAACACACTCCTGATGATGACTCTGTAGTGTAGCTATTCAGTCGCGGTCATCGAGGGTGATTCCTCCTTGACCACTCCCGATACGACTCTGTCGTGCAACCCCTCAAGTGTGAACCTCAAGGGTGGTTCCTCTTACGTTCACCTTGATGATTACATCGAGTGGAATCCACCTAGGGTGATTCCTCGGGTTTTCCTCCTTGATGTTTTGTACACACGGTTACCTTGACTTTACTTAAGACCATTGTTGAAGTCGGGTCAGCCTTGAGGGGTGCCTGCGAGTTGATGTGAAAGTCGGGCGGGCCCGTAGAGCACCCGCGAGTTTCCTACGTGGCATGGCCGGGCAGTCTTGGTCCTTGCCGTAAGTCCACGAGAAGGGGCGACGGGGTCACATTATCGTGAGTCTCTGCTCGTCTCTGTGAGCCCCCAATGCACTAACAGGTTTGGGTATTTGTTCTGAGTTGGCCTTTGACCTTTATGCACTAACCACCACGCGAGAATAGATGGGCCTCGACATCGCAGTATCAGCCGAAGCTTTGTTATACGTCCAGTTCAGCATTGTGGGCTTATCGGGCCAGTGCCATCCAGTATGAGGTGGTGCTCATCCCGGCTCGTCGCACAACGACCCAGAGTGCAACGGGCGATGGGCTCACACCTCGAAGTGCTTAGGATGTAGACCGGCGGGAACCTCTCTGGTGAGCCTAGGTAGGGCTGTGACGTGTTGATCTTCTAAGGCCGGGCATTGACCCAGAAAAGTATGTCTGGCCAGAGTAATCAAGCATGTTGGAAAACATGGTGCACCCCTGCAGGGAAGATTATCTATTAATAGCCGTGTCCACGGTAACGGACGTTTAGACTTATCCTGATCTATTACAACTAGAAATGGATACTTGAGATATGCGGCCCCGGGAGTGCTTTCTCGCAGGGAGTCGAGGAAGGATCTTTGTGTGTTAATGCTACAACATGTTTGTTAAAAATAAACTACTATTCTTTACTCGTCTACTTGCTCCAAGATGCTTGGAGCTGCTTGAAGATGCTAGTCTTCGATCGGCTAGGCCTTCCCCCCTTATTCTGGCTTTTTACAGTTCAGTCCACAGACACATACCTTCCTTTGATACCAACGCATACTTAGTATAGATCTGACGCTTGCGAGTACTTTGGATGAGTTCTCACAGTTGCTTTGCTACCCCTTTCCCCCCTTCTTTCTTCTTTCCGGTTGTTGCAACTAGTTGGTGGATCCCAGGAGCTAGATGTCACCACCGACGGATACTACTACATGGAGGCCGCCAAAGACCAGGAGTAGTTAGGAGGTCCCAGGCAGGAGGCCTTGCCTCTTTGATCATTGTTGCTTTTGTGTTAGCCTTCTTAAGGCAGTCTTGTTTAACTTGTCTATACTCAGATATTGTTTCTTCCGCTGACTCTTGTGTATCGAGTTATGTATTCGAGCCCTCGAGGCCCCATGGCTTTTAACATGAAGCTTCTATTATTTCATTTTGTGTCTAGAGTTGTGTTGTGATATCTTCCCGTGAGTCCCTGATCTTGATCGTACACATTTGCGTGTATGATTAGTGTATGATTGAATCAGGGGCGTCACATGTTGGTATCAGAGCCGACTACCTGTAGGAATCCCCCTTTCAAACTCCTTGGCCGAAGTTGAGTCTAGTCTTTGAAACCTGTTTTACTAACATGGTTGTGTGGCTTATGGGCCCACGTCGCCAGTGGGTGGTATTAGGATCTTTTACTCCTCCTCTATACTCTGGGACTCTGATCTTGCTTCCATCCAGGTTAAATGATTTTGCTCAATCTAACAGTAGGATCTTGTGATCACATCCATCCGGAGATTTGTATTATGCCTTTCTTTAATTGAGGGCCAGGATCTGCTTCACATTGTTCATGGGCCGTAGGATCCTTTTATCGAGGGCACGCTGCGTCGTCCCTTGCAGATTCCTCGCTCTAGTGGTTTTCTCCGACGTTGATGTAGCCTTTGCTACGTCACTTTGTTGTATCCCTCCATCGCATGCCAACATGCTGCCTAGTATGTCTAGGATGATCCTGTTGTCCGAACTCATACTAACAACGTGTAAATGGCTCTGAATATGTATATGTATGTCTTTAATGACTACTGATTTGTACATATTGTGCCTTTGCTCATGTTCAAGTTACATCATGAATGACTCCATACTATTGGCGTTCTAGGAACGGGGGTCCCCAGACTTGCCTGCCTGCGGCCCGCGGAGTGGTCAAGCAGTAGGCCGTACGGCCCATCTTCACCAACAAGGCACCCAAGACCCTCGCAAGGGGCCAAGCCTCGCGAGGCGGACGACGCGAGACCTCCTCTGGAGTGGCCTAGCTAGGCAGGCTCACGAGGAGCGGAGATATCAAGGCGAGGTGAACTTCACGCGGCTCTCGTGACGTGAGCCATGACGATCGACACCAGGCGGGCGCCAGCGCATGCAGCGTCCTTGTTTCCTCTTTGGTGCAAGGGAGGCAAGCGCAACCGCGGAGTACCGAGGCATCAGGCAAAGGTTGCCATATTGGTGCAACGAGACCAAGACCAGGAGGACGGCAAGGCGGAGGTCATCATGGAGCCCAAGACGGCGTCACCCCAGGGCCTTTCACAGGCGCAAACTACCTTTTGACAGGATAACTCGTACTAGCTGTCCCCCTTCAAATTAGCCCACAATTGTTGGCTCCCTTCCCGCTCAATATTTGGGAAGAGGACCATGGCCTCTATAAATAGGACTAGCCACCATAGTAGAAATGGAGGAGGATCAGACCCAGGGATACACACAAGTCCATACGAACAAGAACAACTCAACCTCAGGAGGTTGTTCTTCCCCTTGTACTGTTCATCATCAGCCCAAGAGGCAATCCACCACCACCACACTGGAGTAGGGTATTACACCACAACGGTGGCCTGAACCAGTATAAATCCCATGTCTTTCTGTGTTGTGAGTTCGTCGAGTTCGTCCGCAAGATCTTAGCGAGCTAGAGCGTAGATCGTAGGAGGGAAAGACTTCGCGCGCACCCCAGTGTTCGAACCTTAAGGGTTTGCCGGAACCCCACATCCGACATTTGGTGCGCCATGTAGGGGTGTGCCGGAGCTTCTTCTCCGCCAACCAGCTCTCCGACGTTCACCGGCTATGATGTCTGGCGACCCAAGGGCCGGATCCGACCGCTGGACAGCCTGGCCGACCCGGACGGCGCCGCCTGCCCATGAAGGCCTTGACCCCGCACCCCAAGCGGTGCGGACGCCACCAAGCTCCACCGGGCGTGGAGAGCGCGGCCAGGCATCATCCACCCTCACCCCGCGGCAAGTACGAGCCACGGCGAGAGCAGCGAGTCACGCCGCAGCAACAACGCCGCACTCACAGCGGGAGAAAGCGAACATGCGGGCGGCGCTCATAGTGGCAAGGGAGCTGCTGTGATGCAGGTTGATGGAGAGCGGCCGGGACACGCTGCTTGAGCGTGTAGCTGAGCTGCTGGACGCAGCAGCATCGGGAGCGCCACCCTTCTGCTATCGACTCCCCCCAGGCCACTTCAAGGTCGTGCGGCGAGCCTCACCACATCTGCGCACCATCGACTACATCCGAGCGCTTCATCAACACCAGCACGGCCGGCGGCACAGGGGGCTCCAACCCCCCCATGCCGCCCTCGACACGAGCGCAAGAGGCACCCCCCATGGTCCCGGCCGGATGCCATATTATCTTCCCCAGGACACCATCATGGGCGGAGCAACATGGAGCGTGGGGCACCACAGCGACGTGTACGGGGTGACGGCCCCGGAGGCCTACGTGCCCCACATGATGGACCAAGGGTACGCACCAGAGGACGACGTCCGCTCATTCGTTGGAGCTCATTCGTTGGAGAAGATTGGGGAGAAGGGGCGCTAGGAGTCGAACCCTTCCCAGAGCCAGTGGAGAACCACAACAATCACGCTAGCGACGGCAACTACAGGGTACCGCTAACCTCTCAGGAACATGCTTATGCTAACCATGGGCTACAGATGAATCAGGTTGTAGCATCGATCGGCGACACTGGCACGACGGCACCCGTTTCAACAAGGGAGACATGCTGGGGGCTGCCGGGAGGGAGCCAGGAGCAAGGCCCCTCCCTAAGGCAAGCGAAACCAGGGGACACCTGGAGGTAGGCCCTCTACCGGGGTGGCTTCAACGACCCTTCCCCCGGCAGAGGACCCGTGGTCGCCGAGGGAACCGCTGGCGTCCTCTTTCCCTCCTTTGTGTTGTCCTGGTCTCCCGTCGGCTCAAAGGAGGTGAAGGGTGGTGCAAGGCGGGGCCCTCGTCTGGCGATATGAAGCAAGGCCGGTACCTGTGAAGAAGGCCCGGTGCCTGTGAAGCTCACCGCCCGTGACACTGTCACGTAATAATGAGCTGGGGCTGTACACGCCCCGGAGTCTCAGGAGCGTCGGCCTCAGGCCCTGAGGCTCCTCCCATGCCTAGTGGACAGCACTTAGCTCCGCGCTGGTGAGAAGACTTGAAGACCCGAAGACTAGACTAGGTGCTGGACGCGGCCTTTTGCTTTGGATCTTTCTTTCTATGGCTTTGCTTTCTGATTCTGGACTTATGTTGAAGCTGAATTTTTATCTATGCGCGTGGGGGGTGCCTTTTCTTGTTCGAGCCGTTTCTCGACTTCTTGATCTTGTTTGGTTTGGGACTCACGTCCATCGCCTTTCCCCCGCAAAGCTCCTCGCGAGCCGGACCGCGCGAAGCATGCGCTAGCACTACGCCAGGTGCTCACCCCTTGCGGGCCCCCTCAAACGGGGCGATAAGCTCCGCGGGATTCTCAGGAACACGTCACTTCACGACCCAGCCCTAAGTTGGCGCTGACTAAGGTAAACCACGTCGGGAGACTCACCCCCAGCTTCATGAGCTCATGAGGACACATACCCACATTGCATAGGAAAGTAAAAATTGCGATTTGCTTACAGGAGGGGCTCCCCCTCTCAAAATGCTCTTACAAGTTTTCCAAGGGCCGCGCCCGAGTTTTGCATGCAGAATAAAACAATAGGAGAATATGGGATCAACCAGAGATATCGTTCGCTGCATCATCCATGGACACATCGCTCGCATCGTCATCATCTTCATCGGAATCGTCGTCGCCGTCGTTGACCACGTCACCTTCGTCTGCGATGACCACCACCCCATCATTTTCCGAGGTGAAGGCCTTGACCAACGCGTCGACATGGTCCTCTACCCAGCGCGCCAGGTCACCCCGGACAGCCATGGGTACAGGAGCAATGGCAGCATCGAAGTCAAAGTTGGGGTCGGCGTTCAGGAGGTGGCTGAAGACACTGGAGAAGGCATGCTGAAGCAGGCCACGACCCCTCTCCTCCACAAGCTGCCGAGCTCTGGCAGATTGAGCCTCCAGGCACGTAACCACCTCAGTGAAGAAGGTCATGTGGCTGGCGTAGTCACTTGAGTGAGGGGTCGGGGCGTTCTCGTCGCAGATATAACCCAGGGTGGCATTGGCCCTGTTCCGAAGGTCTTGAAGCATAGGAGCATGCTCGCGCTCCAGCGTTCGTTGTTGAAGCACTTCCTCCCTGTTTTGCCGAGCGACAGCCTCGGTGTCGTCAATTTGTCTCCGGAGGGAAACCAGCTCGGCGCGGGCAGAGGCCAAGTCCGCTTGCGCCGTAACCAGGGCAGCGGTTGTGGCATCTACACGCCTCTCGGCCTCGTCCAACCTGGGCCTGAGGGCGGCGGCCCTGCCCACACCCTCCTGACTGGCGAGCTTCAGCTTCAAGTCATACCAGCCCTCCAGATCTGTGCGAACCTCGGCCACCCGGCGATTGATCTCCTCCTCGACTCTGGCCTCGCGGGCCCCAACAGCATCTTCATCTTGAGCGACTTGATGCCCCCTCGTCTCCAGTCGCTCGAGCTCGAGGCTGCGCTCCACGGCTTCTAGGGCCAACGTCTCCTCGCGCTGCCGGACCTCCTCTTCCTCCGCAGGCGTCTCCCTCATCGAAGGGCGGCCCCGCAGACCTCGACCTGCTGCTCAAGGGACACACTCTAGGCCAGGAGCTCCCATGCGCGCTCCTCCGTAGCCTCGTGGCGGCGATCGGCCTTGTGAGCTTCTTCCAAAGCTCGCGAGCGTGCCTCATTGGCAATATTGAGGGATGCCTCAGCCTTCGCGTTCTCAAGGTCACGATAATAATGACCAAGGTTGATGGCCACTCGCAGCTTGCACCGCTCCTCCACCAACCAAAGACCTTCAGCCTCAAGACGCGAGTCGACACCAGCAAGCTCTTCACCAAGGCGGTTCATCGCGCCCATCGCCTCCTGGAAGAGCTCGTTGCGGACCACGCTGTGCCCGCGCTCGAGCTCGAACACTCGGCCCACCTCGTCCTCCACCTCGGGGGCTGTGGGTGGAGCATCGAGTGGCGCACCACCTCCCAGTTGGGGGCTGGGGGCTGGCACGGCCCCAGGCGCCAGCTGACCCTCGCGAGGGGACAGAACCAAACAAGGCCCGCTGCTTCAAGAAGACCCCAGGATCGAGGCTAGCCAGCTACAAAACCGAGACCAAGGGAGGAGCCATTGGCACGCCTGCTATGCTCCAAGCAAGGCCACGAAGAAAGGACAGCGAAGGCGCAAGCTCGGGGCGCCTTGATGACAGACCAACTCCCGTGGCTGACCCCACGCCGTGGGCAGCGTCCGAGCCTATAGCGCTGGAGCTTGGCGAGTGCGATGGGACGAGAGGGAGCGGCTTCTCTGGAGATTTCGCGGCCTTGGAAGAAGGGGACATGGAGGGATAATTGTCAGGAAAGGAAGGCGGCACATAGAAGACCACCACGATGAGGTGCTTACTCATCGATAGCGATGTACCTCCATCGCTTCAACGGCCCGAAGATGTTGCTGCCCCTAGGGGATCCCTTCCTCTTGGGGAGCTCCTCAAAGTCCACACAAAGGCGACCGAAGCGCTAGACGTGACGGCCGGCACGCGGCGGAGCCGTAGAAGAACCAAGAGCGATAGCCTTAGGGGAGCCCGGATATGACGAACAGCCCGGCTCTTTCTCGCTACGATCTCCCGAGGCCCGAGGAGCCTCGGCCTCGGGAGCCGCATGCCGCATCTCATCAGCGACCGATGCCTCAGGTGGGGCGTCGCAAGCTCGCGAGGATGACGCCCCCGGATTACCGCTCGGCATGTGCTCCTCAACATCTGAGCAGCCGGCCACCATCACCACTCGCTCCCCCGCACCGTCACCTGGGGCAAGCTCGGCACCGGCGGCAAAGAATGGGACCACGATGATGGGATTCTCATGGGGCTCCGCCAAGCCAATTGGATGTAGCCCCCACTCATCAAAGGAAGGCATGTTCGGGGCAAAGGTGACCTTGTTCTCGCAGTGGTACCGCATGCAGCTCTTCCTGGGAATCTCGTCCGATAGAGGGACACCAGATAGGACCGTGAGCACTGTTTGCCACGCAGTGAGAGGAAGCCCCTCCTCCTGAAACCTCATGTTGTCCTGCCCGCTAAGCAAGGCCCACATCGGGCGAGAATGGTGCTGAAGCGGAGTAACTCGACGCCTGACGAACTCCCTCACCACCATGGGCGCAGTCATACCAAGGTCCTTCAACCACCGCAGCCTGGCCCAGACGGGGGCAAAACAGGGGCTCGCGAGCCTCTAGTGACCCCAGCCGGAGTTTGGAATGGCAGGCCCCACCGGATCTTGGAGCAGAGGGTTGAGCACGCCGGCATCAACAAACACCCATCGCGTGTGGAACTCGCTCGCGGATGAAGGGAGCTCGAAGTCGATCCCCATGCCTGTTGTCGCAGCCACGGCCTGGAAGCCCACACACCCTGAGCTCTGCCGGGCACCGGTGAGATGCAGCGAGAATAAGTGGTGGAGGAGTACCACGGAGGGGGCGATGCCCACCATGGCCTCACACACGAAAGCAAAGACGGCGAGGAGGGTCACAAATTGAGGGTCGAGATGGAGCATGTGGATCTGATAGTGCTCGAGCACCGCGTTGAAGAAGGCGGAGAAGGGAGGAAGCAGGCCAGCCTAGAGGGCGTCAATGAACATCGGAACCTCGATGACTACCCGATCCATGCTGGAGCGAGACGCAGGCCAGGCCGGCGTCTCTCCGCACTCGTTGAAGCTGGAGGCGAGCATGGGGCGCACCTTGCCCATGGCCTCGTCATTGAGCACCCAAGGCCGGCCGAGCGCCGGTTCGAAGGATGGAGGCACAGTTGGCGAGGACAGAGGTTTTTTCCCCTTTCGGGCTTGCTTCGGCACCATGGCGGTGAAGCGGGCGGAACGCTAGTCGGATCGGGAAGGCGGAGCAGGGCGACGAAGAAGCAGGGTGATTGGAAGAACCAGGCGCGGCGAAGGGAAAATAACTGTGTAGGCCGCAGGGGCCGCAAAGCCAGGCGGATTCAAAGGTAGCGTGGGGAAGCGGAGACGCCCACGTCCAATCAACCGCCACGCGTCAACCGAGGCCGCAGGCTTTGGGGGCCCGCAGTGCACCGAACTTGACCCTTGGCTTCACCGCGAAGCCAAGCCCGAGCGCACCTTCGGCCCGGGGGCTACTGTCGGTGTTCTGGGAACGGGGGTCCCCAGACTTTCTTGCCTGCGGCCCGCGGCGTGGTCAAGTAGCAGGCCGTATGGCCCATCTTCACCAACAACGCACCCAAGACCCTCGCGAGGGGCCAAGCCTCGCGAGGCAGACGACGCGAGACCTCCTCTAGAGTGGCCTAGCTAGGCAGGCTCACGAGGAGCGGAGATATCAAGGCGAGGCAAACCTCATGAGGCTCTCGTGACGTGAGCCATGACGATCGACACCAGGCGGGCACCAGCACGTGCAACGTCATTGTTTCCTCTTTGGTGCAAGGGAGGCAAGCGCAGCCGCGGAGTACTGAGGCATCAGGCAAAGGTTTCCATATTGGTGCAATGAGACCAAGACTAGGAGGATGGCAAGGCGGAGGTCATCGTGGAGCCCAAGACGGCGTCACCCCAGAGCCTTTCACAGGCGCAGACTACCTTTTGTCAGGATAGCTCGTACTAGATGCCCCCCTTCAAATTAGCCCGCCATTGTTGGCTCCCTTCCCGCTCAATATTTCGGAAGAGGACTAGGGCCTCTATAAATAGGACTAGCTACCATAGTAGAAAGGGAGGAGGATCAGACCCAGAGATACACACAAGTCCATACGAACAAGAACACCTCAACCTCAAGAGGTTATTCTTCCCCTTGTACTATTCATCATCAGCCCAAGAGGCAATCCACCACCACCACACTGGAGTAGGGTATTACACCGTGTCTTTCTGTGTTGTGAGTTCGCCGAGTTCGTCCACAAGATCTTAGAGAGCTAGAGCATAGATCGGTAGGAGGGAAAGACTTCGCGCGCACTCCAGTGTTTGAACCTTAAGGGTTTGCCAGAACCCCACATCCGACACATACACCTGCTCCACCCCCTATTAAACTGCTCCCTGGTGTTTTTAACAGGATAGCTGAGGATCCTCCACCTCCACCCTATATTGCCACAGTGATGAAGCGGTTTGAGCTGAATCGTCAGTTTATGACTGGGGTAACGGCTCACTTTCCAAACCAGAATGCTCATCAACAGCCTGCCTCAATAACACTGCCAGAATTTGTGCGCCTCAACCCATCCATTTTCCGCAACTCCACCAATCCTATGGATGCTGATGATTGGCTTCGTGACATCCTGCTTGAGATGGAGTCAGCTTATGTTGCCCCTGCCAGTTACGTCACCTTTGCGACATTCCACTTGACGGGTCTAGCTGCTCAATGGTGGGAAAGCCACAGGGGTATGCTGCCTGCAGAGACTGTAACCACTTGGCAGGAATTTCAGTTAGCCTTCCATGCATGGCACATGCCTCAAGGTCTGATGGACCAGAAGAAGGAGTTTCGCAAACTCTCACAGGGTACAATGACTGTGGATGAATATCAGAGGAAATTCCTTGAATTATCTCTCTATGCGGCGGATGACATCTACACTGACGCTCGCAAGCAGGATAAATTCCGTGAAGGACTGCATACCGATATAAAGCTCGCACCTATTGCTCATGATTGCGTAGACTTTGCGACGCTTGTCAGCCAAGCTTTCCGAACTAAAACTACTCTAACTGAGTACCAGGAATCGCTCAAGCATACTCGAGATGTTGGCCCATCCTCGAGTCAGCCTGCTAAGAAACGTTAAGTCTAGATCCCACACAATGTTCATCATTGACCTGCTCCAACACCAAGGTCGTCTTATGTTGCACCTCGTCTGCCTCCGCCACCGAGACAACCAATGATTTAGGGTGGACAATCAGGACACCTTACCCTCGATTGTCACCAGGGTTAGCCGCAGAATGCATCATGTCCTCATGTTGGTTGTAAGAAGAGTAGCCAAAACCATCATTCCAGAAGAGGTAGTGCCAGGACACCTGCCATGAGTTGTGGTCAAGTCACCCATGTCAAGATTGAAGAAGCTCGTGAGTCCCCAAAAATCATGATGGGTACCCTTAGCGTTAATTCAGTGCCAGCTTATGTTCTCTTTGATTCAGGAGCATCACATGCTTTTGTGTCCCAACAATTTGCTAAGTTGCATGGGTTAGATATGGAAAATTTGCCCACTCCTTTAGCGGTTCAATCTCCGGGATCCAAGTGGCAAACAACAATGTTATGCCCTTGCAACCAAATCGAGATTGGAGGTCTACTTTTCCCAGCTTCTCTCATTGTACTCCGACCTTCCAACCTAGACATCATTCTTGGTATGGATTGGTTTACAACCCATAATGCTCTGATTGACTGTGCTACCAATGCAGTCCAGCTCACTCACCCTTCTGGCCAGACAGTTCAATACTCAGTCCGAGCAGCTCAGGATGCCGAGAATCAGATATATGTTCTAAATGCGTTGAATTCCTCACCTCTTGAGGGAATAGAGAACATTCTAGTCGTTTGTGATTTCAAATATGTATTTCCAGAAGAACTTTCAGGAATACCCCCTGCTAGAGTTATGGAATTCATCATAGACTTGAAACCGGGCACTACACCTATTGCCAAGCGACCCTACAAGATGCCGCCACATGAACTCCTTGAACTTAAGGAGGAAATCGACAAATCTCTTATCAAACGCTTCATTCGTCCAAGTTCCTCTACTTGGGGAGCACCTTCTCTCTTTGTCAAGAAGAAGAATGGAACTAATCATTTGGCCCAAGATTACCGACCTATCAACCAGGCAACAATTCAGAACAAGTATTCGCTTCCCAGAATCAACAATCTGTATGATCAACTTGTTGGTTCCTCAGTATTCTCCAGACTTGATTTGAGGTTGGGTTACCACCAGATCTGGGTTCGTGAAGAGGATATCCCCAAGACTGCATTCGTTACTCGCTATGGATCATACAAGTACACCGTTCTGTCTTTCGGTTTAACCAATGCTCCAGCCACCTTCTCCTGTCTGATGAACTATATATTCATCGAATACCTCGACAAGTTCGTCGTGGTTTATCTGGATGATATCCTTGTGTACTCCAAGAATAAAGAAGAGCATGTGGAACATCTCCGACTTGTTCTGGAAAAACTTTGAGAGCATCAACTATATGACAAGTATTCCAAGTGTGAGTTCTAGTTACCCGAAGTAACCTACCTTCATTATGTGATCCCCAAGGATGGTATTGTCTTCAACCCCGAGTGATTTCAGGCTATTATGGATTGGACTCCTCCAAATAATGTCAAACAAGTGAGAATTTTTCTTGGACTCGCTAGCTATTGCCATCAATTTGTCGAGAACTTCTCCAAGATCGCCAGGCCTCTGACTGGTCTGCTTCACAAAGGTGTCAAGTTTGAATGGACAGAAAAGTGCCAAGAAAGTTTCCAAGCACTCAAAGACAAGTTGACTTCTGCCCCAGTACTTGCTCCTCCAGATACTAAGAAGGATTTCGTCATTTACTATGACGCTCCACATCAAGGATTAGGTTGTGTCCTAATGCAAGAACACGGAGTAATTGCTTATGCCTCTCGTCAGTTGCACCCTCATGAAGAGAACTACCCATTTCATGACCTCGAGATTGCTGCTGTCGTACATGCACAGAAACAGTGGCGACATTACCTCCTCAGTAATCGTTGTGAGATCTTCACCGACCACCAAAGTCTGAAGTATCTGTTTACCCAGCCAGACCTGAACCTCCATCAGCAGAGATGGATGGAGATGGTAGCATATTTTGACTTGGGTATTTCCTATACACGAGGCAAGGCTAAGGTAATGGTTGATGCCTTGAGCCTCAAGTCATATTGCAACCATCTCGAGGTTTGCAAAGTTCAGCCCTCGCTTGATGAGGAATTCAGAAAGCTAAACATCCATATTGTTCCTCCAGGTGCACTCACTCCCCCTCCTAAGGAGTTCTGCAAGATGAACCTCCGTGTTATTCCTCAGGGTTCCCTCAATACCCTGGTTGTCGAACCAGCTCTCGTGGAGAGCATCAAGAGATTGCAAAAGTACGACTCTCAAGTTGAGAAGATTAAGCACTACCTCGCAGAAGGAAGGCCCTCGTTCTTCACTGTTGAAGATGATGACACCTTGTTCTCTAAAGCTCTCCTAGTGGTTCCTTCAAAAGACAACCTGGATATGATTCAAGAAGTTATGAAAGAAGCTCAGGATACGCCTCTGTCTATTCATTCGGGTAGCACCAAGATGTACCAAGACATTCGTCAAAGATTCTAGTGGTCAAACATGAATCAAGACATTGCTCGCTATGTTGCTGAATGTGACGTTTGTCGTCATATCAAAGCAGAACATCAAAGGCCTGCTGGAACTCTGCAACATATCTCTATTCCTGAATGGAAATGGGACCATGTTGAAATGGACTTCGTCACTGGATTTCCCAAATCGCAGAAAGGTAATGATGCTATTCTTGTTGTCATTGACCGGCTTTCCAAGGTTGCACATTTTCTGGCCGTCAAAGAAACGATCACTGCTAGTCTGCTGGGAACCCTATATATCTCCAGAATTGTTTCACTTCACGGTATTCTGCTGGTAATTAGCTTAGACCATGGAAGCTTATTCACTTCCAGATTCTGGGCAAGTTTCCAAGAAGCTATGGGAACTCAATTGTCTTCCAGCACTGCTTTTTACAGGACAAGTTGAACGTGTCAATCAAGTTCTCGAAGACATGCTTCGAGCTTGTGTCATTTCCTTCGGCAAGAAATGGGAGGAATCTCTCCCGTATGCTGAGTTCTCCTACAACAATAGCTATCAAACTAGTCTGAAGATGTTATATGGACGAAAGTGTCGAACCCCTCTGAACTTGTCAGAAACTGGGGAACGTCCACTCTTTGGTCCGGATATTATCCAACACGCCGAAGAACAAGTCCGCGTAATCCGCAAGAATCTGAAGACTGCTTAGTCACGTTAAAATAGTCAGTATAACCATCATCATAAAGACATGGTCTATCAACCTGGCGAAAAGGCTTATCTTCGAGTTACACCAACGAAGGGTGCTCACAGCTTCGGGATCAAGGGCAAGCTAGCTCCACGCTATATTGGTTCTTTCACTATTCTCGAAAGGCGTGGAAAAGTGGCATACCACCTTGAGCTTCCGTTCAACCTTTCTCAGGTTCATGATGTGTTCCACGTGTCACAACTCCGCCGCTGCTTCAAGGACCCAATCCGAGCAGTGGATCATCAAATGTTAGAGTTGCAACAGGACCTCTCCTATAAAGAGGATCCGGTCCGCATTCTTGACCAAGCTGAACACCACACACGTCAGAAGGCGATCGAGTTCCTCAAGGTCCAGTGGTCGCATAACTCTGAAGATGAATCCACCTGGGAACGCGAGGATCGCCTGCGTGATGAATACCCCGAACTGTTTCCTTCTACCTCCTAAATCTCGGGACGAGATTTCCTGTAGCAGAGGGGAATTGTAACACCTGGATAATTATGCTACAGTAATCTTCTGCTAATGATACCACATCATCATATTACTATTGCTAATCTTCGCTTTATCCAAATCGCAATTCAAATTAAAATCGAGTTTAAAGTCAAAATTCAAATTTTGTCAAACGTGCAAACTAAAATGTTCAAACAGTGGTAAATATTCCATAGCAAATTATGGTAGTGACCCAATATTTTTATGAGGTGTTTTAAGGCTCTAAACCAGGTAAAACGAAAGCTAAAAATTAAACTGAAACATTAAAAGAAAAAGAAGAAAATGAAAAGGGGAAACCCCCTGGACCCTGGCCCAACTGGGCCTCAGCCCAGCCGGTCGGCCCAACCCCACCTGCCTAGTACCCCCTGAGGCCGAAACCCTAACCCCTACCCAATCCCCACTCTCCCCACTCTCTCCCTCGCTCCTCCCCCACTTCCTCTGCCCCCCCCCAATTGGATCAGGAGGATCGAGTTACGCCCTGCCGCCTGGACGTCACTGCCCCCTGGCGCCGGCGCGATGACCGCACCCCGCCACCTCGATGCCGGCACCCATCCATGGTGCTGCCCCACCCAGTCATCGGGCCTCCTCCACACCGTCGTCGAATGCCACCACCTCGCCGCGTCGTCATCGTCACGTCATTGACCATCGCCGCCCCAAGCTCCGGTGCCTCCCCAAGCTCACTTTAGCACACCTACAGGGCCTCGTGAGCCCTCTTCGCCTTCCCCTCTTCCTCCCAGCCGGACGCCGTAGTCGTCCTGCCTTGCCGCGCTGAGACGCGCACCCCCATGCCCATGTTTAAAAAAACAAAAACAAAATAATAATTAATTAACTTAATTAATCATGTTAATTAACCTAATTAACTTTTTAACGAATTAAAAATATTAATTACTTGTTAGTCTATGACAGAATGGCCCCACACGTCAGGGTAGACTTTGGTCAAACCTGTTGACCACTGACGTCATGATGACGTCATGCCGATGCAATAACCCATTTTAGATTTAATAATAATTCCAGGAATTCAATAAAACTTCTAAAAATAATATAAAATAAACTGAAGCTCGGATGAAAAAGTTTTATATATGAAAGTTGCTCAGAACGACGAGACGAATCCGAATACACAATCTGTTCGTCTGCCTCACGTACCTAGCATAGCGAACATGCAACCTTCTCCCTCCGTTCCGTTTGTCCGAAAAGGCCAAACTTCGGGAAAACTCTCCCGGATGTTTCCATTCTTCCCCGGTATCATGTAGCACTATGATAGATCACCCCTAGCTCTACCTGTTTGTCTTGTTATGCATCTGTTTGCTTGTATTTACTGTTTCTTCCCCTTCTTCTCTGATAGACCCCGACACCCAAGTCGATGCCTCTATGATTGACTACGTCGTCGACAACTCTTCTTCCCTTTCAGCGGAGCTTCCAGGCAAGCCCCCCCTTTCATCATCCTAATATCGCCCATTACATTCTCTCATGCTTGCATTAGATTTTGCTACTTCAATTGATTGCTCCTATTCTGATCCATAGCCTGCTTTTGTATCTGTTGTTGTACCTTACCTGCTTATCATAAACTGCTTAGTATAGGTTGGTTAGGGATCCATCAGTGACCCCTACCTTGTCCTTGTTGCCCCGGCTTCATCATCGACGACTCGATCAACGTGATTGATGGCCAGATCCGATGCCTCAATTCACATCACACCCCTTTTGTTACTCGATTCTGCGGAGCTATTATCGACTGCTGAGGGTGATACCTCATAACACACTTCTGATGATGACTCTGTAGTGTAGTTATTCGATCGCGGTCATCGAGGGTGATTCCTCCTTGACCACTCCCGATATGACTCTATCGTGCAACCGCTCAAGTGTGAACCTCGAGGGTGGTTCCTCTTACGTTCACCTTAATGATTACATCGAGTGGAATCCACCGAGGGTGATTCCTCGGGTTTCCCTCCTTGATGTTTTTGACACACGGTTACCTTGACTTTACTTGAGACCATTGTTGAAGTCGGGTCGGCCCTGAGGGGTACCCGCGAGTTGATGTGAAAGTCAGGCGGGCCCGTAGAGCACCCGTGAGTTTCCTACGTGGCGCGGTCGGGAAGTTTGGGCCCTTGCCGTAAGTCCACGAGATGGGGCGACGGGGTCACATTATCGTGAGTCTCTGCTCGTCTCCGCGAGCCCCCAATACACTAACAGGTTTCGGTATTTGTTCTGAGTTGGCCTTTGGCCTTTACGCACTAACCACCATGCGAGAATAGATATGGGCCTCGACGTCGCAGTATCAGCCGAAGCTTTGTCAGACGTCCAGTTCAGCATTTTGGGCTTGTCGGGCCAGTGCCATCCAGTATGAGGTGGTGCTCATCCCGGCTCGCCGCACAACGACCCGGAGTGCAATGGGCGATGCGCCCAGACCCCGGAGTTCTTAGGATGTAGACCGGCGGGGACCTCTCTACTGAGCCTAGGTAGGGCTGCGACGTGTTGATCTTCCGAGGCCGGGCATTGACCTAGAAAAGTGTGTCCGGCATGAGTAATCAAGCATGTTGGAAAACATGGTGCACCCCTACAGGGAAGATTATCTATTAATAGTCGTGTCCATGGTAACGGACGTCCAGACTTATATCCTGATCTATTACAACTATAAATAGATACTTGAGATATGTGGCCCCGGGATTGCTTTCTCGCAGGGAGTCGAGGAAGGATCTCTGGGCGTTAATGCTACAACATGTTTGTTAAAAATAAACTGCTATTCTTTACTCTTCTACTTGCTGCAAGATGCTTGCAGCTGCTTGAAGATGCTAGTCCTTGATAGGCTAGGCCTTCCCACCTTATTCTGGCTTTCTGCAGTTCAGTCCACAAACACATACCTTCCTTTGATGCCAACGCATATTTAGTATAGATCTGATGCTTGCGAGTACATTGGATGAGTACTCACGGTTGACTTTCTACCCCTTTGCCCCCTTCTTTCTTCTTTCCGATTGTTGCAACCAGTTGGTGGATCCCAGGAGCCAGATGCCACCGCCGACGGATACTACTACATGGAGGCCGCCGAAGACCAAGAGTAGTTAGGAGGTCCCAGGCAGGAGGCCTTGCCCCTTCGATTATTATTGCTTTTGTGCTTGCCGTCTTAAGGCAGTCTTGTTTAACTTATGTCTGCACTCAAGTATTTGTTGCTTCCACTGGCTCTTGTGTATCGAGCTATGTATTCGAGCCCTCGAGGCCACCTGGCTTGTAATACGAAGCCTACATTATTTCATTTTGTGTCTAGACTTGTGTTGTGATATCTTCCCATGAGTCCCTGATCTTGATCGTACACATTTGTGTGTATGATTAGTGTACGATTGAATCGGGGGCGTCACATCAGCACACGTTCAGCTCGATAACGTCCTCGCCTTCTCGATCCAGCAAGAGAGGCAAAGTAGTAGATGATTTCTGGCAGCACGACGGTGTGGTGATGGGGTGATGAAACTATCCGCAGAACTTCGCCAAGCGCAACAGACGTGGACGGAGGAGGAACTAGAACTAGAGGGAGAGGGGCGCCGCACACGGCTTGGGGGGATTGTGGTGTGTGTTGCCCCTATCCCTCATCTCATATATATATATATATATATATATATATATATATATGGGGGGGAGGAGGGGCTGCCCTAGGGCGTGCCCCAAGGGGCCGGTGGCCACCCTGGGCGCATGCCTAGGCGCGCCCCCCTTTCCTTCCCGAGGGGGAATAAGAAGGTAGGAGGGGGCCGAAGGTTGTCCTACCCTTAGGCGCTCCACCCTCTTTCCTTCCCTAAGGGATGACGGCCTAGAGGTGGGGCGTACAAGCCCCTTGTGGGCTCGTGTGCTTCCCTCGTTGGCCCAATAAGCCCAATAACTTCCCGTAGGTCTCCCGGAACCCCTTCTGGTGATCCGATAAATACCTGGTGCATTCCAAAACCTTTTTGGAGACCAAATAGTATCATCCGATATATCAAGCTTTACCTTCGGATCACTTTGGAGCTACTCGCCATGTATGTGATCTCATACAGGACTCCGAACAACATTCAGTCACCAATTCACATAACTCATATAATACACTATATATATATATATCATCAATGAACGTTAAGCGTGCAGACCCTACAGGTTTGAGAATGATGTAGACATGACCAAGACACTTCTCCGGTCAATAACCAATAGTGGGACCTGGATGCCCATATTGGATCCTTCATATTCTATGAAGATCTTTATCAGTCAAACCTTTATGACAACATAAGTAGTTCCCTTTGCCTGTCGGTATGTTACTTGCCCAAGATTCGATCGTCGGTATCTCCATACCTAGTTCAATCTCGTCACCGGCAAGTCTCTTTAGTCGTTCCATAATACATCATCTTGCAACTAACTCCATAGTCACTCTGCTTGCAAGATTTGTCGACGTTCTGGGACCGGGGGTGCCCAGTCTTGCCTGCCTGCGGCCCAAGGCGTGGCTCCACCAATGGCCTGGCACGTCCCATCTTCAGCAGCAACAACTCAAGACCCTCGCGAGGGGCCAAGCCTCGCAATGCGGATGACGCCAAGACCTCCCTGAGGGCACCCTCACTAGGCTGGCTCCTGAGGAGCAGAGATATCTATGCAGGGACTACCTCACGAGGTTCACGTGACGTGAGCCATGACGACCAAGGCCAGGCGGGCGCTAGCAGGCGTAGTGTACCAGTTTCCTCTTTGGTGCTAAGGAGGCAAGCGCACGCACGGGGTCGCAAGGAATCAGTAAAAGGTTTCCATATCGGTGCAACGAGACCAAGGCCACCAGGACGGAGGTCATCGCGGAGCCCACATCAGCATCACCACCAGCACCTTTGGCAGGCGAAGACCACCTTTTGTCAGGATAACTTGTACTAGTTGTCCCCCTTCAAACTTGGCCGTTGTGGGATCCCTTCCCGCCTAACATTTGGGAAGAGGGCCAAGGCCACTATAAATAGGACCTAGCCAACACCGTAGTATAGGATCGACTGATCGAGCAGAGAGGATCGACTGATCAAGCAGAGAATCGACTAATCGAGTAGAGAGAGAGAAGGAGGATCCGGAATTAGATTCATTCAACCCTAACGACTCGCCAGTTAATCGAGCCCAAGAACACCTCACCTCCTAAGGTGGTTCATCCGTTGTACTAGTTCATCCCTATCCCCTTGAGGAAATCCACCCACAAACTGGAGTAGGGTATTACACCGCGAGGTAGCCCGAGCCAGTATAAACCCTCGTGTCTCTTGTTCTTTGGGTCCGCCGATCTAGGCCGTGGAATCGTTGAGTGAGTGAGCGAGGAAGAGAGTGTTGTTCGTGCGCGCCCCAGAGTTCGAACCTCACAAGGGTTTGCCGGAACCCGTAATCCAACATTCGACGCACCAGGTAGGGGTGCGCTGAAGCCTTTCTTCCATCGATCGACGCACCACTCCTCCACCGCATCCATGGCTGACGTTGGTCGGGCCCGCGCTGAGCGCCGGGCCGCCCTTGCCGCTCGCGTCTCCCAGACGGCGCCCGTCGGCGGACCTCCCCGTCGTTCTCCATCACCCACTGCCAACACAGCCACCGACCCGGCAGGAAACGAGCAGCAAGCTTCGTCGCTGCACCCATCTATGTGGCGGGATGGACGCACCGCCACCCTGTCGTTCACTCCGGCCGGCTCGTTGTCCCTCGCTCGTCGCAGGCCTGCGGACGCGCAGGCCGCGCTGCTCATGGCGCGCGAGCTCCTGCTTACCGCCCCGTCGACGACCTCTACGAGGACTGGCTAGACTGCAACGCCGAGCTCGTCAGCGCCACTGGGGGCTCCCCCGCGCCGTCTCTCTCGCTGCCTCATCCTCCACCTGCTGCGAGTGATGTAGCCCGTGGAACCCCTCCGCCACCTCCACATCAAGACGTCGCCCTCGCACCAAGATGCGAGGCCCCGTGGCACGACCCACCGCGCAGGGCACCCACGCGTGAGGAAGGAATCTACCGGGAAATCCCGTGCCGCAAGAAGAAGCTCCTGCACTCCCCGCACCACCACGTCAAGACCGTGCGCCGCCCGTGGTGGCGGCGCGTGGTTACCAAGACCAGGCTCCACCTCCACGACGGGCTCTGGTTACAATGGCGGTTGCCATGCCTTCACCCCGAGCTGTGCAGCGCTATCCGGCCCGGCAAGTTCAAGCCCGATCTGCCTCCGCGCTACGACGGCACCCTCGACCCTGCTGAGTTCTTGCAGCTCTACGAGCTAAGCATCGAGGAAGCCAACAGCGACGAGAAAGTTATGGCGAACTGGTTTCCCATGGCTCTCAAAAGACGGCGCGCGCTCATGGCTCTTGAACCTGCCCACGGGGTCGATCTCCTCCTGGGGAGAGATGCGCGAACGCTTCGTCGCCAACTTCCAAGGCACTCATGACCGCCCGCCTGCCGCTGGTGACCTACGGTGCATCAAGCAGCAGCCAGGGGAGACCCTGTAGAAGTACATCCAGCATTTCAACAGTGTTCGTCTCAAGATCCTCAAGGTGACAGACGAGGCCATCATCTCTGCATTCTCTGATGGCGTCTGTGATGTCAAGATGAAGGAGGAGCTCGCCATACACTAGGACATGTGCACAGCTCTGGAGATATTCAACATGGCGACCAAGTGCGCAAGAGCTGACGAGGGACGCCTCTTCCTGCTCGAGCTTCTAGCCACCGACCCAGAAGACAAGAAGGCCAAGGCCAAGGACGTGAAGTGCAAGGGGGCTGACGTGCTCGCGGCGGAGCCGGAGATGAAGCGCGGCTTCGACCACCCTGGGTCATCCAAGGCCAACTGCTCGTTCTGTGCCTTCCACAACGTGTATAGCCACAACACCAACGACTATCAGGAGCTCAGGGCCATCCACGAGGGCGCTTGGGTCGATGCCCCGAGCGCAACGACCGAGGCTACAGCCATGGAGGAGGCCGAAGTGGAGGACGCTAGGACGACCGCGGCCCCCATCAGGAGTGGCGCGACCGGCCTCGCGAGGATTGCTGGCAGGACCAGCCTCGCTAGGGCGCCTGGAGGGACAAGCCTCGCGAGGACTGCCCTTAGGGAAATGCTGGCTTCCCTCCGTTGCCGCCACGACCAAGGAGGAACGATGACCATCACTAGGACAAGGGGGCTGGGGGCTTCCAGGAACCTCATGTCGTCTCCTCCGTCCTAGGCGGCGCTCAGGCCCCAGCCTCCTGGCGCATGTTCAAGTGGTTTGCTCGTGAGGTGAACGCAGCCCTCCCCAGGCTCGAGGCCACACGCCCGCTCAGGTGGTCCAAGTACACCATTACCTTCTGCTCATCCGACCAGCTCAAGTGCGTGGCAACTGCCGGCGCCCTCCTGATGCTCTGCTCGTCCATCATCAACAACGTCCTCGTCACCAAGACCCTCATCGACGGCGACGCAGGACTGAATGTCCTTTCCGTCGAAATGTTCAACCGCATCCAAGTGTCGTATGATCAGCTGTAGCCAACCAATCGCTTCTCAGGAGTGACCGACGGCTCCACCAACCTGATACGGCAGGTCCGCCTCCCTGTCACCTTCGGCAAGTGCGACAACTACCGCACCGAGCTCATCGACTTCGACGCCGCCCACATCCGCCTGCCATACAACGCCATCCTTGGGTATCCAGCCTTGGCCAATTTTATGGTAGTGACTCATCACGGCTAGAATGTCCTCAAGGTGCCAGGAAGCAGTGGCGTCATCACGGTTGCCTATAAGGAAAAGGACGCGGTGTGCTCTCTCGAGCGCGCCTACCAGGCTGGGGCGACCGAAGACCCAGATAACGAAGGCAACGTCTACCCTCCGGAGGCTATCCCAAAGAAGAAGAAGCCGTTGCACAGTCAGGGGCTTCAGGAGAGCGGTGTCTCCAACGGCACCACCTCAGGACCCGTGCCCGTGGACGGGGTGCCTCCCTCTCTCGCCTAGGAAGATGCACCCGGTGCCCTTCTTAGGCTGGGCTCTGGGGCTCTTTTCTGGAGGGCCTCTGACCTAGCCAATATCACGAGGGAGGCGCTAGGGGATCACGTGGAGGCATGCTTCAATGCACGCTTCCTTCATGAGGGCACAAGCCGTGGAGTGCCTGGTACTCAGGAGTTCATCACCAAGGCGATCGAGGAGCTTCAAGAGGCGAGAATCATACGCGGCAACCGTCGATCACCACCTAGAGCAGCTCCTCGTCCTAGCGAGGATGACGAGCTACGCGTCTGCATCGATGTCCCAGGACTCAACAGGGCAGCATCACAGGAGCGTTTCTGGCCTTCGCACGTTGGTCAGTGCGAGGGTCCACCTCACAACTATGTTCGCATGCCATTCGGCCTGCCGAATGCGGCTGTCACCTCTCAGCACCACCTGAGGAGCATTCTGGCGGCTCAGGAGGCCTGACATCATGCAGTCCTGGCGGAGATGGCGACGGTTCTTCGTGAGCCTCATAGGCCCCCAAGGCCTCCCGAGGCTCTGGACCCAGGCGGCTCATGAGGAGCAACTCCTTCGACATGCTTCTTCAGCCACTTCAGCATCCCTTCAACAACGGTACCAGGTGACTCTTTCCCATTCGTTCAGTTGGGGGCGCCCCTCGGGCAGCATTATTGTCGGCGTTCTGGGAACGGGGGTCCCCAGACTTGCCTGCCTGCGGCCTGCGGCGTGGGTCAAGTGGGGGCCCAGCGCGGCCCATCTTCATCAGCTCAAGCTCAAGACCCTCGTGAGGGGCCAAGCTTCGTGGGGCGGACGACAGAAAGCTTCCTCAGAGACAGCCTCATCACGCAGGCTCGCGAGGAGGCGGAGAGATCAAGGCAGGGGTACCTCGCGAGGAACCCGTGACGCAAGCCATGACGATCGAGACCAGGCGGGCGCCGGCCTGCGCAGTGTCCTTGTTTCCCCTTTAGTGCAAAGGGGGCAAGCGCAGGCCAAGGCATCGGGCAAAGGTTGCCATTCCGGTGCAACGAGACCAACACTAGTAGAGCGGCAGGACGGAGGTCACCGTGGAGCCCAAGATGGCGTCATCACCAGTAGTTTTGGCAGCCGAAGACTACCTTTGGTCAAGATAACTTGTACTAGATGTTCCCCTTCAAAATGGCCAATTGTTGGCACCCTTCCTGCTCATTTTTTTGGAGAGGCCCAGGGCCTCTATAAGTAGAACTAGCCACACAGAGTAGAGGGACATCTAGAAATCTGGTAGAGCCCTAGCAGAGAGAGAGGGAGAGGCGACTGAACTCACCCTAGCAGTTCATCGCACCAGCTCAAGAACAACTCTCGCGAGGCTATTCTTCCCTTGTCCTGTTCATCAGCTGCCCCTGAGGCAATCCACCACACCTCACACTGGAGTAGGGTATTACACCACAACGGTGTCCCGAACCAGTATAAACCTTGTGTCTCTTGTGTTTTTATTGTTTCCAGTTTAGATCACGCGAGGAGATCGATAGGGGAGACATCTCGGCGTGCACCCCAGTGTTTGAACCTCAAGGGTCTGCCGAAACCCAAAATCCGACATTTGGCGCGCCAAGTAGGGGTGCACCGGAGTCCTCCCTCCCGGCGACCCGCTCTCCCCCAACATCGCATCCCGCCCTCATGGCGGACAACGCGCCGCCCGCTCCAGCAACGGATGCCGACACTGGGGCCAGGGGGCTCCGGGCCTTGGCCCCCGCCTTGCGACAGGTGAAGTGGCCATGCAAGTTCAGGCCCGAGACGTCGCCGCGCTACGACGGCGCGACGGACCCGATGATTTTCCTGCTGGCGTACGAGGAGGCCGTCCTCAGAGCCGGGGGCGACGACCGGGTAATGGCCAACTGATTACCCATGGCCCTCACCGGCATCCCGCGAGCGTGGCTCCTCCACCTGCCGACGGCCTCTGTCACCTCCTGGGAGGAGCTGCGCGACCTCTTCCTCGCCCGTTTCGCCGCACCAGCGTCGCCCGTCGTCGCAGCTCTCCTGGGTGGCTCCCAGGCACCACCCTCGAGCCATCATGTCAAGCCGTTCACCCGCCGGATCAGCACCGCCTCCAAGCACCGAGAAGCCCCCCCGGGCTGGGTGGCACCCGAGGCCGATCTAACCTTCGACTCGGAGGACCACCCCTTCAAACCCATTGGTTCGGGGGCGCTCCCGATGCTGTGCACTCCCACCATCTGCCAAGTGGCCGTCACCAGGACCCTCATCGATGGTGTTGCTGGCCTCAACGTGCTCTTGGTGGAGGCCTTCAGCCTCCTCCACGTGCCGTAGGAGCGGCTCCAACCCAGCAAGCCTTTCTCGGGCATCGGAGCCGGTTCCACCGCCTCATTGGGACAGATCCGCCTCCCAGTGACCTTCGGCACCTGCAACAACTTCCGCACGGAGCTGATCGACTTCGACATCACCCCCGTTGGCCTCCCCTACAATGCCATCCTCGGCTATCCGGCCTTGGCTCGGTTCATGGAAGCAACTCACCCGGCGTACAACCTCATGAAGATGCCTGGGAGCAGTGGCATCCTCATCGTGTCAGGAGACGCAAAGGATGCGCTGCAGGTGCTCCAGCTTGTTTCCAGGGAGGCCGCGGTGGCGCAGCCCACTAGCACCGACGCCCTTGAGCCCAAGGGGGCTGCGCCGGCTAAAAAGAAGCAGCTATTCACCCAAGACAAGGTGGAAACCAAGCAAGTACCAATTGACAAGGATGGGTCCACTAGCGCCACCTTCACCAGAGGGGCCAACCTCAAGCCCGAGTAGGAGGAGGCCCTAGTGAGGTTCCTGCGTGCGAACAAGAAGGTATTCGCGTGGGAACCTGATCAGTTAGAAGGGGTCCCAAGGGAAGTGATTGAGCATCACCTCAACAGGTGCCCCAATGTGCGCCCCGTGAAGCAGAAGGTAAGGCGGCAGTCTACTGAGAAACAGGCTTTCATCGTTCAAGAGACCCAGAAGCTAGAGGCGGCAGGAGTTATCCGCGAGGTCCGCTACCCTAATTGGCTGGCTAATCCGGTTGTTGTGACAAAAAAGGGAGGAAAGGAGCGCACGTGCGTCGACTCCACCAACCTCAACAAGGCCTGCCCGCAGGATCCATCTCCGCTCCCCCGCATTGACCAGATAGTCGACTCCACCGCAAAGTGTGACTTATTGTGCTTCCTGGATGCCTTCTCGGGCTATCACCAGATCAAGATGGCGGTAGAAGACGTGGAGAAGACGGCTTTATTGACCCCGTGTGGAGTGTACTGCTATACGTGCATGCCGTTTGGGTTGTGTAACGCAGGCGCGACCTTTCCGCGGCTGATGCACATCGCCTTAGGCCGGCAGCTCGGGAGGAACGCTGAAGCTTACGTTGATGACATTGTGGTGAAGTCTCGTGAGGCAAGAACCCTGATACAGGAACTGGAAGAAACCTTTGCAAGCCTCAACGAAGTGGACCTACGGCTCAACCCGGAGAAGTGCGTGTTTGGAGTCCCCTCGGGCAAGCTCCTGGGTTTCCTCGTATCCCACAGGGGCATCGAGGCCAACCCGGAGAAGGTAAAGGCAGTCGAAGACATGAGCCCACCGAGGACCCTCAGAGAAATGCAGAAGCTCACCGGGCGTGTGACTGCGCTGGGGCGCTTCATCTCCAAGCTGGTGGAACGAGCGCTGCCCTTCTTCAAGCTGATGAAGAAAAAGGGCCCCTTCGAATGGAATGAAGAGGCCGACAAGGCATTCCAAGACCTCAGGAGGTACCTTACAAGTCCTCCAGTGATGGTAGCTCCGCGTCCTCGGGAGCCCCTGGTGCTCTACCTTCCGGCCACCCCCTACTCCGCTAGCGCAGCCCTGGTGGCGGTCAGGGAGGAGCGCTGTGCCGAGGATGCATCGACTGTCCAAACTGAAGCAAAGCAGAGCCAGGAGGGCCTCGCGAAGGCAGCAACCGCAGCCGGAAAGGAACAACCGCAGCAGGAGAACGCACCTGGAGCAGGAGAGGCCTCTTTAGGTGACCAAGCCGACTGGCGAGACCCCGTTCTTCCTCGTCTACGGAGCAGAGGCTGTTCTCCCTCATGAGGTCAGGCGTTGCTCCGCGCGGGTCCTGGCATTCGACGAGATGCAGCAGGACGCCATGCGGGGGACGAATCTCGTGCTGGGGGAGGAACGCTGTCGAGAAGCCGCGCTGCGAGCGACAAGGTATCAACAGGCGCTGCGACGATACCACTGCCGCAACATCCGCCCCAGAACTCTTGAGGTAGGGGATCTCGTGCTCAGACGGGGTCTCTCCAGGGAGGGGCTGCACAAGCTCTCTCCCATGTGGGAGGGCCCATTCAAGGTTGTTCATGTTTCCAGGCCTGGCTCTGCGCGCTTGGAGACCCCGGAGGGGGTACCCGTCCAGAACGTGTGGAACATTCAACATCTCCGGAGGTTCTATCCCTGGGAGAGGCCTAGCGCCTAGGAAAGGCCTGGTGCCTGTGTAGAAGGCGAATGCCTGTGAAGCCACTGCGTTTTGGAAAAGGCCTGGTGCCTGTGAAGAAGGCGAATGCCTGTGAAGCTGGTGCGTTTTGGGAAAGGCCCGGTGCCTGTGAAGAAGGCGAATGCCTGTGAAGCTGCTGTGTTTTGGGAAAGGCCCGGTGCCTGTGAAGCTGCTGCGTTTTGGGAAAGGCCCGGTGCCTGTGAAGAAGGCGAATGCTTGTGAAGCTGCTGCGTTTTGGGAAAGGCCCGGTGCCTGTGAAGAAGGCGAATGCCTATGAAGCTGCTGCGTTTTGGGAAAGGCCCGGTGCGTGTGAAGAAGGCGAATGCCTGTGAAGCTGCTGCGATTTGGGAAAGGCCCGGTGCCTGTGAAGAAAGCGAATGCCTGTGAAGCTGCTGCGTTTTGGGAAAGGCCCGGTGCCTGTGAAGAAGGCAAATGCCTGTGAAGCTCGCTGCCCGTGACACTCTCATGTAATAATGAGTGGGGCTGTACATGCCCCGGAGTCTCCGGAGTGCCGCCCTCGGGCCTCGGAGGCTCCCGCCCACGCCCAGCGGCAGCACTTAGCTCCGCGCTGGTGAGAAGACATCGAAGACTAGAATAGGTGCCGGACGCGGCTTTGCCATTTGCTTTCTGCAGTTGGCTTGTTTATTCCCGTTTGAAGTTTTATTGGAGTTGCTGACGTTCCTAGCTTGTGACTCTTTGTCTTTCTCGCTCGCTGGCCTCGTTTTCTCTAGCACAAGTCTCACGAGGGAGGTTCGCGGGCGCCCTCGCGAGTGTTTTCTGCCCTGATCGTTTGGAGCTTTCCTATCTGAGTCCTCTGCGGGAGCACCCCACCCAGTCCGTGCCCCACGGGCATCGCGACAAGAGCGCAGGACCTGGGCCGATCGCCCCCACAACCAAGACAGTAAGTTACCCCTCCTACTGATCCTTGCAGGGCACGAAGCGCACGAGGAGGCCACAACCTCGGGAGGCGAGGACCGCGCCAAGCCCCCACCAAGCTAAAATAGTTCCCGCACGTGGGTGCGCGGCATGGAAACACAACACAGAAATAGCGGAAACAGCGCGATGGCTAAACAGCAGCAGTTCTAACACGCCCCCGCGGGGCCCTACATTACTTTCTGTTTTTGCGCAGGGTAAGAAAGAAAGCAAAACAGGCGCGATTCGTCCTGCGCCAGCCCACAGCAAAGGCTCGAGCTGCTCTTGGGGCTCAGGCGGATCCCTCCTCTCGCTTCACCGGGGCGCGACGGCGGGCTAACCCGCTACCTTCACCCAGGCAGGCGCGACGGCGCCGGGGCTGGTCGCGGCCATCGCTGGAGGAGCTGCTGCCTGAGAGGGGGTCGCCACAGCTCAGCGAACCCCAAGCACTGCCGACTGTACGCCAGTAGACATCTTCATCCTGGTCAGTGACGGGGCTGGGCAGGCGGCCGCGGTCGTCGTCGGGCCGCACCCTACACGGCGACCATCTTCCCCGAACACCCTCACGTAGAGGGTGGCGTCGCCATCAAACTTGAAGTACAGGGTGCAACACCGGCCCAGGCCACGCGTGTGGGCAAACATTTGCCAGCCGCGGGTCAGGGCCCCATTCCTAGAAACGGAGACTTCCAGCGAAGCCCAGGAGGCCCTACTGCAGCAGCCGTCTGCATGGAGCCAGAAGCCGCACCGAGTGCTGGCCGGCAGTTCATCTACGAACAAACAGGGGAGCTGGAGCCAGGTCCTGGGTGGGTCCGCCGACCACACGACGAACTCTGGCAGCATCTCCGCAGAGCGAAAGCGCGGCCTAGGGGGACGCACACCCACGGCGTGCCCCACGTCGGCAACCGGGCGCTCACCATCGTGCAGGGAACAGCCTCCATGGTCGCGGGAGGCCACCGTGGGGACCGTGGTATAAATGCGAGCGCGGCCTCGGCCGTGCTTGGTCGGGGGGGGGGGGAGTCAGGCCCTTCCTGGGGGGCCCTTCCTTTCTCCGCGGCCGAGAATCTCTTTGGGGCCATGGGGACGGTGAGTAGCCAAGAAGAAGAAAAGGAGCAGCAAGAAGGGACGGGCTGAAGGGGCTCACGCAACCCCGTACTTATAGCTGGAGGAGACCAACCGCCGAGCACCGCGATCGCAGGTAATCATGACTGGTCTCTCTGCCTGCAGGGACTTGTCAAGTCGTGCGGCCGCCGAGGCGTCATGGGGAAGCACAGACGCCCACGTCCAGTCAACAGCCACGCGGCGCCCAAGACCGCAGGCTGTTGGGGCCCTCGGCGCTTCGCGCTTACCCCTTCGCTTTCCCGCCAGGCCAAGCCCGGGCGCGCCTTGGGCCCGGGGGCTACTGTCGGCGTTCTGGGAACGGGGGTCCCCATACTTGCCTGCCTGCGGCCTGCGGCGTGGCTCAAGTGGGGGACCAGCGCGGCCCATCTTCGTCAGCTCAAGCTCAAGACCCTCGCGAGGGGCCAAGCCTCGCGGGGAGGACGACAGAAAGCTTCCTCAGAGGCAGCCTCATCAGGCAGGCTCGCGAGGAGGCGGAGAGATCAAGGCAGGGTACCTCGCGAGGAACCTGTGACGCAAGCCATGACGATCGAGACCAGGTGGGCGCCAGGCGGGCGCCGGCCTGCGCAGTGTCCTTGTTTCCCCTTTGGTGCAAAGGGGGCAAGCGCAGGCCAAGGCATCGGGAAAAGGTTGCCATTCCGGTGCAACGAGACCAAGACCAGCAGAGCGGCAGGACGGAGGTCACCGTGGAGCCCAAGACGTCGTCATCACCAGTACTTTTGTTAGCCGAAGACCACCTTTGGTCAGGATAACTTGTACTAGATGTTCCCCTTCAAAATGGCCAATTATTGGCGCCCTTCCCGCTCATTTTTTGGGTTGAGGCCCAGGGCCACTATAAGTAGAACTGGCCACACAGAGTAGAGGGACATCTAGAAATCTGGTAGAGCCCTAGCAGAGAGAGAGAGAGGGAGAGGCGACTGAACTCACCCTAGCTGTTCGTCGCACCAGCTCAAGAACACCTCTCGCGAGGCTGTTCTTCCCTTGTATTGTTCATCAGCATCCCCTGAGGCAATCCACCAAATCTCACACTGGAGTAGGGTATTACACCACAACGGTGGCCCGAACCAGTATAAACCTTGTGTCCCTTGTGTTGTTCGTTGTTTCCAGTTTAGATCGCGCGAGGAGATTGGACATAGATCGGTAGGGGAGAGATCTCCATGCACACCCCAGTGTTCGAACCTCAAGGGTCTGCCGGAACCCGAAATCCGACAATTATCCCCAAGTCACACGGGCATGTCCCTACGACGTGTATCCCTTTTGCATGTCTATCTTACTCTATTGGGGGCGCCCCTCTGGCTGCATCATCCCCAGGCCACGTGGGTCCGTCCTTGCGGTATGTATATATCGTTCTTGCATTTATCCAAGCTATCTTGTCTCTCTTCATGAGATACTTCATGATTATCGCCTACCTGATTATTACCCATCGTGGCCTCCCGCGTTGCTGATCGGCCACTTGCTCATCCCGCAACGGGGGTTTCACATGCTGGCACGGCGCTTGTGCTTGGGTTCGTCCCTGCAATGCTGATAAACCTGTGCGATTGAGCTCTAGCTTGTGGCCCGCTCCCCGCATGTCACCTCACTAGATCCGCAGTGCTTTCATCTTCTTGCCGAAGGATTAATGGCAGGACAGCAAACACGGCTATGAGTTGCAGTCTCTCCTCGCACTAACCCACGGGAATCTACGGGGCGCGGTAATAGGTGGCATCGCCAGCCGTCCACCTCTCGCGTGATTTGCTTGCGCATTAAAGGGGGGCTCCTAAGCATTGCACCTCGGGAGCTCCTACTGACTCTCCGACCCTCACCCCCTGGCCTTGACCACGGCACCACGACCTGGCATACCAGCAGCGGCTGAGCTTGCTCGAGGGTCGGGACTCGAGGACGCAGAGCATTTTGATGAGCCGGCGTGATCCTCACTCAATGACACCACTGCTGAAGCGCGAACCGGACGCTGTACAAGGAACTACCTTGGCTCGGCAAGTTAAGTCTCATATTCGCATTAGCACGACATCGCAATTATAATTTTCAACTCAAGTAGCCTTGCTCCGGCAATGCCACCTTCCTTTTCTGTCTTCGGGACGTTGCTTGCATGCGAAAGGGGACCTCTTGAGCATCGCGCCTCAGGAGCTCTTATCGGACCTCGGGCCACTCACCTACTGGCCTTGACCACGGCATCGCGACCTGGCATACCAGTGACGGCTGAAGCCCGCCTGGGGACTGGTCCTGCCGGTGTAGAGCACTAAGGTACTGCGAGGCTGAAAAGGGGGGACAGAGCCAAAGCGATACGTGCGACCACAAGTATTTATAGAAGGAATGATAAACACCACAGCAAAAGTATTACGATTTCCATACACGCCCCCATGGCGTTTGTCTTGATTCCTCGCAGGGAACAAAAGAAGGAAATACTTCAAGGGTCCAAGCTACAGGCGTCATCGCCGATGCCATCATCAACAGTGGGCCACGAGGGGACCGACGCCAACCCCATCCAGATCATCAATGACGATGAGCTAACAGCGCCGCTGTGCTCCGGGTACGACGGGAGCTTGGTGGCACGTAGTTGTCGTCACTCTTCTCCAGAGACTCGTCAAGCTCGGGAGATTCGCTGGACTCCCATGAGTCGTCGCTGCTACTAGGGGAACCGCCGGCAGGTCCGGGGGCGGGCTCGACGCCCGCTGCCGCGCCGTCCCGGTGGCCCCCTCTAGGGCAGCACTCCAGGCGGCGACCTTCCTTGTCGAAGAACATGAAGAACATGGTGCAGGCGTCGTCGTACTCAAAGTGGATGGAGAGGGCCCCTTCCATGCAACAGATGCGGGCGACTTCACCCCAGCCACCAGCCATTAAGATCTTGCCCGAGGAGACGGCCTCGGCCTCCGCCCTGTTGCCACGGTGCTGCACTCGGCGTGCTGCAACCACAGCTCGAGCGGTCCTCTCGGCAGCATGTCTTCAGCAAAGAACTGAGGAAGCTTGATCCACGTGCTCGGTGGCATCGCCGCCCATATCACGAACGCGCGGGAGGAGCCCTCAGCATGAGTTCGTCGATCAGCGGCTCATGCCACCACGACCTGGCCAACACGGCCAAAACACGAGAGGCATGGGGCGCTACCTCCCCCTCCGGAGCCCTGCGCTTGGGCGTACAAGGGCAGCGGGTAGCTGGGAGGAGGCCGCTCGCACCAAGGCCTCGTCACCTCCAGGCTCAAGACGGCGTCGCGGGTGCGAACGAACCTCTTCTTCGGCGGAAGTGGCCCCTGCTCTTCGGGGGGGGGGGGTCCCTTTCTCAACGACGGAGAACCTCCTTATCGGCGCCATGAGTGTCGCGGCAAGACGGAGAGACGAGGAGGAGGAAGAAAAAGCAGGCGGCATAGAGAAGGAGATGAGCAATGAGGGCTCTACCCATCTCCTCATTTATAGTCAGAAGAAGGTCAACCACTGGCCACCACGATCACAGGTAATGATGGTTTTCTTCTGCATGCAGCTGGGTCTCATCAAGTCGAACGGTTGTCGAGGCAGCATGGGGAAGCGGAGATCCCACGTCCCATTGATCGCCACGCTTTAATCAAGGTTGTGGGTGGTTGGGGCCCGCGCTGCTCCGCACTTGCCCTTTGGCTTCACCTCGAAGCCAAGTCCGAGCGTGCTTCGGGCCCAGGGGCTACTGTCGGCATTCTAGGACTGGGGTGCCCAGACTTGCCTGCCTGCAGCCCGAGGCGTGGTCCACCAACGGCCTGGTATGGCCCATCTTCAGCAGCAACAACTCAAGACCCTCGCGAGGGGCCAAGCCTCGCGAGGCGGACGACGCCAAGACCTCCCTCAGGGCAACCTCACTAGGCTGGCTCCTGAGGATCGGAGATATCTATGCAGGGAGTACCTCGCGAGGTTCACGTGACGTGAGCCATGACGACCAAGGCCAGGCGGGCACCAGCGGGCTCACCGTACCAGTTTTCTCTTTGGTGCTAAGGAGGCAAGCGCAGGCGCGGGGTCCTGAGGAATCAGGCCAAGGTTTCCATATCATTCCAACGAGACCAAGACCAGCAGGATGGCCAGACGAAGGTCATCCTGGAGCCCAAAGTAGCATCACCACTAGAACCTTTGGCAGGCGAAGACCACCTTTTGTTAGGATACCTTGTACTAGTTGTCCCCCTTCAAATTTGGCCGTTGTGGGATCCCTTCCCTCCTAACATTTGGGAAGAGGACCAAGGCCACTATAAATAGGACCTAGCCAACACCATAGTAGAGGATCGAATGATCGAGCAGAGAGGGTCGACTGATCGAGCAGAGAGGATCGACTGATCAAGTAGAGAGGATCGATTGATCGAGCAGAGAGAATCGACTGATCGAGTAGAGAGGATCGACTGATCGAGCAGAGAGAATCGAATGATCGAGTAGAGAGAGAGAGGGAGGATCCAGAATCTTATCCATTCCACCCTAACGAGCTCACCAGTTAATCGAGCCCAAGAACACCTCACCTCCTGAGGCGGTTCATCCATTGTACTAGTTCATCCTCAGCCCCTCGAGGCAATCCACCCACAAACTGGAGTAGGGTATTACTCCGCAAGGTGGCCCGAACCAGTATAAACCCTCGTGTCTCTTGTTCTTTGGGTCCATCGAGCTAGGCCGTGGAATCGTTGAGCGAGCGAGCGAGGAAGAGAGTGTTCTTCGTGCGCACCCCAGAGTTCGAACCTCACAAGGGTTTGCCGGAACCTATAATCAGACAAGCTTCTTGTGATGTGTATTACCGAGAGGGCCTAGAGATACTCTTTTTCATACAGAGTGACAAATCCCAATCTCGATTCTTTCCAACTAAACAGACACCTTCGGAGATTCCTATAGAGCACCTTTATGATCACCTAGTTATGTTGTGATGTTTAATAGCACACAAGGTATTCCTCCGGTATCCGGGAGTTGCATGATCTCATGGTCGAAGGAATATGCATTTGAAATTAAGAAAGAAATAGCAATAAACTGAACAATCATATGTTAAGCTAAAGGATGGGTCTTTTCCATCACATCATTCTCCTAATGATGTGATCCCATTATCAAGTGACAACACATGTCTATGGTTAAGAAACCTTAACCATCTTTTGATCAACGAGCTAGTCTAGTAGAGGATCGATCATTAGGGACATGGTATTTGTTTATGTATCCACACATGTATTTATGTTTCTGGCCAATACAATTCTACCATGAATAATAAACCTTTATCATGATTAAGGAAATATAATAATAACAACTTTATTATGGCCTCTAGGGCATATTTCCTATAGAGAGGTGCTTGGGTTTACCTACTATTGTGGGAAGATCAAAAGATGGAACGTTAAGTATGTTATGAGAGTGCACGAGGAAAAGTTGTAGGATGGAAGGGGAGGGTGTTTCCAAGACTACAAGGGACGTGTTAATTAAGTCTGGCCTCCAATCTACACCAACATTTACCATGAGCTATTTTAAACTCACAAAGAAAATGTGATGTAACCTTTCTTCTATCTCTTTGAACTTCTGGTGGGGTGTAGTGAATGGTTAAAAGAAGGTACACTTGATTGCGTGGGATAAGATGTGCACAAGGAAGCATGACGGAGGCATGGGGTTTCGAGATCCTGAAGTGTTTAACCAAGCCTTGCTAGCGAAGCAGGCTTGGCGTATCTTACAAGTTCCATCATCGCTTTGTGCAAGAGTTTGAAAGGCCAGATATTTTGGCGATGGTTCAATTCTGAATGCTACATGCCCTGCACGGGGTCCATTCACTTTCGAAAGCACCCCACATGGCTGGAATCTCTTATTGGATGGCTTGATGTGGCGGGTCAGGGATGGGTCAAAAATAAGGATCCACCCTGATAAGTGGATTCCAAGGAAAGGTAGTCTCGAGCCACTGGGCCAAGAATACACCCATGGGATCAATAGGATCACTGACTTAGTCGACCAGCAAGGCATGGAGTGGGATGTGACCAAGGTGCATGAGATGTTCCCTCTAGATGAAGCAAATGAGATCATGCAAATCACAATTCGAGGGCTAGGAGTAGAGGACTTCCTGGCATGTAATTACACTAAAAACAGAATTTTTACAGATAGGTTAGCCTACCATCTCCGTATGTCACAAAAACTTCTCAACTCTCAAGTCTGGACAGCTAGACCTTCATCGTCGGTGGCAGACAACAAGGCGTGGTTGAGCTTATGGGATACATTAGCTCCTGGAAGGTGAAGACACATACATTAAGGCTTATTCTCATTGGATTAGCGGTTGGTTCTAAACTTTACGGAAGAAGAATTAAACCTGGAATATTATGTGTTGCTTGTAGCCGAGAGGAAATAAACTTCCAGAGATTTTGGGGATGCCAACATTCAATGGAATTCTGGAACACTTCGCACTCACAACTGGGAGTTCCGATGGAGATCCCACTGGTTTCAGCTAGCTCCCAGAGTGATCATGCTAGATGGTTGCTAAACTAGTTTGGCGAAGCTTCAGATGATGAGAAGGCCATCATGGTCTAAGTATTGTATGGACTATGGCTAGCCAGGAACAATGCACGGGATGGTAAAAGGATAGAAGAAGCTAAGAATATTGCATGATCAATGGTCAAGTTAATGGAAGAATGGCAGTATGTCCATGGCCGGAAGAGCAAAGAAGTCAAAGTAACGCTAGTAGAGAAGTGCAAGGTGCTGGCCTTGGGATGGGTCATAGCGAACGGCGATGCTGCAACATCAAAAAATGGAGATAAAGGAGGAGTGGGTGTGGTGTTTAGGAATCATGAGGGTGCTTATATGGGAGGAGCATGCCACTCCTTTCCTCAAGATTCAGAACCAGCTAGGATCGAGCTTCAAGCCTATAGGCGGGCTGTACTGATGGCGGAGGAACTGAATATTCATAGCCTCCATATCAAGATGGATTGCAAAGAAGTTGTTGCAAAACTTCAAAGTCAGGATAGAGACTTGTCGATGTCCGGACTGCTGATAGCGGAGGTCGAACGCCTACTAGTCACACCAAAGATGGAAGGTGAGTTGGGTGAGGAGATTAGCAAATGGTGTTGCTCATGGCTTAGCTATGGTAGGTGTAGGAAATAATTTGTGTAAATTTTGGCTACATGAGCCACTTGAATGTATCCTGAACATTATCTCAACATAAATTCCTACCTTTATGAATAAATAGGGGAGGTTTGAACTTAAAAAAAGATGCTTCAAAAATGCTTCCTTTGGGAGCATCGTTTGTTTTTGTCTTTCTCCAGACCTTCATGAATGTTATTCTGTCAGAAAATTTTGCATGTAGGAGAAACATTCATCAATGTCTACACAAAATAATTTCATTTCTCAATTTCTTTACTATTTTTTGAGATTATTGTTCACACGGGTGCATGTGAGCTCGGGATCATAAACTTTATGCCCCCTCAAAAGAGGGCTACTTTATTCATTAACATACTAAGCAATGTACAAACAACGGCCTCCTTGTAGGGACGACCATGGCGTTGAGAACCCATTTAGTTTTACAATTCACTCTTGACTAAAACAAAAAGAACAACCAAAGGAAGAACAATGATTAAAATCTCTCTTGGTAAGAGGATGAGCTATTAAGTTTAAGATTATGTTAATGTGAGAGACCATGTAGTTTCCAAGGGAAGAAGTAGTGAGGAGGAAGTTTCCAGCAAGGACCTCATGTTCTAGTAGCCAGGCTTGGATAGAAGGTCCTTTACTTCAACTGGAGCTGCCCTAGTCTTGCAATTTGTAAGAAAGGAGACTTCATTCCAACCTAAAGCCTTGATTTTGGAATCCATAGAATTTGATCTTTCAGAGTATCGTCAAAGAAGGTAGAGATAAAATTAGTGTCCAAGCATTTTGAATTAGAACCCCAAAGGTTACTTACCAATGCTCGGGCGAGGTCTCCCAGAGCCAGTTTTTAAGTGGTCATACATATTTTTGTAGTCTGGACACTGAGGGATATACCAAATAGGATTACCTTTGGCAATCTAAAAGGAGCAAGACTTTGAAATTTGCGGCAAAATTTGGAGTCCAAAAGATCTGAAGGGGGATTTAGGGACAATTGTGGAACCTTCCATAGAGGAGCTTTGGAAGTATTTGGCCTTTAATACAGGGGCAATAAAAGAAGAAGGTTTTTTATAAGACGCCTAGCCGCCATATCAATGAAAGCTTTATTCACTTAAATAAGGTCCCTAATACCTAATGCTCCTTCACTTAGAGGTTTACATATTTCTTCCCAAGCCCTTGGGTAAAAGGGGTTGGTGACATTGTCTTTTTGAATCCATGGCCACTAGAATTTACGAACAACAGAGGTAAGTTTAGTTAAAATATTTTTGTTTAGGAGCATAGTAGGCATATAGTAGATATAAATGGAAGGAAAACAAGATTTCGTCAAAGTTTACCCGCTAACATGACACAATCCATTAGCCTTGTAACAAGTTGACTTAGAATTAAACCTGCCTGCGAGAAATCCATAAGCTACAGATCTTTTGTTACAAGAGTAGGCAACCAAGATGGAAGGTATTGGAATTAGTATCAGGAGCATTACAGATAATTTTAATCAAGTTTTTATATACATTATCATTAAGTTTTCTGAATACGATAGCATACTTGTCCCAATTACAAGATTGTCCTAAAATGCTACAAAATCTATTTATGTATTATATTATTAAAACAAGAGGAAAACAAGACAATATACTCGTCCACATATGATAGCATTATTTCCATGGTTTGGTTAGGATAATAATGGTTGAGATTTAAAAGTTTTTATTTTAATTAACATGCTAACATGTATGTACTAGCATATTTTATGTATCTATAGAGATACCAATGACGCATTTGGTTGCTCGCGTCAGGCTAAACCAGGCTCACGCGGGAAGAATTTGGCCCATTTGGTTGGCTGGGTGGCATCAAAAAGCTGGCATGCACAAAGCTTAAAGCACCTCTGGGCCTAACTCTAGGGGAACAACCTAATTAGTAGTTTTTCCACATCCAGGGCCCGAGTGATGCAACCTGAGGCACGTGGGTGTGGGCGGTTGCATGTGTGGAGGCAGCCTCGAGGTGTCGCGTTGTTTTGCGAAGCTGCAACATAAATTACCATCACCTCCCTCACCGCTCTCTCTCCCCTCTTCCCACACTCTCACACTGGCGATGACGAGCACCGGAGCGATGGACTGCAGGGCGATCCTAGGCATCGAGCGTCGGATTCACCAGCGTATGCACTTACTCTCTATAATGGCGGTATGCACTTACTCTCTGTCTCGATTTAATGCATTCTATACACGGTTTAGATTGGATTTTTGGACTTGATTCATGTGTTAGGGAGGGGATTGAAAACAAAGGTGGTTGGGGATTTGATTTGCACACTCGATTCTTCACAGAACCGATGGATTCTAGGGTTCGTAAAGTGATTTTTTAGTACAAGGGAGTTGGGGAATGGGGGTAAATCTACCTTAGAAGCACCTATCCTAGATGCGAAGACCTTGGAGGCACTTCGAGGGTTGGAAGGGGGGCGGGGGGCGTAGCCTTCTTGTTATCTTCCACCACCGCCACTACCATACTATCCACAATCTCCTACTACTCATCGTGTTCGTCCAGAACGATGGGTCTTGCATAGTTACCTGCCGTCGGCGCCTTGACCACCATATGCGCCCCATCGTGGTTGTACTCCGGTGCCACCAACGTGTTCATCCGAAATGATGCAGCTGTTGGGAAATGTAGTAGAAAAAAAATCTGCACCTATGATCGCCGAAGATCAATATGAAGATGCATAACAGGTTGGGATCACGATTGTTACTGTCACTGAGTAGCAGCGGAATAAGAACGTGTCGGTGTACATCATATTTGGAGTCCCTCAAATTTTCGATGGACGATCCCTTGTACCGCCCACAAATAGTCCCTCGAAATAAAGACCGGAAGCACGACGTCTCTACTTGGTTGCAAGCGTGCAACCTTCACGATCCTGAAGTGCTTCACCGTCCAGAGTTAATCGTTGCCGGAGAATTAGAGGGAGGAGACTAGAACCACACTGGGCTTATAATTATGAGGACAATAGGATTAGTCTAGCTCAAATTAGTCAACTAGGACCAACTAGAACCAGAACTAGAACTAGAAGAACTATAGGAGGCTCAAAAACTTGTAGGATCAAAAGAGCACAAATCCTCATGTATATATAGGTTGGAGGGGAGAGGGAGGGCTGCCAGCAAGGAGGGAAAGCCTCCTTGGGGCGCCAGCCTAAGGGGGAGGAGTTGGACTCCTTCCCTACTCCCAATTCGGCCTCCTTCCTTAGGGAAGGAGGCACTTTCCACTTGGGCATTTTTGGCCCAAGTTGCCTTCCACCTCTTAGGCTTTTTAGGCCCGTTGATATTTCAATTAGATATAAAATGTTCTAAATACTTCTAGACCATTATATATATTAACATCTCCAGAAACTTTTCCACCTATATACAACTTATCAGTATTACCCGATACTCACTGAAACCCTTTCGGTGACCCCGAAACGCTTCCTGGTCCTCATGGAACTATTTCGAATATTCATGAAATATTCCACAAGAAGATCATGACTTCCTTAATCTTGTAACCCCTTAGGTTCAGTAACTCATAGACATGGACGAAACCATTTATTCAATGACCGATAGAGGGACCATGGACGTCGTCCCTGTGAGAACATGAATGACATTCGAGTGAACCTTTTGTTATCATGTGATGTTCCCTTTGCTTCATGATACTTCAAAAAACATGGGATGTGTCGGTATCCTCCTGAGTCATCACCATGCTCACTATACAGAAATCTTTGTTACTAGTTTTGTTCTTCTTTCTCATTATTGTGTTCCCGCATCCTAGTGACTTAGTCACCTGTTGTTAGTGTCAAAACCGGCAGTTCTCGGGTAGGGGGTCCCGAACTGTGCGTCTAAGGATCAATGGTAACAATGGACGACTGCACACAATGTTTGCCCAGGTTCGGGCCCTCTCAAAGGAGGTAAAACCCTACGTCATGCTTGATTGTATTCAATGAGTAGAGAGGTTACAAGAGTTGATCTACCTCAAGATCGTAATGGCTAAACCCTAGTTGTCTAGCCTATGAGAATTGTGATGATCTCTACGGACTAAACCCTCCGATTTATATACACAATGGAGGGGCCTAGGGTCGTACAAAGTCGGTTTGTAGAGGAAGGAATAATACATCCGGACACCGAAACTTGCCATTCACGCATATAGGAGTCCTCCCCGGACACAGGGGATAATCTTTTGCTCCATCTGCACGGGCCACCAGTCCGGCCCATATCGAACAGGCCGGATACCCAAGGACCCCCTAATCCAGGACTCCCTCGGTAGCCCCCGAACTTTCCTTCAATGACGATGTAGTATCCGGCTTGTGTCTTCGGCTTTGCAAGGCGGGTTCTTCACCATACTTCAGACTGACGACAGTTCGGTCCTAACCTGCATGTTTTGCCTTTTAAGATTCCTTTCTATTGTCGCCTCAATCTCCGTGCACCGGGTGAATGCGAATGGTACATAATAATGACTTTTACAAATAAACCCCTCACCACGCAGGGGTGGCATCTATATAAAGAGGCTAGATCCCCAAATGACATCCACATCGTGTAGAAATCATCAGAGTCAGCCGCGGAAAAACCTCAAAACATGGCCAGCGCTCCTAGCTCATCTTCGTGCCCTCATGGTCCTCAAGAGGGTGATTGGGGAAGCTGCTCAGTGTCTCACCTTCAGTTGAGTCGACTTCAGACACAGGGATACCTCCCTCTCGTAGATCTAGTCTCTGTGCAAGTGGGATTGGCCTCGATTGGTAATGATGTGCTAGCAGAGAATTTCCCCAACCCCGACAAGGAGGAGAGGGTGTGCTTCGGTTTGTTTCTTTTGTGGGGCTTAGGATTTTTGACCCACCCCTTTCTCAGGGGTCTGTTGGAGTTCTATGGGATCCAGCTGCACAACCTCACCCCAGGTTCTATTCTGCACATCTCGGGTTTTGTTGCCCTCTCCGAACTGTTTCTGGGCTGCGAGGCTCATTTTGAACTATGGAGAGAGTTCTTTTTCCTCGTCCCTCTCCATTAAGGAGGTTCCATATTTGAAGTGAGCGGCGCCGAAGTATGGCACATAGCCGGAACAGGTTACCCTACCGGAACTCCCAAGGAGGTATCCCTAGAATGGTCTTCGGAATGGTTTTACATTGAGGACATTCCCCTTCCGGACCCAGTTTGGTGTGGCCTCCCTGAATTCTCTGGTGCTCCTTTGAAGAAACGCCTCAACTGGTGCCCCCGGAGTCCCAAGGAAGAAGACAGTGCGAAGTGAAGAGGTTGGTTAGCAAGGTCAGGTTACTTGCTCATTCTGAACTTTCGATAATCGAAGTCATGGCCATCGCGATAAAGTGATGTATTTGGCCTCTCCAGTCCAAAGTGACCCCTTTATGGTGTTACACCTAAGAGGATGATGCATCTTGTTACAGATGCAAGGGCCCGGATACTCCAGCCGAACTTGCCATAATCCTGGCCGATCTTTATAAGGGGGAGAAAGAAGATTTCCTCCGTTTAAATTGTCGGGAATGTTTTTCCTTGTACAACCCCATTGAATGGGTAAGTTTTTTATTATCGGCATATTTTACCTCATTAATGAGGCATGCTAATCAAATTGTCTTTGTTGTCCTAAAGCAATTATGGAGGAAGGTAGTTGAGAACATTCATTGTCCTTTCCCACAGCCAGAGGATTATGCTCGCAGCGCATATCCCGAATTCTGTGAAGATCCGGATATATTCATAGAGTTTGATGATTGAGTCTTTTATCAAGCGAGCGTTGATGACTCGGAAGTAGCTATGATAGTCGACTACCCCGCATGTTCGCTTTCTCAATTGTAAGTATTCGGAAAGCTTCCTCAAAAAAGGATCCCCCTCTTACATCTCACCCATCAGACTAAATTGTGCTTAATAGTATCGGCGCTCAACGAGCCGCACTCCATCAAGAACGGCCTCTAGGAAGGCAGCATCTACGCAGGACAAGCATTCAAAACGAAAGGAAACCGGGAGCACCGTCGAGCCCCCTCCTTCTTCAAAGAGGTATGTCCCTTGACATGTGCCTAGGCATGGGATCAAATTGTTATATTTCCCCTCCATCTTATTTCAGGAGGAGCACACGGCAAAACCGTGGGCAAACTCCCTGCTAGCCGGGTATCAGCTAATCCGGCTCCGGGCTCGTCAACCAGGACGAGAGCTAATACAAAAGCAATGCCAGATCCACCCCATCACACGGATTTGGATGACATATCCGTCATGAATTCCAACATGGACAGCGTGATGAATCATTGTCGACTAAAAGAGGCCATGCGCGCTCCTATTTTTACGGAATAGGAATTTAGTGCCCTTAGTTCCGTGGATGCATATATCCGAGCCGCCCAGGACGGACTTGATGGAGTTACTCAATTGTTTTCAAAAGATATGCAGATAACAGCTTGTGCAATTTAGTAGATATATTCCAGTAGCCCCCGAGACTTGAAGCGGTTAGGCCAACTGATTTAAGGATCGTTATGACCGCAGGTTATCAAAGAGAAGAACAACGCACTGTCCCAGGAGCTTAAAATGAGCCAGACAAAGCTGAATGCCGCCACCATAGAGCTTGAGGAAATGAAGAAAGCCACAATGTATAGTGATTAAAAGAACAAACTTGAGGAGGACAAGGATAAACAAGCCGAAGAGATAAAGAGCTAAAAGGCCTAGTTATCGAACATGCAAAAAGAGAATAGAAAGTTGAAAGGCGGCATATTCCTTCTGACCTTTTGAACCATCCAAAGGACGCATAGTATCCCATAGTTTAGATTTTTATAATGCTATTGTTGTAGGTTTGTTAACCGGGCGGCCTGAAGAAGTATCCGAATTTCAAGGCGACATGCTAAAGGAGCTGTCTGTGGTGCACGAGCGGGCCCGAAAAGCTATGAGAAATATTGTCAAGGCTTTATGGCCATCCGATGCCCCTCCAGAAAGTATGGAGGGGTTGGCAAACATGTTCAAAGGTGCCCGACGCTGCTTTGAGCTATGGAAGGCGTCCGCATGCCGGGAAGTGATACGTCTCTGACGTATCTACTTTTCCAAACACTTTTGCCCTTGTTTTGGACTCCAACTTGAATGATTTGAATGGAACTAACTCGGACTGACGCAATTTTCAGCAGAATTACCATGGTGTTATTTATGTGCAGAAACAAAAGTTCTCGGAATGACCTGAAACTTCACGGAACACCTTTTTTGGAAATAATAAAAAAATCCTTGCAAAAGATGAAGGACATGGGGCCCACCACATGTCCACGAGGGTGGGGGCGCGCCTGCTTCCCTAGGGCACGCCCCCTACCTCATGGGCCCCCTAGAGGTCCTCCGACCTCAACTCCAACTATATATATTTGGTTTCGGGGAGAAAAAAATCAGAGAGAAGGATTCATTTCGTTTTACGATATGGAGCTGCCGCCAAGCCCTAAAACCTCTCGGTAGGGCTGATCTGGAGTCCGTTCGGGGCTCCGAAGAGGGGAATCCATTGCCATCGTCATCATCAACCATCCTCCATCACCAATTTCATGATGATCACCGCCGTGCGTGAGTAATTCCATCATAGGCTTGCTGGACGGTGATTGGTTGGATGGGATCTATCATGTAATCGAGTTAGTTTTGTTAGGGTTTGATCCATAGTATCCACTATGTTCTAAGATTGATGTTGCTATGACTTTGCTATGCTTAATGCTTGTCACTAGGGCCCGAGTGCCATGATTTCAGATCTGAACCTATTATGTTTTCATCAATATATGAGAGTTCTTGATGCTATCTTGCAAGTCTATAGTCACCTATTATGTGTTATGATCCATTAACCCCGAAGTGACAATAATCGGGATACTTACCGGTGATGACTGTAGTTTGAGGAGTTCATGTATTCACTATGTGTTAATGCTTTGTTCCAGTACTCTATTAAAAGGAGGCCTTAATATCCCTTAGTTTCCGTAAGGACCCCGCTGCCACGGGAGGATAGGACAAAAGATGCCATGCAAGTTCTTTTCCATAAGCACGAATGACTATATTCGGAATACATGCCTACATTACATCGATGAACTGGAGCTAGTTCTGTGTCACCCTAGGTTATGATTGTTACATGATGAACCGCATCCGGCATAATTCTCCATCACTGTTCCATTGCCTACGAGCTTTCCACATATTGTTGTTCAGTTATTTACTTCTCTGTTGCTATTGCTATCATCACTACAAAATACCAAAAACACTACTTTCGCTACTGTTACCTTTTCTTACCATTACCACTACTATCATATTACTTTGCTACTAAATACTTTGCTACAGATATTAAGTTTCCAAGTGTGGTTGAATTGAAAACTCAGCAGCTAATAATTGAGAATATTCTTTGGCTCCCCTTGTATTGAATCAATAAGTTTGGGTTGAATACTCTACCCTCAAAAACTGTTGTGATCCCCTATACTTGTGGGTTATCAAGACTATTTTCTGGCGCCGTTGTCGGGGAGCATAGCTCTATTCTTTGAGTCACATGGGATTTATATTCGCTTATCATTATGAAGAACTTGAGAGATCCAAAAACCAAGATTTATCCCTCAACTACGAGGGGCGGTAAGGAACTGACATCTAGCTCTGCACTTGATTCACCTTTTGTTTTTAGTAAGCTTGCAACACCTAAACCTGCTTCTGCTATTTGTTCTGATATGTCGCATGTTATTGATGATGCCACTTCTACTATGCAGGATACTTATGATGAAACTACCTCTATGCTTGATACTACTGTGCCACTTGGTGAATTTATTGATGAACAACTTGCTAGGGCTAGAGAGAATGAAAATATTGAATCTGATAATACTAATGAAAGTAATAATGAAGACTTGCCTGCTATTCCTAAGGGTTATGTTTTTGATAAAGAAGCTTCTTAAGCTATTTTAGCTTGCAAAGATAGATACGAACTCAAGGGGTTATTAGCTAAATGGAATAAGCAATCTCCAAATGCTAGAATCAAACCTGACCCTGCTTTTGCTACTTCACCTATCTGTGTTACCGATAAGGATTATGAATTCTTTGTCGATCCTGATATAATCGCTTTGGTTGAATCTTATCCTTTTCATGGCTATGAATCTGAAACTGTTGTGGCACATCTTACTAAATTAAATGATATTGCCACCTTGTTCACTAAAGATGAGAGAACTCGCTACTTTTATATCCTTAAAATATTTATGTTCTGATTGAAAGGTGATGCTAAGATATGGTTTAATTCTCTTGATCCTGGTTGTGTGCGTAGTCCCCAGGATATGATTTATTACTTCTTTCCTAAATATTTCCCTGCTCATAACACTACTAGGAAAAGGCCTACTAATGGCGCACCAGTTTTGCCTACTAATGGCGCATCATTGGTGCGCCATTAGTATCACGCCACTAGTATTTATTACTAATGGCGCACCACCAAGTGTGCCATTAGTATATAACACCATGCACCATTAGTATGCCTCCCAGGGGGCATATTTAACCATGTGCTTTGGCACACTAATGGCGCACTACAGATGGATGCGCCATTAGTATACTTGGCATACTAATGGCGCACTCTTTGGTGATGCGCCATTAGTATACTTTGGCATACTAATGGCGCACTCTGTAGTGATGCGCCATTAGTATGAATATTAGGTTTTTTTACTTTTCTGATTTTTGCACAGGTTACAAAGTATATTATTTGACAGAATATAGACAGTAGCACACAACAACAGCAGATTCATCGAATACAATAGAAGATTAGTCTCCGAATACAATTCATCATATTAGTCTCCGAATTCAAAAGACCGAACAAAGATAAAACATTACAAGTCTCGAGACCGCGAGTATCGAGTTTGTCTTCACATTACAAGTCGATATCAATCATCTAAACTACCATCACATTACAAGTCGATATCAATCATCTAAACTACCATCACATTACAAGGATATTTTGCCTTGATCTTCCCATAACTATCACCTTTGTCAATCATTGCCTTCACCGTGCTTTTCCAAGTAGACAGGGCCATGCTCATCGTCGTGAGGGCGGCACCGTTCACTTTATTACCCGAGAGGCGTGTGTTTGCAAACTCAGCAGGGAACTTGTATCGTTCGTGCAGCTTCGTGAAGAGGAGGCTGCGCAAATTCCCTCGGTCCTTATGCCTTAGGTTCTCGGTGTTGATCGAGGCGGTGCTCCGGAGAATGCACCCGAGCTGAATCGAGTACCCCTTGACTATGTGTTTGGGCGCCGTCGGATGCCTGTCGGAGTTCACTTCAGTAAATTCCTCCCTGACGGTGCCGAGCACGTTCGGGCGCCGGTCCTTCTGTTGCCTCTTCGGTTGGCTGCCATCTTTGCGTGTGCCGCCATCATCAGTCGTGGCATCTGCGGCGCCATCATCAATGATGTCATTCCCGACGCCACTAGTGGTTGTGTAGTCAGGATCGGTGTCTTCCGCGGCGTCCTCATAGCGGTGAGGTTCTTCCTCCAACTCCTGGGACAGCTCCCAGAATTGCTTGCCGCCCGAACCGCCGGCCTCATCATTGTGGGCCATGTTTCGCTCTAAATAGGAGAAAAGTTTGGTCAAAAAGTTGGTTATTGTCAAGGAACAAGATCATGGTCTCATCACTTAGGGTTTGTCGACACTGAGGCATCCTAAAAGCTAAGCTTTTATCATTTAGGGTTTGTCGACGCTGAGGCACCCTAAAAGCCTAAGCGTACATCATTTAGGTTCTCATCGACACCGAGGCACCCTATAGAAGCCAAGTTAAGTATTCATCATTTAGGGTTTATCGATGCCGAGGCACCCTAGGTTGGGCCTAATCACTTGGCACTAATCACTTGGCTCTATTGCCACCTATGTTGGGTTTATCATCTAGGGTTATCGATGCTAAGGAGAATTCTAAGTTGGGCCTAATCACTTGGCTCTATGGCCACCTATGGTTTAATGCAACAAGAATGGCGGGGCAGTTGATCCTACTTAACTAAGTACTAAGATACCCCGGCCCATGCATTAGTCGCAAGTACCCCATATGTCCTATTTTTAGCAAAGTCATGCTAAAATTCACGGAAAATTTCAGCATGACCTTTGCTGAAAATAGGACATATGGAGTACCCGAATTTGCCGGAACGGAAGTTAATCGACATTCTGGCAAACTCAAGGGCCTCTCAGGGTACCTACAAATTCATCACGACACAATGGTGAGAGACAAAACATGCAAAACATCCAAAAGGATTTGATGCATGGGCCGGGGTATTGGAGGACACTTTTTTAGCATTTTTCCCCTTCCATCATGCAAGCAAAACTGAATGAACAGGGGCAATTTTTTGCAACCAATCACCAGAGCACAACAAACTGAATAAACAGCCTCATATGGACTGTACTGCTGTACATAAGCTTGAACAAAACATTATGCATTATGCAAAGCAATACTGACATGTTTTAAAAAAGCAATACTGAAACTATTCACTATGAATATTCAGAAACAACACAGATTTCAGGCTATGTCTTGTGGATGTACAAATATCATAAAATCTGGATATTGTAGAGCTTTTAGAAACAACACAGAATTCTTGACACTTTAGATACTATGAGCTAAACATTAATGTCATTTATGTCTTGAATCAAACGTAACACGAATCTGTCGGATCTCGGGTTCCAGCAGACCCTTGAGGTTCGAACACTGGGGTGCGCGCGGAGATTTGGCCTCCTACCTTCCTGCACCCCTCCGCCACGCTAGGATCAAAGCTATGAAAAGAACAACACAAGGGACACAGGGTTATACTGGTTCGGGCCACCGTTTTGGTGTAATACCCTACTCCAGTGTGTGGTGTGGTGGATTGCCTCTTGGGCTGATGATGATGAATAGTACAAGGAAGAACAGCCTCGCGAGGGTCTGTTCTTGGTTGGGGGATGAACTGCTGGGAGGAGTTCAGCCACCTTTCTCTATCTCACTCTCTCTCTCTCTGCTTACCACCTCTCTACTTGTCGAGCCCTTGGAGGAGACTGAGCCGAACCCCTTGCTACGTGGGTGGCCGGTCCTATTTATAGTGGCACTGGTCCTCTCCCCAAATATTGAGCGGGAAGGGAGCCAACAATGGCGGGCTAATTTGAAAGGGGACAGCAAGTATCAACTATCTTGACAAAAGTAGTCTTCGCCTGCGCAAAGTTGTGGTGATGACGCCGTCTTGGGCTCCATGGTGACCTCCGTCTCGTAGTCCTCCTGGTCTTGGTCTCGTTGCACCGAAATGGCAACCTTTGCCTGATGCCTCGGTACTCCACGGCTGCGCTTGCCCCCTTTGCACCAAAGAGGAAAGGAGGACGCTACGCGGGCTCGCACCTGCCTGGCACCCTGAGTCGTCATGGCTTGCGTCACGGGCACCTCGCGAGGTACCCCGCCTTGATCTCTCCGCCTCCTCGTGAGCCAGCCTGACGAGGCCGTGCCTAAGGAAGCTCCGTGTCGTTCACCCCGCGAGGCTTGGCCATGCTGGGCCATGCTGGGCCCCCCTTTGAGCCACACCGCAGTCCGCAAGTAGGCAAGTCTGGGGACCCCCGTTCCCAGAACGCCGACAGTAGCCCCCGGGCCCAAGGCGCGCCCGAACTTGGCCGTGTAGGGAGGCGGAAGGGCAAGAGCGAAGCGCCGCGGGCCCTAACAGCCTGCGGCTTTGGGCGCCGTGTGGCGGTTGACTGGACGTGGGCGCCTTAGCAGCCGCGCGAGTTGATAAGGGAGTGGCATCCGTCTAGGCCCTTCTTCTTGCTTCCCCCGGTTGCTGTTCAGATCCCCTTCCTGCGCTTCTCCTTCCTTCCCCCGAAATCTCCAGATCTGCCCTGACCGTGCGACCCAGGAAGCCATGGCGCCTCGCCAGCCCCCGGCCGCAGCTTGGTACTCGTCTGCCCTGGACCCGCCGAACGTGTCAGAGGAGGGCCTTGCCCAGTTGCGCCGGATAGCGACGGCGCGAGGCATCAACGGGGCGAAGGTGTTCAAGGCCGGCTCCGCCACCCCTGAGGGTCAGAGGAGCACCTTCTATCCACTCTTCGTAAGTGCCATTGTTGCTGGCCTGGTGCCTCCCTTCTTCGAGTTCTTCTTCTCTGTCCTCAGCCATTACAAGTTGCAAGCTCTGCATCTCCATCCCAACTCCGTCCTTCTCCTCGCGATCTTTTCTTATTATTGCGAGGCCCACGTTGGGGTGCAGCCCTCAGTGGCCTTGCTGCGCCACTACTTCTGCCTCCGGACCTCTCGCGGTCCTGCTTCCGCGTGCGCGAGCTTCGTTGCGTACGGTGGCGCCATTGCCATCTCGAACTCTGGGAAGAGGATTGAGGGCTTCAGGAGCAAGTGGGTCTTGGTGGACGCTGAGCGCATCCACCCTCGGCTGATCTTGCCCACCGAGCAGCCCATGAGCTCCAGCAACTGGGGTCGAGCGGAGCTCACGGATCCCCGTGCGAAGATGGTGTTGGAGAAGATGGACGCGGATCTGAGGCCGGCCGACATGGCGGCGGCGAAGCTGACCGGCGCGTCGTTGCTGAGGGAGTTCCTGGAGCACGAGCTGGCTCCGCTTCGGCAGTACTTGCTTCCAATGTGGAGGCCCCGTCCGAGCCCCGCGGCCTGGGTCGACAGATACTTGGCTGCGGTTCTCCAATCTCTGGTCGGGGGCAATCTGGCGAGGTTGGAGGGCGCTCCTACGCCCTTGTTCCTCTGCGACGACTGAGAGTGGGTAGTGAAGTCCATGCCCGTCTTCAACGGGGAAGGGCCCGTGCCCCTGGGGGCTCCCGAGGGACCGGTGAACGTGCCCTCCGGCGACTCCAGCAAAGAGGAAGTAGGAGGGGAGCGCAGAAAAGGGCCTGACTCCGAGGCGACTGACGGAGAGTCCAGGGCTCCCCTCCCCCGGCGCAGGTCCCGCGTTCTCCTCCTCTCTCCGAACGATGACGACGAGGATGACAACGAAGACGACGACGAGAAGGACGGTGGGAGCGCACCCCCGATCCCGAAGAAGGACAGGACCGGGCTGATCTCCCGCGGGTCTCCCCCAGCCCCGGGGCGATCCGCAGACGCACCTTCCGCCTCCAAGCTTCCCGAGGTTAACCCTTCCAGCCGGCTTTCGGGCTTCAAATTTGGCCAGAGGCTGCTTGAGCTCACTAGCGACGACCCGTAAGCATTCGATTCTCGTCTTTATCTCTTGCTCTGCTTCTGAGGCTTGACGTCCGTGTCTTGGGATAGGTTGGCGCCCGCAGCAAAGAAGTCAAAGGGGGCTCCTGTGGTTCCGTTCGTGACAGCGCCCCTGAAGGAAGGTGACCGCGACGCACAAGCTTCTTCCGCCCGGTCATCCTCGCGGGGCTTGACTGAGCCAGCTGGGGCGAGCTCATCCCCCATGGCCCAAGTGGCTCCCGAGGTGCTCCCGTCTGCCGCCGCTGCTACAGGTGTCGGGGCGCGGCAGACTCTGCCTCAGGATGCTGCGGCCGTGCCGCCGCCTTCTCCTCCTACTCCACCGGCTGCTATCTCCCCGACTCCTTCCGCCGTTCTGGACCGCGCTGTTGCTGAGCTGGACCGGCTGCGGCAGGATCTTCTCGTCGCCGACCCTCGCCTGGTGGCCGGGCGCTTGGAGCTGGTTTCTGGATGGGTTCGCTCCGACGCTTTGATTCGGGCGGTGCTGGCCCAGGCCTCGACGGCATGCGATGAGGAGAAGCAGGCCGTCCTTGAGGCGAAGGCTGCTCGCGATGCAGCCCTGGGAGAGGTGGTCGACGTCTGTGGTCGCTGCAAGGTGCTGCAGGACGAGTTGCAGGGCCTACGGGATCAGCTTGCGAAAGAGGTTCGCCTTCTCCAAGAGCAGGAAGAAGGCGTGAAGGCTCGCGAGGCGGCCGTCGAGGGCCGGGAGGCTAAGCTCAAGAAACGCTACGACCGCCTAGGCGTGCTGGAGCAGGAATTGGGGGCGAGGAAGGCCGAGCTGGACGGCAAGGCCCTAGTCCTCGCCGAAGACCGCGCGGCCGTCACGGAGCTGGAGGCGAAGGCTCGCTCCTCGCTGAGGACGCTTTATGACAGCAGCCTGGAGAGCCCGCTGGCCGGCGCCGAGGACGGCCCCGGCAAGCTGCTTCCCTTCTTGGTCCACGCTCTTGAAGATGTCACCCTTGGCCTCGGCCCCACGGCCGAGACCGAGGCGCGTGTTCTGTCTTCTGCTGCACTGACGCGGGTTCTCACCCACATCCACCTTCGCGATCCCGGGTTTGACCTTGACAGCCTGCTGGAGCCCGTGAGCGGCAAGCGAGCGGCGGCTGCTGCCGAGGCTGTGAAGGGTCGCGCAGAGGCTCTGCTGGGGAAATTCCGGGCCTTCAGCACCAAGCCGGAGACAGGCGCTGTCGACCCCACTGGAAACCAGGATGGACCAAGGAGTGTGGGGCTACGTGACAAGTTAGGCTCCTGAGTCGCGATGCTCAGGAGTCCCCCTTGGCGCACGAACAGCAAGTAGGGAGGTGTGATGTGGGTCGATACACCGTTCTACGTCTGCAGAGCCCGGTCACGCGCGTACCTCACCCAGCAATAGCCCCGACCGGAAACCAGGACGGGACCAAAGGAGTGAGGGGCTACGTGACCAGTTAGGCTCCTGAGTCGCGATGCTCAGGAGTCCCCCTTGACGCTCAAACGGCCTTCATACCTTGGCTCCGCTCGGGGAGAGGCGCGCAACGAACCAGGCCCGTGGGGACCTGGCTGGGCGGCATGCGTCTGGGCGTGACCCTGGCGCAACCCCCGTGCCCAGCCCCCTCGCGCGGCACTCCCGAGGGGACGCATTGCGATGAGGCTAGACACTGAGCACTGGGCTCCCTGAGGTTGATGCGGCCCGGAGGCCACCCTCAGTTGTTTATCACCAGCGCGGAGCATAGCGCTTCCGTATGAGTACGGGCATAGCCGCTCCTCGGCAGTGTCGTCAGCCAGTGCGGAGCATGGTGCTTCCACTGGTGCATGGTAGGGGGCCCCCCTCCGGGAGGAGCCCCCGGGGCGTGTACAGCCCCGCCCTGACACGTGGGTGGCAAGATAGGGCCTGGTGAGGTGTATCTGGGCACCCGTGAGCCAGCGCGGGACTCACGGGGCCCTACCTCTAGGCGGGTTGCGCCTGGCACTGGGCCTTATCTTGTGTTGTGCCCCTGCAAGTTCGGTTAGATGCCTGCACTCTACGTCCTCGGGTCCAGGCCCTCGAGCTGGTCTCAGCCGTCGCTGGTATGCCAGGTCGCGATGCCGTGGTCAAGGCCAGAGGGTGAGGGCTAGAGAGCCAGTAAGAGCCCTGAGTCGCGATGCTCAGGTACCCCCCCCCTTTAACGTGCAAGTGGTCAACATGGAGAAGAGGAGGCGCCGCGGACCAGCATCAAATAATCAAGCATGGCAGTTCTAACGCATAACCGGGAATGAACGCAAATGGGGTACATGCCGCTAAGCCTGGCCCGAGTGGCTTGGGGATCATGCAGCCCGAGGGGCGCCCCCAACAAGGTAAGCTAACGACGCGGAATAAAAGGGATACACACCGCAGGGACGGACCCACGCGGCCTGGGAATAATGCAGCCCTGGGGGCGCTCCCAGCTGGAAGTGAAACTTGAAAGATGTCACCTGATGACGCTGAAGACGAAAGGGTGTTGGTGTAGCCGGCTTGGTGGGCTGCGGGAGCCGATCCTCATGAGCCCCCGGGCCCAGGGGCCTCGGGAGGCTCCGGAGGCGCTGGCGGTTCCTCGCGGGCCATCTCCATCTCCGCCAGGGCTGCGGAGCACGTGGCCTCTTGCGCCTCCGTGATGCCCCTCATGAGGCGCTGGTATGCGTCAGCCGCGCTCGGCAAGCCGTAAGGCATGTGAACGCAGCTGTGGGGTGGACCTCCGCAGCGCCCCACTCGCGAGGGCCAAAGGCGCCCCAGGGAGGCGACTTGGTTGAGCCCTGGTACGCCGATGCAGACGCGCAGCCCGCCATCCTTGCCTGGATGGGGAGCCACTGCTGGTAGGCGTCATGACTCTGGACTCCTGTAGCTCCTGAATGGCCTTGCTGATGAACTCCTGCGGGTCTGGATCTCCTTGCCGTGCTCCTTCTTGAGGGAAACATGCATCGAAACATGCCTCCATGTGGTGCCCCAGCGCCTCCCTTGCGACCCTTGCTAGGTCGGTGGACCTCCAGGGGAGAGCCCCGAGCCCTGCCTGAGGAGGGCACCGGGCGCGCTTCCCTATGCGATGGAAGGAGGTTCCCCCTGGGCAGGCACGGGCCTAGAGGGGCCTACCTCCTGAGGGGCCAGGCCGGACGATGTCTTCTTCTTCTTGGGGGCGGCCTCTGGAAGCCTCCTGCTTCCGTGATCCGGGTCCTCCAGTGATGCGGCCTGAAAGGCTCGCTCCAGGGAACACACTGCGTCCTTCTCTTCACAGGCACCGTGATGACTCCGCCGCTTCCTGGCATCTTGAGGACGTTGTAGCCGTGATGAGTCATGGCCATGAACTTGGCCAGCGCCGGGTACCCGAGGATGGCGTTGTACGGAAGGCGGATGTGAGCGACGTCGAAGTCGATGAGCTCGGTGCAGTAGTTGTCGCGTGCCCCGAAGGTGACGGGGAGGTGGACCTGCCCGATCGGGACCGTGGAGCCGTCGGTGATACCGGAGAAGGGCTTGGTTGGCTGAAGCTTGCTGTAGGGCACTTGGAGGTCGTTGAACGTCTCTACGGACAGGACGTTGAGCCCTGCCCCGCCATCGATGAGGGTATTGGTGACCACCATGTTGCTGATCATTGGGGAATAAAGCATCGGGAGGACTCCGGCTGTAGCCGCACACTTGAGTTGATCTACTGAGCTGAAGGTGATGGCACACGCCGACCACCTAAGAGGGCGCGTGGCTTCGAGCCTAGGGAGGGCTGCATTCACTTCGCGGGCGAACTGCTTGAAGATGCGCTGAGAGGCTGGGGCCTGAGCTCCGCCCAGGATGCAGGCGATCGCGCGAGGCTCCTGGAAGCCCCCAGCCTCCTCGTCCTGGTGGCGGTCCTCGTTCCTCCTCGGCTGCAGCGGCAGCGGTGGGAGGCCTGAGTTGCCTTGCGGGCGATCCTCGCGAGGCTGATCCCTCCTGCCTCCCTCGCGAGGTGGGTCTTGCCAGCGATCCTCATGAGGTTGGTCGCGCCACCCCTGGCACGGGCCACGGTCTTCCCAGCGCCCTGCGTTCCTTCCTCCTCCTCGGCCGTATCCCCGGTCACCACGGTCAGGGCGACGGTCGATCCTTCCTTCACGCACGGCTCGGAGTTCTTGACATTCGCTGGTGTTGTGGGTGTGGAGGTCGTGGTACATGCAGTACCGGCTGCCCTTGGGAGGTTCGGGTTGATCTTTGCCCCGCTTGGTGTCTGGTTCTGCCACGAGAACGGCAGCCCCCTTGCGCTTCACTTCCTTGGCCTTGAGCTTCTTCTCTTCTGGGTCTGCGGCAGGCAGCTCAAGGAGGGAGAGACGCCCTTCCTCAGCCCTGGCGCACTTGTTCGCCAAGTTGAACAGCTCCAAAGAAGTGCACAGGTCTTCATGCATTGCCAGCTCCTCCTTCATCTTGACGTCGCGCACGCCGTCAGAGAAGGCTGAGATGATGGCCTCTTCAGTCACCTTGGGAATCTTGAGGCGTGCGTTGTTCAAGCGCTGGATGTACTTCTGCAGGGTCTCCCCGGGTTGTTGCTTGATGCGGCGCATGTCGCTCACGGCGGGTGGCCGGTCGCGAGTACCTTGAAAGTTGGCGATGAAGCGGGTGCTCATCTCTTCCCAGGAGAAGATTGTGCCTGGAGCCAGGTTCAGGAGCCAGGTGCGGGCCCCGTCATTGAGCGCCATGGGAAACCAGTTCGCCATGACCTTCTCGTCTCCGTTGGCAGCCTCGATGCCCAGCTCGTAGAGCTGGAGGAACTCCACAGGGTCGGCCGTGCCGTCGTAGCGAGGAGGCAGGTCCGGCTTGAACTTGCCCGGCCATGCGAAGCTGCGCAGTTCGGTGGTGTAGGCGCAGCAGCCTGCTATGGCCACGGGAGGCCTTGAGTGATGGAGATCCTGGTCCTGCATGTCCCCACGCGCCGGAGCAGGAGGATGGTCGCGACGTGCTGGAGCAGGGAGTGCCCGGGCAGCTTTTGGCGGGCGAGGGACTTCTTGGCAGCTCTGCTCTTGCCGCCCTGGCACCTGGCGGAGCGGGTTCCGCCCAGGGGCCACGCGTCTTGGAGCCATGGCGTCTTCTTGAGGGGAAGGCGGCCCGGGGCGCCACCGGAGCCTCGTCGCCCGCGCGGGGCGGGGTGCGGTGCAGCGGAGCGGTCGGTGCGGAGGATCCCCCTGCGGCGCAGACGAGTTCGGCGACGCGGTCGAGCCATTCTTCGTAGACGTCATCGTCGAGACGGTAGCAAAGGAGCTCGTTTGCCGTGATGAGTGCAGCCCGAGCCTCCATGGGCGCGCGAAGCGCGCGGGATGATGATCCAGCCGGGGCGAGTGAGGGAGTCGCGGTGCGGCCGTCTTGGCGCACGGATGGATGCTGAGACGATGCTTGCTGTTCGTCCCCCGCCGGGCCGGTTGTGGCGTTGACGGTGGGTGACGGGGAACGGCGAGGACGCCCGCCGACAGGGGCTATCTGGGCGACACGGGAAGCGAGGGCGGCCCGGCGCTCCGCGCGAGCCCGGCGTGCGTCAGACATGAGTGTGATGGTTGGAGGAGAGCGGAGCGGTGGAAGACGAATTCCGGCACACCCCTACCTGGCGCGCCAAATGTTGGATCTCGGGTTCCGGCAGACCCTTGAGGTTCGAACACTGGGGTGCGCGCGGAGATTTCGCCTCCTACCTTCCTGCACCCCTCCGCCATCTAGGATCAAAGCTATGAAAAGAACAACACAAGGGACACAGGGTTATACTGGTTCGGGCCACCATTGTGGTGTAATACCCTACTCCAGTGTGTGGTGTGGTGGATTGCCTCTTGGGCTGATGACGATGAACAGTACAAGGAAGAACAGCCTCGCGAGGGTCTGTTCTTGGCTGGGGGGATGAACTGCTAGGAGGAGTTCAGCCACCTTTCTCTATCTCACTCTCTCTCTGCTTACCACCTCTCTACTTGTCGAGCCCTTGGAGGAGACTGAGCCGAACCCCTTGCTATGTGGGTGGCCGGTCCTATTTATAGTGGCCCTGGTCCTCTCCCCAAATATTGAGCGGGAAGGGAGCCAACAATGGCGGGCTAATTTGAAAGGGGACAACAAGTATCAACTATCCTGACAAAAGTAATCTTTGCCTGCGCAAAGCTCTGGTGATGACGCCGTCTTGGGCTCCATGGTGACCTCCGTCTCGTAGTGCTCCTGGTCTTGGTCTCGTTGCACCGAAATGGCAGCCTTTGCCTGATGCCTCGGTACTCCATGGCTGCGCTTGCCCCCTTTGCACCAAAGAGGAAAGGAGGACGCTGCGCGGGCTGGCACCCGCCTGGCACCCTGAGTCATCATGGCTTGCGTCACGGGCACCTCGCGAGGTACCCCACCTTGATCTCTCCGCCTCCTCGTGAGCCAGCCTGACGAGGCCGTGCCTAAGGAAGCTCCGTGTCATCCGCCCCGCGAGGCTTGGCCCCTCGCGAGGGTCTTGAGTTTGTGTTGGTGAAGATGGGCCATGCTGGGCCCCCCTTTGAGCCATGCCACAGGCCGCAGGCAGGCAAGTCTGGGGACCCCCGTTCCCAGAATGCCGACAGAATCATGTTGATATGTTTCCACAAGACTCTGAAACCCAGAAAGCAGCAAGAGAAAGAATTTTCTACAAATATTGAGCATGCTACCCTTTCTCTTAATGAAATCAGTAGAGTGCCTGTCTGCCTTTGTCCCAAAAATAGAGTAAACAAACTAGTTGAAAAAGTTATCTTCTCACCATAAAAATCAGTACAGTTAAAGGCTAGCACCCTCGGATACTCTATAATAGTACTAACTAATAATGGATCTGCAGAAGGGCAGTAACAAGTATTAGCAAGCAGGATGCTAAATTGCCATCTTCATTGCTATATATCAAGACCCCCAGATCACAGAGGTGAATTAACATAAGATAGAACCCTGTGACGAATCACAAAGACCACACTGACGTCAACACGAAAGCTTATGACCATCGCTGGAAACAAAGTCTTGTAGACTTGTAGTAACAAGTAACTTACTTAGTCTGATAATTACCAACTCCTGACAGTTTCAGACTACAACAGTTTCAGTTAACTGTTTTTTAAACTACAACAATTTCGGTGAACTTTTCCTCGGACTATAACATGTGATGCATAGACATTGAACTTTTGTAGGAAAATAATAATTACTGAATGTGGTCGGTCCCAGCCACCAACAAATGTGGCCACTGCCATATCATTCAAGATATGATCCATACATCCTATGGAATGTTACATGTCTGTCTTGGATAGGATGCAGGTGTACATGGACCAGAAAGAAATCTAGTACTAAGGAATTTACAGAAGATGTGCGGTGCAATGCAAGAACCCCAAGTCTGTGACTTACCGTGGCCGATGCACGAAATTCGGTTGTAGCTGAGCTTGAGCACGCGAAGCTTCGTCAGTTCCCGAAGCCCCTCGACATTGGCGATCTTGTTCCGCGACAGATCCAGCGAGTGCAGGCCCTTCGGCAGCGATCCGGGGGAGATATGAACTGCATGACGAACAGAACAACCCAAATTCAGTGGAGCACGAGAGCACGCGAGCACGCGGGAACGGCGGCCGCACCTAACCCTAGGTCGCCGCCCCGTGGGGGCATGGGCATGAGCGGGGGAGAGAGGGAGGGAGGGAGATAGACTAACCAGGCCGTGCGGGGAGGCTCGTGCCGCCATCGAGGAGCGCGTCAGATGAGGCTAGCCGCCATCGAGGGGCAGCTCCGATGAGAGAGATTTGGTGGTGGCCGGAGCGGATACGACGGAGGGCAGAGACGGCGAGCTTGGGGGAGGCGGGGATAGACGGCGGGGAGGTCGCGGGCTTCTATGGTTTCGAGGGAGGCGAGGGAGGCGGCGCTCGGGGGGGAGGAAGGGGAGAGGGAGGCGGCGGGGGCGCGTGGGCGGCAGCGGCGCAGTGGGTCGGGGCAGCGGCGGCGGCGCGCGCGGTGCAGGGAGGGACGAGGGAGGGAGCGGCGTGGTGGAGGGAGAGGGAAGTGTCTGGCGAGAGGGAGGGACGAGGGAGGGACGAAGTGTATGGATGGGGAAGATTACTAATGGTGCACCCCCAGGCGGTGCGCCATTAGAATGTTTTTTTCATAGCAATGGCGCACCAGCGGGACAGTGCGCCATAAGTATACTCTTTTTTAGATAGCAATGGCGCACCAGCCACCCGTGCGCCATAAGTAAGAATTTCTTTTTTTACTTTTTAAAAAATGAATATGAATATGAAACAGTAATATTTTTTTATAAAAACAGTAATAATTGTTGTTTAACAACAATTGTAGCAATCAAGATGGAGGGGGATCGAGATCGAGATGGAGGGGGAATCGAGATCGAGATGGAGGGGGATCGAGATCGAGTGTCCTCATGAATTCAAAAAGTGCCTATCTGAAGCATTATCACAAACACCTATCATGCAAAATCCTTTCACAAGTAAACTTTAACAGGCACCGGAAAAAATCGTGCAGCAAGTATTCATCAGGAAATGGCCAGCGTTATATTCTCACAATACCCAATCTAGCGCATGTACTCATCCAATGCAAAAATCAGGGGAAAAATGAACAGACAGAGGATGCAAGAGGAAGGAGGGAGGGGTGAGGGAAGAGGGAGGAGGAAGAAGGGGGGACGTAGGAGTGGTGGCTACCTGCCTATGGATTGGTTGCCGGTGTAGCTCCGGGAGGAGGCGTTGCTAGGCGGGAGGCACTGCTGGTGGGAGCGGCTGCTCGACGGAGGGAGGCGCTGCTGGGCTCCTGTGCCGGCTGCGGGGCAGCGGAGGCTTCGGACGGCTGGGTGCGCCGCGGCGTCGGGCTGGAAGTCGTGGCGGCAGGCCGTCGGCGGCGAGGACCAAGACGGCGAGGCGGGGCGTGGGGGTTGTCGGAGCGGAAGGAGGGGGCGGGGGGTGCTAATGGCGCACCACAGACACATGCGCCATTAGTAACCCAACATACTAATGGCGCATCACACACACGTGCGCCATTAGTAGTTTTGCAAAAAAGTAAAAAAAATATTTTTTTTACTAATGGCGCACCGTGGCACAGTGCGCCATTACTAGTTTAAACTAGTAATGGCGCACTATGCAACGGTGCGCCATTAGTAGTTTTGCAAAAAAGTAAAAAAAAAATACAGTACTGGCGCACTCTATGGCTGGTGCGCCATTAGTAGTTCTAACTACTAATGGCGCACTTTGCCCGGATGCGCCATTAGTATGTTTGAAAAATTGAAAAAAAACATTTTGTTACTAGTGGCGCACCGTGTGCCTGGTGCGCCATTAGTATATAGTAATGGCGCACCACATGTATGGTGCGCCATTAGTGTCATTTCCATCTATAGCCCTTTTCCTAGTAGTGTAAGAAACAAGCTGCTTTAAGGGATATATATAATTTTGTGCAAATTGAAGAAGAGAGTCTCCCACAAGCTTGGGGGAGGCTTCTCAAGTTACTTAATGCTTAGCCTGATCATCCTCTTAAGAAAAATGAAATACTTGTTATCTTTTATAATGGACTAACCGATGCTTCCAGAGATTACCTGGATAGTTGTGTTGGTTCTGCTTTCAGGGAAAGAACACCGGATGAAGCTGAAATTCTATTGAATAATATGTTGGCAAATGATAATAATTGGACACTTCCCGGGCCACTTCCTGGGCCAGCTCCTAAGCCTATTCCTAAACCAACTCTGAAGAAGAGGGGCATTCTATTTCTCAGTCCTGAAGATATGCAAGAGGCAAAGAAATCTATGAAAGAAAAGGGTATTAACGCTGAAGATGTTAATAATTTCCATCCTATTGAAGAAATACATGGTCTTAATTTACCGCCTATTGAATAAACATATGATCTTGATCCATTACCTATTGAAGAAACTAGTGGTCTCGATAACCCGACACAGGTAGTAAAGGTAAATTCTCTCTATAGATATGATAAAGCTGAAATCCCATTTACTAAATTTGCTAGCCCGTGCTTAGATGAGTTTGATAATGAACATGAACCTAGTAATAATGTTAATGATGATGTTCATATTGATGCTCAACTTAGTTATGGCGATGATGTAGAGATTGAAGCTGTTGTTGATCTTGATAACTCACAATCAAAGAATCAACGTTATGATGAGAGAGACTTTGTTGCTAGGAAGCATGGGAAAGAAAGAGAACCATGGGTTCAAAAACCCATGCCTTTTCCTCCTAAACCATCCAAGAAAAAGGATGATGAGGATTTTGAGCGCTTTGCTGAAATGATTAGACCTATCTTTTTGTGTATGCGATTAATTGATATGCTCAAAATGAATCCTTATGCTAAGTAGATGAAAGATATTGTTACTAATATAAGAAAGATACCGGAAGCTGAAATTTCCACCATGCTTGCTAATTATACTTTTGAGGGTGGAATACCAAAGAAACATGGAGATCCAGGAGTACCCACTATACCATGCTCTATTAAAAGAAACTATGTTAAAACTGCTTTATGTGATCTTGGAGCCGATGTTAGTGTTATGACTCTCTCTTCATATCGTAGACTTGATTTGAATAAGTTGACACCTACTGAAATATGTTTGCAAATGGTTGATAAATCAACTGCTATACTTGTCGGTATTTGTGAGGATGTGCCTATTGTAGTTGCAAACGTTACTATTTTAACGGACTTCGTTATTCTTGATATTCCCGATGACGATAGTATGTCTATTATTCTTGGAAGACCCTTTTTGAATACTGCAGGAGCTGTTATTGATTGCACTAAAGGCAATGTCACTTTTCATGTTAATGGTAATGAGCGTACGGTACACTTTCCGAGGAAACAACCTCAAGTCCACAGTATCAATTCTATTGGAAAAATTCCATCGATTATATTTGGAGGTTTTGAATTTCCTCTTCCAACTGTCAAGAAGAAATATGATATTCTTATTATTGGGGATGTGCATATCCCCGTTGAGGTTACATAGTGTTATTTGAAATTTCTCCGGTTCCATATTATTCGGAATGAGTTCGTTAACAAGACCTGATCAACCTTGTTAGTGGATTCCTTTTGATGAGCATGATATGGATGAAACTAGAAGGCACAACCTGCTGTACCCTCCTTTTACTTTTTGTTATTTATATTAAATAAAATAAAATAGTATTTTCTGTCTATTATCTAAATTATCCGTGCAATATAAAAATACCCCGAAAATAAAAGTTCTCCAAATGCCCTGAAATTTAAATATGATTTTTTCTGGAATATTTGAGAATATTTGGCACTAAGAACGCAGCAGGGGGGTCATCCACCTGGCCACGAGGGTGGAGGGCACGCCTTACCCCATGGGCGTGCCCCTGCCTTGTGGGCCCACGGTGGCCCTCCTCCACTTATCCTTTCACCCACACACTCCTTCCTCCCCCAAACACGAATAACCAGCTCAAACCCGAGTCCAAGCTTGTTATGCTGCCATTTTCGATCTCCTTGCTCAAAGCACCTCTCACAAAACTGCTTGGGGAGATTGTTCCTTGGTATGTGACTCCTCCATTGGTCCAATTAGTTTTTGTTCTAGTGCTTTATTCATTGCAAATTTATGTTTTCTAGGTGACCATGTTCTTGAGCTTGCATGTCAAATTTATATGGTTCCAAGTAGTTTTGATGCATCATATAGGCTCTAGGCACTCGTATGAGTAGTTGCTATAAATATTATTGAGTTTGGTTTACTTTTATTTTGAAGTTACTAAAAAATTTCAAAATTTTTCAGAGGAAGAAATATGCTTAGGAAAATGTTCCAAGGTGGTTCTTCAAGGAAGCAAGGACCCAGGCTTGCAATGTGAGATGCTGATGAAGAGCCACCAAGAGACGCTCCAGTGCATCCTTGTGAATGGCCTTCTGAGAACTTTATGGATCGAGCGGGAATTAAGGAAGAAATTAACGCATATTTGCGTAACGCTGATCTTGTGAGCTTCGAGGAAGAGAAGTGCAGCCTGTACCACTATCTCACTAGTTCCTTTGTGAGGAGGTTTGAATTTTCATCTTCACGTAATTCTCCAACTGTCCTGTTTGATCTTTATGAAAATTCTTATACTATGGACTTAGAGGATTTTACCACTGCTTGCAAACTTCCGCAATGGGGTAGTATCAGGGACCCTCGCAAATCTGAATTTAGAGATTTTCTTCCAGTATAACTATGGGGGAATCCAGAGATATAACACAAGCTACCATAGGGAGCATTCATTTTCCTGCTATACATTATTTTGCTCTCTTCATAGGTAGATGCATAAATGGTAAAGATGAAGCATGTCATATGTGTGCTCATGAACTCAGTATTCTTAGGAGTGCTGTGTAAGGAGACAAATCTTATAATTTGGGAGCCATTGTTGCACGTAGGTTGCATCTTAATAGACTTAATGGAGATTTCTTTGGTGGAATTTATGCAACCCGCATAGATAATTTTCTTGGTATAGCCATACGTGAAGATGATATTGAATTACCTACTGCCTACCTAGACATTAATGCTATGGTTCACCACCAGTTTGTCGAGAGGGATGAATCACCTCTCCAATATCGACTAATCTTTGACAGACGGCGTGCTGTCCATATTACTCTCCCTGCTCCTGCCTTCTTTGATTATCAGGCAAAAGGAAGATATGTTATTACCAGAGAGGAGGCGGATTGGTACGAGAGGAGAGCGGAGGCCGCTCGTCGCCACGCTGCAGCTCAGGAGGCGATAGCCACTGCATCTCAGTACGACCCCAACTATTATTATGGATATCCGCCAGGCCAGCCGTGGCCATAGACCAACTTAGGCCCAAAGCCTAAGCTTGGGGGAGTACGTATTTCCCATCGACATTACATTTATGTTCACACAATCATTGCTAGATGTCGGTGCTCATACTTTTTCATTGTATCATCCATGCTAGTTTATTTCCTTTGTATGCTTTTTTCTTGTGTGTTTAATAAACCTTAAGAAAAACCAAAAAAAATTAGTTGTAGCTTTTAATTAGTTTAATTTCCATGTCTGTAGTAGTATTAAAAAGAAAACCCAAAAATATTTCATGTTCTTCTTCTGCTTGTTGGGAGCTTTCCCGTGTAAATAGTTTTATTTATTTTCTTTGGGGGTCGATAGGAGAAGACCATAATTAAATTGTTGAAGTGGCTCTTATATGCATAATTGTTGATCTGACAAAAGAGCCCATATCGCCTTGTCTTGTCCTGTTTATTGAATGCTTCCAGATTCCAGCTTAGTCCAATGCACGCGCACTACTATTATTATTCACATCGTTCGGTCGTGCAAGTGAAAGGCAATTATGACGATATATGATGGACTGACCGAGATGAGAAAAGCTGGTGTGAACTCTACCTCTTTTGTTTTTGTAAATACGATTAGTTCATCGTTCCTGATTCAGCCTATTATGAATAAACATGTTTGCAATGACAACTAGAGATCATAGTTTCTTGTGCCATGCTTGATTAGCTTTGAGTTATAATGGTTTACCTTGCGTGCCAACATGCTATTAAAATGGTTGTGATGTGGTATGATAGGGTGGTATCCTCCTCTGAATGATTTAAGTGACTTGACTTGGCGCATGTTCACGCATGTAGTTGAAATGAAATCAACATAGCCTTCACGATATTTATGTTCATGGTGGATTATATCCTACTAATGCTTGCATTCGGTGTTGATTAATTTTAATGCATGTTCATGACTGGTGTCGCTCTCTAGCTGGTCGCTTCCCAGTCTTTTGCTAGCCTTCACCTGTACTAAGCGGGAATACTGCTTGTGCATCCAACTCCATGAACCCCAAAGTTATTCCATATGAATCCACCATACCTACCTATATACGGTATCTACCTGTCGTTCCAAGTAAATTTGTATGTTCCAAACTCTAAACCTTCAAATAATTATCCTGTTTTGTATGCTCGAATAGCTCATGTATCAACTAGGGTTGTCTGTATCTTCCATGTTAGGCGGGTTATTCTCAAGAGGAGTGGACTCCGCTCCTCACTCACGAGAAAGTGGCTGGTCACCGGGATGCCGAGTCCCATGCTTTATGCAAACTAAATCAAAGTAATTGCAAACAACCCCTGGGACTCATGTTAGTTAGAGGCACTCGTTGTTTTGAGCAAGCCATGGATTGATGCTTGCTGGTGGAAGGGGGAGTATAAACTTTACCATTCTGTTTGGGAACCGCCTATAATGTGTGTAGCATGGATGATATTGCCATCTCTTGGTTGTTATGTTGACAATCAAAGTATACCGCTCAAAATATTATTCACCTCTATTTAAAAATTGAGCTCTGGCACCTCTACAAATCCCTGCTTCCCTCTGCTAAGGGCCTATCTATTTACTTTCATGTTGAGTCATCATCTTCTTATTAAAAAGCACCAGTTGGAGAGCACCGCTGTCATTTGCATTCATTATTGTTAGTTTACATTGAGTATGACTTGACTGGATCTCTTTTACCATGAATTACAATGTCTAGTCAGTCCTTGATCTTTAAAGGTGCTCTGCATTTATGTTTTGCGGTCTCAGAAAGGGCTAGCGAGATACCATCTTGTTATATCATATTATGATTGTTTTGAGAAAGTGTTGTCATCTGAAATTTATTATTATTGCTCGCTAGTTGATTATGACATTGATGTGAGTAAATTTGAGACCTAAGCGTTATTGTGAATGTGGTTAGTTATAATATTTGCTGAAAACTTGAATGCTGGCTTTACATATTTACAACAAGAAGAGCAAACAGAGTTTCTAAAAGTTTTTCTTTATCACTTTCAGTTCATCAACTGAATTGCTTGAGGACAAGCAAAGGTTTAAGCTTGGGGGAGTTGATACGTCTCTGACGTATCTACTTTTCCAAACACTTTTGCCCTTGTTTTCACTCTAAATTGCACGATTTGAATGGAACTAACCCAGACTGACGCTGTTTTCAGCAGAATTACCATGGTGTTATTTATGTGCAGAAACAAAAGTTCTCGGAATGACCTGGAACTTCACGGAACAACTTTTTGGAAATAATAAAAAATCCTTGCAAAAGATGAAGGCCAGGGGGCCCACCACCTGTCCACGAGGGTGGGCGCGCGCCTGCCCCCCTAGGGCGCGCCCCCTACCTCGTGGCCCCCCTCGAGCTCCTCCGACCTCAACTCCAACTCTATATATTTTTTTCGGGGAGAAAAAAAATCAGAGAGAAGGATTCATCGTGTTTTACGATACGGAGCCGCCGCCAAGCCCTAAAACCTCTCGGGAGGGATGATCTGGAGTCTGTTCGGGGCTCCGGAGAGGGGAATCCATCGCCATCGTCATCATCAACCATCCTCCATCACCAATTTCATGATGCTCACCGCCGTGCGTGAGTAATTCCATCGTAGGCTTGCTGGACGGTGATGGGTTGGATGGGATCTATCATGTAATCGAGTTAGTTTTGTTAGGGTTTGATCCCTAGTATCCACTATGTTCTAAGATTGATGTTGCTATGACTTTGCTATGCTTAATGCTTGTCACTAGGGCCCGAGTGCCATGATTTCAGATCTGAACCTATTATGTTTTCATTAATATATGAGAGTTCTTGATCCTATCTTGCAAGTCTATAGTCACCTATTATGTGTTATGATCCGTTAACCCCAAAGTGACAATAATCGGTATACTTACCGGTGATGACCGTAGTTTGAGGAGTTCATTTATTCACTATGTGTTAATGCTTTGTTCTGGTACTCTATTAAAAGGAGCCCTTAATATCCCTTAGTTTTCGTAAGGACCCCGCTACCACGGGAGGGTAGGACAAAAGATGTCATGCAAGTTCTTTTCCATAAGCACGTATGACTATATTCGGAATACATGCCTACATTACATCAATGAACAGGAGCTAGTTCTGTGTCACCCTAGGTTATGATTGTTACATGATGAACCGCATCCGGCATAATTCTCCGTCACTGATCAATTGCCTATTAGCTTTCCACATATTGTTCTTCGCTTATTTACTTTTCCGTTGCTATTGCTATCATCACTACAAAATACCAAAAACACTACTTTTGCTACTGTTACCTTTTGCTACCGTCACCACTACTATCATATTACTTTGCTACTAAATACTTTGCTGCAGATATTAAGTTTCCAGGTGTGGTTGAATTGACAACTCAGCTGGTAATACTTGAGAATATTCTTTGGCTCCCCTTGTGTCGAATCAATAAATTTGGGTTGAATACTCTACCCTCGAAAACTGTTGCGATCCCCTATACTTGTGGGTTATCAGGAAGGTGCGCGAGAAGCATGGGCAATGGTGAAAACGCGCTATACCGGCTTCGATCCGAATCATATGACCCGAGTTGGACCTCAGCGACCGGACGGAAAGGAGATTCCCGTGAACTTGGTATATGACCAAGTGATGATAGGTGCGGAATATTCGCAAGAAGACTGTAGCTTAGATAGTCTTATAGATGGCATAGATAAAGAGTAGGCGTTCGATTGAGTTTATCAATGTACTTTATCATTCAACTTATCTCCAACCGAACATATCAAAATTTGTCTTCACAAGCCTTCGACTTCAAACTCCGAACCAAGAAGGTGGAGTGTTTCTGGATACCATGTTGGAATGTAATAAACATTCATTATGTCCGGAAACTGGGCAATCCGGCCATATTGCTCAAATAGACAAAATTTGTTCGGGGAGTTATGTTATATTACTGTTTGACGTAAGAAACATCTTTGAGGAAAAATAGTTCCGTTAAGGGTTCCTTTCCTTGGGTTGGCATGCTCAATTACACATGCCTAGGCTTTGACCCAAATTAGAGGGAGCCTATGCAGTATTTGTTAGAACAATCACAAAAACGTAAACAATCTGTCGTTGCTTGCCGACCAATTATTCTCTTGAGAACACTAGCTTTCAGCTTCACCCATCTGAGGTACAGATCCGGATTAGCAAGACAGCCGAACCCGGCACGACCAAAGCCTCCTCAACAAGCCAGCGCCACCCATGGCGTGCTACGCAATCTAGCCGCGGGTCAACTCCCGTCCCATCCAGGCCGTATTATGGGGATGAGACTTCAATCAACAATGACTGAGGCAACAGTGCCCCGCCCATGCCTCTGGTCAGCAGGAACGTGGGAACAGTGCCCCTCACCTACCCGCTGACCAGGGCCGGCGTGGCTACAGTGCCCCCGCCTTCACCGTTGACGATAGCAAGCGGCAACCTGACGGAGAGCACTGTACGCGACCCCACTCGGCCACGCCCTGACGATCGACATGACGGCGCATAGTCCCCCTAGGCATGCGGGGCCCGCACCTAGGGGAACCCGGCGAACCACAAGCCCTCAGCGGGACCCAGCCCGGGTCCCCAGACACCGACAATACGGACCCACCGACTTGTAACATTACCATTGTACCCCCGAGGGGTTGGACTATAAAACCCCCCGGGAGCCCGCGATCATATGGGGGGCCGAGCGAGAGAGCAAGCAGAACACACATACGAGAGAAAAGCAAGTAAGCATAGGACTGGCCACAAAACAGCAACACCGGAGAGAAGGAGCAGCCCAAGCCTTGGCCAGCTTCCTTCCTCCTCCATACAGCTCCAGGAGCAACATTGTACTATCGATCATCCAACTACACTCGGCAGGACTAGGGGTATTATCTCTCCGGAGAGCCCCGAACCCGGGTATGTCCGGCATCCCACGCCCGCTCATGCTAACCCCGCCTCTAGAGTCCACCAGCGCCCTCGAGCCTCCTCCTCTCTTTAGCCATCCCTTGGCATCTGTCGTGCGCCCACTATGACAGTTGGCGCCCACCGTGGGGTAGCACGAGGAGCTGGCTGGGAGCATGCTTCAGATGGGGCCCTTCTCCTACACCGATGAGTCTGTCGCGCTGGCGGACGACGTTGTCGGCGCGCTTCCGGACTCCTTCGCCGCGCTGTGCATCTCCGATGCGTTCGTGGCCGACGAGTACTGCAGCGAGGTGCTCAGCTACACCGACTCTCCCCTCTCCCTCAGCGGCGGCGTTTCCGCCGGGGCAATGGATGTCCATGTGGAGGTCTTCGTCACCAGCGACGGTGCCTCCTCCTCGTCGAGCAAGACGAGGAAGGCTGCCGAAGCCAGGGCCGTAGCAGATCGGATCGAGCCGTCCGATCCGTTGCGCGCCGCGATGCAGAGCCTCCGCATCACCATCGGCACCGACGTCTACGCCACCAATGTCGCTGAGGCCCGAACCCAGCTCGAGGAAAGGCGCTAGCAGATGCTGGACCTATCCGAGACGCTCGCTGCCACTCAGCATCGCCTGGACGATGCTCAGCTGGAGCGCGATGCCGCCTACGGATTCACGCCCACCGGGGCCGATCCAAGCCGGGTTGCCGATGTGCGTGCCCGGGGAGGAGCGATCAGCCGGGCCCTCGGCGCCGTCCCAACCATCTACGAGACCCCAGCGAAGAACATGCGCGCTGCCCAGGCAGCCGCAACCGGCCTGTACCAGCTCGCGGGTGAGGAGCTGAAAGAGCGCATCGGGCAGATGCGCGAACTCCTCCACGCCGCCAACACCCAGCAGGACCGCCTCAACCAGCTCGCCAAGCCGGCGGGATCCGGCTCCGCCCGCCTTGGCGGGCCCGGCGAACTTCTGCACACCGCTTCCTCGCCACCCGGCAAGACGCACTCCTGCCGAGCCCAGAGTCGGCGCGACCCGACCGCTACAGCCGCCGGCGGATTGGGCGACGAACCCGTCCTAGATATCCAGCGCGGACCCAGCCAGCATGGCCGGCGTCCAGCTCCCACCGACCCGGCCCCCCGTGGCCTGGCAGCAAGTCGACTCGGCCCGCGCGCCATCGACGACGCCGACGCTCACCACCACCTCGATCGGCTCGCTCGCTCCCTGGCGGTGGAGGAGAGCGGTGCTATCGGGCCAGCGTGCTTCGGCCCGCGCATCCGGGAGGAGCCCTTCCCCAAAGGATTCATGCTCCCCCCGCGACACCCCAAGTACAACAGGACGGTGAAGCCAGAAGACTGGCTCACTGACTACACCAGGCCATTGGCATCACCGGTGCCAATCGTCGTCTCGCCGTGTGCTACACACCGCTCATGCTCCAAGGGTCGGCCCGCACGTGGTTGAACAGCCTGTCGATGGGTAGCATCAACACGTGGGTGGACTTCGAGGAAGCCTTCGTCCGCAACTTCATGTGGACCAACAAGTGACCCAGCCGCCCTAGCCAGCTCGCCATGTGCGTGCAAGGGCCTACGGAGACCGGTCACGAGTACCTCACACACTGGACCGAGCTCCGGAACAGCTGCGAGGGCGTCCATGAAGTCCAGGTGATCCAGTACTTCGTCAGCGGGTGCCGAGACATCACCCTCCTCAAGCACAAGCTCTTACGCTCCGAGCCGGCCACCATGGCCGCGCTCATGGTGACGGTGGACAAGTACGCCAACGCCGACTCCGCCATGAAGATCCAGGTGGCGCTGGATGAAGCCGGCAAGGCGAAGCCGGTTCCCCCTCTGAAGCCGGCCAGCGAAAGCAGCCGGCAGCAGCATCACCAGAACAACAAGCGCAAGGCCGACCAGCCGGCGCCGCGTCATGACAACCGGCTCGTCGCGGCCATCGAGCCTGCGGCGGACCCGGCGGCAAAGTGCCGGCAAACCGGCAAGACGGCATGGCAACCCGCCATGAGCTTCGAGCAGATGCTCGATGCCCCCTGCAAGCACCACATTGGCGCAAGACCCTCCACACACACGCTTCGGGAGTGCGCCATCACCAAGCGCATCATGAGGGGCGACGTCCCGCCCCCTCCGGCTCCGGCTCCAGGCGCGGGACAACCGCCTCTGTCTCCACCGCCGCCTCCAACGGGAGGCACGATGCGCGACGACGCCTACCCGGACCAGATCGCGGCCTACGTCGTCTTCACCAACCTCGGCGATGACAAGCGCAGCGAGCGCCTCCTTCGGCGGGAGGTGAACTCCGTCGTCACGGCTAAGCTGGAGTTCATGCATTGGTCGGATCGCCCGATCACCTGGACCCGGGAGGATCACCCGGCAGTCATGCCGAGTCCGGGTGGTTATGCCCTCGTCCTCAACCCCACCATCATCGTGCGGCGCACATGCAAGTTCTCCCGAGTTCTCATCGACGGCGGCAGCAGCATCAACATCCTCTACCGCGACACGATGACCAAGCTCAGCCTCAAGGCCGAGGACCTGGAGTCGGCCCGAACGATCTTCCCCGGCATCGTGCCCGGCTTCTCCTGCTCCCCCATTGGCCGGGTCCGGCTAGATGTCCTGTTCGGTGACAGCAACCACTTCCGGCGCGAACCGATCTGATTCGAGGTGGTGGACCTATCCAGCGCGTATCACGCGTTGTTGGGCCGGCCCGTGCTCGCCAAGTTCATGGCGGTTCCCCACTACGCGTACCTGAAGATGAAGATGCCGGGTCCCAAGGGCCTCATCACCATCACTAGCGATTACCGCAAGTCCCTGGAGTGCGCCCGAGACAGTGCCAAGTTGGCCGAGTCACTGGTCATTACGGAGGAGCGGCGCCGGCTTGACCGGATCGTAGCCCTGGCAGGCGAGGCCTCCGCCGCGTCGATCCCGACCCTGGACCCGGCCAACGAGGCCGCCTTCAAGCCCTCCAAGGAGACCAAGAAAGTGAAGCTCAACCCAGAAGACCCCAGCTGCAGCAAGTACGTTGTCATAGGCGCCCGCCTCGACAGCAATTTGGAAGGCAAGCTCGTCCACTTCCTCCATGAGAATCAGGATATCTTCGCATGGACCCCCGAGGACATGCCGGGTATCCCAAGGAAGTACGCCGAGCAAAAACTTCACGTCCGCAAGGATGCCAAGCATGTCCGTCAACGCCTACAACGATTTTCCAAAAACAGAAGAACCATTGGCAAAGAGGTCGCCAAGCTTTTGGCGGCCGGCTTCATAATGGAAGTGTTTCACCCCGAGTGGCTTCATAATGGAACGGAAAGGCAGACGAGGCCTTCCAAGACCTCAAGCGCATGCTCTCCACCGCACCACTCCTGGCCGGTCCGACGGACAAGGAGACGATGTTGCTCTACATAGCCGCGACCTCGCGGGCGGTAATCACGGTGCTAGTGGTCAAGCGACCAGAGAAGGGCAAGATCCAAGTCGTCCAGCGCCCAGTCTACTACCTGAGCGAGGTGCTCTCCATCTCCAAGCAGAACTACCCGCACCACCAGAAGATGTGTTATGGCGTGTACTTCACCGCCAAGAAGCTGAAGCGGTATTTCTAAGAGCATGTTGTCACCGTGGTCAGCACAACGCCTATCGGAGAAATCATCGGGTGCCGGGATGCCTCTGCCCGGGTCGCTAAGTGGGCGATCCAGCTAGCCGGCCACACCATCCTCTATGAGCCCCGCACCGTGATCAGGTCTCAAGCCCTAGCCGACTTCCTCATTGACTGGACCGAGACCCAGTACTTGTCGCCACCTCCCGACTCAACGCATTGGCGCATGCACTTCCACGGGTCCAAGATGCGACTCGGCTTGGGGGCCGGCATCGTATTGTCGTCCCCGAAGGGCGACCGGCTCCGCTACGCGCTCCAGATCCACTTCGCCGCCTCCAACAACGTCCCCGAGTACGAAGCCCTTGGCATGCCCTGCGGCTTGCGAAGGAACTCGGCATCCGGCACATCCTGTGCTACGGCGACTCGGACCTGGTGGTGCAGCAGTGCTCTGGCGAATGGGACGCCGGCGACTCCAACATGGGAAGCTACCGCTTCCTCGTCCAGATGTTGCCCAGATCCTTAGGGTTGCGAGTTCCTCCATGTCCCGCGCGTGGAGAATGAAGCAGCCGACAAGCTCGCCAAGATCGCCTCGTCATGACAAGCCATCCCATCTGGTGTCTCCCTCGAGCACCTACGCAAGCCGTCCGTCAAGCCATCACTGGACTCCGAGTCCATCCACGTCCCACACGACCCAGCCGCACCTCAACCCGGCCCGGGGACTGCTGAACCCGGCCTAAGAGCTGCTCAGCTCGACCCGGCCACCATCGTCCCGGACCCGGCCGTCGCCATCCCGGACCCGAGGGCTGCTCAACCCAGCTCGGGGGCTACCGACTTGGAACCCACCCTGGTGGCCGTCTTCGCCATGGTTATGGCTCCATCTTGGGCCCTCCCAATATCAGAACTTTTGGAGAACGGGGTTCTCTCCATGGACGAGACCGAAGCTTGGCAAATGCAGCGCCGGGCGTCCGCCTACAGGATCATCAATAGCGAGCTCGTCAAGCGCAGCTGTCGGTGTCAAAACCGGCGGATCTCGGGTAGGGGGTCCCGAACTGTGCGTCTAAGGCGGATGGTAACAGGAGGCAGGGGACACGATGTTTTACCTAGGTTCGGGCCCTCTTGATGGAGGTAAAACCATACGTCCTGCTTGATTTATTCTTGATGATATGAGTATTACAAGAGTTGATCTACCACAAGATCGGAGAGGCTAAACCCTAGAAGCTAGCCTATGGTATGATTGTTTGTTGTCCAACGGACTAAAACCCTCCGGTTTATATAGACACCGGAAAGGGCTAGGGTTACACAAGGTCGGTTACAAAGGAGGAGATATACATATTCGAATTGCCTGGCTTGCCTTCCACGCCAAGCAGAGTCCTATCCGGACACGAGACGAAGTCTTCAATCTTGTATCTTCATAGTCCAACAGTCCGGCCAAAGGATATAGTCCGGCTGTCCGGAGACCCCCTAATCCAGGACTCCCTCAGTAGCCCCTGAACCAGGCTTCAGTGACGATGAGTCCGGCACGCAGTATTGTCTTCGACATTGCAAGGCGGGTTCCTCCTCCGAATACAGCACGGAAGAATTTGAATACAAGGATAGTGTCCGACCCTGCAAAATAAGTTCCACATACCACCATAGAGAGAATAATATTTCCACAAATCTAATCTTCTGACTTGTTTTGGCAACATGACATTATGCCATGGCCCGGTGATTTTTCGAACCGTTTCCCTTAACTAGCCCCGCACATAACGTGCGGCAGTTTTTTGACACGTCTTGTCAAAGCAGAGATCATGCCCCCCTTATTACGGGATTTTCATCAATATGGGCATGGGTAACCCGACCACGCTATAACACCCTGGATGTAATTTACCTTATCTGTATCCGAGCATTTTATTTCATCGGTGTCGGGTTTTTTTCTCTGTGTGTTGTTGTCTTTGTCATGCATCTCATATCATGTCATCATGTGCGTTGCATTTGCATACGTGTTCGTCTCATGCATCCGAGCATTTTCCCCGTTGTCCGTTTTGCATTTCGGCGCTCCTATCTCCTCCGGTGCCCCTTTCTACCTCTTTTCGTGTGTGGTGGTTAAACATTTCCGGATTGGACCGAGAATTTCCAAGCGGCCTTGGTTTACTACCGGTAGACCGCCTGTCATGTTTCGTACCATTTGGACTTCGTTTGATACTCCAACAGTTAACCGAGGGACCAAGAAGGCCTCGTGTGTGTTGCAGCCCAACACCCTTCCAATTTGGCCCAAAACCCACCAAAAACTCCTGCATCGTCTAGAGCGTTCGATCACGATCGTGTGGCCGAAAACCGCACCTCATTCTGAGCTTCCTAGCTCCTCCTACCTATAAAACTAGGTCTTTCCCCAAAAATTCCGGATCAAATCACCCCCCCTAACCCTAGCCCCGCTCGTCTCCGCACGGGCGAACATGTCTGTCGCCGCCCGGACGCACCGCCGCCACCAATAGGACGCCGCCACCTGGCCTGTACTGCCGACCACCGACGTCGAGGCCCGGGGAGCCCGTAGCCGGCCCTCCCCGGCCCATCTCCATCGCGCCGCGCCCGCCGCCCTTCTCCTGTCGCGCGCCGCCACCACCTTCATCGCTGGCGCTTCTGACGCCACCGCGCCCCTTCGACCTCGCCGGCCACCGCGGGATGCATCGTCGCCCCGCGCCCCTTGCACCCGAGCCGGCTGGCGCCACCGCACGCAGCTCCGGCGACCACGCCCGACGCCGCCGTCCTTCTCTCCGTCCTCCGGCAGGTTCCCTCTCCAGTGAAAGCTCCAAGTCTGGCGAACCTCGGGAGTCGTGCTCCGGTGAACAATACACGCGCCAGATCTAGATCCAGATCCGCGAGGGTTGACTTTTCATCCCCGAACCCTAATTTTTTGCAAACTTTGGCATGTCATAACTCTCACATCGTAGAGCCGATTTGTGCGTGTAGCATATCAAAATGTTCGTCTCGACGAGTACATCATTTCATCTCATTGCATCATTTTCATTTGAGCTCATCATGATGCCTGAAGTACTGTTGGAAGAGGGCTATGTGGATCAAGTCAACTCTGACAACTTTGCAGGCAAGATGATCATACCCTCGAAATCACTTCTATCTTTGCTTGCTAGATGCTCGCTCTTTTGCTATGCCTATGCTACGATACCTACCACTTGCTTATCATGCCTCCCTAATTGCCATGTCAAATCTCTAACCCACCATGTCCTAGCAAACCAATGTTTGGCTATGTTACCGCCATGCTCTGTAGTGAGTGCATCGAGCTCGTAAACATGCCTACTCGTTAACTGATTGGCATGTTCCAGTTTTTCACTAAGTCTGAAATCTGTTTATGTGTTTGCCATGTTCACATGCTTGCAATTGTATTTTCTGATCCCTTTTGGCTCAAGGTCACTAAGGGACTTTTGTTAAGTGCTGTTATTAGCTTCATGCCATTCCTTGATTTGCCATGTTAAGTTCCTGTAGCATGTAGTTTTCATGCTCTAAAGTATGCTTCCTGATGATAAAATTCCAGACTTGTGTTAATTTCACTAAGTCTGACACCTGTTATCATTTGCACTTTTGCCATTCTTGTTTGAACATGTTAATGGATGAATTAGCCGTAGCTCAGTGTTCATCTTTTGTCAAGAATCATGAGTGGATCCCTGCCATGTATTTTGTTGTCATGTTTGAGTGCTATAGCATATTTATATTGACGCATTTAGTTGGTCACTTGCTGATTCCAAACCGTGCATCCGATTCCGGTGATCTTTATATCTATTTCAACCGAAATCACCTCACCTTTCCAGTGGCACTCTTGGATTTCCATGTTGAGGGCAGGGTCAATCATTCCTTGTCAAATCTTGCATATGCATCGCATACCGCATCCCGCATATCATACCATGTTTGCATCATGTTGTTTGAGCTTTGCACGTGGTTGATTATGTTCCGTTTGCTTGTTGTTCTTGTTTGGGTAGAGCCGGGAGACGAGTTCGTGAACGAGGAGCCCGTTGAGTTCGCTTACGAGGATCAAGTCAACTCTAACAACTTTACAGGCAAGATGATCATACCCTCGAAATCACTTCTATCTTTGCTTGCTAGATGCTCGCTCTTTTGCTATGCCTATGCTACGATACCTACCACTTGCTTATCATGCCTCCCTAATTGCCATGTCAAACCTCTAACCCACCATGTCCTAGCAAACCGTTGTTTGGCTATGTTACCGCTTTGCTCAGCCCCTCTTATAGCGTTGCTAGTTGCAGGTAAAGATTAGAGATCGTTCCTTGTTGGAACATTGTTTATTGTTGGGATATCACAATATTATCTTGTTTATCTTAATGCACCTATAAACTTGGTAAAGGGTGGAAGGCTCAGCCTTTTTCCTAGTGTTTTGTTCCACTCTTGCCGCCCTAGTTTCCGTCATATCGGTGTTATGTTCCCGGATTTTGCGTTCCTTACACGGTCGGGTTATAATGGAAACCCCTTGACAGTTCGCCTTGAATAAAACTCCTCAAGCAATGCCCAGCCTTGGTTTTACCATTTGCCACCTAGCCTCTTTTTCCCTTGGGTTTCCGGAGCCCGAGGGTCATCTTTATTTAAACCCCCCGGGCCAGTGCTCCTCTGAGTGTTGGTCCAAACTAGAGCCCTGTGCAGCGCCCCCTCGGGGAAACTCGAGGTTTGGTTTTAGTTGTATGGAGCTCTCATCTGAGTGTGCCCTGAGAACGAGATATGTGCAGCTCCTATCGGGATTTGTCGGCACATTCGGGCGGTGTTGCTGGACTTGTTTTACCATTGTCGAGGATGTCTTGTAACCAGGATGCCGAGTCTGATGGGAATGTCTCGGGATAAGGAATATCCTTCGTTGACCATGAGAGCTTGTGGTGGGCTAAGTTGGGACTCCCCTGCAGGGAAAGCCGTGATGGTCTCTTCTCGGCAGAGTTCGGGAAGTGAACACGGTGTTGGAGTAATGCTTGACGTAGGTTGTTCTAGGATCACTTGTTGATCATAGTTGTTCGACCGTGCTTTTGCCTTCTCTTCTCACTCTCTTTTGCATATGTTAGCCACCATATATGCTAGTCACTTGGTGCAGCTCCACATCATACCTTTGCCTTACCTATAAGCTTAAATAGTCTTGATCGCGAGGGTGCGAGATTGCTGAGTCCCCGTGACTCACAGTTTACTTCCAAAACCAGATGCAGGGACTGATGATACCGCTCCAGACGATGCGCTTGAACTCAAGTGGGAGTTCGATGAAGACTCTCATCGTTACTATGTGTCTTTCCCAGATGATCAGTAGTGGTCCCCAGTTGGGGCGATTGGGGACTTTGTCGCATGTGGGGGTTAATCTTTATTTTGGTACCGTAGTCGGACCATGAGTGTATTGGATGATTGTAATGTTATTCATGTATTTGTGTGACGTGGAGAGTGTAAGCCAACTATGTACCTTCCCCCCTTTTATCTATTTACATGGGTTTTTGTGAAGATTACCTTACTTGCGACATTGCTTTGAATGCGGTTATGCCTCTAAGTCGTGCTTCGACACGTAGGAGATATAGCCGCATCGAGGGCGTTACACACACCTAGGACTCCTTGATTTTAGGCAAGTCCCAAATGGCCACGAGGAGGACGCTTGATATTCACCCTCTTTATAAAGGTCAAGGATTTTACTTTTTTCCTCCCGTGCTCAATCGAATCCCTCCCCCGCCTTGAGTTCTAACACTCAATGCCTAGGTCAGGTGCTTAGGATCTTCAATCATGTCCGGATCCAGCCTCTAGGGCCGGTAGATGCCTTCCTCCGTTACGGAAGACGATATCAAGAAGTTGAGGGAGGCAAGATACCTGACCGCCGAAGTCTCACATCGGCTGCCCGCCCGAGGGCAGGTTGTCCCTACTCCTGAACCCCATGAAGACGTCGTGTTCATCTCCCACTTCCTCCGAGGACTAGGCCTCACTCTGGATCCCTTCGTAATGGGTTTGATGTTCTATTACGGTCTTGATTTCCACGATCTAGCCCTGGATTCCTTTCTCCACATCTCGGCATTTATTGTCGTATGTGAGGCCTTCCTCCGCATTACCCCTCACTTCGGCCTGTGGCTCAAGACCTTTGATGTGAAGCCGAAGACAGTTGAGGGGCAGCATGCAGCATGCAGGGGTGCACTAGTAAGCAAGAATGCTGGAGCTCCGTAGCCAAAAGGTTCCTTTCCAGAGGTGTCCGGATTATGGCAACGGGAGTGGTTCTACATCACTACTCCCAGAAGTGCCTAGTGGGTAGCTTCCCCCGCCATTCGCTCGGGCCCTCCACCACAACTGATGTCATGGATTAGCAGGGGGCTAAGCTGGGGTCCAGCCAAGGATGTGCCCATACTGCAGAGCCGCATCCAGGGTGTCTTCGAGGGAGATTTTAGTTTGGTTATGGTAGTGCAAGTCATGCTGGTTCATCAAGTCCAGCCTTGCAAACGCCGGCCCCTCCGTTTGTGGGAATTCAACCCAGAAGGACCGCGCGCTATTCAGAATTTCCTCGGCCTGACGCACGAGGAGATGTACAAATCATTCTTCGAACCCCAAACAGAGTGTCCGGATACTACCGAGGATGTGGGCCTGAGCAGCAACCGCACCGCCGACCAAGTAAGTAATCCTCTAGCCGAACACACCGTCTTTTGTTTATCATGACATCATTCTGAGAAATCGCTCTCTGAACAGGACTGGCTAACAAAGGCGAAGATGATTCGGTGTTTGGCCCCCCTTCCTGAGGGTTTCGACAATCCGGTACTGGAAAAGATGCTCGAGCTAGCACCTTGCCCGGAGCCCTCAAAGGAAGATAAAGGGGGGAATAATGAGGGCGAAAGCAGGACCCCATCGCTACCAATTCCAACCGAGGGAATGAGAGCCTCCATGAGGGAGGATAACCAAGGGGAAGAATCTGACCTTCTCTCGCTCCGGGGAAGGAAGAGGACTGCCTCTGAAGATCCGGAAACCAAGGCTTCCAAACGGGAGAAGAAGTCTCTAGCAGAGGGTCCTGCCCTGGAAGGTGCTCTTGCTGCACAAAGCCCGCGCGGGGATCAGCCCTCTAACGAGTCGTAAGTGATAAAAATCTACTTAATAGTAGAGATATTCTACCTTACTTCCGACGAAAATAACCGAAGCGTTTATCTTGCAGTTCAGATCTTAGCCCTTCTCAACAGAGCTTGTCTTCAGGGGACCTTCTTCCGGAGGTGATGGAGAGCGAAACGCCTCCCCCGGACTCCCCAGCTCAAGAAGCGGGTGACCTTGAAGTGTCGTCACGGAGGGCTCTCCAGATCCGGTGAGGCCAGAAGATAATCCTATAGTCACCCGAAGTCCCCAGCATCTGGCTCTTGAAGAGGGCAAACAAAAGAGTCTGACGCCGTCTGGTATGCGGTCGGATGCACTGAGGGATCTGCTGAAGCGAGCGACCATCTCGGAAGAACACTGTAAGTTGATGGGTATGGTTATGGAAAGGATTTCGTCCGCCGAAAGAGGGTTGCATGACGCCTTTATGAGTCTACTAACGGGCTTTGAGGTACGTAAAATGATATACCTTTGTGATAGTACCGCACATTTTTAGGTGTGCCCTGTGTAGATAGTAGCCCCTGAGACTCTGGTTGTCACTGAGAAAGGTGGCAAATAGAGGATCGTAGTCCCAGGTAGTAACCATACCACCTTTATGTGCAGGTAGTGGAAGCTCCGGTGGCTAGCCGGACTCATGAGTTTGCCGTACTAAAGCGGCAACTGGATGCGGCTGATGCCGACATCGAGCTTGTTAACAAGCGGCTTGACGAGGCACGGGGTAAGTAATATTTTCTTGAGAATGTCACATAGTAAGAGAAGCGTGATGCCAGTATCTTTAATATGTTGTGATGCAGATGGAGCTACCACCGCGGAGACCCTTCGGGCGGAACTTGCCTGGGCCAAAGAACAAGCAAGTAGTAGTAATGCGACTGCTTTAAAGGCGGCCGAAGAGTTAAGAGCTGAGAAGGCCGCGCATTGCGAGAGCAAAGAGAAAATGGCCAAGATGGCTGTAAAGTTCAAAGACACTGCCGACCGTTGCTAGTTCCTTGAGGAAGAAAACCGAGCGAAGGCGACGGACCTTGAAAAGGCCACGATGGCGACCAAAGACACCCGTTCTGCCATGAGAGCGAAGAAGGAGGAGCTGCGTGAAGCGTGTGACATTGTGGCTAGGAAGCCCTTTTTGTTGTGGGGGAAGTTCGGAGATCCACGGTATGCCCCTCTGGATCAGCTGTGGAGTTCGGCAGATGCATATCTGGACTTGGCGGCGAGCACTGTCAATGCGGCCGAATACTTCCAAGATCAAACAGACCGTGAAGTGGACAAGCTGTTCTAGTCGCAGTTTAACGTTCCAGAGCGTCCGCTTCCATTGACCGATCAGCTAGCCGAATGGGCCGAACTTAATAGGTTGTCCGGACTCGCCATGAGGTCTGTCGTGGATCAGCTATGGCCGGAAAGGCCAAAGCCGAACAGTTATTTTAGCCTGGTGCAGCAGTTCCTTGGTGTGGTGCCGCGCATTAATGCAATGAAGAGGTCGGCGTGCATAGAAGGCTCGCGGATGGCCCTTGCCCGTGTCAAAGCATACTGGGCGGAGATGGATGCTACCACTATCGCGGCGCAGGGTTCGGCCATAGGCCGAGTGGCTGCCGAGCACTATTTTGAAGAAGTTCTTGAGGGTGCTCGTTTGATAGAGGCCCAGTGCTCGAAGAATATTATGTTTGATTGACATGTATTCCCATTGTAAAACAATGTTTTATTAAATTTACCAAGGCTGTGTTTATACTTTTGCCCGAAAGTTTTGTGATGCCTCATGTGCGGCCATTTATTTATATATGTATATAACCTGAAAGATTGCAGTCGTCGGCTTCAGCCCCCACGCATACAATGCGGGGGTGTTCGCAGAAGACGCGTATTCACACTTAATCCAATGTCTTGGTCCTAGTAAGGAGGTGATAGCGCAGCGAACTAGCCAACCAGACTATAATGCTTTAACACTTTCACTTAGCCATAGGAGTTTGACAGTGGGGCTACTATATAGCCCCTGGTGGCTCCGCACTTGCTCGGATTCGGGGCGCGTACATGCCTGGCTGGGAAACGGCCCTTCGTTAATGCGGTGGAATCTCGAAGATTCCGATAGGTCATCGAGTGGTTGACCAGTCTCACGCTATATCATGATAGTCAGTTTTTGGCTTTATCTACTGATGTGCTCGTCCGGATGAACCAGGGCACAATCGCAGTAGTTCTCCTGGTGCCGCCTTAGCCGATAGAGCGGAACATAAGGTAGCAAAACACAGGAGCTGGGCAAACCCAACATTTGACCAAAGACATGATTCGGAGCTGATGCATATAAGGCCAAACTCGCGACGCCGAACACTCCCTAAGGTATTCGGTCTTTATGGTGTAAACCGGGTATAAACAGTACCCTTTGTAATAAGCCCCTGGTGTCCAGGTACGTGCATTATTCGGGCATGGCCACATGCCAAGACGTCAGCATCCTTCTTGGTTGTACTGAGAATCTGAGGGATGTAAATCAACAAGAGACAGTAAAAAAGGTTTACGCAGGGTCTTAATCTACAAAGAATCCTTGGAACGGGTCCCTGCTGCACGTCTGCGCCTGTGTCTCTGTTGTGCCATATTCTGGACGGGTGTAGCACGATTGTCATCTGAAAAACAGAGGAACTTAATTGAAAAGTTGCCGTGCGAAAGTTAAATTATACTAAATAAACAATATACAGTAGAAAATGAGTGAAGGTGAGCCTTATTGCCACTTTTGCGTGCGCGTTGAGCCCCTTGTATTGTAATAGGGGTATAGCCATCAAACCTATATTAATTACATTAAGCTGAGCCGGACTCGTCTAGCCGTGTCTGTGGTCTTAACGACCTGCCAAATGCTTGAGTTGGTGAGGCCGTTTAGTGTGCGGCGGCCAAGGCGGCCGCACCGTCTTCGGCGTGCAAGGAGCACTCAATATTTCCATTTACTGTAATGATGCCACGTGGACCGGGCATCTTGAGCTTGAGGGAAGCGTAATGCGGTATTGCGTTAAAGCGAGTGAAAGCTTCGCGTCCGAGTAGTGCTTGATAGCCACTTTGGAATGGAGTGACATGGAAGGTTAAATTTTCGCCGCGGAAGTTGTCGGGGGAGCCGAATATAACCTCTAGTAGCAGGGAGCCCCTACAGTGAGCCTCCGGGCCAGGCGTTACTCCTTTAAAGGTAGCATTGATGCAGAAAATTTTTGTTGGGTCTATCCCCATTTTGAGGACTGTGTCCTGATTATATCAGATTTAAAATGCTGCCGCCGTCCATCAGGACTCGGGTGAAGTGGTATTCGTCAATTATTGGATCTAATACCAAGGCAGCCCATCCTGCACGCCGGATACTTGCCGAGTAATCCCGATGGTCGAAGGTGATCGGTTGGGATGACCAGTGGCGGAGCTCCGCGGTGATAGGCCCTGGGGCATGTTCCTCTAAGGGTGCTGCTTTGTTTCTCCCTTTTATCACGTGTAACACGTTGACTGTTTTGACTTCTGGTGGGAATTTCTTCTGTTCCCATTTGCTTTGATTGCGAGGCTCATCCTCGTCTTCACTTGGTGTATCCCGCCCCTTGTGTTCGGCGTTGAGCTTGCCGGACTGTTTGAAGACCCAAAATTCTCTATGGGTGTGATTTGTAGGTTTATCTAGGGTGCTATGGATCTGACATATTTGATCCAGAATTTTGTTTAGGCTGGAGAGTTCGTCTCTGTTCCCTATGGAGGGCGGCTTCTGCTGGCCTGGCCGAGCGCTTCTAAATCCGGCGTTTACCGTCGTGCTCTTCGGGTTTTCTTCCTTATTCCGGCGCTTGTTCTTGCTGCGTCGTGATTTCCCGTTTCCTTCCCTGACTTCGGATGTACTTGGGTCGCTGGTGCTGCATCTGGCTAACCAGCTGTCCTCGCCCACGCAAAAACGGGTCATGAGGCTTGTTAATGCTGCCATTGTTCTCGGCTTTTCTTGACCGAGGTGTCTGGCAAGCCATTCGCCTCGGACGCTATGTTTTAAAGCTGCTAAGGCTTCGGCGTCCGGACAGTCGACTATTTGGTTCTTTTTAGTGAGGAACCTGTTCCAAAGCTTTCGGGCTAACTCACCGGGCTGTTGAGTTATATGACTTAAATCGTCTGCATTCGGTGGTCGGACATATGTCCCTTGAAAATTTGCCCGAAATGCGTCTTCGAGCTGTTCCCAGCTTCTGATGGAGTTTTCGGGGAGGCTTTTAAGCCAGTGCCGAGCTGGCCCTTTGAGCTTGAGGGGTAAGTACTTGATGGCGTGGAGATCATCTCCTCGAGCCATATGGATATGGAGGATGTAATCCTCAATCCAGACTCCAGGGTCTGTTGTTCCGTCGTACGCCTCTATGTTTACGGGTTTGAATCCCTCTGGAAATTCATGATCCAGCACCTCATCGGTGAAACATAGAGGGTGTGCGGCGCCCATGTATTTGGATGTACCATGGTATTCGGATGTTTGTTGTGTCGCATTGTATGTTGGAGCGCGCCTACGTGGACCATAGATGGATCTGGTTGCGCCATCCTTTTGATGCGAGCCCTTACGTGGATCGCGTACTAGTTTATGTGTGGCGTCGATTGCCGCTTTATGTTGGCTATGAGGTCGTCTATCCGACCGGATGGCCATTTTATTTTTTAATTGTGGAGGTTCTAAGGCCTCCTCATCGAATTCTGGTAGCAACTTTCGCTTCCGATAGCTCTTGGTGTGGCGATTACTGTCATACTTCGCTATTGTGTTGAGTACTTCACTCCATTTGATCTGTTGGGCAAGCCTTGTTCAAGTATGTGTAATCTACACACATACGCCAAGTGTTGTTTTTCTTGAGAACAAGCACCAGATTAGCCAACCACTCTGGGTGAAAGACCTCCACGATAAACCCTACAGCCAACAACCGAGCTACCTCTTCACCAATAGCCTTGCGCCTTTCTTCATTGAAGCGGCGGGGAAACTGTCGGACCGGTTTAAACTTAGGATCAATATTAAGTGTGTGCTCAGCGAGTTCCCTCGGTACACCTGGCATGTCAAAAGGCTTCCATGCAAAGATGTCCCAGTTCTCATGGATGAACTCGATGAGCGCGCTTTCCTATTTGGGATCCAGGTTAGCACTGATGCTGAACTACTTGGATGAATCACCAGGAACAAAATCAACCATCTTAGTATCTGTGGCCGATTTAAACTTCAATGCCGGATCGTGTTCCGTAGTTGGCTTTTTCAAAGAAGTCATATCTGCTGGATCAACCTTGTCTTTGTAAAACTTCAGCTCCTCCGTGGCACAAACCGACTCAGCATAAGCCGCATCACCTTCCTCACATTCCAAAGCGATCTTCCTGCTCCCATGTACTGTGATGGTCCCCTTATGACCTGGCATTTTAAGTTGTAGATAGACATAACACGGTCTTGCCATGAACTTAGCGTAAGCCGGCCGCCCAAACAGAGCGTGATACAGACTTTTGATTTTTACCACCTCAAAAGTCAATGTTTCTGATCTTGAATCATGATCATCTCCAAAAGCCACCTCTAAGGCTATCTTGCCCACTGGATATGCAGACTTACTGGGCACCACACCATGAAAAACGGTGTTTAACGGTTTAAGATTCTTATCTGTCAACCCCGTACGATGTAAGGTATCATAATATAGAATATTGATACTACTTGCCCCATCCATGAGCACCTTGGTGAACTTATACCCCCCAACTTGAGGAGCCACCACTAAGGCCAGATGACCCGGATTGTCAACCCGGGGTGTGTGATCCTCTCTACTCCATAAAATGGTTTGCTCAGACCAGCGCAAATACTGAGGCACCGCCGGTTCAACAGAGTTTACAGCCCTCTTGTGAAGCTTCTGATCACGTTTGCACAAGCTAGTGGTGAAGACATGATACTGCCCACTATTTAACTGCTTCGGATTGCTCTGATAACCCGACTGCTGCTGCTGGTGGTGGTTCCCCTGATGGTTGTAACCTCCCTGGTTCACCTGGTTCCCTTGATTGTTGTGTCCGGTTTGATTGCCCTGAAATCCTGAACTGGAGCTGCTGCCTCCGTAACCCGGCCCGTGAAAACCACCTCCTGAACCGCCGGGCGGGCCATTATCGTACTGAAACATATTGGAGTTCTTGAACTCTCGCATGATATAACATTCCTTCCAAAGATGCGACGCTGGCTTCTCCTTTGATCCATGCTTTGGACAAGGTTGATTTAGCAGGCGCTCCAAATTGGGGCCTGAACCTCTGCCCCTCTAGGGCTGCATGCCCTTACGGCGCTGACCGTTCTCCTGAGCATTGGTGCTAGCCACAAAGTCCAAACTGTTGTTGGCCTTGCGCTTACCATTATTCCCATGGCCTGCCAGATTATGCTACTGTCCCTTGGTGTTGCCATTCTTTTTCCCTTTCCCCGGTTTGTCCTCCTCTGAGTCAGGGTCTTTGGTATTATCTGAATCGGCGTACTTAACCAAAGCGGCCATAAGTGTTGACATATCATTGCAGTGACGTCTGAGGCTTCCTAACTTCTATTTGAGGGGCAGAAAACGGCAATTGCCCTCCAACGTTAACACTGCGGTATCTGCATTGATGCGATCCGATGAATGCAAAATAGCTGAGACCCATTTCACCCAATGGGTTGTAGACTCCCCATCCTCTTGGACACAAGCGGCCAGATCCACGATTGACATAGGCTGCTTACAAGTATCCTTAAAGTTCTGGATAAACCGGTGCTTCAATTCGGCCCATGATCCGACAGAGTTAGCTGGTAAGCTCTTCAACCAAGTATGAGCCGTCCCTTCCAACATCATGGTGAAGTATTTAGCACACACCGCTTCATCCACATCTAACATCTCCATTGCCATCTCGTAGCTTTCAACCCACGCCTCTGGTTGCAGATCGGCGGTGTAATTGGGTACCTTACAAGGGCCTTTGAAATCCTTGGGCAGTCGCACATTACGCAAAGTGGGGGTGAGACACGGCACCCCTAAGGAACTGAATACCACACCTGGCTCGACTGAAGCGGTAGGGTGAACCGGAGTAGGTTGACAGGCTCCATGCAGAGCTGCTAACTCGGCCTCTCAACGTGCACGACCATGATCCACCACATCCTGCGCATTAGCACCTCCACCTGCCGGGTTGTGCCCTCGAGGCAAGTTACCGCGACGTGCACTGCTTAACACACCCGGTTCATCCTCAACGTGCCTGCTGTAGCTCCGGCTCGGACGGGGGGTGAAATGAATCCTCTCACGACTATGCGAATAAGCCTGCTGCTGGTTTAAAGCTGTTTGAAGGAGCTCTATGGCCCATCGTGCCTCAATCGCAACTGGTGATTCGCCGTCAGTTGGGAGGGCTGCCAATCGTGAAGAGGCGGCCACAATGTTGTCCAACGGGTTGGAGTAATGCCCCAGGGGTGTTGGAACATACTGTGGCACAATATTATTCTGATGAGGCGGGTCCATCGTGCGCGGCTGAACCGGCGCTCCTTTCTCGGTGCCTCCGCCCGGTTTAATACTGGTTGGTTACTAGTTCCTGCTCCTGGCGTGTTGAAGAGATTTCTTGGCTCATAACTCGGCGGGATATGCGACCAGTATCTTCTCCTCATGACTTCCTCTGAGGCATTCTGATCCAGCCTAAGCCGGTAGGCCTGAGCTTCCAACTCGGCCCGTTTTGTAGCCATCCTAGCGTTCTCTACTGCTAGATCTGCTTTAGCCTGAGTTATCTGATCTTTCACCTTTGCGATCTCTGCATTGTGCTGATCCCGGGCTGCTGCATCCACCTCCGCAGCCATCAATGTTGCCAAAGTGTCGAACAAGTCAGATAGAACTTGAGCTGGAGGTGGTGCAGAGCCCCGTGCTCCCGCCGGTGTGGCTGTTGCTGAACCAAAGAGCATTGCTGCGGTGGTTGATGAGTGGGGCGCTGATTGTGGACCGGCCATGAAGATAGCGACCCGGCTTGGCAGATCAAGGGAGTCTGGAATACTGTTGCCATCGGAGCCTCCGCTAATCTGGCCGTCCTGCAACTGATAACGATTCGGTTTCTCCAGAAGACTCGTCGTCAGAGCAGACAATGGTTTCTCCATCAGATGCCGATCCATCCTCATATTCTGCTCCATGAATGACACCTACGAAAACATGTCTTGCTGCGGGTTGAACCAGGAAAGGGCTTGCACGCTGAGCCGTCTCGATGATGTCGGTACAGGTGTCTGGCTCAGGGCCCGGTTCGCCAATCTTGCCGACGAAGACATGAACCCGGTACCCGTATTTGATTGAACCGTCCTCGGGGCCCCATCCTGCATCGTCGATGTAGAGCTTGCCGCGATGACTCTTCTTCATTTGGCCCACAGAGTATCCCTTGAGTCCATCAAAGCTGCCCTTCAAGAAATTGAAACCATCGTGCGATAGCCCCATGGTGGGCGCCAACTGTCGTGGGTTTGTCACGGCAGATTTCCTCGTGAAAGGACTTAGTCGTGGAGCCATCGCTACGGGTTAGCTTAAAGGGGTTAAACCGGACAAGGGGACACGAGGGATTTTATACTAGTTTGGCCCCTTCGATGAAGGTAAAAGCCTACGTCTAGTTGTGATTGGTATTGCTAGGGTTTCGATGACCAGGGAGCGAATCCGCTTTGCCTGGCTCTCGGGTTGTTGTTTCCTGTCCTCAAATCGTAGCCGGGTCGTCCCTTTATATACATAGGTTGACACCCGCCAGTTTATAGAGTCTCGAGGCCGGATCATAGAGGTGTCCTGCTCGGTCTTTATTCCTCTAACTTACAATACAAGTTTATATGATAAAGTCGGTTCACATATACTGGCTTTAACCCGCCTTTGGGCCATGGGCCTTCGTAAAGCGCCAATATCTTCACATCTTCATGGGCTTCAATCTTCATGAAGCTAACCCGGCTACGCCTAGCTGGTTTACCTCCAGTAACCATATCCCCAACATGACTTCTATGCAAATATACACAACCATAACTCATTACGTTTTCTTCCTTGTCCAACTTCAACTAATTTTCTCAAGTTTGAAAATAATTAATGGGTATTCACAATCATAGAGGATGTCCAAGATAATATATTTGTATGTGAAAGTTCTATTCCTTATACTAATCATTCAAGAATTGCTTGTATGACCAATATTGTGATTGTCAAGCTTCAATAGATTTCACTTTCAAAACCCAATGTGAACCTACTACTAATCATGATATGAACATATAATTTCAACTTCATGATATTCAATTCATTCAACAATTTACTCATAGGATATTTGTGAAGCACAAGAGTAAATGACAAACTACTCCAAAAAGATATAAGTGAAGATCAAGCGAGTAGTTAAGTGAACGGGTAGCTATTTGAGGACTCTCTCTCTCATTTAAAAACTTTCAGATCTAAGTATTTTATTAAAACAGCAAGCAAAACAAAATAAAATGACATTCCAAGAATAGCACACATCATGTGAAGAAGCAAAAACTTAGGCTCAACCGATACTAACCGATAATTGTCGGTGAAGAAAGGTGGGATGCCTACCGAGGCATCCCCAAGCTTAGATGCTTGAGAATTCTTGGAATATTATCTTGGGATGCCGTGGGAATTCCCAAGCTTGAGCTTTTGTGTCTCCTTAATTCCTTTTATATCAAGGTTTATCTAAATCATAAAAACTTCATCCACAAAAAACTCAAGAAAAACTCGTGAGCTAAGTTAGTATAAATCAATGCAAAAAACGTTATCGTTCTGTACTGTAACAAATCACTAAAATGATTATTTAACATTGCATACTAAATGCCTCTGCATATGTAATACTCCTATCCTCAAATAGAATTATTAAACAAGATAACATATGCAAACAATGCAATCATAACAACAATCTGTCTAAACAGGACCATCTGTAAAGAGTGCAATAATATTCATACTTTCTTAGCCCCAAAAATTCTGAAAAATTACCACATTGTAGAAAATTTGTTATAACTTACCGTTTAAAAATTTCAGGATTTTATCATGTTATGACTATTCACAAATATTCAAAACATAACAACAAACTTTCCGTTTTGAAACAACAACATATAGACTTGCAAAATAAGCATTGTGAAGGCTATCCTTGACACTTTTATTGAAATAAAAGATATAAAACATTATTCTAAATAACAACAAGCAAATATCCAAAAATAAAATGATGCTCCAAGTAAAACTCATATCATGTGAGGAATAAAAATGTATCTCCACGTGAGGTTACCGATAATGTTAGAGACAAAAGAGGGCATGCCTTCCGGGGCATCCCCAAGCTTAGTGGCTTAGGTCTTCCTTGAATATTACCTCGGGGTGCCTTGGGTATCCCCAAGATTATGGTCTTGCCACTCCTTATTCTCCTCATATCGATATCTCACACAAAACTTGAAAACTTCAATCACACAAAACTTAATGGAACTTCATGAGACAGGTTAGTATGATAAAGAGCAAACCATTCACTTGGGTACTGTCAAAGACAAGATTCATAATTGTTTCCATATAATTCCTACTGTACCTTATCATTTCCACAATTCATATCACTTAATTTAATCTACGAAAATACTACACTACTAGGGAAAACCCTAGCAGTAGTGCAGGTATTTTCCCTATCAGTAGCGCGAGACGACGCGCTAGTGATAAGGTGCTGCAGCTAACGTGTAGAAGTAGCGCCTGTCGTCCCACGCTACTGCAATACATGGCTAGTAGTAGCATGCTTTAGTGCAGAGCGCTGCTGCTAATATCTGTAGCGCTTTTAGCAGGAAGCTCTATTGGTAAGGGAGCGCTACTGCTAACTTTGTTCCCCTCGCTACTGCTATTTTTATTAGTTTCTTTTTTCTGCATATTTGATTTGTATTTGAATAGGCTTTATACATTAATCTTTAGCATATCATACACATAAAATGTAATCATAGCATATACATACAAATAGTCTCATCAAATCATGTCACCATCATAATCATCATCCAACACAAAGTGGTCTCTTGTCATCATCTCAAAAATAGTGATACAAGTCTTGATTACTTGCAACTACATCGTCATCCATCTAAACAATGATATACACGAGAAGAGCTATCACTTTGAGTGAGAGCGGAACTATGCAGTACATGATTTCGTATCCCTCTCTCGCATTAGCGTGAACCTAAACTAACTACTGGCTGTCGCTCGGAAACCGGAAACTGGTACACCTGGGCCTGACATTCCGGCCACTCGCCGTATACTCCTGGCGTAGCACTTCTTCGCCATCGATGATCTATACACCTGCATCATGACCTGAGTCGATGATATGCAACATATATAGTTGAGCAACAGAAAGAGATAGACTTTGCAAAAATAGAAGCAACATATCATAAGCATAAATAACAAAGTTCATCGTACCCAAAATGCCCTAACTAGAGTGATCTTCGCTAGTCGAGGAGTACGGTTTAATTACATCACAAATAAAGTTTCGTCATGCATAACTCAAAGTTTCGTCACATAGATAGTATGGACTAAACGGGCACATTGTTATCGACAATGACTCATTGTCATGCCATCCATCCAAGTTAGGGAGATAGTCCCCGATCTTAGTGAAAGGCTTTAGGTCGAAACTGAGTGGCTACGCGTGTTCGGACGTCTTCCCGCGACATTTCTCCTTCTTTGTAGAACATCCCTTTTTTCTGACGACCTCCTTCATGATGATTTGGGCAAGTTCGCGTTGGATGTGATAGAACTCAGCTCAAAGTCAATGATCCTCGATATCTCCTAAGTTCTTTGCCCATTGCAGAATATGGGCATCGCCAGATCTAGGTGACATGCGAAGGTTCTGGTGATCCCGTCTGTACTCCAGCAAGTGGTGTAGCACATAGAATCAATCATTAAGAGAATCACTCGGTTGTTGGATGCAGCAGAAGTCGGTCTAATGGCCCAAGGCGGGCCTGTCGTCCCTTTTCTTCTTGTCCTTGACCTCTCCACCCCGTGCGCCGTAGTAAAACATAGCACTATCAAGAACAGACTTGATGTGGGTGTAATCCTTTTTTTAATGTTCTTCGACGAGTCCAAGTAAAGAGCGTGGGAGTATCGGGGGTAGAGGATGATGAGGACGGCGCGCCCGCTGCTGCGCAAAATGAGTACACCTCAAATTAATTAGCCTCCACCATGCAAATGAATGATTGAAATCAAATGAAGGATATTCGCGTTAATGACTTACAGGGGATGATAAGGCATGAGAATCGCCTCCTTGTCCTTATTAGGGAGAAATAAATTGGCGATGTATTCCCTCGCGTATTCACGGTGCTCTACGCAAACTCCCAAGAATCCCTCGTGCATGAAGTACGGGGTCAGCAACACAGATATGAAGTATCTGCTCAACCCCGTTGAGGTAGTTCATGTGCAAGGCATAAAGGCGGACAAACGTAAAATCCAGCTTCTTCAAGTGAAACATGTCGAAGATGTAATCGAATCGAAGGAAGAACTTCTCCACGGGGAATGTGTCGATGTACGACAATTGTCGCGGCACGTTAACCATGTAGAGTGGGTATCCTGGATTTTTTGAGGCGATGAGTCCTTTCTCTATCCACAACACGTCATCATGAAGTCTCCTTAAATCGCCGAATCTGGCCCGTAGCACTGCTTTATGTAGGATTGGTTGACCAGGGATATGCCATTTTGCTGCACCGGGGATATCTATACGGTCTTGAACCCGAGGCTGCTGAGGCGGCTGGACCATAGAAGCAGCTTTTTTGCCTTTGCTCGGTCTCTTCCTAGACTTCTTTACTACCGGAAGGTTGTCCATAATACGTTCATACTCCAGAGGCGGCAATTCAGGCACCGACTCATGACGCTCAAACCCTAAGTAGGCACCAGTATTGACATACTGTTGAGTGTCATCATCATCCTCATCCTCATCTTTGGTGACGTCACCAGCGACTAATGGAGTAGGTGAGGTGTTGATGTTCATACCTAATTGCGTGCTCATGGGTGTGCTCCTGGCCACCTCCAGCTGAAGCAGACTCTTTGGCCACAACAGGACCCACCCATTGCAACTATCACCAAGCTGTCGCAGGGTCTCGTCGTCATCCCCCACTAGTACCACATCAGCCAAATTCTCGTGGCCTGGTTTGACACTAGCCACGGAGAGCTTGAAGATGTCCGGGGGGATTAGCCGACTGTGGAACAATGGTTCATTTGGCTCCATTATCGTCGCCTTCCCCACGTCCACCTTCGGGTCGCCGATGGTGTACAATATAGTGCACGGGGTTTCGTCGGCCTGCAATGAAAAGTCTGCGATGTAAGACATCCGAGAGGCAACGAAAACGGGAGATTATACATTTATTGAAGGGGGTCGGTGTGACAGATACCGTGAGGGCGTCATGCTCACCCAAATACGAAGCACCGCCGAGCACGTCCGGTGCCGAAGCCGGTGCCGGAGTAGGTGCGGGAGCCGATGCGGGAGCCCGTGCGGGAGCCAATGCGGGAGCACGTGCAGGAGCCGGTGTGGGAGCCGGTGCGGGAGCAGGTGCAGCTGCAGGTGCTGGTGCAACGCTAGTCGAGCTGCGCCCGAGGAAGTCAGCAAGGGGAAAGTCCGCTGCATTTTTTCTGGATTTTGCCTGCTCCAATTGAAAACAGTCGGAACCAAGGTAGTAGACATATCTACAAGCACCTGTTTTGCGGCAGCTACCACTATTGCGACTGTCTCAGATGATTTCTTTTCAAACACAAATTCAACCTTCTTGTCAATGTTTTCTTCAGTTAACCTCCATCTTTCCTTTCTCTTCTCCGTGGTCTCACAGTAGTACTTCTTCCATGTGGCGCCGTCTCCGACACTGTGCACGTGTCCATACGATAGTCGAGTCTCCATCGGGAGTCTTTTCAATATGTTCAACACCCGGTTGAATGGAGTGTCCCACTTGGGCCTCGCCAACGCCTCAGACGGCGAGTCGCTTTCAGATGGGATGCCCAGACTCGCGGCTTACGCGTCCTCCTTGGCCCATATGGGCCTCTTCCCGCCGTAAGTACGGCTTCCGAGGTGGTGGCACCCAATGTTCTTCTGTTGAAGCCCCTTCATGTACTTTGACTTTTTTTTGGAAGCTTCGGCCTCACAAGCCACCTTGAATATTTGAAAGTGCTCTGCCGTGATTGTCGGATTATCCTTTACAATCTCGGAGTAGGGTTCCTTTTTGTTGACGATCCGATATTTCACCCTTGATTTCCAGGCGGCCAACGTGTCGCTAAACTTGCTCATGGCGTGTTTGTTTATCTTCTTCATTGCCGGGTCCTTATCTGGATCTTTATAATCCTTTTCATTCCGGCCCGGGAACAAGAATATCTGGTGCAGCTTCTTTAGGAGGGAGGGCCTCATATTATCTATCTTGTTTAGTTTCTCATCGTTGATGGTGGCGGTCGTCCGTATGATGCAGCCTATCTGATTGTCGTAGCACACGTGTGCTTCCTCGGGCGCGTTTGGCTCAAAATTGCCATCGTCCACCTCCGTGACCACCAGCCTAGTAGTCCTGAGCTTGTTAGGAAGTCGTCGCCTCTTTTCTTTTGGTCCTATACCGGCTCCACTAGTCTCGTCGCCGGTCTCAATCTGAGCGCCGGTCTCGATGCCGGTCTTAGTCTCAGGGCCGGTCTCAGTCTCAGCGTTGGTCTCAGTCTCAGTGCCGGTCTCAACGTCGGTCTCAGTCTCAGTGCCGGTCTCAATGTCGGTCTCAGTCTCCGATGTGACAGGTGGACCCAGCAACATCAACTGTTGATCGTCGGCTGCCCTCAAAAATTCTTCTGCCGCCAGGTACACGTTGTCGCAGTCACCAGAACCCTATCCTTCATCGTTGCTAGCCATGTTTCCTACGTTTAAATCTAGTCAATTAATTCTGGACCTAATAAAATGAATAATGACATAAAAAAGGCCTATGCTTTGCAGGAACATTGACTCCTTCCTAGTGCGGCAAATCTCGGGCACTCGATATGTCCTAGTTTGTAGCACAAGTCATGCTGAAATTCACGGAAAATTTTGGCATGACTTTTGCTAAAAATTGGACAAATCGAGAACCTGAAATTTGCCGGAACGGAAATGAATCAACATTCCGGCAAAACATAGGCCACTCGGCTTCATTCCCTGGAAACAACAAAGCCACTTCGGCACAATCGAAACATGTGCAAACACAATTGAGGAATTTGCATATATCCTGACCACTTCAAATTTGCATCTCCTAGCGTTTGACACTTCAAGAAAATCTACACAAATCTCATGATCTCTCAAACTAAATTCAAAAACCAAATATAGATTATATTTAGTTAACTACTGAACTAAACTTTACTCTAAACTAAACCCTACTGCCCTAATTAACATCTAGTTAAACAAACTCAATTCAAAAACTAAACCCTACTGAACTAATTAACATCTACATTATCTACTACTTAACATCTATTATTACCCTAACTAAAAAACATCTAGTATTAACCATACTGCCCTAGTTAACTAGTACCATCACTACTACAAATTAACATCTACTACTACTACTAAAAATCATTATCTATGAACCATAGTACTAATTAACATCTACTACTACTGCTAATTAACATGGCAGAGGAAGAAAAAAAGCAAAGAGAGAGGGGGTGGGGGCTTACAGAGAGGGGAGAGACGGTGGCGGGGAGGTGCTCGGCGACGGAGGTAGGGGCGGCGAGGGTGGGCTCGGGATCGAGAGGCGGCGGTCCTGGGCGGGCTCGGGCAGCGGCGGTGAGGTCGAGGGCGGCGACGGTGAGGTCAAGAGCGGCGACGGTGTAGGATCGAGAAGAGGTGTCTAGAGGGGGGTGAATAGACTCTTAGCAAGAAAAGTTGCAGTTTTTAATTCCTTTAAGTTGAAGTGGAGTTCTGGCGCAAGTTTGAACATTCACAATACATCTCCAGCAAGCATGACAAGAGTATATGAGAAGCGGAAAGTAAGTCATGCAAGTTGCAAGAATGTAAAGGGATGGGATTGGAGTGTGCAAACACAATTGGAGACACAGAGATTTTTGGTGCGGTTCCGATAGATGGTGCTATCATACATCCATGTTGATGGAGACTTCAACCCACGAAGGGTAATGGTTGCGTGAGTCCACGGAGGGCTCCACTCATGAAGGGTCCATGAAGAAGCAACCTTGTCTATCCCACCATGGCCATCGCCCATGAAGGACTTGCCTCACTCGGGTAGATATTCACGAAGTAGGCGATCTCCTTGCCCTTACAAACTCCTTTGTTCAACTCCACAATCTTGACAGAGGCTCCCAAGTGATGCCTAACCAATCCAGGAGACACCACTCTCCAAGAGATAACAAATGGTGTGTTGATGATGAACTCCTTGCTCTTGTGCTTCAAATGATAGTCTCCCCAACACTCAACTCTCTCTCATAGGATTGAATTTGGTGGAAATAAAATTTGAGTGGAAAGCAACTTGGGGAAGGCTAGAGATCAAGATTTATGTGGTAGGAATGGAATATCTTGACCTCAACACAAGTGTAGGTGGTTCTCTCTCAGAAAATGTATGTTGGAAGTGTAGGCATATTCTGATGGCTCTCTCTACGAATGAAGAGTGGGTGGAGGGATATATATAGCCTCCACACAAAATCTAACCGTTACACGCAATTTACCAAACTCGGTGGGACCGATTCAGAGAACTTGGTCAGACCGATTTAGTTCATAATGTGACTGTTAGGAATTTCTGTGGGACTGATATGATCAACTCGGTAGGACCGATGTGCTGTGGTTAGGGTAAAGCCTAAACTCTGTTTGACCGATTACACAAACTCGGTGGGACCGATTTGGGTAATAAGCAAAACAGAGAGTTGGCCAAGCTAACTCGGTCGGACCGATTGCATACCTCGGTGGGACAGAAATTATTGCAATAGGCAACAGAGAGTTTGCAAGCCCATCTCGGTGAGACCGAGATCCCATAGGCGAGACCAAATTGATTAGGGTTTCTGGCAGTGGCTATGTCAAGAGAACTCGGTGGCGCCAGATAGGAAGTTTCGGCGGGGTCAAGTTTGACTTTCGGTTTGGGACAAATGTGGATATGAGAAAGTGGTTGAGGGCTTTGGAGCATATCACTAAGCACTTTGAGCAAGAGACTCATTGAGCAACACCTCATCCCCTCTTAATAGTATTGGTTTCCTATGGACTCGATGTGATCTTGGATCACTAAAATAGAAAATGTAGAGTCCTGAGCTCTGAGCTTGAGCCAATCCTTTGTCCTCAGCATCTTGAAGGGGTTGCACATCCTCTAGTCCATGCCACTCCATTGTTGAACTTATCTGAAACATACTAGGTAGAAGCATTAGTTCAAGAAGAGATATGTTGACATTAATTACCAAAATCACCCAGGGAGCACTTGTGCTTTCAATCTCCCCCTCTTTGGTAATTGATGACAGCATACATCAAAGATTTAGATAAAGATATAGGGAATAACAAGTAAAGCTTTGGGAAGACATGTAACATGAATAGGCTCCCCCTACATGTATGCAGTCATGTAAATATGGAATATAGGAGCATGTGAATGGATAAACATGACAGAGTAAGCAATGTGTTACATGTATCTTGGCTATATGCATCAGAGCAAATGATGTGAATATAGGAAATGTACCTTCATGCTCATGAGTCCTTCTTGCAAACAGTATGTACATTAGCAAGAAGTCCTCATACACATGACTGTGATGCATATACTTACCTTGTGGTATTGAGTTGGCTTAGGATGGAATGAACCTGAGTAAACAAGGTTAGATAACATGGATACACCTACTAGCCAGAGCAAACAGAAGAAACCACAAGGGTACCAAGACTGGGATGACATGTCGAGAGTGAGTACTGAGTACCCCATTGGCTATAGACATGTCCCCAAAGGTAAAGATGTGCAATGAATTCAAGGATGTCCTTCCCTTAGATGTCTTGCTCCCCCTTAATCTAGCATGGGATACTGGGAGAAGAAAGGGAACAGAAAATCAGAGCGGATGAAAAAGAAACAGAGCTAATGCAAACAATCAAATATGAACATGTCTTTCCCCTCTGAAAGACATGTGTCTTGTCTCCTCTTGAACACCAAGTATCTGGGGTTTCTTACACTCACCCTGAGTATTCTCTCCCCTGATAGAAATGATTAAGCTTTGATGTGATCTCTCTCTCCCCCTTTGACATCAATTTCCAAGAAGGGTTCTTCTGGATTTTTTGTTACAAATGGGTTTGGTCCTTGAGTCACGGAACAAAGCAGCAAGTCGAATGTGATGCTGGTAGAGAACAAGAATCATTGAGTGGAGCTGGAGCAAAAAGAATGCAGAAACAAGTGGCAAGCTCTCTTTCCTGTAGTGAAATCGGTGGCACCGAGTTGTGTGCTTCGGTGGCACCAAAAGGATTCGGTTGGACCGAAGGAAACAAACCGGTGTGACCGAGTTCATCATAGTGAAAACACTTGTCACCTCTGCTCACTAGGCAGGTGAAATCTCACAAGGATTTACAAGGAATTTGCTAAAAGATTTGCAATGAATTGGATGCAGGGAATGCAGAACAGAAAAGAAATCTAGATGAAGTCACATATGCATGAGAAATATGCATGACAAATGCATGAGCACAGAAAAACACAAGAGAACTTCATCTAGAATTGGGCGGCGACAAAGTCATCTATGTTAGAGTATATTGACTTAGGAGTCAAGTGAGGGCACTTGATCATAGGTCATACTCATCGTTTAAGCTCAAAATGGGGTTACCATTTTTTGTTTAAGCATCTTGATGTATTCTCATCTTGTTGAGTTGCTTTGACCCATGACTTGGAGTAAAGCTTCTCTAAGATTGAATAACATACCTTGGGTGGTGGTGTCGATCTTCATCATGTAGTTGAGCTTGTGTGGGTTGCTCAAGGTTGATGTAACTCATCAAGAGTTGGGAGCACCACTTGGAATTTGAGTTCATCTACCTACATGGGTTAGTCTTACAAGGAAGAGCACTTGTGTATCCAAAATGACAATCATACAACTTAATATAGAATCTGTCAAAGGATATGTTTGGAGATTTTCATGCTTCCTTGTTTTCAACCACCATTGTGTAGAGACTTGGTGATGTATAGATTGCTCAAGATGTGAGTGGGTTGCAATCTCATAGATTTGGATTCATCCAAGTACCTACAAGGGTTAGATAGCATGCAAGGGTGCAAATATATCCAAGACATATAAATAGCAACATGAAAGAAATATCAAGGATTAGTCAAAGGCTCATGCCTTGCATATATCCAAATGGAGTTCCTACTCCAAGTTTGAAGCATCAATGATGTTCAAGTCACCTCTCAAACGGCAAAAGAATTTCTCATCAAGTGATTTGGTAAATATATCCGCCAATTGCTTATCAGTGCGAACATGCTTAAGATCAATGTCCCCTTTAGCAACATGATCTCGAATGAAATGATGAAGAACTTAAAGATGCTTAGTTTGAGAGTGTTGCACGGGATTATGAGCAATCTTGATAGCACTTTCATTGTCACAAAGCAATGGAACATGTTTCACATATATCCCATAGTCCTTAAGACTTTGGGTCATCCAAAGTAATTGAGCACAACATGAACCAGCAGCAATGTATTCCGCTTCGGCGGTGGATAAGGATACCGAGTTTTGTCTCTTGGAAGACCAAGGCACAAGAGATCTACCAAGAAATTGACAAGTACCTGAAGTGGACTTTCTATCAACCTTGTCTCCGGCATAGTGCGAATCGGAGTAACCAACAAGATCGAAAGAAGACCTCTTAGGATACCAAACGCCAAAATTTGGTGTGTGTATTAAGTATCTCACTATCCTTTTCACAGCCTTAAGATGACATTCTTTAGGGGCCACTTGATATCGTGCACACATGCACACACTTAGCATAATATCGGGATAAGAGGCACATAGATATAACAATGAACCGATCATAGAGCGGTAAACTTTTTGATCAACCGTTCACCATCTTTGGTCAAATAAAGATGTCCACTAGTCGGCATGGGTATAGTCATACCTTTGCATTCTTGCATGTTGAACTTCTTGAATAAGTCCTTGGTGTACTTTGTTTGAGAGACAAAGGTACCTTCCTTAGTTTGTTTTATTTGCAAACCAAGAAAGAATTTGAGTTTACTCATCATAGACATCTCAAACTTCTCCGACATTTGCTTTCCAAACTTCTCACTAAAATGAGGGTTAGTCGAACCAAATATAATATCATCAACATAAATTTGGCACACAAATAGTTCTCCATTAACCCTTTTAGTAAAAAGAGTAGAATCTATTTTTCCAATCTCAAAGCCTTTTTCAATAAGGAACTTGGTCAAGCATTTGTACCACGCTCTAGGAGCTTGTTTAAGACCATAAAGAGCTTTGTGGAGTTTGTAAACATGATTAGGTTTCTTAGGATTGATAAAGCCGGGAGGTTGCTTAACATAAACTTCCTCCTCTATTTCACCATTTAGAAAATCACTTTTAATGTACATTTGGTACAAGGTGATATCATGGTGATTAGCATAAGCAAGTAAGATGCGAATGGACTCAAGTCTAGCAACGGGCCATATGTCTCACCATAGTTCATACCATCGACTTGAGTGTAGCCTTGGGAAACTAGACGTGCTTTGTTGCGAACAACTTGTCCATCTTCATCTTGCTTGTTGTGAAACACCCATTTGGTACTGATGATGTTATGGTTGTTGTCGGGCTTCTCAACCAATGTCCACACTTGATTTCTCTCAAAGTCGTGTAGCTCTTCATGCATGGCGTTTATCCAATCCGGATCTTCCAATCCTTCTTCAACCTTCATAGGTTCAATGCTAGATATGAATGAATAATGTTCACAAAAGTTAGCCAAATGAGTTTTAGAGCGAGTCATTCTCCCGGTTTGGATATCATTGTAGATTTGCTCGACGGGATGGTCTTTGGTGATTCTTGCTCGAACTCGTGGGAGCTTTTGCTTGGCTCGGGGTGGAACATCCATTTCATCTTGTTCTTCTTCTTGGCCTTCTTCATTGTTAACATTGTCGTTCTCTTGTCGTGGTGGAGAAGGAGGTTGTTGATGTTCATCTTGGTGTACTTCCTCGTTTTCTTCTTCTTGGTGTGTCCCACTTGTGGATGCTTCTGTATCACCTCTTGGTTCACCTTGTCGTGAGGTGGAAGCTTCCACTTGGACGAACGAGGTACTCTCCTATACCTCTGTTGGACGAATCTTGCGAATAGAAAAGTCTTGGATTGCTTCCGAAGGGTGTTTGTCTCCTACATCAATTGGCAATAGCTCTACTTGCGAGCCATTAGATTCATCAAACTTCACATCTCTTCAACCTTTCATGTGAAATTGTAGTAGACACGGTGAGTGTGAGAGTTTGAGCCATAACCAAGTAGTAAACCTTCATGAGATTTAGGAGCAAATTTAGAACGATGATGCTTATCAAGAATGTAGCACTTTGAGCCGAATACCGAAAAGTATCCAACTTGGGGTTTGTTACCGGTGAGGAGCTCATATGACGTCTTGCCGAGTAGCTTGTGAAGATACAAGCGATTTGTTGCATGACAAGCTGTCTCAACCGCTTCCGCCAAAAAGTGTTTTGGAGTCTTGTACTCATCAAGCATCATTCTTGCCATCTCAATAAGATTCCAGTTCTTCCTCTCAACAACTCCATTTTGTTGAGGTCTGTACGTAGCCGAGAACTCGTGTGAAATCCCCTCTTCATCAAGAAAGGTATCCACATTTGCGTTCTTGAACTCCGTTCCATTGTCGCTCCAAACCTTCTTGATCTTCACTTCAAATTGATTTTGGGCCTTCCTAGCAAAGTTCTTGAGATCTTTTGGACCTGCGATTTATCATCAAGAAAGAACACCCACGTAAATCTTGAAAAATCATCAACTATAACCGGACCGAATGAGTTACCACTGGGACTTTTATAGGCATTGGGACCAAAAAGATTCATATGAAGTAGCTCGAGCGGTCTCCTCAGGGTCATAATGTTCTTCATGGCGTGACTTCCTCCAACTTGTTTTCCTGGTTGACAAGCACTACAAAGTCTATCCTAGTCAAATATTACATATTTTACTCCAAGGATATGATCACCTTTAATAAGCTTGTCAAGATTTCGCATGCCCACAAGACCTACCCTTCTATGCCACAACCAGCCTTTAGAAGATTTAGCAATTAAGCAAGTTCTAGGTTGAGCCTTTTTAGTGAAATCAACAATGTAAAGATCACCTCTACGTATACCGGTAAAGAACATTTTGTGGTTATCTCTACGAAACACTTGGCAATCTATCCTGTGAGATGGCCACCTTACCAAGGCCTACCACCTTACCCTTTGAGTTATCACCGAAAGTGACATACTTTCGAGGGCCGTTGTTTTCAGCAAGCTCACGAAACATATATTTGTCTCCGGTCATATGATCAGTACATCCACTATCAAGGACCCATTCCTTTCCTCCAGCCATGTAGCCACGAAGATTAGCCATAAGACCAAAGTGTCTCATCGCATCATCAAGATCATAGTCACTATCATCATCCTCATCATAGTATGCATGTTCAACAACGTCATGTGATAGATCAACTCCTAGAGAGGGTAATTCATTAGAAGCATGACCATAACAATGTTCATCTCTATGGATTCTAATGACTTCGGAAATGATATTGCTAATTATTCCAACATCTCCTTTTGCACTCGTAAGATTAGTAAGCTCAAATAAGCAATCACCGAACTTGGGATTATTAGAACTCATCTTAATCAAGGCAATAGACTTATGAAGAATCTCATCTAGAATTTTCAAGGAATAATTTGGGAATCGTTCCTCAAGAAATCTCCGTAAGGTGTAGGCACAGTCAAAAGTAGGCAAGCTAGCAAGCAAGTTTCTATGCAAACCTCTAGTGATTAAATTGACCGTTCTAAGATTACGGATCATCTCAATAGACTCATCAAGGGTAGGATGCAAAGGATCAACAATGCGAGCACACGGAGTAGTAATGTACTTGGTCAAATGATATTCATTGAAGATCTCAAGCATCTCATTTTTCCACTCATGAAAATACTCTCCATCAAGAATAGGCACTTTACGTCTAAGACTCCCCAACGTAGACTCATCCATCTTCCTCCAATGGTGATTAAACCAAAAGCAATGGAAACCAATGCTCTGATGCCAATTATAGGATCGAGAAGAGGTGTCTAGAGGGGGGTTAATAGACTCTTAGCAAGAAAAGTTGTAGTTTTTAATTCCTTTAAGTTGAAGTGGAGTTTTGGCACAAGTTTAAACATTCACAATACATCTCAAGAAAGCATGAAGAGAGTATATGAGCAGCGGAAAGTAAGTCATGCAAGTTGCAAGAATGTAAAGGGATGGGATTGGAGTGTGCAAACACAATTGGAGACACAGAGATTTTTGGCATGGTTCCGATAGGTGGTGCTATCGTACATCCACGTTGATGGAGATTTCAACCCACGTAGGGTAAACGGTTGCGCGAGTCCACGGAGGACTCCACCCACGAAGGGTCCACGAAGAAGCAACCTTGTCTATCCCACCATGGCCATGGCCCACGAAGGACTTGCCTCACTCGGGTAGATCTTCATGAAGTAGGCGATCTCCTTGCCCTTACAAACTCCTTGGTTCAACTCCACAATCTTGACGGAGGCTCCCAAGTGACACCTAACCAATCTAGGAGACACCACTCTCCAAGAGGTAACAAATGGTGTGTTGATGATGAACTCCTTGATCTTGTGCTTCAAATGATAGTCTCCCCAACACTGAACTCTCTGTCATAGGATTGTATTTGGTGGAAAGAAGATTTGAGTGGAAAGCAACTTGGGGAAGGCTAGAGATCAAGATTTATGTGGTAGTGTCGGTGTCAAAACCGGCGGATCTCGGGTAGGGGGTCCCGAACTGTGCGTCTAAGGCGGATGGTAACATGAGGCTGGGGACACGATGTTTTACACAGGTTCGGGCTCTCTTGATGGAGGTAAAACCCTACGTCCTGCTTGATTATTCTTGATAATATGAGTAGTACAAGAGTTGATCTACCACGAGATCGGAGAGGCTAAACCCTAAAATCTAGCCTATGGTCTGATTGTATGTTGTCCTACGGACTAAAACCCTCCGGTTTATATAGACACCAGAGGGGGCTAGGGTTACACAAGGTCGGTTACAAAAGGAGGATATATACATATCCGTATTGCCTAGCTTGCCTTCCACGCCAAGTAGTGTCCCATCCGGACACGGGACGAAATCTTCAATCTTGTATCTTCATAGTCCAACAGTCCGGCAAAAGGATATAGTCCGGCTGTCCGGAGACCCCCTAAACCAGGACTCCCTCAGTAGCCCCCGAACCAGGCTTCAATGATGATGACTCCGGCGCACAGTGTTGTCTTCGACATTGCAAGGCGGGTTCTTCTCCAAATTTCGAACGTTTGTTAAGCAATGTCCGGTCCCATAAATGTTGAACCTCTTGGCTTCTGCGCCCAATAAGGGCTATCTTCCATGCGTCGAATGAATGCAAGGCGCCAGGGCGTTTTCACATTGGCCCCCCTAGACAGATAAATAAAATGTCTATTAAAGGGATGGAGATTCTTAGATCCAATCCATACCATCCTCCCCCAGCGAGAATCCATCAGAGCGTGCTTCAGAAACATCCACTCTAGCATGGCCGACCTCCGCAGCTCCTCCTCCCGCCCCCGTAGCCCTAAGCCCGGTGATTGGGAGAGGTGTTTAGTCCCACATAGTCGATTAGTCGAACTGCAGACTAAGGGATTTCTCCCTCCGGCGTATATGGTGCCCGTCCGAGCCGGGCTCGCCACCTACAATGGAGGGGAGCAAATGGAGAGCTTCCCCAGCCCCTCTACGGGGGAGCGGGTATGCCTTGTCCCTTATTTATTGAGGGGACTCGGGTTTCCGATTCATCCATTCCACCGCGGGCTCCTAGAGTTTTACGGCCTCCAACTGCATAATTTCACCCCTGCTTCCATTTTACACATCACCGGCTATGTTGCCCTTTGCGAGTTATTCCTGGGCTGCGAGGCTCATTTCGAGCTGTGGAAAAGGTTATTTTGCCTCGTCCCTTGCACACAGAAGGGGTCACTTTACCAAGTGGGCGGAGCTGAAATATGGCGCATCGCCGAAACCGGATACCTCTTCGGTACTCCGAAGAAGACGTCCAAAGACTGGCCTTCGGAATGGTTTTATATGGAGGACGTCCCCCTTCCGGACCCTGTTCGGCGGGGTCTTCCTGAGTTCAGCAATGCTCCTCTGAAGAAATGCCGAATTTGGCGCCCATAGAGCCCCTAGGAGGAAGACAATGGAGAAGTCCTTTACCTGATAAACCGGATTAAAGTGCTGGCTCAATCAGGGTTGACAGTAACCGAGGTTATGTCAATATGCATAATGCGGGGAGTGCAACCACTTCAATGTCGAGGGCACCCCTTGTGGTGTTTTAACGGGGAAGATGACGCCACCCGTTGCGGGCGTAAGGGTCCGGACAACGCTGCCGCTTTAGCAAAAGTTATGTCCGAATTGTTCAAGGGAGAGGAAGAGGAGTTCATCTGCATCAAGCCACGGGATGGGTTCTCCATGTACAACCCCCCAAGCTGTGTGAGTTATATCTCCTTACTCCTGTTCTTCCCGCATTCTTTGTCGTAGGTACTCACCTTGCCATTTTGCGGCTGGAACTGTGAAAAGCCATAAGGGAGGTCAGCAGCCCATCTCCACAACCAGAGGACCCTGACCGGACTCTCGTTGCCGGACTCGAAGAAGATCCGGTCATATTTGTGGAGCTGATAGACCGGCAGTTCTGTCAATTAAGCTGTGATGACGCCATGGTGGTCGTTACAGCCGACTATCCCGGACTGCTTCCTGCGTCGCATGTAAGAAAAAACAAAAATCCCAACTCCAAAAACTAGGATCCCCTTTTAGACACTTCACCTACCATATACATATGGTGTTTTTACAGGGAAGGCAATCGGGACGTGAGGGAGTCCTGGATTAGGGGGTGTCCGGATGGCCGGACTATACCTTCAGCCGGACTCCTGGACTATGAAGATACAAGATTGAAGACTTTGTCCTGTGTCGAGGGACTTTCCTTGGCGTGGAAGGAAAGCTTGGCGATACGGATATACAGATCTCCTACCATTGTAACCGACTTTGTGTAACCCTAACCCTCTCCGGTGTCTATATAAACCGGAGGGTTTTAGTCCGTAGGACAACATACACAACAACAATCATACAATAGGCTAGCTTCCAGGGTTTAGCCTCTTCGATCTCGTGGTAGATCTACTATTGTACTACCCATATCATCAATATTAATCAAGCAGGACGTATGGTTTTACCTCCATCGAGAGGGCCCGAACCTGGGTAAAACTTCGTGTCCCTTGCCTCCTGTTACCATCCGGCCTAGACGCACAGTTCGGGATCCCCTACCCGAGATCCGCCGGTTTTGATACCGACATTGGTGCTTTCATTGAGAGTTCCTCCGTGTCGTCGCCGTCAGGCTCGATGGCTCCTACAATCATCAATAGCGATGCAGTCCAGGGTGAGACCTTCCTCCCCAGACAGATCTTCGTCTTCGGCGGCTTCGCACTGCGGGCCAATTCACTTGGCCGTCTAGAGCAGATCGAAAGCTACGCCCCTGGCCGTCAGGTCAGATTTGGAAGTTTAAACTACACGGCTGACATCCGCGGGGACTTGATCTTTGACGGATTCGGGCCACTGCCGAGCGCGCCGCACTGTCCTGACGAGCATGATCTAGCTCTGCCACCGAACAGTGCCCTGGAGGCCGCACCCGCATCAGCTTCGACCCCTAATTCTGAGCCAACTGCATCGATCGAGGATGGGTGGTTGGACACCACCTCGGGGGCTGCGATCCCAACGGCGATTGAGCCGAACACCAGCCCCGTACTCTGCGAGACTCATGACTCCAAGGAGCCGGACTCCTCTCCGGACTGCGAACCCTCCGTGCCCCTGCCGATCGAATCCGATTGGGCACCGATCATGGAGTTTACTGCCGCGGACATCTTTCAGCACTCGCCTTTCGGCGATATCCTGAAGACACTGAAGCCTCTCTCTTTATCAGGAGAGCCCTGGCCGGACTACGGTTAGCAAGGTTGGGGTATGGACGATGAAGAAATTCAAAGCCCACCCACCATCCAGTTTGTAGCCACTGTCCATGACTTAACCGACATGCTCGACTTCGACTCCGAAGACATCGACGGTATGGACGCCGATGAAGGAGACGATGAAGAACTAGCACCTACTAGGCCCTGGAAAGCCACCTCGTCATATGACATATACATGGTGAACACCCCGAAAGAAGGAGATGGCGATGGAGAAATGGAGGATGACCCCTCCAAGAAACAGCCTAAGCGCCGGCGTCAGCGGCGCCGCTCAAAATCCCGCCAAAACAAATACGGTGATTCCAGCACGGGAGATAATAATACTCCGGAAAGTTCTGAAGAAAATCCCCTCCAGCACGATCTAGCACAGGAGGATGGAGAAACCATCCCTCATGAGAGAGCGGCAGACAGAGAGGTCGAGGGCGATAATTATATGCCTCCCTCCGAAGACGAGGCAAGCCTCGACGACGACGAATTCGTCGTGCCAGAGGATCCCGTCGAGCAAGAGAGTTTTCAACGCAGGCTTATGGCCACGGCAAGAAGCCTCAAGAAAAAACAGCAACAACTTAGAGCTCATCAAGATTTGCTAGTCGATAGATGGACTGAAGTCCTCGCGGCCGAAGAGCATAAACTCGAACGCCCAAACAAGAGCTACCCAAAGCGCAGGTTGCTACCCCGATTAGAGGAGGAAGCACTTGATGCGGCTGACCGGGCACCTCGTGGCCACGACAGAGAGGCCTCTCGGCCCTCCACTCAAGCCGCACCCCGTACCAAGGCACGGGAATATGCGCCGGACTTACGAGATATGTTGGAGGACAAGGCAAGGCAAACAAGATCGATCTACGGATCGCGGGGGCAACCCACGGCTCGAGACGGTAACCGTCACGCCGACCACAAATTAAGCAGGGCCGAACACAGTAGACAAAGCTCATTGGAGCTACGTCATCATATATCCCAGTACAGAGGCGCCGCACACCCACTATGCTTCACAGACGAAATAATGGATCATCAAATCCCTGAGGGTTTGAAACCCGTAAACATCGAATCATATGATGGCACAACAGATCCTGCGGTATGGATCGAGGATTATCTCCTTCATATCCACATGGCCCGCGGCGATGATTTCCATGCCATCAAATACCTCCCACTCAAGCTTAAAGGACCAGCTTGGCATTGGCTTAACAGCTTGCCAACAGGATCAATCATTTGTTGGGAGGACCTGGAAGCCACATTCCTCAACAATTTCTATGGCAGTTATGTGCGACCCCCAGACGCCAATGACCTAAGTCATGTAATTCAGCAGCCAGAGGAATCGGCCAGGCAATTTTGGACATGGTTCCTAATAAAGAAAAATCAAGTAGTCGACTGTCTGGACGCTGAGGCCCTAGCAGCCTTCAAGCACAATATCCGTGACGAGTGGCTGGCCCGGCACCTTGGTCAGGAAAGGCCGAAATCTATGGCAGCACTCACGACACTCATGACCCGCTTTTGCGCGGGAGAAGACAGCTGGCTTGCTCGTAGCAACAATATGACCAAGAACCCTGGTAATTCGGACACCAGGGATAGTAGTGGCAGGTCGCGTCGCAACAAGCAGAAGCGCCACACTAACGGCAACAATGCTGAGGATACGGCAGTTAATGCCGGATTTAGAGGCTCTAAATCCGGTCAGCGGAAAAAGGCATTCAAAAGGAATCCTAGGGGCCCGTCCAGTTTGGACCGAATACTCGACCGCTTGTGCCAGATACATGGCACCCCCGAAAAGCTGGCCAATCACACCAACAGGGATTGTTGGGTGTTCAAGCAGGCAGGTAAGTTAAACGCCGAAAATGAAGACAAGGGGCTGCATAGCGATGGTGACGAGGAGCCCCGGCCACCGAACAACAGTGGACAGAAGGGTTTTCCCCCACAAGTGCGGACGGTGAACATGATATACGCAACCCACGTCCCCAAAAGGGAGCGGAAGTGCGCGTTAAGGGACGTATACGCGGTAGAGCCATTCGCCCCAAAGTTCAACCCATGGTCCTCCTGCCCGATCACCTTTGATCGAAGGGACCATCCCACTAGCATCCGTCATGGCGGATTCGCCGCATTGGTTCTAGACCCAATTATTGACGGATTTCATCTCACTAGAGTCCTTATGGACGGCGGCAGCAGCCTGAACCTGCTTTACCAGGATACAGTGCGGAAAATGGGCATAGATCCCTCGAGGATTAAGCCCAACAAAACAACCTTTAAAGGCATAATACCAGGTGTAGAGGCCAGCTGTACAGGCTCAGTCACACTTGAAGTGGTCTTCGGATCTCCGGATAATTTCCAAAGCGAGGAGTTAATCTTCGACATAGTCCCGTTCCGCAGTGGTTATCACGCACTGCTCGGGTGAACCGCATTCGCTAAGTTCAATGCAGTACCGCACTACGCATACGTTAAGCTCAAGATGCCAGGCCCTCGAGGAGTAATTACGGTCAATGGAAACACCGAACACTCCCTCCGAACGGAGGAGCACACGGCGGCCCTTGCAGCGGAAGTACAAACCAGCCTCTCCAGGCAGTTCACCAGTCCGGCCACTAAACGGCCGGACACCGTCAAGCGCGCCCGGAGTAACCTACAACAAGACCGCCTGACACGATCCGAGCAGGCGTAGCAATGCATCCCCAACCCCAACCCTCGCAAAAAGGCGACGCCAGTACTTCGCGTACATAACTACGCTCTAGAGATACCATGGGTGAAGGTGGAGGGGCACCATCACGGCACGCCGAAAACACGGCTTAAACCGTACCAGGGGTTGCCAATTTTTTAATTTCTCTTACTTTTGGGACTCCATCCTTCGAAAGGCCTGTTCGGCAGTTCAATTGCCGCACAAACGATGCAAGAACCAGGGAAGCAGACAAGCCACGCCGCATTACGGAACTCCCAGGTGGTCTCTATCACGAGCAGTATACCTGTTCCGCATACTATTCCGCAGCTTGCCCCTGGAACGGACATGTTAACTAGTCCAACCTTTCACTTATCGCGTTATTTGTATCGTTCTGCTTTGACCGCAGCCCTTTTTAATAAACAATGCATAGCTTTCGTCTATTTTTGCATTACCTTTTTTCTTTATATATGTTCCTTAACGACATGTTGCACCCGTACACGTTGGTACGGCCAAAATACGCCAGGGGCTTTAGTACCCCTCAATATGGTGTGAGAAGTCCGAACACTTTAACAAGTGCGGCACCCCGAACTTATAGCATTATATGCATCGGCTCCGAATCATGTCTTGGGTCAATAGTTGGGTTTGCCCGGCTCCTATGTTTTGGTGCCTTACATTCCGCTATATCGGCTAAGGTAGCACTAGGAGAACCACTGTGATTGTGCCCCAGTTGTGCTAGGTCGAGCACCTCAGTGGAGAAAGCTAAAAATGACTGTCATGATGTAGCGAGAGCTGGTCACTGTTTGAGAGGTTTTTCGAGTCCCTAAAGACTTATGCCGCTTAGGGCAAGCAGCCGGCTCTGTCCGGCCAAGGCGTGGATAGCACCCCGAACTCAGTGTTTCGAATACCAGGGGCTTCGCCGAAATTTAAAATTATAGAATTCTATGACTAAGTGAGAGTGTTCACGCATTATAGTCTGATTGCCTTGTTCGTTGGACTGAGCACCTCCCTCGAAGGACCCAAACATGGGAAAAAGAGCGCTCAGGTTTATCCCCGAACACCCCAGCACTAGCGGCACGGGGGCAGAAGCCGACGACTCGCCATCTCTTAGAATTGATAAACAGCCATACAGAAGGTAATATTTTAAATTCCAACAGCATTGCTTAGCGCATATGAACAAGTTTTCAGCGCACAGGACAAAACGAGCAAGTTTCACTCAAAAATTACATCCCTAGAACATTCATCCGCCACAAGGCAGGCACCCTTCAGAACATCCTTATAGTAATTCTCGGGCTTGCGATGCTCTTTCCCCGGCGGTGGCCCGTCCTTCACAAGCTTCTCAGCATCCAGCTTGCCCCAGTGCACCTTAGCACGGGCAAGGGCCCTACAGGCACCTTCAATGCAGACGGAGCGCTTGATGACTTCGAGCCTTGGATAGGCCTCCACCAGCCGCCGCACCAGCCCGAAATAGCTCCCAGGCAGAGCCCCTCCAGGCCACAGCCGAGCAATGAGGCCCTTCATGGCCTGTTCGGCCGCCTTACGGAGCTCGACCAGTTGCTTCAGCTGGTCGCTCAGGGGCACGGGGTGTCCGGCCTCAGCATACTGAGACCAGAACACCTTCTCTGTCGAGCTGCCCTCCTCGGCTCGATAGAATGCGGCGGCATCGGACACACTCCAGGGAAGATCTGCGAACGCTCCTGGAGAGCTCCGGATTCGGGTAAGTAACAAGTAACTCACGTTTATGTGTTTGCTTTGCATAAAGAATGCCTTACCCACCGCTATCTTCTTCACCTCATCCAACTCCTAGAGGGTCTTCTGGGATTCGGCCTTGGCAGACTTGGAATTTTCAATAGCCACCGCGAGCTCAGACGCTCGTGTCTTTGAGTCAAGCTCCAAACTCTCATGTTTTTCCATGAGAGCCTAGAGCTCTTGCCGTACCTTGCCAACCTTGGCCTCATACTTCTCCCGCTCGGTGCGCTCCGAGGCCGCCCTCTTCTCGGCCCCGACCAGCGCTTGCTCAAGGGTCACCTCCTCAGACGTGGCCCCTACAATAGCCACGACAATCCTGTCATTCTTTGCAATTGCACCTTTTTATATATATATTTAAAAACAAGGTATTTCTTACCTTCATTGTCCTCGAGCTGCTTCTTGGCACGCCCGAGCTCTTGCTCGGACCGCTCGAGGTTCTGCTTTAGCGTGTCCTCTTCCGCAGTCAGTGCGGCGGACGCAAGCAGAGAAGCCTGCATACGCATATTGACTCATTTTTGTTAGACTCCTGCGAATTTTATTTGATCCTCTATTCGGCTTTTCTTCCCGAACGCCAAACAGAGCATCAGGGGCTACTGTCTATACAGTAATATTATTTACACATTCTTTACTTACCTCAAAGCGTGTTAAAAGGCTAGTACAAGCTTCAGTCAGTCCGCTCTTGGCGGACTGAACCTTCTGGACCACCGCACTCATAATAGTGCGGTGCTCCTCGTCAATGGAGGCACCTTGGAGCGCCTCCAACATATTGTCCGGCGCCTCCGGTTGATGGGGGCCACCGGCATGGTGGATTTGCTCCTCTTGGAAGGAGGTCCCCCTCCGGACTCTGGAACCTTTGAAGGTTCCGGAGCGGTGTCCGGCCTAGAGCGGACTTGGAGCCCTGGGGGGTTTCATCCCCTTTACTACTGGAGTCCGGGAGGTCGCCTTGCAGCGCCTCCAGGACCACCTCCTCCCGGCTTGGGACCTGTTGGGACAACACTTCGGTGTCGTCCGTAGGGCGGGGGGAGGAAGCTGTCGGAAGCGAGTTCACATCCGACGAGTCCAGTGAACCACTCGACGACGCGTTGAGCCGGTCTTTGGGTGGGCTACATAAACACATTCGACGTAAGGGAAAGATGTGCAATAAACGAATACTATGAATTACTCTGGTATCCGGATACTTACGATTTTGCCAGGGGCTTGGCCCTGGGCTGCCACTCCTCTCCGTCGTCGTCGGCGTCAGTGGAGTAGTCCGGAGGAAGGTGTTTCCCCTTCTTGGACCATCTGGCCTCCCCAGAGAGGGCGGCCTTCCTTTTCTTATCTCCTCCCGCTGGAGGGAGAGAGGTCTCTTCTTCCTCCTCGTCTTCACGGGAGGAATGCGCCTCGGAACCGTCGGATGATGGATCCGACACCTCCTGGCACCGGGCACTCTTTCGAGTCCCCGTGGCCTTTTTATCGGCCTTCTTCTCCGGCACCACATAGGGTGCCGGAACCAGCAGCTTCGCCAAGCGAGCGTCCGTTGGGCCTTCGGGCAAAGGAGCCGGACAGTTGATCTGTCCGGACGTCACCTGCCAGTCCTGTTAAAGGTAAGGGAGCTTAGATCCCGCATAGAGTCAAACTATGAAAAACTGATACCCTGTAAAAGGAAAAAACAGCTTACCGCATGAGCGTGACGCTGCGTACTGAATCCGCGATCCTCGGTAGCGGATGTGGGGGCCTCGGTGCCCTTGAAAAGCACCTTCCAGGCATCTTCGTACGTCATGTCGAAGAGCCTGCTCAGCGTTTGGTGCTGCACCGGGTCAAACTCCCACAGGCTGAAAGCCCGTTGTTGACACGGGAGGATTAGGCAGATGAGCATAACCTGGACAACGTTGACAAGTTTGAGCTTCTTGTCCACCAGGGTTTGGATACATGTTTGGAGTCCAGTCAGCTCTCCTTTTTTACCCCACGACAGGCCCGTCTCCTTCCAGGAGGTGAGCCGCGTAGGGGGTCCGGATCGAAACCCGGGGGCTGCGACCCATTCGGGGTCGCGTGGCTCGGTGATGTAAAACCACCCCGATTGCCACCCCTTCAGGGTCTCCACAAAGGAGACCTCGAGCCATAGGACGTTGGCCATCTTGCACACCATGGCGCCTCTGCACTCCGCCTGGTTGCCATGCACCACCTTCGGCTTGACATTGAAAGTCTTGAGCCATAGGCCGAAATGCGGGCGGATGCAGAGGAAAGCCTCGCACACGACGATAAACGCCGAGATGTTGAGGACAAAGTTCGGGGCCAGATCGTGGAAATCCAGGCCGTAGTAGAACATGAGCCCCCGGACAAATGGGTGGAGAGGGAAGCACAGTCCGCAGAGGAAATGGGGGAGGAACACCACCCTCTCATGGGGCCTAGGGGTGGGGATGAGCTGCCCCTTTTCGGGAAGCCGGTACGCGATGTCGTTAGTCAGGTATCCGGCCTTCCTCAGCTTTTTGATGTGTCCCTCCATGACGGAGGAGACAATCCACTTTCCTCCCGCTCCGGACATGGCTGGAGAAGGTTGAGGTGGGGAGTGCGGACTTGGGCACTGGAGCTCGAGTGCGCAAGAATTGATAGGCGAAGGAGGAAGAAGGCATCGGTGAAAAGGTGGATCCTTATCCCCTTATAGGGGCGGACGCAACTACATGTCCCCACCAGCCTGGTAAAACTCGCTTATCTCCAAGCACCGTAATCAATGGCGCGATTGGGTTACCCACGCCCGTATTGATGAGAATCCCGGGATAAGGGGACAGGATCTCTGCTTTAACAAGACGTGCCAAGGAAACCGCCTCGCATGACGCGCTGAGGTGGGATAATGAAATGACTCGGATAAAGGCTTGGCCGTGGTGTTTCACGCTACGTAATACGTCAGCAGATTAGATTGGTGTAAATATTATTCTCTCTATGGCAATATGTGGAAACTTATTTTGCAGAGCCGGACACTATCTTTGTGTTCAAAATCTTCTATGAAGTACTTGGAGGAGGAACCCGCCTTGCAATGCCGAAGACAATCTCCACGCCGGACTCGTCGTCATTGAAGCCTGGTTCAGGGGCTACTGAGGGAGTCCTGGATTAGGGGGTGTCCGGATGGCCGGACTATACCTTCAGCCGGACTCCTAGACTATGAGATACAAGATTGAAGACTCCATCCCGTGTCCGGAAGGGACTTTCCTTGGCGTGGAAGGCAAGCTTGGCGATACGGATATACAGATCTCCTACCATTGTAACCGACTTTGTGTAACCCTAACCCTCTCCGATGTCTATATAAACTGGAGGGTTTTAGTCCGTAGGACAACATACACAACAACAATCATACCATAGGCTAGCTTCCAGGGTTTAGCCTCTTCGATCTCATGGTAGATCTACTCTTGTACTACCCATATCATCAATATTAATCAAGTAGGACATAGGGTTTTACCTCCATCGATAGGGCCCGAACCTGGGTAAAACTTCATGTCCCTTGCCTCCTGTTACCATCCGGCCTAGACGCATAGTTCGGGACCCGCTACCCAAGATCCGCTGGTTATGACATCGACAGGACGCCATGCCGAACCCGCAGCAACCCGCCAACAAGAGGCACCAAGGCCGGGCGGGCCAAAAAGGAAGGCGGTCAGGACGGTGATGCCGGCGCAGAGGTATGACAGAAACCCCGCTCCGTGGTTGTCGTCTTTCTTGAAATGTAATTACGTCCATGTTTCTTTAACATAAAAAACGCTCGCCAGAATATGTCCGGCGAGGCTACCGATCATGCTTCCACCAGTCGGGCTCCAGGACCGGACATAGAGGCGGAAGCTGACATGGGGCGGACGCCGGATAGTCCCCCTACAGAGGATGCGGATAGGCTATCCGCTACACATTCAGAAGTGGAGAGCTCCATGAGTCATAGGCGTCGCCGGGCGTACTCCGCGACACTTGCTTCTCACCAGAGGCATTTGATGCCTTCAGTTCTGGAGAGGCGTACCTCCGTGCTGCTCAAAATGGTCTAGCAAGAGCCACAGACCAGTATGTAAAGGATGTACGGGTAAGAAAATCTGACGATTATATGTATCAGTGGCCCCTGAAACTTGAAACAGATAGCAGAACTGATTTAAGGATCATCTTATTGTGCAGGTTCTTACAGAGAAGAATAGTCGACTGTCACAGGAGCTGGAGGAATGCAAGACCCAACTTCGGGCCGTTGTTGCCGCATTGAAGGAACCTAAAAAGTCCCCAGCTGGTAACATTTCTTTCAAAGAATGATAGGTACCATATAGCGTGCGACATGGCTGCAGATCTAATAATAGATGTTGCAGATAAATCCGGAAAGAATCCGGAGGAGCAGCACGCCGTACGACAGCTAAAGGCTGGCGAACGCGTGCTGACTGAGGTCAGGCGGGAGAAAAACAATCTCCAAGACGCCAATACCAAGCTGAGCGTGGAACTCAAAGATGTTTGAGCCCAGCTGGCGGACTCCGAGAAGGAGAATAAGCGGCTTCGATGCGGCATATTTAGTAAGTGCTTGAATGAACCCTTAATAAAGGGGACGGCGAAGAAGCCGGCTAACAGAGTTATGTCTGCAGGTATGCTGACGGGTCGTCCCATGGAGGAGATGCCCGGGACTGCGGGTGATCTTCTATCCGCTCTCACAACTGCACGAACAAGTTTGGCAGGTGATGCAAGGTATTGCCCAGGCCTTGTGGCCATCCGTCTCCCTGCCAGAAGGCGTTAGAGAGCTTGTGGAGAAGCTCCAGGGAGCACGGCGGCGCTTCCGATTATGGAAGATATCTGCCTGCCGTCAAGGTGCGAGGGAAGCTTGGGCCATGGTGAAGATACGGTATACCAAGGCTGACCCAAATCACATTGTCGAGGTCGGACCTGTGGGGCCCGACGGGAAAGAGATCACCGTTAGCTTAGTCTATGGGAAAGTAGAATTAGCCGCAAAGTATTTGTCGGATTTCGGGTTCCGGCAGACCCTTAAGGTTCGAACTCTTTGGTGCGCGCGGAGATCTTTCCCCTACCGACTCGTGCTTCTATGGCTCGCAGGAAATCTAGGCTAGAAAGAAGAACACACAAGGGACACGAGGTTTATACTGGTTCGGGCCACCGATGTGGTGTAATACCCTACTCCAGTGTGTGGTGTAGTGGATTGCCTCAGGGGCTGATGATGAATAATACGGGGGAAGAACGGCCTCGCGAGAGGTGTTCTTGAGCTGGTGCAGTGTGTTCTACTTGGTCCGGATCTTCCTCTCTTTCTTTCTCTTCTCTCTTTCTTTCTCTCTGGACCTCTCTCTTCTTATTTCTCCTCCTTGGATCTCTCTGTTCTTCCTTTTTATCCTCCCTTCTTTCGGGGGCTAGTCCTATTTATAGAGGCCCTGGTCCTCTTCCCAAAAAATGAGCGGGAAGGGCGCCAACAATTGGCCATTTTGAAGGGGAACATCTAGTACAAGTTATCCTGACCAAAGGTGGTCTTCGGCTGCCAAAAGCACTGGTGATGACGCCATCTTGGGCTCCACGGTGACCTCCGTCCTGCCGCTCTGCTGGTCTTGGTCTCGTTGCACCGGAATGGTAACCTTTACACGATGCCTTGGACTGTGCTTGTTCCCTTTGCACCGAAGGGGAAACAAGGACACTGCACAGGCCGGTTCCCGCCTGGCGCCCGCCTGATCTCGATCATCATGGCTTGCGTCATGGGCTCCTCGCGAGGTGCCCCTGCCTTGATCTCTCCGCCTCCTCGCGAGCCTGCCTGATGAGGCTGCTCCTAAGGAAGCCTCCTGTCATCCGCCCCGCAAGGCTTGGCCCCTTGCGAGGGTCTTGAGCTTGAACTGATGAGGCTGGGCCGCACTGGGCCCCCACTCGAGCCACGCCGCAGGCCGCAGGCAGGCAAGTCTGGGGACCCCCGTTCCTAGAAAGCCAACAGTAGCCCCCGGGCCCAAGGCGTGCCCGGGCTTGGCTTAGCAGAGAAGCTAAGGGGCAAGCGTGAAGCACCGCGGGCCCCAATAGCCTGCGGCCTTGGGTGCCGCGTGGCGATTGATTGGACATGGGCGTACCACTCGACTTGTCAAGTCCTTGCATGCAGAGAAATGGGTCATGATTACCTGCGATCATGGTGGCCGGTGGTTGGCCTTCTCTGGCTATAAGTACGGGGCTGCGTGAGCCTCGTTAGCTTATCCCTTCCTACTACTCCTTTCCTTCTCCTTCCTCGTCCTTGCTTCTCCTTACGCCAATGGCACCAATCCGCCGGTTTTCTGCAGAAGAGAACGGAAAGGCCCCCCGAGAAGGTCCTGACCCTCCTCCGCCGAAGAAATGGCTAGTCCACTTCCGCCGAGATGAGGGTGCTTGGCAGGAGGCGCCGGGGCCCTGGTACGACCGGCCGCCGCCTGGGTTTCCACTGCCCTTGTATGCCCGAATCGAGGGCCCTAGGGTAGTGGGCGTCGAGCGACACTGGCGGTGCCGCCGCCGACGCCGGCGAGTCACGGCAGTGCGTGTAGTTCCTCCTGGAGTCCATGCCAAGGGCTCCTCCTGTGAGGTCGTGCTTCACGCCGCCATGCCCCCAAGCTCTTGGATCCGCCTTCCTTCCTCCTTCGCCTTCGAGATGCCGCCGAGCGGGTCTCTGGAGCTCTGGCTGCAGCACGCCGACTACAGCACCCTCGCGACCGGAGCGGAGGTCGCGGTCGTCGCTCCGGGCAAGGTCTATATGACCCGGGGCTGGGGTGAGATTGCCCAGGTCTGCCGCACGAAGGGTGCCCTCGTAATTCATCTTGAATACGACGGTGCCTCCCTGATGTTCTTCAAGGTCTTCGATGTTGAAGGACGCCAGTTGGAGTGATGCCCCAAGGAAAGTGGCAGGGGCATCGGACTGGCAAGGACTTGGCCTCCCCATCGGCCCTCCAGCAGCTCTTCAGGCAGTAGCGGAGGAGCTGGGGAATCCAGCGGCTCCCCCGAGCTTCTCATGACTCCGAAGACGAGCGACGACAACTACGAGCCTCCGAGCTTGTGCCATGCTCAGAGTAGGGCAACTGCATCGGGCCGCTGACACCACTGATCTGGGTGGGTTGGCGTCGGCGCCGGGCAGTCCACTATTGATGATGGCGTCGCTTGCGGAGGCACGGGCAATTAGCATTCCTTAGGATTAGCACCTCTTGTTCCCTGCGAGGAATCGAAGCAACACCCCGCGGGGGTATGTAAGGCGCCTGCCATGTCTTTTGCGAACATTATATCCCTAATATGAATCGATGCGAGATGCTTGTCCTATCCCGGCTCGGCTCCCCCTTTCTATCCTCGCGAGGACTTAGCACTCTACGCTGATAGGTCCCAGTCCCCAGGCAGGCTTCAGCCGTCGCTGGTATGCCAGGTCGCGATGTCGTGGTCAAGGCCAGGAGGTGAGCGGCCCGAGGTCCGGTAAGAGCCCCCGAGTCGCGATGCTCGGGAGGTCCCCTTTAGCGCTCGAGCAGCCCTCGCTGGGCGAGAAAGGAAGCAATGTCGCCGTGACAGAGCTGCACTAGGCGAGGGCTTGGTGCTGCGTTGGTCCAACTCATGTAAGGGCGTGACTTATCTTTTGAGTTTGGGGTAGTCCTTCAACGGGGCGCCCGACCCGAGCGGCGGTAGCTGAGGTGCTGCTGGCTTAGGTCCTCGCGAGCTTCTTCCCACTTCCCCAAATTTTCCTTAATACTCTACGTCCTCAGGTCTCGTCCCTCGAGCGAGCTCAGTCACCACTGGTATGACAGGTCGCGATGCCGTGGGTCAAGGCCAGGGGTGAGGGCTGGAGAGCCAGTAGGAGCCCATGAGTCGCGATGCTCAGGCGCCCCCCTTTTAACGTGCAAGTGGTCCATGCCGGAGAGAGGGAGAGATAGCCTGCGACGTCCCCAATGTTGCTCCTGGAGTGGGTCCTGCATACCAATCACAAGGAGAGACAAGACATGTCGCTACGGTTGCCAGCCAACCATTGGTCGCTCCAAGGGAGTGATTGGGGCACTGAGGGCCTGGTGAGGTGGTGCCTTGTGGGGCTCCCGCGGCCAGAGCTCGACCACTCAGATTTATCGGTGTTGCAAGGGCGGACCCGTACGCAGACGTCGTGCCAGAGCGAGCGGCTCCATGGGTAGGTGTCAATCGAGCAGGCGATTAGGTCAGGTATGTTAAGTACGAAGGAGCAGATTCATTTCAAGTAGATGCGGGAAAAGCAAACGCCGCTGGGCCAGGCCCGAGTAGTTTGGGGATGATGCAGCCCGAGGGGCGCCCCCAACAAGGTAAGTAAAGTGCGTAAGTAAAACGGATATGTGCCGCAGGGACGGACCCACGCGACCTGGGAACGACGCGGCCCTGTGGGCTCTCCCAGCTAAAAATGGAACTTGAAAGATGTCACCTAATGTTGTTGAAGATGAAGCGATGCCGCAGAAGTGGGCGACGCGCGGTGAAGACGTCGACCCTCACGAGCCCCCAGGCCCAGGAGCCTCGGGAGGCTCCGGGGGCACGGGTAGGTCTTCGAGGGCCATCTCCACCACCGCCAGGACCGCACAATGCCTGACCTCCTGAGCCTCCAGAATGCTCCTCAGCAGGCGCTGATGAGCGGCGACCGCGTTCGGCAGGCCAAAAGGCATGCGAACGTAGCTGTGAGGTGGACCCTCGCAACGCCCCACGCATGAAGTCCAGAGGCGCTCCTGAGACGCGGCTCGGTTGAGCCCTGGCACGTCGATGCAGACGCGCAGCCCACCATCCTCGCCTGGATGTGGGGCCATGGCGGGCAAGCGGCGGCCCCCGCGCATGACTCTCGACTCCTGTAGCTCCTGGGTGTTTCTTGCGATGAACTCCTGAGGGTTTGGTCTTCCTTGCCTCGTACCTTCCTGAGGGAAACGTGCCTGGAAGCACCCCTCCAAGTGGTGCCCGAGCGCCTCCCTCGTGACCTTGGCAAAGTCGGTGGCTCTCCAAGAAATAGCCCCCGAGCCCTGCCTGAGGAGGGCGCCGGGCGCACTTTCCTATGCAATAGAGGGTGGTGCTCCCTGAACGGGCGCGAATCCTGACGCAACGCCTCCGGAGGCGCCTGCCTCCTTATGGCATGGGCCAGGCGAAGCCTTCTTCTTCTTAAGGGTCGCCTCGGAAAGTCTTCTGCTCCTGTGATCTGGGTCTTCGATTGTGGCGGCTTGGACCGCACGCTCAAGTGAACACACCGCGTCCCTTTCCTCACAGGGTACGGTGATGACTCCACCGCTTCCTGGCATCTTGAGGACATTGTAGCCATGGTGAGTCACTGCCATGAACTTGGCTAGGGCTGGGTACCCGAGGATGGTGTTGTATGGCAGGCGAATGTGGGCGACGTCGAAGTCAATGAGCTCAGTGCGGTAGTTGTTGCGCTGCTCGAAGGTGACTGGCAGGCGAACTTGCCCTATCGGAACGGTGGAACCATCAGTGACTCCTGAGAAAGGCCTGGTCGGCTGGAGCTAATCATACGGCACTTGGAGATTGTCGAACGTCTCGACGGACAGGACGTTGAGTCCTGCTCCGCCATCTACGAGGATCCTGGTGACCTGCACATTGCTGATGACTGGAGAGCAAAGCATCGGGAGAACTCCAGCTGTTGCCGCGCACTTGAGATGATCTGCTGAGCTGAACGTGATGGCGCACACAGACCACCTGAGAGGGCGTGTGGCCTCAAGCTTGGGAAGCGCATTCACCTCGCGAGCAAACTGCTTGAAGATGCGCTGTGATGCTGGGGCCTAGGCGGCACCCAAGATGCAAGCGATTGCGCGCGGCTCCTGGAAGCCCCCAGCCCCCTCGTCTTGATGTTGGTCTTCGTTCCTACTTGGTGGTGGCGGTAGAGGAGGGAGGCCTGCATTGCCGTACGGGCGATCCTCATGAGGCTGATCCCTCCAGCCTCCCTCGCGAGGCTGGTCCTACCAGCGATCCTCGCGAGGGCGGTCACGCCACCCTTGGCGAGGGCCACGGTCTTCCCATCGTCCTCCACCTCTTCCTCCTCCTCGTCCATAGCCCCTGTCGTTGCACTCGGGGCGTCGGCCGATACGCCCATCTCGCACGGCCCTGAGCTCTTGGCATTTGTTGGTGTTGTGGGTGTGGAGGTCGTGGTACACGCAGTATCAGCTGCCCATGGATGACTTAGGCTGATCCCTGCCTCGCTTGGTGTCTGGCTCCGCTGCGAGCACGGCAGCTCCCATACGCTTCACGTCCTTGGCCTTGAGCTTTTTCTCTTCTGGGTCGGCAGCCGGGAGCTCGAGGAGGGAGAGGCGTCCTTCCTCAGCCCTGGCGCACTTGGTCGCCAAGTTGAACAGCTCCAGGGATGTGCATAGGTCTTCATGGATTGCCAGCTCCTCTTTCATCTTGATGTCGCGCACGCCGTCGGAGAAGGCTGAGATAATGGCTTCCTCAGTCACCCTGGGGATCCTGAGGCGAGCGTTGTTGAAGCACTGGATGTATTTCTGCAGGGTTTCCCCTGGCTGTTGCTTGATGCGGCGCAGGTCACTTATGGCCGGGGGCCGGTCGCGAGTGCCCTGGAAGTTGGCGATGAAGCGAGTGCGCATCTCGTCCCAGGAGGAGATCATGCTGGGAGCCAGGTTCAGGAGCCAGGTGCGGGCGCCGTCCTTGAGCGCCATGGGAAACCAGTTCGCCATGACCTTTTCGTCTCCGTTGGCGGCTTCGATGCCCAGCTCGTAGAGCTGCAGGCATTCCACGGGGTCCATCGTGCCATCGTAACGAGGGGGCAGATCAGGCTTGAACTTGCCTGGCCATGTGACGCCGCATAGCTCGGGGGTGAAGGCACGGCAGCCTGCTGTGGCCACCGCGCCCTTTGCTGGTGCTGGGCCTGCTCCTGGTGATTACCACGCGCCGCTGCTTGGAGCAGCGCGGGGTCTCGGCGTGGAGGCGCAGGGACGCGATCTTGGCGCGCCGGTGCTGGGAGCGCGCGAGCACCTTCTTGGGGACGAGGGATCTCTTGGCAGCTCCCTTCTTGCCACGCAGGCGCCGGATGTGGAGGGTCTCGCGGTGGGGCTGCGCGCCTTGGAGCCAGGGCGCCTTCTTGGGGAGGAGGTGGCGGAGGCGCCTCCTGATCCTTGCCCCCTGCGCTGAATGGAGGGCGAGGCAGCGAGAGGGACGGCAAAGGAGAGCCCCCTGCGGCGCTGACAAGCTTGGTGATGCGGGCGAGCCAGTCCTCGTAGAGGTCGTCGACAGGGCGGTAGTGCAGGAGCTCTCTTGCCAGGAGCAGCGCGGCGTGCGCGTCCGTGGGGGCGCGACGGGTGTGGGACGACGAACCGGCTGGAGTCAGTGACGGGGTTGCGGTGCGGCCCTCCCGCCGCACCAAAGGATGCTGGGACGAGGCCTGATGCTCGTTCCCCGCCGGGCCGGTGGCGGCGTTGGCGGCAGGCGACGGGGAACGACGAGGGCGTCCGCCGACGGGCGTCGTCTAGGCGACGAGGGTGGCGAGAGCAGCCCGGCGCTCGGTGTGAGCCCGACGAGCGTCAGCCATGGACACGACGGAAGATCACGCGCGAACAGCGGAAGAAAGATTCCGGCGCACCCCTACCTGGCGTGCCAAATGTCGGATTTCGGGTTCCGGCAGACCCTTGAGGTTCGAACTCTAGGGTGCGCACGAAGATCTTTCCCCTACCGACTCGCGCTTCTATGGCTCGCAAGAAATCTAGGCTAGAAAGAAGAACACACAAGGGAGACGAGGTTTATACTGGTTCGGGCCACTGATGTGGTGTAATACCCTACTCCAGTGTGTGGTGTAGTGGATTGCCTCAGGGGCTGATGATGAACAATACAGGGGAAGAACGGCCTCACGAGAGGTGTTCTTGAGCTGGTACAGTTTGTTCTACTTGGTCCGGATCTTTCTCTCTTTCTTTCTCTTCTCTCTTTCTTTCTCTCTAGACGTCCCTCTTCTTCTTTCTCCTCCTTGGATCTCTCTGTTCCTCCTTTTTCTCCTCCCTTCTTTCAGGGGCTAGTTCTATTTATAGAGGCCCTGGTCCTCTTCCCAAAAAATGAGCGGGAAGGGCGCCAACAATTGGCCATTTTGAAGGGGAACATCTAGTACAAGTTATCCTGACCAAAGGTGGTCTTCGGCTGCCAAAAGCACTGGTTATGACGCCGTCTTGGGCTCCATGGTGACTTCCGTCCTGCCGCTTTGCTGATCTTGGTCTCGTTGCACCGGAATGGTAAACTTTGCCCGATGCCTTGGACTATGCTTGTTCCCTTTGCACCGAAGGGGAAACAAGGACACTACACAGGCCGGTGCCCGCCTGGCGCCCGCCTAATCTCGATCGTCATGGCTTGCATCATGGGCTCCTCATGAGGTGCCCCTGCCTTGATCTCTCCGCCTACTCGCGAGCCTACCTGATGAGGCTGCTCCTGAGGAAGCCTCCTGTCATCCTCCCCGCAAGGCTTGGCCCCTTGCGAGGTTCTTGAGCTTGAGCTGATGAGGCTGGGCCGCACTAGGCCCCCACTCGAGCCATGCCACAGGCCGCAGGTAGGCAAGTCTAGGGACCCCCGTTCCCAGAACGCCGACAGTATTCCCCACAGGATTGTAGGCTAGACCGCCTGTGGGATGGTATAGAAGAGGAATTTAGTCAGTCTACATGACTATGTAATTAAAATGACATGTATAATGCCTTCTAGCCGGATTGTAGATCATTTGAAATGGCGGACCTTTTCGCTTCAACCTCGGGACCCGATAGTCCGGAGTGTATCCGAATACCCGCTCAGTTATATAAGAACTGGGGTATGCGTGGAGACCGGGCGTAGGGGTCATTAGTGCTTGAACAGACAAGTGCCCAACTAGTTATGTTATATTACATGGGTAGTAAAAAACATCTTCCAGGGAGAATAGTTCTGTTAAGGGTTCCTTTCCCTGGGTACGCATGCCCTAAAATGCATGTCCGGACTGCGAGAGGAAACCCAGGAAAAAACATCTGGGGGCACATATGGAAAATTAATAAATAAAAATTATCTTTTGTTCACCGACCGAATATTCCCTTAAGAACGCTAGCTTTCGGCTTCACCTAGTCTGAGGTACACATCTGGCTGACCCGGCAGTAACAATCGCAGAGGTGCTCCCCTTATGCCCTAGCCGAATTAACGGGAACGTATGGCATAAATACAAGAGCCAGGCAACCCAACTTGGCCAAAACTTAAGTCATATCGATGCATATAATGGAAAAGAAAAGGTACATGTGGAAGAATAACACATGTGCTGGGCATGAAGCCCAGATGGATAATTAAGCTTCTGTGTAAGAAGCCCCGAGGTATAATGAGCGCGGTTAGCGCATCTATAATGTGCAAGCGAGGCACAAGCTGGCCCTTGAAGGCCGTGAGAAAGAATAAAAGAATGAAAGAGAAAAAAGACAGATAATATATATTCAAAAAATGGACAGAGGAAAGAGACAAACATAGAGTCCGGCGCTAGGCGTAGAATCTTCGGAGCCTTGCTGCGTTCCATGGGTTCGGCTCAAGTCGATTATTCGATGCATCCCGCAGACGGTACACTCCACCGGTCAGAACTTGGTCAATAATGAAGGGACCTTCCCATTTGGGCTCAAGCTTGGACTTTTTCTTCTCTGGCAGGCGTAGAACTAACTCGCCAACGTTATAAGTTTTGGCCCGTACTTCCCTGCTTTGGTATCTGCGAGCCTGTTGTTGATAAAATGCGGAACGGGCTTTTGCCACGTCGCGCTCCTCCTCCAAGGTGCCCAGACTGTCCTGCCGATCGAGCTCAGCTTCTCTTTCTTCATACATGCGCACTCGAGGTGAGTCATAAATTATGTCGCAGGGCAGGACTACCTCTGCGCTGTACACCATAAAGAAGGGTGTATATCCGGTACTACGATTCGGCGTGGTCTGCAGCCCCTAGAGTACGGAGTCGAGCTTCTCTACCTAGTGCGTGTTAGACTCCGTTAAGGACCACACTAATCTGGGTTTAATGCCGCTCATGATAAGACAATTTGCTCGCTCAACTTGGCCGTTGGTTTGTGGGTGATAGACGGAAGCATAATCGAGCTTGATGCCCATGTTGCTGCACCAGAGTTTTACCTCGTCGGCCGTGAAGTTCGTGCCGTTGTCAGTGATGATGCTACGTGGGACGCCATAACGGTGTACAACCCCGGATATGAAGTCTATCACCGGTCCGGATTCGGCTGTTTTAACAGGTTTGGCTTCTATCCATTTGGTGAATTTATCCACCATTACCAGTAAGTATTTTTCTTGTGGGTTCCCCCCTTAAGGGGTCCTGATACGTCTCCAACGTATCTATAATTTTTGATTGCTCCAAGCTATATTATCTACTGTTTTGGGCAATATTGGGCTTTATTATCCACTTTTATATTACTTTTGGGACTAACCTATTAACCAGAGGCGCAGTCCAGATTTGCTGTTTTATGCCTATTTTACTGTTTTGAAGAAAAGGAATATCAGACGAGGTCGAAACGGAACGAAATCAACTGGAGAAGTTATTTTTGGAAGGAAACACACCTGATGGACTTGGACCCCACGTCAGAAGATACAGGAGCTGCCCACGAGGGTGGGGTCGCGCCCCCTGCCTCGTGGGGCCCCCGTGGCTCCCCTGACGTGCTTCTTCTGCCTATATAACTCCATATACCCTAAAACTTCCAAAACACAAGATAGATCGGGAGTTCCGCCGCCAGAAGCCTCCATAGCCACCAAAAGTCAATCGGGACCCTGTTCCGGCACCCTGCCGGAGGGGGAACCCTCACCGGTGGCCATCTTCATCATCCCGGTGCTCTCCATGACGAGGAGGGAGTAGTTCTCCCTCGGGGCTGAGGGTATGTACCAGTAGCTATGTGTTTGATCTCTCTCTCTCGTGTTCTTGATTTGGCACGATCTTGATGTATCGCGAGCTTTGCTATTATAGTTGGATCTTATGTTTCTCCTCCCCCTCTTCTCTCTTGTAATGACTTGAGTTTCCCCTTTGAAGTAATCTTATCGGATTGAGTCTTTAAAGACTTGAGAACACTTGATGTATGTCTTGCCGTGGATATCTGTGGTGACAATGGGATACCACGTGCCACTTGATGTATGTTGAGGTGATCAACTTGCGGGCTTCGTGACATTGGGAACCTATGCATAGGGGTTGGCACACGTTTTTGTCGTGATTCTCCGGTAGAACTGTGGGGCACTCTTTGAGGTCCTTTGTGTTGGTTGAATAGATGAATCTGAGATTGTGTGATGCATATCGTATAATCATACCCACGGATACTTGAGGTGACATTGGAGTATCTAGGTGACATTAGGGTTTTGGTTGATTTGTCTCTTAAGGTGTTATTCTAGTACGAACTCTAGGGCTGTTTGTGACACTTATAGGAATAGCCCAACGGATTGATTGGAAAGAATAACTTTGAGGTGGTTTCGTACCCTACCATAATCTCTTCGTTCCTTCTCCGCTATTAGTGACTTTGGAGTGACTCTTTGTTGCATGTTAAGGGATAGTTATGTGATCTAATTATGTTAGTATTGTTGAGGGAACTTACACTAGTGAAAGTATGAACCCTAGGACTTGTTTCAACACATTGCAATACCGTTTACGCTAACTTTTATCACTTGCTACCTTGCTGTTTTTATTATTTCAGATTACAAAAACTATTATCTACTATCCATATTGCACTTGTATTACCATCTCTTCGCCGAACTAGTGCACCTATAAAATTTACCATTGTATTGGGTGTGTTGGGGACACAAGAGGCTCTTTGTTATTTGGTTGTAGGGTTGCTTGAGAGAGACCATCTTCATCCTACGCCTCCTACGGATTAATAAACCTTAGGTCATCCACTTGAGGGAAATTTGCTACTGTCCTACAAACCTCTGCACTTGGAGGCCCAACAACGTCTACAAGAAGAAGGTTGTGTAGTAGACATCAAGCTATTTTCTGGCGCCGTTGCCGGGGAGGTTAGCGCTTGAAGGTATATCTTTAGATCTTGCAATCGAGTCTTTTAGTTTCTTGTTTTATCACTAGTTTAGTTTATAAAAGAAAACTACAAAAAAATGGAATTGAGTTTGTCTCATACGCTTCATCTTTTTAATATCTTTCATGAGTATGATGGAAAGGATAATTGTGGTCAAGTGCTAGAAGAAGAGATCTATAAAATGTTTGGCACTAAATATTTGAATGATGAGCATGACTGCAATGTTGTTAGTATGAATTCCTTGAATATCCATGATGCTAATGATATGCAAAGCCACAAGCTTGGGGAAGCTATGTTTGATGAAGATGATATTTTTTGTCCCCCAAGCTTTGATGAGCAAATTTATTGTGATTAAAGCGTGACTCCTATCTATGATGATTATTGTGATGACACATGTGCTTTAAAGAATAATGATAACAATAAACCTTGTCATCTTGATCTTAATTTTCAATCACATGATAGTTATTTTCTTGAGTTTTCTCCCACTATTATTCATGAGAAAAGTTTTGCTTGTGTGGAGATTAGTAAATTTTCTATGCTTGTATATCATGAAAAGAATGCTTTAGGTGCTGGTTATATTGTTGAATTCATTCATGATGCGGCTGAAAATTATTATGAGGGAGGAACATATGCTTGTAGGAATTGCAATAATATCAAGTTTCCTCTCTATGTGCTTAAAGTTTTGAAGTTATGCTTGTTCTACCTTCCTATGAAAGTTGATTCTTGTTCCCACAAGTTCTTTGCTCACAAAATCCCTATGCATAGTAAGCATGTTAAACTTAAATGTGCTAGTCATATTCTTCATGATGCTCTATTTATGTTTCAATTCTTATCTTTTATATGAGCATCATTGAAATCGTCATGCCTAGCTAGGGGCATTAAATGATAGCGCTTGTTGGGAGGCAACCCAATTTTATTTTTGTTCCTTGATTTTTGTTCCTATTTAGTAATAAATAATTCATCTAGCCTCTGTTTAGATGTGGTTTTATTTTTTTAATTAGTGTTTGTGCCAAGTAGAACATTTGGGAACACATTGGGAAAGTCTTGTTGATCATGCTGTCAAAAACAGAAACTTTAGCGCTCACGAGAATTGCTGCCATTTTTATTTGGGGAGTGATATTTAGTTAATTATTTTTTCAGATTATTAATAGATAAATTCCTTAGGTCCAGCAATTTATTTGAGAATTTTATGAGTTCCAGAAGTATACGTTTGATCCAGATTACTACAGACTATTCTGTTTTTGACAGATTCTGTTTTTCATGTGTTGTTTACTTATTTTGATGAATCTATGGCTAGTAAAATAGTTTATAAACCATAGAGAAGTTGGAATACAGTAGGTTTAACACCAATATAAATAAAGAATTAGTTCATTACAGTACCTTGAAGTGGTGATTTAGTTTCTTATACTAACAAAGCTTACGAGTTTTCTGTTAAGTTTTGTGTTGTGAAGTTTTCAAGTTTTGGGTAAGGATTCGATGGACTATGGAATAAGGGCTGGCAAGAGCCTAAGCTTGGGGATGACCAAGGCACCCCAAGGTAATATTCAAGGATAGCCAAGACCCTAAGCTTGGGGATGCCCCGGAAGGCATCCCCTCTTTCGTCTTCGTTCATGAGTAACTTTACTTGGAGCTATATTTTTATTCGCCACATGATATGTGTTTTGCTTGGAGCGTCAATTTATTTTGCTAGAATTTGCTTGATGTTATTTAGAATAATGTTTTGCATCTTTTATTTCAATAAAAGTGGCATTGATAGCCTTTACTATGCCTATGTTACAAGTATACATGTTGCTGTTTGAAAACAGAAAGTTTACCGCTGTTGCAATAATTTCCTAGAAAAGTTAGAATGTGATAAAATGTTGAAACCTTTTTCATATTAATCTATGATAAATTTAATACAATGGGAATTTTCTTTCATAATTTTTGGATCTAGGGAAGTATGGATGTTGCAGCATTCTTTACAGACTATCCTGTTTAGGCAGATTGCTGTTATGTTTGCATTGTTTGCATATGTTTGCTTCTTTAATGATTCTATTTGAGGATAGGACTATTAAATATGCAGAGGCATTTAGTATGCAATGTTGAACTATAATTTTAGTGATTTGCTACAGTATATTATGATAAGGTTTTGGCAATGGTTTATACTAACTTATCTCACAAGTCCTTGTTGAGTTTTGGGTGGATGAAGCTTTTGAGATTTAGGGAGACCGTGATATGAGAGGAACTAAGGAGACACAAAAGCTCAAGCTTGGGGATGCCCAAGGCATCCCAAGATAATATTTCAAGAAGTCTCAAGAATCTAAGCTTGGGGATGCCCCAGTTGGCATCCCACCTTTCTTCTTCAACAATTATCGGTTAGTTTCGGTTGATCCTAAGTTTTTGCTTCTACACATGATGTTTTCCATTCTTCGAATGTCATTTTATTTTGCTTTTCTTCCTGTTTGAATAGAATACCAAGATCTGAAATTATTAAATGTTAGAGGGTCTTCACATAGTTGCATAATTATTCGACTACTCATTGATCTTCACTTATATCTTTCAGAGTAGTTTGTCATTTGCTCTAGTACTTCACTTATATCTTTTAGAGCACGGTTGTGGATTTGTTTTATAGAAACTATTGATCTCTCATGCTTCACTTAGATTATTTTGAGAGTCTTTATAGCATGGTAATTTGCTTAAAATCCTAATATGCTAGGTATTCAAGAATAATAAAATTCTCTTATGAGTATGTTGAATACTATGAGAAGTTTGATACTTGATAATTGTTTTGAGATATGAGGATGGTAATATTAGAGTCATGCTAGTTGAGTAGTTGTGAATTTGAGAAATACTTTTATTGAAGTTTGTGATTCCCCTAGCATGCACGTATGGTGAACCGTTATGTGATGAAGTCAGAGCATGGTTTATTTATTGATTGTCTTCCTTATGAGTGGCAGTCGGGGACGAGTGATGGTCTTTTCCTACCAATCTATCCCCCTAGGAGCATGCGTGTAATACTTTGCTTTGATAACTTATGTGAGTTCTTTATAACTAATGTTGATTCCATGGATTATACGCACTCTCACCCTTCCACCATTGCTAGCCTCTCTAGTACCGCGCACCTTTCGCCGGTATCATACACCCATCATATACCTTCCTCAAAATAGCGACCATACCTACCTATCATGGCATTTCCATAGCCATTCCGAGATATATTGCCATGCAACTTTCCACCGTTCTGTTATTATGACACGCTCCACCCTTGTCATATTGCTTGCATGATCATGTAGTTGACATTGTATTTGTGGCAAAGCCACCGTTCATAATTCTTTCATACATGTCACTCATGCATCATTGCACATCCCGGTACACCGCCGGAGGCATTCATATAGACTCATATCTTGTTCTAAGTATCGAGTTGTAATTCTTGAGTTGTAAGTAAATAAAAGTGTGATGATCAACATTATTAGAGCATTATCCTAGTGAGGAAAGGATGATGGAGACTATGATTCCCCCACAAGTCGGGATGAGACTCCGGACAAAAATAAATAAATAAAAGAGGCCAAAGAAGCCCAAATAAAAAAAGGAGAAAAGAGTCCATAAAAAAAGAGAAAAGGCCCAAATAAAAAAATAATAAAAAAATGAGAGAAAAAGAGAGAAGGGGCAATGCTACTATCCTTTTACCACACTTGTGCTTCAAAGTAGCACCATGATCATAATGATAGAGAGTCTCCTATGTTGTCACTTTCATATACTAGTGGGAATCTTTCATTATAGAACTTGGCTTGTATATTCCAATGATGGGCTTCCTCAAAATGCCCTAGGTCTTCGTGAGCAAGCGATTTGGATGCACACCCACTAGTTTCTTTTGTTCAGCTTTCATACACTTATAGCTCTAGTGCATCCGTTGCATGGCAATCCCTACTCACTCACATTGATATCTATTGATGGGCATCTCCATAGCCCGTTGATACGCCTAGTTGATGTGAGACTATCTTCTCCCTTTTTGTCTTCTCCACAACCACCATTCTATTCCACCTATAGTGCTATATCCATGGCTCATGCTCATGTATTCCGTGAAGATTGAAAAAGTTTGAGAACATCAAAAGTATGAAACAATTGATTGGCTTGTCATCGGGGTTGTGCATGATTTAAATATTTTGTGTGGTGAAGATGGAGCATAGCCATACTATATGATTTTGTAGGGATAGCTTTCTCTGGCCATGTTATTTTGAGAAAACATAATTGCTTAGTTGGTATGCTTGAAGTATTATTATTTTCTATGTAAATATGAACTTTTGTCTTGAATCTTATGGATCTGAATATTCATGCCACAATTAAGAAGACTTACATTGAAATTATGCCAACTAGCATTCCACATCAAAAATTATCTTTTTATCATTTACCTACTCGAGGACGAGCAGGAATTAAGCTTGGGGATGCTTGATACGTCTCCAACGTATCTATAATTTTTGATTCCTCCATGCTATATTATCTACTGTTTTGGGCAATATTGGGCTTCATTATCCACTTTTATATTACTTTTGGGACTAACCTATTAACTGGAGGCCCAGCCCAGATTTGTTGTCTTATGCCTATTTCAGTGTTTTGAAGAAAATGAATATCAGACGGAGTCAAAACGGAATGAAATCAACTAGAGAAGTTATTTTTGGAAGGAAACACACCTGATGGACTTGGACCCCATGTCAGAAGATACGGGAGCTGCCCACGAGGGTGCCCCCCCCTAGGGCGTGCCCCCCTGCCTCATGGGCCCCCCGTGGCTCCCCTGACGTGCTTCTTCTGCCTATATAACTCCATATACCCTAAAAATTCCAGAACGCAAGATAGATCGACAGTTCCGCGGCCAGAAGCCTCCATAGCCACCAAAAGTCAATCGGGACCCTGTTCCGGCACCCTGCCGGAGGGGGGAGCCCTCACCGGTGGCCATCTTCATCATCCCGGTGATCTCCATGACGAGGAGGGAGTAGTTCTCCCTCGGGGCTGAGGGTATGTACTAGTAGCTATGTGTTTGATCTCTCTCTCTCGTGTTCTTGATTTGGCAGGATCTTGATGTATCGCGAGCTTTGCTATTATAGTTGGATCTTATGTTTCTCCTACCCCTCTTCTCTCTTGTAATGAATTGAGTTTCCCCTTTGAAGTAATCTTATCGCGTTGAGTCTTTAAAGACTTGAGAACAATTGATGTATGTCTTAGCATGGATATCTGTGGTGACAATGGGATACCACGTGCCACTTGATGTATGTTGAGGTGATCAACTTGCGGGTTTCGTGACATTGGGAACCTATGCATAGGGGTTGGCACTGTTAGAAATATGCCCTAGAGGCAATAATAAATTGGTTATTATTATATTTCCTTGTTCATGATAATCGTTTATTATCCATGCTAGAATTGTATTGATAGGAAACTCAGATACATGTGTGGATACATAGACAACACCATGTCCCTAGTAAGCCTCTAGTTGACTAGCTCGTTGATCAATAGATGGTTACGGTTTCCAGACCATGGACATTAGATGTCGTTGATAACGGGATCACATCCTTAGGAGAATGATGTGATGGACAAGACCCAATCCAAATCCTAGCACAAGATCATGTAGTTCGTATGCTAAAGCTTTTCTAATGTCAAGTATCATTTCCTTAGACCATGATATTGTGCAACTCCCGGATACCGTAGGAGTGCTTTGGGTGTGCCAAATGTCACAGCGTAACTGGGTGGCTATAAAGCTACACTACAGGTATCTCCGAAAGTGTCTGTTGGGTTGGCACGAATCGAGACTGGGATTTGTCACTCCATGTAAACGGAGAGGTATCTCTGGGCCCACTCGGTAGGACATCATCATAATGTGCACAATGTGATCAAGTAGTTGATCATGGGATGATGTGTTACGGAATGAGTAAAGAGACTTGTCGGTAACGAGATTGAACAAGGTATCGGGATACCGACGATCGAATCTCGGGCAAGTATCGTACCGATAGACAAAGGGAATTGTATACGGGATTGATTAAGTCCTTGACATCGTGGTTCATCCGATGAGATCATCGTGGAGCATGTGGGAGCCAGCATGGGTATCCAGATCTCGCTGTTGGTTATTGACCGGAGAGTTGTCTCGGTCATGTCTGCATGTTTCCCGAACCCGTAGGGTCTACACACTTAAGGTTCGATGACGCTAGGGTTATAGGGAAAGTATGTACGCGGTTACCGAATGTTGTTAGGAGTCCCGGATGAGATCTCGGACGTCACGAGGATGTCTGGAATGGTCCGCAGGTAAAGATTTATATATGGGAAGTCCTGTTTTGGTTGCCGGGAAAGTTTCGGGTTTATTGGTAATGTACCGGGACCACCGGGAGGGTCCCGATGGTCCACCAAGTGGGGCCACCAGCCCCGGAGGGCTGCATGGGCCAAGTGTGGGAGGGGACCAGCCCCAGGTGGGCTGGTGCGCCCCCCCACCAAGGCCCAAGGTGCAAGGGAGAGTGGAAGGGGGCAAACCCTAGGCTCAGATAGGCCTAAGGCCCACCTAGTGGTGCGCCCCCCTCTCTCCCCCCTTGGCCGCCCCCTTAGATGGGATCTAGGGCTGGCCGCCACCCCTAGGGGTGGAAACCTAGGTGGGGGCGCAGACCCTCCCCTCCCCTATATATACTTAAGGTTTTGGCCTGCCAGAGACACGAATTCTTCCCCTGTTGGCGCAGCCCTACCCATCTCCCTCCTCGTCTCTCGTAGTGCTTAGGAAAGCCCTGCTGGAGTCCCACGCTCCTCCACCACTACCACGCCGTCGTGCTGCTGCTGGATGGAGTCTTCCCCAACCTCTCCTTCTCCCCTTGCTGGATCAAGGTGTAGGAGACGTCACCGGGCTGTACGTGTGTTGAACACGGAGGTGCCGTCTGTTCGGCACTAGGATCATCGGTGATTTGGATCACGATGAGTACGACTCCATCAACCCCGTTCACTTGAACGCTTCCGCTTAGCGATCTACAAGGGTATGTAGATGCACTCTCCTTCCCTTCGTTGCTATATTACTCCATAGATTGATCTTGGTGATGCGTAGAAAATTTTGAATTTCTGCTACGTTCCCCAACAGTGGCATCATGAGCTAGGTCTATTTGTAGTTACTATGCACGAGTAGAACACAAAGTAGTTGTGGGCGTCGATATTGTCAATTATCTTGCCGTTACTAGTCTTATCTTGATTCGGCAGCATCGTGGGATGAAGCGGCCCGGACCAACCTTACACGTACGCTTACGTGAGACCGGTTCCACCGACTGACATGCACTAGTTGCATAAGGTGGCTGGCGGGTGTCTGTCTCTCCCACTCTAGTCGGATCGGATTCGATGAACAGGGTCCTTATGAAGGGTAAATAGAAATTGGCAATTCACGTTGTGGTTTTGGCGTAGGTAAGAAACGTTCTTGCTAGCAACCTATAGCAGCCACGTAAAAACTTGCAACAACAATTAGAGGATGTCTAACTTGTTTTTGCAGCAAGTGTTTTCTGATGTGATATGGCCAAAGGATGTGATGAATGATATATATGTGATGTATGAGATCATGTTCTTGTAATAGGAATCACGACTTGCATGTCGATGAGTATGACAACCGGCAAGAGCCATAGGAGTTGTCTTTATTTTTTGTATGACCTGCGTGTCATTGAGAAACGCCATGTAAATTACTTTACTTTATTGCTAAACGTGTTAGCCATAGTAGTAGAAGTAATAGTTGGCGAGCAACTTCATAGAGACACGATGATGGAGATCATGATGATGGATACCATGGGGTCATGCCGGTGACAAGATGATCATGGAGCCCCAAGATGGAGATCAAAGGAGCTATATGATATTGGCCATATCATGTCACTATTATTTGATTGCATGTGATGTTTATCATGTTTTTGCATCTTGTTTACTTAGAACGACGGTAGTAAATAAGATGATCCCTCATAATAATTTCAAGAAAGTGTTCCCCCTAACTATGCACCGTTGGGACAGTTCGTTGTTACGAAGCACCACGTGATGATTGAGTGTGATTGATTCCAACGTTCGCATACAACGGGTGTAAGACAGATTTACACATGCAAACACTTAGGTTGACTTGACGAGCCTAGCATGTACAGACATGGCCTCGGAACACAGAAGACGGTCAGGTCGAACGTGAGTCGTATAGAAGATACGATCAACATGAAGATGTTCACCGATGTTGACTAGTCCGTCTCACGTGATGATCGGACCCGGCCTAGTTGACTCGGATCATGTAATCACTTAGATGACTAGAGGGATGTCTATATGAGTGGGAGTTCATAAGATGAACTTAATTATCCTGAACATAGTCAAAAGGTCTTCGCAAATTATGTCGTAGCTCGCGCTTCCGTTCTACTGTTTAGATATGTTCCTAGAGATAATTTAGTTGAAAGTTGATAGTAGCAATTATGCGGACTAGGTCCGTAAACTAAGGATTGTCCTCATTGCTTCATAGAAGGCTTGTGTCCTTAATGCACCGCTCAGTGTGCTGAACCTCAAACGTCGTCTGTGGATGTTGCGAACATTTGACATACACATTTTGATAACTACGTGATAGTTCAGTTAAACGGTTTAGAGTTGAGGCACCGAAGACGTTTTCAAACGTCGCGAAACATATGAGATGTTTCGAGGGCTGAAATTGGGATTTCAGGCTCGTGCCCACGTTAAGAGGTATAAGACCTCCGATGGTTTTCTTAGCCTGCAAACTAAGGGAGAAAAGCTCAATTGTTGAGCTTGTGCTCAGATTGTCTGAGTACAACAATCATTTGAATCGAGTGGGAGTTGATCTTCCAGATGAGATAGTGATGTTACTCCGAAGTCATTACCACCAAGCTACTAGAGCTTCGTGATGAACTATAATATATCGGGGACATATATGATGATCCTTGAGATATTCGCGATGTTTGACACCAAAAAAGTAGAAATCAAGAAGGAGCATCAATTGTTGATGGTTGGTGAAACCACTAGTTTCAAGAAGGGCAAGGGCAAGAAGGGATACTTCATGAAACGGCAAATCAGCTGCTGCTCTAGTGAAGAAACCCAAGGTAGAACCCAAACCCAAGACTAAGTGCTTCTGTAATAAGGGGAACAGCCACTGGAGCAGAATTACCATAGATACTTGGTAGATGAGAAGGCTGGCAAGGTCGATAGAAGTATATTGGATATACATTGTGTTAATGTGTACTTTACTAGTACTCCTAGTAGCACCATGGTATTAGATACCGGTTCGGTTGCTAAGTGTTAGTAAACTCGAAATAAAAGGCTGCGGAGTAAACGGAGACTAGCTAAAGGTGAGCTGGCGATATGTGTTGGAAGTTTTTCCCAAGCTTGATGTGATCAAGCATCGCACGCTCCCTCTACCATCGAGATTGGTGTTTGCGTTGAGCATAGACGTGATTGGATTATGTCTATCGCAATACGGTTATTCATTTAAGGAGAATAATGGTTACTCTGTTTATTTGAATAATACCTTCAATGGTCTTGCACCTAAAATGAATGGTTTATTGAATCTCGATCGTAGTGATACACATGTTCATGCCAAAAGATATAAGATAGTAATGATAGTACCACCTACTTGTGGCACTGCCACGTAAGTCATATTGGTATAAAACGCATGAAGAAGCTCCATGTTGACGGATCTTTGGGCTCACTCATTTTTGAAAAGTTTGAGACATGCGAACCATGTCTATTGGTGTATATGCATGAAGAAACTCCATGCAAATGGACCGTTTGGACTCACTTGATTTTGAATCACTTGAGACATGCAAATCATACCACATGGGCAAGATGACTGAAAGCCTCGTTTTCAGTAAAATGGAATTAGAAAGCAACTTGTTGGAAGTAATACATTTTGATGTGTGCAGTCCAATGAGTGCTGAGGCGTGTAGTGGATATCGTTATGTTCTTACTTCACAGATGATTTGAGTAGATGTTGAGTATATTTACTTGATGAATCACGAGTCTGAATTATTGAAAGGTTCAAGTAATTTCAGGGTGAAGGTGAGAGATCGTCGTGACAAGAGGATAAAATATCTATGATATGATCATAGAGATGAATATCTGAATTACGAGTTTGGCACAGAATTAAGACATTGTGGAAATTGTTTCACAACTAATACAGCCTGAAACACCATAGTATGATGGTGTGTCCGAACATCATAACTGCACCCTATTGGATATGATGCATACCATGATGTCTCTTATCGAATTACCACGATAGTTTATGGGTTAGGCATTAGAGACAACCACATTCACTTTAAATAGGGCACCACGTAATTCCGATGAGATGACACCATATGAACTATGGTTTAGAGAAACCTAAGCTGTCATTTCTTAAAAGTTTGGGGCTACAACGCTTATGTGAAAAGTTTCAGGCTGATAAGGTCGAACCCAAAGCAGATAAATGCATCTTCATAGGACACCCAAAACAGTTGGGTATACCTCCTGTCTCAGATCCAAAAGCAATAAGGGATTGTTTCTAGTGTCGGGTCCTTTCTCGAGGAAAAGTTTCTCTCGAAAGAATGGAGTGGGAGGATGGTGGAGACTTGATGAGGTTATTGAACCATCTCTTCAACTAGTGTGTGGCAGGGCACAGGGAGTTGTTCCTATGGCACCTACACCAATTGAAGTGGAAGCTTATGATAGTGATCATGAAACTTCAGATCAAGTCACTACCAAACCTCGTGGGATGACAAGGATGCGTACTACTTCAGAGTGGTACGTAATCCTGTCTTGGAAGTCATGTTGCTAGACAACAATGAACCTACGAGCTATGGAGAAGCGATGGTGGGCCTGGATTCCAAAATGGCTCGAGGCCATATAATCCGAGAGAGGATCCATATATGAAAACAAAGTGTAGACTTTGGAAGAACTACTTGATGGTCGTAAGGCTGTTAAGTACACATGGATTTTAAAAGGAAGACGAACAATGATGGTAAGTATCACCATTAAGAAAGCTCGACTTGTCGTTAAGATGTTTTCCGACAAGTTCAAGGAGTTGACTACGATGAGACTTTCTCACTCGTAGCGATGCTAAGAGTCTGTTGGAATTATATTAGCGATTACTGCATTATTTATGAAATCTTGCAGATAGGATGTCAAAACATTGTTTCCTTGACGATTTTCTTGAGGAAAGGTTGTATGTGATAAAACTAGAAGGTTTTGTCAATCCTGAAAGATGCTAACAAGTATGCAAAGCTCCAACAATCCTTCTAAGGACTGGAGTAAGCATCTCGGAGTTGGAATGTATGCTTTGATGAGATGATCAAAGTTTTTGGGTGTATACAAAGTTTATGAGAAACTTGTATTTCCAAAGAAGTGAGTGGGAGCAATATAGAATTTCTGATGAGTATATGTTGTTGACATATTGTTGATTAGAAATGACGTAGAATTTCTAGAAAGCATATAGGGTAATTTGGAAAGTGTTTTTCAATGGAAAGCCTGGATTAAGCTACTTGAACATTGAGCATCAAGATCTATAAGGATAGATCAAAACACTTAATGGTACTTTCAAATGAGCACATACCTTGACATGATCTTGAAGGTGTTCAAGATGGATCAGTTAAAGAAGGAGTTCTTGCCTGAGTTGTAAGGTATGAAGTTAAGACTTAAAGCTCGACCACGGCAGAAGAAAGAGGAAGGACGAAGGTCGTCCCCTATGCTTTTGTCATAGGCTCCATACGGTATGCCATGCTGAGTACCACACTTGATGTGTGCCTTGCCACATATTTGGCAAGAGGGTACAAAGGTGATCTAGGAGTAGATCACCAGATAGCGGTCTAAATTATCCTTAGAGGAATAAGGATATGTTTCTCGGTTATGGAGGTGATAAAGAGTTCGACGTAAAGAGTTACGTCGATGCAAGCTTAACACCTATCCGGATAGCTCTGAGTAGAGATACCGGATACGTATAATGGAGCAACAATTTAGAAAAGCTCCAAGTAGAACAGTTATTTGAAATGGCTCCAAATGTAGCATAGTAGTTGCATCTACAAGGTGACATAAAAATTTGTGAAGTACATATGAATCTGAATGCTGCAGACCCGTTGACTGAAACCTCTCTCACAAGCATAACATGATCAAACCCAGAACTCTTTGGGTGTTAGTCACATGGGGATGTGACCTTGAGTGTTAATCACATATCGATGTGAACTGGATTATTGACTCTAGTGCAAGTGGGAGACTGTTGGAAATATGCCCTAGAGGCAATAATAAATTGGTTATTATTATATTTCCTTGTTCATGATAATCGTTTATTATCCATGCTAGAATTGTATTGATAGGAAACTCAGATACATGTGTGGATACATAGACAACACCATGTCCCTAGTAAGCCTCTAGTTGACTAGCTCGTTGATCAATAGATGGTTACGGTTTCCTGACCATGGACATTAGATGTCGTTGATAACAGGATCACATCATTAGGAGAATGATGTGATGGACAAGACCCAATCCTAAGCCTAGCACAAGATCATGTAGTTCGTATGCTAAAGCTTTTCTAATGTCAAGTATCATTTCCTTAGACCATGAGATTGTGCAACTCCCGGATACCATAGGAGTGCTTTGGGTGTGCCAAACGTCACAACGTAACTGGGTGGCTATAAAGGTACACTACAGGTATCTCCGAAAGTGTCTGTTGGGTTGGCACGAATCGAGACTAGGATTTGTCACTCCATGTAAACGGAGAGGTATCTCTGGGCCCACTCGGTAGGACATCATCATAATGTGCACAATGTGATCAAGGAGTTGATCACGGGATGATGTGTTACGGAACGAGTAAAGAGACTTGCCAGTAACAAGATTGAACAAGGTATCGGGATACCGATGATCGAATCTCGGGCAAGTATCGTACCGATAGACAAAGGGAATTGTATACGGGATTGATTAAGTCCTTGACATCGTGGTTCATCCGATGAGATCATCGTGGATCATATGGGAGCCAGCATGGGTATCCAGATCCCGCTGTTGGTTATTGACCGGAGAGTTGCCTCGGTCATGTCTGCATGTTTCCCGAACCCGTAGGGTCTACACACTTAAGGTTCGATGACGCTAGGGTTATAGGGAAAGTATGTACGCGGTTACCGAATGTTGTTTGGAGTCCCGGATGAGATCCCGGATGTCACGAGGAGTTCCGGAATGGTCCAGAGGTAAAGATTTATATATGGGAAGTCCTGTTTTGGTCGCCGGAAAAGTTTCGGGTTTATCGGTAATGTACCGGGACCACCGGGAGGGTCCGGGTGGTCCACCAAGTGGGGCCACCAGCCGCAGAGGGCTGCATGGGCCAAGTGTGGGAGGGGACCAGCCCCAGGTGGACTGGTGCGCCCTCCCACCAAGGCCCAAGGCGCAAGGGAGAGTGGAAGGGGGCAAACCCTAGGCTCAGATGGGCCTAAGGCCCACCTAGTGGTGTGCCCCCCTCTCTCCCCCCTTGGCCGCCCCCCTAGATGGGATCTAGGGCTGGCCGCCACCCCTAGGGGTGGGAACCTAGGTGGGGGCACAGCCCCTCCCCTCCCCTATATATACATGAGTTTTTGGGATGCCAGAGACACGAATTCTTGTCCTGTTGGCGCAGCCCTACCCCTCTCCCTCCTCGTCTCTCGTAGTGCTTAGCAAAGCCCTGCTGGAGTCCCGCGCTCCTCCACCACTACCACGCCGTGGTGCTACTGTTGGATGGAGTCTTCCCCAACCTCTCCTTGTCCCCTTGCTGGATCAAGGCGTAGGACACGTCACCGGGCTCTACGTGTGTTGAACACGGAGGTGCCGTCCGTTCGGCACTAGGATCATCGGTGATTTGGATCACGACGAGTACGAGTCCATCAACCCAGTTCACTTGAACGCTTCTGCTTAGCAATCTATAAGGGTATGTAGATGCACTCTCCTTCCCTTCGTTGCTAGATTACTCCATAGATTGATCTTGGTGATGCGTAGAAAATTTTCAATTTCTGCTACGTTCCCCAACAGGCACACGTTTTCGTCGCGATTCTCCGGTAGAACTTTGGGGCACACTTTGAGGTCCTTTATGTTGTTTGAATAGATGAATCTGAGATTGTGTGATGCATATCGTATAATCATACCCACGGATACTTGAGGTGACATTGGAGTATCTAGGTGACATTATGGTTTTGGTTGATTTGTGTCTTAAGGTGTTATTCTAGTACGAACTCTAGGGCTGTTCGTGACACTTATAGGAATAGCCCAACGGATTGATTGGAAAGAATAACTTTGAGGTGGTTTCTGTAATGCCACGAGACCGATGTGCCAGGTGTCTTCCAGTTATTCACCGTCGTTGCCATGTCATTTTCTTGCGTGTTGCATCTTGTCATGTCATCATGTGCATTGCATTATCATGTTTTCAAAAACCTGCATCCGTCCGGGTTTCCCCCAGTTCTTTTCGTTGTCCATTCTGAGCCCAGACACACTTGCACGCGCCCGAGGCATGTCCGAAATAGTATTTTATAAGTGGACGGAAAATGTTCTCGGAATGGGATGAGAGTTAACGTGTAGTCTTAGTATAGTGTAGATAGACCGCCTGTCAAGTTTCATCGCATTCGGAGGTCGCTTGATGCCCCAACGAATAACTATAGCGGCATTATAGTTGGTCTATCGTCGGAAGTTTTCGGTCTTCGGAAACAGTCGCCGGGTCTCTCTCTTCTCTTCTCTTAGCACGAGAACGTATACACAGCCCACTACCTACTGCTAGGTCCAACCTAACCTCTCTCGTCAGCCCGCAGCTCCTCGCGCGCGCGTTCGAAAGTTGTCCCGAACTCGACCCGGACAGTCGTTACCGCTGTGTCCGGATCAACCCCAAATGTCTACAAAACGTCACCGTTTTCTTATTTGGACTCCCTAGCGATTTTATTCGCGACCGTCCAATTTTGATCAGAGGCTCCAAATACCCCTAACCAAAAATCTTCGTTGCTATATAAATAGACGGAACCCTAGCCTTGTCCCATCCATCCACCCTTTCCGCAAGCCGTCGCCTGGTCGCTTCCACCTCGGGATCCCCATCGATCCAACCAGCGACCTCCATCTTCCCCGGTCCAAAATCCTCCCCGACCGTCTCCCTTGTCTTGCGCGCTTGGTCAATCGGGTTGCCCGAGTCCCGATCTCCTCACCGCGCCAGTATCCTTGGAGCCACGAGCCTCCCCGTGCTCCTCCACCGTGTCTCGTCATCCGGCGACCGGCGCCGCTGCCGGCGATCATGAGATGAGCACAGGTACCCTTCTCCTCCTCCTCCTGTTTATCTGCCTCCCTCCTCTTACCTCCCTGCCTCTCTTTCTCTGTTCTAAACAGGAGCTTGCCGCCCGACCACCTCGCATCAGCTCGATCCGAACGGGAACCGGCCTCTTCAACCTGGGCCATGCCCGCGCCTCCCAAGGAGCCCCTCGTCGAAGCGCTCCTGCCGTTCCCTGCCATGACGCCCTCGCGCCCGAGCCCTGCATCAGCCCCGCGCCACCAGAGTCAAGCCACCGCCGGCCTCCGCGTCGAGCTTTGCCACCAGAGATCCCCGTCGCTGCCTCCATTCCCGCGCCGTTCCTCGCCTCCCGGAGCAAGTCCCTGCGCCGCCCCCTTCAGATTCGTCATCGCAGGCGAGGAGGACGACCCAAGCGCCTGGTCTCGCTTCGCTGTTGACTGCGCCCCCTTCCTCTTCGTTCGATCCAACCGCCCCTGCCCGTTGACCATAGTCGTCGCCCTGCTTCACGAATGGGGCCGCCCCTCGTTGACTTGGTCCAGATCCAGCGAGCCGAGCCCAGCAGCCGGCCTGCCCAGTTCCTTCGCCTCGCGTGGTCCTCCTTGCCTCTCCAAGGCCCAACCTACCCTTGGCCCATCCGCGCAGACCTAGCAGCCGCACCAGATCTGCTAGGCCAGCCGGCCTGCTAAGGCCCTCGGTGAGCAGCCCAGTTCTTCTCAGGTTCAGCCCATAGCTGTTTTTTTTGTGCCCTGCGAATTTGTCTATTTTTCCAGAGAAAAATCAGTTTTATAGGAAGCCCCCTAGACTTCATGCATTTCATTACTCACAAATGATGCATCATATTAAAATAAACTTAATATGAAAAATTCTTAGAATCGCATCTAGTTTCATAATATGTCATCTTCATCCATGTTTAAAATGTTTAAATTGATGTTTGATTAAATTTGCTCTAATAGTATGTTAAAATGCTTTAATTCATAACTAAATAACCGTAGCTCGTTTTAAATAATCTTTATATGTAAATGGGGTAGAAAAATGCCTAGTTTAACATGGTGGCTTTACTTTGCATGTTTAATAACTCTAAAATTATGTTTAGGACAGAACGGTACCATAACCAAAATATGCACATGAGGAGTTTCCGGACTTGTTGTTTTGTTGTTCCGGCCTCATTTAAACTTGCCTAGATAGGTAGTTTTGTTGTGCTTCACCTCTTGCCATGCTAACAACATTTAATATTGTTGGGTACATAAACAAGATCGAAACTAAATAACTTGAATGTGGTGTTTTGTCAATATGCATCCCGATGCATATTGAGCTCCACTTAATTTGTAGTTTTGTTTGTGCATTTTGCCATGCCATGCTTCATTAAACCGGACATGCATCATACTTGGTTGTGCATCATGCCATGTCTATGTGGTGGTTGTTTACTATGTTGTCTGTTTCTTTCCGGTGTGCTTCTTCGGGTTCTTTCCGGTAACGTCGCGTTTGTGAGGATCCGTTCGACTACGTACGTTTGTCTTCTTCATGGACTCATTCTTCGTCCTTGCGGGATTTCAGGCAAGATGACCATACCCTCGAAATCACTTATATCTTTGCTTGCTAGATGCTTGCTCTTTTGCTATGCCTATGCTGCGATACCTACCACTTACTTATCATGCCTCCCATATTGTTGAACCAAGCCTTTAACCCACCTTGTCCTAGCAAACCGTTGTTTGGCTATGTTACCGCTTTGCTCAGCCCTCTTATAGCGTTGTTAGTTGCAGGTGAAAATTGAAGTTTTTTCCTTGTTGGAACATGGAGATGTTGTTCCTTGTTGGAACATGTTTACTTGTTGGGTTATCACAATATATCTTATTTAATTAATGCATCTATATACTTGGTAAAGGGTGGAAGGCTCGGCCTTATTCCTGGTGTTTTGTTCCACTCTTGCCGCCCTAGTTTCCGTCATATCGGTGTTATGTTCCCGGATTTTGCGTTCCTTACGCGGTTGGGTAATAATGGGAACCCCTTGAAAGTTCGCCTTGAATAAAACTCTTCCAGCAATGCCCAACCTTGGTTTTACCATTTGCCACCTAGCCTTTTCCCTTGGGTTTCGCGGACTCAAGGGTCATCATTATTTTTAACCCCCCCGGGCCAGTGCTCCCATGAGTGTTGGTCCGAACTAGAGTCCTGTGCAGCGCCCCCTCGTGGAAACTCGAAGTTTGGGTTTAGATGTATGGAGAGCTCATCTGAGTGTGCCCTGAGAACGAGATATGTGCAGCTCCTATCGGGATTTGTCGGCACATTCGGGCGGTGTTGCTGGTTTTGTTTTAACCTGTCGAAGTGTCTTGAAGAACCGACATACCGAGTCTGATCATAATCTCTCGGGAGGAGGCTTATTCCTTCGTTGACCGTGAGAGCTTGTCATGGGCTAAGTTGGGACACCCCTGCAGGGATTTGAACTTTTGAAAGCCGTGCCCGCGGTTATGGGCAGATGGGAATTTGTTAATGTCCGGTTGTAGATAACTTGAACTTGATCTTAATTAAAATACATCAACCGCGTGTGTTACCATGATGGTCTCTTCTCGGCGGAGTCTGGGAAGTGAACACGGTTGTTGGAGTTATGCTTGACGTAGGTTGTTTTAGGATCACTTCTTGATCATAGTTCAGCGACCGTGCTTTTGCCTTCTCTTCTCGCTCTCTTTTGCAAATATGTTAGCCACCATATATGCTAGTCACTTGCTGCAGCTCCACCTCATACCTTTACCTTACCCATAAGCTTAAATAGTCTTGATCGCGAGCGTGCGAGATTGCTGAGTCCCCGGGACTCACAGATACTTCCAAAACCAGTTTGTAGGTGCCGATGAGTCCGTGCAGTTGACGCAACTAAGCTCAAGGAGGAGCTCGATGAAGATCTTGTCCTTTGTGTTGTTTCGTTCTAGTTGATCAGTAGTGGAGCCCAGTTGGGGTCGATTGGGGACCTTGTCGCATTTGGGGTTCTTCTTTTATTTTGGTTCCGTAGTTGGACCTTGATTGTATTTGGTTGATGTAATGCTTTATTCTTGTAATTGTGTGAGGTGGCGATTGTAAGCCAACTATTTATCTCTTTCCCTTATGTATTACATGGGTTGTGTGAAGATTACCTCACTTGCGACATTGCTTTCAATGCAGTTATGCCTCTAAGTCGTGCTTCGACACGTGGGAGATATAGCCGCATCGAGGGCGTTACAAGTTGGTATCAGAGCCTTACCCAACCTTAGGAGCCCCCATTGCTTGATCGTTATTAGCGGCCGACTTGTGTCCAGAAAAAATGTTTTGAGTCATTTAGGAATTATATATCGGAGAGTTTAGTCATTCTTTTTACTTCCTAGTCTCCTCATCGCTCTGGTAAGGCGTCCTGACATAGAGTTTTGACTCTTATCTTCTCAAATTTCACTAAAAAAAATTTAGGATCATGCGGGTATCTTGGAATCGTTCCGATGGTTTTGTGACGAGAACATTGTTCTTGGTGCCTCCTATCATTTAGGGGTTGTGGCAGTGTCCCGGGGAGTTGAGCTCCGAGGTGTTGTCGTCACAATTTTATCGTTGCAGTTCTGGAATACCTGAGTTTAGTACGCCGACATCGAAAATCTCTTTTATGCAGTTCATTGGTGAGATAACCTCGACGCCACCCAGTACTGGGGCGGGAGTTCGGGAGTATTGCCATAACTCGTATAACGGATGCTTTTCGAAGGTTGAGGTAGATGATTTCCGAAGGTTTCTTGGTTAAGTGTTGAAGGATGGATATAGCTGGATGTAGGATTTGCTAGTTTTGGGTGAGATATTATGCTTCCCCTGTATCCCCAACACCAGATTGCATAACAGGAAAATTTCGGGAGCTTATAAGTGGGAAATCAAGTAGCTCTAAGGATATCTTTCCGACAGATGTATGATATAATTGGGGTTCGACGTCTAGTGGTCCGCCTATCCACGGTTGGTTTTACAGTGGACTCGTTGTGTCTTAAAGAGTCCTTGGCTATGCCGACTCGGGGACGCTTCGTATGTCATGTGCACTGCCTTGTACATGATGGTGCTGTACGACCGAGCCCGTGTAGGCCCCACCACGAAAACTTCGGACGAAATCTCTATCATATGTTTGTTCCGGCTTATTTTGCAAGCCAATCATTTTGTTTTTGTTTTGAGTTGTGGTATTCGAGTTGCTTCAATGTCAAGTGTGTTGGAAATATGCCCTAGAGGAAATAATAAATAAGTTATTATTATATTTCCTTGTTCATGATAATCGTTTATTATCCATGCTAGAATTGTACTGATAGGAAACTCAGATACATGTGTGGATACATAGACAACACCATGTCCCTAGTAAGCCTCTAGTTGAGTAGCTCGTTGATCAATAGATGGTTACGGTTTCCTGACCATGGACATTGGATGTCGTTGATAACGGGATCACATCATTAGGAGAATGATGTGATGGACAAGACCCAATCCTAAGCATAGCACTAGATCGTGTAGTTCGTATGCTAAAGCTTTTCTAATGTCAAGTATCATTTCCTTAGACCATGAGATTGTGCAACTCGCGGATACCGTAGGAGTGCTTTGGTGTGCCAAACGTCACAACGTAACTGGGTGACTATAAAGGTGCACTACGGGTATCTCCGAAAGTGTCTGTTGGGTTGGCACGAATCGAGACTGGGATTTGTCACTCCGTGTGACGGAGAGGTATCTATGGGCCCACTAGGTAGGACATCATCATAATGTGCACAATGTGATCACGGAGTTGATCACGGGATGATGTGTTACGGAACGAGTAAAGAGACTTGCCGGTAACGAGATTGAACAAGGTATCGGGATACCGACGATCGAATCTCGGGCAAGTGTCGTACCGATAGACAAAGGGAATTGTATACGGGATTGATTAAGTCCTTGACATCGTGGTTCATCCGATGAGATCATCGTGGAACATGTGGGAGCCAACATGGGTATCCAGATCCCGCTGTTGGTTATTGACCGGAGAGTCATCTTGGTCATGTCTACATGTCTCCCGAACCCGTAGGGTCTACACACTTAAGGTTCGGTGACACTAGGGTTATAGAGATATTAGTATGCGGTAACCCAAAAGTTGTTCGGAGTCCCGGATGAGATCGCGGACGTCACGAGGAGTTCCGGAATGGTCCGGAGGTAAAGAATTATATATAGGAAGTGCTGTTTCGGCCATCGGGACAAGTTTCGGGGTCACCGGTATTGTACCGGGACCATCGGAAGTGTCCCGGGGGTCCACCGGGTGGGGCCACCTGCCCCGGAGGGCCACATGGGCTGTAGGGGGTGCGCCTTGGCCTACATGGGCCAAGGGCACCAGCCCCAAGAGGCCCATGCGCCAAGAGAAGAGGAAAAGGAAGAGTCCTAAAGGGGGAAGGCACCTCCGAGGTGCCTTGGGGAGGAGGGACATCTCCCTGGCCGCACCCTTCTTGGAGGAAGGGCAAAGGCTGCGCCCCCCCCTCTCCCTTGGCCCTATATATAGTGGGGGGAAGGGAGGGCAACCATACCTAAGCCCTGGCGCCTCCCTCTCCCTCCCATGACACATCTCCCTCCTCCCACAGCGCTTGGCGAAGCCCTGTTGGAATCCCGCTACTTCCACCACCACGCCGTCGTGCTGTTGGATCTCCATCAAACTCTCCTTCCCCTTGCTGGATCAAGAAGGAGGAGACGTCGCTGCTCCGTACGTGTGTTGAACGCGGAGGTGCCGTCCGTTCGGCGCTAGGATCATCGGTGATTTGAATCACGACGAGTACGGCTCCATCAACCCCGTTCTCTTGAATGCTTCCGCGTGCGATCTACAAGGGTATGTAGATCTACTCCTCCCTCGTTGCTAGATGACTCCATAGATAGATCTTGGTGACACGTAGGAAAATTTTGAATTTATGCTACGTTCCCCAACAGTGGCATCATGAGCTAGGTTTATGCGTAGTTTCGATGCACGAGTAGAACACAAAGTAGTTGTGGGCGTTGATTTTGTTCAATATGCTTGCCGTTACTAGTCTTATCTTGATTCGGCGGCATCGTGGGATGAAGCGTCCCGGACCGACCTTACACGTACTCTTACGTGAGACTGGTTCCACCGACTGACATGCACTAGTTGCATAAGGTGGCTAGCGGGTGTCTGTCTCTCCCACTTTAGTCGGATCGGATTCGATGAAAAGGGTCCTTATGAAGGGTAAATAGCAATTGGCATATCACATTGTGGTCTTTGCGTAGGTAAGAAACGTTCTTGCTAGAAACCCATAGCAGCCACGTAAAACATGCAAACAACAATTAGAGGACGTCTAACTTGTTTTTGCAGGGTATGCTATGTGATGTGATATGGCCAAAAGGATGTGATGAATGATATATGTGATGTATGAGATTGATCATGTTCTTGTAATAGGAATCACGACTTGCATGTCGATGAGTATGACAACCTGCAGGAGCCATAGGAGTTGTCTTAATTTATTTATGACCTGCGTGTCAACATAAACGTCATGTAATTACTTTACTTTATTGCTAACCGTTAGCTGTAGTAGTAGAAGTAATAGATGACGTGACAACTTCATGAAGACACGATGATGGAGATCATGGTGTCATGCCGGTGACAAGATGATCATGGAGCCCCAAGATGGAGATCAAAGGAGCTATATGATATTGGCCATATCATGTCACTATTTGATTGCATGTGATGTTTATCATGTTTTTGCATCTTGTTTACTTAGAACGACGGTAGTAAATAAGATGATCCCTCATTAAAATTTCAAGAAGGTGTTCCCCCTAACTGTGCACCGTTGCGACAGTTCGTTGTTTCGAAGCACCACGTGATGATCGGGTGTCAGATTCTAATGTTCACATACAACGGGTGTAAGACAGATTTACACACGTGAAACACTTAGGTTGACTTGACGAGCCTAGCATGTGTACAGACATGGCCTCAGAACACAGAAGACCGAAAGGTCGAGCATGAGTCGTATGGTAGATACGATCAACATGAAGATGTTCACCGATGATGACTAGTCCGTCTCACGTGATGATCGGACACGGCCTAGTTGACTCGGATCATGTAATCACTTATATGACTAGAGGGATGTCTATCTGAGTGGGAGTTCATAAGATGAACTTAATTATCCTGAACATAGTCAAAAAGTCTTCACAAATTATGTCGTAGCTCGCGCTTCAGTTCTACTGTTTAGATATGTTCCTAGAGAAAATTTAGTTGAAAGTTGATAGTAGCAATTATGCGGACTAGGTCCGTAAACTGAGGATTGTCCTCATTGCTTCATAGAAGGCTTATGTCCTTTATGCACCGCTCAGTGTGCTGAACCTCGAACGTTGTCTATGGATGTTGCGAACATCTGACATACACTTTTTGATAACTACGTGATAGTTCAGTTAAACGGTTTAGAGTTGAGGCACCGAAGATGTTTTTGAAACGTCGCAAAACATATGAGATGTTTCGAGGGCTGAAATTGGGATTTCAGGCTCGTGCCCACGTCAAGAGGTATAAGACCTCCGACGATTTTCTTAGCCCACAAACTAAGGGAGAAAAGCTCAATCGTTGAGCTTGTGCTCAGATTGTCTGAGTACAACAATCATTTGAATCGAGTGGGAGTTGATCTTCCAGATGAGACAGTGATGTTTCTCCGAAGTCATTACCACCAAGCTGCTAGAGCTTCGTGATGAACTATAATATATCAGGGACATATATGATGATCCTTGAGATATTCGCGATGTTTGACACCACAAAAGTAGAAATCAAGAAGGAGCATCAATTGTTGATGGTTGGTGAAACCACTAGTTTCAAGAAGGGCAAGGGCAAAAAGGGATGCTTCATGAAACGGCAATTCAGCTGCTGCTCTAGTGAAGAAACCCAAGGTTGAACCCAAACCCGAGACTAAGTGCTTCTGTAATAAGGGGAACAACCACTGGAGCAGAATTACCCTAGATACTTGGTAGATGAGAAGGCTGGCAAGGTCGAGAGAAGTATATTGGATATACATTGTGTTGATGTGTACTTTACTAGTTCTCCTAGTAGCACCAGGGTATTAGATACCGGTTCGGTTGCTAAGTGTTAGTAACTCGAAATAAAAGCTACGGAATAAATGGAGACTAGCTAAAGGTGAGCTGACGATATGTGTTGGAAGTATTTCCAATGTTGATATGATCAAGCATCGCACGCTCCCTCTACCATCGAGATTGGTGTTAAACCTAAATAATTGTTATTTGGTGTTTGCGTTGAGCATAGACATGATTGGATTATGTCTATCGCAATACGGTTATTAATTTAAGGAGAATAATGGTTACTCTGTTTGTTTGAGTAATACCTTCGATGGTCTTACACCTAAAATGAATGGTTTATTGAATCCCGATCGTAGTGATACACATTTTCATGCCAAAGGTATAAGATAGTAATGATAGTAGCACACAAATGTGGCACTGCAATTTATGTCATATTGGTATAAAGCGCATGAAGAAGCTCCATGTTGATGGATCTTTGGGCTCACTCGTTTTTGAAAGGATTGAGACATGCGAACCATGTTTTTGGTAGATATGCATGAAGAAACTCTATACAGATGGATCGTTTGGACTCACTTGATTTTGAATCACTTGAGACATGCAAATCATACCACATGGGCAAGATGACTGAAAGCCTCGTTTTCAGTAAAATGGAACTAGAAAGCAACTTGTTGGAAGTAATACATTTGTATGTGTGCAGTCCAATGAGTGCTGAGGCGTGTAGTGGATATTGTTATGTTCTTACTTCACAGATGATTTGAGTAGATGTTGAGTATATTTACTTGATGAATCACAAGTCTGAATTATTGAAAGGTTCAAGTAATTTCAGGGTGAAGTTGAAAGATCGTCGTGACAAGAGGATAAAATATCTATGATATGATCATAGAGATGAATATCTGAATTACGAGTTTGGCACAGAATTAAGACATTGTGGAAATTGTTTCACAACTAATACAGCCTGGAACACCATAGTGTGATGGTGTGTCCGAACATCATAACTGCACCCTATTGGATATGATGCATACCATGATGTCTCTTATCGAATTACCACGATAGTTTATGGGTTAGGCATTAGAGACAACCACATTCACTTTAATAGGGCACCATGTAATTCCGATGAGATGACACCGTATGAACTATGGTTTAGAGAAACCTAAGCTGTCAATTCTTAAAGGTTTGGGGCTACGACGCTTATGTGAAAAAGTTTCAGGCTGATAAGCTCGAACCCAAAGCGGATAAATGCATCTTCATAGGACACCCAAAATAGTTGGGTATACCTCCTGTCTCAGATCCGAAAGCAATAAGGGATTGTTTCTAGAATCGGGTCCTTTCTCGAGGAAAAGTTTCTCTCCAAAGAATTGAGTGGGAGGATGGTGGAGACTTGATGAGGTTATTAAACCGTCTCTTCAACTAGTGTGTGGCAGGGCACAGGAAGTTGTTCCTGTGGCGCCTACACCAATTGAAGTGGAAGCTTATGATAGTGATCATGAAACTTCAGATCAAGTCACTACCAAACCTCGTGGGATGACAAGGATGCGTTCTACTTCAGAGTGGTACGTGATCCTGTCTTGGAAGTCATGTTGCTAGACAACAATGAACCTACGAGCTATGGAGAAGCGATGGTGGGCCCAGATTCCGATAAATGGCTTGAGGCCATAAAATCCGAGAGAGGATCCATGTATGAAAACAAAGTGTAGACTTTGGCAGAACGGCTCGATGGTCGTAAGGCTATTGAGTGCAGATGGATTTTAAAAGGAAGACGGACAATGATGGTAAATGTCACCATTAAGAAAGCTCGACTTGTCATTAAGATGTTTTCCGACAAGTTCAAGGAGTTGACTACGATGAGACTTTCTCACTCGTAGCGATGCTAAGAGTCTGTTGAAATTATATTAGTGATTATTGCATTATTTATGAAATCTTGCAGATAGGATGTGAAAACATTGTTTCCTCGACGGTTTTCTTGAGGAAAGGTTGTATGTGATACAACCGGAAGGTTTTGTCAATCCTGAAAGATGCTAATAAGTATGCAAAGCTCCAGCAATCCTTCTAAGGACTGGAGTAGGCATCTCGGAGTTGGAATATATGCTTTGATGAGATGATCAAAGATTTTGGGTGTATACAAAGTTTATGAGAAACTTGTATTTCCAAAGAAGTGAGTGGGAGCACTATAGAATTTTTGATAAGTATATGTTGACATATTGTTGATCAGAAATGACGTAGAATTTCTGGAAAGCATATAGGGTTATTTGGAAAGTGTTTTTCAATGGAAAGCCTGGATTAAACTACTTGAACATTGAGCATCAAGATCTATAAGGATAGATCAAAATGCTTAATGGTACTTTCAAATGAGCACATACCTTGACATGATCTTGAAGGTGTTCAAGATGGACCAGTCAAAGAAGGAGTTCTTGCCTGAGTTGTAAGGTATGAAGTTGAGACTTAAAGCTCGACCACGGCAGAATAGAGAGAAAGGACGAAGGTCGTCCCCTATGCTTAAGACGTAGGCTCTACAGTATGCTATGCTGTGTACCGCACCTGCAGTGTGCCTTGCCATGAGTCAGTCAAGGGGTACAAGAGTGATCCAAGAATGGATCACAGGACAGCAGTCAAAGTTATCCTTAGTAACTAGTGGACTAAGGAATTTTCTCGATTATGGAGGTGGTAAAAGAGTTCGACGTAAAGAGTTATGTCGATGCAAGCTTAACACTTATCCGGATAGCTCTGAGTAGAGATACCGGATACGTATAATGGAGCAACAATTTAGAATAGCTCCAAGTAGAACAGTTATTTGAAATGGCTCCAAATATAGCGTAGTAGCTGCATCTACAAGATGACATAGAGACTTGCGAAGTACATACGGATCTGAAAGATTCAGACCCGTTGACTATAACATCTCTCACAAGCATAACATGATCAAACCCAGAACTCATCGAGTGTTAATCACTTGGTAATGTGAACTAGATTATTGACTCAAGTAAACTCTTTGGATGTTGGTTACATGGCGATGTGACCTGTGAGTGTTGATCACATGGCGATGTGAACTAGATTATTGACTCTAGTGCAAGTGGGAGACTGTTGGAAATATGCCCTAGATGCAATAATAAATAAGTTATTATTATATTTCCTTGTTCATGATAATCGTTTATTATCCATGCTAGAATTGTACTGATAGGAAACTCAGATACATGTGTGGATACATAGACAACACCATGTCCCTAGTAAGCCTCTAGTTGACTAGCTCGTTGATCAATAGATGGTTACAGTTTCCTGACCATGGACATTGGATGTCGTTGATAACGGGATCACATCATTAGGAGAATGATGTGATGGACAAGACCCAATCCTAAGCAAGCACTAGATCGTGTAGTTCGTATGCTAAAGCTTTTCTAATGTCAAGTATCATTTCCTTAGACCATGAGATTGTGCAACTCGCGGATACTGTAGGAGTGCTTTGGGTGTGCCAAACGTCACAACGTAACTGGCTGACTATAAAGGTGCACTACGGGTATCTCTGAAAGTGTCTGTTGGGTTGGCACGAATCGAGACTGGGATTTGTCACTCCGTGTGACGGAGAGGTATCTATGGGCCCACTAGGTAGGACATCATCATAATGTGCACAATGTGATCAAGGAGTTGATCACGGGATGATGTGTTACGGAACGAGTAAAGAGACTTGCCGGTAACGAGATTGAACAAGGTATCGGGATACCGACGATCGAATCTCGGGCAAGTGTCGTACCGATAGACAAAGGGAATTGTATACGGGATTGATTAAGTCCTTGACATCGTGGTTCATCCGATGAGATCATCGTGGAACATGTGGGAGCCAACATGGGTATCCAGATCCCGCTGTTGGTTATTGACCGGAGAGTCATCTCGGTCATGTCTACATGTCTCCCGAACCCGTAGGGTCTACACACTTAAGGTTCGGTGACACTAGGGTTATAGAGATATTAGTATGCAGTAACCCGAAAGTTGTTCGGAGTCCCGGATGAGATCCCGGATGTCACGAGGAGTTCCGGAATGGTCCGGAGTTAAAGAATTATATATAGGAAGTGCTATTTCGGCCATCGGGACAAGTTTCGGGGTCACCGGTATTGTACCGGGACCACCGGAAGGGTCCCGGGGGTCCACCGGGTGGGGCCACCTGCCCCGGAGGGCCACATGGGCTGTAGGGGGTGCGCCTTGGCCTACATGGGCCAAGGGCACCAGCCCCAAGAGGCCCATGCGCCAAGAGAAGAGGAAAAGGAAGAGTCCTAAAGGGGGAAGGCACCTCCGAGGTGCCTTGGGGAGGAGGGACTCCTCCCTGGCCGCACCCTTCCTTGGAGGAAGGGCAAAGGCTGCGCCCCCCCCTCTCCCTTGGCCCTATATATAGTGGGGGGAAGGGAGGGGAACCATACCTAAGCCCTGGCGCCTCCCTCTCCCTCCCATGACACATCTCCCTCCTCCCACAGCGCTTGGCGAAGCCCTGTTGGAATCCCGCTACTTCCACCACCACGCCGCCGTGCTGTTGGATCTCCATCAACCTCTCCTTCCCCCTTGCTGGATCAAGAAGGAGGAGACGTCGCTGCTCCGTACGTGTGTTGAACGCGGAGGTGCCGTCCGTTCGGCGCTAGGATCATCGGTGATTTGAATCACGACGAGTACGACTCCATCAACCCCGTTCTCTTGAACGCTTCCGCGCGCGATCTACAAGGGTATGTAGATCTACTCCTCCCGCGTTGCTAGATGACTCCATAGATAGATCTTGGTGACACGTAGGAAAATTTTGAATTTATGCTATGTTCCCCAACAAAGTGTTGATTCCATACCTTCCCCAAATGGTGTTCTCATACTCCGATGTGAATACTAATCTTTCTCGATAATCTAGATTGTCATGCCAATTTCTTTTCAACCGGCGTGTCTCTCTTCAAGTGGATCCAATCTTGTCAACATTCGCAAGATCTATTATCAGTTCTTCTCAACGGTGTTTGTTTCATCCGTCCCAAGTTGTCTTTGTTTTCCCCACCCTCCCAACCCTTTTTCCTTCAAGGATTCAGATTTCTTATTCAACTATCATGTTATTGATGTGAAGCCTCTCCATTCTTTTCCGTTAATATTCTTATCCGGTGAATATCAGGAAGATAGTAGCGGAGTTTCAAGTTCATCATTATTCGTTCTCTTTCTTCTCCGGTGGATTCAATTCAAGCTTTGGTATTGAGCATAGTCTTTTCTTTTTGCCCAATGCTTTTCTTATGCCGGTGCACCTCATAATCATTCCCCACTTGCTATTCATTTGTTCCGAAGTGCTCAAGATATCCCGAAGATTCGTGTTTCCACTCTGCATTCGTTCAAGATCTTTCGAGGATGTTCTCTCATTCAAACCATTTAATTCAACCGGTGCATTCTCCTTTTCAATTAATCTTTTCAACGGTGTATCTTTTCAGTGGGCCCTAACCCACAGGTCTTTTCCCAGGATCTTACCTGACTCTTCTTATTTTCCCGGCGTTATTCTCAAATTCTTTTTCAAAGTTTGACGTAAGAATGATTTATCATCAGTCAAATGTCTTCACCAAGATCTGTCAAAATCTTTTCATCGTTGACTCAACCTTTCCATTCTTCATTCCGGAGTGCCTCAACAATTCATGGTGGTGTTTCTCGTCATCATTCTCAACATTTGAAGACCGAAGAAGAGTTTTACCTCCAAATCTTGTCTGTTCTCTCAGAGACTCGTGACTCTAGCTTGTTGCCGTCCTCTCATAATTATTTTTCGATGGTGAGAATTCTTTTCACCCATCCGGATTAATTCAGGAGTCTTTTCAGTTTGATTATCTGGAGCCCACCATCTAAGATTTATTCATTCCAGCTTGCAGCTCTCATACTCCAAATCTTACCGGTGCTTCATTCAAGTGTTCTCTAATCATCTCGTGATCCCTTCGTTCTCATGTATCAAAATTCTCTCAAGTATCTTCGTTCATTTAATAATTCTTCCCGGTGTTCCTTTATCTTTTCTTCGTTCATTTTCAATTCATACGGTGGTTCGTTCAAGATTTCTTCTTCTTTCTTATCATATCAATTTATTCGTTGTTTCAACCCTACTGGTGGTTCGTCGAACACCTTCTCAAGTTTTGCGCTATATCTATCTTAATCCTTTCTACAAGAATAAGTTGTATTCAATCCAGTGTTTGTCATCAATTTAATTGGTGAAGGATAAGCATAATGCAATTCTTATTCTTGTTTCATCGAGTTTATTCAATTCCTTATTCCGGAGCCTCATCAAAAACTCTCGGTTTCACTTGTTTAATCTTTCTTTCCGGAGCTCAAAGTTATTTCAATTATATCATTCCAAAGATCTATCTAATCATTGCAAGGATTCACCTTGTGTTTCCAACTTCTCTATCCTTTCGTTTGATCATCCCTTTGCTTACCGGAGTTCTTCATGGAGGTCTACATGATGGTTCATCAAGGATTTAATTCCTTCTCGAAGGGTCGTCAACATTCTTTTCAGAGGAGCTCAAGCATTCTTCATCTTGCTATCCGGAGTGCAATCTTTTCTTCCGTATCATTGGAGGTGGTATTATGTCATTCTTGATAATTTGAGTTCATGTTTCATGATTCACATGTTCTTAAGAATGAGGTATTTTAAATCCATCAATCTCGTCATTGGAGTTACCTTGGGTTATATTTCACCTAAAGCTTTCCCTAAGGATTGTTGCTATTAATGGTGATAATATATGATCATAGTGCTTCATCTATCCTCCCGGTGAAATAACTTTCTCGTCTCCTTGTCCATATCAATTCAATTCTTCTTCCCTTGAGTGGCATGTTGTCACCTCATAATCTGAGATGTATTCCATAAGACAATATCAAGATTATTCTTTTTGTTGTTGGTGTCCAACAACTCCGTTCGACCCTTCTCCTAAGGATGCCTTCTCAAACTCTTTTTGTGACAGAAGTTGGCATTTGCTTCTCCATTCTTTTATTTCAATTATCTATATTCTATTCTTTCATTCCGGAGGCATTGTGATGTTGCTCTCTTCAACCCATCTTCTTGTTTTGTCAGGATCGTGTTCTTTTCTTGGTTTATCCATTTAACCGGAGTGTCATGCCCTCTTTTCAAGTTCTTCCCATTCTGTCAAGTTTTGGCTCCCTTCTCAACCGGAGTGCTGTCTGAAATCGTTCTTACCCCTTGTTACATTCATTCAATAGTTTTGGAGGCAGTGTGTTGTGATTTCATCAAGTTTGTTCTCATCTGGCCAAGTTCTTATTCAATTTCTTTTCTTTTCAATCGGAGTGCTGCCCGAAGTTGCTCTTCCTTGTTTCTCTTTTCTGACAGAGACTGTTAACTTCATTCATCTCCATTGTATTCTTTTCTCAAATTGGCTTAACCTTTTCAAGGTTTTTTGGTTTCACTCGTTTGTCAAAGAAGCAACTTAGTTTTACCTCTTCTCTTTCTCTTCCGTTTTTCCCTCCGGTGCCATTCTAGATCTCGGGACGAGATCCTCTCGTAGTGGTGGAGTGTTGTAACACCCCGAGACCAATGTGCCAGGTGTCTTCCAGTTATTCGCCGTCATTGCCATGTCATTTGCTTGCGTGTTGCATCTTGTCATGTCATCATGTGCATTGCATTATCATGTTTTCAAAAACCTGCATCCGTCCGGGTTTCCCGCAGTTCTTTTCGTTGTCCATTCTGAGCCCAGACACACTTGCACGCGCCCGAGGCATGTCCGAAAGAGTATTTTATAAGTGGACGGAAAATGTTCTCGGAATGGGATGAGAGTTGACGTGTGGTCTTAGTATAGTGTAGATAGACCGCCTGTCAAGTTTCATCGCATTCGGAGATCGTCTGATGCCCCAACGGATAACTATAGCGGCATTATAGTCGGTCTATCGTGGGACGTTTTCGGTCTCCGGAAACAGTCGTCGGGTCTCTCTCTTCTCTTCTCTCAGCATGAGACCGTCTACACAGCCCACTACCTACCGCCAGGTCCAACCTAACCTCTCTCGTCAGCCCGCAGCTCCTCGCGCGCGCGTCTGAAAGTTGTCCCGAACTCGACCCGGACAGTCGTTACCGCTGTGTCCGGATCAACCCCAAACGTCTACAAAACGTCACCGTTTTCTTATTTGGACTCCCTAGCGATTTTATTCACGACCGTCCGATTTTGATTGGAGGCTCCAAATACCCCTAACCAAAAATCTTCGTTGCTATATAAATATACGGAACCCTAGCCTTGTCCCATCCATCCACCCATTCCGCACGGCGCCGCCTGGTCGCTTCCACCTCGGGATCCCCATCGATCCGACCAGCGACCTCCATCTTCCCCGATCCAAAATCCTCCCCGACCGTCTCCCTTGTCTTGCGCTTGGTCAATCGGGTTGCCCGAGTCCCGATCTCCTCACCGCGCCAGTATCCTTGGAGCCACGAGCCTCCCCGTGCTCCTCCACCGTGCCTCGTCATCCGGCGACCGGCGCCGCTGCCGGCGATCACGAGATGAGCACAGCTACCCTTCTCCTCCTCCTGTTGTTTATCTTCCTCCCTCCTCTTACCTCCCTGCCTCTCTTTCTCTGTTCTAAACAGGAGCTTGCCGCCCGACCACCTCGCATCGGCTCGATCCGGACGAGAACCGGCCTCTTCAACCTGGGCCATGCCCGCGCCTCCCAAGGAGCCCCTTGTTGAAGCGTTGCTGCCGTTCCCTGCCATGACGCCCTCGCGCCCGAGCCCTGCATCAGCCCGCGCCACCGGAGTCAAGCCACCGCCGGCCTCCGCGTCGAGCTCTGCCACCAGAGATCCCCGTTGCTGCCTCCATTCCCGCGCCGTTCCTCGCCTCCAGGAGCAAGTCCCTGCGCCGCCCCCTTCTGATTCGTCATCGCACGCGAGGAGGACGACCCCAGCGCCTAGTCTCGCTTCGCTATTGACTGCGCCCCCTTCCTCTTCGTTCGATCCAACCGACCCTGCCCCTTGACCACAGTCGTCGCCCTGCTTCATGAATGAGGCCGGCCCTCGTTGACTTGGTCCAGATCCAGCGAGCCGAGCCCAGCAGCCGGCCTGCCCAGTTCCTTCGCCTCGCGTGGGCCTCCTTGCCTCTCCAAGGCCCAACCTACCCTTGGCCCATCCGCGCAGACCTAGCAGCCGCACCAGATCCGCTAGGCCAGCCGGCTTGCTAAGGCCCGCGGTGAGCAGCCCAGTTCTTCTCAGCTTCAGCCCATAGCTGTTTTTTTCTGTGCCCTGCGAATTTGTCTATTTTTCCAGAGAAAAACCAGTTTTACAGGAAGCCCCCTAGACTTCGTGCATTTCATTACTCACAAATGATGCATCATATTAAAATAAACTTAATATGAAAAATGCTTAGAATTGCATCTAGTTTCATAATATGTCATCTTCATCCATGTTTAAAATGTTTAAACTGATGTTTGATTAAATTTGCTCTAATAATATGTTAAAATGCTTTAATTCATAACTAAATAACCGTAGCTCAGTTTTAAATAATGTTTATATGTAAATGGGGTAGAAAAATGCCTAGTTTAACATGGTGGATTTACTTTGCATGTTTAATAACTCTAAAATTATGTTTAGGGCAGAACAGTACCATAACCAAAATATGCACGTGAGGAGTTTCCGGACTTGTTGTTTTGTTGTTCCGGCCTCATTTAAACTTGCCTAGATAGGTAGTTTTGTTGTGCTTCACCTCTTGCCATGCTAACAACATTTAATATTGTTGGGTACATAAACAAGATCAAAACTAAATAACTTGAATGTGGTGTTTTGTCAATATGCATCCCGATGCATATTGAGCTCCACTTAATTTGTAGTTTTGTTTGTGCATTTTGCCATGCCATGCTTCATTAAACCGGACATGCATCATACTTGGTTGTGCATCATGCCATGTCTATGTGGTGGTTGTTTACTATGTTGTCTGTTTCTTTCCGGTGTGCTTCTTCGGGTTCTTTCCGGTAACGTCGCGTTTGTGAGGATCCGTTCGACTACGTACGTTTGTCTTCTTCATGGACTCATTCTTCGTCCTTGCGGGATTTCAGGCAAGATGACCATACCCTCGAAATCACTTATATCTTTGCTTGCTAGATGCTTGCTCTTTTGCTATGCCTATGCTGCGATACCTACCACTTACTTATCATGCCTCCCATATTGTTGAACCAAGCCTTTAACCCACCTTGTCCTAGCAAACCGTTGTTTGGCTATGTTACCGCTTTGCTCAGCCCTCTTATAGCGTTGTTAGTTGCAGGTGAAAATTGAAGTTTTTTCCTTGTTGGAACATGGAGATGTTGTTCCTTGTTGGAACATGTTTACTTGTTGGGTTATCACAATATATCTTATTTAATTAATGCATCTATATACTTGGTAAAGGGTGGAAGGCTCGGCCTTATTCCTGGTGTTTTGTTCCACTCTTGCCGCCCTAGTTTCCGTCATATCGGTGTTATGTTCCCGGATTTTGCGTTCCTTACGCGGTTGGGTAATAATGGGAACCCCTTGACAGTTCGCCTTGAATAAAACTCTTCCAGCAATGCCCAACCTTGGTTTTACCATTTGCCACCTAGCCTTTTCCCTTGGGTTTCGCGGACTCAAGGGTCATCATTATTTTTAACCCCCCCGGGCCAGTGCTCCCATGAGTGTTGGTCCGAACTAGAGTCCTGTGCAGCGCCCCCTCGTGGAAACTCGAAGTTTGGGTTTAGATGTATGGAGAGCTCATCTGAGTGTGCCCTCAGAACGAGATATGTGCAGCTCCTATCGGGATTTGTCGGCACATTCGGGCGGTGTTGCTGGTTTTGTTTTAACCTGTCGAAGTGTCTTGAAGAACCGACATACCGAGTCTGATCAGAATCTCTCGGGAGGAGGCTTATTCCTTCGTTGACCGTGAGAGCTTGTCATGGGCTAAGTTGGGACACCCCTACAGGGATTTGAACTTTCGAAAGCCGTGCCCGCGGTTATGGGCAGATGGGAATTTGTTAATGTCCGGTTGTAGATAACTTGAACTTGATCTTAATTAAAATACATCAACCGCATATGTTACCGTGATGGTCTCTACTCGGCAGAGTCCGAGAAGTGAACACGGTTGTTGGAGTTATGCTTGACGTAGGTTGTTTTAGGATCACTTCTTGATCATAGTTCAGCGACCGTGCTTTTGCCTTCTCTTCTCGCTCTCTTTTGCAAATATGTTAGCCACCATATATCCTAGTCGCTTGCTGCAGCTCCACCTCATACATTTACCTTACCCATAAGCTTAAATAGTCTTGATCGCGAGCGTGCGAGATTGCTGAGTCCCCGTGACTCATAGATACTTCCAAAACCAGTTTGCAGGTGCCGATGAGTCCGTGCATTTGACACAACTAAGCTCAAGCAGGAGCTCGATGAAGATCTTGTCCTTTGTGTTGTTTCGTTCTAGTTGATCAGTAGTGGAGCCCAGTTGGGGTCGATCGGGGACCTTGTCGCATTTGGGGTTCTTCTTTTATTTTGGTTCCGTAGTCGGACCTTGATTGTATTTGGTTGATGTAATGCTTTATTCTTGTAATTGTGTGAAGTGGCGATAGTAAGCCAACTATGTATCTCTTTCCCTTATGTATTACATGGGTTGTGTGAAGATTACCTCACTTGCGACATTGCTTTCAGTGCGGTAATGCCTTTAAGTCGTGCTTTGACACGTGGGAGATATAGACGCATCGAGGGCGTTACAGTTTCGTACCCTACCATAATCTCTTCGTTCGTTCTCCGCTATTAGTGACTTTGGAGTGACTCTTTGTTGCATGTTGAGGGATAGTTATGTGATCCAATTATGTTAGTATTGTTGAGGGAACTTACACTAGCAAAAGTATGAACCCTAGGCCTTGTTTCCACACATTGCAATACCATTTACGCCCACTTTTATAACTTGATACCTTGCTGTTTTTATTATTTCAGATTACAAAAACTATTATCTACTATCCATATTGCACTTGTATTACAATCTCTTCGTCGAACTAGTGCACCTATACAATTTACCATTGTATTGGGTGTGTTGGGGACACAAGAGACTCTTTGTTATTTGTTTGCAGGGTTGCTTGAGAGAGACCATCTTCATCCTACGCCTCCTACGGATTGATAAACCTTAGGTCATCCACTTGAGGGAAATTTGCTACTGTCCTACAAACCTCTGCACTTGGAGGCCCAACAACGTCTACAAGAAGAAGGTTGTGTAGTAGACATCAGGTTCGACCATGTCAAGCCCCCAGACCGTGAAGGGCCAGGTAATGGGGATTGTTTGGAGGGCGGTGGGTGGCATAAGGCTTTGGTTTGCAAAAAGCTGGCAACCGGCACAACGTTGGACCAAATCCTGTGCGTCTGCCCGGGCCGTCGGCCAATAAAAACCTGTACGGAAGGCCTTCCTTACAAGGGCCCGGCCTGCAGCGTGGTGGCCGCCGAGTCCGACGTGAATTTCTACCAAAAGCTTCTGCCCTTCCTCTTCGGAGATGCACCTTTGAAGGACTCCGGTAGTGCTTTTCTTATATAGCTCTCCCTCGTGGACCCTGTAGGCTTTAGATCGCCGCACTATGTAGCGTGCCTCATTTTGGTCCTCGGGAAGTTCCTGCTTAGTTAGGTAGGCCAGGAATGGTTCTGTCCACGGGGCGATGACGGCCATTATTACGTGGGCTGAAGGTGTTATTTCGGTGGCAGAGCCTCCGATTATGTCAGAGTGTTCGGTATCGGGCGTTTTGGCCGGGTCCGGACTATTGTTACCGGTGTCCCCTTCCCATACCACCGATGGCTTAAACAACCTCTCCAAAAAGATGTTGGGGGGGGGGGGGACCGCGTCGCGTTTTGCGCTGATGCGGGCGAGGATATCCGCCGCCTGATTGTTTTCCCGAGCCACACGGTGAAATTCGAGCCCCTCGAACCGAGCTGACATTTTTAGGATGGCGTTTCGATAGGCCGCCATCTTTGGATCCTTGGCATCGAAGTCTCCATTTACTTGGGATATTGCAAGGTTTGAATCCCCATGGACCTCCAGGCGTTGAATGCCCATGGAGACTGCCATCCGAAGACCATGCAACAGAGCTTCATATTGAGTACATACTGAACGATATCTCCGGTTGGGGACGTCAGGACGACGCCAGCCCCTAGACCAGCCAGCATTTTAGAGCCATTGAAGTGCATGATCCAATTGGAGTATGCACCGTACTCTTTAGGGAGTTCGGCTTCCGTCCATCCGGCGATAAAGTCAGCCAATACTTGCGATTTAATGGCTCGCCGAGGTTTGTATGTTATGTCGAAAGGGAGGAGCTCAATGGCCCAGTTGGCAATTCGGCCCGTAGCGTCGCGGTTGCTTATAATATCATTAAGTGGCACTTCCGAGGCTACTGTACTCCTGAAAGTAGTGTCATAGCTTCCGGGATGCCATGAATACCGCATAGGGTATCTTTTGGTAATGTGGGTACCGTGATTTTCATGGAGTGAGAACGGTGGATACATAGTATGCCAGCTTTTGAAGAGGGAATTTATGTCCGTCAGCTTCTCGTTCGACGACGAGCACTGGCTTACAACTTTATGAGTTGCCGCAATGTACAACAGCATTGGTTCACCGGTGTTTGGCGCGGCCAGGATTGGGTTGGTTGCCAGTATGGCTTTTATTTCTTCCAATCCGGCTGTGGTGGCATCCGTCCACTCAAAGTGTTCGTTATGCCGAAGGAGGCGATAAAGGGGTAATGCCTTTTCTCCTAAGCGGGAGATAAAGAGGCTTAGAGCCGCCACACATCCAGTTAATTTCTGGATTTGCTTGAGGTCTGTTGGGGTATCCAACTGTGACAAAGCTCGAATTTTGGCCGGATTAGCTTCAATTCCTCTACTGGAGACAATGAAACCCAGGAGCTTTCCAGCTAGCACGCCGAAAACGCATTTTTCCGGATTGAGCTTGATGTCGTATGTTCGGAGGTTGTCGAATGTGAGCCTCAAGTCGTCTATTAGAGAGTCGACGTGTTTGGTTTTGACGACCACATCATCTATGTATGCTTCTACTGTTTTGCTGATCTGTTTCTCCAGACATGTTTGAGTCATGCGCTGATACGTTGCGCCGGCATTTTTGAGCCCAAAAGGCATTGTGTTGAAACAGAATGGGCCGTATGGTGTGATAAATGTCGTTGCGGCTTGGTCGGACTCTGCCATTTTGATTTGGTGGTAGCCGGAGTATGCGTCGAGGAAACACAATGACTCGTGTCCTGCGGTAGCATCGATAATTTGATCAATGCGGGGGAGGGGAAGGGATCCTTTGGGCAAGCCTTGTTGAGGTCCTTGAAATCGACACATAGGCGCCAGGATTTGTCCTTTTTTGGAACCATCACTAGGTTTGCTAGCCAGTCCAGGTGTTTTATTTCTCTAATGAATCCGGCCTCCAATAACTTGGCTAGTTCCTCTCCCATTGCCTGTCTCTTAGGTTCGGAGAAACGCCGAAGAGCCTGCTTGACCGGCTTGAATCCCTTTAGGATATTGAGGCTATGCTCGGCCAACCTGCGTGGGATTCCTGGCATGTCTGAGGGGTGCCAGGCGAATATGTCCCAATTCTCGCGCAGGAACCCTCGTAGTGCGGCGTCCACGGCGGGGTTTAACTGTGCCCCGATGGAGGCTGTTTTTGTGGGGTCCGTTGGGTGGACTTGGAATTTGACTATTTCATCCGCTGGTTTAAAAGAGGTGGACTTAGATCTATTGTCAAGTATTACGTCGTCGCTGTCCATCGTGGAGCATAGCGCAGTTAATTCCTCGGCCGAAAGGGCTTCGGATAATGCCTCGAGGGCCAACGCGGCTGTTTTGTTTTCAGCGCGGAGTGCTGTGTCCGAATCACTAGCGAGAGTGATGATTCCATCAGGCCCGGGCATTTTGAGCTTCATGTACCCATAATGGGGTATGGCTTGGAAGATCGTGAACGCCTCCCGTCCTAAAAGGGCGTGGTATCCACTACTGAACGGGGCCACTTGGAATGTAATTTCTTCGGACCTATAGTTCTCCGGTGTGCCGAATACCACATCTAGTGTGATTTTCCCAGCACAATGTGCTTCCCGACTGGGGATGATTCCTCTGAAGGTTGTGCTGCTTTGCTCAATGTGGTTCCAGTCTACTTCCATTTTTTGAAGAGTTTCCTCATAGATGAGGTTTAATCCACTGCCGCCGTCCATGAGTACTTTCGTGAGTCAAAAGCCATCCACAATTGGACTGAGGACCAGTGCAGCTGGTGCTCGGGCCATTGGGAATTTAGGTTCGTCACTGGCATTGAAGGTAATAGCCGTGTGACTCCATGGATTCATTGCTGCTATGTGCCAGATTTCGGTGAGGTTGCGGAGTGTTCGCTTGCGCCTATTGTTTGATGCGAAGGTTTCAAAAATTGTTAATATCGTATTGTTATCCACGGGATGGTGCTCTGTGGCATTTGGGATAAGAAGATCCTCACCACTTTTGGCCACCTGCCGGAGTATCCAACATGCTCTAAGGCTGTGCGTTGGTACGGTATCCACTGTGCTATGAATTTTGCAGGGTCCGTTAAGCCATCCCTCCAATACGGTTCCATGCCTTGTAGAGGGTTTTTGTTTCTTTGTAACTAACTCGGGTGTCTTATGATAGCGCACCCTTTTACTTTGGACTGGGTGTATATTCTAAGCCGGATTATCCCAAAATTTTGTTTCGGCTCTCCAGGCGCTTTCCATCGCACAGTACTTTCGTACTACGGACGCCAAGTCAGCGAAGCGTGATATGTCACAGCGACTTGAGGCATTAAGGATTCCCTTGTCCGTGCAATTATTGCAGAAAAATGAGACTGTGTCTTCCTCGCGACAGTCCTTAACCTTGTTCATCACAAGGAGGAATCTGGCCCAATAATGATGTATTGTTTCATGGGGCTCTTGCCTGATGTGGGAAAAATCGTTTATGTCTGGGTGGGTGGGTGGATTTGAGTCTGAACCCCTACCCAATCAGAGACCCAGGGGCCGAGGTGTTTCCAATATTGGAATTTCGGGTTCCGGTATGTTGCTCGATAAGTCTGGCCCGCTGCCTGATTCTAGATCCAGGGTTTGGGTGATGTCCTCCCGTAAACAGGTATCCGGCTCGGAGAGCTCAGGAATCCGGACATAGTTAGTCCTCAAGATAGAAGAGGAATCGCCGCACTGTTCCTCCACCACCGCAACATGGTGGGTGACCGGTGGAGAGTTAATCTCCCTTTGATTGGGTTTAAGCCCAATCCGATCATAGTCCATAGCGACTCCCAAGGCGGCGATGCGATCCAAGAGCTTGTTTAGGGAAGAGAGCTCCATTGGATCCATTTGCTCGGCGAATCCTGAGCCGACGTGGAGGTTGTTTTCGATGACCCAAGAAGTCATCGTCGGGGCAGCAGCCGAACGGGCGGTCATGATGAAACTGCCTAGCCAGAGAGTTTGGCCGACAGCCAGGGCTCCCCGCGGTGATGTTGTTCTCAACAACGAGATGAGGCATCCTTCCTTATGGTGACGGCTCAGAGGAACTCTCAATGAAAGCACCAATGTCGGTGTCAAAACCGGCGGATCTCGGGAAGGGGGTCCCGAACTGTGCGTCTAAGGCGGATGGTAACAGGAGGCTGGGGAAACGATGTTTTACCCAGGTTCGGGCCCTCTTGATGAAGGTAAAACCCTATGTCTTGTTTGATTATTATTGATAATATGAGTAGTACAAGAGTTGATCTACCACGAGATCGGAGAGGCTAAACCCTAAAAGCTAGCCTATGGTCTGATTGTATGTTGTCCTACGGACTAAAACCCTCCGGTTTATATAGACACCGGAGGGGGCTAGGATTACACAAGGTCGGTTACAAAAGGAGGAGATATATATATCCGTATTGCCTAGCTTGCCTTCCACGCCAAGTAGAGTCCCGGGGACGAAATCTTCAATCTTGTATCTTCATAGTCCAACAGTCCGGCCAAAGGATATAGTCCGGTTGTCCGGAGACCCCCTAATCCAGGACTCCCTCAGGTAGGAATGGAGTATCTTGAACTCAACACAAGTGTAGGTGGTTCTCTCTCAGAAAATTTATCTTGGAAGTGTAGGCATGTTCTGATGGCTCTCTCTACGAATGAAGAGTGGGTGGAGGGGTATATATAGCCTCCACACAAAATCTAAGCGTTACACACAATTTACCAAACTCGGTGGGATCGATTTAGAGAACTCGGTCAGACCGATTTAGTTCATAATGTGACCGTTAGGAATTTCAGTGGGACCGATATGATCAACTCGGTAGGACCGATGTGCTGGGGTTAGGGTAAAGCCTCAACTCGGTTTAACCGATTACACAAACTCGGTGGGACCGATTTGGGGAAAAACCGAAATAGAGAGTTGGCCAAGCTAACTCAGTGGGACAGATTGCATACCTCGGTGGTACCAAAATTATTGCAATAGGCAACAGAGAGTTTGCAAGCCCGTCTCGATGAGACTGAGATCCCATCGGTGAGACCAAATTGATTAGGGTTTCTGGCAGTGGCTTTGTCAAGAGAACTCGGTGGCGCTGGATAGAAAGTTTCGATAGGGCCGGGTTTGACTTTTGGTTTGGGACAAATGTGGATATGAGAAAGTGGTTGAGGGCTTTGGAGCATATCACTAAGCAGTTTGAGCAAGAGACTCATTGAGCAACACCTCATCCCCTCTTAATAGTATTGGCTTTCCTATGGGCTCAATGTGATCTTGGATCACTAAAATAGAAAATGTAGAGTCCTGAGCTTTGAGCTTGAGCCAATCCTTTCTCCACAGCATCTTGAAGGGGTTCCACATCCTCCAGTTCATGCCACTCCATTGTTGAACTTATCTGAAACATACTAGGTAGAAGCATTAGTTCAACAGGAGATATGTTGACATTAATTACCAAAATCACCCAGGGAGCACTTGTGCTTTTAGGCGGTGAGGGCAGGCTCGGGCTCGGGCGGCGGCGACAGAGGAGGTAGGGGCACAGGGGGGAGAGGGGGAAAGGAGGACTTAGCAAAATTTTGAGCCTGCGGGTGGTTAAGTCGAACTAGCAGTAGCACTTTTTTGGAAACGTTCTATAGCTAAGTTAACTATAGCGCGTTTTAGCAAAACACGCTACTGCTATAGGAAGCTGTTATTTCTTTTGTTTATCCTTACATTTTCTTTTTTTCATTTCTCTATTTCCTACTTATTTCATTTTCATTTACTTTTCTATTTTTTTCATTTTTATTTTCTTTCTTAGCAGTAGCGCTCTACGCAAGAAATGCGTTGCAACAACGACCATAGTGGTAGTGCGCTTTGCGCAGAACTTCCTAGCCTACCGCCAACATGGTGGGATTTATAGTGGTAGCGCTTTTTGCTACACACACGCTACTGCTATAGTTGTAGCTATAGCGCGCTTTCATGGAACGCACTACTACAAAGTAGCAGTATCGCCCTATTTTAACCAGCGCTACTGCTATACCTCTGTGTATAGGCTTTTCCCTAGTAGTGCTAAAACAAGCAAACTATGCATTGAAAACAGAATCTGTCAAAAACAGAACAACTTGTAATGATCTATACAATGAACATACTTCTGCAACTCAAATTTTTTTGAAAAAATCTGAAAACAATTCAGAGCAAAATCACATTTATGTGAATTTACAAAATTCTAGAACTGAGCACAAAAGTTTTTGTTTTTGCACATAAGCAAACCAACTATCATCCACACTGTCCCAAAGGCTTTACTTGGCACTTTATTGAAACAAAAGCTACAAAACATGATTACTACATTAGCTTCATCATGTGAACACACAAAACAATATGGGTAAATGTTGGGTTGTCTCCCAACAACCACTTTTCTTGAATGCCTTTTAAGTTAGGCATGATGATTTCAATGATGCTCCCATAAAAGTAAAGAATTGAAACACAAAGAGAGCATCATGAATCACATGTTCCTCTATCATAATAATTTTCAGTTCAATTATGAATGGATTCACCAATATAAATATCACACAAAGCATTCCTATAGAGACCCGATCCCAATGGACCGGAGTCTCTGAACTTAAGTGGCATCCCTAGATCGGTATGCCGACACACACAGTACTCGAGAAATTATAACAGAGTTCAATCACACACTTTATTACATCGAGGTCCTCAAAAGAGTATTTATTACAATAATATGGCTGAAGGTCATCTAAATAAAATAACTGTGGAAGCTTTGAAGGTAAATGAGTCCATCCAACTCAACGGCAAAACTGAGTGCAGAACAACGACCTATCGCACCTTACTCTGCATCTGGAAAAAATCTGCAACATGATACGTTGTAGCCACAAAGGGTCAATACATTGAATGTATTGGCAAGTCAAACCCAAATTATGAAAGTAGACATATCATCTACATGCAAGGATATAACAAGTGGATAACTCTAAGGTTTATTTTGCATAAAGCCAATTTGTCCTAATTCTACTCACTAACCAAATTTTATTCCTTTACATTTTTATTATCCTATTGTTAAATTGGACCACCTCCAACTTAACCCAACTATGAGAGCCTCTGAGGATCATAGGTTCCAAATTTTTATTTCCATGAGAGCCCCCGGGGATCACGGTTTAATTAAACCCACATCACAATAATTATTTGGGATGGAAAGATCTTCTAGAGGTTCCAAGTCCAGTTGCTCAAAGATGTCCGTAACCGGGGACACAGCTAATCATGATTAGTTTGTACACTCTGTAGAGGTCTGCACACTTTTCCCCACAAGACTCGATTTCCTTCGTTGAATTCCTCGCACTTCCTGATGTTTGAGAACTGGATGATTGAGGCGTAGTATTTCCGAAGAGGTCCCCTTAACTGATAGATAGGCCGGTACACCTACAATTCCTCTAAATCTTCTAGCCTATCAGGGAGAGGTTTCCCACAACTTACTCAACTATGCCAGAGCCCATAATGGCTTGTGGCTACACACGGAAGCTACTTGATATGAAACATGTCCAACCTTTTTGAACCTGGGCGGCATTCCCCACCTTTTTCCTGAGTAATGCAGAGCCTCCCGGAGGATACATACTTGTCGACCGGTCCCGTCAAACCTTTCCGCCCAGCTGATTGATTAATTGGTATTGCAGAGCCTCCGAGGAAATACAATACATGTAAGTGGTTAATGTAGTCATTGCTTAAGTTCTCTCGCAACTTTCATGAATCACACGTTTCCCAATCCACGTCTACCATAGCATGGCTAAGGAGTAACTACACTATAACGATTCCCAAAGTGGCGGCAAAGACTATCAGGATCCAGCTAACATATGGCTATCCTATCTGGGTTCAACATAGCATAGTAGTCCTACACATGCATACTACCGTGTCGATAGAGGACACTACATGCATAATAAAACATAGGATTGGTATGATCAAAAGTGCAAACTTTCCTGTTAAAGTTGGTGAAGTACTCCGCACTCAATGTCCTGACAATTCTACTCTTGGCACTTAGGACAATCTAGCGTGAGCAAGCAATAACATGTATAAGCACTCATGCACAAGATTCAAAGAAGAGATCTCAAAAAACTTCAAAAACAAGCAAATAGCTCTTGCAAATAGAAAACAATTTTCAACAGTACCTAAATTATGTGGATTAGGTCTTAACATAAAGTTTAGGTCAAGAGCTTCGATTTGCAAAAAGAATCAATTAAATCGGAGTTGTAAAACTCAAGTTATAGCCAAAACAAGTTTAAATTTGAATCTGATCTAATTCAAATTTTAAAGTTTCAAAAAGTAGATTTAATAAGCTCTCTAGATAGATGGGATCATACTGAATATTTTGCGTTGGTTTCATCGAATCTGGACAAACGAGCAAAAAATAGTGATCGTTTGAAAACCAGGGGCTAAACTGTAAAGAAAGTATTCGCATCTGGGTCCCTGGCTAAGAAACAGAAAAACTAACGAACGAACGTTCGCTGCAGAAACTTAAGTGACGGATTCGTTTGCTCTAGAGGCTAAACCAGCGAGCGCTCACTAAATAAAGCAAACGTTTCAAAAAAATAAAAATGATCTGGACCGTTCGATCCAGATCGGATGGCGAGGGGAGGTGACGGTTACCGCGGCGGCGGGTCGTCGGGTGCGAGGAAGACGACGGCGGCGGCGGCGGCTTGGGTCCGGTCGGGACGGCGGCTTCGATGGTCGAGGAGGGTAGCGGAGTGGTCGGGGAGGGGTGGCGCGGAGCGGCGGGTGCGGTGGTGGCGTCGGCAGCGGGTGGCGGCTGCGGCATCTCAATGGCATCGGCGGTGGTGATGTGCGGCGGCTTAGGAGGAGAGAGAGGGCCGGGGCTCGGCTTATAAAGGAGGAAGGGGCGTAGGTGCTTGCAGGAGGGGCAAGAGAGTCCGGCCTCGGCATGGACGCCAAGATCGACGCAGCGGCGCGCCGTGATGGCGGTGGGCTCCCGAGCGGAGTCCCGCTCGGGGTCGAAGGCGATGGGGCGCTACGCTGGGCCGTGGCTGGTGAACTGGGCCGGCCCTGTCCGGTCGGTCCTAACTTTTTTTATAAAACCCTTTCCAGATATAAGAAAAACACGAAAACTATAACAAATAAAATTCCAGAAAAATTCACGTAATTATATGACGTTATTATTGACCTAGTGAACATTTTTCTGGCCTAAAATGCAAGTTTTGAAAATACTTTGTAGTACTAATAAACTCTGCAATAAAATAAATAATCTTGAAATAAAATCAAATAAAATATTCCAAAATTCAAAATTAAATTTCCAATATTTCGTTGTTGTATTTCAAGAAGTCCTTTTACCTTCTCTCTTATTTTATTTATTTGAACTAATTGGACAAGAATTTTGAATAAATAAATTTGATCCAATTTTCCAACTTTTGAAAATTGAAATATGGATTTTTGGGAAACCTCCAACTCTCTCAATTGGTCCTTGAGTTGCTTAAGGTTTCTAGGATCAAATTCAAATAAAACAAATGGGAAAATGCATAAATCATGGATGCATATGAATGATCTAAATAATAACATCCAAATTGAAAAATGGGATGTTACAAACCTAGCCCCTTAAGATGAATCTCGTCCTCGAGATTCGAGTTGGCTAGCAATTGGTTAGGGTTGGGTACTCAAGAAAAATCCAGGTAAAATATCCTGCTTGAACCATGCTTGAAAACCGTGCTCCCTTGATATGAATGAAAATTATGCACCAATACCAAAATAATGATCATACTGGAAATCTTACCAAAGACTGGGTTGTTATGTGCTCTTCCCATTCTGGTGTGGTTCACATGGCCTCTGTTGAACGGGTTAGGTTTCTTTTCTCATATTTTCTATTCTCATTCCTTGGCTCCGGATAATCTCTGGCAAAATGTCCTGGCTCCTGGCAATTGAAGCATCTTATCTGGCTCGTGTCCTTCATGGGTGTCGTATGGTTAGATGACTAACTGGGGTTCCCTCCATTATTGTTATGTCCATTTCCATCGTGAGGATGGCCAACGTTGTTATGATGGTTGTGACCATTATGCTCGTCCCTTGCAGAATTATCGTATCCAAAAGAAGCTGATGAAGTACAAGGCTTCTGTTGAGCTCCAGAGTTGTACTTGTCATGTCCGGGCTTCCTCTTGCGGTTCTCCATCTGCCGCTGCTTTCCCTCCAGAATGAGGGCCTTGTCTACCAGCTCCTGATAGTTGTTGAAGGTAGCAACAGTCAACTAGAAACTCAGATCATCATTGAGCCCCCCAAGAACTTCTCTTGCTTTGCTGCATCATCGGACACATCTCCGGGAGCATACCTGGCCAACATGCTGAACTCGTCCACGTACTGAGCCACTCTACAATTTCCCTGGCGTAAGTTGCGAAGCTAACGCTTCTTCAAACTCATGGCTCCAGCTGAGACATGTGCGGTGCGGAAGCCTGCTGGAACTGATCCCATGTCACATTGTCCATGGGGAAGGTGGTGGTGTAGTTCTCCCACCACGAAGCTGCCGGTCCATCTAGTTGATGTGCAGCAAAGTGCACCTTCTCAACATCAGTGCAACTTGCGGTGGTCAGCTCCCTTCTGATCTTGCGGAGCCAGTCATCTGCTACAATCGGCTCAGTGCTGCTAGAGAATACCGGTGGGTTCAACCTTAGAAAACGGGTAAGGTTGTCAAGCCTTCCCCTTCTGGTCCTCCCATGACACTTCTAGTGCCTCTTTTGTTTAAAAATCGCCAAAAAAGTTTCGCTACATTTGGAGAACTTTTATTTCTTCACAAAAAACAACACCACGGTAGTTCTGCTGAAAACAGTATCAGTCTGGGTTAGTTCCATTCAAATTATACCAACACCATATAGAATTGTTGTAAATATGGCATGAATACTTCATAAATTATAGATACGTTGGAGAAGTATCAACTTCATACCAAGAGGGCCCAAAGAATATCTCCCCATCGTCGGAGGAGCAAATCCCACTCTTGAGCTATCTGGCCACTTCTCAAACTTTCCGATGAGCCTGTAAGTTGTTTTTATGATCACCATGTTACAGGTGACATTTGAGCAACCCCAAAGTCCACTATACAGTAAGAAGTGACCATGATACTCTCATGGTATAAGGAGCAAAATCACACGTTAACACTCCATGTTATTACAATTGATTACAGATGATGTTGTGCCAATTCATAACAAACAAGTTTGGGTCGATTCAGTGTGATCATTCCTCTAATGTCATAATCTCAATTTTGTTTTAGTACTACCGTTACACTTAACGATGTCCTAAGATCCGAAAAATGTGATCACCAACAACACTTGAGCTAGTCTTAGATGTGAGACTAGGAACCTTTATTTTATCCATTTAACAGTTCACACGTGCATATGAGTTTTCCATTGAATCGCATATTCCAGGATCATAGTTGTTATAGCATGAAATATAAACACTAACTATGGATATGGAAATATAATAAAACATTATTATTGCCTCTAAGGCATATTTCCAACGGTCTCCCACTTTCGCTAGAGACAATAATCTAGTTAGCACTTTTAACTTTTACTCCAATGGCAATCCGGTGTTAGTCCATGCTTTGCTTGTGGTATAGACTTCGTCCTATTAAATCTGACAATCTTCAGATCCGTGTGTATCATTTGCATTTCAATGCATCTATCATGATTTCACATAATTTCATATTTTTTGTGAAATCGGCTTTGTATGTATTGAATCACTGGCAGGACATTTGATTCTTTACATTGAGTTATAGAACCACTACTGACAAAAGTGTTCTATCTACACAATCATCACCCTCGATTGGTTCTTCTAAAGCGATAATATAATTAGCCTTCTGTTATATAATTCACCACAGTAACTCTCTTGGACCAATTCCAGTTTACTGTGCCACCATAAATTATTTAAGTGATATCGTATTTTTCATGGAGCACCCAGTGAAGTTTTGGTGATGTACTACTTACATCAAGCACGCATTGATGTAACTCCTTACAACAATCTCTTCATTTTCTTCATATGCGAGAAACATATCGTCAGTACTTAACGATATTTTTACTGTTATCCTAGGATCAACAATTTGACCATTCTGGTAACTTTACTAACAACTTACTTGGAGTACTTGGACATTCTGGTTATTTACATACCATGGAGTTAACACTAGTATGATGGAAATCATGTAACTCACTCATCAGTATTTCAAGATACCGAATCTTGCTAAGAACTCCTTCCATGTGACTTTGACAAGAAACTCTTCTTGGCATTTTTCATAATAAACTGCTTTAGTACTTTGTCGATATGTATTTTGGCTAAGCCCTAATTAGACACTACTATCTCCATAGATTATAATGCCTAATAGAAGGACTATATTGCCTAAGTACTCTATTGAAAACTAGTTTCAATACAGTCTTAATCTGTGTCAAGAATTTATATAATTTCCAATCAACAATGTGTCATGCACACACGTTGTTTAGAAATATTGCCATCCAGCCACTTACTTTCTTGTAAATACAAGCATCTTTTATTCTATTGATGAAACCATATTTTTTATCAATTCATCATAACAAAGATTCCAAATCCAATATGCTTGCTCCAGATGATTACATGATCTCTTGAAGTTTGCACACTTACTAGCATCCTTTGGATCAACAAAATTACCTTGTACCATATCAAATATACAACCTTGGTTCTATTTCCATCTCATGGGAATCATTTTGACATCCATTTGTCATATTTCATAACTGAAATATTTAGTAATTGCTAGTTTAATTAGAACTAATTAAGTTTTATTATGTGAGACAATATCATCAGAATCAACTCCTTGATATTGTCATCAACTATTTGCCACAACTCAGACATTATAAAACATTTTTATTTTTGCCAATCTATAGATCCGTCACTAGACTTTAAATCTTTCAGAGGGTTCATCAAGTTCTAAACTTGAACTACGTGTATGGATACTATTTCGAATTATTTTGGCGTATAGCCAATTCCGGAGTCAGGGCCTATCAATGCTTCTCTGTGTATTATAGGTTCATCACATCCTGAAGTACTATACGAATTTTCCAACCTATATAGTTCGGTTGCACGTTCGACCGGAGTCTCTATATCCTATGTAGAGGCTTCTGTATCAGTCGCGGTAAGAACTTTTAGAACCACTTCTAGCATTTATATTCTTTGACCTAATCACGAGGATTTTATAATCTCGTTGAATTGTATTGTCCTCCCACTCACTCTTTTGCTGAAAAAAATTTCTTCAAATTTTCGCACTCTGTGACAAAATAATTTCCCTTGGCGTACTGATAGAGGAATACCCAACCATTTGATATAAACTACAAAGTAGCAGTTATTTCAACAAATTTGATGGCGCTCTTTTCAGTGTAAAAGCCATAGTCTCTAAAGCATCACATTAAAAACTATATTGGTGAAACAGTCAATGTCATCTTTGATCTCACCATGTCATACATAGCTTCATTACATCTACTCAAAATACTCTACTCTTAGTAATGTTCTAGGAAGTGCAAACTATAAAATTGCTCATCAAACATTCGCTAAATTTGTGACTCAAATATTCTTTTCTTCAATCTAATTGGAGAACATAATTTTCTTGTTACAATAATTTTTACTTCATTCTGAAAACTTTTGAAACATTTCAAAAGATACAGGTTTATGTCTCAATTAGTAAATATAAATATCTACTTGAGTCATCCTTGAAGATAGATATATAAATCCATTGCTTGCAACAACACTTATTGGACTACATACATCAATATGTGTATTTCCAACTATTTTTTTGCTCATTCTTCATGGCCCATGAAGGGCATTTTAGTTTACTTCACTATTTGGACGAAAGTTGCAAGTGTCAGATGATTCGTAATCATGTGACTCCAAAATCTATCACTATGGAATTACTCCATGCGAATTTCTCCAATGTGACTAAATGTAGTGCTACACATATGTGGTATTCTTTTAGTCTTGTGACATTTAGTATCAGTGTTACGGATGTTCCATTCTATCATCATATGATAACTTAAATCCTATTCACAATAGGAGTATGGCCCTTTTGTTCAATACATCAAACAACTATTGTTCTCTTATGAACAAATTCCTTGCAACTTCTATGCGATTGGCTAGAGTGTACAAATCTCTAAAATGAATTATGACCACAAATTTAGAGGTAATATGTTGATGAAAAAGTATCATAACTTTTACAAAATTTTGAACACATATTTTAACAACATGCAATCGAGTCTGTATCCTTGTGATAATCTTTTAACCACAATTCCTAAAGAATATAGTGTTTAACAATTTAATCACAATTCTCAAGAATTACACTTCACTTGACTGACTTTCTCTACATCTTATAACTTGTATGACATTCATACCGGAGCTGGACATTCCAGTGTTCTTTTCTTTTCGCCTTTAAACTTCGTATACTTTAACTTCCAATGCTTCTCCCACTCAACAGAAGAATCATCTAACCTTCTAACAGTGGCGTGAGCCCCGAACTTCCCTACGCATGTAAGTCTCATTACATCCTTTGGTTTTGTTCTTTCTCTTTAAGTTCTCACCATCAACTCATGACTGGTGTTCTTCCGGATCTTCTACATTTTAGTCTCAAACATAGTTGAACACTTCACTAGAACTTGCAAACAAATCACTTCTTTAGATATCATATATCTTATAACCTTTGTTTGTTCTGAAAACAATTTTCAGTTCCAAGCATATCAAATAACTATCCGAAAAATTTTGAAGTTTGGGTTTCTTGGAAGTAAGCAGACCGTAATGTAATTCTTACCATTTTTTTATTGAAATACGTAAGTCTCATGATCCATAGAATTAACAGGAGAGCGTTGAAAGCATGCAGTAGGGCAAATTACTTCTTGGCACTCTTAGAGGACAATCCTCTCAATCATAAAATATTCAACTAGATAAATAATAGTAAATCAATTTCAACTGAAAAGGTGGAACCGTGATCCATGATTCTACAACTATAATGCAAACTACACATAGATGTAATTCATAATTAATTTGGACTTGTGATTAAATTAAATTGATACATAATTATGCTCCCACTCAAATATGTATCTCCCATAATTGATTTTAAGTGATTCAAGATCCAAATCTGGTTCTCAGCCATTGATGTGGACATCACCGATGACAAGAATTTTGACCGGTGGGCAAACTTTTGCCGATCATATATCCATATGACTCTTGTTCATCTTTTGGTGCTTTGTGCTCTAATCTCAGAACGATTCTGCCAGAACTTCAAGACAACTGAGTATTATCTGCTTACTTGGTCTGACCTCGCCTGCCTTACACCTCACGTCCTGTTTGTACTCATGTGGACATGACGCACTTCAGAATGCTATGTGTTATAGACGGTTGGAACACTAGGAAGAACACCTTTTAACTTTATATTTAGTGTGAGAGGTCACCCTAATAATTGACTACTATGCAATCAAAGGGTGCAAACGACAAAGTGATAAACATATCATGCAGTTCATAAAAGCATGATATGGTATAGCCCTAGGCACCGGGAATCTCCATGATCATCTTCAATCTCGTGTTAAAGTGTCATGATGGTCAATATTTCATTGTTGTGGCAACCATTTCAAAAACATTGCCATGGCACTAATTTCAGAAAATGTTACCGTGGTGTCGGTTCATAAAATATTGCTGTGGCGCAAAATTTAGAAATTCCGCCATGGCATGAAATTATAGCTCCTCGTCCCGCGCCATGTACACCTTCTCCTCGCCGGGGTCCTCCGTACGATTGTCATCATCACATGTAACCTGTAGGCAATCTCTATGAAGTTTACATTAACGTGGAAATCTTGTGGCTCTAGCCATCATGCTGTGATGTGCAGACCACTTACCCTTACAACATATAACCATCTCATACATAAACTCATTATCATGACGAAGGATATACCACATCATATGCATACCCTACAAAACCAAGTTAGACGTCCTCTAATCAGTTTTAGCAAAATTTTAGTTATGCGGTTAACCAGTTTTAACAAGTAATACTAGCTACCTACATCCACAATTTAGGCAATGATTCTTGATTCTAGATTATTTTTTAGGGTGTGTGAAACAAGAGGCTTACCTCAGAATCTCTAGCCCTACACTAAACTTCGTCAATAAGCATGCCCCCTAGAAGATCATCCATCTTCAGCATGCTCTTGTGTACATGATGGTTCACTATTCTCAACTATGGTGAAGCCCAAGGAACTGTTAGAAGATCATCAACGGCCAGAGCCGATCGATTCTCAAAACCTTGTGAAAGGCGACACCATGCCATCGATGAATTGAATTGAAGCAACACTCGAGGGAAGTGTAGCAAGAACATCAATCCTCACAATCACATGTGATCTATATCGCCACCTACACCTACTCATATAACTGCTCATGATCATACTTGGAGTCCCTCGAACCATCGATGAATGATCCCTCGTACCGCCCACGAATAGTCCATTGAACCAAAGACTGAAAGCACGACCTCTCTACTTGGTTGAAAGTGTGCAACCTTCACAATCTGGCAGCGCTTCGCCGTCCAGAGCTAATCATCGCTGGAGAATTAGAGGGAGGAGATTAGAACCACACTGGGCTTCTAATTATGAGGACAAGAGGATTAGTCTAGCTCTAGTTAGTCAACTACGACCAACTAGAACTAGAAGAACTTGAGGAGGCTCCAAAACATCTATGATCAGAAGAGCACAAATCCTCATGTATATATGGGTTAGAAGGGAAAGGGACGGCTGCCACCAATGAGGGAAAGCCTCCTTAGGGCGCCGGCCTAAGGGGGGGAGTTGGACTCCTCCCCTACTCCCAATTCGGAGGAAGGAGGCACTTTCCCACTTGGGCCTTTTCGGCCCAGGTTGCCTTCCACCTCTTGGCCTTTTTAGGCCCGTTGATATTTAAATTAAATATAAAATGTTCTAAATACTTCTAGACCATTATATATATACTAACATGTCTAGAAACTTTTTCCACCTGTATACAATTTATTGATAATAACCGATATTACCCGATACTCATCGAAACCCTTCTGGCGATCCCAAAACGCTTCCGGAAGCTCTTAGAACTATTCCCAATATTCATGAAATAATTCCACAAATATATTCTCATGACTCCTGTCCTACTAATATTCAGTAGATCATGATTTCCTTAAGCTTGTGACCCCGTAGGTTCGGTAACTCACAGACATGGATGAAACCGTTCATTCAATGCCCGACAACGGGACCATGGATGTGCATATTGGTCCCTGTGAGTACACGAATGACATTCAGTGAACCTTTGGTTATCATGTGATGTTCCCTTTTCTTCCTGATACTTCAAAAAACTTGGACGCGTCGGTATCCTCCTGAGTCATCACCATACTCACTATACCGAAATCCTCGTTGCCGATTTTGTTCTTCTTTCTTGTTATTGTGTTCCGGCATCCCAGTGACATAGTCACCCGTGTCTAGCTAGACGATTATGGATGTTGTCACACCAAGAGGGCCCTAATAATATCTCTCCATTGTCAAGGGAGAAAATCCCACTCTTGAGCTATCCGGCCACTTGTCAAACTTTTCGATGAGCCTGTAAATTGTCATTACGAACATCGTGTTACAAGTGACGTTTGAGCAACCCAAAGTCCACCATATGGTAAGAAGTGACCACGATACTCTCATGGTTTAAGGAGAAAAATCACACGTTAACACTCCATGTTATTACAATTGATTACATATGACATTATCTCAATTCATAACAAATAAGTTTGGGTCGATTCAATGTGATCGTTTTTCTAATGTCATAATCTCAATGTTGTTTTAGTACTATCTGATGAGGACATGGCTACCTTGGATACGACCAAAAATGTTGCATACATGCATATTTGTGAGGTGATTTCTTATAAGAATTATGCAATAATTTATTTATGTTGTTCAAAACTAAAATACTTCACCTATTTTTATTTCATGCCTAAATGCAGAATTGCTAAACACTTGTACGAACTACGTGTGAATACAAATGAAAAGGAAATGATTAGGTGTTGTTCAAGAAGTCATCTTGTGACAAAGGAAATGATTTTGTGCTATTCAACAAGTCCTCTCACATCACTTTTGGCCGAAGAGAAGGTAGAGTCCAAGTGCCCCACGTTCTAGACTCAAATTCAGACTGCATAGATATACCTGACTCAAACCACCAAGAGCTCTTTCATCTGGACTCAGAATTAGGTGATTCTTTTTCTGAAAGTTTTTTTCGTGCACTTTACAACCCAATTGGATTCACCATCAAATTCGTCCGGAGTGTTGAGATATTGACGAAACAATCTGACATTGCAGCAGAATCTGAGTCAAACTACAAGTCCAAAGGTGTTGCATCACCTTCACTTGGGCCCATGGGCCTTGTACGACCTAGGGTTAGTTTTAGGCTACCATGGAACCCACCTCCTTGGCTTCCACCCCTTGCTCCTATATAAGTATATCAATTTAGTAGATTTTTACTTGGGGTTTTTTAGTTAAAAGTTAACCATTGCAACTTTGTGTACTTCGTTTGTGTCCAACGAACAGACCAAGACCGCTTTTGTATCCCCACTTGTTATCAATACTTCATATATATTCACAATATTTAGATTGCATATCATATTCTTGCTCGTTCTTCGATTGCATGTAGGAATAGACCGTCGTGGTCAGGCTGGTTGTGCTTCCCGCATCGTACGTAACCTCGGGAGAATGGTTTAGCGATTGCTACGGTGCAACATCATGCGCGTTTGTAGTCGGATCATCAAAATCGACTCCACCAAATCAATAGTTATCATCTCATCGAAAGATCGGGACCCTCGCCTCTATCAAGTGGTATCAGTTTTCAGGTTGCTTTGTGAGAATTTTCGGTTATCCCTAGATTTGATTTATTTTCTTACCTACTGTCCAACAAAAAACCACAAAAAAGTTAGATTTGTTTATCCTTTGTCCAAGCTAGTCTGAGCCTTTGTAATTTTATTTTCAGTGATTGCATAGTTGAATTATCGGTTACATCGTTGTGTCGAGTTGCTGGTCTTAGTGTCTAGTTCCTATAGAGTTTCCAGTTCTATTCACATTAGTCATGCCACCGCTACATCATTATACCTTCCGCTGTCCACCACCCCAATGACCAATTTCCACCAAGTGATCCCCGTCGTTCATTGTCTTAATCACACTTGACATCGTCTGCATCTTCACTTGATCCAATATGCATCTTATCTAGTTTGTCTTGGAAAGAGAGAAAAAAAGAGAAAAAAGAGTAAAAAAAGTGAAAGAAAAAATAGAAGAAAAAAGGGAAAAAAAGTGTGAGAAAAAATGGAGAGAAGAAAAAAGGAAAATTTCGGATCTATCTAGACTCAATCTCGTATCTGAATTCGGATTGGAATCTGTTTTGTGCAGTGCTTAGTAAAATAGGCATATCTTTGTGATACGAAGTCCGTTTTGACTCCACCCATACTCAAATTAAAGCTAGCGACGAGTTGCATCTCAATAGTTGCAGAAGAAAGTTTAATATTTGTCACCTCAAAATCGGCTACTAAATAGGTATTTTTGCCCTCTGAAGTTCGCGAACACAGATTGTTACCATTTTTCAGGCGAGTTCTAGATTTTTTTTGCCTCCTCATACCAACTCGGAATTGAGATGCAACTTTTCCTGAGGAAACTTGGAGAGAGTGTTTGGTATATCCTGCTTAGAGCTCGTTTCTCATCATTATCCTTGCTCCCATTGTGATCTTCGCTTATGTCTTGCGGTCCAGAGCTACTTCATATGTTTTTTGCTGCTAGTTGTGCTATGACATGACACCATTAGTGTTATAGGCTTGCGTGTCTAGTCCGGTCAAGCCTAGGAACAGCATAGTACCGTCATTGAGCATTTATTCAACATTGCATCTCTGAATTAATTATCTTTAATTTGCTACCGTATATATAAATCCAACATAGCTCCACATATTTCTACACCGTGCATATTTATGTTCACCTGGCAATCGCTTTCTCAATATTTGGAGTTATTTGACACCGCTGGTTCCCGGTCATCACCTGCTGCATGGTAAGAACTTGTAAGACATTGATATTTTCTATATTATGAGCGTTTTACCACCACATCTTAGTAGTTCATAGGAACAATATTTTTGGATTTTGTTTCTTGTTTTTCTACTTATTATGATAGGTTCTGGCATTATTAGTTCTTGGGCTTCATCGATCATGGGAGACTTACCATCACCTAAGAAAATACAACAACCATCACGAGAGGAGCAACGACATCAAAATGCGCATAATCAGGTTAATGTTTCCATGCCACCATTTAATGGTCGTTTTTGACCCAATTTATATATTAAATGGGAGTACAAAATAAATGTTATATTTTCTTCCCATAATTTTGATGAGCGTTGAAAATTTCAAGCTGCAGTTAGTACTTTCAGTAGCTTTGCTTTAGTTTGGTGGAATCAATATTGTTAGTTAAACCCTAATTATATACCTACTACTTGGTATGGCTTAAAACATGTCATGAGAGATATATTCATAGACGTTTATTATACTTGTGGCATGATTTAAAAACTACAACATTTAAAACAAGGTAGTGACACCATAACAAAATATTATGATGATTTACAAACTACCTTGTTGCACTCCTTTTTAGAAGAAAGTGAAGAAGATTTTATGGATAGATTTTGGGAAGGATTAAACTATGATATTCAAAAGATAGTAATTCATGAAGAGTGTTATCCTATGGACCATTTGATTGGTCTTGCTTGCAAAGATGAACAGGAAATAAAACAATGTATGGCCTACAAGGAGAACAAGCGCAAGGTGCACATTCCAAGAGTTGATACGGTTGTTCCTTCAACTACTAGGCGTACAATGAAAACCACATTCATTGTTGTGAGGACTACATCATCTCCACCATGTGGCACATCATCACCGAGAGTGCCTACATCATCTGAGTTGATCATAAGAGGTAATGATAAAGGTACTGATATTCCACCTCCATGATGTCTACTACGCAACCTTCTTCTTGTAGACATTGTTGGGCCTCCAAGTGCAGAGGTTTGTAGGACAGTAGAAAATTTGCCTCAAGTGGATGACCTAAGGTTTATCAATCTGTGGGAGGCGTAAGATGAAGATGGTCTCTCTCAAACAACCCTGCAACCAAATAACAAAGATCTCTTGTGTCCCCAACACACCCAATACAATGGTAAATTGTATAGGTGCACTAGTTCGGCGAAGAGATGGTGATACAAGTGTAATATGGATGGTAGATGTAGGTTTTTGTAATCTGAAAATATAAAAACAGCAAGGTAGCAAGTGGTAGAAGTGACCGAAAACAGTATTGCAATGCTTCGAAACAAGGCCTAGGGTTCATACTTTCACTAGTGCAAGTTCTCTCAACAATGATAACATAATTAGATCATATAACAATCTCTCAACATGCAACAAAGAGTCACTCCAAAGTCACTAATAGCGGAGAACAAACGAAGAGATTATTGTAGTGTATGAAACCACCTCAAAGTTATCCTTTCTGATCAATCTATTGGGCTATTCCTATAAGTGTCACAAGTAGACCTAGAGTCCGTACTAAATTAACACCTTAATATACACATCAACCAAAACCCTAATGTCACCTAGATACTCCAATGTCACCACAAGTATCCGCGGGTTTGATTATACGATGTGCGTCACATAATCTCAGAATCATCTATTCAAACCAACACAAAGAACTTCAAAGAGTGCCCTAAAGTTTCTACCAGAGTGTCAAGACGAAAATGTGTGCCAACCCCTATGCCTAAGTTCACATGGTCACAGAACCCACAAGTTGATCACCAAAACATACATCAAGTAGATCATGTGAATATCCCATTGTCACCACAGATAAGCACATGCAAGACATACATCAAGTATTCTCAAATCCTTACATACTCAATCCTATAAGATAACTTCAAAGGGAAAACTCAATCCATTACAAGAAGGTAGAGGGAGAGAAACATCATAAGTTCAAACTATAATAGCAAAGCTCGTGGTACATCAAGATCATGCCAAATCAAGAACACGAGAGAGAGAGAGAGGGATCAAACACATAGCTACTGGTACATACCCTCAGCCCCGAGGGTGAAATACTCCCTCCTCGTCATGGAGAGCATTGGGATGATGAAGATGGCCACCGGTGATGATTCCCCCCTCTGGTAGGGAGCCGGAACTGGGTCCCGATTGGTTTTTGGTGGCTATAGAGGCTTGCGGTGGCGGAACACCCGATCTAGGTTATGTTCTGGAGGTTTGGGGATATATATAAGAGGTGTTAGCAACGAGAACAAGTCAGGGGAGTCCACGAGGGGCCCACAAGGTTGGAGGGTGCGCCCTAGGGGGTGGGGTGCCCTCCACCTTTGTGGAGGCCTCATGACTCCTCTGGTGCATCTTCGGTACTCCGTGGGCTTCTTTTTGTCCAAAAACAATCGTCGTAAAGTTTCAGGTCATTTGGACTCTGTTTGATATTCCTTTTCTATATAACTCAAAAACAAGAAAAAATAGAAACTGGCACTGGCACTTGGCTCTAGGTTAATAGCTTAGTCCCGAAAATCATATAAAATAGCTTATAAATGCATATAAAACATCCAAGATAGATAATATAATAGCATGGAACAATATCAAATTATAGATACGTTGGAGATGTATCAAGTATCCCCAATCTTAATTCCTCCTCGTCCTCGAGTAGGTAAATGATAAAAAACAGAATTTTTGATGTGGAATGGTACCTAACATATTAATCCATGTAATTCTCTTTATTGTGTCATTAATGTTCAGATCCATAAGATCCAAAATAAAAGTTTAATATCGACATAAAAACAATAATACTTCAAGCATACTAACAAGGCAATTATGTCTTCTCCAAATAACATGGCCAAAGAAAGCTTATCCCTACAAAATCATATAGTCTGGCTATGCTCGATCTTCATCACACAAAATACTCAAATCATGCACAACCCCGCTGACAAGCCAAGCAATTGTTTCATACTTTAAATGTTCTCAAACCTTTTCAACTTTCACGCAATACATGAGCGTGAACCATGGACATAGCACTATAGGTGGAATAGAAGGTGGTTGTCGAGAATACAAAAGGAAGGAGATAGTCTCACATCATCTAGGTGTATGAACGGGCTATGGAGATGCCCATCAATGGATATCAATGTGAGTGAGTAGGGATTGCCACGCAACGGATGCACAAGAGCTTTAAGTTTATGAAAGCTCAAAAAGAAACTAAGTGGGTGTGCATCCAACTTGCTTGCTCATGAAAGCCTAGGGCAATTTGAGGAAGTCCATCGTTGGAATATACAAGCCAAGTTCTATAATGAAAAATTCCCACTAGTATATGAAAGTGACAACATAGGAGACTCTCTATCATGAAGATCATGGTGCTACTTTGAAGCACAAGTGTGGTAAAAGGAAATTAGCATTGCCCCTTCTCTCTTTTTCTCTCATTTTTGGCCTTTCCTCTCTTTTTTCACATGGGACAATGCTCTAATAATGAAGGTCATCATACTTTTATTCACTTCAGAACTCAAGAATTATAAAATATGACTCTATATGAATGCCTCCGGCGGTGTAAGGGGATGTGCAATGAATCAAGAGTGACATGTATGAAAGAATTATGAATGGCGGCTTTGCCACAAATACGATGTCAACTACATGATCATGCAGAGCAATATGACAATGATGGATTGTGTCATAATAAATGGAACGGTGGAAAGTTGCATGGCAATATATCTCGAAACGGCTATGGAAATGCCATAATAGGTAGGTATGGTGGCTTTTTTGAGGAAGGTATATGGTGGGTTTAAGGTACCGGTGAAAATTGCGCGGTACAAGAGAGGCTAGCAATGGCAGAAAGGTGAGAGTGCATATAATCCATGGACTCAGCATTAGTCATAAAGAACTCACATACTTATTGCAAAAATCTATTAGTCATCGAAACAAAGTACTACGCGCATGCTACTAGGGGATAGATGGTAGGAAAAGACCATCGCTCGTCCCCAACCGCCATTCATAAGGAAGACAATCAAAAAAGTATCTCATGCCCCAACTTCGTTACATAACGGTTCACCATACGTGCATGCTACGGGACTCACAAACCTTAACACAAGTATTTCTAAAATTCACAATTCACTAGCATGACTCTAATATCACCATCTTCATATCTCAAAACAATCATAAGGAATCGATCTTCTCATAGTATCCAAGGCACTTTATATATGAAAGTTTTTATTATATCCCTCTTGGATGCCTATCATATTAGGACTAATTTTATAACGAAAGCAAATTACCATGTAGTTTTTAAAGACTCTCAAAATAATATAAGTGAGGTACGAGAGTTCATCAATTCTATAAAATAAAACCACCGCCGTGCTCTAAAAGATATAAGCGAAGCACTAGAGCAAATGACAAACTACTCCAAAAGATATAAGTGAGGATCAACGAGTAGTTTAATAATTATGTAACTATGTGAAGACTCTCTAACATTTTAGAATTTCAGATCTTGGGATATTATTCAAACAGAAATCAAAACAAAATAAAATAAAATGACGCTCCAAGCAAAACACATATCATGTGGTGTGTAAAAATATTGCTCCAAGTAAGGTTACCGATGAACGAAGATGAAAGAGGGGATGTCACCCGGGGCATCCCCAAGCTTAGGCTCTTGGTTGTCCTTGAATATTACCTTGGGGTTCGTTGGGCATCCCCAAGCTTAGGCTCTTGCCACTCCTTATCCCATAGTCCATCGAAACTTCACCCAAAACTTGAAAACTTCACAACACAAAACTCAACATATAATCTCATAAGCTCCGTTAGTATAAGAAAATAAATCACCACATTTGTTCCTATTGTGAACTCATTCTTTATTTATATTGGTGTAATATCTATTGTATTCGAACTTCTTTATGGTTCATACCCTCCCCAGATACTAGTCATAGATTCATTAAAATAAGCAAACAACACATAGAAAACAGAATCTGTTAAAACCAGAACAGTCTGTAGCAATCTGGATATTTCAAATACTTCTGTAACCCTAGACATCCTGAGGAATCAGGAAGTCCTAAGCAATTTTTTTATTAATCTTGTGCAAAAAGAATCAGTATTTTATCACGCTTCTGCTAAAAATTAGAATTGTTTTCCTGAGCGCAAAAGTTTCTGTTTTCAGCAAGATAAAAACAACTATCACAGTAAGCTATCCCAAAGGTCTTACTTGGCACTTTATTGAAACAAAAGCTATAAAACAAGATTACCACAGTAGCTTAAACATGTGAACACACCAAAACAGTAGGTATAAATATTGGGTTGTCTCCCAACAAGCGGTTTTCTTTAATGCCTTTTAGCTAGGCATGATGATTTCAATGATGCTCACATAAAAGGTAAGAATTTAAACGCAAAGATAGCATCATGAAGCATATCACAAGCACAGTTAAGTCCAACCCACTCCCTATGCATAGGGATTTTGTGAGCACATAACTTATGGGAACAAGAATCAACTTGCATAGGAAGGTAAATGTAACATCCCAAATTTTCAATTTGGAATGTTATACACTAGATCATCATGCATATCATATTTTTCTTGCATTTTGGTTGATCCTAGAAATTTCACGCAACTCAAGGACCCTCGGAGAGAGTTGGAGATTTCGTTATTTTCATATTTGAGTTTTCTCAAATTTTGAAAAGAGGATCATTTGATTTATTTATTTTATCTTCAATTATTTTCCGGTGTTAAAGTATATGAGAGAGGGAATAATATGACTTTCCCAAAATAGAGGAAAAATGAAGATTTAATAAATAGATCAAAGTTTGTTTCCCGGAGTTTATTCGCATTTTATTTGGATAGGGAAAAATGCGCGTTTTCAAAAATTGCATTTTAGGTCCGGAGAAAAGTTCATTTTGTTCGACTCATTTTTAGGAGTCGGAGAAAATTTACTTTAGATTTTTTCGGAGTTCATTTAGTTCTCTTTTTGTTTTTCTGCGCGCGAAATTAGTTAAAAAAACAAAAAAAACTGGACCAAGGCCGGCCAGGCCAAGGCCCAGCCGGGCCAAAGGCCACCGCCCCCAGGGAGCCGCGCGCGCCTAGCGCTGGCGCAGGAGGCCGCCGCCTCGCCTCTTGCTCTAAACCGAATCCTAGTAGGACTTTTGTCCTATTTCCGTATATTCCTTTTCTATTTCTAGATCTTTTCCTATTCCTAGTCTAATTCTTGTCCCCTACCCCAAGTTTTGTCTCCCCTCACCCATATAAATACCCAAGCACCCCCCCCTCTAAATCATCAAACCCAAAGCCTAGAGCTACACCACACCCCGCGCCGCGCCGCCCTAAGCCGCCGCCCGCGCCCTGCGTCACCGCCGCCGCCGCACCTTGCCCACGCCGCCGCCCTACGCCGCCGCCACCGGAGCCCCTCACCGGAGACCTCGCCGGAGACAGCATTCACCACAAGATATGGACTGTATGAGTATACCGTTATGTCATTTGGATTGACTAACGCACCTGCCTATTTTATGAACCTGATGAAAAAAGTGTTTATGGAGTTTTTGGATAAGTTCGTCGTAGTGTTCATCGATGACATTTTGGTTTATTCAAAGAATGAAGAGGAGCATAAGGAACATTTGCGTTTGGTTTTGGAGAAATTAAGGGAACATCAGTTATATGCCAAATTCAGCAAATGTGAGTTTTGGTTGAAGGAAGTAGGATTCCTCGGACACGTTATATCCGGAGAAGGTATAGCAGTTGACCCCACAAAGGTTGAGACCGTAACCGAATGGGAAGCACCAACAACAGTTGGAGAGATCCGGAGTTTTCTTGGACTCGCAGGATACTACCGGAGATTCATTGAGAACTTTTCAAAGATTGCAAAGCCTATGACTGAATTGTTGAAGAAGGATACTAAGTTCAAATGGACTGAGGAGTGTGAGGCTAGTTTCCAGGAGTTGAAGAAACGATTGGTTACCTCACCGGTATTGATTTTGCCAGATCAGAACAAGGATTATGAGGTGTATTGCGACGCTTCACGTCGAGGACTTGGAGCAGTGCTTATGCAGGAAGGGAGAGTTGTTTCGTATGCATCACGACAACTGAAGCCTCATGAGTTGAATTATGCCACGCATGATTTGGAGTTAGCAGCCGTAGTGCATGCATTGAAAACATGGAGACATTTCCTCATTGGAAATCATTGTGAGGTGTACACGGATCATAAGATTTTGAAGTACATTTTCACTCAGAAGGAGTTGAACCTCCGGTAGAGGAGATGGTTGGAGCTCATCAAGGATTATGACATGAGATTGCATTACCATCCCGGAAAGGCTAATGTAGTAGCTGACGCATTGAGCCGTAAGAGCCATGTCAATACGATAATGACGGGGAAAATACCAAAGGAATTAGCAGAAAACCTTCGTGAGCTATGTTTGGAAATAGTTCCGAAAGGCTATGTAGCAGCATTGGAGATTCAATCAACATTGATGGATAAGATCAGAGAAGCTCAAAAATCTGACAAGGAGATTGCTGCTATAAAGGAGAAACTTAGCAAAGGAAAAGCAAAGGGATTTCGTGAGGATGAGCACGACACCTTATGGTTTGAGGACCGTGTTTATGTGCCCAATGACCCGGAGATCAGGAAGTTGATTTTGCAGGAGGCACATGATTCACCATATTCGATTCACCCAGGGAATACCAAGATGTATTTGGATTTGAAGGAAACATTCTGGTGGACCGGAATGAAGAAGGATATTGCAGCATATGTAGCAGTTTGTGACGTATGTCAGAGAGTAAAAGTAGAACATCAAAAGCCAGCAGGATTGTTACAACCACTGCCGATACACGAATGGAAGTGGGATAAGATAGGCATGGATTTTATCACAGGGCTACCCAGGACAAAAGCCGGATATGACTCGATATGGGTAGTAGTTGATCGTTTGACGAAGGTAGCACATTTCATTCCAGTTAAGACCACTTACACCAGTGCTAAGTTGGCAAAGATATACATGACTAGAATCGTTTGTTTGCATGGAGTTCCGAGGAGTATCGTATCAGATAGAGGAACCCAATTTACCTCAAAGTTTTGGAATCAGTTGCATGAAACTTTAGGAACCAGACTAGAGTTCAGCACAGCTTTTCATCCGCAGACAGATGGACAGACCGAGAGAGTCAATCAGATTTTGGAAGATATGCTGAGAGCTTGTGCACTAGATTATGGATCAAGTTGGGATGAAAACTTACCGTACGCGGAGTTTTCTTATAACAACAGTTACCAAACCAGTTTGAAGATGGCCCCTTTCGAAGCTTTATACGGAAGGAGGTGTAGGACACCGTTGTCCTGGAACGAAGTTGGAGACCGTCAATTCTTTGGACCAGATTTGATTAAGGAGTCAGAACGGAAGGTTAAGTTGATTCGTGATTGGCTCAAGGTAGCCCAGTCCAGGCAGAAGAGCTATGCAGATTCTAAACGCAAGGAGACAGTTTACGAAACCGGAGACAGAGTTTACCTTCGAGTATCCCCACTTCGAGGAGTTAAGCGTTTTGGAGTTAAGGGAAAGTTAGCACCGCGTTTCGTTGGACCATTTAAGATCGTGAAACGTATGGGAGAAGTCGCTTATAAGTTGGAATTACCAGAAGGATTGTCAGGAGTTCATGATGTATTCCATGTTTCTCAGCTGAAGAAATGTCACGCCGAGATGGCGGAGGTACCGCTAAGAGATACAGTGCCATTGGAAGCGATTCAGTTAAAGGATGACCTAACATATGAGGAGAAGCCAGTCAAGATTCTCGATGTTGCCAGTAGAGTTACTCGCAGCAAGGTTATCAAGTTTTGCAAAGTTCAGTGGAACCACCACTCAGAAGATGAAGCCACCTGGGAGAGAGAAGAAGATTTGCTCAAAGACCACCCTCACCTATTTTCTAGCCAACCCGAATCTCGAGGGCGAGATTCATCTTAAGGGGGGTAGGTTTGTAACATCCCAAATTTTCAATTTGGAATGTTATACACTAGATCATATGCATATCATATTTTCTTGCATTTTGGTTGATCCTAGAAATTTCACGCAACTCAAGGACCCTCGGAGAGAGTTGGAGATTTCGTTATTTTCATATTTGAGAGTTCTCTCGAATTTTGAAAATAGGATCATTTGATTTATTTATTTTGTCTTCAATAATTTTTCCGGTGTCAGAATATATGAGAGAGGGAATAATATGACTTTCCCAAATTTAGGAAAAAAAGAAGATATAATAAATAGATCAATTTTGCTTTCCGGTGTTTATTTGCATTTTATTTGGATAGGGAAAAATGCGCGTTTTCAAAAATTGCATTTTAGGTCCGGAGAAAAGTTCATTTTGTTCGGCTCATTTTTAGGAGTCGGGGAAAATTTACTTTAGATTTTTTCGGAGTTCGTTTAGATCCCTTTTTTGTTTTTTTTTCTGCGCGAGGAAACTATTTTAAAAAAAAATTTGAGCAGCGCCTTGGGCCAAAGGCCCAAGCCAAGCCACCTACCGCCGCGCTCCCAGGCGCCAGGCGCCGAGCCAGGAGCCGGTCGGCCGCCGCCGCCTCTTGCTAGGACCGAATCCTTTTAGGATTCTAGGGCGCCCCTTGTCCTCTTTTCCTTATTTCGTTTTCTTTAGTCCTACTCCGTTTATTTTCTAGATCTTTCCTACTCCTATTCTAATTCCTTGTCCTCTACCCCAAGTAAACCCCTCCCCTCCCCAATATAAATACCCAAGCACCCCCCCCCTCTAAACACATCAAATCAAAGCTCTCCTCCACACCGCACCTTACCGCCGCCAAGCCGCATCACACCGCGCCCTGCGTCACCGCCGCCGCGCCGCCTCACCCGCGTCGCCACCCCACACCCCGCGCCGCCACCGCACCTTACCGCCGCCAAGCCGCATCACACCGCGCCCTGCGTCACCGCCGCCACGCCACCCCACACCCGCGCCGCCGCCCCACACCTACGCCGACGCCGCCGGAGCCCTCACCGGAGACCTCGCCAAGGTTGCCCCGCGCTACATCTATTCTTTTTCTCGGATCGTTTTCTTCTAATCGTTCCGATTCTTTTCTTCTCTAAACCGTTCCGGTTTTCTAGATCGGTTTTTCGTTCGGTTTTTCTTCTCCGAAACCCTAGATCGGATTCGTTTTCTTCTCCGATTTAGTTGCTTTGGACCGTTCGCCGGACCGTTCGTCCTAACGAACGTGATCACCGGATTCTTCTAGGTTAACGAACGTCCGTTCGTTTAACCGTTCTTCTTTTTCTTTTCGTCGGATTTATTCCGCGATCGCGATCTCAGATCCGATCTTCTTCCTAGTCTATCTTTTCGCTCGTTTATCGGAATCAGGTGATTCAAGCGCCTGGAGTTTCGTCTCGAAACCGCCGTTCCGTCTAATCAACTTGAACAAGCTTTTGTTACAGTAAAATTTTGACCTAGATTCAACTTGCTAGAACCGAGTTGTTTTCTTCCGCCGTTTGTTTTTCGTTCTTTCTTTGCTACGGGAGTTCTTAAGTTGAACTACATGGTTCGATCTCTTGTTCGAGTTTTACCTGTGCATTAGATGAGTACTTATTGTATGCTTGTTGTTTGTCTGCGATAGATTACCCGGATTGCGCCGCTTGTTACTTCGAAACCCTAGGACTCGCGGATCATCAGCAAGGCAAGTAACACTTTGATCATACCTTTTCTACAACCCATGTTTTATTGCATTAGATCAAACCTCACACATTGCATGATTAGGATCTAATTAAATTGTGGGATGGGAAGTAGATGAGGTAGTACCTATTACCTGTATTATTATGAAACCTTTGGGAGTTACTTCTACGTTGCTTATTATGCCATGCTATGCTAGTAGACGTGGATTGGGTGAGTGATATCCATGACAGATGTGAGATTGATAATTTTAATGGTTTATCTAAGGTGGCAACTTAAACACACATCTGGGTGGATTGAGGCACCTGATGTCTATCAGGACTTGCCTGTTTTTTTTTGGACCGCCACCCAGGCTCAAAGGGACCATAAGATCTTTCATGCTAGAAACTTCCGTGTGCAGCCACATGCCACTATGGGCTCTGGCATAGTTGACTAAGTTGTGCGAACTCTTACGGGGTGGACTAGCAGATGTAGGGGATGTAGGTGTACCGGTCTACCCCACATGTAAGGTGCTAGTGCTTCTGAAAGACTATGTCTCGGTCATCCGTCTTCTCAAACACCATGTAGTGCGAGAAAACAAACGGAGGCGATCGAGTCATGTGGGGAAAAGTGCACAACCTCTGCAGAGTAACAAACTAATCATGATTAGCCGTGTCCCCGGTTATGGACAACTTGAGTATCTAGTACTTGAATATCGAGTGAATCTCAACATGTTACCTCTAATTAATGTCATTGGGTTTTAATTACTTTTAATTGGGATTGAGAATGCTGTCAACCATTCTCAATGTTTCACAACCACCATGATAGTAAATAAAATTTATTCCTTTGCAGTAGGGAAAAACTGGCTTCACGCAAAAACTGTAACCATAGAGCTTTCCACCAGCCATATATGCATATAGTATAGCTGTTTCATTCCATTACTCTCTATGTGTTACTTTGCCAGCATATTCCATGTGCTGACCCATTTTCGGGCTGCAACGTTAATGTTGCAGACTTTTCAGACGATGATTGAGGTGCGTTTAGGTCGTGGCCCTATACTCAGTGATGCCGCTGGAGTTGATGGACCCATTTATCTTCCAAGTCTTCCGCTGTTATCTTTAAAATATGGCCTTAAGTCATATTTATTGTAATAAGTTCTTTTTGAGCCATCGATGTAATAAGTGTGTGATTGCAACTCTGCTGTAAAACCTCGATGTACTGTGTGGTGTCAGCATTACTGATCCAGGGATGACACCGTAGCACAGTAGACGTGATCCATTCGGGACAGGTCGCTACAATCGGCCAGACAATTCTGGACGCGGTTCCTAACAAAGAAAAACCAGATAGTCGACTGTCCGGACGCAGAGGCCCTAGCAGCCTTCAAGCATAACATCCACGACGAGTGGCTTGCCCGGCACCTGGGACAGGAAAAACCGAAATCCATGGCAGCCCTCACGACACTCATGACCCGCTTTTGTGCGGGAGAAGACAGCTGGCTAGCTCGTAGTAACAACTTATCAAAGAACCCTGGTAATTCGGATACCAAGGAGAAAAGTGGCAGGACACGTCGGAATAAGCAAAAACGCCGTGTTAACAGCGACAGCAATGAAGACACGACAGTCAATGCCGGATTCAAAGGCTATAAATCCGGTCAGTGGAAAAAGCCATTCAAAAAGAATACTCAGGGCCAGCCCAGTTTGGACCGAATACTCGATCGCTTGTGCCAGATCCGTGGCACCCCCGAAAGGCCAGCCAATCACACTAACAGGGATTGTTGGGTGTTCAAGCAGGCAGGCAAGTTAAGGGCCGAAAACAGAGACAAGGGGCTGCATAGCGACAACGAGGAGCCCAAGCCGCCGAACAACAATGGACAGAAGGGCTTTCCCCCACAAGTGCGGACGGTGAACATGATATACGCAAACCACATTCCCAAGTGGGAGCGGAAGCGTGCGCTACGGGACGTATACGCGATGGAGCCAGTCGCCCCAAAGTTCAACCCATGGTCCTCCTGCCAGATCACTTTTGATCGAAGGGACCATCCCACTAGCATCCGTCATGGTGGCTTTGCCGCATTGGTTCTCGACCCAATCATCGACGGATTTCATCTCACAAGAGTCCTCATGGACGGCTGCAGTAGCCTGAACCTGCTTTATCAGGATACAGTGCGGAAAATGGGCATAGATCCCTCAAGGATTAAACCCACAAGAATGACCTTTAAAGGCGTTATACTAGGTGTAGAAGCCAACTGTACAAGCTCAATAACACTTGACGTGGTCTTCGGATCCCCGGACAATTTCCGAAGCGAAGAGTTTATCTTCGATATAGTCCCGTTTCGCAGTGGCTATCACGCCCTGCTCGGACGAACCGCGTTTGCAAAGTTCAATGCGGTGCCGCACTACGCATATCTCAAGCTCAAGATGCCAGGCCCTCGAGGAGTAATTACGGTCAACGGAAACACCGAACGATCCCTCCGTACGGAGGAGCATACGGCGGCTCTCGCAGCGGAGATACAAAGTAGCCTTCTCAGGAAATTCTCCAGTGCGGCCATTAAAAAGCCAGACACTGCCAAGCACGCCCGGAGTAACCTATAGCAGGACCGCCTAACACACTCTGAGCAAGAGTAGCAATGCGGCCCCAACCCCAGCTCTCGCAACTTAGCGAAACCAGTACCTCGCGTACATAACTACGCCCTTGAAATATGATGGGCACAAGGGAAGGGGCACAATAACGGCACACCCAAAATTTGGCTTAAAACATACTAGGGGCTGCCGGATTCTTTTTTTAATTTTTTCTTACTTTCAGGACTCCATACTTCGGACGACCTGTTCGGCAATTCGACTGCCGCACAAACGATGCAAGATCCAGGGAGGCAGACAAGCCATGCCGCATTATGGAATCCCAGGTGGTCTCTGTTACGAGCGCTATACCTGTTTTAAATACAATTCCACGGCCTGCCTCTGGTCAGGACATACTGAATAGTCCAATATCTTTTGCTTACCGCACTATTTGTATCGTTCGGCTTTGATAAATAGCCTCTGTATAAACAATTCTTAGTTTTTTGTCTATTTTTTGCATTACCCTCTTTTATATATGTTCATTAATGACATGTTGCACCCGTACACTATGGTACGGCAAGTACGCCAGGGGCTTCAGTACCCTTTAATATGGCGAGAGAAGTCCGTACACTTTCACAAGTGCGGCACCCCGAACTTATAGCACTGTATGCATCGGCTCCGAATCATGATTTGGGTCAATAGTTGGGTTTGCCCGGCTCCTATGTTTTGGTGCCTTACGTTCCGCTATATCGGCTAAGGTAGCACTAGGAGAACCACTGCGATTGTGCCCCGGTTGAGCTGGGTTAAGCACCTCAGTGGAGAAAGCTAAAATTGACTGTCATGATGAGGCGAGAGACCGGTTGCTGTTCGAGAGGTTTTTCGGGTCCCTAAAGACTTATGCCGCTTCGAGCAAGGAGCTGGATAACCCCAGCCAAGGCGTGGATAGCGCCCCGAACTCGTTCTTCCGAACTAGGGGCTTCACCGAAATTTAAAATTATAAAGTTCTATGGCTAAGTGAGAGTGTTCAAGCATTATAGTCCGATTGCCTAGTTCGTCGTGCTGAGCGCCTCCCTCGAAGGACCCAAACATGGGAAAAAGAGCGCACAGGTTTATCACCGAACACCCCAGCACTAGTGGCATCGGGGCAGAAGCCGACGACTGGCCATCTCTCAATTTTTGATAAACGGCCGCACAGAAAATAATATTTTAAATTCAATAAGCATTGCTTAGCGCATATGAACAAGTTTTCAGCGCACAGGATAAAATCGAGCGAGTTCATTCAAAAATTACATCCTTGGTGCACTCATCCGCTACAAGGCGGGCACCCGCAAGAACATCCTTATAGTAGTTCTCGGGCTTGCGTTGCTCCTTCCCCGGCGGCGGCCCGTCCCTAACAAGCTTCTCACCGTCCAGCTTACCCCAGTGCACCTTTGCACGGGCAAGGGCCCTACGGGCACCTTTGATGCAGACGGAACGCTTGATGACCTCGAGCCTTGGACAGGCGTCCACCAGCCGCCGCACCAGCCTGAAGTAGCTCCCAGGCAGGGCCTCTCCGGGCCACAGCCGAACTATGAAGCCCTTCATGGCCTGTTCGGCCGCCTTGTGGAGCTCGACCAGTTGTTTTAGCTGGTCGCTCAAGGGCACAGGGTGTCCGGCCTCAGCATACTGAGACCAGAACACCCTCTCCGTCGAGCTGCCCTCTTCAGCTCGGTAGAATGCGGCGCCGTCGGATACGCTGCAGGGAAGATCTGCGAATGCCCCTGGAGAGCTCCGGATTCGGGTAAGTAACAAGTAGTTTACTTTTATATTTCTGCTTTGCATAAAGAATGCCTTACCCGCTGCTATCTATTTCACCTCCTCCAACTCTTGGAGGGCCTTTTGGGCTTCGGCCTTGGCGGACTTGGCAGTCTCAAGGGCCGCCGCGAGCTCGGACGCTTGGGTCTTTGACTCAAGCTCCAAACTCTCATGTTTTTCATGAGAGCCTGAAACTCTCGCTGCACCTCGCCGACCTGAGCCCCAAGTTTCTCTCGCTCGGTGCGCTCCACGGCCGTTTTCTTTTTGGCCTCAGATAGCGCCTGCTTGAGGGTCGCCACCTCAGTCGTAGCCCCTACAATAAGCAGTACAATCCTGTTATTTTTTTTTTGCAATCAGGCCTCTCTATAGGCACCCTTTTCAGTAAGGTATTTCTTACCTTCTTTCTCCTCGAGCTGCCGCTTGGCAAGGCCGAGCTCTTGCTCGGTCCGCTCGAGGTCCTGCTTCAGGACACCCACCTCCGCAGTCAGTGCGGTGGTGGATAGCAGCGAAGCCTGCATACGCATATTGACTGTTTTTGTTAGACTCCTGCGAAATTTACTAGATCCTCTATTCGGCTTTTCTTTCCGAACGCCAAACAGAGCATCAGGGGCTACTATCTATGCGGTAATATTTTTACATATTTTAACTTACCTCGAAGCCTGTTAGAAGGCTAGCGCAAGCTTCAGTCAGTCCGCTCTTGGCGGACTGAACCTTCTGGATCACCGTACTCATAATAGTACGGTGCTCCTCGTCGATGGAGGCGCCTTCAAGCACCTCCAGCAGATTGTCCGGCGCCTCCGGTTGGACGGAGGCTGCCGGCTCAGAAGACTTGCTCCTCTTGGAAGGAGTTTGCCTACCGCAGTCCAGAACTGTTGGAGATTCCGGCGCGGTGTCCGGCATAAAGCCGGACTTGGAGCCCTGGGGGGTCTTGTCCCCTTTACTCCTGGAGTCCGGGAGGTCGCCTTGCGGCTCCTCCAGGACCACCTCCTCCTGCCCCGGAGCTCGTTGCGACGCCACTTCGGCGTCATCCGCAGTGCGGGGGGAGACAACGGGCGGAACTGAGGTCACGTTCGATGAATCCAGGGAGCCGCTCGACGACTCGTTGAGTTCGGCCCGGGGCGGGCTGCAGGATTATATTCGACATTAGGGAAAGCTGTGCAACAAAAGGAATATCATGAGTTACTCTGGTATCCGAACACCTACGATTTTGCCGGACGCCTGGCCCTGTCCAGACCCTCCTCTTCGTCCTCGTCGGCGTCGGGGGCGTAGTCCGGCGGAGGGGTCTTCCTCTTCTTGGACCCTTCGGCCTTCCCCCTTGGGGCGGCCTTCCTTTTCTTTCCTCCATCCGCTGGGGGGGAGAGCTTTCTTCTTCCTCCTCCTCGTTTTTATGAGAGGAGGGCGTCTCGGACTCATCGGATGACGAGTCCGACAACACCACGTTGCGGGTACTCTTTCGAGTCCCCGTGGTCTTCTTCTTCTTCGCCTTCTTTTCTGGCACCACATAAGGCGCCGGAGCCAGCAGCTTCACTAGTAGAGTTGGGGCTGGGTCTTTGGGCAGCGGAGCCGGATAGTTAATCGGTCCGGATACCGCCCGCCAAGCCTGTCAAAGGTAGGGGAGTTTAGATCCCGCATAGAGTTAAACTATGAAAAAAGTTGAACATCCTGTAAAAGGTGAAAATAGCTTACCTCGCTAGCGTGCCGCTGCGAGCTGTATCCGCGGTCCTCGGAAGCGGATGCGGGAGCCTCGGCACCTTTGATTAGCGCCTTCCAGAAGTCTTCATACATCGTGTTGAAGAGCCTGTTAAGGGTTCGGTGCCGTGCCGGGTCGAACTCCCACAGAGTAAAGTCCCGTTGTTGACACGGGAGGATTCGGCGAACGAGCATGACCTGGACTACATTTACAAGCCTGATTGACTTGTTTACCAGGGACTGGATGCATGTCTTCAGTCCGGTCACCTCTTTCTCGTTACCCCACGATAGGCCCGTCTCTTTGCAGGACATGAGCCGCGTGGGGGTCCGGATCGGAACTCGGGGGCTGTGATCCATTTTGGATTGCGTGGCTCGGTGATGTAAAACCACCTGGCTTGCCACCCCTTTAGGGTCTCTACGAAGGAGCCCTCAAACCACAGGACGTTGGCAATCTTGCCCGCCATGGCGCCTCTGGACTCTGCCTGGTTGCCGCGCACCACCTTGGGCTTGACGTTGAAGGTCTTGAGCCAAAGGCCGAAATGGGGGCGGACGCAGAGGAAAGCCTCGCACACGACGATAAATGCCGAGATGTTGAGGATAAAGTTCGGGGTCAGATCATGAAAATCCAGGCCGTAGTAGAACATGAGCCCCCGGACGAATGGGTGAAGTGGAAAACCCAGTCCGCGGAGGAAGTGTGGAAGGAATACTACCCTCTCATGGGGCCTTGGGGTGGGAACAAGCTGCCCCTCCTCGGGAAGCCGGTGTGCGATGTCTTTGGACAAGTATTCGTCCTTCCTTAGCTTTTTGACGTCGCCTTCCGTGATGGAGGAGACCTTCCACTTGCCTCCCGCTCCGGATATTGCTGGAAAAGGTTGAGGTGGGAAGTGCGGGCTTGGGCACTGGAGCTCGAGTGCGTAGGAGATGGATAGGCAAAGGAGGAAGAAGGCGTAGGTAAAAAGGTGGATCCTTATCCCCTTATATGGGCGGATGCGGTTGTGCGTCTCCACCTGCCTAATAAAACTCGCTTGCCTCCCAAGCGCCGTGGTAAATGGCGCGGTTAGGGTTACCCACATCCGTATTGATGAGAATCCCATAAAAGGGCACACGATATCTGCTTTGACAAGACGTGCCAAGGAAACTGCCTCGCAAAACATGCTGAGGTGGAAAAGTAAAAACGATTTGAGTAAAGGACTTGGCCGTAGTGTGATAGTGCACTACGGAATACGTCAGCAGATTTGATTTGTGTTAATATTATTATTCTCTCTATGGCAATATGTGGAAACTTATTTTGTAGAACCGGACACTACTCTTGGTGTTTACAAATCTTCTATGAAGGACTTGGAGGAGGAACCCGCCTTGCAATGCCGAAGACAATTTGCGCGCCGGACTCGTCGTCATTGAAGCCTGGTTCAGGGGCTACTGAGGGAGTCCTGGATTAGGGGGTGTTCAGGTAGCCGGACTATACCTTCAGCCGGACTCCTGGACTATGAAGATACAAGATTGAAGACTTCTTCCCGTGTCCGAATGGGACTTTCCTTGGCGTGGAAGGCAAGCTTGGCGATGCGATATTCAAGATCTCCTACCATTGTAACCGACTCTGTGTAACCCTAACCCTATCCGGTGTCTATATAAACCGGAGGGTTGTAGTCTGTAGGCAATCAACTCCATACACAACAATCATACCATAGGCTAGCTTCTAGGGTTTAGCCTCCTTGATCTCGTGGTAGATCTACTCTTGTACTACCCATATCATCAATATTAATCAAGGAGGAGTAGGGTATTACCTCCATCGAGAGGGCCCGAACCTGGGTAAAACAAAGTGTCCCCTGTCTCCTGTTACCATCCGGCCTAGACGCACAGTTCGGGACCCCCTACCCGAGATCCTCCGTTTTTGACACCGACAGTTATCATTATTCTTTATAGCATATGTATCATCACAATAATCATCATAGATAGGAGGCATTCTTTCATCATAGTAAATTTTCTCATCAAAACATGGGGGACAAAAAGTATCATCTTCGTCAAACATAGCATCCCCAAGCTTGTGGCTTTGCAAATCATTAGCATCATGGATATTCAAAGAATTCAAACTAACAACATTGCAATCATGCTCATCAAATGCCAAACAATTTATGAACTTCTTCTTCTAACACTTGAGCACAATTTTCCTTTCCATCATTTTCACAGAAGACATTAAAAAGATGAAGCATATGAGGCAACCTCAATTCCATTTTTTGGTAGTTTTCTTTTATAGACTAAACTAGCGATCAAATAAGAAACTAAAAGATTCGATTGCCAGATCTAAACATATAGCTTCAAGCACTAACCTCCCTAGCAACAGCGCCAAAAAAGCGCTTCGTTGAGGGGATGTGAGTGCCGCTTACCAAGCGTCCCCGGCAACGGCGCCAGAAAAGATCTTGATGTCTACTATGAACCTTCTTCTTGTAGACGTTGTTGGGCCTCCAAGTGCAGAGGTTTGTAGGATAGTAGCAAATTTCCCTCAAGTGGATGACCTAAGTTTTATCAATCTGTGGAGGTGTAGGATGAAGATGGTCTCTCTCAAACAACCCTGCAACCAAATAACAAAGAATCTCTTGTGTCCCCAACACACCCAATACAATGGTAAATTGTATAGGTGCACTAGTTCGGCGAAGAGATGGTGATACAAGTGTAATATGGATGGTAGATGTAGGTTTTTGTAATCTGAAAATATAAAAACAGCAAGGTAGCAAGTGGTAAAAGTGACTGAAAACGGTATTGCAATGCTTCGAAACAAGGCCTATGGTTCATACTTTCACTAGTGCAAGTTCTCTCAACAATGATAACATAATTAGATCATATAACAATCCCTCTACGTGTAACAAGGAGTCACTCAAAAGTCACTAATAGCGGAGAACAACCGAAGAGAATATTGGAGGGTACGAGACCACCTCAAAGTTATTCTTTCTGATGAATCTATTGGGCTATTCCTATAAGTGTCACAATTAGACCTAGAGTCCGTACTAAATTAACACCTTAAGATACACATCAACCAAAACCCTAATGTCACCTAGATACTCCAATGTCACCACAAGTATCTGCGGGTTTGATTATACGATATGCATCACACAATCTCAGATTCATCTATTCAAACCAACACAAAGAACTTCAAAGAGTGCCCTAAAGTTTCTACCGGAGAGTCAAGACAAAAATGTGTGCCAACCCCTATGCCTAAGTTCACATGGTCACAGAACCCACAAGTTGATCACCAAAACATACATCAAGTTGATCACGTGAATATCCCATTGTCACCATAGATAAGCACATGCAAGACATACATTAAGTGTTCTCAAATCCTTAAAGACTCAATCCGATAAGATAACTTCAAAGGGAAAACTCAATCCATTACAAGAAGGTAGAGGGGGAGAAACATCATAAGATCCAACTATAATAGCAAAGCTTGCGGTACATCAAGATGGTGCCAAATCAAGAACACGAGAGAGAGAGAGAGAGAGAGAGATCAAACACATAGCTACTGGTACATACCCTCAGCCCCGAGGGTGAACTACTCCCTCCTCGTCATGGAGAGCGCCAGGATGATGAAAAAGGCCACAGGTGATGATTCCCCCCTCCGGTAGGGAGCAGGAACAGGGTCCCGATTGGTTTTTGGTGGCTACAGAGGCTTGCGGTGGCGAAACTCCCGATCTAGGTTATGTTCTGGAGGTTTGGGGATATATAAGAGCTGTTGGCATTAAGAACAAGTCAGGGGAGTCCACGAGGGGCCCACAAGGTTGGAGGGCGCGCCCTAGGGGGTGGGGGTGCCCTCCACCTTTGTGGAGGCCTCATGACTCCTCTGGTGCATCTTCGGTACTCCGTGGGCTTCTTTTTGTCCAAAAACAATCATCGTAAAGTTTCAGGTCATTTGGACTCTGTTTGATATTCCTTTTCTATATAACTCAAAAACAAGAAAAAACAGAAACTGGCACTTGGCTGTAGGTTAATAGGTTAGTCCCGAAAATCATATAAAATAGCTTATAAATGCATATAAAAAATCCAAGATAGATAATATAATTGCATGGAACAATAAAAAGTTTATAGATACGTTGGAGATGTATCAAGCATCCCCAAGCTTAATTCATCCTCATCCTCGAGTAGGTAAATAATAAAAACAGAATTTTTGATGTGGAATGGTACCTAGCATACTTATCCATGTAATTCTCTCTATTGTGGCATGAATGTTCAGATCCATAAGATTCAAAATAAAAGTTTAATATCGACATAAAAACAATAATACTTCAAGCATACTAACAAGGCAATTATGTCTTCTCCAAATAACATGGCCAAAGAAAGCTTATCCCTGCAAAATCATATAGTCTGGCTATGCTCCATGTTCATCACACAAAATACTCAAATCATGCATAGCCCCGCTGACAAGCCAAGCAATTGTTTCATACTTTTGATGTTCTCAAACCTTTTCAACTTTCACGCAATACATGAGTGTGAGCCATGGACATAGCACTATAGGTGGAATAGAAGGTGGTTGTCGAGAATACAAAAAGAAGGAGATAGTCTCACATCATCTAGGCGTACCAACGGGCTATGGAGATGCCCATCAATGGATATCAATGTGAGTGAGTAGGGATTGCCATGCAACGGATGCACAAGAGCTATAAGTTTATGAAAGCTCAAAAAGAAACTAAGTGGGTGTGCATCCAACTTGCTTGCTCATGAAAACCTAGGGAAATTTGAGGAAGCCCATCGTTGGAATATACATTCTAAGTTCTATAATGAAAACTTCCCACTAGTGTATGAAAGTGACAACATAGGAGACTCTCTATCATGAAGATCATGGTGCTACTCCGAAGCACAAGCGTGGTAAAAGGATAGTAGCATTGCACCTTCTCTATTTTTCTCTCATTTTTTTGGCCTTTCCTCTCTTTTTTCCTCACATGGGACAATTCTCTAATAATGAAGGTCATCACACTTTTATTTACTTCAGAACTCAAGAATTACAACTCGATACTTGGAACAAAATATGACTCTATATGAATGCCTCCGGCGGTGTAATGGGATGTCCAATGAATCAAGAGTGATGTCTCCACCTCCACCTCCACCCGTGCCGCTAGGCTCTCCGGCGATCTCCCTCCCTAGCCACTAATTTCCTCAACCAATCCACTCATCATCTCTGGCGTATCCTTCCCTCCCCAAGGATCACCAACTTCAATGGATCACGACTCTGGTTCCACTCTTGGCTTGGATTTCTCCAAGGGGTTGGCTTTTGCAAGTGAGATCTAGAGATCTTATGGCGTCTCGGTTCATCCCTCAGACGACACGGGTTGTTTCATCATGGTGGTATCTTTTAGTAGGCATGTTTTTTGCCTCTCTAATGATTCGGTGGCAGCGGCGCTAGAGGCAGCTATTGGTGGATCGGCGATTGAGTTCATGGTTTCCAACATACGTGACAAGGTATTCTCATTCCATGTTTCATGCAAAAAAATTTGCCCTCTCTGTTCTTGCTCTTCGATCTTTTGCTTGTGAGCATTTCAAGTGTTTCTTTCAACTTTGGGGCCATGGGGGTCCTAATTGGAGGCGTGAGGTTTTGATTTGGAGAAAGGAATGTGATGCTGAATGGATTTTCATTAGCCCTACTAAACGTCGTGCTACTATTGGCATGATGGCCATGCACAAACCTCCTGTCAAATCTTCCATGAAATCTGCACCAAGTTGCAGGAAGAAACTCTCATTCTCCACATTCCAAACTTATCCTGCTTGCAGGGGTTATCGATACCCTGCCACGCAAAATTGTGTTCACACTGTTCAAGATGCGAGATATGTTGTTAGTCCGCATGAGCGCGTTAGTATTCATTCCTCGCCGGCGCCGGAGCTCCAGTGGACGGTGGCGGATCCTCCGATCTATTTTGGTACGGTATCTGCGCTATCCGTTCGATCAGCGGCAATCTCTCCTGAGTTGGTTCCTCCTTCCTCGGAGCGACCGTTGGGCGGGACTGGGAGTTTTTCAAATCATCATCCTTCTGATCCGCTTCCTCTTGTTGGGCCTATTGAGTCAGTTGGGGCCGTGATTGCCCAGGATAGCCCATCTTCTATGCCTTGCACCACCACTATGGGCTCTCTCAGTACTGAATCCCCCAATGCAGTGCCATGCATCAGCCCTCCAGGCCCAGTCAATGTTGAATCTCCCAATGCGCAGCAAGTCAGTCAAGATCGCCAATTATCACACTCCGGGATTTTGGGCTATTCGGTTGAAGATTGGGATGGACTTTCTTCTATGGTTGATCAAATGACGTTCAAAGTTTGGAAATGCCACAATTGTTTTTCAATGGCACATATCACCTCCAGTTGCACCAATCAGACGCGTTGTCGCCGTTGTTTTCGGAAAGGCCACAGGGCAAAATCTTGCACAGGATCTGCACCGGCTGGAGGTTTTAGGTGGGTCCCGCGTGTCATTGAGGATTCAGCCGCCAACCATCCTGACACCCCTCCACCGACTTTGCTGCTTGACGCCTCGAGTTCCCTCCAACCTACTGTGCCTGCCTGCCCATTGTTACATCCCGTCGGTGAATTACATCTAGCTTCGTCCTCTGCACCTTTTTCATCTCCATCTCCGCCACCCCCATTACCACCATCGCCTCCAGCTCTGCCATCCGCTCCATGCCCAGATACGCCACTGCCTCCATCCTCAACACCTACGCCACTGCCGCACATGCCTACGTCGGTTTTGCCGGAGATGGCCAACTTTGAGTTGGACCCCATGCAGTATGTGCCCCCAGGTTTTGAGATCATCGATGGAGGGTCACTCCGTCTCCCTCGCACCTTCTTCGCCCAACTGCTGCACCGGACAGAAGACATGAGGAGTATGCTATTGGCATTGTCAAACTAGAGCCGCTTCCAGAGGAGATCCCCCTCTACCGTAACATGGTTAGTGATTTTGTGGTTAATCAGTTCGGGAGAGATGTTCTTGATGCTCAGCCTTGGATTCAGGGAGTTGGACTGTTCCGTTTCCACAGTGCAGTCTCTAGGCAAGTTATGGTGGATCATCCACCCTTTGATCTGGGCAATGATCACTTTGTTCATTTTATTCCGCATGATGAGGGGATCAACTATAGAGCTGCTCAGGGGTTTCGCTGTGGTTGGGTCATGCTTTTGGGTGTACCTCTTGATTATCGTCGGCCGCAATACATTGCCGATGTGATTAGTACTTTCGGATGCTTCCATACTTGGAATCAAACGGATCAACTTATGGTGCGGACCCTTGCTTATGTAGCCTTCCCCGCTCCTTCCATGGTTCCTCGGGATGTCGTCTATCATGAGTTTGGTGATTTTGGTGCTACTAGTGTTTCATGGACTGCTCCAGTATACATTCTCTCTGCGGATTTTGCGGATGTGTTGCCTGCTAACGAAGACCCGATGCCTTTTGATGGGAACCCACACCCCCTCCCTGGCCATATGCAATTCAACAACCACAACTGGGTTATGCCAGAGTTCCCTGAGTTAGGATGGAATGATGTGCCTCCGCCTACTGCTGGTTTTGACATGGACCATGCTAATGCTTTTCATGGTAATGCTGCTAAGCCAATGGAACCTGAAGAAATTGTTCAGTCTCAGGAGTCCATGGTGCTGCAAGTCTCTGAGGATTCTGTCAATGCTGCCAATGATCATGCTGCCTTACCCAATGCTGCTCTTGCTCCCTTTCTGCTGCATGCTTCCCAACTACCAGCTCAGCAGGTTCTGCATATTGGACAGGTTTTGACTGTCTTTGGGCCAGTTCTGCCTCCTCAGATGCAATGGACACGCACCTTTAGTAAGTTCATGCAATGTTTTGACGCTTCATCCATTCCTAGGCCTCTTCAGATTCCTGTATTTTCATTTATCAAGCAACCTTGGAGTTATAGTCTCACTGATGAAGCTTTGGAGTTCAGTCTGCTGCCACCACCATCTGCTTCTCTGAATGTTATTATGTCATCACCTGCCAAGCATCTGGTTGCTCGTGCTCTCTGCTTTGATGAGCCTTTTGAGTTGTCTGAACCTGTTACTGAGAAATTTTAGTTATCGTAGGAACCATGGCTACTGAACGTTATCGTAGGAACACTATCTCCTCCATTAAAAATACTGCTGGCGAGGTGGTGACTGATCATCAACAGCTTGCCTCCATGTTCTGGTCTGATTTCAGATTCCGCATGGGGCAGTCCAAGGGCATTAGCATGCAGTTTGATCTTGACAGGCTTCTGTCTAGATTTGTTGGGCTTGAGGCTCTTTCAAGGCCTTTCACACAGGAAGAGGTGGATGATGTCATTAAGCATATGCCCACAGATCGTGCCCCTGGGCCGGACGGGTTCACTGGTCTCTTTCTGAAGAGATGCTGGGGTATTCTTAAGAAGGATCTTATGAGTTTGGTTACTGAATTTTATGAAGGAAAGTGCAATTTGGAGTGTCTTAACACCTCTCTGATTACCCTCATCCCTAAGAAGTTAAGCCCTGAGTTTGTTGGTGACTTTAGGCCAATTTGACTAAGAAATACTTGCTTAAAATTCTTAACCAAGCTCCTGGTGAATCGGTTGCAGAAAGTAATTCTCCAATGCATCCACCGTAACCAATATGGTTTCCTCAAGTGTTGTTCTATACAGGATTGTCTTGCCTGGTGTTTTGAATATTTACACCAATGCAAAGCTTCTAAGAGGCCCATTGTTTTATTAAAGCTGGATTTCACTAAAGCTTTTGATACGATTGAACACGAAGCTATTCTCAGAATTCTTCAGTCTAATTGTTTTGATGAGCGCTAGAATGGATGGGTTTGCAGCTTGCTTTCTTCTGGGTCTTCATCGGTTCTTCTTAATGGTGTCCCTGGCCAGCACTTCAAATGTAAAAGTGGAGTTCGTCAAGGTGATCCTTTATCGCCTCTACTATTTGTTATTGCAGTGGATTAACTACAATCTGTAGTAAATGACATGTGCAGCCGTAATATCCTCACCTTGCCAATCCCGACAAGATCCAATGATTACCCAATTGTCCAGTACGCGGATGACACTTTGATTGTTCTACCTGCTGTTGATAGCCAATTAATTGCTCTCAGAGATATGCTGCAGAAGTTTGTTGAGTCCACGGGCCTGCGTGTTAACTTCAGTAAATCCTCCCTGATCCCAATGAACTTGTCTACAGAGGAAGGAGTCAGAATTGCCTCTTTATCAGGATGCTCTGTTGGCTCAATGCCTTTCACGTACCTTGGTTTACCCATGGGCACGTCCAGGCCGACCATTTACGATCTAATGCCTCTAGTTGATCAAATTGAGCGAAGATTATCTGCTTCGTCTTGTCTTCTTAATCAGGGCAGTAGATTGCAACTTCTTCATTCAGTCCTCACTTCAATGCCAATATATTTCCTCTGCTCTTTATCCCTTCCGCAGGGTATCCTCAAGCAGATCGAATGGATTGAAGGACAATGTCTCTGGAGAGGGAACACTGATAATCCTCGTCAATCTCTTGCTGCATGAGATTTGGTTTGTCGACCAAAAAAGCATGGTGGCCTGGGTGTCACACATTTGGGAGTTCAGAATGAAGCCCTCCTGATGAAGCATTTGTTCAAGTTTTTCAACAAGAGAGATGTCCCATAGGTTGAGCTTATTTGGGATTCTTATTATCACTCATCACCTCCACAAGTTACTCAACTTTGTGGCTCCTTTTGGTGGCGTGACGTGCTGAACCTCTATGACAAGTTCTGTCGGTTAGCCACTCCACGGGTGCATGCAGGAGACAGGGTGGAGTTCTGGCTTGATCGTTGGCAAATCAATAATAGAGTGATTACCCTTAAGGATCGTTTTCCTAGACGTCACTCTTTTGCCATTGATGATATGATCTCAGTCAAGGATTTCTTTGGTTACCAATCAATGGTTGAGGGTTTTCATCTTCCCTTCTCGACAGAAGCATATATGGAACTGTCCCAACTTCAGGTTTTGTTGGATCCCATCAGATTGGACCCAAATAAGAAAGATATTTGGAAATGGCCATCTAAATCTGGGGAGTATCAGTCTAAGCTATATTATGAGTTCACCTTCTCTCACTTGGGGACCGATCCAATCTTTAAATAGATTTGGAAATGTTCCTGTACTCTCAAGATCAAAGTGTTTGGGTGGCTTTTGTTGATGGATCACCTTAATACTAGAGACATGATGCAAAGGAGACATTGGCATATCCAAGATGATACTTGCGTTCTTTGCCAGACTTCCATGCATGAAGACAGAATTCACCAACTTTTCTCCTGCAACTTTAGCCAGAGAGTTTGGAATTATCTTGGAATTTCATGGAAGGATCTACCCAACCAGTCCACCTTCGTGATGGCCTCAACTTCTAAGAAAGAATTCAATAAACCTTTCTTTTCTGAGCTAGTTTTTACTGCAACATGGAATATCTGTACACAGAGGAATAGGAAAATCTTCAGAAATGAAGATCGTAGCTTTAGATCTTGGAGGAGAATTTTGTGCATGACCTCTCTCTCTCTTAGCTCATAGAATCAAATGTAAATACAGGGATAGCCTGTTAACTTGGATAGCCTCCCTCCCCTAGTTCCCTTTGTAAGTGTTGTAATTAAATTTTCTTTATTTCCTTCCCCTTTTGTACAGTGAACTTTTCTTTTTATGAATAAAGAGCTGTGAGGCTGTTGCCTTGCAGTACATAGTCAAAAAAATGAATCAAGAGTGACATGTATGAAAGAATTATGAATGGTGGCTTTGCCACAAATACGATGTCAGCTACATGATCATGCATGGCAATATGACAATGATGGGTCATGTCATAATAAATGGAAAGGTGGAAAGTTGCATGGCAATATATCTCGGAATGGCTATGGAAATGCCATAATAGGTAGGTATGGTGGCTGTCTTGAGGAAGGTATATGGTGGGTTTATGGTACCGGCGAAAATTGCGCGGTACAAGAGACGCTAGCAATGGCGGAAAGGTGAGAGTGCGTATAATCCATGGACACAACATTAGTCATAAAGAACTCACATACTTATTGCAAAAATCTATTAGTCATCGAAACAAAGTACTACGCGCATGCTCCTAGGGGATAGATTGGCAGGAAAAGACCATCGCTCGTCCCCGACGGGCACTCATAAGGAAGACAATCAAAAAATATCTCATGCCCCAACTTTGTTACAAAAAGGTTCACCATAAGTGCATGCTACGGGACTCACGAACCTTAACACAAGTATTTCTCAAATTCACAATTACTCACTAGCATGACTCTAATGTCACCATCTTCATATCTCAAAACAATCATAAGGAATCGATCTTCTCATAGTATTCAAGGCACTTTATATATGAAAGTTTTTATTATATCCCTCTTGGATGCCTATCATATTAGGACTAATTTTATAACGAAAGCAAATTACCATGTAGTTTTTAAAGACTCTCAAAATAATATAAGTGAGGTATGAGAGTTCATCAATTTCTATAAAATAAAACCACCGTCGTGCTCTAAAAGATATAAGTAAAGCAGTAGAGCAAATGACAAACTACTCCAAAAGATATAAGTGAAGATCAATGAGTAGTTGAATAATTATGTAACTATGTGAAGACTCTCTAACATTTAAGAATTTCAGATCTTGGGATATTATTCAAACAGAAAGCAAAACAAAATAAAATAAAATGACGCTCCAAGCAAAACACACATCATGTGGTGAATAAAAATATTGCTCCAAATAAGGTTACCGATGAACGAAGATGAAAGAGGGGATGCCATCTGGGCATTCCCAAGCTTAGGCTCTTGGTTGTCCTTTAATATTAGCTTTGGGTGCCTTGGGCATCCCCAAGCTTAGGCTCTTGCCACTCCTTATTCCGTAGTCCATCGAAACTTCACCCAAAACTTGAAAACTTCACAACACAAAACTCAACATAAAATCTCATAAGCTCCGTTAGTATAAGAAAATAAATCACCACTTTTGTTCCTGTTGTGAACTCATTATTTATTTATATTGGTGTAATATCTATTGTATTCCAACTTCTTATGGTTCATACCCTCCCCCGATATTACTCATAGATTCATCAAAATAAGCAAACAACACATAGAAAACAGAATCTGTTAAAAACATAACAGTCCATAGCAATCTGGATATTTCAAATACTTCTGTAACCCCAAAAATCATGAGGGATAAATAAGTCCTAAGAAAAAAAATTATTAATCCTCTGCAAAAAGAATTAGTATTTTATCACGCCTCTGCTAAAAATGAGAATTGTTTTCCTGAGAACAAAAGTTTCCATTTTCAGCAAGATCAAAACAACTATCACTGTAAGCTATCCCGAAGGTCTTACTTGGCACTTTATTGAAACAAAAGCTATAAAGCATGATTACCACAGTAGATTAAACATGGGAACACACCAAAAAAGTAGGTATAAATATTGGGTTGTCTCCCAACAAGCGCTTTTCTTTAATGCCTTTTAGCTAGGCATGATGATTTCAATGATGCTCACATAAAAGGTAAGAATTGAAACGAAAAGAGAGCATCATGAAGCATATGACAAGCACATTTAAGTCTAACCCACTTCCTATGCATAGGGATTTTGTGAGAAAATAACTTAAGGGAACAAGAATCATATTGCATAGGAAGGTAAAGCAAGCAAGACTTCAAGATTTTCAACATGTAGAGAGGCAACTTGATATTATTGCAACTTCTACAAGCATATCTTCCTTCCTCATAATAATTTTCAGTAGCATCATGAATGAATTCAACAATATAACCATCACATAAAGCATTCTTTTCATGATGCATAAGCATAGAAATTTTATTACTCTCCACATAAGCAAATTTATTCTCATCAATAGTAGTGGGAGCAAACTCAATAAAATAACTATCATGGGATTGAAAATTGAAATCAAGATGGCAAGTTTCATGGTTATTATTATTCTTAGCATACATATCATCATAATAATAATCATAGATAGGAGGCATTCTTTCATCATAGTAAATTTGCTCATCAAAACTTGGGGGACAAAAAGTATCATCTTCGTCAAACATAGCATCCCCAAGCGTGTGGCTTTGCATATCATTAGCATCATGGATATTCAAAGAATTCAAACTAACAACATTGCAATCATGCTCATCATTCAAATATTTAATGCCAAACATTTTATGAACTTCTTCTTCTAACACTTGAGCACAATTTTCCTTTCCACCATTTTCACGGAAGACATTAAAAAGATGAAGCATATGAGGCAACCTCAATTCCATTTTTTTGTAGTTCTATTTTATAGACTAAACTAGCGATAAAACAAGAAACTAAAATATTCGATTGCAAGATCTAAACATATACCTTCAAGCACTAACCTCCCCGGCAACGGCGCCAGAAAAGAGCTTCATTGACGGGATGTGAGTGCCGCTTACCAAGCCTCCCTGGCAACGGCGCCAGAAAAGAGCTTCATGTCTACTACGCAACCTTCTTCTTGTAGACGTTGTTGGGCCTCCAAGTGCAGAGGTTTGTAGGACAGTAGCAAATTTCCCTCAAGTGGATGACCTAAGGTTTATCAATCTGTGGGAGGCGTAGGATGAAGATGGTCTCTCTGAAACAACCCTGCAACCAAATAACAAAAAGTCTCTTGTGTCCCCGACACACCCAATACAATGGTAAATTGTATAGGTGCACTAGTTCGGCGAAGAGATGGTGATACAAGTGTAATATGGATGGTTGATATAGGTTTTTGTAATATTAAAATATAAAAACAGCAACGTAGCAAGAGGTAAAAGTGAGCTAAAATAGTATTGCAATGCTTAGAAACAAGGCCTAGGGTTCATACTTTCACTAGTGCAAGTTCTCTCAACAATGATAACATAACTAGATCATATAACAATCCCACCACATGCAACAAAGAGTCACTCCAAAGTCACTAATAGCGGAGAACAAACGAAGAGTTTATTGTAGGGTACGAAACCACCTCCAAGTAATTCTTTCTGATCAATCTATTGAGCTATTCCTATAAGTGTCACAAACAGCCCTAGATTCCGTAGTAAATTAACACCTTAAGATACACATCAACCAAAACCCTAATGTCACCTAGATACTCCAATGTCACCACAAGTATCCGCGGGTTTGATTATACGATATGCATCACACAATCACATATTCATCTATTCAAACCAACACAAAGAACTTCAAAGAGTGCCCTAAAGTCTCTACTGGAGAGTCAAGACGAAAACGTGTGCAAACCCCTATGCCTAAGTTCAGATGGTCACCACACCCTCAAGTTTATCACCAAATCATACATCAAGTAGATCACATGAATATCCCATCATCACCACAGATAACCACATGCAAGACATACATCAAGTGTTCTCAAATCCTTAAAGACTCAATCCGATAAGATAACTTCAAAGGGAAAACTCAATCCGTTACAAGAAGGTAGAGGGGGAGAAACATCATAAGATCCAACTATAATAGCAAAGCTCGAGGTACATCAAGATCGTGCCAAATCAAGAAAACGAGAGAGAGAGAGAGAGAGAGAGATCAAACACATAGCTACTAGTACATACCCTCAGCCCCGAGGGTGAACTACCCCCTTCTCATCATGGAGAGCGCCGGGATGATGAAGATGGCCACCGGTGATGATTCCCCCCTTCGGCAGGGTGCCGGAACAGGGCCCCGATTGGTTTTTGGTGGCTACAGAGTCTTGCGGCGGAGGAACTCCTGATCTAGGTTCTGTTCTGGAGGTTTGGGGACATATAAGTGGTGTTGGCATTAAGAACAAGTTAGGGGAGTCCACGAGGGGCCCACAAGGTCGGAGGGCATGCCCTAGGGGGTGGGGGTGCCCTCCACCCTTGTGGAGGCCTCGAGACTCCTCTGGTGCATCTCCTGTACTCCATGGGCTTCTTTTGGTCCAAAAACAATCATCGTAAAGTTTCAGGTCATTTGGACTCCGTTTGATATTCCTTTTCTGTAAAACTCAAATACAAGGAAAAAAATAGAAACTGACACTGGCACTGGGCTCTAGGCTAATAGGTTAGTCCCAAATATCATATAAAATAGCATATAAATGCATATGAAACATCCAAGATAGATAATATAATAGCATGGAACAATCAAAAATTATAGATACGTTGGAGATGTATCACTCCACATGAGAATGATGAATGCCTTCTCAATTTAAATGCGCCATGAGATGATCTACCCACTACTTTGATCGCACCACTCATTTTAGAGGACTATGTTGATGATTTGACTTTGCCATGTAATCAAACAACTACAATATCAACAAATGTTGAGTGCACCCATTGAATTAACTGTGAAAGAACCATGTGAATCAGGGATTAAATCGGATTTGGATCAAATACGTTTGAAAATAATTGTGCCAATATTTAATCATTTTGATATGACCTCTAATCTTGGTGATGATTTTGTGTGAAATGACTTATTGCATGTTTGCTTATTTAAGAATTTTGTAGCATGTAAATTGGATGCAAGTAAAGTTTATTCACCATTGTGGATGGTTTAATGATGAACATGGTCAATCTTTTGATATGAATAAGAGCTTCACTTATGTGTGCAAAGTGAGTTGCAATATTTGAAGGAAATATGCCCCAGAGGCAATAATAAAGTTATTATTTTATTTCCTTATATCATGATAAATGTTTATTATTCATGCTAGAATTGTATTATCCGGAAACATAATACTTGTGTGAATACATAGACAAACTAAACGTCACTAGTGTGCCTCTACTTGACTAGCTCGTTAATCAAAGATGGTTATGTTTCCTAACCATAGACATGTGTTGTAATTTGATTAACGGGATCACATCATTAGGAGAATGATGTGATTGACATGACCCATTCCATTAGCTTAGCACCCGATCGTTTAGTATGTTGCTATTGCTTTCTTCATAACTTATACATGTTCCTATGAATATGAGATTATGTAACTCTCATTTACCAGAGGAACACTTTGTGTGCTACCAAACATCATAACGTAACTGGGTGATTATAAAGGAGCTCTATAGGTGTCTCCAAAGGTACATGTTGGGTTGGCGTATTTCGAGATTAGGATTTGTCACTCCGATTGTCGGAGAGGTATCTCTGGGCCCTGTCGGTAATACACATCACATAAGCCTTGCAAGCATTGCAACTAATGAGTTAGTTGCGAGATAATGTATTACGAAACGAGTAAAGAGACTTGCCGGTAACGAGATTGAACTAGGTATTGAGATACCAATGATCGAATCTCGGGCAAGTAACATACCGATGACAAAGGGAACAAAGTATGTTGTTATGCGGTCTGACCGATAAAGATCTTCGTAGAATATGTGGGAGCCAATATGAGCATCCAGGTTCCGCTATTGGTTATTGACCGGAGACATGTCTCGGTCATGTCTACATTGTTCTCGAACCCGTAGGGTCCACACGCTTAATGTTACAATGACAGTTTCATTATGAGTTTATATATATTGATGAACCGAAGTTTGTTCGGAGTCCCGGATGTGATCACGGACATGACGAGGAGTCTCGAAATGGTCGAGACATAAAGATTGCTATATTGCAAGCCTATGTTTGGACATCGGAAGTGTTCCGGGTGAAATCGGCATTTTACCGAAGTACCGGGAGGTTACCGGAACCCCCTGGTAACCTAATGGGCCTTTATGGGCCTAGTGGAGGAAGAGGAGAGGAGGCCTAGGGGCTGCCGCGCGCCCATCCCCCCCCCAAGTCCTAATTGGACAAGGAGGGGGGCGGCGCCCCCCCCCCCCCCCCTTTCCTTTCTTCCCTCTCCTCCTTCCCCCCAAGTCCTAATCCAACTAGGGAAAGGTGGGGAGTCCTACTCCCGGTAGGAGTAGGACTCCTCCGGCGCGCCTCCTCCTAGGGCCGGCCGCACCCCCCCCCCCACTTTGCTCCTTTATATACGGAGGCAGGGGCACCTCTAGACACACAAGTTGATCCTCGTGATCGTTTTCTTTGCCGTGTGCGGTGCCCCCTTCCACCATACTCCTTGATAATATTGTAGCAGTGCTTAGGCGAATCCCTGCGACGGTAGAACATCAAGATCGTCACCACGCCGTCGTGCTGACGGAACTCTTCCTTGACGCTTTGCTGGATCGGAGTCCGGGGATCGTCATCGAGCTGAATGTGTGCTAAAACTCGGAGGTGCCGTAGTTTTGGTGCTTGATCGGTCGGGCCGTGAAGACGTACGACTACATCAACCACGTTGTCATAACGCTTTCGCTGTCGGTCTACGAGGGTATGTAGACAACACTCTCCCCTCTCGTTGCTATGCATCACCATGATCTTGCGTGTGTGTAGGAAATTTTTTGAAATTACTACGTTCCTCAACAGTGGTATCAGAGCCTAGGTTTTATGTGTTGATGTTATATGCACGAGTAGAACACAAGTGAGTTGTGGGCGATATAAGTCATACTGCTTACCAGCATGTCAGACTTTGGTTTGGCGGTATTGTTGGATGAAGCGGCACGGATCGACATTACGCGTACACTTACGCGAGACTGGTTCTACCGACGTGCTTTGCACACAGGTGGATGGCGGGTGTTAGTTTCTCCAACTTTAGTTGAACCGAGTGTGGCTACGCCCGGTCCTTGCGAAGGTTAAAACAGCACCAACTTGACAAACTATCGTTGTGGTTTTGATGCGTAGGTAAGATTGGTTCTTGCTTAAGCCCGTAGCAGCCACGTAAAACTTGCAACAAACAAAGTAGAGGATGTCTAACTTGTTTTTGCAGGGCATGTTGTGATGTGATATGGTCAAGACATGATACTAAATTTTATTGTATGAGATGATCATGTTTTGTAACCGAGTTATCGGCAACTGGCAGGAGCCATATGGTTGTCGCTTTATTGTATGCAATGCAATTGCATTGTAATGCTTTACTTTATCACTAAGCGGTAGCGATAGTCGTGGAAGCATATGATTGGCGAGACGACAACGATGCTACGATGGTGATCAAAGTGTCGCGCCGGTGACGATGGTGATCATGATGGTGCTTCAAAGATGGAGATCACAAGCACAAGATGATGATGGCCATATCATATCACTTATATTGATTGCATGTGATGTTTATCTTTTATGCATCTTATCTTGCTTTGATTGACAGTAGCATTTTAAGATGATCTCTCACTAATTATCAAGAAGTGTTCTCCCTGAGTATGCACCGTTGCGAAAGTTCTTCGTGCTGAGACACCACGTGATGATCGGGTGTGATAGGCTCTACGTTCAAATACAACGGGTGCAAAACAGTTGCACACACGGAATACTCAGGTTATACTTGACGAGCCAAGCATATAAAGATATGGCCTCGGAACACGGAGACCGAAAGGTCGAGCGTGAATCATATAGTAGATATGATCAACATAGTGATGTTCACCAATGAAACTACTCCATCTCACGTGATGATCGGACATGGTTTAGTTGATTTGGATCACGTGATCACTTAGAGGATTAGAGGGATGTCTATCTAAGTGGGAGTTCTTTAGTAATATGATTAATTGAACTTAAATTTATCATGAACTTAGTACCTGATAGTATCTTACTTTTTTATGTTTGATTGTAGATAGATGGCCCGTGCTGTTGTTTCGTTGAATTTTAATGCGTTCCTTGAGAAAGCAAAGTTGAAAGATGATGGTAGCAATTACACGGACTGGGTCCGTAACTTGAGGATTATCCTCATTGCTGCACAGAAGAATTACGTCCTGGAAGCACCGCTGGGTGCCAGACCTGCTGCTGGAGCAACACCAGATGTTATGAACGTCTAGCAGAGCAAAGCTGATGACTACTCGATAGTTCAGTGTGCCATGCTTTACGGCTTAGAATCGGGACTTCAACGAGGTTTTGAACGTCATGGAGCATATGAGATGTTCCAGGAGTTGAAGTTAATATTTCAAGCAAATGCCCGGATTGAGAGATATGAAGTCTCCAATAAGTTCTATAGCTGCAAGATGGAGGAGAACAGTTCTGTCAGTGAGCATATACTCAAAATGTCTGGGTATAATAATCACTTGATTCAATTGGGAGTTAATCTTCCAGATGATTGCGTCATTGACAGAATTCTCCAATCACTTCCACCTAGCTACAAGAGCTTCGTGATGAACTATAATATGCAAGGGATGAATAAGACAATTCCCGAGCTCTTCGCAATGCTGAAAGCTGTGGAGGTAGAAATCAAAAAGGAGCATCAAGTGTTGATGGTCAACAAGACCACTAGTTCCAAGAAAAAGGGCAAAGGGAAGAAGAAGGGGAACTTCAAAAAGAACAACAAGCAAGTTGCTGCTCAGGAGAAGAAACCAAAATCTATACCTAAGCCTGAAACTGAGTGCTTCTACTGCAAGCACACTGGTCACTGGAAGCGGAACTGCCCCAAGTATTTGGCGGATAAGAAGGATGGCAAGGTGAACAAAGGTATATGTGATATACATGTTATTGATGTGTACCTTACTAATGCTCGCAGTAGCACCTGGGTATTTGATACTGGTTCTGTTGCTAATATTCGCAACTCGAAATAGGGACTATGGATTAAGCGAAGATTGGCTAAGGACGAGGTGACGATGCGCGTGGGAAATGGTTCCAAAGTCGATGTGATCGCGGTCGGCACGCTACCTCTACATCTACCTTCGGGATTAGTATTAGACCTAAATAATTGTTATTTGGTGCCAGCGTTGAGCATGAATATTATATTTGGATCTTGTTTAATGCGAGACGGTTATTCATTTAAATCAGAGAATAATGGTTGTTCTATTTATATGAGTAATATCTTTTATGGTCATGCACCCTTGAAGAGTGGTCTATTCTTATTAAATCTCGATAGTAGTGACACACATATCCATAATGTTGAAACCAAATGATGCAGAGTTGATAATGATAGTGCAACTTATTTGTGGCACTACCGTTTAGGTCATATCGGTATAAATCGCATGAAGAAACTCCGTACCGATGGACTTTTGGAACCACTTGATTATGAATCACTTGGTACTTGCGAACCGTGCCTTATGGGCAAGATGACCAAAACACCGTTCTCCGGTACTATGGAGAGAGCAATAGATTTGTTGGAAATCATACATACAGATGTATGTGGTCCGATCAATGTTGAGGCTCGTGGCGGATATCGTTATTTTCTCACCTTCACAGATGACTTAAGCATATATGGGTATATCTACTTAATGAAACATAAGTCAGAAACATTTGAAAAGTTCAAAGAATTTCAGAGTGAAGTTGAAAATCATCGTAACAAGAAAATAAAATTCCTACGATCTGATCATGGAGGAGAATATTTGAGTTACGAGTTTGGTGAACATTTGAAACAATGCGGAATAGTTTCGCAACTCACGCCACCCGGAACACCACAACGTAATGGTGTGTCCGAACGTCGTAATCGTACTTTACTAGATATGGTGCGATCTATGATTTCTCTTACTGATTTACTGCTATCGTTTTGGGGTTATGCTTTAGAGACGGCCACATTCACATTAAATAGGGCACCATCAAAATCTGTTGAGACGACGCCTTATGAACTGTGGTTTGGCAAGAAACCAAAGTTGTCATTTCTGAAAGTTTGGGGCTGCGATGCTTATGTGAAAAAGCTTCAACCTGATAAGCTCGAACCCAAATCAGAAAAATGTGTCTTCATAGGATATCAAAAGGAAACTATTGGATACACCTTCTATCAAAGATCCGAAGGCAAGACTTTTGTTGCGAAATTCGGAAACTTTCTAGCGAAGGAGTTTCTCTCGAAAGAAGTGAGTGGGAGGAAAGTAGAACTTGATGAGGTAACTATACCTGCTCCCTTATTGGAAAGTAGTATATCACAGAAACCAGTTTCTGTGACACCTACACCAATTAGTGAGGAAGCTAATGATGATGATTATGAAACTTCAGAACAACATACTACTGAACCTCATAGATCAACCAGAATATGATCCGCACCAGAGTGGTATGGTAATCCTGTTCCGGAAGTCATGCTACTAGATCATGATGAACCTACGAACTATGGAGAAGCGATGGTGAGCCCAGATTGCGCAAAATGGCTTGAAGCCATGAAATCTGAGATGGGATCCATGTATGAGAACAAAGTATGGACTTTGGTTGACATGCCCAATGATCGGCAAGCAATTGAGAATAAATGGATCTTCAAGAAGAAGACTGACGCTAACGGTAATGTTACTGTCTACAAAGCCCGACTTGTCACAAAAGGTTTTCTACAAGTTCAAGGGATTGACTATGATGAGACCTTCTCACCCGTAGCGATGCTTAAGTCTGTCCGAATCATGTTAGCAATTGCCGCATTTTATGATTATGAAATATGGCAGATGGATGTCAAAACTGCATTCCTGAATAGATTTCTGGAAGAAGAGTTGTATATGATGCAGCCAGAAGGTTTTGTCGATCCAAAGGGAGCTAACAAAGTGTGCAAGCTCCAGCGATCTATTTATGGACGGGTGCAAGCCTCTCGGAGTTGGAATAAACGCTTTGATAGTGTAATCAAAGCATTTGGTTTTGTACAGACTTTTGGAGAAGCCTGTATTTACAAGAAAGTGAGTGGGAGCTCTGTAGCATTTCTGATATTATATGTAGATGACATATTACTAATCGGAAATGATATAGAATTTCTGGATAGCGTAAAGGGATACTTGAATAAGAGTTTTTCAATGAAAGACCTCGGTGAAGCTGCTTACATATTGGGCATTAAGATCTATAGAGATAGATCAAGACGCTTAATTGGACTTTCACAAAGCACATACCTTGACAAAGTTTTGAAGAAGTTCAAAATGGATCAAGAAAAGAAAGGATTCTTGCCTGTGTTACAAGGTGTGAAATTGAAAAAGACTCAATGCCCGACCACTGCAGAAGATAGAGAGAAAATGAAAGATGTTCCCTATGCTTCAGCCATAGGCTCTATCATGTATGCAATGCTGTGTACCAGACCTGATGTGTGTCTTGCTATAAGTCTAGCAGGGAGGTACCAAAGTAATCCAGGAGTGGATCACTGGACAGCGGTCAAGAACATCCTGAAATACCAGAAAAGGACTAAGGATATGTTTCTCGTATATGGAGGTGACAAAGAGCTCATCGTAAATGGTTACGTTGATGCAAGCTTTGACACTGATCTGGACGATTCTAAATCGCAAACCGGATACGTGTTTACATTAAATGGTGGTGCTGTCAGTTGGTGCAGTTCTAAACAAAGCATTGTGGCAGGATCTACATGTGAAGCGGAGTACATAGCTTCTTCGGAAGCAGCAAACGAAGGAGTCTGGATGAAAGAGTTCATATCCGATCTAGGTGTCATACCTAGTGCATCGGGTCCAATGAAAATCTTTTGTGACAATACTGGTGCAATTGCCTTGGCAAAGGAATCTAGATTTCACAAGAGAACCAAGCACATCAAGAGACGCTTCAATTCCATCCGGGATCTAGTCTAGGTGGGAGACATAGAGATTTGCAAGATACATACGGATCTGAATGTAGCAGACCCATTGACTAAGCCTCTTCCACGAGCAAAACATGATCAGCACCAAAGCTCCATGGGTGTTGGAATCATTACTTTGTAATCTAGATTATTGACTCTAGTGCAAGTGGGAGACTGAAGGAAATATGCCCTAGAGGAAATAATAAAGTTATTATTTTATTTCCTTATATCATGATAAATGTTTATTATTCATGCTAGAATTGTATTATCCAGAAACATAATACTTGTGTGAATACATAGACAAACTAAACGTCACTAGTGTGCCTCTACTTGACTAGCTCGTTAATCAAAGATGGTTATGTTTCCTAACCATAGACATGTGTTGTCATTTGATTAACGGGATCACATCATTAGGAGAATGATGTGATTGACATGACCCATTCCATTAGCATAGCACCCAATCGTTTAGTATGTTGCTATTGCTTTCTTCATAACTTATACATGTTCCTATGACTATGAGATTATGCAACTCTCGTTTACCGGAGGAACACTTTGTGTGCTACCAAACGTCACAACGTAACTGGGTGATTATAAAGGAGCTCTACAGGTGTCTCCAAAGGTACATGTTGGGTTGGCATATTTCAAGATTAGGATTTGTCACTCTGATTGTCGGAGAGGTATCTTTGGGCCCTCTCGGTAATACACATCACATAAGCCTTGCAAGCATTGCAACTAATAAGTTAGTTGCAAGATAATGTATTACAAAACGAGTAAAGAGACTTGCCGGTAACGAGATTGAACTAGGTATTGAGATACCAGCGATCGAATCTTCGGCAAGTAACATACCGATGGCAAAGGGAACAAAGTATGTTGTTATGCGGTCTGACCGATAAAGATCTTCGTAGAATATGTGGGAGCCAATATGAGCATCCAGGTTCCACTCTTGGTTATTGACCGGAGACATGTCTCGGTCATGTCTACATTGTTCTCGAACCCGCAGGGTCCGCACGCTTAACGTTACAATGACAGTTTCATTATGAGTTTATATATTTTGATGAACCGAAGTTTGTTCGGAGTCCCGGATGTGATCACGGACATGACGAGGAGTCTCGAAATTGTCGAGACAGAGAGATTGATATACTGGAAGCCTATGTTTGGACATCGGAAGTGTTCCGGGTGAAATCGGCATTTTACCGGAGTACCGGGAGGTTACCGGAACCCCCCGGTAACCTAATGGGCCTTTATGGGCCTAGTGGAGGAAGAGGAGAGGAGGCCTAGGGGCTGCCGCGCGCCCCTCCCCCCCCCCCAAGTCCGAATTGGACAAGGAGGGGGGCGGCGCCCCCCCTTTCCTTTCTTCCCTCTCCTCCTTCCCCCCAAGTCCTAATCCAACTAGGGAAAGGTGGGGAGTCCTACTCCCCGTAGGAGTAGGACTCCTCCGGCACGCCTCCTCCTAGGGCCGGCGGCACCCCCCCCCCCTTTGCTCCTGTATATACGGAGGAAGGGGGCACCTCTAGACACACAAGTTGATCCTCGTGATCGTTTTCTTAGCCGTGTGCAGTGCCCCCTTCCACCATACTCCTCGATAATATTGTAGCAGTGCTTAGGCGAAGCCCTGCGACGGTAGAACATCAAGATCGTCTCCACGCTGTCATGCTGGCAGAACTCTTCCCCGACACTTTGCTGGATCGGAGTCCGCGGATCGTCATCGAGCTGAACGTGTGCTGAAACTCGGAGGTGCCGTAGTTTCGGTGCTTGATCGGTCGGGCCGTGAAGACGTACGACTACATCAACCGCGTTGTCATAACGCTTCCGCTGTCGGTCTACGAGGGTACGTAGACAACACTCTCCCCTCTTGTTGCTATGCATCACCATGATCTTGCGTGTGCGTAGGAATTTTTTTGAAATTACTACGTTCCTCAACAATATTTTCATGCCATCTACTTCTTGTGATAATATTTTGGCTTTATATTTTATGAACTATGAAAGTTACTCATGTATACATGTGTCATATGTGCAAAAACCAATGGAAATAAAAAATGGATGACATATACCTATACAACATGTACACCTTGTCTCTTTTGTTACCCACGTTTCATACTAAGAAACGCCTAGGACGGCTTTGTTTTCAAGAAGGGGAGGATGATGAGGACATGGCTACCTTGGATATGACAAAAAAAATGTTGCATAGATGCACATTTTTTAGGTGATTTATATAAGGATTATGCAATAATTTATTTATGTTATCCATTAAAAAAATACTTCATCTATTTTTATTTCATGCCTAAATGCAGAATTGTTGAACACTTGTATAAATTACGTGTGAAGACAAAGGTAAAGGAAATGATTAGGTGTTATTCAGGAAGTCATCTCGCGTCAAAGGAAATGACTGTTTTCTGTTCAACAAGTCCTCTCACGTCACTTTTAGCCCAAGAGAAGATAGAGTCCAAGTCCCCCACATTCCGGACTCAGATTTGGACTGCACAGACATACGTGACTCAAAACACCAAGAACTCTTTTATCCAGACTAGTAATTGGGTGATTACTTCTTTTGCTGGAAAGTTTATTTCGTGCATTTTCCAACCCAATTGTATTCACCTTCAAATTCGTCTGGAGCATTGAGACATCGATGAAACAATCTGATGCCGCAGCGGAACCCGAGTCAAACTACAAGTCTGAAGGTGTTGCGTCACCTCCACTTGGGCCCATGGGCCTTGTACGACCTAGGATTAGTTTTAGGCTGCCTTAGGACGTCCTCCCACCTCCTTGGACGCCGCCCTTTGCTCCTATATAAGTAGATCAATCTAGTAGATTTTTTACTTGAGATTTGTTTAGTTAAAAGTTAGTCATTGCAACTTCGTGTACTTCGTTCGTGTCCAATGACCAGATAAAGACCGCTTTTTGATCCCCACTTTTTATCAGTACTTCATATATATTCGCAATATTTTTTGTTAGAAGGGAGAGAGAGGGAATGGTGGAATCGTTGATGTATTGCTTGAGCATCATGAGCATATATATAGGAGTACATCATCTACTTGGAGTACAAGACAAGCCAGAATGAATCCTAATCTATCTCGTTTTTCCTAATAATCAATATACTCAACATCCCCCCGCAGTCACAACGGTAGCGACGCAGACGGTGAGACTGGAGAAGAATCCAAAGGAAAGCCGACGGACACCCCCCCCCCACAGTCGTAACGCCGATGCATCGTGGAAGATGTGGTTGGAGTGGAAATCGACTAGGTTGCTCAAGCAAGGCGATAGCCCTTTGTGCTGTTTGTCGATGTAGCCGAGAGCATAGGATGGTGTAGCCGTGGTCAAGGTAGTCGTGCGAATAATGTTGTGGTCAATGTCGAGTCAGGGTAGCCGGTGCCGAGGAAGTCGTCGTGGGGCCGCGGGCGCAAGGAGGTGCTGAGTTAGTCATGGGCATAGTGGTGTCGAAGTAGTGGTGCGCGGGGAAGTAGACGTTGTCGACGACACACCGCAACGGGTTTGCCAAGCCGGGGACACATCATGGATGAAGGCACGCATCGGTGTTGCTAGCACCCGACATGCATAGACGGACGAAGACGAAGTCGATGGAGCGCCGCTCCAGGCTTGCCAAGCCCGGGGACACGTCGTGGACGAAGGCACACATCGGTGTTGCCAGCACCAGGCATGCGTAGACTGGGACCTGCACGAGCTGTACGCCACGTCAGAGAAATCATAGAGGCCAGGAGAGAAGGACTCGACAACGGTTGTGGCACCAATCGACGTGGGGCCAATGTCACCAATAGTGGTCAGAGAATATGAAGTGGTCGGGGTAGATGACGGCGATGCTAGCGACGGGCATCTGGACGAAGACGAAGGGGGTGGACGGGCAGCGGCTATGGGGGTAGAGGCGGTGGCGGCCTAACAGGGGCGGCGGTGGTTAGGTTAGGAGCGTAGCGGCAAATGCTCGAAGTAGGCGAGGAACCCGAAAGTGTGACAAAGACCGGCACGAACAGTGACGTTCCCGCACCAAGGGAGGCGGTGCGACGCATACCACGGGAAGTCGACACACAAGGACGACGGTGGACCGTGGGCCGCGATGCCACGCCCCAAAGTGGCGACGCGGTGGTAGCAGGCGGGTCGGGGCGATGGCGGGAAGACCTCGGGGCGGCAGCGGGGACCGTGGGCCGCGGCGCTACAGCCCGAAAGGGCAGCGCATTGGCGGAGCGTGGGTCAGTGCAACTGCGGGGATGGCCTCGGGGCAGCGGTGGGGACCGCGTATCGCGGCACTACGGCCCGAAGGGGCGACGCAACAACGGCGCGTGAGTCGGTGCAGTTGCGAGAAGAACCACAAGACGACGATGCAGCGGCAGCCGTTGCTCGATCGATAGAGGGGTGCGCTGAACTCGGGGACGATCTTCACGGGACCTGCAGAGGCGCGCAAAACTGACGGGCCAGGTCGGTCGCGCGGTGTCGATGGGGTGGATCGCAGCGGTGAGCGGGTGATTAAGACGATCGCGCGCGAGGCATGGGATGCCGCTCGGTGGCGACGGAGTCTGAGATGAAGCCCCGATGACGGACGGTGTGGGACGACGTGTGGCCAAGCACGTCAACACCGGCACCCGGGTTTCCAAAGCAGCGCTGGCACCCGGGCAGTGAGGACCGAGCGACCAACGAAGTAGTGGTGCCTGAGCTCGAGCCAGCCGACGAGGCTGACACAGCCGAGGATGAGGCCGGCAAAGCAGACCACAGGACCGCCATGCAAACGCGGCATAGACGGGTGGTGATGGAGAAGCCCCGGTCAGAGCAGGGCTGCGATGGCCGGCAGAGGGTGACTGGCGGACAGACGTGCGGATGATGGTCGTGAGGGGCCGCCTATCGCGTGAGGCTGCTGGGTCAGTGAAGGAGCCGGCCGGTCGCAGCGGTGTTGGAGTTGAGGCGCACGGGGGTCGACGGCGGCGGCGGGCGACGCACCGATCTTAGATCGGGAAACCAAAGAAGTAAACATCGATCAAAACGACTGGCTAGAGAGAGGAAAACCTGGAGCAAGGGCTGAGGGAAAGAGTCTCTAGGGCAGCCGGTCAACATGAACGGTGGGCGAACCCTAGGTACGAGCGAGGCGACCCCCAGTGGCGGTCATAGAGGTCGACCACCCTGGGGGAGGCACGCGTGGCGGAAGTGGCGGGCGATGGCTCGGGTTGGATCAGTTAGGTCGATAACATGTTAGAAGAGAAAGAGGGGGATTGGTGGAATCGTTGATTGTATTGCAAGAGCATCGTGAGAATCGTTGATTGTATACATATACACTATTCCGATCACGGGATCAGAATACTATTCGGATCACAACCTGACCTACACCCGCTAGTAGTACGTTGAACTTCCGTGTGAACTAGGTTGAACTTCCACCAACATTGCCCAAATGGGGCTTGCGATATACTTTTGGAAAGCTATGGACCCCAATATCATGACCCAACTTAAATTTTTGGGAAAATATAAGCGGTTTAAGAGCAGTTTTGAAAACCGTTTTTTCTTCGCACAAAAAACGTGAATCGTATTTTCGATCGCATTTATAAACCGTTTATCGGAACGAGGCATATAATATGGCGTTGGAAAGCTGCTGCAAAACCGCTCCTTCCACATGTTGAAAGTTTTCTCTAATTCCATATGGTTAAAGAGTAATTTGAAAAAACGTAAAATTTCGTAAACCGAACAGCTGAGTTCGTTTTTTCGATGTCGTTTCTAAATGGCTAATCCAATGAGGCATATGATACGGCGTTGGAAAGCTTATGAAAATGCGCTACTTTTTCATCTTGAAAGTTTTTTTTTCTAATTTTGAATGGTTTAAGAGTAATTTAGAAAATGGTCCAAGTCCTACCGAGTTCGTATGTTTGAGCTAATTTTTCAACCGTGCTCCCGAATGCAGCAAATGATATGGCGTTGGAAAGCTTGAACAAATGCGAAACTTTTTGGTATGTATTGTTTCTCCCAATTCTTTACGGTTTTAAGTCAGTTTCGAAAATGGCGAAAAACGTATTTTCACCGTAATTTCTACAAACTTTATCGGAATGGGGCAACTAATATACCGCTGAAAAGCTACGCAAAATGCAAAACTTTTCCATGTTGATGGTTTTCTCTGAATCCTAGCCGTTTTGAAGTAATTTAGAAAACGGCGGGATCATGCGTTCTGCCTTTATCGCGAAACAGATTCTTCAAAAATGCACCGCGTGAAGAACCTGAACTTCTCGACGCATGTACCTGAAGTTCACTCTGTTTTTCACGTGATTTTTTTGCTCGTAGGTCTCCATCCACTGCTCGTAACTCTTCATCCACTCACTGGAATTGAGCAAGCGATATACCAGTGGAAAGCTGCTTTAAGAACATAACTTTCCCGTGTTGATCGTTTTTCATACTCGTGACAATTTTAAAAGTTTTTCATCTGAAATTCATTCAGCGTAGTAGTTGAACTTCATACTATTTTCACGTTCAACTTCTGTCACGTATTTCCGTTTGTAATTTTCTCATCCATTCGTCAGTGTTACACAAATGATATTCTTGTTGTACAAACCTCTCTCACAATAATTTTTAACTTATAACAACAAAACTTTTAGACTTTGCTTTTTTAATATAAAATGCACACCGAGTAGTACGTGAACTTCTGTCAGCTATCAATCTAAACTTCTCTCGGTTACATAAAAATATTTGAGTTTTTTATGAATTTTAATCTGAATTTTTATTCATTTTTTTATTAATTTTGAAACGCTCTATTTTTAAAAGTTGAACTTCTTATTATTTTATTTTAAAACTTCTTGTTTCCATTCGTAACTACGAGGAAAAATCTAAATTTTCTATAATCATCAAACTTCTCCATCTTTTTAATATGGACTTCCTTGTTTTATTTCTTAATATTTTTATGAATTTTTGAAGCGCTCTATTTTTAAAAATTGAACTTCTTGTTATTTTAATTTTGAACTTCTTTGTTTTCATTCTTTAATAATGAGGAAATTTTGAGTTTTCTATAATCATCGAACTTCTCCATCTTTTTAATATGGACTTCCTGGTTTTATTTCTTAATTTTTTTATGAAATTTTGAAGCGCTATATTTTTTAATAGTTGACCTTCTTGTTTTTAATTTTTGAACTTCTTGTTTCCTTTTTTGATAACGTTGAAATTCTGAGTTTTCTACAATCATTGGACTTCTCCATCTTTTTAATTTGGACTTCCTGGTTTTATTTCTTAATTTTGTATGATATTTTGAAGCGCTCTATTTTTTAAAAGTTGAAATTCTTGTTTTTTAATTTTTGAACTTCTTGTTTCCCTTCTTTAATAACGAGGAAATTCTGAGTTTTCTACAATCATCGAACTTCTCCATCTTTTTAATTTGGACTTCCTGGTTTTATTTTCTTTTGGTAATGAAAAAATGCTACTTTTGGATAGACATCGAGCTGCTCCGTTTTAAATTTGAACTTCTAGGTCTTTTTTAACAGAGAAAATCTTCTCATCAATCATTTTGCGTGTGTATCCATATCTTTTTCTTCTATGCGTACTGAACAAAAAGAATAGTTTCCTATGTTGTAGTCGTTGATTATTATCTATACTGAACAATAACAATCTTTCTAGACCAAAGTGAATGAGGCAAGCAAAACAACTTCGCCACTTATATCTACAAGAACTTTTTATGCTAGTTTCTCTGAGCCACAACACCATTTCTCTAAACTTCACCGCCACAACACCATTTATTTTTTCAATGCTTGGATTTTTGCTGGGAAGATCATACTAAGAGCAAGAATGACTATCTCCATTTTTCTTGGTAAAATCCGTCGTTGGCAGTAACTATATATTCATGTCTTTTTCAACAGTTAGTTACTGGTAAATCTTAACATGATTCGTGGAACATGATACCATACTCTAATCCGCAACCAACTTTGTGCAGCAGCTTAAAAGTTAAGTACAAGATGGCTAGCTCAGCTAGAGTAAACCAGCTCCGAGGGACAAATACACTTGTACCAAGTGCTCCCAAGTGCAAGAATAGGAATGCATCCACCGAGGATGGCTCACTGTCACCATGATTAGAGCTGTTACATGGAAACTGAGCTTCTTTATCAGTAAAAATAGTTCCTATGTTACACGGAAACTGGCGCAGTGCGCTTGTTCCCTAGACCGACTGTTACATGGAAACTGATGGCTCATCCCAGATGTTTGTAGTTCCTAGACTGAGCTTCTATCAGACACGACGCTGAACTTCTTCGGATCTGAAGAATTAGTAGAAGAAGAGCGGCAGAAAACCAGCTGATCACTCCATGCATCCTTGCATTGGAGGTTTCAATCACCAGCGGGAGGAGGGAGTGGGCGCCCAGGCATCGGACATTAGCGTAACTGCGCGAGGCTGTGCTTCAGGTCGTGTCCAAACCAAAGGGACAGGCGAACGTCAAGCTCAACGTCTGAAGCAAGGAAAGGAATAGTTAGGGACGATACATCAGATAGTGCTCCAGTGACATATTGTGAGAATATAATAGAAGCACCGGGGAGGGGCCTGTGGCAGGGGAGTAGGAGAGCGAAGAGCGGCGCTGACGTTGCAGTTCTGGTGGAGCAGGAGGCCGCTAGGCCGGAGTTGAGTGTCTGTTGCACTCGAGGCCAGAGTGGAGCAATGGTAGCGTCGGAGGTTGGCCAAGATGGTCCCGGGGTGGAGCAGCGGTGGTGCGGGGACTGACGGGACACAACCAACAGAATTTGTAGCATCAACATGATTCTTTCCACTGGGAGATCCATCGAACTTCTACAAATTTTTCAGCGATCTCTGTTTTTCTTCAATACACACAATTGAACTAATGCACGCGGGTAGGTTGAACTGAACTAAATTGATGGGAGGTGGCGGAAGGGGTGAGCGAGATGGCAGCAGGAGGAAGCGCACTACGTCGAGTCATTGGCTGGCGTTGTACAGGGGAGGTGCTCGGGAGAGGGGGGACGATGGGCTGCGGTGGCGGAGGGTGCTGGTCGCGCGGCGGAGCTGGAGGAGGAAGCCATGATTGTGGCCTCGCTCCACGCTCGTCGTCCCGAAGCGGTCCATGGACAGGAATCCGGAGGAAGCCGTCCATGGGTGGCTCGCCGTGGCTAGGTGGTGGAAGCTGGAGGTGGAGCCGGAGGAAGAAGACGCCGGATGAGGAAGGGGTCGTGGAAGGCAGAGGTTGGGGGCGACGGCGACGATGCCGGTGGGAGTGGATCCGAGAGCCGGCGTTGTTGGGTCGGGCGCCGTCGCGGGAGTAGGGTAGCTAGCCGGGCCACGGCAGGAGGCCGGCAGATCCTGATGCGCGGGTTGCAGGCGGCGGCGGCAGTTGGGTGGTCTGCGGCGGTGGGTGGGGTAGGGGGTCGCTAGTGGGTGGTTTGAGGTTGGGATCGAGGTGCAGGGAGGTGGGGATCGAAGTGCAGGAGGTGGGGGACAGATGGTTGGTTTTTTTCGGTCGAGTTCGGGAGGGCCTCCGCACGCCCTATATGGGCCTGACGTGATCGGAATAACTATTCTGATCCCAGGATCAGAATAGTGTTGTCCTATTCTAATAACACCCTTAAGACCTTATTCTAATAACACTTCCCCTTATTCTGATAACACCCGCCCGCCCACCACCACTCCCGCAGCCGGCGGCCACCGCGGCACCACAGCCCACCACCACCAGAACCCCGCCCTCTCCACCCCACCCAGCGCACCACCAGCCTTCCCCTGCTCCGCCTTCTAATCCCACGCACCGCCACCGCACAGAGCCATGGTCCGCCGCCCAGCTAGCTACCTTCGGCGGCCAAGCACAGGAGCCGTGACGGCCTGGATCCGGCCTCGCCTCCTCCAACCGAGCCCCCTCCCCCACCTTCCTCCCAGCCCCCTCGCCTTCCAATGCGCTGGCCTCCCCGCCTCACCACGCGCGGATCCAGCACTCCCGCAACCGACTCCACCCACAACCGCCGGATCCTTGCCGCCGCACCGCCCTGGGGCCTCACCGGCCCTGCTCTAATCAGAGGCGTTGTAGGTAGCGTGCTCTACTTCCCCCTGTGATCTCTCCAGCGCTGGATGGAGTGGGAGGTGCTCCACCTCGCGTCTCCCAGCCAGATCCATCACTGGTAAGCCTAAAAGGCATGGCCACCCCTCCTCCTTCCCTCCCACCCCATGCCCCCTTCTCCATCTCACCCACCACCACGATGTGCAGGCACCAGGAGGCCACCTACCCAGTGCCGCACCGCGTCGCCCAGGTTTCCTACATCGTGCCCAATGACGGGGTTCTGGCCACATCCTTGTCGCCAGTTTCTTCCTTGAGCTCGTTGGCCATGGGATCTGGCCGGCCCCTTCTTGGCTCCCCTCATCCTTGTCCTCTAATTGCGCAGTGACATCGACCTCACCTATGATCCCTCCGTCGATGAGGGGTTCCCACACCGACGCCCTCCCAGAGCGCGCTGAAAGAAAACCTTGAAGTTCATCCCGCACGCCCAGTGCATCTCTTTCGAAGCTCCCGTGCAGTGCGCATATGCGTTGCACTGCGCGACGGCAAGAAAAGGGAGATTGTTAGTGACGAGGGAAGCATCGGCGGCATTTGTGCTTGAGGCGTTGTGCAGTTTGCCGGCGCATTCCCCGGATGCATGCGAGGGGAGTCAAATTGTCAGGACCCCGATTCCAAGTCACATCGATCTAGCCGGTAACACCTCATATCACATTGCGGCCTCACGCACGGTATCCCCACGGGTGTCGCCTTACCATGGCCTGGGACCGTTTGCGCCTTTTGGCTCACGTATATGATAGTGTCGCTAGCATCCATATGACAAAGAACCCGGGCCGACATGGCTAGTCGTGAACCCAAAGCAGCGCAGACCTATGGAGACAGGCATACATGAATCACATCGAGCATGTCGGTCATCAGCGAGTGAATCCGGGCAGTAGCACTGGGCTAACAGGACTCCAGGGAACCCGGGCTGTAGCAGGCTAGGAAGGACTCCGGATGTCACCGCGTGACATTTCCCCAAAGGAACAGACATAGGAACGAAGTGAAACACATGCCGGCCAGTCAAGTGTCCTGAGCAGTAGTGCTGGGCTAGCAGGACTCCGGTGAACCGGGCTGTAGCGGACAACTATGGCTCGAGGAACACTAGACTACATTTCCCCATAAGAAAGGCTGCCAAGGATAAACAACTAGATTGTCGGATCCCACTCATACCAAGCATTTCAATCATGCACACAATATGCCCGATATGAGTACATACAACATGGCATCACAACAAAACTCTACAACTCAAGTACTTTATTTAAAGGCTCCAGAGAGCCATACATAACATGTTCATATAGGTAGGGGTCACATGACCCGACACTCAAGTCATACAAACATACAAGCACATGCGGAAGCAAATAGTCTGAGTACAGACACTAGAAAGCAAGAAGGCTTCTCGAAGCCTGTCTATCTACATAGGGCCCTCCATGGCCAGGATCACCACCTGGGTGGCTAGTCACTCGTCGACATCAAGTTCTACATAAAACCCATCGGAGGGGGCGGTGTTGTCGTCTGAAAATAGTAATTAAGCAAACATGAGTACAAAGGTACTCAGCAAGTCTTACATCAGAACCTACTATACATGCTCATTCTCAAGAAGGTGGTGGGGTTATTGCAGCAAGCTAGCTGACTCTTGGCTAAGCTATCCTACGGAACTCCACTAGTAAAATAGTTTTCGCACACGATTCCACTAATCACCAACACAATACTCCACCGGGGATCCTCCCTCGTCATCCTACGAGAGGGCCATCCTCGGTACTCACACTTATCTTGAGTCTTTTAGTAGTATCCATTAACTTGTCTATGAACTGTATAGGCAACCAAGTAGTCCTTTACCGCGGACGCGGCTATTCGAATAGATGATGTTAACCCTGCAGGGTGTACTTCTTCATACACACTTTCATCACTTACCGCCGTTTACACGACATGTACTCGGCAACCTTCAAGCGGAAGCCCAACGAGGGTGTCGGCCACGGCCTACCTAAACCCTCAAGTCTCTAGTCCAGGTTTATCGCCTATCCAGGTTCCATCCGCAGGGAGTCCGGCCGAGGTTTCCACATACGGCCCCGAACGATGTGAACAGGGTTCCCGAGACACCAAATGGGTGACTCGGTACACCGTGCCACGGTGTATCTACCGCAACATAGCCCACCCCTAGGGTCAGCGCTACGCACGACCGCCAACACATAACCTACAAACACCAGAGACTAATTGCAACTCCTGGACAGAGTACTAGGGTGATTAAGAAGCTGAGAGAGTCAATTAAGGATCCCAATGCATGGTAGTAGCTGATTCTTAAAATCACACATACAGATCTCGGTTCTTAGGGACGACCTCAATGAAACAACCCACCATGTACTCCTACATGGCCTCTCATCGATACCTTTACCAAAACAGTTTCAACACATCCCTCACATTACCGACTTAATCATTTCACTCTAGCCCATCACCCAGATGAACCAGACCTGACACAACTCTAAGCATAGCAGGCATAGCAAGGTAGGAATCACATACATGGCTCAATCAACTCCTACACATGCTAGTGGGTTTCATCTAGTTACTGTGGCAATGACAGGTCATGCAGAGGATAAGGGTTCAACTACCGTAGCACACAGCAGTTTGAATCGTGTTTTCTTAATGCAGTAAACAAGAGCAGAAGCAAGAACATGGGTTTGTATCGGAATGATCAATGGGTTGCTTGCCTGATGTAGTGGTAGTAGGGTACTCCCTTCAGACGGATACTCGGGGTTATCCTCGGAGGCAGAACCTACCACGAAAGTCACACTGAACATAATCAACACATGACAATATGCAACAATATGATGCATGCTATGACATGGAAAAATGAATGTGTCTTGGCCTAATGCAAGCTAAAACAGAAAGGAATGAGCTCATTTGAATCAAAGATTCAAATGTTAGTTCATTTAACATAGCCTTATTAGTGCATTATCTTATTCTTCTTAAACAGCAAGGTTAACTTGTTTTGTCATGCGTGAAACCATTACAGATGGATAGACTGAATTTTTCTGATCATTTTTCATATATAAATTGTTTGACTTGGAGCTATGGTTGATTTTCTATGATTTTTAGAAGTTTTGGCTATTTTCTGGAATTTCCTATATAAGAATAATTCCAGTAGTTGAATTAATGCGTCAGCATGACATAGGTGTGACGTCAGCGGGTCAACTGGATCGGCCAGGTGAAACCTGACTGGTGGGCCCTGTCTGTCAGTGTCTCAGCTAATTAACAGGATTAAATTAGTACTAATTAACTATCAGTGGGGCCTGGGCCCACATGTCAGTGACTAAACTAATTAAAATTAGTTAACACTAATCCTAAACTAATTAGCAGGCCGGCCCCACCTGTCATAGGCTCAGGGGGGAGTCAACCTGGGCCCACGCGTCAGTCCACGGTCAAAAGTGGTCAAACTCGCCAGCGTTTAGCCGCCGGCGAGGCCAGATGCGGCGGAGGGGCTCGGGTTTTGCACTCCGGCGACCAAAAGGACGGCGGAGACCATCTACGTGGTGCGGGGAGTGAGCCGCATCGAGTGGTGGCAGTAGGTGGAGCTGGGGTGGCCGGAGACGACGGCGGTGAGCACGTCCGCGGCGGCCGGAGTTCGGGCGAGGTCGAACTAGTCGCTAGCGGGCACGGCGAGGGGCGTGCAGGGGTGCTTTGGACTCCTGCGAGTGCGTTGAAGATGGTGGCATGCTCGGTTGCGACCCAACGTGGCTATAGCCATGACGGCGACGTGCGGTGGCGGCGGCGAGCTTCGGCTCCGTTGGCCATGGTGGTTAGAGGACGCGGACGAGCATGGGGAGAGGTGGAAACAGGTCAGTAGCTCACTGCGGTTGCAGGGGAGTGATCGGCGAGCTCGGGGAAGAGCTGGAGCGAGCGGGGCGGCGAGGGGGATCTCCAGCGACCGAGGTTGAAGACGAGATCGGTGCAGCATCTCCGGGGCGAGCGAGCACTCGGGGATGGGTCGAGGCGAAGCAGCGGACGACGGCGGAGCTTCTTGGCACGGCGAGGCAACGAGTGGACGGCGGTGGCTGCGGTGGAGCTTGTCGGCGGCGACGGCTGCGCTCGACAGGGAATGGGGAGAGAGCCAGAGAGGGGGAGAGGGCCACGGGGAGAGTAGGGAGAATGAGAGGGCGACGTGGGGGAGTGCGTGGCACTCGTAGGCGTGTCCGGGGCGTCGGTGGAAGCAGGAGGTGGCCAGCGTGTGGCCTCGGGCGCCGGCCACGCGCTTCTCGTCCTCCTGCCGAGAGGAGGAGGACGACTAGCAGGAGCCAGTGGACTGGGCCGAGCCGGTGGGCCAAGTGGGCTGCGCCAGGTAAGTCCCTGTTCTCTCTCTCTCTTTTTGTTTTTCATTTATTCTATTATTTCTGTAACTTTAGGGCTTTATTAAAAATGCCAGGGCATTTCCAAAAATCATAAAATTAATCATGGCTACTGCTTAGAATATATCCAACAGTAAACATTTTAGTTTACGATTATTTGAGCATTTAAAATATTTTATAGCATTTAAATGCCCAAATGCAAATACTATAAGAATTAATCCAATGACCTTATGATGTCCTAGAAAATGTGCACCATTTTTGTCAAAGGTTTTAACCCAAAACAAAAAAGGGGTGGGCTTTTTAGAAGGGCATTTCAGGTTCATTGAAAAAGTTTTTAGTAAACCCTAGTTGTTCCAGGGGGGTGTTGGGGGTTCTGTCATCCCCATTTCAAATTTAAGAGAAATTTAAACATGATGCACACTCTAATGCTTGAACTAGCTAGGGTGTGACACAAATGGGGGCACCGATGCCCCATGGAAGAGCAGTAGCGGCACTTTGCAGGTTAGACAATGGTAGCATTTTTTGCTTTTGATTTCTGTGTATTCAGCGCAGTGGATTCCTTAATGCAGTTCGGTGATTCAGCCATCTCTTGCTCTGTACGATGTCATGCAGTTCGCTGCTGTGATGCCTGGTGTTTGATTTTATTTTTCAGACTTGCTCACCAGGTTCCCGACAGGAGGACCACACCAAGACGTTTCTGCAGCACACCCACTTCCAGTTCAGTCGGCGGAGGGTTGAGGGCCACCAGGAGGCTGACAGTGAGCCAGCCGCAGCGTTCACTACAGCTCGGCGGCAACGATTTATGCATCAGTGTGGACTTGCAGTTCGTCGGTGATCCACTAGCGGTTGGAGCAGCAAGGGCATGCAGTCCACTATTTCCTTTTTTGTTTGTCTTTTGATGTGGTCTCGGCCAAGGACACAGTGCCTTTTCTTTTGCAGTCAATCACTTGTATTAGCACAAACTAGGATTCGCTAACATGGACAGTTTTGTTTAGCTTTGTTTTCGTTTCAGTTACAAAGAAAATCCCTACCCTGTTAAATAGTTATTAGAATATTTAATTTTGCAAAGTTCTGCTACTAGTAAATGTTATGTACAAAGTGGTTTAGGCATTTGTTTTTTTCGCGAATACGCAAAAGGTGTAACGCCCTCGATGCGGCTATATCTCCCACGTGTCGAAGCATGACTTAGAGGCATACCCGCATTGAAAGCAAGGTCGCAAGTGAGGTAATCTTCACACAGCCCATGTAATACATAAGGGAAAACGATAAATAGTTGGCTTACAATCGCCACTTCACACAATTACATGAATAAAGCATTAAACATCCAAATACAATCAGGGCCCGACTACGGAGCCAAAATAAAAGAAGAACCCCAAAAGCGACAAGGTTCCCTGATCGACCCCAACCGGGCTCCACTACTGATCAACTAGAACGGAACAACACAAAGGACAAGATCTTCAACGAGCTCCTCCTTGAGCTTGGTTGCGTCACCTGCTCTGTATCATCGGCACCTGCAAACTGGTTTTGGAAGTATCTGTGAGTCACGGGGACTCAGCAATCTCGCACCCTCGCGATCAAGACTATTTAAGCTTATGGGTAAGGTAAAAGGTATGAGGTGGGCTGCAGCAAGCGACTAGCATATATGGTGGCTAAACATACGCAAATGAGAGCGAGAAGAGAAGGCAAAAGCACGGTCGAACAACTATGATCAAGAAGTGATCCTAGAACAACCTACGCCAAACATAACTCCAACACCGTGTTCACTTCCCGGACTCCGCCGGAAAGAGACCATCACGGTTACACACGCGGTTGATGTATTTTAATTAAGGTCAACTTCAGGTTTTCTACAACCGGACGTTAACAAATTCCCATCTACCCATAACCGCGGGCACGACTTTCGAAAGTTCAATCCCTGCAGGGGTGTCCCAACTTAGCCCATGACAAGCTCTCACGGTCAACGAAGGATATTCCTTCTAGCGGGAAGACCCGATCAGACTCGGAATCCCGGTTACAAGACATTTCGACAATGGTAAAACAAGTCCAGCAACACCGCCCGAATGTGCCGACAAATCCCGATAGGAGCTGCACATATCTCGTTCTCAGGGCACACTCAGATGAGACATCCTACGAGTAAAACCAACCCTCAAGTTGCCCCGAGGTGGCCCCGCAGTCTACTCGGTCGGACCAACACTCAGAGGAGCACTGGCCCGGGGGGGTTAAAATAGTGATGACCCTCGAGAGAGCGACTCCCAAGGGAAAAGTAGGTGGTGGTGAGGCAAATGGTAAAACCAAGGTTGGGCATTGCTGGAGGAGTTTTATTCAAGGCGAACTGTCAAGGGGTTCCCATAATAGCCAAACCGCATAAGGAACGCAAAATCCGGGAACATAACACCGATATGACGGAAACTAGGGCGGCAAGAGTGGAACAAAACACTACGCATAAGGCTGAGTCTTCCACCCTTTACCAAGTATATAGATGCATTAATTAAATAAGATATATTGTGATATCCCAACAAGTAAACAATGTTCCAACAAGGAATGATCTCCATGTTCCAACAAGGAACAAACTTCAATCTTCACCTGCAACTAACAGCGCTATAAAGCAAAGCGGTAACATAGCCAAACAACAGTTTGCTAGGACAAGGTGGGTTAGAGGCTTGGTTCAACAATATGGAAGGCATGATAAGCAAGTGGTAGGTATCGCAGCATAGGCATAGCAAAAGAGCGAGCATCTAGCAAGCAAAGATAGAAGTGATTTCGAGGGTATGGTCATCTTGCCTGAAATCCCGCAAGGAAGAAGAATGAGTCCATGAAGAAGACAAATGGACGTAGACAAACGGGTCCTCACAATCACGACGTTACCGGAAAACAACCCGAAGAAGCAACACCGGAAAGAAGCACACAACATAGTAAACAACCACAACATAAACATGGCATGATGCACAACCAAGTATGATGCATGTCCGGTTTAATGAAGCATGGCATGGCAATATGCACAAACAATCCTACAAATTAAGTGGAGCTCAATATGCAACAAGTTGCATATTGACGAAACACCACGACAAGTTATTTAGTTCGATCTCGTTTATGTACCCAACAATATGAAATGTTGTTAAACATGGCAAGAGGGTGAAGCAAAGTAAAACTACCTATCTAGTCAAGGTTAAATGAGGCCGGAAGCAACGAACAACAATTCCGGTAAATCCCTATATGCATATATTAGGTTTGGTACTGTTCTGCCCTAAACACAATTTTAGAGTTGTTAAACATGCAAAGTAAGTCCACCATGTTAAACTAGGCATTTTTCCACCCCATTTACATATAAAGTTTATTAAATTTGGATCTACGGTTATTTAGTTATGGAATAAATCATTTTAGCATGTTATTTGAGCAAATTTAAACAAACAACATTTTAAGCATTTTAAACATAGATGAAAGTTGGATATTATTAAACAAGATTAAATTCTAAGCAAGTTTCATATTTAAAGTTTTTACATATGATGCACCATTTGTGAGATATTAAAAGCATGAAGGCTAAGGGGTTTTCTGTAAATCTGCAAACTCCTGGATAAATAGATAAATTCGTCCCGAGGAAAAAAAACTATATGGGCCGAAACTGGCTAGCCCAACAGGAGGAAAAGAAAGAAAAACAAGAGGAGCGCTGGGGCAGCTCACCCATGGGCCAAGCCCAGTCGGAGGAAGAGGCGGCCGCGAAGGGAGGTGCTAGTAGAGGCGGTCCACTGGGCCTCATTATCTGGCACTGGAGGGAAGCGATCAACGCGGTGCGCTCGTCGTCTCCAGACGAACAGGGGAAGATCGCGACAAGGCGTCGCGGGGAGGACGAGGTCGCCGGCGCTAGCAGACTTCGGCGGCGAGAGGAGTTTGGGAAGGCGGTGACTGAGGTGACGCCCTCGGTTTTCAGCAGCCGTTGAGGACGATGCAGAGGCGATGCGGTGAACGCACAAGCGAGCGGGACGAGGCGCTGTTGATGTTCGCTGCAGGGGAAGCAGAGGCTGGCGACGGGCGATGGCGAAGCAATGGGGCCGCGTGCATGAGGGCTGGAGGCGAAGCAACGGACTTGGCGCGGGGACGACCCGATCCGAGGCGGGGAGGCACGGGCTTGTCTGGTTCCCGGCCGGATCCGGGTCGATGTGACTCCATGGTGCGGCGGCAATGGCGTTCCCTGGTGCAGCACAAGAAAGAGAGAGGGAGATCATGAGAAGAGAGGCCATGGCAGGGGAAAACAGAAGGAGGGGAAGGTGAGGAGGAGGAGAGGCACGGCCTTGGGACCCAGCGTCCATGGCGGAGGAGCTGCTGTGGGAGCTCGGGATGGAGTTGGTGGCGTGCGAGGCGGCAACTGAAGCTGGCCACGACGATGAGGTTTTCAGGCGCAGGATAAGCGAGGGAGGCCGGAGTTGGGCGCAGGTGGGTCACGAAGACGGGCCGAGTGGGCACTGCTCCTGTCAGCGCGCCATGGCTCCTGTCCTGCGACGGTTCAGAGAGAGGGAGAGAAACGCGTGAAGGGAAGAAAAAAACAGAGGGAGGAAGGAGAATTAAGGGGATGCGGCGAGGGTCCTGGCATGATTGCAGCGGCGGAGCTTGCTGTCATCGATGGCTGCACAAGTGGCAGCGGCCATGGGGAGGGATGGATCGAGGGGAGGAGGTTGACTGCGAGGGGATCGATGGAGGTAGGTCGCGGCGCTGGGTTGGCTCGGGAAGGAGTGAGGGGATCCCGAGGAAGATTTTTTGGTGCGGCGGCGGCAGGGAGGGACAAACCTCCTATGTTTTAGGGTTAGGCTAGATTAGGTGAGGTTGGGCTATAAATATAAGGAAAAGAGGGAGTTTGGATCATCCGATCAAAATTGGACGGTTCAGAAAGAATAGGCTAGGGAGTCCAAATAATAAAACAGTGACGTTTTGTAGACGTTTGGGGATGATCCGGACACAATGGTGGCGACAGTCCGGGTCGGGTCCGGGGAAGTTTCGGACGCGCACATGAGGGGTCGGTTGGAACTTTTGTGCTGTGCAGAAGGGCTGGAGCTGAGAGAAGAGAAGAGAGAGAGGCCCAGCGACTGTTTCCGGAGACCGAAAACGTCCGACGTTTGACCAACTATAATGTCGCTATAGTTATCCATTGGGGCATCAAACAGACTCCTAATGCGATGAAACTTGGCAGGCGGCCTACCTACTCTAAAATAAGACTGCACGCCAACTCTCATCCCATTCCAAGAACATTTTCCGGCCACTTATAAAATACTATCTCGGACATGCCGCGGGCGCGTGCAAGTGTGTGTGGGCTCAGAACGGGCAACAGACGAAACGAGGAGATCGGGACGGATGCAAGTTTCAAAAACATGATGATGCAATGCACATGATGACATGACAAGATGCAACACGCAAGCAAATGACATGGCAACGATGGCAAATAACTGGAAGACACCTGGCACATCGGTCTCGGGGCGTTACAAAAGGCTTGCGTATCATTGCATTGATAGGTAGAGAGAGTTCATACAAGGTTTCCCAAGGATTACAAGGGGAGAGGCTAGCCAACATGTACACAGGGATGGTATGGTAGGATAGCTTGGACGCAAGCAGAGGTGGTGCTTCGGCCACCATTGCTAGCCGAATTCTATGTCTTCGGGATGATCTGCGCCAAGTGCGTGGCACCCGCGCGTGCCCGTAGCCTTGCCTCATCTCTGATCTCGTTGATGGCGCGGCAAACTGAGGGTCGATCACCGTCGAAGGCGCAACCGTTGCGGTGTTTCCAGAGCCACCAGGCAGTGAAGATGGTGATGGAGGCGAGCCCGCGTCGAAGACAGCGCAGAGAGTCGGCGATGGCAGCGGCGAGCCAGTTGGCATATTCATCGTCGCGGCTCGGGATCGTGGCTGTGGATCGACACCAGGAGAGTACCTTGTGCCAAACCTGGCGGGAGAAGGAGCAGCCTGCGAGCAAGTGCTGCATGGTCTCGGGCTCTTGATCACAGAGCAGGCATTGGGGCTCATGAGGCAGGTCGTGGCGCGCGAGGCGATCAGTCGTCCAGCAGCGGCCTAGCAGGGCAAGCCAAATGAATAGCTTGATGCATAGTGGAGCCCAGGTACACCAGGTGAGACGCCAGTGCGGGTCTTCAATGGATCCAGAGAACATGGCTTGGTAGCAGGAGCTCGCGGAGTAGGAGCCGGAGCTAGTCCAGCGCCAGGAGAGCCTGTCTGGCTCGTCGGAGAGCGTCACAAGGCGCAGGCGACGCTAGAGGGTGACGTACTATGTGGCCATCTCGATGCCCAGCGCCCCATGGATGTCCGCGATCCAGGCGCGCTTGTGCAACCCATCCCACACGGAAAGAGACTTGCAGCGCCACTTGGAGACCCTGCCGTGGACCAATGGCGCGATGTCGGAGATGCACTGGCCATCGAGCCAGTGATCCTCCCAGAACTTGCAGTTGCGCCCATCGCCAATGCGCCAGCTAGTGGAGGCCCGGAAGATAGCTTGAACCTCAGAGGCATGGGGGATGTGTACGTGCTGCCATGGGCGCGATGGGTCCGTCTTTTGTAGCCATAGCCATCGGGTGCGCAGAGCGACGCCCGCAAGGTGGAAGTCCGGTAGGCCCAGGCCACCCAGGGCGATGGGACGGCAGACGCGGCGCCAGTTGACGAGGCAGTGGCCGCTACTTGCATCTTTGCGTCCGTGCCAAAGGAAGCAGCGGAGGAGGCGGTTGATCTGCTTGAGGACAGTCGGGTTGATGGCCAAAGCGAGGAGCGTGTGCACCGGCATTGCCGCGAGCACGTGGCGACAGAGCGCCACGCGGTCACCACGCGACATCATAGATGCCCACCAGGGGGAGAACCTGTGCTCGAGCTTGATGATGATCGGTTGCAGCGTAGCGGTGCTGACCTTGTGGATGGAGAGCGGGAGGCCGAGGTATGTAGTGGGGAACTCTTTGATGGGGCATGCAAGTGGGATGCGATTGCGAGACGTTCCTTAGGCGTGCACCGAATCGGGGAGGCCGCACACTTGTTGAAGTTGGTGTACATCCCAGACTCATTGCCGAAGAGGGTGAGCAGCCGGCGGACGGCCGAGAGGTCTTGTTTGTCAGGCTGGCAGAAGACGACCACGTCGTCGGCATAGAGTGAGATACTCGAGGCCATGTGGCGCGAGGTAAGGCGTTGAAGCACGCCTCCAGTGACGGCACGGCAGATCAAGTTGTTGAGGGTGTCGATCACCAAGACGAATAGCATGGGGGAGAGGGGGTCCCCCTGCCCAAAACCGCACATATGGAGGATTGGCGGCCCTGGGGTGCCGTTGACGAGGGTGCACGTGCTCGCCGTGCCAAGGAGGATGCAAACCCATTCGCGCCATCACCGACCGAAGCCAAGGTGGCGGAGGGTGTCCAGCAGGAAGGCCCAGAAGACCAAGTCGAACATGCGGACAATGTCGAGCTTGAGCATGACGCGCGGCTGCTTGAGGTTGTGGAGTTGCCGCGCCGTTTGCTGGACGAGCAGGAAATTATCGTGAATGCATCTGCCCACGATGAACGCGCTTTGGTTGGTGGAGACCATGTCGCCGAGCCTGGGTGCAAGACAAAGGGAGAGCACTTTGGCGAAAAGCTTGGCGAACAGATGGATCAGGCTTATGGGACGGAAATCCGCGAGCGTGGTGGCGTCCGGTTTCTTGGGCAGCAAGGTAATAAGCGCCTCGTTGAGCCGCTGGAAGCGATGACCATTGAGATTGTAGAGCTTGTTGAACGCGTCCACGAAGTCCGCCTTGATCGTGGGCCAAGACGCGCAAAGGAACTCGGAGGTGAACCCGTCTGGTCCCGGCGCTCTCCCCTTGGGCATGCACTTGATGGCCTCCCAAATTTCGTGCTCAGAGAACGGGGTGTCAAGTTGTTGCAAGTCGAACGTGCGCGGGTCGAGGCTGTCCAGGTCGATGGAGGAGAGCCTCTCCCGGGCGGAGCCGAGGATGTCAGAAAAGTGTGTGTGCGCGGCCTCCGTGATGGTAGCCTGCCCGGAGATAGTGGCGTCGCCCACCTTGAGCTGCAGGATCATGTTCTTTTTGGAGCGCTGCGCTGCATGGAGACGGAAGAAGGCCGGGTTTGTGTCGCCGCCTTTGAGGTAGTTGAACCACGCGCGCTGCCTGGCGATGGATCGATCGAGCGATGCGAGGCCGATGTAGGACGCCTTGAGTTGGCAGCGGAGCCACGTCTCGGCCGTCGAGAGCTGCCGGAAGTCTTGTGCTGCGTCGAACCGGGCGATGAGCTCACGGGCGACGGCGAGCTGGAGGGAGATGTTGCCGACAGTCTTGGCGCTCCAACGCTGGAGGTGCTTGGCGGTGGCCCGCATGCGAGCATAGATGCGTCGAAAAGGGTCCGGCTCGTCAGCAGCGGAGGCCCACGCCTCAGCGACGGCATCGTGGTAGCCCTGAAGCTTGGGCCAGAACCTCTCAAAGTGGAACCGTCTGTGTCCGGCAGAACGCGGCATAGAATCGAGGATGAGGGGCGCGTGATCGCTAGCCGCGGAGGATAGGCAGCGCAACATACAGCTTGGGTGGTTGACCTCCCAACCCGCACTGCAAAGGACCCTGTCGATGAGCTCAAGCGTCGGGGCGTCACGCTCGTTTGACCATGTGTATCTCCGGCCGTGGAGATAGATGTCATGGAGCTCCTCGTCGGCGATGAAGCACCGGAAGCGTCGCATGGAAGCACGGTGTAGGTTTCCGTTGTTCTTGTCATCAGGGGATATGATCATGTTGAAGTCGCCCCCTATGAGCCACGGGCCATTGCAAGTGGAGCGCGTGTCATGAAGATCTGAGAGGAACTCTATTTTGGCGGTCTCGTCGTTGGGTCCATAGACGCCGGTGATCCACCAGTGCGGGCTACCATCTAGAGGGGAGATGAGAGCATTGATGAAATGTGTGCCAATCGTGGGATGCGCGATGGACACGAGGTCGTCCTGCCATGCGAGGAGGATGCCGCCTCGGGTTTCTGTGGACGGGAGAAAGAGGAAGTTGCGGAAGGCCTGCCCACAAGATTCGGTGACAATGGACGACGAGACGGTAGAAAGCTTCGTTTCTTGCAAGCATGCAATTGAGGGGGTGGCAAGGAAATAACGGAGCGCACGGCCGAACATTTAGCAGGGCAGTTCAGACCCCTGACGTTCCAAAAAATAGCACGTTGGGTGTAATCCATCAGCAACTGGTTGGGGGCTCCGAGAGGAACGGCGCAGGGCACGGCTAAGCCTCGGCGATCAACAGCGCCGTGGTGGCCGGAGGTGAAGAGGAGCTGGGCGGCACCCTCCAACTGTGGTAGTCGGCAAGCGTGGCGATTGTGTCGGCGACCAGGGGCTTGTCAAACATGCGCGCGTATCTGTCCAGAACTGCGCCGGAGAGGGGCTCGTCGTCGTGTAGTAGCCCAAGGCGTCGAAGGAGGACGCGTTTGGCCTTCATTTCGGAATTGTAGCCGCGGTTGGCCTTGGCGATGCAGTCGCTCCTGTGTGGGGTGAAATCTAGAGGAACTTCACGGCGTCGGCGGCGAGGAGCAGGCAGTGGAAGGATAGGGGTCGGCGCGCACTGGACGGAGGACGCGAACCATTCCAGGGCCTCCTCAGCCACACGATCGGGATCGCCACCGTTGGTGGAGCATGGTGCAGTGATAGGGCCGGGGCCCACAGCCGTGGAGCAGGAGGGCACGAGGGAGCAAGCGGTGGGGGGAGCAATGATTAGGGCACGACATGATTGGGGGGCAGGATCCGCGTCGTGGACGCTGATTGGTTCCGTGACCACCACATTGTTGGGAGCAGTCGTCGGGCCCGCAGGGACAGATCGGCCACAGGCGAGCGGGCTGGAATTGGCGCAGTGCTGCTCAGGTGGCCCATCCGTGACAGCTGCGCGGTCGGGTGTGTCGGGATTGGCCGCGACAGGGCCCGTAGGGGATCCGAGGCATGGACCGGGGTGGGAGCCGAGCGGTGATTGGTTCCCGCAGTCAGGGTGCGGGGGAGATCGAGGGGAGCCGCTGTCTTGGCGCAGCAGGGATTTGTCCTGGTGCGGCGACCGTGTCAACAGAGCAGGTGAGGCGGGGCCCGGAGATGACGAGGGCCCAGCGTGGCTGGCCCGGGCGTGCATCCCAGAGACCCCTTGGGCGATGGGTGGCCCAGCAGACAGCGGTGGAACAGTGGGCGGGTGGGCCCCAAAGGATCCCCTGCCAGCCACAGAACGGAGGGCGCGTTCAGCGGTGGTCGGCGTGCTCGGCCGGACCCGGGCCCCCGCGGGTCGGTGGCACCGGACGCCGTGGGAAGGAGTGGCGCTGCGGCCAAGCAGGGGAGAGGGGGGAGGGCTGGCGAGAGGCTGCCCCGTCATTGTCGCCAGAGCTGTCCGGGGCGCGCGCCGGGCCATGCGCAGGCGCAGGGGCCGGGAGGCGGAAGTCCTCGGAGAGCGTGACGAAGATCTGAACCGGCTTGCGCAGCGTGTGGAGAACGAACCGCTCCGCGCGGTCAGGATCTGCATCCGCCTCAACAGCGTCGGGCTCTGGGAGAAGAAGGTCGGCGAAGCGGGGGATGGCATCGGGGTTGGCGGTCCAAGCAGAGAACTTGAACTTATACATGTCCGAGCCGTCGCGGGTGGCGGGGTGCAGGTGCTCAATGTCGAGGTACGGGGCGAGCAAGGTCTCCACGGCGGAGCGGTGCCACGCTTGGTCAGGCATCCCAGTGATTTCGACCTTGACGCGGAAGCGCAGCTGGACGGGCTCGCAGCCGGCGGCGCGGCTCCAAGGGTGGATGATGAGGCGAAAGCGCGGGGATTGTGGCGGGCGCAGCCCCACCCTGGCGCGCGCATCGGCGGTGGAGAACTTGAGGAGGAACTCGTCGCGCCCATGGCAGATGACGGAGAACTCATCATCGGTAAGACCTCACTTGGTGCGCAGCAGGGCGGCCACCTCCTCACGCGGGATACCCGAGCGGTTGCCGGCAAGGGTGGCCACGAGTGCGCGTTCAGCGAGCTCGTTCTCGGCAGCGATGAGACGCGGCATGCGGGGGAGGTAGCACAGCGCGGCCGCGGGGCAGAGGGCCGGGTGGCCCGAGAGGAGGACCGGCGTCGTGCTGGACGTGGCGGAGGTGCCGTCGGGGGAGGAGGCGGAAGGCGAGGGCGGCAGAGGCGGGGACGAGGACCGGCCCCCACACCCGGAAGACACGGGGTGGCTTGGGCCGGCTACACTCGAGCCCGAGCGAGCGGGGGATGCCGCACCGAGGCGCGGTGGCGATTCCCGGTGGCGCTTGAAGGGTGGCTCGGCGGAGGAAGCCGGGGAGCGGGGAGCGGTGCAGTCACGCGCAACATGGCCGGGGAAGCGGCAGCGGCGGCAGCAAATGGCGCGCCGGCACTCCGAGCGCGGGGTGGCTCGTGCTGTAGCAGCGAGGGCACTCTCTAGGGGAGGACGGCGGCGGGCGGGGGCGCCGCCCAGAGGAGGGGTTCACGCGACAGCGCCGCGGCGAACGTCGGCGCGGCCGCTTGCGACCGCGGGCCTCTTCCCACGGCTCGTCGGAGGGGGCGGCGTCGCCCCCGGCGGTGACACGGCAGATCTCGGACCGGATGCCAGGACGCGCCATCGGCGGCGAGCCGCCCTCGGAAGATGCGAGGGGCTTGGCGCAGAGGGTCGCGCGGTAGGAGCTGAAGTGGCCGGGGAGTCCAGATCTGGCAGGCGACGGGAAAGGGCTGGAGTCAAGCCAGCGGAGCTCGCGGCCACGGCCGGTGGAGGGGGACGGGGAGCCCATGGGGGCGTGGGTGGAGGAGCCGGAGCGGCGGCCCCCGAGGTTGGTGGGCGCCGGGGCCGGAGTGGCCGTTGGCGCGGAGCGGCGGAGCGAGCGAGGGCTAGGCGGAGAGCGAGGGCTCTTTTGGGAAGATCTCAGGAAGATAAAACCTCAGATGATTTTGTGATGTGAAAAAATGAGATATATGTCTGTTAGTTGATGACATTGACACTTTTTTAGTATATGTCTATACAAAGTAATACTAATTGATGGCTTTTGGTTATCTGGAGATTAAGAAGTTCTAAAGATGGGTTTAAACATGCAGCTCGCTAGCTCATTGCACGCGGTTCCTTTGGCACGGGCAAGTAGTACACGGCCACACCCGATGCTTCTGTCTCCGGTAGTTATCAAATGTATTCAGCAACTACGGCAGCAAAAGCTTGGTCTCCGGTAAGCTCCTTGGACATCTCCCCTGTTTTGTTCCTTGCCTGAATTACTATCTTCAGTTTGGTCAGATTTAATGCTAACATACTATGTTAACGCCATCATCCAAAAAAATTATGCCTATGTTTTCTATAGCTAGACTAGAAATTATGGAACCGATTGCATCTTGTTGCCGGAAAGAGGTAATAATACAAGTTCTTCAGACCGGGTAGTGTTTTCACCTGAGAAGTTGATGGGAGTGTTCACTATCCCATCACACGCGGTTTTGGCAGTGCGGGCAAGCAGTACACGGTCACGCCTCCATCAAAGTGGTGCAGCTCGGTGCTCATGGCCGGACAATTTGCAACAACAAAAGCTTGGTCTACGGTCTGCTCCTTGGACATCTCCCCTATTTCTTTCCTTGCTCCAATTTACCATCTTTAGTTTTGTCAGATTTGATGCTCGCATACTCTGTTAACGCCATCGTCCATCATTTTGTTGCCTATATTCTCTACAGCTAGACTGGCAACAATGGAACCGATTGCATCTTGCTTCCAGAAAGAGGTAATAATACAAGGAGTTCTTTGGACCGTGTAGTGTTGTCACCTGAGAAAGGGATGGGAGTTTAGACTGAAGATAACACGATTGGTACTTTGCTTAGTCTCACAAGGATGCGGAACCCAAGCCCATATAGAAGTTACGTGCATGCACCGCTAGGCTGCTAGCCACTTGGACTTGTGGAGTTTCTCAAAAGAAAAAATGGACTGGTGGAGCCATGGGCTGGGCATGCGAATGCATTAAATAGTTCATGGCCAAACCACCCTCTTGCTCGCTCTTCGTTGATAATATTGTATTTGCTTTTTTGAGAGCTGATGATATTGCGTTGTTGTGAGCACTTACTACAGTTCATTCCAAACCGCTCGGTCCATGCCACTCGACGAAGGCCCATAATTGAAGTTTGCTGAGGTATGGTGTGCGGTTCATTAGTGAGGTATTGCGGTTTGTGACTTGGCGGAGACGACCGCACACCAACAACAGTTTGCCTTTGCGTTTAACTACTCCCATCCGGGAGGCTCACTACAAGTTTGTTCTATTTTGAGGGGAGATGCAGGCCGCTCGCATTTTTGTCCTTTTGTTTTCTTTCTACTAGGGGAGAATGGGATTTATTTTATTTTGTTTTGTTTCCTCCAGAATGTGAGGAAAAAAACATTGAATGCAGTTGCTCGCAAGGCTTTGTTGTTCGCTCGCCTTGTCCTTCCATCATTGTGCGTGTTCGTTGAGTTCATCTAGGTGGTTCACTTTGTAAAAAAAAAAAAGAGAAAAAAATTCCCATGAAAGGTTCACTTCTTTTAATAATGCACTTTGTAAGAGTAAGGAGACGTGAGCGTGTGCAATTTGTGTAGCAGCTTATTACCCCTCTGTATGAAGTGCAATTTGTTTCGTGTGTTGAGTCGATTACATCTACGCTTGCAGTGTGTTTGGTCCTCGGATGTGGTTCACTTTTGAGAGTGATGCTGTTCACTTGCCCCAACATGCAAATGCAAAAAAAATAGCAAAACAACAAGATGCTAATGCGGTTCACTTTGATATATGCCGCGGCTCACTTGCCCTTGTCTTTGCGGTCCACTCTCGTTCATAAAAGAAAGTTGAAAAAAAGACAACGAAAACTTTTGCGAGAAAGTTTATGTCCGACAAAAAGAAATCATGAAGTTCACTTAACTGCCTGCTGCAGTGCGGTTTTTCGTTTGAAGTAGTGCGTTCTTTTGTTCGATGAAGTACACAAGATGATTTTGGTCTTGCGGAAAACAGAGTGTCCGCTTTTCGATAAATTTAAAACTGCTCTTAAATCGTAAGGATTAGAGAGGGTTCTCCACATGAAAAAGTTGCATCTCGTCGATATCTTTCCAACGGCATATCGTTTGAATCATTTTGACAACCGGTTTGTAAAAATTTCGCGAAAAACAGCCGATGCCACTCGTCGTCCGCCGCATGATTTTCAAAATTAACTAAAAACCATAAGAAATCTCAAAAATATTTCAACATATGAAACTTGCGCCTCGCCCGTAGCTTTCCAACGGTGTATCACACGCTTCGTTTCGACAAACGGTTCAAAAACTAGAGCGGAAATAGTATCGAAAATTTGAAAAAAAAAAAATCAAAAAACAGAATTTCGCGATTTAGTAAATTTGAAACTCCTCTTAAATCGTAACGAATTAGAGAAAAGAATAGTTATGAAAAAGATGCGCCGCAGCGATATCTATCCAACGGTGTATCATTTGCCTTATTCCCGCAAGCGGTTTAAAAAAACGCGAAAAAACGCTCGCTGCCACTCGTTGTGGGCCGCACCGTTTTTGAAACTGCTCTTAAACCGCAGGGAATCTCGAAAAGTGTTCAACAAGGCGAAGTTGCGCCTAGTTTGTAGCTTTCCAACGGTATATTACATGTCTCGTTCCGATAAACGGTTAAAAATTAGAGCGAAAACAGTACCCAAAAAACACTGCGCGCTGTTTTTTCCGACATGAAGTTCACTAGTCTCTGTAATGTAGTGCTCTTGCTATAGAAAGTGCAGTGCCCTCGCGTTGAGCATGCAGTGCGGAAGTGTTATCAGAATAACTATTCTGATAATATTATCAGAATAGACGGGCTGTGTGTGTGTGTGTATATATATATATATATGAGTACATCGTCTACTTGGAGCACAAGACAAGTCAGAACAAATCCTAGTCTATCTCGTCTTTTCTAATAATCAATATACTCAACATTCAGATTGCATCATCATATTCTTGCTTGTTCGTCGATTGCATGCAGGAATAAACCTTCGTGGTCAGGCTGATCATGCTTCCGACATCGTTAGTAACCTCATGAGATTGGTTTAGCGATTGCTAAGGCGCGACATCATGCGCATTTGTAGTCGGATCGTCAAAGTCGACTCCACCAAATTGATAGTTATCATCTAATCGAAAGATCGGGACCCTGGCCTCCATCACTATCTTTACACTTAAAGATATCTTAAGATCCGGAAAACATGATCACCAACAACAACACTTGAGCTAGTCTTAGAGGCGAGACTAGGAACCTTTATTTTATCAGTTTTTCATTTCACATGTGCATATGAGTTTTCCACTGAATCGCATATTCCAGGATCATAGCAGTTATAGCATGAAATATAAACACTTAATAATGAATATAGAAATATAATAATACAATATTATTGCCTCTAGGGCATATTTCCAACAGCAACACGCTGGTCTTGAGGATCCCTGTACCCCCTATACTTGGCTCATCTTGCTCTCTGACTAGCATCACCCAACTCAGCCTGATCGATCCATGGCCCAACACAGTATGTCCACTGACATAGCACCTTTCACTGGGTCAGGAATTAGCGTCTTCAATTCCCTAACGCTATCTTCATCACCACAACGTCTACCTCCTTGTGCATGTCCCCGATGCTGGTGAAGTGAGAGCACACTTCCATGGTGTTCTCGAACTTGGTGCGATCACCGAGCGAACAACTGATAAAGAAAGCCTCCATCCAATGCCCCATAGGAAGGGTTGGGGATGGGTTCATGGCGATGGAGAGGTGGTGAAATAGAGATGTGGAAGAGGTGTGATAGTGAGAGACAAAGAGGGTTTGAGTGCAGTGGTGGGTAAGAAGGTGGCCTTGGGGGCTAAATATAGGGGATTTGGACAATAGGAATGAATGTTGATCATTCTTTGAACTTTGTGTTGTTCATAATGCAAATTGACATGAAGAACACGAAGGGCAAGGAGGTGCTGGCGCCCAGAGAGAAGGGCAAGCAGGTGCTGGCGCCCAAAGAGAAGGGCAAGGAGGCTGTGCTAGCATTAGATAAGTGCGAGGAGGTGGTCCCGCACTTAAATGACGACGTGGTGGTGGAGTGCCCCTGCGGCAAGCAGAGGAACTACGACCACTACCATGAGGAGGAGGGCCAACTAATGTCTACTACACAACCTTCTTCTTGTAGACGTTGTTGGGCCTCCAAGTGCAGAGGTTTGTAGGATAGTAGCAAATTTCCCTCAAGTGAATGACCTAAGGTTTATCAATCTGTGGGAGGCATAGGATGAAGATGGTCTCTCTCAAACAACCCTGCAACCAAATAACAAAGAGTCTCTTGTGTCCCCAACACACCCAATACAATGGTAATGTAGTGATCCGACCTCAAACAGTCAAATCTCTGTGCATAAGTGTCATCCCTGGATCGGTAATGCTGACACACACAGTACTTGAAGGATTTATAACAGAGTAGCAATCACACACTTATTACATCAAATGTCTCAAAAGAGAACTTATTACAATAAATATGGCTTAAGGCCATCTAAGTAATATAACAACGAAAGGCTTGGAAGATATATATAGTGAGTCCATCAACTCCAACGGCATATCTGAGTGCACGACAAATGACCTAGCGCACCTTACTCTTCGTCTGAAAAGTCTGCAACATGATATGTTGCAGCCCGAAACGGGTCAGCACATGGAATATGCTGGCAAGATAACACAGTAGAGCAATGAACAAGTAAATGCTATCACTACATGCATATATGGCTAGTGGAGGCTCTATGGTTATAATGTTTTTGCGAAAAGCCAATTTTTCCTAAAACATTTATTTAACTATCATGGTAGTTGAAAAACATTGAGAATGGTAAATCCCCATCTCAATCCCAATTAAAAGTAATTAACATCCCAACAAATTAATTTAGAGTGATGAGATCCACATGATAATCCAAGAACCAGATACTCAAGATGCCCATAACTGGGGACATGGCTAATCATGATTAGTTTGTACACTCTGCAGAGGTTTGCGCACTTTTCCCCACAAGACTTGATTTCCTCCGTTGTATTTCTCGCACTGCATGGTGTTTGAGAAACGGATGACCGAGACACAGTCTTTCTGAAGAGGTCCCCTTAACCGATAGATAGGCCGGTACACCAACAATCCCCTACATCTGCTACCCCATCATGGAAAGGTTTCCCACAACTTACTCAACTATGCTAGAGCCCATAATGTCTTGTGGCTCCACACGGAAGTTTCCAGCATGAATAATCTTATGATCTCTTTGAGCCTGGGTGGCGAACCAAAAACGACAGCACTGGTATATCCCCAGGTGCCCGCAACCAATCCACCCAGATGTGAGTTTAAGTAGCCACCTTAAGTAAACCATTAATTAATAATCTCACATCTGTCATGGATACTCTTAAACCCAATCCACGTCTACGAGCATAGCATGGCGATATAAGCATAACGTAGAAGTAACTCCCAAGGTTTGATAATAAAAAGGGGTAATAGGTTCTACCTCATCATCTACTTCCCAAACCCACAAGTTAAGAGATCCTACTCATGCAATGTTTGAGGGTTGTAAGTAATGAATAAAAACTGGGTAAAATGGTTATGATCAAAGTGTTACTTGCCTTGCTGATGATCCGCCAAACCTAGTGACTCGTAGTAGCACGCTGCGCACTCCGGGAATTCTAACGCAAACAAATAATAGTATACATAAGCACTCAAGCATAGATGCATGGTTAAATCTCTAATAAGAAGATCAAATCTGAAAACTCAACTGAAGAGATTCGATCTGCAAAAAGAATCAATCGAATCGGAGCTACGAAACTGAAACTACGGTCAAAAGAACTTCGAAAACAAATCTGCTTGAAACCAAATTTTAAAATTTTCAAAACCTTGTTCAAGTTGATTAAACAGAAAGAGGGTTTCGAGGCGAAGATTTTGGCGTCGGTTTCATTGGATTTGGACAAACGGTTAAGAAACGGCTAGCGTTTGAAGATGAGGGGCTAATCTGCGATAAAATAGTCGCGGATAGGTCCATGGCCGAAAATAAAATAAAAAGAAAAGACTAACGGACGAACGTTCGCTGTCCGAACCTAACTGGCGAATAGCGTTCATTAGAACGAACGAACGGACGGACGAACGTCCGCTAAATAAATAAACCGTCGCAAACCGAACCGACAAAATAAAAAAACACATCTAGGGTCTTCAAAAAAACCCAATGGTTTTTACCTAAACCGAAAAAACGACGGCGGCGGCAAGCGGCGCAGGCGGCGGTGGCGCGGTAGGGTTAGGGTTCCGGGCGGGGCGGCTTGGTGGGCTGGGGGGGCCTCGGGCGGTCGGCTTATAAAGCCATGCCCGATAGGAGTCCGGGTCGGTCATGGCCCGTTTAGGTCGGTTGACTTTTTTCATTTTTTAAACAAATTCCGCCGGAAAAATCCTAAAAAAATAAAATAAAAATCTAAAAATGCCAAAACAAATTTTTATCGTCTAAATAGAATATCTAGAACAAAGTGAACATTTTCTTGGCCTAAAAATGCAATTTTGAAAAATGCATATTTTTCTAATTCAAATAAAATAGCAATAAAATCCAAATAAAATAATTTATTTGATTTTAATAAATTTTCCTCCAATTTTTCAATTACTTTGGATAAGTCATATTATCTCCTCTCATATATTTTAATATGAAATATTTTCGGAGAGAAAAGTAATTAAAACCAAAATGATCCTTGTTTCAATATTTGAGAAAATTCAAATATGAAAACAATAAAATCCCCAACTCTCTCCGTGGGTCCTTGAGTTGCTTAGAATTTCGAGGAGGCAAAATGAAATGCGATAAAATATGATATGCAATATGATGTCCGATGTATAACATTCCAAATTGAAAATTTGGGATGTTACAAACCTACCCCCCCTTAAGGTGAATCTCGCCCTCGAGATTCGGGTTGGCTAGAAAATAGGTGTGGGTGGTCTTTCCGTAGATCATCCTCTCGTTTCCAGGTGGCTTCATCCTCGGTATGATGGCTCCACTGAACATTGCAAAACTTGATAACCTTACTGTGTGTAACTCGGCTGGCAAACTCGGGAAAATTCATAGGTTTCTCCTCATAGGTCAGATCATTATCCAACTGAATTGCTTCCAGGGGCACTGTATCTCTTAGAGGAATATTGGCCATCTCAGCATGACACTTCTTCAACTGGGAAACGAACACATCATCAACTCCTGACAGTCCTTCGGGTAACTCCAACGTGTAAGCCACTTCTCCCATACGTTCCAAAATTGGGTATGGTCCTACAAATCTCGGGGCTAACTTTCCCTTAACTCCAAAACGTTTAACTCCTCACATCGGTGACACATGAAGATATGCTCTGTCTCCGATTTCATAGACTACCTCTTTGTGTTTTGAGTCTGCATATCTCTTCTGTCTAGACTGAGCTACCTTCAGTCTATCCCGAATCAGCTTAACCTTCTCTTCTGACTCTTTGATCAAATTTGGTCCAAACAACTAACGGTCTCCAACTTCATCCCACATCAATAGTGTTCTGCACCTCCTTCCATATAAAGCTTCGAAAGGGGCCATCTTTAGACTAGCTTGATAACTGTTGTTGTAAGAGAACTCTGCGTAGGGCAAATTATCATCCCAACTAGATCCATAATCGAGCGCACAAGCTCTCAACATGTCATCCAGAATCTGATTGACTCTCTCGGTCTATCCATCTGTCTGCGATGAAAAGTTGTACTGAACTCTAGCCTGGTGCCCAAAGTCTGGTGCAGCTGGTGCCAAAACTCTGAAGTAAATTGTGTTCCTCTATTTGATACAACAGTCCTTGGAACTCCATGCAGACATATGATCCTGGTCATGTATATCTTGGCCAACTTCACACTGGTATAAGTGGTTTTCACAGGGATAAAGTGAGCCACTTTGGTCAAGTGATCCACTACTACCCAAATAGAGTCATATCCCGAACGGGTCCTGGGTAATCCGTTGATAAAATCCATGCCAAGCTTATCCCACTTCCATTCGGGTATCGACATAGGCTGCAGTAATCCTGCTGGCTTCTGATGTTCTGCCTTCAGTCCCTGCCATACATCACATATGGCTACATACTCAGCAATATTCTTCTTCATACCAGTCCACCAGAAATGCTTCTTCAAATCCAAATAAATCTTGGTGTTTCAGGGGTGTATCGAGTATGGCGATTGGTCATGAGCCTCATGAAGTATCAACTTTCCGATCTCTGCATTATTGGGTACATAAACACGGTCCTCAAACCACAAGGTGTCGTGCTCATCCTCATGAAAACCTTTAGCCTTTCCCTTGCTTATCTTCTCCTTTATCTCAGCAATTTCCTTATCATCCTTCTGGGCTTCTCAAATTTTTCCCAATAATGTTGACTGAACTTCCAATGCTGCAACAAAACCTCTAGGGACTATCTCCAAACGTAGCTCCCTGAGGTCTTCATCTAACTCCATTGGCAATCCTCCGCTTACGAGGGTATTGGCGTAACCCTTCCGGCGCAAAGCGTCTGCTGCGACATTGGCCTTGCCTGGATGATAGTGCAACTTCATATCGTAATCCTTTATAAGCTCCAACCATCTCCTTTGCCTGAGATTCAACTCCTTCTACGTGAAAATGTACTTCAAACTCTTATGATCCGTGTACACATCACAATGGTTTCCAATAATAAAATGTCTCCAGGTTTTGAGTGCATGCACTACGGCTGCTAACTCCAAATCATGCGTGGCATATTTCAATTCATGCCGTCGAAGCTGTCATGAGGCATATGAAACAAATCTTCCGTCTTGCATAAGCACGCCTCCAAGTCCTAAACGAGACGCGTCACAATACACTTGGAAATCCTTATGTATATCTGGCAGAATCAGCACTTGGGCTGTAGTCAATCGTTTCTTCAACTCCTGAAAACTTGCCTCACATTCCTATGTCCATTTGAACTTGGTGTCCTTCTTCAACAACTCTGTCATGGGCTTTGCAATCTTAGAGAAATTATCAATGAATCTTCGATAATATCCCGCGAGTCCTAGAAAACCGCGGATCTCTCCAACTGAGGTGGGTGCCAACCACTCAGTGTCTGACTGAACCTTAGTAGGGTCTACTTCTATACCTTCTCCTGATATAACATGTCCAAGGAATCCAACTTCCTTCAACCAAAACTCACATTTGCTAAACTTGGTGTATAACTGATGTTCCCTGAGCTTCTCGAGAACTAAACGCAAATGCTCCTTATGCTCTTCTTCATTATTCGAGTATACAAAAGGTCATCAATGAACACCACAAAAAAGTTATCCAAGAACTCCATAAACACCTTGTTCATCATACTCATGAAATAGGCAGGGGCGTTAGTCAATCCGAATGACATAAACGCATACTCATACAGCCCGTACCTTGTGGTGAAAGTTGTCTTAGGTATATCCTGTTCTTGAATCTTCAGCTGGTGGTATCCTGATCGAAGATCGATCTTGGAAAAGACTTTAGCTCCTTGCAGCTGGTCAAACAAATCATTGATCATCGGCATTGGGTACTTGTTCTTGATCGTCACTTCATTCAATGCACGATAATCAACAACCATTCTCAGAGATTTATCCTTCTTCTCAACCAAGAGCACTGGGGCTCCCTATGGTGACGAACTTTGTCGAATGTAACCTTTCTCCAATAACTCCTTAATCCGTTTCTTAATCTCCTCCAGATCATTTGCGGGCATCCGGTATGGTCTCTTTGATATTGGTCCGGTGCATGGCAATAACTCTATCAAAAACTCAATGTCTCGATCCGAGGGCATGCCTGGTAGCTCCTCTGGAAATACATCTGGGTAATCCTTTACTATAGGCACTTCTTCCTGAACAACTCCCGTGAGGGAATTTACGTGAGTACTCTTAGGAGTATGCCTGGATACATACTTAATCCTTTTTTCCTCCGGTGTGGTGAGTAGAATTGACCTGTTGGCGCAGTCAATGTTTCCTCCATACTTTGATCGCCAATCCATACCGAGTATCACATCCAATCCTTGTGATTCCAAAATTATTAAGTCTGAGGGGAAAACATGCCTACCTATGGTCAATGGCATCAGAGAACATCCACTTCTTGCCATATACTCCGCTCCGGGTGAGCTTACTAACATAGGTGTCTTAAGAACTTTGGTGGGCAACTTATACTTATCCCCGAATCTCCTTGATATGTATGAATACGATGCACCAGTATCAAAAAGAACTATTGCAGTAAATGACTTAACCAAAAACTTACCGATAACATCATCTGGCTGCTCCTCAACCTCCTCCACGTTCATGTGGTTCACTTGTCCCTTGTTGAAAGGGTTGGGCTTCTTTCCAGAGCTTCCATTGCCATTTCCATTCTTGAGTTCGGGGCACTCATTGGCATAGTGTCCAGTCTTCCCGCACTTGAAACAATTAACGTGGATTTGGTCCTTCTTGGCGGGTGTGCTTGGGTTAGAGCGGTTCTGACGGCTTGCTCCACTCCTATTTCCATTCCTAGAGTCCATTGTGGTTATGCGAAATTCCTACATTGTGAGTGTGGCCTCCATGGTTATGGGTAAATCCTCCCGAGTTCGGGGTGAAACGGGGTTTCTGATGAGCTCCTGAATTGTATTTCCCTTGTCCATACTTCCTTTTGCGACTCTCAATCTGCTGCTGCTTCCCTTCAATCATAAGAGCCTTATCTACCAACTCCTGGTAGTTGTTGAATGTTGCCACCATTAACTGCATACCCATCTCATCATTCGGCCCTTCCATAAGCTTCTCATGTTTTGCGGCATCGGTGGCCACGTCATCTGGGGCATAACGAGCTAGCTTTCTAAACTCCTCCACGTACTGCCCTACCGTACGGTTGCCCTGGTGTAAGTTGCGAAACTCACGCTTCTTCATGCTCATAGCTCCAGTCGAGACATGAGCAGTGCGGAATGCTTGCTGAAACTGCTCCCAAGTAACATTGGCTATGGGGAAAGTGGTTGTGTAATTCTCCCACCATGCGGCTGCAGGTCCATCCAATTGGTGTGCGGCAAAACGCACCTTCTCAGCATCTGTGCGTCCTGCAGTGGTTAACTCCCTTCCAATCCCACGTAGCCAGTCATCCGCAACTATGGGCTCGGTGCTACTGGAAAACACCGGTGGTTGTAACCTCAGAAAACGGGCTAAGTTGTCAACTAGAGGTGGTGGTGGTGGGTTGTTGTTGTTGTTGTTGTCGTTGTTGTTGTTGTTTTTGTTGTTGTTATTGTTGTTGTTGTTGTTGTCGTTGTTGTTGTTGTTGTTGTTGTTGTTGTTTTCATTGTTGTTGTTGTTGTTGTTGTTGTTTCCTTGATTCTAAACTAGCAACTGCATCAGTGTATTCTGCTATTGGATCAACTGAGTGAGCTCCGGTGGGAAGGCAAGTCCGGGGTCACGTCCTGGAGGTATCTTGTGGGTTTTAGAGGGGAGAGATTAGAATAGAATGAGGTCTAATGAGAAGGCACTACCCATATGCACACGAGACAAACACAATCAATATCACTCCAAAACAATATCAAGCAAGGGCATACAATCGATCTGACTATCGTTACAGTGCTCAGATTACTACTATATACATGGGGGAATACTACTAATAATATGGTGGTCTACTAGAAATTTTGATCGGTAGAAGACTCCATGATATCTGCTCCAGCTTCGTCTTCATAATCAGCATCACTGGGGTCGGAGTCGGTGTCGTCGATGATGATGTGGTCCTTGGGGTGGTCATCATCTCCTCCTGGCGCAGGGTCTCCCATGAATACTCCTAGCTTCCTTGTTAGGTCGTCATTCATCTCCACTAGTTCGGTGATTTCCTCCTCATATCTGTCGCGTGTAGACTTGAGTTCCTCTGCCAGCTCCATGTTCCTACTCATCAACTTCTTCAGATCTATCATGCCTGCGCACATCTGGTTCTCCTGGCGACGAATATGATGATTTAACTCCTGGATGAAGGCTGCAATGGACCTATCCTTCCTGGTACTGATCATCTCCCATTGCTCATCTCAGCGCCCACATATCAGGTAGATGGTGTCCTTAAGTTCCTTGTGATAAACTTCGCCGATGCGTCCCATAGCAACGTGGGCTGCCATGTGAAGGAAATATGCCCTAGAGGCAATAATAAAGTTATTATTTATTTCCTTATATCATGATAAATGTTTATTATTCATGTTAGAATTGTATTAACCGGAAACATAATACATGTGTGAATACATAGACAAACAGTATGTCACTAGTATGCCTCTACTTGACTAGCTCGTTGAATCAAAGATGGTTAAGTTTCCTAGCCATAGACATGAGTTGTCATTTGATTAACGGGATCACATCATTAGAGAATGATGGGATTGACTTGACCCATTCCGTTAGCATAGCACTTGATCGTTTAGTTTGTTGCTATTGCTTTCTTCATGACTTATACATGTTCCTATGACTATGAGATTATGCAACTCCCGTTTACCGGAGGAACACTTTGTGTGCTACAAAACGTCACAACGTAACTGGGTGATTATAAAGGTGCTCTACAGGTGTCTCCGAAGGTACTTGTTGGGTTGGCGTATTTCGAGATTAGGATTTGTCACTCCGATTGTCGGAGAGGTATCTCTGGGCCCACTCGGTAATGCACATCACTATAAGCCTTGCAAGCATTGCAACTACTAAGTTAGTTGCGGGATGATGTGTTACGGAACGAGTAAAGAGACTTTCCAGTAACGAGATTGAACTAGGTATTGAGATACCGACGATCGAATCTCGGGCAAGTAAAATACCGATGACAAAGGGAACAACGTATGTTGTTATGCGGTTTGACCGATAAAGATCTTCGTAGAATATGTAGGAGCCAATATGAGCATCCAGGTTCCACTATTGGTTATTGACTGGAGACGTGTCTCGGTCATGTCTACATAGTTCTCGAACCCGTAGGGTCTGCACGCTTAAAGTTCGATGACGGTTATATTATGAGTTTATGTGTTTTGATGTACCGAAGGAGTTCGCAGTCCCGGATGAGATTGGGGACATGACAAGGAGTCTCGAAATGGTCGAGATGTAAAGATCAATATATTGGACGACTATATTCGGACATCGGAAAGGTTCCGAGTGATTCGGGTATTTTCGGGAGTACCGGGGAGTTACGGGAATTCGTATTGGGCCTTAATGGGCCATACGGGAAAGGAGAGAAAGGCCTCATAAGGTGGCCGCACCCCTCCCCATGGGCTGGTCTGAATTGGACTAGGGAGGGGGGCGTCCCCTTCCTTCCTTCTCCTTTTCCCTTCCCTTTCCCTCCCTCCTACTCCTACTACTTGGAAGGGCTCCTAGTTCTACTAGGAAAGGGGGAATCCTACTCCCGGTGGGATTAGGACTCCCCTAGGGTGCGCCATAGAGAGGGCCGGCCCTCCCCCTCCTCCACTCCTTTATATACGGGGGCAGGGGCCACCCTAAAGACAAAACAATTGATCATTGATCTCTTAGCCGTGTGCGGTGCCCCCCTTCACCATAATCCACCTCGATCATATCGTAGCGGTGCTTAGGCGAAGCCCTGCGTCGGTAGAACATCATCATCGTCACCACGCCGTCATGCTGACGAAACTCTCCCTCAACACTCGGCTGGATCAGAGTTCGAGGGACGTCATCGAGCTGAACGTGTGCAGAACTCGGAGGTGTCGTGCGTTCGGTACTTGATCGGTCGGATCTTGAAGACGTACAACTACATCAACCGTGTTGTGCTAACGCTTCCGCTTTCGGTCCATGAGGGTACGTGGACAACACTTTCCCCTCTCGTTTCTATGCATCACCATGATCTTGTGTGTGTGTAGGAATTTTTTTGAAATTACTATGTTCCCCAACAGTGGTATCCGAGCCAGGTTTTATGTGTAGATGTCATATGCACGAGTAGAACACAAGTGAGTTGTGGGCGATATAAGTCATACTGCTTACCAGCATGTCATACTTTGTTTTGGCGGTATTGTTGGATGAAGCGGCCTGGACCGACATTACGCGTACGCTTACGCGAGACTGGTTCTACCGACGTTCTTTGCACACAGGTAGCTGGCGGGTGTCAGTTTCTCGAACTTAGTTGAACCGAGTGTGGCTACTCCCGGTCCTTGCGAAGGTTAAAACAGCACCAACTTGACAAACTATCGTTGTGGTTTTGATGCGTAGGTAAGAACGGTTCTTGCTCAGCCCGTAGCAGCCACGTAAAACTTGCAACAACAAAGTAGAGGACGTCTAACTTGTTTTTGCAGGGCATGTTGTGATGTGATATGGTCAAGACATGATGAGATATAAGTTGTTGTATGAGATGATCATGTTTTGTTGAAGTTATCGGCAACTAGCAAAAGCCTTATGGTTATCTCTCTATTGCATAAGATGCAAGCGCCAAATAATTGCTCTACTTTATCGCTTTGTGATAGCAATAGTTGCAAGAGCAATAGTTGGCGAGACGACCATGTGACGACACGTTGATATAGATCAAGATGATGGAGGTCATGGTGTCATGCCGGTGACGATGGAAATCATGCTGATGCTTTGGAGATGGAGATCAAAGGCACAAGATGATGATGGCCATATCATATCACATATTTTTATTGCATATGATGTTCATCTTTTATGCATCTTATCTTGCTTTGATTGACTATAGCATTATAAGATGATCTCTCACTAAATTTCAAGATAAAAGTGTTCTCCCTGAGTATGCACTGTTGCCAAAGTTCGTCGTGCCCAGACACCACGTGATGATCGGGTGTGATAAGCTCTACGTCCATCTACAACGGGTGCAAGCCAGTTTTGCACACGCAGAATACTCAGGTTAAACTTGACGAGCCTAGCATATGCAGATATGGCCTCGGAACATTGAGACTGAAAGGTCGAGCGTGAATCATATATTAGATATGATGAACATAGTGATGTTCACCATTGAAAACTACTCCATTTCATGTGATGATCGGTTATGGTTTAGTTGATTTGGATCACGTGATCACTTAGAAGATTAGAGGGATGTCTTTCTAAGTGGGAGTTCTTAAGTAATATGATTAATTGAACTTAAATTTATGATGAACTTAGTCCTGGTAGTATTAGCATATCTATGTTGTAGATCAATAGCTCGCGTTTAGCTCCCCTGTTTTATTTTTGATATGTTCCTAGAGAAAACTAAGTTGAAAGATGTTAGTAGCAATGATGCGGATTGGATCCGTGATCTGAGGTCTATCCTCATTGCTGCACAGAAGAATTATGTCCTTAATGCACCGCTAGGTGACAGACCTATTGCAGGAGTAGATGCAGACGTCATGAACGTTTGGCTAGCTCAATATGATGACTACTTGATAGTTTAGTGCACCATGCTTAACAGCTTAGAATCGGGACTTCAAAGACGTTTTGAACGTCATAGATCATATGGATGTTCCAGGAGTTGAAGTTAATATTTCAAGCAAATACCCGAGTTGAGAGATATGAAGTCTCCAACAAGTTCTATAGCTAAAAGATGGAGGAGAATAGCTCAAGCAGTGAGCATGTGTTCAGATTGTCTGGGTACTACAATCGCTTGAATCAAGTGGGAGTTAATCTTCTAGATAAAATAGTGATTGACAGAATTCTCTAGTCACCATCACCAAGTTAGTAGAACTTCGTGATGAACTATAGTATGCAAGGGATGATGAAAACGATTCCCGGGCTTTTCATGATGATGAAATCGATGAAGGTAGAAATCAAGAAAGAGCATCAAGTGTTGATGATTAACAATACCAGTAGTTTCAAGAAAAGGGCAACGGGAAAGAAAGGGAACTTCAAGAAGAACGGCAAGCAAGTTGCTGCTCAAGTGAAAAACCCAAGTCTGGACCTAAGCCTGAAACTGAGTGCTTCTACTGCAAAGGGACTGGTCATTGGAAGCGGAACTACCCCAAGTATTTGGCGGATAAGAAGGATGGCAAAGTGAACAAAGGTATATTTGATATACAGATTATTGATGTGTATTTTACTAGTGTTCATAGCAACCCCTCGGTATTTCATACTGGTTCTGTTACTAAGAGTAGTAACTCGAAACGGGAGTTGCAGAATGAACAGAGACTAGTTAAGGGTGAAGTGACGATGTGTGTTGGAAGTGGTTCCAAGATTGATATGATCATCATCGCACACTCCCTATACTTTCGGGTTTAGTGTTGAACCTAAATAAGTGTTATTTAGTGTTTGCATTGAGCATGAATATGATTTGATCATGTTTATTGCAATACGGTTATTCATTTAAGTAAGAGAATAAATTGTTGTTCTGTTTACATATATGGTTACACACCCAATGAAAATGGTTCGTTGGATCTCGATCGTAGTGATACACATATTCATAATATTGAAACCAAAAGATTCAAAGTTAATAATGATAGTGCAACTTATTTGTGGCACTACCGTTTAGGTCATATTGGTGTAAAGTGCATGAAGAAACTCCATGCTGATGGACTTTTGGAATCACTAGATTATGAATCAGTTGATGCTTGCGAACCATGCCTCATGGGCAAGATGACTAAGACTCCGTTCTCCGGAACAATGCAGCAAGCAACAGATTTGTTGGAAATCATGCATATTGATGTATGTGGTTCGATGAATATTGAAGCTCGCGTTAGGTATCATTATTTTCTGATCTTCACAGATGATTTGAGCAGATATGAGTATATCTACTTGATGAAACACAAGTCTAAAACATTTGAAAAGTTCAAAGAATTTCAGAGTGAAGTGGAGAATCATCGTAACAAAATAAAAGTTTCTACGATATGATCGCAGAAGTAAAATATTTGAGTTACGAGTTTGGCCTTCAGTTAAAACAATGTGAAATAGTTTCACTACTCACGCCACCTGGAACACCACAGTGTAATGGTGTGTCCGAACGTCGTAATCGTGCTTTATTAGATATGGTGCAATCTATGACGTCTCTTACTGATTTACCGCTATTGTTTTGGGGTTATGCATTAGAGACAGCTACATTCACGTTAAATAGGGCACCATCTAAATCCGTTGAGATGACACCGTATGAACTATGGTTTGGCAAGAAACCTAAGCTGTCGTTTCTTAAAGTTTGAGGTTGCAATGCTTATGTGGAAAATTTTCAACCTGATAAGCTCAAACCCAAATCGAAGAAATGCATCTTCATAGGATACCCAAAAGAAAATGTTGGGTACACCTTCTACCACAGATTCGAAGGCAAGATATTCGTTGCTGAGAATGGATCCTTTCTAGAGAAGGAGTTTCTCTCGAAAGAAGTGAGTGGGAGGAAAGTAGAACTTGATGAGGTAACTGTACTTGCTCCCTTATTGGAAAGTAGTTCATCACAGAAATATGTTCCTGTGACTACTACACCAATTAGTGAGGAAGCTAATGATGATGATCATGCAACTTCAGATCAAGTTGCTACCGAACCTCGTAGGTAAACTAGCGTGAGATCTGCACCAGAGTGGTACGGTAATCCTGTTCTGGAAGTCATGTTACTTGACCATGACGACCCTACGAACTATGAGGAAGCGATGATGAGCCCAGATTCCGCGAAATGGCTTGAGGCCATGAAATCTGAGATGAGATCCATGTATGAGAACAAAGTATGGACTTTGATTGACTTGCCCATTGATCGGTGAGCCATTGAGATTAAATGGATCTTCAAGAGGAAGACGGACGCTGATAGTAGTGTTACTATCTACAAAGCTAGAATCATCGCAAAAAGGTTTTCGACAAGTTCAAGGTGTTGACTACGATGAGAGTTTCGCACTCGTATCTATGCTTAAGTCTGTCCAAATCATGTTAGCAATTTCCGCATTTTATGAAATCTGGCAAATGGATAAAGAAAACTGCATTCCTTAATGGATTTATTAAAGAAGAGTTTGGACAGACTTAATATGATGCAACCAGAAGGTTTTGTCAATCCTAAAGGTACTAACAAAATATGCAAGCTCCAACGATCCATCTATGGACTAGTGCAAGCATCTCGGAGTTGGAATATACGCTTTGATAAATTGATCAAAGCATATAGTTTTATACAGACTTGCGGTGAAGCCTGTATTTACAACAAAGTGAGTGGGAGCACTACAGCATTTCTGATAAGTATATGTGAATGACATATTGTTGATTGGAGATAATGTAGAATTATTATGCAAAGCCTAAAGGAATGTTTGAAAGGAGTTTTTCAAAGAAAGACCTCGGTGAAGCTGCTTACATATTGAGCATCAAGATCTATAGAGATAGATCAAGACGCTTGATAAGTTTTTCAATGAATACATACCTTGACAAGATTTTGAAGTAGTTCAAAATGGAACAGTCAAAGAAGGAGTTCTTGCCTTTGTTGCAAGGTGTGAAGTTGAGTAAGACTCAAAACACGACCACGGCAGAAGATAGAGAGAGAATGAAAGTCATTCCCTATGCCTTAGCCATAGGTTCTATAAAGTATGCCATGCTGTGTACCAGACCTATTGTATACCCTGCCCTGTGTTTGGCAAGGGAGTACAATAGTGATCTAGGATTAGATCACTAGACATTGGTCAAAATTATCCTTAGTGGAATAAGGATATGTTTCTTGATTATGGAGGTGACATAAGGTTCGTCGTAAAGGGTTACGTCGATGCAAGTCTTGACACTGATCCAGATGACTCAAAGTCTCAATCTGGATACATATTGAAAGTGGGAGCAATTAGCTAGAGTAGCTCCGTGCAGAGCATTGTTGACATAGAAATTTGCAAAATACTTACGGATCTGAATGTGGCAGACCCGTTGACTAAACCTCTCTCACAAGCAAAACATGATCACACCTTAGTACTCTTTGGGTGTTAATCACATAGCGATGTGAACTACATTATTGACTCTAGTAAACCTTTTGGGTGTTGGTCACATGTCGATGTGAATTATGGGTGTTAATCACATGGTGATGTGAACTATTGGTATTAAATCACATGGCGATGTGAACTAGATTATTGACTCTAGTGCAAGTGGGAGACTGAAGGAAATATGCCCTAGAGGCAATAATAAAGTTATTATTTATTTCCTTATATCATGATAAATGTTTATTATTCATGCTAGAATTGTATTAACCGGAAACATAATACATGTGTGAATACATAGACAAACAGTATTTCACTAGTATGCCTCTACTTGACTAGCTTGTTGAATCAAAGATGGTTAAGTTTCCTAGCCATAGACATGAGTTGTCATTTGATTAACGGGATCACATCATTAGAGAATGATGGGATTGACTTGACCCATTCCGTTAGCATAGCACTTGATCGTTTAGTTTGTTGCTATTGCTTTCTTCACGACTTATACATGTTCCTATGACTATGAGATTATGCAACTCCCGTTTACCGGAGGAACACTTTGTGTGCTACCAAACGTCACAACATAACTGGGTGATTATAAAGGTGCTCTATAGGTGGCTCCGAAGGTACTTGTTGGGTTGCCGTATTTCGAGATTAGGATTTGTCACTCCGATTGTCGGAGAGGTATCTCTGGGCCCACTCGGTAATGCACATCACTATAAGCCTTGCAAGCATTGCAACTAATGAGTTAGTTGCGGGATGATGTGTTACGGAACGAGTAAAGAGATTTGCCGGTAATGAGATTGAACTAGGTATTGAGATACCGACAATCGAATCTCGGGCAAGTAACATACCGATGACAAAGGGAACAACGTATGTTGTTATGTGGTTTGACCGATAAAGATCTTCATAGAATATGTAGGAGCCAATATGAGCATCCAGGTTCCGCTATTGGTTATTGACCGGAGACGTGTCTCGGTCATGTCTACATAGTTCTCGAACCCGTAGGGTCCGCATGCTTAAAGTTCGATGACGATTATATTATGAGTTTATGTGTTTTGATGTACCGAAGGAGTTCGGAGTCCCGGATGAATCGGGGACATGACGAGGAGTCTTGAAATGGTCAAGATGTAAAGATCGATATATTGGACGACTATATTCGGACATCGAAAAGGTTCCGAGTGATTCGGGTATTTTCGGGAGTACCATGGAGTTACGGGAATTCGTATTGGGCCTTAATGGGCCATACGGGAAAGGAGAGAAAGGCCTCAAAGGGTGGCCACACCCTCCCCATGGGCTGGTCTGAATTGGACTAGGGAGGGGGGCGTCCCCTTCGTTCCTTCTCCTTTTCCCTTCCCTTTCCTTCCCTCTTACTCCTACTACTTGGAAGGGCTCCTAGTTCTACTAGGAAAGGGGGAATCCTACTCCCGGTGGGAGTAGGACTCCCCTAGGGCGCGCCATAGAGAGGGCCGGCCCTCCCCCTACTAAACTCCTTTATATACGGGGGCAGGGGGCACCCCAAAGACACAACAATTGATCATTGATCTCTTAGCCGTGTGCGGTGCCCCCCTCCACCATAATCCACCTCGATCATATCGTAGCGGTGCTTAGGTGAAGCCCTGCGTCGGTAGAACATCATCATCACCACGCCTTCGTGCTGACAAAACTCTCCCTCAACACTCGGCTGGATCGGAGTTCGAGGGACGTCATACAGCTGAACGTGTGCAGAACTCGGAGGTGCCGTGCGTTCGATACTTGATCGGTCGGATCGTGAAGACATACGACTACATCAATCGCGTTGTGCTAACGCTTCCGCTTTCGGTCTACGAGGGTACATGGACAACACTCTCCCCTCTTGTTGCTATGCATCACCATGATCTTGTGTGTGCGTAGGAATTTTTTTGAAATTACTATGTTCCCCTACACCATGCTCTTTCCTAGACTCCAGGTTGGTGCATCAAAGGAAAACTCTATGGGCCTAGTGACTGGCATGAATGTCCTTCTGAGAACTTGAACTCGAATCATCCATCACTCCTCTTCTGGTAAAGTGGCAGTGTAGGTCCCGGTGAAGCTTGGTATTCCAATGTTCAGGTACCTAGTGACTTCCTTCAAGTGTCGTCCAAAAGGTGTGTCTTCATCTGGCTGTGTAAACTTGTTCGTTGTGTCCGCCATCCTATAGAGTAGAAAATGGAGAGGAGTCAGAAATGAGTAGAGAAGAGTGACCTATGGCTCAACTTAGTGGTCGTGTCCTACATTCAGCGTGTGCTCTGATACCATCTTGTAGGGATCCGACCTCAAACGATCAAATCTCTATGCATAAGTGTCATCCCTGGATCGGTAATGCTGACACACACAGTACTTGAAGGATTTATAACAGAGTAGCAATCACACACTTATTACATCGAATGTCTCCAAAGAGAACTTATTACAATAAATATGGCTTAAGGCCATCTAAGTAAGATAACAGCGGAAGGCTTGGAAGATATAGTGAGTCTATCAACTCCAACGACATAGCTGAGAGCACGACAAACGACCTAGTGCACCTTACTCTTTGTCTGAAAAGTCTGCAACATGATATGTTGTAGCCTGAAATGGGTCAGCACATGGAATATGTTGGCAAGGTAACACAATAGAGCAATGAACAAGTAAATGCTATCACTACATGCATATATGGTTGGTGGAGGCTCTATGGTTATAATGTTTTTGCGAAAAGCCAATTTTTCCCAACAACAAAGGAATATATTTTATTTAACTATCATGGTAGTTGAAAAACATTGAGAATGGTAAATCCCCACCTCAATCCCAATTAAAAGTAATTAACATCCCAACAAATTAATTTAGAGTGATGAGATCCACATGATAATCCAAGATCCAAATACTCAAGATGCCCATAACCGGGGACATGTCTAATCATGATTAGTTTGTACACTCTGCAGAGGTTTGCGCACTTTTCCCCACAAGACTTGATTTCCTCCGTTGTATTTCTCGCACTGCATGGTGTTTGAGAAACGGATGACCGAGACACAGTCTTTCCGAAGAGGTCCCCTTAACCGATAGATAGGCCGGTACACCAACAATCCCCTACATCTGCTAGCCCATCATGGAAAGGTTTCCCACAACTTACTCAAATATGCCGGAGCCCATAATGGCTTGTGGCTGAACACGGAAATTTCCAGCATGAATAATCTTATGATCTCTTTGAGCCTAGGTGGCGAACCAAAAAGGACTGCACTGGTATATCCCCAGGTGCCCGCAACCAATCCACCCAGATGGGTGTTTAAGTAGCCACCTTAAGTAAACCATTAATTCATAATCTCACATCTGTCATGGATACTCTCAAACCCAATCCACGTCTATGAGAATAGCATGGCAATATAAGCATAACGTAGAAGTAACTCCCGGGGTTTGATAATAAAAAGGGGTAATAGGTTCTACCTCATCATCTACTTCCCAAACCCACTAGTTAAGAGATCCTACTCATGCAATGTTTGAAGGTTGTAACTAATGCATAAAAACTGGGTAAAATGGTTATGATCAAAGTGTTACTTGCCTTGATGATGATCCGCAAAACCTAGTGACTCGTAGTAGCACGCTGCGCACTCCAGGAATTCTAGCGCAAACAAACAATAGCATACATAAGCACTCAAGCATAGATGCATGGGTAAATCTCAAATAAGAAGATCGTATCTGAAAACTCAACTGAAGAGATTCGATCTGCAAAAAGAATCAATCGAATCGGAGCTACGGTACTGAAACTACGGTCAAAAAAACTTCGAAAACAAATCTGCTTGAAACCAAATTTTAAATTTTCAAAACCTTGTTCAAGTTGATTAAATAGAAAGAGGGTTTCGAGACGAAGATTTTGGCATTGGTTTCACTGGATTTGGACAAACGGTTAAGAAACGGCGAGCGTTTGAAGATCAGGGACTAATCTATGATAAAAATAATCGCGGATAGGTCCCTGGCTGGAAATAAAGTCAAAAGAAAAGACTAACGAACGAACGTTCGCTTTCTGAACCTAACCGGCGAATAGCGTTCGTTAGAATGAATGAACGGACGAACATTCGCTAAACAAATAAACCGTCGCAAACCGAACCGATAAAATAAAAAAACGTAGCTAGGGTTTTCAAAAAAAATGAACGGTTTTTACCTAAAACGAAAAAAACGACGTCGGATCCGGCTTCAGCGGCGGCGGCTTTGGCGGCGGCGGCGACGGGCAGCTGCGGCGCGGATGGCGCGGGCGGCGGCGCGCTAGGGTTAGTGTTCGGGGCGGGGCGGCTTGGTCGGCTGGGGGGCCTCCGGCGGTCGGCTCATAAAGCCACACCCGACAGGAGTCCGGGTCGGTCATGGCCCGTTTAGGTTGGTTGACCTTTTTGTTTTTAAACAAATTCCTCCGGAAAAGTGCTAAAAATGAAATGAAAATCTAAAAATGCCAAAACAAACTTTCACCATCTAAATAGAATATTTAGAATAAAGTGAACATTTTCTTGGCCTAAAAATGCAATTCTGGAAAATGCATATTTTTCTAATTCAAATAAAAGAGCGATAAAATCCCAATAAAATAATTTATTTGATTTTAATAAATTTTCCTCCAACATTTCAATTACTTTGGAGAAGTCATATTATCTCCTCTCATATATTTTAATATGAAATATTTTCGGAGAGAAAATTAATTAAAACCAAAATGATTCTTGTTTCAATATTTGAGAAAATTCAAATATGAAAACAATAAAATCCCCAACTCTCTCCATGGGTCCTTGAGTTGGTTAAAATTTTGAGGATCGCAAAATGACATGCGATAAAATATGATATGCAATATGATGTCCAATGTATAGCATTCCTAATTGAAAATTTGGGATGTTACACATAAATTCTATAGGTGCACTAGTTCGGCGAGGAGATTGTGATACAAGTGCAATATGGATGGTAGATAAAGGTTTCCGTAATCTCAAAATATAAAAACAGCAAGGTAACTAATGATAAAAGTGAGCGAAAACGGTATTGCAAAGCGTTGAAACAAGGCCTAGGGTTCATACTTTCACTACTACAAGTTCTCTCAACAATAATAACATAATTGGATCATATAACAATCCCTCAACATGCAACAAATAGTCACTCCAAGTTCACTAATAGCGGAGAATAAAGGAAGAGATTATTCTAGGGTACGAAACCACCTCAAAGTTATTCTTTCTGATCGATCTATTCAAGAGTCCGTAGTAAAATAACACGAAGCTATTTTTTCCGTTCGATCTATCCTAGAGTTCGTACTAGAATAACACCTTAAGACACAAATCAATAAAAACCCTAATGTCACCTAGATACTCCAACGTCACCTCAAGTATCCGTGGTTATGATTATACGATATGCATCACACAATCTCATATTCATCTGTTCAACCAACAAAAAGAACTTCAAAGAGTGCCCCAAAGTTTCTACCGGAGAGTCAAGACGAAAACATGTGCCCACCCCTACGCATAAGTTCACAAGGTCACAAAACTCGCAAGTTGATCACCACAACATACATCAAGTGGATCACGTGAATATCCCATTGTCACCACAGATAAGCACATGCAAGACATACATCAAGTGTTCTCAAATCCTTAAAGACTCAATCCGATAATATTACTTCAAAGGGAAAACTCAATTCATCACAAGGAGATAGAGGGAGAAAGATCTGTCGGGGGACTGATCCACGAACACCTATGGGACCAGCGGGCCGAGTCCCTTTCGGTTCGGCGGGGGCGGAGGTCGCACGAAGAGCAGATCGAGGCGAAACAAACGAGCAGTTTACCCAGGTTCGGGCCGCACGGATGCGTAAAACCCTACTCCTGCTTCGTGGTTTGTATTGAGTTCTTGCTCAGGAGCGCGGAGTGCTACAGTACACACCAGCAGCTAACGAGACCGAGCGTGAGTGTTTTGTTTTTTCCGGGACCACCTCTACGTTGCGCATGGGCCTCCTTTTATATGCTCAAGGGGTCACCGACAGGTGGCAACGTAGAGAAGGGTAAAAATGGAAAGGTGCTGCGGTAGGTACAGCTACCCGCTACAGTGTATCATTCCCAACCCTGACGGCAGGGGACAAGGGCATTAAATGCCCGTCTGTGTCGCCTAAACAGTGCAAAAAGGGACCGTCAGGGACGCCACCGCTCGCCATGATGGCAATCTTGTCAGCGCCGCTTGCCACCGCTCACCGCTGGCTGCACAGCCTCCTGCCACGTACGCCTGGAAGGGTCCCAAAGCGACACATTGGTGGATGTGCTGGAGCGCGGGCATAGAGTGATGGCTCGCCGCGGCAAGCGCCTTGCCGCGGTTGTTGTCTTGTCGCGCCCAGGAGTTTGTCGCTCACCGGGCCTTGCCGGGACGTGCGACGCGTCGTGGCAAGTTCCTTGAGGTGCCTTGGGTGGCCTTCCCGGCAAGATCCTCTTGCCGGGGTCTTGTCTGCTTAGCTTGGATACTTTGTTCTTGAATGGCTCCAAAGGAACCACGGAGGACCTTGGCGGTCACCCGGCAAGCCTTGCCACGGGATGCTGCGACTGCCCGTGCACAAGTTCGGGATACTAGGGTACCCCTACTCTAGTACACCGACAGGAGCCCCCGGGCCTGGGCCATACACGGTGCCGAGCGCTGTTGGGCTAGGCCCAAAATAGGGCACGGGCACGCGCGGCCTAGGTTACGCCGTATCTCACTCCGTATCCAGCGCGCCCTCCCCAAACGGCACGCGTTGAATGCGGCGTCGTGGGAGAGATCATGGGTGGTTTCTTTATTCGGAAATGCGGAACGTCCGCCCCCTCCCTCTTTATAAGCAGAGGAAACGGGGGTAGTTCGCCCATTCGCCAGTTGCTGCTCCAATCTCAGAAATCTCCGCCGCTCCCTCGTCTTCCAAAAGCCGAAAGAGAGCAGCGCTCCGCCCCCCATCGCCACCAGCACCGCCAACACCGTCGATCTCCTCCACCATTTCCGCCATGGCTCCAAAAGCCGACAAGGGGAAGGTCGTGAAGTCGACCGAGGCGCAGCGGCTTGCGGCGCTGCGAAAGGAGCGGGCAGTCTTCCCCCCCAAGCTTGCCGCGAGGGAGCTAAGGGAGAACTACAACCTCTTCTGGTCGACGGAGACACGAGCGCATCCGCGCACGAAGGTACTTCCCGCCGCCGCTTGGAAGAAGGCCCCAAACGGATACCCTTTCTTCGCCTTGTTCTTCTACTGCGGGCTCTGCCCGCCTTTCTCTGAATTCTTCTGCGATATCATGAACACCTACGGGTTTCACCTCCTTGACTTCACCCCCAATGCCGTTCTGACCATGGCAGTTTTCGCACATCTCTGCGAAAACTTTGTCGCAGTCCATCCCAATGTAGCCCTCTTTCGCCACTTCTTCATACCCCGAGTAGAGAGAGGAGAGCCTTTATCCGGCGGATTCACCTGGATCTCAAGGGCCGGCAAGAAGGAAACTTATCTGGAGGGAGAATTCCGCGGCAAGTGGGAGGAATGGAGGGCAGACTGGTGCTGGATTGACGAGGAGAACCCGCAGCCATTCACCACCCGGCGCCAAACCCTAGTAGCGCGCGGCAGCGATTGGAGTGACGTGGCCCCGGAAGACGACAGGCTGAAGATTGCTATCACCCGGATCCTACGCCTCAGGCTTGCCGGGCTCACTATAGGCGCTGTTGGCGCAGATTTTCTTCGCCGCCGCATCGCCCCCTTGCAGGAACGGGGGAGACCCGCCTGGGAGTTCAAGAATGTGGCGGATATCATGAGGCTGCGGCCGGGCCTCAACTTCAACTTCACAGTTCTAGAGCTCAACGCGATGCTCCAAGAGCTGTTCAAGTACGACCCTCAACATCCCGAAGTCTTCAGGTTGCCGGGGGATGTTGTTCCGTTGTTCAACAATTCTGCGCTCGACCGCATCCGTGCAATGATGCCGCTGTGCGATTCGCATGGAATTGTCCCAACTTGGCAAGAGCCTGCAGACGACGTCGTGCAGCAATTCTTTGATGGCTTGGTAGAAGTGGCGATCCGCCCCGACGAGAAGGACAGTCTCACCCGCGACACCACCGATGCGGAGATGGCACTCATCGCCACTAGGCTGGAAGAGGCGGCGGCAGCCGCAGCCGCGGGCGAGTTTGGATTCACCGTGGAGGAGGCAGATGCAGCAGAGGCGGGAAGCCGAGCCGAGCGAGAGGAGCGCGTCGGCGAGAAAGAACTTGCCGGGCATGGCGCCGAGTCGAGCGAGCCCGCCAAAGATACGAGCGGCTCGCTGGAGATCAACTCGTCTTCCACCTCATCTTCAGACAGCTCGCCGCAAGCAGAGCCTCCATCTCCACCCAGAAGGCGTCTCGGCAAGGCCGGGGACGTAGCGGAGCGGCAAGCGAGTCAACAGCCGCCGCGCCGCGCGACACGCTCCACCGCGGCAAGCACTGTTGCCGCGGGAGCGCCTCACGCTGCTGCGGCAACTGGAGCGGGGTCCTCCCGAACCACCGCTTCTGCTCCTGCCTCTTCTCACGCCGCGGCGGCAACCGGAGCGGGGTCGTCTCAGACCACCGCCACCGTTCCCGCCAAGCGGCCAAGGGAAACTACTCCTCCGCCTCATCGCGCCGGGCGTGAGCCGGACTTCGACTTCTCCGCGTTCAGCTCCGACGAGGAAGAAGAAGAAGAGTAAGATTCCCTTGTTATACTTGTAGTTCTTCAATCCTTGCTGTTTGTCTTGTATCTCATTTGCTTTACCCTGAACTTGTTCTTTTTTAGGACTCTGGCCCAAAGAGCAGCAAAGAGGGCCAAGGTCCCGGTGATTGTCATCGAGGACGAGCCCACTGCGACAGCAGGGGGTGCGCCCGAGACAACCTTGCCGGACCCGGCAACTTTTCTCCAGAGCAGCCCCCAGCGTAAGTATATGGTTCGCTTTCCACTGTGAGGTGCGCATGGATACTCTGTCTTTGCTGATATCTTACTGCTGGTTGGTGTAGGAGTAGAGCAGCCCCACCAGGAGCCAAGGGAGAGTCCTCCGGTAAGGGAGAGCTTTCCGGTAAGGGAGAAGTCTCCGGCAAGGGGGAGTTCTCCGGCAAGGGACAGCACCAGCGGCCCCCGACGGCGGAGACCACGACTACAGAACCTGGTACAGGTAATCCTCTTGCTTCAAGACTTCCCTTGGGTTCTTCTTCTTTTTGATCTTCTTGGGTTTTTGCTTGACTCTTCTCCCCCTTCCGGCTGTCAGACCCATCTGCTACGGAGTCGATGGAGACCGAGGTTGCTGCCGAAGAAGCAGCTGGTGCTGGCGATCCCGCCGGCGCAGAGGCCGCTAAGGCTGCCGCCGCAGCAACTGGCGAGGGGTCTGGCAATCGCACTGATGGCCCTGAGGCCGCAGGAGCGCCAGGCGCTACGTCGACCGCCGACCCGTCCGCCGCTGCCGCAGCGCCAAGCTCCGAAGAGCCCCAGCCAGGCGTCTACTTGAAGACCGGCGACGACGTCTTCATCAACCTCCCCTGGGCGTCAAGCTCCAGGGCGCCAGTCGAGGGAGAGATCTTCGACGGGGAGGTGCTCGCCTTCGCTGGACTGACGTTGGTTGACGCGCCGAGCAGCAGCAGCAACGAGCCTGAGGAGGAGCGGCTGCTGCGGAAGTTGTTGTCGCTCTACCGCGCGCGGCAAGCCAAGCTGGAATCCCGCGAGGCGCTTGTCGCGAAGGCGGGAGCAGACATCGAGAAGCGCGCGGAGGAGCTCCGGGGTCTCCACCAGGAAGCTCTCCGGTCCCTGGAGGAGGAACGGAAGCAGCTCGCCGAAGCGCAGAAGGTCTTCTTCCTCGAGAAGGCCGAAGTCGAAGAGCAACAGCGACTTGCCGCTGTGAAGCTACCCGCGGAGGAGGGTGAGCTGGCGCAGCGGAAGGTCAATCTTGACGCCCACGAGGAGGAGCTTGCCGTGCGCGAGGAAAAACTCGGCGGAGCCCTTAAGCAAGCAGAGGATGCTGCCGCAGTTGCCGAGGCCGCCAAGAAGGAGCTGGAGACGAAGGTGGCGCAGCTGGAGGCCGATCTTGCCGAGAAGGGCAACGAGCTCAGCGCCGCCAAGGACTCCAACGCGGATCTTGAGATGAAGCTGTCCGCTTTGACCAAGATGCTGGACGGCGCCAAGGAACAGGAGGCGGCCTTGAAAGAAGAGATCAAGGGCGACAAGGCGCTTCTGGAGAGTGTTGCCACCATCCAGAACGCTTTCAGGGAGAATGTGGAGCACTGGACGAAAAGTCTTGTGAATGCTGCCACAGACATTGACAGGGAGTTGGCGCAGCTGGGGATGGAAGATCTCGGGTATCCCTCCGACGAAAACCTCCAACCCAGCGCCAAGCTCGTCTTGTTCTTCAAGGGCGTGGCGACGGCCCTCCAGCGACTCTGGGAGAGGATCCCAAAGCAGCTGGCCGATGAGTTGCGCAAGATCTGCGCGGGAGCTCTTCAGAAAGTGTTGGTGAAGGTGGCCTTCCGCAATCCGGGCCTCAACCTCACCAACGTCCTCAAGACCCTGCCGCCGGATGCTGATCTGGAGGCGCTCAAGGCCCTTGTCGCACCCATTGTGGACAAGGTGAGCGGGATCAAGAGGATCGAGGGCGATCGCGTAGATTAGGCCGCCCATTTCTTCTTTTCTTGTCGCTATTTGCCATGTTATGAAAACAATCTGTTAGAGCCGCGACAAGCTATCTTTGTAATATAACTCTATTCTGGGTAATGATTGCAATGTTATTCCCTTTACTTGATTCCTCCCTTTGTATGTTTTTGCCCTACGCTTTTAGGGAACTTGCCGATGCAGGCACCTGAGCCGCGAGCGCTGAGTGCGGGACGTCAGCAGCCTGCTGGCGGTGCCGCTACCGACAAGAAACCTTGTCGCAACTAGTTGCAGCTCACTTAAGTTGTTGAGCGGACTCGAAACAAAGTAAGGGCGCAACTAGCTACGAGTTGGTTCCTCCGCGCATAGGTTTTCCATAGAAAGTGCGGTCGTTCAAGGGAGATAACTTAAAATTTAAAAAATCTGATTGCTCAAACTTTGCCAACTTAGCTTTTCTGTTGTTTGCTTCCCGGCAAGGCGAAACTTTCTTGAACGATGCCTGGTCCATACCATTATCTTCTCCTCCCCCCCCCCCGAGCAAACTTGTGGGCGAGGGAACCTTTCTTTCCTTGAGCAAAAAAGAAAGAAGAGAAAATAAAGATATGGAGCCTTACGGCTCGTTATTGCTTACCGGGAAGTAGGTGCTGCACAAAGTGTCAGATAAGACATGCAAAAAATAGAAAGCATGAAATTGACAAGATGTGCGGAGCACATGAGCTTTACTTATGCACGGGGTCTGCGCCCGGCTTTGTACAAAGGATTACATGCAACAGCGGCAAGACTTGTACAAAAGGTGGTTGCCGGAACGGGTTCCGGCAACCGCGCCTTACGGGTAAAACTTACGAAGATGCTCAATGTTCCAGGAGTTGCTCACCGGAATGGCATCTTCGGTCTCAAGGCGGACAGCGCCAGGCCTAGTGACTCGTTTCACCCGGTAAGGGCCTTCCCACTTCGGCGTCAACTTGTTGGAATTCTTGGCGGACTGAACATGCCGAAGAACAAGGTCGCCTTCCTCGAGACTTCTGGCATTAACTTTGCGGCTATGGTAGCGGCGCAAAGCTTGCTGGTAGCGAGCAGCTCGTACAGCAGCCTGAAGACGGTCTTCCTCAAGGAGCAGCGGGTCATCTTGTCGCAGCTGCTCTTGCTCAAGCTCATCATAAGCGAGCACTCGAGGTGACCCGTATATGAGTTCCGTGGGGAGAACTGCCTCTGTTCCATAGACTAGAGCGAAAGGTGTCTGGCCAGTGGCTCGATTTGGCGTCATCCTGATCGACCAAAGAACCACCGGCAGCTCCTCAATCCAGTTTCTTCCGCACTTGCGCAGCCTGTCGAAAGTTCTGGTCTTGAGCCCACGCAGCACTTCAGCATTTGCCCTCTCCGCTTGACCGTTGCTTCTTGGGTGAGCAACAGAAGCGAAGCAGACCTTGGCGCCAAGATCTTGGACGTACTGCATGAAGGTGCGGCTCGTGAATTGTGTACCGTTGTCGGTGATTATCCTGTTAGGGATCCCGAAGCGGCAAACAATCGACCTGGAGAACTTGACTGCTGACTGTGCTGTCACCTTCCTCACTGGTTCCACTTCCGGCCACTTTGTGAACTTGTCGATTGCGACGTACAAGTACTCAAAGCCCCCGACTGCTCGGGGGAAGGGGCCGAGGATGTCGAGCCCCCGGACCAAAAATGGCCAAGATAAAGGGATCGTCTGGAGAGCTTGAGCTGGTTGGTGTATGTGCTTGGAATGGAACTGGCACGCTTCACACTTGGTTACTTCTGCAGTTGCATCCTGGAGGGCTGTCGGCCAAAAGAAACCCTGCCGGAATGCTTTGCCGGCAAGTGCTCTTGCGCCAATGTGGTGTCCACATATGCCTCCATGTATCTCTGCCAACAGCTTTTGTCCGTCTTCCTGGTGAATACACTTCAATTTCACACCGTTGAGTCTTCTTCTGTACAGTGTCTTGTCGACAAACTGGTACATACTTGACTGCCGGGCTACTCTTTCCGCTTCTTCTTGCTCTTCGGGAAGTTCTCCTGTCTGAAGGAAACGGACAATCTGCTGCGCCCATGCTGGAGCTTGTGGCTTGACAACAAGGACTAAAGGCAAATCTTCTGCTGCGGGAACATCCGCTTCTACGGCGAGAACCTGCGACTCTGCCGGAGCTTGACGTTCCCCGACAAGCTTGCCGGAGCAAAACTTGTCGGGAGCTTCTGCTTCAACGGAACAAACCCTAGGGTTTGCCGGAGCAGACTGCTCCTCAGCGCTCTTAGCGTTGATCTTGGGGACCTTCTTGGCGGCGGCTTCGGGGAGCTCTGCCGGCAAATAGTCACCAGAAATCAACTTCCTCTTCTTGCTCTGTCCAGTTGATGGCGTTACGGACGGTTGAGTCAGCTTGAGCACAAAGATCCCTGGTTCCACAGGTAACTTAAGTGCGGCGCACTTTGACAGGCCATCGGCAACGGCGTTCTGAGCTCTTGGAACATGCTCCATCTGTAGGCCGTCAAAGTGCTCTTCTAGCTTTCGCACTTCGTCGACGTAAGCTTCCATCAACGGACTCTAATAGCTCTTGTTTACTTGGCGGATGACAAGCTGCGAGTCACCCCTGACAATGAGCTTCTTGATCCCAAGGTCTGCCGCGATCCTGAGACCGGCAAGCAAGCCTTCATACTCTGCAGTATTGTTTGTTGCTTGCTCCTTGGGAAAGTGCATCTGGACTACGTACTTGAGGTGCTCTCCGGTGGGTGCGACAAGCAGCACGCCGGCGCCGGCGCCTTGCAGCGAAAAGGCACCATCAAAGTACATCAGCCACACTTTGCTTGCTTCATCGACGGGGATGCTCGTTTCTGGAATTTCTTCATCTAGTGTTGGCGTCCATTCTGCTATGAATTCTGCCAATGCTCTGCTTTGGATAATTGAAGTACTCTCAAACTTAAGGCCAAAGCTTGACAGTTCCAGTGCCCACTCAACAATCCTGCCTGTCGCTTCTGGATTCTGTAGTATCCTCTTCAGCGGAAAGCGAGTGACAACTGTGATCTCGTGTGCTTCGAAGTAATGGCGCAGCTTTCTCGAGGCCATGATAATACCGAAAAGCAATTTCTGCACGCCAGAGTACCTTGACCTAGCCCCCTGCAGAAGGGAACTGACAAAGTAAACTGGGCGCTGCACCATTTTCTTCTGTATCTCTTCGCGCATCTGCGCAGATCCATCTTTGTCGGGACTAGAGCTTGTCGGGGAAGCCCCCTGCTTGTCGCTGGATGCGCCTGCCGTGGTTGCTGGCTCGTCATCTGCCTCCCTCTCTGTCACTAACGCAGCACTAACCACTTGATTGGTTGCCGCTATATACAGTAGCAACTTCTCTTGTGGTTTAGGTGCGACAAGTGTTGGAGCGGAGGACAGGTATCTCTTCAGGTCTTGCAGCACAGCCTCCGCTTCCGGAGTCCATTTCATTGGACTTGCCTTTTTCAATAATTTGAAAAATGGCAGGGCGCGCTCAGCAGACCTAGAGATAAACCTGCTGAGAGCAGCCACGCAACCGGCAAGTCTTTGTACATCCTTGACGCGCTTTGGTGCTTCAATTTGCTCAATGGCCTTGATCTTGTCGGGATTGTCTTCAATTCCCCGCTGAGACACGAAGAACCCGAGAAGCTTGCCGGAGGGGACTCCAAACACACACTTCTCTGGGTTGAGTTTGAGGCTGATCTTGCGCAGATTTGCAAAGGTCTCGTCTAAATCTTGGATCAGAGTTGCCTTGTCCTTGCTCTTGAGCACTATGTCATCCATATAGGCTTCCACATTTCTGTGTATTTTTGGCTCAAGAGCGACATGGACTACTCTTGCAAATGTTGAACCAACATTTTTTAATTCGAAAGGCATCCGTATGAAACAGTACGTGCCACATGGAGTAATAAATGCGGTCTTCTCCTCATCCTCTTCTGCCATGAAGATCTGATGGTATCCTGAGTATGCGTCAAGAAATGAAAGCAAATCACATCCGGCTGTGGAGTCAACAATCTGGTCAATGCGCGGCAAAGGAAATGGGTCTTTGGGACACGCTTTGTTAACATCGGTAAAATCGATACAAAGTCTCCATTTCCCGTTCGCCTTGCGCACCACTACAGGATTGGCCAACCACGTAGGATGGAGCACTCCTCTGACAAGGCTTGCTGCTTCCAACTTCTTGATCTCTTCTGCAATGAATTCTTGGCGCTCCACTGCTTGCTTCCTGACCTTCTGCTTGACGGGCCGCGCATGAGGACAAACGGCAAGGTGGTGCTCAATTACTTTCCTGGGAACACCGGGGATGTCAGACGGTTGCCACGCAAACACGTCGACATTCGCCCGCAGGAAAGCAATGAGCGCGCTTTCCTATTTAGGGTCGAGAGTGGCACTGATGGTGAAGGTACCACCAGTGCCGTCCTCCTTGGCGGACACCTTCTTTGTCTCTGGCGGAGCTGCCATTGTCTTCTTACACTTGCCGGTGGAGCTCGATGGTGCGTCCTCGACGGCAGCGCAGCACTCCGAAGAGGTGCGCTTGCCAGAGTGGGCATCAGAACTCTTGCCGGACTTGGTCTTCTTCTTCCCCCCGGGAGCTTCAACGGCAAGTGACTTGCGATCTGTTGCGGCTGCCGCTTCCCGGTAGATCTTGTCGGCGCAGATAAGAGCATCCTTCTTGTCACCGGGGACAGAGATGACGCTTATCGGGCCTGGCATCTTCAGCATGTTGTATGCATAGTGAGAGGCTGCCATGAACTTGGCGAGTGCTGGACGGCCAAGTATCCCATTGTAAGGCAATGGAATATCGGCAACGTCAAAAGTGACCCTCTCAGTCCTGAAGTTCAGCTCGCTGCCAAATGTTACTGGCAACGTGACCTTCCCCTTCGGCTTGCTCCTTCCCGGGTTGATTCCTTGGAATGTGCCGGTCTCTTCAAGCTCGCTGTCAGGGATCTGGAGTTTCTGGAGTACAGCGGAGGAGATCAGGTTCAAGCCGGCCCCGCCGTCAACTAACATCTTAGTGACCTTGAGGTTGCGGATAGTTGGTGAAACCAACATCGGCAAGCACCCTACCGCAGTTGTGCGATCAGGGTGGTCCTCAATGTCAAAGATGATAGGCGTGCTGGACCATTTCAGAAGCTTGCGTGACTCGACAGGTGGCTCCGCCGCATTGACCTCCCGCACCCACTGCTTGAGTTGGCGGTGTGAAGTATGCAGAGAAGCACCGCCATCAACGCACAAGACCTTTGTGGCTTTCTGGAATTCCTGCTCACTGGTCTCGACATCATTCATGTCTTCGTCGTCGTCGTCATCTTCATCCTTGTCGCGGCCGCGGGGAGGTCTGTCTCCTTGCCGCTGCTTGGCCTTGCTGCGGCGTCCTCCCCGGCCGGCGCGCTTCTTGCCAGATTCTCCAGCGCCTCCTTGGGCCCTCTCCCTGTCTCGTCGCTCGTACTCAGCCTTTTGCTGCTGGACAAGCTGCTCGACCTTCTTGCAGCTCTGGAGGTCATGGCCCTTGGTGTGGTGGATCTTGCAGTACTGCTTGTCGGCGACCGCCATAGCCTGGCAGTTGGTGCATGCGGCAATCTCCTTGCCGGAGCTAGCAACTTTGGCTTTCTTGGCGCCACCTTCATTGCCAGACTGCTCAACGACTAGCACATCTTTGCCTTTCTTCTTCCTGTTCCGCCGCCGGTTTTTCTTTGCCGGGGCAGCATCCTCGCTGTCAGATCCTCCTGCTCCTGCATTCTCTCCAGGGAGTTTCCTCCCTTCCTCAGCACGTGCACACTTGTCGGCCAGGGCATACAGCTCACTGACGTCTCTGATCTTGCACATCGCCATCTCCTCCCGCATCCTGCGGTTACGCACGTTCTGATGGAACGCGCTGATGACCGCGGCAGGGTGGACATCTGGGATGTTGTGCTGTACACGGCTGAATCTCTGAATGTACTTGCGCAGGGGCTCTCCTTCCTTCTGGGCGAGCAGATGAAGGTCACTCTCTTGGCCATGAGGTTTGTGGCCGACTGTAAAGGCGCCGACAAACTGATGGCATAGGTCTGCCCAGGAAGATATGGAGTTGTCCGGCAAGTGCATGAGCCAGGACCTGACGTTGGGCTTGAGCACCAGCGGGAAGTAGTTGGCAAGGATCTTGTCGTCCCGCCCCCGGCAGCCTGCACCGCGATGGTGTAGATGCTAAGGAACTCCAACGGATGCGACTTGCCATCGTACTTCTCTGGTACATCTGGCTTGAAATTCTTCATGTTGGGCCACTGGACTCGCCGCAGCTCACGAGTGAACGCATGGCAACCTACCGCGTACGGCAAGTCGCCTGGTTCCCCTAGCGCATGCATGTCGATGGAGGGCCCAGCGCGCTGGTCTAATTGACGTCGCGCTTCTCTTCGTCGCTCGATGCGAGTACGAGCGTCTTCTTGCTGTCGTTCGTGAAGAACTTGGCGCTGATCGCGGCGAGCTCGTGGATCTGATGACGCAGTAGAGTCGCTGTCAAGGTGGATCTGGCGAGTCGGCGCTCTTGGCCTTCGGGGCGGAGAGTGCACAGTAGTTGCACCCCCACCGGTCTTGTCACCACCAGCTCGTGCCTGGCTGACTTGCCGCGGCTGCGACGTGCTCGGCTGCCGTTGAGTGTCGCCGTTGGCGAAGCCGATGAGACTCTGGATGGTGGCCCTCCAATCGTCGATCTTGTCTGCTGTTGGAGGGTAGTCCAGGAGCAGTTGAGCTCGCGCCAAAGCTTCTGCTGCAGTGGCGGGTGGTGGTGGCGAACGGTGCGAGGAGCGGGATATGCTCGGACTTCTAACTATGTTAGAAGGAGCACTATCCCGTCCAGGCGACCGTGTCTCGCTCGCGCCAGCTGGTTGGCGTGCATGGTGGTCTTGAGCGCTCCGAGATCCACCAGCTCGATCTTGGTCCAGCAAACGCATGGTACCGTGAGCACCATGACGCTGCCGGTCCCGCGCCTCATGAGATGGGCGCGGTGCATGTACGGACGCTGAGGTCTTGGAGTGCGCCCGGTCGTTGTGGGAGCCGGCTACGCCGCTGATGGGCAGCGCAGCCTTGTCCTTGGACCTGGCAGCACCGTGAGCTCCCTCATCGACGCCCGTTCTTCCGCCGGCGTCCGCCCCATCAGCCGTTTGCTCCGGTGGTAGCGGGGCGGACGGAGCAGCCGCTTCCGAAGCCTTCTTCTTCGGCGGCATGTTGATGAAGATGATGAAGATCTAGCTCGCGTGAACGCCGGATCTGGTTCACACAACCTCGATGCCCCCTACCTGGCGCGCCAAAGATGTCGGGGGACTGATCCACGAACACCTATGGGACCGGCGGGCCGAGTCCCTTTCGGTTCGGCGGGGGCGGAGGTCGCACGAAGAGCAGATCGAGGCGAAACACACGAGCAGTTTACCCAGGTTCGGGCCGCACGGATGTGTAAAACCCTACTCCTGCTTCGTGGTTTGTATTGAGTTCTTGCTCAGGAGCGCGGAGTGCTACAGTACACACCAGCAGCTAACGAGACCGAGCGTGAGTGTTCTGTTTTTTCCGGGACCTCCTCTACGTTGTGCATGGGCCTCCTTTTATATGCTCAAGGGGTCACCGACAGGTGGCAACGTAGAGAAGGGTAAAAATGGAAAGGTGCTGCGGTAGGTACAGCTATCCGCTACAGTGTATCATACCTAACCCTGACGGCAGGTGACAAGGGCATTAAATGCCCGTCTGTGTCGCCTAAACAGTGCAAAAAGGGACCGTCAGGGACGCCACCGCTCGCCACGATGGCAATCTTGTCAGCGCCGCTTGCCACCGCTCACCGCTGGCTGCACAGCCTCCTGCCACGTACGCCTGGAAGGGTCCCAGAGCGACACGTTGGTGGATGTGCTGGAGCGCGGGCACAGAGTGATGGCTCGCCGCGGCAAGCGCCTTGCCGCGGTTGTTGTCTTGTCGCGCCCGGGAGCTTGTCGCTCACCGGGCCTTGCCGGGACGTGCGACGCGTCGCGGCAAGTTCCTTGAGGTGCCTTGGGTGGCCTTCCCGGCAAGCTCCTCTTGCCGGGGTCTTGTCTCCTTAGCTTGGATACTTTGTTCTTGAATGGCTCCAAAGGAACCACGGAGGACCTTGGCGGTCACCCGGCAAGCCTTGCCGCGGGATGCTGCGACTGCCCGTGCACAAGTTCGGGATACTAGGGTACCCCTACTCTAGTACACCGACAACATCATAAGATCCAACTATAATAGCAAAGCTCGCGGTACATCAAGATCGTGCCATATCAAAAACACGAGAGAGAGAGAGAGAGAGAGAGATCAAACACATAGTTACTGGTACATACCCTCAAACCCGAGGGTGAACTACTCCCTCCTCATCATGGAGAGCGTCGGGATGATGAAGATGGCCACCGGAGAGGGATTCCCCCCTCCGGTAGGGTGCCGGAATGGGTCTAGATTGGTTTTCGGTGGCTACAGAAGCTTGTGGCGGCGGAACTCCCGATCTAGGATATGTTCTGGAAGTTTGGGTATATATAAGAGATGTTGGCGTCGGGAACAAGTCAGGGGGTCTCCGAGGTGGCCACGAGGTAGGGGGCGCGCCCAGGGGGTAGGGCACGCCCCCACCCTCATGGGTGCCTCGGGACTCTTTTGGCCCATCTTCGATACTCCGTGGGCTTCTTCTAGTCCAAAAATAATCTCTGTGAAATTTCAAGTCAATTGGACTCCGTTTGGTTTTCCTTTTCTAAGATACTCAAAAACAAGGAAAAACAAAAACTGGCACTGGGCTTTGGGTTAATAGGTTAGTCCCAAAAATCATATAAAATAGCATATAAATGCATATAAAACATCCAAGGTTGATAATATAATAGCATGGAACAATCAAAAATTATAGATACGTTGGAGACGTATCAAGCATCCCCAAGCTTAATTCCTACTCGTCCTCGAGTAGGTAAATGATAAAAACATAATTTTTGATGTGGAATGCTACCTAACATATTTATCCATGTAATTCTCTTTATTGTGGCAAGAATATTCAGATCAGAAAGATCCAAGACAAAAGTTTAATATTGACATAAAAATAATAATACTTCAAGCATACTAACAAAGTAATCATGTCTTCTAAAAATAACATAACCAAAGAAAGTTATCCCTACAAAATCATATAGTTTGGCTATGATCTATCTTCATCACACAAAATATTTAAATCATGCACAACCCCGATGAAAGCCAAGCAATTGTTTCATACTTTTGATGTTCTCAAACTTTTTCAATCTTCACGTAATACATGAGCGTGAGCCATGGACATAGCACTATAAGTGGAATAGAATGGTGGTTTTGGAGAAGACAAAAAGGAGAAGATAGTCTCACATCAACTACGTGTATCAACAAGCTATGGAGATGCCCATCAATAGATATCAATGTGAGTGAGTAGGGATTTCCATGCAACGGATGCACTAGAGCTATAAGTGTATGAAAGCTCAAAAAGAAACTAAGTGGGTGTGCATCCATCTCGCTTGCTCACGAAGACCTAGGGCATTTCGAGGAAGTCCATCATTGGAATATACAAGCCAAGCTCTATAATGAAAGATTCCCACTAGTATATGAAAGTGACAACATAGGAGACTCTCTATCATGAGCATCATGGTGCTACTTTGAAGCACAAATGTGGTAAAAGGATAGTAGCATTGCCCCTTCTCGGTTTTTCTCTCATTTTTTTTTGTTTTTTTGTTTTTTTGGGCCTTCTCTTTTTTTATGGCCTCTTTTTCTTGGCCGGAGTCTCACCTGACTTCTGGGGAATCATAGTCTCCATCATCCTTTACTCACATGGGACAATGCTCTAATAATGATGATCATCACACTTTTATTTACTTACAACTCAAGAATTACAACTCGATACTAGAACAAAAATATGACTCTATGTGAATGCCTCCGGCGGTGTGCCAGGATATGCGATGAATCAAGAGTGACATGTATGAAAGAATTATGAACGGTAGCTTTGCCACAAATACGATGTCAACTACATGATCATCCAAAGCAATATGGCAATGATGAAGCGTGTCATAATAAATGGAATGGTGGAAAGTTGCGTGGAAATATATCTCAGAATGGCCATGGAAATGCCATAATAGGTAGGTATGGTGGCTGTTTTGAGGAAGATATATGGTGGGTTTATGGTACTGGCGAAAGTAGCGCAGTACTAGAGAGGCTAGCAATGGTGGAAGGGTGAGAGTGCGTATAATCCATGGACTCAACATTAGTCATAAAGAACTCACATACTTATTGCAAAAATCTATTAGTTATCGAAACAAAGTACTACGCGCATGCTCCTAGGGGGATAGATTGGTAGGAAAAGGCCATCGCTCGTCCCCGACTGATACGTCTCCAACGTATCTATACTTTTTGATTGTTCCATGCTATATTATATTCTATTTTGGACATTATTGGGCTTTATTATACACTTTTATATTATTTTTTGGACTAACCTATTAACCGGAGGCTTAGCCTAGAATTGTTGTTTTTTTGCCTATTTTAGGGTTTCGCAGAAAAAGAATATCAAACGGAGTCCAAACGGAATGAAACCTTCGGGGACATGATTTTCGGAACGAACATGATCCAGAGGACTTGGACCCTATGTCAAGACATCAACCAGGAGGCCATGAGGTAGGGGCACGCCTACCCCCCCCCCCCAGGCATGCCCTCCACCCTCGTGGGCCCCCTGTTGCTCCACCGACGTACTCCTTCCTCCTATATATAACTACGTACCCCAAACTACCAGATACGGAGCCAAAACCCTAATTCCACCGTTGTAACTTTCTGTATCCACGAGATCCCATCTTGGGGCCTGTTCCGGAACTCCGCCGGAGGGGGCATCGATCACGGAGGGCTTCTTCATCAACACCATAGCCCCTCCGATGAAGTGTGAGTAGTTTACCTTAAACCTACGGGTCCATGGTTATTAGCTAGATGGCTTATTCTCTCTTTTTTGGACCTCAATACAAAGTTCTCCCCCTCTCTTGTGGAGATCTATTCGATGTAATCTTCTTTTGCGGTGTGTTTGTTGAGACCGATGAATTGTGGGTTTATGATCAAGTTTATCTATGAACAATATTTGAATCTTCTCTGAATTCTTTTATGTATGACTGGTTATCTTTGCAAGTCTCTTCGAATTATCAGTTTGGTTTGGCCTACTAGATTGATCTTTCCTGCAATGGGAGAAGTGCTTAGCTTTGGGTTCAATCTTGCGGTGTCCTTTCCCAGTGACAGTAGGGGCAGCAAGGCACGTATTGTATTGTTGCCATCGAGGATAACAAGATTGGGTTTATTTCATATTGCATGAGTTTATCCCTCTACATCATGGCATCTTGCTTAAGGCGTTACTCTATTCTCTTGAACTTAATACTCTAGATGCATGCAGGATAGCGGTCGATGTGTGGAGTAATAGTAGTAGATGCAGGCAGGAGTCGGTCTACTTGTCTCGGACGTGATGCCTATATACATGAGCATACCTAGATATTCTCATAACTATGCTCAATTATGTCAATTGCTCAATAGTAATTTGCTTACCCATCGTGAATACTTATGCTCTTGAGAGAAGCCACTAGTGAAACCTATGCCCCCGGGTCTATCTTCCATCATATTAATCTTCCAATACTTAGTTATTTCCTTTGCTATTTATTTTACTTTGAATATTTTATTTCTCTTTATCATAAAAATACCAAAAATATTATCTTATCATACCTATCAGATCTCACTCTCGTAAGTGACCGTGTAGGGATTGACAACCCCTTATCGCGTTGGTTGCGAGGATTTATTTGTTTGTGTAGGTGTGAGGGACTCGTGCGTGGCCTCCTACTGGATTGATACCTTGGTTCTCAAAAACTGAGGGAAATACTTACGCTACTCTGCTGCATCACCCTTTCCTCTTCAAGGGAAAACCAACGCAAGTGCTCAAGAGGTAGCGAGAAGGATTTCTGGCGCCGTTGCCGGGGAGGTCTACGCAAAAGTCAACATACGAAGTACCCATCACAAACCCTTATCTCCCGCATTACATTATTTGCCATTTGCCTCTCGTTTTCCTCTCCCCCACTTCACCCTTGCCGTTTTATTCGCCCTCTCTCTCCATCCTCCCTCGCTTTCTCTTTTCGCCTCTTTTTGCCCGTTTCTTGTTTGCTTGTGTGTCGGATTGCTTGCTTTTCATTATGGCTAGTCCCCTATCTTCCCCTTTGTCTCCTGAGTTTGAGGTTCTTCACTTCAAACAAAGACAAGGAGAAAACTTAAAAGATGCTTGGTTTAGAATGATGGGTTTTTATCGTAATTGCACCCTAGAGGTGAATTTTAGAATTCTGCTTCGCAACTTTTGTGTTGGATTGAATCTATCTCATACACAACTCTTGGATTGCGTTGCCAAAGGCAATTTTATTGAAATTGATCCCAGTATTGCGCATGAAATTATAGAGGGTATAGTGGGAACACTACCCCAACAAAAGGGGCATCATCATACCCAAGAAGAAATGCAATTTTTCGAGAAAATTTGCGAAGTAACCAAGATCTTACAAAAATCTCTTGAACCTCTTAAGAGTGTTAGTGGGAATCTCCACCGCATGAATATGTTGATTACCCTTTGCAATAAGCGTTTAGATTATTTAGATCTCAAAATTTCCGAATATGAGGGTAAACGTAAGGAACCTCCCGGATTCGAGCGTAACTCCGCAAAAAAATTAAAGACCCAAGATGATATTACTTAGATCTATCCTTGCTTTTATGCCTAGCTAGGGGCATTAAACGATAGCGCTTGTTGGGAGGCAACCCAATTTTATTTTTATTCCTTGCTTTTTGCTCCTGTTTAGTAATAAATAATTTATCTAGCCTCTGTTTTGGTTGTGTTTTTTGTGTTTAATTAGTGTTTGTGCCAAGTAGAACCGTTGGGAAGACTTGGGGAAAGTCTTTTTAATCTTGCTGTAAAAAACAGAAACTTTAGCGCTCACGAGAATTGCTGCCATTTTTATTTGGAAAGGGATATTTAGTTAATTATTTTTTAAGATGATTAATAGATAAATTCCTCACGTCCAGCAATTTATTTTAGAATTTTTGGGGTTCCAGATCTTGCGTTATCTATAGATTACTACAGACTGTTATGTTTTTGACAGATTCTGTTTTTCGTGTGTTGTTTGCTTATTTTGATGAATCTATGGCTAGTAAAATAGTTTATAAACCATAGAGAAGTTGGAATACAGTAGGTTTAACACTAATATAAATAAAGAATGAGTTCATTAGAGTACCTTGAAGTGGTGTTTTGTTTTCTTTCGCTAACGGAGCTCACGAGATTTTCTACTTTATGTTTTCTGTTGTGAAATTTTCAAGTTTTGGGTAAAGATTTGGTGGATTATGGAACAAGGAGTGGCAAGAGCCTAAGCTTGGGGATGCCCATGGCATCCCCAAGATAATCTAAGGACACCTAAAAGCGAAAGCTTGGGGATGCCCCGGAAGGCATCCCCTCTTTCGTCTACTTGCATCGGTAACTTTACTTGGAGCTGTATTTTTATTTACCACATGATATGTGTCTTGCTTGGAGCGTCTTGTATGATTTGAGTCTTTGATTTTTAGTTTACCACAATCATCCTTGCGGCACACACCTTTTTGAGAGAGACACACATGATTTGGAAATTATTAGAATACTCTATGTGCTTCACTTATATCTTTTGAGTTATATAGTTTTTGCTCTAGTGCTTCACTTATATCTTTTAGAGCACGGTGGTAGATTTGTTTTATAGAAACCATTTTTTCTCTCATGCTTCACTTAAATTATTTTGAGAATCCTACAAAACAGCATGGTAATTTGCTTTAATTATTTTAGGCATTCAAGATTAATAATAAATTTTTCTTAGGAGTGTGTTGAATACTATGAGAAGTTTGAAACTTGATAATTGTTTTGAGATATGGCGATGGTGATATTAGAGTCGTGCTAGTTGAGTAGTTGTGAATTTGAGAAATGCTTGTGTTGAAGTTTGTGATTCCCGTAGCATGCATGTACGGTGAACCGTTATGTTAAGAAGTCGGAGCATGATATATTTATTGATTGTCTTCCTTGTGAGTGGCGGTCGGGGACGAGCGATGGTCTTTTCCTACCAATCTATCCCCCTAGGAGCATGCGCGTAGTACTTTGCTTCAATGACTAATAGATTTTTGCAATAAGTATGTGAGTTCTTTATGACTAATGTTGAGTCCATGGATTACACGCACTCTCACCCTTCCACCATTGCTAGCCTCTCTAATACCGCGCACCTTTCACCGGTATCATACACCCACCATATACCTTCCTCAAAATAGCCACCATACCTACCTATCATGGCATTTCCATATCCATTCCGAGATATATTTCCATGCAACTTTCTGTTGGGGAACGTAGCATAAATTCAAAATTTTCCTACGTGTCACCAAGATCAATCTATGGAGTCATCTAGCAACGAGGGAGGATTGGATCTACATACCCTTGTAGATCGCGCACGGAAGCGTTCAAGAGAACGGGGTTGATGGAGTCGTACTCGTCGTGATTCAAATCACCGATGATCCTAGCGCCGAACGGACGGCACCTCCGCGTTCAACACACGTACGGAACGGAGACGTCTCCCATGCCTTGATCCAGCAAGGAGGAGGGAGAGGTTGATGGAGATCCAGCAGCACGACGGCGTGGTGGAAGTAGCGGGATTCCAACAGGGCTTCGCTAAGCGCTGCGGGAGGAGGAAGATGTGTCACGGGAGGGAGAGGGAGGCGCCAGGCCTTAGATTGGTTTGCTCCTCCTTTTCCCCACTATATATAGGGCCAAGAGAGAGGGGGAGGCGCAGCCCTTGCCCCTTCCTCCAAGGAAGGGTGCGGCCAAGGGTGGGGAGGAGTCCATCCTCCCCAAGGCACCTCGGAGGTGCCTTCCCCTTTTAGGACTCTCCCCTATTTCCCATCTCTTGGCGCATGGGCCTCTTGGGGCTGGTTCCCTTGGCCCATATAGGCCAAGGCATACCCCCTACAGCCCATGTGGCCCCCCGGGGCAGGTGGCCCCACCCGGTGGACCCCCGGGACCCTTCCGGTGGTCCCGGTACAATACCGATGACCCCGAAACTTGTCCCGATGGCCGAAATAGCACTTCCTATATATAATTCTTTACCTCCGGACCATTCCGGAACTCCTCGTGACATCCGGGATCTCATCCGGGACTCCGAACAACTTTCGGGTTACCGCATACTAATATCTCTATAACCCTAGCGTCACCGAACCTTAAGTGTGTAGACCCTACGGGTTCGAGAGACATGCAGACATGACCGAGACGTTCTCTGGTCAATAACCAACAGCGGGATCTGGATACCCATGTTGGCTCCCACATGTTCCACGATGATCTCATCGGATGAACCACGATGTCAAGGACTTAATCAATCCCGTATACAATTCCCTTTGTCTAGCGGTACGATACTTGCCCGAGATTCGATCGTCGGTATCCCGATACCTTGTTCAATCTCGTTACCGGCAAGTCTCTTTTACTCGTTCCGTAACACATCATCCCGTGATCAACTCCTTGATCACATTGTGCACATTATGATGATGTCCTACTGAGTGGGCCCAGAGATACCTCTCCGTCACACGGAGTGACAAATCCTAGTCTCGATTCGTGCCAACCCAACAGACACTTTCGGAGATACCCATAGTGTACCTTTATAGCCACCCAGTTACGTTGTGACGTTTGGTACACCCAAAGCATTCCTACGGTATCCGGGAGTTGCACAATCTCATGGTCTAAGGAAATGATACTTGACATTAGAAAAGCTTTAGCATACGAACTATATGATCTTGTGCTAGGCTTAGGATTGGGTCTTGTCCATCACATAATTCTCCTAATGATGTGATCCCGTTATCAACGACATCCAATGTCCATGGTCAGGAAACCGTGACCATCTATTGATCAACGAGCTAGTCAACTAGAGGCTTACTAGGGACATGGTGTTGTCTATGTATCCACACATGTATCTGAGTTTCCTATCAATACAATTATAGCATGGATAATAAACGATTATCATGAACAAGGAAATATAATAATAACTAATTTATTATTGCCTCTAGGGCATATTTCCAACAGTCTCCCACTTGCACTAGAGTCAATAATCTAGTTCACATCGCCATGTGATTAACACTCACAGGTCACATCGTCATGTGACTAACACCCAAATAGTTCTGGGTTTGATCATGTTGCTTGTGAGAGAGGTTTTAGTCAATGGGTCTGAACCTTTCAGATCCATGTGCGCTTCACAAATTTCTATGTCATCTCCTAGATGCAGCTACCATGTTCTATTTGGAGCTATTCCAAATAACTATTCTACTATACGAATCCAGTTTACTAATCAGAATAATCTGGATTAGTGTCAAAGTTTGCATCGGTGTAACCCTTTACGACGAACTCTTTTACCACCTCCATAATCGAGAAAATTCCTTAGTCCACTAGTTGCTAAGGATAACTTTGACCACTGTCATGTGATCCGTTCTTGGATCACTCTTGTACCCCTTGACTAACTCATGGCAAGGCACACTTCAGGTGCGGCACACAGCATAGCATACTGTAGAGTCTATGTCTTAAGCATAGGGGACGACCTTCGTCCTTTCTCTCTATTCTGCCGTGGTCGAGCTTTAAGTCTTAACTTCATACCTTACAACTCAGGCAAGAACTCCTTCTTTGACTGATCCATCTTGAACAACTTCAAGATCATGTCAAGGTATGTGCTCATTTGAAAGTACCATTAAGCGTTTTGATCTATCCTTATAGATCTTGATGCTCAATGCTCAAGTAGCTTAATCCAGGCTTTCCATTGAAAAACACTTTCCAAATAACCCTATATGCTTTACAGAAATCCTACATCATTTCTGATCCATTAGTATGTCAACAACATATACTCATCAGAAATTCTATAGTGCTCCCACTCACTTCTTTGGAAATACAAGTTTCTCATAAACTTTGTATAAACCCAAAATCTTTGATCATCTTATCAAAGCATATATTCCAACTCCGAGATGCTTACTCCAGTCCTTAGAAGGATTTCTGGAGCTTTGCATACCTATTAGCATATTTCAGGATTGACAAAACCTTCCGGTTGTATCACATACAACCTTTCCTCAAAAATCATCGAGGAAACAATGTTTTGACATCCTATCTGCAAGATTTCATAAATAATGCAGTAATTGCTAATACAATTCCAACAGACTCTTAGCATCGCTACGAGTGAGAAAGTCTCATCGTAGTCAACTCCTTGAACTTGTCGGGAAACATCTTAACGACAAGTCGAGCTTTCTTAATGGTGACATTTACCATCATTGTCCGTCTTCCTTTTAAAATCCATCTACACTCAACAGCCTTACGACCATCAAGTAGTTCTTCCAAAGTCTACACTTTGTTTTCATACATGGATCCTCTCTCGGATTATATGGCCTCAACCCATTTATCGGAATCCAGGCCCACCATCGCTTCTCCATAGCTCGTAGGTTCATCGTTGTCTAGCAACATGACTTCCAAGACAGGATTACGTACCACTCTGAAGTAGTATGCATCCTTGTCATCCCACGAGGTTTGGTAGTGACTTGATCTGAAGTTTCATGATCACTATCATAAGCTTCCACTCCAATTGGTGTAGGTGCCACAGAACAACTTCCTGTGCCCTGCTACATACCAGTTGTAGTGACGGTTCAATAACCTCATCAAGTCTCCACCATCCTCCCACTCAATTCTTTCGAGAGAAACTTTTCCTCGAGAAAGGACCCGATTCTAGAAACAATCCCTTATTGCTTTCGGATCTGAGACAGGAGGTATACCCAACTGTTTTGGGTGTCCTATGAGGATGCATTTATCCGCTTTGGGTTCGAGCTTATCAGCCTGAAACTTTTTCACATAAGCGTCGCAGCCCCAAACTTTTAAGAAATGACAGCTTAGGTTTCTCTAAACCATAGTTCATACGGTGTCATCTCATCGGAATTACGTGGTGCCCTATTTAAAGTGAATGTGGTTGTCTCTAATGCTTAACCCATAAACTATTGTGGTAATTTGATAAGAGTCATCATGGTATGCATCATATCCAATAGGGTGCAGTTATGATGTTTGGACACACCATCACACTATGGTGTTCCAGGCTGTATTAGTTGTGAAACGATTTCCACAATGTCTTAATTTTGTGCCAAACTCGTAACTCAGATATTCATCTCTATGATCATATGATAGATCTTTTATCCTCTTGCTACGACGATCTTTCAACTTCACCCTGAAATCACTTGAACCTTTCAATAATTCAGACTCGTGATTCATCAAGTAAATATACTCAACATCTACTCAAATCATTTGTGAAGAAAGAACATAATGATATCCACTACATGCCTCAGCACTCATTGGACTGCACACATCAAAATGTATTACTTCCAACAATTTGCTTTCTAGTTCCATTTTACTGAAACCGAGGCTTTCAGTCATCTTGCCCATGTGGTATGATTTGCATGTCTCAAGTGATTCAAGATCAAGTGAGTCAAAACGGTCCATTTGCATGGAGTTTCTTCATGCATTTTATACCGATATGACTTACGTGGCAGTGCCACAAGTAGGTGGTACTATCATTACTATCTTTTGGCATGAACATGTATATCACTACGATCGAGATTCAATAAACCATTCATTTTAGGTGTAAGACCATTGAAGGTATTATTCAAATAAACAGAGTAACCGTTATTCTCCTTAAATGAACAATCGTATTGCGATAGACATAATCCAATCATGTCTATGCTTAACGCAAACACCAATCTCGATGGTAGAGGGAGCGTGCGATGCTTGATCATATCAACATTGGAAACACTTCCAACACATATCGTCAGCTCACCTTTAGCTAGTCTCCGTTTATTCCGCAGCTTTTATTTCGAGTTACTAACACTTAGTAACCGAACCGGTATCTAATACCCTGGTGCTACTAGGAGTACTAGTAAAGTACATATTAACACAATTTATATCCAATATACTTCTATCGACCTTGCCAGCCTTCTCATCTACCAAGTATCTAGGGTAATTCTGCTCCAGTGGCTGTTCCCTTATTACAGAAGCACTCAGTCTCGGGTTTGGGTTCGACCTTGGGTTTCTTCACTAGAGCAGCAGCTGAATTGCCGTTTCATGAAGCATCCCTTTTTGCCCTTGCCCTTCTTGAAACTAGTGGTTTCACCAACCATCAACAATTGATGCTCCTTCTTGATTTCTACTTTCGCGGTGTCAAACATCGCGAATATCTCAAGGATCATCATATATATCCCTGATATATTATAGTTCAACACGAAACTCTAGCAGCTTGGTGGTAATGACTTCGGAGAAACATCATTATCTCAACTGGAAGATCAACTCCCACTTGATTCAAGCGATTGTTGTACTCAGACAATCTGAGCACAAGCTCAACAATTAAGCTCTTCTCCTTAGTTTTGTAGGCTAAGAAAATCGTCGGAGGTCTTATACCTCTTGACGTGGGCATGAGCTTGAAATCCCAATTTCAGCCCTCAAAACATCTCATATGTTTCGCGACATTTCAAAACATCTTTGGTGCTTCAATTCTAAACCATTTAACTGAACTATCATGTAGTCATCAAAACGTGTATGTCAGATGTTCGCAACATCCACAGACGACGTTCGAGGTTCAGCACACTGAGCGGTGCATTAAGGACATAAGCCTTCTATGAAGCAATGAGGACAATCCTCAGTTTACGGACCTAGTCCGCATAATTGCTACTATCAACTTTCAACTAATTTTTCTCTAGGAACATATCTAAACAGTAGAACTATAGCGTGAGCTACGACATAATTTGCAAAATCCTTTTGACTATGTTCAGGATAATTAAGTTCATCTTATGAACTCCCACTCAGATAGACATCCCTCTAGTCATCTAAGTGATTACATGATCCGAGTCAACTAGGCCGTGTCCGATCATCACGTGAGATGGACTAGTCAACGACGGTGAACATCTTCATGTTGATCGTATCTTCTATACGACTCATGCTCGACCTTTCGGTCTTCTGTGTTCCGAGGCCATGTCTGTACATGCTAGGCTCGTCAAGTTAACCCTAAGTGTTTTGCATGTGTTCCGAGGCCATGTCTGTACATGCTAGGCTCGTCAACACCCGTTGTATGTGAACGTAAGGATCCATCACACCCGATCATCACGGCGTGCTTAGAAACGATGAACTTTAGGAACGGTGCACAGTTAGGGGAGAACACTTCTTGAAATTGTTATGAGGGATCATCTTATTTACTACCGTCGTTCTAAGCAAATAAGATGTATAAACATGATAAACATCACATGCAATCAAATAGTGACATGATATGGCCAATATCATATTGCTCCTTTTGATCTCCATCTTCGGGGCTCCATGATCATCATCGTCACCGGCATGACACCATGATCTCCATCATCATGATCTCCATCATCGTGTCTTCTTGAAGTTGTCACGTCATCTATTACTTCTACTACTACAGCTAACGGTTAGCAATAAAGTAAAGTAATTACATGACGTTTATGTTGACACGCAGGTCATGAATAAATAAAGACAACTCCTATGGCTCCTGCCGGTTGTCATACTCATCGACATGCAAGTCGTGATTCCTATTACAAGAACATGATCAATCTCATAAATCACATATATCATTCATCACATCCTTTGGCCATATCACATCACATAGCATACCCTGCAAAAACAAGTTAGACGTCCTCTAATTGTTGTTGCATGTTTTACGTGGCTGCTATGGGTTTCTATCAACAACGTTTCTTACCTACGCAAAGACCACAACATGATATGCCAATTGCTATTTACCCTTCATAAGGACCCTGTTCATCGAATCCGATCCGACTAAAGTGGGAGAGACACACACCCGCCAGCCACCTTATGCAACTAGTGCATGTTTGACGGTGGAACCGGTCTTACGTAAGTGTACGTGTAAGGTTGGTCCGGGCCGCTTCATCCCACGATGCCGCCGAATCAAGATAAGACTAGTAACGGCAAGCATATTGAACAAAATCAACGCCCACAACTACTTTGTGTTCTACTCGTGCATAGAATCTACGCAATAGACCTAGCTCATGATGCCACTGTTGGGGAACGTAGCATAAATTCAAAATTTTCCTACGTGTCACCAAGATCAATCTATGGAGTCATCTAGCAACGAGGGAGGATTGGATCTACATACCCTTGTAGATCGCGCACGGAAGCGTTCAAGAGAACGGGGTTGATGGAGTCGTACTCGTCGTGATTCAAATCACCGATGATCCTAGCGCCGAACGGACGGCACCTCCGCGTTCAACACACGTACGGAACGGAGACGTCTCCCATGCCTTGATCCAGCAAGGAGGAGGGAGAGGTTGATGGAGATCCAGCAGCACGACGGCGTGGTGGAAGTAGCGGGATTCCAACAGGGCTTCGCTAAGCGCTGCGGGAGGAGGAAGATGTGTCACGGGAGGGAGAGGGAGGCGCCAGGCCTTAGATTGGTTTGCTCCTCCTTTTCCCCACTATATATAGGGCCAAGAGAGAGGGGGAGGCGCAGCCCTTGCCCCTTCCTCCAAGGAAGGGTGCGGCCAAGGGTGGGGAGGAGTCCATCCTCCCCAAGGCACCTCGGAGGTGCCTTCCCCTTTTAGGACTCTCCCCTATTTCCCATCTCTTGGCGCATGGGCCTCTTGGGGCTGGTTCCCTTGGCCCATATAGGCCAAGGCATACCCCCTACAGCCCATGTGGCCCCCCGGGGCAGGTGGCCCCACCCGGTGGACCCCCGGGACCCTTCCGGTGGTCCCGGTACAATACCGATGACCCCGAAACTTGTCCCGATGGCCGAAATAGCACTTCCTATATATAATTCTTTACCTCCGGACCATTCCGGAACTCCTCGTGACATCCGGGATCTCATCCGGGACTCCGAACAACTTTCGGGTTACCGCATACTAATATCTCTATAACCCTAGCGTCACCGAACCTTAAGTGTGTAGACCCTACGGGTTCGAGAGACATGCAGACATGACCGAGACGTTCTCTGGTCAATAACCAACAGCGGGATCTGGATACCCATGTTGGCTCCCACATGTTCCACGATGATCTCATCGGATGAACCACGATGTCAAGGACTTAATCAATCCCGTATACAATTCCCTTTGTCTAGCGGTACGATACTTGCCCGAGATTCGATCGTCGGTATCCCGATACCTTGTTCAATCTCGTTACCGGCAAGTCTCTTTTACTCGTTCCGTAACACATCATCCCGTGATCAACTCCTTGATCACATTGTGCACATTATGATGATGTCCTACTGAGTGGGCCCAGAGATACCTCTCCGTCACACGGAGTGACAAATCCCAGTCTCGATTCGTGCCAACCCAACAGACACTTTCGGAGATACCCGTAGTGTACCTTTATAGCCACCCAGTTACGTTGTGACGTTTGGTACACCCAAAGCATTCCTACGGTATCCGGGAGTTGCACAATCTCATGGTCTAAGGAAATGATACTTGACATTAGAAAAGCTTTAGCATACGAACTATATGATCTTGTGCTAGGCTTAGGATTGGGTCTTGTCCATCACATAATTCTCCTAATGATGTGATCCCGTTATCAACGACATCCAATGTCCATGGTCAGGAAACCGTGACCATCTATTGATCAACGAGCTAGTCAACTAGAGGCTTACTAGGGACATGGTGTTGTCTATGTATCCACACATGTATCTGAGTTTCCTATCAATACAATTATAGCATGGATAATAAACGATTATCATGAACAAGGAAATATAATAATAACTAATTTATTATTGCCTCTAGGGCATATTTCCAATAGTCTCCCACTTGCACTAGAGTCAATAATCTAGTTCACATCGCCATGTGATTAACACTCACAGGTCACATCGTCATGTGACTAACACCCAAATAGTTCTGGGTTTGATCATGTTGCTTGTGAGAGAGGTTTTAGTCAATGGGTCTGAACCTTTCAGATCCATGTGCGCTTCACAAATTTCTATGTCATCTCCTAGATGCAGCTACCATGTTCTATTTGGAGCTATTCCAAATAACTATTCTACTATACGAATCCAGTTTACTAATCAGAATAATCTGGATTAGTGTCAAAGTTTGCATCGGTGTAACCCTTTACGACGAACTCTTTTACCACCTCCATAATCGAGAAAATTCCTTAGTCCACTAGTTGCTAAGGATAACTTTGACCACTGTCATGTGATCCGTTCTTGGATCACTCTTGTACCCCTTGACTAACTCATGGCAAGGCACACTTCAGGTGCGGGACACAGCATAGCATACTGTAGAGCCTATGTCTTAAGCATAGGGGACGACCTTCGTCCTTTCTCTCTATTCTGCCGTGGTCGAGCTTTAAGTCTTAACTTCATACCTTACAACTCAGGCAAGAACTCCTTCTTTGACTGATCCATCTTGAACAACTTCAAGATCATGTCAAGGTATGTGCTCATTTGAAAGTACCATTAAGCGTTTTGATCTATCCTTATAGATCTTGATGCTCAATGCTCAAGTAGCTTAATCCAGGCTTTCCATTGAAAAACACTTTCCAAATAACCCTATATGCTTTACAGAAATCCTACATCATTTCTGATCCATTAGTATGTCAACAACATATACTCATCAGAAATTCTATAGTGCTCCCACTCACTTCTTTGGAAATACAAGTTTCTCATAAACTTTGTATAAACCCAAAATCTTTGATCATCTTATCAAAGCATATATTCCAACTCCGAGATGCTTACTCCAGTCCTTAGAAGGATTTCTGGAGCTTTGCATACCTATTAGCATATTTCAGGATTGACAAAACCTTCCGGTTGTATCACATACAACCTTTCCTCAAAAATCATCGAGGAAACAATGTTTTGACATCCTATCTGCAAGATTTCATAAATAATGCAGTAATTGCTAATACAATTCCAACAGACTCTTAGCATCGCTACGAGTGAGAAAGTCTCATCGTAGTCAACTCCTTGAACTTGTCGGGAAACATCTTAACGACAAGTCGAGCTTTCTTAATGGTGACATTTACCATCATTGTCCGTCTTCCTTTTAAAATCCATCTACACTCAACAGCCTTACGACCATCAAGTAGTTCTTCCAAAGTCTACACTTTGTTTTCATACATGGATCCTCTCTCGGATTATATGGCCTCAACCCATTTATCGGAATCCAGGCCCACCATCGCTTCTCCATAGCTCGTAGGTTCATCGTTGTCTAGCAACATGACTTCCAAGACAGGATTACGTACCACTCTGAAGTAGTATGCATCCTTGTCATCCCACGAGGTTTGGTAGTGACTTGATCTGAAGTTTCATGATCACTATCATAAGCTTCCACTCCAATTGGTGTAGGTGCCACAGAACAACTTCCTGTGCCCTGCTACATACCAGTTGTAGTGACGGTTCAATAACCTCATCAAGTCTCCACCATCCTCCCACTCAATTCTTTCGAGAGAAACTTTTCCTCGAGAAAGGACCCGATTCTAGAAACAATCCCTTATTGCTTTCGGATCTGAGACAGGAGGTATACCCAACTGTTTTGGGTGTCCTATGAGGATGCATTTATCCGCTTTGGGTTCGAGCTTATCAGCCTGAAACTTTTTCACATAAGCGTCGCAGCCCCAAACTTTTAAGAAATGACAGCTTAGGTTTCTCTAAACCATAGTTCATACGGTGTCATCTCATCGGAATTACGTGGTGCCCTATTTAAAGTGAATGTGGTTGTCTCTAATGCTTAACCCATAAACTATTGTGGTAATTTGATAAGAGTCATCATGGTATGCATCATATCCAATAGGGTGCAGTTATGATGTTTGGACACACCATCACACTATGGTGTTCCAGGCTGTATTAGTTGTGAAACGATTTCCACAATGTCTTAATTTTGTGCCAAACTCGTAACTCAGATATTCATCTCTATGATCATATGATAGATCTTTTATCCTCTTGCTACGACGATCTTTCAACTTCACCCTGAAATCACTTGAACCTTTCAATAATTCAGACTCGTGATTCATCAAGTAAATATACTCAACATCTACTCAAATCATTTGTGAAGAAAGAACATAATGATATCCACTACATGCCTCAGCACTCATTGGACTGCACACATCAAAATGTATTACTTCCAACAATTTGCTTTCTAGTTCCATTTTACTGAAACCGAGGCTTTCAGTCATCTTGCCCATGTGGTATGATTTGCATGTCTCAAGTGATTCAAGATCAAGTGAGTCAAAACGGTCCATTTGCATGGAGTTTCTTCATGCATTTTATACCGATATGACTTACGTGGCAGTGCCACAAGTAGGTGGTACTATCATTACTATCTTTTGGCATGAACATGTATATCACTACGATCGAGATTCAATAAACCATTCATTTTAGGTGTAAGACCATTGAAGGTATTATTCAAATAAACAGAGTAACCGTTATTCTCCTTAAATGAACAATCGTATTGCGATAGACATAATCCAATCATGTCTATGCTTAACGCAAACACCAATCTCGATGGTAGAGGGAGCGTGCGATGCTTGATCATATCAACATTGGAAACACTTCCAACACATATCGTCAGCTCACCTTTAGCTAGTCTCCGTTTATTCCGCAGCTTTTATTTCGAGTTACTAACACTTAGTAACCGAACCGGTATCTAATACCCTGGTGCTACTAGGAGTACTAGTAAAGTACATATTAACACAATTTATATCCAATATACTTCTATCGACCTTGCCAGCCTTCTCATCTACCAAGTATCTAGGGTAATTCTGCTCCAGTGGCTGTTCCCTTATTACAGAAGCACTCAGTCTCGGGTTTGGGTTCGACCTTGGGTTTCTTCACTAGAGCAGCAGCTGAATTGCCGTTTCATGAAGCATCCCTTTTTGCCCTTGCCCTTCTTGAAACTAGTGGTTTCACCAACCATCAACAATTGATGCTCCTTCTTGATTTCTACTTTCGCGGTGTCAAACATCGCGAATATCTCAAGGATCATCATATATATCCCTGATATATTATAGTTCAACACGAAACTCTAGCAGCTTGGTGGTAATGACTTCGGAGAAACATCATTATCTCAACTGGAAGATCAACTCCCACTTGATTCAAGCGATTGTTGTACTCAGACAATCTGAGCACAAGCTCAACAATTAAGCTCTTCTCCTTAGTTTTGTAGGCTAAGAAAATCGTCGGAGGTCTTATACCTCTTGACGTGGGCATGAGCTTGAAATCCCAATTTCAGCCCTCAAAACATCTCATATGTTTCGCGACATTTCAAAACATCTTTGGTGCTTCAATTCTAAACCATTTAACTGAACTATCATGTAGTCATCAAAACGTGTATGTCAGATGTTCGCAACATCCACAGACGACGTTCGAGGTTCAGCACACTGAGCGGTGCATTAAGGACATAAGCCTTCTATGAAGCAATGAGGACAATCCTCAGTTTACGGACCTAGTCCGCATAATTGCTACTATCAACTTTCAACTAATTTTTCTCTAGGAACATATCTAAACAGTAGAACTATAGCGTGAGCTACGACATAATTTGCAAAATCCTTTTGACTATGTTCAGGATAATTAAGTTCATCTTATGAACTCCCACTCAGATAGACATCCCTCTAGTCATCTAAGTGATTACATGATCCGAGTCAACTAGGCCGTGTCCGATCATCACGTGAGACGGACTAGTCAACGACGGTGAACATCTTCATGTTGATCGTATCTTCTATACGACTCATGCTCGACCTTTCGGTCTTCTGTGTTCCGAGGCCATGTCTGTACATGCTAGGCTCGTCAAGTTAACCCTAAGTGTTTTGCATGTGTTCCGAGGCCATGTCTGTACATGCTAGGCTCGTCAACACCCGTTGTATGTGAACGTAAGGATCCATCACACCCGATCATCACGGCGTGCTTAGAAACGATGAACTTTAGGAACGGTGCACAGTTAGGGGAGAACACTTCTTGAAATTGTTATGAGGGATCATCTTATTTACTACCGTCGTTCTAAGCAAATAAGATGTATAAACATGATAAACATCACATGCAATCAAATAGTGACATGATATGGCCAATATCATATTGCTCCTTTTGATCTCCATCTTCGGGGCTCCATGATCATCATCGTCACCGGCATGACACCATAATCTCCATCATCATGATCTCCATCATCGTGTCTTCTTGAAGTTGTCACGTCATCTATTACTTCTACTACTACAGCTAACGGTTAGCAATAAAGTAAAGTAATTACATGACGTTTATGTTGACACGCAGGTCATGAATAAATAAAGACAACTCCTATGGCTCCTGCCGGTTGTCATACTCATCGACATGCAAGTCGTGATTCCTATTACAAGAACATGATCAATCTCATAAATCACATATATCATTCATCACATCCTTTGGCCATATCACATCACATAGCATACCCTGCAAAAACAAGTTAGACGTCCTCTAATTGTTGTTGCATGTTTTACGTGGCTGCTATGGGTTTCTATCAACAACGTTTCTTACCTACGCAAAGACCACAACATGATATGCCAATTGCTATTTACCCTTCATAAGGACCCTGTTCATCGAATCCGATCCGACTAAAGTGGGAGAGACACACACCCGCCAGCCACCTTATGCAACTAGTGCATGTTTGACGGTGGAACCGGTCTTACGTAAGTGTACGTGTAAGGTTGGTCCGGGCCGCTTCATCCCACGATGCCGCCGAATCAAGATAAGACTAGTAACGGCAAGCATATTGAACAAAATCAACGCCCACAACTACTTTGTGTTCTACTCGTGCATAGAATCTACGCAATAGACCTAGCTCATGATGCCACTGTTGGGGAACGTAGCATAAATTCAAAATTTTCCTACGTGTCACCAAGATCAATCTATGGAGTCATCTAGCAACGAGGGAGGATTGGATCTACATACCCTTGTAGATCGCGCACGGAAGCGTTCAAGAGAACGGGGTTGATGGAGTCGTACTCGTCGTGATTCAAATCACCGATGATCCTAGCGCCGAACGGACGGCACCTCCGCGTTCAACACACGTACGGAACGGAGACGTCTCCCATGCCTTGATCCAGCAAGGAGGAGGGAGAGGTTGATGGAGATCCAGCAGCACGACGGCGTGGTGGAAGTAGCGGGATTCCAACAGGGCTTCGCTAAGCGCTGCGGGAGGAGGAAGATGTGTCACGGGAGGGAGAGGGAGGCGCCAGGCCTTAGATTGGTTTGCTCCTCCTTTTCCCCACTATATATAGGGCCAAGAGAGAGGGGGAGGCGCAGCCCTTGCCCCTTCCTCCAAGGAAGGGTGCGGCCAAGGGTGGGGAGGAGTCCATCCTCCCCAAGGCACCTCGGAGGTGCCTTCCCCTTTTAGGACTCTCCCCTATTTCCCATCTCTTGGCGCATGGGCCTCTTGGGGCTGGTTCCCTTGGACCATATAGGCCAAGGCATACCCCCTACAGCCCATGTGGCCCCCCGGGGCAGGTGGCCCCACCCGGTGGACCCCCGGGACCCTTCCGGTGGTCCCGGTACAATACCGATGACCCCGAAACTTGTCCCGATGGCCGAAATAGCACTTCCTATATATAATTCTTTACCTCCGGACCATTCCGGAACTCCTCGTGACATCCGGGATCTCATCCGGGACTCCGAACAACTTTCGGGTTACCGCATACTAATATCTCTATAACCCTAGCGTCACCGAACCTTAAGTGTGTAGACCCTACGGGTTCGAGAGACATGCAGACATGACCGAGACGTTCTCTGGTCAATAACCAACAGCGGGATCTGGATACCCATGTTGGCTCCCACATGTTCCACGATGATCTCATCGGATGAACCACGATGTCAAGGACTTAATCAATCCCGTATACAATTCCCTTTGTCTAGCGGTACGATACTTGCCCGAGATTCGATCGTCGGTATCCCGATACCTTGTTCAATCTCGTTACCGGCAAGTCTCTTTTACTCGTTCCGTAACACATCATCCCGTGATCAACTCCTTGATCACATTGTGCACATTATGATGATGTCCTACTGAGTGGGCCCAGAGATACCTCTCCGTCACACGGAGTGACAAATCCCAGTCTCGATTCGTGCCAACCCAACAGACACTTTCGGAGATACCCGTAGTGTACCTTTATAGCCACCCAGTTACGTTGTGACGTTTGGTACACCCAAAGCATTCCTACCGTATCCGGGAGTTGCACAATCTCATGGTCTAAGGAAATGATACTTGACATTAGAAAAGCTTTAGCATACGAACTATATGATCTTTCTTGATTTCTACTTTCGCGGTGTCAAACATCGCGAATATCTCAAGGATCATCATATATATCCCTGATATATTATAGTTCAACACGAAACTCTAGCAGCTTGGTGGTAATGACTTCGGAGAAACATCATTATCTCAACTGGAAGATCAACTCCCACTTGATTCAAGCGATTGTTGTACTCAGACAATCTGAGCACAAGCTCAACAATTAAGCTCTTCTCCTTAGTTTTGTAGGCTAAGAAAATCGTCGGAGGTCTTATACCTCTTGACGTGGGCATGAGCTTGAAATCCCAATTTCAGCCCTCAAAACATCTCATATGTTTCGCGACATTTCAAAACATCTTTGGTGCTTCAATTCTAAACCATTTAACTGAACTATCATGTAGTCATCAAAACGTGTATGTCAGATGTTCGCAACATCCACAGACGACGTTCAAGGTTCAGCACACTGAACGATGCCCGAGATTCGATCGTCGGTATCCCGATACCTTGTTCAATCTCGTTACCGGCAAGTCTCTTTTACTCGTTCCGTAACACATCATCCCGTGATCAACTCCTTGATCACATTGTGCACATTATGATGATGTCCTACCGAGTGGGCCCAGAGATACCTCTCCGTCACACGGAGTGACAAATCCCAGTCTCGATTCGTGCCAACCCAACAGACACTTTCGGAGATACCCGTAGTGTACCTTTATAGTCACCCAGTTACGTTGTGACGTTTGGTACACCCAAAGCATTCCTACGGTATCCGGGAGTTGCACAATCTCATGGTCTAAGGAAATGATACCTGACATTAGAAAAGCTTTAGCATACGAACTATATGATCTTGTGCTAGGGTTAGGATTGGGTCTTGTCCATCACATCATTCTCCTAATGATGTGATCCCGTTATCAACGACATCCAATGTCCATGGTCAGGAAACCGTGACCATCTATTGATCAACGAGCTAGTCAACTAGAGGCTTACTAGGGACATGGTGTTGTCTATGTATCCACACATGTATCTGAGTTTCCTATCAATACAATTATAGCATGGATAATAAACGATTATCATGAACAAGGAAATATAATAATAACTAATTTATTATTGCCTCTAGGGCATATTTCCAACACTTTCCACCGTTCCGTTTACTATGACACGCTCCATCATTGTCATATTGCTTTGCATGATCATGTAGTTGACATTTTAGTTGTGGCAAAGCCACCATTCATAATTCTTTCATATAAGTCACTCATGCATCATTGTTATCCCGGTACACCGCTGGAGGCATTCATATAGAGTCATACTTTGTTCTAGTATCGAGTTGTAATCATTGAGTTGTAAATAAATATAAGTGTGATGATCATCATTCATAGAGTATTGTCCCAAATAAAAAAGGGAGAAAGGCCAAATAAAAAAAGGAAGTCCCAAAAAAAGGGGCAATACTACTATCCTTTTTCCACACTTGTGCTTCAAAGTAGCACCATGATCTTCATAATAGAGTCTCCTATGTTATCACTTTCATATACTAGTGGGAATTTTCCATTATAGAACTTGGCTTGTATATTCCAACGATGGGCTTCCTCAAAATGCCCTAGGTCTTCGTGAGCAAGCAAGTTGGATTCACACCCACTTAGTTTCTTTTTGTTGAGCTTTCATATACTTATAGCTCTAGTGCATCCGTTGCATGGCAATCCCTACTCACTCACATTGATATCTATTGATGGGCATCTCCATTTCTCGTTGATACGCCTAGTTGATGTGAGACTATCTTCTCCCTTTTTGTCTTCTCCACAACCACCATTCTATTCCACCTATAGTGCTATGTCCATGGCTCACGCTCATGTATTGCGTGAAGATTGAAAAAGTTTGAGAACATTAAAAGTATGAAACAATTGCTTAGCTTGTCAACGGGGTTGTGCATGATTTGAATACTTTTTGTGGTGAAGATGGAGCATAGCCACACTATATGATTTTGTAGGGATAACTTTCTTTGGCCATGTTATTTTGAAGAGACATAATTTCTTAGTTAGTATGCTTGAAGTATTATTATTTCTATGTCAATATTAAACTTTTGTCTTGAATCTTTCGGATCTGAATATTCATACCACAATTATGAGAATTACATTGAAATTATGCCAAGTAGCATTCCACATAAAAAATTCTGTTTTTATCATTTACCTGCTCATGGACGAGCAGGAATTAAGCTTGTGGATGTTTGATACATCTCCAACGTATCTATAATTTTTTATTGTTCCATGCTATATTATATTGTGTTTTGGACATTATTGGGCTTTATTATACACTTTTATATTATTTTTGGACTAACCTATTAACCGGAGGCCCAGCCCAGAATTGCTGTTTTTTGCCTATTTTAGGGTTTCGCAGAAAAAGAATATCAAACGGAGTCCAAACGGAATGAAACCTTCGGGAACGTGATTTTTGGAACGAACATGATCCAGAGGACTTGGACCCTACGTCAAGACATCAACCAGGAGGCCATGAGGTAGGGGGGCGCGCCTACCCCCCCCCCCAGGCGCGCCCTCCACCCGTGTGGGCCCCCTGTTGCTCCATCGATGTACTCCTTCCTCCTATATATACCTACGTACCCCCAAACTACCAGATACGGAGCCAAAACCCTAATTCCACCACCGTAACTTTCTGTATCCACGAGATCCCATCTTGGGGCCTGTTCCGGAGCTCCGCCGGAGGGGGCATCGATCACAGAGGGCTTGTACATCAACACCATAGCCCCTCCGATGAAGTGTGAGTAGTTTACCTCAGACCTACGGGTCCATGGTTATTAGCTAGATGGCTTCTTCTCTCTTTTTTGGATCTCAATACAAAGTTCTCCCCCTCTCTTGTGGAGATATATTCGATGTAATCTTCTTTAGCGGTGTGTTTGTTGAGACCGATGAATTGTGGGTTTATGATCAAGTTTATCTATGAACAATATTTGAATCTTCTCTGAATTCTTTTATGTATGATTGGTTATCTTTGCAAGTCTCTTCGAATTATCAGTTTGGTTTGGCCTACTAGATTGATCTTTCTTGCAATGGGAGAAGTGCTTAGTTTTGGGTTCAATCTTGCGGTGTCCTTTCCCAATGACAGTAGGGCAGCAAGGCACGTATTGTATTGTTGCCATCAAGGATAACAAGATGGGGTTTATTTCATATTGCATGAGTTTATCCCTCTACATCATGTCATCTTGCTTAAGGCGTTACTCTGTTCTCTTGAACTTAATACTCTAGATGCATGCTAGATAGCGGTCGATGTGTGGAGTAATAGTAGTAGATGTAGGCAGGAGTCGGTCTACTTGTCTTGGATGTGATGCCTATATACATGATCATACCTAGATATTCTCATAACTATGCTCAATTCTGTCAATTGCTCAACAGTAATTGGTTTACCCACCGTGAATACTTATGCTCTTGAGGGAAGCCACTAGTGAAACCTATGCCCCCGGGTCTATCTTCCATCATATTAATCTTCCAATATTTAGGTATTTCCTTTGCTATTTATTTTACTTTGCATCTTTTATTTCTCTTTATCATAAAAATACCAAAAATATTATCTTATCATATCTATCAGATCTCACTCTCGTAAGTGACCGTGTAGGGATTGACAACCCCTTATCGCGTTGGTTGCGAGGATTTATTTGTTTGTGTAGGTGCGAGGGACTCGTGTGTGGCCTCCTACTGGATTGATACCTTGGTTCTCAAAAACTGAGGGAAATACTTACGCTACTCTACTGCATCACCCTTTCCTCTTCAAGGGAAAACCAACGCAAGTGCTCAAGAGGTAGCACCGACCGCCACTCATAAGGATGATAATCAAAAAATAAATCATGCTTCGACTTCATCACATAATGGTTCACCATACGTGCATGCTACGGGAATCACAAACCTTAACACAAGTATCTCTCAAATTCACAACAACTCAACTAGCATGACTCTAATATCACCATCTTCATATCTCAAAAGAATCATCAAGTATCAAACTTCTCATAGTATTCAATGCACTCTATATGAAAGTTTTTATTATACCCATCTTGAATGCCCATCATAGTAGGACTAATTCTATAACCCAAGAAAATTACCATGCTGTTCTAAAGACTCTCAAAATAATATAAGTGAAGCTTGAGAGTTCATCTATTTCTTCAAAATAAAACCATCGCCGTGCTCTAAAAAGATATAAGTGAAGCACAAGAGCAAATGACAAACTACTCCAAAAGAAATGACTGAAGATCAATGAGTAGTCGAATAATTATGCAACTATGTGAAGACTCTCTAACATTTAAGAATTTAAGATCTTGGTATATTATTCAAACAGCAAGCAAAACAAAATAAAATGAAATGACGCTCCAAGCAAAACACATGTCATGTGGTGAATAAAAATATAGCTCCAAGTAAAGTTACCGATGAACGAAGACGAAAGAGGGGATGCCATCCGGGGCATCCCCAAGCTTAGGCTCTTGGTTGTCCTTGAATGTTACCTTAGGGTGCCTTGAGCATCCCCAAGCTTAGGCTCTTGCCACTGATTATTCCATAGTCCATCAAATCTTTACCCAAAACTTGAAAACTTCAAAACACAAATCTCAACAGAAAATCTCATGAGCTCCGTTACTATAAGAAAATAAATCACCACTTTTGTTACTGTTGTGAACTCATTCTAAATTCATATTGGTGTAATATCTATTGTATTCCAACTTCTCTATGGTTCATACCCTCCGATACTACTCATAGATTCATCAAAATAAGCAAACAACACATAGAAAACAGAATCTGTCAAAAACAGAATCTGTCAAAAACAGAACAGTCTGTAGCAATCCGGAGGTTTCGAATACTTCTGTAACTCCAAAAATCCTGAGAAATTAGGAAGTCTTAGGCAATTTATTTATTAATCTACTGCAAGTTGAATTGGTATTTTATCTCTCTTTGGTAAAAAACGAAAATTATTTTCGTGGGCGCATACTTTCTGTTTTTTACAGCAAGATCAAATAACACTCACCCAAGAAGATCCTAAAGGCTTTACTTGGCACAAACACTAATTGAAACGTAAAAACACAATCATAACAGAGGATAGATGATTTATTTATTACTAAATAGAAACAAAAAGCAAGGAACAAAAATAAAATTGGGTTGCCTCCCAACAAGCGCTATCGTTTAACGCCCCTAGCTAGGCATGATGATTTCAATGATGCTCACACAAAAGATAAGAATTGAAACATAAATAGAGCTTCATGAAGAATATGACTAGCACATTTAAGTCTAACCCACTTCCTATGCATAGGGATTTTGTGAGCAAACAATTTATGGGAAAAATAATCAACTAGCAAAGCAAAACAAGCATAACTTAAAGATTTTAAGCACATAGAGACGAAACTTGATATTATTGCAATTCCTACAAGCATATATTACTCCCTCATAATAATTTTCATTAGCATCATGAATGAATTCAAAAACATAGAAATTTTACTACTCACCACATAAGAAAATTTATTCTCATCAATAGTAGTGGGAGGAAACTCAACAAAATAACTATCATGTGAGGCATAATCCAATTGAAAGTTAAAATCATGATGACAAGTTTCATGGATATCATTATTCATTATAGCATATGTATCATCACAATAATCATCATACATAGGAGGGATGCTATCATCATAATGAATTTGCATATCAAAACTTGGGAGGTTAAATATATCATATTCATGAAACATAGCATCCCCAAGCTTGGGACAAACATTAATTGCAGCAAATAAATTCTCAAACATGTCATTCTCATCAAACATAGCATCCCCAAGCTTGGCCCTTTTCATATCATAAGCATAATCACTCTCATCATTAATAGTATGGATAGCACCAATGGTATAGCAATTATCATCATCACAATGAGTAATAGGAGCAACGTCATTTGGGAGGGATACCTTTTTACCTTTGCTTCTTCGTCTTTTCTTTCTCTTCTTCACGTCATGTGTGGGTTTAATCCTCTTTTCGGAGCTCGTTATTAATGAGATTGGTTGAATAGAAGGCTCCTCCTCGTTACCTAATTCATCATAAGAAATAATAGGAGGATATTGGCAAGTCTCTTCCCTTTCATTAGTATTCTCTTCATCTTCCATTTGTTTTCTTGTCATTATGTAATTAGCAATGTAAGGATTTTCAATGCAATTCACCGCACAATACATATAAATTTCCTCTAGATCAAAATCAAGAACTTTATCAAGGGCAAATTCTGGAATATCCTTAGTTATATGGTTCATTTATTCATAACCCAGAAGCAAACTAAGTTCATTATGATGCGCAAGGGAAATCAAGTCATCACAATTTTTGGACATGATTCAATCATGAAACAATTTTCATTGGATATTTAAATGACCACGTTCATTGCAAAGTTCACAAGGATGGCTAAGAACATTTAAATTTTCAGCACAAACATCTAGCCTTTCTTGCAACCATTTAGTTTCTAAATACTTATGCCTCTTGCAAAATCTATCTTCCCTATTTGGTGTGTAGTTGCAAACCCTATGCACTGCACAAAAATTGACATGCTTATAAGAGACATTTTCATCATGACTAGTGCAATCATCATTAGTACTATGGATTCAAAGAGTTCGTACTAACAACATTGCAATCATGCTCATCATCCAAAGATTTAGTGCCAAACAATTCAATACATTCTTCTTCTAGCATTTTGGAACAATTATCAGAATCCTTATTTTCACGAAAGATATTGAAAAGATGAAGCATATGAGGCACCCTCAATTCCATTTTTTTGTAGTTTTCTTTTATAGACTAAACTAGTGGTAAAACAAAAAACAAAAAGATTTGATTGCAATATCTAAAGATATACCTTCAAGCGCTAACCTCCCCGGCAACGGTGCCAGAAAAGAGCTTGATGTCTACTACACAACCTTCTTCTTGTAGACGTTGTTGGGCCTCCAAGTGAAGAGGTTTGTAGGACACTACCAAATTTCCCTCAAGTGGATGACCTAAGGTTTATCAATCTGTGGGAGGCGTAGGATGAAGATGATCTCTCTCAAACAACCCTACAACCAAATAACAAAGAGTCTCTTGTGTCCCCAACACACCCAATACAATGATAAATTGTATAGGTGCACCAGTTCGGCAAAGATATGGTGATACAAGTGTAATATGGATGGTAGATAAAGGTTTTTGTAATCTAAAAATATAAAAACAGCAAGGTAACTAATGATAAAGTGAGCAAAAACAGTATTGCAATGCGTTGAATCAAGGCCTAGGGTTCATACTTTCACTAGTGCAAGTTCTCTCAACAATAATAACATAATTGGATCATATAACAATCCCTCAACATGCAACAGAGAGTCACTCCAGAGTCACTAATAGAGGAGAACAAACGAAGAGATTATTGTATGGTACGAAACCACCTCAAAGTTATTCTTTCTGATCGATCTATTCAAGAGTCCATAGTAAAATAACACGAAGCTATTCTTTCCGTTCGATCTATCCTAGAGTTCGTACTAGAATAACATCTTAAGACACAAATCAATCAAAACCCTAATGTCACCTAGATACTCCAATGTCACCTCAAGTATCCGTGGGTATAATTATACGATATGCATCACACATTCTCAGATTCATCTATTCAACCAACACAAAGAACTTCAAAGAGTTCCCCAAAGTTTCTACCGGAGAGTCAAGACGAAAACGTGTGCCAACTCCTATGCATAAGTTCACAAGGTCACAGAACTCGCAAGTTGATCACCAAAACATACATCAAGTGGATCACATGAATATCCCATTATCACCACAGATAAGCACATGCAAGACATACATCAAGTGTTCTCAAATCCTTAAAGACTCAATCCGATAAGATTACTGAAAAGGGAAAAATCAATTCATCACAAGGAGATAGAGGGGGGGGAAACATCATAAGATCCAACTATAATAGAAAAGGTCGCGATACATCAAGATCATGCTGTATCAAGAACATGAGAGAGAGAGATCAAACACATAGTTACTGGTACATATCCTCAGCCCCAAGTGTGAACTACTCCCTCCTCGTCATGGAGAGCGCCGGGATGATGAAGATGGCCACCGGAGGGGGATTCCCCCCTCCAGCAGGGTGCCGGAACGGGTCTAGATTGGTTTTCGGTGGCTACAGAGGCTTGCGGCGGCGGAACTCCCGATCTAGGTTATGTTCCGGAAGTTTGGGTATATATAAGAGATGTTGGCGTCGGGAACAAGTCAGGGGGGTCTCCGAGGCAGCAATGAGGTAGGGGGCGCGCCCCCACCCTCGTGGGTGCCTCAAGACTCTTCTGGCCCATCTCCGATACTCTGTGGGCTTCTTCTGGTCCAAAAATAATCTTCGTGAAATTTCAGGTCAATTGGACTCCTTTGGTTTTCCTTTTCTGTGATACTCAAAAACAAGGAAAAAACAGAAACTGGCACTAGGCTCTGGGTTAATAGGTGAGTCCCCAAAATCATATAAAATAGCATATAAAGCATCCAAGGTTGATAATATAATAGCATGGAACAATCAAAAATTTAGATATGTTGGAGACGTATCACCAACCCACTTCCGCAGGGTGATCCTTGCCCCAAAGTTGGAGTGCAAGCCTATGCCTCTAGACTTCATGAATACTTCCCTGCCCCTCGGGAGTTCAAGCTAAATATGAACACCGACTTCGCATGGAGGGTCATGGTCTAGGTGATGAGAAGGTCACCCTTAATCAAGGTTGGCCCCCCTTCGCCACCGTTCACCAGATCAGGATCGGCTACATGGTCACCTTCAAGATGTTGACTCCCGACACCCTGAAGGTAATAATCTTAAACAACAACGACGTTGAGGTTGTCACCAAGTGCAAGAAGCGATGATGGCTTTTTTGTGAACGTCTAGAGAGCTCTCCGTTGTCTGATTGGGAGTATTGGTTTGGTTTTAAGACAATGTCGTGCTGATTTGGTTTAAAACTGCTTGTTCTTAGGCTATCTATGTGTGTCTCTATTTTGTTTTGCCTGCTCTAGTGTGCTGGTACATGATACGTCTCCAACGTATCTACTAATTTTTGATTGTTTCATGCTACTATCATACCACTTTTACATATTTTTTGAAAAAACTCACGAAGCTGAAATGACCTAAAAATTTACGTGGATTTTTTATAGAATATATCTGGGTCTATGGCGCAAGAATCAACGAAAGACGAGGCCCGTGGGCCTCACATGCTACAGTTGGAAATATGCCCTAGAGGCAATAATAAAATAGTTATTATTATATTTCCTTGTTCAAAATAATTGTATATTGTTCATGCTATAATTGTATTAACCGGAAACCATAATACATGTGTGAATACATAGATCACAACATGTCCCTAGTGAGCCTCTAGTTGACTAGCTCGTTGATCAATAGATGGTTGTGGTTTCCTGACCATGGACATTGGATGTCGTTGATAACGGGATCACATCATTAGGAGAATGATGTGATGGACAAGACCCAATCCTAAGCAGAGCACAAGATCGTGTAGTTCGTTTGCTAGAGCTTTTGAATGTCAAGTATTATTTCCTTAGACCATGAGATTATGCAACTCTTGGATACCGTCAGAGTTCTTTGGGTGTATCAAACTGAAAGGATCGACAAGAGGTGTCTAGAGGGGGGGTGATTAGACACGAAGTGCCAAAAGTTGTAGTTTTTAATTTCTTTAAGTTGAAGTGGATTTTTGTCACAAGTTTAACAAACAAAATACATATCAAGCAAGCATGCAAATAGTATATGAGCAGCGGAAAGTAAAGCATGCAACTTGCAAGAATGTAATGGGAAGGGTTTGGAGGATTCAAACACAATAGGAGACACGGATGTTTTTGTCATGGTTCCGATAGGTGGTGCTATCGTACATCCACGTTGATGGAGACTTCAACCCACGAAGGGTAATGGCTGTGCGAGTCCACGGAGGGCTCCACCCACGAAGGGTCCACGAAGAAGCAACCTTGTCTATCCCACCATGGTCGTCGCCCACGAAGGACTTGCCTCACTAGCGGTAGATCTTCACGAAGTAGGCGATCTCCTTGCCCTTACAAACTCCTTGGTTCAACTCCACAATCTTGTCGGAGGCTCCCAAGTGACACTTAGCCAATCTAGGAGACACCACTCTCCAAGAAGTAACAAATGGTGTGTTGATGATGAACTCCTTGCTCTTGTGCTTCAAATGATAGTCTCCCCAACACTCAACTCTCTCTCATAGGATATGGATTTGGTGGAAAGAAGATTTGAGTGGAAAGCAACTTGGGGAAGGCTAGAGATCAAGATTCATATGGTAGGAATGGAATATCTTGGCCTCAACACACGTGTAGGTGGTTCTCTCTCAGAAAAAGTAAGTTGGAAGTGTAGGTTCGTTCTGATGCCTCTCTCCACGAATGAAGAGGAGGTGGAGGGGTATATATAGCCTCCATAAAAAATCTAACCGTTACACAAAACTTGCCAATCTCGGTGGGACCGAATTGATAAACTCGGTCGAACCGATTCAGCAAATCTAGTGACCGTTAGGATTTTTGGTGGGACCGACATGCAACTCGGTAGGACCGATATGGTTATGGTTAGGGCATAATGTAATCTCGGTGAGACCGATTACACAAACTCGGTGAGACTGATTTTGGTAATAAGCTAACCAGAGAGTTAGTCAGGTAAACTCGGTGGGACCGATGCGCTCATTTCGGTGAGACCGAAATGTTACGAAAAGGAAACCGAGAGTTTACATTGCAATCTCGGTGGGACCGATCGCTCATCTTGGTGGGACCAAAATGTTACAAAGGGAAACAGAGAGATTACAATCCCATCTCGGTGAGACCGAGATCCCTATCGGTGAGACCAATTTGCCTGGGGTTTGTGGCAGTGGCTATGACATCTGAACTCAGTGGCACCGAATAGAAAGAATTGGTGGGGCCGAGTTTGACTTTTGGTTTAGGTCATATGTGGATGTGAGAAAGTGGTTGAGGGCTTTGGAGCATATTACCAAGCACTTTGAGCAGGAGCCTCATTAAGCAACACCTCATCCCTCCTTGATAGTATTGGCTTTTCCTATAGACTCAATGTGATCTTGGATCACTAAAATAGAAAATGTAGAGTCTTGATCTTGGAGCTTGAGCCAATCCTTTTGTCCTTAGCATCTTGAAGGGGTTCCATGCCACTTCATTGTTGAACTTATATGAAACATACTAGGTAAAAGTGTTAGTCCAACAAGAGATATGTTGACATTAATTACCAAAACCAACTAGGGAGCACTTGTGCTTTCAATCTTCCCCTTTTTGGTAATTGATGACAACATGCATCAAAGCTTTAGATAAAGATATAGAGAATAGTAAGTAAAGCTTTGGAAAGACATGTAACATGCATAGGCTCCCCCTACATGTATGCAATCATGTGAATATGGAATATAGGAGCATGTGAATGCATAAACATGACAGAGTAAGCAATGCGTTACATGTATCTTGGCTATATGCATCAGAGCAAATGATGTGAATATGAGAAATGTACCTCATGCTCATGAGTCCTTCTTGCAAACAGTATGTATATCAGCAAGAATTTCTCATACACATGACTGTGATGCATATACTTACCTTGTGGTCTTGATTTGGCTTAGGATGGGATGAACCTGCGTAAACAAGGTTAGATAACACAGATACACCTACTGGCCAGAGCAAGCAAAAGAAACCACAAGAGTACCAAGACTGGGATGACATGTAGAATGAGTACTAAGTATCACATTGGATATAGACATGTCCCCAAAGGTAAAGATGTGCAATAAATTCAAGGATTTCCTTCCTTTAGATGTCTTGCTCCCCCTGAATCTAGCATGGGATACTGGGAGAAGATAGGGAACAGAAAATCAGAGCAAAATCAGAGCTCAAAGGAAATAAACAGAGCTAATGCAAACGAGCAAATACGAACATGTCTTTCCCCTCTTGAAGACATGTGACTTCTCTCCTCTTGAACACCAAGCATCTGGGGTCCTTGATGATTACTCTTTCTTCCCTTGAGTATTCTCTCCCCTATAGATATGATTAAGCTTTGATGTGATCTCTCTCTCCCCCTTTGACATCAATTTCCAAGAAGGGTTCTTCTGGATTTTTGTCATGATGGGTTTGGTCCTTGAGTCACAGAACACAGCAGCAAGTTAAATGGGATGCCGGTCGAGGACAGGATTCATTGAGTGGAGCTGGATCAAAAGAATGCAGAAACAAGTGGCAAGATGTCTTTCCTGTAGTGAAATCGGTGACACCAAGTTGTATGGTTCGGTTGTACCGAGAGGATTCGGTTGGACCGAAAGCATCAGACCGGCGAGACCGAGTTCATCGCAGAGAAAACACTTGTCACCTCAGCTCACTAGACAAGTAAGATCTCACAAGGATTTGCAAGGAATTAACTGAAAGATTTGCAATGAATTGGATGCAAGGAATGCAGAACAGAAAATAAAAGAGAAGAAACTAAAAAGGAGTCTAGATGAAGTTTTTTTGAAGAGGAAAACAAATATGCATGAGACAAATGCAAGAGCACAGAAAAGAACACAAGAGAACTTCATCTAGAATTGGTCGACGACAAAGTCACCTATGTTATAGTATATTGACTTAGGAGTCAAGTGAGATCACTTGATCATAGGTCATACTCATCGTTTAAGCAGAAGTGGGGTTACCACTTTTACATAAAGCATTGTTGTGTTCACACCATTAGAGTTTCTTTAGCTCAATTCTTAGAGTAAAGCTCCCCCTAGATGTGAGATCCCCCTAAGAGGGATGAACTAACATTGGGTTTTTTTGATGATGACTTCATGTAGGTGTTGAAGATGTGGATGCTCAATGTTGATGTAGATCATTTGGAGCAATCCTTTAGAGTGAGTTGCACTTTCAATACCTACACGGGTTAGTCCCACAAGGAACAAACAAGGATATCCATAGACATAGAGTGATGCACAAACAAGATGATGTCTATGAAAGCATTAGGTTACCTTGTCCCTTGTCTTACCAACAAGAGGGTTTGTGACTCCTTGAACTAGTGCAAGATGTGGAGGTTGATTGCACTTGTTCTTGCCAAAATGATAAGAGTGAAGTATGTTGGCGGAGTCACCCTCAAGAACTCTCTAGTTCATCTTCTTCTTCTAGATCCACATCATCTTGATGGGAATCCTTGGAGTTGTAGTCGTACTTGATGAAGTAGAACTTGATGTAGTCTTGGGAACCCACTTGACCAAGGCCTTGGGTGCTTCTTCAAATGCATCAATTTCCTCTTGAAGCTTATCCTTGCCTTTTTGCTCATGGTCTTGTGGTGGAAGATCATCTTGAGCTTGTGTCCCTTTGAAGGAAGTAGGATCATACTTCTTTTGTTGAGGAACAAACTTCGTCTTGGGGTATTGATCTTCTTCCCACTCAACTCCATTGGCATTGAACTTTCGTTGAAAACCAACACCTTGATTCTTCCGGTGTCTTCCTTGCTTGCGTACAATTTCCTCAAATTGCTTACTCCCGGCAAGGCTCTTGTAAACACCTTTCTCTATAATTCCCTTCAATAAGCTATTTTCTTGCTCAAGTGTAACTTGGCTAAGAGAATCATTAGTGGAACCAAGAGAACTACTAGAAGCAACAACATTAGATTTAGCATGGTTATTGTTACTACTAGAGGAAGAGTCTTTCTTGTTCTTGTTACTAGACTTGACTTGAGGCATGTAAGTGGATAAGAGTAAACACTTGGCAATGTAAGAAGAACTTTTCTTGTGAAGATCATCATTGATTGCCTTTAAGAACTCATGCTCTTGCTCAAGGTTGAGCTTTTCAAAACGTAATTTCTCATGAGTCTTGAAAAGTTCTCGATGATCTCCTAAGATAGTTTTATGAGCTAACTTAAGAGTGCTTAGTTCTTTAGTTAGAAACTCAATCTTCTCCTTATCATTGTCATTTGTTTTATCTTGATTAGCATGATTAATTGACGTTTCATCATAGTATTCATCACTAGAGTTGTCAATAAGTAAATCATCATCACCTAACAAGTCATCTTCATCACTATTGAAATCAACATACTCGGGTTGTGATACCTTTGGGCCTTTAGCCTTGAAGCATCTTCCAAGTCCTTCATTTGGTGAATCAAATATGTCGTAGGAGTTGGTTGACACAAGTGCTAGACTGGCAACACCTTCATCTTGAGTATATTTGGAGTCGGAGTGATAGCTTCTCTCATAGTGATTGTCGGAGTAGGAGCCGGATACCCATTCACCAACATGAGCTTGATGTCTTCGTTTTGTGTAGCTCCTTGATGACTTGTCCTTCCTTTCCGAATCATTGCTTCTCCGGGATGTTCTTCATTCATAACGATCATCTCTACTCCTTCTCTCTCTTGATGGTGATTCTTCTCTTCTACTTCTTCTTTTTGGAGAATCTTCTCTTCTCTTGTAGGGTGTCGTACACTCATTAGAATAGTGTCCGGGTCTTCCACAATTGTAGCAATTTTTCTCTCGACTAGAAGATCTTTTGTCATTGTAGGACCTTGACTTGGAACTTCTCTCTTTTCTTCTACTCTTGTAGAACTTGTTGAAGTTCTTCACCATTAGGCTCAATTCTTCATTGAAGGTTTGTTTCTCACTTGATGATGTGAGAGTTTCACATGAGGCTTTGTAAGCACCACTTGACTTGTTATGGAGCTCCTCCTTATCCTTGACCAAGAATGTAATGGGAAGGGTTTGCAGGATTCAAACGCAATAGGAGACACGGATGTTTTTGTCGTGGTTCTGATAGGTGGTGCTATCATACATCCACGTTGATGGAGACTTCAACCCACGAAGGGTAACAGTTGCGCGAGTCCACGGAGGGCTCCACCCATGAAGGGTCTACGAAGAAGCAACCTTGTCTATCCCACCATGGCCATCGCGCACGAAGGACTTGCCTCACTAGCGGTAGATCTTAACGAAGTAGGCGATCTCCTTGCCCTTACAAACTCCTTGGTTCAACTCCACAATCTTGTCGGAGGCTCCCAAGTGACACCTAGCCAATCTAGGAGACACCACTCTCCAATAAGTAACAAATGGTGTGTTGATGATGAACTCCTTGCTCTTGTGCTTCAAATGATAGTCTCCCCAACACTCAACTCTCTCTCACAGGATATGGATTTGGTGGAAATAAGATTTGAGTGGAAAGCAACTTGGGGAAGGCTAGAGATCAAGATTCATATGGTAGGAATGGAATATCTTGGCCTCAACACAAGTGTAGGTGGTTCTGTCTCAGAAAAAGTAAGTTGGAAGTGTAGGTTTGTTCTGATGGCTCTCTCCACGAATGAAGACGGGGTGGAGGGGTATATATAGCCTCCACACAAAATCTAACCATTACACACAACTTCCCAATCTCAGTGGGACCGAATTGATAAACTCGGTCGGACCGATTCAGCAAATCTAGTGACCGTTAGGATTTTCGGTGGGACCGACATGCAACTCGGTAGGACCGATATGGTTAGGGTTAGGGCATAACGTAATCTCGGTGAGACCGATTACACAAACTCGGTGAGACTGATTTTGGTAATAAGCTAACCAGAGAGTTGGTCAGGTAAACTCGGTGGGACCGATGCGCTCATTTCTGTGAGACCAAAATGTTACGAAAAGGAAATAGAGAGTTTACATTGCAATCTTGGTGGGACCGATCGCTCATCTCGGTGGGACCAAAACGTTACAAAGGGAAACAGAGAGATTACAATCCCATCTCGGTGAGACCGAGATCCCTATCGGTGAGACCGATTTGCCTAGGGTTTGTGGTAGTGGCTATGACATCTGAACTCGGTGGCGCCGAATAGAAAGAATCGATGGGGCCGAGTTTGACTTTTGGTTTAGGTCAAATGTGGATGTGAGAAAGTAGTTGAGGGCTTTGGAGCATATTACCAAGCACTTTGAGCAAGAGCCTCATTAAGCAACACCTCATCTGTCCTTGATAGTATTGGCTTTTCCTATAGACTCAATGTGATCTTGGATCACTAAAATAGAAAATGTAGAGTCTTGAGCTTGGAGCTTGAGCCAATCCTTTTGTCCTTAGCATCTTGAAGGGGTTCCACATCCTCTAGTCCATGCCACTTCATTGTTGAACTTATCTGAAACATACTAGGTAAAAGTGTTAGTCCAACAAGAGATATGTTGACATTAATTACCAAAACCACCTAGGGAGCACTTGTGCTTTCACAAACGTCACAACATAACTGGATGGCTATAAAGGTGCACTACAGGTATCTCCGAAAGTGTTTGTTGGGTTGGCACGAATTGAGACTGGGATTTGTCACTCCATATGACGGAGAGGTATATCTGGGCCCACTCGGTAATGCATCATCATAATGAGCTCAATGTGACTAGGAGTTAGCCACAAGAGCATGCATTACGAAATGAGTAAAGAGACTTGCCGGTAACGAGATTGAACGAGGTATGGGGATACCGACGATCGAATCTCAGGCAAGTAACATACTAATGGAAAAAGGGAATTGTATACGGGATTGATTGAATCCCCGACATCGTGGTTCATCCGATGAGATCATCGTGGAACATGTGGGAGCCAACATGGGTATCCAGATCCCGTTGTTGGCTATTGGCCAGAGAGATGTCTCGGTCATGTCTGCATGGTTCCCGAACCTGTAGGGTCTACACACTTAAGGTTTGGTGACGCTAGAGTTGTTATGGGAAATTGTATGTGGTTACCGAAGGTTGTTCGGAGTCCCGGATGAGATCCCGGACGTCACGAGGAGTTTCGGAATAGTCTGGAGGTGAAGATTTATATATCGGAAGTCCAGTTTCAGTTGCCAGAATGGTTTCTGGGTTATCGGAATTGTACTGGGACCACCGAAAGGTGTCCGAGGGTCCGCCGGGTGGGGCCACCTTCCCCAGAGGACTTAATGGGCTAAATATGGGAGGGAACCATCCCCCTAGTGGGCTGGTGCACCCCCCAAGGGCCCAAGGCGCCTAGGGTTGGAAACCCTAGGGGGAGGGGGCGCCTCCCACCTGCTTGGGGGGGCAAGTTTCCCCTTCCTAGCCACCTCTCCCCCCCCCCCCCCGCCCCCCTCTAGATGCATCTAGGGGTAGCCCCTCTTCCCTTCCCCCTATAAATAGTGGGGGTGGGAGGGCAGCCGACCCCCTTCCCTTGGCGCAGCCCTCCCCTCCTCCAACACCTCCTCCTCCGTAGTGCTTGGCAAAGCCCTGCCGAAGAACCGCAAGCTCCACCACCACACCGTCGTGCTGCCGGAGCTCTCGCTCAACTTATCCTCCCCCTTGCTGGATCAAGAAGGAGGAGATGTCCCTTGGCTGTACGTATGTTGAACGTGGAGGCGTCGTCCGTTTGGCGCTTGGATCGGATCTTCTGCGATTTGAATCGCCGCGAGTACGACTCCATCAACCGCGTTCTTGTAACGCTTCCACTTAGCGATCTTCAAGGGTGTGAAGATGCTCTCCCTCTCTTTGCTAGTATCTCCTAGATTGATCTTGGTGAGATGTAGGAATTTTTTTGAATTATTACTACGTTCCTCAAACAGTGGCATCATGAGCTAGGTCTATGCGTAGATTCTATGCACGAGTAGAACACAAGTAGTTGTGGGCGATGATTTGTTTAATTTGCTTACAGTTACTAGTATTATCTTGGTTCGGCGGCATTGTGAGATGAAGCAGCCCGGACCGTCCTTACACGTACGCCTACGTGAGACAGGTTCCACCGATTGACATGCACTTGTTGCATAAGGTAGCTAGCGGGTGTCTGTCTCTCCCACTTTAGTCGGATCGGATTCGATGAAGAGGGTCCTTATGAAGGGTAAATAGCAATTGGCATATCACTGTTGTGGCTTTTGCGTAGGTAAGAAACGTTCTTGCTAGAAACCCATAGCAGCCGGAGGACGTCTAACTTGTTTTTGCAGGGTATGCTATGTGATTTGATATGGCCAAAAGGATGTGATGAATTATATATGTGATGTATGAGATTGATCATGTTCTTGTAATAGGAATCATGACTTGCATGTCGATGAGTATGACAACCGGCAGGAGCCATAGGAGTTGTCTCAATTTATTGTATGATTTGCGTGTCAATGAAAATGCCATGTAATTACTTTACTTTATTGCTAACCGTTAGCCATAGTAGTAGAAGTAATAGTTGGCAAGACAACTTCATGAAGACACGATGATGGAGATCATGATGATGGAGATCATGGTGTCATGCCGGTGACGAAGGTGATCATGTCGCGCCTCGAAGATGGAGATCAAAGGCGCAAGATGATATTGGCCATATCATGTCACTTTATGATTTGCATGTGATGTTTGTCATGTTTACATCTTATTTGCTTAGAACGACGGTAGCATAAATAAGATGATCCCTCACTAAAATTTAAAGAGATGTGTTCCCCCTAACAATGCACCGTTGCGAAGGTTCGTTGTTTCGAAGCACCACATGATGATCGGGTGTGATAGATTCTAACGTTCGCATACAATGGGTGTAAGCTAGATTTACACATGCGAAACACTTAGGTTGACTTGATGAGCCTAGCATGTACAGACATGGCCTCAGAACATGAGAGACCGAAAGGTCGAACATGATTCGTATAGTAGATGCGATAAAAATGGAGATGTTCGCCGTTGATGACTAGTCCGTCTCATGCGATGATTGGACACAGCCTAGTCGATTCGGATCATGTATCACTTAGATGACTAGAGGGATGTCTATCTGAGTGGGAGTTCATTAAATAATTTGATTAGATGAACTTAATTATCAGGAACTTAGTCTAAAAATATCTTTACAATATGTCTTGTAGATCAAATGGCCCACGCTAATGTTGCCCTCAACTTCAACGCGTTCCTAGAGAAAACCAAGCTGAAAGACAATGGTAGCAATTATACGAACTAGGTCCGTAACTTGAGGATCATCCTCATAGCTGCCAAGAAAGCATATGGCCTTGAAGCACCGCTAGGTGATGCACCCATTTTCCTAGCAACTCAAGACGTTATGAACGCCTGACAGTCGCGTAGTGATGATTACTCCATGGTTTAGTGCGGCATGATTTACAGCTTAGAATCGGGGCTCCAAAAGCGTTTTGAGCAACACGGAGCTCCAATCGGGGCTCCAAGTGCGGCATGACAGTCGCGTAGTGATGTTCCAAGAGCTGAAAATGGTTTTCCAAGCTCATGCCTAGATCGAGAGATATGAAGTATCCGACAAGTTCTACAGTTGTAAGATGGATGAAAATAGTTATGTCAGCGAGCATATACTCAAAATATTTGGGTTGCACAACCGCTTGTCTCAGCTGGGAGTTAATCTTCCAGATGACTCGGTCATTCACAGGATCCTCCAGTCGCTTCCACCTAGCTACAAGAGCTTTGTGATGAACTACAATATGCAAGGGATGGAGAAGTCCATTCCTGAGTTATATTCAATGCTGAAATCAGCGGAGGTGGAGATCAAAAAGGAACATCAGGTGTTGATGGTGAATAAGACCACTAGTTTCAAGAAAGGCAAGGGTAAAAAGAACTTCAAGAAGGACGGAAAGGGAGTTGTCGTGCCTGGTAAGTCAGTTGTCGTGAAGAAGCCAAAGAATGGACCCAAGCCTGAGACTCGGTGCTTTTATTACAAGGGAAATGGTCACTAGAAACGGAACTGCCCCAAGTACTTAGTGGATAAGAAGGCCGGCAACGCCAAAGGTATATGTGCTATACATGTTATTGATGTGTACCTTACCAGCGCTCGTAGTAGCTCCTGGGTATTTGATACCGGTGCGGTTGCTCATATTTATAACTCAAAACGGGAGTTGTGGAATAAGCGGAGACTGGCGAAGGACGAGGTGACGATGCGCGTCGGGAATGGTTCCAAGGTCGATGTGATCGCCGTCGGCACGCTACCTCTACATCTACCTTCGGGGTTAGTTTTAAACCTCAATAATTGTTATTTAGTGCCAACTTTGAGCATGAACATTGTATCTGGATCTCATTTAATGCGAGATGGCTACTCATTTAAATCTGAGAATAATTGTTGTTCTATTTATATGAGAGATATGTTTTATGGTCATGCCCCGCTGGTCAATGGTTTATTTTTATTGAATCTCGAACGTGATGTTACACATATTCATAGTGTGAATGCCAAAAGATGTAAGGTTGATAATGATAGTCCCACATACTTGTGGCACTGCCGCCTTGGTCACATTGGCATCGAACGCCTAAAGAAACTCCATGCATATGGACTTTTGGAGTGTCTTGATTATGAATCATTTGACATGTGCGAACCATGCCTCATGGGCAAAATGACCAAGACTCTGTTCTCCGGAACAATGCAGCAAGCAACCAACTTGTTGGAAATCATACATACTGATGTGTGCGGTCCAATGAGCGTTGAGCCTCGCGGTGGCTATCGTTATGTTCTCACCCTCACTGATGACTTAAGTACATATGGGTACGTCTATTTTAAGAAACACAAGTCCGAGACCTTTCAAAAGTTCAAGGAATTTCATAGCGAGGTAGAGAATCAACGTGACAGGAAAATAAAGTTCTTACGGTCAGATCATGGAGGAGAATACTTGAGTCACGAGTTTGGCATGCACTTAAGGAAATGTGGAATTGCTTCACAACTCACACCGCCTGGAACACCTCAGCGTAATGGTGTGTCCGAACATTGTAATCGCACTCTATTGGATATGGTGTGATATATGATGTCTCTTTCCGATCTATCGCTATCATTTTGGGGTTATGCTTTAGAGACTGCCACATTCACTTTAAATAGGTCTTTGTCGAAATCCGCTGAGATGACACTGTATGAATTATGGTTTGGGAAGAAACCTAAGCTGTCGTTTCTAAAAGTTTGGGGATGCGATGCTTATGTCAAGAAACTTCAACCTGAAAAGCTCAAACCCAAATCAGAAAATGTGTCTTCATAGGATACCCTAAGGAAACTATTGGGTATACCTTCTACCTCTCCGAAGGCAAGATCTTTGTTGCCAAGAATGGAACCTTTCTGGAGAAAGAGTTTCTCTCGAAATAAGTAAGTGGGAGGAAAGTAGAACTTGATAAGGTACTCCCTCTTGAGCCGGAGAGTAGCACAACTCAGGAAGATGTTTCTGTGGTGCCTGCACCAACTAGAGAGGAACTTCAAGATGATGATCCTGAAACTTCGGATAAAGTTGCTACTGAACTTTGTAGGTCCACAAGGAGACGTTCCGCACCAGAGTGGCACGGCAACCCTGTCCTGGATATCATGTTGTTAGACAACGGTGAACCTTCGAACTATGAAGAATTGATGGCGGGCCCAGATTCCAACAAATGGCTTGAAGCCATGAAATCCAAGAAAGGATCCTGTTGGGAAATGCAATATTTCAAAATTTTCCTATGATCACGCAAGATCTATCTAGGAGATGCATAGCAAAGACAAGGGAATAGTATGTGTATGTACCCTCGTAGACCGAAAGCGGAAGCGTTAGGAAACACGGTTGATGTAGTCGAACGTCTTCGCGTTCCAACCGATCAACTACCGAACGCACGACACCTCTACGATCTGCACACGTTCAACTCGGTGATGTCCCTTGCATATTATAGTTCATCACAAAGCTCTTGTAGCTTGGTGACAGTGATTGAAGAACTCTGTCAATGACACTATCAACAGGAAGATTAACTCCTAGTTGAGTCAAGTGGTTGTGGTACCCAGACATTCTGAGTATATGTTCACTGATAGAACTATTCTCCTCCATCTTGCAGCTGTAGTACTTATTAGAGACTTCATATCTCTCAATCCGGGCATTTGCTTGAAATATTAACTTCAACTCCTGGAACATCTCATATGCTCTATGACGTTCAAAACGCCATTGAAGTCTTGGTTCTAAGCCGTAAAGCATGGCACACTGAACTATCGAGTAGTCATCAGCTTTGCTCTACCAAACGTTCTTAACGTTGTTAGCAGCATCTGCATCAAGCTTGTCACCCAGCAGTGCTTCCAGGACGTAATTCTTCTGTGCAACAATAAGAATAATCCTCAAGTTATGGACCCAGTCCGTGTAATTGCTACCATCGTCTTTCAACTTAGCTTTCTCTGGGAACGCATTAAAATTCAATGGAACAACAGCACGGGCCATATATCTACAATAACATAGACATGCAAAACACTATCATGTACTAAATTCATGATAAATTAAAGTTCAATTAATCATATTACTTAAGAACTCCCACTTAGATAGACATCCCTCTAATCATCTAAGTGATCACATCATCCATATCAACTAAACCATGTCCGATCATCACGTGAGATGGAGTAGTTTTCAATGGTGAACATCACTATGTTGATCATATCTACTATATGATTCATGCTCGACCTTTCGGTCTCAGTGTTCCGAGGCCATATCTGCATATGCTAGGCTCGTCAAGTTTAACCCGAGTATTCTGCTTGTGCAAAACTGGCTTGCACCCGTTGTATGTGAACGTAGAGCTTATCACACCCGATCATCACGTGGTGTCTCAGCACGACAAACTGTAGCAACGGTGCATACTCAGGGAGAACACTTATACCTTGAAATTTAGTCAGAGATAATCATATAATGCTACCGCCGTACTATGCAAAATAAGATGCATAAAAGATAAACATCACATGCAATCAAATAAGTGATATGATATGGCCATCATCATCTTGCCTTTTGATCTCCATCTCCAAAGCACCATCATGATCACCATCGTCACCGGCTTGACACCTTGATCTCCATGAAAGCATCATTGTCGTCTCGCCAACTATTGCTTCTACGACTATCGCTACCGCTTAGTGATAAAGTAAAGCAATTACATGGCGATTGCATTTCATACAATAAAGCGACAACCATATGGCTCCTGCCAGTTGCCGATAACAGTGTTACAAAACATGATCATCTCATACAACAATTTATATAATCACGTCTTGACCATATCACATCACAACATATCCTGCAAAAACAAGTTAGACGTCCTCTACTTTGTTGTTGCAAGTTTTACGTGGCTGCTACGGACTTCTAGCAAGAATCGTTCTTACCTATGCATCAAAACCACAGCGTAGTATAGTGCTTGCTTTTTGATCTTCAGAAAGAACCCTGTTCATTGAAACCAATTCAACTAAAGTTAGAGAAACAGACACCCACTAGCCACTTGTGTGCGAAGCACATCGGTAGAACCAGTCTCATGTAAGCGTATGCGTATTGTCGGCCTGAGCCACTTCATCCAACAATACCATTGAATCAAGAATCAACTAGTGATGGCTAGCAATATGTATATACCCACGCCCACAACTCCTTTGTGTTCTACTCGTGCATATAACATCTACGCATAGACCTGGCTCAGATGCCACTGTTGGGAAATGCAGTATTTCAAAATTTTCCTACGATCACGCAAGATCTATCTAGGAGATGCATAGCAACGAGAAGGGAAGAGTATGTCTACGTACCCTCGTAGACCGAAAGCAGAAGCGTTATGAAACGCGGTTGATGTAGTCGAACGTCTTCGCGATCCAACCGATCAACTACCGAAAGCACGGCACCTCTATGATCTGCACACATTCAGCTCGGTGACATCCCTCACACTCTTGATCCAGCTGAGGCCGAGGGAGAGTTTCATCAGCACGATGGCGTGATGACAGTGATGATGAAGTTACCGACGCAGGGCTTCGCCTAAGCACTACAACGATATGACCGAGGTGGAATTCTATGGAGGGGGGCACCGCACATGGCTAAACAATCAACTTGTGTGTCTATGGGGTGCCCCCTCCCCCGTATATAAAGGGGTGGAGGAGGGGGGCGGCCGGCCACCTTGGGCGCGCCCCCAAGGGGGGAATCCTACTCCTACTAGGAGTAGGTTCCCCCCTTTCCTAGTCCTACTAGGAGGGGGAAGGAAGGGAGAGAGGGGAGGAAGGAAAGGGGGGCCGGCCCCCCTCCCAATTTGGATTGGGCTTGGGGGGGTGCCCCTCCTCTTGGCCTTCTCCTCTCTCTTCCACTAAAGCCCATGTAGGCCCATTAAGCCCCCGGGGGGTTCCGGTAACCTCCCTGTACTCCGGTAAATGCCCAAACTCATCTGAAACCATTTCGGTGTCCAAACATAACCTTCCAATATATCAATCTTCATGTCTCGGCCATTTCGAGACTCCTCGTCATGTCCGTGATCACATCCGGGACTCCGAACTACCTTCGGTACATCAAAACACATAAACTCATAATACTGATCGTCATCGAACGTTAAGCGTGCGGACTGGGTTTGAGAACTATGTAGACATGACCGAGACTCATCTTCGGTCAATAACCAATAGAGCAACCTGGATGCTCATATTGGTTCCTACATATTCTATAAAGATCTTTATCGGTCAAATCGCATAACAACATACGTTGTTCCCTTTGTCATCGGTATGTTACCTGCCCGAGATTCGATCGTCGGTATCACAATACCTACTTCAATCTCTTTACTGGCAAGTATCTCTACTTGTTCCGTAATGCATCATCCTGCAACTAACTCATTAGTCACATTGCTTGCAAGGCTTATAGTGATGTGCATTACCGAGAGGGCCCAGAGATACCTCTCCGATACACGGAGTGACATATCCTAATCTCGATCTATGCCAACTCAACAAACACCATCGGAGACACCTGTAGAGCATCTTTATAGTCACCCAGTTATGTTGTGATGTTTGATAGCACACAAAGTGTTCCTCCGGTATTCGGGAGTTGCATAATCTCATAGTCATAGGAACATGTATAAGTCATGGAGAAAGCAATAGCAATAAACTAAACAATCATAGTGCTAAGCTAACGGATGGGTCAAGTCAATCACATCATTCTCTAATGATGTTACCTCGTTCATCAAATGACAACTCATGTCCATGGTTAGGAAACTTAACCATCTTTGATTAACGAGCTAGTCAAGTAGAGGCATATTAGTGACACTCTGTTTATCTATATATTCACATATGTACTAAGTTTCTGGTTAATACAATTCTAGCATGAATAATAAACATTTATTATGATATAAGGAAATATAAATAACAACTTCATTATTGCCTCTAGGGCATATTTCCTTCAGATCCATGTATAAAAACAAAGTATGGACTTTGACAGACTTGCCCGATGATCAGCAAGCCATAGAGAATAAGTGGATCTTTAAGAAGAAGAGTGGCGTGGATGGTAATGTGACCGTTTATAAGGCTCGTCTTGTCGCTAAGGGTTATCAACAAGTTCAAGGGGTTGATTACGATGAGACCTTCTCACTCGTAGCGAAGCTGAAGTCCGTCCGAATCATGTTAGCAATTGTCGCATTCTATGATTATGAGATATGGCAAATGGACGACAAAACGGCATTCCTTAACGGTTTCCTTAAGGAAGAATTGTATATGATGCAGCCGGAAGGTTTTTTCAATCCTAAGAATGCTGACAAGGTATGCAAGCTCTAGCGCTCCATCTATGGGCTGGTGCAAGCATCTCGGAGTTGGAACATTCGCTTTGATGAAATGATCAAAGCGTTTGGGTTTATACAGACTTATGGAGAAGCATGTATTTACAAGAAAGTGAGTGGGAGCTCTGTAGCATTTCTCATATTATATGTGGATGACATACTATTGATGGGAAATCATATGGAACTTTTTGAAAGCATAAAGGCCTCTTGAATAAGTGTTTTTCAATGAAAGACCTTGGAGAAGCTGCTTACATATTAGGCATCAAGATCTATAGAGATAGATCAAGAAGCCTCATTGGTCTTTGACAAAGCACATACCTTGACAAGATATTGAAGAAGTTCAATGTGGATCAGTCCAAGAAGGGCTCTTGCCTGTATTGCAAGGTGTGAGATTGAGCACGGCTCAATGCCCGACCTCGGCAGAAGATAGAGAAAAGATGAGTGTCATCCCCTATGCCTCAGCCATAGGCTCTATTATGTATGCCATGCTATGTACCAGACCTGATGTGAACCTTGCCATAAGTTTGGTAGGGAGGTACCAAAGTGATCCCGGTATGGAACACTAGACAGCGGTCAAGAATATCCTGAAGTACCTGAAAAGGACTAAGGATATGTTTCTAGTTTATGGAGGTGACGAAGAGCTCGTCGTAAAGGGTTACGTCAATGCTTGCTTCGACACAGATCTAGATGACTCCAAGTCACAAACCGGATACGTGTACATTTCGAATGGTGGGGCAGTCAACTAGTGCAGTTGCAAGCAAAGCGTCGTGGCGGGATCTACATGTGAAGTAGAGTACATAGTTGCCTCGAAGGCAGCACAGGAAGTAGTCTGGATGAAGGAGTTCATCACCGACCTAGGAGTAATTCCCAATGCGTCAGGCCCAAGGAGCTCAGGTTTCACAAGAAGACTAGGCACATCAAGCGTCGCTTCAACTCCATTCATGGATATATTCAAGATCGAGACATAGATATTTGTAAAGTGCATACGGATCTGAATGTCGCAGATCCGTTGACTAAACCTCTTCCATGAGCAAAACATAATCAACACCAGAACTCTGTGGGTGTTCGATTCATCACAATGTAACTAGATTATTGACTCTAGTGCAAGTGGGAGACTGTTGGAAATATGCCCTAGAAGCAATAATAAAATAGGTATTATTATATTTCCTTGTTCATGATAATTGTCTATTGTTCATGCTATAATTGTATTAACCGGAAACCGTAATACATGTGTGAATACATAGATCACAACATGTCCCTAGTGAGCCTCTAGTTGACTAGCTCGTTGATCAATAGATGGTTGTGGTTTCCTGACCATGGACATTGGATGTCATTGATAACGGGATCACATCATTAGGAGAATGATGTGATGGACAAGACCCAATCCTAAGCATAGCACAAGATTGTGTAGTTCGTTTGCTAGAGCTTTTCTAATGTCAAGTATAATTTCCTTAGACCATGAGATTGTGCAACTCCCGGATACCATAAGAGTGCTTTGGGTGTATCAAACATCACAACGTAACTGGGTGGCTATAAAGGTGCATTACAAGTATCTCCGAAAGTGTCTGTTGGGTTGGCACGAATCGAGACTGGGATTTGTCACTCCGTATGACGAAGAGGTGTCTTTGGGCCCACTCGGTAATGCATCATCATAATGAGCTCAATGTGACTAAGGATTTATCCACGAGATCATGTGTTACGGAACAAGTAAAGAGACTTGCTGGTAACGATATTGAACGAGGTATCAGGATACCGACGATCGAATCTCGGGTAAGTAACATACCGATGGACAAAGGGAATTGTATACGGGATTGATTGAATCCCCGACATCGTGGTTCATCTGATGAGATCATCGTGGAACATGTGGGAGCCAACATGGGTATCCAGATCCCGCAGTTGGTTATTGGCTGGAGAGATGTCTTGGTCATGTCTGCATGGTTCCCGAACCCGTAGGGTCTACACACTTAATGTTCGGTGACGCTAGAGTTGTTATGGGAAATTGTATGTGATTACCGAAGGTTGTTCAGAGTCCCGGATGAGATCCCGGACATCACGAGGAGTTCCGGAATGGTCTGGAGGTGAAGATTTATATATGGGAAGTCCAATTTTAGTCGCCAGAATGGTTTCGGGGGTTATTGGTGTTGTACTAGGACCACCGAATGGTGTCCAGGGGTCCATCAGGTGAGGCCACCTGCCCCGGAGGACTTAATGGGCTGAATATGGGAGGTAACCAGTCCCCTAGTGGGCTGGTGCCCCCAAGGGCCCAAGGCGCCTAGGGTTGGAAACCCTAGGGGGAGGGGGCGCCTCCCACCTGCTTGGGGGCAAGTTTCCCCCTCCTGGCCGCCCCCTCTAGATGCATCTAGGGGGCCGGCCCCCTCTTCCAATCCCCCTATAAATAGTGGGGGGTGGGTGGGCAGCCGACCCTCTTCCCCTGGCGCAACCCTCCCCTCCTGCAACACCTCCTCCTCCGTAGTGCTTGGCGAAGCCCTGCCGGAGAACGGCAAGCTCCACCACCACGCCGTCGTGCTGTCGGAGCTCTCCCTCAACTTCTCCCCCCCTTGCTGGATCAAGAAGGAGGATACGTCTCCGGGCTGTACGTGTGTTGAACGCGGAGGCGACGTCCGTTCGGCGCTTGGATCGGATCTTCCATGATTTGAATCGCCGCGAGTACGACTCCATCAACCGCGTTCTTTTAACCCTTCCGCTTAGCGATCTTCAAGGGTATGAAGATGCTCTCCCTCTCTCTCGTTGCTAGTATCTCCTACAATGATCTTGGTGACATGTAGGAATTTGTTTGAACTATTACTATGTTCCCCAATAGCTACCCCCCAGGCGTTCCATGGTGCCTTGTGGCCCAACCGTATGTCGGTTGGAGCTCTCCTTCAAGCCTAAGGAAGCTAATTATGAGGGGGGGGGCCGTGTGAAAATTCCAGCCCGATCGGAGATATGAAACTCCGACTATAAATGAAACGGTGTTTGACCAGAAAACAAAACCAGAAAATCAAGAAAACCTAGAGAAACAGAGTAGGAGAGGTCCAATCTCCGAGGGCTCCCGCCCTCCGGGGGCCATGGAGGACAAGGATCGGAAGGGGAACCCTCTCCCCATTGTCCGTGTCAAAACCGGCGGATGTCGGGTAGGGGGTCTCGAACTGTGCGTCTGAGATCGATGGTAACAGGATACGGGGGACACAACGTTTACCCAGGTTCGGGCCCTCTCTATGGAGGTTGATTGATCTTGATGAATATGAGTATTACAAGAGTTGATCTACCACGAGATCATAATGTCCTAACCCTAAAAGTCTAGCCTGTCTGACTATGATTATGAGGATATATCGATCCGGACTAAGCCCTCCGGTTTATATAGACACCGGAGGGGACTAGGGTCGTACAAGGTCGGTTACAGAGAAAGGAATCTTTATATTTGGTCACCAAGCTTGCCTTCCACGCCAAGGAGAGTCCCATATGGACATGGGTAGAGTCTTCGGCCTTTGTATCTTCACAGCACATCAGTCCGGCCCATATCCAATAGGTCGAACGCCCGAGGACCCCTTAGTCTAGGACTCCCTCAGTAGCCCCTAAACCAGGCTTCAATGACGAGGTGTCCAGCACGCAGATTGTCTTCGGCATTGCAAGGCGGGTTCCCCTTTCCGAATACTTCGAGATAGTATTCGGACGTAATGAACGTGTCCGGATCTAAAATACAAACACCACATACAACTGCAGAGAATATAATATTGCACGAGTCCCATCTGCTCACAACTTTTTGCAAGATGACATCATGCCTATCCGGTCATAGTATCGAACCATTTTTGTCTGTCGTTCCATGTTTCGAGATGCGGTTTCCATTGGCACGTCTTGTCAAAGCAGAGATCGTGTCCCCTTATTATGGGATCCTCATCAATACGGGCGTGGGTAATATAACCATGTCGTTTACACAGCCCTTGTGAACAGGCGAGTTTTAAGGCGAGTGGGGAGGCGCTTGATATTCGCTGCCTTTATAAGGAGATAAGGATTCCCTTTCTTCACCCATGCCTCCTCTCTTTCTCTGTTCTTCCATCCTCGAGCTCCAGCGCCCAAGTCCTCATTTTTTCCGTCTCAAGGAAGCACTCAGCCATGTACGGATCCGGAGGTCAAGGCAAGTGGATGGCCTCCTCCGTTAGGGAGAAGGACATCACGAAGCTTCAGGAGGCCGGGTATCCGGCGAAAGAAATCGCCCACCGGCTTCTAGCAAAGGGGCAAATCGTCCCCACCCTGAAGCCCAACAAGAGGGTGGTGTTCATCCCTCATTTTGTCCGTGGGTTAGGGTTTCCTCTCCACCCTTTCGTCCGCAGGCTTATGTTCTATTACGAGCTAGACTTCCATGATCTAGCCCCGAACTCTTTCCTCAACATCTTAGCATTCATTGTCGTGTGTGAGGCTTTCCTCCGCATCCATCCCCACTTCGGACTGTGGCTCAAGGTCTTCAACGTGAAGCCGAAGGTGGTGGATGGCCAGCACGCGGAGTGCGGCGGCGCCATGGTGAGCAAGCTGCCCAATGTCACCTGGCCAAAAGGTACTTTTGTGGAGACTGTCAAAGAGTGGCAGAAACTGTGGTTCTACATCACAGAGCCCCGCGGCACCACCTGGCCCGTGGCTGCCGAATTCAACTCCGGAGCTCCAATGCAGCTCACCTCCTGAATTGAGAAGGGCCCAAATTGGTCTTCATTGGATGAACTAATAGCGCTACAAACGCGCATCCAAAGCATTGTGGATAAAAACATCAAGCTCGTTGATGTCATCCAGGTGATGCTGGTATGCCGGATCCTCCCATGCCAAAGCTGGACCTGCCCCTTATGGGAATTCGATCCGAAGAAGCACCAAACCCTGTAAAGGCTCTTCGGAACCACTCATGAAGATGCCTGGAAGTTGCTCTTCAAAGGCAACGAGACGTCGCCAGCCATGGACTCGGACCGTGGGCATGATATTACCCATCATGCCAATGCGGTAAGTCTTTCACGTCTCAAGGTGCATCCTCGACTTGCTTGTTTCAAGGAGGATACCTAAACTTTATTTTTATTGTTTTTTCAGGTATGGACGGAGAGGGCGGAGCGGATTCACTGTTCGGCTCTGCCGCCCGAAGAACCAGTCATCCCGCTCCTAGCGAAGATGCTGGTGTCGGCGCCCTATAAGGCACCGGAGAAGAAGGCCAAGAAAAAGGCCAAGGGGGTCCGGAGTGGTCTCCGTCGTAAGGGAGCTTCGGACGTGTCATCCGAAGACAAGACTCTCTCTCCTCCTCCGCTTAAGATGATGAAGAGGAGGAGGAAGAAAGCACCTCTCCCCCTGATGGGGGAGGAAGAAGAGGGCGGCCTCCACAAATTTGGAGGCGGAGGTGCCCAAGAGGGGGAAGGGTCCCCCTACGGATAACTCCGCGTGGGACGTCGACAGCAGCCCGGAGCGACGCCCCCGAAACAAGCCTCTGGCCGCATCGTAAGTAAAAAACCTGCATATGTCCATACATCCGGCCTCTCTTGCTTCAGGATATTAATATGTTTAAATGATGCCGTTGCAGTCCGGCCCACGACAGCTCCCAGCGATCCTCATCAAGGGGTTCGTTGGATTCGAGGGCGATGGCTAGCGAGTCATCGCCGGCCGCTCACTCTCCCACGGCCAAGGGCGATGACGAGGTGTTGTCCCAAAGGACCTTCCTGGCCAGGGAGAGGTTCAGGATGCCGCCAGGGTGGTGCCAGAGGGCGAAGCCTCGGCTGCCGGACACACGGGAGAGCGGACCCCCATGGAGAATGGGGATGGGGGCCTTGCTCAATTCGGCTCCCAGCCGAATACAAGTCCGAAGACTTATACGGCTCCGGAATCCGGTGAGCGGCCTCCTTCGAAAGAAGGGGGTGTGCCTGTTTCGCCGGTGACCTCTGTCCAACCAGAGGCACTGGATAATCTGCTGGAAGCACTACGAGGCGCTTCCATTATGGATGAACACCGTATCCTTATGGGTACGGTGATTAAGAGGGTTCAGTCCGTCAAGAGAAGACTAACCGAGGCCAGCAGCAGCCTGCTGATAGGTTTTGAGGTAAGCGGCGCAAAAGAATATACATTAGCCCCTGAGACACTGTCCGGTGTTCGGAAAGAAAAGCCGGACATAGGACCAATTTATTTTTGCAGCGGACTAATTAAATATGTCGTATATGAATAAGCGGCGTCGTTGCTGGCCGCGACCTCACATACTGCCGAAGTCTCCGGACTAAAGCAGAGACTAGAGCGGGCCGAGGAGGAGCTCGGCCAAGCGAGGAAGCAGCTGGAAGACCAGCAAGGTATGTAATGACTCGCTATATACTCAGAAAGAATAAATGATGTATATTGACCGTAGTGTCATGATATGTGTAGGAGCGATGACCGAGGTCGAGGCCCTTAAAAAGGCCCTGGCCGAAGCCGAGGGGAACGCTGTCATGGAGCAGGCCGCTCGTAAGAAGCTTAAGGCCAGGCTGAAGGAGGTCCAGCAAGGGCTCCAGGACGCTGTGAAGAAGTGCGAGACCTTGGAGTGCGATGTTTCGGCTCGGGAGACCGAACTCGCCAAGGCTCGCCAAAGCACGGAAGTGGCCCGGGTTGAAGCCCAGGGCACCCTCCAGGAGATCCAGGAGGCCAAGAAGATCGCAGCGAGTAAGGCATTTAGTATGCAAAGCAAGTATGTGAAGAAGAATTATTTCTTACTAACCCGGATTCAGTGTTCTCCAGGGGCGTTTGCAGATCTGCCGCGCAGTGCGTCCGACGCTATGGAGTTCTTTCGAGCCGAAGAGGGGAGCTCAATGGAGAAGTTGTTCTGGTCGCAATATCTTGCGCCAGAACATCCAGTGCCCTTTAGCGGTCGGCTAAAACAGCTGGTCGAGCTGCATAGGGTGGCCTAACTGGCCATGAAGGATCTAATAATCCGGTTGTGGCCTGCCGAAGCTATGCCCAACAACTACTTCGGGCTCGTGAAGCGGCTGGTGAATGCCTGTCCTCGGCTGGACATCATCAAGCGATCGGTCTACATTGAGGGTGCGCGCATGGCCTTCGCCCGCGTCAAGGTGTGGTGGGTGAAGTTGGACGCCGTCAAGCTTACGACCGAGGGACCACCGGAGGGCAAGGAGCACCGCACACCCGAGCGGTATTTTGCTGATGTCCTAGAGGGGTCTCATATTGTGGCAATGCAATGTACACAAGACGTTATTTTTTAATGAATATCTTCATGTTGTCTCTGCCTTGTATGATGAAACAAATTTTGTTATGTAATAAAATGTTTGTTTTAAGAAAATCACCTCCCGTGCGGTCGTATTGTGTGAAATCTAAGAGTTGGCCAGTCGTCAGCTTTTGCCCCCACATAGGAAGTACGGGGGTGTTCGGGATATAATCTAAACACTCTTGATCCAATTGTTTGGTCCTTGAAGGAGGTGTTTAGCGCAGCGAACCAGGCAATCAGACTATGCGGCTTGAACACCCTCACTGTTGGAAATATGCCCTAGAGGCAATAATAAAAGTATTATTATTATATTTCTTTGTTCATGATAATTGTCTTTATTCATGCTATAACTGTATTATCCGGAAATCGTAATACACGTGTGAATACATAGACCATAATATGTCCCTAGTAAGCCTCTAGTTGACTAGCTCATTGATCAACAGATAGTCATGGTTTCCTGGCTATGGACATTGGATGTCACTGATAACGGGATCACATCATTAGGAGAATGATGTGATGGACAAGACCTAATCCTAAGCATAGCACAAGATCGTGTAGTTCGTTTGCTAGAGCTTTTCCAATGTCAAGTATCTTTTCCTTTGACCATGAGATCGTGTAACTCCCGGATACCGTAGGAGTGCTTTGGGTGTATCAAATGTCACAGCGTAACTGGGTGACTATAAAGGTGCACTACGGGTATCTCCGAAAGTGTCTGTTGGGTTGACATGGATCGAGACTAGGATTTGTCACTCCATATAACGGAGAGGTATCACTGGGCCCACTCGGTAATGCATCATCATTATGAGCTCAAGGTGACCAAGTGGTTGATCACGGGATCATGCATTACGGTACGAGTAAAGTGACTTGCCGGTAATGAGACTGAACAAGGTATTGGGATACCGACGATCGAGTCTCGGGCAAGTAACATACCGATTGACAAAGGGAATTGTATACGGGGTTGTTTAATCCTCAACATCGTGGTTCATCCGATGAGATCATCGTGGAGCATGTGGGAGCCAACATGGGTATCCAGATCCCGCTGTTGGTTATTGACCGGAGAGTCGTCCCGGTCATGTCTGCTTGTCTCCCGAACCCGTAGGGTCTACACACTTAAGGTTCGGTGACGCTAGGGTTGTGAAGATATGTATATGCAGTAACCCGAATGTTGTTCGGAGTCCCGGATGAGATCTCGGACGTCACGAGGGGTTCCGGAATGGTCCGGAGGTAAAGAATTATATATAGGAAGTGCTGTTTCGGCCATCGGGACAAGTTTCGGGGTTATCGGTATTGTACCGGGACCACCGGAGGGGTCCCGGGGGCCCACCGGGTGGGGCCACCTGTCCTGGGGGGCCACATGGGCTGTAGGGGGTGCGCCTTGGCCTACATGGGCCAAGGGCACCAGCCCCTATAGGCCCATGCGCCTAGGGTTTCCATATGGGAGGAGTCCCACTAGTGGAAGGCACCCCTAAGTGCCTTGGGGGGAAGGGAAACCTCCCCTAGCCGCCGCACCTAGGAGATTGGATCTCCTGGGCTGGTGCCCCCCCCTTGGCCCTCCTATATATAGTTGAGGAGAGGGAGGACTTCACACCTCAGCCCCTGGCGCCTCCCTCTCTCCCTGTCGTCTCTCTCACGTAGTATAGGCGAAGCCCTGCTGCTGTGACGCCCTGCATCCACCACCACGCCATCGTGCTGCTGGATCTTCATCAACCTCTCTTCCCCCCTTGCTGGATCAAGAAAGGAGGAGACGTCATCCGTTCCGTACGTGTGTTGAACGCGGAGGCACCGTCCGTTCGGTGCTAAGATCATCGGTGATTTGGATCACGTCGTGTTCGACTACATCATCCCCGTTCTTTGAATGCTTCTGCTCGCGATCTACAAGGTACGTAGATGCATCTAATCACTCGTTGCTAGATGAATTCCTAGATGGATCTTGGTGAAACGAGTAGGAAAATTTTTGTTTTCTGCAACGTTCTCCAACAGTGGCATCATGAGCTAGGTCTATGCGTAGTTCTCTTGCACGAGTAGAACACAATTTGTTGTGGGCGTTGATGTTGTCAACTTTCTTGCCGCTACTAGTCTTATCTTGCTTCAACGGAATTGTGGGATGAAGCGGCCCAGACCAACCTTACACGTACGCTTACGTGAGACCGGTTCCACCGACAAACATGCACAAGTTGCATAAGGTGGCTGGCGGGTGTCTGTCTCTCCTACTTTAGTTGGAAGCTGATTCGATGAACAGGGTCCTTATGAAGGGTAAATAGAAGTTGAAAAATCACGTTGTGGCTTTCACGTAGGTAAGAAAACGTTCTTGTTAGAACCCTACTTCAGCCACGTAAAACCTACAACAACAATTAGAGGACGTCTAACTTGTTTTTGCAGCAAGTGCTTTGTGATATGATATGGCCAAAGTTGTGATGAATGATGAATGATCTATATGTGATGTATGATATGTTCATGCTATTGTACAAGGAATCACAACTTACATGTCGATGAGTATGACGGTGACAGGACGATCATGGAGCCCCAAGATGGAGATCAAAGGAGCCATGTGATATTGGCCATATCATGTCACTATTATTATTTGATTGCATGTGATGTTTATCATGTTTTGCATCTTGTTTACTTAGTACGACGGTAGTAAATAAGATGATCCCTTACAACAATTTCAAGAAGTGTTCTCCCCTAACTGTGCACCGTTGCTACAGTTCGTCGTTTCGAAGCACCACGTGTTAATCGGGTGTGATAGATCCTTACGTTCACATACAACGGGTGTAAGACAGTTTTACACATGCAAAAACACTTAGGGTTAACTTGACGATCCTAGCATGTACAGACATAGCCTCGGAACACAGAGACTGAAAGGTCGAACACGAGTCGTATGGAAGATACGATCAACATGAAGATGATCACCGACGATGACTAGTCCGTCTCACGTGTTAATCGGACACGGCCTAGTCGACTCGGATCGTGTAACACTTAGATGACTAGAGGGATGTCTAATCTGAGTGGGAGTTCATTAATAATTTGATTAGATGAACTTAATTATCATGAACTTAGTCTAAAATCTTTACAATATGTCTTGTAGATCAAATGGCCAACGTTGTATTCAATTTCAACGCGTTCCTAGAGAAAACCAAGCTGAAAGACGATGGCAGCAACTATACGGACTGGGTCCGGAACCTGAGGATCATCCTCATAGCTGCCAAGAAAGATTATGTCCTACAAGCACCGCTAGGTGATCCAGCCGTCCCACAGAACCAAGACGCTATGAACGCTTGGCAGACACGTACTGATGACTACTCCCTCGTTCAGTGCGACATGCTTTACAGCTTAGAGCCGGGGCTCCAAAAGCGTTTTGAGAGACATGGAGCATATGAGATGTTCGAAGAGCTAAAAATGGTTTTTCAAGCTCATGCCCGGATCGAGAGATATGAAGTCTCCGATAAGTTCTTCAGCTGTAAGATGGAGGAAAATAGTTCTGTCAGTGAGCACATACTCACTATGTCTGGGTTACATAACCGCTTGACTCAGCTGGGAGTTAATCTCCCGGATGACGCGGTCATTGACAGAATCCTCCAGTCGCTTCCACCAAGCTACAAGAGCTTTGTGATGAACTTCAATATGCAGGGGATGGTAAAGACCATTCCTGAAGTATTTGCTATGCTGAAATCAGCAGAGGTAGAAGTCAAGAAGGAACATCAAGTGTTGATGATGAATAAAACCACTAAGTTCAAGAAGGGCAAGGGTAAAAAGAACTTCAAGAAGGACGGCAAGGAAGTTGCTGCGCCCGGCAAGCAAGCTGTCGGGAAGAAGTCAAAGAATGGACCCAAGCCTAAGACAGAGTGCTTTTATTGCAAAGGGAAGGGTCACTGGAAGCGGAACTGCCCCAAATACTTAGCGGACAAGAAGGCCGGCAACACCAAAGGTATATTTGATATACATGTAATTGATGTGTACCTTACCAGTACTCGTAGTAACTCCTGGGTATTTGATACCGGTGCCGTTACTCATATTTGTAACTCACCGCAGGAGCTGCGGAATAAACGGAAACTGGCGAAGGACGAGGTGACGATGCGCGTCGGGAATGGTTCCAAGGTCGATGTGATCGCTGTCGGCACGCTACCTCTACATTTACCTACGGGATTAGTTATAAACCTCAATAATTGTTATTTAGTGCCATGTTTGAGCATGAACATTGTATCAGGATCTCGTTTAATACGAGATGGCTACTCATTTAAATCCGAGAATAATGGTTGTTCTATTTATATGAGAGATATGTTTTATGGTCATGCTCCGATAGTCAATGGTTTATTCTTAATGAATCTCGAGCGTATTACTACACATGTTCATAGTGTGAGTACCAAAAGATGTAAGGTTGATAATGATAGTCCCACATACTTGTGGCACTGCCGCCTTGGTCACATAGGTGTCAAACGCATGAAGAAGCTCCATGCAGATGGACTTTTAGAGTCTCTTGATTATGAATCATTTGACACGTGCGAACCATGCCTCATGGGAAAAATGACCAAGACTCCGTTCTCAGGAACAATGGAGCGAGCAACCAACTTATTGGAAATCATACATACTGATGTGTGCAGTCCAATGAGTGTTGAGGCTCGCGGTGGCTATCATTATGTTCTCACCCTCACTGATGACTTGAGTAGATATGGGTATGTCTACTTAATGAAACACAAGTCTGAAACCTTTGAAAAGTTCAAGGAATTTCAGAGTGAGGTTGAAAATCAACATGACAGGAAAATCAAGTTTCTACGATCAGATCGTGGAGGAGAATACTTGAGTCACGAATTTGGCACACACTTAAGAAAATGTGGAATAGTTTCACAACTCACGCCGCCTGGAACACCTCAGCATAACGGTGTGTCCGAACGTCGTAATCGCACTCTATTAGATATGGTGCGATCTATGATGTCTCTTACCGATTTACCGCTATCTTTTTGGGGCTATGCTTTAGAGACTGCCGCATTCACTTTAAATAGGGCTCCGTCGAAATCCGTTGAGATGACACCATATGAATTATGGTTTGGGAAGAAACCTAAGCTGTCGTTTCTAAAAGTTTGGGGATGCGATGCTTATGTCAAGAAACTTCAACCTGAAAAGCTCGAACCCAAGTCGGAAAAATGCGTCTTCATAGGATACCCTAAAGAAACTGCTGGGTGTACCTTCTACCTCAGATCCGAAGGCAAGATCTTTGTTGCCAGGAATGGATCCTTTCTAGAGAAAGAGTCTCTCTCAAAAGAAGTAAGTGGGAGGAAAGTAGAACTTGATGAAGTATTGCCTCTTGAACCGGTAAATGGCGCAACTCAAGAAAATGTTCCTGAGGTGCCTGCACCGACTAGAGAGGAAGTTATTCATGATGATCAAGATACTTCTGATCAAGCTCCTACTGAAATTCGAAGGTCCACAAGGACACGTTCCGCACCAGAGTGGTACGGCAACCCTGTCTTGGAAATCATGTTGTTAGACAACGGTGAACCTTCGAACTATGAAGAAGCGATGGCGGGACCGGATTCCAACAAATGGCTAGAAGCCATGAAATCCGAGATAGGATCCATGTATGAAAACGAAGTATGGACTTTGACTGACTTGCCCGTTGAACGGCGAGCCATAGAAAATAAATGGATCTTTAAGAAGAAGACAGACGCGAATGGTAATGTGACCATCTATAAAGCTCGGCTTGTCGCTAAGGGTTATCGACAAGTTCAAGGGGTTGACTACGATGAGACTTTCTCACCGGTGGCGAAGCTGAAGTCCGTCCGAATCATGTTAGCAATTGCCGCATTCTACGATTATGAAATATGGCAAATGGACGTCAAAACGGCATTCCTTAATGGTTCCTTAAGGAAGAATTGTATATGATGCAGCCAGAAGGTTTTGTTGATCCTAAGAATGCTAACAAGGTGTGCAAGCTCCAACGCTCGATTTATGGGCTGGTGCAAGCATCTCGGAGTTGGAACATTCGCTTTGATGAGATGATCAAAGCGTTTGGGTTTACGCAGACCTATGGAGAAGCCTGCGTTTACAAGAAAGTGAGTGGGAGCTCTGTAGCATTTCTCGTACTATATGTAGATGACATACTTTTGATGGGAAATGATATAGAACTCTTGGACAGCGTCAAGGCCTACTTGAATAAGAGTTTTTCAATGAAGGACCTTGGAGAAGCTGCTTATATATTAGGCATCAAGATCTATAGAGATAGATCGAGACGCCTCATAGGTCTTTCACAAAGCACATACCTTGATAAGATATTGAAGAAGTTCAATATGGATCATTCTAAGAAGGGGTTCTTACCTGTGTTACAAGGTGTGATATTGAGCTCAGCTCAATGTCCGACCACGGCAGAAGATATAGAAGAGATGAGTGTCATCCCCTATGCCTCAGCCATAGGTTCTATTATGTATGCCATGCTGTGTACCAGACCTGATGTAAACCTTGCCGTAAGTTTGGTAGGAAGGTACCAAAGTAATCCCAGCAAGGAACACTGGACAGTGGTCAAGAATATCCTGAAGTACCTGAAAAGGACTAAGGAAATGTTTCTCGTTTATGGAGGTGACGAAGAGCTCGTCGTAAAGGGTTACGTCGACGCTAGCTTCGACACAGATCTGGATGACTCTAAGTCACAAACCGGATACGTGTATATGTTGAATGATGGAGCAGTGAGCTGGTGCAGCTGCAAACAGAGCGTCGTGGCGGGATCTACATGTGAAGCGGAGTACATGGCAGCCTCAGAGGCAGCACATGAAGCAATATGGGTGAAGGAGTTCATCACCGACCTAGGAGTCATACCCAATGCGTCGGGGCCAATCAAACTCTTTTGTGACAACACTGGAGCTATTGCACTTGCCAAGGAGCCCAGGTTTCACAAGAAGACAAGGCACATCAAGCATCGCTTCAACTCCATTCGTGAAAATGTTCAAGATGGAGACATAGAGATTTGTAAAGTACATACGGACCTGAATATAGCAGATCCGTTGACTAAACCTCTCCCTAGGGCAAAACATGATCAACACCAGAATTCCATGGGTGTTCGATTCATCACAATGTAACTAGATTATTGACTCTAGTGCAAGTGGGAGACTGTTGGAAATATGCCCTAGAGGCAATAATAAAAGTATTATTATTATATTTCTTTTTCATGATAATTGTCTTTATTCATGCTATAACTGTATTATCCGGAAATCGTAATACACGTGTGAATACATAGACCATAATATGTCCCTAGTAAGCCTCTAGTTGACTAGCTCGTTGATCAACAGATAGTCATGGTTTCCTGGCTATGGACATTGGATGTCACTGATAACGGGATCACATCATTAGGAGAATGATGTGATGGACAAGACCTAATCCTAAGCATAGCACAAGATCGTGTAGTTCGTTTGCTAGAGCTTTTCCAATGTCAAGTATCTTTTCCTTTGACCATGAGATCGTGTAACTCCCGGATACCGTAGGAGTGCTTTGGGTGTATCAAACGTCACAACGTAACTGGGTGACTATAAAGGTGCACTACGGGTATCCGTCATCAGCTTCTGGGAGTGCACTACGGGTATCCGTCTACACTTTCGGAGATACCCGTAGTGCACCTTTATAGTCACCCAGTTACGTTGTGACATTTGATACACCCAAAGCACTCCTACGGTATCCGGGAGTTACACGATCTCATGGTCAAAGGAAAAGATACTTGACATTGGAAAAGCTCTAGCAAACGAACTACACGATCTTGTGCTATGCTTAGGATTAGGTCTTGTCCATCACATCATTCTCCTAATGATGTGATCCCGTTATCAGTGACATCCAATGTCCATAGCCAGGAAACCATGACTATCTGTTGATCAACGAGCTAGTCAACTAGAGGCTTACTAGGGACATATTATGGTCTATGTATTCACACGTGTATTACGATTTCCGGATAATACAGTTATAGCATGAATAAAGACAATTATCATGAACAAAGAAATATAATAATAATACTTTTATTATTGCCTCTAGGGCATATTTCCAACATTCCTCTCCGGCATCCTCATCCATACAGTCGATGTCATCGGAGCCGTAATCGAGCATGTCAGTTAAGTCTTCGACAGTGGCTACAAAGTGGGCGGTGGATGGGAAGCGAAAGTCTCCGTCATCAGCTTCTGGTTCAAACCGGATACAATTCGACTGTGGGCCCCCTGCTAAGGATAGTGCTCTTAACGATTTTAACACGTCGCCCAAGGGAGGGTGTCGGAAGATGTCAGTGGATCTGAATTCGATGATCGATGACCGATCAAGCTCGACGTATGCGGACGCACAGGGTTCGGAACCTATAGATGGACACGAGTCCATGGTTCCGGTGACACAGATGTCACTTGAAGTTAAGTCTGTGTGCGGCTCCGACGCCGCTGAGGCCGCGGCTTCCGCGACGGAGTTGAGCTTCCCGTCCTCGGATGGCGCGATGTGCTCTGGATCTAAAGGCGGAGCAGCTACAGGTACTATCTCCTGGGTATGTTCCGATGACAGATTTATGTCATGTTCATCGTGGTGGCAGGGAGCGGCTGTCGTGGTCTCGAATCCGACGAAGATCAAGTCTCCACGGACATCCGCAACGTAGTTCAAACTTCCAAATCTGATCTGGTCGCCAGGGGCATAGCTTTCGATCTGCTCCAGATGGCCAAGCGAGTTGGCCCGCAGTGCAAAGCCGCCGAACACGAAGATCTATCCGGGGAGGAAGACTTCCCCTTGGACAGCGTCGTGGTAGATGATTGAAGGAGCCATCAAACCTTTTGACGATGGCATAGTGGAACTCTCAATGAAAGCACCAATGTCGGTGTCAAAACCGGCAGATCTCGGGTAGGGGGTCCCGAACTGTGCGTCTGAGGTCGATGGTAACAGGAGACGGGGGACACAACATTTACCCAGGTTCGGGCCCTCTCTATGGAGGTAATACCCTACTTCCTGCTTGATTGATCTTGATGAATATGAGTATTACAAGAGTTGATCTACCACGAGATCGTAATGGCCTAACTCTAAAAGTCTAGCCTGTTTGACTATGATTATGAGGATATATCGATCCGGACTAAGCCCTCCGGTTTATATAGACACCGGAGGGGACTAGGGTTGTACAAGTGAAAGATCGTGGATGTCGCCTAGAGGGGGGGTGAATAGGTGCTTTAAAATAATTACGGTTTAGTCTTGAAAAAATGCGGAATAAACCTAGCAGTTAATTTGTCAAGCACAAAACCTAAAACAACTAGGCTTACCTATGTGCACCAACAACTTATGCTAAACAAGATAAACTACTAGGTGATAGCATGATATATGACAAGAACCAATATGGCTATCACAGAGTAAAGTGCATAAGTAAAGGGCTCGGGTAAGAGATAACCGAGGCACGTGGAGACGACGATGTATCCCGAAGTTCACACCCTTGCGGATGCTAATCTCCGTTTGGAGCGGTGTGGAGGCACAATGCTCCCCAAGAAGCCACTAGGGCCACCGTAATCTCCTCACGCCCTCGCACAATGCAAGATGCCGTGATTCCACTAAGGGACCCTTGAGGGCGGTCACCAAACCCGTACAAATGGCAACCCTTGGGGCGGTCACCGAACCCATACACTTTGGCAACCCTTGGGGGCGGTCACCGGAACCCATCAAATTGCTCGGGGTGATCTCCACAACCTAATTGGAGACCCTGACGCTTGCCCGGAGCTTTACACCACAATGATTGAGCTCCGAACACCACCAACCGTCTAGGGCGCCCAAGCACCCAAGAGTAATAAGCTTCTCAACTTGTAACTTCCACGCATCACGTGGAGAACTCAAACCGATGCACCAAATGCAATGGCAAGGGCACACAGAGTGCCCAAGTCCTTCTCTCTCAAATCCCACCGAAGCAACTAATGCTAGGGAGGAAAATGAGAGGAAGAACAAGAAGGAGAACACCAAGAACTCCAAGATCAAGATCCAAGGGGTTCCCCTCACATAGAGGAGAAAGTGATTGTTGGAAAGCTAGCGACAAGGGCTAACACAATCTTGATAGAAGTATCAATAAGAAGCAAAATGAGAAAAGGCCCAAAAGAAAATGGTGAGAACCCTTCCTCGGATAAGACCGGTAAAACCTCCAACACCAAAAACATCATAGAAGACGCATGCAAACTCCGTTTTCGATGAACTAAAGCTTGTCATCAAGATGACCATAAGCTCTAAGACTCAGAAAGAGAACCAAACAAGAACCAAGAAACATGATGCAAGGATGCAATGGTTTGAGCTCTCGACGAACGATACGATCCAGCTACTCACTTGAGAGCCCCCCTTGATAGTACGACTATCGATCCTATAACCCGGTATCCCAACTACCACCATGAGACCGGTAAAATAGAAAACCTATCAAGGGCAAACCTTTGCCTTGCACATGATCCACTTGAGCTAGATGATGACGATCTTGTCCTCCTCAAGATGGACCACCTTTCTTGATTGCGTTGGGTCGATGGAGACTAGATGATTGCTCCCCCATACTCCACTATGGGTGAGCCACTCTTCGGCACATCTTCACACGTCCATTGACACCACAATGGATGGCAAGCTTCAAGCACTTGATCTCTTCATGATGCTCCACTTGAACTTGCACACGGCAATCTTGATGACGATCACCACTTGATGTCATCCTTTCCATGGGTTGTATGATATCTTCCTCTTGACGCAAGCCCATGGACACGTACCTAACCCCACATAGACTCTCACATAGACCATGGGTTAGTACACAAAGTGCAATGGACAATGCTTACCATACCATGGGATCACTTGATCCCTCTCGGTACATCTTCTACACTTTGTGAGTTGATCAACTTGATTCATTCTTGACTTAGTCCTCCAAGAAAAGCCTATGGACAAAACCTTCAAATATAACTCAAGGGAACCATTAGTCCATAGAGATTGTCATCAATTACCAAAACCAAACATGGGGGCATCGCATGTTCTTTCAATCTCCCACATTTTGGTAATTGATGACAATCACTTTCAAGAGAGTTTATATAAGGAATTATGCATCACCATGCAATGCAACAACCAATGATGCATGAGTAAGAGATGCAAATGCTTAGGAACAAAACCAAAGCAAGAGGAGAGAATTCTCTAAACTTCTCCACAAAACTCTCTGAAACTTCTCCCCCATTGGCATCGATTGCCAAAATGGGAGAAAAGCTTACAAGGCCAATATAAATTGTGTTCCTCCATAATTTGTGTATTTCTCAACAAGAGAGTGGAATGCAATACACAAGTTTGACGGTAAATACTAGGAGGAAAACAAACTATATTTAGGCCCAAAATTCACAAAATAAAGATATGCCACAAAGACATAAGAAAGAGAGAAACAAGCAATCAAGCAATCAAAAGATACCAATTGAAGCAAGCAATCAACGGATATCAATTGAGCCAACTAGACCAATGATCCTACGTGCCACATGAATGAATAAATTATGATATGAGCGAAGGAGTGTTCTAAAGAAACTAGAGAATCTCCCCATGATTTGTGCACACATAAGAATTTTTGTATTTGAATACAAAGTGCACAAAATAGGATCATAGCTCCCCCAAAACCAATAGAAACTTACAACAAGTGCAAGAGAGCATATAGGAAACTAAGCCTAGTACTTGCAACAAACACATGGTTGAGCAACAAGTAAGAGAGGCAACTTAAGAGTGGGCTCAACCAAAAAGATGTGTGTGAGTCAAGGTAATGCACTTGAGAAGACTAATGTACAGAAGAGCATTAAGCATCAATAAAGTCTTGAAAGAATGAGGCACACGGTGCAAGGCCTATCATTCCCACACACAACTAGCAAATGGGTTCACAAGCTTACTAATAAGCATATAGAGAACCTATGCTTGTGACAACCCGTGGTGAAGATAGAACAAGAAACCCTCATCAAGACGAGGGATACCAATTAAGATGGCAAAAGCCTCGTAAAGATAAGCATGAGGAAAATAATCTTCACCACACAAGAGTGCATCAAGATGCAACGAGATACGACACGCACTCAAGGCAAAAGCTTTCATGGAGCAACCAAAGAAATAAAAAAAGAGAGACAAGGTGGACGTGAAAGAAAGGATATCATCTAGAGATGTAATTTCTCTCAAGTGTATAAGGTTCTAGGTAGACGAAATCATGATGATATAGATAAGAAGGATGTACACCCGAAATAGTTACAACATGAAGGAACAAGATATCCAAAAGGAAGTCATACATATACCAATAAGATATTTGCTTGAGAGCATAGCACAAGGCTAGATATGGTCTTATTGCATATAAATGAATTCCAACCACACGAACATCAAAGACATCACAACTAGCAACAAGACATCATTGTTGGGATGCTTTGAGAAAGGAAACAAGTATCACAAGAGAGAATGGATAACATGCCATGATACAACCTACAAAAGGTTGATGCATGAAATGTGTGCATGAAGTAGATGATGATACTTGTTACCGAGATACCATTGGATGGATGTAGTAGATACCAATTAAAGTTAGATAGTAGCTCATTAATCATCCTAGCTTGACTCCAATAAGCACATGGTGACACCACCTTCCTTGTGAGTGAGCCGAGCATCCAATGCATCTCCACTTGTTCCTAGAACAACAACACAAACAAAATGGTACCCAAACTCATTGGGACCAAAGAGTTAGAGAACCAACAACACATAGGACAAACTCCACATAAATATGTGCATATAGATATGAAAATGAATTTCATGCACATCTCATCCAATTTGAGACTTTGTGGAGTCCCCCCTATATATTGGGTCAAAGAAAGAAAGCATGCCAAAGAAACTACAAGAAGTAAATATGCATGCTCAAGACTTTCAAGAACCGAGACCAAAAGACAAAGAAATACCAAGCGAAGAAAAGATACCAAATGAATAAATCATCACTTGGAGGATATCCAAAAAGATACATCAAGGAATGAGATATCCATTGATACACTCAAAAAGAAAGATGCCAAACTCCCAAAAGAGAGGATGGTTCCAAACAAACCAAGTGCTCTACAAAGTTTCATGATGGCACAAAGTACCAAAAAGAAACAGTTTGCATTCCACCAACACACACTTGATAAGGATCGCAAGGTGAGCGTTCTAAGAAGAATAGGATAGCTCCCCCAAGCATTGTGCATTATAGAGAATTTGCATTTGAATACAAAAAGCACAAGATGGGATCACCACTTTCACTATATCTATACAAACACTAGACAAGCTCAAGTAAATAACAAGATCCACAAGTGGTATGGAATACAATGGGAGTTGACACAATCCTAGGCAAGAGATAAAGCAAATAAAAGCAAAGGCCAATGTAAAGATGATCAATAATTTCTACCACACATAAGTGAGTACCAATTGTCAAAAGACAAGAAATATTTGGAAATAATTCCCGGTGGTAGATAACAAGGATATCTGACATCATCTTCACACCAAACAAAAAGCAAATTGCAACTTGTAGAGCTAACATGCCACCTAGGAACAAGATAATTTACAATATCAATTCTAGGTGACAATATCTCAAATGTACACATTTTCTAGGCTAGTAATATACACATAGCATATTACTCCCCCATAATGTGATACCAATTAAAGATAGACAAGAGGCAATTAAAGGATCCAACAAGAGATAATTAATGGACTATTTAGAATTTGAATTTCACGTGAGAAGTCATACCACATAGCGACTAGACAATCTTGTAATATCAATACTAGATGGTATTCCTCATGTACACACATTTATAGGATTGTGAGGTGCACAAAGCACATCACTCCCCCACAATGGGATATTCCATTAATCTCTCACAAGAGCCAACTAAGATATGACCAAGATGCACAAAGGCTCAACGAACGACACACATGTACATGATGTGCAAACCAACACACACATACTTGATTGCTCAAGATAATCAAGTTGGAAGCACAACATATACATACACATGCAAGGAACGAAACCAAACATGCAAAGGGGCAAGTAACTATCAATGTAGACACTTTAAGCACGAGTTACCGCAAGGAGGAACATTGGATATAAGATAGAAACTTGATAACCCGAATGACTTGGCTTGAGACAATAAGAATGATGAAGTCCCCTTAATTCTTCATAATGTAGCCAAGTCTCCAATGACCTCCAATATCACCTATTGATCAAGTTTGAGCTTGTTGGTCCCCAACCAAGTTGGGTCCTAAGAGGTTAGTCACAATAGGCTTGGCTACCCAAATGGTTCTTTTCTTGACACCACTTTGAGCACCAACAAATTTGGCAAACACATTGCCAACATTATCCTTCCCAAGAGAATATATATCATCAATAATAATTGGGTTGGATAAGTTACCACTAGTGCATGAAGAGGCGAGGTGACCTTTCTCGCGACATAGGTAGCAACGTCTACTCTTCACTTTCTTCTCACTTGATTTCTCAACTTGAGAAGCATAAGCTTGAGTCTTCTTGGGAAGAGGCTTTTCTTCAACTTGAGGTTGAGCATGAGAATGAACTTGTGGCCGCTTCCCTTGTTGCTTGTCACTAATGGGTTTTTTCTTCAATGGGCAAGATCTAACATGATGCCCTTCAATTTTGCACTTGAAGCAAATAATCTTGGCTGAATTCTTGACTTGTTCTTGGCCGTTCTTCTTGATCATCTTGGACTTCTTCTTCTTATTGGAGTTGAATCCAAGTCCACCTTTGTCATTGGGGGATTTTTGCACACTGAAGATATTGTTGAGTATGGATTTCCCTTCATGACTCTTTTCCAAGTCTTTCTTCAAAGAAGTGACTTGGGCCTTGAGCTCTTTGATTTCCTCTACATGGTTAGTCTCAACACAAGTACTAGAGGAAGTATAAGCTTCATCGTTAGAGCAACAAGGCAAGGAAAGCAATTCATCACAAGATGTACCAATGTTATGCATGGATGAATCGCGAGGACTAGCACAAGGCAATATAGAATTTTGAATAAAAGTAGTGCTAGTATCCACATGAGGCTCACTAGATGTTACCTTAGCAAGCATGGCCTCATGATCTAACTTTAGCACATTATGCGATACTAGAAGATCATCATGAGAGCTTGTGAACTTTACATGATTTTCTTCCAACATCCCATAATTGCTAGATAGCAACTCAAGTTGAGCCCTTAGCTCAACATTCTCCTTAAAAATGGATGCTTCACAAGAGATAGAGTTAGTAGCACAAGCATCATCATTAACAACAAGAGGAGAGGACACCTTGGAAAGATCTTTTGAATACGAAGCTTTAAGTTGATCATGAGACTCCGTGAGTTTGATGAGCTCACTCTTAATGACCCTTGAGCCATTTTCGAGGTGCTCAAAGTCCTCAAGGAGTTTAGCATGTGCAACTTCAAGCTCCTCATTTTTAATTTCAAAATCATTGGCCACCTCAAGAGCTCTATCACGAGATTCCCTCACTCTAGATAATTCTAGAGCAAAAGTCTCCTCAAGAGATTCCTTGGTGGTTTGTTCAAGTTCGAGATCTTGGGAGAGGTCCGCGATCTCATTAGCGTAATAATTCTCATGACCTTCCATTTTATCAATGGTGACCTCACGCTCCTCAAGACGAGATTCCAACTCATCAATATATTTCTTGCCCTCAATGGCAATGGACATGATTTCCATGAAGTTGGAACGAGCAATTTTATTTTTATTAAGAGCTTTAAAAACCATTTCCCCCTTAATTTTTAAGGAGGCAACATTATCATTCTCTTCATCATTATCCTTATCGTCATTAGCATCAACATCATCATCAAGAGACATATTGGGTTTCAAAGTAGGAGATACCTTTGAAGCCTTAGCCATAAGGCAAAAAGCAATAGATGATGATGTAGGATCCCTTGAAGCACCATTTAAAACCACATCTTGTTCCATGGAGTGTTGGGTTTCCTCTACATTGTTAGCACCACAACTCGAGGAAATACAAGCATTTTTACCATGGCAACAAGATATAGCAAGCATATCATCATGAGATTTAGTCAAACAATTTCTACAAGATATGCACGGACTATCAACACAAGCATGTGAAACATGTATGGTGCTCGAAGTGTTAAAGTCCAAAGAAGAAGCATTGCAGTAAGATAGTGATGAAGGATCATCCACAATAAGCATACTATCATCATTGCAATGACCAACACTACTCACCATATCATTACCTTGTGGCAAACCACATGTAGGTGAAGTAGAAGAAGTTGAGAAGACTATACGGCCAGATGTGGAGGGAGAAAAATCATCCCCACAAAACTTGGACATGCCATATTTATCTTGAAGCTTTGTCCACAGCTCATGAGTATCCCAGAACGGCATGAGTTGAAATATAACTACATTGCTCAAAGCATCGAAAAGCACATTAGAAGCTTGAGCATTGAGATAAGAGTTTCTCTCATCCTCTAAAGATAATCTTTGGGGATCCTTTGGAGGAGAAAACCCCATATCTACAATTCGCTCTAAATTTGGGTCCATGACCCTAAAGAGATTAAGCATGCGAATTACCCAAACATTAAAAAATTTGCCATCGAAACTAAGAGTGTCAGAGAATCCTAATCCTCTAGTCGACATCTTTACTCTCTAGGCGATTAAGCCTGACAAAGAGAGACGAGGCTCTGATACCAATTGAAAGATCATGGATGTCGCCTAGAGGGGGGTGAATAGGCGCTTTAAAATAATTACGGTTTAGGATTGAACAAATGCGGAATAAACTGATACGTCCATTCTGCATCATGCTTTTATATCGATATTTATCGCATTATGGACTGTTATTTCACTTTATGTCACAATACTTATGGATATTCTCTCTTATTTTACAAGGTTTACATAAGGAGGGAGAATGCCGGCAGTTGGAATTCTGGTCTGGAAAAGGAGCAAATATTAGAGACCTATTCTGCGCAACTCCAAAAGTCCTGAAACTCCACAGAACGTCTTAAAAGAAATAAAGAAAAATACACGCCAAAGATGAAGGCCAGGGGGGCCACACCCTTCTCACGAGGGTGGGGGGCGCCCCCCCCCTAGGGCACGCCCTACCTCGTGGGCCACCTGGTGGCTCTCCGATGCCCATCTTCTCCTATATGAGTTCTTTCGATGAGAAAAAAACAGGAAGGTACTTTTCGGGACGAGACTCCGCCGCAACGAGGCGGAACCTTGGCGGATCCAATCTAGAGCTCCGGTAGAGCTGTTCTGCCGGGGAAACTTTCCTCCCGGGGGGGGGGAATCATCACCATCGTCATCACCAACGCTCCTCTCATCGGGAGAGGGCAATCTTCATCAACATCTTCACCAGCACCATCTCATCTCCAAACCCTAGTTCATCTCTTGTATCCAATTCTTGTCTCAAAGTCCGGGATTGGTGCTAGTAGGTTGCTAGTAGTGTTGATTACTCCTTGTAGTTGATGCTAGTTGGTTTATTTGGTGCAAGATCATATGTTCAGATCCTATATGCATATTATTACCCCTCTGATTATGAACATGAATATGCTTTGTGAGTAATTACGTTCGTTCCTGAGGACAAGGGAGAAGTCTTGCTATGAGTAGTCATGTGAATTTGGTATTCGTTTGATATTTTGATAAGATGTATGTTGTCTAGCCTCTAGTGGTGTTATGTGAACGTCGACTACATAACGCTTCACCATTATTTGGGCCTAGAGGAAGGCATTGAGAAGTAATAAGTAGATGATGGGTTGCTAGAGTGACAGAAGCTTAAACCCTAGTTTATGCGTTGCTTCATGAGGGGCTGATTTGGATCCATATGTTTCATGCTATGGTTAGGTTTACCTTAATACTTTTGTTGTAGTTGCGGATGCTTGCAATAGAGGTTAATCATAAGTGGGATGCTTGTTCAAGTAAGAACAGCACCCAAGCACCGGTCCACCCACATATCAAATTATCAAAGTATCGAACGCGAATCGTATGAACGTGATAAAAACTAGCTTAGCGATATTCCCATGTGTCCTCGGGAGCGCTTTTCCTATTATAAGAGTTTGTTCCGGCTTGTCCTTTGCTACAAAAGGATTGGGCCACCTTGCTGCACTTTATTTACTTTTTGTTACTTGTTGCTCGTTACAATCTATCTTATCACAAAACTATCTGTTACCACTTATTTCAGTACTTGCAGAGAATACCTTGCTGAAAACCGCTTATCATTTCCTTCTGCTCCTCGTTGGGTTCGACACTCTTACTTATCGAAAGGACTACGATAGATCCCCTATACTTGTGGGTCATCAAGACTCTTTTCTGGCGCCGTTGCCGGGGAGTGTAGCGCCTTTGGTAGGTGGAATTTGGTAAGGAAAAATTTGTATAGTGTGCTGAAATTTACTGTCACTTGTTACTATGGAAAGTAATTCTCTGAGGGGCTTGTTCGGGGTATCTTCACCCCGTCCAGTAGAGCGAAGAGTTTCTCCTCAACCTACTGAACCTATTGAAAATGAAATTCCTATGAGTATCCTTCGGGTATGATAGAAAAACTGCTGGATAACCCTTTTACAGGAGATGGAACAAAGCATCCTGATGAGCACTTAATATGTGGATGAAGTTTGTGGATTATTTAAGCTTGCAGGTATACCCGATGATGTTTCTAAGAAGAAGGTCTTCCCTTTATATTTGAAGGGAGACGCATTGATATGGTATAAGCTATGTGATGATATGAGATTCTGGGACTATAAAAGATGGAAGTTGGAATTTCATCAAAAGTATTACCCTATGCATCTTGTTCATCGTGATCGCAATTATATATATAATTTCTGGCCTCGCGAAGGAGAAAGCATCGCTCAAGCTTGAGGGAGGCTTAAATCAATGTTATATTCATGCCCCAATCATAAGCTCTCAAGAGAAATAATTATGCAAAGTTTTTATGCTCGGCTTTCTGAAAACAATCGCACCATGCTCGATACTTCTTGTGCTGGCTCTTTTATGATGAAGACTATTGAATTCAGATGGAATTTATTGGATATAATTAAACGCAACTCTGAAGATTGGGACCTCGACGAAGGTAAGGAGTCAGGTATGACACCTAAGTTTGATTGTGTTAAATCTTTTATGGATACCGATATTTTCCGTAAGTTTAGCACTAAATATGGACTTGACTCTGAGATAGTAGCTTATTTTTGTGAATCTTCTACTACTTATGTTGATCTCCCTAAGGAGAAGTGGTTTAAATATCATCCTCCCATAGAAGTAAAAGTAGCTGCACCTATTAAAGTTGAAGAAAAGACTGTCACTTATAATGATCCTATTGTTCCTACTTCTTATATTGAGAAACCACCTTTCTCTGTTAGAATAAAGGATCATGCTAAAGCTTCAACTGTTGTTTGTAAAAGTAATATTAGAACTTATACACCTCCTGAGCAAGTTAAAGTAGAACCTAATATTGCTATTGTTAAAGATATCTTGTCTGATAATATTGATGGGCATGTTATTCAGTTCGAAGGTGAAACTGCTAGAATTGCTAAGCATTGTGATAAAGATAAATATAGACCTGTGGTAGGCGTGCCTGTTATTTCTGTTAAAATAGGAGATCATTGTTATCATGGCTTATGTGATATGGGTGCTAGTGCTAGTGTTATACCTCATGACTTATACAAAGAAATTAAGAATGAAATTGCACCTGTTGAGTTAGAAGATATTGATGTTACTATTAAACTTGCTAATAGAGATACTATTGCACCAATTGGAATTGTTAGAGATGTTGAAGTCTTGTGTGGGAAAACTAAATATCCTGCTGATTTTCTTGTTCTTACTTCTCCGCAAGATAGCTTTTGTCCAATTATATTTGGTAGACCCTTCTTAAATACTGTCAATGCTACCATAGACTGCACTAAGAATATTGTTACTGTTGGTTTGGATGATATGGTTCATGAGTTTAATTTCTCTAAATTTAGTAAACAACATCGTGAGGAAGAATTACCTAGTAAGGAAGAAATTATTGGTCTTGCTTCTATTGCCATACCTCCTAGTGATCCTTTAGAACACTATTTGCTAGACCATGAAAATCATATGTTCATAAATGAAAGAAGGGAAATAGATGAAGTATTCTTTAAACAGGAACCTATTCTGCATCACAACTTGCCTGTTGAAATTTTAGGGGATCCTCCTCCACCCAAGGGTGATCCCGTGTTTGAGCTTAAACCTTTGCCTGATAATCTTAAATATGCTTATCTTGATGAAAAGAAGATATATCCTGTTATTATTAGTGCTAACCTTTCAGAGCATGAAGAAGAAAGATTATTGAAAACTCTGAAGAAGCATCGTGCTGCTATTGGATATACTCTTGATGATCTTAAGGGCATTAGTCCCACTCTATGTCAACATAAAATAAATTTGGAAGCAGATGCCAAACCAGTTCGTGATCCTCAACGACGTCTGAATCCTAAAATGAAAGAAGTGGAAAGAAAAGAAATACTAAAGCTTCTGGAGGCAGGTATAATCTATCCCGTTGCTAATAGTGAGTGGGTAAGTCCTGTCCATTGTGTCCCTAAGAAGGGAGGTATTACTGTTGTTCCTAATGATAAAGATGAATTGATTTCACAAAGAATTATCACAAGTTATAGGATGGTAATTGATTTCCGCAAATTAAATAAAGCTACTAAGAAAGATCATTACCCCTTACCTTTTATTGATCAAATGCTAGAAAGATTATGCAAACATACACACTATTGCTTTCTAGATGGTTATTCTGGTTTCTCTCAAATACCTGTGTCGGCTAGAGATCAATCAAAGACTACTTTTACATGCCCTTTTGGTACTTTTGCTTATAGACGTATGCCTTTTGGTTTATGTAATGCACCTGCTACCTTTCAAAGACGCATGATGGCTATATTCCCTAACTTTTGTGAAAAGATTTGTGAGGTTTTCATGGATGACTTTTCCGTCTATGGTTCCTCTTTTGATGATTGCTTGAGCAATCTTGATCGAGTTTTGCAGAGATGTGAATAAACTAATCTTGTCTTGAATTGGGAAAAGTGCCACTTTATGGTTAATGAAGGTATTGTCTTGGGGCATAAAGTTTCTGAAAGAGGTATTGAAGTTGATAAAGCCAAGGTCGATGCTATTGAAAAGATGCCATGTCCCAAGGACATCAAAGGTATAAGAAGTTTCCTTGGTCACGCCGGATTTTACAGGAGGTTCATTAAGGACTTCTCAAAAAAATTCTCGGCCTCTGACTAATTTATTGCAAAAAGATATACCATTTGTCTTTGATGATGATTGTGTAGAAGCATTTGAAATAGTTAAGAAAGCATTAGTCTCTGCACCTGTTGTTCAGCCACCTGATTGGAATTTATCCTTTGAAATTATGTGTGATGCTAGTGATTATGTTGTAGGTGCTGTTCTAGGGCAAAGAGTTGATAATAAATTAAATGTTATTCATTATGCTAGTAAGACTCTAGACAATGCTCAAAGAAATTATGCTACTACTGAAAAAGCACTTTTAGCAGTTGTATTTGCTTGTGATAAGTTCAGATCTTATATTGTTGATTCTAAAGTAACTATTCAAACTGATCATGCTGCTATTAAATATCTTATGGAAAAGAAAGATGCTAAACCTAGACTTATTAGATGGGTTCTCTTGCTACAAGAATTTGATTTGCATATTGTTGATAGAAAGGGAGCTGAGAACCCCGTTGCAAACAACCTGTCTAGGTTAGAAAATATTCTTGATGACCCACTACCTATTAATGATAGCTTTCCTGATGAACAATTAAATGTTATAAGTACTTCTCGTAGTACTCCATGGTATGCTGATTATGCTAATTATATTGTTAATAAATTTATACCACCTAGCTTCACATACCAACAAAATAAAAAGGTTTTATATGATTTAAGACATTACTTTTGGGATGACCCACATCTTTATAAAGAAGGAGTAGATGGTGTTATTAGACGTTGTGTACCTGAGCATGAACGGGAACAGATCCTACGCAAGTGTCACTCTGAGTCTTATGGAGGACACCACGCTGGAGATACAACTGCACATAAGGTATTGCAATCTGGTTTCTATTGGCCTACTCTCTTCAAGGATGCCCGTAATTTTTTCTTGTCTTGTGAGGAATGTCAAAGAATTGGTAATATTAGTAGATGTCAAGAAATGCCTATGAATTATTCTCTTGTTATTGAACCGTTTGATGTTTGGGGCTTTGATTATATGGGACCTTTTCCTGCCTCTAATGGATACACACATATTTTAGTTGTTGTTGATTACGTTACTAAGTGGGTAGAAGCTATTCCAACTAGTAGTGTTGATCATAACACTTCTATTAAAATGCTTAAAGAAGTTATTTTCCCGAGGTTTGGAGTCCCTAGATATTTAATGGCTGATGGTGGTTCACACTTTATTCATGGTGCTTTCCGTAAAATGCTTGCTAAATATGATGTTAATCATAGAATTGCATATCCTTATCACCCACAGTCTAGTGGTCAAGTAGAGTTGAGCAATAGAGAGCTCAAATTAATTTTGCAAAAGACTGTTAATAGGTCTAGAAATAATTGGTCCAAGAAACTTGATGATGCATTATGGGCTTATAGAACTGCATACAAAAATCCTATGGGTATGTCTCCGTATAAAATGGTCTATGGAAAAGCATGTCACTTACCTCTCGAACTAGAACATAAGGCATATTGGGCCATTAAAGAGCTTAACTATGATTTTAAACTTGCCGGTGAAAAGAGGTTATTTGATATTAGCTCAATTGATGAATGGAGAACCCAAGCTTATGAAAATGCCAAGTTGTTTAAAGAAAAGGTTAAAAGATGGCATGACAAAAGAATACAAAAGCGTGAGTTTAATGTAGGTGATTATGTATTGCTATACAACTCTCGTTTAAGAATTTTTGTAGGGAAACTTCTCTCTAAATGGGAAGGCCCCTATGTTATCGAAGAGGTCTATCATTCCGGTGCCATAAAAATCAACAACTTCGAGGGCACAAATCCGAAGGTGGTAAAGGTCAAAGAATCAAACATTATATCTCAGGTAATCTCATAAATGTTGAAACCAATATTATTGAAACCATAACCCCGGAGGAGTACATAAGAGACACTTTCCGGAACGTTTCATACTCCGAAAAGGAATAGGTATGTGGTACAGTAAGTAAACCGACTCCAAAACAACTTTTAAGGCAATATTTCTCCGTTTTGGAATATTTAGAAAAATAGAAAAATAAGTAGCAGTCCGGGAAGGACACGAGGGCCCCACAAGGGTGGTGGGCGCGCCCTACCCCCCTGGGCGCGCCCCTACCTCGTGAGCACCTCGTGTGCCTTCCAGACTCCGTTTTCTTGCACGTTACGTATTTTGGTTGGTAAAAATTCATTATATATTCTCCCGAAGGTTTTGACTCCCGTATCACGCAAACCTCCTCTGTTCTTGTTTCGAGCTATTTTCTGTCAGGGTTTTCCAGGCTAGGCATCATGTCGTCTCCCTCCTCCAACAATGGTGACAACGATGCTTGGCTAATGAAGATAGATCTGAAGAGGGAAGAACCCGTGAGGGTCAACAAGGATGAAAGGATCAAGAAGGCCACGGAGGATCAAGCTCCAGCAGCAAAAGACACCCTCCAACTTGATCATAATCTTCTCACTCCAACTGAGATCGAAGCTTTCAAGATGATTGAGTTAGCTCGTATACAAAACAAGTATCTCACACAAGAAAATATTTTGTTGAAGGAGCATATTGTTGCACTCAAGGGCATTATTCGCAAGCTGGAGGACCTCTTACGCTCGATGTGCGATTATCCGTCACCGCCACCTTCTTCACCAACCAAGGAGACATAATCACATGGGTATGGGCACTCCCCTTGGAAACTGCCAAGCTTGGGGGAGGAGCCCCGGTATCGTATCACAATCACAACTCCTATTTTTACCGTTTTTCTTAGTTTGATCATATTAGTAGTATCTTGATCTAGTAGAATAAAGTTTATGGCATGATCTAGTTTGAGTTTTGCTTTATGATCTCACTATGTAATCGAGTCCGTGAGTTATATATAATAAAGATTAGTGTTGAGTCAAGGGCTTGATTATTTTGCCATGATCTTGGGTGAATAAAAGAAAAAAAAAAGAAACAGAAAGTTCATATTGATCTTATTGAGAGTAATGACTTCACATAGAAAGAGTATGATGATTAAAAGTTGTTGGGAGTTGGCAGACATAGCTTTGGTCATTGTTGCAATTAATAGGAAGTAATAAGGAAAGAGAGGTTTTCACATATACATATATTATCATTGACATCTTTTATGATTGGGAGCACTCATTAAAATATGACATGCTAAAGAGTTGATGTTGGACAAGGAAGACAGCGTAATGAGTTATGTATTTCTTATATCTGAGATAAAGTATGTTGTCATGGATCCTCTAGCTTGTTGAGCTTGCCTTTCCCCCTCATGCTAGCCAAATTCTCAGCACCAAGTAGAAATACTACTTGTGCTTCCAAATACCCTTAAACCAGTTTTGCCATGAGAGTCCGCCATATCTACCTATGGATTGAGCAAGATCCTTCAAGTAAGTTGTCATCGGTGCAAAGCAATAAAAATTTCTCTAAATATGTATGATTGATTGGTGTGGGAGAAATAAGCTTTATACGATCTTGTGATGTGGAAGTAATAAAAGCGACGGACTGCATAATAAAGGTTCATATCACAAGGGGAAATATAAAGTGACGTTCTTTCGCATTGAGATTTTATATATCCAACCATAAAAGCGCATGGCAACCTCTACTTCCCTCTGCGAAGGGCCTATCCTTTATTATTATCTTCTACCTTATGCAAGAGTCATGGTGATCTTCACCTTTTCTTTTTCATTTTATCCTTTGGCAAGCTCGGCATGTTGGAAAGAACATGATATATATATATAATTGGATGTAGGGGAGCATGTACCATTATTGTTGACATTACCCTTGAGGTAAAAGGTTGTGGGGCAAAACTATAAGCCCCTATCTTTCTCTGTGTCCGATTAAAACTCCGTAACCACAAGTATTGCATGAGTGTTAGCAATTATGGAGGACTAAATGATGGTTGAGTATGTGGACTTGCTTTTTTAGCTCTGACATAGACTCTTTCCGATGCTATGATAAATTGCAATTGCTTCAATGACTGAAATTATAGTATGTTGGAGCCCAATAAGGTTTATGATTTATACTTTTGCATTGTGAATATATCATCACTTGAACATAAGTAATCATATGACAAAATCTATATATGTTTCTGTTATGAGAATAATCATGACGCCTTCATGTCCGTATTTTATTTTTATCGACGCCTCTACCTCTAAACATGAGGACATATTTATTGTTATCGGCTTTTCGCTTGAGGACAAGCGAGGTCTAAGCTTGGGGGAGTTGATACGTCCATTCTGCATCATGCTTTTATATCGATATTTATCGCATTATGGACTGTTATTTCACTTTATGTCACAATACTTATGGCTATTCTCTCTTATTTTACAAGGTTTACATAAGGAGGGAGAATGTCGGCAGCTATAATTCTGGTCTGGAAAAGGAGCAAATATTAGAGACCTATTTTGTGCAACTCCAAAAGTCCTGTAACTCCACGGGACGTCTTAAAAGAAATAAAGAAAAATCCACGCCAAAGATGAAGGCCAGGGGGCCCACACCTTCTCACGAGGGTGGGGGCGCCCCCCTACCTCGTGGGCCCGCTAGTGGCTCTCCGATGCCCATCTTCTCCTATATGAGGTCTTTCGATGAGAAAAAAACGGGAAGGAACTTTTCGGGACGAGACTCCGCCGCCACGAGGCGGAACCTTGGCGGATCCAATCTAGAGCTCTGGCAGAGTTGTTCTGCCGGGGAAACTTCCCTCCCGGAGGGGGAAATCATCACCATTGTCATCACCAACGCTCCTCTCATCGGTAGAGGGCAATCTTCATCAACATCTTCACCAGCACCATCTCATCTCCAAACCCTAGTTCATCTCTTGTATCCAATTCTTGTCTCAAAGTCCGGGATCGGTGCTAGTAGGTTGCTAGTAGTGTTGATTACTCCTTGTAGTTGATGCTAGTTGGTTTATTTGGTGCAAGATCATATATTCAGATCCTATATGCATATTATTACCCCTCTGATTATGAACATGAATATGCTTTGTGAGTAATTACGTGCGTTCCTGAGGACAAGGGAGAAGTCTTGCTATGAGTAGTCATGTGAATTTGGTATTCGTTTGATATTTTGATAAGATGTATGTTGTCTAGCCTCTAGTGGTGTTATGTGAACATCGACTACATAACACTTCACCATTATTTGGGCCTAGAGGAAGGCATTGGGAAGTAATAAGTAGATGATGGGTTGCTAGAGTGACAGAAGCTTAAACCCTAGTTTATGTGTTGCTTCATGAGGGGCTGATTTGGATCCATATGTTTCATGCTATGGTTAGGTTTACCTTAATACTTTTGTTGTAGTTGCGGATGCTTGCAATAGAGGTCAATCATAAGTGGGATGCTTGTTCAAGTAAGAATAGCACCCAAGCAGCGGTCCACCCACATATCAAATTATCAAAGTATCGAACGTGAATCGTATGAACGTGATGAAAACTAGCTTGACGATATTCCCATGTGTCCTCGGGAGCACTTTTCCTATTATAAGAGTTTTTTCCGGCTTGTCCTTTGCTACAAAAGGATTGGGCCACCTTGCTGCACTTTATTTAGTTTTTGTTACTTGTTGCTCGTTACAATCTATCTTATCACAAAACTATCTGTTACCACTTATTTCAGTACTTGCAGAGAATACCTTGCTGAAAACCGCTTATCATTTCCTTCTGCTCCTCGTTGGGTTCGACACTCTTACTTATCGAAAGGACTATGACAGATCCCCTATACTTGTGGGTCATCACAAACCTAGCGGTTAATTTGTCAAGCACAAAACCTAAAACAACTAGGCTTACCTATGTGCACCAACAACTTATGCTAAACAAGATAAACTACTAGGTGATAGCATGATATATGACAAGAACCAATATGGCTATCACAGAGTAAAGTGCATAAGTAAACGGCTCGGGTAAGAGATAACCGAGGTACGCGGAGACGACGATGTATCCCGAAGTTCACACCCTTGCGGATGCTAATCTCCGTTTGGAGCGGTGTAGAGGCACAATGCTCCCCAAGAAGCCACTAGGGCCACCGTAATCTCCTCACGCCCTCGCACAATGCAAGATGCCGTGACTAAGGGACCCTTGAGGGCGGTCACCGAACCCATACAAATGGCAACCCTTGGGGGCGGTCACCGAACCCATACACTTTGGCAACCCTTGGGGGCGGTCACCGGAACCCGTCAAATTGCTCGGGGCGATCTCCACAACTTAATTGGAGACCCCAACACTTGCCCGGAGCTTTACACCACAATGATTGAGCTCTGAACACCACCAACCGTCTAGGGCGCCCAAGCACCCAAGAGGAACAAGCTCAAGGATACCAAGAACCCAAGAGTAATAAGCTTCTCAACTTGTAACTTCCACGTATCACGTGGAGAACTCAAACCGATGCACCAAATGCAATGGCAAGGGCACACGGAGTGCCCAAGTCCTTCTCTCTCAAATCCCACCGAAGCAATTAATGCTAGGGAGGAAAATGAGAGGAAGAACAACAAGGAGAACACAAAGAACCCCAAGATCAAGATCTGTTCCCCTCACATAGAGGAGAAAGTGATTGGTGGAAATGTGGATCTAGATCTCCTCTCTCTTTTCCCTCAAAAACTAGCAAGAATACATGGAGGGATTGAGAGTTAGCAAGCTCGAAGAAGGTCAACAATGGGGGAAGAACACGAGCTCAAAAGGATAAGGTTCAATGGAAAAGAAGACCCCCTTTTATAGGTGGGGGAAAATCAAACCGTTATGCTCACAGCCCGCACCGAGCGGTACTACCGCTAGGGCGGTAGTAGCCCTTTGAAACGCAATAGCGAGGAGGCAAAAAAGCCAGAAGAACCGTCGGAGCGGTAGTACCGCTCGTCCTCACGGTACTACCGCTAGGGATCGCGGTACTACCGCAAAGGGTAGCGGTACTACTGCTAGCGAGCGGTACTAAAAAAATACATACGGGCCTACCACCGCAGGACTTGGGACGAGTTTTTGGTCCGGAGCGGTACTACCGCTGTAGGAGCTGCGGTAGTAAAAAATTACATCCGCTCCAATTCGCGGTAGTACCGCTGCAGCCTTTTCAGAACACCAAAACTGCCACAACTTTTGCAAACGGACTCCGAATTCGATGAAACCAAGTTTGTTGGAAAGCTAGCGACAAGGGCTAACACAATCTTGATAGAAATATCAATAAGAAGCAAAATGAGAAAAGGCCCAAAAGAAAATTGTGAGAACCCTTCCTAGGATAAGACCGGTAAAACCTCCAACACCGAAAACATCATAGAAGACGCATGCAAACTCCGTTTTCGATGAACTCAAGCTTGTCATCAAGATGACCATAAGCTCTAAGACTCAGAAAGAGAACCAAACAAGAACCAAGAAACATGATGCAAGGATGCAATGGTTTGAGCTCTCGACGAACGATACGATCCAGCTACTCACTTGAGAGCCCCCCTTGATAGTACGACTATCGATCCTATAACTCGATCTCCCAACTACCACCATGAGACCGGTAAAATAGAAAACCTATCAAGGGCAAACCTTTGCCTTGCACATGATCCACTTGAGTTAGATGATGACGATATTGTCCTCCTCAAGATGGACCACCTTTCTTGATTGCGTTGGGTCGATGGAGACTAGATGATTGCTCCCCCATACTCCACTATGGGTGAGCCACTCTTCGGCACATCTTCACAAGTCCATTGACACCACAATGGATGGCAAGCTTCAAGCACTTGATCTCTTCGTGATGTTCCACTTGAACTTGCACACGGCAATCTTGATGACGATCACCACTTGATGTCATCCTTTCCGTGGGTTGTATGATATCTTCCTCTTGACGCAAGCCCATGGACACGTACCTAACCCCACATAGACTCTCACATAGACCATGGGTTAGTACACAAAGTGCAATGGACAATGCTTACCATACCATGGGATCACTTGATCCCTCTCGGTACATCTTCTACGCTTTGTGAGTTGATCAACTTGATTCATTCTTGACTTAGTCTTGATCAACCTTTAATCTTTCCAAAACTCTTCGTTTGGATGATGTCTTGAAGGTAAACATGACTGATCACACAATCTTCTTCTTCAAGACATGTTTGCAATAAGCTCAACACTCACATGACCAATCTTTGGATAATTTCCTAATAGCACCTTGGTCAACCCATAAACTCCTTGAAACCAACACATGTACTCCAAGAAAAGCCTATGGACAAAACCTTCAAATATAACTCAAGGCAACCATTAGTCCATAGAGATTGTCATCAATTACCAAAACCAAACATGGGGGCACCGCATGTTCTTTCAACAAGGTCGGTTACAAAGAAAGGAATCTTCATATTTGGTCGCCAAGCTTGCCTTCCACGCCAAGGAGAGTCCCATCCGGACATGGGTAGAGTCTTCATCCTTTGTATCTTCATGGCCCATCAGTCCGGCCCATATCCAATAGGTCGGACGCCCGAGGACCCCTTAGTCCAGGACTCCCTCACCCATCTAGGGTGAAGCCAAGCAAGATGAAGAACAAGCACAGGAGGGGGCTCTCTGCCCCTCTCCCCCGATGGCGCTGGAATGTCGCTGGGAGAACCATCTTGATGGCGATCTACTCCAACAACTTCGCCACCGTCATGACCATGGTGCCTTATGGTACAAGAATCAATGCAAGACGAGGTGTGTGGGCCTCATTAGCCAGGGGCACGCTTACCCCCTAGGCGTGCCATGGTGCCTTATGGCCCAACCGTAAGTTGGTTGGAGCTCTCCTTCGAGGGTAAAAATTTCAGCCCGATCGGAGTTACTGAACTCTAACTATAAAAGAAAACGTGTTTGGGCAGAAAACGGAACTAGAAAATCGAGAAAACCTAGAGAAACAGAGGAGGAGAGATTCAATCTCGGAGGGCTCCCGCCCTCCGGGGGCCAAGGAGGCCAAGGACGAGAGGGGAACCCTCTCCCCATCTAGGGGAGAGGCCAAGCAAGAAGAAGAAGGAGGGGGCCTTTCCCCCTCTCTCCTGGTGGCGCCAGAACACCGTTGGGGAACCATCATGACGGATATATGCTCCAAAAACTTCGCCGCCGTCATCAACAACTTTCTCCGTCTATGTGTTACTCCCTCTCTGTGCAGCGGTGTATCCTCTCTCAGCTCGATGTAATCCCTACTTGAACATGGTGCTCTATGACCCTGGGGGGTAGGAGTTAACCATCGCGCGCCCCTGGTCCAAACATCATTCCAGGGCACCACATCGCCATCATTCCGGGGCGTGGCTTGCCTCCGGCGGCAGCACAACGGAACGGGCGGATGGGAAAGTTCCCGTCGGCGGTGAATGGTGGATCTTGAGGGGGATGGATCCTCCCCGCCGCCGCCATCTCGATCCATGCCCTCCGACGGCGGCGCAGCGGGAGCGATCGAACGGATGAGCTTCCTGGTGACGGCGGGGGTAGTAGCAAGCAGTGTGCCTCAATCGCTCACTCGTGAGTCATGTCATGATCGTATACCTCGACAAAACTATGGCAGAGCCCACCCTGGACGTCCGTCATCTGTTGTTGACCGCTTCTTCCATTGGTTAGGTGTTATATTAAAATGACATCCGACGGCAGGCAATACGTCCGGCGAGATCGGACGGCAGGAGATACGTCCGACTCCTAAGTCCTACTGCTACTGTTCAGCCACCTGCTGGAATAATCCTCCTGGCCTCTCATCCAAGTCTGATCGCTCATGCCTCTGGGCTCCTGCGTGGCAGCAAGAGACAGGTCACACGGGAGCTTCTTGCTAAAAAAATTGTTGTGTGATGAGTGAAAGACTCAAACAGAAACTGTAGATACATCTATCAGTTGCTATGGGAAGTAGGGCACAGTGTCCACTTCAGAAAATGACCTGAAAAGTACGGAGAACCTTTTGGTCCCACGCACGTGTTACACTTTAAGATTTGTTCAGCAACAACGGTGGTATGTGATGCATATTTTAGTCCTTCACACGGACTCTCACGGTACGTACTACGATCAGTATGAGCAGGAGCTTTGGTATAGTAGAAATAGTAATGCTACATCTACGTAAGGATTCCTACGTAATTAATGTAACTGATTAGGGCATTTTCAATGCTAGACGCCTACAGAGGCGCTTACAACGAAAAAAATAAACATAAAAAGGATAAAAAGTCTGTAGCGCTAACCCTTGCAACGACAGGCGCTAATAACGGGCTTTCCACACATTAAAACCAAGGCCCAGCCATCTCGTATAGGGAGAAAGAGCCGAGCGCTCCGTGCCCAGGTTGGCATCGATGCCAGACAAGACGCTGGGAATTAACATGGTAACTGCCGACCTATCAGGATAAAATTCATAGCGCCCTCTGCTAGCGTCTCCCGTTGAAGATGCCCTTAGGTGGCATGTTTTAGTAAAAAAAAAAGTGTGTTTAGGACTCATCTAGATGTAACATAACTATGTCACATCTAAGTATGACATCATCATTGTTTGTGGATCATTTTATTAGTTTGTTTATTTTTGTTTGCTTTGGGTCTGTTTATTTATTCCGGATAATCACTCCAACCCGACAGGACCCAGCCCGGACAACAAAACTAGCACACATATTTCTCGCTTGAAGCGAGTTGTAAAAACAGGTTGCCCGCTACGCAGCAACACAATACAGTGCACGTTTTTACCCCAGCCAGCTAAGCTACGCACTATTCTATCTCAGAAAAAAAGAAGCTAATACGTAACGTATTACCTCTTCTAGAACTGAAAGGGCTAGCTACGCATCTGGTAAAAAAAGCGATGGAAGCAAGCTTTCCATTCCTTTACATTTAATTTTTAGTTTTCTCTGTTCTTTTGGGTGAATTACACATGTTAGAGAATATAAAGTGTCTGTATGGTAAAAAATATTTCCGGATAAAAAAAATGTTAATACGTGCTGCTTGGTTATGTACATGTTGAATCGTCCGGTTATTGTTTTTCATACTTTTGTTTGTAGTTTCAGAAAAATATAAATACATAAAAATATAGTTACGTTAAAAAATATAAAATATTCACCACGCATTAAAACAATGTATGTGCAACATAAAAATGATGATAGCACTTAAAAAAATGTTCATCGTGGTATTTGAAAGATGTTTAACACGTACTAGAAAAAATGTACAAAAAATATGTGTCTGAAAAAATGTACAACCGGGGCCCTACAAACATACACCCCTAGTTGCAAGTCGGCAGTTGACTTACAACTAGGGCAACTACAAAAAAATTACAACGCGTCCCAATTGTGAGTCTATGGCTGACTTGCAACTAGGGCCGCTATAAACATACGTCCCCCTAGTTGCGAGTAAATGGTTGACTTGCAACTGAAGCAACAACAAAGAAATACGATTCGCCCCAGTCACGAGTCGATGGTTAACGTGCAACTGAGGACCCATGACAAAAAAATACACACACACACACACCTTAGTTGCGAGTCGGTCATCGACATGCAACTGGGGACCCTCGACAAAAACACACACACACACGCACACTCTAGTTGTGAGTCGGTTATCGACATGCAACAGGGGACCCTTGACAAAAACACACACATACACTCCCCCTAGTTGCGAGTGGATGGGGGGCTTGTATCTTGGGACCCTCGATAAAACACACACCCTCCCCTAGTTGCGAGTCGATGGCCAAATTGCAACTAGCGGTCATCAACAAACACAGACACCCTAGTTGTGAGTCGATGGTTGAGATGCAACTAGGGGCCACACAAAACACATACGCACACCCCCTAGTTGTGAGTTGATGGTTGACGTGCAACTGGGACCCTTGACAAGAACACACACACACACCTAGTTGCGAGTTGATAGTAAACTTGCAATTGCGGGCCACGAATAAACACACACACACACCCCTAATTGCGAGTCGATGGGCAACTTTCAACTGGGTGTCCTCAACAAAACACACACCCCCTAGTTGCAAGTCGATGCTTGACATGCAATTGAGGACCCGCTTGATAAAGAGACACACACACACCTTAGTTGCGAGTTGATGGTCAACTTGCAACTGGGGACTCCTTGACAAAAAGACACACATACATCTCTAGTTACGAGTTGATGATCAACTTGCAACTAGGGGTTCTCAAACAAACACACACTTCCTAGTTATGAGTTGATGGTCGACATGCAACTGGGGACCCTTGATAAAAAGACACACACACCCCTAGTTGTGAGTCGGTTATCGACATGCAACTAGTGACCCTCTACACACACACATCCTAAGTTGCGAGTCGATGAGCAACTTGCAACTGGGGGTCCTCAATAAACACACACCCCTCTAGTTGCGAGTCGATGCTTGACATGCAACTGGGGAGCCCTTGACAAAAACACACACACACGCACACACCCCTAGTTGCAAGTCGGTTATCGACATGCAAATTGGGGACCCTAGGTACACACACACAAACACACCCTACTTGCGAGTCAATGGTCAACTTGCAACTAGGGGTCCTCAACAAACACACGCACCCCTAGTTGTGAGTCAATGCTTGACATGCATCTGGAGACCCCGTGACAAAAAGACATACACACACACACCCTAGTTGCGAGTTGATGGTCAACTTGCAACTGGGGACCCCTTGACAAAAAGACACACAAACACCCCCCTAGTTGCGAGTTGGTTATCGACATGTAGTTGCAGACCCTTGACACACACACACACCCTAGTTGCAAGTTGATGGTAAACTTGCAATTGTGGGCCACGAATACACACACACGCACACATCCCCTAGTTGCGAGTTGATGGTCAACTTGCAACTGGGGGCCACGAATAAACACACACACACACCCCTAGTTGCGAGTTGATGGGCAAGTTGCAACTAGGTGTCCTTAACAAAACACACACACCCTAGTTGCGAGTCAATGCTTGACATGCAGCTGGGGAACCCTTGACAAAAAGAGAGACACACACACACCCTAGTTGCGAGTTGATGGTTAACTTGTAACTGTGGACCCCTTGACAAAAAGACACACACACACACACCCCTAGTTGCGAGTTGATGGTCAACTTGCAACTGGGGTCTCTCAACAAACACACACATCCTAGTTGCGAGTTGATGGTCGACATGCAACTAGGGACCCTTGACAAAAAGACACACACACACACCCCTTGCGAGTTGGTTATCGACATGCCGTTGCGGATCCTTGAGACACACACACATACATAGACACACACACACACACACACCCTAGTTGCGAGTTGATGGTAAACTTGCAATGATGGGCTACGAATAAACACACACAAACACACACATCCCCTAGTTGCGAGTGGATGGTCAACTTGCAACTGGGGCAACGAATAAACACAAACACACCCCCCTAGTTGCGAGTCGATGGGCAACTTGCAACTGGGTGTCCTCAACAAAACACACACCCTAGTTGCGAGTCGATGCTTGACATGCAATTAGGGACCCCTTGACAAAAAGACACACACACACCCTAGTTGCGAGTTGATGGTCAACTTGCAACTGGGGACCCCTTGACAAAAAGACACGCACACACACCTTTAGTTGTGAGTTGATGGTCAACTTGCAACTGGGGGTTCTCAAACAAACACACACCTTCTAGTTGCGAGTTGATGGTCGACATGCAACCGGGGACCCTTGACAAAAGGACACACACACACCCCTAGTTGTGAGTCGATTATTGACATGCAACTAGTGACCCTCTACAAACACACACACACACACACACACATCCTTAGTTGCGAGTCGATGAGCGGGTTGCAACTGGGGGCCACAACAAAACACACACACGCACCCCCTAGTTGCGAGTTGGTTATCGACATGCAGTTGCGGATCCTTGAGATGCACACACAAACACAAATAGACACATACACACACACCCTAGTTGTGAATTGATGGTAAACTTGCAATTGTGGGCCATGAATAAACACACAAACACACACACACACAAACACACATCCACTAGTTGCGAGTGGATGGTCAACTTGCAACTAGGGGCCACGAATAAACACACACACACACAGACACACACACACACCCCTAGTTGCGAGTCGATGGGAAACTTGCAACTGGGTGCCCTCAACAAAAGACACACCCCCTAGTTGCGAGTCGATGCTTGACATGCAATTGGGGACCCCTTGACAAAAAGAGACACACACACATCCTAGTTGAGAGTTGATGGTCGACATGCATCTGGGGACCCTTGACAAAAATACACACACACACACCCCCTTGCGAGTTGGTTATCGACATGCAGTTGCGGATCCTTGAGACACACACACACCCTAGTTGTGAGTTGATGGTAAACTTGCAATGGTGGGCCACGAATACATACACACACACACATCCCCTAGTTGCGAGTGGATGGTCAACTTACAACTTGGGGCCACGAATAAACACACACACACACACACCCCTAGTTGCGAGTCGATGGACAACTTGCAACTGGGTGTCCTTAACAAAACACACACCCCCTAGTTGCCAGTCGATGCTTGATACGCAATTAGGGACCCCTTGACAAAAAGAGGCACACACCCCCACCCCGGCGATCTCCACCCCCTTCCGGCGATCTCCTCCACTAGCCACTAAAGTCTAGTTCTTCTCCAGTGGATCTCTTCGGCACTCCAAGATCTACACGTTCATACCCATCTTTAATGGGTTCCATGGCGGGTTCCACCCTTGGCCTGGACTTCTCCAAGGGTTTGGCTTTTGCGGAGAAGGTTTTCAGATCTACGGGCTTTTCGGTACACCCCATGGAGGACTCCCACATCTTCACCATGGTGGTTTCGTTTGGGCGCCACAACTTTCGTTTGAACGAAGATTCTGTGGCGGCGGCTCTGGAAGCAGCTATTGGTGGATCGGGCATTGATTTCATGGTGTTTTTGATAAAGGACAAGGTATTTGGATTTCAAGTATCTTGCAAGGTTGTTGCCATGATTATTCTTCGCCTTCGGTCTTTTTCTTGCGAACAATTCAAATGTTACTTTCATTTGTGGAGTAACGGTGGTCCTAATTGGAGTCGTGAGTTCAAGATCTGGAATTTGGAGTGTGATGCTGAGTGGATCCTAGTGAGTCCCTCAAAGAGACGTGCTGCTCTTGGGGTTTTAGCCCTGCGCTCTAAGCCTTTTAAGTCTTCTTTCAAATCTGCTCATTCAATTGGCAAAAAGCTCTCATTTGCAGTTTTTCAAAGCTATGGTGCTTGCCAGGATTATCGTTATCCAGCTACGGAAAGTTGCATTTGCGATGTTGAACAGGCGGGCTACTCAATTTCTTCTCATGAGCGGGTTATTATTCGTCCAACCTTGCCGGCGACTCTCCGGTGGACGTCGGCGAGACCATCTATCTCGTTTGGTACGGTGCATGATCTTCGGCCCCATGATGATCGCACGCCACCAATCTCGGGCGGGAATTCTGTTCCTTTGAATGAGGACGTGCCGGGCCATGTTGGGCCCGCTTTTGTGGACTCGGAGGGCCTTGATGAGTCATCATCCTCCTATGAGGTGGGCCGGGCTTCGCTGGTTTCCTTTGGGGAGCAGCTGGATATCCCCTCGTCTCAACAAGCAAGGGAAGATTTCGACAACTTAATTTCTGATATGGTCGATGAAATTTCTACGTGTCAGCAGTGCCTGGAGAAGAGTCATTTTGCTTCTGCGTGTACATCTACGCTTTGGTGTATCTCTTGCCTTCGGTCTGGTCACGTCAAAAAAGATTGCAACAAATTTGCTAGAATCTTGGGGCTCGTGTGGCAAGCCAAACCTGTTAACGCTCCATCTTCCGAGGCGCACTGCGGGAATATCTCTCTGACAAATCCTTTACCAAACTTGGACCTCCCTTGCACTTCCGCATTTACACCGTCGTCCAGTTCCACCAGCCTTGGCCCCAAGACACCACCGACTTCGCCGCCTGCAACCCCTCCCCCGCCCCTTCACTCACCGTCATTGGAGGCGGAGCTCCCGACTCCGATGGCCAACTTCCATTTGGATCCCCTGCGGTATGTACCTGCTGGTCACCACATCGTTGATGGGGGAGAAGATCGTCTGCCGCGAACCTTTGTGACGCCACATACCCCAATTGTGCGCCGCCATGAGGAGTTCATGCTTGCGGAGGTAATGCCTATTCCTCAACCAGATGAGATTGGTGCTGCTAGAGAGGAAGTAGTGCAGTGGTTGCATGGGCATGGGGTTCATGTTCGGTCAGCTCAGCCTTGGATCCGGTCTATTGGGCTCTTTGAGCTTAGAGATGCTGCCGTCAGATTTTCTCTGCTACAACTTCCGCCTAAGCCGCTGGGTAATGACCGTTTTGTGCGTTTTATGAAGCATGACGAGGGTGAAAATTTTCGGGGAGTTCAGGGTTTTCGTCAGGGACTTATTATGTTTCTTGGTATTCTGTTGGACCTTCGTAACACTGAATGCATTAGGGCAGCGGTGAATACTTTTGGCAAATTCCACCATTGGATCAGTGAGGACCCCTATTTGGTTCGCTCTTTGGTCTTCGCTTCCTTCCCAGAGGATTTCCTTGTACCACGTGATGTGGTCTTCATGGATTTTGCGGCCTATGGTGGGGCGAGGGTTTCTTGGACTGCGCCTCTATACATTTTGGGAGCGAACTTTGCTGAGCAGATGCCCCAGGATGAAGATTGGATGCCCCTCAATGGTAATCCGCATCCAGTTCCGGGTGTTCCTTTCCCGGATTTGCCCCCGTTTAATCTTCTTGTCTACCCCGCCTTGGGGTGGAATGCAGTCGCTCCTCCGCCGCCAGAGCCTGTGATCATTGAAGTGGCCGAGGACAATTGGGGGAATGGCCAAGACAATGTTGAGCCTGAACCTGTTCAAGATCAAGAGTCAATGGTGGTGGATCTCTCCGCCCAGCCAAGCTCCGCTACTGACCAGGATCCACCCGTCATTGTGGTGGAGGATGATCTATCTGAAACAATTATGCTGCCTGTGGTCAATGAAGATACAGCGAACAATTGGGCAATTGTGGTGTATCATCCTCCTACTGTCGCGAAGGAGATTGCTCTACCTGTGATTCCTTTTGGGCCTCCTTTGCCCCCGGAGATGATTTGGAGGAGGTCTTTTGAGAACCTTTTGCAAGCTCCTGTAGCATTCTCTGTACTCAGGCCAGTGATGCTGCAACCTTTGTCACATGTTGTTCTGTCTAAGAGGAGCTGGGATTTGGCTTTCAGCGATTCGGACCTGCCACGCCTTACATGGAGGGAAGAGGAGCCAGCTCGGCCAGTTGCCAGGGCGCTTTTTTCTGATCCTATTGCTGTGCAACCTGTGCAGGTGCCCTCTTCTGCTGCGGTCAAAACTCGCAAGCCACGGAAGACTCTGGCGCCAACTCCAATTGTTGACACCACAGTTCGACGCTGCACCAGAAGCTCGGCTCAGCGGGATGGTTTCAAGCCCACATTCCAAGAGCTCGCACTTCAGCCCAAGAGGAAGAAGCCCAAGGCCAAGCCTTTCACGGCCCAGATGTATGAAGAGCCTGCTTCTGATGGAATTCCTCCTGCAACCCCTGTCAGTAGACTCCAAGAAGTTGGACGTGAGCTTCAGATTGATGCTGCTCTGCTAACTGTGGATGCACTTATTGTGGACCCACCTGCTGTAGCTTCGCCTAAACATGATGATTAGTGGGTCCTTGGCATATTGGGTTTTGCAAGCCCTTAATTTTGCTTTTTCTTTATTTTTAGGCAATTTCCTGCTTCTGGAACTTTGGTGCTTGGTGATGTTGGGACAGACTAAACTGTCTTCTTTTAAAAATGTGGTATTGTGTGCCATGTGGTTTCTGGCCTTTAACTTTTGCTATAATGAGTAATAGCTGTAGAAATTGGAATGTTCTTTGTTGGAATGTAAGAGGCCTGAATTCTGAAGCTAGACAGAGAGCTGTTAGGCAGAAAATTGAGGAGAGCCAATGTTCAATAGCTTGTCTGCAAGAAACAAAATGTACTTCTTTTGACTCGCGGACAATCAAATCTTTCTGCCCTAAAAGATTTGACTCTTTTGTCTGTTCTCCTTCAATTGGAGCTTCTGGTGGAATTATTGTTGTCTGGAATTCTGCAGTTTTTAGTGGCACTATAATTGAAGTGCAGCAGTTTGCTGTGGTGGTTCAGTTTACTTCCAGGCAAAATAATGAAACTTGGACTCTTGTGGCTGTTTATGGTCCTTGTCAGGGTGTAGCCAGGGACAACTTTGTTAATTGGTTATACAACCTGGCTATACCTGTTAATGAGCACTGGTTGCTACTTGGTGATTTTAATTTCCTCCGATCTGTGGATAACAAAAACTTACCGGGTGGGGACATAAATGACATGTTCATTTTTAATGAGATTATCGGTCACCTGGGCCTCCTTGAACTTCCAATCAAAGGCAGATCCTACACATGGTCCAATATGCAGGATACCCCACTTCTTGAGCAGCTAGACTGGTTTTTTACCTCTGTAGATTGGATTTCTGATTACCCCATGACTGAAGTTCTGCCCCTGGCTAGGACTGCATCGGATCATGTGCCTTGTCTAGTGTCCATCAAAACTTCCATTCCAAAATCAAACATCTTTAGGTTTGAAAACTATTGGCTTGAACTGGAAGGTTTCATGAATTGTGTTGAATCCTCTTGGAAGCGGCCCTCTCAGAAGACACACATAACTGCTAAAATTGCAGACAAATTTAAGTGTTTGAGAATGTGTCTTAAGAGATGGCAAATGAATATTTCCAAATTGAGGCTATTGATTAGCAAATGCAATCATGTCATTTTCCTTTTGGATGAATTAGAGGAGTGGAGGCCTCTTGTTATTCAAGAGAACAACTTCAGAAGAATTGTCAAAACATATTTGGAAAAGCTTCTGCACTTACAGTTTCTGTACTGGAAGAAGCGATGCTCTATCAGATACTTTAAGGTGGGGGAGAAAACACTAAATTTTTCCATGCTATGGCCACTGAGAGGCATAGGAGAAACTCCATAGCTAGTCTAAGACTACCTGATGGAACTGTAGTCTCTGATCACTCCCAAATGGCTGGACTTATCTGGAACTGTTATAAGAATAGAATGGGCACCTCTAGAGGGATTGTGATGGGTTTTGACTTATCTTCGCTTATCTCACCAGTGTCTGGCCTTGAGGTGCTCACTAGGCCTTTTGAAAAGGAGGAAATGGATAATGTGGTCAAGCATATGCCTGTGGATAAGGCATCTGGTCCGGATGGATTTAATGGCTTGTTTTTTAAGAAATGCTGGCACCTTATCTCTGGGGATTTTTATGAGTTAGCCCAGGCCTTTCATGAGGGAAAGGCTGTCTTAGATAACATCAATAGTTCTTTTATTACTCTTGTGCCCAAAAAACTTTCTCCTGAGGAAGTGGGAGACTTCAGACCTATCTCTCTCACTAGTATGGGGCTTACATTTTTGTCCAAAATGGCTGCAAATAGACTTCAAGCAATGATCATGCAGTGCATCCATAAGAACCAATATGGTTTCATCAAAACCAGAACAATACAGGACTGCCTGGGTTGGACTTTCGAGTACTTGCATCAATGCCACCAGTCCAAGAGGCCAATAGTAATCCTTAAATTGGATTTTGAAAAGGCATTTGACTCCATTGAGCATGAAGCTATCTTTCAAATTCTCAGGTATAAGGGCTTTAATGATAAGTGGATTCTTTGGATGAAACAGTGTAACGCCCTCGATGCGGCTATAGCTCCCACGTGTCGAGGCACGACTTAGAGACATAACCGCATTGAAAGCAATGTCGCAAGTCAGGCAATCATTACAACATCCCATGTAATACATAATAAAAGGGGGAGAACATAGTTGGCTTACACTCGCCACGTCACATCAGAGTACATAAATAACATCCATCAAACAATCACTCATGGCCCGACTACGGCGCCAAAATGGAAAAGAACCCAACATGCGACAAGGCCCTGAATCAAACCCCAACTAGGCACCACTACTGATCATCGGGAAAGGAAACATAATAATGCTGAGAGTCCTCGTCGAACTCCCACTTGAGCTCGTACTCGTCACCTGGAGCGGAATCACCTGGACCTGCATCTGGAATTATAGTAACTGTGAGCCACAGGGACTCAGCAATCTCGCACCCTCACGATCAAGACTATTTAAGCTTGTAGGAATGGATGAGGCAAATATATGTGGAGCTGCAGCAAGCGACTAGCGTATATGGTGGCTATCTTATACGCAAAAGAGAGCGAGAAGAGAAGGCAAGCGCGAGCGAGAAGCTAGAAGGAACAACCTGCGCAAACATAACTCCAACACCGTGTCCACTTCCCGGACTCCGCCGGAAAGAGGCCATCACGGCAACACACACGGTTGATTCATTTTAATTAATTAAGGTTTAAGTTATCTACAACCGGACATTAACAAATTCCCATCTGCCCATAACCGCGGGCACGGCTTTCGAAAGTTCAATCCCTGCAGGGGGTCCCAACTTAGCCCATGACAAGCTCTCACGGTCAACGAAGGAATAGACCTCCACCCGAGTCACACCGATCAGACTCGGTAACCTGGTACAACAAGACAGTTCGACAGGTTAAAACAAGACTAGCAACACCGCCCGAATGTGCCGACAAATCCCGATAGGAGCTGCACATATCTCTTTCTCAGGGCACACTCAGATGAGACATCCTACGAGTAAAACCAACCCTCAAGTTGCCCCGAGGTGGCCCCGCAGTCTACTCGGTCGGACCAACACCCAGAGGGAGCACTGGCCCGTGGGGGGCTAAAATAAGATGACCGTTGAGTCTGCAGAACCCAAGGGAAAGAAAAGGGTAGGTGGAAAATGGTAAAACCAATGTTGGGCATTGCTGTAAAAGCTTTAATCAAGGCGAAATATCAAGGGGTTCCCATTATAACCCAACCGCGTAAGGAACGCAAAATCCGAGAACATAACACCGATATGACGGAAACTAGGGCGGCAAGAGTGGAACAAAACACTAGGCGAGAGGCCGAGACTTCCACCCTTTACCAAGTATATAGATGCATTAAGATAACATAGCAATATAATGATATCCCAACAAGTAAATAAATGTTCCAACAAGGAACGGCTCCAACCTTCACCTGCAACTAACAACGCTATAAGAGGGGCTGAGCAAAGCGGTAACATAGCCAATCAACGGTTTGCTAGGACATGGTGGGTTAGAGGTTCAACATGGCAATTGGGAGGCTGACAAGCAAAAGGTAGGCATCGTAGCATTGGCAAAGCAAGAGCGAGCAAACTAGCATAGCAAAGATAGTAGTGATTTCGAGGGTATGATCATCTTGCCTGCACAGTTGTCAAAGCTGACTGGATCCTCACAAGCAAACTCAACGGGCTCCTCGGTAGCGAACTCGTCTCCCGGCTCTACCCAACAAGACAAACAAGCAACAAGGATACAATCAACCACGTGCAAGACCAAGCAATATGATGAAATGATGATATGCTATGCGGGATGCGATGCGGGATGCAAAATGCAAGATATGACAGGAAATGCATGAACCTGGCCTCAACTTGGAATTCCAAGGGTGCCACTGGATAGAGGGGATGAAATCGCTTGAAAACGATATAAAGATCATTGGAATCGGAGTTACGGTTTGGAAATGGCAAGCGTTTTAAGATATGACACCGGTCTGCGATTTACAGCAATTAGGCATCTAAATGCAACGAGATGAACATGATACAGCCACCAAACATGACAACAAAATACGTGGCAGGGATGCACACAAGATGCTTAACAAAAGACTAGCACTGAGCCACGGCCAAATCATCCATTAAGAGGTTCAAACAAGCATGGCAAAAACGCAAATGCAAAACAGATTCCAGACTTAGTGAAATTAACACTTGTCTGAAATTTCAGATCACGATGCTCTCTTTGGAGCAGCAAAACAACATGATAAATGACCTGAACATGACAAGTAAGAACATGGCATGGAGCTACTCAACAAGCTTAACAAAAGATCCAAAGTAACCTGGGGCCAAAATGGATCACAAAATATATTAACGGGCACACGAACATAGCTAAAACACAATCAGTTTTCAGACTTAGTGAAAACTGAGACATGCTGAAAAATAACTCACGAAGGCATGTAAACGAGCTCGATGCACTCACCACGGTGCAAGTCACAGCAAGGCAAGCATACATCTATTAATAAGGCACAAAATACAAGCTAGACATGGCAAGAACAATGGCATGGCATGCACGGATCAACTACAATAACTCCGGCAATATCGCAAACAAGTTGACGATCTGCCCAGATTCACCACGAAGCAAAAGTTGAGCTCGATTGAGTCAACCCAGAGCACTCCACATATGCAAACAAAGACATGGATGGATAGAGCATAACATGAGTAACAAAAGTCCCTTACTGATCATCCTCAAAAGAGGCACGGAACATTAGGAAACAAGCTGAACATATGGCATCATGAACTAAAATATCCCAGACTTAGTGAAAACAACTAAGTCCCTGAAAACCGATTTGCCGGGTGCCTCACTTTGCAAGCTTGCACAAGTCACCACACACATCCTAAAAATGCATGGGTTGTACCTCTGGAAAGAAGACAAAATGCTTAACAAAACATATGAAGGACTCACAGGCATATCATGCACACAATAATCATGGCAAAAATGACAAAAGTCTAAGATGAGCTAGCAGATCTAACAATTAACTCACGAAGCCCTCTTCTAACAGCATTTTGGGCATCAATATGAGCTCAAATGAAAATGATGCAATGGAATGAAATGATGTACTCGTCGAGGCGAACATTTTGATATATCATATGTCCAAATCGGAGCTACGGATGCAAAGTTACGGAGCCTCGAACATAGAAACTTGGACTGAAAAATCTGAGGACTTAGAAGAATTTTGACCTAGGGTTCGTCCCAGATCTGGATCGGCACGCGAACCGAGGAGCTCCGGCGAGGGTTGACTTGCTCCGGCGAGGTCGCAAAACTGGTGAGGAGGAGTGGGAGAGCAGGACCCGGTCGGATCCGGGCCGGACCTGGCGGCGGACGGCGACGGCGACCACCGGGGACGCGGGGCGGCGAGCCCGCGGCGGAGGCGGGGTCGGCCGGCGAGGTGGCGACGGGGGCGGCGGGCGGCGCCGGCGCGGCTGAGGCGGAGGGAGGCGGCCGGCGAGGAGGGAGATGCAGGCGCGGGCGGCTGCGCAACCGGGCGGCGGCGCGGGCCTCGGGGGCCGGCCTTGGGCTCCCGGGCCGGCGGGGATGTGGGGCGGCGGCGCGGCCAACGGGAGGCGGACACGTGGCGGCGGCGGGGTAAGTCGGACGTTTTCCGGTGCGGCCGGACACGTCCGTCGGCGGCGGATCTGGCGGGGATGATTTGTTTTTTTTTAGAACTAGGGTTCGAGGAGGAAGACGAGATCCGAAATTGGAGGGGGTATATATAGGCATAAGTGGAGCTAGGAGAGTCCAAATGAGGTGCGGTTTTCGGCCACGCGATCGTGATCGAACGCTCTAGGACATGGAGCAGAGTTTGGTGGGTTTTGGGCCAAATTTGAGGGGTGTTGGGCTGCAACACACACGAGGCCTTTTCGGTCCCTCGGTTAACCGTTGGAGTATCAAACGAAGTCCAAATGATACGAAAACTTGACAGGCGGTCTACCGGTAGTAAACCAAGGCCGCATGGCAAGTCTCGGTCCAATCCGGAAATGTTTAATCCCCACACACGAAAGAAAGCTAGAAATGGCCACCGGAGGAGAACGAAGCGCCAGAATGCAAAACGGACAACGTGTAAAATGCTCGAATGCATGAAATGAACACGTATGCAAATGCAATGCACATGATGACATGATATGAGATGCATGAAAACGAAAACAACACACAGAGACAAAGACCCGAACCCGAGAAATAAATATAACTTAACGCCGGAAACGGCAAGAGTTGGAGTACGAATAGGGAAAGTTACATCCGGGGTGTTACAACACTCCACCACTACGAAAAGATCTCGTCCCGAGATCTAGGACTGAAAAAACTCCGGGTACTCAGAACGGAGGTGATCCTCGCGTTCCCAGGTAGCTTCACGGTCGGAATGGTGTGACCACTTGACTTTGAGAAATTTGATTGACTTGTTGCGAGTCTTGCGTTCAGTCTCTTCAAGAATAGCAACTGGGTGCTCACGATAAGAGAGATCTTCTTGGAGCTCAATGTCCTCGAAGTTGACGGTGCGGTCAGGAGTCTTGAAGCACTTTCGAAGTTGAGAGACATGGAACACATCATGAACATTTGCAAAGTTTGAAGGAAGCTCGAGTTGATAGGCGAGGTCGCCTCTCTTGCTGACAATCTTGAAAGGTCCCACGTATCTAGGGGCAAGCTTCCCTTTGATACCGAAGCGACGAGTACCTTTCATAGGAGAGACACGGAGGTAAACATGATCTCCGATCTCGAAAGCCAAATCACAGTGCTTACTATCATAGTAGCTCTTCTGGCGGGATTGGGCTGCTTTGAGGTTATCACGAATGACTTTGCACATTTTTTCTGCTTCTGTGATTAAGTCATTACCCAGCAGCTGACGTTCACCGGTTTCAGACCAGTTGAGAGGGGTACGGCACTTCCTGCCATACAGAATTTCAAAAGGGGCCTTGCCCGAACTTGCTTGAAAACTGTTGTTATAGGAGAATTCAGCATAAGGAAGACAATCCTCCCACTTCATGCCGAAGGAGATCACACAAGCCCTGAGCATATCTTCAAGAATTTGGTTGACACGCTCGACTTGACCGCTTGTTTGAGGATGGAAAGCAGTGCTGAAGCGGATGTTAGTGCCCATGGCCTTCTGGAAAGAATCCCAAAACTTCGAGGTAAAGATGCTGCCACGGTCTGAAGATATCACTTGAGGAATACCGTGCAGAGAGACAAGGTATAGAGTTCCGCCAATTGAGCTGCAGTGATCGACTCTTTGATAGGCAGAAAGTGAGCCACTTTGGTGAGCTTGTCGATGACGACGAATATAGCATCATTGCCACGCTTGGACTTTGGAAACCCAGTCACGAAGTCCATTTCGTTGTGGTCAAACTTCCATTCTGGAATGGCAAGAGGTTGGAGGAGACCAGCTGGCCTTTGGTGTTCTGCCTTCACTCTTCTGCAGACATCACATTCATTCACGAATTGAGCGATCTCGCGCTTCATTCGAGTCCACCAATAAGCTTGCTTGAGGTCCTGATACATCTTCGTGCTCCCAGGGTGGATGGAGAGGAGAGAATTGTGAGCCTCGTTCATGATCACTTTACGAAGTTCACCTTTGGGCACAACAATACGATCCTCGAAGAAGAGAGTGTCCTTGTCATCAAGGCGGTAGCACTTGTACTTGGACTGACTCTTGGCAATCCCAATCTTCACCTTTTTCACCATAGCATCAAGAAGCTGGGCTTGGCGAATCTGGTCTTCTAAGGTAGGAGAGACTTGAAGGTTGGCGAGGAAACCTTGAGGAACAACTTGCAGATTAAGCTTGCGGAAAGCTTCACAAAGCTCGGGTTGATAAGGCTTGAGAATCAGACTGTTGCAGTAGGCCTTTATGCTCAAAGCGTCAGCAATCACATTAGCCTTGCCTGGAGTATACTCAATACTCGGATTATACTCTTGAATCATTTTGACCCATCGAGTTTGCCTTAGGTTGAGATTAGGCTGAGTGAAGATGTACTTGAGACTCTTGTGATCAGTGAAAATGTCCACTTTTCTTCCCAATAGAAGATGTCTCCAAGTCAAAAGAGCATGCACAACTGCCGCCAACTCGAGATCGTGAGTGGGGTAGTTCTTCTCATTAGGCTTCAACTGGCGAGATGTATAAGCGACAACTTTCTTCTCTTGCATCAATACTGCGCCAAGACCTTGGAGAGAGGCATCACAAAAGACCTCGTACGGCTTGGATTCATCAGGCGGAGTCAGGACTGGAGCAGTGATCAACTTCTCTTTCAAAGTGTTGAAAGCAATATCACACTCCAGAGACCAAACATACTTGACGTGCTTCTGAAGAAGATTTGAGAGAGGCTTCGCGATCTTGGAAAAGTTTTCAACGAATCTTCGGCAATAGCTTGCGAGACCGAGAAAACTGCGGAGTTGCTTCACATTCTGAGGAGGTTCCCAATTCACAATTGCGGATACCTTCTCGGGATTCACGGAAATGCCCTTGGCAGAGATGATATGACCAAGATAAAGAACCTCATCGAGCCAAAATTCACACTTGGAGAACTTGGCATAGAACTGATGTTCCCTGAGCTTATCGAGAACCAAACGCAAGTGCTTGGCATGATCTTCCTTGTTCTTGGAGAAAACCAGAATGTCATCGAGATAGACCAAAACGAAGTCATTGGTGTAGGCGTTGAAGATGAAGTTCATCATGCGAGAGAACGTCGGAGGAGCGTTGGCGAGGCCAAAAGACATGACAGTGTATTCATATGAACCAAAGCTTGTTCTGAATGCTGTCTTGGGAATATCTTCTTCACGAATGCGAATCTGGTGATAACCCATACGGAGATCAAGCTTGGAGAATACTTGAGCACCCTTGAGTTGTTCGAACAGCTCATTGATGTTGGGAAGTGGATATTTGTTCTTGATGGTCTTCTTGTTCACTGGACGGTAATCAACACAAAGTCGGTCCGTTCCATCCTTCTTCTTCACAAAAAGAACACCACAACCCCACGGAGAAGTACTAGGCCGGACGAGACCCAATCTTTCTTGCTCATCGAGTTGCTTCTTCAGCTCCTTCAACTCTTCAGGTCCGAGCTTGTAAGGACGTTTGCACACAGGTTCCGTGCCAGGTTCAAGTTCAATAACGAATTCAACTGGCCGGTGCGGAGGCATTCCTGGGAGCTCTTCTGGAAAGACGTCTTGATATTCGAAACGACTGGAATTTGCGAGATGGCATCCAATTCACCCTTCTCATTGAGAGAAAACAGACGGATAGTATTATCCCGAGCGGCAAAGATAATTACATCCTCAGACGAATGAGTCAATTGAATCTGTCTGGCTGCACAATCAAGGTGTGCCTTGTGCTTAGAAAGCCAATCCATTCCGAGAATAAGATCAATATCCGAGTTACCAAGAACCACCGGAGAAGAGAGAAACTTGTAATCGCCCAACGTGATAGAGACATCGGGAGCAACCAAACTAGAAGTCAAAAGCTTGCCGGGAGAAACAACTTGCATGACTTTGGGCATAATCTCGGTATCAACATTGTGCTTCGATGCAAAAGGGCATGACAAAAAGGAATGCGATGCACCAGTGTCAAAAAGAACTTTTGCAGGAATATCATTAACAGGAAGGTTACCCATGATCACATCTGACGAGTCCTCTGCCTGAGCTGCATTCATCAAATTGACCTTGGCATGCTTGGGATTATGCTTAACCACAGCTGTACTTGCCGATCTGACAGGAGGAGGAGGAGGAAGACGCCTCTGGTTGAAACACTTGTTGGCATAGTGACCCTTCTGTTGGCACTTGTTGCACGTGACCTCTGAAAGCGGACGGTGATACGGAGCACTCGATCTTGGAGGTTGAGACGAAGTCTTGTTCTGAAAGCCTGGGTTGGGTGGGTGGGAAGAACCACTGCCACCTTTGCTCTTCTGCTGATACGGCTGACGGAACGGAGGAGGAGGAAGCCAAAACTTCTGCTGCTTGGCCACTTGAGTAGAGGAAGAAGGAGTAACATCTCTGACTCGCTTCCTGGAAGCATCACACCTCAACTGAGCATCCTCTTGCTTCAGTGCCATGTTGTAGAACTCATCGTATCTCAAAGGCTCGAAGAGAACAAGAGCGAGCTGAATATCTTCTCTGAGACCACCCCTGAACTGATATATCATGCTCTTCTCATCAGGCACGTCCTGCTTGGCAAAGCGGGCAAGTTTCTGGAACAATTTGTTGTAGTCATAGACAGACAAAGAGCCTTGCTTCAGATTGCGGAATTCCTCACGCTTGCTTTCAACCACGCTCTGCGGAATGTGATGAGCTCGGAAATCTCGACGGAAATCATCCCAAGTGATAACACGTCCACCTCTGGAATCCTTGTACTGCTGGAACCATTCTGCAGCTTGATCTTTGAGTTGGAAGGAAGCGAACTTCACAAAGTCCTCAGGCCTGACGTTGCTGCACTCGAAATGCTTACACCGATCCACAAGCCAATCGTCAGCATCGGTTGCTTCAACACAATTACTGAAAGTCTTTGGCCCGTTAGCAAGGAACTGGTTGAGTGTAGCAAAGTGACTCTGACTGCTGCCTTGATTCCCTTGACTGCCTTGATTGCGCTCTTGGAGAATTTGCATGATCAGCTGAGTGTTTGCATTGGTTGCGGCCATCACAGCTTGCCATGCCTCTGGAGGAGGTGGAGGCAGTGGCGGATCAGGATTCGGAGTCGTGCGCGTTGGAGGAGCCATCCTGAAGAGGTTGACCACCATTAGCACATTGACAGATAAATATTGAAGCTGAATCCAACGGAATGAAAAATTGCAACATATAGTCTTCACATCCGAACAAAATGAACGAATGCATTTCTCTTGAAGTGGTCACATATTCCTAAATTGCGAAGCCACGAAGAATCACGTAGAAGGGGTACATCAACAGGGGATGGAATCAACATATGACGTCGAAGCAACTCGAATGCCACAACTGAAAATAAAACCAAGGGTTGGCTTGCGGAATAAGCCGGAACACACATATGATAGAAATTTCGTCCGAAGTTTTCGTGGTGGGACCTACACGGGCTCGATCGTACAGCACCATCATGTACAAGGCAGTGCACATGACCTACGAAGCGTCCCCGAGTCAGCATAGCCAAGGACTCTTTAAGACACAACGAGATCACTGTAAAATCGACCGTGAATAGACGAACCACTAGACGTCGAACCCCAATTTCATATCATACATCTGTCGGAAAGATATCCTAAGGCTACTTGAATTCCCACCTATGAAACTCCCGAACTATTCCGATTATGCAATCAGGTGTTGGGGATACAGGGGAAGCATAATATCTCACCCAAACTAGCAAATCCTACATCCAGCTGTATCCATCCTTCAACACATAACCAAGAAAACTTCGGAAACCATCTACCTCAACCTTCGAAAAGCATCCGTTATACAAGTTATGGCGATACTCCCGAACTCCCGCCCCAGTACTGGGTGGCGTCGAGGTTATCTCACCAACGAACTGCATAAAAGAGATTTTCGATGTCGGCGAACATATCTCAAGTATTCCAGAATTGCAACGATAAAATTATGATGACAACACCTCAGAGCTCAACTCCCCGGGACACTTCCACTAAACCCCTGACAGGAGGCACCAAGACAGTATTCTCATCATAAGCCATCGGAACAAATCCAAGATACTCGCGTGATCCTAAAAAAAATTAGTGAAATTTGAGAAGAGAAGAGCCAAAACTCTACGTCAGGATGCCTTACCAGAGCGATGAGGAGACTGGGAAGTAAAAAGAATTCCTAACTCTCCGATATATAATTCCTAAATGACTCAAAACATTTTTCTAGACACAACTCGGCTGCTAAAAACGATCAAGCAATGGGGCTCCTAAGGTCGGGGAAGGCTCTGATTACCAACTTGTAACGCCCTCAATGCGGTTATGTCTCTAAGTCGTGCCTCGACACATGGGAGCTATAGCCACATCGAGGGCGTTACAAACAGCTCCTTACCAGTGGTACTTCTTCTGTTCTGCTCAACGGAGTCCCTGGGAAGAAGTTTGTTTGTAAGAAAGGAGTTAGACAGGGTGACCCTGTATCTCCCCTGCTATTTGTCATAGCTGCTGACCTGCTACAAACAGTAATTAATGATATGTACAGGAGGGAAATTCTGCATTTACCTATTCCCTACCATGATACAGACTACCCTGTGATCCAGTATGCTGATGATACTTTGATCATCCTCCCTGCAGACAGGGTCCAACTCCTGGCTCTGAAGGATATGCTACAGGTGTTCTCTCAGTCCACTGGTCTGGATGTCAACTATCAAAAGTCTTTCATTATTCCAATCAATGTTGACTCTGCTGTAATCAAGGATTTAGCAACTACTTTTGACTGCAAAATTGGTAAAATGTCATTTACTTATCTGGGATTACCTGTGGGGACCACCAGACCCAAAATGGTAGACTTCATGCCACTGGTTGACTGTATGGAGAGAAGAATGACTGCCGGTTCTTCTTTCCTTAACCAAGGAGAAAGGCTACAGTTCCTAAACTCGGCGCTATCCTCTTTACCAATTTTCTTTATGGGTAGTCTTGCTCTCCCAGCTGGTATTCTGAAGCAGTTGGAAAGAATTCAAAGGCAGTGCTTGTGGAGAAAGCATAGAGATGAGCCAGCTCCATCTCTGGCGGCTTGGGAACTCATATGTAGGCCAAAAAGCAAAGGAGGTCTTGGTATTCTTAATCTGGGGGTTCAGAATGTGGCTCTCCTTCTCAAGCATGCCAGCAATTTCCTGAACAAACGACAAATTTCTTGGGTATCTCTAGTTTGGGACTCATATTATTTTGAGAGAATGCCCCAAGGAACAAATGACTGTGGCTCCTTCTGGTGGAGAGATATTTGCAAAGTCATGCAGCATTTTAGGGACTGCTCCTGGGTACAGATCAATGAAGGGGACACTGCTCTCTTTTGGTCTGATAATTGGAACCTTGGCTCTGAGACATCTAGTTTGCAGGCACGATTCCCAAGGCTTTTCTCTTTTGCCAAGGACCCCTGGGTCTCAATTAAAGAAATTTTCAACACCCAGGATCTGCACCAATTTTTTCACCTTCCCTTATCGGCTCAAGCCTTTGATGAGTTAAATCTGATAAAGGTTTTAATGAACTCACACAGAAGGGACCCCAGCTTGAAGGATTGTTGGTTCTGGCAGGGCTCCTCCAAGTTTTACAAACCCAAGATGTTTTACTCACACTCCTTTCAGTTTGAGTCCTCCAATCCTTTGCTCTATTGGATATGGAAATCCTCCTGTACTCTCAAGATCAAGGTCTTTGCTTGGTTGCTTATTATGGACAGGTTAAACACCAAGGATATAGTTGAAAGGAGGCACTGGCACATGGAGGATGGAGTCCACTGTAGGCTATGCCCTTTGCAGGCTAGGGAAACAAGAGATCACTTATTCTTCAATTGCAATTTCAGTGTAAGGGTCTGGAATTATCTACAGATTGATTGGTCTGCTGGCACATCCATGATTGAGCTGGTTACTCAGGCAAGGAGAGGTTTTGCTAGGCCTTTCTTTTCTGAAGTGGTATTCATTGCTTGTTGGCATATTTGGCTCATCAGAAATGCCAAAGTGTTCAGAAATGAGAGGGCCAGTTTCAATAAATGGAGGTTTGCTTTTCGGCAGGATATTAGCCTCATGCAGCACAGGATCAGAGCTGCTTACAAGGATGACCTGCTCAAATGGATCTCTTACCTCCCACCCTAAGCTAGTTTGGTAGGGCTTTCTCTTTTCTTTTTGTTCCTTGTAACCTGGTTACTCCTTGTAATCAACTTATTGTATCTGTTATTTTCTCAATAAAGTTTTGATCTGCTGTAGGGGTTTTGCCCCACAGTTCACAGTCAAAAAAAAGAGGCACACACACCCTAGTTGCGAGTTGATTGTCAACTTGCAACTGGGGACCCCTTGACAAAAAGACGCACACACACACCCCTAGTTGCGAGCTGATGGTCAACTTGCAACTGGGTGTTCTCAAACAAACACACACCTCCTAGTTGCGAGTTGATGGTCGACATGCAACTGGGGACCCTTAAAAAAAGACACACACACATCCCTAGTTGTGAGTCGGTTATTGACATGCAACTAGTGACCCTCTACACACACACACACATCCTTAGTTGCCAGTCGATGAGCGGGTTGCAACTGGGGGCCACAACAAAACACACACACACGCACCCCTCTAGTTGCGAGTTGGTTATTGACATGCAGTTGCGGATCCTTGAGACAAACACACAAACACACACACACACACCCTAGTTGCGAGTTGATGGTAAACTTGCAATTGTGGGCCACGAATAAACACACACACACACACATCTCCTAGTCGCGAGTGGATGGTCAACTTGCAACTGGGGGAACGAATAAACACACACACACACACCCCTAGTTGCGAGTCGATGGGCGACTTGCAACTGGGTGCCCTCAACAAAAAATGTTAATACGTGCTGCTTGGTTATGTACATGTTGAATCGTCCGGTTATTGTTTTTCACACTTTTGTTTGTAGTTTCTGAAAAATATAAATGCATATTTTCTAAAAAAAATATAGTTTCGTCAAAAAATATAAAACATTCATCGTGCATTAAAATAATGTATGTGCAACTTAAAAATGTTCATAGCACTTAAAAAAATGTTCGCCGTGGTATTTGAAAGATGTTTAACACGTACTAGAAAAATGTACAAAAAATATGTGTCTGAAAAAATGTACAACCGGGGCCCTACAAACATACGCCCCTAGTTGCAAGTCGGCGGTTAACTTACAACTAGGGCAACTACAAAAAAATTACAACGCGTCCCAATTGTGAGTCTATGGCTGACTTGCAACTAGGGCCGCTACAAGCATACGTCCCCTAGTTGCGAGTAAATGGTTGACTTGCAACTGGAGCAACAACAAACAAGTACGATTCGCCCCAGTCGCGAGTCGATGGTTGACGTGCAACTGAGGACCCATGACAAAAAGATACACACACACACACACACACACCTTAGTTGCGAGTCGGTCATCGACATGCAACTGGGGACCCTCGACAAAAACACACACACACACGCACACTCTAGTTGTGAGTCGGTTATCGACATGCAACAGGGGACCCTCGACAAAAACACACACATACACTCCCCCTAGTTGCGAGTCGATGGTGGGCTTGTATCTTGGGACCCTCGATAAAACACACACCCTCCCCTAGTTGCGAGTCGATGGCCAAATTGCAACTAGCGTTCATCAACAAACACAGACACCCTAGTCACGAGTCGATGGTTGAGATGCAACCAGGGGCCACACAAAACACATACGCACACCCCCTAGTTGTGAGTTGATGGTTGACGTGCAACTGGGGACCCTTGACAAGAAGACACACACACACACACACCTAGTTGCGAGTTGATGGTAAACTTACAATTGTGGACCAGAATAAACACACACACACACACCCCTAATTGCGAGTCGATGGGCAACTTGCAACTGGGTGTCCTCAACAAAACACACACCCCCTAGTTGTGAGTCGATGCTTGACATGCAATTGAGGACCCCTTGACAAAGAGACACAAACACACACCTTAGTTGCGAGTTGATGGTCAACTTGCAACTGACCCCTTGACAAAAAGACACACATACACCTCTAGTTGCGAGTTGATGATCAACTTGCAACTGGGGGTTCTCAAACAAACACACACTTCCTAGTTGTGAGTTGACGGTCGACATGCAACCGGGGACCCTTGATAAAAAGACACACACCCCTAGTTGTGAGTCAGTTATCGACATGCAACTAGTGACCCTCTACACACACACATCCTAAGTTGTGAGTCGATGAGCAACTTGCAACTGGGGGTCCTCAATAAACACACACCCCTCTAGTTGCGAGTCGATGCTTGACATGCAACTTGGTAGCCCTTGACAAAAAGACACACACACGCACACACCCCTAGTTGCAAGTCGGTTATCGACATGCAAATTGGGGACCCTAGGTACACACACACAAACACACCCTACTTGCTAGTAGATGGTCAACTTGCAACTAGGGGTCCTCAACAAACACACGCACCCCTAGTTGTGAGTCGATGCTTGACATGCAACTAGAGACCACGTGACAAAAAGACACACACACACACACCCTAGTTGCGAGTTGATGGTCAACTTGCAACTGGGGACCCCTTGACAAAAAGACACACAAACACCCCCCTAGTTGCGAGTTGATTATCGACATGTAGTTGCGGACCCTTGACACACACACACACCCTAGTTGCGAGTTGATGGTAAACTTGCAATTGTGGGCCACGAAAAAAAAACACACACACACATCCCCTAGTTGCGAGTTGATGGTCAACTTGCAACTGGGGGCTACAAATAAACACACACACACACACACACCCCTACTTGCGAGTCGATGGGCTAGTTGCAACTAGGTGTCCTCAATAAAACACACACACCCCTAGTTGCGAGTCGATGCTTGACATGCAACTGGGGACCCCTTGACAAAAAGACACACACACACACACACACCCTAGTTGCGCGAGTTGATGGTCAACTTGCAACTGGGGACCCCTTGACAAAAAGACACACACACACACACCCCTAGTTGTGAGTTGATGGTCAACTTGCAACTGGGGTCTCTCAACAAACACACACATCCTAGTTGGGAGTTGATGGTCGACATGCAAGTAGGGACCCTTGACATAAAGACACACACACACCCCTTGCGAGTTGGTTATCGACATGCCGTTGCGGATCCTTGAGACACACACACACACCCTAGTTGCGAGTTGATGGTAAACTTGCAATGGTGGGCCACGAATAAACACACACAAACACACACATCCCATAGTTGCGAGTGGATGGTCAACTTGCAACTGGGGGCAACGAATAAACACACACACACACACACCTAGTTGCGAGTCGACGGGCAACTTGCAACTGGGTGTCCTCAACAAAACACACACACACCCTAGTTGCGAGTCGATGCTTGACATGCAATTGGGGACCCCTTGACAAAAAGAGACACACACACACACACCCTAGTTGCGAGTTGATGGTCAACTTGCAACTGGGGACCCCTTGACAAAAAGACACGCACACACACCTTTAGTTGTGAGTTGATGGTCAACTTGCAACTGGGGGTTCTCAAACAAACACACACCTTCTAGTTGCGAGTTGATGGTCGACATGCAACCGGGGACCCTTGACAAAAGGACACACACACACCCCTAGTTGTGAGTCGATTATTGACATGCAACTAGTGACCCTCTACACACACACACACATCCTCAGTTGCGAGTCGATGAGCGGGTTGCAACTGGGGGCCACAACAAAACACACACACACGCACCCCCTAGTTGCGAGTTGGTTATTGACATGCAGTTGCGGATCCTTGAGACACACACGCAAACACAAATAGACACACACACACACACCCTAGTTGCGAGTTGATGGTAAACTTGCATTTGTGGGCCATGAATAAAAAAACACACACACATCCCCTAGTTGCGACTGGATGGTCAACTTGCAACTGGGGGCCACGAATAAACACACACACACACACCCCTAGTTGCGAGTCGATGGGAAACTTGCAACTGGGTGCCCTCAACAAAAGACACACCCCCTAGTTGCGAGCCGATGCTTGACATGCAATTGGGGACCCCTTGACAAAAAGAGACACACACACATACTAGTTGCGGGTTGATGGTCGACATGCATCTGGGGACCCCTGACAAAAAGACACAAACACACACACACACCCCTTGCGAGTTGGTTATCGACATGCAGTTGCGGATCCTTGAGACACACACACACACCCTAGTTGCGAGTTGATGGTAAACTTGCAATGGTGGGCCACGAATAAACACACATACACACACATCCCCTAGTTGCGAGTGGATGGTCAACTTGCAACTGGGGGCCACGAATAAACACACACACACACACCTAGTTGCGAGTCGATGGACAACTTGCAACTGGGTGTCCTCAACAAAATACACACCCCCTAGTTGGCAGTCGATGCTTGACACGCAATTGGGGACCCCTTGACACAAAGAGGCACACACACCCTAGTTTCGAGTTGATGGTCAACTTGCAACTGGGGACCCCTTGACAAAAAGACGCACACACACCCCTAGTTGCGAGTTGATGGTCAACTTGCAACTGGGTGTTCTCAAACAAACACACACCTCCTAGTTGCAAGTTGATGGTCGACATGCAACTGGGGACCCTTGACAAAAAGACACACACACACACCTAGTTGTGAGTCGGTTATTGACATGCAACTAGTGACCCTCTACAAAGACACACACACACACACATCCTTAGTTGCGAGTCGATGAGCGGGTTGCAACTGGGGGCCACAACAAAACACACACACACGCACCCCCTAGTTGCGAGTTGGTTATCGACATGCAGTTGCGGATCCTTGAGACACACACACACACACCCCCTAGTTGCGAGTTGATGGTAAACTTGCAATTGTGGGCCACGAATAAACACACACACACACACACACACACAAATCCCCTAGTTGCGAGTGGATGGTCAACTTGCAACTGGGGGCCACGAATAAACACACACACACACACACACACACACCCCTAGTTGCGAGTCGATGGGCGACTTGCAACTGGGTGCCCTCAACAAAACACACACACCCTAGTTGCGAGCTGATGCTTGACATGAAATTGGGGACCCCTTGACAAAAAGAGACACACACACATCCTAGTTGCGAGTTGATGGTCGACATGCAGCTGGGGACCCTTGACAAAAAGACACACACACCCCTTGCGAGTTGGTTAACATGCAGTTGCGGATCCTTGAGACACACACACACATAGACACACACACACACACACACACACACCCCAGTTGCGAGTTGATGGTAAACTTGCAATGATGGGCCACGAATAAAAACACACACACACACATCCCCTAGTTGCGAGTGGATGGTCAACATGCAACTGGGGGCCATGAATAAACACACACACACACCCTAGTTGTGAGTCGATGGGCAACTTGCAACTAGGTGTCCTCAACAAAACACACACACCCTAGTTGCGAGTCGATGCTTGACATGCAATTGTGGACCCTTGACAAAAAGAGACACACACACACACATACACCCTAGTTGCGAATTGATGGTGAACTTGTAACTGGGGACCCCTTGACAAAAAGACGCACACACACCCCTAGTTGCGAGTTGATGGTCAAGTTACAACTAGGTGTTCTCAAACAAACACACACCTCCTAGTTGTGAGTTGATGGTCGACATGCAACCGGGGACCCTTAACAAAAAGACACCCCCCCTAGTTGTGAGTCGGTTATCGACATGCAACTAGTGACCCTCTACAAACACACACACACACACACACACACACACACATCCTTAGTTGCGAGTCGATGAGCGGGTTGCAACTGGTTATCAACTACGAGTCGATGAGCGGGTTGCAACTAGTTATCAACTGCGAGTCGATTGTCGGCATGCAATTAGGGACCCTCGACAATTGACACCTAAATAGTCGCGAGTAGATAATTGACACCTAGATAGTTGCACCAAAATATCCAACTGCAAAAAACTAGTGGCGAAATGATGATGGAAAACTAGTGGCGAAACACTTACAAAAAAATTATAATATAGAAAAAAAGAATAAAAAACACAGTGACATAACAAAAATATCCAAAGCACACAGACAAGTCATGTCGTCTTCTTCTTTAGATTTTGAAACAAATTAGTGGCGAAACTCTTACAAAAAACTAGTAGCGAAATGATGGTGGAAAAACTAGTGGCGGAACACTTACAAAAAAAATTATAGTGTAGAAAAAAAGAATAAAAGAACACAGTGACATAACAAAAATATCCAAAGCACACAGACACGTCAGGTCGTCTTCTTCTTCAGATTTCAAAACAAATAGTGGCGAAACTCTTACAAAAAACTAGTGGCGAAACGATGGTGGAAAAACTAGTGGCGAAACACTCACAAAAAATTTATAGTATAGAAAAAGAAAAGAAAAAAGAACACAGAGCCATAAAAAAATATTCAAAGCACACAGACAGGCCAGGTCGTCTTCTTCTTCAGATTTCGAAACAAAAACAAACAGAAAAATGGAAGAACAATGGAGGGAACGGGAGAACTGGGGGAGCGGAACAGGCGAAAGGAGAGGGCGACTCGGGTGGTGGCTAACGTATCGATCTAATGTACTCTTGTACTCTTGGGCTAGACTTCGTATATATCCCATATCAAACAAAGGAGACGCCGGCCCAACAAAAAAACAAAAAGAAACAATTCCTCTCCGCTGTAGGCCTCCCGGGCCGACAAGAGGATACGAGGATCGATAGTGATGCGGGCAAACACTCAATCAAAACAAAGCAAACAGATCGGACGGCTGGACATTTAAATGTGAGATCACTAAAAAACATCTAGATGTGAATTAGTCATTCTGTAGAGAAAATATGGGGAGAGGCCCCACCCCGGTTGAAATCAGGGGGGCCAAAGAGATTAGATAAGGCAAGTTACGTAACATTACGTAGGTCGTACGTAGATCTAGCATTTTTCTAGTAGAAATGTGTGTAATTTTTTCCATCGCTTCCTAGGAACACTAGACTAGAAGAAGGAAGGACTACGTAAAACTTGAAAATCTGAAAGATTCTAGTGAAAAATAATTGATAAAGGAAAGATTCTAGTAATCAAATAAGGAAGGAATCTATTCACGAAAATGGGAGAGGAATGATTCACCGTTATTTTCGTGGCATCAAGAACATAAGTATAGCATATTTCTTTCTCATTCAAGTTCAGATGTCAGTGGGATCTAAGGTAGGACGTCGGGGTGAGGATTGTCCATTGATCCGACGACAGGAATATCCCACCCAAGAAAGTAAACTCTAGTTAAAATGGATCATCAATTGCCTTCAACCTTTGCCTTTTGCATAATTTTGACTAATTCGGCAACGATCACTCGAGAGATTCTGCGACGGTTGCCATGTACGTACGCAACTAAACACAATCACAAGAGCAATTAGCGCCCTTCTCACCCGATTGACAATGCAATTTCGGTTTAACCATGGCAGTGAATGCGGGGCCCGCCGTGCCATGGAGAGGGGACGAAAGATCGCTCTCGCATTCTGTACACTTCTCGCGCCTTCCTGCTGCCGCTACCGAAACTGCCCCCGCGAGAAGCTTCCGTCCACGGCGTCCCGGCCGTCCGATCTACAATCTCCGCCAGGCGTACGCGTCCGATCGCACAGGCCATGCTCCCTGACCGACGACGTGGGGCGTTATCCAGTGGACCAGTCCGCCCTGCGTTTCCTTATTTATAGCCTCGCTACCCACCGTGAAACCTCATCAGAAATCCCAAGCCAAAAATCCCACTCTCGACGAGCCTCAAGAGCTCAAGCCCGAACACAAAAGCTCAAGCCCGAACCCAAGAAAGCTTCCTCCCCGAGACTAGATCAAGATGGCTCCCGAGCTGGCCGGCAAGATGGCCGCCAAGGCTGCCGTGGCGGCGGCGAAGCCCGCGACGAAGGCGTACGTGACGTTCTTGGCGGGGGCAGGGGACTACTGGATGGGCGTGGTTGGGCTTGCCAAGGGCCTGCGCAAGGTTGGCTCGGCCTACCCACTGGTGGTAGCCGTGCTGCCCGACGTGCCCGAGCTCCACCGCAAGATCCTCGTCTCCCAGGGCTGCATCGTCCGCGAGATCGCCCCCGTGTACCCGCCCGAGAACCACACCCAGTTTGCCATGGCCTACTACGTCATCAACTACTCCAAGCTCCGCATCTGGGAGGTAAAATTACCATACCACCTGCATGTCTCGCTCACGTTTGTCAGTGTGTATGGCAGTAATGGTGTGCTGATCTGTTATTGACTTGGTTTTGAACGCAGTTTGTGGAGTACGAGAGGATGGTGTACCTCGACGCCGACATCCAGGTGTTCGAAAACATCGACGAGCTGTTCGATCTGCCCAAGGGGCACTTCTACGCCGTGATGGACTGCTTCTGCGAGAAGACGTGGAGCCACACCCCGCAGTACCAGATCGGCTACTGCCAGCAGTGTCCCGACAAGGTGACGTGGCCGGCCGCCGAGATGGGCCGGCCGCCGGCGCTCTACTTCAACGCCGGCATGTTCGTGCACGAGCCCAGCATGGCCACCGCCAAGGCGCTCCTTGACACCCTCCGCGTGACGCCGACGACCCCATTCGCGGAGCAGGTAAGCCGCTAATGATTTTTTCTCGAGAGTCCAGATTTGGCAGTAATAACGGCGTTCGTGCTCACCTTGTTCTTGCTCCCTAATCTGCAGGATTTCCTGAACATGTTCTTCAAGGAGCAGTACAAGCCGATCCCGCTGGTCTACAACCTTGTGCTGGCGATGCTCTGGAGGCACCCGGAGAACGTCCAGCTGGAGAAGGTCAAGGTGGTGCACTACTGCGCTGCGGTAAGTGGACTGCCCTGTCGGTCGCTGGTATGAATTTCGGTCGGTTTCTGGCTATTGCTTGCATTCTTACGGATGGATCGGTCACACATGGTCGCAGGGATCGAAGCCATGGAGGTTCACGGGCAAAGAGGAGAACATGGACAGGGAGGACATCAGGATCCTCGTCAGGAACTGGTGGGACATCTACAACGACGACGAGAGCCTCGATTTCAAGGGCCTGCCCGCCCTGGCCGCCGACGCCGACGAGCTCGAGGCGGCGGCCAAGAAGCCGCTCCGCGCAGCGCTTGCGGAAGCCGGCACCGTCAAGTACGTCGCCGCGCCCTCGGCTGCGTAATCCCCGGTCGCCTAGCTCCGGCCCGTGCCACTGTGGCCATCAAAGCAGGAAGCCGGGCACCTATAAGCATTTGCATTTTGGTATTTTGCGTCTGTTCGGTACCAAGTTAGCAGTATCATTTCAAGTTCAAGATAGGAGGTTTGATCGAAAGAGTCCACGTATGTGAATATACCCTCGACCCTTTGTGAAGTAGGGTGTTGTCTCGTCCTGTATGAAAGAATTATGTGTGAGTCAATAGGAAGCTGCAAAAATTATGGCATATTTTTCACGTCAGCTTCTCTCTCACTTACGTTTGTCAGCTCTGCTTTCCTTGTCGTTCTGTCTCTAGAAGGACGAAATGCGTCATTCTCGGGGAGAAAAAAAATGCTGCGATGGGTGATGCACGGCCAATCCTTCTCCCTGACCCTCTTCACGTTTCTGGATGATTCTAAAGCCAACTCCACCGCACGATCCAAACGGACGTCCATTTTATTTGGATTCTGTCCGTTTGGATAGTGATTTAAGGTCGTATCCGGACATTTTTTGAGATGCGGTGGCCATGCGTCTAACACGCGGCCGTATCCATTTGCCCCATCCTGTTCGCCATGGCCAAAAATACCTACATTCTTATCAAAATTAGTTTGTATGTCTAAATATTTGTCTAAAAATTAAAATAGTTTTACAATATAATTAAAATTGTCCTTAACAAAAAAAAATTACAATCAAATCGAAATTGTCTTGACTGAACATAAAATGAATCAATACGTCTATTGATTGCCAATATGATCCCACACGTGTTCAATCAAGTCATTTTAAAGATTCAAATGACATGATGGAAATGCACAAATTGTTTAAATGTGATCGGGTCTTGGTGCAGGGACTCAATATTTTCACCTTGATAATCAAATCCTTGGTCGAAGATATTTTCATCACGCTCGTCCTCGACGATCATGTTGTGTATTATCACACAAGCAGTCATCATCTTCCAAAGCTTCTTTTCATTCCATGACAGTGCAGGGTTTCGAACGACACCTCATCGGGATTGAAGTACAGCAAAAGCACGTTTCACATCCTTTCTAACACTCTCTTGCATTTGGGAAAATCTCTTTCTCTTCTCACCTTGGGGTTTCGAGATTGTCTTCACAAAAGTTGACCACTGAGGATATATACCATCAGCTAGATAGTATCCCTTGTTGTACTGGTGGCCGTTGATCTCAAAGTTGACAGGTGGGGAGTGGCCTTCTGCAAGCCTTGCGAAGACTGGAGAACACTGCAGCACGTTGATATCATTGTGAGAATCTGCCATGCCGAAGAAAGAATGCCATATCCAAAGATCCTGCGAAGACACCGCTTCTAATATGACAGTGCACGCGTTGACATGCCCCTTGTACTAGCCCTGCCAAGCAAATGGACAGTTCTTCCACTCCCAGTGCAGACAATCTATGCTGCCAAGCATGCCTGAAAAGCCTCTAGCTGCGTTGGTCGCCAACAATCTCTTTGTATCAGCTGCAGTTGACTGCCTCAAGTACTCTGGGCCAAACACCTCGATCACAGCCTGACAAAACTTGTACATTGACATTCGACATGTTGTCTCACTCATGCGCACATACTCATCCACCAGATCGCCCAGAATTCCATATGCAAGCATGCGGATGGCCGCGGTGCATTTTTGGTAAGAGGAGAATTCAAGCTTGCCAAGGGCATCCGTCTTGCACTCGAAGTATGGATCATGAGCAACCATTCCCTTTCGGATACGATTGAACACACGCCTTGCCATTCGAAAACGGCGACGGAATTTATCCGGCTTAAAGAGCGGGGTGTTGAAAAAGTAATCGGCATAGAGCGAGGCGTGGCCTCTCTCCCTGTTGCGGTTCAGGTTGGGAGCACGGCCAGGGACTGACCCCCTGTACCGAGGAAGCTGCCGTTGAATATGGTCGTGAACGACCAGTGCAGCCACCACAAGATTGTCATCATCCGATGACGAATCGTCCGATGAACAAAGAAAGTGATGGAAGAAAAACTCGTCTTCACTGTCCATACCTTTGTTGGCAAAATGTCGAACACCTTGCGGTTGTGGTGGCGAAGAGGCCGCGATGATCACCTCGACGCAGTAGGGGTGGTTGCCGGCCGGCTACTGACCGCTTTGGAGCTCTCGTTGGAATCTGCCGCCGCTGCCGTGGTACGTCGCCGGCGGTCGTGTCCCCTCTGCCACCGACAAAGACGGCGACGGTCAAACCTCCTCCGATCGACGACCAAAACTACAGCGAAAGCGCGGGCGTGGTGGTGGCCATGTCGAGACGTGGTTTGGTATGGACGGCTGGGGGGGCTGCGCGGTGAGGAGGCGGCCGGAGAATAGCGACAGCGCCGGAGGCGGGGCGGGGTGGGGAAGAGAGGGTGAAAGCTAGTGTCCCCGACAGACGGGCCGGGGACAAGGGCGTGCGTCGAGGCCATCCGCGCGCGTCCGTCTCACTTCAAACTGAGCGCAAGTTTGGGCCGAAGAGGGTCGAAAATGAACGGAATCGGAACATTTATTCATTTGAGGCCACGCGTTGGGCCACGCTATTTGTTCAGTTTACCTCAAACTGACGCACCAGGACAAGATAGGATCGCGGGCGAAGTTGGCCTAATACTTCATGCTTTTAACGGAGCTCGAGTAGTATGGTTTATGACGTACGGCTATGTACGTCGGCCCAGCGGCAACCCCAACTCGGAAGAGCCCGGCCCCCTTGTATCTAGCAGCCTGGCATACTATTCTAGTATGCGGTCCCTTTGCTCAAAGGGTCCTGTCAGCGTTTTGATTGTGTGGATTTCGTGGTCGCTCCGGGGCAGCTGTGCGCAGGACGTGCTCCACCGGTGGGGGCTCTCCCAAGTGCTGTCCAAGTGTCGATCTCATGACTGGCCGGTGAAATGGACGAGGAAAATTTCGTCGGTGAAATGGTAGTCTCTCGACCTTACTATTTTAGTAATAGAAACTTAACAAATCCACGTACCCTATCCGATGCAGCTGCGAAATGTGAGGTCAGACAGCGAGCGTCGATTGCTTCTTGCTCTGCCCTCGTGTTACTGTCCTGGATTACGTAGTCTATTTTTACAGTCGGACATGGCCGGTGGTGAAAACTACGGTTTGACTCTCGTTTCGTTGCGAAACTGCCAGGGAACCGTCAGTTGACTGGGCTCAGCCGATTTGATGACGTACCCGCACAGGAGACGCGCACGTAGCATCATGATGCTACCCTCGTAAAGCCGTTCAGTTAAATTGCTCGATGTGGAGCATGTCAGAGCAACTAGGTCCAGTACAAGTGATATTAACTGCACATGAAGTCCATTTCTGTTCCTGGTGATACATTGATATAACTACCGACTGGCACGCGTAACGTATAGAACTATTTTCTTACGAAGGAAATTGAAGAGCATTGATAGAACAGCACCTACGTCGGTCGATCGGCAACCGCACACAGTCGCGCGGCAGTGGACCGACTGTCGTCGCGCGTACGCAGTACACACTTGAGATACCAAGGACTGAGAGGGCAACTTCAACGTGCAACCACGAATGATCCAGTCACGCTCTAATGATAAACTGATAGAACAGGCGGCCCAACACGCGGTAGCAAATGGACCAATGTCCGTTTTCGATCTGCTTTCAACTCATTTCCAGCCCAACTTTAGACCGCGTTTGCGGCCAAACGAACGTGCGCGGGCGGGCGAGGCATGTGCTCTGTCCTGCCTGATCCGCCCGTCGGTGACACAAACGCCCCTTTTTTCTCTTTCCCTGTCGTCTTTCCGTCCCACGCCATCGCCACCGTCACCCTGTCCCCGGACGCGTTTCCTTCCACCAAGGCCGTTCAAAACACGACCACGCCATGACATAGCCGTCCCACGCCCGCGATCCGGAAAGCTTTTTGCCGGCGTTCATGGTTCCTTGTTGCCGGTGGAAGAGGAGCTACGGCCGCCGACGTTGCCCATCGACCCCAATAACTTCCAGCAGGCGTGCATTGCCGCAGGGCACCCACCACCGACCGAACCTTGCTTTGTTGCCTGCGAGGGGAGTTGGACGTGCATTTCCCGGCCACGTCTCAACCATGACCGCAAGGTGTTCAACGCTTTGCTCACAAGGTACAATAGATAGCGGGGATGAGTATTTCTTTCACAACTTCTTTTGCTCATCGGACGATCATCCTCGGATGATAAAGAGCTTGTGGTCGCTGCATTGGTCATCCATGACCACATTAGTAGGAAGCGGCCGCGGTTCAGGGGATCAATCCCCGACCATGCTCCGGCCTTGAACCGCATAAGGGATAAAGGCCACACCCTTCTCTATGCCGATTACTTTGAGAATGCCGCACTCTTCAAACCACATCAATTTCGTCGCCGATTCCGAATGAGGAGACATGTGTTCAATTCGTATTCGGGAGGGAGTGGTAGGATATGACCCATACTTTGAGTGCAAAGAGGACGCTCTTGGTAAGATTGGCTTCTCTTCTTACCAGAAATGCACTCCGGCTATCCGCATGCTTGCATATGGAATTCTTGGTGATCTTGTGGATGAGTATGTGCATATGAGTGAGTCCACATGTCTCCTCTCAGTGTATAGTTTCTGCAAGGTCGTGGTGGCAGTGTTCGACCCCGAGTACCCGAGAGAGCCGACTGTCGCTGATACAGAGAGGTTGTTGGTGATCAATGCTGACAGGGGTTTTCCAGGCATGCTTGGTAATATAGATTGTATGCACTCAAAGTGGAAGAACTGTCCATTTGCTTGACGGGGGCAGTACAAGGGGCATGTGAAAGGTGTCACTGTCATACTTGAAGCGGTGGCTTCACGAGATTTGTGGATATGGCATTCTTTCTTTGGCATGGCTGGTTCTCACAAATGATGTCAATGTGCTTCAACGTTCTCCAGTGTTTGCAAGGCTTGCAGAAGACCACTCCCCAAAGGTTAATTTTGAGATCAATGGCCACCATTACAACAAGAGATATTACCTAGATGATGGTATCTATTCTCAATGGTCAACTCTTGTGAAGACCATACCTATCCGCAAGGAGAAAAGAGATAGAGGTTTTGCCAACTGCAGGAGAGTGCTAGGAAGGATGTGGAGTGTGCTTTTGGTGCGCTTCAATCTCGATGGGGTATCGTTCGAAACCCTGCATTGACATGGAGCACTCAGAAGCTTTGGAAGATGATGACTGCTTGTGTGATCATGCACAACATGATCATGGAGGATGGGCGTGTGTAAGGGCATTTTCCTACTTTGTGTTTTGGATGATGATGGCAACCCTTTGTTGGTCTAATCGTGTGCTAAGTGCTTCAGGTTCTCGGTGATTAGACTTACATCGGTTAGCTATTCTCTCTGGAAGGAAAAGATCAAAGACGGGGTTTTCTACGTGTTTATCTCTTTGGTCGTAGGGAACCCGTACTATTAAGAGGGAATCCACATTGAAAGGAGTTTGGGGGATCATTGCACGTACACATCTGCCACACCCTCCTTTACATTCTTTGTCTTTTGAGAGAGAGAGAGAGCTTCCCTTCCTTCTTTACTGCTTGATGTGTTCCCCTAGCGGTTGTACCGCCCGTGTGAGCGGTTGTACCGCTGGCTGTTGGCGCTTACCCAACCTCCACCCCAGGGGTAATACTGAAAGTGCAACTATCCCTAGGTGGTTTTGGTAATTCATAACAACATATAGCTCATTGAGCTAATGCTATTCCAAGATGATTATTTCAGAAAAGCTCAATGATTGGCATGGCATGGATGTGAAAGTGGAACCCTCAAAATACTAAGACCAAAGGATTGGCTCAAGCTCAAAAGCTCAAGACTCTTCATTTTATATTTTAGTGATCCAAGATCACATTGAGTCTTTAGAAAAATCCAATACTATCAAGGAGGGATGAGGTGTTGCTTAATGAGCCTCTTGCTTCATGTGCTTAGTGATATGCTCCAAAACCCTCAACTACTTTCCATATCCACATATGACCTAAACCCTAAGCCAAACTCGGTCCTACCGATTCTTCCTATCCGGCGCCACCGAGTTTCACTTGTCATTAGCCACTGCCAAACCCTAGCAATTCGGTCCTACCGATAAGGATCTCGGTCTCACCGAGATGGGGTTGCAAACTCTCTGTTTCCCTTTCGTAACTTTTCGGTCTCACTGAAAGAGTGAATCAGTCCCACCGAGATTGCAATGTAAACTCAGTGTTTCCCCTTTGTAACTTTTCGGTCTCACCGAGTTCCACTCGGTCTCACCGAAAGAGCAAATCTGTCCCACCGAGTTTGCCTGACCAACTCTCTGGTTAGCTAATTACCAAATTCAGTCTCACCGAGTTTGTGTAATCGGTCTCACCGAGATTACGTTATGCCCAAACCCTAACCACATCGGTCCTACCGAGTTGCATGTCAGTCCCACCGAAAATCTCTAACGGTCATTAGGTTTACATTTTCGGTCCGACCGAGTTTATTGATTCGGTCCCACCGATATTGGAAAACTGTGTAACGGTTGGATTTTGTGTGGAGGCTATATATACCCCTCCACCTTCTTCTCATTCGAGGAGAGAGCCATCAGAACACACACACCATTCCATCTCATATGTTCTGAGAGAGAACCACCTACTCATGTGTTGAGACCAAGACATTCCATTCCTACCATATGAATCTTGATCTCTAGCCTTCCCAAGTTGCTTTCCACTCAAATCTTCTTTCCACCAAATCCAAATCCTATGAGAGAGAGTTGGGTGTTGGGGAGACTATCATTTGAAGCACAAGAGCAAGGAGTTCATTACCTACACACCATTTGTTACTTCTTGGAGAGTGGTGTCTCCTAGATTGGCTAGGTGTCACTTGGGAGCCTCCGACAAGATTGTGGAGTTGAACCAAGGAGTTTGTAAGGGCAAGGAGATCGCCTACTTCGTGAAGATCTACCGCTAGTGAGGCAAGTCCTGTGTGGGCGATGGCCATGGTGGGATAGACAAGGTTGCTTCTTCATGGACCCTTTGTGGGTGGTTGCTTCTTCGTGGACCCTTCGTGGGTGGAGCCCTGTGTGGACTCGCGCAACCGTTACCCTTGGGTGGAGCCCTGTGTGGACTCGCGCAACCGTTACCCTTTGTGGGTTGAAGTCTCCATCAACGTGGATGTAGGATAGCACCACCTATCCGAACCACGGGAAAAACATCCGTGTCTCCAATAGCGTTTGAATTCTCCAAACCCTTCCCTTTACATTCTTGCAAGTTGCATGCTTTACTTTCCGCTGCCTATATACTCTTTGCATGCTTGCTTGAATTATGTGATGATTGCTTGACTTGTCCTAAATTAGCTAAAATCTGCCAAGAACTAAAATTGGGAAAAGGTTAAGTTTTTATTTGGTCAAGTAGTCTAATCACCCCCCCCTCTAGACATACTTTCGATCCTATAAGTGGTATCAGAGCTTTGGTCTTCATTTGCTTTGATCTCCATAGCTTTTGGTGGTCATAGCCTTGGTTTCACAACCTAGGAGAGTATGGCGTCTAGCGAGGGAAATTATCACCGTAGAGGTCCTTACTTTGATGGTACTAATTTTGCTAGTTGGAAGCATAAAATGAAAATGCATATTCTTGGACATAACCCTGCCGTTTGGGCTATTGTGTGTGTTGGTTTGCAAGGTGACTTCTTTGATGGGAGAGAACCGAACCGTGAAGCTACCGTTGATGAGTTGAAGATGTTGCAATACAATGCTCAAGCTTGTGATATTCTCTTCAACGGATTGTGCCCCGAAAAATTCAACAAAATCAGCCGTCTTGAGAATGCAAAGGAAATTTGGGACACTTTGATTGATATGCACGAAGGTACCGACTCCGTCAAGGAATCCAAGTTGGATGTGCTTCAAAGCCAACTTGACAAGTTCAAGATGAAGGATGGTGAAGGTGTCGCTGAAATGTACTCTAGGTTTGCTCTCATCACAAATGAGATTGCCGGCTTAGGAAGTGAAGAGATGACCGATAAATTCATCATCAAGAAGATTCTAAGAGCCTTGGATGGAAAATATGATACCGTGTGCACATTGATCCAAATGATGCCCAATTACAAAGATCTCAAGCCAACGGAGGTGATTGGAAGAATTGTTGCTCATGAGATGTCACTTAAGGATAAAGAGGAACTTCACAACAAATCAAGTGGTGCCTATAAAGCCTCATGTGAAGCCCCTACATCATCAAGTGAGAAACAAGACTTCAATGAAGAATTGAGCTTAATGGTGAAGAACTTCAACAAGTTCTACAAGAGTAGAAGCAAAGATAGAAGCTTCAAGTCAAGGTCCTACAATGACAAAAGATCTTCTAGTCGAGAGCGAAACTGCTACAATTGTGGAAGACCCGGACACTATTCCAATGAGTGTACGGCTCCCTACAAGAGAAGAGAAGATTCTCCAAGAAGAAGAAGCAAAGAATCACCACCAAGAGAGAGAAGGAGTAGAGATGATCGTTATGAACGAAGATACTCACGGAGAAGCAAGGATTCGGAAAGGAAGGAAAAATCATCAAGGAGCTACACAAGAAGAAGACATCAAGCTCATGTTGGTGAATGGGTATCCGGCTCCGACTCCGACAGCCACTCCGAGAGAAGTTATCACTCCGACTCCGAAGATACTCAAGATGAAGGTGTTGCCGGTCTAGCACTTGTGTCAACCAACTCCTACGACATATTTGACTCACCAAATGAGGGAATTGGAAGATGCTTCATGGCCAAAGGTCCTAAGGTAACACACCCCGAGTATGTTGATTTCAATAGTGATGAAGATGACTTGTTAGGTGATGATTTGCTTGTTGACAACTCTAGTGATGAATACTATGATGAAAGACAAATTAATCATGCTAATCAAGATAAAAACGAATGACAATGATAAGGAGAAGATTGAGGCTCTAACTAAAGAACTAAAAACTCTTAAGTTAGCTCATGACACTATCTTCGAAGATCATCGAGAACTTTTAAGAGCTCATGAAAAATTACGCTTTGAAAAGCTCAATCTTGAGCAAGAGCATGAGTTCTTAAAAGCAATCAATGATGATCTCCGCAAGAAAAGTTCTTCTTACATTGCCAAGCGTTTACTCTTATCCACTTACATGCCTCAAGTCAAGTCTAACAAGAAAGATTCTTCCTCTAGTAGTAACAATGATCATGCTAAATCCAATATTGTTGCTTCTAGTAGTTCTCTTGATTCCACTAATGATTCTCTTAGCCAAGTTACACTTGAGCAAGAAAATAGCTTATTGAAGGGAATTATAGAGAAAGGAGTGTACAAAAGCCTTGCCGGGAGTAAGCAATTCGAGGAAATTGTGCGCAAGCAAGGAATGCACCGGAAGAATCAAGGTGTTGGTTTTGAACGAAAGTTCAATGCTAATGGAGTTGAGTGGGAAGAAGATCAATACCCCAAGACAAAGTTTGTCCCTCAACAAGAGAAGTATACTTCTTTCAAGGGGACACAAGCTCAAGGTGATCTTCCACCACAAGACTAGAAGCAAAAAGGGAAGGACAAGCTTCAAGAGGAAATTGATGCATTTGAAGAAGCTCCAAAGACCTTAGTCAAGTGGATTCTCAAGACTACTTAAAGCTCCACTTCATCAAGTACGACTACAACTCCAAGGATTCCCATCAAGATGATGTGGATCCAAAAGAAGAAGAAGTAGAGAGTTCTTGAGGGTGACTCCGCCAACATACTTCACTCTTATCATTTTGGCAAGAACAAGTGCAATCAATTTCCACATCTTGCACTAGTTCAAGGAGTCACAAACCCTCTTGTTGGTAAGACAAGGGACAAGGTAACCTAAAAGTTTTCATGGACATCATTTTTTGTGTGCATCACTCTATGTCTATGGAAATCCTTGTTTGTTCCTTGTGGGACTAACCCATGTAGGTATTGAAAGTGCAATTCACTCAAATGGATAGCTCCAAGTGATCTACATCAACATTGAGCATCCACATCTTCAACATCTACATGAAGTCATCATCGACAAAACCCAAGGTTAGTTCATCCCTCTAAGGGGGGATATCACATCTAGGGGGAGCTTTACTCTAAGACTTGAGCTAAAGCAACTCTAAAGATGTGAACAAAACAATGCTTTATGTAAAAGTGATAAACCCACTTGAGCTTAAACGATGAGTATGACCTATGATCAAGTGTTCTCACTTGACTCCTAAGTCAATATACTCATATATAGATGACCTAGTCATCACAAATTGCTTGATAGATGCTAGAATTGGTTGTGCATGCCTTGACACATATTTCATTTGCCATCTTATTGTGTGAGCATGCTGGTTGCATAATTTACTCATTCGAGGACATCCACTTGTTGTTTTGATTGTTTGGTTTTATCTTCTTTCGCCAAGTGGATGGACAAGAATGCCTAAGAACCTCCTCTAGGTATCTATGCTTTTCTCGTCTCAAACTCTATTCATGCTGCATCACAAAATTTGATCAAGTCAGATTCGAACCACTCTGTGTGAGGAGCGCTCGGAGTCCCCGATTCGTCATAAACTTAAACTTCCAAAACCTTTTTATGATTCTCGGTCTGACCGATACTCCACTTTCGGTCCTACCGAGATCATTAAGTTGATCTAGGTTTTCGATCTCGGTGCAACCGATTTGAACACTTCGGTCACACCGAGTTTCAGTAACTGCTTGCAGTTATGAATCTCGGTGCCACCGAGTTGTTCCACTCGGTCACACCGACAGGGTCGGGCTATATATAGTCACGGGCAAAATTTTGGAAATTTCTCCGAACCCCTTCGCCCGCGCGATAGCCTGCTCTGCCCTCGAGGTCTCCGGATCGTCTTCTCGCCGCCAGCAGCCTCCAGTCGCTGGTCTCCGTCGCCGTCAACGGGAATTCTGCCCCGCCGTTGCCGCCGTAGCAAGTCCCCGCCGAACTAGGGTATGGACTTGATCTTTGTGCTATTCCTCAATCTGATTCCTAGCACATTGTGATCATATTGATTCTAGCCACGTTTGAGAAACTTCTATCCAGTCAAAACACCCGTAGATTAGGGTTGATTCGAAAATTCTAGGTTTAGGTTTCCGCCGAAACCATCTCGGACCCACCGAGTTAAAAACTCGGTCCCACCGATTTGGCTTATGCCATTGCACAAGTGAGACTCGGTCTGACCGAGAATTACTTATCGGTGTGACCGATTTTTAAACTCAGTGAAACCCTAGCAGTCTCGGTGCCACCAAACTGTGACTCGGTCCTACCGAGTTCACTAGGTTAGGTTTCAAAACTGCGTCGGTATCACCGAGTTTGAAAATCGGTAGATCCGAGATGATTTCAGTGGGAAACTAAAACTAAGTTTTTGGATCATTCTTTTGCAAAAATCTCTGCATTTTGTGATGCTCATCTTTTCTATCTCATCTATAATCTATTCACAGGGTCAGCAGTCAGTTTGCAGCATGTCTGATCAAAGTGATAGCCAAAATATGTCAGAGCAGCAAGTGGTGATGAGTGAGGGCACTAGTCCCTCCAGTTCATCTGATGAAGGCAGCAGGAGCACTCCTAGCAATGTGCCAAAGGCTGCCACGAGACAAAGGAATAAGAGAACTTCAGATTCCGAAGATGAGGACTATGTGGCAGAGGAAGAGGCCACTTCCAAGAGAATTGAGCCAGCTCAAGGCACTAAGCCAGGTCTGAAAATCAAAAGGCCAGCAGGCAGGCAGCCCATGTCAAAGGCAAGAGCCTCAACTGAGAAGCCCACTCCCCAAGAGCCAGTTGCAGCTGAGGGCAAGAAAAGGAAGGAGAGGGTGAAGAAGACTGTGGCTAGAGTGCTTGGAAAGGCTTCCATCATGGAAGAAGAAGAGGAAGAAGAGATAGCTGCACTAGCGCCCAAGGCACCCAAGCTAATGGGAGATGCCATAAAATCAGGGGGAGCTGCTTTCAAGGCCAAGTCAGCTCCAAAGCCAAAGCCTAAGAGAAATACAAGGAGCATTCCTGCAGCTGAGAAGAACAAGGCCCCAGTGCCTGAGACTGTTGCTGAGGATGAGGAAGAGAATGTCCTGAGAAAGCTAAAGCCCAAGATCCCAGACCACAACGATGCTCATCCTGTGGCTGAGGACATGAAGCTCAGGAGAGATTCAGGGCTAAGGAAATGGAGAGAAGCAGACCCATATGCTTCAAGGAGAAGGACAACAGTGGACTACAGGTTTCACACCAAGGAGCAGCAGGATTTCTATGAGACTGTTTTGCTAGATAAGAAGCCAATTGTCTGTGACATGAGATGGGTTGACTGGACCTACATGAGGGAGAAGGAGGAACACTACCCAGGAGTATATGACAGCTTTCATGCTTGTGGAGTAGCTGACTTTGTTGGGCAGAAGCTCACAAAGTGGAACGAGGAGCTCATCATGCAGTTCTACTCCACGTCACACTTTTATCCGGATGGGAGGATCACATGGATGTCTGAGGGTACAAGGTACCAATCCACAGTTGCTGAATGGGCACAGATCATTAATGCCCCAGAGGAGCAAGATGATGACTTGGATATCTATGCCAAGAAGAAGATGGACCACAACTCGATGTCGAATATGTACAAGGAGATCCCAAATGAAGCACTTGATACCTTCAAGTTTGGATCAGTACATTACCTTCTGTCAGGGCTCCCGACTATCAATTGGATCTTGAGGCACACCTTATTGCCCAAGTCAGGTGATCACAAGATGATCAGAGGCCATGCTATCAACTTGCTACATGTGTTTGATGTGCCTCAGAAGTTTACGGTGATGAGCCTCATAGTGGAAACTATCAAGAGGACTGCAGCAGATCAGAAGAGGAGCTGCGGATATGCCCCTCAAATTCAGGAGCTCATCAACTCCAAGATGGGCACGGGCATATATCTATTGGACAAGGAACACCTGCCCATCCGTCCAGATTTCGAGGACAATCAAGTTGTCATGACTGAGAACGAGCCATCATCTGCCCAAGCATTTGCAAAGAAGGAGAAGGCGAGGAAGGAGAAAGCTGCCAAGATGCCTACTCAAGAGGAGGCATCTGAGTACTTCTTGAAGACCAAACAAGAGCAACTTGGTTACTTGATTGCATCCACGCTGAGGATTGAGCAAAGTCTGGCCACCCTCACTCAGAATCAGCAGAGCCTAGAGAGAATCATGGAACAGAAGTTCTATGACTTGGATGTCAAAGTAACGGAAGTTCAGTCTGCAGTGGAGCAGCTCCAAGAGGACATGCAGGAGAGAAGAGGCAGGACTACCACTGCCTTTGCCAGAGTGCCAAGAGGTCCGAGGTCGTCTGCCATGCCAGTTGCTGACACCAGAGCCACCACTTCAGCACCAGCTACAGCCTCAGCTCCAGCATCTACTTCAGCTCCAACTCCAGCGACTACTTCAGCATCTACCGAAGCCTTCGTCCTTGGAGTGATTCGGACTCCACCACCACCAGAAGATCAAGCCTGAGCGTCGATTTAGCACTATGCATTTTCTAGGAACTTTTTGGTAACTTGTTGCCAAAGGGGGAGAAGATGTATAGATCATAGGCTTCGAGAGAGAGAGAGTGTTACTTTTCTCTCTTGCTTTATTTGGTGGTTTTTCAAACTTGTTTGCTTTTGAGTGCTTGATACTACGTTATTTGTGAGACATTGATGATCATGTGTTTGATCATAAGCTACACTTAATGTTTGCTTATTGCTATTATCCTATCTATCTTGTGTGATCATTCACTATTCTTGGTGATGAGTGCATGTATTTCATTCTTATCATTTTGAGCGCTCCACCAAGATGTATGTGACATGGAAGAGTAACCCATGACTCTAACTCTTTGTGCATTTGCAGTCCAAAGCAAATTTTAAATATGCACAAATTTAGGGGGAGCTCTTACTTATCACATACTTCTCAAAGCGACGATATAATTCTTGCTTATTATCATTTGTCGAAGCTTTGATCTATATGTTGTCATCAATTACCAAAAAGGGGGAGATTGAAAGTGCAACTATCCCTAGGTGGTTTTGGTAATTCATAACAACATATAGCTCACTGAGCTAATGCTATTCCAAGATGATTATTTCAGGAAAGCTCAATGATTGGCATGGCATGGATGTGAAAGTGGAACCCTCAAAATACTAAGGACAAAGGATTGGCTCAAGCTCAAAAGCTCAAGACTCTTCATTTTATATTTTAGTGATCCAAGATCACATTGAGTCTTTAGGAAAAGCCAATACTATCAAGGAGGGATGAGGTGTTGCTTAATGAGCCTCTTGCTTCATGTGCTTAGTGATATGCTCCAAAACCCTCAACTACTTTCCCATATCCACATATGACCTAAACCCTAAGCCAAACTCGGTCCTACCGATTCTTCCTATCCGGCGCCACCGAGTTTCACTTGTCATTAGCCACTGCCAAACCCTAGCAATTCGGTCCTACCGATAAGGATCTCGGTCTCACCGAGATGGGGTTGCAAACTCTCTGTTTCCCTTTCGTAACTTTTCGGTCTCACCGAAAGAGCGAATCGGTCCCACCGAGATTGCAATGTAAACTCAGTGTTTCCCCTTTGTAACTTTTTGGTCTCACCGAGTTCCACTCGGTCTCACCGAAAGAGCAAATCGGTCCCACCGAGTTTGCCTGACCAACTCTCTGGTTAGCTAATTACCAAATTCGGTCTCACCGAGTTTGTGTAATCGGTCTCACCGAGATTACGTTATGCCCAAACCCTAACCACATCGGTCCTACCGAGTTGCATGTCAGTCCCACCGAAAATCTCTAACGGTCACTAGGTTTACATTTTCGGTCCGACCGAGTTTATTGATTCGGTCCCACCGAGATTGGAAAACTGTGTAACGGTTGGATTTTGTGTGGAGGCTATATATACCCCTCCACCTTCTTCTCATTCGAGGAGAGAGCCATCAGAACACACACACCATTCCAACTCATATGTTCTGAGAGAGAACCACCTACTCATGTGTCGAGACCAAGACATTCCATTCCTACCATATGAATCTTGATCTCTAGCCTTCCCAAGTTGCTTTCCACTCAAATCTTCTTTCCACCAAATCCAAATCCTATGAGAGAGAGTTGGGTGTTGGGGAGACTATCATTTGAAGCACAAGAGCAAGGAGTTCATTACCTACACACCATTTGTTACTTCTTGGAGAGTGGTGTCTCCTAGATTGGCTAGGTGTCACTTAGGAGCCTTCGACAAGATTGTGGAGTTGAACCAAGGAGTTTGTAAGGGTAAGGAGATCACCTACTTCGTGAAGATCTACCGCTAGTGAGGCAAGTCCTGTGTGGGCGATGGCCATGGTGGGATAGACAAGGTTGCTTCTTCGTGGACCCTTTGTGGGTGGTTGCTTCTTCGTGGACCCTTCGTGGGTGGAGCCCTGTGTGGACTCGCGCAACCGTTACCCTTGGGTGGAGCCTTGTGTGGACTCGCGCAACCGTTACCCTTCGTGGGTTGAAGTCTCCATCAACGTGGATGTAGGATAGCACCACCTATCCGAACCACGGGAAAAACATCCGTGTCTCCAATAACGTTTGAATTCTCCAAACCCTTCCCTTTACATTCTTGCAAGTTGCATGCTTTACTTTCCGCTACCTATATACTCTTTGCATGCTTGCTTGAATTATGTGATGATTGCTTGACTTGTCCTAAATTAGCTAAAATCTGCCAAGAACTAAAATTGGGAAAAGGTTAAGTTTTTATTTGGTCAAGTAGTCTAATCACCCCCCCCCCTCTAGACATACTTTCGATCCTACAAATACCCTAGGGTTGGACAACCCAGCCGTGAACGAGTGGTTGTACCTATGCTCCCGGGCGGTGGTACCGCCACCAAGCTCAACAATGACTGCGGCAGTTGTTCCGGACAAGTATCGCTCAACAACCGGACAAACTTCTGTTTTGATGCGGTACTTGGGCGGTGGTGGCCCGGTTGGTCCGGTTGTTCTCCGCACACCGGTACCACCGGTGCCCTGAGCGGTTCTACCGCTTGGGACTTAGCCGCCCAAGCATCCAAGGCCAGCCGGTTGCACCGGTGCTATACCGCTCAATCACCGCACACAGGGGTGACACCCTACTATTTCAAAGCGGTGGTTGAGCGGTGGCTGGGCGGTTGTTCCGGTTGTTCACACCGACCGGTACAACCGCTCGCTCGCCCGGTTGTACCGCCTGGTAGGGTTCTACAGGTAAACCGTGAGTTCCGGTTGTACCGGGACGAGGTGCGGTTGTACCGCTGTAGTGCTGATTTCATACTAATGGTTGGATTTTAGGGTTTGCTATATAAGGGTGGTTCTTCCACCTACCACATTCACCTCTTACCTATCTCACTCCACCATTAATGCCACTCAAGCTCTCTTGCCCGATCTCTCTCTCTAGCCACTCAAACTTGTTAATTTTCTAGGGATTGAAGGAGGAGACCTAGATCTACACTTCCACCAAAGGATATTTGCTTCCCCCATACTTTCTTGTGTGGATTTTGTTACTCTTGGGTGTTTGAGCACCCTAGACGGTTGAGGTCACCTCGGAGCCACATTCCATTGTGGTGAATCTCCGTGGTTTCATTGGGAGCCTCCAATTCAGTTGTGGAGAGAGCCCCAACCTTGTTTGTAAAGGTCCGGTCGCTGCCTCCAAGGGAACCAATAGTGGAATCACGGCATCTCGCAAAGTGTGAGGGCGTGAGGAGAATACGGTGGCCTAGTGGCTTCTTGGGGAGCATTGTGCCTCCACACCGCTCCAACGGAGACGTACTTCCTCTCAAAAGGAAGGAACTTCGGTAACATATCCTCGTCTTCACTGGCTCCACTCTTGGTTATCTCGTACCTTTACTTGTGCAAGTTTATATTGTGTTGTATCCTTTGCTTGCTTGTGTGCTTGTTGTTGTTGTGTCATATAGGTTGCTCACCTAGTTGCATATCTAGAAAACCTACTTTGATGCAAAGTTTAAATTGGTAAAGAAAAGCTAAAAATTGTTAGTTGCCTATTCACCCCCCCTCTAGTCAACTATATCGATCCTTTCAATTGGTATCAGAGACTCGTCTCTTTATTAAGGACTTTGCCATCCGAAGAGTATGGTTGACATCGTAGACGGTGAGGAGGAGCACCCGGTGTGATTCCATCCTCGTCTACGGCCGATGGGGGAACCTCGCTCTGACGTAAGGAGCTCAATGTGGCCTTGGGAACATTTAAAACCTCCATGACGGCCGAGGTCAAAGGCGTGCTTAAGAACTTTCTTGATGGTCTTAAATTGTCCACTGCACCGTTGGAAGTGGTTGATCCCACTAACAAGGTGACGGATGCTAACTCCGACAAGGGGGAAGCTTCTAGTGATAAAGTTCCTCTGTCTAGTGGTAAAAGTGGAAATGGCATATTTGCCCATGTGGAACCTCCACTTACCTATGGAGGAACGATTCCCTCCACTCATTTAAATCATGCCAGTTCTCCTCCTAAGATTGTGAAAAATGAGGATTTTGACGCTTGGGTCTATCGCTTTAAACGTCATTTAAATCATGTTAATACTAACCTTTGGAGAATCATTGAGCAAGGTTTCTATCCGCATGACCCAAGCAACTTCACCCCAAGAGAAGCCGCAGATCATCAATTCAACGAGAATGCTCTCTTCATCATTCAAGATGCAATCCCTCCTAAAGATATTGCGCATCTCCGACCATTCACCGTGGCAAAGGAAGCATGGCACCATGTTGTTTCCCTTTACAAGGGAAGCGCAAGCATTCAATGCTCCAACTATGAAGTAGTGCAAGATAAAGTCGATGAATTTGCTATGAATGAAGGTGAAGAACCTCGTGAGTTCTACCGGAGACTAACCACACTCGCGGTCTCACTCCGAGATCATGGGAGCAAGGATACAAATGAAAATTGGATCAAGCGGAAATTTCTCAAAGCCATGATGCCTTACCATAAGTCCATGTCCTCCGTCATCCGTCAAAGGACGGACTTCCACACCTTGTCCTCAAGTGAAGTGTTGGATGAGTTTGTGGCAATGAGTATATTGGACAAGACCGCCGACAATGCGGTGTTGCGTTCTCAAAGAGCAAAGAAGCCCAACCTTGCCTTGAAAGCCAAGGCTAGTGTGGAAGAAGAGGAGGAAGAGGAAGAAGAGGAGAGCAACCCCGAGGATACAAAATATGATTATCATGAGCACATGGCTCTCGCTTCAAGACAATTTTGGAGAAAGAAGAACTCAAGGCCCAACTTCAACAAGAGCAACTCAAGTGGCGCCAAGGGCAAGCAATGTGTGAGGACTTGCTACAATTGTGGCAATGTTATCCACTTTGTTGCGGAGTGCCCCTATGAGAAGAGGGAAGACAATGGTGGCAAGCTCATCCAGAAGGACAAGGCCAAGTTTTTCCCCAATAAGAACCACTTCACCAAGAAGACTCCTCCCAAGGGATTGGTGGCACAAGAAGAGTACAATGAGGACGATGATGATGATGAAGACGGTGAGACGGTTGCCATGGCCTCCGTGGCCATTGCAACAACCCCACGGGCGTCCCTCTTCGACTCACCCAATGAGAACATCACCGCCAAGTGCCTCATGGCTAAAGCCACCAACAAGGTAACCCCCAACATAAAAACTACCATCATTACTCATCCTTCTTTGACGGATTGCATTGATGAAAGTGGGGGTCCAACGAGGAGGAAAATGAGTTTGAGTCTTTTATGAGTAAGCTCAAGGGTAAATCCAAGAAGCACTTCGTTGCTCTCTTGGAACAACTTGGTGAAGCCAATGACATGATCGAGGCTCACGAAGACACCATCTCTAAGATGGAGGGGCATAGTCGTGACTATGCCGATGAGATATCGGATCTCTCTAATGCTCTTGAGGGAGAGCATGGTCATCGATTGGCTCTTTAGGAGTCACACAACGATGACCATGGTAAATTAAACAAAGATCTTGATCATGCTCTTGTTGTGTCTCGTGTGCTAAATTTCGAGAAGGTCAAACTTGGGGTGGATCTTGCTAGACTCAAGGAGGAGTTTGATATACTTGACAAGGCTCACAAGGCCTTGAAGAGTACTCATGCTAGTCTTAAAGAGTCTCATGATCAACTCCAAGTGAGGCTAACCAAGGAGAAAGCCACTTTTACTCATATGGTTTTAATTGATAATGCAAATGCTACTAATCCTTGTTATGAGCATGTGCATCTTGTTGAGGAGAATGCAAAGTTGAAGGAGCAACTTGAGAAAGGCCTTGTGTCGTGCATACAAGGTGAGAAGAATCTCAACGATCTTTTGAGCAATCAAAAGGAAGTTGTGGCTAAGGAAGGGATTGGGTTCGCACCCAAGTCCAAGAATAGGAAGAATGACAAGGCCAAACGACCTCCTCCTCTCACACAAACTTTTGTCAAAGAGGGAGAGGGTGCCTCTAAGGAGAAGAATAACAATGTGAAGGGTGGTGGTGTCAAGAAGGGCAATGCCACCCCTTCCAACAAAGCCGGTGACTTAACCCTTCCTATGTGTTATGTCGTGCTAGTGATGGGCATGTTTATGCTAAATTTGTTGGTTCTCCTTATGAGTACATTGAATGGTCTATTTGGGTTCCTAAGACCCTTGTCACTAACATCAAATGACCCATTACAAAATGGGTACCTAAAACCAAGCATTGGTCTCTTGTAGGTGTTTGCTTCCGGTAGGGGATCATGGTTGCTCGATAGTGGAGCCACTAATCATATGACCAGAAGCAAGGACTTGGTGGTGGACGTGCACAAGATTCCAACTATGCCCACCAATGTCGAGTGGAGTGATGCCTCGTCCTCTAAGGTATTGGGGCTTGACAAGGTTGTCATTTCTCATGATCTCACGATTGAGAAGGTCATGCTTGTTGAGTCCCTTGCATACAATTTACTTTCCGTTCGTCAACTTGCAATCATGGGCTTTGCCACTTTCTTTAATATTGATACCATGGCCCTCCTGTGGAGCAAGACTCTTAAAGTAGCCTTTATTGGGCATGTCGAGAAAAGTCTCTATGTGATTAGCTTTTCGGAGCGACCCACTAAGACTGCGACATGCCTAATGGCTAAAGTTGACGTGGGATGGCTTTAACATCGCCGTTTAGCCCATGTCAATATGAGATCTTTGCAAAGTCTTCTCAAGGGGGACCATGTCCGTGGACTAACAAATGTTAGTTTTGCCAAAGATCGTGCTTGCAGTGCTTGCATTGAAGAAAAGCTACATGAGAAGGCTCACCCTCCCACGACTATCATTTACTCAAAGAGGCCTTTGGAGCTCCTTCACTTGGATCTCTTTGGGCCTCCATCCTTTGATAGTCTTGGTGGTAGGAAGTATTGCTTGGTAATTGTGGATGATTATTCAAGATACACTTGGGTATACTTCTTCAGGAGGAAGAGTGAGACCCAACAAACCGTCATTGACTTTGAAAATGAAGCCCAACGCCAACACAATGCAAAGATCTTGACAATAAGAAGTGACAACGGCACCGAGTTCAAGAACTACACCTTGGATGAGTTTCTTAGTGATGAGGGGATCAAGCATCAATATTCCGCACCTTACACCCCTCAACAAAATGGTGTAGCGGATAGGAAGAACCGGACGTTGATGGATGCAGCAAGGACCATGATGGCTGAGTTCAAGTCTCCATATAACTTTTGGGCCGAAGCCATCAACACCACGTGTCATGCATCCAATCGGCTCTATCTCCGCAAAGGCTTGAACAATACTCCATATGAGATACTCACCGGTAACAAGCCCAACCTCAAGTACTTTCGGGTGTTCGGGTGTAAGTGTTTCATTCTCAAGAAAGGTGTTCGTTTGTCTAAATTTGAGGCTAGAGCTCAAGAGGGCATATTTGTTGGTTATGCTACAAACTCTCATGCTTACCGTGTCCTCAATAAGTCCACGGGACTTATTGAGGAAACGTGTAACATGGAGTTTGATGAGAATAACGGCTCCCAAGTGGAGCAAAGTGGCACTTGTGATGTAGGTGATGAAATTCCTCCCCAAGCCATAAGAAGAATGGGTGTTGATTTTATCCTACCCATTGAGGAACCCCTTGTGGCCGAACGAGAAGGACAATGTTCCACTCAAGTGGATCCATCACCAACCCAAGGCCCACACGCTTCCGAAGAGCAAAGTGAAGGCCCTCAACCTCATGAACAAGACCAAGGGCAAGATCAACCTCAAGACGGTGGTGAACCACCAAGTGATGCCCAAGGTCAAGTTCTCTCCTCCGAGTAAGTTCAAGATCAAGAGCAAGCTCAAGATCAAGAACAAGCTTAAGACGACGCTCAAGATGATCAAGTAACCGCTCCTCCACTCACTCCTGAGGAGGAATTGGAGCGTCGTGCCGCCAAGATTGCATCCAAGCTCTCTACCAAGGGTCATCTCATGACAAATATGCTTGGAAGCATATGAAAGGGGGTAAGCACTCGTAGACAGTTGGCAAACTATTGTGAACATCACGCGTTTGTCTCTTGTGTTGAACCCCAAAAGGTCTATGAGGCGCTCGAAGATCCGGATTAGCTTAATGCCATGCATGAAGAACTCAAAAACTTCGAGCACAACAATGTGTGGAGATTGGTGCCAAGGCCAATGGGGAACCATAATGTCATTGGAACCAAGTGGATATTCAAGAACAAGCAAGATGCTCATGGAATTATAGTCCGCAACAAGGCTCGTTTGGTAGCACAAGGCTACTCCCAAGTCCAGGGTATCGACTAGGTAAAACCTTTGCTCCCGTTGCTCACCTTGAATCTATTCGTTTGTTGATTTCTTATGCTTCTCATCATAATTTCAAGTTGCAACAAATGGATGTGAAAAGTGCTTTTCTTAATGGTCCTATTGATGAGTTGGTGTATGTCAAACAACCCCTGGGTTCGAGGATCCCTATTTCCCCGATCATGTGTACCAACTCGATAAGGCACTCTATGGCCTTAAACAAGCCTCACGTGCGTGGTATGACCACCTTACTGAGTTGTTGCAAGATCGTGGGTTTGAAATTGGGAAAATCGACCCCACTCTTTTTACTAAGAAGGTCAAAGGGGAGTTGTTTGTGTGCCAACTATATGTTGATGATATTATCTTTGGTTCCCCTAACAAAGCTTTCAGTGAGGAATTTGCCGCTCTCATGACCTCAAAGTTCAAGATGTCCATGATGGGAGAGTTTAAGTTCTTTCTCGGGTTCGAAGTCAAGCAAAGAAGAGAAGGGACCTTCATCAACCAAGCCAAATACACTCAAGACATGCTCAAGAGATTCAAGCTAAGTGATGCCAGGCCGACTTCCACTCCAATGCCCGTCAAATGCGAACTTGACATAGATCCCAATGGTAAAGCGGTGGATCAAAAGGTATACCACTCCATGATTGGCTCCTTTCTTTAGCTTTGTGCATCTAGACCGGATATCATGTTGAGTGTGGGAATTTATGCATGGTTTCAAGCCGCACCTAAGGAAAGCCACTTTGTGGCGGTCAAGCGAATCTTTTGATATTTGGCTCATAACACAAACTTTGGCTTATGGTACCCAAGAGGAGCAAGCTTCAACCTTGTAGGATATTCGAACTCCGATTGGGCGGGAGACAAAGTGGATAGAAAGTCAACTTCCGAAGGGTGCCAATTCCTTGGCTGCTCTTTGGTGAGTTGGTCTTCTAAGAAGCAAAGTTGCGTGTCTCTCTCATCCATCGAAGCGGAGTATGTGGCCGCCGGTAGTTGTTGTGCACAACTTCTATGGATGAGGCAAACTTTAAAGGATTACAGTGTCATTTGTGACAAAGTGCCTCTTTGGTGTGACAATGAAAGTGCCATCAAGATTTTTCTCAACCCGGTGCAACACTTCAAGACGAAGCACATTGAGATTCGGTATCACTTCATATGGGATCATATTAGGCGAGGGGAGATCGACCTCAACTATGTCAACACTCTTGATAACCTTGCAGATATCTTCACGAAGCCCTTGGATGAAGCAAGATTTCGCGAGTTAAGGCATGAGCTAAATATCATTGATTCGAGCAATGTTGCTTGAACCCTTGCACACCCCACCATACTCAACTTGTTATCTTGTTTAGGTGTAGGCATGGACATAGGGGAATTGTTGTTCTCTCAATGAACTCTCCCTTCCCCCATTATGCATAAATTAATATAATCTTTCACATTAGCCATTTTTATGGTACTTGTGCTTCAAAGACGAGTTTTGGTCATGGGCCCAAGGTTAAAATCTTCACGGTGCCATACCTTTCACTCAAACATAGGTGACCTCAGCCATCACCCTCCCTTTTGAAGGGAGTTGGTTTTGGCTTTCTTTTGGTTCTTGTCGTAGTCTTGTGTTAGGTTCTATGTCTCCAAGTTGCGGTTTCTCTTGTTTGGTTGCTTTGTGCCCTTTTGGAGGTCACCACACCATATTCTAGTGTCGTGCTCCATCCCAAGCCCTTTTCCTTCCCCTAAAAACCATCCAATCCAATTGCACACATTTGATCTTGGTTCGGGTAATGGTGACTGGGCGATACAACCGGTGTTACGGGCGGTACAACCGCTGGTACACTCGGGTTGTACCGTCCCAGGAGGACTCCCAGTGGTGCGTGAGCGGTTCCACCGCTCAACCCCAGGGTCTGCTTCTGGCCGGTACTACCGGTTGGTTACAGGCGGTACTACCACTGCCTTCTAGGCGACGGAAGTACCGCTCGCAACCGCTGGCACATACCAGGAAGCGGTAAACTGCTCCCTAGAGCGGTACAACCGCTTCGCGGCCGTGGGCATATATATGACGGGGCTGAAGGGTTTTCTTTTCCCTTCATCCTCTGTCCTTCCCATCTCGTTCCCAAGCCGCCGGTCGCCATTGCCCCTGCCCCGGAGTGCTCTTCGCGCTCCGGGTGTGTGGGCTCTCTGTGGATTCTCTCCGTGGAGGCCCCCTCCTTCCCGATCTCTTCCCATGGATGCCGGTAATGCCCCATTTCCTTCGTTCTTCGTTCTAGGGTTCTTTACCTTCTTCTAGGGCATTACTTGGCATTCCGCGTTTATTGTTTAAACTATTGGGTGGAAGAGATCTATATTTGCCTCTTGCTTAGTTTGCACTTCTTAGAAGTTAGAATATGGTTAGATTGATTCATATCTCGTGGCCAGTCCTTCTCCAACTGGTAGTGCTACTTTCCCAGCGGTTCTACCGCCTCAATGGGCGGTACAACCGCCGGAGCGGTACTACCGGTCGTAGAGCCGGTACAACTGCGGTATCTGAACCACGTAGCTCTGTTCTATCTTCTCTGTTTTGCAATCTACCTATTCCTTTGTTCATGTGTGCAATCCTCTCATCTTTGCTGGGTTTCCTGTGTTCTCCTCGTGTGGGTGTGTGCAGGTGGCTCTGGTTCTCGCTCTGCTCCTCGCAAGACCAAGAAGAGGGCTAGGAGACTCAAGCGCCCCGTTGAGTCTGATGGAGAAGAAGTTGTGATTCCCACCAAGCCCACTCGCACTCTCACGTTCATGTGCCGTGATGAGCTCTTTCAAGTGCCCTGGAGGGCTTTCTGCAATGCTATTGGGTATGACGATACCGGACTTGAAGGGAATGGTGGCATTCATCCTCACGACCATCCTGATTCCATGCCTAAGGAGAAGCTTGCCCCTCTGTACATTCGGGGCCGTGGTATTATTGGAGAATCCAAGGATCTTGAGAAGGTCTATGACATCATGCATCGAGTGTTTCGCAATGTGATGACCCACAAGTGTAGGGGATCTATCGTAGCCTTTTCGATAAGTAAGAGTGTCAAACCCAACAAGGAGCAGAAGGAAATGATAAGCGGTTTTCAGCAAGGTATTCTCTGCAAGCACTGAAATTATCGGTAACAGATAGTTTTGTGATAAGATAATTTGTAGCGAGTAACAAGTAATAAAAGTAAATAAGGTGCAGCAAGATGGCGGAATCCTTTTTCTAGCAAAGGACAAGCCTAAACAAACTCTTATATGAAGAAAAGCGCTCCCGAGGACACATGGGAATTATCGTCAAGCTAGATTTCATCACGTTCATATGATTCACGTCCGGTACTTTGATAATTTGATATTTGGGTGGACCGGTGCTTGGGTACTGTCCTTCCTTGGACAAGCATCCCACTTATGATTAACCCCTATTGCAAGCATCCACAACTACAACATAAGTATTAAGGTAAACCTAACCATAGCATGAAACAGATGGATCCAAATCAGCCCCTTACGAAGCAACACATAAACTAGGGTTTAAGCTTCTGTCACTCTAGCAACCCATCATCTACTTATTACTTCCCAGTGCCTTCCTTTAGTCCCAAACAATGGTGAAGTGTCATGTAGTCGACGTTCACATGACACCACTAGAGGAAAGACAACATACATCTCATCAAAATATCGAACGAATACCAAATTCACATGACTACTTATAGCAAGACTTCTCCCATGTCCCCAGGAACAAACGTAACTACTCACAAAGCATATTCATGTTCATAATCAGAGGGGTATTAATATGCATAATGGATCTGAACATATGATCTTCCACCAAGTAAGCCAACTAGCATCAACTACAAGGAGTAATCAACACTACTAGCAACCCACAGGTACCAATCTGAGGTTTGGATACAAAGATTGGATACAAGAGATGAACTAGGGTTTGAGATGAGATGGTGCTGGTGAAGATGTTGATGGAGATTGACCCCCTCCCAATGAGAGAATCGTTGGTGATGACGATGGTGATGATTTCCCCCTCCCGGAGGGAAGTTTCCCCGGCAAAACATCTTCGCCGGAGCCCTAGATTGGTTCCGCCAAGGTTTCGCCTCGTGGCAGCAGAGTTTCGTCCCGTGAGCTAGCTTATGATTTTTTTCCTCCACGAAAGACTCCATATAGTCAAAGATGGGCATCAGAGGGCTGCCAGTGGGCCCAGGAGGCAGGGGACGCGCCCAGGGGGGGTAGGGCGCGCCCCCACCCTCGCGTATGGTGGGTGGCCCCCTCTGGTACTTCTTCCGCCCAATATTTTTTATATATTCTGAAACGTGCTCCCGTGAAGTTTCAGGACTTTTGGAGATGTGCAGAATAGGTCTCTAATATTTGCTCCTTTTCCAGCCCAGAATTCCAGGTGCCGGCATTCCCCCTCTTCATGTAAACCTTGTAAAATAAGAGAGAATAGGCATAAGTATTGTGACATAATGTGTAATAACAACCCATAATGCAATAAATATTGATATAAAAGCATGATGCAAAATGGACGTATCAACTCCCCCAAGCTTAGACCTCGCTTGTCCTCAAGCGAAAGCCGAAATCAAAAAATATGTCCACATGTTTAGAAATAGAGGTGTCTATAAAATAAAATACGGACATGAGGGCATCATGATCATTCTTAGAACAGCAACATATATATATATATTGTCATATGATCTCTTATGCTAAAGTAACAATTCATTCACAGTTTCAAGTATGAATCATAAACTTTATTGAAAACGAACAAACTATAATCTCAGTCATTGAAGCAATTGCAATTTATCATAACATCAGAAAAAGTCAATATAAGAGCTTTTCAGCAAGTCCACATACTCAACCATCATTTAGTCTTTCACAATTGCTAACACTCATGCGATATTTATGGTTATGAAGTTTTAGTCGGACACAGAGAAAGATAGGGGCTTATAGTTTTGCCTCCTAACTTTTTACCTCAATGGTAATGTCAACAATAATATTTCATGAAAACTCACATCCAATTAGCTATATATATCAGGATCTTTCCAACACATTGTGCTTGCCAAAGGATAAAATGTAAAAAAGGAAAGGTGAAGATCACCGTGACTCTTGCAAGAAGTATAAGATAAGAATAAAATATAGGCCCTTCGCAGAGGGAAGCAGAGGTTGTCATGTGCTTTTATGGTTGGATGCGCGAAATCTTAATGCAAAAGAACGTCACTTTATATTGCCACTTGTGATATGGACCTTTATTATGCAGTTCGTTGCTTTTATTTCTTCCACATCACAAGATCGTATAAAGCTTATTTTCTCCGCAATAATAAATTATACATATTTAGAGATCAATTTTTATTTCTTGCAACGATGACAACTTACTTGAAGGATCTTACTCAATCCATAGGTAGATATGATGGACTCTCATGGAAAAACTGAGTTTAAGGATATTTGGAAGCACAAGTAGTATCTCTACTTGGTGCAACGAGTTTGGCTAGCATGAGAGGGAAAGGCAAGCTCAACATGTTGGATGATCCATGACAATATAATTTATCTCAGATGTAAGAAAACATAACCCATTACGTTGTCTTTCTTGTCCAACATCAACTCTTTAGCATGTCATACTTTAATGAGTGCTCACAATCATAAAAGATGTCCAAGATAGTATATTTATATTTGAAAACCTCTCTTTCTTTGTTACTTCCTATTAATTGCAACGATGACCAAAACTATGCTTGTCAACTCTCAACAACTTTTATTCATCATACTCTTTATATGTGAAGTCATTACTCTCCATAAGATCCATATGATCTCTTTATTTATTTTTATTCTTTTTTCTTTTATTTTATTCTCTCAAGATCATAGTAAGATAATCAAGCCCTTGACTCAACACTAATCTTTATTATATATAGCTCACGGACTCGATTACATAGAAGGATCATAAAGAAAAACTCAAAGCTAGATCATACTAAAACTTTATTCTACTAGATCAAGATATTACCAAAAGGATCGAACTAAGAAAAATAGTAAAGATAAAAGTGATGGTGATACGATACCGGGGCACTCCCCCAAGCTTGGCAATTTCCAAGGGGAGTGCCCATACCAATGTGTGTATGTCTCCTTCCTCGAAGGTGGCGATGATGGAGTTGCTGATGATGTAGGATTGTCGTCCATCTTCCAAGGCATAGGCTCACCATCATAGAAGGATGATCGACTCTCCGGGATCCTCAAATCTGCAGCCAAACTCATCCTCTTGAATCTATATTCATACTCACAGATTTGGTTTTGTAGGTCATCGATCTGGGCTTGGAGGCGCTCGATTTTCTCGTGAAGCTTGAAGATGGCCTCCCCAATGTTCTTGTCATCCAGCTTGTGGTTGTAGGTGAACTCCATGATCATTATATGATTGGAGTCGAGTCCACATTCCACCATCTCCTGGCACTTGAAAACTTGTTGCTCCATTGCCTCGAGCCTTGTCTCCATGCTTCCGGTCCTCCTTGGTCCCTCAACATCGTGGATTTGCAGCAACCCCTCATGCATCTCAATGGTTTGAGGGTGTTACAGCACCTCCGCAAGGTAGGGGTTGATGACCTTCTCGAAGAACTTGTCCTTGGGCACACTTGAAGACGCCATGGCGATCTAGATCTATCAGAAAAACAACTCAAAACAAAGACAGAAGATATTTGCGTGATACGGTGGTCAAAACCTTCGGAAGATTATATAATGAATTTTTACTGACCAAAAGAAGTATCGTGCAAGAAAACGGAGTCCAGAGAGCGCACGAGGAGCCCACGAGATAGGGGGCGCGCCCTCCACCCTCGTGGAAGCCTCGTGTCCTTTCCAGACTACTACTTATTTTCCTATTTTCTTAAATATTCCAAAACGGAGAAAAATTTCCATTAGAACTGTTTTGGAGTCGGTTTACTTACCGTACCACGTACCTATTCCTTTTCGGAGTCTGAAACATTCTGGAAAGTGTCCCTTATGTATTCCTCCGGGGTTATGGTTTCAATAACATTAGTTTCAACATTTATGGGATTACCTGAGATATAATGTTTCATTCTTTGACCGTTCACCACCCTCGTATTTGTGCCTTCGAAGTTGTTGATTTTTATGGCACCGGAATGGTAGGCCTCCTCGATGACGTAAGGACCTTCCCATTTAGAGAGAAGTTTGCCTGCAAAAAATCTTAAACGAGAGTTGCATAATAATACATAATCACCTACATTAAACTCACGTTTTTGTATCCTTTTGTCATGCCATCTTTTGACTTTTTCTTTAAACAGTTTGGAATTCTCATAGGCCTGGGTTATCCATTCATCAAGTGAGCTAATGTCAAAAAGCCTCTTCTCACCGGCAAGTTTGAAATCATAATTGAGCTCTTTAATGGCCCAATATGCCTTATGTTCTAGTTCAAGAGGTAAGTGACATGCCTTTCCATAAACCATCTTATACGGAGACATACCCATAGAATTTTTGTATGGAGTTCTATAGGCCCATAATGCATCATCAAGTTTCTTGGACCAATTCTTCCTAGATATATTAACAGTCTTTTGCAAAATTAATTTAAGCTCTCTATTGCTCAGTTCTACTTGACCAGTAGACTGTGGATGATATGGAGATGCAATTCTATGATTAACATCATACTTAGCAAGCATTTTACGAAAGGCACCATGAATAAAATGTGAACCACCATCAGTCATTAAATATCTAGGGACTCCAAACCTCGGAAAAATAACTTCTTTAAGCATCTTAATAGAGGTGTTATGATCAACACTACTAGTTGGAATAACTTCTACCCACTTAGTAACGTAATCAACAACAACTAAAATATGTGTATAACCATTAAAGGAAGGAAACGGTCCCATGTAGTCAAAGCCCCAAACATCAAATGGTTCAATAACAAGTGAATAATTCATAGGCATTTCTTGACGTCTACTAATATTACCAATTCTTTGACATTCATCACAAGACAAGACAAACTTACGGGCATCCTTGAAGAGAGTAGGCATATAAAAATCGGATTGCAATACATTATGTGCAGTTCTATCTCCAGCATGGTGTCCTCCATAAGCCTTGAAGTGACACCTGCGTAGGATCTGTTCCTGTTCATGCTCAGGTACACAACGTCTAATAACACCATCTACTCCTTCTTTATAAAGATATGGGTCATCCCAGAAGTAATGTCTTAAATTACATGATTTTTTTCTTTTGCTGGTATGTGAAACTAGGTGGCATAAATTTAGCAACAATGCAATTAGCATAATCAGCATACCATGGAGCAGTACAAGAAACATTTAGCATAGCAAATTGTTCATCAGGAAAGCTATCATCAATAGGTAGTGGGTCATCAAGAACATTTTCTAACCAAGACAAGTTGTCTACAATAGGGTTCTCAGCCCCCTTTCTATCAATAATATGCAAATCAAATTCGTGTAGTAAGAGAACCCATCTAATAAGTCTAGCTTTAGCATCTTTCTTTTCCATAAGATATTTAATAGCAACGTGATCAGTGTGAATAGTTACTTTAGAATCAACAATATAAGGTCTAAACTTATCACAAGCAAACACAACTGCTAAAAATTCTTTTTCACTAGTAGCATAATTTCTTTGAGCACTATCTAGAGTTTTACTAGCATATTGGATAACATTTAATTTCTTATCAACTCTTTGTCCTAGAACAACCCCTACAACATAATCACTAGCATCACACATGATTTCAAAGGGTAAATTCCAATCAGGAGGCTGAACAATAGGTGCAGAAATCAAAGCTTTCTTAAGTATTTCAAATGCTTCTACACAATCATCATCAAAGATAAAAGTAACATCTTTTTGTAAGAGATTAGTCAGAGGCCTAGAAATTTTAGAGAAGTCCTTAATGAACCTCCTATAAAAACCGGCATGACCAAGGAAACTTCTTATACCTTTAATGTCCTTGGGACATGACATCTTTTCAATAGCATCAACTTTAGCTTTATCATCTTCAATACCTCTTTCAGAAATTTTATGCCCTAAGACAATACCTTCATTAACCATAAAGTGGCACTTCTCCCAATTCAAGACAAGATTAGTTTCTTCACATCTCTGTAAAACTCGATCAAGGTTGCTTAAGCAATCATCAAAAGAAGTTCCATAAACGGAGAAATCATCCATGAAAACCTCAACAATCTTTTCACAAAAGTCAGAGAATATAGCAGTCATACATCTTTGAAAGGTAGCAGGTGCATTACATAAACCAAAAGGCATACATCTATAAGCAAAGGTACTGAAAGGGCAAGTAAAAGTTGTCTTTTCTTGATCCTCTTTTGACACATGTATTTGAGAGAAACCAGAATAACCATCTAGAAAGCAAAAATGTATATGTTTGGATAATCTTTCTAGCATTTGATCAATAAAAGATAAAGGGTAATGATCCTTTTTAGTAGCTTTATTTAATTTGCGGAAATAAATTACCGTTCTATAATTTGTAATAATTCTTTGTGGGATCAATTCATCTTTATCATTAGGAACAACAGTAATACCTCCTTTCTTAGGGACACAATGGACAGGACTTACCCATTGACTATCAACAACGGGATAAATTATACCTGCCTCTAGAAACTTTAGTATTTATTTTCTTACCACTTCTTTCATCGTAGGATTTAACCATCGTTGGTGATTAACAACCGGTTTCGCGTCTTTCTCCAATTTTATTTTGTGCTGGCAGAGAGTGGGACTAATGCCCTTAAGATCATCAAGAGTATATCCAATAGCAGCATGGTGCTTCTTCAGGGTTTTCAATAATTTCTTTTCTTCATGCTCTGAAAGGTTAGCACCAATAATAACAAGATATATCTCTTTCTCATCAAGATAGGCATATTTAAGAGTATCAGGTAAAGGTTTAAGCTCAAACATGGGATCACCCTTAGGTGGAGGAGGGTCCCCTAGGATTTCAACAGGCAAGTTGTGTCTCAAGATAGGTCCCTGTTTAAAGAATACTTCATCTATTTCCCTTCTTTCATTCATAAACATATCATTTTCTTGGTCTAGCAAATATTGTTCTAAAGGATCACTAGGAGGCACGGCAATAGAAGCGAGACCAATAATTTCATCTTTAGTAGGCAATTCTTTATCATGGGGTTGTCTACGAAATTTAGCAAAATTAAATTCGTGAGACATATCCCCTAAACCAACAAAAACAGTATCCTTATTGCAGTCTATCTTTGCATTAACAGTATTCAAGAAGGGTCTACCAAATATAATGGGACAAAAGTTATCTTGTGGGGAACCAAGAACAAGAAAATCAGCAGGATATTTAACTTTCCCACACAAGACTTCAACATCTCTAACAATCCCAACTGGTGAAATAGTGTCTCTATTGGCAAGTTTAATAGTAACATCAATTTCCTCTATCTCAGCAGGTGCAATATCATGCATAATTTCTTTATATAAGGAATGAGGTATTGCACTTGCACTAGCACCCATATCACATAAGCCATGATAGCAATGATCTCCTATTTTAACAGAAATAACAGGCATACCTACAACAGGTCTATGTTTATTTTTAGTATCGGGTCTAGCAATTCTAGCAGATTCATCACAGAAGTAAATAACATGCCCATCAATATTATCGGCCAAGAGATCTTTAACCATAGCAACACTACGTTCAACTTTAATTTGCTCTGAGGGAGTAGGTGTTCTAGTATTACTCTTATGAACCATAGTTGAGGCTTTAGCATGATCCTTTATTCTAACAAGGAAAGGTGGTTTCTCAATATGAGTAGTAGGAACAACATGATCATCATAAGTGATAGTCTTTTCTTCAACTTTAATAGGTGCAGCTACTTTTACTTCAATGGGAGGATTATATTTAAACCACTTCTCCTTAGGGAGATCAACATGAGTAGCAAAGGATTCATAGAAAGAAGCTACTATCTCGGAGTCAAGTCCATATTTAGTGCTAAATTCACGGAAAGCATCGGTATCCATAAAAGATTTAACACAATCAAACTTAGGTGTTATACCTGACTCCATACCTTCATCGAGATCCCAATCTTCAGAGTTGCGTTTAATTCTTTCCAATAAATCCCATTTGAATTCAATAGTCTTCATCATAAAAGATCCAGTACAAGAAGTGTCGAGCATGGAGCGATTACTGAGAGAAAGCTGAGCATAATTTTTTTGAATAATCATTTCGTTTGAGAGCTCATGATTGGGGCATGAATATAACATCGACTTAAGCCTCCCCCAAGTTTGAGAGATGCTTTCTCCTTCGCGAGGCCAAAAATTATATATATAATTACGATCACGATGAACAAGATGCATAGGATAAAACTTCTAATGAAATTCCAATTTCAATCGGTTGTAGTTCCATGATCCCATATCATCACATCGCCTAAACCATGTCAATGCCTCTCCCTTCAAAGATAAAGGGAAGCCCTTCTTCTTGATAACATCCTCGGGCATACCTGCAAGATTAAATAATCCACAAACTTCATCCACATAGATTAGGTGCAAATCGGGATGTAATGTTCCATCACCTGTGAAAGGATTAGCTAGCAATTTCTCTATCATACCCGAAGTAATTTCAAAGTAAACATTTTCAGTAGGTTCAGTAGGTTGAGGAGCAACTCTTTGCTCTACTGGTAGGGGTGAAGATACCCTGAACAAGCCCCTCAAAAGATTATGTTCCATAGTAACAAGTGACAGTAAATTTTAGCACACTGTATAAATTTTTCCTTACCAAATTCCACCTACCAAAGGCGCTTCACTCCCCGGAAACGGCGCTAGAAAAGAGTCTTGATGACCCACAAGTGTAGGGGATCTATCGTAGCCTTTTCGATAAGCAAGAGTGTCGAACCCAATGAGGAGTAGAAGGAAATGATAAGCGGTTTTCAGCAAGGTATTCTCTGCAAGCACTGAAATTATCGGTAACATATAGTTTTGTGATTAGCTAATTTGTAGCGAGTAACAAGTAATAAAAGTAAATAAGGTGCAAAAAGATGGCCCAATCCTTTTTGTAGCAAAGGAAAAGTCTGAACAAACTCTTATATGAAGGAAAGCACTCCCGAGGACACATGGGAATTATCGTCAAGCTAGTTTTTATCACGTTCATATGATTCGCGTTCGGTACTTTGATAATTTTATATGTGGGTGGACCGGTGCTTGGGTACTGTCCTTCCTTGGACAAGCATCCCACTTATGATTAACCCCTATTGCAAGCATCCGCAACTACAACAGAAGTATTAAGGTAAACCTAACTGAGGGAGTTCGGGACTAAGGGGTCCTCGGGCGTCCGGCCTGTTATCCATGGGCCGGACTGATGGGCTGTGAAGACATGAAGGCCGACGACTGCACCGTGTCTGGATTGGACTCTACTTGGCATGGAAGGCAAGCTTGGCGATCGAAGATTCCTTCTGATGTAACTGACTCTATGTAAACCCTAGATCCCCTCGGTGTCTATATAAACCGAAGGGGATAGTCCGGAAAGGACAACACATTTACTCATTACCATATTCATAGGCTAGGCTTCTAGGGTTTAGCCATTACGATCTCGTGGTAGATCAACTCTTGTAATACTCATATTCATCAAGATCAATCAAGCAGGAAGTAGGGTATTACCTCCGTAGAGAGGGTCTGAACCTGGGTAAACATCGTGTCCCTCATCTCCTGTTACCATCGATCCTAGATGCACAGTTCGGGACCCCCTACCCGAGATCCGCCGGTTTTGACACCGACATTGGTGCTTTCATTGAGAGTTCCACTATGCCGTCGACAAAAGGTTCGATGGCCCCTTCAATCGTCAATAATGACGCTGTCCAAGGAGGGATCCTCCTCCCCGGACAAATCTTCGTATTCGGCGGCTTCGTACTGCGGGCCAACTCGCTTGGCCATCTGGAGCAGATCGACAGCTACGCCCCTGGCCATCAGGTCGGATTCGGTAGCTTGAACTACATCGCGGATATCTGTGGAGACCTGATCTTTGAGGGGGCCCCGTGGCGATCACTCCCCCTCATCCCGATGAACGTGACTTAAATCTGTCATTGGATCACACCCAGGAGATGGTTCCTACGGTTGCAACGACCTTAGAACCGAAGCAGATCAAGCCATCCGAGGCCGCAGAGTCCGCGGCGTTGGAGCCGCACATGGACTCGACTGTAACGCCCTCGATGCAACTATATCTCCCACATGTCGAAGCACGACTTAGAGGCATAACCGCATTGAAAGCAATGTCGCAAGTGAGGTAATCTTCACAACAACCCATGTAATACATAAGGGAAAGAGATACATAGTTGGCTTACACTCGCCACGTCACACAAATAGCATAAATATCATTACATTCATCCAGATACACTCAAGGTCAGACTACGGAACCCAAAATAAAGAACAACCCCAAATGCGACAAAGTCCCCGATCGCCCCAACTAGGCACCACTACTGATTGTCTGGAAAGGAAACATAGTATCGTCCCGAGTCCTCATCGAACTCCCACTTGAGCTCAGTCGAATCACCTGGAGCGGTATCATCGGTCCCTGCATCTGGTTTTGAAGTAATCTGTGAGTCACGGGGACTCAGCAATCTCACACCCTCGCGATCAAGACTATTTAAGCTTATAGGTAGGGTAAAGGTATGAGGTGGAGCTGCAGCAAGCGACTAGCATATTTGGTGGCTAACATACGCAAATGAGAGCGAGAAGAGAAGGCAAAGGCACGGTCGATAAACTATGATCAAGAAGTGACCCTAGAACAACCTACGATCAAACATAACTCGAGACCGTGTTCTCTTCCCGGACTCCGCCGAAAAGAGACCATCACGGCCGCACACTCTGTTGATTCATTTTAATTAATTTAAGTTAAAGGTTATCTACAACTGAACATTAACAAATTCCCATCTGCCCATAACCGCGGGCACGGCTTTCGAAAATCAAATCCTTGCAGGGGTGTCCCAACTTAGCCCATCACAAGCTCTCCCGACCAATGAAGGATATTCCTTCTCCCAAGACAATCCGATCAGACTCGGAATCCCGGTTACAAGACATCTCGACAATGGTAAAACAAGTCCAGCAAGACCACCCGCTGTGCCGACAAATCCCGATAGGAGCTGCACATATCTCGTTCTCAGGGCACACCGGATAAGCTAAGCGTACGGAAGCCAACATAACCCAAGTTGCCAAGGGATGGCCCCGCACGGTGGTCTGGGTTGGACCAACACTTCGAGAAGCACTAGCCCGGGGGTTTAAAATAAAGATGACCCTTGAGTCCACGAAACCCAAGGGAAAAGGCTAGGCGGCGAATGGTAAAACCAAGGTTGGGCCTTGCTGGAGGAGTTTTATTCAAGGCGAACTGTCAAAGGGTTCCCATTATGACCCAACCGTGTAAGGAATGCAAAATCAAGGAACATAACACCGGTATGACGGAAACTAGGGCGGCAAGAGTGGAACAAAACACCAGGCATAAGGCCGAACCTTCCATCCTTTACCAAGTGTATAGGTGCATTAAGATAAACAAGATATGACAATGATATCCCAACAATAAACATGTTCCAACAAGGAACAAACTCCAATCTTCACCTGCAACTAGCAACGCTATAAGAGGGGCTGAGCAAAGCGGTAACATAGCCAAACAACGGTTTGCTAGGACAAGGTGGGTTAGAGGTTTGACATGGCAATATGGGTGGCATCATAAGAAAGTGGTAGGTATCGTAGCATAGGCATAGCAAAAGAGCGAGGATCTAGCAAGCAAAGATAGAAGTGATTTCGAGGGTATGGTCATCTTGCCTGCAAAGTTCTCCGAGTTGACTTGATCCTCGTAAGCGTACTCAACGGGCTCCTCGATCACGTACTCATATCCCGGCTCTACCCAATCAAGAACAACAAGCAAAGGGAGACACAATCAACCACGTGCAATGCACAAGCAACATGATGCAAAACATGTCATGATATGCGGGATGCAATATGCGATGCATATGCATGATTCGGAAAGGAATGATTGAACCTGGCCTCAACTTGGAAAACCAAGAGTTCCACTGGAAAGGTGAGTTGATTTCGGTCGAAATCGATATAAAGATCACCGGAATCGGATGCACGGTTTGGAAATGACAAGCAAAACAAATATGGCACAAAGCTGCGATTAACAGCACGAGGCCATCTAAATGCATCAAGAACAACATGCTACAGCACTCTAACATAGCAACAAAGTACATGGAAGGGATCCACTCAAGATTCTTGACAAAATATGAACACTGACCTACGGCTAATTCACTCAATAGCAGGTTCAAACAAGCATGGCAAAAGTGCAAAAGATATCAGGTTTCAGACTTAGTGAAATTAACATCAAGTCAGGAATTTAACATCAGGAAGCAATGTTTAGAGCAAGATAACGACATGCTACCGAAACATATCATGGCAAAGCAAAGCATGGCATGAAGCTACTCAAAGCATACAAGAAAAGTCCCTTACTGACCATAAGCCAAAAGGGATCAGAAAATACAATGGCAACCATGTGAACATAGCAATTATCGTTAACAGATTCAGACTTAGTGAAAAACTGGAACATGGAAAAACAGATATCAAGTAGGCATGTTTACGAGCTCGATGTACTCACCACAAGGCATTTCATGAGAAACTAAGCATACACCCAGCAAGTAGACATGGCATAGAAGCTAGACATGGCAAGAGCAACAACATAGCATGCATGGATCAACTACAACAAGCTCGGCAAAAATGCTTAACATGTAAACATTCTGCCAGGAACATTTTATAGCAAAAGTAGAGCTCGATTGACTCAAGCTAGGGTGCTCCATAAATGCAAACCAGGACATGGATGGATAAAGCGCCACAATATCTACAAAACATCCTTACTGATCATGCTCAAAAGAGGCACGGATCACTTGGTAGCAACATGAACACATGGCATAAAAATTACAGCAGGAAAAGGACTTAGTGAAATTCTAAGTCCCTGAAATCAGCAACATTAAGTAAGCTACTTTGCATGCTTGTGCTAGTCACCACAGAGATCACAAAAATACATTGCATACACCCCTGTAAAGATGGCATGGCATACGTCAAATCACATGTAGAGCTCAAGATCATAGCATACACACATTAATCATGGCAAAAATGACAAATGTCCAATTGCTGATAAGGATCTGAAACTAACATCGCATAGCCCTCTTCCAACAGCATTTAGGGCATCAAGATGAGCTCGAATGAACATGATGCAATGAGATGAAATGGAGTACTCGTCGAGACGAACATTTCGATATGCTACACGCACGAATTGGAGCCACGGATGCAGACACTACTAGGGAAAACCCTAGTAGTAGCGCTGGTTTTGTGCTCACTAGTAGCGCGGGTAGGCGCTACTAATAAGGCGCTACAGCTATTGCTTAGCAGTAACGCGTGCCGCACGCGCTACTGCTAGGACAAATAGCTGCATCGCTTGTTCACTCCCACGCTGCTGCTAATGTAACTACTGGCAGTGTGTTTTCTTTCCATCGCTACTAGTATTGTTTTTTTATTTTTTTATTTTTAGTGTATTTATGCGCCATCATATAAATATTGGTACAATACCAGTTATGAGGTTTACATCATTATGTCCATAACAGTGTGTCAAATGAAGGTGGATTAGGTTCAAGTGGAGGCAATATGTGGTGCATGTCAAAAGTATACTACTAATCCAAACTTGATCTAGTTTGGACTAGTAGTACTTTCGATGTGCACCACATGTTGCCTCCACTTGAATCTAATCCGCCAGCACAAGCTATTTAATCATCATCATAATCATTAGCACCAACAATATTTATTTAATCACCACTAACACTAGCTAATAATAATCATCAGTCATTACCACCAACACTAGCTATTTTATCATCATAGTAATAGTGTAGCACATCATCATCCTCAAACTCATTTCTAGCTAATCACTCCTGCTGCTCTCTCTTAGGTAAAACAACATAAAACATGTGTAGCTCTCCTCCTTGATCAAGTTGGAGCATACAGATGAACCTGTCTCCTAATTTTGGGTAGCACATCTGTTTGCTGCCCCCTAGTACTTGTCTGCGCTCCCCCATCACATATCTGGTCCAGTCTTGCACTATTAAGCATTCATCACTGATCTTGAATGCACTAAAGTAACATGTAGGATATCTTGGCCGTAAGCTAATAATACTCATGGTACCTCTAGTCTCGATCCCATAAGGCACAACATTCATCGGGAGTCCCTGTTGAAGAACATCGTATGGTCACATACTTAGCAATGAAGTTTAGCTTCACAAATAATGTATGGAAAATATGCACTGAGGACAAATAGTAAAAATCTTACCATCCTTCCTAAATAGATGTGACCGTAGTTCATGACGAACACTATTGGTCGCATGTTTTCAGTACTAAGATTTCTAAGTCCAGGAAGAAAATTTGTCTTGACGGTATCAAGATCCTCAAGCCATGAAACATAATGACTTAGCTCCTCGCAGTTTAGTTCAGCCCCAGGACAGTAGTAGGTCCTGTCTACCAAGCGCTGGACATGTTTGCTTGCACTGAAATAAGCCAACTCGACGACGAGGATGCGGGATAGGCATCGTCCACGTCGATGCGGGAAAATTGATTTAACTAAAAAGATAGCAACAAGTTCTTACTAACTAGTTCTATTAATTCAACTAGTTCTTACTAAAAATAAACTTACTATAAATAAAAATATTCTAGTACCTAATTAGTACCTAGTCCTTACTAACTAATTAGTACCTAAGAACTACTGCCCTAAGTACCATCTAATTTGATGAACCTATAGGGGTGTAAAGTGGTAGCGGATATTCCAATTATCCAACTATAAAGTGAAATAAGTTGTCAAATTTTACTCGTTTTATGATTTATCTTAGAAATTTGATTCGTTTCCACCCTTACATGAACCCTAACTCATTTGAGCCGCATCCGCATCCGATTCGTTTCCACCCTAACTAATTTGATGGAGGTAGAAACCCTAGGAAGAGGTAGGGGAGAGGGAGGAGCAGGCGTGCTCACCTCGGGTGCCTGCGACGAGGGAGGGGCAGGCGGCGTCGAGGTCGTGGTCGGGGCTCCGGGGCGGCGTTGAGGTCGGGGGGGCGGGGGCGGCGTCCGGGGCGGCGTTGAGGTCGGGGTCGGGGGCGGCGTCCCGGGCGGCGTTGAGGTCGGGGGCGAGGCCGGCGTTGAATCTGGGGTCGGGGGTGGCGTGGGGAGAGCGCGCGGCGGCCGAGGGGCGACGGCGGTGGCGAGAGTGGAGTTGATTTGGGGGATTAAGTGGCCGTGGGGAAGGACGAACCGCGTGGTTAAGTCAGAAGTACCAGTAGCGCGTTCCAGAAAGGGCGCTACTGCTACGTTAGCTACAGCGCATTCTAGAATACACGCTGCAGCTAAGGAGATTAGGAGTAGCGCTGGGCCATTATACGCGCTACTGCTAGGTTGGGCTAGCCATGTGCGCCCAGTTCAAACGTAGCAGCAGCGCTTTTCGCTAGTACGCGCTACTGCTAAAGTCATAGCAGTAGCGCAGTTTATTTACGCGCTCTGCTACTAAGTAGCAGCAGCGCTTGATTTTGTACAGCGCTACTGGTAAAATTCTGTGTATAGGCTTTTCCCTAGTAGTGAGAGTTATGGCGTGTCAAAGTATGCAAAAATTATCTAGGAGAGGGGAAGAAGTCAACCCAGATCTAGGGTTTCAGATCCAGACCCGATCGGCGGGTACTGTAGCGGCGGCGGATTCGAGGATGGCCGGCCGGAGTTGCGCCGGAGTTCGTCGGAGAGGGGACTTGCGGGCGTCGACGTCGAAGCGGCGCCGGCGGATGGCGTCGGTGCGGTGGAGAGGCAAGGAGGCGCGGTGCTGCGGTCCGGCGGGTCGGCGGGTGGCGGAGCTCGCCCGCGACGAGGACGGAAGGCGGCTCCGCGGCGGAGCAGCGAGGGAGGCGCAGGCGGCGATGGATCTGGGCGGCGGCGAAGACGGTTCGGGCCGCGGGGGCTCGGCTCGGGCTCCGCGGGCCTCGGGCGGCGCGGTGAAGTGGGCACCGGGCGGGGCGAATGACAGCCCGACATGTGGCGGCAGACGGGCGGAGCGGACGTGTCCGGCTGGACGGAATTTTGTCCGGCGGCGCGTGGAGAGGGAGGGGACTAGGGTTTGCCCGAAAATTTCGGGGGGAGATCTAATATAGAGGTAGAGGGAGCTAGGAGGCTCCAAATGAGGTGCGGTTTTTGGCCACGCGATCGTGATCGAATGGCCTAGGTGATGGAAGGGGTTTTGATGGGTTTTGGGCCACTTTGGAGAGGTGTTGGACTGCAACACACACGAGGCCTTTTCGGTCCCTCGGTTAACCGTTGGAGTATCAAACGAAGTCCAAATGGCACGAAACTTGACAGGCGGCCTACCGGTAGTAAACCAAGGCCGCATGACAAGTCTCGGTCCAATCCGAGAACGTTTAACACCCGCACACGAAAAGAGGTAGAAAGGGACACCGGAGGACATAGGAGCGCCGGAATGCAAAACGGACAACGGGGAAAATGCTCGGATGCATGAGACGAACACGTATGCAAATGCAATGCACATGATGACATGATAAGAGATGCATGACAAAGACAAAGCACACGAAGACAAAAACCCTACAACGAGGAAATAACATAACTTAGTGCCGGAAATGGCAAGAGTTGGAATACAAATATGGCAGGTTACATACGGGGTGTTACATCGACGCCCTGCAATATTCGCTTTAACGGAACTTAGGACTTGAGGGAGTCCTGGATTAGGGGGTCTCCGGATAGCCGGACTGTCTCCATTGGCCGGACTATCAGAGTATGAAGATACAAGATTGAAGACTTCGTCTCGTGTCCGGATGGGACTCTACTTTGCGTGGAAGGCAAGCTGGGCAATACGAATATGGATATCTCCTCCTTTGTAACCGACCTTGTGTAACCCTAACCCTCTCCGATGTGTATATAAACCGAAGGGTTTTAGTCCGTAGGACAACAACCATAACATACAATCATACCATAGGCTAGCTTCTAGGGTTTAGCCTCTCTGATCTCGTGGTAGATCTACTCTTGTACTACCCATATCATCAATATCAATCAAGCAGGACGTAGGGTTTTACCTCCATCAAGTGGGCCCGAACCTGGGTAAAACATCGTGTCCCCTGCCTCCTGTTACCATCCGGCCTAGACGCACAGTTCGGGACCCCCTACCCGAGATCCGCCGGTTTTGACACCGACATTGGTGCTTTCATTTAGAGTTCCTCTGTGTCGTCGCCGTTAGGCTTGATGGCTCCTACTATCATTGATAGCGATGCGGTCCAGGGTGAGACTTTTCTCCCTGGACAGATCTTCATATTCGGCGGCTTTGCATTGCGGGCTAATTCGCTTGGCCATCTGGAGCAGATTGAAAGCTATGCCCCTGGCCATCAGGTCAGATTTGGAAGTTTGAACTACACAGCCGACATCCGCGGAGACTTGATCTTCGACGGATTCGAGCCACAGCCGGGCGCGCCGCACTGTCGCGATGGTTATGACCTAGCTCTGCCGCCGAACAGTACCGACATTCTAAATTCACTAAGGTCTCTCTCTTTGTCAGGAGAGCCCTGGCCGGATTATGGCCAACAGGATTGGGATGCGGATGACGAAGAAATTCGACGCCCACCAACCACCCACTTCGTAGCCACTGTCGATGATTTAACCAACATGCTCGACTTCGACTCCGAAGACATCGACGGTATGGACGACGATGTAGGAGACGAACATGAACCGGCACCTATAGGGCACTGGAAAGCCACCTCGTCATATGACATATACATGGTGGATACACCCAAAGAAGGCAATGGCGATGGGATAGCGGAGGATGACCCCTCCAAGAAGCAACCCAAACGACGGTCAGCGGCGCCGCTCTAAGTCCCGCCAAAGCAAAAGTGGTGATACCGGCACAGAAGATAATAACACTCTAGATAGTGCCGAAGAAAACAACAAACCCCTCCAGCAAGATTTAGAGCAGGAGGATGGAGGAGCCAGCTCTCCTGAGAGAGCGGCAGACGGAGAGGAGGAGGATGACAATCGCATGCCCCCCTCCGAAGACGAGGCAAGCCTCAGCGACGATGAATTCACCGTACCAGAGGATCTCGTCGAACAAGAGCGCTTCAAGCGCCGGCTTATGGCCACGGCAAATAGCCTGAAGAAAAATCAGCAGCAGCTTCAAGCTGATCAAGATCTGCTAGCTGACAAATGGACTGAAGTCCTCGCGGCCGAGGAATATAAACTCGAGCGCCCCTCCAAGAGTTACCCAAGGCACGGATTACTACCCCGATTGGAGGAAGAAGCGTATGATACGGCTGATCGGCCACCTTGTGGCCGCGATAGAGAGGCATTCCAGCCAAAAGCTCAGCCTCCACCCAACGCCATTCAAATAAAAAGGCATGAGGAGATACGCCAGACCTGCGAGACATATTGGAGGACAAGGCAAAGCATACAAGATCGATCTACGGATCACGAGGGCGCACCACTCTGCGAGACGACAAACGTCACGCCGGATACAGTAAAAGCAAATCCGGCCGGGCCGAACACAACGGGCAAGACCCATTCGAGCTGCGTCGTGATATAGCCCAATACAGAGGCGCCGCACACCCCTTATGCTTCACAGACGAAGTAATGGAACATCAATTCCCAGAAGGTTTCAAACCTTTAAATATTGAATCATACGACAGCACAACAGATCCCGCAGTATGGATTGAGGACTTCCTCCTCCACATCCACATGGCCCGTGGCGATGACTTACACGCCATCAAATACCTCCCACTAAAGCTCAAAGGACCAGCGCGACATTGGCTTAATAACTTGCCAGCGGACTCCATTAGCTGTTGGGAAGATCTGGAAGCCGCATTCCTCGACAACTTTCAGGGCACTTATGTGCGACCACCAGACGCCGATGATTTGATCCACATAATTCAGCAGCCAGAAGAGTCGGCCAGGAAATTTTGGACTCGGTTCCTTACAAAGAAAAATCAAATCGTCGACTGTCCGGATGCGAAGGCCTTAGCGGCTTTCAAGCACAACATCCGAGACGAGTGGCTAGCCCAGCACCTTGGTCAGGAAAAGCTGAAATGTATGGCAGCTCTCACGGCGCTCATGACCCGCTTTTGTGTGGGAGAAGACAGCTGGCTGGCTCGCAGTAATAACATATCAAAGAACCATGGTACCTCAGATACCAAGGACGGCAATAGCAGGTCACGTCACAACAAGCATAAGCTCCGCATTAACAACGAAAATACTAAGGATACGGCAGTCAATGCCGTATTCAAAGGCTCTAAACCCGGTCATCGAAAAAGCCATTCAAACAAAGTACGCCGGGTCCGTCCAGCTTGGACCGTATACTCGATCGCTCATGTCAAATACACGGCACCCCAGACAAGCCAGCCAATCACACCAACAGGGATTGTTGGGTGTTCAAGCAGGCCGGCAAGTTAATTGCCGAAAACAAGGACAAGGGGCCGCATAGTGATGACGAGGAGGAGCCCCGGCAGCCGCACACTAGAGGACAGAAGAGGTTTCCCCCGCAAGTGCGGATGGTGAACATGATATACGCAACCCACATCCTCAAGAGGGAGCGGAAGCGTGCGCTCAGGGACGTATATGCGTTGGAGCCAGTCGCCCCAAAGTTCAACCCTTGGTCCTCCTGTCCGATCACCTTCGATCACAGGGACTACCCTACTAGTATCCGTCATGGCAGATTCACCGCACTGGTCCTAGACCCAATCATCGACGGATTTCACCTCACTCGAGTCCTTTATGGACGGCGGCAGCAGCCTGAACCTACTTTATCAGGACACAGTGCGCAAAATGGGTGTAGACCCCTCAAGGATCAAACCCACAAAAACGACCTTTAAGGGCGTCATTCCAGGTGTAGAGGCCCATTGCACATGCTCCATTACACTGGAAGTGGTCTTCAGATCCCCGGATAACTTCCGAAGCGAAGATTTAATCTTCGATATAGTCCCGTTCCGCAGTGGTTATCACGCGCTGCTCGGGCGAACCGCATTTGCTAGATTCAATGCGGTACTGCATTATGCATACCTCAAGCTCAAGATGCCAGGACCTCGCAGAGTTATTACAGTCAATGGAAACACAGAGCGCTCTCTCTGAACAGAGGAGCACACCGCAGCCCTCGCAGCAGAAACGCAAAGCAGCCTTTCAAGGCAATCAACCAGTTCGGCGCTTCACAGCCCGGACACCTTCAAGTGTGCTCGGGGCAATCGGTAAATAGACCTCCTGGCGCGATCTGAGCTCGCGTAGCAATATGGCGGCCACCCCAATCCCAACCCAGCAGCGAAACTCATGCCGCGCGTACATAATTACGCATTAAAAATACCATGGGAACAGGTAGGGAGGGGGCACAACTGCGGCACGCCCCAAGACGCGGCCTAAACCTCACTAGGGGCTTCCCGTTCGGTTATTTTTTCTTTTTCTTTCAGGACCTTAATCTCTGGAAACACTGTCCAGCAGCACTATTGCCAAACACATGATGCAACAACCAAGGAGGCAGACAGCTACGTTATACCACGGAATTCCCAGGTTGATTACAGTAACGAGTGAAATATTCAATTTAATATCATTCCTCAGCTTGCCCTTGGCAGGGACATAGTCCTACTCTTTGCTTATCGCACTATCTGTATCACTCTGCTTTAACGCAATTTTTTAATAAATAGTGCATGACATTACGACTATTATTGCATTCTTGTTATATATATATATATGTGTGTTCATTAATGACGCCTTGCAACCGTACACTTTGGTACGGCCAATACACCAGGGGCTTACGTACCCCACAATATGGTGTGAAAAGTCAGAACACTTTCACAAGTGTGGCACCCCGAACTTATAGCATTATATGCATCAGCTCCGAATCATGTCTTTGGTCAAATGTTGGGTTTGCCCGGCTCCTATGTTTTGGTACCTTACGTTCCGCTCTATCGGCTAAGGTAGCGCTAGGAGAACTACTGTGATTGTGGCCCGGTTCTGCCGGGCTTAGCACCTCAGTAGAGAAAGCTAAAACTGACTGTCATGATAAGGCGAGAGACTGGTCGCTGTTCGGCGAGGTTTTTCGAGTCCCTAAAGACTTATGCCGCTTAGGGTGAGGGGCCGGCCCTGTCCGGCTTACAGGCGTGTATCGCGCCCTGAATTCGGCCTTCCAAATACCAGGGGCTTCGCCGAAATTTAAAATTATAGAATTCTATGGCTATGTGAGAGTGATAAAGCATTATTAGTCTGGTTGCCTTGTTCATTGTGCTGAGCACCTCCCTCGAAGGACCCAAACATGGGAACAAGAGTGCTCAGATTTATCCCGAACACCCCAGCACTGTGGCATGGGGGGCAGAAGCCGAGGACTAGCCATCTCTCAGATTGGATAAACAGCCAAACAGAAGGTAATATTTTAAATTTCAACAAGCGTTGCATAGCGCATATGAAACGAGTTTTCATACATACAGGATAAAACGAGCAAGTCTCATTCAAATATTACATCTTTTGAACACTCGTCCGCGATGAGACGGGCACCCGGCAGAACACCCTCGTAGTACATCTCGGGGTGGCGGTGCTCCTTGCCCTCTGGCGGCCCCTCCTTGATCAGCTTCACGGCGTCTAGCTTGACCCACTGCAATTTCACACGGGTGAAAGCCCGGCGTGCACCTTCAATGCAAACAGATCGCTTGACGACCTCCAACCGCGGGCAGGCATCCACAAGCCGCCTGACCAGGCTGAAGAAGCTGTTCGGAAGGGCGTCGCTAGGCCACAGCCGGACTATAAAGCTCTTCATGGCCTGATCGGCCGCCTTATGTAGCTCGACCATCTGCTTCAGCTGGTCGCTCATTGGCACCGGATGTTCGGCCTCAGCATACTGAGACCAGAACAGCTTCTCCGTCGAGCTTCCGTCCTTGGCCTGGTAAAATTGTGCGGCATCGGACACACTGCGGGGCAAATCTGCGAATGCTCCTGAAGAGCTCCGGATCTGGGTAAGTAATCGGCAATTTACTTTTACATGCTTGCTTTGCATATAGAAAGCCTTACCCGCCGCTATCTTATTCATCGCGTCGATCTCTTGGAGGGCCTTTTGGGCTTCGGCCTTGGCACTTTTTACACTCTCGAGGGCCGCGGCAAGCTCAGACTCCCGCGTCTTGGAGTCAAGCTCCAACGCCTCATGCTTCGCCACAAGAGCCTGGAGCTCTTGCTGCACCTCGCCCACCCGAGCCTCGTGCTTCTCTCGCTCGGTGTGCTCCTTGGCCGCTTTATCTTCGGCCTTGGTTAGCGCTTGCTTCAGGGTCGCCACCTCGGTCGTGGCCTCTGGCAAACATACGATGATCCTGTCATTTTGCAATCGCGTCCTCTTTTATATATACATATCTATAGATAGGGTATTACTTACACTTGTTCTCCTCGAGCTGCCTCTTGGCAAGGCCGAGCTCTTTCCTGGACCCCTCGAGGTCCTGCTTCAGTACAACGACCTCCGCAGTCAGTGCGGCGGACGCCAGCAGTGAAGCCTGCATATGCATATTGACACACTTATATTAGACTCCTACGATATTATTTGATCCTCTGTTCGGCTTTTCATTGTGAACACCGAACAAAGCATCAGGGGCTACTGTCTATGTAGTAATATTTCTACTACATTTTAAAACACTAACCTCGAAGCCTATTAGAAGGTTGGCACAGGCTTCAGTCAATCCGCTCTTGACGGACTGAACCTTCTGGATCATCGCACTCATGATAGTGCGGTGCTCCTCGTCGATGGAAGCGCTGTGAAGCGCTTCCAGCAGATTGTCCGGCGCCTCTGGATGGACAGAGGTCACCGGCACAAGCGTCTTGCCCCTCTTAGAAGGAGGCTGCCTGCCCGAGCCTGGAAACGCTGGAGGTTCCGGCACGGTGTTCGGCTGAGGACCGAACTCGGAGCTCTCAGGGGCCCCGTCCCCTCGGCTCCCGAAGTCCGGAAGGTCGCCTTGAGGCGCCTTCGGGACTGTCTCCCCTCGATTCGGTGCCTCTTGAGACAACACCTCGGCGTCGTCGGCAGGATGAGGGGAGGTGGCGGTCAGGACTGGATCGCTATCCATGTCCGACGAGCCCAAGGAGCCGTCCGATGATACCTCGATATTGGCTCGTGGCTGCCTGCATAATTATGTTCGGCGATTAGGGAAAACAGTGTGACAAAGGAATTCCATGAGTTACTCTGGTATCCGAATACTTACGATCTCCCCGGGGGCTTGGCCCTAGGCAACCACTCGTCTTCGCCTTCGTCGGCGGCGGTGGAACTGTCCGGAAGGAGAGTCCTTCCCTTCTTGGACCCTCCAGCCTCCCCAGTTGGGACGGCCTTCCTTTTCCTGTCTCCCCCAGTCGGTGGGGGAGCATCTTCTTCTTCTTCCTCGTCTTCGGGGGAAGATTGCACCGCAGAGTCATCGGACGGTGAGTCCGACGACGCCTAGCGTCGGGAACTCTTTCGGGTTCCCTTGGCCTTCTTGGTCTTCTCCGGCACCATATAAGGTGCCGGAGTCAACATCTTCGCCAAAAGAGCGTCTGCGGGGCCTTCGGGCAAAGGGGCCAGATAGTCGATCTGTCCGGCCATCTTCTGCCAGTCCTGTCAAAGGTACGGGAGTTTAGATCCCGCATAGAGTCAATCTTTAAAAAAATAAGTATCCTGTGAAAGGTAAAGTAGCTTACCGCACTGGCTTGGTGCTTCGCGCTGAATCCGCGATCCTCAGTAATAGGAGGGGGGACCTCGGCACTTTTGAACAGCACCCTCCAGGCATCTTCATGAGTCGTGTCGAAGAGCCTGTTCAGAGTTCGGTGCTGCGCCGGGTCGAACTCCCACAAGTTGAACTCCCGTTGTTGGCACGGGAGGATCCGTCGGATGAGCATAACTTGGACTATGTTGACAAGCTTGAGCTTCTTGTTCACCATGTTTTGAATACATGTTTGGAGTCCGGTCAGCTCGTCCGAACTACCCCGGGACAGGCCCTTCTCTTTCCAGGAGGTGAGCCGCGTGGGGATGCCAGATCGGAACTCAGGGGCCGCTGCCCATACAGGGTCGCGTGGCTCGGTGATGTAGAACCACCCCGATTGCCACCCCTTTATGGTTTCCACAAAGGAGCCCTCGAGCCATGTTACGTTGGGCATCTTGCCCACCATGGCGCCTCCGCACTCCGCCTGGCGGCCGCCCACCACCTTCGGCTTGACATTGAAGGTCTTCAGCCATAAGCCAAAGTGGGGCTTGATGCGGAGGAAGGCCTCGCACACGACGATAAACGCCGAGATGTTGAGGATGAATTTCGGAGCCAGATCATGGAAATCTAGGCCGTAATAGAACATGAGCCCCCAGACGAATGGATGGAGAGGGAATCCCAGTCCGCGGAGGAAATGGGTGAGGAATCCTACCCTCTCATGGGGCCTGGGGGTGGGGATGAGCTGCCCCTCATCTGGGAGCCGGTGTGCGATGTCGTCAGGCAGCTATCCGGCTCTCTTCAGTTTCTTGATGTCTCCCTCCGTGACGGAGGAGACCATCCACCTACCTCCCGCTCCGGACATGGTTGGAGAAGGTTGAGGTGGGAAGTGTGGACTTGGGCGCTAGAGCTCAAGTGTGCGAAGACGGATGAGCAAAGGAGGAAGAAGGCGTGGATAGAAAGGTGAATCCTTATCCCTTTATATGGGCGGACGAAGCTAAGCGTCCCCACTTGCCTGGTAAAACTCGCTTATCCCCCAAGCGCCGCAATTGATGGCGCGGTTGGGTTACCCATGCCCGTATTGATGAGAATCCCGTAATAAGGGGACACGATCTCTACTTTGACAAGACGTGTCGAAAAACTGCCTCGCGTTATGTGCGGGGCTGGTTGAAGGAAACGGTTCGAATAATCACCGGGCCATGACATAACGTCGCGCTTCCAAAACAAGCCAGCAAATTAGATCTGCGAAAATATTATTCTCTCTATGATGGAATGTGGAACTTATTTTGCAGGGTCGGACACTATCCTCGTATTCAAATTCTTCTGTGATGTATTCGGAGAAGGAACCCGCCTTGCAATGCCGAAGACAATACTGCGCGCCGGACTCATCATCATTGAAGCCTGGTTTAGGGGCTACTGAGGGAGTCCTGGATTAGGGGGTCTCCGGATAGCCGGACTATCTCCATTGGCCGGACTATCAGACTATGAAGATACAAGATTGAAGACTTCGTCTCATGTCCGGATGGGACTCTACTTGGCGTGGAAGGCAAGCTGGGCAATACGAATATGGATATCTCCTCCTTTGTAACCGACCTTGTGTAACCCTAACCCTCTCCAGTGTCTATATAAACCGAAGGGTTTTAGTCCGTAGGACAACAACCATAACATACAATCATACCATATGCTAGCTTCTAGGGTTTAGCCTCTCTGATCTCGTGGTAGATCTACTCTTGTACTACCCATATCATCAATATCAATCAAGCAGGACGTAGGGTTTTACCTCCATCAAGAGGGCCCGAACCTGGGTGAAACATTGTGTCCCCTGCCTCCTGTTACCATCCGGCCTAGACGCACAGTTCGGGACCCCCTACCTGAGATCCGCCAGTTTTGACACCGTCAGGACTCGTCTCCGGCTATAAGTTCCGGACTGTGTACCCCCGCGGACACCGAGCTAGATCAGTTATCGATCTTTGAGTTCAACGCCGCTGACATTTTCCAGCACTCGCCTTTGGGTGTCGTGCTAAAATCTATAAAGAATCTGTCCTTGGAGAAGGACTCACAGCCGAACTATGTCCGGTTCGAGCTAGAGACGAATGATGAGGAATTTTTCTTCCCACCCGCCACCCACTTCATAGCCACCGTCGATGACTTAACCAACGTGCTTGACTATGGCTCTGAAGACATCGACGGTATGGACGACGATGCCGACAAGGAGCAAGGCCAAGACCCGCCATTCACTTGACGTTGGACGGCTACCTCTTCATACGACGTGTACATGGTTGATACACCTAAAGGATCTGGCGACGACAAAGAAGAGCCAGATGCGAATAAAACCTCCGAGACACAGTCCAAGCGCCAGCGGCCCAAACGCCGCCCCAAGCCCCGCCGCTGAAAGGACGACAACACTGGCACCGGAGAAAGTAGTACTCCAGGCGCCAAAAACAATGAAGACCCTGTCGGGGCTACATCCGAACAGGAACACGACAGCAGGCAAGACAACCCTCACGAACAGGCCATAGAAGATGACTCGGAGGATGATAGGTACCGTCCACCCTCAGAGGAGGAGACAAGCCTTGGCAACGAATACTTCATCATGCCTGAGGATCCTCTTGAGCAAGAGCGCTTTAAGTTTCAGCTCATAGCCACTACAAGGAGCCTGAAAAAGAAACAACAACAACTTCAAGCTGAACAAGACCTGCTCGTCGACAGATGGGCTGATGTCCTGACAGCCGAGGAATACGTCCTTAACCGCCCAGCCAAGAGCTACCCGAAACGCAGACTGCTACCTCAATTCGATGAGGAGGCGCCGGAGAACATATCTCCCTCGCGTAATGTGGACCGACCACCACGTGGTCGGGACAGGGTGGCTGAACGGCCACCCTGTGGTCGGGATAAAGCGACAACTCAGGCCAAACAGCAGCCCGCCCCACTACCTCGCAAAAACAGGGGCAGGCTAGCTCGGGACCATACATACGATCTTCGGCAGGAATTGGACAATAGAGCAGGACACAACAGATCTATATACGGATCACGAGGATGTTTCCATACTCGGGACGACAGCTACCTATTCGAACGTGACAAACTTAATCACAACCGGGCCGATAACCATAGACGGACATCGTCGGAGATACGCCGTGACGCGGCCCGCTATAGAGGTGTCACGCACCCTCTCTGCTTCACAGACAAGGTGCTGGATCATGAATTCCCCGAGGGGTTCAAGCCTATCAATATTGAATCATACAACAGAACAACCGACCCCGCAGTATGGATCGAAGATTTTATTCTTCACATACACATGGCCCGAGGAGATGACCTCCATGCCATCAAATACCTCCCATTAAAGCTCAAAGGACCAGCTCGACACTGGATAAATAGTCTGCCTGAGAACTCCATCGGCAGCTGGGAGGACTTGGAAGAGGCCTTCCTCGACAACTTCCAGGGTACATATGTCCGGCCACCCGATGCCGATGACTTAAGCCACATAGTTCAACAATCCGGAGAATCAGCCAGAAAATTCTGGACTAGGTTCCTAACCAAAAAGAACCAAATCGTCAATTGTCCGGACGCTGAAGCCCTAGCGGCCTTTAAGCATAGCATCCGTGATGAATGGCTTGTCTGCCACCTCGGACAGGAAAAGCCGAGATCCATGGCAGCCCTCACGACACTCATGACCCGCTTTTGCGTGGGAGAGGATAGTTGGCTGGCTCACAGTACAAACACAGCCAACGAAACAGGCCCCTCCGAGGCCAAAAACAGCATCGACAAGCTCCGCTGCAATAGACACAAACGCCGAAGCAATGTCGATAACGCCGATGACACTACAGCTCACGCCGGATTCAGTGGCTCCAAGTCTGGCCAGAAAAAGAAGCCCTATAAAAGGAGCAGCGAAGGACCATCCAGCTTGGACCGCATACTCGATCGTCCTTACCAGATACATGGCACCCCAGACAAACCGGCCAACCATACTAACCGAGATTGCCGGGTCTTTAAACAAGCCAGCAAGGTCAACAACAGAAACAAGGAAGGAGAATCACAGAGCGAGGACGATGACGAGGAGCCCCGGCAGCCGAACACTAGGGAGCAAAAGAAATTTCCCCCTCAAGTCAAAACAGTGAACATGATATAGGCTACACACATCCCCAAAAGGGAGCGCAAGCGCGCACTTAGGGACGTCTATGCGTTAGAGCCAGTCGCCCCGAAATTCAATCTGTGGTTGTCATTTCCGATCACCTTTGACCGCCGAGATCATCCAACCAGTATCCGCCACAGCGGTTCAGCCGCACTGGTCCTCGACCCAATCATCGACGGATTTCACCTGACATGGGTCCTAATGGACGGTGGTAGCAGCCTCAACCTGCTCTATCAAGATACAGTACGTAAAATGAGCATCGACCCCTCACGGGTCAAGCCCACGAAGACTACCTTTAAAGGAGTCATACCAGGCGTAGAGGCCCGTTGTATGGGCTCAATAAGGCTGGAGGTAGTATTTGGTTCCCCAGATAACTTCTGAAGCGAAGAACTAATCTTTGATACCGTCCCATTTCGCAGCGGCTATCACGCCCTGCTCGGACGAACCGCATTCGCTAGATTCAACGCGGTGCCACATTACGCTTATCTCAAGCTCAAGATGCCCGGCCCACATGGCATCATTACAGTAAATGGAAACACGGAACGCTCCCTCCGTATAGAGAAGCACACTGCCGCCCTAGCAGCAGAAGTACAGAGCGGCCTTCTCAAGCAGCATTATAATCCGGCTGTCGAGCCCCTGGACATCATCAAGAGGGTCCGGACCACACTGAAGTACGACAGCTCAGCTCGTCAAGAGCCGAATTAGCAATTTGACCTCCATCCTAGCCCCGATGAGGCAATGGCACTAATACTGCGCGTACATAAACTACGCACTCAAAACCCCATGGGAATTGATGGAGGCATAACTCGTTCACGATCCACTGTACGGCTCGACCGACCCTGGGATTCGCATGCTTTTACTTTTTTTACGGGTTTTCTTCTCTTTTGGAGGTCTATGCGGACAACCCGCTTGCAGAACACACCAAGGAGGCAAGGAGCTCTGGCTTACAAGGGAATCCCCAGGTGGTCTCTACTAAATCGATTGCGATGCTTGCTTTTCATACTCGCACGTAGCTCGCCCTTGGTTGCGGCATGTTAAATAGCCCTACTTGCTTATCGCATTACTTGTACAAAGTACGCCTTGACGTACTAGTTACATCACAATGGTGAATACACGGTAGCGTCAACTTATTATTTCATTTGTCCGTTTACTCACCTCGGTATTAATTACTCACTGCACACGTACACAATGGTACGTATTACTATGCCAGGGGCTTCATTACACCCAACACTACGACAATAAAAAGTCCGAACACTTTTATAGTATAGTTCGGCACCCCGAACTTATAGCATTATATGCATCGGCTCCGAATCATGTCTTTGGTCAATAGTTGGGCTGCCCGGCTCCTGTGCTTTCTACCTTACGTTCCTCTATATCGGCTAGGGTAGCAAAGGGAGAACTACTACGATTGTGTCCCGGTTCTTCCGGACGAGCACCTCAGTAGAGAAAGCCGAAAACTGACTGCCATGATGCGGCGAGAGCCGGTCATCTGTTCAAGAGGTTCCAAATCGTTAGAGATTCTTTTCCGCTTCTTGCGAAGAATCGGTTCCCCCGATTAGGCGTGCATAGCGCCCCTAGTTCGGTCTTCCGAATACCAGGGGCTTCGCCAATTTTCTTAATTGTCAAACTCCTATGGCTAAGTGAGGGCAGTAAAGGCCGCATAGTCTGATTGCCTTGTTCATTGCGCTAAACACCTCCTTAAAGGACCAGAATGTGGAGTAAAGAGTGTTTGGATTTATCCTGAACACCCCCGTACTATCTACGTGGGGGCAGAAGCCGACGACTGGTCAACCCTCAGAGTTAATAAACGGCCACACAGGAGGTAAATTTAAATCATAAGCATTATACTACATAACACCATTGTTCCATATTACAGGGCAAGGTAATACACATGTCCTCATGGGAATACGATATCCTTCGAACATTGCTCCGCCACAAGGCGTGACCCCTCCAGGACACCATCAAAATAGTGCTCGGGCCGACGATGCTCCTTGCCCTCCGGCGGCCTCTTGATAACCCACAAGTATAGGGGATCACAACAGTTTTCGATAAGTAAGAGTGTCGAACCCAACAAGGAGCTAAAGGTAGAACAAATATTCCCTCAAATTCTATCGACCACCGATACAACTCTACGCACGCTTGACGTTCGCTTTACCTAGAACAAGTATGAAACTAGAAGTACTTTGTAGGTGTTTTTGGATAGGTTTGCAAGATAATAAAGAGCAAGTAAATAAAAAGTAGGGGCTGTTTAGATAAAGACACAACTAAGTTAGTTTTAGTAGAGAGCTTTTTGTTACGATAAAGTTATTTGTCCCTAGGCAACCTATAACTAGACCGGTAATCATTATTGCAATTTTATATGAGGGAGAGGCATAAGCTAACATACTTTCTCTACTTGGATCATATGCACTTATGATTGGAACTCTAGAAAGCATCCGCAACTACTAAAGATCATTAAGGTAAAACCCAACCATAGCATTAAAGTATCAAGTCCTCTTTATCCCATACGCAACAACCCCCTTACTCGGGTTTGTGTTTCAGTCACTCACGCAACCCACTATAAGCGAATCATGAACGTATTGCAACACCCTACAGCAGGGATCCCTCACGCTTGCGCGACACGGAGAGCACCATAGGACAGCACCGATAATAAATCATGCAACTCAAACTAATCTTGATCATCAAATAGCCTGTAGGACAAACGGATCTACTCAAACATCATAGGATAGCCATACATCATTGGGAAATAATATATAGCGTTGAGTACCATGTTTAAGTATAGATTAGAGCGGGTAAGAGAGAGGTTACACCGCTGCATAGAGGGGGGAAGAGTTGGTCATGATGGCGGTGAAGTTGTTGGTGAAGATTGCGGTGATGATATGGCCCCCGGTGGCACTCCGGTGCCACCGGAAGCGAGGGGGAGAGAGCCCCCCTCCTTCTTCTTCCTTGACCTCCTCCCTAGATGGGAGAAGGGTTTCCCCTCTGGTCCATGGCCTCCATGGCATGGGAGGGGCGGGAGCCCCGCGAGATTGGATCTGTCTCTCTGTCTCTCTCTGTTTCTGTGTTCTCAGATTCTACCCTTTCACCATTTCTTATATTCCCGGAGATCCTTAACTCCGATTGGGCTGAAATTTTAACAAAATCTCTATCCAGATATTAGATTTCTTGCGGCGAAAGAAGGGCATCAACCGCCTTACGGGGTGGCCACGAGGGTCAGGGGCGCGCCCCCTGCCTCGTGGGCCCCTCGAGCATCGTCTCGCGTGGATTTTTATTCCCAAAAATCATATATATTCCAAAAAAATCTCCGTCAGTTTTTATTCCGTTTGGACTCCGTTTGATATGGATATTCTGCGAAACAAAAAACATGCAACAAACAGGAACTGGCACTGGGCACTGGATCAATATGTTAGTCCCAAAAATAGTATAAAAGTTGCCAAAAATATATGAAAGTTGTAGAATATTGGGATGGAACAATCAAAAATTATAGATACGACGGAGACGTATCAGCATCCCCAAGCTTAATTCCTGCTCGTCCTCGAGTAGGTAAATGATAAAAAAGATAATTTTTGATGTGGAATGCTACCTAGCATAATCTTGATCACATATCTAATCATGGCATGAATATTAAGACACGAATGATTCAAAGCAATAGCCTATCATTTGACATAAAAACAATAATAATTCAAGCCTACTAATAAAGCAATCATGTCTTTTCAAAATAACAAGGCCAAAGAAAGTTATCCCTACAAAATCATATAGTCTGGCTATGCTCCATCTTCACCACACAAAATATTCACATCATGCACAACCCCGATGACAAGCCGAGCAATTGGTTCATACTTTTTAACGCGCTTCAACATTTTCAACCCTCACGCAATACATGAGCGTGAGCCATGGATATAGCACTATAGGTGGAATAGAATGGTGGTTGTGGAGAAGACAAAAAGGAGAAGATAGTCTCACATCAACTAGGCGTATCAACGGGCTATGGAGATGCCCATCAATAGATATCAATGTGAGTGAGTAGGGATTTCCATGCAACGGATGCACTAGAGCTATAAGTATATGAAAGCTCAAACTGAAACTAAGTGGGTGTGCATCCAACTTGCTTGCTCATGAAGACCTAGGGCATTTGAGGAAGCCCATCGTTGGAATATACAAGCCAATTTCTATAATGAAAATTCCCACTAGTATATGAAAGTGATAACTCAAGAGACTCTCTATATGAAGAACATGGTGCTACTTTGAAGCACAAGTGTGGAAAAAGGATAGTAGCATTGTCCCTTTTTATTTATATTATTTTTTGGGGCCTTCCTTTTTTTATTTGGCCTTTCTCCTTTTTTTATTTGGGCCTTCCCTTTTTTTATTTGGCCTTTCTTTTTTTTATTTGGGACAATACTCTATGAATGATGATCATCAAAATTTTATTTACTTACAACTCAATATTACAACTCGATATCTAGAACAAAGATATGACTCTATTTGAATGCCTCCGGCGGTGTACCGGAATGTGCAATGATCTAGCATAGCAATGACATCAAAAAATGGACAAGCCATAAAAACATCATGCTAGCTACCTTACGATCATGCAAAGCAATATGACAATGAATGCTCAAGTCATGTATATGATGATGATGGAGGTTGCATGGCAATATATCTCAGAATGGCTATGGAAATGCCATAATAGGTAGGTATGGTGGCTGTTTTGAGGAAGGTATATGGTGGGTTTATGCTACCGACGAAAGTTACGTGATACTAGAGAGGCTAGCAATGATGGAAGGGTGAGAGTGCGTATAATCCATGGACTCAACATTAGTCATAAAGAACTCACATACTTATTGCAAAAGTTTATTAGCCCTCGAAGCAAAGTACTACTACGCATGCCCCTAGGGGGATAGATTGGTAGGAAAAGACCATCGCTCGTCCCCGACCGCCACTCATAAGGAAGACAATCAATAAATACCTCATGCTCCGACTTCGTTACATAACGGTTCACCATACATGCATGCTACGGGAATCACAAACCTCAACACAAGTATTTCTACTAATCCACAACTACCCACTAGCAAGACTCTAATATCACCATCTTTATATCGCAAAACTATTCCAAGGAATCAAACATATCATATTCAGTGATCTACAAGTTTTATGTAGGATTTTATGACTAACCATGTGAATGACCAGTTCCTATCATCTCTCTAAATAGATATAAGTGAAGCAAGAGAGTTTAAATCTTTCTACAAAAGATATTCCCACGCTCTAGCAAATATAAGTGAAGCAAAAGAGCATTCTACAAATGGCGGTTTTCTATGTAAAGAGAAACAGGCAATCCAAACTTCAAATGATATAAGTGAAGCACATGAAGCATTCTATAAAGCCATACTCAAAAGATATAAGTGAAGTGCAAAGAGCATTCTATAAATCAACCAAGGACTATCTCATACCAGCATGGTGCATAAAATAAAAGTGAAAACTAAATGCAAAAGACGCTCCAAGATTGCACATATCGCATGAACGAAACGAATCCGAAAACATACCGATACTTGATGAAGAAAGAGGGGATGCCTTCCGGGGCATCCCCAAGCTTAGATGCTTGAGTCTCCTTGAATATTTACTTGGGGTGCCTCGGGCATCCCCAAGCTTGAGCTCTTTCCTCTCTTCCTTCTTCTCATATCGAGACCTTCTCGATCATCGAACACTTCATCCACACAAAACTTCAACAGAAAACTCGGTAAGATCCGTTAGTACAATAAAGCAAATCACTACTCTAAGTAATGTTTCAAACCAATTCATATTTTGTTTTTGCATTGTATCTACTGTAATATAACCTTTTCATGGCTTAATCCACTGATATGAATTCATCAAAACAAGCAAACTATGCATCAAAAACAGAATATGTCTAAAACAGAACAGTCTGTAATAATCTGAACATTCACCATACTTATGATACTTGAAAAATTCTACCAAAATTAGGAAAAATTAAAAATTTGTATATGAAGACAGTGCAAAAAGAATCAGAACCATCTGACGTTCCAGATAAAAATTTAAAATCGCGCACTACAGCCAAAGTTTCTGTCCTGCACCGTACAAACCATCAAGCAAAAGTAAACATCCTAAAGGCAAACCTTGGCACATTATTTTTATAATACAATGGAATTGTACAAGGGGATAATTATTTTTGTTGAAAAGTGTTTGTAATCGAGATTCACAAAGTTTCAGTGAGCATGAACAAAGTTCAAGGAGCTCTCCTACTTCAACAATGCTTGTCTTTCTCACTTTCACTTTCCTTTTTGAAAAAGTTTTGGATTTCCCTCTTTATTTTTGTTGTTTTAAAACTATATGAAAGCACTCAACAGAAATAAATGACTCCCTAAAACTTCCGGGTTGTCTCCCTGGTAGCGCTTTCTTTAAAGCCATTAAGCTAGGCATATAGTGCTCAAGTAGTGAATCCACCCGGATCCCAAGGTATATCAAAGCCAATTTTAATTAACAATGATTTATAATTTAGTAGTGAGCACAAAGTAACATATATCATGCAACAACAAATTCTAACTCTCTTCCTATGCATCGGCATGTCATAAAAGAACAATTCATGCACACAAAGTAAATGCCAATGCATAGCATAAGCAGTTTCTTGCAATTTTATCATATTGGAAACATAGAGAGGTGGAGATATAGTTCCTCTATCATAATAATTGCAAGTAGGAGCAGCAAGCACATGCATATTATATTCATCAAAATCATCATGTGCAATGGTAAAAGGCAACCCATCAATATAATCCTTAATAAGGGCAAACTTCTCCGATATAGTGTAGTCAGGAGAATTCAAAAAGATAATAGGACTATCATGTGTGGGTGCAATAGCAACAATTTCATGTTTAACATAAAGAACTATAGCAAGTTCATCTCCATAAGCATAATTCATATTGGCATCTTGGCCACAAGCATAGCAAGCATCACGAAAAAGTGATATTTCCAGAGAATCTACAGGATCATAACAATCATCATAACAATCATCCTTCGGTAAGGACGAAGGGAAATTAAACAATGTATGAGTTGAAGAATTACTCTCATTAGAAGGTGGGCACGGGTAGCTAATCCGCTCTTCCTCCTTTTGTTCTTCGCTCTCCTCCTCATCTTTTTCATCCAATGAGCTCACAGTTTCATCAATTTCTTCTTCCATAGACTCCTGCAAAATATTAGTCTCTTCTTGGACAGCGGGGTAGTCCTCAATGTATGGTTCAACATAGGCATTAGAAGCATAATTATCATAGCAATATCTAAGTATGTCAAAATTTTCAAATTTGTAAAGAATAGCATCATACGTTTCAATCAAAGAAGCAATTTCATAAGCACCCTTAAAAGCAACAAATTCTTCAATTTGTTGAACATCATAGTAACTATAAACACCTTTGGCATATGAATATACGATTCCATTATCACTAAACTCACATTGATAGGGAAGGTGTTTCTTAGGATTTTCAAAACAATAAGTAATATCATATATTTCGCATAAATTCCAAGCATAGCATTGCAAATGATGAATTTGACCCAGTAAAATTTTCCCTTTTTCAGATATTCGGTGTCGCACATAACAAGCATGATCATCTAAAGATTTGCCCTCAACTAAGCTAGTTTGGGTTTCAGCACGAGCACATAGGGATCGAAGATGATCCAAGTAATAGGCTTCAGCAGTGTGATAGATTTTGAGTGCTTCTTGAACCATTGGTTTAGTAGGTACAACTAATTTTTTTGGTAGTTTGCGTTTCCTACCCATAACTAAAGATAGAAAACAACTAAGAACAACAAATAAAAATTACTTAGTGATAAAGCAAACAAGCACACACGAGAATATTCACCCCACGCTATTGCTCCCCGGCAACAGCACCAGAAAAAGGTCTTGATAACCCACAAGTATCGGGGGTCGCAACAGTTTTTTATAAGTAAGAGTGTCGAACCCAACGAGGAGCTAAAGGCAGAACAAATATTCCCTCAAGTTCTATCGACCACTGATACAACTCTACGCACGCTTGGCGTTCGCTTTACCTAGAACAAGTATGAAACTAGAAGTACTTTGTAGGTGTTTTTGGTAGGTTTGCAAGATAATAAAGAGCAAGTAAATAAAAAGTAGGGGTTGTTTAGATAAAGACACAACTAAGTTAGTTTTAGTAGAGAACTTTTTGTTACAAGAAAGTTATTTGTCCCTAGGCAATCGATAACTAGGCCGGTAATCATTATTGCAATTTTATATGAGGGAGAGGCATAAGCTAACATACTTTCTCTACTTGGATCATATGCACTTATGATTGGAACTCTAGCAAGCATCCGCAACTACTAAAGACCATTAAGGTAAAACCCAACCATATCATTAAAGTATCAAGTCCTCTTTATCCCATACGCAACAACCTCCTTACTCGGGTTTGTGTTTCAGTCACTCACGCAACACACTATAAGCGAATCATGAACGTATTGCAACACCCTACAACGGGGATCCCTCACGCTTGCGCGACACGGAGAGCACCATAGGACAGCACCAACAATAGAACATGCAACTCAAACCAATCTTGATCATCAAATAGCCCGTAGGATAAAACGGATCTACTCAAACATCATAGGATAGCCATACATCATTGGGAAATAATATATAGCGTTGAGCACCATGTTTAAGTAGCAATTACAGCGGGTAAGAGAGAGGTTACACCGCTGCATACAGGGGGAAGAGTTGGTGATGATGGCGGTGAAGTTGTTGGTGAAGATTGTGGTGATGATGATAGCCCTCGGTGGCACTCCGGTGCCACCGGAAGCGAGGGGGAGAGAGCCCCCCTCCTCCTCCTCCTCCTCCTTCTTCTTCTTCTTCTTCTTCTTCTTCCTTGACCTCCTCCCTAGATGGGAGAAGGGTTTCCCCTCTGGTCCATGGCCTCCATGGCGTGGGAGGGGCGAGAGCCCCTCTGATATTGGATCTGTCTCTCTGTCTCTCTCTGTTTCTGCGTTCTCAGATTCTACACTTTCACCGTTTCTTATATTCTCGGAGATCCGTAACTCCGATTGGACTGAAATTTTAACACGATCTCTATCTGGATACTAGCTTTCTTGCGGCAAAATAAGGGCATCAACCGCCTTACGGGGTGGCCACAAGGGTCAGGGGCGCGCCTGCCCCCCTAGGGCGCGCCCCCTGCCTCGTGGGCCCCTCGAGCATCGTCCCGCGTGGATTTTTCTTCCCAAAAATGATATATATTCCAGAAAAATTCTCCATCGGTTTTTATTCCGTTTGGACTCCATTTGATATGGATATTCTGCAAAACAAAAAACATGCAACAAACAGGAACTGACACTGGGCACTGGATCAATATGTTAGTCCCAAAAATAGTATAAAAAGTTGCCAAAAGTATATGAAAGTTGTAGAATGTTGGGATGGAACAATAAAAAATTATAGATACGACGGAGACGTATCACGGCCCCTCAGTCATTAGCTTCTTGGCATCCAGCTTCGCCCAATGCGTCTTAACACGGGCAAAGGCCATACGCGCACCTTCAATACAGACTGACCGCTTCACAGCTTCAAGCCGCGGACAGGCACTCACAAGCCGATGCACAAGCCCGAAGTAGCTGCTGGGTATAGGATCGAAAGGCCACAGCCGGGCTATCAGGTCCTTCATGGCTAGCTCTGCCAACCTATGCAGCTCGACCAACTGCTTTAGCTGGTTGCTGAAGGGCACCAGATGTTTGGATCCCAGATATTGGGACCAGAATATCTTCTCCGTAGACATCCCTTCTTCGGCTCTATAATACTCGGCAGCATTTGACACACTGTGCGGCAGATCTTTAAACGCCCCTGGAAAATCCAAATTCAGGATAAGTACAAGGAACGTTTCTTCTACACACTTGCTATGCATGGTGAAAGATTTACCCGCCGTAATCTTCTTGGCCGCCTGAATTTTTTGGAGGGCGCTCTGGGCTTCTGCCCGTGCATCCTGCATGCTCTAGCGGGCCTTCGCTAATTCGGACTCTTGCACCTTACAATCGCGCTCCAAGGACTCAAACCTCTCTATCGCGCCCTGGAGCTATTGTTGCGCCTCGCCAACCCGGGCCTCGTGCTCCTCGCGCGAGGCGCGTTCCTTGACCGCTTTGTCCTCGGCCTCGGCTAGTGCCTTCTTAAGGGCTGCCACCTCGGTCGTGGCCACTAATAAAGTTTATGACACTTTAGTCCGACTGGACTACTCATTTTTTTGAAATGTACCCACAGGTTACTGCATACCTTGGCTATCTTCCAGCTGCTTCTTCACGAGGCCGAGCTCCTCCTTGGCCCGCTCCAGTTTCCGCTTCAGTCCGGAAACTTCCACAGCATGAGCAGTGGCAGCCTGCAGCGATACCTGCTTATTCACATAGACAACTCGTGTAAGACTCCTGTGATATTTATTCTCGACCCTCTATTTGGCTTTTCCTCCCGAACACCAAACAGAGCATCAGGGGCTACTGTCTATATGGTGATATTTTTCCTACAATCACATTACTCACCTCAAAGCCCGTTAGAAGGCTGGTGCAGGCTTCGGCTAGTCCACTTTTGATAAACTGAACATTCTCTATTACCGTGTCCACAAGGACACGATGCTCATCCACGATAGAGGCGCCTCGTAGAGCCCCCAACAGATTATCTGATGCCTCTAGTTGGATAGAGGTCACCAGTGGAACAGGCACATTCCCCCCTTGGGGGGATGCCGTTCGCTGGATCCTGGAGCCATGTAGATCTCCGGAATGGCATCCGGCTGAGGCCCGAAGGGAACTGGGGCCCCGTCACCAGTCCCCGTGGGGACTTTTTTCCCCATATGTCCGGCCGCCGAGGAGTCGTCCTGGGACGTCGCCCCGATGGTCTCCGGAATCTCCCCCCGGCCTAGGAAAGTCTTTTTGGACACCACCTCGTCATCACCCTTGGGTGAGATGGAATGAGCAGCTGGCGGAGACATGCTAGCCATCTCCTTCGAGTCCAGCGAATCCTCTGTCGAGGATCGCGGGGAGCCATCGCGTGCCGGACTGCAATGACAGGGTTTAAGATGTGTCAATACTACAAACCGAGAAGGCTAGATGTTTTTGATTCTGGTACTCACGAGGCGGCCCGAGGCTTGGTCTGACGAGGTCGCTCCGGACTGCTATCAACATCCCACGCAGAGTCCGCGAGGGAGCCTCTCCCCTCTTGGGCGCCTCTGCCTCCAAACTCGTGGAGGCCTCCCTTTTCTCCCTTCCTCCTGCAGGAGGGGAGTCGCCTCCCTCCTCGTCGTCATTGTCGGCGGCTGAGGGATCTGTCTCATCGCCAGACGAGATGACCAAGGTGCTCCTTCAGCGAAGCCCACTCCTGGCCCCCTTGGCCTTGGTTTTGACCTTCTTCTCCGGCACGTTGTAAGGCGCCGGAAATAGCATCTTCGTAAGGAGTGGGGTTTCTTCGTCTTCGGGCAGTGGAGCCGGACTATTAATCCGTCCCGCTAGGTCGACCCAGGCCTGAAAAAGAAATTGACAAGAAGGCTTAGTATCCTTCCTCGAAGTGTGTCCTTAACGACTATACCTTGATGGCTTACCGAACTGGCCTGACGCTTAAAGTTGAGCCCACGATCTTTGGTCAAGGGTGGCGGCGTCTCGCTGCCCTTGAAGAGCACCTTCCAGATATCTTCGTGCATCGTGCCGAAAAGCCTTAGCAGCGTCTGGTGCTCAGCCAAATCGAACTCCCACAAATAACAGGTCCGGCGCTGACATGGAAGGATCCGGCGTACAAGCATGACCTGGATCACATCAACGAGCTTGATCTTTCGGGTTATCATATTCTGGAGGCACGTTTGGAGCCCCATGATCTCTTCCAAAGATCCCCAGGTCAGGCCCTTCTCTTGCCAGGAGGTACGCCACATCGGGACTCCGAATCGGAATTTGGGAGTCGCCGCCCAGTTGGCGTCGTGCGGCTCGGTGATATAGAACCACCCCGATTGCCATCCCTTCACCGTCTCTACAAAGGAGCCTTTGAGACAGGTGGTATTGGGCATCTTACCCACCATGGCACCTCCGCAGTCGGCCTGTTGGCCGCGCACCACCTTTGGCTTTACATTAAAAGTATTCAGCCATAGGACACAGTGAGGTGGGATGCGGAGAAAGGCTTCGCACACAACTATGAATGCGGAGATATTGAGGATAAAGTTGGGGGCCAGATCGTGGAAGTCCAACCCATAGTAAAACATCAATCCACGAACAAATGGATGAAGAGGGAATCCCAACCCACGGACGAAGTGTGTGAGAAACACAACCCTCTCATGGGGCTCAGGGGTAGGGACGATTTGCCCTTTTGCCGGGAGTCAGTGAGCAATCTCCTTGGCTAGATAGTCGGCCTCCCGGAGCTCCGTGATGTCCTTCTTAATGGAGGAGGCCATCCACTTTCCTCCAGCTCCGGATCCGGACATGATTGGAGTGCCTTCTCGAACGAGGAAAAGCTAAAAGCTTGGGCACTAGAGCTCGAGTACAGAAGGACTGAAGATGAAGAAGGGTGTGGGTAAAGGGAGAGTGTCCTTATCCCCTTATAAAGGCCGCGAATATCAAGCGCCTCCCCACTCGTCCTAAAAACTCGCCTATTCCCGAGGGCTGTATAAATGGCACAGTTGGGTTACCCATGCCCGCATTGATGAGAATCCCGCGATAAGGGGACACGATCTCTGCTTTGACAAGACGTGCCAATGGTAACCGCGTCTCAAGACGTGGAGCGGCAGACGAAAAGCGGTTCGAAATTATGACCGAACAAACGTAATGTCGTGTTGTAAAAAGCTATCAGCGGATAGAACTCGCGTGAAAAAATATATTCTCTTTGCGGTTGTGTGTGGTATGTGACAGGTCCGGATACTATCGTCGCATCCGAAGACTATCTTGGAGTTCGGAGAAAGGGGAACCCGCCTTGCAATGCCGAAGACAATCAGCGCGCCGGACTCCTCGTCATTGAAAGCCAGGTTCAAGGGCTACTGAGGGAGTCCGGGACTAAGGGGTCCTCGGGCGTCCGGCTTGTTATCCATGGGCCGGACTGATGGGCTGTGAAGACATGAAGGCCGAAGACTGCACTATTTCTGGATTGGACTCTACTTGGCGTGGAAGGCAAGCTTGGCGACCGAAGATTCCTTCTTATGTAACCGACTCCATGTAAACCCTAGATCCCCTTGGTAGATCAACACATGTACTCATTACCATATTCATAGGCTAGGCTTCTAGGTTTTAGCCATTACGATCTCGTGGTAGATCAACTCTTGTAATACTCATATTCATCAAGATCAATCAAGCAGGAAGTAGGGTATTACCTCCGTAGAGAGGGCCCAAACCTGGGTAAACATCGTGTCCCCCGTCTCCTGTTACCATGGATCCTAGACGCACAGTTCGGGACCCCCTACCCGAGATCTGCCGGTTTTGACACCGACACTAACCATAGCAAGAAACATATGGATCCAAATCAGCCCCTTACGAAGCAACGCATAAACTAGGGTTTAAGCTTCTGTCATTCTAGCAACCCATCATCTACTTATTACTTCCCAATGCCTTCCTATAGGCCCAAACAATGGTGAAGTGTCATGTAGTCAACATTCACATGACACCACTAGAGGAAAGACAACATACGTCTCATCAAAATATCGAACGAATACCAAATTCACATGACTACTTATAGCAAGACTTCTCCCATGTCCTCGAGAACAAACGTAACTACTCACAAAGAATATTCATGTTCATAATCAGAGGGGTATTAATATGCATAATGGATCTGAACATATGATCTTCCACCAAGTAAACTAACTACCATCAACTACAAGGAGTAAACAACACTACTAGCAACCCACAGGTACCAATCTGAGGTTTGGATACAAAGATTGGATACAAGAGATGAACTAGGGTTTGAGATGAGATGGTGGTGGTGAAGATGTTGATGGAGATTGACCCCCTCCCGATGAGAGGATCGTTGGTGATGACGATGGTGATGATTTCCCCCTCCTGGAGGGAAGTTTCCCCGGCAGAACAGCTCCGCCGGAGCCCTGGATTGGTTCCGCCAAGGTTCCGCCTCATGGCGGCGGAGTTTCATCCCGTGAGCTAGCTTATGATTGTTTCCTCCACGAAAGACTTCATATAGCCAAACATGGGCATCAGAGGGCTGCCAGGGGGCCCACGAGGCAGGGGGCGCGCCCCCCACCCTTGTGGACGGTGGGTGGCCCCCTCTGGTACTTCTTTCACCCAATTTTTTTATATATTCTGAAATGTGCTCCCGTGAAGTTTCAGGACTTTTGGAGATGTGCAGAATATGTCTCTAATATTTGCTCCTTTTCCGGCCTAGAATTCCAGCTGCCGGCATTCCCCCTCTTCATGTAAACCTTCTAAAATAAGAGAGAATAGGCATAAATATTGTGGCATAATGTGTAATAACAACCCATAATGCAATAAATATTGATATAAAAGCATGATGCAAAATGGACGTATCACAACGTGCTTTTTCCCAAGGTGGGAAGTCAAGATGAAGTCCATGGCTACCTTGTTGACTTGATGGTTGCTATGAAGACCAAGGTGGGCTCTGGTGCAACGTTTGATGTGTCCAACTGGATGTGGCACGAGATGTACAACATGGTCATCTACAGGAAGGTCCCTATCTATGCTCTGTTTGTCATGTGCCTTCTGAACTCAGTTTGGGCTGTTCGCCGTCTTGGAGAGCTTCTCACCTCTCCGGATAACCTCATCGTGCATGAGGTCAAGCAGCTCAAGAAGAAGAAGCACGCCGAGCCTCGCTTTCCTTCCAATGATCCCAAGGATGTCTTTGCTACTTCAGATGATGAGGATCTTGAGCTGGGTCCCGGGGCCAAGCCCTCTTGGGTGACCAAGCTCACTGCCAAGGTGAATAGGACTTTTTGCCTCCAGACTGACATTCAGAAGAAGATGTATGAGGCCCATGCGAATGAGAAGCTTGCCAGGCGTCGTCAGGTTGCTATGATGAAGCACCTCAACATGCCTGTTCAGAGTGGCTCTGAGAAGAGCATCACCCCAGAGGAGCGGTGGATCTCTGCGCACGGCACTTGGTCTGATGATGAGGCTCCCCGCCAGCCCTCCACCTCCTTTGCTGCTGATGATGATACCATGGAGGACACAGATCGAGACGATGATGAGGAGTCTAATGATGATGAGGATTCAGATGCAGTCGAGGAGTCAGAGGAGGACGACTGAGCTCTGGGGTGCTAGCTTCGCTCTTTTCCTTTTTGGTGTCTTGATGCCAAAGGGGGAGAGAGTTCTATTAGGTCTTGGGATTTGCATGGGATTTGCTTTGTTTGGGTTTGTGTTTTGTTCTGTTGTGCATCGTGTTTGTGCTGAACTTTAGCTTGTGGACCTTGTTTATCTCGACTTGCATGGTGTGAGACATGCGCTCCTCTATTTTGTCACTATTGTTGTTAATGTCGTTATATATCTCTTATTATATGCTTATTGCTTCTCTTGTAGGAGTGGTGGGTCTATAAAATCTAGGGGGACTCTTGCCCCTAATGTGTGCACTTGCATTCCTATAGCAATATCAAATTAGGGCACACATCCAGGGGGAGTCCCGTCTATATTTTTTAGACCTCTCTCTTGCAAATCGTGTTGTTGTCATCATCCACCAAAAAGGGGGAGATTGTAAGGGCATTTCCCTACTTTATGTTTTGGATGATGATGACAACCCTTTGTTGGTCTAATCGTGGCTTAGTGCTTCAGGTTCTCGGTGATTTGGCTTACATCGGTTAGCTATTCTCTCTGGAAGGAAAAGATCGAGGACGGGGTTTTTCCACGTGTTTATCTCTTTGGTCGTAGGGAACCCATACTATTAAGAGGGAATCCACATTGGAAGGAGTTTGGGGGATCATTGCACGTACACATCTGCCACACCCTCCTTTACCTTCTTTGTCTTTTGAGAGAGAGAGAGCTTCCCTCCCTTCTTTACTGCTTGTTGTGTTCCCCCAACGGTTGTACCGCCCGTGCGAGTGGTTGTACCGCTGTCTCTTGGCGCTTACCCAACCTCCACCCCAGGGGTAATACCCTGGGGTTGAACAACCCAGCCATGAACGAGAGGTTGTACCGCTGCTCCTGGGCGGTGGTACCGCCACCAAGCTCAACAATGACTGCGACGGTTGTTCCGGCCAAGTACCGCTCAACAACCAGACGAACTTCTGTTTTGATGCGGTACTTGGGCGGCAGTGGCCCAGTTGCTCCGATTGTGCTCCGCACACCGGTACCACCAGTGCCCTGAGCGGTTCTAGCGCTTGGGACTTAGCCGCCCAAGCATCCAAGGCCAGGCGGTTGCACCAGTGCTATAACGCTCAATCACCGCACACAGGGGTGACACCCTACTGTTTCAAAGCGGTGGTTGAGCGGTGGCTGGGCGGTTGTTCACACCGACCGGTACTACCGCCCGCGCGCCCGGTTGTACCTCCTGGTAGGGTTCTACAGGTAAACCGTGAGTTCCGGTTGTACCGGGATGAGGAGCGATTGTACCACTGTAGTGCTGATTTCGTAGTAACGGTTGGATTTTAGGGTTTGCTATATAAGGGTGGTTCTTCCACCTACCACATTCACCTCTTACCTATCTCACTCCACCATTAACGCCACTCAAGCTCTCATGCCCGATCTCTCTCTCTAGCCACTCAAACTTATAGATTTGCTAGGGATTGAAGGAGGAGACCTAGATCTACACTTTCACCAAAGGATATTTGCTTCCCCCATACTTTCTTATGTGGATTTTGTTACTCTTGGGTGTTTGAGCACCCTAGACGGTTGAGGTCACCTCGGAGCCACATTCCATTGTGGTGATGCTCCGTGGTTTCATTGGGAGCCTCCAATTCAGTTGTGGAGAGAGCCCCAACCTTGTTTGTAAAGGTCCGGTCGCCGCCTCCAAGGGCACCAATAGTGGAATCACGGCATCTCGCATTGTGTGAGGGCGTGCGGAGAATACGGTGGCCCTAGTGGCTTCTTGGGGAGCATTGTGCCTCCACACCGCTCCAACGGAGACGTACTTCCCCTCAAAAGGAATGAACTTCGGTAACACATCCTTGTCTTCACCGGCTCCACTCTTGGTTATCTCGTACCTTTACTTGTGCAAGCATATATTGTGTTGTATCCTTTGCTTGCTTGTGTGCTTGTTGTTGTTGCTACATCATATAGGTTGCTCACCTAGTTGCATATCTAGACGACCTACTTTGATGCAAAGTTTAAATTTTAAAGAAAAGCTAAAAAATGTTAGTTGCCTATTCACCCCCCCTCTAGTCAACTATATCGATCCTTTCAGCGTGGTGATAGCATCTATGACCAAGGGTTTGATTTGCAGAGTGAAAATGTTGAGCCTGAGCAGCCACCTCCTGCAAACTTTCAATAATTTGTCCAATTCTATCATGAAATGCATGATTGGCATACTCATGTGCAGCTACAGGATGACTTGGCTGAGCACATGTGGACTCACATTGGCAACCAGTAGATCTATCAGTTTTATCTGTTTTCTTGCAAACAAATTTCGATTGGGTTGTAAGACTATTTGATATTGTTTTTATTTTGATTGGGTTGTAAGACTATTTTGAATGTGCAACTTATTTGCTATGCTTGATTTGAACTATTTTCTATGTTTTATTTTAGCATAAATGGCCTCCGATGGACGAGACGCAGCCAAAATGCAGCCGCGCATTGGGCGCACGGCTGGCGCATCCACATATCCGGGTGAACACTGCATCATTGTCATCCCAAACGGATGAAATCCGGACAAAATGGACGTTCAATTGGGGTCGTGTGTTGGAATTGCCCCGAAAGCGCTCCTTGTCGATTAGTAAATGGGGCACAAGGTGAGGATCTATCTCAACAAAAAAATGCACAATGAGACACCAGGATTTACCTAGATTCGGGCCGCATGGTTGCGTAATATACTACTCCTGCTTTGTGTGTTGTTTATTTGGTGGACAGAGAGCTATAGATCCTTTCTTGGAACAGAGGGGTAGTGTGGCTCCTAATAGTGTTCTACCAAGTATCCAACCCCTGGAGTAGATCCAGTTGGTTTGTCCAAAAATTTGTCCTCTTTCCTTAGTAGCTCACTAGCTTGTTCCTCCTTTTATAGCTCAAGGGGTACCACAATGGCTTCACTACCAAGGAAACTACCTTGCCAAACTAGATAGGTAAGTGCATTGAATGGGTGATGAGGTGTCATAGTCTTCTGACTCCTGGGAACAAATGGTTGTCTTGTCACCACCGCCCATGGTGCCACTTGAGCTGGGCGTGACACGCCTCTCTACAGGTGTACACCATGCAGTGAACTAACATGGTGATTCATCCCTTGTGTCTTGTCCCTCCATTAGCACGCCTTCACCCCTGCCAGGTGGCACGAAAGCTCAGTGTGCGCAGAGCAGACGCGTCACGTGTGGGGGCGCACGGTAGCTTGTCATCGATGCTTGCTGAGTGTGGGTCAACTAGAGGAGTCATTGTCGGATGTTGGCGTTCCTGAGTGTTGTCCGTCTAGCTTGTTGCGGGGTGGCTCGGTCTTGCTCCTCTCGGCACTTGTTTACCTTAATACTTCTGTTTTAGTTGCGGATGCTTGCAATAGGGGTTAATCATAAGTGGGATGCTTATCCAAGTAAGGGCAGTACCCAAGAACCAGTCCACCCACATATCAAATTATCAAAGTACCTAACGCGAATCATATGAACGTGATGAAAACTAGCTTGACAATAATTCTCATGTGTCCTCGGGAGCGCTTTCCTTCATATAAGAGTGTGTCCAGGCTTGTCGTTTGCTACAAAAAGGATTGGGCCATCTTGCTGCACCTTATTTACTTTCATTACTTGTTACTCGTTACAAATTACCTTATCACAAAACTATATGTTACCGATAATTTCAATGCTTGCAGAGAATACCTTACTGAAAACTGCTTATCATTTCCTTCTACTCCTCGTTGGGTTCGACACTCTTACTTATCGAAAAGGCTATGATAGATCCCCTACACTTGTGGGTCATCAAGACTCTTTTCTGGAGCCGTTGTCGGGGAGTGAAGCGCCTTTGGTAGGTGGAATTTGGTAAGTAAAACTTTATATAGTGTGCTGAAATTTAGTGTCACTTGTTACTATGGATCATGCTAAAGCTTCAACCGTAGTTAACAAAAGTAAAATTAAAACACCTAAACCCCCTGAGCGAATTAAAGTTGAACCTAGTGTTGCTATGGTTAAAGATCTCTTGGTCGATAATATTGATGGGCATGTTATTTACTTCTGCAATGAATCTGCTAGAATTGCTAGACCTGATACTAAAAATAAACATAGACCTGTTGTAGGCATGCCTGTTATTTCTGTTAAAATAGGAGATCATTGCTATCATGGCTTATGTGATATGGGTGCTAGTGCAAGTGCAACACCTCATTCCTTATACAAAGAAATTGTGCATGATATTGCACCTGCTGAGATAGAAGAGATAGATGTTACAATTAAGCTTGCCAATAGAGATACTATTTCACCAGTTGGGATTGTTAGAGATGTTGAAGGCTTGTGTGGGAAAGATAAATCATGCTGATTTTATTGTTCTTGGTTCCCCACAAGATGACTTTTGTCCCATTATATTTGGTAGACCCTTCTTGAATACTATTAATGCTAAGATAGACTGCAACAAGGATATTGTTTCTGTTGGTTTAGGGGATATGTCTCATGAGTTTAATTTTCCTAAATTTCATAGACAACCCCATGATAAAGAATTGCCTAGTAAAGATGAAATTATTGGTCTTGCTTCTATTGTCGTGCCTCCTACTGATCCTTTAGAACAATATTTGCTACACCATGAAAATGATATGTTTATGAATGAAAGAAGGGAAATAGATGAAGTATTCTTTAAACAGGGAACTATTTTGAAACACAACTTTCCTGTTGAAATCCTAGGGGATCCTCCTCCACCTAAGGGTGATCCCGTGTTTGAGCTTAAACCTTTACCTAATACTCTCAAATATGCTTATCTTGATGAGAAAGATATATATCCTATTATTATTAGTGCTAACCTTTCAGAGCATGAAGAAAAGAAATTATTGAAGACTTTGAAGAAGCACCATACTGCTATTGGATATACTCTTGATGATCTTAAGGGCATTAGTCCCACTTTATGCCAGCACAAAATAAAATTGGAGAAGGATGCTAAACCGGTTGTTGATCACCAACGACAGTTAAATCCTAAGATGAAAGAAGTGGTTAGAAAAGAAATACTAAAGCTTCTGGAGGCATGTATAATTTATCCCGTTGCTGATAGTCAGTGGGTAAGTCCTGTCCATTGTGTCCCTAAGAAGGGAGGTATTACTGTTGTTCCTAATGATAAAGATGAATTGATCCCACAAAGAATTGTTACAGGTTATAGAATGGTAATTGATTTGCACAAATTAAATAAAGCTACTAAAAAGGATCATTACCCGTTACCTTTTATTGATCAAATGCTAGAAAGATTATCCAAGCATACACATTTTTGCTTTGTAGATGGTTATTCTGGTTTCTCTCAAATACCTGTGTCAAAAGAGGATCAAGAAAAGACAACTTTTACTTGCCCTTTTGGTACCTTTGCTTATAGACATATGCCTTTTGGTTTATGTAATGCACCTGCTACCTTTCAAAGATGTATGACTGCTATATTCTCTGACTTTTGTGAATAGATTGTTGAGGTATTCATGGATGATTTCTCTGTTTATGGGACTTCTTTTGATGATTGCTTAAGCAACCTAGATCGAGTTTTGCAGAGATGTGAAGAAACTAATCTTGTCTTGAATTTGGAGAAGTGCCACTTTATGGTTAATGAAGGTATTGTCTTGGGGCATAAAATTTCTGAAAGAGGTATTGAAGTTGATAAAGCTAAGGTTGATGCTATTGAAAAGATGTCGTGTCCCAAGGACATTAAAGGTATAAGAAGTTTCCTTGGTCATGCCGGTTTTTATACGAGGTTCATTAAGGACTTTTCTAAAACTTCTCGGCCTCTGACTAATCTCTTACAAAAAGATGTTCCTTTTGTTTTTGATGATGATTCTGTAGAAGCATTTGAAATATTTAAGAAAGCTTTGGTTTCTGCACCTATTGTTCAACCTCCTGATTGTAATTTACCATTTGAAATTATGTGCGATGCTAGTGATTATGATGTAGGGGTTGTTCTAGGACAAAGAGTTAATAAGAAATTAAATGTTAATCCAATATGCTAGTAAAACTCTAGACAGTGCCCAAAGAAATTATGCTACTAATGAAAAAGAATTTTTAGCAGTTGTATTTGCTTGTGATAAGTTCAGACCTTATATTGTTGATTCTAAAGTAATTGTTCACACTGATTATGCAACTATTAAATATCTTATGGAAAAGAAAGATTCTAAACCTAGACTTATTAGATGGGTTCTCTTGCTACAAGAATTTGATTTGCATATTATTGATAGAAAGAGAGCTGAGAACCCCGTTGCAGACAACTTGTCTAGGTTAGAGAATGTTCTTGATGACCCACTACCTATTGATGATAGCTTTCCTAATGAACAACTAGCTGTCATAAATGCTTCTCGTACTGCTCCATGGTATGCTGATTATGCTAATTATATTGTTTCTAAATTTATACCACCTAGTTTCACATACTAGCAAAAGAAAAAGTTCTTCTATGATTTAAGACATTACTTCTGGGATGACCCACTTCTTTATAAAGAAGGAGTAGATGATGTTATTAGACGTTGTGTACCTGAGCATGAACAGGAATAGATCATACGCAAGTGTCACTCCGAGGCTTATGGGGGACACCATGCTAGAGACAGAACTACACATAAGGTATAGCAATCCAGTTTTTATTGGCCTACTCTCTTCAAGGATGCCCGTAAGTTTGTCCTGTCTTGTGATGAATGTCAAAGAATTGGTAATATTAGCAGATGTCAAGAAATGCCTATGAATTATTCACTTGTTATTGAACCATTTGATGTCTGGGCTTTGATTATATGGGACCCTTCCTTCCTCTAATGGGTATACACATATTTTAGTTGTTGTTGATTACGTTACTAAGTGGGTAGAGGCTATTCCAACAAGTAGTGCTCATCATAACACCTCTGTTAAGATGCTTAAAGAAGTTATTTTTCCTAGGTTTGGAGTCCCTATATATCTAATGACTGATGGTGGTTCACATTTTATTCATGGTGCTTTTTGTAAAATGCTTGCTAAGTATGATGTTAATCATAGAATTGCATCTCCATATCATCCACGGTCTAGTGGTCAAGTAGAACTTAGCAATAGAGAGCTTAAATTAATTTTGCAGAAGACTGTCAATAGATCTAGAAAGAATTGGTCCAAGAAACTCGGTGATGCATTATGGGCCTATAGAACTGCATATAAAAATCCTATGGGTATGTCTCCGTATAAAATGGTTTATGGTAAAGCATGTCACTTATCTTTTGAACTAGAACATAAGGCATATTGGGCTATTAAAGAGCTCAACTATGACTTCAAACTTGCCGGTGAGAAGAGGCTTTTTGACATTTAGCTCACTTGATGAATGGAGAACCCAGGCCTACGAGAATGCCAAACTGTTTAAAGAAAAAGTTAAAAGATGGCATGATAAAAGGATACAAAACGTGAGTTTAATGTAGGTGATTATGTATTGTTATACAACTCCCGTTTAAGATTTTTTGCAGGCAAACTCCTCTCTAAATGGGAAGGTCCTTACGTCATTGCGGAGGTCTATTGTTTTGGTGCCATAAAAATCAACAACTTCGAAGGCACAAATCTGAGGGTGGTAAATGGCCAGAGAATCAAACATTATATCTCAGGTAATCCTATAAATGTTGAAACTAATGTTATTGAAACCGTAACCCCGGAGGAATACGTAAGGGACACTTTCCAGAATGTTTGAGACTCCGAAAAGGAATAGGTATGTGGTACGGTAAGTAAACCGACTCCAAAACAGTTCTAATGGCAATTTTTCTCCGTTTTGAAATATTTAAGAAAATAGGAAAATAAGAAGTAGTCCGGGGAGGACATGAGGCGTCCACGAGGGTGGAGGCGCGCCCTACCCCCCTGGGTGCACCCCTTGCCTCATGGGCACCTCATGTGCTCTCCGGACTCCGTTTTCTTGCACAATACTTATTTTGGTCAGTAAAAATTCATTATAAATCTCCCGAAGGTTTTGACCACCGTATCACGCAAACCTCTGTCTTTGTTTGGAGCTGTTTTTCTAACAGATCTAGATCGCCATGGCATCTTCAAGTGCCCCCAAGGACAAGTTCTTCGAGAAGGTCATCAACCCCTACCCCACGGAGGTGCTGCAACACCCTCAACCCATTGAGATGCGTGAGGGGTTGCTGCATATCCGCGATGTTTAGGGACCAAGGAGGACCGGGAGCATGGAGGCAAGGCTCGAGGCATTGGAGCAACAAGTTTTCAAGTGCCATGAGATGGTGGAATGTGGACTCGACTCCAATCATATAATGATCATGGAGTTCACCAACAACCACAAGCTGGATGACAAGAACATTGGGGAGGCCATCTTCAAGATTCACGAGAAAATTGAGCGCCTCCAAGCCCAGATCTATGACCTGCAAAACCAAAACCGTGAGTATGAATATAGATTCAAGAGGATGAGTTTGGCTGTAGATTTGAGGATCTCGGAGACTCGATATCCTTCTATGATGGTGAGCCTATGTCTTGGAAGATGGACGACAAGCCTACATCATCAACAACTCCTTCATCACCACCTCCGAGCAAGGAAACATAAACACATGGGTATGGGCACTCCCCTTGGCAACTGCCAAGCTTGGGGGAGTGCCCCGGTATCGTATCACCATCACTTTTATCTTTACCGTTTTTCTTAGTTCGATCCTTTTGATAATATCTTGATCTAATAGAATAGAGTTTTAGTATGATCTAGTTGTGAGTTTTGCTTTATGATCCTTCTATGTAATCGAGTCTGTGAGCTATATATAATAAAGATTAGTGTTGAGTCAAGGGCTTGATTATTTTGCTATGATCTTGAGGGAACAAAATAAAAGAGAAGAAATGAAAAGAAATAAAGAGATCATATGGATCTTATGGAGAGTAATGAGCTCACATATAAAGAGTATGATGAATAAAAGTTGTTGAGAGTTGACAAACATAGTTTTGCTCATCATTGCAATTAATAGGAAGTAATAAAGAAAGAGAGGTTTTCACATATAAATATACTATATTGGACGTCTTTTATAATTGTGAGCACTCATTAAAGTATGATATGCTAAAGAGTTGACGTTGGACAAGGAAGACAACGTAATGGGTTATGCTTTCTTACATCTGAGATAAATTATATTGTCATGGATCATCCAACATGTTGAGCTTGCCTTTCCCTCTCTTGCTAGCCAATTTCTTTACACCAAGTAGAGATACTACTTGTGCTTCCAAATATCCTTAAACTAGTCTTGCCATGAGAGTCCACCATATCTACCTATGGATTGAGTAAGATCCTTCAAGTAAGTTGTCATCGTTGCAAGCAATAAGAATTGCTCTCTAAATATGTATGACTTATTAGTGTGGAGAAAATAAGCTTTATACGATCTTGTGATGTGGAAGAAATAAAAGCGACCGACTGCATAATAAAGGTCCATATCACAAGCGGCAATATAAAGTGACGTTCTTTTGCATTAAGATTTCATGCATCCAACCATAAAAGCACATGACAACCTCTGCTTCCCTCTGCGAAGGGCCTATCTTTTATTCTTGTCTATTACTTCATATAAGAGTCATGGTGATCTTCACCTTTCCTTTTTACATTTTATCCTTTGGCAAGCACAATGTGTTGGAAAGATCCTGATATATATGGCTAATTGGATGTGGGTTTTCATGAACTATTATGTTGACATTACCCTTGAGGTAAAAAGGTGGGAGGCAAAACTATACGCCCCTATCTTTCTCTGTGTCCGATTAAAACTTCATAACCATAAATATCGCGTGAGTGTTAGCAATTATGAAAGACTAAAAGATGGTTGAGTATGTGGACTTGCTGAGAAGCTCTTATATTGACTCTTTCCTATGTTATAATAAATTGCAATTGCTTCAGTGACTGAGATTATAGTTTGTTAGTCTTCAATGAAGTTTCTGATTCATACTTGAATATGTGAATGAATTGTTACTTTAGCATAAGAGATCATATGACAATATATGTATATATGTTGTTGTTCTAAGAATGATCATGATGCCCTCATGTCCGTATTTTATTTTATCGACACCTCTATCTCTAAACATGTGGACATATTTTTCGATTTCGGCTTTCGCTTGAGGACAAGCGAGGTCTAAGCTTGGGGGAGTTGATACGTCCATTTTGCATCATGCTTTTATATCGATATTTATTGCATTATGGGCTGTTATTACACATTATGTCACAATACTTATGCCTATTCTCTCTTATTTTACAAGGTTTACATGAGGAGGGGGAATGCCGGCAGCTGGAATTCTGGGCTGGAAAAGGAGCAAATATTAGAGACCTATTCTGAACATCTCCAAAAATCCTGAAACTTCACGGGAAAACGTTTCAGAATATATAAAAAATATTGGGCGAAAGAAGTACCAAAGGGGGGCCACCCACCGTCCATGAAGGTGGGGGGCGCGCCCTACCCCCTGGGCACGCCCGCTGCCTCGTGGACCCCCTGGTGGCCCTCTGATGCCCATATTTGGCTATATGGAGTCCTTCGTTGAGGAAAAAATCATAAGCAAGCTCACGAGACGAAACTCCGCCGCCACGAGGCGGAACCTTGGTGGAACCAATCTAGGGCTCCGGCGGAGTTGTTCTGCCGGGGAAACTTCCCTTCGGGAGTGTGAAATCATCACCATCATCATCACCACCGACCCTATCATCGGAAGGGGGTCAATCTTCATCAACATCTTCACCAGCACCATCTCATCTCAAACCCTAGTTCATCTCTTGTATCCAGTCTTTGTATCCAAACCTCAGATTGGTACATGTGGGTTGCTAGTAGTGTCGATTACTCCTTGTAGTTGATGCTAGTTGGTTTACTTGGTGGAAGATCATATGTTCAGATCCATTATGCATATTAATACCCCCTCTGATTATGAACATGAATATGTTTTGTGAGTAGTTACGTTTGTTCCTGAGGACATGGGAGAAGTCTTGCTATAAGTAGTCATGTGAATTTGGTATTCGTTCGATATTTTGATGAGATGTATGTTGTCATCCCTCTAGTGGTGTCATGTGAACGTAGACTACATGACACTTCACCATTGTTTGGGCCTAGAGGGAGGCATTGGGAAGTAATAAGTAGATGATGGGTTGCTAGAGTGACAGAAGCTTAAACCCTAGTTTATGTGTTGCTTCGTAAGGGGCTGATTTGGATCCATATGTTTCATGCTATGGTTAGGTTTACCTTAATACTTCTGTTGTAGTTGCGGATGCTTGCAATATGGGTTAATCATAAGTGGGATGCTTGTCCAAGTAAGGTAAGTACCCAATCACCGGTCCACCCACATATCAAATTATCAAAGTACCGAACACGAATCATATGAACGTGATGAAAACTAGCTTGACGATAATTCCCATGTGTCCTCGGGAGCGCTTTCCTTCATATAAGAGTTTGTCCAGGCTTGTCCTTTGCTACAAAAAGGACCGGGCCATCTTGTTTCACCTTATTTACTTTCATTACTTGTTACTCGTTACAAATTACCTTATCACAAAACTATCTGTTACCGATAATTTCAGTGCTTGTAGAGAATACCTTACTGAAAACTTCTTATCATTTCCTTCTGCTCCTCGTTGGGTTTGACACTCTTACTTATCGAAAAGGCTACGATAGACCCCCTACACTTGTGGGTCATCAGAAGGTGTAACCAACAGTCTCCTTTTGGTATCCTATGAAGACACATTTCTCCCATTTGGGTTCAAGCTTATCAGGTTAAAGTTTTTTCACATAAGCATCGCATCCCCAAACTTTAAGAAACGACAACTTGGGCTTCTTGCCAAACCACAGTTCATAAGGTATTGTCTCAATGGATTTAGATGGTGCCCTATTTAATGTGAATGCAATTGTCTCTAAAGCATAACCCCAAAACGATATCGGTAAATCAGTGAGAGACATCATAGATCGAACCATATCTAACAAAGTGTGGTTACGACTTTCGGACACACCATTACGTTGTGGTGTTCCAGGTGGCGTGAGTTGCGAAACTATTCCGCATTGTTTCAAATAAAGTCCAAACTCATAACTCAAACATTCACCTCCACGATCAGATCACAGAAATTTGATTTTCTTGTTACGATGATTTTCCACTTCACTCTGAAATTCTTTGAACTTTTCAAATGTTTCAGACTTATGTTTCATTAAGTAGATATACCCATATCTTCTCAAATCATCTGTGACGGTGAGAAAATAACGATATCCGCTGCGACCTTCAATGTTCATTGGACCACATACATCAGTATGTATGATTTCCAATAACTCTGTTGCTTGCTCCATTGTTCCGGAGAACGGAGTTTTAGTCATCTTGCCCATGAGGCATGGTTCGCAAGTACCAAGTGATTCATAATCAAGTGATTCCAGAAGTCCATCAGAATGGAGTTTCTTCATGCGCTTTACACCAATATGACCTAAATGGTAGTGCCACAAACAAGTTGCACTATCATTATCAACTCTGCATCTTTTGGCTTCAATACTATGAACATGTGTATCACTACTATCAAGATTCAGTAAAAATAGACCACTCATCAAGGGTGCATGACCATAAAAGATATTACTCATATAAATAGAACAACCATTATTCTCTGATTTAAATGAATAACCGTCTCGCATCAAACAAGATCCAGATATAATGTTCATGCTCAACGCTGGCACCAAATAACAATTATTTAGGTATAAAACTAATCTCGAAGGTAGATGTAGAGGTAGCGTGCCGACAGCGATCACATCGACTTTGGAACCATTTGCCACACGCATCGTCACCTCGTCCTTAGCCAATCTTCACTTAATCTGTAGCCCCTGTTTCGAGTTGCAAATGTTAGCAACTGAACCAGTATCAAATACCCAGGCACTACTGCGAGCATTAGTAAGGTACACATCAATAACATTTATATCAAATATACCTTTCACTTTGCCATCCTTCTTCTTCGCCAAATACTTGGGGTAGTTCCGCTTCCAGTGACCAGTTCCTTTGCAGTAGAAGCACTAAGTCTCAGGCTTAGGTCTAGACTTGGGTTTCTTCACTTGAGCAGCAACTGGCTTGTTGTTCTTCTTGAAGTTCCCCTTCTTGCCTTTACCCTTTTTTCTTGAAACTGGTGGTCTTGTTGACCACCAACACTTGATGCTCCTTCTTGGTTTCTACCTCCGCAGCCTTTAGCATTGCGAAGAGCTTAGGAATCGTCTCATCTATCCCTTCCATATTATAGTTCATCACAAAGCTCTTATAGCTTGGTGGCAGTGATTGAAGAACTCTGTCAATGACACTATCATCAGGAAGATTAACTCCCAGTTGAGTCAAGTGGTTGTGGTACCCAGACATGCTGAGTATATGTTCACTGACAGAACTATTCTCCTCCAGCTTGCAGCTGTAGAACTTATTGGAGACTTCATATCACTTAATCCGGGCATTTGCTTGAAATATTAACTTCAACTCCTGGAACATCTCATATGCTCCATGACATTCAAAACATCGTTGAAGTCCCGGTTCTAAGCCGTAAAGCATGGCACACTAAACTATCAAGTAGTCATCAGCTTTGCTCTGCCAGGTGTTCACAACATTTGGCGTTGCTCCTGCAGTGGGTTTGTCACCTAGCGGTGCTTCCAGGACGTAACTCTTCTGTGCAACAATGAGGATAATCCTCAAGTTACGGACCCAGTCCGTGTAGTTGCTACCATCATCTTTGAACTTAGCTTTCTCTAGGAACGCATTAAAATTCAACGGAACAACAACACGGGCCATCTATCTACAACAACATAGACATGCAAAGTACTATCAGGTACTAAGTTCATGATAAATTAAAGTTCAACTAATCAAATTACTTAAGAACTCCCACTTAGATAGACATCTCTCTAATCATCTAAGTGATCATGTGATCCATATCAACTAAACCATGTCCGATCATCACGCGAGATGGAGTAGTTTTCAATGGTGAACATCACTATGTTGTTCATATCTACTATATGATTCACGCTCGACCTTTCGGTCTCAGTATTCCGAGGCCATATCTGCATATGCTAGGCTCGTCAAGTTTAACCCGAGTATTTTGCGTGTGCAAAAATGGCTTGCACCCGTTGTATGTGAACGTAGAGCTTATCACACCCGATCATCACGTGGTGTCTTGGCACGACGAACTGTAGCAATGGTGCATACTCAGGGAGAACGCTTATACCTTGAAACTTAGTGAGAGATCATCTTATAATGCTACCGTCGAACTAAGCAAAATAAGATGCATAAAGGACAAACATCACATGCAATCAATATAAGTGATATGATATGGCCATCATCATCTTGTGCCTTTGATCTCCATCTCCAAAGCACCATCATGATGACCATCGTCACCGGCTTGACACCTTGATCTCCATCGAAGCATCGTTGTCGTCTCGCCAACTATTGCTTCTACGACTATCGCTACCGCTTAGTGATAAAGTAAAGCAATTACATGGCGATGGCATTTCATACAATAAAGCGACAACCATATGGCTCCTGCCAGTTGCCGATAATTGTGTTACAAAACATGAACATCTCATACAATAAAATTTAGCATCATGTCTTGACCATATCACATCACAACATGCCTTGCAAAAACAAGTTAGACGTCCTCTACTTTGTTGTTGCAAGTTTTATGTGGCTGCTACGGGCTGAGCAAGAACCATTCTTACCTACGCATCACAAACCACAACACGGTATAGTGATTGCTTTTGGATCTTCAGAAAGAACCATGTTCATTGAATCCGATTCAACTAAAGCTGGAGAAACAGACACCCACTAGCCACCTGTGTGCGAAGCACGTTGGTAGAACCAGTCTCGCGTAAGCGTACGCGTAATGTCGGTCTGGACCGCTTCATCCAACAATACCGCTGAATCAAGAATCAACTGGTGACGGCAAGCAATATGTATATACCCACGCCCACAACTCCTTTGTGTTCTACTCGTGCATATAACATCTACGCATAAACCTGGCTCGGATGCCACTGTTGGGAACATAGTAATTTCAAAAAATTCCTACGCACACGCAAGATCATGGTGATGCATAGCAATGAGAGGGAAGAGTGCTGTCCACGTACCCTCATAGACCATAAGCGGAAGCGTTATGACAACGCGGTTGATGTAGTCGTACGTCTTCGCAATCGACTGATCCTAGCACCGAAGGTATGACACCTTCGTGATCTTCACACGTTTGGCTCGGTGACGTCCCACGAACTCACGATCCAGCAGAGTGTCGAGGGAGAGCTTCATTAGCACGACGGTGTGATGACGGTGATGATGATGCTACCGGAACAGGGCTTCGCCTAAGCACCGCTACGATATAACCGAGGTGGATTATGGTGGAGGGGGGCACCGCACACGGCTAAGAGATCAATGATCAACTTGTGTGTCTATGGGGTTCCCCCTTCCCCCGTATATAAAGGAGTGGAGGAGGGGGAGGGCCGGCCCTCTACTATGGAGCGCCCTAGGGAGTCCTACTCCCATCGGGAGTAGGATTCCCCCCTTTCCAAGTAGGAATAGGAGAGAAGGAAGGGAAGGAGAGAAGAGAAGGAAGGAGGGGGCGTCGCCCCTCCCCCCTAGTCCAATTCGTACTAGGCCTTGGGGGCGTGTGGCCTGCCCTAGGCAACCCCTCTCTCTTTCCCCTAAAGCCCAATAAGGCCCATATACTCCCCGGGGGGTTCCGGTAACCTCCCGGTACTCCGGAAAATGCCCGAACTCATCCGGAACCATTCCGATGTCCAAACATAGGCTTCCAATATATCGATCTTTACGTCTCAACCATTTCAAGACTCCTCGTCATGTCCGTGATCAAATCCGGGAATTCAAACTACCTTCGGTTCATCAAAACACATAAACTCATAATACCGATCGTCACCGAAGGTTAAGCGTGCGGACCCTACGGGTTAGAGAACTATGTAGACATGACCGAGACACGTCTCCAGTCAATAACCAATAGCAGAACCTGGATGTTCATATTGGCTTATTCTACGAAGATCTTTATCGGTCAAACCGCATAACGATATACGTTGTTCCCTTTGTCATCGGTATGTTACTTGCCCGAGATTCGATCGTCGGTATCTCAATACCTAGTTCAATCTCTTTACGGGAATGTCTCTTTACTCATTTCGTAATCCTACATCCCGTAACTAACTCATTAGCTACATTGCTTGCAAGGCTTATATTGATGTGCATTACTGAGAGGGCCTAGAGATACCTCTCCGACAATCAGAGTGACAAATCCTAATCTCGATCTATGCCAACTCAACAAACACCATCGGAGACACATGTAGAGCACCTTTATAATCACCCAGTTACGTTGTGACGTTTGGTTGCACACAAAGTGTTCCTCTGGTATTCGGGAGTTGCATGTTCTCATAGTCATAGGAACATGTATAAGTTATGGAGAAAGCAATAGCAACAAATTAAACGATCATCGTGCTAAGCTAACAGATGGGTCAAGTAAATCACATCATTCTCTAATGATGTGATCTCGTTAATCAAATGACAACGCATGTCTTTGGTTAGGAAACATAACCATCATTGATTCAACGAGCTAGTCAAGTAGATGCAAACTAGTGACACTCTTTCTGTCTATGTATCACGCATGTACTAAGTTTCCGGTTAATACAATTCTAGCATGAATAATAAACATTTATCATGATATAAGGAAATATAAATAACAACTTTATTATTTCCTCTAGGGCATATTTCCTTCACGCCCCTAGGGCTTGTGGGCCCCTCGGGTGTCCCCCTGACTTGTTTCCAACGCCATATACTCTTATATATACAGAAACCTCCGAAAAGAACCCTAGATCGGAAGTTGCGCTGCCATAAGCCTCTGTAGCCACGAAATACCAATCGAGAGCCTGTTCCGGCACCCTGCCGGAGGGGGGAAACCATCATTGTAGGCCATATTCATCATTCTGGCGGTCTCCATGATGAGGAGGGAGTAGGTCACCCTCGGGGCTAAGAGTATGTATCAGTAGCCATGTGTTTGATCTCTCTCTCTCTCGTGTTCTTGATTTGGCACGATCTTGATGTATCGCGAGCTTTGTTATTATAGTTGGATCATATGGTGTGTCTCCCTCTCTACCTTCTTGTGATGAATTGTGTCTTGCTCTTTGAGGTTTCATTATGTTGGATTGAGTATTGGATTTGAGAACATTTGATGTATGTCTTGTGATGGGATATCTGTGGTGACAATGGGATGTTCTATTGATTCACTTGATGTATGTTTTTGCACTCAACTCGTGGATTTCCAAGGTGACATTGGGGTAATCTATGCATATGGGTTGATGCACATTTTCGTCCTACGTTCTCCCATAAAAACTTTGGAGTGATTCTTTGTCGCACATTGAGGGATTGTTATATGATCTAATTATGTTATCATTGTTGAGAGAATTTGCACTAGTGAAAGTATGAACCCTAGGTCTTGTTTCCAAGCATTGCAATACCGTTTCTGCCCACTTTTGTTACTAGTTACCTTGGCGTTTTATATTTTCAGATTACAAAAACCTATATCTACCATTCATATTACACTTGTATCACCATCTCTTTGTCAAACTAGTGCACCTATACAATTTAACATTGTAGTGGGTGTGTTGGGGACACAAGAGACTCTTTGTTATTTGGTTGCAGGGTTGTTTGAGAGAGACCATCTTCATCCTACGCCTCCAACGAAATGATAAACCTTAGGTCATCCAGTTGAGGGAAAATTGCTACTGTCCTACAAAACTCTGCGCTTGGAGGCCCAACACGAGTCTACAAGAAGAAAGGTTGTGTAGTAGACATCAGTGGTGGCACGGGTGTCACTGATGGCAACATCACGGGTTGGTCACCAAAAGGATCGTTTGTGTGGTGAGCTCACTGCTCCTCCTCATCTTCCTCCGCTCCTCTCTTCCGCATCGTTAGGAGATAAAAATCCTAGATGCATGACCTTGCGGATTTCACCTATATGGCTGCCACACACATTTCTCATCGTGATTTCTCTTTGTCTCTCGTGATCTCCCTCCAGCCTGATGGTTGCCGACATTCTCTCGCCACCAGGAACACCCTGCTCGCGCCAAGTTGCTCCATTCTCTCATCATCACATCCTTGCTTCCTTTCACCTTGTTATATCCAGCTCCTCCTCCCACATCGGTCACAGCTTCAAGTGGCACAACAGTATAGTGTGAGGCAGCGCAAGTGGCTGCACTTTTCCTCCTCAGCTAATCCAGGACCTACAAGTGGTCGAAAAATGCCAGTTGCACCGGTTTTGGCAAAGAAGGAGATCGGAGGTCATCAAGCCACTATGGCGAGCTCCATGCCTTAGTCGGGTCTGTAATTTCACTAGGACTAAGGTGTTGTACTGTTCTTTGCTAATGGTTCCTCTCTCTGTCCCACTCCTTTATTTTGATTTTATAATCCTCAGATTCTCCTATCTTTGTTTGTGTAGGTTCTTTTTTATCTATGCCTACAAGATGTTTGATGAAAATCCAAAGCGCGCTCCAAGAAAAGATTCATATGTGTAATATCCATCCTCCGTTATCCGCTCAATAACTCTTTTTCCGGAAGTTGATGCTATGGTGATAAAGTGCTGGAGATCCCGACGATGTTTTCTTTTGTTGGAACCAAGTTTTTTTTGCTGAACCAGCTTCAAATTTTGCTATGACAGTCTTCGGTTTTTATTGAAACCAACAAAAACTTTTGCTGTCACGTTTGTTTACTTGCTGGAACCAGTGTACAAATTTGCTACCATCGTCTTTGTTTTTGCTGTAATTGACCAAATTTTTTTGCCATCTCTTCGTTTGTTGGAACAATTGTACCACTTTTTCTACAACCGTTTTGTTTTTTGCTACTAGTGCATTGTCGATTGTTACATCCATTTCTTCATGAGGTTACTGAGATTAGCGACCGTATGTCTTTTGCTGACACCGTTGTCAATTTTTGCTACCACCAGTGTCGACGTTTTGTTGCTTTCATGTCCGTGCGAATAAGAGCTGCAACCAAAAACGACGCCGAGCTGCAGCGGCGGTGCTGTGGTGTTTATTCAGCCGAGGTGCAGGAAGGGTCGCGAGATTCGCCGGGGGAGAAGATTGGAGTGTTGTTTGCTGCAACCCTATCATGGTGATGATATTTTTTTTTGCTGCTAGCAACTATAGCACCGTCCGGCTTGCCAATAAAGAGACCTCATCAGAGCTCGTAGGCTACAGCCATGGCGGTCGGGGGTGGTGTTTTGCATGCGGGGAGCGTTGGAATTTCTTACTTTCTTTCTCTCCCGGGAGGAGTAAATTGCAGGAAACCACCAGTTTGAAGGCTTGATTTGCAGAAAGCACTACGTTACATTTTTTGACAGAAAGTACCGCATCTTGTGTAATCTTGTTGCAAATAACACTGATTGGCGGATTAGAGCGCTTTAAGTATGTTTATGACAGGTGGGTCCAGATTTTGCCGGCGTGGCATAACGACTCGGCCGAGACGGCATCATAGTCGACAGGGGCCCACCCGCCAGCTGGATTCTTCGATTCATCCTTGTTTCTCACCGGAAATTCCTCCTCGATCCCCTTTCTCATGGTGGACGCAGGTGTGCCGCCACCCACGGCCGATCCTAACCGCCACCACACGGCCGGACTGCGCCGTGACCGCCGGCGTCGACGACGAGCCCAGCCCTCCCTCTACTCCTCCCTGTTTCCTAGATCGACCGTGTACGCCGCTGCCATGGACCAGCGTCGTGGACGCCGCCGCAATGGACGAGCGCCAAGGACGCCGCCGCCTTGCCGTCGCGGCCACGCTACCACATCAGGTTCGAAAGAAAAATTGTTGGCCGCCTTGAACTGCCTCTCCTTTCCGAGCACAAACACGGCCACCACCCGCGCCCAGTCGTCCGCCTTGAGCGAGGCCGGCTTGTCCCTCACCTCGAGGATGGTCTTGCGGTCCGGGAGGGAGACGGGCGGGATCCGGCGGAGGCGGGCGGCCTGGAGGAACTCGGTGTGCTTGAGGTCGTTGTGCTGGGCGAGGAAGATGGCGGCGGAGAGCGGGTAGGGGCGGCCGGACTGCTTGGAGGCGAAGGCGGTGGGGAGGTTGGCCGGGAAAGTGTAGTCGTCGCCGTTGAAGATGATCTTGTCCAGGTCGCCGCGGGCGGCGTAGTCCCGGAGCACGGCCAGGGGATCCATGGCCACGCCGTCGGAGCTCTGCTTTGGCTTGGCTTCTCGCTGGATCTGGCGGCTCTGGGGTTCTGCTCGCGTGCTTGGGTAGGCTCCAGAGAGCTGATTGCTTTTTTGGTTTTCATCTAAGGGTTCTTTTCAAATTACAGGGACTTGTTTGTAAATCTAGACAAATGCACCATCTAACGCCGTCTCAGCCGAGTCGTTATGCCACGTCGGCAAAATCTGGACCCACATGTCGTAAACATACTTAAAGCGCTCTAATCCGCTAATCGATGTTATTTGCAACAAGATTACACAAGATGCGGCGCTTTCTGTCAAAAAAATGTAACATAGTGTTTTCTGCAAACCAAGCCTTCAAACTGATGGTTTCTTGCAATTTACTCCTCTCGGAAGCGATGGAGGGAGGAAGACGACGCGAGAGAAGGGCCAAATCTAACAGCTGTATACAGGAGAATCGGGTAGCTGCACGGTGACCGGTCCAAATTTGATCGCGTTCTATGACCCTATAGTACGCGGTTAGCATACTCTTGGAAACAAAATACTATAACGCACCCAGCATCCAAATTGGCAACTCATATCAGACAACGCCTCAACAGATCATCGCCTGGCCGGCTGTACGTACGGACATACACCACATGCCACAACCGCGGAAATCTGCATCGATCACGTTCCATAGCACAATAGAAGCACAATTTCCATTGGAAGCGAAAAAACAAAAGATTCAGACAAGCGTGACGACAGGTCCGGGACGCATGCGTGTGGGCTCTGCTCCATGGAACGTGATCGATGCGGATTGCTAGACTCGCGGGGTGGCCATGTACGTCGGGCGACATGCGAGCTCTGGCGCTTGCCCGTCGCCACCTGGGCGTCGGGGCGGCGTGGCAGATGCCCGCGTGCTCTCGCTCCGTCCGCGTCGCCCTGCCGGCTGGAACCTGGGGCGCTTACCCTCGCCCAGTCGCCCCCATGCGGCTGGAGGCGCTATAGCCACGCGTGCGCCATGCACGCCCGATCGGTCGCGGCAGGTGCGGAAAACTATATTTAGCGCCTCTGCTTCGTGTAGCTGCAGCCAACCTGAATCTGCCGGTATCTTCCTTATCACCTTATCCACTCTAGCGGGGCCGCCGTAGGCAGTAGCGCTGGTAGCTAGCGACAGCTGGATACGTGTCCTCGTGAGGCGGTTTTGACGAACTGATGATCAGGTAAAAACATGATCGGTGCAGACCAACGTTTTCGAAAAGGACCATGCAGACTTGCTGAGGAAAGGATAGCTAGCGACATTTGGGAGTGCGCGACAGGATGCAGACTTGCTGAGGAAAGGATATCGTTTCGGGTCTAGCACATTTCAAAGAGTCTTTCAAGGAGAGCTTATGGCTGGTTATTGATGTGGCGATTTTTATTTCTTTTTTTGTGTTGCTTTGTGGTTTGATCCGGTTTCTCCAACACTCTTGCGCTAGTGGCGATGGATTGCAAACATGTTTTGCGTGGGGTGATACTTCAACCAATGCTGTTTCAACGACTTTTAGATCTCGTCTTAACGACGAGTGGTTATTGCAGTCTTTAAAGTCTGATATGACAAAGGCATTTGCCGGTGTCGTCTTTCTTACTGTTGGTTTAATACAATTTTCAATCTTTGACGAACAACGTACAATCATAAAAAGAAGAAGATTAGTATGTTTTTAATGTATTTTTATTTTGTACTAGTTTTACTTTCAGTTGTCCATCCATTGTGTTGGTCTTTGTTTTTCAGAATTTTAATCAGATTCAAGATGCCGTTTGAATGTCTTTATAATAAAAAGTCCGTCGGGACATCTTCTAACGATGATCAACAGGTCCATCTCCAATGTGGACCTCTAAGAAGGATACACTCTTTGTCCATACATGTTTAGCATGCGGACACGGATATGAAAGCCGGTCGTCCAATCCTATTCTATAACTGCCACGTCACCGTGTACCTCCAACGCCGAGGGTGATGCACCGCAGCTCACGTCGAAAGAGATCCGACCGGCAGCGCGATACGCAGGACAGTCGGCAGACGCTTTTGTAGATCCGAAGCCCCGCTTGCCCGGGAGGGACCCCGTCAGAGCTCGCGGCGGCTATGGGCTACTCCAGGTCGATTCGCTCGCCCCTAGAGCCTCGTGGATCTGCAGCCCTCCAGCATGAAGAACTAGCGAAGAACGAGAAGAAAGATACAAGGGGGAGATAAAAAGTAGATGAACACGAAAAAGTAGTAGATTGATTTGTTCGATTATATGTTGTTTAATCGGCCGTCACCCCTTAGATATATAAGAGGCGGCTGGACTTCCCATGCAAGGAAAAGGCTTGGATTCACGTCCAAAACCCTAATCGAATCCGGATTGGTTTTGTCCGAACTTTTCAAAACTGTTCGGTTTAAACTGGCTGCATCTTGCGGGTCCTTTTTGTGGTGGTAAACGATCTCGGATGGAAACGAGCCTAAAAGCAATCTTGACCGTTTCGACGAGACGAACAACTTTCATGTTGAACGTTTTTCGATTTAAGGCCATCTTCTGGGTCAAAACGGTCACGCAGAACACCTGTTCGCTCACGCTACCCATCAGACCTATGTTTGATGGGGCGCGCCACATCTCGCCTCGTGACAGGGCTGCACTCCGATAACTCTAACTTTTGCATACGGACTCGGATTGGGACGATTGTTATATCAAAATCGATCGTTTCGACGAGACGAAGACAATTCGTGTTGATCATTTTTCCATATGATGACATTTTAATTGGGTTTCAAGCCATTCTTTAATCTGGTGTCAACATGAGCATCTCTGAAGTTGTCATAACTTTTGCATCCGAACTCCATTTTAGACCATCTTCATATTCATCTTGATCTTCTCGAAGAGAGCCATCTCATAGTGACTTTCAATAGTAAGTTTAAATTAGTCTTGACATAGCTTCAAGCCACTCTTTATAAACGTGCCACTTTTGAGCATCAACACATGCCCCCTTGTTTTTCGGCAAAGCTAGCGTGCCGAAAAATAACTTGTACCAAGTTTGTTCTAAGAACGATGTCAACACTCCATCGGTCATTTATATGTCCTTAGAACGATAAGTATATATCGATCATGTCTTGTGTGAACTTTCTGATGCAAACTTGGGTGAAACCTTCTCAACTTCATTAACAATCCGGTGATAAAGTACCATAGATATGTATCTCAAGGTCATCCTCCGAACCATATTGTTCACCCTTTTGCTAGGATTTTGTAGATAATCAACAATACTTTCTCCAATCCTTACTCTCACCTGCATAAAAAATTCATTAGTGGCCGAAGCTATGGACTTCGGTTCGGCCTTACCTATATTGACGAGACTAAGCATCGGCTATTGAGAGAAATGCAATACAACATGATTAACATAGTAGCTGGATGTTTGCTGTGCCAATTCTTTCGAATTGTCATGTCTAAATATATGAACAATTTTAAAGCAAACAAAGTAAATTTTGCATCTAGACATACCCCAAGATAAACTATGATTGATTCGTCAAAACATTGATAAACCCTGAATATTTGTTGCACTACTCATAACGAATCACTGGAAGCCTCAGTATGTATAGCACCTATAGCAAATAAAAGACTCAATACGAATAACAATGCATATTCGGCTTTCATTAATCGTGCATAAAAATATTCTAAGAGGCATGGGGCTTAAAAAATAGTACCATAAAGAAATATATAAACAACACCAACATTTTGGCCATTGCTACGAATTGAACCATCAAAACATAATCTCCATAGTACTAGAAAGACAAGGTTAATATCAACATTATGCATGTCATTAATCTAATGTTTAGTAATAAAATCAGCTATGATTTGGCCTCTTATAGATCTCAGAGATGCATAAGCCAAATCATATCCAAACAAAGTATAAGCCCACTAGCCAATTCTGCAACTATGAATTGGCCTATGCAGCATATATTCAATGACATCGGTCACTATGTCCCAACTCCATTCAATCATAATATAGGCATACATATAAATTTCCATGAGCACGTACCTTGTCTCGCTCTCTAATCGAACTAAGGACGATGTTAGAATACTACACCGGCCATGTATTGACATACTCTTAGGACGATAGATAAATATCGGCCATTACCATGTAAACTTCATTCAAAACACATACAACCGAAATAAACAAATAAAACGATAAATCAAGTATTTCGGCCCTTTGGATCAGCAACAAATTTGTAGCTAATCAAATGTATAGTGACTTGGTAATACCCTTTCATGACGTAAGAAATTATATTGCATCCATGTATTAAAATAAGCCGATTGAGGGTTACCAATCATACCTGATGACGAATTCCATGGCATAGGTGTTAATGGCATAGTTGAAGAATATGGATAATGTGTAGACCAAAGATGTTGAAACCTTCGGCTTGGTCCTTCATAGTTTTCACTCTTTTCTTCCTTCACCTTTGCCGCACTTCTTGTAATGGAAGCTTGCACATAATTCTTATTTTGAGCACTTCCTTTGGGAACCCATGCTATGTTCCTTTTTTCAAGTTCTTGTGCACTAAGTTTTTGTAATTTCTTCTTTTGTCAATATGATAAGCTGAGTAGGCATCTCGGCTGTGATTCTGTTTTGACCAATGGCAATTCCTTTTTGGCCTTGTGCACTCTCAACTTATTTTCTTCAGATTTGGCACTTCGACTCTCAATAATTGGTTGCTTTGTCTCATTGTCTTTAGTAGCCAATGTCAACACATTAATTGGTTCTTTTTCATTTGAGATCAAATCTGAAGTTGCACTCTTACGACCATCTCTTTTAACACGGTAAACTTGCTTGACCACCTCTTTCTTCTTCCTTGAGCTCTGCACCGATTCCTTATGATTGAAACGGTCTTTAATATGTGATTGTTCAAATGTTGATCTTCTTGGAGCTGCATAATATTGGTGAGATGGTCTAAAATAAGATGGAGAATGTGCCCTTGTATCATACCTGTCCCATGAGAAATATGGATCTATATGAGCATAGGGAGGCATCCACGGCATTGGCATTGGCGGCCCAAAATAAGGATATGAATATGTTGCATTAAAATTCTCACTTTGTCAATACCGATCCTCATATTTGCGCCTTGGGGTGATCTTGGTTTCTTTGCATGATTTGGCCGATAAGCATTCTTCTCTTCAATATTCTTTTGATATTTATCCAATAGTTCAGCGAAGGTGATTTTTGATCTCTTACACTTGTGCTTATTTCGGCCTTTGTTTTTTTGGTTTGCTTTCATCGATCATTGGATTTTCTTGCTGCCCCCAGTCCTTGGCGTCTCCATTGTAGCTTCAATGGAATTCTCGCCCTTAAGATTGTGTTCATTATGCTCTTCAACAACTTCTTTACTTGAAAGCTTGATCCCATCACCTGCAATTTTTACCTTCTCTTTAAATGGATCGGCTTGAAGTAGCCGATGCAAAAACTTTTTGCCATCGGGACCAATCAAAATAGACTGGTCATCTCTTGGTATTTCAACAAACTTCAATCGTCCTTTTTCAATGAATGATTTAACTATTTGACGAAACATGTTGCAATCCTCAAAATTATGCTTGGACGAATCATGCAACTTACAATACATTCGTCCTTGGATTGATGGCTTAACATGGTGATCAATAATTGTAATGTAATTATTTTTCAGCAACAAATCAAATATTTGATCACACATGCTTGAATTGAAGGTATACTTCTTGTTTTCTAGCCCATCGTGTTGTGAGAACGGCTTTGGAGTTAGGCAAACGAATGGTTCAGATTTTGCATCACCCCATTCGGCTATGCATTGTGTTTTGCACTCTATCTCCGATGTCTTCGGATAAGAAACTATACTGGCATCGGTTTTCTCAGAAGATTTTAACCTTGGCTTTAAATTTCTGAAACGAAAATAGCTAGAACATACATGTCTCAATTGAGACCAAGTGTAAGTCAAGTAAGAAATAAGCAGAGCTACCCAATTAGATATGAGCTTTAGATAAAGCAATGGGGAAAGCCTTGGCTGCAATAATTTTTCGCAATCGGTCTTTCTGAATGGTGCAATATGTTGACCGATATCCTTTGTGACAATCTGATTGCTAACAGATAAATTACCCTTCTTCATTGGTCTCTCAATATTTCTTATGAAGATTTTTCTAATATATGCCTCAACAACTAAGTCATGACCAAATCTGAAAACAGGTAAATTAATTGCTAGACATACCTTTTCAAATATGTTGGGAGAGCATGATGGTGGTGTGACTTGAAGAATATCTTGCTTCGCCTTCGGATAGCTCCCCAGCGCCTTGTCATCATCTTTCTCTTGATTTCGTGCATCATTAGTTTGAAGAACTTCGTCCACCAAACTTTCTTCGGCCACTTGTTCTTGTTCTTGAAGCTCATCAATTTCTATGGCACGAAACTCATAGGGCAGGAAGTAGGTTCCATTAACTTTAGAAAAATCAAGTATGGTTGTCTTGTTATACTTTTCATACCCTTTCTCAACAATGTTTGCCTCTTTGGATTTGATGGATTCGGAATATATACTACTTGATTCGGCTTTTTCAACCGAAGCACTTTTAGTTTCCGAATCATCATTCTTTTCACCGGTTATATCAATTGGCAAGGATTCTTTTCTTTGAGCTAATTCCCTATCAATTTTCTCTTGGCGAAGTACTTGCACCCTATCACGCAAAGCTTTAACTCACCTCTCAATTTCAGTCCGCTCTAGATTAGTTTGCCGCCCAATGCTTTTAGGATCTTTCGGCAATGAAGTGTTAGTGTTGCCGAATTTGCAATTGTGTAGGGGGTGTATAATATGCTGCGGTACTAGGTGGAGGTGTATGCACTGCTGTATAACCATATGCTCTCTCACCAATACTATCAATTGATGAAGTTTCATCTTTCTGCAAAACTCTAGCCTTTATTGCAGCATAATCAGGAAACAACCCCTTTTCATATTGTTCAAGGCAAAGAGCACTAATTCTCTTGTTTTGTGCCAAGCTCTTTTTTAATGCAGGCACAACCGCTTCTGGAAGGGATCGCTCCATAATACTTCCAGATTCTTTCGGCAATGATTTGTGAGTGTTGCCAAAATTCTTGAATTGCGTAGAGTATGCATTATATGCTACAGTATTTGATGACCACACATGTGTTCCTGTAAAAATTTCACTTATTCGGCTATGACCATGAAGATGCGGGGCCGAATTACGAACATCTACAGTTGCATACGGTGCTGAAAAATTACTAACATGAGGTGAGCATATGATGGTTGAGAGTAACTGGCCGAATAGCTAGTAGTAGCATGGACAATTCTCCCATTCATCGGCAAGGTTGGATTCACATATTGTAAATTAGTTGCCGATGAATAAAAAGGTGAAACACTTTCTTGTATGCTATTGGAAATTTTAACATGAGGTGTTTCAAATTTATTAACCAAACCCATCATGTTTTTCGTTGGCATATGTATTTGTGGGGTTACTGATGCATGAGAGTTTGGATACATATGTTGTACGTTGCTAAAATCATAAGAATTTGAAGCATGAAGATTGCTTTGCATCGGCCCTTGCGCACAATTAGATGCATGATTGATAAAACTAGGGCTAGCCGATACATTATGCTCATTAGGTGATCCAGCAACAACATATGGATTATTTGCATCTACAAATGGGAATTGGGTATTCATATTACCTTTGTAGATTGCAGCAACTTGATGACGACCTCTTCGTAGCAAGAATGGGTTGGAGACCGTTCAAAGCTTCGTCCCCAGCGGAGTCGCTAAAAAGTGTGTTCGCACACGAACACATCACCGTGTACCTCCAACACCGAGGGTGATGCACCGCAGCTCATGTCGAAGGAGATCCGACCGGCAGCGCGATACGCAGGACAGCCGGCAGACGCTTTTGTAGACCTGAAGCCCTGCTTACCCGGGAGGGACCCCGTCAGAGCTCGCGGCGGCTATGGGCTACTCCAGGTCGATTCGCTCACCCCTAGAGCCTCGTGGATCCGCAGCCCTCCAGCATGAAGAACTAGCGAAGAACGAGAAGAAAGATACAAGGGGGAGATAAAAAGTAGATGAACACGAAAAAGTAGTAGATTGATTTGTTCGATTATGTGTTGTTTAATCGGCCGTCATCCCTTAGATATATAAGAGGCGGCTGGACTTCCCGTGCAAGGAAAAGGCTTGGATTCACGTCCAAAACCCTAATCGAATCCGGATTGGTTATGTCCGAACTTTCCAAAATTGTTCGGTTTAAACTGGCTGTACCTTGCGGGTCCTTTTTGTGGTCGTAAACGATCTCGGATGGAAACGAGACCAAAAGCAATCTTGACCATTTCGACGAGACAAACAACTTTCATGTTGAATGTTTTTCGATTTGGGGCCATCTTTTAGGTCAAAACGGTCACGCAGAACACCTGTTCGCTCACGCTACCCATCAGACTTATGTGTGGTGGGGTGCGCCACATCTCGCCTCGTGACAGGGCTGCACGCCGATAGCTCTAACTTTTGCATACGGACTCAGATTGGGACGATTTTTATATCAAAATCGACCGTTTCGACGAGACGAAGACAATTCGTGTTGATCATTTTTCCATATGAGGACATCTTAATTGGGTTTCAAGCCATTCTTTAATCTGGTGTCAGCATAAACATCTCTGAAGTTGTCATAACTTTTGCATCCGAACTTCATTTTAAACCATCTTCATATTCATCTTGATCTTCTCGAAGAGAGCCATCTCATAGTGAATTTCAATAGTAAGTTTGAATTACTCTTGACATAGCTTCAAGCCACTCTTTATAAACGTGCCACTTTTGAGCGTCAACACTGCTGTCTCTAGTTTTTTTAAGTCTGCAACACTCAAAATAATTATACAAGATAGCACAATTCATACATAAATAACATGCAAATGTTGCTAGTACAATCTTTCTCTAATAATAAAGCACGAATTAAGTTTGTCGGGTTCACCGTTACAATACGTTTTTTTCCATGAATTTACGTTTTCAGTTCGAATTTAAAACATATACATGAAGTGGTACTAAATTTCGTCCGTCCAATTTTATTGTCAAAGTTTCAGTTTCCTTTGATACCCACAATAGGCCTAGCGAACGAAGCCCATGAGCTGGCACAGCAAATCAAGCCCAACTATCATGCGCGGCGAGGACGCTGGCAGTCGGGCAATGCTCCGGCGTTGTACGGTTTGCTTCGCTTGCCGATGGGCACTTTGATCAGTCAAAGCAAAATATTCTTCATATAGCACTCCACGTAGTGCCTTTTTTTTTCCTTACTGATCCACGTAGTCACGAACGAGAAAATCATTGAGAATAGCTTTCCTCCCGTTCACTATAGCAAGAAAAAAATAGACGTGTAGACATGTAATCTGATCACTTGCCACACATCTAAAATCCAATTTACGCATGTTCTAATTTTATGTGGTCGTGCCTTTAAAAAAATGCCATGTAGTTTTTAAAAATCGTTCATGAATGTTAGAATGTTATGTAGTTTTAAGAATAGTGTTCATATATCAAAATATGCTCACACCAATTGAAATGTGTTCACCTTTTTTCTCAAGAAAAGTTTGGTCATGTAATTCTAAGAAGTGTTCACATGCTTACTAATATTTTGTAATTAAAGAAATGCATCATCTTTAAAATCGTTCATGTGATTTAAAAAGTATTTATGTATTTCAAAAAGAATGTCGATGCATTTTCAAAAACAAATATACAATTTAAAAGTGAATGGGCGTATGAGAGATGGTGTATGTACTAGGTGCACGCCGTAGCTCGGGAAGGGCATGTCCAGCTCGATGATATTAGTTTAGAACTGTTAGACATTCACTTGCGACGATGTTGTTCAATGGCAAGTGTGTATGGGTTTAGGGTTTAGGTAGTGGCCGAGACCATCACCTTGGGATTGGCCACGTTCAGACACATTGCGATTAGGTGGACACCACGACCATGGTTGGCAGGAAAAAGGATAAGCGACAACACGGATGTGGCCAATGTTGAAATATATAAGATGAACATGTGGATGGATCTTAAGTTGTGCTTATATTGTACTAGAAGTATGTGTTTTTATTTTCTTTTGTTCCAACGCAGGGGGAGGTTACAAATCCATCGACTCGGATGGAAAACCTTGGGAATACCAAATAATTGGCAGAGACACAGGGAAAGCAGAGACACAGCCGGCCCACCCGCCCCACCCTCGAGGGATGGCCCGGGACGGTCGATGGCAGGCAGAGACACAAGCAAAGTAGAGACACAGCGCCCCCCCCCCCCCCCCCCCGCGCGTGAGGGACGGCTCGGGACGGTCGATAGCAGCTCTATCAGTGTCGGTCGCAGGGGGGACGACGGGACGGGCGCCGGCTTCCAGCGACCTGGAAGGCAGCGGCTAGGCTCCCCTGCTGGCTGGCTCATGGCCAACCGAAAAAGAAATATGGTGGAGGAAGAAGGAGAAAGGAGGCGCTCGGGAGGCTCGGTGGTGGCCTCGATCCGATCCGATCTGGAATGAGAGCCTACGGGAAGGCCTTGAAGCAGTGGCGACCGTTGAGGGGGGGACTGGGAGTGCTGCGCCCGGTGGTAGTTCCTCGCTGGACAGGGAAAAGGGGAGAGAGAATCAAGAGTGTGGGGAGAAAAGGCATGGGGGAGAGACGAGGATGAGGGCGGCTAAGAAGAAACATAATATCAGAGGACAGACAGCGATGCGTGTGGGGGTCAGACGACACTCGTCGTCCGCGCGAGAGGGCTCGTGGAATCGTTGTCTACAGCTAGATGCAAATGCAATGGGCACCCGAGCGGGATGGACCGGGAGAGCACTCCCCGAATAGGAATTTTTTTACATCAATCACCGATCAAATAAAATTATTCTCCAATCGATAGACACGCTTCTTTACCCATCAAATTGCTTCATTGTACAGGAGCAGTAGGGAGAAGGAACAACAAGGAGGAGAGAGATGAGGGAGGAGAGAGACGGGAGAAGAATGTGACCATGGAGAGGGATCAAATAAAATTATTCTCCAATCGATAGACACGCTTCTTTACCCATCAAATTGCTTCATTGTACAGGAGCAGTAGGGAGAAGGAACAACAAGGAGGAGAGAGATGAGGGAGGAGAGAGACGGGAGAAGAATGTGACCATGGAGAGGGAGGAAGGGAAGGGAGAAGTCATAGAGAAGGGCGGCGACGCGAGGTTATAGCGGACAGTTGGGCTCGCCGGCTGGAGCCGAGAGGAAGGCGGCGGAGATGGCATCCCAGGGAAGAGCTCGGCCTCTCCTCGCTTGGGCGCATTACAAGCTTCCTTTTTTAGAAAGAATGTTTTTTATTTCATTTTTAGGGGAAAGCGACCTTTTATTTCACTGCCACATCCATTTTACTATTCTCTTTATTGGGTCATTGGCCAGCTTTTGTTACCATAAAAAAATTCTTTATTAATTAGAAGTTCGTCTACTCCAAAAAAAAGTACCACTTCACAAATTCACATATGATCTCATCAATTTATATATGTCCCTAAATAGACAATCAACAAGCCTCTTCAAAATTAAAAAGACTAAGGGTGAGGTATAACAATAATCTGGCATATGTGTTGATATGGATACTCTCTCAACTTCACAGTGAAGCGAGGATGAGCTTAGAGGTCATGGCAGAAGAGCCAGTGATTGAATGAACTAGACATATGCAAGTCGGTGATTGGATTGCTAAAATCTTGAACCATTTGTGATATTTTCCCCGTTGCAACGCACGGGCCCTTTTACTAGTAATAATTTAAATGTAAATATTACATCCGAGATAACCAAATGTTTTACAAGTTTTTTAAATTCATCAATTCCAAGAGAAATGATATTCGAGTCAGAATACACACATATCGTCCATCGCACTGTGCCTCTTTAGATTCATCCAACAATGTATGAACATAAATAACCGCCCTTCATCATTTGGTACAATACGACAGCACGCCCGGACTATATAACATTGAATGAATCAATGAATTGATTAACGTATAGAGCAACAAGAAGCAAAACTTACAATCTCAATGGTTTGCGAGCCCGATGATCATCTCCTCTCCACTTGTGCAATCATACCGTAAAACATCATAACGGAGTTGGAGATGGTGTAACACCCATTGGCAATGAGTTCATATTGTGTACATGGATCATGTGCAAGTCGTAGGGCATAAAGCGTTTTTGCTCCTGCAAGTAATAGGGCGCAGTGAGTTTTCTCATGAAACAAAGCATGTTGCACATTTTGCCAAAAGGTCAAGCCCCCCTTGCCTTATGCATACAATGTCAGTAGATATGACCATCCACGCATTGCACAACAATTCATTCTCCATCACCGAGTATCCCACCATTGTGCTTACTCTAAAAATAACAAGAAGGTAAAAGCATCTCAATGACATTTGACCAAACACCAGTCAGACGTCCTGTCCGGCATGGGTTTTTTCTTATGGATCTTGAATGTAGTAATCTTAACTTTAACACTGATGTTAAATGTCTTAAATTGAGTGATAAGACAAATGCCGCATATTATGGCACTGACGTCTTGGTCACATTGGAAAAAATGCGTGAAGAAACTACGTAGTGGTGAATTTTTTTAGTCTTTTGATTTTGAGTCATTTGACAATTTTATCTTGTCTGATGAGGTAAATGACTAAGACGTCGTTCACCGGTCATATAGAAGACAAGTGACTTATTGGAAATCATACTGCTGATTTGTGCGGTCTAATGAGTGTATCGACGCACGATGGATTTCTCCACTTTGTAACTTTTACCGATGATTAAGTGAATATGGATATATTTTCTTAATGAGAAAGAAGTCTCAAAGTTTTGAGAAGTTTGAAGAATTTTATAGAGAACTAGAAAATCATCATACAAGAACATAAAATTCCTCCGGCCAGATGAGAATATTAGATTTACGTGTTTAGTGAGCATCTTAGAGATCCTGGAATTATTTCGTAACTTACACCACTTGAAACACCATAGATAAATGGTGTGCCTAAGAGAAGTAATGAAACCCTATTGGACATGGTTCGATCTATGATGTCATTAACCGAATTGTCACTATCTTTTTGGGGTAACTATAGAAATATTTTGCTTTAACAGTGAATAGAGCACCGTCCAAGCCTGTTGAAATGGCACCATATGAGATATGGAATGGGAAAAAACCCAACTTATCTTTTCTTAAAATCTGGGGATGCAATGCTTTTATAGAACATTTACAACCAATTAAGCTCGATCCCAAATGTTAACTTCTAGGTTATCCCAAGGAAGTTATGTTTTCATCTAGGATCTTTTTAGTTGATGGTTATAGATTAATTCATGGATCATCCTCTACCAATTAGGTAAAATCATTTAAAATATATAGAATAAGAATGGATTACTAACATAAAAGAGATTCTAGATTAGCTCGGTACATGTAGTTATTTGATTGATCTAAGATGAAAAAGAGTCCAATTTTATTTCCTTTTTCCAATTTCCATTACGTGCTTCATTTAGTGTTCAAGGAAACAATGGGGTATTACTTCTACCACCAAACCGAAGGCAAAGTGTTCGTTGCGAAAACAGAGTATTTCTCGAGAAATAATTTCTCGCGAAAGAGGTGAGCAGGAGGACAGTATAATTTGACAAGATTATTGAATATTTGATGTCAGACCAAAGGACTGGGACACCGGAAGACATTCCGGAGGTCACTCATGCGATTAAACAGAAAGCAACTACATGTGATGTAGAAACTTTTGTAAGACTATAGCTGAATGACATGAGACATGAATAAATCGTTCTTAACCTTTAAGGTATGAGGATGGATTTTTCTTGTTTGAAATGAAATCTTTTGTTAGAAAATGATGATCCTGCAAATTACAAAGAGGCAATGGCAGGCCCTGACTTCATAATGGCTCGAAGCCATGAAATCTGATTTACATGCCATGTACAAAAATAAAGTTTGGAACTTGCTTGACCCTCTAGAGTGTGTGAGGCCAATTGAATATAAATATATCATAAGAAGAAAACAAACGTAGGTTGAAATATTTCCGTCTATAAAGCTCGACTTGTCATAAAATGGTTTTCGACAGGTTCAAAGAGTTGACTAGGATGAGACATTCTCGCCAGTAGTGGTGCATAAGTTTGTACAGATTTTGCTAGCATTTGCTTCATATCTTGATTACGATATATGACAGATGGATGGTTTTCCTTAATGAAGATTTATTGAGGGCGTGTATATGATACAACGCGAGAGTTTTTTTCAATCCAAGGATGTTGAAAGGTATGCAAACTTCAAAATATATCTATGGACTCAAGCAAGCATCAATGAGTTGGAATCTTATAGTTCTGATGAAGAGGTGAAAGGGTTTGGCTTCATCAACAACAATGAAGAGGTTTGTGTTTACAAGAAAGTAAGTGGGAGCGCTGAAAGCACATTTGCTCTGTTGGTGGTTTTGATAATTCATGTCAACATACATGTTGTTGGACTATCTATCGATTAAGTATATTTCAGGAAAAGTTCAACCTAGGCAAATAGATGGTTGGAGATGTGGACCCTCAAGCTACTAAGGACACATGTTGGCAAAGCTTCAACATTCTACATTTTGGGGTTAAGTGATCAAAAATCACATTGAGTCCATAGGAAAGCCAATAATATTAAAGGGAATTAGGTTTGATCACGAATCATTTGCTCAAAGTGCTTAGAGATATTGCTTCAAAACACTCAGTCACACCCTCACATCCCTATCTGTCCTAAACCTTAAAGTCAAACTCAGTCCCACCGATACACATCTACCCGGACTCACCGAGATACACTTGATTAAGCCACTGCCTAAACCCTAGCAACTCGGTCTCACCCAGATGACATTTGGTCCTACCGAAGTGCGCTTGCCAACCTTTTGTAACCTATTGGTTTCATTTCGGAATTTCTGAGTGGTTTTAATCGGTGTCACCGAAGTGTGGAAAGTGCTTAGGTAATCACCCATCGGTCCCTCTGAGCTGTGTCATCTGGTCTCACCGAAAAGCCTAATGTTCAAACCTTTTGCATTAATCGGTCTCACCGAGTGATTTCAGCCGGTCCCACCGAGTTGTGCATAAAAGGTGTGTAATGGTTAGATTTTTTATGCTGTCTATATATACCCCACCCATTCCATCAACTCTTAGAGAGAGCAACCAGGATGAAACTACCACTTCCCATATCCATTTTCTAAGAGAGAACCACCTACACTTGTGTTGAAATCAAGGGGATTCCACTCCAACCTTTGATCTTGATTTCTAGCCCCCTCAAGTTGCTTTCCACTCCAATCCTTCTCCTACTACCATGAAAAAACTGTGAGAGAGTGATTCAGTATTGAGGAGACTATCTTTTGAAGCACAAGCGCAAGGAGTTCCTCATCAACAACAACATTTATTACCTTTTGGAGAGTGATGTCTCCTAGGTTGGTTAGGTGTCATTTGAGAGTCTTCAAATCTTGTGGATTTGAGTCAAGGAGTTTGTACGGGCAAGAAGATCACCTACTTCGTGAAGATCTACCTCGAGTGAGGCTAGTCCTTCGTGGCGGAAGCCATGATGACATATACAAGGTTACTCTTCGTGGACCCTTCGTAGGTGGAGCCCTTTGTGGATTCGCGCAGTCTTTATCCTCCATGGATTGAAGTCTCCATCAATGTGGACGTACGATAGCACCACGTACCGAAACCACGCCAAAAATCACCGTGTTTTCATTGTGTTTGATTTTCAGAACTCTATCCCTTTACTTTCTTGCACTTGCATGTTGTTTACTACCTGTTGCCCACACTCTAGATATGCATCCGTAGATTGTATTGGTTGCCACTTAACTTTGCTAAAATTTGCCTAAGATTCAAGAAAATTAAAAAATGCACCTTTTACGTCGTTAGTGTCTATTCACTTTCCTCTAGATCTATATTCTTGACCCCTCAAGCGCGACTGCATTTCTTATACTATATGTTGATGACATAGGGGATTGACGTAAAATTTCACCACCATTTCTTAGGCACAATGTAAATTTTGTTACTAAAGCAGTCATGTATAATGGTTTTATGCCTTTGGAAGCACAAGTAAAAGATCCACCAATACAAGGCAAACCTATGGTTAATTAGACATTATAGTTTTATGTTTTGTTCTACTTTCATGGGTGTTGACATTGACAGGAATTCCAATATGGACAAGACATGCAATTCTATTTAGCATCATATTATTTCTCTCATGCCACTAGATGATCAACTTCTGAGGTTTGCTTTGTTATATTGTTGATTCTGCTAATGAGAAAACGAAACATAGAAGCGTTCCAACATTTTATTTTTTGATTTATATCATAAACCAAGCCAATGACGCATGCTCACACAGGCATTTACAAGCCGCGCCTATCTCCAGCTAGTTTAGGATAACCTTTTGCCAGGGGTATCCTTTTTTATTATTGATTTTTGAGGAGAGGGTACCCTTTTTGAAAGGACGCAAATACCTGGCGAACGATGGCTAACAGGACGCTTGTAGTGGCATTTTACAAAACTGCCATGATAACTTATTTAATTTACGTTTTTTTTCGAAAATTGTGATCCAGATCGGATAGCTTTGGGCCGTTCGCTGGAATCTCATCCCCCAGCGAACGTTCGCCAGATAGCTACACCGTTTCGTTCTGAAAACAGGTTTGCGTTTGTTTTGAGACATGAAAACAGATTTGCTGTCCGTCGGTGGCCAGTTCTGGGGCTCTAAAACAGAGACGTGGCCCTGTGCTGTCCTTGGGTTCCCGAATTAAAAGCTGTCTCTACCGGGCCAGCCACCTACCGCGGCCCAACAATCTCACCAACCGGAGCCTAGCAAACTTTCAACACGTTGGCCCGCTACGCTTCTCCTGTCCTGTCCACCAGCCGAAACTCAGAGCTCCGAGCTCCGCCTGACTCCACCTCCGGCCACGGCGGGCAGCCACGCACCATGGCGCCAACGGTGGAGATCAGGAATCTCACCTTCACCTACCCGGGAATCGACGGCAAGCCGCCGCCCGGAGCACCGCCCCTCATCGAGGACGTCTGCTTCTCCCTCGAAGCCGGTCAGCGCTGCCTTCTCGTCGGCTCCAACGGCGCAGGTAGCTCTTGGTCCCTCTGAAACCGCCCCTCTCTCCCGCGTCGGTTCGTCTCGTTTCTGCCGTCCTGTTTGCGGGCTTTGATTTGGGTGGGTGTGGGGGGCAGGTAAGACAACGATACTGAAGATACTAGGCGGGAAGCACATGGTGGATCCGAGCATGGTTCGGGTCCTGGGGAGGTCGGCCTTCCACGACACGGCGCTTACCTCCTCCGGAGACCTCTGCTACCTTGGCGGCGAGGTGAGCATACAATTTAAGAATTTCATTCCTCGTCCGTTGTGCAATTGTTTTGCTTTTTCGAGACTGTGTTGTGCAATTGTGAGGCTAGACATTGGCCAAGGCGTGCGCGAACTTTGCCAATAACCCTTCTTCCGATGAATTTAATTTTGTAAATTTCCTCGAATTGACGCAGTGGAGGCGCGATGTTGCCTTTGCGGGCTACCAGGTGAATATACAGATGGACATTTCGGCAGAGAAGATGCTATTTGGTGTCACTGGCGTTGATCCTCAGAGAAGAGATGAGCTTATCAAGGCAAGTTCACCCCAAAATTACCAATACAAATTTATCTGCAAATCACATTTTCCCTGGGGAACTTGTCAAATTTAATGACACCATGTCCACAGAACTGAAGTTTGCTATTTGAGCTTGTTTGCTTTCATGCATCAATATTCTATACTGGTTACTTATTTGTGGATTATGTGGAAATGGGTATGTTCCATACATGAGGACTTGAATTATCTGTTGCCTGAACTAGTGCTTCCGCAACAATACTCTAGCCACTTACAGGCAATGGCATATGGAGTATTTAGCTAGCTGTATATTAAAGAACATTCCAAGTGCCTGACAATTCAGTTAAAGCATGTGCCTTGAGGTACTATATGACTGTTATCCTACAAAGATTGTAGTGTGCAATAGAGCTAATCATCACCAGTTCACCAGGCTCAGTAAGCTAGACTCTGTCTCTGTGATTGAAAGGGTGTTCAGAAAAGATTAAAATTCAAGATGTGAAACCTGTAGGTGTACTAGCTTCTAGCGAATGGCTCGCCGGTGTCGTACATATCCATACACCATGCCTGTAAAAATAATAAGATAACCAGGACTTCCACTCAAAAAATAAATCCAATCCACCCGGTTGGGACTATGTGGCGCCCCTGAACCTTGTGTAATGGTATGCTGGTATAAGAATACCTTTGAGGAGGAACACCAATTGTTTGGAAGAGCCTTTCGAGATGTAAAAGAACAGGTCTGCAACTTCGAATTTGCAGATAGAACAACAAGAAGAGATTAAAAAAATCAAGTATGCGTGTTATGTTTCTCGGGGAAAGTACTTGTGTTACTCTACCCATGTAAATCATTGATCTATAAATTAGGAACTAGGACATAGCATTTTGAATGCTGGTCGTATGATCTATAAATTAGGAGCTAGGACATAATATTCTTAGAGCAACACCAAGGGCACTCCTCAAACCTCCCCCATATGTCCAGGCGAACAGTCCGGACACAGAAGCACCCTCCCAAAGGGCCTCCCCGAACCTGCCCCGTATGTACGGACTGCCCGGACCTCGCCAGACCAAGCCCATATATGTGGAGGAAATGGGGCTGTCCGGACATGTCCGCCATGCCCGGCCTACCCCAGACGCATATGTCCAAACAACTTGGGGATAAATTGGGGTTGGGGAACACCGCTGGAGGGGAAGACAAAGTCCGGACGTTTCTGCGGACAAATGGGGTGCCAAATTTTAGGTTTGCCCTTGGAGATGCTCTTACACTTAAATTATGTAAGCAACTAGGGCATAACATTTCGTTTGTTTGTCCTAATCATAAACCATTACACTTACTCTCATGTCCTACATTATTAAACTTTTCATGTTGCAGATTTTGGATGTTGACCTTACCTGGCGGATGCACAAGGCATCAGATGGTCAGAGGAGAAGAGTCCAGATTTGCATGGGACTTCTCAAGCCATTCAAGGTTTGTTTTGCCTTGCTTTGTCGCCAAAAGGATCAATCAAGTTCTCAACTTTGTGTGCACACAACAAGATTTTCATAAGAAAGTAAAAATGCAATGCAGGTTCTTCTTCTTGATGAGATAACAGTTGATCTTGATGTGTTGGCAAGAGCAAATCTGTTGACATATCTAAAGAAGGAATGTGCGGAACAAGGTGCAACAATTATCTATGCCACACATATCTTCGATGGCCTGGATGACTGGCCAACTCACATTGTGGGTTCCCTCACTCATACTTTACAAGATCATGGAATTCATGCAAACTATTAACACTTATTGGCGCCATTCGATTTCAGGTCTATGTTGCTCATGGGAAGTTGCAACTAGCGCTGCCATTAGAAAAGGTGAAAGAAATGAGCCAGTTATCGCTCATGGTAAGTGGCATCAATGTGAACAAAAATATGCTTTAATAAGCACATCAAGAATGTTCATCAGATTTTGGTCCATTTGCATTTCAGAGAACAGTAGAGCGCTGGCTGAGGAAAGAGAGGGACGAAGACAGGAGGAAGAGAAAGGAACGGAAGGAGAAAGGCCTCCCGGCATTCGACAAGGTCATTGAGGGGAGCAGAGTAGTGAACAACGGGTGGGCAGCAGGAAGGCTCACTTCGACGATAGCCGGGGAAGAGAACTTTTCTCTCAGTTCAAACAGCGTTCTTCGGTAGTAATCCCACACTGCACTTTGGTTCTTGAGATGATGAATAACAGCCCGATAGCACCACACTCGAGGGATTTTGGCGGTAACAGCAACATTCTTGCACAAAAGGAACAGAAAATTTGACAAATCATGCACGCCTGCTGCATGTGTACGACGATGTACTCTGAATCTATGGTACTGGGAGTCAATTATTATTGTTTGATTTTTTTTCTGCATATATTATGTCTATTTTGGTCACTTGACTTGACATACCTTCGCCTAGCTAAAATTCAAAATATTCTCGGTGAAATAGGAAAGGAGGGACCATTGGAAAGGCCCAATAGGGTTGGCCTATTAGTTCTCCTTAATTTGCAGCCTAAGGGCAGCATCTCCAACGCATACTTCACCTCAAAAAAAAAAAAAAAAACTCCAACGCTGACCTCAAACCGTCCGGACTGAGTTGTCCGCATGCAGTTTGCCATCCAACGCAGTCCCACATCGGTCTGTCGATGTGTCAGCTAGTCTGTTTACTCGCAAACTGGAAGGAAATTCGCATGCGGGGGGGGGGGGGGGGGGGGGGGTATGCGGCAGTCCGGATAGTCGACATGTAGGATTCCGACACCCCGGCCTACTTAACCCCCCCCCCCCCCCCCCCTCCACTTTTCTTCCACTCCACCCATGCTCCCCCTTTGCTTTCATCTGCACCCTTCGTGTCCGTGACAATGATCACATATATAGGCATCACGTCCGTGACAAGTAGACCGACTCCTGTCTGCATCTACCACTATTACTCGACCAATCTACCGCTATCCAACATGCATCTATGATACTAAGTTCATGATAAACAGAGTAACGTTTTAAGCAAGATGACATGATGTAGAGTTGTAGACAAAGTAAACTCAAGCAATATGATTAAACCCTGTCATTTTATCCTTAATGACAACATTACAAATATGTGTCTCGCTACCCCTTCTGTCACGAGGTGAGGACACCGCATGATTGAACCCATTACAAAGCACCTCTCCCACTAAAGATAAATCAATCTAGTTGGTCAAACCTAACGGATAGATCGGAGAGAAATACAAAGCTATCATAATCATGCATAATCATGAAATGACTATTTATTTGATAATAACGACTTATCACAAAAACAACCAAGGGTCCATCGACCCGATTGAAACTGCCTTCACTGCGTTGAACCGAAGGGAACTACTAATAAAGTTCAGAAAAGACCCAGTTACTTTCAATGAATAATCTGTCGTAAACCCACAATTCATTAGATCCCAACAAACACGTTGCAAAAGAGGATTACATTGGATAGAACTTCAAGAAGATCGAGGAGGACATGGTATTGAAGATCAAAGATAGAGAAGAATCCATCTAGCTACTAGCTATGAACCCGTAGGTCTGTGATGAACTACTCACACATCATCGATAGGGCAGCAAGGTTGATGTAGAAGCCCTCCATGATCGACCCCCCCTCCAGCAGAGTACCGGAAAAGGCCTCCAGATGGGACCACGAAAGAGCAGAGACTTGCGGCGGTGGAAAAATTGTTTCGGGTGGCTCTCTGGGGTTTCCCAATATTTGAGAATTTATAGAAGTGGAATTAGGTTAGACGGAGCCATGTGGGGCCCACAAGGTAACAGGGCACGCCCTATTGCCTTGTCGTCTGGTTTCCTCCCGAAGCTTCTAGGGTCTCTTTTGTCTAGAAAAAATCATCAAAAAGTTTTGTACCGTTTGGTACCAATTTTCTGGAAAACCAAAAACAATCAGAAAACAACAACTAGCACTAGTCACTGGATTAATAGGTTAGTTCCCAAAAATGATATAAAATCGCATATTAAAGCATATAAACTATCCAATATTGACAATATAATAACATGAAACAATAAAAAATTATCAACATCCCCAAGCTTAATTCCTTCTTATCCTCGAGTAGGTAAATGATAAAAACAAATTTTTTGATGTGAATGCTACCTAGCATGTTTATCATGTAATCTCTTTACGGTATAAATGATGAGAAACGATGAAGTAATAACATCAACACAATAATATCCATGAATATTATAACATAATAACATCAACATAACAATCATTACTTTTTCAAAATATACGACCCTTAACGAATGTTATCCCTAGTCATTTTATCGTGTTAGCATGGCATGACTCCGCCTTCACCGCATAAATATAAATCATGAGCACCCCGGTGTCAAACCGGTCAATTGGATCATATTATGACGTGCTTCAACATTTTCAACCCCACGCATTACATGAGTGTGAGCCATGGATGTAACACTATAGGTGGAATAGAATGCGGTGGTAGAGATCAATAGTAGAAGTCAAAAGGGAAGAAAGTCTCGCATCAACTCGGCGGATCAATGGGAAATGGAGAGGCTGATCAATCGATGTCAATGCAAGGAGTGGGGATTGCCATGCAACGGATGCACTAAGAACTATAAGTTTATGAAAGCTCAATTGGAAACTAAGTGGATGTGCATCCAACTTGCTTGCTAAAGAAGACCTCGGGCATTCAAGGAAGCCCATCATCGGAATATACAAGCCAAGTTCTATAATGAAAATTCCCAGTAGTATATGAATGTGATAACTCAGGAGACTCTCTATATGAAGAACATGGTGCCACTCTGAAGCACAAGTGTGGTAAAAGGATAGTAACATTGCCCCTTCTCTCTTTTTCTCTCATTTCATTTTTTGTTGGGCTCTTTTTAGCCTCTCTTTTTTCTATTTCGTTTGGAGTCTCATCCCGACTTGTGGGGGAATCATAGTCTCCATCATCCTTTCCTTACTGGGACAATTGAAAGAACATGTGATGCTCCCATGTTTGGTTTTGGTAATTGATGACAATCTCTATGGACTAATGGTTGCCTTGAGTTATATTTGATGGGTTTGTCCATAGGTTTTTCTTGAAGTCCATTTGTTGGTTTCAAGGATAGTATGTGATGACCAAGGTGTTATTCAAGGAATTATCAAAAGATTGGTCATGTGAGAGGTTGGTCAAGACTAAGTCAAAGAGTGAATCAAGTTGATCAACACACAAAGCATACAAGATGTACCGAGAGGGATCAAGTGATCCCATGGTATGTGTTGTGGTTATCTCGCGGGCGGGTTGGGTGGCTTGAGGTGAGGGCAAGACTGTTACGGAGATCAGGGGACGGGATTGGGCAAGCAGCACGCTGTTGTTTACCCAGGTTCGGGGCTCTCCGGAGAGATAATACCCCTACTCCTGCATGTCTGATAATGTATGCAGTGTGTACGTAGCAGTACAGAGTTGCTCCTGAAGCTGTATCTAGAGGAGGAAGAAGGAGGCTCGGAGCGCTCCTCTTCTCTGCCTCATGTGTGAGTGTATGAACGAGAGAGTGAGAGGGAGTGTGCCTGATTGTGGCCAAGTGAGTGTGCATGGATGGATGGATGTGTGAGCGTGGCCAAAATGAGGCTGTGTGTGTGAGGCCTCCCCTGGGTCACTTTATACACTAGTGCCCATGGACAAGGGGTGGCCCACATACCCACTACATTATTGAGATGTCATATGATGATGCAGGCTATAGTGCATCACTATTGGAGTGTAGTGAAGTGTCACATGATACATAAACAGTGATGGCTGCTCATCTACAGTGCTCCACTATAGAGTATGGTCGTCACGTCTGCGTAGGTCCGACGGGACATCTTAGTTGACTTGGCCAGATTCCAGCCGGATGGGCTCAACCCGGACGGGGCTCAAATCGGAAAGCTCAACCCAGACAGGCAGAACCCGACCAGGGTCAACCCGGATGGGCTCCACCCGGACAGCTCAACCCGGAAAGGTCAACCCGGCCAAGGTCAACCCGACCAGGGTCAACCCGGACAGGTCAACCCGGCCAAAGTCAACCCAGCTAGATTCCAGCCAGCCAGGGGGCACTCCCCTGGCAATGTTTTGAAGCGTCGTTTCACCGTCTTGGGCATACCCGGGGGTCATCCCCCCGACAGTAGGCTCCGAGCCACCGGGCAACTTGGAAAAGTTGCGCGGAGGGTTTTAGCGGGTGTCGATGTAGTAGATGGCGTCGAGGATGCCTATTGTAGCCGGCGGCGGGCGTGCAACGGGCGCGGCATGTATCAAGTGGGGGCGCGCGAGCGCACCCACTGGGTGAAGCCTCTGAGCCTCCGGGCAACTTGAAAAAGTTGGGCGGAGGGTCTTGCTGTTGATGATGAATCCGACGATGACGTCGAGGGTGTCGGGCGCAGACACGGAGTCCGCCGGCTGGAGGGCGCGGGGCCTTGCCGGACGCGGACGCGGAGTCCGCCGGCTGAGTGGGGGCGCGCGACGCACCCATTGGGTGTAGCCTCCGAGCCTCTGGGTAACTTGGAAAAGTTGGGCGGAGGGTCTTCGCTTTTGTTGATGAAGCCGATGGTGACGTCGAGGGTGCCGGGCGCGGACACGGAGTCCGCCGGCTGGAGGGCGCGGGGCCCTGCCGAACGCGAACGCGGAGTCCACCGGCTGAGTGGGGACGCGCGAGTGCACCCACTGTGTGTAGCCTCCGGGCAACTTGGAAAAGTTGGGCGGAGGGTCTTCGTTGTTGTTTATGAAGCCGACGATGACGTCGAGGGTGCTGGGCGCGGATACGGAGTCTGCCGGTTGGAGGGCGCGGGGACCCGCCAGACGCGCACGCGGAGTCCACCCGCTGAGTGGGGGCGCGCAAGTGCACCCACTGGGTGTAGCCACTGAGCCTCCGGGCAATTTGGAAAAGTTGGGCGGAGGGTCTTCGCTGTTGTTGATGAAGCCGACGGTGACGTCGAGGGTGCCGGGCGCGGACATGGAGTCCGCCGGCTAGAGGGCACGGGGCCCTGCCGGATGCGGAGTCCGCCGGCTGAGTGGGGGTGCGCGAGCGCACCCACTGGGTGTAGCCTTCGGGCAACTTGGAAAAGTTGGGTGGAGGGTCTTCGATGTTGTTGATGACGGCGGTCGGCTGCACGCTGCAACCGGCGTGTAGCCTCTGAGCCTCTGGGCGAGGAGGGGGTTCCCCACAGAGGTGATCGTGCAAAAGACAAGGTTAGTCTGTGCAAATATATTAAATATTTGCTTTTTGTGGTGCAAGTTTTATGCAGAGGGTGTCGACTCGGTTTCGTCCGAGCCCCCTTCAATCTTCTTCATGTCCCCTCCGCTCTTTGGCTTTGCCTCTTGATAGCTAGACAGCCGGGAGCCGGTCTGTAGCTGTTACGAAGAGTGGCCGCGGAGTGGAGCATACAGTACTCGGACTACAGGAGCAGATTCGACTGAGTAGATACATATAAAGGAAATGACCGGGTTGCCCAAGCCGTCTTCTCCCGGACGTTTTTCGCGTTGGGTGACCTCCAGCTTTTGCTCTCGCTTAGTCGGACAGCCGCGTGGCGGTCTGTGGCTGAGAGTGGGCCTTCGGTACCATATGTGCTACTAAGCCGTCTGCAGGAACGATCATATCGGACCGAGCGGCCAGCCTCCGGGCCAAGACTGGCTGGCGTCGGGGAGAACAGTAGTGCAACTGTAATGAAGGCGGAGGTGGTCCCCGAGTGTCGCTCGGAGTTATCCGTGTTTGCACATGGTGCGAAAGTATGCGGGTGAGGAGCTCACATTGCTCTTTCATGGACGAGGCAGAGGTCGTCGATGATAGCTGGCACGGCTTGACGCTTGCGAAGCGCGCCGGCAAACCCACTGGGGGTAGCCTTCGAGCCTCCGTGTGCTCGAAGGGGGGCCAGCCGGTCGGGCCTGATCGGCTAGGCGACGGGGTGGGACGCGGCTGAGCCGGCTTGGCACAGCCGGCCAGGCATCGAGGCAGGCGGAACCGTCAGGCGGGCCCTCCAGCCAGCCCGGTGTCGAAGTCGGTAGGCGGACTGGACGGCTAGACGGTGACGCGGGCAGGCCGAACAACCGACATGGCGGTGATGCAGAGGCACAATTGGCGCCTTGTTTTTTTACAAGGTCACCCGACCACTTTCTTTTCTTAGCCCGAGGCCCCGAGCAGCTGGGCAGCCACAATGTGAGGCGCGGGCGGCGACCCGGAGGCGGCAAGGGGCGGGCGGAGCTGAACCCGGCCAGGCGCGGGGACTGCCGGGGATCCGGGCGAGCCGGCGACAGGGACTCGGAGGGAGCGGGGGGCGGCGGAGCCGTGCAGGCGAGGGAGCAGGGGAGCCGGCCAGAGGATGGGGTTGGAGCCGGACGGGGCGGAGGCGGAGCCCGGCCGGCGCAACGCGGGTGGATGTGCGCGGGCGCACAGGCAGGGGCGGGCGATGTGGAGCTCGGTCGCGAGCCGGTGGGGCGACGGTGCCGAGTCGGGGGCGAGAGCCGGCGGGAGGGAGCCGGAGCCAGCGCGGGCGCTGAGGCGGGTCGGCGCGCGAGCGCAGAGGACTCGGGCAGCGTGGACGGGCGCGGATGGAACCGGCTCGGGCCGAGTGCGGGAGCCAGAGGCGAGGCGCGCGGCAGCGACCGGCTGTGCGGTGAGCCGGCAGAGGTCACAGATGGAGCCGGCCCGGGCGCGATGCGGCCGGGTGCGGGGGCGCAGCTTGGGTGCACGCGGCTGGGCCAGGTGTAGAGCGACCAGGAACCCGGTGGAGACGGCTTGGAGCAGGGCCGGGTCAACGCTAGTGACCCGGAGGTTGGGCGGAGGAGCTTGCGGAGGGAGGAGGCCGAGCACGGGACCGACTGCGGGGCCACCGGCCGAGTCGGCACGGACGCCGGTGGGCGTGGAGCACCCGGCCGCGGGCAGAGGCGGAGCCGGCTAGAGATGGAGCTGGCCGGGCGCGGGCGGTGCTACCTCTTGAGCACGCGTTGGTTTTCCCTTGAAGAGGAAAGGGTGATACAACAAAGTAGCGTAAGTATTTCCCTCAGTTTTTGAGAACCAAGATATCAATCCAGTAGGAGACTACACACAAGTCCCTCGTACCTGCACAAACAACCAAAAACCTTGCAACCAACACGATAAAAGGGTTGTCAGTCCCTTCATGGCCACTTGCAAAAGTGAGATCTGATAAAGATAATTAGATAAATATTTTTGGTATTTTTGTTGTATGGATTGAAAAGTAAAGATTGCAAAATAAACGACGACAGAAATAGCTAGTTGACGGGAGATTAATATAATGGAGAATAGACCCGGGGGCCATATGTTTCACTAGTGGCTTCTCTCAAGATAGCATAATCTTCGGTGGGTGAACAAATTACTGTCGAGCAACTGATAGAAAAGCGAATAGTTATGAGAATATCTAGGCATGATCATGTATATAGGCATCATGTCTGTGACAAGTAGACGAAAACGATTCTGCATCTACTACTATTACTCCACACATCGACCGCTATCCAGCATGCATCTAGAGTATTAAGTTTATAAGAACAAAGTAACACATTAGGCAAGATGACATGATGTAGAGGGATAAACTCAGGCAATATAATATAAACCCCATCTTTTTATCCTCGATGGAAAAAAATACAATACGTGCCTTGCTGCCCCTGCTGTCACTGGGAAAGGACACCGCAAGATTGAACCCAAAGCTAAGCACTTCTCCCATTACAAGAAAGAGCAATATAGTAGGCCAAACCAAACTAATAATTCGAAGAGACTTGTAAAGATATTTAAATCATGCATAAAACAATTCAGAGAAGAACCAAATATTGTTCATGGATAATCTTGATCATAAACCCACAATTCATCGGATCACAACAAACACACCGCAAAAAGAATTACATCGAATAGATCTCCAAGAGAATTGAGGAGAACTTTGTATTGAGATCCAAAGAGAGAGAAGAAACCATCTAGCTAATAACTATGGACCCGAAGGTCTGAGGTAAACTACTCACACATCATCGGAGAGGCTATGGTGTTGATGTAGAAGCCCTCCGTGATCGATTGCCTGTCCGGCGGAGCGCTGGAAAAGGCCCCAAGATGGGATCTCATGGGTACAGAAGGTTGCGGCTGTGGAATTAGGGTTTCGTGGTGCTCCTGGATGTTTTTAGAAGTAGGTCGGTGGAGATGCGAGGGGCCCATGTGGGTAGGGGGCGCGCCTGGCCCCTGGGCACGCCCTCCTACCTCGTGGCCGCCTCGCTGCTTCCTTGACGTCCACTCCAATTCTCCCGGATCACGTTTGTTCAAAAGTGATCCTCGCAAAGGTTTCATTACGTTTGGATTCCGTTTGATATTCCTTTTCTGCGAAACACTGAAATAGGAAAAAAACAACAATTTGCACTGGGCCTTCGGTTAATAGGTAAGTCCCAAAAATAATATAAAAGTGCATAATAAAGCCCATTAAACATCCAAAACAGATAATATAATAGCATGGAACAATCAAAAATTATAGATACGTTGGAGACGTATCAAGCATCCCCAAGGTTAATTCCTGCTCGTCCTCGAGCAGGTAAATGATAAAAACAGAATTTTTGATGTGGAATGCTTCCTAACATAATTTTCAAAGTAATTCTCTTTATTGTAGCATGAATGTACAGATCCAAAAGATTCAAGGTAAAAGTTTAATATTGACATAATAATAATACTTCAAGCATACTAACTAAGCAATTATGTCTTCTCAAAATTACATGGCCAAAGAAAGTTATCCCTACAAAATCATATAGTCTGGCTATGCTCTATCTTCACCACACAAAATATTTAAATCATGCACAACCCCGATGACAAGCCAAGCAATTGTTTCATACTTTTGACGTTCTCAAACTTTTCAATCTTCACACAATACATGAGCGTGAGCCATGGATATAACACTATAGGTGGAATAGAATGGTGGTTGTGGAGAAGACAAAAAGGAGAAGATAGTCTCACATCAACTAGGCGTATCAACGGGCTCTGGAGATGCCCATCAATAGATATCAATGTGAGTGAGTAGGGATTGCCATGCAACGGATGCACTAGAGCTATAAGTGTATGAAAGCTCAAAAAAGAAACTAAGTGGGTGTGCATCCAACTTGCTTGCTCACGAAGACCTAGGGCATTTTGAGGAAGCCCATCATTGGAATATACAAGCCAAGTTCTATAATGAAAAATTCCTACTAGCATATTAAAGTGACAACATAGGAGACTCTCTATCATGAAGATCATGGTGCTACTTTGAAGCACAAGTGTGGTAAAAGGATAGTAGCATTGCCCCTTCTCTCTCTTTTTCTCTCTCTTTTTTTATTTGTGCCTTTTCTTCTCTCTCTTTTTATGGCCTCTTTTTTCGTCCGGAGTCTCATCCAGACTTATGGGGGAATTATAGTCTCCATCATCCTTTTCTCACTGGGACAATGCTCTAATAATGATGATCATCACACCTTTATTTACTTACAACTCAAGAATTAAAACTCGATACTAGAACAAAAATATGACTCTATGTGAATTCCTCTGACGGTGTACCAGGATATGCGATGAATCAAGAGTGACATGTATGAAAGAATTATGAACGGCGGCTTTGCCAAAAATATGATGTCAACTACATGATCATGCAAAGCAATATGACAATGATGAAGCGTGTCATAATAAAAGGAACGGTGGAAAGTTGCATGGCAATATATCTCAAAATGGCCATGAAAATGCCATAATAGGTAGGTATGGTGGCTATTTTGAGGAAGATATATGGTGGGTTTATGGTACTGGCGAAAGTTGCGCGGTACTAGAGAGGCTAGCAATGGTGGAAGGGTGAGAGTGCGTATAATCCATGGACTCAATATTAGTCATAAAGAACTCACATACTTATTGCAAAAATCTATTAGTTATCAAAACAAAGTACTACGCGCATGGTCCTAGGGGGATAGATTGGTAGGAAAAGACCATCACTCGTCCCCGACCGCCACTCATAAGGAAGGCAGTCAATAAATAAATCATGCCCCGACTTCATCACATAATGGTTCACCATACGTGCATGCTACGGGAATCACAAAATTTAACACAAGTATCTCTCAAATTCACAACTACTCAACTAGCATGACTCTAATATTACCATCTTCAAATCTCAAAACAATCATCAAGTATCAAACTTCTCATAGTATTCAATGCACTTTATATGAAAGTTTTTATTATACCCATATTGGATGCCTATCATATTAAGACTAATTTTATAGCCAAAGAAAATTACCATGGTGTTATAAAAGACTCTCAAAATGATATAAGTGAAGCATGAGATATCAATAATTTCTATAAAATAAAACCACCACCGTGCTCTTAAAAAGATATGAGTGAAGCACTAGAGCAAAATTATCTAGCTCAAAAGATATAAGTGAAGCACATATAGTATTCTAATAAATTCCGATTCATGTGTGTCTCTCCAAAAGGTGTGTACAGAAAGGATGATTGTGGTAAACTAAAAGAAGAAGACTCAAATCATACAAGACACTCCAAGCAAAACACATATCATGTGGTGAATAAAAATATAGCCTCAAGTAAAGTTACCGATGGATGAAGACAAAAGAGGGGATGCCTTCCGGGGCATCCCCAAGATTAGGCTTTTGGTTGTCCTTGAATTTTACCTTGGGGTGCCATGGGAATCCCCAAGCTTAGGCTCTTGCCACTCCTTATTCCAAAATCCATCAAATCTTTACCCAAAAATTTGAAAACTTCACAACAGAAAATCTCATGAGCTCCGTTAGTATAAGAAAACAAACCACCACTTCAAGGTACTGTAATGAACTCATTCCTTATTTATATTAGTCTTAAACCTACTGTATTCCAACTTCTCTATGGTTCATACCCCCCGATACTAGCCATAGATTCATCAAAATAAGCAAACAACACACAAAAAACAGAATCTGTCAAAAACAGAACAGTCTGTAGTAATCTGTAGGTTTAGAATACTTCTGTAACTCCAAAAACTCTACCAAATTAGGAAGACCTAAATAATTTGTATATTGATCTACTTCAGTTGGAATCAGTATTTTATCGCTCTCTGGTTAAAAATGAAAATTATTCTCATGAGCGAAAACTTTCTGTTTTTTTGAGCAAGATCAAACAACAATCATCCAAGAAGATCCTAAAGGCTTTACTTGGCACAAACACTAATTAAAACATAAAAAAACATAATAATAATAGAGGATAGATGATTTATTTATTACTAAATAGAAGCAAAAAGCAAGAAACAAAAACAAAATTGGGTTGCCTCCCAACAAGCGCTATCGTTTAACGCCCCTAGCTAGGCATAAAAACAAGAATAGATCTAGGTATTGTCATCTTTGGTATGCAATCCATAAGTGGCTCTAATAATATATTCATAAGGTAATTTAATTTTCTTCCTAGGAAAGTGTTCCATGCCCTTCCTTAATGGAAATTGGAATCTAATGTTTCCTTCTTTCATATCAATAATTGCACCAATTGTTCTAAGGAAAGGTCTATCAAGAATAATAGGACAAGTAGGGTTGCAATCTATGTCAAGAACAATGAAATCTACGGGAATATAATTCCTCTTTGCAACAATAAGAACATCATTTATTCTTCCCATAGGTTTCTTAATGGTGGAATCCGCAAGATGCAACTTTAAAGAACAATCATCAAATTCACGGAAACCTAGCACATCACACAAAGTTTTTGGAATCGTGGAAATACTAGCACCCAAATCACATAAAGCATAGCATTCATGATCTTTAATATTAATTTTAATAGTAGTCTCCCACTCATCATTAAGTTTTCCAGGGATAGAAACTTCTAATTCAAGTTTTTCTTCATAAGATTGCCTTAAAGCATCAACGATATGTTTGGTAAAAGCTTTGTTTTGATCATAAGCATGAGGAGAATTTAGCATGGATTGCGACAAGGAAATACAATCTATCAAAGAGCAATAATCATAATTAAATTCCCTGAAATCCAAATAGTTGGTTCATTGCTATGTAAAGTTTTGACCTCTTCAATCCCACTTTTATTAATTTTTGCATCAAGATCTAAAAACTCCGAATCATTGGGACGCCTTTTAACTAAAGTTGACTCATCTCCAGTCCCATATTTATCAAGATTCATATTGGAAAACAAAGATTTAATAGGGGACACATCAATCACTTTTAGATCTTCATCATTATTATCATGAAAACTAGAAGAACACGCCTTCACAAAGCAATCTTTCTTAGCACGCATCCTAGCGGTTCTTTCTTTGCACTCATCAACGGAAATTCTCATGGCTTTGAGTGACTCATTGATATCATGCTTAGGTGGAATAGATCTAAGTTTGAAAGAATCAACATCAAGAGAAATTCTATCCATGTTCCTAGCCAACTCATCAATCTTAGGCAATTTTTCTTCAAGCAAAGCATTGAAATTCTTTTGAGAAACCATAAATTCTTTAACACTAGTCTCAAAATCAGAGGGCATCTTATTAAAATTTCCATAAGAGTTGTTGTAGGAATTACCATAATTATTAGAGGAATTACTAGGGAAAGGCCTAGAATTAAAGTTTCCTCTCACCACAAAAAATACACTTCCGTGATGATACGTGTTTGTCACAGTAGGTCACGTTTTCTGTCATGCATGTACATCCATGACAAATTTATGACAGAATCAAGATAGTCATACCTGTGCTGTCGTAGAAGTGTTCCATGATATTACCAAAATTATCATCATGGAAGTGTCCATTTCCATGATGATAAATCGCGCGTCATGGAAGTGCTTTCGTCAAGGGTGACCGACACATGGCATTCACCGTAACGGAACTCCGTTAAGCTATCGGGTCCGGTTTTGGATCCGATAACCCGCTAATAGCCCGGACCAATGAGGATTTTTCACGTGTAAAATTCTCATTGGCCGGAGGAAACACGTGTTGGCTAAACGTTGGGACAGATGTCATCCATTCATTGGACAAGAGGCGCCTATGATAGGTCGACACATGGCACGGCCCAATAGTGGCCCATTCCGGTGAAAAAGGCCGGCCTAGTAAAAATTAGCAGGCCGGCCCATATAAGGCCTACTTGTGTCAGGTCCATTTAAGCCCACGGCGCATACGAGATGTGCCAATTCGGCTCGTTAACGGTTCGTTAAAGATTTGACACCATTGCAGCCCATCGTCAGTTTGAGCCCGTTAACAGCCCGCTATATATTTGGACTCAATATCGGCCCCATGTGATTTCGGCCTGTTAACGGCCCATTCAAGGGATGGGCCGATTTTCAAGATGTACATCTTTCGGCCTTTTAGCGACCCATTTAAGTGTTGGGCCAATTTCCGGCCCGGTGTGTCTTTCAGCCTGTTGACGGCCCATAAATGAGTTGGGCCATTTGTAGTCGGACCTTAGTTTTGGCCTTTTAGCGACCCATTTAAGTGCTGGGCCAATTCCCGGCCCGGTGTGTCTTTCAGCCTATTGATGACCCATAAATGATTTGGGCCATTTGTAGTCGGACCTGAGTTTTGGCCTTTTAACGGCCCATGCTCTTCATGGTCCAATACCAGCCCAGTTTCTCTTTCGGCCTGCTAAAGGCCCACAACACAGTTGGGCCATTTATAGTATGACCTAACTTTTGGCCTCTTAGCGGCCCATGCTCTTCATGGTCCAGTACGAGCCCACTGTCTCTTTCGGCCTGCTAAAGGCCCACAGTATAGTTGGGCCATATGTAGCCCGACCTTAGTAATGGCCTGTTAATGGCCCGTGAAATCAAATGGGCCCACCTGTTGCCCGCTTCGATGTCGGCTTGTTAACGACCCGGGAGGCAAGAGGGCCGACCATTAACTTTCGTCCTGGTAACGGCCCATTAACTTAATGGGGCGACTAAAGTTTGTACATGTCTTTAGGACCAATTAGATCATTTGAGCCCATTACGACGAGCAATTATGAACAGGACCAAAACCGATCAAGCAAATGTACGACATATAGGGAAAAACGTTGCACATCCAGCATATATTACAGGAAATTACATCCACAGGACAGTCAAAGATTGATGCCAGTGCAAATAAATGAACAGAACCTAACGATCTACAACGTCACAATCTGCAACCTCAGCACGGATGACGCCCATAAGCATGTGGGCAAGTTCTTGCTGCTTTGCTACACTGTCTCTGAAAACATTGATCAGTTGTTGTTGCGCACGGATGTACAACTCTGATTCCTCCACCATTTCCATCATTGCTTCAGCCACTAATTGGTTCACAAACATACATTTTTTTTGTTGCATTCGAGACAGAGGTTTCAGATGGCAATTTTGGCAGGCTTGTATTATTGATAGTGGAGAGTGTCTCGACAACTGCATCATAACATAAATTAGGAGGGGAACCGAGCAGATTAATCATGAGTTATTGTCATATTACCTGGCCTAGATTTATTGAAAAGAAACAATGGGGTTGCCTTGCTGTTTTTAGAGTTTGTCTTCTTATCTTCAGTAGCCTGCACCAAATTAACACACCAGCATTGATATAATTGGCCAGGTCAGATAATAGGAAAGCAACATTGACACAACGAACGTTTGGGCAACCAGACCACACCAGCCTACACCGAATTAAGACAATATGGCACATCTATCATCAGCCAAGCCAAGTAAGGTAATACGAAAGCAACATTGACACAATGAATGAATGGGAAACCAGAGCAGCACTACAATTCAGTAATGTGCATGATATGAGATAGTACACTCATGCAGCTCAGTATGCAAAACTACCAGGCAGTTTTCCTTACAAAAATCAACATTGTCGCCTTCAACATTTTGCTATAACTGAATTTAGATCAGATAAAGGTTGGATTCACACCGATTAACAAAATACATGCTGATGTAAAAATATAGTGATATACAGCAGGTACTTACATCAGCATTAGAGAATAGAGAATTCTCGCAAGATACTTTCCTCGAATACGATCCCAATGGAGGGAATCTTCTATCATTTAACCTTATTTTCTAAAAGAGAGATGGGTAAGAAACATATAGAAAATATGATTAGAATGCTATAAAATTTCATGATGCAAGGATACGCACATGCTTCTTAGAATGGAGTTGACATATTTTTGCTGGACTGGAGCGGACTAGTTCTTTGGCCACTGGAATCTGCTTATTATCAGTGAGAGTTGGGTTTCTCTGTGCTAGAGCAGTATCTATGAAAACTGGAGTTGGTTTATTATCTCCTAGCGTTTGGATCTTTTGCAAAGACCTGGTTTGTAACCCTTCAGATTCTAAATAGCCGTCTTCCCCTTGCATGCCTTATATAGAAGAATGGTGCTTCAATTATAAAACATGCTACAACAGAGATGGAATAGGTACTGAAGAATAGAAAGGCATGACATATTGACATGTATTCCCTCCATCCGGAAATAAATGGATGGGTCTAGGCGTATTTCATTTCTAGATACATCCGGTTTTATCCATTTCTGTGACCTGTAATCTAGATGGAGGGAGTATGATGTAAGAGCTAGGGATACGACAGGAGAACAATGTAAAAAGACACTACTTGAATGTAAAACTGTATGCTAGCGGAATACATTATAGAAAAACACTAAGGCAACATATGCATGTATGATTGGGAAACTAAGATGGCATTGCAAGAGACCACTAGAACAACACTTCAATGTAAAAAAACAACATGGTATGGTAGACAGATGAAGTACATACTGATGAATAACAATGCATAAGATATTGAGAAGCATGATGTCCAAACTAAGCATATGACATTGCGATAGAGTAGAATGACAATACTTGAATTTGAAAACATGTTATCATTAATGGAATAGGTACTGAAAAACAGGAAAGCATGCCATATTTACATGCATGATCAGCAGGCGAAGCACAAGGCATTGCAACAGAGTAGATGCACTCTAGGACATTATATGCATGCTTTACCCATATCAAGGGCCAAGTTATAGCAAGGACCTTATGGGGTGAATAGGATTCATCATCTTTCTGCAAGTCTTGTGAAGAACTGGCTTTACATGTTCCATCATATTGGGTATCATTGACGTCAAGTTTGTTGGCCGTTACATTGCTCCGTGAGGTTCTTGTGGATAAATCAATGTGTGCAATTATATCTAACATGCATGGAAGACAACTAGTAGTTATATTTATGTAATGAGTGCCTGTAGGAGACCATATAAATAGTAGGACTAGGGTTAACTAAGCAACATGTCTCAAAAACTAAAGGGAGAACACAGATGAAAGCTACAAAATATGTATCATCTGTACTCGAGATTAACTAGATGGCACACAGAAGTATTAAGGAACAACATAGGTTATACTAGAAGTGGTATACTACTATAATCACCGGCTTGTGGGATAGCATTGGCTGATGGATGATAACTATGGAACAATGTTACCTAAAGAACAAGTCTCTTAGCTGAACTATGGAACAACGTTAACTCCTGAACAAGACTCGTAAGAGATCAACATGAATATACAGTGAAATGTGATAATCTATTTTCAATGCTAAGATGAATAACAAAGCCATGAATGTTGCACACAAGTAAGATGAGGGTACAACCTAGCTAGCCGCCATCCATAGGAGTGAGCATCATGTGCTGACTTGTCGATGGCCCTGCAGTTGTTGTGGCTGTCCATGTGGGCACGTGCATTTGATGCAGGGAACTGTTGAGTGGGGACTATAGCTCCCTTCTGGTGCATGCTTCCCTTGTTGGAGAGCTGCGGTGAGTCGGAAGACGGTGTGGCTGAAGATGCAGAAAACACATAATGTTAAGAATGACACATCTCTTTGATCTGAAGAAATACCCTAAGAGATCAACATCAAGGTACGAGAGTGGTCACACGTGTGTTGACTGAAGACTAAATTGGGGTCACACTATTTTATTTTATTTTGGTACTGTCCGATCTACGTCGGATGGCTTGATGGCTGTCTTGTGTCTCCCGGCTGACACTGTCTGGAATCTTCCCCGAAGAGCCAGCGACCACCGGCAGAGCAGCTGCCTCCGCCGTCTGTGGCCCCGACCAAAACCCCGCTCCCCGCCCCACCGCACTGCCATGGTTGCACCGCCCCGGGCCAATCCACAAAGACTCGCCGTCATCCACATCCAGCGGCGGCAGTACCTTCAACCCACACAACTCTAAGATAGCCATCTAAGCGCTACTTCCGCAGCAAACTTGTGCCCCCGCACCCTTACGTTAGACACCAGCCAACCGACAGCCTAGGAGCTCCGCCGGCTCGAGGGGTGCTGCTTCCCATTGGGAATCGATTGGCCCAGAATAAAAATTCAGAGAACTGACGCCCAGTGAAGTAGGCAGCTGACAGTGTCCTGGACTAGGGGGTACTCATCACGTCATCTCCCGATCTGTTAGATTGGGCCGAGGACCCCCATGGCCATATACTCATGGGCCAGTTCGGATAGCTGCCGCATACAAGGAAGATTCCACAAGACTTGGCGATCAAGACAAGGACTTCTCCCCACCGGCGTATTCGGCTAGGACTCTTGTTATCCTAGGCCTCTGGTGCATTATATAAACCGAGGCCGGGCTAATCGATAGAGAGACAACAATCATAATCATAGGCTAACTTCTAGGGTTTAGCCTCTACGATCTCGTGGTAGATCAACTCTTGTAATACTCATATCATCAAGAACAATCAAGCAGGACGTAGGGTATTACCTCCATCAAGAGGGCCCGAACCTGGGTAAACATCGTGTCCCCTGCTTCCTGTTACCATCCGCCTTAGACGCACAGTTCGGGATCCCCTACCCGAGATCTGCCGGTTTTGACACCGACATTGGTGCTTTCATTGAGAATTCCGTTGTGTGATCGGCAAAAGGATCAATGGCTCGCCCGCAGGTCAACTGCGACGCCGGCATCTTCGTCGCCGGCTCGACTGGTCACCTTGGCTCGACCGAGGACCGTGCTCCATCTCCGATCGTCTTGTTCGGACGGGGGCCTTCTTCAACATCAACTCCGATCTCTATCATGATCATAGGGGAATGATCCATTGAGCTCGAGGGCTCAACGTCAACATTGCCCTCGGACGACCGTGCTGTTTTTATGGACATCGAACTTGTATCCGCCATCACCGCCTCCTCGAGCGTCGTTTGACGATTGCTTTGGTGGAATAGTGCAGAATTACGTTTACAACATCCATGCAAAATTTCATTGAGTTCCGATGGAGGAATCTCCAACAATTTACGATATACCGGAGCCCTGTCAAATCTGGACGGGAATCTGGACGAGTTTAGGGCGTGGTCTACAGAGCCCAGCTCGGAGGTCCTTTGGAAGATCCAACCATTCATCTACTGTGGAATTCCCATATCTACCACCCCTCCAAATTTCAGCTCGATCCGACAGTTCAAACTACGGGAACCTTCCAATGAGCGGACCAATTTTTGGATCTGTTTTCTGCGCGAATACGGATCCGACCCGAATTCATGTTTCTTTATGAGCGTGATATTGGACAACCTTTTTAGAGGAATTATCTTCTAGGGTATTGTGCGTAGTTTTTAAACACGTGTCCGTAAAATTTTAAGCCTCCCCTGAGGTCATCTTCATCATCATGCTGGTGTCAAACCAGTCCGGCAATATTGCTCTAAGGCTGCCGACCTGCGCTAGACACGTCGTCGCTTTGTTGAGCCGAGCTCAACTTCTTCGGATCATCATCTCGGCAAGCTGAACAAGACTTCGACATCGTGAAGGATAAATCATCACCAACATCATCGCCCCACGGATTACACGGAGCGGGCACTCCGGCATCATCGCACGGTCACTTCATCAAGCCGGCATTGACCACGTCACGACCTGCATCGGCAGGGCTGCACTGTTGCTTCTTCAAGCTGGTGTCCATCACGCCGACCTACTTCGACTTATCGGTTGACATCGAGGCTTCGACATCTCGGCTGGACCGGGGGCTTCGCCATCTCTTCATCAACCTACTCCAGAGACTTTGGCGTCACTAGCCGACCAGCTCCGTCACGTTAGCTCGACCGAGGGCTTTGCCTCGGCGAGCCAACCTTTTCCTGCATCGCCATGCCGTCGCTTTATCGCCCATTAGGCAATGGGTGTGCGGATCGAGTCCCAATTTTGGGAATCACCTTTCTTCAGATTGCTACAACAAATAAACCAGGTGCTATTAATCCTAGTATTTTTTGCTTGTTTGAGTTTATTTTTCCCAAGGAATTATTACTTTCGTTTGTCCATCATATGTACACAGGTCTATAAAATGGTGGCCACATTAACGCCGGTCGCATGGTGGTTCGGTCAGTTTCCGTACATAGTCCGGCGAACGCCGCATCCGGAACTCGGACCGACCTGTGAATTCAGGCTTTGCCATGCCTTTACCGTATCACGCCGACGCCCTGCATCGACGTTGACTTCGGCGCCAGGCAATATTTCTTTTATTACTCACTTTGCATAAATTATTCATTATGCAACGATTTTTTTAAAATTATTATTATTACTATTATCTCCGGTTTGCACTATTTTTTGTGCATAGAAAATGATCCGGGTTGGGCAATATCGTCAACTCGGCATACTTACATACCACGTCACCTCGGCTGGACGGGGGGCTTCGTCAACACTTCATTACCCCATGCCGGGGACTTCGGCATCACTCTGCCGGCCTGCATTGACCGTGCTATGTCACCACTTTGGAGTGCCGAGCTCTTTGCTCCACCACCTCGGGACCGGCTTGGGGGATGGAACCTTGTCCCGCATCAAGCTCGGACCGCGTCATCAATACCAAACACATTAACCAGCTAAGTTGCCTTCATGCTCAAAGTTTTAAATTTTTAACATGTGTTCGGTTCGACCAAGCATTATACTTTTTTGGAAAAAAGTTGCTTGTAAAAAATTTCCTTGTCAAAACTTTGTTTGTGACACACAAATTCAAATACCCCGTTTACTTGGGGCTTCCTTTATGAAGCCTTTCCTCTTGCAAATGATTACACTTGTACGGCTTCGTTCCTTGTTCATGTATTACGCTACAATATGCACCATGTTGACTTAAGCGATTTGCAAGCTGGGTTGCCTCGCTCCTATGTTTACCCCTACGTTCTCGATTGTTCGGCTAGGGAGTAAAGGGAGCACCTTGCGATTGTCACGATCGGGTCATCCGAGCCGGACCTCAGACTAGGTGAAGCTGAAAGCTAGCGCTCTTATTGTTTTCAATTATGGTCGGCACACAACGGAACTCATGAGTACAAAAAATCTATTGCACAAGTATCATAGTAGCAATGAGCAACCGAAGAAAGGTATCGGTGGGGGTACTATTTTCTTCGAAGATGCTTCTTACACTTTGTCAGTAATATAGCATAAGTTCCATGAGTGCGCTTTGTCTGTTACAGCCTTATGGCCTAATTGCCTGGTTATCGGAAACACCATTGGTATTCTCGACAGGTGGAGTACATAACACTCTTTGGCCCTTGACCGAAGAGGGAGAAGCCGACGGTCGGTCAAGACGCGTTTAAAGTTCGGGTGAACACAAATATGATATAAGTACTTCGGTACATAGAATCATTATACATAAAATTCTTTTACCCAAGTCACTTGGGGGCTCTTAAATTTATATGAGCCGTTTTATAATAAGTGTTCTTCTTCTTAATCGTTGCAAAGTTTTTTTATTATTATTTATCACTCCTTTTTTTGACACGAGTGTGTGGTCACTAGCCGGGGAGCCTAATTTCTCTCTCAAAGCCGCTAGAGTTTAGTTTGCTAAACTGGCCTAATGAGAAGTACTCTGCCTTCAGGATAGGAGGTTGAAGCCGTAGGCTGACCTGCTTGAAGTCTTGAGATAGGATGTGTCATGTTAAAGCACGACAGAAGCACTTTTTTTTCTACAGTCCAATTTTCGGATTGGCACCGGACACTTGATCTTGTTCAGACGTTAAGTTTTTACTGACGTTTTTTGGTTTTCCAAGCTTGTGGCACTTTCAAACTATTTGTGTGTTTTCAGCACAAGTCTCGCAGTGCAACACTGGACACCTTTATAGATTCGGCAAAAACACTCTCGGATATTGCCATATATGCATCGGTTTTGAATTGTGTCTTCGGTCAATAGTTGGGTTGCCCGGCTCCTGTGCTTGCCTCCTACGTTCCACTTTGTTAGGCTAGGTGTGCAAAGGGAGAACCACTGCGATTGTGCTTCCAGCTCGCATGGTTAAGCACCTCAGTGGAGAAAGCCGAAAACTTACTGTCACAATAGGCGTAAACTAGTCAGCGATCCGATGACTATGTTAAATGACGGGCCGTTCATAACATTGGCCGAAGTGTTTACGGCTTGACCTCGGATGTTGCCGAACACTAACCGGGGGCTCATAGCTAGCTTCCCCAGTTTAAAAGCTCTTATGACTAAGCGAAAGTTATAAACCCCGCATATCTGATTGCCTCGTTTCCGCTAACACAACCGCCTTCGGGAACCGAGACGTCGGCTATGGGTTGTTTTGTTATTGCGGAAACACCCTGTGTAGTATCTACCAAGGGGTAGAGGTCAACGATGGGCCACTTTCAATTGATAAACGGTCGCAATGGAGTCAAAATAATGATGTAAAGTACTTGGATACATAGAATCATTACACATAATCTATGATTTTACTCTGGATATCGATCCTTAATTCGGCCACCCGTGCCCACATTAAGGCTCGGGGGCTACTGGGCTTTGCGCTCATTATTTACAAATATTAAAGGGGCACATCGATCCCCTGATCTGGTGTTGCCACCCGACCAGTGTCTCGGGGGCTACTGCATTGCCTATTCAATGCAGAAAATTCAAAGGGCTCAGTATTCGGCTTGATCGAACTATGGGAAAGCGTGTCTTCGGACAAACAATAAGTACCATCCGGACCTATCTAGCATCAAGCTAATATATCACGGCGACTTCTCACGACCCTCTCTCAGGCGCCCGTCCGCTGATCATTATTATTTCTAAATATATTACACTGCGTTTTTATTCCTATGTATGCTGCCGAGCTAGGAGTTGATCCTCAGGCCGATTTCGCGCATCGACCTGAGTCTCAGGGGCTACTAGGAACAGCGGTTTTATGCTTGCCTTCAGGTGCATCTCGGGTTTTACACCGATACACACCTTGAGGGCTACTGGATATACATCGGCAGAGAATAAACTGCACCAGTTAAAAATATTCACAAAAAATCTACCCACGGTCAGGGTGGTGCACCACCTTGGAAGCAGTCCGGCATAAAGCTCGGGCGCTAGCGGCTAGCTCCATAGTGGGCATTTCCGGCATTAAGCTCGGATAAACTCCTTCAACTTTTTTGGACCAAGATGATCTATGACATCTTGGATATAGTCCGGCGTTGGAGCTTGGACACAGTCCGGCGTTGGAGCTCGGATACATTTCGGCGTTGGAGCTCGGAAGCAGTCCGACATTGGTGCTCGACTGCAAAAGATACCTCGAATGCATACCGGCATTGGAGCTCGGACGCAAGAGGACACTGCCTCCCAGGAACAACTTCAAAACCCGAGGTGTGGCATAAAAATAACAAGGCATTGATAAAGGCCGGAAACTTAAAGGGGCTCCTCGGATACCCAACGTGTAAACTCTTAGGATGCACTTCGGCGATCCTCAAGATCGAAGATCAGAAGATTTGTTGAACCAGTTTTCAAGACCGGCGACCGAAGATGAAGAATAGTTCGGAAGAATCGAGGAGCGTCCCTAACTTGAAGACCGGTTCAGGGGGCTACTGACGGTGTCCTGGACTAGGGGGTACTCACCACATCATCTCCCGATCTGTTAGATTGGGCTGAGGATCCCCATGGCCGTATACTCATGGGCCAGTTCGGACAGCTGCCGCATACAAGGAAGATTCCACAAGACTTGGCGGTCAAGACAAGGACTTCTCCCCACCGGCGCATTCGGCTAGGACTCTTGTTATCCTAGGCCTCTAGTGCATTATATAAACCGAGGCCGGGCTAGTCGATAGAGAGACAACAATCATAATCATAGGCTAGCTTCTAGGGTTTAGCCTCTACGATCTCGTGGTAGATCAACTCTTGTAATACTCATATCATCAAGAACAATAAAGCAGGACAAAGGGTATTACCTCCATCAAGAGGGCCCGAACCTGGGTAAACATCGTGTCCCCTGCTTCTTGTTACCATCCGCCTTAGGCGCACAGTTCGGGACCCCCTACCCGAGATCCGCCGGTTTTGACACGGACAGCTGCTCTAGCTGCCTAGTCGGTGAGGTCGGCGCGGTTGCGGTGGCTACCGGCGATAGGGAAGTAGAGATGCTGCGATGGTCGACGGCTACGGGGGAGCAGCGCCGGGGCTCTGGACGGGTCCAAATTTGGAGCCGCTCCGACGCCATGAACAACGGCGGGGGTGAGTCGGCTCCGGTACGGTTCACGCGGCCGTTGTCGAGGCAGCTCCGACAGCATGGAGTAAGAGGCACACGGCCCAGTGCATGAAGGCAAATGGACAGCGTCTCCGGGATTAGAGAGGAGGGAGGCTGTGAATTTGGTCCGGTGGGGGCGCCATGGAGGAGGGGCCGAGGTTTCACGGATCGGGAGAAGAGAGTTGTAACTCCCCAAGACCGTTGCGCCAGCTGTCTTCCAGTTATTCGCCGTCGTTACCATGTCTTTCGCTTGCGTGTTGCATCTTGCCACGTCATCATGTGCATTGCATCATCATGTTTTCAAAACTTGCATCCGTCCGGACCTCCCAGTTCTTTCCGTTGTCCGTTCTGAGCCCAGATACATGCACGCGCCCGCTACACGTCTGAAATATTATTTTATAAGTGGTCAGAAGATGTTCCCGGAATGGGATGAAAGTTGGCGTGTGGTGTTGTTATGTTGTTAGTAGGTCGCCTGCCAAGTTTCATCACATTCGGAGTCCGATAGACGCCCCAACGGATAACTATAGCGGCCGTATAGCCGGTCTATTGTCGGACGTTTTTGGTCTCCGGAATCTGCTGCGGGGCATCTCTCTCTTCTCTCCCGCAGCCCTCGGCCTTCTACACAGTCACAATCAGCCCACCTGCAGCCCACTAAACCCACCCTCCGACCGGAACTGTCGGATCGCGATCGGAGGCTTCAAAGCGGTGCAAAATTCCCCCTAACCCTAAACCTACCCTATATAACACCCCCCTCCCTGGCATTTTTGGCAGCACACAACTCCCTCCTCAAAATCAGCGCCACCGCCCGCGTTTTCTGCACCGGCCAAACCCCTCTCTGCTACTTGTCGCCGCTCCACATGCCAGCCCCGACCCCCCCTGCGTCTGCTCCTTCCACGCCGACTCGCCGGAGTCGCCAGCGGCGACCACCTCCAGGCCAGTACCCCGCCTTCCCTCTCCTTCTCACGAGCTTCCTCCGGTCTCTCAGATCTCTCTCACCTACTGCAGGAGCTCGTCAGCCGCCGCCATGGTCAAATGTTGCCCAGAGCTCCACATCACCGTCGCTGTTGGTCGGATCCAGCCCCCAGTGAACAGATCCATCCTTCCCCGTCGCCTCGCGGTCGCCCTCGCCCGGATTTGCCCGTCCGCTGTGCCGCCGGTGCCGTCCGCCGCCAAGTCCGGTGAGCCCGACCGCCACAGGACCTCCTCGATGCACCCATGCTCGGGGTCGATGGACCCCTCGTCCCGCTCGTTGCGCGGTGACCGCGCCTCGCCAACCGCGTGGGCTGCAGCCCCACCGGCCTACCTCTCCACTGACCGGGCCAGGCCCAGTGTGAGCACACCCCAGCGCCCTCCTCTTGTTTTTTTGTCCACCTGTTGGGCCAGCCTGTTGATTCGGCCCATGTCGTTTTTTTTGTTCCCGCGAATTTAGACTTTATTCCAGAGACAACAGTTTTGCAGAAAAACCCTTCTAGTTCATGCATTTAATTACTCCACAACCATGCATCAGAATTAAACAAATTTAATATGTAAAGTGCTTATAATTTTGTGTAGTTTAATAATTTCCAACTTTCATGCATGTTTAAAATGTTTAAATTGCTGTTTGCATTAATTTGCTTAAATGCCATGTTAAAATGATTTAATTCATAACTAAATAGCCGTAGCTCCAAACTTAACAAAATTGATATGTAAATGGGGTAGAAAAATGCCTAGTTTAACATGTTGCACTCATCTTGCATGTTTAACAACTCTAAAATATGGTTTAGGGCAGAACAGTACCAAATTCATAATATGCATATGGGGATTTTCCGGAATTGTTGTTTGTTATTTCCGGCCTCATTGAAACTTGCCTAAATAGTTAGTTTATATAGGTTTCACCTCTTGCCTTGTTTAACAACATTTAATATTGTTGGGTACATAACCGAGATCGAACTAAATAATCAAATGTGGTGTTCCAGCAATATGCAACTCGTTGCATACTGAGCTCCACTTAATTTGTAGAGTTGCTTGTTGCCCTTTGCCATGCCATGACTCATTAAACCGGACATGCATGTTTATGTGATGGTTATTTACTGATGACCCACAAGTATAGGGGATCTATCGTAGTCCTTTTGATAAGTAAGAGTGTCGAACCCAACGAGGAGCAGAAGGAAATGATAAGCGGTTTCCAGCAAGGTATTCTCTGCAAGTACTGAAATAAGTGGTAACAGATAGTTTTGTGATAGGATTGTAACGAGCAACAAGTAACAAAAGTAAATAAAGTGCAGCAAGATGGCCCAATACTTTTTGTAGCAAAGGACAAGCCTGGACAAACTCTTATATAGAGAAAAGCGCTCTCGAGGACACATGGGAATATCGTCAAGCTAGGTTTCATCACGATCATATGATTCGCATTCGGTACTTTGATAATTTGGTATGTGGGTGGACCGGTGCTTGGGTACTGTCCTTACTTGGACAAGCATCCCACTTATGATAAACCTCTATTGCAAGCATCCGCAACTACAACAAAAGTATTAAGGTAAACCTAACCATAGCATGAAACATATGGATCCAAATCAGCCCCTTACGAAGCAACGCATAAACTAGGGTTTAGGCTGCTGTCACTCTTGCAACCCATCATCTACTTATTACTTCCCAATGCCTTCCTATAGGCCCAAATTATGGTGAAGTGTTATGTAGTCGACGTTCACATAACACCACTAGAGGAGAGACAACATACATCTCATCAAAATATCAAACGAATACCAAATTCACATGACTACTAATAGCAAGACTTCTCCCATGTCCTCAGGAACAAACGTAACTACTCACAAAGCATATTCATGTTCATAATAAGAGGGGTATTAATATGCATATAGGATCTGAACATATGATCTTCCACCAAATAAATCAACTAGCATCAACTACAAGGAGTAATTAACACTACTAGCAACCCACAGGTACCAATCCCGGACTTGGAGACAAGAATTGGATACAAGAGATGAACTAGGGTTTTGAGAGGAGATGGTGCTGGTGAAGATGTTGATGGAGATTGCCCTCTCCCGATGAGAGGAGCGTTGGTGATGGCGATGGCGATGATTACCCCCTCCCGGAGGGAAGTTTCCCCGGCAGAACAGCTCCCTAGAGCCCTAGATTGGTTCCGCCAAGGTTCCGCCTTGTGGCGGCGGAGTTTTGTCCGAGAAGATGGCTTATGATTTTTTCCTCATCGAAAGACTTCATATAGCAGAAGATGGTCATTGGAGGGCCACCAGGGGGCCCATGAGGTAGGGGGGCGCGCCTAGGGGGTAGGGTGCGCCCCCCACCCTCGTGGGCAGGGTGTGGCCCCCCTGGTGAACTTCTTGCGCTCAGTATTTTTTATATATTCTGAAATTGGCTTCCGTGAAGTTTCAGGACTTTTGGAGCTGTGCAGAATAGGTCTCTAATATTTGCTCCTTTTCCAGTCCAGAATCCCAGCTGTCGGCATTCTCCCTCTTTATGTAAACCTTGTAAAATAAGAGAGAATAGACATAAGTATTGTGACATAATGTATAATAACAAACCATAATGCAATAAATATTGATATAAAAGCATGATGCAAAATGGACGTATCAACTCCCCCAATCTTAGACCTCGCTTATCCTCAAGCGAAAGCCGAAATCAAAAAATATGTCCACATGTTTAGAGATAGAGGTGTCGAAAAAAATAAAATAAGAACATGAGGGCATCATGATCATTCTTAGAACAACAACTTATATAATTCTTGTCATATGATGTCTTATGCTAGGGTAATAATTCAATCACAATTTCAAGTTTGAATCATAAACTTCATTGAAAACTAACAAACTATAATCTCGGTCATTGGAGCTGTGATGCCCCGAGACCGATGCGCCAGGTGTCTTCCAGTTATTCGCCATCGTTGCCATGTCATTTGTTTGCGTGTCACATCTTGCCATGTCATCATCCGCATTGCATCATCATGTTTTCAAAACTTGCATCCGTCCGGGTTCCCCCAGTTCCGTCCATTGTCCGTTCTGAGCCCAGACACACTCGCACGCGCCCGCGGCAGGTCCGAAATAGTATTTTATAAGTGGCCGGGAACTGTTCTCGGAATGGGTTGAAAGTTGACATGCAGTGTTGTTTTAGTGTAGGTAGGCCGCCTGCCAAGTTTCATCGCATTCGGAGTTCGTTCGATAGCCCAACCGTTAAACTATAGCGGCAATATTAGCCGGTCTTTTCGTTGAACATTTTCGGTCTCCAGAAACCGTGCCGGGCTGCTTCTCTCCCCTCTTCCCTCAGACCAACCCTCTCTCCACAGTCCACCTAGGCCCATGCCTACCCCTCTTCGCACCCGGAGCCGTCCGATGCGTTCGCACGGTCCGAAAACCCCTCTTTTCTCAGAGCACAAAGCCCCTCGCATGCGTGTCCGAAACTTCCCCGAACCCGACCTGGGCAGTTGTCACCGTTGGGTCCGGATCATCCCCAAATGTCTATAAAACATCACTGTTTTCTTATTTGAAACCCCTACCTATTCATTTCCCGTCCGTCCGATTGCGATCGGAGGGCTCGAGTAGCCCCTAACATTACCACTCGCTATATATTTTAGCCTAACCTGAGACCAAATCCCTAATTTTTAGGGATCCTCGCAGCCGCCGCCGCCACACTCATTTCCCACCTCGGGATCCTCTCATTCCCCCTGCACCAACCATCAGCCACACCCAGATCCAATCCATCCATCCCATCGATCCATCTCGAGTCAACGACCGCCGACGCTCAAATCCCGCAGGAGCCCGAGCTCCACCTCCTCGCCCACCATCCCCGTCTCCTGGATCCTTGCGCCCTGAGCTCCTCCTGCTCGACCTCGCCGTCCCCGGCGCCCTAGCTGGACCTCGCCGGAGCTGCCGGCTAACGAGGACGATCCCGCGCCACTGTCTTCCTTCTTCCTCTGCTCCGGTTCCTCCTTCCCTCACACGCCTCTCTCTCTGACTTGCCATAGCAGGGAACAGCCGCCGCGCCTGTGCTTCATCGGAGACCGGCCCCGTCGCCGCCCAAGCCCACCGGGACTTCAGCCGTGCCTGTGCCCTCCTCCACGAGCTGCCCAGCCGGGCCTCTCCTGCAGCCGAGCCCCTTCCGCGCACGTCCGTCTCCTCTTGCTGAACCGCCTCGTCCCGGAGCAAGCTCACCGGCGTTCCTCGTCGTCCTCGCGCTGGTGGTCGCCGGCCACCCAAGAAGCAGCGGTCCCGAGCCCCAGCTGCAACCACCTCGACCCGCGCCGTCTTCCCCGTTAACCACCTCGAGCGTGGGCCTCGTCCAGCGTCGCCGTCCCCGAGCTCTTTTTCGGCAGGATCCGCCCCAGCGCCGTGGTTCCCCGGCGCCTCGAACCTCCCCTGCTTCATCGCTGCTCGAGCTCGGGCACGCTCCCAAGACCCATGGCGCCCCTCCCGTGCGCGCCTCTTCTCGTCCTCCGCGCCCATAGTAGCTCGAGGAGGTGGATCCCCTCGATCCCGTGCTCCGCATTGACCGCCTCCGGCTACCTCTGCGCTGGATCCGCACCAAGTCCCTGCCCTGCCTATGCTTCTTTCGAACAGGGTGGAGGACGCCCCTGCCTCCCTGCGTTGACCGCCCTTCCTTCGCCTACGTGGACCGCAGCCACGCCTCCGGCTCAGCCTGGTTTCGGCCCAGCGCCCCCTGTCGGCCTTCCTCTCCATCGCGTGGGCTCATCCCCTCTGGTGAGGCCCAGTCTGCCCCAGGTTTGGCCCCGTAGTGTTTTTTTATTGACTGGCGATTTGTCTATTATTCCAGAGACGACTGTTTTACAAAAAAGCCCCTGTTCTTCTTGCATTTAATAACTCACCAACCATGCATCACATGTAAAAACTTAATATATGAAACTTGCTTAGAATTTTGTGTATATTAATAATTTGCAACTTTCATCCATGTTTAAAATGTTTAAATTGCTCTTTGCATATAATTTGCCTATTGTCATGCTAAAATGCTTTAATTCTTAACTTAATAATCGTAGCTCGGTTTTTAATAAATTTTATATGTAAATGGGGTAGAAAAATGCCTAGATTAACATGGTGACCTTTACTTTGCATGTTTAACAACTCTAAAAATATGCTTTAGGGCAGGACAGTACCAAACCTAAAATATGCATATGGGGTTTTACCGGAATGGTTGTTTGTTGTTCCGGCCTCATTTAAACTTGCCTAGATAGGTAGTTTTCATATGCTTCATCTCTTGCCATGTTTAACAACATTTAATATTGTTGGGTACATAAACAAGAGAGAACTAAATAAGTCATGTGGTGTTCCGTCAATATGCAACTCGTTGCATATTGAGCTCCACTTAATTTGTAGTATTGTTTGTGCACTTTGCCATGCCATGCTTCATTAAACCGGACATGCATCGTACTTGATTGTGCATCATGCCATGTTGATGTGTTGATTGTTTACTATGTGGTTTTCTTCTTTCCGGTGTTGCTTCTTCGGGTTGGTTCCGATAACGTCGCGTTTGTGAGGATTCGTTCGACTACGTCCGTTTGTCTTCTTCATGGACCCATTCTTCTTCCTTGCAGGATCTCAGGCAAGATGACCATACCCTCGAAATCACTTCTATCTTTGCTTGCTAATTGTTCGTTCTATTGCTATGCCTCGATACCTAGCACATGCTCTATCATGACTCCCATATTGCCATGTCAAACCTTTAAGCCACCTTGTCCTAGCAAACCGTTGTTTGGCTATGATACAGCTTTGCTCAGCCCCTCTTATAGCGTTGCTAGTTGCAGGTGAAGTTTGGAGTTTGTTCCTTGTTGGAACATGGTCATTGTTGGAATATGGTTATGTTGGTCTATCACAATATCTCTTATTTAATTAATGCATCTATATACTAGGTAAAGGGTGGAAGGCTCGGCCTTATGCCTGGTGTTTTGTTCCACTCTTGCCGCCCTAGTTTCCGTCATACCGGTGTTATGTTCCTTGATTTTGTGTTCCTTATGCAGTTGGGTTATAATGGGAACCCATTGACATTTCGCCTTGAATAAAACTCCTCCAGCAAGGCCTAACCTTGGTTTTACATTTGCACTAACAACCTAGCCTTTTTCCCTTGGGTTTCCGGAGCCCGAGGGTCATCTTTATTTAACCCCCCGGGCCAGTGCTCCTCTGAGTGTTGGTCCAAACTAGAGTCCTTTGCAGCGCCCCCTCAGGGAAACTCGAGGTTTGGTTTTAGCTGTACGGAGCGCTCATCCGGTGTGCCCTGAGAACGAGATATGTGCAGCTCCTATCGGGATTTGTCGGCACATCCGTGCGGCTTTGCTGGTCTTGTTTTACCATTGTCGAAATGTCTTGTAACCGGGATTCCGAGCCTGATCGGGTCTTCCTGGGAGAAGGAATATCCTTCGTTGACCGTGAGAGCTTGTGATGGGCTAAGTTGGGACACCCCTGCAGGGTTTTGAACTTTCGAAAGCCGTGCCCGCGGTTATGGGCAGATGGGAATTTGTTAATGTCTGGTTGTAGAGAACTTGACACTTAACTTAATTAAAATGCATCAACCGCGTGTGTAGCCGTGATGGTCTCTTTACGGCGGAGTCCGGGAAGTGAACACGCTATTGGAGTTATGCTTGAACGTAAGTAGTCTTGGATCACTTCTTGATCATATATTCTCGAACGTGCCTTGCCTTCTCTTCTCGCTCTCTTTTGCGTAAGTTAGCCACCATATATGCTAGTGCTTGCTGTAGCTCCACATCATACCTTTTCCCCTACCTATAAGCTTAAATAGTCTTGATTGCGAGGGTGTGAGATTGCTGAGTCCTGGTGACTCACAGATTACTTCCAAAACCAGTTTGCAGGTGCCGATGAAACCATGCAGGTGACGCAACCGAGCTCAAGGAGGAGCTCGATGAAGATCTCGTTCATTGTGTTATTTCGTTCCATTTGATCAGTAGTGGCGCCAGTCGGGGCGATCGGGGATCTGTAGCATTAGGGGTAGTCTTCTTTTATTTTGGTTCCGTAGTCGGACCTTGTTTGTACTCTGGATGATGTAATGCTATATTCATGTATTGTGTGAAGTGGCGATTGTAAGCCAACTCTGTACCTCTTTCTTATTTAGTACATGGGATGTGTAAAGATTACCCCTCTTGCGACATGCCTACGATGCGGTTATGCCTCTAAGTCATGCTCCGACACGTTGGAGATATAGCCGCACCGTGGGTGTTACAAGTTGTTATCAGAGCCTTCCCCGAGTTAGGAGCCCCCCTGCTTGATCGAATCGTTGGCATTGTTGAGTCTAGAAAAATGTTTTGAGTCTTATAGGATTATATATATTGGAGAGTAGGATTCTTTTTACTCCCCAGTCCCTTCGTCGCTCTGGTGAGGCCTCCTGACATAGAATTTTGACTCTTCTCTTCTCAAATTTCACGAATTTTTTTTAGGATCATGCGGGTATCTTGGAATCGTTCCGATGGTTTTGTGACGAGAACATTGTTCTTGGTGCCTCCTGCCATTTAGGGGTTGTGGCAGTGTCCCGGGGAGTTGAGCTCCGTGGTGTTGTCGTCACAATTTTATCGTTGCAGTTCTGGAATACCTGAGTTTCGCCGACATCAAAAATCTCTTTTATGTAGTTGTTGGTGAGATAACCTCGATGCCACCCAGTACTAGGGCGGGAGTTCGGGAGTATTGCCATAACTTCTATAACGGATGCTTTTCGAAGGTTGAGGTAAATGATTTCCGAAGGTTTCTTGGTTATGTGTTGAAGGATGGATACAACTGGATGTAGGATTTGCTAGATTTGGGTGAGATATTATGCTTCCCCTGTATCCCCAACACCTGATTGCATAACCAGAAAGTTTCGGGAGTTTATAAGTGGGAATTCAAGTAGCTCTTAGGATATCTTTCCTACAGGTGCATGATATGAGATTGGGGTTCGACGTCTAGTGGTCCGCCTATCCACGATTGGTTTTACAGTGGTCTCGTTGTGTCTTAAAGAGTCCTTGGCTATGCTGACTTGGGGATGCTTCATATGTCATGTGCACTGCCTTGTACATGATGGTGCTGTACGATCGAGCCCGTGTGGGACCCACCACGAAAACTTCGGACGAAATCTCTATCATATGTTTATTCCGGCTTATTCTGCAAGCCAATCCTTGTTTTGTTTTGATTGTGGTATTCGAGTTGCTTCAAAGTCAAATGTTGATTCCATACCTTCCTAAGCGGTGTTCTCATGCTCCTATGTGAATACTAATCCTTCATGATAATAGAGATTGTCATGTCAATCCTTTTCAACCGGCGTGTTTCTCTTCAAGTGGATCCGATCATTTCTACATCCGCAGGATCAAATCAAGTTTTTCTCAACGGTGTTTGTTTCATCCGTCCCAAGTTGTCTTTGTTTTCCCACCCTCCCACCCTTTTTCTTCAAGGACTCAGATTTCTTATTCAAGTATCCTTTTATTGATGGGAAGTCTCTCCATTCTTTTCTGTCAATGCTCTTACCCGGTGGTTCTCATGAAGATGCTATACTAGCTCATCATTCTTCGTTCTCTTTCTTCTCCGGTGGTTTCAATTCAAGCTTTCGGTGTTTGATCACATTCTTTTCCTTGTTTAAAATGTTTTCTCATGCCGGTGCACCTCTTAATCATCCACTTCTCGCTATTCAATTATTCCGGAGTGCTCAAGATATCTCGGAGATTCGTGTTTCCACTCTGCTTTCGTTCCAGCTCTTTCGAGGATGTTATCTTATTCAAGCCATTTAAATCAACCGGCGTAATCCATATTTTAGATCATCAACGGTGTTTCTCTTGAGTGGGACCTAACCCACAGGTCTTTTCCCAGGATCTTACCCGACTCTTCTAATTTTCCCGGAGCTTCTCAAATTCTTTACGAAGTTTGACGTAAGAATGAATTATCATCAGTCTTATGTATTTTCTCCAAGACCTGTCAAATTCTTTTCACCATTGGCTCAACCTTTCTATTCGTCATCCCGGAGTATCTCAACTGTTAATGGTGGTGTTTCTCTTTGTCATTCTCAACACTTGAAGACCATAGAAGAGTTTTTCCTCCATATCTTATCCGTTCTCTCAGAGATTCGTGGTTCTAGTTTGAGGCCATCCTCTCATAATTGTTTTGATTGTGGGAATTATTTTCATCCATCCGGAGCATTCCATGAGTTGTTTTCTATTTTCTTTCCTACGGAGCCCATCATTTTAGAAGAATTAATCATTTCAGCTTCTAGCTCTCGTTTCTCCAAATCTTACCGGTGCATCATCCAAGTATTCTCTAATCAGCTTGGGATCTCTTCGTTTTGCTTGTATCTAAAAATTCTCTTAAGTATCTTCATTCATTTTCCAATTCTTCCCGGTGAATTGTGCTTTTGCTACTTTTCTTGTTCAATTCTTATGGTGGTTCGTTCAAGAATTCTCTTCCGTTGCTATTCTATTTATTCATTCGTTGTTTCAATTCTACCAGTGGTTCGTTGAAGACCTTCCGCAAGTTTGCGCTATATCTCTCCTCAATCCTTTTTCAAGAAGAATAAGTAGTATGCCAAATCCGTTGCTTGTCATCAATTTAATTGGTGAAGGATAAGCATAATATAATTCTTATTCTTGTTTCATCGAGTAAATTCAATTCCTTATTCCGGAGGCTCATCAAGTTCTTGGTTTTCAATTGTTTCATCTTTTCTTTCCCGGAGTTCCAAGCTCTCGCAATTATATCACCATGGAGATCCATCTAAATCATTACAAGGCTTCACCTTATGTTCTCAACTTCTCTTTCTTTTGATCATTCTTTTATTTCCAGAGTTCTTCATGGAGGCTCAACATGGTGGTTCATCAAGGATTTAATTCCTTCTCGAAGTGTTCATCGAGATTCTTTTCAGAGGAGCTCAAGTATTCTTTATCTTGCATTTCAAAGTGCAATTCTTTCAACCTTATCATTTGAGGTGGTGTTATGCCATTCGTGACAATTTGAGTTCGTGTTTCATGATACAACAATTGTCAAGAATGAGATAGCTAAACCCACCAATTTCTTCGAGCATGAGCTCTTCTCAATCCATCAATCGCTTTGTTGGAGTTATCTTGGGTTATATTTCACCTAAAGCTTTCCCTAAGGATTGTTGCTATTTATGGTGCTTATAAATGACCCAAGTTCTTCATTTATCCTCCTGGTGAAATAAGTTTCTTGTCTCCTTGTTCATATCAATCCAATCTTGTTTCCATTTATGGCAGGTTTTCACCTCAAGTTCTTGAGATGTTTTCCATAAGCCCTCAACAAGCCTGTTCTTTTCTTTGTTGATTTCCCAACAACTCTGTTAAATCCTTCTTTTTAAGGGTGCTCTCTCAAATTCATTTGAGGTAGAACATGTTGTTTTCTTCTCCGTTCTTTTCATTGCATTCTTTCATTTCTTGCGGAGGCAATGTGATGATGCTCTCTTCACTCATCATCTCGTATTGGGAAGATCATGCTCTTTCCTTTGCTTATCCATTCAACCGGAGTGTCGTGTTTTCATTCCAATTCTCTCATCTTATCATGTTTTACTTCCTTTCTCAACCGGAGTGCTGTCTGAAATCTTTCTTACCCCTTGTGCCATTCTTCCAATAGTTTCAGAGGCAGCGTGTTGTTGATTTCATCAGGTATCCTCTCATCTTGTCAAGTTCTTGTTAATTCCTTCCATTTGCAGTCGGAGTGCTGTACAAATTATATCATTCTTTTTCCTCCTCTATCTTGTTTTAACTGGAGTGTTGTCGTAATTGATCTTTATCATTCCTTCTGCATCTCGTTTCTACTGGAGTGCTTGCATGTACTTCTTGTCCTTGGAAACACTTTTCTTATGCCTTTCAACCTACAAGGTTCTAGTAATGTTCCTTGTTCCTCTTTTCTAACGGAGTGTTTTCAACTTTGTTCATCTCCGTTGTATTCTTTTCTCAAAGTTGTTCAACCTCTCAAGGTTCTTTGGTTTCACTCGTTTGTCAAAGAAGCAAATTAGTTTTACCCCTTCCTTTTCCTCTTCCTTTTCCCTCTGGTGCCATCCTAGATCTCGTGACGAGATCCTCTCGTAGTGGTGGAGTGTTGTGATGCCCCGAGACCGATGCACCAGGTGTCTTCCAGTTATTCGCCGTCGTTGCCATGTCATTTGTTTGCGTGTCGCATCTTGCCATGTCATCATCCGCATTGCATCATCATGTTTTCAAAACTTGCATCCGTCTGGGTTCCCCCAGTTCCGTCCGTTGTCCGTTCTGATCCCAGACACACTCGCACGCGCCCGCGACACGTCCGAAATAGTATTTTATAAGTGGCCGGGAACTGTTCTCGGAATGGGTTGAAAGTTGCCATGCGGTGTTGTTTTAGTGTAGGTAGGCCTCCTGCCAAGTTTCATCACATTCGGAGTTCGTTCGATAGCCCAACCGTTAAACTATAGCGGCAATATTAGCCAGTCTTTTCGTCGGACGTTTTTGGTCTCCAGAAACCATGTCGGGCTGCTTCTCTCCCCTCTTCTCTCAGACCAACCCTCTCTCCACAGTCCACCTAGGCCCATGCCAACCCCTCTTCACGCCGGAGCCGTCCGATGCGTTCGCACGGTCCGAAAACCCCTCTTTGCTCAAAGCACAAACCCCCTCGCGTGTGTGTCCGAAACTTCCCCGAACCTGGCCCGAGCAGTTGTCACCGTTGTGTCCGGATCATCCCCAAACGTCTACAAAACATCACCGTTTTCTTATTTGAACCCCCTACCTATTCATTTCTCGTCCGTCCGATTGCGATCGGAGGGCTCAAGTAGCCCCTAACCTTACCACTCTCTATATATTTTAGCCTAACCCGAGACCAAATCCCTAATTTTTAGGGATCCTCCCAGCCGCCACCGCCGCACTCATTTCCCACCTCGGGATCCTCTCATTCCCCCTGCACCAACCATCAGCCACACCCAGATCCAATCCATCCATCCCATCGATCCATCTCGAGTCAACGACCACCGGCGCTCAAATCCCACAGGAGCCTGAACTCCACCTCCTCGCCCACCATCCCCGTCTCTTGGATCCTTGCGCCCCGAGCTCCTCCTGTTCGACCTCACCGTCCCCGGCGCCCTAGCTGGACCTCGCCGAAGCCGCCGGCTAACGAGGACGACCCCGCGCCACTGTCTTCCTTCTTCCTCTGCTCCGGTTCCTCCTTCCCTCACACGCCTCTCTCTGACTTGCCACAGCAGGAAACAGCTGCCGCGCCTGTGCTTCACCGGAGACCGGCCCCGTTGCTGCCCAAGCCCACCGGGACTTCAGCCGTGCCTGTGCCCTCCTCCACGAGCTGCCCAGCCGGGCCTCTCCTGCAGCCGAGCCCCTTCCTCGCGCGTCTGTCTCCTCTCGCTGATCCGCCTCGTCCCGGAGCAAGCTCACCGGCGTTCCTCGTCGTCCTCGCGCTGGTGGTCGCTGGCCACCCAAGCAGCAGCAGTCCCGAGCCCTAGCTGCAACCACCTTGACCCGCGTCGTCTTCCCCGTCAACCACCTCGAGCGTGGGCCTCGTCCAGGCTCGCCGTCCCCGAGCTCTTTTCCGGCAGGATCCGCCCCAGCGCCGTGGTTCCCCGGCACCACGAACCTTCCCTGCTTCGTCGCTGCTCGAGCTCGGGCACGCTCCCAAGACCCATGGCGCCCCTCCCATGCGCGCCTCTTCTCGTCCTCCGCGCCCATAGTAGCTCGAGGAGGTGGATCCCCTCGATCCCATGCTCCGCGTTGACCGCCTCCGGCTACCTCTGTGCTGGATCCGCGCCAAGTCCCTACCCTGCCTATGCTTCTTTCGAACAGGGTGGAGGACGCCCCTGCCTCCCTGCGTTGACCGCCCTTCCTTCGCCTACGTGGACCGCAGCCACGCCTCCGGCTCAGCCTGGTTTCGGCCCAGCGCCCCCTGTCGGCCTTCCTCTCCATCGCGTGAGCTCAGCCCCTTTGGTGAGGCCCAGTCCGCCCCAGTTTTGGCCCCGTAGTGTTTTTTTTATTGACTGGCGATTTGTCTATTATTCCAGAGACGACTGTTTTACAGAAAAACCCCTGTTCTTCTTGCATTTAATAACTCACCAACCATGCATCACATGTAAAAACTTAATATATGAAACTTGCTTAGAATTTTGTGTAGATTAATAATTTGCAACTTTCATTCATGTTTAAAATGTTTAAATTGCTGTTTGCATATAATTTGCCTATTGTCATGCTAAAATGCTTTAATTCTTAACTTAATAACCGTAGCTCGGTTTTTAATAAACTTTATATGTAAATGTGGTAGAAAAATGCCTAGATTAACATGGTGACCTTTACTTTGCATGTTTAACAACTCTAAAATATGATTTAGGGAAGAACAGTACCAAACCTAAAATATGCATATGGGGTTTTACCGGAATGGTTGTTTGTTGTTCCGGCCTCATTTAAACTTGCCTAGATAGGTAGTTTTCATATGCTTCATCTCTTGCCATGTTTAACAACATTTAATATTGTTGGGTACATAAATGGGAGAGAACTAAATAAGTCATGTGGTGTTCCGTCAATATGCAACTCGTTGCATATTGAGCTCCACTTAATTTGTAGTATTGTTTGTGCACTTTGCCATGCCATGCTTCATTAAACCGGACATGCATCATACTTGATTGTGCATCATGCCATGTTGATGTGTTGATTGTTTACTATGTGGTTTTCTTCTTTCCGGTGTTGCTTCTTCGGGTTGGTTCCGATAACGTCGCGTTTGTGAGGATTCGTTCGACTACGTCCGTTTGTCTTCTTCATGGACCCGTTCTTCTTCCTTGCGGGATCTCAGGCAAGATGACCATACCCTCAAAATCACTTCTATCTTTGCTTGCTAGTTGTTCGTTCTATTGCTATGCCTCGATACCTACCACATGCTCTATCATGCCTCCCATATTTCCATGTCAAACCTTCAACCCACCTTGTCCTAGCAAACCGTTGTTTGGCTATGATACCGCTTTGCTCAGCCCCTCTTATAGCGTTGCTAGTTGTAGGAGAAGTTTGGAGTTTGTTCCTTGTTGGAACATGGTTATTGTTGGAATATGGTTATGTTGGGATATCACAATATCTCTTATTTAATTAATGCATCTATATACTAGGTAAAGGGTGGAAGGCTCGGCCTTATGCCTGGTGTTTTGTTCCACTCTTGCCGCCCTAGTTTCCGTCATACCGGTGTTATGTTCCTTGATTTTGCGTTCCTTACACGGTTGGGTTATAATGGGAACCCCTTGACAGTTCGCCTTGAATAAAACTCCTCCAGCAAGGCCCAACCTTGGTTTTACATTTGCACTAACAACCTAGCCTTTTTCCCTTGGGTTTCCGAAGCCCGAGGGTCATCTTTATTTAACCCCCCCGGGCCAGTGCTCCTTTGAGTGTTGGTCCAAACTAGAGTCCTTTGCAGCGCCCCCTCGGGGAAACTCGAGGTTTGGTTTTAGCTGTACGGAGCGCTCATCCGGTGTGCCCTGAGAACGAGATATGTGCAGCTCCTATCGGGATTTGTCGGCACATCCGTGCGGCTTTGCTGGTCTTGTTTTACCATTGTCGAAATGTCTTGTAACCGGGATTCCGAGCCTTATCGGGTCTTCCTGGGAGAAGGAATATCCTTCGTTGACCGTGAGAGCTTGTGATGGGCTAAGTTGGGACACCCCTGCAGGGTTTTGAACTTTCGAAAGCCGTGCCCGCGGTTACGGGCATATGGGAATTTGTTAATGTTTGGTTGTAGAGAACTTGACACTTAACTTAATTAAAATGCATCAACCGCGTGTGTAGCCGTGATGGTCTCTTTCCGGCGGAGTCCGGGAAGTGAACACGGTGTTGGAGTTATGCTTGAACGTAAGTAGTCTTGGATCACTTCTTGATCATAGATTCTCGAACGTGCCTTGCCTTCTCTTCTCGCTCTCTTTTGCGTAAGTTAGCCACCATATATGAAGGAAATATGCCCTAGAGGCAATAATAAAACTATTATTTATTTCCTTATATCATGAATAAATGTTTATTATTCATGCTAGAATTGTATTAACCGGAAACATAATACATGTGTGAATACATAGACAAACAGAGTGTCACTAGTATGCCTCTACTTGACTAGCTCGTTGATCAAAGATGGTTATGTTTCCTAACCATAGACATTAGTTGTCATTTGATTAACGGGATCACATCATTAGGAGAATGATGTGATTGACTTGACCCATTCCGTTAGCATAGCACTTGATCTTTTAGTTTGTTGCTATTGCTTTCTTCATGACTTATACATGTTCCTATGACTATGAGATTATGCAACTCCCGTTTATCGAAGGAACACTTTGTGTGCCACCAAACGTCACAACGTAACTGGGTGATTATAAAGGTGCTCTACAGGTGTCTCCGAAGGTACTTGTTGGGTTGGCGTATTTCGAGATTAGGATTTGTCACTCCGATTGTCGGAGAGGTATCTCTGGGCCCTCTCGGTAATGCACATCACTTAAGCCTTGCAAGCATTGCAACTAATGAGTAAGTTGCAGGATGATGTATTACAGAACGAGTAAAGGGACTTGCCGGTAACGAGATTGAACTAGGTATTGAGATACCGACGATCAAATCTCGGGCAAGTAACATACCAATGACAAAGGAAACAACGTATGTTGTTATGCGGTCTGACCAATAAAAGATCTTCATAGAATATGTGGGAGCCAATATGAGCATCTAGGTTCCTCTATTGGTTATTGACCGGAGACGTGTCTCGGTCATGTCTACATTGTTCTCGAACCCGTAGGGTCCGCACGCTTAACGTTACGATGACAGTTTCATTATGAGTTTATATATTTTGATGTACCGAAGGTTCTTCGGAGTCCCGGATATGATCACGGACATGACGAGGAGTCTCGAAATGGTCGAGACGTAAAGATCGATATGTTGGACGGCTATATTCGGACACCGGAAGTGTTTCGGGTGATTTTGGAGAAAACCGGATTGCCGGAAGGGTTACCGGAACCCCCCGGGGAAGTATTGGGCCTTAGTGGGCCTGAGGGGAGAGAGAGGGAAGCAGCCCAGGAGGTGGCGCGCCCCCTCCCATGGGGAGTCCGAATTGGACTAGGGGAGGCGGGCGCGGCCCCTCTTCCCCTCTCCCTCTCCCTCTCTTTCCTTTCCCCTTCTCTCTTCCTAGTTGGACTAGGAAAGGGGAGTCCTACTCCTACTAGGAGGAGGACTCCCCCCTCCTTGGCGCGCCCCAAGGGCCGGCCGGCCTCTCCCCCTTGCTCCTTTATATACGGGGGCAGGGGGGCACCTCTAGACACACAAGTTGATCTTCGTGATCGTTCTCTTAGCCGTGTGCGGTGCCCCCCTCCACCATAATCCTCGATAATATTGTAGCGGTGCTTAGGCGAAGCCCTACGACGGTAGAACATCAAGATCGTCACCATGTCGTCGTGCTGACGAAACTCTTCCCCAACACTTTGCTGGATCAGAGTCCGGGGATCGTCATCGAGCTGAACGTGTGCTAGAACTCGGAGGTGTCTTAGTTTCGATGCTTGATCGGTCGGGCCGTGAAGACGTACGACTACATCAACCGCGTTGTGCTAACGCTTCCGCTTCTGGTCTACGAGGGTACGTAGACAACACTCTCCCCTCTCGTTGCTATGCATCACCATGATCTTGCGTGTGCGTAGGATTTTTTTTGAAATTACTACGTTCCCCAACAGTGGCATCCGAGCCAGGTTTTATGCGTAGATGTCATATGCACGAGTAGAACACAAGTGAGTTGTGGGCGATATAAGTCATACTGCTTACCAGCATGTCATACTTTGGTTCAGCGGTATTGTTGGATGAAGCTGCCCGGACCGACATTACGCGTACGCTTACGCGAGACTGGTTCTACCGACGTGCTTTGCACACAGGTGGCTGGCGGGTGTCAGTTTCTCCAACTTTAGTTGAACCAAGTGTGGCTACGCCCAGTCCTTGCGAAGGTTAAAACAACACCAACTTAACAAACTATCATTGTGGTTTTGATGCGTAGGTTAGAACGGTTCTTGCTCAGCCCGTAGCAGCCACGTAAAACTTGCAACAACAAAGTAGAGGACGTCTAACTTGTTTTTGCAGGGCATGTTGTGATGTGATATGGTCAAGACGTGGTGAGATATAAGTTGTTGTATGAGATGATCATGTTTTGTTGAAGTTATCGGCAACAGGCAAAAGCCTTATGGTTATCTCTCTATTGCATAAGATGCAAGCACCAAATAATTGCTTTACTTTATCGCTATGTGATAGCAATAGTTGCAAGAGAAATTGTTGGCGAGACAACCATGTGACGACACATTGATATAGATCAAGATGATGGAGATCATGGTGTCATGCCGGTGTCGATGGAGATCATGACGATGCTTTGGAGATGGAGATCAAAGTCTCAAGATGATGACGGTCATATCATGTCACATATTATGATTGCATGTGATTTTTATCTTTCATACATCTTATTTTTCTTAGTTCGGCGGTAGCTTTATAAGATAATCTCTCACTAAATAATCAAGGTATAAGTGTTCTCCCTGAGTATGCACCGTTGCGAAAGTTCTTCGTGCTGAGACACCACGTGATGATCGGGTGTGATAGGCTCTACGTTCAAATACAACGGGTGCAAAACAGTTGCACATGCGGAATACTCAGGTTAAACTTGACGAGCCTAGCATATAATAGATATGGCCTCGGAACACGGACACCGAAAGGTCGAGCGTGAATCATATAGTAGATATGATCAACATAGTGATGTTCACCATTGAAACTACTCCATCTCACGTGATGATCGGACATGGTTTAGTTGATATGGATCACGTGATCACTTAGAAGATTAGAGGGATGTCTATCTAAGTGGGAGTTCTTAAGTAATATGATTAATTGAACTTTAATTTATCATGAACTTAGTCCTAGTAGTATTAGCATATCTATATTGTAGATCAATAGCTCGCGTTTAGCTCCACTGTTTTATTTTTGATATGTTCCTAGAGAAAACTAAGTTGAAAGATGTTAGTAGCAATGATGCGGATTGGATCCGTGATCTGAGGTTTATCCTCATTGCTGCACAGAATAATTATGTCTTTGATGCACCGCTAGGTGACAAACCTATTGCAGGAGCAGATGCAGATGTTATGAACATTTGGCTAGCTCAATATGATGACTACTTGATAGTTTAGTGCACCATGCTTAAACGGCTTAGAATCGGGACTTCAAAGACGTTTTGAACGTCATGGACCATATGAGATGTTCCAGGAGTTGAAGCTAATATTTCAAGCAAATACCCGAGTTGAGAGATATGAAGTCTCCAACAAGTACTATAGCTAAAAGATGGAGGAGAATAGCTCAAGCAGTGAGCATGTGCTCAGATTGTCTGGGTACTACAATCGCTTGAATCAAGTGGGAGTTAATCTTCCAGATAAAATAGTGATTGACAGAATTCTCTAGTCACCATCACCAAGTTAGTAGAACTTCGTGATGAACTATGATATGCAAGGGATAACGGAAACGATTCCCAAGCTCTTCGTAATGCTGAAATCGATGAAGGTAGAAATCAAGAAAAATATCAAGTGTTGATGGTAGACAAGACCACTAGTTTCAAGAAAAGGGAAAAGGGAAGAAGGGGAACTTCAAGGAGAACGGCAAGCAAGTTGCTGCTCAAGTGAAGAAGCCCAAGTCTGGTCCTAATCTTGAGACTAAGTGCTTCTACTGCAAAGGGACTGGTCACTGGAAGCGGAACTGCCCCAAATATTTGGCGGATAAGAAGGATGGCAAAGTGAACAAAGGTATATTTGATATACAGATTATTGATGTGTATTTTACTAGTGTTCGTAGCAACCCCTCGGTATTTGATACTGGTTCAGTTGCTGAGAGTAGTAACTCGAAATGGGAGTTGCAGAATGAACATAGACTAGTTAAGGGTGAAGTGACGATGTGTGTTGGAAGTGGTTCCAAGATTGATATGATCATCATCGCACACTCCCTATACTTTTGGGATTAATGTGAACCTAAATAAGTGTTATTTGGTGTTTGCGTTGAGCATGAATATGATTTGATCATGTTTATTGCAATACGGTTATTCATTTAAGTAAGAGAATAAATTGTTATTCTGTTTACATGAATAAAACCTTATATGGTTACACACCCAATGAAAATGGTTCGTTGGATCTCGATCATAGTGATACACATATTCATAATATTGAAACCAAAAGATGCAAAGTTAATAATGATGGTGCAATTTACTTGTGGCACTGCCATTTAGGTCATATTGGTGTAAAGCGCATGAAGAAAATCCATGCTGATGGGCTTTTGGAATCACTTGATTATGAATTAGTTGATGCTTGCGAACCATGCCTCATGGCCAAGATGACTAAGACTCCGTTCTCTAGAACAATGGAGCGAGCAACAGATTTGTTGGAAATCATACATAATGATGTATGTGGTCCGATGAATATTGAGGCTCGTGGCAGGTATCATTATTTTCTGATCTTCACAGATGATTTGAGCAGATATGAGTATATCTACTTGATGAAACACAAGTCTGAAACATTTGAAAAGTTCAAAGAATTTCAGAGTGAAGTAGAGAATCATCGTAACAAAAATGAAAGTTTCTACGATATGATCGCAGAAGTAAAATATTTGAGTTACGAGTTTGGCCTTCAGTTAAAAACAATGTGAAATAGTTTCACTACTCACGCCACCTGGAACACCACAGCATAATGGTGTGTACGAACATCATAACCGTACTTTATTAGATATGGTGTGATCTATGATGTCTCTTACCGATCTACCACTATCGTTTTGGGGTTATGCATTAGAGACAGCTGCATTCACGTTAAATAGGGCACCATCTAAATCCGTTGAGATGACACCGTATGAACTATGGTTTGGCAAGAAACCTAAGCTGTCGTTTCTTAAAGTTTGAGGTTGCAATGCTTATGTGAAAAAGTTTCAACCTGATAAGCTCTAACCCAAATCGGAGAAGTGCGTTTTCATAGGATACCCAAAAGAAAATGTTGGGTACACCTTCTATCACAGATCCGAAGGCAATATATTCGTTGCTTTGAATGGATCCTTTCTAGAAAAGGAGTGTCCCTCAAAAGAAGTGAGTGGGAGGAAAGTAGAACTTGATGAGGTAACTGTACCTGCTCCCTTATTGGAAAGTAGTTCATCACAGAAATCTGTTCCTATGACTACTACACCGATTAGTGAGGAAGCTAATGATGATGATCATGTAACTTCAGATCAAGTTACTACCAAACCTCGTAGGTAAACCAGAGTGAGATCCGCACCAGAGTGGTACGGTAATCCTGTTTTGGAGGTCATGTTACTTGACCATGACGAGCCTACAAACTATGAGGAAGCGATGATGAGCCCAGATTCCGCGAAATGGCTTGAGGCCATGAAATCTGAGATGAGATCCATGTATGAGAATAAAGTATGGACTTTGATTGACTTGCCCAATGATCGGCGAGCCATTGAGATTAAATGGATCTTCAAGAGGAAGACGGACGCTGATAGTACTGTTACTATCTACAAAGCTAGAATTGTTGCAAAAAGGTTTTCGACAAGTTCAAGGTGTTGACTATGATGAGAGTTTCTCACTCGTATCTATGCTTAAGTCTGTCCGAATCATGTTAGCAATGGCCGAATTTTATGTAATCTGGCAAATGGATAAACAAAACTGCATTCCTTAATTGATTTATTAAAGAAGAGTTGTATATGATGCAACCAGAAGGTTTTGTCAATCCTAAAGGTACTAACAAAATATGCAAGCTCCAGCGATCCATCTATGGACTCGTGCAAGCATCTCGGAGTTGGAATATACGATTTGATAAGTTGATCAAAGCATATAGTTTTATACAGACTTGCGGTGAAGCCTGTATTTACAAGAAAGTGAGTGGGAGCACTACAACATTTCTGATAAGTATATGTGAAAGACATATTGTTGATCGGAGATAATGTAGAATTATTCTGCAAATCATAAATGAATATTTGAAAGGAGTTTTTCAAAGAAAGACCTCGGTGAAGCTGCTTACATATTGAGCATCAAGATCTATAGAGATAGATCAAGACGCTTGATAAGTTTTTCAATGAGTACATACCTTGACAAGATTTTGAAGTAGTTCAAAATGGAACAGTCAAAGAAGGAGTTCTTGCCTGTGTTACAAAGGTGTGAAGTTGAGTAAGACTCAAAACCCGACCACGACAGAAGATAGAGAGAGAATGAAAGTCATTCCCTATGCCTCAGCCATAGGTTCTATAAAGTATGCCATGCTATGTACCAGACCTATTGTATACCTTGCCCTGAGTTTGGCAAGGGAGTACAATAGTGATCTAGGAGTAGATCACTGGACATTAGTCAAAATTATCCTTAGTGGAATAAGGATATGTTTCTCGATTATGGAGGTGAAAAAAGGTTCGTCGTAAAGGGTTACGTCGATGCAAGTTTTGACACTGATCCAGATGACTCTAAGTCTCAATCTGGATACATATTGAAAGTGGGAGCAATTAGCTAGAGTAGCTCCGTGCAGAGCATTGTTGACATAGAAATTTGCAAAATACTTACGGATCTGAATGTGGCAGACCCGTTGACTAAACTTCTCTCACAAGCAAAACATGATCACACCTCAGTACTCTTTGGGTGTTAATCACATAGAGATGTGAACTAGATTATTGACTCTAGTAAACCCTTTGGGTGTTGGTCACATGTCGATGATAACTATGGGTGTTAATCACATGGTGATGTGAACTATTGATGTTAAATCACATGGTGATGTGAACTAGATTATTGACTCTAGTGCAAGTGGGAGACTGAAGTAAATATGCCCTAGAGGCAATAATAAAGCTATTATTTATTTCCTTATATCATGATAAATGTTTATTATTCATGCTAGAATTGTATTAACCGGAAACATAATACATGTGTGAATACATAGACAAACAGAGTGTCACTAGTATGCCTCTACTTGACTAGCTCGTTGATCAAAGATGGTTATGTTTCCTAACCATAGACATGCGTTGTTATTTGATTAACGGGATCACATCATTAGGAGAATGATGTGATTGACTTGACCCATTCCGTTAGCATAGTACTTGATCGTTTAGTTTGTTGCTATTGCTTTCTTCATGACTTATACATGTTCCTATGACTATGAGATTATGCAACTCCCGTTTATCGGAGGAACACTTTGTGTGCCACCAAACTTCACAATGTAACTGGGTGATTATAAAGGTGCTCTACAGGTGTCTCCGAAGGTACTTGTTGGGTTGGCGTATTTCAAGATTAGGATTTGTCACTCCGATTGTCGGAGAGGTATCTCTGGGCCCTCTCGGTAATGCACATCACTTAAGCCTTGCAAGCATTGCAACTAATGAGTTAGTTGCAGGATGATGTATTACGGAATGAGTAAAGAGACTTGCCGATAACGAGATTGAACTAGGTATTGAGATACCGACGATCAAATCTCGGGCAAGTAATATACCGATGACAAAGGGAACAGCGTATGTTGTTATGCGGTCTGACCGATAAAAGATCTTCGTAGAATATGTGGGAGCCAATATGAGCATCCAGGTTCCGCTATTGGTTATTGACCGGAGACGGGTCTCGGTCATGTCTACATTGTTCTCGAACCCGTAGGGTCCGCACGCTTAACGTTACGATGACAGTTTCATTATGAGTTTATATATTTTGATGTACCGAAGGTTCTTCGTAGTCCCGGATATGATCACGGACATGACGAGGAGTCTCGAAATGGTCGAGACATAAAGATCGATATATTGGGCGGCTATACTCGAACACCGGAAGTGTTTCTGGTGATTTCTGAGAAAACCGGAGTGCCGGAAGGGTTACCGGAACCCCCCGGGGAAGTATTGGGCCTTAGTGGGCCTGAGGGGAGAGAGAGGGCAGCAGCCCAGGAGGTGGCGCGCCCCCTCCCATGGGGAGTCCGAATTGGACTAGGGGAGGTGGCGCGGCCCCTCTTTCCCTCTCCCTCTCCCTCTCTTTCCTTTCCCCTTCTCTCTTCCTAGTTGGACTAGGAAAGGGGAGTCCTACTCCTACTAGGAGGAGGACTCCCCCCTCCTTGGCGCGCCCCAAGGGCCGGCCGGCCTCTCCCCCTTGCTCCTTTATATACGGGGGCAGGGGGGCACCTCTAGACACACAAGTTGATCTTCGTGATCGTTCTCTTAGCCGTGTGCGGTGCCCCCCTCCACCATAATCCTCGATAATATTGTAGCGGTGCTTAGGCGAAGCCCTGCGACGGTAGAACATCAAGATCGTCACCATGTCGTCGTGCTGACGAAACTCTTCCCCAACACTTTACTGGATCGGAGTCCGGGGATCGTCATCGAGCTGAACGTGTGCTAGAACTCGGAGGTGCCGTAGTTTCAGTGCTTGATCGGTCGGGCCGTGAAGACGTATGACTACATCAACCGCGTTGTGCTAACGCTTCCGCTTCCGGTTTACGAGGGTACGTAGACAACACTCTCCCCTCTCGTTGCTATGCATCACCATGATCTTGCGTGTGCGTAGGATTTTTTTTGAAATTACTACGTTCCCCAACAATATATGCTAGTGCTTGCTGCAGCTTCACCTCATACCTTTTCCCCTACCTATAAGCTTAAATAGTCTTGATCGCGAGGATGTGAGATTGCTGAGTCCCCGTGACTCACAGATTACTTCCAAAACCAGTTTGCAGGTGCCGATGAAACCGTGCAGGTGATGCAACCGAGCTCAAGGAGGATCTCGATGAAGATCTCATTCATTGTGTTGTTTCGTTCCAGTTGATCAGTAGTGGTGCCCAGTCAGGGCGATTGGGGATCTGTAGCATTAGGGGTAGTCTTCTTTTATTTTGGTTCCATAGTCGGACCTTGTTTGTACTCTGGATGATGTAATGCTATATTCATGTATTGTGTGAAGTGGCGATTGTAAGCCAACTCTGTACCTCTTTCTTATTCAGTACAAGGGATGTGTAAAGATTACCCCTCTTGCGACATGCCTACTATGCGGTTATGCCTCTAAGTCGTGCTCCGACACGTGGGAGATATAGCCGCATCGTGGGTGTTACAGGAGCAATTGCAATCTATCATAACATAGGAAAGAGCCAATATATAAGAGCTTTTCAGCAAGTCCACATACTCAACTATCATATAGTCTTTCACAATTGCTGACACTCACGCAATACTTATGGGTATGGAGTTTTAATCGGACACAGAGAAAGATAGGGGCTTATAGTTTTGCCTCCCAACGTTTTACCTCAAGGGTAATGCCAACAATAATAGTTCATGAAAACTCACATCCAATTAGCCATATATACCAGGATCTTTCCAACATACCGTGCTTGCCAAAGGATAAAATGTAAAAAGGAAGGGTGAAGATCACCATGATTCTTCACTACAAAAAAGACACATCCGTGACATTTTGGGCCGAACGAATTTTTTTTCTGTCATACATATGACACTTCTATGACGATAATTGTGATAAAACCTGGTATCACCATAGATGTGGTGGGCTCCTACTTCCATGACAAAAAATCATGACAAAAAATGGGCTTTTCGTCCTGGGCGGGCCGGAGACGCAGCTGCATGACATTCTTTGGGCCGTCCATGACGGAAAAAACCATGGTAGAAGCGAGGGGGAGAAAAATTTCGGGGAGTTCCCGGTTACGGTGGGAGGTCAGGGGCCGAGCGATGCGCGTTTCTCTTGTACACGTACGCGCGTGTGTGCGAGGCATTGGCTCTAACTGAACCCGAGCGAGGCGTTGGGCTCTAACTGAACCCGAGCGATTGCACTGCAGGCTACGTGTTACTGAACCCGATCGATCGATGGATGTTAACTGAACCCGATCGAGCGATTCCTTCGCTACTGCTGCTAACTGAAGCCGCTCGATGCTGCCTCTGGGATGAACAGTGAGTGTTGCGGGGGGGGGGGTGGATAAACAGTGAGCGGTGGCGTTGCCTCTGGATGAGCAGGACCCCGTGGTGTGGTGGAGGGCTGGATGAACAGTAGACGGTGGATGGGTGCCCGTGGAGGGGTGGTTGAACAGGACCCCGTGGTATGGAGGGCTGGATGAACAGTAGACAGTGGAGGGGTGGTTGAATAGTAGCCGGTGGAGTAGCGCGCGGTGGGGGCTGGATGAACAGGAGCCCATGGAGGATGGAGGAGGTCGATGGTAGCCCGTGGAGGCTGGAGGAGGTCGACGGTGTAGATGAACAGTATCCCATGGAGTCCCGTTTTGCGGTATGCCAGACCCCTCCCGATGAACAGGACCCCCGTTTCGACCGTAGGAGGTCCGTTTCGTCCGTTTTGCGGTACGCCACACCCCTCCCGATCAACATGACCCCCGTTTTGACCATAGGAGGCCCGTTTCCTCCGTTTTGCGGTACGCCAGACCCCTCCCGATCAACAGGACCCCGTTCTGAACGTAGGAGGTCCGTTTCTTCTGTTGTGCGGTACCCCAAGCCTCGTTTCCATCGCTTGTTCCGTCCAAGCCCTCCCGATTAACACGACCATGCATTCCGTTCTGACCCAGCTGGTTGGCTCCCACGCGTTCCGTTGCCTCCCGATGAACACGACGCATTCCGTTGCCTCCCCATGAACACGACGACGACGCTGTTTCTCCGTTCCGACCCAGCCATGTACACGAGCCCTGGCCGTATGTACACATACGTGGCTGTATTTTCTTTCTTGCACCCTGGCCGCTGTACGTACGTGTACATGCTACGTGCGTGCCTCTACTATGACACATGCGCACCTCTACTACGACACGTGCGCGCCTCTACATCGACCAGTATATATGTACGTACATGTTCACGGCCAGAATGACAATGCTACGTACGCTTCGACCAGGTGGGTCCCGACTGTCAGGCACTTCCTTGCGTGCGAAGATGTAGCTGGTGGGTCCCAGCAGTCAGGGGGCGAATCGTTTTGTTTTTTTTCCCGGACGCACTTCCTTGCATGCGAAGGTGTAGCTGGTGGATCCCAGCAGTCAGGGGGGAAACATTTTTTTTGCAAAATACGGTGGCCCGACCGGTGGGTCCCCACTGTCAGGTGGAGGAATAATTATTTTGCACGTAATAAGGAGGCACTTCCTTACTGCGGCCGTGGACCCAGCTGTCAGCCTCTCCATGTACAGTCCACGTCTGATGGAAGCCGTTCCTTGACCACGTTGACCATGCTGTGCCGAGAGCACCAGGGCGGTGGACAACGGCGAGGCCTAGGAAGGGGACGACGCGGAGCCGGGGAAGACGCGGCAGTGGATGCCCACGCGTAGAGGAGTACGAGGGTTCACTGGTTCGCTGCGGTGTGAGGCTGTCGTCGCTGCAGAATAACAGGGGGTGTGGGTGAGTAAAGGGATGGCCTGGCCAGCGGTGGGAGTAGTAGGGGTTGTGAGGCCTCCGCCGCATCGCAGCCGGCCATGGGAGGCAGGAGCACGAGGCACGACCGGCGCTGGTTTGGGCGGCTGGAGCAAGAAGACCAGAGGTTGAAGAAGCACTACGACCGTTGGATGGACATCGTACGGTCACTGGAGCTAGAATCGTGCATATATTGACTAAGTTGACAAAGCCCTCCATCCCCGTCAACTTAGTAGGACCACAAGTCAGCCTGCCACTATACTGGGTCCCAGCTAACAGGGGGAGTATTAATTTTTTTTGTGAGTAATAAGGAGGCACTTCCTTGCGTGCGAAGATATAGCTGGTGTGTCACGCCCTCGATGCGGCTATATCTCCCACGTGTCGAAGCACGACTTAGAGGCATAACCACATTGAAAGCAATGTCGCAAGTGAGGTAATCTTCACACAAACCCATGTAATACATAAGGGAAAAGAGATACATAGTTGGCTTACAATCGCCACTTCACACAATACATGAATAAACATTACATCAACCAGATACAAACAAGGTCCGACTACGGAACCAAAATAAAAGAAGAACCCCAAATGCGACACGGTCCCCGATCGACCCCAACTGGGCTCCACTACTGATCAACTAGAATGAAACAACACAAAGGACAAGATCTTCATCGAGCTCCTCCTTGAGCTTGGTTGCGTCGACTACACAGACTCATCGGCACCTGCAAGCTGGTTTTGGAAGTATCTGTGAGCCACGGGGACTCAGCAATCTCGAACCCTCGCGATCAAGACTATTTAAGCTTATGGGTAAGGTAAAAGATATGAGATGGAGCTGCAGCAAGCGACTAGCATATATGGTGGCTAACATACGCAAATGAGAGCGAGAAGAGAAGGCAAAGCACAGTCGAGAATCTATGATCAAGAAGTGATCCTAGAACAACCTACGTCAAACATAACTCCAACACCGTGTTCACTTCCCGGACTCCGCCGGAAAGAGACCATCACGGTTACACACGTGGTTGATGCATTTTAATTAAGGTCAAGTTCAGGTTTTCTACAACCGGACATTAACAAATTCCCATCTGCCCATAACCGCGGGCACGGCTTTCGAAAGTTCATAACCCTGCAGGGATGTCCCAACTTAGACCATGACAAGCTCTCACGGTCAACGAAGGAATAGACCTTCTAGCGCGAAGACCCGATCAGACTCGGAATCCCGGTTACAAGACATTTCGGCAATGGTAAAACAAGACCAGCAAAGCCACCCAGATGTGCCGACAAATCCCGAGAGGAGCTGCACATATCTCGTTCTCAGGGCACACCGGATGAGCCAGACGTCGGGTGGGCCAGCCCAGAGTTACCCCTGGTAGCTCCGGACATCGCTCAGTTGGACCTACACTCAGAGGAGCACTGGCCCGGGGGGGGGGGGGTTTAAAGTAAAGATGACCCTTGGGCTGGCCTAACCCAAGGGAAAAAGAGGCTAGGTGGCAAATGGTAAAACCAATGTTGGGCCTTGCTGGAGGAGTTTTATTCAAAGCAAACTGTCAAGGGGTTCCCATTATAACCCAACCGCATAAGGAACGCAAAATCCGGGAACATAACACCGATATGATGGAAACTAGGGCGGCAAGAGTGGAACAAAACACCAGGCATAAGGCCGAGCCTTCCACCCTTTACCAAGTATATAGATGCATTAATTAAATATGATATATTGTGATATCCCAACAAGTAAACATGTTCCAACAAGGAACAACATCTCCATGTTCCAACAAGGAACAAACTTCAATCTTCACCTGCAACTAACAACGCTGTCAGAGGGGCTGAGCAAAGCGGTAACATAGCCAAACAACGGTTTGCTAGGGCAAGGTGGGTTAGAGGCTTGGTTCAACAATATGGGAGGCATGATAAGCAAGTGGTAGGTATCGCAGCATGGGCATAGCAAAAGAGCGAGCAACTAAGAAGCAAAGATAGAAGTGATTTCGAGGGTATGGTCATCTTGCCTGAGATCCCGCAAGGAAGAAGAACGAGTCCATGAAGAAGACAAACGGACGAAGACGAACAGTTCCTCACAAACACGACGTTATCGGAACCAACCCGAAGAAGCAACACCGGAAAGAAGCAAACAACATAGTGAACAATCATCACATAACATGGCATGATGCGCAAACAAGTATGATGCATGTCCGGTTTAAATATGCATGGCATGGCAAAGTGCACAAACAAAACTACAAGTTAAGTGGAGCTCAATATGCAACGGGTTGCATATTGACGGAACACCACATCAATTATTTGGTTCTCTCTCGTTTAGGGACCCAACAATATTAAATGTTATTAAGCATGGCAAGAGGTGAAGCATAAAAGAAACTATCTAACTAAGCAATTTAAATGGGGCCGGATATAACAAACAACAAATCCGGTAAACCCCCATATGCATTAGCAATTTAATGCAACAACAATTATAAACATTTTAAATGTTGTTATTATGATGCGAAAAACATATGCAACTTTTAAGCAATTTTATGAAAATGTTGACATGAGCATGTTATGAAGCATTTGTCACCGTGGTGGAAGAAAGGGGTGCCACGGAAACGAATCCGAAAATGATGCCACGGCAACATATCGGTTCCGGTAGCTCATGGAGATACCGGTGCAAAAGGAAGCGTGCGGATGTGCGAAACATGCTAGAGATGGTGGGGTGCTCCCGACTACCGGGTTCCCACGGGTTAGTGGCATGGAAACAAGTGACAATTCGGACACGGTGCAAACACAAGCATCTCATACATCACACAACACTCGTTCACGGGCGTCGTCTCGGTGGTTATACCTTCCAAGGGAGCATTCTCGAGCGGTTCGAGTTCGTAGAGGAAGTAGTTGTTCTCGTGATGGTACTGGAAGTAGGGGTACACGTTCGTTTTCGAAGAGGTACTTGACGGGTCCGAAGTTTCCGAAGGCGACGGTAGTTGTTCTATGCATCGGGTGTCAAGGTACTTGCTGAGGTACTTGCTGTTCTTAGCGGTTCCGAAAACGGCGGTAGAGGTACTTGGCGCTCCGGTTCTTGTGGGGTAGTCGAACTCAACGAATCCGAAGGGGTACTCAGCGAAACCGCGTAGTTGTACACCTTTTGAAGTAGTGGTACTCCGATGTCGACGATTTGTTGAACTTGGAGGGCCATCGGTAGTCTCCTGACTTGGGTCTCCGTGTACACATCTTGACAGGTCCGGGGGTTGTCGATGGTGGCCAGAGTCTTCCTGATGGCGCCGTGGTGGTCTAGCAGCCGCAGCAACAAGGGCGTCGAGGCCCATGGGCGCAGAGGAGTTGGAGAGGAGGCCGGTTCAGCGGTGAGGAGGATGCAGGGGAGGCCTGGGCAGTGCATGGGGCTGCTGTTGCTGCTCCGGCAAGCAGGCAGCAGGTCGAGGCGCTCGGGATCCCGCGTCCAGATCGAGCGGGGCGAGGGAGCTGCGGGACGACATGGAGGTCGAGGAAGATGAGCTCGAGGCGGCGCTGGAGCATGGTGGCGCGGCGGCTAGACGAAGCAGGGGGACTCGATGGAGGTCGCCGGCGTAGAGAAGTCGCAGGCGAGGTGCGGACGGTGGCTTCCGGGCGCGCAAGGCTCCTGGCATGGCGATGACGAGGCAGCGACGGTGGAGCCGCTGGCTTCAGGAGAGCGGTCGGAGATGCGGCGCTCCGGGTCGCCGGCGCGAGGGGAAAAGGGCGACAGGCGTGGCTTCAAGGACTTGGCGCGGCGGCCTTGCTGGAGACGGGGAGGAGGCGAGATGGCGCAGCGGCGGCCTCACGGAGTGGAGAAGGCGGCTCCATGGGGCGGCACTCGGGGTAGGAGGTGCGGCGCATGAGGAGGACGAAGGGGGAAGGGAAGACAGCGAGAGAGGGAGGGATCGAGAGGTAGATGGATCGGGCAGCGCGCTCGCTGTCTCCTGGCGGCGCGAGGGAGACCGAGAGGAGGGGGTTGCGCGAGGGACTCGGGCTAGGTTTAGGTGGGAATGGGGCGGCCAGGCCTTAGGAGAGGGATGGGCCGGCGCTGGCTGAGCTAATGGGCCGGCCGGGTGGCCGAGGCCTAGGTAGTTGATGCCGCTGCTTTTCTATTTCTTCAGACATAAATACAAAAAGGAAAAAGCAGGGGGAAAAGGAGAGGAGCTAGAGAAATATAAAAATATATCCATGATCCTGAAAATGTGCTCTATTTAACAAAATTGGTTTGGAGATTTTAAAGGAAGTAAAAATAATTCAAGTTTGAATTAAATTCAAACTTGAACCATTTTAAACCCTAACCAAAACAATTTCAAAAGAGATGAAATTTGACAGAGAGGCTAGGTGCATGGTGTTAGAATATTGAGGCAAAGATGAACATTAAAAGAGAAGGGAACGTGACACTTGCCAAAAGAAGGAATTGGAGGGAAGGAGAAGGAGATGATGCATGGGACAAAGGCATGGGGAATTATTTTGCAAGTGTGTTGAGGTGAATTCCAAAATAAAGGAATATTTAATATAGCTCCCTAATATTGGGAGGGTATGTTATAAAGAGAAGTCACCATGTGAATTCCCTCGGTTTAGATGGATCGAATATCCATACGGTTTATTTAGTTGAGTTAAGAAAAGAAATGACATGATGGCATGATGACATGATGCAATGCACATGATGCAAAGATGAATGCAACAGACGAAACAAATCACACAACGAAATCTCGGAAACCCTGGAAGACATCTGAAGCTCCGGTCTTGGGGCGTCACAACACTCCATCACTACGAGAGGATCTCGTCCCGAGATCTAGGATGGCACCGGAGGGAAAAGAAGAGGAAGAGAAGAGGTAAAACTAAGTTGCTTCTTTCAAACGAGTGAAACCAAAGAACCTCGAGAGGTTGAGCAAATTTGAAAGAAAGAATATAACGAAGATGAATAAAGTTGAAAGCACCCCGTTAAGAAAGAGGAACAAGTAAGAACAAATTTGGGAAGCACTCCGGTTTAGAAGGTATGCAAGACTTGATAAGGCGAAAGGAACTTGAGCAAAAGGGCACAACACTCCGGTTAAATAGACAATCATGAAAAGAACATAATCTTTGATGAAGCGAGATGATGGTTGAAGAAAGCAACATCACAATGCCTCCGGAACAAAAGAATAGAAGATAGATAATTGAAATAGGAGAAAGGGGAAGAAAAAGCCAACTTCTGTCACAAAAGAGCTTGAAAAGGCATCCTTAGGAGAAGGTTCGAACGGAATTGTTGGAAAACCAACAACGAAAAGAGTAAGCTTGATATGGTCTTATGGAATACATCTCAAATTATGAGGTGACAACCTGCCACTCACGGGAAGCAGAATTGGATTGATATCAACAAGGAGACGAGAAGCTTATTTCACCGGGAGGATAAATGAAGAACTTGGGTCTTATATGAGCACCATAAATAGCAACAATCCTTAGGGGCGGTTTTAGGTGAAATATAACCCTAGATAGCTCCAATGACGAGATTGATGGATTTAAAATATCCCAATCTTGATAACATGTGAATCATGAAAACATGAACTCAAATTATCAAGAATGACATAATACCACCTCCAATGATACGGTAGATAGAAATGCACTCCGGATAGCAAGATAAAGAAAACTTGAGCTTCTAAGAAAAGAATCTTGATGAACACTTCGAGAAGGAATTAAATCCTTTATGAACCATCATGTAGAACCTCCATGAAGAACTCCGGTAAACGAAAGAATGAACAAACAGAAGGAAAGAGAAGTTGAAAACACAAGGTGAATCCTTGTACCGATTTAAATGAATCTCCGTGGTGAAGTAATTGAAAAAGGTTGGAACTCCGGGAAAAATAGAAGATGAAACAAAGAAACCGAGAATTTTTCAATGAACCTTCGGAATAAGGAATCAATCATTTGGATGAACAAGAATAAGAATTATATTATGCTTATCCTTCACCAATTTAAATTGATGACAATCCACGGATTTGGCATACTACTTATTCTCGTAGCAAGGATGAAGATAGATATAGCTCAACTTGAGAAGGTCTTCAACGATCCACCGGTACAATTTGGAAAGCACGAATGCATTGATATGATAAACGAAGGAAGAAGTATCTTGGAAGAACCACCGTAAGAATTTAAAATGGATGAAGAAAAGATAAAGAAACACCGGGAAGAATTTGCAAATGAACGAAGATGCTCGAGAGAAACTAGATACATGAGAACGAAGGGATCACGAACTGATTAGAGATCACTTGAACGAAGCACCAGTAAGATTTGGAGAACCATAGCTGAAAGCTGAGAATGAATAAATTCTGAGATGATGGGCTCCAGAGAATCAAACTGAAAAGAATCTTGAATTGCTCTGGATAGGTGAAAAAAAATTCTCACAATCCAAAAACAACTATGAGAGGATGGCAACAAGCTAGAATGATGAGTCTTGAAGAGACAAGAACAAGATTGGGAGAAAAATCTTCTTCGGTCTTCAAAATCTGAGAATTACGACGAGAAACACCATCAAGAATTATTTAGACACTCCGGAAGAATCAAAAACGAAGAGGTTGAGCCAACGATGAAAAGAATTTGAAAGATCTTGGAGAAATACATTTGACTGATGATAACTCATTCTTAAGTCAAACTTTGAAAAGAATTTTGAGAGTAACTCCGGGAGAGTAAGAAGAGTCGGGTAAGATCCTGGGAAAAGACCTGTGGGTTAGGGCCCACTGAAAAGATACACCGTGGAACGATTTCAAAGAGAGATTGCACCGGTTGAATTTAAATGGCTTGAATGAGATAACATCCTTGAAAGAGCTTGAACGAAAGCAGAGTGTAAGCACGAATCTTCGGGATTTCTTGAGCACTCCGGAACAATTGAATAGCGAGAAATGAATGATTATGAGGTGCACCGACACGAGAAAAGCATTTGAAATACAGAAAAGAATATGATCAACACCGAAAGCTTGAATTGAATCCACCGGAGAAGAAAAGAATGAAGAATGACGAACTAGTAGAACATCTTCATGGAAACCACCGGGTAAGAACACTGACGGAAAAGAATGGAGAGACTTCACAAAAGGATACTTGATAAAGAAATCTGAGTCCTTGAAGAAAAACAAGGGTGGGCGGGTGGGAAAACAAAGACAACTTGGATCGGATGAAGCAAACACCGTTGAGAAGAACTGATAATTGATCTTACGGTTGTAGAAATGATCGGATCCACTTGAAGAGAAACACGCCGGTTGAAAAGAAATAGAAATGACAAACTCGATGATCGAGAAGGATTAGTATTCACATCGGAGTATGAGAACACCATTTGGGGAAGGTATGGAATCAACACTTGACATTGAAGCAACTTGAATACCACAACTCAAAACAAAAACAAAAGGTTGGCTTGCAGAATAAGCCGGAACAAACATATGATAGAGATTTCGTCCGAAGTTTTCGTGGTGGGGCCTACACGGGCTCGATCGTACAGCACCATCATGTACAAGGCAGTGCACATGACATACGAAGCGTCCCCGAGTCGGCATAGCCAAGGACTCTTTAAGACACAACGAGACCACTGTAAAACTGACCGTGAATAGGCGGACCACTAGACGTCGAACCCCAATTTCATATCATACCTCTGTCGGAAAGATATCCTAAGAGCTACTTGAATTCCCACTTATGGAACTCCCGAAAATTTTCGGTTATGCAATCAGGTGTTGGGGATACAGGGGAAGCATAATATCTCACCCAAAACTAGCAAATCCTACATCCAACTGTATCCATCCTTTAACACATAACCAAGAAACCTTATGAAATCGTCTACCTCAACCTTCAAAAAGCATCCGTTATACAAGTTATGGCGATACTCCCGAACTCCCGCCCCAGTACTGGGTGGCGTCGAGGTTATCTCACCAACGAACTGCATAAAAGAGATTTTCGATGTCGGCGTACTAAACTCAGGTATTCCAGAACTGCAATGATAAAATTATGATGACAACACCTCGGAGCTCAACTCCCCGGGACACTTCCACAAAACCCCTGACAGGAGGCACCAAGACAATGTTCTCGTCACAAAACCGTCGGAACGATTCCAAGATACCCGCGTGATCCTAAATTTTTTTAGTGAAATTTGAGAAGAGAAGAGTCAAAACTCTACGTCAGGATGCCTTACCAGAGCGATGAGGAGACTGGGAAGAAAAAAAGAATTCCTAAACTCTCCGATATATAATTCCTAAATGACTCAAAACATTTTTCCTAGACACAACTTGGCCGCTAAGAACGATCAAGCAACGGGGCTCCTAAGGTCGGGGAAAGCTCTGATACCAACTTGTCACGCCCTCGATGCGGCTATATCTCCCACGTGTCGAAGCACGACTTAGAGGCATAATCGCATTGAAAGCAATGTTGCAAGTGAGGTAATCTTCACACAAACCCATGTAATACATAAGGGAAAAGAGATACATAGTTGGCTTACAATCGCCACTTCACACAATACATGAATAAAACATTACATCCACCAGATACAAACAAGGTCCGACTACAGAACCAAAATAAAAGAAGAACCCCAAATGTGACACGGTCCCCGATCGACCCCAACTGGGCTCCACTACAGATCAACTAGAATGAAACAACACAAAGGACAAGATCTTCATCGAGCTCCTCCTTGAGCTTGGTTGCGTCGACTGCACGGACTCATCGGCACCTGCAAGCTGGTTTTGGAAGTATCTGTGAGCCACGGGGACTCAGCAATCTCACACCCTCGCGATCAAGACTATTTAAGCTTATGGGTAAGGTAAAAGATATGAGATGGAGCTGCAGCAAGCGACTAGCATATATGGTGGCTAACATACGCAAATGAGAGCGAGAAGAGAAGGCAAAGCACAGTCAAGAATCTATGATCAAGAAGTGATCCTAGAACAACCTACGTCAAACATAACTCCAACACCGTGTTCACTTCCCGGACTCCGCCGGAAAGAGACCATCATGGTTACACACGTGGTTGATGCATTTTAATTAAGGTCAAGTTCAGGTTTTCTACAACCGGACATTAACAAATTCCCATCTGCCCATAACCGCGGGCACGGCTTTCGAAAGTTCAAAACCCTGCAGGGGTGTCCCAACTTAGCCCATGACAAGCTCTCACGGTCAACGAAGGAATAGACCTTCTAGCGGGAAGACCCGATCAGACTCGGAATCCCGGTTACAAGACATTTCGGCAATGGTAAAACAAGACCAGCAAAGCCACCCAGATGTGCCGACAAATCTCGAGAGGAGCTGCACATATCTCATTCTCAGGGCACACTGGATGAGCCAGACGTCGGGTGGGCCAGCCCAGAGTTGCCCCTGGTAGCTCTGGACATCGCTCAGTTGGACCAACACTCAGAGGAGCACTGGCCCGGGGGGGGGGGGGGTTAAAGTAAAGATGACCCTTGGGCTGGCCTAACCCAAGGGAAAAAGAGGCTAGGTGGAAAATGGTAAAACCAATGTTGGGCCTTGCTGGAGGAGTTTTACTCAAAGCGAACTGTCAAGGGGTTCCCATTATAACCCAACCGCGTAAGGAACGCAAAATCCGGGAACATAACACCGATATGACGGAAACTAGGGCGGCAAGAGTGGAACAAAACACCAGGCATAAGGCCGAGCCTTCCACCCTTTACCAAGTATATAGATGCATTAATTAAATATGATATATTGTGATATCCCAACAAGTAAACATGTTCCAACAAGGAACAACATCTCCATGTTCCAACAAGGAACAAACTTCAATCTTCACCTGCAACTAACAACGCTATAAGAGGGGCTGAGCAAAGCGGTAACATAGCCAAACAACGGTTTGCTAGGGCAAGGTGGGTTAGAGGCTTGGTTCAACAATATGGGAGGCATGATAAGCAAGTGGTAGGTATCGCAGCATGGGCATAGCAAAAGAGCGAGCAACTAAGCAAGCAAAGATAGAAGTGATTTCGAGGGTATGGTCATCTTGCCTGAGATCCCGCAAGGAAGAAGAACGAGTCCATGAAGAAGACAAACGGACGAAGACAAACGGTTCCTCACAAACACGACATTATCGGAACCAACCCAAAGAAGCAACACCGGAAAGAAGCAAACACCATAGTGAACAATCATCACATAACATGGCATGATGCGCAAACAAGTATGATGCATGTCCGGTTTAAATATGCATGGCATGGCAAAGTGCATAAACAAAACTACAAGTTAAGTGGAGCTCAATATGCAACGGGTTGCATATTGACGGAACACCACATCAATTATTTGGTTCTCTCTCGTTTAGGGACCCAACAATATTAAATGTTATTAAGCATGGCAAGAGGTGAAGCATAAAAGAAACTATCTAACTAAGCAATTTAAATGGGGCTGGATATAACAAACAACAAACCCGGTAAATCCCCATATGCATTAGCAATTTAATGCAACAACAATTATAAACATTTTAAATGTTGTTATTATGATGCGAAAATCATATGCAAGTTATAAGCAATTTTATGAAAATGTTGACATGAGCATGTTATGAAGAATTTGTCACCGTGGTGGAAGAAAGGGGTGCCACGGCAACGAATCCGAAAATGATGCCACGACAACATATCGGTTCCGGTAGCTCATGGAGATACCGGTGCAAAAGGAAGCGTGCGGATGTGCGAAACATGCTAGAGATGGTGGGGTGCTCCCGACTACCGGGTTCCCATGGGTTAGTGGCATGGAAACGAGTGACAATTCGGACACGGTGCAAACACAAGCATCTCATACATCACACAACACTCGTTCACGGGCGTCGTCTCGGTGGTTATACCTTCCAAGAGAGCATTCTCGAGCGGTTCGAGTTCGTAGAGGAAGTAGTTGTTCTCGTGACGGTACTGGAAGTAGGGGTACACATTCGTTTTCGAAGAGGTACTTGACGGGTCCGATGTTTCCGAAGGCGACGGTAGTTGTTCTATGCATCGGGTGTCAAGGTACTTGCTGAGGTACTTGTCGTTCTTAGCGGTTCCAAAAATGGCGGTAGAGGTACTTGGCGCTCCGGTTCTTGCGGGGTAGTCGAACTCGACGAATCCGAAGGGGTACTCAGCGAAACCGCGTAGTTGTACACCTGTTGAAGTAGTGGTACTCCGATGTCGACGATTTGTTGAACTTGGAGGGCCATCGGTAGTCTCCTGACTTGGGTCTTTGTGTACACGTCTTGACAGGTCCGGAGGTTCTCGGTGGTGGCCAGAGTCTTCCTGATGGCGCCGTGGTGGTCTAGCAGCCACAGCAACAAGGGCATCGAGGCCCATGGGCGCAGAGGAGATGGAGAGGAGGCCGGTTCAGCGGTGAGGAGGATGCAGGGGAGGCCCGGGCAGTGCATGGGGCTGCTGTTGCTGCTCCGGCAAGCAGGCAGCGGGTCGAGGCGCTCGGAATCTCGCGTCCAGATCGAGCGGGGTGAGGGAGCTGCGGGACGGCATGGAGGTCGAGGAAGATGAGCTTGAGGCGGCACTGGAGCATGGTGGCGCGGCAGCCGGATGAAGCAGGGGGACTCGATGGAGGTCGCCGGCGCGGAGAAGTCGCAGGCGAGGTGCGGACGGCGGCTTCCGGGCATGCAAGGCTCCTGGCATGGTGACGGCGAGGCAGCGATGGTGGAGGCGCTAGCTGTAGGAGAGCGGTCGGAGACGCGGCGCTCCGGGTCACCGGCACGAGGGGAGAAGGGCGACAGGCGTGGCTTCAAGGACTTGGCGCAGCGGCCTTTCTGGAGACGGGGAGGAGGCGAGATGGCGCGGCGGTAGCCTCACCGGAGTGGAGAAGGCGGCTCCATGGGGCGGCGCTCGGGGTAGGAGGTGCAGCGCACGAGGAGGATGAAGGGGGAAGGGAAGACAGCGAGAGAGGGAGGGATCGAGAGGTAGATAGATCGGGCAGCGCGCTCGCTGTCTCCTGGCGGCGCGAGGGAGACCGAGAGGAGGGGGTTGCGTGAGGGACTTGGGCTAGGTTTAGGTGGGAATGGGGCGGCTGGGCCTTAAGAGAGGGATGGGCCGGTGCTGGCTGAGCTAATGGGCCGGCCAGTTGGCCGAGGCCCAGGTAGCTGATGCCGCTGCTTTTCTATTTCTTCAGATAGAAATACAAAAAGGAAAAAGCAGGGGGAAAAGGAGAGGAGCTAGAGAAATATAAAAATATATTCATGATTGTGAAAATGTGCTCTATTTAACAAAATTGGTTTGGAGATTTTAAAGGAAGTAAAAATAATTCAAGTTTGAATTAAATTCAAACTTGAACCATTTTAAACCCTAACCAAAACAATTTCAAAAGAGATGAAATTTGACAGAGAGGCTAGGTGCATGGTGTTAGAATATTGAGGCAAAGATGAACATTAAAAGAGAAGGGAACGTGACACTTGCCAAAAGAAGGAAGTGGAGGGAAGGAGAAGGAGATGATGCATGGGACAAAGGCATGGGGAATTATTCTGCAAGTGTGTTGAAGTGAATTCCAAAATAAAGGAATATTTAATATAGCTCCCTAATATTGGGAGGGTATGTTATAAAGAGAAGTCACCATGTGAATTCCCTCGGTTTAGATGGATCGAAGATCCATACGGTTTATTTAGTTGAGTTAAGAAAAGAAATGACATGATGGCATGATGACATGATTCAATGCACATGATGCAAATATGAATGCAACAGACGAAACAAATCACACAACGAAATCTCGGAAACCCTGGAAGACATCTGAAGCTCCGGTCTTGGGGCGTCACATGGTGGGCCCGAGCTGTCAGCAGCGGTAACATTCTTTTCGCGAAATAGAGAGGCCCTTTCGGTGGGTCCCTGATGTCAGGTGGAGGAATCATTATTTTGCGCGTAATAACGAGGCATTTCCTTATGTGCAGCCGTGGACCCAGCTGTCGGCCTCTCCACGTACAGTCCACTTCAGATGCATGTCGGTGGTTGACCACGTTGACCAGGCCGCGCCGAGAGCACCAGGGAGGTGGACGACGGCGAGGCCTAGGAAGGGAACAACACGGAGGCAGGGAAGACTCGACAGTTGTTTCCCACGCAAAGGGGAGTACGACTGTACGAGGGTTTACTGGTTCGTCTGCCGTCACCGGAGAATAACAATAGGTGTGGGTGAGCAGAGGGATGGCTAGGCCAGCGATGGGAGTACGGTGGGGCGGTGAGGCCTGCGCGGTAGCACAGCCGGTCGCAGGGAGGAGAGAGCAGGCAGTCCTCCCGCTGGCGCTTGTTTGAGCGGCTGGAGCAGGAAGAGCAGAGATTGAAGAAGCACGGCGGCTGTTCGATGGATATCAAAGAGTCACTACTTGTGCGTCAACCTTTTTTTTAGGAAAGCCTCAAATCTTTGGAAAACAGCATACAACGCATTTGCTATTTTTTAAGGTTTTTTTGGAGCCCATATTCTTTTTGTTAGCATTACAGCCCATATTGTGGCCAGGGTTAAAAAATTATACGAAATTTTGCATATTTCGGCGCGGTCCAAACTGTTTTTAATCCTGAAATTTCGACTCACATTAAAACTGATTTTAAAAATAAATGTATATCAATATAAAATCCAAAAAATTCTCCACGCATAAAAATTAATCTAATTTAAAATCTCGAAATGAAAAAAAAGATATTTGAAACTAATTGCCGGTTTGATGTGTTTTAAAAATGTACATCCCATTTCTCATTACTGATGGGCCATTTTCTCGGCCAGCCGAATAAAGCTCTCCTCGTCTTGAAAGATTTGCAGCCCAATAGGCCTCACAAAGCGACTTACTTGGCAAATCACAAAAAAACTGGGCTGTGGCCGTGGACCCAGCTATCAGCCTCTCCATGTACAGTACTCTTCCGATGGAAGTCGTTCCTTGACCACGTTGACCACGCTGCGCAGAGAGCACCACGGCGGTGGACGACGGCGAGGCCTAGGAAAGGGACGACGCGGAGCCGGGGAAGACGCGGCAGTGGAAGCCCACGCGGAGAGGAGTACGAGGGTTCACTGGTTCGGCTGCGGTGTGAGGCTGTCGTCGCCGCAGGGCCTGGCCAGCGGTGGGAATAGTAGGGGTGGTGAGGCCTACACGGCAGCACAGCCGGCCACGAGAGGCAGGAGCATGCGGCACGACCGGTGCTGCTTTGGGCGGCTGGAGCAAAAAGACCAGAGGTTGAAGAAGCACTACGGCCGTTGGATCGACATCGTACGGTCACTGGAGCTAGAATCGTTCATATTGACTAAGTTGACAAATCCCTCCGTCCCCGTCAACTTAGTAGGCCCACAAGTTAGCGTCCCACAATGGTGGGTCCCAGCTAGCAGGGGGTATTCATTTTTTTGTGCGTAATAAGGAGGCACTTCCTTGCGTGCGAAGATATAGCTGGTGGGTCCGACATGTCAGCGGGGGGGAACATTTTTTTCACGAAATACAGAGGCACTTCCGGTGGGTCCCAGCTGCCAGGTGGAGGAATCATTATTTTGCGCGTACAGTCCACGGCCGACGGATGTCGTTCGTTGACCACGTTGACCAGGCCGTGCCAAGAGCACCATGGCGGTGGACGATGGCGAGGCCTAGGAAGGGAAAGACACAGAGCCGGGGAAGACTCGACAATGGTTGCCCACGCGGTGGGGAGTACGAGGGTTTACTGGTCCGGCTGCCGTCGCCGGAAAATAACATGAGGTGTGGGTGAGTAGAGGAATGGCCAGACCAGCAATGAAGTAGGGTGGGGCGGTGCGGCCTGTGCGGCAGCACAGCCAGCCACGGGAGGCGAGAGCAGGCAGTCCCACCGGAGCTGGTTTGGGCGGCTGGAGCAAGAAGATCAGATATTGAAGAAGCAGCACGGCCGTTGGATTAACATCCAACGGTCACTGCTGCTAGAATCGTTTGTGGACTAAGTTGACAAAGCCAAAGTACACGTCAACCTAGTAGACCCACAAGTCAGCCTCCAAATCTGTCCCAAACAGTATACAGCCCGAAATTTCTAGCCAGATTCAAATTAATTTTAAATCTAAATATACCTTAATTTACATTCAATGAAATTTTACCCGCACAAAAACAATGAAATTTAAAATATCAAAATCCGAAAGAAAACATTATTTTGGAACTAATTGCCTGTTTGCTGTATTTTTTCATTTTACAGCCCATTTATTATTACTTATAGCCCATTTCTTATTACATATAGCCCATTTTCTGGGCAAAATGCATCCCTCCTCGTCTTGAAAGATTTCCGGCCCAACAGGCCGTAGAAAAGCAAGTAGGCCTACGTTGGTTATTCTGCAAAAAACAAAATAGCTAGCTAGCCATTTTTAGAAAGGAAAAAATCAAACTGGGCTGGTCACGTGCTAAACATATGAAATAAAAGCCTGGGCTAGACGGGCCACGGGTCCCGCACAACCCAGTTGATACCCTTCTCTGTCCCAAAAAAACAAAATTACTGCTCGCGCTACTGGGCCCCTACTATCATCCTCACCATGTACAGTCATCTCCTTATTCCTCTCGGTTGTTGACCATGTTGACAACACCAGAGGGCGGCGCCGTGGTGAGCGAACCAAGGCGGAGGATGATGGTGAGGCCTCGGACCAGAACGAACAGGAGCCGGGGAAGATCACAGCCAGCCGTGGCAGGCGGGAGCAGGCGGTCCCGCCGGCGCTAGTTTGGCTTTGGCGGCTCGAGGAAGAAGAGACTGAAGAAACGCAACATACGTTGAATGTCAATGGTCAAGGTTGGCACAATCGTTTGTTGACTAAGCAGACACCAAGTAGCATACTTTTTTATATATAGAAAGAAAATCAAAGACTTGGGAAGGCGTACAGAACAAGCTAGTGTACCAGTAAAGAGATGTTGCCGAGTTTTAGAAAAAAGAAAGACGTGCTCCTATAGCTGGTTCGAATCCAAACCTAGACTATGACTATCTATGCTACTTGCAAGTAATGAAACTGACATATCCAACGTTCGCTTCTCCTCTTCTCTACTTACTCTGCCTAGCATCAGAAGCTCTGGCCGCAGCAACCATGTCCGCTGGCTGCTCGTCCACCTGCTCTTCAGCAGGCAACAACTAGATATGCGCCAAGTCGCCACCCGTACCATCGCCTATGGGTCTCATCACACCCCCGCCGGCACGCGCACCGTAGCCGATTGCTCATCACAACCCACTGCCGTTGGTGTGGTGCCACTGCTGCAAATCACGCAGAGTCATCCGTCGCGTCTCAACCACAATCCGCAACCCTGGCCGAGTCTTCTACAAATGCCCGAATCATGGGGTAATAATATGTTTAAGTGTTGTTCTGCTGCTTTCAGTTGCTGATTTATTTAATAGTTTGGTCGATATCTTCCAATTTAATTCGTGCAGAAAAGGGAAGATTCGTGTGATGGAAGTTGCTGATGTGGGGGAATGCAACAATGCTAATTATTTGGTTAGCCGAGGAATCCCAATACCAGCATGTTGGGGTGTTGGACAAGTAACTGAAGGAATGATAGAAGAGGAAGATGCAGAGCAGAAGGTTAAAGATGCAGTTCCTCTGATCATGGCCAAGCAACAGCTGCTGAACGGCCTTGACAGCAATGAGGAGATGAAAGAGCTTGTGAAGATAATGGGCAAAATCGATGTGCTCTGTAGGATGATTGTCTCTTCATTTGCAGTGTATGTAGCACTCGTGATGTATTCAGTGGCTACGACATGAGCACTTTGCTGAAACTAGTAATGAATGAAACCTGTGTAGCAGGCTGGGTGTAGTGTTGTGAACATCAAATGATTTCTATTAACGAAAATCAGGGGGTATCCCCTTTTGCTCATATAAATAAATAAATAGCAGAGGCCCTGTCGGGTCAGCTTTGTTCTCATTCGAAGACGTCGAGCAAATTGCAGTCCAACAGCAAACTATGTCATCAAATTCAAGTTTCACAGCCAAATATGAGTACAACTAAACAACAATGTCATCATGTTTTAGTTGTCATACAATCACCAAACACAAATCAGCATACATAACAAGTGATGTTCTCACAGCAAAATACTAAACAACATGTTCATCAGGTTTCAGTTGTCATAGCAAACACAATTTCACATAGTAGATAAAAAACATCTTCTGACAGGCAAATACGACAAAAGCAATGTAATCATCATCCGCAGCAGCAGCGTCAACATCTTCGCCATCTGTATCAGTCTGAATCGTAATTCCCCACGGTGTCATCTTCTTCTTCGTCCTCAACGTCCTCAAACGTTGGATTCTTCTTGACCAACTCTTGCATGTCCACAACACGACAGACAATCTTTTCGCCGGCGTCATTGACGTGATGGTTCTCAAAGATATTAGGAACATCTGTGTTGTCTTTTACATCAGGAGCAGTGTAAGCATCATCTTGTTGTGCAACTTCATTAAACGAATTCCTCTGCTCAAACCTTTGCAATACTCTCCATTCATCGCTACGTGCAAATGTGTCTTCCAAGAGAAATATCTGTGTTGCTTGATTTGCCAAAATAAAAGGCTCGTTGGTCTGGTACGCCGCCTTGACATTGATGGATTTGAAATAATCATCAGCTCTAGGTTTTGCGATCCTGGAAAACAGGTTATACCAACGACAGCACAACAGAACCACACATCGATGATCCTCGAAACTGGAGATATACTGCAACTGAACAATGTCTGTTATGTTAGCATACATTTCAGTTGTCTCTTTGTCATACGTATCTGTGCTCATGATGGCACTGTTTTGTGTCTTCCTGCCTTCGTCTCGTGCAAGGGTGTTGTAGCGCACATCTCCAACAACGCAAGATTCATAATGTCTTACCCGAGTATCAGGACCCATTGCTAGTGAGTAAAGGCCATCATCAACTGCCTGCCCATCCTCCCACATCTTCTTAACCTATGGTTAGAAAATAGACAAGCTGATCATCTTATGTACTCAATATATTAAAAAAACTGATAGTGCACTTCAAAAGCTTACATGGTTCTTGAACCATTTCGCAAATCCTGCCATAACCAGTTTGTCAATGTTTCTAGGATTTTGCGGCAGTAACTCCTCTTTGTAGATGCTGCACAACATAGTGATCGCATCAAACATATAAATATATAAGAATGTGTTGCAAGTTTAGTAGATTACGATGTATAAGCTGCAGTACCGCACTTACTTGATATAAGGTAGTATCTCAGGACAGTTATTCAACACATACCATACCATTTTGTCCAAATATTTAGGTTTGTCCTCTTGTTGACTCTTCCCTGTAACTCGAACAGAATAATCGAAAACATTAAGCCCGGGATTGTCTTCACCCACCTCTTTGCTAAGCTGATCAGCTATTTCAATGTATTTTGAGCAGAATGTCAACGCTTCTGTAGCAATGCAGGCCTCTGCAATGGAACCGTCGGGTCTAGCTCTATTACTAACATAGCCCTTGAAAGTGCCTAGCCGTGTTTCAATAGGGTACATCCAGCCATACTGTACTGGACCTCTAAGTAGTGCCTCATCAGGTAGATGAACAGCCGAATGCACCATCACATCAAAGAAGGCCGGAGGATATATCTTCTCAAGGTCGCATAGGATAGTTGGTATCTTGTCTCTAAGATGCTCCAAAGCATCTATCCTGATATTCCTACTACAGAGTTCCCTGAAGAATTGTCCCAACTCTGCAACTGCTCTGTATAAGTTAGGGCGGCCCAATCCTCTAAGGATAATAGCCCTTTGAAGTAGGATGTTGCAGTCATGAGTTTCAACCCTTGTACCTTGTTTCCATCTGCACTGACTCTCCTTTCAGGGTTGGAAGCAAATCCATGTGGGAATCTCACACGTGACAGGACCTCGCAGAATTCTTTTCTTTTTACCTTGTCCAAGACATACACAGCTGGTGCCATATCCCGTGGTTTACCTTCATCTTGCACTTGCAAATCCTTTTTGATACCCAGGTGTGTCAAAGCAATCCTAGATTTTAAGGTATCTTTCATCTTGCCTTCAATATTAAGAAGTGTGCCGATAATGCTGTCACATATATTTTTCTCGATGTGCATCACATCAAAATTATGCCGCAGATCCAAATCTTTCCAATACTCCAAGTCCCACAAAGTGGACCTGCGGGTAAACAATAATCTCTCTTGTACCCTGCCACACTTCCTTTTCCCGCTACCATTACCAGGATGGTTTCCTGGTGTAATATGTCTGACCTTCTCTAATTCCACTTGCAACTCATCGATGGTGAGCCTCTTTGGCGCATCACGGTTTTCATGCTCATTGAACACATGTCTTCGGTATTTTCTAGGATGCGGCTTGTCCTTGGCAAGGAAACAACGGTGTCCAATGTAACAGATCTTGCTAAGTATTGCGTATGACAGCGGATTCCTGTCACAACGAACACATGCATTGTAACCATGTGTCGTTCGCCCTGACATAGTGCCCAAAGCCGGATAATCATGGATGCACCAAGTTATAACAGCACACAGAAAGAAATTAGCTGGTGGGCTGCTATATAGGTCTCGAGCGAGAATACCCTTCCATAGCTGTTGAAGTTCCTCCACAAGAGGCTCCATGAACAAATCAAAATCCTTTCCAAGACTTTTTGGACCTGGGATGAGCAAGTACATCATGTAGTTTGATTCTTTGGTGCAGACATTTGGAGGCATGTTGCAAGGGATAACAAGCACTGGCCACATGCTATATGTAGCGCTCTGGTGTCCAAATGGGTTAAATCCATCTGAAGCTAAGCCAAGTCTAATGTTTCTCGGGTCAGCAGCAAACTCTTTGTGTTTATCATTGAAGCTTTTCCACTCACTACCATGAGATGGATGGCTCATTACATTCTAATCTCTGTACTCCTGGTTCCTAGAATGCCACAGTACATCCTCTCTTGTTTCAGCATCATGAAACAACCTCTGCAATCTTGGTGTAATTGGAAAATGTCTCAGAACATTATGCGGAATCCTCTTCACAGCATCGCCATCTTTCCATCTTGATGATTTGCATGTCAAGCATTCACTTAAGTTGGCATAATCCTTCCGAAACAGAACACAATTATTCTTACAAACATGGATCATATCATATCCAATTCCAACTTCATGAAGGAAATTATTCATTTTACTGTAGGTGTGTGGTAGCTCAGACGCATCTGGGAAAGATTTGCGGAAAGCAGCCAACATCGCATCGAATGATTTGTTGGTCATCCGCTCAGATGTCTTCACCTGAAGAAAGGTGACCATAGCTGAGAATACTAACAGCTTATTTCCTGGGGTGACAGCAATGTTGCATTGTTCCAACATGCAGGCCCATCGTTTTTCTTCTGCAGGTGAAAGTTCACGGAATGCACGAGCATTTCGTAGCATTGTTTCAATGTTGGTCAAACTCACTGGCTCCGCTGCCACCACCTCCTCCTCCTCTTCCACCTGAGCATCAGGTAGATCAAGATGGTGATCTGTTGCTTCAACGTAGTCAATAACATTGACGTTCACAGCTTCACCATGATGAACCCACCTAGTATATGTGACTGACATCCCATACAAGTGTAGATGATTTTGCACAGTTGACTGTGGTCTTGTAACTGAATTCATACAACTGCTACACGGGAAGAGCACATCTGATTTCGGACCACCGTACTCAGCTCTGATAAAGTTCATGAAGTTTTCAACCCCCTTGACATATGCAGCGGAGAATCATCGAGCAGAAGTTATCCAAGTCCTGTCCATCTGTTAGACATACAAATTAGTTCTTCTACTAGATATTACAGGAAAAACATATATGCTTTTTATGAAGTCCAGAAAAAAAATACCTAGGTCGATATCTAAAGCTATGGCAAGATATTTGGATGAGCAGATCTAAGTAACGAAATATATGTAAAGCTAATCCAGCAAACAGATTTGAGTGCCAAATTATGGCAGGCTGTTTCAGCAGTCAATTAGGCCGAGCACACAGCCATCGAACTATCGAAGGCCATCACAGCAACGAAGATCGAGTATAAAACGGTGTAGAGCTATTTCACCTAACAGATTGGATACTAGACCATGGCAATATACGTCACAATAAATATATGGCAGGATATTTTAGCAACTAATCGGCCTTGGCATGCCATCTTAGCTAAGAAGATTGAGTGTAGAACAGGGCAAGGAACCTTCTTAAGCAGAGCATATTGACAGTAAAGTACTTCGGCAAACAGTGAGATTAACAGCGTCTATCAGCTAACATTCAGCGCTACACCGACATGAACGGGGCCTCAGTCTAGAATCCGCGTACCGTGGGAGAAGCTGACCACCGTGCGTCTCCACACGAACGTCGCCAGCGGTGGAGGCACTGACCGCCGTGCACCTCCACAAGAACGTAGCCAGAGGTGGCAGCGCAGCTAGAGGACGGCAGTCTACGAGAGTGTACTGTGGGAGCGAGAGGATCGCCGAACCGCGGCACCGACGTATCGGCGCGGCGGGGAGGGCGGCTTTGGCGAAGCGAATGGAGTGGAGGGGGACAGGGGGAGGGGTGGTCGGTTTCTCCAAGTGCAGTCCCACGTGTCAGTGAAGAGGCAAGCCGAAGCGCATTCCGTTTGCGTGAGCTGTGTGCAGGACCGAACGTGTGTGGGATGCAATGCGACCGCGACAGGAGTGATGTGAGTGTACCGCCTTTTTTCCTTTTAAACTAGGTGCTTCACCCCCTCAAAAAAAATTTTGTTGCTTCGCGCAATCCATCGATACTACTACTAGTAATCCGGTAATCCCGACTAAAACGGCGCGGCCGGGTCTTTTCCCACGCGATATGCTGGGAGGTTGGCTTAGTTGGGTTTTTTAGGACGAGTAATGCTACACATACGTAATCCCAGTTACGTAATTAACGTAATGTGAAACATGTGAGCTGTTGATTGTAGATTGGGGGGAGGGAGGGGCCCACCACCATGAAAATCAGGGGAGGAGAGAGAGAGGCAATTTACGTTAACCCTTTCGTAGGTTCCCGTAGATGTAGAAAGATGTGAAATGCGTGAATGTGTAGTGGACGTACTATTGGAGTGCCTAAGATAATTTGTGTATGTATAGACCATATGTGTTTATTTTACTTCGTATGTTAGATTTGTCTCGGTTCAATAAAAAGCAGAGTTGGTGATGATGGTGTGCCTGTCATCCTGCAATATAGGCCGTCCGATCTATATCTAACAGATAGGAAGGAAACTATGACAATTTACCCGCACTCCTCTCCACATTTGCAGATAAGGCTTTCCCTCGTTCATCCTTTTCTCCCACAAGATCTTGATCTTCCGTGCAATGCACGGGCATCTTGCTAGCACTCCTACAATACGTATATTATTGTGAAAGTTCATATACACCAGCCGAGATTAATGCAAACACGGCAGATTTTCATTACATTTCGAACTTTTATAGGACAGAAAAATAAAAGAAACCCGATCCTAAACCTATTCTACGGCGGCGACCAACGTCCTCCATCTGCGATCTCTATGTACGGGGGCGGGGTTCAAGACCCGTGAAGTGAAGGTGCGGTCTCCGGTGAGGAAGAGTAGAACACGGGATATGGACCCGCCAGTTGGCACACCATGCCCTGCCGCCTCCCATGCCCTACTCATCCTCGGAGGAGTTCCCGACCTCGGCGGTGCCGAACGTTGGACGGCGACAAGTAGGACGCGTGGCTGACGGTGCTCCTGTCGTCGGCCGCCAGCGTGGCCACCGCTTGTGCGGTCGCGTCCGCGTCCGGCTACGCCGCTATTGCATCGCGAGAGGCAACTTGAGCGAGGGCGGCGACCTCGAGCTTCATCCCCGAAGACAAGATCTCCCGCAGAGCGTTCGCACTTGCGGTCATGGTGGATGTGGTGCCAGGTAGGAGGACGATGCGCTATGGTGTGGAGGTTAGCTGGGCGTTGCCGCTTTAAGTAGCGCATTCCGGTGAGGCCAAGCGTCCGGGTGCGTCATTAAGTCGCCGGAGTTGGTTCCTCGGGCACCTAGCCTCTTAACGACGACATACGAACGAATGGCATGAATGCGGGCAGCTGGCGCCGGCTAGGAATGCACCGCGCGACGGCGCGAGGGACGAGGGTTTTGGTGTGCCAGGGTAGTCAGCTGCGGTCGTGCCAACGTTGGAGATGCCCTTTGCTCACATGCGACCCCCTCATGTCATTGAAAAAGCAAGACGACCCGGCATGGTCTCAGGTCTAGAGGATGCAGTTGGCCGTGCTACACCACTCCGCAGACGCGTCGCGGTGCCCCATGCATCCTCGACGAGTCGAGTGTTGGGGTGTGTTTGTATTGTGGCCAAAGTGCACCTTACCAAAATTTTGGTCATGACCCAAAGATTGGTCTTTGTTTGGATGGTTGCCATTTTTTTGGCATGCTAATGAACTCTAGCCAACTCTAGTTCATTTTTCTTGCAAATGTCGGCCAAATCATGGGCAACCAATACCTCAACCAAAATTTTGGTCATGACCCAAAGATTGGTCTTTGTTTGGATGGTTGCCATTTCTTTGGCATGCCAATGAACTCTGTTTGGATGGTTGCCATTTCTTTGGCATGCCAATGAACTCTAGCCAACTCTAGTTCATTTTTCTTGCCAATGTCGGCCAAATCATGGGCAACCAATACCTCGACCAAAATTTTGGCTACCCAATGCTTTGATGGGGCAACCTTGGGCACAACCAAACATACCGTTGGTCGTGCCACAACACTAACGCCACCCTTGGCACACTGAAACCGACCGTGTCTAGCTACGATATGAGCGTGTCGCTCACCGCGGTCGCCGTGTCCAGAGGCGGTGCTGGGGCTGCGCCCCGTTGTTGGCCCCAATGACCCACATGAACGGTTGTCGGTGGTGAGGAGGTCGTGGGCCAGCTCCTCCATTGGACTAGTCTGCCCCACATGTCGGGTTCCCTGTTTTCCCGGCCATATTCGAGCGTCAGTGCTCCGCGTTGCGCATTAGGCCTTTCACTATGTAGGCCAAGCGAGACAACTTATTGTTTATTTGAGTCGTTCAAGTATAATCATGTGGCGTTTGCTTATTTCTCATTCCTCTCCAACCCTCTTCTCCATCGATCATGTCGCCCTCCAGTCGAGTCCATCCTCCCGCATGCCTCATTTGAACATTTCGCCGAGTATCATTCGCATGTACCCACCCTAGTCCTCTTTCAATAGATCTTCGGACCCCGAGATGAAATTGAGAGGGAACGAGTGGGGACACGTGATACCTAAGGCGGATTCAAAATTTTGAACCGGTGATCATAGCATCTGCAAATCATATGTAAAGGGTATTCAATGTTCGTTTCGTTTTTGAACGTACAATATACTCCCTCCTATCCTTTCTAGTTTACATACAGGTTTTATGTGTAGTCAAAGTATCTCTACTTTGATAAAATGTATCAACATTCAACAACGCCCAATCAATATTGTTATATTCATACGTACTCCTAGATTTGTACTCGAGATGGTTTCCAATTTGACTATTGACAAGATTAATAGTACATGAGATGTGTAATGTGAAAATTATATCATTGGAAACTCCTTTCACATACGAATTTGACCCTATGCTTTGTGTAAGTTGCATGTCATATATTATTACTCTAACATTTGGTCAAAGTTAGCCTCGAAAAACGCATTAGACCCTGTATGCTTTGTGTAAGTTGCATGTCATATATTATTACTCTAACATTTGTGTAAGTTGCATGTCATATATTATTACTCTAACATTTGGTCAAAGTAGTATACTGGAAGTGGATCCTCTGATGTAGGTATCCCTGCCTTACCCTCCCTTTCGGTCACTTACTGGCGGACCCCATGCTTGCTAGGCCCCGCATGTCAGTTACTCAATGGGTTCGGCCACGTCAGGGGATCCTCATCCGTAGTATACTCCCTCTATTTTTATTTACTCCGCATAAAACGGAGGGAGTGGTGGTATAATAAATGACGCGGGCGGGGGAGGGGGAGGGACGTCGGTTTGCTCTCAACTGCGGTCCCACAAGCGAGCGAAAATGCAAGACGAAGCACGTTCCATTCGGTGAGCGACGTGGAGGGTCCAGCGTGCCGGGCTGCAACGCGGACGCGACAAGAGCGATGTACAGTCAAAACCGATTGACCGGTCGTCACCGGAACCACTATTCACACCAGAACCTTCGCTGCTTGGCCTACACCAGCCACTGCCCTAAAACCACACCAAATCTCCAGCCCATTCCCCTACCTTTCGATCCCCTAGACCGCATCAAGTGTCCCCTAGTTCGCCGGAAAGCCATGGTGCGCTGCAAGATCACTTACTACAAGATGCTGACGCTGGAGCGCCGTGCAGAAATCACGGCGGCGGTCGGTGCCACAGACCTCCATTCCCAAGCTCGCTTTGCGGCGGGCCAATCCCCGAGTTCTCTGGAGCCAAGCTACAAGGAGGAGGAAGCCAATACAATGTTCATGGCGGAGGTCGCGGCGCAGAAGGCCCCCGATGGGTATGAGACGATGGACGTCGACTTCGTGCCGGCGTCCGAGTCCCCCATGGTGCAAGCGGACCAACGGTTCAACATGGCGATACTAAAGGAGGACTGGGAGGCAGAGGCTCAACTCGACACGGAGCACGCGCATGCCTCTGCCATCGAGGCTCTCCTGCAGGCGGAACCGGATGTCGTGGATGTGAACTGGGTGGCGGAGGCTCAACTTGAGGCGGAGCGCGCGGATGCCGCTGCCATCAAGGCCCTCCTGCAGGCGGAACAGGACATCCTGGACTTGAACCGGGCGTCAGAGGCTTGACTCGACGCAGAGCGCGCGGATGCCGCTCTCATCGACACCCTCCTGTAGGCAGAACCGGACGTCCTGGACTTGAACTGGGCGGCGAAGGCTCGACTCGACGCAGAGCGCTCGGATGCCACTGCCATCGAGGCCCTCCTGCAGGCGGAACCGGACATCGTCGACTTGAACCGGGCTGTGCCCTCGTCCGTGCAGAGCGCCCGCACGCTCTTCTTGAAAGAGTAGCTGGAGGCCGAGGACAACCATGGTGCGGAGACATACATCGGTAGCGACGGATGGTTCGCGCTGGCAGCCAAAGACGACGAGGCCGTCTCTTTCCGCGAGCAGTGATAGTTTTTCTTTATGTTGTTGATTTTATGGATCTTTTGCTGTGTAAAAACATATATTTGTTTTGCAAGTCGCCTGACTTGGGTCAGTCTACCATTTCAGGCGGTTGGATGAATATCCTACGTCTCCTAACCCTTCTTTCCTTCTTCCTCACCTCTTCTTCTTCCCCAACAGACCACGCACGGGCCGTACGGATACTCCCCAACATGCGGTTGGACAAACATACTCTATTAACGAAAACTATGTGTCAGCGATAGGATGGCTGAGTTTGGTTTGTTCGCATGTGACAACACGTGTCAGTGAGGGTGCGTTCCCTTGGTTGGGTTTGCGGCGTGCAGGAGCGACTGTGTGAGGGTGCGGTGCAACCACGACGTGTAGGAGCGACTGTGTGAGGGTGCGGTGTGACTACGACAGCCGTGGGCAAGTGTACCTCCTCATTTTGAAAACTTTAGGCAAGCTTGGCAAAAATGTGTGGCGAAGTTTGGCAATGCAAGGCCTAGACCCAAACAGGATAAGTACGTACGTACTAGTAGTACTTGTGTTAAAAAAGAAAGGCGGGGTTTTCCTTCGCGGGATTTAATCGATACAAATCCTCGTTTCACGTGTCAATTAATGCGTATTTTTTCTCTAAAGACCCAAGAGCTAACCATATCACTCCTCATCGCTTGATTAATGCAGCGCCATGCAAACCAACCTTCTCAGTTCCGCATGCATGCTTGTTGTCTCTCTCTCTCTCCCCTGTCCATCTCTCTGTACGCATGCGCCTCTCGCTCTCTGTCCTGTTTCTGCATGCAAGCAGCTCTCTCTGCCTTGGGAAGATGCGAAGCACATGGGAAAGAGAGATGAGATTACTGCAGGCACGCATGCGGTGGAAAGGGATGGAGGGCCCGGTTGGAAAGAGCAGCGAAAAAAATGCAAATGCGCAGAGCATTGCGGGGAAAATGAAATTTTCTTAGACGCAGACAAAAAAGGACCGGAGGGGGTACTACTAGGAGTACTAGTGCGGTGAGATGGTTTCTCGAAGAAGACGATGGAGAAGCGGAGTCAGCGAAGAGTGAAATGATGGTTGCTTCATCCGTGCTTTTGTGATTTGACGCCTCACTGCTTTGTGATTTGTGATAGAAGGGACAGGGGAGTAGACTATGTGCTCTATACTGTACTACATGCGTACAAGCATGGGAGAAAGAGGAGAGACGTTGCATTTTTCTATTCCTTCAATCAATCAATCAGGGAGCTTCGGTTCCATATTTTTGGCTTTGGCAACACCGTCCACAATGGTTCCCACGATGCCAAAAGCTATTTTCACATTTGGCTACACATTGTGGATGCCCTTAACCGTACCACTTGGTTTTGCTCCCGTGTGCTATCTATACATATCTCAATTATATTGATCTAAAAAATTATAGAATCAAGATTAGTAAAAAGGAGGTGATTTTGCCGCGCGGATGGCGGGGGAGGTTTCTTATTTGAGCAATGCTGCATCCACGTAATGGTTTACGTAAAGTTATGAACTGATGTGATGTGGGACTATTTGATTGGATTAAAGGAGAGGATTAGGCCCACCCCACCTGAAAATTAGGGGGGCATATATAGATTAGATGGAAAGTATACGTAGCAGCTACGTAGCCCTCTGTAAGTCTAGGATTAGGCTTCTTATTTTCGGAGGACGTTGTCCTCGCGGTTTGCTAACATGCGGTCCCACGTGTCAGTGCTTTACCAAGCCGATCTGCATCCCACATGAGGCAGAACAACGACAAAAGCAACACATGGTTAAGTTGAAGAAGATGAGGGAGAAGCGGATTCAACAACAAGTGAAATGATGGTTGCTTCGTCCCTCCAACTTAACTGCGGGAAAGGTGCAACTTTGTGATTTGATGCCTCATTGCTCATTACTACGCCGGCGCCATGACTAGGGTGCTTCACCCCGGCTGCTCTGCACTGTATTCCGGTATGGCACGTGGAACCAGTAGCTTGATGTCCCACATATCGGCGAAAGGGACTAGAAGATTTATGAAAGCGGGCGCCCCACTCTTACGACGGAGGAGTAGACGACACGATGGCCCAGTGAACTGTCACTTGTATTGTATAGTACTATAGTTTTGCTGTTTCGCATGATCCATCGATACAAACCCGATTAAATAGGAAAGGGCGGGATTTTTCCCTCGCGGTAGATGATACTGGCCATACATTTCAAAGGCAATTTTAATGTATGCAAACTGAATAATTATAAGTAACAATATGATATCTAGTAAAACTAAAAACACATATGATTTATTGTGTTAGAGTGTAGTAGTAGTAGTGTTGTATTGCATAGTTGTTAGATGTAACATGCGAGAACATGTGGAGATGTAGTTTTGGAGGGCCTACAGAGTGAAAAGCGTAATACGGTCACCGAACTTTAGAATAAGCTGATTATGGTCACTATATACGTTTTGCAGTGATTATACAGTCACTTGCTCACAGTTCAGCATCGGATTGCACTCTGTTGACCGGCCAAATAGTCTGCGTGGCGCCATGTTGACTAGTTAAATTGACCATGTTCCTTGTGGGTCCCACATGTCTGTTCGCATAGGCAAAAGGTCAGATAAACACAAATTTACGCAAGCGCGACAAGGACTCCAACCCGTGCGCGGGAATCACCTGGTTGTGTATGTGTCTGTTAGGGCCTGATGTGTGCGCATGCATGTGTAGGTTGAGCACTTGAGCGTGAGAGTGTGTGTTGGTCGTGTGGTGTACTGGTGTGTGCATGCATGCGTGCGTGCATGCCTGCGTGGCTGCGTGTGTATGTGTGAGTGTTGCGTGCGTGTGTGGGTGCATGTGTTGCGTGGATACAGTTCGTGTGCATGCGTGCGTGTGTGTATAATCACCACACCAGCTCATGTGTGTTAAAACAGACGGCTCAGCATACCAATACAAGGCCACCTTGTCCGTTGTGCCCGCGGTCATGACTTCGAACCACCGTCCAAATATTTTTTTGTCGTTTGTTTTCATTCTTACTAGCAAGATGCCTGTGCGTTGCATGTAACATCAAGATGCATTTGTATGACTTGTTTATCTTGTGAGAGAAAAGGATGAACGAGGGAAGGCCTTATTTGCAAATGTGGAGAGGTGTGTGGGTACCTTTTTGCAAAATTGCCATAGTTTATTTCCTATCCGTCAGATATAAATCGGACGACCTATATTGCAGGATGGCAGGCACACCATCATCACCAACTCTGTTTTTTTATAAGAGTGTATTTTATGTATTTTATGTATTTTATAAGAGTGTAGATGTAGAGTAGATACAAGTCGACATGTGGGCACGATGGTAGTGATATAATGTGATGCAACACTAGAGGTGCCACGTGGAGCGTTTAACTAGTCAACTAGTCATGTCATGAGCAAATACAGAGTTGTACGGTGATCCCGTGACTGTATAATAACCACTAAACGTAAATGGTGACTGTAATGAGTGGATTTTGAAGTCCAATGTACGTATCGTGCTTTCGCTTCAAATACAATGATCGTCATTGCATATATCGCGAGAGAAAGATGAAACATGCGTGAATTTTCTGGGGGCTTACTTTTAGAGGACCCGGAGATAGTTTTGTGTGCATACGTGAAAGGGGCATACAGGGGGGTATGCGATGGAGAGAGATATGCTCTTTGTTTATCTTTATTATGACTAACTTTGTATATAGTATAAAAATATACAAATTCACAGTGCAAAATAAATATCATTGTGGGCACCATGCAATGCAAATTAGCGTTCGTACTCCTCCATATAACTTTGTAATGTTGTAAATATGTAGAAACTCTAAAATAATTTTTTGGCCACACTTTATTCAAAAGGAATGTTGTATGCGAAATAAACGTGAAGAGAGGGCTTTTTAGATCAATGGGGTACGTGATGTAACATGTGTGAATGTGTAGTTGATGCATTTGGCGGGGCCTAGAGAGGTATGTGTGTGTATTACGTATTCGAGAGAGGCATGGATAGAGGGGCCGACGGGGGGGCGTGGGAGAGATAGCACGAGAAATGAGAGTGGTCTAGAGAGAGAGAGACAAATATGATGTCACGACAAGAGATTCCATTCCCTTGAGTGTGTATATGCAAGGGGGGAGTGAATAGAGGCACCAGGAGAAATTTTCTGTGTGTGTGGTGTTTGTATTGGTATGTATGGGTGTGAGAAGATAATGGGACGTGTGGGCAGAGGGTGTGTCACCGCGTGAGGTCCGGTGGGTCGAGGTGAGGCCCTTCGTTCGGTTCCGTCCTGCACCACATTGGTCGGCCCGTGACGTATTTAGGAAGACCCATGGATGACTAGTCGTACAAGACAAAGATAGCAGAATTGTGAAGGACTCTGTGTCCACTGACAAAGCCGGCTAGGATTTGTAACCCTAGGTTCTCGGACTAAGGTAACCCCTTTATCTCTAATATTACTATTCATCCAACCTAACTTTAAGGGGCATCCTACAGAATGCTCTGCTAGAATCATACTCGTCGATTAGGAAGAGAGGTGTGAGACAATGCGTGAGAGACAGGCGTAAAGATAATGTGCGTACATGAGACACGTAGGCAGGTCCATGTATATAGAAAGGGTCGATGAGGATTGTGCGTGTGTATGCTTGAGAGAGGAAGAGTGCTTGTGATAAACGTTAGTGTAAACAGTTGTAAATGGTTACGAGAGGGAGGGAGGGTTATATCTAGAGCATGTGTGCGAGAAAGACACCTCGGGAGAGAGTGTGTGAGCATGTGTGAGAGACTACCGATGGAGTGAAACTACACGTAAAAGACTGCTCTACACATTGATTAAATATATAAATTGTATCCAAATATTAGGATGGGATCATGATATTTGCAATTCGCGTAAGGAGCGGTCATTGATCCATCAGACATCTAGATTTTATCGAATTTGAGCATGTCTATCTTATTATTCGACACAATTGATCCACATAGTTAGTATTTTGAAGTCCAGACAATGTATCGCTTTAGCAATCGAATATAAACGTGAGTATAGTTCATGTTGTGTGTGTAAAGCACATTATACATACGAAAGTTACACAATGGACATTATAAATAGCTACCTATGAACTAACATACATTTGAATTCAACTTAAGGTGGTTTAAAAGAATCGAATTCAACATGAAGTCCATTCAATTATTTGAATTTGATATCATGGCATTTGTAAACCATACCTAAATTATGGGGGAACCAATCTTTGCTCTGATTTTGTACATAATAGCATATGTAGTCGTGTACAAAATAGATTCAAATTTAGCTCCTCCATTCCGAAATAATCGTAGTTATAGGATTTTCAAGTGTCAAAATTTCAAAAAGAAGCGGATAATTTAATGAGGTTTTCAAACATACAAGGTCAAATATAACGTTGTCTATTTAGGTCAATCCTAATAGTTCAAGAGTACTCTAAACGTGAATGCTTGTGTTTCAAAATTTCGAACGAAGTGCCAAAAGAGCCTCTACTCACCCGAAACCGCGTGAGACCAATGTTTGGTAGTACAAGGAAATTACTTTTCTAATAACTCCGACCCGTGAAACCTACCGGCCTGACGTCCAAAGGTCTAAACCGGGGTAGGTTTGTAGCTTCATCTAGACGCCACGGAACCGCATCCAAAAAACATTCATACACAATGGCCGCCTAAGCACACATGCGCGCGGCCGAAATCACTCCCGCCCACTATTTGGGACACCTGGGATTACCATCCTACCCCCGATCCGTAGTAGGTCCAAAATTTAAGAGGGGGCAAAGTTTGTACTTTCCCCAAATTTCAAACAAGCGTGTCCATCTTCTGTTCAAAAAAGACATAAACAAGCGCGTCCCAGACCGAAACATGGTTCCCCCCACCCGTCTGATTCCCCATTCGTACTCCGTGGGCGCCAAAACTACCTCTCCACCAGCCACGAAACCCCGGCATCCTCCGTCCGCCACCCCATCCCACCCATCAACCGCCGCCCTCCTCCATCACGCCAGAGCCGATACCCCGACGTCGTCGTCCACCGCAACCTCAACCGCAACGCCCTCCACGGCTAGTAGTTGAAGCCGAGGCCGAGCCATCCGTACCCGAGCCAGTTCAACCACGCCGTCCTGCGCCTCACCGCTGCCGCTCTAACTTCGCCACCCTCCACTGCACCGGAGCTGTTCCTCCTACGCCGTCCTTCGCCGCCTCGGATTTGCTTCCCCTCCACCGACATACGACCACGGCAACACAGTCAACAATTTGGCCATGGGTTTGTCCAAGCCTGCACCCTCCAGAACATCGGTTTCCCCAGTAAAAAGAAGAAGATCGGTGCGACATGTGGAGGTGACCACACCGGCAACCTAAAAAGGTACTCCTCTTCCCTTATTTGTGCAAATCTTATGTCTCTGCTTGCACGGTATTCATCCCACAGAAGACACTAGTTGACCACTTCTTCTTGATACTAGATGTTCCTAGTACTCGCGATGCACAAGGTTTCTCCTCATATACCATTTCACCTTAGCTAGAGGTCCGTCGCCCCCCTGAATTTCAATTTCGGGCCAGTTGATTCCCAATTGACGGAAGCATTCCCCAGCGTAACAGGCGCTAGTGCACCTATTACGCTGGGGAAGCAGCGCCTTGGTGTTTATCTTAGGGGCGTGTGCGGCCTAGAGCTATTGGCGCCCGATCTGGAGGTCGGCCGGGATTAAAGGGATGGCCTGGGGGCGCTGCCAAGCACGGCGGTGGTGTGAGGTCGATGGGAGGGCGGGGTGGCGGAGGTAGGGGTCTGGGCCGGTGGTCGCTGGCGGTTCGAGAAAGATCGTCAACAGTGACTGGCGGGAGGTAGACGAAGGCCATCTGCCCGTTCCTTATAGATCGGACGGTTCATTAAAAAAATCGACTGACCTATTTATTTTCAGTCGACTGTTATCTTAGATATGACCACATGTGGTGGTGTGCTAGAGGAGTACCTGCATTTCCTGTGCTCATATATTACAAAATCATACGGAGTAGAATCTAATTTTGTTTGCCATGCAATGTCGTAGAGCTATCATATGTCTCCTGTCATTTATTTTTCAGCCACCTGCTATCTGCTACTTTTACAGTGCACTAGTTCTACACACACTTCACCCTTACTCTCACTATTGTGTTTTTATGCAAGGGTATTTTAGACTCTACTGCCATGAGAGAAGCCAAAAAGAAAAGAGAGAAGTCGCTCCAGCTTCGTATGCGGGTAGGCAAGACACATTACATCGCTATAAAGGGTGCAGTGTCAACAGATGGAGACGGTAAACATAGCTCTGGAGTTGATGACCTCACTCGCAATGAACCACCATCCCAGGTGCTTGATTTAACTTCGTGGTGTCATATGTGGTTGCATGTTCCATATGGTGTCTAGCTTGTATTCGAAAGGCCGAAGTCGGTAAGATAAGGAAATATATATTTTTACATGAACCACCATCCCGTGAGCACCAGAAGACAAATAGCTAGTCAGGGCACTGGCCGAGCCAGTGACAAGCCCAGCAAAGATAGGCATCACCTAGAAGCCAACTAAAAAGCTGCGATGGTGGCGAAGCAGCCCGCCTCCCACCAGGCTCTCAGGTCCTAGATGATCATGCTCACCACTCTAGCCGGATGTCTAGCTTGTATTGCTTCCAATTTGGTTAAATTGCATCTTCTTAGCTTACACATTATACCTTTGAATATGACATGCCTTTCTGTTTTTGGTACATACTAGTACATCTGTGTATTAACCATGTTCTTACATCAAACTAATGTTCTTGTGTATCCCTCATCAATCACTTATGACGAGGCAGGCAGGCAAGGGGACTACTCCTCATTTAAAGAATGCAGCGTCAGCCTCCTGACATGATTCTCAAGAAACATAAATGCTAGATGAAGATAGTGAACGTAGCTCTGTAGTTGATTACAACATTTCCCCTACACTAGCATCGAGGTGCTTGCTCTAACTTGGCAGCGTGATATGTGGTTGCATGTTGAATATGGTGTCTAGATTGTAATTCTTCCAATCTGGTTAAACTGCATGTGCTAGTCTGCTTAGCTTATACATTATACCTGTTAATGTGACATGCCTTCCTGTATTTAGTTCATAGTACATCTGTCTATTAAGCATGTCCTTACATAAAACTATTGTTTTTTTGTATCCCGCATCAATCAACATGACGAGACACCTTTAGTATATGCAGTGCGATATTAGTTGCATCTTTCATATGATTTATAGCATGCGCTGCTTCTAATTTGTTGAAATTCCATTTATGATGGGATGCTTTTAACTTGGTAGAGTCATATTGGTTGCATCTTTCATGTGGTGTCTAGCTTGCATTGCTTCTTATTTGCTGGAATGGTTTCTGCTTAGTTTACACAAACAGTTGTGAACATGCCATGCTGTCCTGTTTTTCGTACATATTCCATCCTGTTATCATGTGTTTGCCTTACATCAAAGTATCATGCATGAATGAGTTCTGAAGAGAGAATTTTATTGCTTTTTCTTGTCGGTTTTACTTGACAATTCAAAATCAATAAAGCGGAAGGAAGTTAGCAAGGCAGCGGATAAAGGTTCTCCTTCCGAACGGAGGGCCTCTACAGTTTCTACTCCTCCACACCCCCAAGATGATTTCCAAGACAACACATGCATAGACACTCAACAAAGTTGTGTTTATGATGAGCACGTCTCCCCTAGTGGAGCATCACCGGTGCTCCCTCTAATTTGGCACTGTTGTATGTGGTTGCATGTTATGTGTGATGTCTAGCTTGTATTGCTTCTAATTTTGTTGAATTCCATCTACTTACTTTACAGATTATACTTGAATAAGACACGTGTTCCTGTTTCTAGAACATACAATATCTGTCTATCACACCATGTTCTTACATCAAATTACTACTGTTGTGTAACCTGCAATAATCACTTATCATAAGACACGTTTAACTTTGGAGTGTGATATAGGTTACACCTCCCATTATTTTCTAGCTTGTACTACTAATTTGTTGAAATGGCACTTATGACGAGATAGTTTTAACTTGGTAGAGTGATATTCGTTGCATCTTTCATATGGTGTCTAGCTTTCATTGCTTCTAATTTGTTGAAATGCCTTCTCCTTAGTTTACACATCATAAGCTGTGAATATGCAATGTTGTGAATATTCAATGGCACTAATGACGAGAGACCTCTAACATGGTAGTGTGATGTTGTTTGCATCTTGCATATGATTTATTTCTTGTACTGCTTCACATTTGTTTAAATGCCATTTATGATGAGACACTGTTAACTTGGCAGAGCGATATTTGTAGCATCTTTCATATGGTGTCTACCTTCCATTGCATTGCTTCTAATTTGGTGAAATGTCTTCTTCTTAGTTTACACATCATAGTTCTGGTTATCTCTTCCGTCCTATTTTCCATATATATATATATATATTACATCCTCCTATCATGTGGTTGTCTAACATCAAAGTTCAGTTCGTCTGCATCACGCATCAATTTGTTCTGAAGAACTAAATTCTTATTTGTTTTTCTTGTTGGCTTGACTTAACATGGCACAGAGAAAGAGGAAGAAACACAGAATGGTAGGGAATGAGAAGCGGATGAATCCTGCAGATTCTGCTGGTACTGATGGTGCAATAGAAGGTCAAAGTCTAGCGAAAAATTCTACAAACACGGCATCCCATGCTACACGAGTTGCAAAAAAAGCCAAACAGAAACAAATAGCTGCCACCAAACAAGTAGAGACAGCCCTAGTTCTTGCAACACCTACCACAGTACTACAAGCTGCACGACTTACTTGTGCGTCAACTGAGCTAGCAGCACGTTCCCAAGATCCCTTGCCACCTGACACTGCTTCCCAAGCACTCTTGACACAAGACGAGTTGGCAATATCAGATGAACCTTGTGAGCTTCAACAGCAAGAAGGTAGTTGCTGGAGTCAAGTTACAGTTGCATGCTTCTTTATATGTAGTCTCACAGTTTGATGTACACGAACACTTCCTATGTTCATTGTTGGACTAGCACCTAGGCGCAAGAGGAAACAAACATCAGGGATAATGCTCGATAGGTTAACTAAATCTAGAGGAGGAAGAACGGAGATCCGTTTTGAGGCAGGTTTAAAAATGCCACGTGATGCTATAGAGTCAGCCAAGTTAGTATCAGAGGCAGCGGTTGCCGTTAGGTGTCATGTACGTATCCTCCCAACATGGATTCAGTACAGGAATGACAAAGATGAAACCCAGTTCAACACCTTCCTCGACCATTTATCTGTAAGTATGGTTATGTATGGAAACTAGTAATATCGTCTTGCTCTGTCCCATACTTTCTAGGTTGTTGATAATGAGACTCCCATAATTTTCAACAGATGAGGTTCAAGTTGGATAGCCAAGATGATGCAACCAGACAAGCTTGCACCCATGTTTTCAAGTCTGCTCTGTGACAGTATCAGTATAACTTGAGGAAAACTCACTTTGAAGACAAGGCTATGAGTGAACTTTCCCAAACATCTCCAGTGGAAAATATATCGGATGAAGACTGGAGGGGCCTTGTTAAACACCGGTCTGATTCGAAGTATCAGGTACATTATATATATGTGATTAGATCACATGTTGAAGTCCTATTTACGCATGTGCCACACAAATCTATCTTCTTGTAGGTGAACTGTTCAAAGAACAAGGCCAACCGTACGAAAGTGAAATTCCAATAGACGACAGGATCTCGTAGCTATATTGCACACTGCGAGGCTTTTGTAATTAGTTGTTCTTTCACTCTTTTCGCTATACCATATTATCAGATCTATATTGACTTGTTTGAAATGCAGAGGAAAGCCCGCAAGGACCAAAAAGTACCTGAACCAAATGCTTTGGAAATCTTCAAGGACTGTCACACCAGCAAGAAGAAGGGCATGACTACACCAGTCAAAGCCGCTGTTGTAAGTCCTTAATCCTCATGCCTTTTAACTACTACTTACTCTGACTTGTGCCTTGAACTGCATGGTTTGCAGCCAATGTCTATTACTCTTTTCAATTTTATACACAGTTGTCTTAGCGTACAATTGCACCTTACAAGGTTTAAATGAGAGGAGTGATGTTCCTTAGATCTTGACCCGTAATCTAGTTCTGTGCTGGACTTGCCCACACAACGTTACAATTGCCTGTTTGTCTATTCTCAGTTGTTTTGTGATATGAATGATGTCATACTATGCTTACCGTATTATAAACCCCGTCTCTTTATCCTTAGCCCTCAATACAATGTGAAGAAATAGACAATACATTAGCGATGGTACATGGTCATATGTTTGGAACCTGGTTTTATTATGTACTTTGCAATGAAATACAACTAATATTTTACATGGGTTCACTAGAATAAGTTCTGTATATAGACCAAAGCTATTTTGTTTGGTTTTGCTGCCTCCTTAATATCTTCTGTTCTGGTACTACTAATGTAAAACCTCAACTTTTTAGCGAGCTATGGAAAAAATGGTGGAACCGCCACCTTCTGAAGGTGGCGAGGCAACTATAACCGCAATGTCAGCTCTTGCTGCAGTGGGTCAGTACCTATCTACTAACAGTGCCAAAAGCACCTACGTAATACTGGGTTGGTTGTTAAGGCAATATCATCCAAACTGCCACATGATCAAGATATGCAAGCTCAAAGCAATGTTGTATCTGCGCTCCAGACACAAGTCCACTCCCTAACAGAGACCCTTTGTGAAACAAGGAGAAACATTGCTCAATGTCGTCAGGATATGCATGGTTTTGAAACCAGACTATCAGACATTTGCTATGTTGTTCAGGAGCCTAGGGGAAATGAAGGCGAGGGTTATGGTGCTCCATCGGACAATACAACATGAAAACGTAACAGTCAGGTCAAATGAACTGAGCTTCTGAACTTCTGGTGGTGCATTTATCTGCTAGACTGTTGAGTTTTATGCCAACCTTCCTTTTGTTATATAGTTGTAATTTGTTTTGGTGCGATACAAAATTTATTCTTAACGTGCAGCCACCGGCTGAAGAAAACAGCAAGCCATTTTTGTATAGTGTAGGGTGTTCCCTATATTTGCACTAGTGGCGATCTTTGATGCCGAGTGGATGTAATCTGTGCAATCGCCTTAATAGCCTAGCGTTAGTTTCGGCCTTATTTATTTCCTAGCCCTCTTTTTCCCTGGTTTGCTAGTGGCCGCAACTACCATGGGCCATATACGGGTCGTAGGATCCATGGATCTCCTAAGGGCCGTCGATAAATGGGCCTGTAATCGGTGGGCCTCGGGCCGTCGGATAAATGGGTCTACATGGGCCGTAATCGGGCGTAATTGGTATCGGCCCAGCACGGTAACATGCTGTAGGATAGCAAAGGCTTAATTCTGTCACAGGCATAACGGGTCGTTAATGGGCCAAAATATAGGACGGGCTGGAAACAGCGCAACGGGTTAACAGGCCAGAAACGGGCTGACTCTTGCCATGGGCCGAATTTGGCCCATTAGGGTAACAGGCCAGTAATGGGCCGACTCTTGCCATGGGCCAAATTTGGCCCATTAGGGGAACAGGCCAGTAACGGGCCGACTCTTGCCATGGGCCGAATTTGGCCCATTAGGGGAACAGGCCAGTAACGGGCCGGAAGTAATCGAGGGCCGAAAAGGAGCCCAAGAACGTATGGGTCGTCAATAGGCCGAAAGCGAACACGGGCTGGAAACGGCCCATGTAAATCACGGGCCGTTAACGGTATAAAGAAAATTACTGTTCATTATGGGCTAGAGTCATCGTGGGCCTATAAAGGGCCGAAAGATACGAAGGCCTCATATGGGCTGAAAGACGTCGTGGGCCATACATGGGCTGAAAGTGAAATGGGCTGGTGTTATATTCGACGGCCCACATGACGTTGTTGGGCCGATTTCCTTTAGGGCCTAACGAGCCGTGAGTTAACAGGCCGTAAAATGAGCTATTTGCAAAGAGACCGTTAACAGGCTTTTCATGGGCCAGCCCATTAACTTTTGACCAAGTCAAACGGGCCGACTTTGTAAGCTAAATGGGCCAATGGTGGGCCGTGGCATGTGTCGACATATCATAGGCGCCTGTCTGACCCACTGACGAGCTGACACGTGTTTCGTCCGGCCAATAAGAATTTTACACGTGGAAATTTCCCATTGGTCGGGGCTGTTAACGGGTTATCGGATCCAAAACCCGACCCGATAGCTTAACGACGTTCTGTTACGGTGGATGCCACGTGTCGGTCACCCTTGACGAAAGCACTTCTGTGATGCACGAGTTATCATCATGGAAGTGGACACTTCCGTGATGATAATTTTGGTAATGTCATGGAACACTTCTACGACAACACAGGTATGACTATCTTGATTCTGTCATAAATTTGTCATGGATGTACATGCATGACAAAAACGCGACCTACTGTGACAAACACCTATCATCACGGAAGTGTATTTTTTTGTAGTGCTTATGCAAGGTAGGAGATAAAAGTAAAAGATAGGCCCTTCGCAGAGGGAAGCAGAGGTTGTCATGCGCTTTTATGGTTGGATGCACAAAATCTTAATGCGAAAGAACATCACTTTATATTGCCACTTGTGATATGGACCTTTATTATGAAGTCTGTCGCTTTTATTTCTTCCATATCACACGATCATATAAAGTTTATTTTCTCCCACACTAATAAGTTATACATATTTAGGGAGCAATTTTTGTTGCTTGCACCGATGACAACTTACTTGGAGGATCTTACTCAATCCATAGGTAGGTATGGTGGACTCTCAAGGCAAAACTGGTTTAAGGGCATTTGGAAGCACAAGTAGTATCTCTACTTGGTGCGATGAATTTGGCTAGCATGAGGGGGAAAGGCAAGCTCAACCATGTTGGATGATCCATGAAAATATAATTTATCTCAGGTGTAAGAAAACATAACCCATTACGTTGTCTTCCTTGTCCAACGTCTACTTTTTAGCATGCCATATTTTAATGAGTTCTCACAATCATAAAAGATGTCCAAGATAGTGTATTTATATGTGAAGACCTCTCTTCTTTATTACTTCCTATTAATTGCAACGATGACCATAACTATGTTTGTCAACTCTCAACAACTTTTATTCATCATACTTTTTATATGTGAGCTCATTACTCTCCATAAGATCCATATGATCTCTTTGTTTCTTTTTTATTCTTTCTCTTTTCTTTTATTCACTTAGGATCATGGCAAAATAATCAAGCCCTTGACTCAACACTAATCTTTATTATATAGCTCACGGACTCGATTACATAGAAGGATCATAAAGGAAAACTCAAAACTAGATCATGCCATAAACTTTATTCTACTAGATCAAGATATTACTGAAAGGGTCGAACTAAAAAAACGGTAAAGATAAGAGTGATGGTGATATGATACCGGGGCACTCCCCCAAGCTTGGCAGTTGCCAAGGGGAGTGCCCATACCGGATACTCAATTCTTCTTTGTTGGTGGAGAAGGTGATGGTTTTGTTGATGGCGTAGGCTTGTCGTCCTTCTTCCAAGGAATAGGCTCACCATCATAGAAGGATGATCGAGTCTCCTGAAACCTCAAATCTGCAGCCAAACTCATCCTCTTGAATCTATATTCATACTCACAGTTTTGATTTTGCAGGTAATAGATCTGGGCTTGGGGGTGCTCGATTTTCTAATGAAGCTTGAAGATGGCCTCCCCAATGTCCTTGACGCCCAGCTTGTGGTTGTTGGTGAACTCCGTGATGTGATTGGAATCGAGTCCACGATCCACCATCTCCTGACACCTGAAAACATCTTGCTCCAATGCCTCGAGCTTGCCTCCGTGCTTCCGGTCTTCCTTGGTGCCTCAACATCGCGGATGTGCAACAACCCCTCACGCATCTCAATGGTTTGAGGGTGTTGCAGCACCTCCGCGAGGTAGGGGTTGATGACCTTCTCGAAGAACTGGTCCTTGGGGGCACTTGAAGACGACATGACGTCCTGGATCTGTCAGAAAAACAGCTCGAAACACAAACAGAGGATAATTGCATGATACGGGAGTCAAAACCTCCGGGAGATTATATAATAAATTTTTACCAACCAAAATACATGTCCTATAAGAAAACGGAGTCCGGAGAGCGCACGAGGTGCCCACGAGGTAGGGGGCGCGCCCTCCACCCTCGTGGAGGCCTTGTGTCCTTCCCGGACTGCTTCTTATTTTTCTAAATATTCCAAAACAGAGAAATATTGCCTTAAAACTGTCTTCGAGTTGGTTTACTTACCGTACCACATACCTATTCCTTTTCGGAGTCTGAAATGTTCTGGAAAGTATCCCTTATATATTCCTCCGGCGTTATGGTTTCAATAACATTGGTTTCAACATTTATGGGATTACCTGAGATATAATGTTTGATTCTTTGACCGTTCACCACATTTGGATTTGTGCCTTCGAAGTTGTTGATTTTTATGGCACCGGAACGATAGACCTCCTCGTTAGCGTAAGGACCTTCCCATTTGGAGAGAAGTTTTCCTGCAAAAAATCTTAAACGAGAGTTGTATAGCAATACATAATCACCAACATTAAACTCACGCTTTTGTATCCTTTTATCATGCCATCTTTTAACTTTTTCTTTAAACAGTTTGGCATTTTCGTAGGCTAGGGTTCTCCATTCATCAAGTGAGCTAATATCAAATAACCTCTTCTCACCGGCAAGTTTAAAATCATAATTGAGATCTTTAATAGCCCAATATGCCTTGTGCTCTAGTTCAAGAGGTAAGTGACATGATTTCCCATAGACCATTTTATATGGAGACATACCCATAGGATTTTTATATGCAGTTCTGTAGGCCCATAATGCATCATCAAGTTTCTTGGACCAATTCTTTCTAGACCTATTGACAGTCTTTTGCAAAATTAATTTGAGTTCTCTATTACTCAATTCTACTTGACCACTAGACTGAGGGTGATAAGGAGATGCAATTCTATGATTAACATCATACTTAGCAAGCATTTCACGGAAAGCACTATGAATAAAATGTGAACCACCGTCACTCATTAAATATCTAGGGACTCCAAATCTTGGCAAAATAACTTCTTTAAGCATTTTAATAGAAGTGTTATGATCAGCACTACTAGATGGAATAGCTTCTACCACTTAGTAACGTAATCAACAACAACTAAAATATGTGTATATCCATTAGAGGCAGGAAAATGTCCCATATAATCAAAGCCCCAAACATCAAATGGTTCAATAACGAGTGAATAATTCATAGGCTTCTTGATGTTACTACTATTACCAATTCTTTGACATTCATCACAAGATAAGACAAACTTACGGGCATCCTTGAAGAGAGTAGGCCAATAAAAACTAGATTACAATATCTTATGTGCAGTTCTATCTCCAGCATGGTGTCCTCCATAAGCTTCGGAGTGATACTTGTGTAGGATCTGTTCCTGTCCACGCTCAGGTACACAACGTCTAATAACACCATCTACTCCTTCTTTATAAAGATGTGGGTCATCCCAAAAGTAATGCCTCAAATCATAGAAGAACTTTTTCTTTTGCTGGTATGTGAAACTAGGTGGTATGAATTTGGCAACAATGTAATTAGCATAATCGGCATACCATGGAGCAGTATGAGAAGCATTTATGACATTTAATTGCTCATCAGGAAAGCTATCATCAATAGGTAGTGGGTCATCAAGCACATTTTCTAACCTAGAAAAGTTGTCTGCAATGGGGTTCTCAGCTCCCTTTCTACCAACAATATGTAAATCAAATTCCTGCAGCAAGAGAACCCATCTAATAAGTCTAGGTTTAGCATCTTTCTTTTCCATAAGATATTTAATAGCAGCATGATCAGTGTGAATAGTTACTTTAGAATCAACAATATAAGGTCTGAACTTATCACAACCAAATACAATTGCTAAGAATTCCTTTTCAGTAGTATCATAATTTGTTTGAGCATTGTCTAGGGTTTTACTTGCATATTGAATAACATTTAATTTCTTATCAACTCTTTGCCCTAGAACAGCACCTACATCATAATCACTAGCATCACACATAATCTCAAAGGGTAAATTCCAATCAGGTGGCTAAACAATAGGTGCAGAGATCAATGCTTTCTTAAGTATTTCAAATGCTTCTTATATCTTTGATGTCCTTGGGACATGGCATCTTTTCAGTAGCATCAACCTTGGCTTTATCAAACTCAATACCTCTTTCAGAAACTTTATGCCCCAAGACAATACCTTCATTAGCCATAAAGTGGCACTTCTCCCAATTCAAGACAAGATTAGTTTCTTCACATCTCTGCAAAACTCGATCAAGGTTGCTTAAGCAATCATCAAAAGAAGATCCATAGACGGAGAAATCATCCATGAAAACCTCACAAATCTTTTCACAAAAGTCAGAGAATATAGCCATCATGCATCTTTGAAAGGTAGCAGGTGCATTACATAAACCAAAAGGCATACGTCTATAAGCAAAAGTACCAAAAGGGCAAGTAAAAGTAGTCTTTGATTGATCCTTGGCTGACATAGGTATTTGAGAGAAACCAGAATAACCATCTAGAAAGCAAAAATGTGAATGTTTGGATAATCTTTCTAGCATTTGATCGATAAAAGGTAAGGGATAATGATCCTTTTTAGTGGCCTTATTTAATTTGTGGAAACCAATTACCATCCTATAACTTGTAATAATTCTTTGAGGAATCAATTCATCTTTATCATTAGGAACGACAGTAATACCTCCCTTCTTAGGGACACAATGGACAGGACTAACCCACTGACTATCAGCAACGGGATAGATTATACCTGCCTCAAGGAGCTTTAGTATTTCCTTTCTTACCACTTCTTTCATTTTAGGATTCAGCCGTCGTTGATGATCACAAACTGTTTTAGCATCTTCTTCCAAATTTATTTTATGTTGACATAGAGTGGGACTAATGCCCTTAAGATCATCAAGAGTATACCCAATAGCAGCACGGTGCTTCTTCAGAGTTTTCAATAATCTCTGTTCCTCATGCTCTGAAAGGTTAGCACTAATAATAACAGGATATATCTTTTTCTCATCAAGATAAGCATATTTAAGAGTATCAGGCAACGGTTTAAACTCAAACACGGGATCACCCTTTTATACGTCCATTTTGCATCATGCTTTTATATCGATATTTATTGCATTATGGGCTGTTATTTCACATTATGTCACAATACTTATGGCTATTCTCTCTTATTTTACAAGGTTTACATAAGGAGGGAGAATGCCGGCAGCTGGAATTCTGGGCTGGAAAAGGAGCAAATATTAGAGACCTATTCCGCACAACTCCAAAAGTCCTGAAACTCCACGGAACACCTTAAAATAAATAATGAAAAATCCTCGCCAAAGATGAAGACCAGGGGCCCACACCCTGCTCACGAGGGTGGGGGCTCCCCCCTAGGGCACGCCCCCCTGCCTCGTGGGCCCCCTGGTGGCTCTCCGATGACCATCTTCTCCTATATGAAGTCTTTCGTCGAGAAAAAAAATAAGAAGCAACCTTTCGGGACGAAACTCTGCCTCCATGAGGCGGAACCTTGGCGGATCCAATCTAGAGCTCTGGCAGAGCTGTTCTGCCGGGGAAACTTCCCTCCCGGAGGGGAAATCATCGCCATCGTCATCACCAACGCTCCTCTCATTGGGAGAGGGCAATCTCCATCAACATCTTCATCAGCACCATCTCATGTCAAAACCCTAGTTCATCTCTTGTATCCAATTCTTGTCTCCAAGTTTAGGATTGGTGCTAGTAGGTTGCTAGTAGTGTTAATTACTCCTTGTAGTTGATGCTAGTTGGTTTAATTGGTGGAAGATCATATGTTCAGATCCTTTATGCATATTATTACCCCTCTGATTATGAATATAAATATGCTTTGTGAGTAGTTACATTTATTCCTGAGGACAAGGGAGAAGTCTTGCTATTAGTAGTCATGTGAATTTGGTATTCGTTCGATATTTTGATGAGATGTATGTTGTCTAACCTCTAGTGGTGTTATGTGAACGTCTACTACATAACACTTTACCATTATTTGGGCCTAGAGGAAGGCATTGGGAAGTAATAAGTAGATGATGGGTTGCTAGAGTGACAGAAGCTTAAACCCTAGTTTATGCATTGCTTCGTAAGGGGCTAATTTGGATCCATATGTTTCATGCTATGGTTAGGTTTACCTTAATACTTTTGTTGTAGTTGCGGATGCTTGCAATAGAGGTTAATCATAAGTGGGATGCTTGTTCAAGTAAGAACAGCACCCAAGCACCGGTCCACCCACATGTCAAATTATCAAAGTACCGAACGCGAATCATATGAACGTGATGAAAACTAGCTTGACGATATTCCCATGTGTCCTCGGGAGCGCTTTTCCTTATATAAGAGTTTGTCCAGGCTTGTCCTTTGCTACAAAAAGGATTGGGCCACCTTGCTGCACTTTATTTACTTTTGTTACTTGTTGCTCGTTACAAATTATCTCATCACAAAACTATCTGTTACCACTTATTTCAGTACTTGCAGAGAATACCTTGCTGAAAACCGTTTATCATTTCCTTCTGCTCCTCGTTGGGTTTGACACTCTTACTTATCGAAAGGACTACGATAGATCCCCTATACTTGTGGGTCATCAAGACTCTTTTTTGGCGCCGTTGCCGGGGAGTGAAGCGCCTTTGGTAGGTGGAATTTGGTAAGGAAAAATTTATATAGTGTGCTGAAATTTACTGTCACTTGTTACTATGGAAAGTAATCCTCTGAGGGGCTTGTTCGGGGTATCTTCACCCCGACCAGTAGAGCAAAGAGTTGCTCCTCAACCTACTGAACCTATTGAAAATTAAATTCCTTATGAGTATCCTTCGAGTATAATAGAAAAACTGCTAGCTAATCCTTTTACAGGAGATGGAACAAAGCATCCTGATGAATACCTAATATATGTGGATGAAGTTTGTGGATTATTTAAGCTTGCAGGTATTTCCGATGATGTTGCTAAGAAGAAGGTCTTCCCTTTATCTTTGAAGGGAGACGCATTGACATGGTATAGGCTATGTGATGATATGGAATCATGGAACTATAGAAGATTGAAATTGGAATTTCATCAAAAGTATTACCCTATGCATCTTGTTCATCGTGATCCCAATTATATATATAATTTTTGGCCTCGCGAAGGAGAAAGCATCGCTCAAGCTTGGGGGAGGCTTAAATTAATGTTATATTCGTGCCCCAATCATGAGCTCCCAAGAGATACTATTTCACCAATGGGAATTGTTAGAGATGTTGAAGTCTTGTGTGGGAAAACTAAATATCCTGCTGATTTTCTTGTTCTTGGTTCCCCACAAGATAACTTTTGTCCCATTATATTTGGTAGACCCTTCTTAAATACTGTTAATGCTACCATAGATTGCACAAGGGATGTTGTTACTGTCGGCTTGGATGATATGACTCATGAGTTTAATTTCTCTAAATTTAGTAAACAACACCATGAAGAAGAATTGCCTAGTAAGGATGAAATTATTGGTCTTGCTTCTATTGCCGTACCTCCTAGTGATCCTTTAGAACAATATTTGCTAGACCATGAGAATGATCTGTTTATGAATGAAAGAAGGGAAATAGATGAAGTACTCTTTAAACAGGAACCTATGCTGAAACACAATTTGCCTGTTGAAATCCTAGGGGATCCCCTCCACCTAAGGGTGATCCCGTGTTTGAGCTTAAACCGTTGCCTGACAATATTAAATATGCTTATCTTGATGAAAAGAAGATATATCCTGTTATTATTAGTGCTAACCTTTCAGAGCATGAAGAAGAAAGATTATTGAAAACTCTGGAGAAGCACCGTGCTGCTATTGGATATACTCTTGATGATCTTAAGGGCATTAGTCCCACTCTATGTCAACATAAAATAAATTTGGAAGCAGATGCCAAACCAGTTCGTGATCCTCAACGACGTCTGAATCCTAAAATGAAAGAAGTGGAAAGAAAAGAAATACTAAAGCTTCTGGAGGCAGGTATAATTTATCCCGTTGCTGATAGTCAGTGGGTAAGTCCTGTTCATTGTGTCCCTAAGAAGGGAGGTATTACTTTTGTTCCTAATGATAAAGATGAATTGATTCCACAAAAATTATTACAGGTTATAGGATGGTAATTGATTTCCGCAAATTAAATAAGTCTACTAAGAAAGATCATTACCCCTTACCTTTTATTGATCAAATGCTAGAAAGATTATGCAAACATACACATTACTGCTTTCTAGATGGTTATTCTGGTTTCTCTCAAATACCTGTTTCGGCTAAAGATCAATCAAAGACTACTTTTACATGCCCTTTTGGTACTTTTGCTTATAGACGTATGCCTTTTGGTTTATGTAACACACCTGCTACCTTTCAAAGATGCATGATGGTTATATTCTCTGACTTTTGTGAAAAGATTTGTGAGGTTTTCATGGACGACTTTTCTGTCTATGGATCTTCTTTTGATGATTGCTTGAGCAATCTTGATCGATTTTTGCAGAGATGTGAAGAAACTAATCTTGTCTTGAATTGGGAAAAGTGCCACTTTATGGTTAATGAGGGTATTGTCTTGGGGCATAAAGTTTCTGAAAGAGGTATTGAAGTTGATAAAGCCAAGGTTGATGCTATTGAAAAGATGCCATGTCCCAAGGACATCAAAGGTATAAGAAGTTTCCTTGGTCATGCCGGATTTTATAGGAGGTTCATTAAGGACTTCCCAAAAATTTCTCGGCCTCTGAATACTTTATTACAAAAAGATATACCATTTTTCTTTGATGACGATTGTGTAGAAGCATTTGAAATACTTAAGAAAGCATTAGTCTCTGCACCTATTGTTCAGCCACCTGATTGGAATTTACCCTTTGAAATTATGTGTGATGCTAGCGATTATGCTGTAGGTGCTGTTCTAGGGCAAAGAGTTGATAAGAAATTAAATGTTATCCATTATGCTAGTAAGACTCTAGACAATTCTCAAAGAAATTATGCTACTACTGAAAAAGAACTTTTAGCAGTTGTATTTTCTTGTGATAAGTTTAGACCTTATATTGTTGATTCTAAAGTAACTATCCACACTGATCATGCTGCTATTAAATATCTTATGGAGAAGAAAGATGCTAAACCTAGACTTATTAGATGGGTTTTCTTGCTACAAGAATTTGATTTGCATATTGTTGATATAAAAGGAGGTGAGAACCCCGGTGCAGACAACTTATCTAGGTTAGAGAAAGTTCTTGATGACCCACTACCTATTGATGATAGCTTTCCTGATGAACAATTAAATGTCATAAGTACTTCTCGTAGTACCCCTTGGTATGCTGATTATGCTAATTACATAGTTGCTAAATTTATACCACCTAGCTTCACATACCAACAAAAGAAAAAGTTCTTCTATGATTTGAGACATTACTCTTGGGATGACCCACATCTTTATAAAGGAGTAGATGGTGTTATTAGACGTTGTGTACCTGAGCATGAACAGGAACAGATTCTACGCAAGTGCCACTCCGAAACTTATGGAGGGCACCACGCGGGAGATAGAACTGCACATAAGGTATTGCAATCCATTTTTTATTGGCCTACTCTCTTCAAGGATGCACGTAAGTTTGTCCTATCTTGTGAAGAATGTCAAAGAATTGGTAATATTAGTAGACGTCAAGAAATGCCTATGAATTACTCACTTGTTATTGAACCGTTTGATGTTTGGGGCTTTGATTATATGGGACCTTTTCCTGCCTCTAATGGATATACACATATTTTAGTTGCTGTTGATTATGTTACTAAGTGGGTAGAAGCTATTCCAACTAGTAGTGCTGATCATAACACTTCTATTAAAATGCTTAAAGAAGTTATTTTTCCGAGGTTTGGAGTCCCTAGATATTTAATGACTGATGGTGGTTCACATTTTATTCATGGTGCTTTCCGTAAAATGCTTGCTAAATATGACGTCAATCACAGAATTGCATCTCCGTATCACCCACAGTCTAGTGGTCAAGTAGAATTGAGTAATAGAGAACTCAAATTAATTTTGCAAAAGACTGTCAATAGGTCTAGAAAGAATTGGTCCAAGAAACTCGATGATGCATTATGGGCCTATAGAACTGCATATAAAAATCCTATGGGTATGTCTCTGTATAAAATGGTATATGGAAAAGCATGTCACTTACCTCTCGAACTAGAACATAAGGCATATTGGGCTATTAAAGAGCTCAACTATGATTTCAAACTTGCCGGTGAAAAGAGGTTATTTGATATTAGCTCACTTGATGAATGGAGAACCCAAGCTTATGAAAATTCCAAGTTGTTTAAAGAAAAGGTTAAAAGATGGCATGACAAAAGGATACAAAAGCGTGGGTTTAAAGTAGGTGATTATGTATTGCTATACAACTCTCGTTTAAGATTTTTTGCAGGGAAATTTATCTCTAAATGGGAAGGCCCCTATGTTATCGAGGAGGTCTATCGTTCCGGTGCCGTAAAAATCAACAACTTCGAAGGCACAAATCCGAAGGTGGTAAACGGTCAAAGAATCAAACATTATATCTCAGGTAATCCCATAAATGTTGAAACCAATATTATTGAAACCGTAACCCCGGAGGAATACATAAGAGACACTTTCCAGAACGTTTCAAACTCCAAAAAGGAATAGGTATGTGGTACGGTAAGTAAACCGACTCCAAAACAATTTTTAAGGCAATATTTCTCCGTTTTGGAATATATAGAAAAATAGAAAATTAAGTAGCAGTCCGGGAAGGACACGAGGGCCTCACGAGGGTGGAGGGCGCGCCCCCCTACCTCGTGAGCTCCTCGTGTGCCCTCCGGACTCCGTTTTCTTGCACGACACGTATTTTGGTCGATAAAAATTCATTATATAATCTCCTGGGGGTTTGGACTCCCATATCATGCAAAAATCTCCTGTTTTTTTTTCGAGCTGTTTTTCTAACAGATCTAGATTATCATGACGTCCCCAAGTGCTTCCAAGGACAAGTTCTTCGAGAAGGTGATCAACCCTTACCTCGCGGAGGTGCTGCGACACCCTCAAACCATTGAGATGCGTGATGGGTTGCTGCACATCCGTGATGCCGAGGGACAAAAGGGAACCGGAAGCATGGAGACGAGGCTCGAAGCAATGGAGCAACAAGTTTTCAAGTGCCAGGGGATGGTGGAGCGTGGAATCAACGCTAGCCACACGATGCTCGCGGAGTTCACTGACAACTACAAGCCGGATGCCAAGAACACCGAGGAGGCCATCTTCAAGCTACATGAGTAGATCAAGCACCTCCAAGCCCAAATCTATGACCTGTAAAACCAAAACTGCGGAACCTTGGCGGATCCAATCTAGAGCTCCGGCAGAGCTGTTCTGCCGGGGAAACTTCCCTCCCGGAGGGGGAAATCATCACCATCGTCATCACCAACGCTCCTCTCATCGGGAGAGGGCAATCTCCATGAACATCTTCATCAGCACCATCTCATCTCAAAACCCTAGTTCATCTCTTGTATCAAATTCTTGTCTCCAAGTCCGGGATTGGTGCTAGTAGGTTGCTAGTAGTGTTAATTACTCCTTGTAGTTGATGCTAGTTGGTTTAATTGGTGGAAGATCATATGTTCAGATCCTTTATGCATATTATTACCCCTCTGATTATGAATATAAATATGCTTTTTGAGTAGTTATGTTTGTTCCTGAGGACAAGGGAGAAGTCTTGCTATTAGTAGTCTTGTGAATTTGGTATTCGTTCGATATTCTGATGAGATGTTTGTTGTCTAACCTCTAGTGGTGTTATGTGAACGTCGACTACATAACACTTAACCATTATTTGGGCCTAGAGGAAGGCATTGGGAAGTAATAAGTAGATGATGGGTTGCTAGAGTGACAGAAGCTTAAACCCTAGTTTATGCGTTGCTTCGTAAGGGGCTGATTTGGATCCATATGTTTCATGCTATGGTTAGGTTTACCTTAATACTTTTGTTGTAGTTGCGGATGCTTGCAATAGAGGTTAATCATAAGTGGGATGCTTGTTCAAGTAAGAACAGCACCCAAGCACCGGTCCACCCACATGTCAAATTATCAAAGTACCGAACGCGAATCATATGAACGTGATGAAAACTAGTTTGACGATATTCCCATGTGTCCTCGGGAGCGCTTTTCCTTATATAAGAGTTTGTCCAGGCTTGTCCTTTGCTACAAAAAGGATTGGGCCACCTTGCTGCACTTTATTTACTTTTGTTACTTGTTGCTCGTTACAAATTATCTCATCACAAAACTATCTGTTACCACTTATTTCAGTACTTGCAGAGAATACCTTGCTAAAAACCGTTTATCATTTCCTTCTGCTCCTCGTTGGGTTCGACACTCTTACTTATCGAAAGGACTACGATAGATCCCCTATACTTGTGGGTCATCACCCTTGGGTGGAGGAGGATCCCCTAGGATTTCAACAGGCAAATTGTGTTTTAGAATAGGTTCCTGTTTAAAGAATACTTCATCTATTTCCCTTCTTTCATTCATAAACATATCATTTTCATGGTCTAGAAAATATTGCTCTGAAGGATCACTAGGAGGTACGGCAATAGAAGCAAACCAATAATTTCATCCTTACTAGGTAATTCTTCTTCACGGTGTTGTCTACTAAATTTAGAGAAATTAAATTCATAAGACATATCATCTAAACCTATAGTAACAACATCCTTTTTGCAATCTATCTTAGCATTAACAGTGTTTAAGAAGGGTCTACCAAATATAATGGGACAAAAGCTATCTTGTGGGGAACCAAGAACAAGAAAATCAGCTGGATATTTAGTTTTCCCACACAAGACTTCAACATCTCTAACAATTCCCATTGGTGAAATAGTATCTCTATTGGCAAGTTTAATTGTGATATCAATATCTTCTATCTCAATAGGTGCAATATCATGCATAATTTCTTTGTATAAGTCGTAAGGTATTGCACTAGCACTAGCACCCATATCACATAAGCCAAGATAACAATGATCTCCTATTTTAACAGAAATAACAGGCATTCCTACCACAGGTCTGTTTTTATCTTTAGCACAAGGTTTAGTAATTCTAGCAGTTTCATCACAGAAATAAATAACATGCCCATCAATATTATCAGCCAAGAGATCTTTCACAATAGCAATATTAGGTTCAACTTTAACTTGCTCAGGAGGTGTATAAGTTTTAATATTGCTTTTACGAACCATAGTTGAAGCTTTAGCATGATCCTTTATCCTAATAGGGAAAGGTGGTTTCTCAACATAAGAAGTAGGAACAATAGGATCATTATAAGTGATAGTCTTTTATTCAACTTTAATAGGTGCAACTATTTTTACTTCTATGGGAGGATGATATTTAAACCACTTCTCCTTGGGGAGATCAACATAAGTAGCAAAAGATTCACAGAAAGAAGCTACTATCTCAGAGTCAAGTCCATATTTAGTGCCAAATTTACGGAAAACATCGGTATCCATAAAAGATTTAACACAATCAAACTTAGGTGTCATACCTGACTCCTTACCTTCGTCGAGGTCCCAATCTTCAGAGTTGCATTTAATTCTTTCCAATAAATTTCATTTGAATTCAATAGTCTTCGTCAGAAAAGAGCCAGCACAAGGAGTATCGAGCATGGTGCGATTGTTATCAGAAAGCCGAGCATATACATTTTGAATAATCATTTCTCTTGAGAGCTCATGATTGGGGCATGAATATAACATTGATTTAAGCCTCCCCAATCTTGAGCGATGCTTTCTCCTTCGCGAGGCCAAAAATTATATATATAATTGCGATCACGATGAACAAGATGCATAGGATAAAACTTCTGATGAAATTCCAATTTCAATCGTTTGTAGTTCCATGACCCCGTATCATCACATAGCCTATACCATGTCACTGCATCTTCCTTCAAAGATAAAGGGAAGACCTTCTTCTTAACAACATCTTCAGGTACACCTGCAAGCTTAAATAATCCACAAACTTCATCAACATATATTAGGTGCTCATCAGGATGCATTGTTCCGTCTCCTGCAAAAGGATTAGCTAGCAGTTTTTCTAACATACCCGAAGGAATTTCAAAGCAGACATTTTCATTTTCATTTTCAGTAGGTTCAGTAGGTTGAGGAGCAACTCTTTGCTCTACTGGTCGGGGTGAAGATACCCCGAACAAGCCCCTCAGAGGATTACTTTCCGTAGTAACAAGTGACAGTAAATTTCAGCACACTATATAAATTTTTCCTTACTAAATTCCACCTACCAAAGGCGCTTCACTCCCCGGAAACGGCGCTAGAAAAGAGTCTTGATGACCCACAAGTATAGGGGATCTATGGTAGTCCTTTCGATAAGTAAGAGTGTCGAACCCAACGAGGAGCATAAGGAAATGATAAGCGGTTTCCAGCAAGGTATTCTCTGCAAGTACTGAAATAAGTGGTAACAGATAGTTTTGTGATAGGATAATTTGTAACGAGCAACAAGTAACAAAAGTAAATAAAGTGCAGCAAGATGGCCCAATCCTTTCTGTAGCAAAGGAAAAGCCTGGGCAAACTCTTATATAGAGAAAAGCGCTCCCGAGGACACATGGGAATATCGTCAAGCTAGGTTTCATCACGCTCATATGATTCGCGTTCGGTACTTTGATAATTTGGTATGTGGGTGGACCGGTGCTTGGGTACTGTCCTTACTTGGACAAGCATACCACTTATGATTAACCTCTTTTGCAAGCATCCGCAACTACAACAAAAGTATTAAGGTAAACCTAAACATAGCATGGAACATATGGATCCAAATCAGCCCCTTACGAAGCAACGCATAAACTAGGGTTTAAGCTTCTGTCACTCTAGCAACCCATCATCTACTTATACCTTCCCAATTCCTTCCTCTAGGCCCAAAGTATGGTGAAGTGTTATGTAGTCGACGTTCACATAACACCACTAGAGGAGAGACAACATACATCTCATCAAAATATCGAACGAATAGCAAATTCACATGACTACTAATAGAAATACTTCTCCCATGTCCTCAGGAACAAACGTAACTACTCACAAAGCATATTCATGTTCATAATCAGAGGGGTATTAATATGCATATAGGATCTAAACATATGATCTTCCACCAAATAAACCAACTAGCATCAACTACAAGGAGTAATTAACACTACTAGCAACCCACAGGTACCAATCTCGGACTTGGAAACAAGAATTGGATACAAGAGATGAACTAGGGTTTTGAGAGGAGATGGTGCTGGTGAAGATGTTGATGGGGATTGCCCTCTCCCAATGAGAGGAGCATTGGTGATGACGATGGTGACGATTTCCCCCTCCCGGAGGGAAGTTTCCTCGGCAGAACAGCTCTGCCAGAGCCCTAGATTGGTTCCGCCAAGGTTCAGCCTCGTGGCGGCAGAGTTTCGTTCGAGAAGATGGCTTATGATTTTTCCTCATCGAAAGACTTCATATAGGAGAAGATGGTCATCGGAGGGCCACCAGGGGGCCCATGAGGTAGGGGGCGCACCCAGGGGGGTAGGGCGCGCCCCCACCCTCGTGGGCAGGGTGTGCCCCCTGGTGAACTTCTTGCGCTCAGTATTTTTTATATATTCTGAAATTGGCTTCCGTGAAGTTTCAGGACTTTTGGAGCTATGCAGAATAGGTCTCTAATATTTGCTCCTTTTCCAGCCCAGAATCCCAGCTGCCGGCATTCTCCCTCTTTATGTAAACCTTGTAAAATAAGAGAGAATAGGCATAAGTATTGTGACATAATGTATAATAACAGCCCATAATGCAACAAATATCGATATAAAAGCATGATGCAAAATGGACGTATGATTTACTATGTTTTTTGCTTCTTTCCGGCTTGCTTCTCTCGTTAGCTTCGGTTTCGGTCCGGAGTTGTGAGTATCCGTTCAACTCCGTCCATTTGTCTTCTTCATGGACTCGTTCTTCTTCCTTGCGGGATCTCAGGCAAGATGACCATACCCTCGAAATCACTTCTATATTTGCTTGCTAGTTGTTCGCTCTATCGCTATGTCGCGCTACCTACCACATGTTATATCAAGCCTCCCAAATTGCCATGATAGCCTCTAACCTTTGTCAACCATCCTAGCAAACCGTTGCTTGGCTATGTTACTGCTTTTGCTCAGCCCCTCTTATAGTGTTGCTAGTTGCAGGTGAAGCTTAAGTTTGTTTCATGTTGGAACATGGTTATGTTGGGATATCACAATATCTCTTATTTTAATAATGCATCCATATACTTGGTAATGGGTGGAAGCTCGGCCTTATGCCTAGTGTTTTGTTCCACTCTTGCCGCCCTAGTTTCCCTCATACCGGTGTTATGTTCCTTGATTTTGTGTTCCTAACGCGGTTGGGTGTTATGGGAACCCCTTGATAGTTCGCTTTGAATAAAACTCCTCCAACAAGGCCCAACCTTGGTTTTACATTTTCCTAACAACCTATTACCCTTCCCTTGGGTCGGCCAACCCGAGGGTCATCTTTATTTTAACCCCCCCGGGCCAGTGCTTCTCTAAGTGTTGGTCCAAACCGAGTAGACTGCGGGGCCACCTCGGGGAAACTTGAGGTTTGGTTTTACTCGTAGGATGTCTCATCCGGTGTTGCCCTGAGAACGAGATATGTGCAGCTCCTATCGGGATTGTTGGCACATCGGGCGGCTTTGCTGGTCTTGTTTTACCATTGTCGAAATGTCTCGTAGCCAGGATTCCGAGACTTATCGGGTCTTCCCAGGAGAAGGAATATCCTTCGTTGACCGTGAGAGCTTGTGATGGGCTAAGTTGGAACACCCCTGTAGGGTATAAAATTTCGAGAGCCGTGCCCGCGGTTATGTGGCAGATGGGAATTTGTTAATGTCCAGTTGTAGAAAACTTGACACTTAACTTAATTAAAATGACCCAACCGCGTGTGTAGCCGTGATGGTCTCTTTGCGGCGGAGTCCGGGAAGTGAACACGGTTCTTGTGTTATGTTTGAACATAAGTAGTTTCAAGATCACTTCTTGATCACTTCTAGTTTCACGACCATTGGGTTGCTTCTCTTCTTGCTCTTATTTGCATATGTTAGCCACCATATATGCTTAGTGCTTGCTGCAGCTCCACCTCACTACCCTTTCCTACCCATAAGCTTAAATAGTCTTGATCTCGCGGGTGTGAGATTGCTGAGTCCTCGTGACTCACAGATACTTCCAAACAGTTGCAGGTGCCGTGATACCAGTGCAGATGACGCAACTGAGCTCAAGTGGGAGCTCGATGAAGATGTTGGTTGTTGTTTTTTTGTTTCCTTTTGATCAATAGTGGAGCCTAGTTGGGACGATCGAGGATCTAGCATTTGGGGTTGTCTTCTTTTATTCTGGTTCCGTAGTCGGACCTTGATTGTATTCTGGATGATGTATGTTTAACTTGTATTTGTGTGAAGTGGTGATTGTAAGCCAACTCTTTATCCCTTTCTTATTCAGTACGTGGGATTGTGTGAAGATTACCCCTCTTGCGACAAACCTACCATGCGGCTATGCCTCTAAGCCGTGCCCCGACACGTGGGAGATATAGCCACATTGTGGGTGTTACAAGTTGGTAGCAAAGCCTTCCCCGACTTAGGAGCCCCCTGCTTGATCGAATCGCGGGCGTTGTTTAGTCTAGAACAAAATGTTTTGAGTCTTAGGATTTTATATATCGGAGAGTAGAATTCTTTTTAATCCTCAGTCTCTTCGTCGCTTTGGTGGGGCCTCCTGACGTAGAAGTTTTGACTCTTCTCTCCTCAAATTTCATGATTTTTTTAGGATCACGCGGGTATCTTGGAATCGTTTCGATAGTCTTGTGACGAGAACGTTGTTCTTGGTGCCTCTTGACATTTAGGGGTTGTGGCAGTGTCCCGGGGAGTTGAGCTCCGAGGTGTTGTTGTCACAATTTTATTGTTGTAGTTCTGGAATACCTGAGTTTCACCGGCATCGAAAATCTCTTTTATGGAGTTGTTGGTGAGATAACCTCGATGCCACCCAGTACTGGGGCGGCAATTCGGGAGTATTGCCATAACTCGTATAACAGATGCTTTTTCAAAGGTTGAGGTACACGATTTCCGAAGGTTTCTTGGTTATGTGTTGAAGGATGGATGCAGCTGGATGTAGGAATTGTTAGTTTGGGTGAGATATTATACTTCCCCTGTATCCCCAACACCTGATTGCATAACCAGAAAGTTTTGGGTGTTTATAAGTGGGAATTCAAGTAGCTCCTAGGATATCTTTCCAACAGATGCATGATATGAAATTGGGGTTCAATGTCTAGTGGTCCGCCTATCCATGGTTGGTTTTACAGTGGTCTCGTTGTGTCTTAAAGAGTCCTTGGCTATGCTGAATCGGGGACGCTTCGTATGTCATGCGCACTGCCTTGTACATGATGGTGATGTATGATCGAGCCCGTGTGGGCCCCACCACGAAAACTTCGGACGAAATCTCTATCATATGTTTGTTCAGGCTTATTTTCTAAGCCAATCCTTTGTTTTGTTTTTAGTTGTGGTATTTGAGTTGCTTCAATGTCAAGTGTTGATTCCATACCTTTTGTAAGCAGTGTTCTCATATTCCTATGTGAATACTAATATTTCATGATAATCGAGATTGTCATGTCAATCCTTTTCAACCGACGTGTTTCTCTTCAAGTGGATCCGATCATTTCAACATCCGCAAGATCACCTCTCGGTTTTTCCCAATGTTGTCCGTTTCATCTGTCCCCAAGTTGCCTTTGTTTTCCCGCCCACCCACCCTTTTTTCTTCGAGGACTTAGATTTCTTAATCAAATATCCATCTTATTGATGGGAAGTCTCTCCATTCTTTTCTTTCAACGTTCTTATCCGGTGATTATCAGGAAGATGCTAAGGAAGCTTCAAGTTCATCATTCTTCATTCTCTTTTCTTGTCCGGTGGATTCAATTCAAGCTTTCGGTGTTGATCATATTGTTTTCCTTATTTCAAATGTTTTCTCATGCCGGTGCACACCCCTAATCATTCACCTCTCGCTATTCATTTGTTCCAGAGAGTTGTAGATATCTCAGAAGATTAAAGTTTCCATTCTCAATTCGTTCAAGCTCTTTTGAGGATGTTATCTCATTCAAGCCATTTAATTCAACCGGCGCAATCTCTCTTAAGTTGTTCAACGGTGTATCTTTTGAGTGGGCCCTAACCCACATGTCTTTTCCTAGGATCTTACCTGACTCTTCTACTTTTCCCGGAGCTTCTCTTAAATTCCTTTCAAAGTTGACGTAAGAATGATTTATCATCAGTCATATGTCTTTCTCCAAACATCTTTCAAATTCTTTCATCGTTGGCTCAACCTCTTCGCTTTTGATTCTCCCGGAGTGTCTAAACAATTCTTAGTGGTGGTTCTCGTCATCTTTCTCAACATTTGAAGTCCGAAGAAGAGTTTTTCCTCCAAATCTTATCCGTTCTCTCAGAGATGCGTAGTTCAAGCTTGCTACCATCCTCTCATAATTATTTTTGATTGGGAGAATTCTTTTCACCCATCCGGAGCAATTCAAGATTCTTTTCAGTTTGATTCTTCGAAGGCCATCATTTCGGGTTTATTCATTCTCAGCTTTCAGCTCTCGTTCTCCAAATCTTACCGGTGCATCGTTCAAGTGTTCTCTAATCAGCTCGAGATCTCTTCGTCTCATGTTTCTAAATTCCCTCAAGTATCTTCATTCGTTCTCTAATTCTCTCCGGTGTTTCTTTATCTTTTCTTTATTCATTTTCAATTCTTATGGTGGTTCGTTCAAGATTTCTATTCCTTCTTTATCATATCAACTTATTCGTTGGTTAAATCCTATCGGTCGTCCATTGAGTTTATGCTATATCTCTCTTAATCCTTTCAACAAGAATAAGTAGTATGCCAAATCCATTGCTTGCCATCAATTTAAAATGGTGAAGGATAAGCATAATGTAATTCTTATTCTTGTTTCATCGAGTAAATTCAATTCCTTATTCCGGAGGCTCATCAAATTCTCGGTTTCAATTGTTTCATCTTTTCTTTTGCCAGAGTTCCAAGCTCTCTCAATTATATCGTCGCGAAGATCCATCTAAATCATTACAAGGCTTCACCTTATGTTCTCAACTTCTCTTTCTTTTTATCATCCTTTTATTACCGGAGTTCTTTTCAACTTTCCTTTCGTTTGATCGTTCTTTTATTATTGGAGTGCTCACGAAGGCTCAACATGGTGGTTCGTCAAGGATTCTTTTCATTCTTCATTTGTTCTTTAAGTTTTCTCTTGAAGTTAAGATCCACCAAGCTACACTCTCAAAAAAATATGGTGCTCAACACATGTCTTGTTTTGAGGAGTTCAAGCATTCTTCATTGCATTCCGAAGTGCAATTCTTTCATATCTCATATTTTGAGGTGGTGTTATGTCATTCTTGACAATTTCCCTTCGTGTTTTATGATTCACAAGTTGTCCGGAATGACATATTTTTAACCCATCATTTTCAATTCATTCATGAGATCCTTTGAAACCCATCAATCTCTTCATTGGAGTTATCTTGGGTTATATTTCACCTAAAGCTTTCCCTAAGGAATGCAGCTATTTGCGGTGATTATCAATGATCCAAGTTATCTCTCTATCATCTTGGAGGAAGAAGTTTCATCTCCTTGTTGACCTCAATCCAATCAACTGTTTCCGTTAGTGGCTGATTGTCACCTCATAACTTTGAGAAGTTTTCCATAAGCCCACAACATGCTTACTCTTTTCGTTGTCGGTTTTTTCCAACAACTCCACTCAATCCTTCTTTCTAAGGATTCCTTCAAATTTAATTGTGGTAGAAGATATGATTTTCTTCTCAATTCTTTTCTTTCCAATGGTCCAACTTCTATTCCTTCGTTCCGGAGGCATTGTGATGTTGCTCTCTTCACTCATCATCTCGGATTGTGAGGACCATGTTCTTTTCGTGCTTATCCATTTAACCAGAGTGTCGTGCCCTCCTTTCAAGTTCTTCCCATTCTGTCAAGTTTTACCTCCCTTCTCAACTAGAGTGCCGTCTGAAATCTTTCTTACCCCTTGTGCCATTCTTTCAATAGTTCCGGAGGTAGTGTGTTGTTGATTTCATCAAGTATCCTCTCATCTTGTCAAGCTCATATTCTTTACCTTCCATTTCCAACCGGAGTGTTGTCGTAATTTATCCTTATCGTTCCTTGTACATCTCGTTTCTACCGGAGTGCTTGCATGTACTTCTTGTCCATTGGAACCCTTCTTCTTATGTCTTTCAACCTGCAAGGTTCCCGTATTGTTCCTTGTTCCTCTTTTCTAACGGAGTGCTTTCAACTTTGTTCATCTTGGTTGTATTCTTTCTTTCAATTTGTTCAACCTCTCAAGGTTCGTGGTTGCACTCGTTTGTCAAAGAAGCAACTTAGTTTTACCTCTTCTCATCCTCTTCCGTTTCCCTCCGGTGCTATCCTAGATCTCGGGATGAGATCCTCTTGTAGTGGTGGAGTGTTGTAACGCCCCGAGACCGTTGCGCCAGGTGTCTTCCAGTTATTCGCCATCGTTGCCATGTCATTCGCTTGCGTGTTTCATCTTGCCATGTCATCATGTGCATTGCATCATCATGTTTTCAAAACTTGCATCCGTCCGGATCTCTCAGTTCTTTCCGTTGTCCGCTCTGAGCCCAGACACACTTGCACGCGCCCGCGACATGTCCAAAATATTATTTTATAAGTGGTTGGAAGATGTTCTCGGAATGGGATGAAAGTTGGAGTGTGGTGTTGTTATGTTGTTAGTAGGTCGCCTGCCAAGTTTCATCGCATTCGGAGTCCGTTTGACGCCCCAACGCATAACTATAGCGGCAGTATAACCAGTCTATTGTCGGACGTTTTCGGTCTCCGAAATCTTCTGCAGGGCATATCTCTCTTCTCTCCCGCAGCCCTCGGCCTTCTACATAGTCACAATCAGCCCACCTACAGCCCACTAAACCCACCCTTCGACTGGAACCGTCGGATCGCAATCGGAGGCTTCGAAACGTTCCAAAATCCCCCTAACCCTAAACCTGCGCTATATAACACCCCCTCCTTTCCATTTTTGGCAGCAGACAAGTCCCTCCTCAAAATCAGCGCCGCCGCCCTCGTTTTCCGCACCAGCCAAACCCCTCTCCACCACTTGTTGCTGCTCCACACGCCAGCGCCGCCACCAGCTCCTGCGCGCAGCCAATCAGAGGGCTCCACGCGCATCCCTGCGCGTCCCCACCGCCATGGCCCTGCTGGCCCGCATCCGACCCGCCGCTACCGCCCTGGGCCCAATCGTCTCGTGCCTCCCACTCCCTCACACCCGATCTGGATCGAGGGGAGGATCCCCTCGACCCCGACCCCCATGTCTGCTCCTTCCACGTCGACTCGGCAGAGTCGCCAGCGACGACCACCTCCAGGCCAGTACCCCGCCTTCCTTCTCCTTCTCACAAGCTTCCTCCGGTCTCTCAAATCTCCCTTACCTTCTGCAGGAGCTCGTCAGCCACCGCCATGGTCAAATGTCGCCCGGAGCTCCACATCGCCATCGCTGTTGGTCGGATCCAGCCCCCAGTGAACGGATACATCCTTCCCCGTCGCCTCGCGGCCGCCCTCGCCCGAATTTGCCCGTCCGCTGTGCCACCGGTGCCGTCCGCCGCCAAGTCCGGTGAGCTCCACCTCCACAAGACCTCCTCGATGCACCCATGCTCGGGGTCGATGGACCCCTCGTCCCGCTCGTTGCGCGTTGACCGTGCCTCGCCAACCGCGTGGGCTGCAGCCCCATCGGCCTACCTCTCCATTGACCGGGCCAGGCCCAGTGTGAGCACACCCCAGAGCCCTCCTCTTGTTTTTTTCGTCCACCTGTTAGGCCAGCCTGTTGATTCGGCCCGTGTCGTTTTTTCCTGTTCCAGCGAATCTAGACTTTATTCCAGAGACAACAGTTTTGCAGAAAAACCCTCCTAGTTCATGCATTTAATTACTCCACAACCGTGCATCGGAATTAAACAAACTTAATATGTAATGTGCTTAGAATTTGGTGTAGTTTAATAATTTCCAACTTTCATGCATGTTTAAAATGTTTAAACTATTGTTTGCATTAATTTGCTTAAATGCCATGTTAAAATGATTTAATTCATAACTAAATAATCGTAGATCCAAACTTAACAAACTTGATATGTAAATGGGATAGAAAAATGCCTAGTTTAACATGTTGCACTCATCTTGCATGTTTAACAACTCCAAAATATGGTTTAGGGCAGAACAGTACCAAATTCATAATATGCATATGGGTTTTTTCTAGAATTGTTGTTTGTTATTTCCGGCCTCATTTAAACTTTCCTAAATAGTTAGTTTATATAGGTTTCACCTCTTGCCTTGTTTAAAAACATTTAATATTGTTGGGTACATAACCGAGTGTAACACCCACAATGCGTCTATATCTCCCACGTGTCGGGGCACGACTTAGATGCATAGCCGCGTGGTAGGTTTGTCGCAAGAGGGGTAATCTTCACACAATCCCATGTACTTAATAAGAAAGGGATAAAGAGTTGGCTTACAATCGCCACTTCACACAAGTACAAGTTAAACATACATCATCCAGAATATAATCAAGGTCCGACTACGAAACCAAAATAAAAGAAGACAACCCCAAATGCTAGATCCCCGATCGTCCCAACTGGGCTCCACTACTGATCAACAGGAAACGAAACAAAACAATGATCAAAATCTTCATCGAGCTCCCACTTGAGCTAGGTTGCGTCACTTGCACTGGTATCATTGGCACCTGCAACTGTTTGGAAGTATCTGTGAGCCACGAGGACTCAACAATCTCACACCCGCGAGATCAAGACTATTTAAGCTTAAGGGAAGGAAAGGGGTAGTGAGGTGGAGCTGCAGCAAGCACTAGCATATATGGTGGCTAACTTACGCAAAAGAGAGCGAGAAGAGAAGCAAAGCACGGTCAAGAAGCTAAAAGTGATCAAGAAGTGATCCTGAAACTACTTACACACAAGCATAACACAAGAACCGTGTTCACTTCCGGACTCCGCTGAGAAGAGACCATCACGGCTACACACGCGGTTGATTCATTTTAGTTAAGTTAAGTGTCAAGTTATCTACAACTGTACATTAACAAATTCCCATCTGCCACATAACCGCGGGCACGGCTTTCAAAAGTTCAAACCCTGCAGGGGTGTCCCAACTTAGCCCATCACTAGCTCTCACATTCAATGAAGGATATTCCTTCTCCCAGGAAGACCCGATCAGTCTCGGAATCCCGGTTACAAGACATTTCGACAATGGTAAAACAAGACCAACAAAGCCGCCCGATGTGCTGACATCCTGATAGGAGCTGCACATTCTCGTTCTTAGGGCAACACCGGATGAGCAATCCGTACAACTAAAACCAGCCCTCAAGTTTCTCTGAGGTGGCGCTGCAAGGGGCTCTAGTTCGGACCAACACTTAGAGAAGCACTGGCCCGGGGGGGGGGGGTTAAAATAAAGATGACCCTTGGGTTAATTACTCCCAAGGGAAAGGTATAGGTTGTTAGGAAAATGTAAAACCAAGGTTGGGCCTTGCTGGAGGAGTTTTATTCAAAGCAAACTGTCAAGGGGTTCCCATAACACCCAACCGCGCTAGGAACACAAAATCAAGGAACATGACACCGGTATGACGGAAACTAGGGCGGCAAGAGTGGAACAAAACACCAGGCATAAGGCAGAGCCTTCCACCCTTTACCAAGTATATAGATGCATTAATTAAATAAGAGATATTATGATATCCCAACAATATCCATGTTCCAACAAGGAACAAGCTTCAGCTTCACCTGCAACTAACAACGCTATAAGAGGGGCTGAGCAAAAGTGGTAACATAGCCAAACAACGGTTTGCTAGGAAGGTGGGTTAGAGGCTTGACATTGCAATATGGGAGGCATGATATAGCAAGTGGTAGGTAGCGCGGCATAGCAATAGAGCGAACAACTAGCAAGCAAAGATTGAAGTGATTTCGAGGGTATGGTCATCTTGCCTGAGATCCCGCAAGGGAGAAGAACGAGTCCATGAAGAAGACAAACGGATGTAGTCGAACGGATCTCCCAACTCCAGAACGAAACCGAAGCTAACGAGAGAAGCAACCCGGAAAGAAGCAAACAACATAGTAAACAACCACCACATAAACATGGCATGATGCACAACCAAGTATGATGCATGTCTGGTTTAAAGAGGCATGGCATGGCAAAGTGCACAAACAATACTACAAATTAAGTGGAGCTCAATATGCAACGAGTTGCATATTGACGAAACACCACATGACTTATTTAGTTCGATCTCATTTATGTACCCAACAATATTAAATGTTGATTAACACGGCAAGAGGTGAAGCATATGAAAACTACTTATCTAGACAAGTTTAAATGAGGCCGGAACAACAAACGACAATTCCGGAAAATCCCCATATGCATATTATGAATTTGGTACTGTTTTGCCTAAAACATATTTTAGAGTTGTTAAACATGCAACGTGATGCCATCATGTTAAATTATGCATTTTCTACCCCATTTACATATAAAGTTTATTAAATTTGGAGCTACGGTTATTTAGTTATGAAATAAAACATTTTAGCATGGCATTATAACAAAACAATGCAAACAACAAGTTTAAACATTGTTAACATGGATGAAAGTTCTAAATTATTAATCTACACAAAATTCTAAGAAAGTTTCATATTTGGAGTTTTTACATATGATGCATAGTTCAAGAGTTATTAAATGCATGAAGTTTAGGGTCCAAACTGTAAATATGAAGTGCATTGGTTAATTAGGAAATTCGCTGATAGGAAAAAAACAGATGCGGGCCGAAACTGCTAGCCCACGAGAAGGAAAAAAAGGCGCTCGGGGGGTGGCCTCACATTAGGCCTGGCTCGGTCGGAAGGCAGGCTGCAGGAGGGACGTTGGGCCCTGGCGACTCGAGAAGCAGGGCGCGCGGTCAACACGCAGCGATATAGGGGGGGTCGAGGCGCTCGTTCTCCTTTGCAACTGCTTCGATGCAGAGGACCCCGGCGATGCAGGAGGCCACGGCAGCGAGACTTGGCGGCGGCTGGGACGGCGCGAGACAGGAAGGAGAGGGCACACGGCGTTCTCCGGCGAGGTGGCGCGCGGGCGGAGCTGGAGGCCATGGTGGCGGCGTCCTGGTTCAGAGAGAGAGATGTGAGAGGAGGGAGCAACAGGGAGAGATGGAGGGAAGGAGAGCAGCGTCAGGGCTCATCTACTCGTCGGGGATGCGGGAGCTGCTCCTGCTGCCGGCGGCAGGGACGAGGCAGAGGAGGCGGGGAGGGACTCCAAGCTCCTGGTGCTCGCTGGAGATCGAAGCAGCAGGGACGAGCTGCTCGTGATCCCCTCGGGGTCGAGCAGAGGAAGGGGCCTCGGCGCCTGTGGGCACAGGGACGAGGAGGCGGGCACACGCGGGAGGATGTGGACGGGAACCCAATATAAACAACCCACTCGCAGTTGTACCCAATATAAACAACCCAATCTCCATTTGCGCCTGCCCAAGCCTTGCCCTCAAGCGATGGCATCTTAACATCATACGTATCATTATCAAGCGGCATCAACTTGCACAAGGCGAGGCTTCCCTCGTCCCCACGCCAGTCAGCAGGGTCACGATGAAGAAGATAGGGGAGATCAAACCGCTCCTGGACCCTTGGGTTCCTTGTAATGATGTTATTAGTCGAGTCGAGAATGGTCTTGAACGAACCTGCCATGCTAGCCGAGGTGTTGACGTCGCATCGATCAATGAGTTCCTCCACCATGTCATCTTTCAGATCGGGGCAAGAATAATGTGGTCGTTTCCGGCCTGTTCCCTCCATGGAGAAGACAATCGAACAATGGTAGAAGGAAAGGGTGAAGGCAAATGGAGGAGGGAGGAAGAGCGTGCGATAGCAGTTCCAAATTGAGAGGGAAAGGCGAAGAGTTGGTGGACGGTTGCTAGTTTGCCATGGTTCCCAAAGAGGCGCCCCGGCCTACATGTCCGTTCGAAAATTGTACAAAAGGACTCGCCGTCGTCTCACTGACATGTTTGAACGGGACCACATGTCAACGAAACATGGTGTGTAATTTCTCGCGCAAAATGCGATCTGGCCGCGTTGGCCCGAGGTGCCGCATTAGTTATCGACCTTTATTTTTTTAACATACAATCTGAGTGGATAGCTCCTGTGGTCATCACACGTGAGCGGATATATAGGTGGGCTAGGTGGGCAGGCGGCAACAATCTAAGTGCTAAAAGAGTTGATCCAATGCTTGGTTTTGTTTGGATTTTCTAACTATGACCATTGTATAGAGTGAATGAATGGCTTACGTTCAAAGTTATTCTCATACTATAGAATGGTATAGGAACATGGAGAGATTTGGTTGATTTTATATCATTGAATAATATAAAATATTATGAGTGCAGACGTTCCACCGTGAGGTTTGTTGCTCCTTCTCGGTCATCAGGAATCTATGTTCTTCCATTCTTTCGTTTAAGACATGAGCTTTGTTCATCCTTTTTCTCGACACGCGGGACAGCTATATGCCTCCATTTTTAAAATCATACTATATGCCTCCATGACACACGGGACATCTAGCATCTAGGTGGCGTGTCATGCAAGAAAATGGAGATATGCAGTGCGTAAGTGAGTCGTGCACTTCGATGGCACCTACTACTACGCAATATTTTTTCTGCTCGATGGCATGTGAATAGTGCACGTACTCAATGACAGAGCACAGGATGGTAGCCATGGACATGGTCGGCCCTTTTTGAAGAGAGTACTAATAAATGTACGTAACTTTGATGTGTCCCGTCAACTCGCAGAACGACGAGAAGCTTGCTTACTACGCCTTCTCCCTCGCCAACGCGTGCGCAGTGGCTCGCAACACGAGGAGAAACTTTTGCTTACAAGTGGTGGATGTGCAACAGTTCATTTGGTGTCAGATTGCCAGAAGTACTACTGTAGTACCATCATTATTGTTCGACTTCTGGAAGAGGAGAAGAGCCCAGTGCAAGGTCACCTACTAACCTAGTACAGTACTACTATAGCCAAAGCTGTCCCACCTTTTTAGAGCATGGTTAACTAATATAGGCGGCTCTTGCAGCGGAACATCATTTAGAGCAAGTGCTCTCTTTGTAGGAACAAAGGAAGTGAAACAAAAGTTGGAGTGGTTGCTAGATTGCCAATTAAAACATGATTACATAGGGGGAAAATCCTATAGCATTCTATCCTATGAGTCAAATGACCAATGTAGGAAAATTATGAGGGGGGTCTCTCCAACAGTGTTCCTCGGCTCGCACCTAGCATCACTGTGGTCGAACTTGGAGTCATTCATCTGGTACACATGGCACCTCAGATCTGGACACAAGGTGACGTGACCTCTCACTTCGTCCGCCATTCGAAGCGGCGCGCCGGTGGAGGGATAGCATACTCCAATATTAGGTTGGCTCTATGTGATGTGGCAACTTCATATACTAACCGGATGCTGGCTATACTACTACGGTACTCACACTCCAAGAAGTGACTCGAAAACCATTCATAAATTGAGTCTATGACATGCATTTGCAAATGTACCATTCATTACATACAACAAGTCATCAACACACAACGACAACGAGGATACATGTTGGATTATAGATTATTTCCAACAAAACATTATAGTAAATACCGAAGTTTTCATCACACAACAAATAACAAGCAATGAAATGAACTTCAACTCAACCAATCCTCGGTGTTGGAAACGCTTGCTTTGAACCATAGGTGCTCTGGGAAGGGCCAACTATTGTCAATATCAAGAGCAAGGCATGACTGATCATACAGGCTGAAGCGGCATATATCAGGACTAGGGTAGGGAACCACCGCAATGTCCGAGATATAGATACAGTTGCTTCTCATAAATGGTAGTAACGTTGTGTCAATATAAGCTGGATCGCCTTTCACCATCATTGGATAGTTTGGTCCAAGGAAGAGCGAGTTTTGTCCAAGACTATCAATACTGTACTAGGGAGAAGGTGTTGGCGCTAGCACACTAGTATCCATCCCGAATACCCTGCAACGGGTGTTGGAATAGATCCGGAGAGGGAGACCATGGGAGACAACACGTGCTCCCTCAGAGTAACAATATCATTGCACTGTATACAAATAAGAAGAGGTGATCCATTGGAATTAGTTGCCATGCGCCACTGAGTATATAAGTTTTGCTCGTCCTCATGCTCGTGATCATCACCATCGTCATCTCCCCCTTGGTTATAAAATTTTTCAAGTATAGGTGGTGGAATGTTCACAGGACCTTGGAAACACAAGAAGGTTAATTAGTAAAGGGAAACTTGCTAACCCGCATTAATGTGGATGAAACAATTATAATTACGGTGGAGGACAAACGTACCGAGTGGTGGCAGCAAACACAAGATCCTCGTATTCAATTGCATCACAACACTCATCCGTGTACAAAAACTGATTTTTGAGCAATATCCATGGACAAACCGTGGAATCAGTAACGACGGCAACAAGCTTGTCAAAGATAGCAACAACTTCATAGTTCTTGTAATTCCAAGAGTAGTTGGGAACTCGACAAATTGCTATCTTCCGTAGATGACAGCCACCATCATCGTATTTGAATGTATGTAGATCATCTATGTGCTCAACCTCAGGGCACTCTGAGATTTTTGGAAGTGGAATCCGCTGACGAGTGTACACATTCACAAGTTCCCACTCGTAATTGTACCCAATATAAACAACCCAATCTCCATTTGCGCCAGCCCAAACCTTCCCTTAAGAAATGGCATCTTGACATCACACGTATCGTTATCAAGCGGCATCAACTCGCACAAGGCGAGGCCTCCATTGCCCACGCCCATGCGAATAGGCTTATAGCGAAGAAGATAAGGGAGATCAAACCGCTCCTGGACCCTTGGGTTCCTTGTAATGATGTTATTAGTTGGGTCGAGAATGGTTTTGAATGAACCTGCCATGCTAGCCGAGGTGATGATGTCGCACCGATCAATGAGTTCCTCCACCACATCATGTTTCAGATCGGGGCAAGAATAAAGGGGTCGTTTCTGGCTTGTTCCCTCCATGGAGAAGACGATCAAACAATGGCAGAAGGAAGGGTGAAGGCAAATGGAGGAGGGAGGAAGAGCGTGCGACATCAGTTCCAAATCGAGAGGGGAAGGCAAAGAGGCGGTGGATGGTTGCCACGATACACGAAGAGGCGCCCCGGCCTACATAGACGTCCGTTCAGAAATTGTACGAAAGGACTCACCGTCGTCTCACTTACATGTTGGAATGGGACCACATGTCAACAAAACATGGTGTGTCATTTCTCGTGCAAAATGCGATCTGGCCGCGTTGGCCCAAAGTGTTGCATTATTTCTCGACTTTATTTTTTTAATGGCGTGCCGTTCAGTTTTGAAGCATGACTAACTGGTACTGTATGCAGAGAAAATATAAACTACTCTACCACTACTCCACCTCTAGTACTAGTAGTATAAAAAAATATAGGCTGGAGCTTCAGCGCTTTCTTGCTAAGGGCTGCCCACTTGCTTCTCACACTATCACCCTCTCTCCAGATCTAAAAAAGATGGCCTCTCTCTCCCTCCTCACCGATGGTCATAGATCCGCCAGGGAAGAAAAGGACGTGTAGCATTGACGCACTCCTCATCGGCGTGCGAGGTCACGCACTGACGACAAGGCCGTCCTCTCAGACCTAGTGCCCGCACTGGATGGCCTCCGTCCCCAAGCTCACTGCCATAGTGTGTGCGGAGGACGACAACCACGAGCGAAGCCACTTCCCGCCGACCCTTAGGTATGCTCCCTCCTTTCGAACCATACCCTGTTCTATTGTCCCATCTGCCACGTCGCTGCATGTGGATATTTTTCCACCCCACCATCTTCCCAATTTGCTATCCTCTGCTCTACTGGTCACGCAAAGGAAAACCTTAATTTTCACTATTAAAGGAAACCCTACTTCATGCAGACTAATCCATGTCTGGGTTGAATAAGGACAGGAAGGGAGACTGTACTGTCCAAGAGAGTAGGCATCGAACACGCATCTAGGTTGAAAAGGGGAAAATCAGTAGATAAGGAACAAGTCTCGTGTCTCTTGGATGAAGAAGGGTAGAAAGGCATGACAACACAATAGATAATGACCAGGTCGATCGGTTTGTTGTTCTCACATAGGAAAAAAAGGTGGCTAAAGAGAACAAAAATGGGACGTAATCCACATATGCTGCCTGGATATTTGTTGCTCTGGGCAACCATACCTCCCTCACCACTCTATGCGTCCGTGGAGGTACATCGTACTGGTGCGCCCATTGTCTGAATGGGCCTCCCATGCTCTTATTGCCACTTTTTTGCTGTTAGTATAACGCCAGCAGTCAAGTCAAGCAATGCTACTGCTAAAGTGATGCCACATTTAACTAATTCTGCACTCAGTCCAATGCCACCGGTAAATTTAAGCAATGCCATTTAATGTCACTGGAATATTTAAGGGTTAGTTGTTGATTGCGGACGTATTAAAGATTTTTCAGCTAAGGCATTCTAATGCTGTCGCACAGCCAGTATACCAACGATGAATCTTGTTACTGAAGGAAATATGCCCTAGAGGCAATAATAAAGTTATAATTTATTTCCACATATCATGATAAATGTTTATTATTCTTCTAGAATTGTATTAACCAGAAAATTAGTACATGTGTGAATACATACACAAACAGAGTGTGACTAGTATGCCTCTACTTGACTAGCTCGTTAATCAAAGATGGTTATGTTTCCTAACCATAGACATGAGTTGTCATTTGATTAATGGGATCACATTATTAGGAGAATGATGTGATTGACTTGACCCATTCCGTTAGCTTAGCACTTGATTGTTTAATTTTTCTGCTATTGCTTTCTTCATGACTTATACATGTTTCTATGACTATGAGATTATGCAACTCCCGATTACAAGAGGAACACTTTGTGTGCTACCAAACGTCACAACATAACTAGGTGATTATAAAGGTGCTCTACAGGTGTTTCCGATGGTACTTGTTGAGTTGGCATAAATCAAGATTATGATTTGTCCAATGTTGGGGATATCGCTTATTGGGAACTTATCGGTCGACCCATGATAAGGGGTAAATCGGCCAGTTTATCGGCATATCGGCCGATTTATTGCCATATCGGCTGATTTATCGGCCGATTTATCTTACCGGTCTGACAGCGGTAAGCGATAAATCGGTCGATTTATCGGCATATCGGAAGATATCTTGAACAATGGATTTGTCACACCGATTGTCGAAGAGGTATCTCTGGGCCCACTCGGTAATGCACATCACTATAAGCCTTGCAAGCATTGTAACTAATGAGTTAGTTGTGGGATGATGTATTACGGAACGAGTAAAGAGACTTTCCGGTAATGAGATTGAACTAGGTATTGAGATACCGACGATCGAATCTCGGGCAAGTAACATACCGATGACAAAGGGAACTACGTATGTTGTTATGCGGTTTGACCGATAAAGATCTTCGTAGAATATGTGGGAGCCAATATGAGCATCCAGGTTCCGCTATTGGTTATTGACCGGAGATGTGTCTCGGTCATGTCTACATAGTTCTTGAACCCGTAGGGTCCGCACGCTTAAAGTTCGGTGACGATCGATATTATGAGTTTTTGTGTTTTGATGTACTGAAGGTAGTTCGGAGTCCCGGATATGATCACCGACATGACGAGGAGTCTCGAAATGGTTGAGACGTAAAGATCGATATATTGGACGACTATATTCGGACACCGGAAGTGTTCCGGGTGGTTTCGGAGAAAACCTGAGTGCCGGAGGGTTACCGGAACCCCCCGGGAGAAATAGTGGGCCTTATGGGCCTTAGTGGAGAGAGAGAGGGCAGGCCACGCGCCCTCCCCCTCTGGTCCGAATTGGACTAGGAGAGGGGGGGGGGCGCCCCCCCTTTCCTTCTCCCTCCCCCTTCGTTCCCCCTCCTAGTAGGAGTAGGAAAGAGGGGAGTCCTACTCGTACTAGGAGGACTCCTCCTCTTGGCGCGCCTACAAGGGCCGGCCGGCCTCCCCCTTTCTCCTTTATATACGGGGGCAGGCGGGCACCTCTAGACACAAGTTGATCTATTGATCTATTCTAGCCATGTGCGGTGCCCCCTCCACCATAATACACCTCGATTATATCATAGTGGTGCTTAGGCGAAGCCCTGCGTCGGTAGCATCATCATCACTGTCATCACGTCTCATGCTGACGAAACTCTCCCGTGAAGCTCTGCTGGATCAGAGTTCGTGGGACGTCATCGAGCTGAACGTGTGCTGAACTCGGAGGTGCCGTGCGTTCGGTACTTGGATCGGTCGGATCATGAAGACGTACGACTACATCAACCGCGTTGTGCTAACGCTTCCGCTTTCGGTCTACGAGGGTATGTGGACACACTCTCCCCTCTCGTTGCTATGCATCACCATGATCTTGTGTGTGCGTAGGAATTTTTTTGAAATTACTATGTTCCCCAATAGTGGTATCAGAGCCATGTTTATTCGTAGATGTTATCTGCACGAGTAGAACACAAGTGAGTTGTGGACGATACAAGTCATACTGCTTACCAGCATGTCACACTTTGGTTTGGCGGTATTGTTGGATGAAGCGGCCCAGACTGACATTACGCATACGCTTAGGCGAGACTGGTTCTACCGACGTGCTTTGCACACAGGTGGCTGGCGGGTGTCAGTTTCTCCAACTTTAGTTGAACCAAATATTGCTACGCCCGGTCCTTGAGAAGGTTAAAACAACACTAACTTGACAAACAATCGTTGTGGTTTTGATGCGTAGGTAACAACGGTTCTTGCTCAGCCCGTAGCAGCCATGTAAAACTTGCAACAACAAAGTAGAGGACGTCTAACTTGTTTTTGCAGGGCATGTTGTGATGTGATATGGTCAAGATATGATGCTATATTTTGTTGTATGAGATGATCATGTTTTGTTACCGAGTTATCGGCAACTGGCGGGAGCCATATGGTTGTCGCTTTATTGTATGCAATGCAATCACCCTATAATTGCTTTACTTTATCACTAAGCGGTAGCGATAGTCGTAGAAGCAATAGTTGGCGAGACGACAATGATGCTACGATGGAGATCAAGGTGTCGCGCGGGTGACAATGGTGATCATGACGGTGCTTCGGAGATGGAGATCACAAGCACAAGATGATGATGGCCATATCATATCACTTATATTGATTGCATGTGATGTTTATCTTTTATGCATCTTATTTTTCTTAGATCAACGGTAGCATTATAAGATGATCTCTCACTAAATTTCAAGGTACAAGTGTTCTCCCTGAGTATGCATCATTGCGAAAGTTCGTCGTGCCGAGACACAACGTGATGATCGGGTGTGATAAGCTCTACATTCACATACAATGGGTGCAAGCCAGTTTTGCACACGCGTAATACTCGGGTTAAACTTGATGAGCCTAGCACATGCAGATATGGCCTCAGAACACTGAGACCGAAAGGTCGAGCGTGAATCATATAGTAGATATGATCAACATAGTGATGTCCACCATTGAAAACTACTCCATCTCACGTGATGATCGAACATGGTTTAGTTGATATGGATCACATGATCACTTAGATGATTAGAGGGATGTCTATCTAAGTGGGAGTTCTTTAATAATTTGATTAACTGAACTTTAATTTATCATGAACTTAGTACCTGATAGTATTTTGCATGTTTATGTTATTGTAGATAGATGGCCCGTGTTGTTGTTCTGTTTAATGAGTTCCTTGAGAAAGCAAAGTTGGAAGATGATGGTAGCAATTACACGGACTGGGTCCGTAACTTGAGGATTATCCTCATTGCAGCACAGAAGAATTACATCCTGGAAGCACTGCTAGGTGCCAAACCTGCTGCAGGAGCAACACCAGATGTTATGATCGTCTGGAAGAGCAAAGCTGATGACTACTCGATAGTTCAGTGTGCCATGCTTTACGGCTTAGAACCAGGACTTCAACGACGTTTTGAACGTCATGGAGCATATGGGATGTTCTAGGAGTTGAAGTTAATATTTCAAGAAAATGCCCGGATTGAGAGATATGAAGTCTCCAATAAGTTCTACAGCTGCAAGATGGAGGAGAATAGTTCTATCAGTGAACATATACTCAGAATGCCTGGGTACCATAACCACTTGACTCAACTAAGAGTTAATCTTCCTATTGATAGTGTCATTGACAGAGTTCTTCAATCACTACCACCAAGCTACAAGAGCTTCGTGATGAACTATAACATGCAAGGGATGGATAAGACAATTCCCGAGCTCTTCGTAATGCTAAAGGCTGTGGAGGTAGAAATCAAGAAGGAGCATCAAGTGTTGATGGTTAACAAGACCACCAGTTTCAAGAAAAAGGGTAAAGGGAAGAAGAAAGGGAACTTCAAGAAGAATGGCAAACAAGTTGCTGCTCAAGAGAAGAAACCCAAGTTTGGACCTAAGCCTGAGACTGAATGCTTCTACTGCAAACAGACTGGTCACTGGAAGCGGAACTGCCCCAAGTATTTGGCGGATAAGAAGGATGGCAAGGTGAACAAAGGTATATGTGATATACATGTCATTGATGTGTACCTTACTAATTATCGTAGTAGTGCCTGGGTATTTGATACTAGTTCTGTTGCTAATATTTGCAACTCGAAACAGGGACTACGGATTAAGTGAAGATTCGCAAAGGACGAGGTGACGATGCGCGTGGGAAATGGTTCCAAAGTCGATGTGATCGCGGTCAGAACGCTACCTCTACATCTACCTTCGGGACTGGTATTAGACCTGAATAATTGTTATTTGGTGCCAGCGTTGAGTATGAACATTATATCTGGATCTTGTTTGATGCGAGACAGTTATTCATTTCAATCAGAGAATAATGGTTGTTCTATTTATATGAGTAATATCTTTTATGGTCATGCACCCTTAAAGAGTGGTCTATTCTTTTTGAATCTTGATAGTGGAGATACATATATTCATAGTATTGATGCTAAAAGATGCAGAGTTGATAATGATAGTGCAACTTATTTCTGGCACCGCCGTTTAGGTCATATTGGTATAAAGCGCATGAAGAAACTCCATTCTGATGGACTTTTAGAATCACTTGATTATGAATCACTTGGTACTTGTGAACCGTGCCTCATGGGCAAGATGACTAAAACGCCGTTCTCCGAAACTATGGAGCGAGCAACAGAATTGTTGGAAATCATACATACTGATGTATGTGGCCAGATGAATATTGAGGCTCGAGGCGGATATCGTTATTTTCTCACCTTCACGGATGATTTGAGCAGATATGGGTATATCTACTTGATGAAACATAAGTCTGAAACATTTGAAAAGTTTAAAGAATTTCAGTGTGAAGTGGAAAATCATCGTAACAAGAAAATAAAGTTTCTACGATCTGATCATGGAGAAGAATATTTGAGTTACGAGTTTAGTCTTCATTTGAAACAATGTGGAATAGTTTTGCTACTAATGCCACCCGGAACACCACAGCGTAATGGTGTGTGATACGTCCATTTTGCATCATGCTTTTATATCGATATTTATTGTATTATGGGCTGTTATTACACATTATGTCACAATACTTATGCCTATTCTCTCTTATTTTACAAGGTTTACATAAAGAGGGAGAATGCCGGAAGCTGGGATTCTGGACTGGAAAAGGAGAAAATATTAGAGACCTATTCTGCACAGCTCCAAAAGTCCTGAAACTTCATGGAAGACGTTTTCAGAATATATAAAAAATATTCAGTGGAAGAAGTTCACCAGGGGGGCCACACCCTGCCCACGAGGGTGGGGGCGCGCCCCTACCTCTTGGGCCCCCTGGTGGCCCTCTGGTGGCCATCTTCTGCTATATGAAGTCTTTCGATGGGAAAAAAATAGCAAGCCATCTTCTCGGACGAAACTCCGCTGCCACGAGGCGGAACCAATCTAGGGCTCTGGCGGAGCTGTTCTGCCGGGGAAACTTCCCACCGGGAGGGGGAAATCATCACCATCGTCATCACCAATGCTCCTCTCATCGGGAGAGGGCAATCTCCATCAACATCTTCATCAGCACCATCTCCTCTCAAAACCCTAGTTCATCTCTTGTATCCAATTCTTGTCTCCAAGTCCGAGATTGGTGCTAGTGGGTTGCTAGTAGTGTTAATTACTCATTGTACTTGATGCTAGTTGGTTTATTTGGTGGAAGATCATATGTTTAGATCCTATATGCATATTAATACCCCTCTGATTATGAACATGTTTATGCTTTGTGAGTAGTTACGTTTGTTCCCGAGGACATGGGAGAAGTCTTGCTATTAGTAGTCATGTGAATTAGGTATTCGTTCGATATTTTGATGAGATGTATGTTTTCTCTCCTCTAGTGGTATTATGTGAACGTCGACTACATGACACTTCACCATTATTTGGGCCTAGAGGAAGGCATTGGGAAGTAATAAGTAGATGATGGGTTGCTAGAGTGACAGAAGCTTAAACCCTAGTTTATGCGTTGCTTCGTAAGGGGCTGATTTGGATCCATATGTTTCATGCTATGGTTAGGTTTACCTTAATACTTTTGTTGTAGTTGCGGATGCTTGCAATAGAGGTTAATCATAAGTGGGATGCTTGTCCAAGTAAGGACAGTACCCAAGCACCGGTCCACCCACATACCAAATTATCAAAGTACCGAACGCGAATCACATGAGCGTGATGAAAACTTGCTTGATGATATTCCCATGTGTCCTCGGGAGCGCTTTTCTCTATATAAGAGTTTGTCCAGGCTTGTCCTTTGCTACAAAATGAATTGGGCCACCTTGCTGCACTTTATTTACTTTTGTTACTTATTGCTTGTTACAAATTATCCTATCACAAAACTATCTGTCACCACTTATTTCAGTACTTGCAGAGAATACCTTGCTGGAAACCGCTTATCATTTCCTTCTGCTCCTCATTGGGTTCGACACTCTTACTTATCGAAAGGACTAAGATAGATCCCCTATACTTGTGGGTCATCAAGACTCTTTTCTGGCGCCGTTGCCGGGGAGTGAAGCGCCTTTGGTAGGTGGAATTTGGTAAGGAAAATTTTATATAGTGTGCTGAAATTTGCTGTCACTTATTACTATGGAAAGTAATCCTCTGAGGGGCTTGTTCGCGGTATCTTCACCCCGACCAGTAGAGCAAAGAGTTGCTCCTCAACCTACTGAACCTATTGAAAATGAAAATGTCTGCTTTGAAATTCCTTCGGGTATGGTAGAAAAACTGCTAGCTAATCCCTTTTTAAGAGATGGAACAAAACATCCTGATGAGCATCTAATATATGTGGATGAAGTTTGTGGATTATTTAAGCTTGCAGGTGTACCCGGAGATGTTGTTAAGAAGAAGGTCTTCCCTTTATCTTTGAAGGGAGATGCATCGACATGGTATAGGCTATGTGATGATATGGGGTAATGGAACTACAAACGATTGAAACTAGAATTTCATCAGAAATTTTATCCTATGCATCTTGTTCATCGTGATCGCAATTATATATATAGTTTTTGGCCTCGCAAAGGAGAAAGCATCGCTCAAGCTTGGGGGAGGCTTAAATCAATGTTATATTCATGCCCCAATCATGAGCTCTCAAGAAAAATGATTATTCAAAATTTTTATGCTCGGCTTTCTGATAACAATCGCACCATCCTTGATACTTCTTGTGCTATCTCTTTTATGATGAAGACTATTTAATTCAAATGGGATTTATTGGAAAGAATTAAACGCAACTCTGAAGATTGGGACCTCGACAAAGGTAAGGAGTCAGGTATGACACCTAGGTTTGATTGTGTTAAATCTTTTGTGGATACCGATGTTTTCCGTAAATTTAGCACTAGATATGGACTTGACTCTGAGATAGTAGCTTCTTTCTGTGAATCTGTTGCTACTTATGTTGATCTCCCCAAGGAGAAGTGGTTTAAATATCATCTTCCCATAGAAGTTAAAGTAGCTGCACCTATTAAAGTTGAAGAAAAGATTATCACTTATAATGATCCTATTGTTCCTACTTCTTATGTTGAGAAACCATGTTTTCCTATTAGGATAAAGGATCATGCTAAAGCTTAAACTGTGGTTCGTAAAAGCAATATTAAAACTTATACACCTCATGAGCAAATTAAAGTTGAACCTGATATTGCTATTATTAAAGATCTCTTGTCTGATAATATTGATGGGCATGTTATTCATTTCCTTGATGAGACTGCTAGAATTGCTAAACCTTGTGCTAAAGATAAAAATAGACCGGTGGTAGGCATGCCTGTTATTTCTGTTAAAATAGGAGATCATTGTTATCATGGCTTATGTGATATGGGTGCTAGTGCTAGCGCAATACCTTATTCCTTATACAAAGAAATTATGCATGATATTGCACCTGCTGAGATAGAAGATATTGATGTCATAATTAAACTTACCAATAGAGATACTATTTCACCATTGGGAATTTTTAGAGATGTTGAAGTCTTGTGTGGGAAAACTAAATATCCTGCTGATTTTCTTGTTCTTGGTTCCCCACAAGATAGCTTTTGTCCCATTATGTTTGGTAGACCCTTCTTAAACACTGTTAATGCTACCATAGATTGCAAAAGGGATGATGTTACTATCGGTTTAGATGATATGACTCATGAATTTAATTTCTCTATGTTTAGTAGACAACACCGTGAAGAAGAATTACCTTGTAAAGATGAAATTATTGGTCTTGCTTCTATTGCCGTACCTCCTAGTGATCCTTTAGAACAATATTTGCTAGACTATGAAAATGATATGTTTATGAATGAAAGAAGGGAAATAGATGAAGTATTCTTTAAAGAGGAACCTATTCTGAAAAACAATTTGCCTGTTGAAATCCTAGGGGATCCTCCTCCACCCAAGGGTGATCCCGTGTTTGAGCTTAAACCGTTACCTAATACTCTTAAATATGCTTATCTTGATGAGAAAAAAATATATCCTATTATTATTAGTGCTAACCTTTCACAACATGAGGAGGAGAGATTATTGAAAACTCTAAAGAAGCGCCGTGCTGCTATTGGGTATACTCTTGATGATCTTAAGGGCATTAGTCCCACTCTATGTCAACATAAAATTAATTTGGAAGAAGATGCTAAACCAGTTCGTGATCATCAACGACGGCTGAATCCTAAAATGAAAGAAGTGGTAAGAAAGGAAATACTAAAGATCCTTGAGGCAGGTATAATCTATCCCGTTGCTGATAGTCAGTGGGTAAGTCCTGTCCATTGTGTCCTTAAGAAGGGAGTTATTATTGTCATTCCTAATGATAAAGATGAATTGATTCCTCAAAGAATTATTACAGGTTATAGGATGGTAATTGATTTCCGCAAATTAAATAAGGCTACTAAAAAGGATCATTACCCATTACCTTTTATCGATCAAATGCTAGAAAGATTATCCAAACATACACATTTTTTCTTTCTAGATGGTTATTCTGGTTTCTCTCAAATACCTGTGTTAGCCAAAGATCAATCAAAGACTACTTTTACTTCCCCTTTTGGTAGTTTTGCTTATAGATGTATGCCTTTTGGTCTATGTAATGCACCTGCTACCTTTCAAAGATGCATGATGGCTATATTCTCTGACTTTTGTGAAAAGATTTGTGAGGTTTTCATGGATGATTTCTCTGTCTATGGATCTTCTTTTGATGATTGCTTGAGCAACCTTGATCGAGTGTTGCAGAGATGTGAAGAAACTAATCTTGTCTTGAATTGGGAAAAGTGCCACTTTATGGTTAATGAAGGTATTGTCTTGGGGCACAAAGTTTCTGAAAGAGGTATTGAGGTTGATAAAGCCAAGGTTTATGCTATTGAAAAGATGCCATGCCCCAAGGACATCAAAGGTATAAGAATTTTCCTTGGTCACGCCGGATTTTATAGGAGGTTCATTAAGGACTTCTCAAAAATTTCTCGGCCTCTGACTAATTTATTACAAAAAGATATACCATTTGTCTTTGATGATGATTGTGTAGAAGCATTTGAAATTCTTAAGAAAGCATTGATCTCTGCACCTATTGTTGAGCCACCTGATTGGAGTTTACCCTTTGAAATTATGTGTGATGCTAGTGATTATGCTGTAGGTGTTGTTCTAGGGCAAAGAGTTGATAAGAAATTAAATGTTATTCAATATGCTAGTAAAACCCTAGACAATGCTCAAAGAAATAATGCTACTACTGAAAAAGAATTCTTAGCAGTTGTATTTGCTTGTGATAAGTTCAAACCTTATATTGTTGATTCTAAAGTAACTATTCACACGGATCATGCTGCTATTAAATATCTTATGGAAAATAAAGATGCTAAACCTAGACTTATTAGATGGGTTCTCTTGCTACAAGAATTTGACTTACATATTGTTGATAGAAAGGGAGCTGAGAACCCCGTTGCAGACAACTTGTCTAGGTTAGAAAATGTGCTTGATGACCCACTTCCTATTGATGATAGATTTCCTGATGAGCAACTAAATGTCATAAATGCTTCTCATACTGCTCCATGGTATGCTGATTATGCTAATTACATTGTTGCTAAGTTTATACCACCTAGTTTCACATACCAGCAAAAGAAAAAGTTCTTCTATGATTTGAGGCATTACTTTTGGGATGACCCACATCTTTATAAAGAAGGAGTAGATGGTGTTATTAGACGTTGTGTACCTGAGCATGAACAGGAACAGATCCTACACAAGTGTCACTCCGAAGCTTATGGAGGACACCATGCTGGAGATAGAACTGCACATAAGGTATTGCAATCTGGTTTTTATTGGCCTATTCTCTTCAAGGATGCCCGTAAGTTTGTCTTATCTTGTGATGAATGTCAAAGAATTGGTAATATTAGTAGACGTCAAGAAATGCCTATGAATTATTCACTTGTTATTGAACCATTTGATGTTTGGGGCTTTGACTATATGGACCCTTTCCTTCCTCTAATGGATATACACATATTTTAGTTGCTGTTGATTACGTTACTAAGTGGGTAGAAGCTATTCCAACTAGTAGTGCTGATCATAACACTTCTATTAAAATGCTTAAAGAAGTTATTTTTCCAAGATTTGGAGTCCCTAGATATTTAATGACTGATGGTGGTTCACATTTTATTCATGGTGCTTTCCGTAAAATGCTTTCTAAATATGATGTTAATCATAGAATTGCATCTCCTTATCATCCACAGTCTAGTGGTCAAGCAGAATTTAGTAATAGAGAGCTCAAATTAATTTTGCAAAAGACTGTTAATAGATCTAGAAAGAATTGGTCCAAGAAACTTGATGATGCATTATGGCCCTATAGAACTGCATATAAAAATCCTATGGGTATGTCTCCGTATAAAATGGTTTAAGGAAAAGCATGTCACTTACCTCTTGAACTAGAACACAAGGCATATTGGGCTATTAAAGAGCTCAATTATGATTTTAAACTTGCCGGTGAGAAGAGGTTATTTGATATTAGCTCACTCGATGAATGGAGAACCCAAGCCTACGAAAATGCCAAGTTGTTTAAGGAAAAAGTTAAAAGATGGCATGATAAAAGGATACAAAAGCATGAGTTTAATTTAGGTGATTATGTATTGCTATACAACTCTTGTTTAAGATTTTTTGCAGGAAAACTTCTCTCTAAATGGGAAGGTCCTTACGTTATCGAGGAGGTCTATCGTTCCGGTGCCATAAAAATTAACAACTTCAAAGGCACAAATCCGAAGGTGGTGAACGGTCAAAGAATCAAACATTATATCTCAGGTAATCCCATAAATGTTGAAACCAATGTTATTGAAACCGTAACCCCGGAGGAATACATAAGGGACACTTTATGGAATGTTTTAGACTCCAAAAAGGAATAGGTATGTGGTACGGTAACTAAACCGACTCCAAAACAGTTTTAAGGCAATATTTCTCCGTTTTGGAATATTTAGAAAAATAGAAAAATAAGAAGCAGTCCGGGAAGGACACGAGGGCTCCATGAGGGTGGAGGGCGCGCCCCCCTACCTCGTGGGCACCTCGTGCACTTTCTGGACTCTGTTTTCTTACACGACACGTATTTTGGTCGGTAAAAATTCATTATATAATCTCCCGGGGGTTTTGACTTCCGTATCACGCAGAAATCTCTTGTTTTTGTTTCGAGCTGTTTTTCTGACAGATCCAGGTTGTCATGTCATCTTCATGTGCCCCCAAGTACCAGTTCTTCGAGAAGGTCATCAGCCCCTACCTCGCAGAAGTGCTGCAACACCCTCAAACCATTGAGATGCGTGAGGGGTTGTTGCACATCCGCGATGCTGAGGGACCAAGGAAGACCAGAAGCACGGAGGCAAGGCTCTAAGCATTGGAGCAAGAAGTTTGCAAGTGTCAGGAGATGGTGGAGCGTGGACTCGATTCCATCACATAATGATCACGGAGTTCACCAACAACCACAAGCTGGACGTCAAGGACATTGGGGAGGCCATCTTCAAGCTTCATGAGAAAAATGAGCACCTCCAAGCCCAGATCTATGACCCGCAAAATCAAAACTATGAGTATGAATATAGATTCAAGAGGATGAGTTTGGCTGCAGATTTGAGGTTTCAGGAGACTCGGTCATCCTTCTATGATGGTGAGCCTATGCCTTGGAAGAAGGACGACAAGCCTACGCCATCAACAAAATCACCACCGTCTCCACCAACAAAGAAGAATTGAGTATCTGGTATGGGCACTCCCCTTGGCAACTGCCAAGCTTGGGGGATGACAAGAATTATATAAGTTGCTGTTCTAAGAATGATCATGATGCCCTCATGTCCATATTTTATTTTTAGCGACACCTCTATCTCTAAACATGTGGACATATTTTTCGATTTTGGCTTTCGCTTGAGGACAAGCGAGGTCTAAGCTTGGGGGAGTTGATACGTCCATTTTGCATCATGCTTTTATATCCATATTTATTGCATTATGGGCTGTTATTACACATTATGTCACAATACTTATGCCTATTCTCTCTTATTTTACAAGGTTTACATAAAGAGGGAGAATGCCGGAAGCTGGGATTTTGGGCTGAAAAAGGAGCAAATATTAGAAACCTATTCTGCACAGCTCCAAAAGTCCTGAAACTTCATGGAAGACGTTTTCAAAATATATAAAAAATACTCAGCGGAAGAAGTTCACCAGGGGGGCCACACCCTGCCCACGAGGGTGGGGGCGTGCCCTACCCCCTGGGCGCCCCCCCTACCTCGTGGGCCCCCTGGTGGCCCTCCGGTGGCAAATCTTCTGCTATATGAAGTCTTTCGATGGGAAAAAATAGCAAGCCATCTTCTCGGACGAAACTCCGCCGCCACGAGGAAGAACCAATCTAGGGCTCTGGTGGAGCTGTTCTGCCAGGGAAACTTCCCTCCGGGAGGGGGAAATCATCGCCATCGTCATCACCAATGCTCCTCTCATCGGGAGAGGGCAATCTCCATCAACATCTTCATCAGCACCATCTCCTCTCAAAACCCTAGTTCATCTCTTGTATCCAATTCTTGTCTCCAAGTCCGGGATTGGTGCTAGTGGGTTGCTAGTAGTGTTAATTACTCCTTGTACTTGATGCTAGTTGGTTTATTTGGTGGAAGATCATATGTTCAGATCCTATATGCATATTAATACCCCTCTGATTATGAACATGTTTATGCTTTGTGAGTAGTTACGTTTGTTCCTGAGGACATGGGAGAAGTCTTGCTATTAGTAGTTATGTAATTTGGTATTCGTTCGATATTTTGATGAGATGTATGTTTTCTCTCCTCTAGTGGTATTATGTGAATGTCAACTACATGACACTTCACCATTATTTGGTCCTAGAGGAAGGCATTGGGAAGTAATAAGTAGATGATGGGTTGCTAGAGTGACAGAAGCTTAAACCCTAGTTTATGCGTTGCTTCGTAAGGGGCTGATTTGGATCCATATGTTTCATGCTATGGTTAGGTTTACCTTAATACTTTTGTTGTAGTTGCGGATGCTTGCAATAGAGGTTAATCATAAGTGGGATGCTTGTCCAAGTAAGGACAGTACCCAAGCACTGGTCCACCCACATACCAAATTATCAAAGTACCGAACGCGAATCACATGAGCGTGATGAAAACTAGCTTGATGATATTCCCATGTGTCCTCGGGAGCGCTTTTCTCTATATAAGAGTTTGTCCAGGCTTGTCCTTTGCTACAAAATGAATTGGGCCACCTTGCTGCGCTTTATTTACTTTTGTTACTTGTTGCTCGTTACAAATTATACTATCACAAAACTATCTGTTACCACTTATTTCAGTACTTGCAGAGAATACCTTGCTGGAAACCGCTTATCATTTCCTTCTGCTCCTCGTTGGGTTCGACACTCTTACTTATCGAGAAGCCTGTATTTACAAGAAAGTGAGTGGGAGCTCTGTAGCATTTATAATATTATATGTGGATGACATATTGTTGATTGGAAATGATATAGAATTTCTGGATAGCATAAAAGGACATTTGAATAAGAGTTTTTCAATGAAAGACCTCAGTGAAGCTGCTTACATATTGGGCATCAAGATCTATAGAGATATATCAAGACGCTTAATTGGACTTTCACAAAGCACATACCTTGACAAAGTTTTGTGTTCAAAATGTATCAGGCAAAGAAAGGGTTCTTACTTGTGTTACAAGGTGCGAAGTTGAGTAAGACTCAATGCCTGACCACTGCAGAAGATAGAGAGAAAATGAAAGCTATTCCCTATGCTTCAGCCATAGGCTCTATCATGTATGCAATGCTGTGTACCAGACCTGATGTGTGCCTTGCTATTAGTTTAGCAGGGAGGTACCAAAGTAATCCAAGAGTGGATCACTGGACAGCAGTCAAGAACATCATGAAATACCTAAGAAGGACTAAGGATATGTTTCTTGTTTATGGAGGTGACAAAGAGCTCATCTTAAATGGTTACGTTGATGCAAGCTTTGACACTGATCAGGACGATTCTAAATCGCAAACCGGATACGTGTTTATATTGCATGGTGGAGCTGTCAGTTGGAGCAGGTCTAAACAAAGCGTCGTGGCGGGATCTACGTGTGAAGCGGAGTACATTGCTGCTTCAGAAGCAGCGAATGAAGGAGTCTGGATGAAGGAGTTCATATCCGATCTAGGTGTCATACCTAGTGCATCGGGTCCAATGAAAATCTTTTGTGACAATACTGGTGCAATTGCCTTGGCAAAGGAATCCAGATTTCACAAGAGAACCAAGCACATCAAGAGATGCTTCAACTCCATCCGGGATCAAGTCCAGGTGGGAGACATAGACATTTGCAAGATACACACGGATCTTAACGTTGCAGACCCTTTGACTAAGCCTCTTCCACGAGCAAAACATGATCAGCACCAAGACTCCATGGGTGTTAGAATCATTACTGTGTAATCTAGATTATTGACTCTAGTGCAAGTGGGAGACTGAAGGAAATATGCCCTAGAGGCAATAATAAAGTTAGTATTTATTTCCTCATATCATGATAAATGTTTATTATTCATGCTAGAATTGTATTAACTGGAAACTTAGTACATGTGTGAATACATAGACAAACAGAGTGTCACTAGTATGCCTCTACTTGACTAGCTCGTTAATCAAAGATGGTGATGTTTCCTGACCATAGACATGAGTTGTCATTTGATTAATGGGATCAAATCATTAGGAGAATGATGTGATTGACTTGACCCATTCCGTTAGCTTAGCACTTGATCGTTTAGTTTTTCTGCTATTGGTTTCTTCATGACTTATACATGTTCCTATGACTATGAGATTATGCAACTCCCGATTATCGGAGGAACACTTTGTGTGCTACCAAACGTCACAACGTAACTGGGTGATTATAAAGGTGCTCTATAGGTGTTTCCGATGGTACTTGTTGAGTTGGCATAAATCAAGATTAGGATTTGTCACTCCGATTGTCGGAGAGGTATCTCTGGGCCCACTCGGTAATGCACATCACTATAAGCCTTTCAAGCATTATAAATAATGAGTTAGTTGCGGGATGATGTATTACGGAATGAGTAAAGAGACTTGCCGGTAACGAGATTGAACTAGGTATTGAGATACCGACGATCGAATCTCGGGCAAGTAACATAATGATGACAAAGGGAACTGCATTTGTTGTTATGCGGGTTGACCGATAAAGATCTTCGTAGAATATGTGGGAGCCAATATGAGCATCCAGGTTCCGCTATTGGTTATTAACCGGAGACGTGTCTCGGTCATGCCTACATAGGTCTCGAACCCGTAGGGTCCGCACGCTTAAAGTTTGGTGACGAACGGTATTATGAGTTTTTGTGTTTTGATGTACCGAAGGTAGTTCAGAGTTTCGGATATGATCAAGGACATGAAAAGGAGTCTTGAAATGGTCGAGACATAAATATCGATATATTGGATGACTATATTCGGACATCAGAAGTGTTCCGGGTGGTTTTGGAGAAAACCGGAGTGCCGCAGGGTTACCGGAACCCCCCCGGGAGAAATAGTGGGACTTATGGGCCTTAGTGGAGAGAGAGAGGGCTGGCCTAGGGTAGGCCGCGCGCCCCTCCCCCTCTGGTCCGAATTGGACTAGGAGGGGGGGGCCTTTCCTTCTCCCTCTGCCCCTTCCTTTCCCCCTCCTAGTAGGAGTAGGAAAGAGGGGAGTCCTAGTCCTACTAGGAGGAGGACTCGTCCTCCTGGCGCGCCTACAGGGGCCGGCCGGCCTCCCCCTTGCTCCTTTATATACGGGGGCAGGGGGCACCTCTAGACACAAGTTGATCTATTGATCTATTCCAGCCGTGTGCGGTGCCCCCCTCCACCATAATCCACCTCGATTATATCATAGCAGTGCTTAGGCGAAGCCCTGCGTCGGTAGCATCATCATCACCATCATCACGCCGTCGTGCTAACGAAACTCTCCGGTGAAGCTCTGCTGGATCGGAGTTCATGGGACGTCATTGAGCTGAATGTGTGCTAAACTCGGAGGTGCCGTGCGTTCATTACTTGGATCGGTCGGATCGTGAAGACGTACGACTACATCAATCGCGTTGTGCTAACGCTTCTGCTTTTGGTCTACGAGGGTATGTGGACACACTCTCCCCTCTCGTTTCTATGCATCACCATGATCCTGTGTGTGCGTAGGAATTTTTTTGAAATTACTACGTTCCCCAACAGTTACGACCTTCAGATTTTTGCACTGTTAATGCTTATAGATTACATACCTCACTTTCATGAGATAATTCAATTTTTTTGTACAGTGTGAAGAGGAAAGGTCAAGAGTGGGCACCTCCTCCTCCAGCTGTTCTCTTGATTTGTTCGATCAAGTTTTTATGTTTGACCGATTATCAAGATTGGGATAGCAATTTTTAGGTCCCCTCAAGTTTGAAATGATATTTACCTTAAAGGTACATGGTTTGCAATTTTTTATACTGTCATTAGTTAATAATGCTAGTTATCTTCAGACTTTTGTATTTGGTTTAATGCTCATGCACAGCTAGTATACCAATGCTAAAACTTGTTACCTTTACATTTTGTATTGTTAATTCTTATAGAAATCCTCCAGTGCTAGAGTTTATTGAAATATGTTCAGTAAAACCATTGTACTATACCCTGTAATAAAATAACTACTCTACTGTTGCACTAGCCACTGGATTAGTGTATATTTGTACTATTCGAATGGTGTTGCATTAGCGTATGGACATAAATAAAGTGTGGCAAGCTTTCCCAGATATGTGCTCAAGAAAACTACTACCTGTTTTTATAAATACTAGACATTGGGTACTTTAAATTGAACTGCGAAAACGTCTTATATTAAGGAACAGAGGGTGTAGAGTTCACTCAAATTATCCCAGTAAAGCTAGTCACACCTTTGTTAAAATTAATGTTCATTATGTTATCGGAGGAGGTCTGCATGTTTGTCTCTAATGCCTGTCGACTACATACCTGACATCATGATGTAATGTTAAGTCATTTCCTTTTGTACAGTGTCACTGAATTGTCAAGGCGGTCATGGCATTTTATTTTAGTTGAACTGCACAAAATATGCTTAGAAAAAGAGGAAAGGTGAGGAATGGTTCAATTTTTCAGAAAAAAAACTATGTATGCCTTCCTGACATCAGCCGTTGTTGCCTTATTTATTCCTTCAAGCAGGTGGTTAGAAACAGTCTTCCTACCTTTTCCCATTTAGAAATTGGAATGCTTATATTTGTGAGTCTATGCTTCAACTAGTGCCACTTTTATAGTAATCACACTTTCAATATCTATGCAAACAGGGATGCTCGATTTTAGTGGAACCGCATAAAAAGTCCAAATGGTTCAACATTAGGAGCATGTTTTCTTCCAAACCTTTATATCCAATTGGTGGCACTATGAGCTGTTCATTATGAAGGTACATGGTTTGCTACTATCTTGCTACTCTTTTTGTACCGTCATTAGATAGTAATACTAGTGGTTTGCGTGTGAATTTATTGGCAGGGTGGACCTACATTGGAGGTGCAGGACATGATTCAATGATTGGATGCTCAATTTCGGTTGCATTGATTTCACCTCTTCCATCACTGCGAACATGGATATCCTTGGTCTGTTGAAGAATAGGCGCTATATTTCTGCTCTGAACCAGCTAATCAATTCAGTATGAAATTGTCCAGGGAAAAACATGACTGTATCAAATTGTCCAGTGCAAAACATGATAGATGCTAAGCGGAAGAGATGTGTTTAAACCGAAAATACAAGGTGGGGTATATGTTTACTAGCTGCTTGATATTTGTGCAGACAGAGATGGCTGCCCGTTGCTATTTGGCAAACAAACAAAGTGATTGTAAGTTTGGTTGAACTGCACAAGAGAATAGTATAGTCACTGCATGCAGTGCCATTTGAAAATAGACACAGAAAGATTGGATAGTCACTTCATGGACTGCAGAAAAGTAGTACTGTACTATTTATTGGCCAACACTAGGTGCTTCATTGCTTTGGTCTGATTATACAATGGGCATCATTTTGCGTAAGTTAAAGTTTGTATTCCGAAAATAGTCTCGCCGTGTGATCGAGAGAAGAGAAAATCATATTGCGGTGGATGTTCCTCCATCATGAATGGTTCATTCTCATGGTTCCAACTATTGGTGAAACCACTTACGTTTGCAAGAGGAATTGTAGACTTCACAAACAAATTTGTCTTTCAGTCTATACTGAGTGTTGGCCAAGAGAAGCATCCATGTTAGTAGGAAGAACAAATGTTTTTTCTAGATCTTTGCTTTTGGAGCTACATATTTGTATATGATCTGTGAATCATTGAGATGCATTAACATGTTGATCTTATGTATGGGAATCGTACTAGTTGGTTTTGAATTTGGGCTACTAATGTGAACATATTACAATGCCAGGCCTATGAGTCTCGTGTGAACATTTCGAACGGATCGGCTCTTACTGCTGTGCACAACATGATCCTTATTTCTTTGTTCTTAGTGTTTACAAGTTACTAAAAGTTCCTTATTTCTGTTCGCTCAGTGTTTACAAGTTACTGATCGATCACTAGCTAGCCTACTAATGCAGTAATGCGCTCCTGACAGTTTTAGTTGCGACGGAAGATTCGAAGTGGCAGTTTTTTGAATAAAATGCTTACCTATGAAGAAACTGACAAGCTGCTCTGAAGAAAATGCCATGCGAATCTGAAGAAACTGCCAAAAAAAAACGTTCGCAAATGCCCTATCTCCCAGCTAACGTTCATCAACTAATGCGATCGTACACGTACACCATCCGACCTACTCGATCCTACACGTACACTATCTGACCTACTCGATCCTACACGGATAAATAGCGGATCACGCACGTACTACCTCCTTTCCGGTTTGTAGGGCTCAATTCAGGAAATGACATAATCGATCCTACACGAATAAATAGCGGATCACACACGTACTAGTACCTCCTTTCCGATTTGCAGGGTTTAATTCAAAAATCTGACCAACCAAGGTACTCCCTCCGTCCGGGTTTATTAGCCTCGTGAGGCAAAGCAACAAGACCAATGCATGGCAATAATTAACTGCATGCAAAAGTTTAAGCCTAATTAATTTCAGTGATTTAAGTGGCTGCATGCGTGCCCTCGGCTGAGACTCATTGCATGCTGCTCCGCGTACTGGCTGTGAACGATTCTGAGTAGCTGCATGCAGCCGACCGTAACTAAGGTAGCTAACTGATGTGAAAAAAGATTGTGACGCCCGGATAATTAAGCCACAGTGAACCTCTGCTAATGATGCCATGTCATCACTCTTGCTGTTGCTAATCTCGCTTAGATTCAAATCAGTTCAAATTCAAATTTAAATTAAAGCTAAAAATAAAAAAAAATCCAAAATTCAAAACTAAAATGTGCAAACTATGAAAATTAATTTATACTTAATATTGGTGAAGAAACCACACTTTTATAAAATGTTTAAATCCATTAAAATAATTAAAACAGTGACTAAAACAATTATTAAAAGCCATTAAATATTAAACAAATACAAACCTATTTTATTATTGTGCCAAATTAATTATGGCAGTATCCTAAATAATAATACTAATTTTGGGGCTAAGTTTATATTTTATAAAACTAAAAATAAGTAAATAAAAGGAAACTTAATTGAAAAACAGAAACTATAAAAAAACAAAACATATAAAAAAGGCCACAACCCCGTGGCTCCCCCGGGCCTCGGCCAAGGCCAACTCCCACCCAGCTAGCCCAACTCCCCCACCGGTCGGCTTCTCCCCCTTGTACCCCTGGCTCGGTCGCTACAGGGGCATGGTTGCCCCAGACCACCTCGCCAGCATCGCCGCGGGGAGGATAAGGCCGCTACCCAGCGGCGGAGCCAACGTATAAGCGTTGGGTTCACTTGAACCCAACAAATTTTGCTTCGTACGTGCGCGTAGGGACATGTTTGACTGACCTGAACCCAGTAAAAAATTCTAGCTGACCCCATCAAATATCATGAGCAGCTAAGCAAAGGGCCCAAAAGCCCACAGGCACTTGATGCCCAGGCGGCCAGTCGGCCAGGCCTAAACTGTGATTACTCACGTACTCCGTACTCATGTTTTGTTGTTTATTATACATTCACACACATGAGTTTCCCTAAAAAAATATACACACGCACGTAGGCAAACACTTTGTCGAGTCGTCTGTTAGTTTTTCGATTCGCATCTCTCCTCGTCTGTTTGTGTTCCTTGCGTCTAGATCGACAGGGACAACAATTTTCACCAAAATTTGAGGTAATTAGGTTACATTGCCACATCTCGTCATCTCCTGTCTGTTCTATCTGGCCTAATAGCCTAGTATACCATAGTGATTTTTTTGCCCTAGTTTTTGCTATATATTTTTTAAATTTGTTATGTGGGGAAAGATATATTTTCTACAATTAGTAATGTGGCAGTGTTCAATCTTTTTAAGGCGATGAAAGATTGGAAGGGGTCGCTCTAAATGTGAGTGGGTTTACAAGCTTCGTTTGCTTGATGGTATTTATTTTAAACTTGTCAATCTAAGTTGTCATTGTTTCAATATCTCGGGAAGATGAGAAGCTAAATCTGGAGCTTTAAAGTTATTTGACACTACTCTATTATTTATAATATGTAAACATGTGCTTTTATAATTTTATGGAACTGGTATGCCTTGCACTCTTCAGTTTTTAATGCAGCACCAAATGTTCGTCATAGTGTTTATGGGTGTTATAATTTTGTTGCAACTAGACTTTAATCTTCATAATTTAGTGTCAAGTTCTCATAAAAGAGTGAATGGGTGAACCCAATGGCCAAATTTTCTGGCTCCGCACCTGCCGCCACCTGCGCCTCCTCAGGCTTCTCCCCCTTCCACTCCACTCACCCCACTCTCTCTGGACCCCCACCTCTCCCTCGTCGCTCTCTGCCTCGCGCATCCGAGTGCTGCCATGGACGCGCCCCAGTGAAGCTCGCGGCCACCGGCCAGGACGTCCAGGAGCTTCTGCGTCTTCGTCTTTGTCCACTACGTGCGTGGATTCGAGTTGGAGCGCCACCGAGCCATCGATTCAACCGTTTTCCGTTCCGCCTCGGGCACCGCCGCTTTCTTCTTCAAGTCCGTCGCCGTCCTGTGCTCCGGCCCGTCCCCGAGCATGCTCTTGCACACCTACAGGCTCCCGGTGAGCCGCTCGTCCCCTCCTCCCTTTCTCCTACGCGTCTCTGCACCCCCAGCATCGCCTGCACGCGCCCACAGCCGCGCCTCCACGCACGCACGCCTGAGTGCTCACCTGCTAGCCGTGGCCAGCCGCGTCGCCCACGTTGCATTCTGCTTGCCGTGCGCCGTGACTTCTACCGCCGCTGCCCTGCTGTCGCTGTTGTTTGCTGCCCGGTTCGCGTGCTGCTGCTCGCCTAGTCGCCTACGTGTCGTGCCCACGCTGGCCATGTCCGCCCTGCCGCTCCCGCGCCGCTCCTCGCTGACCAGCGCCGTGGCCGGCCTCTGCCGTGCTCACGCGCATGTGCACCCGTCTGCCCGCTGTCTTTTGTGCATGCCTGCACTGCTCGCTGCTAGCTCCACTGTTGTTGCTGATTTGCTGATGCTGCTGCCACTTCCTGCGCCGGCCTACGCCTCCGCCCGCCCGCGTGTGTGCCCCGTCGTAGCCAGGCCACGCCCACGCGCGGCTGCCGCCGCTTGTCACCATGCAGTGCCGCGCCCCGCGCCCAGCTCATATGCATGCCGCTGCTGCTCTACTGAATCTACTATTGCTACTACCTACTGTAGCTACTACTAGTTAGCTTTTCTGTTTCTACACTGACTAGCCCTCTAAACAGCCCCTAAACTGTGGCTAAACACTGTTAACAGAAGCAAGAATAATATTTCTAGGTAGTGCACTTGTCAAAGCTCAAATGTTTCCATTGGACCAAATCAATTTGATGCATGGATTAATTCCTATAAAAATCACAAAATGCTATCTTTTCTAAATAGAGAACAGAATTAAACCCTAGCACTGTGTATGCATGTGTTGTGTGTATGCGTGTGTTGTGTGTACAGCGCGCGTGTGTGTAGTGCATGTGTGGTGTGCGTGTGTGGCCGGCTGGACTCTGTCCACCAATGGCCGGCCCTTGTTAATTAGGCTATGTTTAGCTTAGGATTAGTTTAGTGCTAATTAGCCCTTTTAGCAAATGACAAGTGGGTCCCATCTAAATAGATTAGATAAATATTTTGAAAATTATTAAATCAGTGTCATATGGGCCACCATCTCTCCTTTTGACTAGTCACATTGACTTGGTCAATTCAGATTTAAATTAAACACAAAATTCTAGAATATTGTTAAAAATTTGGAAATTCATAGAAATTAAACAGTAACTCGGATGAAAAAGTTTTATACATGAAAGTTGCTCAGAACGACGAGACGAGTCCAAATACGTAGCCCGTTCGTCCGCCACACATCCATAGCATAGCAAACCTGCAACATTTCACCTCCAGTTCATCTGTCCGAAAACGCGAAACACCGGGGATACTTTCCCGGATGTTTCCCCCCTTCGCCGGTATCACCTATCCCTGCGTTAGATCACCTCTAGCACCGCGTTATCATGTTATGTTTTGATTGCTCTGTTATTTATTGTGTTCCCCCTCCGTTACTTTTTCCGGTAGACCCCGAGACCGCTGCCGGTACCCCTGTGATCGACTACGATGTTGACGACCCCTTCTTGCCAGAGCAACCAGGCAAGCCCCCCTTTGATCACCAGATATCGCCTACTCTTCTCTCTACTTCTTGCATTAGAGTAGTGTAGCATGTTACTGCTTTCTGTTAATCCTATCCTGATGCATAGCCTGTCCTTGCTACTACTGTTGTTACCTTTACCTGCAATCCTAATACTTAGTATATGATGCTAGTTTATCATCAGTGGCCCTACATTCTTGTCCGTCTGCCATGCTATACTATCGGGCCGTGATCACTCGGGAGGTGATCACGGGTATATAATATATACTTTATACATGATACATGTGATGACTAAAGTCGGGTTGGCTCGAGGAGTACCCACGGTTGATTCACGAATTGGGGGCTGGAAGGACATACTTTCCCGACGGCCCTCTGTGTGGATCTTTGTGGCGAAGCGACAGGGCAGGTTGAGACCACCTAGGAGAGAGGTGGGCCTGGCCCTGGTCGGCGTTCGCGGTTATTTCAAGATAACACGTTTAACGAGATCTTGGTATTTGATCTGAGTCTGGCTACTGGCCTATACGCACTAACCATCTACGCGGGGACAGTTATGGGCACTCGACGTCGTGGTATCAGCCGAAGCCTTCGTGACGTCAGCGACTAAGCGGCGCGCGCCGGGTTGGACTAGAACGCCTACTCTTGTATAAGGGAGGCTAGGTCTGCTCACCGGCTGCGTTCGCAACGTGCAGGTGTGCAAAGGGCGATGGGCCCAGACCCCTGCGCCATAGGATTTAGACCGACGTGCTGACCTCTCTGTTGTGCCTAGGTAGGGCTGCGACGTATTGATTTTCCGAGGCCGGGCATGACCCAGAAAAGTGTGTCCGGACAAAGGGGATCGAGCATGTTGGGAAATGTGGTGCACCCCTGAGGGAAGTTAATCTATTGGAATAGCCGTGTCCCTCGGTAAAAGGACGACCCGGAGTTGTACCTTCACCTTATGACAACTAGAACCGGATACTTAATAAAACACACCCTTCTAAGTGCCAGATACAACCGGTGTCGCTCTCTCACAGGGCAACGAAGGGAGGATCATCGGTTAGGATTATGATATGCGATGATACCTGGTGAACTTACCAGCTACTCTCTTCTCCTGCTGCAAGATGGAGGTTACCAGAAGCGTAGTCTTCGATATGACTAGCTATCCCCCTATTATTTCGGCATTCTGCAGTTCAGTCCACATATGATAGCCTTATTCCATTTAATACCAATGCATACATATGTAGTGTAGCTCCTTGCTTGTGAGTACTTTGGATGAGTACTCACGGTTGCTTTGCCCTCTCTTTTCCTCCTTTCTATACCCGATTGCTGCGACTAGACGTTGGAGCCCAGGAGCCAGACGCCACTGTCAACGACGACTCCTGCTACACTAGAGGTGCCTACTACTACGTGTAGGTCGCTGACGACGACCAGGAGTAGTTTAGGAGGATCCCAGGCAGGAGGCCTGCGCCTCTTTCGATCTATATCCCAGTTTGTGCTAGTCTTCTTAAGGCAAACTTGTTTGACTTATGTCTGTACTCAGATATTGTTGCTTCCGCTGACTCGTCTATGATCGAGCTCTTGTATTCCAGCCTTCGAGGCCCCTGGCTTGTAATATGATGCTTGTATGACTCATTTTATTTGTAGAGTTGTGTTGTAATATCTTCCCGTGAGTCTCTGATCTTGATCGTACACGTTTGCATGTATGATTAGTGTACGGTCAAATCGGGGGCGTCACAAAGATGCGCTTTAATTGTTGCGGGCCTTTTAAATCCGTGTAATCATTTGTGAGAAGGAGGGAGTACCTCATCTGGATGATTCGAGTGAACTCGTTTGACCGTCATGGCGGCGTGCGACCCAGCATGGACGGGACGCACCACTGATGGGACGGGACGACACAGTCATAATTTCAGTTTTTCTAGTTTTCCACGGCAAGCTGGTGCACTAAGCCATGCCTGCTTATGCATTGAATTTCGATGACCATGATGCCCATCACGTTTCCCGCGACACGCTAGTTCGCCTACCTTCCACCTATAATTACTGTTTCCCGGGCTTCTCCGGTGGCACCATCACCCAACTCACCCTATCCTCATAAGCCCCCACTGGCCCGACGTCGCTCGCCACTTATCCTCGCTCTCACCACGTCCACCATGCCCCCGCCCGTCTGCGATAGGCGACGCCGGAGGCGGTCACCGCTGGAACTACTGTTTGGTTTTTCACCGGAAGGTAGACGGAGGAAGGAGGCATTCTATCGGTCTTTAGATGACAATGCGGAGTATGAGGAGTTGTTGGAGCGCGACCGCCTGGCGGAGGAGCAGCGTATTGCCGATTTGCGCCGGCAGTGGGACATGGAGCAGCAGCGCACCGACGCTCTGAGTCACGAGTAGAGCGCCCGCAACTGGGCCGACTACGTGGAGGCCGGCGCCCGGCAAATGGCCCTGGAGGCTGTCGGGAACGCACACGTTCGTGATGCCGAATTTTACTACAAGCTCGTCAAGTGGGTTTCCTGCTTAGAAGCCAAAGCTTCGGTGGACCACGCCGACATGGAAAGGGCCAACGCGCGTGAGCAACACGCCCTATTGCACCTCTGGCATGTCCGAGGCGAGGCGGAGGACACCGGTGCCGGCGTTTAGCGTGTACCGCAGATGGTGGCCACCATCGTCTCTTTAGCTAAGAGTAAGTTAATACTTGTACACTACTAGAGTATTAGTGGAAGTAGAGAGTTAACTTGGCTATGATGGTTGTTAACGTGGAAGTTCAGTACGCTATATCTGGATCAGACCTGTTACTTTGCTCTGAATGTTGAACTTTCTGTTTAAACGTATGGAATGGGATGTTATTTTTTTAAATGGGTTGTATTTGTCCGCCACGGGTTTAGAGGCTCACTTGTGGGATTACCAGGTTGACGCGTACACAATCAAGAGATGATTGTACGTGGAGAGGATGACAACGGGGACCCACCAAGGTCATGGCAGTACGCAAGCAAGCGCCTCCTTATTTCAAGCCAATAAAAAATGGCTTCTCCTAATGGATTTCTGACATCTAGGTCCCATGCCATTGTCAACATAGTCAATAAACGAGAGAATTGCACAACGAGCGACTGACACCGGGGACCCAGCAGCTCGCCCAGTTATTTTTGTTTTGGGTTAATTTGATAAATGCCACTCCAAATCTGGTGATCCCAAGAAATGCCACTACAATTTCCAAACTTTGAAAAATGCCATTTCATGCCATTTCCAGTGGCATTTTTCGAAGTGTGGAGTGGCATTTTTCAAAGTTTGCAAATTGCAGTGGCGTTTTTCAAAGTTTGCAAAAATTGCAGTGGCATTTTTCAAAGTTTGAAAATTGCAGTGGCATTTTTATGAATCGCCATAATTGGAGTGGCATTTTATCTAATTTGTTTTTGAGACGGAAGCAGGGTGTCAACTGGACTTTGCGGGGCACTCTGGCCTGTCTAGACAACCTTTTCTTTTATGTTTACCATAGACCAACCCAGTAGTTTTTTTGTTCTTTCTGAAAATGGCTAGCCCAGTTTTTTGTGATTTGTCAAATAAGTCGCTTTGTCAGGCTTGTTGGGCTGCAAACTTTCAACACGAGGAGAGCTTCATTCGGTTGGCTGAGAAGATGGCCTATCAGTAATGAGAAATGGGTTGTACATTTTTAAAACATATCAAACCGGCAATTAGTTTCAAATTTCTTTTTTTCATTTCGATATTTTAAATTGCATTGATTTTTATGCGTGGACAATTTTTTGGATTTTATATTGATATACATTTACTTTTAAAATCAGTTTGAATGTGACTCGAAATTTCGGGATTAAAAACGGTTCGGACCGCACCGAAGTATGCAAATTTTCGTATAATTTTTTAACTGTGGCCACAATATGGGTTGTAATGCTAAAAAAAGAATATGGGCTCAAAAAAACCTTAAGAATTAGCTAATGGGCTGTAAATTATTAGAAATAATGGCAGATGGGTTGTATGCTGTTTCCCACAGATTTGAGGCTTTCCTAAAAAAAGGTTGATGCACAAGCAGTGACTGTTGGATGTCCACTCAACGGCCGTCGTGCTTCTTCAATCTCTGCTCTTCCTGCTCCAGCCGCTCAAACAAGCGCCGGCGGGACTGCCTGCTCCCTCCTCTCGCGGCCGGCTATGCTGCCGCGCAGGCCTCACCGCCCCATCGTACTCCCATCACTGGCCTAGCCATCCCTCTACTCACCCACACCCACTGTTATTCTTCGGCGACAGCAGCCGAACCGGTGAACCCTCATACTCCCCACCGCGTGGGAAGCCACTGCCGCGTCTTCCCCGGCTCCGCGTCATCCCCTTCCTAGGCCTCGCCGTCGTCCACTGCCCTGGTGCTTTCGGCGTGGCGTGGTCAACGAACGACATCCATCAGACGTGGACTGTACGTGGAGAGTCTGACAGATGGGTCTATGGTCGCACACAAGGAAATACCTCCTTATTACGCGCAAAATAATGATTCCTCCACCTGACATCCGGGACCAACTGAAAGGGCCTCTGTATTTCGCGAAAAAAACATTCCCGCCACTGACAGCTCGGACCCACTAGCTATATCTTCGCACGCAAGGAAGTGCTTCCTTATTACGCACAAAAAAATGAATACCCCTGCTAGCTGGGACCCACCATATGGGAGGCTGACTTGTGGGCCTACTAAGATGACAGGGACGGAGGGCTTTGTCAACTTAGTAAATATGAACGATTCTAGCTCCAGTGACCGTACGATGTGCATCCAATGGCCTTAGTGCTTCTTCAACCTCTGGTCTTCTTGCTCCAGCCGCCCAAACAAGCGTCGGCCATGCCGCCTGCTCCTGCCTCCCGTGTCCGGCTGTGCTGCCACCACTGGCCATGCCATCCCTCTATACTCACCCACATCTCCTGTTATTCTCCGGCGACAGCAGCCTCACACCGCAGCCGGAGCAGTCAACCCACGTACTCCCCTCCGCATGGGCATCCATTGCCGCGTCTTCCCTGGCTTCGCATCGTCCCTTTCCCAGGCCTCGCCGTCATCCACCGCCCTGGTGCTCTCGGCGTGGCGTGGTCAATGTGGTCAACGAACGACTTCCATCGGAAGAGTACTGTACATGGAGAGGCTGATTGCTGGGTCCATGACCGCAGCAAGGAAATGCCTCCTTATTACGTGCAAAATAATGATTCCTCCACATGACATCAGGGACCCACCGGACGGGCCACCGTATTTCGCAAAAAAAACGTTTCCCCCCTGACTGCTGGGACCCAGCAGCTACATCTTTGCATGCAAGGAAGTGCGTCCATATTACGGGCAAAAAAAGGATTCGCCCCCCTGACTACTGGGACCCACCAGCTACATCTTCGCACGAAGGAAGTGCCTGACAGTCGGGAACCACCCGGTCAAAGCGTACGTAGCATTGTCATTCTGGTCGGGAACGTGTACGTACATACTGGTCGATGGGTCTCTCTGCAGGCTGCAGCGATGAACCATGGCCGTGTAAGGACGGGCACGTGTGGTAGTAGAGGCGCACACATGTGGTAGTAGAGGTGCGCACGTAGCATGTACACATACGTACAGCGGCCAGGGTGCAAGAAAGAAAATACGGCCATGTACATACATACGGCAGGGTCTCGAACGCCTACTCACGCATACGTATGGCCAGGGCTCATGTACATGGCTGTGGCTGGGTCAGAACGGAGAAACTGCGTCGTCATCATGTTCATGGGGAGGCAACGAAATGCATCGTGTTCATCAGGAGGCAACGGAACACGTGCTGTTCATTGGGAGCCAACCGGCTTGGACGGAACAGGCGATGGAAACGAGGCCTGGCGTACCGCAGAACAGAGGAAACGGCCTTGTTTTCGACCGGCCATGGTGGAAACGGGATCCTGTTCATTGGGAGGGGTCTGGCATACCGCAAAATAGAGGAAACAGACCTCCTACAATGGAAGCGGGGTCCTGTTGATCGGGAGGGTGTGGCGTACCGCAAAACAGAGGAAACAGACATGTGTTGGAGGGCTATGGTCGAAACGGGGGTCATGTTCATCGGTAGGGGTGTGGCGTACCGCAAAACGGGACTCCATGGGATACTGTTCATCTCCACCGTCGACCTCCTCCAGCCTCCACGGGCTCCTGTTCATCCACCGTCGACCTCCTCCAGCCTCCACCTACGACTGTTCATCCACGGGCTCATGTTCATCTAGCCTCCACCACGCGCTCCTCCATCGGCTACTGTTCAACAAGCCCTTCCTACGGGGGTCCTGCTCAACCACCCCTCCACGGGCTACTGTTCATCCAGCCCTCCACTGGTTACTGTTCAACCAGCCCTCCACTGGCTACTGTTCATCCAGCCCTCCACGGGGTCCTGTTCATCCAGCCCTCCATGGGGTCCTGTTCATCCACCGGCTCGATCAATCGGGGTACTGTTCATCCAGCGGCAACGGCCTCTACTACCACGGGTTCCTGTTCATCCAACCTCACACCGGGAACTGTTCATCCAAACCCCCTCAAGAATGCTCACTGTTCATCCAGAGGCAGCATCGATCGGCTTCAGTTAGCAATAGTAGCGAAGGAATCATACTCGGGTTCAGTTAGCAGCAAGGGATCGATCGATCGCTCGGGTTCAGTAACGCGTAGCCTGTAGTGCAATCGCTCAGGTTCAGTTAGAGCCCAATGCCTCGCTCGGGTTCAGTTAGAGCCCAATGCCTCACACACACGCGCGTACGTACGAGAGAAACACACACCGCTCGGCCCCCAACTTCCCACCGTAACTAGGAACTCCCCAATATTTTCCTCGCCCTCGCTTCTACCATAGTTTTTTCCGTCATGCACGGCCCAAAGAATGTCATGCAACTGCGTCTCCGGCCCGCCCAAGATGAAAAGCCCATTTTCTGTCATGATTTCTTGTCATAGAAGTAGGACCCCACCACATCTATGATGATACCGGGTTTTGTCACAATTATCGTCATAGAAGTGTCATAAGTATGACAGAAAAAAATTTCGTTCAGCCCAAAATGTCACGGATGTGTCTTTTTTTGTAGTGTCTATACGCGTTGTTACCAAAATTGTTCCTACCAACAAAATTCACATCCATAGATTGATTATTATTCTCCATCAAAGTAGACGAAGGCATATCATTAGGATCAGAAGAAACACTCTTATTAGCAAACAACTTCATAAGTTCATCCATCTTTCCACTCAAAACATTAATCTCTTCTATCGCATGAACATTTTTACTAGTAGATCTTTCGGTGTGCCATTGAGAATAATTAACCACAATATTATCTAGGAGTTTAGTAACTTCTCCTAAAGTGATTTCCATAAAAGTGCCTCCGGCGGCCGAATCTAAAAGATTTCTAGAAGCAAAATTCAATCCAGCATAATTTTTTTGTATAATCATCCATAAATTCAAACCATGTGTAGGGCAGTTATGTATCATTAATTTCATCCCCTCCCAAGCTTGTGCAACATTCTCATGATCAAGTTGCTTAAAATTCATAATATCATTTCTAAGAGAGATGATCTTAGCGGGAGGAAAATACTTAGAGATGAAAGCATCTTTGCACTTATTCCATGAATCAATACTATTTTTAGGCAAAGAGGAGAACCAAGTTTTAGCATGATATCTAAGAGAAAACGGAAATAACTTCAATTTAACAATATCATTATCCACATCTTTCTTCTTTTGCATATCACAAAAATCAACAAAGCTGTTTAGATGGGTAGCAACATCTTCACTAGGAAGGCCAGCAAATTGATCTTTCATGACAAGATTCAGCAAAGCAATATTAATTTCACAAGATTCGGCATCGGTAAGAGGAGCAATCAGAGTGCTAATAAAATCATTATTGTTGGTATTGGAAAATTCACACAATTTAGTATTATCCTGATCCATCGTGACAAACAATCAATCCAATACACAAGCAAACCACAGGCAAGCGAAAAAAAGACGAATGGAAAAAGGGCGAACGCAAAAGAGGCGAATAAAATGGCAAGGGTGAAGTGGGGGAGAGGAAAACGAGAGGCAAATGGCAAATTATGTAATGCGAGGGAGAAGAGTTTGTGATGGGTACTTGGTATGTCTTGACTTGTGCGTACATCTCCCCGGCAACGGCACCAGAAATCCTTCTTGCTACCTCTTGAGCATGTGTTGGTTTTCCCTTGAAGAGGAAAGGGTGATGCAGCAAAGTAGCTTAAGTATTTCCCTCAGTTTTTGAGAACCAAGGTATCAATCTAGTAGGAGACTACACGCAAGTCCCTCATACCTGCACAAACAATCAAGCACCTTGCAACCAACACGATAAAGGGGTTGTCAGTCCCTTCACGACCACTTGCAAAAGTGAGATCAGATAAAGATAATAAGATAAATATTTTTGGTATTTTTGTTGTATAGATTGAAAAGTAAAGATTGCAAAATAAACGACGACAGAAATAGCTAGTTGACGGGAGATTAATATAATAGAGAATAGACTCGGGGGCCATAGGTTTCACTAGTGGCTTCTCTCAAGACAGCATAATCTACAGTGGGTGAACAAATTACTGTCGAGCAATTGATAGAAAAGTGAATAGTTATGAGAATATCTAGGTATGATCATGTATATAGGCATCACGTCCGTGACAAGTATACCCAAACGATTCTGCATCTACTACTACTACTTCACACATCGACCACTATCCAACATGCATCTAGAGTATTAAGTTCATAAGAACAGAGTAACGCATTAGGCAAGATGACATGATGTAGATGGATAAACTCAAGCAATATGATATAAAACCCATCTTTTTATCCTTGATGGCAACAATACAATATGTGCCCTGCCACCCCTGCTGTCACTGGGAAGGACACCGCAAGATTGAACCTAAAGCTAAGCACTTCTCCCATTGCAAGAAAGATCAATCTAGTAGGCCAAACCAAACTGATAATTCGAAGAGACTTGCAAAGATATTTAAATCATGCATAAAAGAATTCAGAGAAGAACCAAATATTGTTCATAGATAATCTTGATCATAAACCCATAATTCATCGGATCTCGACAAACACACAGCAAAAAGAATTACATCGAATAGATCTCCAAGAGAATCGAGGAGAACTTTGTATTGAGATCCAAAGAGAGAGAAGAAGCCATCTAGCTAATAACTATGGACCCGAAGGTCTGAGGTAAACTACTCACACATCATCGGAGAGGTTATGATGTTGATGTAGAAGCCCTCCGTGATCGATTCCCTCTTCGGCGGAGCGCTGGAAAAGGCCCCAAGATAGGATCTCATGGGTACAGAAGGTTGCGCCGATGGAAATAGGGTTTCGTGGTGCTCCTGGATGTTTTCAGGGTATATGGGTATATATAGGCGAAAGAAGTAGGGCGGTGGAGCTGTGAGGGGCCCGCGAGGGTGGGGGCGCGCCTGGCCCCCCTGGGCGCGCCCTCCTACCTCATGGCCGCCTCACTGCCTCCTTGACGTCCACTCCAAGTCTCCTGGATCACATATGTTCCAAAAATGATCCTCGCGAAGGTTTCATTCCGTTTGGATTCCGTTTGATATTCCTTTTCTGCGAAACACGGAAATAGGCAAAAAAACAGCAATTTGCACCGGGCCTTCAGTTAATAGGTTAGTCCCAAAAATAATATAAAAGTGCATAATCAAGCCCATTAAACATCCAAAACAGATAATATAATAGCATGGAACAATCAAAATATATAGATACGTTGGAGACGTATCAGGCGGCAGCCGGCGCGCTGGTGCCGGCCGTGGCGCGGCGACCGGTAGGCGGCTTGAGAAGCCGGACCCGGTGCAGAAGCGGGAGAAGCCAGAATGGGGCGGGACGAGTCGGGCCCGGCGCAGCGGTGCGGGAGAAGGCCGGGTGCGGGCGAAGGAGGCAGTGAGCGCGGCGCTGGGCTTGGTAGGAAGAGCTGGACGGACGGGGCGCGGCCACGATGTCCGGAGCAGCGCCGGAGGGAGCTCGGACGCGCGGCTGTGGATGGAGACAAGCAGCGAGATGAGGCGGCAGGAGGATAAAAACGCCATGGACTGCAGCAGCACAGTGAGGCGGAGAGCGAGAAGGGCTCTCAGGGCCATGGCATTGAGGTAGCCACGGCCATGGTGGTGGAGGAGCATATGGGCAGCTGGTGGAGAAGCAGCCCAGAGACGAGCGAGGGAGGCCGAACGCTGGCGGAGCCACACACTGGGGTGGAGCTGCGCCATGAGGCCGAGGGCAGCTGCGGAGACTTGGTAGGGCGGAGCGCGGCGGACAGACATGCACGAGAGCGGGCAGCATGGAGGCGGTAGTAGCAGGCGGAGGCCGGACACATGTGTGGCCGAACGCGGTGGAGGGCGAGGGCGTGAGCGTCGATTGAGCGTGCTAGCTGCAGACGAAGCCATTGTCTGGGAACTGTAGGAGTGATGTATGAGTACGACCATGGTCTGGGTAGTGCATGACCACTATCCGTGGCATGTATGGCCATTATACACCCATTACTTAGGACGTGCACAACCATTATATGGGCGATTATCCAGAGAGTGTATGGGAAGTGGTTGACCAATGTATAGGTGGTGTATGGAGGAGCGATCACGAGGAAGCAGAAGTGAGCAGAGAGCGGATGGATATGGCGCGGAGCAAGGGTCGGAGCCACGAGCGCGTACACCGAAGGCAGACGACGACACGCCGCCCCGCACGGTCACGGCGGGGGCGTGCTGATGTCGAGCCCCCGACCGACGCCAGAGAGACGGCGGCCGCGTCGTGGTGATGATGACGAAGAGGGCGAGGCCGACGACGAGGACGCGCCGTCCCGTGCGGCCGCCCCGAGGGCATGCCAATGTCGAGCCCCCGAGTGCTAACGGAGAGATGGCATGACGCCGCGGTGACGATGACGAAGATGGTCCCGCCCGGACTATGGTTCTGCGGCAGCTTGCCCCATGGTGGGTGCCAACTGTCGTGGTTATCTCGCGGACGGGTTCGTGAGACGACAGATGCCACAGGGTGGCTTGAGGTGAGGGCAAGAATGTTGCGGAGATCAGGGGACGAGATTGGGCAAGCAGCACGTGGTGGTTTACCCAGGTTCGGGGCTCTCCGGAGAGATAATACTCCTACTCCTCCATGTCTGATGATATATGCAGCGTGTACGTAGCAGTACAGAGTTGCTCCTGGAGCTGTATCTGGAGGAGGAAGAAGGAGGCTGGGAGCGCTCCTCTTCTCTGCCTCATGTGTGGGTGTATGAACGAGAGAGTGAGAGGGAGTGTGCCTTATTGTGGCCAAGTGAGTGTGCATGGATGGATGGATGTGTGAGCGTGGCCAAAATGAGGCTGTGTGTGAGGCCTCCCCTGGGTCACTTTATACACCAGTGCCCAGGGAAAAGGGGTGGACCATACACCCACTACACTATTGAGATGTCATATGATGATGCAGGCTACAGTGCACCACTATTGGAGCGCAGTGAAGTGTCACATGATGCAAGAACAATGTGGCCGCTCATCTACAGTGCTCCACTGTATAGTATGGCCGTCACGTCTGCGCAGGTTCGACGGGACGTCTTAGTTGACTTGGCTAGATTCCAGCCAGATGGGCTCAACCCGGACGGGCCTCAACCCGGACGGGGCCCAACCCGGACAGTTCAACCCGGACACGCAGAACCCGAACAGGGAGAACCCGGACGGGGTCAACCCGGATAGGCTCAATCGGGCCAGCTCAACCTGGACAGGGTCAACCCGAACAACTCAACCGACCAGGGTCAACCCAGACAGCTCAACCCGACTAGGGTCAACCCAGACAGGGTCAACGCGGACAGGTCAACCCGGCCAAAGTCAACCCGACCAGATTCCAGCCAGCCAAGTTCCAACCAGCAAGAGGGCACTCCCCTGGCAATGTTTTGAAGCATCGTTTCACCGTCTTGGGCATACCCAGGGGTCATCCCCCCTACGGTATGGTAAGCATTGTCCATTACGCTTTGTTTACTAACCCATGGTCTACGTGAGAGTTCTATGTGGGGCTAGGTATGTTTCCATAGGTTTGCATCAAGAGGAAGATCTCATACAACCCATGGAGGATGACATCAAGTGGTGATCGTCATCAATTTGATCAACACACAAACCGTACAAGATGTACCGAGAGGGATCAAGTGATTCCATGGTATGGTAAGCATTGTCCATTATGCTTTGTGTACTAACCCATGGCCTATGTTAGAGTTCTATGTGGGGTTAGGTATATTTGCATGGTTTGCATCAAGAGCAAGATCTCACATAACCCATGGAGGATGACATCTAGTGGTGATCGTCAACAAGATTGTGGTGTGCAAGTTCAAGTGGTGCATCACGAAGAGATCAAGTGCTTGAAGCTTGCCGTCCTTTGTGGTGGCAATGGACCTATGAAGATGTGCTGAAGAGTGGCTCACCCATAATGGAGTACGGGGGAGCAATCAACTAGTCTTCATCGAGCCAACGCAATCAAGAAAGGTGGTCCAACTTGAGGAAGACAATATCACCATCATCTAGCTCAAGTGGACTATGTGCAAGGCAAAGGTTTGCCCTTGATAGGTCTTCTATTTTACCAGTCTCATGGTGGTAGTTGGGAAACCGGGTTATAGGATCGATTGTCGTACTATCAAGGGGGGCTCTCAAGTTAGTAGCTTAATCGTATCGTTCGTAGAGAGCTCAAACTGTTGCATCCTTCCACCATCTTTCTTGGTTCTTGTTTGATGTTTCTCTCTGTGAGGAGCTTATGGCCATCGTTTTGACAAGCTCGAGTTCATCGAAAACAGAGTTCATGTGCATCTTCTATGATGTTTTCGATGTTGGAGTTTTTGTTGGTTCTTCATTCATAGAGGTTTTGCATCTCTATATATTAGGGATACTCCCCTTGCCACTTCTTACTATAACCAGTTGATGTTTGGATAGTACTCGTCATCATCTATCCAACAATTTTGAGTTTTCTCAATTCAAAGCTCATATGCAGATGTTTTGGCAGTTCTGTTTTTCTTGCTGCATCTGTTTTGCTCAGATACTTACTTGTTTCACCTTTGCGGTAGTACTACTTGTAAGCGGCAGTACCGTTCCCTGTCGGGCGGTAGTACTGAAGGAAATATGCCCTAGAGGCAATAATAAAGTTATTATTTATATTTCCTTATATCATGATGAATGTTTATTATTCATGCTAGAATTGTATTAACTGGAAACTTAGTACATGTGTGAATACATAGACAAACAAAGAGTCACTAGTATGCCTCTACTTGACTAGCTCGTTAATCAAAGATGGTTAAGTTTCCTAACCATAGACATGAGTTGTCATTTGATAAATGGGATCACATCATTAGAGAATGATGTGATTGACATAACCCATCCGTTAGCTTAGCACTTTGATCGTTTAGTTTATTGCTATTGCTTTCTCCATAACTTATACATGTTCCTATGACTATGAGATTATGCAACTCCCGAATACCGGAGGAACACTTAGTGTGCTATCAAACGTCACAACGTAACTGGGTGATTATAAAGATGCTCTACAGGTGTCTCCGATGGTGTTTGTTGAGTTGGCATAGATTGAGATTAGGATTTGTCACTCCGATTGTCGGAGTGGTATCTCTGGGCCCTCTCGATAATGCACATCACTATAAGCCTTGCAAGCAATGTGACTAGTGAGTTAGTTGCAGGATGTTGCATTACGGAACGAGTAAAGAGACTTGCCGGTAACAAGATTGAACTAGGTATGATGATACCGACGATCGAATCTCGGGCAAGTAACATATCGATGACAAAGGGAACAACGTATATTTGTTATGCGGTTTGACAGATAAAGATCTTCGTAGAATATGTAGGAACCAATATGAGCATCCAGGTTCTGCTATTGGTTATTGAACGGAGATGAGTCTCGGTAATGCCTACATAGTCCTCGAACCCGTAGGGTCCGCACGCTTAATGTTCGATGATGATATGTATTTTGAGTTATGTGATTTGATGTACCGAAGGTTGTTTGGAGTCCCAGATGTGATCACGGACATGACGAGGAGTCTCGAAATGGTCGAGACATGAAGATTGATATATTGGAAGGTTATGTTTGGATACCGGAAAGGTTTCGGATTAGTTCAGGCATTTTTCGGAGTACCGGGGGGTTACCGGAACCCCTCCGGGCTTAATGGGCCTACATGGGCTTTAGTGGAAGAGAGGAGGAGGCGACCAAGAGGTGGGGAGCGCCCCCCAAGCCCAATCCGAATTGGGAGGGGGGGCCCTTTCCTTTCTCTCCCTCTTCCCTTCCTTCCCCCTCCTAGTTGGACTAGGAAAGGGGGGAACCTACTCCTAGTAGGAGTAGGATTCCCCCCTTGGGGCGCGCCATAGGAGGCCGGCCGGCCCCCTCCTCCACTCCTTTATATACGGGGGAGGGGGCACCCCATAGACACACAAGTTGATCTCTTAGCCATGTGCGGTGCCCCCCTCCACAGATTTCCACCTCGGTCATATTGTTGTAGTGCTTATGCGAAGCTCTGCGTCGGTAACTTCATCATCACCGTCAACATGCCGTCATGCTGACGAAGCTCTCCCTCGGCCTCAGCTGGATCTAGAGTTCGAGGGACGTCACCGAGCTGAACGTGTGCAGATCACGGAGGTGATGTGCGTTCGGTACTTGATCGGTTGGACCGCGAAGACGTTCAACTACATCAACCACGTTACTTAACGCTTCCGCTTTCGGTCTACGAGGGTACGTGGACTCACTCTCCCCGCTCATTTCTATGCTTCTCCTAGATAGATCTTGCGTGATCGTATGCAAATTTTTGAAATACTACGTTCCCCAACAAGTACCGCTTGTAAGCGGTACTTCTATTGTTCCAGTACGGCTCACACTTCCGCTTCTTCCGGGGGTTCTATTTTTCGTGTCGGGTTCAGCGGTAGTAGGATGACAAATGAAGTGTAGTAGTACCGCCTTGTAGCGACCCTACTCGGTAAGAATCAAAGTCTCCGTGCTTACCGTGCTAGTCCCTGGATCGACTTGCTAGCACACATAGTACTCGATGAAATAACATAAATAACACACATCTCTTTATTACAACGATAGTCCAGGAGCAATACAATTTACTACATAGATATGACATAAGGCCAAATAAAACAAATATTGCGGAAGCATAGAGGTAAATGATTCCATCAACTCCACGAGCAAAAGCTGAGTGTAGAACATCGACCTATCGCACCTTAATCCTCATCGGATATATCTGCAACGTGATAAGTTGCAGCCATATAGGTTAGTACATTGAATGTACTGGCAAGTCACATCATCAGTATAATGAACTTATTTGTACATGTAATTCGGCTAGTGGAAAGCTCTAAGTTAATTTTTTGACTAAAGCTGTTTTCCCCTATCATAAAAGATATTATTCTACCACTACAAAATAACATATGATTGAGATGGTACCTGTTGGGGAACGTAGCATGCAATGTCAAAAAAATTCCTACGCTCACGCAAGATCTATCTAGGAGATGCATAGCAACGAGAGGGGGAGAGCATCTTCATACCCTTGAAGATCGCTAAGTGGAAGCGTTTATCAACGCGGTTGATGTAGTCGTACACCTTCACGATACGTCCCGATCAAGTACCGAACGTACAGTACCTCCGCGTTCAGCACAGGTTCATCTCGATGACGTCCTTGCCTTCTTGATCCAACAAGACGAGCGAAGTAGTAGATCAGTTCCGGCAGCACAACGGCGTGGTGACGGTGTTGGTGAAGAACAATTTCCGCAGGGCTTCGCCTAGCACAAAAACTATGACGGAGGATAAACTAGAGGGGATGGGGTTGCCGGCACACGGCTTGGTGATTCCTGATCTGTTCCAGGTGCTAGCCCTGCCCCTCTATTTATATGTTGAGCCCTGGGGTCGAAACTTGGAGTAAAAGCCTGTGCAAAGTCGGTTTTGCCCGCAAGGAAGAGTCCTTCTCGGACTTCCAGGACCAGACACCACGGTCCTTGGCGTCTCGCCAGACGCCATGGGCCTCGGCGTCTCGCCCAGGGCTAGATGCCAGGGTCTCCGGCGTTTGGCCCCCTGGCCTCTGCAAAACACCTTTTGCACTGACCTAAAGCCCTGTAGCGACCCGACCCAAATGGATCGAAGTCTTTGTGCTTAAGTGTCATGCCTGGATAGGTATGCTGACACACACAGTACCCGAGGATTTATAACAAAGGTAAATCACATGTATAAAGTAACATAAATACTATTACCTCAATCAATATAGCGGAAGAAACAACACCAACGGCAAAGTTGAGTGTAGACATCATAACCCTAACGTATCACTTACTCGTCGTAAGAATCCTGCAACATGAGACGTTGCAGCCATGTAGGTCAGTACATTGAATGTACTGGCAATTTCACACCATAGAATAATAATGAAAATGTCTATCTCTATATGCATATTTGGCTGGTGGAGGGTCTAAGTTTTAATTTTGCATAAAGCCAATTTTTCCCTACAATAAAGGAATGAATTTTATTTACTACTAAGTTAAATTACCCATATTGAGAAGGTAATCCCAACTCAATCCCAAAAATCATCAAATCATTAGTAACCCAACAATTTCATTAAATAGAGTGATGAGATCAACCAATAATTCAAATACTAGATACTCAAGATGTCCATAACCGGGGACACGGCTAACCATGACTAGTTTATACACTCTGAAGAGGTTTGCGCACTTTTCCCCACAAGACTCGATCTCCTCTTTTGGATTTCTCGCACTACATGATGTTTGAGAAACGGATGACCGAGACACAGTCTTTCATAAGCATTAACTCTTTACTCTGGGTAGGCAGTACCTCCTACATCCCCTACATCTGCTAGCCTACCACTGAAAGAGGTCACACAACTTACTCAACTATGCCAGATCCTATAATGGCTTATGGCTGCACACGAAAGTTTCTAGCATGAATAATCTTATGATCCCTTTGAGCCTAGGTGGCAAACCATAGGATGATCACACGGGTACTCCGGGATATCCTAGGACAACACTGGATTGCTCCAGGTGCCCGCAACCAATCCACCTAGATGTGTATTAAAGTAGCCACCTTAAGTTTCCCTTAGTTATAAATAACTTCCACATCTTTCATGAAACTCACAAACCAAACCACGTCTATGAGCATAGCAAAGTAATGCAATCAAAACACAGGAACACCCCAGGGTTTGAATATAAGACAATAGGTTCCTACCTCATCAACTACTTCCCAATACCCACAAGTTATCAAGTCCTACTCATGCAATGTTTGAGGGTTGAAACTAATGCATAAAAACTAGGTAATAAAGGGGTATGATCAAAGTGTTACTTGCCTTGCTGACGATCGGAAAACCCTAGAGATTCGTAGTAGAAAGCCTCGCACTCCGGAAAATCTATCGTGAACAAACAATAGCATACATAAGCACTCAAGCATAGGATGCAAAGGTAAAACCAAAATAAAAGATCTAAATTGAAAGTTCAAGTGAAGAGCTTCGATTTGCAAAAAGAATCAATCGAATCGGAGTTACGGAACACAAACTACGATCAAAAGAAGTTTGAATTCAAATCTGCTTGAAAACAAATTTTATATTTCCAAAATCATGTTCAAGTTGTTAATATGGACCGATGGGAACAACACGAAGATTTTGGCGTTGGTTTCACTGGATTTGGATAAACGAGCAAAAAGTAGTGAGGGTTTGAAGATCAGGGACTAATTTGTGAGAAAACTATTCATGGATAGGTCCCTGGCCACAAATTAATCTAAAAAGAAAAATCTAATGAACGAATGTTTGCTAACAGAAACTAACGAACGAATTCATTCGTTAACCGTACGAATCGGGTGAGCGCTCGCTATTTAACAAAACCTAGAATAATAAACCGATCTAAAACAATAAACCAAACTTAAAAAAATCGGACCGCTTTTGTGGTTTATACCGGTTCGGAGGAGATGAACCGGCGGCGGCGTACTGCAGCGACGGATAGCGGCGTCGGCAGCGGCGTGCGGCGGTGCGGAAGGTGACGGTGCGGGGCAGGCGGCGGCGCAAGCGACGGCGAGCGGCTGCGGCGGTGGGGCGGCTCTGGCGGCGGGGCGGTGCGGGTGACGGCGTCTTGATGGGGAGAGGGGGGCTATATAAAGGCCTGAGGGGTCTGCCTTGGGGGAGGGGCAAGGCGGCGGGGAGGCGGAGTCAGGCTCGGACTAAAATGGTCCTGGGGAAGGTGGTGGCGGTGCGGTGCGGAGAGTTTTTTTTTTAAAAATGCCAAAAAGGAAAAATCCAAATTAAAAATAAATAAAAATCCCAAAAATATTTTTCACAGTCCTCTCCTAATATTTAGGACCACGTGAACATTTTTCTGGGCTAAACTGAATTTTTAAAAAATGCAATTTTCCCCTAATTTAAACGAATAAAATCTCAAATAAAATTCAAGTAAAAAATATGTTTTTATTTAAAATGAAATTTCCATCTTTTCCTCTGTTTTGGAGAAGTCGTATTATCCTCTCTCATTATTTTATTTATCTTGAAATAATGGGAAAAATAATTTCAAATAAAAATCACTTTGATCCAACTTACCAATTTTTGAAAATTCAAAAATGGAATTTTAAGAAAACCTCCAACTCTCCCAAATGGTCCTTGAGTTTCTTAAGGTCTCTTGGATCAAAATGTCCAAATAAACCAAATTCAAAATGCTCAAAATATGGATGCATATGATGACCTAATGATTAACATCCAAATTAAAAATTGGGATGTTACAAGTCCCGTGGGTTTCACCCCTTGGCCGAACCCTATCATCCCATATATCAAGGACATAATTCTTCTGTGCAGCAATGAGGATAATCCTCAGACCACGGACCCAGTCCGCATCATTGCTACTATCATCTTTCAACACGGTTTTTCTCTAGGAACATATCAAAAATAAAACAGGGGAGCTATACGCGAGCTATTGATCTACAACATAGATATGCAAATACTATCAGGACTAAGTTCATGATAAATTAAGTTCAATTAATCATATTACTTAAGAACTCCCACTTAGATATGCATCCTTCAAGTCATCTAAATGATCACGTGATCCATATCAACTAAACCATGTCCGACCATCACGTGAAATGGAGTAGTTTTCAATGGTGAACATCTCTATGTTGATCATATCTACTATATGATTCACGTTCGACCTTTCAGTCTCCAGTGTTCCGAGGCCATATCTATACATGCTAGGCTCGTCAAGTTTAACTAGAGTATTCCGCATGTGCAAAACTATCTTGCACCCGTTGTATGTGAACGTAGAGCTTACCACACCCGATTATCACGTGGTGTCTCGGCACGACAAACTGTCGCAACGGTGCATAATCAGGGAGAACACTTATACCTTGAAATTTTAGTGAGGGGTCATCTTATAATGCTACCGCCGTACTATGCAAAATAACATGCATAAAAGGTAAACATCACATGCAATCAAAATATGTGACATGATATGGCCATCATCATTTTGTGCCTTTGATCTCCATCTCCAAAGCACCGTCATGATATCCATCATCACCGGCTTGACACCTTGATCTCCATCATAGCGTCGTTGTCGTCTCGCCAACTATTGCTTCTACGACTATTGCTAACGCATAGTGATAAAGTAAAGCAATTATATGGCGATTGCTGTCACACCCTAGCTAGTTCAAGCATTAGAGTGTGCATCATGTTTAAATTTCTCTTAAATTTTAAATGGGGATGACAGAACCCCCAGCACCCCCTGGAACAACTAGGGTTTACTAAAATCTTTTTCAATGAACCTGAAATGCCCTTCTAAAAAGCCCACCCTTTTTGTTTTGGGTTAAAACCTTTGACAAAAATGGTGCACATTTTTCTAGGACATCATAAGGTCATTGGATTAATTCTTATAGTATTTGCATTTGGGCATTTAAATGCTATAAAATATTTTAAATGCTCAAATAATCATAAACTAAAATGTTTATTGTTGGATATATTCTAAGCAGTAGCCATGATTAATTTTATGATTTTTGGAAATGCCCTGGCATTTTTAATAAAGCCCTGAAGTTACAGAAATAATATAATAAATGAAAAACAGAAAAAGAGAGAGAGAACAGGGACTTACCTGGCGCAGCCCACCTAGCCCACCAGCTCGGCCCAGTCCACTGGCTCCTGCCAGTCGTCCTCCTCTTCTCACCAGGAGGACGAGAGGCGCGTGGCCGGCGCCCGCGGCCACACGCCGGCCACCTCCTGCTTCTGCCGACGCCCCGGACGCGTCTACGAGTGCCACGCCGACCCCCTGGACCCCTCGACCGCTCCACTCTCCCCCTGTCTCGCCTCTCTCACTCTCTCCCCTGAAGCCGCGCAGCCATCGCCGCCGACAAGCACCACCACGGCCACCACCTCTCCCTCGCTCCTCTGACCGACCAAGAGGCTCCGCCTCGACCCCCTCTTCCTTCCACCCCGAGCCGCGCCACCGCGCCACCGCGGGAGCCCCACATCGCCACCACGAGTCGTCCTCCCCGAGCACGGCCGCCGGACTCCATCGACGGATTCGCCGTCGCCAAGCCGTCTCCGAGCAAGCCGAGCCCCTCTTCGTGATCGCTGTGAGCTCCGCCACCGTTTCCCCCTCTCACCGCGCTCGTCCGCGTCCTCTAACCACCATGGCCATCGGAGCCGAAGCACGCCGCCGCCACCGCACGTCGCCGTCGTGGCCACAGCCATGTTGGGTCGCAACCGAGCACGCCACCGTTTTCAACGCACTCGCAGGAGTCCATAGCACCCCCGCACGCCCCTCGCCGTGCCAGCTAGCGACTAGTTCGACCTCGCCCAAACTCCGGCCGCCGCGGACGTGCTCGCCGCCGTCGTCTTCGGCCACCCCAGCTCCACCTACTGCCACCACTCGACGCGGGTCACTCCCCGCATCACGTAGATGGTCTCCGCCATCCTTTTGGTCGCCGGAGTGCAAAACCCGAGCCTCTCCGCCGTGTCTGGCCTCGCCGGCGGCTAAACGCCGGCGAGTTTGACCACTTTTGACCATGGACTGACGCGTGGGCCCAGGTTGACTCCCCCCTGAGCCTATGAAAGGTGGGGCCGGCCTGCTAATTAGTTTAGGATTAGTGTTAACTAATTTTAATTAGTTTAGTCACTGACATGTGGGCCCAGGCCCCACTGACAGTTAATTAGTACTAATTTAATCCTGTTAATTAGCTGAGACACTAACAGACAGGGCCCACGAGTAAGGTTTGACCTGGCCGACCCAGTTGACCCGCTGACGTCACACCTATGTCATGCTGACTCATTAATTCAATTACTAGAATTATTCTTATATAGGAAATTCCAGAAAAAAGCCAAAACTTCTAAAAATCATAGAAAATCAACCATAGCTCCAAATCAAACAAATTATATATGAAAAATGATCAGAAAAATTCAATCTATCCATCTGTAATGGTTTCATGCATGACAAAACAAGTTAACCTTGCTATTTAAGCAAAATAAGATAATGCACTAATAAGGCTATGTTAAATGAGCTAACATTTGAATCTTTGATTCAAATGAGCTCATTCCTTTCTGTTTTAGCTTGCATTAGGCCAAGACACTTTCATTTTGCCATGTCATAGCATGCATCATATTGTTGCATATGGTCATGTGTTGATTATGTTCGGTGTGTCTTTCGTGGTAGATTCTACCTCCGACGATAACCCCGAGTATCCGTCTGAAGGGCAGTACCCTACTACCACTACAACAGGCAAGCAACCCATTGATCATTCCGATACAAAACCATGTTCTCGCTTCTGCTCTTGTTTACTACATTAAGACAATGCGATTCAAACTACTGTGTGCTACAGTAGTTGAACCCTTATCCTCTGCATGACCTGTCATTGCCACAGTAACTAGATGAAACCCACTAGCATGTGTAGGAGTTGATTGAGCCATGTATGTGTTTCCTACCTTGCTATGCCTGCTATGCTTAGAGTTGTGTCGGGTCTGGTTCATCTGGGTAATGGGCTAGAGTGAAATGATTATGTCGGTAATGTGAGGGATGTGTTGAACATGATATGGTAAAGGTATCGATGTAAGACTTGCTGAGTACCTTTGTACTCATGTTTGCTTAATTACTGTTTTCAAACGACAACACCGCCCCCTCCGATGGGTTTTATGTAGACCTCGACGTCGATGAGTAACTCGCCACCTAGGTGGTGACCCTGGCCATGGAGGGGCCTATGTAGATAGACAGGCTTCAAGAAGCCTTCTTTCTTTCTAGTGTCTGTACTCAGACTAATTTCTTCCGCATGTGCTTGTTTGCTTGTATGACTTGAGTGTCGGGTCATGTGACCCCTATCTGTATGAACATGTTATGTATGGCTCTTTGGAGCCTTTAAATAAAGTACTTGAGTTGTAGAGTTTTGTTGTGATGCCATGTTGTATGTACTCATATCGGGCATATTGTGTGTATGATTGAAATGCTTGGTATGAGTGGGATCCGACAATCTAGTTGTTTATCCTTGGCAGCCTTTCTTATGGGGAAATGTAGTCTAGTGTTCCTCGAGCCATAGTAGTCCGCTACAGCCCGGTTCACCGGAGTCCTGCTAGCCCAGCACTACTGCTCAGGACACTTGACTGGCTGGCATGTGTTTCACTTCGTTCCTATGTCTGTCCCTTCGGGGAAATGTCATGCGGTGACATCCGGAGTCCTGCCTAGCCTGCTACAACCCGGGTTCCTCGGAGTCCTGTTAGCCCAGTGCTACAGCCCGGATTCACTCGCTGATGACCGACATGCTCGATGTGATTAATGTATGCCTGTCTCCATAGGTCTGCGCCGCTTTGGGTTCACGACTAGCCATGTCGGCCCGGGTTCTCTGTCATATGGATGCTAGCGACACTATCATATACGTGAGCCAAAAGGCACAAACGGTCCCGGGCCATGGTAAGGCGACACACGTGGGGATACCGTGCGTGAGGCCGCAATGTGATATGAGGTGTTACCGGCTAGATCGATGTGACTTGGAATCAGGGTCCTGACAGCATTGGCATCAAAGCCAGACTGCATGTAGGTTCGTTGAGCCTAACTGGTCGATGTCGAGTCTAGAAATGCTTTAGTTATATGTAGGGGAATTGATTGTGGGAGGGAATGTAAGGCTCTTTTTACTCCTTACCTTATGCCCTCTGATCTGAGTCATTCTCTTCTCATTCAACGTGGGATAAGGACTAGGCTCTCTTCTTCTATCAGGTTCACGTGTTACTAATCCGTAGTAGCTTATAGGATTGTTGTTACAAGTCTTAGTACAGTTTCTACTACTTTTAGTATGTTGCCAGTTGAATCAGAACCTTGATATGATGTTGTTGAGTGGTATTGCAAACTGTTGTGGATGTCTCAAATCCTTTTCTGAGCATTTACAGCTGTTATGCTGTCCAATTTTCCCTAGAAATTCTAATGCCTTTGCATTGTGGTTGTGCTTTCAGATGGCCACTCATGCTCAAAAACCAAGTGGTTCGCCTGACCCGGTGCCTCGATGTGCCCGATCATACTGCTATGTTAGTCCGGGTAATGATCGAGACGGGTTACCGTTGGTATCCTGAATACACTGTCGAAGAGCAGTTCAGAGACTTCAACTAGAGCCAGTACCTCTGTACCGTCAGGATATATCCCTCTTATCCTGGAGCCACCGAGCCCCTTCACTGTTCCTATGGACTCGGGGTTACTATTGAGATGGATGTGCAGGATGCTGCCTATTCCATGATGACCATCATGCGAGTCCGGACTGGCCTGCTTCGGAACACCGACTTCCGTTATATGCCAGCTTCACTTCCGGGAGCGCAAGGGTATCTCCAGGCTATCTATGCTGACCCCACACATGAGGAGTCACTACTCCACACCACTGCCGAGATGCTCGAGGATAAGGACCGCGAAAATCGGGCCTTGCATATGGGCCACTTTGACTCGGTTTGCACCAGCGGTACAGGCAGGATACATGGATCTGAGGGATCTGTACCCTGTACAGTCTGGATTGCCAGATTGTATGGAGTGGCGCGATGTGGGAGGCATCACCCCTCCTCGTGGTCCCCGTCTGCCACCACCTGTGGGACCAAGGCCACATCTGAGTCCCTTTGGTCCGCAGGCTCCGCAGGACCGTCTGTTCCCAGATGATCATGTTCCACTTCCAGGTTTTGGTGGCGACTTCTATGAGGATTACTATGGAGCCGTCTGAGCTAGTAGTAGTTTCACTAGTATTGTAGTAGTTGTATTCTCCACAGTCCTGCGTGACCGTGGGATACGACTTGGTGTGTATCACGCTCTGAAGGTGTAGGAAAATAATGTATAGGAGCTTGGAATTCCTTCATGAGATGTAATGTCTTTCACCGTAGTTGTACTCTAACCTGAGCTTGTACTAAACTATGTACGGTGTGTATGACCAATGGTATATATATGGCAGTTTCTATATTACCATGTCGTGCAATGAACATCTTAGCATTCCATGCAATCCATTACATTCTGCACTTCCTTGCTAAGTTTGTGCCATCCTTATCTAAACTGTTGTCTTGTTTTCTCCTAGGATGGTCAACACCCGCAGCAACCCTACTGCCCCGGAGCAGGGGGAAGCCAGTCCAGCTAGGGGTGAAAATCTGCCTCACCCGCCTTCTCTGGCCAAAGTGATGCTGGAAGCGGAATGAAACAAGCGTGAGACTAACCGCTTGCTAGAGCGGATTGAGCAGAACACTGCACGCCATCAGCGAAATGACTTGGTGTCAATCAATGACTTCATCAAGCTGTACCCCCCAAAGTTTAACCATTTTGTCGAGCCCCTCGACGCGGATGACTGGCTTCGCAGCATCACCCACAAGCTACGTTCTGCCAACGTAGCCAAAGCTGACAAGGTTACTTATGCTGCCTATCACCTCGAAGGCCCTGCTAGCCTTTGGTGGGAAAACTTTGAAGCTATGCGCACGGTCGGCCAAATCACTACTTGGGCTGAATTCAGTGAGGCTTTCCGTGAGCATCACATTCTGGAAGGTCTCATGGATCGCAAGAGGGAAGAGTTCTGCAATTTCACCCAAGGAAGACTGACTGTGGATGCATATAGCCGTGAATTTGGGAATCTGGCTTATATGCTCATGAAGAGGTATCCACCGATGCTAAGAAGCAGGCAAGGTTCCGCAAGGGACTTAGCCCTGAGCTTCGCCGCGATCTTCGTCTGCATGAGTGCACCTCCTTTCAGAAGTTGGTCAATAAAGCCATCAGTGCTGAGTCAGGCCAGTCTGACTATGACGCTTCACGCAAGCACTCTTGTGATTTTGGCTCTTCATCCGGCTCTGGATGTCAGAAGCGCCGGGTGTGGATTCCAAGCACGGCACTGCCACCCAGGTTCATTCCGAGGCCATCCTTTGAGGCGCCCCGTCCCAACCAGCAGTTTGCACCGCCCACGCCCTATGGTGGCCCCGCTGCTAATGCTGCCCCATGTCCCAATGTTGTGACGTGTTTCAAGTGTGGAGAGCCGGGTCACTATAGCCGAGAGTGTCCCCAGAACAACAACCCCAATCAGTCTGGAAAGTCCGTTGGCCGTGGTAAGCCAGCGGGAAAGACATTCTACGCCAAGCCGGTCAACACTGCACGTGGCCATGTCAACTATGTCTCAGCCGAGGAGGCTCACGAGGATCCTAACGTCGTCCTTGGTACGCTCCTTGTTAATTGCCATCCGGCATCTGTTCTTTTCGATACTGGAGCATCTCATTCATTCATATCCGAGAACTATGCTCGATTGCATAACACGACTTTCTATGACATGCCCACTTCCATGGTAATTCAAACTCCGGGTTCCAAATGGCAAACTTCTAGAGTAAGCCATGGGAACGAAATTCTTGTCGATAGACTTGTCTTTCTTGCATCTTTAATAGCTCTCAAGTCCTCGGACATTAACATTATCTTGGGTATGGACTGGATGTCAGCTCATTATGCTAAGATTGATTGTGCCACTAGAACCGTTCAACTTGCTCACCCATCGGGCAAGACAGTCAATGTCTTAACTCGAGTGGCCAATCGCCAGCTTTACTCCCTAAATGCCAACCTCCTTCCAGACCTTGAGGATATTCCGGTAGTCCGGGACTTTCCGGATGTCTTTCCAGAAGAACTGCCAGGTGTTCCACCTGACAGGGATGTCGAGTTTGTGATAGACCTTGTTCCAGGAACCGTTCCAATTTCTAGGAGACCCTATAAGATGGCACCCTTAGAACTAGCCGAGCTTAAGAACCAACTCGATGAGTCCTTGAAAAAGGGTTTCATCCGTCCTAGTTCCTCTCCTTGGGCTTGCCCCGTCCTCTTCGTCAAAAAGAAGGATGGAACAGATCGGATGGTTGTAGATTACCAACCTGTCAACTTGGTCACTATCAAGAACAAGTATTCGCTTCCCAGGATCAACGATCTATATGATCAGCTTGCTGGATCCTCAGTCTTTTCCAAGATGGATTTGAGGTTGGGCTACCATCAAATCAAAATCAAAAACGGAGACATTCCCAAAACGGCCTTTGTTACTCGTTATGGCCAATACGAGTACACCGTTATGTCCTTCGGTTTAACCAATGCCCCAGCCACCTTCTCTCGGATAATGAACTCGGTCTTCATGGAGTATTTGGATAAATTCGTCGTAGTTTACCTCGATGACATACTCATCTACTCCAAGAATGAAGAGGAACATGCCGAACATCTAAGGCTGGTATTGACGAAACTTCGAGAGCATCGCCTTTATGCCAAATTCTCCAAGTGTGAATTTTGGTTGCCAGAAGTGACCTATCAAGGTCATGTAATCTCTGGTAAGGGTATTGCTGTCAATCCCGAGCGAGTTCAAGCCGTCCTTGATTGGACTCCACCTGAGACGGTCAAGCAAGTTCAGAGCTTCCTTGGCTTAGCGAGCTATTGCCGCCGCTTCGTTGAGAATTTCTCCAAGGTTGCTAAACCTCTAACTGAACTCCTCAAGAAAGATAAAAAGTTCGAGTGGACCCCACAGTGCGAGTTCAGCTTTCAGGAACTGAAAAGACGCCTGACATCTTCTCCCATACTGGTACCACCAGATTTCTCCAAGGACTTTATTATCTATTGCGACACCTCGCGACAAGGACTAGGTTGCATACTCATGCAAGATCGTCAGGTAATTGCCTATGCTTCACGGCAATTACACCCACATGAGGAAAACTATCCCACACATGATCTAGAGCTTGCAGCTGTAGTCCGTGCACTCAAAACTTGGCGACATTACCTCCTCGATAATCGTTGCGAGATCTTCACCGATCACCAAAGTTTGAAATAGATCTTCACCCAACCGGATTTGAATCTCAGGCAACGACGTTGGGTCGAGTTGATCTCGGATTACGACTTAGGAATAACTTACACCTCGGGCAAAGCCAATGTCATGGCTGATGCGCTAAGTCGTAAATCTTATTGTAACAACCTGATGTTACAACAAAGTCAACCACTTCTCCACGAGGAATTTCGTAAGCTCAATCTTCACATTGTTCCTCGAGGATTCCTATCCACCCTGGTGGCGAAACCTACCCTTACGGATCAGATCATCAAGGCACAGAAGGTAGATCTGGGAATCTCCCGTATTAAGAGGAACATTAAGAAAGGAGTCATGAATTGTTTCTCCGTTGATGATCAAGGTGTCGTATACTTTGGAAACCGCTTAGTGGTCCCCAAGGCACGAAACTTGAGGCGGCTGATCCTTTAGGAAGCTCATGAATCCCCTCTCATCATTCATCCCGGTAGTACTAAAATGTATCAAGACCTATGCCAGAGGTTTTGGTGGACTAGGATGAAGAGAGAAATCGCTCAATACATTGCTAATTGCAACGTTTGTCGTTGTGTTAGAGCAGAGCATCAACGGCCTGCTGGCACCCTTCAACCTTTGGCTATTCCTGAGTGGAAATGGGATAAAATCAGTATGGATTTCATCACTGGGTTTCCCAGGACCAAGAGAGGGAATAATGCCATCTTCGTCGTGATCGACCGTCTTTCCAAAGTAGCCCATTTCCTACCTGTTCGTGAGAGTATCACCGCTAGCCAGCTAGCTGACTTATACATCTCCCGAATAGTGTCTCTTCATGGTGTCCCATTGGAAATTAACTCAGACCGTGGGAGTCTCTTCACCTCTCAATTTTGGGGAAGTTTCCAAAATGCTATAGGAACTCGTCTCTCTTTTAGCACCGCCTTCCATCCTCAATCAAGTGGTCAAGTAGAGCGAGTCAATCAAATTCTGGAAGATATGCTCCGAGCTTCTGTCATCTCATTCGGAATGGGTTGGGAGAAATGCCTTCCATTCGCGGAGTTTGCTTATAACAATAGTTATCAAGCTAGCTTGGGCAAAGCTCCTTTCGAAGTTCTCTATGGACGAAAATGTCGAACGCCTCTTAACTGGTCAAAAACCGGGGAAAGACAACTCTTTGGCCCGGATATGATTCAGGAAGCAGAAGAGCAGGTTCACGTTATTCGTGAGAAATTGAAAACAGCCCAATCTCGTCAAAAGAGCCAATACGATCATAAACATAAGCTCATGACTTATGAAGTCGGCGAGAAGGCTTACCTTCAGGTTACTCCGTTAAAGGGAACCCATCATTTCGGTATCAAAGGCAAATTGGCTCCTCATTACATCGGACCCTTTTGCATTCTTGCCAAACGAGGAGAAGTTGCCTACCAATTGGAACTACCTTCGCATCTTTCCAGAGTTCACGATGTCTTCCACGTTTCTCAACTCAGGTGCTGCTTCGCGGATCCTATCCGTGGAGTGGACCACGAAATGCTTGATCTACAAGATAACCTCTCATATCGGGAATATCCCGTTCGTATCCTTGATCAAGCCGAGCGTACCACTCGACGCCATAATATCAAGTTTCTCAAGGTTCAATGGTCACATCATTCCGAGAAAGAAGCCACTTGGGAAAGGGAGGATCGTCTTTGACTCGAGTACCCCACCTTCTTCCCGGAGGATCCTAAATCTCGGGACGAGATTCTTTTGAGTGGGGGTGAGTTGTCACACCCTAGCTAGTTCAAGCATTAGAGTGTGCATCATGTTTAAATTTCTCTTAAATTTGAAATGGGGATGACAGAACCCCCAGCACTCCCCTGGAACAACTAGGGTTTACTAAAAACTTTTTCAATGAACCTGAAATGCCCTTCTAAAAAGCCCACCCTTTTTGTTTTGGGTTAAAACCTTTGACAAAAATGGTGCACATTTTTCTAGGACATCATAAGGTCATTGGATTAATTCTTATAGTATTTGCATTTGGGCATTTAAATGCTATAAAACATTTTAAATGCTCAAATAATCATAAACTAAAATGTTTACTGTTGGATATATTCTAAGAAGTAGCCATGATTAATTTTATGATTTTTGGAAATGCCCTGGCATTTTTAATAAAGCCCTGAAGTTACAGGAATAATAGAATAAATGAAAAACAGAAAAAGAGAGAGAGAACATGGACTTACCTGGCGCAGCCCACCTAGCCCACCAGTTCGGCCCAGTCCACTGGCTCCTGCCAGTCGTCCTCCTCCTCTCGCCAGGAGGACGAGAGGCGCGTGGCCGGCGCCCGCGGCCACACGCCGGCCACCTCCTGCTTCCGTCGACGCCTCGGACGCGTCTACGAGTGCCACGCCGCCCCCTGGACCCCTCGACCGCTCCACTCTCCCCCTATCTCGCCTCTCTCACTCTCTCCCCCGAAGCCGAGCACAGCCGTCGCTGCCGACAAGCACCACCGCGGCCACCGCCTCTCCCTCGCTCCTCTGACCGGCCCAGAGGCTCCGCCTCGACCCCCTATTCCTTCCACCCCGAGCCACGCCACCGCGGGAGCCCCACTTCACCACCACGAGTCGTCTTCCCCGAGCACGGCCGCCGGACTCCATCGACGGATTCGCCGTTGCCAAGCCGTCTCCGAGCAAGCTGAGCCCCTCTTCGTGATCGCTGTGAGCTCCGCCACTGTTTCCCCCTCTGCCCGCGCTCGTCCGCGTCCTCTAACCACCATGGCCATCGGAGTCGAAGCTCGCCGCCGCCACCGCACATCGCCTTCATGGCCACAGCCACGTTGGGTCACAACCAAGCACGCCACCGTCTTCAACGCACTCGCAGGAGTCCGTAGCACCCCCGCACACCCCTCGCCGTGACCGCTAGCGACTAGTTCGACCTCGCCCGAACTCCGGCCGCCGCAGACGTGCTCGCCGCCGTCATCTCTGGCCACCCCAGCTCCACCTACTGCCACCACTCGACGCGGCTCACTCCCCGCATCACGTAGATGGTCTCCGCCGTCCTTTTGGTCGCCGGAGTGCAAAACCTGAGCCTCTCCGCCGCATCTGGCCTCGCCGGCGGCTAAACGCCGGCGAGTTTGACCACTTTTGACCGTGGATTGACGCGTGGGCCCAGGTTGACTCCCCCCTGAGCCTATGACAGGTGGGGCTAGCTTGCTAATTAGTTTAGGATTAGTGTTAACTAATTTTAATTAGTTTAGTCACTGACATGTGGGCCCAGGCCCCACTGACAGTTAATTAGTACTAATTTAATCCTGTTAATTAGCTGAGACACTGACAGACAGTGCCCACGAGTAAGGTTTGACCTGGCCGACCCAGTTGACCCGCTGATGTCACACCTATGTCATGCTGACGCATTAATTCAATTACTGGAATTATTCTTATATAGGAAATTTCAGAAAAGGCCAAAACTTCTAAAAATCATAGAAAATCAACCATAGCTCCAAATCAAACAAATTATATATGAAAAATGATCAGAAAAATCCAATCTATCCATCTGTAATGGTTTCATGCATGACAAAACAAGTTAACCTTGCTGTTTAAGCAAAATAAGATAATGCACTAATAAGGCTATGTTAAATGAGCTAACATTTGAATCTTTGATTCAAATGAGCTCATTCCTTTCTGTTTTAGCTTGCATTAGGCCAAGACACTTTCATTTTGCCATGTCATAGCATGCATCATATTTTTGCATATTTTCATGTGTTGATTATGTTCGGTGTGTCTTTCGTGGTAGGTTCTGCCTCCGAGGATAACCCCGAGTATCCGTCTGAAGGGCAGTACCCTACTACCACTACGACAGGCAAGCAACCCATTGATCATTCCGATACAAAACCATGTTCTTGCTTCTGCTCTTGTTTACTACATTAAGACAATGCGATTCAAACTGCTGTGTGCTACGGTAGTTGAACCCTTATCCTCTGCATGACCTGTCATTGCCACAGTAACTAGATGAAACCCAGTAGCATGTGTAGGAGTTGATTGAGCCAAGTATGTGTTTCCTACCTTGCTATGCCTGCTACGCTTAGAGTTGTGTCGGGTCTGGTTCATCTGGGTGATGGGCTAGAGTGAAATGATTATGTCGGTAATGTGAGGTATGTGTTGAACATGATATGGTAAAGGTATCGATGAGAGGCCATGTAGGAGTACATGGTGGGTTGTTTCATTGAGGCCGTCCATAAGAACTGAGATCTGTATGTGTGATTTAAGATTCAGTTACTACCATACATTGGGCCCGAAACCAATGGACCCTCTCGGCTTCTTATCCACCCTAGTACTCTGTCCAGGAGTTGCAATTAGTTTCTAGTGTTTGTAGGTTATGTGTTGGCGGCCGTGCGTAGCGCTGACCCTAGGGGTGGGCTATGTTGCGGTAGATACACCGTGGCACGGTGTACCGAGTCACCCGTTTGGTGTCTCGGGAACCCTGTTCACATCGTTCGGGGCCGTATGTGGAAACCTCGGCCGGACTCCCTGTGGATGGATCCTGAATAGGCGATAAACCTGGACTAGAGGCTTGAGTGTTTAGGTAGGCCGTGGCCGACACCCTCGTGGGGCTTCCGCTTGAAGGTTGCCGAGTACATGTCGTGTAAACGGCGGTAAGTGGTGAAAGTGTGTATGAAGAAGTACACCCCTGCAAGGTATAAATCTATTCGAATAGCCTCGTCCGCGATAAAGGACTACTTGGTTGCCTATACACTTCATAGACAAGCTAATGGATACTACTAAAAGACTCAAGATAAGTGTGAGTACCGAGGATGGCCCTCTCATAGGATGACGAGGGAGGATCCCCGATGGAGTATTGTGTTGGTGAGTAGTGGACTCGTGTGCGAAAACTATTTTACTAGTGGAGTTCCGTAGGATAGCTTAGCCAAGAGTCAAAGCTGGCTTGCTGCAATAACCCCACCACCTTCTTGAGAATGAGCATGTATAGTAGGTTCTGATGTAAGACTTGCTGAGTACCTTTGTACTCATGTTTGCTTAATTACTGTTTTCAGACAACAACACCGCCCCCTCCGATGGGTTTTATGTAGACCTCGATGTTGATGAGTAACTCGCCACCCAGGTGGTGACTCTGGCCATGGAGGAGCCTATGTAGATAGACAGGCTTCGAGAAGCCTTCTTGCTTTCTAGTGTCTGTACTCAGACTAATTGCTTCCGCATGTGCTTGTATGCTTGTATGACTAAAGTGTCGAGTCATGTGACCCCTATCTGTATGAACATGTTATGTATGGCTCTCTGGAGCCTTTAAATAAAGTACTTGAGTTGTAGAGTTTTGTTGTGATGCCATGTTGTATGTACTCATATCGGGCATATTGTGTGTATGATTGAAATGCTTGGTATGAGTGGGATCCGACAATCTAGTTGTTTATCCTTGGCAGCCTTTCTTATGGGGAAATGTAGTCTAGTGTTCCTCGAGCCATAGTAGTCCGCTACAGCCCGGTTCACCGGAGTCCTGCTAGCCCAGCACTACTGCTCAGGACACTTGACTGGCCGGCATGTGTTTCACTTTGTTCCTATGTCTGTCCCTTCGGGGAAATGTCACGCGGTGACATCCGGAGTCCCGCCTAGCCTGCTACAGCCCGGGTTCCCCGGAGTCCTGTTAGCCCAGTGCTACAGCCCGTATTCACTCGCTGATGACCGACATGCTCGATGTGATTCATGTATGCCTGTCTCCATAGGTCTGTGCCGCTTTGGGTTCACGACTAGCCATGTCGGCACGGGTTCTCTATCATATGGATGCTAGCAACACTATCATATATGTGAGCCAAAAGGCGCAAATGGTCCCGGGCCATGGTAAGGCGACACCTGTAGGGATACCGTGCGTGAGGCCGCAATATGATATGAGGTGTTACCGGCTAGATCGATGTGACTTGGAATCGGGGTCCTGACAATTGCATTTCATACAATAAAGCGACAACCATAAGGCTCCTGCTAGTTGCCGATAACTTCTACAAAACATGATCATCTCATACAATAATGTATATCACATCATGTCTTGACCATATCACATCACAACATGCCCTGCAAAAACAAGTTAGATGTCTTCTACTTTGTTGTTGCAGGTTTTACGTGGCTGCTACAGGCTTCTAGCAAGAACCGTTCTTACCTACGCATCAAAACCATAACGATTTTTCATCAAGTGTGTTGTTTTAACCTTCAATAAGGACCGACCGTAGTCAAATTCGATTCAACTAAAGTTGGAGAAACAGACACCCGCCAACCACCTTTGTGCAAAACAAGTTGCATGTCTGTCAGTGGAACTCGTCTCATGAACGTGGTCATGTAAGGTTGGTCTGGCTGCTTCATCCAACAATACCGCTGAATCAAAATAAGATGTTGGTGGTAAGTAGTATGACTATTATCACCCAGAACTCTTTGTGTCCTACTCGTGCATTTCATCTACGCATAGACCTGGCTCTGATACCACTGTTGGGGAACGTAACATGCAATTTCAAAAAATCCCTACGCTCGCGCAAGATCAATCTATGAGATGCATAGCAACGATAGGGGGAGAGCATCTTCATACCCTTGAAGATCACAAAGCGGAAGCGTTTATCAACGCGGTTGATGTAGTCGTACACCTTCACGATTTGTCCCGATCAAGCACCGAACATATGGCACCTCCGCGTTCAGCACACGTTCAGCTCGATGACATCCTCGCCTTCTTGATCCAGCAAGACGGACGAAGTAGTAGATGAGTTCCGGCAGTACAACGGCGTGGTGATGGTGTTGGTGAAGAACAATTTCCGCAGGGCTTCTCCAAGCACTATGGGAACTATGGCGGAGGATAAACTAGAGGGGACGGGGTTGCTGGCACACGGCTTGGTGATTCTTGATCTGTTCTAGGTCCTAGCCCTACCCCTCTATTTATATGTTGAGCCCTGGGGTCGAAACTTGGAGTAAAAGCCTCCTTAAAGTTGGTTTAAATTTGCCCACAAGGAAGAGTCCTTCTCGGACTTCCAGGACTAGATGCCACGGTCCTTGGCGTCTGGCCCTGGGCCAAACGCCAGGGTCTCCAGCGTTTGGCCCCCAGGCCTCTGCAAAACTCCTTTTGCACCGACCTAAAGCCCCGTGGGCTTCACCCCTTGGCCGAACCATATCATCCTATATATCAATCCTTACCTCCGGACCATTCCAGAGCTCCTCTTCATGTCCATGATCTCACCCGGGACTCCGAACAACATTCGGTCACCAACATACATAACTGATATAGTACTATATCGTCAATGAATGTTAAGCGTGCGGACCCTACGGGTTCGAGAACTATGTAGACATGACCGAGACACCTCTCTAGTCAATAACCAATAGCGGAACCTGTATGCCCATATTGGCTCCTACATATTCTACGAAGATCTTTATCAGTCGAACCTTATGACAACATACGTAATTCCCTTTGTCATCGGTATGTTACTTGCCCGAGATTCGATCATCGGTATCTCCATACCTAGTTCAATCTCGTTACCGGAAAGTCTCTTTACTCGTTCCATAATGTATCATCCCGCAACTAACTCATTAGTCACATTGCTTGCAAAGGCTTATTATGATGTGCATTGCCGAGAGGGCCCAGAGATACCTCTCCGATACTCGGAGTGAGAAATCCTAATCTCAATCTATGCCAACCCAACAAACACCTTCGGAGATACATGTAGAGCATCTTTATAATCACCCAGTTATGTTGTGACGTTTGATAGAACACAAGGTATTCCTCCAGTATCCAGGAGTTTCATAATCTCATAGTCAAAGGAATATGTATACGTCATGAAGAAATCAATAGCAATAAAACTTTAACGATCATTATGCTAAGATAACGGATGGGTCTTGTCCGTCACATCATTCTCCTAATGATGTGACCCCGTTCATCAAATGACAACACATGTCTATGGTTAGGAAACTTAACCATCTTTGATCAACGAGCTAGTCTAGTAGAGGCTTACTAGGGACACTGTGTTTTGTCTATGTATCCACACATGTATCAAGTTTCCGGTTAATACAATTCTAGCATGAATAATAAACATTTATCATGATATAAGGAAATATAGAATAACAACTTTATTATTGCCTCTAGGGCATATTTCCTTCAGTACCCCCATCACAATCTATTCCCAAAGTTTAATTAAACCCAAGTGATTAATTAAGGTTGACGATATCTCCCCACATTTCCACAACTAGATGCTCAACATGTCCGTAACTGGGGACATGGCTAATCGATTAGGTTGGCACTCTGCAGAGGTTGCACACTTTTCCCCACAAGGCTCGACCATCTCCATGATCGGAAGATCGAGACATAGTCTTTCGAAAGTATTCCCCCTTAACCCACGGATAGGCCGGTACACCTACATATTCTACATCAGCTAGCCTATCCCAGAAGAGGTCACACTATCTACTCAACTAAGCCAGTGCCCATAATGGCTTATGGCTGCACACTCAAGCTTCTAGACATGAAAAACGTTTGATCCCTTTGATCCTGAGCTGACGGACCACTAGTGTGCACTCCCATGGATTCCCCGTGAATACTCCCACTGTACTTCGCCACCATTCAAACCAATTCCGCCCAGGTAGTTCATTAATTATCTTAGGTCCTATTTACTACATTGTCACTCATACTTTATAATGAATCACTCTCCAATCCACATCTACTTTAGCGAAGCAATATAATGTAAAATAGTGGAGACAATGATGTAAGGTTCAGACCTACCTCAATGAACTACCGAGTGTAAATTAAAGCATAGCCATCCAGCATAAAATCCTAACATGCAATCCTACCACAAAGAACTAAGTGCATATAAAATCATTTCATAGAATCAAAGTAAATAAGCATACATAATCAATCATTCCAGATAATCAAAATAACATGCAACATGCCAAGACTCAGAAAATCCAACACACTTAACTTGCATGAAAATTTTCTAAGTGCAAGACAACAAGTAACATATGGTTCCAAAATTGTGATGTGAACTAAAGTGCATACGAGGAATAGAAGTAAAACTATCATGGACAGATCCTAATTGCATGAAAATATTATGACAATGGTCCAAGTCGTAGGGTTTGGCTACAGTGACAGAATGCGAAAAGAATCAACTCAAACGGGGCTACGATTTAGGAGATATGGCCGTATAGAGTTTGAATTTGAATTTAAAACAATTCAAATTTGAAATTATCAAAAGTTTGCAACAATGGGTTCTCTGGATACATCGTCGTCTTCGCGCTCCTCGGTTATCTCTTACCCGATCCCTTTACTTATGCACTCTACTCTGTGATAGCCATAGTGTTTCATATGGGGGAATGAGATGTCCATGAATATCAGTCAAGTCAAGAAACTCAGAAAGATTGTTAGGATAAAGAAACTTGCGACGAATAACAACAAGATCTTTGTTTTCTCAATGAAGAATACATCAATCAACTATAGGATGGTAGGAACTCTTTTACTTTGTTTTTCCCCTTGTGCCATTTCAAAATTTAGAACAATTATTTTTGCATATCTTTGTTTTCAGTCCTTGCCAAAGAAGTTCACCAATGATTACCTATGCATGGTGAAGAGGCGAGGAAGGTATTGATTCAACGCCCATGGTAAAATATTGAAGTCTTCCTCAAGAGGATGCAGGTTGGGCGGGCAATTATCCATAGCCACTAGCGTAAAGTTGCAAGGACATTCAACATCACTGAAGGCTCAATATTTGCCTTCCGCTTCTACAGTTTCCCAAATGAGATTCATTTTGTCTATTTACCATGCATGATGCTATATTTGAAAGGTTTTCGATGCTGCATGTGAAACATGTTGTTGTTGTTGTGTAATGGAGTAGCTAGCTATATGCCTATATGGTGTAATTGAGTTCTGAAGCTATCATATGTAATTCAATTATGAAATCCTGGTGGTCGTAATACGGATATGAAATATATGGTGTGCTTAATAAGAAATATCAATTTGATTACTAAATGGATTATCAGTAATAGGACAATTAGCCTGCTTATTGAGTTTTTCTATTGCAGGTGGTTTCTTAGACAACACCGTGGGCAATGAACTCAAACAACCCACACTGTTTCTATAAAGTAGGCGTGTTGTATCAATGAAGAATCACACACGACTTCGGCCAGAGAACCGTTTTCGTTTGGCCACCTTGCACAAACATTTGCAAATAAAATATTGTGTGTGATATACATATGAACAAAAATGTTTTTCTGGGATTCACTGTGTGGGATGTACATAAGAACAGAAAAGATTGGGCCTGCATAATTGTCTCTGATGCCTCGCCCGATCGCACACAAGCTCATTTTGCCCAGCATGTGTGATCAAAGGACCCATCCCCGACGGTTTCTGGGTCGAGTGGGAAGGACCCCCCTATCGCCCACACTAGCAAGGTGATGGTTTAAAATTCCATTGCGGAAAGGGGGTTAAAACCGTTTGTATAGCATGTCTCTACACCAGTGAGTGGCAATCCTTTTAGCCTTAGGATTATGAATATTGGGAAGTTCAAAAATATCTTTTGTAAGGAGGGATGAATATGCAATAATCTTATCTCTAATTTAACCACAAGCATAACAATGGCATCCATATAACATTTTTTTACCAAGAATAATCCTTTAATTAATGGTATCACTCCTGTGGAATTAAAGAATTCTTGAATAATATTCGTCCCAATAATATTTCCTCTACCCACATGATAAGTTTTAGTTTTAAAGATTGTGTGAGTTTCATCATGAGGAACTTTGTTCTCAAGAGGGTCATTGTTAAGATCAGATAATTTAAATTTTTCCTCAATAGACTCACTAGTACTATCTTCACTAGAAATTTCAACAATAACTTTCTCAAACTCAGATATGATCGCAACTTCAAGCAAAACAAGCAAACAAAATATTTTGTGTGTTTTAAATTTTTTTTTTGGGGAAGTGGAGGGAGATAAAAAAAGAGAGGCAAAGGCAAATAAAAAGTAGAACAAGTAATTGATAATTTGTATGTAGGAACCTGGCAAGAATTTGATGATGTCTCCCTGACAACAGCGCCAGAAATTCTTTCTACTACTTGTGAGCTGCTTTGTGAAAGGGTCGATATGGTTGACTAGAGGGGGGGGGGTGTGAATAGGAAACTACCAATTTTTAGCTTTCCTTAACAAATTAGGTTCAACAACAAATAGGTTGTCTAGATGGGCAACTTGGTGAGCAACCTTTATGATGCTAACAACCACCAGAACACAAGCAAGCAAAGGATACAACACAATATAAGCTTGCACAAAGTAAAAGTAAGAAGTAACCACAAGTGGAGCCGGTGAAGACAAGGATGTGTTACCGAAGTTCCTTCCTTTGGAGGAGAAGTACATCTCCGTTGGAGTGGTGTGGAGGCACAATGCTCCCCAGGAAGCCACTAGGGCCACCATATTCTCCTCACTCCCCCGCATAAAGCAAGATGTCGTGATTCCACTAGTGGTGCCGTTGAAGGTGTCAACCAGACCTTTAAAAACAAGGTTGATGCTCTCTCCACAACCGAATTGGAGGCTCCCAACACCACCATGGAGCTTCATCACAATGGAATGTGCCTCTAAGGTGACCTCTTCTATCTACGGTGCCCAAACACCAAAGAGTAACAAAATCCACACGAGAAAGTATGGGGGAATCAAATTTCCTTTGGTGGAAGTGTAGATCTAGGACTCCTCCTTCAATCCCTAGCAAATCAACAAGTTTGAATGGCTAGGAAGAGAGATCGGGCAAGAAATCTTGAAGGACATCAATGGAGGAGAGAGAGATAGAGAGGTAAGAGGTAAGAAGGTAGGTGGAAGGACCACCCCCTTATATAGTGTCCCCCAAATCCAATCGTTACTACAATTTTTACATTGCAGCGGTACAAATGCTATGTGAATTTGTACAACCGAAAAACACGGGTACCCTACAAGCGGTACAACTCGTGGCATAGCCAGTAGTACCGGTCGTCAAGAACAACCGGAACAACTGCACCACCACCGCCCAACAACCACTTCGCAATAGATGCGGATCACCCAAATAGCGGTAGTTGGGTGATGTCTACTACGCAACCTTCTTCTTGTAGACTCGTGTTGGGCCTCCAAGCGCAGAGTTCTGTAGGACAGTAGCAAATTTCCCTCAAGTGGATGACCTGAGGTTTATCAATCCATGGGAGGCGTAGGATGAAGATGGTCTCTCTCAAACAACCCTATAACCAAATAACAAAGAGTCTCTTGTGTTCCCAACACACCCAATGCAATGGTAAATTGTATAGGTGCACTAGTTTGGCGAAGAGATGGTGATACAAGTGTAATATGGATGGTAGATATAGGTCTTTGTAATCTGAAAAATATAAAACAGCAAGGTAACTAGTAACAAAAGTGAGCGAAAGCGGTATTGCAATGCTTGAAAACAAGGCCTAGGGTTCATACTTTCGCTAGTGCAAGTTCTCTCAACAATGATAACATAATTAGATCATATGGCAATCCCTCAACGCCAAAGTTCCTACCGCGGAGAACGTAAGATGAAATTTCTTGTAGGGTACGAAACTACCTCAAAGTTATTCTTTCCGATCAATCCATTGAGCTATTCCTATAAGTGTCACAAACAGCCCTAGAGTTCATAGTAAAATAACACCATATGACACACATCAATCAACCCTAATGTCACCTAGATACTCCAATGTCACCACAAGTATCCGTGGGTCAATTATACGATATGCATCAAACAACTTCAGATTCATAATATTCAACCAACCCAAAGAACCTTGAAGAGTGCCCCAAGATTCCTACCGGAGAAACAAGGACGGAATCGTGCATCAACCCCTATGCATAGATTACCGCAATGTCAACTCGGGAATACGCGAGTTGAGTGCCAAAACATACATCAAGTGAATCAATGGAATACCCCATTGTCACCACGGGTATCCCACGCAAGACATACATCAAGTGTTCTCAAATCGATAATAGCATTCAATCCGATAATAGTGAAACCTCAAAGGTAAAACTCAATTCATCATAAGAAGATAGAGGTGGAGAAACAACATATGATCCAACTATAGTAACAAAAAGTTCGCGGTACATCAATATCTTGCCAAATCAATAAGACGAGAGAGAGAGAGATCAAACACATAGCTACTGGTACATACCCTGAGCCTTGTGGGTGAACTACTCCCTCCTCATCATGGAGACCGTCGGGATGATGAAGATGGCCACCGGTGAAGGTTTCCCCCTCTGACAGGGTACCGGAATGGGCTCCCGATTGGTTTTTCGTGGCTATAGAGGCTTGCCGTGGCGGAACTCCCGATCTAGGTTTCTTTCTGGGGGTTTTGGTATTTATAGGAACTTTTGGCATCGGTCTCACATCAAGGGGATCCATGAGGCAGCAGCAAGACAGGGGGGTGCGCCCTCCACCCTTGTTGTCACCTCCGAACTCTTCTGGCCCAACTCCGGTGTTTCGGGGGTCTGTTTTGGTCCATAAAATATCACCATAAATTTTCAGCCCATTCCGAGAACTTTTATTTCTGCACAAAAAACGACACCACGGTAGTTCTGCTGAAAACAGCGTCTATCCGGATTCGTTCTAATCAAATCATACCAAAATCATATAAATTTGTTGTAAACATGGCATGAATACTTCATAAATTATAGATACGTTGGAGACGTATCACTGGGGCGGTGGTTGCACCGGTGCAACTTCTAGGACCAATCACGGGTGGTAGCTAAGTCCCGAGTAGTACAACCGCTCTGGACCACCGGTAGTACCACTCAAAATGAGTTGACCGGAACAACTAGGCCATCACCGCCCAAGAACCGCCCCACGACAGAGCCCAGTTGATACGTCTCCAACGTATCTATAATTTTTCATTGTTCCATGCTATTATATTATCAGTTTTGGATGTTTAATGGGCTTTAATATGCTCTTTTATATTATTTTTGGGACTAACCTATTAACCGGAGGCCCAGTGCTAGTTTATATTTTTTTTGCCTACTTTCAAACGGAATGAAACCTTCGCGATGATCTTTCTTGTACCGAAAGCAATCCAGAAGACTTGGAGTCAAAGTCTGGAACTCCACGAGGAAGCCACGAGGTAGGAGGGCGCGCCCAGAGGGTAAGCGCGCCCCCACCCTCGTGGGCCCCTCGTAGCTCCACTGATGCACTTCTTTCACCTATATATACTCTTATACCCTAGAAACATCAGGGGAAGCCATGAAACCACTTTTCCACCGCCGCAACCTTCTGTACCCGTGAGATCCCATCTTGGGGCCTTTTCCAGCGATCTGTTGGAGGGCGAATCGATAATGGAGGGCTTCTACATCAACACCATTGCCTCTCCGATGAAGCGTGAGTAGTTTACCACAGACCTTCGGGTCCATAGTTATTAGCTAGAAGGCTTCTTCTCTCTCTTTGATTCTCAATACAAAGTTCTCCTCAATGTTCTTGGAGATCTATTCAATGTAATACTCTTTTGCGGTGTGTTTGTCGAAATTCGATGAACTGTTGATTTATGAACAAGATTATCTATGAATATTTTTTGTTTTTTCTCTTAATTATTATATGCATGATTTGATATCTTTGCAAGTCTCTTCGAATTATCGATTTAGTTTGGCCTACTAGATTGATCTTTCTTGCAATGGGAGAAGTGCTTAGCTTTGTGTTCAATCTTGCGGTGTCATTTCCCAATGATAGTAGGGGCAGCAAGGCACATATTGTATTGTTGCCATCGAGGATAAAAATATGGGGTTTATATCATATTGCTGGAGTTTATCCCTCTACGTCATGTCATCTTGCTTAATGCGTTACTCCGTTCTTATGAACTTAATACTCTAGATGTATGCTGGATAGCGGTCAATGTGTGGAGTAATAGTAGTAGATGCAAAATTGTTTTGATCTACTTGACACAGACGTGATGCCTATATTCATGATCGTTGCCTTAGATATCTTCATAACTATGCGCTTTTCTATCAATTGCTCGACAATAATTTGTTCAACCACCATAATACATGCTATCTTGAGAGAAGCCACTAGTGAAACCTATGGCCCCCGAGTCTCTTTCCTATTATATTACATCTCTTTTATTTACATCGCATCTCGTTTACTATTTTGCAATCTTTACTTTCCAATCTATACAACAAAAATACCAAAAATATTTACTTTACTATCTCTATTAGATCTCACTTTTGCCAGTGACCGTGAAGGGATTGACAACCCCTTTATCGTGTTGGTTGCAAGGTTCTTGATTGTTTGTGCAGGTACTAGGTGACTTGTGCGTTGTCTCCTACTGGATTGATACCTTGGTTCTCAAAACTGAGGGAAATACTTACGCTACTTTGCTGCATCACCCTTTCCTCTTCAAGGGAAAACCAATGCATGCTCAAGAGGTAGCACCCGTCTGGTGGTAGGGCGGTACTGGGCCGCTACAACCGCCTGAAGCTACTCTCCAGGGTTGGCTAGATCATAACTGATACAACCGCCCGGAGGTAGCGGTACAACCGCTGGCATCAACCTAAGAGCAGCAACCCCAGGGTATCACCCCCTGGGCGGTAGTTGCACCAGACGTACCGGCCCAACGGTACAACCTCTGGGGAGTAAAAACCACTGCCTTGGTAAGAGTTTCAGGATCTCTCTCTCTACGAACGAAAGGATATGCAGTGGGTGGAGAAGGAATGTGTACGTGCATTGATTCACCCAATACCTTCTTATGTGGATTCCCTCTTAATAGTACGGGTTTCCTACGACCAAAGAAATAAACACGTAGAAAACACCGCCTTAGTTCTTTTCCGTCTAGAGGGAAAGCCTAATCGTCTTGTACCAAACAAAGTGTACCTGAAGAACTTGGCACATGATTAGACCACAAGGTGAGTTTTCATCATCACCAAGACACTTAGGCGGCAAATGCCCTAACAGTTGGGATTTTCCCCCAAGAGGAAGGGTGAAGCAATATAGTAGCGGATAAGTATTTCCATCAGTAAGAACCAAGGTTATCAAACCAATAGGAGAACCATGCAAATTCTTGTCAACAACACCTACACACACAAAATAAAATACTTGCACCCAATGCAGGCAAGAGGGTTGTCAGTCCCCTTTAACTCTTTACTTACAAGGATTAATTCTGATAGTGGTAGATATATAGATAAAAATAAAAAGTGAATAACTTGCGGCAAGGTATTTTTGGTTTTAGTAATATGGTTAAGATAGACCCGGAGGCCATAGTTTTCACTAGAGGCTTCTCCCTCGAAACAATAGCATACGGTCGGTAGACAAATTACTATTGGGTAATTGATAGAAAAGTGCATAATTATGATGTTATTCATGGCAATGATCACATATATAGGCATCACATCCAAGACAAGTAAACCAACTCCTACCTGCATCTACTACTATTACTCGACCAATCTACCGCTATCCAGCATGCATCTATGGTATTAAGTTCATGATAAACAGAGTAACATTTTAAGCCAGATGATGTGATGTAGACAAAGTAAACTAAAGCAATATGATTAAACCCTGTCGTTTTATCCTTAATGACAACATTACGAATATGTGTCTTGCTACCTTGTCATGAGGTGAGGACACCGCAACATTGAACCCATTGCAAAACACCTCTACCACTGAAGATAAATCAATATAGGTGGCCAAACCAAATGGATAGATTGGAGAGAAATGCAAAGCTATCATAATCATGCATAATAAAGTTCACAAAAGACTCAATTACTTTCAATGAATAATCTGATCATAACCCACAATTCATCGGATCCCAAACAACACACAACAAAAGAAGATTACATCAGATAGAACTCCAAGAAGATCTTGGAGAACATGGTATTGAAGATTAAAGGGAGGGAGGAAGCCATATAGCTACTATGGACCCATAGGTTTGTGGTGAACTACTCACACATCATCAGTAGGGTGGCAAGGTTGATGTAGAAGCTCTCCGTGGTCGATTCCCCCTCCGGTAGAGTATCGAAAAAGGCCTCCAGATGGGATCGCGGAAGAATAGAGACTTGCGGCGGCGAAAAAATTGTTTTGGGCGGCTCTGTGGGGGTTTCCCAATATTTGAGAATTTATAGAAGTGGAATTAGATCAGACGGAGCCACATGGGGCCCACAAGGTAACAGGGCGCACCTACCCCCAGGGCACGCTCTGTTAACTTATCGTCTTCTTGTTTGTCACCTGGTCTCCTCTAGAAGCTTCTAAGGTCTCATTTGTCGAGAGAAAAATTGTTAAAAAGTTTCATAACATTTGGACTCCGTTGGGTACTGATTTTCTTGAAAATCAAAAACAAGCAGAAACAGCAACTCGCACTAGGCACTTAGTTAACAAGTTAGTTCCCAAAAATTATATAAAATTGCATATAAAGCATATAAAGTATCCAAGATTTATAATATAATAGCATGAAACAATCAAAACTTATAGTATGTTGGAGACATATCAACGCACCATCGCACGCATCTCGAACACCCCGTGTCCATGGCAAGACCTACCAATCACCTCCACTAGAGAAATCGCCCGACTCTTTCGGCAATCCACTCTTCCCACTGTTGTCTGAGCTAGGTGGGTGCAACCAGTTCTTTGGACCAGTGCTTTCCCTGACCCTGCCTATATGGATCAGAGTCTTATACTCGAGTAACTCATGGGAAGATGGCGGTGCATCATCGGTTCATCCATCACCTCCGGTTCCGGCACCCAAATCCTCCTGTCAGTTGGCACCTCATCTAGGTTGACACATCAATCCCGCAACTTGGACATTGAGAGGTCCTCCCATTTTGCAGTCTCCGATGCTAGGCTCTCTGATAACCCACAAGTATAGGGGATCGCAACAGTTTTCGAGGGTAGAGTATTCAACCCAAATTTATTGATTCGACACAAGGGGAGCCAAAGAATATTCTCAAGTATTAGCAGCTGAGTTGTCAATTCAACCACACCTGGAAACTTAGTATCTGCAGCAAAGTGTTTAGTAGGAAAGTAATATGATAGTAGTGGTAACGATAGCATAAGTAATGGTAGCAAAAGTAATGTTTTTGGTATTTTGTAGTGATGATAACAATAGCAACAGAAAAGTGAATAAGCGAAGAACAATATATGGAAAGCTCGTAGGCAATGGATCGGTGATAGAGAATTATGCCGGATGCGGTTCATCATGTAACAGTCACAACCTAGGGTGACACAGAACTAGCTCCAATTCATCAATGTAATGTAGGCATGTATTCCGAATATAGTCATACGTGCTTATGGAAAAGAACTTGCATGCCATCTTTTGTCCTACCCTCCCGTGGCAGCGGGGTCCTAGAGGAAACTAAGGGATATTAAGGCCTCCTTTTAATAGAGTACCAGACCAAAGCATTAACACATAGTGAATACATGAACTCCTCAAACTACGGTCATCACCGGAAGTGGTCCCGATTATTGTCACTTCGGGGTTGCCAGATCATAACACATAGTAGGTAACTATAGACTTGCAAGATAGGATCAAGAACTGACATATATTCATGAAAACATAATAGTTCATATCTGAAATCATGGCACTCGGGCCCTACTGACAAGCATTAAGCATAGCAAAGTCATAGCAACATCAATCTTAGAACATAGTGGATACTAGGGATCAAAGCCTAACAAAACTAACTCGATCACATGATAAATCTCATCCAACCCATCACCGTCCAGCAAGCCTACGATGGAATTACTCACGCACGGCGGTGAGCATCATGAAATTGGTGATGGAGGATGGTTGATGATGATGATTGTGATGGATTCCCTCTCCGGAGCCCCGAACGGACTCCAGATCAGCCCTCCCGAGAGAGTTTAGGGCTTGGCGGTGGCTCCGTATCGTAAAACGCGATGAATCTTTCTCCTTGATTTTTTTCTCTCCGAACACGAATATATAGAGTTGGATTTGAGGTCGGAGGAGCTCCAGGGGGCCCACGAGGTAGGGGGCGCGCCCCCACCCTCGTGGCTAGGGTGTAGCCCCCTTGGTCTTGACCTTTTGCCAGTATGTTTTATTATTTTCAAAAATAATCTCCCTGAAGTTTCAGGTCATTCCGAGAACTTTTGTTTCTGCACATAAATAACACCATGGCAATTCTGCTGAAAACAGCGTCAGTCTGGGTTAGTTCCATTCAAATCATGCAAGTTAGAGTCCAAAACGAGGGCAAAAGTGTTTAGAAAAGTAGATACGATGGAGACGTATCACTCTCTACCAGGCAAGTCGATCCAAGCAGTTCCGCCGCTGTATCTCTCGTCCAAACATGAGAAGGGACGCCTTCAATCATCAACTCCACCTGCGTGCGCATCACCCTGGAGAAAGCTGGGCTTGTCGCAGCCATGGCTTCACGAACAGCTTGAAGAAGTCATTCTGGACAGAGCCAGCCGCCAGAGCCCTGTTTCGGAGGTCTGTCGTGAAGAAAACCACCAGAAAGTCCTTTGGGTGGAACTTGTACACCGGGAATCCGTGCCTGGGAATGTGCAGGTCCTCTGAGACGGGCTCAGACGCCTCCACACAAGATACCGCTGATCGTGAGCCCCCAACATAGGCCGCCACCGTTAGCCTAAGCCGCTGCTCCTGTTCATCTATCTCCCGAGTCTGACTAAGGATGCAAACGCCACGAACAGCAGCTAGAGACACCTGCCAGGAGCCCACAGGTGTGGTGTCAGCCACAACTAGCAAGTGCCTCCACATCGGAGAGACTTGCTTAGTTACCGGCGTCAGCCTATTCGTGAGTCCGGCAGGCGGCAGTGGCTGGGTTACCCGGGCCATGTTTGCCACGGCCTCACGCCGGAGTGATACGTCTCCAACGTATCTATAATTTTTTATTGTTCAATGCTATTATATTATCTGTTTCGGATGTTTTGTATGCATTAATATGCTATTTTATATTATTTTTGGGACTAACTTATTAACCCAGAGCCCAGTGTCAGTTTCTATTTTTTTCCTTGTTTTTGAGTTTTACAGAAAAGGAATATCAAACGGAGTCCAAACAGAATAAACCTTTTGCGATGATTTTCCTTGGACCAGAAGACACATATAGGTCTTGGAGATGAAGTCAGAGGAGTCCCGAGGAGGACACAAGCCTCAGGGGCGCGCCCAAGGGGGGCCCTGAGGGTTTGTGGGCCCCTCGGAGCTCCTCTAACCCTAATTATTGGCCTATACATTCCCAAATATTCCCAAACGACCAGAAGCATCGACAAAAATACTTTTCCACCGCCGTAACCTTCTATACCCATGAGGTCCCATCTTGGGGCCTTTTCCGGCACCCTGTCGGAGGGGGATTCGATCACGAGGGCTTCTACGTCAACTCTATTGCCCTTTCGATGAAGCGTGAGTAGTTTACCATAGACCTATGGGTCCATAGCTAGTAGCTAGATGGCTTATTCTCTCTCTTTGATCCTCAATACCATGTTCTCCTCGATGTTGTTGGAGATCTATCCAATGTAATATTCTTTTGCGTTGTGTTTGTCGAGATCTGATGAATTGTGGATTTATGATTAGTTTATCTATGAATATTATTTGAATCTTCTCTGAATTCTTATATGCATGATTTGATATCTTTGTATTTCTCTTTGAATTATCGATTTGGTTTGGCCAACTAGATTGGTTCTTCTTGCATTGGGAGATGTGCTTAGTTTTGGGTTCAATCCTACGGTGATCTCACCCAGTGACAAAGTAGGGGTAGTGAGACACGTATTGCCATCAAGGGTAAACATATGGGGTTTTCATCATATTTCTTGAGTTTATCGCTCTACATCATGTCATCTTACTTAAGGCGTTACTCCATTCTTATGAACTTAATACTCTAGATGCATGCTAGATAGCAGTCTATGTGTGGAGTAATAGTAGTAGATGTAGGCATGAGTCGGTCTACTTGACATGGATGTGATGCCTATATTCATAATCATTGCCTTGGATATCATCATAACTTTGCACTTTTCTATCAATTGCTCGACAGTAATTTGTTCACCCATCATATTATTTTCCTTCAATAGAGAAGCCTCTAGTGAAAACTATGGCCCCGGGGTCTATCTTCCATCATATATTTTCATATCTATAAACCAAAAAACCCAAAAATATCTCGCTGCAATTTATTTGTTTATACTTTGTTTTACGTTTTAGTAATCTTTTATATCTATCTTTATCAGATCTCATCCTTGCAAGTGACCCTGAAGGCATTGACAACCCCTTTATCGCACTGGGTGCAAGTGTTTGATTGTTTGTGCAGGTGCATCAATTGGAGACTTGCATGTATTTCCTACTAGATTGATACCTTGGTTCTCAAAATTGAGGGAAATACTTATCTCAAATTTGCTGCATCACCCTTTCATCTTTAAGGGAAAAACCAACGCAAGCTCAAGAGGTAGAGGAAGAATTTCTAGCGCCATTGCCGGGGAGATCTACATCAAGCCTACTACATAAACTCTCATCTCTTGCATTACATTATTTGCCATTTGCCTCTCGTTTCCTCTCCCCCACTTCTAAAATGATTTCAGAAAAACATAAAAAGATTTGCTTTTTTATTCGCCCTCCTTCCGTTCGTCTTTTCGTTCGCTTGATTTCCCGTATGGCTCAACTCAAGAGTTTTGATGTGCTAAAAGTTTCCTCTCCCCCTACTGTAGGAATGTAACACCTCGGATATGACTTTCCCAATATGTATTCCAACTCTTGTCGTTTCCGGCTTTAAGTTATTTTATTTTATTGGGTTCGGGTCTTTGTCTCCGTGTGTTGTTATCGTTGTCATGCATCTCATATCATGTCATCATGTGCATTGCATTTGCATACGTGTTCATCTCTTGCATTCGAGCATTTTCCCCGTTGTCCGTTTTGCATTCCGGCGCTTCGTTCTCCTCCGGTGGTCATTTCTACCTTTCTTTCATGTGTGGGGATTAAACATTTCCGGATTGGATCGAGACTTGCCAAGCGTCCTTGGTTTACTACCGGTAGACCACCTATCAAGTTTCGTATCATTTGGACTTCGTTTGATACTCCAACGGTTAACCGAGGGACCGAAAAGGCCTCGTGTGTGTTGCAACCCAACACCCCTCCAAGTTGGCCCAAAACCCACCAAAACCTTCTCCAGCATCTAGAGCGTTCGATCACGATCACGTGGCCGCAAACCGCACCTCATTTGGACTCTCCTAGCTCCCTCTATGCCTATATAAAGACCCCCTCCTCTAAATTCGCGGATCCCCTCTCCGAAACCCTAGATCTATCTCCACCCGCCGCCGCCGGAAGAAACTCGCAGACCGGACATGTCCGTCCTCCCCGCGCCGTCGCCATGTGTCGGCTCCTAAGTGGCCGAGCCGCCGCGCCCACTTCGTCGCGCCGCCACCCGCGCGCGCGGCCCGTCCGGCCCGCTCGGAGCCCCCACACGGCCCGTTCCCCGCCGCCTGCCTCTTCGCCGGCACCCGCCTTCCTCCGCGCCGCCGCGCCAGGACACCGCCCTCACCGCTTCTCCAGCGGCCGACCGCCGCCATCGCCGACCTCCGCCCAGCGCGCCGGAGCCCGCCGCCGCTCCGCCTCGTCGCGGCACCCGGCGCCGGCCACCGCCACTTCACCAGCGACGAGCTCCGCCGCCGTCCGCGCCCGCCACCGCACGGGATCCGGCCACCCCGTCCTCCTCCAGCCACGGTCTACTTCCCCGTCGACTCCGGCGAACATCGAAGAACGTGCCAGATCTGAGATCTAAATCTCGAGGGTTGACTTTTTGCCCGAAACCCTAGTTCATATGCTCATGTTCATCGCATCATAACTTTGCATCCGTAACTCCGTTTTGCGCATATAGCATATCAAAATGTTCGTCTGAGAGAATACATCATTTCATTCCATTGCATCATTTTCATTTGAGTTCATCTTGATGCCCGAAATGCTGTTAGAAGAGGGCTACTTGAGATAATTGTCAGATCTGCTGCTCCATTTACATATTTGTCATTTTTTCCATGATTATTGTGTGCATGATATGCCCATGAGTTCTACATATGTTTTGTTAAGGGTTTTGCCATCTTTCCAGAGGTGCAACCCATGTATTTTTGTGATGTGTGTGGTGACTAGCACTAGCTTGCAAAGTGAGGCACTTGGTAATGCTGATTTCAGGGACTTAGCTTTTCCACTAAGTCCTTGAGCTGTTTATCTCATGTTGCCATATGTTCATGTTGTTTCCTAGTGATCCGTGCCTCTTTTGAGGATGATCAGTAAGGATGTTTTGTTAATATTGTAGCGCTCTATCCATACATATCTTTGTTTGCAATTATGGAGCACACTAGCTTGAGTCAATCAAGCTCTACTTTTGCTATTTCGTGAATCTGGGCAGATTGTCTACTTGTTAGCGATTTTGCCGATGATGTTGTAGTTGATCCGTGCATGCTATGTTATTTTTCTTGCCATGTCTAGCTTGCATTTTGTGTATTCTTGATGTATGTATTCTTAGTTTGTCATGACTTGCTCTGTAGTGAGTGCATCGAGCTCGTAAACATGCCTACTTGATATCTGTTTCAGCATGCTCCAGTTTTCACTAAGTCTGAGAACTGATTATGTTTTTGCCATGTTCACATGCTTGCAATTGTATTTTCTGATCCCTTTTGGCTCAAGGTCACTAAGGGACTTTTGTTAAGATCTTTGAGTAGCTCCATGCCATGCTTTACTTTGCCATGTTCAGGCCTTGTAGCATATAGTTTTGTTGCTCCGAAGAGTGCTATCTGATCTGAAATTCCAGACAAGTGTTAATTTCACTAAGTCTGAGATCTGTTTACCATATGCATTTTTTGCCATGCTTGTTTGAACCTGTTCATGGATGAATTGGCCGTAGCTCAGTGCTAGACTTTTGTTAAGCATCATGAATGCATCCCTTCCATGTATTTTGTTTTTATGTTTGGGTGCTGTAGCTTGTTCATCTCATTGCATTTAGATGGCTACTTGCTGTAAATCGCAGACCGGTGTCATATTTGAATCGCTTGCCATTTCCAAACCGTAACTCCGATTCCGGCGTTCTTTATATCGTTTTCAAGAAATTTCATCTCATCTTTCCAGTGGCATGCATGGATTTCCATGTTGAGGCCAGGTTCATGCATCCTCTGTCAAATCTTGCATATGCATCCCGCATCGCATCCCGCATAGCATACTATCATTGCATCATATTGTTTGAGCTTTGCACGTGGTTGATTGTGTTCCGTTTGCTTGTTTGTCTTGTTTGGGTAGAGCCAGGAGACGAGTTCGCTAACAAGGAGCCCGTTGAGTTTTCTTTCGAGGATCCAGTCAACTCTGACAACTTTGCAGGCAAGATGATCATACCCTCGAAATCACTACTATCTTTGCTTTGCTAGATGCTCGCTCTTTTGCTATGCCAATGCTACGATGCCTACCACTTGCTTTCAAGCCTCCCAAATTGCCATGTCAAACCTCTAACCCACCATGTCCTAGCAAACCGTTGATTGGCTATGTTACCGCTTTGCTCAGCCCCTCTTATAGCGTTGTTAGTTGCAGGTGAAGATTGGAGGCCGTTCCTTGTTGGAACATTATTTACTTGTTGGGATATCATTATATTGCCATGTTATCTTAATGCATCTATACACTTGGTAAAGGGTGGAAGGCTCGGCATCTCGCCTAGTGTTTTGTTCCACTCTTGCCACCCTAGTTTCCGTCATATCGGTGTTATGTTTCCGGATTTTGCGTTCCTTACGCGGTTGGGTTATAATGGGAACCCCTTGATAGTTCGCCTTGATTAAAGCTTTTCCAGCAATGCCCAACCTTGGTTTTACCATTTGCCACCTAGCCTCTTTTTCCCTTGGGTTTCCGGAGCCCGAGGGTCATCTTATTTTAAACCCCCCGGGCCAGTGCTCCTCTGAGTGTTGGGTCACCTGTCAGCTGCCGGTGGCCACCAGGGACAACTCTGGGCTGGCCTAACCGTACCTAAGACAATCTGAGTGTGCCCTGAGAACGAGATATGTGCAGCTCCTATCGAGATTTTTCGGCACATTCGGGCGGTGTTGCTGGTCTTGTTTTAACCTGTCGAAGTGTCTTGAAGAACTGAGGTACCGAGTCTAATCGGAATGTCTCGGGAGGAGGTCTATTCCTTCGTTGACCGTGAGAGCTTGTCATGGGCTAAGTTGGGACTCCCCTGCAGGGATTTGAACTTTCGAAAGCCGTTCCCGCGGTTATACGCAGATGGGATTTTGTTAATGTCCGGTTGTAGATAACTTAAACCTTAACTTAACTAAAATGGATCAACAGTGTGAGTTACCGTGATGGTTTCTTCTCGGCGGAGTTCGGGAAGTGAACACGGTGTTGGAGTAATGCTTGCGCAGGTTGTTCTCTAGTTTCTCGCTTGCGCTTTGCCTCCTCTTCTCGCTCTCTTTTGCGAACAGGATAGCCACCATATATGCTAGTCGCTTGCTGCAGCTCCACATATTTTACCTTGCCTTACCTATAAGCTTAAATAGTCTTGATCGCGAGGGTGCGAGATTGCTGAGTCCCTGTGGCTCACAGATTACTATTACACCAGATGCAGGGCCTGATGATTCCGCTCCAGGTGATGCGCTTGAGCTCAAGTGGGAGTTCGACGAGGACTCTCTAAGATACTATGTGTCTTTCCCTGATGATCAGTAGTGGCGCCCAGTTGGGGGTGATCGGGACCGTGTCGCATGTTGGGTTGTCTTTTATTTTGGCGCCGTAGTCGGGCCATGAGTGTTTGAATGATGTAATGTTATTTATGTACCTTGATTGACGTGGAGAGTGTAAGCCAACTATGTTATCTCCCCTTTATTATCTATATTACATGGGATGTTGTGAAGATTGCCTAACTTGCGACTTATGCCTTCAATGCGATTATGTCTCTAAGTCGTGCCTCGACACGTGGGAGCTATAGTCGCATCGAGGGTGTTACAAGTTGGTAATCAGAGCCTTCCCCGACCTTAGGAGCCCCATTGCTTGATCGTTATTAGCGGCCGAGTTGTGTCTAGAAAAATGTTTTGAGTCATTTAGGAATTATATATCGGAGAGTTTAGGAATTCTTTTTTACTTCCCAGTCTCCTCATCGCTCTGGTAAGGCATCCTGACGTAGAGTTTTGACTCTTCTCTTCTCAAATTTCACTAATTTTTTTTTAGGATCATGCGGGTATCTTGGAATCGTTCTGATGGTTTTATGACAAGAACATTGTCTTGGTGCCTCCTGTCAGGGGTTTTGTGGAAGTGTCCCGGGGAGTTGAGCTCTGAGGTGTTGTCGTCATAATTTTATTGTTGCAGTTCTGGAATACCTGAGTTTAGTACGCCGACATGGAAAATCTCTTTTATGCAGTTCGTTGGTGAGATAACCTCGACGCCACCCAGTACTGGAGCGGGAGTTCGGGAGTATCGCCATAACTTGTATAACGGATGCTTTTCTAAGGTTGAGGTAGATGGTTTCCGAAGTTTTCTCGGTTATGTGTTGAAGGATGGATACAGCTGGATGTAAGATTTGCTAGTTTGGGTGAGATATTAGGCTTCCCCTGTATCCCCAACACTTGATTGCATAACCAGAAAGGTTTGGGAGTTTCATAGGTGGGAATTCAAGTAGCTCTAGTTCTTCTTCCACAGATATTTGGTTTGAGATTGGGATTTCTTACCGAGTATTCGTTCTTGATCCGTACCTTGCTGATTTATTTCTCTACCTAAATTCTAAGTGGCTTCTCAATTTATGGATATGTGACCATTTCAAGAGGAATGCATTCGTTCATTTTGTTCGGATGTGAAGACTTTATGTTGCTTTTTCATTCCGTTGGATTCAGCTTCTTTTATCTGTCAATGTGCTAACGGTGGTTAACCTCTTTAGGATGGCTCCCGCTAAGAGCACCAATCAGAATCCGAATCAAGATCCACCACCACCTCCACCTCCTCCGGAGGCATGGCAAGCTGTGATGGCCGCAACCAATGCAAACACACAGTTGATCATGCAAATTCTTCAAGAGCGCAATCAAGGAAACCAAGGGAACCAAGGCAACAATCAGAATCACTTTGCTACACTCAACCAGTTCCTTGCTAACGGGCCAAAGACTTTCAGCAATTGTGTTGAGGCAACCGATGCTGATGATTGGCTCGTGGATTTGTGCAAGCATTTCGAGTGCAGTAACGTCAGGCCTGAGGACTTCATCAAGTTCGCTTCCTTCCAACTCAAAGATCAAGCTGCAAAATGGTTCCAGCAGTACAAGGATTCCAGAGGTGGACGTGTGATCACTTGGGATGAATTCCGTCAAGATTTCAGAGCTCACCATATCCCTCAGAGCGTGGTTGAAAGCAAGCGTGAGGAATTCCGCAACCTGATGCAAGGCTCTTTGTCTGTTTATGACTACAACAAGTTGTTTCAGAAGCTCGCCCGCTTTGCCAAGCAGGACGTCCCTGATGAGAAGAGCATGATATACCAGTTCAGGGGTGGTCTCAGAGAAGAAATTCAGCTAGCTCTTGTTCTCTTTGAGCCCTTGAGGTACGATGAGTTCTACAACATGGCACTGAAGCAAGAGGCTGCTCAATTGAGGTGTGATGCTTCCAAGAAGCAAGTCAGAGATGCTACTCCTTCTTCCTCTACTCAAGTGGCCAAGTAGCAGAAGTATTGGCTTCCTCCTCCTCCGTTCCGTCAGCCGTATCAGCAGAAGAGCAAAGGTGGCAGTGGATCTTCCCACCCACCCAACCCTGGCTTCCAGAACAAGACTTCGTCTCAAGCTCCAAGATCAAGTGCTCCGTACCACCGTCCTCTTTCAGAGGTCACATGCAACAAGTGCCAACAGAAGGGTCACTATGCCAACAAGTGTCTCAACTAGAGGCATCTTCCTCCTCCTCCTCCTGTCAGATCGGCAAGTACAGCTGTGGTCAAGCATAACCCCAAGCATGCCAAGGTCAACTTGATGAACGCAGCTTAGGCAGAGGATTCGTCAGATGTCATCATGGGTAACCTTCCTGTTAACGATGTTCCTGCAAAAGTTCTTTTTGACACGGGTGCATCGCATTGTTTCATCTTGAGACCGTTTTCATCTAAGCATGATTTGGATTTGCAAATTTTGCCTAGTCCATTAGCAGTTGTCTCTCCCGATAGGCGCATGCATGCTAACTCCATTGCTCCGGATGTTACTATCACCTTGGGTGACTACAAGTTTCTGGCTTCTCCAACGGTTCTTGGTGACTCGGATATTGATCTTATTCTCGGAATGGATTGGCTTTCTAAGCACAAGGCGCATCTTGATTGTGCTGCCAGGCAGATTCAATTGACTCATTCGTCTGAGGATGTAATTGTCTTTGCCGCTCGTGATGATACCATCCGCCTGTTTTCTCTCAATGAGAAGGGTGAACTTGATGCTATCTCGCAAATTCCAGTCGTTTGCGAATATCAAGACGTCTTTCCAGAAGAGCTTCCAGGAGTGCCTCCGCATCGGCCAGTTGAATTCGTTATTGATCCCGGCACGGAACCTGTGTGCAAGCGTCCTTACAAGCTCGGACCTGAAGAGTTGAAGGAGCTGAAGAAGCAACTCGATATTCAAGAGAGAATGGGTCTCATCCGGCCTAGTTCTTCTCCGTGGGGTTGTGGTGTTCTTTTTGTGAAGAAGAAGGATGGAATGGACCGACTTTGTGTTGATTACCGTCCATTGAACAAGAAGACCATCAAGAACAAATATCCACTTCCCAACATCAATGAGCTGTTCGAACAACTCAAAGGTGCCCAAGTATTCTCCAAGCTTGATCTCCGTATGGGTTATCATCAGATTCGAATCCGTGAGCAAGATATTCCCAAGACGGCTTTCAGGACAAGCTATGGTTCATATGAATACACTGTCATGTCTTTTGGCCTCGTCAACGCTCCTCCGACTTTCTCTCGCATGATGAACTTCATCTTCAACGCCTACACCAATGACTTCGTTTTGGTCTATCTCGACGACATTCTGGTTTTCTCGAAGAACAAGGAAGATCATGCCAAGCACTTGCGTTTGGTACTCGATAAGTTGAGGGAACAGAAGTTCTATGCCAAGTTCTCCAAGTGCGAATTTTGGCTCGATGAGGTTCTTTATCTTGGTCATATCATCTCTACCAAGGGCATTGCCGTGAATCCTGAGAAGGTGTCTGCAATTATGAATTGGGAACCTCCTCAGAATGTGAAGCAACTCCGTAGCTTCCTCGGTCTCGCAAGCTATTGCCGAAGATTCGTTGAAAACTTTTCTAAGATCGCGAAGCCTCTCTCAAATCTTCTCCAGAAGCACGTCAAGTACGTTTGGTCTCCGGAGTGTGACATTGCTTTCAACACTTTGAAAGAGAAATTGATCACTGCTCCAGTTCTGACTCCGCCTGATGAATCCAAGCCGTACGAGGTCTTTTGTGATGCCTCTCTCCAAGGTCTTGGCGCAGTATTGATGCAAGAGAAGAAAGTTGTTGCTTATACCTCTCGCTAGTTGAAGCCCAATGAGAAGAACTACCCCACTCATGATCTCGAGTTGGCAGCAGTTGTGCATGCTCTTTTGACTTGGAGACATCTCTTATTGGGAAGAAAAGTGGACATCTTCACTGACCACAAGAGTCTCAAGTACATCTTCACTCAGCCTAATCTCAACCTCAGGCAGACTCGATGGGTCGAAATGATTCAAGAGTATAATCCGAGTATCGAGTATACTCCAGGCAAGGCCAATGTGATTGTTGACGCATTGAGCAGAAAGGCTTACTGCAACAGTCTGATTCTCAAGCCTTATCAACCTGAGCTTTGTGAAGCTTTCCGCAAACTTAATCTGCAAGTTGTTCCTCAAGGTTTCCTCGCCAACCTTCAAGTCTCTCCTACCTTGGAAGACCAGATTCGCCAAGCCTAGCTTCTTGATGCTATGGTGAAAAAGGTGAAGATTGGGATTGCCAAGAGTCAACCCAAGTACAAGTGCTACTACCTTGATGACAAGGATACTCTCTTCTTCGAGGATCGTATTGTTGTACCCAAAGGTGACCTTCGTAAAGTGATCATGAACGAGGCTCACAATTCTCTCCTCTCCATCCACCCTGGGAGCACGAAGATGTATCAGGACCTCAAGCAGGCTTATTGGTGGACTCGAATGAAGCGCGAGATTGCTCAATTCGTGAATGAGTGTGATGTCTGCAGAAGAGTGAAGGCAGAACACCAAAGACCAGCTGGTCTCCTCCAACCTCTTGCCATTCCAGAATGGAAGTTTGACCACATTGAGATGGACTTCGTGACTGGGTTTCCAAAGTCCAAACGTGGCAATGATGCTATATTCGTTGTCATCGACAAACTCACCAAAGTGGCTCACTTTCTTCCTATCAAAGAGTCAATCACTGCAGCTCAATTGGCGGAACTCTATACCTCTCGAATTGTCTCTCTGCACGGTATTCCACAAGTGATCTCTTCAGACCGTGGCAGCATCTTTACCTCCAAGTTTTGGGATTCTTTTCAGAAGGCCATGGGCACCAACATTCGCTTCAGTACAACTTTCCATCCTCAAACTAGCGGTCAAGTCGAGCGTGTCAACCAGATTCTTGAAGATATGCTCAGAGCGTGTGTGATCTCCTTCGGCATGAAGTGGGAGGATTGTCTTCCTTATGCTGAATTCTCCTACAACAATAGTTTTAAAGCAAGTTCGGGCAAGGCCCCATTTGAAATTCTGTATGGCAGGAAGTGCCGTACCCCTCTCAACTGGTCCGAAACTGGTGAACGTCAGCTTCTCGGAAATGACTTAATCACAGAGGCAGAGGAAATGTGCAAAGTCATTCGAGATAACCTCAAAGCAGCCCAATCCCGCCAGAAGAGCTACTATGATAGTAAGCACTGTGATTTGGCTTTCGAGATCGGAGATCATGTATACCTCCGCGTCTCTCCTATGAAAGGTACTTGTTGCTTCGGTATCAAAGGGAAGCTTGCCCCTAGATACGTGGGACCTTTCAAGATTGTCAGCAAGAGAGGCGATCTCGCCTATCAACTCGAGCTTCCTTCAAACTTTGCAAATGTGCATGACGTGTTCCATGTCTCTCAGCTCTGAAAGTGCTTCAAGACTCCTGACCGCACCGTCAACTTCGAGGACATTGAGCTCCAAGAAGATCTCTCATATCGTGAGCACCCCGTTGCTATCCTTGAAGAGACTAAACGCAAGACTCGCAACAATTCAATCAAATTCATCAAAGTCAAGTGGTCACACCATTCCGACCATGAAGCTACCTGGGAACGCGAGGATCACCTCCTTTCTGAGTACCTGGCGTTCTTTCAGTCCTAGATCTGGGACGAGATCCTTTCGTAGTGGTGGAGTGTTGTAACACCCCGGATATGACTTTCCCAATATGTATTCCAACTCTTGCCATTTCCGGCTTTAAGTTATTTTATTTTCTCAGGTTCAGGTCTTTGTCTTCGTGTGTCATTATCGTTCTCATGCATCTCATATCATGTCATCACGTGCATTGCATTTGCATACGTGTTCATCTCTTGCATTCGAGCATTTTCCCCGTTGTCCATTTTGCATTCCGGTGCTTCGTTCTCCTCCGGTGGTCATTTCTACCTTTCTTTCATGTGTGGGGATTAAACATTTCTGGATTGGACCGAGACTTGCCAAGCGGCCTTGGTTTACTACCGGTAGACCGCGTGTCAAGTTTCGTATCATTTGAACTTCGTTTGATACTCCAACGGTTAACCGAGGGACCGAAACGGCCTCGTGTGTGTTGCAGCCCAACACCCCTCCAAGTTGGCCCAAAATCCACCAAAACCTTCTCCATCATCTAGAGCGTTTGATCACGATCGCGTGGCCGCAAACCGCACCTCATTTGGACTCTCCTAGCTCCCTCTATGCCTATATAAAGACCCCCTCCTCTAAATTCGCGGATCCCCTCTCCGAAACCCTAGATCTATCTCCACCCGCCGCCGCCGGACAAAACTCGCAGACCAGACATGTCCGTCCTCCCCGCACCGCCGCCACATGCCGGCACCTGAGTGGCCGAGCCGCCGCGCCCACTTCGTCGCGCCGCCACCCGCGCGCGCGGCCCGTCCGGCCCGCTCGGGGCCCCCGCGCGGCCCGTTCCCCGCCGCCTGCCTGCATCTTCGCCGGCGCCCGCCTTCCTCCGCGCCGCCACGCCGGGACGCCGCCCTCACCACTTCTCCGGCAGCCGACCGCCGCCATCGCCGACCGCCGCCATCGCCGACCGTCGCCCAGCGCGCCGGAGCCCGCCGCCGCTCCGCCTCGTCGCCGCACCCGGCACCGGACACCGCCACTGCACCGGCGACGAGCTCCGCCGCCGTCCGCGCCCGCCACCGCACGGGATCCGGCCACCCCTTCCTCCTCCGGCCGCGGTCTGCTTCCCCGTCGACTCCGGCGAACATCGAAGAACGTGCCAGATCTGAGATCTAAATCTCGAGGGTTGACTTTTTGCCCGAAACCCTAGTTCATATGCTCATGTTCATCGCATCGTAACTTTGCATCCGTAACTCCGTTTTGTGCATATAGCATATCAAAATGTTCGTCTGAGAGAATACATCATTTCATTCCATTGCATCATTTTCATTTGAGTTCATCTTGATGCCCGAAATGCTGTTAGAAGAGGGCTACTTGAGATAATTGTCAGATCTGCTGCTCCATTTACATATTTGTCATTTTTGCCATGATTATTGTGTGCATGATATGCCCATGAGTTCTACATATGTTTTGTTAAGGGTTTTGCCATCTTTCCAGAGGTGCAACCCATGTATTTTTGTGATGTGTGTGGTGACTAGCACTAGCTTGCAAATTCAGGCACTTGGTAATGCTGATTTCAGGGACTTAACTTTTCCACTAAGTCCTTGAGCTGTTTATCTCATGTTGCCATATGTTCATGTTGTTTCCTAGTGATCCGTGCCTCTTTTGAGGATGATCAGTAAGGATTTTTTGTTAATCTTGTAGCGCTCTATCCATACATATCTTTGTTTGCAATTATGGAGCACACTAGCTTGAGTCAATCGAGCTCTACTTTTGCTATTTCATGAATCTGGGCAGATTGTCTACTTGTTAGCGATTTTGCCGATGATGTTGTAGTTGATCCGTGCATGCTATGTTATTTTTCTTGCCATGTCTAGCTTGCATTTTGTGTATTCTTGATGTACGTATGCTTAGTTTTTCATGACTTGCTCTGTAGTGAGTGCATCGAGCTCGTAAACATACCTACTTGATATCTGTTTCAGCATGCTCCAGTTTTCACTAAGTCTGAGAACTGATTATGTTTTTGCCATGTTCACATGCTTGCAATTGTATTTTCTGATCCCTTTTGGCTCAAGGTCACTAAGGGACTTTTGTTAAGATCGTTGAGTAGCTCCATGCCATGCTTTACTTTGCCATGTTCAGGCCTTGTAGAATATAGTTTTGTTGCTCCGAAGAGTGCTATCTGATCTGAAATTCCAGACAAGTGTTAATTTCACTAAGTCTGAGATCTGTTTACCATATGCATTTTTGCCATGCTTGTTTGAACCTGTTCATGGATGAATTGGCCGTAGCTCAGTGCTAGACTTTTGTTAAGCATCATGAATGCATCCCTTCCATGTATTTTGTTTTTATGTTTGGGTGCTGTAGCTTGTTCATCTCATTGCATTTAGATGGCTACTTGCTGTAAATCGCAGACCGGTGTCATATTTGAATCGCTTGCCATTTCCAAACCGTAACTCCGATTCCGGCGTTCTTTATATCGTTTTCAGGAAATTTCATCTCATCTTTCCAGTGGCACGCTTGGATTTCCATGTTGAGGCCAGGTTCATGCATCCCTCGTCAAATCTTGCATATGCATCCCGCATCGCATCCCGCATAGCATACTATCATTGCATCATATTGTTTGAGCTTTGCACGTGGTTGATTGTGTTCCGTTTGCTTGTTTGTCTTGTTTGGGTAGAGCCGGGAGACGAGTTCGCTAACGAGGAGCCCGTTGAGTTTGCTTTCGAGGATCCAGTCAACTCTGACAACTTTGCAGGCAAGATGATCATACCCTCGAAATCACTACTATCTTTGCTTTGCTAGATGCTCGCTCTTTTGTTATGCCAATGCTACGATGCCTACCACTTGCTTTCAAGCCTCCCAAATTGCCATGTCAAACCTCTAACCCACCATGTCCTAGCAAACCATTGATTGGCTATGTCACCGCTTTGCTCAGCCCCTCTTATAGCGTTGTTAGTTGCAGGTGAAGATTGGAGGCCGTTCCTTGTTGGAACATTATTTACTTATTGGGATATCATTATATTGCCATGTTATCTTAATGCATCTATACACTTGGTAAAGGGTGGAAGGCTCGGCCTCTCGCCTAGTGTTTTGTTCCACTCTTGCCACCGTAGTTTCCGTCATATCGGTGTTATGTTCCCGGATTTTGCGTTCCTTACGCGGTTGGGTTATAATGGGAACCCCTTGATAGTTCGCCTTGATTAAAGCTTTTCCAGCAATGCCCAACCTTGGTTTTACCATTTTCCACCTAGCCTCTTTTTCCCTTGGGTTTCCGGAGCCCGAGGGTCATCTTATTTTAAACCCCCCGGGCCAGTGCTCCTCTGAGTGTTGGTCCACCTGTCAGCTGCCGGTGGCCACCAGGGGCAACTCTGGGCTGGCCTACCCGTACCTAAGACAATCTGAGTGTGCCCTGAGAACGAGATATGTGCAGCTCCTATTGGGATTTGTCGGCACATTCGGGCGGTGTTGCTGGTCTTGTTTTAACCTGTCGAAGTGTCTTGAAGAACCGAGGTACCGACTCTGATCGGAATGTCTCGAGAGGAGGTCTATTCCGTCGTTGACCGTGAGAGCTTTTCATGAGGTAAGTTGGGACTCTCCTGCAGGGATTTGAACTTTCGAAAGCCATGCCCGTGGTTATGGGCAGATGGGATTTTGTTAATGTCCAGTTGTAACTAACTTATACCTTAACTTAACTAAAATGGATCAACAGTGTGAGTTACCGTGATGGTCTCTTCTAGGCGGAGTCGGGGAAGTGAACACGGTGTTGGAGTAATCCTTGCGCAGGTTGTTCTCTAGTTTCTCGCTCGCGCTTTGCCTCCTCTTCTCGCTCTCTTTTGCGAACAGGATAGCCACCATATATGCTAGTCGCTTGCTGCAGCTCCACATATTTTACCTTGCCTTACCTATAAGCTTAAATAGTCTTGATCGCAAGGGTGCGAGATTGCTGAGTCCCTATGGCTCACAGATTACTATTACACCAGATGCAGGGCCTGGTGATTCCGCTCGAGGTGACGCGCTTGAGCTCAAGTGGGAGTTCGACGAGGACTCTCAACGATACTATGTGTCTTTCCCTGATGATCAGTAGTGGTGCCCAGTTGGGGGTGATCGGGACCGTGTCGCATGTTGGGTTGTCTTTTATTTTGGCACCGTAGTCGGGCCATGAGTGTTTGAATGATGTAATGTTATTTATGTACCTTGATTGACGTGGAGAGTGTAAGCCAACTATGTTATCTCCCCTTTATTATCTATATTACATGGGATGTTGTGAAGATTGCCTAACTTGCGACTTATGCCTTCAATGTGATTATGTCTCGAAGTCGTGCCTCGACACGTGGGAGCTATAGTCGCATCGAGAGTGTTACAAGGAAGTTCGAAGAGATTGGAAATAATTCTAAAAGTTTCATGTCCCTACAATTTGAGCATAATAGTTTCTTTAGAAACGAACTTAAGGAGGAAAAAACTATGATGGATTATATTAATAAAGAGCTCGATGATGTTTCTAAGGAATTTTGTGGTCTAAAATCTCAATTTTCTAATCTTGAAAATTTAGTAGGCCAAATTTCTGATAAACTAATTACTTTGGTAAATAAGATGGCCGCTAAACTGGAGTCATGTGAAAATAATGATGAAGATCTTAAAGTGATTGATGTGACTGCTATTGAATCTTTGTTTCTAATATAGATCTTGATAAATATGGGACTAGAGATGAGTCAACTTTAGCTAAAAGGCATCCCAATGATTCAGAGTTTATATATTTTAATGCAAAAATTGATAAAAGTGGGATTGGAGAGGTCAAAACTTAAAGTAGAGATGAAGCACTCTTTTGGATTGCAAGGATTTTAATTATGACAATTGTTCTTTGATAGATTATATTTCCTTGTTGCAATCCATGTTGAATTCTCCTCATGCTTATAATCAAAATAAAGCTTTCACTAAACAGATCGCTGATGCTATGATGAAATCTTTTGAAGAAAAACTTGAGTTGGAAGTTTCTATCCCTATTATGATGAGAAGGAACCTACAATTAAGATTAGAATTAAGGATTATGAGTGCCATGCCTTGTGTGACTTGGGTGCTAGTGTTTCCACAATTCCGAAAACTTTATGTGATGTGCTAGTTTTCCGTGAATTTGATGATTGTTCTTTAAATTTGCATCTTGTGGATTCCACTATTAAAAAACCTATGGGAAGGATTAATGATGTTCTTATTGTTGCAAATAGGAATTATGTGCCCGTAGATTTTATTTTGCATGATATAGATTGCAACCCTACATGTCCTATTATTCTTGGTAGACCTTTTCTTAGAACAATTGGTGCAATTATTGATATGAAAAAAGGAAACATTAGATTTCAATGTCCTTTAAGGAAGGGCCTAGAACACTTTCCAAGAAAGAAAATTAAGTTGCCATATGAATCTATTATGAGACCTAGATATATGTTTTATGCCTAGCTAGGGGAGTTAAACAATAACGCTTGTTGGGAGGCAACCCAATTTTATTTTTATTCTTTTAATTTTTGGTTTTGTTTTTCAACAAATACACTTTATTACCTCTGTAGTAATTGTGTTTTGGTGTTTCAATTAATTTTTGAGCCAAGTAAGACCTTTGGGATGGCTTACAGCGATAGTTGATTTGATCTTGCTAAAAACAGAAACTTTTGTGCCAGTAAACAATTTTAAAAAATCACAAAAGAGTGCTTTTGATCTGAATTTTTTAAAAAATATTGATATACAATTTTCTCAGGTTGTACTAAATTTTCATAATTTTTGGAGTTACATAAGTGTTCGAAGTTTTTAGATTTCTATAGACCGTTCTGTTTTGATAGATTATGTTTTCTATGTGTTGTTTGCTTATTTTGATGAATCTATGGGTAGTATCAGGGGGTACAAACCATGGAGAAGTTGGAATATAGTAGATATTACACCAATATAAATAAAGAATGAGTTCACAATAGTACCAAAAAGTGGTGATTTATTTTCTTATACTAACGGATCTCATGTGTTTTCTGTTGAGTTTTGTGTTGTGAAGTTTTCAAGTCTTGGGTAAAGATTAATGGACTATGGAATAAGGAGTGGAAAGAGCCTAAGCTTGGGTATGCCCAAGGCACCCCAAGGTAATATTCAAGGACAACCAAGCATCTAAGTGTCGTGGGATTTCCGCGGCCACCTATGGGATCGGGTGTCCCCTTGTTGGTTCGACAGGGGGACGACGCGTTGCACAAAGAGCAGACCAGTGTACAGCCGCACCGCAGAGAGCACACAATAGATTTACCCAGGTTCGGGCCGCCGCGAGGCGTAAGACCCTACTCCTGCTTTAGTGGATTGATGGAAGAATGGGTGTGGAGGTGCGTAGTACACATGCCCGGCAAGGTTTGCCTGAGGCGAGTACGTGTATGTGGTGGCTTGGGATTGTCAAATTTTCAACCTTCTAACCCCTCCTACGAGTGCCATGGGCCTCCTTTTATAGATTAAGGGGTCACCATAGTGGAAAAGTGGTCATTATCCACTAATATGATAGCAAACAATGCTATCATACCTAACTCTACGGGCTGACAGGGTGCATTAAATGCACTGCTTAGTGTCACATCACTGGGTGCTCGGCAAGGCTTGTCGGGCTATCTTGCCAGCTCCGCATATGCTCTCTTGACACGTTGCAGGACGGGTGTCATCTATAGGCTTCTTTGTAGGAAATGGCTGCCATGTGGCGAATGGCTACCACTTAATCATCTTGCGGCTCAACACCACACTGATTGATGATGTGAGTCGTGTTTGAGTGGTTGGTGGGGCGGTTCTGCCCCTGCAGACCCCGGCAGGCCCTGCGGGGGAGCCTCGGTTGCTTGCTTTTGGTGGTGGCCTCGCCCCTTGCCGGGCTCGTCTGCCCGACAAGGGAGCCCCTTCTCTTGCCGATACCTTGCTTCTTAGGCTCAACTTTGGTCCATCTGAGCTACATGTTGGCTCTCCAAATCTCTTGGTTCTCCTATCTCTATTCTGTCCTTGGCTTGTCTGTGCATGAGTCAGGGGAAAATGTCTGCGCCCATATAATTTTCCCATCATAAGCCCCCGGGCCTAAGCCATACGTGTCGCGTGGCACGTTGGGTTAGGCCCCAAACAGTGCGCGGACACATAGCGGGAGAGGGTTGTGACGGTTTGCCATGATGACTAGTCAATCGAACGTTCACCTTGCGCAATTACTGTGTGTCGTGGGGTGGTTGCAGTTACGGTGAACGGTAACTTTCTAAAGCGTCGCGCCTCTGTCCCCACTTTCCCTCCTCTTCAGAGCAGGAAAAACTGGAGCGGCACGATTCATCCGTCTCTCGCCCCGCTCCTCCACCTTCTTCCTCTGCAAGCCAAATGGTAGTTCCCCATCTCACTTCTCCTTCCGCTGCCATCCCCCCAACGAATCCTTCTCACGTTGATGCAGCAATGGGGAAGAGGCCCGCGGATAAAAAGAAGTTGACGACCGCGGCGAAGGAGCCCGCCGCCAAGGGGAGCAAAAGGTCGGCGGAGCTGAACAAGAAGCGGAGCATGGACGTTGTCTTCGTTCCGTCCACCTTGAGCGGCCCCATCCTTCAGGCGAAGTACGGATACTTGTGGGGGTGGCCCATCAAGAAAGGGCACGGGGTGCCTGTGGTCTTCGACGCGGGCGAGGTGAATCCCCCCAATTCTTATCGGTTCTTCGCCACTTATTTCATCTGTGGTCTTTGGCCCCCTTTTCTGAGTTCTTTGAGGCAATCATGAACATCTATGGATTTCACCTCCTTGACTTCACACTGAATGCAATGGCGACCATGGCCATCTTCGCGCATTTGTACGAGAATTTCGTTGGGGTGGAGCCCAATGTAGATTTATTCCGGCATTACTTCGTCCTGCGGGTGGAGATCAAAGTTGACCGTTCTGGGATCATCAGTTGGATTCCTCGGTCGAAGAAGGATTACCTCCCTGGGTACCAACGCGAGAGATGGGATGAATGGAGAGGGGACTGGTGCTAGATTCAGGACAAAGAAGCCCCCGAGTTTTGTGAAGCGCGACAAGAGTGCGTCGAGCGCGGGAAGGATTGGAGCGCCAAGGGCCTTTCTGAAGACAGGTTACGCCCGGCAATTAATAGGATCATCCGTCTGGCGGCTGTCGGGTTAACCATCAAGCACGTGGGGGCAGATTTCCTCCTCCACCGCATCTCACCGTTGCAGGAGAGAGACAGGCCTGCATGGCTATCCGGAGATGATGTGGATAGGATGAGACTGTTGTCCGGGTTGGCCAATAACTTGTCGGTTTATGGCCATGCTTGGTTGTGCGACCAGCTATTTGGTCGCTTCGAGATGTTCAAGCTCCCGGCAACCGTCATCCCTCTAAACATCAACTCTGCCCATGACCAGATACTGAAGTGGATGCCGGAGTGTAACGCTGAGGGAGTGTCGGGCGCTTGGCAAATCCCTTCCCTTGACGAAGAGCTCTAGTGGTCGAGCACCTTGGTGGAGAAGGCCACCATGGATGAAGGGGAGATGTATAAACACACCTCTGCTGCAGAGGTAGCGTACATCCTTAAGAGGGTCGCGAAGGACAAAGATGCCCGCCACGCAGAGATGGACAAGGCCGCAAAGGCCGGAAAAGGCAAAGGGAAGGCTGAGAACGGAGCTCTTCTCAGGGCGGCAGCGAGACACAAGCTACGGAGGATGCTGCCGGGGGAGAGCTTGCCGGGGATAACTTTGTCGGGCTAGACGCTCTAGCCACAACAACAATGGAGCTCTAGGAAGGAGAGGGGGGTCAGCGGGAGAAGGGCGCGACAGTGGCCCCTGAAGAGGAATGGCTTGCGGCAGGGCCGCAAGCCCCCGCATCGGATTCAGGCCAATGCACCCGCAGGCGTGCCGCCGGCCGAGGAGCGGCGTCCTCCAACCTGGCTCCTCCCACCAAGAAGGTGAAGAAGATCTCCACCAAGTATTCCAAGGCCGAGGTGGCATGTCGCCAATCCCCTCGCCTCGCTCAAGCTAAGGCACCTTCTGCCAAATGGCCGGTGGTCATGGAGGCGGAGTCCAGCGTTCTGGCTCGAGCTCCTCACAGAGCTCATCTCCCCCGGAGCCCTTGGTGCCATGGTAGGTGCCAAAGCTACCGGGAAGCTCTACCGTTCCATCTTTGAAGAGAAGGCGAGAGTTTCCTCCTCCCACGGAGTTCAATTTGAACTCCATGCTCATTGCGGAAGAGTAAGGAGGATTTATCTTTGCGATAAACATCTTCCTAGGCGGACTTGAATGCTTTTGGTGACTGACCTCTTGTTCTTGTTGTCGTCAGCAGGGAAATAGAAGAGGAGACGGAGACCCTCATCCATCAATCCCGAAGGAAGCTCCGGCGCCTCGGGTCGCTGGAGGGCATCGAGGGCTCGGCTTTGGCAGGGAAGGATGCAGAAGACCCCGTGTCGAGCCCCCAGCCCAGCCCCCGGCATGGGAGCGAAGGCTTGACCCCGCCCGCCGGGAGTGATGGAGACAGTCTTTCTGCCCCTTCACACGGAGGAGGGGGTGAGGTAACGCAGGACGAGCCCCCTCCGGAGGAGCGCGCGTCCCTCGCCGCTCAAGCCAAAGATGTCATCGTGGAATCCTCTGTGGCAGAGATAGCATAGAAGGCTGCTAGGTCTTCCCTAGCAGAGGGAAAGGTTGGTGACACGGCAACGACTGTTGTCGGGGAAACAGAGACCCCTGCCCGTCAGACTTCTCCAGGTATCTAGCTTAACCCTTCTTCCCTTTCTTATTTGCATCGAGACTTCCATTCCTTCATTTGTTCACTGGCCTTTTTCCATCTGCAGCCCCCAAGCCGAAGAACCAGACTTGTTGGAGGTGGTGGCGGACATAGGGAGGTCTACAGCAGATGAAGCCATGAAGGTCGCGGCTACTGAGGGGCAGGATCTGGCTGCCGGGGGAGCACAAGGTTCCTTGGCGGTGGTGGAGCATCCCCTGGACAGCACCTTAGCGGAGGAGGTGGTCATCGAGGCAAAGATTCCTCTTCAAACTATGGGTCCACTTCCTTCTGCTGCTAATGCCCCGTCGTTTTCTTCCAACACACTGGTCATGGGGCCATTGCTGCCTGACATCGGAGCCCCCGGCCCGTCCTTGACAGATGCAGAACTTGATGTAGAGCTTTAGTGCCTTCTGGCCCCGTTACATCTGGGAGGCGTGGAAGCCAATGACTCAGCTGCCATCACCGCGGATTTATCCTTCATGGAGTCCATGGCGGCTGGTGTGAAGGAGATGCAGGCCCGGCACCGCAAGAAGTGGCAGGAGCTCAAGGAACGGCGTGAATCTGCCGGCATAGTGTACCAGAGGCTGAAGGACAACTTCCGAGAGCTATGTGAATGGCATGGCAAGCAGTTGAAGGCACTCATGAGGTAGCAAGAGACCCTTCGGACAACGAAGGAGGATATCATGGCTCGGGAGGGGCGCCTGGCAGACCACAAAGCATCTTTGGATGCTAGGGAGCGAGAGATCTCCCTTCGAGAGGAAAATCTTAAAGCTGCCCTGTGTGCCAAGGATGAAATCTTGGAGACCTTGGTGCAGCAACGCACCAAGGTATTGAAGGACGAGCATGGGGCTGCTCTAGATACCCTCGCTACTGATCATGCCGCCCAACTGAAGAAGCTTGTAGAAAATCTGGATGCTGCATCTTCCGCCAAGGCCGAGCTTGATCGGCAGGTGGCCAAACTGAATGAAGACCTTGCCGGGAGTGCCAAGGAGGTGGAGGCACTCAAAGAAGAGGTACGGCCAGCAGAGCTTCACTTGGCTAACATGCAGTCGCACCTCTCCTCCAAGACCCAAAACCTCGAGGCCGCCAACAGCAATATCTCTGACATGAAGGCAAGGATCGGCTCGCTGGAGCAGGCAATGGAGTCCCTCGAATCCCGGCAGTAGCTGCAGTCCAAGGATTTGGAGATCGCCAAGCGCCTTCGGCAAGATGCAGAGGACAGGCTGACGAACCGGGTCAATATGAACAACCTCTGGATCAAGAGCCTGGTTGACGTCGCAGAGCGTCTTGGCGCCCAAGCTGCGGCGATGGGCATCAACGGCCCAGTCTACTCAGCCAGCGTGTAGGAGGTCCCGAGTGTCAAGCTAGGGATCTTCTTCGACGAGATAGTTGACAAGTTGAAGGTGCATGAGGAGGGGAGGGCCGAGCGCTTCACGACCGAGTCGCGCAGGCTCGCTCACGACGCCCTCTTCATGATCCTGAGCAACATCACTTGCCGCCACACAGAGCTCGACCTTGGTGATGGCTTCAAGAAGCCGCCAGCGGGTGCTGACGTTGCCGCGACACAAGGGGAGCCAAAGAATATTCTTGAGTATTAGCAGCTTAGTTGTCAATTGAACCACACCTGAAAGACTTGATATATGTAGCAAAGTATTTAGTAGCAAAGTAGTATGAAGTAACGGTGACGGTGGCAAAAGTAATAGTAGAAATTTTGTAGCAATCGTAAGAGTGGAAACAGAGAAGTAACTAAGCAAAGATCAATATGTGAAAAGCTCGTAGGCAATGGACCCATGATGGATAATTATGTCGGATGGCATTTGAGGGAGTCCTGGATTAAGGGGTCTCCGGACAGCCGGACTATATCCTTTGGCCGGACTGTTGGACTATGAAGATACAAGATTGAAGACTTCGTCTCGTGTCCGGATGGGACTCTACTTGGCGTGGAAGGCAAGCTAGGCAATACGGATATGGATATCTCCTCCTTTGTAACCGACCTTGTGTAACCCTAACCCTCTCCGGTGTCTATATAAACCGGAGGGTTTTAGTCCGTAGGACACAACAACTACAACATACAATCATACCATAGGCTAGCTTCTAGGGTTTAGCCTCTCTGATCTCGTGGTAGATCTACTCTTGTACTACCCATATCATCAATATTAATCAAGCAAGACGTAGGGTTTTACCTCCATCAAGTGGCCCGAACCTGGGTAAAACATCATGTCCCCTGCCTCCTGTTACCATCTGCCTTAGACGCACAGTTCGGGACCCCCTACCCGAGATCCGCCGGTTTTGACACCGACATTGGTACTTTCATTGAGAGTTCCTCTGTGTCGTCGCCGTTATGCTTGATGGCTCCTACTATCGTCGATAGCGATGCAGTCCAGGGTGAGACTTTTTTCCCCAGACAGATCTTCGTATTCGGCGGCTTCGCACTGCGGGCCAATTCGCTTGGCCATCTGGAGCAGATTGAAAGTTACGCCCCTAGCCACCAGGTCAGGTTTGGAAGCTTAAACTACACGGCCGATATCCGTGGAGACTTGATCTTCGATGGATTCGAGCCTCTGCCTTGTGCGTCACACGGTCACGATGAGTACGATTTAGCTCTTCCATCGGACAGTGTTCAAGAGATCGCACAGGCAGCCGCTTCGACCCTTAATTCGGAGCCAATTGCACCATCCATGGACGGGTGGATGGACCCCACCATGGAGGCCTTACCCTCAGCGGTGAACGAGCCAAACATCGACCTTACCTTGCACGAGAGCTGTGTTGATAAACTGCCGGATCCCTCTCCGGCCACGGACTCCGAACCGCCCGTGCCCGCTCCTATTGAATCCGATTGGGCGCCGATCATGGAGTTCACTTCCGCGGATATTTTTCAGCACTCGCCCTTTGGCGACATACTGAACTCATTAAGGTCTCTCTCCTTGTCAGTAGGATCTTGGCCGAATTATGTCCGGCAGGATTGGGATGCGGACGGCGAAGAAATTCGCGGCCCACCCACCACCCACTTAGTAGCCACTGTCGATGACTTAACCGACATGCTCGACTTCGACTCCGAAGACATCAACGGTATGGACGAAGATGCGGGAGATGTAGAGGAACCACTGGCCACAGGGCACTGGACAGCGACCTCATCATACGATATATACATGGTGGATACACCCAAAGAAGGAAATGGCGACGAGATAGCGGAGGATGACCCCTCCAAGAAGTAACCCAAGCGCCGACGTCTGCGGCGCCGCTCTAAGTCCCACCAAAGCAAAAGTGGTGATACCGGCACAGGAGATAATAACATTCCGGATAGTGCCGAAGACAACAACAATCCCGTCCAGCAAGATTTAGAGCAGGAGGATGGAGGAGCCAGGCCCCCTGAGAGAGCGGCAGATGGAGAGGAGGAGGATGATAATTACATGCCCCCCTCCGAAGACGAGGCAAAGCCTCGGCGACGACGAATTCGCCGTGCCAGAGGATCCGTCGAACAAGAGCGCTTCAAACGCCGGCTTATAGCCACGGCAAATAGCCTTAAGAAAAAGCAGCAGCAGCTTCAAGCTGATCAAGATCTGCTAGTTGATAGATGGACTGAAGTCCTCGCGGCCGAGGAATATAAACTCGAGCGCCCCTCCAAGAGTTACCCAAAATGCAGGTTGCTACCCCGACTGGAGGAAGAAGCGTATGACGCGGCTGATCGGCCACCTCGTGGCCGCGATAGAGAGGCATTCCAGCCAAAAACTCAGCCTGCACCCTGACGCCATTCAAATAAAAAGGCATGGGGAGATACGCCAGACCTGCGAGACATATTGGAGGACAAAGCAAAGCATGCAAGATCGATCTATGGATCATGAGGGCACGCCACTATGCGAGACGATAAACGTCACGCCGGATACAGCAGAAGTAAATCCGGTCGGGCCAAACACAGCGGTGAAAGTGCAACTATCCCTAGGTGGTTTTGGTAATTCATAACAACACATAGCTCATTGAGCTAATGCTATTCCAAGATGACTATTTCAGGAAAGCTCAATGATTGGCATGGCATGGATGTGAAAGCGGAACCCTCAAAATGCTAAGGACAAAGGATTGGCTCAAGCTCAAAAGCTCAAGACTCTTCATTTTATATTTTAGTGATCCAAGATCACATTGAGTCCATAGGAAAGGCCAATACTATCAAGGAGGGATGAGGTGTTTCTTAATGAGCCTTTTGCTTCATGTGCTTAGTGATATGCTCCAAAACCCTCAACTACTTTCCCATATCCACATATGACCTAAACCCTAAGCCAAACTCGGTCCTACCGATTCTTTCTATCTGGCGCCACCGAGTTTCACTTGTCATAAGCCACTGCCAAACCCTAGCAATTCGGTTCTACCGATAGGGATCTCGGTCTCACCGAGATGGGATTGCAAACTCTCTGTTTCCCTTTCGTAACTTTTCGGTCTCACCGAAAGAGCGAATCGGTCCCACCGAGATTGCAATGTAAACTCTTTGTTTCCCTTTTGTAACTTTTCGGTCTCAAGGAAAGAGCAAATCGGTCCCACCGAGTTTGCCTGACCAACTCTCTGGTTAGCTTATTACCAAACTCGGTCTCACCGAGTTTGTGTAATCGGTCTCACCGAGGTTACGTTATGCCCAAACGCTAACCATATCGGTCCTACCGAGTTGCATGTCAGTCCCACCGAAAATCTCTAACGGTCACTAGGTTTACCTTTTCGGTCCGACCGAGTTTGTTGATTTGGTCCCCCCGAGATTGGAAAACTATGTGTAACGGTTGGATTTTGTGTGGAGGCTATATATACCCCTCCACCTCCTCTTCATTCGTGGAGAGAGCCATCAGAACACATACACAATTCCAACTCATATGTTCTGAGAGAGAACCACCTACTCATGTGTTGAGACCAAGATATTCCATTCCTACCATATGAATCTTGATCTCTAGCCTTCCCCAAGTTGCTTTCCACTCAAATCTTCTTTCCACAAAATCCAAATCCTATGAGAGAGAGTTGAGTGTTGGGGAGACTATCATTTGAAGCACAAGAGCAAGGAGTTCATTACCTACACAACATTTGTTACTTCTTGGAGAGTGGTGTCTCCTAGATTGGCTAGGTGTCACTTGGGAGCCTCCGACAAGATTGTGGAGTTGAACCAAGGAGTTTGTAAGGGCAAGGAGATCGCCTACTTCATGAAGATCTACCGCTAGTGAGGCAAGTCCTTCGTGGGCGATGGCCATGGTGGGATAGACAAGGTTGCTACTTCGTGGACCCTTTGTGGGTGGTTGCTTCTTCGTGGACCCTTCGTGGGTGGAGCCCTCCGTGGACTCGCGCAACCATTACCCTTCGTGGGTGGAGCCCTCCGTGGACTCGCGCAACCGTTACCCTTCGTGGGTTGAAGTCTCCATCAACATGGATGTAGGATAGCACCACCTATCCGAACCACGGGCAAAACATCCGTGTCTCCAATTGCGTTTGAATTCTCCAAACCCTTCCCTTTACATTCTTGCAAGTTGCATGCTTTACTTTCTGCTGCCAATATACTCTTTGCATGCTTGCTTGAATTGTGTGATGATTGCTTGACTTGTCCTACAATAGCTAAAATCTGCCAAGAACAAAAATTGGGAAAAGGTTAAGTTTTATTTGGTCAAGTAGTCTAATCACCCCCCCTCTAGACATACTTTCGATCCTACAAGCGGGCAAGACCCATTCGAGCTGCGTCGCGATATAACCCAGTACAGAGGCGCCGCACACCCCTTATGCTTGACAGACAAAGTAATGGATCATCAAATCCTAGAAGGTTTCAAACCTGTAAATATTGAATCATACGACGACACAACAGATCGCACGGTATGGATCGAGGATTTCCTCCTCCACATCCACATGGCCCACGGTGATGACTTACACGCCATCAAATACCTCCCACTAAAGCTCAAGGGACCAGCGCGCATTGGCTTAACAGCTTGCCAGCAGAGTCCATTAGCTGTTGGGAATATCTGGAAGCCGCATTCCTCAACAACTTTCAGGGCACTTATGTGCGGCCACTAGATGCCGATGACTTGAGCCACATAATTCAGCAGCCAGAAGAATCGGCCAGGCAATTCTAGACTCGGTTCCTAACAAAGAAAAATCAAATTGTCGACTGTTCGGATGCAGAGGCCCTAGCAGCTTTCAAACACAACATCCGCGACGAATGGCTAGCCCGGCACCTTGGTCAGGAAAAGCCGAAATCTATGGCAGCCCTCATGACACTCATGACCCACTTTTGTGCGGGAGAAGACAGCTGGCTGGCTCGCAGTAATAACATATCAAAGAACCATGGTACTTCGGATACCAAGGACGGCAATAGCAGGTCACGTCGCAACAAACATAAGCGCCGCATTAACAGCGATAATAACGAGGATACGACAGTCAATGCCGGATTCAAAGGCTCTAAACCCGGTCAGCGGAAAAAGCCATTCAAACAAAGTACTCCGGGTCAGTCCAGCTTGGACCGTATACTCGATCGCTCGTGTCAAATACACGGAACCCCAGAAAAGCCAGCCAATCACACCAAGAGGGATTGTTGGGTGTTCAAGCAGGCTTGCAAGTTAATTGCCGAAAACAAGGACAAGGGGCCACATAGCGATGACGAGGAGGAGCCCCAGCAGGCACACACCGGAGGACAGAAGAGGTTTCCCCCACAAGTGCGGACGGTGAACATGATATACGCAACCCACATCCCCAAGAGGGAGCGGAAGCGTGCGCTCAGGGATGTATATGCGTTGGAGCCAGTCGCCCGAAAGTTCAACCCATGGTCCTCCTATTCGATCACTTTTCATCGCAGGGACCATCCCACTAGTATCTGTCATGGTGGATTCGCCGCACTAGTTCTAGACCCAATCATTGATGGATTTCACCTCACTCGAGTCCTTATGGACGGCGGCAGCAGCCTGAACCTGCTTTATCAGGACACAATGCGCAAAATGGGTATAGACCCCTCAAGGATCAAACTTACAAAAATGACCTTCAAAGGCATCATTCCAGGCGTAGAGGCCCATTGCACAGGCTCAATTACACTGGAAGTGGTCTTCGGATCCCCGGATAACTTCCGAAGCGAAGAGTTAATCTTCGATATAGTACCGTTCCGCAGTGGTTATCATGCACTGCTCGGGCGAACCGCATTTGCGAGATTCAATGCGGTACCGCATTATGGATACCTCAAGCTCAAGATGCCAGGACCTTGCGGGGTTATTACAGTCAATGGAAACACAGAGCGCTCTCTCCGAACAGAGGAGCACACTGCGGCCCTCGCAGTAGAAGCGCAAAACAGCCTCTCAAGGCAATCCACCAGTTCGGCGTTTCAAGACCCGGACACCTTCAAGCGCGCTCGGAGCAATCGTCAAATAGACCGCCTGGCGCGATCTGAGCTCGCGTAGCAATGCGGCCCCCACCCCAGTCCCAGCCAAACGGCGAAACTCGTGCCACGCGTACATAATTATGCATTAAAAATACCATGGGCACAGGTGGGGAGGGGGCACAACTGCGGCACGCCCCAAGACGCGGCTTAAACCACACTAGGGGCTTCCCGTTTGGTTATTTTTCTCTTTTTCAGGACCTTAATCTCTGGAAACCCTGTCCGGCAGCACTATTGCCGAACACATGATGCAGCAACCAAGGAGGTAGAAAGCTACGTCACACCACAGAATTCCTAGGTGGATTGCAATAACGAGCGAAATATTTGATTTAATACTATTCCTCAGCTTGCCCTTGGAAGGGACATAGTCCCACTCTTTGCTTATCGCACTATCGGTATCATTCTGCTTTAACGCACCTTTTTGAATAAACAATGCATAACATCACGACTATTATTGCATTCTTGCTATATATATATGTGTGAACATTACTTTGATGGTACTAATTTTGCTAGTTGGAAGCATAAAATGAAAATGCATATTCTTGGACATAACCCCACCGTTTGGGCTATTGTGTGTGTTGGTTTGCAAGGTGACTTCTTTGATGGTAAAGAACCAAACCGTGAAGCTACCGCGGATGAGTTGAAGATGTTGCAATACAATGATCAAGCTTGTGATATTCTCTTCAACGGATTGTGCCCCAAAGAATTCAACAAAATCAGCCGTCTTGAGAATGCAAAGGAAATTTGGGACACTTTGATTGATATGCACAAAGGTACCGACTCCGTCAAGGAATCCAAGTTGGATGTGCTTCAAAGTCAACTTGACAAGTTCAAAATGAAGGATGGTGAAGGTGTCGCTGAAATGTACTCTAGGCTTGCTCTCATCACAAATGAGATTGCCGGCTTAGGAAGTGAAGAGATGACCGATAGATTCATCATCAAGAAGATTCTAAGAGCCTTGGATGGAAAATATGATACCGTGTGCACATTGATCCAAATGATGCCCAATTACAAAGATCTCAAGCCAACGGAGGTGATTGGAAGAATTGTTGCTCATGAGATGTCACTTAAGGATAAAGAGGAACTTCACAACAAATCAAGTGGTGCCTACAAAGCCTCATGTGAAGCCCCTACATCATCAAGTGAGAAACAAAACTTCAATGAAGAATTGAGATTAATGGTGAAGAACTTCAACAAGCTCTACAAAAGTAGAAGCAAAGATAGAAGCTTCAAGTCAAGGTCCTACAATGACAAAAGATCTTCTTGTCGAGAGCGAAACTGCTACAGTTGTGGAAGACCCGGACACTATTCCAATGAGTGTATGGCTCCCTACAAGAGAAGAGAAGATTCTCCAAAAAGAAGAAGCAAAGAATCACCACCAAGAGAGAGAAGGAGTAGAGATGATCGTTATGAACGAAGATACTCACGGAGAAGCAAGGATTCGGAAAGGAAGGAAAAATCATCAAGGAGCTACACAAAACGAAGACATCAAGCTCATGTTGGTGAATGGGTATCCGGCTCTGACTCCGAAATCCACTCCGAGAGAAGTTATCACTCCGACTCCGAAGATACTCAAGATGAAGGTGTTGCCAGTCTAGCACTTGTGTCAACCAACTCCTACGACATATTTGACTCACCAAATGAAGGAATTGTAAGATGCTTCATGGCCAAAGGTCCTAAGGTAACACACCCCGAGTATGTTGATTTCAATAGTGATGAAGATGACTTGTTAGGTGATGATTTGCTTGTTGACAACTCTAGTGATGAATACTATGATCAAACGTCAATTAATCATGCTAATCAAGATAAAATGAATGACAATGATAAGGAGAAGATTGAGGCTCTAACTAAAGAACTAAACACTCTTAAGTTAGCTCATGAAACTATCTTCGAAGATCATCGAGAACTTTTAAGAGCTCATGAGAAATTACGCCTTGAAAAGCTCAATCTTGAGCAAGAGCATGAGTTCTTAAAAGCAATCAATGATGATCTCCACAAGAAAAGTTCTTCTTACATTGCCAAGCGTTTACTCTTATCCACTTACATGCCTCAAGTCAAGTCTAGTAACAAGAACAAGAAAGATTCTTCCTCTAGCAGTAACAATGATCATGCTAAATCCAATATTGTTGCTTCTAGTAGTTCTCTTGATTCCACTAATGATTCTCTTAGCCAAGTTACACTTGAGCAAGAAAATATCTTATTGAAGGGAATTATAGAGAAAGGAGTGTACAAAAGCCTTGCCGGGAGTAAGCAATTCGAGGAAATTGTGCGCAAGCAAGGAATGCACCGGAAGAATCAAGGTGTTGGTTTTGAACGAAAGTTCAATGCCAATGGAGTTGAGTGGGAAGAAGATCAATACCCCAAGACAAAGTTTGTTCCTCAACAAGAGAAGTATGATACTTCTTTCAAGGGGACACAAGCTCAAGATGATCTTCCACCACAAGACTACAAGCAAAAAGGCAAGGACAAGCTTCAAGAGGAAATTGATGCATTTGAAGAAGCTCCTAAGACCTTAGTCAAGTGGATTCCCAAGACTACTTCAAGTTCCACTTCATCAAGTACGACTACAACTCCAAGGATTCCCATCAAGATGGTGTGGATCCAAAAGAAGAGGAACTAGAGAGTTCTTGAGGGTGACTCCGCCAACATACTTCACTCTTATCATTTTGGCAAGAACAAGTGCAATCAACTTCCACATCTTGCACTAGTTCAAGGAGTCACAAACCCTCTTATTGGTAAGACAAGGGACAAGGTAACCTAAAAGTTTTCATGGACATCATCTTGTGTGTGCATCACTCTATGTCTATGGATATCCTTGTTTGTTCCTTGTGGGACTAACCCATGTAGGTATTGAAAGTGCAATTCTCTCAAATGGATAGCTCCAAGTGATCTACATCAACATTGAGCATCCACATATTCAACATCTACATGAAGTCATCATCGACAAAACCCGAGGTTAGTTCATCCCTCTAAGGGGGGATATCACATCTAGGGGGAGCTTTACTCTAAGACTTGAGCTAAAGCAACTCTAAAGATGTGAACACAACAATGCTTTATGTAAAAGTGGTAACCCCACTTGAGCTTAAACGATGAGTATGACCTATGATCAAGTGTTCTCACTTGACTCCTAAGTCAATATACTCATATATAGATGACCTTGTCATCGCAAATTGCTTGATACATGCTAGAATTGATTGTGCATGCCTTGTCACATATTTCATTTGCCATCTTATTGTGTGAGCATGTTGGTTGCATATTTTACTCATTCGAGGACATCCACTTGTTGTTTTGATTGTTTGGTTTTATTTCCTTTTGCCAAGTGGATGGACAAGAATGCCTAAGAACCTCCTCTAGCTATCTATGCTTTTCTCGTCTCAAACTCTATTCATGCTACATCACAAAATTTGATCAAGTCAGATTCGAACCACTCTGTGTGAGGAGCGCTCGGAGTCCCCGATTCGTCATAGACTTAAACTTCCAAAACCTCTTTATGATTCTCGGTCTGACCGATACCCTACTTTCGGTCCTACCGAGATCATTAAGTTGATCTAGGTTTTCGATCTCGGTGCAACCGATTTGAACCATTCGGCACACCGAGTTGCAACAACTGTATACAGTTTTGCATCTCGGTGCCACCGAGTTGTTCCACTCGGTCACACCGACAGGGTCGGGCTATATATAGTCAAGGGCAAAAATTTGGAAATTTCTCCGAACCCCTTCGCCCGCGCGATAGCCTGCTCTGCCAACTTGGTCTCCGGATCGTCTCCTTGCCGCCAGCTGCCTCCAGTCACTGGTCTCCGTCGCTGTCAACGAAAATTCAACCCCGCCGTTGCCGCCGTAGCGAGTCTCCGCCGAACTAGGGTATGGACTCGATCTTTGTGCTATTCCCCAATCCGATTCTTAGCACATTGTGATCATCATGATTCTTGCCACGTTTGTTAAACTTCTATCCAGTCAATGAACTCATAGATAAGGTTTACTTCGAAAATTTTAGGGTTAGGTTTCCGCCGAAACCATCTCGGACCCACCGAGTTGAAAAACTCGGTCCCACCGATTTGGCTTATGCCATTGCACAAGTGAGACTCGGTCTGACCGAGAATTACTTATCGGTGTGACCGATTTTGGAACTCTGTGAAACCCTAGCAGTCTCGGTGCCACCGAACTATGACTCGGTCTGACCGAGTTCACTAGTTTAGGTGCCAAAACTGCTTCGGTATCACCGAGTTTAGAAATCGGTAGATCCGAGATGCTTTCAGTGGGAAACTAAAACTAAGTTTTTGAATTATTCTTTTGCAAAAATCTCTGCATTTTGTGATGCTCATCCACTCTATCTCATCTATAACCTATTCACAGGGTCAGCAGTCAGCTTGTTCATCATGTCAGACCAAAGTGATAGCCAGAACATGTCAGAACAGCCAGTGCAGATGAGTGAGGGCACTAGTCCCTCAAGTTCTTCAGATGAAGGCAGCAGGAGCACCCTAGCAATCTGCCAAAAGCTGCCACAAGACAAAGGAAGAAGAGAACCTCAGAATCAGAGGATGAGGACTATGTGGCAGAAGAGGAAGCAACTCAAAGAGAGTAGTGCTCGAGAAGGAACATGGCTCAGCTCAAGGCACAAAGCCAGGATTGAAAATCAAAAGGCCAGCAGGTAGGCAGCCTATGCCAAAGGCCAGAGCCTCAACTCAAATTCCTGAAAAGCCTGCAACCATAGAGCCAGTTGCTGCTGAAGGAAAGAAAAGGAAGGAAAGGGTCAAGAAGACCGTAGCCAGAGTGCTTGGAAAGGCTTCCAGCATGGAAGAAGAGGAAGAAGAAGAGGTTGCTGCACCAGCACCTAAGGCACCCAAGCTAATGGGTGATGCTATCAAATCAGGGGCTACTGCATCTAAGCCCAAGGAAGCACCCAAGGCTGCATCAAAGGTCAAGACAGCTCCAAAGAGAAATACGAGGAGCATACCTGCAACTGAAAAGAACAAGGCCCCAGTGCCTGAAGCTGCTGAAGAAGATGATGAAGAGCATGTTCTGAGAAAGCTCAAGCCCAAGATCCCAGACCACAATGATGCTCATCCTGTGGCTGAGGACATGAAGCTCAGAAGAGACTCAGGGCTGAGGAAGTGGAGAGAAGCTGATCCGTATGCTTCAAGGAGAAGAACTGCTGTTGATTACAGGTTTCACACTAAGGAACAACAGGACTTCTATGAGACAGTTTTGTTGGACAAGAAGTCCATAGTTTCTGACATGAGATGGGTTGATTGGGAGTACATCAAGGACAATGAAGAACACTACCCTGGAGTGTATGATATCTTCAATGCTTGTGGAGTAGCAGACTTTGTTGGGCAGAAGCTCACAAAGTGGAACGAGGAACTCATTATGCAATTCTACTCCACAGCACATTTCTACCCAGATGGAAAGATCACATGGATGTCTGAAGGTACGAGGTACCAATCTACTATTGCTGAGTGGGCACAGCTCATCAATGCCCCAGAGGAGCATGAGGATGACTTGGATATCTATGCCAAGAAGAAGATGGACCACAACTCTATGTCCAATATGTACAAGGAAATTCCAAACGAGGCACTTGATACTTTCAAGTTTGGCTCTGTGCATTATATTCTGTCAGGGCTGCCAACCATTAACTGGATTCTTAGGCACACCCTATTGCCCAAGTCTGGAGATCACAAGATGATCAGGGGCCACGCGATCAACTTGCTTCATATCTTTGACGTGCCACAGAAATTCAAAGTCATGAGCCTTATGATTGAAACAATCAAGAGGATAGCAGCAGACCAAAAGAGGAGCTGTGGATATGCCCCACAGATTCGGGAGCTCATCAACTCTAAGATGGGCACGGGCATATACTTATTGGACAAGGAACACCTGCCCATCCGTCCAGACTTTGAAGATAATCAAGTTGTCATGAATGAGAATGAACCATCATCTGCACAAGCACAAGCAAAGAAGGAGAAGGCAAGGAAGGAGAAAGCTGCCAAGATGCCAACTCAAGAGGAGGCATCTGAGTATTTGTTGAAAACCAAACAAGAGCAGCTTGGTTACTTGATTGCATCCACACTGAGGATTGAGCAAGGACTGGCCACCCTCACTCAGAATCAGCAGAGCTTAGAGAGAATCATGGAACAAAAGTTCTATGACTTGGATGTCAAAGTGACAGAGATTCAGACTGCAGTGGAGCAGCTCCAGGATGACATGCAGGAGAGGAGAGGCAAGACTAGAACTGATGCCTTTGCCAGAGTGCCACGAGGTCCGAGGTCGTCTGAAGTGCCAGTTACTGACCCCAGATCCACCACGTCTGCACCAGCTACAGCCTTAGTTCCACCAGCTCCAGCGTCCACTTCAGCCTTGACTCCGACCACGTCTACAGAAGGCTTCGTCCTTGGAGTGCTCCGGACTCCACCACCACCTGAAGATCAAGCCTGAGTGTCGACTTAGCACTATGCATTTTCTAGGAACTTTTTGGTAATTTGTTGCCAAAGGGGGAGAAAATGTATAGATCATAGGCTTCGAGAGAGAGTGTTGCTTTTATTCTCTCTTGTTTTATTTGGTGGTTTTTCGAACTTTGTTTGCTTTTGTGTGAGATACTATGTCATTGCTCGTGAGACATTGATGATCATGTGTTTGATCATAAGCTACACTTAATGTTTGCTTAATATTATCATCTTATCTATCTTATGTGATCATTCACTATTCTTGGTGATGAGTGCATGTATTTCATTCTTATCATTTTAAGCGCTCCACCAAGATGTATGTGACATGGAAGAGTAACCCATGACTCTAACTCTTTGTGCATTTGCAGTCCAAAGCAAATTTTAAATATGCACAAATTTACGGGGAGCTCTTACTTGTCACATACTTCTCAAAGCGACGATATATTTCATGCTTATTATCATTTGTCGAAGCTTTGATCTATATGTTGTCATCAATTACCAAAAAGGGGGAGATTGAAAGTTCAACTATCCCTAGGTGGTTTTGGTAATTCATAACAACATATAGCTCATTGAGCTAATGCTATTCCAAGATGACTATTTCAGGAAAGCTCAATGATTGGCATGGCATGGATGTGAAAGCGGAACCCTCAAAATGCTAAGGACAAAGGATTGGCTCAAGCTCAAAAGCTCAAGACTCTTCATTTTATATTTTAGTGATCCAAGATCACATTGAGTCCATAGGAAAGGCCAATACTATCAAGGAGGGATGAGGTGTTTCTTAATGAGCCTTTTGCTTCATGTGCTTAGTGATATGCTCCAAAACCCTCAACTACTTTCCCATATCCACATATGACCTAAACCCTAAGCCAAACTCGGTCCTACCGATTCTTTCTATCTGGCGCCACCGAGTTTCACTTGTCATAAGCCACTGCCAAACCCTAGCAATTCGGTTCTACCGATAGGGATCTCGGTCTCACCGAGATGGGATTGCAAACTCTCTGTTTCCCTTTCGTAACTTTTCGGTCTCACCGAAAGAGCGAATCGGTCCCACCGAGATTGCAATGTAAACTCTTTGTTTCCCTTTTGTAACTTTTCGGTCTCAAGGAAAGAGCAAATCGGTCCCACCGAGTTTGCCTGACCAACTCTCTGGTTAGCTTATTACCAAACTCGGTCTCACCGAGTTTGTGTAATCGGTCTCACCGAGGTTACGTTATGCCCAAACGCTAACCATATCGGTCCTACCGAGTTGCATGTCAGTCCCACCGAAAATCTCTAACGGTCACTAGGTTTACCTTTTCGGTCCGACCGAGTTTGTTGATTTGGTCCCCCCGAGATTGGAAAACTATGTGTAACGGTTGGATTTTGTGTGGAGGCTATATATACCCCTCCACCTCCTCTTCATTCGTGGAGAGAGCCATCAGAACACATACACAATTCCAACTCATATGTTCTGAGAGAGAACCACCTACTCATGTGTTGAGACCAAGATATTCCATTCCTACCATATGAATCTTGATCTCTAGCCTTCCCCAAGTTGCTTTCCACTCAAATCTTCTTTCCACAAAATCCAAATCCTATGAGAGAGAGTTGAGTGTTGGGGAGACTATCATTTGAAGCACAAGAGCAAGGAGTTCATTACCTACACAACATTTGTTACTTCTTGGAGAGTGGTGTCTCCTAGATTGGCTAGGTGTCACTTGGGAGCCTCCGACAAGATTGTGGAGTTGAACCAAGGAGTTTGTAAGGGCAAGGAGATCGCCTACTTCGTGAAGATCTACCGCTAGTGAGGCAAGTCCTTCGTGGGCGATGGCCATGGTGGGATAGACAAGGTTGCTACTTCGTGGACCCTTTGTGGGTGGTTGCTTCTTCGTGGACCTTTCGTGGGTGGAGCCCTCCGTGGACTCGCGCAACCATTACCCTTCGTGGGTGGAGCCCTCCGTGGACTCGCGCAACCGTTACCCTTCGTGGGTTGAAGTCTCCATCAACGTGGATGTAGGATAGCACCACCTATCCGAACCACGGGAAAAACATCCGTGTCTCCAATTGCGTTTGAATTCTCCAAACCCTTCCCTTTACATTCTTGCAAGTTGCATGCTTTACTTTATGCTGCCAATATACTCTTTGCATGCTTGCTTGAATTGTGTGATGATTGCTTGACTTGTCCTACAATAGCTAAAATCTGCCAAGAACTAAAATTGGGAAAAGGTTAAGTTTTATTTGGTCAAGTAGTCTAATCACCCCCCCTCTAGACATACTTTCGATCCTACAAGCGGGCAAGACCCATTCGAGCTGCGTCGCGATATAGCCCAGTACAGAGGCGCCGCACACCCCTTATGCTTCACAGATGAAGTAATGGATCATCAAATCCTAGAAGGTTTCAAACCTGTAAATATTGAATCATACGACGACACAACAGATCCCACGGTATGGATCGAGGATTTCCTCCTCCACATCCACATGGCCCACGGTGATGACTTACACGCCATCAAATACCTCCCACTAAAGCTCAAGGGACCAGCGCGGCATTGGCTTAACAGCTTGCCAGCAGAGTCCATTAGCTATTGGGAATATCTGGAAGCCGCATACCTCGACAACTTTCAGGGCACTTATGTGCGGCCACTAGATGCCGATGACTTGAGCCACATAATTCAGCAGCCAGAAGAATCGGCCAGGCAATTCTGGACTCGGTTCCTAACAAAGAAAAATCAAATTGTCGACTGTTCGGATGCAGAGGCCCTAGCGGCTTTCAAACACAACATCTGCGACGAATGGCTAGCCCGGCACCTTGGTCAGGAAAAGCCAAAATGTATGGCAGCCCTCACGACACTCATGACCCGCTTTTGTGCGGGAGAAGACAGCTGGCTGGCTCGCAGTAATAACATATCAAAGAACCATGGTACTTCGGATACCAAGGATGGCAATAGCAGGTCACGTCGCAACAAACATAAGCGCCGCATTAACAGCGATAATAACGAGGATACAACAGTCAATGCCGGATTAAGAGGCTCTAAACCCGGTCAGCGGAAAAAGCCATTCAAACAAAGTACACCGGGTCCATCCAGCTTGGACCGTATACTCGATCGCTCGTGTCAAATAGACGGCACCCCAGAAAAGCCAGCTAATCACACCAACAGGGATTGTTGGGTGTTCAAACATGCCTGCAAGTTAATTGCCGAAAACAAGGACAAGGGGCCACATAGCGATGACGAGGAGGAGCCCCAGCAGCCACACACTGGAGGATAGAAGAGGTTTCCCCCACAAGTGCGGACGGTGAACATGATATACGCAACCCACATTCCCAAGAGTGAGAGGAAGCGTGCGCTCAGGGACGTATATGCGTTGGAGCCAGTCGCCCCAAAGTTCAACCCATGGTCCTCCTATCCGATCACTTTTGATCGCAGGGACCATCCCACTAGTATCTGTCATGGTGGATTCGCCGCACTGGTTGTAGACCCAATCATTGACGGATTTCACCTCACTCGAGTCCTTATGGACGGCGGCAGCAGCCTGAACCTGCTTTATCAGGACACAATGCGCAAAATGGGTATAGACCCCTCAAGGATCAAACTTACAAAAATGACCTTCAAAGGCGTCATTCCAGGCGTAGAGGCCCATTGCACAGGCTCAATTACACTGGAAGTGGTCTTCAGATCCCCGGATAACTTCTGAAGCGAAGAGTTAATCTTCGATATAGTACCGTTCCGCAGTGGTTATCATGCACTGCTCGGGCGAACCGCATTTGCGAGATTCAATGCGGTATCGCATTATGGATACCTCAAGCTTAAGATGCCAGGACCTTGCGGGGTTATTAAAGTCAATGGAAACACAGAGCGCTCTCTCCGAACAGAGGAGCACACTGCGGCCCTCGCAGTAGAAGCGCAAAACGGCCTCTCAAGGCAATCCACCAGTTCGGCGTTTCAAGACCCGGACACCTTCAAGCGCGCTCGGAGCAATCGTCAAATAGACCGCCTGGCGCGATCTGAGCTCGCGTAGCAATGCAACCCCCACCCCAGTCCCAGCCAAACGGCGAAACTCGTGCCACGCGTACATAATTATGCATTAAAAATACCATGGGCACAGGTGGGGAGGGGGCACAACTGCGGTACGCCCCAAGACGCGGCTTAAACCACACTAGGGGCTTCCCATTTGTTTATTTTTCTCTTTTTCAGGACCTTAATATCTGGAAACCCTGTCCGGCAGCACTATTGCCGAACACATGATGCAGCAACCAAGGAGGTAGAAAGCTACGTCACACCACGGAATTCCCAGGTGGATTACAATAACGAGCGAAATATTTGATTTAATACTATTCCTCAGCTTGCCCTTGGAAGGGACATAGTCCCACTCTTTGCTTATCGCACTATATGTATCATTCTGCTTTAACGCACCTTTTTGGATAAACAATGCATAACATCACGACTATTATTGCATTCTTGTTATATATATGTGTGTTCATTAAAGACGCCTTGCAACCGTACACTTTGGTACGGCCAATACACCAGGGGCTTACGTACCCCACAATATGGTGTGAAAAGTCCAAACACTTTCACAAGTGCGGCACCCCGAACTTATAGCATTATATGCATTAGCTCTGAATCATGTCTTTGGTCAAATGTTGGGTTTGCCCGGCTCCTATGTTTTGGTACCTTACGTTCCGTTCTATCGGCTAAGGTAGCGCTAGGAGAACTACTACGATTGTGCCCCGGTTCTGCCAGGCTTATCACCTCAGTAGAGAAAGCTAAAACTGACTGTCATGATAAGGCGAGAGACTGGTCGCTGTTCGGCAAGGTTTTCGAGTCCCTAAAGACTTATGCCGCTTAGGGCGAGGGGCCGGCCCTGTCCTGCTTAAAGGCGTGTATCGCGCCCCGAATTCGGCCTTCCGAATACCATGGGCTTCGCCGAAATTTAGAATTATAGAATTCTATGGCTAAGTGAGAGTGATAAAGCTTTATTAGTCCGGTTGCCTTGTTTGTTGTGCTGAGCACCTCCCTTGAACGACCCAAACATGGGAACAAGAGTGCTCAGGTTTATCCCGAACACCCCAGCACTCGCGGCATGGGGGCAGAAGCCGAGGACTATCCATCTCTCAGATTGGATAAACGGCCAAACAGAAGGTAATATTTTAAATTCACACAAGCGTTGCATAGCGCATATGAAACAAGTTTTCATCATACAGGATCACACGAGCAAGTTTACTTAAATATTACATCCTTTGAACATTCGTCCGCTACAAGACGAGCACCCTTCAGGACACCCTCATAATAAATCTCGGGGGTGCGATGCTCCTTGCCCTGCGGCGGCCCTTCCTTGATCAGCTTCACAGCGTCTAGCTTGGCCCACTGCACCTTCACACGGGCGAAAGCCCGGCGTGCACCTTCGATGCAGACGGACCACTTGACGACCTCCAGCCGTGGGCAAGCATCCACAAGCTGCCTCACAAGGCCGAAGTAGCTGTTCGGAAGGGCGTCGCCAGGCCACATCCGGACTATAAGGCCCTTCATGGCCTGGTTGGCCGCCTTGTGCAGCTCGACCAGCTGCTTTAGCTGGTCGCTCAGAGGCATCGAGTGTTTGGTCTCAGTATACTGATACCAGAACAGCTTCTCTGTTGAGCTTCCCTCCTCTACCTGGTAAAATTGTGCAGCATCCGACACGCTGCGAGGCAAATCTGTGAATGCTCCTGGAGAGCTCCAAATTCGGGTAAGTAATCGGTAATTTACTTTCACATGCTTGCTTTGCATATAGAATGCCTTACCCACCACTATTTTCTTCATCGCGTCAATCTCCTGGAGGGCCTTTTGGGCCTCGGCCTTGGCACTCTTTGCGCTCTCGAGGGCTGCAGCAAGCCCAGACTCTCGCGTCTTCGAGTCAAGCTCCAAAGCCCCGTGCTTCGTCACGAGAGCCAGGAGCTCTTGCTGCACCTCGCCCACACGAGCCTCTTGTTTTTCCCGCTCAATGCGCTCCTTGGCCGCTTTATCTTCGGCCTTGGTTAGCGCTTGCTTCAGGGTCGCCACATCGGTCATGGCCCCTGGCAAATATACGATGATCCTGTCATTTTGCAATCGCGTCTTCTTTTATATATACATATCTACAGACAGGGTATTACTTACCCTTGTTCTCCTTGAGCTGCCTCTTGGCAAGGCCGAGCTCTTTCTTGGAACCCTCGATGTCCTGCTTCAGTACGGCGACCTCCGCAGTCAGTGCGGCGGACACCAGCAGCGAGGCCTGCATTTGCATATTGACATACTTATATTAGACTCCTGCGATATTATTTGATCCTCTGTTCGGCTTTTCTTTGTGAACACCGAACAAAGCATCAGGGGCTACTGTCTATGCGGTAATATTTTTCCAATATTTTAAAACACTTACCTCAAAGCCTGTTAGAAGGCTGGCACAGGCTTCAGTCAATCCGTTCTTGGCAGACTGAACCTTCTGGACCACTGCACTCATAATAGTACGGTGCTCCTCGTCAATGGAAGCGTTGCGAAGCGCTTCCAGCAGATTGTCCGGCGCCTCTGGACGGACAGAGGTCACCGGCACAGGCATCTTGCCCCTCTTAGAAGGAGGCCGCCTGCCCGAGCCCGGAACCACTGGAGGTTTCGGCGTGGTGTTCGGCTGAGGGCCGAACTCGGAGCTCTCAGGGGCCTTGTCCCCTCAGCTCCCGGAGTCTGGAAGGCCGCCTTGAGGCGCCTCCGGGACTGTCTCCCCTCAACCCGGTGCCTCATGAGACAGCACCTCGGCATTGTCCGCAGGATAGGGGGAGGTGGCGGTCGGGACTGGATCGCTATCCATGTCCGACGAGACTAGGGAGCCGTTCGATGATACATTGATACGGGCTCGGGGCGGCCTGCATAATCATATTTCGGTGTTAGGTGAAGTAGTGCGGCTAAGGAATACTATGACTTACTCTGGTATCCGAATACTTACGACTTCCCCAGGGGCTTGGCCCTGGGCAGCCACTCGTCTTCGCTGTCGGCGGCGATGGTAGAGTAGTCCGGAAGGAGAGTTCTCCTCTTCTTGGATCCTTCGGCCTCCCCAGTTGGGGCGGCCTTCCTTTTCTTGTCTCCGCCGTCTAGAGGGGGAGCATCCTCTTCTACCTCCTTGTCTTCGGGGGAGGATTGCGCCGTAGAGTCCTCGGACGGTGAGTCCGACGACGCCTGGCGTTGGGAACTCTTTCGGGTTCCCTTGGCCTTCTTGGTCTTCTCCGGCACCGTATAAGGAGCCGGAGTCAGCATCTTCGCCAAAAGAGTGTCTGCTGGGCCTTCGGGCAAAGGAGCCAGACAGTCGATCTGTCCGGCCGTCTCCTGCCAGTCCTGTCAAAGGTACGGGAGTTTAGATACCGCATGGAGTCAATCTATAAAAAATAAGTATCCTGTGAAAGGTAAAGCAGCTTGCCGCACTGGCTTGGCGCTTCGCGCTGAATCCACGATCCTCAGTAATGGGAGGGGGGACCTCAATGCTTTTGAATAGCACCCTCCAGGCATCTTCGTGAGTTGTGTCGAAGAGCCTGTTCAGAGTTCGGTGCTGCACCGAGTCGAACTCCCACAAGTTGAAGTCCCGTTGTTGGCACGAGAGGATCTGGCGGTGGAGCATGACCTGGACTACGTTGACGAGTTTGAGCTTCTTGTTCACCATGTTTTGAATACATGTTTGGAGTCCGGTCAGCTCTCCCGAACTACCCCAGGATAGGCCCTTCTCTTTCCAGGAGGTGAGCCGCATGGGGATGCCAGATCGGAACTCGGGGGCCGCTGCCCATGCAGGGTCACGCGGCTCGGTGATGTAGAACCACCCCGATTGCCACCCCTTTATGGTTTCCACAAAGGAGTCTTCGAGCCATGTAACATTGGGAATCTTGCCCACCATTGCGCCTCCGCACTCCGCCTGGCGGACGCCCACAACCTTCGGCTTGACATTGAAGGTCTTCAGCCATAAGCCGAAGTGGGGCTTGATGCGGAGGAAGGCCTCGCACACGACGATAAACACCAAGATGTTGAGGATGAAGTTCGGGGCCAGATCGTGGATATCCAGGCCATAGTAGAACATGAGCCCCCGGATGAATGGGTGGAGAGGGAATCCCAGTCCACGGAGGAAATGGGTAAGGAACACTACCCTCTCATGGGGCCCAGGGGTGGGGATGAGCCGCCCCTCATCTGGGAGCCGGTGCGCGATGTCGTCGGGCAGGTATCTGGCTCTCCTCAGCTTCTTGATATCTCCCTCCGTGATGGAGGAAACCATCCACCTGCCTCCCGCTCCGGACATGGTCGGGGAAGGTTGAGGTGCGAAGTGCAAACTTGGGCGCTGGAGCTCGAGTGTGCGAAAACGGATGAGCAAAGGAGGAAGAAGGCGTGGATGAAAAGGTGAATCCTTATCCGTTTATATGGGCGGACGAAACTAAGCGTCCCCACTAGCCTGGTAAAACTCGCTTATCCCCCAAGCGCCGTAATCGATGGCGCGGTTGGGTTACCCATGCCCGTATTGATGAGAATCCCGTGATAAGGGAACACGATCTCTACTTTGACAAGACGTGTCAAAAAACTGCCCCGCGTTATGTGCGGGGCTAGTTAAAGGAAACGGTTCGAGTAATCACCGGGCAATGACATAATGTCGTGTTGCCAAAACAAGTCAGTAAATTGGATTTGTGGAAATATTATTCTCTCTACAGTGGTATGTGGAACTTATTTTGCAAGGTCGGACACTATCCTTATATTCAAATTCTTCTGTGGTATATTCGGAGAGGAACCCGCCTTGCAATGCCGAAGACAATACTACACGCCGGACTCATCGTCATTGAAAGCCTGGTTCAGGGGCTACCGAGGGAGTCCTGGATTAGGGGGTCTCCGGACAGCCGGACTATATCCTTTGGCCGGACTGTTGGACTATGAAGATACAAGATTGAAGACTTCGTCTCGTGTCCGGATGGGACTCTACTTGGCGTGGAAGGCAAGCTAGGCAATACGGATATGGATATCTCCTCCTTTGTAACCGACCTTGTGTAACCCTAACCCTCTCCGGTGTCTATATAAACCGGAGGGTTTTAGTCCGTAGGACACAACAACTACAACATACAATCATACCATAGGCTAGCTTCTAGGGTTTAGCCTCTCTGATCTCGTGGTAGATCTACTCTTGTACTACCCATATCATCAATATGAATCAAGCAGGACGTAGGGTTTTACCTCCATCAAGAGGGCCCGAACCTGGGTAAAACATCATGTCCCCTGCCTCCTATTACCATCCGCCTTAGACGCATAGTTCGGGACCCCCTACCCGAGATCTGCCGGTTTTGACACCGACAGCATCCATCATGCAATGGTTTTAACATAGGGTGACCCAGAACTAGCTCTAGTTCATCAATATAATGTAGGCATGTATTCCGAATATAGTCATACATGCTTATGGAAAAGAACTTGCATGACATCTTTTGTCCTACCCTCCCATGACAGTGGGGCCCTATTGGAAACTATGGGATATTAAGGCCTCCTTTTAATAGAGTGTCGGACCAAAGCATTAGCACTTAGTGAATACATGAACTCCTCAAACTACGGTCATCACCGGGAGTGGTCCCGACTATGTCACTCAAGGGTTGCCGGATCATAACACGTAGTAGGTGATTATAACTTGCAATATTGGATCAAGAACACAAATATATTCATGAAAACATAATAGGTTCAGATATGAAATCAGTGCACTCAGGCCCTAGTGACAAGCATTAGGCATAGCAAAGTCATAGCAACATCAATCTTAGAAAATAGTGGATACTAGGTATCAAACCCTAAAAACACTAACTTGATTACATGGTAAATCTCATCCAACCCATCACAGTCGAGCAAGCCTACGATGGAATTACTCATGAACGGCGGTGAGCATCATGAAATTGGTGATGGAGGATGGTTGATGATGACGATGGCGATGGATTCCCCTCTCCGGAGCCAAAAACATACTCTAGATCTGCCCTCCCGAGGAAGAACAGGGCTTGGCGGCAGCTCCGTATCTTAAAACGCAATGAATCCTTCTCTCTGATTCTTTTCTCTTTGAAAGAGAATATATGGAGTTGGAGTTGAGGTCGGGGGAGGTCCAGGGGGCCCACAAGGTCGGAGGGCGCGTCCTAGGGGGGTGGGCACGCCCCCACCCTTGTGACTAGGGTGTGGGCCCCCTGGTGCTAATTCTTTCGCCAATATTTTTTATTAATTCCAAAAGTTATCTCCATGAAGTTTCAGGTCATTCCGAGAAATATTTATTCTACACAAAATAACACCATGGCAATTCTGCTAAAAACAGCATCAGTGCTGGTTAGTTCCATTCAAATCATGCAAGTTAGAGTCCAAAACAAGGGCAAAAGAGTTTGGAAAAGTAGATACGTTGGAGACGTATCAACTCCCCCAAGTTTAAACCTTTGCTTGTCCTGAAGCAATTCATTTGACAAACTGAAAGTGATAAAGAAAAACTTTTACAAACTATGTTTGATCTTGTTGTTGCAATTATGTAAAGCCAACATTCAAGTTTTCAGCAAAATCATGAACTAACCATATTCACAATAACTTTTAGGTCTCATGTTTACTCATATCAATGGTATAATCAACTAGCGAGCAATAATAATAAAACTCGGATGACAACACTTTTCTCAAAACAATCATGATATGATATAACAAGATGGTATCTTGCTAGCCCTTTCTGAGACTGCAAAACATAAATGCAGAGCACCCCCGAAGATCAAGGACTGACTAGACATTGTAATTCATGGTAAAAGAGATCCAGTCACGGTCATACTCAATATAAATTAATAACAATGCATACAAATGACAGTGGTGCTCTCTAACGGGTGCTTTTTATCAGGGGATGATGACTCAGCAATAAAAGTAAATAGATAGGCCCTTCACAAAGGGAAGCGGGGATTTGCAGAGGTGCCAGAGCTCGAGTTTTGAAATAGAGAGGAATAATATTTTGAGCGGTATGCTTTCATTGTCAACATAACAACTAAGAGATCTCGGTATCTTCCATGCTACATACATTATAGGCGGTTCCCAAACAGAATGGTAAAGTTTATACTCCCCCACCACCAACAAGCACACTCCACGGCTGGTCTGAAACAATGGGTACCGTCCAACTAACAACAGTTCTGGGGGAGTTTTGTTTGCAATTATTTTGATTTGATTTGCTTTGAGCATGGGACTGGGCATCCCGGTTACCAGCCATTTTCTCGTGAATGATGAGCGGAGTCCACTCATCGTGAGAATAATCCACCTAGCGTGGAAGATATTGAAAGCTATAGTTGATACATGAGCTATTCGAGCATTACAAAACAGATTATTATTTGAAGGTTTAGAGGTTGGCACATGCAAATTTACTTGGAATGGCAAGTAGATACCATATATATAGGTAGGTATGGTGGACTCATCTGGAACAACTTTGGGGTTTAAGGAAGTGGATGCACAAGCAGTATTCCCGCTTAGTACAAGTGAAGGCTAGAAAGAGACTGGGAAGCGACCAACTAGAGAGCGACAATAGTCATAAAACATGCATTGAGATTAACCAACATTGAATGCAAGCAGGAGTAGGATATAAAGAACCACGAACATAAATATCGTGGAGGCTATGTTGAGTTTGTTTCAACTACATGTGTGAACATGTGCCAAGTCAAGCCACTCGAATCATTCAGAGGATACCATCCTATCATACCACATCACAACCATTTTAATTTCCATGTTGGCATGCAAGGTAAACCATTATAAAGTCCTAGCTAATTAGGCATGGCATGAGTAACTATACTCTCTAATTGTCATTGCAAACATGTTTCATTCATAATAGGCTGAATTAGGAATGATGAACTAATCATATTTACAAAAACAAGATAGGTCGAGTTCATACCAGCTTTTCCTCATCTCAATCATTTCATCATATATCGTCGTTATTGCCTTTCACTTGCACGACCGAACGGTGTGGATAATAATAAGAGCGCACATGCATTCGACTAAGCTGGCATATGCGAATATTTATTCAAAGGAGAAGACAAGGTAATAAGGGCTCTTTGTTAGATCAACAATAATGCATATGAGAGCCACTCAACATTTTCATCATGGTCTTCCCCTCTCGACCCCAAAGAAAAGAAGAGAATTTCAACGAAACACACTGAAATATTTTAGGAGTTTTTATTTTTCTAATGAAGGTAAAACAAGAACGAGAAAAACTATTTACACAGGAAAGCTCCCAACAAGCAAAAGAAGAACGAGAAATCTTTTTGGGTTTTCTTTTAATAATACTACTAAGCATGCATAGAAAGTAAACAAACTACAACTAATTTTTTTTGGGTTTTTCTTAAGGTTTATCAAACACACAAGAATAAAGTGGAGAAAGAAAATAAACTAGCATGGATATTACAATGAAAAAGGATGAGCACCGACAACTAGAATGAGTGTGTGAACATGAATATAATGTCGGTGAGAAATACGTACTCCCCCAAGCTTAGGCTTTTGGACTAAGTTGGTCTACGGCCACTGGCCTAGTGGGTATGCAAATTTGTAGTTGGGGTTGTACTAAGACGCATCAGCTGCTTCCTAGAGGGCTGTAGCATGGAGGCACGCAGCCTCCGCTGTTCTCTCATACTCGTCTGCCTCCTCTCTAGTTATAAAATATCGTCCCTTTGCCTGAAAGTTAAAGAAAGAAGGAGCAGGAAGAGTAACAAGGACGACACACCATCTATCAAAGATTAGTCAGTACTGGAGGATCTGTTCGTTCCTCTTAAGAAAATGGTGACGTAACATAGCCTCATAATCCAAAAAAGTAGGTGGCAACTCGATATCATAACTTCTAATAGGAAATTCAAATAGTTGGCTAAATAAGTTGCATAAATCCCACCAAATAAATCTCCATCTTTAGAATTAAGGTGTAACCTCCAAGCAAAAATGACCCCTAGATTATATCGTTTATCACCTAACACCGCACACTTGAGGACACTAAGATCTGGGACGCAAACATGGAAAAGATCATGTTTACCATTGATACACCTACCGGTAAAGAGAGCAAAATAATGTATGGCGGGAATGTGAATGCTCCCTACGGTTGCTTGTGTAATATTTCTAGTTTCTCCAACAGTGATACTAGCAAGGAAATCATTATATTCAGATTTGTGAGGCTCGCTAAGACTGCCTCATTGCGGAAATTTACATGGAAAGTCTTCTAGGTCCATGGTATAAGATTCATCGTAAAGACCAAACATGACAGTATGAATATTGTGTTGGGGAACGCAACAATTTCAAAAAAAATCCTACGCACAGGCAAGATCCATCTAGGTGATGCATAGGAACGAGCGGGAGAGTGAGTCCACGTACCCTTGTAGACCAAAAGCGGAAGCATTAAGTAACAGGGTTGATGTAGTCGAACGTCTTCGCGATCCAACCGATCAGGTACCGAACGCGCGGCACCTCCGCGATCTGCACACGTTCAGCTCGGTGATGTCCCTCGTACTCTTGATCCAGCTGAGGCCGAGGGAGAGTTTCATTAGCACGACGGCGTGGTGATGGTGATGATGAAGTTACCGACGCAGGGCTTCGCCTAAGCACTACAACGATATGACCGAGGTGGAAATCTATGCAAGGGGGTGCCGGGCACGATTAAGATCAACTTTGATGTGTTCTAGGGTGCCCCCTTCCCCATGTATATAAAGGAGGGAGGGGGAGGCCGGCGGGCCCTCATAGGCGCGCCAAGGGGGGAGGAATCCTCGTCCTAGTAGGAGTAGGACTCCCCCCTTTCCTAGTCCTACTAGGAGAAGAAGGAAGGAGGGGGAGCCACCCCTCCCCCTAGTCCAATTCGGACTAGGCCCATGGGGGGCGCGCGGCCAGCCCTTGGCAGCCCCTCTCTCTCCCCTAGGCCCAATAAGGCCCATTACTTCTCCGGTGGTTCCGCTAACCCTTCCGGCACTCCGATACATATCCGTTGACCCCCGGAACTCATATGGTGTCCGAATATAGTAATCCAATATATCAATATTTATGTCTCGACCATTTCAAGACTCCTCGTCATGTTTGTGATCACACCCCGGACTCCAAACAACCTTCGGTACATCAAAACACATAAACTCATAATACCAATTGTCATCGAACGTTAAGCGTGCGGACCCTACGGGTTTGAGAACATTGTAGACATGACCGAGACTCATCTCCGGTCAATAACCAATAGCGGAACCTGGATGCTCATATTGGTTCCTACATATTCTACAAAGATCTTTATCGGTCAAACCGCATAACAACATACGTTGTTCCCTTTGTCATTGGTATGTTACTTGCCCAAGATTTGATCGTCGGTATCTCAATACCTAGTTCAATCTTGTTACCGGCAAGTCTCTTTACTCGTTCCGTAATGCATCCTCCCGTAACTAACTCATTAGTCACATAGCTTGCAAGGCTTATAGTGATGTGCATTACCGAGAGGGCCCAGAGATACCTCTTCGACAATCGGAGTGACAAATCCTAATCTCGATCTATGCCAACTCAACAAACACCATCAGAGACACCTATATAGCATCTTTATAATCACCTAGTTCCGTTGTGATGTTTGATAGCACACTAAGTGTTCCTCGGGTATTCGGGAGTTGCATAATCTCATAGTCATAGGAACATGTATAAGTTATGAAGAAAGCAATAGCAATAAACTAAACAATCATAGTGCTAAGCTAACGGATCGGTCAAGTCAATCACATCATTCTCTAATGATGTGATCCCGTTCATCAATTGACAAGTCTTGTCCATGGCTAGGAAACTTAACCATCTTTGATTAACGAGCTAGTCAAGTAGAGGCATACTGGTGACACTCTGTTCGTCTATGTATTCACACATGTACTAAGTTTCCGGTTAATACAATTCTAGCATGAATAATAAACATATATCATGATATAAGGAAATATAAATAACAACTTTATTATTGCCTCTAGGGCATATTTCCTTCATATTGCGCTTGGATGAAAACTCAAACCTCCACACGAAGGAATCGGTGAGATGATAATACTGTAAGCATTGGTCCGATAAGAAATCCTCGAGGCCGGCATTTTGTATGTACGCATAGAATTCATCCTTGAAACCTGCACGATCCGTAAATTCATCCGACGACTATTAACACGGCTTCACTTGAGCCTCCCTTGGCGGTTCAAGGTCCTGCTCACGATTCGCAGGCCTGGGTCCTTGCTTCCTTGAAGAACCACATTGGTACATTCCTAGACATTTTTCTTCCTCGGGAAAATTTCTGAAATTTTTAGTGACTCAAAATAAAAGTGAACCAAACTCAACAAGATTGAGAGCAACTACTCCTACAAGTGCCTAGAGGGTATATCATGCATCAAAAGTACTTTGGACCATATAAATTTGACATGCATGCTCAAGAACAGGGTCACCAAAGCAGAAAAAAATTGCAATAAATAAAGAGCTAGAACAAAAAATAATTGGACCATTGGAGGAGTCACATACCGAAGATCAATCCCCCAAAGCAGTTTTGTGAATGGATCTTTGAGCAAGGAGATCGAAAATGGCAGCAAGATGAGCAAGAACACGGGTTTGAGCTATGGAGTGATTTTTTCTAGAGGAAGAGGAAGAGGATGGGTAATGGAATAAGTGGAGGGGGCCACGTGGGGCCCACAAGGTCAGGGGCGTGCGCTAGGGGGTGGGCGCGCCCTCCACCCTTGTGGCCAACTGGTGAGGCCCCCTGGTGTGTTCTTTGCACCAGAAATTCTTAAATATTATATAAAAATCATATCAAATTTTCAAGGCATTTGGAGAACTTTTATTTTCGGGACATTTTTTATTGCATGGATAATTCAGAAAACAAACAGAAAATATTATTTTTGCTTTATTTAAACTAAATAACAGAAAGTGAAAGATGGGTACAGAAAGTTGTGCCTTCTAAATTCATCCATCTCATGCTCATCAAAAGGAATCCATTAACAAGGTTGATCAAGTCTTATTAATAAATTTCTTATGACTGGCATGAAACCAGAGAACTTTTGAATAACACTAGGTTACCTCAACGGGGATATGCATGTGCCTAACAATAAGAATATCATATTTGTTTTTGGCAGTAGGAAGAGGAAATTCAAAACCTGCAATAGTAATAGTTGAATTTTTTTCGATAGAATTGATACTATGAACTTGAGGTTGTTTCTTTGGAAAGTGTACTGTATGCTCATTACCATTAACATGAAAAGTGGCATTGCCTTTGTTGCAATCAATAACAACCCCTGCAGTATTCAAAAAGGGTCTACCAAGGATAATCGACATACTATCGTCCTCGTGAATATCAAGAATAATGAAGTCCGTTAAGATAGTAACATTTGCAACCACAACAGGCACATCCTCACAAATACCGATGGGTATAGCAGTTGATTTATCAGCCATTTGTAAAGAAATTTCAGTAGGTGTCAACTTATTCAAATCAAGTCTACAATACAAAGATAAAGGGATAACACTAACACCGGCTCCAAGATCACATAAAGCAGTTTTAACATAGTTTGTTTTAATGGAGCATGGTATAGTTGGTACTCCTGGATCTCCAAGTTTCTTTGGTATTCCACCCTTAAAAGTATAATTAGCAAGCATGGTGGAAATCTCAGCTTCCGGTATCTTTCTTTTATTAGTAACAATTTATTTCATATACTTAGCAGAAGGAGGCATTTTAAGCATATCAGTCAAACGCATACACAAAAACATAGGTCTAATCATTTCAGCAAAGCGCTCAAAATCCTCATCATCCTTTTTCTTGGATGGCTTTGGGGGAAAGGGCATGGGTTTCTGAACCCATGGTTGTCTTTCTTTACCATGTTTTCTAGCAACAAAGTCTCGCTTATCATAACGTTGATTCTTTGATTGTGGCTTATCAAGATCAACAGCAGGTTCAATCTCTACATCATTATCATTACTAGGTTGAGCATCAACATGAACATCATTAATAGCATTATCACTAGGTTCATGTTCATTACCAGATTGTGTCTCAGCATCAGAAATAGAAATATTATTGTGATTCTCAGGTGTGTCTATAGCAGGTTCACTAGCATGCAAAGTCCTATCAGTTTTCTTTCTCTTTTTAGTACGAGGACTAGGTGCATCTGTATTAGTTCTCTGAGAATCCTACTCAATTCTCTTAGGATGGCCTTCAGGATACAAAGGTTCCTGGGTCATCTTACCACCTCTAGTCATAATCCTAACAGCATTACCATTATTCTTTCTATTCAACTCATTGAGCAAATCATCCTGAGCTTTAAGTACTTGTTCTACTTGAGTTGTAACCATGGAAGCATGTTTACTAATAAACTTAAGATGATTAACAGTTCTACTCATATAATCACCCAAGTGGTCGAGCATGTAAGCATTACTTTTCAATTGTCTACTAACATAAGCATTGAAGCTCTCTTGTTTAATAATGAAATTATCAAACTCATCTAAGCATTGTCTAGCAGACTTATTATGAGGAATATCACCATCATCAAATCTACCAAGAGAGTTTACCTCTACTACCTGTGTCGGGTTATCAAGACCATGTATTTCCCCAATAGGTGGTAAATTTTTAACATCTTCAGCTTTAATACCTTTTTCTTTCATAGATTTCTTTGCCTCTTGCATGTCTTCATGACTGAGAAATAGAATACCTCTTTTCTTCGGAGTTGGCTTCAGAGTTGGTTCAGGAAGTGTCCAATCATTTTCATTACTCAATATATTATCCAATAGCCATTAAGCTTGCTCAACAGTTCTTTCCCTAAAAACACAACCAACACAACTATCCAAGTGGTCTTTGGAAGCAACGGTTAGTCCATTATAAAAGATATCAAGTATTTCATTTTTCTTGAGAGGATGATCAGGCAAAGCATTAAGTAATCGGAGAAGCCTCCCCAAGCTTGTGGGAGACTCTCTTCTTCAAAATATTTCCTTTAAGGCGGCTTGTTTCTTATGAGCGGGGAAATATTTTGCAGAGAAGTAATAAATCATATCCTGGGGACTACGCACACAACGAGGAGCAACAAAATTAAACAATATCTTAGCATCACCCTTTAATGAGAAAGGAAACAATTTAAGGGTATAGTAATAGCGAATTTTTTCCTCATGAGAAAATAGGGTGGCTATATCATTTAATTTAGTAAGATGTGCCACAACCGTTTCAGATTCATAACCATGAAAAGGATCAGATTCAACCAAAGTAATTAAATCAGGATCGACAGAGAATTCATAATCCTTATCAGTAACAAAGATAGGTGAAGCAGCAAAAGCAGGATCATATTTCATTCTAGAATTCAAGGATTTTTCTTTCAACTTAGCTAACAATTTCTTAAGATCCTCTCTATCATTGCTGTCGGATTTTGGGTTCCGACAGACCCTTGAGGTTCGAACACTGGGGTGCGCGCGGAGATTTCGCCTCCTACCTTCCCGCACCCCTCCGCCACGCTAGGATCAAAGCTATGAAAAGAACAACACAAGGGACACAAGGTTTATACTGGTTCGGGCCACCATTGTGGTGTAATACCCTACTCCAGTGTGTGGTGTGGTGGATTGCCTCTTGGGCTGATGATGATGAACAGTACAAGGAAGAACAGCCTCGCGAGGGTCTGTTCTTGGCTGGGGCGATGAACTGTTGGGAGGAGTTCGGCCACCTTTCTCTATCTCACTCTCTCTTTCTCTGCTTACCACCACTCTACTTGTCGAGCCCTTGGAGGAGACTGAGCCGAACCCCTTGCTACGTGGGTGGCTGGTCCTATTTATAGTGGCCCTGGTCCTCTCCCCAAATATTGAGCGGGAAGGGAGCCAACAATGGCGGGCTAATTTGGAAGGGGACAGCAAGTATCAACTATCCTGACAAAAGTAGTCTTCGCCTGCGCAAAGCTCTAGTGATGACGCTGTCTTGGGCTCCATGGTGACCTCCATCTCGTAGTCCTCCTGGTCTTGGTCTCGTTGCACCGAAATGGCAACCTTTTCCTGATGCCTCGGTACTCCGCGGCTGTTCTTGCCCCCTTTGCACCAAAGAGGAAAGGAGGACGCTGCACGGGCTGGCACCCGCCTGGCACCCTGAGTCGTCATGGCTTGCGTCACGGGCACCTCGCGAGGTGCCCCGCCTTGATCTCTCCGCCTCCTCGTGAGCCAGCCTGACGAGGCCGTGCCTGAGGAAGCTCCGTGTCGTCCGCCCCGCGAGGCTTGGCCCCTCGCGAGGGTCTTGAGTTTGTGTTGGTGAAGATGGGCCATGCTGGGCCCCCCTTTGAGCCACGCCGCAGGCAGGCAAGTCTGGGGACCCTCGTTCCCAGAACACCGACAGTAGCCCCCGGGCCCAAGGCGCGCCTGGACTTGGCCGTGCAGGGAGGCGGAAGGGCAAGAGCGAAGCGCCGCGGGCCCTAACAGCCTGCGGCCTTGGGCACCGCATGGCGGTTGATTGGACGTGGGCGTCTCCACTTCCCCACAGCGCCTCGGCAATTGCTCAGATTGGACAAGTCCCTGCATGCAAAACGGGTCATGATTACCTACGATCGTGGGGGCCGTTGGTTGGCCATCGCCAGCCATAAGTACGGACCAGCGCGCGCCCTTCCATTTTATTCCCCCTTGCTTCTCCTTTTTCTTCATGGCCCCGTCGAGGAGGTTCTCAACCGCCGAGAAGGGGAAGGCTTGCCGGTCTGAGCCCGCCTCTCCCCCACCCAAGCATGGCCGAGGGCGCCCACGCAAGCATCCTGTGGCCGTGGAGGCGATCTTCAGCATGGCGACGGGCGGATTGCTGCAGCCGGGGGGCGCGCTCCGGCTGCGCATCCCCCCAGGCCGCGCGTTCGTGCTGCTGAAGTGCTGCTGGAGTTCATCGTGTGGTCGGCGGAGCCGGCTAGCACCCGGCTTCCGCTTCCTCGCTTCCTCCTCGGCGAGCTCCCGGCCGGCGCCCCGGGCGGCCTCTGGCTCCAGGCCGACGGCTGCTGCAGCCGGGCCTCATGGGTGTCTCTGGAGGTCTCCGCGGCCGGGAGCCTGTCCCTGGCCCGCGGTTGGCAGATGTTTGCCCGCGCACGTGGCCTGAGCCGTCGGTGCACCCTGCACTTCAAGTTTGACGGCGACGCCACCCTCTACATGAGGGTGTTTGGGGAAGATGGTCGCCGCGCAGGGTGTTGCCCCGAGGGTGACGACCGCGGCTGGGAACCCAGCTCTGGTGATGATGGAGAGAGCAGCGCTCGCACGGCTGGCGGCGTTCGGGGTTCCCCAAGCTTCTTCGGTTCTTCTTCATGCGGCGACTCCTCTAGCAGTGGCCGCGATCAGTCTCCACGTCGTCGTGTCTTCTCGGGGGGTGGCAACGTGTCCGCCCGCCGCCGCGCCCTGGTGAAGCGCGAGAGGGAGTCCACCTGAGCTCCGGAGGCAGCTCGGGCCTTCCCTGCGGGCCGGTGTGAGGCGAGCCGCGCCAGATTTTTTCTTCCTTTTCCCTTTTTCCTGCGTAACAAAGACAATACTGTGGAGCCCCGCGGGGCCGTGTTTGTGTTATTTCTTGTTAATCATCGTTTTCCTTTCGTTACCATACCTTCTGGCTATGTGCCCGAGCGTGGATAGTTCCCGGCCCCGGCCGTGGGGGGGCGACCGACCCAGGCCCTTTGTTTTTGTCGCGGTGCCCGTGGGGCACGGACTGGAGGGGTGCTCCTGTAAGGGGCCCAAGTCGCGAACTCTTTGAGTGACTAGGATAGGAACACTTGCGAGGGCGCTCGGCTCTTCCCCTCGCGAGGCCTTGCACAAGAGAAACCGAGGCAGGAGTGCGAAAAGCCGAAGAACCGCAAGCCAAAGACGGCAGCAACTTCAATAAAACTCCAAACGAAGAGGAACAAGCCAACTGCGGAAAGCAAATGAAAGCCGCGTCCGGCACCTAGTCTAGTCTTCAACGTCTTCTCACCAGCGCGGAGCTAAGTGCTGCCACTGGGCGTGGGAGGGAGCCCCAGGGCCTGAGGCCGGCGCTCCTAAGACTCCGGGGCGCGTACAGCCCCAACTCATTATTACGTGAGAGTGTCACGGGCGGCGAGCTTCACAGCCGTTGGCCTTCTTCACAGGCTCCGGGCCTTTTACAAAACGCGATAGCTTCACAGGCACTCGCCTTGCTTCACAGGCTCTGGGCCTTTTCCAAAATGCGATAGCTTCACAGGCACTCGCCTTGCTTCACGGGCTCCGGGCCTTTTCCAAAATGCGATAGCTTCACAGGCACTCACCTTGCTTCACAGGCTCCGGGCCTTTTCCAAAACGCGATAGCTTCACAGGCACTCGCCTTGCTTCACAGGCTCCGGGCCTTTTCCAAAACGTGATAGCTTCACAGGCACTCGCCTTGCTTCACAGGCTCCAGGCCTTTTCCAAAACGCGATAGCTTCACAGGCACTCGCCTTGCTTCACAGGCTCCGGGCCTTTTCCAAAACGTGATAGCTTCACAGGCACTCGCCTTGCTTCACAGGCTCCGGGCCTTTTCAGGGGTGGAACCTCCGGAGGTGCTGGATGTTCCATGCATTCTGGACCGACACTCCTTCTTGAGTCTCCAAGCGCGTGGAGCCGGGCCTGGAAACATGAACAACCTTGAACGGGCCCCCCCACATAGGAGAGAGCTTGTGCAATCCCTCCCTGGAGAGAACCCGCCTGAGCACGAGGTCTCCTACCTCAAGAGTCCTGGGGCGGATGTTGCGACAGTGATATCGCCGCAGTGCTTGTTGGTACCTCGCCGATCGCAGCGCGGCTTCCCGGCGACGCTCCTCCCCTAGCATGAGGTCCGTCCCCCGCATGGCGTCCTGCTGCGCGTCGTTGAACGCCAGGACCCGCGCGGAGCGATGCTGACCTTGTGAGGGAGGACTGCTTCTGCTCCGTAGACCAGGAAGAACGGGGTCTCTCCAGTCGACTTGGTCGCGGTGGTGCGGATGGACCACAGCACGGACTGCAGTTCGTCATACCAACCTCTGCCGCAAGCCTCCAGCTTCTTCTTGAACGTCCTGGTCTTGAGGCCCCTCAGGACCTCCGCGTTGGCTCGCTCGGCCTGGCCGTTGCTTCGGGGGTGCGCCACTGAAGCGTAGCATATCTGCGTTCCAAGGTTAGCACAGTATGTTTTGAAGAGGTTACTGGTGAACTGCGAACCGTTGTCCGTGATGATGCGATTCGGCGCACCGAACCGGCTCACGATGCCCTTGATGAACTTGACTGCAGAACCCGCTTGAATGGTGCGGACAGCCTCCACTTCAGCCCACTTGGTGAACTTGTCCACGGCAACGTAAAGGTAGCGGTAGCCCCCTGGCGCCCGAGGAAACGGACCCAAGATGTCGAGCCCCCAGACTGCGAATGGCCACGAAAGGGGGATAGTCTGCATGCCCCCTGCCGGCTGATGGATCTGCTTGGCATGGAACTGGCAGGCCCCACAAGCCTTCACTAGTTCAACGGCGTCATTGAGCGCGGTGGGCCAGTAAAACCCATTGCGGAACGCCTTGCCAACAAGGGTCCATCATGATGAATGATGTCCGCAGTCTCCGCCGTGTATATCTTCCAGTAGTTCCTTCCCTTGCTCCCTGGAGATGCAGCGCAGGGATACATCGTTTGGTCGCTTCCGGTAGAGCTCTCCATCTTTGATGCAGTATGCCGTGGCCTGGAGCGCCACTCGCTCTGCTTCCTCCTCCTTCTCCGGCAGGGTCCCTTGCGTTAGGTAGCTCCGGAGCTCTGTGATCCAACATCCCTCCTGAGGTTCCATCGTCAGGAGCAGGCGTGCTCCCGAGGCCGGGCCACAAGCCGGAGCTCCTGAGGCAGGTGGCTGAGGGAGCTCCTCCCTGGGCTGAGCCGTGTTTGATAATGACGGTAAGGATGAAGGATTGAAGAGCCACTCCTCAAAAATGCCAGGCTCCTGAGGTAACCGCCTGGACGCGCGTTTGGCGATGTCATCGGCTTCCTGATTGGTGCCACGGGGCACATGCTGCAACTCCAACCCCCAGAACTGCTTCTCCATCCTGCGGACCTTTGCAAGGTAGGCCTTCATGTGCTCATCCTTCGGCTCATACACCTTGTTGGAGAAATTGACAAGGAGCTGCGAATCGCCCTTGATGGTGAGGCGTTTCACCCCCAGGGCAGCTGCGGCCTTCATGCCCGCTATTAAACCTTCATACTCCGCTATGTTGTTGGAGATCTTTTCGCCTTGCTAGAAACAGAGCTGCACGGCGTAATTGAGCTTGTCCTAGGTGGGCGATATAAGCACCGCCCCAGCCCCTGCGCTGTGTTTGGAGAACGCCCTATCGAAGTACATGACCCAGCCTTCTGGCGCCTCGCTTCCCGGGGACAGGGACCGATCCTCGTCGGCCTTGAGGCCTGGCGCCTCCGTCCATTCTGCCACAAAATCTGCCAACGCTGCTTCCTTGATGACTCTGGTCGTGCTGAATTCGAGCTGAAACGCTTGCAGCTCTATGGTCCACTCAGTGACCCTCCCAGCTGAATTGGGGCTCCTGAGCACCCTCTCCAGGGGGTATGACGAGACGACCTTAATGGGGTGACCCTGAAAATAGTGCCGCAGTTTGCGCGAAGCCACCAGTAGCGCGAGGAGGATTTTTTGAGGCATGGGGTACCATGCTATTGCATCCCGCAACACTGTGCTGACGATGTACACTGGGTGCTCAACGAGGTGGAGTGCGTCAGTGCTGGTGGCTCCCTTCGGAGACCGTGGCGCCTCTTGAGGCAATGGGGCCTCCTGAGACTAGCCATCTGGAAGAGGGGCCTCTTCCGCCTCTGGTGCGCCCCTCTATGGCGGCTGATCCTCCTCAGTCGTGATGGCGCTTTCTGTGGGCCTTCCTTGTCCCTGTCCTGCCTTATCCCGGGCTGCTGCCATGGTTTTGATCCGGCGCTCCTCTCTGACTGCTACCAAGGCTGAGCTGGCGGAGTAGGGAGTGGCGGCGAGGTAGAGCACCAGGGGCTCCTGAGGGCGCGGGGCCACCATGACCGGTGGGCTGGTCAGGTATCTCTTGAGATCCTGGAACGCCTTGTCGGCCTCTTCAGTCCACTCGAAGGGCCCCTTTTTCCTCATTAGCTAGAAGAAGGGCAGGGCTCGTTCCCCCAACTTGGAGATGAAGCGCCCTAGCGCGGTCACGCGCCCCGTGAGCTTCTGCATTTCTCTGAGGGTCTTTGGCGGGCTCATGTCTTCCACTGCCTTGACCTTCTCCGGGTTAGCCTCGATGCCTTGGTAGGACACGAGGAAACCCAAGAGCTTGCCCGAGGGGACTCCGAACACACAATTCTCTGGGTTGAGCCGTAGGTTCACTGCGTTGAGGCTCGTGAAGGTTTCATCCAGGTCTTGTATCAAGGTCCTGGCCTCCCGAGATTTTACCACGATGTCATCGACGTAAGCTTCAACATTCTTCCCGAGCTGTGGGCCCAAGGTGATATGCATCAGCCGCTGAAAGGTCGCCCCTGCGTTACGCAGCCTGAAGGCATGCAGGTGTAGCAGTACACTCCGCACGGGGTTAGGAAGGCCGTCTTCTCGACGTCTTCCACCGCCATCTTGATCTGGTGATACCCAGACAAGGCATCCAGGAAGCACAACAGGTCGCATTCCACAGTGGAATCAACGATCTGGTCGATGCGGGGGAGCGGGAACGGATCTTGCGGGCACGCTTTGTTGAGGTTGGTGAAGTCGACACACATGCGTTCCTTCCCTCCCTTCTTCGGCACAACGACAGGGTTGGCCAACCAATCTGGGTATCGGACCTCACGAATGACCCCAGCAGCCTCTAATTTGCGGGTCTCTTGGACGATGAAGGCCTGCTTTTCTGTGGACTGCCGCCTGGCCTTCTGCTTCACAGGGCGCACGTTGGGGCACACGTTGAGGTTGAAAGTGTGTTATATCGACTAGAGGGGGGGTGAATAGGCGATTTTTATGAAAGTCTTCAAAACTTGGGAGTTATGAAGACAAACAGTGAAGATTATGCCTATTACTATGCAGCGGAAGTTAGATTACACAAGGCAAGCCATGGTCAAGTATTCAGTATAGTGAAAGCACAGTGACAAACAGCTTCAGTGTAATAAGGATCAGGTAGGAAGAAGTTATGAAGCCAAACAACTCATACAGTTACGTTGTGAAGACAAAAGATAGAGCAAGCATGCAATGGCTTCACAATGAATAACAGTAAGTCAAAGGAAGTGAAGATGAAACCAGTGACTCGTTGAAGACAATGATATGTTGGACCAGTTCCAGTTGCTGTGACAACTGTACGTCTAGTTGGAGCGGCTAGGTATTTAAACCTTAGGACACACAGTCCCGGACACCCAGTCAAGGACACTTAGTCCAAGACACCCAGTCCTCACCGTATTCTCCTTGAACTAAGGTCACACAGACCTCGTCCAATCACTCGTGGTAAGTCTTCAGGCGACTTCCAAACCTTCACAGACTTCGTTCACTGGCAATCCACAATTTCTCTTGGATGCTCAGAACGCGACGCCTAACCGTCTGGAGGATGCACAGTCCTCAAGTGTAATAAGTCTTCAGATCACTCAGACACGAAGACTTAAGTGATGCCCAATTTACTCTGGCTCTGGGTGGTTAGGGCTTTTCTCCTCTCTAGGAATTTTCTCTCAAAGGCTTCGAGGTGGGTTGCTCTCAAACGACAAAAGCCGTGCACTGAAATCTGAGCAGCCAACCGTTTATGGTTGTGGGGGTGGGCTATTTATAGCCACTTGGCAACCCGACCTGATTTGTCCGAAATGACCCTGGGTCACTAAGGAACTGACACATGTACCAACGGTCGAATTTTGAACTCACACGGCAACTTTACTTGTGCTTCAAGTAAAGCTGACTTGTCTGACTCTGGACAAGATTTGCTCTCATAGTCTTCGCTCGAAGACATAGGATTTGTATTAGGCATCACTTCAGTCATTCTGACTGGTTCTCTTGGAACCCACTTAACAGTACCGTGGTTCCTACGACACAACATAAATGAAATGAAACTACGAAGGATCTAAGTCTTCGAGTTCCATAAGCTTCATAGGGAGTCTTCGCATGTCATTGTCTTCAATATAAATATCTTCATAAACTACCATTGTCTTCAATGTCTTCGTACATTTTTAGGGGTCATCTCTGGTAGTAAAACCGAATCAATGAGGGACTTCTACCTGTGTTTTCCTGCAATTCTCACAACCACATTAGTCCCTCAACTAGGTTTGTCGTCAATACTCCAAAACCAACTAGGGGTGGCATTAGATGCACTTACAGAGGTGATGCTCGGTTACGCTCTTGGGGATCCCTTCCAACTGGTCCGGCTCCCAAGCGAATACCTTCTTGTTTGCGCGTAGGAATGCGACCAGGGCCTCTTCCTGCTCGGGTTTGAGGTGGGCGCCTATGGTGAAAGTGGCATTGGTGGACCCGTCCTCATCGATGGGTGCCTGCTTGGTTTCTGCCTTGTCTTGGGTGAACAACTGCTTCTTCTTGGCGGGCGCAGCCCCCTTGGGCTTGGGGCCCCCAAGTCGGCAGGCTGTGCCGACGCTGCTGTCCTGAAGACGAGCTTGAGCACCCGCAGAGTGTCACCGGTATCCCCGTGCACGGTGAGTACACCGCTGCTCCCGGGCATCTTCATGAGGTTGTATGCCGGGTGCGTCGCGGCCATGAACTGGGCAGCACTGTTTAGCCGAGGATGGCGTTGTAGGGGAGGCCGATGTGGGCGATGTCGAAGTCGACCAGCTCCGTGCGGAAGTTGTCGTAGGTGCCGAAGGTCACTGGGAGCCGGATCTGCCCCAAGGAGCTGGACGACCTGCCCCCAACGCTTGAGAAGGGTCGGCTGGGCGGCAACCGTTCCAGGGGTATGCAGAGGAGGTTGAAGGCCTCGACTGAGAGCACGCTGAGGCCCGCCCCGCCATCGATAAGAGTTCTGGTGACGGCCACCTGGCAGATGGTGGGGGTGCATAGCATGGGGAGCGCGCCCGAGCCGACCGAGTTGGAGGGGTGGTCCTCCGGGCTGAAGCTCAGGCCGGTCTCGGGCGCCGCCCGACCCAGGGGAGCCCCCTGCCGTGTGGAAGCGGCACTGACCCGGCGGATGAACGGCTTGACGTGGTAACTTGTAGGCGGCGCCTGCGAGCCGCCCAAGAGGGCCGCAACAACTGGGGGTGTTGGTGCAGCGCGATAGGCGGGGAAGAGGTTGCGGGGCTCCGTGGGCGCGCGGAGCACGCGGGACGAAGAACTAGCTGGGGTGAGCGAGTGAGTTGCGGTGCGGCCGTCTTAGCGCACGGATGGATGCTGAGACGATGCTTGCTTCTCGTCCCCCGCCGGGCCGGTGGCGGCGTTGACGGCGGGCGACGGGGAACGGCGAGGACGCCCACCGACAGGGGCTGTCTGGGCGACGCGGGAAGCGAGGGCGGCCCGGCGCGCCGCGCGGGCCCGACGTGCGTCAGACATGAGTGTGATGGTCGGAGGAGAGCGGAGCGGTGGAAGACGAATTCCGGCGCACCCCTACCTGGCGCGCCAAATGTCGAATTTCGGGTTCCGGCAGACCCTTGAGGTTCGAACACTGGGGTGCGCGCGGAGATTTCGCCTCCTACCTTCCTACACCCCTCCGCCACGCTAGGATCAAAGCTATGAAAAGAACAACACAAGGGACACAGGGTTTATACTGGTTCGGGCCACCGTTGTGGTGTAATACCCTACTCCAGTGTGTGGTGTGGTGGATTGCCTCTTGGGCTGATGATGATGAACAGTATAAGGAAGAATAGCCTCGCGAGGGTCTGTTCTTGGCTGGGGCGATGAACTGCTGGGAGGAGTTCGGCCACCTTTCTCTATCTCACTCTCTCTCTCTCTGCTTACCACCACTCTACTTGTCGAGCCCTTGGAGGAGACTGAGCCGAACCCCTTGCTACGTGGGTGGCCGGTCCTATTTATAGTGGCCCTGGTCCTCTCCCCAAATATTGAGCGGGAAGGGAGCCAACAATGGCGCACTAATTTGAAAGGGGACAACAAGTATCAACTATCCTAACAAAAGTAGTCTTCGCCTGTGCAAAGCTCTGGTGATGACGCCGTCTTGGGCTCCATGGTGACCTCCGTCTCGTAATCCTCCTGGTCTTGGTCTCGTTGCACCGAAATGGCAACCTTTGCCTGATGCCTCCGTACTCCGCGGCTGTGCTTGCCCCCTTTGCACCAAAGAGGAAAGGAGGATGCTGCGCGGGCTGGCACCCGCCTAGCACCCTGAGTCGTCATGGCTTGCGTCACGGGTACCTCGCGAGGTACCCCGCCTTGATCTCTCCGCCTCCTCGTGAGCCAGCCTGACGAGGCCGTGCCCGAGGAAGCTCCGTGTCGTCCGCCCCGCGAGGCTTGGCCCCTCGCGAGGGTCTTGAGTTTGTGTTGGTGAAGATGGGCCGTGCTGGGCCCCCCTTTGATCCACGACGCAGGCCGCAGGCAGGCAAGTCTGGGGACCCCCGTTCCTAGAACGCCGACAATTGCAAGCAAAGAAGTCTCTAGCAGTTTCTTCATCCATAACATAACCCTCAGGAACAACAGGCAATTCATATCTAGGAGGAGAATCATAATCATCATTTTCAATAATATCATCAGTTTCAGTAATTTCATTCTCTCTAACCCTGGCTAGTTGTTCATCAAGAAATTCACCTAGTGGCACAGTATCATCAAGCACAAAATCAGTTTCATCATAAGCATCATGCATAGCAGATGTGGCCTGATCAATAACATGCGACGTATCGGAATCAATAGCAGGTGTAGGTGTCGCAAGTTTACTCAAAACTGAAGGATAATCAAGTGTAGAGCTAGATGGCAGTTCCTTACCTCCCCTCGTAGTTGAGGGAAAAATCTTAGTTCTTGGATCTTTCAAGTTCCTCATGGTGATCAACAGATATAAATCCCATGTGACTCAGAGAATAGAGCTATGCTCCCCGGCAACGGCGCCAGAAAAAGATCTTGATACCCACAAGTATAGGGGATCACAACAGTTTTTGAGGGTAGAGTATTCAACCCAAATTTATTGATTTGACACAAGGGAAGCCAAAGAATATTCTTGAGTAATATTAGCTGAGTTGTCAATTCAATCACACCTGAAAGACTTAATATCTGCAGGAAAGTATTTAGTAGCAAAGTAGTATGGAAGTAACGGTGACAGTGGCAAAAGTAATAGTAGCAGTTTTGTAGCAATCATAAAAGTGGCAACGGAGAAGTAACTAGGCAAAGATCAATATGTGAAAAGCTCGTAGGCAATGGACCCATGATGGATAATTATGTCGGATGGAATTCACCATGCAACGGTTATAACATAGGGTGACACAGAACTAGCTCCAGTTCATCAACATAATGTAGGCATGTATTCCGAATATAGTCATACGTGCTGATGGTAAAGAACTTGCCTGACATCTTTTGTCCTACCCTCCCGTGGCAGCGGGTCCTACTGGAAACTAAGGGATATTAAGGCCTCCTTTTAATAGAGTACCGGACCAAAGCATTAGCAGTTAGTGAATACATGAACTCCTCAAACTATGGTCATCACCGGGAGTGGTCCTGACTATTGTCACTCCAGGGTTGCTGGATCATAACACATAGTAGGTGACTATAACTTGCAATACCGGATAAAGAACACAAATATATTTATGAAAACATAATAGTTTCAGATCTGAAATCATGGCACTCGGGCCCTGGTGACAAGCATTAGGCATAGCAAAGTCATAGAAAAATAAATCTTAGAACATAGTGGATACTAGGGATCAAACCCTAACAAAACTAACTCGATTACATGGAAAATCTCATCCAGCCCATCACGGTCCAGCAAGCCTACGATGGAATTACTCACAGACGGCGGTGAGCATCATGAAATTGGTGACGGAGGATGGTTGATGATGATGACGACAACAGATTCCCCTCTCCGGAACCCAAAACAGACTCCAGATCTACCCTCCCAAGGAAGAACAGGGCTTGGCGGCGGCTCCGTATCATAAAACGTGATGAATCCTTCTCTCTGATTTCTTCTCCCTAAGAGAGAATATATGGAGTGGGAGTTGAGGTCGGTGGAGGGCCAGGGGGCCCACAAGGTTAGAGGGTGCCTGGTGGCTAGGGTGTGGGCCCCTGGTGCTAATTCTTTCGCCAGTATTTTTTATTAATTTCAAAAGTTATCTCCGTGAAGTTTCAGGTCATTCCGAGAACTTTTTATTCTGCACAAAAATAACACCATGGCAATTCTGCTGAAAACAACGTCAGTCCAGGTTAATTCCATTCAAATCTTGCAAGTTAGAGTCCAAAACAAGGGCAAAAGAGTTTGGAAAAGTAGATACATTAGAGACGTATCACTCTCCCCCGGACACGAACACACGAGCACATTAACACTCCCCCTCTCTTCTAAAGCCCCGACCCCAATATAGATCTCTATGACTTTGTCTCTTGTAAGGATGGCAATTTTACTGACGGGGACGGGTACCCGCGGATACTGTTCCCATATCGGCAGGGTATGGGCACAATTTTATACCCATGGGGAGTACCCATACCCTACCCGTTAAGTCATGGGTAGGGCACAGGTATAGCCTTATACCCATGGGTATATCCATGCCCTACCCATTTATACTGACATGCATGTTACACTTCTGATGTTATTTGGTGAGTTTGTAAACCTACTTTAAAGTTGCCACCAATTGTCAATTTGAAGTGAGATTATCTTGTGCTCATCTATTTGTTGTTGAGTTTAGATAAATGTTTTTCGTCAAATGTGTTATGAATGAATATAAAATTATGAATAACTTGTGTACAATTTGATCTACCCATCCGGTACCCAATGGGTATATGGGTACGGGTAAAGTTTCATACCCATGGGTACAGGTATGGGTACAACTTTGTATCCATTAACTACACGGGTTTGGGTATGGTATTGCTCTACCCGCCCCATACCCTACCCATTTCCATCCTTAGTCTCTTGGGCATGCACGGATATCTTCCCCCACTCTCTAGGTCTCCTGACATCTCTCTTTCCCAAGCACACAAACTATATAGAGTGTATCTTTCCCATACACACAAAATGTCGCCCCCAAACTTCTATCTCCCTAGTTATGTGGTTCTCGCACACTCACCTCACACACCACCCCCACTACAAACAAGCACACTTTGTCCCCTTGTGCACCACTCTCCTCTTTCTATCTCTCCCACATGCGGGCCCGCCCTAGCTCCTTCCCTGTATACATATATGTCGTGACTCTTTCCATAGCTCCCTACTATATCATCATTCTCAATCTCGCACATTATTCTCTACACCATATATTCTAGATCTTTCATGAAGTGCCTATCACACACACGATGACTCGCTTCCCTTGCGTCTCCATACATAGGCCACTTTCGAACAACATCAACATTGTCTCCCTATCTATACGCCACTTCTGCACACAAACGACCCCTCTCTTCCTCTCTCTCTCTCTCCCCCTCGCTAGCTCTCTCTCGTTCTCACACCCCTCTCCCACACACACTCGATGTCTCTTCCAAATAGTCTGCTCCCCGCCCGCACCCATGCTATCCCGCTACTACACATGCCTTCGTCTCTCTTTGACACACATGTCACACCATTCCCCCTTCCCTATACTAGGTTTACATCATTAGTGGTCTCTCTTCTCCACATACACACACTACTTTTCACACACACACACACACACGCACAAACGCACACAAACACGCACAAACACCCATCTATTTGGATCCTTCTTTTAAGACACACACCCTTGCATATTCTCTCCAGCTCTAGGTATGTATATATCCCCCCCTCTCTCTCTAGCTTAGATGCACACCAAAATTCTCCATCTCTCTAACTCACACATCTCTCCACATGTCCGCATGTGTATCTCACACACTTACTCTCTAATTATGTCTGTGTGTCTCCATGTTACACAATGTAAAGCCCCATGCACATGTCTCTCTCTATCCTCCACACACAGAGACACAAAGAATCTCTTATCATTGCCTTAGTGTCTACACATATCACACACGCACACTGTCTCTCTCTCGCACACACGCTCAATAAAGGTTTTCCCGTGAATAACTTACCGTCTATTCATCAACAATCGTGGCAGTATGGCAAACATGAGATGTGGAAAAGAATAAATCTACACGTGCTAGACCACCTAGTATGACTACTAGGACTAGAGCAAGACGAAAGCGTGACGCCGTCACCCTCTCCTTATCGGCGACGGGAAAACCTATGTTTTACACAGTCGAGAAGTCATAGTGCTAAGGCCCCACATGTTGAGCCGTTGAATAGAATGTAGATCCAAGTTTACGGAAACAAGTATCGATAATATGTTTGTATCTCCATACTTTTATTTATTCTCTTATAAAAAACCGAGTTGGTGACGATGGTATACGCCTGCCTTCTTGCAATAAAGACCGTCCGATCTATATCTGACAGATAGAAATTAAATTAAAAGATACCCACACCTGTCTCCACATTTGCAGACAAGTCCTTCCCTCGTTCATCCTTATCTCCAACAACCTCATTGTTGAGCAATTAATAAAGGAAGCCTCTGGAACGAACTGGCATGGTGGTCCCTGCCGGCGTCGTCCATCCCCATGCCTCCGCTCAGTCCGACCACCAATCACCACCACGCCCCACTCCTCCTCACCTTATCTCTCCTCTTTCTCGAGATATCATTAGTTTTTACACATGGGATTACTCCCGCATGGGTCAATCACAACAGGTGTTTTATAAAAAAATGCTTCTTGATGTTCCATGCAATGCACGGACATCTTGCTAGTACTCCTACAGAAGACTTAGTTGGTGATGATGGTGTGTCTGCCATCCTTCATTTCTGACCATTAGATCTACATCTAATGACTATGAGGTAAGTTGTTGCCTTTTCTCACCAACATCCCACTTCTCTACCAATTTGCAGAAAAACCCATAATTAGTATCTTAAAACCAACCACATCCCTCCCTCACCTCACTAAAATAGCCCAAGGAATATATTCTGATTGAAACATAATATATCTCTAGTGATATATGTAGATCAAAATTAGAGAGTTTTCTATCAAGTTTGTGAATAAGTATTATTCTAATTATGATCTGTTGCAATACACGTGAACATTTCTAGTATTTCCAACCATGCAAAAAATGCTAGTATTTCCATTGTTTCGAGTTTTCCATCAAGATATTAGTCACTCATGGTTGATATTTCGTTTCAATTACGTACACATAGGCACTATGTAACTAGCCGTGCTTATTGGCTTCCAAAGCTTAACTTTCACTCCTACTTATAGTATGTAGAGTATTTAACAAAAAACTACCACTTTCAACTAGCCCTAGTGTTGGGGATATAACTATTGGGTATGACCCGCCCAGGAGGGGCCGGGTCATGCCATTGGCGGCTTAAGAAGAGATGGCCCAAGAGGACGATGAGGATGGCGGTCCATAGAGCAAGCTCATTGAAAGCCCAAGACCCGGAGGTAACTTGAGGTCCATGGGTATGAACCGCAGTATTGTGTAACTTGTATTACAAGGCATGCTTAGTTAGTCACCGGGTCGGACACGTTGTGTATGAGCCGGCCGGGACTCTGTAAGCCGCCAGGCATCAACCTGTGTATATAAAGGGGTGACCCGGCGGCTGGTTAAGATAAGAAACAACAAGTCGAGAACTAGGTCAAGCATATTCGCTCCCTGGTAATCGAAACTCAAGCAATACAACCCCAAACTGGACTAAGCCATTACCTCCTTGCGAGGGGCCGAACGAGTATAAACTCTCTAAGTCCTTTGTCCAGATTAACCCCTTCAAGCTAACCTAATTGCGATGGCTCCACACCTAAGTCCTTTCGCTAGGGCATGTGCCATGTTAAATCCACGATAGTTGGCGCCCACCGTGGGGCCAGCGCATGGTGGTTTCGAGTTCTTGAAGGGCAACTTCACAGGGATCAAGGGATACGCCATGGGCCGGATGACCAAGAGTCGTCGCGACAAGCTCTACATCGACGATGCAGGCTGGGATCCCGAGGCCGGCTCAATCGAGTACGGGTACCGGGTCCCCTTCGGCGGAATCCACGTCTTCAGCGACAAGATTGGCGAATTGGGCCTTGAGCCGGACACCTGCACCGACATCATCAAGATGGCTCAGCATGCGCGACCCGCCAAGAATCAAACCGCTGTGAAGCACACCCTCGTGGGTTTCATCCATGGGGCGGAACTTGAGGAAGGATCTGTGTCTGGTGGTGAGACGGACATCTACTCTGATGGTGAGTCGTCAACCGGTGAGACCTATTCAATGTACCAAGTGCATGATGGCCGGCTTGGGGGTTGTTCCGATGGCGACAGTATTCCGGGCCCTATGAGCCGCCGAACAGGGTTGCAATCTTCGTGGCTGCCACACAACCAGTGCTCGGTTCGACGACCGCCGCAGCCATGACCTCCAGCTCAACGACTGGGGCTAGCGGCTCTGCGCGCCCGCCAGCTTAGGTTCTGACCGAATTGTTGGATGCTTTGGCGGCTTTGAGGGGTAGAGGTGACCCCAGACACTCAAGAGCAACATAAAGTGGATGTTGCGAAGCTACGAGATGAGATAGCACAGGCTAAGGAGGAGCTGGCAGTGGAGAATGCTAGGATGGCCATAGAGAGAGCTGCTTTGGACGCTTAGGCACAACGGATTCATGTAGACTCTTTTCGGCTTACTTTGGATCAAAACGCTTCAAATGCCATCATGAGGAGGAGGCTCCAGAGTTGCTTACCTCCGGTTTACGAAGCGAGAAACCTCTTCAACACACCTGGGGCAGGGACCAGTGACCCGCCTATGGTGAACTGGGCGGTTGAGGCGCTCGTGACCGGAGCGTCGGTTCAGCCGCGTATTGCGAATCTGCCTCGTTTGGATATGACTCCACCTCAGCATGTTCCGACACCTCCGGGTCATTATTCTAACCCTCTAGATAACATGATTGCCGCGGCAACATGATTGGCGGCTCTCCCAGTTGAAGGTGAGTATCCGGGGGCGGTAGAGACACGGAGGGCCAGAGAGCTTCTTCAGACAGCAATTGCTCAACAGGCGTGAGGGAGTCCTGGATTAGGGGGTGTTCGGATAGCTGGACTATACCTTCAGCCGGACTCCTGGATTATGAAGATACAAGATTGAAGACTTCATCCCGTGTCCGGAAGGGACTTTCCTTGGTGTGGAAGGCAAGCTTGGCGATACGGATATGTAAATCTCCTACCATTGTAACCGACTCTATGTAACCCTAACCCTCTCCGGTGTCTATATAAACCGAAGGGTTTTAGTCCGTAGGACACAACAATCATACCATAGGCTAGCTGCTAGGGTTTAGCCTCTCCGATCTCGTGGTAGATCTACTCTTGTACTACCCATATCATCAATATTAATCAAGCAGGACATAGGGTTTTACCTCCATCAAGAGGGCCCGAACCTGGGTAAAACTTCGTGTCCCTTGCCTCCTGTTACCATCTGGCCTAGATGCACAGTTCGGGACCCCCTACCCGAGATCCGCCGGTTTTGACACCGACATTAGTGCTTTCATTGAGAGTTCCTCTGTGTCGTCGCCATCAGGAAGGATGCCTCGCCCCGTCTTTAAAGACGGCACCATTGCTAAGGGAGCTTTGGCTGTCGGCCAAACCCTCCGGCTAGGTGGTTTTCTTATGACCGCCTGTTCGGCTTCTGCGCCGACGATGACCTCTCGAGCCATCAAAAACAATCCTCATGTCAGCTCGGAACTCGCCGAGCAGTTAGATCCAATGGAGCTCTCCTCCATAAACGAGCTCTTGGATCGCATTGCCGCCCTGGGAGTCACTACGGATTACGACCAGATTGAGCCTAAACCCGATCTGAGAGAGATTAACTCTCCCCAAGTCACCCATCACGTTGCTGTGGTAGAGGGACAGTGCGGCGACCCTTCATCTATCTTAAGGACTAGCTACGTCCGCATTCCCGATCCCTCCAAGCCGGATACCCGCGGAGGGGAGGATATCACTCAAGACCTGAACTTAGAGTCAGGCGACGGGCTGGATTCATTGGACAACACCCAGGAATCCAAATTTTCGAGTTTGGAAATTCCTCGGCCTCTAAGCGCTTGCCTAAGGATTTCAAGGGCCCTGTAAGGTGCCTAACTACATGGCGGATCAACCCCCAGAAGCTTGGACTGAGAGCTATGAGATGGCTATAGAGATGCTGGATGTTACTGATGCTGCATGTGCTAGGTATTTCACCATGTTGTTGGATGGGTCCGCCCGTAACTGGTTGAAAGGACCGCCCACTAACTCCATTGGTTCATGGGCGGAATTGAAGTCCCGTTTCATTCCGAATTTCAAAGATACATGCAAGTAGCCCATGTCGATTCTTGATTTAGATACTTGTGTCCAAGGTGAGGGTGAGTCAACGACCCATTGGGTGCGCAGGATCCTGACTATTATTCATTTCTCGGACAATATTAATGTCGGCTCGGTTGTCCTCATGTTAGAAAAGAATTGTCATTTCCTTCCCCTCAAGCAGAAGCTAGGGCGGCTTAAGCGCCACTGTAATGATATGGGGGAGCTCATGGCGGCTCTCGTCAAATACGCCGACTCAGATAGCACCAAAGATCCAGAACCTGATGAAGAGAAAGCTGGCAAGGGGAAGAAGAATAGCAATGGAAAGGGGTAGCAACATCATACGGCGGGTCGGGGTAATAATGGAAAGCGCAAGGCTGAAGGTAGTTCAAACTTTGTGGCTAATACCAATGCTCAGAACGGTAACCAGCGTCGTAAAGGGAAGGCGTTCCTGCCCCAGCTTGGCGGGCCAAAGTTTAATATTGAGGCGGTATTGAATCAGCCTTGCCCGAAGCATAGCACCCCGGATAAGCTGGCTACCCATATGTGGAAAGATTGCTTCATCATGAAAGAATACAGGGATTACTGCCTTAACCAGGACCGCAATAATGGTAATGGCCCGCATAGAGGGTCTGGTTCCGGCTCACACGGACCTGGCTATGGAGGCGGCGATTCAAGTTCCGTTTTTCAGGGGCAAGGTAACCAAGGCGGTTTCAATCAGCAATCTGGTCAAGGGAACCAACAGCAACAGTCTGGTTATCAGAGTAATCCGAAGTAGCTCAATAGTGGTCAGTATCATGTGTTCACCATGAATTTATGCAAACGGAACTAGAAGGTTCGTAAAAGGGCGGTGAACGCAGTTGAGCCGGCGGTCCCTCGCTACTTGCAGTGGTCTGAACACCCAATTGTATGGAGCCGCGAGGATCACCCGCCCCGGGTTGACAATCTGGGTCAGTTACCTTTGGTGGTTGCACCTCAGGTTGGAGGGTACAAGTTCACTAAAGTACTCATGGATGGGGGCATCACCATAGATATCCTTTACTATGAGACTTTTCATCGTATGAGTTTGACTGATAAGGATCTTAAGCCATCTAATACTGTCTTTCGTGGTGTGGTGCTTGGTAAGTCGGCGTATCTAGTGGGCAAGATAGCTTTGGAAGTGGCTTTCGGTGATGATCATGATTCCAGAGCTGAGACATTGACCTTTGAGGTGGTCAAGATAAAGAGCCCTTATCATGCCTTGTTTGGGCGGCTATCTTATGCCAAGTTTATGGAAAGGCCCTGTTATGTTTATCTGCATCTTAAGATGCCGGGTCATAAGGGCACCATCACAGTACATGGCAACAGGAAGATAGCCTTGGAATGTGAAGAAGGCGATGCTGCTTATGCTGAGTCCGTTTGTGCAACATAGGAGTTGAAGTTTTACAAAGATAATGTTGACCCGACAGACATGACACCTTTGAAGAAGCCGACCACAGAGCATGGTCCTCTATTGCAGTTGAAGTCGGCAGATGACACTAAGATGGTTGACTTTGTTCCTGGTGACTCATCCAAGTAGTTCAGTATCAGTGCTAATATGGATCTGAAATAGGAAAACGCGCTCATCGAGTTCATCCATGAGAATCGGGACATCTTTGCATGGAAACCTTCTAACATGCTAGGTGTACCGAGGGAACTCACTGAGCACCATCTTAATGTTGATCCAAAGTTTAAACCGGTCAAGCAATTCCTTTGTCGTATTAATGAAGAGAGACGCAAGGCCATTGGTGAAGAAGTGGCCCGGCTCTTCGTGGCTAGGTTTATCATTGAAGTTTTTCATCCTGAGTGGTTGGCTAAACCGGTGCTGGTACTCAAGAAGAACGGTACTTGGTGGATGTGTGTGGATTACACAGACCTTAACAAATCCTGTCCGGCTGATGCTTTTGCTCTCTCCCGTATTGATCAGATTATTGATGCTACGGCTGGTTGTGAGCGTTTGAGTTTTTTGGATGCTTACTCTGATTATCATCAGATCAAGATGGCACTTAAGGACCAGGAGAAGACAACTTTCATCACTCCCTTTGGAGCCTTCTGCTATGTGTCTATGACTTTTGGGCTCAAGAGTGCCTAGGCAACTTATCAATGATGTGTTCAGAATTGCCTCCATGACCAGATTAGGCGCAATTTTCATGCTTATGTGGATGATATTGTTGTGAAGTCCAAGAAGAAGGAAACATTGATAGATGATTTGAAAGAGACCTTTGACAATCTCCGGGTCTACAAGATGATGCTTAACCCGGCCAAATGCATCTTTGGTGTGCAGTAGGCAAGCTCTTAGGTTTTTTGGTTTCTGAAATGGGTATTGAAGCTAACCCGGAGAAGATCAAGGCTATCACCTCTTTGGCTAAACCGGCGTGTATCAATGATGTCCAGCGTCTGGCGGATCGTATCACGGCTTTGAGCCGGTTGGGCAAAAAAGCTATCCCTCTGTACCAGATGATGAAGAAAACATATCACTTTGTCTGGAGTGATGTTGCCAATCAAGCGTTTGAAGCATTAAAAAACAGTTAGTTGAGCCGCCAATCCTTGCAGCTCCTATTGACAAGGAGCCCTTATTGTTATATGTGGCTACTAATAGCCGAGACATAAGTGTAGAAATTGTGGTGGAACAGAAAGACAGCAGGCAAGGAATATCCGGTCAGCGGCCGGTTTATTATATTAGTGAGGTCCTCATTGAATCCAAGCAGAGGTATCCACATTGGCAAACACTGGTATATGGAGTGTTCATGGCAAGTCGTAAGCTGAAGCAGTATTTCTTTGGTCATCCCATCACTGTGGACAGTTCTTCTCGCTTGGGGATATTATTCAAAACAGAGAAGCCACAGGTCGGGTAGCCAAGTGGGTCATTGAGCTTGGGCCCCATGGTTTGAAGTATATGCCTCGGACAACTATCAAGTCTCGAGCACTCGTGGATTTTATCAATGACTGGATTGAGCTGCATATGCCTGAGGAGAAGCGGGATAGCACATATTGGACTATTCACTTTGATGGATCCAGACAGTTGGAAGGCTCGGGGGCTGGAGTTATTTTTACTTCCCCATGAGGTGATAAATTTTGTTATGTTTTAAGGTTGATGTTCCCTTGTACGAACAATGCAGCTGAGTATGAGGCCTTGCTCCATGGCCTTCGGATGGCTAAAGAGATGAATTTAAGCCAGGTGAGGTGTTTTGGCGACTCAGATTTGGTGGCTCAGCAAGTTTCAGGCACTTGGGATTCTAAAGACCCACTCATGGCGGCTTACCGCCTAGAGGTTGATGCTATTGCTGGACATTTCAAAGGTTATCAAGTGGAACATGTTGATCACAGGAAAAATGAGGCGGCTGATGTTTTGAGCCGGCTAGGTTCCTAGCGCAAGCCGGTACCACCTAATGTTTTTCTTGATATTCTGCACAACCCTTCAGTCAAATTGCCTACGGAGGAAGATCTTGCTATTCCTGACCCAGAGGCATAGTTGGTGGCGGCTCTTCATGCTATTCCTGATTGGACAGTTCCATATTTGGCTTATATGACCCGGGGCGAGCTACCTGAAGATGAAACTTTGGCTAGGCAGCTAACCCGACGGTCTAAGTCAATGACTATTGTCAATGGAGAGTTGCATCGCCACAGTGTCACAGGGGTATTTCAACATTGTGTTTCTCCTGAGGAAGGCTGTGAGATTCTATGAGAGATTCATGAAGGAGATTGTGGTCATCATGCCGGCTCTAAGTCTCTCGTAGCCAAGGCTTTTCGTCATGGGTTTTATTTGCTGACGGATCATGTTGATGCAGAGGATTTGGTCAGTAAATGTGATGGTTGTCAGAAATTCTCAAGACGAGCCCATGTACCAGCTCAAGAATTGAGAATGATTCCAATTACTTGGCCATTTGCAGTCTGGGGGCTGGATATGGTTGGACCTTTCAAAAGGTCCAAGGATAAAAAGACCCACCTTTTGGTGGCGGTTGACAAATTTACAAAGTGGGTTGAGGCAGAGCCGGTCAGTAAGTGTGACGAGGTGACGGCGGTTCAATTCATAAAAAATGTGATTTTCTGATTTGGCTATCCTCACAGCATTATAACTGATAATGGCACTAATCTGTCTAAAGGTGCTATGAAAGAATTATGTCAATGAGAGCATATTTGTCTTGATGTATCATCAGTGGCTCACCCCCAGTCCAATGGCCAAGCTGAAAGAGCCAATCAAGAAATTTTGAGAGGCATAAAACCCCGGCTTATGGTCCCTTTGCAGAGAACATCGGGTTGTTGGGTTGAGGAGTTACCTTTAGTGCTTTGGAGCATCAATACCACCCCCAACAGATCTACAGGTTGCACGCCTTTCTTCATGGTTTACGGAGTAGAGGCGGTTCTCCATAGTGATATCCGTCAGGATTCACCCCATGTGGCGGCTTATGTTGAAGCTGATAATGAAAAAGCACGCCAGGACAATCTTGACTTGTTGGATGAGGAGCGTGACCATGCGGCGGCTTGTTCAGCGATTTATTAGCAAGATTTGCGTCGTTATCACAGCCGCCGGGTTAAAACCAGGACCTTTCAATAAGGATATTTGGTGCTCTGGCTCATCCAGGATCAAATTGGTATGCACAAGCTATCCCCACCTTGGGAAGGGCCCTTTGTGGTCAGCAAAATTTGAACAATGGGTCATACTACCTTATCGATGTTCAAGACCACAAGGACTCACGCACATCCGAGGAGGAGACCCGCCAGCCGTGGAATATTGCTCATTTTCGGCCTTATTACACCTGAGCCACCGACACTCTTGTGATGTACATACTTCTATCAATGTATATATTATGACTAGTATAATAAAGCCGGCATCCCTGATAATTCAGGGCCTTTGTCGTTTCATTTATGAGAATATGAGTCTTTATTATTACTTCATACGATCACTTGCGGGCTTCCTGCCTATTGAGCATAGCTATGACTACCCTCTTGATCCGGCTTATATGCCATGATTACAAAATACTTGGGGGCTTATTACCCATTGAGCTGTGACTACCCTACTGATCCGGCTTGAACGTCATTTCTACAACCTACTTGGAGGCTTGATGCCCAGGTTATAGGGACCAAAGAGAGTCTATTGCGGAGCGCATCTCAAACATAGGTACCTTGCCCTGATGGTTAAATATATATCACTTGGGGGCTCCCTATTCATTGAACATAGCTTTGATAACCCTTTTGATTGGCTTGAAACGCCAGGTGTATACACCAAAAAAATTCAGTTGATCCCGCCTTGTACGTCTGCCACTCCGCCTAGGTAATCCTGGAATGACCCGCCGAACTCTTGACAGTCAATCTTATTAAGACCCTGAACTTGTCAAGGTTAAAACGGCGGTTGGTCATGTGAGGCCCGGCTTACAAGGTTTGAATGAAGGATTAACTTAGTGGTTGTGCAAGCCCATGAAAAGCACTTGATGATTTAGGCCTGGCCGCCTATGAAAGCCTCGATTTTTTTGATTTGTTTTTGAACTTTGTTTGGGTTCACCTTTTTGTACCAATTGATGTATGGTTTAAAGTTGGTTCAAGCCATGTTTCCTTCATCTTTATGATTCAAATTTGAATCTATCCGGAGTTTTGATAACCCGGCCTGGCTTTGGACATTAAGTCGCCATTGTGTTGACTAAATGCTTCACTACAAAAAAAAGACACATCCGTGACATTTTGGGCCGAATGAATTTTTTTTCTGTCATACATATGACACTTCTATGACGATAATTGTGACAAAACCCGGTATCATCATAGATGTGGTGGGCTCCTACTTCTATGACAAAAAATCATGACAGAAAATGGGCTTTTCGTCCTGGGCGGGCCGGAGACGCAGCTGCATGACATTCTTTGGGCCGTCCATGACAGAAAAAACCATGGTAGAAGCGAGGGGGAGGAAAATTTTGGGGAGTTCCCAGTTACGGTGGGAGGTCGGGGGCCGAGCGATGCACGTTTCTCTCATACATGTACGCGCGTGTGTGCGAGGCATTGGCTCTAACTGAACCCGAGCGAGGCATTGGGCTCTAACTGAACCCGAGCGATTGCACTGCAGGCTACGCGTTACTGAACCCGAGCGATCGAGCGATGGCTGTTAACTGAACCCAATCGAGCGATTCCTTCGCTACAGCTGCTAACTGAAGCCGATCGATGCTGCCTCTGGATGATCAGTGAGCGTTGCGGGGGGGGGGGGGGTTGGATGAACAGTTCCCGGTGGGGGTGGATGAACTGGACCCCGTGGTGTTGCCTCTAGATGAAGAGGACCCCGATCGATCGAGCCGGTTGGGGCTGGATGAACAGGGCCCCGTGGAGGGCTGGATGAACAGGACCACCCCGTGGAGGGCAGGATGAACAGTAGATGGTGGAGGGCAGGATGAATAGTAGCCCGTGGAAGGGTGGTTGAACAGGAGCCCGTGGAGAGGGCTGGTTGAACAGTAGCCGGTGGAGTAGCGCGTGGCGGAGGCTAGATGAACAGGAGCCCATGGATGAACAGTCGCAGGTGGAGGCTGGAGGAGGTTGACGGTGGATGAACAGTAGCTCGTGGAGGCTGGAGGGGGTCGACGGTGGAGATGAACAGTATCCCGTGGAGTCCTGCTTTGCGGTACGCCACACCCCTCCCGATGAACAGCCCGTTTCGACCGTAGCGCTCCAACACAAGTCTGTTTCGTCCGTTTTGCGGTACGCCACACCCCTCCCGATCAACAAGACCCCCGTTTCGACCGTAGGAGGTCCGTTTCCTCCATTTTGCGGTACGGCAGACCCCTCCCGATCAACAGGACCCAGTTCCGAACATAGGAGGTCCGTTTCCTCCGTTGTGCGGTACGCCAGACCTCGTTTCCATCGCCTGTTCTGTCCAAGCCCTCCCGATGAACACGACGCATTCCGTTGCCTCCCCATGAACACAACCCCTGTTCAAGAATTCATCTGATTAACCAGTTAACTTGCCGATTAATCCCTACTCATAGGGTGACCGAGTAGCCGATAAACTGATAAATCGTCCGGTTAATTGATTAAATGGCCGATTAACTTGCCGATTAGCCTATTAATCCCCTACTCGCCAGCCAACCGAGCAGTTACCAGTTAACGATTTCCTCAACAATGAACACAACGACCATGTTGTTTCTCCGTTCCAACCCAGCAATGTACACGAGCCCTGGCCGTACGTATGCGCGAGTAGGCGTTCGAGACCCCGCCCGTATGTACACATACATGGCCGTATTTTCTTTCTTGCACCCTGGCCGCTATACGTACGTGTACATGCTATGTGTGCGCCTCTACTACGACACATGCGCGCCTCTACATCAACCAGTATGTACGTAGACGTCCGCGACCAGAATGACAACGCTACGTACGCTTCGACCAGGTGGGTCCCGACTGTCAGGCACTTCCTTGCCTGCGAAGATGTAGCTGGTGGGTCCCAGCAGTCAGGGGGCGAATCGTTTTTTTTGCTCGGGCGCACTTCCTTGTGTGCGAAGACGTAGCTGGTGGGTCCCAGTAGTCAGGGGAAACGTTTTTTCGGGAAATACAGTGGCCCGTCTGGTGGGTCCCAGCTGTCAGGTGGAGGAATCATTATTTTCTGCTAATAAGGAGGCACTTCCTTGATGCGGCCGTGGACCCAGCTGTCAGCCTTTCCATGTACAGTCCACGTCCGATGGAAGTCGTTCCTTAACCACGTTGACCACGCTGCGCCGAGAGCACCAGGGCGGTCGACGACGGCGAGGCCTAGGAAGGGGACGACACGGAGGCAGGGAAGACTCGGCAGTTGTTTCCCACGCGGAGGGGAGTACGATTGTACGAGGGTTTACTGGTTCTTCTGTCGTCGCCGGAGAATAACAACAGGTGTCGGTGAGTAGAGGGATGGCTAGGCCAGCGATGGGAGTACAGTCGGGCGGTGAGGCCTGCGCGGCAGCACAGCCGACCGCGAGGAGGAGGGAGCAGGCAGTCCTGTCGGCCCTTGTTTGAGCGGCTGGAGCAGGAAGAGCAGAGATTGAAGAAGCACGACGGCCGTTGGATGGACATCCAACAGTTAGTGCTTGTGCGTCAACCTTTTTTTAGGAAAGCCTCAAATCTGTGGAAAACAGCATACAACCCATCTGCCATTATTTCTAATAATTTACAGCCCATTCGCTAATTCTTAAGGGTTTTTTGGAGCCCATATTCTTTTTGTTAGCATTACAGCCCATATTGTGGCAACGGTTAAAAAATTATATGAAATTTTGCATATTTCGGTGCGGTCCGAACTACTTTTAATCCAGAAATTTCGACTCACATTCAAACTGATTTTAAAAATAAATGTATATCAATATAAAATCCAACAAATTCTCCACGCATAAAAATTAATGTAATTTAAAATCTTGAAATGAAAAAAAAGATATTTGAAACTAATTGCCGGTTTGATGTGTTTTAAAAATGTACAGCCCATTTCTCATTACTGATGGGCCATTTTCTCGGTCAGCCGAATGAAAGCTCTCCTCGTCTTGAAAGATTTATAGCCCAACAGGCCTGATAAAGCGACTTACTTGGCAAATCACAAAAAAACTGTGCTGTGGCCGTGGACCCAGCTGTTAGCCTCTCCACGTACAGTACTCTTCCGATGGAAGTCGTTCCTTGACCATGTTGACCACGCCGCACGGAGAGCACCACGGCGGTGGACGACTGCAAGGCCTAGGAAGGGGACGACGCGGCAGTGGAAGCCCGCGCGGAGAGGACTACGAGGTTCACTGGTTCGGCTGCGGTGTGAGGCTGCCGTCGCCGCAGGGCCTGGCCAGCGATGGGAGTAGTAGGGGGCAGTGAGGCCTCTGCGGCAGCTCAGCCGACCACGGGAGGCAGGAGCATGCGGCACGACCGGTGCTGCTTTGGGCGGCTGGAACAAGAAGACCAGAGGTTGAAGAAGCACTACGGCCGTTGGGTGGACATCGTACGGTCACTGGACCTTGAATCGTTCATATTGACTAAGTTGACAAAGCCCTTCGTCCCCATCAACTTAGTAGGCCCACAAGTCAGCCTCCCAGCAAGGTGGGTCCCAGCTAGCCGGGGGAGTATTCATTTTTTTGTGCGTAATAAGGAGGCACTTCCGGTGGGTCTGAGCTGACAGCGGGGGGAACATTTTTTCACGAAATACGGTGGCCCATCCGGTGGGTCCCAGCTATCATGGGGAAACGATTTTTTTCGCAAAATACTGGTGGCACGTCCGGTGGGTCCCTGGTGTCAGGTGGAGGAATCATTATTTTCCGTGTAATAAGGAGGCGCTTCCTTGCTGCCGCCGTGGACCCAGCTGTCAGCCTCTCCACGTACAGTCCACATCCGATGGAAGTCGTTCCTTCCATGTTGACCACGCCGTGCCGAGAGCACCAGGGCGGTGGACGACGGCGAGGCCTAGGAAGGGGACAACGCGGAGCCGGTGAAGACGCGGTAGTGGATGCCCACGCGGAGAGGAGTATGACGATTCACTCGTTCGGCTGCGGTGTGAGGCTGCCGTCACCGCAGGGCCTGGCCAGCGGTGGGAATAGTAGGGGCGGTGAGGCCTCCACGGCAGCACAGCCGGCCACGGGAGGCAGGAGCAGGCGGCACGACCGGCGCTGCTTTGGGCGGCTGGAGCAAGAAGACCAGAGGTTGAAGAAGCACTACGGCCGTTGGATGGACATCGTACGGTCACTGCAGCTAGAATCGTTTATATTGACTAAGTTGACAAAGCCCTTGGTACGTCAACTTAGTAGGCCCACAGGTCAGCTTCCGAAACGGTGCGCCCCAGATGTCAGTGGGAGGAATCATTTTTTGGGCGGGTGAAGCTAGAATATCCGAGATTGAAGAAGAAGCACGGCATCCGTTGGATGGACATCCAACGGCCACTGCTGCTAGAACCGTGTGTTGACTATAAGTTGACAAAGCCTTGCATACGCGTCAACTCTATTTTTTTAGGGGCCGCGTCAACTTAGTAAGGCCAGAAGTGTGTGGCAGAGAACTTATAGCCCATTTGAGATTTGTAAGAATGTGTAGCCCATTTTTGAATTCTAATGGAATTTACTACAACCCATTTACAGTTTGTTAAAAGTACAGCCCATTTCAACCAACCGTTCAAAACAGAATTCAATAAAATTTCCCACATTTTGATGGGATCCGAAATATTTTTATTCCGAAATTTCTAGTCAGATTAAATACAATTTCAATATAAATTTATATTACATAAAAATCCAACAAAACCTTGCGCTCGCAACAATTAATGAAATTAAAATTTTCAATATCCAAAAATAATATTTTATAAAGTAATCACGTGTTTGGTGCATTTTCTATAGTTACTGCCAGGTTTTTATAATTACATCCCATTTATTATTTCTTAAAGCCCATTTTCTTGTTAAGCCTAATGCATCCCTCCTAGGAAAGATTTGCAGCCCAGCGGGGCGGAGAATAACAACTTGGCCTTGCCTGGGTATTCCTAAAAAAAAGTATAGCTGGGCTAGCCATTTTTAGCTTGAAAAAAATTAATATCTGGGCTGGATATCTGGCCTGGGCTAGACGGGCCACAGCCCGCCTAGTTAATACCTGCAGCGATGTTTTCGTTGTTGTTCAGAGGAGAAAAATTAATATCTGGGCTAAACATCTAAAAACTCTGCAGTGCTCACACCTCAAAAACACAAATACTGCTCGAGCTGCTTGGTCCCAGCTGTCGGCCGCTTCTTGTGCAATTCTCTCGTTTATTGACTAGTACTACATAGGTTGACAATGGTGTGGGACCGTGATGTCAGGAAACCAGGGGGAAGCAAAATAAATAACTCCAACGAGCGCTTCCACCTCTGCCTAGTTGTCTCCCGTGGAAACCCCTTTCCTCCATTTTTTTTGCTCGGGCAAGGACCAATGCATGCAACACGTCCATGCGGTTGTTAGGCAAGAAATAAAAGCGCTTTGCATGCTATGAATTACGATGGCCTGCATGGGTAGCTAATAAGGCATCCTCTTAACTGTTGTGATTAAATGTTGTGTTTAGAAGAGAGAAATATTCTTCTTTTCCACCAATCTGCTTGCACCTAGGTCGTGATGCACCTTCTAATATGACTTATTCACCTAGACGGAGGGAGTATAGTTTTATACACATATATATATATATATAATAAGGAGGCACTTGCGTACATAGGCTATGGACCTGGTGGGTCCCCATTGTCATCCTCTCCAAGTAAAGTCATCTCCTCGCCCGCGCGCGCTTTCCGCCCGAAATAGTCAGTGCCGCCCGCCCCGCTTCCTGGTGCAGGCGATTGCTCCGCCTTCAAACGACACAAGTGTTGTCCGTCCGTCCATCTGCCGCCCACATTAATGATACACGGTTGCCGAGGTGGCTACTCCGCACATCCGTCCCTCCGCCCGCCCACCATTGCTATATAAACTGCTGCACCGGCCATAGCCGCAGTCATCCGCATCTGTTCCCTTTCTCCTGTCCACACCACTACTGCCCACCATGGCTTCCTCGCGCTCCAGCGCTCTTCGGGACAGGTGGACGACGGACCACAAGGAGATGGCAGCCATTGCTGCCGACCAGCTGGCCGGCAGGCAGCCGGAGGACGACGACGTCCCAATGGAGAACATGGTAGTCGATGATCCGGCGCCAACCCCCTCCTCCGCGCCATCCTCGCCGGTGCATTGCACCATGACCACCGGCGAGGCCCGTGCCCAATATATGGACAGTGTGAGGCAGATGCGTCAGGAGCAGTTCCGGGAGGCGCGGGCCGATGCCGCCTACAACCACCATCTCTTCCAGGACCATCTGCAGGCGGAGGAGCAGATCGCCGCGGAGCGGGCGGAGCAGGAGGCGCTGCTTGACTCGTACCGCTCTGCCCGCAAGGGCCGCCTTGAGCGCTGGCGGGAGCGCATGCGGGTGGCGGAGGCTGCAGCCGCTTAGAAAGAGGCTAGCAAAGAGGGCGACGAAGCGGGCGAGGCGCTGTTTGGCGAGACCGAGGACGAGGCAAAGGACAATGTCGGCTCTGACGAGTCCCCGCTCCACTGGCGTCGACGAGGCCCTGATCCGCCGAGGCCCCGCGGCGCCAATAACGAGGCAGAGGACACCGCCGGCTCCGCCGAGGCCCCGCCCCACCAACAACGAGGCAGAGGACATCGCCGGCTCAGCCGAGGCGCCACCCTACCAGCAACGCGGGGGATGATTTCCACCGCTCCGCTGAGGCGCCGCCCGCCGGCAACGAGACAGAGGACATCGCCGGCTCTGCTGAGGCCCCGCCCCGCTGCCAACGAGGCCGCGCCACACAGAAAATGAGGAAGAGTAGAACACGGTAGGTCACCACCGCTCGGGTCCAAGTAAGGCCACCGCTGCTACCCTCCTGTTGAAGCCAAGCTAGGCGGGTTGACCATTGACGGTCGGTTAGCTTCTTGGCGGGGACGTGGAGTCGGGGAGTTCTGGTGGAGAATAACGCTGCTTCTACTTAACTGCTGGTGCAGTTGGCTGACTGACACGTGGGCCCAACAGGCCACATGTCAGTTACGCAACTGCACCTGCAGTTAAGTCACTGAAGCTTCTGTTCGGCTCAGCGGGACACAGGTGGGTAGCTTCGGTCAATTAATTATGCCTTCAGCGCATCCCTTTTTAGTTGAAGAATGTATGAAATGTAATGAAATCTGGCATGTTTATATGAAATTCGACCGTGTATGAATGAATTTATTTCGATTAGTTCAAATTCCTGTATCACTGGCATTGGATGAACATGCAAAACAATATGTACTAGTATTATTCCCAGGGTGATCACCTCGTTTGCAGCAGTTTCACATGTACTCCCTCCGGTCCTTTCTAGTCTGCATACAAGTTCTGTTTGCAGTCAAAGTATCTCTACTTTGACCAATCTTATACAAAAAAGTATGCACTTTCACAATGTGCAAAGTAAAAAGGAACAAAACGAGTACAAAGAGTTTGAGCAGGTTTTTAGCGTTTCTGTACATTGCAATCAAACACACAGGCCTGGCAATTCATAGAGAACATTCAAAACAATCGATGATTATGCATCTTAGCGACTCACATGTTAGAGGCAATATTTACTTCACAACTAAAGAATAAAGAAAAAATTGATCGACGCTGCTGACAGCAAGGGCGTCCCATTCGAAAATATCAAACGCATGTCTTGCTAAAATCAATGAGCAAAATTTGACAAGGTTGTCCCATTCCAAAATATCAAATGCCTACGATTGTGGAATGGGCAGGGTTTGCCATATTTTTCAGACATTGACATGGCACCTCATGCTAAATAAACCAGCTGTTCTTCTTGTGCAGTTCCACCAAAATCAACCAAATTCGCGCGTAGCTTGTATGATTTCGCCCTTATATGTTGCAACGCCTTGAACTTATCGGCACCTCCTTTCTTGTGGTGGAAATGAATGATTTGATGTATTCATGAACATTTTGTGCAGTTCCCATTGAAATCAAGCTGAGCACCCCAGTTTGCACAAATACAAAGTAGTGATTAGTATAGAGCAAAGTGTACTATGAATTGACAGTTTCAACAGGCACATACATGGTCCATGTAGAGCACACTTTTATAAAAATGGAACTCACCAGAAAGAATCCTAGAACAACATTGTACTCGCGCATCACAACAAAAAATGGAGATTTTGTCAGTCCTTCTGAGCTGAAGTTAGTTTGGTCTTGTGGGGAGTAATGTAACCATCCTTCAACTGCTCCTTCTGATGATAATATAGACATGGCTTCTTCATCCTGGCATAATCGGAACTAGTCACTTCACGTACTCCATATTCTTCTTCAGAGGAAGATGATCCTGTTGTGCAAAGACAAGAGGACTACTAAATGCTAGCATCACTGTTTGCTCAAAAAAAGGAAAGGAAATATTTAAAATAGCACAGATGAAGCACTTCTCAAGGACAATACCACTTTTTCATGACAGCACCAGGAGTTGATTTTTGTTTTTCTTCCCCTTGTTCTTCCCCTTCATCACTTGGTTCAATAACAAACAAGCTTCGCCTTCAATGTAAGATTTGGCATGTCAATTAGGGAGCACAAGTATAGTACTAAACTTAATTTTCTGATGAAAGTGGCAAAATACAGGACAGCAATTGTGAAATATCCTTATCTTACCTCAATGGGATATTACGGTGCACATACAGATTGGAAGTCTTGTCTCCATTTGTGCAGTTCACTAAAATCAAGCAACATTATCATACAAGTAGCACAATGATGTCTACTACACAACCTTCTTCTTGTAGACGTTGTTGGGCCTCCAAGTGTAGAGGTTTGTAGGATAGTAGCAAATTTCCGTCAAGTGGATGACCTAAGGTTTATCAATCCATAGAAGGCGTAGGATGAAGATGGTCTCTCTCAAGCAACCCTGCAACCAAATAACAAAGAGTCTCTTGTGTCCCCAAAATACCCAATACAATGGTAAATTGTATAGGTGCACTAGTTCGGCGAAGAGATGGTGATACAAGTGGTATATGGATGGTAGATAATGGTTGTTGTAATCTGAAAATATAAAAACAGCAAGGTAACTAATGATAAAAGTGAGCGTAAACGGTATTGCAATGCTAGGAAACAAGGCCTAGGGTACATACTTTCGCTAGTGTAAGTTCCCTCAACAATACTAATATAATTGGATCACATAACTATCCCTCAACATGCAACAAATAGTCACTGCAAAGTCACTAATAGCGGAGAACAAACGAAGAGATTATGGTAGGGTACGAAACCACCTCAAAGTTATTCTTTCCAATCAATCCGTTGGGCTATTCCTATAAGTGTCACAAACAGCCCTAGAGTTCGTACTACAATAACACCTTAAAACACAAATCAACCAAAACCCTAATGTCACCTAGATACTCCAATGTCACCTCAAGTATCTGTGGGTATAATTATACGATATGCATCACACAATCTCAGATTCATCTATTCAACCAACACATAGAACCTCAAAGAGTGCCCCAAAGTTTCTACCGGAGAATCACGACGAAAACGTGTGCCAACCCCTATGCATAGGTTCCCAATGTCACGAAACCCGCAAGTTGATCACCTTAACATACATCAAGTGGCACATGGTATCCCATTGTCATCACAGATATCCACGGCAAGACATGCATCAAGTGTTCTCAAATCTTTAAAGACTCAATCTGATAAGATAACTCCAAAGGGGAAACTCAATTCATTACAAGAGAGAAGAGGGGGAGGAGAAACATAAGATCCAACTATAATGGCAAAGCTCGCGATACATCAAGATCGTATCATCTCAAGAACACAAGAGAGAGAGAGAGAGATCAAACACATAGCTACTGGTACATACCCTCAGCCCCAAGGGAGAACTACTCCATCCTCGTCATGGAGAGCACCGAGATGATGAAGATGGCCACCGGATAGGGATTTCCCCTCCGGCAGGGTGCCGGAACGGTTCTAGATTGGTTTTCGGTGGCTACGGAGGCTTTTGGCGGTGTAACTCCCGATCTATTATGTGTTCTTGAAGTTTTAGGGTATATGGAGATATATAGGCAGAAGAAGCACGTCAGGGGAGCCACAGGGGCCCCACGAGGCAGGGGGGCGCGCCCTAGGGGGGCGCACCCCCCACCCTCGTGAGCAGCTCCCATATCTTCTAACGTGGGGTCCAAGTCCATCAGGTGTGTTTCCTTCCAAAAATAACTTCTCCAGTTGATTTCGTTCCGTTCCGACTCTGACTGATATTCCTTTCCTTCAAAACACTGAAATAGGCATAAAACAACAAATCTGGGCTGGGCCTCCGGTTAATAGGTTAGTCCCAAAAAATAATATAAAAGTGGATAATAAAGCCCAATATTGCATAAAACAGTAGATAATATAGCATGGAGCAATCAAAAATTATAGATACGTTGGAGACGTATCACACAAAATATGAATGCACACTGCAGAATCATGTGAAAGAAGGCTAGTACTGACCTCTCATGATGCGGAATTCAAACAACTCACAAGAAGAAGATCTGAACCAAATTCACCTTAACGGATAGGAAGTAAGATCTCCTCTTCTGCAGTTCCACTAAGATCATGCAATCAAGCAACGTTGTCGGTGTGACATTTTGGTTGAACTGCACAAAACACTCTTAAAACAAAAGTGTTTTGTGCAGTGCAACAAAAGGTCACAATGGCAACGAGGTGAAGCAGATAACCCTGTTTACACAGAGGTGCAAAGGAAACAATTAGTGGTCAATAATGGTGGATGACACAGAAGCCAACAAAAAGAAGCATCTACCTTATCTAAATGGGAAAGAAAGCAAGACAGTAGCATTTCTCAAACGGTGACATTGATTAATATTAACATAGAGATTATATTAACAATAAAATTCGTTAAACATGTAATTTGCTTTTAACTATGGCATCGCATCAATTTTCCAGTGGCATTATTAGAGGGTGTTTGTTTATAGGGACATTTTGGTGTAGGGACTAAAAAAACTCCGTGTCAGTCCCATCTAAACCAAAGAGGAGGGACTTTTAGGGACTAAAAGTGGGCATTTGGGACTAAAGAAAGAAGACCCGAGGGAGTCTTTTTGGGACTTTTTCCAACAGTTGCCCTTGCCACGCATCGCACCTTGTCTCTATTAGTTCATTACTAGGGCTAACATGGTCTTTTAGCATGTCATTTAATAACCTCTAGTCCATGTTTAGTCCCTGGAACCAAGCAGGTAGGGACTAGGGAGTTTTTAACCAAACAGGGCCTTAGATTAACAACAGCTAATGAGTTGCACTAGACAGTGGACGCACCAGCACCATGTGCATCTACCGATGTACTGTGGTCATGCACAGTCTGTTGCAACAAAGAACAAGCAACCAAGGAGCATATTTGTGTTGGTCCCAGTTTTGTAATCTTTAGACGCCTTTCCCTATGTGAGCGCAGCAAATCTAGTCCTGCTCAAACTCTACAGCCTTGTCCCTTCCTTTCCTTTTTGAACTAGTACTTTCGCCCCTTCCTTTCCTCTTTGAACCACGTCCTAGATTTATGCGATACAACTTTCCCCACTACTTTCCCCCATTCCTTTCCTCTTTGAACCCTTATGGATAGGTTCCCAATGTCACGAAACCCGCAAGTTGATCACCTTAACATACATCAAGTGGCACGTGGTATCCCATTGTCACCACAGATATCCACGGCAAGACATACATCAAGTGTTCTCAAATCTTTAAAGACTCAATCCGATAAGATAACGCCAAAGGGGAAACTCAATTCGTTACAAGAGAGAAGAGGGGGACGAGAAACATAAGATCCAACTATAATAGCAAAGCTCGCGATACATCAAGATCGTATCATCTCAAGAACACGAGAGAGAGAGAGATCAAACACATAGCTACTGGTACATACCCTCAGCCTCGAGGGAGAACTACTCCCTCCTCGTCATGGAGAGCACCGGGAAGATGAAGATGGCCACCGGAGAGGGATTGCCCCCTCCAGCAGGGTGCCGGAACGGGTCTAGATTGGTTTTCGGTGGCTACGGAGGCTTCTGGCGGCGGAACTCCCGATCTATTATGCATTCTGGAAGTTTTAGGGTATATGGAGATATATAGGCAGAAGAAGCACGTCAGGGGAGCCACGGGGGGCCCACGAGGCAGGGGCGCGCCCCCACCCTCATGAGCAGCTCCCGTATCTTCTGACGTGGAGTCCAAGTCCATCAGGTGTGTTTCCTTCCAAAAATAACTTGTCCAGTTGATTTCTTTCCTGTTCGACTCCGTCTGATATTCCTTTTCTTCAAAACACTAAAATAGGCATAAAAATAGAAAATCTGGGCTGGGCCTCCGGTTAATAGGTTAGTCCCAAAAATAATATAAAAGTGGATAATAAAGCCCAATATTGCCTAAAACAGTAGATAATATAGCATGGAGCAAACAAAAATTATAGATACGTTGGAGACGTATCAAGCATCCCCAAGCTTAATTCATGCTCATCCTCGAGTATGTAAATGATAAAAAGATAATTTTTGATGTGGAATGCTAGTTGGCATAATTTTAATGTAATTCTTCCTACTTGTGATATGAATATTGTGATCCGAAAGATTCAAGACAAAAGTTCATTTTGACATAAAAATAATAATACTTCAAGCATACTATCTAGCAATTATGTCTTCTCAAAATAACATGGCCAAAGAAAGCTATCCCTACAAAATCATATAGTCTGGCTATGCTCCATCTTCACCACACAAAATATTTAAATCATGCACAACCCCGATGACAAGCCAAGCAATTGTTTCATACTTTTGATGTTCTCAAACTTTTTCAATCTTCATGCAATACATGAGTGTGAGCCATGGACATAGCACTATAGGTGGAATAGAATGGTGCTTGTGGAGAAGACAAAAAGGGAGAAGATGGTCTCACATCAACTAGGCGTATCAACGAGCTATGGAGATGCCCATCAATAGATACCAATGTGAGTGAGTAGGGATTGCCATGCAACGGATGCACTAGAGCTATAAATGTATGAAAGCTCAACAAAAGAAACTAGTGGGTGTGCATCCAACTTGCTTGCTCATGAAGACCTAGGGCATTTTGAGGAAGCCCATCATTGGAATATACAAGCCAAGTTCTATAATGAAAGATTCCCACTAGTATATGAAAATGACAACATAGGAGACTCTCTATCATGAAGATCATGGTGCTACTTTGAAGCACAAGTGTGGTAAAAGGATAGTAGCATTGTCCCTTTTTATTTTATTTTGCCTTTCTTTTTTTTATTTGGCCTTTCTTTTTTTATTTGGCCTTTCTCTTTTTTTGGGACAATGCTCTATTGAATGATAATCATCACACTTTTATTTATTTACAACTCAATGATACAACTCGATACTAGAACAAAGTATGACTCTATATGAATGCCTCCGGCGGTGTACCGGGATATGCAATGAATCAAGAGTGACAAGTATGAAAAATTATGAACGGTGGCTTTGCCACAAATACTATGTCAACTACATGATCATGCTAAGAAATATGACAATGATGAATGTGTCATGATAAACTGGATGGTGGAAAGTTACATGGCAATATATCTCGGAATGGCTATGGAAATGCCATAATAGGTAGGTATGGTGGCTGTTTTGAGGAAGGTATATGGTGGTTTTATGGTACCGGCGAAAGTTGCGCGGTACTAGAGAGGCTAGCAATGGTGGAAGGGTGAGAGTGCGTATAATCCATGGACTCAACATTAGTCATAAAGAAATCACATAATTATTGAAAAAATCTATTAGTTATGGAAATAAAGTACTACGCGCATGCTCCTAGGGGGATAGATTGGTAGGGAAAGACCATCGCTCGTCCCCGACCGCCACTCATAAGGAAGACAATCAATAAATAAATCATGCTCCGACTTCGTCACATAACGGTTCACCATACGTGCATGCTACGGGAATCACAAACTTTAACACGAGTATTTCTCAAATTCACATCTACTCAACTAGCATGACTCTAATATCACCATCTCCATATCTCAAAACAATTATCAAGTATCAAACTTCTCATTGTATTCAACACACTCATAAGAGAATTTTATTATTCTTGAGTACCTAGCATATTAGGATTTTAAGCAAATTACCATGCTATTTAAGACTCTCAAAATAATCTAAGTGAAGCAGGAGAGTTCATCTATTTCTTCAAAATAAAACTACCACCATGCTCGAAAAGGTATAAGTGAAGCACTAGAGCATCGACAAACTACTCCGAAAGATATAAGTGAAGATCAATGAGTAGTTGAATAATTATGCAACTATGTGAAGACTCTCTAACATTTAATAATTTCATATCTTGGTATTCTATGAAAATAGCAAGCAAAACAAAAATAAAATGACATTCTAAGAATAGCAAACATCATGTGAAGAAGCAAAAACTTAGGATCAATCAATACTAACCGATAGTTGTTGAAGAAGAAAGGTGGGATGCCAGCCGGGGCATCCCCAAGCTTAGATGCTTGAGACTTCTTGAAATATTATCTTGGGATGCCTTGGGCATCCCCAAGCTTGAGCTTTTGTGTCTCCTTAATTCCTCTCATATCACGGTCTCCCTAAATCTCAAAAGCTTCATCCACACAAAACTCAACAAGGACTCGTGAGATAAGTTAGTATAAACCATTGCAAAAACCTTATCATACTCTACTGTAGCAAACCACTAAAATTATTATTCAACATTGCATAATAAATTCCTCTTCATATTTAATAGTCCTATCCTCAAATAGAATCATTAAAGAAGCAAACATATGCAAACAATGCAAACATAACAGCAATCTGCCTAAACAGGACAGTCTGTAAAGAATGCTGCAACATCCATACTTCCCTAGCTCCAAAAATTATGAAAGAAAATTCACACTGTAGTAAATTTATCAGATCTTAATATGCAAAAGGTTTCAACATTTTATCACATTCTGAATTTTCTAGGGAATTATTGTAACAGCGGTAAACTTTCTGTTTTCAAGCAGCAACATGTATACTTGTAACATAGGCATAGTAAAGGCTATCAATGCCACTTTTATTGAAATAAAAGATGCAAAACATTATTCTAAATAATAGAAAGCAAATCCTAACAAAATAAATTGACGCTCCAAGCAAAACACATATCATGTGGTGTATAAAAATATAGCTCCAAGTAAAGTTACCGATGAACGAAGACGAAAGAGGGGATGCCTTCCGGGGCATCCTCAAGCTTAGGCTCTTGGCTATCCTTGAATATTACCTTGGGGTGCCTTGGGCATCCCCAAGCTTAGGCTCTTACCACTCCTTGTACCATAGTCCATCGAATCCTTACCCAAAACTAGAAAACTTCACAACACAAAACTTAACAGAAAACTCGTAAGCTCCGCTAGTACAAGAAAATAAATCACCACTTCAAGGTACTGTAATGAACTAATTCTTCATTTATATTGGTGTTAAACCTACTGTATTCCAACTTCTCTATGGTTTATAAACTATTTTACTAGCCATAGATTCATCAAAATAAGTAAACAACACATGAAAAACAGAATCTGTCAAAAACAGAACAGTCTGTAGTAATCTGAATCAAACGTATACTTATGGAACTCATAAAATTCTCAAATAAATTGCTGGACCTGAGGAATTTATATATCAATAATCTGCAAAAATAATGAACTAAATAGAACTCTTCAAATAAAACTGACAGCATTTCTCGTGAGCGCTAAAGTTTCTGTTTTTTTACAGCAAGTTCAACAAGACTTTCCCCAAGTCTTCCCAACGGTTCTACTTGGCACAAACACTAATTAAACACAAAAAACACAACCAAAACAGGGGCTAAATAATTTATTTATTACTAAGCAGGATAAAAAAAGGAAGGAATAAAAATAAAATTGGGTTGCCTCCCAACAAGCGCTATCGTTTAACGCCCCTAACTAGGCATAAAAGCGAGGATAGATCTAGGTATTGCCATCTTTGGTAGGCAATTCTTCGATTAAGCATATGTTTCCCTTAGGAATTTATTTCTTTCTAGTGATTATTAAACTTTTAGGCACAAGATCAAAAAATTCATGTGTAGCAAATGGTTCCTTAATGATATCAAAAAGATTGGGATGAATGCTTATAGATTTAAGATCCGCAGTTTCCTTAGATGATTCACCCTTATTTTTAGGAACATACATAAGCTTGGCAATTTTAGTAGGAGGACTTGGAGTATTCTTTATGGAAGAAAAAGAGGTTCCCAAATTTAGCATAGCATTATAAGAATCAAAAGTATGGCTACCCAAGAAGTTCCCTCCGGTAATGGTATCGAGGATATATCTATACCAAGGATTAATACCTACATAAAAATTGCGGAGAAGAACTAAGGTAGATTGCTTCCTGTTAGATCTATTTTGAGCATTCCAAATTCTATACCAAGCATATTTTAAATTTTATCCTTCCCTTTGTTTAAAATTTAGAACTTCACTCTCTGGAGACAACGGAGAAGATATGAGACTAGTCATGATGACAAGCAAACAAACTAGGACACAAGCAAACAAGAGCAAGCGGGCAAAAGAGGCAAATAGAGAGGGAGGATAGAGAGAGATGGCGAATAAAACGGCAAGGGTGAATTGGGGGAGAGGAATACGAGAGGCAAATGGCAAATAATGTAACGCGAGAGATAGGGATTGTGATGGGTACTTGGTATGTTGACTTTTTGCGTAGACTCCCCGACAACGGCGCCAGAAAAGAGCTTGATGTCTACTACACAACCTTCTTCTTGTAGACGTTGTTGGGCCTCCAAGTGCAGAGGTTTGTAGGACAATATCAAATTTCCCTCAAGTGGATGACCTAAGGTTTATCAATCCGTAGGAGGCGTAGGATGAAGATGGTCTCTCTCAAGCAACCCTGCAACCAAATAACAAAGAGTCTCTTGTGTCCCCAGCACACCCAATACAATGGTAAATTGTATAGGTGCACTAGTTCAGCGAAGAGATGGTGATACAAGTGGTATATGGATGGTAGATAATGGTTTTTGTAATCTGAAAATATAAAAACAGCAAGGTAACTAATGATAAAAGTGATCGTAAACGGTATTGCAATGCTAGGAAACAAGGCCTAGGGTTCATACTTTCACTAGTGTAATTTCCCTCAACAATACTAACATAATTGGATCACATAACTATCCCTCAACATGCAACAAAGAGTCACTCCAAAGTCACTAATAGCGGAGAACAAACGAAGAGATTATGGTAGGGTACGAAACCACCTCAAAGTTATTCTTTCAATCAATCCATTGCGCTATTCCTATAAGTGTCACAAACAGCCCTAGAGTTCATACTAGAATAACACCTTAAGACACAAATCAACCAAACCCCTAATGTCACCTAGATACTCCAATGTCACCTCAAGTATCCGTGGGTATGATTATACGATATGCATCACACAATCTCTGATTCATCTATTCAACCAACACATAGAACCTCAAAGAGTGACCCAAAGTTTCTACCGAAGAATCACGACGAAAACGTGTGCCAACCCCTATGCATAGGTTCCCAATGTCACGAAACCCGCAAGTTGATCACCTTAACATACATCAAGTGGCACATGGTATCCCATTGTCACCACAGATATCCACGGCAAGACATACATCAAGTGTTCTCAAATCTTTAAAGACTCAATCCAATAAGATAACTCCAAAGGGGAAACTCAATTCATTACAAGAGAGAAGAGGGGGAGGAGAAACATAAGATCCAACTATAATAGCAAAGCTCACGATACATCAAGATCGTATCATCTCAAGAACACGAGAGAGAGAGAGAGAGAGATCAAACACATAGCTATTGGTACATACCCTCAGCCCCGAGGGAGAACTACTCCATCCTCGTCATGGAGAGCACTGGGATGATGAAGATGGCCACCGGAGAGGGATTGCCCCTCCGGCAGGGTGCCGGAACGGGTCTAGATTGGTTTTCGGTGGCTACGGAGGCTTCTGGCGGTGGAACTCCCGATCTATTATGCGTTCTTGAAGTTTTAGGGTATATGGAGATATATAGGCAGAAGAAGCACGTCAGGGGAGCCACAGGGGCCCCACGAGGCAGGGGCGTGCCCTAGGGGGGCGCACCCCCCACCCTCGTGAGCAGCTCCCGTTTCTTCTGACGTGGGGTCCAAGTCCATTAGGTGTGTTTCCTTCCAAAAATAAATTCTCCAGTTGATTTTGTTCCGTTCCGACTCCGACTGATATTCCTTTTCTTCAAAACACTGAAATAGGCATAAAACAACAAATCTGGGTCGGGCCTCCGGTTAATAGGTTAGTCCCAAAAAATAATATAAAAGTGGATAATAAAGCCCAATATTGCATAAAACAGTTGATAATATAGCATGGAGCAATCAAAAATTATAGATACGTTGGAGACGTATCACACAACATATGAATGCACACTGCAGAATCATGTGAAAGAAGGCTAGTACTGACCTCTCATGATGCGGAATTCAAACAACTCACAAGAAGAAGATCTGAACCAAATTCACCTTAACGGATAGGAAGTAAGATATCCTCTTGTGCAGTTCCACTAAGATCATGCAATCAAGCAACGTTGTCGGTGTGACATTTTGGTTGAACTGCACAAAACACTCTTAAAACAAAAGTGTTTTGTGCAGTGCAACAAAAGGTCACAATGGCAACGAGGTGAAGCAGATAACCCTGTTTACACAGAGGTGCAAAGGAAACAATTAGTGGTCAATAATGGTGGATGACACAGAAGCCAACAAAAAGAAGCATCTACCTTATCTAAATGGGAAAGAAAGCAAGACAGTAGCATTTCTCAAACGGTGACATTGATTAATATTAACATAGAGATTATATTAACAATAAAATTCGTTAAACATGTAATTTGCTTTTAACTGTGGCATCGCATCAATTTTCCAGTGGCATTATTAGAGGGTGTTTATTTACAAGGACATTTTGGTGTAGGGACTAAAAAAACACCATGTCGGTCCCATCTAAACCAAAGAGGAGGGACTTTTAGGGACTAAAAGTGGGCATTTGGGACTAAACAAAGAAGACCCCGAGGGAGTCTTTTTGGGACTTTTTCCAACAGTTGCCCCTGCCACGCATCGCACCTTGTCTCTATTAGTTCATTACTAGGGGTAACATGGTCTTTTAGCATGTCATTTAATAACCTCTAGTCCATATTTAGTCCCTGGAACCCAGCAGGTAGGGACTAGGGAGTTTTTAACCAAACAGGGCCTTAGATTAACAACAGCTAATGAGTTGCACCAGACAGTGGACGCACCAACACCATGTGCATATACCGATGTACTGTGGTCATGCACAGTCTGTTGCAACAAAGAACAAGCAACCAAGGAGCATATTTGTGTTGGTCCCAGTTTTGTTATCTTTAGATGCCTTTCCCTATGTGAGCGCAGCAAATCTAGTCCTGCTCAAACTCTACAGCCTTGTCCCTTCCTTTCCTTTTTGAACTAGTACTTTCGCCCCTTCCTTTCCTCTTTGAACAACGTCCTAGATTTATGCGATACAACTTTCCCCACTACTTTCCCCCATTCCTTTCCTCTTTGAACCACGTCCTAGATTAATGCTATACAACTTTCCCCCTTCATTTCCTCTTTGAACCATGTCCTAGATTCATGCTATATACAACTTTTCCCACTACTTTCCCCCACTCCTTTCATCTTTGGACCACGTCCTAGATTCATGGTATACATGCAGCTAGAGCAATGCATGTGGAGTAAGTAAATTATACCTTAAGGTTCTTGGGGCATGGTTCGGTGGGCGACGAGACGGCGGCGAAGAAGAAGGTGTCGGAGGCCCTCCCGCGCTGCCGCTGGGTGGAAAGTGAACAGCTGCGCCGGTAGTCCCTCACCGACGGCGACAGTGTTAAGCCTCTTTCCCTTCCCGACGGACGTATCCTGTCGTCTCTTTGAGCAGCAGTGAGGGGAGAGAGAGGCCAACGAAGTCTTGTTTAGATCTGGAGAGGGCGAGAGAGTGTGAAGAGAGCAACTGCAAGCGCTGAGGCTCCAGCGGGAGAGGGCGAGAGAGTGAGCGAACAGGCTAACCAGCCACACAACCCTTCCGTTGTGTTCAACGAGAGGGAAATAACCTTTTACACATTCCTGCATTCGTGTGACAAGCATGTCGAGTTTTTGTGTGTGTGTGTGGGAGTCATTGGGATTTCAATCATAATCGTGTCATGTGGCTTTGGTGGTAAGACTATCCACAGTGGTGCAGAAATAATGCAGCCTTAGTCACCTTACCTCTCTCCACGTAGTACGTTGGGTCCCACCAGTCAGAGGGTGAAACAAACAAATTAATAAGAAAAATTAAAAGCGCCAGCGGTGTATCTTACCTCACACATCTCGCTACTGCTCGGAAACACTGTCCAATTGATCCCTCTGTTTGCTCACGTACCATTTTAAGTGAATCCTTATTATAACATGCACAAAAATTTTGGCCACTTGTATTCAACTTAAGTCAGTGTGCCACCGTATCTCGTATACTTACTACTCCCTCTGTCTAGGTGTAATAAGTCACGTTAGAAGGTGCAACGGGACCAAGGTGCGTGCGTGTGCGTGCGTGCGTGCGTGCGTGTATGTAACACCATGTGTGTGTTAGAGAGAGCGACAGATCGACCTACTCCTACAGAGAGATGTTGTGTAGTGTACGATTTTAGCCGCGAGAGCCGGTGCATTCTCTCGTTTCCGGGCGTGTCCGGTAGGGACATGCAGACAGCTGCCACGCCTGCTCCTGACCAGCCTGGCCCACCCAAAGCCCCTCCATCGCCTGCGCGTGCTTCCCGCCCGAAATGGTCAGCGCCGCTCCAAAGAATCGGTGCCTCATTCATGCCCGGGCAGAGCGGACGCGACCTCTCACTGGCGCAAGAGTGATGGTTGCTTCGTCCGTCCAACTTACTGCTGGGTCTATGTGATTTGACGGCTCATTGGTCTTTATTACTGAGGTGGTAGGACTGCTGGATGTCCCACGCTTTCGGCGAAAGGAGGTATACTACTAGTACTACTAGATTACAATTTTCTCCATTCTTACAGCGGAGGCGTGCAAGAGCAGTGAAAACACGCAGGCTCAATGATTACATGGCCCACCTCACACTACTATCACCGTGCGACACCTAACTCTTTACATAGTACTCCCTCTGTTCCTAAATATTACTAGATGAGTCCCCACGCGTTGGCGCGGAACATCGGTATATCTCTCTGCGCAAAATTATCGATTTCATAGAACAAAAAAAACTTTATAACCGCATGAGAAATGTGGTAGCCAAACTAAATAAACTCCCATCATCATTTAGATCATCCCACGTAAGGAAAAAAGATCAGCCAACTCCTGAACTCCTACTGCATAATGGGATTATATTTTTCTTTTTGACATGTTAATGGGACTTAAAAGCTCACTTACATGCATGCTACCGGTGCATGCTTGCATGCAGACATGTTGATGTGATTTAAAACCCACTCACATGCATGTAAGGATGGCAATGGGTCGGGTTTGGATCGGGTTGACCAATCTCAAATCCATATCCATGTCCATGAAGACAGTCTTTGCCCGCCCATGAAAAAAATCCATGGGTGAAAAATTGTGTCCATGTCCAAATCCGATGGATATCCATACCCATTGGATATCCATTGGGTCCTCTCGAGACATATAAATAAGACATAACACAATATTAACATAAACTCTTCCATTCTTCACCTCGTGGTAGGCTAGGCTTCACTTATGGTAAATCAACATCCACTAACAACCTAAGATCATTTAGTATTTTTCTAACAGAAGAGAATGACGAGCCATTTAAGGAGGAGGTAAAAATAAGGGAAGGGGTATTGGATTATGTTACAGAGGGGATTGAATGTCAACTAAAAAAAGTTACGATGGAGATTGTGTAATTTCTTATGCATGTTTTAGATAAAAAAAGTGTAAAATTGTTGTGGGACATATGACCGTGGGGCAAGGATAGCAGATTTTCCCCCATTAAGTCATACTATCGGGTCGGGTTTGGGTATATCCATGGGTACAAGATTATATCCATGCCCTATCCACGAACAATCGGGTCGGGTTTGGGCGCCGCCCATGGACACAAAAGCATATCCAAATCCTATCCATTCGGGTCGGATATCCATGGATATCCATGTCCATGGATAAAATTGCCATCCTTACATGCATGTGGCACAGTATTTCTACATGCTTGCATGTGGCTTAGTGCGGAGCCTCTCAACGTCAAGATCAGACGGCTATTATGGACTGATTTACTTCATCTAACGGCTACATCAATTTTGATGACGTGTCTCAAGGAGAGGATAGAGAATTCCTAGTAGTGGGGGCTAGCTATTAATAGTAGATATAAGTCTTTGTAGAGATTCCACTACATACGGAATAAAATGAATGAATCTACACTTAAAATGCATCTATACACATCCGCATGTGGTTCATGGTGAAATCTCTACAAAGACTTATATTTAGGAACGGAGGAAGTACTAGTATAGTACGTACTGTAATTTATCAGCGAGATAAATTTGTACAATGCTATGAAGCTTCCAGCTTCTGTTACATGTATCTTGCGTCCAAGGTTGCCCGTTGCAACATTTCATCAAATAGAAAGGAGACTAACATGCATGCTATTGCATCTCAATGATTGACAGATCATAGCAAATATGTACTCCCTCCGTTCCAAAATAAGTTTCTCAACTTTGTGCAAACTTTAGTAAAAATTTGTACTACTACTGAAGTTGACACTTATTTTGGAACAGAGGGAGCTAAAGAAAAAATGGTCCATGCAATCCCTAGCCCTTGAACCGTGAACCCTGACCAGGCTTCAATTTGCTGGCAACGTTCGAGATTCCTAATAAATGAAGTTTGCAACCTTTTGACCATCGGATCATTTTGTGCAGTTTCACCAAAATCGAGATGAGCATCCCTGTGGCAAAGAAATTGAACAAGCGTGATTAGAATAAGATTACTGGGATTAGTTGATGAGACATAAACTCATCACAAATACAGTACGTAGAAGCCAGTAGAGGTATGTGCGGGGCAAAGAAGTAGAGAAATATCCACAGGGAGTGATGTGGGCAGCTGGAGCAGTGGTGCAAGCCGGCTGTAAAGGGAGTTGTACCTGAGGGACGTAGCTCAACCTTGAGGAGGGCGGTGGGAGGCGGCAACTGCCCACGTCGCGGCAGTGAGCAAGGGACGAAGGCAACCTCACCGGCTTTGAGAGAGAGAACGGTGGGGACCCCTGATCGGGACGTGCCAACAGTGGGTTTTTGCCGTCGGCGATGGCCACCGCATCTACACTAAGCATCCACCCCTTCCCCAAGCGGACGTGATCCGCTGGGATGTTAGAGATGTGGCCACAGTCGTTTTGTGCGAGAGAGTGTGAAGAGAGCAACCCCAGCAAGCAACCGTGTAGGCTGGCCCGTCCTGACTATGTACTCCTTTTCTCTCCATATGAACCTATCATATTGCGTACGTGCCATTGAAGAAAAAAACTTTATGTATAAATGACGCGGCACCTACTACTCGTTCTCGTATAACCTTGCGCTTGGCATCTCCAAAATATTGACCTTGCGATTGGCTCTTTGCCTCTTCGGGAAGTCGAGCAATAATGGTAGTGCAGTATATATCATTCTGGCTATATGAGACCGAATGAATTGCTGCACGTCCACCACGTGGGCGAGGGTCGAGGGGCAAGGGAGAGTGCTACATACGGAGCAAAATGAGTGAATCTACACTCTAAAATACATCTATGTACATCAGTGTTTGGAGTATGTACTAGCAATTCATATTGAAATCTACTAAGGGACATATATATTCCAAACAATATGATATAATCTCTATAACCAAGGTAGTAGGGACGAGGAGTAAATGGAGGGAGTAGTAATTTTTTCTCCTCGTCCTGCGAGCCACCGCGCGCATGGGCGAGGGAGCGGGCGTAAGGCGTAGTAAGCAAGCTTCACCTCATCCTGCGAGCCACCGCGCCCATGGGTGGGGGAGACGGCGTACTAAGCAAGCTTCTCCTCATTCTGCAAGTTGACGGGACACATCAAAAGTACTCCAGTGTATAGAGCCTTGCCTCTAAGGTAGGCCCCACATGGTTTGCCTCTTTTTTTAACATAACACGTCAAGTCGCAATTTGTTTGTTCACCTGTGGTAGACGATCCTCCCTCCACCAAGTGGACAACCAGTACACATGCCAAATTACCACATGGGCTGCCTTTTTCATACAGAAATGAGCTCCACCGTGTACCCGCGCGGGTGTGGTTGGGAAAGAGACGGGAGTACGTGCGCCGTGCATGCACCTCTTCTCTTCGTGCACGTTCCCCACCTATGTGGGTGTGTGTGAGAGATACAAACCGCGTTCGTGAGTGTTTTTTGTTTTGGGGTGGGGGTGGGGGTTGATTTCGTGAATTATTTGTGGGAATATGTGTCGATGACATCTCAAACAAAATTTTGCATGCAATGTGTGTGAAATGGAGGCCTATCCATATCATACATAGAGGGTCGGGCAATCCACGAGAAGAGAGGGAGGGGTCATAGCTATCAATAGATTCGAAGAGAGGATCAAGTGGGTGGGTGCGAGGTCGATGAAGAGAGCCATCGAAATTGTGTGTGTGTGTACAAGTCAAAGATATAGGGCGACTGGCCTACCGGAATGTTAGAGGGCACACGTCAAGTTTGTGTGTGGCAGGGAGACATGACTAGAGCGCTCGATGTATCCATGTGTGTGGGGGGGAGGGGTGGTGGGAGGGGTAGGCAGATGCCTAACTATAGAGGTAGAACGACTCGTATATGTGTTGAGAAGGAGAGACCCAGCTATGTCTTGAGGGAGATCGGTCGACATCCATACATAACTGAAGGACGGGAAATATGATGGGAGAGAGATAGAGGAGAGAGAGAGGGAGGGAGAGGGGTAGAGTGCTGGATGGGTGATGGAGTTGCTTCTCGAAGATGGTGGGAGAGGCCTACTAGACAAACTGAGGGTGGAACTGCAATGTTATTAATAAGAGTGGGGATGTGTTTCTGTGTGTGCCTGTGCGTGATAGATCTGTCGGGACGCATCCATGGATGATGAAGGGGAACCATGTGTTTGGTAAGCAGACCTAACTAGATCGGTATATCAATTGTTGTTTGTCGGAGGAAGGGAGAGACACAACTAATGAGGTAGGTTGATTGACGTGTGGGTAAAAATGAGTTATAAGGACCTAGCTAGCTATATGTATAGCGAGAGATCGGTCGGTGTACGTCCATTTGTTAGAGGCTAATAAGGCCTAGCGAGACGGATAGACAGAGAGAATGGAGCTAGGAGGTGGTGCGAGAGGCCCAACTACTAGCTAGATAGGGGGAGGAGTGTGCGGTTGTGAGAGAGCGATGAAAAGAGGGGCGAGAGTTTACACGTGTGTCTAACCGTATGAGAGACACGAGGCAAGGACACATAAAGGAGGAGATTGAAGGTGTGTTTGTATGTTGTAGGCAGGCATCGCTGGAGAGGTTTATCGATCGGTGTGTGTCGGAAAGGAGTTGTGGAGACTCTGGGAGAACGACCTAAAGAAAAAAATGAATGTGCCCGATGGATAGAATAACGAGGGAGGGGGAGGGCAAGGAGGGCGTGTGCATGCACGAGAGAAAGTTAGTGGTAGCTACAAAGGTTAGAGGATTGCGTGGGTGTAAGAGACTAACAAAGATCATAATTTGATATGAAAGCAGATTCATATATTTGAATAGGATATCATAGTGTTTTAAACATTGCATGCATGAATATAGCGGTGATACAGGTGTTGTGCACATGTTATACCATAATGTTATAATGCATGGTGTTTGCAACTCACAGCTAAATGCCGAACAATCTAAACCATAGTATACATCAAACAATCTCACATTTTATTTGAATTTGTGACAATGTGTGGCGTTTGCAGCTTACAACTAAATATCGAACAATCTAAACAATACTATATATCGAACATTCTCACATTTTATTTGAATTTGTGGTAATGGGTGGTGTTTGCAACTCACATCTAAATACTTGTAGGCGTATGGGGCGGGGCACCATACATAATGTGATAAACACATTATACATATGAGACATGGTTTATATTATGAAGATCTAGCTAGAGCTAGAAATGTAATGTGATTTGAAATCAAAATAAAGTGGATTCAAAAAATCTAGTTCGAGTTCAAATAGTACACATAGTTCATATGTAACTCGAGACTAATCATGTGGTGTGCTGTGAAGATAATACACAAACGATGGTTTAACTTGACAATAATGATGATTGTAGATCTTATTAAAACAGAGAAACGAATTCAAATGCTTTGACTTCACAACAATCATTACTGTAGATCTTATTCAAATAGATAAACGAATTCAAATTTAGTTCATATTGAAGCGGTAGTATATACGTTTGGAATGCACTAAAACGTTCATTTGAGTAGTAGGTTGCATGCATTATACACGTAGCGAAATATTTTAATTGAACATAACATGAATTCAAAGTTTTGAATGACATTTTTAGGGCGCATTGATTTGGTACAGTACACGTTAGGCTTGTCCGGAAATTTCAACCCGCGCCTTGTTAGCCCGAAATATTTAAGATATATCTTTGTCTCGTTGTGCTCCGACAACTCCCTCCATCTCAACCCGCGCCTTGCTATTCCGAAATTACAACGCGCGCGAAAACTCCCACCTCCTGTGAAATCCCGACACGCGAAATGCCCGTGGTACCCCTGAACCAAAAGAACCGCCTCAAATCGGTGGGGGTACTTTCGTAACTTACCCCACATTTCGGACAAGCGCGTCTCTAAGCCATGGTTCCCCACTGCCATCCCATCCGCCCACCCATTCGTACACCGAGGCCGCGAAAACCCGCGACGAAACCCCACACCCTGCTCCGTCCGCCACCCAGCCGGAGCCTCTTCCCCGACGATGTCGTCCACAGCAACACCTCGACGTCCCTCATCCATCGTACCGGATGAGGATCCGTCGTCGATCTCATCGTCTCGCCGGTTCAGCCACACCGTCCTCCACCTCCAAGGAGCTGCCCCGACGTTCCCCTCGTCTTTCGCGCCACCTCCATTCCCACACCGCTGTCTTCACCTGCACCACCGTAAGAGCATCATCATCACCGTTTCCTCGGATGAAGCTGCGGCCTAATCGACGCCACCAAAGAGCTTGTACACTAATTGCCGCATTTTCTTCTTGACTCGATCTCACGGTGCTACCGGCGCTCGGTCCCGAGCCGACACGGCGCGGCGCCATCCACGGCAGCGTCGCTGGCCTCTTCCTCCACGACGTCGCTCCCTCGGCGGCGACGTCCACATCAGTAGGACCTACTGCTGCTTTAGCTCTCGCTCGCGCTGCTGCTCTGCTCTTGCTCTCGGTCCCCTGCCTGGTCTGCTCTTGCTATTGCTCTTGCTCGCGCTGCTGCTCTCGCTCTTGCTCTTGCTTGCGATGCTGCTCCGATTTAGCTACACTTCACTCTGATGCCGCTGGGGTGAAGGAAGAACCAGCCGCAGCGGGGAGGGGGGCTCACCGGAGAGGTACCCTACTATCTATCTTAGGGTTCAGGATGGGGGCGGTGGTCGCCGGCGGTGGCGGGGCGGTGGCGTGGGGATCGCCGGAGAAAAAGCTCGGCACGGGGGCTCCTAGAGGGATGGCCGGGGCGGCGGCGGACCGGCGGTGGGGAGTGTTTTTGGGGCGGGCGGGGCGGCGCACCGCGGGCGGCTGCTATTTGGCCGGCTCAGGGGGTGGAGGTTGAAGATGAACTGCAGGCCCTTGATTTGGTATCCAACGGCTGCAAAATCGACTGACCAGAGATGAAAAAGTCAGTCGACCGACGTGTAGCCTCACCTTGCTAGTGCGTCCAGTTTCGACAGCAAAATTCAGTTTCGATAGTTAAGTTCGGTTTCGACAGTTAAGTTCAGTTTCGACAGTTAAATTCAGTTTCGACAGTTAAGTTCAGAGATGAGCGGCTGATGTATTTTACATCTAGCACTTTGTGGTTATGTATTTTACGTCATGTATTGGAGATGCTATTAGAATTCCACTCAGGTTAACGTTGTTCGTTGTCTCTCTTGTCCTGCTTCAGCCTCGGCGTCGTACAACTCACCGGAGCTGCTCCAACGACGAAACCCTCCATCACAGCGGAGCAGTACCTCGGGCTCCATCTCCAGACGCCTAAGATCTTCTTCCCCTCCTCCGACAGCCAAGTCAGCCGGAGCATCCTCACCGGCCAACCCAATCACCCTGAGATCGACATGGCTTCGCCAAAGAGGTTGTACACTTGTTGCATCTCTTTTTTACTCTACATGTTATATATATTGTCCACTGAGCACACGGATTTGTTCCTTTAGTGTCTCCTTGAAAGAAAAAATGTAGGAATTTTAATTTTCACTTGTCCTCCTTTTCAAATTCCTATCCATGAAGCACAAGACTAAGAGATAGTAGCATAATAGCATTATAACTGTACATTTTCTTGTGATTTGACTTAATCTCACCATGCTTCTTTGCATCCTGTGATCTTCCAATTGTTGTGAATCAAACACCCAGATTGGCAGAAATCTTGTGTTTTTAAATTCTCTGTTTTGCATGTGCATTCCTATCCTATTCCTGTCTATTTCCTATCCCTGCATTGTTGTAATCCTCCAATTCAAACGAGCCCTTACAGAATTACTTTTCTTACAAATAGTTGTCAAAGAAAACCTTGCATGGTTTGTCCCGCTCCTGCTGCGCCGTCGTCCACCCCAGCTCAGCTGCTCCAATGACAGAAGGGTCCAGCACAGCAGGGATCCGGCCTCCAGACTGTCTTTCGCCGCCTCAGATCTTCTTCCCCACCGCTGGCAGCCATGAAAACTGCACTACCATCATCAACCGAGCAGATGACCTCGAGGACTACACGGGTCCGCAAGAGAGGACGCACTCTTTCGTGTCTGCTTACGTTATGCATCGCTTAATATTATATGCTACTTTATCGTCCCGTTCACCGATTAGACTCTGAGTCAGCTCCAAACTAATGGTCAAACTTGAGTTTTTAAATGGTTGTGGGGTACATATCGGGGCCGCTATCAATAGTATCTATCTATTATCTGGTTAATCTCCGGTGTCTACTATGAGTTTCATGTTGGGTGGGAAACAAATAGTAAAGAAGCCATTATCTGTATTTTTTAACTAAAGCCATTATATGCCTGCTATTATTGGTTTTGGGTCTATCCACAGGTTGCTACCATCACTCTGGATTTCTGCATGCACTCCTTACATAATCTCACTATGTTTTATTCCTATGCATGATAGTTATTGTAAACAATGGAACTGAACATGTAGAGCAAAAGAGACGAGCCTTGTGTGGCAATAAAATTTCATGCAGACGCCGCTCCATGGTAGGCACAAAGGCAGCCCCCCTCCATGCATTTCGGATTGTAATCGAGAGGAAGATATCTGTTCTAAGGGGGATTCAGAAGGAGAAGACAACTCCTATTTACCCCCTGAGGTCTTCGCTCTAACTTGGCATGCTGATGTTGGTTATATCATGCATATGGTGTCTTGCATTGTTTACTTTATACATCAAATATGTCATCTACTTAGTTTACACATCCTTTGTGCGAATGCCATCTCTTTAGTTTATTCATCGTTTATGTGAATTTTGCAATGCCATCCTGCTTAGCCAGTCATCTTATATGTAAATTATAACAGGCCATCCTTTTTTTCGTTACATATTACATTTATCAACAATGTTATTACATTCAACTGCTCTTCATGTGCATCAGCCATTTGACATGGTGATGGCAAATTCTGGAGTGAAAACAAGGTCTTCAGAGCAGACTATGATATGTGACGAAGCGCATATCTCGTTGGTTACGGATAGCTCCTCAGAGGAGGATTCAAAGAAAGATGACCAGTCCTATTCCCCCCCCCCCACGAGGTGTATGCTCTAACTTGGCAGGGTTATGTTGCTCATATCGTGTGTATGGTGCCTCGCACTGCTATGTTATTTGATTAGTTTAGACATGCTTTGTGTGAATGCCACCTGTTCAGTGTCTAATTACCATATATGTGAATTATGCATTGCCATCTTGTTGCAAGACATTATATATGTGAATTATACAATGCTATCTTGTTGCAAAGGCATTATATATGTGAATTATGCAATGCCATGCTGTTTAGCCAATCATCATGTATGTGAATTATATCATGCTATCATTTTTTTGTATTACGTGTTCCATTTGGCGACAACGTTTGTATATTCAACTACTCTTCCTGTGCATCAGCCATTTGAAGCGGTGATGGAAGTATCTGGAGTGAAAACAAGGTATTCAGAGCAGACAATGCTACCTGCTGAAGCAGACGTCTTGCTGGTTACGGAGAGCTCCTCAGAGGAGGATTCAGAGACTGATGACCAGTCCTATTTCCCCCCTGAGGTCTATGCTCAAACTTGGCAGGGTTATATTACCCATGTCATGCATGTTGTCTTGCATTGCTTAGTTTTTACATCATATATGGATTGCCATCTGCTTACTTGCTTACTATATAAATCATATATTTGAATTATATCATGCCATCATGTTTACATAGTGCATACACATCATCTGTCTGAATTATGGCATGGCAACCCATTTAATAAAGACATCATATAGTTATATCATCTCATCCTGTTTAGTGTTTATAGGCATCATATTTTGAATTATGGCATTCTATCCGTGAATGTATGTGAATTATGGCGTGCCAACCTATTTAATAAACACATTATATAGTTATTTCATGTCATCTTGTTTACATAGTCTCATATTTTGAACTATGTCTTTCCATCTTTTTTAGTTAGCCATCATAATGTGAAATTGTGTCATGCTATCCTATTTAGTTAGCCATCATATATGTGAAATTGTGTCATGCTATCCTGTTTGGTTAGACAACATAAATATGAATTGTTTCATGCCCTCTTTTATTCCCCACTATCCATTGCACCTGTCTATCATACAATGTCTATACTTTCAATTACTTTTCTTGCTTATCAGCCATTTGAATTGGAGAGCGTGATGGCAGTATCTAAGGGAGTAACAACACGGTCTTTAGAAAAGATAGTGCTACCAGTTGATGCAGATAGAACCACGGTTGTACTTGCCTGTAACGCCCCGAGACCGATGTGCCAGGTGTCCTCCAGTTATTTGCTGTTGTTGCCTTGTCATTGGTTGCGTGTCATGCATTGCATATCATGTCATCATGTGCATTTCATTTGCATACATGTTCGTCTCATGCATCCGAGCATTTTCCCCATTGTCCGTTTTGCATTCCGGCGTTCCTATCTCCTCCGGTGGTCCTTTCTACCTTCGTTTCGTGTGTGGGGGTTAAACATTTCCGGATTGGACCGAGACTTGCCAAGTGGCCTTGGTTCACTACCGGTACACCGCCTGTCAAGTTTCGTACCATTTGGACTTCGTTTGATACTCCAACGGTTAACCGAGGGACCGAGAAGGCCTCTTGTGTGTTGCAGCCCAACACCCTTCCAATTTGGCCCAAAACCCACCTAAACCTCCTCCATCATCTAGAGCGTTCGATCATGATCGCGTGGCCGAAAACCGCACCTCATTTGGACTCTCCTAGCTTCCTCTACCTATATAAACACCCCCCCCTCCGAAATTCGCGGTGCAAACCCTAGATTCCTCCCTCTCCTCGCGCGCCGGACAAAAACCTCGCCGGCGGACGTGTCCGTTTCAGCCTCCGCCGTCGCCCGCGCCCAATCAGAGCGCGCCACTTGGTGCCCCGCCGCCCGCGCCTCTCACCGGCCCGCTCGGACCAAGGCCGCCCCCCTCCTCCACGCGTCCGGGCCGCGCGCCGCCCGCAGCGCCCGGCGCCGCCCGCCTCTTCCTCTGCGCCGGCTCGCCGCCGACTAGCGTGCCTCGCCGCCGCCGCCATATTCGCCGGCAACCTGCCCGCTGCCTCGGTCGCCGGACCACCCCGCGCCGCCGCCTCGCCACGGTGTTTCCCCGCCACCTCGTCGCCAGCGTAGCACCGCCTGACGCCATCGGTGCGCCGCTCGCCGTGCCTCTCCACCAGAGCCGTCGCCGGCCATCGCCGGAGTTCGCGCCACCTCGCCGGAGTTCGGTTCGGCCAGATCGGGACCGGGGTGGACCAGATCCACCAACCCCGCCATCCAAACGCCTCCCCGCGTCCCGGATCTCGCCATCCCGCACCACCTCGTCCACCCGTTGACTTTTCCGGAGGTATAATTTCTACTAAGTCCCCGAAATTCCCAGATTCATATGCCCATGTTCATCATGTCGTAACTCCGCATCCATAACTCCGATTTGAGCATATAGCATATCAAAATGTTCGTCTCAGAGAGCACATCATTTCATCTCATTGCATCATTTTCATTTGAGCTCATCTTGATGCCCTAAATGCTGTTGGAAGATAGCTATTTGAGATAATTGTCAGATCTGCTGCACCAAATAGCTATTTGTCATTTTTTCCATGATTAATGTGTGCATGACATGCTCATGAGCCCTACATGTGTTTTGTTATATGCCATGCCATCTTTCCAGAGGTGATATCCATGTGTTTTTGTGAGATGTTTGGTGACTAGCACAAACTTGCAAAGTGGAGCATTCGTTAATGCTGATTTCAGGGACTTAGCAATTCCAATAAGTCCTTGATGTGTCTTTATCAATATGCCATATGTTCATGTTGTTTCCTAGTTATCCGTGCCTCTTTTGAGGATAATCAGTAAGCATGATTTGTTAATATTGTGGTTCTCTATCCATCCATGTCTTTGTTTGCATTTATGGAGCACCCTAGCTTGAGTCAATCGAGCTCTACTTTTGCTATTTCGTGAATCTGGGCAGATTGTCTACTTGTTAGCGATTTTGCCGAGGATGTTGTTGTTGATCCGTGCATGCTATGTTGTTGTTATTGCCATTTCTATCTTGTATAATGTGTATTCTTGATGGGTGTATGCTTAGATTGTCATGGCTTGCTCTGTAGTGAGTGCATCAAGCTCGTAAACATGCCTACTTGATATCTGATTTGCGTGCTCCAGTTTTTCACTAAGTCTGAGATCTGATTATGTTTTTGCCATGTTCATATGCTTGCAATTGTATTTTCTGATCCCTTTTGGTTCAAGGTCACTAAGGGACTTTTGTTAAGCTCTTTGATTAGCTTCATGCCATGCTTTACTTTGCCATGTTAAGTTCATGTAGCATATAGTTTTCATGCTCCAAAGTGTGCTACCTGATCTAAAATTCCAGGCTTGTGTTAATTTCACTAAGTCTGAAATATGGTTACCAATTGCACTTTTGCCATGATTGTTTGAACCTGTTAATGGATGAATTGGCCGTAGCTCAGTGTTCATATTCGGTTAAGCATTATGAATGGATCCCTGCCATGTATTTTGTTGCCATGTTTGAGTGCTGTAGCATGTTTGTCTTGATGCATTTAGATGGCTACTTGCTGCTTATCACAGACCGGTGCCATATTTGTTTTGCTTGCCATTTCCAAACCGTGCATCCGATTCCGGCGATCTTTATATCGATTTCAACCGAAATCACCTCACCTTTCCAGTGGCACTCTTGGATTTCCAAGTTGAGGCCAGGTTCCATCATTTCTTTGCAAATCATGCATATGCATCGCATATCGCATCCCGTATATCATACCATGTTCATGTGTTGGTTGTTTACTATGTTGTGTGCTTCTTTCCGGTGTTTGCCTCTTCGGGTTGGTTCCGATAACGTCGCGTTTGTGAGGACCCTTTCTTCTACGTCCCTTCGTCTTCTTGATGGACTTGTTCTTCTTCCTTGCGGGATTTCAGGCAAGATGACCATACCCTCGAAATCACTTCTATCTTTGCTTGCTAGATGCTCGCTCTTTTTCTATGCCTATGCTGCGATACCTACCACTTGCTTATCATGCCTCCCATATTGTTAAGCCAAGCCTCTAACCCATCTTGTCCTAGCAAACCGTTGATTGGCTATGTTACCGCTTTGCTCAGCCCCTCTTATAGCGTTGTTAGTTGCAAGTCAAGATTGAAGTTTGTTCCTTGTTGGAACAAGGAGATGTTGTTCCTTGTTGGAACATGTTTACTTGTTGGGATATCACAATATCTCTTATTTAACTAATGCATCTATATACTTGGTAAAGGGTGGAAGGCTCGGCCTTATGCCTGGTGTTTTGTTTCACTCTTGCCGCCCTACTTTCCGTCATATCGGTGTTATGTTCCCGGATTTTGCGTTCCTTACGCGGTTGGGTAATAATGTGAACCCCTTGACAGTTCGCCTTGAATAAAACTCCTCCAGCAATGCCCAACCTTGGTTTTACCATTTGCCACCTAGCCTTTTCTTTCCCTTGGGTTCTGCAGACTCAAGGGTCATCATTATTTTAACCCCCCCGGGCCAGTGCTCCTCTGAGTGTTGGTCCAAACTGTCAGCCGCCGGTGGCCACCAGGGGCAACTCTGGGCTAGCCTACCGGAAGTTTGGACAATCTGAGTGTGCCCTGAGAAAGAGATATGTGCAGCTCCTATCAGGATTTGTTGGCACATTCGAGCGGGGTTGCTGGTTTAGTTTTACCCTGTCAAAATGTCTTGTAACCGGGTTTCCGAGTCTGATCGGGTCTTCCCGCTAGAAGGAATATCCTTCATTGACCATGAGAGCTTGTGATGGGCTAAGTTGGGACACCCCTGCAGGTATTTGAACTTTCGAAAGGCGTGCCCGCAGTTATGGGCAGATGGGAATTTATTAATGTCCGGTTGTAGAAAACCTGAAGTTGACCTTAATTAAAATACATCAACCGCGTGTGTAACCGTGATGGTCTCTTTCCGGCGGAGTCCGGGAAGTGAACACGATGTTGGAGTTATGCTTGACGTAGGTTGTTCTAGGATCACTCTTGATCATAGTTTCTCGATCGTGCTTTGCCTTCTCTTCTTGCTCTCATTTGCATATGTTAGCCACCATATATGCTAGTCGCTTGCTGCAGCTCCACCTCATACCTTTACCTTACCCATAAGCTTAAATAGTCTTGATCACGAGGGTGCGAGATTGCTGAGTCCCGTGGCTCACAGATACTTCCAAAACCAGCTTGCAGGTGCCGATGAGTCCGTGCAGGTGACGCAACCAAGCTCAGGAGGAGCTCGATGAAGATCTTGTCCCTTGTGTCATTTCGTTCTAGTTGAGTAGTAGTGGAGCCCAGTTGGGGTCGATCGGGGTCCTTGTCGCATTTGGGGTTCTTCTTTTATTTTGGTTCCATAGTCAGACCTTGATTGTATTTGGTTGATGTAATGATTTATTCATGTAATTGTCTAAAGTGGCGATTGTAAGCCAACTATGTATCTCTTTCCCTTATGTATTACATGGGTTGTGTGAAGATTACCTCACTTGCGACATTGCTTTCAATGCGGTTATGCCTCTAAGTCGTGCTTCGACACGTGGGAGATATAGCCGCATCGAGGGCGTGACATTGCCCAAGGACCAGATCCACCACACATAACCCAGACTCTCGCAGATTGTACCCCTACCTAGTTGGATAGAGAACCAGCTACACCCCTTCTAACCCCAACCCCGGCAGATAGTAACCTAGTTCCAGTTGACACAGCATCGTCTCCACCAGAGAGCACCCAAACATGAGCAGTTAGTAATGGAACTGCAGTGCCCAAAGCACGAGGACCACCACTCCGAATCCCAACTCAACGCTTAAAGGAGAAGAAGATTTGTTCTCAGGTCAGGTTCTGTAGCTATGGTTCATACTCCTTTGCTCTTGCATGACTGTATTTACTCATACCAACTATTTTCAAATTTGAAGGATGGAATTGAAACTCCAATGGCGCAACAGGTATGTTTTAAACCTGTTTCTTTAACTGGTTTGCTATTGTAACCTGCTCTATGTTGATTTCAGTTTCAATTGAATAAACAGTTATGTTCTCATGTCATGCACATTACAAGTGTTGTTATTGCTCTATAGTTACCCACACTTATATTCTGTCTATTCTGCTTTGTCTTGAACAAATATTATTAGAACTGTGTCTCTATCTTGATTTGGCAACAAAAACTAGAATGGTATAGACCATAAAGTGACCATGGTACATAGATATATGTTTGTTTCATGTTGTTATCCTGTCCAGTTTACTACTGAACTCATTTACCAAAATGAGTTTCATATACAACATGGTAAACATGTGATGTGTCTACTTGTTTCTCTTTTAGAATGCGGACAAACTATTGGAGAACAGTACCGCGTTATCCAATGGTAAAGGAAGTAATGCAGATAAGGTTCAAGATAGTGAGACATCCTTGTTGGTCTCCAAGAAAGCTGATAAAAACTATCTTGACGACAGTGAGGGAACCCAAAAGTCTTGTCTTGATGCAGTGTTCGAGTTACTGGCCACTACTGCTGGCACAAGCTCTTCGAACTCACTGCCTGAATCAGTTCGTCTTCTTGAGTCTCAACTTCAAGTTGAAAGACATCGATCAGATGTGCTGCGACAGGAAGCTGAAGGACTGAGGAAGTCCCTGCAGAATTCAGATGCATATTTTCTAGTGCAACAGCAAGCACTAGAGGATTTAAGCGCAAAATAAGAGAAAGTTAATAAGCTTGCTAAGCATCTTGCCAGCATTATGGGTACCCAGGATATTGTTTCTTGAGATCTTCTGAAGTGGTTTTAGTTCTGGATTTGTTTTGCTGCGGCGTTTATTTGCGCTGGTCGCCAACTTTGACAACCAGTGTATATGATATGCTGCTTTGTTCCCTATATTTGCACTGGTGGCGAACTTTGATGCCCAGTGGATGTAATATGTGTAATAGCCGTGATAGCCTAGCATTAGTTGCTTGCTTATTTATTTCCTTGTTATCTTGTTTATTTGTTTGCTTGTAGTCATTGCAGTTCTTTTTCCGCGGTTAGCTAGTGGCTGCAATAACGTATTTTTTAAACTAGGCCACAATAACCATGGGCTAATATTTACTGTAGTGACACTAGGCCTCCTACTGGCCGTAGAAACAGTGGGCCTTCTACGGGCCGTAGAAACAATGGGCCTTCTATGGGCCATAGAAACAATGGGCCTTCTGCGGGCCGTATTATCAATGGGCCTTATACGGGCCGTATAATTGATTGGCCAAACATGGGCCAAATAGACCGCATTATGGCCGTAAATGGGCTAGAGTTGGAATCGTCCGTTCATGGGCCGACCATAACGGGCCCTCGTTAATAGGCCGTATTTGATGACGCTATGAAATCGGCCCAACGTATTAACGGACCACAAACGGGCCATCTGTAACCACGGGCTGAATTTGGCCCACAAGCAGAAAATGACAGTAACAGGCCGTAAGTAAACGAATGCTGGAAATGAGCCCAAGAATAAATGGGCTCTGAGAAGGCCGAAAGATAACATGGGCTGGAAACGGCCCAATGGAATAACGGGCCATTAATAGGTATAAAGTGATACACTATTCATTATGGGCCAGTTTCACCACAGGCCGTTAATGGGTGTAAAGTGATACATTGTTCATTACAGCCCAGTTTAACCACGGGCCGTTAGTAGGCCAAGAGTTACATAGGGCCTCATATGGGCCGAAAGACGTCATGGGCCATACATGGGCCAGAAGTGATAACGGGCTGGAATCATATTGGATGGCCCAGATGACGCTACTGGGCCTAATTCGGATAGGGTGTAACGGGCCTTGGGTTAGAGGGCTGTAAATGGGCTATATTTGAACAGGCCGTTAACAGGCTTTCCATGGGCCGGCCCGCCAGATTTTGACCAAGTCAAACGGGCCGGCCCGCCAGCTTTTGACCAAGTCAAACGGGCCGGCCTTTTCACAGGAATGGGCCTCTGTTGGGCCGTGCCACGTGTCGACGTATCATAGGCGCCTTCCGTCCAATGAGTGGTTGACATCTGTCCCAACGATGAGCCGACACGTGTTTCCTCCAGCTAATGATGATTTTACACGTGGAAAATCCCCATTGGTCGGGGCTGTTAACGGGTTATCGGATCCAAAACCCGACCCGATAGCTTAACAGCGTTCCGTTACGGTGGATGCCATGTGTCGGTCACCCTTGATGAAAGCACTTCTGTGACACGCTATTTATCGTCATGGAAGTGGACACTTCCGTGATGATAATTTTGGTAATGTCATGGAACACTTCTACGACAGCAGAGGTATGACTATCTTGATTCTGTCATAAATTTGTCATGGATGTACATGCGTGAAAAAAAAGTGACCTACTGTGACAAACACGTATCATCACGAAAGTGTATTTTTTTGTAGTGCTTGGAGTGCTGCACTCAAGTTTTTGGGATGTTATACCTTGCTGCATATGGAATTGTAAGCCGGCGGTATGAATAAATTGAACAGGGCGTTGTGCTCTAAGTCTTTAGGTTGTTACCCCCACTACACGTCGCATGATTAGCCGGCTGTGTGAACAGATATCATAGGTATGATATTTATTTTTGTTGTGATTATATGAAGTTTTGATAAACCTGCTCTGGTTATGGACTATTCAATCACCATTGATTTTTATATGTGGTATTGTGACCCACCCTGGGGTAAACCGCCAGGGCACATATTATCTGCTTATGTGCAGGAAAATGATAAACATGGTCTGCATAATTGACGACATTGCAACCATAAGTGGCAGATCTTCAAATAACGGATCTGTCGGATTTCGGGTTCCGGCAAAACCCTTGAGGTTCGAACATTGGGGTGCGCACAAAGATCTCTCCCCCTCTCTAGCTCGCACACTCCATAATCTCATGACCTAGCTCAACGAACCCAAAGAACAAGAGACACAAGATTTATACTGGTTCGGGATATTGTTGTGGTGTAATACCCTACTCCAGTGTGGTGTGGTGGATTGCCTCTTGGGCTGAAGATGAATAGTTACAAGAGAAGAACAGCCTCCTGAGGAGAGGTGTTCTTGTGCTTGGAGAGCTTGTGTGGTTGCCTTGGTGTAATGGATCTGGTCCTGGATCATCTCCTCCCTACGGTGGTGGCTAGTCCAATATATAGAGGCCCGGGTCCTCTTCCCAAATATTGAGTGGGAAGGGATCCCACAACGGCCAGTTTGAAGGGGGACAGCTAGTACAAGCTATCCTGGCAAAAGTAATCTTCGCCTGCCAAAGGCTCTAGTGGTGACGTCGTCTTGGGCTCCACGGTGACCTTCGTCCTGCCGTCCTGCTGGTCTTGGTCTTGTTGCACCGATATGGAAACCTTTGCCTGATGCCTCAGGACTCCTCGCTTGCGCTTGCCTCTTTAGCACCAAAGAGGAAACGAGGACACTGCGCACGCTGGCGCCCGCCTGGCTCCAGTCGTCATGGCTTGCGTCACGCAAACCTAGCGAGGTGTCCCTTGCCTTGATTTCTCTGCCCCTCGCAAGCCAGCCTGGTGAGGCAGCCCCTGAGGAGGTCTTGCATCGTCCGCCTCGCGAGGCTTGGCCCCTTGCGAGGGTCTTGAGTGTTTGCTGGTGAAGATGGGCCGTACAGGGCCGCTGGGGGAGCCACGCCGCGGGCCGCAGGCAGGCAAGTCTGGGGACCCCCGTTCCCAGAACACCGACAGTAGCCCCCGGTCCCAAGGCGCGCTCAGGCTTGGCTTTGAGGCGAAGCCAAAGGGCAAGTGTGGAGCGCCGCGGGCCCCAACAGCGTGCGGCCACGGTTGGCGCGTGGCGACTCATTGGACGTGGGTGTCTCCGCTTCCCCACGCTGCCTCGACAACTGCCCTTCTGACAAAAAGGTCGGTGCGGACAACGCTTGCCTTCATTTCTTCCTTCGTCTTGCTCCAACTCCCCTCTCTCGCTCCTTGCTTCTGAAATCTCCAGATCTGCTTCAATCCCCTTCTGAGCTTCTGACCAATAGCGCCCCGAAATCCCAAGGCCGCTTCGCCGCCTGCCTGGTACGAGCCGGCTCTGGAAGCGCCCAATGTCTCGGAGAAGAATCTCACCGCCACGCGCCTATTAACGGCAGGGGGAAACAACAAGAAACAAGAAAGGGAAGACTAAGCTCCGGGCTAGCTCCGCCGTGCCGGAGGCTTCAAAGAGCTCCTTCTGCCCCTTCTTCATGAGCAGCGCCATCGCGGGCCTGGTTCCCCCCTTCTCCGATGATACGTCTCCAACGTATCTATAATTTTTGATTTCTCCATGCTATTATATTATCTATTTTGGATGTTAATGGGCTTTATTTTACACTTTTATATCATTTTTGGGACTAACTTACTAATCGGAGGCCCAGCCCAAATTGCTGTTTTTTTTGCCTATTTTAGGGTTTCAAAGAAAAGGATTATCAAACGGAGTCCAAACGGAATGAAATCTTCGGGAATGTGATTTTCTCAACAAGCGTGATCCAGGAGACTTGGAGTGGGCGTCAAGAAACAAGGGAGGAAGGCACGAAGCAGGGGGAGCGCCTACCCCCCTAGGCGCGCCCTCCACCCTTGTGGGCCCTCCGTTGCTCCACCGACATACTTCTTCCTCCTATATATACCCACGTACCCCCCAAACATCCAGTAGCACCACGAAAACCTAATTCCACCGCTGCAACCTTCTATACCCGAGAGATTCCATCTTAGGGCCTTTTCCGGAGCTCCAACGGAGGGGGCATTGATCACAGAGGGCCTCTACATCAACTCCATGGCCTCTCAGGTGATGTGTGAGTAGTTGACTTCAGACCTACGGGTCCATAGTTATTAGCTAGATGGCTTCTTCTCTCTCTTTGAATCTCAATACAAAGTTCTCCTCGATCTTCTTGGAGATCTATTCGATGTAATCTTCTTTTGCGGTGTGTTTGTCAAGATCCGATGAATTGTGGGTTTGTGATCCAGATTATCTATGAACAATATTTGATTCTTCTCTGAATTCTTTTATGTATGATTGGTTTATCTTTGCAAGTCTCTTCGAATTATCAGTTTGGTTTGGCCTACTAGATTGATCTTTCTTGCAATGGGAGAAGTGCTTAGCTTTGGTTTCAATCTTGCGGTGTCCTTTCCCAGTGACAGCAGGGGCAGCAAGGCACGTATTTTATTGTTGCCATCGAGGATAGAAAGATGGGGTTTATATCATATTGCATGAGTTTATCCCTCTACATCATGTCATCTTCCTTAAAGCATTACTCTGTTCTTATGAACTTAATACTCTAGATGCATGCTGGATAGTGGTCGATGTGTGGAGTAATAGTAGTAGATGCAGAATCGTTTTGGTCTACTTGTCCCGGACGTGATGCCTATATACATGATCATACCTAGATATTCTCATAACTATGCTCAATTCTATCAATTGCTCGACAGTAATTTGTTTACCCACCGTAATACTTATGCTCTTGAGAGAAGCCACTAGTGAAACCTATGGCCCTTGGGTCTATCTTCCATCATACTAATCTTCGAACACTTAGTTATTTCCTTTTCCATTTATTTTACTTTGCATCTTTATCATAAAAATACCAAAAATATTATCTTATCATATCTATCAGATCTCACCCTTGTAAGTGACCATGAAGGGCTTGACAACCCCTTTAGCGCGTTGGTTGCGAGGTTCTTATTTGTTTGTGTAGGTGCGTGGGACTTGAGTGTGATCTCCTACTTGATTGATACCTTGGTTCTCAAAAATTGAGGGAAATACTTATGCTACTTTGCTGCATCACCCTTTCCTCTTCAAGGGAAAACCAACGCAGTGCTCAAGAGGTAGCATCTGACTTCTTCTACTCCGTCCTCCAACATTACAGGTTGCAGGCCCTCCATCTCCATCCCAACTCCGCTCTTCTCTTGTCGATCTTCGCCTTCTATTGCGAGGCGCTCGTCGGGGTGATGCCGTTTGTGGCACTTCTGCGCCACTTCTTCTTCCTTCGGATCAACGACGGCCACACCATGGGGTGCGCCAACTTCGTCGCAGTCGGCAAGGCCAACGCGATCTCGAAGGCCAGGAATAAGGCCGATGGCTTTAGGAGCAAGTGGGTCATGATGGATGCCAAGTGTATCCACCCGCGGTTGAAGCTACTGACGGAGATGCCCCTGTCTGACGAGGGGTGGTCCCGTGTGAAGCTTACTCACGACCGGGCGAAGTTGGTGCTGGAGAAGATGAACGCCGACTTGAAGCCGGGCAACGCGAAGGTGGCGAAGCTGACGGGGGCCATGCTCCTGAGGGAATTCCTGGTGCTGTGGGTGGCTCCTCTCCAGGCGTGCTCGCGCCCCGTGTGGATGCTCGGGGATGGAGAAGACAAGCTTCGCTTGAGCCCAGAGGCCTTTTCTGGAGAGGAGCTGGCTGTGGCTCTCCGCCTCCTAGTTAGGGACGACCAGGAATATCTGCCGAATGCCCACACCCCCTTGTTCCTTCGGAAGGACGGGGCGCAGGTTGTGGCTACCATGCCCAGCTTTGACGGGCGCGGCCTGGTGCCACCGATGCCCCCTGCAGCCCCGGTGGCGATGGCGACGGCGACGGTGGACGTGTCTTCTGGCGATTTCCGCGAGGAGGAGGAAGAGGAAGATGGCAGGGAGGGCGGCTCCGAGGCGACCCCTGAGGGGATGGGGGAGACCTCCCCCTTGCGCAAGGCCGACATCCTCCGCCTCCTCCCTGACGACGATGACAAGGCCGGCATCCTCCCGGAGAGAGAGGAGCCGCCCGTGGTTCCGACGAAGGGTGGGTCGGCACTGCTCTCCCGGGACGATGCTGATGTCTACTACACAACCTTCTTCTTGTAGATGTTGTTGGGCCTCCAAGTGCAGAGGTTTGTAGGACAGTAGCAAATTTCCCTCAAGTGGATGACCTAAGGTTTATCAATTCGTAGGAGGCATAGGATGAAGATGGTCTCTCTCAGGCAACCCTGGAACCAAATAACAAAGAGTCTCTTGTGTCCCCAACACACCCAATACAATGGTAAATTGTATAGGTGCACTCGTTCGGCGAAGAGATGGTGATACAAGTGCAATATGGATAGTAGATAAAGGTATTTGTAATCCGAAATTATAAAAACAGCAAGGTAACTAATGATAAAAGTGAGCGTAAACGGTATTGCAATGCATTGAAACAAGGCCTAGGTTCACACTTTCACTAGTGCAAGTCCTCTCAACAATAATAAAATAATTGGATCATATAACTATCCATCAACATGCAACAAAGAGTCACTCCAGAATCACTAATAGAGGAGAACAAACGAAGAGATTATGGTAGGGTACCAAAACACCTCAAAGTTATTCTTTCCAATCAATCCGGTGGGCTATTCCTATAAGTGTCACAAACAGCCCTAGAGTTCATACTAGAATAACACCTTAAGACACAAATTAACCAAAACCCTAATGTCACCTAGATACTCCAATGTCACCTCAAGTATCCGTGGGTATGATTATACGATATGCATCACACAATCTCAGATTCATCTATTCAACCAACACATAGGACCTCAAAGAGTGACCCAAAGTTTCTACCGAAGAATCACGACGAAAACGTGTGCCAACCCCTATGCATAGGTTCATGGGTGGAACCCGCAAGTTGATCACCAAAACATACATCAAGTGAATCACGTGGTATCCCATTATCACCACAGATACGCACGACAAGACATACATCAAGTGTTCTCAAATCTTTAAAGACTCAATTTGATATATAACTTCAAAGGGGAAACTCAATTCATTACAAGAGAGAAGAGGGGGAGGAGAAACATAAGATCCAACTATAATAGCAAAGCTCGCGATACATCAAGATCGTATCACCTCAAGAACACGAGAGAGAGAGAGATCAAACACATAGCTACTTGTACATACCCTCAGCCCCGAGGGAAAACTACTCCCTCCTCATCATGGAGAGCACCAGGATGATGAAGATGGCCATCGGAGAGGGATTGCCCCCTCCGGCAGGGTGCCGGAACGGGTCTAGATTAGCTTTCGGTGGCTACGGAGGCTTCTGGCGGTGAAACTCCCGATCTATTGTGTGTTCTGGAAGTTTTAGGGTACGTGATTATATATGGGTGCAGGAAGTACGTCGGTGGAGCTTCGGGGGACCCCACGAGGCAGGGGGTGCGCCCCCCACCCTTGTGAGCACTTCCCTTGGCTCCTGACGTGGGGTCCAAGTCCATCTGGTAGCTTTCCTTCCAAAAATAACTTCTCCAGTTGATTCCGTTCCGTTTCGACTCCGTTTGATATTCCTTTTCTTTGAAACACTAAAATAGGCAAAAACAGCAATTCTGGGCTGGGCCTCCGGTTAATAGGTTAGTCCCAAAAATAATATAAAAGTGGATAATAAAGCCCAATATTGGCCAAAACAGTAGATAACATAGCATGGAGCAATCAAAAATTATAGATACGTTGGAGACGTATCAAGCATCCCCAAGCTTAATTCCTGCTCGTCCTCGAGTAGGTAAATGATAAAAACAGAATTTTTGATGCGGAGTGCTACTTGGCATAATTTCAATGTAATTCTTCTTAATTGTGGTATGAATATTCAGATCTAAAAGATTCAAGACAAAAATTCATATTGACATAAAAATAATAATACTTCAAGCATACTAACTAAGCACTTATGTCTTCTCAAAATAACATGGCCAAAGAAAGTTCATCCCTACAAAATCATATAGTTTATTCATGTTTCATTTTCGTCACACAAGAATGCTCTCATCATGCACAACCCTGATGACAAGCCAAGCAATTGTTTCATACTTTAGTATTCTAAAACTCATAAACTTTCACGCAATACATGAGCGCGAGCCATGGATATAGCACTATGGGTGGACTAGAATATAATGAGGGGGGTTATGTGGAGAAGACAAAAAGGAGAAAGTCTCACATCAACGAGGCTAATCAATGGGCTATGGAGATGCCTACCGATTGACGTTAATGCAAGGAGTAGGGATTTCCATGCAACGAATGCACTAGAGCTATAAATGTATGAAATCTCAACAAAAGAAACTAAGTGGGTGTGCATCCAACTTGCTTGCTCACGAAGACCTAGGGCACTTGAGGAGGCCCATTGTTGGAATATACAAGCCAAGTTCTATAATGAAAAATTCCCACTAGTATATGAAAGTGACAAAACAAGAGACTCTCTACTGTGAAGATCATGGTGCTACTTTGAAGCACAAGTGTGGTAAAAGGATAGTAGCATTGTCCCTTCTCTCTTTTTCTCTCATTTTCAATTTTTTTGGGCCTTCTCTTTTTTTATGGCCTTTCTCTTTTTTGGGGCCTTCTCTCTTTTTTATGGCCTTTCTCTTTTTTTTATTCCTCACTTGGGACAATGCTCTAATAATGATGATCATCACACTTCTATTTATTTACAACTCAATGATTACAACTCGATACTAGAACAAAGATGACTCTATATGAATGCCTCCGGCGGTGTACCGGGATATGCAATGAACCAAGAGTGACATGTATGAAAAAGAATTATGAACGGTGGCTTTGCCATAAATACTATGTCAACTACATGATCATGCTAAGCAATATGACAATGATGAATGTGTCATGATAAACGGAATGGTGGAATGTTGCATGGCAATATATCTCGGAATGGCTATGGAAATGCCATAATAGGTAGGTATGGTGGCTGTTTTGAGGAAGATATAAGGAGGTTTATGTGTGAAAGAGGGTATCATATCACGGGGTTTGGATGCACCGGCGAAGTTTGCACCAACTCTCAATGTGAGAAAGGTCAATGCACGGTACCGAAGAGGCTAGCAATGATGGACGGGTGAGAGTGCCTATAATCCATGGACTCAACATTAGTCATAAAGAACTCACATACTTATTGCAAAAATCTACAAGTCATCAAAAACCTCGGCACTACGCGTAAGCTCCTAGGGGGATAGATTGGTAGGAAAAGACCATCGCTCGTCCCCGACCGCCACTCATAAGGAAGACAATCAAATAACACCTCATGTTTCAAATTTGTTACATAACGTTTACCATACGTGCATGCTATGAGACTTGCAAACTTCAACACAAGCATTTCTCAATATCACAACTACTCAACTAGCACGACTTTGATATTATTACCTCCATATCCCAAAACAATCATCAAGCATCAAACTTCTCTTAGTATTCAATACTCTATATGAAAGTTTTTACTATTCTTGGATGCCTAGCATATTAGGATTATTTAAGCAAATTACCATGATATTCTAAAGACTCCCAAAATAATATAGGTAAAGCATGAGAGTTCATCTATTTCTTCAAAGCAAAACTACCACCGTGCTCTAAAAGGATATAAGTGAAGCACTAGAGCAACAACAAACTACTCTGAAAGATATAAGTGAAGATTAATGAGTAGTTAAATAATTATTTAGCTATGTGAAGACTCTCTAACATTTAATAATTTCAGATCTTGGTATTTCATTCAACCAGCAAGAGAAGCAAAAGAAAATGACATTCTAAGAATGGCAAACATCATGTGAAGAAGCAAAAACATAGGATCAACCGAAACTAACCGATAGTTGTTGAAGAAGAAAGGTGGGATGCCAACCGGGGCATCCCCAAGCTTAGATGCTTGAGACTTCTTGAAATATTATCTTGGGATGCCTTGGGCATCCCCAAGATTGAGCTTTTGTGTCTCCTTAATTCCTCTCATATCACGGTCTCCCTAAATCTCAAAAGCTTCATCCACACAAAACTCAATAAGGACTCTTGAGATAAGTTAGTATAAACCATTCCCAAAACCATATCATACTCTACTGTAGAAAATCACTAAAATTATTATTCAACATTGCATAATAAATGTCTCTGTATATTTAGTAGTCCTATCCTCAAATAGAATCATTAAAGAAGCAAACATATGCAAACAATGCAAACATAACAGCAATCTGCCTAAACAGGACAGTCTATAAAGAATGCAGCAACATCCATAATTCCCTAGCTCCAAAAATTATTAAAGAAAATTCCCACTGTAGTAAATTTATCAGAGCTTAATATGCAAAAGTTTTCAATGTTTTATCACATTCTGAATTTTCTAGGGAATTATTGCAACAGCGGTAAACTTTCTGTTTTCAAACAGCAACATGTGGACTTCTAAAATAGGCATAGTAAAGGCTATAATGCCACTTTTATTGAAATAAAAGATGCAAAACATTGTTCTAAATAACAGAAAGAAAATCCTAAAAAAATAAATTGACGCTCCAAGCAAAACACATATCATGTGGTGAATAAAAATATAGCTCCAAGTAAAGTTACCGATGAACGAGGACGAAAGAGGGGATGCCTTCCGGGGCATCCCCAAGCTTAGGCTCTTGGATATCCTTGAATATTACCTTGGGGTGCCTTGGGCATCCCCAAGCTTAGGCTCTTGCCACTCCTTATTCCATAGTCCATCTAATCCTTACCCAAAACTTGAAAACTTCACAACACAAAACTTAACAGAAAACTCGTAAGCTCCGTTAGTATAAGAAAATAAATCACCATCATAAGGTACTGTAATGAACTCATTATAAATTCATATTGGTGTAATATCTAATATATTCCAACGTCTCTATGGTTTATAAACTATTTTACTATCCATAGATTCATCAAAATAAGTAAAGAACACATGAAAAACAGAATCTGTCAAAAACAGAACAGTCTGTAGTAATATGAATCAAACGTAAACTTCTGGAACCCAAACAATTCTAAAATAAATTGCTGGAACTGAGGAATTTATGTATTAATCATATGCAAAAATAATTATCTAAATAGCACTCTCCAAATAAAAATTGCAGCAATTCTCGTGAGCGCTAAAGTTTCTGTTTTTTACAGCATGATCGCAAAGACTTTCCCCAAGTCTTCCCAAAGGTTCTACTTGGCACAAACACTAATTAAAACATAAAACCACATCTAAACAGAGGCTAGATGAATTATTTATTACTAAACAGGATCAAAAATCAAGGAACAAAAATAAAATTGGGCTGCCTCCCAACAAGCGCTATCGTTTAACGCCCCTAGCTAGGCATGATGATTTCAATGATGCTCACATAAAACATAAGAATTGAAACATAACGAGAGCATCTTGAAGAATATGACTAGCACATTTAAGTCTAACCCACTTCCTATGCATATGGATTTTGTGAGCGAACAACTTATGGTAACAATAATTAACTTGCATAGGAAGGTAAAACAAGCATAACTTCAAAATTTTAAGCACGTAGAGAGGAAACTTGATATTATTGCAATTCCTACAAGCATATATTCCTCCCTCATAATAATTTTCAGTAACATTATGAATGAATTAAACAATATAACCAGCACCTAAAGCATTCTTTTCATGATCTACAAGCATAGAAATTTTATTACTCTCCACACAAGCAAAATTCTTCTCATGAATAATACTGGGAGCAAACTCAACAAAATAATTATCATGTGGTTGAAAATTAAGATCAAGATGAAAAGTTTCATGGTTATCATTATTCTTTAAATCATATGTGTCATCACAATAATGATCATATATAGGAGGCTTGCTTTCATCATAATAAATTTGCTCATCAAAACTTGGGGGACAAAAAATATCATCTTTATCAAACATAGCTTCCCCAAGCTCGTGGCATTGCATATCATTAGCATCATGGATATTCAAGGAATTCATACTAACAACATTGCAATCATGCTCATCATTCAAATTTTTAGTGCCAAACATTTTATAGATTTCTTCTTCTAGCACTTGCGCACAATTATCCTTTCCATCATACTCATGAAAGATATTAAAAAGGTGAAGCGTATGAGGCAAACTTAATTCCATTTTTTTGTAATTTTCTTTTATAAAGTAAACTAGTGATGAAACAAGAAACCAAAAGACTCAATTGCAAGATCTAAAGATATACCTTCAAGCACTCACCTCCCCGGCAACGGCGCCAGAAAAGAGCTTGATGTCTACTACACAACCTTCTTCTTGTAGACGTTGTTGGGTTTCCAAGTGTAGAGGTTTGTAGGATAGTAGCAAATTTCCCTCAAGTGGATGACCTAAGGTTTATCAATACGTAGGAGGCATAGGATGAAGATGGTCTCTCTCAAGCAACCCTGCAACCAAATAACAAAGAGTCTCTTGTGTCCCCAACACACCCAATACAATGGTAAATTGTATAGGTGCACTAGTTCGGCGAAGAGATGGTGATACAAGTGCAATATGGATAGTAGATAAAGGTATTTGTAATCTGAAATTATAAAAACAGCAAGGTAACTAATGATAAAAGTGAGCGTAAACAGTATTGCAATGCATTGAAACAAGGCCTAGGGTTCATACTTTCACTAGTGCAAGTCCTCTCAACAATAATAACATAATTGGATCATATAACTATCCCTCAACATGCAACAAAGAGCCACTCCCAAGTCACTAATAGCGGAGAACAAACAAAGAGATTATGGTAGGGTACGAAACCACCTCAAAGTTATTCTTTCCAATCAATCTGGTGGGCTATTCCTATAAGTGTCACAACCAGCCCTAGAGTTCATACTAGAACAACACCTTAAGACACAAATCAACCAAAACCCTAATGTCACCTATATACTCCAATGTCACCTCAAGTATCCGTGGGTATGATTATATGATATGCATCACACAATCTCAGATTCGTCTATTCAACCAACACATAGGACCTCAAAGAGTGCCCCAAAGTTTCTACCGGAGAATCACGACGAAAACGTGTGCCAACCCCTATGCATAGGTTCATGGGCGGAACCCGCAAGTTGATCACCAAAACATACATCAAATGAATCACATGGTATCCCATTATCACCACAGATACGCACGGCAAGACATACATCAAGTGTTCTCAAATCTTTAAAGACTCAATCCGATAAGATAACTTCAAAGGGGAAACTCAATTCATTACAAGAGAGAAGAGGGGGAGGAGAAACATAAGATCCAACTATAATAGCAAAGCTCGCGATACATCAAGATCGTATCACCTCAAGAACAAGAGAGAGAGAGAGATTAAACACATAGCTTCTAGTACATACCCTCAGCCCCGAGGGAAAACAACTCCCTCCTCGTCATGGAGAGCATCGGGATGATGAAGATGGCCATCGGAGAGGGATTGCCCCCTCTGGCAGGGTGCCAGAATGGGTCTAGATTGGCTTTCGGTGGCTATGGAGGCTTCTGGCGGCGGAACTCCCGACCTATTGTTTGTTCTGGAAGTTTTAGGGTATGTGAGTATATATGGGTGCAGGAAGTACGTCGGTGGAGCTTTTGGGGCCCCACAATGCAGGGGGCGCGCCCCAGGGGGGGCGCCCCCCACCCTCGTGAGCACCTCCCTTGGCTCCTGACGTGGGGTCCAAGTCCATCTGGTAGCTTTCCTTCCAAAAATAACTTCTCCAGTTGATTTCGTTCCGTTTTGACTCCGTTTGATATTCCTTTTCTTCGAAACACTGAAATAGGCAAAAAAACAGCAATTCTGGGCTGGGCCTCCGGTTAATAGGTTAGTCCCAAAAATAATATAAAAGTGGATAATAAAGCCCAATATTGCCCAAAACAGTAGATAGCATAGCATGGAGCAATCAAAAAATATAGATACGATGGAGACGTATCAGATGCTCCTGCCTCGCCGCCGCCTGGAGCTGCTTCCGGTCCATCTGTTGCCCCTGCTTCTGCTCTTGGAGCCCGCGCGCCCGTGCCTCGGGCTGCGAAGCTCTCCTGCCTCAAGCTTAAAAAGTGGTGGGACTATGTTGTGGTGGACCAATAAGTGTTATTGTCATGCCTTGTCCTTGCTTCTGATGCTCGTCCTTGATTCTTCTTCGTTGCGCAACCAGGCCGATGCCTGCGGCAAAGAGGAGAAGGGAGGACGAGGTGGTACTGCTTGAGTCCAGATCGCCTCCTGCGGCTGCACCCCTCTCCATGGGTAAGGGCGGCGACGGTGCTCATGCTTCTCCGACCCGATCATCTTCGCGAGGCCTGGAGGAGCATCCTCGGGAGGAGTCAGCCGCCGTGGCCCCGCTGGCTCCGGAGGTGCCAACATCCAGCTCGGGTGCTGGGGTCCCCGAGGTTCAGGAGCCTCTGGCCTCCCAGGCCATGATTATGACGTCGCCTGCTCCTCCTCCTGCCACCTTGCTGTCTCCAGGTTCCTCCTCCTCTCCTGACGTCTTGGAGCGTGCTCTTTCCGTGATAACCCTGCCGCAAGAAGATCTTCAAGGCACCGACTATCGCCTGGTGGCCGGGTGCCTGGAACAGGTCTCTGGCTGGCTTCACTCCGATGCATCCGTCCGGGCGACGCTGAGCCAGGCTGCTGCGGACTCCGAGAAGGACAGGGAGGCCATCGCCCAGGCTGTGGCTGCCTGCGAGGTGGCGCTGAAGGATGTCGAGGCTGCCCAAGACCGCTGCCGGTCGCTGGTGGCCGAGCTGGAGACCGTGCGGAGGGAGCGCGCGAAAGAAGACCGAGGCCGCAAGGCGGCGGAGGAGAAGATGAAGGCCCGAGAGGACGTTGTCAACGATCGCGACACCGAACTGGAGCAGTTGGCGAAGGCGCAGGCCACTGAGTGCAGCCGGCTAGAGGAGTTGGAGCAGAAGCTGAAGGCGGAGGAGGCTGAGCTTGACGCCAAGGCAAAGGTCCTCACTGAGGACCGCACGGCCTTTAGGATCCTTGAAGAGAGGGCTCAGACGGTGCTGCAGTCACTCTACGAGAAGGGCTTGGAGGAGCCGCTGGCTACCGACGATGAGGGCCCCAACCAGCTGCTTCCTTTTCTGGTTGATGCGCTTGAGGACGTCGTGAGCGGTATCGGCCCCATGGCAGAGGAATAAGCCCACATTCTTTCCACGACCGCGTTGACGTGCATCTTCAGCCACCTCCATCTTCGCGATCCTGCCGCCCGTCTTGACGAGCTGCTTGAGCCTATGAAAGATGAGCATTGTGAGGCTGCTGCTGCAGCTGTGCAGGGTCAGGTGGAGGCCCTGCTGAAGAGGTTCCGCGCCTTTGCTCCCGCGCCCTCGACCGATGGTGCTGCTGATCCTGCAACCCCGGCCAGTGGCACAGGCGAAGGCGGCGCAATTGGAGGAGAAGCATCCCCTGCAGGTTGCGGCAATATCCAGGGATGATTTGCTGGAGGCTCCTTTCCTCTCTCAGTTTATGCAATATGCACCATGCCTCGTGGAGGCGTTAAACTCATGTTTGGTTTCAGGAGAACAATATGTCTTGTAATATTTGCTTTGAAATTCTACGATTTCCTTTCAATTTGCTTTACGTTCTACGTCGGCAGGGCCAGACCCCGCACATACCTCAGCCGCCACTGGGCCGTCCGGATCACCAAGACGGACCAAGGAGTGAGGGGCTACGTGATCAGTTAGGCTCCTGAGTCGCGATGCTCAGGAGTCCCCCTTGACGGGCAAACATCCTATAGGAAGGAGATCTAGAAGTAGGCCTAGTGTTCTACGTTGGCAGGGCTCGACGCCGCACATACCTCAACCGCCATTGGGCCGACCGGATCACCAGAACAGACCAAGGAGTGAGGGGCTACATGGTTAGTTAGGCTCCTGAGTCGTGATGCTTAGGAGTCCCCCTTGACGTTCAAACAACCTTCGTACCTTGGCTTCGCTTGGGAGGGCGTGCGACAACCAGGGCCGAGGGACCTGACAGGGTGGCGTACGCTTGGGCGTGACCCGAGCGCAGCCACCGTGCCCAGCCCCCTCGCGCGACTCTCCCGAGGGGAGGTGTTGCCGTGGTGCCAGACACGAGCTCAGAGGCTCCCTGAGGTTGATACGGCCGTGAGGCCGCCCTTAGTTGTTTATCACCAGCGTGGAGCATAGCACTTCCGCACTTGCACGGGCATAGCCTCTCCTCGGCAGTGTCGACTGCCAGCGCAGAGCATGGTGATTCCACTGGCACAAGGGATGGGACTCCCTACTGCGGAGAGCCCCTGGGGTGTGTACAGCCCCGCCCTGACATGTGGCTTGCACGACAGGGCTAGACGAGGTGTATCTGGACACTCGTGAGCCAGCGCGGGACTCACGAGGCCCTACCTCAAGGCGGGTTGCGCCTGGTCTTGGTTCTTGAGGCTGTGGCGTTCCTGCGAGATGGTTAGACAACCTGCACCGAATGAATTTCCTGAGGTTATCGCACGAGAAGGCCAAGCACCAACGGCCCCAGGAGGTGACATGAACGGGGCCGGCCCGCCAGAAAGAGCTCAGCCGTTGGATTTATCAACGCTGCAGGGACGGGCCCGAGCACAGACTCCGTGCCTAGCCTTCTTATGCGAAGGATCCTGAAGAAAGATGATCGGCGCGCGGCTCCCATGGTGGGTGACAATCAAGCAGGTGATAACTATAGATAGATTATGCATGAGAAGAAAACTAGCTTAGGTAAATGCGAGAACGATACATGCCACTGGGTCGGACACGAGTGGCCTGGGAATGATGCAACCTGAGGGGCGCCCCCAGCGAGGTGAACTAAAGATGCAAATGGATACATGCCGCAGGGGTGCTCCCAGCTAAATGAACTTGGAAAGATGTCACCTGGCTTGGTCGTCAAAGGAGTGTTGGGGTAGCTGAAGACACGTAGAGAAGAAGTCGCTCCTCACGAGCCGTCGAGGCACTGAGCCTCGGGAGGCTCTCGAGGCTCGGTGGCCTCCTGAGGACCGCCTCCATCTCCGCCAGGACTGCGTTATGCCTGGCCTCCTGACTTGCCAGGATGCTCCGCAGATTGCGCTGGAAGGCGGCAGCCACGCTCGGCAGGCCGAACGGCATGCGAACGTAGCTGTGAGGCGGACCCTCACACCGGCCAGCATGCGAAGGCCAGAAGCGCTCCTGAGATGCGGCCCTGTTGAGCCCTGGGACGTCAATGCAGACGCACCGCTCACCACCCTCGCCTGGGTGGGGAGCAGCGCCAGGTGGGTGGCGGTCGCCGCGTATTGCTCTTGCTTCCAGAAGCTCCTGAGAGGCCTTAGTGATGAATTCGTGAGCATCGGGCGCTCCTCGCCCAGTGCCCTCCTGAGGGAAACGTGCCGCGAAGCACGCCTCCACATAGTTCCCGAGCGCCTCCCTCGTGATGTTGGCCAGGTTTGAGGCCCTCCAGAAGAGAGCCCCCGAGCCCTGACCGAGGACGGCGCTGGGTGCGCCTCCCTATGCAAGGGAGGGAGGCACCCCAGGCGCGGGCGCAGATCCTGAGGTGGCTCCGCTGGAGGTGCCGCTCCCTTGAGGTCCAGTGCAGAGTAGCTGCTTCTTCTTCTTGGGGTTGGCCTCAGGAGAATACTGCGCACCCGCATTGTCAGGGTCTTCGATTGACGCAGCTTGGAAGGCGCGCTCGAGGGAGCACACCGCGTCTCTTTCTTCACAGGGGACTGTGATGATTCCGCCACTTCCCGGCATCTTGAGGACGTTGTAGCCATGGTGGGTGACAACCATGAACTTGGCTAGCGCCGGGGACCCAAGGATGGCGTTGTACAGAAGGCGGATGTGGGTGACATCGAAGTCGACGAGCTCGGTGTGGTAGTTGTTGTGCTGACGGAAGGTGACTGGGAGACTAACTTGCCCTATCGGGGTGGTGGAGCCATCAGTCACTCCTGAGAAAGGCCTGGTGGGCTGGAGCTAATCGTATGGCACTTGAAGGCTGTCAAACGTCTCAACGGACAGGACACTAAGCCCGGCGCCGCCGTCGATGAGGGTCTTGGTGACTTGGACATTGCTGATGACGGGTGAACAGAGCATCGGGAGAACTCTGGCGGTTGCTGCACACTTGAGCTGGTCTGCCGAGCTAAAGGTGATGGCGTACTTGGACCATCTGAGAGGGCGCGTGGCTTCGAGTTTGGGGAGGGCTGCTGTCGGTGTCAAAACTGGCGGATCTCGGGTAGGGGGTCCCGAACTGTGCGTCTAAGGAGGATGGTAACAGGAGGCAGGGGACACGATGTTTTACCCAGGTTCGGGCCCTCTTGATGGAGGTAAAACCCTACGTCCTGCTTGATTATTCTTGATAATATGAGTAGTACAAGAGTTGATCTACCACGAGATCAGAGAGGCTAAATCCTAGAAGCTAGCCTATGGTATGATTGTATGTTGTCCTACGGACTAAAACCCTCCGGTTTATATAGACACCGGAGGGGGCTAGGGTTACACAAGGTTAGTTACAAAGGAGGAGATATACATATCCGTATTGCCTAGCTTGCCTTCCATGCCAAGGAGAGTCCCATCCAGACACGGGACACAGTCTTCAATCTTGTATCTTCATAGTCCAACTGTCCGGCCAAAGGATATAGTCCGGCTGTCTGGAGACCCCCTAATCCAGGACTCCCTCAGTAGCCCCCGAACTAGGCTTCAATGACGTCAAGTTCGACACGCAGTATTGTCTTCGGCATTGCAAGGCGGGTTCGTCTCCAAATTTTGAATGTTTGTTAAGCAGTGTCCGGCCTCATAAATGTTGGACCTCTTGGGTTCTGCGCCCAATAAGGGCTATCATCCACGCGTCGAATGAATATGAGGAGCTAGGGCATTTTTACATTCGCCCCCTAGCCAGATAAATAAATTGTCTATTAAAGGGATGGGGATTTTTAGATCCAATCCATATCATCCTCCCCCATCGAGAATCCATCGGAGCGCGCTTCAGAAAAATCCACTCCAGCATGGCCGACAACCACAGTTCCTACTCCCGCCCCCGTAGCCCCAAGCCCGGTGATTGGGAGAGGTGTTTTGTCCCACACAGTCAATTAGTCGAACTACAGACTAAGGGATTTCTCCCTCCAGCGTATATGGTTCCCGTCCAAGCCGGGCTTGCCACCTACAATGGCGGGGAGCAAGCGAAGAGCTTCCGCAGTCCCTCTACGGGGGAGCGGGTATGCCTTGTTCCTTACTTATTAAGGGGACTCGGATTTCCAATTCATCCGTTCCTCCGCGGGCTCCTAGAGTTTTACAGCCCCCAACTGCATAATTTCACCCCTGCTTCCATATTACACATCGCCGGCTATGTTGCCCTCTGCGAGTTATTCCTGGGCTGTGAGGCTCATTTTGAGCTGTGGAAAAGGTTATTTTGCCTCATCCCCCACACACAGAAGGGGTCAGTTTATCAAGTGGGCGGAGCCGAAATATGGCGCATCGCCGAAACCGGATACCTGTCCGGTACTCCAAAGAAGACGTCCGACGACTGGCCTTCGGAATGGTTTTATATGGATCCCCCTTCCGGACCCTGTCCCGCGGGGTCTTCCTGAGTTCAACAGTGCTCCTCTGAAGAAACACCGAAGTTGGCGCCCACAGAACCCCCAGGAGGAAGGCAACGGAGAAGTCCTTTACCTGATGAACCGGATTAAAGCGCTGGCTCAATCAGGATTGACGGTAATCGAGGTTATGTCAATATGCATAATGCGGGGAGTGTAGCCACTTCAATATCGAGGGCACCCCCTGTGGTGTTTTAACGGGGAAGATGATGCCACCCGTTGTGGGCGTAAGGGTCCGCACAACGTTGCTGCTTTAACAAAAATTATGTCCGAGTTGTTCAAGGGAGAGGAACAGGAGTTCATCTGCATCAAGCCACAGGATGGATTCTCCATGTACAACCCTCCAAGTTGGGTGAGTTATATCTCGTTACTCCCATTCTTCCCACATTCTTTGTCGTAGGTACTCACCTTGCCATTTTGCGGTAGGAACTGCGAAAAGCCATAAGGGAGGTCAACAGCCCATCCCCACAACCAGAGGACCCTGACCGGGCCCTCGGTCCCGGACTCGAAGAAGATTCGGACACATTCTTGGAGCTGATAGACCGGCAGTTCTATCAATTAAGCTGTGATGACGCCATGCTGGCCATTACGGCCGACTATCCCGGACTACTTCCTTCGTCGCACGTAAGAAAAACCAAAAATCCCAACTCCAAAAACTAGGATCCCCTTTTAGACACTTCACCTACCATATACATATGGTGTTTTACAGGGAAGGCCTTCGGGACACTGTGCCGAACGCGCAGCAACTCGCCAACAAGAGGCACCGAGGCCGGGCAGGCCCAAAAGTAAGGCGGTCAAGACGGAGACGCCGACGCAGAGGTATGACAAAAACCCCGCTCCGTGGTTGTCGTCTTTCTCAAAATGTAATGACGTCCATGTTTCTTTAACAGAAAAAACGCTCGCCGGAATATGTCCGGTGAGGCTGCCTGATACGTCTCAAATGTATCTATAATTTTTGATTGCTCCATGCTATATTATCTACTGTTTTGGACTATATTGGTATTTATTTTCCACTTTTATATTATTTTTGGGACTAACCTATTAACCGGAGGCCCAGCCCAGAATTGCCGTTTTTTGCCTATTTCAGTGTTCCGAAGAAACGGAATATCAAACGGAGTCCAAAAGGAATAAAATCTTCGGGAACGTGATTTTCTCACCGAACGTGATCCAGGAGACTTGGACCCTGCTCCAAGGAACAAAAGAGGCGGTCACGAGGGTGGGTGGAGCCCCCCCTAGGGCGCGTCCCCTACCTCATGGGCCCCTCGTTGCTCCTCCGGCGTACTTCTTCCTCCTATATATACACACGTACCCCCAAACGATCAGAACAGGAGCCAAAAACCTAATTCCACCGCCGCAACTTTCTGTATCCACGAGATCCTGTCTTGGGGCCTGTTCCGGAGCTCCGCCGGAAGAGGGCCTTCATCACGGAGGGCTTCTGCATCATCCTAGCCTCTCCGATGAAGTGTGAGTAGTTTACCTCAGACCTTCGGGTCCATAGTTAGTAGCTAGATGTCTTCTTCTCTCTCTTTGAATCTCAATACAAAGTTCTCCCCCTCTCTTGTGGAGATCCATTCGATGTAATCTTCTTTTTGCGGTGTGTTTGTTGAGACCAATGAATTGTGGGTTTATGATCAAGTCTATCTATGAATAATATTTGAATCTTCTCTGAATTCTTTTATGTATGATTGGTTATCTTTGCAAGTCTCTTCGAATTATCCGTTTGGTTTGGCCAACTAGATTGGTAGTTCTTGCCATGGGAGAAGTGCTTAGCTTTGGGTTCGATCTTGCGGTGTCCTTACCCAGTGACAGAAGGGGCAGCAAGGCACGTATTGTATCGTTGCCATTGAGGATAACAAGATGGGTTTTATTTCATATTGCATGAATTTATCTCTCTACATCATGTCATCTTGCTTAAGGCGTTACTCTGTTTTTAACTTAATACTCTAGATGCATGTTGGATAGCGGTCGATGAGTGAAGTAATAGTAGTAGATGCAGAATCGTTTCGATCTACTTGTCACGGACGTGATGCCTATATACATGATCATGCCTAGATATTCTCATAACTATGCTCAATTCTGTTAATTGCTCAACAGTAATTTGTTCACCCACCGTAGAATACTTATGCTCTTGAGAGAAGCCACTAGTGAAACCTATGGCCCCCGGGTCTATTCTCATCGTACCAATGTCCATTACTTTAATCTTGCTTTTCTTTTTTACTTTGCCTTTACTTTTTACTTTGCATCTTTATACCAAAAATACCAAAAATATTATATCTATCAGATCTCACTCTCGTAAGTGACCGTGAAGGGATTGACAACCCCTAATCGCATTGGTTGCGAGTAGCTATCGCTTTGTGCAGGTACGAGGGACTTGAGCGTGGCCTCCTACTGGATTGATACCTTGGTTCTCAAAAACTGAGGGAAATACTTACGCTACTCTGCTGCATCATCCCTTCCTCTTCGGGGAAAACCAACGCAAGCTCAAGACGTAGCACTGCCAATCATACTTCCACCAGTCGGGCTCGAGGACCGGACATAGAGGCGGAAGCCGACATGGGGCGGACGCCGGATACTCCCCCTACAGAGGATGCGGATAGACTATCCGCTACAAATTCAGAAGTGGAGAGCGCCATGAATCATAGGCATCATCGGGCCGTACTCCGTGACGCTTGCTTCTCACCGGAGGCATTTGATGCCTTCAATTCTGGGGACACGTACCTCCGTGCTGCTCAAAATGGTCTAGCCAGAGCCACGGACCAGTATGTAAGGGATGTACGGGTATGCAAATCTAACGATTATATGTATCATTAGACCCTGAGACTTGAAACATTTAGCAGAACTGATTTAAGGATCATCTATTGTGCAGGTTCTTACAGAGAAGAATACTCGACTGTCACAGGAGCTGGAGGAATGGAAGACCCAACTTCGGGCCGCCGTTGCCGCATTGAAGGAACCCAAAAAGTCCCCAGCTGGTAACATTTGTTTCAAAGAATGATAGGTACCATATAGCGTGCGGCGTGGCTGCAGTTCTAACAATAGATATTGTAGATGAATCCGGAGGACTGGCATGCCGTATGTACGCTAGAGGCTGGCGAACGCGTGCTGACTGAGGTCAGGCAGGAGAAAAACAATCTCCAAGATGCCAATACCAAGCTGAGCATGGAACTAAAAGATGTTCGAGCCCATCTTGCGGACTCCGAGAAGAGAATAAGCGGCTTCGACGCGGCATTTTCAGTAAGTGCTTGAATGAACCCTTATAAAAAAAGGGGTCGACGGAGAAGCCGGCTAACAGAGTTATGTCTGCAGGTATGCTGACGGGTCGTCCCGCGGAGGAGATGCCCGGGTCTGTGGGTGATCTTCTATCCGAGCTCTCACAACTGCACGAACAAGTTCGGCAGGTGATGCAAGGTATTGCCCAGGCCTTGTGATCATCCGTCTCCCTGCCAGTAGGCATTGGAGAGCTTGCGGAGAAGCTCAAGGGAGCACGGTGGCGCTTCCGATTATGGAAGAAATCGGCCTACCGTCAAGGTGCCAAGGAAGCCTGGGCCATGGTGAAGACGCGGTATACCAAGGCTGACCCAAACCACATGGCCAAGGTCGGACCTGTGGGGCCCGATGGGAAAGAGATCCCCATTAGCTTAGTCTATGGGCAAGTAGAATTAGCCGCAAAGTATTCCCAACAGGATTGTAGGCTAGACCGTCTGTTGGACAGTATAGAAGAGGAATTTAGTCAGTCTACATGACTATGTAATTAAAGTGACATGTATAATGCCTTCTAGCCGGATTGTAAATCATTTGTCATGGCGGACCTTTTCGCTTCAACCTCGGGACCCGATAGTCCGGAGTGTGTCCGAATACCCGCTCAGTTATATAAGAACTGGGGTATGCGTGGAAACCAGGTGTAGGGGTCATTAGTGCTTGAACAGACAAGTACCCAACTAGTTATGTTATATTACATGGGTAGTAAGAAACATCTTCCAGTGAGAATAGTTCCGTTAGGGGTTCCTTTCCCTGGGTACGCATGCCCTAAAGTGCATGTCTGGACTGCGAGTGGAGACGCAGGCAAAAACATCTGGGGGCATATATGGAAAATAAATAAAAATCATCTTTTGTTCGCCGACCGAATATTCCCTTAAGAATGCTAGCTTTTGGCTTCACCCAGTCTGAGGTACACATCCGGCTGACCTGGCAGTAACAATCGTAGAGGTGCTCCCCTTATGCCCTAGCCGAATTAACGGGAACGTAGGGCATAAATACAAGAGCCAGGCAACCCTGCTTGGCCAAAACTTAAGTCATATCAATGCATATAATGGCGAAGAAAAGGTACATGCGGAAGAATAACACATGTGCGGGGCATGAAGCCCAGATAGATAATTAAGCTTCTCTGTAAGAAGCCCCCAGGTATAATGAGCGCGGTTAACGCGTCTATAGTGTGCAAGCAAGGCACAAGTTGGCCCTTGAAGGCCTTGAGAAAGAATAAAAGAAAGAAAGAGAAAAAGAAAGATAATGTATATGCAAAAAATGGACAGAGGAAGGGGACAAACATAGAGTCCGACGCTAGGCATAGAATCTTTGGAGCCTAGCTACGTTCCATGGGTTCGGCTCAAGTCGATTATTCGATGCATCCCGTAGGCGGTACGCTCCACCGGTCAGAACTTGGTCAATAATGAAGGGACCTTTCCATCTGGGCTCGAGCTTGGTCTTTTTCTTCTCCGGCAGGCGTAGAACTAACTCGCCAACGTTATAAGTTTTGGCCCGTACTTCTCTGCTTTGGTATCTGCGAGCTTGTTGCTGATAGAATGCGGAACAGGCTTTCGCCACGTCGCGTTCCTCCACCAGGGTGTCTAGACTATCCTGCCGATCGAGCTCGGCTTCTCTTTCTTCGTACATGCGCACTCGAGGGGAGTCATGAATTATGTCATAGGGCAGAACTGCCTCTGCGTCGTACACCATAAAGAAGGGTGTATATCCGGTAGTACGATTCGGCATGGTCCGCAGCCCCCAGAGTACGGAGTCGAGCTCCTCTAGCCAGTGTGTGTTAGACTCCTTTAAGGACTGCACTAATCTGGGTTTAATGCCGCTCATGATAAGACCATTTGCTCGCTCAACTTGGCTATTGGTTTGTGGGTGATAGACGGAAGCATAATCGAGCTTGATGCCCATGTTGCTGCACCGGAGTTTTACCTCGTCGGCCGTGAAGTTCATGTCGTTGTCAGTGGTGATGCTGTGGGGGACGCCATAACGGTGTACAACCCCGGATATGAATTCTATCACCGGTCCGGATTCGGCTGTTTTAACAGGTTTGGCTTCTATCCATTTGGTGAATTTATCCACCATGACCAATAAGTATTTTTTCTTATGGGTTCCCCCTTTAAGGGGTCCAACCATGTCAAGCCCCAGACCACGAAGGGCCAGGTAATGGGGATTGTTTGGAGGGCGGTGGGTGGCATGTGGCTTTGGTTTGCAAAAAGCTGGCAACCGACGCAGCGTTGGACCAAGTCCTGTGCGTCTGCCCGAGACGTCAGCCAATAAAACCCTGTACGGAAGGCCTTGCTTACAAGGGCCCGGGCTGCGGCGTTGTGGCCACCGAGTCCGGCGTGAATTTCTGCCAAAAGCTTCCGCTCTTCCTCTTCGGAGATGCACCTTTGAAGGACTCCGGTAGTGCTTTTTTTATACAGCTCTCCCTCATGGACCCTGTAGGCTTTAGATCGCCGCACTATGCAGCGTGCCTCATTTTGGTCCTTAGTAAGTTCCTGCCTAGTTAGTTAGGCCAGGAATGGTTCTGTCCACGGGGCAATGATGGCCATTATTACGTGGGCTGAAGGTGTTATTTCGGTGGCAGAACCTCCGATTATGTCAGAGTATTCGGTATCGGACATTTTGGCCGGGTCCGGACTATTGTTACCAGTGTCCCCTTCCCATACCATGGATGGCTTAAACAACGTCTCGAAAAAGATGTTGGGGTCCGCATCGCGTTTTGCGCCGATGCGGGCGAGGGTATCCGCCGCCTGATTGTTTTCCCGAGCCACATGGTGAAATTCGAGCCCCTCGAACCGAGCTGACATCTTTAGGACAACGTTTCGATAGGCCGCCATCTTCGGATCCTTGGCATCGAAGTCTCCATTTATTTGGGATATTGCGATGTTCGAATCCCCACGCACCTCCAGGCGTTGAATGCCCATGGAAACTGCCATCCGAAGACCATGTAACAGGGCTTCGTATTCGGCTGCGTTGTTGGAGTCTGTATACAGTATCTACAGTACGTATTGAACTGTATCTCCGGTTGGGGACGTCAGGACGACGCCAGCCCCCAGACTAGCCAGCATTTTGGAGCCGTCGAAGTGCATGATCCAATTGGAGTATGCGCCGTACTCTTTAGGGAGTTCGGCTTCCGCCCATTCAACGACAAAGTCGGCCAATACTTGCGATTTGATGGCTCGCCGAGGTTTGTATGTTATGTCGAACGGGAGGAGCTCAATGGCCCATTTGGCAATCCGGCCCGTGGCATCGCGGTTGTTTATAATACCATTAAGTGGTACTTCCGAGGCTACTGTAATCGAACACTCTTGAAAGTAGTGTCGCAGCTTCCGGCATGCCATGAATACCGCATAGGCTATCTTTTGATAATGTGGGTACCATGTTTTACATGGAGTGAGGACAGTGGATACATAATATACTGGCTTTTGAAGAGGGAATTTATGTCCGTCCGCTTCTCGTTCGAAGACAAGCACTGCGCTTACAACCTGATAAGTTGCCGCAATGTACAACAACATTGATTCGCCGATGTTTGGCACGGCCAGGATCGGGTTGGTTGCCAGTATGGATTTTATTTCTTCCAATCCGGCTGTGGCAGTGTCCGTCCACTCGAAGTATTCGGTGCGCTGAAGGAGGCGATAAAGGGGTAATGCCTTTTCTCCTATGCGGGAAATAAAGCGGCTTAGAGCCGCCACACATCCAGTTAATTTCTTGATTTGTTTGAGGTCCGTTGGGATAGCGAACTATGACAGAGCTTAGATTTTGGCCGGATTAGCTTCAATTCCTCTACTGGAGACAATGAAGCCCAGGAGCTTCCCGGCTGGTACGCCGAAAACGCATTTTTCCGGATTGAGCTTGACGTTGTATGTTTGGAGGTTGTCGAATGTGAGCCTCAAGTCGTCTATTAGGGAGTCGACGTGTTTGGTTTTAACGACCACATCATCTACGTATGCCTCTACTGTTTTGCCGATCTGTTTCTCCAGACATGTCTGAATCATGCGCTGATATGTTACATCGGCGTTTTTGAGCCCAAAAGGCATTGTGTTGAAACAGAAGGGGTCGTATGGTGTGGTAAATGTCATTGCGACTTGGTCGGACTCCGCCATCTTGATTTGGTGGTAGCCGGAGTATGCGTCGAGGAAACACAATGACTCGTGTCCTGCGGTAGCATCGTTAATTTGATCAATGTGGGGGAGGGGGAAGGGATCCTTTGGGAAAGCCTTGTTGAGGTCCTTGAAATCGACACATAGGCGCTAGGATTTGTCCTTCTTTGGTACCATCACCAGGTTTGCTAGCCAGTCCGGGTGTTTTATTTCTCTAACCTATCTGGCCTCCAATAACTTGGCTAGTTCCTCTCCCATAGCTTGTCTCTTAGGTTCAGAGAAACGCCGAAGAGTCTGCTTGGCCGGCTTGAATCCCTTTAGAATATTGAGGCTGTGCTCGGCCAGCCTGCGTGGGATTCCTGGCATGTCTGAGGGGTGCCAGGCGAATATGTCGCAATTCTCGCGCAGGAACTCTCGTAGTGCGGCGTCCATGGCGAGGTTTAACTATGCCCCGATGGAGGCTGTTTTTGTAGGGTCCGTTGGGTGGACTTGGAATTTGACTATTTCATCCGCTGGTTTAAAAGAGGTGGACTTGGATCTCTTGTCAAGTATCACATCGTCCTTGTCCACTTTGGAGTGTAGCGCGGTTAATTCCTTGGCCGAAAGGGCTTTAGATAATGCCTCAAGGGACAATGCGGCTGTTTTGTTTTCGGTGCGGAGTGCTGTGTACGGATCACTAGCGAGAGTGATGATTCCGTTGGGCCCGGGAATTTTGAGCTTCATGTACCCATAATGGGGTATGGCTTGGAAGATCGTGAACGCCTCCCGTCCTAAAAGGGCGTGGTATCCACTACTGAACGAGGCCACTTGGAATGTAATTTCTTCGGACCTATAGTTCTCCGGCGTGCCGAATACCACATCTAGTGTGATTTTCCCAGCACAGCGTGCTTCCCGACTGGGGATGATTCCTCTGAAGGTTGTGCTGCTTTGCTCAATGTGGTTCCAGTCTATTTCCATTTTTTGAAGAGTTTCCTCATAGATGAGGTTCAATCCACTGCCGCCATCCATGAGTACATTGGTGAGTCGAAAGCCGTCCACAATTGGACTGAGGACCAGTGCGAAAGTTTCAAAGACTGTAAATACCGTATTGTTATCTCGGGATGGTGCTCTGTGGCATTTGGGATGACAAGATCCTCACCACTTTTGGCCACCTGCCGAAGTATCCAACATGCTCTAAGGCTATGTGTTGGTATGGTATCCGCTGTACTATGAATTTTGTAGGGTCCGTTAAGCCATCCCTCCAATACGGTTCCATGCCCTGTAGAGGGTTTTTGTTTCTTCGTAACTAGCTCGGGTGTCTTATGATAGTGCACCCTTTTACTTCGGACTGGGTGTATATTCCGAGCCGGATTATCCCAAAATTTCGTTTTGGTTTTCCAGGCGCTTTTCATCGCACAGTACTTTCGTACTATGGACGCCAAGTCAGCGAAGCGTGATATGTCACGGCGACTTAAGGCGTTAAGGATTCCATTGTCCATGCAATTATTGCAGAAAAATGAGACTGCATCTTCCTCACGACAGTCCTTAACCTTGTTCATCACAAGGAGGAATCTGGCCCAATAATGATGTATTGTTTCATGGGGCTCTTGCTTGATGTGGGAAAGATCGTTTATGTCCGGGTGGGTGGGTGGATTTGAGTCTGAACTCCTAGCCGATCTGAGACCCAGGGGCTGAGGAGTTTCCAATGTTGGAAGTTCGGATTCCGGAGTGTTGCCCAATAAGTCTGGCCCGCTGCCTGACTCTAGGTTCGGGGCTTGGGTGATGTCCTCCCGTAAAAGGGTATCCGGCTCGGAGAGCACAGGAATCCGGACATAGTTAATCCTCAAGATAGAGGAAGAATCGCCGCATTGTTCCTCCACCATCGCAATATGATGGGTGACTGGTGGAGAGTTAATATCCCTTTGATCGGGTTTAAGCCCAATCTGATCATAGTTTGTAGCAACTCCCAATGCGGCGATACGATCCAAGAGCTCGTTTAGGGAAGAGAGCTCCATTGGATCCATCTCCTCGGCGAATTTCGAGCCGATGTGGAGGCTGTTTTTGATGACCCGAGAGGTCATCGTCGGTGCAGCGGCTGAGCTGGCGGTCATGATGAAACTGCCAAGCCGGAGAGTTTGGTCGACAGCCAGGGCTCCCCCGGCGGTAATGTTGTTTTTAAAAACGAGACGAGGCATCCTTCCTTATGGCGACGACACAGTGGAACTCTCAATGAAAGTACCAATGTCGGTGTCAAAACCGGCGGATCTCGGGTAGGGGGTCCCAAACTGTGCGTCTAAGGCGGATGGTAACAGGAGGCAGGGGACACGATGTTTTACCTAGGTTCGGGCCCTCTTGATGGAGGTAAAACCCTATGTCCTGCTTGATTATTCTTGATAATATGAGTAGTACAAGAGTTGATCTACCACAAGATCGGAGAGGCTAAACCGTAGAAGCTAGCCTATGGTATGATTGTATGTTGTCCTACAGACTAAAACCCTCCGGTTTATATAGACACCGGAGGGGGATAGGGTTACATAGGTCGGTTACAAAGGAGGAGATATACATATCCGTATTTCCTAGCTTGCCTTCCACGCCAAGGAGAGTCCCATCTGGACATGGGACAAAGTCTTCAATCTTGCATCTTCATAGTCCAACAGTCCGACCAAAGGATATATTCCGGCTGTCCGGAGACCCCCTAATCCAGGACTCCCTCAGCTACATTCACCTCGTGAGAGAACTGCTTGAAGATGCGATGGGAGGCTGGGGCCTGAGCGCCACCCAAGATGCGGGCGCTGGCGTGCAGCTCTTGGAAGACCCCAGCCCCTTCGTCCCACTGATGGTCGTTGTTCCTTCTTGGAGGCGGCAGTGGAGGGAGACCAGGGTTGCCCCTGAGGACGGTCCTCACGAGGCTGGTCCCTCCAGGCGCCCTCACGAGGCTGGTCCTGCCAACGATCTTCGCGATGCTGGTCGCGCCACTCCTGGCGAGGCCCACGATCATCCCAACGTCCTCCACCTCGTGCACCTCAACTGTAGCCCCGATCATTGCGCTTGGGGCATCGACTGAAGCGTCCATCTCGAATGGCCCTGAGCTCTAGACAATCGTTGGTGTTGTGGGTGCGCACGTTGTGGCAGGCGCAGAACGTTCAGCTACCCTCGGATGACTCGGGAAGATCTCGGCCATGCTTGGTGTCTGGCTCTGCCGTGAGTACGGCCGCTCCTTTACGCCTCATGTCCTTGACCTTGGCCTTCTTCTCCTCTGGATCCGCAGCAGGGAGCTCGAGGAGGGAGAGACACCCCTCCTCAGCTCTTGCACACTTGGTTGCTATGCTGAACAGCTCCAAAGTCGAGCACAACTCCTCGTGGATGGAGAGCTCCTCCTTCATCTTCATGTCGCGGACGCCGTCGGAAAACACTGAGATAATGGCATCGTCTGTCACCTTGGGGATCTTCATGCGCATGCCATTGAAGCGCTGGATGTACTTTTGCAGGGTCTCTCCGGCTGTGGCTTGATGCGGCGCAGGTCACCCGCGGCCGGTGGTTGGTCGCGAGTGCCCTGAAAGTTGGCGACGAAGCGGTCGCGCATCTCATCCCAGGAGGAGATCGAGCCTGGAGGCAGGTTCAGGAGCCATGAGCCAGCACCGTCCTTGAGAGCCATGGGAAACCAGTTCGCCATGACCTTTTCATCGCTGTTGGCCGCCTTGATGCTCAGCTCGTAGAGCTGCAAGAACTCCATAGGGTCGGGGGTGCCGTCGTAGCGAGGAGGCAGATCCGGCTTGAACTTGCTTGGCCATACGACGCTACGCAGCTCGGGAGTGAAGGTGCGGCAGCCTGCTATGGCCACCGGGGCCCGTCGCGGGGGCGGAGCTTGACCTTGGTGCCCCTACGCCGCTACGGCAAGGGGTGCATGGCCCTGCCGCAGCGAGCGATCCTGACGTGGTGGTGCTGGGAGCGGTGGAACGTTTTCTTGCGGACGGGGAATCTCTTGGCAACTTCTTTCTTCGTGCGTGGGCACACGACGCAGTGGATCACGCCGCGGGACCGCACACCTTGGAGCGAGGACACTGTCTTGACATGGAGGGGGCGGAGGCACTCCATGAGCCGCACGCCTCGGCGCGAGGGCGACATCTTGTTGCGGAGGAGGCGGAGGCGCTCCATGAGCCACATCGCCTGCAGCTGGGGGCGGACGAGGCAGTGAGATGGATGGTGCAGGAGAGCCCCCCGCGGTGCTGACGAGCTCGGCGATGCGGTCTAACTAGTCCTCGTAGAGGTCGTCGGCCGGGTGGTAGCGCAGGAGCTCGCGTGCCATGAGTAGTGTTGCCTGCGTGTCCGTGGGGGCGCGGCGAGCGTGAGAAGATGAGCTGGCCAGAGTCAGCGACGGGGGTAGCGGTCCGGCCGTCACGATACACGGAGGGGTGCAGTGAAGAGGCTTGCTGCTCGTTTGTCGCCGAGCTGGGGGCGGCGTTGGCGGCGGGTGATAGAGAACGGTGGGGAGGCCCGCCGACAGGGGCTGTCTGAGCGACGCGGGTGGCGAGGGCGACCCGGTGCTCAGCGCGGGCCCGGCGAGCGTCAGCCATGAACTTGGTGAAGTGGTGAAGCGCGTATTGACGAAGGAGAAGGCTTCATCGCACCCCTACCTGGCACGCCAAATGTCAGATTTCGGGTTCCGGCAAAACCCTTGAGGTTCGAACACTGGGGTGCGCACAAAGATCTCTCCCCCTCTCTAGCTCGCACACTCCACAATCTCACAGCCTAGCTTGATGAACCCAAAGAATGAGAGACACCAGATTTATACTGGTTCGGGCCACTGTTGTGGTGTAATACCCTACTCCAGTGTGGTGTGGTGGATTGCCTCTTGGGCTGAGGATGAACAGTTACAAGAGAAGAACAGCCTCCTGAGGAGAGGTGTTCTTGTGCTTGGAGAGCTTGTGTGGTTGCCTTGGTGGAATGGATCCGGTCCCGGATCGTCTCCTCCCTACGGTGGTGGCTAGTCCTATATATAGAGGTCTGGGTCCTCTTCCCAAATATTTAGCGGGAAGGGATCCTACAACGACCAGTTTGAAGGGGGATAGCTAGTACAAGCTATCCTGACAAAAGTAGACTTCGCCTGCCAAAGGCTCTGGTGGTGACGCTGTCTTGGGCTCCACGGTGACCTCCGTCCTGCCATCCTGCTGGTCTTGGTCTTGTTGCACCGATATGGAAACCTTTGCCTGATGCCTCAGGACTCCTCGCCTGTGCTTGCCTCTTTAGCACCAAAGAGGAAACGAGGACACTGCACGCATTGGCCCCCGCCTGGTGCCCGCCTGGCTCCAGTCGTCATGGCTTGCATCACGCAAACCACGCTAGGTGTCCCTTGCGTTGATCTCTCCGCCCCTCGTGAGCCAGCCTGGTGAGGCAGCCCCTAAGGATGTCTTGCGTCACCCGCCTCGCGAGGCTTGGCCCCTCGCGAGGGTCTTGAGTGTTTGCTGGTGAAGATGGGCCATATAGGGTCGCTGGGGGAGCCACGCCATGGGCCGCAGGCAGGCAAGTCTGGGGACCCCCGTTCCGAGTACGCCAACGGGATCGGTGGTTCATAAGTGTTGTGCAAATAAACACGCACGATGGCGTGGCAGATCATGGGTTTTTCAACTAGCCTATTACAAGGCATCATGTGGCCATAAAAGAGTAAGTGTTTTTGAGAAACACAGCGTTCAAATGTTATGGCTGGTAAGCCAGCTCATGAATTAAGACTTCTAGTCTTGGCGGATCGAGGCTTCAGGGTCATCCTGTGCTGGCTCTTCCTCCTCTGTTGTCTGGAAGTTTTCCTATGACCAATCAATACTAGTCAAATCTCTAAACACAGCCTCGTCATCTATAAGACTTGATGGATCAATGTCAGGAGCGAAGGTATGCTTACGAGTCGTCGGGATGAGATTTGCCCCCTGATGAACCAGCGCCTTCACCTTCTTATTCTCAGCGTCATAAACCGCCTGATACTGGGATAGATTTGTGTCTTCAACTAGCTTGCTTGCTAATGGACGCATTTCCCTTACTATTTTTGCAAAGTCATCAGCGTTGAAGGGAGACCCGTCTTCTTTCACACTAGGGCAGCCATTGGGCAAATCTTGTGGATCAAGATCTGCTTGCCATGCCTTTACCCGGCTTAGGGCAGTCATGGTGCCGAATCTGGCAGCTGATCACTTTAAATCTTCAATTCTTTGGGGCAGCACAGATTGCTTCTCCAGTGTTCCCTTGATGAGGGAAGGCGGCTATTTTTTATGTATAGCGGTAGAGATGGTCCGTTGAGCACTAGTGTATAGTAGTTCTACCAGAGTGTAGACAGCCTTAAGCTTGATGCACATGTCCGGACCCAGTTTGGCGCTTCTGGAGCCTGCATCAGTAAAATTATTGGTAAACCGACAGATGATTATGACATACTATTGGTGCAAAGGAAAGTATTTTTTGCTACTAACCAAAGATGGCCAACGTCATGTTGTTGATTTGATATTTTAAACTAGAAAACTCGCCAGTTACCGGTTTAAGAGCTGCTTTGGCATCCTCTTCTCTTTTTACTAGAGCTATTTTTTCGGTTTCCCAGCCGGCTTTATCAGCACTGAAGTCTTGTTTCAGTTTTTCAATGTTTTCCAATGAAGTCTTCAGCTCTGATTTGGCTTTTGCAGTCTCAGACTGTTGGGTTTGAATGTTGGTCCTCGTATCTTTGACTTGGGTTTCCTTTTCATTTAGTTCAGCCTGCAACATGAACAAGATGGAAGGTATTATGATCACGACTATTTTTGAAGTCCCAAGCACAATACAAGTATTTTCCTTGGCACTTGGGGGCTAATGCCTATTGCTATTTTTAAAGACGGTTTCTATGATGACCCAGGAAAAATGATATGATCCGGTTCATGGGGGCTATATACTTGGATTTTATTTACAGCCGTGGTGATAAGTCATGGCTTATTCATGCTGATTAAACCGACCCTTGGGGGCTACAGGTGCAAAGTTGATCACTGCTATTGGAAGTTCCAGATTAACTTGATAGTTTAAGCCGGCCCTTAGGGGCTACTGGCTTTGATCTTGGTATATTTATGGCCATTTGAAAGTCTACAACATATTCAATTCTATCATATTCTATAGACTTGGCGGCTGATAGAGGTACATTTATATGAAGAGGATTGTGCTGGATTACCTCAAAGCGTTCCTTCATAAGGTTGACCAGGCCGGCTTCGAAGTCATGGCTGGTGTGAAGGTAGTTCAAATAACTAGAGTGAATCTAGTAAGCACTAAATTGAACATAGCCTTCCAAGTTCACTTTCCATTTGCCCTTGTCAACAGGAGGGAAAATCCTATTTCCATTTGTAGTCACGGTTGGTATTGAAGTTGTGCCAGTAATCATTATATCTTCAGTCTCTTGAGCCAGTTGCGCAGGACTGGGCGACATGGCTGGTTCCGGGTCAACATTTATGGGATCTGCGGTGATTGGGTGTTCTAGTGGTGGGTCATTTATAGAAGTTTCTGAAGATTGATGCAAAGTCTCGGATGTGGCATGTTTCTCTGGATCAACAGTCTTGGGCTCTTCAGCCGGATTATCAACTTTCTGCTTCTTGTTGGGCTTTGCCATAGCGCTGAAAAGGTAGTATAAGACAGAGTTAATATGACAATTAAAGTGCATGATTCAAAGCGGACATATTTAACACTCACCTTGGCACGGTTTTGAAGACTGGGATTTGGGTCCCAGTTGAGTCGTCGGAGGAGGAATGAGAGGTTCCATGATAGTTTGAATCAGACGGGTTAAGAGGTTGTCGAAAAAGACCCGCTTTGGCATAAGCTAAGTCAGAAATATTTGAGACCTCTGGTCGGGGCTTGCGAGGCACTGGTGTGTTGGGTAAGCCGGAGGAAGGAATTCCACCGCCGCTATTCCGGGTCATGCGGCGAGCTTCATGTTGCTGCTACTTCAAAATAAAGTTGGGATCCAAATAAGCTAAAGGATGAGAAAACCTTACTTCCCGGATCACTTGACGTACTTTCTCTCTTAGTAGAGGTTCAGAGTCGGAGGAAAGGATAGTTACCTCTTCAACATTGGCTTGGCTTCCTTCCGCATCATCCTGATAGTGATCATTATCACTAAGATGTACAAAAAATGAGCCAAGGGAGTCAAGTCTTACCTCCGACTCATCGTTATCATCCAAGTTAAATAACTCGGAAGGATTGGATTCCTTCTTGGTAGACTATTTAGTAGCCTTGGTCTTGGTCCGAGGTTTGTTGGTCGACTGATACGTCTCCAACGTATCTATAATTTATGAAGTATTCATGCCAAGTTTACAATAGTTTTATATGATTTTGGTATGATTTGATTAGAACTAACCTGGACTGACGTTGTTTTCAGCAGAACTACCTTGGTGTTCTTTTTGTGCAGAAATAAAAGTTCTTGGAATGCGATGAAAATGAACAAAGAATTTTTCTAGAAAAAATAAAAAATACTGAAACAAAAATCTACCTGAGGGGAGTCCCGCGGGCCCCATGTAGTGACCCAACCTCAAACGGTTGAATCTTTGTGCATAAGTGTCATCCCTGGATCGGTCGCTGACACACACAGTACTTTGAAGGATTTATAACAGAGTAGCAATCACACCCTTATTATCGATAGTCTCAAAAGAGAGCTTAATACAAAAATATGGCTTAAGGCCATCTAAATAAGATAACAACGGAAGTCTTGGAAGATAAAGTGAGTCCATCAACTCCAACGGCATAGCTGAGTGCACAAAAACGACCTAGTGCACCCTACTCTTCGTCTGAAAAGTCTGCAACATGATATGTTGCAGCCGAAACGGGTCAGCACATGGAATATGCTGGAAATTTAACACAGTAGAGCAATTAACAAGATAAAGGCTACCACTACATGCATATATGGCTGGTGGAGGTTCTACGGTTATAATGTTTTGCGGAAAGCCAATTTTTCCCTACAACAAAGGAATATACTTTATTTAATTATCATGGTAGTTGTTAAACATTGAGAAGGTTCCTCCAACTCAATCCCCAATTAAAAGTAATTATCAACCCAACAAATTAATTTAGAGTGATGAGATGAACATGATAATCCAAGAACCGGATACTCAAGATGTCCATAACCGGGGACATGGCTAACCATGATTAGTTTGTACACTCTGCAGAGGTTTGCGCACTTTTCCCCACGAGACTCGATCTCCTCCGTTGGATTTCTTGCACTACATGAAGTTTGAGAAACGGATGACCGAGACACAGTCTTTCAGAAACATTTACTCTCTACTCTGGGTGGACAGTTACACCTACTTTCCCTACATCTGCTAGCCCACCACTAAAAGAGGTCCTGCAAAATACTCAACTATGCTAGAGCCCGTAATAGCTTGTGGCTGCACACGGAAGTTTCTGGCATGAATAATCGTATGATCCCTTTGAGCCTGGGTGGCGAACCATAGGATGATCACACGGGTACTCCGGGATATCCTAGGACAACACTAGATTCTCCAGGTGCCCGCAACCAATCCACCCAGATGTGTATTTAAGTAGCCACCTTAAGTTTAACCAGTAATTAACAAACACACATCTGTCATAGATACTCTCAAACACAAACCACGTCTACGAGCATAGCATGGCATTATAAGCATAACGTAGAAGTAACTCCCAAGGGTTTGATAAATAAAAGGGCAATAGGTTCTACCTCATCATCTACTTCCCAAACCCACATGTTAAGAGATCCTACTCATGCAATATTTGAGGGTTGTAACTAATGCATAAAAACTGGTAATAGAGGGGTATGATCAATTTGTTACTTGCCTTGTTGATGATCCGCAAAACCTAGTGACTCGTAGTAGCACGCTGCGCACTCCGGGAATTCTATCGCAAACAAACAATAGCATACATAAGCACTCAAGCAAAGATGCAAGTATAAAACTTCAAATAGGAAGATCAAATCTGAAAACTCGACTAAAAAGATTCGATCCGCAAAAAGAATCAATCGAATCGGAGCTAAGGAACTAAAACTATGGTCAAAAGAACTTCGAATATAAATCTAAAAACCTTGTTCAAGTTGATTAACCAGAAAGAGGGGTTCGATATGAATATTTTGGTGTTGGTTTCACTGGATTTGGACAAACGGTTAAGAAACGATGAGGGTTTGAAGATCAGGGGCTAATATGCGATAAAATAATCGCGGATTGGTCCCTGGATGAAAATAAAATAAAAAGAAAAGACTAACGAACGGACATTCGCTGTCTAAACCTAACTGGCGAATAGCGTTCGTAAAAACAAACGAACGGATGGACGTCCGCTAAATAACTAAACAAAGAAAAACCGAACCGATAAAATAAAAAAACGCATCTAGGGTTTCTTAAAAACCGATCGGTTTTTACCTAAACAAAAAAAAACCGGCGGATCCGGACTGGATCAGGAACGGCGGCGGCTCCGGCGGCGAGGTGGCGGCTCCGGCGAGGCGAGACGGTGCGGGGCGGCGGCGGGGTGGGGCGCGAGGCATGGGCGGCGGCGCGGGTGGCGTGCGGCTGCATGCTGCTGCTGCTGCGGGAAGCGGGGCGAGGTGGGGTTGAGGCGGCGGCGGCAGCATATAAAGGGGAGGGGGCTCGGCTTGGGCAGGGGGCAACCGAGGCAGTGGCGGTGTCCCGGACTCCGGCGGAGTCCGGCTCGGCTACAGCGTGCGGCCGCGGGGAAGGCGGCGGCGGTGCTGGGCCGGCTGGGCTTTGGCCCAACTCGGACCGCGAAGAGTTTTTTTAAACAGATTCCGCCGAAAAATCCTAGATGAATAAAATAAAAATGTAAAAATGCCAAAACAAATTTTTCACCGTCTAAATAAAATATTTAGAACAAAGTGAACATTTTCTTGGCCTAATAATGCAATTTTGAAAAAATGCATATTTTTCTAATTCAAATAAAATAGCAATAAAATCGACATAACATTACTTATTTGATTTTAATATTTTTCCTCCAATATTTCGTTTATTTTGGAGAAGTCATATTATCTCCTCTCATATAGTTTTTAATATGAAATATTTTCGGAGAGAAAAATAATTAAAACCGAAATGATCCTTGTTTTGATATTTGAGAAAATTCAAATATGAAAATGGTGAAACCCCCAACTCTCTCTTTGGGTCCTTGAGTTGCTCAGAATTTCGAGCACCGCAAAGCAAAATGCAAATAAAATATGATATGCATATGATGACCTATGTATAACATTCCAAATTGGAAATTTGGGATGTTACAAACCTACCCCCCTTAAGGTGAATCTCGCCCTCAAGATTCGGGTTGGTTAGAAAATAGGTGTGGGTGGTCTTTCCGTAGATCATCCTCTCATTCCCAGGTGGCTTCATCCTGGGTATGGTGGCTCCATTGAACTTTGCAAAACTTGATGACCTTACTGCGTGTGACTCGGCTGGCAAACTCGAGAATCTTGACGGGTTTCTCCTCATAGGTCATATCACTATCCAACTGAATTGCTTCCAGGGGTAGTGTGTCTCTGAGAGGAATATCAGCCATCTCGGCATGACACTTCTTCAACTGGGAAACGTGAAACACATCATGAACTCCTGACAGTCCTTTGGGTAACTCCAACTTGTAGGCCACTTCTCCCATACGTTCCAAAACTCGGTATGGTCCTACAAATCTCGGGGCTAACTTTCCCTTGACTCCAAAATGTTTAAATCCTCGCAGTGGGGATACACGAAGATATGCTCTATCTCCGACTTCATAGACTACCTCCTTGCGTTTTGAGTCTGCATAACTTTTCTGCCTAGACTGAGCTACCTTTAGTCTATCTCGAATCAGTTTAACCTTCTCTTCTGACTCTTTAATCAGATCTGTTCCAAACAACTGATGATCTCCAACTTCATCCCACATCAACGGTGTCCTGCACCTCCTTCCATACAAAGCTTCGAAAGGTGCCATCTTCAAACTGGCTTGGTAACTGTTGTTGGATGAGAACTCCGCGTAAGGTAAATTATCATCCCAACTAGATCCATAATCTAGCGCACAAGCTCTCAACATGTCCTCCAGAATCTGATTGACTCTCTCGGTCTGTCCATCTGTCTGCGGATGAAAGGTTGTACTAAACTGTAGCCTGGTTCCCAAAGTATGGTGCAGCTGATGCCAAAACTTTGAAGTGAACTGTGTTCCTCTATCTGATACGATGGTCCTCGGAACTCCATGCAGACATACGATCCTGGTCATATACATCTTGGCCAACTTCGCACTTGTATAAGTGGTTTTCACTGGGATAAAGTGAGCCACTTTGGTCAAGCGATCCACCACTACCCAAATAGAATCATATCCCGATCGGGTCCTGGGTAATACGGTGATAAAATCCATGCCAACCTTATCCCATTTCCATTAGGGTACCGTCATAGGCTACAGTAATCCTGCTGGCTTCTGATGTTCCGCCTTCACTCTCTCACATACATCACATAGGGCAACATACTCGGCAATATCCTTCTTCATACCAGTCCACCAAAAACGCTCCTTCAAATCCAAATACATCGTGGTGTTCCTAGGGTGTATCGAGTATGGCGAGTCATGAGCTTCCTTTAGTATTAACTTTCTGATCTCGGCATTGCTGGGCACATATATACGGTCCTCGCACCACAAGGTGTCATGCTCATCCTCACGAAAACCTTTAGCTTTTCCTTTGCTCATTCTCTCTTTTATCTTGGCAATTTCCTTATCATCCTTCTGAGCTTCTCGAATCTTTCCCAATAATGTCGACTGAACTTCCAATGCTGTAACAAAACCTCTAGGCACTATCTCCAAACGAAGCTCCCTGAGATCCTCGGCTAAGTCCTTTGGCAATCCTCCGCTTACGAGGGTATGGGCGTAACTCTTCCAGCTCAAAGCGTCTGCTACGACATTGGCCTTGCCTGGATGATAGTGCAACTTCATATCATAACCCTTTATAAGTTCCAAACATCTCCTTTGCCTGAGATTCAGCTCCTTCTGGATGAAAATGTACTTCAAACTCTTATGATCCGTGTACACATAACAATGATTCCCAATAAGAAAATGTCTCCAGGTCTTGAGTGCATGAACTAAAGCTACTAACTCCAAATCATGTGTGGCATAATTCAACTCAAGCGGTCGAAGCTGATGTGAGGCATACGAAACAACTCTTCTGTCTTGCATAAGTACGCCTCCAAATCCTAAGCGAGATGTGTCGCAATACACTTGGAAATCCTTGCGTATATCTGGCAGAATCAGCACTGGGGCTGTAGTGAAACGTTTCTTCAACTCTTGGAAACTTGCCTCACATTCATCTGTCCATTTGAACTTGGTGTCCTTCTTCAACAACTCCTTCATGGGCTTCGCAATCTTAGAGAAATTCTCAATGAATCTCTGATAATATCCCGCGAGTCCAAGAAAACTTCGGATCTCTCCAACTGAAGTGGGTGCCAACCACTCAGTGACTGGCTGAACTTTAGTAGGGTCTACTGCTATACCTTCTCCTAATATAACATGTCCAAGGAACCCAACTTCCTTCAACCAAAACTCACATTTGCTGAACTTGGCATATAACTGATGTTCCCTGAGCTTTTCAAGAACTAATCGCAGATGCTCCTTGTGTTCCTCTTCATTCTTCGAGTATACCAATATGTCATCAATGAACACCATAACAAATTTATCCAAGAACTCCATGAACACCTTATTCATCATGCTCATGAAATAGGCAGGGGCGTTAGTCAATCCAAATGATATAACCGTGTACTGATATAGCCCATACCTTGTGGTGAAGGCTGTCTTAGATATATCCTGTTCTCGGATCTTCAGCTGGTGGTATCTTGATCGAAGATCGATCTTGGAAAATACTTTAGCTCCTTGCAACTAGTCAAACAAATCATTGATCATCAGTAGTGGGTACTTGTTCTTGATCGTCACTTCATTTAATGTGTGATAATCAACAACCGTTCTCAAGGATTTATCCTTCTTCTCAACCAAGAGTACTAGGGCTCCCCATGGTGACGAACTTCGGCGAATGTAACCTTTCTCCAATAACTCCTTAATATGTTTCTTAATCTCCTCCAGATCATTCGCGGGCATCCGGTAGGGCCTCTTTGATATTGGTCCGGTGCCTGGAAACAGCTCTATCAAAAATTCAATGTCTCTATCCGGTGGCATGCCTGGTAGCTCCTCTAGAAATACATTCGGGTAATCATAACTACAGGCACCTCCTACTGAACAACTCCCGTGAGAGAATTTACGCGGGTCCTCTTTGGTGTATGCCGGGATACATACTTAATCCTTTGTCCGTCCGGTGTGGTGAGTAGAATTGACTTATTGGCGCAATCGATGTTTCCTCCATACATCGATAGCCAATCCATTCCCAATATCACATTCAATCCTTGTGACTCCAAAATTATCAAGTCAGAGGGGAAAACATGTCTACCTATGGTTAATGGCACCTGAAAACATCCTTGGCTTGTCGTATGCTCCGCTCCTGGCGAGCTTACTAACATAGGTGTCCTAAGAGCCTTGGTGGGCAACTTATACTTATCCACAAATCCCCTTGAAATATATGAATGCGATGCATCAGTATCAAAAAGAACGATTGCAGTAAGTGACTTAACCAAAAACTTACCTATTACTGCATCGGGCTATTCTTCAACCTCCTCCACGTTCACGTGGTTCACCTGTCCCCTATTGAAGGGTTGGGCTTCTTCCCAGAGCTTCCATTGCCATTCCCATTATTTGCTTCAGAACACTCGGTGGCATAGTGTCTAGGCTTCCCGCACTTGAAACAAGTGATGGGACTTAAATCCTTCTTGGCGGGCATGCTTGGGTTAGAGCGGTTATGGTTGCTGCCTGCTCCATTCCCGTTTCCATTTTTGGGGCCACTGTGGTTATGCGAATTTCCTCCATTGTGGGTATGGCCTCCATGGTTATGGGTAAATCCTCCCGACTTCGGGGCGAAACAGGGCTTCTGCTTAGCTCCTGAATTGTACTTCCATGATCCATACTTCCTTTTGCGGCTCTCAATTTTCTGCTGCTTTCCTTCAATCATGAGGGCCTTATCCACCAATTCCTGGTAGTTGTTAAATGTTGCCACCATCAACTGCACACTCATCTCATCATTCAGCCCTTCCATAAACTTCTCTTACTTCGCGGCATTTGTGGCCACATCATCTGGGGCATAGCGAGATAACTTACTAAACTCATCTACGTACTGAGCCATAGTATGATTTCCCTGGCGTAAGTTGCAAAACTCACGCTTCTTCATACTCATAGCTCTAGTTGAGACATGAGAAGTGTGGAATGCTTGTTGAAACTGATCCCAGGTGATATTGGCTATAGGGTAAGTGGTCGTGTAATTCTCCCACCATGCGGCTGCGGGTCCATCCAATTGATGTGCAGCAAAACGCACCTTCTCCGCATCTATGCAACCTGCGGTGGTCAACCCTCTTCCTATACTGCATAGCCAGTCAACAGCAAGTATTGGCTCGGTGCTACTGGAAAACACCGGTGGCTGCAACCTTAGAAAACGGGCTAAGTTGTCCACTGGAGGTGGTGGCGGTGGGTTGTTGTTGTTGTTGCCTTGGTTCTGGACTAGTAGATGCATCAAGGCATTCTGCTGTTGGATCAACTGAGTGAGCTCCAGTGGGAAGACAAATCCGAGGTCACATCTCAGAGGCATCTGATGGGTTTAGAGGGGAGAGATTAGAATGGAATGAGGTCTAGTGAGAAAGCACTACCCATATGCACATGAGACAAACACATTCAATATCACTCCCAAAACAATATCAAACAAGGGCATACAATCGATGTAACTATCTTTACAGTGCTCGGACTACTAATATATAATTGGGGGGATACTACTAATCATATGGTGGTCTACTAGAAATTTTGATCGGTAGAAGACTCCATGATATCTGCTCCAGCTTCGTCTTCATAATCATCATCACTCGGGTCGGAGTCGGTGTCGTCAACGATGATATAGTCCTTGGGGTGGTCGTCATCTCCTCCTAGCGCAGGGTCTCCCATTGCTCATCTCGACGCCCACATATCTGATAGATGGCGTCCTTAAGTTCCTTGTGATAAACTTCACTGATGCGTCCCATGGTGATGTGGGCTGCCATGCTCTTTCCTAGACTCCAGGTTGGTGCTTCGAAGGAAAACTCTATGGGCTCAGTAACTAGAATGAATGTCCTTCTTGAAACTTGAACTCGAATCATCCAACGTTCCTCTTCTAGTAAAGTGGCGGTCTAGGTCCCGGTGAAGCTTGGTATTCCAATGTTTAGGTACCTAGTGAATTCCTTCAAGTATCGTCCAAAAGGTGTGTCCTCATCCGGCTGTGCAAACTTGTTCCTCGTGTCCGCCATCCTATAGAGTAGAAAATGGAGAGGAGTCAGAAATGGGTAGACAAGAGTGACCTATGGCTTATCTTAGTGGTCGTGTCCTAGATTCCACGTGTGCTCTGATACCATCTTGTTGCGACCCGACCTCAAACGGTTGAATCTCTGTGCATAAGTGTCATCCCTGGATCGGTAATGCTGACACACACAGTACTTCGAAGGATTTATAACAGAGTAGCAATTACACACTTATTACATCGATAGTCTCGAGAGAGAGCTTAATACAATAATATGGCTTAAGGCCATCTAAGTACGATAACAGCGGAAGGCTTGGAAGATAAAGTGAGTCCATCAACTCCAACGACATAGCTGAGTGCACAACAACGACCTAGCGCACCTTACTCTTCGTCTGAAAAGTCTGCAACATGATATGTTGCAGCCCGAAATGGGTCAGCACATGGAATATGCTGGCAATTTAACACAACGGAGCAATGACCAAGATAAAGGCTACCACTACATGCATATATGGCTGGTTGAGGCTCCGGTTATAATGTTTTGCGAAAAGCCAATTTTTCCCTACAAGGAATATACTTTATTTAACTATCATGGTAGTTGTTAAACATTGAGAAGGTTCCTCCAACTCAATCCCCAATTAAAAGTAATTATCAACCCAACAAATTAATTTAGAGTGATGAGATGAACATGATAATCCAAGAACCGGATACTCAAGATGTCCATAACCGGGGACATGGCTAACCATGATTAGTTTGTACACTCTGCAGAGGTTTGCGCACTTTTCCCCACGAGACTCGATCTCCTCCGTTGGATTTCTTGCACTACATGAAGTTTGAGAAACGGATGACCGAGACACAGTCTTTCAGAAACATTTACTCTCTACTCTGGGTGGACAGTTACACCTACTTTCCCTACATCTGCTAGCCCACCACTAAAAGAGGTCATGCAACATACTCAGCTATGCTAGAGCCCGTAATAGCTTGTGGCTGCACACGGAAGTTTCTGGCATGAATAATCGTATGATCCCTTTGAGCCTGGGTGGCGAACCATAGGATGATCACACGGGTACTCCGGGATATCCTAGGACAACACTAGATTCTCTAGGTGCCCGCAACCAATCCACCCAGATGTGTATTTAAGTAGCCACCTTAAGTTTACCCATTAATTAACAAACTCACATCTATCATGGATACTCTCAAACCCAAACCACGTCTATGAGCATAGCATTGCATTATAAGCATAACGTAGAAGTAACTCCCAAGGGTTTGATAAATAAAAGGGCAATAGGTTCTACCTCATCATCTACTTCCCAAACCCACATGTTAAGAGATCCTTCTCACAATATTTGTGGGTCGTAACTAATGCATAAAAACTGGGTAATAGAGGGGTATGATCAATGTGTTATTTGCCTTGTTGATGATCCGCAAAACCTAGTGACTCGTAGTAGCACGTTGCGCACTCCGGGAATTCTATCGCAAACAAACAATAGCATACATAAGCACTCAAGCAAAGATGCAAGTATAAAACTTCAAATAAGAATATCAAATCTGAAAAATCAACTGAAAAGATTCGATCTGCAAAAAGAATCAATCGAATCGGAGCTACGGAACTGAAACTATGGTCAAAAGAACTTCGAATACAAATCTGCGTGCAACCAAATTTTAATTTGTCATAAACCTTGTTAAAGTTGATTAAACAGAAAGAGGGGTTCGAGACGAAGATTCTGGCGTTGTTTTCACTGGATTTGGACAAATGGTTTTGAAACAACAAGGGTTTGAAGATTAGGGGCTAATCTGCGATAAAAATAATCGCGGATAGGTCCCTGGATGAAAATAAAATAAAAAGAAAAGACTAACGAACCTATGTTCGCTGTCTGAAGCTAACCGGCGAATAGCGTTCGTAAAAACGAACGAAGGACGGACGTCTACTAAATACCTAAACCGAGAAAAACCGAAACGATAAAATTAAAAAAATGCATCTAGGGTTTCTTAAAAAACCGACCTGTTTTTACCTAAACCAAAAAAACCGGTGGATCCGGATCGGATCGGGAATGGTGGCGGCTCCGGCGAGGCGAGACGCTATGGGGCGGCGACGGGGTGGGGCGCGGGCATGGGCGGCGTGCGGCTGCGTGCTGCTGCTGCTGCGGGAGGCGGGACGAGTTGGGGGTCGAGGCGGCTGCGGCGGCAGCATATGAAGGGGAGGGGGCTCGGCTTGGGCAGGGGGCACCCGAGGCGGCAGTGGTGTCCCGGACTCCGGCGGAGTCCGGCTCGGCTACGGCGTGCGAGCGCGGGGAAGGCGGCGGCAGTGCCGGGCCGGCTGGGCTTCGGCCCAACTCGGACCGCAAAGAGTTTTTTAACAGATTCCGCCAAAAAATCCTGTATAAATAAAATAAAAATCTAAAAATTCCCAAACATATTTTCACCGTCTAAATAAAATATTTAGAACAAAGTGGACATTTTCTTGGCCTAATAATGCAATTTTGAAAAAAATGCATATTTTTCTAATTCAAATAAAATAGCAACAAAATCCAAATAACATTACTTATTTGATTTTAATATTTTCCTCCAATATTTCATTTGTTTTGTAGAAGTCATATTATCTCCTCTCATATAGTTTTTAATATGAAATATTTTCTGAGAGAGAAATAATTAAAACCGAAATGATCCTTGTTTGGATATTTGAGAAAATTCACATATAAAAACGATGAAACTCCCAACTCTCGCTGTGGGTCCTTGAGTTGCTTAGAATTTCGAGGATCGCAAAGGAAAATGAAAATAAAATATGATATGCATATGATGACCTATGTATAACATTCCAAATTGGAAATTTGGGATGTTACACCCCACGATGGTGGGGGGCGCGCCCCGTGGACTTCCCGTGGGGCCCCCTTACTTGTTCTCGACGCTAACTTCTCCTATAAATGCCCAAACCTCTAGAAAATAACCTAGATCGGAAGTTCCGCCGCCGCAAGCGTCTGTAGCCACGAGAAATCAATCTAGGCCCTCTCTGGCACCCTCCCGGAGGGGGCCATCATCACTGGAGGCTATGAAGGAGGATCCCAGAGGGGCCATCATCACCATGAAGGCCAAGGACCAGAGGGAGAACCTCTCCCCATCCAGGGGGAGGCCATGGAGGAGGAATCACAAGGGGGAGAACCTCTCCTCGTCTCTCTTGGTGGCACCGGAGTGCCATCGGGAGGGGAATCATCGCAGCGGTGATCGTCTTCATCAACATCACCATCATCATCACCATCCTCATCTCTTTTACACGGTCCACTCTCCCGCACCTTGTTGTAATCCCTACTTGAACATGGTGCTTTATGCCACATATTATGATCCAATGATGTGTTGCCATCCTATGATGTTTGGAGTAGATATCCTTTGTCTTTGGGTTGATTGATGATCTAGATTGGTAAGAGTTGTATGTTTTATTTTGGTGCTGCCTATTGTACCCTCCATGTAACTCCAGAGTGAGGGATTCCCGTTGTAGGGTGTTGCAATACGTTCATGATTCGCTTATAGTGGGTTGCTTGAGTGACAGAAGCATAAACCCGACTAAGGGGGTTGTTGCGTATGGGATAAAGGGGACTTGATGCTTTAATGCTATGGTTGGGTTTTACCTTAATGATCTTTAGTAGTTGCGGATGCTTGATAGAGTTCCAATCATAAGTGCATATGATCCATGAAGACAAAGTATGTTAGCTTATGCCTCTCCCTCATATGAAATTGCGATGACGACCACCGGTCTTGTTAACAATTGCCTAAGACAATTCCGCACACCGATCCACTATTATTCCACACTCGCTATTTATAATACTTAAGTAATATATTCTAACTTTATGATAACATCACCTACTTTTATATTTTAACTCTCCGATACCATGCAAAGTTATCCTCTTCATACCCACAACGTAGTTTTATTTGTCGTTTCTAGTTGGAAGCAAACGTTCGGTGTACGTAGAGTCGTATTAGTGGCAAATAGGACTTTAGAGAATATTGATCTTACCTTTAGCTCCTTATGGGTTTGACACTCCATATTTATCACATCCACCTTTGGGAATTGCCATGATGATTCCCTGCACTTGGGGATTATCAAGCTCTTTTTTGGCGTCGTTGCCGGGGAGCAATAGCGTGGGGTTGATATTCTCGTGTGTGCTTGTTTGCTTTCTTCACTAAGTAGACTTTGGTTTTCCTTTTTGTTTCTGTTTATTTGTGGGTGAAACATACAAAAAAAATTAAAATAATGAAAATACAAAAAGAATTTACTTGCCTCTCATGCCTAAAAGGTTTTTCAATAAGAGAAGTGATTGGAAGGTTATGCATTGGAGAAGTGAGGGTCGACCTTGAACACTTGTGTTCATGCTCATGGAAACAATGTAAAAAATTTCATGGAAGCTTCTCTGAAAATAATTATCCCCTTGGATATATCCATTGTATTATAAAAATAATGTGCCAAGCCTTGGTTTTAGGATGATTAGATTGCTTGTTTACTTTGTGTAGTACAAAAACAGAAACTTTGGCTGTAGCGCGTGAATTTACATTTTTTACTGGAAATTCAAATGGGTTGGAAACTTTTTGCACATTACTTCTTTACAAATTGTTTAAATTTTCATATTTTTTAGAATTGTTTGGAGTTACAGAAGTTTACTAAACTTCCAGATTACTATAGACTGTCCTGTTTTTGACAGATTCTGTTTTCTATGAGTTGCTCACTTATTTTGATGAATCTATGGGTAGTATCGGGGGGTATGAAGCATGGTGAAGTTGGAATACAGTATATATAGTTCTAATATGAAATCGAAATAAGTTTGCAACAGTACCTAAAGGTAGTAATTTGATTTATTACACTAACGGATCTCACAAAGTTTTTGTTAAAGTTTTGTGTGGATGAAGTGTTCGAAGATCGAGGAGCTATCAATATGAGAAGAATAAAGATAGGCAAGAGCTCAAGCTTGGGGATGCCCAAGGCACCCCAAGTAAATATTTCAAGGATTCTGAAGCATCTAAGCTTGGGGATGCCCCGGTTGGCATCCCATCTTTCTTCTTCAACAATAATCGGTATACCTCGATTTTTGTTTTGTTCACATAATTTGTGTCCTTTGTGTTTTTGTTTTTCCTTTAAGAACCATGCTAGTATGAGATAGCCCTTTATTGATTTATAGAATACTTCATGTGCTTCACTTATACCTTTTAAGTATGATCTTATAGAATTGCTCTTTGTGCTTCACTTAAATCTTTTGAGTATGGTTTTATAGAATGCTTCGTGTGCTTCACTTATATATTTTGAGCTTGGATATTGGTTAGTCTATATTAATTGTAGAATGCTCCATAAACTTCACTTATATATTTTGGAGTGTGAATAATACTATCATCTAAAGTGGATTTAGAACAAGTTTGCTCCCACTATTCCGATGAGGAGAATTTTGCTTATGTCGAGAGTAGTAAAATTTCTATGCTCGTAGATCATCAAAAGAATGCTTTATGTGATGGTTATATTGTTGAAATCATTTATGATGATACTGAAAATTATCATGAGGGAGGAATACATGTTTTTAGGAGTTGCAATAATATCATGTTTTCTCTCTAGATGCTTAAAGTTTTGAGGTTATACTTGTTTTTCCTTACTATGCTAGTTGATTCTTGTTCCTATAAATTATGTGCTCACAAAATCCCTAGGCATAGGAAGTGGGTTAGATTTAAATGCTCTAGTCATACTCTTCATGATGCTCTCTTTATGTTTCAATTCTTATCTTTTATGTGAGCATCATTGAAATCATCATGCCTATCTAAAAGGCATTAAAGAAAAGCGCTTGTTGGGAGACAACCCAATATTTACCCTTACTGTTTTTGTGTGTTTACATGATTAAGCTACTGTAGTAATCATGTTTTATAGCTTTTGTTTCAATAAAGTGCCAAGTAAGACCTTATGGAAAACTTGTGTGAAAGTTAATGTGATCTTGCTGTAAAAAACATAAACTTTGCACTCACGAGATTAGCTGTCATTTTTTTACAGAAGAGTGCAATTGAGTTGACTTTTTCAGAGGATTAATAAACAAATTCCTCATGTCCACCAATTTATTTCAGAATTTTTGGAGTAGCAGAAGTATGGTTGGTGATCAGATCATTACAGACTGTTCTGTTTCTGACAGATTTTGTTTTCATTGCATAGTTTGCTTATTTTTTAGTTTCTATAGCTTATATTTGTCAATATAAATTGTAGAAATGATTTGGTACAGTAGACATTGTGTGAGAACAATTATGAACCTTGTCTTTGACAGTACCAAAGTGAATGGTTTACTCTTTATCATACCAAGCTATCTCACGAAGTTCCGTTAAGCTTTGTGTGATTGAAGTTTTCAAGCTTTGGGTGAGATATCGATATGAGGAGAATAAGGAGTGGAAAGACCCTAAGCTTCGGGATGCCCAAGGCACCCCAAGGTAATATTCAAAGAAGACTCAAGCGCCTATGCTTGGGGATTCCCCGGAAGGCATTCCCTCTTTCGTCTTCAAAACTATCGGTATACCTTACTTGGAGCTATATTTTTATTCGTCACATGTTATGTGTTTTGCTTGGAGCGTATTTTCAATTTTGCTTGTTGTTTGAATAAAATCATTGGATCTGAAATCTTGAGTGAAAAAGAATCCTCCCATAGCTATTTAATTATTTGACTACTCAGTATTCTTCACTTATATCTTTTTGGAGTAGTTTGTCATTTACTCACGTGCTTCACATATATCCTATGAGTAAATGGTTGAATGAATTGAATATCATAAATCTAAATTTATAAACATTTCATATGCTTACAACATGGGGAGTAATGACTTCACACATAATAAGTATAGGTAGTAAACTTATTGGAAGTTAGCAATGCGGAATTGGTCACTTGAACAATTCATGAAAGAATATTGAAGGAAGAGAGATTTCACATATAAATATACTATCTTGGACATCTTTTGCAACTATGAGCACTCATTAAAATATGACATGCTAAAAGGTTGATGTTGGACAAGGAAGACAACTTAATGGGTTATGTTTTCCTATATCCGAAACATTATATTGTCTTGGATCATCCAACATGTTGAGCTTGCCTTTCCCTCTCATGTTAGCCAAATTCTTTGCACCAAGTAGAGATACTACATGTGCCTCCAAACATTCCTTAAACCAGTTTCGCCATGAGAGTCCACCATACCTATCTATGGATTGAGTAAGATCCTTCAAGTAAGTTGTCATCGGTGCATGCAATAAAAATTGCTCTCTAAATATGTATGATCTGTTAGTGCGAAGAGAATAAGCTTTATACGATCTTGTGATGTGGAAGAAATAAAAGCGATGGACTGCATAATAAAGGTCCATATCACAAGTGGCAATATAAAGTGACGTTCTTTTGCACTAAGATTTCGTGCATCCAACCATAAAAACACATGACAACCTCTACTTCCCTCTGCAAAGGGCCTATCTTTTATTTTTGTCCTATACTTTATACAAGAGTCATGGTGATTGTCGGTGTCAAAACCGGCGGATCTCGGGTAGGGGGTCCCGAACTGTGCGTCTAAGGCGGATGGTAACAGGAGGCAGGGGACACGATGTTTTACCCAGGTTCGGGCCCTCTTAATGGAGGTAAAACCCTATGTCCTGCTTGATTATTCTTGATAATATGAGTAGTACAAGAGTTGATCTACCACGAGATCAGAGAGGCTAAACCCTAGAAGCTAGCCTATGGTATGATTGTATGTTGTCCTACAGACTAAAACCCTCCAGTTTATATAGACACCGGAGGGGGCTAGGGTTACACAAGGTCGGTTACAAAGGCGGAGATATACATATCCGTATTGCCTAGCTTGTCTTCCATGCCAAGTAGAGTCCCATCTGGACACGAGACGAAGTCTTCAATCTCGTATCTTCATAGTCCAATAGTCCGGCCAAAGGATATAGTCCGGCTGTCTGGAGACCCCCTAATCCAGGACTCCCTCAGTAGACCCTGAACCAGGCTTCAATGACGATGAGTCCGGCGCGCAGTGTTGTCTTCGGCATTGCAAGGAGGGCTCCTCCTCCGAATACACCACGGAAGAGTTTGAATACAAGGATAGTGTCCGACCCTGCAAAATAAGTTCCACCGTAGAGAGAATAATATTTCCACAAATCTAATCTCCTGACACGTTTTGGCAGCATGACATCACGCCACGACCCGGTAATTATTTGAACCGTTTTTTCTTTAACCAGCCCCGCACATAACGCGAGGCGGTTTATTAACACGTCTTGTCAAAGCAGAGATCGTGTTCCCCTTATCACGGGATTCTCATCAATACAAACGTGGGTAACCCAACCGCGCCATCAATTACGGCGCTTGGGGGATAAGCGAGTTTTACCAAGCTTGTGGGGGCGTATAGTTTTGTCCGCCCTTATAAAGGGATAAGGTGTCACCCTTTTCTACCCACGCCTTCTTCCTCCTTGCTCATCCATTCTCGTGCACTCGAGCTCCAGCGCCCAAGTCCACATCCTTCTCCTCTACTCTCTCCAAACATGTCCGGAGCGGGAGGCAAGTGGATGGCCTCCTCCGTCATGGAGGGACACATCAAAAAACTACGTGGGGCCAGATACTTAGCCGCGGATATCGCGCACCAGCTGCCAGCCACGGGGTAGATCGTCCCTACCCCGGAACCTCACGAAAGGGTGGTTTTCCTTCCCCACTTCGTCCGTGGACTTGGGTTTCCCCTCCTTCCATTCGTCTGCGGCCTTATGTTCTATTATGGGCTGGAATTTCATGATCTGGCCCCGAATTTTATCCTCAACATCTCGGCGTTCATTGTCGTGTGCGAGGCTTTCCTCCGCATCCGGCCCCACTTCGGCCTGTGGCTGAGGACCTTTAATATCAAGCCGAAAGTAGTAGGCGGCCAACAAGCGGAATGCGGCGGAGCCATGGTGGGCAAAATGCCCAACGTTACGTGGCTCGAGGGCTCCTTCGTGGAGACCATAAAGGGGTGGAAATCGGGGTGGTTCTACATCACCGAGCCGCGTGACACCAACTGGGTGGCGGCCCCCGAGTTTTGATCCGGAATCCCCTCGCGGCTCACTTCCTGGAAGGAGAAGGGCGTGTCCGGGCGTTCATCGGTGGAGCTGGACGGACTCCAGAAGTGTATCTAGAACATGATAACCAAGAAACTTATGCTTGTCAACATAGTCCAGGTCATGCTCTTCCGCCGTATCCTCCCGTGTCAACAACGGGATTTCAACTTATGGGAGTTCGACCCGGCCCAGCACCAGACTCTACGCGAGCTCTTCGACACGACGTGTAAGGACGTCTGGAGGGTGTTGTTCAAGGGCGCCGAGGTCCCTCCTTCTCTTACCGAGGACCGTGGGCTAAGCGCAAAGCGCCCTGCGAATCCGGTAAGTTCTGTACATTTGGTAGGGTATTTATTTCCCATAGCTTAACCATGTGCGGGGTCTGAGCTCCCATGCCTTTGACAGGACTGGGTGGAGACATCAGAGCAGATTAACTGTCCGGCCCCTCTACCCGAAGACCCTGCGGACGCTCTCCTGACGGAGATGCGGACTCCGGCTCCTTATGAGGTGCCAGAGAAGACCAAGAAGAAGGCCAAGGGAACCCGAAAGAGTTCCCGGTGCCATGTGGTATCGGACTCATCGTCCGATAACTCCGAGACGCACTCCTCCCGTGAAAACGAGGAGGAGGAAGATGAAGACTCTCCCCCTCCACTCAGGGAGACAAGAAAAGGAAGGCCGCCCCAACCGGGGAGGCTGAAGGGTCCAAGAAGGGAAGGACTCTCCTTCCGGACTATTCCACCACCGCCGCCGACGGCGAAGACGAGTGGTTACTCAGGGCCAAGCCCCTGGCGAAATCGTAAGTATTCGGATACCATAGTAACTCATAGCATACTTTTGTTGCACTACTTCTCCTAACGTCGAATATGATCATGCAGTCCGCCCCGAGCCCGTATCGACGTATCCTCGTCGGACGGTTCCTTGTACTCTTCGGATATGGATAGCGATCCACTTCCATCCGCCTCCTCTCCTCGCCCTACGGACAATGTCGAGGTATTGTCTCAAGGGGCACTGAACCAGGGGGAGATAGTCCCGGAGGCGCCTCAAGGCGACCTTCCGGACTCCAGCAGCAAAGGGAGCAAGGCTCCCAGGGGCTCCAAGTTCGGCCCTCAGCCGGACACCACGCCGGAACCTCCAGTGGTTCCGGACTCAGGCAGGTGGCCCTCTTCCAAGAGGGGCAAGCCGTCCGTGCCGGTGACCTCTGTCCATCCAGAGGCACCGGACGAACTGCTGGGAGCGCTTCGCGGCGCTTCCATCGACGAAGAGCACCACACAATTATGAGTGCGGTGATCAAGAAGGTTCAGTCCACCAAGAGCGGACTGACTGAAGCCTGTGCCAGCCTTCTAACAGGCTTTGAGGTAAGTATTTAAAATATAGGAAAAATATTACCGCATAGACAGTAGCCCCTGATGCTCTGTTTGGTGTTCACAAAGAAAAGCCGAATAGAGGATCAAATAATATCTGCAGGAGTCTAATATAAGTATGTCTATATGCGTATGCAGGCTTCACTGCTGACCTCTGCCGCACTGACTGCGGAGGTCGCCACACTGAAGGAGAACCTCGAGCGGTCCGAGAAAGAGTTCGGCCTTGCCAAGAGGCAGCTCGAGGAAAACAAATGTAAGTAATGCCTTGTCCATATATATATATATATATAAGATGGGGTTGCAAAATGACAAGATCATCATGGATGTGCCAGGGGCCACGACCGAAGTGGCGACCCTGAAGCAAGCGCTGGCCGAGGCCGAAAACAAAGTGGCCAAGGAGCGCACCGAGCGGGAAAAACAAGAGGCACAGGTGGGCGAGGTGCAGCAAGAGCTGCAGGCTCTCATGAAGAAGCATGAGGCTTTGGAGCTTGACTCGAAGATACGAGAGTCCGAGCTTGCTGCGACCATCGAAAGCACAAAGCATGCCAAGGCTGAAGCCCAAAAGGCCCTCCAGGAAATTGAGGCGATGAGGAAGATAGCGGCGGGTAAGGCATTCAATATGCAAAGCAAGCATGTGAAAATAAATTAGTTGTTACTTACCCGAGTCCGGAGCTCTCCAGGAGCATTCGCAGATTTGCCCCGCAGCGTGTCGGATGCCGCGAAATATTACCAGGCCGAGGAGGGAAGCTCGATGGAGAAGTTGTTCTGGTCTCAGTATACTGGGACCGAACACCCGATGTCCTATGAGCGACCAGTTGAAGCAACTGGTCGAGCTGCACAAGGCGGCCGAACAGGCCATGAGGGGCCTTATAGTCCGGATGTGGCCTGGCGACTCCCTTCCCAACAGCTACTTCGGCCTGGTGAGGCGGCTTGTAGATGCCTGCCCACGGCTGGAGGTCATAAAGCGGTCCGTGTGCATCGAAGGTGCACGCCGGGCCTTTCCCGTGCGAAGGTGCACTGGGCCAAGATGGACGCTGAGAAGCTGGTGAAGGAGGGGCCGCTGCAGGGCAAGGAGCATCGCCACCCTGAGATGTATTATGAGGGTGTCCTGAAGGGTGCCCGTCTTGTGGCGGACGAGTGTGCGAAGGATGTAATTTTTAAATGAACTTGCTCGTGTGATCCTGTATTATGAAAACTTCTTCATATGCGCTATGCAACGCTTGTTTGAATTTAAAATATTACCTTCTATGCGGATGTTTATTAAATCTGAGAGATGGCCAGTCGTCGGCTTCTGCCTCCATGCCACGAGTGCTGGGGTGTTCGGGATAAATCTGAGCACTCTTTTTCCCATTGTTGGGTCCTTCGAGGGAGGTGCTCAGCACAACGAACAAGGCAATCGGACTATAATGCTTTATCACTCTCACTTAGCCATAGAAGTCTACAATTTTAAATTTTGGCGAAGCCCCTAGTATTCGGAAGGCCGAATTCGGGGCGCTATACACGCCTTAAGCCGGACAAAGCCAACTCCTCGCTCTAAGCGGCATGAGTCTTTAGGGACTCGAGACCTCTCGAACAGCGACCAGCTCTCGCCTTATCATGACAGTCAGTTTTTGCTTTCTCTATGGAGGTGCTTAGCCCAGATGAACCGGGGCACAATCGTAGTAGTTCTCCCAGTGCTACCTTAGCCGATATAGTGGAACGTAAGGTACCAAAACATGGGAGCCGGGCAAACCCAACTATTGACCCCAGACATGATTCGGAGCTAATGCATATAATGCTATAAGTTCGGGGTGTCGCACTGTCGAAAGTGTTCGGACTTCTGTCGGTGTACTAGAGTAGGGGTACCCTAGTATCCCGAACTCGTGCACGGGCAGTCGCAGCACCCCGCGGCAAGGCTCGCCGGGTGACCGCCAAGACCCTCCGCGGCTACTTTGAAGACCATTCAAGAACAAAGTACTCAAACCAAGGCCCCGGCGTGGGGAGCCGGCCGGGAAGAAGACAAGACCCCGGCAAGAGGAGCTTGCCGGGAAGGCTATCAAAAAAGCATCTCGAGACCCCGGCAAGAGGAGCTTGCCGGGAAGGCCAACCAAGTCATACCAAGAAAACTTGCCGCGGCGCGCCACGCGTCACGGCAAGGTCCGGTGAGCGACAAGCTCCCGGACGCGACAAGACAACAACCGCGGCAAGACACTTGCCGCGGCAAGCCACCACTTCGTGCCCGCGCCCCAGCACGCCCGCCACGTGTCGCTCTAGGACCCTCCACGAAGCACACGTGGCAGGAGGCCGTGCAGCTAGGGGTGCGCGGTGGCAAGCAGGCGCTGACAAGATAACCATCGTGGCAAATGGTGGCGTCCCTAGCGGTCCCTTTCTGTACTGTTTACGCGACACAGACGGGCATTTAATGCCCTTGTCCCCTGCCGTCAGGGTTAGGTATGATAACACTGTAGCGGGTAGCTGTGCCTGCTACAGCACCTTTCCATTTTTGCCCTTTACCTCCGTTGCTATGTCGGTAACCCCTTGAGCATATAAAAGGAGGCCCGTATGCAACGGGGGGAGAGGGAAAAAAGGAGGCCAGTTCACGCACTCACACTCGGTCTTGCTAGCTGCTGGTGTGTACTGTAGCACTCCGCGCTCCCGAGCTAGAAAACAATACAAATCCACAAAGCAGGAGTAGGGTCTTATGCATCCGTGCGGCCCGAACCTGGGTAAATCGCCCGCGTGCTTCGCCTCGATCTGCTCTTTGCGCGACCTCCGCCCCCGCCGAACCGAAAGGGACCCAGTTCGCCGGTCCCATAGGTGCCCGTGGATCAGCAACCCCGGCATCTCCGGCGCGCCAGGTAGGGGGCGTCGAAGTCATGTGAACCAGATCCGGCGTTCTCCCGGCCTAGATCTTCATCATCTTCATCAACATGCCGCCGAAGAAGAAAGTTTCGGAGGCAGCTGCTCCATCCGCGCCGAGCCAACCACCGCCGGAGCAAACGGTCGGTGGGGCAGACGCCGGCGGGAGAACGGGCGTCGACGAGGGAGCTCACGGTGCTGCCAAGTCCAAGGACAAGGCTGCGCTGCCCATCGGCGGTGTAGCCGGCTCCCACAACGACCGGGCGCACTCCAAGACTTCGGCGTCCGTGCATGCACCGCGCCCATCCCAGGAGGCGCGGGACCGGCAGCGTCATGGTACTCACGGTACCATGCGTTCACTAGATCCAGATCGAGCTGGTGGATCTCGGAGCGCCCAAGACCACCATGCACGTCAACATGCCGGCGCAAGCGACATACGGTCGCCTGGACGGGATACTGCTCCTTCTAACATGGTTAGAAGTCCGAGCATATCCCGCTCCTCGCACCGTTTGCTACCGCCACCCGCCACCGCAGCAGAAGCTCTGGCGCGAGCTCAGCTGCTCCTAGACTACCCTCCAGCGGCGGACAAGATCGATGACTGGAGGGACACAATCCAGAGCCTCATCAGCTTCGCCAACGGCGACACTCCTTGGCAGCCGGGCACATCGCAGACACAACGAGTCAGCCAGGCACAAACCGGTGGCGACACGACTGGTGGGGGTGCAACTACTGTGCACTCCCCACCCCGAAGGCCAAGATCGCCGACTCGCCGGATCCGCCTCGACAGCGACTCCACCGCGTCATCAGATCCGCGAGCTCGTCGCGATCAGCGCCAAGTTCTTCAAGAACGACAGCAGGAAGACGCTCGTACTCGCATCGAGCACCGAAGAGAAGCGCGACGTCAGTCAGACCAGCGCGCTGGGCCCTCTGTTGACATGCATGCGCCAGGGGAACCAGGCGACTTGCCGTACACAGTAGGCTGCCCTGCGTTCACTCGTGAGCTGCGGCAAGTCCAGTGGCCCAGTACGAAGAACTTCAAACCAGATGTACCAGAGAAGTACGACGGCAAGTTGCATTCGTCCGAGTTCCTCAGCATCTACACCATCGCGGTGCAGGCTGCTGGAGGGAGGGACGACAAGATCCTTGCCAACTACTTCCCGTTGGTGCTCAAGCCCAACGTCAGGTCCTGGCTCATGCACTTGCCGGACAACTCCATATCCTCCTGGGCTGATCTATGCCATCAGTTTGTCGGCGCCTTTACAGGCGGCCACAAACCTCATGGCCAAGAGAGTGATCTTCACCTGCTCGTCCAGAGGGAAGGAGAGCCCCTGCGCAAGTACATTCAGAGGTTCAGCCGTGTACAGTACAACATCCCAGACGTCCACCCCGCCGCGGTCATCAGCGCGTTCCATGAGAACGTGCGTAACCGCAGGATGCGGGAGGAGATGGCGATGTGCAGGGTCAGAGACGTCAGTGAGCTATACGCCCTGGCCGACAAGTGTGCACGTGCTGAGGAGGGGAGGAGACTCCCCGGAGAGAAGACCGGAGCGGAAGGATCTGACAGTGAAGATGCTGCCCCGGCAAAGAGAAACCGGCGGAGGAGCAAGAAGAACCGGAAAGAGTAGCCCGGCAGTCAAGTATGTACCAGTTTGTCGACAAGACACTGTAGAGAAGAAGACTCAACGGTGTGAAATTGAAGTGTATTCCCCAGGAAGACGGACAAAAGCTGTTGGCAGAGATACACGGAGGCATATGTGGTCACCACATTGGCGCCAGAGCACTTGTCGGCAAAGCGTTCCGGCAAGGTTTCTTCTGGCCAACAGCCCTCCAGGATGCGACTGCACAAGTAACCAAGTGTGAAGCGTGCCAGTTCCATTCCAAGCAGATACACCAGCCAGCTCAAGCTCTCCAGACGATCCCTTTATCCTGGCCATTTTCGGTCTGGGGGCTCGACATCCTCGGCCCCTTTCCCCGAGCCATCGGGGGCTTTGAGTACTTGTACGTCGCAATCGACAAGTTCACAAAGTGGCCGGAAGTGGAACCAGTGAGGAAGGTGACCGCACAGTCAGCCGTCAAGTTCTTCAGGTCGATTGTTTGGTGCTTCAGGATCCCTAACAGGATAATCACCGACAACGGCACACAATTCACAAGCCGCACCTTCATGCAATACGTCCAAGATCTTGGCGCCAAGATCTGCTTCGCTTCTGTTGCTCACCCGAGAAGAAACGGTCAAGCGGAGAGGGCAAATGCTGAAGTGCTGCGCGGGCTCAAGACCAGAACTTTCGACAGGCTGCACAAGTACGGAAGGAACTGGATCGAGGAGCTGCCGGTGGCTCTTTGGTCGATCAGAACGACGCCGAATCGAGCCACTGGACAGACACCCTTTGCTCTAGTCTATGGAGCAGAGGCAGTTACCCCCACGGAACTCATATACGGGTCACCTCGAGTGCTCGCTTACGATGAGCTCGAGCAAGAGCGGCTGCGGCAAGATGACGCGCTGCTCCTTGAGGAAGACCGTCTCCAGGCTGCTGTGCGAGCTGCTCGCTACCAGCAAGCTCTGCGCCGCTACCATAGCCGCAGAGTCAATGCCAGGAGTCTCGAGGAAGGCGACCTTGTTCTTCGGCGTGTTTAGTCGGCCAAGAATTCCAACAAGTTGACGCCGAAGTGGGAAGGCCCTTACCGGGTGAAGCGAGTCGCAAGGCCTGGCGCTGTCCGCCTTGAGACCGAAGATGGCGTACCAGTGAGCAACTCCTGGAACATCGAGCATCTTCGTAAGTTTTACCCGTAAGGCGCGGTTGTCGGACCCTGTCCGGCAACCATCCTTCTGTACAAGTCTTGCCGCTGTTGCATGTAATCCTTTGTACAGAGCCAGGCGCAGACCCTGAGCACCAGTAAACGAAGCGCTGCCACCCCGGGGTTATAGCATGCATGATAGGTCGAGTCTCGTCCTTGGTTAGGGTTGATAGTGCCTAACAGCGGCTAACCCCTAGCTTAGAGGTCGAGTGTCTGTCCCTTTGCTCTTCTTTCGTTCGCAGGGCTCGCATATCCCGGCTAGACCGTTTGAGGATGAAAAGGAGGAAAAGGGCGCGCCGGCACCTGGTCCCCGGCAAGCCAGTGTTGCTGGGGGCTGCGAGTGCCAAGATCCATCCCCGGCAAGCCAGAGTTGCCGGGGGCTGCGATATCAGATAAGTCTTTCATCCCTCATCATGCATCCTCTTATGGACTGGGGAATGCGAAACCGCGTTTCTTCCCAAAAACTGCCGTGCTCCCTCAACTCTAGGCCCTGGGGCCCGTTCCCGTGGCCAAGTTTGGTCGTAGTCGCGGCAGCAAAGGGACGAAACGAGGAGGCCGCACCCACCTCGTTCCCGCCTCCGTCAAAGGCATGAGAAAGGTCGAGCGACGTGGGAAAGCGGCAGGGCCTGTTGCCGGGAGGCGAACTGTCTGTCCGAGGGATACCAAGGATTTGCTCCTTGGCGTGGGTTCAACCCACGAGACAAATAACCCGGCAAACATCCCCTTTTCATTAAAAAACATCCCACTCAGGTACAGTCCATAGAGGATGAAAAACATGAAAGAGAGGATTACAAGTTTTAGATGCAGCTAAGGCTCGAAGGCTTACAAATTAAAAAGATAAGGTGCCCGTAATCCCTTTCCTGTCCCTCTCTTCAGGAGGCAGGTCAAGGAGGCGAAAAGGGCAAAAGGGGCGCCTAGGCGAGCTACGGGTGCCAGAAGACACCAAGAGAACATCCCGGGGGCCGTCCGAAGGCTGGACGGTGATGGCGGCGCCGGAAGCGGGGCTCGAAGACGGGGCGGCAGGACGTCAGCACGCTGTCGAGGGCACCACGCCCTCGTACTCCGACCTGACGGCCCTGTCGCCAGCCCTCTTCCCCTTACGCGGCCTCCCTACGCCAGCCGCCCCGAAGACGACCCCGGGGAGTTCAAGGAGCCGGCGACACGGATGATGGGGTCGCCGGTGCCGCGCGAGGCGGCGCCCGACGCCTAGTCGGACCCGCCATCCCGCCGCCCACTACGTTCATCGTCACTGTCGCTCCCCTCCTCGTCACTCTCGCTCGAGGGGGAGCCTTCACTATCGGAGGAGCTATCCACGCAGCACTTCGCCCGAGTGCCGAAGCACCCAAAGACCTTGGCGGAGAGGAGATCGCCCTCCATCAACTTAAAATGGAGGGTAAACCCCTCCATCAGGCGGTGGATACGGGCGAACGTCTTCCACCCTCGATCAAGATACATCACATTAGGGGCTGGGAACACAACGCGGACTCGCGTGCCGCTGATCCCACAGCCCCTCATGTGCAGTCTCAGTGTCTCGGGCGGGTCCAACTCCATCGCGCTCGCAAACGGAGCTGGAAGCCGGAGGCGACGACGAGGCGCCCGGCGCAGCCTGACGAAGAACTCGCAAGGGTCGTCCCCTATATGGACCGCCGTGGGGGGAGGAGCCGCCGGCGGAGGCAAAGCTAGCGCGCCGCCCCGTCCGCCTCTTCCCCGAGCGCCTCGACCTCGTCCTCGACCTCGTCCATGACCTCGCCCCCTCCCTCTTCCCCTTACGGCCGGCTCCGCCACCACGGGCGCGGGAGAGGAAGGGGTGCGCTGTCTGGCGGCGACCCTTGCCGCCACCGATGAAGGGCCAGGGTTCCCTTTCTCCATGGCGAATGAGAGAAAGGGGAGCAGAAGCTGAAGAAAGGAGGAGAAGAGAAAGTGCGGGCTCCTGTGCCCCCCTCCCGCTCTTTATAAAGGAGCGAGGTGGGGGCTCGGCCGCCCCGCTCAGCGAATCAAGGCATGGGAAGAGCAGGGAGTCCGGTCCAACCCGCTGCCCCTGCTCGCGATGGCCCAGATTCCCACTCCCACCGTCCGCGACCCCAAACGCATGGGAGCTGCGTGGCGGGGATGCAGGACCAAGGCGACGGATGAGGCGGCCTCGCCCCACCCCGTGATCGCGGGGAGTGGACGCCTCGAAAAACCGCGCACCAGCCCCGTCCAGTAAATGCACCACGCCCCCACGCCTACCTCCGTTTAGGTAGGAGGGCGTGAACCATTCCCTTCATCATGGCTTAGCGCATGCTCACGGGGCTTAGCCCCGCGCACGCCGCCCACGTCACCCACGACGCCGTGTTTGACGCGTGCCGTTCTGGGCGTGCGCGGTGGAAGCGGAGAGATATGAGGCGTGACCTAGGCCGCGCGTGCCCGTGCACTGTTTTGGGCCTGGCCCAACAGCGCTCGGCACCGTGTCTGGCCCAGGCCCGGGGGCTCCTGTCGGTGTACTAGAGTAGGGGTACCCTAGTATCCCGAACTCGTGCACGGGCAGTCGCAGTACCCCGCGGCAAGGCTCGCCGGGTGACCGCCAAGACCCTCCGCGGCTACTTTGAAGACCATTCAAGAACAAAGTACTCAAACCAAGGCCCCGGCGAGGGGAGCCGGCCGGGAAGAAGACAAGACCCCGGCAAGAGGAGCTTGCCGGGAAGGCTATCAAAAAAGCATCTCGAGACCCCGGCAAGAGGAGCTTGCCAGGAAGGCCAACCAAGGCATACCAAGAAAACTTGCCGCGGTGCGCCACGCGTCCCGGCAAGGTCCGGTGAGCGACAAGCTCCCGGACGCGACAAGACAACAACCGCGGCAAGACACTTGCCGCGGCAAGCCACCACTTCGTGCCCGCGCCCCAGCACGCCCGCCACGTGTCGCTCTAGGACCCTCCACGAAGCACACGTGGCAGGAGGCCGTGCAGCTAGGGGTGCGCGGTGGCAAGCGGGCGCTGACAAGATAACCATCGTGGAAAACGGTGGCGTCCCTAGCGGTCCCTTTCGGTACTGTTTAGGCGACACAGACGGGCATTTAATGCCCTTGTCCCCTGCCTTCAGGGTTAGGTATGATAACACTGTAGCGGGTAGCTGTGCCTGCTACAGCACCTTTCCAAGAAGGGAAGGACTCTCCTTCCGGACTATTCCACCACCGCTGCCGACGGCGAAGACGAGTGGTTACTCAGGGCCAAGCCCCTGGCGAAATCGTAAGTATTCGGATACCATAGTAACTCATAGCATACTTTTGTTGCACTACTTCTCCTAACGTCGAATATGATCATGCAGTCCGCCCCGAGCCCGTATCGACGTATCCTCGTCGGACGGTTCCTTGTACTCTTCGGATATGGATAGCAATCCACTTCCATCCGCCTCCTCTCCTCGCCCTACGGACAATGTCGAGGTATTGTCTCAAGGGGCACTGAACCAGGGGGAGATAGTCCCGGAGGCGCCTCAAGGCGACCTTCCGGACTCCAGCAGCAAAGGGAGCAAGGCTCCCAGGGGCTCCAAGTTCGGCCCTCAGCCGGACACCACGCCGGAACCTCCAGTGGTTCCGGACTCAGGCAGGTGGCCCTCTTCCAAGAGGGGCAAGCCGTCCGTGCCGGTGACCTCTGTCCATCCAGAGGCACCGGACGAACTGCTGGGAGCGCTTCGCGGCGCTTCCATCGACGAAGAGCACCACACAATTATGAGTGCGGTGATCAAGAAGGTTCAGTCCACCAAGAGCGGACTGACTGAAGCCTGTGCCAGCCTTCTAACAGGCTTTGAGGTAAGTATTTAAAATATAGGAAAAATATTACCGCATAGACAGTAGCCCCTGATGCTCTGTTTGGTGTTCACAAAGAAAAGCCGAATAGAGGATCAAATAATATCTGCAGGAGTCTAATATAAGTATGTCTATATGCGTATGCAGGCTTCACTGCTGACCTCTGCCGCACTGACTGCGGAGGTCGCCACACTGAAGGAGAACCTCGAGCGGTCCGAGAAAGAGTTCGGCCTTGCCAAGAGGCAGCTCGAGGAAAACAAATGTAAGTAATGCCTTGTCCATATATATATATATATAAGATGGGGTTGCAAAATGACAAGATCATCATGGATGTGCCAGGGGCCACGACCGAAGTGGCGACCCTGAAGCAAGCGCTGGCCGAGGCCGAAAACAAAGTGGCCAAGGAGCGCACCGAGCGGGAAAAACAAGAGGCACGGGTGGGCGAGGTGCAGCAAGAGCTGCAGGCTCTCATGAAGAAGCATGAGGCTTTGGAGCTTGACTCGAAGATACGAGAGTCCGAGCTTGCTGCGACCATCGAGAGCACAAAAGCATGCCAAGGCTGAAGCCCAAAAGGCCCTCCAGGAAATTGAGGCGATGAGGAAGATAGCGGCGGGTAAGGCATTCAATATGCAAAGCAAGCATGTGAAAATAAATTAGTTGTTACTTACCCGAGTCCGGAGCTCTCCAGGAGCATTCGCAGATTTGCCCTGCAGCGTGTCGGATGCCGCGAAATATTACCAGGCCGAGGAGGGAAGCTCGATGGAGAAGTTGTTCTGGTCTCAGTATACTAGGACCAAACACCCGATGCCTATGAGCGACCAGTTGAAGCAACTGGTCGAGCTGCACAAGGCGGCCGAACAGGCCATGAGGGGCCTTATAGTCCGGATGTGGCCTGGCGACTCCCTTCCCAACAGCTACTTCGGCCTGGTGAGGCGGCTTGTAGATGCCTGCCCACGACTGGAGGTCATAAAGCGGTCCGTGTGCATCGAAGGTGCACGCCGGGCCTTTCCCGTGCGAAGGTGCACTGGGCCAAGATGGACGCTGAGAAGCTGGTGAAGGAGGGGCCGCTGCAGGGCAAGGAGCATCGCCACCCTGAGATGTATTATGAGGGTGTCCTGAAGGGTGCCCGTCTTGTGGCGGACGAGTGTGCGAAGGATGTAATTTTTAAATGAACTTGCTCGTGTGATCCTGTATTATGAAAACTTCTTCATATGCGCTATGCAACGCTTGTTTGAATTTAAAATATTACCTTCTATGCGGATGTTTATTAAATCTGAGAGATGGCCAGTCGTCGGCTTCTGCCTCCATGCCACGAGTGCTGGGGTGTTCGGGATAAATCTGAGCACTCTTTTTCCCATTGTTGGGTCCTTCGAGGGAGGTGCTCAGCACAACGAACAAGGCAATCGGACTATAATGCTTTATCACTCTCACTTAGCCATAGAAGTCTACAATTTTAAATTTTGGCGAGGCCCCTAGTATTCGGAAGGCCGAATTCGGGGCGCTATACACGCCTTAAGCCGGACAAAGCCGACTCCTCGCTCTAAGCGGCATGAGTCTTTAGGGACTCGAGACCTCTCGAACAGCGACCAGCTCTCGCCTTATCATGACAGTCAGTTTTTGCTTTCTCTATTGAGGTGCTTAGCCCAGATGAACCGGGGCATAATCGCAGTAGTTCTCCCAGTGCTACCTTAGTCGATATAGTGGAACGTAAGGTACCAAAACATGGGAGCCAGGCAAACCCAACTATTGACCCCAGACATGATTCGGAGCTGATGCATATAATGCTATAAGTTCGGGGTGTCGCACTGTCGAAAGTGTTCGGACTTCTGTCGGTGTACTAGAGTAGGGGTACCCTAGTATCCCGAACTCGTGCACGGGCAGTCGCAGCACCCCGCGGCAAGGCTCGCCGGGTGACCGCCAAGACCCTCCGCGGCTACTTTGAAGACCATTCAAGAACAAAGTACTCAAACCAAGGCCCCGGCGTGGGGAGCCGGCCGGGAAGAAGACAAGACCCCGGCAAGAGGAGCTTGCCGGGAAGGCTATCAAAAAAGCATCTCGAGACCCCGGCAAGAGGAGCTTGCCGGGAAGGCCAACCAAGTCATACCAAGAAAACTTGCCGCGGCGCGCCACGCGTCACGGCAAGGTCCGGTGAGCGACAAGCTCCCGGACGCGACAAGACAACAACCGCGGCAAGACACTTGCCGCGGCAAGCCACCACTTCGTGCCCGCGCCCCAGCACGCCCGCCACGTGTCGCTCTAGGACCCTCCACGAAGCACACGTGGCAGGAGGCCGTGCAGCTAGGGGTGCGTGGTGGCAAGCAGGCGCTGACAAGATAACCATCATGGCAAACGGTGGCATCCCTAGCGGTCCCTTTCGGTACTGTTAGGCGACACAGACGGGCATTTAATGCCCTTGTCCCCTGCCGTCAGGGTTAGGTATGATAACACTGTAGCGGGTAGCTGTGCCTGCTACAGCACCTTTCCATTTTTGCCCTTTACCTCCGTTGCTATGTCGGTAACCCCTTGAGCATATAAAAGGAGGCCCGTATGCAACGGGGGGAGAGGGAAAAAAGGAGGCCAGTTCACGCACTCGCGCTCGGTCTTGCTAGCTGCTGGTGTGTACTGTAGCACTCCGCGCTCCCGAGCTAGAAATCAATACTCCGTGCGGCCCGAACCTGGGTAAATCGCCAGCGTGCTTCGCCTCGATCTGCTCTTTGCGCGACCTCCGCCCCCGCCGAACCGAAAGGGACCCGGTTCGCCGGTCCCATAGGTGCCCGTGGATCAGCAACCCCGGCAACTTCTCACGCTGTATTATGGGGTACGCTTAAGCCCCTGGCGTATTGGCCGTACCAGAGTGTACGGTTGATGAATGTCATGAATGAACATATATAAAAAAAGAAGAATGCGATAATAGTCTAGTGCTATGCATTGTTTATTCAAAATGGTGCATCGAAGCAGAATGATACAAGTAGTGCGATAAAAAAAAGTAGGACTATTTGACATGTCCCCTCCAAGGGCAAGCTGAGGAATGGTATTTAAAGCAGGTATTTCACTCGTCATCAGAGACCACCTGGGAATTCCTTGATGCGTCGTAGCTTTCTGCCTCCTTGGTTGTTTCATCGTGTGTCCAGCAATCGTACTGCCGGACGGGGCTTCCAGAGATTAAAGTCCTGAAAGAAAGAAAAATAACAAAGCGGGAAGCCCCTAGTGCGGTTGAGCCACGTCTTGGGGCGTGCCGTAGTCGTGCCCCCTCCCCACATGTGCCCATTGTATTTTCAGTGCGTAATTATGTACGCGTGGCACGGATTTCGCCGTTTGGCTGGGACTGGGGTGGGGGACGCATTGCTATGCGAGCTCGAAATGTGCCAGGCGGTCTTGTTGCCGATTACTCTGGGCGCGCTTGAAGGTGTCCGAGTCCTTAATTACCAAACTGGTGGATGGCCTTAAGAGGCTCATTTGTGCTTCTGCTGCGAGGGTCGCAGTGTGCTCCTCCGTGCGGAGAGAGCGCTCTGTGTTTCCATTGACTGTGATGACCCCCCGAGGTCCTGGCATCTTGAGCTTGAGATATGCATAGTGCGGTACCGCGTTGAATCTCGCAAATGCGGTTTGCCCGAGTAGTGCATGATAGCCACTGTGGAATGGGACTATATCGAAGATTAACTCCTCGCTCCGGAAGTTATCCAGGGATCCAAAGACCACTTCCAGTGTGACTGAGCCTGTGCAATGGGCCTCTACACCTCGTATGACGCCTTTGAAGGTCGTTTTTGTGGGTTTGATCCTTGAAGGGTCTATACCCATTTTTCGCACTGTGTCCTGATAAAGCAGGTTCAGGCTGCTGCCGCCGTCCATAAGGACTAGAGTGAGGTGAAATCCGTCGATGATTGGGTCTAGGACCAGTGCGGCGAATCCGCCATGATGGATACTAGTGGGATGGTCCCTGCGATTGAAGGTGATCGAACAGGAGGACCATGGGTTGAACTTTGGGGCAACTGGCTCCAACGCATATACATCCCTTAACGCACGCTTCCGCTCCCTCTTGGGGATGTGGGTTGCGTATATCATGTTCACCGTCCGCACTTGTGGGGGGAACCTCTTCTGTCCTTCGGTGTTCAGCTGCCGGGGCTCCTCCTCGTCATCGCTATGTGACCCCTTATCTTTGTTTTCGGCATTTAACTTGTCGGCCTGCTTGAACACCCAACATTCCCTGTTGGTGTGGTTAGCTGGCTTGTCGGGGGTGCCATGTATTTGGCACGAGCGATCGAGTATTCGGTCCAAACTGGACGGGCCCGGAGTGCTTCTTTTGAATGGCTTTTTCCGCTGACCGGGTTTAGAGCCTCTGAATCCGGTATTGACTGCTGTATCCTCGGTATTGTCGTTGTTGATGCGGCGCTTGTGTTTGTTGCGACGTGACCTGCCATTGCCATCCCTAGTATCCGAAGTACCATGGTTCTTTGATATATTATTGCTGCGAGCTAGCCAGCTGTCTTCTCTCGCGCAAAAGCGGGTCATGAGTGTCGTGAGGGCTGCCATAGATTTCGGCTTTTCCTGGCCAAGGTGCCGGGCGAGCCACTCGTCACGGATGTTGTGATTAAAAGCTGCTAGGGCCTCTGCATCCGGACAGTCGATGATTTAATTTTTCTTTGTCAGGAACCGTGTCCAGAATTGCCTGGCCGATTCATTTGGCTGTTGAATTATGTGGCTCAAGTCATCGGCATCTAGTGGTCGCACATAAGTGCCCTGGAAGTTGTCGAGGAATGCGGCTTCCAGATCTTCCCAACAGCCAATGGATTCTGCTGGCAGGCTGTTGAGCCAATGCCGAGCTAGTCCTTTGAGCTTGAGTGGGAGGTATTTGATGGCGTGTAGATCATCACCGCGGGCCATGTGTATGTGCAGGAGGAAGTCCTCGATCCATACCGCAGGATCTGTTGTGCCGTCGTATGATTCAATATTTACAGGTTTGAAACCCTCTGGGATTTGGTGATCCATTACTTCGTCTGTGAAGCATATGGGGTGTGCGGCACCTCTATAGTGGGCTATGTCGCGATGCAGCTTGAATGAGTCTTGTCCGCTGTGTTCGGCCCGGTCGGATTTACTTTTACTGTATCCGGTGTGACGGTTATCGTCTTGCGTGTTTTGCTTTGTCCTCCAATACATCTCGCAGGTCTAGCATGTTTCCCCGTGCCTTGTCATTTTTATTTGAGTGGCGTCGGGGTGCGGGCTGAGTTTTTGGATGAAATGCCTCTCTGTCACAGCCACGACGTGGCCGATCAGCCACATCATATGCTGGAGATGTAGGTTTTAATGCTTCCTCCTCCAGTCGGGGTAGCAACATGCGCTTTGGGTAACTCTTGGAGGGGCGTTCGAGTTCATATTCCTCTGCCGCAAGGACTTCACTCCATCTGACATCTAGCAAATCTTGATCAGCTTGAAGCTGCTGCTGCTTTTTCTTAAGGCTATTTGCCGTGGCTATAAGCCGGCGCTTGAAGCGCTCTTGCTCAACGGGATCCTCCGGCACGAGAAATTCGTCATCGTCGAGGCTTGCCTCGTCTTCGGAGGGAGGCATGTAATTATCATCCTCCGCCTCTCCATCTGCCGCTCTCTCGGGAGGGTTGGCTTCTCCATCCTCCTGCTCTAAATCTTGCTGGAGGGGATTGTTGTCGTCTTCGACACTGTCCGTAGTGCTATTATCTCCTGTGCCGGTGTCACCGCTTTTGCTTTGGAGAGACTTAGAGCGGCGCCGCGGACGTCGGCGCTTGGGTTGCTTCTTGGAGGGGTCATCCTCCGCTGTCCCGTCGCCATTGCCTTCTTTGGGTGTGTCAACCATGTATATATCATATGATGAGGTGGCTATCTAGTGCGCTGCGGGCAGTGGTTCCTCTTTGTCTCCCGCATCGTCGTCCATACCGTCGATGTCTTCGGAGTCGAAGTCGAGCATGTCGGTCAAATTGTCGACAGTGGCTACTAAGTGGGTGGTGGGTGGGCGGCAAATTTCTTCGTCATCCGCATCCCAATCCTGCAGAACATAGTTCGGCCAGGACTCTCCTGACAGGGAGAGAGACCTTAATGAGTTCAGTATGTCGCCGAAGCGCGAGTGCTGAAAGATATCCGCGGAGGTGAACTCCATGATCGGCGCCTAGTCGTATTCGATAGGCACGGGCGCAGGCGGTTCGGAGTCCGTGGCTAGGGAAGAATCCGGTAGATCGGCATCACGGCTCCCGTGAAGGGTAATGTCGATACTCGGCTCGATCGCTGCTGAGAATACGGCCTCCATGGCGGGGTCTATCCACCCATCCAAGGATGGCGCAATTGGCTCTGAATTGAGGGTCGGAGTAGTTGCCGGTGCGGTCTCCTGAACACTGTCCGATGGTAGAGCTAAATCATGCTCATCGTGACCGTGCGGCGCACTCGGCAGGGGCTCGAATCCGTCGAAGATCAAGTCTCCGCGGATGTCGGCCGTGTAGTTTAAGCTTCCAAACCTGACCTGGTGGCCAGGGGCGTAACTCCCAATCTACTCAAGATGGCCAAGCGAGTTGGCCTGCAGTGCGAAGCCGCCGAATACAAAGATCTGTCTAGGGAGAAAAGTCTCACCCTAGACTACATAGCTATCGATGATCGAAGGAGCCATCAAGCCTAACGGTGATGACACAGAAGAACTGTTAATGAAAGCACGGATGTCGGTGTCAAAATCAGTGGATCTCAGGTAGGGGGTCCCGAACTGTGCGTCTAAGGCGGGTGGTAACAGGAGGCAGGGGACACGATGTTTTACCCAGGTTCGGGCCCTCTTGAGGAGGTAATACCCTACGTCCTGCTTGATTATTCTTGATAATATGAGTAGTACAAGAGTTGATCTACCACGAGATCAGAGAGGCTAAACCCTAGAAGCTAGCCTATGGTATGATTGTATGTTGTCCTACGGACTAAAACCCTCCGGTTTATATAGACGCCGGAGTGGGCTAGGGTTACACAAGGTCGGTTACAAAGGAGGAGATATACATATCCGTATTGCCTAGCTTGCCTTCCACGCCAAGTAGAGTCCCATCCGGATACGGGACGAAGTCTTCAATCTCGTATCTTCATAGTCCAACAGTCCGGCCAAAGGATATAGTCCGGCTGTCCGGAGACACCCTAATCTAGGACTCCCTAAGTGATCATCACCTTTCCTTTTTACACTTTTTCCTTTGGCAAGAACTTTGTGTTGGAGTGATCCCGATATATATATCCACTTGGATGTAGGTTTTCATAAATTATTATTGTTGACATTACCCTTCAGGTAAAAGGTTGGGAGGTGAAACTATAAGCCCCTATCTTTCTCTCTGTACGATTAAAACTTTGAACCCATACATATCACGTGAGTGTTAGCAATTGTGAAATATTAAATGATAGTTGAGTATGTGGAGTTTGCTGAACCAAAGCTCTTACATAGACCCTTCCTGAAAATAAGATTAATTGCAATTGTTTGATGACTAAGAGCATGGTTTGTTAGTTTTCAAGAAAGTTTATGATCTATACTTTAACATGTGAATAGCTTGTTACTTGATCATGAGAAATTTTATGAGTTGAGCTACTGTTGTGATATATAATGATGCTAGAAAAAGTGATTGAAAGTATCATTGATCAAACTTAAGCACTTGCTAGCATTCGCACTTCATAAATTATTTCTTTTATCGTTTACCTACTTGAGGACGAGTGGGAATTAAGCTTGGGGATGCTGATACGTATCCAACGTATCTATAATTTATGAAGTATTCATGCCAAGTTTACAATAGTTTTATATGATTTTGGTATGATCTGATTAGAACTAACCCGGACTGACGTTGTTTTCAGCAGAACTACCGTGCTGTTGTTTTTGTGCAGAAATAAAAGTTCTCGGAATGCGATGAAAATCAACGGATAATTTTTCTGGAAAATATAAAAAAAATACTAGAACAAAAATCTACCGGAGGGGAGCACCGTGGGCCCCACGAGGGTGGGGGCGCGCCCCCCCTCCTGGGCGCGCCCCTGTGCCTCGTGGACTTCCCATGGGGCCCCCTGACTTGTTCTCGATGCCAACTTCTCCTATAAATGCCCAAACCTCCAGAAAATAACCTATATCGGAAGTTCCGCCGCCGCAAGCCTCTGTAGCCACGAGAAATCAATCTAGGCCCTCTCTGGCACCCTGTCGGAGGAGGCCATCATCACCGGAGGCTATGAAGGAGGATCCCGGAGGGGCCATCATCACCATGAAGGCCAAGGACCAGAGGGAGAACCTCTCCCCATCTAGGGGGAGGCCATGGAGGAGGAAGCAAAAGGGGGAGAACCTCTCCTCCGCTCTCTTGGTGGCACCGGAGTGCCATCGGGAGGGGAATCATCGCAGCAGTGATCGTCTTCATCAACATCACCATCATCATCACCATCCTCATCTCTTTTACGCGGTCCACTCTCCCGCACCCCACTGTAATCCCTACTTGAACATGGTGCTTTATGCTGTCGGCGTTCTGGGAAAGGGGGTCCCCAGACTTGCCTGCCTGCGGCCTACGGCGTGGCTCTTTGGGGGGCCCAGCACGGCCCATCTTCACCAACACAAACCCAAGACCCTCGCGAGGGGCCAAGCCTCGCGAGGCGGATGACGCGAAGCTTCCTCAGGCACGGCCTCGTCAGGCTGGCTCACGAGGAGGCGGAGAGATCAAGGCGGGGTACCTCACGAGGAGCCCGTGACGCAAGCCATGACGACTCAAGGCGCCAGGCAGGTCCAGCCCGCGCAGCGTCCTCCTTTCCTCTTTGGTGCAAAGGGGGCAAGCGCAGCCGCGGAGCACCGAGGCATCAGGCAAAGGTTGCCATTTCGGTGCAATGGGACCAAGACCAGGAGGACTACGAGACGGAGGTCACCGTGGAGCCCAAGACGGCGTCATCACCAGAGCTTTGCACAGGCGAAGACTACTTTTGTCAGGATAGCCGATACTTGCTGTCCCCCCTTCAAATTAGCCCGCAATTGTGGGCTCCCTTCCCGCTCAATATTTGGGGAGAGGACCAGGGCCTCTATAAATAGGACCAGCCACCCACACAGCAAAGGGGCAGAGCAGAGGTTAGGGAGACAGAGAGACAAAGGTGGTTGAACTCCTCCCAGCAGTTCATCGCCTCAGCCAAGAACAGACCCTCGCGAGGCTGTTCTTCCTTGTATTGTTCATCATCACCAACCCAAGAGGCAATCCAGCACACCACACACTGGAGTAGGGTATTACACTACAACCGTGGCCCGAACCAGTATAAACCCTGTGTCTCTTGTGTTGTTCTTTCCTTAGTTTAGATCCTAGCACGGCGGAGGGGTGCAGGAAGGTAGGAGGCGAAATCTCCGCGTGCACCCCAGTGTTCGAACCTCAAGGGTCTGCCGGAACCTGAAATCCGACATTTGGCGCGCTAGATAGGGGTGCGCCGGAATTCGTCTTCCACTGCTTCGTGCCCCGTCGCGTCGTCATCACCATGCCCGGTGACCAGGAGGGCAACCCAGACCCATGGGCGGCATGGCCCGCCCGCGCAGAGCCGCTCGCCTCAGGTGACCCCATGCCCCAGGCAGCTCGCGGTCCGCAGGGCGCTACGGGCCGCGGGCGACGCGGACAGGCTTCGACAGCTCTCACACCGCGGCAGGCGCGATCGGCAGCAAGGGCCTCCAATCACGCCGCGACCACGACACCGTACACCCGTGGGAGCAAGCGAACTCGAGGGCCGCGCTCACGGTGGCTCGAGAGCTGCTGCCGTGCAGGCTGCTGGAGGGCGGCCGCAACGTGCTGCTGGAGCGGGTGGCAGAGCTCCTGGGTTTCGCCGCCTCGGGGGCTCACCCCTTCTGCACCCAGCTCCCATCTCCAACCCAGGGCGGCCCACGCGGGGGCCCCGCGCGCGCCCGCCGGCTCCAAGGCTACACCAACACTAGCGAGGCTGTTAGCACCGGACCGGTGGTGGCGCAGCCCCCGCTCCTGGTTCACGAAGAAGAAGGGCTCGACGCGACCCGCGGCCCCAGTGGACAGCCGCGCTGCCACCCCACGATAGGCGCATCAGGCAGGACCGCGTGGTGCGCAAAGCACTACGGCGCGGCCTTCGGGGTGGCGGCGCCAGAGGAATACGTGCCCCTCATGATGGATCAAGGACACTCACACGAGGGCGAGGCAGGCTCGCTCCACAGCCCGAGCCGGGGGGACGAGGCGCCAGAGGCTGAGCCCTTCCAGGATTCTTGGGACGGTCCCACTGGGCATGCTGGAAGCAGCGATTATCGGGTACCGCTAATTCTTCAGCAGGCATACGCTAACCATGGATCACAGGAGGTGCAGGTTGCCGCAGCAGGCAGCTGCCCCGCTCCCACAGCCTCCTACCCCTCGGGAGGAGGACGCAGGGGGCTGCAGGAGAGGGGCAGGGATTCGACATCACCACCGCGGCGTTCGGAGCAAGGTGTTCTCAGGAGGTAGGCCCTCTGCTGGGGAGGTGCCCCAGGGCCTGCCCCCGGCGGAGGACCCGTGGTCGTCGGGGGAACCGCTGGCGACCGCTCTACCCCATCGGCGGCATCCTAGTTTCCGGTCATCGTTGATGGCACTAGAGTGCGGCACAAGGCGGGGCCCTCATCTGGCGATATGAAGTAAGGCCAGTACCTGTGAAGAAGGCCCAGTGCCTGTGAAGCTCGCCGCCCCGTGACAGTCTCACGTAATAATGAGTGGGGCTGTACACGCCCCGGAGTCTCAGGGGTGCCGGCCTCAGGCCCTTGGGCTCCCTCCCACGCCCAGTGGCAGCACTTAGCTCCGCGCTGGTGAGAAGACGTCCAAGACTAGACTAGGTGCCGGACGCGGCCTTTTGTTTGCTTTCGTTGCTCTTCCCCCTGGTTGTCGCTTTCCCCCACTGGATTCAAGTTGGATTCGAATTTGAGATTTGTGTGTGTTCGGGGAGGGGTGCTTAGTCCCGTTCGAGCAATTTCTCACGTTTTGGTTACCCCTTCGCCTCAGCCGCCTCCCCTCACGAGCCCCTCGGAGCCGGGTCAGGCCTAGCTTGCGTGCAGCCCAGACTACCGCCGCCGCGTCCTCTCAGGAGGGTGTTTTACTGCAGATCCTATGGATTCAATCAGGGGACACTCAGGACACCACAACCCCCCGTGGGCTGCCTCAAGGCCAGCGCGGAACAAAGGTATACTAGCCGACCGGCGCGTCGCTTGAGCCAGCTACTTGGCGTGGGCGCATGGGCGATGTGGCTTCTACTGATACGATAAACACAAGTTTTACATAAGGGGGCCCCCCTCCAAAATGCTCTCACAGTCATCAGGCCAAAACCTGAGTTCTATTCATGCAGGGTAAGGAAGCAGGAACGATGTACAGTCAGTCGGACAAATCCCCCAATGTGTCCTCAGGAGCACCACCTGGGCCGTTGCTGGCGCCGCTGAACTCGCCATCGCTGTCCGCGTCGCCGCCGGCGGCGTCAGGGCCGCCCATCGCGCCGCCCTCGTCTGCCGCCACGATCGCATCATCGTTGTCTGAGGCAAAGGCCCTGATAAGAGCGTCCACATGGTCCTCCACCCAGTGCGCCAGGTCGCCTCGGACAGCCTGGGGGACTGGGGCGATGGTGGCATCAAAATCAAAATGGGGATCCATGTTCCGGAGGTGACTGAAGACTTGGGAAAAGGCGCGCCTGAGCAGGGCGCGGCTCCTCTCCTCCACCAACCTGTCAGCCCTGGTCGACCGCGCCTCCAGCTGCGTCACCACATTAGTGAAGAACTGGAGATTGCCCGCGTAGTTGATTGCGTGCGGCTCACCGACGGCCTCCTCGCAGATGTTGCCCTAGGCCGCGTTGGCTCTCTCCCGGAGAGTGGTGAGCATGGGGCCGTGCTCATGCTCCAAGATCCACCGCTGACGTATCTCGTCTGCATTCTGACGCGCGACGGCCTCAGCCTCCTCCACCCGCTGGCGAAGAAGGAGCACCTCAGCCTGGGAGGTGGTTAACTCACCTCGCGCCACCTCAAGGGCGGCCCGGGAAGCATCGGCCCGCCGCATCGCCTCCTCCAGCTTGGCCCCCAAAGCGGCAGTCCTGCCTTCAGCTTCGGCCCGGATTAACCCCAGCTTCTCTTCAAACTCGTGCTCGAGGTTCAAATGTGCCATCGCCACTCGACGTCCGACCTCCTCCAGGACGCGGGCTTCCTGTGCAGCAACATCATCCTCCGCCTGCGTCACCAAGCGCTCCCTCGTCTCCAGACGCTCGTACTCGCGGGTACGTTCGGCGGCTTCCAGTGTCAGCGCCTCCTCACGCCTCTGGAGCTCTGCTGAGTCGCCACAGGCCACCTTCATCGACGCGAGGGCTGCCTCGCGCAGCTCCACCTGCTCCTCCAGCGAGTGGCACCAGGCTAGAAGCTCCCGAGCCTGCTCCTCCGCAGTCGTTCGCCGCCGGTCAGCCTCCTGAGCCTCCTCAGCGGCCCGAGACCGGGCCTCCCGAGAGGCCACCAACGACGCCTTGGCCTCTGCTTCATCAAGATCACGCTCGCGGCGCGCAAGGGCGATGTCGCCCTCCAGCTCGCGCCTCTCTGCAGCCAGGCGTAGGCCCTCGGCCTCAAGGCGCGCGTCTTCATCAGCAAGCTCCTCACCAAGCAGGCTCACTGCGTCAGTCGCCCTTTAAAGGAATCCTTGGCGGAGAGCGCGACGCTCCCGAGTGCGCTCGAGCAAGTCTTCCACACCATCATCCGCCCCAGCAAGCGCCGGGGGCCGCGAGTCAGCACTCCCCCTCCGGGATGGGGGCTGGGGGCTGGCACCCTCGCGAGGGCCAGGCACGCCGCGTTAGAAGCCCGGCCTGGGGCTAGCCCGTCCTCAGGAGAAGAGCGCAAGAAGCGCCTCAGCCAATCGCAGTTC